>NC_091800.1:19935000-24935000 GCF_041296235.1 Equus asinus
TCCACCTTCTTCTCTCACCTTTCAGAGTCTGCTTATATTTTGTTTATATAAGTTTTCCAGGGATTTTAGTTGTGCATGGTGGGAGGAATAAGGAAAAATACTTTTAACCCATCTTCCAGGACTTTTATGTCTTCAGGAGCTTCCCTTAAATATGCTCCATAAAATTCCTGCTGTCTCTGTTTGACTTATTCTTTTAGGAGATAACTTCATGCTTTCTCATGGTTCTGTAACTCTCTCACTCATGTTTTGTATTGTCTGTAATCTATCTTAAATAGTTTAGCATAAAATGTGTGATTTATATTTTTGACTCTAAACATGGGGCAATTGTTTAACAATTGATATTCTCTAATCTGGAATATGACCCATGGGAGATTAATAAACAATTGAAAGACTCTTAATCAAAGGCCCACATTAGAAAGGCAGCTACAAGAACTTCAACTATCTTTACCTCCAATGGACATCAAAGACTTTATCTCTAGTTAATATTAGCATAATGGGCATTAGAAATGATTTTTCATTGGTGAAATGCATGGTATCCAAGATATGTGAATTGGACAGAAAAGTCATACAGACACTGTGAGAATGTAGCAGGCTTGGTAGCCTAAACCCTTTGGAAAGGCAACCTGGGCTTAGGATTCTGACCTGTCTCATGTGCAAGATTTTGTTTCTTGGATTTTTGCCCTGAGTGAATCTTTCAGACAAGGTATTTATTGGAGTGCCTAACAAGATAAAGAGCTGGAACTTCACTGAGCTTCAATCATATACAAATACATACATCAAATACATTGTGATTGATTCTGTGCTTACTTGCCAAGGAAATCTTGTATATATGTCAGAAATGAGTTAGAGATTTGCTGTCAGTATAACATAACAGCTGGTAGTGATGGTGTGGGCAAGGTCTATAGACATTTGCTACCTCTAACTAGTGGATACTAATTGATATCTCCTAAATAAAACATAACAACTGTTAACTATCAAATAGCCTTAAGTCATTTGCAACCTCAGAGTGCATAGTATTACCTATATCTTCCTTCCATGCTGCATTGGAGAAGTTCAGGCTCACTTCATGCTACAATGAGGGCTGTGTTAAGATTCTAATCTGTTTGACTACAAAAGTTATTCTCTGATTGGTGTCTGAAGTGAAACTGGAGGCCCTGGAGCAGCCCATGTTGTTTGTTGTATAATCCTAAGAAGAAGCCCCTTGACAGTAGATAAGGGGCTTTGACTCATTTATACCCATTATCATGTAGGCTCCCTGCTTTCAATCCCCTAGAAACACCTAGACCTTCCATAGTCCTTGATGAGAGGAAAGGAAAATGGTGGAAGAAGAGACATCTAAGAAAGCAAATGCTTTTCAAGAGTCACCTTCAACAATTTCAGCATAAATGCATCTAAGAGTGCCTAGAAAATAAAGCAGAAAGGATCTTTTCCTGAATTTCCAAGAAAAAGATGACATACATAGGAGGTGTTCTTTTTTTCCTTAGCCAGACATTGCTCTTCAAGCCAATCATGGAACCCACTCAGAGATCTAACTTGGTAAACTGAGCAAGGAATACTCTTGTTCTAAACTTAGCAGAGAACTTTGAGTTGGAAATATTTTTAACAGTTGGAAACTTTTTCTTTTTAACAAAATATTACCAGGGATTCTAATATGAAAAACAGATGCAATTTCTTCCGTCAGTGTAAATATTTGTCATTGTTTCCAGAGCCTCAAAGATCCTCCAAGAAGCCACCATTTGAAGACACATTCTCACATGGCCCCCTTTGCCACAGGTTAACATGGATTTGCAAGGCTCTTTGAATTCAGATTCCTGATGCTAGGAGCTTGTGTCAAAAGACAGTTATATGAGAGTTTTTATCCCCATTGTCAGAATAGCACTGTCTGTGAACCATTGTGGGCCACATCAGCTGAAGAAATGATGAGCCATCAGATATTCTGAATTCTGCTGCCTATTAGTGCCCTATTAGCAGCTGAAGAGAATCCTTGGGTGTAACCTGGACAGACAAGTTAAAAGTTCTAGCAGTGGCAGATAAAATAGCTATACTCTGTTTTGTAGAGTGATGTCCTCTAGCAGACCCTAAGAAATCCCATATGGTCCATGAACAAGGCCTTCTTCCTGAAGAAATTGGCAGTGATGGAGCAGAACTGCTTTGTGTTTAACTTTATTGAGATTTCCTCATTTGGATCTTAGCCAGGCTTGGCATAAAGCAAGAACAACTGATTTTCCTGTGATTTGAGTAGCACCAGGAAGTCTCGTCTGCTCCCAAATAGTCACTCAACCAAGTGCCTGAAATTCCACCACTAGAGACTGGTGTATCAAGGGCTAAGTACGAAGCAAGTAGTACAATGCTTGTTATCCAGCAGGCCTTCACTGCATCACTATGGTTGTTATTTCTGTTATGAGCATGATCTCCTTTGGTGGTGGTCCTTAACTGAGAGTATTTGGAGATGCATGGGAGCACTGTTTTTGGTTATCACAGTGCAGGAAGATGGGGATAGGAAGGGCAAAAGTGTTAATAAATATCCTGCAGACAGATCAACTGTCCTATATAAGGAAGAATTACTGTGCTTCAAACTCTGGGATTTCTTTTATAATGTATTATAGGAAGAAAAAAAATCTGATTTATTACTCTCTCCTTAGTGTGCATTTGTTAATCTGATTGATTTCTTTTCCAACCCAAGAAACTTATGTACCACGTAAAACCTTTGTGCCTGTGAGATGGGAAAACACCAAAACCCAACCTGACCTCATTTGTAAACACAACCGTGTTTGGGGCAAGTGGGGAGGAGGAGAGAAGTGAATTAAATCAGTGAGTCTTTTGCAAATTACCCTGTTCTTTTTTGCAGGCTGAGGCCCTCACACATGTTTATGTGTAGGTATGACTTCAGAATATTGGAAAATAAACAGAAATGTAGAAGCTGGCTGATCCTTAAAACAGGGCAGCATAACCATGGGAGGTTTTAGGTTGAATCTGACTTAAACATGGGAGGGGGAGGGTGGCAGGTGGGCCAGTTGATGACATGGGCATTTCAGGATATAAGAGCCAAAGTTTGTCCTGCTCTGTTACTGAAGTCATTACAGCAGCTACAATAGTGTGCATTGAGGCCACCGCAGACAATAGCACTGATCTCGTTCTGCCTAGTGGGCCGTGATGAAGCTCACGTGCCTCACAGACAAAGCTTCACTTTCGTATGGGTGACATTTCCTGAGGAGTGCAGAGAATGCTCCCTTTGTTCTTCTCCAGGTTTTTTATTAGCACCTGCCTGGGTCTGTCTCAGCCTGCACCTGCTGAGTTAGCAATATTGCAGTGTAAGTCATATCTGCTTAGAAGATTGTCACGACAAGAGAGTTCCAGTGAACCACAGCCTTTCCCTGGAGCTCTGGCAATGACAGATATTGAGAACTGACCTGTACCATTCTCTTCTCAAAAACCATTTGGTGATCATTTAAACAAAAATACCTGGATTTTTTTTCCCACATATGAAAAAAATCTTAAAAAGATTTGGTGTGTCTGAGAAATGTTTTGCTGTCTTTTATGAAGAACACATTAAAATGGGCCTTAAGTAAATGCAAGTGTGTGCTATCAGAGATTCAAAGATGTTTCAAATAGGTCTTGGAATCTAAGGCATTGCAGATGGTAGGGGATTAATAAGTGTTTTCAAAACCGTTATGAGTGAAGTTTTATTTCATTGTGACATTGTCTGAGCTTAGATCCAGAATGGGCTATCAGTTGAATAATGTGATAATTGAGTAACAATTTCTGTGAAGTAAGTTGGCCTTCTGATTGTAACTGCTAAAATCTGAGGGCTGAACTCTGTACTGATAACACTCTAGGAACTAACTATGAATTATAGCCCCACGTAAAAGGTAAAACAATTCTAACTGTGGAGATTAGAAACAAATTTCCCTTGCAGGCCCGGCCCCTCCCTGAAACAAGTTCTTACCCTTCCTGTTCACACTCCATCACTTCCTCCGTCTCTTTCTCATTTCCTCACCTGCACATATGGAACGTCATCCTGATGAAAGGAAAAAGTGGGACCCTGACTTCTCCAGGGCCTGTTCCAGGTGAAGACCCTGGGGGAGGGAGAAAGGAGACAGCACGGCACAGATTTCAACTGGGTGAAGTCATGCTTCTGAGGAGGAGGGCTAGGGACAAGGTCTCTACAGCAGAAAAGTCTGAGGCCTCTCTGCAAAAACAACCTAGTTCCTACCTCAGTTCTAGCCCGGTGGCCACCACTGCGGACCCCTGAAAGGGCAGGGTCATTGCTCAGGAGCAGGGAGATAGGGCCATTCTTTTTTTTTTTTTTTTAAAGATTTTTGTTTATTTATTTAATTTTTCCTTCTCCTCCCCTAAGCCCCCCAGTACATAGCTGTATATTTCAGTTGTGGCATGTGGGACACCACCTCAGCATAACTTGATGAGTGGTGCTAGGTCTGTGCCCAGGATCCGAACTGCTGAAACCCTGGGCCGCTGAAGCAGAGCACGTGAACTTAACCACTTGGCCACAGGGCTGGCCCATGCGTCATTATTCTTATAGCTAAATAAGATGCATTTTCCCTCCTTCTCACCTCTCTTTCTTTTAATAAGCATTTAAAGTGCCAAAGACTGTACTAGATTCTAGAAAGGTAAGACTGAGAAAGACACAATTCTAGCGAAGAGGACATTTCTGTCTGTTAAGAACCAGAAGTAACTGTACTCCCCATAGACAGCCAGGAAGTCATTTTTTGGCGGTAGGGGGAACCATCTTCTTTTTTCTTTTTTGTTTTTAAAAAAAAATTATTTTCTTGAGGTCATATTGGCTTATAAAATTGTGTACATTTCAGGGGCATAGTCTTATGTTTCAGTTTCTGTATAGACTCCGTTGTGTTCACCACCAGTAGACAGGCTTTTATCTGTCACCATACATATGTGCCCCTTAACTCCCTTCGCCCTCCACCCATCCCCTTCTCCTCTGGTAACCACCAATCTGTTCTTGTTATCTATGAGTTTGTTTACCTTCCACATATGAGTGAAATCATGCAGTGTTTGTCTTTCTCTTTCCAACTTATTTTGCTTAACATGATACCCTCAAGGTCCATCCCTGTTGTTGCAAATGACACAATTTTGTCTTTTTTATGGCTGAGTAGTATTCCCTTTGTGTGTGTGTGTGTGTGTGTGTGTGTGTATATCACATCTTCTTTATCTATTCATCTGTTGATGGGCACTTGCATTGCTTCTACATCTTGGCTATTGTGAATAATGCTGCCATGAACATACGAGTGCATATATCTTTTTGAACTATTGATTTCACATTCTTCAGATAAACACCCAGTAGTACAATAGCTGGATCATATGGCATTTCTATTTTTAATTTTTTGAGAAATCAACCGATCTGTTTCTCCTTCTTTATTCCCTCTTTGCATAAATTATTCCACCATCTCCATGGGCTGCCAAGAAAGGAATCTGAATCACTTCTTTAATGATTTCCTTTCCCTCAAGTTCCACTGCTAATCAGTCATCAAATTTTGTTTTTTATTTATAACCATTGGCATCAGGAAAAGTTCATGTGAAAAGAACTTAAAAGGTGACCAACATTACAGGGTAAATAGTGGAAAAAAGGTTGGATTAGGACTTTCTCCTGAAAAACTACCCATAAAAGTAGAAAATATGTATTTCTTATAGTTAGCTAAAATTCACTGTAAAAATCTCTTCTATATTCTAATTCACATGATGAGCAGAGGTAAAACAAGTGTTCATTTTGAGAGTGGTGTAAAAATTCTCCTTCAAATTATGTGATATTATGTGTTGTCTTTTACTTCATGTTTGACCTCATCTCAGCCATTTGGTGGGTCAGTATGCAAAAATATTTGAGGGCCAGCCCCGGTGGCCTAGTGGTTAAGTTCTGTGTGCTGCGCTTCGGCAGCCCAGGTTCGGTTCCTGGGCGCGGAACCACACCACTCGTCTGTTAGTGGCCATGCTGCAGCGGTGGCTCAGATTTAAAAAAAAAAAAAAAGAGGAAGATTGGCAACAGATGTTAGCTCAGGGCAAATCTTCCTCAGCAAAAAGAAAAAAATTGAGGACTTTATCAATTTTTTTCAAGAGCCTTTCTTAATCTTATAGTATCAAAGACATTCTCTTTTGGGATCTTGTTGATCTGTTTATAAAGAAAAACTCTAACATGCCTACAAGCCCAGCCAGTGTATAAGCAGCCTTTTCATCAATTCTTGATTTTTCAGCCCAGCACTTCACTACCTCTTCTCTCACCTCAGATCTGCACATCCTGAGAATCTCAGATGTAAATCAGACAGATTCTCCCAGCCTTCCACAGGCACTTGAGCTTTCCTCTCTCTGTTGAGTCATTGCCACTGGTTCTTTGTCTTTGCTTCCTGCAAAAATTTGTTGATATTTTTCACTCACTGATGTCTCTGATTATTTTGATTTATACTTAATTTTTTTTACCCATATTTAAATGGAATCTTGTGAAGGATGGAGAACATCACACGAGGCTGGTCTACTATGCTGAGTCAGGAGCCTTTGCAGATCTGGATGTTGATGAGATCCCACTTGTAGCAGTGTGAAGTGGAAATAGAGAAGGTAGAGCCAAGGCAGGAGGAGCAGTTGGGGGGCTGTCCCTTCTCCGGTTCACAGTCAGCTTCTAGAGAGCGCAGTCTGTATTTACAACCTCTACGTTTTCCTTTCTGGTCTTTCTTTCACCCACTTCAGTCTGGCTTCTGTCACCATCACTCCAACTGAATCTGCATTTTCCCAGTTTACCAGTGACCTCCTGGTGGCTACATCCAGTGGACGCCCATTAGTCTTTATCTTAATTGGTTCACAGCAACCTTTTCTTTAAGTTCTCTCATCTTTTGATTTCTGTGCTTTCTAGGTTTTTATTGTTGCTGTTGTTTAATCTTCACACCCTTTTTCCATCTATCATTAGATGTTGAACGGATCCAATGTTTTGTCATCGGCCACCTTCTATTATACTCTTCCCTCTCCTTTGATCCCAAATTTAATTCCAGTCTATTTATTTTTCCTGAGGTCCAGATTCCTGTGCCCGTGTAACTAATAGGACATCTTTATTCTGATTTCCTTCAGGCATTTCAAACTCAGTACGTTCAAAACTAAGAGCTGTATTACCTCAACCGATCTGTTTCTCCTTCTTTATTCCCTCTTTGCATAAATTATTCCACCATCTCCATGGGCAGCCAAGAAAGGAATCTGAATCACTTCTTTAATGATTTCCTTTCCCTCAAGTTCCACTGCTAATCAGTCATCAAATTTTGTTGCTTTTTCCTTCCTAAACTTCTCAGGCAACTTCTCAGGCATTTTTTCCTCCTCTTAAACCAGGAGGCCAAAGCCTTAATACAGGTCCCTGTCACATCCCTACTTAATTACTGTGACAGCCACTTAATTTATTTAACTGCATCCATTCTATCTCCTCCCCAGTCGTTTCTCCATAGCTCATAATAAAATTACATTTTTTGTTATAAAATACAAGCCTGATCACGTCACTTTTCTTTTGTTTCAGTATCTCTTGCTGCATAACAGATCAACCTGAAACGTAGTGGCTTAACAGAATAATAATAAACGTTTGTTGATCTCATCATTTCCATGGGTCAGCCATTCAGGCAGGGTTTAGGTGAGTGTTTATGGTTCAAGGTCTTTAAAGAGATTGCAGTCAAGATGTTGGCTGGGCTGCCGTCATCTGAAGGCTTGACTGGGGCTGGAAGATCTGCCTCAAAGGTGGCTCACTCCTATGTCAGGGAAGTTGATGCTGGTTGTTGGTCCTAGTGCCTCCCCACATGGCCTTCTCCACAGGCTGCTTGAGTGTCCTCATAGCATGGCTAGTGGCTTCCCTACAGTGACTGATCCAGGAGAGAAAGAGCCACAGAAAAGCCAACCTTCTTATGACCTAGCCTCAGAAGTCACATAGCATCACTTTGTGCCACATTCTATTCTCAGAAGGGAAGGGAGGGGAATTATGCTCCAACTTCCAGGGAGAAGGCTACAAAAAATTTCTCAGATGTATTTTAAGCTCATCACACCTTCTGAAATTTTTCAATGCCTTTTACAATATTCGTACCACTTTCTGCACATCCTTATCCTTCACCTCTGCTGAACTCACAGCTGTGTGAACTCACTGTGACTTCTCTATGCCCATGCCTTGGTACATGCCATTCCCTTTGCTTACTTCTTTACCTGGCTAACACCCTACTTCTTTACCTGGCTAACATCTACTTATCCTTCAAAATCCTAATCAAACATCAACATTGTCAAAGTCTCCTTGGTCATTTTTCACCTCCACCACTTGCCTTCTACCAATTAGACTTAATACAGTGCACTGTCTGTTTTGCCCTCCTCTCTTTTTAAACTATTTCTCCAGATCTATAAGGTCAGCCTAGTATTTTTTATCTCTGAGTCCTCATTGCTTAGCACAGTTCCTGCCACATTTGTGGCAATACCTGCTGACTAAAATAAAGGTGAAATCCATTGATATTAGTGCCTGATCCCCACAAAGGCCAAAAACACACACACACACACAAAATAAAGTGCTAAGAATTTTAACCAAGTCAGTGGCAGTAGGAATGAGAGGGGGGAAGGATTTGAGAAAAATGCAATGACTGGATATAGGAAAGAGAGAGAGAAGAAGGAAGCAGGATGATCTGGGAGTGTCTAGTTGAGCTGTTAGGTGAAGAGAAAAGAAGAATGAATTATAGGGGAGAGAAGAGAATGAGTTTGATTCTGAAGATGCAGATTTTAGTATACCCGTACCTCATCTATAGACTTACTGCAGAGGTCTTAGAAGACAGAGTCTGAAAGTCAGGAGAAAGAGTGTACAGAGGTAAAGGGGAGAGATGTTGTCTGTACCTCAATTTAGTTTATTTTTTGGGATACAGAAGGAATTATAAAAAAAATGTGAGAGGCCCACGAGGTGGCATATTGGTTAAGTCTGTGCACTCCACTTTGGTGGCCCAGGGTTCGTAGGTTCAGATCTCAGGCGTGGACCTACACACCACTTATCAAGCCATGCTGTGGCAGCCATCCCACATATAAAATAGAGGAAGATGGGCACAGATGTTAGCTCAGGGCCAATCTTCATCAGCAAAAAGAGAAGGATTTACGCCAGATGTTAGCTCAGTTCTAATCTTCCTCACCAAAAAAAAGGGAGAAAAATCTTGTCAAATAAGAAAAGAGGCAGAATAGTTGTACGTTTCCTAAGTTCACAAGGGTAAAGAAAAAGCTGACAACATTTACTGCCCATCATTTCCTGGGTGTCACTCACACCAGGTGTTCTGAACAACTCTAGGCACTGTCCTCTTGGGCATCATTCATGAAGTCCTGTGGGTGAAGCATTGACCACTCCCTATTCCAATATATAGTGGTTTCTAGATTTTTACAGTTTTCAACTGCTGTGTCTAATATACTGAAGCTCAATTCAATTTAATTCATAACTCTAAAGCACCACTTAGAATTATTGTTGATAAACCAATCAGTATGTTGACTTGCCCCATATTACAAGTGCATCTTAGGTTATTTATTATTGATTTAAAAATAAGAACATCGTTTCTTTTTTTTTTTGATCATATAAAATAAAACTATTCCCCAGAAGTGACTGAAGTTAGTTTGTCTATAAGTGACACCCTCTTCATTTGGCGTAAGTATAAGTAGGAGGGGAAAACACATGCATTTTTGAAAATTAGTGTAATTCTGCCACCATCCTATGAAAAATTTGGGTAATGTATAAACAAATTTTGGGAGAAAATTGGTTTTTCGGGCAATTCACTTTGTTCCCAGTCAGTATTTTTTTTCCAAAATTTTTGTTTTTAAGCTTGGAATACATTTTAGAAAGCTCTCAGATTCTATCTCCCATTGGAGAGCCTCTCTCCATAGAAACTCTAAAAGAGATCAGGCCTCTAACCATATCGGCAACTGTGAAAGAAGTCAGCTGTGTAAGCCCGAGTGAGATATATCAAAGCACCTTTGATCATTTTATTAGCTATTTCACTCTTTCAAACGCTTGGGCGAGAGGTTATAAAGGATTGTGTTACTTTCGCTGTGTGCTTCCTCTCATCCTGTCACTCCTCAGCTGCTGGCAGGGATGGCTAAAGGCAGATGGCAGCCAGGAGGAGTAAGTGTGCATTCCCCCTCTTCGCTTGAGCATTTTGGTTACACAGGGACTTTAGGCAAACAGGAGTGTTTATGTCAAACTAAGCCTCTGTCTGACCTCCTCAGTCTGTATCTCACTGAAGAAGCAGCTCTTCGGTGCATATTCTGGAGAGTTATGTGTGCTCGTAAAACCATGGTGCCATTCACGAAACTATCAGCTCCTAGTCATGAAACAAAAACACCTGTCAAGAGTTTTATTTTAACTTGTTAATGACACCACAAATAGAGGACAGTGCCATCATTTCAGGGGACAGTTTTACACAGCAGGTCTCTTCCAGGACATTCAGAAGACAGCAGCCTGCCTCCGGTCACTAATTAGAGAAGCCCCTCCATGGACACCATAAATCAGTTGTCCTCTGTACACAAGGAGCCTCTGCTAACAGACGTTAGCACCAAGTCCAAACCCACGGCAATCACCACTGCCCAATAGTTCCTGGACACGGCTCATCGCTCAGCAGATAACTCCATATTTTCCTCATAGTTCTGAGATGATAAAGAGGCTTGTTAGGTAGCATTTTGCCTATTACACTCATAGACACAACCTCTGGTGCTCACGGGACTGGGATAAGTTTGGAGACTAACTCAGAAAAGCACACAATCCTTCACTACACCAAATCCCTGAGTTTCTGAGAAATATGGAGCTAGATTTGGGGTTTTCTGGCAAATTCCACCTCATTTAACAGGCCTCTGCCAACCTAACAACCCGACACACGGTGTACTGGGGGCAGTGTTGGGCCTGCCCTACTGGGTAGAGACAGTCAGCCCTGTTATTAGCTTCTTCTTCTTAGGAGCCATCCCTTGGAAGGAATGTCAGCAATGGAAATGATGTTAGGCACTGCTGTGGGCTGAATTGTGTCTCCTGCAAAATATATATATTGAAGCCCCAACCCCAGTACCTCAGAATGTAACCATATTTGAAGATAGGGTTTTTAAAGAGGTGATTAAGTTTAAACGACGTCATTGGGGGACCCTACTCCAATATGAATGGTGTCCTCATAAGAAGAGGAAATTAGGACACAGACCTAATTAGGATACAGGGGAAGAGCATGTGAAGGTACAGGTAAAGACAACCACGTACAAAACAAAGATAAAGGCCTCAGAGGAAACCAACCCTGCCAGCCCCTTGATCTTGGACTCCAGCCTCCAGAAATGTGAGAAAATAAGTTTCTGTTGGTTAAGCTACCCAAGCTGTGGTATTCTGTCATGGCGGCCTGAGCAAATTAACACAAGCACTTTCTAAAGTCTCTTATAAAAATACGTTAAACAGATTGTGACCACCAGGTGATCAGCACACTTCTCTAGAGGAGTTGAAAGAGACAAGAACAGCGTTTCCTTGTTTAGGCCACACAAAAAGTATGTTCAGCTTACACAAAAAGTAAGTTCAGGTTTAAATGAACTGGCTGCAGAGAAGATTAGTAATAATACGGTGCAATAGATGAGTAGATTTACTAATGTTTAATGAAAGTAGCTTTTTTAAAAAAAATAAAGAGAAATACCATTTAAAAAATTAGGGGGAAAGTGTTTTCTAACAAAGTTGTTTTAATAAGTTAAAATGGTTAAAACTATATTTTCTATAGAATATATAAAATATATTTTATTTATATAGAATACATAAAATATATAGAAAATATAAAAATATTTTCTATGTTTTAACATAGGCAGGCCTTTTGTAATAAAGAATGAGTTACAGCTTCATGAGACTACTGTTAATTTTTTCAACACGAAGTTATCCCGTTACTACTTGACTTCATAGTTCTTTCGTTCTCATCTTAGATGTTTGCTGCCTATTTTCTCTGCTCGGTGCTGAGCGTGGAAGAGGAGCGAGGCCTGCCCCACCCTCTGACAGCTCCCACCACGTACAGCAGCGTGATCCCTGTACAAAGTGCCCTTGGGCATCAAGAAGGGAGAGAGAAGAGTCCTCTGGAAGAAGTCAGGGAATTCTCCACTGAGACAGGGATGAAAAGAATGTCACTGTGAAGAGAACCACTGTGTGATCCAGTGAAAATCATTTAACTTTCAGCCTCTGGTGCCTCTTCTGTAAAATTGGGGATAAAAATGCATTCCTTATAGAGACTTTAGGAAGAGTTTGTGTGGTAAGAGTATCCAGCACCTAATTTATACTCAGATTTTCTTCCTTCTCTGTAGTTTTTCTCCTCTGTATTCTTCTCTTCTTTCTCCTTCTTCCTTCCCTTCCCTCGCCTCTTCTTTGTCTCCTAGCCTCCTTCTTCTTAGCGTGATCTTATAGTCTTCCTCCCCCTTTATCATCTATCAGGCACTGTTCCAACAAAAAGAAACCTAATTCCCACCAAGGCAGTGGTGAATCAGAGCCATTTAGGTACTTGCCAAAACTGCAGCCAGGGCTTCTCTTGGCTAGGCCTAATTGTACCTATCTAAAAAGTAAAAATAAAAAAATAAGTGAAGCAGGAGATTCTGGATACCCAAAGACCCAGCCACCAGTCAAAGTGCTATTGTTCACATCCATTTAATTTTTATTCCAAATCCTATTCTACAACCTCATGCCCAGCTTGTAACTAACATGTTAGTACATTGGTTTCAGCCCTCTACTGGAGGGATTTCTCTCTTTCTTTCAAATGTCCAAGGAGAAATATACCCCCAAATGTTTAGGATGCATATTCAAATGGTCTGACATAACAAAACATTTGTTTCCAAATGAAGTAGATATTTGAACCCATTTTATAACCTCTTGGAGTATAAATGGGTGGATATGGTAAAGGCCAATGAACACATCATCTCCTTTAAGACTGGAACAGGCAGAGCTCTCTCTAGATTTTTTTTTAAAGTAATATCAAACAGCAAGCCAGCATAATTTTGTGCAGTGATTTCTCACAGGAACTTTGCAAGCATGAGCTAATCCATTTGTTTCAATAAGGAGAAATTTATCTTTCATAGAAATTCATCGTCTGATTTATTTTAGTGCAGTAGGCACCATCTCCATTTGCTAATTTCTCTTATTTCCCACAAAAAGGGAAAATTCATTGCCAGTCTGATAAATGTTAAGGAGTTTTAGGACTATAAAGGGAAATTTGGCTAAGGATTTTCCAGAAGATGTGAGTGTCAAAAATGAGGAAATTTATACTTAAAAAACTTTCTACATGATATTTCAAAATACCACTAAAATAGTCTTCATGGGGAAAAAAATCAGAATTTTGTTGCACTTTGTTATACAAGTTTTATGGTGTAATATTCTTTTTATTTTGAATTATGTATTTTGGGGAGTAGGGTGGGTTGGAGGAGACCTGCAATCTTGAGAGGCTGGGAAAGGCCTTAATCTGACCATACCTGGAATCGTTATCAAATTGGTAAGTCCAAAGCTGCTTAAAATAATAGTTTTGCTTTTAGATGGAAATATATGCTTAGAATTTACAGGGAATATGGGGAGAGCAATGTGGTGCAGTACTGGCTGCGGACAGGAGCTGTGTGTGAGAGAATAAAAGAGACACAAAGCAGTGAGGCACGTTAGAACAGATTCTTCAGAGCAGAAGATAGGAATCTTGGTTTCAATTACCATGTGTTATAATGGAAAATTGCCCTATGACCCTAGCAAGGAGCGTTAATGATAATTTTGATTACTATTAAAAACAGATTTGAGTAGAACTGAATTAGAGATGAGTTTTTCAAAGAAAAAGATAAAATCACGAATGTAAATGATCATCAGGGGAGCACAATTATTCCCCAAAAAGGGACCATCCATGGAAAGCCACTGGGCTCTGCTGCTGTAGCCCCGTTCCCTGGAATTTCTTCCACCAGCACATAGATGTCAAGTGCTTTGAAACTGAAAACTGGAATCCTCAGTAATATTGTTGTGAGGGTTTGAAACATAAGAAGAATGCTAATATTTTATAGTGCTTATTATGCATAGCCACCCTTCTAAATATTTTATATTAATTTATTTAATGTTACCTGTATGAGGTAGATACCAACTTTTATTATCTCATTGTACAAATGTGGACAGTGACGTACAGAGAGCAAAAGTAATGTGCTCAATGACACACAGCTGGTAAGAGGCAGAAGCGATAATTGGACCCAAGCAATATGGACCCCGAGTCCACTTGCTTAACTACTTAGGTATTCCACCTCTCCGTAGGTATAAGACGCGTATTCTTTGGCAATCATGACAATGCACAGCAGATTTTCTGGGCCGCCCTGTTTTCAAGCAGTCTGCTCTGCATCCACACAAATCCCAGTATTTCAGACATTTTCTGTCAGACTCAGCAAATCTTTGTGTATGTTTGTCTGAGAATCTAGAAGTTCCAATCACCAAATTTAAATGTCCCAATAAAAGCTATTCTATAATTTTATCTACCTTTGTGCAAATAAAATGTTTATACTCATAATTCATTGGTGTGAAAACATCCAACTTCAGTGGACCTCAGTCTCCTCATCTTTAAAATGAAAGTTTTGGACCGGATGAGCTTCCAGCGTCAAGATTTCATATTTCACATCTGTCAGTTGCACCCAGGTTCGGTCTCATTTCTGCTGAAGAAGCGTGTAATCAGCCTTCCGGGAAGCGATTGTGAAAATCCATTCGTATCCTCTAAGGTTCAGGGTAGCGCATTCCTAAAGGTGATTGAGTCTGCTCAAATTAATGAGTCATTGGCCATCTGTAACTCTCCAAGGGTTAATTACTAACACCATTGTTAAGACTGTAACCTGTTTTGTTTTGTGCCTGGGGAAATGTTTTTGTGGTTTCACTATTAATTTGGCAGCAGCTGATATTAATTCAGACCATATATTACACTCATTGGTCTTTCATGACTGCTGTTTCCCACAGGCAACCTGATTAGCCTACCCACAAAACAGCGGAGAGGACCCAGCTTGTAAGACAGCAGATGAACAACACTCAATGAATGGGCTTTATGTACTAAATGGGGCGTGAGGTTCATTGTGCTCCCTATCCCAGACAAGAGGACTTGCAACAGAGAGAAGAAATAAGTCATTTGAATAAACTGGAAGAGATAAAAGAAGAGTTCGAAATCACTCAGCCAGTTAAAACTAATTTAACACCTTTATTGAGTTTAGGACTTTCTGCTTAAAGTCCTTCAGTAGACTAAATATCCAGAGGGTTGGTGGAGAGGAAGGAACTAACATTTACGGGCATCTAATATGTGCCAGATATTGTGCAGAGTCTTTAAGATGATAAAATAATAATAATAACAAACACTAGTATGTGCACAGTTCTAATTGCTTTATGTGTATTAACTCATTTAATCCTGACATCAACCCCAAGGAGTAAGTACAATTTGTATCCCTATATTCTTTCTTTCTTTTTTTCCAATTATTTTATTTAGGTCATAATGGTTTACAACGTTATGTAATTTCAGGTGTACATTATTATTTATCAGTTTCTGTATAGATTGTATCGTGCTCACGACCGATAGTATAATTTTTGTCAGTCACCATATATATGTGCCCCTTTACCCCTTTCTCTCATCCCCCAACCCCCTTCCCCAGGAGGTTTGTATAAACGAGCTCATAGGTGAAGTAGTTCATTTTCTGATAGCCTCTTATCTCCATTAGCCTAAACATGTTCCATCCCTTTCCTCTTCCCCTCCTAAGTTATTGTTGTCACAAATTATTCTGTTTTATGTTGTGAGTTTGTGACTAAATTGAAGTGTTTATAGTTATTTTTTATGCTTTCTTTCCCTTTATCTTTTATGTTATAATTAAGTACTTGCTTACCTATTCTCATAAAGAGGTGGAATTTTCTGATTTTGTCTGTCTATTTATCTCCTTGCTCAAGGCTTTGTAAACTTTTGCCTTTTTGTTTCAGGTATGACAGCATCCTTGATCATTTCTTGTAAGGGAGGTCTAGTGGTGATGAACTCCCTCAGCTTTTGTTTATCTGGGAAAGCTTTTATTTCTCCATTGTATGTGAAAGATAGTTTCAGTAGATAGAGTATTCTTGACCAAAACATTTTGTCTTTCAGTATTTTGAATATATGATTCCAATCTCTTCTAGCCTGTAAGGTTCTTGCTGAAAAATCCACCGAAAGCCTAATAGGGGTTCCTTTGTAGATGATTCTCTTCTACCTTGCTGCCCTTAATATTTTTCCTTGTCATTGACTTTTGTCAATTTTATTATATGCCTTGGAGATGGTCTTTTTGCATTGATGTAATTAGGAGTTCTATTAGCTTCATGTACTTGTAAGTCTAGTTTTCCCCCCAGGTTTGAGAAGTTCTCAGCTATTATTTCTTTGAACAATTTTTCTGCTCTTTTTACCCTCTATTATCCCTCTGGAATACCCATAATCCTTATGTTGCATTTCCTGAATCAGTCAGATATTTCTCAAAGAATTTATTCATTTTTTTTGTCTTAGTTCTCTTTCCTCCATCTGAAGCATTTCTATATTTCTGTCCTCTAAATCACTAATTCTGTCCTCCATAAAATCAGCTCTGTTGTGGAGATTTTTAAGGTTTCTAGATTGTTTTTAATTTCATTTATTGTGTTCTTCATTGCCAGAATTTCTGTTTGGTTTTTTAGAGTTTCAATCTCTTTGGTGATGTATTCCATCTGCTCATTAATTTTATTTGTGATTTCTTTGAACTGTCTTTCTGAGTTTTCCTGTAACATTGAGTTTCTTAGTTGTCATAAACTATTTTGATTTCTCTGTCATTTAGCTTATAAATTTCCATGACTTCAGGATTGGTTTCTGGAGACTTGTCATTTTTCTTCTGCCCTGAAGTGTTACTGTAGTTTTTCATGGTGTTTGATGAACTGATCCTCTGCTGAAGCATTTGTAGTAGTATCAGGTCACAGATTCCACCTGCCACCTATGGCTGTGTTTTCTGAACCCACCTTACCTGCTGGAAGCTGTGCTGATGGGCTCATCTGTGCCTGCCCATTGGCTGAAGCCACTTGGCAGATCACAAACGAATGCACAGGCGGTCTGGTGCAGAACCGCATCCTTGGTTAGGGACTGGCTGAGCTGGTGCACTAGGCAGGAGGGGAGAGGCACTTTCTTTTGCATGCACAGGCCTGCTCTGTGCTCATGGGAAGTCACCTGGGCTGCTACACTTGGGGGGGGGGGTGCCTGCACAGTGGCTGAGCCACACTACTCAGTGTGGAGCATTCCTGTGGGCTCAGCTGCAACTCCAAAAGTGAAAGTGTTAGCATACACTCTTGTTTGTGCCCGTGCTTTCTCTTATAGTCGTGTGAGGACCTGTGACCTAGATTGCTGCTGCTGAGGAGGGAAAGGGGATCTGCTTATGTCCTCCCACTGCTTCCTGGGGATCCAGTACCCCCACATTCAGATGTATGGCTGCATGGATCTCTCAGGTGTCCTCTTGTACTTTGTAGGGAATCCTCTTTTGGTTAATGAATGTCCACTTTGTTGTAACTTAGGAGGGAGAGACTAAGGGAACCACTTACTCTGTCATGATGCTGATGTCACTCCCTATGTTATTGTTTTCAATCTGATAATAAATGTAAGACAGAGCCAATAGTATCCCTATTTTTCAAATGAGACATTGTGTTTCAGAGAACTTTATAATTTGGCCATGGTCCCACAGCTGATAAATGACTAAGGCAGAATTCACACTTTGTCTGTCTGCCCCCATAGTTGCATTTTCCCTGCCTTATCATGAATCCTGATTCTTTTGAAAAGCTCTACCTTCTATCTTGTATCTGAGAATTTCCAAGTTGGAAGGGACCTTCATGATCCTATCTCATTGCCTTTCTTTTTTAGAAAACCATTGCTTCCTTCAAATGGTTAGCTGGTCTAAAACCTGAGTCTCTGACTACTTGGCCTAAATTACATTTACTTTTGTGATTGCTAGTTCATAGAACTCACACAATTCTAAAACAATGATTCATAACTTGGTGTATGCATCAGAGGGCTTATCTGTGGAGCTTTTAAAAATAGAGATTCCCCACACCACAGAAAGACTTATTGAATCCAAGTTACCTAGTCAGCAAATGTGTGATTCTGATGTCACTATAACTTCACCCAGTATTGATATAACTACTTGCTCTAAACTCCTAGAAACTAAATTTTAAGGTGCCTTATTCCCATCAGAATTACAGTGGTCCAGGCCTCAAAACATACCAGGACTTCAGTAGAATAGGCAAGTGAAGAAGCACAATCAAACACTATGGGACCTGACTCAGTGGTTGAGTCAGCTGTAGATCTGGCCCATGAGAGAAGTATCCAGGAGTTCATTGGGGGAAGGTAAACTATGGAGGTTAGCTTCAGTTGTCCCAGAGATCTTTAGGCAGTGGAGATGCTTGAAGTCAGGCAGGCGGCAACATTGCAGTTCTGCATAGTCTGAGTTAGAACAAGTCCCTAACAAGAATAGGGATCAAAGGATGAGTCTATACTCTGAGATAAAGGGGATTTTCAAGGAAGAGGATAGTTATTAGGGCTTCTAGGATTTGGAGAAGGCCCTCAGCTCCATAGAGAGTTTTTAGTACTAAGGAGGAACCAAGCCAGAAGCTCATTGTTCATTTTTTTCATTTAAGCACCTATTTCTTTCTCTAAGTATTGATCACCAATTAGGCCAGACACTAGAGTAGATGGCTTGAACATTCTATCATTGTAGTGGTGATTATACCTTCTTTCCTGGCCATCCAGCACATTTGAACACCCTTCCTATATTTAAAAAGTCCCTTACTTTATGATTCTAAGGACACATGGAAGCTAGATACTCTATTTTCTAGCTTTCCTAGCGTCCAAGTTACAGGTTGCGATTTAGAGCCTTTCAATTAAAGATCAACCAGGGTTTCAGGCCCTCTGCTAGGCAGTAGAGATAAAGATCAAGAAGACATCATGTATTGGCTTAGTCCACAACAACCTCAATGGTACAGAGCCTGATGATATACAACCATGTTGGTCAAAATTGGCTGAAGGATTATGTGGAGTTGAACTTGTATGTGTCCAGTGTCAGTACGATAGCTGGCCAGGCAAAGGAGGCACTGACAACAGTGAAGAAGACTAAGCATATGCTATTGCATGTGCCTATCCTAGCACGGTTGTCACAATCAGCAAATTACATGCAAGGAGTGGAAGATAAAAAGAGGGAAAGTAATGGGATACTCCTTTTTAAGTGAACAACTTGGAAGTTACACAATCACTTCTAAGCACATCCCACTGACCAGATTCTAGTCACACCTCACTGCAAGGGAGCCTGCAAGTTGTAGGCTTTAGCTGGGCAGCCACATATCCGTGCATCCTTTGTTATATTGTGTAATCTATTGAAAAATAAATTTCAAAACCTATAAGCCACCTGAGTTTTAAAATTTCCATCCTGGCTTTTGAAAATCTGGGACTTTTATCTCTCTAGTTCTATCAGACTCTCAGACAATAGGACACTCCTATTCTGATCCAATTCCCTGACAAGCTACAGGCGGTTTGTCTTAATGTCACACTGCACCACTCAACATATCTGCTGTTTGCTTGGCCTTACTGTCACTCCTTGACCTTATATAAAGTGACATTTGACCTGTTTATTCTACTTCCAGAAGAGTACACTCCCTCTAGGGCGTCAATGGTAGAACTTGTGATGAGTTCTACACGCCCTACCTGTAGTCATTGAGGAAGCAGAAGATTTTTTCGTTGTGGCCCATCAGTCCACATGTGACATTACTCAACCAATACATACAAACACTTGTGTGCTAAATGGCAGGTATGAGATTCATTTTGGGAGAAGTTCCTCAGTTCTCTACCCATGGAAACAACATTTTATATTATGTCGTGATTAGCCCTTCTGTGCTTTCTTCTATCATTGGGAAGTATAGTCTAGACTTGGAGGGCAGTTATCAAGTTCCTTTTCATGCCTTGACATGTCTGTACCAGAGTCCACCTGCATTTAAGCTTAAACTGGAAATATTAGGGGGATGAGAAGAGAAAAAGAACTGAAAAGCTTGGCTACTCTTGTTTTTCCAAAGACAATTTAGTTTCACAAAATTTATGACATGCTTCTAACAAAAGTCTATATAGGATCTTACATTATATATCCTGTATATTAATTAATATTTGTAATTACATTTGTATTATTTGTAATAATTTAATTTGTAAAATTAATTTGTAATTATTAATTGTATTAGACAATGACCATTCTTTTTGATGATCAGCATCTGAACCTCATTATATATTAGGAATTCCTTACCTCTTTTCTGATTGGAGCCAGGAGCAAGTGGTAGCAATTTTTCTAGACATATTGTAAGACATTTGCATGTCAGAGAGTGGAAAATAAATCTGAAAAGAATTCAGCGGCCTACCACCCCAGTGAAATTTCTAGGGGCCCAGTGATGTAGAGCATGTCCAGGTATCCCTTCTAAAGTAAAGGATAATTTGTTGCATCTGGCCCTCAAGGATATCAGGCCCTAATACCTGGAAACTGTGAATGTTACCTTACATGGTCACATTTTTGTAGAAGTAATTTAATTAAGGATCTTCAATTGAGGTTATTATCTGCCATCACACGTTGTAAGAGGAAGGCAGAGGGAGATTTGACAAGCACACACAGAGAAGGCAATGTACAGACAGAGGCAGAGACTGGAGTAATGTGGCCACAAGTCAAAGAATGCCAGCAGCCACCAGAAGCTGGAAGAGGCAAGAAGAGTTCCTCCCTAGAGAAGAGGGAGCAGACCCTGCTGACACCTGGATCTGGTACTTTTGCCCTCTAGAACGTGAGAGAGTGAATTTATGTTGTATAAACCACCAAGGTTGTGGTTATTACAGCAACCACAGGAAACTAATACAGATTTTACTTTATTAGTAACTGAACATACCACATACCAGTAGTTCACTTTCCCATTCTCTCTAGCAGCTAGGGCACAAGCGTGTTCAAGGCAGAGGCATCCTGGAACTTGAGTCAGCAGTTTCTGATACAAAATGTTGGGAGTGTAGAAAATCCTCACTCTGGCAGCAATGTGGGTTATAGTAAAGTGGATTTTCTAGAGCAAAAGTGCCAGGCCAGTGAGGTGGGAATATCTTGGCATCACTTCTGGCTGCACAACTTCCATCTAAGCCTGGTTCACCTGACTGTCCAGTAATTCTATAGGCTACTGATGTCCTTTCAATACATCATCTTTCTGATTATACTGAACTGAGTTGGTTTCTACAATCTAAGTAAAACCCTGGTTAATATATGGCTTGCCATTTGTGTGAGTAATTTCTCAAAACTTTCTCTTTCTCTCTCTCGATAGAAATATAGATATGGAGATATGGATATAGAGATATGGATATACACACACATACAAACTTGACTCTCTCACCTTTGAAAAGGAGATGTGAAAGGCATACCAAATATGTTTTTGTGACTAAATGCATTAAGGATACTGTTTTCCTGAATTCAAAGAAATTGTTTACAAGAAGACTTTGATTTTTATCAAAGATGGAAGAGTTCAGTCAAAAGCAAAACCACTGCTTCTCAGAAGGAGGTGGAGCCTTAAGAGGATACAGACAATGAGGAAGATGGTCTGGTGTAAGAGCCCTCGGGCTCAGATGTACCGGCGGGTGATAGATCTTGTCCTGACAGCCAGGCCCAGGGAAGGATGGAATGCTCCATAAAAGCTGAGTCCCAGTCCCAAGGGGAAGCAGTCAGAGGAAGTGCCAGCCCTGAACATACAACTGAAAGCCTGAATCCTAACTTACCCTGTGTCTGTCCCTGGGCCAACCCCTTCTCAGGCACACAGCACAGTGAAGTCACAGGAAAAGTCACAAAACAGAATTTAGGGAAAGGGAACTCATTTGTGTTAAGTGTTTGCCAGGCTCTTCACTAATAACTCAGCTTCATTATTGAAACAGTCCAATGATGCAGATATTGTCATTAATATTCTGAAGAGGAGGAAACCAAACTTCAGGATGGGTAAGCACCTTCCTGGAGGTCACAAGGAAAGCTGTGGATTCCACACCCAGGCCTGCCCTTCTCCAAACCCATACTCTCGCCTCTATGCTCAGCTCACCTGCTGCCCTGTCTAAGGGGCATGATGGGAGTCAAGACTCATTTGCAGATAACTTCACAAAATTTCTGAATCTAGGAAGAACCTTAGGATAAAGACTTCTTAATTGTAATACCATCAAAATGGTCTTTTTGTTCTTATGTAATAACATCCACACTCATAAATAAATTAGTTAAAAAATTAAGACATTTCTTTGTTAAAAGAAATATATCAATTAGTAAAAAATAATATGCAGAATGTATCGTTTAGTTTAACAAATTAATTTGAATATCAATTGGTCTAGTTGTTCTCATACACTTGTCAAAAATGACCTCCAAATATCCATAAACATGTAACTCCTCAATTATATCTCTAGCCCAGATTCTCCTCGGTGATAGGCGGAATTACAAAGATGGCCCCCAGGATCTCCAAATCCTGGTTATTGAATTAAACACTAATATAGAAATCTTGCTCCACAGGTACTGTTGTGAAGGGATTTTGTATATGGAATTAAAATGCCAAGTCAGTTGACCTTAAGATATGGCGATTAGCCAGCAGCCTCCACTCAATCAAGTAAGCCCTTAAGAAGGAGACAGGGATTTTTTTGGCCAGTGAGAGAAGTGAAAGTGAGAGAGATCTAAAGCATAAGAAAGACTCCGTGTGCTTTTGCTGGTTTGAAGAAATGCAGGCAGCTTCTAGAAGCAGAGAGGACAGCCAGCATGGAAACAGTGAACCTCAGACCCTCAACCACAAGAGACTGAATTCTGCCAACGACTTGAATGAACTTGAAGCAGATTCTTCCCCAAAACTTCCAGATTAGAATGTAGCCGGCAAACACCTTGATTCCAGTGTGTTGAGATCCCACGCAGGTGAACACCTCTGGTCTTCTGACCTACTGAACTGTGAGCTACTAAACGGGTGTTGTTTTAACTGCTAAGTTTGTGGTAATTGTTACACAGCAGTAGAAAACTAATACATTCTCCTAAGCTCCAAATCTACTTATCTACATACTGGACTTCTTATTCTTCCAATAAATATTTATCAAGCACTAATTTGTGTGTTACAACTTGGGCTACATCTGTAAACACGAGAGACATGACCCTGTCCTGTGGCCCTTCTATTCTATTAGAAAGAATAGACATAGTCACCTCAAACTCAGCATTCTCTCCCCTTCCTCTTCCTTTTATGTGTTCTTTCTCAGTGGATACCATCATGACATTCACTCAGATGTCAAGTCAGAAACCTTGGTGTCTCTTCTCTCTTCTTCCTCCTCCATGTCCAATCAGCCAACCAGTCCTATTTATTCTACTTCTCTAATAAGCCACCTTATTTCCAAACACAGCTCCTCCCTTAGTTCACACCACCAACACCTCTCACTGCAATAGCCTCTTACATGGCCCCCCAACTTCATTCTTGATCTCTTATCTGTTCTCACTGAAGCCAGAGTAACTTCCCCAAAGCACAAATCTAGCCATGTCACTCCCATGCTTACAGATGCTGTCAACCGTAACAATAGCCAAACCCTAACCATAACCCGTGGGTCACGTGACACTAACCACACAATGCCCCTTAAGTCCTTTTTCTTCTTATCTCTCCAGTATCTTGTCACTTGCATCCTTCCCCCTATAGCCACTTCACCTTTCAGCTATACTGAAACACTCAGAGCACCATTTTCTCCCCTGGCTTTCTGTGTTTTTGCCTCTGCATAAGAAAGCTCCCTCCCCCCACCTTCTTTACCTTTCTCTCTGTCTTTATTTTCACTTCTTCTGGGAAGACTTCATGCCCTTCCATGTGCTGCCTGACACCCTATACACAGCCTATTATCACACAATGTCTGTTCAGAGGACAGTTGATTTTATTAAGCAATATTCTGAAGAGCAAAATTGATTAACTCGAAGCCTTGCTGACAGTTGCATTAAATCAAGAGCTAAAGTGATTTGATTTATCTCAAAACCACCTCATTTTTCAGTGTGTTTGTTGCATCCATTAAATTGATCATAAAAGACTTTCCGTGAAAATTCTTTCATTCCATGATATATTCTGTATGCCCATTCTTTATAAGGCTTGAATTGAAATAAAGCTGTACTGAAGTGCTTTAAAAATATCATTCCGTGAGTAATATGTCTGAGAGAGAATTTCTGAATCTATTTTCAAAGCTGCCATTAGTTTCTCACCTTAAAAAATTTTCACTAACCATTCCCGCATTTACCACATTATTGCCCAGGAACTCACACAGTGATTTTGTTGAATGAATGAATGTTAATAAGCGTATAATGATGACGGTTATCAAAAGCCTGAAGATGCATCGGGAGAGAGGGAAGCTGAGAGCATCACCATTGGGATGAGGGGTCTCATTATGTCCTCCAAACTGGGACCTGTTGAGAACACACTGTGGACAGGGATGTGGCAAGATAAGGAGACTGAAAGGTCATGGGACAGGGAAAACATTGAGTGATTCAGAAACAAAGAAGGAAGCCAAGCTTCTGAACAAAATGGGTAGATAGCAAGAAGGAGAATGGCAATTTTTTTTCTTTTTATTATTGTTCTTAATAGAGATATAATTGGCAAATAAGATTATGTTAGTTTCAGGTGTACAACATAATGATTCAGTATTTGTATTTATTGCAAAACAATCACCACAATTAGGCTAGTTAACATCCGTCAGCATCCATCTCATCTTGTGATGAGAATTTTTCAGATCTACTCTCTTAGAACGGCAATGTTTCATGGCCACTTTTCTAGTTACTTTAACCCCCTTACTGAACTTGTTATACTTGAGCCTTTGCAGAGAATAGAGCAAGAAAATAACAAACAGAAAAATGGCCCATAATGCAAAATAGACTTATATTGACCATGTTAGCCAGAGTTCTTTGGTACGAGGAAAAGAGATCTACTCTGATTGATTCAAGCACAAATGAAATTTGTTAAAAAGACACTGATAGTTCACAGAATAGCAACAAAACTGGAGAACAAGGTTGGAGGCTACTCAGCCACACACAAAGTGTCCCCAAAACACACAGCTAGGCTGATGCTAGGTGATATAGCTTGTACTACCAGTGTCGTTGGCCCTGGAAATTGGCCAGTGGCCAGAGGACACCATTATGAGTACTTCTGCCACGGCTACCCTGCAAATTTCAATTATTTTAACTGTCACTACTGTTAGAGAGAGAAACCTCCATGGCCTTTGCCTCTCTAAGTGTCGAGTTCCCAAGGTAAAGTCAAGGGCAGGTATGTTAGATGCTGTACAGCAGAAAATAATGACAAACGATGACCACAACTGAACACATAAATTAATAGATAGAATAGATTGGGTAAATCCAACCACATTAAAATTAAAGATTCTGTTCATCAAAAGACATCATCAAGACATTTCAAAACAAGCCGCAAACTAAAAGATATTTGCTTCATATATAATCAAGAGAGGGTTATTATTTGGGATACATAACAACTTCCTGAGAACGAATAAGAAAAAAAGAAATTAGCAAACATGAGCAAGAATTTCACAGAAAAATAAAAAGCTTATAAATACAAAAAGATTCCTAACATTACTTTTAATCAAGAATATGGAAATTTAAAAAAAATAGATGCAATTTTGTAGTCACCAAATTGATGAAAATTAAAGTCTAGTGAGAACAAGTGTTGTAGGGATGGAAAAGCAAAGATTTCTCATATGCTCCTGGCAGTAATATCAATGGAAGTAACTATTTTTGAAAACAGTTTGGTGTTTACTAGTAAAGTTCAACAAATATATATGCTCTAGCCTAGACATTTTATTCCTAGGGCTATAACACAAAGAAACTCATGCATTTGGGGACAAGACTCAGTAAGTGCACAGTGACATTGTTTGTGATGTAAATTGGAAACACTCAAATGTTTATCAATAGTAGGAGAGAGAAACACTTCTTGTTTATATTTATGTAATGAAATACTATACATTAGTGAAAAATCAGTGAACTGCAGCTGCTCATATCATCATGCACATCCCTCAGAAGCATGTTATTGAATAAAAGAATTAATCCAGAAGAAAACCTACAATATATACATTTACATAAAGTTCAAAACCTCTTAAACTACAAAGAAAATAACATAATGATTAACTAAAATTCAGAATAGTAACTGAATGGGGAGTGAGAAAGAAGGAATTCATGAGGGCCAGAAAAATAACATTCAAAGTACTAGTTATCTTTTATTTCTTAAGATTACATGGATGTTTATTTTACTGTTACTCTTTAATATATACATATAAGTTTCTTTACTCTTTGGAATATATCCTAAATTTCACAACTTAAAAATAATATTACTTAGATAATGACAGTGGTGATGACGATGGTATTGGAAAGGATGGCTGTATTTTTGAACCCTGTGGTAGCCCCTCCTATTGTGTCCTCCTGGAGTTGCATTGTTGGGGTCAGCTTCTCACACGCCCTCCCCCAGGTGAATCCATTGACTCTCATGAGGGTTTAGCAGCTCTTTCTTGGAGAGATTTGGAGAGGGAGTGGTAGGTCCAAGTAGAGAGGATACAGGTGTTGTGCCCCGGTCCAGTTCCTAGTTTTCTTGTAGCACAACTACAAAGTGTACTTTCTAGGCTTTTTGCCAAGAGTCCCATGTGGATGCTCCCAAGACCTCCTGCCTGCTGCGCCCGTGGACCTCTCTCACTCCTTACTCTCTGATTTCCTTATCTTGTAAAGCACTCTCCTTTAACCTTTTCTCCCTCCTGTGTCCACCTCCTCTTTACCCAGGGTCTCCCTAATTCAATAGTCTCTTCTGCATTTAACAAACTTTGCCACCTAGGATGTTGGATTTCAGTTACATTTCCTCTTCATCCCATTACTCCTGCTCCGTAAAGAAGTGTGGGTGGTTTCTGACTGGATGTGCTTTCCTGCCCCTGGGAAAAATAGTAAAATGCATTCCAGTCTTACAGAAGGCAGGAGGCCCAGGGGGCAGCAAAGGGCAGGCTTTCACTCAGGCTGTGGCTACGGCTCTCCTACTGCATCCAAAGGCAAACACGTCTCACCACAGTGCAGACTGATTTCCTTCCCAAAACCTCATCTAATGTGCAGAAAAATGCATCTGTTGCCTGCAGTGCAACTTTGACAACTCCCTTTTTTTTTTTTTTTTTGCCAACCAATACTGAATACTCAGGGCTTATTATACTAAGATATATTTGCCCCATTTTTGCCCCAAACGGCACTACAAAACACTCTCTGTTAACTGGCAGTGGATGATAAGAACCAGGATGGCTAAAGGGATGATTGTGCTGCTTTTAGAATTAGACTGTCTGGGGTTGAATGCCAGCTTCACCCCTTCACAGCTGGCTAACTAACCTTGGACAAGTGACCTAACCACCCTGGACCACCTTTCTCCATCCCATGGAAATAGCAACAGTCCTACCCCTGTCAATTAAGTGAAATTGTCTATGTAAAGTATGTGGCACATGGCCAAGGTTCAATGTTAGTTATTATTATGTCATGCACAGACCACATCTGTCTAATTATAGGGTTTTCCCTTGTGAATGGTGACGTGTGTGGGTGGGGGTAGGGTACAGCAAGGCAGAGGGGAGGAAAGTCCTTGCACTAACCTCATGTGATTTTATGCCAAGTGGTATGGACTTTGGAATCACAGCGTTCATTTCTCTGGTGCGACAGGTTGGTAGATGTAGAAACAACACAGGATGATGACCGGTATAAAAGTAAGAATATTTCTTGGACCTAAATAGATCACTTTTTAAAAAATAATCAAACTTCCACTTGCTTTTTAAAAGTGTATGCCAGAAAGCCATTTGGACAGGTCTGCTTTTAGGAACATGCTTATATGTCTGTCTTCATTCTAAATTTTCCCCTGAGGAGGAGGAACGTGGCAAATGAATGTAAATAGTTAAGGGTTTCTCTTCTTTTTTTTTTTCCTTCTGTCAGGAAGACTGACATTTGTTAAATTTCAAATTGGATTTGGGACATAGATTTTGGAAGAAATGAACCTTGGATTCTGTCAGCTCTCAGAAGTTTGAGAGAACACTGGGAGGCAAATATGAATCAGATTAGAGGGGCATGCCAGTGCTGGCCAGGCCTGCCAATGGCCACAGCTTTGATTTTCCTCTGCCTGCCAACGTTTGGGGAGAAGGAGCAGGCAGCTATTTTAAACAGGAATAAACAATAGAAGTTGACAGGAAGCTGAAGGAAGGCAAAACCTGTGAGTATAAAGAGGTGCAGTGGAATATCAAGCTCCGTCCCTGAATTAGCAGGCTAGACCTCTCAGATTCTTCTAGAACTTCAAACCTTGAAAAGATATTTTAATACGTTGTTTGGAAAACAATTCTCAAGCCAGTGCTAGTTTTTGATATCTCCTTAGTGATTTGACCTGTAGATTGTAATTTGAGAATTGTAGGGTAATTTGAGGCCTGTTTTATTTAACTTCTTAACTTCTTCCCTGAGGTAGTGCTTTGGCAATCTAAGGCAATAATGAGATTGTTCTGGAAATCCATTTCCCGGTCCCCATCTGTCCCACATCTGGATGTGGACATCCAGAAGTCCATCTGCATGAAGACCCTGGCATACACTGTAAAAGGCATGCAGACAAAAGAAAGACTGTCCTCTGCCCACTTTCAGAGGGTACACTGGCAAGGTGCCTGTCACTCTGAGATTGGGAGAAGTCACAGGGTCCTCCTAACTTTGGGACACAAGATCAGTGTTGGAAAAAGAGACCTGTAAATATAGCATAAACCCTTGTTAACCTGAAGGACTTTCTGGATGGAAATTTGATTTAGGTTTCTAAGCCTGCAAGAAAAAACCTACCTTTCAGGGAAGCCAAGACATCAGATCCACACTTAAAAAAGACCCTACAATCTGGGGACACATAGTTTTCCCACACAATATTAAAAAATGGGCCTCTGATTCTCAGAAGGAATGAGGGGACGGTGATGGAGGTAACATGGAGATGAGGGTGGGGCATGTTAGCAAAGCAGTCATTGGTGGATCCATTTTGAGACCTCCAATAAAACAAGTTAGGATTCCAGCTAAACATGGCTCTGATTATGAGCAAGACCATTGACTTCTGTGGCCAGTGGGGTCTGGAAGACACAGAAATATATAGAAATATATAGGACCATGTTGATCAGCATGATGTAAGATCTCAGAGTCAACTCTGGGAATATTGTAAACCAGAAAAATATTGGATTTAGAAAAGTATAAAGGGAATATTTATTATCTTAATATACCTGAGATAAAATCATTGAGATTTGTTCAGGAATACTAGGAATTAAAGAAAAGATTCTATGTGTTTTCTCTGTCTCTCTATAGCTTTGATGACATGTAAGTGGTTATTACTCAAACATATTATTCACTTATTTCTCCAACTCTTATTACCAACATTCCTCACATTTTGCTAGTTTAGCCTGGCCCATTGCTTCTCCTCTTTCTGGGCACACACATTCATGAATAAAGTGGTGCAAGTCCATTTTCATACCCTAAACCAAACCCACATACACATTTACACGTGCAACTTATAAGCACACATCACTATACATTCACACTCATCCACACCCATGGTTATTTTGGAGGACAAAGACTGGGAAGCAAGAGATATGGATTCTAGTCATGACTCTCTGACTAATAAGTTGGGAGACTTAACCTGTTTGTGATTCAGTTTCATCATAGTAGGATGAGTAGGGTTGGAGTACCCAAAATATAATGTATTTTTCTTCCAAAAGCCTGTAGATAAAGGTGATAGAATGGGAGACTAGTGAATGGATGAGCAATTTAACACATTTCTAAGCAATAGAGAAAATGGAAATATAGACTACTCTTGGGAAACTCACACATAAAGACCCATACAGTAATTTTAAGTTGAATTACAGGCATACTTGGAGATATTGGGGGTTCCATTCCAGACCACTGCAATAAAGAGAGTATCACAATAAAGCAAGTCACACAAATTCTTTGGTTTCTCAGTTCATATAAAAGTTATGTTAACACCATATTGTAGTCTATTGAGTGCGCAATAGCATTCTGTCTAAAAAGGCAATGTACATACCTTAATTTAAAAATATTTTATTGCTAAAAAATGCTAACCGTCATCTGAACATTTAGTGAGTCATAATCTTTTTGCTGGTGGAGGATCTTGCCTCAATGTTGATGGCTGTGGACTGCTCAAGGGGGTGGTTGTTGAAGGCTGGGTGACTGTGTCAATTTCTTAAAATAAGACAACAATGGAGTTTGCTGCATCGATTGACTCTTCTTTCCACGAACAATTTCTCTGAAGCATGCGATGCTGTTTGAAGTGAGGGAAGCAGGACTGGGCAGAGGGAGAAGTTGAATGGTGATGCTGTTTTAACAGAGTCAGCCAGTTCTATGGGGAGTTCTTGAGCTTAGCTGATCCTTCAGAGTTGTCCCAAATTGCTACGAGGAGACCAGACCTTTGTACCCTGCAGCAACCATTCATCAGATGTGGACTGCCCTGGGGAGGGAGTAGAAACTTGGATAAGGTGCTTCCTTTGTTGGAGAGCAACCCCTACGGAGGGGTCCAGCCATGAAGCATTCAGTCAACATTCCTAGCAGCTGGACAAACTATTGTGTTGGTCTGAAGGGGGCAATCTGGGCAATGCACTACAGTATCTGCCCCTTGCACCATTTGCTTTTTAAGTAAGTCCACTTCCGTTTGGCACCAGCTTCTCTAGGATTTTGATTGGTCTCATTTCCTGGGTAAATCCACAAGAGGAAGTTTAGTAGAATGAGCTACAGACCCTACCACTCTAACTGGTTTTAAGGTCACAGTTGATTCTCATCATCTCTTTTTCTACTACCTAGTCTATATTCTTTTCACCCTGGCTAGTAGCTCTGTTGGTCTGGGTGGCTTTGTTTCTGGTGTGATACTTACCTCATCCCTGAGGGGTTTGAACTCCCAGTCACCATGCCCTTCTCAAGCCATGACTGCTAAACTTGTCTATTTACTGTTAAAATCAGACAGGAGTGTTCCAAGACATGCCCCTGAGAGCAAACATATTCTTCCCTGACCCACTAGGGTATTGGAAGCACAAAGTCCCAAAGCAACCATGTTGTAAGCAAAGCCACTCCTACTTCCAACTTCCTTAGATTCTGGGTCCATATATTCTCCCTATTGAAGACACAGCACCGTGTACAGTCATGCACCACATAACAATGTTTCAGTCAACGACAGATTGCACATCCAACAATGGTCCCATAAGATTAGTACCATATAGCCTAGGTGTGTAGTAGGCTATACCATCTAGGTTTGTGTATGTACACTTTATGATGTTCACACAATGATTACATTGCCTAATGATGCACTTCTCAGAACATATCCCCCTTGTTAAGCTACACATGACTGTAATGGTCTTTCAGTTTAGTGTATATTCATCTTCCTGAACGCTGGCACCCTATTCTTACCTGGTATCATCTTCAAACTGGTGCCTAAGCTCTGCCTTTAAGAGGTCATTCCATCATTCTTATCCACTTGGAAGATTCTGGATGGTGTGATATGTACTGCACCTCTTCTAGTAGAAAGTGGGTCTCTTGGTTTAAAGTGATGCCACATGTTGTCCCATGCCAATGGACCCAACTCCCTGTGAGATTTCAGGTGCTGGTGCTGACTGAGTCCCTGAGAGCAGGAAAGAAAAACTCATACCTTGAGTATATCGCTATTACAGACAAAATGGGTCACTGTACCTTCCAGGATGGAAGAGGTTTAATGTAGGAAATTTGCCAAATGGCTGATTTGTTCCTTCTAGGGAGAGTTCCTCCTAGGGATAGGGTATCAGAGGTTCAGTATTGTTCTATATTGCTGGCAGTTTGGACCTTCAGAGTGGCAGAAACTTAGATCAACTTTATGTGTGGAATCTCATGCTATTGGAACCGTATAGAGCCTTATTCTCTGACATCATGGCTATATTATACCAGAACTGGGATGGCTGACGTCAGGGACTGGCTGACACCAACTGAGTCATTCCGTCTACTTGGTTGTTTAGTACCTCTTCCATGGTGAGTGCTCTCAGGTGAGTGTTAACCTGTGATACACAGGTCTTTATGTTTTGTGTACACTCCTATAGGTGCCTCCACATGCCTCTTCCCAGACCTCTTTCTGTCTTTCTCCTTCTGGATTCCTGACCAACAAGCCAAACCATTCACCACTGTCTATGAGTCTCTCTATAGTTAAGCAGACCATTTCTCTTTCCTCACAAAGTAGGTGACCAGGGATACTCCCCACATCTCTGCTAAGTAGAAGGGCTTCCAATTTCAACACCACCTGGGAGTGAAGATATATGAGAACAAAAGTTTATTTTTGCCTTGTACTTACTTACCAAGCCAACTCATTCTTATACCAAGCTTGGCCTTTTTCCTCCTCTGTCACCTGGGGACTCACATATGCAGCAATAGATATGAGTTGCAAGAGAGGCGGTGATGTAACAGTAGTGGATGACACAGGGGTCAGGACCCCCTGAGTTATCCCCTCTGGTCCTGACTCAGGTCCAGAAACTGGGTGGGAGACCGTAGATTTTTATTGAGGCAGCTGCCTCCACCTTCTGACCTTTCTCCTTGATTTTTTTTTTTTTTTGGTTTTACAGGTTGAGCATACACTTGTTGGCTAGCCATCTATTTTGTCCTTAGAGATTTCATGAACTATTAACCATTTCCATGGCTCTCTGTGGGTCAGGCCCCCTAGTTGCCACTTGACCCTAGCACTTTTATGATAATTTTATTCTCTTGCTTTTGGTTGTTAAACACCACTAACTGGCCTCCATTATTCCAATATCCTATCATCCTCATTGCTCTCAGGGACACAGTTCTGCAATAACATCTCCTACCATCAGCCTGGCCTGTAGAAAGCAGACATCACTGAGCTTCTCAGCGAGGCTACTTTCCCCCAAGCCCTCCCATTGTACACAGTCAATTTTTGGGTTTTCCTCTCTTATGTTGTATATTCTCTTTAGCATGCCCTCTTCTCTGAGCCTTTTGATTCCTTCTACCACTATTTGTCAAAGCTGTTCTGGCATTTCTTCTTCATTGAATGTGGACTATCATCTTTCCTAGGCTTTCAAGAGCCATCCAACTAGCATATTAGCAATGTCTCACGAGGTCTTGGCCAGGGTGTTACCTTCCGTATCTCAGGAGAGTACTCTCATATTGGTAAACTCTGTCTTAAATGATTCGATATTCTGCCTTCCTTGATCCAGCACTCTCTGGATCCAGCCCCACAATAGTCTCCCAGCTCCTGTGGTCTGTGTTCACTAGGTCCTAGAGCTTCTTCAGAGTATATTCTCTCTCCTCTCTTATGACAGTCAACACTTATTTAGCTCAAGGCAGATGCCTCTGCAAGATGTCTTCAAAGGGTGGGAAGGAGAGCTACCCTTAAAAGGAAAGAATGGGTCAGTTCTACAGGCCCAGAGAGTTCAGGATGACCTGGGCTTTCACGGTTCTTGAGAGCATTGACCCAGATGTCCCCATCTCAAATCTCAGCCTCCTCGTCCTTCCTAATTAAGTCCTTGACCTTGGCATAGTAGACTTGCTCGGGTTGAAAGTTTAGTAAGCTCTGGAGTCCTGAGATGGATCCTCAGTTTTTTCTGTCCTCTAGCTGTAGAGGAGATGAGAGTCTTTTTATGTGTAATAGATGAGGGCCTGACTTTTAAAAGTCACGTTATATTAGTGATTAATCACTCTGGTGGTTTTAAACCTATCAGCAAATTTTGATATACCCGCCAGCCTTTGTGACTCACTTCTAACTAATAGAATGCGGTGGAATTAATGCTGCATGATCTCCGAGGCCAAACCGTAAAAAGCAATACAGCTTCCACCTGACTGTCTTTCCCCTCTTGACACTTTTGCCTTGGGAACCCAGCTACCATGCTATGAGAAAACCAAGCACGTGCGTGGAAGAGCCACACGTAGGTGTTCCAGCTGACAGCGAGCATCAGCCATCAGACATAGGATTGAACAAGCCTTTGGATGGTTCCAGCCTCTAGCATTTCAGCCACTCTATCTGATGCTGAGAGGAAGAGAGATGAGCTATCTTCACTGGGCCCTGTCCAATTGTAGATTTGTGAACAAAATAAATGTCATTGTTGTCGTTAAGCTTTAAGTTGGATTGTTACAGAGAAATAGATAACAAGGACACTCACTCTCAGCTTTCTGTTGTCTTTCTGTAGTGCATGAGTAGCACTTGGTAACCGCCATCCAGTTTTGTGGTCTTTATAACTACTGCTTCTCTCACATCTTTCAAACAGTTGAGATACTGTACCAGCTGGCCCCTTCTCTTCCACTGGTATCCCTTCCCAGTTCTCACTGTCGAAAATCTAAACAAATTACACAGCTGTAGCATAAAGCATGCCAAGAGCTAAGAGGACTCCATCTACCACTAGTGAAGGGGTCCTCGTTGTCTTCTGGCCAGGAGTGAGGCAGCTCCAAAGTCTCACTTTAAATTCTACTTTCTAGGACCAACTACACATCTTTTGTCATAGGTCCCTAGAGACGGGCTTTGTCTGAGAAGAAAATTTATGTACAGGAAGTTTATCAGAGATTGCAGTCAGAAATAGCACATGTAAAGAAATGGTGGAATCAAAATCGTTTAGAGGTGGAAGTTGAACCATGATACAGATTCAAATTAGACCTTGGCAAATAATGTGTGGTTGCCTCAGCTAGATGGCCGTTTATAGTTGTCCCAAACTCAGGATGGGAAGCTAGGCCTTTGACTCTTGCATCAAAACAAGCAGAGGACATAACTTTGGGTGAAGCATCTCCTAGAGAGCAACCCCCAATGAGGGATGCAGGGGTAGCCCTCAGAAACCAACAATCCTGGAAGCTGAGTGATTGAATCCAAGAATGACTCCTGTAGAGAGACTCTGGGTGATGCACAACAATTTCTACTACAGAGCCTGGACGGCTCTGTGTTGACAACGATGGGGCTGAAATTGCAACAATGAGAAGCTAAGGAATTTTCAGGACAGGGTGAGAGGAGGCAGTGAGTGGTCATGCATTCTTTACATGATCAGGTCATCCCAGATCACAGAACCCCATGCAGCTAAATCAAACAGAGATCAGACAGATGTGCTTTATTTTCTGCTAACCAATGAATGCTCACACGCATATATATGTAATCATTGTTTTAAATTGTTCAGTCTTGTGCCCTGGTAATGCTCAGTTGCTCTCTGAGTATGTACACTCAAGAGTCGTTTATCTCATCGCAACTTGAGAATCAACTCGTTGAGGACATTTCCTTTAATATCTTTACTAATTCTCTCTTTGTTCAGCAACAGTGCATTAATTCCTTTTTATCCTACCCAAAAGGTCCCAAATATTTTCATATTGCCTTAAAATATTTATCTTGGACCAGTTTCCAATCTTGCTTCATTCATCTCATCTTGCTTCAAGGAGAAATTTCCTTTGATGTTTATAGTAAACTGCTTCCTTGAAAGGCCACATGTGGCTATTAAGAGGATAAAAAAGAAACTTGATCAGATCACTGAGTCAGGCTGTCAAGTTTTTTATTCCCTTAAACTTACTTCCAGTGAGTTCCTTTAGACCCTCTAACCTGTATCGATGTGTTTTCTATTTTAGGGGGTGGGAGGTTTTTGGTTTTTCTGCCTCTTTTTAAAAATTTTTTCTCATCATGAAATGGCACCACTGTACCAAATATCTTCATTAAAGATTGGGGGGGGGGGCGGGGGCGGCAGCCCGGTGGCGCAGCAGTTAAGTGCGTAGTTCCACTTTGGCGGCCTGGGGTTCACCAGTTTGGATCCCTGGTGCAGACATGGGACCACTTGGCAAACTCCATGCTGTGGTAGGTGTCCCACGTATAAGGTAGAGGAAGATGGACACGGATGTTAGCTCAGGGCCAGTCTTCCTCAGCAAAAAGAGGAGGATTGGCAGCAGTTAGCTCAGGGCTAATCTTCCTCAAAAATAAATAAATAAAATAAAATAAAAATAAAAAAGATTTTTTTTTTTTATCCTAAGAGAATCTTCTACATTGCTTCCAATTCAGTGAAAGAGTAGCTAGTAGATTCTGACTTTTGGCTATATTTGGAATATTTTTTATTTATCTTTTTTATTTTTAACAAATTTCTACTCATGCTTCAATACCTTTTGCAAATATCACCTTCTCTGGTAAAACCTTTCTTTATTTCTCCAGGCAGAGTTATTTCTGGACACCTACACTAGTTCATTCATTCATTCATTCTGCAATCACTTATTGAAGTCTACTATACATCAGGCACGGTACTGAATTCTGAAAATAGACATAAGAAAATCCCCTGGTTTCTTAGATGAGTGGAAAGGAGAAAGAAGTAAATAGTGATTATAATATAGTGCCATACCTTCTATGACAGAGGAAGCAGAGGGCACTGTGGAAAGAGAAGGGGGGCGGTGTTCAATGTAGACCTAGTCTTAAAAGATGAATGAGAGTTTCCCACTCTCATACACTGCTGGTGGGAATGCAGACTGGTGCAGCCACTATGGAAAACAGTATAGAGATTCCTCAAAACATTAGAAATAGAACTACCATACACCCCAGTCATCCCACTACTGGGTGTTTATCCAAATAACTTGAAATCAACAATTCAAAGAGACTTATGCACCCCTATGTTCATGGCAGCATTATTCACAATAGTCAAGGTGTGGAAGCAACCCAAGTGCTCATCAACTGATAAATGGATAAAGATGTGGTATATACGTACAATGGAATGCTGCTCAGGCATAGAAAAGACACAATTGTCCCATTTTTAACAACATGGATGGACCTTGACAGTATTATGTTAAGCAAAATAAGCCAGACAGAGAAAGACAAACACTGTCTTTTTTCACTCATCTGTGGAAAATAAACTAATACGTGGACAAAGAGAACAGGTCAGTGGTTACCAGAGGGGAAGGGGGTTGAGGGGTGGGCACAAGGGGTGAAGGGGCGTATTTATATGGTGACTGACAAATAATAACGTACAACTGAAATTTCACAATGTTATAAACTATTATGACCTCAACAACAAAAAAAAGATGAATGAGGGTTTCCGAGTTGGAGGGGGGCAGGGTGGACATTCTTTGGTAAAGAGGAAGCAGTCTGAGAAGAGGCAGGTCTCTTAGGAGAACTGCATGTAATTAGGAAAGATGAAATCACCACAAGTGTAGAGGGAAGGACCGTGGAAAGGATTGGAAAGGAAGACAAAGCCATGCTGAGCCACTGAAGGTTTACCCCTAAGGGAATACATGATCACATTTGCATATTATTTTACTATGAAGAACTAAATATAAAATAAAGTAATAATAAATTACTAAAGGAAAAGAAAAAATATTGGATAAGCAAGTAAAAACTGAGTAGTATTTATAACAAATAAAATACATAGATTTTATTAATATATAAGTAGTTCCTAAAATCAGTTGAGAAAATCACTAGCATTCCAATAGTGGGCAAAGAACACATATTAACTATTCACAAAAGGAAACGTTAACCACTGTTTTCTCTATATGGTGTAATTAAGGGGTTATTTTTAATTTCTTCCTGTATCTATTTCCGTGTTTTCCAAATTATCTAAAATGATTATATATTACATTTAAAATTCTTTGTCAATGGTAAAGAGAATAATTTAAAAGATCCTCTGGTGATAATGTAGATGAATTTGAGGACAGTCAGATGAAGAGGAATCTTTTCATCCATAAATCAGCTGGATTAAACGACAGAAATTTCTCTGCTACACCTCTGGAAGCTGGAAGTTTGAGATCAGGATGTCAGCATAGTCGGGTTCTTCCTGAAGGCCCCCTTCCTGGTTTGTAGATGACCACCTTCTTGCTCTATCTTCATTTTGGCTGAAAGAAATAATCTCTCTTATGTCTTCTTATTAAGGACATTAATCCCACTCTTGAGGGCTCCACCCTCAGGGCCTGATTACCTTCCAAAGGCCCCATCTCCTGATACCATCACATTGGGGATTAGGGCTTTCACCATCTGAATTTGGGGGGCACACAGACCTTTGGTCCATAGCAAGGAGTGGGTCATATTGTGAAGGAATGAGCGTCTAAAAAGAGGCAGTGGCTGCAGGGTGAATAAGGAAAACCAAACTCAAGCAATATTTAGGGAGGAAATAAATAAAACATGGTGGTTAATAATATTCTGAAGTTGAATATATGGATTTGGAGTTTGGGAGAAAGGTTAGGGATTTATCAGGAGTTTTGTTTCCTAAATGATCTTACAATAATCTATCTGTATAGGAGACACATCAAAATTCCAGAATATTATTCAGAGAATTCTGATTGGGAATTAAGTGACCGCAGAAACTCACAATACATGCCATTACTTCAGTGTTTGATATGAGCTGTTAATCAATGTTACAAGATGAAGGATTTCTCTGGACAGCGAGCTAGGGAAACACTAGGTTAACAAGCTTATATAACTTTTAATATGTTAAAGTGCACTTTGAGTCACTAAGAGAGGCATAGAGTGTGCAGCATTTCCCAAACCTATTTGACAATGGGCCACTTTTTCAGAGTATCTATGGGACAAATGTCCTGTGACACCAACTGGAAACCACAGGTTAAACATTTGCAAAAGTATTTTAAATACAAAATGCACATTAGGACTAAAAAGCAAGGTAGAGATAGAAATAAAGATAGAAAGAAGTGAATAACAGCTACCCAGTGTACATGGCAGTTACAAATGTAAAGAAGATTTATATCAAGAGGAGCAGGATGGTCAGCACTAAAGCATAGAAAAATGGATGAAAGAAGATAATCTATAGTAATTCTAAAATCTATACTAATTATAATATCAGAGCAAATGATGTGGTGGCCTCCCCCACATATTTGTCCTGTCTGATCTCTGGAAGGAATTTCCCTGCGTGGGGATGGATGCCTCCTCAGGCATTAAACTTTGGAGTCAGCATGGAGGAATACTCCACTTCATAAATGATTAAATTAGCATTCTGCTTATACCACAGCATAAAGCATCCTGCATGATTAAGTCCGCTTGAGCCTGATGAACTCTTAAGTTTCTTGATTTACAAAACTGAGGGTCAACCAATAAAGCATGGTCAATATTCCAAGGTAATTCAACTCACCTTCCTTTGCTGGCACTCTCTACTTCCCCACAGACTTTCTTTTAAACTTCAACACCTTTTGGGGTCAAGCTTTCTCATTTTTATATCGCCACTTTGCAGAAAAGTGACAGACACATAATTGGTATCAGAAGAACACAACACTTCATTTTTCATGGAAAGGTGTAGCAAGAATAATTGCAGTTTTTGCTTTTTGAGCCCTGTGATAAAGAGCCGCATGACAGAAAGATCAAACTGTGTAGTATATAATTTAACAATTCCTTCCGCCATGGTATTTCTTGCCTGGCTCTAGGAAGGCTCCTATTCCTGGGTCACACCTCTCATGGTATGGGTTCCAAATAAATAATGAGGCTATTCTTTTATGTTGAATTTGTCTTTGATTCACCTTCTAATATTTGTCACTTTGTACACAGATATTTGCATCCAACTGCAAAATTGCGTTTGCCACACTTCTAGCTCTCGGTGTAGCAATTGTCTCAAGAAGGGGTAATAAAGGTGTCATTTTCTGTTCTGTTGTAATTCTCATAATAAAAGCTGATCCATGTTTTCCTAGTTTGCATTCTCCTTGATTTCTCTGTCATGTGGAGAAATGGCGATCTGTTCCTTTCAAAAGAAAACATGAATGGCTATATGCTTGTAATAGACTAATAAACAGGTGTATTCCACCTGGTAAATTTTCCTGCTTTGAGCGTCTGTACATTCCATCTCCTCCCCATTTCAGTTGCATGAGGAATGGGGGAAGCTAGGTGGGTTGGGAATGGACAATGCATCAAATATTAAAAAGCGGAGGTCAAAGCATTACAGTTTATTACCATCATGTTTCACAGAATATATGAGTCATTAAAATTCCAATTTTGTACCACATTATTGTGATAAAGGTGGTAATGGGAACAAGGAATGACACCACATGAATCTGTTCCTTTAGCACTGGTGATAACATAGTAAGAAAAGGCACAAACAAAGCCCGTTCCTATTATAACATGAAAATGAGAATCTGATGCTCCTGCCTTGAAACCCAAGACTAGCCATATATCAAAGTGAGTAAAAATAACATCAGAATGATTTATAATGTCGTATTTTAGTGGACAACTTGTCGGGAGATGATTAATCACTCTTAATCCTACAACATGATAACCATTTTAAATCTGCTTTTGCTCACTTTTAAATATGCCACTTCCATTGCTTGTCTTCAAGATGCAACAGTAGTAAGAACATACAATGTTTATACTATAACTGCTGAGAGTTCAGTCAGACATTGGTCTCAGAAATCCAGTCCTGCATTCATTAGCACTACAATCCTTGTGTTACTTACCTTTCTGCATCTCAGTTTTTTGATCTGTAAAACAAGAGAAAGAATATAAAGAATAAAGAATCTCACAGTGTTGCTGTGAGATTAAATAAGGAGCATAGAGCATAGCACTCAAAAAATCAGCAGTTACTATTAGTAGTAATAGTCAAAGCATTATCAGGGGATGTTTTCACCACTTTCCCAGCTCAGTAGGCAATTTCAAGATGGTTTTACATGGTTACACCTCGCTCAAAGTCAAGGTTTACCCTTCCTACCAACAGAATCCAATGAGATGTCCTGATCTCCCACCCTTATTTGAGAAGGTGGAGTTTATAAGTATCTTGGCATGTCTGATGGTGATTGTCCCCACATGATCAGTCAGATGGGGTGCTGGACAAGTTTTCAGAGCTCAGTTAAGGATAATTCCAAAAGAGGCAGCGGATAGGCACTGTGCTAACCCCTGAGACTTGGTGGTCTTAAGTGGGCAACAAGATCGCCATTCTGCTCCAGCTTGCACCTGCCTCTGTGAGGGAAATTCCCAGCCCCAGCCAGGGCTCCTGGCCCTCTCGCTTGCTCTCCTGAGCACGTGGCCTCTCCCTCTTTTACAATCCTCCAAGCTTCCTGGTGTGGAAAAACAACACTATTAAAGTGTACATCCACATATGTCTTTCCTTTAGGTCAGAAAGTTGTTCGTTGGTTTGGTTTGGTTTTTAAAATTTTTTCCTTCTGTTTGTAGCTTATTTTTTGGTTCTTCTCTGGATGACTTGAACAGATTGGGGAGAATGAAAATTTTTTAGTGAGCTCAGAGATGTGGAAAAAATATCCATATTAATAGTTCAAATATGATCCCCCCATACTATGGAATAAAGATTTATACCTTCAATCCAAATTGAGAAACAAGTAGTAACATCCTCTTTAACAAATATTTGGTATTTCAAAACACTGACAACTTCTTGGAACAGGATTTTGAAAGCATTTTTCCTCGCTCATTATAAGAGTAATACGTGCTCATTCTTTTCTCAATTTGAATCCCCCCCAAAGTTGACCCTGATACAAGGCTTGGGATGCAAGCTGTTCATTTGGGAAGTGATCCCATGAAGCAGGAGTGATCCTGCAGGAGTGGGGGAAGTCAGCCAAGGGAGGGAGGGAAGCTGAAAAAAAGTGTGCTTGTCAAAGTGAAACTTCTCTAGGTGTTTTACACAGAAAGAGTTTTAAAACTGGAAAATAGGTACTTACAAAATTATTGGAAGCTGGCAAAAAGTACACTCTAGGCTGGGCCTCTAGGAAATCACCATTCAACTGGCCCAAAGGTGGAGCTGCAACTTCTGCCCTAATCATGAAAAAGGCAAATTTGGAAGGCTTCACTGGATCATCAGGCATAAAACTTGCTAGTAGCAACCCAGGGATCATCTGTTAGTAGCAGTGCAAAATGGTACGATCTACACAGGGGAATGTGGCACATTTAACAATTAAGTATGCATTTCCTTGAGTCAGCAATTTTGCCTCCAGGAATCTATTCTACAAACACACAGGTATGAAAAGACACATGTACAAGATTTTGCACCATGATGTTGTTTGATAGCTGCCTGTCCAGAAAGAGAACTGGTTTAATAAACAATCCATAGAATAAAATATAATGCATCAGTTTAAGAAAATGAGGACATTCTTAACACACTTATTTGAGAAATCTCCAGGACATATTTTAAAAGAAAAAAACATGGCTTTTAGGTAAAGTGAGTCTGGTGAGTCTGGAAAATCTAGTTGTGCCTGAAAGCAAGACATGACTCAAAGACTAATGGAAACAGAGGAAATGAATATAGGGTCAGGCCAACTTTGAAACATCAAAGTGTGAGCATCAAAAAAGAGTAATTACAGTAAAGGATTGTAACACATAAGGTTAAAAAAAATCCATGAGACAAAAATCATAAGAAATTAAAAAGTGTATATGTAAGAAGTTCTTACTGAGAATTTCAGCTAATAAATGTTGAAGGAATGATAGATTTAGAAAACTACCATTTTGCAATCTCTATGCAATAATTGATCGGACAAGGATTATCAATAGACAGAAAGTATCAGGTGAAAGGTTGTGGAAAACAGGATAGTCTCAGAGCCTCAAGGGAAAAGCTGCCTTTACAATGGAGAAACTTGGTGAATAAACTTCAACCAAGTAATCAAATGTAGCACCATCAATAAAGGAAAAAGCTGAAATTCAGTGCCCCCTGATGTGATGCAGTGGGACGGATGCAACATAGCCTACACAGTACTCTTCCCAGAAGATTTTGTCCTGAATGTACAAGAACATAAGCTGACGAATCCAGAGTGTGAGATGGTCTGTAAAACAACTGAGACGGATACTTCAAAAATGTTAATATCATGAAAAATAAGAAAAGTTGTGGGAACATTTTTTAGATAAAAGGACATTAAAGAGACATGAAAATTAAATGCAATTTGTGATTTATAGAGGACATAATTGGCATAACCGGGGAGACCTGAATATGGATTGCATATTAGATGTTATTGAATCAATGTTACTTTCGAAAAGTAACATTGCAAGGGAATTTTCAATGGTATTGCAGGTGATATTTTGGTTACTTAGAAGTTATACACTTAAGTACTTAGGGATGATGTGTTATGATATTTGCAACTTACTTTTTTTCCTCCCCAAAGCCCCAGTGCATAGTTGTACATCCTAGTTGTATGTCCTTCTAGTTCTTCTATGTGGGATGCCGCCACAGCATGGCTAGATGAGTAGTGTGTTAGGTCTGCACCCAGGATCCAAACTTGCGAACCCCAGGCCATTGAAGCAGAGTACAGAAACTTAAGCACTCTGCCACTGGGCCAGGCCCACGCAACTTACTTGCAAATGGCTCCACAAAACAACAACGGAAAAGGTGAATAGCGAGAAAAATGTAAAGGTGGAAAAATGTTAAAAACTGGAAAATCTAAGTGAAGTATACATTAGTGTTGATTGTAAAATTTCCATTGGTTTGAAATTCTTCAAAATAAAGGCTGAATGGAGTATATTTAAACACCACGATTTTTTTTTTAAATCAATAGAACAATGTATCTATCCCTGCTACTTTTGTGGCAGAATTGAAGAGAAACCAAAATACTTTTATTTGCAATAAGAAACTTTGAAAAGGTAAATTTTAAAATCAAATGAAGTGTTTTTAAAATGGAGGAAAGAAGAGGAGGGAAACAAGATTCTCAGTATATAACTTTTTATATTATTTCGCTTCTTTAAGTATGTAAATGCAATGTCTATTCAATACCATAAAATTAAATTAAAAATGCAATAAGACAGAAGAAAGAACATGGGTTCACGAGTCACATTTCTCATGCTCAGTCCTGGTTCTATTACTTACTAGCTTACCATCACTCCAGGCAAATTTCTGAACTCTCGATGCCTCTTTTCTTATCTGTAAAATGAAGATAATAATAATACCTACCTGTTAGAGTAGTTGTGAGCATTAAAGTACTGCCTGGTATTAAAACCTGGTATTAAAACCTGCCTGGTATTCATCAAAGGAAGTTTCCCAATGGAAGAGAATCCTCAATCCAGTAGATAAAATAGAAATTGTCTCCATTTTGTTTCAATTTTTTTTTTTTTTTTAGAAAAGCTCAATTTGCTTCCCTAAAAGAAGAAATCTAACATTTCCAGAGCCCCACACTGGTGGAGGATGCCTCACGGTATGAAGTTCCCAGGACTAGGGGGTGATCAATCTGGAAGAGTTTTTAAAATATCACAAAATCAACCTGCTTATTTAACAAAATCCAGCAGATGGCGGGAGAGATGGGCCAAGAACCCAGGACACGTGGCTCTCTTTCCAGGACAACGTGTTATTTGTCATAGGAGTCACTCATGCTGAGATGAAACTCACTCATTCAATAAATATTTTTTGAATGGCTACATTCAATAAATATGTTTTGAAAGCCTGGATACAGTAATGAACAGAGAAGCCTGCCCTTATCAGAGGGGCAGAAAATAAATACATGAGCATAATCTAGATACAGTATGCAATAAAATTTCAAGTAGTAGTAAGTGTTATAAAGGAAAGTTGAAAAAGGGAATTGACAATGATAAGGCTGAGAGGGGTTTGCTATTTGAGTAGGATGGGGAAGGCCACTCTCAAATGGTGACTTTTAAGCAAAAATCTGGATGAGAGAAGGAAGTGCCATGGAAAGGAAGTCTGTGCTGCATGGGCAACTCGACAAAATGATTATCACATCCCCGTTCAATTCTAAGTTTTAAAGGACCTTCTAAAAGCATGACAACTTCTCAGCACCCATGAATATTCTGTGTAGTATTGTCCAGAAGTTTAATGACTGTCCAAACACAAACACGTAATCCATAAAGAACGAATGATCAACTGAACTTCAGCAAAACTAAAAGCTGCTCTTCCATGGCTCCATTAAGAGGATGAAAAGACAAGCCACAGGCTGGGAGAAACTCTTTGCAAATCACATATCTAACAAAGGACTTAATCCACAATAGATTAAGAAACTTCAAAACTCAGTAATAAGAAAGCAAACAACCCAATAAAAGAGGGGCAAAAGATTTGAACAGATGCTTCACCAAGAAGGTATATTGATGGCAAGTAAGCACATGAAAGGAGGCTCACCCTGTTAGTCGTTAGGGGAATGCAAATCAAAGCCACAATGAGATACCACTACCCACCTATTAAAAGGCTAAAACTAGAAAGACTAACCATATCATGTATTGGCAAGATTGTGGAGGAACTGGAACTCTCACGCTCTGTTGGTGGGAACGCAAAAGGATATAACCACTTTGAAACAGTGACAACTTTGTCAAAAGTTAAATATATGCTTACCATATCATCCAGGCTTTCCATACTTAGGTATTTACCCAAAGAAATGAAAGCATGTGCATTTATAAACAAAGACAAAAATCAACCCAAATGTGCATCAACAGGTGAATAAATAAATAAATAAACTATGGTATCTCCACCCGATGGACTACTACTCAGGGATAAAACAGAATAAACTATACATGCGGAGAGGGCTGAATCTCAGAATAATCATGCTGAGTGGAAGAAGCCAGACAAAAAAGAGCACATAGAGTATGATCCTATTTATATAAAATCGTAGTAAATGCAAACTAATCTATAGCAACAGAAAACAGATCTGGAGATAGGACAAGGGCTAGGGTGGTGGGAGGGGCAGAAGGAAAAGATTACAAAGGGGCATGACGGAACTTTGAGGGGTGACGCGTGTGTTCATTATTTTGACTTGTAGTTTCACAGGTGTGTACAATGTCAAAATTCATCAAATTTTACACTTTAAATATATGCAGTTTATTTTATTCAACTGTACTGCATTAAAGCTATCAGAAATAAATTTTAAAAGTTACTGAACAAACTGACAGTAAAAAATCCCACTGTCTGAAATTTAGGGTCAAAAAAAGAATTTTTTAAATGCCTAAATTTGTTTAGTTTGTATAAAGACCATGTAGAAGCCTCGAGGCCTTTCCGATTATGTACTGACTAGTCAACACAGCTGGTTAAGCCTAGTACTCAAGAGCTCACTGTAATGGAGGGTAAACCTTGATAAAAGATTAGTGGCAAAGTGATCTTGGGCTGGAGTGAAACAGGCCAGAGTTCAGATCTTGACCTGCATTTACTAGGTGTGTGGCCTTCGTCAAGTTTCTTAACTTCTCTAAGTGTTCAGCTTGCCTATCTGTCAAAGGAAAAATAATAACTCATGAGATTATTAGAGCATAAGTGAGAGAAAAAGCACCTGTTAGCACTGTGCTTTTGTTGTCAGAACTCTGTTGTTACACAGGAGCGAGTCACTCCAAGGATAGTCTGGAGAAACCGCAATTGGCCCAGTCGAACTAACCATCCCCACTCACTGGGAGGCTGATGTATTCACTCAGTGGCGACCATGGCTTACAGAAATGCATGCAGATGTGTAAGAAGGAACTACAGCCCTGGCACCTTCGAGTTCCATTTGCTCAAGGAGTCTCGCTCAGTGAAAGTTCTGCTCCCTCCCCGCCCCTTCTTTGCTTAACTTCTAGGATTCCCTCAAGATGGCATTGAGCATCTCTGCTTTCAGATTTCGACTGGCTCACCACATATCTTTGTACAGCTGATCCAAAAATGCTTTGTGATCTCAAGAGGACTCACCATCCTTGCTCTCCCCTGGGTTAGTCATCATAGTCACCTGTAGTCGCTTCCACAGATGGTTAATTTAGCTCCAGAAACTGCCGTCTTCAGTAACTCACAGTCAATCACAAACACGGGTATGCACCATAAGGCCTTTGCAATGCACAGGACTGATTTTTTTTAAAGTGGCTATAGAGATAAGAGAGAAAATGTAGAACGAGGCCCCCACTGCTACAGGAAAACTAGTGCCAGTGGAGTAATGTTAGTGGATTAACAGACTCACAATCGTACTCCAGCTACATCTGGGAATACATCCTGCTCTCTTGAGGGCTGCCCCCTTTTCTTGATTTCCCAGTCTTATGATCATTTAGTTCAAGGGTTGGCAAACTTTTTTCTGTAACGGGCCAAGTAGTAAATATTTTAGGCTTTGTGGGCCAAGAGGCAAAATCAAAGATATTATGAAGGTACTTATGCAACCATTTTAAATGAAACCATTTAAAAATGTAAAAGCTACTCTTAGATCACAGGCCATTAAAAAAAAAACAAAAACAGGCAGGCAGGAGGCTGAAATCCATCAGCTCATTGGCAATAGTCGGCTGAGCCCTGATTCAGCCACATGTGATTTTGTTTCAGTAATTTAACATTCACTGAGTCCAGTTTTAAAGAGTTCTTCTTCTAAATTAATTAGAACATGATGGCCTTCTGTTATATCCTGGTGACTTATTTTAAGACATAAGGGGGTTAAACCTCACACAGGTCTTCCTGAACTTCTTCCAATGAAATTACTGGAAATTTGGACTCCCTCCACAGTTTCTCTTTGAATGTTTACCACTTCAGTATTTTTGAGTTTCTTCCATAACCTATTTAACAGAAAACACATTTTCATCAGTGCCTTTAGCCTTTTCCATACTGGCATCCTTTGGATCTTAAAAAAGCACACTGTCAGGCTAATTAATTACTGTGCGAGCAGTCAGAAATCACCATTCTTTTTTGTCATTACTATTGGTGGATGTTGGCCTACATTACTAGAATTCTTTTAAGATATTAATATTTCTTCGATGAGTAAATATTTCCTTGGAGAAATGTCTTTCTGGAATCCAAACTTTTCTTGGGAGATAAACTTTCACAGAGCAACATATGCTTTTTATCCCTAAATATTTAAACTGAGATGAGATTCCACTGGAGATCATTTTCTGTCCACTGTTTTTCCACATTTGGATCTCAGCTCCAGCAGCAACGTCAATAGCCATGGAGAAGTCTCACTCTGCCTGGGATTTGCCCCAAGAAATACAGCACATTTTCCCCACCCTCTCTAAGTCTGCAGTCCCCCTCTGCATTCCTCATTCTCAGTAGCCGATCTCCCTCATTTTGAAGAGAACATATATTTGGGTCTTAGCATTTGTGCATCTCCAACTCAAAATGTATTGGCATCTTCACTTGCCTTTTCTTGCTTTGTTCTTCTTTCTGAAAAGAGCATGGTTTTTCTCCTTAACACACCCAAGTTCTTAGCTGCTTCTTGATCTCGTACACGGCTTCTCATTCCAGGATACTACTCTATTCGTGAACTATTTATTGCATTTTCCTTTCCACCCCTCTTCTCTTGGGCCATAAGTATACTCATATGTTTCCTATCATTAAAAATAATAGCTCTTCCAGCCCAAATACTGCCTCAGGCCACCACACTTCTTTGCCTTTCCTTCACTACTCTCTTTCAAACCAAGTTAATCTGTTCTCACACTCTCCACTTCCTTATTGTCCACTCATTCCTTGCAATTTGTCATTTTCCTCTTTCTATTCTGATGAAACGACTTTCTTGAAGGCCACATGGAATTTACAAACAAAAATCCAATGGCTTTTTTCTTTTCTTCACACATATACATACATTTTTTCAATTTCTGCAATCTAAAGACATCTTCCTAAAGTCTATTCTTAACCTAGAAATTTTCCATAAGTCTCCACTGACTACTGAATTAAGCCCAGCTTCAGATGTCTGGTATTCAAGGACTTCCACCTCATCGCACATAACTGCTCCAACACTGCAGGCACTTCATGTTCCAAACAATTCGATCTGTTCACTATTGTTTCTTGAACACATTCAGTGTTTTCCTCCCTAAGAATCTCTTAAGCCTTGTGACTGATGGTTCTGTCTAGAATGACTACGTTCACCAACCATTAAATCTTCTATGATCTCAATGGAATGCCTCTTTAATGCTATTAACTTTTTTTGAGGAGTTTAAAAGATACATGAATATACTCAGTTAATAAGAACAATCTCAAGTACCCACCACAGAGAATTAACCAATTTATTTGTTCTCATTTTTATTTCAAATTTTAAGCTAAAAACATTAAAATGTTACAAAGGATTAAAGTCTTCTTTGTTCTCTTACCCAGCTCTGCCTCCGGAGAGGCAGCCACAATCACAAATTTGGTGAATGTTCTCCCAGTCTGTGCATTTAAACCCTTAAAGCACATTTATATATCCAGAAAACTATAGTGTTATTTCTTGCTTTTAATTTAATATCTGGTAAAAAAAATACAGTCCATAACTCCAAAACTTGTTTTGTTTCCCTCATTTCCAGATCTATTTGTTTTGAGACGAATAAGTTTATTTTAAGCGCTGGATAGATGTCGTAATTATAATGTGAACGTATTTGTGTGATATCACACATCATATGTCTATCATATGCATGTATCACAACTTAGTATTTATGTACATGTTGGTGAATATTACAGTTGATTTCAACTCTTTGATATTGTAAGAGACAACATAGTGAGTGTCCTTGTCCATGTCTCCTTGAGTGTATGTAAGTGTTTCTCTGGCTATACTTAGGAAAGAAATTTGCTAAGACATAATGTCTACATATTTTCAAATTTGCCAGATAACGCCAAATTAATTTCCAGAGCAGTTGTACCTACCATTCTTCTATATTCTCACCAACGCTTGAAATAATTAGATTTTTTAAATTGTCACTCTGACTTTAATTAGCATTTTTCTAATACCCAATAAAAGTGAGCATATTTTCATATCTTTAGTGGTTATAAGTTTTACTTTTCTGGAAATTGTCTGTTAACAAGGTTTGCCCATTTTTCTCATAGAGGAATAGGAGTTCTTTATACACCCTCAATACTAATTCTTGGATATATGGCAAATGTATTCTCTCCCTGTGCTGTTTGTCTTTCACCCTGTTTATAGCACCTCATCATTTAGAAGTTATTAAAATTTTGATTTAGATAACTTTATCACATATTTCTTATTAATTATTATTTAATCCTTTATCAATTTTTCCTTTCTAAAAATCATTTTGTTTTGCTTTGCTTTCTGGTCTTATTTGTTTAAAAAATCCTTCCCTACTCTAGGATCTTAAAGTTATTCTCCAAGGATGAGTTTTAATTTTCTTTTTGTAAGATTTTAGTCTTTAATATATCTGGAGTTTATTTTTTTCTGTAATAGGAGATAGGTCTTAATTTTATTTTATTTCCCCACATAGAATTAGAACCATACCATCATCATCACTATTTCTTCTTTTATTTGGCTATCTCTTCTATTATATACCAAGGACCGAGATACACTTGGGTCTCTTTGGGGGCTCACTATTCTTTCCTAATCACCTATTTGTTTTTTGCTACATAATGGTTTGTCTTAATTACTACATACACAGACACACATACGTTTACATATAAAAATAGACATCATAGGGGCTGGCCCCGTGGCTGAGTGGCTAAGTTCGCGCGCTCTGCTGCAGGCGGCCCAGTGTTTCCTGGGTTCGAATCCTGGGCGCGGACATGGCACTGCTCATCAGACCACGCTGAGGCAGCGTCCCACATGCCACAACTAGAAGAACCCACAACGAAGAATGCACAACTATGTACCGGGGGCCTTTGGGGAGAAAAAAGAAAAAAATAAAATCTTTAAAAAAAAAAATAGACATCATATAATATATGTATATTATATATAATACATATTAATAAATCTTTGATATCTGGTAAGACGAGTCTCTGTTTTTCTTCTAAAGAATTGGCTTGGCTATCACTGGACTTTTATTCTTCCATATGAATCTTAGAATATTTTTTCAATTCCATGGAAAACCTATTTGGAATTTTTATTGTAATGGCATTGATTTTGTCGATAAAGTTGGGGAGAATTATCTGTGTGATATTGAATCTTCTTTGTGAGCATGTGTTTTTCTACTTTTTTAGGTCTATTTTATACCCTGTAGTAATGCCTTGTAATTTTCTCCATAAACAGTTTGTACACCTAGTGTTAGATTTATTCTTAGATACTTTTTTATAACTTTTTCCTATTACATTTTCTTATTGTTTATTTCTAGTGTATAGGGCTGTTAATTTTTGTATTGATCATGTATCAACCGGTTTTGATGAAATCTTTCATTAGTTTTAGTAGTTTGTAAATTCTCTTGGGTCTTCTATGTGCACAATCAGATTGTCAGAAAAAATGTCAATTTGTGTTCCCCTTTCAAGTAGTACACAACTTCTGTTTTTCCTGGAATTATCAAACTGGCTAGACCGTCCTATATAATGTTGAATAGCAGAGATGACAGTGGACATCCTTGTCTCATTCCTCATTTTAGTGGGAACATCCCTACTGTTTCATCATTAAGAATAATATTTACACTTTATCAAGTAAATGAAATTTGCTTCAATTCTAGATTGCTGAAAGTTTTTAATCATAAAGGAATTTTGGATATCCTGAAGGTTTTTGCACATCTAATGAAATGACCACATTTTTTTCTCTGTTAATTTGTTTTGATAGTTAATTAAAATAATAACTTTTCTGATTGAACAACCATTGCTTCCTGGGATAAGCCCCAGGTGGTCCTATTTGTTAGTCGTTTGGTTGTTTGATCAGTAAACAGCAGGAATTCCCATGCCAGTATTTATAGCTTCCTTTGGCTATTTTTCTGATATATCTTTTTATATAGCTTTATTTTCTACTTTTATGTCTTATTTTTTCCTTTAGTTTGATTCTTTATAAAGCAGCATACAGCTGGATTTAAAAATATCATATGATAAGAATATTCCCTTTCCTAAAGGATTGCTATTAAGAAATTTTTCAAAAAAAAGTAGTATAAATCCCATAAGCCCCTCATCCAAATTTAACACTTATAGACATCCTTTCCATATTGTTTCAGCTACCCATTCCACAGATTATTTTCTTTCTTGTCATTCTTCTTCTCCTTCCTCCTCTTCTTCCTCCTCCTCCTTTTGTAAGAATATTTTAAAGTAAATTCCACAGCTACCTAATGAGGATTTTTTTTTCTCAAACATAACCACCATGCCATCATAAAATCTGGAAAAAAATAACGATAATTTCTTAACAATATTTAATAACCAGTCTATACTAAAAATTCCCCAATTGTCATGAAAAGTCATTTTGTGTTTGGTTTGTTCAAATCAGAATCTAAAGAAGATTCATTTGTTGCATTTTGTTGCCTTTTAAGTGTCTTTTATTACACAACATCTTCCCTGCTCTTCTCCTTTTATTCTGCCACTGATTTGTTGGACAAAGCAGATTATCTTTGCTGTAGAATAGTCCCCATTCTGAATCTGGCTGTTTGCCTCTTCATGGTGGCATTTAACTTGTTCCTCGATCTCCTATAATTCCTATAAACTGGTCATCAGATTTGGGGTTTGGTTAGATTCAGGTTTGGTTTTATTTGGCAAGAATCATTCATAGGCAGTGCTGTACCTTCTATTGCACCATATTATTAGGCACATAATGTCTTATAGTCCTGTTTCTAACGTTCAATTTATGTCTTCCATTATAAAGTTCTCCATGGTATTTCATCTGATTTTAGCATCTGTTGATAATTTTATCCTGGACGTACTACTTTATTATGGGCTGCGAATTGGCAGTTTTCTAATTCTATCATTTCTTCTGCATTTATGAGCTGGAATTTTACAAAGAACTTTCCTGTTAACTATTTGGTTACATAGAAATTCAGTTTGTTCTAGAAAGGCAGGATAAAGCCTGTATTCTTCCTTTATTTATTTATTTTAAATGAAAGGAGGTTTTATTTATTTATTTTTTTTTGAGGAAGGCTGGCCCTGAGCTAACATCCCTGCCCATCTTCCTCTACTTTTTACGTGGGATGCCTACCACAGCATAGCGGGCGAAAGCAGTGCCATGTCCGCACCTGAGATCCAAACCGGCAAACCCTGGGCTGCCGAGAAGCGGAACATGTGAACTTCACCGCTGTGCCACTGGGCCGGCCCTCTATTCTTCCTTTATAATCAATTTTCTGAGTAACTATTTTATTTCCTAGAATCCTCCAGTAAAAGTCAGCAACGTTTCTTTTTTCAGTATCACTGTGATCTCATGAATATTATATATTTGATATGATAATCTCAATAAATTGATGACTTTTGTTAAAATTCTTATGATTTCTTGTTTTTTGACATTTCTGCCACATTTATTTACATTTTTTTATTTGTCATGGGTTTTTTGCTCTCCCTTTTCTTCCCCTTATTTATTAGATACATTGATTATTCGTTTTTTCTCTACTGATTTCTGGTTAGCTTTAATACTTTAACACATAAACACAATTTGATAAAGTATCAAGTTCCTCATTATTCTTGCAAACAATAAAACAATACAAGGATCTTAGGACTTTTAACTGTGATCTTACATTTCCATCTTCCATATTTTTGTTTATTGTTTTAATTTTGCTTTTTAAAAATCCATATAAAATTTTTATTTTTGTTTTTATATGTTTACAGCCAATACTTTCTTTTTTCTTTTTTGATTGGCACCTGAGCTAGCAGCTGTTGCCAATCTTCTTTTCTTTTTTTCTGCTTTTTCTCCCTGAATCCCCTCAATATATAGTTGTATATTTTAGTTGTGGGTCCTTCTAGTTGTGGCATGTGGGACGCCACCTCAACATGACCTGATGAGGGGTGCCATGTCCACGCCCAGGATCCGAATCAGTGAAACCCCGGGCACCAAAGCAGAGCGCACGAACTTAACCACGTGGCCATGGCCCGGCCCCCCAGCCAATGCTTTCTATTTGCCAGTGCATTTAGTGTTCTTAGTTTATTATTGCTTACTGTAGTTCACTACTTCTTTTAGGTTTTTATTTGCCTTCTTCTTGAACCACATCCATTAGTAATTACTTTGGTGAGAGCCTGTGAAAAGGAATTTCTCTGGACATTGGTTTGTGTAAACAGGTCTTTGTTTTACTCTCACTCTTGAACAATCGTAACATTGGTTATATAAATCTGAGTTGACAATTGCTTGCCTTCAACACTATTAAGGTATTACTCCACTTTTTTGGGGCACCTATTGTTGCTGATGAAAAGATTTATGTCAGCTGAATTGTTATTCTTTAAGGATAAACATCTTTAGGAAATAAAAGGAAGGATTGGAGAATAAGAAAAATTATGAATGATGCAATTGTCTAATATAAAAGCCGACAGAATCTACAGCATCACTATTTGAACTAATATTTAAGAATGCTTATTAACGCAAATAGGAGATTACTTTCTGAAAATTAACAGTATTTATATATATCAGCTAACCAATTTCTTTGGCAAAGAGAATGGCACGTATGAAGGGACAGAACCCTAGAAAATGAAGTTCATTGTGCCTAGAGTTTATGGAATTAGGTAGAGATGGGTAGTTGACCGGGTTTGTTGGAGAGAAAGATAGGTGACAGATTATAAAAGAGTCATCTGTCATACCAAGGAATGTAAGTATAGTACTAAAAACAACCAGATCCATTGAAAGGTATAAAGGAGGAAGTAAATAATAATATTTATCGTTTTAGAAAAATCCACTAGGCTAATAAAGAGAGAAAGGATCAGAGGGAGCAAGACTAAAGATAGGGAAAGTTATAAAAAGGTAGGTGAGAAATTATGTGGTCTTAAGATTGTGGGAGTGAAGCCAAAGAGGCAGGGACATATTGGTAAGTTATATAGGAGGTAGAGTTGATTGAATACAGAGAGTGCAGTAAGGGAGGAATCGCAGGCAATGACTAAGTTTCTGGCACAGGCAATGGAGTGAATGATGGTGAAAAAGATCAGAATCCAGTTTGGCATACATGGAATTAGAGCACCTTATAGGACTTCTATTGGGACATGTTGGAGAAAAGCTTGCTATATAGACTGAAAGCTCAGAAGAGAGATGCAGGTTCCCAATCCATACTGAGAATAACTGTACAGATGGTAATGGAAATCATGGAAGTGAATGAGATCACCATTGTCGATAGGAAAGGGGCCTAGGAGAGAATAAGAAATAGTTTCAAGAAATGGACATTTGCAAGATGGGCATTAAAATAGTTGTCAGTGAAAAATAGAAAAAATGGGCACTCACATCCCATTGGATCTATATCTATATCTATCTGCACACAAAGGACTACTATTCAGCCATAAAAAGGAAGGAAATCTTGTCATTTGCAACAACATGGATGGACCTTGAGGGCATTATACTAAGTGAAATAAGTCAGACAGAGAGAGACAAACACTGTATAGTCTCATATGTGCAATCTAAAAAAGCCAAACTCAGAAACAGAAGGTAGAATGGTAGTTGCCAGGGGCTGGGGGGTAGAGGAAATGGGCAGATGTTGGTAGAAGGGTACAAACTTCCAGTTATTAGATGAGTAAGTTCTGGGAATCTGGTACTCAGCGTGGTGATTGTAGTTAACAATACTATATTATATACTTGAAAGTTGCTAAGAGAGTAAATCTTACATGTTCTCACCCACCCTCCAAAAAAAAGATCATTATGTGAGGTGATGGAGGTGTTAACCAACTTTATTATGGTAATTATTTAGCAATTCATATGAATACCAAATCATCACATTGTACACCTTAAACTTACACAATGTTACATGTCAATTATATCTCAATAAAGTTGGGGGAAAAAATTGTTTTCTCCAATACTGTATCCTCAGCATATAAAACAGTGCTTGTCACTTAGTAGGTAAGCAAGATATACTTGTTGAATAAATGAATGAAGAAAGGACTCGTTAGCATTTTTGGAGGCTTCTTAGAGGCTAAGTAAGATAAAGACTGAGAAATGAACATTGAATTCTTTAGTAAGAGTGTAACTGATGACTTTGGCAAGAATCGTTCCTGTGGAAGGACAGGTGTTGAGTCCAGACTGCAGGTGAGTTGAGGGGTAGTGAATAGTGCTGGAGTGAAGATGAAAAGTATAGAGAACTCTTTCAGTGGGAGAAAAGATAGGAAGAGCAATACGTGGAAGATATTGTGTGGTCAAAGCTTTTTTGTTTGTTTTTTAAGATCTGAGAGATTTGACTATGGTTAAGTGCTGGTGAGAGAGAAAGCCAGTGAACTCAGAATGCCAGAGGGCTAAAGAATGAAGGTTGAAAATGCAGGGATGAGAAGGGTAGTCCTAAGATGGTTGGAGGTATGGGGTCCAGAGCAGAGGGAGGACAAACCTTAGACAATGGAGGAGCCCTTCATCCCCTCCAGACAGATGCATAGCAGTTCGCAGATATGGTGCAGGGAAGCTAAGGAAGTTTCCATTTGATGATACCTAATTTTTCTGTAAAGCAGAGAGCAAGAGCATTTGCTGGGAATTAGGGAAAATAATTAATTTCCTAGGCTGCCTGGAAGTTCTTAATTTATATTTCTATGGAACATATGTCATACCCTTAAGACCTCCCCAGGAACTGTTAGTAATTAAGCCTTTTTAATAAGCCAACTGTAAGTGCTGACTTTCATCATTTATGCTGCTCTCCAGCAAGAAAATTGTTGTTATTTGGCAAAGCTAGATGTCCATCCCTCTCCTCACGATTGTTGATTGTGAGCTTCCTAAATTCTTTACCATCAGGAAGTCCTTTCATAACATTTTCCCACTAGCCCTGACATACTTGAAAGATACTGTCTAGCAAACAAACTACATTTATTAAGTAATAGATTTCCATTTTTTATTAATTTGATGGAACATTTGCTCTTACCTAAAAAGAAATAACTGATCAGCATGAGTAATTATGTTTGATTAATCTAATTCCAACCAAAATCAAAAGCACACGACATTTCAGTTATCCTGTGCAGTCTTAATGAGGATAAATGTATGTTGCTTTTTGGGTTTTTTAAAATGTTTTTGACTCCCATTATTTCTTAGTAGAATCTTGGGGGAAAGACAACTGGTATATTGTGACCACTTGAGTCTTGATTTTCACTGTGGTTTAATTTCTAATCTTAGATAACCAATATTAAAGTGTTTTTTCCTCGAACCCAAGGATATGAACCCCATATCCCTCCATGCATATTAATCTTTCAGTGGAAATTTTAAGAAGTATTAACCCTGGAAGTAAATAGATGATTCAGTACCTCTTTGGCAAATCAGACCATCATTTACTAAACTATTTTGTTCTTGAAAGAGCTATTTCAACAATCCTAATACCGTCAAGTAATTGAGAATTTTTCAGTTTCTCTTTGAGAATAATGAGAGAGATAGCTTTGTAATAAAACCACCAAAGAGGATTTTATCTATTTCAATTCTGATGTTTTAAAATATAAGTTATTAAAATTATGTCCAAAAAATCTATTCATTCAATAAATATATCTTGAGCTCCCTCTTATGAGCTAAATAACATTCTGGGATACAGATGTGGATATAATAGTCACATACCCTGTTCTTGTGTATCTTACATGAAACAAACAACAATACAAATAACCATAGTGTTACAAATTGCTATAATATGTAGGAAAACTATAACAAATTGAAACATGAAGAGGAAATATAGTGTGCAATGAGGGATTATAACTTGACAGCCTAATTTAAATAGGAATTGGAAGGCTTCTCCAAAGAAGTGCCATTTAAGCAGAAGCTTTATGTGAGTAGGTTTTAGCTGGAAATGGGCAGGGGTGGGAGGGATTTCTAGGCAGAAGAAATAGAATCTGAGAGTGCTGTGTGGTGGAAACAAGCTATCTTTACCCCTCAGTGGCTTCATGTAGGACACAAGGGCCAGATGGGCACTTATGGAAGCTCAGGGGATATGAAACAATTATAATGAATATATTTCTGTTGGGGTTGTATTGCTAGACTGTGAGTTCATTTGCCAAAATGATTTCAGCAAAGAGTGACTCATTTACGGTAAACATTTTCCATTTGACAGTATCTTAAATTAAATTCTGAAGAAGAAGGTGACAAAGAAGACTAAGTGACCTGCTTTGGCCACAGAGAATGCTCCAAATCCTTAGTGTATACTGTGTTACAAAAATGTAATCCATTAGCTTCAGGAAAAACTGAGATGATAAGAAAATGAAGATACAAAGATTTCTATCCTTTATATGTTACTGGCGAGCCACACAGGTGATCACTTTCAAATCTTCACAACCAGAAAGAGCTAACGGTTCATATGTGTGTTCATTCCCATTCCTCATCTTGACTAAGGAAATGAGATGACAGCCTTTGGTTGTCAATTTCATTCTATTTAATCCTTGCCCAGGGGGAACTCTGGTGATGACACAGTTTCCTTAGCAGCACTTATTAAAGAAGAAGGACATGACCCTAATTATAGGTGTCATGTCTTCAACATAAAGGTCAAATTCTAGAGATCTGTGCTGTTATTTGTAAAAGAAAAGCAGCACAAAGTAATACATGTAATATTTCCACTGTCTGCTATTTAAAAGGCCCTTCCTTATCCCTAATCAGTCTTTATTACTCTATACTTGAGCCAGTCACAGGGCACTGTTCACCTTATAAAGGATGAGTGACTCTTACAAGCCACAGAGGCACCCCCTGTCAGTGAATGGTTTACTAAAGAGAATTTTCTGAAAGGCATATTTGTTCTCTAACGGGGTTCAGTCTTATCAGCGCTCACCACTTCATTTTGGAAGGTTACTCTACTTCTTTTTAGATAAATAAGCTGCCAGATACATTTAAGGCTGGATATCTAAGACCTTGTAAGGCACACAAAAAACCACTAGGCTAGTACTTGTCAACAGACCCTGGGGAGTGCATCAGGTAACTGCAAAGATATAATATGTATAAAACATATATTTCACAACTGAGACATGTACTATTACTTTTCAACTGTGTATAGGCCACCGTGATAAAATGTATTGCCATTTTAAAGCATTAACGAATTCATAATAACTTCTTTGTTCATTATATTTTTTCAATCAATAAGTAGAAGAAAAAGTATCATTATAAAGTCAGAAATATATTATCACGCTCCAAAAACTTTGGAACTACTACTACATGTTGAGTTGATTAATTAAAGCAGTGGTTTTTCAACTTTTTATCACACATCACTATAAGTTAAAAAAAAAAAATTGAACTCACAGATCCCAATTAATGTTTATTTAATTATAAGTAATATGCATGTACTGCTATGCCAATATGTTTATGCACTTTATAGAAGTCTGTAAAAGAAAATTTAAAGCAATCACCAAAAAATAAATACGTGTTAAAAATTTCTTCCAGCACCACTGGAATCTGGTATCTCCATCTTGGAAGATCACTGGATAGAAAGAGGGAAAGATAACAAGGGGCATCCATAGAAATAAGGGGAATTTAGTTTATTCTTGGAGAAACAGTACAGGTCAGTTAGACCTTGTGGAGAGAGCTTCTGGGTACTGCTGACTTATTAAATTTTCTACTGGCTCTGACCGTTAGTATAGCAATAAATCACAAAGGCACACATCCACATTGTCTCACCTGTTTTACACGTCAGCACTGCTGTTTGGGAAGAATTATATACTGGAAAAGGCAAAAACTCCCTGCCCTGGTGCCCCATATAAACTGATCTTTATTTGGAGCAGTGTTGACTGCCTGCTCTGTCCTTTGATTGCTGTCCACACTTTACCATAACCCTGAGGGCTGGGTCTGTCATCAACAAGGCAGTGAACAGCATGTTTGAACTGGTCTCTATGGGGATGCACTGGGGCCTGGCATGATTTCATGGCATGAAATTTCTTACAAGGATGCTAAATCCAGGTCAGTAAATATTTGATTTATGTATTTCCAAGTTTGGAAGTGAGGGAACTATTTCACATCCTTCAAAAAACTTGGTGGGGAGGAGATGGTCCTGTTTGTGGAACCCAAGGAGCTCTCACTGGATGAGCAGAAAAGGCTGAAAAATAAAGGAACCAGAACAAGGGGAGCCTGCTACAGAGGATAGTCAAAGAGCCAGCTAGGAAGATGAAAGTTTTGAGAGCTGGATCGCTAAGACAAGGGAACTCTTCTAAAGAATTCCACCACCCAGTGGTGGCCGAAGGGAGGAAAAAGACTTAGGAATAGGAGTCTTGGGATAAGAGGGTTCTTCCATTTGCTTTGGCCATGGTAAAAGTCAAAATAGTGGAGGAATGAGAAGGGACACATAAGCGAGATCTTCTGAGTGAGAGGAAAACACAGTGGCCAACCAAGCTCGGTTGGTCAACCAAGTTATGCCAACCTTGTAAAGAAGCTTGGGAGGACAGGAAGTGAAAAGACATTCTCATCTTTGTCTGAGATAGATAGAATGAGGATAGCAACTGCGAACGTTATGGGGATTGTGATAATTGGGGGAGAGGATGGGAAATACCTCGTCATTTGAGGGTCACAGCCACTTTCACATGCAACTGGCCTCAGACTCAGGGGTGATAAACTGGGTTTGTCAGGAAAGGCCAAGCTCGTCTCTGCTAGAAAGATAATTTGCATGGTTAAAGATTAGGATTTTTGAGAAATTACCTGGGTCTTGCTTCATTTTCTGGGCACTCTTCCTTGATTTCAAAGGTCAAAGAGAAAGGTAAGATTAAAGAAGAAAGAAGGACTTATTTGGAAATGGCTTGGCACTTAAGAAAGGGTTCTTCCCTCAATAAGAAGTGAGAAAACCTCTCTGAGTAGCAGAAATGTAGGACTGTCCAACAGAAGAAGCCTGACAACACTCAGGACAATAAAACTACACTTATTAGGAGAAAACTGGCAGACAAAAAATAGCTTCTAAATACTTCTAAATTAAGCAGATGTGAATTTTTTTTAAATCACTGTTTTTTATAATTCAAGGTATAGTCTCAGTTAACAAACAAAAAGGGATTTAACTGAAGGAATTAGGCGCTTAAAAAACTGTTGGAAGCTGAGTCTGAAGGATTAACTCCAAGAATAATACCATGGAACCAGTCCACCAAGATAACTGCTGCCTCTAACATCACCAGGAAGATGGAGAATTAGGAAGTTGCAAGAACAACTGATGACTGCAGGGCCATACTATCTTAACCACAATCCAGGGGTTAGGGACCTAACATCAAAGTTGCTGGCTCCAGAGCCACACCATAGATTCTAGATCTCTCCCAGAAAAATAGATGCCTTGCATGCCTCTTTCTCTTCCTGTGAATTGTTTCTGGATTTGAGTCCTGAACAAGTACATCTGAACGGGGGAAGTTAAATCATTCTAGTAACTTGAGTGTTATAACCTCTGCAGTATAGGAAAGCACATTACAAAGACGCAGAATTAGATGGTGACTTAGCCATCTACCGCATCTGCCAAAACCTTGGAAAACATTAAGTAGAGCATTTAGTATTTTGCCTATTTTAGTAGGAAAAAATTATATAATAACAGCATCATTATTCTTCTGGTAGTGTTATATAGAGAGCTATGGAGAAGAGATAAGTCATACTTAAAAGAAGCGGGGTGTGGAAGAACATTGAGTGAGAAGTGTCGAACAGAGGTATGATCTGTTTTATAGGAGGGAAAGTTTAACTAGCACTAAAAAAAGATTCAAGTTAGTAAACACAAGAGAAGCACTACCAGTCAATTCGTCTTGTGAAGGGGATGTCTGGGTATCACTAACAGCTTTCCTCTTGCAATGGCTCAGGGCAAGGCACTGCAAGCAACAGATCATGTAGTCACGTATTTGCGTACCCTTGCCTGCTTCACTCATCAGACTGCAGGCTGAAAGGAACCGTGGAATGGAAAAACACAAAAACTTGCCTACTGGTATTATATATCTTTATGTTCTATCCCTGAGTTTGAAGCCCCAGATAGTACAAGAATTTTGAGTGTGCCCAGAAGGGGAATAAGACAAAGTCAGTAAGGAACGCTTGCTGTGTGTAGAGGATGCTGGGGTCTGCCACCCAAATCCCCTCTTCTGGATCCAGGTACTCATTTCCCCAGGGACCAGGAGTATTAACTACTGAATCCCTCTTGGGGAATTGTCCTCCAATGAAGGCAGAGGCCTTGCCCAAGGTTATACCCTTCCTGGGGTGGGGTGGGAGATGTGGCTGCCCACATCAAATTCAGGAGTACAAAGACCTAGGCTTCTTACCTCAATCCTGGACCAATCTGAAAGGCCCTCCCAGCTCCAGAGCTCCCAGTGGGACTGGCTGTAGCTCCTGTTGCACGCATATGGAAGTTCTACTTTTCTTCTCGCTTCCCTCACAATTTTGCTTCCTCACTTTCTTACAAATATTCCCAAGAGCTCTCCCCAATATCCAGTGGCCCTCTAATCTTTGACCCAGAATATGTTTCCCTGAGAATCCTATAGAGACACTAGTAGTGCCAAGGCTCCAAATGGGCAAAACAGGAATCCCAGCACATGATTCTAGGTAGTGTGCCTTTATCCAATTGAGAATGTTTGATCACATCTGAAGAGCTGGCAGGGTTGTCTTGCCAGTGTATGTTTACACAAAAAACTGAGAGTTTAGGGGAAAGAAATATGACTGCCAGCCTCAATTAAGAAGCAACAATTTTTAAAAAGAGGGAAGCTTCCTCCTATCCATTTTTATATGCCCCTTTCCCCTGTTCTGAGCTCTACCAGATGGGGAAGTAACTTATCCAGGTGGGAGAGGCCTAGGGTGCATGAGATTGGTCAAGGCAAAAACGTGTGGTTCCCAGAGAGAATCTGCTAGAAGCATCACCTGGAGGCTAGATTCAGATAGAGGAACAACCAGATTCATCAGGGCCAATGTCAGAGGCCTAACTGAGAGGAAGAATAATTGAAAGTAGTTAAATAAAACTCTACTGCCTACTAAAGTTTTTCTAGGAAACTCAGAGAATGAGGACGCTTGTGACTTAACCCAGAGGTTAGTTCTAGTATTTTTCACCATTGATGTTACTTGTGGAATTGTTGGAATGGACAGAAGCTACTGGGAAAAAGTGACTCCTACAGGCATCAATATTGGTGCCCACTAGCAGTAACAGCAATGCTTCAACTCTATTGAGAGTATCAGGGCCACTGGACTCCAAGAATATTAGGAATAGATTAATATGACCACAGGATCCAGAACCCTGGATGGATTTATATGGGCCTGGGGTTCCAGTCATCTAGCTAGCCATGAGGGACCAGGAAGAAATTGATGAATGTCTATGTTTTATTCTATTGCACCATTAAACTGTGGGACTGTTCGGTGACACCATTTTATACCTGATAAGAGAATCTTAGAGGCTCATCTCTAATTCTCCTGCCAGGCCCACCCCAAAACTTTTGGAGGCTTAATTAGTGTGGATGTGAGACAAGAAAGATGGTTGTTCATGTGCCCACTTTTCCTCTAAAGCTATTATCAACATGGCAGTTTTTTCCACCTCCAAAATTCCAACTACTCAAGTGGTGATTCAGAGTCTGAAGTCGGGATTAAATTTATGGATTATATATTGCTGCTGGATGGCTATATTCTGGATGGATAATAGCAATAAATAAAACAAGACAACAAAATAATAATTAAAAAGACCAACCAGTTTCTACAATCCTGGAAAGCAGTGGAAGTGAACCAAAATAGAAGCAAGTCTTATAAATAACATTTTTGTTACTTTAAAAAAAGAAAGATCAAATTCCAGACTCATAGGCAATAAGATGAGTTACAGAAACCCTGGGGAATTAGGTATTTGGCATCACAGTCTGTGTGACTATTATAGAACGCTATAATTATATTCATATTATATATAAATATATATATATTATAATATATAATAATTATTTATTTGCCACAGCTGTTTATTATTTAACTCACATGCAAGCCAGAATACATCCAGCTGGATTAGTTACTTAGAGGTTATCCATAGTACAATATGGCTTCCTCTCTACAGTATGGCTTCCCTTATGTCAAACTTGTGTTGAGCTGGTATCATACTGACGAATGAAAGGAGGGCAGAAAAAGAACCAAGAGGAAACATGAAGCTCCATGTGAAGGACGGCAGGAGCCCACCTACCTGACTGGGTGCCACTGCTGCTCTCCTGGGCATCCTTCCTGGGGTGAACAGAGCAGGGCTGCCCTCACCCCTTCCCCATGGGCCTAACACACCAAAGAGGACTCATTGCTCCCGGACTGCTTCTGACCTTCTTATTGCCCCTTTCTTCATGTTTTCTCAGTGCTTCCTTTGAGCACTCAGGATGTCTCCGTAGACTTTTACTCTTGGCTTGTGGTTGTCAGTCCTCTGCTGACAGTGACCCACCTAGGTCTGGTAGTGTAGGCCATGGTTGCCAGCTCCTGGTGTTGCAGGTTGGGAGTAAAACAAGAAGTGTTATACGGAAGTGAGAGATGAATGCTGTTTTGAGAGGAGAAGCTGCTAATATTTTGCCCCTGCCACTAATTAGCTGGGCAGCTCGACCAGCACCCTACAACCTCTCCAAGCCTCAGTTTCCTCCCAAACAAAATGAAGAAGAGGATATTTTAGGAGTCTCTTAAATGCTAACATTCTATGCCAGAAGACTGCTTTTAAACAAAATCTGAGAGGTCAGATGAAGACCAAAAATAACCACAGGGAGACAGGCAGAAGCATATCAAAGAAAATGACAAACCTGAGGCACATTCTCTTGATCCTGGGAATGGTTAAGTTAATGGTGACTGAGAGATGAAGCCCAACAACAAAGGAGGCTTGAACAGCTTGAGGTGCAAATGCTCCACCCCTAAACATTCATCACTTGTCAGTATCATCCTTTAATGATTCAATGATCCATTTCTAACCTCATTAGAAGCAAAAGTGCTCAGCTCAAAGAAGTCCAGTGACTTGCCGCTTTCAGTGACCCAAGGAAGCCTATTTCTGTCTCCTAAAATAGTTAGCTGTGGGCCCAGATTACTACTCAGCACTCCTGTCCTTGCCAGAGCAGAACGAGCCTCTGCGATGTGCCGAAAGCTTGGGCCTGATTGTCTTATCGTGCTCAGGTCCTGCTTTAACTCTTTGAAGCACCTAGGCCTACATAGGCCCCCAGAAAGCAAACCATTTTGATAGAGACCCTAGAACAAGTCCAGATGATGTCTTTGGGTTATATTAATCACTAGCTGTCTGCAGCCCTCACCTGAAGAAATATCCATCCTAGTAGCATTTCAACTATAGTTCATTTCCTCTTACTTCCTTCGTCTTGTCCTCTCACAATCTTCTTAGCCACTAATCAGCCGAAAAGACTTGCATGAGAAAAATATCTTTTCAAAGAACTTTTGTGTCTCTCTCTCCCTCTTCAGGCTAACCTGCAAACTGGAAGCATTCATCAATACCTAATAAAGTAATTTATATTGAATCTTCAGTCAAAGTGCTCAAATGACTTTGCCAGCATTCGCTAATAAATCTTTATCCAAGAATGTTATTATGGTATCAAAGATGGAAAAACTAAGACACGAATTTGTTAAGAGCATCTCAAGGTCCCATGGTGAAGGATTCACCAAAATGCTTGAGAATGGTCTGCACTCTTAAGCCATTAAGGGAAAGGAGAGAATGGGCTCAGTGCCCAAGCCACTAGTGCCAGATATTGTCCCCTTAAATGTGGCCTGGTGCTGGCCTGTCTCTGTCTGCTCAGAGCCACCATCTCTGGGAGGAGAAGACCTCCCTGGGAATCTGCTGCCTCTCCCGAATTCCCTATCAACAGATAAGGGCATCTCCAGCCATAGTGGGGGGACCCTCAACCTCTCTATTCTCTCTTCCTATACGTCACCAACTCCTGTTGATCCCACCTCAAAAATCTCTCTCAAAATCCCTTTCCCTTTCAACTGTTACTGCCTTTAGTAAATCCTTTATTATCTTTCATGTGGACTTTTGCATAAATCTTATAAGTGATTTTCTGCTATTTCTCCCCTCTCTGAGGCATCTTTTATTCCACCTCCTGGAGTGACGCTTCTAAAATGTAAATCCAAGCATGTCACTCCCCTTCTTATAAAAAGATATAATCTATCTGTAACCATAGCAATCTATTAAACTATTGAAGTTGTGTCAAATATATACACCCAAATGTTATAAGCTTAAAAAAGCCCTTCCTCTTCTCATTTTTCAAAGAGTCGCTGGGGTGTTACATTATACACGTGTCATGCGGTTCACTCCTTGTGCTACTGCCTATGACACCAAACTTCTTCACAATCAGCCCTCCCCCAGCTGCCTCAGCCCCACCTGTGCCCGGCCCACTGTGTGGGCACTGTTCCATCATTACACTTGTCCACCAGCCATATTGCCTCGTCTGCTGCCATTACTTGCTCAAGATAACTTGTGCATTTTTTTTCAATGATATGAATTGGAAAATGAATCCCCATGATGTATGTGAGGCTCTTTCATAGCGTCCTCTAGTAGGTTGCTTGTTTTCTGATGCCTTAGCATTCTTGTGGCCCATACCTCATCATATCTTGAGTTTAATTGAGATCCCTATTACATTTTGATTTCCCCAAAATATCCTCAGGATAAAAGTGTAAACAGTCCTTTAAAATCCAGCTTCTCCTATCATTCCAGTTTTATCTCAGCAGTCATCACCATTGTTCTGACTCCCCAACCACCTGGACCACAGAGTGTTTCTCCACTAGCTCTGGCTCTTCCTAGATGCAGAGCCTCTGTTTCTGTTCTTACCTAGAGTGACTTTTCCTAAACGCCTAGCCATCAAACTCTCACTCCAGCTTCAAGACCCAGTTCAAATGTTACCTCCTTGTGAAGCCTTCCCAGACTCCTTCAGGAGCAGATCATTGCTCTTCCCTCTGTGTCCCCACAGACTAATGTTTACCCTAATAGGGTGTCAGTATGACCCTGCCATATGTCTTGTCCAGCAGCTGTGACCTCCTTGAGCACAGAGAAGGAATTCACTTCTGAGATTCCAATGCTTAGCCCAGTGCCTGCCAAGTGATCATTTTGAAGAAATAAATGAGTGAATGAAAAAATTTAAGCAGTTTAGAAACAAAGCAGATTCTCAATTCATAGGCGAAGATTTTGCTAAAGTAGCATATGGAATGGGAGGAAGGCTCTTCAGACTCATGGCCCTAAGCTGATGTCTGCACAAGCCAAGGAAGGAGCATCTCAGTTAACCTCAGCAATAGTATCTTCTCCACCAGGTGTTCCTAAGTTAGAAAATGACATGCTGCATTTGGGCATGTTTTCATGTCCGTGTGTAATCAAGTATTTTTAATTAGATTTGCAAATAAATTAATGGTATAGAGAAAGGTTACTATGGCAAGATAACCCTGTAATATGGGCATTTGTCCATCCCTTTGAGTTTAGCTTTCTGGCATTGGGTGATCAGGTAGATGGTAGTGCCACCAACTGAGGTGCCGAAAAGAGAATAAAAGTAGATTTGGGGAAAATTATTCAAATTTAGTTTTGAATATTATGATACCTCTAATGCTATTTTCTAAATATATTCAATTTTCCATTTTTCAGGTACAGGGAAGGATTATACTCACTTATGGTTGAATGAGGTCATGTGACTAGTTCTGGCTAATCAGTTATAAAAAATATTGTGCCACTTAACTGCCATTGTGGAACCCTCAGAGCTCTCTCTCCCTCTGCCTTGACAACTGACAATTCTGCATATGGTGACCACTCTGTCAATGTAGTTCCCTGGCTGAGACCAGTGTGGAGCAGAAGCCCCATCCAACCCATGATGAACACATAGCATAGGAGAGAATTACATCTCTTTGTAAGCCACTGAGCATAACTTAGGTTAACCTGAGTGATACAGAAAGGTTAAATGCCCATGGAATATTCAAGTAGAGCAGTCCAATGGGCAGGGGGATATAGGAGTCTGAATTTGAGGCTACAAAAATAAAGTGCCAGGTATCAGTGTATACACAGAAGTTCAAACTATAAGAATGTATGATCTTATCCAAGTGTGATATGTCCTGTCTTAAGTGAACTAATGCATGACACAGAGGAAATGCTCAATAACTGTCTGTTGCTGTGGGCCACGGAAAAAACCCTGGGAAACATCAGCATTTACAGAAAATTAAGGAAGAACAATCAGAGAAATAATAGGGGAACCACAAAACTTCACCACCTAAGTCCTTTGTGGAACAGGGCAGGTATGAAATATGTCCTATTAAGGTACTTTGAAAAACATTAAAAGAAGGTTTGAGAGTAAGCTGGGATTTCTTTTAGCACTACTGGTAAAAAGATCAATTTTATATAGATGCAAGTAATGGATTAGCAAAAGGCAAAAGCATATTGGTGATGGAATATAAGATCTTCAGGATGAAAGGAAACCGTCTATGCTGATAATTTCTCTTTAAAGACAAATTTCATGGAGCAGTCAGTTCTCTCCCTGCACACAGACACAGGGTTAGAACAGTTAAGTAATTACGCTGCATCAATCTTCAAACTGAGAAAACCCACTACTACCCAAGGATTCCTGGCAAAATTCTGTAACAGAAAACCAGAAAAATGGCTGATAGAGCTGCCTTGAGACCTCAGTGTGAGAGACTATCCCCAGAAAATGGAGAAAGATTTTGCGGGGGGAGGCACTTGTTTTATTCAAAGCCAGAGAAAGTCGTTTGCCAGACTAAGTAGAGCTTTTCAAAGCGAAGGAATGAGGAGAAAGGTATGGACTGTTTTAAATGTTAATCTAAAATTTTCTATCCCCCTAAATAGTGGTCAGTTATAATTTATTGCTATGCTATACTTTAAAAAGTTATATTTTGTATAAATAGGAAATCATGTTTGGCCTGTGCTTGGTTAATTGCTTCTCTGTAAAATCATCACTGAACCATGAGGCCAACAGCCCAGGAATCTTCATGACCTGTTGGAAAGATCACATCTCAGGCACGAGGCTTAGAAGTAATTATGAGAATGTACTACTTCTGTGTCCAACCCTGGGGAACCCAAAGATCTCTACTTTCTAAATTTCTTTATTCTCTAAGAACCAAGCCTATGCAATAAGCTTCATGTCTACTCCTTTCCCTTAAAACCTCAGTCTTCCAAGGGCATGGTCATCTTCCAAACAGAAAGCAAACCCAACACAGCTTTATACCCCAGCCTAAAGAGACAAAAGAGATCCAGAAGAAGTAGAAAAACTTGAGTCCTCAGCTTCTCTCTCAAAACTCTACCCACAGAAGAATGGCCCTGCATGTCTCCTTTATGCCCTTTTTTGGCCCTTAATGACCCCAGAGTTGGATAGCACTAATGGTGGTGGTGGCTCTAGTGATGACAGATCACTATCTGTTAAGAGCCAATTATGTGCCAGGTATTATGTCAGGCATTTCACCAACAACATCGCTAATCCTTGAACAGCACTGCAAAGTAGATTTCATTATCTCCACTTAACATAACCTAATTCTCTGTGCTGTGTGTGTATATATATATATATATATATATATATATATATATATATATATATATAGTCTCCATCAAATCCTCAGGACAGTTTAGAAATAATTGAGTTTCATTGAAGAGAAGTAGCTCACCTTGCCTCATTTAGGTATTAAGGAGCAAAACCGGAATTCACCCTGAAGTCTCCCTAAGATTTTGATGATCTATTCTTAAAAACCCAAATTTATGAAGAGTGACTCCATCACTATATATCTGAATATATGTCCTTAGCCCTCATCTAAATTATGAAACCCCTAGAATATAATTGTAAATAGGTAAAACTGAGTTTGGAATATTTTTGTTGATGAATGAATTAGTAACAATGGCAAAGCAATCAACTGTCACTATGGCTATGTCTAATTATCAAAGATGTTAATTAATTCTGAGTTAGTTAATAGTAAAAATATTAAAAGATCGATATTAAGTACAGAAAAAGATGTCATTCAACATTATTATAATTCAAACAAAATAACAGATATTCTTCTTACTCTACACTGCAGATGTCTGATGTGCCAGGCTGTCTCGCAGCCCACTGTGTCCTGCTTAGTCTTTCTGTGCATGAATGTCTTTATCCACTGCCAGCCCGCGGAGCTTGGTCCACGAGTGGGAATAGCTCCTCTCTGATTTTACACCTGTGTTTAGCTGCAGGCTTTGTCCGTTTCTCATGCATCTTGCCTGGCTTGTATCTCCAGTCTTTCCCAGTTAGGTTCAAGGCCACTACTAACCTAGTTCTTCATTCTGTCATCAGCAGATATAATAATTTTCTATGACTGCTGTAGCAAATTCCCAGGAATTTAGTAGCTTAAGCAATACAAATATATTATCTTTCAGTAATGGAGGTCAGAAATCCAACATGAGTTTCATTAAGCTAAAAGTAAGGCATCAAAAGGGCTGTGTTCCTTTTTTGGATGCTCTAAGAGAGTGTATTAGTAAGGATTCTCCAGAGAAACAGAAAGAATAGTGTAATATATATGGAGAGACAGAGAAAGAGGAATTGTTATGGGGATTATCATGGATTACACAATTATGGAGACTGAGGAGTCTCACAGGAGACCCAGGAAATCTGGTGATGTAAGTCAGTCTGAATCTGAAGACCTGAGACTCGGGGATGCCAATGGGGTCAATGAGGTTCACTCACTCTGAGGGGGACCATCCACTTTAGTGAGTCCATCAGTTCAGATGCTAATCTCATCTGGAGACACTTTCACAGACACATCCAGAAATGATGTTTAATCTGGGCACTCCATGGCCCAGTCAAGTGACACATAAAATTATCCTCCACAGAGAGAATCCGTTACCTTGCCTTTTCCAGTTTCTCGAGGCTGCCTGCATTCTTTGGCTTGTCATCTCCCTCTTACTTCAAAGCCAGCAAAGGCCCATTGAGTCTTCTTCACATCAAATCTCTCTAAGCAGCTTCTTCACCACATCTTCTTCTCTGACTCTGATTCTTCTTCTGCCTCCTTCTTCCTTGTGATCACATTAGACCTACCCTGATAAGCCGGGATAATCTCCCTCTGACAAGGTCAGCTGAATAGCAACCCTGTTTGCAACTGTAACCTTAATTCCCCTTTGCCACATAGCATATTATATTCACAGATTCTGGGAACTTGACGTGGACATCTTGGGCATCCGTTATTCTTCCTACCATAGCAGGGCATGAACATGCTCCTATTGATGGGAAAAGTCATGAAGAGTGGATAGCATGACAAGAATGGAGAGCATAGCCTCTGGATTAAGCATGTGGCCCCTGCACTCTAGCAGAACTGAATTCAGATCTCAGCCTCACCACTTGCAGCCACTTGACATTCAGCACATCACTTCACATCCTTGAGCTCAGTTCCATCATCTGTAAATTGTGGATTAAAGAACTTTACAAAAGTACCTTAGTACAGAGCCTGGAACATAAGAGTAACAATTATAATACCTACTATTTTTGAGCTCTTACTAAAGGCTCAGTAAAATTGCAGCTATGATGATGATGATGATGATGATAATGATGGAGCTGAGAGCGAGAGCCTGAGCTGAAGTTTGGTGAGTCAACAGTCTAACAACAGGGACTGAAATCAAAGGATTAGTATAGCAAAGCTCTGGAGGCTGTGGTGGTCTTAGTAATAACCATTCCAAACTAGCCAGGGGGCATTTGCTCCAGTTAAAGCCTAAGAATATTTGCCCTAAATTTTTCTGCTGCATCTCGCTCTAGGCTCCCTACCCCATAGGACTTGAAAGGCCATTGTTAGCATCTTACTTGACTTTTCAAGGTCACTGTCCCCTAGCAGCATCTCAAAATGCATGAAGAAGTTCAAAAGCAAATCCAAATGATCAGACCTTAGAATCTGTGTCTCCAGATGTCTCCTACTCACCTACGTGGTTGGGTAGAGGCCGTAGCCTTGAAGAGCTTAAAAAGAATATCCCTACGTAAAATATGCCCTTTTTCATCTTAAAAAGAACACCCTAGTGAAGCAGTTCAGCTAATGGCACATTAACTGACAGAAACAATTTAGTCACTGTCATCATATAACAAAATAATGACATCCTGGGTTTCAGGGAGAGATCTACTGACTGAGAGAATATCTCAAAACTACTTAGACAAAGTGACAGCTGTATACTTAAATCAGGTGACAATTAAATATGAATATCATTAAATAGCTAAAGCCATTTGCATATATTTCCTATTTTGTTTGTGATGACATTAAATGGATTTCTTATTTTAAAATTTGCCCTGTGTGCTAAATTATTCGCTGTGTTTCACCCTACTATCCCTGCCTCCCAGGCTTATTTAAAATATTACAGTATGACTATAAAATCTAAGTATCTAAAGCAGAGATGATCACAGTTGGCACTCAAGCTGTCCCTCTGCTCCTCATGCCCCCCAACCCCGTAACAAGCAGCACGGAGGAATCAGCTGCAGAATCTTAGTCAATTCTGCTCTACCGGCAGACACTACAAATCTTGTGGAGGGGCCAAGAAGATAAACCAAGCAGACCTCCCTAAGCTACAGCATTTCGGCTATAGGCATGGAAGGCCGCTGAACACTGCAGTTATTGCCACCAACAAGCAAAGAGCTGCTCACATCTTATGGAAGCAAAACCAGCAGCTGAGGTCATATAATGAGCTAGAATATTCTTTTTAAAAATCAATTTTTTAATTAGTTAAATACATAAGTAATTAAAACATTTCACGTAAGGTAGGTTAAAAATCTCTTTAGTTACCCCTGTAATCTCAGTAGTTTCTTATTTTTCTGGGTCGTTTCCTATGTGTCTAAATACATACATTTATACACAAAGAAATGTACATTACTATTATGCATTAGTTGGAGTCCTAAAAATCAAATTGTAGCTCTGAAAAGTTAATGAAGGAAGCATATGAACATGTCACAAAATAAGAAATATAAATAACCAATAAACATATGAAAAATATCCAACCTTTTAAAATCAAGAAATAGAAATTAAAATAAGTTACTGCTTTTAGCATCAAATTGTCACAGGTCTGTTATACCAATATCAGCAGGGGTATAGTGAAGTGGGCACTCTCATAACACTGACAGACTAGTGAATTTGTCTAACTTTTCTAAAAGGTATGCTACAATAGCCATCAAGGAACCAAACAAATATTTAGACCTCAGACCTAGTATTTTATTGTAAATATTTATTAGATGTAGTTTAAAATATACGTACATGAATATTCATCTCATTACTTATAATAAGAAAGAATTACACATCACATGTACAGTATTTATAATGGACTCTTTATATAAGTTACGTGATTCTTTCAGGACATATAATCATGAAAAAAAGAGGCTTTTGAATAATTTTAAGTAATATGGGTAAGTGGATTCAGAAAAAAAAAGAGCATCACATAAGTGTATGTACACTGTGATCCCCATTATGTAAAACACACACGTATGGGAAGAAAACTAAAATTAAGATGATATAAAATAATAATAGCGATTATCTTCCTGGTGGTGAGATTGTTGTCGATTTTTATTTTCTTCTTTGTACTTTACTAAATATTGCACATTTTCTACTACAGTGAATTGTTTTTACTTTTATAATACAAAATATTTATAAAACTAGTTAAGAGACATCACCACATTTGGAGCAAGCAAAGATTTCTTAAACAAAACACAAAACACACTAAACACAATATAAAAAATATTGATACAATGGAAAACATTAAAACTAAGCTAAGAACTTGTGTTTGTAAAAGAATGTAATAATGAAGAGAATCTACAGAATTGGAAAAGTGAGAAAAAGTCAGAGAATAAAATTTTAAAATGGGTAAAAGACTTAAACAATCACCTCATACAAGAGGGTATCCAAATGATTAATAAATATATTCAAAGATACAATCTTTGCCTCGACAATTTAGGTTGCCACCACATACCCACCAGCGTAGTTAAAATGAAAAAGATGAAAAATGTCAAAAACGTATGTGAAGTAATTGGAGCCCTTATACACTGCTGGTATAATAATAAATTGGTACAGCGACTTGGGAAAGGAATTTGGCAATTTCTGTTAAAGATAATAGTATACACATCCTAGGACCTGGCAAGTCTGCTATTAAACGGGTCGTCTACAGAAATGGTTGTGTACATTCACTGAAGGACAAATATTACAGTGCTCATACCAGCACTGGCCCAATGCCCATCAATGATAAAATAGATAAATAAATTGGGGAATATTAGCACAGAGGAATTCAGGCAATGAGAATAAAATATCACCCACAACATGGATGAATCTCACAGACATAATGTTGATCGAAAGAAGCCATTCTCAAAATAGTACATATTGTGTGGTTCTATTTCCATAAAAAGTAATCTACAGTAGGGTAATGATCGGAAAGGGACCTGGGAGGTTTCTGTGCTGCTGGTGACATTATTTCATGAGTGAAGATATGTGGGTCTTTTCAGACTGGAAAGTTTATGGAGCTCCCCTTGTTGCATCATGGCTTCAAATCTAGATAAGGGATTATTAGTCTTGTTGCTCACATTAGCTGTTCTCAGTCAACTCGAAGAAGTCTTTAACTCCCACTGAGATAGACTACTTGATTCAGTTTTACATTTCTTTGTTTCTTGAGATATGTGTAGGCATTTTCTGTCTTAATATAAAGCCCTTTGAATTTACAGAATTCTAAGATGTAAATTTGTTTTCTATACACTGATATCTTTGAACATGATGAAATTTTACATTTTCTCATACATTTTTAGGGCCACACAACTCTTCTGTCTTTAAAAGTTTAAACAACTGGATTTGGATATCTCCAACGTTTTGCACAACCGTGGTGACAACTTATGATGTCATTCTACTGAATGAGACCAAACCTGTGCCATAAGTAATTTTGCTTAAAATAAGTTTTATTAGCCAAAAAAAGTAAGGCAAAATATTTTTAAATTAAGTGATTTTGATTTTTTTAGGATAATATATAGTAGTTGTGGGTCAGGCTTAAATATAGACATAGATTCAGCTCCAAGTTCTGTTATTCGAGTTCTATACCTTTTCTCTTTAACTTTCAGCAAGATTCATCTGTTAAATTGGAATAACAACATCATTTTATTTTATATAACTGTTTTGGGGATTAAATGAATAGCACAATATTAGCCCATTATGAAATTTTAATAAACTTTAGCTATTATCATTGTGATATTCTCATTATAGAAAACGGATAAAGAAAAAATCTCTCATAGTTCCACGACCATAGGTCAGCACAGGCACAGGTTTGAGATCCTTTATCCAAGATGGCAGTGACCACTTTCAAGACCCATCCGTGTGTACTGCTCTCCTTCTTTGTCCCCTTAGCCGCATTGCTTCTCCTCCATCACATTGCTGTGGCCTCCAATGTGCTGTAGAGAGGTAACTTCTGGGTGAAAACTCTGGTCAGGAAGCTGAAGGTTCTTCAGCTAAGAACAAGTTTAAAGTTGGCCAAGCCATTCATATTCTCGGAATCCCTTCCAACTCTGACATTCTGTTATTCTATTCCTCATTCATCAATAGCTTTGCAGTAAAAATATCACTACATGTTCTGTCACGTTGGTTCCTCGGCATCTGCAGACTAAACACTCCCCTAATGGATAGAATCTCTCTGCATGATACCAGACTCCTGGCCACAAGCATTTCATGTCTATTTGTTTTGGCTTCATGTATGCATTGCCTGGATTAGTCACTTTTTAATCTTTTGTCCAGGCAGTGTAAAGAGATATATCTTTTTTTTAAAAAAGATTTTATTTTTTCCTTTTTCTCCCCAAAGCCCCCCAGTACATAGTTGTATATTCTTCGTTGTGGGTCCTTCTAGTTGTGGCATGTGGGACGCTGCCTCAGCATGGTTTGATGAGCAGTGCCATGTCCGCGCCCAGGATTCGAACCAACGAAACACTGGGCCGCCTGCAGCAGAGCGCGCGAACTTAACCACTCGGCCACAAGGCCCGCCCCAAAGATATATCTTAATGACTAAAAAGACAAGGCTCTTTAGACCTTTATCTCATATTTTCAACAAGGTGTTTGGCACTTTGGCCTATTTTTCAAGAGATAGGGACTCTTTCTTACCTATTAAACATAATAATAAATAACTATACCTTAATTTATGTTCTGTAAGGAAGTTTTCCTTTTCATTCCTTTATTCCCTTATCCTCCTGTTACATACTCTCTTGGTAACCTGCAAATCTGCCGCCTAACACTTCGTTAATTTAAATAATTTCTCATGTAAAGTTTTGGATTTTGGTCTTGTCCCTGAACTGTGGTCCCAAGAGAATGCTAACTATGTCTGTCTTTTTATTTTGTTATCTTCAGGTACTACAGCACCTGGAACATAGTATAAAGCCAATAACTATTGTCCTTTCAATAATATTTATAGCCCCCTGTGCTAAGGATGCAAAGATGAATAAGAAACAGTACCTGTCCTCAAGGAACTCAGAGTATAGTGGAGAGAACTGAGCAGTGTGTTGACAGACACATCCGCAGAGCACTACAGGAGCAGGGAGGAGGGGCACCAAGCTGAGAGGTAGAGGCTTAAAGGGGTACCAGGGATGGCTTCATGGAGGCCGTGAAATCTGAGTTAAGCATTTGTTGCAAATTGAGCTAAATCAGCTAAGGCATGCACAACTCTTAGGTTATTGCTGACAGACAAATGTAGCTGCCGGAGAAGTCTGAGATGGTGACGGTCAGCTGCTCCCACGTAACCTTGCTACTGGGTCATAAAGAAAGAAAACCTCAGACCAAGTTCAACTGCATTAATTAGACAAAGCACTCAGTAGCAAAGCAGATACAAAATGTTCATCCAAATGCTCCGTAAGGTCAATGAAGTTCTGAAAGTTTGGCTTCAGGAAGACAGGACAACCAACCAAAAAGGGGTCTCTGCCTTTTTGCCTGCACCGTGCAGTCAGAACCTGTCCTCAACCAATGGCAGAGTAGAGGACCAGGAAGGCGTTGTTCTAGGGCACTGTGATTAGGAGGATAGGCCAGACACTTAGCTGCCTATTTATAGGCTCTGCAGGAGTGGCTCCAATCTCTTTTAGTGAGTCTATTTACTGTCAATACTTTTCATTTCAGCCATGAGAGCTCTGATAGTCATCACGGTAATAAGTCACTAGTTTTTCCTGACACTGGGTATGCTAAAGTGGTGTCACTTAGAGATGGAGTTAGAGTTGACAGAGGGCTTGTAGTAGCTTTCCTGGAGGAAAGAGCTGCTGGCCCTCCCCTCCCCCACAGACTGGGCATTCTTGAAGCAATGCTCATGCACCGCTCCCCAGTTAAAGCAGAAACTGACTGGCACATACATAATAGGATTTTGATAAACTGAAGCATTTTAAAGCGAACTAGTTATACTGTAAAAATCTGTGAATGCTAGTGTTAAAAAAAAGGAGGCGCTCCCAGGGTGGGTGAAGGAAGTGTCTTCTAGGAAGAGCTGACAGTTTGCAGCACGCCTAGCTTCCTCCAAATGCCTTCCCACCTCAGCGCCTTTGCACTTACCTGCCCTCTGCCTGGAAGGCTCTTCCCTTCCATGTGCTCATGGGTCCTTCCCTCGCTTCACTCAGCTTTCTGCTCAAAAGAAAAGGCTTCCACAGAGAAAATTTTGCTGACCAATTGATCTAAAATTTCTCCTACCATCACTGTCTATTCTCTTAGCAATTTTCATTTTTCTTCATAGCATTTTTTTCTATCTGAATTTTTTTTTAAAGTAGTGTATTTTTGCTATGTCCGTCTTCAGAACAAGCTCCACGAAGGAAAGGACTTTGTCTTGACACTCTGTATCCTTCGGGCTTAAGACAGTTCCTGGCACACAGCAAACGCTCGACAGGAAGAATCGATACCTGGATCCTTCTCTCTGAATATGTTCAGAGGTGTCTGGACTGGTGCTTATCTAATGTTAATGATTATTTTGGAACAGGAGAATTTGGAGTGAATTTTTCCTGTCTTTATTTTTTTTTCAATTTCTCTTTATTGGTTAAATCCTTTAAAATGGTCATTAGTCATTTTCACATCAAAAAATCATTAATTAAAAAAATCATCCCCACTGATATGTGCAGTGTGGGAGAATGTTATTGGCACTGGGCAGAGAATCAGCAGACCTGGGTTCACTTCCTCACTGGCCACCTACTTAGCAGAGTTGCTTGACTTCTTCAAGGTCAGTTTCTTCATTTTTAAGTGGGAATGTTAGCGCTAGATCATTGGAGCAGCTGTGAGGTGTTATTAAGATTTAATACATATAAAAGGGATGCCCTAGCATTTACACACATGAAATAGTTTTTTATAGTCAGATTTAGTGAGATATTTACCATTAATAAAATTCACCCTTTTCAAGTTCAATGAATATAGCCACCACCGCAACCAAGGTATAGGATATTTATTTTTATCCTCCTAAAAGTTTCTTCGTGCCTCTTATCAGCCAAACCTCTCTTCCTATACCCAGCCCCTGGCAATCATTGATTTGGAATTCTGTCCCTAATTTCCAAAATGTTATATAAATTCAGTATGTAACCTTTTGAAAGTGTCTGGCCTCTTTCACTAAACACAATGCTTTTGAGATTCATCATGTTGTTGGGTAAAACGAGTAGTCTGTTCCTTTTCATTGTGAGAAGTGTTCCATTGTATTGATTAATCATCATTTGTTTATCCACCCACCATCTGATTGGCTGTTTCTGGTTTGGGACTATTACAAAGCTTCTCAGAACATTCATGTATGGACACTTGTTTTCTTGGGTAAATGCTTAAGAATGGGATTGTTGGGTTGTAAATACTTTTTTAATTTGGAAAAAGCTTATTTTGAAAGTTTTGAGCTGTTTGCATATTCTAAGTGGTGAATTTAACTTTAAGATAACCACTCCATTTGTTCTTAGGAGGAAAAAAAAGGAAAAAAAATTAAACGCCTATTTATTATTCTAGAGAAACACCTAAATGCAGGAAAGTTAACAATGGTGAACCTTCAAGTTGAGATGTCAGGAGCTATTTTTAGTGATGTAAACTAGGTATATGTTTTAACAGAACTAAATAATTTCCTTAAATGTGGGATTAGAATTCCTTAGAATCATTAGAGTTTGGTGTGTTCTCCAATGAGCATTTTTGCAGGAATAAGCATATACAATAGAAGGAACAAAGACATGTAAACATTTTCTTGGTGTTATGGTGGAGAAAAAGACTGACCTCACTCAGAATGGACTATTGACTCAGTTTTTTTTTAAGATTAAATAACATAGACTTTGGAAAAGTACGTATGTAGGACTTTTATAAAGTTCAAAGAACTAAACCATATACCTGGGTGGTGTTTATTCTGAAACAATTTTAAAAATCTTAATATATCTGCAAATAAGCATATCTAAAAACAACAATAAAAAAGATATTGCTACTGCCTCCATTGTAGGAAGAGGTTGACCCTGAAGAATAGGCTTTCCATGAGGGTGAGGAAAAACCATGAGCTCTTCTCTCCAGAGCCAGGAGGGCGAGATCTGCTGCAGACTCTGAGACACAGTGATGCTTCAGCCAGTGATGAGATGAGGCTGGGCAGGAAGTAGGGAGCAGGTGGGATAGAGGCCTGCCTCGGGAAGGCAGGCTGGAAGAGATCCTGAAGTCAATTTAGGTCTGCAGGATCTAAAAGAAGGCACTTGCAGTAGCAACTGGAAATTGTCTTTTTTTTCCCCCCATTGGCAGCTTCCCTTGCTTTATCTGAGCACCTACAAAGTAAAGTTTAACTAAAATATATAACTGTGTTTTGCTGGGCCGTAGGGAATTAGGAATGCGTTCACCTCATGTTTTGGACACTGAGGTCCCCTCCCTCCCAAGGCCAAGAGTTCTAACAGTGTTCTCACTGGCTGATGACAGCTGTGTCAGAAGACACATGACATCTTGAGCATCATGAGGGTCAAAGCAAGGGCTTGGGGCTTGACAAAGAAGACAGAGAAGATTAGGATTCAGGATTTGATCCTGATCACCCTCGAAACAGCTGCCTAGGAATGCTCAGAAATGGTGAGGGGAAACTTTGAGGAAGATCTTTTCTGGCTATGATAATTTGGGCATTGAAAACAACGGTGACCTTATAATGTTCTCATGAGGTATTGAGGTCTGGAATATTTATGCAGTGCTTGTCCCAAAGCCTGCATATTAGATATTAAATCACCAAATGTGTGAACAACAGAATTCAAATCTTGATTTCACTTCTGCAGAACAAAGCTTGACTCTTAAGAAATTAAGAACACTGCTTCAACACCCCTACTTCCAAATCTTAGAGATGTATGTCAAGTGAGATCTTGACCTGGATGTTAAGGAATGGTAAGACATATTTAGCGATTTATATGGGAGAATGGATGTGACTTCTTAAATCAGTTCAAACTTTAAATATAATATACTATTTAATGGGTTCTTCCTATGTGCCACTGTAACCCGTCCACTGTGACCGCATATGTGGGGTCTAGGACTTCAATCACGTAAAACACAGAGATGTGCTATTAAGAGGTTAGTGAAATGATGACTTCAATGCAGAGGTCCCAGGGATCCAGATGCAGGTTCCGAATCTGCCAGTCCTGCTGCAGATTGGAGCTCCAGGTGGTTTTACACACAGGCTTCAATACAGATGAGGATTTTTTAGGTTCTGAAATGTCTGGGAACTCCATGACAGCAGCCATGATCCCAGGAATTTTTGGCTGGTTGGCACCCATTTCATTGACTGTCTCCTAGGAGACTGGGCATGGAGAGTACTGGAGATGCAGGGACTCGCCCATCTCTTCCTCACTTCCTAAGATGGAGCTGCTTGCCATTTCTCCTTCCTACCTCACACTCCCTTTCTCCCTGGAGCCCTTGCCAGTCCTCTCACAGGAAAGGTGGGTAGAAGACAAGATCCAAACTCATTTTAAGCAAGTTTGACTTTATTGCAGAGGTTTAGTTCATTATCTTCTTTAATATATTTAAACATAATATAGTACATTGTTGAATGCAGTATATTTTAAAATGTCTATTTATTCCCTTTTTGTGGCTTTAAATTGCTATAAAATATGTTACTTTTCTGAGAGTGATATCTGAAGGATAGGAAGTCATTTACGTTTTTATTATTTTAATGATATTTTCCATTAAACCATATGACTGTGCCTTGTCATTAATTGGACATTAACCGAAGAACCCATCACATTCAAGCAAGAGATATACTTAGCAAAATCAAAATTCTAAATCCCAGCCTCCAGCAATTCATGCAGGAAGGTCTTGAAATGGAAGCTGCCTGATACTGGAAGGAAAATGAAAGAAAAAGCAGAACAGACCAGCTATGAAATTGTCGTTGCTACTTGTCAAAAGCTTTAACTTGACAATAATTCACTAAGCTGTCTGCATGACGTAGACCTCTAGGAAACTTGTAATATTGAACATAGACCCAGGTGGGCTTATCTTAGAAACTCATTAAGTTTTTGTTGGATCAATGAAAGAGAAATAAACTAATATGTATAGTCCAGTCTACTTATTTTATGGATAACAGAGACTATGATGTCAAGAGATGTCAAGTGCCTGCTCAAAGTCACATAGCCAGAGAGTAATTAAAATGGTACTAGAATAGGTGTTATTTAGTTACCAAATCAAAATTGTTTCTTCCATCTTACAAACACTTTGGACTTGAATTTTAAAACCCCCAATTCAATTTTAAAATTCGAATTTAATTTTTTTCCTAGAGACATTTTGCTTCTGTAATGGTTACTAGTATGTGTCAAATTGGCTAGGCTATGGTGCCCAATTGTTTGGTCAAATATCAGTCTAGATGTTGCTGTGAAGGTATTTTTTAGATGTGATTAAAATTTAAATCAGTAGACTTTGGGCAAAGGAGATTATCCTCCACAATGTGAATGGGTCTCATCCAGTCAGTTGAAAGACTTGAGAAGAGACTGAGGAGCCTCAAGCAGGAAGGAATTCTGCCTCCAGACTGCCTCTGTACTCAAGACTGCAGCGTCAAAAGTGAAATAAGTGAGACAAAGAAAGACAAATACTGTATGACCTCACTTTTTTGTGGAATCTAAAAAAGGTCAAACTCAGAGAAACAGAAAGTAGAGTGGTGGTTACCAAGAGTTGAGGGGTGGGGGAGGGTGGATGAGGAGATGTTGGTCAAAGGGTACAAATTTCTGGTTATAAGATTAACAAATTCTGGGAATCTAATGTACAGCATGGTGATTGTAGCTAATAATACTGTATCATATACTTGAATGTTGCTAAGAGAGTAGATCTTAAATGTTCTCACCACAAAAAGGAAATGGTAATGATACCGGCTCAACACATGGTTGACATAAGGGAAGCCATGTTGTAGAAAAGAGACCATATTGTAACTTTGAATGACCTCTGACTAATTAACCCACTTGGATATGCGCCCTCCAGGAGATCTACCTACTCTGCAGATTTTATGACCCCTGTTTGTGCACGCACCTGCCAGCTGCGATGAGACGATAACTTCATTCTTTTGAGTTCTTTAGGTCAGTGATGACCCCCAGACAGAAAGTCTGTCTGGTGTGGCCACTCCCAGTCTATAACACCAGAGGGTCAGCCTGCCTAACCCCCTCCCCTGTAACCCACTGGCCTATATAACTGCTTCAAGATTCTCTGCCCCCCTTAAGATGGTTCTTTCCCGTATTAGTTGGCCATCATCCCCCTCGCCAGCAAGCTGTAATAAAATGCCCTTTTTCTGCCACCATCTTGCCTCTTGGTGACTGGCTTTTGTCTCACGGCGATCGTGCCCTTTGTGTGGTAACAGTAACTATGTGACAGGATGGAGGTGTTAGCTCACACTATGGTGGTCATCATTTTGAAAGACATAAATGTAGCAAATTAACACATTGTACACCTTAAACTTACACAATGTTGTGTGTCAAGTATATCTCAATAAAGCTGGTGGGAGGGGTTGGGGGTGGGAAACTGCAGCATCAATTCTTGCTGGAATTTCCAGTCTGCCAGCCTGGCCTACAAATTTAGGACTTGCTGGCCATCCCCACAACTGCATGAGCCAATTCCTTAAAATCTATCTATTTATCTATCTATCTAACTCTCTATCTACCTATCTATCTACCTATCTCCTCTTGGTTCTGTTTCTCTGGAGAACCCTGACTAATACAGCTCCCAATATAATTAACAGATGAACAGAATTAAAAAGTTGTGTGTTGCTTGACAAGTCAAGCAGCATCTGGGCTCTGGGCAATATGAGGACTGTAAAGGTCATCTTAAAGAATTCTGAGGTGGAAAATGGACCACGAAGTTACCTCGTCTTGGGGTGGATTGTTCTGCATTTTATACACTCAACTGGGCATGGTCCTGAAAAACGAGCTAAGCCATCCCGTTGCCTGGACTGGCAGTGCCACCTCTCAGACTGTCTGTCCTTGTCTGTGACAAATAAAAATGGCAAGCAATAGGATATATTGGAGAATATGAGGAAGCCATTTGGTATAAACCTAATTCGGCCTGACCTTGTCTTTCCAAAAGGGCCTGACCGTGGCTGTTGAGCATGCATTGTATGTCTGCTTTAGAGATTCCCTATGGCAAGAGCAAAAGGTCCTTGAGGTAAAGGTGCAACTTCCCTCCCCCTCCCAAAGTTGGTGTCTCCTTAAGGATTAAGCATCTTTCCTTAGGCTAGAAAATGATTGCTGCGCTCACCTGTGACCGCCCAGCTCGAGACAATAGACTTGCCTCCTGCTACGCCCACCAAGATAGCAGACCCACTACCTGCTGTGTCCATCAAGCGCTGTGCCAACAGGGCAATCTTGTGACTATTGTGGGAGGGACATTTCAATCATATGTAAAGCACCCTCTTTGGGGGTATATAACCACTCTGTACACCTCATTTCTTGGGTGCCCTTTCTTCCTTTGGGAAGAAAGGCCCCGGGCCATGGTCCTCAGATTTCAGCTCAGAATAAACTCACCCAAATTTTCATTTACAGATTGGCTATGGATTATTTTCGTCCGACATCTGGAGTTCTGTAATCCTCGTCTCTCAATAGACCTTCTTCACTCATCTTCTCAGGACTCTAGGCTCTCTCTTTCTTGATAGAAAAGTTTCTGTAATTTTCTCTAGGAACTATCTCAGCTGGAAAGTACACCTAAAGATTTTCTCTCAAATCCTTCTCTATCATTATATTATACAGGTGAACTTAAGCTGTATGTATTCATTTTGGTCGGTACAAATAAATTCTTAGTTAAAGATTTTTGTGAGCAACAATCCATACTCAATGAACTTTGTTTTCACAGCATTCTAAAGCAAAAATAAAAAATACGAAAGCAATACAAAAGAGGGGGCTCTGATGAGTGAGGGAGGGGTTTCCCCCAAAGCCTCATCATTATGATATAGCAACATCTCAATGAAAGGAGAAACTTTTGAAAACTAGCCCATTGGCAGAAGGTAAGACTTTCTCTGTTCAGTTGGTTTTTCCCGTAGACATACACTCTGTGAGTTCTGCCAATCCCCTAGCAAAATTAACGTTCCCCAAGCTTTAGACTTGATTCAGCCTCAGACTGTTACCCAGCTCAAAGACTCTCTGTTGTAAATTTTTGAAGCAAGTCCTTTGTAGTTCTCCATGCAATGATCTTTCATCAGCGTCCCTTTCCTAGGAGATGACCTGTGAAAGTGCCCTCCCTCTTAGCCTAAATTAGCAAGCTTGGGCTGGGTGTGCAGGAGGAAAATGGCAGATGAATTATTTCTCTAAGAGGGGTAGCTTTCTCTCCTCGTTACTCCAAGGATGTCAGAGTGACTAATAGCTGGTAAATCCTAGTCAGCAAGTTAACTTATCTTGTTAAAGAGAAAATCACAGGCCCGAAATAGTGTCACTTATGCTAAAGCACATGATACCAAACCTAGATTTAATACCTGACCTAATTGCAGTTTCAACCTTCCCTAGAAGCACAATCTTATTCAACCAGGCTGGAATTTCCAGGTCAGCGCCAATGAGGTAATCTGTCACGTGGGCCCTCTCCATTCCACTTGCAGGAAGAAGAGGCAGTCTGCATGATAAAACCCTTGCCTGTCCTCCTGTCCTTTCCCCTCAAAAGAAGATGTCCTAGACCAAAATAGTCTTGTCTTTTCTTTTGCTGATAACTTCCTTGCCCCATCCTCCTTCCTGTAAACACCTTTCATTTTGTATAACTCCTCGAGTGTCTTCCTGCTTGCCAGCTGAGATGCTGCCCAACTCATGAATTGCTTAACAAAGCCAATTAGATCTTGAAGTTTACTCACTTGTATTTTGTTTTTTAATGATCTCAAATCTTCAAGCTGCCACAGCTTGGATTATGGGATTTATCACCAGAGAGCAATTTTATCCCTTATCACGCTTCTGCTGTGTTCTGCAGACCCGCCATGGCTCACAAAGATCCTCAGTGTGATAGTTCGTACTTCACCAGCAAGAGAGAGAAAAGGCTGCATTCCTGCACAGAGGAAGGATGAGGGTGAAGCAAGAGCTCACCATCCCTGCTGGTCTCCCAGCCCATCCTGCTCCGTGTGTGCTTGGCTAATCCCGAAACTGTGCTCATCTGTAGCGCGTGCACTGGGCTGGAGTTCAGACACACATATTTTTTCCCTAAGTGTCAACTTCTAAGACTGATAGTGGATGATTTTACTTTAAATTCATTTTGTTCCTTTTTTGACATTGGTTTTTTAAAAATCTGTGTGAATATTTTCCTCTGGAACAAGCCATTATTTATTTATAATTGTTTACTAGGTGTGTTGCATGTGCTGCCTAGCAGAGGAAGTATAATGGACTGGAGAGCTTAGCAGTTATGCTGCAGAGAAACCAGGCAGATTATGTTCTTATAGACACTCATATAAGGGTCATTTGTTACACAGGGTTTAAAATTGAGTTTTTATTGTTCTGGTTCATAAAACAAAGTTACTCTTACTGGAAAATGGCCAATGGGTTGTCACCAAATAACTATCTGACCGCTGGTATCAGTCAGGGTTCAACCAGAGAAGCAGAACCATTAGGAGATATATATTAAGAGATTTATAGTAAGACTTGTGCAGTTGCAGGGTGGGGGAGGCAAGTCTGAAATCTCGGGTTGGCTGTCAGCAAGGGCAGGCTGGAGGTCTTAGGCTTGGGGGCACAACTAAAGCTGCCCTCCATAGGCATAATTTCATCTTCTTCTGGGAAGCCTCAACTTTGTTCTAAAGCCTTGTAACTGATTGAATCAGGCCCACCTAGATTATCTAGGATAATCTCCTTATCTCAAGGTTCCCTGATTAGCAACCTTAATTCCATGCATGACCTTAATTCTCCTTTGACACATAACATAACATATTGATAGATTGTGGACATCTTTGGGAGCGATTATCCCGCCCACCACACCTCTCTAGTAATTTTCTTTTTTTTTGAGAGAATCTCCCATCCAGGTCAAGAAATACTACCTTCTGCTCCTAGCACCATTTCTCAAATGGTCCCTAATAAGGTCTCTAAACTTGTTTTCTTTTGAATGTCCCTGCTGGGGTCTCACAGAGAACTCACCATCTCCATGGTTAATGGTGCTTGGATATGAGAAATGTCAGAATTTTCTCCACCCCTACTTACTATGTACAAGTCATTACTTCTAATCTCCCGAGGAAGTATTTTAAATTGCCATTCAATTTTGAAAGTAGACAATATTTAAGAAAAATGGATTGGACGTTGGTACAGGGTGGAGGAATCTATGTTGGGGTGGGAAAGTATTACCATACTTGCTTATTTGGACACACTCTGGGTTGTAGATCTTTCATTCAAGCCTCAAAATAACAATTTGCCAAGGATAATGATTAAAGATTACTTATATAATGTGCATGAAAACACTTTTAAAAGGTTAAAATACCATCACTACTCCATAAAAAAAGAATAGAATCATGGAGCTTAAAAAGAAATAGTGATCATCTAATTTACTTAAAGATATGATGGATTTGGTTTTTTGCTCCTCAATCCTTTTTTTTTTTTAAGATTTTATTTTTTCCTTTTTCTCCCCAAAGCCCCCCGGCGGTACATAGTTGTATATTCTTAGTTGTGGCTCCTTCTAGTTGTGGCATGTGGGATGCCGCCTCAGCGGCGCTCGACGAGCAGTGCCATGTCTGCGCCCAGGATTCGAACTAATGAAACACTGGGCCGCCTGCAGCGGAGCGCGTGAACTTAACCACTCGGCCAAGGGGCTGGACCCTCCTCAATGCCTTTTTTTAATGTATTTTCTGATAATTCAGAAAAAGCTTTATCCTGAGGTTTGGACTTTTTCTAATGATTCATATCTTAAGATATAAATCTTATTTTAAGGACAAAACAACTTATATATAATTCATCTTTACATTTCTACATTAATAAAAATGGCTTTTGATTTCCAAAGAGTAGAAAAAACAAAGTAAGCATGGCAATATTTTGAAACATCCATGCCTTTTAATGTTCTTGGAAAATGTTATCTCTTAGTCAACCCTCTTTATATGACTGATAAAGAAAGTGAGGCAAAAAGAACTTTCGGGTTAGGACAGAGTTGGGGTGTAAATGTCACTTTCCCAAATCCCAATTCAGAACTCTTTTTGTACCATCATTTTAAGCATCATTTTGTACCATCATTTTAGGATACCGTTATCTCACACCATAAACAAAAAGTAACTCAAAATGGATTAAAGACTTGAATATAAGACTCGAAACCATAGAATTCCTAGAAGAAAACATCAGCCTTTTGACTTCAGTCTTAGAAATATCTTTTTGGATATGTCTATTCTCTTCCCTTGGATAGGCAAGGGAAACAAAAGCAAAAATAAACACATGGGACTACATCAAACTAAAAATCTTCTGCACAGTAAAGGAAACCATCAACAAAATGAAAAGGCATCCTGCCAATTGGAAGAAGATATTTGCAAATCATACATTCAATAGGGGGTTAATAACCAAAATATATAAAGAACTCATACAACTCAACAACAAAAAAACCAAACAACTAGACTAAAAAATGCACAGAGGATCTAAAGAGACATTTTTCCAAAGAAGATATACAGATGGCCAACAGGCATATGAAAAGATGTTCAACATCACTAAATATTAAGGAAATACAAATCAAAACCACAATGAGATATCACTTCATGCCCACCAGAATGGCTATTATTAAAAATACAAGAAAAAACAAGGGTTGGAAATGATGTAGACAAAGGGGACTCCTTGTACACAGCTGGTGGGAATTGTAAATTGGTGCAGCCATTATGGTAAAGAGTACAGAGATTCCTCAACAAGTTAAAAATAGAACTACTGTATGATCCAGTTATTCCACTTAGAATATGTGGAATATGAAAACACTAATTTGAAAAGCTATATACACCCCTATGTTCATTGCAGCACTATTTACAATACCCAAGACACGGAAAGAAACCTAAGTGCCCATCAACAGATGAATGTATAAAGAGGATGTGGTATATATATACACACACACATACATACATACACACACACACACACACACACACAATGGAATACTACCCAGCCATAAAAAGGGTGAAATCTTGCCATTTGTGACAACATGAATGGACCTTGAGAACATTATGCTAAAGGAGATAAACCCAATGGAGAAAATCAAATACCATATGATTTCACTAATATGTGGAAGATAAGCAAATACATAGATAAGGAGAACAGATTGGTGGTTACCAGAGGGGTTGGGGGTGGGAGAGGGCAGAAGGGGTAAAGGAGGATATTTGTATGGTGATGGATAGAATCTAGATTTTTTGTGGTGAACACAATGTAGTATATACAGAAGTTGAAATATTATGATATACACCTGAAACTTATATAATGTTACGAACCAATGTTACCCCAATAAAATAAATAAAGTCCTCTGTGACTCCCATTTCCCTCAGGTTAAATCTCAAAATCCTTAGACAGTTCTGCAAAGTCTCACATGCTCTGGCTTCTGCTAACCACTCCATTGTCATCTTTTGCATCCATTCCTCACCCCAACCCTACAATATGCTACAGCCCTGCAGTCCCATGGCCAAGCCTCATTCTATCCTGTTTCTTGGCCTTTGCACATCAAACCTCAATGCCTAGAGTAACCTTCCCCACCATTTGATCACTTTGGGTAATTGCCACCTCTCCTTAAAGTGTCATCTTAAATGCCTCCTCTTCCAAGAAGCAGTCTCTGACCACTTTCACATAGGGTCAGCTTCATCTCCAGTGTGATCCCCAGCACTGTGCTCATGCCTTATCTAGCTCTTACTGCAATATATGGACATTTCTTCCTTCCTTCTCTGTCTTCTCCAAGAGGACTGTCTATCTTTCTATCCCCAGTACCCAGCTCAGTGCCTGGAACATGGGAGGCCCTCAGTACATATTTTGCAATAAATGAATGAATGAGGAATTGAAAGAAGGAAGCATGTGGCCTATCACTCACCCAGGCCCTGGGCACCGTGTCCACTAAGTTGTCACACCTCCACCCAGCTCCCTTCTCTCTCTGAGGAATGCTTGAGTATCCTGTGGTCATTGCAGATGTTCAGTATCCAAGAACAGTGCTTCCAGAGGCCTGGAATTTGTGTGCACCTGTAGTTTGCTGGTGACCTTGCCTTGAAACTTTCAGTACTAACTGTGACTCACAAGAAATGCTGAGAACATGACATGAAGAGTTAGACTCCACGACACGTGGAAGCCTTCTCACAATCTGGGCAGCAGGCAGAGAGCGAGTTGTAATTGTTACCATCTATAGAGCCCTGAGAGAACAAATTTACATAATGCTTTTTAATAAGCTTATATTGGGAGAAGAGAAAATCAGAGTTCGTATCTTTATTTGAGAAAAACTTCTATAGCGTCTTAAAAGTATCTTCTTTTAAACAAGTTACTAGCAAGAATTGCATTATCGGGCCAGCCTGGTGGTGTAGTGGTTAAGTTTGCGTGCTCTGCTTCTGTGGCCTGGGGTTCGTGGGTTGGGTTCCCAGGCGTGGACCTATGCACTGCTCATCCAGTCATGCTGTGGCAGTGTCCAACATACAAAATAGAGGAAAATTGGCACAGATGTTAGCTCAGAGCCAATCTTCCTCATCAAAAAAACCTAGAATTGCCATTATCTAACACAGAATTGCCGTGTTGAATAACATTGCCCTGAAAACAGTCTTTTCATTGTCTTCAAAACCAATGCTGATCCTTAGTAGTTTTTCCTCATCAATCACATTCAGCCTGTCTAGTGGTGTGTCTAACCAGGCTCATGGGAAAGACATGCTTCCTCCCCTTTCTTTTCATTCATCCCTCTTGGGGTAGAAGAGAGGGAAATGGAGGAGGAGGAAATAGATTTGTTTTAGTAATTAATGTGAGGGAGAAAGCAGTCTCTCCCTCGCCTAATTTGATAGTTGACTTGTTTCATTGGTGGCACTGATTCCTGTTGTAAACAAACACAACTGTTTACAGGTTTTGTCCTTGGCTTTGGCATGCCATTGACAAGAGAGTCTGAATAACAAATCCCTGAAAGGGAGCTGGTTTTTTAAGAAGATTACGAAAGTCTAATTGGTTACTATTTGACAAATATAATTTAGAAAATTTAATCTTCCTGTTTTTTTCTTTTCATTCTTCATGTATAGGTTTGTGGAGGGGTCTTTAATTAATTTGTGTTTTAAAAATTATTTACTGAGTGCCTGCTATGTGTCAGACTCTGTGGGGATGCAACCGCTTCGTGGTTACTGCACGTATGCTATAATGGTAGAAAGATATTTAATCACATAATAACCCAAATAAATGTAAAGTTACAGTTGTTGCAAATACTACAAAGGAGAAACACTCTATCAGTAATTTCTGACAGCAAATAACAAAAAACATCCCAGTACCAATGACCAATAACCATTTCTTTAGTTCTGTAGCTCAGCTAAGGTTGGCTTTATTGAGGTGGCTCTGCTCACATGCCTTTCATCCTCCTTTTGGACCCAGCAGGCAGCCTGTGAATGTTCTTCTCAAGGCAAGGATACAGGCACAAGGAGACAAAACTAATTGTGCAAACACTTTTCAAAATCCTTTGGTGTTATATCTACTTTCATGCCATTGGCCAAAGAAAGTCAATACCAACCCCAACATCAATGGACAGAGAACTATACTCCTCTGCTGGGAATGGGGTATACTTCTGAACAATAATTCATCCTACTGCAATGGTTCATAAAGAGTACATTGTGGATGATTTGAGTAGAAATGAACTAAGTGAAGCAGAAAAGGAACAACTTGACTGAAAGCTCTGAGTGAGAAGAGACATGGTAGGTCTGAGACTCTGAAAGAAGGTCAGTGAGGTTGGAGCTCAAGAATGAGCAGCAACATGGAGCAAGCTGAGTCTAGAGAGATAAAGAGGGACCACACCACGGGGTGACCTGCAGGCTATGTTAGGACTTTGACTCTTTATCCCAAAGATTCAGTACTCAATCTGGGAAAGGTACGTCATGCTATTCTTTTCTCTTCCTCTCTTTTCTTCCTTATAAATTTGGAGCAAAAGGAAAGTATATAATTATTATTAAAATGACAATGTCAAAACTAAATAATATAGATATGTTTTACAATATATATTTTTCAAAAGTAATAACAAGACAGGAATTCCTTTTGTCTTTTTTTGTTCATTTTGAGATGTTTGTTCTATTTTATACTCCTTCATAAAGGTTAACTCTAATAAACTTATAATACACATGATTAAATCTAACCAGAAAATTGATGTTAAAATGGTCTCTTTACAATGGTCTGGCCTGAATTGCATCACATATTATATTAATATGGAATATTTGTGCAATTTGCTCAAAAAGTAAAGGCTTTACCTGATAGTATACCTAGTAAATATGGATACTCTTCCTTCAACTATCCATATTTGCCAAGTGGACTGAAATCAAAGGTCTGAATTAATCCTTCTCCTGACTCATTTTCTCCTTTTGGAATATCTAATTTCCACTCAAAGGTATATTTTTTTGAATTTCTTGTGAAAGAGCATTTTCATAAAGTGAAATGTATCTAGTGTGGCCTTATAATTTATGACCCAACCCAGGATAATTTGGGAGTAAAATGAGGAACCATTAAGAATAATGAATATACCAAAACTGTCCCGGGAAAACTGGACTTCAGCTCACCTTAAGTATATGCAGATAGAATCAAGCCTAGTAAGACAAAATGTGGTTCTTCTTCCTTGTATAGTTAGGAAGATGAAATGCAATACAGAATCTTGTGCATGCTACCTGGAGGTGTTATTTAACATGTCAATTCCAAAAGCTGACAAAATATTGTTACTAATGACTGGAAGAACGGAGCACGTCGTCTGTGGAAAATTGTATATGTCTAACAACCGAGGGGGCCATGGCATGCAGAGAAGGGTCGCATCATATTACCATCCTATGCCTCAGTTTCCTCTTCAGCGACTCATAGGCTTGTGAGAATCTGATGAAATGATATTGAACACATAGTAAACACTCAGCAAAGGTTACTATACGCAGTAAACTAAAAAAGATATAGAATGGACTATGGAACCAACGTCCAGCTCCTCATTACTAAGAAACTGGTGATAAGTCTTAAGTAAAGTGGCCAATAGACAATAGTCTCTGGTATAGTCCCCTGAACGCCCCATTTTCCTTGTTCCCTGAGCCATCTGTTTTAAGATATCTGCTTCTTGCTTCAGAGGCCTTATTATTCATTCCAGAATAATATTTTCTTTTCTTTGTATTGTGATGTCATGAGCAAACATTCTTGACTGAATCTTCATTCATCTCGAAAGGACTTTTCTTCCCTCCCTCATGTTCTATGGAATGCTGGCTCTCCACACCACCTGTGGATGGACACAGCAGTTCTCTCTGCTGAGAGCGGAATTTGGCAAAGTGGAAATGCAAAGACATTTCCAAACCTATTTGGGAGGAAAGAGATTTTAAGCTTAGAGTAACAGCTGAAAGTGGGTGCCCTTGCACAACTCCAAGACAACTCCTGATAGCACATTAAATATGCTCTAGTGACAATATGCTCAGAGATAGTGTTGTTTAATCATTTTCTGCTTCTATCTTTAGGGCTAGATTATACCAACACCTAGAATTGTTATCTAGTCAATCTCAAGGTGCTAGGAGATACACCTACTAGGATTTCGGCTAGATCTCCATTGTTCTCTCTCTTTAGCAATATTTCAAATGCATTCAAGAGGGCACTTTCACAACGTGTCTGCTTTCAAGGTCAGATGGGACTGGGGAAGGCTGCATACTCTATCTCCTGAGAGATTCATAATTCATTAGCTTATTAAAGACTGTTATGTCCTACAGTAAAGAAATTGGTTTAACTTGGTTTGACTCAGCACAACACAAAAGTATTTGACCATGGCGCCCTTAGGTCATTAACAAATATTAACCACAGCACTAGCATTCCAGGAAACATCCATGGGAAATGCTGCTCCACAGGATGTAGTTCTATTCCTGTTCATTTTGGATATTATTTTTAAAAACATCTGCTTTTGAAGGCACCACGCAGAGGTGATCTGCTTTCCTTCTCTTGGAATGCATATGAGATCAGTAAATTTAGCTCCTAAGTGGTTTACATGATTACATGATAAATCTGAAGTACATGCAAATTACTCTGGAGTCTGTACAGTATTAGACCTATCGTAAAAGAAATCAAGCTGTGGATGAGCAATTAAGTAGTTTAATAAAATTTGAAAAACAAATGGATAGCACAAGGCTATCCACCAGTATTCGATTTAGTTATGATGCCTCATTTCTATGTAACCAGGAAACATAGAGTAAATCTGGGGTTAAAAATAATGTCAGCCCTCTTACCACTATATAGATATGTAATTTAGGAGATTGAAACTCTGAGAGGTTTGGGCTAGCCAAGCGGGTGGAGTTAGTGTGGACATTGGTGAAATTCCCAACTTTGCATGTTCAGAAACTGTTGTTGTTAGTGCTGTTGAGTGGATTCCGACTCCCAGCGACCCTGTGTACAGCAGAGTGGAACCCTGCCTGGTCTTTCTGTGCCATCCTCTTTCCTTCTGGCGCTCTATCAGACAATGCTCTGCTGCTATTCACAGGGTTTTCATAGCCAATTTCTTCAGAAGTCGGTGACCAGGTCCTTCTTCTTAGTCTGTCTTAGTCTGTCTTAGTCTGGAAGCTCTGCTGAAACCTGTCCACCATGGGCGACCCTGCTGGTATTTGAAATACTTGTGGCATCACTTTCAGCATCACAGCAGCACACAGCCACCACAGTGTGACAACCAACAGACATGTGGTGTGGTTCCCTGACTAGGAAATGAACCCAGACTGTGGCAGCAAGTCTTAACCGCTAGACCACCAGGCTGCCATTCAGAAACTTAACTTTATGAATTTCTCTAAGTATAATTAAATTCTAAGGGATTGATCCAAATGCTTAAGTCTTAGAGTCATAAATCTAAGCCTAAATTCATTCATTCATAATTGGGGCTGTCACTTTTAAAAATAAGAGGTATTTTTTGTCATTAAGGTAAAATTTATAGGGAGTGAAGGATATAGATCTTCAGTGTACTGTTTGATGAGTTTTGATAAATCTATTCAGAACTAAGCCTATATTCAGACTTCCTCTCCTTTTCCTCCACCTCTTCCTTCCTACCCCGGTTCTTATCCTATCTGCCTCTTTTAGCTCTTCTCCAGCTCTGCTATCAAGGAACAACCCCAAATAATTTAATATCTAAGGGGGGAAGAGTAAAGAGAATCTTGTATTCTTATGAAATATTTTGCCTTAACTATTGTAGAACCCAAGAAAATATCCCTCATCCACCTTTTTAATGACCAAAATGCTCAAATCTTCCAGATGCTATATGCCCCTGTCTCTTAGTTGGAGCTGGAAAAATGTTTAAAATGCCTTCCTATGGGATTTTATTTTTTCTAGACTCCATGCCACCAGATATCAGCCCTACCCCCTCCAACATCTTCTGTTGTTGCAATTTATGATTTAAGAAACACCCACTTTCACCAGCATTACACTTATGAATCATTTCAGAGGATAACTTATTTATTTATTTAATTGGTTATTTTATCCTTTATACTGGCATCAAGCTCTCGGGATATATCTTGTTTAGGGCTTGAAGACCCTTATGTAGTGATTATATTAGTGTTCTCTTTTATTAGCTGGAATATTCTGTTGCCAATAACAGACCCGAAATCAGTTAGGCACCTTAGTTTTGTTCAGATCATCTGATGTCTTTTTAGAAGAACTAAAACTTTTTTAAAAAATAAGGGCTTATTAGGAGAGTCACTGGGACTTAATGAATATAAGTAGCTTGTTGAAAACCTAACTTCTGCTCAGTTCTTTGAAGAATCCAACACTCTGATGCTACCTTTACTAAAAGAATAGATACCATAGTCCAACAACTAGCATCACAGACTTTAAATTCAACAGTTAATATCACAAAATTTAAATAGAATTAATAACTTTGTGCTGATGGAATTCATATGTGAAGTAAGTAGAATTTTAAAACACTAGTGAGTTTTAGCCATTAATTGGTTAATTAATCTAAATTTTTTGGTAAAAGTGAAATAGATTCCAAAGGTCCGCCATTAATGTAATTTATGTTATTTCTGGAAGTGAAATCATTTCAAGCCCCAATTTTGTTTAATGACTTGACAAAGGATTGGCGGGATTTTTCCTGGTAAAATTTAAGGAGCACAGGGTTAACAAATAATCTTGTCCCTATGTTAGTGATATTTGGCCTACGGTTAAGAAAAAACAGCTGTTTGCACAGAAAATGTTTAAAAGTAGACACAGGAGTTGGGCAATCTCTAGCTTGCATTTATTTATAATGTTACAGCTGTGTATTGGAATAAGAAATCCTCTGGTGGAAAATTAGTTAAGGCTTTTCCAGATGTAGTAATGATGTTCGTCAAAATGAGAGAAAAGTTTCCCTATCCTTTCGAGAAGTGTGTGAGATGATTGCTGGAATCATGAGATGGAAAATGGCTTTATTTCTTTAAGGTTCCTTTTAGTTCCTTATGGAACATTAAAGGGCATAACAGCTACCATCTCTGTCTTAAGTTGAAGGACACACAAAAAATAAAGTGCCTGAGTCCAGAGAACATTCTTAGCACTCTTAAAACCAAAATAGACAACAAAGCACTTTCATTGTGTACTGTCCTTGAAAACACACGAGTGGATTGCAGTTGGGACTGCTCAGGCCATCAGCCCAAGCAAACTAGCACTTCTCCTTTGGGAAGCTAAACCCTCACCTGCGGAGTTCACGTCTGAATTGAGGAGACATTTGAATTTCCTTTCCCAGAGCCCAGAGATGAAGAGGTTTGGAGAAGCCGACCCAAGATAGGCTGACCAATTTTGCTGTTTTATAATTTGTATTGACTGTTGGGGTTAAACACCGTTGGCCTATTGAATCTATCAAAACTGTTTAATTATTTCTATCAAAAAGATTTCATTAAGCCCATAGACATCATTTCTCTCTTCTTAATTGTGATGTCAGGGCAAGCAGGATCACATAATAATAATTCCTTAAATGTACGCAGTACTTTCAAGTCTAAGTGCTTTCCCACTTTCTCATTTGCTCCTTTCCAATAGATCAAAATAACCAGTAGTGGACACCAGCAGGAGGGTAATAATCAATTCTTGGCATGATGTAATATTTTAGGCTTATAATGATCTGACCACTTCCCATCTTCCTACCTCATCTCCTTCTGCTCTCTGTAAATGCCTGTGTTCCAGTACTGCAAAATCACTTGTGGTTTCTTCAATGGACCATATTCCCTGTAGTTTTCCTTCTGCACATCCCTGATGGTAAGCACAGCATTAGTCTGGTTTACCATTGTATCCCAATCACTGGCACATGGCCCTGTGCACAACATGAGCCCTCCAAATATTTGTTGAAGAATTCAATGAACGATTCCTTAGAATATACTTCCTCTCCTGGTCCTTCAATACTCAGCTGAGATATCAGCTCCTCAAAGACATCTTTTTCAAATCTCCCTCATGTCTAATCAGATACCCTGCTCTATGCATACATCCGGCATAGCACTCAGGACACTGTGATGTCATTACTGATTTCTTTCTCTCTTTCTCTCTGGACTGTGATTGCTTTGAGGGCAGATACTCTATCTTTTTCACATTGGGTCCCCAGTTCCAAACAGTGCCTGTCAAATAGAAGGCTCCTGAACACAGGCTGTGAGAGGAATATGGGTCCCCACAAGTGGTTTCTGGTTTGTAACCCTCAACTGGTGAAATCACTGAAACTTCAGTCTCCTAGGTCCCCTAGTCTTTCCAGAGGGCCTGCAATGAGTCACAGGTGTCACTGGGTGAACATTACTATTCTTCTCATCTCCTTTGAATGTCACTCATCTCCTCCTTCCCCTGACATGTCCCATGGCCAAGCACTTTGTAGTGTGCATCTTCTGGCCCTGGCTCTGCTCCCAACAGTTTTTCATGATCCCACTGGTGCTGATTTTGTTTTCACCAATCCTTTTCCATATTTCACTGTGCAGACTTGGAAGCCCTCCTAATTTCATGAGTTACAAACCCTTTCCTTAGGTCTCAATGATGGAGCTGCCACCAACGTAGAGCTCCTTCGTTTGTCTTGCTCTCAGCTTATTCCAACCTGTTCTCCCCAGGAACTTGGCGAACCTTCCCTGGGTACTGGACTCCATGCGTTACTTACTCAAATCCATGTGCCCACTGACATGCTGGTTCCCTAAACCTAGCGAAGGCAAGTGACTCTGGCTCCCCTGAGAGAAAATTTCTTTTCCATAAATGTTTCTGCCTGCGCAGTTCAGTGGTAGCCCTGTGCTCTTCTTGGTTGGGAATCTTAGCACCGTGGACAATGCATGAATGAATCCAATCACTGCTTTTCCCATGAGACTCTGTCCTCATGTGAATGGGGCCCCTGTGAACCCTCTGGCTGGTTGGCACAGACCTGCCTATACGTGCCTGATTTCACAGCACACAGGCGGCTTAAGTCCTCACACAGGACCCTGAGTAAAAAAGCATGGAGATTTATATCCATGAATACTCAGCTAGCTATGGTCATTAATTACGGTATTGATAAAATTTGGAAAAGCACTCAGACGTTCTTGGGCAATAGCTGTCATATGCAGTCTCTCCGCAGAAGTAATTAATTTTAAAGATATTCAGGTGGGTGATTGTCAATTTTCTATATACATGCATAATAGCATGTGTGACATAGCTTTGAAATTAAGTTTTGCGTTCACCTAGTGTGCTGCCAAACAAAAGATGAATTAAGCCACTTACACCTGTCTTCACTTACGGCTTTCATCTTCTGAGTCTTTTCATCTTATTCTTATCTCTTCCTTCCACCCTGTACATTTTGAATATAAAATTATGTGTTTCCAAAGAAGTTCATAACATAACTGTGTGACTATGTGATAGTACAGAAGCAAAGTATATTTTTTAATGCAAGACATTCCCCAAAGTGTGCAGATACAACATATGAAGGTAATGGGCAAGTCCTTCAGTGCAAATATAGAGCTCACAGATAGGCCTATGTGTGAGGGTTCAATATTGCTTATTCTCATCTTTCTAGAAAATACATTAGGCATCACCATGAAGATGCCTCTGTGAAAAGCAGCAAAGAACAGGACAGCAGAGTGCTGAAATGAGCCTCCAGGTGAGCCCCATACCAAGCCAGCCTCCCAGCTTCCCCTTTCTGTTTTGAAATGGAGCAGACCTTGAGTCTCCCTTTACCCCTAGCAAGCACTATGACCTGTGCCACTGGATCTGATCAGCCACTTGGAGTCAATGATCAAAGTGTTATTTGCTCCGTAAACTTGCTAATAGTTCAGGCATAATTTGGGGAGGTAATTAGAATCAGCAGCCTGATATAATGCATGGGGCACTGGTCAGGAAATCTGGAAACCCAAGTATTCTTATATTTTCAGTCAGTCAAAATGACTGACTACCCTTTCCCTGAAAGATTGGGGTTGAGCACAAATAAAAAAGAAAACATAGACCTTACCTATGCGTTTTTTCTACTAAAGGGCATTGGTTGTCCAGGAAGATGTTAAAAGTCCTTCTAATCACTAAGTATGCTGTTCTTATAATGGAGGAATTGAGGTTAAGTTTCCAAAGAGTACAAAGTATTCAATTGCTGTGATTGCAATAGAGGGATTTTATAAAATGGAATTGCGAACTTTTGATATTCTTTTTCTGGGGGGAGAGGAGCTGCTGTTGACATTTCATATCCAAAGGAACATTTATTGGCACTTTCTTCTGATACATTTATACACTTTACACACATGTACTCTTTAGTCAACATGTTTCCCCAAAGTAGAAAGGGTAGGATATTGCAACTCATTTGACAGATGCATCAATTTAGACCCAGCTATAGAAGGTGATCAATAAAATGGTAAAAAAGTTCATAGGTAGCTTGACAATACCAATTGCCGCCAAGGGTGTGGAGCAATACCAATTCTTGCTCATTGTTGGTGGGGATACAAATAGGACAGCCCCTTTGGAAGGCAGTTGCCAATTTATGATGAAGCTAAACATAGTTTTACCATGTGATCTAGCAATCATGTTCCTAGGTTCTTATCCAGTTGATTTGAAAACGTATGTCCACACAAAAATCTGCCTGCGAATGTTTATAGCAGCTGAATTTCTAATTGCGAAAACATGGAAGCCACAAAGAAGTCTTTCAACACTTGAACAGCTAAATAAATTAGGGTACATCCATACAATGTGACATTATTCAGTGATAAAAAATATAAGCTATCAAGCCATAAAAATACGTGGATGTATCTTAAATTCATGTTGCTAAGTGAAAGAAGCCCACCAGGAAAGGCTGCACACTGTGTGATTCCAAATATATGACATTCTGGAAAAGGCAAAACTAGAGACAGCATAAAAGTCTGTGATTGCTGGGAGTTTGGGGGAGGGAAGAAGGACCAAATGTGTGAAGCATAGAAGAGTTTTAGAGTTGTGAAATTACACTATATGATACTTTAGTGGCGGATGTATATGACAGTATGCATTTGTCAAAACCCACAGAAATTCACAGCAAAAGAGTCAATGAATTAATGTATAAAAATTTTAAAAAATCATTTTGGAGGCCAGGGATTCCAGGATGCAATACAGAAAGTGCCAAAATAATCTCTCTGCACTGCAAGTGTTTGAAATAACCTCACTGAAAGAGGTGGAGGAAAAAGGTTCTGACCTAAGTAACTTTGAAAAAGAGAAGAATCTCTAAGACTGAAGGCAAAAGAACTATACATAAGCACTGTACTCCGGTTGATAAAGTTATTTCCCACAGTGGTATGGTTTAACAATTGTGATGTACTCTACATGAGTATTTGAAATGGACAGTTAAGTAAATAGACAGCAGATGGTGGGAGCCAGTTTTCTAACTGTTGGAGGGGGAGGTTACAGAAACACAAGGAAAAATGCCTACACTGATCCGTGTAGTAATGGATTAGAATTGGAGACATTAGTATGAACTCATGTCTAGCTTAATATAGATACAGATTGTTACATATAGAAATAGTCATAGATATGTATATACACACAGGTTAGTACTCACAGGGCCCAGAAGCACTGACACCCCAATAGCAACCAGCACATCTAGCACAGACCTTGGTTTCTAACGCCATTCTCCAATGAAAGGAATCAGCATTCTTCGGGGAAATGACTGATTCTAGGACCTGGGCAAGAGATATATAAGATGAACCTGGAGCACCTTATAATGACAGAAAAGATAAAACAACAACAACGATGGGAGTATGTCAAAAGGGTACAAGAACCAACTCAAGGAGATTCCGAAAGCCAAAGGAGGAATAATTTAAGTAACAAATAAATAAAATAGCATTGGGTTAAAACCCGAAATATAAAATAAATATCCGTGAGTCCATATTGATACAAATAAGTGATTGAATAAATAAATGGGAAAGAAGAGACGCATCTCCCAGGCAGAACAATTTCAAACAATGTATGTAGATGCTTTGCCCTCGAGGAGGTGGAGCATGACTCCCCACTCTGTAGGTGTGGACAGCACATAGTGACTTCTTTCCAAAGAGTACAGTAAGGAAAGGAGAGTAAAACATCAGCTCCACAGGTGAGTAACCTGACAAACATGACCTCAGTCTGGTAATTGAGGGCAACACCAACAGTGATGAGTCACGCTGACAGTATGTGACTTGATATGATGTGATGAGAATGGCGCTTTACTTCTGCTGTCTTCCTCCCCTAAGCCCATAACCCATAATCATAAGAAAAGCAACAGAAAAATCCCAGTTGAAAGGCACTCTACAAAATATCTGACCAGTACTCCTAGAAACTGTCAAGATCTTCAAAAATAAGGAAAGTCTGACAAACAGTCACAGCCAAGAGGAGCCTAAGGAGGCATGACAACTAAATGTAACGTGGCATCCGAGACAGGATCCTGGAATAGAAAAAGGAAATTACATAAAAGCTAAAGAAATCTGCATACAGTGTGGACTTTAGTTAATAATAATATATCAATATTAGTTCATTAATTGTGGCAAATGTGCCATACTAATGAAAGACGCTGATAGGGAAGCTGGGTGTGGGGCATACGGCAACTCTCTGTACTATCTTCATAATGTTTCTGTAAATCTAAAGCTGTTCAAAATAAAAAGTTTATTTATGACCAACAGGCACATGAAAAGATGCTCTACATCATTAATTATCAGAGAAATTCAAATCAAAACTGCCATGAGAAGTCATCTCACACCTGTTAGAATGGCTATTATCAAAAAGACTAGAAATTACAAGTACTGATGAGGATGGAGAAAAGGGAACCCTTGTGTACTCTTGGCAGGAATATAAGTTGGTGCAGCCACTATGGAAAACAATAGGGAAGTTCCTCAAAAAATTAAAAATAGAACTACCATATGATCCAGCAATTTCACTTCTGGGTATTTATCCAGAGAAAAAAAAACACTAATTCGAAAAGATATATGCATTTACTGTAGCATTATTTACAAGAGCCAAAATATGGAAACAGCCTAAGTATGCATCAATGGCTGAATGGATAAAGAAGATGTGGTACATATATATATATACACACAATAGAATATTATTCAGCCATTCAAAAAGAATAAAATATTGCCATTTGTGACAACATGGATGGTCCTTGAGGGCATTATGCTAAGTGAAATGTGTCAGAGAGAGAAAGACAAATACAATATAGTCTCTCTTATATGTGGAACCTAAATATATATATATATATTCTATATATATATATCTCTCTAAAGTTCATAGATAGAACAGATTAGTAGTTGCCAGAGGCAGGAGATGGGGAGGGGGGAGAAGCGGGTGAATTGTTTTTGGTTTTTTTAGCTTAAATACATTGAATATTTTTAAAAAAGGAAAAAAAATATATGTAGATTGCTTCTGGTGCCATATTCAGTGTCAGGAAAAAAATAGTTCCTTGGGTTTTTTTTAAATGGGAAATTGAAATCGGAGGTATGTTTCAAAATAAACATGAGTAGAAAGTACTGAAATGGTCTCAAGGCTGGCAAGAAGAATGATATGTACTGAGTGAAACATACACACACAGGCTTGGAAACCAAATTCGAACATCATACAAAATAAAGCAGCATAGCAGAAGGAAGCAAAGTGGATGACCTCCAGTCCCCTAGTGCATGGTATCTGCAGATGCTCCATAGGCTCCAGGACCTCACCATCATTGCCAGGGCAGCAAGTGACACTTTCAATTACCATGGAGCACTTTGGCAACATTCAAAGGGCCAAGGACTGCACTTTTTTTCAGTTAAGCTTATTCACTCAAATTCTTCTCATTAATCTCAGAGGAAAACTTGGATAGTGTTAATGCTCTCATAAAAATTAGAAAAGATATTCAATTCTGATAGTAGAGACCTGATGAATCTCTACTTTGCCCATTTCTGTAACTTTAAGAGGAAAAAAACAGAAGAAACAACAGTGCCTTAGATTGCTCTAAAAATTACAACCCTAATTAGAGCAGAACTGCATTACCGCACGAACGCATGTTGCATTATTAACACCCACCTCTTTCAGGCCAAATGGTGGTGGGTTATCACTGCAAACAACATCACGATGTTGTCCTCTCCCTGTGGCTCGCCCTTAGACACATTGCTTCTCAAACCTGGGATACCAATCACCACATTTGAGTTAAATTTAAACGAGTTTGGGAGAACCCGATTTAATCCCACAAGCTCATTACTAAATATCTGTTATGCAATCATGAAGACTAATCCATCCATGAATTCAATTCAGCTCAGCAAACAAATGGGAGAGTCTTTCAAAGTCTTTCCTACGATGTCTTGGTAAGTCACTGAGCATTGCTGCACCCAAGCTGTATTGTCAACATTTCATGCAATGTCACCTGTCATATGCTGGAAAGACAGTAAAAGTCCCAGAGACGGGGTAGCAGAAATTCTGAGATCTGGCCCTGGCTGTGCCACTAATTTAGCCTATTTGGACCTCAGAATCTTCAACTGTAAAATAAGGGGGTGGGTCTAGATGGACTATCAGTGCTCACAAACTTCACCACTTAACAGGAACTGGAACCTTTATTCCCAGGGTCCTAGAACTCGTTGCCAAAGGGATTCCCTAGAAAGTAGATAAAATCTTTGAATTTTTAGGTTTCCTTGGAATATTTCATGTACTGTATAAACTCTTCATAGTATGTGTCCACACTTTAATACAAAAATGTTTTAAACTAGTTACTGTTCAATTACCATCATTAAATTATTTGCTGTTCTCCTTTTATATGACAGAATAAAATGATGCTCATGGAAGATCCATGCCATGCATGTTCTGTGGTCCCTCAAACTCTCATGATATTCCTACTCCAGTTTATGAATCAACAGGACAAGGTCCCTTCTGGCTCATAATTCCCTGCCTCTATAAGAGATTTCAATGCTTTCTTACATTATGAAACCATAGCTTATTCACACTTGCACATTACACTGTACCAAAGACAGATGAAGATGTCTCACACTCCACCATCACAGGAATGCATCTCATTGCCTGTAAGCCCCTCCCTGCCCATGCAAACCAATGGAACTTTTAATCAACTGGTGGCCAGAAGCATTACCAGTTTGATGGTTTAAAGTCGACCAATTTATTTGAATCAGGTACAAGTTTGAATATTTTAGGCTTATTGAAGGATTGGAGAGCTAAAGAGTCTAATTTATTCAGTCAAAATATCTCATATAGTCCTATTTAGACAGAACACTAAATTTTAGAATCTATTATTCCTATTTTAAAAAAAAAACAATAGTAAAAGAGTGTCAGTAAATAAATGTTCAGAGGTTGTGAGGTGCTTCCCACACAGACACTAGACTGTCGTGCTGAGGTCCCTTGGTCCTTTGAGTGGTAGTAATGATGAAATAATAATAACTATTTGTAAAAATTTAAAAGTACTGTGTAGAAAACTTATCTCCTCTAAACCTCACGACAGCCATAGATTGTAACACTGATTGGATAGTCTTTCTCTTTCTTATTGATTTGTAAAAGTTCTTTATATATTTGAGATGAGTCCTTTGAGGGATATAACTACTGCAAGTGTGCTCTCTCAGTTTATAGCTTGCCTATCCATGTCTTAGTAGACTCTTTGTCCTAGTGCTCTTTTGATCAACACAAGTTCATAATGTTAATAAAGCCTAATATACCTATTTTTATTTTATCATTAGTGCCTTTTTGTGTTCTTGTGTACCCCAAATTCAATAAGGTTGTTTTCCTATTTCTAGATTTATCTTCTAGAAGCTTGATTGTTTTAACTTTTACATTTGTGTCTATGACCCATGTTGAAGTTTTGTGTATGGTATGAGATGGTGTCAATATTCATTTCTTTCTATATGGACATCCAATTGATCCAACACCCTTTATTTAAAATACTATCTTTTCCCCATTGAATTACAATGAAGTTTAATAATAAATCAGGTCACTATATATGTGTATATATATATGAAATTTTCCTTCTCTTCTGCTAGTCTATTTATCTATCCTTATGCCAGTATCACATGTCTTACAGTAGATGATATGATATATAATTTATAGTACATAGATTTATAGTAATTCTTTTTTTTTAAGGTATACTATTTTTGGTGAGGAAGATTGGCCCTGAGCTAACATCTGTTGCCAATCTTCCTGTTTTTGTATTCTCTCTCCAAAGCTCCAGTACATGGTTGTATATCCTAGTTGTAAGTCCTTCTAGTTCTTTTATGTGGGGTGCTGCCACAGCATGGGTTGATGAGTGGTGTGTAGGTCTGTGCCCAGGATCCAAACTGGCAAACCCCAGGCCATCGAAGCGGAGTGCACAAACTTAACCCCTATGCCACCAGGCTGGCCCCTATAGTAATTCTTGATGTCTGAAGTTTTCTCTTTTTTTCCTTCAATGTTGCATTTATTATTCTGAGCCTCTTGTTTTTCTATATAAATTTGAGAATCAGCTTGTCAATTTTTAGATAAGAACCTGTTGGGATTGTCACTGGGATTGCATTAGATCTATAGATCAATTTGGGAAGAATTGACATCTTAGCATTATTGAGACTTTCATTTACTGATTATGATATAGTCTCTACATTTATTTATGCATTCTTGAATTTCTCTCAGTAGTGATTTGTAGTTTTCCATACAGAAGTCTTGCACGTCTTTAGTTAGATTTATTCTAGGCCTCTGATGTTTTCTGATACTGGATGCATAGATTTTTAATTTCTCTTCCCTAATTTATTTTAGAACTCCCATTATTATAAAGCATTCAACCAGGTCCAAAATTTTCCTTTTGTGATTAATGCTACGATGAACATTTTGTAGTTGTGGGGTTATGGAGAAAATATATTTCTGCACAGTTGGAGGTTTCTGGACAAATTTTACTAAACTTGGGACCTCAGCTAAAAGCAAGCCTTGGAGAGAATTTATCAATGATTAAATAGTAGGATAAGTTTAGAGATATTTACCTTCCTGAGGATATGTGTGAATTTCAAGGGAGGGTGAGACCTAGGACTGTGGAGACATCCCTGGACACTGGCTTATCTTCTCCTGGAGAAATTTATTTTCATTCCAGAAAATTACAGTAAGAACCCAGGATCCTTCCCACTGTGTCCAATGAGATTCTCTTAGAAAGGGAGAAGGGACAGCTGTCTCTCCTATATCAAGACCTACATTATTGTTTTTTCAGGGCTCCTTGCCTACAACCTTCTTTTGTATAGGACACATCTGGTTCTCATCTCATCACTCCAGTGGTAAGAGTTGAGGCACAGGTGAACCCTGTAGTTGCATTTGCTGTAGGTAAATAATAATCCACTCTACTATAGAAGACCGTGTTTGTACATCTAGGATAATATTTATAACTATGGATATTAAAAACTTAGCAATAGGTTTTTTTTCCTGCAAGAACAAAGTTTTTGTGTAGTTTTGACTGCCATGGTGTAGTCCCTGCTAGAACTGTCCTTAGCACATAGTAGGAACTTGATAAATATTGGTTGTGCAATGTATTAATTATCTATTGCTTTGAATGCAAGTACCCCCAAATTTAGGATATTAAAACAACAAACTTCTTATCTCATAGCTTGTGTGGTCAGGAATCCAGGAGCAGCTTAGCTGGATGGTTCTGGCTTAGGGTCTGTCATGAAGCCCCTGTGTCTTCCAGGGCTGCAGGTGTCTGAGGGTTGACAGCTCTCTTTTATTAGGCCCCTAGGAGTAGAGGGTAGAATTTATCTTCCTTTCTTATTAGAATCCAGTAATTCTGCATATAACAACAGTTTCCATGGTATGTGTATAGTTTGTGTGTGTGTGTGTGTGTGTGTGTGTGTGTGTGTATAAGGTGACTTCCACTTTTCATGGATACCATGTACCCAGTTCATGTCTTCAGTATCTCTTGTGAGTCACTAAATATTTTAAGTACTAAGGCAATGTCATCAACAAGTTTCATTTACTATGACTGAATCACAACTCTGGCGACTCTATTCTTGAATGGTGAATGCTTGCAAAGGCTGTAGGAATCCAAGAATTTTTCAAAGGAAAAAGAGAAATGGAAAAAACTTAGTAGAACTGTGCTGACATAAAGTCAAGTCCAGGGCTGGACCACAATATTTACTAAGTGTCTACTATGTGCTGGGCATTTTGCTAGATGCAGGGAAAAAACAGTGTACAAAACAGACAAGAAGACTTCCCTCAAGGCAAGTAAAGTTTAGGAGGGGAAAGTAGCCATCAATAAAATAATCACACATATAGACACAGATCGTCAAACAACCACAAATGGTACAAAGACAAAATACTCTGATAAGAACCCAGAACTCTGAGCGTTACTACAACCTCTCAAAATACATGAAATAATGTGTGTCTGTTTGTGGAGGCATGTGTGAACATGCACACCCATTTCAAGCAATATTGGGGCCAAGAGTGAGAGTAGAGACACACATAATCCAAGGGTTCTCCAAGGATAAAATATTGGGGTCTGATTCGTCCCTTTGTTACTTCTTTAGTTGCTCCTCAGTGGTATGAGTAGAAATGCTGGGACGGACTCTAACTCAGCATTTCTTTGCTTGGGCCTGACATGAGCTTTGGATGAAGGAAGTTCATAACAAAATTACTTCTCAAAACAGGTACATTTGCTAAAAGTCTTGCCATTGACCCAATTATGTTGAATTCAATTGCATTGTATTGAGTCACATGCTGCATGCCAGGCATGTTCTAAACATTGTGAGCAAATGCAGAGCATTATAATACACTCTCTGTCCTAAAGGAGCAATGATTTGAAATAGAACTGGCATCAGAGTGAATTACTGTACAGAACAATTCACCCCTGCCAGTTTATCTCAATAAATGTGTTTACTAAGTTTTTAGTGGGGCCAGATGGAAAAGGATTGCCTTATGTAGCTTTGTGACACAATGGAAAATACAATTTCATAATGAGTTAATAATAAATGTGTATGGGCTAAGCAAAAGCATAGTTAGTTTTTAAGACTAATTAAATGGAAGATTTGACTGTGCCTTTGAATTCAGCGTGCACTCGCTCTTCCAAAATGAAACGGACATGAAAGCCTGTGGTTTCACTGTTGGATCTACTCTTCTTGGGAAAGGCACATAAGAGTGTAACACTTGTGTCACTTTATTGCTTTACTCTTTGGAGAGTAATAAAATTAATATTTTTAATATTTTTCATCAAGCAGAAACTTGGATTTAGGACAGAGTGATATCTGGAAATGCTCCAGAGACTAGTTTATGCATGAGCATACATGGTTATCTCCAGGGTAGGGCCACTGATGTTGTCACCATGGGCTCCATGCTCAGGATACAGGAGCCTCAAGGGACTGTAACTTATGAATTAAATCTATAAAATACACATTTCGCAAATTTTAATGATACAAATTAAATTTTACGCATTTTTAACCAAACACACACACACACTAGTTCAGTTGTTCTAAGACCACACCTTTACAGGGAGGGCACTGTGCATGTGTATACTTGCAATTTTGAAACCAGTGAGAATTGTAAGGCTATAAACTAATGTAGAGGGTCACTGTTGCAGGGCAGGCTCTCTGGGAAGCAGAGAGTTTGGTGAGCAGAGTCGTTTATTAGGGAGTGCCTCTGTTATCCACACCTGTGGAAGGGAAGAGGAAGAGGCGAGATGGTCGGAGGGAGAAGTCAAGCTACAAGACAGTCCAAATGGGCCTCGGACAACCACACAGGAGCTCTGCTGGTGAAACAGCCCAGCAGAGTTATTTTGAGTTAGGCTGGAATGGTCAAGCCTGTATACTCTCATCTTGATTAGTCATTGGATGTGGGCCACCTGGAGAAAGTGTGTGACCTTGGGAAAAGGGGGCTGTCTCCAGCTGGCCAAGACAATCCCTGAAAAGCCTTCAGGAGAAGACTGTCAGCTGCCAGCACAGCCAACAGGTGGGGAAACAAGTACGTCTTTGAAGGAAGAGCTGGGCTGTGGGTCACAGCCTCTGTCCCCTAGAGACCCACGGCAGATACTGCTACATAGCAAGTAATCCCCCAAGGACTTTCTCACAGATTTAGCAGGTTGATCGCAGCACTTGCAGCTGGTAACGCAGACTCTCAAAATGGGGTTTCACATTCAAGGCCTTTTCTCCTCTTCTCTTGAGGAACAAAATGCAACCTTGTAAAACTTCAAACATGCAGCAAACAAAATTCAGTGGAGTACGGTGGAATTGGCAAATCTGAGACAAATATGGTGTAAATGCTATGTGGTACAAGCAATGACTCATGCATTGAGATCAAAACAGAAATTTGTTTTTGTCTCCCCCAACTCTTTAAATGGTATTAGATAATCTTTCTGTGCCCCAACCTGAAAGCTCTGGCAGACCTAGCACTTTTCTGCAGCCTCAAATAAAATATCGTAGTTTTTCACCACAAGCATCACCTCACTTTGGTAATTGAAATATCCAGTCCCCAGATTTACTTTGCTTAAAGTCTTTTCCCCTCAACCGGTTCTAGCCTGCTTTATTCTAGAAGCCTCAACTGGCAGAGTCATAGGCCAGCTCTGTGCTCCCTGGTCATGGCAGATGCTTAAAGATCATCCCTCATCTTGTGGAGATCCTTCTAATATTCTCTGATAGGCTCGTCTCACTTGAAGTTTCCTAGATCTGTCAGTTTCTGGCTGTTTTCAGTCTTTTTTTCAGAGGTCTCCTCATGGCTCCAGGAATAAGGTCTAAATCGATCCCACACTGTCTTTTGCCTGTGTGGCTCACAAACTGGGCGGGCAGCCTGCTCCCAAGGGAGTGACCTCCCCAGGTCTACCACCTCAGCACTCAGAGCTCTCTCCTCCCTAGGGGCCCCAGGTGATGGGGACTAAACCTTGGCCTACAGCCAGCTTTAGTTTCCTCAGGCGAGAATCAGGCCTTGGTCCTCTGAGGTGGCTACCAAGGAGAACCCATTTCAAAGCTCTCCAGGTGGTTTTCCTAAAGCTCTCCTCACTAGGCCTGGGGCTGGATGTGGCACCTGGTGTACAGAACAGCAAGGCCCCAGCTTTCTCCGAAGAAATCTCTTTACCGGTCTCCTCTCAGAATCCTCTCTCAGACCCTTCTTGTATCTCTGGTCTGGCTGAGACAGTCAAGAGTTGTGGAAAGGGGTCGTGAAACCATTTTCTCTGTGTATCTGAATATGCAGGAGGCCCATCTTAATCTGACTTTGGTATCCCGATATCTGCCATCCCCTGCCTTGGTGTCTCCTAAAGTCGGCAGAGCTCCGGGTAACATCCTCCTCTATACCACAGTGGGCAAAACTACCAACAGAGCCTGGTGGTGCAGGACCAGCTCCTGGATGGGCTGAGAGCACACATGTGCATCCAGCCACACATGCAGAGTCGCTCCTCTACAGTCTCCTGAGTGTATAAGTTCTTGGCTTTTGTGAAAGCCAAATAACTTCCAAACAATAATCCAACTAAATTATGATAAATTGTCTGAGAAACTCATTGATTTTTTTAAAAAAATAGAATTATTATTTTTTAGAAGATTTTTAGAGGTGAAAGGAAGCTTATAGACCATCCAACTATAGATCTTTATAATTGAGGACACTGGCCTCCTAAGAGGTTTTGGATAGTCATTTGCTTATTCAATAACATCTATTTGATGTCTACTTTTTGCCAGGTATTACCAAAATCCTTGTGTTATAACAGCTAATGAAGCAATCCTTGCCCTTCACAGAATTTATTTTCTAGTGACAGCAACAGTCACTCAAATAGGCTATTACAACACATTGCCATCAGAAAGCTCTTGTCTGAACCCAGCCTAAGAGCCTGGATTCCATACTAACCCAGGGTCTTCCTCCAGTCAACCTCCTGCAATGAGTGCATTTTTGAATTGCCTTTTTATTGGGCAAGGCCTTTGAAACTCAGGGCTTACTATTCACGAAGAGTTGGAGGTATTCATCTCAACTGTAGTCTCTTTGTCAATTGCCTTTTAAATATGAGTTACATGAAACAATTATCACCTCCACAGCAAGATTTACCACTATTGAGAACCAGTGTAATTTTTCTTTAAAATTAAAGCACTTTTTGATACACTGCTGTTTAGATCATAGCAAGGTGTATCAGCTAGAAAAATTCCTGATTCCTTTTGACCTTTAGAAATATCTACAGCAGGATGCTGAATTTACAGACCACTGTCCACATTCTCCTTGGCAAATAAAGAGAGCTATGTAAATGCTAAAAGGAAATCATTTCTGAAAACTGGGCACTTTGCAAAAAATGTACATACAAAAAGAGGTTACCTCTTGGTAATTTTGAAGAGGGGTCCCAAGATGTGGAGGCTAACCAATTATCTCCAATTAGCAATTTTGATAACTCTCAGCTTTAAACTAGCAATTCTTTTTATTTGTTTAAAATTTCCAATTCAGAAAAATTCAGCTTCACCCTAGGACTTAAAATCGTTCTCAACTGAATGCCACATTCCAGCCAGCATCAGAGAGAAAACGCTAAAACTCTTATAGTATTGAAGAAAGTGCTAATATAGATGCAATGGTTACCTGAGATTCCAAAAATATTTTCTATTTAAGAAACATTTTGAAATTTTTGGAAAAGACAAATCACCAGATTTCTAAAAAATGCCTTTACTTCCGAAAGCATCTGGGAAGGAGTTTGTTCAAGTCCCCTGTCTCCCTCAGTGTGGTTAATATTAATTGAAACTCATTTCAGTGAAGTGCCAGACGTGATTATGTGTGAGACAAACACGTATAAATAACACTTTATAAATAATCTGTGAGAATGTGATATTTTCCAGAGGCAGTAATGTCTCATTAAGTCTATTTTTTCCTTCTTGAATATGTGGGTAACAAAATTGTCAGTCTTTAAAAGACAAATTTATAACTTCAGCAGATTTATTAGAGGTAGAAATCTCAGGATGTTAGGTGAAAATAAAAAGAGAAAATAATAACGGAAGCATCTTTGATTAATAGTCTCTTTTTCAGAAGAGGGTTTCATGGCATCGCTTATTGTTTTCTATACCACCATTGCCATTTTTAATGCTTTTGTGCCCTCCTTGTTTCCATTTTAACGACAACCTCCTTTAAAAGAAAATTTAGAGGAATTAGGTAAAAGGATGTGGAACCAAGATTAGATGTGGTGTGAAACCAAGGGTCAATTTAGTATTGAAGGGCGAAAGATGAATATTAAAATGCAAAGGAAGTCCGCTGTTGTGTAGACAAGGTAGTTAAACGGTATCGTGGCGATAATAGAGCCACTGCACGGCACAGAAGATTCTCATCCACAGGAGCCTGCGCGGAGCCACACGCCAAGGGCCCCCAAGCATGAAAAGCACGCCAGTTGTGGGAGGCGAGTGTGGATCTCAGTCTCCCACACTTCACACATCACCTGTGTCTGCGGAGTCGGCAGTTCTAAGACACGAAAACTTCAACCTGCCTCTGCTGATCTTAGCAGTAAAAATCCTTATTTATTTATAAGTCCACTTTGCACTTCTATTTTCATCTGAGGATTCCGAATAGCTTTCTGGGGAAAGAGGCATGGTTAATTCCACTTTACAAGATTGGGTCAAGGTCTTACCAGAAGCCACGCACATTTCCAAGTTAAATTTTTCTATACAGAGAGAGACATGTCGGAGAGAATTTTTCTTCACCGAGAATGCTGAGAATGAACACCCAGAATCTCTTGTCTGCTTTTTGCATGTTGAAGTTGTATTCATTCAAATGGATGAGTGTAAACACTGTACAGTTTTGTCAACTGAACTGTCTAAAATGCACTTTTTTGTTTATTCCCTGAACGGATGTTTAATACATAAAATAAAGTATTCTGGGCTGGTTCTACACAGCATGTACTGAATTCAGGAACGTGGGTGGCACTTCCTCTTTCTTTTTCAAAAGAGACTTATTTCAGTTAGCTAGCAAGGGGAAAACTGAATGGATATACACACACTAATCCACATTTGCTCTTTCCAACAGATTATTTCAATGACTCAGACAGTCTGAAAGCAGAGATGTGTATTTGAAGATGTGCTCCAGAATGCATGACTTACCTTCTATGGTTTGCTGGGAGCACCTGATGTAAAGGGAATGGTCTAGGCCTGCACAGGCCTTGGGGGACAGGGCGGATGGGTGTGTGAAGTGTGGGTGGGAGGGTTCAGTAGAAGCTTCTTGACAATCACAAGAATAGAAAAGAGGATTTAGAGCCACCCAAATGTCTGGCCTCCTCTATTAATAAAAGACGATTATCACAGACAATAATGTTTAGTGATACTTTAGTTAAAAAATTATTTAAAACCTATTTAATTATTCGTAAAATAGCTGAAAAATGTGGTTAAGATATACTGGAATAGTATATTATTGTCATATATTTTATTAATAATGAAATATGAAAATGGATGAATAAGTCATTTTAAATAAAGATGTGTCCATTGCATGCACAGAAGTTTCTTTATTCACCTTTGGATGATTCAAAGTTTAAAAATAGAAGGTGATGGAAACAAAGAGGACAGAAGACTTTTATCACCGCCTAAATTTAGGGCTTTGGATGATAAGAGCTCTATGTGTCACAACACAAAGCAGTTTCACCTACAAAGTAATAAAGTTAAATCACCATTTATTTGAGGTCTTTAAGATAGCGTGTTTCATTTTTATTTTGTTTTATTTGATCTATTTTCTCAGAGCAGGCTTGGTCCTACTGGCGGGACTATGAAAGCTGCCTACATACTATGATATGAAAACTGTGAATAGCCTTACCTACGAAAACGATCCTATCTACCAAGTTCATTGGGAAAATATCTGTACCATTGCAATAACTACGGGTAAACAAGAAAGCTCTATCTTAAAATGTGTAGATATCATCTGACAAAGGACTTTGGATAATCTATCACTAGCACCTTAGGAGAAATTATCTTCTGGAGTTAAGATGTTGGTTTCTTTTTTTGAAGAAGAGGAAGAAGACTGGCCCTGAGCTAACATCTGTTGCCAGTCTTCTTTGTTTTTTTTTTCCCTCCCCAAAGTCCCAGTACATAGTTGTATATCCTAGTTATAGCTCCATCTCGTTCTTCTGTGTGGGACGCCACCTCAGCGTTGCTTGATGAGTGGTGTGTAGGTTCCTGCCTGGCATCTGAACCAGCGAATCCTGGGCTGTGGAAGCAGAGCACACGAACTTAACCACTATGCCACAGGACTAGCCCCAAGATGTTGGTTTCTTCATAGTGGGATGGGAATAGGAAGAAAGATGAAGCCCAATAGGAGGCAACGGCCCACCAATGAAGAAAAACCATTGAGGCCAATCAGATTTCCATTGATATTTGCTAGGACCAGGCCTGTAGGGAAGAAACTGGGTTTTAAAAATTTCTCTTCTGATCTAGCAGCAGACAAAAGATGAAGGTAGGAAAAGTGAGGAGGAGGAGTGGAAAATTCAAAGGCAAACTGTGAATGCTGAACCTTCAAGATGCTACAAAACAGAAATTGTGTGAGGAGCTTCTGGAAGCTGCAGTTTCCTCTCCAACTTTGGAGGAGAGGAGAACATCTTAGTAGAGATTGGAATATTTTCTCATTTAAAACTGATGTGGCACTTGCGAACTCTGAGATATTGCTGAGAGGATAATTTGCCTTAGAACCAGTCAAAGCGAGGTGGAATATTCTAACTGTAAGATCCCACACTGCCAAAAAGTGTTGGTGAGGATGTGGAGAAAAGGGAACCTTTGTGCACTATTGGGTGGGAATGTAAATTGGTGCAGCCACTATGGAAAACAGTAATGGACGTTCCTCTAAAAATTAAAAATAAGACTACCATATGATCCAGCAATTCCACTTCTGGGTATTTATCAGAAGAAAATAAAAACACTAACTCAAAAAGAAATGTACATCCTCATGTTCATTTTAGCATTATTCATGATAGACAAGATATGGAAACAACCCAAGTGTCCATAGATGGATGAATGGATAAAGAAGATGTGGTATAAACATACAATGGAATATTATCCAGCCATAGAGAAGCATGAAATCTTGCTATTTGCAACAGCATGGGTGGAACTTGAGGGCATTATGCTAAGTGAAATATGTCAGACAGAGAAAGACAAATACCATACAATCTCTCTTATAGGTGGAATCTAAAAAATAAAAAGCAAGCTTATAGATACAAAGAACAGATTAGTGGTTGCCAGAGGTGGGGAGTGGGGTGGGTGGAGGTGGGAGAAATGGGTGAAAGCTGTCAAAAGGTAAAAAGAAAGATCCCATACCACTTTAGGTATATTACAGTTCCTACATTCTTTTAAATTTTATTTCATAGTTTAAGCACAAATGCAACTGAACATATTGTTGTCTATGTAGAGCTCACTGTTTTTCTGACTCCTCATCAAAGAGCAAGGTTAATGAATTTTTGCAAAGCAACTGCATTGAATAGAAGAAAGGTCCTTGAACTTAGAACCAGAAGAGTTAGGCTCAGGTGATTGCTGCTAATTAGCTTTGTAATTCATATAAACTTGTTGAGTCACCTATAATACGGGGAAAATCAGATAATATATATGAAAGTATTTTATAAACTGTAAAGCACTCAATAATTTTTTATCCACATCAAGGGTTTTTCTCAATTAACATTAAATTGGACCTGGCAATGAGCTGAACATTTAATAAGTTAAATAAATGTAAAAAAGCTGGGCTCTCCCTAGTTGCAAAGTAGCCTATGAAGGAAGGGAAAAGTCACTCCCTGATTCTGCCTTTATCTACACTCCTTCCGAGAGTGTGGGACAACACTGGGAACATTGCTAATCCAGCCAGATGTTTAAGAATAATAGCAATCTTCACTTTCAAAAAACTAACTCTTTAGAATGGAAAATTTCAACACATAGAATCATTTGTTAGTGTTTTCGAGGGGGCATTTTCTCTCCATATCCTATTCTGAAGAAATTGAGCAATAAAAGGTAAGGCAGACGAAAATCAAAATATCACCTTTATAACTGAAATGAAGTTGAGAGAACATAATTTAGTTGGAGAGCCTAATATGTCTGCTAGCAGAATCCTGGAATTAGAAACATTTACCTATCCAGTCAAAAGAGTAATTCACTGGGGTAGTCCTTTTGTGTATGCCCAGCTTAATTCTTCACACTTTACCAATAGAACAAATCACTATACCACTGCCATCTTGGGGTGAAACGAGTAAACGGCAGAGAGGCCAGGAGTTACACTCAATAGTGTCCCCTTGACAGGAGGGAAACACCAAGAGTAGTGAAAAAATATTCCTCATAACATTTCTTATTTTGATTTCTTAACTCTTTGGGCTTAACTCTCAATCCCCAGTGGAGAGGAGACCAGGAATCTTTTGGGACACTTCTGTTCCCATCTTTTGCCCATTTTCCCAATAACAACAACTGCTCATCCAAAAATAAAATTTATAGGCATAAGTCAGTAATAAAATCTTACAACTTTGATATATTAGTTAGCCAGGGCTGCCATTACAAAGCACCACAGATTTTAAGCAACAAAAATTTATTTTCTCACCATTGTAGAGGCTAGAAGTCTGAGATCAAAGTGTTAGCAGGATTGGTTTCTTCTGAGATCTCTCTCCTCGAATTGCAGATGGCTGTCTTCTTGTCTTCACGCTGCTTTACCTCTGCACCTGTCTGTGTCCTAATTTCTTGTTATAAGGACTCCAATCAGACCCAATTAGGGCCCACCCTAACCACCTCATCAACTTAATTACCTCTTTAAGGGCCCTATTTCTAAATGCAGTCACATTCTGAGGTACTGGGAGTTGGAGCTTCATGTGAATTTTGAGAAGGACACAGTTCAACTCATGACAATTGAGATCCTCAGATTTTAATGTAAACCCTTCTTTCAATTTCAAATTTCCAAGAAGAATCGAACGTTAAATCTCATTGCAGGTTGAAGTCCAAGACTTTGTGGTCCAAAATCAAATTATCTTGCCCTGTGGATGTAGAAATTTAAAGTCAAAAGTTCTTGTTAAATTAAAACCAAGGACTGTCCTCTTTCATGTCCTATTCTGCTGAGTCCCAGCCTATAGTGTTCTCAGTGCCTCAGGAGAGTTGGGGCTTATTCAGCAGCTGCTCAATCCTGTGCTTTGTCCAATCTGAGTGTGTGCAATTTCTTCAGGGTCACAGAAATTATAACATGTTATCCTCATATCCTTTATTTTTTATAGAGTCCAAAGAGTTAATAAGACATACAATTTTATCAGGTCCCAAACCCATCAAATCTAGAAAACAAAACAAACCACAGCCTCTAAAGCAGAAAATTATGTATCCAGCGCTATAACTTAGCAACGTCTAAGGCCACAGCAGACACTCAACAGTACCTGAGAGATAGAGAAAAAGCAAATACATCCTCAGCTTCAGCTTTGTCAGGAGACCAGTCAATGCCAGTTTTGCAGAATCCACAACCTGTAAGACAGACAAATTGGAGAAAGTCTGCCAACAACAAGTTGTTCTTGGCCTTATGAATACAGCCTTCACAACGTCTGTGGCTCATTTCACCTGCAGGCTCATACCTACTTGCTTTTGCTGAGGCTCAGAGCCCTTGTTTAAGACCCAGTGAGTACTTAGATAGAAAGTTCTACTTGCCTGTGGACAAAGTCACCACAAGCTGCAGTGAAAAGTCAAATCCAAAATACTATGAGGCCTAAACTTAAGCCTTTTGTGGGTGAAGAAGTCAAATGCCAGCCCAATGTAAACCACTACACACTCCCAACGTCTGAACTCTCTGCCCACACGCTATAGTCTAAAAAACCCAAAGCCACCCATTCTGGCACCACCAAAACCTCACCATGTGCATACTTTTCACCACAAACTTCCTCGAAAACTAAACTCTCTCAACTTTTATCTATCTGCATCATTGGCTAATAGTTTAGTAACTTTTTATTTCAAATTAACAGAAAAGTTACAAGAATACTACAGGGAACTTTCACTGAGTGTGTGTCTATTAAATATGAGATATATGCTATTGATATATGTATATCTATTATTGATATGTGTGTTTGTATACCATACACACACAAGTACATACCACAGATTCAGCAGTTACATTCATTTTACCCCATTTATTCTAGAATTCTCGGTGTGTGTGTATGTATTTATTCTTTTCTTATTCTTTATTTATAATTCTTTATCGAGGTATAATTGACATTTCACATTATATTAGTTTCAGATGTACAACATAATGATTCTATATTTGTATATATTGCTAAATGATCACCACGATAAGTCTAGTTACCATGTACCACCATACATAGTTACAAAATTTTTTTTCTTGTGGTGAGGACTTTTAAGATTTACTCTCAGAAACTTTAAAACACACAATATAGTATTACTAACTATAGTCACCATGCTGTATTTTACATTTCCATGACTTTTTACTTTATAACTGGAATTTTGTACCTTTTGCCTCCTTTCACCCATTTCACTCATCCTCCACCCCTCTCTCCTCTGACAACCACCAATCTGTTCTCTTTGTCTATGAGCCTGGTTTTTTGTCTGTTTGTTATATATATATATGTATTCCTATCTCAACCAATTTAGAATCAGTGGAAATGTCATGTCCTTTTACCCATAAGCACAGTGTTATTTAAGTCAAGAAATCTAACAGTGATAAAATTCTATTATCTAGTTCAAATCCATATTCAACTTTTATCAATTGCCCCTTTTTATTCCCCTGGTTCCGAATCAAATTCAAAGTCATAAATGTCTCTAACGTCTCAGTCTGAAAGAGCTCCTCAGCTCTTCTTTGTCTTTTTTGCTTTTGATATTTTTGAAGAGTACAAACCATTTAGTTTTCAGAATGTCTCTCAGTTTGGGTTTGTCTGATGTTTCCTTATGATTAGATTCAGGTTATGCATTTTTGATGGGAACACCCCTGAAACGATGTTGTGCCCTTTTCAGAGTATTTTATTAGAAAGTATATGATCATGACATAGGAGTTAGTTTCTCCCCATGTTAGTGATATTAAGCTTAATAACTTGGTAGAGACAATATTCAATAACTTTGTCACGTAAAATTACAATTTTCCCCTTTGTAATCAATAAATAATTTGTGGGAGAGATACTTTATGACTATGTAAGTATCATGTTGATTGTGGAACTTTCACTCACTAGTTTTGTTATCCCCTGCAGATTTTCTCACGCAACTTTTCTTTCTATTTTTATTAGTTGGATTTGATTGTAAGGAAGAGGTTTTTCTTTCTCCACATTAATTTACTTATATCTACATGGACTCATGAATTCTTACTTATCTTATTCAATGGGTTATAATTCATTTCTCTCATTATTTATTTTGATGCTCAAATTGTGCCAGATTTCGTTGGTGGGAACCCCTTCAAAATGGCTTCCATGTCCTTTTGACATGAGTCTCTGAACACTTTACTTTTTTTAAAAAAACAAGATTTTATTTTTCCTTTTTCTCCCGAAGCCCCCCAGTACATAGTTGTGTATTTTTAGTTGTGGGTCTTCCAGCCGTGGCATGTGGGATGCCACTTCAGCATGGCTTGACCAGCGGTGCCATGTCCGCGCCTGGGATTCCAACTGGCAAAACCCTGGGCCACCAAAGCAGAACACGCGAACTTAACCACTCGGCCACGGGGCCTGCCCCTTCTTTACTTTTACTGTAATAAGATGTTCATTTTATACTTAACCTGCCCCAGCCCTGGAATCAGCCATTTCTCCAAGAAGATCAGGTCACTTTTAATAGAAAATTGTATTTAGAAACCAAGATCTGAGTACGAATTGTGCTCATTCCCAATGAAGTGTCATTGCCTCTAGCACTTTAAGCTGATAGACCCAGGTAATAAATGTTATACAAAGCATACCTTTTATTTTCACATATGATCACACATATAATACACATACATATCTATCTTTATTTTGCTATCTCAAAAATCACTAGTTCACACCGCTATCTCTAACCAATCTGACAACACAGGATGTTTCCATATTTGTAATTCCCCAAAGTGAGAAACCTGGCTGCCATTATCCTCAACATATGTACTCATTTGTTCAAGCCTAGAACACCCAGAAGGCAGTTTCAGAATTGCAAACCCAAACAACAGTGAAAAGAAAAATTGCAAATCAGAGTTCGTATTTGTTTACAGTGTTTTTATATAAAATCCACATCACCAAAATGCGCAAACCACTCTTTTGTTTTTATATTCTAAATTCTCCTAACCCAAATTAAAACTGTTGGTTTTGGCAGGATATCAACTAATGATATCCCTCTTTTCTGCCCCAATTCAGAGTAAATTGAGAAGTAAAGCAAAGAGTAAGGCAGATGGAAAACCAAAATGAGAAAGTAGCTTGGCGAATGAGTCAAATGGGCTTGCCAACTGAAGCCCAGAAGTCGGCAGTTCGTCACCCAGCCAGCGCCCCGCTGCAGCAGGCTTGCTGTCTTCTGCAGCCTTGCAGGAGAGAACCTGCCCTGGGACAAGCAGAGGAGAGTGACTGATCCTTGAGAGCATTTTGTCCCCAAGGGTAAGAAGAGCTGAATTGGGCTACGCTTGCAGAGTAGTCTCCCCAAATCTACCAATTGGTAAAGCCCTCAGCTCTATCATGCACCTTGCCTTGGGTTGAGCAAAGGGGCAGAGAGAAACTAGAAATTGTATTATATGAGCTTCCCTCACGGAAAGGAAACATCAAACACTAGGAAAAAAGTGCTCCCTCCCTCCCTCAACATTTTAACATTGTATTTATTTTGGAATTTTATATATTTGATTTTTTTTTCATTACAATGGGAATTCATGCTATTTACAATAAGTGAAAGAACATAATACAACACTTTGTAAAGCCAAAGGTAATCAATGCTACCCCCTTACAACCTTACAACCCTCCCTCAGTTGATCAAACTCATCGGCCTTCCAATATGTATGCAATTGTTCTAATTTTCCTTTTTCTAAAATATTTTCCTTATTTTGTCAATAATGTTTCTCCCATCCAGAGGTAACAAATGTAGGCTCTTTGATTCTCTTGCAAATACAACAACATTTATTATGTCACAGTTTCTGTAGGTCAGGAATCCAGTCACAGTTTAACTGGGTCCCTAGCTTCAAGAATTCTTACAACTACAATCAAGGTGTTGGTCTGGGCTGCTGCCATCGCAAAGCTCAAACAGGGAAGGATCCGCTTTCAAGCTCACTCAAGTAGTGGTTTGTAACAATCAGATCTTGGCGAGTTGTTTCCTCTTCACTGGTTGCTGGCCAGAAGCCTCCCTCTGTTCTTTGCTACGTGGGCCTCTCTACAGGGCAGCTTCCCACTTGACAGCTTACTTCATCAGAGGAAGCAAGCAAGGAGAACCAGAGAGAGTAAGAGAGTACTAGCAGGAGTCACCATCTTTTGTAACCTAACCTTGGAAGTGACAGCCCACCATTTTTGCCACATTTTATTCATTAAATTGAGTCTCTAGGGCCAGGCTACACTCAAGAGGAGGGAATTGCACACGGGTGTGAATTCCAGGAGGCAGGGACCATTGGAGGCCATTTTAGAAGCCTGCCTACCACCCATCTCTAAAACACTCTTGCTTTATAGTGGTAATAATAGCAGGCATCCTTAACCGGCTCCTGATTTTAGTGTTTGGCCATTCAGAGTAATATTTGTTGTTTGTCTTTCATAAATAGTGTTTATCTATTCCCATATAACTTAGAGTGTTTAAATTAGGAATACCTGCTCCACTTCATTAAATAAATTTTAAGCATCTCTTCATCTAATTATATGCCTTCTCTTTTCATTTTAATGCATTGAATTAGGTTGACAGATTTCCTGATGTAAAAATAAGCCTTGCATTCTTAGAGTGTATTAGTCTTTTGATACACTTGGATTTTATTTGCCAATATTTTATTTATATTTTTTACCTATATTTAGTACGGCGGATTGTTTATAGCTTTCTTTTATGTACTATCATTATAAAATTTTGATATCAAACTTAAGCTGAATTTATGAAAGGAACCACTGAGTTTTCCATCTTTTTCTGGGGTTTAAAATACTTTAACAAATGATAGACTCATCTGTTTTTCTAATGGTTAGATAAAATTCAGCTGTGAGCCCATCTGGTTCCAGTACCTTTTTAATGAAAGTTCTTTACTCACCTTTGCAATCTCTTCTATGGTAATTGGTCTAATCACATTTTTTATGTCTCAGTTTCATCTGGGTATTTTATACTTTTTCAGGAAATCTATTTCTTCCACGTTTTTCAAATTTGTTGCCTTGGAGTTGCAGGTATTATTTTATAATTCTTATCCTTTCAAATTATCAAAATCCTACCTGTTTTTCCACTCCTCCTATTACAATCATATTAGATGTCTTAAGTCTTTTGGAGAATAAAGTAGGAAATAAATATACACACACATACATAGATATGTAAGCATATTAATGAATCAACTGCAACACCCTGGTCCATGGCATCCAATTCCTAGCACTTGGGGGCAGCTGGTAATTCTTGAATGATGCATCACCTCATGCCTGCTATATTGGCCAACTCAGGCTGCCCTAACAAAATACCGTAGATTGGATGGCTTAAGCAACAGGAATTTATTTCCCACAGTTCTGGAGGCTGGGGAATCCAAGATCAAGGTGCTGGCCAATTCAGTTCCCTGGTGAGGGTTCTCTTCCCAGCTTGCAGATGGCTGCCTTCTTGCTGTGTCCTCACATGGCAGAGAGAGAGGGCAAGCTCTCTGGTATCTCTTCTTGTAAGACCACTAATTCCATCATGAAGGCCCCATGCTCATGACCTCATCTAAATTGAATTACTGCCCAAAGGCCCTATTCCAAATACCGTTGCACTGAGGGTTAGGGCTTCAACATAAGAATTTTGAGGGGACACAATTCAGTCCATAGTACCTGCTATGGTAGTACCAAATACTCATGTTGTGAGGTTAGCGGAGCTAATCCTAACCCCTGGTACCTGTGAATGTGACTTTATTTGGAAGTAGGATATTTACAGACATAATCAAGCTAAGATGAGGTCATAGTAGATCAGGGTGGCCTCGAACTTAATGACTAGTAGCTTTACAAGAAGAGAGAAGTTTGGATACAGACACAGATGGAGAAAGGACCATGTGAGTACGGAGGAAGAGATTGGAGTAATGCGTCTACAAGTCAAGGAATACCAAGCAATGCCAAGGATCACCAGTAAGTGTCAGAGCTGGGAGAGAAGCATGGGCCAGACTCTCCCCCAGAGGCTCCAGAAGGATGCAACTCTGCCAACACCTTGATTTTGGACTTCTAACCACCACAACTGTGAGACTATAAGTTGATGTTGTTTTAAACCACACCATTTGCCATACTTTGTCATGGCAGTCCTAGCAAAGTAAGGCACCTCACATCTGCTGTCCTTGAGTCTGGTTGTTTTATCCTCGAACCACTCAGCTTAATTCTGACAAAAATCCCTCCTTAAATATCACTCACATCATGTCACTTCTTTGTTCCAAAAAAATGACCAATAGGGCCCCAGCCCAGTGGCACAATGGTTAAGTTCGGATGTTCCACTTCTCAGTGGCCCGTGGTTTGCCAGTTCGGATCCCGGGTGCGGACATGGCACTGCTTGGCAACAGCCATGCTGTGGTAGATGTCCCACGTATAAAATGGAGGAAGATGGTCACGGATGTTAGCTCAGGGTCAGTCTTCCTCAGCAAATATAGGAGGATTGGCAGTAGCTAGCTCAGGGCTAATCTTCCTCAAAAAAAAAAAAAATAAAATAACCACTAATACTCTATTTCCTCCAGTTGTCATTAAATGCTTGTTTATCTTGTTTTCAAGATCCCAAGCAATCATATATTTTGTGTGCCATATTTTTCTCTTTCTAATCAGGTTGAATTCTTTACTGTCCCTAAACACTCCACGTTCTCTTTGGCTTTCCCAGTTTTTTCCTTTTATGCATTCCCTCTATCATCCTTCTACAGGAACCTCACATTGTCTTTAATATCAAAATCAAAATGGAAACCAAGCTCTTCCTTCATTAAACTAACATTTCTTATCTCCCTCTCCTCTAAATTTATAGAAAAGTTGGAATCTATATGGCGGCATTTTGCTCCTTATTATATATCAGTTGCTTTATCTGTGCTTATCTTGACGACTACTCTTTGTGGTGAACACCATTTTACACTTCTGAGCCTCCCTCAGGCCTAGAGCAGTGATAAGATATGCAAGAAAGACTTTCTAATTAGTTTTCAACCGCCACATGCATACTAATTGTGCCCACCACATGAATAATAAATATTGCATTTAAACATACATGCATAAATCCTGACCAAAGTTTACACTGTTCTGACCTACTCCATTAATAGTGCCTCTGACCTAAATTTTTCCCCACTTTAAGAAAACTAAGAGGAAACGAAGCTGCATTTAGTCAAAATGCAAAATAAGATCTGGGGGCAGGAGGATGATCTAGCGGGTCACTTTGCAAGCGCTCTGGTTTGAAGAAACAGAGTGGGTTTTTCTTTTTCATAATTCAACAAAATAATCTATTATAGTTGGAGGAGAGCATGACAAGGAAACAAAATTTCTCTTCTGTCGTTTATAGGAGTCATTTAGTGGTCACTTTGTCCTGAGAGCTACCTCATAGGAGATTAGAACTATCTACCCGTCCCAGTCTCTGCCTTTGACAATAGTTACTCACTATCTAGAGGAGTAATTCAGTATCTAGACTTTCCCTTTGCCTCTCCCCGTTGACAGTCCAACTACCTAGCTGTTTCAAGTGAACCCCACATGCCTGCCTACCTTCGTCCGTTTGGGTTACTAGAACTGAAAGACCATAGATTGGATGGCAATAGAAATTTGTTTCTCACAGTTCTAGAGGCTGGGAAATCCAAGATAAGGGGCTGGCAGATTCAGTTCTTGGTGAGGGCCCTCTTTCTGGTTTACAGATGGCCACCTTCTCACTGTATTCTCCCATTATTGAGAGAGATCACTCCTCTCATTTCTCTTCTTATGGGGACACCAGTCCTGTCGTGAGGTATCCACTCTCATGACCTATTTACCTCCCAGAGGGCCCACTTCCAAATACCCCCACATTGGGATTAGGGCTTCAGGACATGAATCTGGGGGGACACAAGCATTCAGTCCAGAGCACTGTTCTCATTTAAGTTCGCTGCATATACTGCCACCACCTTCTTTCTGATTTATTTCCCAGGGTTCTCCTCTTTGCTTACTCTGCTCTGGCCACATGCCCAGCTTTCTGTTCCTCATATGAGCCCAAGAACACATGCAGTTCAATGTGGAGTGTTCTTTCTCCAGATATCCTCATGCTTCACTCCTTACTTCAACCAGGTCTCGCCTCAGATGTCACTACTGCTGTTTTAAAATATAGTATATTAATAGAAAGTTTGAGGTGTCGTAAGGCCAACAGATCAGGAAACAACTGCCATTGAAAAGATAGTTTGCTGCTCACAGTTGCCAAGAGGAGGGGGCATGCCATCCCATGTTGGGTGACAGGAGGAAACAATGGCTCAGTCAGGAGGTATGGGAGGGCACTGTAGGCAAGAGCCTATATTGTGGTTTCCATGGGAAAAAACAGCAAGACAGGATAAGCAGGTTTGGGTTTAGCTAGTTTGAATAATTCCAGTGCTCCATGTAGCACAGGGTGTCTGGCCCTGGGGTGATTAGGGCAGCTGGATTGTGGCCCGGAGTGTGAGAACCCACTACAGGAGGTGGTTGGGGTGTGGGCTCTGGATCGGTTGGTTTATGTTTGAAACAGACTACTGGGAGAGCTGTTTACTATCTCTAGGAATTGGCTAACCCTGGAAGAGTCAGTCCCTACAGGGTCAGGAAGACCCTGATGTCAAAGCTTCAGAATATGCAAAATAAAATAAGTGGTTAATACAATCCTCAGAGAGGCCTTCTCTGACATCCAAAGGAAGCATCTCACTCTCCATCATCAGACTCCATCCTCTTCTCCTTTATTTGTCTTCATAGCACTTCACAGAACACACCTGATAGATATTTGTCACATCTTCCCCCACTAGAATATAAACTCCATCAGACCTTATATGGCATAAGGTTACTGCTGTATGTCCAGTACATGAAAGGACTTAGATCTGCCCCCAGTCCACAGTAGATGCGCAAGAAATACTTGCTGAATAAGTGTATAAATATTATATTAACGGGCACCTAGAACTTGGGAAACAATTTTCAGTGATAGTATATGTGGATTCCGTATCACCAAAACTTACATGGACATGAAGATGATATATTCTAGAAAAAAGTGTTTCATGATTGTAAAATGGTCCTAGTAATGACAGAGATTGAAATTAAAAGTGTATATAAAGCATTTGAATAAAATTTTTCAGGAAATATGAGAATGAAAAAGCAATATTTCTAAATTAAACAAAACTGTGGAGTAACGTCATACAATTCTCTATGTGTTTATAATGCATATTAATTAAACATTATTTAACGCATAATTGATATGTATATAACTAAAATAACACATTAAATATTGAAATTTGACAATTTCATCTACATCTCTAAAAATGTGTATATTCGAATTGGTCAAAACATTATCCTTGGAAAAATTACCTATGTTTGGGGTTGCTTTACATTTAGGCATTCAAATATCCTTTGAGTCTACTTAATTCAGGATTATGTTAATGTCAAGGCATTGTTTTAAAGAATATTAGCTAGAGAGCCATTAAAAAGATAAGGAGAGAAAAAATACTTTTTGACTTTTTTTAATGTCAGTCGTGGAAACATAACAGGTGAGTAACCAATGCAGTATGTCCTTTTCTTTTCTCATCCTGGAAGAGGAAAAGATCAATTCTCCTTCATGCGAAGAAGCTACCAAGGAGGGCAGCAGAGCACAGATCCCTAAGAGAATGAACTCAAGCTGCTAAGAAGAGAATTAACTTCCCTTCAGTAACAACTACGTGAGTGATTAAAGGCTCCTCCTTGAAAGGCCCAGAGGGAAAAAAAGAAGACCCCCAAATTTTGAGTCTCGGTGAAGCCTGAAAGACTGATGCGCCACCATTCTGAGAAAAGGAGAAAGGTTTGGGAGGTGTGGCGTCCATAACTGGCTTGTATATTTTGAGTTTGAGGTGATTGCAGAACATCCAAGAGGTCCTGAGAAAGGAATGAGTTGAGCTAGATTGAAGGTTCTAGGACATGAATGCACATTAGAATCATCTGCAGAACTTTTGGTCGTAGCACTCTGTCCCTCTTCCCCAGAAACCCTGATTCAGTTGGTCTACAGGGAGGCCAGGGCACTTTTTAAGTGGTTAGGCTTAGAGCTGCAAATCTCCGGGATAGAGATAGAGGTCAGCTACAGACTATTTTGGTGGAGAAATCATTCCGAACTTAAGGCGGTGTGGTTGATTGAAAAGAGCAATGAGAGAGAATCAGGCCTGGGTTTACATCCCTGCTCTGCCACTTTCTGGGTCCTGGGACCGTCAACGAGGTCATTAACCTTTCTGAGATTCACTTCCGTTTTTTGCATAACAGAGATAACATCACCTCCCTATAAGATTGATGTGAGAAGATGGAATTCTGCTGACTTGGAGTACGTCCTCAAATGATTCTATTCTCCCTTCATTCTCTTTTTAAATTGAAGTCCAGAAAATGGTTATTTTTTAAGCCATTTGGTTAGTTACTGATTTGTAGTATGTGCTTTGCTTTTAAAAAAATTATTGATCAAGTATATTCTTCTGTGCTGATCAAGTTGCATATTCTATTTACTGGGTGTGAAAGAGGCGGTGATAGCCGTAGTGCTGATTCATAGAGCCTGTGACAGATGGTATAGTTTAAACTCCTAAGACAGACAAACAGTAAATTGCTTGCACAAAACAGTGAAAACTATGCATAAAAATCCGGATGGACCATGGAACTTACTTTTAAATGTGCGTCTATAATATACACTTGTATTAAACAGGCAGACGCATAATACTTTTGTGGCCTTCATCTCTATCTATGAAGACTCGTGAGACCTTCACTGCCTTAGCAAATATTCATTTCCTTTTATACCTCATGGAACTCAAGATTCTGCATCTTCCAAGTTATGCAGACTCTTTCGACAAGAGGGTAATAATGTCTAAACCAAGAATTATGGTCTATGAGCCTTAGTGATTAAGGGGGAAAAAATACCCAATGAATTGAACTAGAAAGAAAGATCTAGGGAGGCCTTTAAGGTAATTTGTGCTAATGATGTAGTTTGCAAAGTGAGCTGAATTAAACATTTAATCTGCATGTTCCCATTAGGAAATGTTTCTATAGACATCACTCTCTTGGCAAACACCCATTTTCTCTCAATAGTTAGAATTTATCAACTACAGCACCAGGAAAGAGAGCCAAACACATGTGGCCTTCAAAAATGCCTTCTCACTGTTGTTGGACTTTAAATAATAATCTACAAAATTATATGATATCATTCAGTAAATTGCTATGGTCTGAAGGTTTATGTTCCCCCAAAATTCATACGTTGAAATCCTAACGGCCAATGTGATGGTATTAGGAGGTGAGGTCTTTGGGAGGTGCTTAGGGCATGAGAGTGGAGACCTCATGAATGGGATTAGTTCTCATAAAAGAGACCCCATAGAGCTGTCTAGCCCCTTCCACCATATGAGGACACAACGAGAAGACGGCTGTTTATGAACTGGGAAGCTGAGCCTCACCAGACGCAGACCTGACCATGTGGGAACCTGACTTCAGATTTCCAGCCTCCATAGCTGTGAGAAATAAATTTCTGTTGTTTAAAGCTGAGTGTGGTATTTTGTCGTAGCAGCCCCAACAGACTGAGATAGTAATAGTCACAATCATTATGATTGTGGTTTTCAAACTTGACCTCCAGCTCTTCATTTTATTTTCAATGTCTTAAGTTACAAAGAAGCAGAGCCAGAGACAAAGATTGCTATAAAATCGATTTACTAAGAAAATGCTTATTGGGAGGTAATTCTTCAGGGGTCTCATATTTCTGTGTTTTATGAGCACAGGCACTTGCTGCCTTTGTTCTGAACTATCTTTTCAAGGTTATTTATGTAACAAAGTGCCTTGGAAGCTAGAGATAGCGTCTCCTTCCACAGCAAAGATCAGCTTGCTTATTGTCTAGTAAAATAAAAATAACATTTCCTTCCAGGACAAAGTTCAGACAAGTTTGCTTACTGGCTAGCATAAAAGATTGAGCTTCCCTAAGCTCAAGGGTTCTCTCCTGTAATGCAACCTATTGTGTGTGCATGTGTTACCCAGCTCTCTTTGCATCACCCTGTGGGAGTTGGGGTTTGAGCAACCAGTGACAAAATGATGATACTCTGGCTACTGTTATTGCTATGTGTAACAACTGTCCTTTGTCTCTGTCATGGAAGTCTCCAGTCTTCTCCCAGCATCCATGAACTGCAAATAGGATAAAATCTCAGACCCCTCGCAGTTCTTGACAGTTTTAGCAATAAGAATGGGATGCTGACAGGGACATGATTTTTGAAAGAGGAAGAACGAGGATTTCTTGGGTCAGTTAACAGGATATGAAGGAAGTCTGTGGGAACCTGTAGTGAATATCTTGACCAAATTGTATGCTCAACCAGGCAGTAGGTGGTCCTCAATTTTATTGCTTATTAATGAGGATGAATTGGGAAGGTGGGAGCAGGCCAACTACTAGCAAGTAGGTTTCAACACAGTCGTCAGAATGGTGTCTTGATTGTTGCTAACTCTCCTCCAGGTGGGGGGGGCTTCCTTACCAATTTAGAGATCAGCCTCACATCCACCGTATTGTAACAACCAGTATAAAGGTGGGAGGCAGAAGTTTCTGACACACTACAGAAAACAGTTACAAAGACGCACACCAACATTAAGTGTAAAAGGAGAAAAATTTGCAATCACTAAGGGCAGAAACCAGGTGAATTGTTAAAACTTTGGCTGCTGAACTTGAGACATGAGTGGAACTGGTAACATTTGTTAAGGAAGAATCGGAACAGGTAGGCCAGCGTGGCTCAGCCATTTCTGCTGTTTATCGTGCCCAAAATAGAGCTATTCAGAGATGAGAGGAAGAAGTCTCAGGGTTTTTCTGCCATGGATCTTGGCTGTCACAAGGGAACATTGACCCTCTTGGGGAGATTTCTCTGATAAAGGCAAACTCTCATGGAAAACTATAGAAGAGGCATCATCTAGTAATTGGGCTCCTACTGTTCAGGAATGGGTTTAGACTGCTGATGAAGGTAACCCACTGATGTATGAGAAACAGACCTAAAGAATTCTGGATAACTCTTTGTGGTCAGCCCTCATACCAGGAAAACTTCCTTAGCCTTAAGTTAAAAGCTGGTGCAAAAGTCAGAGATGTTTTAGAGGCAACAGTCAGCAAATGCCTTGAATAAAGATCGAGCCCTTTAAAAAGTTGCTGCTGCATGAGTCAAGCCCAAGTCAGCCAAAGGGTGTGAACCCTGAAGCCCCAACTGGAAAACAACATGGCTGTGGCTATTATATCAAGGGGCCCCCATAGCAGAAGCAGATGGCATCAGTAGTGACGAATTTGCTGACATACAGGGCTCTAGGAGGACTGAAAACATTGGGAGTTCATTTGGTTGAGCCTTGTGCATCCCATGTTGGCAGGAACCAAAAGTAAACCCACCTTGCTTATTGGTGCAGAGCCGCTCTCTCCTTTCACACTCCGATCCCATCCTTCCCTTCATCCTAACCTCAGCTGCTCTAAGGATGCCTTAAGGGTGATGAAGGGCGATATGCTCATGTGTGAGTATACAAGGAACTACAAGGAGCGGAAAGTCTGAGACTTATGGCTCTGTTGGATACAGGCACCCAAGTCACCATCCTACCCAGTCTCTTGGTGAGGGGAGGACACCTGGATTCAGTGAATGAATGGGGTTTAGGCAGGGTTCACAATGGGGAGCCTTGTGGGAGGAGTCCTTTGGACTGATTCAAAGTACTGTTGTTGTGGCTGAATGTATACTTGGTATTGATATACTTCATGTTTGTGCTGTAAATGGTCAGCGGTGCCAGAGCAGACTCTCCTGATAGAGAAGGACTGCATGTAGAGACAGTCTAGAGCCTTTGGGACTCACAACTTGAATAATTCCTCTGAGATAAAAATCTTTGCAACTAGTGATTTTGATGATTTGAGTCTCTGGCAAAGGAAGGTAGTCCTCACCTGGAGACGCCCTGTAGGGTTTTGGACTTGTTGCCTCCCTGACGTAACTGCTAGCTGCACCTCTTTCAAACAGCTATCAGCTTGCTACCAGGATCTTCTCAAAACTGAATGCCAGATCCAGGGAGGTCTTGTGATTCTCAGTCTAGTATTCTTATTTGGGGTAGGACAATGCGGAACTCAATGATGGACAAGGTGGAGAGGGTTAAACAAGTCTTACTTTCAAGTGAAAATGAAGAGTACAGACAGCCTGATGCTAGGAAGTCCCTTCAAAGCAAGGACAAGGTTCAACAATCCGAACTGACTTGGAACCCTAAGGCCCTCCAGCCTGCCAGGGGGGCACCTTAGAGGCACCATCAACAATTTAAACAACGCTTTCTTTCAAGGTGTGCCATCTATGCTCTCAGGACTATACTCACATGGAAGGCAAATATTAACTTCCTTCCCTCCCAAAAAACAGAGGGATTTCAGTTTAGTCAAAAGCAATTTTTAACTGTCCAAGGAACATGAATTGATCATATAGCCCCCAGAAAACTAAAAAGATCTTTCCAAAATAAGACCACCCTTTGCTACTTTGGGGAATTTTCAGGGGGAAAACTGAGTGATTATTTCTGTGTACCCTGAAGGCGTTATCCCTACAAGAGTCATCTAAGTGGAAAAGGCAGTGCAAAATTTGTCCTTGACTGTAGCTGAAGTGATCAATGACATCACCTTGGTCCTTGAAGGCATTCAGTTCAGTCTCAACCAACTGGCCAGGGCTGTTGTGGATGACAGACTTGCCCTAGACTTCCTCTTGTGGGCCGAGGCAGAGTCTTTGCAATTGCTGATATATCCTGTGTATCTGAATTAATGCCTTAGGCAAAGTGGAAGGGCAAATATGGAAACGAAGGAGATCGCTCCTGACTCTCTAAGGTAGATGCTTATAGTTTATGAGATTTATTTGGCTGTTTGAGTCTGAGACCCTGGGGAGCATAGTTGAGATCAATATTGCAAGTTGGCCTTACCCTGGAGTACTATTGATAGTAGCCTTAATTAATCTCATATAAATCAAACTAAACAATTTGGTCCACACTTCTGTAAGCCAGGTTAATCAGAGTCATTGACAAAGTGGGGTAGTAATCATGGGAACTTTTTTCAGATGCCAAGAGGATGTAGAATCAAGAGTCGAATATTGTTGAGTGAAAATCTCCTTAGGTCTCTCACGTTTCTGCATGTTCTTTGAGCAGAGGAATTGGCTGCCTGTGTTCTGGACTATCTTTTTAAGGGTGTTTTTATAGTGAACGGCTTGGGAAGATAGAGATAGTAAATCCTTTGCAACAAAGGACAGGGTTGCTCACTTCCCGTTGTGAAAGGTTCAGGATTTTTAAGCTCAGGGAGTTTCTCCTGTAATGTGACTGCATGTGCAGGTGTCATCTGGTCCTCTGAGAATAAGGGATTGGGGGGCCAATGCCACAATGATGACATTCTGGCTACTGCATTGTCATGTGTAGTAAACTGTCCTTTGTCTCTGACATAAGAGTCTCCTTTCTTCTTCCAGCATCCATAAAATTGTGGTAGGCTAACTTGTTAACTCGAGCAAATCTCCAGTCGTCCACAATCTGTACAACGCTCCCAGGAGAAACCTGCCAGCGAGTGAGGGAAGCCAAATGGGGAAGGGGAGAAGTTAGGCAATGCACTGCCTTCAGGTGAAGGCTATGCTTACCCACAACTAATGAGGGAACACTAGAGTTTAAAAGTTTAAATTAAACCTGAGTCTATCCCACTACAGGTGACAGTGGGTCTTTTATATTCCCCCACCCTCACCCCAGTCCACCATTGGCTCTGGGCACCCTGCCGTGACAATGGGGGAGTCCATTCCACCCAGGCTGCGAACACACAAGGGCAATCCTCCAGAGTCAATTGAAGTCTGGATTAACAGCAGCGCCCACTATAGCCTGTAAATGGGATCCCTGGGGCACCAACCCCGTATGCTACACCGACATTCATTAAATGTCTCCATGTGGATAGCAGCGTTCTACATGTGTAGTTCAAACCAAGGTTGTGCCATGAAAGGACACAATTCTGGATTAGTATGACGGCCTGACACAAGGGCAAGTCAGGGAGAAGCAGTGACCCAGTGGCTCTGGAAGCTGGCCAGCAGCCTGCACAAAGAGTCATATTGGCACAAGGAGAAATCTAGAGAAATTAGAGGATTTGCTTTCCTGTCTCTGCTTTTTTATCTTCCTTCTCTCCCCCTTTAAAGCTTAGTCCTTGCAAACCATCAAGGGGAAAATGTGGCCTCTCCAGACATTTGGAAGAAGGCCAAGAAATAAAAAAAATTTTTTTAAACTACATCAAATGCTAATAAATTGATAGGGTGAACTGTGGGGTCACTTCTGCAGTGCTGTTTTGTTTGTAGAATTTAAAATTAAAAAAATAAAAAGAAAGACATAAAAGAAAGGAATAAGTCGGCATTTAGAGAGCTAGATTTTTTTACAGCTTCAGAGCTATTCTTGGCTAGCACTCCCCTAAATTGATAAATCAGCACCTCAAAATAAAATAGCATCGTTGGGTTACAGCAGCCACACACACCCAGTACTACATACCTTTGTCCAAAGGACTTTTGTGGAGCAAGAGGCTACCCCTAGAGCACGCTAGGACCTTGTAATTCAACTTCAGCAGCTGCATGAGATAAAGATGAAAATGTCAATTGCAAATAGCTCTACTGTGGGTGACTTCACAGCTGCCAGCTTGATAACACTGAGAGCCACTCTAGACTTCGGATCTCTTTGATGCAGCCCTATGATCATTGTCCATATTGGTCCAGCAAAATACACTCTAGAAAACAGTAGCTACTGTGGTAGAAATGAATGAAGAGCATGAGCAGTTACAGCAACATCCAGAAAACTCTCCTTTTGTCTTGCAAATCCTAAATTAGATTGGATGGACAAAATTGAGGAAAGTGTTGACTTTCTTGACTTGCTTGTGCTTAATAGGACCAATCTGAGTTACAGAATATTAGGGCGACATTCTGAGCAATGACAAAGTCTATGGTCTTACTTACTCACTTAACTCCTTGCAAAATTGCTTGGGTAAAGCAATGGATAAAGTTCCTGGCAAAATTTTGAGTGAATGAAGATAAATTTTCAGAACTATCAAATGTATTGATATGACTGATAAATGGTGATAAGCATGTTACAAATAGAGAACCCAGAATTGGAGTGGCTGATACAAAATAGCCTGGCAGATGCTATGTTCTTTGAATGGATCAAAAATCTTTGTCTGCTTCCCTCTTTGGCTCAAGAGTATGTTTTATCGGCTTTACAGTGTTTTAAGGAGTTATTAAAGATGTTTGCCATAAAAGCTTGTCCGTATTGTTTATAATAGGCCCTCTTTACTCATTTGTGTTATTTCCTGCACTCTGAGAGCAATTTGGGTTTGCAGTCCTTGCTTCTCGGTGTTTTTCAATATCAGAATCAGATAAACAGATAGATCCTAACCAATAATGTCATCTGAGTAATGTCCAAATATGCTGAACACTCTATGACCAAGATAGTGTGATAATCGACCTCAGAAATAAAAACGTGATTTGGCAATAAAAATTACTATGGAAAAATAACTTCATGTAATAATACATAAATTCTTCAGCAAGTATTTCCTTGCTTTGAAATATTACATATAGGTGGAAAAGTATATTTGGCATATATTTTTAGCTTTACAAATATGCGTAAAATAAAAATCCATGAAACCCCACTGAGGTCATGAGAAAGAACATTGGCACTGCCTCCTAAACTCAGCCCCTGGACCCCTTCAAATCCCAGTCACTGTGTGCCCCACCCCCGTGCGTAATCGCTCTTCTGAAGTTTGTGATGATAACATCCTCACCTTTCTTTATAATTTACCATCTATATGTGGCATTCATGGACCAATAGTTTAGTTTAGCATGTTTCTGAACCTCATCTGAGTGAAATCATATTGCACGTACACTATTCTGTCTTGTTTCTTTAGCTTAGCACCACGTTTATAGAATTCATCCATGTTGGTGTTTGTAGGATGGTTCACTCATTTACATTGCTATAACCGTTTTATGGCTACATCACGATTTATATATGCATATGTTGATAGACACGTGTGTGGTCTTCAATTTGGAAACAATGTTACAGCTGTTCCAGTGAATAGTCACATGAGATTGCTGAGAATGGATTTGCTAGATCATAGTGTGATTCTTCAAGTTAGTTAATGCCAATCTACTTTCCAACACAGTTGTACAGATTGACATTCCCACCAGCAGTGAATGAGAATTTTTATTCTGTGTCCTCACCAGTACTGAGTTATGTCAGTCTTTTAAAGTTTTTTAATCGAAAAAAGCATATATATATATAAATGTACAAATCATAAGTGTACGGCTCATGAATTATCAAAAGTAAACACAACTGTGTAACTACCACACAGGTCAAGAAGTAGAGCATTACCAGCACCCCAGAAGCCCCCTTTCTGCTTCCCTCTCCAAACGCTAGCCTTTCCTTTCCTTCTTTTCAAGGGTACCCACTATCTGGACGTCTGATACTACAGGTTTGCCTGATTTTGAACTTCATATAAATGGAGTCCTGTAGCATGTACATGTTGTCTCTGACTTTATTCACTCCACAATATGTCTGTGAGATTCTCCCTTGTTGCTGTATGTAACATTCATCTGATCTATTCTACTCTACAGTATTCCAGTATTTGAATAAACCACAATTTATTTATCCAATCTTCTTTTGATTGGTATTGGATTATTTTCCACTTTTGTCTATTACAAAACATGCTGCAATAAACATTCTTGTGAATTTCTTTGAGTATACATTTGCATGTGTTTCTGTTGGGCACATACATACATAGTAGGTAGAAATGCTGGGCCATTTAAACTCAATGGATAATTCCATAGAGGTTTTCAAAGTAGTTCTACTATCTTACATTCTCATTAGCAGAGCATGAGAGTTCCTGCTGCTCAACAGCTCGTGTCTTATAGTCAGTCTTTTAATTACGGCCCTTCTGGTGGACATGTAGTGGTGCCTCATTAAGACTTTAATTTTCATTTCCATGATTGCAATTGTTTCAAATCTTTTCATACGTTTATTAGCTATTCAAATATCCCTTTATGAAATACCTGTTCAATTTTCTTGCCCATTATTCTATTGAGTTGTCTGTCTCTTTCTTACAGATCTCTAAAAGTTTTTATGTATTCAGGATATGAGACCCTTTTATACATAACTAACTTCATTTTGCTAATATTTTATTTAGGATTGTTTTATCTATGTTAATAAAATTAGCCTATAATTTTTCTTTCTTTTATAGTTCTTCCGAGTTTTAGTGTCAGAATCATGCCGATCTCATAAAATAAGTCGGGATGTATTCCTTCACTTTTTTCTCTCTGGAAAACTTCGTTTAAAATTGGTGATATTTCTTGTTTACATGTTTGTAAGAATTCACATATGAAGCCAAATGTACCCAGAGTGTTCTTTGTAGGAAGTTCTAAATTATGAATTTGACATCTTTAATAGGTACAGGACTGTACAGATTTTCTATTAATTCTTGTGTTCACTTTAATAAGCTGTATTTTCTAGGAATTTACCTTGTATCTAAATTTCAAACTTTTGGGATCCACCTGTTTATATAGAGACTATTTAAAATTTTTGATGTTTGAAAAAGTCTGAAAAGATACTGTTTTCCATTCCAGATATTAGGTATTTGTGCCTTTTCTCATTTTGACTGAAAAATCTCACTTGGAGTTTATCACTTTTATGATTTGTGTCATAACAAAATTTGTTGATCCTCTCTATTCCCTTCCTATTTTTCTTTTTTTATTTTTTGTGAGGAAGATTAGCCCTGAGCTAACATCCGTTGCCAATTCTCCTCTTTTTGCTTGAGGAAGATTGCTGCTGAGCTAACATCTGTGGCCATCTTCCTCTATTTTTTATGTAGGATGCTGCCATAGGTGTGACTTGACAAGCAGTGCTAGGTCTGCGCCCAGGATCCAAACCTGCGAACCCCAGCCTGCCGAAGCGGAGCACGCAAACTTAACTGATATGCCACTGGGGCAGTCCCTATTCCTATTTTTCTTTCCTCCTACTCTCTTTAGACTTAATTTTTTGTTCTTTTACTAACTCCTTTATTAGCATGCTTAGGTCATTTGATTTTCAGACTTTTTTCTACTATATGCATTTAAGGTTATAAATTTCCTTCTGAATGCAGCAATAATTGTATCCCAGAAGAGTTGGGTTAATAAGTACTTTTCACTGTAATTCAGATAAAATCATTTTTCACTTTCCATTCTTCCTTGGCCCATGTGCTATTTAGAAGTATATACCCTAATTTCTAAACATATGGGAATATTCGAATTAGCTTTATGTTATTAGCTGTTATCTTAATTGCACTGTGGTCAGAGAACAGATAACACACACTGTATTATTAAACTCTTTTTCAAAATTTGGTATGCTTAGCTTAATGGCCCACCACATTTTTGTAAATGTTGCACATGTGTCTGAAAAGAATGTTTACTCTGAGGTTCTAGGTTCACTGTTTTATATCTGTCCATTTGGTCAACTTCATTAGTTGTGTTGTTCATATCTTTTATATTCCTACAGAAATTTTGTCAAGAACTCCCTTTTTATTTGTTACTGAGAAAAGACGGCTGTGTTAAATTCTCTCACTACAACATTAGATTTATCTATTTCTTCCTTTGTTGAATTTTTGCTTTATATATTTTGAGGTTACATATTAGATGGCTATAGACTCAGAATTGTTATATCTTCCTGGTGAATTGATCATCATGAAATATCTTTTTTTCTATATAGGAATGACTTCCCTGTACGTTGTTTGATATTAAAACACTTGCTTTTTTTCAGTTAGTCTTTGCATGGGATATCTTTTTTCATACTTTTACTACCAAACTTTCCATATTTTTATATTTTAAATGTCAGATTGTGAGGAGGAAATAATTGGATTTTGTTTTTTAATCCACATGGCAACCTTTGTCTTTTAGTAGAAAGCTTTATAAATTTTTAGTATAATCACTGGTCTATTTGGGTTTAAAGACAGCTCCTTATTATCATCGAATTTACTATCCTTACTGTCCCCTTTACATTTGCCGTTGATAATGCTCTTCAAACCTTATTTTGATCTGATCTGTGGACCATAGGAGAATAATCAGTAGGAAATGAAGAGTAGGACTTGAAGCCTAACACGAGCAAAAAATAGTCTTGTCTGGACAAATTTGTGTCAGAATACTGAGATTATTTTTTGAAAGATACAGGAAATATTGTCAGTGTTTCTGAAGAAGTATGGGGAAGAGAAGAAGTGCTAAAAGGACATTACCACATGTGGTTTTGATTTTTCAAAAGAAGAGAGCAGATTATTTTGTTCTTTACAGCAATCTTCAGGAAAATTCTAAAATTAATGTCTTAGAAAGAATGGTTTGTGAGGCAAACTTCAGAAGAGGAAATGGTGATTACCAAGCAAGAACATGTTAATTTAAAACATCATATAAAATCATCTACATTTTCTTTTTCTGAAAGGATTACTAGACCGGCAGAACAGAAAGTGATAGATAAAATGGCTCTGTAATTCAACAAGTCATTTGGCATAATATCTAGTGGACATGTGGGGAAATTTGGGCTAGATATGATTACAACTGAGTAAATTCAAAGCTGATTAATCAACGGTTGCTAAATGTACTGATTGATTTCCTTGGCACCATCTGGCTCACCATTTTAAACAATGGAATGCTTGTAAAATAGGTGGGTGACATGAAGCTTTGAGAGGTGAAATATGTGTTGAATGACAGAATATAGTTCAAAAGGATCCCTTAGGCCACACTTTATATTTAGAATGGATAAATGTAAGTTCAGGAACTTGAAACCAAATATAAAATTGATGAGACCAGCCTTAACGGCAGTATGTATAAAAAAGCGTTTTATAACTCTTTTCAAAGTTGAGAGTAAGTTTGATATGAGGCAGAAGTACAATGGAGCTTCCAGAAAGTCTATTTGGTTATTATCATAAAAGTATCATATATCAATGAGAAAATGGCACTGGTCAGAAGTACTTGGAATATCAAGTTTATCTTAACCCCCAGTAACTCCATAACACCCCCTGAAACGTGGTATCTCGTCAGAAATTCTAGAAACTGGAGTCTTCACAAGGCAATGGAAAACTCCAAAGGCAACAGAAATTCCCAAGTGAAGGAATGTAACTTGGTAGTTTCTTCGATGAATGATGATGGTTTGGGTATCTGGAATACCCTTCAAAGACCAGTTGTAGATATGCTAGGGCAAAATCAAATTTTACAAAGACCTTCCCACCCCCCCCCCCCCCCGCCCCCAGTGAAATCCATAGAAAGTTGCTGACCCAGCCACAAACAGTGGAATGGGTAGGTACTGTGTAAGCACTTCATGGACAGTGGACCTGAACTCCGTAAGACTTCCTTTTGCATTAGGCACTATTGGCATATATGCAAAAGGCTCAAGAGCATAGTTATATGTTTAATACTTTGCAAAGTTTTCTTTTGTTGTGTTTTCCTCCTCTCAGAACAGTTTTTCTCAAAATGAGATCCATAGACCATTTCTTCCCCAAGAACCATGAAAATAGTGATCTATGGTCAAATCAATGGGAGCGCTTAGTTAATAGTATTTTTTTAATTTTTACATTGAAGTTTCATTTGTTATCAAGTAACACAAGAACAGAATTTTTAAAAACTGGGTGCTTTGGTAGGCTTAAATAAAAATAGTGGTACCTCATCCCTTTCTTCCTCATAGCCAATCCTCCTTATATGAGACCAAATTTTTATTATTTTTTAACCTCTCTAGAAGCTTTTAGGAACTTCTTTTTGTTCCCCAAATTTTGAAACTTCATGTTCTTCTGCTATACTGTGTTTTTTTCAGAACTAATATGCATTCTGCTTTACAGCTTCCAAAATTTTGATGCCATCTCCTGTCTGCTCTGTACTGCTTTCCTATTTCCCGTTTCCTTGGTCCTTGTGGCTTCTTTTCTCTTTTTTAAAATCCCTCTAACTGACATTTTGCAGCAGTTAATGAAGGAGTAAATGTAAGTGTATGTGTGTTTAACCCATTAGCTTATCTACATGTTTTCTTCACTGTAGGACTTCTCAGAACCTAAAACCTGCTCAAATTCTTCATGACTAACTGAGAAGAGGATACAGTGTGCAGTATTTTTATATTAGTTAACTTTGCTACAGTAACAAACAACCCCTCAATTTCAGCAGCTTACAACAGAAGAAAGGTCTGTTCTTACAACACATGTCACTAACAGCAGGACATCACATGTATGCTCATTCCAGGACTCAGGTTGAAAGAATAGCCCTGACCTAGAACGTGCTAGTCTTCTAGCAAATATGAGAGCAAGAAGGATAGCAGAAGCTTCTAAGACATTTTAGAGCTTCTGCTTGGATGTTCACATTTCACTGGCCAAAGCATGTCACATACTAGCCCCAAGGCTATGGGGCGAGGGATCTCTGTCACTCCCACAGAAGACACTGTGCATCAGACAGTGATGGGCAGGGGTACATGATTCTCATATAAGGAAGGAGAGAGTAGATAATTGAGAATAAGAATACCATTGATAATTGAGAACAAGAGTATCTATTAATATATCGCAAACTTGACTGTGGAACCCCCTCATTAAATAACAGTTGCTAACATTTCATAGAATTCATGTTTCAGGGAACATGATTTGGGAAAATGTTTTTTATGGGAATGAAGTATATTGACAAGTACAGTGATGTCAAGGGAAAAACCTCAGAGTGTGAAAGCCAATCTTTGTTTCAAATAATGGTTCTATCTCTTGCTTAATTATGTGGCTTTCGAGGCTCTTTCCTTATTTGCAAAATGGACATAATAACACATACTCTTCAGCTTTGATGAGATGATTAGATGTAATGTATGTAAAGGGTCTAGTATGTCCAAGTATGCCATTAATAAATATTTATTAAATGAATGAATAAATAGATGAATGAATTAATGACTGAATAAAAGATTTTAAATAAAGTGGTATAATGGCTCAGTTCAGTTGAATTTGGGTTGGCTCTCCCACATTAAGCTTCTGATATCTTGAAGAATTATTTGGGTAACCAGTTGATGAATCATAGTAATAGCCTATTTTAATGGTGTGAATGCTTTTAAAACAATCTCTTGCCAAGAAACCTTTGCCTTGTTCTTCTTGCCAAATTTACATCTTCAGCTTCAATCTGCAAGCAGGGTATAAGTATAAACTGTTTCCTACATGATCAGAAGGAGACATACACAAACTGATCCACAGATACTGGGAGTCAGGAGTTTCCTGTGTCCCCGTGCTGCACTGTTGCCAAGTGTTCTCAGTTACATGCTGTGGACATTTGAAGCTGTTTCTTCAATTTTGAGCCAAGTTGTGAAATAATTTTCTAGTTTTGGTTCATTTCATCAGACAGTTGTAAATAACAAATTTTCTCCATCAAGAGATAGATTTGGAGGCATTTACCATGAACTCCAAATACAAACATATATCTCATATTATATCATCTAAAAAATATTTTTACCCCAATAAAAAAATTGGATGAGAAAGACAATCATGTACATAATTAAATGAAATACAAGTCAGGATGAAATAAGAACCAAAACAAAACAAAAAGACAAATGAAAAGTTACCAAATTGCCAATATGGAAACACATTGTTTGGCTGCATAATGTAATTAGAATTGCCTTTACAAAATTATTGATTCTTTTGATCAGATGTCTGATTCTGAATAGTTATCAATCATGTTGGTGAGAGACGAAGCTTTAATTATTTCAGAAGTCTTTCAAATGCCCAAGTTTTAGATGACAGACGAATGGTGAGACACTGTGTTGTGGGAAAACTTCGTACTTCACCAATTGTCACCAGCACAGTGCATCTGGTTGAGAACCCTCTATTCTGCTTTCTTCCAGACAGAATGAGAGCCTTTGCTCTACACGGCTTATAGGAAGCTGACTAACTAACCCCATGTTCACCTAATGCCCCATATGGTTATTTACAGTACTAGATCTGCTAGGGTTCTCTGGAAGAAATGACATTAATTTACTTACTAGTAGTTTTTTTTTTAAAAAAAAAAATTTCATTGTTATCATGAGTTAAGATTTTCTTGGGGGCCAGCCCGGTGACAGAGTTGTTAAGTTTGTGCACTCCTCTTTGGCGGCCTGGGGCTCACCAGTTTGGATCCTGGGTGCAGACCTATACACTGCTCATCAAGCTGTGCTGTGGTGGCGTCCCACATAGAAGAATTAGAATGACTTACAACTAGGATATACGACTATGTACTGGGGCTTTGGGAAGAAAAAAAAAAAGAGGAAGATTGGCAACAGATGTTAACTAAGGGCCAATCTTCCTCACCAAAAAAAAGGATTTTCTTGAGTGTGGGGAAGGGGAAGGGTGGTCAAAAAGACAATATTTATGGAACTTGTGGTCCATGTTTGACTATCTGATGACCAGGAAACAGTTAACATACCGCGGAACAAATGTAGAATTGTAATGTCATCTGTAAGAGTAGCAACAGCCTTTGTTTTGTGATAAACCTGTTTGCATTACTGTACAGGCATACCACACGTTATTGTGCTTCACTTTATTCCCCTTTGCAGATATTGCATTTTTTACAAATTGAAGATTTGTGGTAACTGCATCAAGTAAGTCTATCAGTATCATTTTTCCAACAGTATTTGCTCACTTCCTGTCTCTGTGTCACCTTTTGGTAATTCTCACAATATTTCAAACTTTTTCACTATGATTATATTGTTATGGTGACCTGTGATCAGCCATCTTTGATGTTACTATTGTAACTGTTTTGGGGTGCCATGAACTGCACCATATAAGACAGTGAACTTAATAAATGTTGGGTGTGTTCTGACTGCTCCACCTATCGGCTATTCCCTTGGTCGCTCTCCCTCTCCTCAAGCCTCCCTAATCTCTGAGATCCAACAACATGGAAATTAGCCCGATTAATAACCTACAATGGCCTCTAAGTATTTAAGTTTAAGTGAAAGAGTCACACAACTCTCACTTTAAATCACAAATTAGAAGTGATTAGGCTTAGTGAGGAAGGATGTCAAAAGCCAAGATAGGCTGAAAGCTAAGCATCTTGCACCAAATAGTTAGTCAAGCTGTGAATGCAAAGGAAAAGTTCTTGAAGGAAATTAAAAGTGATATACCAGCAAACACACAAATGATAAGAAATTGAAACAGCCTTATTGCTGATATGGAGAAAGTTTTAGTGGTCTGGATAGAAGACCAAACCAGCCACAACATCTCCTTGAGCTGAAGCCTAATCCAGAGCAAGGCCCTAACTCTCCTCAATTCTGTGAAGGCTGAACGAAGTGAGGAAGCTGCAGAAGAAAAGTTTGAAGCTAGCGGAGATTGTTTCATGAGGTTTAAGGAAAGAAGCCATCTCCATAACATAAAAGTGCAAGGTGAAGCAGCAAGTGCTGCTGTAGAAGCTGCAGCAAGATATCTAGAAAATCTAGCTAAGATCATTAATAAAGGTGGCTACACTAAACCACAGATTTTCAATACGGATAAAACAGCCTTATATTGGAAGAAGATGCCTTCTAGGACTTCCATAGCTAGAGAGGAGAAGTCAATGCCTGTCTTCAAAGTTTCAAAGGACAGGCTGACTCTCATTAGGGGCTAATGCAGCTGGTGACTTTAAGTTGAAGTCAGTGCTCTTTTGCCATTCCGAAAGTCCTAGGGCCATTAAGAATTATGCTAAATCTATTCTGCCTGTGCTCTATAAATGGAACAACAAAGCCTGGATGACAGCACATCTGCTTACAACAGATGGTTTACTGAATATTTTAAGCCCACTATTGAGAACTACTGCTCAGAAAAAAAAGATTCCTTTCAAAATATTACTGCTCATTGACAATGCACCTGGTCACCCAAGGGCTCTTATGGAGATATACAACCAGATTAATGTTGTTTTCAGGCCTACTAACACAATATCCATTCTTCAGCCCATGGATTAAGGAGTCTTTTTGACTCTCAAGTCTTATTATTTAAGAAATACATTTCAGGGGCCGGCCCGGTGGTGCAGTGGTTAAGTCTGCACTTTCTGCTTCGGTGGCCCGGGGTTCATCAGTTTGGATCCCAGGTGCAGACATGGCACCGCTTGGCAAGCCATGCTATGGCAGGCATCCCACATATAAAGTAGAGGAAGATGGGCATGGATGTTAGCTCAGGGCCAGTCTTCCTCAGCAAAAAAAAAAAAAAAAAAAGAGGAGGCTTGGCAGCAGATGTTAGCTCAGAGCTAATCTTCCTCAAAAAAAAAATAAATAAATACATTTCATAAAGCTATAGCTGCCATGGATAGTGATTCCTCTGATAGATCTGGGCAAAGTAAATTGGAAACCTTCTAGAAAAGATTGACCATTCTAGATGCCATTAAGAACATTTGTGACTCATGGGAAGAGGTCAAAATATCAACATTAACAGGAGTTTGGAAAAAGTTGATTCCAACCCTCATGGGTGACTTTGAAGTGTTCAAGACTTCAGTGGAGGAAGGAACTGCAAATGTGGTAGAAAAAGCAAGAGAACTAGAATTAGAAGTGGAGGCTACAGATGTGACTGAATTGCTATAATCTCACGATCAAACTTTAATGGATGAAGAGTTGCTTCTTATGGATGAGCAAAGAAAGTGTCTCCTTAGGATGGAAGCTACTCCTCATGAAGATGCTGTGAAGATTTTTCAAATAACAGCAAAGGATTTAAAATATCACTTAAACTGATTTGATAAGGTAGTGACAGGGTTTGAGAGGATTGACTCCAATTTTGAAGGAAGTTGTACCGGGTTAAAATGCTGTCAAACCGCATTGCATGCTGCAGAGAAATCATTCATGAAAGGAAGAGTCAGTCGATGCAGTAAACTTCATTGTTGTCCTATTTTAAGAAATTGCCACACCACCTCAACTGTCAGCAACCAACACCCTGATCTATCAGCAGCCATCAACATCAAGGCAAGACCCTCCACTAGCAAAAAGATTATGACTTGCTGATGGCTCACATGATGATTATCATTTTTTGCCAATAAAGTATTTTTAAATTAAGGTATGTTTGTTGCCTTTTTAGACATAATGCTATTGCACACTTAGTAAACTACAGTATAGTGTAAACATAACGTTTATATGCACTGGGAAACCAAAAAATTTGTGTGGCTCGCTTTATTACAATACTTGCTTTGTTGCACTGTTCTGGAACTAGAAGAAAATCCACAGCATCTCTGAGGTATGCCTGTACTTGATATCCCTCTACTTTCCTGAAAATGATTTTTATAAGGGCTAAAAATTGCAACTGTACACATTCAGTGTCCATCTCACAGGATCCTCAACACCCATTTATGTTTAGAGTCCTTAAGAGAAACTGTTGTGTGCTTATTGAGATGCCCATCTAAATGTTTCAGAGAAAATTACATGAAAATTGTAAACCTTAAATCTCTCTCCTATTAAGAGAACTCTTTGGGTCAGAGGTGGTTATTCAAAATTTAGGCTTACGTAAAACTTGTTTTTAATATATATATCTCAAGCTTCACATTTTTTTTAGGCCCCATGTCCAAAAGCTTAATAAAGAAATATTCTTTGGAGGTGTGCTTTGGACCTGTGCGTACTGTAGACTGCAGTGCCAGAGATACAGCTGAGAAACTGAATATAAAAATGGACAATGGCTGGACCATATGTGAAAATAGAACTCTGACCCACAGCCTGCAGAGACCTGCCCAGAAAACCAACCCCCTTACCTACAATAACCAGCCCAGGGAGCCAGCATGCTGTATGTAAGACTTGCGGGAAGCCAGAATGACATCTCTAGTAACAATCCAGGAAGGCAAACAATAACTTCTGTAACATTCAGGCCCAATGGCCTGGACCTTATTAATAATTGGCTGTTTCTCTCATTTTTGTCCCTGCTCCCAACTTAGGACCAACCAGAGAAAGCCACTGTGCACCCCTAACCAATCACACAGAATGCCACACTTCTAGTTAGCCCCCCTCCAGCTTCCCCAGGCGAACAGCCTCGAATCAGGGCGCACCTGGAACCTTTCCTTTAGTCCACTACAAAGCTTCCCCCTTCCTCTGCCTGCCCCTGGGTCTCTGCCAAATGCAAGTGACAGAGGCTGAAGAGCCAGCTATAGCAAGCTCTGAATAAACAGCCTCTGCTTTTCTCATTTCGTTGGTCTTAGTTAATTTTACACTTCTAACTTCTAACAGAAGTATGACAACTTGTTTAAGATCTCTGGGGCTAATGAATATGGTGAGAGTGGAAAAGTCAAGGCAACATTGAAGCATTGTATTACAAAAGTTATCAAATATTTAGAGCTGATATTGCAAAAATAACACTAACAACTAAACTGACATTGCCTTTTCAAATGATTTACTTTTCACCGATAAGCTTGAGTGAATCAGGTCAAGATAGCATGGCATTGTCCAGAGTAGACAAGGTTGTTAGGATTTAAAACAGCAACACACACATGCCATGGGAGACAGGCAACTGTGGCTTACTGTTTCCTCCAGGAATGTACAATTAAAAAAAAAGTATTGCTAGAACAGAACAGCTGGAATATGAACATAAGAGTTTTAAATTTCATTCTCAGGCCTATACTATTAGTAAATCAGGAAAGAGACAGGCATCTCTGTAATACTTCTCTGTACATTTTACGTCAAATTGCCCAAACAAGGATTAAAGGACTGAAGTTACAATAATAAAAAGATGAGATGAATGAAAACCAAAGGAGGTTCAAAATCATGATCATACAAGTCTACTAATCTGAACGTATTTCTCTCCCCAAGAGGTCTGCTATTAGCTGTTGTATTTTAGGATGACAGATCACAGTGGAACTAGAAAGGCTATTATTTACAACAATTCAGGGAAGAAGAACATGAGACTATTTTACTTTGGGTCAAAATAATCATATTCACCCAAGTTATTAATTAGCATGAATTAATTATTGGAGTCCATTTGCTCACAGCCGATCATAAAGGTCCACTATACACCAGCAATGTGGTGGGAGCTGGAGAAGGAAACGAGCATGCAAACAAATACTTACAGGTACAACACTATATGTACAAGTGTCATTGAGACAGCGATTGAGATTGTCATTGAGACAGCTCTCAATATGTATTTGCTAAATGATTGAACGGCTGCACAATAAAGAGAGTAGAGTCGTGCCTGAAAGGATAAGAGACTTCCCAATTGTCCTGGGTCAAGGAGTCCTTGTTAGTGAAGTACCATAAGCCTACTTTTATACTGCTGCCTTTTAGTCAAAATGGCCCCAAACCACTTTTAGAAGATGGGCATATACTGCTTTGATTTCTAATCCCTATTTTGTAAGTGAAATAAACCCTGATTGCCCATCAACAACCGATTGCACCAGGTACCTGTGTACAAGCTGAAGCATCCATATGCGGGTTGGGTACCAGGTAAACAAACTACCTCTGAGAAGGCCTCTGTGCTCATCTGCTATTGCTGCCGTAATAAATTACCACAGCTTAAAAGAATGCCCATTTCTTATCTCAGTTTCTGAGGCAGAAGTCCCAGAACAGCAGGGCTAAGCTGGCTTTCTGCATAGGCCACATAGTGCTGAAATTAACATGTCAGCAAGGCTGCATCCCAGGTCCCTGTTTCCATACTGGCTGTGGGCTGGAGCATTCCCAGTGTGTAGGGCTGCCTACATTCCAAAGCTATGGTGCCCTTCCTCCACTGTCAAAGCCAGCAAACACAGGTCAAGCCCTTCCCCTGCCTCCACATATTTTCTGCTTCCTCTTCCTCCAGTGCATCTCTGACTGCCCCTTCTTCCTCCCTCATCCACATTTAAGGGCCTGTGTGATGACATTGGGCCCACCTGATAATCTAGGATAATCTATTTTGAGATCCATAAACTTCATCCCATCTGCAAAGTCCCTTTTGCCATGTAGAGTAGTGTATTTGAAGGTTCCAGGGACTAGGTGTGGACATCTTTGGAGGGCCATTATTCTACCTACCACAGCCTCCCTTGAAACCTCCACAATGTAGGTGTTCTGTATCTATATAGAGTGGCAGCAAGCTACTGCCACTGAACGCTTTCTTTTAGGTGGACCAAAGTAAAGCACCTTCCTGGAGCTCTGGTCGTTGTCCCTAAAAATGAAGAGTGATTTTTCCTGTTCACTGTGAAGCTTCCTTTATACCGTCCAGTCAGGGAAGAAATGAAACCCTAGGTGACTTTGCCTTCTATTCACATTCTTGTATATCTTTGCAAAAAATCTCCAATAATTATGAGCCTGTTATCTGATCCTATATCTATTTCTAGCAGGCCCAATGGATTGGCGGATACAATATAACAAGGTTACATTTGAACTAGATCTTAAAAAGCAAAATAGGGGGCTGGCCCAGTGGCGTAGTGGTTAATTTTGTGCACTCCACTTTGGCAGCCTGGGGTTCTCTGGTTCAGATCCTGGGCATGGATCTACACACTGCTCATCAGGCCATGCTGTGGAGGCACCCCACATACAAAGAAGAGGAAGATGGGCAGGGATGCTAGCTCAAGACCAATCTTCCTCAGCAGAAAGAGGAGGATTGACAGAGGATGTTAGCTCAGGGCTAATCTTCCTCAAAAAAGAAAAAAAAGGGAAGCTTGGGGGAGGAAATAACACTATTGAGTCCCTTTATATGTTATGAACAGTGCTGGTTGCTTCACATAAGTGATTTCACTTATTCCTAATAACAACATTGTAAAGTAGATACTGTATGTCCATTTTACTAATGAGAAAAATGAGGCTGAGAGAGACCACTAGTTACAATAATAAATGGTGTCTCCAAGGTGCAAGCTCTGACTCTAAAGCCAGTGCCCCTCCCATTTCAAGTGGAAGACAATGGGGAAAAGAGGAGAAATAATTATTCCAGGAAGATAGCACAGTTTGCATAAAAACATGTAACTGACAGATTTATTTTACTTTTAGTCAAGGAAGGATAGAGAAAAGATGAACCCTAGAGAGCTGGGCTTGACAAATACAGAAGTGAGAGAAATGGGAGAAACAGCAGCAGTTCTAAGTCTAGGTGCACTGTGTGTATGTGGCTGAGAATTTTAAATAGATAAGGACTCAGAAAGGCCAAGGATAAGATTTCTTGCAAAACTTACAAAGCTCCCAGAATTGCAGCCAGACAAGAAATTCCACAGGCCCAGATCACCACATATTTTTTTCTTGTATTTCTTCTTTCATTCATGGCATAACCCGGAATGTCTGGAGTTTGGGAGAGGATCTCATCCTCCTATTGTCCCTGTCTCCCTCAAACCACCAAAAGTGAATGTAACATCTCAGAACTTGTTCTAAAAGTAGTAAAATAATGTAGAATATCCTAACTTTTTCCTGCCACAATTTGACAGAACGGCAATATATCAGTTATAATTCTCCAGGGAAACAGTATATATATGTTTATATTTTGAGAGAGAGAGAAATTTATCTTAAGGAATTGGCTCATATGATTATGGAGGCTGGCAAGTCCAAAATCTGCAGGGTGGGCCAACAGGCTGGAGACCCAAGGAACACCTGAAGTTGCAGTTCATGCCTGAAGGCAGTCTGCTGGCAAAATTACTCCTTGCTTAGATGGGGATGGCGGTGAGGAGTGAAGATCAGTCTTGTGTTCTATTCGGGCTCTCAACTGATTGGGTGAAACCCATCCACATTGTGGAGGGCAGTCTGCTTTACTCAAAGGCCACTGATTTAAATGCAAACCTCATCCAAAACCATGCTCACAGAAACATCCAGAATAATGTTGGGACACACATCTCGGCACAGAGGCTCAGCCAAGTTGACACATAAAAGTAACCATCACAGGCAGGTTAGCAACTATTCATGTTTCATCAGCTTCAAGGGCCCCATTATATCTATCTTTTGGTGATCTTTTTTTGATGGCTGTTTGGTGAAGTGGGTGGAACTCACAATAGCCAATTAAAGTTCTTGAAATGCCTTGTAGAGGAGAAATATTGTGGCCTCTTTCCAACTGGCTGATTCAATATGTCAGAGAATTCTGTAACCCTGGGGTACAACGAGGAGGCTCTGGAGCCTTGTATGATTCAACTGTTACTTAGTCATAGTCAATGAACCTGTTACAGAGAATAGATGATGAGACATACGTGGCAAAAAGCTGAGGAAACTCATGTTTTCTGAGGCCAGAGAGGAATCTATAGGAAAAGAATATTAAATCACCTGAACACATTTAAACATTTTCTTATATACATTTCCTGTGCATGCACATGAAATAACTTAAAATTTTTCAGACATTTCCTTAAGTAAATATACATATTATATGTATATAAAAATATGTGTGTATGTATATATATATGATATATATATATCTCATATATATCTCACCTGGAAACATTTCTGTATTTAAATAAATACATATTTAAGTCTATACATTGAAATATTTCCTTATTATAAATTTCAAGTAAAAGCCAGCCTCATACTTCGTGCTAAATAAGCTAGAAGCATTCTCTGGAGGTCAGAAGCAAGATAAGGATGTCTACTATCTATTAACATTGTCATTTAACTTTTTTTTTTTAATGGGAGTAACGGAAAAGGTAAGAAAAAAATTAAGAGATAAAACATTTCAATAAATGAGTACAAAATTATCTTTCAGATGGTGTAATTGTAGATCTAAAGAACGCAAGCAAATCAACCAAAAAATTCTTTATAAACAATAAGAGATTCCTATAAGGTGGCTGAATTCAAAATGAATATATAAAAATCAATAGCCTTACTATATATAAATGGCTACCAACTAGAAAAAACAAAATGGAAGAAAAGAACCTATTACAAGAGCAACCACAAACAAACAAATAAAACTCACTGGGAATAAAACTAACAAGTAATGAGTTAGATCCGCAAGAAAAAAATTTAAATGCTTCAAAGAAGACTTGAATATAAGGCAAGGTGTACTCTGTTCTTAGGTAAGAAGACCTAATAATATAAGAATATCAATTCCTTCTAAATTAATTTATAAGTTGTATTTCATCCCACTATAAAATACAAATAAGAAAATTTTAAACTTATCTAATTCTAAAGTTCATGTGAAAAAATAAACATCCAAGCATAGATAAAACAATCCTAGAAAAGAAAAATTAGAAAACTAGATGTTAAAACATTTTAAAGCAAAAATAATTTAAATAATGTGGTACATAGGAAAAGTTTAAAGGAAGAAAATACAGATATCAGAGATATACAAAAACACATACATGAATTTATAATATAATAAAGGAGGCATTGCGGCATTGCACGTAGGTGGGAAAAAGATGAATTCTTCAATAAATGGAGTTTTGACAACTTGATAGCATTCTGGAAAAAAGAAGTCCATATTTTACTCCAAAGTTTCCAGGTAAATCTAACATTAAAGTAAAAAAAGAAGAAATTATAGAAGTACTAGATGAAAACATGGTTGAGTTTTTTTACACAATATCATGTAATATTTCCAAAGCCCAAAAAAGATTGACAACTTTGGACTATATTAAAAAAAAAAAGATAAAATTGAGAAAAACTTTCAATATGTATATCTAACAAAAGCCTAATTCCTTTAATAGCCAAAGAACTATAAATCAAGAAGATAAAGAGTCAATAATTACATAGAAAATCAGGCAGAAATCTTGACCAGTTCTCAGCAAACTAAGAAAACTACAACTTAAAACTCTAAGGAGAGAACATATTTCACCTATCAAATTAACAAAAATCAAACTTTGATGAGACATTGTGTGTGGAAGGAATGGGAAATAGAGTGAATGTCTCACTGCTCTGAGTGTATCATCACAACCTTATGGAGGTCAATTTGAAAATATCTAATAAAATGCAAAACGCATATTGCTTTGACTCAGCGGTTCTATTTCTTGGAAGTTATCCTATATATAGTTTCTCACATGTACCCAAAACATATGTTGAAGGATATTTATTACAGCACTGCTTGCAAGAGCAAAATGTTTAAAAACAACATAAACGTACATCGATAAATATTTGTTAACTCAACTACAGTACACCCGCATAATAAAATACTAGCAGATATTTTGTAGTCATCTCCATATGTACTAAAATGGTATCATTTCTAACATACAATGACGAGTAAAAAAAGATATGAAAAATTGTGTACACTTTGCTACTGTGTGTGTAAATCAAAGCGGGTGATAGGGTAGATGATTGTCTGGTACAGGCACAGTGAGTCTCTAGAAGAATGCTCAAAAAACTGAGTATAGCAAGAAGAAACCAAGGCCTGTGAGATAAGATGGGAGGAAACAACTTTTCACTACCGTATGTTATTTTGTACCTTTTAAAATTGTGTACCATCTGTATACATTACCTCTTCTAAATGAATAAATAAATTCAAAGCAATTGGAAATTTGGGGAGCAACTAATTCATAAAATAAAATTGTAAAAATAATTTGTTATAGCAATAGGAGATAGCGATGATATTATATATTCTATTCATACCATTCTTGAATAGATAAAGACTGGATATAAGAAGTCTTCATATGTCTATATGTGTGTATATATTTCATATTAAAAACCTTGAGGAAAAAAGGTCAAGAAAGACATTGCAATTTCTGGACCAGGAAGTGTGGGAATGATTTATGGTTCATTTATTCAAAAATGATTCAGGACAATCATATGTCAAGTAATAGACTGATAACATAAGGAAGAAAAATCTTGTTTCCTGCACTCAAGCTGCTTAAAACTTAATAGACTAAATGGGTCCAAAATCATGAGAAAGACAAAAAAATTAATGAGAAGCACAGGTTAAAATGACTTGGGGTGGCTCAGCAAACACTAGAAGATTATTGTAGAGAAGTCTTTCAGAGGGGAAAAGATAATTAAAATCTTCACCCTTTCTGACTTTCAAATCCTTACTAGCCACCTTTTAAAGAGCAAAATCTTTCCAAGTGCAGTTCTCAGCTACTACCGATAGCTCTCTGCTACCCAGGCTTGCCCACATGGTTTCAGTTAGCTGGACACATTCTGTTCTGACCTAGCACACAACATGGATGTGCAGCTGTGAAACAGCCAGCAACTCAGCCACAGGGGCCAGGAGGTCTTGTCAGGCTGTGATAGGGGGAATGAGTTCTATAAATAGCACACAAAATGCTTCATGACGTATTGGGTAATAATCATCAAGAACATCTCTTTACAGCTCCAAAGGATTAAAAGAAGTAACAGCTCCAAAGGATTAAAAGAAGTAACAATTGAAAAAAGATATTCTGATGTGTAATGGAATTGTAGAGAAAGTTCCACACAACTTTAGTTTATCTTTATGTGTAATCCGCTCTCTTCTAGGATTTGTAAATTAGTAGATCAAAAAGAACCTCTAAAATAATGTTTCCAAATGCACATTTTTAAGCTTCTTCTTTTTTTTGCTGAGGAAGTTTCGCTCTGAGCTAACATCCACTGCCAATCTTCCTCTTTTTGTATGTGAGTCGCTGGCACAGCATGGCTACTGACAATCAAGTGATATAGGTCTGTGCCCTGGAACAGGCCCTGGCCACCCAAGTGGAGGATGCTGAACTTAACCACTAGACCAAGGGGCTGGCCCTTTTTTGCCTCTTCTTACATTGATTTACACATTCCATCGACTTACATGTATTCTGTTGAGGCTTGACAATTAATAAAACCTTCAACTTTGGTTTAAAAGTTGGATTATAAGGAACTGCCACCAATAGTTCATTTAAAATTTGAAGTTCTTTTCCAAAACCTCAAAAAGATCCAAATCTAATCACCTCAGCTATGTAGATTAGGGCTCAGCAGACTATGGCCTGTGAGCCCAATCTAGCCCACTGTCTGATTTTGTAAATAAATATTTTTGGAACACAGCCACCATCATTTCTTGCATATTGCCTGTAAAATTAATAAAAGAAACCTCCAATAAATTGGAGTCTGGAACGCCTGTGTGGGAAGCTCTGACATCCTAGCATACCTTGTCAATTACCACTCCAAACAAGAAGAGACACACACTGGCAGCTCCAATGGGAAGAGGTTTTCTACTTTAATTCCCAGCAGGAGGAAGGAAGATTTCTCTCCTCCTCTGGCAACAGCCCAGCCAATGAGAGACTACAACAGCCTAGCCATTGAGAGACCATAAAAACCCAGCCAATAAGAAGCCTCTATACTTTGGGCCCCCAGTTGCCTCCAATGGACTCTTTGTTTATTACAGCCCCTCCCTTCCCAACTCCCCTTTTTCCCCTACAAAAGCAAACCTCTTCCTTCGTTTTTCTGGATTTTCAGATGTACACCGTGTCCTACATATGCTGTATTATAATTCTTCTGGTTGTTCTAAGTAAACTTGTTTTGCAAGTAAAACAAGTGGCCAATTTACTCTTTAAGTTGACACAGCTCTGCTGGCTTTCCCAGTGTAACAGCCAAGTATAGTAGTCGTCATACAGACCGTGTGGCCTACAACCTAAAATATTTGCTGTCTTGTCTGTTAAGAAAAAGTTTGTCAATCCCTGATGAAGTCTCCTGGAGATAGAGCCTGAACTATCTAGAAAAACTTTTGATTTTTAGTTGCATGATTGCATCAGCGATAATTAAGTTTCTCACTCTGATAATAGCTAGGGCTTTGAAGCTGGACGGGCTTGGGTTTCAATCTTGAGTCTATCATGTTCTTACACATTTAGTCAAGTTACTTAGTCTCTTGGTGCCTATTTTCTCATCTGTAGTACAAGGATAACAGTGCAAGGATATTGTGAGAATTATAAAGAGGTGCTGTTTACAACAGCCACAGGGCAAGGTAAAGAAGCCAATTGGTAAGAATCCAACTATCTCAAAGAACGTACCTTTGTGTGTTTTATTATTTGTTGGACTTAAAAGAATAACCATTTTGTTACACTGCAATTTTGTGGTTAAGGGATTCAGGCAGGGTTCAGCTGAGTGATTCTGTTGTTCCATATGGTGTTGACTGGATGGGCTGGTCCAGAGGTTTTCGAAAGCTTTGCCCCCATGTGACTTGGTGGGTGGCCAAAAAGGCTGGGCTCAGCTGGGACTGTCAACTGGAGCACCCACATGTGCCCTCTCAAGCCTGGCAGTCCCAGGGTTGGTGGACTAATAAGAGCTCAGGGCTCCAGAGAGAGTGTTCCAGAGACAAAGGCAGGAGCAGCAAGACTTCTTATGACCTAGCCTTGGGACTCAAACAGTGTCACTTCCACCCCACACAGGCAACTCTGAGGCCAGACTTTCTCTCTCACCAGGAGGAGTCACTGAGACTGTTTGGCCATCATTAACCTACCATGCCCTATTTTATATACATCAGACAATTTCACTAAAATCAACCACCAAGCAGCAAGAATTGGATTCAACCAAAGAGGTGGGGGATTTAGGATTGCATGATGCTGGTTTACATTAATTTTTCCCTTTTTTTCAAGTTGTTGAGGCATCATTTAAATACAATGTAACACACAATTTAAACTTTGTGTTTAATTTAAACACAACCTCCTCCAAGAGAACTAATTACAGTATACCTGAAACTATGAAGGATTTTAGCCATATCTGAGAAGTCTTTTGAGCATTTTGGAAGGGAAAGTGGTAGCCATCTACTATCATTTTTCTTTCCTCAAATGTGGAAACATAATTTGTACTTACATTTCAAATCCATTTTTATTCCAGATGTGTCGAGGGGGAAAACATCCCCATGCTGGTGAGGAATTCAGCCATAAGTTATTGAGCAGATCCAAGTGGGTGGTTCTACCAAGAAATACAGTGAAACTAAATTGGAAAAGTGAAGTGGGACCAAGCCTCATGTGCTGAACAGATGTTAGATCCAAAATAGACGCAGGGCCCCAGAGCTTCGCTGAGGCAGAAGCTCTGTGGAATAAGCTCACGGCTTCACTCTCAGTAACTTGCAAACAGAGAAAACTTCCAAATTGGGATAAGAGGGAAGATCTGAAGTTTTATGCATGAGAAACAGTATCATTCTCCAAATGAGAAAAATAACTGAAATCTCTTTTGGAAACTCTTTTTGTGCAAATTTATAGAAACTGTCTTTGTAAAATTTATGTTTTCCTTTTTTTAAGTGTCACTCTCTGATATACAAAATAAAAGTTTTTAAATAGTGGTTATTGAATTTATGTTGCTTTAATGGGCATCAGCTAATGGGCTGATGGGAGAATGGCCAGCAGAATGTGGTGGTACAGTAGGCCTAGAATCACACGTGGTTATTTCAACACACGTGTTTCACTTGATGAGAAAATCAGGTCATCAATGGATACTTTAAGATTAGCAACATTGTTTTTATTTCAAAACAATGCTTCCTAAAAGAACATCCATTAATCAGATCAGCAATTAATGCTTTTTCTGTTTAAATAAAGCAAGTTCTTAGTTCCATTTTCTTTTTCTTTGGGAATGTGACCCACTTAAGAAAACACACACGCGCTAAAGTTACTAAAACATTAACAATTAATTATTTAATATTGTTATTTAAAAATTTAAACTTAAAAATTGTTGAGATTATCATTCAAGATATGAAATAAACTCAAAATCAAATTTTCCTTTTTTTTTTTTTGAAGATTTTATTTTTTCCTTTTTCTCCCCAAAGCCCCCCGGTACATAGTTGTATATTCTTCATTGTGGGTCCTTCTAGTGGTGGCATGTGGGACGCTGCCTCAGCATGGCTCGATGAGCAGTGCCATGTCCACACCCAGGACTCGAACCAATGAAACACTGGGCCGCCTGCAGCGGAGCGCGCGAACCTAACCGCTCGGCCACGGGGCTAGCCCCGAAATTTTCCTTTTTTTAATATAGGCTGTTTAATTAGAAATGTTTTGGCACCAGCCCAGTGGCATGGTGGTTGAGTTCGGCACACTCTACTTGGGGACAGCCAGGGATCCAGATCCCAGGTGCAAACCTACACTACTTGTCAAGCCATGCTGTGGCGGCATCCCACAGACAAAGCAGAGGAAGATTGGCACAGACGTTAGCCCAAGGCTAATCTTCCTCACCAAAAAAAAAGAGAGAGAGAGAGAGAGAAATGTTTTGGTTCTGAGGTTGGTTCTCAGTGGGAAAGTCTAAATTTGCCTACAATCTGTATCCTCACACTGAAGAACACCAATCATAAAAGCCTAAATATCCAGGCATAATGTCATGACTTCTTAGAAAGGAATCATTGTTCAAGAATCCCCTCCATTGATAATAACCCATATTTATAGTACTTAGCAGTTTACAAAATGCTTTTGCATAAATTGCCTCCTTTGATCCTCACTAGCCTGTGACTTAAGTTCTACTCAGCCCATTCCATAGTTAAAGAAACTGAGGATCTGAAAAGATAAGGGTTTTTTCTTTTTCCCCCCAATCCCTGACCCGTACTGAGCTAAGGCAGGACTGAATTATATGCTTTCCACCACCGACCCCCTCCTCCCATCCTCCATGCTGCTTGTCAGCATTATCTATTCTGGTCACGTGGATTTTGTTCCTGTCTCCCATATAACACATTCTCTTTCACCTCTGTTGCTTGTTTGTTTTGTGTTGTTTGCTTAAATGCTGCTCCTTTTCAACACCTTTAACCCAGAAAGACTTCAGCCCACATCTCTCTCTCCTTTTTACAATACCCCACGCCACTTAGAATATGAAATGCACCACGGCATTTGAGGGTATTTCTTCCCCTCTCCTTCTCTGATATTTGCAAGTCTTAGGCATCCAAATGGCACATAAACACCTCGAGTGCAGGGGCTGTGTCACCTGGTCACTCTCCTTCCCCTAAGAGCCAAGTGCACGTCTGTGTACACACTAAGAGAGTACTTCTTCAAATGAACAATCTGAGAGTCTCTATTCTCGAGCCCAGTGCCTGGGTTTCATTCCTCTGCCTGAAATGCCCTCTCTGCTTCTGGCCTTCCATCTCCAATTATCCTGAAGACCCAGCTCACATCACCTCCTTTGTGAATCTGTCCTGAACCATCAGGGAAACTTGAGTCACTGTCTCCCAGCATTTGTCACACTCTGGTGATTATTTACATGTCTGTCTCTCCCACCAAACAACTTAGAAAATACATGCAACAATCAACACCAGCCACGGTTTCAAATACCTCCCATAGGCATCTCTAATTGTTAATAGAAGGAATTCTTAACCCCAACTAGATCATAAACTCCTTTAGAGTAGAGACCATTTCTTGGTAGGTAATAGTGGGGTGAATGCAGTCTTTGGAAAAAGATCAGCTCGAAAGCAGCTAAATCATCTCCAATGAAATGCATTCATCCTTAAAGAGGAATAAACGAACTCCACACAGCCTTTTTGAAAATCACCCAAACGTTTTTCAGAGGCATTTAGTATTCTTATTTGACGTTTTTTGTCATAAACAAATCATATTCACAACACACTTGGCACAATCTTATTGGAAGAAAATTGATGGTAAGCAAAGAAAGCTGTCAAAAAAGAATCGTTTTTTACAAAGAAAACGTCTGATGCGTATATTTCTCACAGCTCTGGATGAGCGTATTTATGTGCTCCATAAAGATTTCATCTAGTTTCTAAAATATATGGAATTTGGCTTTCTATAGCATATTTTACATTTGGGTAATGAAAAGTAATGAGCTGAATATAGACTATTATATCAAAGTGAACAGGATGAGCATTATTCATCCTGAACATTAGAATCCATTTTCATTACGTCTTAGTGAATTTAGTCTATTTTCATAATATCTTAGTGAATTTCGTGGCGTGAAAATGTATTTAGAGTTCTTGATCTGGAATGGCAATACTACACCTACATGACTGGCCTTATATAGGAATGAACATAGAAACCGCAGCTCAAACTGCAATATCAGGATCACCTGGGGACCTCGTCAAATACACAGATGCCCTGGCTTTAGCCCCCAAGGTCTGAATCCACCCCCACACTTTTAATAATAGCAATAGTGATTCACACCAAATTTTGGGAGCGAATGGACTAGGGGGATAAACTCAGTGGTGTGCTGAAGCCAGCTCTACTGGGTTTCAAGAGTCTATTGTGCCCGTCTCTGCCCAACTCTGCATTCAGCGATGACAAGTTGCTAACTAAGTCAGCCACAGTGGCAGTGTTTACACCCAGCAATTGGCATCTACTATGTTGGTAAAGATTTACCAGCACTCCACTGGTTAAGAAATCAGAGCCTCAGACTCTGTACGAGAATTTACTGGATAAACTGTGGTCCTGCTGGAACTCTCTGATAAACATTCTGTAATGGGTTCAGGAAGGAGCAGAGTAGAAACTCTATGTTCCCAAGTTGTCAGATTCAGCACTTTCCCTTAGTAAAGTGGAAATTAAAAGTTCAGGGAAGTCAGTTAACAGTCATTTAAAAAGCAAAGAATTCTAAAATGTGTGATGGTGCTGGTGAAATTTTTCAGGATTTACGGCCCCGGTTTTACTCTGGGTAAAGTGAGTCAGCAGAAGACGTAGAGTGGGGTAACCTACAGATCTGCTTTGCCAACTTTTCATATTTAATCAGGTCCAAGTGCCCTGTTGTTTTCCAACTCCAAGCTAACTCTGACTCAAAAATGGGGACGTGATCGGGGATGTTCAATAGCATACACCCTCCCACCCAACCTGGACAGGTGGTAGGCATTTATGCTTACTTGTTCACCTAAAAACAAACCAGAACTAGATAGGGATGGTTCTAATTTAGTGTTCTATCAAATACAGGAAACTCAGAGACCTGGCTTTGAGGTTTGGATTCTTTCTCCACTCCAGCATTACACACGAATTTTGGAATGACAGGGTCAGCAACGGGTCCCATGACTCTGAGACATATTCACACTCTAGAGGCTTGTGTGCAACGTCTCTGGGTGGGAAAGCTACGGTTTTGAAGGAGAACAAAAAACATCTTGCAGCTTCACTCGTTGATGTAAATTGAGTGATAAAAGCCTTCTTTAAAAATAGCTATGACAGAGCAGACTAGGTCTTGATTCACAAGAGAATTACAAAGGATCAGTCTTTTAAGAGAGTGAATAAATAGACCAAAAATGTTTTTAGGGTTGATTCTGCAGTGTAAACACCGTGTGAGATCATATATATTGACCATCTACACCAGCTTTCCTGCTAAAGTTATGATTTTGTAAAATTCTACTTTCTCCAATAAAAAATGTCCATTAGTGACTAATGAGATTAATGTATATCACATGAAGATTTAGTAACTTCACAAATCAGAAAAAAAAAAATCCTTTAGCCGGATGATGTGTCCCAATTTGAGATTTGAAGAATATGATCACGATGCTTATAGAATTCATGACAGATTCCTTATAGCTAGACTATATGTCCAAAAGTAGACTCTGTGTTTTAAAATTTAGAGCCTGCACATGGACACTCCCAGCATCTCAGTGTGAGGGCAAGGCTTATTTCTCAGCCCCTGGCCTCCCCTGAGTCAAACCCTCTGCTTCTCTAAGGCTGAAAGTCTGTCAAATTAGACAAAGGCCAGCAGCCTCAAATGTCACAAGGTAGATTAATCGAAGTTCCTGGGGCTATGGCTTGATCTGTGGAACTCAATGAAAAAAGGAAAAGGAAGATGCAGATAATAAACGCATTGTAGAAGAACTAGAATGTTTTCCTAAATGCTCAACCTACTGCAATTTTCCCCAAATTCTAGTCCCCCCACTTAGTGAGAGTCATCAAGTATAAGAGTGGGTCTCTTAGGAGAGCGGCTCTGAGAAGTAAGGAAGTACAGGTAGGGAAAAATTCCTATTGTATCTTATTATGAGGCCTGGAGCCTGGACTCTGGGTCGTCCCTGCCTGAACCGTGCAGTTATGTGGTGCCTAAATGACACAGATGCCAATGAATATCCCATGCAGAAAGTGTTCCCCTACAGCTGATTTTCCATGAGAAACTTTGCATAATGTTTTCCTGCTTAGATGGGCAACTTGTGGTCATATTAGGTCCCAATATTCTTGAATCAACCTTGCCCATCCCCACAGAACATTTTGAATGACCATGTTTTTAAAAAAAATAACATTCCTGACTTAGATATATAAAATATTTATCTGGAAAAGGGATAGGAAAAAGATCAAGGAATAAAAAGTGGTCCACATTAGGAGTTTCTAAAGTATATTCTATTTCTGGAAAATGTGTTTTGTACCCTCTCATTTCAAACAATATTGTACTTGGGCATAATAAAGGCTTGAGATATCCTGCAGTTAAAACAAACATTCTTAGATTTGTTTTTTCTTTTTTTTTCTTTTGTTAAAACACACAACATAAAATTCACCATCTTAACCATTTCTAAGTGTACAGTACAGCGGTATTAAGTACAATCCCATTGCTGTGCAGCCATCACCACCATCCATCTCCATAACTCTTTTCATCTTATAAAACTGAACCTGTGCCTATTAAACAATAACTCTGCATTCTCCTCTCCCCCAGCCCCTGGCAACCACCACTCTACTTTCTGTCTCTGTGAGTCTGACTACTCTAAGTGTCTCATATAAGTGCAATCATACTATATTTCCCTTTTTGTAACTAGATTACTTCACTTAACATAATGGCCTCAAGGTCCATCCATGTTGTAGCTTGTGTCAGAATTTCCTTCCTTTTTATTGCTGAATAACATTCCATTGTACCGCATTTTATTTATCCATTCATTGGTCAGTGGACACATGAGTTGCTTCCATGTTTTAGCTACTGAGAATAATGTTGTTATGAAAATGGGTGTACAAATATTTCTTTGAGTACCTGCGATAAATTTTGGGGGGTGTATACCCAGAAGTGGATAGATTCGTTTTCAATTCAACGTTTCCCAAACTTTTTCACTGCAAAGCCTGTTTATATTAGACCCCTCTTAATATCAGAGAAACTCACGTTCTGTAGCCCACTCCTTGGAATGTCAGATGTGTCACCTTTTTCAGGAAAAAAAACCTCCATAAGAGGCTCCTTCCTTTGTTTACAGCTTTATACACAAGGATACTTCACGAGACCAACCCATTTCTGAAATAATCGGCTGCTGAGCGAGAGCTGGGCCACAGGCATAGAACTGGACCCTTGAGATCAACAGAGCAAAGCGTTCCTCCTCAGAAAGGAAGGAAGGCAAGCTTCCATTTCTGGAACTGAATAGTTTACACTCCAGGCATGGCACTTCTTGTCAGATTTGAAATGTCTCTCTGACGATTCATGAGTAAAGGGATCGATTTCCTTTTCAGGGTTTTACTATCTACCACGTGTGCTCTATCTTTATTGTGTATTTGCTATGGAAGTATACTTCATAACTTTTTCTTGCCAAATTATTTCTAAAACATAAATTCTAAGTAAATTAGCACTTCACCCCAAATCCTTTGCAACAATATACAGAATATGTGGGTGCCTCAACTCTCTGTAATAAAAGGAGAGCTGTTAATGTAGATATCACCCTATATTTCAAAGGAGCGGATGGATTGTAACCTCAATTCTGCAGGAAGCGGGGCGTGCTGACCTTCACGGTTTTCTCACCAGGGTTTCTAGAGTCAGATGTTACTTACAACCAGCAAACAGATCTCTTTCACTCCCTTTGTGTCCTGAGGTTCTCCTAAGTTCCCTGGAATTGAAGATGAGCTTCCCCCGGTGTTTCTTCAGTGTCCACACAGCAAATGCCAAGCACAAGAAACACTAGAAAAGGGGAAGAGTTGAAAGCTCTGTGAGGGGCCGGCCCAGTGGAGCAGTAGTAAAGTTTGCACGTTCCAATTCGGCAGCCTGGGGTTCGCCGGTTCAGATCCTGAGTGCAGACCTTGGCACACCATGCTGTGGTAGGCGGCCCACATATAAAGTAGAGGAAGATGGACATGGATGTTAGCTCAGGGCCAATCTTCCTCAGCAAAAAAAGGAGGACTGGCAGCAGTGAGCTCAGGGCTGATCTTCCTCAAAAAAACAAAAAAAAAGGAAAGAAAGGTCTGTTAAAGGGGAGCACAGACATCGCAATACCAAGAACTGAGAACTAAAGGACATTTGCCTTAGTTGGGGCTGGTCCAAAAGGGGTCTGGTGTTTATGAAAAGGAAGCCCTTTGGTAGTTGTCAGGGCCTGAGTGAGAAGAGTGGGCTCCTGCTCGCACTGTAGGCACATCATGCCTGTAACCATACAGCACACAAGGGCCCCAAGCTGGCTAGAGAGATAGTGGGGAGAAACTGCCCTCTCCAAGGCATGGTTCTCTTTACCACAGCATGATCCCCTCCAGACAGCCAGGGCCCTGCCCCGAGCCCCTCCTATCTGAGTGCACTGTTCCTACCACCCCCCAGCCATGCCTCTCTATGGGAGACAATTCCAAGGAACCAAGCTCATGCCACCCTCCTCTTCTACACCACACTCCAGGTACCTGGGATCATGGAATTCCCCATCCAAGGACTCAAGCCATGGCCAGCCTGCAAGGAGCTCTGCCCTGGGCATATCATTTGGACGCCCATCCTCAGAACTGAGAGGTGGCCACAGAGTGGCTATTTGAGGACAGGAAGGAGGCGGATTTGGACAGAGCTGGGCCCTGCAGGCTGGGGTATCACACATATGCGTGGGTGAGGTACCCTGTAGTGAGGGATGGAGCTGAAAGTGGGAAGAGAGTGGGAGTTGGCCTACATTTGTACTCTTGCCCCCAAGCCCTGCAAACGATTGAGGTGAACCCACTGAATCTGTCCTATTAGGCATCACGTGATGCTGGCCAGGAGACGTCTCCCTACACTAAAAAAAACCTCTTGCTTTGCTAGGGACAGTAAATAATCATCATTATAAAATCTACCAGCCCTTAATGCGTACCAGTCTCTGTCCTAAGAAGTTAACATGCATTACCTCATTTAATTAACTATAATATGTAAGAAATAATTTCATTCCCATTTTACAGATGAAGAAATCGAGGCTGAGAGAGGTTAAGTAACTTGTCCAGGTTAACACAGGTCATAAGTGGTGGGCTGGGGTTCAAACTCCAGAATGAGACCTCTAAACCTGTGCAAGTGAAGGCACGTAGAGAAGGCTGAACAGATGAAGGTGCGGGGGTTGTTTCCTGAGATGGAGAGAAATCTGGAGACACTAGGAAGGGGGCGAGAAAGAAGCAGAAACACTATAGAAAAGGAACCAGCTGAGAAGGAGGAGAAGCTAGCCAGATGCCAACAACAACGACATCGACGTGGCGCTGAGAGCTGGAGGCCTTGTGGGGGCTGGATAGAAATTCCAGCTTTTCCTCTGAGTGGAGCCCATCTCCACCCACAAATTGTCTTAAAGCAAGTTACTCAGTTAATTACACAGCGCAAGTCACAATCAACTGGACTGAAAACAAGTTTGAAAGAAGATTTACATTTTAGATATAAGTGAACAGTTGGCTCTAAATGTTTGTAGTTCAAAGGAGGAGTCGCCTGGTTTTTTCTTTTTATTAAAATACAACTGGAAAATCTATCTACGAAAGGCTTTTGTCATGGGCTCCTTCCCACGGTTCCAAGAGCTGAAGTGTGTTTTTGCCATTGTCTGGGAGTCCCAGAGGATGTGTAGGGCTGCATTTTTGAACGAGAACTTACAGCAACCAGCTCAGTTAGATCAAGGCAAGTAGGCATAAAAGTTCTGGATGTGAATTATTTAATAAAAAAAAATATGTTTCTCATTAAGGTCCATTTAAAGTCAGCTTGTAGATCTTGGGGAAAAATGTAAAAGTAATAAAGAAAAGTGACCAAATTAACTTAAATGTGTTTTCTACCTCTTCTTTCATAATCATAGAGATGCCTTACAAAATATCTGTGTGCAAGTGAATAAAGAACACTTCATCATTTTCTAAACACAAAAATTTTAGGGCAATCAATGAGCAGAAGAAAAATAAGTGGCGTCAGTGCTGTGCATAATAAAAATAAAGCACAGAGTACATCATACTGTCTCATTACTTCGCAGCTTTGCTCTTGATGATACGCCCCTGCCTGGTCTCCATTAACGAGCTCTCTCTCAAAAACGTCACAATTCCTTCCGTGGCTAGAGAGACTGACATTTCACCTCCCGGGAGTTGCCAAAAGCAAAAGTAACAATTCATATCCACGAGAGAAAAATAACTTTTTTCAGAGTAAGAAATGAGCACAGCAGAAATGAAGGAGCACTAATGGGGGATTCCAGCAGGCCTGCTGGCGCCTGCCCACCGACAGTCAAGACTCTGGATCTGTCTATCTGTCAGAACACTGGTCTGCTCACCAGAGGCACTAGATGTATATTATTATCTTGTGAGTCTCAAAGGACTTCACTCGGATTGCTACCCCCATTGTATAGATAAGGAAATGAGGACTTGTTGGGGAATGTATTTTTACTTCATTTGGACTTTTTCTTAATTTTCTTAAACTTACATTTTTATTGTTCCTATCAATAATTTTTTAAATGTCCTGAAGAATCAAAAGTGGTTCCTTAGGATGTGAAAATAGTGATCAAATAGAAACATTAATACTCCAACTCAGAATAACTTTGTGATAAAGAATAGCAAAAAGGTCCCAGAGTAAATATGGAATTTGCCTCTGCATATGTTGGGATGGTGAATCTATAAATGAGGATTTTTCCCAAGCATCCACAGAATGACAAATATTTGAAAATTGAATTTTATTGGATTATCTTTTTGTTTGACCTGAGTCCTTAGTGTGTTTTCTTTTAAGAAACCTTGTCGTATTATGGCATTAACCACTGACACTGTTGCATCATTTTTCAAATAAAGAATAGTTGCTTTTATGATAAACCAACTGAGTTTCTCCAGAGCTCTCCAGGGCAAAGGTGATATTTTTGTTGTGACAAGTGGCACAGTCTAAGGGGTAAGGGCACTTGCTGTTTGTAAGTCCCCAGCTCTGCCACTCACTAGTTTTGTGACTTTGGGCAAGTTGCTTTGGACAAAATGTCTCTTTGTTCCACTTTTCTTATGTATAAAGTGGTCATAATAATAGTATCTAATCTTACAGTCGAGGATGAAAGTATCTAATCTTATGAGGAGGAAATGCACGTCCAGTGCTGAGAACAATGCCTAGGAAGTAGCAAACACTCAATAAGCACCAACGACTATTAAAGACAAGGAAGGGTCCAAACCCATCCAGGGCTCTGGGCCTCGCACTCTTCATGTATACACAGGTACAAACGACAACAATCTCAAAATCAAAGAAATGGCTTAACAACAGATTGGTAGAAGCCCTTATCAAATGGAGCCCTGGATACTGTATACTATAAACAGCATACCAGGAGGAAGGGCAATGACTAATATATGGGCTACTGGCATAGACTTCACAATTGGATGAAGATGTATGTTGTACAATAAAGGATTTGTCTGGTCTTCATTCCAGGTTCCTGGGACAGAGCTTCTAAACCCTTGGAATTTCCTGAGTGATAGGAGTGTTCTTGTTATCCATGGTGGAATTCATGGGTAAACCCTTTCTGAGTTTGTGCTAATGAGATAACTCACAGTGGGCCCCTAGATAGTTTCAGGCTGGGGACTGGCCATGCAGGAAAGACCAACTGTGAGATTAGACGGTTGGGGCTTTGAGCCACATGATGTTAGACGTACCTCCTGGGAAGGCATGGAGGTCTAGAGATTACATTCAGTCACATGGCCAATGATTCAATCAATCATGCCTATGTGATGAAATCTCAATAAAAACTCTGAACATTAAACTTGGTTGAGATTCCTAGCTGATGAACACATCGGTGTGCCAAGGGTGATGCATCCTGATTCCACATGGAGAGAACATGGAAACTCCACATTTAGGACTATCCCAGACCTTGCCCTATGTACTTCGTCTTTTGGCTGTTTGTGATTTGTATCTTTATAATAAAACTATAATCATAAGTATAGAGCTTTCTTGAGTTCTGTGAGTCATTCTAGCAAATTATCAAACTTGAGGGGGTCATGAGAACTCCTGAATTTGTAGCCAGTTGATCAGAAGTACAGGTGGCCTGGAGACTTCCAGACTCACAGTTGGCATCTGAAGTGAGACTGTCTTATTTGGGACTTTGCCCTTAACCTGCAGAATGTACACTACATCTGAATAGTCAGTGTCAGAATTAAACTGCAGTGTTGTACTGTAGGAATTGGTCTTGGCATATGTGCACTATGTGTATGCAGTGGATGGACTGGGTGACACTTTGACCTATTCAACACTGAAACCATGTTTTAGAAAAAAGAAAAAAAATTTTTTTTAAGTTAAAGATTCTTTTATGAGCCATGGAATAGACTGGAAAAAATGTGTTGACATTAATACTGACAAAGTGTGAGCTAAAGACTCAGCAAGGAGGGGTCTCTTCCTCCAACCATTGAACACTTTGCTCAGAGACAGCAGTTGTCAGTCAACAAGTGACTCCTCATTGTAAGTTATGGTGAGAGGGGTAAGTGCAATGCAATCAGATTGAGCCCATGGAATAAATGTATTTTGAGCCTATTGTGCAAATAAATTATCAGTATAAGCCCGCATTTGCACTCTTAAGTTGCCTGACTAGCAAAGGAGAAGATGTTCACATCAGCCTTTGAAATTAAAGTTATGATAAAAAACAGCTCATCATGACATATGTAAGGCCACTAAAAACCGTTTCAATGATTTCGTGAAGCTTATTCAAGTGTCGTAGCTCAACAATATATCCAGAACCCTGAATAGCCTAAACCTGTCACTTCAGAGGTGAAATTTCAAGATGTCACTGCTGAAGATATGATATCAGGATTTTATAAGAAAGCTAAGATGTCATAGATTGATTGCTGAGAGTTCGACTCTCTCTAAAAAGTTTGTGAAATGCTTCATTCAACAGAGAGAGTAGTGGCCTTCCTATTAGTTGGTTATATTTTAAAACTACCTCCACATGATGCAATGGAAATGGAAAAAAAATTGCTTTCCAGAGTGGAACATAATCAAAGAGTAGATCAGGAAACCATAAGCTGCTTTATCCCCAGCTGAAGCTCTCATAAGCCTGTCGACTTTACACCTGAGAGAGTGCCAGAAGTCATCTTCAGTGAGGGATCACCCCAGGAATTTTGAGTCCTTGCCTTGCCCTGAAAAATAGTTAACAAAGTCACCAATTGCTTCTTTACTTTTTTACTTAGCAGTTTTTAATTTAGGAAAGAATAAGACAAGAAACATACTGAATGCTGAACCTTACTTATGGCTAATGTTATCTACCATTCAAGCTGGATACAGTAACTTGGTAAAATACTATCCATGCAACTGACATAGATTTATCATTTTAAAATTATTTTCGTTAACAATAGCAAAGACATTTATTTTACGTTTATGTAAAATTGACATTCTACTTGCTGGATGCCTATTAACTGAGACTTGAAGTTTAAAAACTGGCCTGATGGAGGGTGGGACCTCTGGAAGGGTGATGTGAGGACCTGGATGATGATCTAGGTGCATGCTCTCCCCAGCAAAATGACCACGTAAGTGGTGGACACTATAAAAATAGAAACAGAAACAACCATTTAAAGTCTCTGGAAATTGCCCTAAGGATGTGTAGCAGATAGAGAGATATTTACCCAAATTACACTAAATCTTGATTAAAACAGAGAAAGTTTTAGCATTTGAGTCAGGATCTGCTCCCATCACCCCACCTGCATCCCGGCTCCACTTGATGAAAAAACTACTCCGTGTAGTGAAGGCAAAGATATGGGTTGTCCTGCTCCCCTCAGCCTCCAGTCTAGGTTTGTGATTCACCCTGAAGGAGCAAGCCAATAGGATCTCTCATCCTTCACAGTCTCCTGTTGTGAAAGCACTGTTCAAAGAAGGTATGGCAAGAGAAATGAGACTCCCTTCCACCACTCAGCTCATTCATAGAGTAAGGGCTTTGCTCCAGGTACCACATGCTGAGAATCTTGGGGCCTGATTGTCTCCACCACAGCTTGCTCCTAGGGAAGAGGTTCCACACCAGCACTGCAAGCCAAGAAGACAAAAGGCTACCATCCTCCAGCACTGCTTATAGAGCAAGGATGTCACTCTGGGAGAAGTGGGCTGCTGTCCCCATCCCCAGCTCTGGTGCAGCAGCTTTGAGATTCTTCCCCAGGGAGGGACAGGCTGTAAGAATGGAGAACTCTACAGCTCTGCTTGAGGGAATAACTTTGGAATAGAGCAGGGAGAAGTTCATCCCTAAAAGGGTTGTTGAAAACAGTGGAGATATTGGTGACCAGCAATTGAGAGGGGGCTGGTAGCTCTATAATACTGGTAGCAACAAGCAAAACGTCAGAACAGCCAGAAGATTAATAGAAAGAATCAGGGAAAGACTCAGCCAAGAAGAGTCTTGTGTGATCAAAACTGTCCCCAGAGTTTCAGAAGGCTATGCACACGCTCTAGGCTGCACTCAGAAGCAATTAAAGTGTGATGTGGGGCAGACTCGAAAACTTTCCTCCAAGCTCTGTGCTGACCAGCAGTGAACGTTCTTAAGCCTTGTGGCTCAAAGGGCTTAAGCACAGCTTCTCACAAAACACTGGCTGAAGAATAAGCTACTCTGACCCAGGGACAACACCTAGAAAGCTAGACTCAAAAATAAAATCACTCCCATCCCTGGTGGACCAGAAGACCATATACATGTCAAAGGCTGCACCCTTTTAAGAGGGACTGGAGAGAGCGCCTCTGACCTGCTAGTCCCTGACTGAACATGAGACAAAACTGTAAACGCCTCAAAATGTGAAAGTAATCTCCAAGCCACACTCACAAGACATTTGTGAAAATAGGATGAAAATCTAACTGGTGAGTGGGGGCTTAAGCATAACCCTGGACTAATAACCAGTTTATGCAGATCTAGGGAAGCCTCCAGGAGGCCAGAGTAAAAGGTAAAAACAAGGGAAAAAGTCTAATGCAGACATCAGATCCTCCACACTGTGGGGGAAATAGACTTCACAGAATTAGTCCAGCCAACTCATTAAACAAATAACCAAATTAAAAGAAAAAAACCCAAACCTCAGAAATGGGAGGGTAACAAAATCTAGAGTTGCTATATTTCTAAGAAGTCCTATTTACAGCAAATAATTAGGAGACATGCAAAGAAATAGGAAAGTGTTAACCTGCACACAGGAAAAATAGCAAGCAATAGAAACTGCCTTTGAGAGGGGCCAGATTGGATTTAGCAAACAAAGATATCAAGGCAGCTATTATAAATAGATTCTAAGAACTAAATACAATCATGTTTAAAGAATCAAAAGAAGGCATAATGACTATTCATCAAATAGAAAATATTAATAAAGAGATAGTAATTATTTTTATGTAGAAATTGAAAAGTTGAAAAGTATAAAAACATGACAAATCGTTTGAGGGGCTAAACAGTAAATTTGATTTGGCAGAAGAAAGAATCCGCAAACTTGAAGAAAGATCAATAATGATGATTGAATCTGAAGAGCAGAGAGGGAAAAAATAAAGAAAAATAAACAGCTTCATAGAGATCTGGGACACCATTAAGCACACTAACATACATAGAGTGGAAGTACCAGAACGAGAAGAGAGAGACAAAAGAAGAGAAAAAATATACAAGAAATAATGGCTGAAAACTTTCCAAATTTGATGGAAAACACTAATCTACACATCCAGGAAGCTCAATAAATTCTGGGTAGGATAAACACAATGAGGTCCAGTCCAGGCATGTTGTAGTGAAAATGTTGAAATCCAAAGATAATCTTGAAAACAGGAAGAGAAAATGACTCATGAGGTGGAAGAGAATCACAGTACGATTAACTACTGATTTCTCATCAGAAACAGTGGAAGCCAAATGCAGTGAGATGACATACTCAAAATGAAAGAAACACCCTCAAACAAGAATCCTATAACTGCAAAAGCTATCTTTAAAAAACAAAGGTGAAATATAGACATTCCCAAATAAATGAAAACTGAGAGAATTCATTGCCAGAGACCTGCCTTCAAAAAATGTTAAAGGAAGTTCTTCAGGCTGAAAGGAGGTGACACCAGACAGTAATATGAATCTTCATGAAAAAATAAAGTGCCTAATAAAGGTAATTATGTAAATAATGATAAAAGAGAATAAAAATATGTATTTCTTTTTCTTTCTTCTCTTAACTGATTTCAAAAGCATTTGCTGAAAACAATATTCATAAAATTGTATTGTTGGTTCTATAATATATAGAAATGATGTATTTGACAATAACAACACAAAGAAGGGTATTATTATATATTGTAGTATACTAAGATATATTGTAGTAAATAATTGTCAGCAGATGGTAACTCAGACTCCCAAGAGAAATGAAGAGGATGAAAAATAGTAAATAAGAAGATTAATAAAATACAACTTCTATAAGTATATTTGTGTCCTCCTTTCTTCTCTTAGCTTCTTTAAAAGATATGATTATATAAAGCAATAATTATAACAATCTATTGTTGGGTTTTAAACATATATTGATGTAATATGTATAACAACAGTAACAAAAACCAGGAGAGGAATAGAGGCATACAGGAGTAAAGTTTCTATATCTCACTGTAATTAACTTAGCATAAATCCAAAGTAGACTATAAGTTGAGGTGTATATTGTAAACCCTAGAGCAAACACTAAGAAAATAACTTAAAAATATGTAGTTAAAAATCAATGGAGGAACAACAATGACATACTACTACACATCTACGAGAATGGCTAAAACGTAAAAATGTGACAATACCAATTGTTGGCAAGGAGGCAGAGCAACAGGAATGCTCATTCATTAACTGAGGGAACACAATCAATGGCACAGCCATTGTTTGGTTGTATGCTACAGCCACTTTGAAGACAGTTTGACAGTTTTCCTACAAAGCTAAACATATTCTTACTGTATCATCCAGCAGCCATGCTCCTAGGTATTTATCCAACTGATTTGTGAACTTCTGTTCACACAAAACTAGAAAGTAATTGTTTATTGATTCAAAATTGGCAAAACCTGGAAGCCATCAATATGTCCTTCAACAGGTGAATGAATAAACAAACTGTGGTACATCCATGCAATGGAATACTATTCAGTAATAAAATGAAATGAGCATCAAGCCATACAGAGACGTGGATGAGTGTCAAATATGCATTGAAAGTGAAAGAAACCAGTCTGGAAAGGCTACATACTATATGATTCCATTTATATGACATTCTGGAAAAGGCAAAACTATAGAGGCATTAAAAAAAATCAGTGGGTGCTATGGGATGGGAGGGTTGGAAAGGTGAAACACAGGACATTTTTTAGAGCCACGTATAGATTATATCGGTGGCTACATGACACTATGCATTTCGCAAAACCCATAGAACTTTACAGCACACAGATTGGACCTTACTGTATGTCTGAAAAATTTTAAAATATCATTTAGGAAGTCATGGGATCCCAGGATGGAATAAAGAATGTGAAAAAATAATCTAACTGAAACAAAACTGATAGAATTGAAGGGAAAGATAGACAATTCAACAGTAATAGTTGGGGACTTCAATATTTCACTTTCGATAATGGATAGAACAACCAGGCAGAAAATCAGTAAGGGTATAACAACTTGTAGAACTGTACCCCACCTACACCACACTTCACCCACCAATGGCGGAATACACAGGTCATCAAATATGCATGGAACATTCTCCAGACCATATGCTAGACCCTAAAAACTGGCCTACAGGTTAATAGTTTAATGGCATAATGGACAAGATCCTGGATTTATTCATTAAATTCAACAAATAGTTATTGAACATCTTTTGAGTGATAGGCACCAATCTGGAGGCTAGGGCAACAATAACCAACAAGAAAGACAAGTCTCTGCCTTCAAGAAAATTGCATTCAGGGCAGGCAGACACATGAGTAAACAAAAAATGAACAAGATAGTTCTAGAGTGTTTTCACTAGTTTGGAGGAAATAAACAAAGTGATAGATAGGTTTGGGCGGTGGTGGTGGGTAGGGGCAGCTATGTAAACTACTTTAGAAAATGAGATCATGAAAATCCGCTCTACTTGAACTGAGATCTGAAAGATAGGAAGGGGCTAGCCATTCAAATACTTAGAAGCCTGATATCTAGCTGAGGCAACAGCAAATGCAGAGGCCCTGAAGACGGAGCAAAGAAGGCAGGAGTGACTGCAAAGTGACAGCGTGAACGTGGACAAGATTAGGTCACAGAAGCAAGCAGAGCCAAATCCCATAGCCCCTCTGGGCCTCAGTTAGGAATTTGGTTTTATTCTGAGTGTGATGAAAAGCCAGTTGAAGGCCCAAGTTAGGGAAGTGGCATGATCAGAGTTATATTTTTGTAAAAAAATAATTCTTAAAAAAATACAAGAGATTTTAAAGGCCTGGATTAGAGTAATAGTTGAGGTGGCAGAGGAGAAAAATGGCAGATTTAGGATTTGTTTTGGATGTGGGCTTGGGTGCGAAAATGAAGAATGAAGGATGACTTTAATTTTCAGCTTCACTAACTGCGGGTACCATTACCATTGACAGAGGTGAATAAAATTGGAGGAGAAAATAAGCACAGGAGAGAAAATCAAGGGTCCTGTTTGGGCCATCGTTATCTTGGACGTTGTTGGATATCTACATGGAAGCAGCTGGGCGGCAGTTGGATGTTTGGCTCTGGTGCTCGGTGAGCGGGGAGCAGTCAGGACTGGAGATACAAACATGGCTGCCGTCGGCAATTAGGTGGTAAAGTAGCTCTTGTCCCACTCACCAGCCCCACTCTATTCTGGCCCTCCCGTCCTGCCGCAAGGAACCCCTACCATTTCCCCACCATACCCAGCTATCCTTCGTCTCCCTGCCTTTGCCCAGGCTGCCCTTGCTTCCTGGAAGCTTTCTTTCACTGTGTCCATCTGGTGAGTATCTATCCATTTTCCTATCACTGAGAAATAATTTGCAAGTAATATTCAATATATACGTCACTAACAATTTTGCGAGTTATCACCCAGTCTGTACCTAATCTTCGCTTATCTAACAATTCACAAAAAACTAAACAAAATGAAACAGCAATATAAATCACAGAAACTGAATATGTATGTGCTGAACTGAATCAAAGCTGGGTCCTCAAGGCCAATCTGTTCAGCATCCTTGTTAAGCATCCAGTCCTAGGTTTTGGTAAACAACTTATTCTGCCTAAAAATTCTTTCTTAAGATTCTTGAGGAGTCTATTCCTTTACTGATTCCTGTGTGTGCATGTGTGTGTATACACATGACTATAATGAAGTCTGACAAATGCTCAATTCAGTTGCTGCTTTTTCTTTAACAAGAACAAAACTCAAGTGACAACTCCTCTATAGAGCTTTCCCTCAATGTCAATATAGAAAACCCAGCACTACTGTATTCCTACTGGAGGTGGTACAAACCTCTGTAATTGTAGCTCCACATATTAACATGTCAGTATCCCCATTAGATTGCTTTTTGAGGGTATGACCTTTGGTTTGTAGTGTATCCTGTCATATATAGCACAGTTCTTGTCACTTGGAAATGGAAGATAGGAAGGAAGGAATGGAGGAAGGCAGAAGGGAGGAGCAGGGAGGAAGGAAATTGTACATAGCCTGTTTCAACAGCAATGCTGTTCCTAATACTTTATTTAATGGGCATTCATAATTAATGTTTTCTGTTTTCTTAGGAAAATTGACAGCTTCAATTTTTTAAAAATGTGTGCAGTTAGCTAATATACTATAAACAGGAATCATAAAAATACAACAATCTATTCAATTGCATAACTAGGTCAAAACAATTTTTCCTTCTCTTTCTTCCCAACCGCCAACTTTTTCTTTACTAAATGACTAGTTCAAAACCACTCGCCAGAGGCAGAAAAAAAAATCAAGTGACTGAAAATGCATCAACGATCTGACACTCTCAGCGAAAGCTCCTGAGAGCCTAATCATGTCCCAGGACAGACCCGGTCCTGGGGAAGCCTGCTCGCTAACAGCCTCCAGTCACAGAGGAGGGCAGGATGGGCCCTGGGGAAATTCCCAAGATTCTGAGCTCAGGAAACAATGAAGTACTCATCCTGGCCGCCAGCTCTGGAGTCCTTGGGTTTGTGCTGAATGTTGCTTATTCCTATTCTTGCACATTTCGGGGGGTGTGGCAGTCAGGTTTCTCTCTCTATTTCCGGCACAGTGCATTGTGTTCACGTTACATCCCTTCACCACTCCTTCTGTTGGTGGATCTGTTCCTCCAGCACCTGACTGCACTGGTTCACACATAGGTCTGAACTATTACATCTCCATTTGGGAGATGTAATTTAAAGTAAACACCACATCCAAGGTGGTGAGTGTTGCGAGCTGTTATTAAAAATATCTGTCCATGGGAGAGCTGTGTGGAGTCCTTCTTCATTAGCTGCCGGTCTGATCAAATAGATCTGCGGTGCCTGTGATAGCACGACTAGAGACCACTTCATAGGCTTTACCATGTTCTCCAAGGAAGCTGATTGCCGGAGAACTAGAGCAGTTGTGGACAGAAAATTTCCAGTTCAGAGTCAGATGCAGACTTGACTTTATGTAAAAGAGGTTCTTACAGATTCCTTCAGATGTGACAGAGCACCCAACTTCAAAACATGAAAAAATTAGGGGCCAGCCCGGTGGCACAGTGGTTAAGTTCGCACATCCTGCTTCGGCGGCCTGGGGTTCCCCGGCCCAGATCCCGGGTACGGGCCTATGCACCACCTGTCATGCCATCCTGTGGCAGGCATCCCACATAAAATAAAGGAAGATAGGCACAGATGTTAGCTCAGGGCCAATCTTCTTCAGCAAAAAGAGGAGGAATGGCAGCAGATGTTAGCTCAGGGCTAATCTTCCTCAAAAAAAACTTAAAAAAAAACATGAAAAAATTAAGAGTGAAAATAACAATGACATTTATTGAGCACTCATTATTTGCCAGGCACTATATTGTGAGTTTCCCATTAGGTAGGTACTATTCTCACTTCTGGTTAACAGATGAGGAAACAGAGGTTTAGAGATTACGGCACTCGTCCAGCTAGGAAGAGGTGGCAATGGGTCTCCAATCCTGGCCTGTTTTATGCTGCTGTATACTATTACTATTCCATGGCTTTAAACTCCAAGCATAGGTAGAGTTAAAACAAAAAATAGAATGATTTAATCCAAAAATTAACCATAGAAACAAAACCATAAAACAGCAAAGGTCAAAGTAATCTTATCCAGGCCCCTGGGAGTGAGCAAGCGGGGCTCCTCCCAGGTCAAAGATGAATGGTGTGGAGAAACTTGCTTTGCCTGCCCCAGTCTGGTGTCCATCCAGACCCATGAGGGAGAAGACCCATTGGCAACAGCTGGCACGCGCTCAGGAAGAAAAATCAAGCGCCCTGTGTCAAACACTCAGAATTCTATACCACCATTTTGCCTTTGTGGCTACAATTATCCTAGTAAAATCAGAATTTTATTCCCAAATTCTTCTCGTTTAACTCTTGCCTCTAGAAAATCACTTATGGAGAAACTGAAGGTTTCTAATATGTAAAGGAACTACCAGCCATCCCCACTGGACAGCTGTTGATCCGGCTCTTCAGTACTGTCCATTCCTGTTCCTAATCCCTATTCTTCTCCTTAGCCTAGATTCCTACTAAAAGGTTAACAAATCCCTTCCATTTCTAATTCATAACCCTCCACCAAAATGTATGGGTCATTTGTCAAATAGCAGCTCTTTTCAAGGATCATCAACTGAGCAACTTTTTGTTCTTATTGAAACTAGATTTACAAGAGTATCTGTCTTTGGAAAGAAGGTGTGTTCCTGTTTTAAGTCAGAATATTGTAGATCCATTCATATATTAAATGTGTTTTCAGGAGCATGCCATTTAAATTACTAGCCATCATTTATCTATTGTGGAAATTTGGATTTTTCAAATAAAGAGATATGAGAAAGTCACACCTGTGCTAGTATATATTATTGTGTTGTAATATTTATATAATATATACTAACTTATAAGTATTAAAATAATAATAATTTATATATATAATAATATTGCTGTGTTGTAAATATTGCTGAAAAGACAACGTAGGCTGCTCCTTGGAGGAAAAAAATCCAGCTACCTGTTTTCTATTCCCTCGTTTGTAATAATATTCACTTCCATTTCAAACTCAAGTTGCCCCAGTTCCTCAGTAAGATATCCATTGATACCCTCCAAGGTCATCAATGATTCCAGTGGTGAGGATTATAACAGGGTGGAACTCTCTGCAACAGGTCAAAGTGGCGAACCACGTCTGTATGTGTGAATAGGGTTAATACAGATGTTAGCTGTATCCTTTCTTATGGCTTTCTTGATCTTTTAATGTCTTAACTTATTTTTTAACTGCAAATTATGGGCCCCAAACCATACTTCCTGAACGATAATCTCTGAGAGTTAGGCCCAAGCATCTGTATTTTTAATAAGCAATACAATAGAAGGAACATTGTGTGATCATTTTAATGCCTGAAATGTTATTGGCAATCTTTTAATGCATAAATTATCTCTTGAATTGCCTCCAAGACACTGTAGAATGCCATAAAAGAAACACAATCCTTGCAATATAAACAAATAGATTTCTAATCTGTGTTTACTTAAGCAATGCAGACAAATGGATGTTGCCCTTTGTAGCATTTCCCCATATGGAGTTAATTCACAGCACAGTTTCTGAACTAGTTTGCTGGGAAAATTCCTTTGGCTTCTGTTTTTAAGGACTTTCTGTGCCCCACCTTTGACCCCTGCTATGCTTTCTGCAGGACACCTTGAGGAACAGCAACGGGTAAACTCCTTCCAGACATGGTGTGCAATTATTTGTATTCATTCTTTTCCTAAATGTTGTTTTTTCTTCTCAAAGACCTTTAGGAGCCATCAGATAAGGAGGATTTAGGATTTAGATTTCAAAGAATATCAAATTTATACCTCCTCTGTACGTCTATTTCTGTAATCAATGTGTCATATCGTTTTCCAAAGAATCTCACTGAAAAGTCTACATGAGTTGGTCTTCCGAGACATCACAACAAACAAAGCCATGTTCCAATAGGAAGCACAATGTAGGTGTGGCTGGGGTTCCTCAGATACAATCTAGCTGTTAAATTCACTCTGTTGAGTAGCGAATATCTGTTGAATACTAACAATGAGACAAAGGCTGTGCTAAGTGAGGAAGACAGACACGAACCTTGTCGCTGAAATGATGACAGTCAAGTGACAGACATCAGACAATTAATTAATTGCGACTTTGGTCACAGGAGGGCCTACCATGAGGCTCATCTCAACTGAGGTGGGAAGAGTCAGCAATGGTTTACTTTATTTGTGGCCTCAGTTATGCGTAGAATTTAGTTAGGTGGAGAGAGATGGAAAATGATGTTCCAGGCAGGGAGAACAGAAGAGCAAATGCTACAAGGCACTTGGTGTCTTAGCCAATTGAAGGAACAGACAGGGGGACAGTATAGTCAAGCACAACAGGTAAGGAGAAGAGTAACAAAGGAGAGGGTGATAAGATGCATACAGACAGGGTAAAACAAGAGAAGTGAGAAGTCACTGAAGCAGGGGAATGATTATATCTGTGACTTACACATTGATTATTTCACCAGTGTGGAAACTGGGTTTAGAGGAGAGTAAGTGGACATATAGGAAGATGAGTCAGGAGTACGCAGATAAGAAGGGATATATTGTCTGCAATGTAATTTTTCTTTTGATTTAGTTTTTTTTGTTAGTCAAGTATAGTTGACATGCAATAGCATGTTAGTTTCAGGTGTACAACAGTGATTCGACATTTTGTACTTTACAAAATGATCACCATAAGTCTAGTAAGCATCTGTTACCATGCAAAGTGATTACAATATTGTTGGCTATATTTCCTATGCTGTGTACTATATCCTCATGATTTATTGGATTTATAACTGGAAGGTTGTACTCCTTAACCCCTTCACCTCTTTTGCCCAACCCCCCTCCCTTCTAGCAACTACAGGTTCTCTGTATCTACGAGTCTATTTCCGTTTAATGTGTTCATTTGTTTTGTTTTTTAGATTCCACATATAAGCAAAATCATATGGTTTGTCTTTCTCCGTCTAACTTATGTCACTTAGCATAATATCCTCTAGGTCCATCTATGTTGTTGCAAATGGCAAGGTTTCATTCTTTTTAATGGCTGAGTAATATTCCATTGTGTGTGTGTGTGTGTGTGTGTGTGTGTGTGTGTGTGTATGTATGCCACATCTTCTTTATGCATTCATCTATCAATGTATTTTTAAAATGTGATATATAAATACACACATATATGTGTATGTATATACATGTGTGTGTATACTATATAATATGTGATATTATAATATATAACTATAAGCAAAACTATGTAAGTTCTTTTTACTCTCCATCCTAGAGGTGGTTACTTAACATTTGATCTACCCTCATTAGACATCCATTCACCAGAAGCAGCTACAACAGATGTCTTCAAATATCACTATTAAACCTTCATGAGAGAATTTGCTCATTGGCATAGGAATGCCAGAAAGAATATTCCATTGGTGAAAAGAATGACATTCAAAACTTATGAATTGACTATGGACAATTATACAACCATTTGTACCTGGGCATGAATAGCGTTCTGAGAATCTGGGGGGCCCAGCAGCCTCCCTCACCGCTGGGAGTGGTAACCTAGGCCTTGGTAACCAGACACTTAGTTCTGTGTCTCATTAGTTAACAGAGAATTCTGATTCAAAAGGAGGTGAGCTGAATCCTGTGGCTAGAATATTACCACATCTGCTCAAGCGAACCTTTCATGCTGGGTACCCTTCAAAGTGCCTAGAGTACAAATAAGTGGAACAGATTGTATAACAGTTTCTGTGCTTACTTGCAAACAAATGTTTGTATTTGTGGCAGAATCTGGTTTGAGATTCGCTTTAATTTTAACATCCCATCTGGTGGCAAACTTGTGGCGGAGGATACTTAGAGCTCTCACTAATCCCCAAACATCCTAAACTAGCGATATTTGCAGCAAGAAGGTGTACGTGGGATTGGCTAAATTGGCTCAGGTCAGTTAACAATAACTGGATTAAGAGAGTATTGTGGAGATGGAGAAAAGTGGATCTACCTTATGGTAGTCTACATATGGGGTAGACTTGACGTGGATGAGGGAGAGGAAAGTATGATGCATGACTAGGGTTTCTGGCATGAGCATTGGCTCATGGAAGTATGATATACAGAGACAAGGAACACTGGTGACAGAGCTGGTTTAAGAAGAAGATTATAAATTCAGTTTGGACAGCTGGGTTTGATATATTGTCGAGTTTGCTAAATAGAGATGTTGCATATGCAGTTGGTTATAAGAGATCTAGGGTTGAAGACGTACCCATGGGAGCCTTTGATGAATAGATGTAGTTGAAGGTACAAGAGTATGTGAGATTGCCCGGCAGATAATGGCTTAGAAGGAAAAAAGGGCCCTGAAGAACTCCAACATTTAAAGTTTGAGTACCGGAGCACATAAATCAATAATGATTTTGGTACTGTTACTCTAGCAAATATGTAGCATTTTACATAATTTTATGACCGATAGCAAAATTTCTTTTCAGGTAAGTCTTGCCTTTCCTTGGACTAATACTTTGATAAGCCAACTGAAGCAGAGACCACTTCGACGGCACACTTAAGCAATGAAACAGAACACAGAACCACGACACAGGAGAGAAAAAGAACTTATTTTCCTTTTTAAAGAAAGAGGACAGAGGAGGCAGTTCGCTGAAGAGACCAGGCTGGTGTCGTTACTGGAACTTCAAAGTGGGAGGGCAGCTAAAGGAAGGTGGTCTTCTGATGCATTTAAAGTTGTTTGTGACGCTCCATTGCAAATGCCTCCTCCAGCTTCCTCTGCCCAATCTTCACTAAAACCTAGAAAACTCATAAATGTTTACTATGAGTCATTATTATTAATTTTTTTTTTTTTTAGAAACCAGTGAGTTTCATGTAAGAGTCAAAGGAATAAGGGAAAAAGGCTGCATGTGGATACATACGAGGTAGCCTCTGAAAACATCCCCCCAGGAATTTGCAGAAATTTGGGGGCTGGCTTTGAACTCTAATAGGCTGTGGAATTGAAGGGGTTTATTTTCTATAGATTTTGAGGGAAAGGCATATCTGTCATCTCATATCTGGGTGATACATTTTTAAATGATCTCTTTGTATTATTTTAAAATTATTTTTGAATAGGTAATACAGTCATAAGTTTAACAGTGCAAAGAGCACTTACAGTAAGCCTCCCCCCCCCACCCTGTCTCTGATCCAGAAGCAACCATTACCATCTGTTTCTTATTTACCATTCCAGAGACATTCTATTTGTATAAAGCAAATACTTGTATATTCTTTAAAAATGTTCTCAGAAATTTTAGCACACTATGTAAACTCTTCTGCATCTTGCCTTCTTACTAGATCCTGGAGATCTTCTATATCAGTACAGAAATGCTGCTTTTTAAATGACCACATAGTTTTCTACATATGGATACACCATAATTTATTTAAGGAGTTCCCTACTGATGGTAATTTCAGTTGTTTCCAGACTTTTGCTATTACTACAAATGCCTCTATAAAAACCTTGTCCCTTTATCATCTTGCACGTGTGCAAATTGAAATGATTCTTCTTTCAGGAGTTTGAAGCTCCCTTCTCATCAGGACAAACGGCAGAACACAGAGGGGGCAGGTACCAAAGAGCACACAGAGAGAGGTTCAGAGGGCTCAGCTCAGAATCTCAGAGAGCTGCAGCAGCAAAGTCACAGCCAGCACGTGTCAGGGTAATTGGTAGTGAGCAAAACAATGCAGGGAAATAAACTAACAAAGACTTAGGACTAGAGATCTGTGTTTTGGAAGAAGACATTCTAAAGCTTATCTGACCTTACAGGACAAAGCAATGTGGATCACACGAAAGACAAACCAAACTAGCAAGAATCATCCCCTGAGCTTCCACGGACAAGGGTGATCACCAGTTCTTCAGGGGAAACTGAAGACAGGGATCAGAAACTGTATTCTCTGTCTCATTTTTATTATCAAGTTTTCATATAGCATTTGTAACAAATTGTTTTGGACACCTTACAAAATCTGGCGTTCTTTCACTCCTCTTGATAGTGTTACAGTCATATACTTGGAATGTGTGGACTCTCCTTTATTATTAATGAAAACTCCAGGACTCAGACTGAAAGAAACCAAAAAAATAATGATGATAACGAGCATTACCATGTATCGAGTGCTTACTACATGCTGAAAACTACAAAGAGCTCCCCATGGATTATCTTGTGTGATCCTCTTAAAATTCTATTAGGAAGGTAAGATTATTGTTCAGATTCTACAACAAGGAAACTAAGGGTAGAACACTCACCCAAGTTCACACAACTAAGACGTGACGGAATCAGGATTCAAACTTGGGCACTCCCAGTTGGAATGTCTCTCTCTCTCTTTTTTTTTTATGAAGATTAGCCCTGAACTAACATCTGCTGCCAATTCTCCTCTTTTTTTTTTTTTTTTTTTGCTGAGGAAGACTGGCCCTGAGCTAACATCCATGCCCATCTTCCTCTAATTTATATGTGGGATGCCTGCCACAGCATGGCTTGCCAAGTGGTACCATGTCCACACCCGGGATCTGACCCACAAACCCTGGGTCACCGAAGCAGAATGTGTGACTGGTAACTGCTGCGCCACCAGTCTGGCCCCAAGTCGGAATCTCTTAATCACTAATGTATGCATAAAATTTTAGCCAAACAGCAGGATCTAAGTTCACTGCTAATAACTAGCCCTAAACTGTCCATCTCTTTATGTTAGCTTTTCCTTAATCTCATGGCTTCCTTAAAGACTTAGTGCTTTTCAGTCAAGTGGCTTGGAAACTAACCACTTAACTTGCCTCAAGCAAATAATAATTCTTTCCAGATAAGTGGTGCAGAAAAACAGACAGGCCTTATAAAAAGTCTCTCCTAATGAAGCTTATTTCTGTGTGCACTACAAGTTCAACATTCATTTTTGAAAAAATTATTATTTTTGGTATAATGATCTAATACATGCTTATAGACTCGTAACAAAGAATACTTGTTTTAAAGAATTTAAGTGACTAGAAAAAGGTAAAGGCCATAATGAAAGGTAAAAAATGTCAATGGTAGATCTTGTCACACTGTAAGATGCATAATGTGATTGGTACACAATTTTTAAATGAATCAATATAGTTAAAAGAATAATACCAGGATATCAGAAACCATAAGGCATTCTAGGTGAGCCAAACTAAATAGCCTGGGCAATCATACATAGAAGATACAGCATAATCTTCAGAATAGGACAAGCAACAGTTCCTCCGCATATTCCAGAGATACGGCAATTGTGAAAGTTGTTAAGAAAAAAATAGAAGAGGAAAAATTTTCAGATCCAATTGCTGGTGCAAGTAATTCAGCTTCAGTGTGGCCACAGATGGCTGCATAGCATGACATACTCTCTCTGCTCTTGTTTGTATTAAAAACATTCTCATTTTTCATTACTGCCAAGCATTTATTTCAGATATGCATATTTATGTTAATTGCCACTTGAGCACACAAAACTAGGGTAGGCACTAAAAATACAGAACTAAAGAAGACCTGGGTCATGAGAAGATCATCCTCCTTCTACAATAGGTGAATTCCTCCAGGGAAAAATCAATTATTTTCTCATTGACCCCCATTGGTATGTGTTAGTGCGGTGACCCAGTTCCTGGCATCCTCTTGCCTTGTTCTAGGGAATTAGTTCCATTCTGTTCCCTCAGAAATTGCTCTTGAGGTGACAGGCAATTTCTTCTAGGTCCTGTGTGCTTGCTGGAACCTGGTGTAATGATCTAGTGGTCTCATTTCCATGCAGGCTGTCTTGAGATAGGCAATCTACTATATGAGAGAGAGCCTGGATCAAACAGGGGTGCATGAACACTGGATGTTCTGACAAACTCACTCCAGTCACCAAGGACTGCAAAAACAGTTTTTATAAAGACCATTTTACTGTTAACAAAAATGCATAATGAATTCCATCTCTCTCCTTCCCTTTACTGCTAAGTTTCTTTCTATTCACAAGTTAACGAGATATAAATGATACACAAAATAACTGCACATATTTAAAGTACACAATTAGATGAATTTAGACATATGCATACACCTATGATACCTTCAGCACAATCAAGGTAATAAACATATCCGTCATCTTAAAAAGTTTCCTTGCATCCCTTTTTGTGTGTGTGCTAAGAACACAACATAAGATCTACCATATTAACGAGTTTTTAAGTGCACAATACCGTATTGTTAACTACAGCCACCATGTTGTACAGCAGATCTCCAGAAGATACTCGTCTTGTATGATTGTAACTTTATATCCGTTGAACAGTAACTCCCCACTGTCTCCTCCCTCCTACAGCAAAATTTCTCGGAAAGATTGCTCTGTAATTGTCTCTTCTTCTGTATCTCTTATTCACTCTTCTACCCCTAAAAATTTCATTTCCACCCCCACCACTCTACTAAAACTGCTCTTTTCTGTGATAATCTTCTAGTTACCAAATCAAATAAACATAACTTGACTCACCCGAGGCATTTGTCATAAATACTATTGAGATCCCCTCCCTCTTGAAATCCTTTTCTCTTCCATTGGTGTCTGTAACAATAACTTCTTTTGAATTTTCTCCTATGTCTCTGATGGCTCCTTCAACGGAATCCTTTTAGTATTCCTATCCTTTAAATGATGATGTTCCCTAAGGCTTCTTCTGCATTCGTTTCTTATTAATGAATGAATATTCACTGATATCACCCATATTTGTTATCTATACACCCCAAATTTCTCCTGAGCCTGAGGCCTTAATTTCCAACTATCCACTAGGCATCTCCACCTGGATATCTCACAGGCACATCGCGCAATAAGTCTTTAATTACATTCCTGTTATTTCGTATCCTATCTCTGTGTGGGGCATGTTCATCCACTCAACTGCCCACGTGAGACCTGAACCATCTCTACTTTTGTCCTTCCCACTCTCTATATCCTAGGCATCTACTGATTCTATCCTCCACTTCTAATTGGTCCCATTCTCTCCACCTCCACTAACTTTGCCCAGTTTAGGGCCCTATCATTTCTCACCTGGGTGACATCTCCCTACTTGTTTGCCTTCTCTTCCCAAGCACTTAGACCATAGCAGGTGTTCAACAACCCTTTGATGGTGAAATGAATACACCATAACAATGTCTCTCCCCACATCTACCACCCAGTGACTCACCATACTTGCTCCAGGAATCTTTCTAAAACACAAAGGTAGTCATGCACATCTCCCCCAACTTCAAATCCTGCCACTGCCTCCAGGATCAATTTAATTCTCTTAGCATGGCACACAAAACACTGTTTTCCTTTCTCCTGCCTCATCTCTAGTCTCATCTCTCACCATGCCCCAATGCACCCTCACTGCAGCCCTGTGAGACAACTCACAGCACCACTATTCTTTAAAGACCTTTTCCTCTCTTTTTATTAAGGGACAATTAACATACAATAAAGTGCAGACTGTCAGTGCACGTACTGATGGATTCTGCAAAGTGTATACATCCGTGTAACCACCGCCCTAGCCAATATATAGAACATCTCCACCATCCCAGGAAGTTCCCCATGTACTTACCAGTTAATCACTTCAAATTAATCACTGTTCTGATTTCTATCATGTCAGTTTTGCCTGTGTCTGGCTTCTTTTGTTCCACATAATGTCTGTGAGATTCATCTGTGTTGTTGTGTATACCAGAAGTTCATTCTTTCTAAATTGCTGAGTAGTATTCCATTGTTTAAATATACCACAATTTTTTTATTATTGGTAGACATTTTAGTTGTTCTCAGTTTAGGTTTATTATGTATAACGTTCTTATGTAATCTTTTTGTGGACATAGGTTTTTTTTTCTATAAATCCCTAGGAGGGGAATTACTATGGTTAATTTAATAAGAAACTGCCTAATGGTCTTCCAACCATGCATCCTCATCCTCAGCATTTATATATTCTCTTGGTGTTAATATTTTTATTTTCATCACTCTAGAGTATTTTAAGTGGTGTTTCATTGTGGTTCTAAGTTTCATTTTCTTCCTGACTAATGATGTTGAGCACCTTTTCAAGGTGATTATTGGCATTTATATATCCTCTTTTGTAAAATGTCTCATCCAAGTTTTTACCCATTTAAAAAGTTGAGTTGTCCGTCTTTTTATTATTCATTTGAAGGAGTTCCTTATGTGTCCTGAATATAAGTTTTTTGCCAAATACATAACTTTTCCCATCTTTGACTTACCTTTTTATTTTCCTAATGATGTCTCTTAAAGAGTAGAAAAATGCAATTTATCATCTTTCTTTTCTTTACCCTTTTTAATTTATCTATGCAGGATTTCTTACCTGGGAGAAACTTCCTCCTTGTCTTTGAGAGCCAACTGACATCACAGGATATAGTAATCACTGGTGATCTCACTCTTTTTCTCCCTGACTACCTGGAGACCAACTTGAGAGCAGTGGTTGTGTTTTATTAAGAGCTTTATATCTAGTAGAATGCCTAGTAAGTAGCAGGTGCTCAAGAACTGTTTAGTACCCAAATACACAAAATAAGTATGTTGAAAATTGAAAGAATCAATTCAATTTCATCAATTAACTTCTTTGCATGTCATTTTTTCTTCCTGAAACAAGGAAAACTCCCCACCTACCTCTCAAGCATGTGTAGGGGAGGAGGACATTTCCTCTCCCCAAATGTGGGTTTGTCTGGCCGGAGAATGAATTAAATTCACATGAGACAGAATAGCAAGAGAAAATTAAACAAAGCTTTATGAGGAACCATGGCCCGGGGCCTTTCTTCCCGAAGGAAGAAAGGGCACCGAAGAAGTGGGGTACACATAGTGGTTATATACCCCCAAACAGGGTGTTTCACATGTGATTGAAATGTCCCTCCCATAATAGTCACAAGGTTGCCCTGTCGGCACAGCGCTTGATGGACACAGCAGGTAGTGGTCTGCTGTCTCAGAGGGCGTAGCAGGAGGCAAGTCGATTGTCTGGAGCTGGGTGGTCACAGGAGAGCACAGCAATCAGTTCCTAGCCTAAGGAAAGCTGCTTAATCCTTAAGAAATGCCAACGTTGGGAGGGGGAGGGAAGTCAGTTACAGGAGGTTACCAGACTACCACAATAAAATGCAGATTTAAGTCCTTGCCTTTGGTATTGATTAAGAGTTTTTGGAGAAAAGGTCATCTCCTTTCTTCTTCCTGGTACAGAGAGGGAGGCACCTTTTACAGATAGAGATTTACCTTACAAATGTAAATGTGTCCTAACAAAGGGCAAGTTCCATTCCTCAGAGCCTCCTTCCCTGTCCCAGTTTATCAAAAGCAATCAACCTCAAATAATCCTGATGCCAAAGAGACATATCTTGGGGTGGCCAATTCCAGGTCCCCACACATGTACAAGCAATGAAAGCTTTATGAGGTTGTGAAAATGGAGCTTATTTTTGCCTCTTAAATATACACCAGTAAGCAGCCTGTGAATATGTACTTTTCACAGATTTTTATTATTATTATTTCATGAATCCTAATTTTCATTTGAAAAACAGTATATGTAATCTTTAATTAATTAGATGCTCCTCATGAAGTGCTGGGCCACCATGAAACAGAAAAACCCATGACTAGCCAGAACTTGAGATGTGAGCATTTGCCATTTGACTTCATCATGTCAGAGTGACCAGCTTTTTATTCTAGTGAGGTTCGCTAATGTCTAAATTCATATGGATCACACAAAAGGGACAACGTCATCATCAAATTTGTCCAAGAAATTAGACTTTAATGAATTCCGTAGAGAACTCTAACTTGATAATGAGAGCTAAGAAGTCATAATCCTATTCTGACAGAAAAATGCAGTGAAAAAAAAGTTGAAAAGCACCAGCAATACATGAAAATGACAGGTTAATTGAGGAAGGAAAGTGCAAACGTCTCCTCTCCGCAGGAAACCGCAGAGTGGAGAAGCCCCTGCTCAGTGGACAAAGAAACACAATCAAACGACATTCAGCACATTATGAATTAAGCATTTGAGAGCAGAGTGACTTTTTCCATAGTAACAAAGCCTCAGAAAGTCCAGAATTTTATTGGCCAGATTCTTGCATTGTTCCAGGGCAGCAAGAATCCTCACCCTGGGTGATTAAAAGAACCAGAAGCAAGCGTGATACTCAGATATTCAACTTAAACTGATAAATACAGGGAGAGAATAAAAAATATAGTTAATGTATAAGTAGCCAGCATATTCAATTTCCAAAAGCGAATTTAGAAACTAATCGAAACTGAAGTTTAATGGATTTGATGCAATAATTTAGCATTGCCTAATGAAAGAATCTATCCGTTAACCAGTATGCAATCTTTGCTCCTGAGAGAGTTGGTTCTGTTAGGGGGTCATGAAAGGGTCCACATCTTTCTCTCTAGTCAAGGCTTTACGCTGGGCGCAGGAGTGTGAGATAATCTTCCTAAAATGGCAAAGATCCCCGAAAGAGAGTAGTGTGAAATTGCCCTTGGCACAGAAGTACTGAAGAAATGCAGCACGCTGCAAAAAGTGGAGGGGCAGCAAGTCACTGGCTGCTTGTGACAACTCTGTCGTCATCAGGGAAACTGTTGGCCCAGACACCTCCTGAACCATGACCTGGCTCTTGTTGCCCTAAACCACATCTGAGTATTGTCCATATTCTCAAACTTAATCCAAAATAGATTTGAAATTCTCTTTTAAGAATTTGGTCATGACTGAAGTTAGGAAGTTAGAATTCTGGTTGCAAAGAATTTCAGTTGAAAGTAAGAACTATGTCTTACTCACCTTTGGTAGCTTGTGTGCCTAGAACAATGCCTTGCTGGAAATTAGTAAGTGAATTAATGGGAGGCCTTGAAAGAAAAAGAGAAATTTACAGGAACGTTGGAGCTGAAAGGCTATATTTAGGAAACTGAGGAAGCAAACCCAATAACTGAACGAACACTCTACGACTCATTTAGGTATTGATCAAAGAGAGAATTTATTCACAGAGCTTTTCAAATACAAACAAAATAGCACTTTTTTATTCTTTACAAAATGAATATTGAAATAAATGTGGTACAGCACAGTACAATAATGGGCAAAAGAAAACACCATCTAATGACTGGAAAATGTCTCCCATTACTTTCATATCTTCAGCTGAATTCTCCCCTACAGTCGACTGAAATTTGCCCCTTTACTTCGTAAGAATATCATAGCAGAAGCTACTCAGACAGAGGAATCCTGCATATTTTTGAATAATATTGAAATACAAAGGCGTTACTCTAAAAGTCCGCATAAACACTGAAAACATGTTGAGGGCATAAAGAGTTTACGCAGGATATACAAAATACTGATAGAGTGCCTTATTGGTCCATTTATTAGGTTTAACAGATGCTTTATAAAGTGATAATACTGTGTTTTAAATGTATATTTAAAAGAAAACAGAGGAGTAATGCATGGCTTAACCTCTCATACAGTCTGTGCAACAGTGTATATGTTTGTGCGTGGGCATGTGTGTGGATGCGTGTGTCTGTATGTGCTCGTGTGCTTTCAGAAGCGCCATGACCTACAGGGAACATCTGCGGGGTACCCTGCTTCCAGACATAATACTGTTTCTACTAGCCCTTTGATGCTCTGAGTCCTCATCTTTAAAAAAAACCAAACCCTAGTTTGCATATATAAATTTGTTTGTGTGTGTTTGTGTTCTGCATTAACAATACTCTGTGGAAGAGAAACACCCAACACCCTGCAATATTTTTAGCCTTTGGTCCATTTTCCTCTATCATTCCATGCTCTCCATTTCTTTCACAAATCGTGCACAACCCTTCCACATTATATAATGTTTCTGATTCCATTGGGTTTCATTTCATTAGCACTGTAAGATTAGAACCACTATTCCACCTTTTGAAAGTAGCTGGATGCTTCAGGACCTCCAAGCCCCTTCGGCTCATCTCCTCCTCTGTTTGCTCTTGGTGGCTCCATCTCAGTACGGGTACTGCTTCTGTTTCTTGCCAGAGAAGCAAGCCAGCCACGTGCACAGCAGCATGGCGGCGGCAGCACCTGCTCCTGTGCAGTAGTAGGCCCAGCCGATTTCACACTTACCTAGGGACACAAGAAAGGCAGAGAAAGCAGGCATAGATCAGGATGATTCTGCAGGAGGCTCTGCTATTTCTCCCTGGTGTACAGAAGTGAAACTGAAATGCCCATTAGAAATGTGGTGTACTCAGCCAAAGGCAATGATAACAGGTGCTGAAAACTCTCTCGAGACTGAAGAAAGCCAGAATGGTTGTGTGCATTTCAGAAGGACCTCAATGACTATGCCTCCTGCTAGCTAAGAATATAGAAGCCTATTCTCCTCCACCCATGCCCACAGCCCTAGCTGAAGAAAAGGAGAAAGGTCAGCAATCAGGATAGAAGAGATGAAGGTATTAATTCTAATTTAAATCACCCAAACTCATATGTGTAATGAGGTACACCACCTTAGGAAAAATTCAAAGTAGACATAGTCTTTTTGCAAAGGGCCACTATAAGGAAGAGACTTATTTGAAGGATAATGCTAGAGTGAATACTGCTATTTACACAGAACTGCCAAATGACTCAAATTCTACGATTTGAACTGAAGAAGAAACCTCCCAGATTTTCCTAGGGTCAGCACTCACCTTTAAGTTAAAGCATCATGTAAATCAGAACATAAAGACAAGGGTCCAAACGGATCCCAGTCTCTCAGAGTTGGATTAGTATTAGTAGTAACAATAACACATCCACCATACTAAAAATACAATTAGTAAAAGAAAACAGGAGTAGCTATATTAATTTCAGAGAGAGCAGATTTCAAAGTAAGAAGTTATCAGGGACAACAAAGAGCATTACATAATGATAAAGGACTCAATTCTCCAAGAAGATATAATAATTCTTAATGTGTGTGTGCCTAAGAAGAGAGCATCAAACTATGTGAGGCAAAAATTGACAGACTTCGAGGAGAAATAGATGAATCCATTATCATCGTTGGAGACTGCAACAATCTTATATTAGCACAGATCCAGCAGGCAGAAAAAATCTGTGAGGACACAGTAGGATTCAACAACACTATCAATCAACTGAATATAATTTATATCTATAAACTAATTCATCAAACAACAACAGAATGCACATTCTTCTCAAGATCAGATGCAACATTCATCAAGATTCTGGGTGATAAAACACACCTTGATGCATTTAAAAAGAATAGAAGTCATACAATGTCTGCTCTTAGACCACAGTGGCATGAAACTAGAAATCAATAAGAAAAAGATGACTGGAAAATCCCAAAATTTGTGGAGCTTAAGCAACACACTTTTTTTTTTCTTTTTGAGGAAGATTAGCCCTGAGCTAACATCTGCCGCCAATCCTCCTCTTTTTGCTGAGGAAGAATGGTCCTGAGCTAACATCCGTGCCCATCTTCCTCTACTTTTTATGTGGGACACCTACCACAGCATGGCTTGCCAAGGGGTGCCATGCCTGCACCTGGGATCCGAACCGGCAAACCCCAGGCTGCTGAAGTGGAACGTGCGCACTTAACCGCTGTGCCATAGGGCCGGCCCTAGCAACACACTTCTAAATAACACATGGGGCAAAGACAAAATCTCAAGAGAAATTTTAAAATATTTTGAATTAAATGAAAATGAAAATATAATTTATCAAAATTTGTGGGATGCAGCAAAAACAGTGCTTAGAGAGAAATTTATAGCACTGAATGCATGTATTAGAAAAGACAAAATATCGAAAGTCAATTATCTAAATTTTCACCTTAGAAACCTAGAAAAAGAAATACAAATTAAACTCAAAGTAAGCAGAAGAAAAGAAATAGTAAGAATAAGAGCAGAAACCAATGACATTCTATGAGGTCAGCATAAGCCAAATACCAAAGCCAGACAAAGACATTACCAGAAAAAAAACTAAAACCAATATCTCTAATGAACATAGACAGAAAAATCCTCAACGAAATATTAGCAAATCAAATCCAACAATGTATAAAAAGAATTATACAGCATGACCAAGTGAGATTTATCACAGGTGTAAAAGGCTGGTTCGACATTCAAAAATCAATTAATGTAATCCATCACATCAACAGACTAAAAAAGAAAAATCACATGATCTTATCAATAGATACAGAAAAATATTTAACAAAATCCAAGACCCATATATGAGAAAGACTCTCAGTAAACTAGGGATGGAGGGGAACTTTCTCAACTTGATAAAGACTATCTATAAAAATCCTACAGGTAATATTATACTTAATGGTGAGAAACTCCAAACTTTCCCACTATGATCAGGTGCAAGGCAAGGATGTCCCCTCTCCCACACCTTTTCAACATCATGCTGGAGGCCTTAGCTAATGCAAGAAGCAGGAAAAGGAAATGAAAGATACAGATTTGGAAGGAGAAATAAAACTGTCTTTGCAGATGACATGATTATCTATGTAGAAAATGTGAAATAATCCACAAAAAAACTCCTGGAACTAATAAGCCATTATAGCAAGGTTGCAGGATACAAGGTTAATATACAAAAGTCAATTGCTTCCTATACACAAGCAATGAACAAGTAGAATTTGAAATTAAAAACACAATTTGCATTGTCACTCCCAAAAATGAAATAATTAAGAATAAATCTAACAAAATGTATACAGGATCCATATAAGGAAAACTACAAAACTCTGATGATTGAAATAAAAATAAATAAACAAATCAAGAGATATTCCATGTTCGTGAATAGGAAGACTCAATATTGTCAAGAAGTCAGTTCCTCCCAATTTGATCTATAGATTCAATGCAATCCCAATCAAAATCCCAGTAGTTATTTTGTGGATATTGATAAACTGATTCTGGAGTTTATATGGAGAGGAAAAAGACCCAGAATAACCAACACAATATTGAAGGAGAAGAACAAAGTCAGATGACTGACGCTACTTGACATCAAGACTTAGAATAAATTGCCAGTAATCAAGACTGTGATGTTGATGAAAGAACAGATGGATAGATCAATAGAACAGAATAGAGAGCCCAGAAGTAGACTTCCATCAATATAGTCAACTGATCTTTGACAAAAGAGCAAAGGGAATATAATGGAGCAAAGATAGTCTCTTCAACAAACAGTGCTGGAACAACTGGACATTCACATGCAAAAAGAAAAAAAAAAGGAAACTAGACACAGACCTTACACCCTTCACAAAATGGATAAGACATAAAACTATAAAGCTCTTAGAAGCTAACTTAAGAGAAAACCTACATAACCTTGAGTATGGTGATGACTCTAGATACAACACCAAAGGCATAATCCATGAAAGAACTAACTGATAAGCTGGACTTCATTAAAATTAAAAAACTGAAAGACAGCGTTGAGAGAATGAGAAGATGAGCCACAGACTGGGAGAAAATATTTGCAAAAGATACATCTGCTAAAAGGCTACTACCCAAAATGGACAAAGAACTCTTAAAACTCAACAATAAGAAAACAAACAACCTCATGGAAAAATGGGCTGAAGACCATAACAGACACCTCACCAAAGAAGATATACAGATGGCAAATAAGTATCTGAAAAGATGCTCCACATCATATGTCATAGGGAAATGCAAATTAAAACAAGAGTGAGATATCACTACACACCCATTAGAATGGCCAAAATCTGGAACATTGACACTACCAAATGCTGGCGAGGATGTGGAACGACAGGAACTCTCATACACTGTGGTGAAAATGCAAAATGGTACAGTCACTTTGGAAGACAGTTTGGCATTTTCTGACAAAACTAAACATACTTTTACTGCACAATCCAGCAGTCACACTCCTTGGTTTTTACCAAAAGAAGCTGAAAACTTGTCCACACAAAAATCTGCACACAATGTTTATAGCAGCTTTATCCATAATTGCCAAAACTGTGAAGCAACCAAGATGCCCTTCAGACCCAGAATTCAAACCTGGGTTCCAGGTCCTAAGAATAAGAAGTCATTGACCCAAAAGATCCTACCTGAGTTAGTGGAATGGGTTTCTGCCTTCATTAATCCTTTCTTCTTCTTCTTCTTTTTTTTTTTTTTTAACAGCATCCAAGTTATTCTTTTTGCATGAACAGTAAGAGAGGTTTCTATCTCTCTCACCGAACATTGTCTTTTCTGCTCCAATTTTAGTCCCTCTTTTAGTCTTGTGATCTGATCAGAAAATGCTCTAACAACTACTTCCTCCCTTTCCTTTTGCTCTTGTTTACACATTACATTAGACAAAAACACATATACAAAGATACTTGGATTTCACAGTCATTGAACATATAAACCATAGATTGAAAAGTATATCCTCTTTTTTTTTACAGATCAGTCATTTTTACCTTGTTCATTAATAACTTTATTGAAAAATACAAAGTCTGTTAGGTATAGCATGCAATTTGACTTCATATCTTCACTGAAATTTACTGGAGGGGTAGTTGGCATGTGCCCTATTTACAAATAAGAAGGTAAAGTGAGGCAAAGCTAAATGAGTCATTGGCTTGTCAGTCAATGGTGGCAAAATGAGACCAAGGGCCTCTGTATCCCCTAGGACATTACCTGTGCACAAAGACAATCAGCTATGTGGGTGAATCTTCGACCTAGGAGTCATCCTTGATTTCTTCCTTTCTATATCCAACCATAATAACAAGTTAAAAGTAGCAATTTATTGGTTGACTTACATATTGATTACTGTTTGTTCCAAATTGTCAGAAAAGTGTTAGTTACATGGCGTAAGTACTAATTCATTTAATCCTCATAAGAACATAAAGCTGTAGGTACATGAGTATCATCCCAACACTCAGATGAGAAAACTAAGGCCAAGGAAAGGTCAATCACCTGCCCAAGGACTTATCGTTAGTAAGACGCGTCCTTTGCCTCCCTCTCCGAAATGCATCCTGTGTACTACCACTTCTCAAGTGCCTACAGCATCCCCAGGCAGTCTTACCCACTGTTGCTGTTTCCCTGTCCCCCTGCTTCTATCACCAACACCAAAGCAATCATGTTAAGTCACTCTCTTACTTAGAATCCTCTAATGAGTTCTCAACACCCCAATCTCCTTCCAACGGCCTATGAGGCCTTGAATGAGCGAGTATCTGCCTACCTCTCAGACCTCAAGACCACCTTCCCTCTTCTTTCTGGCCACACTGGCTGCCTTCTCTGGACCACATCAGGCTTGTTGCTGCCTTGGGTGCATCACACTCAGTATTCCTTCCACTCGGGAAATTCTACTTCCAGGTCCTTAGAGAGCCGGCTCCTTCTCAAATGGCACCTCTGTAAAGATACCTCCCACCGCCTCCCCACCCGCCTCATCGAAGTCATTCTATCCCTTCACCTCACTTTCTTTCCTTTGTAGCACTTAACCACGGTTTGTAAATACTGTGTGTGTGTGTGTAATTTCAGTCTCTCACTAGAATAAAAGCTTCAATTAGGGGAGACCTTTGTATATTTTGTTCTCCATTGTACCCCTACAACTAGGAGCCGGGCTCCTAGTAGGCACTCCATAAACAAATGTTAAATGAAAGGCAAAGTAAAAGAAAAAACAGGAAGAAAAGAAGCAAAGTAGGCAGCCAGTCAGTTCCCGAAAAACACAGTAAATCTGGGATTTTATTTTAAGAGTAACTGTGGTTCTATTTTCCGCAGGACTTTTGGAGAGAAGTTCCCAAACCAACTATGCATTTGTAGCCTCATGCAGAAAGTGCTACACTGAACAGGACACTAGGTCTTGGAGGATCTCATCTCCACCTGAGGGCAGGTCTCACTGGCACAACCACCTCCATTCAGACTAATAGATAAGCATTTTTCAAGGGTGACAGAGTCCCCTTCATGCACCAGATTTGCTGATAACCACAGGCTAATGTGGCTGTGAGTCTTGGGATTCATCTCCATTTTGAATTACTCTTTAGTTGGATAAAATAAATCTCGGAGGCAGAATTAATAGGTAGCTAAGAGATGGCACTAGTGGTTTAGAACCTTTCAAAAAGTCAGCAAAATTTGTGGTCCATTCAGCACAGGGCTCATAATGTAGAACACAACCAATTGTTCATTAATAACAAGATACTGACCAACACACAGTTCGTGACCTAACATGAAAAGCAGAGTATGTAATTCTTTCTTAATTATTGGGCACTTAAGGAAAAGTAGTTGGTGAGGCTAATTACTTGAGAATAGTATATGTGACAGTAGCCATATGTGTTAAATAAAGATGAAAAAAAAAAAAAATACTAAAGGGTTGATTATCAGAGGACACAGGAGAGAAAGTGTAATTCTTTTTTTCTCCAGGGAATTCAATAAAATCGCAGAAGTTTAAACTTTTGCGGCTCTTAACTGGCAGGGTTGCTGTAGCAGATGGTGTAGATGCTCCACCCAATTCCTCTGGATCCCTCTGCTGGTTCTGGGCTCCCATCCCTCAGCTTCTGATTGTGCTTTGCTACTAAAAGCTTACACATGCAACCCTCTTCAGTGGACCCCTAAGCACAGAGCCACTTTGCCCCAACTCTGAGAAAGCTGAGGTGCCCCCTGGCATGACCTGTAGCCAATGACGGACTGGTGCAAGAGTATGAAAGCTCGCTTTCTTGCCTCCAGGTGGGACAAACTCTGCAGTGTAATGAATGTTCCAGAGCCACTGTGAGTTCAGGATGAGGCTAGGACATCACCTTAAATTGCATCCTTGCTTGGTGTTTACTCCTTCACTCCCTTCCTTTCCCACTTCCTTAGCTGGTTTCTCCTTGGCACATTTCCTTGATTATTTGAACATGAACCCTCATCTCAGGATCTGCTCTGGGGAACACAGATTTAAGATAAGAGCAAATGAACAAAGTCTATCTGGCTTTCTTTATCATAATAAGGGTCTGTGAAGTTCCCTCAGTTATCAGAGGCTTCACCATGCCACCCCCCAGCCCCCAAGATCTACCGTCCCCTGCCAGAGCCAGGAAAGAGCCTTCAGCACCAGTTGTCTCACCCTTCCCCTGGGCTACCATCTTCCCGGGGCAAATCCAGCTCCTTGTCTTGTTAAGTGTGTATGTGTCATTTCTAACCATTGTTATGTTTCTGGAGCCTTTCTTGTTTTTGTCCTGAAACATACAGTCAACTCATCAGACCAACTGTCAATCAAATGAAAATGCAACTAAATAAAGGTACTTCAAAAGTGTACATTTGGGCTGGTCTGGTGGCATAAGGATTAAGTTCTTGTGCTCTGCTTTGGTGGCCTGGGGTTCAAGGGTTTGGATCCCGGGTATGGACGTACACACTGCTCATCAAGCCATGCTGTGGCAGCATCCCACATTCAAAAGTAGAGAAAGGTTGGCACAGATGTTAGCTCAGCAACAATCTTCCTCAAGCAAAAAGAGGAAGATTAGCAACAGATGTTCGTCCTAGGCCAATCTGCCCCACCAAAAAAAAAAAAAAAGGCATACATTGTAGAAGAAAATGTTTGAGGATATCACAAAATATTTCTGCTAATTACATATATATGTAAGCTTTTGTGTGCAATTTATACATTTTGTGGTTTAAAATCAACAACGGGCTAAGATCCAACTAATCTAACGAGCAACTAATCCAACAAATGAGCAACTATTGTTTAGTGTGACTTAAAAGAAAAATATTCCTCTATTTCAGACATGAAGACTTTTATTTACTAAGAAATTCATAAAATAAATAATTATTAAATCAATGTGGATTTATTCTGGTATTTTGTACTACAAAGAAATATAGCCAGCCCATCAAACTAGCCTCAAAAACATATACAAAAGCATACACACACACACACACCACACACACACACACACACACATCTTTTGAGAACCAAGAAATACTCAAGATCAGATGAGTAAGATTAACAGGTGTCAATAGTGGTTTAGGCAAATCTAAAGAAACACTAAGTCATCCAGCTCCTAATTCCTGATTCCTTGATTTCTTTCCTCCTATTCTTCCTCTCTCCCTCTCTCTCTCAATTTGTTCATCCATCCAACAAATATTTAACTGCCTATTCCAACTAGGAACCACTGGGTGCTGGGGATCTAGTTGGGAGCAAGTTAGACACAGTCTCTGACAACAAGGAGCTATTGTCTAGTCAAGGAAGTAAGTATTAAACAGTAGTAACTCAGAAAATTATATAATGATAGTTGTGATATGTGCTTTGAAGAAAAAAAATCAGGATGCTAAGACAGCAAATCACAAGGGATCTTATATAGTGTGGTCAGTGAAGGAGAGCCTTAAGTTAGAAGTGGAATTTAAGCTGAGACCTGGCAGATGAGCAGGAGCTAGCCAAGTGGGAATGTGGGAAGCCAGGAAAGAGTGTACTTGCAGTAGGGGGATGAGAAATGTAACGGAGAAACGTAGGTGGATCTGGGTCTTGTTAAAGTATTGCTCAAGCCAGAGATGGATGCCACTTTGGGTGTAAAGGAGAGATGGGGTTGGGAATGACCACTTCCAGAGTCTCACAGCTTGAAGCTTGAAAGCTTTCTCTTCAGAATTTTCACCTGGACTGTGGGATAGAAATGTGAAGTATGCAACACTCCTCAATAAGTCTTGAGCCCCTAGTATATGTGTTGCAATGTTACAGGAGGTGCAGACACAGCAGTGAACGGGACTATGGATGTTCCAACCACAGACTGGACACTGTACCTTGAACTTCTGCAAAGGAAAAGGAAAAGTAGAACTTTCTCTCTGAGCATGACTCCATTGTTAAAATCCCTGTGCTCAATAAAAAGAAATTAGCACTGTGCTTTACAATAATAGGAGAAAAAGTCTTTTTGAGTACATTAGGCTATTAGGAAAGAGCAGATCTTTAAGTTTATATGTTTTAAACAGCAGGGTAGTCCACCAGGAGTAAGAATTAAATGAAATGAAACCAGGAAATGTGGAGCCATTCTTCCATGGCCTCTCTCTCCTCTGTCCTGGCCATAAATGCCTGTTGTTATAACGCAAACAGAAAGCATTTTACCAGAGGGTAAGTTTTGTCTGTGATCCTTTCAGAAAATTAGAGAAGCAAATCCGTTTAAACTTTCCCTTTTGCTCTCTGTAATGCTCCATCACACAGGACTCCAAGCTCGCTTGGTTGGCAAATTGCTGCTTTCAACAACGGGGAAGACTACACTCGACAGATAAAATAGAGGTTAATGGAACAGAAAGCAGCAAACCACAGCCACCTGCCAAGTCCATGGAAGAAGATGCCGTGGAGGCATTCCAGGGCAGCCCGGGAGAGGAGAGAGGGTGCGAGAGGTGTGGCTGATTTTTTAGGGTGGTTCACATTAGGTTTTTGTTTTTTTTTTTAAGATTTTATTTTTTTCCTTTTTCTCCCCAAAGCCCCCCGGTACATAGTTGTATATTCTTTGTTGTGGGTCCTTCTAGTTGTGGCATATGGGACGCTGCCTCAGCGTGGTTTGATGAGCAGTGCCATGTCCGCGCCCAGGATTCGAACCAACGAAACACTGGGCCGCTGCAGCGGAGCGCGCAAACTTAACCACTCAGCCACGGAGCCAGCCCCGGTTCACATTAGTTTTTAGTGCAGCTTTTGTTAGTAAAAGAGACAGAAGAAAAGGTGCAAAGCAGCTAGCCCTACTACAAATAACAATGGAACTGCAGTGATCTCTGCATCCTTTGAGGACTTCACAGTTTTCATTCATTTATTCAATTAACGTTTCAGAGCCTACTATGTGTCACTGTGTCTACCTGCTTCACTTCCGGATGTGATGTTCAGGATGATGCCTAGACCACAGCAGGCAATCACACATGTTCACGGTGTGAATGGATATCAGACACTCTAATTGTGCTGAGAATGGAAATCTGAAAGTAATAATTACATAATAGCTGTCATGTATAGACTGTGAGCCAGGTGCTAAACAGTTTAGAAGGGGCATCTCATTTAATAATCATTTTTGCCTAGGCCTTTAGGAAATTAGAGAAGTAAACCTGTTTATACTTTCCCAACAATACTCCCATTCTGAAGATGAAGAAATTGAATTACATGTAAGACAAGCAACTTGCCCAGTATCTCAAATAAGTGGGGAAGCTTGAATCTGAACTTGGGTCAAACTGATTCCAGAACATTTTCCTGTGCTCAGATAATGTATTAGGAAGATCTATATCAAATGTATTTTTTCCATTTGTTAGACAGTACTTGCCTTTGTTAGAACTTATACGCCAAGAAGAAATAAAACATGTTTTACCCCTTTGAATTGACCAGTCTTTTTAGAAGACTCCCCATCCCCGTGTCCACCTTGCACGGTTCCAATTATTAAAGGCCTGCATCTTGCAAACTTGCACCCCCAATTCTTGAGTCAATGGAACCAAAACGGCACTCTCTTGGCAACCCCATCCCCTCTAGAGGATGAGGGGAGGTGGGGTCCAATAAACTTGCTGGATGAATTCAGATAACTGATTCTTCCTGGGTAATCACCTGGCTATGAACAGTACCCTCCTCCCCACACCTCCCCCCCAACCCCCCCAGAAAACTGGGTGTTTTTGAGCAGTCCCTGACTCTCTCTGAGCCAAGCTGGTGACGGGCTCCAGGTCCTGGGCACATTCCAGCTCCCCCTCAAGCTGTCTGCCTATGAACCCTCAGCAGGTTGGTGGGAGCCACCATGCCATCCTCACTCCTACCCAGAGACTGCCACAGCACCGCCCCACTGTGTGCAGTGTTGCTCTGTTAGGCGCAGCCCAAAACGTAGTCACTCAGGTAGTCCTGCCATCTAACTGGTGCCTCTAACCCAAACCTCCGGGTGTGCCAGGCATTCTGTGCTCTGCATTTGAACCTGAGCTCCACTGGGTCCTAGCTTACCTCTCTCCTCACGAGGTCACTGCTGAGTTCCCAGCCTTGCGGCCACAAGTGCCTGAATCCAGATATGATAAGCCAACTGACTTCATTTTCAAGGCAGAATATCTTGCATCTGCGGTATTTTTAAGTTTCTAACACGTTAAGATATAAATGCAAAGTTTGTGTAGAGAAGCAGCAGGAATATTCGATTTCATCCTTTTTGCTGTATAAATAATAAAGGCAGAAAGGTGGAAGGATCAGGGGAGAGAGAAAAACTTTTGTACTCTTTTAAATACCATGGACAAAAGTTTGATAGGTCTTTCTCCTTTTGAATAAATTCCTTCATGCCTCTTCATATTCAGACCATCTTGTTTGCATATGCATAAAAACCAAGAACAAAAAGAATCTGTCAGGGGACCAATTTCATTTGTTCTTTACTGAACAAAGGTGTCGCTGGTGAAAAAGGAACAGGTCTTAAACCTTTAACCTAAAACATACAAAAGCTTTAATTCAAACTTTTAATGGACCAAGGAGTCAAAACGATAGCTCATGTATCTGAAAAGAAGAGAAGAACACCCAGACTTGGTTGTGGGCAAAAAATATAGAAGAAAAAAGGCTGAGGGAAGAAAGTTTGTGAGGGGTGGCTCTTTTTCAAGCTCCTTTGCTGGTTTGTGTCTGTTTATTACTGGAAGTGTAAACTCGCATTGTTTATCAGGGCTGTCCTGTACACAGCGTCAGGGCCCCATTTATATGTACTCCATGTGTCCCTAGGGATGTGCTCCAGGGGGTGCTGTCTGCAAGCAGATCTCGGGAATGCCCCCCGCCCCACCCCATTAGTAGTCCTTCCCGAAAGAGGAGACAGTGCCCAGGTCCGTGTACTGGCAGAATCCCCCACGTGCTAAGCACCGAGTCTGTGTACAGAATGTCTCAGCAAGGGTTGGCCATCCTCATGCCTCCTACAGTGCACGGGCTCAGCACTTCTCAAGAACTGCAGCTCCTGACTCTAATGAACTAGGCGGGCTCTCTCTTTCTACCTCTCCTGCCCCTTCCTTCCCAGGTTTAGGAGACTGAACAGCAGGATTTGAACTCTCCTGGCGTTAAACGATACCTTTTCCCCAAAACACACAGTATGCCTCAGTGTATGATATTCTAGCTTGGAGCACCTGAGCCACTTCAGTGAAAAAGAGGAGGCAAGACATTTCTGCAAAGATTCCCCCACCTTCTTTGTTTGCTATACTCTCTCTACAGAGGTAGCCAGGATGTAAGGAGTCAGAATATAACATGCGGATGTGTCCATTGGTAAGGACGGATGCACTCAAGCTACGGCATTAGTAAGTATTCTCCATAACCACGTGCATGTCACAGGGAGCAGGGATTGACTGTCCGGAAGGGAGAAGATCTCTTTCTGTAAAGAGCTCCTAACAGCACTATGTCTAAGGAGATCTGCCACAGTGAATTCTGATAGGAAAATATATATCGGCCTTGTAAATTTTATCCAGTACAGCTTCATTCATTCTGTAGTGGAGCAGGAGTAAGGAGATGGTTACCCAGAGGAGAACATGAGGGACAGTGACCGCTGGGCAAGCACCATCCTCAGATATGAGTGCATGCTGTATGGGGCTCAGATGGTAGAGAAAAAGACCTTCCTGAATTACAAATTAATTCTATTCAACCGTGTACACATCTCTTCTGGATTCCCACAAAAATTTTGCTAAAGAGCCATAATTTTAATTTGCTCTGTTGTTTCTTTCTTGCCCCCATAGAAATGTTTTAGCTCCACTTTTAGGGTGAGGAGCTGAGGAAAAAAGAAAAGGAGAGTTTCTCTCAAGTACTATTTACTGTCCCCCAAGGAGATGGTGCTAGCCATCATCAACACAGGGATTTCCCAGAAAGGACCTCTCTGAGGACTCATACTTGCACGGCTGCTCAGATTTGTGAGAGGGAGGACACCAGGATGGGAGCTGGACTTGACATAAGAGTCAGTAGTACTGAGCCCAACTCTACATCAGGGAGAAAAGATGTTGCTGTTATTATTATTACTATTGTTATTAATACTTTCTTTCCTGGAATCTTAATAAGTTCTCAGAACAGGTTTGGACATTTTTTTTTTTTTCATTTTGAGCATCGGGGATTTTAAATACTGCTTTCTGTTTGTTATTTTCTGCAAATGCAAAACTATAAAGCAGAAATAAAGTCCCGAACGAGTGATACCCAGGACGAGAAAAACAAATAAATGCCATCTCTCCCATGCCTCATTCTATACTCAAAATATATCAATGTAAGGTCTGCAGATTAGATGAAAATCTTGTATCAATGATAATTTCCTGCTTTGGGCAATTGTACTGCTATGTAAAAGGATGTTATTTTAAGCAATTAAGGAATGACAAAGCAAATATGATGAAATTTAACATTAAGGGGATCTGGGTGAAGAGTATATGAGAACTCTTTGTACTATTTTTGCAACTTTTCCATAAATCTGAGATAATTTCAAAATCAAAATTAAGCAAATATAAAAATTTATATATGCACATATGTATATAGATACACATACATATATATAAAATCAGTGGGAGACTTCTATACTTGTAAGTATAAAGAGCAAGAGCTCAATAAATATTTTGATACTATATGCACCCAAAATGAGAAACCTGCATAATGGCAATTTTTAATCTGTGCTTTTCCTCATGAAAATATTCATTCACCTTCTTGCACTCATTTGCACGTGTAGTTCTGCTGAGCCCAGCATACAGCGAGGTGTCCGAGGAAGTCCCTGCCCTCTGGCCACATCCCGTCCAACACAAAACCTCATCCCATGCCCAGCAACCACAGCCGACCACAGCCAACCACAGACAACGAACAGTCTACAAATTAAATCCACCGAAGAAAGAGGACATTCTGGCATTCATCATACAGTACTGTGAAACAGTATGTGAGGGGCATATGTGTGCAGGACACGTGTGCCCAGGTGGGGAGGAAACAGAGCGTGGACTCCATCTTCTCTAGGATGCATGCAGCAGAGGACCAGGGCGGCAGGGGGGCACAGAGGGCCTATTTTCTTCCACAAAATTTCTCCAGTCCCACAGGATGAAATAGTGATATACTTCATGTGGAAACAACAGTTTCCCACTGAAGGAAAGGGGTTTTTCCAGCTGATACATAGAAGGATTTTACACAAGCAAAGCATGAGCTCCATAAGAGAAAGACTATAGGATTTTTCTGTGCAATCAAAGTCAGCCCCTGGCAGCTCCAGCTGTGGGTACTTGTGGCAAGACAGGAAGGCAGGAGGAAGGCAGAGTCAGGGATGACAGTAAAGGGATTAAACCTGACAGGACAGAGGCTTTCTTACATTCAAGCCTTGTAAAGACCCAGTGCATCACACCTCCATTGCTGTGTCCTCTTGACTTTATCCTTTCCTCACTCCTCCTGCCACTGAGCACATCTCGGCATCACAGATTTTAGAGCCAAAGGGACACTGGAGAAGGATCATCTAGGTCAAGGGTTGCTCGCTTTTTTCTGAAAAGGGCCAGAGAGTAAATACTTTAGGTTAAAAGTAGCCATAGACACCAAGTAAATGCATGAGCATGGCTGTGTTCCAATAAAACTTTATTTAAAAACCAGGCAGGATTGATTTGTCCCATAGTTTGCTGACCCACAATCCAGGTCACCATCTGTATTTTACTGGATACTGTGGCCCAGGAGACTAAAGTGACTTTCCCAGATCTCCTGAATGTGTTCTCTTCAATAGGAGAGCCTTTCTCTTTGTTTATAATTCAAAATTTCCCAGTTCCCCATCTAAAGCAGGGTGCTAATGCTGGGTTATTCTTAACCAAAAAGCTAGTCCTGACTATTTGGGTTATAAGTATATGTACCTCATAAATATCTACCTGCGCTTTTAAAGTTAATTTCACATAGCCAAAGCAAATAATTACAAAGTCGTGGGGAAAAAAAATTAACGAGCAATCTTTTTTGCCAACAAACAAGTACATTTGGACATAATGTACTTCATGTCAATACAAGTAAATCACTAGAGTGAAAACAGTTCTAGATAAAAAATGAGCGGTGTTAGATGAATGGATAAACAAAATGTGGTTTATCCATACAATGGAATGTTATTCAGCCATAAAAAGGAATGAAATTCTGACATATGCTCCAACATGGATGAACCTTGAAGACATTATGCTAAGTGAAAGAAGCCAGACACAAAAGGACAAATATTGTATGATTCCACTTATATGACGTACCTAGAACAGGCAAATTCACAGAGACAGGAAGTAGAATAGTGGATACGGCATGAAGGTAGGGGATAATGGACAGTAATTGTTTAATGGGTACAGAGGCTATTTGGGATAATGAAAAAGTTCTGGAAGCAGATATTGGTGATGGTTGCACAACATTGTGAATGTACTTAATGCCATTAAATTGTATACTTTAAAAATGGTTAAAATGGTAAATTTTGTGTTATATATATTTTACCACAGTTTAACAAAAATAGAGCAGTGTTACGTGGGATGGAGAACAGAGCAGAGATGGGGCAATCAGAGAAACTGGAAGGTCTACGTACTAGACATGCAGGTGATTTGGCTGGGTGCGGCTCCCTGGGAACTGGGGCTTCTTCACTTCCTCTCACATCTTGGCTCCCAAGGATCTTCCCTTTTGTACCACACCAAACCTGCTAATTGTTTCTCCTTCACATCAGATCCATCTAGAGTCCTTCCTCCCAAAGTCTACACTGAATCAGGCCCTGCATTATCCCATCCTGAGTCTCAGCAAGAATCGCATAATCATGAAAAGGGTGGCAAAGATGCTTTTCCTACACAGCACTCCCATAACACAAAGGAATGGCAAGAGATATAAAAATACCCTGGTGCCACCAGAAACGTAAACAAATTTCAGTTTAAGTGTCAGAAAAGTAGGATGAGTGGAGCAGCATCTGAATTCTTCTGATCACACCAGTCAAATGGACCTCTGTTCCGTAGCCCTGTGGATAGTTTTGTTAATATAACACGTTTGCACCATTTACACACAAAAAATGGTTTACCCCTTGTCCTGGCTGGCTGGCTGAGTCTCTACGAGCACAGTGTTATTAATCGTTGCCCCTTAGCACCGAATCCATCCTAAAAGTTTCACTAGAGATAATGCCATTGTTAAGATGATAAGGCACACACATTGGCTCTATATACAAGATGTATGCTGGTGTCCTTTGTGTTCACGCTGTGAACAGACAGAATCTGATCTCCATGTGGGGGTGGCTAAGATAACCAGTGGGGCTTTATTCAGAGTACAGCAGTAAAGATCATCCTTTAGTTTCTGTCTATAGCTGCTATTTAGAAAGGATGGAACGATCTGAGATTCAGCGCCTTTGACTCCTGGACGGTCCCAAAGAGAGTGAAAGGACCCAGACTGTCTCTAATTGCTGCTCCCCAGTGTGATCTGTGGCTGCAGCCAATTTCCCGACAAACCCACGTGAAGAGATGCTGCATTCCATCCTGATGGAATTTTATCTACCCTCCCCAGTTTGTACCCCTCATGCTTCCATTGGCCACTGAGCAGCTTCTGAATGTACTCTGTATCCAGTTAAACGGAAATGGGCTGCAGCAAGGGCTGCTTTGATGTTGGTGAGCTGCCCTCAGTCCAACAGGCTTCCTGAATGATCCCTCCTTGCTTGTAAGATAGCTCTTGGGAATGAACCTAATCCAATTTAGTCAAGCACAACTGCGAGACTCTTTGGTAAATGACAATACCCACTGAAAGAGTGTGAGGGATGCTGAGGGGTAGCAACTCTCCTACAACCTCATTTCCAAGTTATAACGAAAGCAGTTTCAGACCAGATCCTGATACACACACAGACACTTATTAAACAAACAGCTATCAAAAAGCAGGCACAAACCCGCTCATCAACTTGTTCTGGGAGCTAGTTAAATCCTAGCTCTCTATCTTTTCAAGTGTTTGGATTACCACCTTGCATGAAAGAACCACTAAAGGCAAATGCTGCAAGCTTCCAGGGCAGGATTCTGTTCCCTCTGGCAACAAACATCCAGAAATCCTCCAAACCAAAGACTAGCAACCGTGCCTTTTAGGGATGCTCAGGCCTTGGCTGCCATTCATCTGGACAGAATGGGCACAGCCAGAATGCTCCAGTAAAGCTGTACTGGTTGTTAAAAATACTAAAATATGTACCTCTGTACTGGTTGGTAAACAGCCATGCCCCAATCCCCAAATGTCCCATTGTCCCTTCCCTCCCCTGGGAACCCTAGAGAATCCTAGTCTCATGTCCCAGAAACTGAAGAGTTTCTGCCCAGCAGAGCAGGGCCACTAGGGATCCTGCTGTAGTGCCAGGGCCAGTATTTGTTTTAGTTCAGATTTGTCATGGCCTATGACATATTTGTTGTTAAATATTTTGAGTATCACTCGGGCTTAGAATAATGGCTATATGTCTGGATGGATGCTTAAATCCTTTCATGCAAGGATAGGGAGTGTCTCTAACTCTTATAGCCAATCCACAATCTAGAATACCTTTAATTTCCCCGATGAGAGTCCATTTTTAACATTCATCCTGCTAGTTAATAAGACACTAATTCCACCAATAAAAATCCATTTCTGACCATTGTTCTACTAACAGTAAAGCTTCTGGTGTTGGTTGAGATAGGGATAAAGGAACACTTGGACTAGAAGTCTTGAGTTTCCACTGCAGAGGAGGCACCTCAGTTGTGACCTCCCCTAACTGATGCATACATCTCACTCTGTCTATCCTGAAGTATTTAAAAATGAATTACAGCCTCTGTAACAGTGGTGTCAAGAACTGAAGGGTCTGAGATTTTATCTACTTGCAAGCCAACAAGTTAGACTGCCACAATTTCAGAGATGCTGGCAAAAGATAGGAGACTCCTGGGTCAGAGATAGAGGACTATATTACTCACGGCACAGCCAGCAGCATCAACTTCATGTCTGCATCCATCCCTTTGCCTCCCACATCCCACAGGGGCTGAGGTGGCAAACTCAGTGGGTTTGTGTCACAGCTGAGGAATCTAAAGCTTAGGGAACCCCAATTTTTTAAAATAGTCTGCAAGCAAATCTGCCAAAACTTAGCCCCAGAAGGAGACATCATCTTTATTATACTAAACAACAAAGAAACCTGTCCTCTTTCCCAGAATTCACTGTCTTCCAAAGCTATTCACTACACGAACATCTTTGAAAAGATATTTAGGAACAAAGAGCTCTTGAGACATGCTGGAGAATCTTCTCCCAGCAGCGACACTAATGAAACTGGTTAGGATTCTAAGTGGAAGTACAGTCAACTCACTAGGAAGGTCGAATATTCTTTTTCATAGATACGATTTCAAATTAGAATTGGTGTATGGAAGTACTTATTTGCAATAATGCTTATTGTAAGTAGAGGTGTTTCCCCCTATAACATCCCTCTGATGAATGCTTTCATAGATAATGAAATAAAGTCAGAGGGGTTCAATGGCTTTCCAGCTTCCTGGGAAGATTGAAGCTTCTTGGGAGGTTACCTCTAGAGTTCAAGTCTCTAAGCTTTCTAAGGTCAGACTTCCAAATCTTGTTTACCAGAGGTTCTAAGTCTTCAGATGTCAGGAACCCATCTGATAATAAATAAAAGCTATAAATACTCTCCTCATAAAAAACACATACCCATAAGCATGTCAAGTTTGCACACAATTTCAGCGGGATCACAAATTCCTTGAAGGCTATGGATGGACTTTGGGCCCCTTGAATGGTCTGGAGACCTCAAGAAAAATCTACCTCTGGAACAAGGGTTACTATAACATTGAAATCATTTACCAGTATCATCAAAATATCCATTTGCTAACTCAAAGTAGCTTATGTATTCAGATATTGTGTGACTGACATCTTCAGCTACCCAAAGCCAGACCCCAAATCAGGAGGTCAACAAAAACTGTCCAGAGCTTACAAAATTCAGTGCTTCAAAGATCCACAGTGCACGGAAACAGAGCTGAACTGTGTTCTTTTAAAGCATGATTCTAAGATGATTTACAATGATTCGATTAGAAAGGACACAAATTAGAAGTGAGGGAATGAAGAGAGAAAGGCATAATTAATAACTGCAATGAATAATCGCTGACAGTGTGACACAAAAATGTTGCAAAACAACAAAACAAATAGAAAGAACTCAAAATTTTTTTCAGTCTTGGTAATTTAGTGAAAGGGTGAATCACTCTATAAATGTCCACAACTATTAGGAATGACTTCACAGGATAGCATAACCACTAATGATAAAAAAAAGAAGACTTGTTTATGTTTCTTATAGGTTTTATACATCCTGGCTCAAATGATGGAAAAGTATATAATACATCCTAAAACTATTTCAATCTGATTACAATAAGAAATGTGTTGGTGTTTAATGGAGAAAGGAGGGACTCATATTTATTGTACGTCTTCCATGTGCAAAGCACCTTCCAATATCACATTTAATCCCTTTAACAGGCCTGTGAAGTAGGTACTGTCCTTTCTTTTAAAAGACTAAAGAACTGAAGTTTCAAGAGCTCAAATAAATTGCCCAGAATCAAAAAGTGGTTAGAGAGTCAAATTGAGATTCAAATCCAGTCCACATGTTTTCCATTGACTTTTCCTTTGGGGGGAAAATTCATTTATCTGGAATAATTCATTCACATGGAATTTCTGAAAAGATCTGAAAAATTAGTTTGTCTCTATAAATCCTCTATATTTATTAGTTTTTGTCAACATTCTACCAGGTTAAAAGTCAGGTTGGAAGTCAGATCAGCCCTTTGATTACTTTGTTATGTTTTTGGTTTTATTCTAAAAACACTTATGATAGGTTTATTAATCCATAATGCTTACAAATGGTCCTTTCCTAACAGGACACTTCTTAAGAGGAAGTGGCTAATTTCTATCTTCTATCATGGAACAAAGGCAAAAATACACAGCAAGGTCACAAACACATGTGTTAGCACACTAATACAATTTCTCCATTCTGGGGCAGAAATATTTCTCCTGGGATGAAGCACCGTAACACAAAGATTTGAAAGAACCCTGCCCTAGTGTTCACAGAGACAAATCTCCCAACAATATCAGTGAAGAGTGCTACTATTCTGAAAGAATACATAATTATATAGAGATGGTCTAAGATAAAGCTGTGACAAATCTCTCAACTCTAATCTCCTTGAGGGCAGGGAGCACATAAGGTACTTCCCAACGGGGTTGCATTACATTATCAGAAGGACTCAGCTGGGGATGGCAGGGGTGAGGGGTGGCAGGCAGGCAGCTGCTTCTTCTTAATTAATAGATTAGCCCCAAATCTTTAACTACCAGAAAATTTTAGTAAAATCGACAGACTTATTCAAGCTGATGTTCATATAGGCCATTTGCCTTAATTGCCCTTTCTTTCTTACAGATATCTTTGACATAGTCAATTGAACAAAGTTAATTCCTGAGAGAGGATCTAAAACATCACAAACAGTTAAACTTAATTGAGTTAAAATGAGTGCATTTCTACCCCCACAGCAACATTCAAGTGAAACATACTAGCAAATAGTTAAGAGCTCATAGCACAAAAGAATAATTAGAATGAACCAGTTCATTTTCCTAAACTTGCTTAAGTAAACTATATCTAAAAAAGTACACAACTCAGGTATATCTATTTTTGGGGGTTTTTTGTTTGTTTGTTTTTGTTTTTACAAAAGGATAGCATTGAAAAAAATGAAGATTCTTTAAAAGAGAGACTAGCATATTTTTTCCAATAGTTTCATTGACTATATCTTGAGAAATATTCTTTCCCACAGGTTTTCTAAGAGAACTTCCTTTTTCCTGCAATCACTGAATTCCACTGCTACAAATTGCCACATGCCACTGAATTAGGTTTCAAAAAGGCATTAATACAAGAATGGCAATGATCCTGCTCTGAAATAACCAAACCAAAAAAGACTTCAAGAAGGAAAGATTTAGAGCAACTACTTTTTTCATCTCTCAGGGCATTTGGTTCTTTAAACCATGACCTTGAACTTGATTTTTTTCTGGGAGATGGTTAAGCCATTGGCCCTTGAAGAGTAACACTATGATTTTCACCAGGATATCAGTGGGCAAGCATATACAGAAATATGATGGTGGAAATTAGCAATATCGTTTCTGCCTTCTTTTTTCCTCTCCTTCTTCTTTCCCTCTCCTCCTGCCTTCCTTCCTCCCTCTCTTCTTTTAACCATTCAGTAGATGGCAGATATGTGACATGCAGGTAAGGATCATGTCTACCTTATTTATAATTTCATCCTAAGTATGTGGCACAATTTTTGTTACCTAGTATGTGCTTAATAAATATTTGTTGAATAAATAAATAAATCTATTGAATACTGCTATGGGCTAAACACTGATATATGCACTGAAGTTGCAAAAATCCTGCCCCATAGGTTCATGTGGAACCTACAAAGATGTGTTTAGGGAAACAGTTAGAATTGGATCTGTGATTATACAGAATGGGGTACTTTTTCCTAAAGCAGGACTAGAAGCATTTATGAAGCTGTAACTGAAAGTGGAAATGTTCAGGCTCTACTGTTGTTATCATGGTCCCCCTGGAATGGACAGGTTGAATTCATGCCCCTAAAATGAATTGGTTCTTCTTTCCACTTTCTGGGATGAATGGAAAAACCCTTCCTCTCATGAAAAGAGGTCTCTAAGAAGGCTGAGTGATCAACGAAGCTGCCTCTTTCTTCCTTGGAGGTACCCGGACACTTTGCTCCATCACTTCATCACTAGCCAAGCTGGGCTTCCTCTGCCTGTGGCAGTTTCCTGGCATCATATCTAGCATCACATTCCAGAGTATCCCCTGGGTGCCCCTGGGCCTACTCAGTTTGAGCCTTGGTTTAACTCATAGCAGCTTTCTGGCTTTCCTCTGTCATCCTCTTGCACCTGAGCTCTGCATGAGGGAACACAGGCTCCTGCTGAACTTTCCAAGTGACTCCCAGCAACTTGGACTTCAGTGTCAAAAGTCTGGAACAGATGCAGTTAACAGCCATGGAGGAGACAGGACATCATTGCAGCTTCAAAGACTTTAAATTTGTCTAAATCTCAATGCATACTCAACACTTCACTGCTAACCAATCTCCCAAACAGCAACCTCAGACTGGAATCATAAATTTTCCTTAAGCAATGACGAGAAACTCCTCAAGGGCTAGGAGCCTCTTCCTGGACTGAGTGACAGATTCTCCACAAACACCTGGTGGGCAAGTCAGGCAGCACGCAACTCAGCTGCCTGCAGCCATGGGGCAGAGCCTCAGCTGCCTGCTCAGCATGGGCATGAAGCAGCCTTGAGAGTCCACATCAGTCAAAGGAGTCTTCTACTTTCTGGCTAAAGAGATGCTTATTTTATTAAATATCACAGAAGCTGATAGCAGCTTCTCCTGTTGTTTTCTGCTGAAGTAGAGGTTTCTGTGTAGCCATCAAAAAAACTAGGTCACTCAGTTTAAGAAGAACCCACTAACACCAAGCTTGAAAAAGCTCAAAAAACAAATTTTCTATTTCTGTTCCCATTTTTGCCCACTGACCTCCCCAGAACTTCCAAGTTGCTTTTTCCCAAGTGTGAATAGACTTTAGAGGAAAGAAAACATGAGTCAGGAGTCAGAGTTAAAGGAGTTGTGTCCAAAGAGATGTGGGATGGTCAGTGCTCAGATTAGAGTAGAAGAGATTTCTTCACTGAATTGAAAATGTGGAAGAAACAGACTCTCATCTTTTCCAGCCCTGAGAGGCTCTGAGTTTTCAGTTTCTGGTACTGTTCTCGAGAAGCCAAGAGCATAATTTCAAGAACAGGAAACACGATGGCTTCTTAATCAAATTAAATAGCAAAATGAAAGCAATAATTACTCAAATTTACTTGGCAAATTAGCAAGACAAATTAATTGAAACACTTCTTTTGATCATAAGGATATAATTAGAAAAGTCTTTGGTGGATGAAAATATCTCTGAGGCATGAATTAAATCAATTAGACAACCTGATTATAAAGACCTTATGCTTAATGTGTCAATCCAAACTTACTGTTATGGAATGTAAAAGGAAGAATAAAAATCGATCAGCAATAGTCATTAAAAATGGTCCTGTATAAACAATGTGATCAACAATAGGAAACATCTACTGGGCTTTTATTATATGAGGATGCTGAGCTACACTATGAATTATTCTTATCACTTGTACTGTTTTCTTCTCTAAAAAAGTAATAAATAAAATTACCATTGTTAACACTTACACAGCATAAACCATTACTGACCCTTCGTCCACAACCACAAACTTCACATTGAAGGAGCACAGGGCATTGAAGTCCAACAAATGGAAGACAGACTCAGATGCCTTTTCTCCTCTTAGCCTCATCTTCCACTTACAAATGACGGTACTTCTCACTAAAATCCGGGTCTACAAAACTCGGACTACATTCAAGCTGGACTATAAAAAGCCAATTAGTACATGGTATCCCCTGGTGGCAGTTATTCATTCAAGACTGGGCACTTGACAAAGTTGGCCTAATTAGACTGAGGAAAGAGACTTTTATTCCATTATTTTGAGGGAGAAGCTCGCCCTCTCCTGTTTGACGTGAACAAGGATGCTTACAGCCTGAAGTGCCAAATGCAATCATCTTATGACCAATGGGAGAAGTGGCCTCAGGATGAAGCCCACTTTGAGATGGACAACATCTTTGAGCCCCTGGATCAGTCAAATCTGCAGCTCACCGTAGCTCTGACCCTCTTGTAATAAAAGATCTTAAATGTCTTTGTTTAAGCCTGTTTGAGCCAGATTTTGTAACCTAAAGCTAGAGCATCCTAATTTATATAAAACAAAATGAAATTTGTTAAACTAAATTCTAGCAAAGTAGGAAAAATTAATTTTTATATAAAGTGGGGCAGTTTTTTTCGAAGTATGGTCGCTGACCACTTGCAACAGAATCACCCAGATACCTATTTAAAATACAAATGAGAGAATCATCAATTCTGGGGCATAGAAACTAAAAATCTACATTCTCAACAAGTCTACCTCTGATTCTAATGCTAAAGGTTGAGAGCTACTGTCAAGACAAGCTATACAATTTCAGCGGGGGAATTTAGAAATTCATTATGCAGCCTGTTTGGACTCCTGTTGCCCTGTTTAAAAAATGTATGTACCCAAACCTGCTCCTTGCTTCTTTATAAATAAGTTCCAAAGATAAGCAGAATAACAATCTTTGATTTGCAAAAGTGAGTATCTTTGCAAAATTGCTTCAAGGTGCTGCACTTGATAAAATATGATGATGCTTGAGAAATAATCAATAGCCTTATAAAATTGTTTTCAAGGCATGTTAAAAAAAAAAAAATTTTCCCCAAACCTCCTTTCTAAAGGAAGGAGGCATTTTTAAAAGTAGAGTCTATCAGACTCCTGCCACATTACATTACAACCACAAATGTGAACTATTTTATGAAGTCCCCTTCCTTGCCTAACTACTATGACTATTTTTGGACTTGGTTTCAATGTTCTTTCCCTGGGAGGCCCTTCCTATCCCTCCAAGTATTCCTACCCCCTCCAGTGTGCCTACTCAGCCTCCTTCCTGATCTTAGCCCTGCCTTCCTGAAACCTACCTCTATGCCCCCCAAAACACACCCACCCTCCCTCTTTACCTACCTAAATCCTCTACAGACTTGAGGGCTCAGCTAAAAATAATACTTCCTTAGATGGCCCCCAGGTGAGGTCAGGATCCCTTGAATGGTGATAGAGCAACTAAATAAAATACCAGTCAGGCCGCTTTCAGCTGCAAGTAAGAGAAAGCACACCTCAAACTTTACCCAACAAGGAAATGGATTTCTGTGTGCAGCAAGGTTGGAAATTCCCAGGGAAGGCCTGCTTCAGGCAGGACTGAACCACCGGTGGGTTTTTCTGCCCATCTTTGGTCCTCTAGGCTGCTTCCTCCTGCCATTCCTCCTGGGCAGTGGTGGCTGCCAGAGAGGGAGAGTGTGGCTTCTGGTGCCTCTTTCTTGGGCGTGTGATCCCTTCTTCCTCAGAAGCCTCTGGAAACATCTCCTCCAGTCTTACCGGCCCAAATGGGCTTAAACTTTCCCATCCTATGCTAGTGTCAAGAGGTGGGATGACCAAGCTTAATTTACAGTGCTTGCCAAGTTATTTCACAACACCACATAAGAAGGACATTGTAGTATTTATACAGCATAGTAGGATAATTGGATGGGGCTGCTCAGTGCAGGGTCTAGGCTGACCAGCTGCTCTAGGGGTGAAAGAGATGAATAAATGAGCACATCTGGAATGAAGACATTCCTGGCATGTCAGGGGTATGCTTTGATTGAGATCAGGGATCTTCAAATTACAGCTCCACCATCTCTTTTTGTAAATAAAGTTTTATTGGGACATAGTCATACCCATTGATACGTGAATCATCTTTCATGCTACAATTGCAGAACTGAGTAGTTGCAACAGAGACCATATGGCTCACGAAGCTGAAAACTATCTGGCTCTTTACAGAGGCGTTTGCCAACCTCTGGCTTAGATTCACCATCGAGAGTGGAATAATATTGGCAAGGCAACCACAATGTCCACCACAGTGCCTGACACTTTGTCCTTTCTCACACACTTCCCATGGACATTCTCTTTTTGAATATCTGCCTCTCCTGCTAGTTTTTAAATTTCCTAAAGACGGTGAATAGTGTCTGTTTAAATTCATTGCTGATGCCATATCCCCAGCACCTAGCACAGGGCCTGGCACATTGTAAGCATCCCACAAATATTTGTTGGCTGAATAATTGAATGAACGCACTCCTTAAATAATCTTCCATGTGGAATCAACAACAATTATTTCTTCCAGGGTGTCTCTGGAGAGAGAGTAACGACATTTCAACAACAGCATGCCAAGGAAGTGACCCATATTCCACAAAAAGGAGGGCATGAAGCTTAATAATGTTAATATGTCCCAATCCTTGGAAGGAAGACATGTCCACATGCTGTCTCCTCTGAGAGGAGGCAAAAATAAGCTGGATTTTCAGAAGTGGCAGAGACAGGATGTGGCCGTGGCAAGCAGCATATATGCCACTAAAACGGCCCCAGAGCCATCCTTACTGAGCATGCTCACCCTCACACACATGCTACAGCTCCTAACCCCAGTCTGAGGTTCTCTCCCAAGTTTGCTCCATAATCTGTGACTTCACTCATTCACTGAAGTTTAGGCTTCATCAGTGTTCAGGGCAATAGCAATAATTTTATCAAGCCAGAAAAATAGGAAGTTACATGGGTCAGGCACAGTGACATCTCTGTGCCACAGTTTCTCATTAGGTCTTCTTTTGAAAGAAAAGATCATGGAATCTACAAAAATCATAGTAACTAGAGAAATAGATCTCAATAAATCCAAAGTACTTATTCAAGGGAACTAGAACCATTTTATCTGTAGATGATGCCAGTTTTGATTTTTTCTCTCCTCATCCAATCTAAGAGAAATTTAAAAATAAAGAGGCAAAAATTAAAACAAAACTATAGTTTTTTAAATTGCTAAAATGGCTTTGGTGAGTTCAATAACGTAAGAAATTATTATCACTGGTAAAGAGGCAAGTGTTTTATTTTTTAAAATTAAAGTTTGACATTCAAATTTTTAATCCACAATTCTGAGAAGCTATAAAATACTGGGGTGCAGTAATGAAAATTGCAAAAACAGGATCTGAGTTTCATTATAACCTGCTAATTAATCTAACAATATACAACAGCAAGCGATCAGCAAGAAGAGGCTTCTAATCAAGTTGAGGCCTGTGTGAAAGAGCCAAAAAGGCTTCCAACACCAGAGAAAGCAAAATACCAAACACTGTACTAAAATAGCTCCCCTGGACAGTTTGCCTTCCAAAAAAAATAAAAGCTGACCGTCAACTTTGTGCCAGCATTTTTCCCTTCTCTGCATTTATGGCCATCACAAACGAATCCAGACTTAGAAAAGCTTCGTCATCAAGGAGGGAAGAATGGGCAGTGGGAAATCTCTTATTTTTTATCCATGCAAATTAGGTGGTATTTAGAGCATTGTCTTCTCTACTCCAAGAGCCAGGATTATTTTGAGGGAAGCAGGGAGTCTGTCATCCACTGGGTCAAACAAAAATTGCTACATTTTCAAATTCGCAGACTTTCGATCTGGTGTCACACTGTCCATTTTTCTCAGTATCCAACAGAACATTTTTTTTCATAGACGTTCTAACAAAAATTGTTGTAAATGTTTTGGGATATAGTAATACTGCCACTGGATCAATTCCCTCAAAACTTTTCTTCTTAGAGTGAAATATTTAATGTGAAAAGTGGATGTTTAAGTTAGTAACTCACTATGCACTAATTGTCAAAAACCTAGTCTATCCATACATTAAGGGGAAATATATTTGCTCTCATTTGGCAATGTGTTTTATGGGGTCATAGTCTTTGATCTAGTAACAATAATTCTAGAAAAATATCATAAGAAAATAGTTCAGTTAAGAAAAGACATTCATTAAACTACTCATTGCAATATGTCTTAAAATAACTGAACCTGGAATAGACTAAAGGTCCAACTAAAACGAAAGAAGTGGTTATGTAAATATAGGTTTATCAACCCAGTGAAATATTACCTAATCATCACAAATTATAATGGTGCAAACCATATAGTACCATGCCAAAAATTTTTATAGAATGCTAAAGAAGTAGATAGTCACACATGTACAAGTGAAAAATACCTGAAATTTTCTCTTTAGTACACAGGAAAATTCAGGAGCCCTTCATTAGCATGTGAATTCTCACCTATTTAACCACACCTCTCCCCCTTCTTGGTCTCTCTGATCTGAGGAGCCTTACTGATTCCTCCCTCCTGCCTCGCTATACTGTAATCCTTGCCTGCAAGGTGCTTCTGTCTGCTGCCAGACAATCCACGTGCATCCTTTTGTTCAAGACCCAGCTCGATGCCCGCCCCTTTCACAAAGTTATTGATGACGCTGGAGTCAAATTACTTTGGATTCTTTAGCCCTTTCTGTCTTCGCCTTGATCATTTTGTTTGCTTTATCTTCTCAGATAGACTGTGAATTCCACAGAGAGAGTTATTTTTAGCATACGCAATGAGTAATAAATATATGATTTTGAATGAATTAATCAATGAGTATAAACTCTTCAGAGCAGGGCCATTTCTTTTCTTTTTATGTACAATACTTCCCACAGTGCAGGCAAACAGTGGATTATCAATAACTCTTCATTAAATAAACAGATAAATAACGTATGTGTATTAGTACACATGACTGCTGGCTGTAATACTGGGATGTGCTTTTCTTCCCTGTCCCTTTTCCACCTTCTGCGTCTATGAGAGATGCGATGAGGTTCTTTTCTAAAAGGAAGGCCATCCATAAAGATCACTTACCCAGGTCAAACTGGCCAGAAACGTAGCCACAAGTCTGCCGGACTTCCTCACTGTCCCAGCCCAAGGGGTAGAGGGCACAGCCAGCACCAATCAACAAGCCTGCAAAGAGATAGAGGAGAGGGCTTTTACCAGTGCCCCTCTGCATCTCTAGATAAAGTGGGGGGGGGATGGGGTATCAGTATTAGCACGATAACAAAGGAGCACGGTGTCTGCTTCTTGTAAAGCACCAGCCACAGCTCCCTTAAGCAATCAAAGGTCAGTTCAATTCCAAGAACAATTTCAAGTCTGCTTAACAGGAAAAAAAACCTTGACAGACAGCTCAGATTGGTTCCAACTTTGCCTTTTAAAGCATTAAAAGCCTTGCAAATCCTGTTTAGGAAATACAACCCAGAAGCCCGTTTAATCACTCTTGTAAAAAGCCAACCAATTCCACCATCAATCCGTGTAAACAAGTAATTCAAGAGCAAGCAAAAGTGCCTAATAGGTTACGCTTCATCATTCACTAAAGTGTTTTTTTCCAATTTAAGAATCAGAATAGACTGTTTCAGCATCACCAAATTTTACCAGGGCAGAGGGAACGTAGAGATATTCAGGACCCACTTTGACACATTGATTGAACCTGTGAACTGTAATATGTGCCATTATGCTCCACTGAGAAGTTGAGAATCAGGGAGCATCCATCCACTTGTCTCAGAAATATCCTAGAAGACAGACACTTAGTGTAATCTAAGTCCTCCTTGCAGCTAAGACCAAAAAGTTTAATGATGAAACTGAAGAAAGTGATCATTTTATTTTAATATAAATTAAGCTATAATGGCAGCACACTCTGAGCTGACAGTTGTCCATTGGCAAATCTTTACTTTTGCGTCTAAACCTACGTGGTTTTACAAGAAGCTGAATGAGACTTAAGCACTCAGCATTTGAATGTGTAGGCTAATCTGAAAGCCACATCCTGTCACATCAATCAGCAAGTATTATGAGTCTTATCATAACCTGTTAGTCCCACAAGCGTGCTGAGCCGTTAGGACCAATGCATCCACATTCTGATTGGTGAGAACACCAGCCATGTCTGGGGGAATGTGGGTTCTAAGGTACTAAATGAGGGAGCCCCCTAAAGGAGAAAATCCATTAATATGGTAACATAGAGGTGGAATAACAGGGTCCCAAATGCATCTAGAAGAGGAGACCACCAATATTTCTGGATTGGGTCTCTTCCTGCCCCTCTCTGGTCCTTCTCCCCCGCCTCTGGTGGGACTGGAGCAGTTGTAACCTATACAAATAGTCTGTTTCCTCACAGGCATCTAAGGAGCAGCTCCTTTCCACCCCCTTCCCCCAACCTCTATGCTGAGCTGTTAGGAGAGACATCCTCCATGAACTGACACGCTTTTCCCATCCTGGTGCCCCTCTCTCCAATCTGTCCTTTGGTCAAGAATAAAGCGACCACCTAATGCAGAGGGGCTGTGATCCAAGGAAACACCTATAGTCACTGAAGCTGCAAATCACTAATCCCAGGATGCCCATATGCAATTGTATGAATGTGAATTGTGTTGAGGCAGAAGAATAATCCAGAAAGCAGTAATAGGCGGTTTCGCTAACTAAGCAAGTGCCCTAGTGACCAGCTTCCTTAGGCTTTTGCCCTTAGGATAGAATTTACAACACTCTGAAAACAACTCCAAACTAGTTTTACCACCATCAGGTAAAGAGACAACGAGGATGCCAAAGTTTGTGTAAACTGAATTCATGAACATTTAATAAATAATGCAGTATCCTTTCCATGATACTCAGTTCTTGAATTAATAAGTAACACCACTTTCTGAGACTTGTGAGCAATTGTTTATGGATGACAAGGGAGACAGGCAGTTAGAAAATGTCCAAGTGTGAGGAAAATGAAAAACAGTAACATTTAAACCATCAGTTTTCTCTTTATCTGACAGCAAATAAATGATGAACAGTTTCATTTGAAAAGCTAGTGTTCTTTTAAGTATGGCTGAAAAAATACATGTCATGCATTCATGAAATCACCTGCTTTGGTCCAGTATTATGCTGGGCACTTTGGGAGGCTCAACAGAGAGGAGCTTATAAACACCTATATATAAAGCAAGAGGGCCTGTGGTCCTCCGAGCGGTAGAGCACGTGGCAGTCAGGGCTCTTCTGTAGAACACTGGGCTGTCTTTGGACACTACGAAATGTTGATTCAACAACAAAAATTAGGAACAATTTTATGCACAGGAAATTTGTGTTAAGTGTATGATTTAAAAAAAAAAAAAATACCATGAGCATATGCTCACATTAAAAAGAGTTGTTCACTGCAGGGCGATTAGCTTATCTGGATTTTTATATTAATATTTACGTAGTCTTTCTTTTGTCATCTGGGAATGTTTGCTAACAGCAAAGATACTGCAGATTATGAAAGTTTGAGAAACACTCCTGGGAGAAAAGTGTATGTTGCAAATTGATCAGTCTAAATTGGCTGTTGCAATTATTAGGTTCTGTAAGTAAACAGCAGTGCCCTCCTCAACACCTTGCTACCACTGTGGGTTAAGGTGAAAGCAAGTCTCAGACCAAATTCGGCCAAATATACAACGAATACTTATTAGCAAGTTGTCACAAAAAGCAGTCAGATGGCCAATACTGTAAGCTCAGTGAATCCCTTCCCCCGACTCCATCAGATAGCCATTCTAACCAGCACCTTCAACACACAAGTACAACAAATATTCAAATAGCAAGAGGAGGGCATTTCAGGTCAGAGCAGGCAATAGCTTCCATTTAATGGAATGAGAAGCCAGCCCTGGTGATCTAGTGGTTAATATTCTGCACTCTCACTGCCGGGGCCCAATTTCATTTCCTGGTCAGGGAACCATACCACTTGTCTGTCGGGTGTCATAGTGCTTTGCTGTGATGCTGAAAGCTATGCCACTGGTATTTCAAATACACCCATTGATGCACAGGTTTCAGTGGAGCTTCCAGACCAACAGACTAGGAAGAAGGATCTGGCCACCCACTCCTGAAAAATATTAACTGGGCAGGATTCCACTCTGCTGTACACAGCGTCACTAGGCGTCAGAATGGACTCCATGGCACTAGCAACAAAATGGAACGGGAGAGGGGGCACAGGACCAAAGAGAGTTCTAGACGTACACTGCCTAATAGCCATGCCAAATAGCTCAGTAGCCATGTGTTACTGAACCATTTTCATAATCGCAGAAAGTGCTCTTGGAGAGGGATGTTCTAGACCTAAGACATCCTTCAAAAGGATGCTGGGCTGGCCAGATTCCAATACCCTAAGCCTGATACTGCTTGTTAACAATCAAAATCATCCCTGCTCTTTTAGATTCTCCTTTTGTACTTGGAACTAAAGGCCAGGAAGCTACATTTCAAAAACTCTCCTGCTAGCAGGAGTTCCGGTTTATACTCTGTCAGTGAGAAGCCCTCAAGTGAGATTTGGAAGGCAAAAGAGAAGGATACTCCACGTTCCCCATTAGCAGCTGCAGCCAGGGGCATGCCTTTCTGCAGAGAGTAGATGTGAGATTTTGGGAGTGGCTTCCAGGCATCTCCCTCAGCATCACCCACGAAGGGCAGATCATCACCTACCCTTAATTTCCTGATTTCCTGAATTCGTCAAAGCAGCTTCTCTGGCCTCCACTTCCCAAAACCTTCTACTAGGTCTGTGAAACTTTAAACCCCTGGGCCACGTCCCTTCCCACTTGAAATACCTAGAGTGGTTTCTTTTGCTGGCCAGACACTGGCTGGCGCATGCCCATGTCCATGTGCAAGGACAGAGGGACTGATACAAATCTTTCTATCCTCCCCTCTACTTGAACATCATCCATTTTCTTAATTAAAAATTATCTCGGGGCTGGCCCCGTGGCCGAGTGGTTAAGGTCGTGCGCTCTGCTTCAGTGGCCCAGGGTTTCGGATCCTGGCCATGGACATGGCACTGCTTGTCAGGTCACACTGAGGCAGTGTTCCACATGCTACAACTAGATGGGCCCGCAACTAAAATATACAACTATGTACTGGGGGCATTTGGGGAGAAGAAGAAAAAAAAAGAGAGATTGGCAACAGATGTTAGCTCAGGTGCCAATCTTTAAAAAAAAAATTATCTCTAATACAGTTTATGCTAATTAACAAACATTTGAGTAAGTAGAGATAGTGATGTTAGAAGGCTTTGTGTTAACCCACCTCTGTGGTATGGGCTCTGGTTAGGGAAGTTAACACGCTAATTAACCTCTTCTGCACTGTTTGGTTTTAGCAGTGTTAAACCCTAGACCAGCTTGTGGAAATCGTGTGATGGAAGCATAGTTTGAAAATTCCTGAATTAGATACCACTTAGATATTATACTGTATACTGAAAATGGGGCTCAGAGAATATTCTGGAATTTGAGGTGGTTGCCCAAATGATGTCTTGGTGACCTAACGGGTTTTAAAAGCTCCAGTTGGCTAATTCGCTCCTGGGGAGTAAACGGCTTAGTTAGAATTGCTGGCTCACAAACTTTTATATTATTTACATGGATTTTCTTTATTAGATTTATAAATCTTGTGGTTACCACATGGGCTTAATTATGTGGTATTTTAACCAAATTCCTATGTCACTGCCATAAAAGACATCATTAAAAAAAAGTCACATTATCACACTTTCTGAATGTCGGTGAGCATAGGAGTAGAAGTGAGAAAAGACTGTAAATTGAGGAAACAATCCAGGAAGGTGGCAACAGAGATGGGGTGGGTGGAAGAGGTGTGAGATCCTTTGCAGTTACAGGCTCATTTGCAATTAAGAATGAATCTATTTTTGCAATCCTAAAGACTTTGCAACTTTTAAGGGGTCAGGAGTAAATCACAAATTAGTGTAAATCAGTTCAATCTTTAAGTTTTCACCCAGCAACTAGCTGAAATCAGCTATCTGGAAGCAAAAGACCATGAGGAAGGTCATTTCGTAGGAGGTCTTAGAAATTTAGAGAGAGGCTGCCTCCTAAAAAGGAAAAAAAAATCCAACAAATGACTCAGTAATTCTTAAATTTAACAAACTTCATTTGAATAATGCATTGACTATTAGGCCATTTCAACCTGAGTACCCTAGGGTTTTGGCCTCACTCTGTTCAAGATAATTAAAATATTTTCAGAGCCAGGTCAGTGAAATGACATCTAGGGAGAAGACAACGTTAACGGAGAAGTGAAAGCACAGACAAATGCAAAGGGTGGGAGCACTTGGCAGCTGTGTGTGCAATGATGCTGTGTTATCAGAGGTCTGCCTTCAGCTCCAAATGGACTGCTGTGCCTGACCCTTAGCTCGGACACACTGCCTGCCCGTAAACCACCTACGGGAGAGAGTTGCTAGTGGGAACTCTATTCGTTTCGCACAATGCTGGAAATATCTGCCATGATACTAATTATTTCTTAGAATTTGAGAGTGAAGTCTGAAGTCTAAAGAACGCAGTGGTCAGAGTAAGAACCCAATGCTGGGAATTTTCCCTCTGCAAAACTCTTTCTATTCAAAGTCAGTACTTAACACTTAGCCAGCGGAATATTAACATAACAATTCGGCTCCTGCCAAGAAGGCAAAACAAACCTCTAGTCAGCCAACGCCAATTACTCTCCACAGGTGGGAAGAATAGAATCCTCATGTGAAACTCATAAAGCCTTATTTTTTCCAGGCCATGCTTGAAAGTTTTTATGTGATCTCACTTTTTTTTCCATGACTATTGCTCCATTCTTTTTCCACAGTTTGTTATTTTTTTCCTACAGTGTGACTTTTGCCACCTATCGCCCCTTCAGTGGTCACAGCAGCGTTTCCCATCAATTCATCTTTTATGTTTTTTTGGATACTTTTACCCGTCCTCCAGTTCCTTTATCGTCGTTTCCGTGGCAAGCACCGAGGGAAATTGTTTTCTTTACTTTTCTCATGAAAGCTGCCAGTCTTGTAGCCTGTTATCTGGACTTCTCTTTGGAAGACGTTGGCAGGGTTCCATCTCCAAGTCTCCATATGCTAATTTATGTACAGGATATTCGAGCATTTTCAGTCTTAGATAAGGGTCCCTTTACAAAATGTAACAACAAAATAAATCCAGAGTGGGGAGGGAATGAGAGCAAGGGCCAGTACTATAACTCTTCAGCCTTGTAAACCACAGCTCCTTTCAAAGTGCTTTCTGGAAACTGAGGCACAGATGACGGAAGAGGTTTGTCCAAGGACACAGAGCCCAGGTCAATGACAGGCTTCCAGGTCCCAGTGCAGGGCTTTTCCCCACCTATCATGATCCCAATACTGGGACATAAGTCCACGCTAAGGTCCCATGGTCACCACCCACAACCTGAGTTCAGCCACAGACATGTTGGATTTGACCAACATCATGTTTTACTAAGTGGAACTTTTCACCTGCAAGACCAGATTTCTTGTGTCTCTTGAATGATTGAAAGACGTGCCAAAAGTGAGCCTGCACACAGCTGGCTAGAGCCAAGTCACGGTGGTCCCATTAAACAGCTCAGGTGCCCTGGCCAGTCCAGGAGGCATGTCAGAATGGGGATCTCTGGCTTACTTCAGCCATTACTGGTTCTTTGAATACGTCTTGAACTTGCTCATCTCTGAAAGTTGAAGCTCTTCTCTCTGACTGAGACACTCTTTCTCCTTACCATAAGCTCAGACATCACCATGAAAATACTGGCTGTTAAGGTCTAGAAACCTCAACACGCACCCTGCCCTGCCCAGGCCAGCAGTGAGCTACAGGTTTTACGCCCTCGCGTGAACTCCTACTGGGGTGCACTCTGTACCGTTTATTTGGGGCCTTCCACCTTGCATGGTAGTTATTTGTCAGTATCACATCTCCTGGAAGGCTAGAAACTCTAGCATATGTTCGCTTGCTCACCAACTCATGGTATTTGTTAAATATTTGTTAAATACTAAGTAATATTATTTATTCAACATTTAGAAGAGCCTCAGAATAATTATGTGATAGCTATATAATAGATAATAGAAAACATATAATTGCTTTCATTTGGCAGAGGAGGAAACTGAAGCTTAGAGAAGCAGCCTCATGTTCATGAGGCTAGTAAGCGGCAGATCCAGGGACTTACTTCCAGTCTGCCTGAGCCCTCACCCAGTACTCCTAACCTTTACCTTCTAATGCCTCCCAGATCCCCAAGTGTTCGTGGCCCCAGCTCTGGGTTGACCACTCATGTCCATGCATGTACTGAACTCCATATATATAAACGGAGAAGGCAGAATGCGGCAGAAGATGAAGAGAGATTTCAAGGCACCATTTCTCCAGGATTGACCCTACTCCCACCTGTAACCACAGGCAAGGGCCCTTGGGAACTTTACAGATCCCCCTTCCCTGAGTGACAGGGAAGCAGATCCTGGATGTGAGCCCTAACACACAAAGCTCGTCCACAAAGAGCACATTAAGTCATAAAGATGAGTGATGAATTCTTTATCATCAGAAGTTTAGCCAAGGAAAGCATATCTTGTCCTAATGCTACAATATAAAATAAAAATACGATCACTTCTGAACTATCAAAAGTACTTTTACAAATCACAAGACTTATTTCTTTGCTGAAAACATCCTGCAGAAGACAACATACTTTAGGTCTTGTTAAAACGTTTTCCAGAATAGCTCCTTGATTCTCATTTCTTCTCCTCCATGTGTTCACGTGTTTGAAGGCACACAAAAGACATACACAGCATATTAGATGCCAGAATATCTGCTCCTTAGCTCAAAGCAAAAACTTCACAAGCTAATTTCAGCCATGAGTGACTTGTCATCTTTGGTCTGTCTAGAGTCCTAGGCAATCACTGATAGAAAAAAATAAATTTGTTTCAAATGATGAAACTTTGGGGGAGATTTTGCAATTTCTATGGGACAGTTTTCTGGTAAATTACATTTGACTGAAAGCAGATAGTAGTTAAGAGTGCCCCAGTTCCACCATTTCACTTCGTTAGGTCTCAGTTTTTTTAATGTGTAAGATGGGGAAAAGACCTCTCTCTCAGGGTTGTTGCGAGGATTAAATGAGAGAGTGCACGTCAAGAGATGGGCACAGCCCCTCACTATAATTCAGTGAATGGTCTCTATTGTTAAGCTTTTGGTTTGGGGCTGCATGTGGGGGAGCGTGGTGGATTTGGTTGAAGCCAATGTGTGTTTGTATACACTTGCCTGAAATCGAGTCCTCCTCTCTCAGAGAAGCTCCTCTTCTTCGATGGAATGTAGGAAAGGTTCAGCAAGCACATTCCTGAAACCAACTGTGAGCAATGAACACCTGCCCCGCAGTCATACCAGCCATGCAGACCTCAGTAGGTGCCAATGAAACAGCCACAGCCTGGATTTGTACAAGGATAGTACTACTTTGGTTTGTGCCATTTTTTTTGTCTTGTTTTTGCTTTTTTACTTTTACAGGCACTTCGGGCATTTCTGTGAGGCAGATAGAGCCAGAACTGATGTTCCCACTTGGTAGATGAAGCAATGGAGTCAAAGACAGGTGGGGAAATCTGAGTGTCATCACGTGGAAAAGCAAAGGCAGAGCTGGGACACAAACTCAGGGCCCCGGACTCCTCTTTCTGTGCTTTGGTTTACTGGCTTCACTCTGAGACTGCTGGAAAGGAAGCTAACAATGCTCAGTACTGCAGCTACACCTCTGAAACAAAGAAATGCTAGTTTTCACTGACCCTGAGGTGTCCTGTGCTACACGAGGAGAAAAATAAAGACACCGTCCCACGTTTCCAGAGCGGTGTGGTCCAGGACAGCGCTTCTCAGACTGATGTGCACACAGGACAGCTGGGGGCTTGCTAAAATGCAGATTCTGGCTCCATAGTTCTGGGGCAGGGCTGGACCTTCTGCATTCGGAACCAGCTCCTGGTGAGACCAAGGCTGCTGTCCAGACCACACTTAGAGCAGCAAGGGTCTAGTGGAAATAGTGCAGGCTTTGATGTCGATCAAAACCTACCCAGATGTGTGACCTGGAGCAGCATGCTTTTGACTTCGCTGAGCTCAGATTTTCATCTACAAAATAGATCTAGTGGTGCCCATATCTTTAGCACTGTTATTGGGAATAAATGAAAGGCTTACTAAGTGTGCCCAGTTCAGGGCTTGGCATAAGATAGGGTCTCATTAAATGGTAGTGGTTGGTGTCACTATTAACAGTGATATTGTACCACTGGAGCCGCTGCCTTAGAATTGCAAACATGTCATTCTATTTTCCCTGCCAGTTTCAGATTCTTCATTAGCAGCTACTGGTGCTCACCAGTTTAAAACAAACAAATAAACAAAAACACTACCTAATCAAAAGCAGAGGGCTCTGCCTTATTGCTTGCTCACATCTTCACAATGCAGATATTTTCTGGAACTGACCACATCGCTACAGCTAAAAGTGATCACATTTCTCGCCCCCTCCCCCAACATTATATTATGAAAAATTTCAAACTTACAGAAGAGTTGGAAGAATTATATAGTAAACACCCATACCTCCACCACACACACCATCTAAGTTCTATGATTAACAGGTTTTTAAAATTTGCTTTATCATCTATCCATCCATTTTCCCATTTCTGTACTGATCCATCAACCCACCATTTCTGGGGGGGAGGGAGATGCTTATCACAGTAGGTTTCAAGCATCAGCACATGTGAAGCTTCTTTTCATAATTCATACTCCACCCTATTTCTTCCCTTGTCCCAGCAGTCTGTGCAGACCTATGAAGCAGACCACAAAAGCTAGACCCAAAAGGCGTAACTGACACAAGACTGTAAGCCTACGGCCTGATGGCACTAAATTGGGACCTGGAAGTGATTTATATACCAATCTAGAGCAGTGAATACCTCCGAGCTTTTCACATTTCTCCAACAACCATCCTACAACCTAAAATAGGATCAGCTTGCTTCAGCTGTCTGACCCAGAAATACCAATGAACTTCACGAGACATTTCACAAAGCCCGGAATGACAACAACATAGAGTTCCAGCACAGCCCGGCCACTCAGCTCAGAGTTTTCAGTGGATATATTTTCTCTTAAGGATCACTGCTGTTTTGTACAAAATGAGTCACTCTTGATATCCTCTAAAGAAGAAAAAAAGGACTAACATGATCATCACACTTCAACATGAATGCTTTCCAGGGGCAGGACTAGGCTCCAACCACATCCTATCAGAAAATTTCTGACTAGAAAATGAAAAACAAATAACAAACAAACAAAATAACTCCAGCTATAAGTACAGTTACACTGCAAACTCTGAACCCATCTCGCCTCCGCTTTGAAAATGCATTGTCTATTCCAAACCAAACTCCGGTCAGTGCACGTTGCCAAACTGTGGTTATCCACACTCAGATAAACATTCAGGTAGTAAAACTGTTAGAACAAGTGTTTTGGAGTCAGAGTTCTGTATTCAGATACTGAGTCGCTACTTACCAGATGCTGACTGAGCAAGTCTCTTCGACTTGAGCCCCAAGAGCTCCATCTATAAAACGGACATACGGATGCCTCTTCGAAGAGTTGTTGAAAGGATTAGATAAAATGTTCCAGAACAGCACAGAGCATGCAGAAGTAGCTTCCCTCTTATGAAATAATGAGGAAAATAAAGGAAAGGTAACACTCGAAACACTTGTGTTTTTTGTTTGTTTTTTCTGCTTTATCTCCCCAACTCCCGCCCGCCCGCCCCCCGCACATAGTTGTATATCTTAGTTGCAGGTCCTTCTAGTTGTGGCTCATGGGAAGCCGCCTCAATGTGGCCTGACGAGCAGTGCCATGTCCGCTCCCAGGATCCGAATCCTGGGCCGCCGCAGCAGAGCTCGCGAACTTAACCACTCAGCCACAGAGCCGGCCCCAGAAACACTTGTTTTTATTTACACAACAGGAGCTTTATGAAGGCAAAGTGCACCACCACCAGGATGCATTGGTTTGTGGGACAGGTTTGCGGAACATCTGCTGGGATTCTAGGGCAGATGATGCCACGTGTCTGAAGACTCACAGGGAACATATCACAGCAAATCACATCAGAAACTACAATGCCATCCCCAGCCACCTCTGAGCCTTCCTCCCGCCCCCTCCCCCCCCACATGCCTAGAGATCTTTGCCTTGATTCCCGCTAAAGCACTAACTCCCAGTTCCCTTTCGCCTCCAGCCCGTAGAGGGATTTGCCCTGGGAGTGGGTGATAACATCACATATGCCCTTGTGTGCTCATCCCAAAGGCCCTGGGTGAGCTGACCCCAGAGCCAGTGGTGATGAGATTGAGGGCCCAGGAATGTATAGACAGAGTCAGCTGGAGAAGAGGCTCCTGCAACACACTGTCTCCTGCAAGAACTGCAGCGGATTTGGGGGTCCTGTCCTGTTGGAATGGAGACAACAGTGGAACTGAGCTGCCCTGGTTCTGTGTAGATCATGTGAGAAAGGACATTGTTTATTGCACAGATACACAGTGGACCTACAGACCCAGGGACTTGGGGAAGGGGCTGGCTGAGTCGGGAATTAGTCGGGTATGAGTAACCAATTTCCTTGGAAGAAAAGAGAGGAAGGATTGTGGGTTGGAGACAAGGGGCCAGAGTATGAATCTTTTCATATGGTTGCAAAAAACATTAAATTATTAATTTTTAATTATTATCTAAAGCCATAGAGTCTGAAGCCCCCTCAAGGGGCATGGCTAGGTTTTAACTCCAGTGGAGTCCTGACTTGGAAGGCTGCTGCAGAGGAAGGGCAGGAGGCTTAGGAGCCAGAGGCCCTTCAGTGTGGAGCCAGGCTCTGCCCTGCTGGTCTAAGGCAGGTCACTCCCTTTGAGCGTCAGCCACTCCCTCACGGCCCATGTGGATAAAGCCACCTGCACCTCTCTGGGATGGTGTGACAATCAGAGCAATGCACGCCAATTGCCCGGTACATGGCAGATGCTCCAGTAGATGGTGGTACAGCATGTTCACACAACACAGGAGAGAGTGCCCTGCAGATGACTCAGGATAAGCACACAGAGAGGGCAAAGTATTTGGAGAGAAACGTCTCCCTCCCTAGTTCTGACATGCTAATATCATAAACTTACTCAAGACAGTGGAGAGCCCAGGCAGAGGCCTCTTGTAAAGGACTGATAATCCCTGGGGCTTTTACTGCAGCTTCCCTACGAAGTAAGCTCTATTCCAGGAACCTGTTTCAGTTCTAACATAACATATTTAGGAGGCAAAGCAAAACCTCTCTCCCAGCTAGTGCCTTAACCAACACTTCAGCTGCCTAACAATGGACAGTCCTTCCTTCCAAACCCTATTCATTCATTTCTGCTGGGCTTAAAAAAAGTGTCAGGGTAAGAAATGATTTATCTTCCTATTTATTTTTAAGGTCCTTAAATACTTCAATCGGGGGCCCCATGATAATAATAAAGTAGGATGCCAGGCATATGTTGAAAAAGTAGTAAAATCCATAAGTAATAAAATGAATAATTAGTGAAAGACCTTCTACAAATTGACATGGATGAGGCCTCTGTGCAGTTTGCAACCTGTCACAGTGAGCCACGTGGAGCCTCGAAGCTTAGGCAAATGGGAAGATTATTTAAAATGCTTTTGAAAATGTACTGCAGAGAGTATCAAGTGAAACTTCTTTGTACTAATGAAAACTAGCCTATCACACGGTGACATGGCATTTTTTCTTTAAGTTCTAGATAGTTTGGTGGCAGATATTACTCACACTAGCTTCCAAACAAAAATGTTAAAGCCTGAAGTTGTCTGGATTTTCTGGTCTTGCCAAGCTACTGCAGCAGAGGCGACACTTAAATCTAGGTCTTTACCACTGATTTTGACGCCACAGTGAGAAGCACACACCACCCGCATTCCACAAACACTGCCATAATGTTGTGGGGTGACTCCACACGCAGCCTTGGAAGTATGACACATCCCCTCTGGCTCTGGAGTCCTGGGTGGCTTTCTTCCCTTTCTCTTGGGCACGTTTCCTCATCAATAAAATAGGAATAAAATCCACACTATAGAGGTGCTGTATGCATTATTTTCTATACATAGAAAAACAAACATACAGGCATACATATATGTGTGTGCATATGTACACATACACACAAACCATATATGATTATATATGTAGCTTATATTATTATTTGAATATGATATATCTAAATTATATATGTGCATATATATTTTTTGTCTAAATTATATATGTGCATATATATTTTTTGTCTAGACTATGTAAGACATTTGTAACAGGCTTCTACTAACCTTCAAGCTTAAGGATATATATTATTTTCACAACTTATATACTCATAAACACTTTTTTCACACTAAAAAATTAGAGAGTATAAATATACCATAAGTTCATGAACGGGGACCATCAATGAGGTGGTACAGGCAGCCAATGTACCTAAAACAGATAGTTCTTTAAAGACGGTTTTTTCCTTCATCCACCTTCTGGGACATCAGGAAAGAAAAACCCCATCTATTTTCCTCAGGTCTTTTTAAAATACCATCAACTCCACTAAAAAACAGCAAAGCCATCTGGAATAGCTAACAGACAACAATTTGGAAGCAATTTCTTTCAAGACAGCTATAATGATTTTCCTTTTCTGTTTTCTTTCCGTATTGAAATGTCAAGGATAACCGAAACTTTTTACTTTTCCATCTGTGATTTACAGATCAGTCCCAAACAAGTTTTGAAAGTACTCAAGAATTTGTTTCCAGTCAGTCCAATATTGTCTTTTCAATTTTAATTTCATTTTTAAAGTATGACATTCTGTCTTAAATTTTTTTTTTTTTTAAAGATTTTATTTTTTCCTTTTTCTCCCCAAAGCCCCCTGGTACATAGTTGTGTATTCTTCGTTGTGGGTTCTTCTAGTTGTGGCATGTGGGATGCTGCCTCAGCGTGGTCTGATGAGCAGTGCCATGTCCGCGCCCAGGATTCGAACTAACGAAACACTGGGCCGCCTGCAGCGGAGCGCGCAAACTTAACCACTCGGCCACGGGGCCAGCCCCATGTCTTAAATTTTTTTGATATTTAAAAATTAAAATATTTAAAAACATACATTGAAATAGGATTACAAACTATTTCACAATAGGAAAAAATACTCTAAGTATTTAAAATATCATAAGTAGTCACAATGAAATCACTCATATCTTTTTCAAATAGCTTATCCTAAGAAGCACATTAAAATAAATGTAAAAACAAAACCCTGAGTGAGTAAATGCTGCTTCTCAAATAACAGAACGAGCAGAAGGTAGAATCAGGAATTCTCATTCTTAGCCTCATGATCTGGTTATCAGAAGAGGAATTTTATACAAGCTAAGACTCAACACCAGATAATACCTAGGGTTTAAACCATGAGATGTATTTAAAAATATACATATATAAAATATTTGGTAGAGAAAGCAATACTAATTCATGTGCTTCATGAATTAAGCTGGTGGGCTATTGGGTCTGTGCACAGCGGGGGGCCTCTCACTGTGGAGGAATTAAGAAACTGAAGGAGGTCCACACACTCTAGGATCTGAGAGGAAGAAAAGAAACACAGAAACAATCACATTTCGAGTTTGGACTTCTGCCATTTAGTGGCAAAACTAATCATTACCACAGAGATCAGTTAATTATTGGCTAGAAATAAGGGAAGGTGGCCCTTGAAGGATGAACAGGGTTTTGATAACTAGATGTCGTCATCCTCTTGGGTGGGGAAAAGAAGTCTGGAGATGGGCAGGTTCAAGGCAAATTTAGGGAAAATGAAAGGAGAATAAGGTAGGAATCAAGGGAGTCGAGGAGAGCAGTGGCCAAATAGTTGGGATGGGTCAGCAACCCTTGCAGAAGGTCATTAATTCTGGGCCAAGAGAGTTGATCTTTACTGAGTGGGCAAAGGGGCCTTAAGGTATGTGAATTGGGTTCCCCAGAAAGGGACCCTCAAGATGATCTAATCTGGTGCTTCTCAAACTGTGCCACCAAAATATTCCTAAAGACCAAGAAAAGCGAACTTCATACCTTATGGAGTCATGGGTTGTATCTTAAATCAGTTCTCCTCTGAAACAGGTCCTCCTTACTTCTACCTGAAAAATCATCGTGGGACTTTCCATTCTCCTCCACAGACAGCCTTATTTTTTGCATAAAAATGCTTTCTCCAAAATGTTGAAGTAAAATTGATGCTCCAGTGAGATATTTGGGTTTTGTCCTGTGGCTTTGCGTATGTGTCCGAGCCACCCTTTTCCCTTTTAGTACACGTGGAGCTCAGTTTTAGAAGAATCTAGGCTGCAGCTCCAAAAGATTAAGTGATATGCTCAAAGTCCTAGTTAGTAAAGGAATCAGAAATGAGATGATACCTCTTATCCCTCTGTCCAAAGCTTTTTCTGCAACACTGCATTATGACACAGAAAAGAAAGTACCTGATCTGACTAGCACAGGGCACATCTCATTCAAAAAGGCTCCTATGTCACCCAGCGCTACCCTCAGAGTGAGACACAGAATTCTCCAGTTGGCCCCATGGACTCCACCACGCCCCACCAGCCACTGCCCACCAACAGGGCTGCAAACAGAGCTATCTTGAGCAGTGTGAAAGAGATGGCTTAGACCAGGCTTCCTCCAGGGGAACTATGCCCTACACTGAAATTTCTAGCTTATTTGGAAGGGAGAACAGAGCCTCTGATAAATGCCTCCTTTCCCTCCTTTCCCGAGTGGAACTGAGCAGCTGCTAATCAAAGCCTGTCAAGTATGATTTATACCACCCAGGGCTTCATGGGAGACATAAAAAGAAAGATCACAACACCATGTTTATCTCCCTTTCATTGCTGGTTCTGGCAATAGTATTACAGTCAGGCAGGCTGAGCCAAAACAATTTTCTAAAAATATGGATCAGCTGAGACCATGTAAAGCCTCCTTTTATGGAGTTAACGTTAGGACTTTCCCCTTGGGCTGTTTTGTGTATTCTTTCCCAGAGCCTGCTCTTCCAACAGCATCTAACTATCTAAAAAATACTGTTCTTTCTCCTTGCTGGGGGAGATCAATGCCTCCCAAAGACTGATAAGCAAGACAGCATTCTTCCCAGGAGCCTGGCAACACTTTCCAAGGGCTCCATGGTTTGGGCAGGGATGTGGCATGTGCCCCTGTCAGAGTTTTTCTTGGGGACTAATTGGTTTTGTTGGTGGACCTGGTGCTGCCCCAGAGGTGGGACTGGCCGGGAATCAGTCTGTTTCAGTTCTTCCAAGGATGAGTTTCTACTTTCCTAATTTTTAGGAAAGGAGAGAGTTAGATTCTAGAAGGTGAACTGTATGCCACAATTTTATACAGATGTTCAAGTCTAGGGGGAAAGAAAATCAATCCCTCGTCTGTGTTAAGCTTTTCACCCAACTCTGAATGGCTGCTGGTGACAATGCTAAGGTGACGCTGGAGGAGGTCTGCTTTCAGTATAGATTCTATTTCCTTTATGTTAAAAACAACAAACAAAGGAAATACAACTGCTTTCAAACAAGCTTTGTAAACAGACTATTTTCAGAATTTAGGTTCCTTAAAGCTGCTACTATAAAGGAATGGGATTTTACTTGAGAAAGGAACCCAATGGGACATCTAGTTCCACAGCTCCTCCCCCACCCCCCTCAACCCCCGTCCATTGTGCCCCTCGAAGCCCTGGTGTGATTCCCGTGGTGTTTAAAGAGCACATACACAGGTGGGAAAGAGCAAGTAGATGTGGACAGGCAGAGAACAGAAAGGCCCTGGGCTCCACTGCTGCTTCCACCAGGGCGGTGCTGCTCTTATCTGCTCTCACACTGGGCTTCCACACGATATTTTATACGAGGGAAAGGTTCAGCTCCTAAACGTTTTTGAAACTACCCTAACCTGGTGTTATGGGTTGAATTCTGTCCCCGCTCCCCCAAAGAGATATGTTGAGGCCCTAACCCCTAGGGCCTCAGCATGTCATCTTATTTGGAAATAGGGTCATTGCAGATGCAATTAGTTAAGACGAGGCCATACAGGAGTAGACTTGGCCCCAATGTAGTATCTCTGGTGTCCTTACAAGAAGGCGGCCATGTGAAGACAGATGCGGAGGGAAGACGGCCGTGTGACAATGGCAGCAGAGTTTGGAGTTATGCTGCCACAAGCCAAGGATAACCTGGAGCCACCAGAAACTAGGAAGAGGCCAGGGAGGACTCTTCTCTAGAACATTCAGAGGGAGCATAGCGCAACCAACACCTTGATGCTAGACTTCCAGCCTCTAGAAGGTCAAAAATATTTTCTTCTCTCACTTTGTAATTTTTTTACCCTCTTAGGTAATAAGCTGATAAAGGGAAGTACATTAAAAGAAAAAAGTAGAAAGTTATTTTCTCAGTTTACTAACCAACTCCTACCCCTCACCCCCACCCCCACTCCATATGTCTCTTAAGAAAATGCTTCCAAGAAAAGCCATACACAGAGGCTCTGGTTTCTCCAAGAACAACACCAAGGTTCAAAGAGGAGGCCTGCATTCAGATGCCACATGTCACACCGTAAATCTCTGCCTTACCCTGGGTCTAAGAAAGAAGGTCAGTCAGGGATCCTCGTCTTTATAACCTGGAGGAAGCATAACTTACACATCAGACACAGTCAACCATGCGTGCTTGATATGTGAGATGCAAGCTGCGTGATCATCATTTATATTTAAATAGCTCCTTTCTCCAAAGGGCTCGAAGAAATTTACAGACTTTTACTTAATTAATCCTTGCAAGCCATCCATGAAAAAGGTAAAGTAAGGTCATATATCCCCCTTTCCTCTGGCATCTCAAGGTAGGGCCACTTGTTCTCCCCTTTATTCTTATTTTCGGGATTGCTGAGTTTCTCTTCTCTTGATATACAGACTTGTATTTTGAAGCTGATGTTCATATATCCACATCACTCTATTTCTGGGAGCTCCTGGTCAGTAGAAGAAAATTATCCCCACTCCTCCCTCCCTTTTTGGGGGAGGTTGCTCAGAAAGGGCCAATCTATTCTGGAATTACCATTTAAAGTCTGCACTCCTGAATTTTCTTGAGTCTAAGAGACTCAGTATGCATGTGTGTGTGTGTGTGTGTGTGTAGAGAGAGAGAAAGAGAAGCAATAGCCTTGCCAAGTGGCATCAGAATGCCATAAAAAGTCTTTTAGGGGTGGAGACAGCATCTCAGCATCTCAGCAGACACCTCATCATCACACACATCTTTCGTAACTCTTTTGGTCAGTTTTCAGACTGTGTTCCATTGGAACTCTTCCCAGGACTGCTGTGCCCAGGAGACGTGGAAGAGAAATAATCAAGGAAACTGGAGAAAGAGGGACTTCAGCTCCAGCCCCTATTTTAAAGGGCTGCTTCTCCTTTGCTTGCTTTCCTACTGAGCTTCTGAGTAAGCAGTTCTATCCCCTGAGCACCTTATTGGATGTTAGGCAAAGATTCAAGAAAGATCAGTAAATTTCTTTGAGCTCTTTAGAAAAAGAAGTTATTAAAAAGAAAAAAAAATGTACCGTGTAACATTGGGTTCTCTGGACCTGATCTGTGCGGCTCTGCCTTTCATTTACCAGAAGGAGAAATGTTAATATCTGTATTTCTCGATTTGCTAAGAGTTAAAGCTCTGCTGCAGAGGGTGGAGCAAAAGTAAGCACTTCAATCTTTACTAGCCCATTTCTGAGGCGACATTTTACCAACCTGGGAGCTCTGTTGGTACCAGTTTGCTTTCTTGGATATTACGGATTGATGAGATTCAACCAAGTGCCATCGGCTTCTAATTCAGCAGAGCACTCGTTACATCATTTGATGTGTATGAGGCCAACCCACCCTACAACTCGAAGTCTTTCCTTGAGCCAACAATTAGTGCAAGAATTCAAGTGTTTAAAACCCTATAGTTTTTCAGATGCTATAAAAACGGCAACCAAGGGCTTTCAAAGTTTCAACACAAGTGGTTTCAAGCCAAGAGAGCTTAATACTCAATCTGGTTTATTCTGTTGCTTATATTAAAATCTGTAACTAACCACATTTCTATGGTATCTGCAGCCATCTTGTTGTGAAAGACAGTACAGAAATCACAGCCTGAAGTGGTTTGGATGTATTCATGTCTGCTCAAAATGATCTGAAGGATTCAGAGGAAAAACTAAGTTTAGCCTCTTTGAGCAAAAGGACGTTAAAATAGTTCTAAACCAGCAAGAAAAGTATATTAATTAGCATTTATCAAAATAGAAAAGTGACCATTAGAAAGGAGATAGAATTGGAAGGAGGTCCACAAGTTATTTCTAAACTCTTATCAAAAACATATACATAGGGGCCTGGCCTGGTGGCGTAATGGTTAAGTTTGCGTGCTCTGCTTTGGCAGCCCAGGGTTCGTAGGTTCGGATCCCAGGTTCAGACCTAGCACTGCTCATCAGGCCATGCTGTGGTGGCATCCCACATAAAATAGAGGAAGATTGGCACAGCCGTTATCTCAGCGACAATCTTCGTCACATACACACAAAAAATTTATGTAGGTATATTGTGATTGGAAGCTTAGTATAGCTGACTTGGGAAAGCAAGATGGGAATTACTAACTCTTGTTTGTGGAAGGGGAGAAGCATGGGGACTTAGAAGGATAGTGCTCTACAAAGACAACACTGTGAAAAAGAAAGAAATTCCTTGAGAGGTCAAAATGTTATGGGTAATATTGCCTAATGCTGCCTCTTGAATCTTGGGCAAGATGAATTCCATCATTATCAGCACCCGAAAGGGGTTGCAGGGCCTCTGAAGCTCAGAGGACTTTGACTGCCAGGATTAAAATAAAGAAATGCATAAAATGAAGTCTGATCCAGGAAAGCAAACCCAAGTGAAGTGGAAAGTAATAATAGGCAAATTTAAAATGAAGGATGACAATAATGTGTACCTCAGTGTGATATCTTTTGCTTCAATTGATATTTTCTGTTAATGTTAACTTGTAAAAAAAAAAAAAAAAGACCTGAGTTCAAACAAAACGTAAATGAAATATTCAGTTTCTCAGTCCCATTAGCCACATTTCACATCTTCAACAGCCACACAAGGCTAGTGGCTGCTGTAGTGGACAGCACAGATATAAGGCATGTTCATCATCTGCAGACAGTTCTATTGGACAACACTGCTTTAAATGGAACACTTTTCAGACCTTTCAGACTATTATAAGGATGGCTGATATTAGTAAAATCCTTCTGTGTCTTCCTGGCACCAAAACGCCTGTCAGCATCATCCATTGTGTCTATTCTAAACTTTCTTCATTTGTTCTTTTTCATGACTATGTCTCAGTTTCACCAGTTTTCAAGCTTAACCACGATAGAAATAAACAAGGGAGAAATATTATAGAAAAAGATAATTTAAACATATAGCATGACATCCTATAATTAATATATAGAAAACTAATTTGAATTCTTCCTTTATGGAGCCTATGTGACCTTAAATTCTGATCTCACAACTCTGTTGAGTGGATTTACAAATATCCAGAGCAGACACACTGAGTATCCTCCAGTCCAACAGTTATAGAGTCTCCCAAACTCTTTCAAAGGTGGGTGACTTTACAACATTTATTTGGACTTTTAAAAAAGTGCACTCAAGTGCCAAAGTCATTTGCATGAACCCTCTTATATAAATAACGATAAAAGTAGAAACCAGAAAAGAAGAAGACAAGTACAGTTTGTCCCTCCTTCTCTTTTTCTCTCCTTTAAAACTGAGAACTTCACTGTTTTCGCTGAAGAGGGGAAATTCATCAGCTTCAGGATGATACAGAGAAGCGAGACTTGGAGTCAACAGGGGAAATAATGCCCTTACCGTCTCAAGCTGTCAGATTCCAAAGGTGTGGAGAGGGGGACACTCTCCATTGGTGTCTGTTCTTTCCAGTAGTTATTATTAGACTGGCGCTAAAGCAGAAAGATTAGCAGTATGAATATCTCTGTGCTTCTTGGTAATACACATGCTCAGCCTTTTCCTTCTGATTTTTTAAAATTTAGGTTTCACAAGCGTATCATGAGCTCTACTGCTTAATCATTCTCACACCTTTCCTGATTTGCCAATACTCTACCACCGTCAGCCATCAGTCTGATTTCTATCACTTTTATATTGTTGTGAACAATTGACCAAAATGGTTAGGACACGGGACTAAAGACTTCAGGTCACATGTTTGAACTCCACAGGGCCAGTTAGCTCCCCTCCAGCCATACCCTGAACCCTGTCATTTCAAAAACGGGGGCCATTGGTTGGGGGAACCACTGGGAAAAGAGGGATGGGTTTGGGCATATGCATTTAATCCAAATGATAAGGTGAATAGGAAATCAATTATTTAGATAATAAGTTTCTTAGTAATATTATATAAACTTCTACTGTCCAACATGTTAGCCACTAGCTACATGTAGCTATTGAGCACCTGAACTGTGGCTAGTTCAAATGAAGATATGCTGAAATTGTAAAATACACACTGATTACAAAGATTTAGTATGAAAAAAAGTAGAATACCTCATTAATAATTTTTATATTGATTACATGTTGAAAGGACAATATTTTGATGTATTGGATTCCAAAAAGACATATTATTAAAGTTAATTTCATGCTTCTTTTTGCTTCTTAAAATATAGCTCCTAGAAAATTTTAAATGACATATGTGGCCCATATTATATTTCTACTGATGACAGGGACCATGATCACAGGCTCTATCTGTAATACAAAAGAGCTTAGAAAATGCTGACTCATGAAAAGCACTCTAAAAATTATCTGCTATGAAGGCAAAAGAATCCTCGGGCATCAAAAGCAGAAGAGTGGCTGGAACTGGAGAAGGCATCATAAATATCTCTACTACTGAGAGCAACATAAAGGCCTAGCCAGCAGCTGAAGCTATGTAATCTATTAGTATCAAAAAGAAATCAAGCACAGATTTCAAAATCCCTGTGCTGTCTTTTGAACTGACTGTGGGAACCGAGCGCTCACAGTCTGCTAGAGGTTGGGGCTGTGACTCTGAGGGACTCAAATCCTCACTTTGATTTTCTCTTGATCAAAGATGGCACCTCATTACTGCAAAAGAGTCAAAGGCTCCTGGAAGGAATTCTCCAGCAGGGTATACAATGACCCAGGGAGACAGTAAGATAATTTGATAATTACATCTGAGAGTTTTCTGAATAATATTTAAATCCCCAGATATTGATACAGGGAAAAATAAGGATCAATACATTGTATGAGAACTGGGAGAAGAGATGCTTTTATCTAATGGCAATTCAAGTCCTTCACAGAGCAAGATAATGAAGGCATTCGCCAGTTTAGAAAAGGGAACAATCAAACAGCTCTCTGTTTCTGCCTTCATTTCCAAGTTTATGTCCTTGTGCTATATAAGCTCTGTGTTCTATAAATAGGCAGGAAGGGAAGTTAATTAGCGTCAGCTTTCTCATCCAAGAGGAATTTATCCCTGCCTCCTTTTTAATCTTTCCAGGCTTAGAGATGACCATTACTCCCTAGTTAAAAAGTCTGTAATTTACTTTAAATTACTTCATTATAATCAGTGTGATATTGTGCATATACCAGTTGGTTTAAACTTTCATGCCCAGGAGTCATCAGCTGACATGCTATGAAGAATGTCCAGGCCAAGGTGGCGAGGTAACATCTCAGAGGGAGCCACAGTCTAGAGAAGTAGCCACCACAAGCCCTGCTGTTATCTGTCCATCAGTCAAGAGCAGAAATTCTGCCGATACAAATAAACATCAACAATGGGTTCTTATTGGTGAAAGTAATGTTTTGGTAATTGGCAGGACGGATGTAATAACAGGATCTCATTGGGTGACATTTCAGATACTCAAGGTATGTGCACTAACAAAAATAAGTTAGCCAAACCCCACAGTTGCATGAGGCTGTCAGAATCCAGCCCAGCCTGTATCCTGTATCCCTTAGGCCTGACTCCTGCATCTCTTGGAAGAGTGGTGCCTGTGGCTTGATCCCTAGTTGGATTCGTGCCCAGCCACTGGTTTAGAAGGATTCCTGATTTATGATGCCAAGTAGAAAGCCTGGAATGCTCCCTTGTAAATGCTGTTGTTTTTATCTCAAGTAAATCTTTCATACAAGGTAGTCAGCATACCTAGAAACAGAGAGTTGAGACTTTATGGGGCTTAGGAAACAAAGGGTATGAACTGTTTTGTGCCTGCTTTGCTCTTCATTAAATAAATGTGTGATAGAATTCTGTTTGAAATTTACATGTTTTATAACCTAGTAGCCTGGTGATAAGGGAGTGGCTTTCTCTCACCTACCTGGAACTTCTTAGTTGTCACTATGATCTAACAAAATTAACCTGGGTGTCGTGTATGGTCAAACTGGCTTAGGTCCGTAGGCAACAGCCTCCTTTTTCACCCTGATCCAACAGCCTTCTTTCAGTCCTTGGGTGTACAATCCTTCCTGCCTCCAGGGCACAGTGAAGTCCCCCTCGGCATTCTTCACCTCGTCAATTCTGATTCACGTTTCAGGTCTTGACATAAATCTCTGGTTCCCAGACTTTGCTACACATTAAAATCACCCAGACAGCTTCTAAAAAATCCCGCAGCCCAGGTCACACCCCATACAAATTAAATCAGAACATCCGGAGGCGGGAGCCAGGCATCAGTATTTTTTAAAGATTTCCTAGAGGATCCCATTGTGCAGCCATTTGGGAATCAGGGACTTCAATGTTATTTTTCTCAGTGAAGACTTCGCTAACCGCTCCACCTAATTTAGGTCCCTCTGTAATTTAGCTTCTCATAGCTCTCTGTACATTTTCTTACTTTATAATTAGCTGTGCGATTTTTGTTTTGGTGCTTTCTGCTTCCTAGACTGAACGTTCCAAGAGGGCCAAGCTCTTGACTATTTTTCTCATCTCAGCATCTGAAACAGCTAGTACAGTGCCTGGTACATAGGAGGTGCTCAATATATATTTGTGCAAAAGAAATTCAATATTTACCTCTTTACTGATACTTTCTCTCCCAATTAAAACTAGCCAACTAACCAAATATTTGAGTGCTGTGTGACCAGTTTTCTAACAGGTACTTAGAAATGATAGGAGGGATTTTGCAATCTATTTGTAAGCAGGATTAATGCATATGAAATCATAAGAGAACTAATGAGGCAGAATACATAAAAAGCAAGGGCTTACCTAGTGACAGTGAGTACAAGGTGACAAGTAACACAGATGTATGGACAATTGTCCTCCAAGGCTTTTCTGAGTGAACTTGGGTATGGACAGGCAAATTTATAAATTGTACAGTGCAGGCTATCTCCGTCCATCCCAGCTTTGTACTTTCTCTCAGATTTTTGAATTCCACCACCCACTAAGTCTTCCTGATCTTCATGCGGCGTTCACCTAAATCAGCAGCCTTTCGCTTACCTGAATCAGAAAACTAGATTCACTCACAAAATGTGAAAGAAATATCACCACCTCGAAAACTGTCATCTTTATTTAATTCTGATCAAGCATTTGGGATAATACTGAAAGGATCAGCCTGTAGAATCATAGAGCTGTGCTGGAAGAAATAGATGTGTTTGTGTGCTCTAAAATATTTATTCTCCTTGCATTCTTATCTTCCATTCAAATCCTTGATGATGTAAACGTTTTCTAGGCTGTGTCTACAAACCACAATTTCTGCATCCGGCAGGAATAGATGACTTATGAGTAGGAACCCAGATTGGGGGCAGGGGACAATAAATATTCTTGCTAATTTCAAGAAGACAACACCTAAACAAACAAACCCAAGGAAGCTCTGGGGCCCTTTTGCCTCATAACATAAGCAGGTGCCGCAAATTAAGGTAGTGTTCACAGGCCACATCAGAGAGAGAGGATGAATAAATCCTAGGGAGCTCCAGGGTGAAAGAAGGCATGTGGTAAAAATCCTAAAGAAGAACACACAAGATTAGTTCAAGCTGCTTGGGGAGCAGCGACAGCCCATTTTCTAGGCTAAAACGGAGTTAATGGCAGGACTCATCCTATTAAAGCAAAGGATGGAATTTGTCCAAACTAGTTTTGCAGTGGGTAACATTAAAGAGGCCTTGCGGGTGTGCCTGACATTAACTTATTATTCTGTATTGTAACTGAGCTCCCCAGAGTTCAGGATGAATGGGAAATGACAATAAGGCGTTTAGCAGTTTCACTCCATGGTCCAACTCAGTCTTGTGTCTCAGAAGGCAGCAGATTCTCTCTCCCAATCAAGGTGTGAAATTGTTATGTAAAATGTTGTCCAGTTGGGTGTCTTTTCTTTTCAATAAACAATACACCATTTGAGGAAGAATTGTGTCAGGATAGTATCAGTGTGCAACTTTTTAGTATTCCCCAGGGTGGTGTTTGTGCATAATTAAGATTACCTAGAAGCTATTTTTAAAAAATAGATATTCTCAAAGTTTCTAAGTTCAAAATTTTTAAAATCTTTTTATTCTCTTTTTAGATTTAGCAAATGTTAATAATTTCTTTTAAGTGATCTTTGATCAATGACTAGGCCCATTTATTAATTTAATCAAACTCAAACATTTTAAACCACATTTATAAATTGACTATGTTTATCTTCCTTAATTGCTTCAATTGTTTGAGTATAAACTCTACAACACACATAAGCAGTTCTTGTAAATGCAACAGATTAAACCTTAAATATCGTGAATCTTAAGTTATCTCAAAGGGTTCAATATTGTTTATGAACTTATTAATATTTTAACTTAAAAATACAAGTCTGAATAAAATAGTCAATCATCCAAGTTAATTTAATCACCAGGGCTCAATGAAGATATTCAAACAGTTAAGATGTCATTGACATTCAAATTTTTTATACAAAAACGTTTAATATTATGTGGTGATTCTCCATTGTACATTTAATTTTAAGTCTTCTTACAAAAACAACCAAATCACCTCAAACAATTTTATGGTCACGCTGATAAGCAGAAGTTTGAGACTACATTCTTCACTGGGAGTGACTGAATATCAACGGCAGGTTTCAGCCTAGAGGTAAACTCAGGAACTGCAAGAGATCCAGGCTAATTTTTCTTGGTACCATTGTCAATGTGCCAACGTAATTTTGCTTTGACAGTCATTAAACCAACATGGATCTCAAGACCATGCCCTCCAAACAGGGTGGTCTTGTAGCCCAGGTCTCTAGATGAAAGGCCTACCTTCACTTAATTTTCCTCTATTAACATAATTTTGCAACCCACATTAAGTTTGGAACTCATGTCCTTCCTTTTTTCAAATTGTATTTATTTGTGTTTATTTGAGTTTTATAGATATTTAATTTCTTCATTGGAGTCCATGGATCCTTTTCCCTTTTTAAAAAAACTTCTGTACGAACCAACTAGTTAATGATTTTCCTAGTCTCTCTAATACAGTTGTAGATTCCTGCCTGAGAATTTCTAGAGTAGAATCTGGTTCTTTCAGACCAAGCCCCCGAGTACCCCATATTCTGAACACAGCTCTGCATGAAGTTGACCTGGACGCTGGCTAAGGCATTACTCTACAGCATGCAAGTTTGCCTTTTTCCTGACCTTTAGCTACAAACATCTTCACTAACTTTACTTGATCCTTCCCCGGTAAGTGCCAAATGGAGCACAGGCCAAACAGCTCAGAAACTGAAAACTGGAAGAATTAGGTCACGTTATCAAAACTTGGTATTTGCTAAGAAGAATGATTCAGACAAGCTTTAGAAAATATCTACTTATAACCAAAAAGAAGATCTGAGTTACAAATAGGAGTTAAAGGTAATGAGCTATGAAAGTGATGCTTTTCTACATATTAAACATGTATTTAAAATGGTGTTTCATCTTAATATTCACTGATCCATCCATACACATAAGTACACAGAACATATACCTTTGCATGCGATTATTAACAACTGATTTATGACCTATCAACTTTTTTTCAAGAATCACTTTATAAAAGTTGACTAACTTAATTAGCCATCGATGACTATGTAACAAAACAATTATTAGAGTCAGATAAACAGTACTGGATTCTCTTGAAAAGAAACAGGAGCATTTTCTTTCTGATGGAAGGTGGCAGGTGCCTGTTTGGGGCATAGTGTCCAGCACTGGGCTTTGCTTCTGCCTAATAACCGAGGAGTAGAAATGGATGCCAGAAGTCACTTATTTACTTTGTACCTGCCATAGAATAAAGCAGGATGTTTATATTTAGTTATCTCAAATCCTTTTTCAAATACAATGGAAATTAAACAAATAAAAAAATATACGCAATCTTAAAAATGTCAAAAACTATTGAATAAACTATTCAATTATGCTGAGAAATAGCTGAGTTTTAGGCAAACATTAATAAGTTACATAAATTGAAATTATTGTTTTATTTATGACAGTATCTTGGTGGTCTAACTGACAGACTAAACTGCCCCAATGCAGGCAGAAATCTTACCCCAGACTATCAGACCAGAAGGCCAGGGAATTATTCCATAGCAATGAAGACATCTTTTCATCTTCAAATTTAAAACAATGTTACAAAGTTCCTGACACAATCATTTATTTAAGTGTAATTTATGTGATCCTTATACAGATCTCCCAGGAATACTGCTTGCATAGAGTCAATTATAAATACCCGGAGACTTTCCGGTTCTCATTACAGGAAACCAAAATGATTTAATAAATAATGCATCCTCCCACAATTTGGGCCCATTCTATTTTTGTTATGGTGCTTTCCTATATTTTGCACCAAATGCACAATAAATACTTATTCCTTACCTTTAACCCTTGCCCAGATTGAACTGCTGTGGTTTGAGTCATCGAAAAATAAAAACCAAGTTCAAATGGAAGTGGACCATGACAGACAACCAGTTGATGTCCTGTCACAATGACACCTTGCCTGTCATCTTCAAAAAGATGAAGCAGGTCCAGTCTGGAGTTTCCAGCAGCATGGCCAGAAATGTAATTTAAAGAAACATTCTTAATAGTAATGAAAGGGATGAGAAGTTTAGGTTATTATTTTTTGAATTGGCTAAACTGGTTGTCTTTAAGAAAATAAGGGCTTCTCATTTGGCTTACTTCACCTAAAACAACTTGAATGCTTTGTAAAGAGCCATCACAACAATGAAAGTAGTCGAAGGTTAAGGTGCTATAGTAGGAAAGTGCCTTAGTGTACTGTAAGATATGAGGAATTTGTCATTGTAAGCAGGTGACTAACAACATCACCTAGATCTATAGACCAAAATGGCTTTTTTCTTTTTCTTTTGGTGAGGAAGATTGGCCCCGAGCTAACATCTGTTGCCCATCTTCCTCTTTTTGCTTGAGGAAGACTGGCCCTGAGTTAACATCTGTGCCAACCTTCGTCTATTTTGTATGTGGCATGCCACCACAGCATGGCTTGATGAGCTGAGTGGTGAGTAGGTCTGTGCCCAGGATCCAAACCTGGGAACCTCGGCCATCAGGGCAGAGTGCGTGAACTTAACCACTACGTCACTGGGCTGGCCCTGAAAGTGGCTTTTGATTCACAATTCTAAGTGGGTTTTCGCTTCAAGACATAACTCCTTGGTTCATCTTACCTGACATCTAAACACTTTATAGTTCAAATTAAGATGCACTGAGATACTATACATGACTGGCATTGACAGGCATTTTTTGTCATCATAGTGTTCTAGCCCTGATGAGCTTTAGACATTTACATATGTCTCTGGGCCAAGTGGTCCTTATTGAGCTAAATGTCTGCCTTCCACCCACACACAATCTGACATGACTATTCAACATACACAATAACTCTTGACATTTCCTAAAGTAATCACTGAGTTATTTTGATAAAACTTACAAGAATGGTCTTTAGGTAATGGTTATTTCAAACTGGTACTTGGTTAGGGATGATAATGTGACAAAAGAAAAAAAAAAAGAAAACAAAACAAAATCAATCCAAAATAAGTTGTTCTATAACAATAGGCTCCTTTTGGCCTCAGTCATCTTCTAGAAAAAGAATAATTCAATATTGTTTAATGCTGTTCCATACTACAGCAAGATCTCTAAGCCAGGTTCTAGAGAGTTTATCATTTTTGTTCCAGACACAATAACCCTGTGCTGGAGCATGCTCAGCTCCAAATGCCAGACAAATGTTTAAAAGGGGAGCTTTTATGTAATATAAAAATTCTTAAAAATATAGACTGGAAAGCATTGTTCAGATACCCAAATATTTTATTTATAACTTTTATGCGCTAAAGTTGTCTGCCTATCTGGATTACACATCACTTTTTTAGATAACATGGATATCATCGAAAGAAAAAATTTTCTAACTGTGATTTTAAAAAAAAAGCCAAGAAACAAAAAGTCTTTCAAAAACAGTTCAAAAATCCTGAGGCCAAATTTATTCATTCCCTTGGCTTTCAGCAGGCAACTGTTTTGTCCCCAGCAGTATTATGCAAGCTTGCTTAAGAATGCAGAAGAGTTCAGAGCACTGGAAATTCTATTCCCATTGCCATGGTGAAAATCACAGCGGATGAAGATAGCAGTCCCCCAGCACAAGTAGGGTGGTCTCCAATATTCCTTTGGAACACCACCATTGAACTTAAAAACAAATTATTACAACTTGGAAATGAACCCTCCGTCCAGGATCTAGAAAACATCGCTTCAAATACCATTTCAGGGAAACAGACCCTCTTTCCTCCATCCCATTAGCAGCTGTGATACAAAACTAACAAAAGACTCTCAAGAAAGACAAGAACTTTCCCGTATCTGAATAAAAAAAGGTATGAATAACATTCACAACAGATATGTCCCACATCCTGGGGAGGTGCAGCTCCTTGCAGCACAAGCTAAACACAAGTATTTTGTACAAAACCACCCAGAGGACACCCCCACTGAGATGATCAATCAGTGCACAGTGGCTTTGGGATGTTTTCCAAAAGAAAGTCTCGGAAGAATGCTAACATTGCATTGCTTCCTTCTTTTCTGAAGGTTATTGAATCAGGAAGTCATTGTCCTCTCTGGTCTTTGAATTAATCTTTGAAGCGAAAAAAATAATGGCAGGGATCTACAACTTCCTCATGGCACAGCACGGCTGCTGGTCTTCCAATCAACATTCCACATTTCAAATAAGTATTACACATTAAACCATAGAATTATAAATAAGTGGTTTGTTATAGGGAAACCTTCCGAGGTGGATGTCTCTGCCAGGGGTATATTTGAATAAAAGGCTAAATTTGCTTTTCATAATGGTATGTTGTCTGTAATAAACATATTTCTGCATGGGCAGTATGACAGCTAAGTCTGAGTAATCTGTTCACTTTATACTTTAGGGGTGATTAGTTTCTCTAACGAGGAAGATACACATCAACTATGGTTAGCTAGGGTTTCATCAAAAGCTGTATTCCAGGGTCGCTGCTATAGATTTGCTTAAATTAATTTTGTCTACACTAACCTTCAAAGTTTCTACAATTGGCAAAATGGATGTAAGAGGTGGGGGTTTTGGTTAGTGAAATTACTGGTGCTTAAGATATGTGGATTGGCTAGAATAGAGACATCCTTCACTCTTATACAGACATACGAGAAGAATCTAGAAGAATCTAGTGAGCTATGGAGGCAATATTCTCTGAAATGGTTCCTGAGACTTGAATCCAAAGTAGCGCTGTATCCAGGCCTGTTGCATAGGATTTTGGTTGCCTGATTCCATCTCTCAGGTTAACTGAAGTCCTGCCCCGGGAATATTGTTTTGTTTACCCTAAGGGGACTCTTTCATGTCAGCTGTGGTTGAAGCACCTAAAAGGACAGAGACCTGGGATTTTGATGAGCTTCAGAAAAGATACTTTTATTGTTAGGGCCTGATTATTAATAAATATATGTGTGGGAAAATTTGTTTTGAGTATGCTTCTATATTTGTAGTGGGATGGTGACGGAGGGGAGCTATAACCCTCAACGATCTCTAAACACTGACAAACACTGCTAACTGTTGCCAAAATTCAATTTCTTTTTCTTAAGGCACACACTTACCAGCCTCTCTTCAAATGGATGTGAGCATTAACTGAAGTATAGCCAAAAGGAATAAGAGAACAAGTGATGTATGCCATTTGGCATCATGGTTTTTAGGAAGTAAATGCAGCATCTCTGCACTCTTTTCCCTCTCTGTCAACTAGATATAGGAATAGATAAGGCTTAGGAAATGGGCCTATAGAAGGAGCCTGAGTCCTTGAGTCATCATATGGAAGCTGACTCGTAATATCTACTTGGACTGTAATGTGAGCTGGAAGTAAACTTTTTGTGTGTGTGTGTGAGAAAGATTGGCCCTGAGCTAACATCTGTTGCCAGTCTTCCTCTGTTTCATGTGGGATGCTGCCACAGCATGGCTTGATGAGGGGTGCTAGGTCTGTGCCCAGGATCTGAACCTGTGAACCTCAGGCCGCCAAAGTGGAGCATGCAAACTTAACCACTATGCCACCGGGCCAGCCCCTAGAAGTAAACTTTTATTGTGTTTCAGCAATTACACATTTTTGGATCCATTTATTACCAAAGTCTAGTCTACCTGCCTCATCAGGAAATCATCAATATTTATCAAAATGAACCTAATAATTGTGTATAACAAACTGATTTAGAACAGTTTGAATAGACTTAACTACAAGTGATCAACACATTGTGTTCGAAGAGTATCTGAGAAAAAAGTTGTATTTGGGAATTAGCAGACAGGGCCTTTACCAAACAATTCCGCATTTTTATACAACTTTTTGATTGACCACTACTCCTAGGTCTTTTTAGTATTTTTTCTTTTCTTTTTCTCATTCAGAACCACATTAGGAATCATAAAGATACTAGAATGACTAAAAATAGCAGCTAACAATTATTGAGCACTTACTATGTGTCTAGAATGGTTCTCAGAACTTCATGCATCTCATTTATTCAATCATTAAAACAACCCTAAGAGATAGGTGCCACAATTGTCCCCATTTGGAAAATAAGCAAACGTAAGTACAGAGAGGCAAAGTGTACTTAAGAGGCAGAGAAGGGACTTGAACCCTTGCCGTCTGGAACCAGGGTGCATGCTCTTAATCTCATCACTATATTGCCCATCTCCAGATTATCACGGGAGATTCAAAGATGAATGAGACTTGACTCTGACCCAAGGAGTTCATAAAATTATGTATAATATAAGGTCATATACGCATCACTAGGAAAAGACAAAATATTCTGAGTTTCAAAGAAAGGAGAGAGGATATCTAATTTAAAAAACTTGGAATATTTTATGGAGGAAAATAGCATTTGTTATTTGTTTTAATTCAACTCAACATACTTTGATTGAGCACCATTTTATGCCAGCTCTTCAAAGAGTACCTAGTCAAATAATAACTACAAAATGTATCCACACTAACATGCACTCAGGAAATGAGTCTATTATTTAAAGTAAGAAAATAAGATTTGAATATTCATAAAATATGTTCCTATTTAAACTTCAAACCCTGAGCTACTTTGTGGGGTTTTCTAAAGTATATTTTAAATGAGTTTTTCTGCTGTGTTACTCTTTTATTAAAGAGTGAACATGTGTTTGCATTTGTACAAGTAGATTGAAATCTCACATGCATATTGAGAAGTGCACATGTAAGGGCACAGCTCAAAGAATTCTCATAAACTGAATACACCATGTAACCTTTACTTAGATTAAAAAACAAAATGTGATCGGTGCCCCAGAAGCCTTCCTTCGGCTCCTTTTTAATCACTACCTTATCCCAAGGGTAACCATTATCCTAACTTCTAACAGCCTAGGTTTGGTTTGGCCTGTCTTTGTACTTATATAAATGGAATCATAAATTATGTACTCTTTCGTTACGATTTCTTTCACTCAACTTTATGTTTGTGAGATGTTTATGTCATCCATACTGCTGAGCATCAACATAATTGTTTTATTGTCATTGTCGCATAACTTTCCATTGTGTGAATACACCATAATTTATGCACTCTACTGTTGTAGGCATTTTGATAGTCTCCAGTTTTTGTTTGCTATAAAAAATGCCTCTACGAACATTCTGATATATATCTTTTTATCCCCATATCTACATATTGCTGTGTGGAATATACCTAGGAGGAAAATTGCTAGATTATAGGGTATGTAGGCAATTTAAAGATCTTTCCTACCTGGGAACGAAGGTCAGTAAATCATGTGATGTGTCAGCGAAAGCACAAATCAAATCAGAACGACTTAATAAAATAAGCACGGCTTGTGAGAATAGAAGTGCCACAGCACACAATCTTTCTGATTACTCTTTCTAGAGCTAGATTTTAGCCACAGTTCATTGGTAGCCTATCAAAGGGACTGACTCTAGTAGTCATTTTCCAAGAAATTGCTTTTAAAACCTCATACTGAGCTTTAGGGCATGTGCTTCAGGACATCTAAAAATGTCCTCATGGTCGATGTTGGCTGGAGTGCAGGAAGAGCAAGGACCTCGGGTTTGGGTGCTAGGCCTCTGGGGAATCTCTCTCGGGCAATTTTTTCACTGGTTCTTCTAATTCTAGTGCAATCAAGGGAATTTCACATACAGTGCTTCAAGTTCCTATTGCTGTGGGCTCATTTTTTGCCATTTGTGTTAAAACATGCTATGAAATTTTTGCTCATGAAATTCTGATAGATGGCATAATAATGCCAATTATTCATCTTATCTCTGCCCAAATACCTAAACAGCATAATCCCTTGGCAGTTAAGACTATTTTCCTTGTCAATTGGTGTTTAGATCCTTCAAGTGTCAGACAGGTTGGGGTAAATTAAACTGAAAGAAAACAGCATGTCAATTTATTTTAAAGCATAAATATACTAGAACCAGGCCAAATTAATGTCTTTGTGAAGACACTGGGCATGATATTTTTCTTAAAAACACTTATAAGTCAAGGGATCACTCAGATTTTCAAGTTTGAGTTTCTCCCTCTTCCTGACCTTTACATGGCACACAACCAGGTTATTTGGTGAAGAGCACATTCCTCAGCCCCCGGGGACAGAACAACTTGGCCTGGTTTAAGTTGTGCTTTTTTGTAATAGCAACCCAAGACGGAAACATCTGGAAAAATACCATGACTGAGCTGGTGGGATCAAAGACCAAAGTGAAATGGTCTATTGTTAATTTCCAGGAACTGACCCAGAGTGCAGAATGAAATAATTCAGTTGGGCATGAATCCCATCGGATTTCTGAAAGGCTTGTGTATCACTGTATTGCCATGCCAGATAGTTGAAGGAAAAGCACTTCAGCAAAGCTGGGGAAAAATAAATCTTTGTGCACATGTGTATGCATGTACACGTGTGTATGCAGCGTGCGCACACACATGTGCCAAACAACTCAAATCTGTAATCAGTGTGTTCATGGTGTATTCCTCTGATGGCACAGACAACTTGCCATAAAAATATCAAAAAGAAAAATGCAAAAGCCAGCTGAAGAAACACTTAAGTCCTTCATGACATGAAGTCAGGAATTGTGTTTGCAAAGAAGCATCCTGGTCCCCCACCAGACTGAATTCCAGAGAGAATGGCTGTCTGGTTTGTTCTCGCTCTCCTTAGTGGTGGGGTCAGTGTCGGGCACATAGTTTGAGTAACCAGAAGTCTACTGGGTGAAGAATAAATGAATGAATAAGTGAATGGGAGAATAAATAAAACAAGCAGCCAAGCTTCAGAGTCGAAGTGCTGAATTTGACTCTTCTCAAGCCATTCCCGTTTGCAGTCAAGTTTCTGCCCAGACCTTTGGTAAATATATTAAGAAATGAGGAGAGAAATCCCATTTGCAACAACATGGATGGACCTTGAGGGAATTATGTTAAGTGAGATAAGCCAGTTTGAGAAGGACAATCTCTGTATGACTCCACTCATATGAGGAATTTAAAAATGTAGACAAAGAGAACAGATTAGCGGCTACCAGGGGAAAGGTGGGGTCGGGGGTGGGCACAAAAGGTGAAGTGGTGCACCTACAACACGACTGACAAACATTAATGTACAACTGAAATTTCACAAGATTGTAACCTATCATTAACTCAATAATTAAAAAAAAAAAAAGAAATGAGGAGAGAAAAGGAAACAGTACTTACCAAGCTTCAGTGGATATTTGATACTTAAGTATTTACAGAATAAAGACTAGGAATACGATTCAGATATCGCCTCTATTTGTCTGCCCATGGGAAGTGTTTAATAAGAAATAGAATGGATATAAGTTGAAGAAATGTCCAGTGGATGAGATTACGTAGTCTCCATGGATAACATCTGAAAGTGGAGCACTGAGCAAATATAAACTGCAATGGGAATGGTAAATAAAATTAATATGAACTGAAGTCTTTGCTAGGATTAAGAATATTGAGAAGATGTGGGGGGTGGGGGAATCTGAACAATTAGCATCAGGTTCTATGGCTCAGACCAAGATTCTGCCCTAGGAGAGAAATCCCAGGAGGGCTGGTATCTTCATCTGCTTTGTTCACTAACGTATCCCAAGGGTCTAGAACAATGGCTAGCACATTGTGGATTCCCAGCACATATTTGTTGAATGAATGAATAAACCTTAAAGTATTAAAAAGAAAAAAAGAGGGGTATTAAACACTTTTATATTAGGTGCATTCGTTGGCCAGTTCATTTTACTCTAGATCTTCTCAACTGAAAGCGGAAGATAACAATACTGTCCAATGGTGGTGCCACATAATGACAGTTATGATTGTACAGTTTAAAGGATAAAAAGATGGGGAATAAAAGGTTTTCTTTCTCTCCCCACCTCGGGCTCCTTTTCTTTACAATCTCTTAATATTTGGGCAATAAAGTCAAAAGATTGAAGCTGGAGAACAGTAGAACTGGATTCATCTATTTAGTGTACAGTGGATTATTTAGTTGCAAGAGAGAGAAGAAAGTGCCAGCTCTCCCTCTTTTACAGTTTGCGTGAACATAAATCAAATATAGGGAAGTTGTAAAGTCACTGTGCAGTTTTTTCAACTTTTATAACTCGTGTCAGAGGTGGTGGGAAGCATTTGTAAATGGCGTGCAATTGCAATTTTCTTCCTCAAGTTGTTAAAACCTCAGTTGTGCTGGTTCCAGCACTTATTTTTATCTTGCTGTCTACAATAGGCATATAAACATTTGTCACAGGCATTTAAATGATGAATATATTTTGGGCAATCATATAATGTTGTTTTCATAAACGTCAACACATTTTTGTTTTAAAATGTCATTTGTGGATTTTTTCTGTCCTGACTATACATTTAGGTTATGACAAAGTTACAAGAGCCCAAGGGTGTATGGAGATTCCTCTCAACTCCAGGAAGAAACAGGTGAACAGGTCAGACTTGTTCTTATGACACTTCCTATCAGTGTCTTTTCTCTCCTTGAAATCACCCTGGCTTATTCATATGGAGCATGAGACTGGACTTTACCATAAAGACTAACTACACAGTCTTTCTCTCAAAAGTGCTGTCTGTTGGCAGCCATGGTGCAGAGGCATCTGTGGGAAGCCATCGAATCTCTGACTTGTATACCACAGATTGACAAGGCTAAAGTAGGTCAAATCAACTGCATAATACTGAATGAGGCAAGGACCGTGTGAGCAAATCCACAGGATGCTGACATTCCTAAAAGCAGGAATTGGAGGCCAAAGTGGGAGTTTTTGTTTTGCTTTTGTAGAATACATCTTTCTCTCCTCCTCTGTCGTTTAACCAACAACTCCTTTAACTTTCCTCCTCCTCAAAATGGCAAAGAGCAGGGGGGATGGAATCACATCAATGACCAAGTTTCCTTCAGCAAAATTCTTCCTTGTTAGCCGTTCTGCAAAAGTTCATTAGCTGAATAAACCATTCTCCACAGACCTCATCTTTATGCCTCTCTCTTTTCCCCTCCCCCCTCCTTTCTTTTTAACCTTTCAGCGCAGAATTAAGTCTTTGTGATATTCAGCACATCAATGAACTCTCCCCAGCCTGGGGAGCTCCTGGGCCAGGGCAGGGGCAGCTCTGTGGGCTGCATTCCAATCCAGTGAGGTGGGGACAAGGAAACCCAGCCCCTGCCATCGAATGGGCCCTGGGTCTGAGGATGATTCATAACACAAACATGTTTAGAAAGCCAAAGAAAGGAAGAAAAGGGCATGGGATTTGGAGTCATTGAGTCAGTATTGTTGGAAGATTTAGAGCATTATGGAGGGAAAGAAAGAGGATTTATTCTTGTGTCCCAGCACCCAATCCACAGGCAGATCTGCTTGAAAAGAAGGCCAATGACATTATACATGATCTTCTAAAATAGATTCAAATTAAACCTAAACAAAACCCACAACTACTCTTACCCTGCCACCATCTCACTTCTACTCTGTCATGGCAAAAAAAACATATGAATGAATGAATTAATGAAATAAACAAGTTCTTTTTGGCTATGGCAAGTCTTGTTTATAATTTTTTTTCTTATGAAGAACGTAGAGGCAAAAGCTGAATTAGTTGCTAATTCTTTTTTATGGAATTTGGAAAAAAAGTGCTACAGGAATATTTAAACATTCAGTGAACTTATTAACAAATTAATTAAGGTGTCCTCATTATCCACATGGAGTGTAACAGAGTCAAAATTAAATTACTCATTGGCTAGAAATATACTCTGATTTCCAAAATAAAATTTTAAAGAAGAGTAAAGCTTTTGTTTTTTTAGGATGCAATAGAGCTAATATTGGAGTAAAAAGAACTGGCCCTATCTTAGTTTTGTATTACGGCCTGATTTTTAACAGATTTATGCATATTTTACCTTTTATCCATAAATCTCCTTATAATGCACGTGGCTGCATGTTAAAAATGGTAGAAGTAATATCAATTTGAATGTGTGCAGCCTCTGATGATTATCATACACGTTAAATGATAGACATCTGCAAAACCCTCATTCAGGCAGAATTCCTTAAACATCCAAATAGCAGGTGTGCATTTTCTTCACTTATCCAAATAAAATATCTGATCTGGTCACAGAAATCTCACATTATTGTCTTATCTTTGGGAAATCAAACAGCGTTGCCTTTCCTATTTCATACTCTGAATCTCCAGCATTAACATAAAATATCCACTGTTGCCAACCAGTCCTGCAGACTTTATAGCATATAGACAGTCACATTCATCCCGAGCCGCCTAGGAGAGTAAAGGTGGAAAACTGATTCAATATTTAATCATATATAAGGCAGTGGTCAATGATCAGACCAAGGATTCAACAGATTCACTTTTTCTGAAATGTTTCTGCAATGTTACTTCTCTTCCTTTTTTCTTTCAAAAAGAAAAATAGTAAGGGGGTGGATTAAGTCCAATTCGTCAACAGGTGAATCAGTCTACATTTCAAAGGTTGGGTGTGCTAATCCAAACACTTAGAACTTAGAACTTAGTAGGGACTTAGAACAGTCCCACAAAACCCAGGACAGCCTGCCTCTCTTCTGAACTGAACTCTGTCTTGCTTGCAAAAGAGAACAAACACTTTTAAACGTGAAATAAATGACAAATAATAACAGGTTGTTTCTATACTCTGGGACTGCTTGCTTCTTGTAAAATACAAGCACAATTCCATCTCCTCTTGTCAGTAAGTTTACAACTGATGTCACTGGTGGGACTACAGTGATCTAAGGCCAAAGTCTTTTACATATTGGTGAACAAAGAAAAAGAGGAACATTTTCAGCCAGCTTTGGATGAAATCGTTTCAAAACGTAGTTGGTATTCTCACCCTCTTCTCTAGAAAAAAATGTAAAATAAATTATTACAATTCTTAAATAAACATAACTTTACTCCATTAAAAAATCCTAAGTAAAAAGTTTACAACCGATAAATTCCTCATTCACTGTATGTGAAATAAGAGTTGAGTTAGTCTTCTGAAATTAATTAAAATGTCTTAACTTCTACTGAAGTTGTTAATTCCTAATTGTTTGGTCAAAGTGGTTGAAGTTCATAATTCCTTCTAAATCCTAATTTTTATTGAAATTTTTAATCATTATGAGTTCTGCTCATACCAGTCCCAAATTAAAAATAACATCCTGTTCCCACGCCTGCAAAGAGTTCAGAAACTATTTTTCTTTTTTTCTTGAGGGTCTTTCCCCAATTTGAGGTTGAACGACACAGGTTAGAATTAACTAAGTCTTCTTCTAGAGATACTTAAAAAATCCAAGTACTTTTTATAACCGTTAATAAGATACATAATTCTTTTACAGAAATAAAAATAGAAGGAGTGATGATTTTCAATAAAGTGACCAAAGGCAAAATGAGGTTTCATAGAAAACACACAGCTTAACAGCCTGTGTGTTCCTAGAAGGTCTGGATCACCAGCTGTGTCTGCACCTGCTTAGCTGCCCTGGCCTTTATAGTATCAGACAAGCCTCCTTTAAATTAGGCTTTCTGGAATCTGTAGCCACTGTTCTTACACAGCTCCCTTCCTCACTGATGTGAACCACACCCTCAGAAATATGGATTATTTCCCAAAGACTCCTCTGGAGAGTCAGAAGATTATAGTCTGGCTTATTATGTAATCCTCAACACAGAGAATGCCTTTGCCTATCCAAGTGTAATCTATACCTGAACTTGAACCTCTTTAGGCAGGTTTGATTAATGGACCATTCACACTTTGTGTCTTCTTTCTATAAGTAGCAATTAATGTTGCTAGCTAGCATCATGGGGGAAAAATAAGACTTTGCCAATTAAAAGAATTAGTCTCATAGCCAGAAACTGGGACCCACCCCACCAGTTTTCCTACCACATCAAAATTACAGGATTTCTTCCATAGATAAGCACAGCCCAAGGCCCCTCCAAGAATAGGCTTGTGAATATCAAGGGAGGAGAGCTGTGTGACATTAGGGTAGGAAAGATAACACCTTAAAACTTTCAGCAGGGAAGGCAAAGGGGAACTTTGTCAACAGTTAGAAAACTTTCAAAAGGCTATTTGAAAGGCTTGAAAGAATTGTTTTTTCACTTTCATTGTAAGAGCTACTTCAGGGAAATGGACAAGTTGAGAGGCAGGAAGTGGACCTTCTGGTCTACCGATGCAGACAACGGTAAGCAGATAAAAACTGCTAGGAATTCCCTAGTCTGTATTTGCCCAGCAGTGTCTCAGTTCGTACCAGTGGTCCTGAAGTTATTTGTCCTGGAAAGAATTCGCCTCATTCTTTCCTACAGTGCAGTTCTTATAAACAGCAATATCTTGTCTTTAAATTCTGAGTCTGGGTTATTTTCTTTCTCAAAACTAGGAAATAGTTTGGTAACAGAATTGAAAAGGAGTTATGCTTGATCATTTCTGTTTTGCCAGGAGGGCATTCTTACTCCTGGTGGTAGCAATATCGAATATCTGTCTAACAGATCACAAAAACTAAATCACAAGTGTGGATGCCCATTTACTTTCCTATTAAATCCCCAACAGACAGGCTGTCAATCATGGAGAAAAGCCAGAGATTGAAAGCAAAACTTCAAAAAGTGATGCTTGGATATCATATGTGCTTATTGGTTTAAAATGTCCTCAATTTAAAAAATATTTTAAAAAATGTTTTGCAAAATATAACTAATAATTTTAAATTACTCTTACAGATGTACTAACTATTGAATTCATAAACCTTTAAGCCTTAGGTTCATAACATACCAATCACACACATACTGTGATGAAACAGATTCCAGCTTTATGACTGATCCTATATGTTGAAAGAATTTAAAACCATTCTCGATGTCATTTAGATGACTTCTTTGGGTGAATGGTAGTCCACTGTTCCACTTTTTGTTTTACAAGGTATGAAATCAGATGTTTCATACTAATAATTATTATTTCGAAATGAACATTCACTTGGCAAGATCCCATGTTAATGGACTGACAAATTCAAGGTTCCAGTTCATTCCCACTGGTAAACAGCGGAGAAATTAATGGGTCCATTTTGGAAACTCACAGTTGTCTTCTGTGTTTCTGCTTACTCAAAGCAGTCTAACAAAAGGACCTTCCAGGGAAGACGGTGAAAGGTTGAACAGTAGTTTCTGAATGCTATAGTTTGAAGGCTGGCTATATGAACAAAGCCTTTTATATAGCATATTTGAATTCTGTTCCCTTACCTGGCAAAATACACATGCACAAAATCAATCTCAGGAATCTGTCTGCTCATTGGGGACAATCAAGTAGACTGGTTGTCTTAACACTTGGCTGGCTCAGTAATATAAACGGTGAGTAAGCATAAACAATTGATTTGGGGTTTTTATTATTGTTACCATTATTTATGTGTTCGTTTGTTTCTACTTAAATCTTCAGGAGATGACTTTGTCTCACGTCCATTTTAGCAGATTTTGTCCGAGATTATCATGGGTCAATAACCTGGGGGCAGTAGTAGGAAATGGCAAGTGATGAAAGAAGTTATGCTGCTATCATCATGATCTTCTAGATAAATGGCAGCAGACTACATGGTATGTTTTAATTTAGGTATTATTAATTCTAAAAAAGTGATGCTGGTGTACGTCACTTCAAGAATTAAATACAGTGGGCGACAGCCATAAGTTCCCTATAAAAATATACTCTTTTACCTGGAAAGCTCTTATTTTAGTTCCTTTCCCTCAGCAACTTATTTTGAGTCAGGAGCCTCATTGGTGTGACTTTTATTGGTTCCAATAACAAATTAAAGGATGTCACATGTGTATAATTCTCAAGAGGTCTCTTGCAGTTCTCAGATTATCTCAGACATTACACAGAAATTTACTTGATTGGAACAACAACACTTCCATATGCCAACGGACTACAGTTTAGGCTTGTTTCAGGAATATTTGAAGTTATATACTTTTCAAACACACAGTGCAGTGACATCTTCAAAGTTATATGGACTATATAGGGCATAAAGTCCAGTCTACATGGGATTTTGTAGATAATAGTTTCTATAGCTGGGAATTGCACCGGCAAAAAACTTTCATTTCTCTTCCTTATTTGCTTTAATATCTTCCACATTCTGGTGTTAACTACAGAATCATCTGCAGTCTCATAGATAAAACAGAAACTCTTAGTGTTTAATTCATTATCAGAGTATCAAGGGTCAAAATTTCTGTCCTCTCGTTGTCTGACAACTCATATACTTCCTTGTCCATCAGAGCTGTGGGAAAACTCTATATTCCTAGATCATTAATGTGTACATTTGGTTTACAAACTGCACTGTCAATGTGAACCTATAATCACTACCTTCTAGATAATTGTACAGATTAACCATGGCTAAGTGTCGGGTTAGAAGACACAGGCCTTTGGAAGCCAAGCTACAACCAAGTGGAGGATCCTTAGGCCACAGGCTAATCCTGATTAATATAAAATATTCTTCAGGAAGTTCATAGAAGTGACACTAAAACTCTACAAAAAAATTCCCCTTCAATAGCTCCTACAGTTATTACATTAGGAATGTATTACTATAATTAAAGCAGTGTTTAACATGTGTATAATTGGAGTATTGCCTTGATTTTGGTTATACTGTATTTTTCTAGACACAATATAAAATGGGGCTTAGTATGGACTAGGGAAACACAACATTGACACAAATAGCTGGTTAAGAGAAACTTCAAGTATTATCAAATGAAAAAACACCATTTTTTCAAAAAAGATAAAGCAAGAAACAACTTTTAAATGCCAAAAAACTTTAATCAAGGCTACATTGATCAGTGTCTCTAAAATTCAAAAGCAATTTTTAAAGGTATGCTTTTTCCTTATTAATATGCATTAATTCTCTATTAACAGCAAATTAAAATTTGAGAGAAAAATAGTAATTTGAGACAATTGATTCAAATGCCAGTAACTTTCTGACATACAGACACTGCACGATATGTACTTGTCTAAATAAACTATGGGACCTGAGCTGTTTACCTTGGAACCTTTTTGCCTTGCATTTCTCAATGATGGTCTCTCTTTGTCTTCCATTTTCCATCTTATCCTCATTCTCAAACTTCAAAATGAATTAGTTATAGGACTGGGGGATGTATGTAATTTTACTCATAATAGAGTTTTAGGTTGATTGAGTTTTTTTCACATCTCTACATATTTTTTATTATGGTGAAATATACATAATATTTACCATTTTCATCATTTTTAAGTGTATATGCAGTGGCACGGGGTACACTTACATTGTTGTACAACCAACACCACTATCCATCTCCAGAACTTTTTCAACATCCCAAACTGAAACTCTGTCTCCATTAAACACTAATTCCCCATTGCCCCTTCTCCCAGCCCTGGGGAACCACCATTCCGCTTTCTCTTTGTGAATTTGACTATTCTAGGTACATCATTAGGGGAAATTAAGCTGGCTTACATTTAAAAGGCAAAAGTAGAATAATGTTTATCTCAAGAAATAAACACATCAAGCTAATTAAGTTTGCTTTTGTTCATGGGTAGACTTCCTTTTGTTGGCTTGAGTATCTTTAATTCTGAATAGAAAAAAAGTCTTTGCTTTTTGCTCTAAAATGATCACAAATGCTTTTAGTTTATTATGTGTGCCTTTTCTTTTCAGGTTAATTCATCTGTTATTCGCCTCCTGTCATATACCAGATATGATGCTAGGTAGGCCCTGAGGATAAAATGGTGATCAAGACACCATTTGATTGTCTTGATGTCTTGATGCCTGATCAAGACAGACATAGTCCCTAACTTCATACAGCATATGATACAGTGGGAGAAACAGACGGTTCACAGAGAATTCAAACACTCTAATAAAGGGTCTGACAGGAAGAATGCAGTGTGCTCCACAATGCACAAAGAAGCATCAAACCCAGCTTGGGAAAAGGAAGGCTTCTGGAGAAACGTAATGTATAAGCTGAGACGTGGAAGATAAGTAAGAATTAGGAGGTGGGAAAGAGTGATCCCAGGCACAAGAAAGAGTATCTGTGAAAAAGGCCCAAAGAATGTCAACGGAGAGTGAGTCAAGTATGAGAAAGGGAATAGAGAGATGAGATAAAGTGGTGCCAGGGCATACTGGACCTTATGTAAGTAAGTCACACTGAGTAGTCTGCATTCTTTTTCCAAAGCCATGGGGAGTTGTAGAAGGATTCTCTGCAGTATTGTGACATGATTATATTTTAGAATGCTAACTCTGGCTGGAACTGGATTAAAAGCAGGTGAAATGGGACCCTGGAAAACAGTCAGGAGATTACAGCAGTAATCCAGGGATGATAGTGGCAAAGAACTACAGTAAGGGCAGTGGGAGGGAAGAAGGTGAAATCTCCTCTGTATTGAATTCCTGTAAGCCAGCATAAATATACATATTTTAAAAAGAGCATGTACAAGATAGTTACATAAAATCATGGTTTTTCCTAAAGTGGCTCATGCATTAAAATGAAAATAGAACCCAGATTAGGTGAAAGTGGATAATAACATGGAAAAGCTTTTCAAAATAGTTTGACCTTAGATTTGGAAATTCAATAAAAATTGAAAAAAGTAGATTTCCATCTTAGAGTCTCATCCCAGAATTCAGGAGAATAAAGTTTTAAGAAGGCTGAAATAAATGAAAGTTGTGAAAATGAAAAACACCAAGTTGTTATGAACAGACGGCTAAATAAAGCTGTCAACAATTGCACCATGAGCTCAGCGTCATTATACTGAAAATAAGAATGTGGGCTGTGAAGGAAACATCCATATTCTGCGAATGTGAAGTACAAGGGCACATAGTAAAGAAATTGCAAAGTGGAGCTACAGAAAAATGTATCATTTGTTTATGTGCCAGCCTACATTCACACAAATAGGTAGTGACACGACAATTTAAAATTACAGGGATTTTTACCAAGTTAAAAAAATGTTATTGCAATTTTTCAAAATGATGAAAATGCCCTGGTATACTTTCAGCGATCTGGAATCTATGTGGCTATCATATCTTATTTCTGTCTCTAATAAATTAACATGAAACTTAGACAAAGGGCACCATACATTCCTAGAATATTTCTGAGAACTCTTAAAATAGGGCAAAGTATCTTAGCATTTTTTGGCTATTGAAGTTACAGTTTTATTTTGTACCCTTAAATTATTTTAGGCAGACTTATTAGGTATAAACGACATACAATAAACTCTACATATCTAAAATGTACAATCTGGTAAACTTAGGCAAGTATATACCCAGGAAACCATGGCCACAATCAAGATAAAAATCTCCCCCAAATTTCCTTGTGTCCCTCTGTAACCCCTCTCTCTTACCCCTGCCAACGTCTCTCCTCCATCAGGCACCCACTGATTGGCTTTCAGTCATTACAGGTTAGCTAGCATTCTCTATAGTTTTATATAAATGGAATCATACAGTATGTACCCTTTGTGTGGCTTCTTTCACTCAGCGTAATTATTTTGAGATTCATCCATGCCTTAGCATATATCAGCAGTTCATTCCTTTTTATTGCTGAGCAATCATCCATTGCATGGATATAAAATTTACTATCTGTTCACCTGCTGATAACATTTGTGTTGCTTCCATTTTTTACTACTACAAACAAAGCCGCAATACGCATTTGTATACAAGTGTCTATGTATGGACAGATATTTCCTTTGCTTATGGGGAAATATCTAAGACTAGAATGGCTGGATCATACGACAGGTGTATGTTTAACTTTTTAAGTAACTGCCAAACTGCTTTCCAGAGTGGCATTACCATTCTACTTTTCCACCAGCAGTACATGAGAGTCTGGGTTCATCTACATCCTCACCCACACTTTGTATGGTCCCTCTTCCTAATTTTAGCCAATCTAATAGCTGTGTAGTGGCATCTCACTGTGGTTTTGATTTCCATTCCCCTAATGCCTAATGATGTGGAGCATCTCATCGTGTGCTTATCTGCTGTCCATAGACTGTCTTTGACGAAGCGTTTGTTCAAATCTTTTCCCGATTTTTGCTAATGGATTGTTTTCTTTTTGTTTTGTTTTGTTTTCTTATTGAGTTTGGAGAGTTCTTTATATATTCTGACATAAGTCCTTTACTAATATATGATATACAAATATTTTCTCCCTTTCTATGACTTGTCTTTTCATTCTTAACAGTCTTTTAAAAAATTTCTATTTTTATTGTGATAAAATATATATAACATAAAATTTGCTATTTTAACCATTTTTAAGTATACAATTCAGTGGCATTAATTATATTCACAATGTTATGCAACCATCACCACTATTTCCAAAACTTTATCACCTCAAATAGAAATTCTGTAACCATTAAGCAATAACTCTACACTCCCCCAAGCTGTGGTAGCCTCTAATTTACTTTCTCTCTATGAATTTCCCTATTCTAGACATTTCAGGTAAGTGAAATCATACAGTATTTGTCCTTTTTTGTCTGGCTTATTTCCCTTAGTATAATGTTTTCAAGGTTGATCCGTGTTGCACCATGTATCAGAACTTCATTCGTTTATATGACTGAATTATATTCCATGGCAGGCACATGCCGGCCAGCCTGGGTGATCTAGCCATTAAGACTCAGCACTCCCAATGCCGCAGCCCAGGTTCCTTCCTGGTCAGGGAACCACATTACTGGTCTGTTGGTTGTCATACTGTGGTGGCTGCGTGTTGCCGTGATGCTGAAAGTGACGCCACCAATATTTGAAATACCAGCAGGGTCACCCATGGAGGACAGGTTTCAGCAGAGCTTTCAGACTAAGAAGAAGGACCTGGCCACCCACTTCTGAAAAAAATGGCCATGAAAACCCAGTGAATAGCAGCAGAGCATTGTCTGATACAGGAGAAGGTGAGAGAGTGGCACAAAAAGCCTGGGCAGGGTTCCGCCCTGCTCTACGCAGGGTTGCTAGGAGTCCGAATTGACTCAATGGCACTAACAACAAAAAATGTATATGCCCCCATTTTTTTTTCCTTAACAATCTTCTAATGAGCAGAAATTTTTATTTTTATGAAGTCCAATTTATCAATGTGCTCTTTTTATTGATCATATATTTGGCTTCATACCCAAGAAATTTTTGACTAACTAAAGATTACAAAGATTTTCTCCCATGTTTGCTTATACATTTTTATAGTCTTAGGTTTTATATTTAGGTTTTGGCTCATTTTGAGTTCCTTTTTTGTATACGGTATGAAGTATAGACTGAAGTGCATTTTATTGCACACGAATACAGGCATATCTCGTTTTATTGCGCTTTGCAGATACTGTGTTTTTTCACAAATTGAAGGTTTGTGGCAATCCTGCTTCAAACAAGTCTATCGGTGCTGAAGGCTCATATGATGGTTAGCATTTTTAATAAAATAAAGTATTTTTAAAAGAAAGTATGTACTTTTTAAAGGCATAATGCTATTGCACACTTAATAGACAACAGTATAGTGTGAACGTAACTTTTATATGCACTAGGAAACTCAACAGTTTGTGTGACTGACTTTATTGCCATATTTGCTTTACGGTGGTGGTCTGGAACCAAACCTGCACCATCTCCAAGGTTTGTCTGTCTCCAATTGTTCCGGGCCCATTTATTGAAAAAATTATTCTTTATTCACTGAACTGCCTTTGCACATTTGTCAAAAATCTGTTGTCCATGTATGTGCTCGTTGCTAGTATATAAAAATACAATTAATTTTTGTATAGTGATCTTGTATCCTTCAACTTTACTAAATTCATTTATTAGTTCAAGAAATTTTGGGGGGAATTCATTCTGATTTTCAACATGGACATACATGATATCTGAGAATAAAGACAGTTTTCTTTCTTCCTTTCTAATCTGGATGCTTTGTATTTCTTTTTCTCATTTTATTGCAGTGGTTAGAACCTCCAGTTCAATGTTGAATGAAGGGAGGTGAGAGGACTTCTCTGCCTTGTTCCCCATCTTCAGGGACAGCAGTCAGCCTCTCATCATTAAAAATGATGCTAACTATAGGGTTTCCATAGATGCCCTTTGCTAGGCTATGCAAGTTCCATTCTATTCTTGGTCTGCTGGGAGTGTTTATCAGGTACGGATGCTGGATTTGTCAAACGCTTTTACTGCTTCTGTTGAAATGATCACATGCTTTAATTTTTTAAGTTTTAAAAATATGGTGATTTACATTGGTTGATTTTTGAATGTTACACCAGCCCTGTATTACGAGAATAAATTCCACTTGGTCCTGAGATATTATACCTTTACATATTGTTGGATACAGTTTGCTGAAATTTTTAAAGAACTTTGGCACTTATGTTCATGAATGATAGTGAACTGTATTCTTTTCTTGTAATGTCTTTGTCAGGCCTTATAGATAACACTGGCCTTAGAGAATGTGTTGGGAAGTAGTCTCTCCTATTCAGTTTTCTGGAAGACATTTATAGAGTTAATATTATTTCTTCCTAAATATTTGGTGGAATTCACCAGTGATGTCAGCTGGGCCTGGAGTTATCTTGAAGGCGAGATATTTAACCACAAATTCATTTTAAAAATAGATACAGGGCTGCTCATCTTTTCTATTCCTTCTCTGGTGGTTTGCTTTTTTTGAGGAATTTTCCATTTCATCTAAGTTGTCAAATTTACTGGCATGTAGCAATTCATAATATTCTCTTATTATTCTTTTAACATCTATAGAATCTTTAGTGATATCACTTCTGTCATTCCTGATATTTGTAATTAGTGTCTTCTCTCCTTTTTTTCCGATCGGTCTGGCTAGAGCTTTATTAGTTTTATTGATCTTCTCAAAGAATCAGCTTTTGGTTTCAGCACTTTTCTCTATTGCTTTGTCTGTTTCGTATTTCATTGATTTCCACTCTGATATTTATTTCCTTTCTTTTCTTTACTCTGGATTTCATTTACTCTCTTTTCCTTTTTTTTTAAAGTGGAAGTGAGGTCACTGATTCGAGACATTTCTATTCTAATAGTATAATACTGTATTCAGGTAAATTTCTCTGCAAATACTGCTCTAGCAGTATCCCACAAATTTTGATATATTTATCTTTATTTCCATTCAGTTCAAAATACTAGTTTCTCTTTTTATTTCTTCTTGACTCATGGGTTATTAAGAAACATCTTATTTATATTTCAATTAATTGCTAATTTTCAGATATCTTTATATTATTTATTTCTAAGCTAATTCCATTGTGGTCAAACAACATATGTTATGTAACCTGAATCTTTTTAAATTTATTGATACTTGTTTTATAGTCTGGAATATGGTCTATCTTGGTAAATGTTCCTTTTGCACTTGAAAAAATGTATATTCTACCATTGTTGGGTGGAGTATTCTGAAAATGTCTATGAGGTCAAGTTGGTTGACAGTGTTGTTGAAGTCTTTCATGTACTTGTTTGTTTTCTTTCTCACTGTTCGATCAATTACTGAGAGGGAGGTATTGAAGTCTCTTACTATAATTGTGAATTTGTCTATTTCTCCTTGCAGTTCTACCTTTTTTTGGCTCACATATTTTGAAGTTCTATTATTGGGTGCATAAGTATTTAGAACTATTAGGTCATCCTGACCTCTCTGTCAGTAGGGAATGGTTTTGTTTCCCGATAACATTTTTTTGCTCTGAAATCTACTTGTCTGCTATTAATACAGCCACTCTAGCTTTCTTTTGATTAAAGTTAGAATGGTAACAACAAAGCTAAGCAACAGAAGTAACTGGCATTTCTTGTAATTAAGGTTTTTACAACTTTATATGATGGATGTGCATGCACAATTCTGTCTTTAATGTACTTTCTATAAAGAGTATGGAATACGCATATTCCTTTGATGATCCATCACGTTGAGGAGTGCTTAATAAATATCAAAAAGCAGCAATGAGGCCAGGGGAAACTCCTGACAAGGCTGTAGACATTTGGACATGAACATCTGTTCAAAAGTCAGTGATCTGTACAGAAGACCCTAGAGAAAGAATTAGTGTCAATCTCATATTCAGTGATAAACAATTACTACCCCAAATCCAATATGAAACTAGGGATAATAACAAAACTGGCAAGTAAGATGCAAGCTGAGCAACCTCAGATTTCATGAAAATGTGAAGCCCTTGATTGCTGCTCAAAGCTGTCAAGTTGACAAGAAAATTCTCTTTCAGCCTAAAAGTATAGGAATTCTGATTTGTCCCACCCTGGCCCTATAAACCAGCTCCCTCAGTCACAGAGCTCGAATAATCCAGCAGCCACCAGGGGCCTCCTTTGGTCTAAACCTTGTTTCTTCTACTCCTTCAACACACTGATTTCCGACCCCCTTTCCCTGGCTCTCTGGACCTATTTCTGACCCTCTTTCTGTTCTGGTAACTCTTATCAACTCTATCAGGCTTTTTGATGCCCATCGCTCTGCCCAGATTCTGCTACCACATCTACCAATGGGTTCTTTGATTTGCCCTCTCCGAGGCAGCTACAGGTCTAACTAAGAGCCTCTCAGCCTCAGTCCTGGAATCAGGAAGAGGTTTCCCACAATTATCAATAAGAATATAAGTGCTTCCACTTAACGAACACCTTCCATATGGCAGGTACTGCATTGGGCACTTTCCCCATGTAGTCTCATTTAACCCCTACAACATCTTTGTGAGGAAATTCATTATTAGTGACACTTTACAGATGGAAGACCTGAGAAGTTAAATGACTCATCTAAAGTCACATAGCTAATAAATATACAAAGGAGACACCAGGATTCCAACGTAAGACTCCCCGCTTGCTGCTCTGACACGCTGTATCTCCACTAAGCATTATAGCATGAGTGATTCCAATGTTACTTTCTCCTTTGCATACTGTACAGTGGTCAAATGGACACAAATGCTAATCATTTTGGCGTCAAGTTAAATATCTTCTAAGCATGAAAGCTGTGCACACTTATTGAAAGCTCATATGAAAATAAAGCACGCAATTATGTTGCTGATGCACGTATATAATTTTCTAAAGGACAATTTGATAATATGCCTCAAAAGTTTTGCAAATTATTTATTTGTTTTAATACAGCAACTCCACTTCTAGAAACATATCTTACAAAAATTTTCTTTACAGTTCTAGAAATAACCAGAATGCCCCCAAAGCAGGAGATTGACAGAATTAATTTTGAAATTTCAATGTATTACAGTGGTTTTCAAAGTGTGGTCTGTGGACCCCCAGCAGGGGTTCATGAGGTTGAATCTGCTTTCATAATAACACTAGGATATTATGAGCCATTTTCACTGTGCTGACATTTGCACCAACAGTGCAAAAGCAACAGTGGCTAAAATTGAAGGCAGCTTAGCACAAGTCAAGGTGGCAGCACCAAATGGTACTAACAGCCACACCAAAGTGTACTAGCAGCCACTTAGTCTTCACCACCACATACTTGCAATTGAAGAATAGTGCAGTGTCACTTAAGAATATCCTTGATGAACAAATACAAAATATTAATTTTATTAAATATCAACCCTTGAGTGCATGTCTTTTTAACATTCTAGGTAACAAAATGGCAAGTTTGCACACAGAAATATGATGTTTGTCTTGAGGTAAAGCATTTGTGTAGTTGATCGTTTTAAGATTCAAGTTGAACTATCCTCATTGTTCGTGAAACATCATTTTTATTTGAAACAACAAATGGCAAAGTATTGTTCCGACTTGAGTATTTGGCAGACATTTTATTTACAATGAGGAAAGTGAACCCAGCACTGACAGTGTTTTTTCCCAATGATAACATTTGAGCTTTCAAGCAAAAATAAGAATTGTGGAAAATTTGTTTCCATCACAGTATGATTGACATATTCTCAATACTTAAAGATCTTTCAGGTGAAGTCATTAGTGATATTAATAAATATAATTTTTTGTATATTGTAAAGTGAAAGGTATCAATATTTGGAAGATTTATAAACTTAGTAAATCAATTTTCCAGGTGACTAATGTATGATGTTACAAAATTATGCAAGGGTAAAGGCTCCATTCAAAATGCAAGATAAGACAATGGATTTTAATGTGACAAAATATGAAGAGCTCAAGGATTCTACATTTCAACGAACTTTTAAGAAATCACCGCTTATCAAGTTTTAATGTGGCTCCAAAGGAGAATATACATAATTATCTGAAAATGCTACTAAAATACCGTTTTCTTTTACAACTACATATTTGTGTCAGCATGAATTTTCTTCATCTACTCAATCAAAACAATATATTGCAACAGATTGAATGCACAAACACATATGAGAATTTAGCTGTCATCTATTAAACCAGACGTTAAAGAAATTTACAAAAATGTGAAACAATGCCACTGTTCTTAACTATGTTTTGTTTGGGAAAATACATTTATAGTAACATGTACTGGGTTTAATATTTTTTAATTAGTTAATAAATAAATATGTTAATCTTTTCTCAGTTTTAATTTCTACTAAGGTAAATATCAATAGCTATAACTCATATAAACCAGAGTTCTTTGGAGGTTTCAGTAATTTTTAAGACTTTAAAGAGGTCCTAAGACCTATTCATTTGAGAAGCAGTGATATAAGGGAATTTTATGTAGCCACTGAATATTCCAGAAGATTAGTCGAGAAAGATAAAATATAACATGAAAAGAAAAAATAACTGAAGGGAGATGTACTTCAATGTTAACAGTATCTGTAAGTTGTGAAATTGCAATGTTTTTTAGTTTTAATGTTTTGTTAAACTTTTTATAAAATGAATATTGCTTACATACAAAGATAACAAATTGTTAAACAAATGAATACCTGAATTAAGTCATACATGATAATAGTTTTACTCTAGGAAAGAAAATTCTTTCTCCATAGCCTCTTATTTTTATTCAATGCCCGCCTTTCTTTCTGCCCAGCTATAAATTCCTCATATGCACATTTCCTCTCACAGACCCTGCCTCCTGGTTGAGGGTCCCTAACCCTCTAAGTCCCACCAATACTTTATCTTATAAAACAACCTTTCTTCTCATGAAGGTGATGAACAAATACTAAAGTCATTGTTGTCTCCAATTATTTATTGTAAAGCCCAGTGACAACACTATGTTTTGTACAATCATACCTGTGGCAGGTTGCACATCAAATTATGTTGATCACTGCAGTTTCTTCAGCCAGTCTCACTTTCCAGCATCCCACTGACACCTAACAATGGGCTAAAAGAGAGCTACAGTCCAAACAATGGCAGAGGTGGTGAGAAGAATGACCTGCAGGTTGGGTCCACTTAGCCACCTGATGGCTCAGTGGTTAAGCCACTAGAGTCCAACAGAACTGAAAGAAAATCCACAGTTCTGAACCCCTGCGTATATTTTATAAACTCTCTTAATCTCAATTTCTGCTTCCAAAAAGCGAGGAACTTTACACAGTTATTATAATGTTAAAAGTCTTACATATTCTGATAGATGGTAAGTGCTCACCGCTGTGCTTTTACTATATTATTAGTATCACTGTTACTGACGTGATTCTAGACGTTAACTCCTCATTTAGTTCTGCTTTCCGTAGACATCATTATAATGGGTAACAGTGGCTACTTTCTTTTCTAGTCCAACTTCATTAAATATTCTTCCATGGTTGGGGAAGAGAACTGAGTATTTTTTTTAAATGATTGGAAAGTTTGAATATTTCAGTAAGTATACTGTTAAATTGTTTAAAATGTTATATCACAAAATCTCTCTATTTCCTATTAGGAAACACATTGCCAAGTATTAAGAGATAATGAGTAAGTTCTAAAGTGTAAGAAGCTCTTGGGCAAACTTTAAGAAAAAACACAATGTTTCTGTGTGGAGAGAAACTTTCCAGAAAGATTCACAGTCACATTTAAAATATCGCTCTATGTGACAGACTATAAAGAGATCAGACAGAGAAAGACAAATACCATAGGATTTCATTCATATGTGGAAGATAAACAAATAAACACATAGATAAGAGGAACAGATTAATGGTTAGTAGAGGGGAAGGCGGTGGAGGGGGGGCGAAAGGGGCACATATGTACGGTGACAGATAAAACTAGACTACTGGTGGCGAACTTGATGCCGTCTATACAGAAATTGAAATATACTGATGCACACCTGAAATTTACACAATATTGTAAGCCAATATGACCTCAATAAAGTAAATTAAAAAAAAAATCACATCAGAGTTAGAGGTGGGAAACTGGATCCATTCTACATAAAGACAATCGTGCTCTGAGTTACACACCAAAACTCACAGATGCTGGTTGCATTCACTGAAGCAATGCAAGGCTTCCATGATTTTTTTTAGAAATCATTATCATTTCCTGTCTATGAAAAATTACCACAGAGGTTCCTTTTTTTTCAACTCAGTTAAAATTGTAGATGGTAGGGAAGTTTTTAATTAGTTCTTTTCCAAGCAAGAACTGTGTGTGCTCACTGAAGTAGGAGCCTAATAAACTACTTCATAATCTCAAAAAATGAATAAATAAACAAAATATCACTTTCATCAAAACTTGGGAAATGCTCAAGGGTCTGTGTGGGCATCGCCTGGGGGCAAAGGCAAAGGAAGGCCATAAAGCTGCAGAAGCCCCGGGCTGAGAATCAGGGGCGGAACTGATCCGGGATCTACTGCTGATTAGTTGTGTGGCTTCGCCCAAGTGCCTTCATTTTTCCTGACCTCAGTTTCTCAGTCTGTGTATAATACTGGGAGGACTGGACTTAAACATCTCAGAAGTTTCTTTGAGCTCTGAAATTCTGTTCTTCATTTTATTTCTTGTATTGTGAACTTGTGCCTTGTCACTCTCCCGGCCTCTGCATCATTGACACTACTTACAAGAGTCTCCTGAAAACTCTTTCCTTGGCTTTCACTGTGAGGGCAACTCAGGGTCTCATCCCATGGACTTCTGTCCTCAATTGCGGCAGGCCCTCATGGCTCAGTTCCTGAACGGCCACCCTCTCTCTCTCCTCTTTCAAATAGCTGACAATTTCTAGTGTCTTCCACTAGTACTTGTATATCAATAACTTACACATTTCTATCTCTAAGCCTAATGATGTCACATCACATAATGGAAAAGGGTTATGGGAATGGCTTTGGGGATTTAACAATACTTAGAAATGCCCTTTAACTCAGGACTTTGCAAAGACCTGTTGAAAATAACTTTTCCAATCTTACTAATTAAAAAAAAAAATAGAATGAGAGAGGTCAGATTAATTACCCACCCAGCTACTAAGTTGGACCTTACCAAAATTGACAGGAGAGTGCCCAGTCCTAGCGCAGAGCTGATTTCAGTAAACTTTTGTTTTTGTTAAGGCATTCTTTGGAATCCCTGTCAATGGGGTATTAAAAGAGACAAATATTCTGAACAGCTCCTCAGGGGTTGGTCGTTAGCTGACACTTGCTTTTCATAATTTACTTGACAGCCTTTTCCAAAGTATTCAATTGTCCAGTAAGGATATATTTGGTACAGACCACATATTTACTGCAGAATGAAACAAACAAAAAGTGGTATGATCAGAATAACCTGGGCCCTTCGAACCAGCAGCTCAGAGTCTTTCAGGAAGACCCACTACCTTAGAGGACATCGAAGTTTGTTTGAAAGAGAAACAGCCTCTCCAAAATGGGTCTTCAAAGATGGCAAAGTACCACAGAACAGCTTTAAATTTAGGCTTTTTTCTATGGTACTTTAAGTATAACAGATGGATCTTCATAATTAGCATCACATTTGCATTTTTCTCTCCACAAAAAAAGAGCTAATAATCTTAGAAGGAGAATTTAAAAGCATCATTCCGTCATATTTTTATTGATCTTATTTATAATTTGTATGCTGAATCTTCTTTATGGTCCCTATTACTCTCAGCCCTCTCCTAGGAGATGAACAAATTTGCAAATGAGGAAACAAGCAGAGTAGTTACTCAGGAGCACAAACTTGAAAATGACTTTAGGACTAGAACTAACTGGAAGGCCCTGATAAAGTGGAAGAAATATGGAGATTCAGATACAGCTTTAAGCCCATCTAGGTAATTTCCTCCAACAGAATAGGCCTATTTATCTTTTGTGTACATTTCTGTGAGATTCCCATCCTCTCCTTGTGCTGTATAACTCCCACGACTCAGAATCATTTAGTTTAAAGGTGCTATTAAATAAATGAAATCATTGAACAAATTGCCCTCATAGGCAGCTCTCCCGGTGGATGGCTTCAGACGGCAGTTGCCTGAACTAGGGTGGGGCAGGGAGTTGAGCAGACCCATGAGCAGCAGCAGAGCATGTTGGAATGGGAAGAGGCTCTGGGACCCTGAGCATGTGAGAAAGCCACACCCCAGGGGAGCTGGGCCAGTGTACACAGGGATCATATTTCCTCCTGTGTATAACAGCTCACGTCTTGATAATCCTCATAACTGCCCTGTGAGGCTAATATCATCCTCATTTTGTGGCTAGAGAAACTAAGATTTAGAGAAGTGAAACCTCTTGCCCAAAGTACTCTAGTAAAGCGGCAGAGGCAGGATTTTCATTGAGGTCCCGTCCAACAGCAAACTTCATGATCGTAACTAGTGTGCCATTTTGACCTGCCAACCACAGGCAGTAATTTTGCTCTGGTAATGGCTTTGCTTTGATTCATTCATACTCAATCTTCCATAATCAATAACATAACTTTGCAAGTCACCTGAAGAGAGATTAGGAGTGTAATCAATGACCGTGAAACAGAGAAGATAAACTGGTCCACAGGGAAACTAAACCCTTGACCTTAAGCTCTCGAGGGCTAATTTCTAACCAAGTCAGTTAATTAGCCATAGACTATTAGGTGGAAAAATTAGGGTCCAAATCCTTTCAAATCACAACCTGAGCTGACCCTTTATAGGAGCACAGAGTTAATATGCACTGATTTTGCGTGTGCCCCCATTTAGCACACAGCATGTCCTCCAAGTATCCCAAAACAAATGAAACTATAAGGGAAAATAGTAATCTTATTTTGGGGTTCCCTGGCAGCAGCAATGCCTCCGCTTTGCTACATCTTGTTTTTTGCTTTGAAAATAATATATCTACCATAAGAATCAGGGTCTTTAGAAGAATCATGGTCAAGATGCCAATTTTTCATTGGATTCATTAAACTCCACCCCATAGGCAAAATCAGACCTTGAATTCTTGGTTTGAGAGTATCCTATAAAAGTATCCCATAGTGTGTCCTAAATAAAAAGCAATAACACCACTCACATAACTGCTAAGATCTGTAAGCCGAGAAAGTCTGACACAGGACACCGCTTCCCCTAACCTGTTGCTACTGGGCTTCAGGCCTATTCAACAGCACACTGCGCATGTCCTCTACACAAGGCTTAGTCCCACCCACCCACTTCTCAGCTGAATGAAACTCACTTAAGGGCTGAGTTCTTGCAGAGCAGGAGAGGAAAAGAGAAGCAAGCAAGAAGAGGGAGCTGTAACCTCTGCCTAGTATAGTATGTGGGCCATTGATCTTCACCCTCCATAAACTCTTGCTAATTTTGAAAAGGCTGAAAAGTGAGAAACAGAAAGGATAAGGGGAAGAATGGAAGAAAGCAGGAGAAGGGAACTCATCTGGGGCTGCACTTCCATTCCTCCTCCCAGTCCAAACCTCCTGACATCTTCCTACTTTCTTCATTATAATTCTTTGAACCACCCTAATCCCAAACTCTTAATCTCCTTCATCGTAGCCAGGCAGGGCCACAGCAATCACACATTCAGACTTGTGGGCATCTCCTCTATAGTTTCAGTGAGAGTAGCTTTGTTGGTTGCATTTAATTTAGAAGTCTGTCTTTTCATAGAAATAATGTTCTCCAAGACGACTAAGTTTGATAGAACTCTTATTTAGGTAATTTTGAGTTAAACAGGCTTTCATGTGCTGGCCTTGGATCTTAAACCTCATAACATAACATTCTGAGTTCCAATGCTTCTATGTAGGAGCCTTGCTTGTAGTGCATAGTGCACATTTATTCATCAAGTAAAAAAATGAGGAATAGTGAAAAATAGAGAAGTGTCCTTTGAAGAGGCAGGTGAATGTTAGCTAAAGTATCTGGCACGTTGGAAAAATTCTGCAATTATGAAAAGTAAGACCAGGTATTACATACACTAGGAATTCATCATTTGCTCCAATGTCTATATTTTTATTTTCTGTAAACAATGCACAACTTTATGTATGAAATTGCTATCATACTTTCTGGTGGTCACTGTAGATTTAAATATGGAAAAGCCCTATTAAGAGAAATCAAATGGCTACACTTCTTTTTAACAGAATTTTCGGTTGTTCAAAGCATCATTCATGAGAGAACTCTAAATTTAGAAAGGTGATGGATTCTGATTTACTGATCTTAATCCAGCAAGATCGTTTGGAAATATTTAAACTGCCTAACAGAAATCATTTACTGGAAGACGATAATAAATTCCTTAATGAATTTATTTCAAGATAAAAAAGAAGAGTAATGCTCTGTTTTCCAAAGGAAAAGAAACTAATAGGATTAGATTTTGCAATGAAAGGAGCCTGAGAGGAACTTAGCCAATTGGTGCTGGCAAAATCATGTGAGCAGATGCATTAGGAATCATCTGATCTGGGAAATGCAGATCCCAATGCAGTCATACTTCCTAAAACTGCCTCAACCATGTGGATGCAAAAATGGAAGTTTATTTCTAGTTTGTAGCCTTAGTAGAACGAAAGGAGGTGAGACTTACCTCACAGTCAGAGGGAGAAGCTTTCTAATGGCACCTGATGCCTCTACTTCTCATAGAAACAGAAGTCCAGGTTAACTGGAAACTGACCCTTTGCATCGAATGACCAATGATACTCCTTACTATATTTCATGATAGTTACATTTAAATATGCACTAAACACATATATGTTTGAAATGTACTTCAATGGCAAACCCAAGAAATTAACACCTAATTCTCAATCAGATAAGTTAACAAAGAAATTTTTACTTACATAAAAGGTTAGAGTTATTATCAATATTTCCCAGTTTGTCATGGTCAAGAGTGTAAATGGACATGGTATGAGGAATTATGGAAAACAAAAAATAATGTTGACAGGAAAAGCATTTTTTCAAGGTTACAGGCACTATGATTTTTCTACAATATTATTTACAAAAGTTGATTTACAGTTTTGTCATCTAAAAAATACCATGAGTTTGAAATATTTAACATTTACTTCAAAGTTTAGAATTAAAAATGAGACTGAGTTTATGCAATACACTTGCCCTACCTTTAATTTATATGGTGGAGCTTGTTTTCAACATAGAATATGAGAGAGATCTACAGATACTGACCCAAATATCCAAGCAGCTAAGCTTTCATTCCTGTAGCCACTATTAGAAGCTGCACTGAAAACTAAAGGTATTATGCCAATGAAGAGATAACAACTATATCTGCGACTGAACTGCCAAGTCCACCCAAAGCTAATGGTTAAGAGTTTAATGATTCTGAGGTGAAAGAAACGAAACGAGTTTCAAATTAAAATCGAATAATTTGGTAATTTCTATCAGCTCTGCATCAGATTTACCACCCCTGGTTCCTTATTGAGACATCTCATTTATCCACCAATATCTATCTGGCAATCTTACATATTTGGAACAGAATTGAGAATCAATGAGTCAAGTCACAAAATTCAAGCAATGAAATTCTCTGCTGTGTCTTGGAGGAAAGGCTCTTACACCATTGACTTCACAGATTATTTGCTTTTATGCTTTATCTAAAAATATGACAAGCTTGGTGACCTATTTTCTAAATCCAAAGAATATTAGAAGCCATAAGTAAGTTGGGTTAGGACTTGCTATAGGTTCTATGACAGCACAGAGAAATCATGGCCACAATAGTAGAGGAAGTAGAAAATCTATTAAAACTGACAAAAGCTTACAAAACACATTATTCTGGGGAGAAGAAGACAAGACCTAATACAACTCAATAGGTCCCACTGGCCTCATGGTATTATATGCATGGCAGAAGAACTGATGGTCATGTTGATGTCTGATTCATTCAGAAAAGTTCGTATTTTGTTTGGTTAGTCCATTTAACAAGTCATAAAAGTACTAACTTATTTTAGAAAAGTATCCATTTAAAAGGCTCAAAGCAATATCTATATGTATATGTGTATACACGCATGTGTAGGTGGGTGGGTATCTATCTATCTATCTACCTACCTACCTATCTTGAGAGAGAGAGAAAGAGAGAGAGATGCTTAGATTCTAAGAATTTCAAGTTGATTTTGCCTGAATTCAATTTTCAATTAGTCATGTATCTCTTATATTTAGCATAGTGTCTAGAAGATAGAAATAATAATAAAAAGAAAACAAATCTTATTTACTGGTTTTGTACTAAGCCCCAAGTAGTATGGTTGGCTTCTTTCACAAATTATTTCTAATTCTTAAAATAGAAGAGAAAGGTAGGTCTGGTCTCCATTTTATCAATAAGAAGACTGGGCTCAGGAAAGGTGAACAACTTGGCCTGAGTTTAGAGCTACAAGGCCAGCGTCTGTGCAGAAACACAGCACTGATTTGCTCCAAAGTCCACGCTCTTTGCGCTGAACTAATCTTTGCTCTGGGAGCACTCCATGGGGGGGTTTCTGGTTTTTATGACATTTATTTATAACTGAAAGTCTGCTCCTTTTGAACCCCTTCACCACACGTTTCACTTCACCAATGGTGGTTTCTTGACTTGAACCACTAAATAGTGACATTTTGGTAGCTCTGATCTAAGTGAATGCCATTTTTGTAGGTGAAAAGTAGTCAAATATTGGCAATTTCACATGGCTGTACCTATTAGTACACATTTCAAAGCCTTATGGACTATTTTGTGATCTGCTTACCTTCTCCATATTATGTTTTACTTAGGCCAATTAAAAAATTAGGTTATATATATTTACAGTAATTGGATAGTGGGGACCCTAGCATGAAAAACTTGGTTAATGTTTCAATGGAAATCATGATGATGAAAAAAAGGTTGCTATTTGAAAGGTCATAGATTAGGACCCTCAGCTACCACAAATTCACCATGAAGAATTTAATTTTAACTCACACTAGTATTGGGAGGTATTTTACTTATACTACCCAGAAGATAGCTCATTGCTGGCTTATGATCACCCAGGAAATCTGAAATCTCAGGCTCTTCTCCGAGTCATGGGCTCCATTTTGTTTGTTTATTAATTTAGCAAGGGCACAGGGTAGTTACAAATAGTTTGTGGAAACAATGGAAGAAATTATTGTTTGCTCGTATCTCTAGTAAAACAAACCAAAAACAAAAACACTTCTGTTTTATTCTCCAACAACTAAGATATTGGGGGATTAGTAATGGAAAAAAGAAAAACATCAAATGGTATTATGGTTTCACTATAAGTAATTTTCTTTCCCAGCTGGGAATGTATGCTTTTGATTTCAGAAGATCAAGATTTATAACAATTGATAATCTCTCCTGAAAAAAAACTTGCATTCTATCTATTACATATTCTAGCCAAAGAGAAAACTGTTCACAAGAAGCCACTGTAGGAAGCACCTGCACTATTTGTAGACTATTAAAGGAGCTTGTTTTGTACTGAAGTATATGTTATTCGGAAGACTAAAATAGTACAGTTTGAAAGTACATAAACCTGTTTATAACCAAGCATGTTACTATAATGGTACTTTAATTCTTCACATGTTCTATTATATCATACATCTCTACAGCTAACGTTGTCTTTCCAATAAGTCTCATAAGGTAGAGTTAAGCCAAATAGGTTTTGTTTTCCTGTTTGTTTGTTTTTAGCTTTATCAAGTTGCACCCTACACTAATATTCCTAAAGATTCAAGTATATTCAAACATTCCTACTAAATTTTGGGAGAAAAATCCTATCTAAGCATACTAATAAAACTACAGAATGCAGAAGCACAAAACTACACGAAACACGTGTGTGTGTGTGTGTGTGTGTATGTGTGTGTATTGCTCTCTCTTGAGACTAAATGGGCTTAAGAAACATTTTTGGATCAAGAGCATGAATTGAGTCCATGTGGACTTCATGGAGCCCAAAGAGGTTCCCTGCACGTAAAAGGAACAAAAGCTTTCCATAGAAAATTCGTCATGTACAGCTACATCAAGTTTAAAAAGAAAAAGTGTAAAACCGGGGGTGTAAAAGAGGTCAACAGAATTACACCAGCTGGTGCCACTGCCCACCAGGCTGATGAGGGAAGAGAGGCAACCCACAGGATACCTGAGGTTTAATCCAGACAAAGCTTCACAGAGAAAGAAAATCAACACAGAGTCGCGCTGGAAAACAATCTTCAGCCAGCCCGGGTTATGGAGTGCTGTCAGAACTTATTATTTCAAAGTCTGCCCTTCAGAGAGAAACTCTTACTCAGTCAGCCCAGGTTTTGATAGGAATCGCCAAATTCAGAAATACAGCCTTCAATTTAGAGAAGAGGAAGGGGGTCATACATTACGGTCAGGGCAAACCCAAATCCTAGGTAAAACCACAACTGGCAATACTACAATTATGTCTTCAAATCTCAGGTTGAGCGGTGAGGGAGATGCTCCTCTATTCCCTTACAAACAGCAGGGTTGTCTCCCATGTCTGCTGGAGTGTGGGGCGGCGGGGCTTTGAAACGGCCTATTACGATGACACCCAGACGCCGGCCGTCTCACACACATTCCTTTTCTGCCGCCTCTGCAAGTCTCCCCTTCAAATATTGGAGTTAAGATGTTAAAGGCTGTAATTCAAGCTAAAGGCAGAACAGCAGGAATAGTGGCCAGTGCATAAAAGTAGAAGTTAAAAACAGAGATATCCATTGATTCTATTAATTACAAAGGCCATTCAGTTATAATACAGGACACCCCAGTCCTTTTCCCTTTCAAGGCCTACCCCTTGCCTAGTGGGCCCTGTTCTCTATCATTCAGATCCACCCTCTGGCTTTGTCCATCTGTCCCAGTTTCTTCCCCCAGAGAGTGTAACGTTATTGCTACTCTGCAGAAAGGCACAAACGTGTGTGCCAAAGGCAGCCTGGGGAAAACTGAGATGCCAGCAACAAAGACATCTCCCTGGAATCCTGACCTTTCTGAAGCTTTTTATGGACACTTAGGATAAAGAGAAGCCTGCTGACTCCACTCACCTACACACACTGGGCAGAGGAACACACCAGCTGTTCCTTTTTTGGCTTTACCCTGGGAATTGGGTCAATCTCCGATCGAAGAGAATACATTTTCACTGGCTTTATTTGAAGAATTACATTTAAGTGATGACACTGTGGTTATGGCTTAAGACAGGGTAGTTTAATTATTCAAATAAAATATCTAAGCAACATGTCATTGAATGTACATGAGTGCAGTAAAAAGGCAGCATCAGGCTAATTAAGAAAGATTAATTAAGCTACATCAATTTTAGGCTTATGTAGTATTTTTGTTGGAAGCCTTGAAGTGTATCATGATGTGCATTTAAACTCATGCAGTGCCTTTCATCTAAAAATACAGAACGTTTTATCTTGAAAAGGAAATAAAAACTTTTATGTATCATGTTTTTTATAGTGCTGAAATTTAAAAAAAATTATGTTAATGATTTCATTTAATTTTCATTAAAACACATGGCATTGGCCAGATAAGTATTATTATCCCCTGTTTATAAGGACAAATTGGTGTACAAAGAAGCTAAATGAAAACCAAGCCATACAATTGGTAACGGAGTGTTTTCACTTCCGCCTCATCATTGGCAACCTGATCTGAAGTGAGTCCCTTGCCTTCCCTGGGGGGGCGGTCCATTCAGTCATTCTTTAACTCAATACCAGGGGTATGGGTTGTACAAGACAGATGGACTACTGCAAAGTCTTCACCGTGACTGGAGAAAGAACTCAACAAGCAAGCCATGTGTCTGATATATTTAAAGAAAAGCAGAATCTAAACTTCTCTTCAATACACTAGACCATCAACTCCCAGAGAGAACTGAGAAAGGACAGTCAAGGCCAGGACCAGAGGTGTTGAGTGTCTACACGTGCATGCCTGGATGTACTTCAAGTGAGCTCTTTTACTGCATCCCCCGGGCAAAGGCAATTAATTTTGGAACTATCTTTGAATGGTCCAACACAGCTTCCCTTCATCCCTGTGGATAATAAAAAACTGAGGTAAAATTGAGAATTTAAGGAACATTACATCTCCAACTACCAGTATAACCTTCTAATATGTCTGCATGGTAAATTATTATACCTCTGCAGGACAAGTTAAGAGCCCAGAATAAGGAAACCAAGATTATTGAAAGCTATAGTTGTACTTTAAAACAGAATCCAACACCATTTGGTCTTCTGGGTTGGTGACATGTTTTTCTTCTCTTCATAATGTGTCCTTAGAGTGGTAATAAAGTGTGCCTGGGTACAAGTTGGATGCACTTTAAAGATAAGACTGAAGTTCTTCTTTCCATGACTCCATTTTAGCACCAGCTAATTAACATGAATGCTTTAAAGAGCTGCTTTTTGTAGATAGAATGAACCTATTATTATACATATTCATCATTTTTGGCTTCCTAGTGATATTGTTTAAAGAATAGAGATATAATATTTTCATCCAAAAGGTCACAATGCATATAATTGCTGGCATTTTAACTCTTTTAGAAAAATAAATGTTATCATTGTAGAGTGTCCTTCACTTTTTTCTTCTTATTATTGTCACTTTGGCAATTCTGTTAGTACAAGTCAAGTGGTTTTCAGTTTTTTAATGTCTAAATCATTTAATAAAATTCACTGGGCAGCCAGAGTACACACAACTCTCTACCTGTAGCTGCTACAAACTGGTGGCGGCAGCAGCCGCTAACCCCATCTGAGTTACTCATTGAAGGATACAGGAAGTGGAAAAGTTGGAGTTTCCACAGCATGCTCTGAAATAACTGAATATAAAGACATACTCTGCTCTCTTCAAAGACGAAAAGGCGTGCCTTTGTTGTGACACACCATCAATATTTTCAATGTAAACTAATTAGATTGTTGGATAATAAACCCTATTTTCCATTTTGTTAAAAATAATGATCGTTACTCTAAATTTCCAAAGAGTTCCATTAGTTCCAGAGAGAGCAGACATGCTAGTCGAAGCAGCAATGACTTCAGCTCAGAAGCCTGGAAAGAGAAATGGTTGATGAGAACAATAACCTGATTTTATTTCTCTAGGGAATACGGCTTTCAAGTGTCTTGCTACTTCTCATGGTAGATGTATTTAGCAAATGTTATGAAGCATTTACTTCATATGCTCTAGCCATCACTGGCAAATAAGATTACCACGTGAGAGAGTGGAGAAAAAGAAGTGATCTTTTAGAACCACATTAAAATCACACAACCAATGTTGGTGTTCAAATAAACAAAACACGTGAAAAATAAAATGATCATAGAAATTTGGTTAAATTTATGATGAGCCATTTTGTGTGTGTTTGTAAACACGAATGCCTCTGAAATCCACAGTACAGTGAGAATCATCATCTCCTAAACACCCTACAAAGGAAACAAATATATTCAAGGTGATTATTGATTCTTAGAGTTTCAACTGCCAGAGGATGAGAATGGTCAAAGCTATAATGCATTATTCAGCACGGTTAACAGGGAAATAAGAAGAGTCTACTAGCGTAAGCAAGAGAAGAGTACAAGCCACCTTAGGGCAAAGCCATTGGTAACATATTCGGACTCACATCTAAACGAGTGTCAGTTTCTTGAAGGGATCTGTTAACCAACTTGAGCCAAACCTTCCTGTGGATAGCCTTCAGACTGGCAAAAGATTGAGCTTTCGGAGATGTATTTACTCTTCCAAATTTCAGAGGACTGTTTAGAAAATGGCTATTCAAGGATTTGATTTTACTCCCAAATCTGTAAAAAAGTTGATCTTAGATAGCAAAAACACAAATTCTCACTTTTGATAAATTGGGAAAATCAAAGGATTAATGTATTTCCCTACATGACACTATTTGACCTAAGAATCTAGAACAAGCCCAGAGATACAAGAGATGTATGTGAAGATCTACCTTCAGTATATCGCTCTTTTCGGGTTTATCTTTGCATTTTGAAAACAAATATAGAAATGATGCCAATCCTAACCAACTTCTTCAGAAATAGAGGAGGAGGGAACATATCCCACTTCATTTATGAGACTAGTAATAACCTGATGCCAAGTAAGACAAAGACATCACAAGAAACGAGAACTAAAGACCAATAGAAAAAAATTCTTAAAAAATTGAATAAAAAAATATACAATTAGGACAATATATCATGACCAAGTGGGGTTTATACCAGAAATGCAAGGCAATTAATGTAATTCACCAAGGTAAGTCAATGGGGGAAAAGAGGCAAATGGAACCACATCAACTGGACATCTGTACAGCAAAAAGCAAAAGCACTTTGCCTCTTAACCTCATATTACATGCAAAAATAAAGTCGAAATGGTTCATGGACCTAAATATAAGAGCTAAAATTTTAGAAGAAAACATAGGAGAAAATATTTGTGACATTAGGTTAGGTAAAGATTTCTTAAACAAAAATTTCTTAAGCCTCAATTATGAAAGAAAGAATTACTAAAATAAACTTCTTCAAGGCTAAAAACTTTATTATTTGAAAGAGACAGTTAAAACAAATACAAGCAACAGACTAGGAGAAAATATTTGCAAAACATATGTCCAACAAATAGCTTGTATCCAGAATATATAAAGAACTCGTACAATTCAAGAAGACTGACAATCCAGTTAAAAGTGAGCAAAATATTTGAACAAATACTTCACAAAGGAAGGTATACAAATGGATAATAAGTATATTAAAATACATTCAACATCACTAGTTATAGGGAAATGTAAATTAAAACCACAATGAGACACGACTACACACCTACTAGACTGGCTGTAGTCAAAAAAACTGACAATCTTAAGTGCTGGGAGGGAGGTGGAGAAGCTGGAACTCTCTTACGTTGCTGATGAGAATGAAAAATGGTACCAATACTTTGGAAAACAGTAAGGCAATATTTCATAAAATTAAAGACATATTTACCATACGACCTAGCAATTCCATTCCTAGGAATTTATCCAAGAGAAATGAAAACTGAAGTCTGCACAAAGGCAAAACCACGGTGACAAGAAGCAGAGCAGTGACAGGGTGTGAGGCTCGACTGTAAAGGGGCACGAGGAAACCTTTTATCTGAGGGAATTGTTCCATATCCCACAGTGGTGGTGGTGAAACAACTGTGTACATTACAGAAATTCATGAAGCCATACTCTCAAAATGAGTGAATTTTATTTCATTAAATACCTTAATAAATAAAATTTTAAATTATATAAATATTTCTCTTTGTCTACTGCTTTTGATAAAGAAAATAACACAGTCCCAAGAAAAACCACCACAGAATAAGACAGTGAAGATAAGATCTTGAGAAAGGAGTGATCAGAAATCCAGATGCTAAAATGTCAAGTCCAACCTAAGCAAACTACCTTCCAATACTATGAATATCATCCAGTAGAATTTTATTTTGTGGCAAAATCTTGATCGGGGGGAAAAAAACCCAGTAAGAACAGCTGTTTCTGGGTACACTAAATTACATAATGGAGAAATATCTCAGTCCTATCAGAGATTTCCAGTGACAGTCTGCCATTAGTAAATCTTGGAGAATGGAAGAGGAAAGAGTGGGAGGGGAGAGGATGGAAGAAGGAGAGTTAGAGTGAGAAGGGGAGAGGGACCGGCCCGGTGGCACAGGGGTTAAGTTCACACAATTTGCTTCAGTGGCCCAGGGTTTGCTGGTTTGGATCCTGGGTGTGGACATGGCACCGCTCAGCAAGCCATGCTGTGGCAGGCGTCCCACATATAAAGTAGAGGAGGAGGGGCACAGATGTTAGCTCAGAGCCAGTCTTCCTCAGCAAAAAAAAAAAAAAAAAAAAGAGGATTGGCAGTAGATGTTAGCTCAGGGCTAATCTTCCTCAAAATAAATAAATAAATAAGTTCTTAAAAAAAAAATGACCGAAAGTGAGAAGGGGAGAGAGCAGTGCCAACCAGGAAGAGGAACAGCTGGCAAATAAACCAGCAGAAAAGGACCAGGTGAAAAGAGGTTAAGGGAAAAGCTGAGGAAGAACTGAATGATATCAAAGGAAAAGCACAGAGACAAATAAGAGATGTGAGAACTAATAATCAAGGTAAAGGAAAGCATGCAGAGTCAGAAACCAAGCAGAACAGATAAGGAGAGAAAAGAAAAATATGGACACCACAAATGAGGAAAGAAAAAAACGAGGTTAAGGAGAGTTAAGATGTCCAAATTTGGATGGCAATGTGAGATATGAACCTGCCAGTGTATTATTTTTTATAAAATTAAAATATTTCAGGGAACTATCAGAGAGAGAACTTGAAGAACTTCTTTCCAGATGTTCTCAACATAATTTTTTTTCCTTCTATGAAATGTAACCTTCCTGGGGCCTTTCAAAATCTTCTTTGGCTCCCTTAAACTTAACTCAATTTAAGTCATGGTTTCTCTTCCAAGGACATTTTAATTTATACCTTATTTTTATAACTCTTTTCAAAGATTTGAAAGTGCTTATGAAACAATTTCCCACTGCGAAGCAGAAAGACTAGAAGGAGATATATTATAAAGACACACCTGTATTCTGTTTCCAAGTCTGTCAGCAGCTGCACGGGTTGGACAAGTCCCTTAATTTGTGTGTGTGTGTGCGTGTGTGTGTGTGTGTGTGTGTGCGTGCGCACATACTTTAACAAAACAAACTCTCTTCCAGTTCCTTTTACTCTTCTTTCTCTCTTAACGCTTGCTTTTCCCTTCCTTCCCTCAATCCTTTTCTCAAGCTCTCTCCTTCCCCTCTTTTGCTCTCTTCCAACGAATATTGAGAGCATACGCTACGCTGAGCACTGTGTCAGCTACTGAGGACATAAAACCACAAGGGGTCGGTTCTACTCAAGATTTGGACTGGCGTGGAGAGGGCTAACTTATCAGTAACTTTCAGTGTTTTAACATTAAGGAGAAGCAACTATCTATCGACTGTTCTATCCTCCAATATTAACCCTTTTCAATGTAAAAGCAAGACTTTCTTTCCTATGAGAATTTAAGCCTTTCTGGATAATTTTCCAGTTACGCACAATTATCTCCCCATCTCCTAAATGTCTTGTCTTCACAATTCAGTTTGGAATTTTAAAACTCAGCCTGACAAGATAGCCTGAGGGTCCTTCAGAGCTGAAGATGTAAACAGGATCATCCAAACAGAGGATAATCAATTATGGCAACAACAAAAGCTCCAGCAACCTAAACCACAAACACTTTCAGGAAAACGGGCCTCATTTTAGCAAAGAATTTGATGTGCAAGAAATCACTTAAAGTAGGTTTGAAAATATGCTAACTGGTGTTGGCATATCAGCACACCTTTCAACTCTTTTAGATTCCCACAATTATCAGAAAGAATGTAGTATAAGAGGATCTTTTTTTAAAAGATAATATACCTTTATATATCTTAATCCCTCCTCGTCTCCATTTACTTTGCGCTTATTCAATAAACCCCTTGAGTACCTATTGAAATTTCTCTTTTCACGCTATGACTAATTGCTCTCTGCAAACTAGTAGGCCGGTCATACAGGATGCTTGGTAATTTACTTGATACAACCCTGGATGACAGGACAGGCTCAAGAAAGAGCAAAGCTTACATCTACCTTTATGCAAGTCAAGGCTCAAGAATCCAATGGCTGATTATCTAAAGTAAGGTTATGAAAAGCCCTCAGATCAAATCAATTAGAAACTTCAACCCTTCCCTTTGAAAGCAAGCTCATATCCATGCTTGTCTCAGAGCTTCTCTCACTCTCGTTTTTCCTAGTGATTTCCAATGATTGCTCAAAAGGAGACGCTTCAACATGAACCACGGTGCAAATAGTAAAATTGCAGACTTGCAACACATCTTGCACGCCAATTTCGACTTGCAGGAGCAAAGAAAACAAAACACAAACAAGCAGCAATTCGAAATTACGATTTCTCAAAGAGCAATAGCTGGTCCTTTTCAGTTACTTGGTACAGAACCCAGGACGACATTTGCGGGCCCTTAATAAACAGTATTTGATGGCAAAACAAATGCAAACAGTGTTGGTTATTTTGAGAGTCACGCTCCTAAGAGTTTTAAACTCCTAACAGATGCTCTACGTAGGAGTTAGCTCCCTTGGAGTAGACATTTAGTTTGCTCTTTGCAAATATTAATGGGGAGAAAAGACTCTCTCTGTGGTCCTGCTAGTGCTTTAAAACCAAACATCCTCATCCGTATGTGTTTACAGCTACAGTTGCAAGGGCCAGTAGGGGATCGCATAACTCCACAGTCAACAGCGCATCTGGAGAACTTGAACATCATCACAAGTCACTGTGCCTTAGGCAAGCTTTCCTTACAGCTGAGATTTGGAGTCAGAGATGCTAAGGCTAGTCTACAGCCAGAAGGAAAAAAAAAATATGACCCTTAGCTAGATACACCTGGGGAAGAGAGAAGCGTGGAGGGTGGAGGTGGAGGGATAGCTGCAAAAGCCAAGATAAAAATCTACCTGGACACTTGCTGCTGAAGGATGTGTATTTAAAAAGCCTCAAACCGGCATACAACGGTACATCCAACTGGAATTTCTTCTTCCCTAAATAAGATCTTACTAGAGGCATTCGTCATGCCATCAACTGTTACTATTTTTTCAATCTCTAAATTTTTTAGAGAGTTAGTTAGAAACCTCTCACAACAACAGAGAGAGGAACAGACAAGGATTTGTAGAAAAAGCTCTGTGGCTGAGTCTGTCATCTGGGGATTATGGGAAGTCAGTCCCCCATTTCAGTACTCAGCAGAGATAGACTGACATTATTGGTCTCCTGCCTCAGAAGCTCAGGGAACTTGCAGACCTGTGGGCTGTCTTCCCTCAGTGAACTAAACGTGCATCCGGTAACTCTTTGTGGATGGAGCAGACACTCAGCACTGGATCCCTTTTCCCTCATTATCTGCCTCCTCAGAAAGCCTGGGGATGACAGTGCGGACACTACCTTTAGAGGAAGGAGAAGAGATGGCTCAACTCTCAGAAACACTCCCCCAAGGATTTATTTATCAAAATGTCACTACAAAGCAGTGCTCCCTGGATAGAGTTTCTTCTGGACTACAGCTAAAATTCCTTCACTTTGGTTCCCTTTTCTTCTTTCTCCTAACATGTGTCCCATTATATCTCATGCACCGTGTCTTTGGCAAAGTTTAGTGAATTGAAAACATCTGGCTTTTGCTCTCACGCACATAATGGTCAATATGTTTAAACTTATTCTCCTCTACAAATATTTCCAAATTCTACCATCCTATCCCTATAAATTCGTACGTCATTCAAAGACTTTCAGAGAAAGGGAACAAGCCTATATTAAGCAAGAAATCAATGCCTCACACTAGGCTTTGCACTTCCCATTATGTCTCACTCTGTGAAGCAGGAAGTGGATATTACTGTCATCGTTTATTGGATCAGGAACAAATTCAGGTAAGTCTCACAAGGGGTACATGGCATAGGCAAGAATTAAACCCAAGTCTCTGTGATTCTAAGTTCCATTGGTGTCCTTTCCTCTGCTTATTGTGACCCTTAAAAGGTCTCAGGAATTGATGTTTTGTGAGTACAAGGTGACAGTCGCCTCTGACAGGCTTAGGATCATTCTTCAGGTTAGGGCTGGGAGTGTTATCATGGTTATCCTCAAGGAAAGGCTAAGCCAAACCAGGCTGTAATGATGTAAGCTATTATCAGCTAATGCCCTCTGCTTCTCCGAGAAGGGTCCCACTAGCATGTTCAGGAAGGAAAGTAGCTCCCAAGGGAACTTCACATCCTACATGAGCGTCCTCTTCCTCCACCTCACCCACAAAGCCATCTAAGGCAGCACAGGAAATGGGTACCATCACTATTGTCAACTCAGATTGAGAGATGCTCTCAAGAGTGATGGACCGAAAAGATTCTGGGCCACGACAAGGGTACAGAATCAATTAGCAAAGGCTCGCTGTCCTCCCTACATTTTTGCTCCTGGTATGAGCCTGGTCAAGTGATTTCAACCCCATATGGCTTCAATCTCCCCTGCCATCATCCCTACAACTTCTCCACAACCATAAAAGGATTTTGGCAATTTACACATTGTCAAAACTGGGGAGGTAGATCCAAGGTGTACAATGGATCCTACTATGTTTACTCTCCCGGTGTTGGTGTAATTAGTGGAAGCTGATCAGAGGTAGCCTTGGAAGGGTACTTATATGGATGATAAAACTCTTAAATGTAACAAAAAAGTATCCAACATAAAATGATCTAATCTTGCATACAAATTTCCTATTAACATATCTTGCATACAAATATTAATTTGGGGTAGGGGTAAAGGTCATAGTACCTTGATCTCTAGATGGGTGCTTTTGACGGTCCATGAGTTCCCTTTTAGGTATGGAGACACCCTACAGTTGGATAAGAACGCTCTGAAGATTTCAGCTACAGACTTTCAATAAGGCATGTCAGGAGAGAAAAGGGAAGGAAGGTGAGGAACTTTGTGATATTGTGATTTATAATAAGAAATACATATTTGGTCTTCTACCCTGTTCCTGACACACAGCTCCTAAAATTGTTGCAATTTCCTAAGTGAGGAGAGTGGTAAAAGGTGTCTTCTGTTATGTTAATAAGATGACTTTTGGTAAACCTAAGGATGGATGCAGATTGCCAGGGGAGCCAACCATGTGATTAGAAGGTTGGAACTTTCAGTCCTGACCCACCCCCACAGATTGAGTTCAACTTCAATGGCCAAGGATTTAATCAATCATGATGATGTAATGAAGCCTCCATAAAAAGCCAGATGGACTGGGTTCAGAGAGTATCTGGGTTGGTGAACACACAGAGATGCAGGGAGAGGGGAGCACTTGGAGAGGGCAAGGAAGCTCTGCACCCTTCCCCCATACCTTGCCCTGTGCTTCTCTTCCATCTGGCTGTTCCTGAGTTATATCCTTTTATAGTAAACTGGTAATCTAGTAAGTAAAATGTTTCTCTGAGTTCTGTGAGCCACTTTAGCAAATTCATCAAACCCAAGGGTGGGTTGTGGGAATCTCCAATCTATAGCCAGTGGGTCAGAAGCACAGGTGATAACCTGGGCTTGCAAATGGCACCTGAAGCGGGGATGTGGTGAGGGGAACAGTCTTGTGGAACTGAGCCCTTAACCCCTGGAATTTGATGCTACCTCCAGGTTGATAGTGTTGAGTTGAATCATAGGACGCCCAGCTGATGTTGGAGAACTGCTTGGATGTATGGGGAAAAAACCCATGCACTGGACTTGGTACTAGAATCATGGTGAATCTCATAGTTCTCATTCTTTGTAGTGGAGAATTCTCTTGCAGTAATTGGTCTCCTGAGGGGTTCTGTTGTACCACACTCATGCTATATGAACAAACCCCAATTAGTGGACTCCAGATGTGATAGGTGCACACTGCAGGTCGCCTGCTACTCCTGCTCATCCAGCTATAAGTTTGCTAGATATACAAACTGAGCAACTCTAATACATTGACGCTGAATGGACATGGAGGCCCTCACTGTGATGAGGAAGCCCTCTTGTTTTGCTGTTAACAAGACAATGGCCAGAATTGAGATTTGGAGTCATAATTCACATGGTCACAAACTCTACACACATAAAATACGCCAGGCACAAAGGGAATTAGGAACTAGGGAGATACTCAAAAAAGCTGAGTTTTCAAGTAGGTCAGTAATTTACATTTCTTTCTTATAAGTTCAGCAATGAAGTAGTTCATGAATTAGGATTCAAAGGAGTGACCCATTAAGAAATCTCCGTACAGCACAGAAACACCAGTGAAAATTGGTGGATTATACCCAACTAGAAGTGATACTTTGGGGCCAATTAAATCTTTCTGGTGGTAATTTTTTTTTTCTTTTTTTAAGATTTTATTTTTTTCCTTTTTCTCCCCAAAGCCCCCCGGTACGTAGTTGTGTATTCTTCGTTGTGGGTTCCTCTAGTTGTGGCATGTGGGATGCTGCCTCAGCGTGGTCTGATGAGCAGTGCCATGTCCGCGCCCAGGATTCGAACTAACGAAACACTGGGCCGCCTGCAGCAGAGCGCGCGAACTTAACCACTCGGCCACGGGGCCAGCCCCTCTGGTGGTAATTTTTATACAAATCAATGATTGAGGGACTGATGCTAGCAAACATACCCTAGATAAAACAGCAAAGGACAGTCAGCATTTCACATTTGACCCAGACCAACAAAATGAAAGTGGCTAACCAAACAGAGGTGGAAGTCAAATGAAACGGAAGATAAATTCATAACCTTAGTAGTTGCTACAGACTGTTAATATTGAATTTTGGGTGAACTGTAGTAGTTGACTCCATATGAAAGAATATATGGAAAAAAACCACATTTCAATAACAAACTGCTACAAAAAAATGTACAGAAGCCCAAATCTGCAGTTCTTTTATTCTACTCAACGAAGTCTGTTGAGTAGACTAAAGATATACCTAAGTATGATTTTATTTCTGTAACATTTCAAAGATTCAACGTAAATAAATTCAAATATCAGGAAAAAAAAAACAATATGGTCTTTGTCAGACCTGATGTCTTGATTTGGGTTTTAAATATTTGGTCACTACAGAAATAAAATATACGACCTATTTCCAGTAAACTGAATTGTGCACGTTTCTCTCCTTAATCAGTAACATACAATGAGGGAAAACATGGCCTTAACTGATAGTCAAGCTAATTATCCTGGAATGAGATCTCTGACTCACACACTGAAGGAGTGCTTCAAATAATTCAGTGTATGTTATATCTGGGAATACTGTCTTCTAATGGGGCACATATTAGGTAAAGAAGAACAAAGAGCCAGTAATCCTCAGAGATGGCTACTGTCAAGCAACATAAATGAGGGACCACAATTGATTAACTAATTTGAGTAGTAAAGATAGATTTGTTGCTACGGCAATCAGGGAAGGGTTGAAGATTTGATCACCTGAGAGATTCTGTACTCTCATGGGATTTCACAGAAATCAGAAACTACAAAGAGAAAACACCCACCAGGTTACTGACTATGGCCAAAAAAAAAAAATAATAATACTTGGCAATTGCTTCTCTTCTGAAGTGTTTAACTGGCTTTACCAATACTAATTTTTAAAGTGACCTGAGGCAGCTAGAGGCATCCCAATCTATCATTAACAAGAGTTTCAAGGAGGCGATGCCTGGACAGCACCTGAGGTGAGAGCTCAAAAATTCTAGGGTCTTCCTGTCTCTGTGGTCTCTAAAGAACTCATTTCCCTAATTTAGGAACTACTTACCCAACATATTCAAGGGTTTCAAATGGCCAGTACTCAATTAATGCAATTTTAGGTTAAAAAAAGTGAGAGTCCCACTGTCCTGAGATCATATTTCCCCATATGTTTGTCCTCCGTCCCAGCATCCAATTTCAGGAGGAAAGGTTAGGAGTTGAGCACATCATGTTACTAGGGATGCTCATCTCGAAAAGAAAAACTGGGAAAGTACTTCTTAATCCTTGTTTGAAAATTTTTGAAATGTTCATCTGTAGAAAAAAAAGATCAAACCTATCCTACACAGTTTCAAGGTGTGGAATTTCAGAGTGGCCTCAGAAAGCAGAGGCAGTACATTAGACAGATCCTGGTTTGAATCAAGATGAAGAAGAATAAAAGAGCCACCTGAATGGAGAGAGAGTTTCCTTCACTGAAAAATGATGGTCTAGCAGAGGCCATAATGACCTATTCAGATGTTAGTTTGGAAGACTGCCTCCCACTGCTCAGAAGGCTGGGCTAGCAGAGCTCGCAGCGGTGACTTCCTCTAAAATCCCATGTCTGTGATCCTAAATGTGGGGCGGCTGAGTGGAATGTGCATGCCCTTCCCCGGAGCACTGCCCTCTATGCTCTTTTAAAAAGTATTTCCCTCTTGGATGCTAGCCTTCAGCTCAAGGTAGGCTCTCTTTTATGGAAAAGGCCACTTCTCTCTGTTCTTCAGCTCTGTACCTTTCACTAAGACGAGAGATTTGGAGACATTATTTAGGAAGCCTTAAAATATTCAGCTAAAATATTTGTATCTGAGTTTGTTTGTTTGATTGATTAACTGACTGATTTTCCTAAAGTTCTCTCAATATTGTCACTTGATTCTAGACACTCCCAGATTGAGAAAAACAGAATCCTTAGTCACAAAGACTAATAAAGAGGGTAAAAGAAGATCTTCTGATTCAGATTCACTTCCACCTGATATCTAAATTTAAGTTAGCAAATATTAACAGCACCCTGGGCACGTGCAAAGAACTTCTGTGAGAAAAGCAGGGACGAACATTTCTCTGTATTTATACCTTATTGTCTTGCACAGAAGATATGAAGCACCTTATGAGTCTGATTAATATGTAGTGCCTGACTTCACAAAGTTCACAAATAAGACGAAAGTGCTCAGAGTATCCTCCCGTGCATGGTCTCATTCAGGCAAGTAATCTAATTAGTAGTTTGGACCCCAGGCTTCAGAACCAGATGGCTCAGGCTGAAATTAGACTCAGTCAATGACAAATTGTGTGACCCAAGGTAATTTGTAATATCATCTCATTACATAGCATTTATAAAAGTAACTAAAGCCCTTGCTCCTCACTCACATCTCTATATAAAATAAATAATAAATGAGGTTATAGAAGACTCCACGCTTCATCAGCAAACACCTTCTCCCACCAAACCTCTTAAGCAGTTATCATACGAAAACAGTGCGGAATAAATTAGTTTTGTTGTTCTTACGTAGGTTTTCCTACGTAACTCTTAGGTAACCATATATTGAATATCAAGGACTAAACTTAGAAATTTTGCACTATCTTCAATCATCTATTTATTTTAATCTATAAGTCCTACATTACTTTTTATAAACTGACCTTTGTTACTCAGTGACAGGGGACAAAGACAACATAGAGGTCTGCCAGACTAAAACAACAAAAGGTGAGTTCTGATAAAATTAGGCAAAGGTCTAGAGCACTTCTGATTCTTCTTCACGGAGGGAGCCTGGGTTTCTTCTTCACCCTCTCCTCTGTGTCCCCGTGAAGAGCACTTCTCCCCCTTTGCTGCCTTTATTTGCCATGATTCCTGCCTCTCTTCGAGATGCTAAGTTTCCTGAGTTTGGGTGCCATCTCTTATTTATGTTTTTATTCGTCATGTTGAGTACAACGCCTGGCATATGGAAAGCACTCCACACACGTGTGTTGAAGGAGTGAGTTAGTGAATCTTCTCCCAACTATTTTCAACATTCGTCTCTCATAATTTTTGAAGGGTGTGTCCATGTCCACAGGGTTAAGGACTCCTCTTGCCTGTCATATTAATACAAAACTCATTTCTCTGTTCCAAATCCTTACATTCAATGTCATTGCAGTCTTTCCCAACCACTACTCTCCTCGAAATTCTTGAAATGGCACCATATTGCTGTTTTTTTTTCACCAATCCACACAAACCCAAGTCTTCATAGTTATATTACCTAAGGCAAACTTCTTGATGAGTATTGGCAGATCTGTGCAAGCTTCTGTATTTCTCATATTCCTTTATCACCTTTCTCTTACTGCCTTTCTGAAAATTCTTTATTCCTCAAGTCATTCCTCTTACTTATCTTTTCATTTTTCCATAATAGAGAATGATCATTAAACAGTTCCCTTTATAGCCACTGTAGGGTTATCATGCATTTTTGCCTGGCCTTAATCACTTCATTCCAAACAGCGAGTTGGCGAGGGCAGCAGGGCCTGGGACTCAGCTCCTGCGCTCTAATCATGGGCAGACCCTCTAGTATTTAATGGTTCCTGGAAAAAAAAATGCTGGCTGATTTCTTGAAGTGGGCCAAGATTCATGAAATATCTTGACATTTCCGTCACCAGCATAATGCCTCCATGATGTATCTCTTCATCTTTGGCCATGTCCTAAATAGAATGTTATGATTTGCACTCTGAAGTTCATGAGGATTATTCATAGTCCCCAGGAAATTATCCAAATACATCTTCTTGAGTGAAAATATCCAACATTATCCTTTTACATTCTCATTACCAACTACTTAGAACTTCCCTACACATGAAAAAAATTCTCAGAGGAAGCCAAGTCTTAGGTTTTTTTTTTTCTCTCATCAAAAAGTCAATCTAGGGGCTGGCCCCATGGTGTACTGGTTAAGTTCAGTGAGCTCCAATTTGGCAGCCTGGGTTCAAGGGTTCGGATCCCAGGTGTAGACCTCACCACTCATCAGCCGTACTGTGGCAGTGACGCACATACAAAATAGAGGAAGACTGGCAACAGATGTTAGCTCAGGGTGAATCTTCCTCAACAACAACAAAAACAAAAAACAAAAAACAACTCTCAATCTTGATTTCCTATGGGAATTAATGTTATGATTAGCATCTTCTTTTCACCATTTGTACAGTGGGAAGATGCCAAAATGTAAGAATAAAGACCTATAATAGGTTCAAAATTCAACGTTCTCTTAAGTAAGCACCAAAGCATTGTTTTCCATGCTAGAAATGTTTTAACTAAGTTTGTACACCCCAGGCTAGCATAATTGTGTAAGGCCTAGGACAGCAGTAGCTATTCTAGGAGAAAACTCATACTCACAAAGATTTCAACTGTAAGTTACCAGTCACCGCAACATGACATTTCTTAACTCTCTTCCCAGTAGAGCAGTCCTCAAAGTGCTTCAAGTCAGACTCTGCCTTTTGTCTCCTGGCCTCCCTGACAGCTTCTTTCCCTTTCTTGCCACCTCTCTTTCACACCCTCCACCCTACAACACACACTTTATGTTACCAGCAGCCAGGAAGTAACCTAATGTTGAAAATACTCCTGAGATTCAGATTCTTGAGGTCATTCAGTTCATAGCTCTGTCTGGGCCCACTTCTCTATCATATGTGTACACTATCCACCACTTTCTCTCTCCCTGTTTATCAACACGGTCCATGGTCCTCTAGCTCTTTTTTTTCCTCCTCCTAGGTGGCTGATGCCTTTGTTCACTCCTATAAAATATGGGATATTTAAGGCTCCCAGGATGCTTGTCGAATCTGGAATTAACCCCCAGATCCTCCCTACCATGGCCCTACTTCCTTACTAGCTCTAAGAGAAAGCAAATGGGTAAGTGTCCAGGGCCAAAAATAAATCAAGAGAAAGTCTTCAAAGCAATATAATAAGCCCTGTCTTTGGAAGACCAAATAGGCTAATGGAGTGACCTTGGAGCAGACATTCGTGGTTTCAATTGAACTACATCTGTCTCCTCACCAAACTGAAACAGAGCCAAGGGATAATTAAAGTAATTTTACAAAGCCTTTGCTGAATATCTACTGTGTGCTAGGCACTAGGAAAACCAAAGATGACAATGCCACAAATTGTCTCTTTCTATGAAGCTCTTACAACCAGCTATAGTCTCAGACAGTTACTCACACTGTGATGGCATCATATCTACAGTAGAAACACATGCAAAGTGCTAGGAGAGCACAAATCACCAGTATAAATTATGCCTCCAGGAAGATTCAAAGGAATGTTAGGAAAGTCCTGCAAAGGGCTATAGTTCTTTCCAGAACTTAAAGTGAAATGGCATTTGGGGTTGAATAATCAAGCTAACCATTTCATCTCTCTGCTGCTCCCTGTTTAACATACATAATCAAAGTCAAAATAGCCAGCTAAAGTGAAAAATTCCTTTGGTAAAATTTTGCTAAAGTAAATGGACAAGGTGAACTCTTCTTCAATATCTCCCATATCAAATACAACATTTTGTGCTGGGTGTGTTCAAAGAAGTGCAGAGGAAAACCATCTAATGTGTTCAATTTGTTAAGAAACCTCCTGTCAAATTTAGAGAATAACAAGCTTCAATTTCAATTTAATATTTAGCAATTTATTCTCAGTTTATATTCTGTTTTTTCACACTGTCAACTTTTAACTCACCATTGTGTGTCAGTTTTTCTATATGATAATTAAACATTGGCTGCTAAGAACTAAATTGAAAAGGAAACTTCTTTTAATTACAAATGGAGACTAAAAAAATCTCAATAAATCAAAATGAAAATTTCTTTTGAGATTTAACAGACTGCATTTCAACTACACACATATGATTCTAACTTACTAAACAGAGGAATGGACACTCCTATAAATTCATGCTCCATGATACATGTATGAAAGATTTTATAATCTTTCTGTCAAATACAAAGAAAAGCCTAATTCTCAGTCCAACAACTTTGTAAACTTGGAAGTCAATTTTAAAAAGAATTTGAGTGAAAAAATACTGATTTCAAAGTAAGTTGAATAATAGGTTTTAGATAATGCTTTTCAATTTATAAAACGTTATTAGATAACAACAGTGAACATTTCAATGAGTGTTCCAAAACAGAAATCTGATCATCATTCTAGATGCTTCCTTTGCCCTCACCCTCCAATTCAGGCCTTCAGACATTTGCTCAATAAATATTCATTGTGTAACCACAGTGAGCAAAGCTCTATTCTAGGCACCCTGAGCAACAAGTTAAAATAAGAGGGTCTTCAGGGAGACACCAAGAAAATCAATAACCACAGTGCAGGTGCAGTGGAAGTAGAAGCTGGATGTTAGAGGAGTGTCCAATCAGAGTGAGGAAGAAAGATTTTCTGGAGGAAATGATGCCTGTACTGAATTTTGAAAGACTGAAGGATGAGGAAGTGTCAGCCAGAAGAGAAGGCTATTTCAGGAAAAGGAGGCACGAATATCTATCATTTCCACCTTTGCACCTTGAAAATATCACTGAAATCTGCTCCCTTCTCTCCATCGTCACTGCCATTGCTTTATTTCAGACCCTCAGCATTTTCTCCTGGAAGATATTAATAAATGAATTCCCTACAGGGCTTTAGGTACCAAGACAAGTTAAGGTCTAGTGAGGACAGAAAGGAGAAGGCTGTCACTTTACCTTGCAGACAGCAACAATGCCTCAACAGCCCTTTATCCACACAGCCCACTCAGGAATTCCTATAAACACGGTTGCCACATAGGTCCCAGCACCTCAGAGATCCCTCCAAGCCTCTCTGCCTCCCAGCCTCAGTTCTGAATCCCCTGCAAAAAGATTTATCAAGAACACATATAAATCTGCTGCTGTTAGATTTTAGCTGGCATTATGTTATGTATCATTATTCATGCATGTATTGTACCATAGGTATCACACATCTCACTAGGGACCAGGGTGGTCAACCTTGTGGAGAAATTAACCAAGGCACTGTAATGAACTTTGTAGGCATTAGAAGTTATTCTTGTAGCATAAAACTGAACAATGTAAACACGATTATTATTCCCATTCACTGTTATTCTAGAAAAATTCAGATTTATTTTCAATAAAAAGGGACTTATTCTAAAACCTTTTCACCAACTCATCACAGACTGATTCTTGTCCCTTCCAGAAGATGGTGTGGATAGGATACATGTGATGAATTTATTTTCTTCTACCTGGTGTCACAGGAAGGGAATAAACACTCCAGACAGGCGAGGCGGTATTCCCCAAATCACACAGCAAATTGGTGACAGAGCTGTGAGTGAAACCTGGGACTCCCGGGTCTTCTGGTTCTCAATTCATCTTTCCTTCCCCTCATCTTGCTAGCCCCAGATTTTTAGTAGTTTATAAACAAGCCTGCTCCCTGCAGCTGAGTGTATCCTTTCCCAAATATGTACTATTCAGTCATTTGCAGAGGAGAAAAGAACCAGACAATAACAACTAAAGTCACCAATTAGTTTAACCCAATTTAAAATGCCTTCCCCTTCTAAGTTATTAGCATCCTTACAACTCCCTCTTCCACTCACTTTCTCAGGCTCATGTCCCCACCAGGTGTGTGTAAGGAAGACTACTGCCCCCTTTCTCATTCTCCTGGTGTCTTCCTTGTTACAGAACTTGTGCCTCAAAGTCTGATAAAGAACACACTGCTTCCATTTGTTTTATTTCCTGGGGAATATGACAAGGCTCAGCAGTGAGAGCAGGAACATTTCTTTTCTCTTAATGAACTTTCCCTTCTTTATTAACAAGAGTCCTCTGCACCGGTACAGCTCTATCTATAAGTGCAGCTAAAATCCCTGGAAGGATTAGCACTGTGATGAGACTTTGCTTCAGGGGAGTGGGAATTATAGGGGGAAGGGGACAGCTGGAGCACAGCCAAGGTGTGCATCTCCAGATAACAGAGCACTCACTCCTGGAGCCCTCATACCACCAGCTACGCAGATATGTGGGCTGGGGCAGAGGGTGGAGATGGGGCGTGGGGAACACAGGTTTGCAGGGAGCTTGCCTCTCAAACAAGAGCCCTAAAGATGGCCCAGATCCTCTCTATATCCACACAACCTGGGCCGTGACGCCACCTCACCTGCCCCCTTGGAACAGATGTGCTTGAAGAACCAAAGGTCTCCAGGGAAACGCCCAACTCTTCCAGAATAAGGACAGGAAGATAGAAGATCATACACACAGACACATACACACATACACACATACACACATACAAATTAAACACATGTACATTTTGTGTTTACCCATCCAATAGGCCACACTGAGAAATATCTTATACAACTTACAGGCAGTCATTGAGTTCCTCAGAGACTCCGGAGTGAAAGAAGGAAAGCCAATGACAGTTCAGGTGAAGGAGGCGGCATTTTTGTTCCCCCACAATGCTATTCAAACTTAATTTAATTTCTTCCAGTATAAATGTGTCCAATTTCGCCTTTTCTATTATGGTAACCTAGAAGATTTTACATAGTTGAGCTCACTGAAGTCTTTCTTTCAGACACGTTGACAGCAGTCTGCCTCAACCTCACCTAGAGACGTCCTTCTTGAGTCACTTTAGGTGAACACGTCATACACCAATATTCAGTATGAAATAATCTTTCAGTGGACAGTGGTAGAGTTAAAACACAAAACAATTGTATTACTTAGACTTATGACAGCCAAATACTATTTGCAGTTACAAAGTAAACACTATTGACATTATATCACAACTGCAAATTGTCCACAACAGCTCAAAGGACACTTCAAATGGCTGAGAGATCCAAGTACAGGAATTCGCATTGAATCAGGAGGATGGTTTCAAAACAGGAATGGTATTTACACGAGGATGTAAATACCAACAGGGAACTCCTTGGTCTGCTGCTGAACCAATACAAATTCTCACTGAGACAAGTTTATAATTAAAGTCCAACTTAGTGTCTTGGCAAAGAGCAACTTTAAAGCTGAATAAACCATCAATGCTACTTTTGAATATCCTTTGGATTCTTTTTGTATGACTAAGGAACATGTTAAGTCCAATTTCTATCTTTCTCTACTCCTCTAGAGAGATAATAAGAAATGAGGAGAAAAAAAGTCCCAGAACTAAATGACTATCTAGCAAATTTCCAATTACACAAAATGTCCTCAATATGTGAGGACATAGTTTGGAGAAAGAGTAACTATTCAATACACAGTCATTGATTCGAGGGCGATGCTGGATTGTTTATCTTCCTGAATAACATTGCAATTGCAACACCAGAAGAATTCTGCCACAGAGCCTCTGCTTACAGATATTTTATGGGTATGCCTTTTTTATGACCCTGTATTAAACATTCTGTATCTTGTGGTCTGTGAAAATGTAATAAAAAAAGGTTTAAGTAATATCACTTTAGAAATAAAAGGAACAAATTGTCTACTTGTAGCAATACAGCTTTTCTATTTTATGGGTTTGTTTCAAATAACAATATAAATTATTTTTCATTTTCATGAAGAGAATTTCACTTGTCCTTATTTTTCCATTTTTCCTTATCTGAGTCAATGTTTCAGTTTTCACATACGAAGAAGCTTGGCAAGACAAACAGGTAACAACTTTTTATTCATACTTGGTTTTTACTTCATAACTTAAAATGTCATATTATTATTTTTCCCTCACTTGCTTAAACAGGATCTCTTTAAAAAAGACGGAGAAAACAATGCTTCTCCACCTACTTTCTTAGGCTTCTAGAGTCAAACTAACAAGTCAGTGTGACTTTAATTTGAATACTCTTAGGATAATTTAATGCCACAGCATGCTAATCTGGAGTTGGCAATAAACAAATAAATAAGCACTTATTAAACTGTGTGCTAAGTCCTGGATGAAGGGAGCTGTCAGATGATGTCACAGCCCATGAGGAGCTCCAGGACCAGTGGCAGGGACAGGCAAATACAGCAGGCAGTAAAGCATTGCACACTACACACAACACCAGAGGAGCAGGTGGCGAGGAGAGATCCTAACAAGTAAGGACCTCCTAGATGGACGATGGTGGAACCAATTCTTCAAAGAAGAAAGTCATTTTGTAGATCAGTGGTTCTCACATGTTAGGTTGACCTTGTTAAAAACAGAGCCCAACTCCGCTCTCCCTGAGAATCATATGCAATATATCTCAGATGTGACCCAGAAATCTGTGTTTTTAATAAGCTTCCCATCTGATCTTAATTTAAGTGGTCCCAGGACCCTCCTTGGAGCACCACAAAGCAGACAGATGGGGTAGGTAGTGGAATGGAGGTGGCATATCAGGCAGGAGGAGCCATCTGGAAATGACAGTAGGGCAGTGTGCATAGGCATGGAGTAACTAAGAAATTGAAGGGCAAAGATATCAGAGATGTAGGTAGGTGCCTGATCATGAAGGCCTTGCTTTCCATGTGTAGGAGCTTGAACTTGATCCTGAATGTGATGGAAAATCAATTTCAGTGTTAATAAAAATCAGAAATAAGATCAAATGTGCTTAATAACTTTTCAGGATAGTAACAAAGTTGAGGGTCAATCCTTTCAATTTGATTAGTTAATCCATTTTTTAAAGCCATGAAGAAATGAGAAATACCTTTTTTGGTGTTTTTAATGCAGATACTAATGTCGGAACACAATGGTTTAAAATGACCACCAACATTTTGGGGTACTGTGGTAGCAGGACGTTTCATAACAGATGATGCCGGGTGGCCCACGAATACTGCAGACACCATCTACAGCCACACAAAAGGGGGCTTCTGGGACAGCAGCCACCTTCTTCTCTTTGGCACCATGAAGTGTCCAGGGACAGCTTTGCATCCCAGGTGAGACCACCAACTGCTAGGAGATGTCAGTTAACATCACAAGGAGGCCCCCACATGAAGTAGCAGCAACAGGGGACCATGGTCAGACTATAAATGAAGCGACACCAGTTATCAGTTCCAGTAAAAATGTCGGAGGATTACTACCCTCTATCCCACACCACCTAGGGGGAGCACAAACAATGATATGTGGCACTGCCACCAAGAGTGAAGGGCTGAGTCCACAGCACCCCTGTGTGGAACAGCTACTTCATAGCAAAGAGTTCCACAATGCAGGAAATGAAACATCATGTAGGTGATGGTGTGTGCTCATATTTGTGTCCTGACTATATATTACCAGTGACATTTTTATTTGATCCAAACTAAAAAGATTAATTATCTTTTTCCATAAACTGAATATTCACTATTTCTATTAATGAATTATAGCAAAAACACATGATCGATATTGTACTCAACATAAAGAAGCATATATCCTGGTTTTTTAGACTGTATGAGAACTCTAGTTTCATTGAAATGAGTATTAACTAAATTAAAAATAAAAATTTGAACTCCAAAATAAAAAATAAGCTCTATTTTAAATTCAATTAGATAGATACTATTTGAATCAAGGCTTGCACCTAAAATAAGATACCATGTGCCAAAGAGTTATTTGGTCCTTGGCATAACTTCTAAATTCTTACTAAAGATCTAGCAAGAATTTGGCAGAGTAGCTGAGTCTAAAGAGATTCTGTAGAAGGTAAGTAAAAATTTTAATAAAAACTGAATTGAGGGCAAAGTGCATTCTTATTGCATTTACTCCAGCCTCCAATACAATTTATATCAACTGTAGCATCACCAGGAATATAAGTTTTGTAAAAAACGTACTTCAGGTCTGAAGAATTTGTAAATGATATTTGCAAAGTGACAGCAGCAGTCATATTTAATAATGTACGTACTGAATATTCCAGAACCTGCAAGGAGGCTCTTCCCTTTATGACCACAGCAAAGACTCTCAAGCTTAAACGTTGTGTCTGAGTTCAATGAAATATGCAGTCTTTGAGCCTCATTAAATGTGAAGCCCATTGCTCCACTGCCAAGGAGGGTATTCTGTACTGGTTTTGTGGTTACACAAACAGAATCTTTGATAAGCTGTTGACAATATTTGCAAATAGTAACAGATCCAACATGGTTAGTAAAAGAGAGATTTTGACACTTTAAAAACTCAATCTCGTGTCCCTTTGCTCCCTAGCATGCATTCTGTGCTTTCAGAACCTGGTCTTCTCACTGTGCAGCCAAACCAATACTCCCCCATCTCCCCTGACTTTGCCATCACCAGCTCTCCCACCCCCCCAGCCCCTGCTTCTGAGCTGATGATGCTCTTCATGACCGGATTCCTCCTCCGCGACTCTGAAACCTTTTCTAACTATTCCATCTTGGGTGGGTTCTCTCCTCTCCCTAAACCACTGTTGTGCATACAGTCAGCAGTACATCGCTTATTTCATGACAGCACTTCATGTGCTTCTGTTTCTCTGAGTAGGTTTCATGGGATGGGACTTATTCACGAGTATTTTCAGAATTCTATTTGCATCTCCACCATGGAAACTATGGAGTATCATGTTTAGCAGTAGAACTTGATCTGCAAACAAACTCTTTGTCCCAAGAGGACTGGTGAAGAGGAACAAAATCCTGTTACTGAATCCCCCAGGTACCTTGTTTTAGGATCCTGTCAAGAAAGAAAAAGTGTTCTGTATGTCAACCAAGAGTCACTTTCATAGCATATGAGAGTTTGTCCTGAGAAAATAACCGTCTTTTGTTTACTGATATATCTGCTCCCTAGTTAAGTGGAAAGAAAGTGTGACTTTTGAGAAGAAAAAAAGACCAAATGATTTTTTGGTTCTGGTTCTAGCTCTTCTCCTGGTTTATGAGATGCACCTTGGTGGCATGTCATGGAGTCAACAGGTAGCTAATAAGCAGTGATGGTCTTACTAAACATGAATCATTCATATATTGATTTCCCTAAAAGTCAATCATGGATAAACTCATCCCAAAAGAATATTGATGGAATTATGAAGATATAAGCCAATCAATGCCAATTTAACAGCATTGCTCTTGAAACCAATGTCCAGTTTTGAGAGGAATTAAATTAAGAAAATGCTCCAAAATGAGGACAGTCCTCCCATTTACAAAATCCAACTGAAGTATGATCAGTTTACTGAGCACTTACTACACAGGCAGCACCACTCTAAGGAGGAAAGGGAGGGAGGTCTCTAAGAAGCATCGTTAAGAAGGTTTCAAGGAGTGGGCATGTTCAACACGGTAATTAATGGAGGTTCTGAAAAGTGATATCTAAATGGAATTTAGAATATCCATAGGAGGCTCTTCAGAGTCAATTATATCTTTATTGAATTTTCCTTTAGGAAACCAGAACTAAGCTGCAAACATTTTTTGAGCCTCTTTGGGGTGCCAGGCACTGTGCTAACTGCTGGAAATACAATCATAAAAAAAATAGCAGTTGAAAGAATGCAGACTAGACCTACGAACACACAAGAATTACTCCATAACTTTGATACTAATAGCACAGTAAATGTACTTTTAATCTAAAAAATCTAGCTCAATTACCTAGCTTTTAAGATTTACCCATCTATTGTGGTCATGAGCAGAGTAACAGCAAGATGACACAAATGCCCTTTGAAAGTGAGAGACAGGAAGTAATTCCGAAAACATCTGAGTACTGGGGACCCCTGGGCAGAAGCTGACTAAGAGTGCTTTATCTGAATTCATCGAGGAGGTCTCTCTTCCCTTCCCCAGAGGAGTTCATCAGCCACAGGGAAGGCAGGGACCACAGGGCTCTCCAGAGCAGTCTCGGGATCACTGTAAAGCTACTGCCTGATAACACTTCGGAATAGAAAAACAGAGACAGGAATACAAAGAAAAGATAAAATAGGAACGGATAATAGAAACACCATAAACCATAATCAGCACTCTATGTCATGGGCCAGAAAACATATTTTGAGAGCAGGTGGATATGGCTAATCCCCTGCAACAGACATGACCTCACTTCGACATGTGAATGCCAGGGCGAGGCTGACTACCAAAGTGCCAAAAACCCATTAATGTGGATCCAAGCACATCTATGTCGTATTTCATAGACCGATTTTTTTAACTTACAGTGTAAAATTTGCATTTTCCTATGTTATTGGAAACTCTGAAAACAAGTTAATTTAACAAACTAGAAAATATAGATAAATAAAAATGAGGGGAAACTCCACCCACAATTCCACAGGCATAGAAAACCCCCATTAATATTTTGGCACAGATTCTTCCAAAGGCACCAACTTGAGAAAGACAAGAGTATTTAAAAAGTACAAGAAGAAAAAAATGTGAAATTGGACCTAGATTATGAGATAACGTAATGTTGACCTCCTGGATAAAGGTTTTTATCTATATTTAAGTGAAAGTGCTTACTACCCAAAGCACATGATAGTTACATATGAATTTTACACTTGCATCTTGATATGAAGCATCTATAGCCATATATTTATATTATATGTATATTTCATACAGAGCATCTATTTACTATAATTTTGGGGGGAAAGGGTGGTGAGGAAGATTGGCCCTGAGCTAACATCTGTTGTCAATCTTCCTCTTTTTTTTTTTCTCCCCAAAGTGCCAGTACATGGTTGTATATTCTAGTTGCAGGTACTTCTGGTTGTGCTATGTGGGACGCCACCTCAGCATGGCCCGGTGAGCAGTGCTAGGTCTGCGCCCAGGATCTAGGCCAGCAAATCCTGGCCTGCCGAAACGGAATGCACAAACATAACCAGTTGGCCATGGGGCCTGCCCCCTACCATAATTCTTCTCAACTGGCCCTGTCATTTGTCCACTGCTGTCCCAAGATAAAGGATCCCTTCTGGTCTTGTTAAGATGGAGAGATACCAAGCAAATCCCTTGGGATGAAGGCCATTTACTGTTACCCCAAAAGGATTTGTCTTAATTGGTAGCTTGTGAATAAGTCTTAGAGAAAACGCCACAAAAGGAATATGTTTATGTGGGTCCCTCTAGTCCTTCCCTCTCATAGGTACTCCTTGGTTTAAGAAGCAACCTTTCTCCACTCAAGAAAATCCCTTTAGAAAGACACACTTGGAAATAGTAAGTCAAAGCAGAATTAGGCAGCTATGATGTCATTGTGTTATGATTATTAACATGAAGTAAACACAAGACTACAAGCTTATCTCTTACCAATATTATTAAAAGAACGAATCTTAGAATCATAGAATTTGAAATTAGCTTTACAGATCAAAAGATCATACTGCAACATTATTTTAGAATTGAAAAACTGGAATTAACTAATATCATAGAATAATGAATGAGTTACGACACAGCCATAGGGACAAAACACTATTTAGTCATTAAAAGTTGTATTTATTAAGCATGTATAATTTAATATAATGTATTATGTATTTATATGTCTATATATGAAGGGCTATGTGGCAAATTATCGATGAGAATTACGGGTCAGTTTTCCCTCTTCTTTTAGTTTACCTATACGTTGAAGTTTGCCCAACTAACTTGTATTAGTTTTTTTAATTTAAACAAAATTGTAAAAAATGTCTAACAACACAGGAAAATGCTAATTTTATGATAGTAATTGAAAAAATCAGGCAATGAAAAACTATGTAAGACGTGATTAAAATACAGTGTTTTTAGTTCACAGTAAAAAAGGACTTGAGGAAATTACTTCAAAATATTTGTTTGGGGCTGGCCCGGTGGCACAGCGGTTAAGTTCGCACGTTCTGCTTCGGCGGCCCGGGGTTCGCCGGTTCAGATGCCAGGTGCGGACATGGCACTACTTGGCATGCCATGATGTGTTAGGCGTCCCACATATAAAGTAGAGGAAGATGGGCACGGATGTTAGCTCAGGGCCAGTCTTCCTCAGTGAAAAGAGGAGGATTGGCAGCAGTTAGCTCAGGGCTAATCTTCCTCAAAAAAAAAAAAATGTGTTCAATAATCATTCAACCCATATTTATTAAGCACCTACTTCATACGAAGCACTGTTCTAGTCCCTGAGTCTAAAGTGGTAGAGAAGACAGACAAGGTCACTGCTTTCCTGGAACTTACATTCTAAATGAATAAAATACGATGGTCAAATACTTAAAGAAACAAGATCTTTTCAGTTTCTGGTAAATGCTGTGAAGAAACTATAACAGGCATATGTGATGGAAAGTAAGTGGGAGGGATGGGGTTGCTGCCTTGAGGAAAGGTATCTGGGATGGAACCTGAATAGGAGGGGAAAGCACCAGCATTTGATGGTGTAAGGACAGGAGGAATAAGCAATAAAAGGACAAAGACGCCTAAATTAAACGAGATTGTTGGGGCTGGAACACGGGGAGCAAGAAGGTGGGGAGACTGCGACAAGATGCATTCAGAGAACAGACAAGGGTCAGATCCTGCAAAGCCAAAGTAATGAATCTGCCTTTTATTTAGTTAATTAGCATTCACAGTAAGATTTTAAACAGGAGTGTGACATCATCTAAGTACTTGTTGATGGAGTAGAGGTGACGTTTGGGAGAAGGAGAGATATCAAGCATGACTCCAAAGTTTAGAGCTATGGCTAGATGGCAGTGCCATCCTGTGATGACCACTAAGAGGGGGACACATTTTGGAGTGGTAGGATATGGATCTAGAGAACCAAAAGTTCGATCTGGCCATGTCTTGTTGGACATACCATGTAAAGTGCCTAGTATGCAGCTGGCTATCTGAAGCTCAGTGCAGAGGATAGGATTGGTGAAAAACTTAGGAATTACTGCCATGGAAATGACATTTAAAGCATAGTCACATAAAAAGTGAGGGCAAGTAGAGAATATTCAAGAAGAATCAATCCTGTCCAAACTAACAGGTCAAGCAGAGGAAGATAAGAATAGCTGATGAGTAATCAAGAAGCCTAGGAGGACACGATGTCGTGGAAGATGAGCCCAAAGACTATTTCAAGAAGGAGAAATGATCAATGTATCAAATACTGCATAGAGGTAAAATGGCACAGAGAATTAACCACTGGATTTGCAACACTGAGGCCACGGGTGACCTGGACAATGACAGTTTTGGTAGAGTGTTGGAAAAGGAAGACCCAGTGGAGCAGGAGAAGGAAAGAATAGGATAGGAGGAAGCAAAGACAGCAAATACAGAAACCCAGTTGTATGAAAGCTAGCAAAGTAGTAGCATTTGGAAGGAAATGTAGTTTCATTAAAGAAAGGGAGGTACAAAGCTGACTGCAAGAGAAGGGATTAGATACAGGGTTCAAGTGGTTGCCCTTCATCCACTGTAACAAAAGGGAAGTCAGAACATGGAACACATGCAGACCGTCTGGTAAACATTGGAGAGGATGGGTGGGGGAGCTGCCATCTTTCATCTTTCCAATTTTAACAGTAGTTATCTTGGATGGGTTGGATTATTGGTGGATTTTATTGTAATGCTACAACACTTTTTTTTGTATTTTCTGAAGTTTCTATAATAAGCATATATTACACTTATAATGAAGACAAACATTATTTATAAACCAAATATTGAACGAGACAACTGGAGCAAACTGGAAACATTGAAAACTTTAAAAATTGTAATGTTACACAAGAGATCTATTCGAACATACATTAAAAAGAGAGAAAATTTTGTGGCACAATCTCTACCCTGTTGCAGCTTTCCAGCTGTCAAACACGCTTCTCTTCTTGTCAGTTTCTTTCTAGGGATTGAGTTTGGGGCAAAGGCTCCAGAAACTGCACCAATATTGTGATTTTGGAACTCAACCAGAATTCTTTGCTCCTAACTCAAGTCTAACATAAAAATGTTGCATATACAAAAACAATAGGTCTAAATTATCCCAAACTGCCTGGTCATGATTTTTTAACAAAACCACATCCTGCTGCTTTTCATCCAATTCTGCCTCAGGCAAAGGCATTTTACGATGTCATGAAACACACAGTTTATTGATGTAGATTCTATTTCCTTTTAATTTTTTTTTTTAGATGAAATACTGATGCAGTTTTCTTCATTGGTTTCAGAACCCAAGCAGACCCAATTTAGGACTCTACAAAACAACCAAAAATCAATGCAAAGAGGAAGAAGATGGAGCCGCCAATGTAAATAGCTCATTGACTGAGAAACGGGAAGTAGCTAGAGTTGCAGCCATCACTCATGAGTATCTGTCACCCTTTTCCTGCCGTGGAAGAGAGTGGCTTGAGATGCACTGAGCTCAGTTTGCCTTTTAACATTTATAAGAGACTTCAGATGTTTAAGGTAGTTTAAAGTCTGGCATTCCATAAAGAAGAAGGATACTACTGATCACAGCCACAGAATTATTATTCATCTTCTTAGTTGAAAAATAAGTTATTTCTCTCAGTTTAAAAAAATGCACTTGGAGGAGTACAATTACACAGGTACTTTTTAGTTCTACTTTCCAAACACAGTTTTCTAAATTTTACTTTAGTTTACTACGTTGTAAGAAAACTTAATGAGAGGAAACCCTGGCTGGTCAGACAAATCATTTCTTCAACGAACATATGATCCTGAATTGTAAATCAGGGCACGCTCTCTTGGGGAAAATCAGCCACTGACAGAAAATCGGCAGCCCCTCCCGTCCTCTTTTCTTCCCACTCTTTCTTTTACTGGTTTCCTCTCTGCCTTCATGTACTGGGATGATTTATTTTCGTTTTTGAATTCTTTCCCATGAGTGTGAACATCCCCTAGAAGAACAATGTGTCATAGTAGGAGGCTGCAGTCAGTTACAGGGGCTTTAAATATGAGCCTTCACCTCATCTGCATTTGCCATAAACTGCTCTCAGGAATATCTCTCAATATATGCAGAAGTTCACACTGTGTGTGTTGGGGGGGTGAATTTCAAAATGAGGGGGTGCAGGCCTGTTCCCTAGAGATTTTTATATGTCACTGCCTACCATCACCCTCACCTTCAGAATGACCCCTGGGACTTGTTTTCCCTTCCTTGCATAGCAAGAGAGAACTTACTGATATTCACAGTGATGAAGACAAATGACCAAACATGGCAGTTTTCATCTAGAGTCAATTCACAATCATCCACTTGTAAGCCTGTGGATCTTCCATGGCCAATTTTTAATTCCAGAAGGTTTCTACTGATGGCTTCTATCCCTCAGGGTCACTTTCCCCTCATTAGTCAGGTACTGTTCAGGGAATACCAACTACATTTAATATTGGATTAAGAAAAATATGAAGGAAGACAAATCAGCAGGAAAAATCATATTGCATACAAAGCACAAATAGGAATGTTTCTGGTATAGCTCATAGTTTGTATTATCAACACTACCACTTTCTAACTGAACAATGCCTCAGAGGAATTTTAATACTCTCCGAAAATTTTATTTGTATCTTAGATTCAGAGAAAAGGGTTCTGCTATTTTTCAAGTATTCTACAATTACTTATCTAATTTATAAATGATTCAAGGGAAATCTGTTCTTCTCCCACCTGACAGCCATCTTTTATTCGTTTCACAAGTCATGAGCAGCACCTGGGACAATGGGCAAGCAATGGGGAAAGGAAGATTAAAACCAGTTCACGTTGCTGCTTACTATGTTTCTGGAAGAATTCTGGCCCATGAAAGACTGGACTAGAAAGTAGACTAAAATAAGATTTCCCCATGTTCTACCTTGGAATTTCAATTATTTATGTGTTCCTTGGCTTCCACCACTGTGAAGAATCAAGAGCTCGCCATTACAAAGGCAGCTATGAAAATCAGTACATTTTCAGGGAACAAAAGAAATCAGGATGGAACTAAAGGAAAATGACAAATGAACTACAATTTTTTAAAATCTAGAAATTGGACTGAAAGAAATTTAATTTGCTTTACCCTCTACAGCATTTATACCTGGATCACCAATGTGGCACTGAGCACACACTGGCTTGTGCCATTATTGTCAGTAATGCTAACAGTTGACATTTATTGATCTTTGACTAAATTCTAGGCTATGTTAGGCATCTTACAATGTTTCTAATCCTTACAACAACCCTCCAAGATAAGTATTATCATTCCCATTTTACTGATAAGAAAACAAAGGCTCAGGGTAAATAACCTGCTCAAGGCCACAAAGACCCCTAGGTCAGTGGTCAAGTAAAGTGTGGACCCGAGACTGCTGACCCCCAAACCCTCTACACACAGCTTTCTCAATGTCAGGTGTAACCGTGTACAGGTCTTATTCTCTTTCTTAATGAGACTGCAAGCATCTGATGGAATCCTTAGTGGACAAGGACCCAGAAGTTCCACATCTTTGCATCACTCATTGTCTTGTGTGCAGTGCTCAATAAGTACTACGGACTGTGTCTCCATTTTGGTAGGGGACTTTGGTTTGTTTTAGTGTCGTTTTTGTTTCTACAGAAAGACCAGCTGCAGCAATGCAGTTGCCGTGTGTGGGGATAGGAGTGCTTTTGCTACCAACAGTATAGATTGTGTTCGCTAACGTAATATTTTAAAAATGTATTGCAGCCCTGTGCTCTCACTTACAAATGTGTAGTACACATACAAACCCATCCCAGCGGGCCACTGGAGCAGACGCCGGGATGCAAACTGTATCGTCCCAAGCAGTCACTGAGTGTTACTGCCAATGCGATGACGGCGGTCAGGGTGTCTTGCTCCACTCTAAAGATAGATTTGTCAGGAGGAGAGGCATTGCAATCTGTCACTACAAGTGGAAGTGTAATCTCGCCAGCTTGGAAAGCAGGGGTCACTTTGAGCCCCTTTTATAGAAAAGAAAGAAACGCTAACATATCAGGATGTCTAATTTCAAAAGAGAAAACAGTTTAGCTCCTGACTGGATTACTCTGCCTCAATAATTTAGAACAAGCAGGTGGTCCTAAAAAACAGATTGAAACTGTGTCTTTGCTTATTAAAAAAACACTAAAAGTTGTTTCAATATTCTTATTAATTCATTCAGTGGTACTTAATCAGCACACAGCAGAGACTTTAGTACAAATGCTGCCGTCTTCTGAGGCAGCCACAGCTTACAAAAGGGTCAACACTCAACCCAATGAATGCATATTTACCCTTTGTATTCAAAGGAAGACACGTCATTAACTCACTGATAAATGAAATGGAAGCTGTTTCTCAGAAACTAAAGGTACAATCTTGGAAGCTTTTGGAAACTATCATACAGACAAAAAGGGCCACTCTGGAAATCATTTCTTCCAAAAATTGTTAAAAATGATAAATGGACCAAATTGGAAAATACTATATGCCCCTCCAACATTATTCAAGAAACAAACGGAAATGGAATAGAGATTCCTCAATTCTCAAAAACTTTATAGTGCCTTTTTGGTTTAATTTTTAGTAGACAAAAGAGCAATCTCCCCATTTTTAGTAGACAAAGGATTGGATCCTTCTTCAGCCTGGAGCTCTCCTGTCCTGCTCCAGCTACACCACTGGCTTCCTGAGTGACCTTGGGTAAAGCACTTAACCTTCTTGCATTTTAGTGTGTCCAACTGTGAAATAAGAAAGATAATAACAACAATAATAAGGCTCAGCACCTACATACCTCGCTGAAGTGTTTTATGAATTAATCATACTGGGCTTTGAAAATGTTTATGCTTTAACAGCATCTGAGAACAGTTAGCAAATTCCCACATTAATGTAGCATGTGTGGTCCACAGGATTGCGGCCCAGGCTTTCCTTGGTAAAGTGCATGCAGGTTACTTTGCGGTGAGGCTTTAGGTAAAACTAAAAGAAATATCTTGTTTAATTGCTTTTGCTATTTACCCTAGGGAGGAAGAAGAAGAAAGGCAATTTTAAAATCTCATCTCCAGTTTAGTGAGAATTACAAAAGTATCCAAGTAAAAGATCAGCCTTTGACTGTTTCAGTGAGAGCTCTGAGAACAGGTAACGGATAGCTGGTGAGGGGATCGTCGCTTTTATCTCAGCAGTTTGTGCCTTTTCCCAATCCTGCCCTTAACACTATCACGATGACCTCCTCTCTCACTCTCCACAGCATCACGTCCTTCTCTCTCATCAAAGATGCAATTTCTAAGGCAGACTTTTCAGGTCAGATACACCCTATTTCTATCACTCTAGCCATATGGAGAAAATCTTAACTATCAAATGAAGCTGTGATTACGTCTTGTTAGCTCATGTCATACACTGTTAACTGTAGTGAACTTTATGTCAACATATGACCCTCGTAAGACTGTCGGTGCCTAGGTGCCAGGCCCTGGGCTCCCACTTCCTAAAGAGTAACACGAGCAAGCACAGCACTCTCAGTTCCATGGCCATGCATTGAATGGTGCTGATTAGTTCTAAAATACTCTTTAGATGTTTATCACAGTGCAAAGTTTCAAAAATAAACTGTCACCAATACCACCCAGTCACGTGCAGCATAAGAACGTTTTAATCAATGACAGACTACATATACGGCAGTGGTCCCATAAGAGTAGCACCATATAGCCTAGGTGTGTAGTAGGCTATACCATCTAGGTTTGCATATGTACACACTATGATGGTCACACAACCGTGAAATCACCTGATACATTTCTGAGAACATATCCCCATCGTTAAGCAATGCATGACTGTACTTGGTCTCAACACATGTGACTTTGTGGATATTGCTTCAGATTCCATTCTATGTCCTTCATCATGAATTTGGAAGATGGAGACAAAAACCTCATTAATGGAAACTTGCTCAGTTTATGTGGCTCCTATGCCTTCCTTTATCTGTTGGCTTTAATTTCCTTTTATCCCATTTCTCATGCATGACCTGCCCAACATCATTTAAAGACTCCCATCACTCCTTTCTTACAAAAACAGATCTGCCAGCGCATTATGCAGTCCCGATATGTTCTTTGCTGTGGAGGGTTTTGTGGCATCTCATCAAGAGGTTTTGGTTGATGCTCACACCATAACTGGTGTGCAAAGTCATTGAACAATGGCAGAGAACCTAAACGCTAACCATTGGGAGGTCTAGGACACTACTGTACAACCCTGAGGAATTGCTCTGCAAAGCTGATAGTTTCTTCTATTTCCGGAGCTAAAGAATCTTGCTGATGGAGCACTGAGCTGGAATTCAGGGGACGTGAGTTCTAGTCCCAGTGCTGCCCCTGAGCCTGAGCAGACCCTAGATAAGGTATTTCAGTTTCCTAGGCCAACGTTTCTTCAGAAGGGTTGAACTTGATGATCTCTCAACTCTCTACCTTTTTTTTTAAAGATTAGCACCTGAGCTAACGTCTATTGCCAATCTTTTTCTTCCTCCTCCTCCTCCCCCCCACAAAGCCCCCCCCCGTATATTTGTATACACATAGAATACATAGTATTTTATGTTCATAGTATTCTATGTTCTAGAATATACATAGTTGTATATTCTAGTTGCAGGTCCTTCTGGTTGTGCTATATGGGACATCACCTCAGCATGGCCTGACGAGTGGTGCTAGGTCCGCACCCAGGATCCGAATCAGTGTAACCTTGGGGTGCTCGGCCATGGGGCAGGCCCCTCAACTCCCTATTAATCTCAAAATATATATAATAATATGATTCCATGACTTTTCCTAATCATGTTTATTTAAAAGACATATTAAAGGAATGGAGAAATCTGCTATGGTTTTTTGAATGATTGATTCTGATTTTCTGTGCAACGTTTGGAAAGCTGGAATAAGTATAAACTTCTACTTAAAGTTCTCCCCAAAAACAGTCCACATAAACAAGGAAATGTAACAGATATGAAATAAAAGCAAGCACCAATTTAAATAAAATCTAAACTGTTGTTCCTGTACTAGAAGTTAGAAAGCTGGAGGCAACAAATAAAGGAATAGTAGCTAACAAAAGATAGATAAAATAACGAAATAAAGAGGGTCCTGTGGGGGACTGAGCCTCTCCTTCCTATTCACTGATCCCAAAAGATGCAGGAATTGTTTAGACTTTTTTTTTTTTTGAGGAAGATTAGCCTTGAACTAACATCTGCCACCAATCCTCCTCTTTTTTTGTCAAGGAAGACTGGACCTGAGCTAACATCCATGCCCATCTTCCTCTACTTTATATGTGGGACGCCTGCCACAGCATGGCTTGACAAGCAGAGCATAGGTCCGCACCTGGGATCCAAACAGTGAACCCCGGGCCACCGAAGCAGAACACGCAAACTTAACCCCTGCACCACCAGGCCGGCCCCAGTTTAGACGTTTTTTAATGCCCCACATTGAGAGAACAGAACTGCAACACAAGTACAAACCAAGAGGGGAATAAGTCCATAAAAGCCTGATGGGGGAATAAAGCAGGGTGGACCAAATTGTGGTCTCTAAATGGGTACACGGATGAACAACCCTCTGACGTCCCAAAGACAGACTGTTCTAGTCTTGCCAAGGGTAGAGTATTTCTCAGGTGTATCAGTCTCTGTAAACTCCATCTCCACACTGAAAAGAATGATGCTAGATGCAATGAATGCCGAGTTGCTGGACTGTTTAGGGAAAGGATATGGTTACTGCAAGTAAGTAGGCGCTAATGCTGGAATTATAGCTACATCTGTGGCCATGTAATTAGCTGTAAAGCAAAGCACCTGCCACAAAATTGCAACTACAATCTGTGAACTGATAACACCAACACGTAAAACAATAACACCACAAAGCCTCAAGGAAGCTTTAATTATTCATTTAATTTGAAAAGTAAAGCTGGCAAGGACAGCTGCTAAAGATACAGCTTTTCTTTACTCATTCCTACTTATTTGGTTTTAGAAATGTTTCTATTGTTAATGTGGTTCTCTTTTGTATTTAAACCTGATTTTCCTGGAAGTCCTACCAAAAGATCCGTGTGAAATCCCAGTACTTCCAATTACACCAGGCATGTGAGCAAAATACTAGCTCTCTAAAACGGACTATCAACTTAAACTCCTAGAATAAGAGCCACTCTGGTATTTAATGCACTTAAATGGTACAATTAAAATAAAGATAGTGACTCCTGTGTGCCTCTAAATTTAGTCAACAAAAATTTTTGAGTCCTATCACGGCACATTTAAACCATTCTAAGACTTTACAGCCTAGAAGAGGAAAGGGGATGAGCAAGAAATACAATACAATCTGTTATGCAATAATGCCATGTAATGTTACAAATTCTTAGCCCTAAGCTAAGAGGGGGAAGGGGGGCCTTCTGATTGGGGATCAAAGAAAGACTCATGGCAAAGGTGGCATTTTGAAGTGATTCTTTCTCTGGGCCAAGAGGGAAAATGGCATTTTTGACAGCTGGGTTAGCATGAAGGGTGGCTCAAAGGCAAGAAAGAGCAGAGGGAGCTTGGGAGATGGGGAATGGTTGCAACTAGCTGAAGTCATCCAGAAGGCCTGAGAGGGAAGTGGAGGATGGGTTATACAGGGCTAGCCTAAAGAGGCTGGAGTTTATTGGGAAGTCAAGAGATAAGTGGATGAAACATTTTTTAATTGGGGAGCCACAGTTCTTCACGGTTCTTTAAGGTTTATGTGTCTGAGGAGGATGGGCAAGATCGATTGTAAGGGGAATCACTGGAGTCCACTTGGGGGGCTACAATAAAAGTCTCAGAAGGACTTGGTGAGGACATGGAGTGGGGATGGTGGGAAAGGAGAGTGATACACTTCCTCCTAGGGTAGGGCTGTCCAATACAACTTTCTGCAATGATGGAAATATTCTCTATCTGCACCATCCAATGTGGTAGCCACCAGTCACACATGCTCACTAAGTTCTTGAAATGTGGCTAGTGTGGCAGAGAAATTGAATTTTAAATTTTATTTCATTTTAATTAATTTAAATTTATATGGCTACATGTGTCTAGTGTCTACTGTATTGGACAGCACAGTTCTCAAGTCATAAATATTGCACAGATGTCAAAAAAATCAAGAGAAATAATATTTAAAATGTGTCCAAGTAACAGAAGGCAAAAATTTCCATTACTTTTGGTAACTTCCCCCAAATTTTGGCATGTATCAAGTGCCTGTTAAAGTACATTAAGCTGTGAACTTCTAGAGGACAGGCATCGTTTTCCATCCATCTTTCTATCTCCAAGGCCCTAGTATAGTCCTAAGCACTGTCAGTGCTCAATAAACAACTCTGAATGAATACACAGATGAGTTAATGAATGAACACATTACGTACGTGTATGCAGTTTAGAGCTCACCATTTAAAGAGTTGAATTTAGGCAAATGTCTTAATGGGTGAAGGTAGCAACTCTGCGCTGTCTCTATAGTTTCATTCCCTGATTGCTCCAAAAATCAAGATACTAGAGTATAGAACTGAATAGCTGGAAGAACTGAAGTTTCATTTTCATAGTGAAATTGGTGGTGTTATTTTTCTCAAGAGCTTTAAAAATGCCAAAGGACTCATATAAAAGGCAGAAACTTAACACCATCATACATTTAGTTTAATGCTTTTAGAAAGCAATTTTCTGATTATTAAAGCAATATGTATGTCTTATAAAAGCTTTGAAAATTATTTAAATAATAAAGGACAAAATAAAAGTTATATACAATAACATAACCAAAGATGTTCACTGCTGAGAAATTATTATATTTCCTTTATGTCTTTTTTCTGTATAAAAAATGTATATATATCTCAACTTTTTCTCTAAATAAAGCAAATCTTTATACCACAAGAAATGTCAGCATTCTTTTAAAACAATTTTTACAGCTGCATAATATCCCATCATGGGAAAATGCCATCATTTATATAGCCATATCCCCACTGTTGGTCATCAACGTTGTTTCCAATCTTCCAGAATGCCATTTGGCAATCTGCATCAAGAGACTTAAAATATCTATAGCTTTGACTACTGACTCCACTTCCAGGAAAATATCTTAAGGAAACAAGCCTCAATGGGCATCCAAGAATTATTTATAATAGTGTAAGACTGCTAACTGGCTTTAACATCAAGCCACAAAAGAAGAGTAAATTATGTTATATGAATATTATAAAACTTACAAAAGTTGTTTATGGAAAATTTGAAATGAGACAGAAAATACTTACAAAAGTAAGTAAAAAAAACATAATATCAAATTACATAAGTAGTATAATCACCAGTTTTTAAATCAAAACCAAAATCTATACATAGAGAGGGGGGAAAAAAAGCCTGGGAAAGATATAGAAAAATACTAGCAATGATTTTCCTTGGCTGAGAGACTAGAAAGTAATTATATTTGTTTCCACCTCCATATTTCCACATATCAAAAGTTCTATAATAGACACAATTTTCTGTTAAGGAGTCCATAGAGTGTCGTGGTTAAGACCACAGGGTGCTGAGACGCTGTCACTAATGTCCTCAGAGAAGACATCATGGCCCATGGTGACATCCAAGAACAACTTTAAGTTATTTAGGACACTGTGAGACAACTTTCTCTATATTCCTATATAAAAAAGCAAGCCAGCGTGATTTCTAAGCAAACAAAGACTTAACAGGGAGTTTGACCACAGTGCATGCTCTCAACCCCCTTCTGATAGGGGCTTAAAGACTCGGTGACCTTCTTAAAACCTTGGGACAATAGTCATCTAATGTTAAGTTCATCTGCTTCCCCTTAGAAAGAAAAATCATTACGTTACCATGTCACAGACTCTCAGGTCTTCTGTGTAGGGGATTCTGCCAAGGGTCCCCCATAATACCATTCAAAAACACTGGGCAGATGGTCATGACCACAGTGTTGAAACAACTGCCCATATGAAAAAGCATAAGGACAGCTAAAGCACACTGGCCTCAACGCTGCTGTTACCACTTGCAGGACTATTACTAGCGTCAGCTGTCTTTTCGTGCTGCCCGTAAGGAAGACACTATGCTAAGCTGTTCACATTAGTTTTCACCATTTTCCCCTTTGGCAGATGGGGAAATATTAAGAGCTTGTTAATATCCCCATTTTACATATGGGAAAACTGAATGATAGAGAAGATAAATAAGTTGCCTGAGGTCCTTAACTTAAAAAAGCGCCAGAGGTGGGATTTCAGCCCAGGCAGTCTGGCTCCAGAGCCTGACTCCCTCCCTCCTTCCTCTCTCTTCCTGGTTCCGCTCCACCAGGCTCTTAACCTCTGCTCTGAGCACTATTTACATAATCAGAATGAAGTTTATGTACTTATTTATATGTAAACCATTTCTAGCTAATGCGAACGATTATCCCAATAACATCAGAGTGAAAGAAAAATAATTCAAAGAAAACCCTTTCCATAGCTCTTGCTCAAAAAACTAGATTCACTGGAGTACTCAATTTGAAATTAGGTTCCAGAGTCATTTAGGTTTAATTTTAATAAAATTTGCCAAACTTACTGTATTATAGTACTCACAGGAGAACCGAATTGTCCAGTGCCAAATAAATGTTTCTCTGAGATTATGGGCATTCCTTTTCTAATTAATTAGTTTAGAATTTTCCATTTTTATTAACCAATTGTTTGTACCACTGATCACATGAGCTGGAAGCAGTAAGTGACCATGTGACCATGTGACTGTGAACTGTCTGTACCTTCAGGCCACTACATTCCAAACGTCAACCTCAGGCATTTAGTGAGAACAGGAAATGACTGCACCCCATTCTCCTATCCCAAATTTTCCTTGTTCTCCACATTCCCATGTGCTGGGAGAAGGGAGCAATGGAAAACAGTTGAACTCAATTAACTTTGAGACTTAAAAGAAAAAGGTCTTCAGAAACATTGTGGATCAAACAGGGAAAAGTCTATTTTCCAAGTACATTCCCTGTGTATTGCCTCAAGACCTTGTAACACATTTTATTAACATAAAAACAGACCTCAAGTTTACACATCTCTTCAGATGTCAGCGGTGGGTCTCCCAGAACCTCTTCAGTAAACTATAGTCCCAGTTTACAACCTTGTGCACTCTGACCCGTGATTTCATTTAATCAGACTCAGTGAATCCTGTCAGTTACATACGGAATTCCTCTTATCATTTGTCTGATGATAATAATACCTTTCATTTGTATTGTACTTTATAGTTCTCAAAGCATTCATTGAGTAATCACAACATTTCAGTTACGAACATAAAAAGAAATTATGCCCATTTTAGAGGCTGGGAATGAAGATATAAGAATTGTGGTGCTACATGGAGCGAGGACGTACCTCCTTTCAACAACCCCGTCAAGATTTGTCCGTAAGTACATGGTCATTCCATGACTCAAACATTACAGATTGATTACTACCCGCCCCAAACTGCTGGGCATCAAATTAATATTTGTAATGTGTCTACTAAGTCCCAGGCGTGAAGCTTGGGCTGAGGATACGAGCTTGGGATGTAACTCAAGGGGTTTTGTAACTCATCAGGTTACACAAGTGACCTGGAACTGAAATGTCCTGGAATTCAAATCCTGGCTCAATCGCTACCAGCTCGGTGACTTTAGGAGTCATTTTACTTTTCCGAGCTTCAGTTTCTTCATCTAGAGCCAACGGAAACAACTTCCAGGCAAATGTATAGGTAAAATAAGATAACGGATATAAAGTGTCTGGCACATGGTAGGTATTCTATTAATAGCAACTCTGTGGAAACTGGAGACTAGAGGGAAGGAAAGAAAAAGACGGAGAGCTCAGCCAACTCAATCCCTTGACATCTTGCTGAGACCAGTGTTATGAAATGTGATAGAACAGACCCTTAAAAAGATTCTTTCAAAACCCAGCACTTCAAAAACGCATGCATACCATGGCATTTACACCTCCCCAATGAGAGAAGGACCAAGTGTCTGAGTGCCACAGAAAGACATCTCTCCTGCACACCACAGATGGGGCAACTCTCCAGGAGAGAGCTATGGAAAAGAGTGCGCATCTCCAAGAGTGGCTAGACCAAAAATAGTCACCACAGGACAGCAGGCAATCTGTTATTAGTGAAAAGGCTAATTACATCTCATTTTAGAAAATGTTTGCTCTGCTGGCCACCCCAGAGATCCAGAGGTCACTCATGCCACAGGCATTTCCAGTGACCGGCCAGGTGTGAAGCACAGTCATTACTTTCCAGAAAACCCCGGGTGTAGCTCAGTCCCCAGAAGCAAAGACCACAGCATTCAGAACACCTCTGGCGCGCAGGCTGCAGGTGGCCGCCTGAAGCCTCTGTCTTCCTTCAGTTAGTCACAGTAACACTCTCCACCCAGAATGCAGAAGCCTGTCCCAAATCTACCTGCTGGCTGTAAACTGCGGAGCCAGAACAATAAAACTGAACACTTAAACTTCAGTAGGGAGTATGGATTTAGTGATAGATCGTGTCACTCATCATCTCGAGCAAGTAAACCACTTTCCACATCTACTCATGGGCCTGAAGTCAAACCCCCACTTACTGCAGTCTCCGCAAGAGGCAGAAGGGGCACGATGGCGGGTTTTATGGCAATGCTAAGCCAGAGTGAGGTAGGAAATCGGGTGATCACTAAACCACAAGGGCTTTAGTTACCGGCACTGACTGCAAACACCATGGAAAGGAAGGGTCAAGGTGACAGAGGTCTGAAAAAGCTGATTTTATTCTTGATTCATGGGCTTGTTTCACTAACTTTGCCATGATTGAGGGAGAGAACATTCCGATTTATAGGAACTCTACCAAATTCCCAGGAAGAATTTCATGTCATCCCTAGAGATGCTCTCATGCTACAGAGGCATAAGGAACAAAGCCCTTGAAGAGCAAAGTGTGCATGTTTTAACACTTGGCTTAAATTTACTAGTGTAATTTACTTCTCTCAGGCAATAAGACGCTCTCTTTCCACTTTTTAGCCAAGGGAAAAATTAGTTTGGGACCAATGAACTTCTAATATTTGTATAGGAATCAATCAGTGATAAGTCTTCCTGTTTTGTCTTCATATTTAATCTTCTGGTATTATGACAGCTGTCCCAGGGATGGGGCAGAGGCACACAGCTGTCTAACTTAGGGTTTGTTTTCTCCACTCTCTTTAGTGTAGTTTTGAGGGTGCCAAAGATGATGACAATAGCATGATCTGATTTGATCTGAGTGGCAGTCTTTTCAATTTAATATCTCTGATGTCAGCTCCTCTGTCACGTTGCCAAGTTTAATTCCCACTGCTGCCATGATTAATCCTCTAACTAAGACACTGTCTGATTGTGTGCTAGCGCACTCTTGTAAAGTGCCGCTCTTCTTAGCTGGGAACCATGCTATGTAAACCCCCCCGCCCCACAAAGGGTCCCTATCAGTTAAAACCACTGAACACGGCCATTTCGCCTTAGGGCATATTTAACATTTTAGTATCGCTTTATTTTCCAAGTGTTTGGCTCTGTTTTTGGTGACTCTTCCCAAATCACTCCACAAAAGGTAAGTGGTCTGGTTCCCAGTTAAGACCTACAGAGGACATGTGGCTCTCCTGAGATCTGAGTTATCCAATGCCCAATTAAGAACTAACTGAAAACTTTGTTTCCTCGTCAACTGCTCCATTAAGAGAAAGAGCATTTCTCCAGCACCCACTCTGCGCAGGGCTGTGCTAAACCTGGATGACAGGAGCACGCTAAGCGTGTTCCATTCGTGGAAGTGCTTCCAACATTGAGCACATTTTCCAACTACATATAGAACAAGGAGGATCAAGATACTTTATAATTTTAGAAAGTCATATTAGCCACTTTTCCTCCTGAGATTTATTTACTTTAAAGGTTAAAATCAGGGAGAAAAAGTCAGGAGAGACAGAAAGTCTGAGTGATTAGGGTGTGCAGCTGTCCTCAGGAAGTCCAGGACATAGCAAGCTCTTAACGCTTACAGCTTCATTGGGCGGGGACACAGAAGGCCCCCAAAACATAGTTTGACAAAGGAAGCAAAAAGGCACATAAGCACTGCCAGCTCTCGGTATTAAGAATTCAAAGATGGAGGATGCAGAGGGTGAGTGTCCACAGTTTACATCTCTGGCCATGGCTCGGACAGTGCCGCCTGGATCTCCCACCAGCAACCACAAAACCCTCCCCCCGTGAGACTGTGAGGCCTCGCCACTTCTCCAAACTTCTTCACTTCACTGTGGCTATCAAGAGCACCAACCAATCTCTCCTATACACCAGGCATGACAACGAGGTGTTTTTCTTTTATTGTGCTGTTAAAAGTCACGGTGATTATTTCTTTCCAGTGATGGTCAAAGCTTGTCCTCTTCAATTTTCCAGAACCAACTGCAAGCCTGCCTCATCAGCCTGTCCTTGGATCAGGGCAGCAGCCTCCTTGCTGATCTTCCTTCTCAATCCTTCCTCACTGCAATGTCCCTATCGAGGACAGGCCTGCAGCCCCAGACTTAGGCGGCCTCTTTCCAGTACCCAGACTCCCGTGTACAGTGGAACCACCCTCCTCCTACTCCCACTCTCAAGCCACGAGGTTCAGGCGTCAACGGCTCTACCCACCCACTTCCAGGAGGGGCATGGACCTGGTCCTGCCCATCTGAACCCAAAAGTCAGTTCTAGGGCACTGCCTGGGTTTCTGAGGATTTGATGTAGGCCTGAAACTTCTGACTACCAGCTTATCGCCACAAGAAGGGCACCTCCCTGAGAGAGAAGCTGGGCACAGAGATGGCAGAAAGGGCATGCATAACTAATAACCTCGCTGGAGCCCTGGATGCAACAGGCCCAAATCAGGCTGTCCTTGGGCTTTATGACATGAGCCAATAAATCTTCCTTTTTTGATTCAGCCACTTTGAATTGGGTTCTGTCACTTGTTACTTATTTCTGCTGAAATAATCTTGGCTGATACAATCACACACACCTCTGACACAACATTCTTAGTCAAGAACTCCTCCAGTATGCTCTTTTGCTCAGGATTCCAGCAGAGTTTCCTGTGAAATCCAAGCCGGTCCATTCTTCCTTTCCAAACTCCTCTCTCTTTCCAGTTTATTTAGTCCCTTTATTCCAGACATGCCAGTTTCTCCCTGCCTTCACCCTCTTGGTCTTGGCTCAGTGCTTTTCTCAAACCCCTTTATTTTCTCCTTTTCTAAATAAAAGTCCTTTGCATCTTTCAATGCTATTCTCAAAAGTCATCCAAACTTTTCATTCTACCTCCTGTCAGCACTTGTTCATTTCCTGTACTCCTTCAGTATGCACCTGATGACAGATACATGGACATGTTGTTTCCTCAATTAAATTATACATTTCTTAAGAAAAGGACTGTGAATGTATAATGAGTGTTCTCAAACCTTTTAAAATTTATGCTACCCCTTTTGATAACTGAACATTCCACATCTCTTTTAATGTCATCTGAAACGTCAAAACAAATCAAATATGGTGACCAAAACCAAACTCAATATTTGGTATAATACCAAATATGCATTTTTAAACTCAACTTGGACAAGAAATTTGGATTGTATCCCCAAGAACAGTGGTTCTCAAACTTGAATGAACATCAGAATCACCTGGAAAGCTTAGGAAAACACAGATTACTGGTTCCTTGCCTGGTTTGTTTTTCAGTAGCTCTAGGGTAGGGCGTGAGAATGCGCACTTCCAACACATCCCCAAGTGATGATGATTCTCAGGTTTGAGGACCATAGTTTGAGAACCATTGTCCTGAATGCATGTTCCTTCTTTCCTCCACCCCATTTTTAAGAGGAGCGTGGTCTTTGAGGTCTAGATCCAGAACTTCATCCCTGCCTCTCCATGACCACAAGAAATTATGATCTGAGGCAAGAGAGCCCAAGGTTCTGAGTCTGAACTCTGTGGTCACACAGACTAGATTACCATCCAGATCCACCATGTTGTTGAGTGAACTGATCAAGCAAATTCCTCGCTCTCTCTAAGCTTCCACTTCCTAACGTGTAGCACAAGGCAATTACAATATTTCCATACTTATCTCACGGACAAGGAGTAGAAGTGTTTCTCACAAGGTTCAGCACACAGTACATGCTTGGTAAATTCCTACTCTTATTACTGGTGGTGATATTATTGGTGTTAGCAACAGGAAGTTGATGGTCTTCTGATTCCCAGTCCAGGATTCCTTTAACTCAACAATATCTCTTTCAGAGATGTTTTACCTTTCAATATCTCTTGTGTGACCCTACCTTTCATTATAGTACCCACCGCTAACATCATCCTTTCTCAGTCTCGTTCTATTACTCTGTTCTATTACAATATTTGAAATTATCTTTCTTTGAACAGCCCAGAATTTTTTCCTTAAATCACAGAATATATTTTTTCCTTCAGCCTAATTCAATTAAAATTCAATTTTTTGAAAGTCTGTGCATTAAAATAAATTACATCCTAGGCCCAAAATAATCCTGCTTCCTCTCCTCCTGACAATTATTAACAGATTTCCTACAAAATAGATTGGGGATTCCTATTGGCACTGTCTATGGAATTCTCCACCCCATTACCATGGTGGAGAACGGTCATTTGCAGTATTTCACAAAAACAAGATTCATTGTTTCCTGCTCTCTTTCATTTCCCCATGAAGAGTGCAGGCTGGAACCTTGCTCTTCGTGTGGGCATGGTGATTCTGAAGAGGCATCAACCATGTGTTCTAAAGCTTGACAAGGGGCTGGCCCAGAGTGAGCCAGGCAGAGAAGCATGATGCTAAGGAAAACAGGAGCCAAGAGTCAAGCAATTAACATTTTTTTCATGCTTCACTATAATTAGCCACATCAAAGGGGACCTGGGCTCACAGACTTCAACAGGCCCACATGACTCTCTGAGAGCAGTTAGCAAACAGCCCTGGAGACCTTCGACTAACTGTTCACAGGCAGAACTCATTTTCTTGTAAATCACTCCCTCGGGAATCCTTTGCCCTGTATTCCCAGTCTGAAGTGCTGCACTTAAGGAAAATGGCAGGACTTAGATAGTTCCCATTTCCTGAGTGTTTACTGCGAGGTGCAGATTGCTCACGAACACCTCAAAACAACCCTGCGAGGTAGGCATTGTGGCTCCAGGTTACATGACTTGACCACTGCCTCACTGCTAGAAAGTGGCAGGAATTGAACCCAGATCTTTCAAAAAAGTCAATGATCTCTAAATGATCCTGATCATAAAACCACCGCTTGAGCTGCTTATTAAAAATACACATCTTACTCTAGTAGGTCTGGAGTGAGGCCGGGAAACAGGATCTTTACAAAGCTCCAGGTGATTCTGATTTTCACTGAGGTTTGGTAAACCAATTGCAAAATTTAAGAGACCATCTACGGAACTTTCTATTTACTCCCAACATATCGAAAACAGAAACTCCATTTCATGGGAGTTGTACAGTCTCTTTTAGTCTTTTCTTTAGAGACTCAGAGCAATAAATTCATTTCTATTACAATCTATACATCTGTCAGTCCTCCGCCCAGATCCCTGAGCGGTTTCCAATTTCACTCAGCATAACACCCAGAACCCTGACAGTGGCCCACAAGCACGATATGATCTGGCCCACTATTACTTCTTGGACACCATCACTCCCTCACTCCTTCCTCTCCAGACACACAGCCCCTTGCTATTCTACAAACACTCCAGGAATTCCTGTCTTCGTGCCTTTGCACTTGCCGTCCTCTCTGCCTAGGACACTCTTCCCCCAGATACCCACATGGCCAACTCCCTCATCTCCCGTAAGTCTCTGCTTAACAACAGCTCGATAAGGACCACTCGGATCATCCTATTTAAAACTGCAGGCATCCTCTCTTCCTGTAACTCTAAATACCCTCTTTCTTGGACTTTTTTTTTCTTTTTGCTCTAAACTATCACCTTCTAACATGTCACATAATTTACTTATTATGCTTATTGTTTATGACCTTTCTTCTCCTGCTGCAGGGTAAGCACTGTGAGGTTAGGGGTCTTTGTTTGTCTACTGATGTATCCCAAGCACCTAGAATAGTGCCTGGTATGTAGTAGGTGCTCAATAAACATCTGTTGAATTAATGAATATAATTGAAACAAAACTTCACACAACAATCCTTAACTTTACTATGGCAATGTACTCTGATATAGTCGATCCAATTCTATTCTCATTTATTTTATTAAAGTGTTGGCTACAACTCACTACTTGGTTAGTGAAAAGCACTGACACAATTAAAATTCCGTTGCTTGTTTGCCAATAACTTGCTGGGTGCCTACTTAAGTCATCAGCCCAATTTCTCAGAATGTTCCATTTGACCAGTCAAATACAAAAAGCTTCCTCCACAGGTTAACGACTATGCATGGTGGCCAAGAACTATACGTGATGATAGACCATGTGCAAATAAGATAGATGATAAAATGACAAATTAGAAGTTTTGGCATAGGATTCCTTTGCAAAATGCTAACTTAGCTTTGAGGCTCCACAGCAAAGTTGTAATAAATACATGAGTATAGTAAGCAATGTGTCAGTGAGTCATCAGGAGGAATACTAACATGTTCCAAATTATACTAATTAAGTTACATCAAATAATAATGTTTTAAAACATATAGTTCAATCACCAAGTTTCATAAATTTTTCTTTCAAAACTGTTAGAAGGAAAGGACTGGTTTGATTTCAGATGAACAAGACCCAATATTATCATCAGTGACCAATTCCTTGTAGTTACATCTTATGGGGTCTTAAGCATTCTTTAATCTTAGTTTGTCTTCAGGTTTCAGAATTGACACTGTAAGCCTTTCCCTACTCTCTTCGTTTGCAGGAGCTGCCATAACAAAGTACCACAGCCTGGGGGCTAAAGAACAGAAATCTATCTTCTCATGGTTTTGGAGGCTAGGAGTCAGATCAAAGTGTCGGCAGGATTGGTTTCTTCAAAGGCTCTCTCCTTGGCTTGTAGATAGCCATCTTCTCCCTGTGTCTTCACATGGTCTTCCCTCCGTGTGTGTCCATGTCCCAATTCCTCTTCTTATAAGGACACCACTCATATTGGACTAGGGCCCACTCTAATGCCTCCATTTTAACTTCATTATCTCTTTGAAGACCCCATCTCCAAATATAGTCACATTCTGAGGTACTGGGGGTTAGAGTCTCACCATATGAATTTTGGAGGACACAATTCAGCTCATAACACCTACAGTCCTAATTCTAATGCTTAGAACATTCAGGAATAAGCAAATAATTTCACATCTTTACCTGCTGTCTATATGCAACCAAAAGCTAAAAGAAAAACACACAATTTCATATTCAATGCACATGATCTCCCTAAAGTAAACAGAAATGAACTGGCTGATAATATAAATGAATTAATTAAAATTAATTTAACTACAATAAATATTTCTAGTTTTTCTTATCGACTAGGGAGAGAAAAAGAATTTATATTTTCCTCAAAGCTCAGGCTTTCTTCCTAGATATTTTATTTTAGATTGGTTTACACAGACATGCCTGTTTCTCCTAAACATGCTTCTCTGGGCATTGGTGCAAATTAAAAATAGAAAAAAAATCCACCTTAGGGAGGATCAGTCAACCAATCCAGGAGGAAACAAGAGATTAAATTAACGGTTTAAAATCAACATGTATAGATGTTATCAACATCAAAACATCCCAGGAATCACTGCTATTTCCACATTACATAGAGTGTAATCCGAGAGGAGCACAGTTGTCAGTAGAATTCAGAACAAAATTGGTGTCGGAATTTTGTCAAGTTAAACACTCCCTGAAGGCCTACTATGTGTAAGGAATTGTGCAAGACCCAAGGGAGATTTAGCAAGAAACTACTGAAAGAAGTGAGGATTTTTTTACTTGGCGAATGAAAGATTTAGTTGAGAAAGGAAAGCTGTCCAAAAAACTGGAGGGCTCTCCAGCAGAAGAAGGATTCAATTTATTCTCAGAGGCTCCAGAATGCAGAGTTGGATCAACTGGTTCAAATCCTGAGAGGCTGATTTTGGATACAGAAAGATGACTGCCTAACAAAACTATCCAGTAACCCTGGGGTCTCCCTCTCACTGAGTATATTCAAACCAAGGCTCGCTGGTGCTGTAGAGGGATTCATGTGTCTGGCAGAAAATAAACAACTTCCTTGCTCCTTCCAAATCGGAGACTCTCCCATTAGGATCACTCTCTCTACAGGTTTCCAACAATACAGTGAATGAAAATGTCTATTTTTATGCATTGTCTAAATAATACTTTGTCTAGAGTATAAATAAAAATATTATCATTCAATGATGCCTTACCTTACTATCACAGAGGAATTAGCCAAAATTTCTTCAGTCCTCACCAGTCATTGTAAAGGATCTGTGACACACCTCTCCCTCTACCCTCTGCCACTAAACTCAGATCAGGCCTTCAATCAAAACTGGCCACCTTGTCCTGCAGGTGACCCGGCAAGAAGCATCTCTCTTTACAGACAAAATAACTCCAAGTATATCACAGCAGGAAATAGAATTAAAATACCATAGCTTCATGCTACATGGTGAACTTGCGCATTATCTTGGTTACAATACAACTTTCTAGGGAACTATGTGATGGTTTCCAATATTCAGCACTGGCTTCGTGGACTTCATATTCCTATTCTGTGACCAACAGTGCAGTTAATCATTGTGATTAGGAGGGAAAAAAAGAGAGGCTCCCAGGAAATATTTATGAAAGAGATCCTGTTGTTACTGCTGCTAATACCTTCGCCAAGTTTTTAACGGGGTGAGGATCCTAATGTTCAGTGTCGAACACTACCACCAACTGTGAGAAAAGAGCTCAGGGGTACAAGCACAGCGTAGGAGCACCGAATGGAAGAGAGTAAATATCTGTCAAAGTTAAATTCCATCTGATTTCACGCTCTGCTGTGCAGTGGAAACCAAAATCACCTAATCTTCTACCCAGTAGGGCTACGATGATGATCCGCAGTGAGAAACATTTCACACTCGTCATTTATTTTATTTTTTGCTCGTCATTCCTAAATTAATAAGGGCCACCTCCATTCAGCAGCTTAATCAACAGAGCTCCATCATTCTGTCAGCTCCTTAAGAAGCAGGAAGCAGAAGGAAGAAAGCTGGGGAGGGGGGATTAGATAGCAGACATGGAAGGAGGTGGGACAGGGCTTGAGAGAGGGAAAGGTGTGGAAAAATAATGTGAGATCTCACATAGAATCTAACGCAGAGGCAGCCATGTAATTATAAAGCCAGCTTTTCTTTCACTTGACAGCATAAGAAAAGAGGTGAAGAGAAGCTTTTAAATGAAACATGACATTCCCTTATTAAAGTCTGATTTAGATTTTAAATGGCTTAGCGCTTTGCATCGACTTCCACACTCTGGGCTATCCAAGGAGTAGATGTTTCATGGAAACAAAAACGCCAATTTTTTTGACAAGTATATGCATGTTTCTAAACAAACAATTTCTTTATCAACATTTTTATGTTGATAAAAGATCTTTACGTTATCCAAACAATAGCTGTACACCTCTTGGTAAGCATAGATGTATTCTAGCTTACAGGGAAAATGTGTGGTATGCCTTTTGTTTAAAAATAACATGATGCATAATGTTTGTGATGTATTAAGAATTTATTGCCCGTTTCTGCTTCAATTCCTCTCTACCGGGGGTAACCCACAGAAACTGCACGTCCTTAAAGCAGTGCTCTGTGGCCCACATTAAATTGGAGCACTGCATGCTGGGACCTGCAGACCCCACACAGGAGGGCAGCCGGAGAGCAGTTCCTGTGCGATGAGCAGTCTAACAAGTTTCAGGTTTTATTTTCCATCTCACAGGAAAAGATGAACATCCCCGCTTCTTTTCTCCTCCCCACACCCACTTTAACATCCCTCCTGCCCCACCTCCTTCCTTCCCTCCCTTCTTCCTCTCTTCGTTTCCTTCCTCCCTCTTTCCTTTCTTCCTCCTTCCCTTCCTGCCTTCCTTCCCTCCTTCCCCTTCCTCCCTCCTTCTTTCCCTTCCTTCCTTTTCTTTCTGTCCCTTCATCCTTTCCTTCTCTTCCCTTTCCCTTCCCTTTCTTTCTTTTTAACAGTTTTATGGAGGTATAATTGACATATAGTAAGCTGATCTTAAAGTGTACAATTTGATAAATTTTGATGTGTATATAACAGTAGAAACATCACCATAATGAAGAAAATAAATATATCCATCACCCCATCAAGTTTCCTCACGATCCTCTGTAATTCCTCTCTGCCCCCATTCCATACTCCTCCATTCTAGGCAACCACTAATGTGTTCTTTCATTATATATTAGTTTGAATTTTTGAGAATTCTATATAAGTGGAATCATACAGTATTCACTATTTTTTTTTGTCTAGCTTCTTTCACTCAGCATAACTATTTTGAGATTCATCCATGTCACATGTATCATAAATTCTTTTTATGAAATCCTTTTTATTGCTGAATAATATTCCAGCATATGGATACACCACAATTTCTTTATCCACTCTTGTAGTGATGAACATCTGGATTGTTGCCAGTTTGGGGCTATTATATATACAGCTGCTATTAACAATCATACACAAGTCCTTGTATGAATATCTGCATTCATTTCTCTTTGGCAAATACCTAGAAGTGGAATGGCTGGGTAACATAGTATGAATGGTAATATGGTATGTGTATGTTTAACTTTTTAAAGAAGCTGCCAAGTTGTTTTCCAAAGCGGTTGTACCATTTTCCATTGCCATCAGCAGTATGTAACAGTTCCAGCTCATTCACATCCTCACTGACACTTTAGTATGGTTAGTCTTTTTAACTTTAATCATTATAACAGGTGCTGAATAGTGTCTCGTTATGATTTTAATTTGCATTTCCATAATGACAAATGACATTGAATATCTTTTCATGTGGTTATTTGCATCCATATATCTTCTTTGTTCAAACATTTTGCCCTTTTGTCGGGGGGAGGAAGACTGTCCCTAAGCTAACAGCTGTGCCAATCTTCCTCTATTTTTTGTATGTGGGATGCTGCCACAGCATGGCTTGATGAGCAGTGTGCAGGTCTGCACCTGGGATCTGAACCCATGAACTCCAGGCAGCTAAAGCAGAGTGTGTGAACTTCACCACTAAGTCAGCAGGCCAGCCCCTCATTTTGCCCATTTTTTTTTTTTAAGATTTTATTTTTTCCTTTTTCTCCCCAAAGCCCCCCGGTACATAGTTGTGTATTCTTCGTTGTGGGTTCTTCTAGTTGTGGCATGTGGGACGCTGCCTCAGCGTGGTCTGATGAGCAGTGCCATGTCCGCGCCCAGGATTCGAACTAACGAAACACTGGGCCGCCTGCAGCAGAGCGCGCAAACTTAACCACTCGGCCACGGGGCCAGCCCCTCATTTTGCCCATTTTTAATTGCATTGTTTGTTTTCTTATTATCAAGTTTCTTATTATCAAGTTTCTTATTATCTTATTATCAAGTCTTATTATCTTATTTTCTTATTATCAAGTTTGGTGCATTTTTATGTATTTTGGCTACAAGTCCTCTACCAGATAGGTGATTTGTAAATATTTTCTCCTAGTGTTTTTCAAAGAACAGACATTCTTTATTTTATCCAAGGCAGATTTGATCATTCTTTCTTTCATGGTTCATGCTTTTGATATTGTATCTAAGAAATCTTAGCCTAACATGAGGTCACAAATATTTCTCCCTACATTTTCTCCTAGAGGTTTTAAAGTTTTAAGTTTTACATTTAGGAATATGATATGTTTGGGGTTAATTTTGAATATGTTGTGAGGTATGAGCTGAAGTTCTTCTTTGCATACGTAGATTTATGATTTGATTATTTTTTATTTCACTATTCTATATTTCATTATTTAAATCTTTTTTTTTGAGGAAGATTAGCCCTGAGCTAACATCTGCCACAAATCCTCCTCTTTTTGCTGAGGAAGACTGGCCCTGAGCTAGCATTCGTGTCTGTCTTCCTCTATTTTATATGTAGAATGCCTGCCACAGGATGGCTTGACAAGCGGTGTGTAGGTCCGCACCCAGGATTGGAACCCGCGAACCCTGGGCTGCCAAAGAGAAATGTACAAACTTAACCGCTGAGCCACTGTGCTGGCCCCTAAAATCTTTTATTTTTGACAGTTTTAAAGCGTCCTTCTGTTCCAATGTTATCAATGCTTTTTCTTTAGGAAAGCCAAGATGATCAATACAGAAGGATAAATAGTATAAACCAGACAATACTAAATGAACAGCTGACAGGTTCTAAGAAGTAGACTAGGCTCCAAGAGAGGAACTCACTATGCTCAGAGAGAATCCTGACAGAAGGCTGAATCCCACTCAATCTCCCATCTGCTGGCGGTTATTGATTGGTCTGCAGATGGTGACAATGCAGGGCAATACAGCATTGTTCTGGAGTCCTATGTAGTCAGCCCTCCTTTCCGCAGGTTCCGCATTTGCGGATTCAACCAACCTTGGATCTAAGGGCATTTGCAGATTCAACTAACCACGGATCTAAGGGCCTACGAGGGATATGCCCGCACTGAACACGCACACACTTTTTTCCCCTGTCATTATTCCCTAAACAACACAGTATAACAACTATTTATGTAGCATTTACCTTGTATTACGCATTGTAAGTAATCTAGAGATTTAAAGTATACAAGAGGATATGCCTAGGTTATATGCAAACACTATGTCATTTTATACAAAGGACTTGAGCATCCACTAATTTCGATATCTGCAGGGGTCCTGGAACCAATCCCCCCCCACCCCCATACAGAGTGATGACTGTACAATCAAGGCCCCTCACTGAAGATTAAAAAACTAATTAAAGATAGCACCACTCATTAAAGGCAGAGTTAAGTCTGGCAAATTATACATTCTGAGCAGCATGGTTTATAAGTAATACTTCTCAAGTTTCCTTTATCTTCATCTTCTTTTTTTCCCAATTATAAAACCCTTTTTCACATGACACTTTTCCAGTTTTCCAGAAAGTGCTACTTTTGCCCTGGAGCAAACTGGGTGGAGCAGTCTGTAGTATCGGCCAGGAATGCTACTTTGTCCTCTCCAAGGAGAGGTCACTAGAAACTGGAAACCCACAAGTAATTGCATCTGCTGCTGCTCCAGGATTTTCACTTTTCAGCATTGGGAGGCAGGAATGGCGGGCGCCCAGGAAACTTGCATTTTTTACATTGGTCTGAAATCACTGGATCTAAAACTTAAATTCTTCAACAAACTCTACGTTAATGAGGAGATTAGTACGCATCTTTCTAGAAAAAGAGGAAAAAAAGAAAGAAGGGGGAATAAGGTAACAAGTTAGGAGTCACAGGAACTAATTGAAACTAAGTATTCTTTACAGATATGAAGCTTTGCTTCCTGGGTAGCAAAGTTAAGTACAACAAAAAAAAAACAACAAAAAATAGTTGAAGAGAGAAACCACAGTTTGAAATATGCAATTTAAACCTGAAATTAAATTACTGGAACTGGATCCTTGGTTATTATTTTTAAAATATTTCCTCATAAAGTATTTCAAATACATAGAAAGTCTTGGGTTAATACAATGAACATTTCTGTACCCACTTCCCAATTTATCAAATCTTAACATTTTACCAAATTTATTTATTTCTTAAATAATACAGTGTTATACATACAGTCATTCTTGATTAAAAATTTACAAGTAAGAATGAACTGCAAGGCATGAGAAATAGACTTATACTCCCTCCCACCTTCCGCAGGCATTAGTAATCAATCATGGCTTCTTTGTTCCTTACCTCCATCAACTGATTAAAATTGGTTAAAAAAAAATGTAATTATCATCCCTGATAAATGCATAAGAGGAGTAAACAAAAAGATCAACTTAAAAATGGGGGGAAATTGAGCTTTCTAGACCAATTGGCTTGACTTTACTAATACTTGCAGAAATTTTGCTTTATGAAAAATGAATTACCTCAGGCCGTATTAGTTTCTTTCTGTGAAAATCCCAAGGTATTGAAAGAAAGGGCAAAGGTTAGGAAGATAATGAAAAACTTTTTTTCTCTGAATTTTAGTAACATTTTGGAATCAATGACCAATTTAAAGTCTAGTTTTCTCTGGATCAAGAGTTATACTGAAAAGGTATTTGCTATGTATTTTTCTGGTGCTCCGTAGCAAGATTTTTGCCTGCAATCAGGTATCTGCTTCATAGAACGAAAACAGGTGCAGAGCTGTCCTTGGGAAATGCTTCTTGATAGTAACAATGACATAGGGTTCCTTCCTGCACCCTCCATTATAACTTCCTGTCATCCACTCAGTATTTTCCAGCATTTTCTGGAGCATCTACCTGTTAGATTTCTCAACCAACCCAGAAAATACCTGTGGGTTCTCTGAAAGTTTCCTTCTCTTGACAAGTGGTTCACAAGACTGTCCTGTGTCCACCTGTTAACCCCTTTTGTTTTCTGGTTCTGAAGTAGGATGAATGATTAAGATGTTTTTTCTAATGGAAGACTCAATAAATATAAAGCTCAAATAAAGTTTCCAATGTTTACCTACAATGTCAACAACTTCCCAGTCCTGACCTCTTCTTCATGCTTAATGCTCTGTCTTCATGTTCTATCTTATCTTACTTCATTCTACTGCTCTATCTGTGTGGCATCTGTTTCCTTGACTGAAAACCAAGCAAGACTTTTCATTTTTTCCTTTCATAGTATGTAAAATATATAAGAAATAAAAACCAATTTCTCTCTGTCATCAGTTACAAAATGTTTGAGCCAAGCCTGTTCTCTTTCTTTATTTTACTCTGTGAAGTCGTTTTGGAAAATTTTCATATCTTCAGGCTGCTCTTCAATTCTAAAAACAGTTGGGGCAGCTTGACTGGGCCTGGGATGTTTGGAATTTGGAAGAAGACAAGATAAGAATCCAGGCTTTCTTCCTGCCACTTTTTTTCTAAGGACCATCCCTTGCCCTTGGAAGGTTTGGATGGCTGGCAGGGGTGGGAAAGGCCCACCCAGACATGCCTACATTGTTCTGCCTTTCATTTCTCTGCTCTTGGCTACCGGAGAAACCACATTTATCAAGACTTATGGCCAAGATGTGCTGGGTGTTGCTAGAGAAGAAATATCCTCACCATTTGCTGGCTTTGCCCTCCCTGACCCCACATCTCTTCCTTTGTAAGTTCAAAAGGCATTTTTCGAATAATAGTGAATAAATTAAAAAATTTACTAGCTGGAAATGTTGGTTCTGAGAGTGTTTGTCCTAAGTTCAACCATTTTAGATCATATCAAATAACTTACAGTTGGAAGTAGAAGAGAATGACACATTTTATGGCATTCATGGAATTATGACCTAAAGCAACTCTTTTATTCTAATCATCCAGGTAAAATTTTCTCAGCTCTTATCTCTTATACTCTCAAATTTGTATCATCTTCTACACTCAGTTTTGCTTCTGGGTTATATTTCTGCTCTTCATCTTCCAGAGGGCTTCTTTATTTGAATCTCTCAAAACATTCTCTGAAAGTCTTAAGGGCTAAAACTACCTAAAGATAGAAAGTTCTGAGAATGAACACAAGTATATATGTATATATATACATAAGTATGTTTGTTCTATAGATGCTTAGAAAGCTAGTTCACGAGGAAGTGTGAAAATAAGGAAAGTAAACCATATTTTATTGTGTTCACTCTGTGCCAGGCACTATAGTAGAAGCTTTCATGTTACCATATTTAATCTTCACAATAACTCTATAAAGTAAGTATTATTTCCACTCTACAGGTAGGAAACTGAACTTCAGAGAGAATAAACTTCATTGTCCAATGTCATACACCTTCTAAGCCCAGATTTAAACCCAGGCCTTTATGATTCTGACCTTCATGGTAAGAACATGCATACAACCCTTATTAGTTCACATAATGCTTTTCACCAATTACACTCAGGAAGTATTTATTGAATATGTATTATATGATCCCTACTGCATTAGTACACTGTGGGATAAATAATATATACAATTTAGCGCCTGTCCTCAATAGCTTTAGTATGAATATATTCCATTTTTTCCAAGTAAGAGCCAAGTAATCATAAAAAAATTGGGTAGGGGGAGGCAGAGAGAGAAATACAATCAATATATTAGAAAAGAAAGATCTTGATGGACTGATAGAGACAGGGGAAACCCCATGGAAAAGAACTAATTAAACTAAGCCTTAATGAAGCTTGAGATTTTACCTACACTCCACTTGCCCTTGCACCTGCTTTCACAGAATATTCCATGTTAGAGTGGGAGAGCCCTCCAATAGTGACTGTAGCTCAATCCTATCATTACATGGACGAGGACCCTCAACCCTAAAGAATAAGCAACCCAACAAAGTTTACCCAGCTAAAGAGGATCAAACTTGGACTTTGGACTTGTTCTTTGTCCAATTTCATGCTTCTTCCACATGCTATAGTGCCAAAGCATATTAAACTCATTCATTCACCCTTCAAGAAATGCTCAATCCCAAGTGCCTTCTAGAGACTATGATAGATGCTGTGGAAATAACAGAGAACATGCCAGGTGTGGCCCCTGCCCTACAGAGCTTACAGCTGGGTACAGATTCTCATTTCCAGGCCCCCCCACCCCACTGCCCCATGTAGCTAATAATAAAGGCATGGAATACAAAACAAAGAGCTACAGAACACTTGGTTTTCTTTCCTGAAGTTTAAGTGGTAATTAGTTTTCTGCGAATATTAGTCTACTCTCATATACATACTATCTTTTAACTTAGTTCCGTGACTATCATCTATGCTAGAGGAAGACGAGAAAGAGTTGTTTAGATCAGTGGTTCTCACACTTTAGTGTGCATTAGAATCACTTGGAAGCCTCATTAAAACACAGAGTGCTAGACTCTATCCCAGAGTTTGTGATACAGAGGAGGTCAGGGATGAGGCCCAAGGATTTGCATTTCTAACAAGTTTCGAGGTGATGCTGATGCTGATGTGGGGACCACACTTTGAGAACCACTGATTTAGATCACCCCCAGAATGATCAGCCTCCCACACAGGAAACTTAGGACAGATGGAGGCTCATATCATCTCCTACCTGTGGTGATGAGGACTATTATTCTGACTTTACACAGGAGAAAGCTGAAGCAAGTGGAAAATCAATGGCTAGTCCAGGAACAGCAATGTCTCCTGACTAATAATGAAAGAGAGAGGTCAGATTTCTCCAGGCAAAACTGAAAGGCTGTTACAGAGACTAATACTTAGATCCTTATGGAATATTCAAGAATGCTCCCCTCTTTCCAACTCTGAGAACCAGTCAAAAAAACTGATGAGCCCACTCTTTCCAACATGCTTCTTGAAATCCAACAAGCAGTCTCTGTAATCCCTGCTCCTGGTCATTACCCTCACCTCAATGAGAAGCTGAGTGATTAGAGAAGAATGTTTTAGACTGAGGGTCAGGAGACCCACATTCTGACCCAGTCTTAGGCACTGATTATTGAAACCGGCTGAATTAAAGTAACTGGGTTCACTCCCTTCATCTGTGAACTGAATGACTGGAAAGATGACTTCTAAAGTCCCAGCAAGCTCCAGGATTTTACAATTCCCTCTTATTTCCCTGGTTATAAATGGACTAAAACATAGACTAAAAGGAAGAGTGGAGCCACAGTGACAAAGCACAGACAAGAGCCTTATCCTCACTCTGCACCTGTGGCTCAGCAGAGCAATGACTAACGTCTGTTCTTTGAAGTCTGATCAGTCTACTCAGTGTTCACGCTGATAAAGGAAAAGTGGTCTGGCATCAATGCTGGTCCCCTGGCACCACGTTGTATCTGCTCTGAAAAGCAGGTTACCAACGGGGACCACAATAGTCTAAGCATGAACACCGTGCTATACATGAAAACAAAACTTACCAAAGACATGTGAGCCACAAATCTCGCCGGAGTAGCTCATTATTATTCTGCTGAGATTAACAGAGTGCCAAGGGATGGGAGGAGGGAAAGGCACACCCCGCCAACTCAGCAGAGCTCCAAAACCAGGGGCAGGTATGGAGCAGCAGGGCCTCGACTTAAATGTAAATGCATTTCTGCTCTTACGCAGAAAAGAAAGAATTCAATAACCCCAAAGCTGAAGAAGCTAACCAAGGACACAACTGACAGATGTAAAATTTTTCATTCCAGCCAGCCAAACATCAAAAGAAAAATAGCGAAGTAAGTGCTAAAGCATAAGGACTCCTAGCCCCCAGGAAATGCCACGTGTTAGAAACAAGCTCAAAGAAGGTGTAAGATGAACATGTGAGCTTTCCAGACATTTGCAGGAATAGATCAGATCAATAAATAACTACCAAAGCAGTCGGAGGCACTTCTTTGAGGGCCGTCTGAGCCACTGCTGCTCAACTTCATCTGATCCTGATGAGACCCGAATCCCCTTTAAATGGAGTGGTTGCCCCTCTAACAGGTCTGCCCACTTCACCTGCAAAGAATCTTATTCTACTTCACACCTTATGGTTTTTCTGACAAAATACTGTCCCTGCCTGTTAGCTCCACGCACAAAGCCATCTAAACCAGGAATGTGCCCTGTCGCCCTCAAGAAGTGATGCGCCTTGAAGTCTGCAGCCACTTCAGGCTTTGCCCACTTTTCCATGGAGGGTCCAGGATTTTTTCAGAGGGCAAAATGAATCCTGAAGCACACAAAGCTATAAATCAGCATCAGGAAACAAGGTTGTGCATTTTACAGCATATGATCCAAACACTTGCTGTGCCAAATTGGCCTTTCGTCACTTGAATTGACACAAAATGTGCCTGGGCTGACACTTTATTTTTACCTTTCGCCCTTATTGCGAGATAAAGTCCGTCGCCATATCCTTTCTGGGGATTTCTCTCCAGCTTAACAGCTTCCCAAATGCTTGCCTTTGTTTGATAATCATTTGAAAGCATTGCTTTAAATCATCTTTCTCCCTTTCTAATTTATCTCTGCCCGACAGCAAAGCAGCTCCCGAGCTATCTGTGCGGAGGTAGGCGATTAACTGGCTCACAGACTGTCCCTAAATGAACATCAACATTGTCTTCCCAGGCACATGGACACGAGTGGTGATGAGGGAAGGACGGGAGAGACACAAATTGAAGGAATGGCTTAAGTAAAAAGCATTATTAACTGAGAGGGGAGACCAATAATAAAAGAATTTGCTTTCATAAAAAAAAAGAATTACTATGGGAATACAGTTTCACAGGAGAGAAAAAACTGTAGCTTGAGTATAGCTTTAGATGAACTCATACCTCAAAAGTTAGATATAATTACAGTATACCCTTCTCTTTATTCATGCTATTCACTTAAATTTCAACCAAGGAATTTTTCAAAGTGTTTCACATTCTAGCATATCCTAGAAGGCTCACGACTATGGAGGCTAATTGTGGGTTTCTATTGTTTAATCCTTCTGGAATAGTCTCCTAGCAGGATTCCTGCGAGCTTCACATTTGGTATCTGAGCAGACAAGGCCCTTCAGCAGCAGCAACAAAAATTTAACAGCCATGCCACACTTCCAGCAGCCTCTAGGAAATGAATGCAAAACATTTCTCTCCTGGCAAAGGAAAGGCTTCATGCCCCTGAAATGAAGTAATTTATGTGCAGGCCACCCTGCCTTCTGCCATGCCAGCTTCAAATACCAGACAGTGCATGACTTCTCTCCCACCCCACACAGGCATCCCAGTGGCGAGCCGGAGCAGCCCGCAGCTTGATTTCACTGGCGTGGGGTGACAAATCCCCAGAGAGCTGCATCTGCCACGCAGGAGATCATCATAATTGATCCCTATATGTTTCTCATTTGCAGATAAAAGATAACGCATGAGTGCGCAGACTTCCCATAAACTTCCCATAAAGGGTGCTGAGGGCCCTTAAACACAGCCAGTTCATCAGGAGAGCAACAAGGATGACTCAGATGTTAATTAACAGATTGATATGTGCATAACACAGGAATCAACAGGGACTAAAAGAAAACGCATCTGAGCTAAGACATTGACATGCTAGACGACCTTGGCCAAGGCACTTGACCTCCATAAGCCTCAATTAGCTGAACAGTAAAACTGAATAAAACAAAAACCTTGATGAAAATTAGATGTTGAATTTAATTTACTCTGACGAGCTTTCTGGAGTAATTTACAATCCCAAAGACAATAGTCAAAACACAAAGCAAACATCAAAAGTGCCAGCCCAGGAGGGAGCGGTATCACTTCAGCTGTCCAACATATTACCGGGTCTCTTGAATCAGCCTGCAGAGCACACCATTGATGTAAAGCACACGACGTGACGGCAATTTCCATCTCTCATACTGGACACAGAGTGTGCTATGCAGTTTTAAGGAGAGAAGGACATTAAAAAAAAAAATTCTGATCTCCCTACGGGATCCAAAAATAATACCTTTTCCTAGAAATTGCTTTAAAGAAGCCCTAGCAAGGTGTTAAAGGGAAAGGCTTGCCAAGTCTTCTGAGGGTTCCAAAGAAAAACACTGCAGACTGTAGGGGGGTAATGAGAACTTTGACACTTCCAAATTATATAATTAGTTCCTGAGTACCCCAGACTATTTAAAATGCAATTTGCTGATTGGGAAACAAAAAAATAACGAAGTACAAAGAGGGTAACGAAGATACCACATGTTAAGCCAGCGAAGATTTATGGGATGGGAGGGGAAAAAAAAAATCCTATCTGCTTATGCTCTAAGCATTCAAGATTTTCAAGAGGATCAGATGAAAAAATGCTTTTCTGCTCTGATTTTACAAATAGATACAAGGTCCTTGTCTTCCTTTTCTTTATTCAAAATCCAAAACAACCTCAAGAAGCCAGGCATCAGCTTTTATCAATCCTCTCTATACTGAAGACCCCAAATACACGTCTCCAGCCCAGACATTCCCCACATCCAAATTTCCGTCCAACTTCCCTCAACTTCTTGAAGATCCCTAGTAGTTGTCTCTATTCTCCCCACACATGGTACCGATATATGTTTGTCTGGGACAGTCCCAGCTGATGCCTGTTGTCCTGCGGCAATTATTAATAATGCTTCCTTTCACACTCACAATGGTCCAGATTGGAAGGATACATTATGTGGTCACCGTATCCATTCCCCATCTCCTCCACTCCACCCACCCTAGCTTTAGGTAGGTCTATATCATCGTCTCTAGCTCCAGCTGCTGAAATAACCTATTAACTAGGCTTCCAATCTCCATGGTGCCCTTCCCTCCAATTCATCCAGCATAGGTGAATCTTTCTAAAGTGAAAATCTAATCAGGTCACCTTCTTGCTTCACTGGCTTTGCCTACTTTCAGAAAACAGTTTAAATGCTTTACAGCACCAAATTCAAAGTCCTCCGTGATTTGACCTAATCATTCAGTAACGTCAACATTATCTTTCTAGCCATACAAACATACAAATGGTGATGAGAGAGGGAAAGGAGATGCAAATTGAAGAAACTGTTTAAATAAAAAGCATTATTAACTGAGAGGAAAGACCGATAATAAAAAACATTGCATGTTTGTTACATTTTTGTCGAAAAATGTATTACATGTTCATCAAATTTAACTATATGGGAACCTCCCTATTAATAATAATAATGTAAAACTTTGAGTTAGTTTTCCCAGATCCTAAAGTATTGATAAGTCAACAGTTCAGGTCCCGAACAGCTTCTTTTCTGGTCAAAGACAAGAGATCTGGGACAATCTGGCCACTGTCCTCAGTAGCTGTGTTTCAAAAAACTACACGTCAGTCATTTCACATTTTTTAAGAATTTACATTGATATTTTGACTGTACTAGAGAAGCTTTCTATTTGAAATAGCCCTGGAGAAAGTCCTTCTGAATGATAGACGATTCTTTTATAATGTGTATTTTTCTGTTTGTTAACTTCTCATTTTCGTAAGTTTTCTAAATCTTTCTAAAACTTTCTGATACCTCACTCTGGACCAACCTATAAGGAATCTCAGAGTTGAAGTCTCTAAAGGCCACACCTGTCTGGGGTTTATTTGAGTCCTTCTGCAATAGTAGATACATTAGATTCACCTGGAGAGCTTTTCAAAAATGCACATGCTCAGGCACCCATCTGTGACTTAAGGAACCAGAATCTCCAGAGATGAGGCCCCAACAGGTGTGTGTGCCAATGCTCCCTGAAGACGGACAATGATGAAGAGCATGCAGTCCACGGAGGAACACTCAGAGAACTGACAAACCAGCAGAACCAAAGCTTACTTGGTTTCCATTTGAAAATGAATTAATAAAAGAGGTGTTAAGCAAAGTAGTTGCTTGGAAAATCAGAGCCCAAGTATGTGAGAAACTATTTAAAATATGTAAATATTTTAAAATTGGGGTTTATTTCTAGGAATCTTGCTTCATACTATCCAAACTAGTCAAATTTTATATAATCCTAAAACTATGTCTACATATACTAAGAGCATAGTGAAGGTAAGTATATTACCAATTTGGGTATGTAAAGAACCGTTAAGAGAAAACTAGATATGGAGTTCAAACTGGATTTCTCTCTTGATAGTAAAAATTTTCACATGATGCATATAGTTTATTATTTTGATCATGATACCACTGGTCCAGGTGAATTTTCAAGACATATTCACGTACACCAGCAATGTTAATGTGAGCCAATATGCATAACCAAGAAAGCTAGAAGGGCAGGCGAAAGTGCGTTCGCTATACATTATTATCCTAACATTTCCATTTTCTTTAGGGCTGAGAATTAAGGGCAAAATAGTTAACCCTATAAGAGCTCAAAAATGTAATTCAGCATTATCCATCAGTACCCATAGAGGCTCCCAGAAGCACTTCTTTCTTACCAAAAATTAAAAGGAGCTATCACAAAACAAAACACTACTGAAGACTATTTAACTTTAAAAAATAAAGGAAAAGAAGTCAGATACGCCTGCCTTCCATAAGCTTTCAGCGAATCCAAAACCCCCACCCTCTCCAGCTCAGGACTTCCACAAGCTGATTCCACTGAGTTTCTCTACTCAGGGTCACAGTTCAACCTGCCTGTCAAAAGATTTGCCAAATCAATGCATATCACTCTAAAATGAGGCTTTCACTCAGAAAGGGTCAAGTGACAGACAAATGGTACTCAAAGCTATTTAGTGACTTTTTGAACACTAGAACATAACCAGGTTCTGGCTAATTCTCTTCAAACCCACAACAATACCAAAAAGCAACCCTCACATAAAAACCATTTACTTTAAAGCAATCAAATCTGGGAAGATCAGCAACATTCTACCAAAATGGAAATAATATCATTAAAATAAGTCTTCCTCCTACGTTGCCTCAAAAACACAGATTACCAACATGTCTACAGAAATGTTTCATGCATAAAATTGTAAATTTTAAAGTCCAATTCAAATATAAATATGTGTGAGGAGTTTGCTAACTGTAGAAATTCTACAATAAATCCACTTCTAAAAAGTCACTAATTTAATTGCCTTAAATTTGGCTTTTGAACATATGAATTTTTCAAGGGAGCCAGCAGGGACTTTTTCTTCAAATTACTGATTAGGTCAGCATCAAAGCCCCAGAACACTCTGAATATTAAAAGAGTTATCAAATATTAGTTTGCCATCTTCTACATCTCCCCCTCCATCTGTAACTGATGTCACATCAGTTAGACCAGGGAATTTCAAGTCATGGCTTTAACAACCAACAAAATCCTTACTGACCGAACACTAATAGATCAATTTTTTCTAAGCATTTTCACTAGCTAAACTTGTGAAGCTAAGCATGATATATGAGAAATATACAAGGCTGAGAATGGAAGCTGCCATCTATTCCTACTCTTCCTGTGATCTTCATGGGAGCCCCACGCTTTCTCCTTCTATCTCAATAAGAGAAAGAGCATCCACAAATCCTCACACCTGGACTTCTGGAGGCTAGATAAGGTAATATATGAAGCACTCTGGGTATTATTAACAAGAAAAAAAATCACTGAAATGAGGTTAAATCCACCCAAAGCAAATCACTAACATTCAAGCCACCTGCCTACAGACCTATGATGCCCCTAGGCATCCACTAACCACTGGTCTCACCAGTTGGAGACATTCATAGGAATCGTCCACACAAGAAAGGATTCCAAGCCTCATAAATCAGTGATTTCAGTGGAAAACAGGATGTATCAGAATTCTCTGAAGGTTCAGATCCACCATCCCTGTCCAGAAGCAGAATGCCCAGCAGCCTGGTCTTCAAAATGGGTTCATTTGAATTAATAATTTTCATTATGTAAAGGGCTACGTAGAATTCAATGACCTACAGTTAGAACAGAGGGAAGTAGATTTGAAGGGGCCCAAATCAAGAACTGGATCCAGCTTCTCAGCTCCAATAAACAGTGGGAAAACAAGATAAGACCCAGCTTCATGTGCATCAGGTCTAATCAACCAAGTGCAAAGCTACTTGGGAACATGGCGCCTGGTCGTTGTTCTGACCAGACCTCATGGCAGAGACACCCAACAGAGGCAAGAACACGTCCCAGGAGCGAGACTAGTGAAAGGGGGCATTCAGGAATAGTGCTATATAGAACACCTAGTTAAGACCAAGGAATTCTAGCGGCAATTCACCAAGCCAGGCTCCAATTCTTCATGGGCAAAAAATAAAAAGCTCTGGTCTTTCAGAGACTGTGATGAACTGGGCAGATTAACAAGTCGTGAACTCATTCAGCCACAGGGAAAGAAGGCTGGACTTCTGTCATCAGAAGTGAGTCAAAGGGGATTCGGGTCTTTGATGCTGGTAGAGAAATCAGCTTCAAAAAGTGTAGCCATGTCAAAGCCAGACAATAGCAATAATCATGGGAAAGCTGAGCCAATGCACACCTCCAACTCCTTAGATCCCTCCTGCCTGAGGTCCAGGCGGTCTCTAGAACAGAGGTTCTCAACTCTGGCTGCACATGAGAATCACTGATGCCAATCTAATCACATCAGCCTCTCTGGGGGTGGGGCCTGGGCATTGATATTTTTTAGTGCTCAAAGTGGTTTCACTGTGCAGCCAGGGTTGAGAATGACTTCAGGACTGTGGAAGGACAACCGACGGGCCATGTGTAGTGCTTGTTGTGGGGAAAAGGCAACTGGAGATGCTGGGATCTGAAAACACAGGCCTAGAATCAAACTCCATATCATCCTGAAACTGTCTCTGCAGACACCGATTCTGTGCCTTCCTTTTAACAACTGTCTTACCTTCACAGGTCTGAGGGAGCATAACGTGCCTACAGCCTTTTAGATGGATCATTTAGACAAATCCAGAGACAGAAACAAGGGCCCTTGCTCAGAGCTTCAATCAATATTGCTTCCAAGTTTGAAGCAAAGACTCACCACCAGGGCTGTGCGTTACAATACTCACGTGAGCCTTTTATCTTGACTTGAATCTTAGAAAGCAGAACTTCAGAGTGTCCTGAAATACCAAATATTATACATAGCCAGGGTCTACTGTTAACCTACCATTTGCTGGATGTGTGTTTCATGTACATTTCACGTGATGAAAAGCAGATTAGAGGTTAAAAATGAAAATCCCATTTCCTCTACTCTACAGGAAGAACTTCCAGCTTGATTATCAGGCTCATACCATTTCGTCAGCAACAGACACAGGATTTTACATACAGCAGGACTGCTGATCAGATATGCTGTTGCTGGGGGTTTTTTACGTGTGTTTGTTGTTTATTAGCCACATCCACACAGAAAGCAGTGAATTGGACGCTTTCCTCAAATTACAGAAGTTAAGATGTAGGCATGATGAAGAACCATCATCTATCCAAATATCGACAACATGTCTTACTGTGCCCACTGCAGAGCAGCTGGAAGATGCCTGACGGCCGAATTGCCTGGCTGATAATTTCTTTTCTCAGAAGATGGAAGAGAACAAAAAGGGAGCTTGTGCACTGAGATTTAACTCTGACCAAGCAACAAGGAGAGGCCAATTAGCAGAAGGAAAATGAATGGAATACTGAATGAAAGTGGCTCATTCCATTGGCTTTCTAATTGCTTTCACTACAGCCTCCACCTTTCCCCAGTCTCCCGTACACACAGGGCTTCTCACTAGTCCAGCATTCTCACTGACCCCAGAGGGAGCATTCTGCTGTTCAATTTTTGTCACATCACTTTCCTCCTCCAAAGACAAAAATCTCCTCTTGAACAAACACTTCGCGCTTACCATCTGACAGGCAATGTGTAAGTGCTTAACAAATATTCACTCAGTTAATCCTCACAAAAACCTTAAGAGGTAGTTGATATTTTAACTTCATTTTGCAGAGAGGTAAACTGAGGCACAGAAGGTTTTAGTAATTCACCTAAGGTTACACAGCAATATGTGGCACAGCAGGATTCAAGCCTGGGCAGTCTGGCTCCAGAGTCTGTGCTCCTAACTGGCACACTGCTGTCGGTGTGGCCAAGTCCAAGCTCCTTAGCATGACAAAAGTTCTCCATGTCAGTCCATGACCAAGCCCCCCAACACGAGTGCCTACTGCACTCTCCCAAGCACCCCACACTTCACAAGGCAGAGTAGATGACTGGCTGTTCCACCCCCATGTCTGCACCAGTCCATGTCCACATGTACAGGCAATGTCCTCTCAGCCCACACAGCCCTCTACACCCCCTTTAAGGTTCAGGGGGCAGACTACCATCCAGATATAGCCTTCTTTAACCCCCTAGGCAAGATCTATTCTCTTCCATTTCATATTTCTCTAGTTTTATATATATATGGAGAAAACTCATCATGTTTAACTACAATTACCTGTGTACTTGCCTGTTCCCTCCTCCCCACAACCACAAAAAGACCGTGTTTTGTTCTGTTTGTCGTTTGCACAGGATCTGAAGTGGTGGCTCACTCTTGTTGATTTCAGTTGCATTAAATTCTTCTTGTGGACAATATAGAAATAGGAGCTGAATGATAGTATAGTTAAATGGAGCCATAGCTTGCTGATCAATTCTATCCAAAATGTGTTGATGAATGGACAGTCACCATGACAGGAATCTTCAGGTGGTGGGCAACTCTCCTATGTTCTCAGTCCTGTCTTGACAAGCACTTTTTGTCAATAACTTTCAGGTGGACACAGAAGGAACATTTATCAGGTCATTGGAGGATGCAAATATATGAGACGGATAGAAAAAAATAGCATGACAAAATCAGCTTCAAAGAATGGGTTGAAACTACCATAACTGGAATATCATATGAATACATAAAAAAGCCCGAAATGAGCAGCATTGGAATGTAGGATGAAAGAAAGACAACTTCACAAGTCATCGCAGGGGAGAAAAAGCAAAAAATTTTTAAAAACCTGCCTTGACCCTTACTAATTGCATAAGCTTGGATAATTTACAGAACCACTTCAAGCCTTTATTTCACATTCTATATAACCTCACGCTTTAGAGCGGATACAGGCAGAGTGCCTGTTATACAGAAAGAATGCAGTTTCTTGTAACTATTGTTGTTACTACTATTATAAGGGATTTAGGTTCCTGAAAACTCAATACTAGCCAACGATGTGGCTTAATTACTAAAAAGTTAGTGCAGACTGAAGCTGCATTAACAGATATGAAGATCCAGACCACAGGAGGAACGAGTCTGTTGGACTCTTCATTGGTCAGAGAACTTTGCAATGGGATTGGATTCTGGAGAATATTCCAGAATGATGTCAAAAAAAACTGTAAAAGGTCTGGGAGAGAAATCTTAGATACAGAATTTACTTTTTTATTTTTTTCTACCACAGCTGCTCTGCTCTCTAAGTAGGTATATCAATACAAGGCCCATTTATGTTACAAAAGATGAAAAAGTAAGTAAAAGTTCCAGAATTAAGGCTGGTCTTAGAATAAATGAGAGAAGAGGGACAGAAAAGAGCTTAATGGAGTACAGCCTTAAGACTAAAGTGAGACTCCCTAAATAGGCTGGGTGAACTTCAAAAGAGAGTTAACACCATCTTAACACTGAAAAGAAAGGACTGTTTGAATAGTCGTATTAGGGAACACAGGACAAGATGGCATGCATACGAATAAACGATAATAAAAAGCAAGGGCGATGACAGGATGGTTGAAATACAAACAGTCATAGTTTAAAGATGGAAAGAACATACTAATGGTAGGAAATATGAAACAGAAGCTTAGATAAAGGAAAGAAGGAAGCCAAGAGACGTAAAAATGCCACTGCACCTTTGAGAATTAACTGTTCAACAAATATCTCTTTAGTACATATATTGAGGGAAATTGAGTCTATTTTGTATAGACTGGATTTTCTTCCAAATAAACATGGTTTAATCAGCAGTTTTTAAGGAAAGCAATTCATAGGAAAGGCCTGGAATAAAAGAGGGGTGGGAGAGATTCTAAGTGGGTCCATCAAAACCAAATTTATTAATACACCTTTCAAAATTCATTACACATAATGAATTACACAAAATTTATATTACAAAATTTGCAGGAAATGAACCTACTTAGAGCTGGTACCATTGCCTGACTCAAAGGTTCGCCAAAAGAAAAGAACCAGACCTTGACTCAACCCTCTAGAGCATTTTGCAGTTACCTTTTTTTTTTTGAGGAAGATTAGCCCTGAGCTAACATCTGCTGCAAATCCTCCTCTTTTTGCTGAGGAAGACTGGCCCTGAGCTAACATCCGTGCCCACCTTACTCTACTTTATACATGGGATGCCTACCACAGCATGGCTTGCCAAGCAGTGCCATGTCCGCACCTAGGATCCGAACTGGCGAACCCCAGGCCGCCGAAGCAGAACGTGCACACTTAACCGCTGCACCACCAGGTCAGCCCCTTGCAGTTACCTGTTTTGATCTGTAGACAGTACTTTGTGCAAAAGGAGAAAGGTACCTGGACTTTTAGAAAACCCTGGTCTTCTTTTACCAATAGCACTTTAAAGGAATGGTATAAATAGTAGCCATATTTGATTGCCTTTGTCCACACCTAGTATGCAGCAATGGATTTAGTGGGAAATGAGACAAATGGGTCTCCCACTATCATGGAGCTTAGAGGCCCCCGGAGAGGTTGACCTTAACACTAGTAGGTACAGGAATAATAAACTACTTTTATGGGAAATCTTATAGGTAAGTAGAAAATGTTACTAAAATAGCATATAAGTGGGGGTTCTGTCCAAGTCTGGGATATACAGAATGATGAGAATATAAAATCAGCAAAGGAAATAAAATCGCTTGAATAATTTTATTATCTGCCAGGAGTGGCAACTTTGCTATGCTGCTGATGAAATAATGGCTAGAAAATGAGCCCAGCTGATAGAAATGAAAGAGAACATGACTGAAAAAAACTGCATTTGCAGCCCTCCCATGGGAAATGCTTAGGGCATCTGAGTTCTGCACACAGGAGCCGGAGAAGAGCATGGGCAGAAGATGGCCAAAGGAGCTGTTGATTGCCTTCCTTCCGATCTTGCTGCAACCCTCTGGGTGGCCTGTTTTTTAGGGTTTTTTTGAATTTTTAAATTTTTTTGGATGTGAATCATATTTCTACCTCTCAGATCCTTTTAAAAGTCATTTTCATTGCAAATCCTTAATATGGGTTTATTTCTGGAGTCACTGCCTGAGAAAGGAAATTGTCTTTCTAATACTTGAGTTTCAAAACTGAAAAGCATTGGGGCCAACCTGGTGGCATAGTGGTTAGGTTCATACGCTCCGCTTCAGTGGCCTAGGGTTCACAGGTTCAGATCCCGGGCATGGACCTACATATTGCTCGACAAACCACACTGTGGCGGTGTCCCACATACAAAATAGAGGAAGACTGGCACAGATGTTAGCTCAGAGTCAATGTTCCCCCCACAAAAAAAAACAAAACTGAAAACATTGTGACATAGTTCTGCTTATGACTTAAAATTTATATGAAAGAAGATAAAATAACTAATTTCCAGAAGAACATCTTTTGTCATAGTGTTGTATTTCTGGAAGGACATCATCCAATTCAGTAAGGAGTTTCTCTGCATTTAACATTATCTTAAGCTTTCATGTCCAGCCATAGTTAAGTTTAACGTTACACGCTAATTCCAGAATAACTACTCAAGGGTTAAATTAAATAGCATTGAGCCACTGGAAAGGGAGGGTGACTGGTAAATGGTACTTAACTGCCTACGTAACCTTGCATCCTCTTTATGCGCTCTGACGTTGAAGAACAATGACAATAAAAAATAAGGATGGTCAGGCCAAAGACATGTACCCAAAAGTCATGTATTCAAGAGGCTTTATCTCTTTTCAAGCTGATCCATTAGGAATCATTCATAATTGTATGATAGAAACCAGGGCACCACTCACACAAAAGGCATTTCTTATCACCAACACAGTAAAAGCATAATCCTCATAAAAAGTCTCAAGGTTACTAATACATAATAACAGTTTTTCTTCATTTTACTTAAAACTCAGTGGATATGGGAAAGTTTAAAGAAATGCTTCTGACCAGTCACAGAGAGTGTTATTCAATAGGCACTAAACCTTAACAAATGCAGCATCCTAGAGAGAACCAAGTCCTGCCCATTAAAATGAGGCCTCTCACCTTCCGCTATTAACACTGTTTCATAACATTATTGGTTATTAAATTATAATATTATTAAAGAATATTGGTTAGGAATAAATATGTGCATTATCATATCACCAAACAGACAAAAACCTAAAAATAATCTTGTTAAATAGGCAACACTCCTATATCGACTGATGAAAGCTTCAAGAGCTTATTTACAACTGTATCCCAAGTCCCTAGTACTCAGTGTAGGGGTACTCAATAAATTCTAGTAAGTGCTGGTACCTATATGGCTCAGTGACTTTTGATATAACAAAAAAGTATAAATATCTAGAAATTAGCATTCTGGGTTAAAAGCTCTTATATTTTCCTCCATCTGATCATATAGATTTCTTACTAAACAATGCTGTACGGTATCTGCATTTGCCCCAATGTCCTCCTTTCCTCAACTGATCCCCAATCCACCAACCTTTCACATCCATCCCTAGCCAAGAGGCCTTTGACCTTCACGCTATTGCCTGACGTGGTCTACTTTTGACCAAAGCCACATATAATGTTGTGCAACAAGCAAGGCAGCTTTGTGGGAAACAGGATAATACTTAGGGAAGAGACTATAAATAGCTTTGGTTAGGGCTAACTTCATGTGAATAAGAGATTTCTGTCTCCTGTCCATCTTTGAACTATAGACAACATGGTTCTATCTGTTGTTAAAGAAAAAAAAAGTGTATATTCTACAACCTAATGAAAGCTAAATTCTACCTCTTTGAGCAGTGGGATTGTTTCTTCTTTCTTTCCTGTGACACATTTGCGCTGCTAGATTGGGACCTACCTAGCCAAAGTTAACTCCACAGGATGACACTGTGCTCCCCAGAGCAGAAACCATCTACTGCTCTGTGGTCAGAACACACCAAGTCAGGTCTCCAGTTTTGCACTGGACCCAAGAACTTCCCGGCGTTGGTATCAAACTGAGGGCAGCTTCTATTTACGTACTGGTTATTTCCTGTTTCCTTGTTACTTAGCTTTAGCAATTGCTTTTAGCCTCCCCAAATAGATTATAAAATCGGGAGGACAGGGACCTACTCTCACACTTCTCCTTATTTACATTGCAGAAACTTCCATACACATGCCAGGGGTTCGACCAAGTTGTCAGAATTATAGGTTTGAGAATTCCAAGTTACTTCTGTTAGAAATAATACCTGCAGTCATAAAAATTTAGGCTAGAAAATACGGTTTGTATCTGACCTACCTCCTATTTTGCACAGACTCTGTAGCTCATGGTCTAGTTTTACGTCATACAGAATCTCATCTCCTTCCACAGGAGACAGCCCTACAAAAAGACAAGTCAGCATTGTGGCTTTTGTTGAGGGTAACAAGAAGGATCTAGTGGTCCACACTATGAAACAAGCCAGAAGTCAAACAGAAAGACGATTCGGCACACGCCCCATGCTGGGCCTCAGAGTCCAGGCCAGCTCTACACTCATTGATGTACTGTAGTCCTGTCCTGTCCCCTAAAACCAGGCTGAATCTCCTTCTCAATGGGGATGCCTACCGCCCCCCCCTCAAACTTAAAAATCCTTCCTCTCCTCTCTAATTAAAAAGAGCTAAGCCTCTGAATATTGGCTTAGGAAAATAAAAGGACTTCTAATCAGGTCCCACGGTCACCTCCTAGTGCCTTTAACAGGAGCATGGAGACCACAAAGAGGAAGAGTAATGACAGGCCCAGCAGCATCCTGAAGAGCTTGAGTGCCAAGGTGTAGGGCATCCCTCTCTCCCAGAAGCCAGCCACTAAAATAGATAAGTGCCAAGTGTCCCCGTGAATGTTCATTCACCACAGTGTCACCTTTCCAAATAAAAGTGGAACTTTCCCATCTCTCTCTCTATGATATTAAAAATTATTTCCATTTTAGGGAAAGTGGCAGGCAAGATAAAACACAGTGAGAAATAGAATTTATGAGCTGCTTCCCGTACATCTGGGCTACAATTCTTGCACCTGTCACCCTGTTGACAAGCTTAAAATAAAACCATGATTTTTATTTTTAGGTCCTCAGATATTCTTCCAGGAATTCCTTTTAAATTCATTTTTCACATTTGGCAGGAAGGATTAATACAGAATGAATAATAATTTTGTTTATTGTGTTGCTTATATCTTTTTTGGAAGGAAAAAAATGTATATGACTAGATTTTCAAATAATTACTTTCTTTTGTCAAAAGAGAGAAAGATGGCTAAGGCTGAGCCTGTTAGTTGCTGTTTAAGACAGCTAGACGGCAAGGTCACTGTTACCCAGGAGCTGATTAGCAGAGATGCCACTGCCAAGAAATAATATACAAAATTCATGCCAATTCCCTCATTCATTGCTAAACATATTTAATGATAGAAACATATGTGCTTTGTCCATTTATTCAGTAGACATTCATGAGTTCCTACTATGTTCAAAGTACAGGAAAGGGGAAGAAGAGAGCTATAATGAGTAGACACCTCAGTATGTTCATTCTCAGTGTGGAAGGCACTGTACAGGAAATGTACAATCATGTTCTCATTTAAAGTCTAAGGACACAGTAAAAACAAATAAACCTTGTGGAACTGATTTAGTTTGATGTTCTTATCTCCAAAACACAAATGGGGAATCCAGGATTTAGAAAAGTTAATTAACTTGCCCAGTTGGTAAGAGGTGGCGTTGGAATTCAAACAGACTATTCTACTCTAATTTTTGCTCTTTCCAATTTACTGAGCTATTTGTTGGGAAACAAGTAAAAAATAAGATCTTGTATTCAAAGCACTCATGATCCAGAAGGAGAAAATACTCAGGTAAATTAAGCAACCACAACACAATGTAAATGAAAACAAAATGATCATTTACAAGAAGTTTTGCACAAAGTACCAGAAGGAGAAAGTTTTATAAAAGAGGTAATTTTATGCTGAGCCTTCTCCAAGGATTAATTTATCCAGTTCAAGACTATATTTGAGCACTTTCTATATGCTTAGTACAAGGCATGACGCATAGTAGGTATTCAATAATGGTTAGATTATTGAATGAATGAGTAGGATTTCTTTAGGCAAACCTAGAGTGGGAATATCATTTCTAAAGGAGAGAGTGTGTAAAGCCATGGAGACCTCCAAAAAACCCAGCTCCCCCTCTGGGAACTGTGAGAGGGTGGGGAGATCGGGAGGAACAGAGGTGCCTGGAAGGCTGGGCAGCGGCAGACTGTGCAGTATCAGACCTGCCTGTGTTTAAGAACTTGAACTCACTCCCACTGGGGATGGGGGCACATTCTATCACTGGAAAGTTTCCAATGTGGGTAATCAAGATCAGTGTCATCGCATTCCACAAATCCAAAGGGCACCGTCCACTTTCTATTTTCTATAAATAGTGTCCCCTGGAACTGGGCAAATGGAAGTCCTGATCAGGTAAATGAAAGATCCTGCACACCTGTGACTGAACCTAGGTAAGCAGCATGTGAAAAAGAGCCTAAAAGTAGCAGTGACAGTTCAAGCTCGCAACTACATAACATCAGAGACAAAGAAGGCTCCTTAAAGGACATCCTGTTGAAATGACAGTGCTGGGTAGAGAATCAAGCAGAAACTCTGAAACCACTGCCTCTTGCTTGCTGTACAGAGGAAGAGATTCAGTTAATTAAAACTTGTAACAAGGGTGGCATTCAAGAAGTATCTACCGTATTACAAGCAATATACACTTATCTGCCTCAGCTTGTCACAGAGTAATTGTCTGCAAGTTAACTCATGCCAGGATCATGTATTACAGCTAATAAACAAACTACAGCTTTTTCCAAAGATCTGTGTGAGGAAAGTTTACCGGCATAACTCAGGAGCAAGTATTAAAAGCAATCTAGACATAGGCCATATCCTAGTGACATACTACTAGGAAACATCCTTCATTTTTCTGGACAAATTGCACCTAGTTTGTAACAGAAAAAGAGGCTGTACTGGTAGAAATGGCTTTTATGCAGATGAGAATTAACGAACCTCATTGTCTCTGTGTAGACAGCTGTGCTCATATTTTGTTCTCCTTTAGACATATAAAAATTTAAAACCAAAGAAAAAATTGGAACGCACCTATATAAAAGGGAAGAGGTTATTTTAAATTAAAAAAAGCACCTTGAGGCTCTGTGCAGAACCTAGACAACTCAAGTCAAAACATTGTTGCAGGACTGAAGAAAGCATATACTCTTAGAACTAAAAGTGCACCACACAGAAGGACCAAATTTAAATTAGGAATTCACACTCTGAGCTTTAGGTGGCAAAAGCTAATTGGACTTCTTGCAGATGCCTTACAAGTACCACAGCCCTCCAGCAACCATGGACACTGGATACATGCGGCCTGGAGGCTTTGCAAATCTCCTAGCAAGAATTCAACCACCACATTAAGCGCATGGGAAATTCAACTAAAGAGTAAATAACTTGTGCTGAACACATGACTCTTTGCAGAACATAATTTCATGATTCAACCCTTCTGCCACAAATACGGTCAAGGATGAGGAGTTATGGGGCAACAGGTCACGTGACATAAGCTTAAACCGTGAAGAACCATTTGAGGCACTTCATCAACAGCTGTCAAACGGCAACCAGGAGACAGACACGGCTTTTATATTTTCAAGTGTAGTCGTGTGCTTCTACTTTTTAATCTTTTAGTATTGATTTATGTTTCTAAAAGCCCACACGTCAGCTCTAGACAAAATATAATGCCAACAGTAGGACTGTGAAACACAGAAATTCTGAAAATTACCCCTGAACCATCTTCCCTTCAACCCTCTCCCCTGGATGGGTTGCAATGGCCTCCTACCCGATAATCCAGCTTCCCTCCAGCATTTGCCTACCCCCAACCATTGTTGCTTCTGATGTCAGATTACTCTTCTTCAAGAACAACACTAATTCTACGCCTGCCCTGTTCAGAAACCTTCAGTGGCTCCCAAGTACCTACAAATTAAGTATAAAATCACACCCCCCACAATACAGACCCAGTGGATGTTTTCCAACCCAACAATCACCACGGCTCTAGTAACACCAACAATGATTTTTCAACTTATTTTTCTTGCAACATCGCCATTTTTGCCAATAAAATATTACAGATGATGATCCAAGTAATATATAGCAGATAAAGCGGTTTCTTATTAGAATATATTTATTTCATTATTCAAATTTATATAATTTTGTTTGTATGAAGACAAATACTAATACTTTTCCTTGTAGCATGTTTATAGCCCAGGGGACTGAATGTGAAGAACTCCTCCTGACCTTGAATATGAGGCAAATGCGGTTGCCTTCTAAGAGTTAAAGTTTTGATCAAGCCAAAATGGATGAGACACATAGTCTTCTTCAATAGAGACAGACGGTCCACAGACCAGGAAAACACAAGACAGTTGTAACACTGTAATCACAAGCTACGTTTCAGGAGAACCCTAGTTACACAAAACATTCATAAGTGTCCCAAAGAGATCCATGGCCAAATAATATTGGAAAACCCTGCACATTATATCCTCCCAGTGGCAGATTAGTGGTACTAGTTTCTCATTATAGGCGCTGAAGAAACTGGTTAGAATTGTTTGACTCACTACTTTTCACACTTAGCATCTTCAAATCATCCCCCACACCTTTTTTAGAAGAACACTCCTGTGATATTGTGATTTATAATAACCATATATTTTGGTCTTCATGCACAACTCCACCAAAACTCTTGGAATTTCCTGAGTGATAAGAGTGATGGGAGCATCTTTTGTTTACTATTTGGTCTCCTGTTCTCAGTTCTTGAGATCTCTTCAGAGACATAAAGGTGAAAAAAGTGTCCTCTTATTCATAACAAGACCCTTTCCACCACAATTGGGTTTATGTTAATAAAGTGACTTTGGAAAGCATCTAAGAATGGGGGCTGGTTGCCAGGAGAACCAACCATGAACAGAGGGTTGCAACTTTCAGTCCCACCCTCTGATTTCCAGGGAGCGGGAGGGGCTGGAGGCAGAATCAATCATCAATGGCCAATGAGTTAATCAATCATGCCTATGTTATGAAGCCTCCACAAAAACCCAAAAGGAGGCAGTTCAGAGAGCTTCCCCAGGTTGGGTGGGGAACCAGAACGCTTCCACATGCCACTGTGCTGGGCCCCAAGCTCCACAAAGACGGAAGCTCCTTTGCTCAGGACCTTGCCCCACATACCTCTTCTTCCAGCTCTTGACTTGTATCCTTTAATGTCCTTTGTAACAAGCTGGTAATCTAGTGAGTAAACGGGTTTCCAGAGTTTACTCTAGCAAGTTAATCAAACCCAAGAAGGGGTCATGGGAACCTCTGATTTATATAGCCAGTTGGTCAGAAGTACAAGTAACAATTTGGACTTGCGATTGACATCTGAAATGGAGGGCCGTCTTGTTGGACTGAGCCCTTAACGTGTGGAATCTGATGTTATCTCTGAGCGGATAGTGTCAGAATTGAGCTGAATTGTAGGACATCCAGCGGGTGTCAGAGAATTGTTTGTTGGCGTGGGGGAACCCTCTCCCTCACATTGGAACTGGGTACAGAACCTTAACTCATTAATACAGCTTTCCTAAAAAGCAGCTTGGAAAAAATTGCTATAACCAACTTGATACTAACTCGTCTCATTTCATGTCACAGACATTTCTAAAACACCAAATTAAATAAAGAAAACAAGAGAAGTGTTACCTTGGAACCTAGGCTGCTCTGAGACTTGCAATTTGCATGTTTAATATTTGATTCCAGAAGGTAGTTGAAAGATGTGGGTGGCCAGTTTCCCTACCAATATCTGGGCATACGAGTGTATTAGTCAGGGCATAATCTAAGCTGCTTAAACAAAAAGCAACTGCAAAATACAGGAACTTTCATGAGCGAGTGGTTTATTTCTCCCTTGAGGAATAGTCAATGGTGGTAGGGTGGCTCTGCCATCCTCAACACATTGATTCCCTCTTGATACCAAGGTGGCAGCTCCAGTTTCCAGCATCACATGTGTATCTGAAGAGCAGGAAAGGAAACAGAAAAGGCATATGCACCCATTTCTTTCCAGGGCCTGGCCTGGTAGTACCCCTACGCATCACTTCCATCCACGTCCCACTGACCAGAACTTGGTTACCTGCCACACTCAGCTGCAAAGGAGGCTGGTATAAACTCCCTAGCTGGGATGCTGATGGAAAATCATCAGTCTCTGCCACCACATAGCTCTGCAAAGACACAATCAATTACAGCAGAAGGGAGTCCTCATTGTTGTTGGAGTCCGCGCCGAGAATGAAGTCTTTTGGTATACTTTCAGAAGTCCTGGTCTATTTACCCTATTTCTGGATCGTGTTAGAAGTCATGTGATCTGTTACATTTCCATGCTGAAGCAGGACAGTAATGCCAAAGATTTCCCCACTTCTTTGTGGCCACAGACAACATTCCACATCCTTCCAATTCCCAGCTGTCAAGTTTCCATTGAAAAACCCATATTTGAACCGTGGGTGGTGGTGACAGTCATAGTGATTCAAGGGTGGCAGGTTGGGTTGCACACGTAATTGGCTAACATCCTCAGTACAAAATACAATGTACTCTTGTTTTGATCCTAGTTAAGAACATTCAGGAAAATCAAAACCAGGCTCTGCTTTGCTGAGCATAAGTTCTGTACAAAGAAAAGTTAGATTTATAGCACCAAAGAAATAATGTTTCTTTAGTAATGACAAGCAAAAGATAAGAGATAAGGATTTTAACATAAAACTAACCTTCAGGCAGTTTGGCAGTAATCAGGACTACCTATAAAAATTTCCATTTTTATTCTTTTCAGGAGCCTACAGCACAAATGGAACTTGATCCTGTTCCAATAGTAAACATTCTTTTATGTTCTTTAGGCCAAGGAAATTGAAGCTTTCTTGTTAATCCTCCTGCCCCTACCCAAGAACAGGTTAAGTAAAATATGCAAACCACGCTGCATAGTACCCAGCACATGGTAGTTTTCAAAACATGGTAGTATTACGCATTCCATATGATAGTGTGGTACACTAATAATAGCAGCAGTAATAGCAACAGAAAACTTATTGGGGTTCATAAACAAAGAACTCTACAGAAGTCAAATTTAAATTCTCCTTATTACAGAGTAGCTCTACAAGTGTTAATATGCAAAGATCTCAAAAATATACTGTAAATGAAAAACTCAGGGTTCAAAATGTGTAAAGAGCATGTTGCCATTTGTTGAGAAGCCAGCCCTGATGGTCTAGTGGTTGAGATTGGGCATCCTCACTGCCACAGCCCGGGTTTGTTTCCTGGGCAGGGAACCACACCACCTGTCGCCACCGGTCTGTCATTGTCATACTGTGGCAGCTGAGTTGTGCTACGCTACTGGTATTTCAAACATCAGCAGGGTCAGCCATGGTGGACAGGTTTTAGAGGAGCTTCCAGAGAAAGCTCTCCTCCTAAGACAGACTAGGAAGAAGGACCTGGCACTCATTTCAGAAAAAAACTGGCCATGAAAAGCCTGTGAACGGCAGCAGAGGCTGATCTGGTGCAGCGCTGGAAGACGAGAGGATGGCGCAAAAAGACCAGGCAGGGTTCCGCTCTGCTGTACACAGGGTCGCTAGGGGGCGGAATCGACGGGAGTACACTAACAACAAAATTTGTTGAGAGGGGTTGGGAAAGGAAAGGAAATATTCTTCCATGCTTGTAAATGCATTCCATACTTTTGAATGATATCCAAGGAAACGGTATCAGCGGACCTCCTCCGCAGGAGACCTGGGCAGGTGGGGGAAATGTAGTAAGAGACACTTTCACTATATCCTCTTTTATTCTTTTATAACTGTGGACCGTATCCATGCATCACCAGTTCAAATAAACGAAAATTCATAATTATATATTATTTTCTCATTGGTACTTTTGTAATCTTCACTCTCTTACCATTTAAAACACTACTTATATCATTTTCATAGGCCTGTTAAAAGTACCGCCAACTGCGTGTCTTAAAACAACAAAAATTAGCCTCTCACAGTTCTGGAGACTAGAATTCTAAAATGAAGGTGTTGGCAAGGCTAGCTCTCTGCCAGGCCTCCAGGGGAGGATCTTTCGTTGCCTCTTCTAGCTTCTGGCAGCCCCAGGCTTTCTTTGGTTTGCGGCAATTTAACAGTAACCTCTGCCTCCGTGGTCACACGACATTCTCTCTGACTCTGTCCACATTTCCCTCTTCTGATAACGACATCAGTCATACTGGATTAGAGCCCGCCAGTATGAGCTCATCTTGATTACATCTGTAAAGACCCTGTTTCCAAATGAGGTCACAGTCACAGGTACCTGGGGTCAGGACTTCCACATATTTTTAGGGGGACCCGATTCAACCCCATAACACCACTGTCATCCACACTGTCACTCACTACATTCTATAGACCTTGTTTCTCCCTCTTCTTTTGGATCTGAGCTCAATACAACAGAGCGGCTTGGTGACTCCAATGATCGCTCATCTTCCTTTAAAGAATTGCCTGGCATTATAAAGGTGAAAATGCATCTCTTGGTGGAAGAAATTTAAATAAAAATTTAAGAGAACAGAAGGATGGATATTTTTTAGCTATATTAGTAGGAAAGTAAGGTCATTATATACCATTAAATGGTAATTTCAGGCACTGGATCAGGTTGCTTTTGAATTCAGGGGTAGTCTGTACACATTCTGTTTACTAGCTCTCAATTTTTATCTGGTTGAAGTTGACCTACGTAGATTCGTTTACTGTTAAATTTTATAGCTAAATTAAAGGAAATAAGAAATCAAACTGAAGATTTGTTAGAGACAAAAACACTTTTCTTCTGCAGTGATTTCATCTTTTCCTTTAAGAGTCATAATCATCTGTTCTTAATTATTATAGTGAATATAAAACTAAGCTCAGGACACAAGAAAGAAGGGGTGTGGGATTAGACAGAGATCATCAGCATTCCAAACAAATAATTCTAAATAAATAACTAATCAGTAAGTAGAAATCAGAATAAACTCACTCAACCATTCATGAAGCATTAATTGATTACCTACCTCAACTCTCTACTTGACACTCTGTAAGAAAGGAAAAACGAGATACGGTAATCCCACCATTTTCTTTATGCATTGTGTCTTTTTCATTATCTAGTTGGCAAAAGATCTACCTGTTTGTCAGGTCACAGCCCTAAGTTCACAAGCAGCAAGTAGTCAATTTACATTATCAAAACATAGGAGCAATCTCTAAAATGTGAAAGAAATGTATGTTGCAAATTGTCGTTCTCTGTGTTAAATTTAACTATACAACTAAGCGATTGCTACAAGTGCGTGCAAACCCTATAAGGAAGAGAAGTAGGAGTGACAGAGGTTGCTTTTGTGGACAGTCTTGGCTGTGGCAGCCATGGAGTTGCCCCACTCAGATCTCCCTTCAAGGAGGGAGCAGGGTCAATGAAGTAGACACTGGTCACCACATCTTCAGGCCGTCTGCGCTAGTGCCAAGGTTCTCCCAGCCAGTGATGGAGCACAGGGAGGGTACAACTAGATCGAGGCATTCCTGCCCGGCTCAGGACTCTTCTCACGGGCAACTCGTGCTCAGGGACTCCCCATTGGCCTGGCTGCGATCTCCTCAGAACTGCAGTGACGTCTGAAGCTCTTCCCACCCAATCCTTCTTCCTCCCTTCTCTCATTTTGCACGGGTCACACCTACAGTCCAGTCTAGCAGCTCTCTCCACCTTCTCCTGACCCCTCTCCTTCTATCATTCGCCAGCATTTCCCCCTAAACCCAGCTCTCTTGCATGTTTGACCAGCAGAATGCAGTTACAATTCTGTTTAAACTAGTATAATAGTGAATCACTCAGTAATGAACCGAGTTCTGATTTACCTTTTGTCCACTTAAGACATCACAGGCAGGTGATAGGCAGTTTCTTTTAGGCAGTCACTCTTCCCAAAACAACGAAGCATGACTTTATTTTTCAACTGTTGAATCTTAGCTCTCGCCTCTCTCTACCAATTCTAATACATCCAATATCCAAGAGAAGCTCAGACATTTCCCCGAGGTCATTACAAGGCTGTTCAGCATGTTCCCTCTGACAGGCTTGTACTTCTGCACCTGTCATTTTGATTAACGGTCTCCCCACTGACGGGAGCCCTCTGAGCCATGTGGGAATTTTTAAAGTTCATTCACTGTTCTGTTTGCAGTGTCTTCCCGCCTCTCACTCTATCCCTCCTCTTGCAAGGGCCATAAACGCATTCCTGCCTGAAAATCATGAGACAGGGTAGGTCCCTGGCAGCTCTAAGTTCACAGTCCTAAACATACACACAAAATAACACTACACGATTTTAGCTAAGATGCATACAAAACTAGACCTGGGCTGTAAAACACAAGTTCATGAATCCCAGAAATAATAGTTACAAGGCAAAATGGAAAACTTAGAGTAACACAATGAAAGTCCGTCTTCAAAGGTCACAAGTTCCAGCGTGTGTCTGCCCAGGCAGATTTATCCTTACATATCCAGTTTATTTCATGCCAGAGAAGAAGCCTCTACACCCTTCCACACCAGGTAATTTAAATGCTTTAAAACTTCATTCAAATTTTTAAATGGTTATAATTACCTAAACGCAATTTTTAACTTACAGCTTGGGTTTCTCTATTTATCTAAGTATCGATCATAATTCCTTTTAATTTTCTTCACATCTAATTATCAATCTTTACAATCTTTACTCATTGTGTTGCTTTTCTCTGTTATTCCTTTACTTAAAAACAAAGAAAGAAATACAACAAAGCAAGACCCTCACAACTCAGAACCCAAACCAGACACAATTATCAGGAAAATAGGCCACTAAACCATTACTACAGAACTTCATCGAGTCAGAACATGATCCAGGGACAAAATCACGTAAAAAAGCAATAGACAGTCAAGGTCAGGTTACACGCTGAGGGCCAGCCTGGGACAGGACAGACAGCAGGAAATCAACGTCAGGCTTCAAGCTCCATTTCTAACTCTACTTCTGGCACTACGTTTTTACTTCTTACAAGCCACTTTTCATATTTTTAAAATAATTCATTGATTAAGCTGATAATCAATCTTAGTGTCACCAATGGTGACACAAATCTTCAGCTTTGATGCAGATTTAAGGATCACTTCTCATGATTTCTGGACAACCATGTTTAACCTGAATTCATTTGAGACCCAACTTTCAATTTACAGTCAATCAAGGGCAGAGATGAGCATACTACTTGATACCCCTCAAAAGCAATCAGATATACTGCAGAAGGTGAAATATTCTACAGGACAAACGGCAGGGCCTTTACAGGAAGTCAGTGCCATGATAAAAGGGACTTGTGCAAAGGAGACTTGAGAGACACAAACGTTAGATGCAAGGCATAGCCCTGGATTCGCTCCTGGTGTGGACAAACCAGTTGTAAATTATATTTTGGGAACAATTCAGAAATTTTTATTTGAACTAGCATGAGATTACATTAAGGGATTACTAATAGTTTTGTTATGTATAATAATTTTAATTTGACTATACAGAAATTTTTTTTTTAAGATATCCACTGAAGAAATTAGAGGTTGAATGTGAGGGTACCTCTAATTTAGACTAAAATATCTCTACACGAAATGTGATTTATTCATCTACCATAGGATTATACATCTACCCCAGGGGTTGGCAAACTTTTTCTATAGAGGGCAACATGGTAAATATTTTAGACTTTGTGGACCATATAGACTCTGCTGCATTTACACAACTTTACTGTTGTAGCATGAAAGCAAACATACACAATACATAAATCAGTGTGCATGGCTGTGTTTCAATAAAACTTCATTTACAAAAACAGGGGCCTACAGGCCAGTTTGCTGACTCCTAATCTACTCCTGCAATTAAAAGTAGATGCTGGGCTCATAACAAATGTAGTCCTTGGCCACAATATACAATATGGCATTACTTTATCCTTTTAGTTCTTTTTTCCTCTGCTTTTGGAACAGCAGCAGCATATGGTTCCTACTGACTTTGAGATCCATAATATCTGCCAACTATTTTCCTATACAGCTAGTCTTTTTCTCCATCATGTGACTCAGATTTTATTTTTAAAAAAAAAAATCACTGTGCCTATAAAGTGAAAGAACTTTATCAGAAGGAAATTCAACTCTGAGAAGGCTCTTCTGTCCAAAATACACCAGGGATTTCTGGTTCTGCAACTGATCAACACTTGACAAGCTTTTGAAGACAACTGGGAAAGCCATTGGACCCTTCACCTCACTACACCACTGGAACCCAGCTCACTCTTTCAGGTCCTCGGGATGCTGGCTACTTAGCAACTCACTATTTTCCTGCACAATATGCCACACGTGCCAGTGGTCTGGGAGAGTAAACATGGGTTCCCAATGGGTCTGGATAAACTACCTTCAGTGGATAAGCCGCTGGGCAAACTGGACTCAACTAACCCACACACGGCATAAGTGAGGTCAGCACCTCTTAGTAAGTAAGTAGAGGTTCAATTAAAATAGATGTGTCAGTCTGTCTGGATGCTCATAAATGAGCAATGCAGCAAAAATGATCCCCACACACTCAGATTTCTCTTCGAGATGACATTAGAAATATAGAAGTCAGGATAAAATATTTAGAGGGTTAATTAAGTTGCACCATTGGTTCAGATTGCCTATTAAAAGTTTACCTATAATGGAAAGCTTGAGTCTCTGCAGTTTTGTGCTCTGCCATTAAAACTGTGTGTAATAAACTTTTATAGACAATGGCACGGTGTGAAATTTGAATAGACTAAAAAGAGTTTCACAGAGATGACAAGTAAAAACAGAGAAAATTCATGTTATATAGCTCCTCTATTAATAAAAAGAAACGCAAATCATGATTCAAATTTTTAGGGACCAAAAAAGACCCCACAGAGTTCAGATAGCCTATAAATTCTTTGGAAATGGGAGAACAGTGGAGGAGTAGCACCCCTGCCAAGTTTCATGGTCATAAAAGTAATTGAAATAAAATACAAAGCTGTATATGGGACCACATTTTTCATGGTAATATACTTTATGGTTCAAACTGGGCAGTAAAGTAGGAGACTCATGAAAAAGTACCACACTAGAGTCTTTAATTAATTCTAGGTACTATTTTTGGATTCTTAATTTAAATTGACCAGAAACAATATAAAAAATTACTGTCTTATTAGAAAGTTGTTTATAAAAACATGGTACTTGTTTATAAAATATCTGCTTTTAAGTGCTGTACTTACCCAGGACACAATACATACATTATTAGAAATACTATTGTATTTCTCAATAATTTGCATCCTGAAATTTATGTAAATTTGTCAAGAGGAGGGGAGATTTATCTCTGCCCTAATCCAGCAGAAAGGAGTTTTGGATGAGAAATAAGATCATCAGGAATATATGTAATCTACTCGATATAATACATTTTCAAGCCATTGTGGGAGTTTTGGAGGTTAGCAATTAATATCATAATTGCAAAATAGTTGATCCTTCTGTAAAATAGGCTTTCATTGGACAGTACTTACCTAAAGTTGAAAAAATTGTTTTCATGAGGAAATAATAAAATTATACTCCTTTCCAAGGATTTTAAGTTGTCAAACCTCTGTTTAGCTAATTTGGGATTGCCTCTTTCCTTATTAACTTGGATAAAAGACAGTTTACCAAAGAGCAGCAACAAAGGCATTTACAAATTTTTTTCTCTTAAACATCAGAACAGATACGAACCAGGAGGGAAACTAAAATACACATTGCAGTTTTGAGTACACGTTTAACATGAAATAGGAATGGCTAATGCTTGGCAAGTACTGTCACTAAGAAACAATTATACTAGATGTATAATTTCCTCTACAAGATGAGTCAGCCTGACAAGATTAGCAAAGGTCTATTTCTCCTGTAACATAGCAGGTTGTGTTAATAACTATCAGGGTTCCCAGCATGGGAACGTAAGCTGCCTCTGGACAATCCAGTATTGTTCCGGGGAGCACCCTCCGTTACCCCACCCCAGCGGGGCTGTTGCTGAGGAAATGGATCACATGGACAACCACACTGAGGGGAGTTTGGTTTGGGTGGCCGTAAAGACACAGCTTGAATACAGATCAAATTCTGCCATTCTTCCACATTTGCTCTTTATGAAAAACTTCAGACAGAAAGAAAAATTAAATTAAATCCTGCAGGCATGTTTCATCATCCCAGTGTTCAAGGCTCTCCACAGGCTGTCCCCTACCTGTGCAACGTTATAGACAATTATGCGGTCCTGCGGGATTTTACACCCTCCCTAACCCACTGCCACATTTACTCCTTTCTCTGATCCTTAACTCCTGGTGCTCTCCTTACCTGGAGGACTCATCTTCTAACTCTCCTCTCCGCATCCTACCTAGTGTCCTTCAAGGTCAGACTTAACTCTCACCTCTAATGCACAGCCTTCCTAACTACAGTCCTGCATCACTTAACAACAGGATATGTTCTGTTGCATCATTATGGATATGAGAAGTGTGTCGTTAAGCTATATTGCCATTGTGCGAACATCACAGAGTGCACTTACACAAACCTATATGGTATAGCCTACTACACACCCAGGCTATATGGTGCTAATCTAATGGGACCACCGTCATACATGTGGTCCATTGTTGACTGAAACGTTGCTCTGTGGCATATGACTGTCCTCCAGCTCATGTGCATTATCTTCCTTTATTCTCACAGCCCTTTCTACATACATCTATTGGAGTAGTTATCACATTATTTATTCACGTGTTTATTTCCATCTCTGAGCTCTGATCTGCTAGAGAGAGGGATAACCTTATTCATCTTTGCATCTGCTCCAGTGCCTACAGTGGTGTCTGACACACAGTAGATGCTCATTTAAACTGCATGGAACAAGTTACTATAGGAGCTAGGGGAAAGGCTGACTGGAAAGAGGGATTGGGGGGCCTCCCAAGGTGCTGGGAATATTCTCTATCTTCACCTGGATGGTAGTTTTGCGTTGTTTACATAGTAAAATTTTACTGAGCTGTATATATATATATATCGTGGAAGAAATGAAAGAATGAACTGGTAGCAGAAAGTATCCAAACTAATACAAGATGCTTTCCTCGGAAAACACAGCTATAACGCACACGCACACAGACACACGCATGCATGTGCACACACACACACACACACACACACACACACGCATACACTACAGAAAGTCTTTCCTTCTTGGCTCGTCACTCCACTGTGCTTCCTCTGCACCAAGCAATAGCCTAGACCTTCCAAGAAGGCTCCAGCCCTGATTGTGTAACAAGCCATTCACTGTCAGGATGCCAACCCTCCAGGAAGCACTCTTCCCGCTGAGGGAATCCATCACGCCTGCCTGAGCTGAATCCCCAGTTCTCTGCAACTCCTGACATGATGTATATCATAACTTTCTCTTCAGTTCCTTCTTTGGCACCTGGTTCAATTCAGTTAAAAAAATACTTGAGCCTGTCATGTGCTAAGTGCTGGGGAATGGGTAATAATGATGAATAAGACATGTCCCCACCTTTTTGTGTATGTGTGTGGTAAAATATACCTAACATAAAATTCACCATTTTAATCATTTTTATGTGTACAATTCAGTGGCATTAAGTACATCTAAAATCTTGTACAACCATCACCACTGTCCATTTCCAGAACTTTTTCATCATCGCAAACAGAAACTCCATACTCACTGAATAAGAATTTCCCATCCCTCCTCCTCCCAGCCTCTGGCAACCTGTGTTCTACCTTCTATCTCTATAAATCTATTCCAGGTACCTCATAAAAGTAGAATTACACAATATTTGTCCTTCTATGTCTGGCTTAGCATAATGTTTTCAAGATTCATCCATGTAGTAGCATGTATCAGAATTTCATTTCTCTTTAAGACTGATAAATATTCCATTGTACATATATGCCACATTTTGTTTATCCATTCAACACCTCCTGTTTTTGAAGAGTTTATTTCTAGCAGGGAAAGTGCACTAGTTCTTACCTACACTTTGCTGATCTTTGTCAATATTTGTTCTATCAACCTAGAACTTTCTATCCCAATATACTTTGGGTTTTGTTTTTGCACAGACATATGTGTCTCTTTCACCTCTTTATGCCACTGTCTACCATGGTGTCAGTACATAATACACACTCAGCTAATAGCTGTTTATTAATGAATGGAAGACTTTCTCTGGGGTCTCCTGAGGAGATTCTTTCTGAAGTTTCTTTTACTTAATTGTAGTCCCCGCCTTTGGTAGCTCGCTTATTTTCCTCTACATAAGACTAGTGACATCTGGTCCCTATAGACACAAATATTTACTGAATTCCTCTCTCCAGCCCAGAGAAAAGAGTATCTACAAGAAATTCTAAGTACAAATGGTGCTGGCTTGGGAGTCAAGAAATGTGAGTTTTAGTTCCAGCTTTGCTATGGCATAACCATGCCTAGTCACATGCTCCTCGGGTCGCAGTAAACTATGGTTATAACCTAAAATAAAGATGTTGCACTGATTGTGTTCAGTTCTAAAATTGTACGACGCCAATTAGCATAAAGTAGAAAATCAATATCTCAATGAAATGCATCAAACATATCTGTATAATATCAAAAAACTCTTAAAAATTCTTATGATCTACAAAAACAGTTTATTTACAGCTTTCTTTACCAATTCCACTGCATTATTTCTTTTGTATTTCAACAGCTTGGAAAACTACCCCAGACTTTTACTTCAGTGGCAAGGGAGGTATCATTTCCAGCGAGAACTAGACTACTTGGTTATCACTATTGGAAAGTAGAAGGAAATGAGAGGAAATAATGTTCATTTTGCCTAAAAACTTGAAGAATTAAGTGAAGATACTACCAAAAGAGAGGAAAAAAACAAGTAAAATTGGGGGAAAAATTGTTTTGGTTCTCTCACTGAGAAATAATTTATTCTGCAGTCAGCGTTGGCTAGCACATTTTGTCTCTACATGAACTTTCCTGGTTCTAGAAACTTCTCTGAATGCATGAGCAGGGAATTAGATTATTAGACACTTTTCCAGCTCATGAAAGTTCAAGCTGTTTTGGCGATTTGCTGATGACAGAAATGAAGTGGTGAAATCTAAAAGGAGGAACCAAAAACCGGAAGGCTAATAAGTGGAGGGTGACCACACAGAAGAGAGAATCTAATGATACACAAGTACTGCTTTTCTTCATGAAGCTTTTCCTTAAGAATCTAAGGAGTTCCAAGTGATCCTTCTGGGAGGGCACTTGGTGTCTTCATTGGGTGATAAGTGGGGGATAATTATTGCCCACAAAAATAGTACAACAAAAGTGAACAGAAACCCTCTCAGCCTATTGAACGAGAATGATCTTTTCCTTATAAAATAATAAACTAACATTAATAATTCACATGCAAAGGATGAAGAAGATTACAAGAAGATGGTAAAAAGAATGATACTAAAATGAAACCGTCAATGCAAAAAAGTCCTAAAGAATGACCTGCATGTCAAAAATTGTTAGAGTGCAAAAAGTTTCAAGTATTCTTTCATTACTAAGTTTGCATTATTCATCTAACTAATTATCTGAAGGATTATTTAATAAATAACACCAATAGACCTATTATAAGTAAGCAAATTAAGACCCAACTTAATTTTCATAAATCAAAATTACTAAAAATGAATAAAAAGCAACCACAAGTAACTGGTCAAAAATCAAACAGAATAACAACAGAAAGAAGGGATCCTATTTGGTACCGGGCCCCTCACTAGCCACTACCCCTCCAGCCATACATATTCCCTCAGTTCCTAAATTGCACCACTCTTACACCCTCGAGAACTGTACACCATGCAGGCAGTAAGTGACGCTGGAGTTGTGTGATCAGAGAGAGGTACAAATCTATGTAGTAGCTCTGGGATCTTGAGCAAGATACCGCTCTCAGTTCCATCACCTGAACAATGGGAATAATAAGAGTATGTACTTTAGAAAGTGTGGCAAACCTTTAATAAAATAATGTATTGTAAAGTGACTAGAGAGTGCCTCGCCCACAGTAAGTCTACAGTAAATATTAGCTGTTAGACTGTGAAATCTCATGATGAGATTACAAATAAGAAAACTGAGGCCAGATGACCCAGTTGGAAATCCATGCCTGACTGCCTCCAGAGATTGCCCTTCATCCAGACCAGTGATCCTTAAAATGTGGCCTGTGGACTCACCAACATTAGAAGTCATTTCCGGTCTTCATTAAAAATGTAGATTTCTGGGCTGACCCCTAGAGAGTGGAACTTAACTAGTTTTAGGGCATAGAAATCTACATTTTTAAAAAGCACCTGAGCAGATTCTGACATATATTTTAATCTGAGAACCAATAATCCAGTGGTTCTCAAGATTGCATCACCCGAGAACTTGTTAGACACGCAAATTCTTAGGTCCACCCAATCTAGCGAATTAGAACCTCCAGAGTAAATCATACGTGTTTTACAAATCTCTAGCTCATTTTGATGGACACTAAAGTTTGAGAACCGCTACCCTGATCTATACCTTCTCATCCAAATACAGCCGGAGATCCAAGCACCAGAACCAGAAACCTGGGGTCACTCTTCACTCCACTCCATCCCTCTTTCCCACTTGCAACTTCCAATCAACCACCAAGTACCACCTAATTTGTTTTGTCCTCTTTCCAACCCTACTTTTACTCCCTATTCCACACCTTTGTCCTCCTGCTCCCTGACTTCCATAGAGGCCTCCTACCAAATCTCCGGCTTCTAACCTTGTTACTTTTGCTGAGCCATTTAATCCACCAATAACAGGCATTTACTAAGCTGATGGCTGAGATTGGGGGTGTGGTTTGTGGCCAGGTACTTTTCTTTATAGAGAGTCTGTCCAAGGAACTGGTCTTAAATTCATTCCTACTATGATCCAACTAACTAAATCAGTGAACACAGACACTATATCCTGAACATTCTGCAAAACAGTGAGATACTGCAGCAAGCCTGACCAGGACCAGCTACTGAGAAATGAAGCCTTGCTGTTGGATACTGCTAAATCTGAAACAAAGCCATGGGTAGAAAGGTTCAGCCAATTTTGAAATCATAAATTTTTTACAAATCATAGAACACACCTAATGTTTCCTAGCTCTTTTTTCAATATTTATTCATTTCTTTGTTTACTAACATTGTTAAGAATGAAGCGTCATTCTGACATAAATTACTTATTTCAATTATCAGAAGCAATAGGTTAAGTGAAGCCAAAATTCCCCCAAGTGGGGAATGCTATGTAATGCAGTACATTAGACACAAACTTAACTATTTTCTTTTCAGAAGAAAACAGGTCTATACATACCCACCCTCACCCCATTCCATCCTACCCCTGGAAAATCAACAAAACTTAAAGGTCTTAGATAAAACAATTACTAGGGCAAGATAAGAAGGGCTAGGTGAAACAAAGCATTAAGAAAGACTGCTTCCAAAGAGTACATCCAGGTCATTAAATTAAATTAAATTAAACAAAATATTACGGAAACATTACCTGGGAAATTACCCACTTCAAAAGATTTCATAATAGAATATACATTGGGAATTTGAAGCAGACATTTCTCCCCAATGACAAATCAATGGGCAAATTTAGGAATCAGAGACTGTGTTCCTCTATGGTTGGTTTGATTGTTGATATTCCGACAACGTGAGGAGAAAATCTTTGAAAAACAACAGATTCCACATATAGTAGCAAAATCTCAAGTTAAAGGACGATATGAATGTTTTTAAAATATAGAAAGGACTAGTGTCTTTCTATTATATTCCCACTATTTGGATAACAACACATCTCCCACGGTTAGCAACTGAGGCAGATTAGCTATGGACGCATTATGATTTGTCTTAAGACAACTCACAGTCACTGACAAGCTTTCCTTTTGCCTTATTATTTCTTGGTTGGAAAAGTCATAGTTAACTTCAGAATAAAATTCATGCCCAAAAGTACTAAGCAGGATAACTCATAAATCTATGGTGTGTGTTAGGGGAGGAAAGAGATAAAAAGTAATTATCAAAATTCAGCTTGCCTAATCCCATGCCTCAGTAAAAGAAACGAGGGCTGGTCTGGAGAAATGGCTGAGACTATGGTGGGCAGGGCAAGCATAAGGTGAGACTTGAGGCATCTTGTTATACCAGAAAATGAGGAAATGCTTGAAAAAAAGACGAATGTATGTCACAGGGATGAAGGAGCCAGCTTGAAAGCACGAAAAGCACAATCCATACAGGTAGAAATTGATAAATTAGACTTCATCCAAGTCAAAATTTCTGCTCTTTGAAAAACACAATTCAGAAGAACATGAAAAGACAGGTCACAGACTGAGAAAATATTTGCAAAACACTTATCTGATAAAGGACATCTATGCAGGATATATAAGAAACTCTCAAAACTTAATCCTACTAAAACGAACCTATCACAAAATGAACAAAGACTTTGAAGAGATGCTTCATCAAAGAAGTGACATAGATAGCAAATAGGCATATGAAATAATGCTCACTGATCATTAGGAAAATGTAGATTGAAATTGCATATATGGTCAATTGATTTTTCCACCAAAGTGCAAAGGCAATTCAATGGAGGAAGAAGAGTCTTTACAACAAATGATGTTGGAACAACTGTATGTCCATATAGAAAAAAAAAAATTTGGCCTCCACCATATACAAAAATGGACCTAAGTATAAAATCTAAAACAGTTAAACTTCTAGAAGAAAACATGGAAGAAATCTTTGTGACCTTGGGTTAAGCAAAGATTTATTAAACACAACACAAAAACCACAATTAGATATCACTACACACACATAAGAACAGCTAAAATTAGAAAGACAGACTATACAAATTGTTGACAAGAAGGCAGAGCACCGGAACTCCTATACACTGCTGGTAGGAATGCAAAATGCTACTGTCACTTTGGAAAACAGTTTGGCTTATAAAGTTAGGCACACATATACCATACAATCCAGCAATCTGATTCCTAGTCATTTACGCAAGAGAAAGAAAACTTATGCTCACACAAAATTTTTAGGCACAGGTTTATTGCAGCTTTATTCATAATCACTAAAAACTGAAAGTAAAAGAAAACAAATGTCCTTCAACTGGCACATATAATACCAAAATGTGATACATCCATACAATGGTATACTACTCAGCAATAAAAGGAAATAAAGTGTTGTTACATGCAACAACATGGATGAATCTCAAACGCGTTATGCCAAGTGAAAGAAGCCAGACTCAAAAGGCTGCATTAGCACAGAAAGTAGATTAGCAGTCCCCCAGGGCTGAGAAGGTTGTGGGGAGACAGGGAGTGACTACTACTGGATATTGAGATTCTTTTTGGAGTGATGAAAATGTTCTAAAATTGATTGTGATGATAGTTGCACCCCTTTGTTAATATACTAAAAACCACTGAATTGTACACTTTAAATGGGTAAATTGTATGGCATGTGAATTTTATCTCATTAAGGTCGTTTTTGTAAAAAATAAGGTTACATAGTATATGATTCAGTTACATAACATTCTCCAAAGGCAACATGATAGGCACAGAAAACAGACCACCGGTTGTCAGGGGCTAGGGAATGTGGAGGGGTTGAGTACAAAGGGCTTGCAGGAACTTTTGTGCATCTTGACTGTAGTGGAGAATACACAATTGTACGCGTTTGTCAAAATTCACACAACAGTTAACTAAGCAGGATGAATTTTACGGCAAGTAAATAATACCTCAATAAACCTGACATTAAAAATAAAAAACTTTACTTCCTAGCAGAAAAAATAGCCATTACTTTTATGGTTTTGAATTTGTATTGGAGTGATAGCACTATTCACCTACCCCAGATACTGTATTATCAGTGGTCTGTCGCAATCATAATACCTCCAGATATATGGTTTGTCATTACATTTATATAACTGACGTGGTTTTATTCCATTTTTAAACATTTTTAAAAATAAATATAAGAAGCAATGCATCTTCTTTATCCATTCGTCCCTTGATGGGCACCTAGGTTGCTCCCAAGTCTTGGCTATTGTGTATAATGCCGCAACGAACATAGGGGTGCAAGTATCTTTATGCCTTTGTGTTTTCAAGTTCTTTGGATAAATACCCAGCAGTGGAATAGCTGGATCATATGGTAGATCTGTCCTTAATTTTCTGAGGATACTCCAAACTGCTTTCCATAGTGGCTGCACCAGTTTGCACTGCCACCAGCAGTGAACAAGGGTTCCCTTCTCTGCACACCCTCTCCAACATTTGTTGTTTCCTGTCTTGTTAATTACAGCCATTCTGACCGGAGTGAGGTGATACCTCATTGTAGTTTTGATTTGCATTTCCCTGATAGCTAATGATGTTGAGCATCTTTTCATATGTCTGTTGGCCATTTGTATTTCTTCTTTGGAGAAATCTCTGTTCAGATCTTTTGCCCATTTTCTAATTGGATTGTTGGGTTTTTTGTTGTTGAGCTGTATGAGTTCTTTGCATATTTTGGATATTAACCCCTTATCTGATATGTGGTTTGCAAATATCTTCTCCCAATTGTTAGGTTGTCTTTTCGCTTTGTTGATGGTTTCCTTTTGCTGAGTGAAATAAATCAGAGGGAGAAAGTCAAATACCATATCATCTCACTCATAAGTAGAAGATAAAAACGACAAAAAAAACAACAACACATAGCACTGGGGATTGGACTGGTGGTTACCATTGGGGAAGGGGGGAGGGGGGAGGGCAAAAGGGGTGATTAGGGTCACATGTGAGGGGATGCACTATAATTAGTGTTCGGGTGGTGAACATGATGTAATGTATCCAGAATTTGAAATATGATGTACATCCGAAAAAAATAAAAATTAAAAAAAAAAAAGGAATGCAGTAATACGTATTTCCAGCCACAATTATAAAGCTATTAACTAGCTCTGAGTCTATTTATTATGGTTTTATGAATAAGATAAATTTCAGTTTACATGTGCTTATTATGTTAACAGGCTTTACATTCTTGAAAAGCATTTACAGAGGGAAATTTAATTGCTTATTTCAGAGAAATGTTCCCAAACTGAATTATTTGATTCTTGGATATTTTCTTAAAGTGTGTTAAGAGTTTTCTACTAAGAAAGCAGAATTCTTGTAAATCTCAAAAAATGTCAAACACATAGAAAATTTGCAAGAAAACGAATAGTACAAAGAACACCTATAGACCACTTACCCACTTCACCTATCATTGACCTTTTACCCTATCTGTTGTCACTTTCTCTTGCACATATATATATATGGGTCTGCTTCTGGGCTCTCTAGTCTATTCCATTGGTCTATGTATCTATCCTCACACCAACACCATATTGCCTTGACTAATGCAGCTTTCCAGTAAAGCTTGAAATCATATAGTGTGAGTCTGCCAACTTTGCTCTTCCTTTTCCAAATTGTTTTAGCTTTTCTAGTTCCATTACCTTCCCACTGAAATCTTTGAATCACTTGTCAATACCTACAAAAAGTCCAGCTGGAATGTTGATTAGGAATCCAGTGAATCTACATATCAATTGGGGGAGAACTGACATCTTAACAAAATTGACTCTGCCAATGCAAGGACACATTATATCTCTCCATTTAGTTAGGTTTTCTTTGATTTTTTTTTCTAAAGGGAAATCTAGTTTTTATTTCCAGCATCTCCTTTTTCATTCCTGCCTATCCCTCCCTCCATTCCTTGAAGTCAAGTTGTGACACACTGAATAATGTGCTTAAGACATATAAAAAGTAACATTTTTATACTTTTAAATTTTCAGTTACTAATATAAATGTAGCCCTCTGTACCTAAAAGTTTCCACTTAATAGTGATTCAGAATATCTTGGCTAACTCTCTTAATTATGTGTGCATAAGGGAAATACAGTTGGCCTGTGCTTTTCATTGGACAAGTGCAATATTCAAACATCGGAAAAAATTCATGGGAACATAAAATTTCAAAAACCAGTACCCCTGTGCCAGCTATCATTCCCTTCATGGGTCAGAAACTGGATGCAATTAGCTCATTCACAAGGGTTTTTGATCAAAATAAATTGTACACCTGGGCAACCTAACCGCAATGTCAACAGACCAGCTTACACATGTGCCCTTGAAGCAGAGGTAGGGGCCAACATTAATATAAGGAGAATCCATTAACTGAGAGGAACACACACGACCATGTTCAAAGACTATGATTGTGACAGTAATTGTTAAACTGAGTATTTTTTTTAAAACCCCTTTGTTCTTAACGGCATCAAAGCCATTGTTGGGCTCTACCACTGTCATCAACATGGACAGCAGTAGTGAGTATTGGTGCATGCAGAGGATCAAAAGCTGTGATAAAAGGGCCTGTAATTAATAATAATTGCTTCCCAGGTGTCTATTTTACATAGAGATTCCACTTCATAAGGGATACATTCAAGTCCACTGGATAGGCTTAATATTTTCACTGTGGGTGGTCCTTTCTGGGAAAGTTATTCAAAGGCTCTGCATGGGGCTAGCAAAACATCATTAACAAGAATGATACAGAAGAATTATAGAGACAAAGCACACCTTGCCAACCGTGGCATCTTACAGAGCAGCCCATGCAGTTCCGAAGAATGTGAAATGAAGGGCTCCCAGAGACAATGAGGGCACAGTTACTCATTTATTCAAGTCCTTTTATTTAATGTTGCTTTTTTGGAGGTGATGATAAGAGGGGGTTGACACTTGCGGGCTTGGCTGTCTACTTAACTATTATTTTTCTGTGGGTAATTTTAAATAAAAGAGGAAAACATCATCAATGTTTTTGAACGGAATTAAATGCAGAAATGTAAAGCAGCAAGAACTAAGTGAAGGAAAACCAGAAGAATATTCCTATAATGTCAACAAAATGAGACAAATTTAAACAAATATCAACACTTTTATGTTTACATTAGAAAATCATTCATTTTAATTTTCATTGGGAAGCAGAATTAATGGGACACAATTTTTAAATTATTTTTATAATCACCTAATAATTATGAATCACTGTGGTAGACTGATTAAAATAATAGCCTTATTGATTCAAATAATACCTCCATTCTTCACCCCTCCCTATACTTATACTCCTTGAAATGAAAATTTGCAGCTTGACCCCTTGAAGTTGGACTGGCTTTGTGACTGGCTTTGGCCAAAAGAATGCAGCGGAACTGATATTATGCCAGTATGAAGACTAGATGTCAAAAGGCCATACAGAGCTAGCCTGATGGCCTAGTGGTTAAAGTTAGCACACTTCACTTCGGCAGCCCAGGTTCAGTTCCTGGGCATGGAACCGCACCACTCATCTGTCAGTAGCCATGCTGTGGCGGTGGCTCACATGCAAGAACTAGAAGGACTTACAACTAGAATATACAACTATGTACTGGGGCTTTCGGGAGAAAAAAAGCAGTGACAGCCACTCTTTAAAAAAAAAAAAGACTCTACATGCCATGGAATCCAGCCCTGCTGTCATGAAAACAAGCTTGAGCTAACCTGCTGGAGGATGAGAAACAGATAGATGAGAGCCATCCCAGCCAGGGCCATCCTAGACCAGGCAGCCCCTAGCCAATCTGTCTGCAGACTGCACACCCATGAGTGACAGCAGGTGAGACAGGCCAGCCCAGACCTGTGAACCACCCCTCTGACACATACACTCAAGAGCATAATTAATACATGGTTGTGGTTTCACCGGGAAATTTGCTGGTGGTTTGATACATAGCAAAAACTAACTGATACAATCACCTACTTTCCCAAGTTGCTCCTTAGCTTGCATTCTATACCATTCTCTTCTCTTTCCCTTGTGTTTTCTCAGTTACCAATATCATCACTGATTATTCAGTCGATTTTGACCTCTGCCTCTCCCATAATCAGTCACTTAGTTTTGTAGCTTCTATACAGAAGTAGGTCTCAAATCTTTCCGAATTTCTCCATCCTTTCTGCACTCCACTTGTAAAGGCCTTCACCATTTGTCTTCTAATCATCTCCTTTCTTTACTCTTTTGTTTTTTTATCCATTCTTCAGTCACTAAAGTAGAGTAATTTTCTTACTAAATCAAGATCATTATTTTACTAAAATGCATGTTAGGACATATCATTGCCCATCTCAGATACTTCAATAGCTCCCAGTAGCCTACCGAATGTTCTGAACAGCTTAGCACGGCATTCAAGATCCTCCGCCATCTGCTCTCAGTCTTTCCTTTTAGTCATTGCCTACTGCATCTCTCCACACCTCTTCAGTCACATCAAGCTAGAATTATCACCCAAATGGGCCGTGCTCTTCCACATCTCTGTGCCTTTGAAGTGTTACTTTCTTCCTCTCTTCCCTATCTACTGAATCCCAATCAACTGATTCAACTACTGACAACTCTATGACCCTCTTCTCCGACAGACAGGCAGCCCTCCCCTCCACTCACACCTGCTTCCTAATGCCGTGGGTGGAATTGTCCTTTCCCCTGAACATCCCACATATGCCTCTACTGTGGCAATTTTTTCATTATAGTTTAATCTATACTTGGTTGAATGCTGGAAGGTCGTAAATTCTTTGACAGTATGGCATGTGAATCTTTGCATCCCTCATATACCCAGCACAGTGCTTAATACGTTAAATGTAATATGCTATGGATCCTGGAGTCCAAGAGAGGAGAGGACTTGTTCAGAGGGAATTTAGTTTTCTGGTCAATAGCTAAATCCAGATGTGAGGCAAATAAACATCTTTGCTCCATGATCAGAAATGGAAACTTATGCACAGCAGAAAGTGAGCCTTTGACTCCAAATCTCTAAACTTAAGTATCACAATACAACATCAGCTATTTCACTCCTCTCCAGGAAACTGACAAATAAGACTATGTTAAATCCATTTAGAATCAGAACCCTGAAGTGTTATATTCCCTTTCTGTTCTCACCCTTGTCTGTCTGTCATATTTGGCAGAATCATATAAGTCAGGGTAATTTCTAAATACAGTAAAACTTTGAAAAGCAGAGCTCTCTGTTAAGCAAACCATTTTTTTTTAATTCCGCTGTAAAAAGAAGAAAGAAAATAAGTTGTTATCAGGACTCATGCGATAGCTACTTTCAGGCATACATTATATTCAGAAGAGAGTTCTGTAATTACATGCACATATTTTACCTCTAAAAAGAAGCACTGTGACCCTGAGCAAAGCCTCTTAATTCCTCTGGGTCCATATTTCCTCATCTATGAAATGAGTGGCTAAGACTAACTTAGCACTGAGCTTCAGCGAGCTTTTTAAACATCAGTTTAGAGAAAGTGGTGTTCACAATAATAAATGTTAGGAAATGCAAGATTTTCAGTAACAAAAACTGTAAGTACTAAATTATGTATAATATACTTACAAGGACAGCAAAAGACACCAATATAATTCTGAAAGATTTTTAACAAAGGTGAGAAATAGAGTATTTTCATGGCTTTCAATTAGTTAGAAATTTCAATTAACAAGAGCAAAATCTTCCTACCACATGGTCAAGTTAATCAAGATACTATTGTGAATACTGGGGCCGGCCCGGTGGTGTAGCACTTAGGTTTGCACATTCTGCTTCAGCGGCCCAGGGTTCGCTGGTTCAGATCGCGGGTACAGACCTAAGTACTGCTTGTCAAGCCATGCTGTGGTAGGCGTCCCACATATAAAGTAGAGGAAGATGGGCATGGACCTTAGCTCAGGGCCAGTCCTCCTCAGCAAAAAAAAAAGAGGAGGATTGGCTGCAGATGTTAGCTCAGGGCTAATCTTCCTCAAAAAAAAAAAAGATACTATTGTGAATATTAAAATACTGGTCTTATAGAGAGTGAACAAACCACAGGCTTTGTAGATGAGCTGTAGGGCCTTGAACAAGTTACTTAACCTTCATTTCATTATTGGAAAAATAGGGATAATAATTCCTGCCTCATTGGAGGTTGTAAAGATTGAATGAGATAATGCCCATGCAGTGACCAGATACAAGATACTAAAGAAATGTTAATTTCCCTTTCTCCACCATCCAAAAGAAAGTTCAAAAGCACTTTAACAATGCATGGATGCAAGTTATCTCTCACCTACATAATGCTCTTATTTGTTTTCATCATTCAACATTCTCTCATAATGCTGAAATATTTTATTTTCGCAGGTAGCACATGCTTCAAAGTCACTTACTTCCTCTGTTTACTAGAAGGCAGGATGATGATGCCATAAAAAGAGCCACAATAAATTTATTCACAAAAATAGGTCTGACACAAGTTTGGCTTAAGTTGTATGGTGGCATATGAAATAAAGTCAAGAAATATCTGACAACAACTTTGGTTAGTAGAAATACTACAGAGAGTAGAAAGCCTTGATCTACCTAACGCTTTCCCCAATCCTCGGCAGGATGCCCTATTTTAGGAAGGGAAGAATCTCTCATTTTCTTAAATGATGTTTTCTAATCTTTAAATGCCACCCTCTTTGCATATATTTAAGCAAAGTTGACCTTTTAAAGATCCTTATTGGAAATGAAGAACATTCTATGAAACATTCCATTCCATGAAATTCCTGTTCATTTAATGTAATCATGCCTTTGGTCTTGGTCCACTCAAGTTTAACTGGACAAAACAGACTAGGAGGGGCAGACCTTGGAACCAGGGCTCCCTGTTGGCGAGGTGCTCAGAGACAGGTTCTGCGCCAGTCCAGAGATGAGACCCCGTCTATCAGACCAAACACAGCATCCAAGGAGACGATAACAGGCAGGTGCTGGAAGTCTCAGAGACAGTTAAGAGGCAAAGGAGATCTCAGGTTGAAGGCCAAGGGAGCACCCAGTGCCTCTCCTCCAGGGACAGGTGGTAATGTCCTCCCAGGACGGCCACATCCAACACCCACCGTAGAGGCCCACTGGCTCCACTCCCCAGGCTGGGATTCAGAGACGGCATCTGGTTTCTGGAAATGCGAGTTATGGAGGAGACAAGGTCTTTATTCTACTGTAATTGGCCTAATGAACAGGAAACAAGATGTAGATGCAGATAGGGTTCAAGAGGGGCAGTTGGATCTCAAAAACAATATCCAAAATAGGGCACAGAATCAGCATTGGACTGATTGAAGATGACACTGCAGATCCCCAGAGCTCCTTAAGCCCCACCTCCTCTGGTGTCATTCCTTTTTAGGGAGGGTAATATGTCTCAGAATAATCATGAAGATGAAAGCATTTCTTGAAAGCCAACTTTGTGTCCCTGCTCCAGGCAGTGGGAAAACAAAGATGAGGAAGATGAGTATCTCTGACATAAGAAGCTCAAAGTCTAGTAGAGGAGGCAAAATAGATGAGTCCTGTGTTGCAGATGGCCACTGCCTGCTGAGGAACCCAGAGACACCAGCTAATCTAGATCCAGTTGAGTCAGGAAAACCTTCTCAAACACAGTCAATATGTTCCATGGAATAAATCCCTGGGCCGTTACTAGGGCAGTCCTTCAGCTTCTCTTCCCTAAAGAGAAAACATTTCTTTGATTTCTTTATTTTTAAACATTTAAGAAAATCCTTCCCACTCTTTACTCAACATCATCTAAATTCTCTCACAGGATTATCGAAAGCGACATCCAGTGCTCTCTGCCACCCACAAGACCACCTGAGCTTCCAGTCTGCGAAGGCACCAGAATGGCACACAGGAGAAAAGGCCCTCAGTAATCCATCAGCATGGCAACTGTCCAAATTCACTAAGTTATTTCCTAGGCAAGAGTCTATAAGAGCTCAAATCAACATTATTAATAGTCATAAGTTAGCAAGCACCTCCTGTTGGCACCAAACTGCATGCTTTGCCAAAAAATGGCATCTCAATGAATTAAATGATTCATCTTCACAATCATCCTATGAGATAGTATTTAATACCTCTGCTCTGTAGATGAGAAAACTGAGATTCAGAAAGTAAACAGATTTTCTCAAGGCTATAAAGCTAGACAGTAAAATCCTTCTAGGGAGGCCAGAATTCAATTCCTGCTGTTTGTCTCCAAAGCCCATGGAAACCTAAACCCGCCTCTCATCTACAGTTTTATTCTTTTCATTTACTACCTGGGAATATTCCAGCATAATCTACCTTAAGTTATGGAAACTACCTAACACGCTATAGCATTTGCCTATTTTCAAAGCAGTTTTACAAGTATCATGTAATGGCTCTGCTAAACCTCATGACTCCGTGTTGACTGCAGCGTTGAGCCTAAAGGCTTAGTTTGGCATACAGGACCGTCCCTTCACCGACTGGCCCCAGGTGAGCCCTCTAGCCTCCTCTCTTGTCATCTTTCCTCTTCCCATGCTTTCCTAACTCTCCATGCTGGAGCCGGCCCAGGTCCACATCCATGTTGTTGCCTTTGACCTAAGGCCTTTCCTACTTTTCTGCCTGGTAAATTGACTCAGCTCTTCAGGACTCACATGACCCACTTCTACGGAGCTTTGCCTGCCTTCTTCCTGCTGCCCAGCACTAGCTGATTGCTCTCTTTATGCTCTCTCGTACTTTTAGAATGGCAGGACAGTAGCACTTACCACCTGCATTAATACTTGCTTGCCAACCTCTTCCTAAAACCTTATTAGTCAAGATGTGGTCCATAGACCTGCAGCATTGACATCTCCTGGGGATCTCAGATGCTCCCTAAACTTACAGCATCAGAATTGACAGTGCTAGCAAGATCGCCTTGACTCTGGTGCACTTTAGACTCTGAGAAGAACTTTTTTCACAGTCTATGAATTTCAGGATAAGAAGGATGGAGTTTTATTTATCCTCAGAACTTAGCACAGGGCCCAGCACTGAGGGAATACTCTGTAAATACTGGTTGAATCAAAGTCAATACGTGACACCATTCAATTCTCACCAAAGCCCTCTAAGATAGGAATTACTCCCTCTGTTACAGATGAGAAAACTGAAGAGAAAGGCTTGAAGAAAATTTCCTAAAACTCACACAGGCAGTGATTAGCAAGATGAGGTCCAAATCTTCTAACTTCAAATTCCATATTCTTTTCACCTCCCTATACTATATCTCATGCATTAGACATAAGAAGAAATATTTCTCCAATAAGTCACATGATATTTATTTTAGCATTAGAATATTGCCAAGGTCAAGTTGGCAGACACTTCACTTTCTGGTTCACGCACTCATTCATTCTTTTATGTAGTGAAATCTTAATGAGCATCCACATGTGGCATGCATGGCACTAGATGTAGAGGAGGACTAATCAAGTCCATTCCTGCCCTCACGGGGATCCCACCAAATAAAGAGCAATCCTCACCCAGCGTGAGAGAAGTGCCATGCCAGGAGTCCAGGGGGTGACGGAAGCACAGAGGAGAGACCCAGAACTCAGACATAGAGTCAGGCTCTCGATGAGAACAAAATCACATGTTAGAACTTAGCTTATTTCATTTATCTCAATTTTCTAAGCCCACACCTGTGAATGCGTGCGTGTGTGTGTGCACACGCACACGTGTGGGTGTATACACATCATGTGCATACAATAAAGAAGAAAATATGAGGAAAGCCACTTTAAACAACCCATGGTGCATGCTGCCAAACAAAATCTGGAAAGGCAAGATAGAGAAAAAGACCCACCTGGGCACCATTCAGTTTTAAAGGCATCAAAGATTTACACACTCTTCCCATTATCATTAATGGCTATTATGAATATAATTTGTCCCCACGCACCAAGGGGAGAATAAATTCCTCACAGAGGGGAAATGGAGGGTATTCAAAGAAAAAATATTTTATGCAGAAAGCTGATGACTGTTAGCTGGTAATGAATGCAGTAGGAGTAATAATAATTTTTTTAATTCCTCACTAAATGAGTCATAAAGGGCACAGGACAATACTAGAAATACACACAGACACACGCAGCGTCTCTGAATTACCCAGCAAAGCAACAATGACAAAAAAGGACTTTTTTAAATGCCAGGCTAAATATTAAAAATAAAAATCAGGATGAATTAAAAATAAGAGGGAGCTGAAATTCCAATAACTTTAAATTATAAAGATCATATAAAAAGCAAAAAAACTAGAGGGATGGATCAAGTAAGAAAACCCCTTCTGTGCTATTCCATTCTCCCTAAAGTGACTAAATCTGCTGATGACAGAAACAAAATACAGAAAGATATGCTTGTGCACAAGAAAAAAGCACACGTATTCCTAAGTGACTAGAATAAATGAGTCCGGTGGGTTGATAAGTGACTTACACAGTTCAATATAGGTGTTGGATAATGAGACAAGGGACCAAAAATATTCCTAGAAGGTAAAAGCTTACAAGTCAGCAGTATAGAGGCATCCTCAAGAGCAGCATCATTGCCTATTTTAATGCCTTCTTGGCAAATAAGAACAAAACAGAGAAGAGAAGGAGGGATGTGGGACTTGGAACATCATTTCTACTTTCCTGGGAGCAGCATTTCTTAAGGTGATTGGAGGTTGTTGCTCCTCATCAGGTCTTTATTAGTCCATTGTCATGTCTCTATATTTTATTATTCCTGCCAGGGTAACAGATTATAGCCACAATATCAGGTCGTAAAGTCTAACAGCTAACTCAGGGGATTAGAAACAAAATTAAGAATAAAGAATGGCATGTTCCTTTACTTCTCAGAGCCTCTGCTTCTTCCCCTGTAAAATGAGGCTAATAGACACAATCCCTCAGGGCTGTCGAGTACAGAACAGACATTTGTTGTCTAGGCCTCAAAGCCAACCAAAACTGTGTAATATGGACGTTGGTCTCCTAGTGCCCTGCCGGCCCATGGCGAGCACTCAGTGACTGATGTGGGCTGTGTTATCATTGCATTGGAAGGCTTCCTGCCATCCAGAGTCATTAAATCCAGGAAATCCTGGGCTGCTTTCCTCTGGAGAGTTTTTTATTAAAAGAAATATAGCACAGGTTTAGCCAAATCAGCAGACAAATTACCAAGGCCAAGGATAAACTCTATTTAGTATACTCTGAATATAGCACCTAGCACACCATTGTAAATATAGAGGGCTTAATGAGGAGTGTCGGATAAAAATGGTAAAGTCTACCGCCAGGAGTAAATGAGGTGACCTCTTTGGATTCCTTCCAATGAAGGCAGTAAAGGAAAAAGTAAATATTAAATATCTATCTATTTATACGCAATCCATCTAGACTGTGTTATCCAGACTGAGCCAGAGCAACAAGTATGTGTGCATCTTCATATTTCTAAACTGCAGTAAGTAGCCCGCGCAGGACAAAACTCAAAACCACTAAATAATGGTCCTCCATTCTGCTTGTAATACATCACCTGTAACTACCCCACCTACAGGTGAACTGTATATCAAAAAGAATTACGGTGACACCAAATGAGACTTCCATAAAATCGTTCTGTGACATTACACTATTTTGGTTGCCTCTGGGAAACATACAAGTTGAAAGCAGCTAACCATGAGCAAGTCAACTGATTTTGGACCTTAGGAAATGGAAACACTGATGAAAGATTAAATTTACTTATTTAAATATAAAGCCTTTGATTTTAAAGGGTTAAGAATACCACTTCCATATTCTGCCATTGAACAACTCTCATCTGGAATTTGGGGCAGTATACTAATTCTAAATGACAAAATGAAAAAATGCTGATGGGGCAATGTTCTGCACAATCTGCCTAGATACCTCATTATATCTTGATATTGTATAGCTAGCATCCTTCAATAATAAGTAAAATAAATATAAAGGGCAATAAATTAAAGATTGTATTCTCACAGAGGAACCACTCCGGGTGAGTGGCAATCCCAAGACATAAACACTTCTTCCACATTCCAATGCTCTAAGAACACTTCACAGACCAGAATGATCAATGCTGTTTAAAGATACCACTTGCTTAGAATAAAAAGCGAACTGTCCTGAAATAAGCTTGCCGTCAGCTCATCCCATATCCAGAGGGAAGATAAAGCCAGGAAGGAAAAATAGAGGGGGAGCAATGAAAGTAAATTACATCCCATCACAGAGGGATAAAATATTCTCTTAAGAAAATAATCCAATTTATGTCAAAGAAAGTATCACTTCTAAACCTTATGGTCAAAAAAAAGAGGTTTTTTAATTTCATTTTGAGTTCAAGTTTACTGCAAATTACATATAGCAATACAGTTCTTAAATAGTGCAAAATGAAGCTCCAACTATAATTTTGGTGTTGTGGTTTTTATATTTGCGTAGTTGTTAAAATAAGATGGGAAGCTGGCACAATCATCACAGAGCAGAAAACAAGCCACCAAATGAGGAGGAAAGGACCAAAGAATCAGAGTCAGGAGGTGACCGGTAGTTTGAAAGGGATCTGGGTGGGAATGGTGGGGGTTTTTTCAGGCTGCATTAATTGGGTTATTTCTGAATGAACATTTGAGTATTATAAAAGAACATTCTGTGTAATCTAGTAAAACTCTGTAAATTCCTGGCAGAGTCAATTCAAAAGTATGAGGCTGACAAGCCCTTCTGTTGAAAATCTGAGAACTATTTGCATGAGAATTATCACTCTGAAGTGAGCAAATTCCAGTCGTGTTGACTCACTGCCTCCGCCACCTACACTGGGGCTTCCAGGCCAAATGAGTCCCAGCCCACTGCATGCGGGGATTCCAGACCCACACCAGCTCATGGGAGTCATGTGGGGAGCAACAAAGGTGATGAGAAAGCTTGCTGCCAAGTGAAAAAGAGCCAAATCAATAGAAAAGCCACAAGCCCATTTTGTTTCTATTTTAACTCAATTTTTAAACTTATACACCCAAAAATACATCTGAAACACAAACTCAAATACAGAAAGAGCTTCTGGGAACTTGAGAAACTGTAAGTACTTTTTATAGCAAGTGTATGTCTCTCAAGTTCAAAGTGTCAATGCATGATTTTATCCTGTTGGAAAGACTAGAAAGAAAAGGAAGGAGGAAGTCTTCAAATGGAAGCGCTCACCCCCTCTTTAAGAGGATGGAAATTGTATTTAGCTGTAGAGAGGAACAAAGGAACATCTGACTGCTAACATTCTAGCACCTTCTTTTTCTTTATTTCCTGTTAAGGCAACTTATTTTTCTACTTGCTATACTTCAAGCATCATTTTGAGATAATAAATCCTTAGAAAGCAGAAATGGTATCTCGACTCGCCATATATGTTATGTTTTGCAGCATGACTCACGAAAGTTTCTGAGATTGATGAAGTAAGAAAGGGTAAGAGCTCACTTTAAAGGGCATTGAAGGAAAATTGAAAGTGACCTTTACTTGGGGAAGTTGTCCAAAACCTGGGTTCAAATCCAATTTCTGCCATTAACTGGCTGTGTTACCTTGGACAAAGTTACCTAACTTCTTTCTGCATTGATCACTTCAGCCTTAAAACTGGGGTTTATAATCACACCTATCTTCCAGAATCCCTGTAAGAAAATGTATGTTAAGTACTTTGTCTGGGGCCTTTCACATAGCAAGTACTGAATAAATGTTAACTAGTATTATTTTTTTGGCTAAAATCAAAGAATATTTCAATTATTTTAATGTCTTGGCATTGATAGAGCATGCTCTGTCCCAAATAAAGGTCAGAAGACTCAAAATTTCAGGCACAGAATTAAAGAGGAATACATAATTGTGCCTTATATTTCCACTTAACATTTTCAAGAAAACAGAATAATTCACATTTTAAAAATTTCCTGCAAAATCTTAAATTTTAAAAGAATGAAGTGACCAAAGAAAACCAACAGTACTATTTTTTCTGATATCCAACATATTATCAAAACTCTAAGTCTACATTTTATCTGACTAATAAGCTTTCTTGTTCCATATCACTGAGACTTTAACCACAGGAAAATAGAAAATGAGCACAAAATCAAATGCATAACTTGAAATTATCAAGGAAGAAGTAATTGATCTTTTAGAGCAAGAGCCGATGGATATTTTCCGTAAAAGTCCAAACAGTAAATATCTTAGGCTTTGCGGACCACAGAAAGTCTCTGTCACTTCTTCTCCTTCTTCCCCTCCTCCTCTCTCCATCCCCCTCCTCCTTCTCTTTCTTTTCTTTTTTTAGCAACTCTTTAAAAACTTCTTAGTTCTAGGGCCATACAAAAACATGCCTCAGGCCAGATTTGGCCCAAGGGCCATAGTTTTCCAACTCCTGTTCTAGAGCAGGGCTCAGCAACAACAGAGCAGAGCTTATATCCTGCCTGTCTTTATACATAAAGTTTTATTGGAACACAGCTACTCCAATTCATTTACTAATTGTTTATGGCTGCTTTCCCATCCCAAAAATGGAGTTGAGTAGTTTTAACAGAAAACTTATGGCCCATAATCCAAAAATACTTAACCATCTGGCTCTTTACAAGAAAAAGTTTGTCAATCTCTGTTGTAGAGTCATGAGAATGCTTCATTAATATAACTTTTCTCTATCCATTCCCACTATGGAAAGAGCGAGAATAAATGGCCTTAGTTAGAGAATTATTTATTTTTTTGCAACTGCTAAACACCATAAACGCCGAAACATAATACATTTTATACATGAAACTAGTGTTGGGTAGAGAAAAATTCTGGACATCCACTTGTTTCTTTAAATGGATGGCACGTATTTTCATAGTTTTTATAACAACAGAGAATGGGAAATACTGCCTCTTATGAAATGTTAAAAGAAAGCAATACAAAGCTGAAATAGCAGATCCAAAAACCCAGAATAGAATATACAACATAAACTTAAGCAGGAGAAACACCCTTTTGTGGTCTATGAACGTTGGGTGAGCTTGCATGGTGCTTTAGATCACACTCCATCAGTTTACTCAGGACAATGACCTGCTCACTTCTGAAAATGTTGCTTCTGTTACCAAACCAAAGCGGGTTCACTTCCAGGTGAGTTAAAATCAGACTTTCCCCCAGAAGTAGTTGTCACACAAAGTAGAGTTTATTTGCAGCAAATAGGAGACCATGTAGAATCATTTCCAAAGTCATGGTTCTCCCAGAGCACTGGACAGCAGGGGCTTTTTATTTCCAATGGTGGATGAATATTCAAAAGGGAAAGGTGGGCATTCACTTGTGCAGGCTCAGCTGGCTCATCTGTATGGGCACTGGTCTTGCACTGGGGCTGGGGCTGGTTCAGGGCCGTTGGTGATTGCATCTTGTAACATAACAAAATTTTTTTTTAAAAAAACACAACAATTTGGAGAAACAGTTAAATGCTTCCAAAACCTCCCTTGAGATCCTCAGGGCCATTAGTTGGTGACACTTCTACCTATCAATTTCAATTCAGACTAGATAAAAACATAAAACTATGCAAACAGAGCAAAACACCATACATATCTGCCTATATGAATACAAAAATCTAACCCAAATCAAATCATTCCCAAAAGCTACATTTCTCAACTAGCCAGCTTTCTCTCTATTCTGTAAACAGAATATTTTATCCTAGAAATTAAATTTGGAAAGCACTCTGAAATTGTTTTCATATTTTGTATTTCACGTTCCCTCTGCCTGATGCCATAAGTCAAAACATCTTCCTGCCCATCTCAGAAGCTCCAGGCTCTGGCTCCCCACCAACCACCACCAATGTTGGTCCTGTCCAGTTTAGGCAGAGGCTAACACGGCCTTCAGGGAAGGACTCTTGCCTTGCTGCCCAATAGCAGACCAGAATCTAAGTTAACTTATCCAGTGACCTCTGTTCTGGAGATCGAGGAACAACAGAGGAGTCAACAAACAGAGGCAGTTATATGGTGAACCCTCATCCATTCTCCTCAATCATCCTTCCTCAACCTGAGCAGTTAAGCATTTTCACTGGTGCTTGAAACCATTTTCCATGCTGATTTTCATTACTGCTTGAAAATTGAAAACCCCAGTAGAGTAAGATACATGAGAGCAAAGATCGTGTCTGCTTTGTATCTTTAGCCCTTATATATTTTTAGCCCTCAGCTCAGTGCCTGGCATAGAGTAAATATAAAGAAAGGAAATATTGCTGGATGAATAGAGAGATGATGGATGGAAGGATGAAAACTCTAAACATTGGAATGATGCTTGGTTTCTAAATTATGCAGTGTTTATCTACAAATGTCTTTGCAAACATATTTGAATAATCGTTAAACATGGTGACTTAAGAGTTTATAAATATAAGGGACCTATTAGCAACGAAGTGATCACAAGGATATCAGCAAGCATAAACAGTCTAGATGACCAGGTCTTAGAACCCTTCAAACTATTGCTCTCATTTTCAAAAGGGAAAATGATTTTGAACTTTTAGTTTTTGGAACCACAGATCAATAATTTTATATTGAAACCCCCCCAAAATTGCAGATTTAATTATTAACCAAGTGGTCTAAAAGATTTACTCAAGGGAAAGATTACCAGGAAGCAGTGCTATATCACTAAGAATAAACTGTATTAAATTCTCCTCATTGTTAGTTTTGAGAAGCTAAGAAAATGTTACAGGCATAATGTGTCTTGATTTCTGCAAGGTATTTGACAACGTTAATGTTCTTTATGGTCAAAATGAAAAAATGTAAATTGGATGGCAGGACAGTAAGGTGGATTCAAAACTGACTGAAATATTATTACTAAAGAGTATTATGAATAAATTAACACCTTAATCTTCTTGTATATACAGAGGGTCCAAGTAGAAACAACAGAAGTTACAGGAAAGAAAGCATAACCTTAAATAACGAAATAATGAAAATGCTAACTATTGGAAAGGTGGTCAAACGGATGAAACAATTTCCAGAAGTCTTAAGCACGTGTTCAAGCACAGGGTGGCTCTGGCTGTCTAGAAGGGATGACTTAGAATGATGAGAGATGAGTAAACTATCATGTGCCTTTTCCCTTAAAAATCTAGAAGCCTGTGAAATATCTATAGAGAAGGAGAACAATGGCATAATGAAAAACCACATGTGCAGCTTCTGGTTCCAATTTAGCTTTTCAAGCTTAATCTTTCTTTACTCCTTTTGTATTCCTCACTCCAGCAAAATTACACTGTGTGTAGTTTCGCAAACACACCCCACAATTTCCCACCTTTGCAGATTCTTCTCTCTTTTCCTGGATGATATCTTTAACATTTTATATTAATTATATTAATATTTTAATTTTATTCCATTATTAAAATTCTCCTCATCCTCAAAGGCCCATCACATATGCTGTCTTTAAATTTCTCTTCATCCCGTCCACTCTCTAAAAAATATTTTTTATCTTAACCTTTCCTGGACTCGTAATGTCATGTTAGTAAGTCTTACAAGGCATATCTTATTCAGCATATATTATGCTTAGTGGTCTACTGACTTCTACATGCTTTCTTAATTATCTCACTCACTCTCATAGCTTTACCATCACCATATAATGACAAGTATAAAATTTATGTCTTGCCACGATCTCCTTCAAACGTGACCACCACGTATCCAACTGGTTGCGAGACAGCCCTGCTGCAAGTTCAATAGTGTTCAAAATTGAAATCATTGATATCCCTCAGTACACCTTTATCCCCGAACTCTGCTTTAATTGGTGACACAACCACAGACACATTCCCAATACCAGGTCCTGATGATTTCGCCTCCAAAATAGATTGAAACCCCAAGTCCTCTTCCCCACTTCAACTGCTGCTTTAGTTTACACCCTCACTCCTTCTCACCAGATGGGACATGAGTCTCCTAATGATCCTCTGCCCTACATCTCACCTCTTTATAAATCTATTCTACAGAAGGTAGTCTACCTAAACCACAAAACCACAATAACTTTGCACTGCTTCCACCCTTCAATGTCTCCCCGTCACATCAAGTTAAAGTCCAAGTGCCTCAAAACAGCCTTAAAGTTAAGCTCACAAGTTTAAACAGTAGAGAGAAAGGATTAAAACCCAAAGGCGAGCTGACTCCAAAGCTCCCTTTAACCAAACTCCCATGTTGCTGTGTTTGCCAACTCTTCTTCAGGAACTGATCACAGGAACACAGGAAGCCAAAGTTATATCAGGATTGATCAGCAATCAACACAAGCAAATCTTTCTTCATTTCGCCTTTCCAGTTCCTCACATGTTCTTGGAAGGCTCTGGTGACTTGAAGCAAGGGAAACTCGTACTTCCCTCAATGATTTCCTTTATATTCCAAACCACAAACTCACAAAATCGAGATAACAGAAATCTTGCTTCATCCCTGAGAAGATTTATATAATTTTAAACTATCCAGTGGGGTTCATAAAAAACAACGGCAAGAAAAGAGGAGGTGGGGGGGGGTGGAACCTTAAATGATAGAATGGTAATCAAAAAGCTAAGCAAGGAAATAGCCACACAATTAGCATTTGCGGACAACAAGGGCTTAATCATGATTAAAGCCATGGCAGATGTCAGATGGTTTCATTTTAAGTAACATCAACTGTCAATCTGGTAACAGTGTGTGTGTGTGTGTGTGTGTGTGTGTGGTGTTGCTGTTGTTGTTTTCTTTTAAGTGCTTAAGGAAATAGCTTAAAATAAATGAGGCTATCTCTTGAAGAGGAATGTTCAAAGTAGAGAGAACCCTATAATTTCTTTCACCCATTGTTTACATTCTTTATCTCCTCATCCAATCAGACTCAGTAAACAAGAATCCTTCATTCCCATTAGTACAACCATATAGCCATTGGAATGAATGTATAAACAACAACAAAAACTAACCATTTCGTGTAGTCCAAATTTTAGCCAATCTTATTCTTTTTAGGAACTCTCAAGAGATGCCTCATACCACAAATCAGGCTGAAGAGCCAGTGTTTTTGACCACATATGGAAAAGATCATAAATGTAATCATTAAATCAGGGGGAAAAGACGTGAGCTGGACGACTACAATATACCACAGAACAAGGAATTCCTCGAATAGTATTTGTGCTCTACATAAGTAACAATCAGACAGCAAACTAGTAAGTTTCATAGAAATACTTGAAAGTCACCTAAAATTGAATACTATCAAATGTAAAATAAAACATTTAAGACACAGAACAATCTAAAGAGTTACTCATCTAGGGCTCAGAGTTGTAGTAGTGGTTTGTCGTTTTTTTAAACTGTGTGTGTGTGTCTCAGTCCCCACTGGGGATCAGATGAAAGTCTGAGACCTCGTTCCAGATATGGACACACCTGCACCAATGCTGGGCCCAGACGTGGACCTTCTATGAATGTATGAAATAAAAGTCCTAATTTAGAGGTTCAAGTCCTATGGTCATTAAACGATATTATACATATGTGTACCTCCTGTCACTCAAAAACTTCTCTTTAAGAAGTGAAAGCTTTATAACTTTTAAAAAGGCACACACATCACAGTCCAACTTTCAACCCAAGGTAAGCTTGGCCACTTGTCTTCCTTCTATTCATTTCTATAATGTTTCAGCTTCCCCACATCTCCTTCACTCTTTCTGTCTTCCTGACCTTTCTGTCCTCTGTCGGTTTTGATCATCACCTTTCGCTTTAAGCCTCAGCTATTGCACAAATAGCCAACCTTTACCTTGCGAGGTTACGCAGCTGAGCCATCAAAAACTGGTGGAAAAAGCTGTCATTCTCCTAAGTAAGAGGATTAGGAGACTTCAGTTAGTGACCATTACCTTCTCCTCCTCTAAGTCAGCCACAGCCACATGATGTTTGAGCCACTAGGTCATAAAGCCACAGGCAAGGGGATCAGAATTCACAAGAAAGTAATGAAGTATGGTATTGAAGTTAAAGGCGAGGTACACAATCTAATGTCTAATAATGGCAGACTTCCCAGCTTATACTCCCATAAAGAAAAAAGAACCAGGGTTGAAACTAAATGTATTGCATGCATACTATTTTTATCTAACCAAAGCCATGGCTATTGTTCTTTAAGATTTCTAAAAATGTACAGTATACAATTCTAAATACAAAAACATTTGGGGTACAAAACAAATTTAATAGAGATTTTCTCCTGTGAAAATAGAGAATAAAGATTTGCTCTTGCTTAAATACTCCTCTATCTATTAAGGAGGAAAAAAAGAACAGATGAAACAAATTAATTCCTGGAGTAGATTATTTTACAATTTAAACATGAGTATATATCAATAGGTCTTAGCCTTCAAAAGGAAAGCATCTTTCGTATGTATGTTTTGAAAAAAGAATTTCCCACATAGAGTTTGTTCTGGAATTAAGAAATACTTAGAAGATCTTAATAAAAACAGACAATTTTTTGTGTGTGTGAGGAAGATTGGCCCTGCGCTAACACCGGTTGCCAATCTTCCTCTTTTTGCTTGAGCAAGATTGTCACTGAGCGAACATCTGTGCCCATCTTCCTGTATTTTATGTAGGATGCCACCACAGCGTGGCTTAATAAGCGGGTGCTAGGTCCACACCCAGGATGTGAACCTGTGAACTCTGGGCCACTGAAGCAGAGCACAAAATGTAACCACTACACCACCTGGCCAGCCCCCAAAGAATACCATTTTAAGGGGCCAATGATCATCAAAATAGATTACAATAAAAATAGAATGAATGTCTACATCTAAGGAAAAGCAACTACTCATGAGTAGAAAATTCCTGGGCTTGAAGGTCAGAACTTTATAAGCTCTTGTTTTACATAATATAACTTCTTACAAAATACTCAACAAATCTTTAAATGACAGTGTATCTTTGTTCTACTTTGCCCCACGAGAAAGTATTGGAAATAATCTTGCATCTAGTAAATTCTTTCTAATATGAATATTTATGAGTTAGCTAATAGTTAATCTTCTTGAAATTTTTTAGTAAATACATATAAAATATTTTTTTTAAAAGCCAGAAATATTTTTCGTCTATTTCCTAATTATTCAAACCATAGATGTTTCCAGGCTTAGTTCAAAACCTACAAACGGGTCTATGGCACTTTCTATGATCATTCCAGAGAAAATTGACTTGTCTCTTGAAAGAAAATGTCCAGCTTTACTACAATTCATCTGCGTCATAGAGAGGAAAGGAGCATGTTATTATAGTGGGAAGAGAAACAGTTTGGGACTTACCTGATCCCTGTTTGAATTACAGCTCGTCACCAGCTTCACCATGTGCTTGACCTCTCTAACCCTCAGCTTTCTCATCTGTAAAATAGGGCCAACCTTCCCTTACCGAAATGTGGTAGAGATTACAAATAAAAGTGTTCAGCCTACAGAATGTATATAATAGATCATATTTCACATTTAGATTATTCATCAATTTTTGTGTGCTTAAATCTTGTCCTCCCAGTACACTGCAGAGCAAGGTCCAGCATCAGTAGGTAGTTCGAAGATGACAAACTGAGGTCCTTGCAAAATGAGACTGCTTTACAAGAGGCTGGAAGTGTGTGGGGAGGACTTAAGATGTGGTTCCTACCTTTATTAGGAAAGGAGCTGAGTCTAACAAGTTTTCATTCTATTCTCTCCTCCCCGCTGCCTCACCAAATGAAAACACAATCATGACCACATACATGGGTGACCAGAGCTAGATTACCTTTCCCGGGAGGAGCAGAGCACAGAGCATAGATGTGAAGGCAGAAAGATAATGTGTTAATAAACCCTGGTTTGTGATCCAGCTAATGTCCACAGGACAATCATTTCAGAAGCTGCTAGTACACTTCCTTACATCTCACACTTTAACATACAATTCAGTAATGATTCTTTTAAACACATTTTCCCAGTCTACTAGCATTTCATTATCTATATAACTTAAGAACTAATATAATGAAAATCCACAGATCATCATAATTTATCACTTTAGTCACAACATCTTCCTCTTTCACTACTAAATCTTTATATCCAGGGATCAAGAAGCACCAATGGCCAGACTTATTTTTAGCTTCATTTTAATTGCAGAAGGACTAGTTTTTGGTAAAAAGTGATACGCCATGAAGGCAGTCAACTAAAGGACAAGGAGGAGCAAAGGACCCTGGTAGCAACGTGACATTCGGAAAGTTCAAAGTCCCGAGGTAAGAGGACACAGGGACGGCTCTGAAGTGGCGAGGCACCATCCTCCGCGGGGTCCAGTTCCCTGTGCCCGGGATGTGCAGTTTCTCCTCGCGGCTCACTACTAGCCGTGGGGCAGCCCGGGTGCAGACTGCAGGCTGCTCCTGATCTTCAGATTTACTTTCAGCAGCTGAAGGATAATCTACCCTGACAAGTCTGATTAGAAATCACCAATTTACTTCTAAATCTGTGGAGACCGCGGAGGAGCCAACATTTACTTTCCATTCTGGTTTATGTACCGTGCAAGTGGCCCTGGAGGAGATATCTCTTCCTTCTGCTTTATTACAATTCAATTTCTCTTGTAAACTAAACCTACCCCAGGGGATTTCTGAAACATAAGGGTTTCTCTCACCTCTTCCTGGGACCAGTGAGTCTTTGGCAGTCCCATTTTGAACTTGTTCCTATGTCTCCAAAGCTAAAGAGGAAATTAGCTCATTTTTCACTGCTTTAATTTATAATCATTTTACCAGAGTTCAAACAGACTAGATTTGGGTCAAAATGATTTACTAGTGCAACACAGTTAGCGTCAGTAAAATACTAGCGCTGTGGATGAGAACAGATTGCTCAGGTTGCTGGAGTTTACTGTGCTAAATTTTATGCTAAGAACACTGGCACAGCCTGACTTCAAAGACGGTAAATTCAGCATTAGTTGAAATTTGCGGGGTGACGGGTACTACTATTAAGTACTTTTTCTCCCTATTTCATTAGGAATCCAAGAAGCAAAGCATTCACGCTATTAACGAGAAACAAAAGAATAAAATATGTTTAATTCACAAGCAAAAGCAAGAAGGATGGGCATTCAAACCTCTGGCTTCTTTCCTCCTCATTAGAGCAGGGTGGCCTCATGACGTGTGACCTGTACAACTGCATAGAGCCACACCTGGTCTCAATACTCCACTGGCACCATCTTGAAAGTCTTAATAATGTTTGAATAAGGGGCTCTGCATTTTCTTTCTCTTTCTCTTTTTTTTTTTTGAGAAAGATTAGCCCTGAGCTAACATCTGCCACCAATCCTCCTCTTTTGTGCTGAGGAAGACTGGCCCTGAGCGAACACCTATGTCCATCTTCCTCTACTTTATATGTGGAACACCTGCCACAGCGTGGTTTGACGGGCAGTGTGTAGGTCCGCACTCGGGATCTGAATCGGTGAACCCTGGCCTGCGGAAATGGAACATGCGAACTTACCTGCTGCACCCCTGGGCTGGCCCCTCTGCATTTTCATTTAGCACTGAGCCACACAAATTATGTCACCAGTCCTGCATGAGAGGTGTGAACATTATCAATCTAATGTTCTTACCTCCTAACAGAATATAATTCATTCAATCATTCATTCAATGGCTATTTGTTGAGACCTACTGTGTGCTAAAATGTGAGAAACTCTAATAATTGACTGACATATTCATTATCCTCATGGAGTTAATAGGCTAAAGAAAAAACAAAACAGGAAAACAATGATAACATTTATATAAGAAAAATACTTAAGTGCTAAACTGACCTTTAGAACTTGAGCAAAAATTCCGCATGACAGTTAAAAAGGACACATTGCTAAATTGAACAAATACATCCAGCTTGGCTGATCCTCTTGGTCTTCCGAAGCACCTTCCCCTTCTCTCCTCCGTGCTCCACACTGAGGAACAAGGCAGAGCTCCTCCAAGCAGAACGGAAGTAGCCAACACTCGAGGGCCAACTGTAGTTCGCAGTTTTGGGAAATCATTTTATAAATGTGGAAAGGTTAGCATTTCGGAAAGGAGCACAAGTGCTTCCAAGTACAAGTGAAGGGAATGAAAGTCAATGCACACACACTCAAGTGCTCCACTTATCTCAAAAGTGCCAGGTTCCACGCAGCACCCCCCCCCCCCGAGCTGAATCATGATCACCCACCAGGGGTAGTCTGCTGTGGCGGCCCTAACGAACCTCATGGTATCCACATTAATTGATGACTTATGGGTCTCCTTTCAATAACCCCAATATTGATGCCAGATTTGCTAATATTTTGAAATAGAAATGTTTGGGAACACAGAAGCCAGCATGTCCTGGCAGTTTGCCAGAAAAGACATGCTCTCCATCCACAAAGACTGAACTGAAGAGAAGGTTTCTCAGTCTCAACCCATATCACTGACAATTCTCTTTCTCCTTTTCAGGAGAGGAGCAACCAAGTTAGTTTTTTTCTACAGTACATGGCTGAATCAATCATCATGGAGTGACAGGACCAAAGCACCCTGCTAAAGACCTCTGACAAAAATGACTAAAGCAACACGAAGTAATAGCTGTGAGCTGTCTCACAGTAACATCTTCAATTGATGACTATTTCACTGCTGTTTTCACTGCAGTTTGAATGTAACTAAAATGGTTAAAATAAGATCTTTTGAAATTAACTTGATGAGAAAGATTTACATTTAAAAATATCTTTCTTTTAAACATAGGGCTATTGGCATCCAAAACAGAAAATTCCACAGAATCTGTATTTTACTATGAGGGTGACAGTCCTGGACACAAGGAGTGGCCTAGGCAAAAGAAAGGGGGGGAATTTAGTGTTACATGGAGAACACAGGCCAAGCACATCATAGACCCCAGATTAGGATCATGCTCAGGTCAGCAATCAAATCAAATACCTGGATTTAATAATTTCCAGAATCATTTTAAGCAAATCATCAGTCAAGCGAAAGTGAAAATTGTGGTAAGTACGGAGTGTGCTGAGAGATTACAGCAGGGGGCGGACAATCACACATGGTAGATAGTGCTTCCCCTTGGTGGCCCCCCAGCAAAGAAAAATGTTGAACAAGTTCTAAGGAAACTCAAAAAAGGCAGCATTCCTTCAAGCTGTGTAATCAGAGAAGACTTTATGGAGAAGTCAACATTCAGATGTGGCCTTGAAAGACAAGAATTTAGGCCTGTGAAAAGGAGAAGAAAAAGGTGAAGGGAACAGTGTCAGCAAAGGCTCCAGAGTGGGACTATGCAGAGAGTGCACAAGAAACATCATAAAATTCAGTTTGGCCAAAATGGAACGCGCAGAAAGGATGTCAGTGGATGATAGTGTGACAAATGAAGCCTGGGGGCACACTGTGGAAGATCCTCATCCTAAAGGGAGCAAGCGAGGTACTAAGAGCATGAAGGGCCATGATCACAGCCAAGAAGCTTACTCTGGAAGCAACCTGCAGATGGACAGGAGGGAGTCAGGCGTGCAGGAAGGGAGTGGAGGCCAGTGACGGCACAGGTCTAGCACAGGTCTTCTGAGCCCTTTGAAACAAATGTGAGAGTATACCATGACACTCAGTGAGAACAATATTGAATGTCAGGCGGCATCTTAAATGGTCACACAGAGATCATGACCGTTGTAGTAGCATGTTCCAATTAGACATAGTTACACATTACGTTAACTATCTCATAAGATATTCAAGACAGTAAAATTTATCATCATTCTATGGGATTCAGCCTCTAATATCAAAATAATTCACACCTTTACAGCACATTCTTCTATCCTTGCTCTATCTTCAATTTCAAAGTACTTTTTATCTGTCTCCTACAATATATTTGGTACAGTTTTTAAAGAATTAGACACAATCATCAAAGATATTACTTTCTTTTTATTTTGTTCAATTCCCCAGAGGATCAGAAATGAAAGCTCCAAAACCCCTGAATTGAGCTCTAATCTTAGAGAATATCACTTCAGCATACACCTGCAAACATCACTGGCATGGTTCATTTTGTGAAGATAAAATAATGATTGAGCTATATAACACAATTCTGCAGCTTGCTGTGGGTAGAATAACAATGACCTCTTTCAGAGGGAAAGAGTCTAGTGACCAAAGCCATGAATTTGTAAACTCCTCGAGGTCACAGCCCTGTATTATATTTACTTCTTTCATTTCCCATAGCACCTCCCACAGTTTCAAGCACAGAGCTGCAGCAGGATCTTAAGATTAAAGGAGAAAATGTGTACAAAAGTGTTTGGTGCCTTATAAAACGCTGTATTAAAAATAGCTGATCTTAGTTGACTTGGAGCTCTCTCCAAGTTGAGTCCTTTGGAAGTTGAATTGACTCTCAATTGGTCTTTGTGGTTATTCAAAAGGGTTAAAATATGGACAAGGAGTAATTAGGCTACAAATACATGGGAGTGTATTGGAGGAGAGATGGAAGGTTTAAGGAAAGGACCTCACAGAACCTACAGATGATATGTTTTTAAAAAAATACCATCATTACAGAGAAAACCCACAACATGGGGCCATATGCTAAAGAAACTCACTTGTCTAGACTTTGAGAGTATCTATACAGATATTGTATATATATCTATATCTATGTACACCTATATTGCATCTCAAACTATGATCTGTGGCGGTCACATACAGCTAGTAACAAAATGCTTTTACTAGGTCCTGATAATAAGTCACCTGCAGATAAGAATATTACTAGTTCAAAAATTGGTTGGGGGAATGCCATGGGGAGCAAGAGCACACTAAAAGTAGACGAAAGTATAACCCAATGAAGTTCTTTATTTATGGTTCTTTCCCTATGGTTCTTTCTTAGTCGGCTTCTATTCACTACTTTACCCCCAATATCTAGAATGTTGCTTAGCACAGAGGAAGATCCAATAAATATTTGAGTAAAGAATGAGGGGTACTAACTGTATTTGAAGCCAAATGAACTACGAGTAATAGTCACCATTTATTGGCAATTTACTGTACCAGGCCCGAGATTACATGGCTTACATATATTTAAACTGCATGAAAACCCAATGAGTTAGTATTACTAGTAGTATTAGGTGAAGGAACTGAGGCGGAGCATCAGTAACTTGCCCGGGGCCATGAGGCAGACCAGTGGCAGAATTCAGCCATGTCTGTCCAGATCCTGTGTTCACTTGCTTTACATGACAACATGCGGCCGCAGAATAATGTGAACACGTGAACAAAGGCAGTACTTGAAGATTTGCTAATACAGGAAAAAAGTACTAACACTTCATTTTACTTACAGTCTTACAGAAATGGTTTTTTCTAGGATCTGATTGCATGTAAAACTCTGAAGCATCCCATGTGGGAAAAACTGTTGTTATCCTAAGCTGATGCTGTAAGTAATGTTACAAAAACAATCTGCCACAATTTAGAAGCCTAACAAGCTAAATAGGGAGAGTACAGAGAAATAAAAATATTTCCTTCGTCCGATATTTTCCACCATCTTAAAATCTCATCAGATTCAGATTTCCAGATCTGCTCTAACTGGACTGCAAGATTATTACGGTAAAACCACTCCACACAATGCACAAGTGTCTGAAATTACACTGAAGTCAAATGTACATAAAAAGGTGCCACACAGAGAAGAAAAGCTCACTGCTGTGTAATTTAATGAAACCTACTGAGCACCAAGGGCAGAGGCAGCCAAATTGAATTTTAAATAGTGCCTACCAGGAGGCTATAATCAGGATAGCCACCAGTGGGTGGATGAGATAAACGAACTCACTTTCTTTCCCTAGGTGATCAAAATAGAATGCCATCTTTAAGCAGAAGACCAGAAAAAAACAGAGAGAGACAGACAGGGTAAAATATTCATCCTTCACACCTCTGCTTTTTCACTACATGGTCATTTCTAGAATCTTCTTTCCACAAGGTACCTTTGTGTTAGTGAACATCATGCAGAATGATTTCTTTTCCTACCTTGATTTTTCTTGTAATCTATTCCAGAAAAATAAAATCTGTTCCTACAAAGTGCAAACTTCTCTGTAATCCTGGTCCACCAGTCAAGTGGCTATTAGGCAGTTGGCGCTATCCAAGGAGAGGCTTAGAGCTGAAGGTCAAGTTAGACATAGCTAGGAGCTTGCATTCCAACCATGAGAGCCAAATAGTAAAAGAAAATGTCAGGACTTAAAGCTATGTCTTTTTAAGAACAAATGAAGTAATACTCTCTTACATGAGGGTTTTCAAAGGCACTATTTTTATAAACCTATATATTTAACCCTGATCTTTCTCATGAGCTCTTTGCCCATGTTTCCAGCTGCCCACTTGACCTTCCACCTTGAAGTCCAACCAGAACCTGAACCACAAACTGTCCAGAACTGAACTCATCATCTTGCCTCACAACCACGCCTCCTTCAGACATCCCACTCTTCATAACGGCAGCCTCATTCAAGGAGGGACACCGATGTGAACACAGAGAGCTCACTCTCACCAAACGCAATCAGTTGCCAGGTCACGTTGATTGCATTTTCATGCCATTTTTGAGATCTCTCTTTGACTCTGACATTTCCCAGAGCCTCACTGTGTAGATCTCTAAGGAGTGGGCAGCAAGACCTAACCAAGTGAAGAACAGTCTGGTGGGACTTTCATCTTAGTGGGGTACTGGGAGGGTTGGGAATATAAGGAAATAAAGACAGAGTCAATTCTGTAAAGCAGGGTAGGAGAGAAGGTTGCAATTCAATGATTATGTGGCTACCTAGTCTAACCCCGAACAAATGGAAAAGCATTTCACAAAGGAATTTGATCAGTAGCAAAACATCCCAAACTCCTGGTATACCCATGCTTGGCCCTTTTTGTTTTTTTCATTGGGCAATGCTGAAGACTCATGAGAAAGGCTAAGGAGTTTGGGTAAGGCTGGCAGAAGCTGACCTGTTCCACAGCCTACTCAGTACATATATCTCACGAGATCTTGAGGACATCAACCAAATAACATCTCTCTGAACCCTCTTAGCACTTGCATCCCACTTGTCTATGCAATTCCTCATCCTAGAGTCTGAGCCTCTTGAAGGCAGACACTCTCATATTCAAGTCAGTATTCAACACCAGGCCTAACATCTACCATTTTGCAAAATATAACTTTAATCAACAGCTGCAAAATTGAACTGGATTGAAAACACACATATAATAGCTTTCCAAAGAGACCATATTATCAAGTATCAGGCAGAGAGAAAATTATTATTGCCTATTCTTTCCCAGGCCCTTTGCTAGGCTCTGGGAATAGCATGGTGAATACAACAGAGGAGGCCTCTGCCCTGAGGGTGATATACCAATAAGAGAAGAAAGCCATTATACATATAACTGCAAAATTAAGTAATCACAAGTGTGCGAAACTCGGTAAAAGAAAAGTACAGGGTACAAAATTTTAAGAGTTGCACCCCGTAACCAAATACCTAGATATCAGTGTTATTTAACTTACCCATTCAAACAATATATTGAAAGTTCACACTGACTTTTTATCTTTTCAAATATAGTAATCATTACCTCTACCTCAAAAGGACTGGTATAAGCGAAAGAATCCAGGTGCCTTCCAGCCAACTACCTCTCAACTTAACTCTTCAACAACCTGCCTTAAATGAACAAACTTTTCGTGTCAGCAGGTACAGGGACAAGCAGCACCTCTTCATCTCTTCATTGGCTTCAAACTTCTCAAGTCTCCTAACCAAATCCTTAACACTAATCCCTCTGGCTTCTGCCTGCCTCTCCAGCCTAGTCTACTCATCCTCCCTCATGCTTTCTGCTCTAGTTCACCTCAAAGGCAACCTGCTCGCTCACTCTGAGTGCTCTGTCCCTGCTGTTCCCTCCCTGGGATGCTCTCCCCTACCCTGTACCCCACCAACTTCAGGTCTCCACTTAAACCTGATGTCCTCAGGAAAGCCTTCCTTAGCATCCCCTACCTAGATCACAATTGCCCAGGATGCACCTCTTCTTCCTAACATTTATCACGTTTGTAATTTTACATTCATCTTGGGGAGTATTTGATCAACGTTCGTTTCTCTTACTAAAATTCTAGGCAGACAAGAACTATACCTTTCCGATCAGCATTGTATCTCCATTGCCTAGAACAGAAGTTGACACATAGCAGGCACTTAAAAATCATTTGTTGAATAAATGACTGGAAAAAAAGTACCACTGTACAGTACATTTTTCTTAATGTAGTTGCACCTAGTATGTCAACACTTTCAAGCCTTGTAAGCACTGGGGCAACTTCTCTTAAAGTTGAAATTTATGTTCTTCCTCGGAATACTATTAGGAGAATTATTTCTTACTTACTCAGAAGTGACTAAAGGGACTATAAAGGAATTTCCTTAATACCTAAGGATTACAATTTTCCATTTAGACTAGGTAATGCAACCCCAAATGAGAAAAATAAGCAAACAGCAACAGAAATGATGCACCATACACCAAATTGTAGAAAATACTGAGTCCATTGTAGTTCCCTTCTAGACATGAAGAGAACAAGGAGACTCTTATATTTGCATCCAAGACAACTGTACACACATAGTACGGGAAGAGAAATGATATGGGAGCTTAGATTGTTACGGGGAGCCAACGGTAGCCAGGACTGAGAAAAAGCTATTCCGACTTTGATCCTTTACCTATGTTCCCCCTTTCCAGCCACATGTATGTTGGAATGCCAAGGTCCTGTAGGGAAGCCAGTACTTCCTGTGTGTGCTCATCCCACCCAACATCATCAACTGCAATCTGCTACGAAATGGGAGGAATGTTAGTAGATTGCTGAGAGGACAATCTGGGTAATCTCATCATAAGACAATTTTAGGGGCATGTGTGTGTTTTTGTAGATGCAGGAGCTTAGTGGTAGAGATAAATGGAAGCAGCTAAGAACGTTATGCCTCATATAGTGACTCTCACCAAGGAGCACTATATCAAAAGAGGATTAGATTTAACCACAGAATCATACTAGTTTAGAGCTCAAAGGCGCATTACTTTTTCTCAAAAATTTGATGTGACAAATATATGGGAACCATAAATTACACTGGGGTGACACAAGTACATTTTGTGATTCATGGCCTTCAATGCAGTTGGCTCATGGGACATAACACTAACTCATCAATAATAATCAGAGGATAACTAGTTTCCCTTCTTGCTTTCCCTTAATATGCAGCTGTAACATGACTGACACACACTATGACAGCACTCTACTAGGTTTCCAAACTAAAAGATGCATTTACTACAGGTAACAGCAATTTCCAACTATAAACATGTTGATAACAACATTCATTTCTTTATAAATAAAAGTATAACTAAAAATGTCAAAATTTTTCATGAAAATAAGATGTATAAATTCAATCTTACATCTACTTATTGTTTACATATTTACACACATTATTTCCTGCACTTTTAGGGAGAGAAAAAGAAAATGTCTGCTTGTGAGAAGCCAGTGAAGTTCAATGAGTCTGACAGCTACTTGAGCTGTCATCCAAATGCTCCTCTGAGAAGCCCCCGGGTGTGCTGAGCAGTCAGGCGCTCTCACTTTCACACAGACGAATATGCTAACAATTCTAAAATCAGAGATATCCACATGGTAAAATTGTACAGTAAGTTATATCTACACACCATGGTAACAACATTACTTATTACTTTTTAAAATGTCTCACTCTATAATCAAAAACAGAGCTGCTGTAATTTAAGTCATATTTTCTTGTTTTGTTTTGTTTGTAATTTTCTGAGGGACTAGAAGGAAAAAAAGGAAAATGTCTGGTTTCTTATATAAACAGATACATAAAATTACTGAGCTATTCATTCATTTACTCATCTATTCTTCTAAAAATAGGAGCAGTAAGACTGGTGTGCCTCTACCTCAGAAATGTCTTCAAACTCCTTTTCTCTTTATTCCCACAGTTCCAATGATTTTCTCACCATCTCTGGCTGAGACAGGTATAACAGGCCTCTCACTACCTTTCCTGGTTTTGGTTGCTCCCCAAATCAATCTTTACTCCTCATTGTTACTAGGTTATATGGTTTGTAAGTCAATTTTACCTATAACCACTCAAAAGCTCTAGTTTAATTAAGTATAGAATCCTGAGTATGGACTATAAACAGAGCCCTTCACAACCTGATTCCTATGTCCTCCCCATTTTATCGTGTGTCACGTCACCCTCGCCTCATACCTTATAGTATTTTGCCATTCCCCGAACTCACATCAGATCTTTTTACAACTCCTTGGCTTTGAGAACTTGACATACCCTCTGCCCCAAGGCCCAGGGTCTTCTGCTCATTCTTCAGACCTGGTTTAATTAGCACCTCTGCTATGAAGCCTTCGCAGATCCCTCCAGACAGGTCACTCCCTCTCCTGTGCTCCTACAGCATTTTGTTCACACTTTAATGGATTCTGGGTATTCCTAGATTAAACGCTTGTGATTTTTGTCTATTCACCAAAACTCACAAAAGTTCATGGTATGACATAATCCACCACTTGGCTGAAGTAGGAATTTGAATTATGTATTACATTTTATCCAGGGAAGCAGAAACCATCCTAGGTATTTCAAATGCAGAGAAGTTAATTTAACACAGGAAATTGGTTACACACATGATGGAAGAGCTAAAAAGCCAAACAAGAGTTAAAGAGGTGACCCAGAAATTGGCAACTGTTCTCATCCATTAGACTGGAGTGATACTGGGAGAAGATGGTGTTACCAATGACTAGAAGAACTGAGATGTCTAACTAGGGTATCCTCGTGACGCTGGCTTCCTGACAGGAGCTGGGACCATGAAGGGCAGGGCTTTCCAGAAGAGACAACTGCTTCCAGAGATATCACCCAAGGAGGAGCTAGAGAGGGAGAAATACACTGGCTTCTCTCTGCCTCCTGTCTTGCAAAAGTGCCTCCCGCTGGCTGAACCTACCTAGATGCCAAGTGTCAAGGCTTCTGGGAAATGTAATCTCCTGTGATACACAGCCAAGCAGGAGGAGGGCAGAATGGAAAATGACTGGCACACTATGTGAGGCTGCTGAGCACCTTACTTGGCTGCCGAGTGAGCCTTGCCAGCTGATGACTCTCTGCGGCAAAACACGGAAGTGTGTGTTATCTATCATGAGTCCTTTGCATTGTAATTACACCTCACATGTTGGCTTTCTCCATAAGACTGTGAGCTCCTCAATCCCAGGCACCTTATCTCAATTTGCATCCCAACACCTACCAGGGTATTTGACGTATAGGAGGCATTCAATAAATACTGTTAAATTCCTGTAAACACTAATCCCCTGGATTTACAACATACTTTAACTCAGCATTTCCCAAAGTTTGCTCTGCTGGTCATTAATTCAAAGAGATGTTAATGTCTATTACAGGTAAATAGCACTCTGCCATTCCCAAATAAGTTTGTGAAACACAGTGTTCAACAAAGTTAAGCTGGTGTCTTAGTCCATTCGGGCTCCTATGACAAAATGCCATAGACTGAGTGGCTTATGGACAACAGAAATTTATTTCTTACCATTTCTGGAGGCTGGAAGTCAGGGATGGATGCCAGCTGGGTGGCAGACTTCTCCTTGTAGCCTCACATGGTAGAAGGAGCAAGGAAGCTCTCTAGGACTCCTTTTAAAACAGCATTAATCTCATTCATGAGGGCTCCACCCTCATGACCCAATCATCTCCCAAAGGCCCCACCTCCCAATACCATCACATTGGGCATCAGGATTTCAACAAATGAATTTGCAGAAGGACATCAATATTCAGACCATAGCAGCTGGTTTCTTTATTGCAGAAAATAAATAAAGCTCATTCAGAGCTTTTAAAACGTGCTTGAAGAGAGAGGTAGTATTAGGCAGTATCATTTCAACATGCATGACTACAGAACACTTTTTTTCAAAGGACTAACATTATGCAGGGACAGGAGTTAAGGGGGCATTAATTTAAATGTCTTCACATTTGTGGCATTATTTTATTTTGCCTTTGAAATATTCCTGTGAAGTAGAGAGGAACAAGGGCACACCTCACAGTTTAAAATGTTGCTAATACATAATTAAAACTAAACAATACATCATGTATTAATTGAATCTATAAGATGTCATTTACTATTCTAATCACTGTAGGGCTAGAAGAAAAATATAAACCTTAGCTCCTGCTCTATTTGAAGAGGTAAGACATACAAGAGAAAGAGAACAATAAAATGGAACTTCCTTTTGATCTGAGAGTATTTTTATACAGTTGGTCCTAATTTAAGATAGTTCAACTTAACGATTTTTTGACTTTACCATGGTGCAAAAGTGACAGGCAGTAGAAGCTGTACTTTGAATTTTGAGTTTTGATCTTTTCCTGGGCTAGTAATATGCAGTATGATCCTCTCTCCTGATGTTGGGCAATGGCGGCGAGCCACACCTCCCAGTCAGCCACAGATACACTTACAGCCATTCTGTATCCATAGCATCATTCTATTTTTCACCTTCAGTACAGTATTCAATAAATTACATGAGATATTCAACACTTTATCATAAAATACGCTTTGTGTTAGATGACTTTGCCCAACTATAGGCCAATGTAATTGTTCTGAGCACATTTAAGGCAGGCTAGGCTAAGTTATGATGCTCGGTAGGTTAGATGTATTAAACGCATTTTTGACTTAACCAAATTTTCAAGTTAAGATGGGTTTATTGGGGTGTAACCCCCATCGTACATCGGGGAAGATCTGCACATGTTTTAGTACATCAAGGTATCTGGTGTTGTCTGATTATTGAAAATACGCAATGGTAAATTAATTACTGAAGTTATAAGCAGGTCAGTTCTGGAGCTTCCATTACAATTAGAGCTTCATAAATTCTAAGAGTAAATAACTAACTGGTGTGACATCTACCATATAAAGAAAACAAGGGATTGGCTCCCCCGCAACACAATCATTAGTCAACAATATCAATGCGCCAGAACCGGGACAGTGTTGAATCCAAGCTCCTGAGCTTCTAACAGCGAACATTCCAAAGCCCTGGGAAACCCCTGGACTCTGTTAGCGCAACCTAGCCAGAACTCCATTTGTTTCTATCATAACATTTTATTGATCAAGATTGAAAAAGTAGAACCTTATCCTTCATTTCTGAAGACAGACACGAGCTCCTTGGCTTTGTTACTTAAGTATGTCCTCTGGAATTAGCATTATCTTCAGCCCTAACAAAGAATCATCACAAGGCCTTCTAACAATGGAATACCTACACTGGAAAACTTCGCCAGCATGCAATAACGAGAGATAAAGTTCTTCTGTTAAATAATTTTTAAAAGACAGAATGTTTGCTTTTGGCATTTTCCCCTAATGGTCTCTCTACTACATACTACCTTATTAACATTAACCTGTAACGTATTTTTTAAGAAATGGCAAAAGGTTGCTATATCATAACACTACAAGTGGTTCTATCCTACTATAAGCATAAACTAAGGACCAAAGAAACAATAAAAATATCTATCCATATTAAGAGACTTATTATCGATCATGGTCAGAAATTCTGAATTCTATATATAATACAAGGTAGAATTTCAATTAACACTTTAATATCATGGGGATAGCATAAACAGCTCAATGGATAACTAATGGGATAACTTTGAGTGTCCTCTAAAATTCAGTATTCTCAACTACAAAAAAGAATAAATTACCTGCCTCACTGGGGGAAATGAGAACTGACTATGTTCCACAGATCACCCATCCATTCTGGGTGCTGGACACAAATATATTAGGAAAACACTTAATTCTGCACTTAATACTATACTTTCCCCATTCCCCTTAGGAGACTGGTTATACGTATCAACATACTAAAGGCTCTGTGAGTTCTGCTGTAAGGAAATCTATTAACTTTCCATAACCAAGTGTTTCTCAAGTTTACTTGTTCCCAAAACTATTTCACTTTTCCTGTTAACACCTGCTGGTACACCCAGGAATCAGAGTTCCTCAGAACACACTTGAGAGTGATGACTTAAGAGGAAAAAGATGAATTTTAATGACATCAAACAATAGAAGTTTCGAACTTAATGCTGTTATTCCTTCTAATTATAACCAACACACACATAAGACACCCTTGCCCACTTGGCGGTAGCTGGAGAGTTCAAGTACTAACAGTGTAACGATGATGACTTTGTGCGGAGCGCAAATTTTATGCATCCTGTGATCCTGTAGAGAACGATGTAAAGCTCTCTTGAGTGTGCATTTTGAGGTTTTTAAACAGGAATAGTTAAGAATTCACATTCCTCAGTTGGTTTTCTTTGTAAATAACAACACGTTTTTACAAGACAGCTAATCAATTTGCAGTCTGTGTTGGCGAGGCTAACTAACCCACACTGACCCTGGCCTCAGTAGTATCTGGCTACAGGTGTGTCAGCTGGTGGTAACAAAGGGAAGTTACGTTAAAATCAAATCACTCTCTTAGAAAGACTCTACTCCAGGCAAAGTAAGTGAAGATGTGGACCATGTCAAAAAGAACAATCTAAATAATTCTAGACAAAACACCTTGCATAGTTGCTAACGTGACAGGCCCAAGAGCAATGGATAACTCTTTACTTCATCATTTTAAGAAATATTATCATTATTATTTTTGACTTCAGAGATACAATCTCAGGAAGTAAAAACCAGTAACTCAAAACAGGGAAAAACTGAGTACACCTGGAAGGACAGAAGACGGGGATTTGAGTGTATCCTAACTAACGTGGACTGGCAGCAGCACACTGCCACAGGGTGAGGGATGCAAAACAAGCACTGGGAATGATAGCGTGTTTGTGATCTGCAGCTGGAGTCACAAATTGAAATAGAGTCATCATTCAAGGATAGCATGGAAAAGATTTTGTTCTGCTTTCTGAGTCTATACACAGGTGTGACCATCACCAGTAACACGTAAGGTCAGTAAAATAATAAAAGGAGAACACAGTTATAAACTGCTCTGTTCCTACACTAATTCTGATATTTGCTGCTTATATCACATGGTCCCCAAAATAACAACTATGGATGGAAAGAGATTGATAACCCATAATTAGCTTAACACTTGGTATAAGTCTATGCCCCCATTCCAGTAACACGTAAGGTTTGAAGTGAATTAAATTGGTTCACATTTCTCAAAATGCAGTCTGTGGATCATGCGTGTCTAGAATCCCTGGGGAGTTTGTTAAAAGTGCCTCACCTGGGCCCACACCCACCGAATCAGACTCTCTGGGACAGGGCTCGGGACTCTCCCCATGGAATAAACTCTCAGGTGACTTTTAGGCCCATTAGAGAACTAAAAGAATATTGTATTGAATGCTGATGTCAATTATCAATATGGAGAACCTGGAGGCTTCATAGGAAAGTCTGAAAACAATGAAAAACTTTCCACGGGGCCAGCCTGGTGGCGTAGTGGTTAAGTTTGCACACTCTGCTTCAGCAGCCCGGGGTTCACAGGTTCAGATCCTGGGCGCAGACCTACGCACTGCTCAAGCCATGCTGAGGTGACGTCCCACATACAAAATAGAGGAATATCAGCATGGCTGTTAGCTCAGTGACAATCTTCCTCAAGCAAAAAAGAAGAAGATTGGCAACAGATGTTCGCTCAGGGCCAGTCTTCCACACACAAAAAAAACAACTTTCCAAACTAAGGCTTAGTAAAACAAGTTCCTCTGGAGGAAAAATAAGTATTTGAAAAACTAAGGCTGTAACAATGACTATTTGATGTAATTTTAAAACATTATTAGATACAAACATAGAAAATTGGTGTTTTCGTTTTTATAAAACATCAGTTAATTCGTCAACATCCCTACCTTTAACAAATCCAGAGCTTGGAGTAGATGCTATCCATGGCTTCTCTTTGGGTTGTCTACACTGCATCTCCCTTTCACTCCTTCCTGGCTGGCAAAGCCCCACTTGCACTGTTGCACTGTTGAGGCTTCCATCTCAAGCTTGCTCCTCTTTATTAGAGCTGTACATAGGACATCTGATTGTGATAAAAGGTGTGGTCTGTGGCCCTAGAAAGTACTACTAGTCAGCAAGAGTGCATCATCTTCTTCCCTAGAGATGTTTAAGACCAGGTGAGCTTCTCCTTTGTCAAAGCTGACTTAAGTACCATCCTCCCTGGCAGCAGAAGCTCAGACGGGCTGATTCCTGAGTGCCCTCCTGGCTTAACCATTCTGCTTTCCCGAGATACACATGGCTTTACCAAGTTGTCCAAGGGCTGTCCTGGCTCCTCTCTGTGATCTGCAGAATGGTCTCCATGTCTTTCAATTAGCAATTCCTTACTGAAAATCCACTACATGAAAACTACAGAGGGCGTATTAAGGTCTTATTTTGAGTTCTCCAACTACAGAATCTTGTTTCTGGTATAGGACAATGGTAAATGAAAGAATATATATAATAGATATGAATATATTATATAATGTATGTATTATAATGTGAAAATTAATAAAGGGAAACCTCATTTAAAATGGAGTCAGGAAGCCAGAAAGGGGAGCTCCCATATAGTGCCACTCGAGGTCAATTACAGGAAAGACAGTCAATTACAGACCCTGACAAAAAGATGTCAACAAGAAAGAATCTTCAACTACAGGGAGAAGTGTACATTTCATCTCAAACAGAAATCAACTACCCCAACAACCTAGCCAAGGAGAAACTATCACCACCCCAAACTCTTGTTTTTCCCCAATGGACTTTCAGTCAACACAACCCCTTCCAGTTTCCTCCTTTTTCTCTACAAAATAATGTTCCTCTCCCTTGTTTGTTGGATTTGCATATGGTCCACCATAGCATGCATATCCCAAGTTGCAATTCTTTGGCTATTCCCAAATAAATTCATTTTGCTGGTAAAACAACTGGAAGTTTTATGATTAAAGTTAAAAATAATTGTAATAAGTATATAATACAAATTAAGAGAGAGAACTCCAGGAAAATTTTCTGTGACAAAAACAAGAAAAGATGGAACAAGGATGTGCTCAGCCAATACCAAACTACAGAGGTGGGGGTCGTTTTATGGTCCAATTGGAGAGGTTTATATCAGATCATGATACAACTAAACTTTGTGTAAGTTCTGAAAGTAAACCATTTACCCGAAGTCACATTTTTCAAAATATGAAATAGTTAACTTAGAACAGGGTTCTCAAGGTGTGGTCTCAGAACCAGCATCAACCGCAAACTTGTTAGAAATGCAAATTATCAGCCCCCACCCCACCAAACCTACTAAATCAGAAATTCCTGGGTGGGCTCCAAAAACGGTTTTAAAAGTCCTGCAGGTGATTCTGATGTACACTTACATTTGAGAACCCTGGCTCAGAACTCAAGACACCTCCCCTGGGCCTGATATCACAAGTCCGAGGGAGCTGAATGGAAAAGGAGTAGTTCGTACTCTACAAGGTGTAATTCAAAGAGGAACAAAAGAGCACTGCCTGTTCCCCCAACTGACCCAAGAAATGCCCGCATTTCTGAAAATTAGGGCAACTTCTTTCAGTTAAGACACTGTCACTAAAAAGTCACTATGCCCATTAATACGCCAACACATCATTGATCTTACTCCTCAGCTGTCACTTGACAGAGAGCCTGGATATGAAGGAAAGCGTAATGTGGTGTATCATATGACAGATCAGGGTTAAAGTGGACCAAGTGGAGAAGAGTCCCAAGCTCTCATCCTAAAGGGATGAAAGACAGGCCCGGGTGGGACCCTACGGTGAGGGAACTCTGGAGAGGCAATGATGCTTCCAGCACATAGAGAAAGGGATGCTCAAAGAAACACTTTGTCATCATTACTGTCTTGAGCAGCAGTTAACTATCAATTAGTTGAGGAGATGGTCTCCCCTGGCTTCTTGGAACAGAACACAGTCTAAACTGGAAAGGTAGTTGTTTGCCACTGATTAGCATTCCACACCCATTTTATACATAGATGTGACTCACGTTCAAACTAATGAATTAGGGGACTCTCTTTGGTGCCCTCTCCTTACAGCACCCTCATTTTCCTAACATGAAATCTACAAATTCAGATCCTGACGTTCGTAAGCCTCAGTTGACAGAACTTATAGATAGATTTAATATGTCTTTGCAATGCTCTTATATGTTTCACTTACAGAGCACGTAAATAAGACATTTTACTAACACGTACATCAAAAGTTTGACATTAATCTTTTAAAACTCTGCTAAAGTACTTAATCACTACAAGAGTATTCAAAAGCACATAATTTCATATTCAACAGACAACATTAAAACCTCTTTCTTGGGGCTGGCTTGGTGGCGCAGCGGTTGAGTTCGCACATTCTGCTTCGGCGGCCCGGGGTTTGCTGGTTCGGATCCCAGGTGTGGACATGGCACTGCTTGGCAAGCCATGCTGTGGTAGGCGTCCCACATATAAAGTAGAGGAAGATGGGCACAGATGTTAGCTCAGGGCCAGTCTTCCTCCGCAAAAAGAGGAGGAGTGGCAGCAGATGTTAGCTCAGGGCTGATCTTCCACAAAAAAAAAAAGGAAAAAAAAACCTCTTTCTCATAAACACTATTACTGTACTACATACATGTTAACATTTTTATTATATGTTACCTTTCTCAAAGTCTTTCTACATGCCTTTTAAAAACTCAGTTGAGGGTAAAACTCACCACAGACTGGTTTTTAAAAATTATGACAGGGCCGGCCAGTGCCGCAGCAGTTAAGTTCCCATCCTCCACTTCGGCGGCCCAGGGTTCACCAGTTTGGATCCCAGATGCGGACGTATGCACCACCTGGCAAGCCATGCTGTGGCCGGTGGGCCACATATAAAGGAGAGGAAGATGGGCACAGATGTTAGCTCAGGGCCAGTCTTCCTCAGCAAAAAAAGAGGAGGATTGGTGGCAGATGTTAGCTCAGGGCTAATCTTCCTCAAAAAAAAGAAAAAAGAAATTAAAAAATCATGACAAAAACGTGACTTAAAATGTAAGATGGACATGGTAGCAATTAAAGTTGATGTGCCAGTGACCACAGGAAATGCAAACGTCTTGATTCCTGGAAGCATTCCTCCTATAAGGGAGCAAACGTCCATGGACAACAGTCCCACATTGTGCTATTCTATCAGTTGACAGGTGACATTTTAACCTCTAACCAAGCATAGCAAGACGATTCAAAATTAAGGTTGACACTTTGTCCTTTAACTAGATCCAAAGTCCTGCAGGGGTCTCCCTGCCTGATGTTATACCATATGTGCAAACTCAGACACAGCAGGCAGGGTTACGCAGGATGCCTCTGTACTCTGCCATTCTCCCGCTTCCTGTTGTTTTTGGAGCAGCCCTAACTTTAGCTAAACATAACCTTTCTGGGTGGATCATTTTTAGCGAGAGAATCCGCCTTCTAGCAGAGCAGTCTGTATGTTGACTGCATGTCTGAAGCAATGCCAACTATGGAATTCAGAGAACTCACTGGTTTGGTATTTTGCAGTTTTTATGAAACGCACCCATTTTAGGAAAAACTCATAAAATAAACTTACTTACCACTTTAGTTTTTAGGAATAAAATCCAAACAATTATGGAATGAACAACAGGAGGAATTCTTTTTGAAGCGTTTGTCAACTGGTCTACCGTTAATTGATAGTGATAATGATAGTGATGAATGGCAGATTTTTCAAAACCTTTTCCATAATTCAAGCTACTTTTTCATTCAAAATTTACTATTATCTTGGGTAGTGGGATGTACTTACTTATTTGTGCCTTCAAGAGGTGTGAATGGGAAAAAGCCTCTTAGGTTTTACATTCAGAATTTTTTTTTGACAGATAGGAGAAATAATTAGGAGAAATGAGAGAATACCAACTCTAGTAATAAACTGCATCCTTAGCTTAATGTCAGTGGTTCTTACCAAGCCAGAGTTCACAAAAAGCATATACAAAGAAAACAAAACAGTCCTTTGAAAAATATATACAACTTCCCCAACGGTCTTTCCCCTTGACTTTTCCATAAAGTAGAACATTTAGCTCTATATAATTCCAGAAAATCTATACATGGCTTACAGAGGGAAGCATAAATCTCCTGGGTGTCAGATTCACTTCCTGGTGCCTTCCTTCATTATACATTTAAAGATAATCAATAAAAACTGATTTCTCTTTGTAAGCATTTTCCTGTTCTGCCAGAAATAATAGCAGTCCCTGCCCTAAAATGAAGGAAAAAAAATGGAAAGTAACATTTACCATAAGAGGAGAAAAAGAAACTGCCTAAGCATTTTTCCTGAGCCAAGTGAAACACGAACAGCAAATCAAGTTTATTCGTAAAGAAAAAAATTTTAAATACTCCTGGCATTAGATCTATTCTTAAAATCTGCAGGATCAACAAGTTTTCCAACTCTGGATTTATATTTCAACTTTCAACAACCACCTCTTTATGTGTCCTAATAGTTTTACTGTATTTCTGTATGAATATCACATGCAAGACTGTTACTCGACGTCGAACACTGAAGCAGTAACAAGAGGACGGTTAAGTCCCCAAATTGCATCCTAGGGCAGAGATGCAAAACCACAGGGAAAAAACAGATGAGAACAAAATTACATCCGGTGAGGAAATAAAGAACTGCAGACAACTCTATCTCGTCTCAAAACACAAAACTTTTTGCCACTTGCATTCTCAGCACAAGAATTTTCTTGTTTAAAATGTTACTTGAAAGTTTTATATTAAATACTCTGAAATAATCTGTTGGGGTTTCTCCAACATTGTAGACTCTATCTCAGAACTATCCATTTTTATTTCTTTTGCTTCTTCTGGATTTGTCACAAAAGACTGTAAGAAAACACCAAATGGAAGAGTAACAGACTTTTACTTTGTAAGGAAGTTACAAATATATTTTATACGTTTTCCTGGCTTCCTATTTCCCCTCACTCTATACTATCTATGAAGGTTGTCATATTTCCCCAGAGCAGATTATAAATCAGACAAGTTCAGCCCGTCAGGTTGAAAACTGGAGGTGAAAGGTGCAGTGGAAAATATATAAAGTATAATTAAAACCATATGACCAGAGATATTGAAGCAATACTTGTTGGAGGAAACCCAAGTAAAAATCAAACCTCTCCTGGTGTTAGTGAGACTACCCGGTCCATTGGGGCCAAGCACACATCATTTGCTAAATATTCTTTTTTTTTCCCTTCACGGCAAGACCATCGAGGGAACTTCAATCCTAACCAGGTCATTAAGCCTACAGCTATCTTTGTAGCATAAAGAAATTCATGGTTGTTAATGTAAAACTGATCTCGCCTTTAAAACAGTTACCACTTACTCAGAAATATAGTTTAAGTTTGGGCAAGGGTCCATTTTTCATCCATCAAACAGTATTAAAGACTCATGATGACAATGTTGAATCAAAAATCTTTTCTACGAAGAAGTCTTCAACTCTAAAGACCTGAGGATTCCAGAAAGACACAGATCATCTAATTGCTTACTGTTGAACATAAAGAGCAAGAAGCTATGAAATGCAGACTGTCTCCCCTACTACATTATAAACAACCTAGATATTACTGCCTCACGTAGGTGGTACTTAGCAGGCCAATGATGTATATATGTCTAAGGATGTGCAGGAATTAAGAGTTCTTGAAGTTGTAAAGCAATTCCAGTAAAAATCTTTGACTTTAACAATCTATCACCAAAGCAATTCCATGCCTATTTCTCCCGAGCATTCCAAGTGTCAAGTATAGTAATCTCAGTAGACAACTGGAACATAATTTTCAATATTGCTTTGGGATTCTGGTAAACAACTCAAGTTTAGCAAGTCACTTACCCCCCAGAAACTGAATTCCTCCAGCCACTCTTCCCACAGTCCTGGAGATGAGCTCCGACACACAGCAACCCATGAGGGCAGTGAGAGCCACCAGGAGGAGGAGGCCACAACCCAGGCCTGTCACGATGGTACAGATCCTCCATTCTGCGCTGGGGATGCCCTGGAAGGAGGCATAGCGCCCACATTCCTCCACCATCACCATCATCTGCCGACTCTCATCATGCACAGGATATGAGCACCTCCGGAAAGTACCGAAGGACACAGGCTTGCCCAGCTGTGATCCCCAGAGCCAGTAAGGCATGAAGAACCCCACGCAGGAGGTGGCAGCACAAAGAAAAGAGAGCAAAGCCCAGATCACCCCGGTACAAGTCAGGCTGGATGCCATCTTTCACCAGATAGGGCAATGAGGACCCAAAGTGACTGCCCTGGGACTACAGGAGTGAGGGAAGTTGTGAAATCACCAGGGAACCACAGGTAATCCACAGTTCTGTAATGGGGAGTGTCTATTAATGGAACAGGTCTTCAGTCTCACTGGGCATCAGGTTCCCATCTTCTGTAGTAAGGATGATGGTCCCTGGTAAAACAATAAGAAATATTAAAAGTTAAATGTTTTTAGAGACGTGATAACACCAATTCAGTTGGTCTAGAACTTTCAGTTAATAAACATTCAAACTTGCCTCAACACTTCAAAAGCGGGATGAACTAATTCTATAAACTTCTCTATGATTCAAGTTTTGTCAAACTAGCTCAAAGCTTTTTCATTTCTTTATCTCCTGTAAATGCTCCCAAATTAACTCTGACAGCTATTTACCTAAAGAAATTCAGGACTTTTATTTGCCATGCCAGTGAATTCATTTCATATCCTCACATTAAGGGTAATGTAGCATTTTTACTGGCAGCAAACATAATTCTGAATATTACAATAAAATGAACCATATCATGGTTTATTTGGCTTGGAAGTTCATGCTCATAATTCGCAGCAACTTTTCTGTGTCCCTTTAGGTGCAGTAACTCTCTGCATGAGCCCAAACAAAATAATTAAGATCATTTTCACAACTGCAGAGCACCATAAATTCAACAAACATTATGTAGTGTCTAGGCTCATAGAATGGATGGAACCATTAGGCACTCCCAGTTCTCACTCAGTAGCGTTTGTGAATTCCTTGGGTCTTAACTGTCTTCTAGTGAAAATGAAAGAAAGGCTGTGTATGACTTATTCTCCTGTCTGCAGTTTTGATTCAGTGGTTCCAATAAAATTAATGGAACCATCCCTCCTGCTGAATGATTGTCAGATTGTCCAATCTGAAAAGTAATCCATACTTTCCAGTATTCCACATCGAACCCCAGTCATTCAAATGGTTCCACCCCTCCTTCCCTTTCAGAAAGAGTTCCTGAACCATTTCCCACACTTTCCGTAAAGAAATGAATACAGCAGCACAGAGCCCACGCACCCTACATTTGCATGCCCAGAACTCTTAACTCCAGCTTTCTGAGTCCACAGCAAACTCCCTCTTCCCTCACCTCGCCCCTTTCCCAGCCCTCGCCCCTATCGTTTTCTTTCCACCCGCCGTCTTATTTCTAGTCCAATATGTCACTTTGGGGGAGCTCCGGCTACCTCTTTTTTTTTTTTTTTAAATCTTGTCAACTGCGGTCAGCGTTAATGGCTGAAGTTGGTCTGTCTGGGCCATGAGGCTGGGGAAGACGAGCGCGGGGCGGCACCGGGGGAGGAGGGCCCTCATCTCCAGCTGGGGTAAGGCATCTCTCCCAGACAAGCCCATAGTCAGCCCCCTGCCGTGGCCTCGCCCGCCCTGCACCCTGAAAACACAATGCTCCCTCAACCCAAAAGGATGGAGAGGGGCATTTTCCGGCCGGCCCCCTGGCGAAGGGAGGGATAAGGATGGGAAGGCAGCACCCCCCGGAGGCAGACGCCAAGAGCGGACGCGGCAGGCAGCGAGAGGCGAGCGAGCAGCCAAGCTCAGGAAGTCCGGAGCCCGGGAGCAGCCCAACTCCGGCGGCGGGGACGAGGGGCCCCGGAGAGAAAGGAGCGCAGCCCACGCCCGCGGGGCGGCGAGCGCTTTACTCACATGGCCGGCGGGCGGCGGCCACCTTCTCTCCCGAGTTCGGGGCGCACGCACAACTTGCTGTCTTTCCCGGGCGGAACATCCACGGCAAAGAAGACGCTCCTTCCTTCGCCGCTGTCTTAACAGCCGCCGCGATCCCGGGCCCGACGTGGGAGAGCGAGCGGGCCGGACAGGAGGCGGAGAGTCCGCGGAGGACCGGCCGCGCGCGCGCCCAGCGGAGCCCCCGCTCCCCGCGTGTGTCCGGCGAGGCTCGGGCGGAGCGCTGTGGCCGCGCGGGCGCCCGGCTCGCAAGCAGCGGAGCGGCTCTCCCTTTGGCAGGCGAGGCACGCACCGCCTCCTCCCCTCCGCTGCCGAGCCCTCCTCTTTCTCCTGTCCCCTCCCCTCGCGCCGGCAGACCCACAGCAGACAGTCCGGGGACGCGGGGCGGCCGGCGACCTTCCCAGTCCGTGGGGTGGGGTGGGGTGGGGTGGGGAGGGAAGGGGGCGCACCCCGCTGCTGACGGGGTGCAAGCTCAGCCCCCGGGGACAGATTTCGTGGCTCTCCAGCCCCAAGCCCTTTCGTGACCTCCTCTCGACGCTCCTTCAAAAAGAGTGGAGGAGGCAGGCAGACTGAAAAGTAGGGGAGAAAGTTGCTTGTCTCTCGGTTGCTCCCGAGGGGCCACGGAAGATGCGACACGTTCCCTGTCTGCTTTTCTGGGTCTGGTGTTTGGGGTTTAAGCTCCAGTTTCCTGCCGCCTTTAGGAGATGTAGATAGAAGGAGACCCTTAAAGACTGGCTAAAATGACCCCTTTGAGCTTTCAGGAGTCTCCTGGGATGTAGTCACTTGGGAAGAAGATGAACAAGGCCAGTGTGGGCGTGGGAATGAGAGACAAGAGCGGAGAGCCCGAGGCTCTGGAACTCCATCAGGAGGCCGCCTTTGCAGACAGCCCAGGAAGAAGACAGGGGGAGACTTCCAGCGCGCCTCTCCCAAGAGATACTTTCTTTGGGAACTGCTTTCAAGGCCTTGCGCGCCCTCTCCCTCCCTCCCTCCCTCGTTTCTTCCTTCCCCTTCTCGCCCTCCCTTCCATCCCCCTGTCTAATCAGTCTTGCAATCAATACCACCACTGAATTGCTTTTCTGAGAGACAACTGATTTTGATTTCCCCTCTGGAGTTGAGGTCTTTTTTGGCTTGTCATTAGCGCCAACACCTTTGGAAGTTTCGAGCTACTTTCAGTAGACGACAATGGGAGTCTCTGCTGCAGACAGTATTTTAAGAATCATGCCATCTGGGAACAGCTGTTTGTGAAGCAAATACTTCCTCAGATGCAGTTTATGAAGTGCTTTTTCAAAGTAGTTGAAAGAAATAAATGGGTAGGTATATATTCCATAGTAAATTTTCAAATTGCACCATTTTAATTAGCCGTGATGGTGTACATTTTCCCCAGAACTGCTGCTGGAGATGTGCATTCTTTCATTATTATTTTGAAAGGCTTTGAGTAATTGGTTCCAACCCTTTTGAGGTCATAGACCTTTTTAAGAACATGATGAAACTGATGAGCCTCCTAGGAAAAAAACGCATGTATTAAGCTTTATCACAGCGGTTCTCAAGGGCTAGAAGGGAGAGTATGCCCCCCCCAGGGGACATTGGCAAGGTCTGCAAATATTTTTGATTTTCATGGTCAGGGCAGTGCTACTGGCATCTAGTGGGTGGAAGCCAGGAATGTTGCCAAACACCCTACAATGAATGGGACTGCCCCCCAGAATTATGCAGCTGGAAATAGCAATAGTGCCAAGGTTGAGAAAACCTATTTCAGTGAAATATCAGATGATTTCCTGTTCCCCTGCAGCCCATCCGTGAATCCCAGATTCAGAATCCCTGATTTAAATCATCTTGTACAAATCACTGGTTATTGAGCTCAGCGACAGCATATTAACGATTGGTCTGACTTCCAGCTATGTACCACACCCTTAGTTATCACACAGAGCCTTCGTATCTATATAAAGTGCAGGTAGAAGATATGACTGTATAAAGACTAAATAATGATAGTGAGGTTCTGGCTCAACTTCCACACAACCTGCTGGGGAAATTGGGCCAGGACACTTTCTCAAGCTTAGGGGTGTTCCAAGCAGTGAGGTGCATGGCTGCTATGAAGTTTTTGATGTGTGCCAGTCACCACACTAACTTTTCTTTTAAATTACTTTATTCTCTAAAAAAAAAAAAAAAAAAAAAAACTACGAAGAAGGTGTAATTATTATTTTACAGAAAGGTTAAGTAATTTTCCTGAGAACTTACAGCTAACAAGTGAACTTTAAAAAATCTCATTATCTGCATTCTAATGAACAGAGTAAATGCCGTTGGAGAGATTCTGCCCAAGACAAAAAAGAAGATAGAGGAAGAGACTGGATTTTCAAGAAAATCTATCAGGACACAATATCAATTATTTGGGAAAGTGTAGTGTGTTATATACTGAGACTCGAATTTCTAACTTAAATGAGTGAATTTGGACAAATAGCGACCTTTCAGAGCCTAAGTTTTCTCATTTGTAAAAAGAAGTTGGAATAGATGATTTTTAATATTCTTCTAGCTCATGACTTCTAGTATCATGATTATGCAGGTACTCTTATTTACAAGAAGGAGTTTTGGGGTCATCTAAGTTTGTTCAGGTACATAATTTTATAGGTAAGGATGCAGAGGCTCAGAATCCTTCCAGTGTCTTATCCAAAGCTGAGCTTAGAATCTCTGTATCCTTGATTTCTCTTTTCATTCCGCCATGTAATTATCTTCCCAAACTATAAAATCTTCTGAATTACTCCTTGGGTTCTTGTATGCATACTTAGAAGGCAAAATGCATTATAACATCTTTAAAACCCTTGCATTAAATTTGCACCTTCAAAGGATCCTTAAATTACTTCCCACCCAGAAGTTCCCACATAGCAGATGTCACTGATACCTCTTACTTCAGGTTTGAGTTTCTAGCATGTTTGGATAGTAGTCCCATTGAGTCATAAGATGAGATCATGAACCTCAAAGTATGTGGAAAGCTGTAAAGCATCTACGACAACACTCTTGGTTGGCTACTCAGTATTAACTCCCAACCCTCCTCCCTTGTTCACTAGATACTTTTCTAACCTCCCTTAAAGCTAGTGGTGGCCACATGACCTTGTTCTAGCCAATGAGTCTACTGAGAAGATTTCTGAGGAAGATTGTATTCTCTGATAAAAGGAGAAAGCCTGAGAGAACAGTTCTCTCAGCATCCTGAGCTGCCTTTGGACACATTCTTGAAGGATGAGATGTTTGGAGCTATGGCAGCCTTCTTGTAACCATGAGGGGAATCACAGAGATGTAATCCTAGCACCTTAACATTGTGGAGCTGTACACCTCATTTTGAATTTTTTAAAAGTTAATTATAGATCGTCAACATGGTTTAAGTCATGGTTACTTGAATTTTCTACTTTTAGTATCAGAAAGCATTCCTAATTGATAAACACCTGTACAGATAAGACATATGCTCAATAACAGGAAAGACACATTAGTCAACATTGTATCCCAATGCTTGACAACAGGAGATAGATAATAATTGAACATTAACTGAAGGAATTAATGAACAAATCAATGTCATTGTGATTATTATCCTTGTTTAATGCAGCCTACAGAGTGGATATTTAACTTTTTGTTTTTTAAACAAATTGGGGGTTCTGGGTGAAATTAGGGAAGGAGTATGATAGTGGAAAACAGGAAACAGTACAAAGTCCATCCATCACTTTTGACCATTGGGGAGAGGTTGGAAAGGGAATTCTTCAGTTCACATTTGTGGCTGATCCTATAATTTGGCTGATACAATGTTCATTTCCAACCCTTTTCTTCCATATGTTTCTCTCCCATAGAAGCAATTAAAGCTAGAATCTCCATTTCCCAGCCTCCTTTCAAGTTTGAGTGGCCATGGGACAGTGCTAACTAATGAGACCAAAGTCGAGGGGTGCTGGCACCATCACATCCACTTTCTCTTTCTTCTACCCTAGAAAACGGACATGATAGCATCTTGTTGCACAGTAGCCATCTTTCAACCATGAGGTGACATGCATGAGGACAAAAGCCAGCACGCCAAGAATGATGGGGTGAAGTGGTAGAGTCTGGATCCTTGGTATCTTCGTTAGGCTGCTGTGTTATCCTCAGACTTCTCTTGGATAGGACCGATAACCCTTAGCTGGTTAAGTCACACGTATCAGCAATAAATGAGTACCTACTAGACTATTCAAACTAACTGTTCTCTTGCAGTCCAAGAGCCAGCAGCACAGTAAAGTGGGTTAGACACAGCACGGAGACACTAAGCAGGGCAGAGAGGACAGAATGTTGCCAAGGGAGAATTTATTCTCCAGCAAATGGTGGCTGCCACAGGCATTTGTTGTCAATAGCATGCAATACAGAAGATGCCCCTTTCTTAAAATCTGGCAATAGAAACAGGAACAGTTATGAAGATAGTTTTCAAAATGTCTTAGTCTTAAGTCTTAACATTGTTAAGTTAAGTCTTAACATTGAGAATTTTAAAAAGACAGAAATTCTCAGCATTATAAAATGGCCTGATACGAGAAGTTTTCTCTCAAATACAGACCAGCGAGAAAGAGATCAGGAAGGTGCAGGGTGCAAAAAGCCCCAGTAAAGGACGAAAGAGAGGCTCTAAATAGAGCCAGGGAGGAGTGTCATTCACTGCTCTTGGCTGTGGAGCCCATCAGCCCATTATCAGAATATATCATTTGTTCCTCCGCAGATGCTGTGAGATACCCCAAGAAATGCTCCACTAGCTGAAAAACTGGAATCACGGTTTTCAGTACAGAAGCGGTGAACAGGGGTTAAAATAACTAGTTTGAGATCATGGTAAATGCCTCCTTTTTGCCATTTCCTTCCTTCCTTCATTCCTAAACTACCTTTTCCTTCATGAATCCCTTCTTAAGACAACTCGAGATGGGTATTGCTGTGGTATTTTACTACATTGTGTCCATCTTACATATAGGGAAAAAATCTCATGAGACAAGTGACCTCTTAAGTTTCCTGGTCTCCATTTCACGTGGTCTCGGAGTGAGAGGTGTATCGCTGTTAGAATGCCTGTGCTCCCATTTTTATACATACAGTTACCATAGCTAACCCAACACCCTATTATAGTAGGGTTGCCTATTTCGTTTTCTATGCACTTTCTTTCCTGTGTTTGATAGACCCCTCCCCCTGTAGAAATTGCATATGTCTAGTTATGTACAATTTCTAAACATAGTGATTCATATGACTATTTTCCTCAGGAACTCTCATGGAAATAAGGTACATATAGTCCCTGGTCTACTCCTAGGGGTGCTGTCTGCATTATTCATTTGAAGTTTGCAAATGACTTTGGAAATATAAAGTGCCATATAATTTCTCTATATTATTCTCTTATGAATTAAAGTAGGATACAAATTTTAAATCAGTAACTTATTCATAAGATGAAAAAAATGCGGAGTGTTAAATCACATTTAACATAGTAAATACTTCACATTAAACCATCAAAATGGAAAATGTCTGTAATACGTTATATATATTTTTCCTACATGACCCAGTATACATCTTAAAGCAACACATAACTATGTTTAATATTGAATCAGTGTCATGCTTTTGCTACCTTTAAATTCTTTTTCTTTTTACTTTTAGCATCAAAAATCATCTCAGGCTTTTTCGGTGTTACGACTACGTTTTCTGTTTTTTAAAACATTTCCCAGAATATATGGAAAGATGAGTATAATGAGTTTTATAGAAAGAGATAAGAATTATTTTTTTGTGGATAATGATATGTGCCACTTGAGAGGTTCCCCACCCTAAATAGTGTGAGATGGCTGAACATACGACACCTGACACTGGACAGATGAGATGACAGCAGTTTATTAGTCACATATATTCACGGCTGGGGAAGGAGGATCCTGCACGTCATGTAAGGCCACACTTGGGTTGCCCTTGGGAGCAGAGTGAATCAGCAGGGGCTGTGAGAGACAGGCTTTCTAGTAACAAGAGGATGAAGTGACCCCTGGTTCCCACAAGATCATGTGACTGACTTGTTTGGATAATTTTGTGAGCTGGTAGGGCGATGAAACCCATTAGGTTGAGGACCAAGCAGGGTGCAGGTAAGCTGGCCAGTAGGGGAGCTAGTTGGGTGGGCAGCCTTTCTTTCTGTGTTGGGGGCATATCTGGCAAGAGCAGGGAAACTCACAGCTGGGCCTTTGGGGCCCTGAGAGGCTCAAAGTTGTCAAGGCAGCCCATGAAATTTTAGGCCTTACAATGTAAGCACCTGCTATGTGCTTAGCAGGATGAGTAAGGTAATTCTTGAAGAGCTAACCATCAAGTTTGGGACACATGTTCACAACCAAATCATTGCAATGAATGTCATAAGCTCTATAGTGGAAGTAGGTATAAATTGATTGGAAGCATAGAGGAAGGATTGGCTAATTGAGACAGTTGGAAAAGGCATCATATTGAACATCACTTATTAGACTGGGTTGTTACTATACAAGTTTACAAAAGGTTGGGCAACATAGCTTATCATCTCTTTGCATATAGTGAATGTCCCTTCGACTGCTAACCTAATGCCAATGTCTTCCTCTGGCATATTAACACTCAGGCAGTAGCAATTGAGTCATTGGATCCCTATTTTTCCCATGCCTCAGCAGACATGGCAAGTACCCTATGTCTGTGCTTTGAAGGTAGAAGACACAGCATTGCTATTTATCCCTCTCTCCCTGGAAACAAAGCAAAACAGAACCAAAACCAAGAAACAGAACAGTTGTTTTCTCTATCTCTCTCTATCTCTGTCTGTCTCCTCCCTCTCCCTCCCTCCCTCTGTCACTGTCTCCCTCTTTCCCTCTTTTCCTCCCTCTCTCTCTCTCTCTCCTCCCCCTCCCTCTGCTGTTTATCACCCCCATCACCACTTCTAATGTCTATCTGCTGACATGGTTGATGTTGTATATTGCTCTTAATTCTATTTTTATTTTTATTCTTGTATCTTCTGCTTCTTGTCACCTCGCCCATGCTCTTTAGCTTTTAACACACAGAGACATTGATCTTTCAAAGACATAACTAGCCGAATAGCATTCTCTTTTCATCCACACATTCACTCTAGTTGGCAAGTCACCCAAGCACAGCATTTAAGATATAATCTTCGGCAGTTCAACTCACCACTAACTGCTGAAAATAAGTTCTCTCTTTTCTCCTTGACCCCATTAGTACAGAAGTGGTGTTGCTGGCATATTGGTCATAAAACAGTAATATTTACTTAATATTTAAACATGCTTACATTCAGTTTGTGATAGTTCATATTGGAGTCTCTGATGGAGGCGAATAAATAGGACTTCTCTTCCCAGCTGCAATCTGAACCAATTGAGGGGAAAAGTGGCAGATGGAGACCAAAATATCACGATTACTATTGATAAAGGCTGACATGGAGGACGGAGCTTCTTGAGGGGCAAAGGGCCAGCTAACTGAGCCCCAGAGCTCGGCAGATTTTCCCACTCTTTCAGTCTCAGCAGTGTGGACGAGGGCGGGCGCCCCTGGAGCTGCAGGGGCAACTCCTGCCCCACGTGGAGATTCACCCACAAGCGAAGAGCAGAGCCAACCAAGCACACAAGGGGTTCCTCCCGGAGTCTGCATTTGCCCCAGGTGCTCAGATGAGCAGAGAGAGGCCAGCTGCATTTAAGAAAACATTCTCCTGAGGAAAACCAGAGAACTGGGGAAGCAGCATTTCCCCTCAACCATTTCACAATGGCTGTAATATGAAGTTATTTACTTTAGAAAACTCACTGTTCGTTGAACCTTCTTAGTATTGTAATACCAAATTAAGTGTTTAAGTTTTGGCTTTCTGCTCCTAGGTCATTTTATTAACACATTCAATCCTTGCAATGCATCTTATTTTGGTGAAGAGGGGATGATTTAAGATTTTAAAATACTGTAGAAACAAATCCCCGAAGGCCCAGCTGTGAGTTTCCCTGCTCTTGCCAGATATGCCCCCAACACAGAAAGAAAGGCTGCCCACCCAACTAGCTCCCCTACTGGCCAGCTTACCTGCACCCTGCTTGGTCCTCAACCTAATGGGTTTCATCGCCCTACCAGCTCACAAAATTATCCAAACAAGTCAGTCACATGATCTTGTGGGAACCAGGGGTCACTTCATCCTCTTGTTACTAGAAAGCCTGTCTCTCACAGCCCCTGCTGATTCACTCTGCTCCCAAGGGCAACCCAAGTGTGGCCTTACATGACGTGCAGGATCCTCCTTCCCCAGCCGTGAATATATGTGACTAATAAACTGCTGTCATCTCATCTGTCCAGTGTCAAGTGTCGTATGTTCAGCCATCTCACACTATTTAGGATGGGGAACCTCTCTCTCATCAATAAGGTGAATAGCAGGTGATTAAAATGGTGCTGAATAAATTGATAAAAACATTAATGTCTGAACCCATATCATCTTATCATCAAAAAAGACTACATTATATACGTCTATGTTTTACTTAAAGGCACTAAATTATATAACATGCCTTGGAAATATTTCCATATAGCAAAAATTAAAAGTTTGGAATATGAAATCATTAGGTATCTAGAAATATATTAACCAAATCAGCCACTCCTTGATTTGTGTGGGTAAAAACTTTACTATGTAATTGGAATAAACAATTACTTACAAATTATTAAAATTAAAATCTGGTGAGACTGAGGGATTTTTTTTCTTTTGGCTTATCTGTGTGTCCTAATCTTTCCTCAAATAACCTGGATTACTTACATTCTTAAAATGTTCAATTAGAAGCAGAAGTCATTCATCAATTGAACGAGCTCTCTGAAGCACAGAATAACTAAATCTAACCCACTGCACAGAACGACTTACCAAGAAGCATATTTCAGGTCAGAGTAAGAAGGGTGGGAGTTTCCCCAAGTGGAACGTGCACTTCAAGACTTTTTGTGAACTCCAACACAGTAAATGTCCACTCAAAGAGCAGATCTGTGTGTCAGCAATGGTGTAGAAAACAATCCAGACCTGGTCTGAAGTCCTACTAGATTCTTTTCTGTTCCCTTCTGTTCTTCTGGGGTCCGTTTTCTCTTTAGCACTCCTGTAATAGCTTAAACCCACATCCAGAGAGGCCCCTATATTCATGCAAATTGCCTGGAGAAACTCTAGTCTCTCCTCACTAAGCTGTGGGTCTCACATCTGTCTCACCCCAGGGTTCTCACATCAAACCCCAAGGGGTAGAAGCCCTCTTTGTCTTCATCTCCAAAGTAAGACTCCAAAGTTTCTTTAAAGACGTAGAGGAGGACCAGGGAGGGGTTGCATTTCAGCACTGCAAAACCAGCCGTCTGAAATGGAATACCGGAATACCGGGCCTCTAGTCCTGGAGCCCATGCTGTGACGAGTTTGACAGGGGCTGCTGTCTCCTACTGCCGCTGTCATTTTTCACAGCAGCCATGTGGGTCCCTCTTCCTGGACCCTCCCTTCTCAATTGCCTCTTCCTGCATCCCTAACTTTTTCTGAACCCTTTCGCACCTCTCTCCTAGGCTGCCCTTGGAAACTTAAGTCTCTGTTCCCTGTACTGTTTGAGCATCTCAGCTTTCCACCTTTTTCTCACTGTTGTTCATCCTCTGGGGTCATCACGGCCAAAGACACTACAACAGTCCCATCTCCCCCAATCCAAGTGAAAAATATGTTCTCTTGCTAAGGGGATTTAGATTTGTGCCTTCCTCAGGTGTTAACTGGCTCAAACATGAGTCTGCTTTTCAAAAATATAAAATAAACTTAAAATATATCATTAGACTATGTTTCAAAGCACACTTCTTTAAAAACAACAACTTTTCATCTGTTTAGCATGAGTTCCATATCATCCTAGAGACCCTTTGACCCAAAATATTAAAACAAAAAACCCCACATTATTACTGGTTTGAGAAAGAATATATAAAATACACCACTATGCTGTCTTCAAAAAAAATTTCTCTTTTCCAGGAAGAGTCAGAGCCAGCTTCTGACCATCATCATCAAAATCCACAGTGTGTTCAGCTGTGGAAAGAGCACTACATGAGGAGCCCAAGACCTGAGCTCAGACCCAGAGTCTGGATCTTGACGATACTAATAATGACTCAGACATGAGTTCGGTTATAACCCATTTACACAGGGCTGAGGCTTTACCTAATAAGGTTATTCACCACCATATCTGACCACTTACCTGAGATTAAATTAATCAATCAATTTATTCATATTAGTTAGTGGTGGAGCGTGAATGAATGTAGTGCTTGGATTCTAATGTGATTTTCCTGAATGTTAAGTATTTGTTTCTTTATACCAGAAGCCTCCTAGTGGCAGAAATGCAGCAAGAAGGAGATTGGACCTTCAGTACTTTTCCTTCCAGGCCTAAGCGTGGATTAGATTTCAGTCCAACCTTGTCTGACTTTTCTGCTAATAATTGGTTAACACCCAATGTCTGCACTCCTGACACATAACATGGGAGTAGACTTGGGTTAGTATAGTTCTATTGAAGATGGCCTTAGGCCAAGAGAAGCCCACGTTCTATCTTTGCTATAAACTCCCTGTCAATTGTTTTCTCTCCCTTCACCTTTGTTTTTGTTTTTACGTATATGGCTATTATTTCTTTCATGGTCATGATGCTGAATCAGAAATGCGTATAATATACTTACTGCTAAACTTTGTCTTCACTTACCATGTGCTTTTGATCCAAAAGTGTCACAAGTCTTGTTTGAGCTTGGATTGTCTAGAAAACTAATAATTATAGTGTAGTGAAGAGAGGAAAGCCCTGGATTACTTAATTCAAAGGAGCCTTTGAGTCTGGTTAAGCAGAAGAGACAGGGAATAAACATCCGGTTTTTGATTGATGCTCCCTAACCTTCATTTTTGTCTGTAAAGAAGCAGAATAGGAAAAGGCACAAAAAGGGGCTCCAATAGGAGATCTAAACACAGGGGTGGAAGTCAGCAACACCCAGCACTGGGCTTGGTCTAGCTACCAAATTGTTGCTTGATCTTAGCCACAAGGTAACAGTGTAAAGTGAGGGATCTGGTCACTGTATTGTTCTCTCCTCCAAAAAAAAAGGTTGCACAGTTCTATAATGAGACATAACATGAATACCAATAGCCAATCAGGCCAGTGTCAGGAAATTCCCTGCTGTAGCGTGTTAGCTAAAACCATATAAAATAAACATCTTGAGGGTTCAGTAAACCCCCACAGGGATGTAGGTGAAAAGATGCACCATTTTGCAATGGACTAACATTTTCCCTATTTCTTGTTCTTATGCTTCTTAGATAAAAACAACAGCCGAAAGCCTTAATAACAATTCTGTTGTACTTAATCAGTGCTAGAGAATGCTAGAACAACCTGACACGAAGCTTCTCGATGTAGTAAATTAATCCAAACCATCAATTTTGAATTGTTTATTTTCCCCAGTCAGGTTCTGCAGAATTTCTCTCCTGCCGTTTTAGAATTTATTTAGTAACAAAGAATCCAGCATGTTCAAATCTACAATAAAAGTGGGACCTACTCTTTTAAGATGAATTTCAGGGTGCTGTTATTCTGCCAGGAGCACGCAAAGATCACGACTATTTTAGGGGTCATAGAATAGTGTAACAAACCTAAACCCAATTGCTTTTCTTGTTTTATATTAAAGAGAAAAGTTGTTTTGTTTTTTGGTCTGGATATTTTCCAGAGTTTCTTGGACTAAGTATTGATGTATAAGTAAAGGTAAATAGAAGTATCAGGTATCGCATAATGACTTGCTGCTACCAAGATAAAATTGATCTGAATTTGATTTAGCCGTAGAATCACCTCCTACAGGAGGAAGGCCTGTTATGATTTAGAGCAGGCAGAGTCTGGGCTCTGTCACTTACTGCTTTTCTCAACTTGGATAAGTAAGTTATTTAGCCTGTCTAAAACTCAATTTGCTCATCTGTAAAATGGAGATAATAATATCTTCCCGTACTGTTATTCTAAAGACTAAACGAGATAACAGATGTAAAGTACTTAAACCACAGTGTCAGGAACATAGTAACTGCTCAATAAATGGTAGCTTATATTTTAGTAAGATTTCTCTCCTACTGTCCTAGAATTCATTTAGTAACAAATAATCCAACACTTTCAAAATTACTAACAGGTCTGAACTACCCTTTTAAGATGAATTGCTATATAAAATTAAAGTGAGCTTTCTTTTTAAAATATGATTGCTCAGGGGGCCGGCCCTGTGGCCGAGTGGTTAAGTTCACGTGCTCCACTTTGGCAGCTCAGGGTTTCTCCGATTCGGATCCTGGGCGCAGACATGGCACCGCTCGACAGGCCATGCTGAGGCAGTGTCCCACATGCCATAACTAGAAGGACCCACAATTAAAAATATACAACTATGTACCAGGGGGCTTTGGGGAGAAAAAGGAAAAATAAAATCTTTAAAAAAATAAAAATAAAATAAAATAAAATATGATTGTTCAATATCCCATCTGTTATGTTTTCCACAATTCCTTTTAAAAGAGAAGACAAATTCTACCAAATTTTCCAGATAAATAAAAATATCAAAATGTACCCTGATTTTGATGTATTGTTTAGTATGCTATATTACACAAAATGGTAGCCAATAAAACTTTTCCATTGGAAATAATTTTGGGGACTTTAATACATCAAATGAATGAAAATTGAACATTGGGGAAGTGGTAGAACTATGTGTTTACTGTGAGCTCAAGAAACCTGAGGGTGAAGCTCCCGAAAGCTAGAATCTGTGTGTCTGTTTTCTTTCCTCTAATCAATCCGACTCTCCACCACGCCCCCTCCCTTCTTTCTTTCCTTTTCCCTTGCAGTCTCTGAATCTGTCTTGACAATCCAGATTAGCAGGGACAGATAAATGAAAGCAGTTTGGGTTCTATATGGAAGACATTAATACAATCCCAAAGTCCTTATTAAGTAACCTCATAAGTGGTATAGCCCTCATTGATTTATATCAATTCTAGCTAATAACAATTAATAACCTGTGTAGATAAAAGACAAAACACACTAGTCTGCAAAATTATCAATGATCTAATTCTTCACTTTATTGGCCATTGTGAGAATAGAGATACACCTTTGAGTACAAACATATGAAGAAGTTGTTCCTACTAAAATGGACTTCAGACTTTAGAACTGATGTATAAACCCCCAGATACCATTTTATACAGATTAGTTTTCAGAAACCAAATAAATTTTATTTTGATTATTAAAATTTTAAAATATCCTTCCAGGAGAGAATTAAAATAATGGGAATAGCACGTTGCTTCTTCAGTCTATAGCGAGTTGAGTATTTAGGTGAAGACCCTGTGGGCTAGAAACTACATGGTTGTTACTGAATAGCGACATCTACCGATAACACAGGAGTATGGTCTGCCGCATTAGGAAGCACGGCTCTTTGGCACTGACTGGCCTGGAATCACACATAGTTAACTCCCAAGCATGAAGAGACATTTTGTAGTTTGTGGATTTTGTAGGTCTCTGGTGACTCTTCATTCTCCCACCCATTCCCTGCCAGTTGGCTGAAAGGCTCATCTTAGCACTCGTACCAGAGGTTAAGTAAGCAGGGAATAAAAAAGGAGCCTCACATCAATCAATATTGTTTCTGTTATTTCATGGTTTAGAAACATGAAGTTTCCTTACGGAAGAATTACAAATAACATATGTAGACACTCCCCACCCCGCCCCAGGAGATGGAATTTATCCCCTCCCTGACTCCCTTGAGGGTGGACTGGACTCAGTGACTCACAAAGAATATACTATGAAAAGGAAAAAGTACTAACTTTACAGTGGAGTAGGCAGCAGACAACAGGTGACCAAGGTGAACAATACCAGTGATGCGTGGATACCAGGTACCCCTGATATGATGTGACAAAAGGACACCCCACCTCCGTGGTATCATTTCCAAAACCCCATAACCCCAATCTAATCACAACAGACCAACCCAGATTGGGGGACAGTCTGCAAATACCTGGTCAGTACTCCTCAAAACTGTCCAGGTTCTGAAAAACAAGGGAAGACTGAGAAACTGTCACAGATCAGAGGAGACTAAATGCAGTGTGGTATCCTGGATGGGGTCCTCAACAGAAAAAGGACGTGAGCAAAAAAAAAAAAACGGTGAAATCCTAATAAAGTCTGGGGTTTAGTTAATAGTAAGGTGCCAGTGTTGGTTTCTTGGTGTTAACAAATGTACCACAGTAATGTAAGATGAAAACATTAGAGGAAACTGAAACTGGATGAGGGATATGCAGGAATACTCTGTGCTACCTTTGCAAATTTTCTGTATATCTAAATTTTCAAGTATTCCAAAATAAAAAGTTTATTTAAAAAAAGCATTAAGTATGTGCTGTATACTGGACATTCTTGAGGATAATACCTCATATTTGAAGAACATGCCACCGATTAAAATGTGTTTTCATGCGCTTCCATTTGAACTTCATAGCAGCCTGTGAGGCAGGCAAAATGGGATTGTTTCTATCTACAATGCATAGAGAAGGAAGCAGAAACTCAGAGAAGTTTTGTCCTGCTCAAAGTCACTCAAGGAGTAAGAAGCAGAACCAGAACCCAACTACAGGGCTCGTGGCTCCATCTGCAGGACTCCTTCTTTTTTCTTTCTTTCTTTTTTTTTGTTTTGAGAAAGCTTAGCCCTGAGCTAACATCTGTTGCCAATCTTCCTCTTTTTTTTCCCCCAGAACCCCAGTACATAGTTGTATATCCTAGTTGCAGGTCATTTGAGTTCTTCCACGTGGGATGCCACCACAACATGGCTTGATGAGCGGTGCGGTGCCATGTCCGCGCCCAGGACCCGAAACGGTAAACCCCAGGCCGTCCAAGCAGAGCGTGCAAAATTAACCACTCTGCCACAGGGCCCACACCTCCAGGACTCTTTCTACACCCTGCAAGTTTCTCACCTTTAAATTCTAATAGAAGTGATTCTGGTGGGAGTGATTGACACAATCACAGTGGGAGTGACTGACATGAGATTGTACGATTTAATGTATCTGTGTTATCCTGACCCCTTTGTGGCAGGATTTAAGTGCAGAAAATAGCAATGAACGCTATAAGAAAAAAATGGAATTGGGAAAGAATAAGCCAAAGTTCCAATATTTACTTCCAGGCTTCATCATGAAGTAATAAAATTCTCTCTGCCAAGAAAAATCCTTCTCATCCTTTAAGGCTTGCCTCCAGAATTACTTTGTGAGTCCTTCCTCCCACCTCCCCTCTGCGTACACGGAGCACAGTCCTCCAACTTGTGCACTTCTGCAGCACTTTCCACTGCTTCTTTTGGGGGGGGGGGGAGCGGAAGGCAAAAATATTAGAAATAGACATTTATATTTTTGCTATATATAAAATGACTCTTCAATCTCTCCTTTTCTTACAACCTCTTTTTCTACCCAAATTTAATGCTCAAACATATTTTTTTCTGGCCAAATGGCTTGATGTTGACGGGCATGTTAAATTACTTAAACTCAAATGTCTACAGAGACCAACAAAGGAGGATAGACGAGTAAAGTAGGACCAAGGACAAGAAAAGTCAAGTGACCTTCTTTGTCTCTTAGTTTCCCACTTTTGGAAGATACACAAAAACCGATATTTTTCTACTATAAGAAAAAGGGTGCTTGATGGTAAATGGCAACTCTCATTTGACCCAAGTGTTTGTGAAAGAAAAAGAGAGTAATGTGAATTGTGGCAAATCAGAAAGTGTATGGCCTGTGTAAAAGGGTAGAACTATTTTGTTCCAAACAACTGTTGCCTTGTGGAAATTCAAGGATAGTATTGACAAACATCCTCTTTTTTTTTTTTCAAGAGAATCTGGAAATTCAAATATTTATATTTGGCTCATATTTAGTTAAAATACTATGCTGGCCATCTAAGATGTATGTGGCCCCAATCTGGCCCATGTATACCAGTTTGCAGCCTCTGATTTAAACAATATGTCAAGAGTAGTATCAAAATAAAGTATTGCCTTGAGAGGTTTCCAGAAAAGACTTTTGCCCTCTCAACCTGAGGCCGACCTCAGAAATTCTACTGCTGAACACTCTTCCTTTGAATCAAAAGGGTGTTCTCTATTCAAAATGCAAATATCTTTTAGAAAGTAACACATTGAGTTATTATTAGTGACGCAAACTTTAAAGTACATGATAACATTAGATCTTTTTAAACTATTACATAGATAAGACATGAAAATAGGGGAAAACTGAACAGAGCATAAAAGATTAGAGGAACAAGCTGCCCAGGATAGGAAAGAGCTATGTGTTAGGGTCTAAAATGAAACCTCTATTTTCCCGATTTGATTGTGAGCAGTCCTTGCCCTTGACTTACAATGGTAGCTCCAGTAAGCAACAATTGTTCTTTTCATAAATCTTGAAACAAAAAATTGAGACTTTCTCACTTTTGATGGAATGTTCTTTTCCTGGATTAGTTTACAGTTTCCAGATGGCAAGATATAAGGAAGGGACAAGGATTACTTATAGATGACGTTCACAGATGAAGCTCATGCAAAAGCTCCACCCTCTATATTTCCTCTGACAGCTGAAGCGCAGTATCTAGTCTCTTCCTTAGTTAGGTATAGAGTCTTAGTTAAAATGCCTCCAATGAGAAGCATAATGTTAACCCGTTTAATATTTCAGCGGAGAGAATTTGCAAGAATAGGAAATGGCCACAAAGAATGGGAAATGGAAGATGCTGGACTTTCCTGAGAAGTCTTAAGCACTGTAGTAGCAAACTGAACTTAGGATATTTAACTTTTTAATGAAAGGGCAAAAAAGAGAAGCCCCACACTAGAAATGGAGAAATGAGAAGGTTAGAAAGTAGCATCCTTGTCATTGTTTTGCTTGTAGTCAGCCTTGTGAGTAGATATCACAGTGTTATTTCATTCCCTGGAAATATTATCCTCTGTTTTCCCACCTCCCCTTACCTAGCTCCTTCTCTGCTGGATGTCTAACCCCTTAAAGGACTCTCTAATTGCTTTTATTTGGTAGACTTAAGGAATCATCAAGGCAACATTTTAGTCTTTCAGAAGGGTCTTCCATAATTCTCAGAGCATTTCAAGTTATTCAAGCATTAACTTCATTGGAATATCCTGCCTTTCTGAATTTCCCTTATGGAACTCCTGTCCCCTGACAAGATGAGATTAATAACAGTGTTGGTAAGTCTCACAGCGAAGATTTTTGGAGCCAAACAAAGAGGGAACTGACCATTGTCAAAGCATTTTGAGGAAAGAATTATGACTTTAGAAAAAAAGTTTTAAGTTTATGTATTGTTTGCATTACGTAATCTGGATATTTCTCTCAAGCAAATTTTTTTTAGTATTGATTGAGATTAGTTTCTCCTCTCTGTCTCTTGGGTGTTTTTGTCAACTAACATCACTTCATTGCATTCAGCTGATTTCCTTATTGCTCCATTAAATTCTGTTTTCCTTTCATTATTCTTGTTGTCTACATTTTAACAGGAATTCCTGTTTCCCCACATCTTTACCATACTCAATATTATCATTATTAAAATCCTGAATATTATCATTATTTTGCCAATTTGATAAGTAAAGAATATATATCAAATGTTTGCATTTCTTTATTTGCTAGTAAGGTTGATTTTTCAAAATCATTTTCATCTCTATTTCTTCTTTTGTGAATTCTCTGTTCCTGACTTTTCCCCACTCTTCTTTGAGGTTGCCTTGGTTATTTATAGAATACATATCATAGAGGGCCAAGAGATGAGACTGGATAAATAAATTAGGACTGATTTAAGAGGGCTTGAGAGCCTGCTTGAGAATTTGAAGCTGATATATGAAACAATAAGACTGTATGTCAATTATCCACATCAAGGAAGGGCCAATCAATTTTGAACCTTTTTAAACTATAAAATATAATATGCTTATAGAAGATTGCTTGAAAAATATAAGTACAAATTAACAAATAATTATAAAGCAACAGCAGGCCAAGAAATAGAACATTATGGCATTCTAGAAATGCCCCCTTTGCCCTTCCTTGAACAGAGTTCTCTCCCTCATCTCTGTAAGCAACCACCATTTGTTTTACCACCTCTGTCAACAACATTATTTAGCTCTGCCTGGTGTTTTTTAAAAATCTCATATAGTTTTTTCAAAACCTCATTTAGGGCCATTCTTCTTTTGCTCAGTGTCACGTCTGTGAGATTAGTCTGTGTTGTTAGTGTCTCTTGTAGATTGTTGATGTTCATTGCTGGAAAATGTTTCCTTGTATGAATGTACCATGATTTATTCATGTATTCAGAAGTTGATGGATTTTCAAGTAGTTTTCAATTTGATGCATTACAAATAATGCTACTACCAATATTTCTGTTTATGTATATGGATATTCTCTTTGAATGTATTTTAATAGAGGAATTATTCTATCGAGTTTTTCAAAATCTTTTCCAAAGTGGTTGTACTAATTTATACTTGACCAGCATAATGTGACTTTATGCTCTCCACCCTCACACACTCTTGGTTGTGTAGTGGAATTTCATTGTGGTTTTAATTTGCATTTTTCTGATCGTTAGTGAGGTTGAACAACTTTTCCTATGCTTATGGACAATCAGATATTCTCATTTATAAATTGCCTGTCCAAATCCTTTGCACAGCTTCTATTAGGTTACATAGAGGGGATTGAACAGATAAGTAAATACATTAGGGATAATGGAAGCCATGTTTCTAACTGTTTGAGAAGAACTTTCTGGGAGAAAACAGAAATGAAGGAAGAAAAGAAGGGAAGGAAGGGCGAATAAGGAAGAAAACTAAAGGAAAGGAAGAGAGGAAGAAGTCACAGAAAGGAAGAAAACTAAAATGAATCTTGTCATGTTGATTGGAAATAGAAAAATTGATGCGAACTCATGGTTTTCAATGTATGTAGATAGATGTATAGATGTCCATGGACGCAGGGAGAGTATGAGATGAGCCTGGAATATATTATTATGACAGAAAGCAAGCAAAAACTCAGTGATGGAAATGTATCAAAAGGACACAGAAGCTGGTTTGGATGGCCTCTTAAAAATAAATCATAGCAATAGATTATGACTCACTGAATAAAATAGGAAACTATAAGTCCTAAACAAATATGTTTTAAAGTTTGATAAGAAATAGGGTATGTACATAGTTTCAAGTTACTTCCCATGACACACTTTAAATAGAAATGAGAAAGGCATAATATTACAGTGACACCACCTTTATTAAATGATCAAGATGAATACCACGAGTAACTGGATAAATTAAAATTCTGCACCACCTGATAAGATGCAATAGGAACACAGCGTCAACCACAGTGATATTCCTACCAATACTGCATACTGAATCTCCTTATGAGGTAACAGCACAGAAAGAGAAACTAAGGAACGATCTATAAAATGCCTGGCCTGTAATCTTCAAAAGTGTCAAAGCCATAAAAGTTAGGAAAGGTTACGAAACTGTCCCAGACTGCAGGAGAATGAAGAGGTGTGACAAATAAAGGCATCGTGTGATTCTGAACTACTTCTTTAGTGAAACTTGGATGGGCTCTGAGGATTTTATTTTTTTTCAGGTCTAACAAATAATTTACTGCCTTTCAATCTGTGTCAGATGGGCTAGGAGAGAGCTGGGAGGAGGGCAAACAGCTGGGGTGCCCTGATGTCTGGGACAGTTCGTGGCAGTCTGAGCAAAGCATCCGTGCGAGGCTCTGCGGTCACCTCTGTCCACCATCTCTCGGCCGGCTGGGCTCTGGAGGCCCATCTTTCCTCCCTCCCTTCCCTGCTTGCCTCCATCTTCCTACGTGTCTGGCCTCCTCCCCGCATCCTCCCCGCATCCTCCACGCCCTGAGCCTGTGCCCGCGCGGGGCGCAAAGTAGCCCGAGCGGACGGACGCAGCGGCTGCGGCTATCTGCGAGACCAAGACAGGCGCTTGCAGCCGGGGCAGCCCGGGCCACCGTCGCGGGCGCGGGCTCAGCTTCCGCAATTTGTGCTGTCCTGTCTCACGCACCACAGTGTAGAAGGTTTGGTCCGCGCCAGCGCCAAGAGCCGCTGGTCACACGGGTCCCGGGAGCGGGGGCATGTGAGGGAAGTGGGGGAGGCCCAGAGGGTCGTGAGCTGATGCCAGAGCCAGAGGGGCTGTTCTGGCCGCCTTGGCCGACGTCTTGGTGTAGGGGATGCTCTAACTGCCGAAGGTCCTGAGCCTGCCTCTACTCGACGTGCGCATACTTGTTCCCCACCAGCGCCGTGGACAAGTCGTCCCAATCCTTCACCGGCTTGATCTGCCGCCTGTACTGACGGCTGTTCTCAAAGGACGTGGTGGTATTGATGCTGAACACACAGAGGCAGGAAATTTACACAGCCAGTACATTTTCAATGTTATTTTCCTGATTTTGATGTTTTTACCGTGGTTATGTTTGTGGGAAATACACACTAAAGTATTTGGTGTAATGGGTGCCAGGTTAGGATTCGGTTTCACTTTATCACGACCTAATCAGTTAGCCTGTTACTATTTCCCCGATGCTGGCAGAAGACCTGAGAGGCCTGGACAGGGACATGTATTTCATTACTCATGGCACAGGAAGCAGCATGAACATTGCCCTTTACATCTGTTTCCCTTCCCGGCAAAGTCCCATGACGCAACACAGAGGGCCTGGATGGCACCTGCGCGTGCAGTGGGTTGCACTACAAGGACAAACGCTGAACTTGGCGAACCCGCTGTTTTATAGCAAACAGTAAGCTTGATCTTTGTCGGGAACATGACCTCATCACTCAAGGTTGCTCCCTGCAAACAGACCCTGATATAAACCCAAAGGAATGGAGTGTGTGGTCCAGTCAAAACATGTACAGGAATTTTTGTGGCAGTATTCATATTATTCCTACTATCTCAAAATTGTGATCAACTCAAACGCCATCCATAGTAGAGTATAAGGTGTGTTCATAGACTGAATAGTGTATAGCAATGAAAAAGAATGAATTACTGTTACATGAAACAACGTTCATCAGCCTTACAAGTATAAGGTCAAATTACCAAGTAGAAATACAAAAGAATATACAGTGTATTGTTTCCTTTATATAAAGTTGAAAAGTGGATGGAACTAACCTGTGGTCAAGAGAGAAAGGCTCCTAGTAGAGCTAGTGACTAGAAGGGATGTGAGGGAGCCTTCTGAGATGCTAGTGATTATTTTTTCTTCACCTGTGAGGTGGTTACATGGTTGCTTTCACTTTGTTATAGTTTGTTGAGCTGAATACTCATGACACGCGCAATTTTTTATGTTTTACTTCAACAAAAGATTTAAATGAGAAAAAAATGCTGGGGCTGGCTCCATGGCCGAGTGGTTAAGGTCGCGCGCTCCTCTGCTGCCGCCCAGGGTCCGGATCCTGGGCGCGGACATAGGACTGCTCGTCAGGCCAAGTTGAGGCGGGGTCCCACATCCCACAACTAGAAGGAGCTGCAAGTAAGATATACAACCGTGTACAGGGGGAGTTGGGGAGATAAAGCAGAAAAAAAAAAAAAGATTGTCAACAGTTGTTAGCCCAGGTGCCAATCTTAAAAAACAAAATGCTAACGTGTGCTTATTGTATAAGTGAAATAATACAAAGATGCGTAAAGGAAATGCTAATAACTTTCCCAGCTGCCTAATCTCCTGGGGTGTCCTTTTATTTATTTATTTTTTTTGAGGAAGATTAGCCCTGAGCTAGCATCTGCTGCCAATCCTCCTCTTTTTTGCTGAGGAAGATGGGCCCTGAGCTAACATCCGTGCCCATCTTCCTCCATTTTATATGTGGGACGCTTGCCACAGCATGGCTTGACAAGTGGTGCATAGGTCCACACCCAGGATCCAAACCGCAAACCCCAGGCCACCAAAGTGGAATGTTCGAACTTAACTGCTACGCCACCAGCCTGGCCCCCTGGGGCGTCCATTTTTAATAGACCAGTATGCATCCTTTTATATTTCCTTTTAGTTAAACAAGCAAATATCATCATTTGTACACAAATATCTCTGGTTTCTCTTTTTTGTCTTATTGTTTGCTCTTATTCATTATAGGATACATTTTATATAGTTTAAACTCTAATATTTTTATTTGACAATTTGTCATGGAGTTTTCTATAAGTTGGTAGCTATAGTTTAAGCTTTTATGTCTAATTTTTCTACCCACTCATGTATAATTTTACATAAACAAAAACATATACTGCTGTTTGTTTTTAGCGAAGTTTTTTTTTCTATGTGTTCTCTCTTCCCCCACATGATTTCTCTCACTTCTGGAACAACCTGATATTTTTCTCCCTACTTATAGTATCATTTATAAATGTATAATTTGTTTTTTATAATCATTTATGGATATAAAATGAAAATTTACATGCAAATATATAAAATACATTGATATTAATAGTCTCATTCTTATTAATTTTATTTCATATTTCTGTTCTATCTTGTTCCCAAATTAGGTTAGTGAAGCACTTTTGTGCATTTAATAATCAAAGCTCCATATTGTGCCCAAATATTCAAAGTGCTATACAAATATGCATAGCTATTGTAAATACAGCATTTTAAAGGTAGAAATAGGGTGAATAGTTTTATTTTTCAACACAATTTGAATATTACCTGAGACAATTGGGGAAAAAGTACTTTCTCTGATTCATCATAAGGCTTTATCGTAGTATATTGTTTGCACCTACTGGAAGCAATTGGAAATAGTAGGCTCAATAATACGCATTAATTTTTCTGCCCAATATCTGCATTTTATTTTCCTTTCTCTAGTGGAGAAAAATCTCATTATTTAATCATTAATGTTATTGCTTATAAGGAGTTATAGCCAGTTAACTAGGTGTTCTTTCATTATACTTAATTTAAATTCTCTCTTACCTTTTGAAGGATATCATAATTTCAACAAATAAATGTTTGCTTTCTAGTTTTTAAGAAAATTGCCCTGTAAATTGGCATGTATTTCTTCAGAAATCAAGCCTAGTTAACATGTGAAATTAAAATGAACTCAATGGCATTTTTTAAGGAAAAGAGTGATATTAGCATTGTTAGAGTTTCCAAAAATTTTACATTGTTTCATAAGTTAAATGGGAATGAGGGACTGCAATTCAATGACTTTAAAAGAAATTCTCAATTCATCATCATAAATTTGTGTCAAGCATGGCAAAATAGGTAGACATATACCTTATAAGTAATTTCTACTTTGATGTCAATTTCCAATCAGAGGCAGGTGATTTATAAGCTTTTTATTGTTGATAACAGAAGTAATAATAGTGCCTATACTTTACCCTGAAAAATAAGAAATAGGCTTTAGAAACAGGACTCTGAGGAGTCAGCCTGGAGTTATGCAAGAGAAAGAGAGAGGATTTCTCCTTGTGTATCGTTACTCATTTCATATGTTTTCTAGGTCTGAGGTCCCACAGAGAGATTGGGCCTGGTTTGGGGCCCCTGCCAAGGGTGACGGAATTTAGACACTTTCATTCAAAATATTTCCGTTAATTAGGCTTTGGAATCATCTTATCTTGATTAAAGAGCCTCCCCTTAAGAAAAACCTGTTTTCTCTACTCTGAGATTGTTACCGTACACTGTTTTCACTCTTTCAGATGTAAAGAGTAGGCTGCACTCAATGATACGCAGTCCACATTCTGTCAGGCCTCTGATCACACCTTTAGCATACCAAGATGCTGGTACTTCCTAAAAGTTACTGTTCACCTACTGGCATTCTTTTCCCAAGTTTTTCTCTCTTTTCTCCCCAGGTACAAAGCACCACTGGTTTTGGTGGCTCTGTTCCTTGGCCTCATGATTGAATTTCTTGTTTAGAATGAACCACTCCATCTCTGCCACCAGGCAGCTCTTTAAACACACTGGCCCAAAACTGCAAACCAAATAACCCAGAGGTCAGCTATTCATTATGAGGGATGTAATCATTCATAATCACATGCCAATGCTGGAGAGCAACTCAGATTTTGCTAAGCAGTCACTGTTGACAGCTTCGCTATCAAATCTCCAATGATAGACTCTCACCCGACTTAGGTCTTGACGTTTCTGTGCAATCATTGCTTTAAGCTGACAAAAAATTGCATTGCATTAATATTTAAAACTAAAATCAATGATTACTCTAGCACAGTGACAGAATGCTGCTGCTCAATGCCATTGAATTTCTCATTAATATTAATTTATAGTTTGTAGAGAAATGGTTTAACAACTGAACTACACACATATAATTCAAATATTGATTAACTGAGCCATAAATCTGTGATCATGAAAGAAATTGCTTTTAACCATCTGTGTTTGATTTTACGGTCTTTCTTAGCATTTTCAAACTTCATCATATTTCTGTAATAACGTGTAACGTACTTTTTCTAGTAGCTTGGTTATTAGCAAATATTTTCCAGTTTTCTGACCAGCATAAATTTGTTTTAGGTTGCCAGGAATGACATAAAACTTTCCAATGAGATCTTTACCTAAAGGCACGATAACCTTGCTATCACTATTATCATCTTCAACCATAATTTACTGAATATGTTTTGAGAACCAGGGACTGAACTAAGAATCTGATTTTCCTTAATATAGGAAAATGATGCTATTGATCTAAAATTAGTAGAATACTTAATTTGAATTGTTTCTCTTGATTGTGGTAATTAACTTCAAGTATGTTTAAGCTATAAACACATATGTCATGTTTGTAACATTGGATGAACATGTGCCCACAGAACAGTAATTAAAGATCCACCATCCTAACTGGATGCATTTGTAAATTCCAAACAGAAAATTTGCTTTTTGTAAGAGAACAGTTTACTTATTTGTTCATTAACAAATATTCATTGAATGTATGAGGCATTATAGTAATACTAAATTATTTACTAATTTACTAATGTAATAATGTAAATTACTACTTAATAATTTACATTATACTAAAATTTTTGCTGTGGGGTATATAGATGAATAACACATATTATTTAACTTCGAGGTATTTTATTGTAAGCTAGGAAATTGATGAGGCGTGTATGCAATAACCATAATGCAAATTCTACTTTTTGTATATTTATTTTTTTACAACCTCCCTAAGTTTGTCAGAACCAGAGAGAGAGAGTAAACGGAATTATTGTGGAGATGAACCTTCTTGTTGGAGTCTGTCGTATTTGGATATGCCTTCAGTGAGAAACACACGTACTAAAGCCAGAGCCACCATTAGTGTGTACCAGAATCATCTGGAGGACTTGAGAAAACACACATGACTGGCCTTCACTCTCAAAGTTTCTCATTCAGTGGGTCTAGGATGGGGCCTGAGAATTTGCATATCTAACAAGTTTCCAGGTGAGGCTAAGTTCCTGGTGCAAGACCCCACTGAAAAACCCCTGGATTATAGACTCCCAAAATTGGTTAGTAATAAAAACTACATAGGGAGCATTTTCTTTCTTTCTTTTTTAACTTTTGCTTTCTTTCCTGCCTTCCTTCCTTTCTCTCTCCTTCCCTTTCTTTCTTTTTTCTTCTTTTTTCCTTTTTAGCATGGATCTTCCTCTGCCTCACTCTTAAGAGATTCAGTGGGTCTGTGCCGAGGATCAAAAATCAACACTTTCAAAAGCTTACAGTATGCTGAATTGTGGGTTAGTTAGTTTTCCTTTCCACTGTACTAGGGAAAATTAAATATGGGAGAGGATTGAGTTCACATGGCAGGTAAGCATAATGTAAAGGGATTGGTTAAATAAAGCAGAGAATTTGTACTCTTTGATTTGCACTAAAACTGCCATCCATATAGACACCCACATGAGTGTCCTTAGGTGTCCAGAGATGGCAGAGTTTAGAACATTCTAAAAGACCAGTTCTGATTGCTGATGGGCTGTGCACTCCCAGAGCTGGGGCTCATTAGGAGCTAAGAGTGGTGCTCCAGAGGGGCAGTTATGAGGAATGACTGAATCACTGTGACCTATAATCCACCTTCTCACATCATGGATGATTTCCTATTTTTAAGCAACTTCAAGGTTCTAGGTCACTTTTCATTCTTACTAATCCTAATCCAGTAACAAATCTTTGTGTTTCCCAAACTGGATTGTGAGAACACCACAAATAAGTATGGGGCAGCTTCTGGGAGCATCAGTTTTAATTAAAAAGTGCTCTGCCACATTATCTCTCAGAAAAGACTCTAATACTGAGAATTTGAAGCACCATAGGAGTGTGGATGTGCATGCATGTGTGTGTGCATGTATGTGTGTGTTTTATATTTTGTGATTCCCACAGAAGCAGGCCTGGGACAAGGACTTAAAACACGAGTAGGGGAGTAGAAAGGTAAGAGAAGAAAGGAAAGAGATAAAGGCTGTCGCCAAATGGAGCTTAATCTTGCTGGGGGACTCCAACAGCAAGTGTAGACGATGTGTTTCAGAATTACACTATCCAAAGGTCAAGGGAGCTGACCTCTCATCAGTCATTGGTTGACATCTCTACTCAGGGCTTCCCCTACCCTTCTCACCTGTTTGAGTGGAGATCAAAGGGGTCTGGGTGGCCTGTGAAACTCTCAGAGAAAGAGTTTATGATGCTGGTGTGCACTGAAATGGGAAGGCTTGAGGGTAAACGAGCAGCCCTCAACAGCTTCTGCTATAAATACCAAGTATTGGCAGGGATGTGGAGCAATGGAAACTCTCAGACACTGGTATGATCACTTTGGAAAACTGTTTGGCTTCTTAGGCTGAGCATATGCACACCCTACAACCCAGTAATTCCATTCCTAGCTACATGTCCAAAAGAAATGCGAACATATTCACCAAATAACGTGTTAAAAATGTTCATGTAAGCACTATTCATAATAGCAAAAATGAAAAATCCCCAATGTCCCTTAACAGTAGAATGAATAAATTAAAAGCGCTATATTTATGCAATGTAATACTCTACAGCAATGAGATTGAACGAACCACAACTATATGTATCGGTGTAGCTGACTCTCACAAACGCAATGTTGCATAAGATGTAAGGCGAAAGAAGTCAGACACAAGAGTAGATACCGAGTAATTTAACTCACAGAATTTCCAAATTGGTGAAACTAATTATGCTATTAGAAGTCAGAATTAATCCAGTATAGTGGTTACCCTCACAAGGGAAGTGACTAGATGGGGGCTTCTAGGTACTGGTAATGCTCTGCTTCTTGAGCTGAGTACTGGTTATGAGTACTAAGTACATACTATACTGTATGTTCACAATGTGAAAACTCATTGAACTTTATACTTAGGATTTGTGCACTTTTCTGTGTGTCGTTATACCTCGACCAAAATTTTACAACCTGCAGAAGTCAACATCAGCCTTCCTCATCCGCATCTCCCAACCGTAAAAAAAACTCCAGTGTGGTACTGACATGTGATGAGAGACTGATCGACTGAAACAGAACAGAACATCCATAAATAGACCGAAGACGTGTGACAGTATATACAATGTAAAGGTGGCTTTTCAAGTCAGTGAAAAACAGATGGATTATTTAATAGATGGTGTTGGGATAACTAGGTAGTTATTTGGAACAAAAATGATTTTAGCTCTACTTTATATCTTATATCAAAAAAATTCCAGATCAAAGAGTAAATTTTAAAAATAAAGTAAAATTAGTAAAAGAAACTCTTAGAGGATGTTTTCAGAATTTTAGAGTAGAGAAGAGTTTTTAAAGTACAATATAACAAAAAACCCTCAAAAAACATAAAACAAAAGACCAATCAATTAAATCATATAAACTTAAAAAAATGTGTAGCAAAATCTAACATAAATAAAAAAGTAAACAAAAAGGGAAAAATATCTCCAGTTCACAATACGTATGGATGGCTAATATCACTGGCATGCAAAAGCTCCCTCAGATCAATAAGAAAAAGATCAATAAGCCACCAGAAATCTAGACAAAAAATATATACAAACAGTTCATTGAAAAAGAATAAAAGTGACTCAAATGTGAAAAGATGCTCAGCGTTACACACGAGTGAAATAAAGGTAATGCTACAATGTTATCACTCCTACAGTATTGACAAACATGAATACTTTTTATAATACACTGACTTAGCAAGAGCATGAGGAAGCAGGCCCTCTCTTACATTGCTAGAAGGAGACTCTAAAAGGTGGTGAAAGCTTTATAGAAAATAGTTTATTTGATAGGCAATATCTATCAGTATTACAGATGAACACAAAATTTTATCCAATAATTTTACTTTTAGGGATATATCTTACAAATATGTTAGAACATGAATAAAATTATACATATATAGTTATTAATTTCAGTGGTATTTGAAATAACAAAAAATTGAAAGAAAAAAAGAAACTCTAACATCAATCAATAGAAAATTGGTTGATAAAATGCAGCCATAAAAAGAATGAAAAAGTTCTTTTTTTTTTTTTACAGATATGGAACAACTTCAAGTGAAAAAAGCAAGGTGTAGATTAGTATATGGTATATAGTATGGTAGTATTAGTATATAGTTTAGTATAGTATATTAGTATATAGTATTATTATATAGTATAAATATATACTTACATTTTTTTAAATGTAAAAAGTAATAGTTTATAGATTCAGAAATAAATAAAATTTAAAAGTAGAACTATAGATCTAACTCATAAAATGTGAATATTAAAGGGTTAACTCAGCAGATTTAGGATGTTCAAACTCTGTACATTCTAAAGACATCTCCCCGGAGATAACCAATGATCCTTGGAATATCCTGCCTGATAAGAGTGTCTTGGGCCAGCCTGGTGGTGCAGCAGTTAAGTACACACGTTCTGCTTCTCGGCGGCCCAGAGTTCGCCAGTTTGGATCCCAGGTGTGGACATGGCACAACTTTGCAAAAGCCATGCTGTGGTAGGTGTCCCACATATAAAGTAGTGGAAGATGGGCATAGATGTTAGCTCAGGGCCAGTCTTCCTCAGCAAAAAAAAAAAAAAAAGAGGAGGATTGGCAGTAGTTAGCTCAGGGCTAATCTTCCTCCAAAAAAAAAAAAAAAAACACAAAAAGAGGGTCTGCATACCTGGGGCCTTGAGCCATGCCAGATAGGTTATGCTAATAATGTGATTTATGGTAAACACCTGTTTTTGTTTGCCTGGGGCCCTTTGTCATGCTGTATCGATTTGACCTCTGGGAGGGACTAGAGACTGAGTAGTTAAGGTCAATCACATGAGGGCTCCAAGCCTATGTGTCTGATCCCCAGTAAAATCCATTAAAGTTTGGACGAGCTTCCCTGATTGGAGATACTTTGTACACATTGTCACACATCATTGTTAGGAGAATTAGGTTCTGTTCACACAACTCCACAGAGAGAGGACAACCAGAAGCTGTGCCTGGTAACCTCCTGGACTCTACCTTATGTGCTTTTTTCCTTTGGTGACTGTATTCTACATCCTTTCAATGTAATAGACCACAACCATGAGTATAACAGCATTTGTGAGTACCGTGAGCCCTTCAAGCTAGTTCCTGAACTTGAGAGTGGTCTTAGGGTCCCCTAACACAATAGGTAAAGCGATATTTAGAGGGGAGTTTATTTCTTCATATGCTGGGATTAGAAAGGAATAAAGACTGAAAATTAGTGAGCTAAGCATCCAGTTTAAGAAGTTAGAAAGAGGGCAAGAGAAAACTGGAGATCCACATGCAAAACAGTGAAGTTGGACCCATATCTTATACCACTCACAAAAATTAACTGAAAGTGGATTAAAGACTTAAATGTAAGACCTGAACCCATAATACTCCTAAAATAAAACATATGGGAAAAGCTCCTCAACGTTGATCTTGGCAATGATTTTTTGGTTATGACACCAAAAGCACAAGCAGCAAAAGCAAAAATAAACAAGTGGGACTACATCAAACAGAAAATCTTCTGTACAACAAAAGATACAATCTACAAAAAGACACGGGCACCCTACAGAATGGGAGGAAATATTTGCAAACCATATATATCAGATAAGCGGTTAATATCCAAAATACATAAGAAACTCATACAACTTAATAGCTAAAAGACTAATAATCTGACAAAAAATGGGCAGAAGACTTGAAGAGACATTTTTCTGAAGAAGACACACAGATGGCCAACAAGTATAGAAAAAGATGCTCAGCGTCGCTAATCATCCGAGAAATGCAAATCAAAATCACAATGAGATATCACCTCACACCTGTTAAGATGTATTATTATAAAAAAAAGACAAAAGATAAGGAGTGTTAGCGAGGATGTGGAGAAAAGGGAACATTTGTGCCCTGTTGGTTGGAATGTAAATTGGTACAGCCACTACAGAAACCAGTATGGAGGTTCCTGAAGGAATTAAACATAGAACTACCATATGGCCTGGCAATTCCACTTCTGAGTACAGGTGTTTGCTTACTTCCAGAGACACACAGAGGAAGAGGCAATCAGGATTTGCACACACAAGGGAGCTAATAATTGACATCTCAAATGAAGTTGGGGTACATCCTGGAGGGACGCCCCACTCTTGCTCTGCTTCCAGCACTTTTCCCATGTCCCATACTCCCCCAGCACAATGGGAAAGTAGGAGGTTTCAGGGAAACAAAAAAAAATCTCATTAGCCAAATAATAGAGGGAGGATGAGGAACTATTTACCTGCAAAAACATACTTCGTACTGACACCTAGGACTCACAGTTTTGTACATCTTTAAGGGAATCAATCATTTTTCTAAAAGAGCGTTGTTCCAAGAGTTGCCACTGATATTGAATACAATAAGAATAGGGCTCCTTGGAGTTAGACAATACCAAGCCCTACTTTCCACACCTAATATCAGGACAATCAAAATGCATGAATGGGCTGACATCTTGGGTATGAAGTGGGAGCAGGATCCCAGAGCCCAGCTGCTGGCGCTATATTTTCTCACTAGAGTGGCAGGCTTCGTGATAGTTATTAATATTGAGAATTCACTATCAGTCCTCAGGCTTAGGGCAGGGGCCCCAGCAATGAAAGGGCCTCTTCTTTTTGAGACCTGCCATCCAGAACTTCCACTGGCACTGGGATCCAGAGCTTAAATTACCTGTCCCATGCATTGGGTCACAAGAACAAGTTTGGGTTTTATTAGGGAGACTAAGTGGTAGTTCAGGAACTTGTGGCTGCTGTCCCCTAGATGCAGGGTCTGTTCCTTCTTTCTTATGGGGACTGGAGAAAGGCAGATTATCTTGCAGGTGGAGGGCCCATGGCAATGCTTCAGTGTGGGAAAAAGTTTGAGCTGATAAGACTAGGGGGATAATTTCCCTATGTAAGGATTCTTGCTCTATCTCCTTACTGTAAGGGTAAAGGGGTCATGACCTAACCAGTACTGTGCAGCTGTTGCCATGTTCTGAGTGTGTGTTCATGGCCCTATCCACCAACAACTAGTTATTCTTGAAAATAAAATAAAAATTAGTAAGTTTAAACACAGTATGTATTATGCAAATCCTAAAAATGATTTTCCATGAAACAAATTTCGGAAACAAACTGTCTTTAATTTTGCACTTTTGACATGATTTCACATAGTACTGTTAACTTTGCTAGAACATCAAAAGTTGCTATTTAAATGTTCTTCAATAATGTTTACATAGTCATTTGCAGTGTTTGAATATTTCTTCTAGGCCATATTTTCTTAAAAATATTAATAAACAGCATTTCTCATTTATTAAAAGTATGTAAATAAAATGTTATAAAACTATCAAATAACTTATGATTTTGAGAATTCCTAAGAGTTGAAATTTCTCATTCCTGAATCCTGGAACTTAATATCTTTTGTGAATTTGAAAACACATGATCAAATGAAGACCGGATGCTCGTTCTTAAGATTTTTTTAAGGGCAGTGTATATCATGCTAAAGAAGGAGAAGGGCCCCCCAAAATGACTGATATTGGGTGTTTTCTTACCTTAGTAATGGGGGTATAGAGCCAGATTTAATTTAATTTAGAAAAATTAATGTGACTTTTTTGCATCTCAATGTTGTGGAACAAATTCATATTTTTAAATTTATCATCCATTTAATCTTACAATTCTATGTATTGCTCATCCCCTTTGACAGAAAAAGAGACTGAGGCACAGAGAAGTTAACATACATTTAGTGGACTGGCTCAGAAGCAGGAACCAGAGATGGAGAACTCCCTGGTATTATGAGGAATAATCCGAATATAAGTGATATAAAGTACAACTCAATGGCCCAAATACAAAAGGGAATATATTGACTCATGTAACTGAAAAGGCTGGATAAAGACTGGCTTTAGGCAGAAGCATTGACACCTGGTTCCACTGACATCATTAGGATTCAGTGTCTCTCCATTTCTTAGTTCTGTCTTCTGTACTGGCTCCATTCTCAGACTTTATATGGTGGCACGATGGCTGCCAGCAAGTTCAGGACAATACCCTCCCAGGTTCAAATGTAGCTGAAAAATATGGTACCTCGTTCACAACGGTCCATGTGAAAGTTTCATTGTGCCTTAGCAGCTCCAGTTGAGTCACATGCTCACCTCTTTTGCCAGGCCTGAGTCACAAACTCATCCTTGGCGTAGGGGTGTGGTGGGGAAAACTAAAAATATCTGCACATAGACTGAGACTGAAGAATGGGAGTAATTCCCCAGAGAACAATAGAGATACTGGTTCCAGATGGGAGAATGAATGCTGGGTGCTAAAAACAATCAAAACAGTTGTCTACTACATCCTTCTCTCCCTGCTCTGCTGCTGTCTTCTGGCTCTGAGCCATTTCATTGCACCTCTAGCCTCTCAAACTTCAGTTAAAGGGTGGATGCAAATTCTCTGGAGGCTCTGGCAGAGGGAAAGGGGCGGGACATGTCCCAGTGCAGATGAAAATTTCTGAGAGATCCTACCTTCCATGTGATTAGGCCATCCGATAACCTAGACTCTTAATTAATAGATTTCCTCATCTCAGAGCTCTTAATCTTAATTTCCATTCTAACTCAGCTATGGAAAGTCTTAGAGCTTATTTCCAGGAACAGCTCTGCCTTCTGAAATAATATTCTGATATCCTTCACTTTGACCTCAACCTCCAGCCCTTCCAGCCTATGTCCTCAGTATGCCAAATGCCAGTTCTTCAACTGTGTCAGGATCTTCAGTCCATCAACGTTTCCACCCACTCTCTAACCATTAGCAACCTATTTTGTCTTCATTTCTTCCTTCTTTCATTGATTTCAAGGTCTATCACTTAAACGACATCCCAAACACCTCCACCTTATTTCCTTTTCATCATTCCTGCCTGGCAGAATCCCAACTCTGCCTCTTCCAGGTCTGCCCTCTAGTAAGTGATTCAGCCTTATTTGATAAAATCACACACATGAGGATATTGGTGCCACTATGAACTCATGGTCGCAACTAGTGATCTGCTCCAACACCAAGTGAAAATCATTTATTCATTCACTACTTCATTCATTCCATTCCTATGAAGCACCTTCCATGTGCTAAGTACTGTACTTAACCCTTGTGAACCCCAACACAAGAAGCTTCCTGCCTTGTAGAGTTTACATCATGACCTTCTTAGTCAATCCTCTCTTCCATCCTATTCAAGACTATTTCACATATTCTCCACTTTCCTCAAACTTTTGTTCCCCCGGCTTGATGGGCTGGAGCCCCTACAAAGGGGAACCGGAACCCATCAAATGGGAACTTTACATCAACAAACCTCCAAAGAGACTTATATCCCACCACTTCTTTCCTTTGTTTTATTCTGAAAGCAGTATCTGCACCAGACTTTCCTTGTCTCTTCCTTTCTCCATCTCAACAGTTTTCACACTGTATTGTAACTTTTGGCTTGGCTGTCTCTCTTGCCTGAGGACAGGAACACTGTCTAGCCCACACACTGCCCTGTCCCCAGCATCTGGAGCTCAATGTGTAGTGGCTACTCAATAACATTGGGAATAGTGAACGAGCCACAGGCTGGATCTCCAGGAGGAGGCCCCGCCCAGCGTCCCCTGAGGGCGGCGCGCGCCCAGCGCCGGGGGCGGGGCCAGCGCCGGGGGCGGGGCCAGCGCCGGGGGCGGGGCCAGCGCCGGGGGCGGGGCCAGCTGGACGCCCCTCTCTGGCGCCCTCGTGGCGGTTCAACGAACTTCACCTCAGGAAACCCAGATTCCTCTCTGTGGCTTCCCGGAGACAAGAGTTGGGCACATAATCTTCCAGATCAGGGTCGCCAGCCTTTCCGGATGTCCAAGCGGCTTTTCAGCCTGCCCCGCCCGAGGGGCTTTTCCGACATCCCTGTCAGAACGGCAGGGAGGGTCCGGAGCCCTCCAGGGCCCTTGCACTTCCTGGCCTCAGACGGTGCTCCGGTGCTCCGAGGCTGCTCAGGGCTGGGCCTCCGAGGTGTCGAGCCCTCTGTGCTGAAACTCCACGAACATCCTGACGTGAGGTAGTCAGGAGGACTGCTGTTTATTGAACCGCCATGAGGAGTCAGGGCTTCGGCGGGCGGCGGGACCCGAGGCCCAGATTCCACTTTTCATGGCAATCTGTTCAGACCTGTCCGATAGAGCTGTGGTGAGACGGCGAGCGAACAAGAAAGGCGCTGCAGACGGGACCAGAATTGAGGACTTGGCGTGTGGCCCTGCTGCAGCTGCCACGTGGCCTTGGGGACCAGCCCACAGCCACCCCCCGCCCCTGCCCCTCGCTGAGAGGCGTTGGGCCTGGTCAGAAAGACTGCGGGCGAGACCTCAGGCCGTCGGCCTCTGCTGCTCCGCCCGAGACTGGGGTAAGCATCCCGCGCTGTCTTTGGGGGACCCGGATCCGGGATGTGGAGGGTGCTCACGGTCCCTTGGGACCTGCTTCCAGAAGAGCTGATCTTCCATGAAGCTCCGTGGTGCCAGCAGCGAGGCCCACTGGAAAGGTGCGCGGGAGGCGGCGGGAAAGGCCGGGACAAGGCCACGTGCCCCAGACACCAGGACACTACGTCCTGAGGCCTCAGGCCGCCTCCCGCAGGTGGAACCCGACGGCAGGCTGTGTACCCAGCAGAGCGTCCGAGACCGCTGCTTCCATTCCGCATCTGATGCATCCTGCGCTCTTCAGGCCTGGTGTTCCATAGGATCTGTAGCCGTGTTTGTTCCCCCCGAGGGGGAGGGAAATGAGGGTTTTTCAAAAAGCTTTTCTGAGAGAGAATTCCTACACAGTTCGCCCCTTTCAAGCCTACAGTTCAATGGATTTTTAGTATGTTCCCAGAGTTGCGCAGCCATCATCACTATCTAATTTTAGGACTTTTTCATTACCCCAAAAAGAAGCCCCAACTTATTTCTAGTTTTCCCTAATTCTCCTCCCTACCCTCCACCCTCCACCCCGGGTCTTTGTTTTGTTGTTAGTGCCATGGTGACTCCCAGTGACCCCATGGACAGCAGAGTGGAACCCTGCCTGGTCCTTTTGCGCCATCCTCTCAGCTTCCAGCGCTCTATCAGGGTTTTCATGGTCAGTATTTTTGGAAGCGGGTGGCCAGGTCCTTCTTCTTAGTCTGTCTTAGTCTGGAAGCTCTGCTGAAACCTGTCCACCATGGGTGACCCTGCTGATGTGTGAAATACCGGTGGCATTGCTTTCAGTGTCACAGCAACATGCAGTCACTACAGTATGACAACCAAGAGATGGGTGGTGTGGTTTCCTAAGAACTAGGAACCCTAGTTCTGAACCCTAACCACTGGACCACTAGGGTTGGCTACTCCTTGTGTAGGCAACCACTAGTGTACGTTCTGCCTCTATAGATCTGCTTATTCTGGACATTTCATATAAGTGGAATCCCACAATTTGTGATCTTTTATGCGTGGTTTCTTTCCCTTAGCATGATGTTTTCAAGCTTCATCTGACTTGTAGCACGTCAGTACAGTCTTGCTCAGCATGATGACATTTCGATCAAAGATGGATGATATATACAAAGGTGGTCCCATAAGGTTAGTATCATATAGCCTAGGTATGTCGTAGGCTGTACCATCTAGGTTTACGTAAGTACACTGTATGATGTTCGCACAATGACGGAATCACCTAATGACGCATTTCTCAGAACATATCCTGGTCGTTAAGTGACACACTTCATTTCCTTTGTTGCTAAATAATATTATGACTATCCCACATTTTAAATAACCCTTCATCCATTTATCAACATTTGGGTTATTTCTGCTTTTTGGCAATTATGGATGATGTTGCTGTGAACATTTGTGTGAAAAGTCTTCGTGTGGATGTATGCTTTCATTTCTCTTGGGTATATACCAGGGAATTACTGGGTCATATAGTAACTCTGTGTTTAACCTTTTGAGGAACTACCAAACTGTTTTCCAAAGTGACTGTACCATTTTACATCTCCACTAGCAATATATGAGGATCCCAGTTTCTCCTGTATTTGTCAATGCTTGTTATTATCTGTCTTTTTGATTATCACCATCCTACTGTGTGTGAAGTGCTATCTCATTGTAGGGAAATGCGTTTTTAACAGTTGTTTCCTCATTATAAAAATGTTATAGAAACAATTTGGAATAATTTGAAAAAATTACTTTTAATATATGTATATATTTCTTTCCAGACATGGTTTATATAATACATGGTTTTAAAAATAAAAGTAAAAAAACTTTTGACATTCAATCATAAACATGTTGTGTTTATGTAAACTCTTCCTACACATTATTTAAAATAACTATGATATTCTCTGAGGTGGATATACCATATTAACTTAACCATTCTATTTTTCTTTGACATTTAGTTAGTTTTCAATATTTTGATGTTATAAGACTTATGTTTTTCCACATAATTGTTTTTGCTTAAAATTGATCTTGTTCCAAAAAGCATCAATATTTTCCTGAATTTCAGGAAAACCCAAGGTTCTACCCATGGGCTGCTGCTCTTTTCTTTCTACTGAGTTATCCACTCAACTCATTAGTTATCAGTGCTAACTTCTTCTCTGAGCTGCAGACTCATAAATTCAATTGCTTCCTAACCTCGGTTTCCCACAAGTACCCCAGACCAAAGATCTTCAAAACTTAACCCATTATCTTCCTCTATCACCAACCTCTTCTTCCTTTTTATTTCCAGCACCAATAATTAGCACCCAGTCATCCAAGGAAGAAACACAGGAGCCATTTTTCCCCTTCATCCTTCACAATAACTAGTCAGTCACAAGTTTTGCTGATTTTGTCTGCTTTTTCTAAAGTCTGTGTCTTCTCCCAGTTTTCCCTACTACACTGGTTTTCAGGCTCTCAACATCTCTCACCTAAGCTGTGCAGTAGCCTCCTACTTGATTTCTAATCCCTCAGCGCTGTCCCTCTTAAATTCTTTCCCCTCTCTAGCTCTAGACAACCTGCCCACCACAAAATCATCATGAAACACCCCTACTTAAAATCCTTCAGCGATCCTCTATTGCCTAGTAAATAAAGTCTATATTTCTTAATATGGTGTAAAGGGCTCTCTATTTTTGTAGATTTTGGTACTCTCTGCTCTATATCTGTTACTAGAATAATAGATAAATGTCTACATTTTCCCCTCAAGTCCCCATGCTGTTCAGTGCTTCCATGTGTTTGTTTATTATGTTTTTTCTGTCTTGAATTTCTTCACCACTTTTTTTCTCCTGCCTGATTACTTACTGTCCTTCAAGCCCAAGCTCAGGCATCATCTCCTTCAGAAAATCTACCTTGAAGTTCCAGAGTGGGCCAATGACCCTTCTTTCTGCTCCACATAGTGTTGATCTCTATCTTTGCACTTCAACATCCTTTTAAACCTACCTCCTGAGAATAAAGTTTCTTATAATTTCAATATCTATAGTCATTCCGTTGATTCCTTTTTCTTCTGTTTATAATTTTTGTTGACTCCTGCTCATGGTGGTTTGATTCCTCATATGTTTGCTAGATTTTATCAAGAGCTTGTATTTGTCTGAACTTTAACTGTGAGAATCCTGAGGGACCCGAACTGAGATGATTTGCCTTGGTTTCTCCTGGGTGCTAGGGGTCACTACCAATCAGGAACTGTTTCAATTTAATTTATTGGATTGAGGTTTCTTGAACTGTGATTGTAGCATAAATTCAAATCCCAGCATGAGAATAAGGCTGGTTACAAAACATTAGGGAAGACTATTAAAATTATTAATGTTTTAAAATCCAGTGCCAGCAGATATACTGACTTGCTTGTAGGTTCAATTTGCCAGCATATAGATTTTTCCAAGTTTATCTTTTCAACTAAATATATATCCAGTTTGGGTGCCTGGATATCTGTGGAGGTCTCAGAGTCAACTGCACACTTCTTTAGGTTCAAATCCTATTACTTGGTTAACCAGCAAAACTCTAGATTCCCAGGGATATGTCAGAGCTTTTCAAAGCCCTCTCTTGACATCTGTTCCACAGTTTTTTTTTTTTTTTAAATGTTACTGTTACTGAAAGTTTCTGAACTTGGTGCCAATCCAAATAATGAGAACAGAGTTTTGGGTAAAAAGGAAGAAAACAGTTTTATTATTTTCTTTCCCAGGCAAAGGGGGTACCAGTTAGCTAATGCCTTAGGAGCTACTGGCTCCCTGTTAAGAAGTGGGTAAAGGGTTTTAAAGGTTTGCTGCTTGTAGGGAAGGAGAGCCTGTGACCTTGCTGATTAGCGCTTTCCCACCAGCCTGTGTTTGGCCTCATGAGGCTGCTTGCAGAGAGGTGAATGGTGAGATAAAGGAATCTGCAGGTGGCTAACCTTGGTTGTCTCCCTCCGTGGTAGATGGTGGATTTTGGTGCCAGGAAGCCAAGGAGTTGGGGCCTGGGAAGCTTCAGTTTCTTGATATTCTCTGGACATCAATTTTCCTGTAATAAACTTCAAGGACCCATGATTAGCCAAAACTTTAGTGTGAGTCCAGTGTGAGGCCACCTGGGCTTTAACAATTTGTAACTTATATTTGGTTGTAAAGCTTAGGGAGTCAAAGGTTAAAGAAACAGATATTTACATATGAGTGTAACTAAAGAAGCAGGGAAAGGGGATGAGTGCTTTCTGGTTTTAACCCTGTATATGCTGGGTTTAATGCAGGGGAACCAATATGAGGGCCCGTATTAATTAAAAGCGTGTAACGTTACCTGTTGTTTGCCCCATCTCCTATCTACCACTTTAGGCAGCCACATGTTAACTGACAAAGCTCTACGTTTTTGGTTTTGACACACTTCCAGGGCATCCCTGGTTTCCATGTTGGCTTACCACTTTAGTTTCAGCTCTAGAATGTAAGAGTGTATGTGTGTGTGTGTGCACGCTTGCGTATGTAAACATTTAGTACTTCTCTTACTTTCTTGTGAGTTTAGCATTTAAAAGTATGTTTGAAAGTAATGTCAGTGAAAATGGCAAAGTAGAGACCTCCAGATATTCTTCCCTTTATAAAAGCAACAAGAACACTTGGGGAAAATGGTGAGAATCAACTTTTTCAAAACTCTGGAAATTAACCAAAGGCTTGCAGCCATTTGGGGAGCATTTATTTAAGAACATAGGCTGAATTTTGGTGGGACCAGGGGGCTCTGTGATGTTCTAACTTGCCCTATTCCTATCACACCCTCCCCAGCTCCATGGTAGCCTTGAAAACCAACATCCTGCAGTCATGGTAAAAACCAGCCTCTTGGATGCCATTGGAGGGAATAAAAGGAGATTGGACTCATTCAAAGCCCCATTCCCAGAGAACTGTCATTATTTGACCCATCTAGTGGGTCTCTGGAAAACCCCACTCAAAAGACTGCCTTTGACCTGACTTGTAGCTCCTCCAGCCTCTTCCCTGAGGACATTTGTTGAAAACAATCAATCAGAGGCAATTGTCAAATGTCATAGCTTCCTGAGGTGTAAATAGCAGTTGGGGCAAACAATAGGCTAACCAAAATGCTTAAAAGAAAAAGCTGTGGAATGAGATGTCCATAGGGAGCTTTGAAAAACTGCAACACATTCCCAGGAATCTAGAAGTACACCTGCACATCTTGGGATGTGCACATGTCCAGGACTTTGCATACTTAGGAGAGATGTGAAAAGGCCCAAAGCTCTCACCTCTGGCTAACCTTGAGGCTATGCTCAAGAAGAAAATGAAGGTTATGGTGGAGTTGTAAACTTTTTGGCTAAATGTTGAAGGCATACTCTAACGTGCACACAAAGCTCCTTCTTAACAACTGAGAGACTTAGTGGTTCCAGACATCTGAGGGAATCTCTGTCCAATTATTAGCTGACCATTATGCAAATCAAGCTGACTTTAGTGGCCACACTGCACAGAGAATGGAGAGTTTACAGAATTAGTTCAGGAAAGTCATTAAACAAACACACAAAAAAACAGCATCAATAAACCCTGAGGAAAGGGAAAAGTCTGATTTCCAGTTGTTAATATTCTTTTTTATTTTTCAGTGAGGAAGATTGGCCCTGAGCTAACATCTGTGCCAGTCTTCCTCTATTTTGTATGTGGGATGCCACCTCAGCATGGCTTGATGAATGGTGTGTAGGTCCACACCTAGGAACCCCAAACCCCAGGCTTCTGAAGCAGATCGTGCAAACTTAACCACTGTATCACCAGGCCAGCCCCTCTTATAGTCTTCAAAAAGTCCAGTTTTCAACAAAAAATTAAGAGACATAGAAAGAAGCAAGGGCTGTGACCTTCAGAAGAGTTTCTTGGCCTTTTTTTCATCCTCTTATATGAGACAGGAAGGCTAGAGGGCGATTGGGTTCTCTTATTACCCTCCCCCTAGGCCAGATAAGGCTGTGATAGAGTAGTTTCTCTTTAGGGCAGGTCTTTCTCACGGAGAATAGAATGCTCTGAGCATATTTCAAAATGATCTGGCCTTTAAGTCATCAACCTGACACTTAAGTCAGTGACCGTTTTATTCGTTTTTGTATCTTGCAAAGTGCTTTAGAGAAATACTAAATAAATATGACTTTAATCTTTTTTTTCCCATGTCTTCAACTGTGGCCATTTACTCAATACCAGGACATGTACCAATACAGACTTAACTGTCTTTATTTATTCCTCTTTTTGTGGTAATTTTTATATCGTAATTTCCAAACAGAAGTTTCTAATGCTTTATCTATATTTTTAAATCTTTATTTCCATATTTGTTTTCATTTGTTTAGCATTTGCTTCTGCCTTTCAGATTTACTGTACTAGGAATATGGGTGTATTTTTGATTTACACGTAATATTTGATTGCTTTCTTTCAATCCTGTGAAATCATAGCCCAAGTAAATGAAATGTTTTTTTCCTGAGTCTTGTATTAACCTTGCCTATTTTAGTCAAATTTAATATTAGCTGGAAAACATTGAGCCCTCTGGTCATTCTCTTCAATCCACAGGGAAAGCCAAAAACTTATGGTAACCTTCTTCAGACTCAAAATATATAAGATGCATCCCCTCCATCAGATGCAAAAAAAAAAAAAAAAAAGTAACAGGTGAGACAGTCTACTCTGAGATTATTATCCTGGGATCTTTGATCTTGGTACCCCTCCCTCCCAACATTTCTTTAAGAAGAACAGCATCTGTGTGTCTGTTATTTGTTTTTTGAAAAAACTTATTTTATTGAAGTTATATTGGCCTATAACATTGTGTAAATTTCAGTTGTACATTATTATATGTCAGTTTCTGTATAGACTGCAGGTGTTCACCACCAATAGTCTAGTTTTTATCCATTACCATACATATGTGCCCCTTTACCCCTTTCATCCTCCCCCCATGCTCTTCCCCTCTGGTGACAACTAATCTGTTCTCCTTATCCGTGTGTTTGTTTATCTTCCACATATGAGTGAAATTATATGGTGTGTGCGTCTGTCTTTAAGTCCCTGCAGTCTAGAACCCAGTTCATTCTATTCCTCACTCTATTATGATCTCAGGAATGTCAGGAATCTCTTCTTTGGGACTGCCATGGAGATGGAGTTCTTGTTTCAGTACTGGCTTGTACCCAGCACAGGTAAAGACCTAAGGATGGGGCTCTCTGGACAAGGACATCCCATCCCATCCTCTGCCCACTATATTGCCCTCTCATCCTCAGAGAGTTAGAGTGTAACATTTTAGAGGCGGCTGGGTTACGGAGGGGAAGAAGAAGGGTGGAGAGAAGGGGCAGGATGGGGGGCTCTGGGGCCCAAAGACAGGAAGGTTTGCCTTGCGCTCATCTATGGGGAGCATTAATTAACATTTCTCTCCCACGCAGAGACCTCCCAGAGCCCCCTCACCCTTGGGGGACTGGGGACAACTAGGTGGATGTAGGACCAAGTAGCAGTAACCTTGTTGCAGGCCGGGAATTGGGCCAAGATGACTTAACGGGCTTGGTTTTGGGAAATTAAAAATTAAAAAGAATGAAAAAAAAGGAAAGGCATTATCCCGAAAGACAACAGGAGAGAAAACTACTACTAGGATTTCAAGTTAAGTTCTCTCCCATTTAGGAAAAGTTGTACCCAAGTCAAATATCTGAGTCCTGCACCCTACGGCCCCACCGTCCCACCGCCCCTCTGCCCCTCGGCCCCTCTACCCTTCTGCCCCAGCCCCTTGTGAGCTGCAGCGCCTCATCGAAAGCAGCTTATCGACAGGTAAGCGAATCTTGGGTTTGTAGGGGAGGGTTACCCCCAAGAAATCCAGCTCTCCGTTGGCCCTTCCTGGTTCTCTGGGCCGCCTCTCTGGAACAGATGGCAGTGGCCTCGGAGCTTTGAGATTACTGTTTCCATTGCGCATGAGCTGGTATCCCTTGAAAGTATGGCATTTACTGGTGTTCTTTTGGGCCCCAAGCCCAATAGTCAAAATCAACATTTATGCCCAAATTAATCTGTCTTTTAAAAGTATTTTTCTATTTGTTTTCACTTTTCTCTCCTTGCCCAGAGTTTAGGTGCTTGTGGCACGTTTTTCAGTGTAGATATAATGTTGCTACTGATTAACTTGACAGTGTACTTGGTAGTGTCTTTTTACTCTCTAGTGACTTCCAGTTTTCTTACATGACATAAATCTGCTCTGTGAAATGTTGAGAGGCACATCTCTTTGCTTTCCTAGCCCTTTGATTTATTCTACAGAATATTTCAGGGTTAAAATATCGTGAATCACTATGATGATGTAAAATTGGTTTGAAACGGGTTTGGTTTCACTTTCTGGGTCCTGTGTAGCAAGTGAACAATCTTTAAAGCGCCCTATCCTTGAGCCAAACTTGAATTTTATTGAACATTCAAAAAATGTTTTCCTCTATTTCTTGAACTAAAATAAAATACTGTGGGCAAGTACACAATGCCTATTTCACAGGATTGATAAAATTGCACAGTATTGTAGATTTCATGTTTGTGGATTCAAAACTTTAGAAATGCTGATCCATACCTAGTAAGTTCTATGTGTGACTTTCTTTCTAAGTTGGGAATATCATTTGTGTTTTAAACTCATTGAATATAAAAATACATGCTTTTCCTTTTCTTAGATTGATTTAGAGTAAATTCAACCACATGACTGCAACAATACTATGAAGAGGAATAGTTTAGATCTCTGGTTCAGCTGTTGCAGAAGTAATACGTAAGTGATAAGATTCAAATTCACTGAATTTTAAACATAATTCTGAGCCTTGTTTAATCGAATAGGGAATACATGCGTCCCTTCTTTCATAATAGATGTAGACTGTATGCAAATGAAATTTGTCAAACTCAGAATTTAAAGACCTTGTTTTATGCCTGTAATTTCCTTAAAAATAGCACAGCTTAGGCAGTGTGCCAGTAATAAAATGCATGTGCCAGTCATGGTCCCTTTAAGCTCCTCCAGGGGTGGCTGGTTGCTCTGTCCATGGATGGTGAGCTAGTGTTCAACTCAGGAAGCCATTTTCCAGAGAAGGCCTCTGCAACGGCTTCCGTTGTCCCATCTTGATCAACACCTGAAACACTGTTAATTCCCACAGTGAAGGTCACAAATGAATTTTTCTTAGTGACATTAGTGGCTTGCAAATCAGCATGATAGATGTTGGAATTGTAGGAGTATTCAAGATCTGTGGAATTGGCTGAAATATTTTAGGGACAGCCCACTCTTGCATCAACAGGTTATCAGAATCAAATGAGTGAGGCTTGTAGTATATATACCCTTAGGGATGACACCAGAGGCTTTATCCTTATAGTGTCTCAAGCCATTGGTTGAGGAAGATTTCAGCCTCTAGAATATGGGGAATCTATTGGAAATGAGCCTTTCATATAAGGTGATGTTTGGAGGACCTAAAAGGACAGACAGCTTACAAATGGTTGTGCCTGCTTACTACTGAATGTTTCATTAAATGAATGTCTGTATGTATGGCATATTTTGTCTAAGACCTGCTTTTGTTGTAACCTGGCAGCATGACTTAAAGGTGTAGCTACTCTTCAACTACCCTAGATTTCTACTGTGGCTCCTCCTACCAAAAAGCACCTAAGAATTGTGCACGACCAAGTTAGTTTAGGTCAGTTTGCAAAACCCACTTTCCTTAGAAGGCAGTTTAGCTACCTGCTTATTCATGTCCCATGAAGGAGTCACATCTATGTCCCCAAGCAGTTTATCAAGCTAGTCTTTCAGGTTTCATATACTACTCTCCTTGAAAGGAGTTCAGGTAATATCTAGGGACAGCTCATGCCCTATGGGTAGATTGGTGCCCCAAGCAACATTCTTAGCAGTCCTGGCCTGTCATCTGGATCTCAGGGGTAATTTGTGTACCTGCCAGTTCTCTTTCTCAGAAGCCGTCTGGAAAATCCAGTAATCATTCAATAGGCTACCTATGTCAGAAACTCAAATTCTTACCTTTTTGGTTACCCAAATATTTTTCCCTGATGTAATTTATTAGTGTATTCTGCACAGTCAATCCTGGTAGTCTTCCTGTTGAAAAGCAACTGATACGTAGAGAGGTCTTTCTTTTTGAGGTAATCTTTTCTCTTAAGGCCTGAAGGGACTTCTATGAGCCATGCTTCATGGGCATCAGTACACCCATCTAAAACTGGGACTGCTCCTTTCATGGACCATCAGCCCAGGCCAAGGGGTTTGATGACCCATATTCTAGCTCTTCTTTCCAAACAGTTTGCAAGAATAACATTATCTGTGCTTAGAGTTCTAAGCTATTGATTAGAGTCCAAAATTGGTTTGTAGGGTGGAATAAAGGAAAACCATTTGATACAGTGTTTCTAAAATGTGTTCCTCACGTATTTGTACTGTGAGAAAGAGGTTTTTGTGGTCAAATAAGTTCAGGAATCTTTGCATACTCTGGTCTCTCTCAGATAATCACAATGCTTATTAGTATACAAGTCCTACACACAAAAAAATGTATGCAATCAATAATTTCTTAATTTTATTGAACATTTGGAGAGTTAGGAAAGTGTTGTGGCTAAGAGCATGGATTCATTAACAGATGGATTCAGCTCTCAGCTCTACCATTTCAGGCTGGTGATGATGGGCAAGTTACTCACCATCTCTGTAGCCCATTTCTCTCATCTATAAAATGGGGATGATAATACTATATACCTCCATGGGATTATTGTGAAAATTAAATGAATTATTTTATGTAAAGTATTTATAATAGTACCTAGCACATAAGTGCTATTATTATTATTAAATCCTATTAATATCTCCTCAAGCTACTCTTCCATTACATACACATTGGGAAACACACTTATTAATATATTTTATGTGACCCAAGGATGCCATAGGAGCAAATGCTGGTGTGGTCATTGAAACATGTCTTGTAGAAGGCATTTCCTGTGACATTTGTGTTAAGATCATTTGCAGACTTGATGCTTACTAAGCATGTGTGATGTCCAAAAGCCCACTGAAGAAAACTTTCCAATGCAAAAAAATGTTTAAAAGACAGATATATTGAAATGATGGAAAAATGGAATCTCCAAACATTTCAGTTGTCACCAGGAAGACCTAATACAATGTCTAAAACCTACTTTTAGATACTTTTGAAATGAGAGAGAGATGATTCAGTTAATAAAAAGTAAGTTATGAGGTTAAAATATCTACTTGTTCTAAAATTTCAGCATTCATTTTCTTAGTGTATGACTATTCTTACGACTCTTTCTAAAGACACTTGAATGCAAACTCTTAAAATACTGTAAAAATCTTTCAGGTGAGATGATAGCAAATAATTTTGTGCCTTTTTAAAGGAAAGATGAAAGTTTGAATACCACTTTCGGATCAAGTGCCTCCTCTTTTAAATGTCACACAGCTGTTGCATGAGTCCTATCTCTATTGTGTTGAGTAATGGTAGAGAGGATTAGACACAGGTTGGTTGCTTGATGAAACAAATTGGCTTGCCAGTTACATTTGATAGACACTACATACTGAGCATCTGCTACTCCGCTTTACATGTTCACATTTTCCAGGCACACTAACTGATATTAACCGACATGTTAGAATCCCAGTTTATTAATTTCAGTCTGATGTGTAGTTGGAAGGGGATAGAATGCTCATTACAGTTGGTTGGCACATTCTCTTCCCGGAATAAATTTCTCCTTAGAAAACCCAGTCAAGTTTTGTTGATGAGGATAGTCAGGATAAACGCAGTTGAGTGATCTCAAGGACGTTCTGTGCCCTTTCTTCCTGTTGGGCCTCACCTTGCAAGTGGTCCAGGAAATGTCTGTCAGCCTGGTTGGAGCTCTTGGTATACTGACCAACATGAAATCTTTGGGAGTTCTTCCCCTGACTGCATATTGGCTCTGCTTCCTTACATGACATTAGAACCTGCATGTTACCATTAGTTAGATCACAGAGGATTTGGCATTATTTTTAGTTTCCTTGCTGAGACCAGAAGACCCCCTAGTTACTTTGGAAGATTTGAATGGTACTTCGGTTCCATCCATCATGCATTTACACATCATCTGTAGTCAGTTACACATGCAGCTGACTATTCCTATTCATTTTTCGTGGATTCTTGGTTCAGAGTGTGACATCTGACATGCAGACTGAGGGTGACGGCACAGTAAGAGATTTTCTTTTGATGGTCATCATGTTTTTCTGTGAAGGATTAGCACATTTTTATGTTGCTTACTAAGCAAGAGATTTTCAAGCAGAGCGTTAGACAATCTTTTATGACTAGATTCTCAGATAACTATTTAGAAATTGTATGTTACAGCAAGAAGACAAAGTTCTATACTTCTGCTAGGTTTCATTATACTTAGCTGGAGGCTTTGACTCCCACAGTATCAACAGACGATATTAAAACAAATCTGAGGGGACAGCTAATCTTTGACAAGGGAGCTGAGGGCCTACAATGGAGAAAAGAAAGTCTCTTTAACAAATGGTGCTGGGAAAACTGGAAATCCACATGTAAAAGAATGAAAATTGACCATTCTTTTTCACCGTTCACAAAAATAAACTCAAAATTGATGAAAGACCTAAAGATTACACCTGAAACAATGTCTTCTAGAAGAGAATATAGGCAGTACATTCTTTGACATCAGTATCAAAAGGATCTTTTCACACACCATAACTCCTCAGATGAGGGAAACAATAGAAAGAATAAACAAATGGGACTTCATCAGACTAAAGAGCTTCTTCAAGGCAGGGGAAAACAGGATTGAAACAAAAAAACAGCCCACTAGTTGGGAAAAAATATTTACAAGTTACTTACCCGACAAAGGGTTAATCTCCATAATATATAGAGAACTCACACAGCTCAACAACAAAAAATCAAACAACCCTATCAAAAATGGGCAGGGGTCATGAACAGACATTTCTCCAAAGAAGATATATGGATGGCCAGTAGACACATGAAACGATGGTCATCATCGCTGATCATCAGGGAAATGCAAATCAAAACTACAATAAGATATCACCTTACACCTGTTAGAATGGTAAAAATAACCAAAACAAAAAGTGACAAATGTTGGAGAGGTTGTAGAGAAAAAGGAACCCTCATACACTGTTGGTGGGAATGCAAACTAGTGCAGCCACTATGGAAAACAGTATGGAGATTTCTCAAAAAATTAAAAATAGAAATACCTTATGACCCAGCCATATCACTACTGTGTATCTATCCAAAGAACTTGAAATCAGCAATTCCAAAAGTCCCATGCACCCCAATGTTCATCGCAGCATTATTTACAATAGCCAAGATGTGGAAGCAACCTAAATGCCCATCAACTGATGATTGGATAAAGAAGATATGGTATATATATATATATATATAATAGAATACTACTCAGCCAGAAAAAAAGATAAAAACGTCCCATTCACAACAACATAGATGGAACTTGAAGGTATTATGTTAAGTGAAATAAGGCAGATAGAGAAAGACGAACTCTGTATGACTCCACTCATAGGTGGAAGTTAAACATAGAGACAAAGAGAACTGATTGGTGGTTACCAGGGGAAAGGGAGGGTGGGGGAGGGCACAAAGGGTGAAGTGGTGCACCTACAACATGACTAACAATAATGTACAACTGAAATTTCACAAGGTTGTAAACTATCATAATCTTAAAAAAAATTAAAAAAAAAACAAATCTGAGGACAAAATTGTACAGTGCCAGATGGTTATCTGACTTAGGATTTTCTGTAGAATAATAGGTTTTTCTTAATTGAACTCATTTCTGGGCCATTTTTTTAGTCTTATTTCCAATCTGAGAATCCTGCAGATACAGTTTCCTCTGTTTAAACATTCCTATATGTGAGTAATCTAAGTTCTAAATAAATTAATATTTTAAGTATAACTTGGGCAACACATTTTAAAGGGAAATCTGCAGTGAATGTATCAGAAAATTAATTATTTTATTAGTACTTTATTAATAATTCACTTAAGAATATATTGAGCACCTACTGTGCACCTGGCATCAATATATGTGCTAATGATATAGATTAAGAAGCAGAGACAAGGTCTTTGTTCTCTTGAAGTCTACATTTGGGCAGAAGAGGTGTAAAAGACTGAAAACAAATTAGTAAATGAAAACCAAGCAGTAATGAGAAGTCCAGTTGAAAATTAAACAAGTGATAGGGAGTGAGTGTAAGCCTACTTCTGGTTGAGGGTCAGGAAAGATCTCTTTGAGATGATGACATTTTAAATGATGTCTGATTGACAGACGAGTGGTGTGGTTCTGAGACTGGACAGTGAACCCACACCGCCAAAGCGGTGAATGCCGAACTTTAACCACTAGGCCATCAAGGCTAGCTCTAAGGTCTGATTTTCTCAGTAAATATAATATGAGGGGAGGTGATGGCCTCAGGCGCAGACAGTCTCAGAAACCGTGAACCGCTGTGACCACTCAACTCCTGTGGTCAGGATATGTCACCTTTGAGCTCCTGGGGAAAGCAGCACTTGAGGAGGCATTTGAGGTTGTCACCTGGGGCTTTGGAGACGGAGGAGGTGGAGGAGTGAAGGATCAAGGATTGTTCAGCCCTTCCCTGCTTTCATCAGCTAACCTAATGCTACTCTAATTTTATCCTAGCTACATCTGGGTGGTTGCTACTTGTTTCTACTGAGAAAGGCAAGTGATCGTTTCCAGGCAACTCAGGGGAGAGGCAAGAACGGTCCTTAAAATTTTCCCTCACGCTGAGCCCCTCAAGGCTGCCACCCACTGCCCCTAATCCCAGGCTACCCACCCATTAAGAGACAGCCTTCAGGCCTCTGTCATTTCCCAGGGTTGTCACTCTTGTTATTTCTGGGAATGCATAGTTCCTTAGGACTTCTGAAGTTTTGGGAGGAGGATGCAACATGCTGTACCATTTGGCGTCTTGATAGGAACCCATGATTTCTCTGGAAATTGTCAGGGTGTGTTACTTGGATGAGAACCTTTAAGTGTATTTGAACTTTAAGATATATATACTAATGTATATTGTTGCCAGATACAGAATTAATGAAATTTGAAAGAATTTGGTGAAGAGTGCAGGCTGTCCAAAAATCAATAATATTTGTGCAATGCTGAATATTAGCATGATACTGTGAAGGTGACAGACTCAAAGTGCATTTTGCAAGTGTCTTATTTTGTAGATGAAGAAAAAGATAAATAGAGAAAAGATTACCCAAGCCAGTTTTGAGGTGAAAAGTCTTGATTTTGGATAATATAACCAGATAACGTTTTCTGAAAGGACTGTAGAGAAAAAGAAAAAGAAAAAGAATCATTGTAAACGCATGGTCTTCACGCAGGTCAGAAAATCTTTTAATCATCATTTGGTCATCCTTGACCTTCCTACTTGTTTCTTTCCTACCAAATAACAACCAGGGACTAAGACCTGACACTGTATGTTCATTGTTCTTGTGTATTCTCTTTCTATCTATATCTCTTTGTTAGCTCTTACTTGGATGCACCTCCCCATCCCGACACACTCAGATCCCTCTCACGTTTCCCAAATTGATTCCAGAGTGCATGAAGGAGAAACAAAGCGGTGAAGAAGGAAGGAGGTTTAATCATGAATGCTATGTCTCCCTTGTTCCCTTCATTCTCTTTCCAGTGGATACACACAGGGACACACAGACACGCACACACGCACATACAGAACCCGGAAACTGTGTCAGAGGTTCCAGTGCTGGACCCTGAAACGGATGCTTTTGTTTCTGTCGTGTTTCCTCGTGACTTCACTTTTTGTGTGCTGCAATTCTGTTGGGAAAAAGAACCTGATTATCTTCCAAAATGTCTGACTCTATTTTTTGTACATGTTTTTTACTCTATGGCAGGGTTATGGATTCTTCCCGAATGTCGTCTGGCAACAGTGACAAGATGGGGTGAGTTGACATGAGTGATCTGAGTGGTGAAAGCTATGGGGGGCATCGATGGCAACAACAGGTTTCCATAAGAGACTATAAGCTTCTGTAGGTAACTTTCTTTCCTGTTGGGCCTAGGTGGCAAAAGGAAGGAGGAGTCATAAGAGGGAGACTTCTTACTCACGGTTTGTTTGTGAGCCTTAGAAAGTAGTAGCCAAAGCTTTTGGGAAACTCTCAGAATGCCTGTGTGTAAGACTCTGCTAGAGTGGGCCAGGAGAGGAGAGAATCCTATTTGGAGCAAGGAGATGGTAGCAGTGGAGAGGGAGCAGTGGAGCTCTCAGCAGAAGAGAATGGAGCTAAACAGACCTCGGCTCCTTTCCTCAGCCTCCAGAGCTCTGCCACCATCTAAAGCTGGTGTCCCGAATGCCAAGCCACCGTCATATTGGAGGGAGCCCGTGCCTCAGACCTGCAGTCACCTGAACCCTGTATGAGGAACAGAAAAGACATACATGATACATGAAGGGTCAGGATGTGGTGGAGGGTGTTGAGGATCAGGAAATTAGGAGGAGCTGGGGAAATGTGTACCTACAACCTGGAGTTGAATTTTGAACTAAATTCAACCTCGATGCAATTACACGTGAGAGTAAGGTTCAGTAGTGAAGAATTGTATTTCAATATCTTCATTCATTAGGCTTTTTGACCGGCCGAAGATCTTCGTTACAACTATAGAAAGCCCTATTTCTAGGGAAGATTAAAATACTAGTTTCCAAATAACTAATATCCAAATAATTTTTTAGGGTTCAACCAGTTTACCACTTGAAGACTACTTGTAACTAATTGCAAACAAGAGTGTAACTCTATGAAGTCACTTGGAGTCTGATCATATATGCTTTTGATTCTTTAGAAATGACCCCGATGAACTGACAGAAGTAATCTGTGATGGAACCACCAACAAAAGGTGACGTATATACTCAGAGAGAGAGAGAGAGAGAGAGAGAGAGACAGTGAAATGCAGACGAAGCATTATCCATGGGAATGTGGAATATTCTGGACAATGATTCTAAGATCTTTTCTAAAATTTCGGATCCACTGAGCTAAGTCATGTTTATCATATTCTTAGATTCACAGAATTCTTGTTCAAATAAGTTGGTCACATCACTGTCCCATGTAGGAAATCTCAAATGACATGTTGTTGCATTTCTTGGTGTTTACGTTAACATAGAACAACTCTCCAGGCTCCGTGATGATTTGTTATGAGGACCAAATAAGTGTTAAACACTTAGGACGATGTCTGGCACGTAATAAATACACGTAATAAATACCATGTAAGTGCTTATTAGATGGAACAAAAGTTTTCCGTGTACTTAGTCATATCATGTGAAAAGAGCGATAATTTTCATTTTCCTGTCCAGTCCTTATACCTCTCACTTCTTTTTCTGACGTCATTGAGCAGTGTTGGAAGGCATATGGCTCTTGGGAGGAAATAAAAGGAGGTCAGGACTGGAGAACAGGATTGAGGGAGAGAGAGGTGCGCCACAAGGATGAGGGCTGGCAGGGCCAGATTTTGAAGGGCGTTGTAGGCTCTGCTGAATGGTTTTGGCTCAATCCTAATAGCACTGGCAAGGCAATGAGGGGTCATGCTTGAGGCTCTACAAACAATACAAACTCCAATCGTGAACCGTAGACGTACCAACTGTAGCTTTCTAGAGAGGTAGGCTTTTCTAGAGATGCACTCCTAGACTGTGCATTCCCAGGTACGTGGACATCTTTTGGGGTGATGTCTGGGATGTGGAGAGGGTATGTTGTCTCTGCCGCTATATGGGCTTTTAAGGGCTGTAGGGTCTGTGCAGCTCGATGTTCCCTCTCCCACGTGAATGCCGAGAAGAGTGAGAGTGACCACAAAACAGGGAGCCGACTCCAGACAGAGTGTGGAGAGACACAGTGAAGATAGCCCTTTGAGTCTCTAGTCAGGAGGTTGACAGAGCAAATCGAGAAATAGACTCAATAAGGGGCATTGTTCTAAATGCACTTTCAAGTTTCCTTGGTAGAATAGGTTGGATGTAGGATGAGTTGAGACAGAAAATTTTTGGTTTTTCAACGTAAGCTTTTTTGTACCATCTCCTTTTTTCCCCAATCTCATTTTCACCAGAACAAGCACCAGGAGAGCTATTTTTGAAACACTTTTTCCATTGTAAGAATTCGAAACTTATGCAGATTTCTAAATTGTGGTAAATACATGTAAGCTAAAATTTATCATCTTCAGCATTTTTAAGTGTGCCATTCTGTAGCGTTAGGTACCTTCATATTGTTGGGCAGCCAACCTGCAGAACTCTTCTCGTCTTGCAAAACTGAAACTCTGTACACATTAAACTACTCTCCCCGTTCCCCCTTTCCCAAGCTCTTGGCAACCACCATTCTACCTTCTGTCTCTGTGAGTTTGACTACTCTAGGTATGTCATGTCAGTGGAATCATACAAAATTTGTCTTCTTGTGACTAGTTATTTCATTTAGCCCAATGCCCTCAAAGTCAATCCATGTTGCAGCATGTGTCAGAATTTCATTTCTTTTTAAGACTGAACAATATTCCAACACATACAGAAATTTCTCACAAATGGTTCCAAAAGCTCCAGTATACCCTTTACTTACATTTCCAATTGTTAACATTTTGTCACATTTCCTTTGTTACTCCCATCATATGGATATGTAGGTATACAGACATAAATCTATCTATCTATCTATCTATCTATAGATAGATATATAGAAAGAGAGAGAAAGAAAATACGTTTAGATATAGATATACACATAGAAAGAGCTCTCTGTCTCAATGTATCTGTATCTAGATCTGATTTTTATGTGAGTTGAGGCAGAAGATGTTTGATAGACACACACGTGACACACACCTTCCTACACACTTAGGCTCTATTCCTGAATCATTAGAGAGAAAATGCAGACCACATACCCTTTACTCCTGAATATTTCAGTTTTATTTTTCTACCTTCAGGGACACCTAACCACAGCACAGTGATCAAAATCAGAAAATTTTCACTTCCGTAACCATAATACGATTACCAGAATTGGAAAATGAAAGCCATAATAGAATATTATCTGATTTATGGTTTACATTGCGACTCACTCTTGGTGTCATACATTCTATGGGTTTGGATAAAAGTAGAATGACACGAATCTGTCATTAGAGTTTCATAACGATGGAGTATTTTCACTGCCCTAAAAATCCTTTGTGCTCCGCCTATTCATCCTTCTCCCCGCCAACTCCTGGCAACCACCGATCTTTTCCTGTCGCCCCAATTTTGCCACTTCCAGAATGTCATATAGTTGGCCTCATACAGTATGCAACCTTTTCAGATTGGCTTCTTTCACAAAGTAACATGCATGTAAGGTTTCTTTTCACAGCTTGATAGCTCGTTGCTTTTTAGCGCTGAATACTATGCCGTTGACTAGATGTACCACGGTTTGTTTATCCGTTCATCTGGTGCAGGACATCTTGGTTGCTTCCGCTTTTTGGCGATTACGAATAAAGCTGCTATCAACATTTGTGTGCAGGTTTTCATCTGCGTGTAAGTTTTGAACTCCTTTGGGTAAATACCAAGGAGCGTATGTTAAGCTGGATCGTATGTTAAGGGTTATGCTTAGTTTTGTAAGAAACCCCTAAACTGCCTTCCAGAGTGGCTGTTCCGTTTTGCCTTGCCACCAATACTGAATGAGTGTCTCCATTGCTCCACATGCTTGTCAGCATTTGCTGTTGTTAGTGTTCCATATTTTGACTATTCTAACAGGTGTGTAGTGGTATCTCATTGTTGTTCAATTTGCATTTCCCTGGAGCCATATGATGTGGAGCATCGTCTCGTACTCTTAGTTGCCATTTTTATGTCTTCTTTGGCGAGATGTCTGTTAAGTTGTTTGCCCCATTTTTTAATCTGGTTGTGTGTGTTCTTGTTGTTTAGTTTTAAGATTTCTTTGCGTATTTGTATATTTGTTATTCCTTTCTCAACTGTGCCTTTTGCAAATGTTTTCTCCCAGTCTGTGGCTTGTGTTTTTATCCTCTTGACATTGTGTCTTGTGGAGCAGCAGTTTAAAATGTTCATGAAGTCCAGCTTATCAGTTATTCCTTTCATGATCTTGATTTTGCTGTCACATCTAGAAAGTCATGTTTATAAAGAGGTCATCTCGGTTTTCTTCCGTGTTATTGTCTTCTAGGAATTCTAGAGTTTTGCTTTTTACATGTGGGTCTATAATGCCTTTTGATTTCCGTTTTGTAAAGGTGTAAAGGTCCACGTGCACGTTCATTGTCTCGCACGTGGATGTCCAGTTCTTCCAGCACCATTCGTTGATAAGACTGTCTTTGCTCCATTGTATGGTCTGTGCTCCTTTGTCAAAGAACGGTAGAGTGTGTGAACGGGCATCTATTTCTAGGCTCTCTGTTCTGCGCCTTTGGTCCATTTGTCTGTTCTTTCACCAGTACCACACTGTCTTGATTGCTGTAGCTTTATAGTGAATTTTGACATTGGCTCATGTCAGTCCTTCAACTTTTTTCTTCTTTGATATTATGTTGACTTTTAAAGAGCTATTGCAGTTGCGATACGGTCAGAGAAAATCTATACGATATTGCTCCTGTGCACGTTATTAATGCTTTGTTTATGGCCAAATATGTTGTCTATTTTCCTAAATGTCACTTGTGTGCTCTCAAACAAGATGTGTTCTGTTTGCTCTAGAGAGAGATCGTGTCAGTCTGTTCTTATTTTCTTTGCTCTTTTTGGAAGCTTTTAGAATTTTCTCTTCATTTCCATGGATCCTTTACAGATAATTTTTTACTTCCTTCTTTAACTTTGTGAAATTTATCTTCATTAGTTTTTGAATATTTCCTCTTCTCTGTTTTCTTTTTTTTTTCATCTTAGATGTCTTGGATTTCATTTATTTCAGATGTTAGATGTCTTTTTTTACCCACCATATCACACTGCTGTTCTTTTAAATATTCTCTCACTTTATTGTTTTATTCTGTTTTCTGGGAGAGTTTCTCAATGTCATTTTCCATGTCTAAATAATTTGCTTTTCTCATGTATCCACACTGCTATTTATCCCATGACTTAAGTCTTTAACAATCGTACTTTTACACCTGTTTCCTCATGAGGTTTTCCTTATGGTTTCTCATTGTCATTTCGTGTTACTAACATCTTCCCTTGTATCTTTAAGTGTATTTGTCATGCTTATGTTCCAGTATGTTCCAGTAGTTCTACTTCAAATGGTATATGTTGCTCAATTTGTTGTATTTCTTTTTCAGTCGTTGTACTCCTCAGGTATGTAATTGTTTTGACTTGTGAGCTTTCATTCCTGGTGGCTGTTGGCTACTCTGTCTGGCATCTTGTATTAGAGAAGGGCTAACGTTTTGCTTGGGACCATCTCAGTCTGTGGCTGTTATCTCAGAATAATTATTAATAGTGTGTCCTTTTCACTCTCAGAAGTGTCCTCTCTTGGGTGCTGTATTATATAGTCACCTTTGTTGAAACCCAGGACCTAAGGTGTGTTTTTCTAAGGAAGTTTAATATGAGGGGAGGTGATGGCCTCAGGCGCAGACAGTCTCAGAAACCGTGAACCACTGTGACCACTCAACTCCTGTGGTCAGGATATGTCACCTTTGAGCTCCTGGGGAAAGCAGCATCTGAGGAGGCATTTGAGGTTGTCACCTGGGGCTTTGGAGACGGAGGAGGTGGAGGAGTGAAGGATCAAGGATTGTTCAGCCCTTCCCTGCTTTCATCAGCTAACCTAATGCTACTCTAATTTTATCCTAGCTACATCTGGGTGGTTGCTACTTGTTTCTACTGAGAAAGGCAAGTGATCGTTTCCAGGCAACTCAGGGGAGAGGCAAGAACGGTCCTTAAAATTTTCCCTCACGCTGAGCCCCTCAAGGCTGCCACCCACTGCCCCTAATCCCAGGCTACCCACCCATTAAGAGACAGCCTTCAGGCCTCTGTCATTTCCCAGGGTTGTCACTCTTGTTATTTCTGGGAATGCATAGTTCCTTAGGACTTCTGAAGTTTTGGGAGGAGGATGCAACATGCTGTACCATTTGGCGTCTTGATAGGAACCCATGATTTCTCTGGAAATTGTCAGGGTGTGTTACTTGGATGAGAACCTTTAAGTGTGTTTGAACTTTAAGATATATATACTAATGTATATTGTTGCCAGATACAGAATTAATGAAATTTGAAAGAATTTGGTGAAGAGTGCAGGCTGTCCAAAAATCAATAATATTTGTGCAATGCTGAATATTAGCATGATACTGTGAAGGTGACAGACTCAAAGTGCATTTTGCAAGTGTCTTATTTTGTAGATGAAGAAAAAGATAAATAGAGAAAAGATTACCCAAGCCAGTTTTGAGGTGAAAAGTCTTGATTTTGGATAATACAACCAGATAACGTTTTCTGAAAGGACTGTAGAGAAAAAGAAAAAGAAAAAGAATCATTGTAAACGCATGGCCTTCACGCAGGTCAGAAAATCTTTTAATCATCATTTGGTCATCCTTGACCTTCCTACTTGTTTCTTTCCTACCAAATAACAACCAGGGACTAGGCCCTGACACTGTATGTTCATTGTTCTTGTGTATTCTCTTTCTATCTATATCTCTTTGTTAGCTCTTACTTGGATGCACCTCCCCATCCCGACACACTCAGATCCCTCTCACGTTTCCCAAATTGATTCCAGAGTGCATGAAGGAGAAACAAAGCGGTGAAGAAGGAAGGAGGTTTAATCATGAATGCTATGTCTCCCTTGTTCCCTTCATTCTCTTTCCAGTGGATACACACAGGGACACACAGACACGCACACACGCACATACAGAACCCGGAAACTGTGTCAGAGGTTCCAGTGCTGGACCCTGAAACGGATGCTTTTGTTTCTGTCGTGTTTCCTCGTGACTTCACTTTTTGTGTGCTGCAATTCTGTTGGGAAAAAGAACCTGATTATCTTCCAAAATGTCTGACTCTATTTTTTGTACATGTTTTTTACTCTATGGCAGGGTTATGGATTCTTCCCGAATGTCGTCTGGCAACAGTGACAAGATGGGGTGAGTTGACATGAGTGATCTGAGTGGTGAAAGCTATGGGGGGCATCGATGGCAACAACAGGTTTCCATAAGAGACTATAAGCTTCTGTAGGTAACTTTCTTTCCTGTTGGGCCTAGGTGGCAAAAGGAAGGAGGAGTCATAAGAGGGAGACTTCTTACTCACGGTTTGTTTGTGAGCCTTAGAAAGTAGTAGCCAAAGCTTTTGGGAAACTCTCAGAATGCCTGTGTGTAAGACTCTGCTAGAGTGGGCCAGGAGAGGAGAGAATCCTATTTGGAGCAAGGAGATGGTAGCAGTGGAGAGGGAGCAGTGGAGCTCTCAGCAGAAGAGAATGGAGCTAAACAGACCTCGGCTCCTTTCCTCAGCCTCCAGAGCTCTGCCACCATCTAAAGCTGGTGTCCCGAATGCCAAGCCACCGTCATATTGGAGGGAGCCCGTGCCTCAGACCTGCAGTCACCTGAACCCTGTATGAGGAACAGAAAAGACATACATGATACATGAAGGGTCAGGATGTGGTGGAGGGTGTTGAGGATCAGGAAATTAGGAGGAGCTGGGGAAATGTGTACCTACAACCTGGAGTTGAATTTTGAACTAAATTCAACCTCGATGCAATTACACGTGAGAGTAAGGTTCAGTAGTGAAGAATTGTATTTCAATATCTTCATTCATTAGGCTTTTTGACCGGCCGAAGATCTTCGTTACAACTATAGAAAGCCCTATTTCTAGGGAAGATTAAAATACTAGTTTCCAAATAACTAATATCCAAATAATTTTTTAGGGTTCAACCAGTTTACCACTTGAAGACTACTTGTAACTAATTGCAAACAAGAGTGTAACTCTATGAAGTCACTTGGAGTCTGATCATATATGCTTTTGATTCTTTAGAAATGACCCCGATGAACTGACAGAAGTAATCTGTGATGGAACCACCAACAAAAGGTGACGTATATACTCAGAGAGAGAGAGAGAGAGAGAGAGAGAGAGAGTGAAATGCAGACGAAGCATTATCCATGGGAATGTGGAATATTCTGGACAATGATTCTAAGATCTTTTCTAAAATTTCGGATCCACTGAGCTAAGTCATGTTCATCATATTCTTAGATTCATAGAATTCTTGTTCAAATAAGTTGGTCACATCACTGTCCCATGTAGGGAAATCTCAAATGACATGTTGTTGCATTTCTTGGTGTTTACGTTAACATAGAACAACTCTCCAGGCTCCGTGATGATTTGTTATGAGGACCAAATAAGTGTTAAACACTTAGGACGATGTCTGGCACGTAATAAATACCATGTAAGTGCTTATTAGATGGAACAAAAATTTTCCGTGTACTTAGTCATGTCATCTGAAAAGAGCGATAATTTTCATTTTTCCTGTCCAGTCCTTATACCTCTCACTTCTTTTTCTGACGTCATTGAGCAGTGTTGGAAGGCATATGGCTCTTGGGAGGAAACAAACCGAGGTCAGGACTGGAGAACAGGATTGAGGGAGAGAGAGGTGCGCCACAAGGATGAGGGCTGGCAGGGCCAGATTTTGAAGGGCATTGTAGGCTCTGCTGAATGGTTTTGGCTCAATCCTAATAGCACTGGCAAGGCAATGAGGGGTCATGCTTGAGGCTCTACAAACAATACAAACTCCAATCGTGAACCGTAGACGTACCAACTGTAGCTTTCTAGAGAGGTAGGCTTTTCTAGAGATGCACTCCTAGACTGTGCATTCCCAGGTACGTGGACATCTTTTGGGGTGATGTCTGGGATGTGGAGAGGGTATGTTGTCTCTGCCGCTATATGGGCTTGTAAGGGCTGTAGGGTCTGTGCAGCTCGATGTTCCCTCTCCCACGTGAATGCCGAGAAGAGTGAGAGCTGACCACAAAACAGGGAGCCGACTCCAGACAGAGTGTGGAGAGACACAGTGAAGATAGCCCTTTGAGTCTCTAGTCAGGAGGTTGACAGAGCAAATCGAGAAATAGACTCAATAAGGGGCATTGTTCTAAATGCACTTTCAAGTTTCCTTGGTAGAATAGGTTGGATGTAGGATGAGTTGAGACAGAAAATTTTTGGTTTTTCAACGTAAGCTTTTTTGTACCATCTCCTTTTTTCCCCAATCTCATTTTCACCAGAACAAGCACCAGGAGAGCTATTTTTGAAACACTTTTTCCATTGTAAGAATTCGAAACTTATGCAGATTTCTAAATTGTGGTAAATACATGTAAGCTAAAATTTATCATCTTCAGCATTTTTAAGTGTGCCATTCTGTAGCGTTAGGTACCTTCATATTGTTGGGCAGCCAACCTGCAGAACTCTTCTCGTCTTGCAAAACTGAAACTCTGTACACATTAAACTACTCTCCCCGTTCCCCCTTTCCCAAGCTCTTGGCAACCACCATTCTACCTTCTGTCTCTGTGAGTTTGACTACTCTAGGTATGTCATGTCAGTGGAATCATACAAAATTTGTCTTCTTGTGACTAGTTATTTCATTTAGCCCAATGCCCTCAAAGTCAATCCATGTTGCAGCATGTGTCAGAATTTCATTTCTTTTTAAGACTGAACAATATTCCAACACATACAGAAATTTCTCACAAATGGTTCCAAAAGCTCCAGTATACCCTTTACTTACATTTCCAATTGTTAACATTTTGTCACATTTCCTTTGTTACTCCCATCATATGGATATGTAGGTATACAGACATAAATCTATCTATCTATCTATCTATAGATAGATATATAGAAAGAGAGAGAAAGAAAATACGTTTAGATATAGATATACACATAGAAAGAGCTCTCTGTCTCAATGTATCTGTATCTAGATCTGATTTTTATGTGAGTTGAGGCAGAAGATGTTTGATAGACACACACGTGACACACACCTTCCTACACACTTAGGCTCTATTCCTGAATCATTAGAGAGAAAATGCAGACCACATACCCTTTACTCCTGAATATTTCAGTTTTATTTTTCTACCTTCAGGGACACCTAACCACAGCACAGTGATCAAAATCAGAAAATTTTCACTTCCGTAACCATAATACGATTACCAGAATTGGAAAATGAAAGCCATAATAGAATATTATCTGATTTATGGTTTACATTGCGACTCACTCTTGGTGTCATACATTCTATGGGTTTGGATAAAAGTAGAATGACACGAATCTGTCATTAGAGTTTCATAACGATGGAGTATTTTCACTGCCCTAAAAATCCTTTGTGCTCCGCCTATTCATCCTCCTCCCCGCCAACTCCTGGCAACCACCGATCTTTTCCTGTCGCCCCAATTTTGCCACTTCCAGAATGTCATATAGTTGGCCTCATACAGTATGCAACCTTTTCAGATTGGCTTCTTTCACAAAGTAACATGCATGTAAGGTTTCTTTTCACAGCTTGATAGCTCGTTGCTTTTTAGCGCTGAATACTATGCCGTTGACTAGATGTACCACGGTTTGTTTATCCGTTCATCTGGTGCAGGACATCTTGGTTGCTTCCGCTTTTTGGCGATTACGAATAAAGCTGCTATCAACATTTGTGTGCAGGTTTTCATCTGCGTGTAAGTTTTGAACTCCTTTGGGTAAATACCAAGGAGCGTATGTTAAGCTGGATCGTATGTTAAGGGTTATGCTTAGTTTTGTAAGAAACCCCTAAACTGCCTTCCAGAGTGGCTGTTCCGTTTTGCCTTGCCACCAATACTGAATGAGTGTCTCCATTGCTCCACATGCTTGTCAGCATTTGCTGTTGTTAGTGTTCCATATTTTGACTATTCTAACAGGTGTGTAGTGGTATCTCATTGTTGTTCAATTTGCATTTCCCTGGAGCCATATGATGTGGAGCATCGTCTCGTACTCTTAGTTGCCATTTTTATGTCTTCTTTGGCGAGATGTCTGTTAAGTTGTTTGCCCCATTTTTTAATCTGGTTGTGTGTGTTCTTGTTGTTTAGTTTTAAGATTTCTTTGCGTATTTGTATATTTGTTATTCCTTTCTCAACTGTGCCTTTTGCAAATGTTTTCTCCCAGTCTGTGGCTTGTGTTTTTATCCTCTTGACATTGTGTCTTGTGGAGCAGCAGTTTAAAATGTTCATGAAGTCCAGCTTATCAGTTATTCCTTTCATGATCTTGATTTTGCTGTCACATCTAGAAAGTCATGTTTATAAAGAGGTCATCTCGGTTTTCTTCCGTGTTATTGTCTTCTAGGAATTCTAGAGTTTTGCTTTTTACATGTGGGTCTATAATGCCTTTTGATTTCCGTTTTGTAAAGGTGTAAAGGTCCACGTGCACGTTCATTGTCTCGCACGTGGATGTCCAGTTCTTCCAGCACCATTCGTTGATAAGACTGTCTTTGCTCCATTGTATGGTCTGTGCTCCTTTGTCAAAGAACGGTAGAGTGTGTGAACGGGCATCTATTTCTAGGCTCTCTGTTCTGCGCCTTTGGTCCATTTGTCTGTTCTTTCACCAGTACCACACTGTCTTGATTGCTGTAGCTTTATAGTGAATTTTGACATTGGCTCATGTCAGTCCTTCAACTTTTTTCTTCTTTGATATTATGTTGACTTTTAAAGAGCTATTGCAGTTGCGATACGGTCAGAGAAAATCTATACGATATTGCTCCTGTGCACGTTATTAATGCTTTGTTTATGGCCAAATATGTTGTCTATTTTCCTAAATGTCACTTGTGTGCTCTCAAACAAGATGTGTTCTGTTTGCTCTAGAGAGAGATCGTGTCAGTCTGTTCTTATTTTCTTTGCTCTTTTTGGAAGCTTTTAGAATTTTCTCTTCATTTCCATGGATCCTTTACAGATAATTTTTTACTTCCTTCTTTAACTTTGTGAAATTTATCTTCATTAGTTTTTGAATATTTCCTCTTCTCTGTTTTCTTTTTTTTTTCATCTTAGATGTCTTGGATTTCATTTATTTCAGATGTTAGATGTCTTTTTTTACCCACCATATCACACTGCTGTTCTTTTAAATATTCTCTCACTTTATTGTTTTATTCTGTTTTCTGGGAGAGTTTCTCAATGTCATTTTCCATGTCTAAATAATTTGCTTTTCTCATGTATCCACACTGCTATTTATCCCATGACTTAAGTCTTTAACAATCGTACTTTTACACCTGTTTCCTCATGAGGTTTTCCTTATGGTTTCTCATTGTCATTTCGTGTTACTAACATCTTCCCTTGTATCTTTAAGTGTATTTGTCATGCTTATGTTCCAGTATGTTCCAGTAGTTCTACTTCAAATGGTATATGTTGCTCAATTTGTTGTATTTCTTTTTCAGTCGTTGTACTCCTCAGGTATGTAATTGTTTTGACTTGTGAGCTTTCATTCCTGGTGGCTGTTGGCTACTCTGTCTGGCATCTTGTATTAGAGAAGGGCTAACGTTTTGCTTGGGACCATCTCAGTCTGTGGCTGTTATCTCAGAATAATTATTAATAGTGTGTCCTTTTCACTCTCAGAAGTGTCCTCTCTTGGGTGCTGTATTATATAGTCACCTTTGTTGAAACCCAGGACCTAAGGTGTGTTTTTCTAAGGAAGTTTAATATGAGGGGAGGTGATGGCCTCAGGCGCAGACAGTCTCAGAAACCGTGAACCACTGTGACCACTCAACTCCTGTGGTCAGGATATGTCACCTTTGAGCTCCTGGGGAAAGCAGCATCTGAGGAGGCATTTGAGGTTGTCACCTGGGGCTTTGGAGACGGAGGAGGTGGAGGAGTGAAGGATCAAGGATTGTTCAGCCCTTCCCTGCTTTCATCAGCTAACCTAATGCTACTCTAATTTTATCCTAGCTACATCTGGGTGGTTGCTACTTGTTTCTACTGAGAAAGGCAAGTGATCGTTTCCAGGCAACTCAGGGGAGAGGCAAGAACGGTCCTTAAAATTTTCCCTCACGCTGAGCCCCTCAAGGCTGCCACCCACTGCCCCTAATCCCAGGCTACCCACCCATTAAGAGACAGCCTTCAGGCCTCTGTCATTTCCCAGGGTTGTCACTCTTGTTATTTCTGGGAATGCATAGTTCCTTAGGACTTCTGAAGTTTTGGGAGGAGGATGCAACATGCTGTACCATTTGGCGTCTTGATAGGAACCCATGATTTCTCTGGAAATTGTCAGGGTGTGTTACTTGGATGAGAACCTTTAAGTGTGTTTGAACTTTAAGATATATATACTAATGTATATTGTTGCCAGATACAGAATTAATGAAATTTGAAAGAATTTGGTGAAGAGTGCAGGCTGTCCAAAAATCAATAATATTTGTGCAATGCTGAATATTAGCATGATACTGTGAAGGTGACAGACTCAAAGTGCATTTTGCAAGTGTCTTATTTTGTAGATGAAGAAAAAGATAAATAGAGAAAAGATTACCCAAGCCAGTTTTGAGGTGAAAAGTCTTGATTTTGGATAATACAACCAGATAACGTTTTCTGAAAGGACTGTAGAGAAAAAGAAAAAGAAAAAGAATCATTGTAAACGCATGGCCTTCACGCAGGTCAGAAAATCTTTTAATCATCATTTGGTCATCCTTGACCTTCCTACTTGTTTCTTTCCTACCAAATAACAACCAGGGACTAGGCCCTGACACTGTATGTTCATTGTTCTTGTGTATTCTCTTTCTATCTATATCTCTTTGTTAGCTCTTACTTGGATGCACCTCCCCATCCCGACACACTCAGATCCCTCTCACGTTTCCCAAATTGATTCCAGAGTGCATGAAGGAGAAACAAAGCGGTGAAGAAGGAAGGAGGTTTAATCATGAATGCTATGTCTCCCTTGTTCCCTTCATTCTCTTTCCAGTGGATACACACAGGGACACACAGACACGCACACACGCACATACAGAACCCGGAAACTGTGTCAGAGGTTCCAGTGCTGGACCCTGAAACGGATGCTTTTGTTTCTGTCGTGTTTCCTCGTGACTTCACTTTTTGTGTGCTGCAATTCTGTTGGGAAAAAGAACCTGATTATCTTCCAAAATGTCTGACTCTATTTTTTGTACATGTTTTTTACTCTATGGCAGGGTTATGGATTCTTCCCGAATGTCGTCTGGCAACAGTGACAAGATGGGGTGAGTTGACATGAGTGATCTGAGTGGTGAAAGCTATGGGGGGCATCGATGGCAACAACAGGTTTCCATAAGAGACTATAAGCTTCTGTAGGTAACTTTCTTTCCTGTTGGGCCTAGGTGGCAAAAGGAAGGAGGAGTCATAAGAGGGAGACTTCTTACTCACGGTTTGTTTGTGAGCCTTAGAAAGTAGTAGCCAAAGCTTTTGGGAAACTCTCAGAATGCCTGTGTGTAAGACTCTGCTAGAGTGGGCCAGGAGAGGAGAGAATCCTATTTGGAGCAAGGAGATGGTAGCAGTGGAGAGGGAGCAGTGGAGCTCTCAGCAGAAGAGAATGGAGCTAAACAGACCTCGGCTCCTTTCCTCAGCCTCCAGAGCTCTGCCACCATCTAAAGCTGGTGTCCCGAATGCCAAGCCACCGTCATATTGGAGGGAGCCCGTGCCTCAGACCTGCAGTCACCTGAACCCTGTATGAGGAACAGAAAAGACATACATGATACATGAAGGGTCAGGATGTGGTGGAGGGTGTTGAGGATCAGGAAATTAGGAGGAGCTGGGGAAATGTGTACCTACAACCTGGAGTTGAATTTTGAACTAAATTCAACCTCGATGCAATTACACGTGAGAGTAAGGTTCAGTAGTGAAGAATTGTATTTCAATATCTTCATTCATTAGGCTTTTTGACCGGCCGAAGATCTTCGTTACAACTATAGAAAGCCCTATTTCTAGGGAAGATTAAAATACTAGTTTCCAAATAACTAATATCCAAATAATTTTTTAGGGTTCAACCAGTTTACCACTTGAAGACTACTTGTAACTAATTGCAAACAAGAGTGTAACTCTATGAAGTCACTTGGAGTCTGATCATATATGCTTTTGATTCTTTAGAAATGACCCCGATGAACTGACAGAAGTAATCTGTGATGGAACCACCAACAAAAGGTGACGTATATACTCAGAGAGAGAGAGAGAGAGAGAGAGAGAGAGAGTGAAATGCAGACGAAGCATTATCCATGGGAATGTGGAATATTCTGGACAATGATTCTAAGATCTTTTCTAAAATTTCGGATCCACTGAGCTAAGTCATGTTCATCATATTCTTAGATTCATAGAATTCTTGTTCAAATAAGTTGGTCACATCACTGTCCCATGTAGGGAAATCTCAAATGACATGTTGTTGCATTTCTTGGTGTTTACGTTAACATAGAACAACTCTCCAGGCTCCGTGATGATTTGTTATGAGGACCAAATAAGTGTTAAACACTTAGGACGATGTCTGGCACGTAATAAATACCATGTAAGTGCTTATTAGATGGAACAAAAATTTTCCGTGTACTTAGTCATGTCATCTGAAAAGAGCGATAATTTTCATTTTTCCTGTCCAGTCCTTATACCTCTCACTTCTTTTTCTGACGTCATTGAGCAGTGTTGGAAGGCATATGGCTCTTGGGAGGAAACAAACCGAGGTCAGGACTGGAGAACAGGATTGAGGGAGAGAGAGGTGCGCCACAAGGATGAGGGCTGGCAGGGCCAGATTTTGAAGGGCATTGTAGGCTCTGCTGAATGGTTTTGGCTCAATCCTAATAGCACTGGCAAGGCAATGAGGGGTCATGCTTGAGGCTCTACAAACAATACAAACTCCAATCGTGAACCGTAGACGTACCAACTGTAGCTTTCTAGAGAGGTAGGCTTTTCTAGAGATGCACTCCTAGACTGTGCATTCCCAGGTACGTGGACATCTTTTGGGGTGATGTCTGGGATGTGGAGAGGGTATGTTGTCTCTGCCGCTATATGGGCTTGTAAGGGCTGTAGGGTCTGTGCAGCTCGATGTTCCCTCTCCCACGTGAATGCCGAGAAGAGTGAGAGCTGACCACAAAACAGGGAGCCGACTCCAGACAGAGTGTGGAGAGACACAGTGAAGATAGCCCTTTGAGTCTCTAGTCAGGAGGTTGACAGAGCAAATCGAGAAATAGACTCAATAAGGGGCATTGTTCTAAATGCACTTTCAAGTTTCCTTGGTAGAATAGGTTGGATGTAGGATGAGTTGAGACAGAAAATTTTTGGTTTTTCAACGTAAGCTTTTTTGTACCATCTCCTTTTTTCCCCAATCTCATTTTCACCAGAACAAGCACCAGGAGAGCTATTTTTGAAACACTTTTTCCATTGTAAGAATTCGAAACTTATGCAGATTTCTAAATTGTGGTAAATACATGTAAGCTAAAATTTATCATCTTCAGCATTTTTAAGTGTGCCATTCTGTAGCGTTAGGTACCTTCATATTGTTGGGCAGCCAACCTGCAGAACTCTTCTCGTCTTGCAAAACTGAAACTCTGTACACATTAAACTACTCTCCCCGTTCCCCCTTTCCCAAGCTCTTGGCAACCACCATTCTACCTTCTGTCTCTGTGAGTTTGACTACTCTAGGTATGTCATGTCAGTGGAATCATACAAAATTTGTCTTCTTGTGACTAGTTATTTCATTTAGCCCAATGCCCTCAAAGTCAATCCATGTTGCAGCATGTGTCAGAATTTCATTTCTTTTTAAGACTGAACAATATTCCAACACATACAGAAATTTCTCACAAATGGTTCCAAAAGCTCCAGTATACCCTTTACTTACATTTCCAATTGTTAACATTTTGTCACATTTCCTTTGTTACTCCCATCATATGGATATGTAGGTATACAGACATAAATCTATCTATCTATCTATCTATCTATAGATAGATATATAGAAAGAGAGAGAAAGAAAATACGTTTAGATATAGATATACACATAGAAAGAGCTCTCTGTCTCAATGTATCTGTATCTAGATCTGATTTTTATGTGAGTTGAGGCAGAAGATGTTTGATAGACACACACGTGACACACACCTTCCTACACACTTAGGCTCTATTCCTGAATCATTAGAGAGAAAATGCAGACCACATACCCTTTACTCCTGAATATTTCAGTTTTATTTTTCTACCTTCAGGGACACCTAACCACAGCACAGTGATCAAAATCAGAAAATTTTCACTTCCGTAACCATAATACGATTACCAGAATTGGAAAATGAAAGCCATAATAGAATATTATCTGATTTATGGTTTACATTGCGACTCACTCTTGGTGTCATACATTCTATGGGTTTGGATAAAAGTAGAATGACACGAATCTGTCATTAGAGTTTCATAACGATGGAGTATTTTCACTGCCCTAAAAATCCTTTGTGCTCCGCCTATTCATCCTTCTCCCCGCCAACTCCTGGCAACCACCGATCTTTTCCTGTCGCCCCAATTTTGCCACTTCCAGAATGTCATATAGTTGGCCTCATACAGTATGCAACCTTTTCAGATTGGCTTCTTTCACAAAGTAACATGCATGTAAGGTTTCTTTTCACAGCTTGATAGCTCGTTGCTTTTTAGCGCTGAATACTATGCCGTTGACTAGATGTACCACGGTTTGTTTATCCGTTCATCTGGTGCAGGACATCTTGGTTGCTTCCGCTTTTTGGCGATTACGAATAAAGCTGCTATCAACATTTGTGTGCAGGTTTTCATCTGCGTGTAAGTTTTGAACTCCTTTGGGTAAATACCAAGGAGCGTATGTTAAGCTGGATCGTATGTTAAGGGTTATGCTTAGTTTTGTAAGAAACCCCTAAACTGCCTTCCAGAGTGGCTGTTCCGTTTTGCCTTGCCACCAATACTGAATGAGTGTCTCCATTGCTCCACATGCTTGTCAGCATTTGCTGTTGTTAGTGTTCCATATTTTGACTATTCTAACAGGTGTGTAGTGGTATCTCATTGTTGTTCAATTTGCATTTCCCTGGAGCCATATGATGTGGAGCATCGTCTCGTACTCTTAGTTGCCATTTTTATGTCTTCTTTGGCGAGATGTCTGTTAAGTTGTTTGCCCCATTTTTTAATCTGGTTGTGTGTGTTCTTGTTGTTTAGTTTTAAGATTTCTTTGCGTATTTGTATATTTGTTATTCCTTTCTCAACTGTGCCTTTTGCAAATGTTTTCTCCCAGTCTGTGGCTTGTGTTTTTATCCTCTTGACATTGTGTCTTGTGGAGCAGCAGTTTAAAATGTTCATGAAGTCCAGCTTATCAGTTATTCCTTTCATGATCTTGATTTTGCTGTCACATCTAGAAAGTCATGTTTATAAAGAGGTCATCTCGGTTTTCTTCCGTGTTATTGTCTTCTAGGAATTCTAGAGTTTTGCTTTTTACATGTGGGTCTATAATGCCTTTTGATTTCCGTTTTGTAAAGGTGTAAAGGTCCACGTGCACGTTCATTGTCTCGCACGTGGATGTCCAGTTCTTCCAGCACCATTCGTTGATAAGACTGTCTTTGCTCCATTGTATGGTCTGTGCTCCTTTGTCAAAGAACGGTAGAGTGTGTGAACGGGCATCTATTTCTAGGCTCTCTGTTCTGCGCCTTTGGTCCATTTGTCTGTTCTTTCACCAGTACCACACTGTCTTGATTGCTGTAGCTTTATAGTGAATTTTGACATTGGCTCATGTCAGTCCTTCAACTTTTTTCTTCTTTGATATTATGTTGACTTTTAAAGAGCTATTGCAGTTGCGATACGGTCAGAGAAAATCTATACGATATTGCTCCTGTGCACGTTATTAATGCTTTGTTTATGGCCAAATATGTTGTCTATTTTCCTAAATGTCACTTGTGTGCTCTCAAACAAGATGTGTTCTGTTTGCTCTAGAGAGAGATCGTGTCAGTCTGTTCTTATTTTCTTTGCTCTTTTTGGAAGCTTTTAGAATTTTCTCTTCATTTCCATGGATCCTTTACAGATAATTTTTTACTTCCTTCTTTAACTTTGTGAAATTTATCTTCATTAGTTTTTGAATATTTCCTCTTCTCTGTTTTCTTTTTTTTTTCATCTTAGATGTCTTGGATTTCATTTATTTCAGATGTTAGATGTCTTTTTTTACCCACCATATCACACTGCTGTTCTTTTAAATATTCTCTCACTTTATTGTTTTATTCTGTTTTCTGGGAGAGTTTCTCAATGTCATTTTCCATGTCTAAATAATTTGCTTTTCTCATGTATCCACACTGCTATTTATCCCATGACTTAAGTCTTTAACAATCGTACTTTTACACCTGTTTCCTCATGAGGTTTTCCTTATGGTTTCTCATTGTCATTTCGTGTTACTAACATCTTCCCTTGTATCTTTAAGTGTATTTGTCATGCTTATGTTCCAGTATGTTCCAGTAGTTCTACTTCAAATGGTATATGTTGCTCAATTTGTTGTATTTCTTTTTCAGTCGTTGTACTCCTCAGGTATGTAATTGTTTTGACTTGTGAGCTTTCATTCCTGGTGGCTGTTGGCTACTCTGTCTGGCATCTTGTATTAGAGAAGGGCTAACGTTTTGCTTGGGACCATCTCAGTCTGTGGCTGTTATCTCAGAATAATTATTAATAGTGTGTCCTTTTCACTCTCAGAAGTGTCCTCTCTTGGGTGCTGTATTATATAGTCACCTTTGTTGAAACCCAGGACCTAAGGTGTGTTTTTCTAAGGAAGTTTAATATGAGGGGAGGTGATGGCCTCAGGCGCAGACAGTCTCAGAAACCGTGAACCACTGTGACCACTCAACTCCTGTGGTCAGGATATGTCACCTTTGAGCTCCTGGGGAAAGCAGCATCTGAGGAGGCATTTGAGGTTGTCACCTGGGGCTTTGGAGACGGAGGAGGTGGAGGAGTGAAGGATCAAGGATTGTTCAGCCCTTCCCTGCTTTCATCAGCTAACCTAATGCTACTCTAATTTTATCCTAGCTACATCTGGGTGGTTGCTACTTGTTTCTACTGAGAAAGGCAAGTGATCGTTTCCAGGCAACTCAGGGGAGAGGCAAGAACGGTCCTTAAAATTTTCCCTCACGCTGAGCCCCTCAAGGCTGCCACCCACTGCCCCTAATCCCAGGCTACCCACCCATTAAGAGACAGCCTTCAGGCCTCTGTCATTTCCCAGGGTTGTCACTCTTGTTATTTCTGGGAATGCATAGTTCCTTAGGACTTCTGAAGTTTTGGGAGGAGGATGCAACATGCTGTACCATTTGGCGTCTTGATAGGAACCCATGATTTCTCTGGAAATTGTCAGGGTGTGTTACTTGGATGAGAACCTTTAAGTGTGTTTGAACTTTAAGATATATATACTAATGTATATTGTTGCCAGATACAGAATTAATGAAATTTGAAAGAATTTGGTGAAGAGTGCAGGCTGTCCAAAAATCAATAATATTTGTGCAATGCTGAATATTAGCATGATACTGTGAAGGTGACAGACTCAAAGTGCATTTTGCAAGTGTCTTATTTTGTAGATGAAGAAAAAGATAAATAGAGAAAAGATTACCCAAGCCAGTTTTGAGGTGAAAAGTCTTGATTTTGGATAATACAACCAGATAACGTTTTCTGAAAGGACTGTAGAGAAAAAGAAAAAGAAAAAGAATCATTGTAAACGCATGGCCTTCACGCAGGTCAGAAAATCTTTTAATCATCATTTGGTCATCCTTGACCTTCCTACTTGTTTCTTTCCTACCAAATAACAACCAGGGACTAGGCCCTGACACTGTATGTTCATTGTTCTTGTGTATTCTCTTTCTATCTATATCTCTTTGTTAGCTCTTACTTGGATGCACCTCCCCATCCCGACACACTCAGATCCCTCTCACGTTTCCCAAATTGATTCCAGAGTGCATGAAGGAGAAACAAAGCGGTGAAGAAGGAAGGAGGTTTAATCATGAATGCTATGTCTCCCTTGTTCCCTTCATTCTCTTTCCAGTGGATACACACAGGGACACACAGACACGCACACACGCACATACAGAACCCGGAAACTGTGTCAGAGGTTCCAGTGCTGGACCCTGAAACGGATGCTTTTGTTTCTGTCGTGTTTCCTCGTGACTTCACTTTTTGTGTGCTGCAATTCTGTTGGGAAAAAGAACCTGATTATCTTCCAAAATGTCTGACTCTATTTTTTGTACATGTTTTTTACTCTATGGCAGGGTTATGGATTCTTCCCGAATGTCGTCTGGCAACAGTGACAAGATGGGGTGAGTTGACATGAGTGATCTGAGTGGTGAAAGCTATGGGGGGCATCGATGGCAACAACAGGTTTCCATAAGAGACTATAAGCTTCTGTAGGTAACTTTCTTTCCTGTTGGGCCTAGGTGGCAAAAGGAAGGAGGAGTCATAAGAGGGAGACTTCTTACTCACGGTTTGTTTGTGAGCCTTAGAAAGTAGTAGCCAAAGCTTTTGGGAAACTCTCAGAATGCCTGTGTGTAAGACTCTGCTAGAGTGGGCCAGGAGAGGAGAGAATCCTATTTGGAGCAAGGAGATGGTAGCAGTGGAGAGGGAGCAGTGGAGCTCTCAGCAGAAGAGAATGGAGCTAAACAGACCTCGGCTCCTTTCCTCAGCCTCCAGAGCTCTGCCACCATCTAAAGCTGGTGTCCCGAATGCCAAGCCACCGTCATATTGGAGGGAGCCCGTGCCTCAGACCTGCAGTCACCTGAACCCTGTATGAGGAACAGAAAAGACATACATGATACATGAAGGGTCAGGATGTGGTGGAGGGTGTTGAGGATCAGGAAATTAGGAGGAGCTGGGGAAATGTGTACCTACAACCTGGAGTTGAATTTTGAACTAAATTCAACCTCGATGCAATTACACGTGAGAGTAAGGTTCAGTAGTGAAGAATTGTATTTCAATATCTTCATTCATTAGGCTTTTTGACCGGCCGAAGATCTTCGTTACAACTATAGAAAGCCCTATTTCTAGGGAAGATTAAAATACTAGTTTCCAAATAACTAATATCCAAATAATTTTTTAGGGTTCAACCAGTTTACCACTTGAAGACTACTTGTAACTAATTGCAAACAAGAGTGTAACTCTATGAAGTCACTTGGAGTCTGATCATATATGCTTTTGATTCTTTAGAAATGACCCCGATGAACTGACAGAAGTAATCTGTGATGGAACCACCAACAAAAGGTGACGTATATACTCAGAGAGAGAGAGAGAGAGAGAGAGAGAGAGAGTGAAATGCAGACGAAGCATTATCCATGGGAATGTGGAATATTCTGGACAATGATTCTAAGATCTTTTCTAAAATTTCGGATCCACTGAGCTAAGTCATGTTCATCATATTCTTAGATTCATAGAATTCTTGTTCAAATAAGTTGGTCACATCACTGTCCCATGTAGGGAAATCTCAAATGACATGTTGTTGCATTTCTTGGTGTTTACGTTAACATAGAACAACTCTCCAGGCTCCGTGATGATTTGTTATGAGGACCAAATAAGTGTTAAACACTTAGGACGATGTCTGGCACGTAATAAATACCATGTAAGTGCTTATTAGATGGAACAAAAATTTTCCGTGTACTTAGTCATGTCATCTGAAAAGAGCGATAATTTTCATTTTTCCTGTCCAGTCCTTATACCTCTCACTTCTTTTTCTGACGTCATTGAGCAGTGTTGGAAGGCATATGGCTCTTGGGAGGAAACAAACCGAGGTCAGGACTGGAGAACAGGATTGAGGGAGAGAGAGGTGCGCCACAAGGATGAGGGCTGGCAGGGCCAGATTTTGAAGGGCATTGTAGGCTCTGCTGAATGGTTTTGGCTCAATCCTAATAGCACTGGCAAGGCAATGAGGGGTCATGCTTGAGGCTCTACAAACAATACAAACTCCAATCGTGAACCGTAGACGTACCAACTGTAGCTTTCTAGAGAGGTAGGCTTTTCTAGAGATGCACTCCTAGACTGTGCATTCCCAGGTACGTGGACATCTTTTGGGGTGATGTCTGGGATGTGGAGAGGGTATGTTGTCTCTGCCGCTATATGGGCTTGTAAGGGCTGTAGGGTCTGTGCAGCTCGATGTTCCCTCTCCCACGTGAATGCCGAGAAGAGTGAGAGCTGACCACAAAACAGGGAGCCGACTCCAGACAGAGTGTGGAGAGACACAGTGAAGATAGCCCTTTGAGTCTCTAGTCAGGAGGTTGACAGAGCAAATCGAGAAATAGACTCAATAAGGGGCATTGTTCTAAATGCACTTTCAAGTTTCCTTGGTAGAATAGGTTGGATGTAGGATGAGTTGAGACAGAAAATTTTTGGTTTTTCAACGTAAGCTTTTTTGTACCATCTCCTTTTTTCCCCAATCTCATTTTCACCAGAACAAGCACCAGGAGAGCTATTTTTGAAACACTTTTTCCATTGTAAGAATTCGAAACTTATGCAGATTTCTAAATTGTGGTAAATACATGTAAGCTAAAATTTATCATCTTCAGCATTTTTAAGTGTGCCATTCTGTAGCGTTAGGTACCTTCATATTGTTGGGCAGCCAACCTGCAGAACTCTTCTCGTCTTGCAAAACTGAAACTCTGTACACATTAAACTACTCTCCCCGTTCCCCCTTTCCCAAGCTCTTGGCAACCACCATTCTACCTTCTGTCTCTGTGAGTTTGACTACTCTAGGTATGTCATGTCAGTGGAATCATACAAAATTTGTCTTCTTGTGACTAGTTATTTCATTTAGCCCAATGCCCTCAAAGTCAATCCATGTTGCAGCATGTGTCAGAATTTCATTTCTTTTTAAGACTGAACAATATTCCAACACATACAGAAATTTCTCACAAATGGTTCCAAAAGCTCCAGTATACCCTTTACTTACATTTCCAATTGTTAACATTTTGTCACATTTCCTTTGTTACTCCCATCATATGGATATGTAGGTATACAGACATAAATCTATCTATCTATCTATCTATCTATAGATAGATATATAGAAAGAGAGAGAAAGAAAATACGTTTAGATATAGATATACACATAGAAAGAGCTCTCTGTCTCAATGTATCTGTATCTAGATCTGATTTTTATGTGAGTTGAGGCAGAAGATGTTTGATAGACACACACGTGACACACACCTTCCTACACACTTAGGCTCTATTCCTGAATCATTAGAGAGAAAATGCAGACCACATACCCTTTACTCCTGAATATTTCAGTTTTATTTTTCTACCTTCAGGGACACCTAACCACAGCACAGTGATCAAAATCAGAAAATTTTCACTTCCGTAACCATAATACGATTACCAGAATTGGAAAATGAAAGCCATAATAGAATATTATCTGATTTATGGTTTACATTGCGACTCACTCTTGGTGTCATACATTCTATGGGTTTGGATAAAAGTAGAATGACACGAATCTGTCATTAGAGTTTCATAACGATGGAGTATTTTCACTGCCCTAAAAATCCTTTGTGCTCCGCCTATTCATCCTTCTCCCCGCCAACTCCTGGCAACCACCGATCTTTTCCTGTCGCCCCAATTTTGCCACTTCCAGAATGTCATATAGTTGGCCTCATACAGTATGCAACCTTTTCAGATTGGCTTCTTTCACAAAGTAACATGCATGTAAGGTTTCTTTTCACAGCTTGATAGCTCGTTGCTTTTTAGCGCTGAATACTATGCCGTTGACTAGATGTACCACGGTTTGTTTATCCGTTCATCTGGTGCAGGACATCTTGGTTGCTTCCGCTTTTTGGCGATTACGAATAAAGCTGCTATCAACATTTGTGTGCAGGTTTTCATCTGCGTGTAAGTTTTGAACTCCTTTGGGTAAATACCAAGGAGCGTATGTTAAGCTGGATCGTATGTTAAGGGTTATGCTTAGTTTTGTAAGAAACCCCTAAACTGCCTTCCAGAGTGGCTGTTCCGTTTTGCCTTGCCACCAATACTGAATGAGTGTCTCCATTGCTCCACATGCTTGTCAGCATTTGCTGTTGTTAGTGTTCCATATTTTGACTATTCTAACAGGTGTGTAGTGGTATCTCATTGTTGTTCAATTTGCATTTCCCTGGAGCCATATGATGTGGAGCATCGTCTCGTACTCTTAGTTGCCATTTTTATGTCTTCTTTGGCGAGATGTCTGTTAAGTTGTTTGCCCCATTTTTTAATCTGGTTGTGTGTGTTCTTGTTGTTTAGTTTTAAGATTTCTTTGCGTATTTGTATATTTGTTATTCCTTTCTCAACTGTGCCTTTTGCAAATGTTTTCTCCCAGTCTGTGGCTTGTGTTTTTATCCTCTTGACATTGTGTCTTGTGGAGCAGCAGTTTAAAATGTTCATGAAGTCCAGCTTATCAGTTATTCCTTTCATGATCTTGATTTTGCTGTCACATCTAGAAAGTCATGTTTATAAAGAGGTCATCTCGGTTTTCTTCCGTGTTATTGTCTTCTAGGAATTCTAGAGTTTTGCTTTTTACATGTGGGTCTATAATGCCTTTTGATTTCCGTTTTGTAAAGGTGTAAAGGTCCACGTGCACGTTCATTGTCTCGCACGTGGATGTCCAGTTCTTCCAGCACCATTCGTTGATAAGACTGTCTTTGCTCCATTGTATGGTCTGTGCTCCTTTGTCAAAGAACGGTAGAGTGTGTGAACGGGCATCTATTTCTAGGCTCTCTGTTCTGCGCCTTTGGTCCATTTGTCTGTTCTTTCACCAGTACCACACTGTCTTGATTGCTGTAGCTTTATAGTGAATTTTGACATTGGCTCATGTCAGTCCTTCAACTTTTTTCTTCTTTGATATTATGTTGACTTTTAAAGAGCTATTGCAGTTGCGATACGGTCAGAGAAAATCTATACGATATTGCTCCTGTGCACGTTATTAATGCTTTGTTTATGGCCAAATATGTTGTCTATTTTCCTAAATGTCACTTGTGTGCTCTCAAACAAGATGTGTTCTGTTTGCTCTAGAGAGAGATCGTGTCAGTCTGTTCTTATTTTCTTTGCTCTTTTTGGAAGCTTTTAGAATTTTCTCTTCATTTCCATGGATCCTTTACAGATAATTTTTTACTTCCTTCTTTAACTTTGTGAAATTTATCTTCATTAGTTTTTGAATATTTCCTCTTCTCTGTTTTCTTTTTTTTTTCATCTTAGATGTCTTGGATTTCATTTATTTCAGATGTTAGATGTCTTTTTTTACCCACCATATCACACTGCTGTTCTTTTAAATATTCTCTCACTTTATTGTTTTATTCTGTTTTCTGGGAGAGTTTCTCAATGTCATTTTCCATGTCTAAATAATTTGCTTTTCTCATGTATCCACACTGCTATTTATCCCATGACTTAAGTCTTTAACAATCGTACTTTTACACCTGTTTCCTCATGAGGTTTTCCTTATGGTTTCTCATTGTCATTTCGTGTTACTAACATCTTCCCTTGTATCTTTAAGTGTATTTGTCATGCTTATGTTCCAGTATGTTCCAGTAGTTCTACTTCAAATGGTATATGTTGCTCAATTTGTTGTATTTCTTTTTCAGTCGTTGTACTCCTCAGGTATGTAATTGTTTTGACTTGTGAGCTTTCATTCCTGGTGGCTGTTGGCTACTCTGTCTGGCATCTTGTATTAGAGAAGGGCTAACGTTTTGCTTGGGACCATCTCAGTCTGTGGCTGTTATCTCAGAATAATTATTAATAGTGTGTCCTTTTCACTCTCAGAAGTGTCCTCTCTTGGGTGCTGTATTATATAGTCACCTTTGTTGAAACCCAGGACCTAAGGTGTGTTTTTCTAAGGAAGTTTAATATGAGGGGAGGTGATGGCCTCAGGCGCAGACAGTCTCAGAAACCGTGAACCACTGTGACCACTCAACTCCTGTGGTCAGGATATGTCACCTTTGAGCTCCTGGGGAAAGCAGCATCTGAGGAGGCATTTGAGGTTGTCACCTGGGGCTTTGGAGACGGAGGAGGTGGAGGAGTGAAGGATCAAGGATTGTTCAGCCCTTCCCTGCTTTCATCAGCTAACCTAATGCTACTCTAATTTTATCCTAGCTACATCTGGGTGGTTGCTACTTGTTTCTACTGAGAAAGGCAAGTGATCGTTTCCAGGCAACTCAGGGGAGAGGCAAGAACGGTCCTTAAAATTTTCCCTCACGCTGAGCCCCTCAAGGCTGCCACCCACTGCCCCTAATCCCAGGCTACCCACCCATTAAGAGACAGCCTTCAGGCCTCTGTCATTTCCCAGGGTTGTCACTCTTGTTATTTCTGGGAATGCATAGTTCCTTAGGACTTCTGAAGTTTTGGGAGGAGGATGCAACATGCTGTACCATTTGGCGTCTTGATAGGAACCCATGATTTCTCTGGAAATTGTCAGGGTGTGTTACTTGGATGAGAACCTTTAAGTGTGTTTGAACTTTAAGATATATATACTAATGTATATTGTTGCCAGATACAGAATTAATGAAATTTGAAAGAATTTGGTGAAGAGTGCAGGCTGTCCAAAAATCAATAATATTTGTGCAATGCTGAATATTAGCATGATACTGTGAAGGTGACAGACTCAAAGTGCATTTTGCAAGTGTCTTATTTTGTAGATGAAGAAAAAGATAAATAGAGAAAAGATTACCCAAGCCAGTTTTGAGGTGAAAAGTCTTGATTTTGGATAATACAACCAGATAACGTTTTCTGAAAGGACTGTAGAGAAAAAGAAAAAGAAAAAGAATCATTGTAAACGCATGGCCTTCACGCAGGTCAGAAAATCTTTTAATCATCATTTGGTCATCCTTGACCTTCCTACTTGTTTCTTTCCTACCAAATAACAACCAGGGACTAGGCCCTGACACTGTATGTTCATTGTTCTTGTGTATTCTCTTTCTATCTATATCTCTTTGTTAGCTCTTACTTGGATGCACCTCCCCATCCCGACACACTCAGATCCCTCTCACGTTTCCCAAATTGATTCCAGAGTGCATGAAGGAGAAACAAAGCGGTGAAGAAGGAAGGAGGTTTAATCATGAATGCTATGTCTCCCTTGTTCCCTTCATTCTCTTTCCAGTGGATACACACAGGGACACACAGACACGCACACACGCACATACAGAACCCGGAAACTGTGTCAGAGGTTCCAGTGCTGGACCCTGAAACGGATGCTTTTGTTTCTGTCGTGTTTCCTCGTGACTTCACTTTTTGTGTGCTGCAATTCTGTTGGGAAAAAGAACCTGATTATCTTCCAAAATGTCTGACTCTATTTTTTGTACATGTTTTTTACTCTATGGCAGGGTTATGGATTCTTCCCGAATGTCGTCTGGCAACAGTGACAAGATGGGGTGAGTTGACATGAGTGATCTGAGTGGTGAAAGCTATGGGGGGCATCGATGGCAACAACAGGTTTCCATAAGAGACTATAAGCTTCTGTAGGTAACTTTCTTTCCTGTTGGGCCTAGGTGGCAAAAGGAAGGAGGAGTCATAAGAGGGAGACTTCTTACTCACGGTTTGTTTGTGAGCCTTAGAAAGTAGTAGCCAAAGCTTTTGGGAAACTCTCAGAATGCCTGTGTGTAAGACTCTGCTAGAGTGGGCCAGGAGAGGAGAGAATCCTATTTGGAGCAAGGAGATGGTAGCAGTGGAGAGGGAGCAGTGGAGCTCTCAGCAGAAGAGAATGGAGCTAAACAGACCTCGGCTCCTTTCCTCAGCCTCCAGAGCTCTGCCACCATCTAAAGCTGGTGTCCCGAATGCCAAGCCACCGTCATATTGGAGGGAGCCCGTGCCTCAGACCTGCAGTCACCTGAACCCTGTATGAGGAACAGAAAAGACATACATGATACATGAAGGGTCAGGATGTGGTGGAGGGTGTTGAGGATCAGGAAATTAGGAGGAGCTGGGGAAATGTGTACCTACAACCTGGAGTTGAATTTTGAACTAAATTCAACCTCGATGCAATTACACGTGAGAGTAAGGTTCAGTAGTGAAGAATTGTATTTCAATATCTTCATTCATTAGGCTTTTTGACCGGCCGAAGATCTTCGTTACAACTATAGAAAGCCCTATTTCTAGGGAAGATTAAAATACTAGTTTCCAAATAACTAATATCCAAATAATTTTTTAGGGTTCAACCAGTTTACCACTTGAAGACTACTTGTAACTAATTGCAAACAAGAGTGTAACTCTATGAAGTCACTTGGAGTCTGATCATATATGCTTTTGATTCTTTAGAAATGACCCCGATGAACTGACAGAAGTAATCTGTGATGGAACCACCAACAAAAGGTGACGTATATACTCAGAGAGAGAGAGAGAGAGAGAGAGAGAGAGAGTGAAATGCAGACGAAGCATTATCCATGGGAATGTGGAATATTCTGGACAATGATTCTAAGATCTTTTCTAAAATTTCGGATCCACTGAGCTAAGTCATGTTCATCATATTCTTAGATTCATAGAATTCTTGTTCAAATAAGTTGGTCACATCACTGTCCCATGTAGGGAAATCTCAAATGACATGTTGTTGCATTTCTTGGTGTTTACGTTAACATAGAACAACTCTCCAGGCTCCGTGATGATTTGTTATGAGGACCAAATAAGTGTTAAACACTTAGGACGATGTCTGGCACGTAATAAATACCATGTAAGTGCTTATTAGATGGAACAAAAATTTTCCGTGTACTTAGTCATGTCATCTGAAAAGAGCGATAATTTTCATTTTTCCTGTCCAGTCCTTATACCTCTCACTTCTTTTTCTGACGTCATTGAGCAGTGTTGGAAGGCATATGGCTCTTGGGAGGAAACAAACCGAGGTCAGGACTGGAGAACAGGATTGAGGGAGAGAGAGGTGCGCCACAAGGATGAGGGCTGGCAGGGCCAGATTTTGAAGGGCATTGTAGGCTCTGCTGAATGGTTTTGGCTCAATCCTAATAGCACTGGCAAGGCAATGAGGGGTCATGCTTGAGGCTCTACAAACAATACAAACTCCAATCGTGAACCGTAGACGTACCAACTGTAGCTTTCTAGAGAGGTAGGCTTTTCTAGAGATGCACTCCTAGACTGTGCATTCCCAGGTACGTGGACATCTTTTGGGGTGATGTCTGGGATGTGGAGAGGGTATGTTGTCTCTGCCGCTATATGGGCTTGTAAGGGCTGTAGGGTCTGTGCAGCTCGATGTTCCCTCTCCCACGTGAATGCCGAGAAGAGTGAGAGCTGACCACAAAACAGGGAGCCGACTCCAGACAGAGTGTGGAGAGACACAGTGAAGATAGCCCTTTGAGTCTCTAGTCAGGAGGTTGACAGAGCAAATCGAGAAATAGACTCAATAAGGGGCATTGTTCTAAATGCACTTTCAAGTTTCCTTGGTAGAATAGGTTGGATGTAGGATGAGTTGAGACAGAAAATTTTTGGTTTTTCAACGTAAGCTTTTTTGTACCATCTCCTTTTTTCCCCAATCTCATTTTCACCAGAACAAGCACCAGGAGAGCTATTTTTGAAACACTTTTTCCATTGTAAGAATTCGAAACTTATGCAGATTTCTAAATTGTGGTAAATACATGTAAGCTAAAATTTATCATCTTCAGCATTTTTAAGTGTGCCATTCTGTAGCGTTAGGTACCTTCATATTGTTGGGCAGCCAACCTGCAGAACTCTTCTCGTCTTGCAAAACTGAAACTCTGTACACATTAAACTACTCTCCCCGTTCCCCCTTTCCCAAGCTCTTGGCAACCACCATTCTACCTTCTGTCTCTGTGAGTTTGACTACTCTAGGTATGTCATGTCAGTGGAATCATACAAAATTTGTCTTCTTGTGACTAGTTATTTCATTTAGCCCAATGCCCTCAAAGTCAATCCATGTTGCAGCATGTGTCAGAATTTCATTTCTTTTTAAGACTGAACAATATTCCAACACATACAGAAATTTCTCACAAATGGTTCCAAAAGCTCCAGTATACCCTTTACTTACATTTCCAATTGTTAACATTTTGTCACATTTCCTTTGTTACTCCCATCATATGGATATGTAGGTATACAGACATAAATCTATCTATCTATCTATCTATCTATAGATAGATATATAGAAAGAGAGAGAAAGAAAATACGTTTAGATATAGATATACACATAGAAAGAGCTCTCTGTCTCAATGTATCTGTATCTAGATCTGATTTTTATGTGAGTTGAGGCAGAAGATGTTTGATAGACACACACGTGACACACACCTTCCTACACACTTAGGCTCTATTCCTGAATCATTAGAGAGAAAATGCAGACCACATACCCTTTACTCCTGAATATTTCAGTTTTATTTTTCTACCTTCAGGGACACCTAACCACAGCACAGTGATCAAAATCAGAAAATTTTCACTTCCGTAACCATAATACGATTACCAGAATTGGAAAATGAAAGCCATAATAGAATATTATCTGATTTATGGTTTACATTGCGACTCACTCTTGGTGTCATACATTCTATGGGTTTGGATAAAAGTAGAATGACACGAATCTGTCATTAGAGTTTCATAACGATGGAGTATTTTCACTGCCCTAAAAATCCTTTGTGCTCCGCCTATTCATCCTTCTCCCCGCCAACTCCTGGCAACCACCGATCTTTTCCTGTCGCCCCAATTTTGCCACTTCCAGAATGTCATATAGTTGGCCTCATACAGTATGCAACCTTTTCAGATTGGCTTCTTTCACAAAGTAACATGCATGTAAGGTTTCTTTTCACAGCTTGATAGCTCGTTGCTTTTTAGCGCTGAATACTATGCCGTTGACTAGATGTACCACGGTTTGTTTATCCGTTCATCTGGTGCAGGACATCTTGGTTGCTTCCGCTTTTTGGCGATTACGAATAAAGCTGCTATCAACATTTGTGTGCAGGTTTTCATCTGCGTGTAAGTTTTGAACTCCTTTGGGTAAATACCAAGGAGCGTATGTTAAGCTGGATCGTATGTTAAGGGTTATGCTTAGTTTTGTAAGAAACCCCTAAACTGCCTTCCAGAGTGGCTGTTCCGTTTTGCCTTGCCACCAATACTGAATGAGTGTCTCCATTGCTCCACATGCTTGTCAGCATTTGCTGTTGTTAGTGTTCCATATTTTGACTATTCTAACAGGTGTGTAGTGGTATCTCATTGTTGTTCAATTTGCATTTCCCTGGAGCCATATGATGTGGAGCATCGTCTCGTACTCTTAGTTGCCATTTTTATGTCTTCTTTGGCGAGATGTCTGTTAAGTTGTTTGCCCCATTTTTTAATCTGGTTGTGTGTGTTCTTGTTGTTTAGTTTTAAGATTTCTTTGCGTATTTGTATATTTGTTATTCCTTTCTCAACTGTGCCTTTTGCAAATGTTTTCTCCCAGTCTGTGGCTTGTGTTTTTATCCTCTTGACATTGTGTCTTGTGGAGCAGCAGTTTAAAATGTTCATGAAGTCCAGCTTATCAGTTATTCCTTTCATGATCTTGATTTTGCTGTCACATCTAGAAAGTCATGTTTATAAAGAGGTCATCTCGGTTTTCTTCCGTGTTATTGTCTTCTAGGAATTCTAGAGTTTTGCTTTTTACATGTGGGTCTATAATGCCTTTTGATTTCCGTTTTGTAAAGGTGTAAAGGTCCACGTGCACGTTCATTGTCTCGCACGTGGATGTCCAGTTCTTCCAGCACCATTCGTTGATAAGACTGTCTTTGCTCCATTGTATGGTCTGTGCTCCTTTGTCAAAGAACGGTAGAGTGTGTGAACGGGCATCTATTTCTAGGCTCTCTGTTCTGCGCCTTTGGTCCATTTGTCTGTTCTTTCACCAGTACCACACTGTCTTGATTGCTGTAGCTTTATAGTGAATTTTGACATTGGCTCATGTCAGTCCTTCAACTTTTTTCTTCTTTGATATTATGTTGACTTTTAAAGAGCTATTGCAGTTGCGATACGGTCAGAGAAAATCTATACGATATTGCTCCTGTGCACGTTATTAATGCTTTGTTTATGGCCAAATATGTTGTCTATTTTCCTAAATGTCACTTGTGTGCTCTCAAACAAGATGTGTTCTGTTTGCTCTAGAGAGAGATCGTGTCAGTCTGTTCTTATTTTCTTTGCTCTTTTTGGAAGCTTTTAGAATTTTCTCTTCATTTCCATGGATCCTTTACAGATAATTTTTTACTTCCTTCTTTAACTTTGTGAAATTTATCTTCATTAGTTTTTGAATATTTCCTCTTCTCTGTTTTCTTTTTTTTTTCATCTTAGATGTCTTGGATTTCATTTATTTCAGATGTTAGATGTCTTTTTTTACCCACCATATCACACTGCTGTTCTTTTAAATATTCTCTCACTTTATTGTTTTATTCTGTTTTCTGGGAGAGTTTCTCAATGTCATTTTCCATGTCTAAATAATTTGCTTTTCTCATGTATCCACACTGCTATTTATCCCATGACTTAAGTCTTTAACAATCGTACTTTTACACCTGTTTCCTCATGAGGTTTTCCTTATGGTTTCTCATTGTCATTTCGTGTTACTAACATCTTCCCTTGTATCTTTAAGTGTATTTGTCATGCTTATGTTCCAGTATGTTCCAGTAGTTCTACTTCAAATGGTATATGTTGCTCAATTTGTTGTATTTCTTTTTCAGTCGTTGTACTCCTCAGGTATGTAATTGTTTTGACTTGTGAGCTTTCATTCCTGGTGGCTGTTGGCTACTCTGTCTGGCATCTTGTATTAGAGAAGGGCTAACGTTTTGCTTGGGACCATCTCAGTCTGTGGCTGTTATCTCAGAATAATTATTAATAGTGTGTCCTTTTCACTCTCAGAAGTGTCCTCTCTTGGGTGCTGTATTATATAGTCACCTTTGTTGAAACCCAGGACCTAAGGTGTGTTTTTCTAAGGAAGTTTAATATGAGGGGAGGTGATGGCCTCAGGCGCAGACAGTCTCAGAAACCGTGAACCACTGTGACCACTCAACTCCTGTGGTCAGGATATGTCACCTTTGAGCTCCTGGGGAAAGCAGCATCTGAGGAGGCATTTGAGGTTGTCACCTGGGGCTTTGGAGACGGAGGAGGTGGAGGAGTGAAGGATCAAGGATTGTTCAGCCCTTCCCTGCTTTCATCAGCTAACCTAATGCTACTCTAATTTTATCCTAGCTACATCTGGGTGGTTGCTACTTGTTTCTACTGAGAAAGGCAAGTGATCGTTTCCAGGCAACTCAGGGGAGAGGCAAGAACGGTCCTTAAAATTTTCCCTCACGCTGAGCCCCTCAAGGCTGCCACCCACTGCCCCTAATCCCAGGCTACCCACCCATTAAGAGACAGCCTTCAGGCCTCTGTCATTTCCCAGGGTTGTCACTCTTGTTATTTCTGGGAATGCATAGTTCCTTAGGACTTCTGAAGTTTTGGGAGGAGGATGCAACATGCTGTACCATTTGGCGTCTTGATAGGAACCCATGATTTCTCTGGAAATTGTCAGGGTGTGTTACTTGGATGAGAACCTTTAAGTGTGTTTGAACTTTAAGATATATATACTAATGTATATTGTTGCCAGATACAGAATTAATGAAATTTGAAAGAATTTGGTGAAGAGTGCAGGCTGTCCAAAAATCAATAATATTTGTGCAATGCTGAATATTAGCATGATACTGTGAAGGTGACAGACTCAAAGTGCATTTTGCAAGTGTCTTATTTTGTAGATGAAGAAAAAGATAAATAGAGAAAAGATTACCCAAGCCAGTTTTGAGGTGAAAAGTCTTGATTTTGGATAATACAACCAGATAACGTTTTCTGAAAGGACTGTAGAGAAAAAGAAAAAGAAAAAGAATCATTGTAAACGCATGGCCTTCACGCAGGTCAGAAAATCTTTTAATCATCATTTGGTCATCCTTGACCTTCCTACTTGTTTCTTTCCTACCAAATAACAACCAGGGACTAGGCCCTGACACTGTATGTTCATTGTTCTTGTGTATTCTCTTTCTATCTATATCTCTTTGTTAGCTCTTACTTGGATGCACCTCCCCATCCCGACACACTCAGATCCCTCTCACGTTTCCCAAATTGATTCCAGAGTGCATGAAGGAGAAACAAAGCGGTGAAGAAGGAAGGAGGTTTAATCATGAATGCTATGTCTCCCTTGTTCCCTTCATTCTCTTTCCAGTGGATACACACAGGGACACACAGACACGCACACACGCACATACAGAACCCGGAAACTGTGTCAGAGGTTCCAGTGCTGGACCCTGAAACGGATGCTTTTGTTTCTGTCGTGTTTCCTCGTGACTTCACTTTTTGTGTGCTGCAATTCTGTTGGGAAAAAGAACCTGATTATCTTCCAAAATGTCTGACTCTATTTTTTGTACATGTTTTTTACTCTATGGCAGGGTTATGGATTCTTCCCGAATGTCGTCTGGCAACAGTGACAAGATGGGGTGAGTTGACATGAGTGATCTGAGTGGTGAAAGCTATGGGGGGCATCGATGGCAACAACAGGTTTCCATAAGAGACTATAAGCTTCTGTAGGTAACTTTCTTTCCTGTTGGGCCTAGGTGGCAAAAGGAAGGAGGAGTCATAAGAGGGAGACTTCTTACTCACGGTTTGTTTGTGAGCCTTAGAAAGTAGTAGCCAAAGCTTTTGGGAAACTCTCAGAATGCCTGTGTGTAAGACTCTGCTAGAGTGGGCCAGGAGAGGAGAGAATCCTATTTGGAGCAAGGAGATGGTAGCAGTGGAGAGGGAGCAGTGGAGCTCTCAGCAGAAGAGAATGGAGCTAAACAGACCTCGGCTCCTTTCCTCAGCCTCCAGAGCTCTGCCACCATCTAAAGCTGGTGTCCCGAATGCCAAGCCACCGTCATATTGGAGGGAGCCCGTGCCTCAGACCTGCAGTCACCTGAACCCTGTATGAGGAACAGAAAAGACATACATGATACATGAAGGGTCAGGATGTGGTGGAGGGTGTTGAGGATCAGGAAATTAGGAGGAGCTGGGGAAATGTGTACCTACAACCTGGAGTTGAATTTTGAACTAAATTCAACCTCGATGCAATTACACGTGAGAGTAAGGTTCAGTAGTGAAGAATTGTATTTCAATATCTTCATTCATTAGGCTTTTTGACCGGCCGAAGATCTTCGTTACAACTATAGAAAGCCCTATTTCTAGGGAAGATTAAAATACTAGTTTCCAAATAACTAATATCCAAATAATTTTTTAGGGTTCAACCAGTTTACCACTTGAAGACTACTTGTAACTAATTGCAAACAAGAGTGTAACTCTATGAAGTCACTTGGAGTCTGATCATATATGCTTTTGATTCTTTAGAAATGACCCCGATGAACTGACAGAAGTAATCTGTGATGGAACCACCAACAAAAGGTGACGTATATACTCAGAGAGAGAGAGAGAGAGAGAGAGAGAGAGAGTGAAATGCAGACGAAGCATTATCCATGGGAATGTGGAATATTCTGGACAATGATTCTAAGATCTTTTCTAAAATTTCGGATCCACTGAGCTAAGTCATGTTCATCATATTCTTAGATTCATAGAATTCTTGTTCAAATAAGTTGGTCACATCACTGTCCCATGTAGGGAAATCTCAAATGACATGTTGTTGCATTTCTTGGTGTTTACGTTAACATAGAACAACTCTCCAGGCTCCGTGATGATTTGTTATGAGGACCAAATAAGTGTTAAACACTTAGGACGATGTCTGGCACGTAATAAATACCATGTAAGTGCTTATTAGATGGAACAAAAATTTTCCGTGTACTTAGTCATGTCATCTGAAAAGAGCGATAATTTTCATTTTTCCTGTCCAGTCCTTATACCTCTCACTTCTTTTTCTGACGTCATTGAGCAGTGTTGGAAGGCATATGGCTCTTGGGAGGAAACAAACCGAGGTCAGGACTGGAGAACAGGATTGAGGGAGAGAGAGGTGCGCCACAAGGATGAGGGCTGGCAGGGCCAGATTTTGAAGGGCATTGTAGGCTCTGCTGAATGGTTTTGGCTCAATCCTAATAGCACTGGCAAGGCAATGAGGGGTCATGCTTGAGGCTCTACAAACAATACAAACTCCAATCGTGAACCGTAGACGTACCAACTGTAGCTTTCTAGAGAGGTAGGCTTTTCTAGAGATGCACTCCTAGACTGTGCATTCCCAGGTACGTGGACATCTTTTGGGGTGATGTCTGGGATGTGGAGAGGGTATGTTGTCTCTGCCGCTATATGGGCTTTTAAGGGCTGTAGGGTCTGTGCAGCTCGATGTTCCCTCTCCCACGTGAATGCCGAGAAGAGTGAGAGCTGACCACAAAACAGGGAGCCGACTCCAGACAGAGTGTGGAGAGACACAGTGAAGATAGCCCTTTGAGTCTCTAGTCAGGAGGTTGACAGAGCAAATCGAGAAATAGACTCAATAAGGGGCATTGTTCTAAATGCACTTTCAAGTTTCCTTGGTAGAATAGGTTGGATGTAGGATGAGTTGAGACAGAAAATTTTTGGTTTTTCAACGTAAGCTTTTTTGTACCATCTCCTTTTTTCCCCAATCTCATTTTCACCAGAACAAGCACCAGGAGAGCTATTTTTGAAACACTTTTTCCATTGTAAGAATTCGAAACTTATGCAGATTTCTAAATTGTGGTAAATACATGTAAGCTAAAATTTATCATCTTCAGCATTTTTAAGTGTGCCATTCTGTAGCGTTAGGTACCTTCATATTGTTGGGCAGCCAACCTGCAGAACTCTTCTCGTCTTGCAAAACTGAAACTCTGTACACATTAAACTACTCTCCCCGTTCCCCCTTTCCCAAGCTCTTGGCAACCACCATTCTACCTTCTGTCTCTGTGAGTTTGACTACTCTAGGTATGTCATGTCAGTGGAATCATACAAAATTTGTCTTCTTGTGACTAGTTATTTCATTTAGCCCAATGCCCTCAAAGTCAATCCATGTTGCAGCATGTGTCAGAATTTCATTTCTTTTTAAGACTGAACAATATTCCAACACATACAGAAATTTCTCACAAATGGTTCCAAAAGCTCCAGTATACCCTTTACTTACATTTCCAATTGTTAACATTTTGTCACATTTCCTTTGTTACTCCCATCATATGGATATGTAGGTATACAGACATAAATCTATCTATCTATCTATCTATCTATAGATAGATATATAGAAAGAGAGAGAAAGAAAATACGTTTAGATATAGATATACACATAGAAAGAGCTCTCTGTCTCAATGTATCTGTATCTAGATCTGATTTTTATGTGAGTTGAGGCAGAAGATGTTTGATAGACACACACGTGACACACACCTTCCTACACACTTAGGCTCTATTCCTGAATCATTAGAGAGAAAATGCAGACCACATACCCTTTACTCCTGAATATTTCAGTTTTATTTTTCTACCTTCAGGGACACCTAACCACAGCACAGTGATCAAAATCAGAAAATTTTCACTTCCGTAACCATAATACGATTACCAGAATTGGAAAATGAAAGCCATAATAGAATATTATCTGATTTATGGTTTACATTGCGACTCACTCTTGGTGTCATACATTCTATGGGTTTGGATAAAAGTAGAATGACACGAATCTGTCATTAGAGTTTCATAACGATGGAGTATTTTCACTGCCCTAAAAATCCTTTGTGCTCCGCCTATTCATCCTTCTCCCCGCCAACTCCTGGCAACCACCGATCTTTTCCTGTCGCCCCAATTTTGCCACTTCCAGAATGTCATATAGTTGGCCTCATACAGTATGCAACCTTTTCAGATTGGCTTCTTTCACAAAGTAACATGCATGTAAGGTTTCTTTTCACAGCTTGATAGCTCGTTGCTTTTTAGCGCTGAATACTATGCCGTTGACTAGATGTACCACGGTTTGTTTATCCGTTCATCTGGTGCAGGACATCTTGGTTGCTTCCGCTTTTTGGCGATTACGAATAAAGCTGCTATCAACATTTGTGTGCAGGTTTTCATCTGCGTGTAAGTTTTGAACTCCTTTGGGTAAATACCAAGGAGCGTATGTTAAGCTGGATCGTATGTTAAGGGTTATGCTTAGTTTTGTAAGAAACCCCTAAACTGCCTTCCAGAGTGGCTGTTCCGTTTTGCCTTGCCACCAATACTGAATGAGTGTCTCCATTGCTCCACATGCTTGTCAGCATTTGCTGTTGTTAGTGTTCCATATTTTGACTATTCTAACAGGTGTGTAGTGGTATCTCATTGTTGTTCAATTTGCATTTCCCTGGAGCCATATGATGTGGAGCATCGTCTCGTACTCTTAGTTGCCATTTTTATGTCTTCTTTGGCGAGATGTCTGTTAAGTTGTTTGCCCCATTTTTTAATCTGGTTGTGTGTGTTCTTGTTGTTTAGTTTTAAGATTTCTTTGCGTATTTGTATATTTGTTATTCCTTTCTCAACTGTGCCTTTTGCAAATGTTTTCTCCCAGTCTGTGGCTTGTGTTTTTATCCTCTTGACATTGTGTCTTGTGGAGCAGCAGTTTAAAATGTTCATGAAGTCCAGCTTATCAGTTATTCCTTTCATGATCTTGATTTTGCTGTCACATCTAGAAAGTCATGTTTATAAAGAGGTCATCTCGGTTTTCTTCCGTGTTATTGTCTTCTAGGAATTCTAGAGTTTTGCTTTTTACATGTGGGTCTATAATGCCTTTTGATTTCCGTTTTGTAAAGGTGTAAAGGTCCACGTGCACGTTCATTGTCTCGCACGTGGATGTCCAGTTCTTCCAGCACCATTCGTTGATAAGACTGTCTTTGCTCCATTGTATGGTCTGTGCTCCTTTGTCAAAGAACGGTAGAGTGTGTGAACGGGCATCTATTTCTAGGCTCTCTGTTCTGCGCCTTTGGTCCATTTGTCTGTTCTTTCACCAGTACCACACTGTCTTGATTGCTGTAGCTTTATAGTGAATTTTGACATTGGCTCATGTCAGTCCTTCAACTTTTTTCTTCTTTGATATTATGTTAACTTTTAAAGAGCTATTGCAGTTGCGATACGGTCAGAGAAAATCTATACGATATTGCTCCTGTGCACGTTATTAATGCTTTGTTTATGGCCAAATATGTTGTCTATTTTCCTAAATGTCACTTGTGTGCTCTCAAACAAGATGTGTTCTGTTTGCTCTAGAGAGAGATCGTGTCAGTCTGTTCTTATTTTCTTTGCTCTTTTTGGAAGCTTTTAGAATTTTCTCTTCATTTCCATGGATCCTTTACAGATAATTTTTTACTTCCTTCTTTAACTTTGTGAAATTTATCTTCATTAGTTTTTGAATATTTCCTCTTCTCTGTTTTCTTTTTTTTTTCATCTTAGATGTCTTGGATTTCATTTATTTCAGATGTTAGATGTCTTTTTTTACCCACCATATCACACTGCTGTTCTTTTAAATATTCTCTCACTTTATTGTTTTATTCTGTTTTCTGGGAGAGTTTCTCAATGTCATTTTCCATGTCTAAATAATTTGCTTTTCTCATGTATCCACACTGCTATTTATCCCATGACTTAAGTCTTTAACAATCGTACTTTTACACCTGTTTCCTCATGAGGTTTTCCTTATGGTTTCTCATTGTCATTTCGTGTTACTAACATCTTCCCTTGTATCTTTAAGTGTATTTGTCATGCTTATGTTCCAGTATGTTCCAGTAGTTCTACTTCAAATGGTATATGTTGCTCAATTTGTTGTATTTCTTTTTCAGTCGTTGTACTCCTCAGGTATGTAATTGTTTTGACTTGTGAGCTTTCATTCCTGGTGGCTGTTGGCTACTCTGTCTGGCATCTTGTATTAGAGAAGGGCTAACGTTTTGCTTGGGACCATCTCAGTCTGTGGCTGTTATCTCAGAATAATTATTAATAGTGTGTCCTTTTCACTCTCAGAAGTGTCCTCTCTTGGGTGCTGTATTATATAGTCACCTTTGTTGAAACCCAGGACCTAAGGTGTGTTTTTCTAAGGAAGTTTAATATGAGGGGAGGTGATGGCCTCAGGCGCAGACAGTCTCAGAAACCGTGAACCACTGTGACCACTCAACTCCTGTGGTCAGGATATGTCACCTTTGAGCTCCTGGGGAAAGCAGCATCTGAGGAGGCATTTGAGGTTGTCACCTGGGGCTTTGGAGACGGAGGAGGTGGAGGAGTGAAGGATCAAGGATTGTTCAGCCCTTCCCTGCTTTCATCAGCTAACCTAATGCTACTCTAATTTTATCCTAGCTACATCTGGGTGGTTGCTACTTGTTTCTACTGAGAAAGGCAAGTGATCGTTTCCAGGCAACTCAGGGGAGAGGCAAGAACGGTCCTTAAAATTTTCCCTCACGCTGAGCCCCTCAAGGCTGCCACCCACTGCCCCTAATCCCAGGCTACCCACCCATTAAGAGACAGCCTTCAGGCCTCTGTCATTTCCCAGGGTTGTCACTCTTGTTATTTCTGGGAATGCATAGTTCCTTAGGACTTCTGAAGTTTTGGGAGGAGGATGCAACATGCTGTACCATTTGGCGTCTTGATAGGAACCCATGATTTCTCTGGAAATTGTCAGGGTGTGTTACTTGGATGAGAACCTTTAAGTGTGTTTGAACTTTAAGATATATATACTAATGTATATTGTTGCCAGATACAGAATTAATGAAATTTGAAAGAATTTGGTGAAGAGTGCAGGCTGTCCAAAAATCAATAATATTTGTGCAATGCTGAATATTAGCATGATACTGTGAAGGTGACAGACTCAAAGTGCATTTTGCAAGTGTCTTATTTTGTAGATGAAGAAAAAGATAAATAGAGAAAAGATTACCCAAGCCAGTTTTGAGGTGAAAAGTCTTGATTTTGGATAATACAACCAGATAACGTTTTCTGAAAGGACTGTAGAGAAAAAGAAAAAGAAAAAGAATCATTGTAAACGCATGGCCTTCACGCAGGTCAGAAAATCTTTTAATCATCATTTGGTCATCCTTGACCTTCCTACTTGTTTCTTTCCTACCAAATAACAACCAGGGACTAGGCCCTGACACTGTATGTTCATTGTTCTTGTGTATTCTCTTTCTATCTATATCTCTTTGTTAGCTCTTACTTGGATGCACCTCCCCATCCCGACACACTCAGATCCCTCTCACGTTTCCCAAATTGATTCCAGAGTGCATGAAGGAGAAACAAAGCGGTGAAGAAGGAAGGAGGTTTAATCATGAATGCTATGTCTCCCTTGTTCCCTTCATTCTCTTTCCAGTGGATACACACAGGGACACACAGACACGCACACACGCACATACAGAACCCGGAAACTGTGTCAGAGGTTCCAGTGCTGGACCCTGAAACGGATGCTTTTGTTTCTGTCGTGTTTCCTCGTGACTTCACTTTTTGTGTGCTGCAATTCTGTTGGGAAAAAGAACCTGATTATCTTCCAAAATGTCTGACTCTATTTTTTGTACATGTTTTTTACTCTATGGCAGGGTTATGGATTCTTCCCGAATGTCGTCTGGCAACAGTGACAAGATGGGGTGAGTTGACATGAGTGATCTGAGTGGTGAAAGCTATGGGGGGCATCGATGGCAACAACAGGTTTCCATAAGAGACTATAAGCTTCTGTAGGTAACTTTCTTTCCTGTTGGGCCTAGGTGGCAAAAGGAAGGAGGAGTCATAAGAGGGAGACTTCTTACTCACGGTTTGTTTGTGAGCCTTAGAAAGTAGTAGCCAAAGCTTTTGGGAAACTCTCAGAATGCCTGTGTGTAAGACTCTGCTAGAGTGGGCCAGGAGAGGAGAGAATCCTATTTGGAGCAAGGAGATGGTAGCAGTGGAGAGGGAGCAGTGGAGCTCTCAGCAGAAGAGAATGGAGCTAAACAGACCTCGGCTCCTTTCCTCAGCCTCCAGAGCTCTGCCACCATCTAAAGCTGGTGTCCCGAATGCCAAGCCACCGTCATATTGGAGGGAGCCCGTGCCTCAGACCTGCAGTCACCTGAACCCTGTATGAGGAACAGAAAAGACATACATGATACATGAAGGGTCAGGATGTGGTGGAGGGTGTTGAGGATCAGGAAATTAGGAGGAGCTGGGGAAATGTGTACCTACAACCTGGAGTTGAATTTTGAACTAAATTCAACCTCGATGCAATTACACGTGAGAGTAAGGTTCAGTAGTGAAGAATTGTATTTCAATATCTTCATTCATTAGGCTTTTTGACCGGCCGAAGATCTTCGTTACAACTATAGAAAGCCCTATTTCTAGGGAAGATTAAAATACTAGTTTCCAAATAACTAATATCCAAATAATTTTTTAGGGTTCAACCAGTTTACCACTTGAAGACTACTTGTAACTAATTGCAAACAAGAGTGTAACTCTATGAAGTCACTTGGAGTCTGATCATATATGCTTTTGATTCTTTAGAAATGACCCCGATGAACTGACAGAAGTAATCTGTGATGGAACCACCAACAAAAGGTGACGTATATACTCAGAGAGAGAGAGAGAGAGAGAGAGAGAGAGAGAGTGAAATGCAGACGAAGCATTATCCATGGGAATGTGGAATATTCTGGACAATGATTCTAAGATCTTTTCTAAAATTTCGGATCCACTGAGCTAAGTCATGTTCATCATATTCTTAGATTCATAGAATTCTTGTTCAAATAAGTTGGTCACATCACTGTCCCATGTAGGGAAATCTCAAATGACATGTTGTTGCATTTCTTGGTGTTTACGTTAACATAGAACAACTCTCCAGGCTCCGTGATGATTTGTTATGAGGACCAAATAAGTGTTAAACACTTAGGACGATGTCTGGCACGTAATAAATACCATGTAAGTGCTTATTAGATGGAACAAAAATTTTCCGTGTACTTAGTCATGTCATCTGAAAAGAGCGATAATTTTCATTTTTCCTGTCCAGTCCTTATACCTCTCACTTCTTTTTCTGACGTCATTGAGCAGTGTTGGAAGGCATATGGCTCTTGGGAGGAAACAAACCGAGGTCAGGACTGGAGAACAGGATTGAGGGAGAGAGAGGTGCGCCACAAGGATGAGGGCTGGCAGGGCCAGATTTTGAAGGGCATTGTAGGCTCTGCTGAATGGTTTTGGCTCAATCCTAATAGCACTGGCAAGGCAATGAGGGGTCATGCTTGAGGCTCTACAAACAATACAAACTCCAATCGTGAACCGTAGACGTACCAACTGTAGCTTTCTAGAGAGGTAGGCTTTTCTAGAGATGCACTCCTAGACTGTGCATTCCCAGGTACGTGGACATCTTTTGGGGTGATGTCTGGGATGTGGAGAGGGTATGTTGTCTCTGCCGCTATATGGGCTTGTAAGGGCTGTAGGGTCTGTGCAGCTCGATGTTCCCTCTCCCACGTGAATGCCGAGAAGAGTGAGAGCTGACCACAAAACAGGGAGCCGACTCCAGACAGAGTGTGGAGAGACACAGTGAAGATAGCCCTTTGAGTCTCTAGTCAGGAGGTTGACAGAGCAAATCGAGAAATAGACTCAATAAGGGGCATTGTTCTAAATGCACTTTCAAGTTTCCTTGGTAGAATAGGTTGGATGTAGGATGAGTTGAGACAGAAAATTTTTGGTTTTTCAACGTAAGCTTTTTTGTACCATCTCCTTTTTTCCCCAATCTCATTTTCACCAGAACAAGCACCAGGAGAGCTATTTTTGAAACACTTTTTCCATTGTAAGAATTCGAAACTTATGCAGATTTCTAAATTGTGGTAAATACATGTAAGCTAAAATTTATCATCTTCAGCATTTTTAAGTGTGCCATTCTGTAGCGTTAGGTACCTTCATATTGTTGGGCAGCCAACCTGCAGAACTCTTCTCGTCTTGCAAAACTGAAACTCTGTACACATTAAACTACTCTCCCCGTTCCCCCTTTCCCAAGCTCTTGGCAACCACCATTCTACCTTCTGTCTCTGTGAGTTTGACTACTCTAGGTATGTCATGTCAGTGGAATCATACAAAATTTGTCTTCTTGTGACTAGTTATTTCATTTAGCCCAATGCCCTCAAAGTCAATCCATGTTGCAGCATGTGTCAGAATTTCATTTCTTTTTAAGACTGAACAATATTCCAACACATACAGAAATTTCTCACAAATGGTTCCAAAAGCTCCAGTATACCCTTTACTTACATTTCCAATTGTTAACATTTTGTCACATTTCCTTTGTTACTCCCATCATATGGATATGTAGGTATACAGACATAAATCTATCTATCTATCTATCTATCTATAGATAGATATATAGAAAGAGAGAGAAAGAAAATACGTTTAGATATAGATATACACATAGAAAGAGCTCTCTGTCTCAATGTATCTGTATCTAGATCTGATTTTTATGTGAGTTGAGGCAGAAGATGTTTGATAGACACACACGTGACACACACCTTCCTACACACTTAGGCTCTATTCCTGAATCATTAGAGAGAAAATGCAGACCACATACCCTTTACTCCTGAATATTTCAGTTTTATTTTTCTACCTTCAGGGACACCTAACCACAGCACAGTGATCAAAATCAGAAAATTTTCACTTCCGTAACCATAATACGATTACCAGAATTGGAAAATGAAAGCCATAATAGAATATTATCTGATTTATGGTTTACATTGCGACTCACTCTTGGTGTCATACATTCTATGGGTTTGGATAAAAGTAGAATGACACGAATCTGTCATTAGAGTTTCATAACGATGGAGTATTTTCACTGCCCTAAAAATCCTTTGTGCTCCGCCTATTCATCCTTCTCCCCGCCAACTCCTGGCAACCACCGATCTTTTCCTGTCGCCCCAATTTTGCCACTTCCAGAATGTCATATAGTTGGCCTCATACAGTATGCAACCTTTTCAGATTGGCTTCTTTCACAAAGTAACATGCATGTAAGGTTTCTTTTCACAGCTTGATAGCTCGTTGCTTTTTAGCGCTGAATACTATGCCGTTGACTAGATGTACCACGGTTTGTTTATCCGTTCATCTGGTGCAGGACATCTTGGTTGCTTCCGCTTTTTGGCGATTACGAATAAAGCTGCTATCAACATTTGTGTGCAGGTTTTCATCTGCGTGTAAGTTTTGAACTCCTTTGGGTAAATACCAAGGAGCGTATGTTAAGCTGGATCGTATGTTAAGGGTTATGCTTAGTTTTGTAAGAAACCCCTAAACTGCCTTCCAGAGTGGCTGTTCCGTTTTGCCTTGCCACCAATACTGAATGAGTGTCTCCATTGCTCCACATGCTTGTCAGCATTTGCTGTTGTTAGTGTTCCATATTTTGACTATTCTAACAGGTGTGTAGTGGTATCTCATTGTTGTTCAATTTGCATTTCCCTGGAGCCATATGATGTGGAGCATCGTCTCGTACTCTTAGTTGCCATTTTTATGTCTTCTTTGGCGAGATGTCTGTTAAGTTGTTTGCCCCATTTTTTAATCTGGTTGTGTGTGTTCTTGTTGTTTAGTTTTAAGATTTCTTTGCGTATTTGTATATTTGTTATTCCTTTCTCAACTGTGCCTTTTGCAAATGTTTTCTCCCAGTCTGTGGCTTGTGTTTTTATCCTCTTGACATTGTGTCTTGTGGAGCAGCAGTTTAAAATGTTCATGAAGTCCAGCTTATCAGTTATTCCTTTCATGATCTTGATTTTGCTGTCACATCTAGAAAGTCATGTTTATAAAGAGGTCATCTCGGTTTTCTTCCGTGTTATTGTCTTCTAGGAATTCTAGAGTTTTGCTTTTTACATGTGGGTCTATAATGCCTTTTGATTTCCGTTTTGTAAAGGTGTAAAGGTCCACGTGCACGTTCATTGTCTCGCACGTGGATGTCCAGTTCTTCCAGCACCATTCGTTGATAAGACTGTCTTTGCTCCATTGTATGGTCTGTGCTCCTTTGTCAAAGAACGGTAGAGTGTGTGAACGGGCATCTATTTCTAGGCTCTCTGTTCTGCGCCTTTGGTCCATTTGTCTGTTCTTTCACCAGTACCACACTGTCTTGATTGCTGTAGCTTTATAGTGAATTTTGACATTGGCTCATGTCAGTCCTTCAACTTTTTTCTTCTTTGATATTATGTTGACTTTTAAAGAGCTATTGCAGTTGCGATACGGTCAGAGAAAATCTATACGATATTGCTCCTGTGCACGTTATTAATGCTTTGTTTATGGCCAAATATGTTGTCTATTTTCCTAAATGTCACTTGTGTGCTCTCAAACAAGATGTGTTCTGTTTGCTCTAGAGAGAGATCGTGTCAGTCTGTTCTTATTTTCTTTGCTCTTTTTGGAAGCTTTTAGAATTTTCTCTTCATTTCCATGGATCCTTTACAGATAATTTTTTACTTCCTTCTTTAACTTTGTGAAATTTATCTTCATTAGTTTTTGAATATTTCCTCTTCTCTGTTTTCTTTTTTTTTTCATCTTAGATGTCTTGGATTTCATTTATTTCAGATGTTAGATGTCTTTTTTTACCCACCATATCACACTGCTGTTCTTTTAAATATTCTCTCACTTTATTGTTTTATTCTGTTTTCTGGGAGAGTTTCTCAATGTCATTTTCCATGTCTAAATAATTTGCTTTTCTCATGTATCCACACTGCTATTTATCCCATGACTTAAGTCTTTAACAATCGTACTTTTACACCTGTTTCCTCATGAGGTTTTCCTTATGGTTTCTCATTGTCATTTCGTGTTACTAACATCTTCCCTTGTATCTTTAAGTGTATTTGTCATGCTTATGTTCCAGTATGTTCCAGTAGTTCTACTTCAAATGGTATATGTTGCTCAATTTGTTGTATTTCTTTTTCAGTCGTTGTACTCCTCAGGTATGTAATTGTTTTGACTTGTGAGCTTTCATTCCTGGTGGCTGTTGGCTACTCTGTCTGGCATCTTGTATTAGAGAAGGGCTAACGTTTTGCTTGGGACCATCTCAGTCTGTGGCTGTTATCTCAGAATAATTATTAATAGTGTGTCCTTTTCACTCTCAGAAGTGTCCTCTCTTGGGTGCTGTATTATATAGTCACCTTTGTTGAAACCCAGGACCTAAGGTGTGTTTTTCTAAGGAAGTTTAATATGAGGGGAGGTGATGGCCTCAGGCGCAGACAGTCTCAGAAACCGTGAACCACTGTGACCACTCAACTCCTGTGGTCAGGATATGTCACCTTTGAGCTCCTGGGGAAAGCAGCATCTGAGGAGGCATTTGAGGTTGTCACCTGGGGCTTTGGAGACGGAGGAGGTGGAGGAGTGAAGGATCAAGGATTGTTCAGCCCTTCCCTGCTTTCATCAGCTAACCTAATGCTACTCTAATTTTATCCTAGCTACATCTGGGTGGTTGCTACTTGTTTCTACTGAGAAAGGCAAGTGATCGTTTCCAGGCAACTCAGGGGAGAGGCAAGAACGGTCCTTAAAATTTTCCCTCACGCTGAGCCCCTCAAGGCTGCCACCCACTGCCCCTAATCCCAGGCTACCCACCCATTAAGAGACAGCCTTCAGGCCTCTGTCATTTCCCAGGGTTGTCACTCTTGTTATTTCTGGGAATGCATAGTTCCTTAGGACTTCTGAAGTTTTGGGAGGAGGATGCAACATGCTGTACCATTTGGCGTCTTGATAGGAACCCATGATTTCTCTGGAAATTGTCAGGGTGTGTTACTTGGATGAGAACCTTTAAGTGTGTTTGAACTTTAAGATATATATACTAATGTATATTGTTGCCAGATACAGAATTAATGAAATTTGAAAGAATTTGGTGAAGAGTGCAGGCTGTCCAAAAATCAATAATATTTGTGCAATGCTGAATATTAGCATGATACTGTGAAGGTGACAGACTCAAAGTGCATTTTGCAAGTGTCTTATTTTGTAGATGAAGAAAAAGATAAATAGAGAAAAGATTACCCAAGCCAGTTTTGAGGTGAAAAGTCTTGATTTTGGATAATACAACCAGATAACGTTTTCTGAAAGGACTGTAGAGAAAAAGAAAAAGAAAAAGAATCATTGTAAACGCATGGCCTTCACGCAGGTCAGAAAATCTTTTAATCATCATTTGGTCATCCTTGACCTTCCTACTTGTTTCTTTCCTACCAAATAACAACCAGGGACTAGGCCCTGACACTGTATGTTCATTGTTCTTGTGTATTCTCTTTCTATCTATATCTCTTTGTTAGCTCTTACTTGGATGCACCTCCCCATCCCGACACACTCAGATCCCTCTCACGTTTCCCAAATTGATTCCAGAGTGCATGAAGGAGAAACAAAGCGGTGAAGAAGGAAGGAGGTTTAATCATGAATGCTATGTCTCCCTTGTTCCCTTCATTCTCTTTCCAGTGGATACACACAGGGACACACAGACACGCACACACGCACATACAGAACCCGGAAACTGTGTCAGAGGTTCCAGTGCTGGACCCTGAAACGGATGCTTTTGTTTCTGTCGTGTTTCCTCGTGACTTCACTTTTTGTGTGCTGCAATTCTGTTGGGAAAAAGAACCTGATTATCTTCCAAAATGTCTGACTCTATTTTTTGTACATGTTTTTTACTCTATGGCAGGGTTATGGATTCTTCCCGAATGTCGTCTGGCAACAGTGACAAGATGGGGTGAGTTGACATGAGTGATCTGAGTGGTGAAAGCTATGGGGGGCATCGATGGCAACAACAGGTTTCCATAAGAGACTATAAGCTTCTGTAGGTAACTTTCTTTCCTGTTGGGCCTAGGTGGCAAAAGGAAGGAGGAGTCATAAGAGGGAGACTTCTTACTCACGGTTTGTTTGTGAGCCTTAGAAAGTAGTAGCCAAAGCTTTTGGGAAACTCTCAGAATGCCTGTGTGTAAGACTCTGCTAGAGTGGGCCAGGAGAGGAGAGAATCCTATTTGGAGCAAGGAGATGGTAGCAGTGGAGAGGGAGCAGTGGAGCTCTCAGCAGAAGAGAATGGAGCTAAACAGACCTCGGCTCCTTTCCTCAGCCTCCAGAGCTCTGCCACCATCTAAAGCTGGTGTCCCGAATGCCAAGCCACCGTCATATTGGAGGGAGCCCGTGCCTCAGACCTGCAGTCACCTGAACCCTGTATGAGGAACAGAAAAGACATACATGATACATGAAGGGTCAGGATGTGGTGGAGGGTGTTGAGGATCAGGAAATTAGGAGGAGCTGGGGAAATGTGTACCTACAACCTGGAGTTGAATTTTGAACTAAATTCAACCTCGATGCAATTACACGTGAGAGTAAGGTTCAGTAGTGAAGAATTGTATTTCAATATCTTCATTCATTAGGCTTTTTGACCGGCCGAAGATCTTCGTTACAACTATAGAAAGCCCTATTTCTAGGGAAGATTAAAATACTAGTTTCCAAATAACTAATATCCAAATAATTTTTTAGGGTTCAACCAGTTTACCACTTGAAGACTACTTGTAACTAATTGCAAACAAGAGTGTAACTCTATGAAGTCACTTGGAGTCTGATCATATATGCTTTTGATTCTTTAGAAATGACCCCGATGAACTGACAGAAGTAATCTGTGATGGAACCACCAACAAAAGGTGACGTATATACTCAGAGAGAGAGAGAGAGAGAGAGAGAGAGAGAGTGAAATGCAGACGAAGCATTATCCATGGGAATGTGGAATATTCTGGACAATGATTCTAAGATCTTTTCTAAAATTTCGGATCCACTGAGCTAAGTCATGTTCATCATATTCTTAGATTCATAGAATTCTTGTTCAAATAAGTTGGTCACATCACTGTCCCATGTAGGGAAATCTCAAATGACATGTTGTTGCATTTCTTGGTGTTTACGTTAACATAGAACAACTCTCCAGGCTCCGTGATGATTTGTTATGAGGACCAAATAAGTGTTAAACACTTAGGACGATGTCTGGCACGTAATAAATACCATGTAAGTGCTTATTAGATGGAACAAAAATTTTCTGTGTACTTAGTCATGTCATCTGAAAAGAGCGATAATTTTCATTTTTCCTGTCCAGTCCTTATACCTCTCACTTCTTTTTCTGACGTCATTGAGCAGTGTTGGAAGGCATATGGCTCTTGGGAGGAAACAAACCGAGGTCAGGACTGGAGAACAGGATTGAGGGAGAGAGAGGTGCGCCACAAGGATGAGGGCTGGCAGGGCCAGATTTTGAAGGGCATTGTAGGCTCTGCTGAATGGTTTTGGCTCAATCCTAATAGCACTGGCAAGGCAATGAGGGGTCATGCTTGAGGCTCTACAAACAATACAAACTCCAATCGTGAACCGTAGACGTACCAACTGTAGCTTTCTAGAGAGGTAGGCTTTTCTAGAGATGCACTCCTAGACTGTGCATTCCCAGGTACGTGGACATCTTTTGGGGTGATGTCTGGGATGTGGAGAGGGTATGTTGTCTCTGCCGCTATATGGGCTTTTAAGGGCTGTAGGGTCTGTGCAGCTCGATGTTCCCTCTCCCACGTGAATGCCGAGAAGAGTGAGAGCTGACCACAAAACAGGGAGCCGACTCCAGACAGAGTGTGGAGAGACACAGTGAAGATAGCCCTTTGAGTCTCTAGTCAGGAGGTTGACAGAGCAAATCGAGAAATAGACTCAATAAGGGGCATTGTTCTAAATGCACTTTCAAGTTTCCTTGGTAGAATAGGTTGGATGTAGGATGAGTTGAGACAGAAAATTTTTGGTTTTTCAACGTAAGCTTTTTTGTACCATCTCCTTTTTTCCCCAATCTCATTTTCACCAGAACAAGCACCAGGAGAGCTATTTTTGAAACACTTTTTCCATTGTAAGAATTCGAAACTTATGCAGATTTCTAAATTGTGGTAAATACATGTAAGCTAAAATTTATCATCTTCAGCATTTTTAAGTGTGCCATTCTGTAGCGTTAGGTACCTTCATATTGTTGGGCAGCCAACCTGCAGAACTCTTCTCGTCTTGCAAAACTGAAACTCTGTACACATTAAACTACTCTCCCCGTTCCCCCTTTCCCAAGCTCTTGGCAACCACCATTCTACCTTCTGTCTCTGTGAGTTTGACTACTCTAGGTATGTCATGTCAGTGGAATCATACAAAATTTGTCTTCTTGTGACTAGTTATTTCATTTAGCCCAATGCCCTCAAAGTCAATCCATGTTGCAGCATGTGTCAGAATTTCATTTCTTTTTAAGACTGAACAATATTCCAACACATACAGAAATTTCTCACAAATGGTTCCAAAAGCTCCAGTATACCCTTTACTTACATTTCCAATTGTTAACATTTTGTCACATTTCCTTTGTTACTCCCATCATATGGATATGTAGGTATACAGACATAAATCTATCTATCTATCTATCTATCTATAGATAGATATATAGAAAGAGAGAGAAAGAAAATACGTTTAGATATAGATATACACATAGAAAGAGCTCTCTGTCTCAATGTATCTGTATCTAGATCTGATTTTTATGTGAGTTGAGGCAGAAGATGTTTGATAGACACACACGTGACACACACCTTCCTACACACTTAGGCTCTATTCCTGAATCATTAGAGAGAAAATGCAGACCACATACCCTTTACTCCTGAATATTTCAGTTTTATTTTTCTACCTTCAGGGACACCTAACCACAGCACAGTGATCAAAATCAGAAAATTTTCACTTCCGTAACCATAATACGATTACCAGAATTGGAAAATGAAAGCCATAATAGAATATTATCTGATTTATGGTTTACATTGCGACTCACTCTTGGTGTCATACATTCTATGGGTTTGGATAAAAGTAGAATGACACGAATCTGTCATTAGAGTTTCATAACGATGGAGTATTTTCACTGCCCTAAAAATCCTTTGTGCTCCGCCTATTCATCCTTCTCCCCGCCAACTCCTGGCAACCACCGATCTTTTCCTGTCGCCCCAATTTTGCCACTTCCAGAATGTCATATAGTTGGCCTCATACAGTATGCAACCTTTTCAGATTGGCTTCTTTCACAAAGTAACATGCATGTAAGGTTTCTTTTCACAGCTTGATAGCTCGTTGCTTTTTAGCGCTGAATACTATGCCGTTGACTAGATGTACCACGGTTTGTTTATCCGTTCATCTGGTGCAGGACATCTTGGTTGCTTCCGCTTTTTGGCGATTACGAATAAAGCTGCTATCAACATTTGTGTGCAGGTTTTCATCTGCGTGTAAGTTTTGAACTCCTTTGGGTAAATACCAAGGAGCGTATGTTAAGCTGGATCGTATGTTAAGGGTTATGCTTAGTTTTGTAAGAAACCCCTAAACTGCCTTCCAGAGTGGCTGTTCCGTTTTGCCTTGCCACCAATACTGAATGAGTGTCTCCATTGCTCCACATGCTTGTCAGCATTTGCTGTTGTTAGTGTTCCATATTTTGACTATTCTAACAGGTGTGTAGTGGTATCTCATTGTTGTTCAATTTGCATTTCCCTGGAGCCATATGATGTGGAGCATCGTCTCGTACTCTTAGTTGCCATTTTTATGTCTTCTTTGGCGAGATGTCTGTTAAGTTGTTTGCCCCATTTTTTAATCTGGTTGTGTGTGTTCTTGTTGTTTAGTTTTAAGATTTCTTTGCGTATTTGTATATTTGTTATTCCTTTCTCAACTGTGCCTTTTGCAAATGTTTTCTCCCAGTCTGTGGCTTGTGTTTTTATCCTCTTGACATTGTGTCTTGTGGAGCAGCAGTTTAAAATGTTCATGAAGTCCAGCTTATCAGTTATTCCTTTCATGATCTTGATTTTGCTGTCACATCTAGAAAGTCATGTTTATAAAGAGGTCATCTCGGTTTTCTTCCGTGTTATTGTCTTCTAGGAATTCTAGAGTTTTGCTTTTTACATGTGGGTCTATAATGCCTTTTGATTTCCGTTTTGTAAAGGTGTAAAGGTCCACGTGCACGTTCATTGTCTCGCACGTGGATGTCCAGTTCTTCCAGCACCATTCGTTGATAAGACTGTCTTTGCTCCATTGTATGGTCTGTGCTCCTTTGTCAAAGAACGGTAGAGTATGTGAACGGGCATCTATTTCTAGGCTCTCTGTTCTGCGCCTTTGGTCCATTTGTCTGTTCTTTCACCAGTACCACACTGTCTTGATTGCTGTAGCTTTATAGTGAATTTTGACATTGGCTCATGTCAGTCCTTCAACTTTTTTCTTCTTTGATATTATGTTGACTTTTAAAGAGCTATTGCAGTTGCGATACGGTCAGAGAAAATCTATACGATATTGCTCCTGTGCACGTTATTAATGCTTTGTTTATGGCCAAATATGTTGTCTATTTTCCTAAATGTCACTTGTGTGCTCTCAAACAAGATGTGTTCTGTTTGCTCTAGAGAGAGATCGTGTCAGTCTGTTCTTATTTTCTTTGCTCTTTTTGGAAGCTTTTAGAATTTTCTCTTCATTTCCATGGATCCTTTACAGATAATTTTTTACTTCCTTCTTTAACTTTGTGAAATTTATCTTCATTAGTTTTTGAATATTTCCTCTTCTCTGTTTTCTTTTTTTTTTCATCTTAGATGTCTTGGATTTCATTTATTTCAGATGTTAGATGTCTTTTTTTACCCACCATATCACACTGCTGTTCTTTTAAATATTCTCTCACTTTATTGTTTTATTCTGTTTTCTGGGAGAGTTTCTCAATGTCATTTTCCATGTCTAAATAATTTGCTTTTCTCATGTATCCACACTGCTATTTATCCCATGACTTAAGTCTTTAACAATCGTACTTTTACACCTGTTTCCTCATGAGGTTTTCCTTATGGTTTCTCATTGTCATTTCGTGTTACTAACATCTTCCCTTGTATCTTTAAGTGTATTTGTCATGCTTATGTTCCAGTATGTTCCAGTAGTTCTACTTCAAATGGTATATGTTGCTCAATTTGTTGTATTTCTTTTTCAGTCGTTGTACTCCTCAGGTATGTAATTGTTTTGACTTGTGAGCTTTCATTCCTGGTGGCTGTTGGCTACTCTGTCTGGCATCTTGTATTAGAGAAGGGCTAACGTTTTGCTTGGGACCATCTCAGTCTGTGGCTGTTATCTCAGAATAATTATTAATAGTGTGTCCTTTTCACTCTCAGAAGTGTCCTCTCTTGGGTGCTGTATTATATAGTCACCTTTGTTGAAACCCAGGACCTAAGGTGTGTTTTTCTAAGGAAGTTTAATATGAGGGGAGGTGATGGCCTCAGGCGCAGACAGTCTCAGAAACCGTGAACCACTGTGACCACTCAACTCCTGTGGTCAGGATATGTCACCTTTGAGCTCCTGGGGAAAGCAGCATCTGAGGAGGCATTTGAGGTTGTCACCTGGGGCTTTGGAGACGGAGGAGGTGGAGGAGTGAAGGATCAAGGATTGTTCAGCCCTTCCCTGCTTTCATCAGCTAACCTAATGCTACTCTAATTTTATCCTAGCTACATCTGGGTGGTTGCTACTTGTTTCTACTGAGAAAGGCAAGTGATCGTTTCCAGGCAACTCAGGGGAGAGGCAAGAACGGTCCTTAAAATTTTCCCTCACGCTGAGCCCCTCAAGGCTGCCACCCACTGCCCCTAATCCCAGGCTACCCACCCATTAAGAGACAGCCTTCAGGCCTCTGTCATTTCCCAGGGTTGTCACTCTTGTTATTTCTGGGAATGCATAGTTCCTTAGGACTTCTGAAGTTTTGGGAGGAGGATGCAACATGCTGTACCATTTGGCGTCTTGATAGGAACCCATGATTTCTCTGGAAATTGTCAGGGTGTGTTACTTGGATGAGAACCTTTAAGTGTGTTTGAACTTTAAGATATATATACTAATGTATATTGTTGCCAGATACAGAATTAATGAAATTTGAAAGAATTTGGTGAAGAGTGCAGGCTGTCCAAAAATCAATAATATTTGTGCAATGCTGAATATTAGCATGATACTGTGAAGGTGACAGACTCAAAGTGCATTTTGCAAGTGTCTTATTTTGTAGATGAAGAAAAAGATAAATAGAGAAAAGATTACCCAAGCCAGTTTTGAGGTGAAAAGTCTTGATTTTGGATAATACAACCAGATAACGTTTTCTGAAAGGACTGTAGAGAAAAAGAAAAAGAAAAAGAATCATTGTAAACGCATGGCCTTCACGCAGGTCAGAAAATCTTTTAATCATCATTTGGTCATCCTTGACCTTCCTACTTGTTTCTTTCCTACCAAATAACAACCAGGGACTAGGCCCTGACACTGTATGTTCATTGTTCTTGTGTATTCTCTTTCTATCTATATCTCTTTGTTAGCTCTTACTTGGATGCACCTCCCCATCCCGACACACTCAGATCCCTCTCACGTTTCCCAAATTGATTCCAGAGTGCATGAAGGAGAAACAAAGCGGTGAAGAAGGAAGGAGGTTTAATCATGAATGCTATGTCTCCCTTGTTCCCTTCATTCTCTTTCCAGTGGATACACACAGGGACACACAGACACGCACACACGCACATACAGAACCCGGAAACTGTGTCAGAGGTTCCAGTGCTGGACCCTGAAACGGATGCTTTTGTTTCTGTCGTGTTTCCTCGTGACTTCACTTTTTGTGTGCTGCAATTCTGTTGGGAAAAAGAACCTGATTATCTTCCAAAATGTCTGACTCTATTTTTTGTACATGTTTTTTACTCTATGGCAGGGTTATGGATTCTTCCCGAATGTCGTCTGGCAACAGTGACAAGATGGGGTGAGTTGACATGAGTGATCTGAGTGGTGAAAGCTATGGGGGGCATCGATGGCAACAACAGGTTTCCATAAGAGACTATAAGCTTCTGTAGGTAACTTTCTTTCCTGTTGGGCCTAGGTGGCAAAAGGAAGGAGGAGTCATAAGAGGGAGACTTCTTACTCACGGTTTGTTTGTGAGCCTTAGAAAGTAGTAGCCAAAGCTTTTGGGAAACTCTCAGAATGCCTGTGTGTAAGACTCTGCTAGAGTGGGCCAGGAGAGGAGAGAATCCTATTTGGAGCAAGGAGATGGTAGCAGTGGAGAGGGAGCAGTGGAGCTCTCAGCAGAAGAGAATGGAGCTAAACAGACCTCGGCTCCTTTCCTCAGCCTCCAGAGCTCTGCCACCATCTAAAGCTGGTGTCCCGAATGCCTTTGATGAAAAGAGACTCATCTGGTAGGTTCTGGGTGCATCTTGGTGAGAGATGAGGCCTCTCCAGAGACCGAGGCATTGGCAGCAGCCATTGTTGTGAACAAGTACAAGTGTGCTGACACAGAGACCATTGGGGTTCTTCCCCTGGCCTGTTAGCCCAGAGGTCTGCCACACCCACTAGAGTGTGATTTAATCCAGCTCAGCCAGGGCAGGCAGCCTGCCCTAGGGACTGGTCCCATGCAAGAGCAAGCCCTCAGGCTACCTGTTGGCTGCATCGACTGGGTGCCTTGATCTTCTGCAGGCAAGCAAGTCTGTCCTCCTCTGTGGGGCAGGGCCTGCATGAGGAGCAGGTGGAGTGTTGGGGGTGTTGGTGGAGAATGTGAGGGGTGATCTCTGCAGTGGAGTTACTGGGTCTGCTTCAGGGGGTCAGGAGGTGTGCATGTGCCAGGACTGTGTGGACAGTGTGTGTGGACCTGTATGTGTGGTGGGGTTATAAGTGGCAGAAGACCTGTGCTTGTCAAACAGCCTTATAGAGGATTTGCCCTACCTTCCAAAGCCTGAAACAGTTGGGAGCACCCATGCCTGCGGCCAGCCCCACTCAGCTGCAATCCTGAGAGAGCTGACCACAGCCTTGTAGGCCTGAGGCCTACAGCAATTGTAAGCTCCCGAGCCTAGCAACCAGCCACACTGGACGCCTACTCACTTAACAGAAAAAGTGCAGCAGGAGCGTGCTATTAGACCTTGCTGCCAACTGTGCTGGGGCTCCTCAAACCCAATTTACAAATAGACAGCCTGGGTGGGGGGGCGGAAGCCTAGATTCTCTGGGTACCTGCAGTAAGAGCAGCCCTGCTGTAGCAGGACACAAGTAGCCTACACAGGGGTCACTCTTGGAACATTTGGACTAGTGATGAGAGAGAAGCACACTGCTAGGCCCCAGAAGGTATCTTTTACATAAGGCCACTTCTCCAACATCAGGAGACATAGCTCACTCACCTAATGCATAGATATAAGCACAAAGAGGCAAAATGAGGAGGTAAAGGAATACATTCCAAGCAAGGGAACAGGACAAAACTCCAGAAAAAGAGTGAAATGAAACAGAAGTAAGCAATCTACTTGACAAAGAGTTCAACCAAAAATTCATAAGGATGCTCACTGATCTTTGGAGAAGACTCGATGAACACAGTGAGATCTTCAACAAAGAATTGGAAAGTATAAAAAAGAACCAATCAGAAATGAAGAATACAATACTGGAAATGAAAAATTCACTAGAGGGTCTCAATAGTAGAGTAGATGATACAGAAAAAGGGGTCAGTGAGCTGGACAAAAAACTAGAGGAAATCGCCCAAGCTGAACAGATAAAAGAAAAAGTGAAAAAGAACGAGAACAGTCTAAGAGAAATCTGGGACAAGATCAAGTGCACTAACATTCATATTATATGTGTCCCAGAAGAGGAAGGGAGAGACAAAGGGGTAGAGAATATATTTGAAGAATTTATTTTATAACTGAAAACTTTCCTAACCTAAGGAAGTCAACAGACATCCAAGTACATGAAGCACGAAGAGCACCAAACAAGATAAACCCAAAGAGGCCCACACCAAGTCACATTATAATTAAAATGTCCAAAATTAAAGATAAAGAGAGAGTCCTAAAAGCTGCAAGAGAAAGGCAATGACTGACATACAAAGGAAAGCCCATAAGGCTATCAGCTGACTTCTCAACTGAAACCCTAAAGGCTACAAGAGAGTGGCACAATACATTTAAAGTGCTGAAAGGAAAAAACCTACAGCCAAGAATACTCTACCTGACAAGGTTATCATTCAGAATGGAAGGAGAGAGAAATAGTTTCCCAGACAAGCACAAATTAAAGGAGTTTATCACCAAGAAACCAGGAGTTTATCACCAAGAAACCAGTTCTACAAGAACTGCTGAAGGTACTTATTTAAGTGGGAAAGAGAAGATCACATATAAGAATAAGAAAATTATCCAAAAAAAAGAAACCACAATAAAATCACTACTAAAGGCAAAAATACAGTAATGGTAGCAGATCAACCACCTATTAAGATAATATGAAGGTCAAAAGACAAAAGTACTAAAATTGTCTATTTCAATGATAAGAGGGAATGGATACACTCACACAAAATAAGAGGTTAGATATGATATCAAAAAATTAAATTTGGGAGGAGGGGAGTAAAAGAGTAGAGCTGTTAGAAAGAGGTCAAATTAAAGAGACTATCAACTCAATATAGATTGCTGTATACGTAGATTACTATACATGAACTTCATGGTAATCACAAACCAGAAACCTGTAATAAATATATGAGTAAGTAGGAGAAAGGGAGTCAAACATATTACTAAAGAAAGCCATCAAACCACAAGGGAAGAGAAAAAGAGAAGAAGAAAGGCACAGAGAAGAACTACTAAAACACCCAGAAAAAGGTAACAAAATGGCAACAAAGACATTTATCAATAGCTACTTTAAATGTCGATGGACCAAATACTCCAACCAAAAGGCATAGGCTGGCTGATTGGACAAAGAAAACAAGACCCATATATATACTGCATACAAGAGACAAGCTTCAGACCTAAAGACACCCACAAATTGAAAGTGAAAGGATGCAAAAAGATACTCCATGCAAATGGCAATGCAAAGAAAGCTGGGGTAGCAATACTCATGTCAGACAAAATAGACTTTAAAACAAAAACTGTAACAAGAGACAAAGGGCACTACATAATGATAAAGGGAACAATCTAAGAAGAGGATATAACACTTGTAAATATCTATGTACCCAACATAGGAGCATCTAAATATGTAAAGCAATTATTAACAGACAAAAAAGGAGAAATAGACAGTAACACAATAATAGTAGGAGACTTTAACACTCCGTTTACACCAATGGATAGGTCATCTAAAAAGAAGATCAATAAGGAAACATTGGCCTTAAACAACACATTAGAACAGATGGACTTAGTGGATATATATAGAACATTCCATCCCAAAACCACAGAATACACATTCTTTTCAAATGCTCCTGGACCATTCTCCAGGATCGATTACATATTAGGCCAAGAACAAGTCTCACTAACTTAAGAAGATTAGAATAATACCAAGCATCTTTTCTGACCACAAAGATAATGAAACTAGAAATCAATTACAGGAAGAAAATCAGAAAAGCCACAAATATGTGGAGATTAAACAAAATGCTGCTGAACAACAATTGGGTCAATGGAGAAATCAAAGGAGAAATTTAAAAAATACCTGGAGACAAATGAAAAAGAAAATAGGACATGCCAAAATTTATGGGATAGAGCAAAAGTGGTTCTAAGAGGGAAGTTTATGGCAAGTCAGGCCTACCTTAACAAACAAGAAAAATTCCAAACAATCTAACAGTGCACCTAAAGGAACTGGAAGAAGAAGACAAAACAAAGCCCAAAATCAGCAGAAGGAAGGAAATAAGAACAATCAGAGAAGAAATAAATAAAATAGAGAGTAAAAAACAATAGAAAAAATTAATGAAACCAAGAGCTGGTTCTTTGAAAAGATAAACAAAATTGAGAAACCTTTAGCTAGACTCACCAAGAACAAAAGAGAGAAGGCTCAAATAAATAAAATCAGAAATGAAAAAGGAGAAATTACAATGGACATCACAGAAATACAAAAGTAATAAGAGAATACTATGAAAAGCTATATGCCAACAAATTGAATAATCTAGAAGAAATGGATAAATTCTTAGAATCATACAACCTTCCAAAACTGGATCAAGAAGAAATAGAGAATTTGAATAGACTAGTCACCAGTAAGGAGATTGAAATAGTAATCGAAAACCTCCCCAAAAACAAAAGTCCAGGATCAAATGGCTTCCCTGGTGAATTCTACCAAACATTCAAAGAAGACTTAATACCTATCCTTCTCAAACTCTTCCAAAAATTTGAGGAGGGCAAGCTTCCTAACTCCTTCTACAAAGTCAACATTACCCTGATTCCAAAGCCAGACAAGGACAACACAAAAAAAGAAAATTACATGCCAATATCGTTGATGAACATCGATGCAAAAATCCTCAACAAAATACTAGCAAATTGAATACAACAATACATTAAAAAGATCATACACCATGATTAAGTGAGATTCACTCCAGGGACGCAGGGATGGTTCAACATCCACAAATCAATCAATGTGATAACACCACATTAACAAAAAGAGGAATAAAAGTCACATGATCATCTCAATAGCTGCAGAGAAAGCAGTTGAAAAGATACAGCATGCATTTATGATAAAAACTCTAAATAAAATGGGTATAGAAGGAAAATACCTGAACATAATAAAGGCTGTATATGACAAACCCACAGCTAATGTCATTCCCAATGGAGAAAAACTGAAAGCTATCCCTCTAAGAACAGGAACGAGACAAGGATGCCTAGTTTCACCACTCTTATTTAACATAGTATTAGAAGTCTTAGCCAGAGCAATCAGGCAAGAAAAAGAAATAAAAGGGATCCAAATTGGAAAGGAAGAAGTGAAACTGTCCCTATTTGTGGATGACATAATTTTATATATAGAAAACCCTAAAGAATCCACTAAAAAACTTTTAGAAATAGTAAGTGAATATAGTCAAATTGCAGGATAGAAAATCAAAACACAAAAATCAGTTGTGTTTCTATACACTAGCAGTGAAGTAGCAGAAAGAAAAATTAAGAATACAATCCCATTTACAATTGCAACAAAAAGAATAAAATACCTAGGAATAAACTTAACCAAAGAGGTGAAAGATCTGTACACAGAAAACTGAAAACATTGTTGAAAGAAATTGAAGAAGACACAAAGAAATGGAAAGAGGTTCTGTGCTCTTGGATTGGAAGAATTAACATAGTTAAAATGTCCATAGTTCCTAAAGCAATCTACAGATTCAATGCAATCTCTATCAAAGTTCCAACAACATTTTTCACAGAAATAGAACAAGGAATCCTAAAATTTATATGGAACAAGAAAAGGCTCTGAATATCCAAAGGAATCCTGAGAAAAAAAGAACAAAGCTGGAGATCTCACGCTCCGTGATTTCAAAATATGCTACAAAGCTATAGTAACCACAACAGCATGGTAATGGCACAAAAACAGACACACAGATCAAAGGAATAGAATTAAGAGCCTAGAAATAAACCCACACATCTATGGACAGCTAATTTTTGACAAGGGAGCCAAGAACATACAATGGAGAAAGGAAAGTCTCTTCAATAAATGGTGTTGGGAAAACTGGACAGCCACAAGCAAAAGAATGAAAGTAGACCATTACTTTACACCATGCACAAAAATCATCTCAAAAGGGATTAAGGACTTGAATGTAAGATCTGAAACCATTAAACTTCTCGAAGAAAACACAGGGAGTGTGCTCTTTGACATCAGTCTTAGCAGCTTTTTTCAAATACCATGTTTGACTGGGCAAAGGAAACAATAAAAAAATAAACAAATGGGACTACATCAAACCAAAAAGCTTCTGCACAGCAAAGGAAAGCATCAACAAAATGAAAAGGCAACCTAACAATTGAGAGAAGATATTTGCAAACCATATATCAGATATTAAGGGGTTAATATCCAAAATGTACAAAGAACTCATACATCTCAACAACAAAAACTAAGAACCCAATTTAAAAATGGGCAAAAGATCTGAACAGAGATTTCTCCAAAGAAGATATCCAGATGGCCAACAGGCACATGAAAAGATGTTCGACATCATTAACTATCAGGGAAATGCAAATCAAAACTACAATGTGATATCGCCTCACTCCGGTCAGAATAGCTATAATTAACAAGACAGGAAACAATAAGTGCTGGAGAGGATGTGGAGAGAAGGGAACCCCCATACACTGCTAGTGGGAGTGCATAGCGGTCCAGCCATTATGGAAAACAATATGGAGTTTTCTCAGAAAATTAAGAATAGATCTACCAGATGATCTAGCTATTCTACTGCCGGGTATTTATCCAAAGAACTTGAAAACAGAAATGCATAAAGATACATGCGCCCTATGTTCATCATAGCATCATTCACAATAACGAAGACTTGGAAGCAACCTAAGTGCCCATCAAGGGATGAATGGATAAAGAATCCGTGGTATATATACACAATGAAATACTACTCAACCATAAGAAATGATGAAATCTGGCCATTTGTGACAACATGGATGGACCTTGAGGGTATGATGCTAAGTGAAATAAATCAGAGGGAGAAAGTCAAATACCATATGATCTCACTCATAGGTAGAAGAGAAAAACGACAAACACATAGCAACAGAGATTGGATTGGTGATTAGCAGAGGGGAAAAGGGAAGGAGGAGGGCGAAAGGGGTGATCAAGCATGTGTGTGTGGTGATGGATTATAATTAGTCTTTGGGTGGTGAACATGATGTCATCTACAGAGAATTCAAAATATATTATGATGTACACCTGAAGTTTATATGTTGTTATAAACCAATGATACTGCAATTAAAAAAATGAAAAAAAAATTTTAAAAATAACTTGAAAATTTTTTTTAAAAAAGTAAAGACAAAAAGAGGGAGATTGGCAATGGATGTTAGCTCAGGGCAAATTGTCCTCTGCAAAAAAAAAAAAAAAAAAGAGAGAGAATACTCAGGTTATATTGTTGTCACATACTGATGTTTTTGCATAACCCCAGTGAAGAGGGCAGGTTGTCTAAAAGCAAATAATATTTGTGAAATGGTGAATATTCATCATGATTTTATGAAGTTGACAGATGGAAAGTGCATTTTGAATGTGTTTCATTTCATAGATGAGGAAATTAAATTATAGAGTGATTAAATTACCTAATTCAGTGGTTTGGGTGAAGGAGAGTCTTGATTTTCAGTGATATAGCCAAATATCTTTTTTTTTATTTTGAGGAAGTTTAGCCCTGCGGTAACACCTGCCACCAATCCTCCTCTTTTTTGCTGAGGAAGACTGGCCCTAAGCTAACATCCGTTCCCATCTTCCTCTAGTTTACATGTGGGATGCCTGCCACAGCATGGCTTGACAAGCAGTGCGTAGGTCCTCACCCAGGGTCCAAACTGGCAAACCCCGGGCTACTGAAGTGGAATGTGTGAACTTAACCACTGCACCATCTGGCTGGCCCCCAAATATCTTTTTAAAAATGAACTTGAGAAAAGCAAAAATAATTCTACTAATCCAACTATATCAATAGTCTAAAACTTGAAGTATGACTGGGCTAAACATACCAATTAAAAGACAGAGACTAATTTCTTGGATAACAAAACAAGACCCAACTATATGTTATCTATAAGAAGCCAACTTTAAATATAAAGACCAAGGTAGATTAGAAGTAAAAGAATGGAGAAAAATATGCCACGATAACATAATTAAAAGACAGTGGGAATAGCTATTTTAACTTCAGACATAACAGACTTCAGAGCAAGCAAAATTATTGGGGATTAAGAGGGACATTAAATGATGATAACAGAGTTAATTCTCTAGGAAGACGTAGCAGTTCTAATGTGTATGCACCTAACAACAGAACATCAAAATATGTGAGGCAAAAACTGATAGAACCACAAAGAGAAATAGACAAAGCCACTATTATAGTTGGAGATTTTAACACTCCTCTATCAGTATTTGATAAATCCAGCAGGCAAAAAGTCAGTAAGGATATAGTGGTACTGAACATCACCTTCAGTCAATTGGATCTAATTGATACTTACGGAATACTTCATTTAACAAGAGCAGGATACACATTTTTCTCAAGCTCACATGGAAGATTCACCAAGACAGATCATGTTCTGGTCCATAACACACATCTTAACAAATTTAAAGAAATAGGGATCATTCAAAGTATGCTGTCAGACCACAGTGGAATTAAATTAGAAGTCAGTAAGAGAAAGATAGCTTGAAAATCACAAAATACTGGGAGATTAAACAGCACACGTCTCAATAACACATTAGTCAAAGTAGAAGTCTCAGAGAAATTTTAAAATATTTTGAACTAAATGAAAATGAAAAAACAACCAATCAAAACTTGTGGGATGCAGCAAAACCAGTGCTTAGAGGAAAATTTATAGCATTGAATGCATACATTAGAAGAGATGAATACATTAGATTCTAATGCATACATTAGAATACATTTAATAATATTATTAAAATCAATAATCTAGGCTTCCAATTTAGGAAGCTAGAGAAAGAAGAGCAATATAAACTTTAAAAAAATAGAAGAAAAGAAATAATAAAAATTAGAGCAGAAATCCATGAAATTGAAAGCAAGAAAACAATAGAGAAAATCAACAAAAGCAAAAGCTGTTTCTTTGAAAATATCAATAAAATTAATATCTCTCTGGAGAGAGAACCAGGAACAAAAGAGAGAAGTTACAAATTACTAATATCAGAAATGAAAGAGGGATTATCATGATTGAGCGTATGGACATTAAAGGGATAATACAGGAATAATGTGAACAACTCCATAAGCCCACAAATTTTATAGCTTATATGAAATTGAGGAATTCTTTAAAAGACACTACCAAAACTCACAAGGAGGAATAGATAGTCTGAATAGACCCACGTCTGTTAAAGAAATTAAATCAATAATTGAAAACCTTCCAAAACAGATACTAGGCCTAGATGATTTCACTTGTCAATTCCACCAAACACGTAAGGAAGAAGTGATATCAGTTCTCTAAAATCTGTTGCAGAAAATAAAAGAACAGGGAACACTTCCTTATTCATTCTATGAGGCTAGCATTACCCTAATAGTAAAATCAGACAAAGAAATTACAGGAAAAGAGAACTACAGACTGTATCTCTCAGGAACATAAACGTAAAAACTCTCAAGAAAATTAAGTCCTAAAATGTATATAAACAATTGTGCATTGAGATCAAGTGAGATTTATCCCAAGTAAGCAAGGCTGGCTCAAAATTTGAAAATTAATGTAATCCATCATATCAAAAGGTCAAAGGAGAAAAATTACATCATATCAATTGATGCAGAAAAAGCATATGACAAACTCCAACACTCATTCGTGATAAAATCTCCCAGCAGGGGCGGGCCCCGTGGCCGAGTGGTTAAGTTCGCGTGCTCCGCTGCAGGCAGCCCAGTGTTTCGTTGGTTCGAATCCTGGGCGCGGACATGTCACTGCTCATCAGACCACGCTGAGGCAGAGTCCCACATGCCACAACTAGAAGGACCCACAATGAAGAATATACAACTATGTACCGAGGGGCTTTGGGGAGAAAAAGGAAAAAAATAAAATATTTAAAAAAAAAAAAGCTCCCAGCAAACTAGGAATAGGGAGGAACTTCCTTAACTTGACAAAAAAACATCTACAAAAGGCCTACAGCTAGGAGGATTGACAGCATATCACGGTGGAGTGAGCTCTTCCCTTAGACTCTCCCCCCCAAGATACTATGAAAAGGACACTCATAAACCAACAGAAGACATTCAATTCATACAACACAATAGATGTCTGAGAGATCTATGTAGCCATACGTCTGAAATTGGAGGTGTTGGACCCCCTGGGGGGTAACAGAAGGAGGTAAGGGGATCGCCTCTCTCTCCCCAAACAGAAGTGATCTAGGGTGTGGGACTGCGTGCAGCTCTGAAAAGAGAGGGGGGAGGGGGCAGAACTCCATGGGAATGCCTTTGCCCTTGGAGTGTCCTCCCAGCCCATGGGAAAGCTCCACACCTAGGAGGCTAAGCAATAACAAGGACATCTTCACTAAGCTGAGCAGCCCAGGAAGGGAGACAGCGAGTGCAGAAGGAGAGCACCCCAGGATTGCACACACAAAAGAAAGTGACCCTTCCCCTATCTGTCACTCCAGCTCAGACAGTGGGCCAGAGAAAGGGACTCCCACAAGAGTTCCTGTGTATACATGTATAAAGCAGAGGTGGCCAGTGAGCAAATGCAGACAGGCCCTGTCAGCACAGCATCTAAAGGACAGGCACAGCTGCCAGGGATTGAGATGGGCTCAGAATACTCAGCTCCTGCCCACCCCTAGTGGCAGCAGGTGGAATCTACACTATGCAAAAGCACAAACCTACCTCACCAAATAGGATGAAGAGGTATATTAACACTCTAGACCAGAAGGGAAATGACAAGCACCCAGAAATCAATCCTGAAGGCACAGAAATGTACAAGCTAAATGACAGAGAAGTAAAAATGGCTATCATAAAAAAGCTCAACAAATTACAGGAAAACTCAGAAAGATAGCTCAACGAAATCAGGAATAAAATTAATGAACAGAGGGATTTCTTCACAAATCAGATTGAAAGTATAAAAAAAAAATCAGAAATGTTGAAGATGTAAAACACAAAGAATGAAAGAAAAATCTGGAGTCCTTAAATAACAGAGCTGACATTATGGAGGACAGAATTAGTAATTTAAAGGACAGAAATATAGAAATGCTTCAGATGGAGGAGAGAGAACTAAGACTGAAAAGAAATGAAAAAGTTCTCCAAGAAATATCTGACTCAATTAGGAAATGCAACATAAGGATTATAGGTATTCCAGAGGGAGAAGAGAAGGAGAAAGGAGCAGAGAGCTTGTTCAAAGGAATAATAGCTAAGAACTTCCCAAACCTGGGGAAGGAGCTGGAATTACAAGTAAAAGGAGCCAATCGGACTCCTAATTACATCAGTGTAAAAAGACCTTCTTCAAGGCATATATCAGTAGAACTGGCAAAAAACAATGACAAAAAATATATTAAGGGCAGCAAGGCGGAAGATAATAACCTACAAGGGAACCCCTGTCAAGCTTTCAGCAGAAACCTTACAGGCTGGGAGAGAGTGGAATGATACATTCAAAATTCTGAAAGACAAAAACTTTCAGCCAAGAATACTGTACCCAGTGAAAATATCCTTCAGATATGATGGAGAAATCAAAACTTTCCCAGAAACAAAAGCTAAGAGAGTTCATTGCCACAAGACCCCCTCCCTACAAGAAATGATCAGGAAGGCCCTCATACCTCAAAAAAAGAGAAAAGTTTACAAAGGCTTGAGCAAGGAGATAAATAGGCAGGTAAAATCAGAAAATTGCAGGTATCAGAACAGGTTCGTAAATAATTATAATGTTCAAGATAAAGGGAAGGAAAACATCAAAAATAACTATAATCACTTTGTTTTACCCACAAACTCACAACACAATACGGAATAAAGTGTGACAACAATAACTTAGATGGGGAAGAATAAAGGGATAGAGCTTGCTTAGACTAAAGAAATAAGAGCTATCAGAAAATAGACTGTCTCACTACAAGATCTTTTATACTAACTTCACAGTAACCACTAAACAAAAAATCAGAACAGAGACAGAAATGATAAACAGTGAGAAAACGATCCTAGAGAACCACCAAACTGAATTGCAGGTCTGAATAAATGGGAGAAGAAACAAGGAAAATAAAGAACAACTGGAAAACAAGTGATAAAATGGCAGCATTAAGACCTCATATATCAATAATTGCTCTAAGTGTAAATGGATTGAATTGTCCACTCAAAAGACACAGAGTGGCTGGATGGATTGAAAACCAAGACCCAACAATATGCTGCCTCCAGGAAATACATCTCACTTCTAAAGATAAACACAGGCTCAGAGTGAAGGGATGGAGGATGATACTCCAAGCTAATGGCAAACAAAAGAAAGCAGATGTTGCCATACTTGTATCAGACAAAGTAGACTTTAAGATAAAAAAAGGCAATGAGAGACAAAGAGGGGCAGTATATAATGATAAAAGGGACACTCCACCAAGAAGATATAACTCTTGTAAATATATATGCACCTAACATGGGAACACCAAAGTGCATAAAGCAACTATTAACAAACCTAAAAGGAGATATCAACAGCAACACAATAATAGTAGGGGACCTTAACACTCCACTTACATCAGTGGATAGATCATCCAGAGAGAAAGTCAACAAGGAAGTAGTGGAATTAAATGAAAAACAAGACCAGATGGACTTAATAGGTATATACGGAACACTCCATCCAAAACCAACAAAATACACATTCTTCTCCAGTGCACATGGAACATTCTCAAAAATAGACCATATGTTTGAAAACAAGGCAAGCCTCAATAAATTTAAGAAGACCGAAATCATGTCAAGCATCTTTTTTGACCATAGTGCTATGAAACTGGAATTCAACTACAAGAAAACTGGGAAAGTGACAAATAACTGGAGACTAAACAACATACTACTGAACAACCAATGGATCATTGAAGAAATTAAAGGAGAAATCAAAAACATCTAGCAACAAATGAAAATGAAAATACACCAATACCAACTCATGTGGGATACAGCAAAAGCAGTCCTCAGAGGGAAATTCATAGCAATACAGGCCCACCTTAACAAACAAGAAAAATCTCAAATAAGCAATCTTAAACTACACCTAACAGAATTAGAAAAAGAAGAACAAACAAAGCCCAAAGTCAGCAGAATGAGGGAAATAATAAAAAGAGTGGAAATAAATGAAATTGAAATAAACAAAAAAAAATACTGTAGAAAGGGTCAATGAAACTAAGAGCTGGTTTCTTTAAAAAGATAAACAAAATTGACAAACCCTTAGCCAGACTCACTAAGAAAAAAAGAAGACTCGAATAAAATTAGAAATTAAACAGGAGAAATTAACAACAGATACCGCAGAAATGCAAAGGGTTATAAGAAAATACTATGAAAAAGTATATGCCAACAAATTGGACAATCTAGAAGAAATGGACAAATTCTTAGGCATATACAACCTCTCAAAACTGAATCAAGAAGAAATAGATGATCTGAATAGACCAATCACAAGTAAAGAGATTGAAACAGTAATCAAAAACCTCCCCCAAAATAAAAGTCTAGGACCAGGTGGCTTCTCTGGAGAATTCTACCAAACATTCAAAGAAGATTTAATACCTACCCCTCTCAAACTATTCCAAAAAATTGAAGAAGATAGAACACTTCCTAACACATTTTGTAAGGCCAACATCACCCTGATCTCAAACCCAGAAAAGAACAACACAAAGAAGGAAAATTACAGGGCAATATCGCTGATGGCCATAGATGCAAAAATCCTCAACAAAATATTGGCAGCCCAAATACAGCAATACATTAAAAGGATCATACACCATGATCAAGTGGGATTTATAGCAGGGACACAGGGAGGGTTCAACATCTGCAAATCAAGCAATGTGATGCACCACATTAACAAAATGAGGAATAAAAATCACATGATCATCTCAATAGACAGAGAAAGCATTTGACAATATCCAACATCCAATTATGATAAAAACTCTCAATAAAATGGGTATAGAAGGAAAGTGCTTCAACATGATAAAGGCCATATATGACAAACCCACAGCCAACATTATACTCAATGGGGAAAAACTGAAAGCCCTCTCTCTGAGAACAGGAACAAGACAAGGGTGCCCACTCTCACCACTCTTATTCAGCATAGTACTGGAGTTTTTGGCCAGGGCAATTAAGCAAGAAAAAGAAATAAAATGTATCCAAATTGCCAATGAGGAAGTGAAACACTTGCTGTTTGCAGATAATATGATTTTATATATCAAAAACTCTAAAGAATCCATCAGAAAACTGTTAGAAATAATCAACTACAGCAAAGTTGCAGGGTACAAAATCAACTTACAAAAATCAGTTGCACTTCTATACTCTAATGATGAACTAACAGAAGGAGAACTCCAGAATACAATCCCATTTGTAACCACAATAAAAAGAATAAATTATGTAGGAATAAATTTAACCAAGGAAAACTGTAAGACATTATTGGAAGAAATTGATGATGTCATAAAGAAGTGGAAAGAGATTCCATGCATATGGATTAGAAAAATAAACATAGTTAAAATGTCCACAGTACCTAACACAATCTACAGATTCAGTGCAATCCAAATCAGAATCCCAATGATGTTCTTCATGAAAAGAGAACAAAGAATCCCAAAATTCATAATGAGCAAGAAAAGACCCTGAATAGCTAAAGCAACCCTGAGAAAAAAGAACAAAGCTGTAGGCATCACAATCCCTGACTTCAAAGCATACTACAAAGCTATAGTAATCAAAACAGCATGGTACTGGTACAAAAACAGACACACAGATCAGTGGAGCAGAATTGAAAGCCCAGAAATAAAACCGCACATCTATGGACAGCTAATCTTTGACAGAGGAGCTAAGAACATACAATGGAAAAAGGAAAGTCTCTTCAATAAATGGTGTTGGGGAAACTGGACAGCCACATGAAAAGAATGAAAGTAGACCCTTATCTTACAGCATACACAAATTAACTCAAAATGGATTAATGACTTGAAGGTAAGATGTGAAACCATAAAACTCCTAGAAGAAAACATAGGCAGTGCACTCTTTGACATCAGTCTTAGAAGGATCTTTTTGAATACCAGTCTACTTGGGCAAGGGAAACAAAAGAAAAAATAACCAAATGGGACTTCATCAGACTAAAGAGCTTCTGCAAGGCAAAGGAAACCAGGAACAAAATGAAAGGGCAACCCACCAACTGAGAGAAGATATTTACAAATCATATATGCGACAAGGGTTTAACTCCAAAATATATAAATAATGCCTACAAGTCAACAACAAAAAAACAAACAACCTGATCAAAAAATGGGCAGAGGATATAAACAGACATTTTTCCAAAGAAGATATACAGATGGCCAGCAGGCACATAAAGAGATATTCAACATCACTAATCATTAGAGAAATACAAATCAAAACTACAATGAGATATTACCTTACACCTGTAAGAATGGCTATAATTAACAAGACAAAAAATAACAAATGGAAGACAATGTGCAGAAAAGGGAACCCCCATACACTGCTGGTAGGAATGCAAACTGGTCTAGCCACTATGGAAAACAGTATGGAGATTTCTCAAAAAATTAAAAATATATATACCATATGACCCAGCTATCCTGCTACTGGGTATTTATCCAAAGAACTTGAAATTAATAATTCAAAGAGACTTATGCACCCCTATGTTCATTGCAGCATTATTCAAAATAGCCAAATGTGGAAGCAACCCAAGTGCCTGTCGACTGATGATAAAGAAGATGTGGTATATATACATTATATATATATATGTATATATATATACATTGTATATATATATGTGTGTGTGTGTGTGTGTATATATATACAATGGAATACTATTCGACCATAAAAAAAGACAAAATCATCCCATTTGCAACAATGCGGATAGACCTTGAGGGTATTATGTTAAGCAAAATAAGGCAGACAGATAAAGACGAACAGTGTATGATTTCACTCATATGTGGAAGATAAACAAACACATGGACAAAGAAAACAGATTAGTGGTTACCAGAGGGGAAGGAACTTGGGGATGGACATAAAGGGCAAAGGGTCACAAATATATGGTGACTGACAAAGAAAAATGTAAAACTGAAATTTCACAATGTTATAAACTATTATGACCTCAATAAAATAAAAATAAAAAAATTTAAAAAGGGATTAGAAAGTTAAAAAAAAATCCACAAGTACCATCATACTTGATGGTGAGAAACTTGATAAGATCAGGTACAAGGCAAGGATATCCCCCTTCACCACTCCTTTTCAACATCATACTGTAAGTCCTAACTAATGCAGTAAGAAGGAAACAAAAATATGCAGATTGGAACAGAAGAAATAAAACTGTCTTTATTCACATGTGACATGATTATCTCTGTAGAAAATTGAAAATAATTTACAAAGAACCTTCTGGAATAATAAATTATAGCAGAGTTTCAAGAACAAGGTTAATATACAAAAGTTGATTGCTTTCCTTTATACCAGCAATGAATAATTGGAATTTGAAACAAGCACACCACCATTTACATTAGCACCAAAAAATTGAAATACTTAGGTACAAATCTAACAAAATAATGTATAAAATCTATATGAGGAAAACTACATAACTGATTAATGAAATCAAAGAAGATCTAAATAAATGGGAAGATGTTCCATGTTCATGGATAGGAAGACTCAATATTGTTACGATGTCAATTCCTTCAACTTATAGTTGAGTGCAATCTGAATCAAAATCCTGAAAAGTCGTTTTTTTCAATATTGACAAACTAATTCTAAAGTTTATGTGAAAAGGCAAAAGACCCAGAATAGCCAACACAATATTGAAGAAGAATAGCAAAGTCAGAGGACTGACAATACCTGACTTAAGTCTTTCTATAAAGCTACAGTAATCAAGGTAGAGTGGTATGGGTGAGAGGATATACAAGTAGATCAAAGGAACAGAATAGAGAGCCCAGAAATAGGCCCACACAAATATAGACATCTTGTCTTTGATAAAGGAGCAAAGGCACTCAATCCAGTGGAGAAAGGATGGTCTTTTCAACAAATGTTGCTGGAAGAACTGGACATCTATGTGCAAGAAAAAAAAAATCTAGGCACAGACCTTACACACTTAACAAAAATTAACTCAAAATGGATCACGGACGTAAATATAAAATGCAAAACCATAAAACTCCTAGAAGATAACACAGGAAGAAACCAGATGGCCTTCGATACAGCAATGATTTTATATATAACACCAAAAATAAAATCATGAAAGAAAATACAGACAACTTGGATTTCATTAAAATTTAAAACTTCTGCTCTGTGAAAGACACTATCAAGAGAATGAGAAGACAAGTCAGCCAGACTAGAATAAATTATTTGCAAAAGACGTATCTGGTAAAGGGCTTTTATTGAAGGTATACAAAGAACTCTTAAAAATCAACAATCAGAAAACAAAAGTACTCGAAAAATGGACAAAAGATCTGAACAGATACCTCACCAGAGAAGATATACAAATGACAAATAAGCTTATGAGAAGACGCTCAACATCATATGTCACTCAGGAATTGCAAATTAAGACAACAAGAAGATACTACTATCCACCTATTAGAATGGTCAAGATCTGAATATTGAAAACACCAAATGCTGTCAAGGATAAGGAGCAACAGGAATTCTCATTCACTGTTGGTGAAAATGCAAAATAGTATAGCCACTTTGGAAGACATTTTGGCAATTTCTTACAAAGCAAAACATAGTCTTATCAGATGATTCAGCAATTGTGCTCCTAATGAGTTTCAACCCTGAAATGACTTGAAAAGTTATACCTACACAAAAACCTCCACCCAAATTTGATAGCAGCTTTATTCATAATTGCCAAAAATCGGAAGCAACCAAGACATCACAGAAGAATAGATAACCTGTAATGCCTATATACAATGGAAAATTATTCAGCAAGCAATTTAAAAAAAGTAAAAGAATCTATCAAGCCACAAAAGGAAATAGAGGAACCTTAAATCCTTGCATAAGAATTAAGTGAAAGGAGGCAGTCTGCTAAGGCGATATACTTTATGATTCCAACTATATGACACTGTGGAAAAGGTAAAACTGTAGAGACAGTGAAAAGATCAGTGGTTTCTAGGAATTGGAGTGGGGGGCAAAGGGATGAATATGTAGAGTACAGGGGATTTTTAGGGCAGTACAGTTATTCAGTATGATGCTGTTATGATGGATACATGACATTATGCATTTGGAAAAACCAATAGACTTGTTCAACACGAAGAATGAACACCAATGTGAACTATGGATGTTAGTTAACAATAATGTGTAAATACTGATTCATCAGTTATAACAAATATACCAGATGAATGCAAGATATTAGTGATAGGAGAAGCTGTGAGGGAGAAGGGGGGTATATGGAAACTGTACTTTCTGCTTAATTTTTCTGTAAACCTAAACTTATTTTTTAAAAAAGTCTACTTAAAAAAATGTGCAAGACGAAAAATCATTCAGATCATGTGCTCTACTTCCAATTCATAAAATCTTGAAAACGTAATTTAGGCAGATCCTAATCTAGCTACTTGTTTCTGCCCTACCAAATGGCAACCAGGGATTAGCCCTTGCCATTGAAATTCTCATTGTTCTGGCATTTTCTTTCCATTGTCTTTGTATCATCTCATCAACTTACCTGGATCCACCACCTCATCCCTACACTCTTGCGTCTCTCTCTTTCTCTCTGTGTCTCCCTCTTCCCAAATTTATTCAATGATGACCAGAATGGTAGAGAAAATGGGAAGGAAGGAAGGAAGAACATTTAATCATGATTGCTGCTTCTCCCTTGCTTGCTTCCTTCTGTTTCCAATAAATACACATAGGCACACACACACATGCACACCCGCACACACCCCCCCCCCAAGAGGCTTGCTTACAGGTGCCACTGTGGTAACCCCTTCAGTTCCTGTCACATTCCTTCAAATTTGTCATGTGTGACTTTTTGTGCCTGAAATTCCTGTCAGGAAAGAGGAATGATTTCCTCTTGAAAAAAGGAATCATTTCCTGGTATTATTTCCTTCCTCATTGTCTGGCTTTATTTTTTGCATATTCTTTTTGTTCTTTGACAGAAATAAGAATGCTTTAGTAGCCTTTTCAGAGTCCTCTCGCCAGAACATCAACAATAGGTGAGTTGATTTTCTGTCATCTGAGTGGGAAAACCATTTGGGAGCATTGGTGACAATACAGAATGTCCGTGATAGCCTGTCAGCTTCTATATATAACTTTTTTCTTTTTTGGATCAAGAAGGACCAGGTCAAAAGAGAGAGAACACTTACTATTTGTGTGTTCGTGAACTTTAGGGATTACTAGTGAAAATCCTTAGGGAACTATTAGAGTACCTGTGTATATCTTTCTGCTAGTGTGGGTCAAGGGAGAAAACACTATTTGGAAGCACAAAGATAGTAGCGGTGGACAGGGAGCAGAGGAGCCCTCAGCAGAAACTAAAAGAGATAATAGACTTGAGATCTGTCCCTTACCCTCCAGAGCTCTGCCACAATGGGAGGCTGGTATCCCAAACCCAAACCAACCATCATACTGGAGGTAGCCCCTGCCTCAGGCCGACAGTTACTTAACCCTATCTGAGGAGAAGGAAAGACATCCATGAAACATGAAGAGTAAGGAGATGGTGGAGGGACTTGAAATCAGAAAATTAGATGGGATAAGAGGGATTCCTACCTACAAACTATAGCTGAATTTGAAGTAAATGTAATCACAAAAGGCAATTACACATTGGGGTTAAGTTTAGTAGTAAAGAAATGTTTTTAAATCTTGATCCATTAAGGATTCTTTTACAGGCCTAAGAATTTTATTACCATCATATGAAGCCTCAATTCTAGGGAAAGATGAAATATTTTCCAAATAACCAAATTACATGTGAACTTACGGGGTTCAACCATTTTGTAAGTTATAGAGAAATTGTAGCTAATTTGAATGAGAAAAGTGAGTCTATGAAGTCACATGGTGTTTGATCATGTACATTTTAATCCTTTAGTTCTGATTGGAATAAACTGACATCAGTAACCACTGAGGAAGTCTCCAGCAAAAGGTGAGATTATAGATATATCTGTAAAGATACACACACAAAGTGAAGAGAGATTTCTATTTGGAAACAAGGAGAATGATAGCAGGGTGTCAGTGGATAACAATACAGAGTGTCTTTGACACTCTTTTGGAGTCATCTCACGGTAGCATCTGTAGGTAACTCTTTACCTTTTTGGACCCATTTGGATAAAAAAGGAACAAGTTATAAAAGGGATGCTTCTTCTCCTAAGTGTGTTTTGTCACCCTTAATTAGTAGCAGCCAAAACTCTTAAGAAACTATCAGATTGCCCACATGTGAGACTCTACTAGAGTGGACCAAGAGAGCACAGAATCTCATTTGGAGCAAGGAGACAAGGTAGCAGTGGACAGAGAACAGTGGAGCCCTCAGCAGAAAAGAATGGAGCTAATAGAGCCTGGATGTGTCAATGACCCTCCAGAGTTTTGCCACGGTGTGAGGCTAGTGCCCATACTCACTGTCATATTGGAAGGAGCCCCCCGCCCCTACCTTAGCCTGCAGTTGCTTGACCCTGAGGGTCAGAAAAGATATCTATGATGGTGAAAGCAAGAAAGTGATGGAGGGGCTTAAGAATTGGGAATTAAACGTGAGAAGAGGGATGGGTACCTACAAACTGAAGTGGAATTTGAAATAAATTCTACCACAAAAGGCTGTTACACACTAGGATTAGGGTAATTGTAAAGAACTTGGCTTGTATCTTGATGCATTAATTATTTACAGGCTAAAATTTTCATTACTACCTTATATAAAGCCTCATTTCTAATAAAAACTAACATACTAGGTTTAGTTATATATACATGAATTTTTTTTTACAAGTGGATCAGAGTTTATTAAGTAGGGGGTGAAGAGGGTGTAGCACAAGTAGAAGTATGCGACACCCGAAGTGAACAGAATCTGAGATTCCTGAAAAAAAATCTGTCGATTACACAATTGGCCACTTGCTCCTCCATTGACACAGGGACTGGTCAGGGCAGATGAGGGAATAAATCCTGTGGCAGGACCAGTGGTTACTCCCAGGCTGGGAATAATCTCCACGGAGCTTTCAAGACCAAGCCAGGCTTGGGCAGAGACTTCATAGCTGATGAAGCTGGATCCAGCAAGGTGGCTGTGAGCGAGAAGCCCTGGGTGGCAATCTGGTTGTATATCATGAGCTGGCAGCACTGGCTCTGATCCCTAGGGAAGCAGTAGAGGTCATGGGTGAGGGCAGCCACTGTGCCCAGGCAGCCTATGGGTACCATTGGGTTCTTGCAGGTCTTGAGAAGGAACTTTTCCTTGAAGCTTTCTGGAGTGCTGTAGACACTGAGGCTAAAGCCCTCAACGACTAGATGCTGCGACAGTTCAAAGGGTGCCTCTGAAGTCATAAGGCTGGGAGCCCCCATGTCCCAGGCAACAGCAGTATGAGAAAACAGGGATGCTGAACTCCATCTCCTCTATATGTGAATTTGTAAAGATCAACCAGTTCATAAGCTGTAAAGTAATGACAGCTATTTGAATTAAAACAAAGTCTAAAATTAAAATGTGGTATCTGAATAGGTAACTTTTTAGTCCTTTAGCACTGCTCTGAATGAATTAACATCAAAAAGCTATGAGGGGGCCACCCATGAAATTTGAGATATAAATGAATAAATAAAAATAAATATATATCTTTTTATATATACACATGTGTATTTATATAGTTATATCAACACAGACATACAAACACACATACACAAACATAAATACAATGAAAGAAAGAGAGATAAATTTCCAAATTCATTCTTAGGAGTATCCTTGACAGTACAGTGTCTTTGACACTGTTTCTAAATCTTCTTACCATAGCACCTTTAGGTAACTTTTTATCTTATTGGATTTGGTTGGATAAAAAAGGAACAGGTCATAAGAGGAATGCTTCTTCCTCCTGGTAACTACCACCCAAAAGTCTTAGAAAAATTTCAGAATTCCAACACAAAAGGTTGTTACACCATGGGTCAAGTTCAGTAGTAAAGAACTGTACTGAAATCTCGAGTCATTAACTTTTTTGGTAGGTCTAAAATATTCATTACAAACATATATAGTATCATTTCCAGGGAAAAGGAGAAATTGGATTCCAAACAACTGATTTACATGTGAATTTTCTAAGAGTCAACCGGTTGATAAAATCAAGAGTAATTGTAGCTAATTTGAACTAAAAAAGTAAGTCTAGAAGTCATGTGGTGCCTTACTATGTGTGTTTTTAATCCTTTAGCCCTGCACCAAGTGAACTGAGCACAGTATCTTCTGAAAGCTTCTACGATGCCAAGTGAGCTATGACGAACAAATCTGTATATATGTGTCTGTATATGTGTACACACACACACACACACACACACATTCAGAGAAATTGATGTTTGGGATGTTCACTCTCAGGAGCACCTGGGAATACAGAGTTCCCTTCATATATTTTTAAAGCCCTCTCATGGTAAGCTTCTACGTGTAATATTCTTTGTCTTCAAATTGAGATAGAAAAGATGCACAGGTCATAAAGGAAGTCTTTTTAATCCTAGAATTTGTCACCCTTGATTACTGTGTATGAAATTCTACTAGAGATGGCAAGGAAGGAGAGAAACTTATTTGGAGCAAGGAGGAGTTAGCAGTGGACAGGGAGCCAGAGGAGGCCTTAGCAGAGAAGATTGGAGCTAATAGACTGGGATCTGTCCCCCATCCTCCAGAGTTCTGCTGCCGTGTGAGGCTGGTGTCCCAGACCCAAACCCACCCTAGTATAGAGGGAGTCCCTGACTCTGGCCTGCAGTGACTTGACCCTATCTGAGGGCCAGGAAAGACAGCCATGATCGAGGACAGTCAGGGGTGAAGGAGGGACTTGAGAAGCAGGAAATTAGGTAGGGGAAGAGGGATGCACACCTGCAAATTGAAGTCGATTTTGAAATAAATTCCACCACAAAAGGCTGTTACACCATGCGTCAAGTTCAGTAGTAAAGAACTGTACTTAAATCTCGAGTCATTAACATTTTTGGTAGGTGTAAAATATTTGTTACAAACATATATAGCATTATATCTAGGGAAAAGGAGATATTGGATTCCAAATAACTGATTACATGTGAATTTTCTGAGTAAACCAGTTAATGAGGTCAAGAGTAATTGTAACTAATTTGAACCAAAAAAGTAAGTCTGGAAGTCACGTGGTGCCTTACTATGTGTGTTTTTAATATTTTCGCACTGTCCTGAGTAACAACAGAAACCGCTGATGAAACCTCTGATGAAATGTGAGATAGAAAGATAGATATATATAAACAGAAATATATATATATATATATATATATATATATATATATATAAATACAGAGAGGGAGATGTATTGAGATTTGGGGGGTTTGTTTTCAGCAGCATGCATGACGTTACAGAGTGTCCTTGACACTAGTTGGATAAAAGAGAAATAGGTCGTAAGAGGGTTGCTTCTTACCCCTTTTGTCACCCTTATTAGCAGCAAAAACCCTTAGAATGCTGTCAGATTGCCCATCTATAAGACTCTGCTAAAGTGGTCCCAGAGAGCAGGAAAACCTATTTGAAGCAAGGAGAAGTACTTCTGAAGGGGTTCAGGAGTAAAGAAATGTACGTGAACTTGATTCACTAAGTTATTTTTCCTAGGACTAAGATCTTCATTACAAGCGTATGAAGTCTCATTTCTAGGGAAAAATTAAATATCAGTTTCAAGTAACTGATTAAAGTATTATTTTTTAGGACAAGTAGATTACAAGTTATTGAAAAATTGTAGCTAATTCTCATTTAAAAATAAGTCTAGAGAAACATGTAACGTCTTACTATGTGCATTTCTAATCCTTTAGCTGTGACTCAAATGAGTCGAAAACTATAACCCATGTTAGACCCATGCCTGAAAGGTGAGATGTAAATACATATATAGAAAGAGATGGGGGGATATTGACACTTGTGAAATCTGATTATTTATTGAATGGAGTCCTTATCTCAGGAAGTTATTTGAATCCTGTCCAAGGAGGAGAAAAGATATCCATGATATGTGACAAGTAGAAGGTGGTAGAGGGACCCAGGTTCCAAATAATTAATTAACTTATAGTTTTTTAGAGTTCTATCAGTTTATAAGTTGTAGAGCAATTGTACCTGATTTCAACCAAAACAGTAAGTATACAAAGTTACTTGGTTCTGACAATGTACATTTTCAATCTTTCACACTGGCCTGAATAAATTGATATCAGAAGTCTGTGATGGCTTTGATATGTCTTACCTGTCAATGAAGGTTCCATCCAGCAATACCGATGTCATTTGTTTGAGTCAGTGCTATATATATCAATCTTGAGAGAGAGAGAAAAAGAGAGTGAGAAAGACAAACAGAGATAGAAAGAGAGAGAGAGAGAAACAGCTATTTGCAAAATTCAGTCTTGGAAGTGTCTATGGAAATACAGTGTTTTCTGGAGAATAATTCTAAAATTATTTCTAAAAAATTAGGTCTTCCAGTGAGCCAAATCATGTTTCCTCTGTCTTTTAGATTCAAAGGATTCTTTTTGTTGAAATAAATTTTTCATATCACTGTTCCATGTAGCACATTTCTAATGATATATTCTTGCATTTGTTGGTGGTTAAAGAATAAAGGAACAACTCTCCAGGCTCGATAATGGTACTGAGGACACTGACTTATCTGATTCTTGTGGGTAAGTCAGTTTGAAATTTGGAGGGAGGGAGCAGTTGGTGGATCTCTTATCTTTGCAAAGATAGGGCTTGTGTTGAGGCAAGAAAGAAAAAGGAAAATTGTGGAAAGGTATCCAAATGTTTGGGGGGGGGTACACAATAATAACTAATTGAATTTGCAGATAAGTACCACGTGTAAAAAAGGTATTTCCACATACTCACAAATAAATGTTCTTCTAGTTTGAAAATGTGAAAATAGACTTAGTAGATAATAATTTTATTATAAAGTTTCTTTCTTAACAAAGGATTGCAGAATGCTGTTTACCCTTCAACTGTATTCCTTTCCTGTTTTTCCTGGATATATACGGATTCTTGGTTTTGTTGATTTTGTCTATGAGCAAATGAGACTGATAGAAAAAGCAAATGTGTTCTGCTGAATAAAGCCCTCTTCATGATTATTGGAATTTTATTAATTTTGACTTGTTTCTGAGTAATCTTACTGAGAGTACTTCCTGCTGCACTGATCTTCAGGCATTTTTACCACAGACTCACAGCAAGGAAACAATAGATTCCTAAAATGGCATGTGTCTGAACTGCGGAAATATTCATGAGATTTTTCTTCTGCTCGTCTCTTGGACAGTTATTTAACCATTCACCAGCTTGTGTCAGTGTTGGAGAGTGAGTAGTGCTGAAGAGGATATTAACTGATAACTTTTGCAATTTTTTTGTTGTCTGGACAAAGACAATATGGAAAATAAAAGAGTGACCAGTGAATACAAATAGTTCTTCAAATTACCCATTAATTTCCATTTTCTGTGACTTTTTTCACCATGGGCCATCAATGAAGAGTTCACTCTGTCACTTCATTAAATTTTATGTCTGCATATTAGCTATATATTTTCTGCAGTGAGGCCGAGGGCTGGGGCAAAATTTGAATAGATTGAGCAAGGCAAGCATTTCCTTTTTCTTACCCCCTCCAAACAAAATAAAGTGGTTTTGTTTTGTTTTCTTAGTTACAAATGCTTATTGTATAGATACAAGTGACATTTGCAATAGTATCTGTGAGAAACATTGGTGTTTCAGACTAGGAGGATGGTTTTTGATTTGGAGTTTGACCTGGAAACAATGCTTGACTTTGACATCTAATATTCACTGGACACTTGGCAAGTCACTAAACCTCTTTAAACTTTAGATCATTCACCTGTAAACTGTAAAAATAATGCTACGTACAGTATCTATCTACTGGGTGTTGTATAATAAAAGACTAATAATAAAGGTAAATTAGTATGTGTGAAAGTGCTTTTAAAGCTCTAAAGCACCACAAATAAGCTTTATGCTAAAAACCAAAAGTAACACAACAGTTCATTATTAGGAAAATCAGAAAATACAGACAAACAATAAGTTCACCTATAAATAGCGATTCTTAATTTTTGATCCATGCCCTTCCAGGTTCTTTAGAGATATACATTTTTTGTTTATGGGTATGGTATCATATGTACCTTCTTTTTAAAAATAACCTTATTTCTCAGTGACGTATCACATATTTCTGTGTTAATAAATATACATATGCATTTACAACACTATATTTTCTTTAATTTCAGATTTTTTATTGTTGCCTGAAGTCCTACCAATAGCTGACTTTATTTATTTTTAAATTTACATTATTTTTAACAGCTATACAATACTTCATAATGTAGATGTGTCATAGTTTATTTAAGTAATCAGATATCAATGGACATTTAAATTGTTTACAACTTTTTACTCATACAAAGAGTGATGAATATCTTTCAGACCAAACCTCTATATATTATTATTTCCTTATGATAAGTTCTCAGAAATGGAAATTGTGTCAAAAGGAATGCTTGTGAGGCTCTTGATATTGATATGCCCTCCCAAATCACAATATAAAAGTGTACGTTTCCTCCATTCCCATGAGTGTCATAGAACTTGTATTTCATTGTTTGCAAATTACCTTAGCCCATTTAAAATTGGGATATTAGGGGCTGGCCCCACGGCCAAGTGGTTAAGTTCATGCACTCCGCTGCAGGCAGCCCAGTGTTTCGTTGGTTCGAATCCTGGGTGCGAACATGACACTGCTCATCGAACCACACTGAGGCAGTGTCCCACATACCACAATTAGAAGGACTCACAATGAAGAATATACAACTATGTACCAGGGAGCTTTGGGGAGAGAAAAAAGAAAAAAATAGAATCTTTAAAAAATAAATAAATAAATAAAATTGGGATGTTATCGGGGGGTGACGTCAGCAACATGGTGGCATGAGCTCACCCGGGACTCTCCCCTCCAAATTACAACCAAAAAGAGCAACTGCTTTCCAACCAAAAAAAAAATTCCCAATAACAGAAAACGTCACAGACCCACAGCAGCCAAATGCCGGAGGGTGGAGAGGCTGGAGCCACCCTCGGAGGAGCTGGAACTGGGTAGGAAAGAACTTTGCTCCCTCCCCTAGAGACTGGGATTTGCTGCTGTGGGTGAGGGAAGGAGTGGGGGAGGGGCCACGCATGTGGGGATCATCCAGGACTCCCACCGCCGGCGCAGTGGAAACCCTCTAATGGGGGAAAGCTTTTGCATGGGGGGACCCCAGCAAGCCAGGGCCCTTGGAGACCAGAGAGCAAGAGCTGACCCCAATCCATGTCAGCACACAAGAGAAAGTGCCCCTCCTCCCCAACCCACACTGCACGCGGCCATCGCAGCTGAAGGTGGAGGGCTCAGAATGCAAGGCTCTCGACCCCCATCTAGTGGCAACAGGCTGTAACTGCAACCAAATAATAGCATCATGTGCAAAAACTGCTCCTCTACCATCCAGCAATTTATAAAAGCTCCAGTCCAACAGGAAAACAATAAAAATACAGAAGTAGGTCCTGAGGACTTGGAAATAGGTAAACTAAGTGAAGATGAGTTCAAAATAGCTATCATCAAAATATTCAATGAGGTAAAGGGAAATATAGAGAAACAAGTCAATGAGTTCTGGAGTTACTTCCCAAAAGAGATTGAAATTATAAAGAAGAATCAATTAGAAATACTAGAGGTGAAAAATACAATGGATCAGATAAAACAGGATACAGATTCTCTGAATGCCCGTGTAGACACCATAGAGGAGCAAATTAGCATAATCTAAGATAGACAGGCTGAATGGCTCCAGACAGAGGAAGAAAGGGAACTAAGAATTTAAAAAACTGAAGAAAATCTCAGAGAAATAGCTGACTCAATGAGAAAATGCAACTTAAGAATCATCGGAATTCCTGAGGGTGTGGAAAAGGAAAATGGAGCAGAAAGTGTGCTCAGCGAAATAATAGAAGAGAACTTCCCAAATCTAGGGATTGAGAGATAAAGGTGTGTGAAGGAAGCTTTCAGATCTCCTAGATTTGTCAATGTAAAAAGACCTACTGCAAGGCATATAGTAGTAAAAATGGCAAAAATGAATGACAAAGAAAGAATACTCAGGGCAGCAAGGCAGAAGAAAATAACCTACAAAGGAACCCCTATCAGACTTCCAGCGGATTTCTCTACAGAAACCTTACAAGCTAGGAGAGATTGGAGTGGCATATTCAAAGCTTTAGAGGATAAAAATCTTCAGGCAAGAATACTCTATCCAGCAAAAATATCCTTGAGATATGAGGGAGAAATTAAATCTTTTCCAGACAAACAAAAGCTAAGGGACTTCATAGTCACAAGACCTCCACTACAAGAAATCCTCAAGAAGGCTCTCATACCTGAGAAAAGATGAAAAGGGAGAAAGGGGTCACAAAACACAGAGTAGGGAGACAGATAGAATCTGAATAGGATAGCAAATATTCAACTATATCATTAGGATAAAGGGAAGGAAATCACCAAAGCAAAGACAATCTTATCACTCTAACCACAAACTCACAACACGAGCTGGAATAAGAGATGAAAATAATAATTTAGGAGGAGAGGAGGAAAGGGTCTGAAACAGTCTAGGCTAAGGAAGTAAGAGACCACCAGAAAATGGACTATGTTATACACGAGATTCTGAATACAAAGTTCAGGGTAGCCACTAAACTAAAAAACAGAACAGAGACACGAAACATAAATAAGAAAAAATCTAAGAAACCCAGCATAAGAAATTGCAGTAGTCAATAGGTAGGCTAAAACATACAGGACGAGAAACAAAGGAAGCACAGGAAAACTGGAAAACGAGCAACAGAATGACAGCATTAAGCCCTCATGCATCAATACTCACCTTCAATGTAAATGGATTGAACTCTCTAATCAAAAGACACAGAGTGGCAAAATGGATTAAAGAACAAGATCCAACAATTTGTTGCCTCCAGGAAACACACCTCAGCTCCAAGGACAAACACAGGCTCAGAGTGAAGGGGTAGAAGACAATACTCCAAGCTAATAGCAAACAAAAGAAAGCAGGTGTCGCAATACTTATATCAGACAAAACAGACTTCAAGATAAGGCAGGTAAAGAGAGACACAGAGGGCCAAAATATATAATGATCAAAGGGACACTTCATCAAGAAGAAATAATGCTTATAAATATCTATGCACCCAACACAGGAACACCAAAGTTCATAAAGCAACTATTAACAAACCTAAAAGACGATATCAAAAATAACACAATAATAGTAGGGGACCTCAACACCCCACTCACATCAATGGACAGATCATCCAGACAGAAAATCAATAAAGAAACAGTGGAGCTAAACAAAAAGCTAAAACAGTTGGACTTAATAGACATATATAGAACACTCCATCCAAAAACAGCAGAATACATATTCTTCTCATGCGTGCATGGAACATTCTCAAGGATAGACCATATGTTGGGAAACAAGGCAAGCCTCTACAAATTTAAAAAAATTGAAATAATAAGCATCTACTCCGATCATAATGCTATAAAGCTAGAAATTAATTACGAGAAAAAAGCTGAGAAAAGCACAAGGATGGGGAGACTAAACAATAGGCTATCGAACAAGCAATGGATCATTGAAGAAATTAAAGAAGAAATCAAAAAATACCCGGAGACAAGTGAAAATGATAACATGCTATACCAACTCAGATGGGATGCAGCAAAAGCTGTGTTAAGAGGAAAATTCATTGCAATTCAGGCACATCTTAACAAACAAGAAAAATCCCAAATCAGCAATCTTAAACTACACCTAACTGAACTAGAGAAAGAAGAACAAACAAAGCCCAAAGTCAGCAGAAGGAGAGAAATAATAAAAATCAGAGCAGAAATAAATGCTATTGAAACAAAAAAGGCAGTAGAAAGGATCAATGAAACAAAGAGCTGGTTCTTTGAGAAGATAAATAAAATTGACAAACCCCTAGCCAGACTTACAAAGAAAAAAAGAGAGAAAGCTCAAATAAACAAAATCAGAAATGAAAGAGGAGAAATAACAACAGACTCCACAGAAATACAACGGATTATAAGAGAATACTACGAAAAACTCTATGCCAGCAAAATGGATAACCTAGAGGAAATGGATAAATTCTTGGACTCCTACAATCTCCCAAAGCTCACTCAAGAAGAAGCAGACAATTTGAACAGACCAATCACAAGGAAAGAGATTGAAGCAGCAATCAAAAGCATCCCAAAAAATAAAACCCCAGGACCAGATGGCTTTCCTGTGGAATTCTACCAAACTTTCAGAGAGGATTTAATACCTATCCTTTTCAAGCTATTCCAAAAAATTGAGGAGGATGGAACACTTCCTAACACATTCTGTGAGGCCAACATCATGCTGATACCAAAGCCTGACAAGGACAGCATGAGAAAGGAGAACTACAGGCCAATATCACTGATGAACATAGATGCAAAAATTCTCAACAAAATTTTGGCAGCCCAAATACAGCAATACATCAAAAGGATCATACATCAGGATCAAGTGGGATTCATACCAGGGACACAGGGATGGTTCAACATCCGCAAAGCAATCAACGTGATACACCACATCAACAAACTGAGGAATAAAACCACACGATCATCTCAATAGATACAGAGAAAGCATTTGACAAGGTCCAACAGGCATTTATGATAAAAACTCTGAACAAAATGGTGATAGAAGGGAACTACCTCAACATAATAAAGGCCATATGTGACAAACCCACAGTCAACATCATGCTCAATGGGCAAAACCTGAGAACCATCCCCTGAAAACAGGAACGAGACAAGGATGCCCTCTATCACCACTCTTATTTAACATAGTACTGGAGGTTTTGGCCAGAGCAATTAGGCAAGAAAAAGGAATCCAAATAGGGAGGGAAGAAGTGAAACTCTCGCTGTTTGCAGATGACATGATCTTATATATAGAAAACCCCAAAGAATCCATTGTAAAACTTTTAGAAGTAATCAACAACTACAGCAAAGTTGCAGGGTATAAAATCAATTTACATAAATCAGTAGCATTTCTATACTCTAATAACGAACTAACAGAAAAAGAACCCAAGAACACAATACCATTCACAATCACAACAAAAAGAATAAAATACCTCGGGATGAATTTAACTAAGGAAATGAAAGACATATACAATGAAAATTACAAGTCTTCTCTGAAAGAAATGGATGACAACGTAAAGAGATGGAAAGACATTCCGTGCACATGGATTGAAAGAAGAAACGTAGTTAAAATGTCCATTCTACCTAAAGCAATCTACAGATTCAACACCATCCCAATGAGAATCCCAATGACATTCTTTACAGAAATAGAACAAAGAATCCTAAAATTCATATGGGGCAACAAAAGCCCTCGAATTGCTAAAGCAATCCTGAGAAAAAAGAACGCAGCTGGAGGCATCACAAGCCCTGACTTAAAAACATACTACAAAGCTACAGTAATCAAAACAGCATGGTACTGGTACAAAAACAGGTGCACAGATCAATGGAACAGAATTGAAAGCCCAGAAATTAAACCACACATCTATGGACAGCTAATCTTCGACAAAGGAGCTGAGAGCATACAATGGAGAAAAGAAAGTCTTTTCAACAAATGGTGCTGAGAAAACTGGAAAACCACATGTAAAAGAATGAAAATTGACCATTCTTTTTCACCATTCACCAAAATAAACTCAAAATGGATCGAAGACCTAACGCTGAGACCTGAAACCATAAGGCTTCTAGAAGAAAACGTAGGCAGTACACTCTTTGACATCAGTATTAAAAGGATCTTTTCGGACACCATGTCTTCTCAGACAGGGGAAACCATAGAAAGAATAAACAAATGGGACTTCATCAGACTAAAGAGCTTCTTCAAGGCAAGGGAAAACAGGATTGAAACAAAAAAACAACCCACTAGCTGGGAAAAAAATATTTGCAAGTAAAACATCCGGCAAAGGCTTAATATCCATAATACATAAAGAACTCACACAACCCAACAACAAAAAATTGAACAACCCAATTAAAAAATGGGCAGGAGACATGAACAGACATTTCTCCAAAGAAGATATACGGATGGCCAATAGGCACATGAAAAGATGTTCACCATCACTGATCATCAGGGAAATGCAAATCAAAAGTACACTAAGATATCACCTTACACCCATTAGAATGACAAAAATATCTAAAACTAATAGTAACAAATGTTGGAGTGGTGGTGGAGAAAAAGGAACCCTCATACGCTGCTGGTGGGAATGCAAACTGGTGCAGCCACTATGGAAAACAGTATGGAGATTCCTCAAAAAATTAAAAGTAGAACTACCATATGATCCAGCTATCCCACTATTGGGTAGCTATCCAAAGAGCTTGAAATAAGCAATTCCAAAAGTCCCATGCACCCCAATGTTCATTGCAGCATTATTTACAATAGCCAAGACGTGGAAGCAACCTAAGTGCCCATCAACAGATGATTGGATAAAAAAAGACGTGGTATATATATACAATGGAATACTACTCAGCCATAAAAAAGAACAAAATTGTCCAATTTGCAACAACATGGATGGACCTTGAGGGAATTATGTTAAGTGAAATGAGCCAGATAGAGGATGGCAATCTCTGTATGACTCCACTCATACGAGGAATTTAAATACGTCGACAAAGAGAACAGATTAGTGGCTACCAGGGGAAAGGGGGGATGGGGGTGGGCAAAAAGGGTGAAGGGTTGCACCTACAACACGATTGACAGACAATAATGTACAACTGAAATTTCACAAGATTGTAACCTATCATTACCTCAATAAAAAATTTAAAAAATAAAATAAAATAAAATTGGGATGTTATCTCTGCCATTGGATTGAAAAGTTAAATATATCAATCTTTTTTATGTCATATATAGGGCAAGTAATTTTTCCCAGGTTGTCTAGCTTTTCACTGTGTATAAATTTATAGTCTTTTTTTTTCTAACATCTGTTGCCAATCTTCCTCTTTTTTTTTTCTTTACATGAGCCACCAACATAGAATGGCCACTGAAAGATGAGTGGCATAGGTCCGCGCCTGAGAACCAAATCCAGGCCGCAGAAGCAGAGTGCACTGAACTTAACCACTAGGCTGCCAGGGCTGGCCCATAGAAGTTTATAATCTTCATGCATTTGAATATATCTCTACTTTCCTTTGTGATTTATGCCTTTAGTGTCATACGTAGAAAGTCCTTCTCTACCCAAGATTTTAATATAGTCACCAAAATTTCTTCTTCTATATTTTGAATTTATTTTCTACATTTGAATAAAACATCTGTCCAGAATTTATTTTGTATTAAGATATAAAATGTAGGAAACTACTTTTCTCCCATGTGACTACCTAGTTTCCCCAACATCAAAATTGCATCCCCCTCCATTGCTCTTGCCCTGTTTTAATGATCTCTATTGCACTTATCACTTTATAACTTATGTTATTTACTTATTTATTATACTTATGGTCTGTCCTCATAACAAGAGTGCAAGCATCATGAAGGAAGAAAATTTTGTCCATTTTGTTAACTGCTGTATCTCCAGTGACTAAAACAGCACCATAGTACGTAGTAGGCACCCAATGACTTTGGTTGAATGAATGAACCTATTATTGAAAAAATTTCTATTTTCTTCAGTGATTTTTAAATGTCTCTCTATTTTATTATGAATCTTTGCATACCGGCTCTGTTTCCAGAATTTATTTTATTCCATCATTTTACTAGCCTTTTGATTACAGCACACTTTTCACACTTTAAGGTATAATTTACAGCATAGTAAATGTTCTTTAAAAACTTAAGCTACAATTTATATTTAATGAATTTTATGCATTGTGTGGCAATTCTATGAGTTTTGACTAATACAGAGATTCGTGTAACCACTGTCATAATCATGACAGAAAAATTCTATCATCCTTTTAAAATTTCTCAAGTCCTTTTGTGTTCAACCTTTCCCCCAAATCTAGCCCCTGGCAATGACTGATCTATTTTCTGTCCCTATAGTTTTACCTTTTCCAGAATGTCATGTAGTTGAGTTGAACAGTATGTAGCCAGTTGAAATTGGCTTCTTTCATATAGCTTAATGCATTGGAGATTCATCCATATAAATACGTGTATCAGTAGTCTGTTTCTTTTTATTGCTGAGTAGTATGCCATTATATGAATATTCCATATTTTCCTATCCATTCACCCATTGATGGACGTTTAGATTATTTCCAGTTTTGGCCTGTTATGAATAATGTGGCTATGAACATTTGCATATACGTCTTTGTGTGGGCGTAAGGATTGCTGAATCTTATGGTAAAGTGTAGTTTAATTGTATAAAAAATAGTTTCCAAAATGGCTGTACTGTTTCACATGTATGAGGGTTCTGGTTGCTCTGCATCCTTGCCTGTACTTCGTATTGTCCGTCTGTTTTGTTTCACTTTGTTTTTTAAGACATTGTAATAGGTGAGTAGAGGTATCTCACTGAGACTTGAAATTGTATTTTCATAATGACCAATGATGTTGAGCATCTTTTCGTATGCTTACTTGCTATCCATTGATTTCCTTTGGTGAAGTGTCTATCCAAGTTTTTGGTCTGTTTTTAAATTCTTTTTCCTTATTGTTGAGTTTTGAGAGTTCTTTATATGTTCTGGATACAAATTCATCAGATAAATATTTTGCAAATATTTTCTCCCAATCTGTAGCTTGTCCCTGTTTTGGTTTTTTTTTTTACACAGCAGAAATTTTTAATTTTGATAAAATTCAATTTTTTCTTTCATGATTATGATTTTTGGTGTACTGTCTAAGATATGTTTTTCTAACCCAAGGTCACAAATATTTTCTCCTATGTTTTCTTCTAGAAATTTCATAGTTTTAGGTTTTACATTTAGGTACATGGATCCATTTGGGGTTCGTTTTGGTGTATGTTGTGTGATATAGGTTGAAGACTGTTCTTTTGTATATGTATGTCCAATAATTCTACTACAATTTCTTGTGAGACTATTTTTTCTCTGTTGAATTGCCATTGCATCTTTGTTGAAAATCAGTTGACCACGTACAAGAGTCTATTTCTGGACTCTATTTTGTTCCACTGTTCTATGTGTCGATTCTTTCTTCTATACCACACTGTCTTGATTATTTAACTTTATAGTAAGTCTTTAAATCAGGGAGTGGTATCACTTTGCCTTTCCATGTGAATTTTAGAATCAGGTTATCAATATCTACAAAAAATTGTGCTGTGATTTTTTAATAGAAATTGTATTGAATCTATAGCTTGGTTTGAGGAGAAGTGACATCTTAACAATGTTGAGTCTTCTAATCTATGAACATGGTACATCTCTTACCTTAAAATCTTTTTTTCTTTAATCATGTTTTGTAATTTTCAGTGTACAGATCCTGCACATATTTCGTTAATTTACACCAAAGTGTTTTGTGGGTTTTGGTGTTAATATAAATGGTGTAGTTGCTTAAATTTCCATTTTTCAATAGTTCATTGCTAGTATATAGAAATATAATTGTTTTGTTTATTGACCTTTTATCTGATAACTTTATTAAACTCACTTATTAGTTCTATTAGCTTCTTTGTAGATTCCTTGGGATTTTCTGGGTAGACAAGCATATCTTCTACAAATAGAGTTTTATTTCTTCCTTTCAAATCTATACGCCTTTTATTTCCTTTTCTTGCCTTATTGCATTGATTAGAACCTCCAATACAATTTTGAATAGAAGAATAGTGAACTGACATCCTGGATTGCTAATCATTGGGAGAAAATATTCAGTCTTTCACCATTAGGAATGATATTAGCCATGGGATTTTTGTAAATGTCCATTGTCAGGCTAAGGAAGTTCCCTTCTATTCCTAGTTTGCTGAAAGTTTTTATTATGAATGGACCTTAAATTTTTTGGAAAAAAAAATTTACATCTATTGAGATGACTGTATGTTTTATTTTCCTTTGTTTATTGACACGGTGAATTACATTAATTTTAGAGTATTGAACCATCCTTGAATTCATGGAACAAACACCACTTGGTCATGATGCATTTTCTTTTTTATGTTGCTGGATTCGATTTCCTAACGTTTTGTTAAGGCTTTTTGCATCTGTATTCATGAGGGATGTTGGTTGGTAATTTTCTTGTCATGTAACATCTTTACTGATTTGGCTGGTCTAACAAAGATAGAATAATCAGGGTAATGCTGGTCTCTTAATATGAGTTTGGAAATAGTCCTCTTTTTCTCTTTTCTGGAAGAGTTTGTTTAGAATTGGTATTATTTCTTCACTTAAAAATTGGGCTTGGATTTTTTGTTGTTGGAAAGTTTTAAACTACAAGTTCAATTTCCTTAAAAGGTATATTATCTTTTAGACTATTCAGCTTATCTATTTTTTCTTGAGCAAATGTTAGTAGTTCATGTCTTTCAGGCAATATCTCCATTTAATCTAAGTTGTCATGTATGGCACCTTTTTAATTTCTGTAATGATAAAATGCAATTAAATATCTTGTATGTCAGTATTCTCCCACTGCAATGGTTTTATTACATTATGGTCAGAAAATATAGCCTGCATAATTTTTATATTTTAAAGTACATTGAAGTTTTTTGTGTCTTATTACAGGATGAGTTTCTTCAAATATTTCATACGAATTCTTTAAGTATGTGTTTGCTGCACAATAGAAGTTTCTATATTTCAATATATATATATATATTTAAGAATAGATAGTATTTGGCCAGAGACACTCAGATCTTATCTTTGCCACCAATACTCCCAAGGGAAGTACATACCCTGTGGACCAAGCCAGGCAAAAGACACTCCTAGTTACTTTGGAGCTTCCTCTCCAAACCCCGGTAGAGAATTCTAATGAGCTAACTTAGGTTGGAATCAGATCTGAAGCCGGACTCAGCTCTCTTCAACCAGAGTTTACACTATAAACTGGGAATGTAGCCTTGTGTGTTGTGGATAGTTTGGGGGAAAAGTCCAGAGCCCTAGTGTGAGAGCAGGAAGACCAAAGAATCACCCTGGTGCCCTTAGTGCTTTGAGTATGGCCACATGCCTCCTCCAGCATCTGTACAGAGAAGTAAGCGTCCAATGGGAAAGACAGGACCTGACCCCAATACACATCTCACCTCTTTTCAACATGGCCTTGTTAATGTCCTATAGAATCTACCTTCTATCAATATAAGATGTCTTGGTCATAGTTAATATGTTTACTTTGAATTCAACTTTGATATTAATATTACAACTTTTAATATTTTGAGATTTAACGTTTGCATCTCATATCTTTGTCCATCTCTTTATTTTCAAACTATCATTTTAATTTAGTTTTTGTCTCTTGTATATAGCATATTGTGCATTTAGTTTTTAAACTTATCTGAGAGTATTTGCCAGTATTTAATATGACAGTAACGTGCTTGTATTTGTTATCATTTCTGGTATTTTAGGTTTTATTTGCTATCATCTTCCTTTGTTTTCTGTGTTAAACATTCTCTTCATATTTTATCTTTAAATTTTTCTGTACTTTGCTATTAATTCATTGTTTTTATTCTTGTCAATTTTTAATGATATGAAAGTTATAAACTTATTTTTAGAGAACATAATTGTGCCCTAGTTTCTCCGTCAGTATCCAGGTTAACACTAGACTTGTACCTGGGAAAGAGAAGAAATGAGACTTGCTTTTACTTCTATCTTCTTACAAACCTTAAATCCTAAGTTGTGTGAGAAAACCTGCAAATTTAAGTCCATGGTATTATCAAGAATCTTAGATTATCTTTGTTTTTAGAATCATTTGTTCCATGTGCTCCATTAACAATGATTATTTAGACAGTTCTGAATTGTTATGATTTAATTTCTTAACCTTGTCTCTATAAGGTATCTTTCTTACTCCTGCATTCTTCCTTTTGACTCATTGCTCAGTGGGCTTGAGCACTTCGAGTAATTGTTTTTAGGAAAGGTATGTGGCTGCTATGCTTTGAGTTGCTTCATGTTGGAGAGTATCTGTCTGTTGCTCCTAAATATGAACAGCACTTTTCCTGGATATAGAGTCAATGAGTCACAGTCCTTTCCCTGCAAACTCTAAACATATTGTTTGAAGTTCCATTTACATAGCACACTGTTTTTAAGAAATCTCAATTGCATATTTACTTGGGGTAGTTTTGTGAGGCACTGAAAGTGATAGGAGGCCCTAAAGCCATCCTAAGTCATACCTTTGTGCCCCCATGATTCTGTCAGTCATGGTTCTGTGTGTTCACTTTGTCAGGCAAGTTCAGATTTATTATAACATTTCATTGCTATCTGGAGATCCAGTAGTCTGTGTGGTTGAGAAAGGGCTTGTATTAAGAGAATGGTAACCTCAGGGGGAAATTCACCTCTTTTGGCCAATCAGTTCCCATCCATGTCAGCCTCAACTCACTAAGCCTGGGCAGAGGTTGTGGGTGCAGGTAAAGGAGGGAGAGATTAGAGGGAGTGGGGAGCTCTTGTATCCCAGGTTAGCCTAAGAGTATTCATCCGTGGCCAATTTTGGTGGTGCCCTAGTTCTGTTCTTCATCCATCATCTCCGTTCTTCAGTCTTGGGCACAGGCTATGAGCACTGCCTTGGGCTTGATCCCACTTGGAGTGGAATTTGTGTCCTGTGTTGGAAGCTTCAGCAGGGCATGAAACTGCACCCCAGTGGCTACCTTGTCTTTAGCCATAGGATAAAATGAGGCATAACTGTGGAGTTCATCAAAGAGGCTCCTCTTCCTCCTCCTATTAATGGAAGGAGCCCAGTCTGTATGTTATTTCTCCTTTGAAATGCATCTTATTAAAATTCCTTATTAAATTACCTGCAAAGAGCACTTGCATCTCCAAATGTGACTCTCATTAATGTTTAACTGTCATATTCATGGGATGTCTTGTTTCAAGAGATGAATATTACAGGACAAGATGGGTGCTCCCTACCCACGCCTGAAGTCCCTTCTTTGATTGCTGTGGAAATAGGTCTGGCCAAGGTTTGATGACTTGCCCAGGATCCCACAGCTCATTCATGGGAGAACTGGAACACAGGTCTCTCCTATCACTCCCTCTATCTCCACGCTATGTTGCTTTAGTTGATGACGCCAAGCTTAATATTACCATAAAGGTGGGGTTAGGGCTTTATAGGCAAAGGAAATGTTACTAGACATCTAAAGTTTGGTGTTTTATTCATATTCCACATATGAAAGTAAAAAAAAAATCATGAAGCAGAAATGTGAAAATTTTAGTTATTAGTAAAAAGCACCTTGTTATGCAACTTCTGAAGAATTTTCTTTTAAAATTATATTTATAAAGGCCTTTGTTTATTGGTTAAATTCATATTATATGTTAGAAGAAATCTGTGATAAACTTGAAAACTCTTGAATTTTATTTTTACTTCTTTTTGCAGCCAAGAGATTAAGAAAGTTATACACTTAATTGTATCATCTTTCATAATCAGGTATGTGAGACCCTAAAAAAAGAGGTAATTAAATATGTATCCATTTAATGTGAATTTTGTTTTAATGAGAAAGGATCTAGGAGGAGAAAAAAAAGCATTTCCACTGTCAGTATGTTACTAAATAGCCCCCGTGTCCCATATAATGTAATCTAATTTATCTTGGAAGGTTAGTTTAACCTGAACATTAAGAATTGCAAAGAAACGGCATTCCCCTAAGTCTAATGGTAACATATTAGTATGTTTTTTCCTACCTGGAAAAGTAAAAATAATGATGCATGCACTTTAAAATTCTACAATTACAAGTAAAGTGTTTTATTAAATACCTTATTTGTCTCGAATTACTCCTTAATTCTGAAAGCATTCTATTTAGGCTTCTTCTCCACATGATGGCAAGATTTCATACTATCATACAGCTTCACGCAATATACTTGCTTCCTTTTAAATTTATAATATTTTAATTTGTGTTGCAATTGGAAAAAAGTACTTTGAAGACTAATTAATTCATCTTCATAGATTCTACAAATAGTGTAATCAATTTATGGATAATGTGTTTAGAATACGTAAGAGAAAGGCTTCGGAGTTACTTTAGAGTTCAATCATGTATATATTTTTGGAATTGAAGTCCTTCTCATGTGCCCAGCATATGCTAGAAACATCCATTAATGTGTAATCATATACTTGCTGAAAATCTCACTGATGAAAAAATCTTACTGGTCAAAGTGGTCTTTTTAGGGCTTATGTTAGTCATGCTTTCACTTGGTTTTTATTACTAAATTCTTAATAATTATCAAGACTAATGAGGTTTTATTTACTATGAGAAATTCGTAGAGACCTCTTGTAAAGTTCTTGAATTTTAAGAAGAGTTTACAAGCAGAGATAAGTAATTTTAATTCAGTTTGACAGTTCTATGTTGGAGGGTTAGTCTGATGTGTCTATTATAAAGGAGCATGATAACATGAAGTGGTTTTGTGGGAATTTTATTTTCCTAAATGCTTCTATTGGGTGAAAACTGAGTAATTTTGTTGAAATTCTAAGACAACACAGTTCTCCCTGCCACTGACAGTTTAATCCTAAATAATGACATTTTAGTATCAGATCCCTGGGCTAAATGTAGTCTAACTATAGAGGTGAAAACCAATTCATCTTTATTCTGTTTATTTATTTGTTTGTTTGTTTTAGAATATTTGGAATCTTGCTCGTCTTTGTGGACATGTCTCTTATCATCGCAGATCAATTCATCTCTGATAGTAAAGTGTATATTCCTTTGGAATATCGTTCAATTTCTTTAGCTATTGCTTTATTTTTTTTAATGGATGTTCTTCTTCGAGTATGTGTAGAAGGGTAAGTTTGATTAATTTTTTAAAAACATATAAAGCTATTTTGTAGTGCTATGAGAAGCATCCCAAAGTAATTACCAGGTCAACACAACCAAATTTGTCCCTCTTTATCAAAATAATTCTCCTCGAAGGCACGGTCCACCAGAGAAACAACTATCCAAATCCCAATTTCTACTAGATTGGGCTTTAATATTTTTGTTGTAACTGTCACTCTAGTCTCCAATAATGTATTCTAGATGGTTCCTCCAACAGGTAAAGCTTAATGGGTTTGCAAAATGGGACAAGGCAGCTGATGTGTCTACATGCACATTATTAAGAGGAACATGTATGTGAAGTATAAATATTAATACTTTCATTAAGAATTGAATCTAAATAAAATCTGATAGCATATTAAATACTAGAAAATAGATCGTGAACAATCCCCTAACTCAGTTAAAATAAAAACTTTTGTTAAGGTACACAGGAGATCTGAGGCATGCTCATCCTGTCAGCGAGGCTTAGTAGTGAGGCAGCAGTTGATTTTCTCCGCTGCTGGCTTTCTGAGAAGGTGGATGGAGTAAGCCAAGCCTTAGAGCTGGACTGCTGTGGAAGTCAGAGACTAAGTTCCCTGGCCTCACTTCATCCAGAGCCTTTCAGAAGGCAGCTTGATTCCTCTCCTCCTGAACTCTACCCTCATGCCTTTGAGCTAAGGACAGTTGCCCACTCCCGGGTTACTCAGAGCCTGAAAGGGGCTACCCTAGAAGTGGAAGCTACCCTAGAACCTTCCCGCGGATCACCAGTGCCCACAGCTGAAGGAGCCAGCGTTGGGGGGAGGAAGGTGCAGTGGGTGCAAGTTCAGCTTTTGTAGGGGAGGCCCTACCAGCCCATTGGGATTCCACTCTAGGTACAAAGGCAGATGATGAGTTCGCAGGCCAAAATAGTGGACCTGTCTGCCTCTCACAAGCTCCTCTTCTGCCCTCCTCACAGCCGCGGTTGCTCTAAGGCTGTGACATGTTCAGCTTCCACTGCCCAACAGTACTCTCCAACATCCCACCTTTCTCTCCCACCTATGTGAAGGCATTGCTTGCCTCTTGTTTGATGGTTTGGTTATATGTCTTAACTGAACTTAAACTGCAATATTTATGCTTTTGTCATATATATGTATAAAATAATGAATATGAATACTTTTCTCTTAGTCTAGTCTAGTAAATGCATTTTAGATAATTCATTAAAATAGAATTGTTAATGGAGATGAGTCAAATAATTCTTGCTTTTAAAATTTCCCTGTCTCTTCTTCGGGGGAGCATAAACTTGTATTTTTTGTTTTACATTATAGGATGCAACGATATTTCTCTGATTTACTTAACTCCTTAGATGCTGTCATTATTCTGCTGACTCTACTGATTGATATAATTTACATTTTTTATGACTTCAGTTATTTTAATGATATCCCCAGGTAAGAGACATGATTCACGTTTCTTAAACTGTCTTTTTTTTTTTGCGTTTTCTATGGATTTCATTTTGTATAATCTTTTAACTCTGAATGTGATGATTCTATGCCTTATAAGCTGCTTGAAAATGAAATGTTTAGATAAATTTCCACATACTTAGAAACTAAAGGCTGGTGGTATTTAGGGATCCATGAAGGGTGTACGCACTACGTACCTTTGGTTGAATGAAGAAGATGGAGCACTCAAAGAAGAAACTGGGGACTTTGCCTCTTGTACTAACTTTAACTTCCCTATACTTTGAAATTCCCACTAAATTCCCGTTTAAGCTTCAATCACAAATTCCTTACACATGAAATTCCTGGGTTTTTCCTATAACAAAGAGAGTATTGGTTTGAGCATATGCAAAACTTGAGTGACTCCAATGATAATTCTCTCAAAAAGCAAATGGAACAGAAAACCAGGTGACGTGGATAGCAACACAGAGGTGGAATTTTGCAGTATCATTGGAATGAAGAAAGCTGAGGCAAAATCAGAACTGTTGGGGATCAGGAAACTGAAATGTGTATGAAGAACTGATGGCTTTTCTTCTTTCTACTTTGGCGATGAGGAAAAGAAGAACAAATGCGTACTGGGATGTAGATGTTGTGTGGCTCATTAGGCTTATTTATTAGTCTAATAGCTTGCTTCTTTCTGCACTCCAGCTTCCCAGGACTTCAATTCAGGTGCTAGTGAAACTTGATGTTATGCGATAGGCTTTTGGAGTTGTTTGAAAATAGCTGGAGCCAGTATGGTCCTCTGACCTACAACCTCAGCATCATCTAAGAGCTAGAAATGCAAGAAGGAAAACACCGCAGGCCCCAGTGACCTACTGAATCAGTGTGTGCACTCAAGTTAGAGAAGCACTAGTCCAAACCATCAGTTCTCTGCCATTGTGTTTTTTTTCTGATGGCAGGAGAGACAGTAGCTAGCACACTTGGGAAGTATCTCAATCTACTGCCTGCCTGATGTGTGTTAGTAGTGTAGTGAACCTCTGTTACTGATGGGAGTAACACAGGTGAACAAGAACCCTCAGTTTGTTTGATGGGGAAAAGATTGAAACATGCTCATCTTAAGCTACAAAAGTTAAATCCACAAATTCTAAGCATCCATCATATAGCTATCTCTCTAGACCAGAGTTTCTCAATCTCAGCACTATTGATATTTTGGACCAGATAATTCTTTGTTATGGAAGCTGTCCTGTTCATTGGTGTTTAGCAGCTTTTCTGTCCTCTATCCACTGGATGCAAGTAGCACCCCCTCAGCACACAGTTACAACAACCAAAAATGCCTCCAGACATTGCCAAATATCCCTTGGGTAAGTGGGTGAGAGGCTTGGGGATAGGTGGGGTGTACAAAATTGCCCCTGGTTAAGAATCACTGCTCAAGACTTAGTCCATATTGACAAAATCCTCTATTTCTGTAGTAAAAATGGATCTTTAAAATTTATTGTTAGATTGGCAATTATATTTCGACCTCTACGACTTATCATTCTGATGAGAGTTTTTCATCTGGCTTACCAAAAAAGACATCTTGAAATACTGACCAGAAGGATGGTAAGTGGGCAAAACATGTTTGTGATTCAGAAAAATGTTTGTGTTTCGGGAAATACTGGCGAGTGTTATAGATATGTATATAATCTTCTTTATTTTTATGTTGATTTATATTTTACAAATTAATGATTGTTTTAAACTCTCAGGTTTCAGGAAACAAACGGCGATACAGGAAGGATGGATTTGACTTAGACCTCACTTACATTACTGGTTTGTGAAGTTTAACTGTTGATTTACTTACATTAACTTCACATTTTTCTTGTGTGTGGGTAATTATATGTTTATTTTGGTTCTTACCTTGTCTAAAGCATTCTTTATCTGTGAAGACATCTACCACTATGGTAGTGTGACATATTTGTAGTTTAACCCTGACAATGGAAAATCTCCATTGTCATCCCAAATCAGGGTTACTTGGTTACAGTACAGGGAGTTGAAGGAAGTTTCAGCTGACTCCATTTGTTTGGTTTAGAATTTATTGAGTTCTAATAGTTATCCTGGGTCTCAAGGATCTCAGAGAGACCTGTTCTCTTGCTGGAACCCTTTGTAGGTCTCAGGTTTCTGAGTCAGGAGCACTGGAGCACCCTGGGAGTTCCCACGATTGCTGGATCCCAGATCTCTCCTTTTTCTTTAGTGTTCAGATAAGAAATTCTCACCATGGGGGCAGCTCCAGACTGAGATCGACACAAATCTGTTGCATTTGGCTGGAAGCAGTTGAGTCTTGGGAGCACTGTGTGAGTTTAGTGGTCATTATATTGGATATTTTAATATGTTATGTTGATTATTCTGAGGGTTAGTTAGCTTTTTTGTCATTCTCAATCCTGAAATTTCTTTTTTATGAAAAAAGAGTCTGATTATATGTAAATTAAGTTCTCATTTATTGTTTCACATGTATAATAACATCTGTAATAGTGACTATTTTGACTTCCAGGGCGTATTATTGCCATGTCATTCCCATCTTCTGGAAAACACTCTTTCCATAGGAATCCCATTAAGGTAAGGGTATTTATCTAACAAATGCTCATTTTTCTCAGTAAACAGACTATGGAGTTATAAATTTAATATAACTTATAACATGTAGGTGGCAGTATTCTCCTAAAAATATACTCTTTCAGGTAAAAAATTTAATGCATATTATATATACATATATATTATTCCATCTATAAATATATATAATTTATATAATAATATAAATTCATCTCTTATAGAAGATTAAAAATATAACATGGCCTCCCTTAGAATAATATACATATATTTGTATTTAAAATTATATATTTTATATATAATATATTATATGGTATATATTATATAAATATAATTGTACTTAATCATATTACATAACATAATATATGTTTATTATTTTATTATAATATGTATTATATCACATGTTATATTATATAATATGTTATTATATGTGTGATATAATATACCCTGTATAATAGATTACATGTAAATGTACAATATTATTCTAAGGAGGCAAATTTTATATTTTTCTGTTTCTGTAAGAGATGAATTATATGTAATGTATATTTATAAATATAAATAATATATAACTACCACAAAACCCTATAATTCACATGGTAAAATGTTGAAACTATGACCAAAATAGGAAAACTTCTAGAGCTGTCAGAAAAAGACAAGACAAAAAGCTTTCTTGCGTATGTATAAACTAAATGTGATACTGTCCTCAAAGTTTAAAAATTGTAATTATTACCTTCCCATTTAAAAACTTTAATTCTAAATTTAAAAAAATCTATACACAAACCACTGATTAACCAGACTCCGCCCACCAAAAATTGTCAATAATAAGCAGGACCCAGAGGAGCTGATAATTCACTGTTCCTATATGAACAACTCTCTCAGGATGTATCCCATAAAGTACTTTATTTTACAACCTACTTCTCTTGTAAAACTAAACCTCCGCTTTATTACATAGGAATTTGATACAGTATAAAACTAGAACTGTATGTAAAATACTGCATCTAAATGTTTCCAATAGTCTTGTTCTGTTGGTTCATCAGTGACTTCTCTGGCATCATCATCGTTTTCCATGGATGATTCTGAGAGAATCTCTCCACGTCTACTGGTATTGGATCCTACTAATTCTTCTGTTTCATGGCAGTCACAGTCGCTACTTACAGGGCCTTATATTTGCACTACCTTCAGAATGTAAATCTTTCTCAGCTTGAGACCAATGAGATTCCTCCATTTGGTTATTTTTCTCAGAAGTCTCTTCATTCACAGTTAGTTAAGGCATCAGATTCTTTTTCTTGACTTTTTTCCTTTCTGGGATCATTTCTGTTGATGTCATTAAAGACTCTCTTCTGCCTCTTCATCCTGCTCTGTACAGTGCTGCCTGATACAACTACTTTGTTTGTCTTTATTCTTAGATGAAGATGATTTTGTTTCTTCTATCATAACTGAAGAAATTTCACTTGAAGTTGTTTGGCCATCTCTCTGACTTCTCCTTCTTTGTCAAACTTGAGTCTTTTTACCTCATGCTCCTCAGCTTCCACAGCATCTTCATTTGATGTTTATTTACTTGGTGATTAGATTACCACTTTATTAGACAAGGACACAACTCAGGAACAGCCAGATAGAAGAGATGCATAGGGCAATGCATGGGGGAAGGGGCACAAAGCTTCTAAACCCTCTCCAGGCTCCCTTTTCTCTCACTTTTCTCCGGTGAGCATTTCCACCTGCTCACCAACCCAGGAAACCTGTACTTCTTTAAAACTATCTTGACTTTCCTAGGTCCTTTGAATTTCTATATAAATTTTAGAATCAGCTTGTTAATTTACACATACACACACACACATACCCTGCTGGTATTTTAACTTGGATGACATTGACTACATAGCTTGACTTGGGGAGAATCAACATCTAAAAATATTGAGTCTTGCAACCCATAAACATAACATATCTCTGAATTTATTTAGGTCTTCTTTAATTTCTTTTAGCAGTATTTTCACTGTACAGGCTTTCCACATCTTTTGTTAGCTTTATCCCTATTTGATGGATTTTGATGCTATTTTAAATGGTATTTTTAAATTTTCATTTTCTAATTATTTGCTGGGAATATAACTGATTTTTGTATGTATTTCCAGCACCCTTCATAAATTCATGCATTTATTTTAATAATTAATTTGTATATTCTTTGGGATATTTTACATACATAATCATGTAATTTACTACTTTAATCCCACTTTTTTGTACTTTTCATTTCTTTTTCTTTCTTTATTCAGCTGTCTAGGACCTCCAATGTAATGTTGAATAGAAGTGGTAAGAGTAGACAGCCTTGCCTTGTTCCCAAATTTAGGTAGAAAGAATTAGCTATTTCAATATTAGAATGATATTTTCTAGAGGCTTTTTGTAGCTATCCTTTACCAGATTAAGAAACTTCCATTTTATTTATAGTTTGCTAAGAGTTTTTAATCATCAATCGGTGCTGAATATATCATATACTTTTTCTGCATCTACTGAGATAATCAAAATGTTTTTCTCTTATTCCATTGAGATTTTCGAATATTAAAACAATATTTTCTATTCCTGGAATAAACCCCCTTTGGTCTTAATGTATTATCCTTTTTAATACATCATTAGATTCTATTTGTTAATATTTTATTTAGAAATTTTTGTACATACTAATGAGATATTAACCTTCAATTTTCTTTTCTTGAAATGTACTTATTAACTGGCCTGCAAGGAATTTTCATGCCATATTTGCCAGCATTGGGTCTTCTCATTAAAAAGGAAAGGCTAATTTTATGGGTGAAAATGGCATTCCATTACTGTTTTGGCATCTTTATTGGTGAGGCTAAATATTTATCTTTGTAGGTTGTTAGCCAGTTGGATTTTCTCTTTTGTGAATTGACACTTTTATTTATGGCCTATTTATCTATAGGGTGAGAGAGTAATCTTTAAATTGTTGTTACTGTGTTATTAGTTTGTACTACTATAACTAGTTTATAGATTACACTAGGCATAGTCCTTATTCTCTCAATTTTACTGAAGAATCTCCTGTCATTTGTTTGTTGTACTGTGGCTTTTTTTAAACAGAAGTTTCAAATTTTTGTGAAGTCAAACCTAAATCTGTTGATCTTCCATTGATAATCCTTAGTTCTTCCTCATCCAAAGAATTGATTGATGTTCATTTACATTTCTTAGAGATATTTGTGGCTTTGTATATTTGATACCTCAGTCCATCTGGATTTTATCTTGGTGTAGGGATCCCACACATTTTTGACACGTGTAAGACTATTTATCCCCCCTACCACAGTGCTATGCAGACTCAGAGTGTTTCTCTTTTTGATTTATTATTTCCTCCTGACAGGGATAACCAATTTAACAAATTGATCATTTTGATACCTTAATTTTTCTTTTTCTCAATATTAAGCCAGTAAACATTGCTATAAGGGTACTGTACTAATCAATTTTTGACATTTTTTACAGTCACTTTTGTTTTTGGCAGAGATACATGCACATGTGTGTGTTGCAGTTGGATAAGTTTGCTGGAAATATTGTTGTATTAGTATGGTGATATTAACTGTATTTTAAATAATAACCACAATTTATTATTTTTAGTTATACATATATACATATATGTGTGTATAACATACACATATATACACATACACACATATATATTCATTTTAGAAAATAAGAAAACACAGATCAGCCAAGAAATTCTCCATATTGTTACCATTTATCTAAAATTTGACATAATGTGTTTATCTTTTTCTGTCATGCACACACATACACACAATCATACATACATTTTTTGCATTTATTTATTTAAGTAGTGCTTAGGTAGATTGTAAAATCCAGATCATTATCTAAAATACATATCTATGTAGAATTAGATCTAGATAAGAATCATATAGTACTGCGAATTAATGAGTAGGAATAAATTCACTTAAAACTAGTCAACCAGCTAATTTCCTTGTCTGGTATCTTTAAACAATGTGTATTTATAGTAGAGGCTAATCAGGGTAGTCAAGCACAACCTTGTGGGCTATTTGAAAACTATCAGTGGGTTAGATGTGATTTGGAATGCACATACTCTTATAGTCCCTGAATCTCCCCTAAAAGGTGCTAAGTGAGGGACAAGTGAATAAAAGGTAATAACCATTTCAGGCTACTCCTAGGAAGTGGCTTATGTTGGTGGCATGTGGATATATGTAATATATGTGTCCATCGATTTTAGGAAGTTGTGCGGTTCCTGGATACCAAGCATCGAAACCACTACCAAGTCTACAATCTATGCAGTACGTACTTAACTAGATATTTTCCTACTATAGATAGAAAACAAATCACTGCATGTAAGAAGACGATTCAGTTTTTACGTTTCATTTAGTCATAAGTATTTGGTAGTGGTGGGAAGTGAGTTAAAAAATCTCCATCTTGCTCTTGGCCCTATTTGGTGGGAAAAGATAGCTCAACAGCACGAAGTGCCCTGTGAGCGAGACAGGAGGCTGGGGTAGAGGCGGAGCCATTTTAGGAGTCTGTATGCTCTAGTGGTTTTAGGTGAAGAAAATATTTCTGTTTTTCCTGCCAGCTCCTGTTTTGAAGACAGATAATTCAACAAATTCATTCTCTAACCCACTAGGAGTGGGGTGTGAGGAGAGCAGGGCCCTACACAGAAAAAAAAGAAAACGGTGTAGAAAACAGATTATATCTCAGCTTACTACTTTGTCTTTCTTGATTTTCTCCTCTTCCTTTACATTAAATTATCATTTTCAGGAGGCAAACATTTTGGTCGACCACATTTGCTTCTGCTCTGTGGTGTTTAACTACCCTATAATAATGTAATGAGTAGCCTGCTAGAAAATTAAAAGTAAGTCCTATTAAGCAAACCAAAATAGGTTGAACTTAGGTTACTCAAGATGGACAAACCACTACTGTCCTTATATTTTTGAGACCCTTAAGTTTCTTTTAGAGCAGGAGGAGCCAGTCAGAAAGCTCCTTTTAAAGGTGAATAAGGAATTTCTAACAGAAAAGCATAACTTATTCATAACTTGATCATTTACTTTGTTTATTAGATATAGAGATATGACCCATTCATCATCTATTTTAGGTGAAAGATCTTACGATCCTAAGCGTTTCCACCACAGGGTCCATCGAATCATGATTGATGATCACAATGTGCCCACTCTAAAGTAAGTTTCTTGCCAAGTTGGCTGTCAGAAGAGGGCTAAATGAATTGAGCTCAATTTTTTTGAAGTACTTTAATTCAACTAAAAATTTTACGTTTGAAATCAGAGAGATGCTGACTCTTTCGAAGGAAGTCATTGAGTGGATGGCTGAGGATAAAAGAAACATTGTGGTGATTCACTGTAAAGGTGGAAAAGGTAAAAACATTTTTCTTTTTATTTCTCTTTTTCTAGAGAAATGTGAAAAACATATTAAGGTACAAGACCAAGACATACTGCTATTAATCAGTGTTAATAATTGTTAACACTTTTTAATATTAGCTTCAAGACTGAAGAAAGGGAAGGAAAGGGGGGAGTAGGGGAGGAAGGCAGAGAGTAAAGAAGGGAAGAAAATAGGAATAAAAACTAAGAAATTTCCGTTGTTATTGACTATTTGGTTTCTTCATTTTTGATTTGCTAAAATAATCTGTCAAAATACAGTGTTTAGAAACTGAGCACTTGTGTTCTATTTAAGATTGTTCTTAAACTTTGTGAGAGGCTTTTAAAGTTAAGGGAACCAACAGTGATGCTATTTCAAAAACCAAATCTACTGGAATTTTTATAGTGTAATGATACAAAGAAGATGATTTTGGTGGGTGTAAAATGAGAAAAAAAAAGCTGTTAGTAAATCTAACCAATTTAAGTTGAATTAGATTTTCTCTCATTCAACTTTAGACTTTTAATAATCATCCAAGCATATTTCACAATTTTTGACAAAGAATTATGTTTTTGGTGAGCCGTAAAATGGTTTTTTATATTGAATTCCGGGAAAACATAACTCTTTAAAACTGCCGTATATATTTGAGTAGAATCAAGTTTTAGTCTTATTTGAAAACTAGTTTCAAGCCCATTAGTGAGTAGGCAAGTTCTGTCTCCAGATCCACAGGTTGAAATATTCTGTATATGTTAGCAATTTACAATACCATGGATAAATGAAGAATATAGAGGTTGAACCACATGGAACTGTCAGTTTTGGACCATCTTTTACTTATAAAAATGGCCATTTCACATGGCTCAACCTAAAATATTATAATTTCAAGCAATTGGCTTCACTATTCTTTTAATTAAAGCTAATTCCCTGCTTGAAGGAAAACATTCATTTCAAATTTCATTTTTTTCTTTTTTCTGAGAGAGGACTATTCTGTGTTCACATGTCTTTCATCGATTTCCCTTTAGGATTGTTTGGAGGGCTGGTGTTCAGCTGGTGCACATCAGAGCAGCCTCTTTTTTTTAAATTGTCATTCGTATCAGTTTTCCTCTATCTATCTATCCATTATCTATCTATCTATCTATCTATCTATCTATCTATCCATTAAATCAATCTTATTAATTATATTACTCAAATCTTTCTATTTAGTATTTCTTTTCTTTTTTACTATTTCTTTGTATCAACTATTTTGTGTGTTGATTTCTTCTTTTAATTCTATCAACTTTTTTTTTTTTTTAAAGATTTATTTTTTTATTTTTTCCTTTTTCTCCCCAAAGCCCCCCGGTACATAGTTGTATATTCTTTGTTGTGGGTCCTTCTAGTTGTGGCATGTGGGACGCTGCCTCAGCGTGGTCTGATGAGCAGTGCCATGTCCGCGCCCAGGATTCGAACCAACGAAACACTGGGCCGCCTGCAGCGGAGCGCGCGAACTTAACCACTCGGCCACGGGGCCAGCCCCATAATTCTATCAACTTTTGCTTTTTATATTTCATAGTGTGTTGTTAGGTGCATGCAAATACATGATTATTATATCTTCTCAGTGGGTTATTTCTGTTATAAATTTTTCGTCATTTTACATTCAACCTTTCTGTGTCATTTTGGTTTAGATATGTCTCTTTAAAGAGCATATACCTGCATCATTAAAAATGCAATCTCAGTATCTTCATTTTCAATGTATTTATTGCAATTGCTGACATATTTGGACTTATTTATGACATTCAGCTATATGTTTTATATTTACCACAATTTTTCTATGCTTCTTTTTATCTACTTTCCTGCATTCTGTGGATCCTCTCACCCTTTTGTTTTTCCTATAATAGTTTATTTTGAGGTTTCTTGGCTTCAACTCCTACCTACCAGCTTGACTCCTCTCTCCATTTCTGATCCTCTGAGTTTTCCTTGCCTTTTTATTTTTGAGTTCAGCCATTTTTTTCTTTATCATTTCCATATGTTTGATACAGAGGTGGAAGTTTTCAATCTATCATTGGTGCTCAAACTATCATCTTGATTTAGAAATAGTCTTTTTAACTTTCAATCATCTTTGTTAGATTTCTTGAACTTTAATGCAAAGAGTACCCAGATTTAATATTCTCAGTACCCTTGTAAAGAAAACTCTTTAGATTTCTTAGAATAAATATTCTTTTATCTTTTATGGGAAAACGTAAGAGAAACCTCCTTGCCAGATTTGCCAGATAAATAACAAAATACCTCAGATGAAGAAAAAAAAAAAAAAAAAAAAGGGGGTCCAGCAAAGAAAACTCCAAAAACAGTGATCCAGGTGCAGTGAAGAAATACTGAAAAGACCAGAGGAGTCAAGCAAGCCTGCAGGTGACTGGAAAAGGCAGTCACATCAGTGGGATATAAAGGAGCTCAAGACTAAGATAGATACATTGATGTAGAACAGTCTTTCTCAAAGTGTGCATATTATTATGCAGTTGGTAATGGTGGGATAATTAGCATTGAACTGTCCAGATTTAAAACCTAGGACCATCGCTAACCATTTAGGTGAGTTAGATAGCCATTCAAAACCTCAGTTTTCCCATCTGTAAAATGGGAATTGTAATACTTACCTTAAAGGATTGTTAAGAAATTAAAATGAAGTAATGCATATTACACTGTGTAGTAGAGCGCCTGATACATAGTAAACAGTGAGTAAATGGTAGCTATTATAATTATTAAAATAGAGTCTAAAGACAGCCAGCACCAGAATCGTTAATGAGGAGGAAGTGACCATAGCAAGTGTAGACTAGAGAGTCAAGGTGCTTGTCTGTAAAAGGACAGAGAGAAGTTAGTTGTCTGAGCATTTGGGGCTGATAGTGAGTGTTGTTTATAAGATAGGGTAAGGGGAGCTGAATATGTTTATTTGCCAAGGGAAAGGAGTCAAAGAGAGGGAGTGGTTGAAGATACAGAAGAGTAGGGCCTGATAAAGTCAAAACCCGGAGTTGAGAGAAGGGGATGGGATCCAGAGCCCAAGTGGAGGATTTGGCTGAATTAAGAGGAGAAACTCCTCACAAGGGAGATTCAAGGGAAGAGGTGTAGTCACAGGAATAGATGTAGTCACAGGAAGCTTGTAAGGGGGATTCAGGGAGGCAACACGTTATCGGAGATCCTGCCTCTGGGAAGAAAGAAATGAAGACACAAACTCAGAGTCAGTGGGAAGGCAATTGGGTTGGCGACCTAAGGAATGTAGGGAAAATTTCAACCAAATTCTAAGGGAACCAAGAAAAAGAACTGACTAGCACCATTGAGAAGTGTTTTGGCTGCAGTGAGGGTCTAGCTTAAGTGTCAGACCATTAATTGACATTATTACCAACGTGAAAAGTTGTGTGATTTTTCTCCAGCGGTTCTCTGTATCTCTGGTGTTTCTGCATCTCTGTTGTCTCTACATTTCTGGTGTAGGAATGGAGGAAGTGGGTGCCCAAATGGACCCAGTATTAGGTTTTTACAGAATGGGCACAGCAAAAGGACCAGAAGCAAGAATGGCAATGTTACTGGCACTGTTATTTAGTATTGGTAAAACCAACAGTGAAATTGTCCGTCATACTTCTAGGTGGATGAGGAAGTGAAAACAAAATGAGAAAAATGAGTGGCCATGGGACTGGATGACAAGATAAATTGAAAGAGCAAATATATTCATTCATGCCTTGAACAGCAGATCCTGTCTAGATGCATTTATGTGACAGTGTACAAAGCAGATACATGCACATCTCCCATGGAGACCACAGTCTATTGTTTACAGAGAAAATATGTGTATTAGATGGTGACACGTGCAATTGAAAAAATAAAAATAAGGAGAATATGTAATGGGAGAGAGGTTGCTAACTGATATGTAGATGGTCAAGGAAGGTCTTACCAATACAAAGACATTTGAGCAGAGATGTCACACAAGGAGTACTGTGAGCGTACAGATGTGTAGGGAAAAGTGGGTATAAAGAGTATCAAGAGAGTATCAGTGAAATAAATCCACCAGAACTTGGAAAATTCACATTGGGCTTGAGTGATCATAGCTTTTCTTTATGTGTATGCAACAAATCCATTTAAGTATATTTGTGTTAAAATTTCTCCCTAAATTAACACCAAGGTTACTGGCTTACAATTTGGGAAATGCACTACCTCCTGATTTGCAAAGCAGGAAATGAATCAGCTCTAGGCTATCCACACCTCTCCTGCTCTCCACCATAAGGAATATCCAGGGATGCTGAGGAATCTCTTTTGCAAGTTTGTCCAGTCAGGAATTCTAAGTTTTCTGGAAAATAATTCCACTGGGCCCAAGGACTAGATTAACTGAGAACTCTCTCACAGCTCCATCAGCTATCTTTTATACATGTCTTTTACCAATGTTTAGTCTATCCTTTTCAATTGGATTTTTTTTCCCGGTTGAGAGACTAAAAAAAAAAAGAAAAGAAATTGAAAAGTTGCAGTTATCAAAACATAATGATTAAAAGCACAGGCTTTGAAATAAAAGATCTAGGTTTAAATCCCAACTATGCCATTAAAGAATTTTGCGGCATTGAGTAAATTACTTAAATTCTCCATGCTTTAGTTTTCTAATAGTTTTCTAATGTGGATGATGACAGTTCCAACCTCATGGTCCTATTTTAGAGATTAAATGAAATGTGAAAATTATCTATCTGAAAGAAGTATCAATGGCTTGATAATATTGGCCATTATTGTTATCCTTCAACTGGTATGCTATCAGTTTTTAGCAGCAGACTTATCTTTCCTGAGTCTTTTTCTAGTAGATATACAATGAACATATTTTTATTTAAATAATAGGAGTGAATGTTTAAGCGTCTCTAGCTCTTTCAAAGTCTTTTTTAATGGATGCTACAAAGTACATTTTCATTTGAGACATTCATTGTATCAAGCAAGGCAGTCAAACTGACAAAAGGCTATTTTGGTCTGAAAATCTTGAATGAGAAATTGCTTCAGTTACATGTTAAATGCTTTAAACAACTCTAAGGGATACACACACACACACACACGTACATACATACATACATATATACATACATACATAGAGCTACCACTCTTGGTGTCTGGAAAATCACCTCAGTGCTCTGGTTATAGATTCAAGAACTTGAAATATAAGATCTGCATTGTGAGGAAGGGTGATGGACACCACTTGAGAAAGAATAAAGTTTAAGGATTGTTGCAAAAGGTCATATAAGCTGGCATTAAGGTATCTAGCTATTTGACTATGTGAAAGTTTCTTAAACTTACAGAACCTCAGTTTCTCAGTTTCTTTATGCCAGGTTGTTTACCTCACTGAGGTGTTGTAAAGATTATATGAGATCTGTAAAGCATTACCCAAATGTTAGTTGTTATCATTATGAAAACCAAAAATTGTATTATATTTAGAGGTGCAAGATGCTTTTGCCGACTTCAGGATAACAAAAGCTCTCTTATGACTTCCATCTGACCAACTTGGTGGATTATTTCATGTTCTCCATTCCCTCCATAAACACACCTATTGGTGTCCATTGGCATGTTGAAAACTTGTAGCTAGTATGCTTCTTTTTAGTATGCCTATGTGTTTCTGCTTCCACCAGTGTCTGCCAGTTCTACTTGTTATTATACTTATGTCAAATAATCAAATATTATGTAGATCTGTAAAATGTCAGAGTGAACAGAAAGAGTTACAATTTTATGAAACCTAAGTTGAATGTCTCAAGAAGATTCAATGAAGCTGACTGCCTACAACCAAAATTGCAGCTGAATTAAATGCAAGTACGACTAATGTAAAACATTGGGAGAAAAATTCCAGTAGTAAAATCTAGAAGGATCCTGCACCTGGATTGCTCGGAGGAATCTGAAACTAGAAATATGGATGAGGCAATGGTTTATACCATGAGTCTGACCTTTCCAAGAAAAAACTCCAGTTGGGGGCACTCAAAATGTTAAAACCTTGGTCCAATATCAGAAGTTTAGTGAATGAATGTACATTTATGTTTTAAGTTAAAATAAAATATTGGAGGCAAGTATGTATCATTTTTACGATTCCCCGCTGTACACGACTTGACTGGATGAGAGAGCATCTACTTTGTCTGTGCTTGTACTTATCTACAGTCACAAGGACATGAATCTGCAAAAGTTTTCTTCAAATGGGAAAATATCAGAGTTATAGAGACCAGAAATGTCCTTGAAAATTGAAATGTTAACAGTCTATACAACTGAGAGCCAGGTTGTTAATGGTCAGTAGCTTCCTTTAGCAAGAAGCTTTTATTTGTAATAGCAGACGGTGGTACAAAGTCCTCTTTGGAAGCACTTGGCTTAGAATAGTGTTTTTCAAACTATGGGTTGCAAAATAAGTTTAGTAGTCCATTAAACAAACAAACAAAAAAGGACTAGAAAATAGAGTGCATCTCAAGTTAGAAGAGTAAGTTTGGAATTACATAAAATAAGTTCAGCATATACTGGCTAAGACAAAAGCTACAGATCATCGTAAAATAAAAGTAACATGTTTTTTAAACTCAGATTTTGTATGGCAGGACAAAAATATCAATTGGAATAAAACATAAGAGACTTCGAGAATGAAATGACATGAAATCAAGGGTTTGCTTTACAATGCTATAGAGGAAAGAGAGAGAAAGAGGGAGAGAGGGAAGAAAGGAAGGAAGAAGGAAGAGAAATTAAACAAGTACAGCAATATAACATGATAATTATAGAATCTGGGAAACAGGTATATGGGGGTTCATTATACTACTCTTTTTGCTTTCATATATGTTTTGTAACACACTTAAAAACTCTAATGAAAATGTAAGGAGTAAAGGGTATTCAAATACTCGATAGTGTTTTGGGTTCTGACCATGTTTTATCTTTTATAGGTACTTTTAGTTAGAAAAACAGGGTATGTAATTAGGTCTTAATTGGTAAGCAGCTCTTTAGCTTTGGAGTCCTAGAGCAGAGCTGATTGCTTCTGCCTATTACTGCAGCCCCCAGCAGTAGTAACTCAAGAACGGTATAGGTGTGCCCATGTGCGTTCATGCACAGAGTTAGGGCAGAATTCCAGGTGGAACCTCTGAGCAGTGAAACAGCTTTGGCTATTTCTGAATTGAAATATTTTGAACAAGCACTTTCAGAGTGAAAGAAAATCAATCCAAAATGAACTCTTAGGATATTTCTAAGAGTATTTTTATACCAAGTATTACCATGAACATTGGTTCATGAACTAACTGTTTTCTTTTCCAGGACGGACTGGTACTATGGTTTGTGCCTGCCTGATTGCCTGTGAAATATTTGTAACTGCAGAGGTATGAAAGATGTTACTATCAACTCTGTCCTGTGCTGATTGAATTCGCTAGTTCTGAAACCTTACTGGTAGGATGTTAAGATGATCCTTTGAGTCATGGTACTTATGAAAATGTAATTGGAGAGGTGGTTATTAGAAAGCTTGGTTTTAATACATCCTTGTTTAACTTGCTCTAGTTAGTAACTAACCTAGGTACCTCTTACTCTGGGCCAAGATGAGGGTGCTGTCAGTGACATACTCACCTTGGGCACAAAAATTAAGGGAATGCCAAAAATTTTAGTAATTAAGATAAATAATATTCTAATTCAATACTTTCAAAAATAAAAATTAATGCAAAAACTCCATGATGTATACAATAGCAACATTTTAAATAGAAACAGGACTCAATGGGGGCAGGATTGAGATGAGATGAGTAAGGTCCAAGTTATGCAATTGTACAAATACTCAGCAATCTAGAGGTTTTACTCGCCTCCCCTAGTCCCAGATCTGCTGTTACTCCCACCAACTGCAGAATTCTTCCTTCCTCACAAGAATAGTACCAAGATTGATGAGGTAAATTCTCCAAAGGACCTTAAACATCCTCAGAAGTGCTAGGAAGACAGACGGTATCATTTTTCAACTCAGAGCAGTCTTGCCCGAATATTATTATCTTTGCGTACTCAGTATATGTGGGGTCTGTGCCCTCTAGAAATTTGTGAGAAGACAGAGTGGGCTGTTTCTACGTCTTTAAGTAGGGTCGTCAGTCTTTTTTCTGCCATGATCTTGCTGAGAGGTTACCACTTAAAGGACACACTCTCAGCAGCTCTGCTCCTCGTTTGGCCGCCAGTCCAGATAAGAGGAGCTGTGGGTTATGCACAATGCCCAGCACTCTAATTCCACCATCTTCTTTTTTTCTAATTTGAGACACACAAATTATAAAATGGATGTTCTAGGACAGTGTTTTTCAAACTATGGATCATGATCTATCAGTGAGTTGTAAATCAACTTATTGGGTTGTGACCAGCATGTTTTTTAATAAAATAAAATAGATTAAATAGAAAATGTCAAATGGTAGTATTATTTTGTGAAACTTTTGTTTCAGGGGTGTGTGTGTGTGTGTGTCCTAGGTTTATTAATGTAGATTGTAGCTTTAAAAATAAAAAGATCAGGGCCGGCCCGGTGGCACAGCGGTTAAGTGTGCACATTCCACTTTGGCGGCCCGGAGTTTGCCGGTTCGGATCCCAGCTGCGGACATGGCACCGCTTGGCAAGCCATGTTGTGGTAGGCGTCCCACATATAAAGTAGAGGAAGATGGGCCCAGATGTGAGCTCAGGGCCAGTCTTCCTCAGCAAAAAGAGGAGGACTGGCAGTAGTTAGCTCAGGGCTAATCTTCCTCAAAAAAAAAAAAAATAAAATAAATAAAAAAATAAAAAGATCAAAAGCCACTGACCCAGAGCCCTAGACTGAGAGCCAGAGACCTATGCTGTGGGCCTGTGCTCTCTCAACTGGCTGCATACGTCTCCGTGACAGGTCACTTGGTTTTCTTTTGGTCTCAATCTTCCCCATTTGTAAAGTGGAAAGGTAGGAAGAAGGACCAGATGATCTCTAAGGTCTTTCCAACTCTGAAACTCCATGTCTTTATCAACCTTTGGATGAGAGCACACCTTCATGTTGCCTTCTTAGTTTTGTTATATTGGATAGCCTCTGCCCAAAGATCACTGATTTAAGGAAATAATGTGCCTTGGAAACTTTAAGAATACCTTATATAGGAAAGGAAAGTGAAAATGAGCCATGATTGGATTGTCCCCTTTTCTATAGGAGAGCCTTTATTATTTTGGCGAACGACGAACAGATAAAACCAGCAGCTCTAAATTTCAGGGAGTAGAAACTCCTTCCCAGGTAAGTTTCTTTTTAAAAAAAGGTGGGTTCTTTGGGGAATTTGGTTAAGATTGGTGCCTATTACTTAGTTTCATTCAGACTTTTCTCCTTTGGTGATCAGGTAGCAGCACTTGGGTGCCCCGTGACAGGCCTGGCTCCTTCCCAGGGCCCGAGAGCCATGCCTATGGCATGCCTGTGCTTTGCAAGCACTGAGTTCTCCCCAGAGCATCCTGCTTTCCATTTTATATTGGTTATTGTTTACAGAATTCAGGAGTTGATTCCCCTCCCAAAGTAGGAAGGTCCAATTCTAAGGTTCCAGACCTCTGAAAATATCTAAAGTCATCAGCCTTTTATTTCCCCGCAGAAAGGAACTGAGTCTTTCACAAACCCCTACTGGGACAATTCAGCCCTTGCAGAACATCACAAGTGTGTATGTGCACACATGTGTGTGTGTGAGAGAGAGAGAGAGAGAAAGAGAGATGGGGAGGCTGTGTTTTTAAAGAGCGAGAAAAGAGGAAATTAACATTTTTCAAAAACCTATTATATACCAGACACTATTGTACTTTTACATATATTAGCTCATTTCATATTCAGACAACCCATGTGAAATATATGCTATTACCCTATTTTTTCCTTTTGAAAACATTTTATTGTGGACTTTTTCAAATATAAGAAGTCAAGACAGGGCCGGCCTATGGCCAAGTGATTAAAGTTCCACACATTCTGTTTCTGCAGCCCAGGGTTTGCAGGTTCAGATCCCAGGTGCAGACCTACTCCATTCATCAGCCATGCTTTGGAGGCATCCCACATACAAAGTAGAGGGTGATTGGCACAGATGTTAGCTCAGGGACAATCTTCCTCAAGCAAAAAAAAAGAGCAAGATTGGCAATGGATGTTAGCTCAGGGTGAAACTTACTCACACACACACAAAAAGTCAAGACAATCATATAATAAATTCCTTACAGTCACCTCACCACTTCAACAATCATTTCATCATGTAGCCAACCATGTTTCATCCATTCTCTCCCCATTCTCCTCGCACGCGTGCACACACACACACTCACTCTCCATCCTTTCTCTATACCTGGATTATTTTGAAGGAAATCCCAGACATCAGATCATTTTATCCCACAGATATTTTAGTGTGACACCTAACATAAAGACTCTTTAAAAAACCCTTAAAACCATTTATCACATCTAAGAATATTATACCTTAATAATATCTTAATAATTTCAAATGTCTACTCCATGTTTAAATTTCCACAATTATCTTTAAATCTTTTTTTAAATTTAGTTTGTTTCAATCAGGGTCTAAACAAGGGCCACACATTTCATTTGGTTTCTTTGTCTGTTAAGTCTCTTTTAGTTTATAGGTTTTCCATCTCTCTTCTTTATTCCTTGTACTTTGTTTATTGAAGGAACTTGGACATTTATCCTATAGAGTTTACAACATACTAGACTTTGTTGAACCAGGCTAAGTGCTTTGTATTCATTATCTCCTTTAATACTCTCAATAACTCCATGAGAGGGCACCATTGTGATTCCCATTTTACAGATTAGAACATTGAAGCTCAGCGAAATTTTTTTGAACCGAGAACTCAAGTCTAGATCTGTCAGACTCTGAAGCCCATTATTTCCCATCCTCTGCACAGCATCTCATCTATTTTTGCCTTTTCTATATTGCCTCTCAAACCGAAGTGAGAGTTGGTTGGCAATTGTTAAGTAGATGTGGATGCGGCTGTGAAAGAAAGTTTTCTTTGAATGAAGTGATGGGAGCTGAATAGATAACCTTGGCCTTGTTAGCTGGCTCTGGAAATTTAGTAACTGCTGGCTCTAGAAATTTAGTTTGGGGCAAAAGAACTCAGCCTTATCCACTGATACTTTTCTGCCACACCCAAGAAAAAAAAAGATAGTAATAAGCTATAGGCTAAAAGTAATACTTGAACTTACTGAAGCCCGGCTCTAATCATGACATTTCCATGCTCAAAATCCATAATGGCTCCCCTCTGCCAAGGGCAACAAATATAAACATTTTAATCTGGCATCAAGATCTTATTTTTCCAGCCATTTCTTCCATAATGTACATTCACATGTCCTACGCTCTAACACATTTGGACCATTTGCTGTTTCTCAGCCTGGTACCACTTTATACCCACATGCTGTTGCTCATGTGGACCCTTTTTCCTGGAGTCCTTTTCTCTTCCCAGCCTGATGTAGTCTCTTGCTTTTTCAGTTTTTATATCCCTTTGTGTTTCTTTTAGGGACTAAGTGACTTTATATTATTCTCTAGCTATTTGAAGTAGTGACTTCTCTGCCCCTTTTGCAGACAAGGCCCATGTCTTACCCATCTTCCCAACCTTGGCATCCCAAAGCACCTCTTATAGTATCTCCTTTGTAGTGAATGCTTACTAAATAGATGCTTGTCTTATTAACTTCTGTTACAAACCCTGTTGTTTTAGGCTGAAGGAGAAGGAAGAGTGAGAGTAAGAGCAGCTTTAGGGCCATGATGGGTTACATCCTTTAATGAAAGATCAAGAATCTAGTGGCAGAAGCCAAGGGGACGCGAGATGTAACTCCTTCAAGGACTCTCGCTGTACAGATTCCCTTCCCCATTTCTTCTGTAGTCATGCACAGTTTCTCTAACTTTGGTCCAGAACTGGCACTCCCTAGGCTACAACAGAATCTTTTCTGATTCACTGGGAGAGCAATACAAGGACCCGGCCCCAGGTTTCTGAGCTGTGTTGGCAAAGCCCCAGGACAGAGTTCCCTCCATGTGGGGAGGTAATTCTCAGATACCGTCAAATTCTGACCCTGCATTGTGGGCCATTCTACAGACTACATTTCATCCACCTCTGAGTTAAGAAATTGCAAGAGCGCTTCCCTTGACTGGCCCTTTCCAATGCAAAGTATGGCAGTTAATTTAACACTTCTCATTGGGTGCAGAAGAGTCCGCGAACTTTTAAGTCCAGTTGATTCAGTACCTGAACTCTTCAGCTTCTTGAAGAAAGATTCAAGGAGAGAGCCCTTGTGAGCAGCCTGCCACAGGAGAAGAACTAGACTAAAAAGGACAGGGCTTCCTTGAAAATAGAATTGGGGAAATGCAAAGTGAAGGAACGAGAGAAGAATATGTATCTACCACTGGCCTAGAGAAGTCTTCCTCTTGAGTTTTCACATCTGCAGTTCTCTCATGCCTAGGAGGCGACTCTCCACCAAACCACAAGCCTTCCTTTAACTCCATCACAGTCAAGCTTCTACCCTTGGATCGACCTTTTTCACAGTTGCAGTTAGCTGCATCTCACTGTAATGTTGTTGAAACTGCTTTGTTGGTTCTGGTTGGTCAACCTCTCAGTCATAGCAGCCTATAAGCAACACCTGGCTCCTTTCTTGTTCCTTCCCCACAGCACTTAGTTCAGTATCTTTTTTTAAGGTAGATATTCAGTCGTGAGGCAACATATATAAAAACGCCTATAATGGCATGTATGTAGATTCATATAATGTCATCCAATAAATGTTTCCTTAATTAATTACTCTCCTTAACAAGTTCTATGTATAGAAAAAAAATCAGGAATGCTGACTTTAGACTTTTCATCTCCACTTAAACTGAGGCTTCTGTTGTTTTGCAGAATAGGTATGTTGGATACTTTGCAGCTGTGAAAAATATCTACAATATGAATCTTCCTCCAAGAAGGATACTTATGATAAAAAAAATTATTGTTCATTCAATTCATGGTAAGTGCTTTAGTATAATTGGAAAATTGGGCAGGAAGGCCAGTGTTCTTACTATTCGAGAGAGTTTCCCTTACGGTTATATAAAACAGACAATCCCAACTCACAGTTGTCTTTTTATGTATCCTCACATATGAACCCCTCCCCCTGGAATTTCCTATTGGCCTAGCAGTGCTGTGGTCATATTAGCAACCCTTAGACATCTTCTCCGTTCCTCTCCCATCACCACTTTGGGGGGTCCATCCCCTTCCCTTTTCTCTTGTTCTTATTGCTGCTCTGGTCTCAGCCCAGGTGGACTTTTCAGAGTGGAACCTCTGATGCAGAAGAGAGGAAGGGCCTGTGAGCCCTGGAGACCACTTCTCTCTCATACTCACCTCTAGTTCAGGGATGGTCTTGGCAGCAGCATCTCTACCATTTTCTCACCTACTCCTTTCAGAGACCCTTTGTTTTCTCACCACCCTGGTCTCTCCTTTTGCCCTCCCTCCTCCACCTGTAGCCCCCTCACTCTCAGCAGCTCCATCAAGATGCCTTAAATGCCCAAACAGCAAATGAATTTTGTCGCCACAAATTCTTTTTACAAATAACTACCGAATACCTGCTTTGGGCCAGCCCCACGCTAGTGTTTCTCTGCCCTTAAGGAGTCCCTGGGTGGTTAGCAGAGGGGCGGAATGAGTACGAAGATAAAGAGCTGACCACAGTGTTGGGAGCACACAGAGTCTGGGCCCCACCCAGCCTGGGGGTCAGGGAAAGCTTCTTGAGGGGACAGTGCTTAGATCTTCCCTACCTGAATCCACATGAGCCTGGAAAGGGTTGAGAGAAACCTGGGCTGTATGGGGTGTCTTTCAACGCCCCAACTGTTACTGATTATTACCAGGAGTAAAAATCCTTATAAGCTTCAAAAGAATTGATGTTTGCCTGCTTCAAGAATGATGGAGAGAGACTGGGATCCACCACCGCCCAGGGAGGCAGGAAAATTGGTCAGATCGTCCATCTCTGGGACTTGAGAAAGAAAAGAAAGGAAGGAAGGGAGAGGAACTGGCCTCAAGTCCCATGTCTCTATTTCTCCATCACTCACCTCTCTTTCCTGCACAGCTCACCTCCAGGAGGTGGGAAGGCAGGGATGTCTCAGCAGAAAGGGGATAGGGCCTCACTCTCACTGCCAGAGGTGCAGCAGGGGGTGAGGCTTCTGATCCCTAAAGCAACAGCCAGATTGTAGACCATGAGGAGGTGCTGAGTGCTGGACCTCTCATGGGTGGAATGGTGCCAGAGCATTGGTAACCACCCAGACAGCCTAGTGTTTTCAGCATTCTGAAGAGTCACACAAAGTAAGATCTAGATATTTATTTTTTTTAGCATTTCATCCAATCATTTACAAATAAAAGAATCTTTAAATAAATATATATATACTACATAGTTGAAAAGATAGATTACAGTTGTTAAAATATAAAATGCTTTTTTCAAATTATTTACATACCTCCTCCACGCACACACACCCACCCATATCACCATCACCAAGAGGTGGTGGTGAGGAATTTTGGTGGATTACCACAAACAGATTATGTAGGTTTCTGGCTTCTGAAACCAACTTCAACCTAGTAGCATTGTTTCTGTGGGAAATTTTGGTCTAGATTTTCAAGCAAGCATCATGCAGGCAAAGCCTAGAAACACAGCCTGTTCTAGCAGGAGGCTGCCCAGTAGAGGTCAGAAGCGCTTTGCTCCCCTTCCTTCCCACACTCAGTGGGGCCCTGCACACTAGACTGCAAGGCTGCTTTATTCCACAGAGTGAGAGGCAACACAGTTGGCTCTTGGAGCAGTTTCTTCCTCTGAGAAATTTAAAACCAACTATAGACCAACTGGATGGTGTGAGAGCCTGTATGGTACCTGAGTGCACACTCTGCCTCAGTTTCCTCTTTGTTAACAATGGGAATAACAGTATCTATACAAACTTCTGTGAGTATTAAACTATTCAAAACAGGCAAACAGGCATTTAGTCTAATGGAGTTTTTTTTAAAGATCGGCACCTGAGCTGTTGCCAATCTTTTTTTTTTTTTTTCTGCTTTATCTTCCCCAATCCCCCCGGTAGACAGCTATATATCTTCGTTGCACATCCTTCTAGTTGTGGCATGTGGGACGCCGCCTCAACGTGGCCTGACGAGCAGTGCCATGTCCACACCCAGGATCTGAACCAGCGAAACCCTGGGCCGCGGCAGCGGAGCGCGCGGACTGAACTGCCCGGCCACGGGGCGGTCTCCTAGTTTAATGGAGTTTTAATGCATTTCTCTAATATGAACAATGAGAATAAGATTAGTTTCTCAAAATCCTAAGCTTAGAAATGTTTTTAATAAGTTCTAGAATTTCATATGTTGTTCCAGTCTGATATTGTATCCTAAGACTGTGACTTCTCTCTTAATATTTTGAATTTTATTTAAACTCTGTGGAGACATTTAGTAAAACCATAAGGTGCAGATGTGGTGAACAGAGGAACTAACCCAAATTTTTAAGTACTGCAGGTGAAAAATGGAGAATTTCATGCATTTGGTTTCCTAATCTCGGGCTAACATAAAATAGAGGATTTTAAAAGTCCAATTTGAGATTCCTCATGAAGACTTCCAGATAGAAAGTTGTGACCATAGCAGCTGTTCAGTACAATGTGGGTCTAGGCTTGTGGGGCCAACTTAAGAAGGCCTCTATGGGAAGTTAAAATTCTTGCTGCACCATGTAAATCATCAGGCCAAACCTAATGACACCAGCCTTCTTTTGGAATAATAATCTTCCTTTCAGATTGTTTTGATCACAACAGAAAGGGGATGGGAGACTGTCAGGAAAAAGTGTGGAAGACTTTGAAACAGGCAGTATCTTGTCTAGGGTGCCCTTCCGTGGTTCCCTCCACCTCTCATGGTCTTTAAGCTATTCTACAACTCTGTAAGTTGTAGAAAACTGATAATAATGCAAATAATTTTTGTACATAGAAACGCAAATTAGTTGTGTTCAGTGAAAAGTGATTGATTGTTGACAGTTTTATATCTGTAAATTCATCATTCCTTATTTGCCTATAAATGTGCAGTACTTTGAACCAGCTGTAACATTTTACTGGTTCCTTATTAATTAAGGAGTTAAATAAAATTTTTAATGTGTGTTAAAAAAATGCAAGGTACAGGACAGTACTATGGTATGCAACAATTTCTGTAAGACAAAAGGGGGCAGTAATGTGGATTCATATTTGTGTGTGTGTACACATATAAAATTCTCTGGGAGAATATATATTCATATTTGATTATGTATGCATGAAAAGCAAGAAACTAATAGTAGCGATTATCTATTTGGGGCTGGAGAACTAAACGGGAAGATGGGTGAGACAGAGACTTTTCACTTCATCTGTTTTACCTTTTATTTTTAAGTCATGTAAGTATACTTCAATTATTTAAAAAATTTTAAAGGTGTGAGAATTAATTTAAGCTTATAAATCAATGCCCTTTTCTTGTCATGTGATAAGCATTTGACTTAGTTTAGTTCTACATTTTACTGATCTCTGGTAGACATCAGTAGGAAGAAGATTTGCAACTGGAATAGGACAGAGGGAGCTGAGGCAAAGAAACCATGATTCCTAATGACAAATCAATAATACGGTATTTGGGGCTGGCCCCGTGGCCGGGTGGTTAACTTCGCATGCTCCGCTGCAGGCGGCCCAGGGTTTCGTTGGTCTGAATCCTGGGCATGGACATGGCACTGCTCATCAAACCACGCTGAGGCGGCGTCCCACATGCCACAACTAGAAGGACCCACAACAAAGAATATACAACTATGTACCGGGGGGCTTTGGGGAGAAAAAGGAAAAAATAAAATCTTAACAAAAAAAAGGCTATAAAAAAAACATAAAAAAAAAATAATACGGTATTAGAGAAAGCAACACAAACATAATATAAGATGAACAATCAAGAATGATTAGTATATGGGGGGCCTGGTGGCGCAGCAGTTAAGTGCACATGTTCCGCTTCTTAGCGGCCCAGGGTTCGCCGGTTCGGATCCTGGGTGTAGACATGGCACCGCTTGGCACGCCATGCTGTGGTAGGCGTCCCACATATAAAGTAGAGGAAGATGGGCATGCATGTTAGCTCAGGACCAGCGTTCCTCAGCAAAAAAGAGGAGGACTGGCAGTAGTTAGCTCAGGGCTAATCTTCCTTGGAAAAAAAAAAAGAATGATTAGTATATGACTTTATTTGAATATTTGTTTTAGTTTTGTACCTTTAGTTCCATGCATATTTAAGTGAAATATGCAGGGTTGAAAGGAAAACAATAAAAATTAATTGGAGGCTTGAGAAACCAGCCCTTTGAGGAAATGCTAAGGGAAGTGGGCCATTGGAATTGAAAAAGGAGCAAGAAACCATCTGTCTGTAAATACATCCTGACCACCGTAGAAATGTTTGGATACAGATATTCGATATTTTCAGAGACTGTGCTAGGAACTGGACTTAAATTTGTTAAGAAACATCATGATTAGAAGTCTGAAGAAAGAAACACATTAACAAGGAAGGTTGCAAGTCACCTTTTCTATTTTTTTTTTTCTTAGAAAGATGAAAAGATGAGATTCTAAGTCTTAGAAGCTGACCTATATGACTTTTTATTTTTCTCCAGCCTTATAATGTCTGCTTTAGGAGACAGATTTGGGCTTAAAGCCTTGTCCTTCAAAGACAAAATCTATGCATGTCCCAAATGTTTCTATATTGACACGTTGTTAGCTGGGATAATCTTTTCTCGTTTTAATCCATAATTTTAATTGGGGAGACATTTTGATCTTTGCTCTAACCAGCCTAACTTTTTAATTTCATTCAGGTGTTGGAAATGGAAATGGACGTGATCTGAAAGTACAAATAATAATGCGTAAAAGGATTGTCTTTGTCTGTGCTGCTTCCAAGAACTGTAGGGTAAGAGAAAGCACGTGAACTGAAAATTCTGGTATTTGTCTCAATCTCAATGTCAAATCAGCATCTTGACCTCCCCAGACCAGTGCTCACCACAAAGAGAGGCCAAGTTGCTTTCTGGTTACCATCCGACTGAGTGTCCCTAGTCAGAGCTAAATTAAACTCACTGTTCAAACTAGTTTTTTCAGGGCATTTTCCAGAATATATTTTCAGTTCAGAGTGTTGCATTGTCTTTCATTTTTCCATAAATGTCAAGCAGTTTCCCAGGAATCTACCAGAGTATTTTTTCTTTTTAAAGGAATCCTTTTGGTTGTTTTTTTTTTTAAGATTCGCACCTGAGTTAATATCTGTTGCCAATCTTATTTGTTTTTTCTTCTTCTTCTCCCCAAAGGCCTCTCCCCCACCCCCTGCCAGTACGTAGGTGTATATTCTAGTTGTAGATTCTTCTGGTTGTGCTTTGTGGGATGCTGCCTCATGGTCCTTTTATTGGATGGCACTGATTGTGAAATTTTAGTGTGCATGAAAATCACCTAGGAGCTTGTAAGATGCAGATTCCTAGGTTGCACCCCAAAAGTATAATTCAGGAAATTTGGTTTGGGGCCCAGGAATCTCTAGACTTAGTGATGTCCCAAGTCATTCTAACTCAGATGTCCCATGGAACTGCTCTGTGAGAAACAATGCAAGAGGAATCTCTTTACCCAAAGCAATGGGAGCTGGTAGTCAATGTTTTCTTACATGTTGGAGAAATGCCTAAGACTATGGACCTTTTCTGAAGCAATAAGCAAGCTTCCTTAATGGGTCTAAGAAAAATTAACTTTTAAAATTCTCAGGCTTCTGTCTCTAGTTCTACTATTACCTCTCCAACAGCACTCCTTTCCCTTCTTTTTGTGCCCCCCTCCCAACTGAGGGCACTCACCGAGGCCTGATCCTTGGCTTTCTGTTCTTCTCTCCACACATACTCTATTATTGGTTCTGTTCATCCATCCCTCTGGCTTAAACTATAATTTTTTTCTTTCATTCACTCAATATATTTATGAGCACCCACTGTGTGATAGATACTGGAGCTACAACATGGACAGTCTCTGCCCTAACAATTCAAACACATTTGTCAATCCGTATTTATCAAATGAGCTTTTCCTCTGCTTCTGCAAATGACACCAGCATTCTCTCGCTCAGGCCTTCAAATTTGGTATTATCTTTGGTTCTCTCTTTGCCTTGGCCCCCTATATTCAGTTAGTCACCAATTCCCGCTGATTATACCTTTGAAATCTCTCTTCACTCTCTCCCTTCCTTTCTGTTCCCATTGCTACCACCTAGTCTAGAACCTCATTTGCTCACGCCTAGATTTCTACAATCATCTCCTTACCTTTTCTTTCTCCTTATAATGCAGTATATAGGATCCTGCAATATGCATCCTGAAATACTGCTCTCATTGTGAAAAGCTTATAGGTAGAGCAGAAGACAAACTGCGTGCCCATGGTCAAAGCCAGTTACTATATTTGGCTCAGTATTCTTATCTGTAAAATAAAGATTACATCTCAAGTGTTGTGAGGATTAAATTACATAATATAGTTGAAGTTGCTTTGTGAGCTATTAATCACTAAATAAATGTTATATGTGATAATTATCAGGCCACTTTGTCACAAAGGAAATGCCCCACCATATTCTTCAACAACTTCCTTCTTATTTCCCTGGCTCTTCAACTCTCAAGATACAGCCCTATCATACCTGAGCTTATTTCCATCATAACTTGACCTGCAGTCTCCACTCCAAGTAGACTGGGTCCCCTTTGGCCTTTGGAACACAATAATGTCTGATTCATGTTTTTGTTGGTCTTTCCTCCCCCTTCCTCTTTCTGGCCCCATCCCCCACCCCCAGCTGCCTCCTGCCTGAACTGGATTATCTTTTCAATGCTCTTCTTCATTTATACAAGTCCTTCCATGCCCAACTCAATTTCTACCCCCTTAGTGAAGCTTTCTCATTCTATACCTCTGGTTAACCTCCCCTGAAGCACACAACAGCACACTCAGTCTTCATCATACAACTTGACATGTCATTATATGCCATGCTACTATTGTTCCTTATGTGTATAGCTCCCTGAAGCGTCAACTGAGTCTGCACCTTCTTCTGTATTTTTCACAAGGTCTAGTATAGACCTTTCTCACTGTGGTGCCACTATTATACAAGGATGAAGCAATAACAGAAATATTCAGTATAGCTTCAAAGTTGCTCATTCCAGAAACTTGACATATCTTTGGCCACTCCATCCAGCAGTCTGCTAGGAACAAGGTCTATGATCCCATCAGCAATCACAACATTTTGGATAGAACGTGACCAATTATGCATTGCTTTTTGAATGTGAATATCAACTTTAAAATTGAGCTTCTTAGCATGTTCCTAATATATGAAAATTGAGTGACACACATTCAACAGTAAAGTTTACTTGGTAAACCTCTAATAGAAAATTGAATACTTGCTTTTCAACAGTGCCCCACCATAACCCTCAGATATGTTGGCCTTTCAAAAATGTAAACAACAGTATTGCAACTTTATAGAAATAATGATTAACGTGTAGATATACATGTGATTGGGCTATGAGACCAAGAGTACTCAATAAATATAGGAAGCCTCAATAAGTGAACGTGAACTTTGCTGTTCTACTCATTATCTCATTATTAGCTAGGTTTATAGTTCTGAACTCCATGTATTCATTCACAGATACATCATGATGTGGAAACAGACAGAGTGATAATTACTCCAGTTAACTGTCCACCTCTGTATGACGACGTGAAAGTGCAATTTTTCTCTTCCTCCGTGAGTAATCAAGAAACAACCTATGCCATTATTCTTGTCTGGTCTTTGATTCTGGTTTGGGATTTCCTTTGCTACAATTCCCAACAAGGGAGATGATAGGAGATGTCAATCCCTAGCCAGGGAGAGGGATAAAAGAAAAGCAACAAGTCAGATCTATAATTTTTTTTTTAAAAGAAAAGCATATGTAATTTTAAAATTCTCTTGCTCATTTGTTTTTTCTAAATTCTATACAATTTGCATGGATTAACTTTCAAATAAGAAAAAAATACAAAAACCAAGATGTTAAAACAACAAAGGTATGTTTTACTCTATAGCAGTGATCACATTTTTGTTTTGTATCTTTAAAATACATCACTCCCCAAGGGGATGCACTATAATTAGTGTTCGGGTGGTGAACATGATGTAATGTATACAGAATTTGAAATATGATGTACATCCGAAAAAAATAAAAATTAAAAAAAATTAAAAAATAACACTAGCTTGTGCCAAACTAAAAAAAAAAAAATTCATCACTCCCCATAATTTACAAAATACTTTAAAGTGAGGGAGATTTTATTTTCCTCTGAATTGATTTATAATACATTGTAAATGGTAGTTTTAATCTAATATTTACTTTATGAAAAACTGAACGTCTGCCATTGTCATTACTCTGAATATCACGTATATAGTTTATATTGATAGTCATAAAATGTGTGAGTAGGGCCAGCCTGGTGGTGCAGCAGTTAAGTTCGCACGTTCTGCTTCGGCGGCCCGGTGTTCACCTTCGGATTCCGGGTGCGGACATGGCACCGCTCAGCAAGCCCTGCTGTGGCAGCCGTCCCACATATAAAGTAGAGGAAGATGGGCATGGATGTTAGCTCAGGGCCAGTTTCTCAGCAAAAAGAGGAGGATTGGCAGTAGATGTTAGCTCAGAGCTAATCTTCCTAAAAAAAAAATGTGTATTATTCTGTATATAACAAATTTCTAAGCCTCAGTAGTTTCATCTTCCTATTAAATCACCAAAGAGAACTGCCAATAAGTAAATATGCTGATCAATTTAAAACTTATTTCCTGTGCCTTCCTTCAGCTGCTGCTTGCTCCCTGTTGGGAGAGAATCTGTTAAGTATTGAAATGGTAAATATGTTGAAGCAGGTGACCTGGATTGTTCCCACAGTGGATGGTTACCCCTTGAATAATGGACCAGTTTGAATTCTCTATCAGTGGTCTCTACACCAAGCAGAAGCACTGGTGTAACGGCATTGACCCATTGACATTAGTAATACCTGGCCTTTGTGATTTTCCAGGGCCATGAGATGAAAGCACTTTCAAAAAATTTAGGTATTTTTATCATCATCAATAATGACGGTTAATTATCCAATGCAGCTGCTCCTTGTAGAAATGGACAATATATTTGGGCATAAATAATCATAGATCCTTAGTAGATTCTGTTTAGCACTATCTAAACCAGATTAAAAGACCACTGTCTACATTTATAAATACCTATCACAGAAAAAATAGATTTCCTTGAAATTTTTGGTAGAAACAGCAAAAGAACAGCAGTCTCGGGCCGGCCCAGTGGCGCAGGAACAGCAGTCTCAGGCCGGCCCAGTGGCGCAGCAGTTAAGTTCGTACGTTCCGCTTGGACGGCCCAGGGTTCACCGGTTCGGATCCCAGGTGCGGACATGGCACCGCTTGACAAGCCATGCTGTGGTAGGGGTCCCGCATATAAAGTAGAGGAAGATGGGCACAGATGTTAGCTAAGGGCCAGTCTTCCTCAGCAAAAAGAGGAGGATTGGTGGCGGATGTTAGCTCAGGGCTGATCTTCCTCAAAAAAAAAAAAAAAAAGAGCCGTCTCTTAAAGCCTTCTCCTTTGTGTGTTAAGTGTAATGTTAAAGACTGTAAGTGCTGCATATTTAATGGCTACAATTGTTTGATAAACAAGAATAAAGGAAGGAATTTTAATCACTTTGGAATGATTAGTTCTTGGTATCAATTTTACTATGAAAAATAACCTTTTATTTTTAAACCATGTCTTTTTAGAATATTCCTAAGTACTATGACAAATGCCCGTTTTTCTTCTGGTTTCATACATCATTCATGAAAAACAGGTATGGCTATGATATAATCCAGTAGAAATGGCTTCATCTTCAATGTATGTGTAAGGTGAAATGGCAAGTCTTTTGCTGATTACCATAAGCTCAATTTATAGAAACCAAAAAGTCCTCTAGTCACCACTCTTCATTGCCTTACCCATCTTAATCTGAGTATTTAAAAAATATGGTTATTCTTGAGACCCCCTGTTGCATCATCCTCAAGGTCTATACCATAGGACTGCATTATAAGTTAAAATGTATTATAATCAGATCTCAGGTGTGGTGGTAAATCCCTCCCATGGAAGTTTAATATGAGTCTGCTCAGTACCTCGAATATGGCAGGTCCTCAGTATGTGTTGATTTACTGATGACCGGCCACCACCAAATTCTCTTCCAAAAGAAGGCATCACCTAGCAAGGCTTCAGCTAGTTTAAAAGCTGATTGACTCATTTATATCAATGGCAGAAGTTATAAGACAGAATAAGTATCATAAAGACAGCTAACAAAAATCATTAATAGTCTCCCATTTAAAAGGATTTTCTAATAACTAAATTGGGAAAGCTTTTTTAAAAATTAATTGATTTGAAGATTATTATTCCAAAGAATCTTCTACCATATCTGGAAACTCATTCCTGAGTCTATAAGTTCTTCACTTTAAGGAGTATGTTTTGTGGTGCTGAAAATTTCAGATCATTGGTATCACCATACCATGAAATACAAAAGGAAAGTAATATTCAAAACATTGTGCAGGTGAGTTTTGAAGAAGTGGTTGTGACTGTACGTGGCATGAATTGATAGTTCTCACTACATGCAAGCCTAGCCTTTCCTTCAACCCTGAACTAAATCTAATCACACAAGTCCAGTGACGCAACACTGAACTGAACATCCGGCCTACACACTTACAACGACACACATCTAATGGGTTCTGATAGACTGAACTTTGGATTTAATGGAAAATTTCTAGCAATTTTTTCCCTAGATGTTTGCAAACAATAAACTTTGATTCCTAACAGGAACAAAGTCCCTCATATAGACATCTGGGCAGAACGTCACTTGATGCTACTCCTGAAAAGTGGTTCTTGCTAAGAACAGTTTTTTCCTTTAAAACACCATAATCATATAGGAGAGGCAACAAATTAGATGACTTTTCTCCTCACTTATGTGTTTCTAAAGATTTAACATTTAAATTTCCATACTACCTAGTAAAGCTGTTTTTATTAGTTACAAGATTCTTAATCAGCTGAAAATGTCAGCTTCATCATTTAAAAGACACTCAGTATTTTATTACTGGGTTTTAATACACATCGAGTCTCTCTGGCTGATTTGTCACATATAGAAACTTATTTTATTAAACCCAGATGTCATTAACTCCATTACAGGCAATGTTAAAAGAATCGACGACATGTTGTTACTGCTGTGTTACTGAGGATTAAGATACTTTGCGTCTCCCTAGAGAAGGTGGGAGGACGGGCTCTGAGAAGGGGCTGAGCCTAACCGTGGCCAGGTCTCTTCTAAAGCTCTAACAAGCGGGCCCGGCTGCATGGCTTTCCTCTTAGCCCAAAATTAAACGTAATGATTTTTTTTCTATTCTAGGCTTTATCTTTCAAGAAGCGAACTGGATAATCCCCATAAACAGAAGACATGGAAAATTTACGGTCCAAAGTTTGCAGTCGAGATATATTTTCAAGCCAGAACTAACGTCTGACTGAGCACAGTGTCCTTTCCAGGATAGAATCACGTCTTTTCAATCCCTACTGCACGTTGACATCTTAAAAACCTGTCTCTTTGACAGTATACTTTTATTTACATATATGTACATGTGTTAAGAAATCTATTACAAATATAAAATGTCAGTGGCAGTTTTTTTTTCTTCTTTGAAGGAATATACTTCACACATAGTTTTCATCTGTATTGAGATAAATTTGGAACACAGTACACAGGAAAACTCGCCAGCCCTGGGGGTTAGTGGTTAAGATTCAGCGTGCTCACCACTGCGGCCTGGGTTCGTTTCCTGGTCAGGGAACCACACCACCCCATCTGTTGGTTGTCATACTGTGGCAGCTGCATGTTGCTGTGATGCTGAAAGCTGTGCCACCAGTTTTTCAAATACCAGCAGGGTCACCCATGGAGGACAGGTTTCAGCAGAGACTCCAGACTAAGACAGACTAGAAAGAAGGGCCTGGCCACCCACTTCCAAAAAAATTGGCCATGAAAACCCTGTGAAGAGCAGCGGAGAATTGTCTGATAGAGCGCTGGAAGGCGAGAGGATGGTACAAAAAGACCGGGCAGGGTTCTGCTCTGCTGTCCACAGGGTCGCTGGGAGTCAGAATTGACTCAACAGCACTAACAGGAACATTAAAAGTTACCACTTTTAAGAACTTTGAAATAAAACTTTCATATCAAAATAATCGAGATATTTTAAAAATGCGATTCTCCCCAATACTGTGGGTTTATTTCATTTACTTATATATTTTTGAACAAGTATGTATTCCCCGCTTTCACATTTGTAATTTCAGGTTTATTAGAAAGGCAATCCCTATTTTCTTCCTCCACTTGATTTATAAACTGTCTGTTAGCAAACATCACATTGGCAGCAAAGACTGTTTCAAACCCCAAGAACCATTCCACAAGCAGTCCCCCACCCCCAACACACACTTCTCTCTTGCCCCAAGCACCGCACGGTGTGACGAGCTTCCTTTAATTCTACAGGCACAGACGTCGGGGAGGCTAACAGAATCTTGGTAAACATGAAGGATAAAGAATCTCAGTAACTTTTGCTTTTGTGTAACATCATCAGTGAAGCCAAAGGAAATATTTGCCTGGAGAAATCTAGATTATTTTACAACCCACCCCTACTCACAACCAACTTCACTCGGGTGATGTGGAACTACGAGGAAAGGTCACCTTTCTGTCATAAACACACGCTAGCCCTGTGTCCACCGGAAATCATATTCTCATTGGTACTGGGTGCTATTTTATTCTAAGTACCTTCACTGCAACTTTATCTCAGGGCCATAATTGTCCTTGAAAACAGTTCTAGTTTGGCTTTATTTAAATTATCCTTGAGTGATTTTCCTTTTATTGGCAAGGCTCTCAACAGTCTAGACCAAGTTGAATTTATCAAGAAGTGAGAGGTAGCAACTGATAAGAACCGGTGCCTGTGCTAAAACAGTGTACTCATTCCTGAAAACCTTGTGCTCGGCAAAAAGCACACTAAAAAAAAAAAAAAAGTTCGTGGGGAAAAAATAGGGTTTGGGACGGACCACTCCAACTAAGCAACTTTGTAACCGGCATGCTAACCACTCACCACCCAGGTTGGCAGCTCAGACTATCTGGCAGTTGCCATCGTAGGTATCTTTTTTAAAGGGGACCTAGAGCCGTACTTTAGAGAAGGGCTGGTGGGTGGCAGAGCGGCACAGATGGGAGTAGAGCTCTGAGCCGCTGGGCATCATGGTGGCACAGAAAGCCGTGCAATCCTGGCAGGCTGCCTGGTTATGGTGCTCTTTTTTCCTCTCAAAATAGCCCACAAAGGGTCCCAGCTACCGGTGCAGCAGCGTAGCTGAAGGCTGTCTGCTTTTCTGACAGAAGTTGTCATTTTACTCCCCTAATTGGGCTTCCCTTGGAGGAAGAGTTATTGGAGGAACATGCTTTCAAGTTCCTTCCACGTTATGACTACTTTATTCCCTGTATTTGTGTGACAGAAACGTGTTGTGGCAGAATACGTTGTACGGTTTCCTTTAAAATTCCTGGAGCAACAACCCACGGAGGGCAGAGGTGGCGGCGGGCTTAGGGGAATGGGGAAAAACTGCGATCTCACTCTTCAACCGAGCCAGTCACCTTTCTCAATACTGCCAACAACAAGGGAAGGAAAGCGCAGTTTTTAAGAACCTTGCTTTTAGAAATAAAGGGGACTACAGTTGGGGTTTCTCTCCCCTAATCCTCCAAAATGCATCAAGATTTCTGGCAATTCTGAGTCACCACACTCCCCTGCTTTTGCTCACCTAACAAGAACTGGTTTAGGGCCTCTTGGGTATTGCTTTCTTCAAACCCACTGTGAAGCGTTCTTTGACCAATGCAAGAAACTTCCATCATAATACATCAGAATAATACTGGTTTTCTTAAACAGAATTTACTAATCTGAAATAGAATTATCCAAAACTTAATAGCAAGAAGTTTAACTATTTTAAAAAATAGAATGGCATCCTGCCAAGTCAGTCCCGTCCCATCCACAGCCTGGTGCAGGGGGAGTGATTCCAGAGAGCCAAGATTCATACCGCCAGTGTATGTAAAAAGTGTGTATTTTGGTCCATTTACCTACAGTGAAATAATTTTACATCAGGAATCTTGCTGACAAAAACCAATGCTTGTTGCAAGAAAACCACCACCTCGGAATATTACTAAACATGCCTCAAACATCACTGTCACTTAGTTCTTTGCATGGATATAAAGTACTTAAACAAAACAACTCATCATATGCTCAAATATTAGGTAAATAATTTAATGATGATAGAACAATAGAATTTCTTTAAACACAATATTTCAAGTTACTATATTTTTGTCTGGAGTACAAATCTGAAATGGTACAAATTGTACCCAAATACTGAACCATGAATTAAGCAAACAGAATGAAAAAAAAAATTCTCCTGACTTTGGTTTCCATTCCTTACTCCAACTCACTCTTCCTTGCCTCAGACGGCTTCTACTGCAGACACTTAGTTCAATCCTTAAAGGACAACATGAGAGGGTCTGCTGCCAACAGGGCTAACCCCCAGACGACCCACAGGCGCCGGGCAGGGGGACCACAGACTCTGAAGCACTTCACTTCCTGCTGGAAGCCAGTCCCATTTTCTACTTCGCGTCAAGCCAAGACTGCTGAGATGAGGCACCCCTCAGTAGCTACTGACCATTTAAGTACGGAGAGAAAAGCAAGGTAGAAAAATTATTTACATTCTGCCAACAGGGACAGACACACCTGGTATGGACTACTATTAACATTGTCAGGCTGCCTGCTTTCAGTCTCACAGGCTGCTTAAGAACACTTTTTACTGCGAGAGCCCTTGCTGGTCTTGGAGTGGCATGGAATGAGGCGGCTTGCTTTAGTGGTGCCGAGGAGGACTCTCTTACACCAGGTGGCCAAGGAGCAGCTGCCCATCCCCAAGTCTGGGGATCGGATGAACTGGGGTTTTTGTTGTGGTTAGTACACATACATGGCAGAGTTTAACAAAACGACTTTTCCTGTTTCCTTGCTTTATAAAGTCACACCCCCACATGGTCATCATTAAAATTCACTGACTGCCAGTACCAAATGTGAAAGGCTCCGAAACTGTAAAAGCAAGGCAAGCAGTATGGATCCTGAGACATGTTAGAATGGGTCAGCCCAGACATTACTCACAGTGGAGTGCAAACACTACACTGTGTCTAGTTCTGTCCGAGATGGGAGGACTCCACCCATGAGCCCCATCACTCAGTCACCAGACAGGGAACGAGGGCTTCTCTTGGCTTTGGTGCTCTGCTCCCTGGATGGGTTTCCAATTGGTGCAGGTAATGAGTGAGAGGCTCAAAGTAGATCAACAGCCCATAGATGGTTCAACACAATACTCTGGAATCCCACCCAGACCAGGAGCAAGACAGAAGCTAAGGGCTGTTGTCAGCCACAAGCTGACTTCACAAAGCACAGCAGCACAGCCCCCTCCCTTCAGCCCCTTCCTCAACCTAAAGCCCAGCAGACAGGAAGCTCTTTGGGAGAGGAGAAGGGAAGTTGGCACAGGGGAGGGCGTGCTGTTGCCCGAAGGCCTGATGCTCTAGGCCAAACCCAACAAGACATCAGAGTGTAGAATATGATTCCACCTAGAAAATGAATGGCACTATTTTAACAGTAGAGCATCCTGGGAAAATCCAGGATGCCTACTCTGAAACTTAAATCAAGAACATGGAAGCCACACCAGTATGCAGGTATGGTCTCCTCTTTAAAACACAGATGGATATTTTAGTTTTCAAGCACCACAGGAAAACTTTTTAAAAACTTTAACCACTTAGTATAGTATAGGTGTTAAGCAGATTTTAAAAGAGACCCTACATATAGGATGGCTTAAGCCATCACTTATAACCATCTTTATGAAACGTGGTTTACGCCTCTAGGTTTTCCTGGTGAGATTTGAGATCAAACATGGAACAAAGTGTGCTTCACTCACAACACATAGCCATCCAGACTGCATGTACACACATACAGGGTTACGCAAAAGCCCTGATATAACTATATTTAGCCTTTCAGATTCGGTACAGACGGCCAGCAGCTCGCCCTGAAAGTCCCACCAAGGACAAGAGCAGTAACTTTTCTATTTCAATACAATTATGAGCAGAAATTACATGATGCAAAATAGAAGTCCTTCCATAAAGCTGAAGATTTAAAGCAGAAGAAGAGAAGACAAAAACAAATTTCCCACAAAATCAAAATAATTCCACATTGGTCTTGTACTCCATGAAACCCTGAGATGAACTGCAGTCCTCAAACGCCTATTTGGATCTAGGTTCGCCAGAATACGTCAGTAAGCTTCAAACTGGCTCATCATCAACTTTCTGCTGTATTCATAGGCCAAAAATAGTGCCCCGTTGGCAGGGAACGCTCGGATCATAGTAGGTTTCAGTCCAGAATACAAGGCCATTATTCCTAGAAGATAAAAGGTGATGGAAGACTGAGACTCCCCTCCTTGGAGCCACCCCACAAAGCTGCAAAGCATAGATATTTTTACACTTAGAAATCCAGCCAATAGCACTAAAAACCAACGAGTGATGGAAAGACTTATTTCCGGGTTTCCCTGGACTGACGGAAACAAATCAACTAACAGAAACAGGACAAGTGTCAGGTCTCCCAGCAAAGCTGGTTGATGCTTAGGTAACATATAGCAATTCCACACCTGGTTAACTTCTGGTAAATGGATTGGGTAGAGCTGAGGCCTCACGTGGGCAGACAGAAGGCAACCACAGAGCCACAGGAGGCAGCAGCCTTGCAGCTTCTCCTGGGGGGTGAGGGCCACGAGGCATTGGGCCAGCAGAAAGAGCACCGGCACTGAAGTCAGAGACCTGTTTCTAGCATCAACACCAGCGTTGAAGTCAGAGACCTGTTTCTAGCATTAGCACTGCCCAAGGTAGTTATGAAGAACTAGTTAGATAATTGAGGTGTGAGTACTTTGTAAAACCATAAAGTGTTACACAAATTCAAAGAGGGGTTACTATCAGTAATGTACAAGATGTCTGCACTCTATTTGGGATACAAACGAAACAATTTCTGCATATTGTTATGGTGCTTTTTTTTTCTTTCTCTGCTTTATTTCCCCAAACCCCCCCTGTACATAGTTGTATATCTTAGTTGCAGGTCCTTCTAGTTGTGGGATGTGGGACGCCACCTCAACATGGCTTGACGAGCGGTGACATGTCCGCACCCAGGATCCGAACCCTGGGCCGCCACAGCGGAATGCGTGAACTTAATCACTCGGCCACGGAGCTGGCTCCTGCTCTCTCTCTTAAAATCAAGACAGGGACATTCACATCCCAAGGTTTAAGACGTACAGTGGATGCTGGAAGGACAGAACTTTACTCACTAGTTGCATAAAACTGGCTTTAAACAAACATTAACTGGGAAATCTTTATCCTCCTGCTTAACTCTAAAAATTGATAGCAAATTACCTTCAGAAGTTGCTCAGTGCATTTCTAATTCCAGAAGTCTTAGCATTAAGGATGTTGTACATTCTTTTAAATCCCTTCGTGGTTCTTAGAGATCATTTTCTGATAATACATTATGTAAAACAAGTGGTGCTAACTTCAAAACACCTATTCCCTTAGACAAAGCCCCTAGTTAACAATTCCCTCCAGGCTATTGAGAACAAAGAATCCTGACAGGTACCCGGGCCAGGGGTTAGGAATAAGAACTTTAAATTTTCTTGAGAGTAATGAAACTAACTAAACTAACTAACTAACTAAACTAAAGACAGGGGGTTGGAAACAGAAATCCACAAATGTGGATTAATATACAGTACTAGAAAAGGGATATGCGGCGGGGGAAGAAAGCAATTACACACCTGACCACCTCAATGAGACTAGCACCGAAATGACCAGCCCCTCTAAACATACCTCCTGTTTCTGCCATTACCAGACTCACCTTCATTTCTCACAACAGTTATAAAGGTTCCAAGAAATCCTGCCTGTTTCCCCGACATGGAAAGAACTTGAATTCTGGATTTTATACAATCCACTGGGTATACAGCAAGCCAGAGGCAGATTCCACCAATGCCACCACTTAACATCAAAGGGACAGGGCCTAGAGAAGAAAATTAGCAAACAGTATTTTGTCTCAAGGGCAGCTGATGTGATATTTCCAGAGGCCAATGGCAGTGGCCCGAGGTAGGTACAAACAAAAACGCTGCAAACACAATTCCCTGAGGAGACTGTCGAAGCTCTAAGAGCATAAGGTTCCGGTTGGTGGCCTGCGTCTACCCCTCATCATGCCAGGACGAGAAGCCCGAGTGAGGGTCATGTTGAGGCTGATCACTGTGGCACTGTGGCCATCCTGTGCCATCCTTGGAGGGCTGGCCCCTAGAATCAGCAGGCCCCCAGCAGCATGGCAACGCCTTACAGGAGGAATGAGAATAGAGGCCACTGAAATGCAGGGTGAGGCATTTATCAGCCTTCTCTTAACTATCTTAATGCCCCACAGCCCTGATTCTTCCTTTACCATGAAAAACCAACGTTGTCTTATTAAACAAGACAGTTAAGCCTGGGAGCTTGACCAACCCCAGAATAAGTCCACCAACCATGAAGGGAGGTGTTCAAGAAAAAAGTTATCACCCATGTGATTCAAACATTGATATGGTTGTATCCAGCAGCTAAACAGAACAAACTAGAAAGAACTACACTTTTCACTGCTCTCAAAACACTATCAAGACTTATTACCAAGTTCTAAGTTTATTGCAAGCTGACTTATAGGTAATTTCCCACAGGGAAAGTAATTTCTATATTTCTTCTTCCCGAAAATAGATCCAGAAGAAATTCACAAATGTTATTCTAGGGAAGAAGTTCGGGATGTGCTGCTCCAGCCCCTGTCCTGAGGAAATTATGAAGCCCAGAAGAAGATGCTAGAAATCATTCGGCCCTGTTACTTTCTGTGATTTAGAATCTCCCCAGTGCCAGGTGGATCCCCTACAAGGCGGCGCAGAGTGCACAGAATCCGCAGCAACCATAGAGTCGGGAAGCGGACACCATCAACCCACCCGCCGTCCACGCAAATACATTTACCTAGTTCATCTTTTGATCTCCCAGATGCAAAAAACGATCAGCTCAGTTCATAGCCACCAAAGAAGAAGAAATAGCCCGGTACTTCTCGAAGTAAAGTGCTCGAGAGTCCATGGTAGAAACCCAAGGGGCCATCCTTCCTAAGGATACTCTTCACGACAGACCAAACTGTACTGGGAGGAGACACAGAGAGACAGTTACAGCAGGCGAAGCAGCTGAATCTGTAAACAGAGAACCAGAATTCTAAAAGGCCGCTGTGGGAAGGAAATCTCAGGGAAGCTCAGATACAGCTATTTTATAACAACCTTTGTCACCTGAACTACTCCAGGGTAAAGAAATCTCATTAAAATGGATGCACACATTTCTAGAAGGCATATTATCAAAGATGTAAAAAAGCTAACATCCAATTTTTCAATACGGAACAAGTGAAATTACAATAAGGAGTTGTCCAAACTCAGCAAGAATAAAACGGTATCCTATTTGCCCAGTCCCTTACCTCCCTCGATTTCTATCTCCCCAACCTTTCTTTTGATCTGCTATGTTCTGAGAAAATTGGTTCAGGTGTTTAGGGTTTGTCTTATTCTGTGTCAGTGCAGGGAAACGAGCAAGTAACATTAAACATTACTTTAAGGCAAGACAAAAGAAATTCTAAGAATGGAGCTACAGCTCCTGTAAGGCAAGAAGCACCAGGACTTAGTTCTTAGAGAGGTAGGGGTGCAAGGCTTTCTAATTAAGCAGATCCGAGTCCTGCAGCAGCCGGAACACAGCACCCCGTCCATCTAGACTCCTCTTCCCGAGTACGTGCGCCGTGGCAGGAAGAGCGCAGAACCCGCACACTCAGCAGCCTGGCGGACCCCTCACTCCTCACTTTGTTCTCAGAGAGCAGGTGACTCAGTTTGGACCAATGAAGGACCAAGCCCAGAGGTAATAAAGGCCACCTGCTTTTGATGATTATCTTCCTTCCTCGGACTTCAGAAGGCTTCATCGGGTATTATCCATCAGCCAGGTCCTTCCTGCAACGCTGCTCTCATCCTCGGATGTGAACGTAACAAAGTAACCCAACTCGACACGGCCAGCCTACCTTCCCATCCAAGTCTTAACCCCAAGCTACTCTACACCCCTGCGTGGCCACTGCTATGCCCAAAATACAGTCAGCCAGTACTTACTTTCACGCAAGCTGTCCATCTGCCTAAGTCCTTTGGACCTAACCATTTTCCTTAAAAATACCTTAAACCACTTCAAGGGGCATGAGGGCAACTTTCTGGGGGCTATTAACGTCCTACTTCTTGGGCACTGGTTACAAAGGCATGTTCATTTCACACTTACGATTTCTGTGTGTGTTCGCGTTACTGTGTACACATACTATCTCAATAAAAAGTCTTAAAGACTCACAGTTTTGGACTCTGGGCTATGAATAATAGATTCAAATTGGTTGCAAAGAATCCCAAGGGTGCAGGAAATTGGGCTCTATTACAAACCCCAGCCTCGCTGCTGCAAGGGGACTGGTAACTCTGAAAATGGTCAATTTATCTACCAATTTTCCCCAGTGGATTGACAGGGTCTGAGTTAACCACAGCAATATTCACCCCCAGAACTGCAGTCAGCCAGATGTGAAGATAAATAAGCAAGTTTTGAGATTAATCAGGATAATAAATTGCTTTACAATTCAAATAAATCATATTACGTGACATATACACCTTCACAGGGTAACTAGGATCTTTCAAGACTGAGCTGGAGAGGAATTTGATCTGAAGGGCAGCTATGCTCACAACGGTCCTGCTCAGTGTTCCCAGAACTGGCGCCCTTTGCAGGTCCGCTTGAAGGATTAGGGAGGGGCGTAAAGAAAGTTACCGCGGGGATCTGAGGTGATCAGCCTGAACATCTACGTGAAACCTGGGAAAGGGCATCAAATATTCATCTCAGAACCAAAGCGGCCCTTATGAAGGCTCAGTTCTCACACACAGTTCCAAAGCTGTCTGCCATGTGCCTCCGAAAACAGCTGGGGATCATGCCTTATGCCCTCAACCGGTCAAAAGGGGTAGAAGCTCCTGGCTTCATCACTTCTGGGGTATTAAACACCTGTCTATGATGTTCTGTGGCCTGGGGGGTGGGTCCGACCACCACAAATAGTCCGTTCAGAAAATTATTCTGATTGGTAGAAGTTCTAGAAACAGTATTTTGGATTAGACACATCTGTTTCTATATCTGTCACTTAATTTTAGTACAATATATTTTTTAAAATACTCAATACATGCTCGAGACCTAATGTTTGTGCCCAAGCGGTGCTTACTTCTGGCTTTTGGCTATCTTCCCCGACATCTGCGTTTCGTACATGGTCTGTAGCCGGCACTTCACAAGCTCAGTGGGGCAGAGCACCAGGGCAGCAAACGCGGAGGCGAAGGAACCGGCAGCCGCATTATGCAGGTCACTGAAAGGACACAGCACAGGAGACCAGTTACCTGTCCAGCCGTTCATTCATGCAGCACTCACTGCGCTGAAACTCAGTGGTAAAGGAGAGGGCAGATGAAGGGAGAGAAACACTTCCTGAGCGCCCACCAGGAACGTGCACGTGCTGTTTCATTGAAGGATCTGCAACTCGGTGAGGCGAACAGCAAGACCCCAACTGCCACACGGAGAAAACGACACTTAGACATGATACATGTTGTGCCCAAAGTCACACAGCTGCTAAGTGGCAATGATAGGATTCGAACCCAGGTCTGCCTGACTGCAGGATCCATGCTCCTTTATCAGTCACAACGCTACGGACTGAATGTTGGGCCCCCCACCCCAGATTCCTTTGTTGAACCCTTTAACCCCAATGTGATGGCATTTTGCGGGCGGGGAGGGTCCTGTAGGAGGTAATTAGGTTTAGATGAGGTCACGAGGGTGGAGTCCTCATGAAGGGATTAGCGCCCTTATAAGAGACCAGAGAGCTAGGCTGTGCTCGCTCTCTGCCATGTGAGGACACAGCAAAGTGGTCCCTCTGCAAAACAGGAAGAGGGCCCTCCCCAGACATGGAACCAGCTAGCACCTTGATCCTGGACTTCCCAGCGTCTAGAAGTATGAGTAACAAATGTGTGTTGTTTAAGCCACCCAGTCAATGGTATTTTGTTACAGCAGCCAGAACAAGAAACACAGTGACACACAAAACAAAACCAAAAACCATGGAGGAGGAAAACATTACCTATAGTCCCATCACCCAAAAACATACACTATTAATACTTTAGTGTATTTGCCGCTAAGCTTTAAATAAAACTAGGTTCTGAGGCTATGCCTACATGCTCAAAATCCAACCTGGAGCAGTGGAGCATATAACTGCCACAGATGAAAACCCAGGATAAATTTTTAACCAAAAAGCTGCCATTGCAAAAAGATTTCCCAGGTCAGCTGATGACCGCCTCAACCTCAGCAACAGACGGCATGAGGGTGTGATGGTGCCAGAGGAGAGCATAAGGCCGGTGCACGTCAGCAGTTCGAGGGTTGTAGGTAAAATGACTATACTGGAAATGTAAACGGAGGAATGAATGCACATTAGTCCAAAAGCGGAAGCACTCACCTCATCTCCTATGGGTTTAGTACCACCAGCCACAGTCACCAGCACCATGCATCAGGAGGTGCATAACGTCTGAGCGTCTTTTTTTGTGATGTTGGCAGCCATTGGTAGTCATTATGGAGATCTGTTACTTTATTAGGGGTTGTAAAATGGTGATATTCCTATTTAATTCTATGATTTTTTTTCATTTATTAGTTGGAATAACTTGAAACATTTAAATACTCTTTCTGAAACATGAAAGAAGAGAGCCCCATTTTTCGTTGAGTAAATGTTAAAACAGTAATAATGACAAGTCCAAGTATTGAATTTGAATTGCCTCAGGGTATCTGAACAGGTCTTCCTGTTTGTAAATACAGTTTTTAAAAGCTTCTTAAGAAATTTTATGATTTCTGATTTCACTCTGATTGTGATTTCTGTTAAATGCCAACTGGTGCTAAGTGTAACGTAATACTTCTTTTGTTTCATTTTTAACAGGGACGAGGAGGAATAATGTCACTCACAGAGGTATACTGTTTAGTAAACCGAGCTCGAGGAATGGAAGTAAGAATAGAATATTTAGATATTCTTTTAACTAATTATAGACTTTCTTAATATAGTACAAATTCCCCTATAGTGAATAGAATTTGAGGAAGGGTTGTGAATATCAAAACTATTTGGAGAAGCAGTGTGGTGCAGTGAATAGAATACTGCCCTGGGGTCTAGGAGGTAGATTCTGTTCCTGGTTTTGCCAGTGATTTGCTGAGTGACCTTGAGTAGCTTACTTAACCTCTCTGGACTCAGGTTTTCTACCTTTAAAATAAGGGTTTGGACGCACAGATACCTTTCAGCTCTAATGTTCTGTGTTCGTATTGCTGTGATTAATAAGGTTGAGTGTGATGCCCCTTCTCTGTGATAGTCACCTGTTTGAATTAACTGGGTTGGATACCAATTGCCTGTAAATGATACAGAAAAAGCTGCCCTGCTTCTTTGGCTCTGAATCTGCAGCCGCTGTTCAACTCTCATTGTCCCTTCACACCCAGATGTCCTTGGCCTCCAGGGTTCTCACCGTTGTGCCCTCTAAATCAGTTTTGTGGTGTCAGCTCCATGCAAATGACCCACACCTGTCTCTCCAGCATTCAGCCTGCCCCATGAGCTAAGCCTCTGCTCTGTTCTTATTTCAATAGTCATCATAACTGCCATCAGTGAGTGTTCCCCATCCGCCAGGCACTCTGCAAGGGTTCCCTCATCTAGCCTCCCAATAACTCAGTGAGGGGCCTACTTTTACTGTCCCTGTCTGGGGGATAATTTGGGGAAGAGGAAATTGAAGCTTAGAAAGATTAAATAATTTGACCATGGCAAATTATTTGGACCCAGGCTGGGCTGGCTCTGGAGCCATTCTTTGTGACTCAGAGCTGTGCTTGTCAGCCACCACATGGGCTGAGTCTTTAAGGCCATGTGGTCCAGAAGGGTAGCCGCTAGCTAGCCACGTGTGGCCACTGTGAACTTGAAGTGTAGTTAATGTAAACTGAGAGGTGCTCTAAGTGTAAATTATACATTGACTTTACAAGATTTAGTACAGAATAAAGAATTCTTAAATATCTCATTAGTAATTTTTGTATTGATAATGTGTTGAATTTTTGGACCTATTGGGTTAAATAAAATGTACGTATTAAAACTAATTTCACCTGTTTCCTTTTATTTTTTTAATGTGGCTACTAGAAAATTAAAAATTACATTTATGACTTGCATTTTGTTTCTGTTGGATAGCACTGCTTTAATGAGTAGAAGTCTGCTTCTTTGTTAATCCTTTTTGCCTTGTAGTGATTAAGCTACCTAAAATCCTTGATAAACGATGCTTTAAGTTTGCTCTTCTGTTTCAGTGGTCATTATAATTATATAGCATCACTCTATTAATTTTCAGTGTAAACTGGATTTGTTTCCCCATTAGTTGCTCTCGCCAGAAGATTTAGTGAATGCGTGCAAGATGCTGGAAGCGCTGAAATTACCTCTCAGGTAAAAGGTCCTCCGCGGGGCCTTGCTGGCTGTAGTCGCTGCTCCTCACAGAGTGGACAGGCAAGCGCTGCCAGGTGCCGTCCTGCAGGGCCAGCCACCATATCGCCCCTCTTGAAATTACATTCCGTGTGAACAGAATTCACTGGGCCCACAAGCATCTCTGTCATTCTGGCCTCCATCCTTAGGGCTGGGCGTGGCCTGCGGGTGCTAGTAGTCTGACGGCTGTGGATTGAGGGCAGTGAGAGTAGAATGTAGGCACCTCCCATGAGGCCAGAGTAACCAGCGCCTCCTCCCCTAGACATTTTGCGTTAGTTTCTGGAAGCTTAGAAGTGCAAATATTGAGCTGTGAATTACATTTTCCTTATCCTCAGGTTAAAAAAAAGTAGCCATACGTATTTCTGGATTATAGAAAAGCCTCTGGATTATAGTTCATAATTTTATTACCTGTTTATTCATGAGCTTTTTAGTTATGCCATGGTTGCTTGTGGTCGTTATGTTTTAAAGGTTATTTTGTGTTATTCTTCCCCTCATACCTGGGCATAAAAGATATCAAGAAATACTTGCGCCTCCTCAGGGGTTGAAAATCCCGGATATTCATGGCTTTGTTCTCCCATCTGCGATTTGTAGGCTCCGAGTTTTCGACAGCGGCGTCATGGTAATTGAGCTTCAGGCCCACAAGGAAGAGGAAATGGTGGCCTCAGCCTTGGAGACAGTATGTGAACCCGGCTTCCTCTGGTTATTAGGGCTTGCTACCAAGACGCGATGCTTAGCAACTTGAGAAACAGGATTTCCTTTTGGATTTAACTTTACTAAAAAGTAACATTTGAAGACCCAATTAAAAACAGTTTATCATTAATGAATAAATAGTAATCAAAATTATACTTTGAAAGCTTTTTGAAACTTACCGATACTCGTAACGTCTTGTAAGTAAGGAGATAGAATTAGTGAGGCGTTCTCTTTTCATTTGATGCCCAGTGTTGAGAACAGGTTCTTAACTCTGTTAATCAGAATGTTACCCATGACTGAACTTTTTCTTTCAGTAACACCCACATAAGCAGCATTATAAAACATCACAAGTTGTTTTGTGAAATAATTGCTTCAAAAAATATGAAAAGCAACTGTAGTTTAGATGGCTTTTGCTGGCCAAACTGCTAATATTACTCATTAGGATATTTGAAATATTACTGCCTTCATAGCCTCTGCGGCGAGCCTGTATAATTTGAATAACTCATATTTATTATGCTTCTAATTTTAAGCTAGATGAAAATCCCAAGACTATAGGTATTTCTACCACATATTTTAAACTACATCTGTAGATAAGGGTCCTCAGTGGAGCGTGTAATATGCACTCAATTAGAATTTGTCGTATGTTCCTTCTTAGAATAGCCAATAGTTCTTTTTAAGCTTTACTGTAGCGCCTTTGTACTCCCGCACTGTTTTACTATGCACTTCGTGATATTTTAACCTCTTCTCTGTTTGTTCTGGGTCCTTCAGCTTTTGCAGAATTAAACATTAGTGAAGAAGAGGTGGTTCTGTAGTGGATATTCTTACATTTAGTAGGAAATTCAGTCCGTTATTCCTGAGTATACTGGTGGACGCTCTCCTTAGGTTGGCGCCTAGACGGTCCACACCATCACATTTTTCTGCTCTGTGTTTCTGTTAGGTTTCAGAAAAGGGATCCCTAACGTCAGAAGAGTTTGCCAAGCTCGTAGGAATGTCTGTCCTCCTGGCCAAAGAACGGTACGTAAGGTCCTTGCTCTTCATTACACCTTGTAGTTTGTGTTTCTGAACAGACACATGATTGTGGCTTTTCCTCTTGATTTCTAGGTTGCTTCTTGCAGAGAAGATGGGCCATCTTTGCCGAGATGATTCCGTGGAAGGCTTGCGATTTTACCCAAATTTATTTATGACACAGAGCTAAGGGTTTTGTATTTGAAATACTTCTTGTCTGTATCTTTGCGTCATGTAGAGGTTGTCTGACATTGAGCTCAGAGTAAACCCTGATAAACTGAGCATTTACAGGAACTTTGCAGTATAATATAAAACCCTTTTAATTTCTCCCTAAATATAATGGTCCAGGAAGGTTATTTAGGATAAATATAGGAAAATACAGAAAAATGAATGACAACGTGAATTTGAAATCATGCTACAGTTGTAAAGAACCCTCAGAGTTGAACTTGAAATATGGTAGTTTTTCACTCAATCCTCAAGTCTGACTATTTTTTAAGGAAAGGAATTTAGTTCATGGGGGAAGAAAAGGAGAAGTTGCATGTTTGGACAGGTTAGAGTGTTATTTTGGTGTGAGAAAAATTCACTGAATTATAAATAAGGTTTTTTCCTGTATCTAATGTGCCCATTTTGGGGGGTTTTCATGAAGCAAGTCATATGTACGGTGTCGTCTAAGAACCTGACAACATTGGAACAAATATCAAACTGCGGAATGCTGTCAGCAGCTCCTCCTAAGGGCTTTTCTTTGGAAGCAGCCATACGCATGTCTGCAGCAGACCAAATAAAGCACTTAAAAAGGGAGAGAATTTTATTTGTCTTACGTATATATAATCTGAGTAGTTTCTTTCTTTCTTTTTTTAAGTGATGATTTCATAGCTGGCATTTAAAGAATGCAACTATGTCATTTTGTTTAAAAAGTACTGTGGATTTTGAAACTGAATTAAAGAGCTGTGTAGACATGCCCAGAGATAAGATTACAAATTTGGGAAGCAGACGGCTCAGGAATTCCCCAGGATTGTTGTGCAGGGGAGGGGCTGGGAGAAGCTTGAACTAGCTTAACAGGAACCTTGGTGCTCTTTGACCTCGAAGCCAAGGACAGGAACATAGACAGTGGAAAAGTAAAATGTCTCCTTTTCCTTCCCTTAAGGAGTTTCAACATTGAACTTTTAAAAATATTTCTATCACATTCTAGCAATATTTTTTTTCTTTACCCCACACATCATAAGTTGTGTGGAGAAACTATCTCACCAAACAGTATTACCGAGGTAACAAAAACTGGCTGATGTTGAATTTAGATTGCTTGAGTTTTCAAGTGGACTTGCCTGCCTTCATATGTTACTGTGGTACAGCATACAGTATGTCGGCATTACCTCAAACTCAGGGACCCCACGGGGACGAGAACACCCTCTTCCTGAGACTGAGTTGGAAGTGGAAGGTAGCAATAGTTTTTGACCAAGTCTCTGGAAGGGATAGTATCTGTATCCAGAGAACGGTTGAGACCAGGAGGAGGGGATACCCAGGGCCACACTCTGGGGTCCCTAAGACATTCTCACTGAGTGAGGTGGAGGGCCCCTGCCTGAGGCTACTGCAGATGCCCTTTGGGGACCCTTTGCCTTTGCAGGAACCCTCGGCCGCAGACCCAGGGAATCCCTCCAAGTGCAGGCAGAGTCTGTCCCTGATCCCTGCCTGAAGAGTGGCTGTCACTGCTTTGTGTCCTCCAGTGTCATGGGAATGTTGTGGCTGAGGCATCCTGCCTTACTTAGTCTTTGTTCTCCAAATCTGTCACTGATTCTATATTGTGATGACAGATCCCCGAATTCCCCCATTGCTCAGCTTCAGGTTTGTTTTGGGGAAATTCAGTGTCGGCTGCCCAAATCTTTTGGGTCCTTGTGTGAGCCTGTTTATGTCACTCCCTTCTGAGTTGTGCTCTCACTGCTCTGGCATACTTGCACGTGCACACGCACGCACACACACATGATATCTGGCTACGGCTTGTAAAAATTACAAAGATAAATAATCTGTTTCACTGCTTAATGAGTTGCAACTAAGGTTGTTTGGGCTCCTGGATCTAGCTCTCATGGTTCGGATTCATTACAGCAAACTCCCATTGTTCACCATATTGATTTACAGTAGTGTGACAACATTAACAAACATGGCACAACCTGAATTGTATAAGGCGAACTAAAGAAGAAAAGTGACATATGAATATATTTTGCAAATGTCACATTAACTAAAAAACAAATATGAATAATTTCATTGTTTAATTTTTTAAGTGGGCATTCTCCACTGTTTCCAGACCTCTGTATGTATATTTTTATCTCTCTCTTTTTTTTTTTTTTTTGCCAAATAAGGTGTTATTTTGGTCCTCTGTTGGTAGAGGTTTTGTTTAAATAGAGCCAATCAGGCCCTAAGTGCAAAAAAGTTCTGTCTTGGTGCTTATCACTGGTGTGGTTATTATTTTTGCTTCCCTAACTTTGCTCTTAGGAGCATAAATCTGTTTGTAGCTTTATGGTAATGGGATATTTCTAGTCACATACTGTCAAAAGTTTTTTTACATTGTACAAGTGAAGATTGCTTTCAGGATTAAATGATTGGAATTAATGTATATAGAGTAAAGTTTTTGCAAAATTTAAAAACGATGTTTCTTGGCGTTCTTTTTAAATACTCTTTGAAAAATATATGAAAATGATAAACCTTTAGTTAGAATAAGCCAGTATGTTACAATTTTTTTGTTTAGATTTTATAATCAAGAGTTGATTATAAATATTTATGACCTCAAGCTCTTACTATTTTAGTTTTAAAAGAATGGGAAATGGCTCATGAACTGTTTTCTTCTAATTCCTGATGTGAATTCCACTGTTGATTGACCTTGTGTGTTCATGTGAATGTACTGTCTCTCATTCCCTGTTACCAGACAAATCTGACCAGACGTGATTGTCAGCATTCTCATGCTCAAATACTTAAACTGGTTCTTCTTTGCCCAACAATCTCAGAGTTTTCATTTTGTTTCAGTAGAGTCACAACTTATAAGGTAGTTAGGTTTCAAAGACTGTGCTAAAGACTGCCTAAGGATGAAATCGAGCATGCTCAAAATGATCCTTGAGAATCTCTTAAACTGCCAATAAAGTTCTCTATATTAGATTCCCTGTAGTGTGATACATGAGGATGAATAGTTTATGAATATAGTAAGTACAATATATAATACAAACTACATATCAACAGTAGACTTTTACAGCACCAATAAACTATTTAAATATGGATCCTTTTTTTTCCTGAATAGGATGGTTGAATTTATGTAAATTTATTGCTGATCCCATCCATTTTCTAGAGTGTAAGCTCACAGGGCAGAGATGTTTCTCTGGTTTGTTCATGGATAGATCCCCAGAGGCCAGAACAGGGCCTGGCACACAGTATGACTCAATAAATAGTTATTGAATGAATTAACTCCGGTGTATCTATCTATTTATAATTTGGCTCCACTTTATCCTACTTTTTATCTCCCAGTCACTTCAATTAAAACACATTTTTTTTTAATACATACTGAATTTGTGTGAGGAGCTTTGTGGGCCATTGGTGGGGATACAAAAGTGAATAAGATACAGCCCCTGCCCTTAAGAGGGTGGCCCGGTTGGGCAAAGAGACATGTGAGCAACCTTAATTGAAGATGGAAGGAAGTCCATGCCATGAAAGGGGCACAGGTACCACGCTGTGGAAGACAAGGAAGGAGCTTTTCGTTTTGAGGGAGGGACCTGGGAAGGCCCCGTGGGAGGGGAAGAGCTTGGTAAACTAGACTCACGAGGACCAAGAGATGGTCAGTAGGTGGCAGGCATTGGGTCACGGGAACAGCGTGAGGTGTGCCTCTGCCTGTTGCTGGGACGCTTCCCCTTGTCTGTCCAGACTTCCCATCGTTCCTTCTTCCCACTCACACCCCTACCCCCACTAATCAAAATCATGCTTTGCTCAATCCCACCTGCTCTAGAAAAATCTGTTTCCAGTACACAGCTCTATTTCTAAACTCCCTAAGAGTTACTGTCCGTCTCATATACTTGACTGTGTTTTATCTTGCTCTCTATTTGTTGTCTTGATGCCGTAATAAAATAGAGAAATTGGATTTCTTTGAGTTCAAGGACTTTCATATGACACAACTTTTGAATTCCCACTCCTAAGTCAGTGATTGTACAAGGTAGATCCTGGTTAAGTACTAACTGAATGGAGCGATTTTGGATTATAATGTGCCATGAGTTGACTCACAAACCTAAATCAGTCCTTTACCCTTCTTCCCAAGGGGCTTCTCAACCAGACTTGTCAGGGCTCAGCCTGTCTGAGATACACTATCTTATTCAAATTCCATGACACAGGCCACATCCATGATGTGGGAAGCACTCCAGAAAAGTCAGGTTAACACACATGTAAGATCTTGTTATTACAGTGTGAAAACTGGGTAATTCGTGTCCTTCCTTGTGCCCTGATAATCAGGAGTCAGTTAAAGCTTTTCTCTCAGGGTATTATCTAGGGAAATACAAGATCTCTCCATTTGTATAAAGGATGTTATTGAGATAGTGAACAATTTTCACACAATTTGCACAAGATCATTAGACCAGTCACTGACCCATAAAGAGAATTCAGGATATCTAGACAGCCAGCTTTAGTTCAATACTGACAAGAACATACCACTGTCCTTTTGAAAGCTTTTTTTTCCCTTCAAGTCTATGTGCCTTCTTTTAGAAAAGATTAAACTGTTTTAACTGTCCAATAAAGACAGTAATACAGTTTGGTGAGAATTCTAATGAAGGCAACAATGACCAAGCATCTCAATAAAGCTGTTATTTAAGAAATGACCAAGCACGTTAACCAGCCACTTGTACCTGGATTGAGGTCCTGGGGAGAGAGTGTCTTTGAAAGATTAACGCAGAGCAAGTTGCTTTCTGACTGTTTCACCCAGTCACCAGAAAACTTCAATATAACCATTATTATATGCCTTTTATAGTGAAGGAAAGGAGGGATTAAGTAATTTGCCCAAGGTTACAGAGGCAGGGCTGGAATTAATCTCAGCTGTATCTAACTCCAAAGCCCACTCTTTGCCTTGAGCTTTTGCTTTTAAAACTGAAAATGCCAGGGACTGTGGCATTTGAAAAGGAATCCCAATTTGAGCTGATGAATGGATATTGGACTAGATAATTCTGTTGGTAGTGAAAGTGGATAATGACTTTAAAGCCTCTTTTGAAACTTTGGGTAGATTAAATGAATACTGCTAGAATTAGTTATTTGACAAGATAAATACTTAGCAAGTTTAGTACCTCTGGTAAACTGATAATTGAATAATTGTGCCATCTTTTAAAAGATTAAGTTAGATTCAAAGACCTGCAAATGCTGTATTTTTTTGTTTTAAAAATTGAGGTAGGGGCTGGCCCCGTGGCAGAGTGGTTAAGTTCGTGCACTCTGCTTCGGTGGCCCAGGGTTTCGCCAGTTTGAATCCTGGGCACGGACATGGCACCGCTCATCAAGCCATGCTGAGGCAGCGTCCCACATGCCACAACTAGAAGGACCCACAACTAAAAATACACAACTATGTACTGGGGGGCTTTGGGGAGAAAAAGGAAAAATAAAAATCTTTAAAACATTAAAAAAAAATGGAGGTAAAATTTACACAGTGAAATGCACAGATCTTAAGTTGGATGAGTTTTGACAAATGCATAAAAAATCCATGTAAATCGCACACCAAACAATAGAAGATATCTGTCGTTCCCAAGAGGTCCTTGGTGCCTCTTTCCCATCACCTGCTCCCCAGAGGCCACCACCGTGCTCTGATTTCTACTACCACACGTTAGTTTTGTCTGTCAAGTGGTGTATTTTGTGTAACAGAAAAGCAAATGGTGAAGTGCGTTGCACTTCACAGTGGACTCGAAAATGACAGCTCTTAAGGTGAACTCCATCCTCTTGTGTTCTTTTAAGAAGACAACTTTAACACATGCGGATTAGAGTTTTTTAAATGTTCTTTTTGATTTATTGAACAACCATTTCTGGCTGCTAAGAAAACGAAGATGCACTTTACCTGAATTGCTTCCTTTTGAAACTCTTCGATGACATTTGGGAAACCAAGTTTACAACCCACCAGTTATGCACTTCAACGACTGACTTTTGTGTTACCCCAGAAGAAAATGACGCTGGGGAAGTGACTGAATTTGAACTGGTGGGAGACTGCTGGCTTGTCCTTAAAATCCAGGTCCAGCCTGCGGGCTGCGGGTGTGTGCGCGCTCGGGGCTCCGCACCCGCTTCCCGCAGGCCCTGGCCGGCCAGGAGCGTTTCCTGCCGGGTTTCCCGTCCAGCAGCGCGCTCGCCCGGCGCGGGCAGGAAAGGATGCGCAGCCCAGAGAGGGCGGGGGCAGACGTGGCCGCTCGCCAAGGTCCCCCGCCCTCCGGGTGCGGCCCTCCGGGTGCCGCCCTCCTCGCGCCTTCGGGGCGGGCCCGGGCGGGGCTGCGGGAACCCGGCGCTGCTGTCCAGGGCGCGCAGTCCTGGGACGCGGGATGCTCGACGCCCTGCCTCGCGGCCCCTGAGGCCTCCTTCCTGCCACCCTTCTCGTCGCCTCGCTCGCCCCGGCCCGGGCTGCTGCGCCCACCAGTCCCGAGAGGTAAGAAGAGCCTTCCGCGATCCGGCGGGCGCTGCTGAGCCGCGAGGGCTCCCGGTGGCTCCGCCGGGGCCCGGCAGTGCGCCCGGACCCGGCCGCCCCTTCCCTCCCCGCAGCCTGAAAGCACAGGTGGACACTCCCGTTCCCTGGACGCTCCCGGTCCCCTGCCTTCGCTTCTTAGTGCTCAGCCTCTGCCGCCGAGGAACGCGCTTGGAAAAGTGTGCCTCTCCGCATCTCGGAGTCCCGGCTTTAACGCGAGCGCGGCTCTCCCCTGGCGCAGGTGTGGCCGAGGGGCTGAGGCTGACGGTAGCGGGGTGTTGAGTCCCAGTTGGGATGCGAAGCGTTTCAGAACAAGTTTGGGTCTTTCTAAAAAGAAATCCTCTCTGAGATATAAGCATTTCAGAACAGTCCTCATTTTAAGAGGGCTTTGTGCTGGCGACGCGGGCAGGGCTGGATTTCCAAGTATGAACTTGACTTGCGGGCCTTTGGAAAGCTGAGTGGAGGTGGGGAGCGCCCAGCTTCTAGGGAAGCTGCGTCCAGCCCGGGGGACCAGGGTAGAGCCGATCGAATATATAAATAAGGCCTGTTTACACGAGCTGCTTTGGAATTAGGGATTTCCTCCTAATAAATATTATTATTAGATATATACACACACGAGCGTGTGCGTGGTTGTCAGAAGGGTCAAAAATCACTTTGCTTATTTTTATTTTCCCTTTTATTTGGTAAGTCATTGGTCCCATGGACTTTAGCGTAATTTATTTTCTTTTTCGGCAGCTGTGAAGACCCTGTAGGGGTTTCTCTTAGCTGGTTTCAGCAAAAACATGGGATCTGAGCTTGGCATGATGCTGTTAGCCATTGAGAATATTCACAACAGATACATTTAAAATTTGTCTGTAAACGTTTTTGTATGTGAATGCTATATAGAAGTATCTTAAAATGTGTATGAAATACACCTAAGTTCTTCTTTTCTCAAAATGATTCTCAAGCCAAACATAAGTAGCCAGTAGTGTATTGGGAACACGTTGGAAGAAAAGCAAGCAAGGTGTAAAAAAAGGAAAATTAAAGAAGCATGCTATCTTCTTTAAAAAGTGTAGTGCTTTTTATCCAGCCTTCCATTCCATTCTGGGGTGTTCTGTTAATATCTTCAAATTAATGGTTGAGCTGGTAAAAATTGAGCATTTATTTTCAAAAGTGAGAACATTTTAAAAAAACATCCTTATTATGATTTTCAGGTAGGCTGGTGTATTTTATAATTCCATTTCCATTCAGCTCTAAATGTAGATTATCACACAATTCTGTGTTTTACTGGTCATTTTCAAAGAAGGAAAATGTGTTATAATTGCAAAATCAGTTGTGATTAGGAGCTTCTTTAAGAAATGATTGTCATGGGGAAGCAAGCAGTTTGGGAGAAGCAAGTTCAACTTTTGGGAGCTACAGATCACCTGCTCCTCCTCTCTTTTTTTTTTTATCTTTTTTTTTTTCCTGCTTTTTCTCCCCAAGTCTCCCCAGTACATGGTTGTATATTTTAGTTGTGGGTCCTTCTAGTTGTGGCATGTGGGACGCCGCCTCAGCATGGCCTGACGAGTGGTGCCATGTCCGCCCCCAGGATCCGAACCAGAGAAACCCTCTGAAGCAGAGGGCCGCTGAAGCAGAGCTCGAAAACTTAACCACTCAGCCACAGGGCCAGCCTTGCTCCTCCTTTCTTTGGTTACTGAGGATCAGTGACTTAAAGGAAGTCTTTAAAGTGCCCTCAGCACCCACACTTGCCCAGGAGATCCAATGATGCTCACCTGCTGTCTTTGGCCAAGTTTCCCATCCCCGCTCAAGGAAAAGATTAGGTCCAATCTATGCTTAATTCCAGCAAAACTGAATTTCCTTTTTTTTGTTAGGGAGGGGAGGGAGCTCTAATCATTTGCATAATTACACTTCAAATCTCTGCTTCCCTTTGAGGAAGTCCAGTATTTCCTTTGTTCAGCTAATTTCTACTGAAAGGAACCTCCTGGGCCAGCCCTGTGGTGCAACGGTTAAATTCCCACATTCTGCTTCAGCGGCCTGGGGTTCGAGGGCCCAGAGCCCAGGTGTGGACCTACGCACCACTTGCTAAGCCATGCTGTGGCAGGCGTCCCACATATAAAATAGAGGAAGATGGTGGCAGCTGATGTTAGCTCAGGGCTAATCTTCCTCAAAAGGAAAAAAAAAGCTCGTGGAGACACACCAGTTCTCTTTCCATTGAATTTTTTATTATTTCCATCAATTCTTTACATTCCATTAATTTCTGTCTTATCTAAAGGGATGTAACATACATATATTGGAATATAATATGCTTAGTAAAAATATATTAGCTGTGCATAATGGGAATGTAAACATTAAGAAAATATACATTTGGTTATGTTTAGTAGCCCATAGTTTCCTAGACTTTGGTATGAAAAAAGTGGCACTTAAATGCCCTACATCTTATTCTATCACCTAACAGTCTGTTTATATCAAAGTGCCTCCTTCCACAAGTCATTCTGAACCACAGGCCAGCAGGGTCTTTCCTGCCCTCCTAGGTGCTTTGGGAAGATTGCCGCATGAAATCGTCTGTCTCCTGACGGATACCAGCAGCGGCAAGTATTGGAAGACTGACAGAAGATGATAATTGTTGTTTGTGTTTTCTCTTTACAGTGCCCTAAACAAGGGACTCAGGGTCACAGGGAGTTCTCATTTAATTGTAATACCCTGGGTATCTTTTCTAAAGGTCTGATAGTTTTGATGGAGCTCCTAGGCATTAAGAAATGAAGCAATCCTACTAACACACCAATTGTGTAAGAGAGACAGTGTTGGTAAGCCCATTTGTGGAAGCAAGGCAGGTCTACACAGTGCAATGAAACTTTGGCAAAAATTTAGTATATTAATCATTGTGAAATGACTAGCAGATGTATCATTTAGATTGGCTATTGGCTTTGATGAAATTAAGCAAATAATAGCAAACTCTCCATGTAAGGATGTGCTATAAAGAGAAAGACTTGCTGTCTCGCAAAGACAATCTTGGTGTTGGGCATACCTGAATGTTCTTAACAGGTGCTCTATCACGGAACAAAAGGGACATGCAGAATTACAGATCATTTCCCCGGGAAAAATTAGTGTCCTCCTTATTTTGTTTTCAGTACCAACTAGGAAATTTGACTTCTTAGAATGGTTTTATCATTTCATGATTACTATTTTATGAATCACATTGAACAGAGCCATCCATTTTTTGAGGTTCTGGTTTCAGGTGTTTTTGAAAAAAAAATTCACAATTTGGATGCGAGAAAGGACATGAGGAGACCAAAGACCTGGGATTTTGCTGATCAGAATGAAACAAATGTTGAAAGACTTTTCAAATCGCTTGTTGGTGGTGCTCTGTGATTGTGGTGAGTATTGTGAGCATACTTAATGCTATAGGTGTCAACAAAGAAACATCAGCGTGAGGTTTAGAAATGCATTGATGTCGACCCTGTGTGGAGGAGGCAAGGCAGGGTCTCCAGTGCAGTACCTTTTAGACTGTGATCCTTGCAACCCTGGGTTCTCTTAAGGGACTGCATTTTTGCCTCAAAAAATAGAGTTCATTTCTCAGTTGTATGCAACTACTGAACCAATAGATTCAACAATGTAATACTCTTTTCTTTTGATGATTTCGAAATATTTCATAGCAGTTCATCTAAGCAGTTGATGGTATGAGAGTGGAAATTGTTTTCAAATTGATGAAGAAATTATGATTCAAGAGACAGAGCATCCTGGCTCGTCTCGTATCAGTGGCATATCCACTTAATTAGACCAGAGTGTATATTGTTCATTGTGTCCGGGGAATCTCCTTCCCTAGTCTTTTCTTTTTAAGAAGTTTAGTTAAACAAGAAGATGCTTGATTTACTGAAAACCAATCTGGGATTCATTTCTTTTAGAATCATTGATCCCTACTTAAAAACAGATTGTTCTATGTGTAACAGCCTCATACAAAAAATTATAAAAGTGTCCTTGGTTTCGAAATGGTAAATAAAGACACCAAAGTCTTCTATTTAAATAAAATCTGCTAGGATGTTTGTCATTGTTGAGAGCAAAATATCTCACTGGAATGTAAAAATAAAAGTTGAATGAGTGTAAAATAGAGCAGAACATAGAAGTTGAGTGCACAAGCTACTGAGGGAAAAGGAGATATTTTCATAGAGCTGGATTTTTTCCCTTCTTCTCTATCAATATCACTTGATGTTGATTAAATATGTTGCTACCAGTTAGTTTTTTTAAAAGAAAACATGCTTATATTGAGACATGAGTTACTTTAAATACAATAAAGGAATGGAGAGAGAAGAAATGAGAGAATAGAGAACACTCTACAATCATGCACTCCATAACGAGGTTTCAGTCAACAATGGACCACATATACGACAGCGTTCCTGTAAGGTTAGTACTATATAGCCTAGTGTGTGGGAAGCCATGCCATCTAGGTTTGTGTAAGTACACTCTATGATGTTCACACAATGATGAAATCGCCTAACACATTTCTCAGAACATATCCCCACTGTTAAGCGAGTCGTGACTGTACTGTAGTAGTCAGGATATGATACAACCAAACTGTAGTTTTCCAAATGAGAATGTATTCTTCTTTGTAAAAACAAAGGTTTTAGAGTAAAGTAGCAAGTTCTCTCTTTGCCACTGCTTGTACCCATCAACTGTATCTTTTTTCTCCATTTCCAAGTGAGCACGTGTGTCTCTTTCTTTAGCTGGCTGCCCATCAAATCAGAATCTGATCTGCCTCATTGCCAATCTCTGTCCTTGACAGTAGGCTTTCATTAGTTAGCTAAGGGGTGTATGCCTCTCGATCTTAAAATGCATCTCAGAACCATCCTGCCCCATCAGATTCAAATTAATCTGACATGTGTTCTCAGTCTTAGCTCCTTCCTTGGGCTATGGTGAGCACTGCAGTCTCTTTAGCCACCTATTCCCAAAAAGCTACCAGGTGGGCTCTGAACCAGTATCCAAGCTGCTCCAAAATCAGCTTCCTTCCTCAAACTTGAGTCATCTCCATCCAAAGGGGAGTATCCCTCAACTTCTGTACTGACTAAGTGAAAATAAAGAGCTTTATCATATTACAGTTTCCAAGCAAGTGGTGATCAAGCATTCAGGTCTGTCCAAGTTTTATGTATTTTATTTCACCTCATCTTAAATAAGAAATGGGTAAAATGCTGAACTAATTAAAAAAAAACAAACCCAAACCTTTATGTGCCCATATATTCATGTGCTGAGTCTAACAATCATTGATTGAATACATGTAAGGTATATTTAAAGACTACCAACCCAAACAACACATTGAGTCTTTTGGACATATAGGATGTGTATGTTATTATTATTAATATAATATATTGTATTATATTATGTATACATATTAAGACTAACAAATTCATACATATGTTGTTTTTCAACCAAAAGGATGCTGCAGCCCCTTAAGTCTAGAATTATTTCTTACCACAACCATGGGCCAGCTGATTATTACTTTGCCAAATTCTGTCTCCTTTGATATGTATTTGGATAAGATTCAAAATAGAAACAAGGATTCTTGTGTGTCTGTTTTCTCCACTCTCTACTTCAGCTGCTCAGATAGGTCTTTTTTAAGAAGGTATGATTGATCCTAACTGAGTGATACTTGTGGGCTAGTAGTCATCTCTTCTCTCTAGGCCAATAGGACTTACTGTAATGTCATTAAAATTGTCAAGGGCAAGCCAGGCTACTTCATAAATGGTCACTCTACCCCTTGGATGATCCTTGGAGAATAGTGTCAACATTTCTTATTCCTTTAAATACTTCTGTCTCATACAAACCAAGGGCACTGGTTCCTTTACTGGTGAAAATGCCCAAGTACTTGTCTTGAATATCAGAAAATAATAACTTTGAAGTATATTTGGGATCTTACATTTTAAATAGTCTAGAGCAGTTTATATTATATCATTTAAACCAAGCTTTCTTTCACTTCACTGTAAATCCATTTTCCCCAAATACTTAAACACCAGAATTTGATTACAGTGAGAAAAGTGAGGTGTTGGATTTTTATGTTGAGAGTCGTTACTCTTGCACTGTAGATTTTCATTGCAAATATATTACATTATTCAGTGTTGTGAGTTCAGAGTATTTATCGCTGATTAGTTACTTTAAACATAACCATGAAAGATGAAATGTAGGAACAAGCCCCTTTAGAATGGGAGCAGCACAGTGCCCAGCTCCCAGGATAAGCACTCGGCATCATTTTACATCATCCTTGGCTCAGTTCAGACTTCTCTTGTGTCTAAAATGCTGTTTTCTTCAATGGCACCAATAGTCCTGCTCAAAACACCTTTTTAAAGCCCTTTCTGACCATTTCATTTCAGTTCTTGGAGAAGCTGAATACCTCCTCTTGGGAGAGCCAGGCCATGTAGCGCTAAGCAACCACACGGTGTCTGTGGATTTCCATTATTTCGATGGTGCTAATGGGATGCTGAGGAATGTATCTGTCCTGTTGTTGGAGGCCGACACCAACCAGACTGTTACCACCAAGTACCTTCTGACCAACCAGTCCCAGGGGACGCTCGAGTTTGAGTGCTTCTACTTCAAAGAGGCTGGCAACTACTGGTTCATGATGACTCCAGAAGCAGCAGACAACAGCACTCCCATCCCCTCGTGGGAGAAAAGTGCCTTTCCCAAGGTGGAATGGCCTGTCTTTCACGTTGACTTAAATAGGACATCCAAGGCAGCAGAAGGTACCTTCCAGGTGGGCCTTTTTACCAATCAGCCACTGTGCCCGTTCCCTGTGGACAAGCCCAACATCTTGGTGGATGTCATCTTCACCAACAGTCTTCCCGAGGCAAGAAAGAGTCAGGGACAGCCACTGGAGATAAGAACTAGCAAGAGGACAGAACTCTCTCAAGGCCAATGGGTTGAGTTTGGCTGTGCACCTGTGGGGCCTGAAGCCTATGTCACTGTGGTGCTGAAGCTGCTTGGCCGAGACTCGGTCATTACCTCCACAGGACCCATTGACCTGGCCCAGAAATTTGGATACAAACTAGTGATGGTGCCGGAACTCACATGTGAGTCTGGGGTGGAGGTGATGGTGCTGCCCCCACCATGCATCTTTGTCCAAGGAGTGGTCGCCGTCTTCAAGGAAGCCCCCAGACACCCTGGGGAAGCGATCATTCGACTGGCTGAAAACAGCCTGAACTTGGGAGAGAGGAGAACAGTATTCAACTGCACTTTGTTTGACATGGGGAGGAATAAGTACTGTTTTGACTTTGGTGTTTCCAGCGGAAGCCATTTTTCCACAAAGGAGAAGGAGTGCATGCTAATTCAGAGAAATATAGGTTGGTATTGAGATTTTAAAAAAAATTTTTAAATCAAATTGATGCCTTCATGCAATCAAAATTATGATTTTGAATTTAAGTGAACTTAATTTTCTATGAACTGTATCATAATTTTTATGGTTTATTCCTCATAATGTCCCAAACGGCATTATCATCCTTATATAAAAAGTCAAGAGTCCTGATAAACAGACCTGGCTGGCCACTCATGTAACCTCTCTAGGTCTCGGTTTCCCGATCAGTAAAGTGGACATAGTAAGAGTATCTACCTCAGAGAGTTGTGAGAATTGAATGAAGGAAATGGATACAGTTCTTAGCATAGTGCCTGGCATATAGGAAGCACCAATAAACATTAGCTATTATTACATTATATTTTAAAAATTATATTATTATGTCACATGGCAAATCCATGGCAGGTACGATCAGAGTTCAAAGCTAAATCCCAAATCGTGTTTAGTAACTTCTGTCTTCCTTCAGCTGAGTACATCTCCTTCCTTAGAGGAAGGAAGTGTGCTTAGTGAGATTACAGGGCAAGATTTTTAAACTTCTTCAAATTCTGGATTCTTTGGGTAATGCCCTAGCTAATCACAGGAAAGGGGGTTATCACCATCCCCTCCACCCCGCATGTTCCTCTGCCTTTCTTTCCCTTTTGCTGGGTGCAGGCCTGGTCTTGGCAAGAGGCTAATCTGGCAGAGATTGCCTGGGTCACTTACATATGCTCTTACCTTCCTCCCTACTGAGCCTGTGCCCCCTCATGGCCCAAACCTGGGCCATCTTTGTAACTCCAAGTGTATTTTGCTCCAAATTCACCCACATTCTCTTTTTAGAAGACGTCCCCTTCCTTTAACTCTGTCCCTGCCCACTGGCCACTTCCCTGCTTGCACTTACCTCTCTATCTGGCCTAGATTCTGTGGCCCATCCCTTTAATCACTTTCCTACTAATACCATAAACTCCTCTGCCCTGTTGTTCTTCCGTTGCACCTGCCAGGCCACACCCCAGCTCTGCATGGATCCAGCAATCTGCCAGCCGCCCACTGTACCCAAGCTGGATGAGAAGGTCACACCCAAGTACACTGGGGCCAGTGTGGGTGGGTCATGCCTCTCCTCTCAGCTGGGTTCACCATGCCACCCAGTAAGGCACCCTGGTCGGCTCTGCTCCTGTTCCCCACAATAGCTCGTTTAGACCTCCTGCTTTCTCTTTGGACCTCACCTACTCCCTGGCTAACTCTCAGAGCTGACTTTGCCTCTGACCACACAGAGTCGCTGGAAGCCATCAGGTGTGAGCTCCCTCGCCCTCCCACTGAAATCTATGTAGACCTACAGGCATCGTCCCATCCTCTCCCCCTTCTTTGCTGTCACCGGAGGAGAGGTGTCATTCCTCTGGTACAAGGTCAACCCTCCTCTCCACTGTGGATCCCAGCCTCTCCGCTCATTTCAGGAAACTTGTGTTAATCATTATCCTCTCTCTCTCCTGTCTTTAACTGTCCCTCTTTACTGGCTCATTCCCATCAACTTTGAGATGTACTTAATTTTCTTATCTAAAAACAAAACAGACCCCGCCCCTCAACCCCTGGTTCTCCAACAATTAAGACCCTCTTTCTCTCTTCCTTTCATAGTCCAGGTTCTTGAAAAGGTTGCCTACACTTTGGGGTTCATTTCTTCACTTCACATTCACTTTTCAACCCACTCGAAACCCACACCCCTCCCTTGAAAATGGTGTCACTAAAGCAGCCAGCAGATGACTTCCAGGTCTCCAAATCCGGGGGTGCTTTTCAGACCTCCGTATCTTCATTGACCTTGATTCTGTGACCTCATACTCACCTTGTTTACCTCCTACCTCCGTGGCTGTCTCCTTTGCCTGCCAGTTCCACCACCTCCTCTCATCCCTTCAGTGTTGGACCTCTGCATTGTTTTACTCCTCACACACTTCCTAAGTGATTACTGTCCTGGCCAATGACTCCAGATTGGCGCCTCTCCCCTGCATCCAAGAGCTGCTGAATAGCTGTCACCCCTCAGATGGCTCCCAGGTACCCCAAAAGCAATGTACCTGGAATTGGATTCATCATCTTACCCCCTAATCTTGCTCCTCAGTGCTGGACTCCACCTCCCATCTCATTGTTCAAACCAGAAACCCAGGCGTCTTCCTCTTCTCCTTCAGCTCCTATGAATAATAAATCACTAAGTCCTATGGATTTTTGTCTCCTTGGGGCCTGAAGATAGTGTGTAAATAACGATTTACAGCAAATATATAATAGATGTTGCCAAAAATGATTATTTATGATTTTCATTTATCCTATTTAGTGTGAATGTTTATATTTTTCTCTGCAGAAATGTTAATGCGTTTGGTTATGGGATGCTGCCTGAGATCCCACTAGGGGAGTGTTAGTAATATACAGCACAGGCACTGTAATAACTTGAAAAAATCGAAATTGAGAAATTCTAAATTCTGAACACATCTGCCCCAAGAGTTTCAGATAGGGAGTATGGACCCTTTATCTCAAGGCCAAAAATATATATATTTGAGTTGAGAATTATTATTGATAGAGGGTATAAATTCATATTCACATATTTTTATTTTTTTACTTATTTTTTGACAAAAATTGTACATATTTAATGCATAGTTTTCTTGATATTTTAACATTTTTGGCCGTCTTTTTGTTTCTCCGAATAGATGATCTTGTTTTTCCTTCCTAATGACTAAACAGGAGCTTTTTACCAAGAATAGGAGTGCTGTCACCCCTGTCATTTTGTTCTTATTTGTAGCTGTTTGCGATAATGGTTTTATCTTTAATCCTTTGCTGAAATCGGATTAAGCCACTTGTCTACTTTGTGAGTTAGTTTACCTAAAACTAGAAAATATAATTTAAAAATCCCTGTAAGCAGACCCTTGGATGCTGTAATACTCGTCACTTCTCTGAAAGTGAATGAACCAGTAAAACCCTTTCATTCAGTGCAGCTCCCCCTCTTCCTCTGGGATCCCTTTAGGACAGCTGACGTGCTGTATGTGACCATGTGACATGATAAAGCTAACATTTATATAGTGATTACTTTGCATGAGGCACTGGTCTCAGTGCTTTATGAATATTAACCCATTTAATCTTCATAACAGCCCTATGAGTTAGGTTTATTATACTGTCAATTTTATAGGTGCAGAAGTGGAGGCACCGAAAGGTTAAGTAACTTGAACAAGGTCAATGGTGGTTAAGTGGCTAAACCACCACTGGTGGTTAGACTGGCTCGACAGTTTGCTTTTACCACTATTCTATGGTGCCTCCCATATAATCAGCTGTCAATCCATGTATTAAACAATATAAAGCTTTTAGATTAAAAAAATGTTCTAATATTTTCCTCCTCCTCTCACGGGTTCGTCTTGTGCTGCCCACCCCCTTGAGCGACATACAACTCACTTTGGAGTCCACTGGCCCAGGCAGAAGCATGATTTGTCCAATATAAGTGAGCCTTGTTCTGTGCCCAGAAAATCTGAACTGCTTATCCAGGAGACTTTGCTCCTACTGCTGCTTGTAGCTACTCACTCATGTCAGTAGAATCTTCTTATAAGCATGTTTTGTTTAGTTACCTTAGTCTTTTGAGCGAAATGTCTTGCAGATGTGAATATTTCACAGGCTGCATTCCTTCAGATAGTCTTGGGGTGGAAACAATCTCCCTTCTACTATTCCAGAAAAATTTTGCTCATTCAGAATTACTATCCTCTCGAGTGGCCTGAAAGGTATTTATCCTGGCAAAACAGGTTTGTTATGGAGTGTGAACGCATGTGTGGACATCTAAACAGGACAAAACAGACAGCCTTCCATTCATAAAGTTAAGACTATTTGGAATATTGGTCATCTTGCTCTTCATTTCTAAAACATGAACTACAGTTATTTAATTACTTCCCATTTTGCCAAGTATTTCCCTCAAAGTTATTAGTAGAAATCTTCAGGGAACAGATAGAGTTACTTAAGGCATTTTTTTATTTGCCTGATTAAATTTTTCCATTGCTTTATTTTAATGTTTTCCTGTGTTTCTTATTTGATTAATTTGATCTGGAAATAAAAAGACAAAACGTAGCTTAAATGTTTGCTTATTTTCATTGTTGATTATCATATAAGCTGTGATTTCACTTTCAAGGGCAAAGGACACAACATTTCAAAATGAGATTTTTGACATTAAGATTCAAGCTTTTATTAAAACTTTCATTTTTTTCTGGCACCTACTAATGAAATTTTTGTTTTCCGTTTGACAAATGACTTTCAGTATTTAAATAAATTACATTTATGTAAAGTAAAGGCAGAGTTAAGAAAGAATAACAGAAAGATTCTCAGCTTTTGTAATTCTCCCTTTTGTGGTCTTAAATATGAGCACAAGGGAAGGATAAACTATACATTGACTTAATTTTCAATTTAGATTTCACAGTAGTGGAATTCCTAGTAGATATTTGAAAAATAAATCATAATACTTTAACTTAGAGAGACTTTATTATGAGAGTCCCAAAGCTTTGCGAGCACTGGGGGCTTAGTGTCTGGACAGCTCTGAAGCTTGAGGACAAAGCCGGCTCATTGTTCTACCCTTTGAGGAGCTGCAGTGTGATCTGGGAGGCACAGAACCGATATTGTGTTCAGTTGGACCTCTGGGTGGAACATAATTACCACACCTCAGTTGATGTGAGTCCAGGATACTGGTTTGTAATGCTCCCACTCTTGTGAAGATCCCAGAAACTTTTAATTGCTGTGAAGAACTCATATTCCATGAGTCACTCACTCCAAAGATTGCACCACTTGGCTCACCTGAGAATGTCTCTGCCCTCCACGTTCTCCTCATGTTTTCCTAGTGCTTTATATACCTTTGACTGCGGTATGAGTTTTTTTTCATAAAGGATGAAGAAGGGCTTTTATGCAGAGGTTGTTTTGGTGCCTAGTGTTGGCGTGACCTGATGGGTCTTGGGGTTGGATGGGTGCTGATAGAGTAGGCAATTAGGATTATTTTTTAAGAGGGGACTACTCAGTTATTCTATCTGGGAGTGGTTGCACCTATGCTTGCAAGAGAAGTTTGCATTTCTCAAGCAATAATGACTGTTTGGGGAGTGTTTTTTATGTATTTTGAAGCTCTGGTCTTGTGAGGGTTGTTAAGTCTCCTCGCTGAATTGACCCTTTTATCTCTATGTATTGTCCCTCTTTATCCCTGGTAGTATTCCTTGTTCTGGCATCTACTTTGTCTGACGTTAATATAACCACTCCAGTTTTCTTTTGATTGATGTTCACAAGGTATAACTTCTTCCATCCTTTTACTTTTAACCTATTTATGTATTTGTATTTAAGGTATTTTCTTTAAACAGCATGTAGTTGGGTCATGCTTTTTTATCCAGTCTCACAATCTGTCTTTTAATTGGTGTCTTTAGATTATTTATATTTACTGTAATCATTGTATGGTTGGATTAAGATCTACCAGCTTTTTTTCTTTTTAAGATTTTATTTTTCCTTTTTCTCTCCAAAGCCCTCCGGTACATAGGTGCATATTTTAGTTGTGGGTCCTTCTAGTTGTGGCATATGTGGGACCCCGCTTTAGCATGGCTTGATGAGCAGTGCCATGTCCGTGCCCAGGATCCGAACCAGCGAAACCCTGGGCTGCCGCAGTGGAGCGTGCCAATTTAACCACTCGGCTACGGGGCCGGCCCCAAGATCTACCATATTGGTAGTTTTATATTTGTTCCATCTGTTCTTTGTTTCTTTTCCCCCTTTTTTCTGGCTTCTTTTGTATTAATTGAATATTTTTTATGGTTTACTTTAGACTGTTGGTTTATTGTTTCTACCTTAAAATGTTTTTTAGTGGTTGTCCTAGAATTTGCAATATTCATCTTTAATTGCTTTCAGTCTGCCTTCAAATAATGTTATATTGCTTCACATGTAGTGTAAGGGTCTTGTGACAGTACACTCCCAATTCATTCCTCCCATTCTCTGTGTGATTGTTGTCATACATTTTACTTTATATGCCCTATAAACACATAATACATTCCTGCTATTTTACAGTTACTTGTATAAGAGACTATCTGATATTGTCCCAGACCTCTTGTGTATTCTATTCTGTTTTGTTCACTCTTTTCTTCCTTTTTGTGTTTCAGTTTTCGTGATTTCTATTGATCTGTATTCAGAGTCACTGCTTCTTTCCTCAGCTGTGTCGTGTCTCCTGGTGAGCCTCTGGAAGGCATTCTTCATCTCTGTTAGCACGCTATTCATTTCATTCCATTTGATTCTTTTAAGCTTATGAATCTTTGATGAATTTTCCATCTGTTCATGCATCTTGCTCATGTTTTCGACTAAAGTCTTTAACATATTAATTATAGTTATTTTAACTTCTCTCTTTGATAGTTCCAATATCTGGGTCACATCTGAGTCTGGTTCTCTTGATTACTTTGTCTCTAGATGGTTTATGGTTTTTTTCTCGCTTCTTTGTGTATCTCACAATTTTTGTTTGAAAGCTGGACATCTTTTTTAGAATTGTAGACACCGACAGATAGTATTTATGCCTGGAAATGGGCATACCCTGTTTTTGCTAGGCCTTTAGTGTGGGGATTGGGTCAATGTGGTAAGGAATTGGGGCTGTTTGGGCTTTTGCTGTTGCTATGGCTACCTTCAGTGCATGACAGAGTTCAAAATTTTCTAATGTTACTTTGTGATTAGGGTAGGAGTTGGGTTGCCAGAGGGTTTTTCTCCATGCTTCTGTTGCACCCTCAGCTTTAGGCTTGAGCCTGTACATCAGAGAGGTTTTCCTGTCACTCTTGCCCCTGCCTCAGCAGTAGACTGTTGTTACTTGATACGTGGTAATTGCTGGCCTGGTGCAGCATGGGGGTCGGGCAATGGGTGTGGGAGAGCATCCTCTTGTTCCAGTTCAGCCTTAGTCTCAGGCAAGTGCTGTGCCCCAAAGTCTCAGTGATGGGGCCTTCCTGATGATCCTGCCCCTCCCCAGTGCTAGAAGCTCTCTCATAGTCTGGGCCCAGGATATTGTCTGCTCCTTTCCAGGGTGAAGGATTTTCTTCCTTCTCCATTCCGTAGTGGCACTGAGTTTCAACCGGTGCTCTTAGAGTTACAAGGTTTGCTGCCTTGTCCCCAGTGGTCGAGGCTTTTGTTGATAGAGCAGATGTGGAGGAGGGTCTGGGTGAGGTCTGTGTCTTTCCCACAGCGCTGCTCCTTCCCTGCTTGGGCTTCCATCACAAGGGAGGCTTTCTCTGCTCTCAGTCCTTGTGAGCATCTGCTGAGATCCGGGAAGAGCCTGCAAATGGGTACAAATTCCCCCTGCATATGTGGCTCCCAGGGGTCCTATATTCCCATGCTAGCCCATACTAGGCCTCTAGCAGTTCATTACATTTTTAGATGACTTCTCACCAGCTTATATGAGGCCTGGTGTCTGCCCCAGGTAAGCAGTGTTTGCATCCTGTCTTTCCTTATATTCCAGGCTAGTTGGTGGCCCTGTGATCTTACCTCTGTGGGGTTCTAGGAAGGTTAGTGTTTTGTAGATTATATAGCCTTTCTTTGTTTTAAGGGTAGGAGCAACACTCTTTTCCAGCTTTTTCACATCTTTAGGAATGTTTTTATTTACTGACTTTTCAAGACCTGAGATTTGAGTTGGCTGCTTCATTTGGGTACAGTTAAAGTCTGATTCTCAAATGAACTAGCATTAAAAGCATGGCTAATGTCCTTGCAGAAACTTGGGGACTGTGGCAGCCGTGGAGCCAGTGTAGTGTCACGTGTGGGGATGGTGTCAGAGAGCGTCGCCGCGTGTGCCTGACTTCCTTCCGCTCCAGACCTGGCTGCCCCGGAATGTCCTCGGAGACCTCCCTGTGTTCCCTGGAGGAGTGTGCTGGTAGGTATTCTGCCTTCAGGAGTCTCTCCTCAGAGCCTCCATCTGAGAGATTCTTGAACCCAAGCTGCCTGAAAGTCACTAGTCTGAGTTCGGGGGTGGACTCATTAACGTTCTCTTATTGCTGTTGGCTGTACTAACCCTGTATTCCTTAGTGTGTCTATGACTGGGAGTAACTGGCCAGTGGGATGACAGGGCATTTACCACTGTGGAAGATCAGGAAATGACACGGAAATCTATCTAACTTAAAACTTCAGATATATTAAATAATTTTTAAAAATACAAAAATGGGTGGGATGATCATTTCTTCCCAAGAGCTTTTTTGTTTTGTTACTTCTCCCCACCAAAACTGTGGGAAAACATTCAAAAAGTTTTCTTCTCCTTATCATCCCAGAGAAGCCCTAGGGGACCACACAGACGGTTATTTGTCAGAACGAGGCAAGACAGCTTGTCTTGTCCCTTGAATGGCTCTACATGTATTCCATACCACCCCTACCCAGGAGGAGAAGGTGGGGAGATTTCATCTTTCCTTCACCTGGAGACTGACCTTTCCTTAATCGTCTAAGCATCTTGAAGGTACACACTGGTAGATGCTCAATAAGTGATGTGTATGGTCCATAGATGTGATGCTCACATGACTTAGTTAGCTGCATCCCATTCATTTGGCATAGGTTATAGTAATAAAGGCTCCTTGCTCGTCCCACACACCATCCCACCTTCTGATATACAATCAGCCCTCCACTTAGTTGGCTGGCCTTTGCTCTGGTCCCAACTCTCAGATAAAGTCATTCTGTCAAGTCCTGCCTTCTTCCACTGTCCAGTTCCAGGTTAAAAAACCATCCCTAGTTCCTTTTCCCTTTGGGATAGGGAGAAGTTAGGTGTTTTTCTGTGTTTGGCTCCCAACACAACTTTTGGCTAAAGAGCACCTTTTAGCCAAAACCACAGGCATCTGGCTACATCCTGGCCAGTGTCCCGGCCTGTGGCCTTAGAAAATCATTGTTGCTGTCTCGTCTTTCCAACCAATACTGTAGGCTTTGTTCTCTTTATTCTAGCATCCTGAGGATATCCTCACTTCTGGGTTTTCCTATTACAGCCTCAGGCCCAGGCTCTTCTCCTAGCCCTCACCCTGCCCCTCTTCTTTCATAAGCCCTGGGCCCCACCCTGAATTGTTCTTTCTCCAGTTGTGTCTCATGCTGTTGTCTAAGGCTCTCTTCTCTGTCTGCTCTTTTCAAGTCCTCTTCACTTTCCACAGCTCCTTCCTTGTGTATAACTTCCTCCACATATGCCTGCTCCTCTCAATTCTGGGAGAACAGAATCGGGTTAAGATATTCCATGTAGAGTTCCATAATACTAAGATGAACTTAAAATTAATTGCCACTGGCTTCTACTGCACCCTTGGAAGTGACAGCAGTGTCAACCATTTATTGACCATCTGCTATGTGCCAGCACTTTAAATACATTAGCTCACTTACAGCTCACAATAATTCTATGAGGTAAGGATTATTATGTTGGGCTCAAATCTTGAGAGCTTGCTGCCTGCCAGGCATTTTTCTAAGTGCCTTGCACATATGAAGTAGGTACATCATGATCTCCACATACAGATGAGGACTCGGAGGCCCAGAGAGGGTAAGTGACCTGCCCGAGACCATAAAGCTAGAAAGCAGGGACCTAGATATGACACCTATCTACTAAGCTACCTATCTTGAATAATTGCCTTAATATACAAGCCAGTCTAGCTTTCTAGAAGCACCGACAGCCTGGAATTTGCAATCATTTTTAGGATATGTGGTATTATTTCATGTTCTGGCATCTCAACTCTTTAATTCCAGGCGGGAACTAGAAATTTGTACATTATAAATTAGTGAAAAGGGTAAGTGCTGCAGGTACCCTACTTCTACTCTAAGTGGTCCTCAGTTAAATGCTTACATTGGTAAAAATGGTCATTTCTTCCAAGTGTTCTCTTTTTCCTATTCAACCTATTTTCCACTCTTTGGAAATGTAAAGATCTGTTTGCAGGCTGCTTAGCATCAGGAAATCTCCATCACTTTTGGTGAAGGGGGAAAGGCTAGATGAGGCAGAGATGGGCGAGGTCCGCAGCTTTTGGGCTTTCCTCCAGCCATAGTTTTGCAGGGAACCAGCCAGAGTCAGAGATGACAGCTAAGTAAGGGGTTCCATAATGTACCGGAGCAATGCTGCTACCCACTGACCTAAGCAGCCACTGCAGATGGAAGAAGTGATGAGTCAGCAATCAAGTCTGTCATCATTCAACTATTTTCACTTGGTTGAGAGTTTAGAGTTTTGTTTGGCTTTGAAAGGCTATTTTTGTGCCAAAGTCTGAGGGTAGTTCTGTATTAATTTGGTCCATCTTGTTCAATACAAGAGTGGGAGGATCCAATAGCCCTTGTACCCACGTTCTGTCTGGTGGGATATTGATCATTTTGCAGTTACCTTTTTAATAATGAATCAATTAATTAATCTAACATTTATTGAGTATCAACTATGTGCAAGTTACTGTGACTGGGTTGGGAATATATGGATAAGACATGTCCCTGTCTGGAAGGGGCTTATGATATAGTAGCTCAGCAGACATATAAACAGGCACAATACACAGTACAATAGAGAGCCTACAATGATGAAGGTATCCACAGCTTGCTATGGATGCTTACAGGGGTGATAACGTATGCTGGGAACACCTCCATTCTTGGAGGAGGTGATGATTGAACTGAAGTTTGAAAGCTGAGTAGGTGTCACCAGGTGAAATACGTGAGAAGGGAAATTTTAGCAAAGGGGGCAATGGAAGAAAGTGGCACATTAAGAGACCCAGAGGATGGAAAATGGTTTCATGTGGCTAGAGGATAGTGTGTCAGGAGGGAGTGGTAAAAACGAGGCTGGACAGGTAGGCAGGAGACAGATTCTGAGGGGCTGTGAAGGTTTGGACCTGTATTCTAGAGAGATCTCTCGGCTGTAGTGTGGAATATAAATCAGAAGGGGTAGGGGTGGCAGCAGAAAGGCCTGTTAAGAGTTCTTCACTAACCCAGGTAAGAAATGAAGCACTGGCAGTGGGGATGCAGAGGAGAGAGGGATTCCAAGACTCCGATGTGGTGAGTGATGGAGAGGGAAGCATCAGGGATGAAACCCAGGATTCTGGTACTGGCAACTGCATGGACAGCAGGGCCATGCCGTTGAGATTGGACATATCGTACTGGGGGGTTCTGGGGGGAGGAGGATGAGTCTTGGGCATGTGGAGGTGAAGGTGTCTGGGATGCTGATGGAGAGAGCAGAGCTATTGCAGCCAGGATGAGATCTAGATCTCCCTGGCTCCAAAGTTCATGTTCTTCTCGCCAGTTAGTTAAGTGAATGTTATCATTGAAACCAAGAAGAGAAAAACTCACAGGAAGTGTCAAGACAGTAACCAGTGCTGCAGCAGTCAAGGAATATCAGGACAGAGCGCCTTTGCATTTGTCGTTTGGCTATTAGATCATTAATGACCTCGACAGGACCCGTTTCATTGGAATCCTGGGGACAGGTTGCAGGAGCCAGAGGCGACGATGTGGAAGCAGTAAGTCAGCAAATGTGGACTCCTCTTTCTGTAAGCTTGGCTGGGAATACCAGGAGCAAGATACAGCTATGGCAGTAGTGAGAGGGTTCTAGAAAGGTCTTTACAAAGTGAGAAGAGCTTGAGCATGTTTCTGTGGAGCTGCACAAAGGAGAAGCTGGAGATAATTGGTACCAAGGGACGATCCCCCTGGAGAAGGGTGGCCTAGAGAGTACTGGGCGGACTTGCTTTATAAGAAGAGACTTCTCCCACTAATTCCATAGAGAAAGAGGTAAATAGAGATGTGCCTGCTGCTAAGTTTATGGGGGAGGAGAGGATGGCAGAAGAAGTTGGGAATGTACTTGCCTGATGGTGTCTATTTTTGTGACCTAGCAGACTGCCAAGGAAGGGGATTAGGTGGGGGCGTGAGGAAAGTGGTGAAACTTTGAGGCAGTTTTATTGGAATGGAAGATGGAAGAGAGAATTGCTTAGGGAGCCATGGACGGAGTTATGGGCAGCCGAGGTTGGGCGCTGTCAGTGCGTAGAGGCACTGGCCTGCATGGGTGCATTATTTTCTCCACCAGAGCTCAGGGCCTGGGTGCAGCAGCTGAGAATCTGCTGGGATTCCCACACCCACATTCCTGGATTTATCTAGGGATGGACTTTTGCTGCAGAGCAGGGAAAGGGCTATAGCTCAGTATTAGTGGCCAGAGAGTTGAGGTTTTGGCAGGAGAATGGTTTAAGTGATGGATCATGGGTGTAGGGAGAGAAGTGAGGCCAGGAGGTGGCTGGCAGATTGGGAGAAAATGCAAGGGTTGGGGAATCTGAAGTTGCAGTGAGGTTGAATACCCAGTGTAGTAATCATGAGTGAAGGAGAGGGGAGGATACAGCCAGAAAGTGGGCTGTGAAGTTCAAGATTTCAGAAGAGGAGCAGCTGCAGACAACGGAAAGGTATGACATGCTGGATGGACACTGAAGCACTGGGACTCCAGTAGGACTCAAGTACTAGTGACTGATGGCTGCCACGAGGTTGGCAGATAACAGAGTTGAAGGAGGAGTCGGGGGCGGTTTGGGTGGATGGCACGGGCATCAAAAGAGTAGAAGTTTTATACAGAGGTGAAAGAGTTGGTTGAAAATGGCAGTCAGGAATGAGGAGACAGGATACACCCTACTTCTGGCCCTGTTTGCTTATAAAGTATGTGTCACAGCTTCCACCCAAGAGGGTGGGCAGGGGGAAGCTGTGTCCTGCAGGATATTCAGTCTTCAGGTAAGGCAAGGAGGCAAAGGGAGTGTTTGGTGGAGAGATTCCGGATGTGGAGGAGGTTGGTTACCACAGGGTACAGTAGAAAGGAGAGGAGAGAGTGGGAGAGTGTGGGTCTAGCAGATGACGCAGAGAGCTGGTGGTGATAAGAGAGTAGGCAAGAAGAGAGAGGACAGGTGACTGGAAGGGCTTGAATGGAGGACAGTGACCACGGAGGAAAGGGAGATGAGGCCTGGTGGCATTAGGTGGTCTCAGGTTCCCAGGTGTTTCGGTGGCAGTACAGCCTGAGGCCCCGCTGGCCTCTGAGCCTTGCTGAAACATTTTGATGACTGTGGGACAAACCAGTTTGAGAGAGCAGAGAAGAAGAGGAAAACTCAAGGCCACTTGGAAGGGAGGAAGGGAAGTGAACAGCTAAAAATAGAGGAATGAGAAAGCAGAGGCTTCAACATTTAGGAAAGACAGTTCCTGGGTATTAGAAGGGAGGAATGAATTCTGTTGTATTACCGAAGATCTTCTTTCACCTATCAATTTCTCTCGAGATGTGCAAATTTAGGTACAACCTACCTAAATTATTTTGCATTTCAAGTTTTATACTTGGTAGGAATTTTCCAACGTGCATCTCAAAGGTACATTTAACTACAGATATCCCATGTTTACATCATTGTAAGCAAAAACCTGGATTTTACCTTGAAACTTTCCTCATGCTACTTCTTTGTGAAAAATGTGAGACAAGCGTCAGCAGGAGCCCCCGAGTCCAGGAATCACCTTAAGTGTGGCTTATCTGGTCACCTCACTTACATGGGTCTCTGTTTCTTAGTTTGGCTTAAGCTGCCAGCAGAGATGCAGATGTGGGACCAGAAATCTTTGTTCTTAGAAAAGCCTCTCAGAGACCTGAAAACCACCAGAGAAAACACTACTAGAGAATACATTTGTTCTTCCCTTTTTTGTAGCTTTCCGGCCATCCAGCCCGTCTCCTCTTCAGCCGCAGGGCCCGGTGAAGTCCAACAACATCGTGACGGTCACTGGGATTTCGCTGTGCTTGTTCATCATCGTGGCCACCGTCCTCATCACGCTGTGGAGGAAGTTCGGCCGCCCCCCCAAGTGCAGCACCCCCGCTCGGCACAACTCCCTCCACTCGCCCAGCTTCCGGAAGAACTCAGATGAGGAGAACATCTGCGAGCTGAGCGAGCAGCGCGGGAGCTTCTCGGATGGGGGTGACGGGCCTGTGGGGGGCCCGGGGGACATGGGCATCCCTCTGACCTACAGGCGCAGCGTGCCGGCCACTCCCGAGGACGACGCTTCCCGGCAGTGACAGCTTCCAGTCCAACGCGCAGAAGATAATCCCACCGCTGTTCAGCTACCGCCTTGCCCAGCAGCAGCTGAAGGAGATGAAAAAGAAAGGCCTGACAGAAACCACCAAGGTGTACCACGTGTCTCAGAGCCCCCTGACAGACACGGCCATCGACGCCGCCGCCGCCGCCGCCGCCGTCTCCCCCTTAGACTTGGAGAACCCGGAAGAAGCTGCCGCAAACAAGTTCAGGATCAAATCCCCGTTTCTGGACCAGCCCGCGGTCAGCGCCGGGGAGAGGCCTCCCTCCAGGCTGGATGTCGGGGTCTCGCAGGCCACTTGTGCCGTGAGCCCCAGCCAGACCGTGATCCGCAAATCCCAGATGAGGCACGTGGGCAGCAGAGGGGGGCTGTCGGAGCGGAGCCACCCCAGGAGTTCCCACTTCCGGAGGACAGCCAGTTTCCACGAGACCAAGCAGGCGCGGCCCTTCAGGGAGAGGAGCATGTCTACCCTGACCCCACGGCAGGCCCCCGCCTACAGTTCTAGGACGCGGACCTGGGACCAGGCAGAAGACAGGTTCAGGCCTCAGAGTCGGGGTGCTGCCGCGCTTCCTGAGAAACTGGACCATTTCCAAGGGGCAGGTGGAACCGCTGGTCCACTAAGCCCCCTCCCTAAATCCTACACCTTGGGGCAGCCCACCAGGAAGCCAGACCTAGGGGATCGTCAGGCGGGATTGGTGGCAGGAGGCGAGAGAACAGAGCCTCACAGAGCTCGGCGGGGACCGTCCCCCAGTCACAGGAGTGTCTCAAGGAAGCAGCCCTCCCCCACTGCCCCCAAAGATAGCTACCAGAGGGTCAGTCCTCTGAGCCCTTCTCAATGTCGGAAAGACAAGTGCCAGAGCTTCCCGGCGCACCCCGAGTTCGCCTTCTACGACAATACATCATTCGGCCTCACTGAAGCCGAGCAGAGGATGCTGGACCTCCCGGGATATTTTGGGTCAAATGAAGAGGATGAAACCACAAGTACTCTTAGCGTGGAGAAGCTGGTCATCTAAACCAAGAGTCAGCCTGAGACTTGACACAACTGGGGTCCTTTGCTCAGGTTGTGGTACCAGCTGCTCACATTGTTGTGCGGACTGTTTTGTATAACTGTTTGTGCAGGAGGACAGAATGTGGGGAGGAAGTAACTCACACAGACCAGCATGTGTGTGTGCACCTGTGTTTGAATTTATAAGGAAGAAGTTATTTATCCTGAACCTTTCCCTTTGTAATCCTATTTCTATTGGTTTATTCCTAATAACAATGATAATAGAATTTAAACAAGAGTGAAATAGGGCTTGGTGTCTCATGTGGATGTGAAAGATGACAAGATGTGACTTGTGAGGATGAAATGCTTTGAAAAGTTCATTTGCCAATTCCAACCTGAAACAGAAATCTGGGAGTCTCAACTATAAAAGGGCTGGAACAAAGCAAACTTGCTAATACAACCCTGAATGGTAATTTATTAAGTTGTAAATGCATAAGAATTTGACACCTACAGGGGCAGTATTGAACCAGTTTCATATTTGGCTGATGAAGTCACTTATGACTACCATGCACCTAGGAATGGTGATACCACAAGATATCCTAGAAGAACTTTCAGGCCAGAGTTTGGTGATATCTTACTGTTTTTTATGCAAGGAAGAGCCCTGGTATGTGACACAAAATTATGTGAGTTAATTCTGCTTTGGGGAAATCACATAAGAAGCTGATTTTTCAGGTAGTGAGTCAAATGAAGACCTATCCATCCATCCATCATTGTTTTGAGCAAAAAAGTAGACAGTTTTGAAAGCAAGGTGTTGTCTTCTGAGAAAGCACCAACTGGAGTGGGTAGTGGGTGTTGGCCAGGACACTGCCCGACATCAAGATGCTGACTTTGTGTTCCTGGACCAAATTGGCAGCAGGGACCCCAGGGGGTGCCATTCTGAAACTGGTGTGTGTATGTTTCTAAAGATAACTTTATCATGTTACTCAGAATGTGCTTAAATTAATCTCGGGTATATGGGAAGCAGCCAGCCCGGTGATCTAGTGGTTAAGATTCAGCGCTCTCGCCCTGCAGTCTGGGGTTCGTTTCCAGGTCAGGGAACCACGCCACTTGTCTGTCAGTTGTCATACTGTGGCAGCTGCATGTTGCTGGGATGCTGAAAGCTATGCCGCCGGTTTTCAAACACCAGCAGGGTCACCCATGGTGGACAGGTTTCAGCAGAGCTTCCAGACTAAGACAGACTAGGAAAAAGGACCTGGCCAGCCGCTTCTGAAAAAAGTTGATTGTGAAAGCCCTGTGAAGGGCAGTGGAGCATTGTCAAATACAGAGCTGGAAGGTGAAAGGATGGAGCCAATAAAGACTGGGTAGGCTCACTAGGAGTCAGAGTCGACTCCACAGCACACTCAGAAAAAAATGTGGAAAGTAGGTAGACTGGATTATGATTTTACAGCTTAAGCTTTTTTAATTGGAAGAAAGAGGTAAAGAGGGAAATAGAGAAAAGAAGTCTTTTAGAAATTTAGAACCACTTTTGTTTTCTGATTCAACCTCCCGACCACATTATACAGAGGAAGAATTTGAGGCTCAGGGAGGGGAATTAGCCCTGTAGGGTTGGATGGACGTGCACTCATATTTTTATCCTAAATGCCTACCTCTTTGCACTCTGCTATCACAGCCTTCGCAAGTCTTCTCTAACAGCAGAAACTTCAGGAGAAAGCAGGCCGTTTTTGCAATAAGAGGGCTTAGAGAGATGCCTTTACTAGATTTTCCCAAAGGAAGGAAGCTTTCTTCTGCTTGATGTTAGGACTGGTCGTCCAGCTTGCTTTGTTTGGAAGTCAGGCCTAAACAAAAGAACCCGAAGGTGGGGCTCCTCCGTTGGAAGTCTGTCACCAGTACCAAGTGGGCACGCTGCAATCTGTGTGCTTCCTTTCAGCCCTTGAACCTCATGCCTTATCTGCATGCACTGGAGTAGCTGCACTTTTCTTCCTGTTCACCATGACCCCTCTAGCGACCACACCCTCCCTGCCTTTCAGACTGTTTTCCTTCTTCCTTTTGGAGTTTATCAGGGTGTCAGCCTGCTGGCGAGGTTTCAGGGATCAGTGGAGAAAGTGGAATTAGACGGGAAAAAGTCACAAATGCAAATACTATAGCTGTAAAAGTTTCTCTTCTGTTCTTTGCATTACCACTTCATTTGTGGCCATTTTTATTGAAAATTAAAATATACTTCCTTCTGGAAATGCTGTAATAATAATATCTACCTTTCAGGAACAGAAGAAATAGATTATTCAGAGGGATCTGACAGCTGGTATGTGCTGATGCAAAAAAGAGGAAACCAGACTTTTTAATCTCCATTTTCTTTGTTTATCATACTAGAAAGCTTTGTTCTCTTTCCAAGTTCACAGGCTTGTGTCCCAACCTTTGAGGACAGAGGGTACATGCTCACTTGTTCCAGATTTCACAGTGAATTTTCCTACAGTGTCAGAATGAGACCAAAACAGCCACAGGAAAGGTGAAAATTAGAGAAAAACACTGTGAGCAGAAAGATCTTCTGTTAAGATCTGTTCTTCGGCAGGATATCATGCATCTAAATTAATATCACAGTGAACTAATACCAGCTAATAGCATGTTCACCACCCACCTCCCCAGTTTTCTGTGGCCCTAACAAGAGTCAATCTCTACATTTCATACTTAGAAGATAACTTGGCCTCTGCCTCTGAGAAAGAGAAAACTAGGTGCCTCAGCATTGTCTTTGGTGGATAAGTGGTAAACATTAGAAATAATCTCGTATTCTTCACCATTGTGTCCCTAGGTCCTAGCCCCAGTGGCTGCCATTAACTAGAAGCTCAATAAAGATTTGTGGAATAAATGACTAGCTATTCAAAAGCCCTCAAAACTACCTTTGCAGTTGAACTAGAACAATTCTAATACTTTAAATCTTAAACCATTATGAATGTGATGTGTTCCTATGAGATATTGTAGGGTTTTGATTTCTAGAAGTCTCCAGAAACAAAGAGATCTTCATCTTTTGCAGATATCACCCTGGCTGAAGGTGAAAGTGTCTCTAGAGTCTATTGCAGTGTCTGCACATGGCAGTCACTTAACAATTATTAAATGCATATGAGAGAGTGGCTTCCAAGTGGATGGGGTGCCCTGTCTTCCTAACAAGTCTCTTCCATCCATGCCACTGCTCTGGAGTCTGCACCACCTCTTTGGGGCAATTGCTCCCCAATTGTGACTTCTAAAGTAGATTTGCTAGAGCTGAGAGCATTCAGTGTGCCAAGCCCTTGCCACCGTTACCCAAATGATAATCCAGCCTTTCCTACCAATTTTCTCTCCTCGAGTTCTGGTCCACTCCAACCTGACCCACCCAATATAAAATTGTTGTTTTATGACTTTGATGATTTCTCATTGTATTCTAGGTATGCAATTGTAAAATGATGTTGCACAGTTTTTAGTCTGGGCAGTTTCTGAGTCATTTTTATGCACAAGTGACAGCATATTTAAAACTCATAGTATTATGTAAATTCTTTTTTTTCCAGGTCATACCAGCTGAGTCATGGTTTGGACAAAAAGAAGTAGTTTAGCATAGTCAAAAGAATACAAGTTTAATCCTGGCCCTTCCCTTTCTAGCTACGTGATCTTAGGCAAGTCACTTAATCACATAAGCCTCTGTTTTCCATGTGTAAAATGGGAAGAATACCTACCCTTGCTACTGGTTCATGTTGGGGATTTGAGCATACATACTTATTTCCTATCCCTTCTCAGACTCACTTATACTTATAGTAATGGGATATAAAAGGTACACACCAAAAAGGGTTTAGAGAACAAGAGGATAAGTGATTTCAATGAATTTCTGGAAGACAGAGTATTTGGAAGAGCACTGAGTAGAAGAAGCTATAGCTCAGGATATGCTTGAAGAGTCTTGCAGGAGATGAGGGTGCCTCCCTATGTGGTAGAACCTTGCAGAGGTTGGGGACTCAGAGAAGTTCCTGGATGAAGGGGAGACAGAAGACAGTGAAGGTCTGTGTATGAAATGGTCGTCCTCCACACCACTCCTCAACTCTGGTGCCAAGAACCCCGGCAACTAGGTAGTTTGACCACAGAAAAGAGCAAAACCAACCAGCCAACCAAAAAATGACCAACAGGGACTTTTTAAAAGACACTGAAGGATCTTTCTGAGAACACTTGGGCATCTAGAGTCATCACTGGTACCCCAGCACGAAGCCATCTACATTCCGGCATTTGAGGGGTCACAGCACAACAAACAGATCTCTGGCTGTTTACCCTAAATTGAAGCCCGCCGGTCAGCAAGTTCCACTCCTGTGCTTAGAGTGTCTAGTCAGTCTTTCTCCTGTCTCATTCTTAAGAATAGCCAGACAACTGAGAATGCCCAAATATTTGAGAAAAGCCTACAGTATGATGAAGAAAGCTAAACAGAGAAAAACTGACCCCAGAGGAAACATATAATTCAGGGAATATAAGAAGGGTCAAATAAAAACCCTACAAAACTAATTCTTTATTACTAAAGAGATGTGAAATGACATTGCATCTATTAAGCATGAACATGATGCTATAAAAAGCAAGAATCATAAAATGGGGAGGAACTTTTGCAAATGAAATATTCCATAGAAGATTGTAAGATAAAGTAGAGAAAATCTCCCAAAACCTTGAGCAAAAATGTGTGAAATATGAGAGTATAAACATGCACACACACACAAGATCAATCCAGAGGGGTTCAATAAGAGACCAATAAGAATTCTAGAAAGAGCAGAGAAGACTAAGGAGAGAAAGATACCAAAGAAACAATACAATGAAAATTTACAGAACTAAAGATGGGAGCTTTCAATTAAAAAGGGCCTTCTGGATTTTGATTAGGGGGAAGGGAAAAAAACCACACATCATCTGAAGCTTTCGAACAAGTTATACAGAGAAGAACCTAAGAGCTTTCCTGGGGTGAGGGAACACCAACTCCTACAAGAAACAAGAATCATACCGGCATTAGATTTCTTATAGCTACACTAGAAGTAGTGGTATAACAGCTTCAAAATTCAGGGGAAAAATGATTTTTGACCTGGGAAACCTATACCCAGTCAAATGACTTGTGAGGGCAAAATAAAGACATTGTTAAAGACTCAGAAAGCTTACTTGCCATACACCTTTTCGTAAGAACTTATTTGAGCATGTATTCCATCAGTAAAACAACAAAGTAACATGAGGAAGATGTGGGATTCAGGAAATACCAGATGTGACCAAGAATGTCAGCTGTGTGGGTGACTTAGCCACCAGTTCATATTGCAGCAAGAATAGGGCTTCAGGAAAGAAAAGAATTTCATATAACATAGAGTTGGAGGAACTTGAAGATACACTATAAGCAAAGAATGCATGAAAAGAAGAAAAGCAACTAGAAATGTTTTTTAAAAAGACTCTATAAGAAAGTCCAAATCCAACTGTGAATCAAGTTAGAATAGGACGTCAGTGGGCTTCAAAAAGAAAGAGAAAAAAGAATGCAATAGATAGAACAGACAAGGTGGCACAGCTGTCCTCATTCAATAAGAAAAGAAAACGGTAAGCATCAAAAATCAAACTAACCAAGATTTTGAGCAACTGAGCAGCACAGGTTGTGACACTGATTACAGAAAAACACAATTCTTGCTCTCCGTGAAGGAAAGTTTTCATAAACATCCTGGTGTTAGTGCTCTTTATTGGTCACTGTCTGTTAGATCTAACAGACTCTAACCTGCGGACCAATTATAGAAGACTTAATTATGGTTGCAGAAGGGAATGGAAATGTTCTCAGTCATGGAAATCTAAGAGTTCAGCTTTATGAAAAGTTTGGAGGTAGAAGTAGAGGAGGGGAGTCTAGGAGCGGTAGGAGCTCAAATCTCCTCCTCACAAAATGGAGAGCCAAGAGATGCTGTCTGTGTTTGAGAGAACTAAAAACAAAAGTTTAAGGAAATGAGAGTTTCAAAAGTGAACAATAGAACTAAAAATAGTGATGTAACTATTGTGTGTGTGGGTGTGATACTAAGTAAGCTGAATCTTGACCTGGCATTGCAGGAGTCAATAAATGAATAGCATCTCAATGGTCTATCTATACACCATTGGAGAGCATCAGCAGGACAACGGAAAGCCAGGAAGGTAAAAGTGGTTTGCACTTGCAAAGTGGGTCTGAGGCTGGGAAGCAAAAAGCAAGGAACAATTGCTTTTTGCTGTAAGTCTTCCTGTACTATTTGCCTTTCTTTTCTTTTTTAACTTTGACAAAACAAAAACCAAACGTAACAATCCTGCCTTACAGCGTTAGGGTGAGGGTCAGGGGTAACCTATTACTAATGCCTAGGAATCTAACTGGTGAGCCATCGTGTGGCTCTTATTTCTACTAATAGTAGAATTTGCTCCTGGTGGTGTTACTGGACCTCCAACCTGCCCCACCCATGTTTCTTCCTTCCTTGGGGATCTTGCATGGCTCATAGCCCCAGCTGCCCTGTCATGTCTTCTGTCTCCCGGCATTCCAACCGTGAGCTCTCTCTCACTGCCCACCTCTTCTCCGTATGCCACCTCTGCTGCCAGTGTGGGTGCCCTGAGCATGCAGTTATTGCTGTTGTCAGTTTCTCCCTCAGCTGCTGCCGAAACACACCAAGCTGCATCTTATTATTATTCATTGACTGATGTAAATTTATTTCCTAAGTTCAAATGCATGAACTTGAAAGCTTACTATTTAGCTCATAATCATATAATTGCTCAATTAAAAATATGGCTCATAATATACAAAATCTTGTGTCAGCTTTTGCTGTTTCTGAGCTTTATACCAGAACTACTTTATAATTTTTCTTTAAAAGTAAAGCAGTATGTACTTGTTATAGGACATTTGGAAAATAGACATAATTGCTGTATTCCTCTTCATCAGCTTGGGGTACAGAAAGAAATCCCATTTCGTTAAAATTAGACAGTACCCAAATCACTTCTAAAGAGAAGGTCTCTTTCCTCTTTGAGTCCTTTGGCCTGAAATAGCTCCCAACCACCCAGGGATGCTTACGCCTCCTCTTCCTGAGGTGTCACTCTGGCCAGAAATCTGGAAGTCATCCTAAACTCCTCTTTCCTCTTCATCCTTCAGATCTACTGAATAATAAGTCCTTGGAGAAATTAAGTAACTCGCCTGGGTCACGTAGCATCTGGTGGGTGGGCCTTAGGAGCAAAAATCTAGTACTTAGGAAACTTGTGCTAAATTACCCTGTTCTTAAGTAGGGTTATGCTTATTGGGGCTGCGTGGGTGGGGTCCCCAAGGAGGATGTGGATGGAATCAAGCCTTCCCAGTTCCCTTCCCCTCCCCAAGAACCTTCTCTTGGCATCATGGCTGTCACATAGCTACTAAATGGCAAAGGCAGGATTGACTTCCTCAGTGAGTTTTTATGTCAAACTATCTCTTTTCTTATTTTGTTTTCTCAAAATTTTATTAGTAAAATTTTCAAATAATCAGAAAAGTCAAAACAATAGTACAATCACACTTGTATATCAACCACCATATTCAACAACTGTTAACATTTGCTATATTTGTTTTGTTTATTTATTAGGTTAAACCATATGAAATTGTAATAGAAAATGGTTGAATAGGAAAAATTTCCTGTAGTTCAATCTAATGTCTGAGTGAGTGGGTGTGTTGCTGAACAACTTGAATATATGTTGCAGATATACATAACTCTTCAAAATGTATTTTCTAAGAATAAAGACATTCAGCTGCAAAACCCATATTATCACCTAAGAAAACAATTCCTTAAAATAATCTAATATCCGGTCCACATTCGAATTTCCCCAGTTGTCCCCAAAGTGTCTTTTTTCTGCTTCAGAATCCAATCAAGATTCATGCATTGTATTTGGTTATGTCTTCTTTTATACTAGATTCTCCCTCCACGTATCCTTTTTTAGAAAACGACATTGATTTTTTAAATTGACTGGACCAGTTGTCTTTGTCAAATGTAGATTTGTCTGATTGCTTCCTGGTGGTGGTAACTTGTCCCTCTCTTCCTGGTAAGTCTTGTAACCGGGACGTTATGTTTAAAGATTTGATTCAATTCCGTGTGAAGACTCATAGGGAGCCTGTGTGCTCTGTGTTGCAGCCCATCAGGAGGCACAGGTGTCCCATTATTAGTGATGCTAAGTTTGAACACTTGATTAAGGTGGCAATGGCCAGACCTCTCCACTTTGTGTATGTATGGAGAGACAGTTCTCCACAGGTCTCTCGTTTTTCTGGACAACTTGTGAGCAAGGCACTGAATGCCCTTTTTTCCCGCTGGACTATGTTTTCGAGGAAGTTTGGATAGCAAACAGCCTTGGAAGGTAGACATAGTGTCAGTCTCTGCAGCCAAGGGCAGGCATGCTTACTGTCCAGTATAAAAGATTAGGGTTCCCTAAGTTCAGGGTTCTTTCATTGTTATACAACCCATGGTGTGCAGGTGTCACCTGGCCCTCTTTGCTTTGCCCTGTGGGTCTTGAGGAACCAACACAAAAATGCTGATACACAGTGAGGAATAAGTTCTCATGAAGCCAGAAGTCCTGTGTCTTTTGAAGATATCCAAGAGACTGGCTGGCTACCTTGTCAGTTTGCAGATAGGGCTTTCTCAGACCCTTCACAGTTCTTGATAATGTTTCCCTTTGTAATTAGTAAGTAATCTATGGGTGATACATTGGCACTGTGTGAATATCTTGTTTCTCTACAACACTTTACCTAATGGTTTTAGATTCCATATATAATCTTTGCCTGAATCAACAAGTTTATTGGAGGTAGCAAAATGGTGATTTTCTGTTTCTATTATTCTTTCCACATTTATTAACTGCATTCTTCCGTAGAGCTTCCCCTCATCCACTGGCGATGAACTACAGTTCCTTACAAAAAGGTAGGATGAATGCTTAATTCTTCCCCTTTAATTATCAAATATTAGGGTAAGGTGTTGGTGTAATAATTTCTGTCTCCATGAACTCATCGAGTTTTAAAAATTTAATATTTTACAATCAGTTATTCCTTTTGATGTCCGGATTGTTTGGATCTGTCCAGTGGGAGCCTCTTCACCCTGGCTCTTGTGTCCTTTTGGCACATCCCCATTAGTCTTTCAGAGCTTTCCTGCTTTTTGGTGCATTAAGATGTCCTGGGCTCATCTTGTATTTCTCTGCCCAGGACTGAAATCAGGCATTTGTCTAAGGAGTTCTGGTCCTTTTGGTGGGAAATGGCATGAGAAACCAAGACTAAGGATGCCATTGCTTCTGGTCCTTTCAAAGGACAGCACTAAGAAATATATTTTTAAAAATCAGGAGCTCATACTGCTGTTTTGATTCAGATTTTTAAAAATTGTGGTAAAATATCTATAACAAAATTTACCATCTTAATCATTTTCGACTGTACAGTTCAGTGATGTAAAATGTATTCACATTGTTGTACAAACAATCTGCAGAACTTTTTCATCTTGCAAAATTGAAACCCTTAAACCCATTAAACAACCACTCCTCGTTGTACCCTTGCCCCAGCCCCTGGCAACTACCATTCTACTTTATGTCTCTAACGAATTTCCCTACTCTAGGTATCTCATATAAGTGTAATCATACATTATTTGTCTTTTTGTTACTGGCTTATTTCACTTAACATAATGTCTTCAAGGTTCATCCATGTTGTAGCAAGTGTCAGAATTTCCTTCTTTTTTAAGGCAGAATAATATTCCAATGTACGTATATACCACGTTTTGTTTATCCATTTATCAGCTGATGGATATCTGGATTGCTTCCACCTCTTGGCCATTGTGAATGATGCTGCTATGAACATGGGTGTACAACTATCTCTTTAAGGCCTTGATTTTAATCCTTTTGAGTATATACTCAGAAATGACAACACTGGATCATATGGTAATCCTATGTTCAATTTTTTGAGGAGCTGCCACACTGTTTTCCACAGCAGTTGCACCATTTTACATTCCCATCAACAGTGTGCACAAGGGTTCTGATTTCTTCGCATCCTCACCAACACTTGCTATTTTTGTGTTTTTTAAAAATAATAGTAGCCATCCTAATGGGTGTGAAGTCATATCTCAATGTGGTTTTGATTTGTATACTCCTAATGATTAGTGATGTTGAACATCTTTTCACATGCTTGTTGGCCATTTGTATATTTTCTTTGGAGAAATGTCTGTTCAAGTCCTTTGCCCATTTTTTGATCAGATTATCTGTTTTTTGAAAATTATTATTGAGTTGTAGGAGTTCTTTATATATCAGGATATTAATCCTATATCAGAGATGTGATTTGCAAATATTTTTTTCCATTCTCTAAGTTGCTTTTTCACCTGTTGATTGTGTCCTTTGATGCACAGGTCAGTTCAGATATTAACATTACATTTTTTCTTAACTTCTATAATTTCATATTTGTACACTGTTTTTCTTACACTAAACATCTTGGTTCTAATAATTTCAAAGTATTTATTTGCTTTATTCTACAATATACACAAAGTACTCTCAAAAATGCTATGATTACAACTCAAAATAGAAGTACAGGGTGCAGTTTAAGATGTCTTCAAAATTATTTTTGTCCTTAGAATATGTAGGAGTAAGATATATAATCAGAGCATTGTGCTAAAAAATTCATTCAAAATTCTTGTCTCTGTGTGGTTATCTTACCCATTTGATACATAGTTTGATTAATTTGTTTCAGTCTGTTTTTAATTTTAGGGTTTGCTTTTTTAAAAATATGTAAAACATTTGCAAGGATCACAAACAAAAACTCTGTAAAAGGATGTACTCAGAAAAGTCTCACTTATATGCCTATCCCTTCTAATCGTTCCCCACACCTCTACCCGAGAGGTTTTTGGTTTTTCCTTCTAGCGTTTCTTCGTGCAAAAACTAGATATAGTCTTTGCTATATCTATATATACACTTAGTCTATAACTATACATTTAAATTCCTATTTCCCTCATTCCTTATACAAAATGTAAAAGTTTTCGTATCTCGAAGCACTTCACTTTAACTATATGAGTCTTAAACTCTCTACTTTTAAAAATCTGCAAATCAGGCTCATAATAACCAACTACATATTAACTAAAGAAGTTGCTGGTTCAAAATGAGAAATGATGGATACATATTTTAAAATAAAGTAGCAGTGAAGGATACTCATTGTATTATCGTGAGATTTTATTAATATCTTGCCTTCGTCATTCCTGTTCTCCCTTCCTGCTGACCGTAAATATACAGCCGCCTGGGAGAATTTACAAGCCTATATTCCCACGGCACTTTGCTCATAAACGAGTTTCACGTTCATCTCACTGTTTTATAGTTATTTATATGCTTTTGTTCCCAATAGTGTGTGAGAGCTGAGAGCAGCGACTGTATATTCTATTCCTCTTTGTATCTCAAGTGGCATGTTGTAGGGGAAAGTTCATCATCTCTGGAATCTTGGCTCTACCACCTCCCAGCTTCATGAGCTTGTGCATGGTACTTCCCCACGGTGGACTTCGGATTTCTCATCCAGAAAGTCAGAATAAGCTCTTCTTGCTAGACTGTTGGCAAGATTGGGTGAGATGATGTGAGTGAAGGGTGCAGTGTATGGCCCAACCATCCTCCCAGCTCTCAGTGCCACTTGGCCACCATTTTGCTTGTCCCTAGATTCAACTTTCATTTCTATTTCTGACATCAACTCTTTCGAGAAATTTTACTTATTTCTTTACTATTAGTGTCCCAACCAGTTGAAGCCCCACATGACATCACTGTTCTCTTTCTATTGAAAATAGACATCCTTGCTTCCTAATTCATAGCAAAAATGGAGTTAATGGAGTGAGGGAGTTGGGAAGACCCCATTTCACAATTACAGGGAGCAACGGACGTCCCTGGAGTTGTGCAGCTTCGCAGCCCCGATTCCCAGCCTCCACCCTGTGAAATTATCAGTTTCCAAACCTTCATCTACTCTTTCCCCATCCATTCTACCTGCACTTAGGATCTCATGCCTTCTCTTTAGCATCAGGTTTCATGGAGAAGTTATTTACTCCATTCCTTTCTCTTTCGTTAGCTCTTTTCTTCTTTTTCTTCTCATTCACTCTTCAAGTCGCTGCAGTCTTACTTTTACTTTCACTAGACTGAAACTGATACAAGTAAAAATCACTCTAATTTCAAGGCCTTTGCACTTGCTCACCAAAACCTTTGAATCACTCTATGTTACATTGCATCCACATCTCTCTCAACCCCAACTCCACACCTCCTTCCTGTTTATTTTTCTCCATAGTGCTTATCCAACATATTAAAATTTCACATATTTATTTGTTTGTTGTCTGTGTCTCCCACTAGAATGTAAGCCTAGAGGGCAGGGTTTTTATTTTCTGTTTTGTTCATTGATTTATCCCTGGTGCCTTGAGCAGCATATTCACTTAATAGGTGCTTAATGCGTATTCACTGACTTGAACAAATAAATGACTTTCTGGTTTCCAAATTCAATGTCTCCCTTTCAGATTGTGTCCTACTTGGCCTCTGGTGACAGTTGACACTCACTTCTCATGTGCTTCCATGACCACACTCTCTCCTGGATTTCCTCCTGTTTTCAGACCACTTATTATTTCCCTTTGTCAGCTTCACCTCTTCTTCTTACTCTCAAGTATTGGCCATCCTGGTATTGTCCTCATTACTTTTCTCTTTTCGCTCTCCACATCTTTCCAGGCAACCCTATCCACACTCAGAGCTTCAACTACCACCCACAAGATGAAAATTCTCCAATATATATTCCCAGCTCTTGACCTGCTCCTTCCATCTTCAAAATGGTCCTCCCAACCTGGAACCCAACACATCCTCTTTTCTCCCCAATCTACCCTATATTCTGAAAGCACCATCACACAACTGACCCCTCAAGTCAGAAGCTTAGGAGTCACTCTGAAATTCTCCTGTCTCTCACTAGCCCCCTGCATCTAGCAGGTCATCAAAGCTGTGTCAGTGTTATCCCTGCTTGCTCTAGCCCTATTGCTGCCTTATCGTTTCATGCTTGTATTGTTTCATTAATTTTCTAAAATTGCTCTGCCTCTATCTTGCCCTCCTCTAATTGATCCCACACATGGCAGCCAGAGCACCCTTTTTAAAATGCAAATCTGACCATGACATTCCTCTTAGGGAGTCCTCTTTAGTGACTTCCAAATGTCTGCAGAAATCATCCAAACTTCTCGGCATGAGATGGAAGGCCCTTCAAGATCTGGCACATTTCCTACATTGACACAAATATCCTGCAAACTGTGTACGGTTCCTTACAGAAGCCACACCCTTTCTCATTTCCCAAACTTTGCACATGCTGTTTCCAATGCACAGATACCCTTCCATTCTTTGTCCATCTGGGGACTCCTCAGGTCCTCCCTGATATCCTCAAGCAGAGATAAGGAGCTTCCTCTGTGTCCCCTGCCCCCATTAAGTACCTCCCTTCCAGCACTGATTATGTTGCAGTGTTTTTCACGTGTTTGTCTTCCTCAAGAAAATCGTCTTTGCTACCTGAGGGCTCAGGGCAGTGGCTGGCACAAACTTTTCACTCAATCAAATGTATTAAATTGAAAAAAAAAAACCCTACTCTTCATCATCATCATTGTCATCTCACATCTAACATGAAATTCTTAAGTTAATATGTTCCTAAAACACTCTCTGGGTTTTGGGCAATTGGCGATTGTTGCTCAGTACAGAAAGGAGGAGGCCATCCTTGCGCAGTGCAGAGTGTCCTGTCTGTCAGGAGCCCGAGGTCCGGTCTCTCAGCCTCTGTGAGGATTTGCAGGGTGTTTACCCCATCAGGCTTCAGTCTCCTCAACTATCAAATGAGGAGAGAACAACCTGATTTCTGAGAGCAAACAAAAAATGTAAGTGGGACTAAAGTAACAGCCGTGATTCTCCTCTGACAACCAATTTACGAGCTTTACCATTCTAAAATCAGCCCTGTATTTCGTCTGGTTTTGTAGTGCAATTACAATTCTGTTTATCCATTTTATGTCTACCAGAGTCACAGGTGGTCATTTTAGATCACAGATCCCAGAGGGACAAAAAGCCCTACCACCCTCAGCATGTGGTTGAGCAGAGTATCTGGTGCTTCATAGATCCTGGCTTGGGTGACTTGAACAGAGTTCAGAACAACTTTAGAGCAAGCTCAGAAATGGCAAGGTTAGAAGCAGATTTGCCGTGATTTTACTTATAAGTAACAAGGAAAAAAACGCTTTACTCCTGATAAATGGAAGGCACCAGCTTGTCTATAGGAATAAGAAAGGAAACTGATGACATGATTTGCTAAATCCAAATCCTTTTAGTAAAATGGGGGCTGGAAAATGGAAAAGCCTGCCTAGATGTCACCGTAATGTTTGGTTATGCTCAGACTAGGTGCTCTCTAAATACCCGTTGAATGAGTGTTGAATGATTCCAGTTACTCCCCTGGGTATGGCTTTAATGAGCTCCTAGGAGAAGCTAGCCATACCCCTTAACAGTGCCTGACAGCTGCAAGATATGCATGGTGTTAGCATCATCAGTAGATGACGGAGGAGGAGAAAGGACACCCTGAATAAATATCTAGGAATTTAGTAAGAGAAGTTTAGCAAAGAACTGCATAAAACTGCAAATAAGACTAAATACCAGTTAATGTAAACCTCGTTCAGTTAAATATACCAATTAAAAAGCAAAAACAAAAGCTGATGTCTGGTTGTTTGAGGATTGACTTTGGCCTACAGATGAGTTTTGGACAGAATGTTTTAATTAGAATCCTTTTTCTGATGGGGCCCATGCAATCCCGTTTTCCACGGCTGCTAACACTCCCTCTTCTACTGTTTCACTCATTTACGTAATATATGAGGCTCCTGAAGGCAGGAACCCCTGGCTTACAGGGAGCAGAAACCAAAGAGAAACCTTTGGGTACCAACTGGCCTAATATTAGAATCTAGTCTTCAAAATTGGCTTAACCAAGCTTTCAGAACTGATGGACATTGTTTCCTTATCTAATTTCTCTTAAGAGCTTTGTTGACTGCTACAACTTTTGACAAACTTAATAAAGAAGGGCTCACTATGAGTAACATCCCAGAGAATCTTACAGATATCCATTTTTTCCAGTAATCAAGAACTGCTTATTGTGTGAGTCCTAGGTAGCAGCTTAGGTGATGGGCATCTGACGTCTCAGTGAATTTGCATGACTGTGGGAGTCGCAGAAAGTAAGGACTCGCTCAAGGTTATACAGTTGTCACCGTGTCTGAGGAAGAATCTTCTGATCCCAACACCATGTCCTTTCCACTGGTCCCTGAGGCAACATGATTTCCTATCATATTGGGCACTGAAAAGAAGGATAGGAATTTCGTAATTTATCAATGATCAGCCTGAAGAAAGGTCTGTTGAAAGATTATAATAAAATTAACATAACATTTATTGAGTGCCTACTATGTGCTGGCATTGTTTTAAGTGCTGACATGTATTAAGTTAATTCATTTAATCCTCACATCAACTCTATAAGGTATTATTCCCATTTTACAGATGAAGAAAGTAAAGTACAGAGAAGTTAAATAACTTGTTTGCCCCAGGGCACAGCTAGTGAACCACTGAGTCAGGATTTGAACCCAGACAGTCTAGCTTCAAAGTTTATATATATGCACTAAACAATGTTGTAATTTCCTTTTTATTTGGTGAAGGAGGAGGGATGATGGGAGACAGCAAAGTAAGCACTAGGCCGCATTCAAAATCCAATGAAATATTTCTGGTATAAAGATAATGATGTGATCTTTATTGATATTTTGTTTAACATGTAATGTTTTATTACTATAGCATCTTGTGATACAAATGTACAATTTCTTTGGAAAGTTCTAGAACTATGAAGTATTTTTTGAAGCTAATTAGATAGAGACACCTAAGCAATTTCCTTGTTATCCTAGTTGTTTATTATTATTAGGAAAACAGGGGGAAAAACATGAGCACCTCTCAGCAGTAGAAAAGCCACATCTCTCCCTCCGTGAAGTCGCCATCTGTTTCTACTCTACTATGGCTGGGTCCAGATGTTCTTATCCTCCAAGTACAATCCCCATGGTGAATGCTTTGTGACTAGAACTTCTTGTTCAAGCAAATCAAGGCAGAGCAATGCTTTATGTAGGTTGGACTTTGGCTGTTTTGAGCCATCTCTTATTAAAAGATTCTTCTGTTGCTTTTGTGCTGTGTTCTCAATCAGTAACATGGCCCCCTCATTCATTACATTAAACTTTGGTTTTTGCATGTCAGAACAAAATATTTAAATTTCAAGTATGGGATATTACAGGAAAAATTCCTTCTAAAATATGAGATGCAGCAGGAATTTGCTGTGGGTTCCTTGCTCACAGTTGTAAAAATAACATTATGACAAGATTGTTCGCTTCACCTTTTTAAAAACCAATTGATTCTGGGGATTCACAAGATGATATTCATAAATAATGGTTGTTTGAAAGTTACATGAATCAAAAGAGGAAAGTCATTAATGAGTAATTTTAAATTAATTTCCACATATTTAAAACTTGATTTAAGACTAAAAGGAAGCTTGTGAAGAAGAAAAAAATTTTCCCAGATCTGTAACACCACTTTTCATTTTGAATGTTCCTTTCCAACCTATGACGTCAGTGAGTTATGACTGGATATAATGCAGGATACATTTGGGGTGCTAGGAATAACCTATCCAAAGTTCTATTACTTAAAGTTTTATGACCAATCCCATAAGACACAATTCAAGTAAAAGAGGGGGCTTTTTTTTTCCATTTAAAAAATATTTTTAAATATGAAATTTACTTTCAGGGAATTTGACGGTTTTCTAGCGTTTGAGAGGGTGTGGTGACTATAAAAATCAACAGCTGTTTGTTGACTTTATGTAGAAGTTATACAGGCTTGGCAAAGCAGAATGTTTGAAAGTGTTAAAGAAGCCAATTTGGTAATAAATAGCAGCAGCAGAACTGGTGAACAATTGAGTTTGGGATGGGCCATAGGCCATGTTGAGGTTGTGTTTCCGGAGCTGGCAGTGATGGGCCAATGGCAGGAGATGAGAACAGAGAACAAGAAGGAGGGACTAGATCCAGTCAGAATAAATTAGGCCCTGAAATTAATATGTGGAATTGCATATCTATGAAGAAGTAGTTATGAACGCATCTACTACTTATACTCACAGTGTTTAGGATGTTAAAGAAATAACTCGCCAATGTTTATACCAGAAATCAGGACCACTCTTTGTATTTCTATATACTAAGCTAAATGGGTGTTATTTGGACATTAAAAGCTTAAGCCCAAAGAGCCTCGTCTGCTTCACATTTGCTGTCAGGGAACCACTGTACGTAATCCCAGGTAAGATTTGCTGAGAGCTTGCTTTGTGTAGGCACTGGTGAAGGCGCTTGATGTGTATTTAATAATATAATCTCTACACCAACTTTGTGAGCTATGTGTCTCCAGACAGGGACATTGAGACCCAGGGAGGTTAAAGAGTTTGTCCAAGATCACAATGAGAAAATGATGGGGTCAAGATCATACCGCAAACAATTTTCTCCAGAGGTCACAGTCTTAACCACTGTGTTGTAGCTGCCTCTCTGAGGCGTGGCTTCTAGAGTGGTATCTAAGCAATGCTTACCCTCAAAAGGGCTCACAGCAAATTTATTCACAACATTCTCTTCTAACAGATTCACAACTAACATTAGTGTGGTGGGTAATCTATCTGGTTCATTTACTGCAATGTCGTCATCTTTAGCCTGACTTTGTGTGGGGGTACAGTCTGACTTCCACCTGCTCAGTCTTCAGGCTTTGTCTCCTGACTCCCTGGGATGTCCCAGCCACCAGGATCAGTGCAAACATTAGCTTATCCTTTGGATTTGCTTTCTAGTCTTTTCTGGTCCTCTTACCATTTGCCTTATTTTTATCCCAAGCTAGCTTTTAAAAATGTACTTTTTGTAGTGCATATTTATGGGGGTTTTTCGTTGTAGCATTTTTAGATATTCTATACTGGGAAAAATGACTCTGAACACTTACTTCTCAATATTGCCCCTCACTTATCTGAGATACTCTTTTCTACTATTAATGTGTAACAGCTTGGACTCACTAAGACCTACCCAACTCACCCAAGAGCAAAAGGATTTCAGGTTGGTAAGGCATGGTTGGTGTTACTGCTTTGGAGAGGCATACATTGACTAGAGCAATGCTTCTCAAAATGTCTAGGAATCATCATCTTCTGAGGAACTAGTTTAAAATGCAAATCTCAATCTCTAACCTCCATGAGACTGAGATTCAGTGGGTCTAGGGTGGAACCCAGGAATCCACATTTAGAACAGTCACCTCCAAGTGCTTCCAATACAAGGGGACAGCTGACCTACTTCGAAAAACGTGTAACTAGCAGAAGGTTAGGAAAAGCATATTAATGTAGAGAGAGGGCTATAGGAATTACCCCCGTGGACTTTGAGAGATACTTGCTCTTTGGGAGGCAAGAGCATGACTTTGGAACCAGACCAACTGATTCGAACTTTGTTCCATACTAATGATTGCCTATCCAGTCTTGAGAAAGCATTGTAAACATATTTGTACCTCAGTTTCCTTCTGTTAGATGGAGCTAATACCTTTCACAATAAGGTTGGTTTAAGGAGTAAATGTGATAACAGAATAGAGCATCTTGTAGACTTTTTGCTAAACACAGCTTTTAAACACATACATTTGTTTCTACTTATGCTGAAGTCCCACCAAAATGATAGTAAAGGAATATAAAAATGCAAACACACCTAAGGACAAGGAGAATAGGAAAGGAGACAACAATAAACATGAAATGTTACCAGTTTTGGAAAAAAGAAATCGGATGGAGGCAGAGCAAATATTTAATTGGCACTCATCAGTTGACATTAATATGACCCTATTGATTGTTTTTAGGCAATGTCCCTTCAGTGCTTATGCCCTCCTAGTGGTTGAGTATTTTTGTGGTCACCCCTGGATGGAGGAATGTAATTGACTTAGCAAGCTCAAACCTCAACCCAAGAAAGCTGAACCTAAGGGCCTGAGGAAAGGGACACCAATGAGGAGAAGCTGATTTTCTCCAGAGAACACTGGGAGAGCTCAGGATTTGGCAGCACCAAACACCACTGAGGACATGGATGAGGAATAAGGGCGACTGGCTAAAACAGGGAGACTGGCTAAAAAAATGTGTGTTGGAGCAGATTTAGACTTAGACTTAAACTTCTTAACTGCAACTCAGAGGTTAATGAGACAATGAAATAACTCTTGTAAAATGTAGAGAAAAAAATGTTTTTTAAATGAAGCATTCTGTATCAAATTAAACTATCAATCAAGACATTTTCAGATTCAAAAGGTCTCAGAAATGGTACTTCCTATGTTTTCTTTCTCAAGAAGTTACTGGATAATGTGCTTTATGAAATTGGGGCAAGTGAACCAAGAAGACACAAAGGGCAGGAAACAGCGACTCCAATATAGAAGAGAAGCAGGAGGAATTCTCAATAGATGGAGAAGGGAAGAGTCAGGACAACTGTGCACAAGGCCTCAACTGGAGCAGGACAATGGTCACTTCTGGGAAAAAGTCCCCCACATCAAGAAAAATGGAATTCATGGATTACCTGACGCATTTGGCCATGAGAAAATATAGTAGTAAGAGTGATTTTACAATGATTTTGATAGTTTGGGAATAACAAATGTATATACACAAAAAACTAAGACAAGGCAATTGTTAACTCCAGGAAAAACAAAATTTGTACAAGTAAACATATCATGATGATAGTACTCTACTCAGCTCAGAAGTAAACAAAACTGTCATATTCTCCCCCTATTGGGAGAATGGGAAAAGAAATGAAGGAGTTGAGGCAAAATTCTCATAGTCCATAATAAGAAGTCAATAAATACTGTCTAAAATAGAAAAATCAAGAAATAGCAGCATAAGGATTTTATTTATAATCTTGGATGTAAAAATTAGCAGAAAGTCAAATGAACTGAATGCAGTTTCCTCTAGGGGATAGGAAGGGATTAGAAAAGGATGATGAGACAAGGGACTGCTGTTCTTCATCAGAAATCTTGTGGCACCGTTAGCTTTTTAAAAATTATTTATAAGTAAGATTTTAACAACAATGATTAATTTAAAATAGCAGCACTCTTTTCATATATAGATGTTCATATACAGTGCCTGTCACTGGTAAATACTCAGTAGTTGGTAGTTATTTTCGTGCTGTGTGGTGAACTGTAGATGAGAACCAGGAGGACACACTCAGAGGTTTTCCAGAATTTCTATAGGAGAGGCTTAGAGGCAGCAATCAGATTAGAAGGTGAGTGTAGTGGGTTGAATTGTGGTTCCAAAAAGTTATGCCCAAGTCTTAACCTCCGGTATCTGTGAATGGGAACTTATTTGGAAATAGGGTCTTTGCAGATGTGATTAAATTAAGGATCTCAACATGAGATTGTCTTGGCTTTAGGGTACATCCTAAATCCAATGGTAAAAGTCCTTGTAATGAACAGAAAAGGAGAAGACATGGAGAGACATAGTAGGGAAGGCCATGTGAAGATGAAGGCAGAGATTGGAGCTAAGCATCTACAAGCCAAGGAACTCCAAGAATTGCCGGCAGCCACCATCTAGGAACGATGCATGGAACAAATCCTTCCTCAGAGACTCCAGAAGGAGTCAACCCTGCCAACATCTTGACTTCAGACTTCTGGCCTCCAGAGCTGTGACAGAATAAATTTCTCTTGTTTTAAGTCACTCAGCTTGTGGTAATTTATTACAACAGCCCTAGAAAACTAATTCAGTGGGGTTAGCAGATAGGCCTCGAAGCTTCATTTGTAGAGCATGTATCTTATTCTTTATTGTGTATTTATTGGGAGCTTCAACAGGGGGACCGAAGGAGATGATGGGCATGAGTAAAGTCTCCTTACACTATCCCTTGGCATGGCCACTGGCTAGATCCCAAATTGAATGAGTCTAGTAAAATAAATGTGTATTATTTTTTCAAGCTTTATTGAAATGTAATTGACATATAACATTGTGTAAGTTTAGGATGTACAACACATTGATCTGATACACTTTTACATTGAGAAATGATTTTAGCTAACCCTTGCCTCATGTCACATAATTACCATTGCTTTTTTGTAGTGAGAACATTGAAGATCTTCTCTCTTAGCAACATTCGAGTATACAATACAGTATTATTAGCTGTAATCACTACACTGTAAATTTTTTTTTTTAAAGATTGGCACCTGAGCTAATAACTGTTGCCAATCTTCTTTTTTTTTTTCTCCCCAACGCCCCCAGTACATAGTTGTATATTTTAGTTGTGGGTCCTTCTAGTTGTGGCATGTGGGACGCCGCCTCAACATGGCCTAGTGAGCGGTGCCATGTCCATGCCCAGGATCTGAACCCTGGGCTGCCGAAGCAGAGCACGCAAACTTAACCACTCGGCCACGGGGCCGGCCCACCACACTGTAAATCTGATCCTCAGAACTTACTCATCTTACAACTAGAAGTTTGTACCCTTTGACCAACATCTCCTCTTTTCCCCACCCCTCAGCCCCTGGTAATCACCATTCTAGTGTGTTTCTTTGAGTTCAGCTTTTTTAGATTCCATATATAAGTGATATCATACAGTATTTGTCTTCCTGTGTCTGACTTATTTCACTGAAATAAAATGCGTTTTAAAGTGATTTCAGAAGCATATGTTCGTGTTACAAAACGTATTTTGGGGACAGCAACGTTTCTGCACCACTGTGTAGTAAAGGGCTTGAGTGTTTCCCTATTTCATCAAAGAGGCAGATATGAAACCAAGAGAAGAAACAGGTCTCTGTGCCCATCCTTCTCGAAAAGCTTAGTGAGATGGGCTGCAATAAGGCATCGTTTGTTGATACCCCACTTCTCTGTTTTTAGGACTGGCTCCTTAATACTTGAAATTAAATAGGTAATCTCTTTTTCTATCCCATTCTTTGCTTTTTTGCTCGCCTTTTCTCCTTTGTCTCATTTCTTTTAGCTGTCCTGGCAATATCTTTTAATGATTTATAGAAAACCAGCCCACGCCAAAAAGATGATAAATTTAAGATTTCAAAAATAGTGCCTGGACACTTACTTAAAATTTTGCTGCACAGCTAAAAGGACCTATAACTAGACTACACAACTATGTACTGGGGGTGATTTGGGGAGAAGAGGAAGGAGGAGGAGGAGGAGGAGGGGAAGGAGAAGGAAAAGAAGAAGGAGGAGGAGAAGAAGAAGAAGGAGAAGAAGAAAGAGAGATTGGCAACAGATGTTAGCTCAGGTGCCAATATTTAAAAAAATAAAAATAATTTTCCCATATTTTTTACTTAGAAATTCATTTGGTTGATGCCATGAGCTCAAATTCTACTTCCAAAATATATCTCAAATATGCACGTGTTTCTCCATCTCTAGCCTACAAAAGGCCACGCCCATCTCTCCAAAGCTTTACTAATGAAGCTTTGTCTGCTTCTTCCTTTATACTTCCATCTCCTCCATGGAGAACAATGGACCATATTACTCAGCTTCCTAAAACCATTCGTTGGATGGGTTTAGGATAAAATCTAGCATGCTTAATGCAGCCTACCAGGCCCTGCATAATCTGACCCCAGCTGTACATATCAGCTTCATCTCCTACCACTATTCCCTTCACACATTATGCTCCAGCCACATGGCCTTCACTCAGATCCTCAAACACGTCAAATGCTTTTTTCCTCAGGGGCTTTGCATGTACTGTTCTTTTTACCTGCCATGCTCTTTTCTCCAGTCTTTTCTCTCTTCTGAAATTACAGTTATATTTCACTTGCTTTGTCTTTGGTTAATTCTAAAAATTAAAAGCCAATAAATAATATTTAAGAAATGATTATGTAAATATAAGTCATTATAAAAACAAGTAGTAAGATTGGACCCATTAAAAAAATTCACTCTTAGGTGTTTACTCAAGAGAAACACAGGGGCTGGCCCCGTGGCCAAGTGGTTAAGCTCTTGCACTCTGCTGCAGCAGCCCAGGGTTTTGTGGGTTCAGATCCTGGGCGTGGGCATGGCATCACTCATCAAGCCATGCTGAGGTGGCATCCCACATGCCACAGCTAGAAAGACCTGCAGCTAAGATATACAACTATGTCCCAGGGGGATTTGGAGAGATAAAGCAGGAAAAAAAAGAAAAAGTTTGGCAACAATTGTTAGCTCAGGTGCCAATCTTAAAAAAAAAGAGAAGCAAAAACATATGTCCATAAAAAGACAAATATTCATAGGGCTTTATTTATAAAAGCAACAAGCTGGAAACAATCCAAATTCCATCTACAGAAGACTGGATAAACAAATTGTGCCATATTTGTACATAGATTACTACTCAACAGCGAAAAGAAATGGACCACCAATAACACACAATAAGTTTAATCTCCAAAACATTATACTGAACAAGTGAAGCCAGACATGGAAGAGTACATATTGCATGATTCCATTTATGTAAAGTTCGAGGGTAGTAAAATGAATCTATAGCAATAGAAATTGGAACAACTGTTGTCTCTGGACGTGTATGTGGTGGTGGAAGGAAGGGAGCATTGGCTTGAAATGGCACAAGGAACTTCCAGGTGCTACCGAACCCAGGTTCATTTTTGCCCGTCACCCAGAAAGCCAAACACTGAGCCAACAAGATTGAAGCAGAGAGAGAGTTTTAATCACAAGGCAGTGAAGTGAGGAAACAAGAGAATGAGTTTCAAATCCACTTCCCTGAAAACAGGGACTCAGGGATATACATGGGATAGGGGGCAAAGTGGTCTGAAATGTGGAGATAGATGGTTGGAGGTGAGGAGAGGTGAGATAATTGATGATCTGCGCAAGCGTAGTCAGACTTCATGGCTCTTCATAGGATGCATGTTCACAAAAAGGCGGCATTAGCATGATCTGAGGGAGGAGTTTTAGCCTCTTGACGTCAAAAAGTCGCTTATCGGATATCTGCGCTGGCCCAGTTGATGGGTTGGTGGTCTCAACAAGCCTGAAGAGGACAAGGGGTTCTAATCCCTGAAAAACAGCTCAAATACCCATTACTATGGTGACCCAGGCTCCAGGGAGACGTTATCTATAGGAACCTAGTGGGAGTCAGATAGCATGTTGCCTAAACAGCACAGTTAACAATGAGCGGGAGAACAGCTAAAGGCTATAATCAGTAATTGCAAAAAGGAAAAGGACTTTTGCTCCTAACTTCTTAATCATCAATGTCTACCTGTTTGCTGGTTTCACGGAGGTGATCGAAATGCTCTGTATCTTGCTTTGGGTAATGGTTACCTAGGTAGGGTCAAAACTTAATCTGTACACTGAAGATCTGTGCATTTTATTGTGTATGAAATATGCCTCAATTAAAGAACTATATAATCTTATGTGTTTGTAATTTTGCTGCTGGAAGGAGATTTTTTTCAAGAATGAAGTCCACTGAGTCATTTTCTTTTCTTTCTAGCTTCCTTCACTTCTTCTGGATCATATTAAAAGCATATGCATGTTAATAATGTGAGACATTAGCAGGCCTCCCTCTGGATCTATGGATCCCATTGTACACGCGGTGTTATGATCCCAGATATCTCATCCCCAAGCCTACATCAGATTAGAAGTAGCAGAAAAGTACACAGGAAGGCACATTGATAATAGTAAATAGCCTGACACCCTGACAGTGAAGGAGAAAGCGAAAAACTGAAAGTATGACCTAAGAATTCAAAAGAGTGTGGTCCTAGAATAATTGAAACAAAATCAGACAATGCTATACATTCCCCTAGCCACAGGGCATCACATTTTATAACAGGCTTTACCCAGAAATGTTAAATTATATGCAATATAGTCTATTTTAAATTCAAGTAAGAGTAAATACATGAACATTCCATCAAGAACAGTTTAAATAATTTTTTTTTGGTGCTCAACGGGATAAAACTTCAGATATTTGGATTAATCCCAGTTAGAGATTAAAGGCACTCCCTGGTAGAACCTAGGACTGGTGTCAAAGGAGCCACCTCTGAGTAGATGGCTACCATTAAACAATTGAGTGGAGCTCCAGGCAACTGGAAGGGGTCATGCAATCCCGACAAGTACTGACCTAACACCATTACTACCACCATGTAATTTCCTTACCGCTGTAACGATGCTAAATAATGCAGAAAGCATGTGCTTTCCTTGGGGCACATGGCTGTGAGCACTCCAGAGGGTGAGGCCCATGAAAAGGTCTTGCTAGTTTTTCTGAAAGTAAATCATTCTAAACAGGCTCCTAGAAAGTTTTCTGGGTGATTTCTACTCTACAGAGATTTGATTGCAGAAACTTTCTGGTATACTTAAAAAAAAAACCCCAAAATTCAACTTCCTATAACACTTAGAAATTAAACACTTAGAAATTAAAAACACTTGGTTGTTGCATTGAAGGACAACCTTGATGAGTAGAACTTCAAAACTAGAGAAAAAATGGAACAGTCAATAAGACGAAATTTTCTGATTGTCAACAACTAAACCTAGTTAAACTTGGAAAACATAATGAAAAGGGGATCCATCCTAGTTGGGGCATTGTATCCTTGAGCCCAGATTCATGCTTGAATTAGATGCTGTGTATTTACAGGGATAAAGGGCCATGGAGAATGAGAACAGGGAGGTGGATGCTGTTGGAAGGGGAGAGCATGGAATGTCCGTAGTGGTCAAGAGACATGCACATGTGGGTGTGTGGGAGGGTATCAAGGGAAATGAACTCTGCCAAGCTGATTTATTTTCTAGCTGCCAAAGCATTCCTGGGACATTCTCTCTAGATGCTAGGATTACAGAGGTGGCCAGTTTCAGCAATATGTTTACGCATTAGAAGCACAAGGATTTTTTTTCTAGCAGATGTATTTTAAATTCTAAAAAGACAATGATGACATTAAAGAAACTTGGAAACAAAACGACCCCTCATAATTCCACTGCTCTTTAACTGGTAGTATTCTATTTTTCTGTTTTCTTCTAGACTATAATTCTCTTTCTTTAGCAATACTTTTGGGAGAGTAAGTTTCCTCTTGGCATAATATGTATTAAAGCAGCTTCTGACCCTTAATAAACTGGGAACAATTCTCCAGTCATTCTGGAGAATTATATCATTCTGCCTTAAACTGGAAACTTGAACTGCAGAGACGAATTACCTGAAAATATCATTTTACAACTGTTGTCAAGATTCTCCTTTTCAACAACTGCTGATCAATGGTCCTTTGGCCAGCTGATGTAAAAGAAGGCAAATATTGTGGGTAAGAGAGCAACCCATTCTCCATAATGGGTTAGGGGTCATCCATCCTAGCTCCCTGTTTAATAAGGAAAAGGATAACCAGAAAGTTCACAGAACTAAAAGGTGCTAGAGCTGAGATTTGAACCAAATTCTTAAAAAATAAAACTTTTAATTTAAGGTAATTTTAGATTTATAGAAATGTTTTAAAACAGCACATAGAGTTCAGGTGGACCCTTCATCCAGCTTCCCCTAATGTTAACAATTACACAACCACAGTTCAATTATCAAAACCAGAAAATTAACAGTGGTACAATACTATTACTTAAACTACAGACCCTATTTGAATTTCATCAGTTTTCCCTCTAATGTCAAAAAGACACTAGACTGTCTACACTGTCTATACTAGACTACACTGTCATTCTAGGATCGAGTCCACAAACTCACATTGCACTTAGTTGTTAGGTCTCCTTAGCTTCTTCTAATCTGGGAGAGTTCCTCAGTCTTTGTCTTTCATGACCTTGACACTTTTGAACAGTACTTCTCAGGTATTTCGTAGAATGCCCCTCAACTGGGATTTGTCTAACGTTTTTCCAGATTAGATTGAAGTTATGTATTTTTGGCACAAATACCACAGAGGTGAAGTGTCTTTCTCAGTGCATTTTATCAGGAAATACACATGTTGATATGTCTTATTACTGGTGAAGTGAACCTTGATCTCTTGGTTGAGATCATGTCCGCCAGGTTTCTCCACTGTCATTTTACTATTTTTCCTTTGTAATTGATAAATATCTTGCAGGAGATACATGGGGACTCTGCTAATATCTGTTTTCCCTCAAACGTTCACCCATGGATTTCAGTATCACTGGATCTTGCCTGCAACAATTAATATTGTGATACTTACGTGGTGGAAATTTTGTAATGTATTTATATCAATATGTATAGACTGATGGATTTTTATTTTCTGTTATGGATTATAACCGAAGGCTATCATTATTTATTTTTTTGCTGAAATTGTTTCAACTTTGGCCATTGGGAACTCTTGTAAGTTGGATCTTGTATTCTTTTGTCATGCCTCATCATTGTGAGGCTGTTATTGTTTTGAGTATTTCCTTATTTTCTGACACAAGATTTTCCAGGCTCGATTAGATTTCTCTTACTCCAGCCCTAGAATCAATCACTATAAATCAAGACTTTTTTTTTTTAGTGAGGAAGATTGGCCCTGGGCTAAGACCTGTTGTCCATCTTGCTCTTTTTGCTTGAGGAACAGTGGCCCTGAGCTAACATCTATGCTCATCTTCCTCTATTTTGTATGTGGGTTGCCACCACAGCATGGCTTGATGAATGGTGTAGGTCCACACCCAGGATCCTAACCCGCAAACTTGGGCTGTCAAAAGGGAGCAAACTTAACCACTATGCCACCGGGCCGGCCCAAGACATTTTGATATAAACCTCTTATGCTCCTTCCACCAGCTTGTGTTACATTTGAAACGATTTTGACTTGAACTCTTTGTAAATTTTCTCAGAAATATACTATAAAGGTCAATGGAGTTTGTACTTGTCAAGTTCGTTCTAATCGTCCGATGTTGCCTTGTGGTTACTCCCAAAGCTCTTCTGTCCACTCTATTTGATTGCTGGGATGAGGTAGCAAGAAGATGAGAAGATACAGAAGTGGATTTGAGTGTAGCTAAGGGTACAGATGTAGACAGAAATGATGTGGATATACATGAAGACATGAATGGGAGGCTGGGAGAATCCCTGGATGGGACTCAAATATACACATGTAAATTCATTCTGCTTCCCCATTATGCAAATCAAAAAAACACAAAAGTTTCAAACGCAAGTCAGAATTTTTAAAGTTTCATTTCTTTCTGGTGCTTGCTCCACTCTACCTGTTCGGAAGGTGCTCTCTGTGACTTCAGATTCTCTTCGCTCTCTCTTACTCTCTCAAGTTGCCTCCAGGGCTGTCTGGGCTGATTTGTGGGGTCATGGCAAGTCTTCTTCTTGCTGACTCTCACACACTCACTGAGGACATATTAATATACTCTCTGTGTTAGGGACAGATAAACTTCAACATATGGGTGTTAAATGAAAACATAGCTAAATTCACAGTGGAAATTCAAAGGAAGACCAAAAACAGAAACTTTAAAATTCTAGATCTCTAATCTTTTGCATAAAACAATAGAACTTAAAAATCAGCTTAGAAAACTATTGCAAATAGATGAGTATGTATCATGATTTAGATACTTGCAGTAAGACCCATATTCCATTCCAGGATTTAAGAACACTTAATAGTAAAAACTGCAGTTTCTTAGAGTTCATTGTGAGTGTAAGGTTGTTTTTCTGCTGTATGAATAGTCATTCCACATCTTTTTATTTGTAGTTTTCTACAAATGACACTATACTTTTTTCTATATGCTTTTCCCTGTATGTGCATGTGTGTGGCGTGCGTGTGTGAGAGAGAGAGAAGGCAAGAGAAGGAAAGAGAGGGAGAGGGAAAAGGAGAGGGAGAGAAAGGGATGACACACTAGTTTCTTACTTTTACAGGAAATTTAATACATGTCAGCACAAATCTAACTGAGACTGACTCATTTAGCAGGAAGAACAAGTTCACATGCCAGAGCAAACAGAGAATGGGGTGAGATCTCAAGAAGAGGGAAAGGGTGGGGAGGCAGTCTACAATTTAAGATATGAGTAGCGGTGCTTTATTAAAATTGTTTTCAGTTTCTCATTGTCATGTTGAATTTTTATCCTGACCTCCACAGCACTTACCTTAAACTATCTAGGAAATTTCTTCCTACTCTCTGATCCCTGCAATCATTTAGTCATTTAGTTAACCTATTCTGCCTCCTCCATATCTTGTACGTTTATCTCCTCCTTTCTATCCCAGAGGTACTCACTTGGTTCAGGTCTTTACCAAGTTTTGTCTGGACTATTGCTATAGTTTTCTTCCCATCCTTGAATTGTTCATCCCTTAAAACTCATCCCAGGCATCTTTTCCTACTCAATAAGAGCTAGTCATTTCTTTCTTGATGCCATCACTGAACCTCATGTGAATCCGTTCGATAGTTCTTCCCCAAATGTATTCTAATTGATCATTTATGTACTTATCTCCCCTACTTGACTGAGGCTGTGAGCTCCTTGAGGGCTGGGATTGTGTTCCTATTTCCATATCCCCGCTGCCTGGCCATGTTGGGCACACTAGGTGTGAAAAATGCTTAGTCACTGAATGAAAAAATGAACAAATGAGTGAGTGAATAAAAGAAGGAGTCCACTCAGTTCACTAATGAATTATTATTCACTAATAAAGTACTCATTATCAATCTCCAGCAAATGTTTCTCCCTGGAGCGAACAATTCACTACATGGAAGATCATATCCTTTAAGATGACATCTTACAAGCAATAGTTTCTCCTCTACAAATAATTATTTTCTCAAGTTGTTATTTTTCCTTTTTGAAGGCATCTGTAATTATTATGCCTCATATCTCCATCTAGTGAAGCAAATTGGTAATACAGCAATTGAGATATCTACATGTGAATATAAGAAACACAGATGTGAAAAAAATCATTTATAGAAAATTATCTTTTCTTCTCCAGGTTCAGAAACCGTCCATTGTGTCTACTTTGTACTTTCCAGAGTTCAGCAAGTTTTCTCTTGCCAAAGTAACCTATTTTTAAATATCCAGACAGTTTCATACCACTGAAAGAAAATGTGGATATATGAAAAACAATTATAATTAGGTTGTCTTTCATCACTTTTAAATCAAAGAGCTATTGATATTTATTAACACAACGTTATCTAGATATTTTATAGAGTAACATTTTTGTAAACTATGCAAATAATACCAGCAATTTGATTTAAGTGTTTATTGAGAACTTTTTAGTCATCAAAATTTGCTTCAAAGTAAATATTATTTCATCATAATACTCATTTTTATAAAGCTTAAAAATAAAGATAACAAGATATATTGTTTAGGTAAGTCTCTGTCTATCTTTCTGTAGACTATAAAGAAAAGCAAGAAATTTGTGAACATAACCTTCAGATGATGGTCACCTTTATGGAGAGGCTAGGGGGAATGGAGCAGAGAGCAACCTCCAGCAGCTTCTAGAAGATTAGAAATGTTTCAATCTGTGTGAAGTCATGGGTTCATGGATGTTTATTTTATTGTTAGATATACATATTCTTTGACCCAGTAATCCTACTTTTAAGAATATCTCCTACAGAAACAAAGTACCAGTATATAAGGATATGCATAAAAAAAAAGAGAAGAAAGAAAAAATAAAATAAAGAAATGAATACAGTTGCAACATAACCTTCATGTATACTCTACTTTCGTATTTTTATCCAAGTGTGATATGTATTGGTTTTCCATAAAGGCAAAATTTGCTAAGTACTATGAGTATTACCATATAATATGCTTCAACAAAATTATCTATGCTTTAAAACTATTTTGTTAACTTTAAACAATATTGTAACTTAAATATATTGTTTGGTATAAATAGATACATATGCATAAATATAGTAAGGTATATTATGCTGATGAACATTGAATATTACAGAGTAGAGAAAGTCTGGTAGCATAAAAAAGAGGTAAATGAATTACAATGCTTTCATATGGGGACTTAAGAAACTTAAAGTTTAAAATCATCCTTGCTGTATATTATAGGAACACAATGTTCTATAGCATTTTCTCCCACCTATCACTTTAGTGTGAATTGGTACTTGTTCACTCAACAATATTTTATACAAAAAACGAATGCCCCAAACTCAATGTGAATCCTGCCATTCATCAGTATTTTGGATTTGTTTTGTTTTAATAGATAACACAAGTAAATAACAATATTATTATTGTTACGAATTCAATATTTGCAGCTAGAAAGATAATTGCATGACTTATCAAATTATAAAAGAAAATCAATTGTATTTCTATAGCTAGCAAGAAACTATTGAGAAATGAAATAAAAGTTACCATTTGCAATAGCATAAAATACGTAAACCTATTTATAAAAAATACAAGCATATAAATGGAGAGGCACGTCATGTTGATGGATTGGAATACTCAAGTTTGTTGATTTCCTCAGATTGATCTATAGATTGAACACAACCCCAATAAAAATCTCAGTGGTACTTTTTGTAGACAATGACAAACTGGTTCTAAAATTAATATAGAAATGCCAAGCACCAAAAATAGACAAACCAGTCTCAAAAAAGAAGAAAAGAGCTAGAGCTTATACTATTTGATTTAAGACTTACTGGAGAACTAGAGTAATCAAGACAGCGTGGTATTGTCATAGTAATAGACAAAGAAGCCAAAGGAACAGAATAGAATCCAGAAAGAGACCCACATATATATAGTCAATCATTCTGACAATTGTGCTAAAACAATTCAATGGGGAAAAAAGTCTTTTCAACAAATGGTATTATCGAACTGGATAAACATATGCAAATTAAAAAAAAAGAGAGACTGAAAGCCTACCTTACACTATACACAAAAATAAATTTGAGATGGATCATATTTCTAAACCAGTGTTTCTCAATCCTTTTTTCATTATTACCTCCTCCTCTTAGGAGCCTTTTTAGATGTATTTTCCCCCCAATCACCTCTCCTCCACAGTGGCCAAAATGAAAAAGAATAGACTTTGATAGTCCGGATTCCCACAGAAGCAGGCCTGGGACAAGGACTTAAAACACGAGTAGGGGAGTAGAAAAGTAAGAGAAGAAAGGAAAGAGATAAAGGCTGTCGCCAAATGGAGCTTAATCTTGCTGGGGAACTCCAACAGCAAGTGTAGACGATGTGTTTCAGAATTACACTATCCAAAGGTCAAGGGAGCTGACCTCTCATCAGTCATTGGTTGACATCTCTACTCAGGGCTTCCCCTACCCTTCTCACCTGTTTGAGTGGAGATCAAAGGGGTCTGGGTGGCCTGTGAAACTCTCAGAGAAAGAGTTTATGATGCTGGTGTGCACTGAAATGGGAAGGCTTGAGGGTAAACGAGCAGCCCTCAACAGCTTCTGCTATAAATACCAAGTATTGGCAGGGATGTGGAGCAATGGAAACTCTCAGACACCGGTATGATCACTTTGGAAAACTGTTTGGCTTCTTAGGCTGAGCATATGCATACCCTACAACCCAGTAATTCCATTCCTAGCTACATGTCCAAAAGAAATACGAACATATTCACCAAATAAAGTGTTAAAAATGTTCATGTAAGCACTATTCATAATAGCAAAAATGAAAAATCCCCAATGTCCCTTAACAGTAGAATGAATAAATTAAAAGCGCTATATTTATGCAATGTAATACTCTACAGCAATGAGATTGAACGAACCACAACTATATGTATCGGTGTAGCTGACTCTCACAAACGTAATGTTGCATAAGATGTAAGGCGAAAGAAGTCAGACACAAGAGTAGATACCGAGTAATTTAACTCACAGAATTTCCAAATTGGTGAAACTAATTATGCTATTAGAAGTCAGAATTAATCCAGTATAGTGGTTACCCTCACAAGGGAAGTGACTAGATGGGGGCTTCTAGGTACTGGTAATGCTCTGCTTCTTGAGCTGAGTACTGGTTATGAGTACTAAGTACATACTATACTGTATGTTCACAATGTGAAAACTCATTGAACTTTATACTTAGGATTTGTGCACTTTTCTGTATGTCGTTATACCTCGACCAAAATTTTACAACCTGCAGAAGTCAACATCAGCCTTCCTCATCCGCATCTCCCAACCGTAAAAAAAACTCCAGTGTGGTACTGACATGTGATGAGAGACTGATCGACTGAAACAGAACAGAACATCCATAAATAGACCGAAGACGTGTGACAGTATATACAATGTAAAGGTGGCTTTTCAAGTCAGTGAAAAATAGATGGATTATGTAATAGATGGTGTTGGGATAACTAGGTAGCTATTTGGAACAAAAATGATTTTAGCTCTACTTTATATCTTATATCAAAAAAATTCCAGATCAAAGAGTAAATTTTAAAAATAAAGTAAAATTAGTAAAAGAAACTCTTAGAGGATATTTTCAGAATTTTAGAGTAGAGAAGAGTTTTTAAAGTACACTATAACAAAAAACCCTCAAAAAACATAAAATAAAAGACCAATCAATTAAATCATATAAACTTAAAAAAATGTGTAGCAAAATCTAACATAAATAGAAAAGTAAACAAAAAAGGGAAAAATATCTCCAATTCACAATATGTATGGATGGCTAATATCACTGGCATGAAAAAGCTCCCTCAGATCAATAAGGAAAAGATCAATAAGCCACCAGAAATCTAGACAAAAAATACATACAAACAGTTCATTGAAAAAGAATAAAAGTGACTCAAATGTGAAAAGATGCTCAGCGTTACACACAATGAGTGAAATAAAGGTAATGCTACAATGTTATCACTCCTACAGCATTGACAAACATGAATACTTTTTATAATACACTGACTTAGCAAGAGCATGAGGAAGCAGGCCCTCTCTTACATTGCTAGAAGGAGACTCTAAAAGGTGGTGAAAGCTTTATAGAAAATAGTTTATTTGATAGGCAATATCTATCAGTATTATAGATGAACACAAAATTTTATCCAATAATTTTAGTTTTAGGGATATATCTTACAAATATGTTAGAACATGAATAAAATTATACATATATAGTATGTATTTGAAATAACATACTTTGTTATTTGAAATAACAAAAAATTGAAAGAAAAAAAGAAACTCTAACATCTATCAATAGAAAATCGGTTGATAAAATGCAGCCATAAAAAGAATGAAAAAGTTCTTTTTTTTTTTTTACAGATATGGAACAACTTCAAGTGAAAAAAGCAAGGTGTAGATTAGTATATGGTATATAGTATGGTAGTATTAGTATATAGTTTAGTATAGTATATTAGTATATAGTATTAGTATATAGTATAAATATATACTTACATTTTTTTAAATGTAAAAAGTAATAGTTTATAGATTCAGAAATAAATAAAATTTAAAAGTAGAACTATAGATCTAACTCATAAAATGTGAATATTAAAGGGTTAACTCAGCAGATTTAGGATGTTCAAACTCTGTACATTCTAAAGACATCTCCCCAGAGATAACCAATGATCCTTGGAATATCCTGCCTGATAAGAGTGTCTTGGGCCAGCCTGGTGGTGCAGCAGTTAAGTACACACGTTCTGCTTCTCGGCGGCCCAGAGTTCGCCAGTTTGGATCCCAGGTGTGGACATGGCACAACTTTGCAAAAGCCATGCTGTGGTAGGTGTCCCACATATAAAGTAGTGGAAGATGGGCATAGATGTTAGCTCAGGGCCAGTCTTCCTCAGCAAAAAAAGAAAAAAAAGAGGAGGATTGGCAGTAGTTAGCTCAGGGCTAATCTTCCTCAAAAAAAAACAAACAAAAAAAAAGAGGGTCTGCATACCTGGGGCCTTGAGCCATGCCAGATAGGTTATGCTAATAATGTGATTTATGGTAAACACCTGTTTTTGTTTGCCTGGGGCCCTTTGTCATGCTGTATCGATTTGACCTCTGGGAGGGACGAGAGACTGAGTAGTTAAGGTCAATCACATGAGGGCTCCAAGCCTATGTGTCTGATCCCCAGTAAAATCCATTAAAGTTTGGACGAGCTTCCCTGATTGGAGATACTTTGTACACATTGTCACACATCATTGTTAGGAGAATTAGGTTCTGTTCACACAACTCCACAGAGAGAGGACAACCAGAAGCTGTGCCTGGTAACCTCCTGGACTCTACCTTATGTGCTTTTTTCCTTTGGTGACTGTATTCTACATCCTTTCAATGTAATAGACCACAACCATGAGTATAACAGCATTTGTGAGTACCGTGAGCCCTTCAAGCTAGTTCCTGAACTTGAGAGTGGTCTTAGGGTCCCCTAACACAATAGGTAAAGCGATATTTAGAGGGGAGTTTATTTCTTCATATGCTGGGATTAGAAAGGAATAAAGACTGAAAATTAGTGAGCTAAGCATCCAGTTTAAGAAGTTAGAAAGAGGGCAAGAGAAAACTGGAGATCCACATGCAAAACAGTGAAGTTGGACCCATATCTTATACCACTCACAAAAATTAACTGAAAGTGGATTAAAGACTTAAATGTAAGACCTGAACCCATAATACTCCTAAAATAAAACATATGGAAATAGCTCCTCAACGTTGATCTTGGCAAAAATAAACAAGTGGGACTACATCAAACAGAAAATCTTCTGTACAACAAAAGATACAATCCACAAAAAGACACGGGCACCCTACAGAATGGGAGGAAATATTTGCAAACCATATATATCAGATAAGCGGTTAATATCCAAAATACATAAGAAACTCATACAACTTAATAGCTAAAAGACTAATAATCTGACATAAAATGGGCCGAAGACTTGAATAGACATTTTTCTGAAGAAGACACACAGATGGCCAACAAGTATAGAAAAAGATGCTCAGCGTCACTAATCATCCGAGAAATGCAAATCAAAATCACAATGAGATATCACCTCACACCTGTTAAGATGTATTATTATAAAAAAAAAAGACAAAAGATAAGGAGTGTTAGCGAGGATGTGGAGAAAAGGGAACATTTGTGCCCTGTTGGTTGGAATGTAAATTGGTACAGCCACTACAGAAACCAGTAAGGAGGTTCCTGAAGGAATTAAACATAGAACTACCATATGGCCTGGCAATTCCACTTCTGAGTACAGGTGTTTGCTTACTTCCAGAGACACACAGAGGAAGAGGCAATCAGGATTTGCACACACAAGGGAGCTAATAATTGACATCTCAAATGAAGTTGGGGTACATCCTGGAGGGACGCCCCACTCTTGCTCTGCTTCCAGCACTTTTCCCATGTCCCATACTCCCCCAGCACAATGGGAAAGTAGGAGGTTTCAGGGAAACAAAAAAAATCTCATTAGCCAAATAACAGAGGGAGGATGAGGAACTATTTACCTACCAAAACATACTTCGTACTGACGCCTAGGACTCACAGTTTTGTACATCTTTAAGGGAATCAATCATTTTCCTAAAAGAGTGTTGTTCCAAGAGTTGCCACTGACATTGAATACAATAAGAATAGGGCTCCTTGGAGTTAGACAATACCAGGCCCTACTTTCCACACCTAATATCAGGACAATCAAAATGCATGAATGGGCTGACATCTTGGGTATGGAGTGGGAGCAGGATCCCAGAGCCCAGCTGCTGGCACTATATTTTCTCACTAGAGTGGCAGGCTTCGTGATAGTTATTAATATTGAGAATTCACTATCAGTCCTCAGGCTTAGGGCAGGGGCCCCAGCAATGAAAGGGCCTCTTCTTTTTGAGACCTGCCATCCAGAACTTCCACTGGCACTGGGATCCAGAGCTTAAATTACCTGTCCCATGCATTGGGTCACAAGAACAAGTTTGGGTTTTATTAGGGAGACTAAGTGGCAGTTCAGGAACTTGTGGCTGCTGTCCCCTAGATGCAGGGTCTGTTCCTTCTTTCTTATGGGGACTGGAGAAAGGCAGATTATCTTGCAGGTGGAGGGCCCATGGCAATGATTCAGTGTGGGAAAAAGTTTGAGCTGATAAGACTAGGGGGATAATTTCCCTACGTAAGGATTCTTGCTCTATCTCCTTACTGTAAGAGTAAAGGGGTCATGACCTAACCAGTACTGTGCAGCTGTTGCCATGTTCTGAGTGTGTGTTCATGGCCCTATCCACCAACAACTAGTTATTCTTGAAAATAAAATAAAAATTAGTAAGTTTAAACACAGTATGTATTATGCAAATCCTAAAAATGATTTTCCATGAAACAAATTTCGGAAACTGTCTTTAATTTTGCACTTTTGACACGATTTCACACAGTACTGTTAACTTTACTAGAACATCAAAAGTTGCTATTTAAATGTTCTTCAATAATGTTTACATAGTCATTTGCAGTGTTTGAATGTTTCTTCTAGGCCATATTTTCTTAAAAATATTAATAAACAGCATTTCTCATTTATTAAAAATATGTAAATAAAATGTTATAAAACTATCAAATAACTTATGATTTTGAGAATTCCTAAGAGTTGAAATTTCTCATTCCTGAATCCTGGAACTTAATATCTTTTGTGAATTTGAAAACACATGATCAACTGAAGACCAGATGCTCGTTCTTAAGATTTTTTTAAGGGCAGTGTATATCATGCTAAAGAAGGAGAAGGGCCCCCCAAAATGACTGATATTGGGTGTTTTCTTACCTTAGTAATGGGGGTATAGAGCCAGATTTAATTTAATTTAGAAAAATTAATGTGACTTTTTTGCATCTCAATGTTGTGGAACAAATTCATATTTTTAAATTTATCATCCATTTAATCTTACAATTCTATGTATTGCTCATCCCCTTTGACAGAAAAAGAGACTGAGGCACAGAGAAGTTAACATACATTTAGTGGACTAGCTCAGAAGCAGGAACCAGGGATGGAGAACTCCCTGGTATTATGAGGAATAATCTGAATATAAGTGATATAAAGTACAACTCAATGGCCCAAATACAAAAGGGAATATATTGACTCATGTAACTGAAAAGCCTGGATAAAGACTGGCTTTAGGCAGAAGCATTGACACCTGGTTCCACTGACATCATTAGGATTCAGTGTCTCTCCATTTCTTAGTTCTGTCTTCTGTACTGGCTTCATTCTCAGACTTTATATGGTGGCACGATGGCTGCCAGCAAGTTCAGGACAATACCCTCCCAGGTTCAAATGTAGCTGAAAAATATGGTACCTCGTTCACAACGGTCCATGTGAAAGTTTCATTGTGCCTTAGCAGCTCCAGTTGAGTCACATGCTCACCTCTTTTGCCAGGCCTGAGTCACAAACTCATCTTTGGCGTAGGGGTGTGGTGGGGAAAACTAAAAATATCTGCACATAGACTGAGACTGAAGAATGGGAGTAATTCCCCAGAGACCAATAGAGATACTGGTTCCAGATGGGAGAATGAATGCTGGGTGCTAAAAACAATCAAAACAGTTGTCTACTTCATCCTTCTCTCCCTGCTCTGCTGCTGTCTTCTGGCTCTGAGCCATTTCATTGCACCTCTAGCCTCTCAAACTTCAATTAAAGGGTGGATGCAAATTCTCTGGAGGCTCTGGCAGAGGGAAAGGGGCGGGACGTGTCCCAGTGCAGATGAAAACTTCTGGGAGATCCTACCTTCCATGTGATTGGGCCATCCGATAACCTAGACTCTTAATTAATAGATTTCCTCATCTCAGAGCTCTTAATCTTAATTTCCATTCTAACTCAGCTATGGAAAGTCTTAGAGCTTATTTCCAGGAACAGCTCTGCCTTCTGAAATAATATTCTGATATCCTTCACTTTGACCTCAACCTCCAGCCCTTCCAGCCTATGTCCTCAGTATGCCAAATGCCAGTTCTTCAACTGTGTCAAGATCTTCAGTCCATCAACGTTTCCACCCACTCTCTAACCATTAGCAACCTATTTTGTCTTCATTTCTTCCTTCTTTCATTGATTTCAAGGTCTATCACTTAAACGACATCCCAAACACCTCCACCTTATTTCCTTTTCATCATGCCTGCCTGGCAGAATCCCAACTCTGCCTCTTCCAGGTCTGCCCTCTAGTAAGTGATTCAGCCTTATTTGATAAAATCACACACATGAGGATATTGGTGCTACTATGAACTCATGGTCGCAACTAGTGATCTGCTCCGAAACCAAGTGAAAATCATTTATTCATTCACTACTTCATTCATTCCATTCCTATGAAGCACCTTCCATGTGCTAAGTACTGTACTTAACCCTTGTGAACCCCAACACAAGAAGCTTCCTGCCTTGTAGAGTTTACATCATGACCTTCTTAGTCAATCCTCTCTTCCATCCTATTCAAGACTATTTCACATATTCTCCACTTTCCTCAAACTTTTGTTCCCCCGGCTTGATGGGCTGGAGCCCCTACAAAGAGGAACCGGAACCCATCAAATGGGAACTTTACATCAACAAACCTCCAAAGAGACTTATATCCCACCACTTCTTTCCTTTGTTTTATTCTGAAAGCAGTATCTGCACCAGACTTTCCTTGTCTCTTCCTTTCTCCATCCCAACAGTTTTCACACTGTATTGTAACTTTTGGCTTGGCTGTCTCTCTTGCCTGAAGACAGGAACACTGTCTAGCCCACACACTGCCCTGTCCCCAGCATCTGGAGCTCAATGTGTAGTGGCTACTCAATAACATTGGGAATAGTGAACGAACCACAGGCTGGATCTCCAGGAGGAGGCCCCGCCCAGCGTCCCCTGAGGGCGGCGCGCGCCCAGCGCCGGGGGCGGGGCCAGCGCCGGGGGCGGGGCCAGCGCCGGGGGCGGGGCCAGCTGGACGCCCTTCTCTGGCGCCCTCGTGGCGGTTCAACGAACTTCACCTCAGGAAACCCAGATTCCCCTCTGTGGCTTCCCGGAGACAAGAGTTGGGCACATAATCTTCCAGATCAGGGTCGCCAGCCTTTCCGGATGTCCAAGCGTCTTTTCAGCCTGCCCAGCCCGAGGGGCTTTTCCGACATCCCTGTCAGAACGGCAGGGAGGGTCCGGAGCCCTCCAGGGCCCTTGCACTTCCTGGCCTCAGACGGTGCTCCGGTGCTCCGAGGCTGCTCAGGGCTGGGCCTCCGAGGTGTCGAGCCCTCTGTGCTGAAACTCCACGAACATCCTGACGTGAGGTAGTCAGGAGGACTGCTGTTTATTGAACCGCCATGAGGAGTCAGGGCTTCGGCGGGCGGCGGGACCCGAGGCCCAGATTCCACTTTTCATGGGAATCTGTTCAGACCTGTCCGATAGAGCTGTGGTGAGACGGCGAGCGAACAAGAAAGGCGCTGCAGACGGGACCAGAATTGAGGACTTGGCGTGTGGCCCTGCTGCAGCTGCCACGTGGCCTTGGGGACCAGCCCACAGCCACCCCCCGCCCCTGCCCCTCGCTGAGAGGCGTTGGGCCTGGTCAGAAAGACTGCGGGCGAGACCTCAGGCCGTCGGCCTCTGCCGCTCCGCCCGAGACTGGGGTAAGCATCCCGCGCTGTCTTTGGGGGACCCGGATCCGGGATGTGGAGGGTGCTCACGGTCCCTTGGGACCTGCTTCCAGAAGAGCTGATCTTCCATGAAGCTCCGTGGTGCCAGCAGCGAGGCCCACTGGAAAGGTGCGCGGGAGGCGGCGGGAAAGGCCGGGACAAGGCCGCGTGCCCCAGACACCAGGACACTACGTCCTGAGGCCTCAGGCCGCCTCCCGCAGGTGGAACCCGATGGCAGGCTGTGTACCCGGCAGAGCGTCCGAGACCGCTGCTTCCATTCCGCGTCTGATGCATCCTGCGCTCCTCAGGCCTGGTGTTCCATAGGATCTGTAGCCGTGTTTGTTCCCCCCGAGGGGGAGGGAAATGAGGGTTTTTCAAAAAGCTTTTCTGAGAGAGAATTCCTACACAGTTCACCCCTTTCAAGCCTACAGTTCAATGGATTTTTAGTATGTTCCCAGAGTTGCGCAGCCTTCATCACTATCTAATTTTAGGACTTTTTCATTACCCCAAAAAGAAGCCCCAACTTATTTCTAGTTTTCCCTAATTCTCCTCCCTACCCTCCACCCTCCACCCCGGGTCTTTGTTTTGTTGTTAGTGCCATGGTGACTCCGAGTGACCCCATGGACAGCAGAGTGGAACCCTGCCTGGTCCTTTTGCGCCATCCTCTCAGCTTCCAGCGCTCTATCAGGGTTTTCATGGTCAGTATTTTTGGAAGCGGGTGGCCAGGTCCTTCTTCTTAGTCTGTCTTAGTCTGGAAGCTCTGCTGAAACCTGTCCACCGTGGGTGACCCTGCTGATGTGTGAAATACCGGTGGCATTGCTTTCAGTGTCACAGCAACATGCAGCCACTACAGTATGACAACCAAGAGATGGGTGGTGTGGTTTCCTAAGAACTAGGAACCCTAGTTCTGAACCCTAACCACTGGACCACTAGGGTTGGCTACTCCTTGTGTAGGCAACCACTAGTGTACGTTCTGCCTCTATAGATATGCTTATTCTGGACATTTCATATAAGTGGAATCCCACAATTTGTGATCTTTTATGCATGGTTTCTTTCCCTTAGCATGATGTTTTCAAGGTTCATCTGACTTGTAGCACGTCAGTACAGTCTTGCTCAGCATGATGACATTTCGATCAAAGATGGATGATATATACAAAGGTGGTCCCATAAGGTTAGTATCATATAGCCTAGGTATGTCGTAGGCTGTACCATCTAGGTTTACGTAAGTACACTGTATGATGTTCGCACAATGACGGAATCACCTAATGACGCATTTCTCAGAACATATCCTGGTCGTTAAGTGACACACTTCATTTCCTTTGTTGCTAAATAATATTATGACTATCCCACATTTTAAATAACCCTTCATCCATTTATCAACATTTGGGTTATTTCTGCTTTTTGGCAATTATGGATGATGTTGCTGTGAACATTTGTGTGAAAAGTCTTCGTGTGGATGTATGCTTTCATTTCTCTTGGGTATATACCAGGGAATTACTGGGTCATATAGTAACTCTGTGTTTAACCTTTTGAGGAACTACCAAACTGTTTTCCAAAGTGACTGTACCATTTTACATCTCCACTAGCAATATGTGAGGATCCCAGTTTCTCCTGTATTTGTCAATGCTTGTTATTATCTGTCTTTTTGATTATCACCATCCTACTGTGTGTGAAGTGCTATCTCATTGTAGGGAAATGCGTTTTTAACAGTTGTTTCCTCATTATAAAAATGTTATAGAAACAATTTTGAATAATTTGAAAAAATTACTTTTAATATATGTATATATTTCTTTCCAGACATGGTTTATATAATACATGGTTTTAAAAATAAAAGTAAAAAAACTTTTGACGTTCAATCATAAACAGGTTGTGTTTATGTAAACTCTTCCTACACATTATTTAAAATAACTATGATATTCTCTGAGGTGGATATACCATATTAACTTAACCGTTCTATTTTTCTTTGACGTCTAGGTAGTTTTCAATATTTTGATGTTATAAGACTTATGTTTTTCCACATAATTGTTTTTGCTTAAAATTGATCTTGTTCCAAAAAGCATCAATATTTTCCTGAATTTCAGGAAAACCCAAGGTTCTACCCATGGGCTGCTGCTCTTTTCTTTCTACTGAGTTATCCACTCAAGTCATTAGTTATCAGTGCTAACTTCTTCTCTGAGCTGCAGACTCATAAATTCAATTGCTTCCTAACCTCGGTTTCCCACAAGTACCCCAGACCAAAGATCTTCAAAACTTAACCCATTATCTTCCTCTATCACCAACCTCTTCTTCCTTTTTATTTCCAGCACCAATAATTAGCACCCAGTCATCCAAGGAAGAAAGACAGGAGCCATTTTTCCCCTTCATCCTTCACAATAACTAGTCAGTCACAAGTTTTGCTGATTTTGTCTGCTTTTTCTAAAGTCTGTGTCTTCTCCCAGTTTTCCCTACTACACTGGTTTTCAGGCTCTCAACATCTCTCACCTAAGCTGTGCAGTAGCCTCCTACTTGATTTCTAATCCCTCAGTGCTGTCCCTCTTAAATTCTTTCCCCTCTCTAGCTCTAGACAACCTGCCCACCACAAAATCATCATGAAACACCCCTACTTAAAATCCTTCAGCGATCCTCTATTGCCTAGTAAATAAAGTCTATATTTCTTAATATGGTATAAAGGGCTCTCTATTTTTGTAGATTTTGGTACTCTCTGCTCTATATTTGTTACTAGAATAATAGATAAATGTCTACATTTTCCCCTGAAGTCCCCATGCTGTTCAGTGCTTCCATGTGTTTGTTTATTATGTTTTTTCTGTCTTGAATTTCTTCACCACTTTTTTTCTCCTGCCTAATTACTTACTGTCCTTCAAGCCCAAGCTCAGGCATCATCTCCTTCAGAAAATCTACCTTGAAGTTCCAGAGTGGGCCAATGACCCTTCTTTCTGCTCCACATAGTGTTGGTCTCTATCTTTGCACTTCAACATCCTTTTAAACCTACCTCCTGAGAATAAAGTTTCTTATAATTTCAATATCTATAGTCATTCCGTTCATTCCTTTTTCTTCTGTTTATAATTGTTGTTGCCTCCTGCTCATGGTGGTTTGATCCCTCATATGTTTGCTAGATTTTATCAAGAGCTTGTATTTGTCTGAACTTTAACTGTGAGAATCCTGAGGGACCCGAACTGAGATGATTTGCCTTGGTTTCTCCTGGGTGCTAGGGGTCACTACCAATCAGGAACTGTTTCAATTTAATTTATTGGATTGAGGTTTCTTGAACTGTGATTGTAGCATAAATTCAAATCCCAGCATGAGAATAAGGCTGGTTACAAAACATTAGGGAAGACTATTAAAATTATTAATGTTTTAAAATCCAGTGCCAGCAGATATACTGACTTGCTTGTAGGTTCAATTTGCCAGCATATAGATTTTTCCAAGTTTATCTTTTCAACTAAATATATATCCAGTTTGGGTGCCTGGATATCTGTGGAGGTCTCAGAGTCAACTGCACACTTCTTTAGGTTCAAATCCTATTACTTGGTTAACCAGCAAAACTCTAGATTCCCAGGGATATGTCAGAGCTTTTCAAAGCCCTCTCTTGACATCTGTTCCACAGTTTTTTTTTTTTTTAAATGTTACTGTTACTGAAAGTTTCTGAACTTGGTGCCAATCCAAATAATGAGAACAGAGTTTTGGGTAAAAAGGAAGAAAACAGTTTTATTATTTTCTTTCCCAGGCAAAGGGGGTACCAGTTAGCTAATGCCTTAGGAGCTACTGGCTCCCTGTTAAGAAGTGGGTAAAGGGATTTAAAGGTTTGCTGCTTGTAGGCAAGGAGAGCCTGTGACCTTGCTGATTAGCGCTTTCCCACCAGCCTGTGTTTGGCCTCATGAGGCTGCTTGCAGAGAGGTGAATGGTGAGATAAGGGAATCTGCAGGTGGCTAACCTTGGTTGTCTCCCTCCGTGGTAGATGGTGGATTCTGGTGCCAGGAAGCCAAGGAGTTGGGGCCTGGGAAGCTTCAGTTTCTTGATATTCTCTGGACATCAATTTTCCTGTAATAAACTTCAAGGACCCATGATTAGCCAAAACTTTAGTGTGAGTCCAGTGTGAGGCCACCTGGGCTTTAACAATTTGTAACTTATATTTGGTTGTAAAGCTTAGGGAGTCAAAGGTTAAAGAAACAGATATTTACATATGAGTGTAACTAAAGAGGCAGGGAAAGGGGATGAGTGCTTTCTGGTTTTAACCCTGTATATGCTGGGTTTAATGCAGGGGAACCAATATGAGGGCCCGTATTAAGTAAAAGCGTGTAACGTTACCTATTGTTTGCCCCACCTCCTATCTACCACTTTAGGCAGCCACATGTTAACTAACAAAGCTCTATGTTTTTGGTTTTGACACACTTCCAGGGCATCCCTGGTTTCCGTGTTGGCTTACCACTTTAGTTTCAGCTCTAGAGTGTAAGAGTGTATGTGTGTGTGTGCGCACGCGTGCGTATGTAAACATTTAGTACTTCTCTTACTTTCTTGTGAGTTTAGCATTTAAAAGTATGTTTGAAAGTAATGTCAGTGAAAATGGCAAAGTAGAGACCTCCAGATATTCTTCCCTTTATAAAAGCAACAAGAACACTTGGGGAAAATGGTGAGAATCAACTTTTTCAAAACTCTGGAAATTAACCAAAGGCTTGCAGCCATTTGGGGAGCATTTATTTAAGAACATAGGCTGAATTTTGGTGGGACCAGGGGGCTCTGTGATGTTCTAACTTGCCCTATTCCTATCACACCCTCCCCAGCTCCATAGTAGCCTTGAAAACCAACATCCTGCAGTCATGGTAAAAACCAGCCTCTTGGATGCCATTGGAGGGAATAAAAGGGGATTGGACTCATTCAAAGCCCCATTCCCAGAGAACTGTCATTATTTGACCCATCTAGTGGGTCCCTGGAAAACCCCACTCAAAAGACTGCCTTTGACCTGACTTGTAGCTCCTCCAGCCTCCTCCCTGAGGACATTTGTTGAAAACAATCAATCAGAGGCAATTGTCAAATGTCATAGCTTCCTGAGGTGTAAATAGCAGTTGGGGCAAACAATAGGCTAACCAAAATGCTTAAAAGAAAAAGCTGTGGAATGAGATGTCCATAGGGAGCTTTGAAAAACTGCAACACATTCCCAGGAATCTAGAAGGACACCTGTACATCTTGGGATGTGCACGTGTCCAGGACTTTGCATACTTAGGAAAGATGTGAAAAGGCCCAAAGCTCTCACCTCTAGCTAACCTTGAGGCTATGCTCAAGAAGAAAATGAAGGTTATGGTGGAGTTGTAAACTTTTTGGCTAAATGTTGAAGGCATACTCTAACGTGCACACAAAGCTCCTTCTTAACAACTGAGAGACTTAGTGGTTCCAGACATCTGAGGGAATCTCTGTCCAATTATTAGCTGACCATTATGCAAATCAAACTGTCTTTAGTGGTCACACTGCACAGAGAATAGAGAGTTTACAGAAGTAGTTCAGGAAAGTCATTAAACAAACACACAAAAAAACAGCATCAATAAACCCTGAGGAAAGGGAAAAGTCTGATTTCTAGTTGTTAGTATTCTTTTTTATTTTTCAGTGAGGAAGATTGGCCCTGAGCTAACATCTGTGCCAGTCTTCCTCTATTTTGTATGTGGGATGCCACCTCAGCATGGCTTGATGAATGGTGTGTAGGTCCACACCTAGGAACCCAAAACCCCAGGCTTCTGAAGCAGATCGTGCAAACTTAACCACTGTATCACCAGGCCAGCCCCTCTTATAGTCTTCAAAAAGTCCAGTTTTCAACAAAAAATTTAGAGACATAGAAAGAAGCAAGGGCTGTGACCTTCAGAAGAGTTTCTTGGCCTTTTTTTCATCCTCTTATATGAGACAGGAAGGCTAGAGGGGGATTGGGTTCTCTTGTTACCCTCCCCCTAGGCCAGATAAGGCTCTGATAGAGTAGTTTCTCTTTAGGGCAGGTCTTTCTCACAGAGAATAGAATGCTCTGAGCATATTTCAAAATGATCTGGCCTTTAAGTCATCAACCTGACACTTAAGTCAGTGACCGTTTTATTCATTTTTGTATCTTGCAAAGTGCTTTAGAGAAATACTAAATAAATATGACTTTAATCTTTTTTTCCCCATGTCTTCAACTGTGGCCATTTACTCAATACCAGAACATGTACCAATACAGACTGTCAAACTTAACTGTCTTTATTTATTCCTCTTTTTGTGGTAATTTTTATATCGTAATTTCCAAACAGAAATTTCTAATGCTTTATCTATATTTTTAAATCTTTATTTCCATATTTGTTTTCATTTGTTTAGCATGTGCTTCTGCCTTTCAGATTTACCGTACTAGGAATATGGGTGTATTTTTGATTTACACGTAATATTTGATTGCTTTCTTTCAATCCTGTGAAATCATAGCCTGAGTAAATGAAATGTTTTTTTCCTGAGTCTTGTATTAACCTTGCCTATTTTAGTCAAATTTAATATTAGCTGGAAAACATTGAGCCCTCTGGTCATTCTCTTCAATCCACAGGGAAAGCCAAAAACTTATGGTAACCTTCTTCAGACTCAAAATATATAAGATGCATCCCCTCCATCAGATGCAAAAAAAAAAAAAAAAAAAAGTAACAGGTGAGACAGTCTACTCTGAGATTATTATCCTGGGATCTTTGATCTTGGTACCCCTCCCTCCCAACATTTCTTTAAGAAGAACAGCGTCTGTGTGTCTGTTATTTGTTTTTTAAAAAAGCTTATTTTATTGAAGTTATATTGGCCTATAACATTGTGTAAATTTCAGTTGTACATTATTATATATCAGTTTCTGTATAGACTGCAGGTGTTCACCACCAATAGTCTAGTTTTTATCCATTACCATACATATGTGCCCCTTTACCCCTTTCATCCTCCCCCCCATGCTCTTCCCCTCTGGTGACAACTAATCTGTTCTCCTTATCCGTGTGTTTGTTTATCTTCCACATATGAGTGAAATTATATGGTGTGTGCGTCTGTCTTTAAGTCCCTGCAGTCTAGAACCCAGTTCATTCTATTCCTCACTCTATTATGATCTCAGGAATGTCAGGAATCTCTTCTTTGGGACTGCCATGGAGATGGAGTTCTTGTTTCAGTACTGGCTTGTACCCAGCACAGGTAAAGACCTAAGGATGGGGGGTCTCTGGACAAGGACATCCCATCCCATCCTCTGCCCACTATATTGCCCTCTCATCCTCAGAGAGTTAGAGTGTAACATTTTAGAGGCGGCTGGGTTACGGAGGGGAAGAAGAAGGGTGGAGAGAAGGGGCAGGTTGGGGGGCTCTGGGGCCCAAAGACAGGAAGGTTTGCCTTGCGCTCATCTATGGGGAGCATTAATTAACATTTCTCTCCCACGCAGAGACCTCCCCGAGCCCCCTCACCCTTGGGGGACTGGGGACAACTAGGTGGATGTAGGACCAAGTAGCAGTAACCTTGTTGCAGGCCGGGAATTGGGCCAAGATGACTTAACGGGCTTGGTTTTGGGAAATTAAAAATTAAAAAGAATGAAAAAAAAGAAAAGGCATTATCCCGAAAGACAACAGGAGAGAAAACTACTACTAGGATTTCAAGTTAAGTTCTCTCCCATTTAGGAAAAGTTGTACCCAAGTCAAATATCTGAGTCCTGCACCCTACGGCCCCACCGTCCCACCGCCCCTCTGCCCCTCGGCCCCTCTACCCTTCTGCCCCAGCCCCTTGTGAGCTGCAGCGCCTCATCGAAAGCAGCTTATAGACAGGTAAGCGAATCTTGGGTTTGTAGGGGAGGGTTACCCCCAAGAAATCCAGCTCTCCGTTGGCCCTTCCTGGTTCTCTGGGCCGCCTCTCTGGAACAGATGGCAGTGGCCTCGGAGCTTTGAGATTACTGTTTCCATTGTGCATGAGCTGGTATCCCTTGAAAGTATGGCATTTACTGGTGTTCTTTTGGGCCCCAAGCCCAATACTCAAAATCAACATTTATGCCCAAATTAATCTGTCTTTTAAAAGTATTTTTCTATTTGTTTTCACTTTTCTCTCCTTGCCCAGAGTTTAGGTGCTTGTGGCACATTTTTCAGTGTAGATATAATGTTGCTACTGATTAACTTGACAGTGGACTTGGTAGTGTCTTTTTACTCTCTAGTGACTTCCAGTTTTCTTACATGACATAAATCTGCTCTGTGAAATGGTGAGAGGCACATCTCTTTGCTTTCCTAGTCCTTTGATTTATTCTACAGAATATTTCAGGGTTAAAATATCGTGAATCACTATGATGATGTAAAATTGGTTTAAAACGGGTTTTGTTTCACTTTCTGGGTCCTGTGTAGCAAGTGAACAATCTTTAAAGCGCCCTATACTTGAGCCAAACTTGAATTTTATTGAACATTCAAAAAATGTTTTCCTCTATTTCTTGAACTAAAATAAAATACTGAGGGCAAGTACACAATGCCTATTTCACAGGATTGATAAAATTGCACAGTATTGTAGATTTCATGTTTGTGGATTCAAAACTTTAGAAATGCTGATCCATACCTAGTAAGTTCTATGTGTGACTTTCTTTCTAAGTTGGGAATATCATTTGTGTTTTAAACTCATTGAATATAAAAATACATGCTTTTCCTTTTCTTAGATTGATTTAGAGTAAATTCAACCACATGACTGCAACAATACTATGAAGAGGAATAGTTTCGATCTCTGGTTCAGCTGTTGCAGAAGTAATACGTAAGTGATAAGATTCAAATTCACTGAATTTTAAACATAATTCTCAGCCTTGGTTAATCGAATAGGGAATACATGCGTCCCTTCTTTCATAATAGATGTAGACTGTATGCAAATGAAATTTGTCAAACTCAGAATTTAAAGACCTTGTTTTATGCCTGTAATTTCCTTAAAAATAGCACAGCTTAGGCAGTGTGCCAGTAATAAAATGCATGTGCCAGTCATGGTCCCTTTAAGCTCCTCCAGGGGTGACTGGTTGCTCTGTCCATGGATGGTGAGCTAGTGTTCAACTCAGGAAGCCATTTTCCAGAGAAGGCCACTGCAACGGCTTCCATTGTCCCATCTTGATCAACACCTGAAACACTGTTAATTCCCACAGTGAAGGTCACAAATGAATTTTTCTTAGTGACATTAGTGGCTTGCAAATCAGCATGATAGATGTTGGAATTGTAGGAATATTCAAGATCTGTGGAATTGGCTGAAATATTTTAGGGACAGCCCACTCTTGCATCAACAGGTTATCAGAATCAAATGAGTGAGGCTTGTAGTATATATACCCTTAGGGATGACACCAGAGGCTTTATCCTTATAGTGTCTCAAGCCATTGGTTGAGGAAGATTTCAGCCTCTAGAATATGGGGAATCTATTGGAAATGAGCCTTTCATATAAGGTGATGTTTGGAGGACCTAAAAGGACAGACAGCTTACAAATGGTTGTGCCTGCTTACTACTGAATGTTTCATTAAATGAATGTCTGTATGTATGGCATATTTTGTCTAAGACCTGCTTTTGTTGTAACCTGGCAGCATGACTTAAAGGTGTAGCTACTCTTCAACTACCCTAGATTTCTACTGTGGCTCCTCCTACCAAAAAGCACCTAAGAATTGTGCATGACCAAGTTAGTTTAGGTCAGTTTGCAAAACCCACTTTCCTTAGAAGGCAGTTTAGCTACCTGCTTATTCACGTCCCATGAAGGAGTCACATCTATGTCCCCAAGCAGTTTATCAAGCTAGTCTTTCAGGTTTCATATACTACTCTCCTTGAAAGGAGTTCAGGTAATATCTAGGGACAGCTCATGCCCTGTGGGTAGATTGGTGCCCCAAGCAACATTCTTAGCAGTCCTGGCCTGTCATCTGGATCTCAGGGGTAATTTGTGTATCTGCCAGTTCTCTTTCTCAGAAGCCATCTGGAAAATCCAGTAATCATTCAATAGGCTACCTATGTCAGAAACTCAAATTCTTACCTTTTTGGTTACCCAAATATTTTTCCCTGATGTAATTTATTAGTGTATTCTGCACAGTCAATCCTGGTAGTCTTCCTGTTGAAAAGCAACTGATACATATAGAGGTCTTTCTTTTTGAGGTAATCTTTTCTCTTAAGGCCTGAAGGGGCTTCTATGAGCCATGCTTCATGGGCATCAGTACACCCATCTAAAACTGGGACTGCTCCTTTCATGGACCATCAGCCCAGGCCAAGGGGTTTGATGATCCATATTCTAGCTCTTCTTTCCAGACAGTTTGCAAGAATAACATAATCTATCTGTGCTTAGAGTTCTAAGCTATTGATTAGAGTCCAAAATTGGTTTGTAGGGTGGAATAAAGAAAAACCATTTGATACAGTGTTTCTAAAATGTGTTCCTCACGTATTTCCACTGTGAGAAAGAGGTTTTTGTGGTCAAATAAGTTCAGGAATCTTTGCATACTCTGGTCTCTCTCAGATAATCACAATGCTTATTAGTATACAAGTCCTACACACAAAAAAATGTGTGCAATCAATAATTTCTTAATTTTATTGAACATTTGGAGAGTTAGGAAAGTGTTGTGGCTAAGAGCATGGATTCATTAACAGATGGATTCAGCTCTCAGCTCTACCATTTCAGGCTGGTGATGATGGGCAAGTTACTCACCATCTCTGTAGCCCATTTCTCTCATCTATAAAATGGGGATGATAATACTATATACCTCCATGGGATTATTGTGAAAATTAAATGAATTATTTTATGTAAAGTATTTATAATAGTACCTAGCACATAAGTGCTATTATTATTATTATTAAATCCTATTAATATCTCCTCAAGCTACTCTTCCATTACATACACATTGGGAAATGCACTTATTAATATATTTTATGTGACCCAAGGATGCCATAAGAGCAAATGCTGGTGTAGTCATTGAAACATGTCTTGTAGAAGGCATTTCCTGTGACATTTGTCTTAAGATCATTTGCAGACTTGATGCTTACTAAGCATGTGTGATGTCCAAAAGCCCACTGAAGAAAACTTTCCAATGCAAAAAAGTGTTTAAAAGACAGACATATTGAAATGATGGAAAAATGGAATCTCCAAACATTTCAGTTGTCACCAGGAAGACCTAATACAATGTCTAAAACCTACTTTTAGATACTTTTGAAATGAGAGAGAGATGATTCAGTTAATAAAAAGTAAGTTATGAGGTTAAAATATCTACTTGTTCTAAAATTTCAGCATTCATTTTCTTAGTGTATGACTATTCTTACGACTTTCTAAAGACATTTGAATGCAAACTCTTAAAATACTGTAAAAATCTTTCATGTGAGATGATGGCAAATAATTTTGTGCCTTTTTAAAGGAAAGATGAAAGTTTGAATACCACTTTCGGATCAAGTGCCTCCCCTTTTAAATGTCACACAGCTGTTGCATGAGTCCTATCTCTATTGTGTTGAGTAATGGTAGAGAGGATTAGACACAGGTTGGTTGCTTGATGAAACAAATTGGCTTGCCAGTTACATTTGATAGACACTACATACTGAGCATCTGCTACTCCGCTTTACATGTTCACATTTTCCAGGCACACTAACTGATATTAACCGACATGCTAGAATCCCAGTTTATTAATTTCAGTCTGATGTGTAGTTGGAAGGGGATAGAATGCTCATTACAGTTGGTTGGCACATTCTCTTCCCAGAATAAATTTCTCCTTAGAAAACCCAGTCAAGTTTTGTTGATGAGGATAGTCAGGATAAACGCAGTTGAGTGATCTCAAGGACGTTCTGTGCCCTTTCTTCCTGTTGGGCCTCACCTTGCAAGTGGTCCAGGAAATGTCTGTCAGCCTGGTTGGAGCTCTTGGTATACTGACCAACATGAAATCTTTGGGAGTTCTTCCCCTGACTGCATATTGGCTCTGCTTCCTTACATGACATTAGAACCTGCATGTTACCATTAGTTAGATCACAGATGATTTGGCATTATTTTTAGTTTCCTTGCTGAGACCAGAAGACCCCCTAGTTACTTTGGAAGATTTGAATGGTACTTCGGTTCCATCCATCATGCATTTACACATCATCTGTAGTCAGTTACGCATGCAGCTGACTATTCCCATTCAGTTTTCGTGGATTCTTGGTTCAGAGTGTGACATCTGACATGCAGACTGAGGGTGACGGCACAGTAAGAGATTTTCTTTTGATGGTCATCATGTTTTTCTGTGAAGGATTAGCACATTTTTATGTTGCTTACTAAGCAAGAGATTTTCAAGCAGAGCGTTAGACAATCTTTTATGACTAGATTCTCAGATAACTATTTAGAAATTGTATGTTACAGCAAGAAGACAAAGTTCTATACTTCTGCTAGGTTTCATTATACTTAGCTGGAGGCTTTGACTCCCACAGTGTCAACAGAAGACATTAAAACAAATCTGAGGGGACAGCTAATCTTTGACAAGGGAGCTGACGGCCTACAATGGAGAAAAGAAAGTCTCTTTAACAAATGGTGCTGGGAAAACTGGAAATCCACATGTAAAAGAATGAAAATTGACCATTCTTTTTCACCATTCACAAAAATAAACTCCAAATTGATCAAAGACCTAAAGATTACACCTGAAACAATGTCTTCTAGAAGAGAATATAGGCAGTACATTCTTTGACATCAGTATCAAAAGGATCTTTTCACACACCATAACTCCTCAGACGAGGGAAATAATAGAAAGAATAAACAAATGGGACTTCATCAGACTAAAGAGCTTCTTCAAGGCAGGGGAAAACAGGATTGAAACAAAAACACAGCCCACTAGTTGGGAAAAAATATTTACAAGTTACTTACCTGACAAAGGGTTAATCTCCATAATATATAGAGAACTCACACAGCTCAACAACAAAAAATCAAACAACCCGATCAAAAATGGGCAGGGGTCATGAACAGACATTTCTCCAAAAAAGATATACGGATGGCCAGTAAACACATGAAACGATGGTCATGATCGCTGATCATCAGGGAAATGCAAATCAAAACTACAATAAGATATCACCTTATACCTGTTAGAATGGTAAAAATAACCAAAACAAAAAGTGACAAATGTTGGAGAGGTTGTAGAGAAAAAGGAACCCTCATACACTGTTGGTGGGAATGCAAACTAGTGCAGCCACTATGGAAAACAGTATGGAGATTTCTCAAAAAATTAAAAATAGAAATACCTTATGACCCAGCCATATCACTACTGTGTATCTATCCAAAGAACTTGAAATCAGCAATTCCAAAAGTCCCATGCACCCCAATGTTCATCGCAGCATTATTTACAATAGCCAAGATGTGGAAGCAACCTAAATGCCCATCAACTGATGATTGGATAAAGAAGATATGGTATATATATATATACAATGGAATACTACTCAGCCAGAAAAAAAGATAAAATTGTCCCATTCACAACAACATAGATGGAACTTGAAGGTATTATGTTAAGTGAAATAAGCCAGATAGAGAAAGACGAACTCTGTATGCCTCCACTCATAGGTGGAAGTTAAACAGAGAGACAAAGAGAACTGATCGGTGGTTACCAGGGGAAAGGGGGAGTGGGGGGAGGGCACAAAGGGTGAAGTGGTGCACCTACAACATGACTAACAATAATGTACAACTGAAATTTCCCAAGGTTGTAAACTATCATAATCTTAATAAAAAATTAAAAAAAAAACAAATCTGAGGACAAAATTGTACAGTGCCAGATGGTTTTCTGACTTAGGATTTTCTGTAGAATAATAGGTTTTTCTTAATTGAACTCATTTCTGGGTCATTTTTTTAGTCTTATTTCCAATCTGAGAATCCTACAGATACAGTTTCCTCTGTTTAAACATTCCTATATGTGAGTAATCAAAGTTCTGAATAAATTAATATTTTAAGTATAACTTGGGCAACACATTTTAAAGGGAAATCTGCAGTGAATGTATCAGAAAATTAATTATTTTATTAGTACTTTATTAATAATTCACTTAAGAAGAATATAGTGAGCACCTACTATGCACCTGGCATCAATATATGTGCTAATGATATAGATTAAGAAGCAGAGACAAGGTCTTTGTTCTCTTGAAGTCTACATTTGGGCAGAAGAGGTGTAAAAGACTGAAAACAAATTAGTAAATGAATAGCAGGCAGTAATGAGAAGTCCTGTTGAAAATTAAATAAGTGATAGGGAGTGAGTGTAAGCCTACTTCTGGTTGAGGGTCAGGAAAGATCTCTTTGAGATGATGACATTTTAAATGATGTCTGATTGACAGACGAGTGGTGTGGTTCTGAGACTGGACAGTGAACCCACACCGCCGAAGCGGTGAGTGCCGAACTTTAACGACTAGGCCATCAAGGCTAGCTCTAAGGTCTGATTTTCTCAGTAAATTTGATATGAGGGGAGGTGATGGCCCCAGGCGCAGACAGTCTCAGAAACCGTGAAACACTGTGACCACTCAACTCCTGTGGTCAGGATATGTCACCTTTGAGCTCTTGGGGAAAGCGGCATTTGAGGAGGCATTTGAGGTTGTCACCTGGGGCTTGGGAGACGGAGGAGGTGGAGGAGTGAAGGATCAAGGATTGTTCAGCCCTTCCCTGCTTTCATCAGCTAACCTAATGCTACTCTAATTTTATCCTAGCTACATCTGGGTGGTTGCTACTTGTTTCTGCTGAGAAAGGAAAGTGATCGCTTCCAAGCAACTCAGGGGAGAGGCAAGAACGGTCCTTAAAATTTTCCCTCACACTGAGCCCCTCAAGGCTGCCACCCACTGCCCCTAATCCCAGGCTACCCACCCATTAAGAGACAGCCTTCAGGCCTCTGTCATTTCCCAGGGTTGTCACTCTTGTTATTTCTGGGAATGCATAGTTCCTTAGGACTTCTGAAGTTTTGGGAGGAGGATGCAACATGCCGTACCATTTGGCGTCTTGATAGGAACCCATGATTTCTCTGGAAATTATCAGGGTGTGTTACTTTGATGAGAACCTTTAAGTGTATTTGAACTTTAAGATATATATACTAATGTATATTGTTGCCAGATACAGAATTAATGAAATTTGAAAGAATTTGGTGAAGAGTGCAGGCTGTCCAAAAATCAATAATATTTGTGCAGTGCTGAATATTAGCATGATACTGTGAAGGTGACAGACTCAAAGTGCATTTTGCAAGTGTCTTATTTGGTAGATGAAGAAAAAGATAAATAGAGAAAAGATTACCCAAGCCAGTTTTGAGGTGAAAAGTCTTGATTTTGGCTAATATAACCAGATAACGTTTTCTGAAAGGACTGTAGAGAAAAAGAAAAAGAAAAAGAATCATTGTAAACGCATGGTCTTCACGCAGGTCAGAAAATCTTTTAATCATCATTTGGTCATCCTTGACCTTCCTACTTGTTTCTTTCCTACCAAATAACAACCAGGGACTGGGCCCTGACACTGTATGTTCATTGTTCTTGTGTATTCTCTTTCTATCTATATCTCTGTGTTAGCTCTTACTTGGATGCACCTCCCCATCCCGACACACTCAGATCCCTCTCACGTTTCCCAAAGTGATTCCAGAGTGCATGAAGGAGAAACAAAATGGTGAAGAAGGAAGGAGGTTTAATCATGAATGCTATGTCTCCCTTGTTCCCTTCATTCTCTTTCCAGTGGATACACACAGGGACACACAGACACGCACACACGCACACACAGAACCCGGAGACTGTGTCAGAGGTTCCAGTGCTGGACCCTGAAACGGATGCTTTTGTTTCTGTCGTGTTTCCTCGTGACTTTACTTTTTGTGTGCTGCAATTCTGTTGGGAAAAAGAACCTGATTATCTTCCAAAATGTCTGACTCTATTTTTTGTACATGTTTTTTACTCTATGGCAGGGTTATGGATTCTTCCCGAATGTCGTCTGGCAACAGTGACAAGATGGGGTGAGTTGACATGAGTGATCTGAGTGGTGAAAGGTATGGGGGGCATCGATGGCAACAACAGGTTTCCATAAGAGACTATAAGCTTCTGTAGGTAACTTTCTTTCCTGTTGGGCCTAGGTGGCAAAAGGAAGGAGGAGTCATAAGAGGGAGACTTCTTACTCTCGGTTTGTTTGTGAGCCTTAGAAAGTAGTAGCCAAAGCTTTGAGGAAACTCTCAGAATGCCTGTGTGTAAGACTCTGCTAGAGTGGGCCAGGAGAGGAGAGAATCCTATTTGGAGCAAGGAGACGGTAGCAGTGGAGAGGGAGCAGTGGAGCTCTCAGCAGAAGAGAATGGAGCTAAACAGACCTCGGCTCCTTTCCTCAGCCTCCAGAGCTCTGCCACCATCTAAAGCTGGTGTCCCGAATGCCAAGCCACCGTCATATTGGAGGGAGCCCGTGCCTCAGACCTGCAGTCATCTGAACCCTGTATGAGGAACAGAAAAGACATACATGATACATGAAGGGTCAGGATGTGGTGGAGGGTGTTGAGGATCAGGAAGTTAGGAGGAGCTGGGGAAATGTGTACCTACAACCTGGAGTTGAATTTTGAGCTAAATTCAACCTCGATGCAATTACACGTGAGAGTAAGGTTCAGTAGTGAAGAATTGTATTTCAATATCTTCATTCATTAGGCTTTTTGACCGGCCGAAGATCTTCGTTACAACTATAGAAAGCCCTATTTCTAGGGAAGATTAAAATACTAGTTTCCGAATAGCTAACATCCACATAATTTTTTAGGGTTCAACCAGTTTACCACTTGAAGACTACTTGTAACTAATTGCAAACAAGAGTGTAACTCTATGAAGTCACTAGGAGTCTGATCATATATGCTTTTAATTCTTTAGAAATGACCCCGATGAACTGACAGAAGTAATCTGTGATGGAACCACCAACAAAAGGTGACGTATATACTCAGAGAGAGAGAGAGAGAGAGAGAGAGAGAGAGAGAGAGTGAGTGAAATGCAGACGCGGCATTATCCATGGGAATGCGGAATATTCTGGACCATGATTCTAAGATCTTTTCTAAAATTTCGGATCCACTGAGCTAAGTCATGTTTATCATATTCTTAGATTCACAGAATTCTTGTTCAAATAAGTTGGTCACATCACTGTCCCATGTAGGAAATCTCAAATGACATGTTGTTGCATTTCTTGGTGTTTACGTTAACATAGAACAACTCTCCAGGCTCCGTGATGATTTGTTATGAGGACCAAATAAGTGTTAAACACTTAGGACGATGTCTGGCACGTAATAAATACCATTTGAGTGCTTATTAGATGGAACAAAAATTTTCCGTGTACTTAGTCATGTCATCTGAAAACAGCGATAATTTTCATTTTTCCTGTCCAGTCCTTATACCTCTCACTTCTTTTTCTGACGTCATTGAGCAGTGTTGGAAGGCATATGGCTCTTGGGAGGAAATAAAAGGAGGTCAGGACTGGAGAACAGGATTGAGGGAGAGAGAGGTGCGCCACAAGGATGGGGGCTGGCAGGGCCAGATTTTGAAGGGCATTGTAGGCTCTGCTGAATGGTTTTGGCTCAATCCTAGTAGCACTGGCAAGGCAATGAGGGGTCATGCTTGAGGCTCTACAAACAATACAAACTCCAATCGTGAACCGTAGACGTACCAACTGTAGCTTTCTAGAGACGTAGGCTTTGCTAGAGACGCACTCCTAGACTGTGCATTCCCAGGTATGTGGACATCTTTTGGGGTGATGTCTGGGATGTGGAGAGGGTATGTTGTCTCTGCCGCTATATGGGCTTGTAAGGGCTGGAGAGTCTGTGCAGCTCGATATTCCCTCTCCCACGTGAATGCTGAGAAGAGTGAGAGCTGACCACAAAACAGGGAGCCGACTCCAGACAGAGTGTGGAGAGACACAGTGAAGATAGCCCTTTGAGTCTTTAGTCAGGAGGTTGACAGAGCAAATCAAGAAATAGACTCAATAAGGGGCATTGTTCTAAATGCACTTTCAAGTTTCCTTGGTAGAATAGGTTGGATGTAGGATGAGTTGAGACAGAAAATGTTTGGTTTTTCAACGTCAGCTTTTTTGTACTATCTCCTTTTTTCCCCAATCTCATTTTCACCAGAACAAGCACCAGGAGAGCTATTTTTGAAACACTTTTTCCATTGTAAGAATTCGAAACTTATGCAGATTTCTAAATTGTGGTAAATGCATGTAACCTAAAATTGATCATCTTCAGCATTTTTAAGTGTGCCATTCTGTAGCGTTAGGTACCTTCATATTGTTGTGCAGCCAACCTGCAGAACTCTTCTCGTCTTGCAAAACTGAAACTCTGTACACATTAAACTACTCTCCCCGTTGCCCCTTTCCCAAGCTCTTGGCAACCACCATTCTACCTTCTGTCTCTGTGAGTTTGACTACTCTAGGTATGTCATGTCAGTGGAATCATGCAAAATTTGTCTTCTTGTGACTAGTTATTTCATTTAGCACAATGCCCTCAAAGTCAATCCATGTTGCAGCATGTGTCAGAATTTCATTTCTTTTTAAGACTGAACAATATTCCAACACATACAGGAATTTCTCGCAAATGGTTCCAAAAGCTCCAGTATACCCTTTACTTACATTTCCAATTGTTAACATTTTGTCACATTTCCTTTGTTATTCCCATCATATGGATATGTAGGTATATAGACATAAATCTATCTATCTATCTATCTATCTATCTATAGCTATATATAGAAAGAGAGAGAGAGAAAGAAAATACGTTTAGATATAGATATACACATAGAAAGAGCTCTCTCTCTCAATACATCTGTATCTAGACCTGATTTTTATGTGAGTTGAGGCAGAAGATGTTTGATAGACACACACGTGACACACACCTTCCTACACACTTAGGCTCTATTCCTGAATCATTAGAGAGAAAATGCAGACCACATACCCTTTACTCCTGAATATTTCAGTTTTATTTTTCTACCTTCAGGGACACCTAACCACAGCACAGTGATCAAAATCAGAAAATTTTCACTTCCGTAACCATAATACGATGACCAGAATTGGAAAATGAAAGCCATAATAGAATATTATCTGATTTATGGTTTACATTGCGACGCACTCTTGGTGTCATACATTCTATGGGTTTGGATAAAAGTAGAATGACATGAATCTGTCATTAGAGTTTCATAACGATGGAGTATTTTCACTGCCCTAAAAATCCTTTGTGCTCCGCCTATTCATCCTTCTCCCCGCCAACTCCCGGCAACCACCGATCTTTTCCTGGCGCCCCAGTTTTGCCACGTCCAGAATGTCATATAGTTGGCCTCATACAGTATGCAACCTTTTCAGATTGGCTTCCTTCACAAAGTAACATGCGTGTAAGGTTTCTTTTCACAGCTCGATAGCTCGTTGCTTTTTAGCGCTGAATAATATGCCGTTGACTAGATGTACCACGGTTTGTTTATCCGTTCATCTGGTGCAGGACATCTTGGTTGCTTCCGCTTTTTGGCGATAACGAATAAAGCTGCTATCAACATTTGTGTGCAGGTTTTCATCTGCGTGTAAGTTTTGAACTCCTTGGGGTAAATACCAAGGAGCGTATGTTAAGCTGGATCGTACGTTAAGGGTTATGCTTAGTTTTGTAAGAAAACCCTAAACTGCCTTCCAGAGTGGCTGTTCCGTTTTGCCTTGCCACCAATACTGAATGAGTGTCTCCATTGCTCCACATGCTTGTCAGCAATTGCTGTTGTTAGTGTTCCATATTTTGACTATTCTAACAGGTGTGTGGTGGTATCTCATTGTTGTTCAATTTGCATTTCCCTGGAGCCATATGATGTGGAGCATCGTCTCGTACTCTTAGTTGCCATTTTTATGTCTTCTTTGGCCAGATGTCTGTTAAGTTGTTTGCCCCATTTTTTAATCTGGTTGTGTGTGTTCTTGTTGTCTAGTTTTAAGATTTCTTTGCGTATTTGTATATTTGTTATTCCTTTATCAACTGTGCCTTTTGCAAATATTTTCTCCCAGTCTGTGGCTTGTGTTTTTATCCTCTTGACATTGTGTCTTGTGGAGCAGCAGTTTAAAATGTTAATGAAGTCCAGCTTATCAGTTATTCCTTTCAGGATCTTGATTTTGCTGTCACATCTAGAAAGTCATGTTTATAAAGAGGTCATCTCGGTTTTCTTCCGTGTTATTGTCTTCTAGGAATTCTAGAGTTTTGCTTTTTACATGTGGGTCTATAATGCATTTTGATTTCCGTTTTGTAAGGGTGTAAAGGTCCATGTGCACGTTCATTGTCTCGCACGTGGATGTCCAGTTCTTCCAGCACCATTCGTTGATAAGACTGTCTTTGCTCCATCGTATGGTCTGTGCTCCTTTGTCAAAGAACGGTAGAGTATGTTAACGGGCATCTATTTCTAGGCTCTCTGTTCTGCTCCTTTGGTCCATTTGTCTGTTCTTTCACCAGTACCACACTGTCTTGATTGCTGTAGCTTTATAGTGAATTTTGACATTGGCTCATGTCAGTCCTTCAACTTTTTTCTTCTTTGATATTATGTTGACTTTTAAAAAGCTATTGCAGTTGCGATACGGTCAGAGAAAATCTATATGATATTGCTCCCGTGCACGTTATTAATGCTTTGTTTATGTCCAAATATGTTGTCTGTTTTCATAAATGTCACTTGTGTGCTCTCAAACAAGATGTGTTCTGTTTGCTCTAGAGAGAGATCGTGTCAGTCTGTTCTTATTTTCTTTGCTCTTTTTGGAAGCTTTTAGAATTTTCTCTTCATTTCCATGGATCCTTTACAGATAATTTTTTACTTCCTTCTTTAACTTTGTGAAATTTATCTTCATTAGTTTTTGAATATTTCCTCTTCTCTGTTTTCTTTTTTTTCATCTTAGATGTCTTGGATTTCATTTATTTCAGATGTTAGATGTCTTTTTTTACCCACCATATCACACTGCTGTTCTTTTAAATATTCTCTCACTTTATTGTTTTATTCTGTTTTCTGGGAGAGTTTCTCAATGTCATTTTCCATGTCTAAATAATTTGCTGTTCTCATGTGTCCACACTGCTATTTATCCCATGACTTAAGTCTTTAACAGTCGTACTTTTACACCTGTTTCCTCATGAGGTTTTCCTTATGGTTTCTCATTGTCATTTCGTGTTACTAACATCTTCCCTTGTATCTTTAAGTGTATTTGTCATGCTTATGTTCCAGTATGTTCCAGTAGTTCTACTTCAAATGGTATATGTTGCTCAATTTGTTGTATTTCTTTTTCAGTCGTTGTACTCCTCAGGTATGTAATTGTTTTGACTTGTGAGCTTTCATTCCTTGTGGCTGTTGGCTACTCTGTCTGGCATCTTGTATTAGAGAAGGGCTAACGTTTTGCTTGGGACCATCTCAGTCTGTGGCTGTTATCTCAGAATAATTATTAATAGTGTGTCCTTTTCACTCTCAGAAGCGTCCTCTCTTGGGTGCTGTATTATATAGTCACCTTTGTTGAAACCTAGGACCTAAGGTGTGTTTTTCTAAGTAAGTTTAATATGAGGGGAGGTGATGGCCCCAGGCGCAGACAGTCTCAGAAACCGTGAAACACTGTGACCACTCAACTCCTGTGGTCAGGATATGTCACCTTTGAGCTCTTGGGGAAAGCGGCATTTGAGGAGGCATTTGAGGTTGTCACCTGGGGCTTGGGAGACGGAGGAGGTGGAGGAGTGAAGGATCAAGGATTGTTCAGCCCTTCCCTGCTTTCATCAGCTAACCTAATGCTACTCTAATTTTATCCTAGCTACATCTGGGTGGTTGCTACTTGTTTCTGCTGAGAAAGGAAAGTGATCGCTTCCAAGCAACTCAGGGGAGAGGCAAGAACGGTCCTTGAAATTTTCCCTCACACTGAGCCCCTCAAGGCTGCCACCCACTGCCCCTAATCCCAGGCTACCCACCCATTAAGAGACAGCCTTCAGGCCTCTGTCATTTCCCAGGGTTGTCACTCTTGTTATTTCTGGGAATGCATAGTTCCTTAGGACTTCTGAAGTTTTGGGAGGAGGATGCAACATGCCGTACCATTTGGCGTCTTGATAGGAACCCATGATTTCTCTGGAAATTATCAGGGTGTGTTACTTTGATGAGAACCTTTAAGTGTATTTGAACTTTAAGATATATATACTAATGTATATTGTTGCCAGATACAGAATTAATGAAATTTGAAAGAATTTGGTGAAGAGTGCAGGCTGTCCAAAAATCAATAATATTTGTGCAGTGCTGAATATTAGCATGATACTGTGAAGGTGACAGACTCAAAGTGCATTTTGCAAGTGTCTTATTTGGTAGATGAAGAAAAAGATAAATAGAGAAAAGATTACCCAAGCCAGTTTTGAGGTGAAAAGTCTTGATTTTGGCTAATATAACCAGATAACGTTTTCTGAAAGGACTGTAGAGAAAAAGAAAAAGAAAAAGAATCATTGTAAACGCATGGTCTTCACGCAGGTCAGAAAATCTTTTAATCATCATTTGGTCATCCTTGACCTTCCTACTTGTTTCTTTCCTACCAAATAACAACCAGGGACTGGGCCCTGACACTGTATGTTCATTGTTCTTGTGTATTCTCTTTCTATCTATATCTCTGTGTTAGCTCTTACTTGGATGCACCTCCCCATCCCGACACACTCAGATCCCTCTCACGTTTCCCAAAGTGATTCCAGAGTGCATGAAGGAGAAACAAAATGGTGAAGAAGGAAGGAGGTTTAATCATGAATGCTATGTCTCCCTTGTTCCCTTCATTCTCTTTCCAGTGGATACACACAGGGACACACAGACACGCACACACGCACACACAGAACCCGGAGACTGTGTCAGAGGTTCCAGTGCTGGACCCTGAAACGGATGCTTTTGTTTCTGTCGTGTTTCCTCGTGACTTTACTTTTTGTGTGCTGCAATTCTGTTGGGAAAAAGAACCTGATTATCTTCCAAAATGTCTGACTCTATTTTTTGTACATGTTTTTTACTCTATGGCAGGGTTATGGATTCTTCCCGAATGTCGTCTGGCAACAGTGACAAGATGGGGTGAGTTGACATGAGTGATCTGAGTGGTGAAAGGTATGGGGGGCATCGATGGCAACAACAGGTTTCCATAAGAGACTATAAGCTTCTGTAGGTAACTTTCTTTCCTGTTGGGCCTAGGTGGCAAAAGGAAGGAGGAGTCATAAGAGGGAGACTTCTTACTCTCGGTTTGTTTGTGAGCCTTAGAAAGTAGTAGCCAAAGCTTTGAGGAAACTCTCAGAATGCCTGTGTGTAAGACTCTGCTAGAGTGGGCCAGGAGAGGAGAGAATCCTATTTGGAGCAAGGAGACGGTAGCAGTGGAGCTCTCAGCAGAAGAGAATGGAGCTAAACAGACCTCGGCTCCTTTCCTCAGCCTCCAGAGCTCTGCCACCATCTAAAGCTGGTGTCCCGAATGCCAAGCCACCGTCATATTGGAGGGAGCCCGTGCCTCAGACCTGCAGTCATCTGAACCCTGTATGAGGAACAGAAAAGACATACATGATACATGAAGGGTCAGGATGTGGTGGAGGGTGTTGAGGATCAGGAAGTTAGGAGGAGCTGGGGAAATGTGTACCTACAACCTGGAGTTGAATTTTGAGCTAAATTCAACCTCGATGCAATTACACGTGAGAGTAAGGTTCAGTAGTGAAGAATTGTATTTCAATATCTTCATTCATTAGGCTTTTTGACCGGCCAAAGATCTTCGTTACAACTATAGAAAGCCCTATTTCTAGGGAAGATTAAAATACTAGTTTCCGAATAACTAACATCCACATACCTTTTTAGGGTTCAACCAGTTTACCACTTGAAGACTACTTGTAACTAATTGCAAACAAGAGTGTAACTCTATGAAGTCACTAGGAGTCTGATCATATATGCTTTTAATTCTTTAGAAATGACCCCGATGAACTGACAGAAGTAATCTGTGATGGAACCACCAACAAAAGGTGACGTATATACTCAGAGAGAGAGAGAGAGAGAGAGAGAGAGAGAGAGAGAGTGAGTGAAATGCAGACGCGGCATTATCCATGGGAATGCGGAATATTCTGGACCATGATTCTAAGATCTTTTCTAAAATTTCGGATCCACTGAGCTAAGTCATGTTTATCATATTCTTAGATTCACAGAATTCTTGTTCAAATAAGTTGGTCACATCACTGTCCCATGTAGGAAATCTCAAATGACATGTTGTTGCATTTCTTGGTGTTTACGTTAACATAGAACAACTCTCCAGGCTCCGTGATGATTTGTTATGAGGACCAAATAAGTGTTAAACACTTAGGACGATGTCTGGCACGTAATAAATACCATTTGAGTGCTTATTAGATGGAACAAAAATTTTCCGTGTACTTAGTCATGTCATCTGAAAACAGCGATAATTTTCATTTTTCCTGTCCAGTCCTTATACCTCTCACTTCTTTTTCTGACGTCATTGAGCAGTGTTGGAAGGCATATGGCTCTTGGGAGGAAATAAAAGGAGGTCAGGACTGGAGAACAGGATTGAGGGAGAGAGAGGTGCGCCACAAGGATGGGGGCTGGCAGGGCCAGATTTTGAAGGGCATTGTAGGCTCTGCTGAATGGTTTTGGCTCAATCCTAGTAGCACTGGCAAGGCAATGAGGGGTCATGCTTGAGGCTCTACAAACAATACAAACTCCAATCGTGAACCGTAGACGTACCAACTGTAGCTTTCTAGAGACGTAGGCTTTGCTAGAGACGCACTCCTAGACTGTGCATTCCCAGGTATGTGGACATCTTTTGGGGTGATGTCTGGGATGTGGAGAGGGTATGTTGTCTCTGCCGCTATATGGGCTTGTAAGGGCTGGAGAGTCTGTGCAGCTCGATATTCCCTCTCCCGCGTGAATGCTGAGAAGAGTGAGAGCTGACCACAAAACAGGGAGCCGACTCCAGACAGAGTGTGGAGAGACACAGTGAAGATAGCCCTTTGAGTCTTTAGTCAGGAGGTTGACAGAGCAAATCAAGAAATAGACTCAATAAGGGGCATTGTTCTAAATGCACTTTCAAGTTTCCTTGGTAGAATAGGTTGGATGTAGGATGAGTTGAGACAGAAAATGTTTGGTTTTTCAACGTCAGCTTTTTTGTACTATCTCCTTTTTTCCCCAATCTCATTTTCACCAGAACAAGCACCAGGAGAGCTATTTTTGAAACACTTTTTCCATTGTAAGAATTCGAAACTTATGCAGATTTCTAAATTGTGGTAAATGCATGTAACCTAAAATTGATCATCTTCAGCATTTTTAAGTGTGCCATTCTGTAGCGTTAGGTACCTTCATATTGTTGTGCAGCCAACCTGCAGAACTCTTCTCGTCTTGCAAAACTGAAACTCTGTACACATTAAACTACTCTCCCCGTTGCCCCTTTCCCAAGCTCTTGGCAACCACCATTCTACCTTCTGTCTCTGTGAGTTTGACTACTCTAGGTATGTCATGTCAGTGGAATCATGCAAAATTTGTCTTCTTGTGACTAGTTATTTCATTTAGCACAATGCCCTCAAAGTCAATCCATGTTGCAGCATGTGTCAGAATTTCATTTCTTTTTAAGACTGAACAATATTCCAACACATACAGGAATTTCTCGCAAATGGTTCCAAAAGCTCCAGTATACCCTTTACTTACATTTCCAATTGTTAACATTTTGTCACATTTCCTTTGTTATTCCCATCATATGGATATGTAGGTATATAGACATAAATCTATCTATCTATCTATCTATCTATCTATAGATATATATAGAAAGAGAGAGAGAGAAAGAAAATACGTTTAGATATAGATATACACATAGAAAGAGCTCTCTCTCTCAATACATCTGTATCTAGACCTGATTTTTATGTGAGTTGAGGCAGAAGATGTTTGATAGACACACACGTGACACACACCTTCCTACACACTTAGGCTCTATTCCTGAATCATTAGAGAGAAAATGCAGACCACATACCCTTTACTCCTGAATATTTCAGTTTTATTTTTCTACCTTCAGGGACACCTAACCACAGCACAGTGATCAAAATCAGAAAATTTTCACTTCCGTAACCATAATACGATGACCAGAATTGGAAAATGAAAGCCATAATAGAATATTATCTGATTTATGGTTTACATTGCGACGCACTCTTGGTGTCATACATTCTATGGGTTTGGATAAAAGTAGAATGACATGAATCTGTCATTAGAGTTTCATAACGATGGAGTATTTTCACTGCCCTAAAAATCCTTTGTGCTCCGCCTATTCATCCTTCTCCCCGCCAACTCCCGGCAACCACCGATCTTTTCCTGGCGCCCCAGTTTTGCCACGTCCAGAATGTCATATAGTTGGCCTCATACAGTATGCAACCTTTTCAGATTGGCTTCTTTCACAAAGTAACATGCGTGTAAGGTTTCTTTTCACAGCTCGATAGCTCGTTGCTTTTTAGCGCTGAATAATATGCCGTTGACTAGATGTACCACGGTTTGTTTATCCGTTCATCTGGTGCAGGACATCTTGGTTGCTTCCGCTTTTTGGCGATAACGAATAAAGCTGCTATCAACATTTGTGTGCAGGTTTTCATCTGCGTGTAAGTTTTGAACTCCTTGGGGTAAATACCAAGGAGCGTATGTTAAGCTGGATCGTACGTTAAGGGTTATGCTTAGTTTTGTAAGAAAACCCTAAACTGCCTTCCAGAGTGGCTGTTCCGTTTTGCCTTGCCACCAATACTGAATGAGTGTCTCCATTGCTCCACATGCTTGTCAGCAATTGCTGTTGTTAGTGTTCCATATTTTGACTATTCTAACAGGTGTGTGGTGGTATCTCATTGTTGTTCAATTTGCATTTTCCTGGAGCCATATGATGTGGAGCATCGTCTCGTACTCTTAGTTGCCATTTTTATGTCTTCTTTGGCCAGATGTCTGTTAAGTTGTTTGCCCCATTTTTTAATCTGGTTGTGTGTGTTCTTGGTGTCTAGTTTTAAGATTTCTTTGCGTATTTGTATATTTGTTATTCCTTTATCAACTGTGCCTTTTGCAAATATTTTCTCCCAGTCTGTGGCTTGTGTTTTTATTCTCTTGACATTGTGTCTTGTGGAGCAGCAGTTTAAAATGTTAATGAAGTCCAGCTTATCAGTTATTCCTTTCAGGATCTTGATTTTGCTGTCACATCTAGAAAGTCATGTTTATAAAGAGGTCATCTCGGTTTTCTTCCGTGTTATTGTCTTCTAGGAATTCTAGAGTTTTGCTTTTTACATGTGGGTCTATAATGCATTTTGATTTCCGTTTTGTAAAGGTGTAAAGGTCCATGTGCACGTTCATTGTCTCGCACGTGGATGTCCAGTTCTTCCAGCACCATTCGTTGATAAGACTGTCTTTGCTCCATCGTATGGTCTGTGCTCCTTTGTCAAAGAACGGTAGAGTATGTTAACGGGCATCTATTTCTAGGCTCTCTGTTCTGCTCCTTTGGTCCATTTGTCTGTTCTTTCACCAGTACCACACTGTCTTGATTGCTGTAGCTTTATAGTGAATTTTGACATTGGCTCATGTCAGTCCTTCAACTTTTTTTCTTCTTTGATATTATGTTGACTTTTAAAAAGCTATTGCAGTTGCGATACGGTCAGAGAAAATCTATATGATATTGCTCCCGTGCACGTTATTAATGCTCTGTTTATGTCCAAATATGTTGTCTGTTTTCATAAATGTCACTTGTGTGCTCTCAAACAAGATGTGTTCTGTTTGCTCTAGAGAGAGATCGTGTCAGTCTGTTCTTATTTTCTTTGCTCTTTTTGGAAGCTTTTAGAATTTTCTCTTCATTTCCATGGATCCTTTACAGATAATTTTTTACTTCCTTCTTTAACTTTGTGAAATTTATCTTCATTAGTTTTTGAATATTTCCTCTTCTCTGTTTTCTTTTTTTTCATCTTAGATGTCTTGGATTTCATTTATTTCAGATGTTAGATGTCTGTTTTTACCCACCATATCACACTGCTGTTCTTTTAAATATTCTCTCACTTTATTGTTTTATTCTGTTTTCTGGGAGAGTTTCTCAATGTCATTTTCCATGTCTAAATAATTTGCTGTTCTCATGTATCCACACTGCTATTTATCCCATGACTTAAGTCTTTAACAGTCGTACTTTTACACCTGTTTCCTCATGAGGTTTTCCTTATGGTTTCTCATTGTCATTTCGTGTTACTAACATCTTCCCTTGTATCTTTAAGTGTATTTGTCATGCTTATGTTCCAGTATGTTCCAGTAGTTCTACTTCAAATGGTATATGTTGCTCAATTTGTTGTATTTCTTTTTCAGTCGTTGTACTCCTCAGGTATGTAATTGTTTTGACTTGTGAGCTTTCATTCCTTGTGGCTGTTGGCTACTCTGTCTGGCATCTTGTATTAGAGAAGGGCTAACGTTTTGCTTGGGACCATCTCAGTCTGTGGCTGTTATCTCAGAATAATTATTAATAGTGTGTCCTTTTCACTCTCAGAAGCGTCCTCTCTTGGGTGCTGTATTATATAGTCACCTTTGTTGAAACCTAGGACCTAAGGTGTGTTTTTCTAAGTAAGTTTAATATGAGGGGAGGTGATGGCCCCAGGCGCAGACAGTCTCAGAAACCGTGAAACACTGTGACCACTCAACTCCTGTGGTCAGGATATGTCACCTTTGAGCTCTTGGGGAAAGCGGCATTTGAGGAGGCATTTGAGGTTGTCACCTGGGGCTTGGGAGACGGAGGAGGTGGAGGAGTGAAGGATCAAGGATTGTTCAGCCCTTCCCTGCTTTCATCAGCTAACCTAATGCTACTCTAATTTTATCCTAGCTACATCTGGGTGGTTGCTACTTGTTTCTGCTGAGAAAGGAAAGTGATCGCTTCCAAGCAACTCAGGGGAGAGGCAAGAACGGTCCTTGAAATTTTCCCTCACACTGAGCCCCTCAAGGCTGCCACCCACTGCCCCTAATCCCAGGCTACCCACCCATTAAGAGACAGCCTTCAGGCCTCTGTCATTTCCCAGGGTTGTCACTCTTGTTATTTCTGGGAATGCATAGTTCCTTAGGACTTCTGAAGTTTTGGGAGGAGGATGCAACATGCCGTACCATTTGGCGTCTTGATAGGAACCCATGATTTCTCTGGAAATTATCAGGGTGTGTTACTTTGATGAGAACCTTTAAGTGTATTTGAACTTTAAGATATATATACTAATGTATATTGTTGCCAGATACAGAATTAATGAAATTTGAAAGAATTTGGTGAAGAGTGCAGGCTGTCCAAAAATCAATAATATTTGTGCAGTGCTGAATATTAGCATGATACTGTGAAGGTGACAGACTCAAAGTGCATTTTGCAAGTGTCTTATTTGGTAGATGAAGAAAAAGATAAATAGAGAAAAGATTACCCAAGCCAGTTTTGAGGTGAAAAGTCTTGATTTTGGCTAATATAACCAGATAACGTTTTCTGAAAGGACTGTAGAGAAAAAGAAAAAGAAAAAGAATCATTGTAAACGCATGGTCTTCACGCAGGTCAGAAAATCTTTTAATCATCATTTGGTCATCCTTGACCTTCCTACTTGTTTCTTTCCTACCAAATAACAACCAGGGACTGGGCCCTGACACTGTATGTTCATTGTTCTTGTGTATTCTCTTTCTATCTATATCTCTGTGTTAGCTCTTACTTGGATGCACCTCCCCATCCCGACACACTCAGATCCCTCTCACGTTTCCCAAAGTGATTCCAGAGTGCATGAAGGAGAAACAAAATGGTGAAGAAGGAAGGAGGTTTAATCATGAATGCTATGTCTCCCTTGTTCCCTTCATTCTCTTTCCAGTGGATACACACAGGGACACACAGACACGCACACACGCACACACAGAACCCGGAGACTGTGTCAGAGGTTCCAGTGCTGGACCCTGAAACGGATGCTTTTGTTTCTGTCGTGTTTCCTCGTGACTTTACTTTTTGTGTGCTGCAATTCTGTTGGGAAAAAGAACCTGATTATCTTCCAAAATGTCTGACTCTATTTTTTGTACATGTTTTTTACTCTATGGCAGGGTTATGGATTCTTCCCGAATGTCGTCTGGCAACAGTGACAAGATGGGGTGAGTTGACATGAGTGATCTGAGTGGTGAAAGGTATGGGGGGCATCGATGGCAACAACAGGTTTCCATAAGAGACTATAAGCTTCTGTAGGTAACTTTCTTTCCTGTTGGGCCTAGGTGGCAAAAGGAAGGAGGAGTCATAAGAGGGAGACTTCTTACTCTCGGTTTGTTTGTGAGCCTTAGAAAGTAGTAGCCAAAGCTTTGAGGAAACTCTCAGAATGCCTGTGTGTAAGACTCTGCTAGAGTGGGCCAGGAGAGGAGAGAATCCTATTTGGAGCAAGGAGACGGTAGCAGTGGAGAGGGAGCAGTGGAGCTCTCAGCAGAAGAGAATGGAGCTAAACAGACCTCGGCTCCTTTCCTCAGCCTCCAGAGCTCTGCCACCATCTAAAGCTGGTGTCCCGAATGCCAAGCCACCGTCATATTGGAGGGAGCCCGTGCCTCAGACCTGCAGTCATCTGAACCCTGTATGAGGAACAGAAAAGACATACATGATACATGAAGGGTCAGGATGTGGTGGAGGGTGTTGAGGATCAGGAAGTTAGGAGGAGCTGGGGAAATGTGTACCTACAACCTGGAGTTGAATTTTGAGCTAAATTCAACCTCGATGCAATTACACGTGAGAGTAAGGTTCAGTAGTGAAGAATTGTATTTCAATATCTTCATTCATTAGGCTTTTTGACCGGCCGAAGATCTTCGTTACAACTATAGAAAGCCCTATTTCTAGGGAAGATTAAAATACTAGTTTCCGAATAACTAACATCCACATACCTTTTTAGGGTTCAACCAGTTTACCACTTGAAGACTACTTGTAACTAATTGCAAACAAGAGTGTAACTCTATGAAGTCACTAGGAGTCTGATCATATATGCTTTTAATTCTTTAGAAATGACCCCGATGAACTGACAGAAGTAATCTGTGATGGAACCACCAACAAAAGGTGACGTATATACTCAGAGAGAGAGAGAGAGAGAGAGAGAGTGAGTGAAATGCAGACGCGGCATTATCCATGGGAATGCGGAATATTCTGGACCATGATTCTAAGATCTTTTCTAAAATTTCGGATCCACTGAGCTAAGTCATGTTTATCATATTCTTAGATTCACAGAATTCTTGTTCAAATAAGTTGGTCACATCACTGTCCCATGTAGGAAATCTCAAATGACATGTTGTTGCATTTCTTGGTGTTTACGTTAACATAGAACAACTCTCCAGGCTCCGTGATGATTTGTTATGAGGACCAAATAAGTGTTAAACACTTAGGACGATGTCTGGCACGTAATAAATACCATTTGAGTGCTTATTAGATGGAACAAAAATTTTCCGTGTACTTAGTCATGTCATCTGAAAACAGCGATAATTTTCATTTTTCCTGTCCAGTCCTTATACCTCTCACTTCTTTTTCTGACGTCATTGAGCAGTGTTGGAAGGCATATGGCTCTTGGGAGGAAATAAAAGGAGGTCAGGACTGGAGAACAGGATTGAGGGAGAGAGAGGTGCGCCACAAGGATGGGGGCTGGCAGGGCCAGATTTTGAAGGGCATTGTAGGCTCTGCTGAATGGTTTTGGCTCAATCCTAGTAGCACTGGCAAGGCAATGAGGGGTCATGCTTGAGGCTCTACAAACAATACAAACTCCAATCGTGAACCGTAGACGTACCAACTGTAGCTTTCTAGAGACGTAGGCTTTGCTAGAGACGCACTCCTAGACTGTGCATTCCCAGGTATGTGGACATCTTTTGGGGTGATGTCTGGGATGTGGAGAGGGTATGTTGTCTCTGCCGCTATATGGGCTTGTAAGGGCTGGAGAGTCTGTGCAGCTCGATATTCCCTCTCCCACGTGAATGCTGAGAAGAGTGAGAGCTGACCACAAAACAGGGAGCCGACTCCAGACAGAGTGTGGAGAGACACAGTGAAGATAGCCCTTTGAGTCTTTAGTCAGGAGGTTGACAGAGCAAATCAAGAAATAGACTCAATAAGGGGCATTGTTCTAAATGCACTTTCAAGTTTCCTTGGTAGAATAGGTTGGATGTAGGATGAGTTGAGACAGAAAATGTTTGGTTTTTCAACGTCAGCTTTTTTGTACTATCTCCTTTTTTCCCCAATCTCATTTTCACCAGAACAAGCACCAGGAGAGCTATTTTTGAAACACTTTTTCCATTGTAAGAATTCGAAACTTATGCAGATTTCTAAATTGTGGTAAATGCATGTAACCTAAAATTGATCATCTTCAGCATTTTTAAGTGTGCCATTCTGTAGCGTTAGGTACCTTCATATTGTTGTGCAGCCAACCTGCAGAACTCTTCTCGTCTTGCAAAACTGAAACTCTGTACACATTAAACTACTCTCCCCGTTGCCCCTTTCCCAAGCTCTTGGCAACCACCATTCTACCTTCTGTCTCTGTGAGTTTGACTACTCTAGGTATGTCATGTCAGTGGAATCATGCAAAATTTGTCTTCTTGTGACTAGTTATTTCATTTAGCACAATGCCCTCAAAGTCAATCCATGTTGCAGCATGTGTCAGAATTTCATTTCTTTTTAAGACTGAACAATATTCCAACACATACAGGAATTTCTCGCAAATGGTTCCAAAAGCTCCAGTATACCCTTTACTTACATTTCCAATTGTTAACATTTTGTCACATTTCCTTTGTTATTCCCATCATATGGATATGTAGGTATATAGACATAAATCTATCTATCTATCTATCTATCTATCTATAGATATATATAGAAAGAGAGAGAGAGAAAGAAAATACGTTTAGATATAGATATACACATAGAAAGAGCTCTCTCTCTCAATACATCTGTATCTAGACCTGATTTTTATGTGAGTTGAGGCAGAAGATGTTTGATAGACACACACGTGACACACACCTTCCTACACACTTAGGCTCTATTCCTGAATCATTAGAGAGAAAATGCAGACCACATACCCTTTACTCCTGAATATTTCAGTTTTATTTTTCTACCTTCAGGGACACCTAACCACAGCACAGTGATCAAAATCAGAAAATTTTCACTTCTGTAACCATAATACGATGACCAGAATTGGAAAATGAAAGCCATAATAGAATATTATCTGATTTATGGTTTACATTGCGACGCACTCTTGGTGTCATACATTCTATGGGTTTGGATAAAAGTAGAATGACATGAATCTGTCATTAGAGTTTCATAACGATGGAGTATTTTCACTGCCCTAAAAATCCTTTGTGCTCCGCCTATTCATCCTTCTCCCCGCCAACTCCCGGCAACCACCGATCTTTTCCTGTCGCCCCAGTTTTGCCACGTCCAGAATGTCATATAGTTGGCCTCATACAGTATGCAACCTTTTCAGATTGGCTTCTTTCACAAAGTAACATGCGTGTAAGGTTTCTTTTCACAGCTCGATAGCTCGTTGCTTTTTAGCGCTGAATAATATGCCGTTGACTAGATGTACCACGGTTTGTTTATCCGTTCATCTGGTGCAGTACATCTTGGTTGCTTCCGCTTTTTGGCGATAACGAATAAAGCTGCTATCAACATTTGTGTGCAGGTTTTCATCTGCGTGTAAGTTTTGAACTCCTTGGGGTAAATACCAAGGAGCGTATGTTAAGCTGGATCGTACGTTAAGGGTTATGCTTAGTTTTGTAAGAAAACCCTAAACTGCCTTCCAGAGTGGCTGTTCCGTTTTGCCTTGCCACCAATACTGAATGAGTGTCTCCATTGCTCCACATGCTTGTCAGCAATTGCTGTTGTTAGTGTTCCATATTTTGACTATTCTAACAGGTGTGTGGTGGTATCTCATTGTTGTTCAATTTGCATTTCCCTGGAGCCATATGATGTGGAGCATCGTCTCGTACTCTTAGTTGCCATTTTTATGTCTTCTTTGGCCAGATGTCTGTTAAGTTGTTTGCCCCATTTTTTAATCTGGTTGTGTGTGTTCTTGGTGTCTAGTTTTAAGATTTCTTTGCGTATTTGTATATTTGTTATTCCTTTATCAACTGTGCCTTTTGCAAATATTTTCTCCCAGTCTGTGGCTTGTGTTTTTATCCTCTTGACATTGTGTCTTGTGGAGCAGCAGTTTAAAATGTTAATGAAGTCCAGCTTATCAGTTATTCCTTTCAGGATCTTGATTTTGCTGTCACATCTAGAAAGTCATGTTTATAAAGAGGTCATCTCGGTTTTCTTCCGTGTTATTGTCTTCTAGGAATTCTAGAGTTTTGCTTTTTACATGTGGTCTATAATGCATTTTGATTTCCGTTTTGTAAGGGTGTAAAGGTCCATGTGCACGTTCATTGTCTCGCACGTGGATGTCCAGTTCTTCCAGCACCATTCGTTGATAAGACTGTCTTTGCTCCATCGTATGGTCTGTGCTCCTTTGTCAAAGAACGGTAGAGTATGTTAACGGGCATCTATTTCTAGGCTCTCTGTTCTGCTCCTTTGGTCCATTTGTCTGTTCTTTCACCAGTACCACACTGTCTTGATTGCTGTAGCTTTATAGTGAATTTTGACATTGGCTCATGTCAGTCCTTCAACTTTTTTCTTCTTTGATATTATGTTGACTTTTAAAAAGCTATTGCAGTTGCGATACGGTCAGAGAAAATCTATATGATATTGCTCCCGTGCACGTTATTAATGCTTTGTTTATGTCCAAATATGTTGTCTGTTTTCATAAATGTCACTTGTGTGCTCTCAAACAAGATGTGTTCTGTTTGCTCTAGAGAGAGATCGTGTCAGTCTGTTCTTATTTTCTTTGCTCTTTTTGGAAGCTTTTAGAATTTTCTCTTCATTTCCATGGATCCTTTACAGATAATTTTTTACTTCCTTCTTTAACTTTGTGAAATTTATCTTCATTAGTTTTTGAATATTTCCTCTTCTCTGTTTTCTTTTTTTTCATCTTAGATGTCTTGGATTTCATTTATTTCAGATGTTAGATGTCTGTTTTTACCCACCATATCACACTGCTGTTCTTTTAAATATTCTCTCACTTTATTGTTTTATTCTGTTTTCTGGGAGAGTTTCTCAATGTCATTTTCCATGTCTAAATAATTTGCTGTTCTCATGTATCCACACTGCTATTTATCCCATGACTTAAGTCTTTAACAGTCGTACTTTTACACCTGTTTCCTCATGAGGTTTTCCTTATGGTTTCTCATTGTCATTTCGTGTTACTAACATCTTCCCTTGTATCTTTAAGTGTATTTGTCATGCTTATGTTCCAGTATGTTCCAGTAGTTCTACTTCAAATGGTATATGTTGCTCAATTTGTTGTATTTCTTTTTCAGTCGTTGTACTCCTCAGGTATGTAATTGTTTTGACTTGTGAGCTTTCATTCCTTGTGGCTGTTGGCTACTCTGTCTGGCATCTTGTATTAGAGAAGGGCTAACGTTTTGCTTGGGACCATCTCAGTCTGTGGCTGTTATCTCAGAATAATTATTAATAGTGTGTCCTTTTCACTCTCAGAAGCGTCCTCTCTTGGGTGCTGTATTATATAGTCACCTTTGTTGAAACCTAGGACCTAAGGTGTGTTTTTCTAAGTAAGTTTAATATGAGGGGAGGTGATGGCCCCAGGCGCAGACAGTCTCAGAAACCGTGAAACACTGTGACCACTCAACTCCTGTGGTCAGGATATGTCACCTTTGAGCTCTTGGGGAAAGCGGCATTTGAGGAGGCATTTGAGGTTGTCACCTGGGGCTTGGGAGACGGAGGAGGTGGAGGAGTGAAGGATCAAGGATTGTTCAGCCCTTCCCTGCTTTCATCAGCTAACCTAATGCTACTCTAATTTTATCCTAGCTACATCTGGGTGGTTGCTACTTGTTTCTGCTGAGAAAGGAAAGTGATCGCTTCCAAGCAACTCAGGGGAGAGGCAAGAACGGTCCTTAAAATTTTCCCTCACACTGAGCCCCTCAAGGCTGCCACCCACTGCCCCTAATCCCAGGCTACCCACCCATTAAGAGACAGCCTTCAGGCCTCTGTCATTTCCCAGGGTTGTCACTCTTGTTATTTCTGGGAATGCATAGTTCCTTAGGACTTCTGAAGTTTTGGGAGGAGGATGCAACATGCCGTACCATTTGGCGTCTTGATAGGAACCCATGATTTCTCTGGAAATTATCAGGGTGTGTTACTTTGATGAGAACCTTTAAGTGTATTTGAACTTTAAGATATATATACTAATGTATATTGTTGCCAGATACAGAATTAATGAAATTTGAAAGAATTTGGTGAAGAGTGCAGGCTGTCCAAAAATCAATAATATTTGTGCAGTGCTGAATATTAGCATGATACTGTGAAGGTGACAGACTCAAAGTGCATTTTGCAAGTGTCTTATTTGGTAGATGAAGAAAAAGATAAATAGAGAAAAGATTACCCAAGCCAGTTTTGAGGTGAAAAGTCTTGATTTTGGCTAATATAACCAGATAACGTTTTCTGAAAGGACTGTAGAGAAAAAGAAAAAGAAAAAGAATCATTGTAAATGCATGGTCTTCACGCAGGTCAGAAAATCTTTTAATCATCATTTGGTCATCCTTGACCTTCCTACTTGTTTCTTTCCTACCAAATAACAACCAGGGACTGGGCCCTGACACTGTATGTTCATTGTTCTTGTGTATTCTCTTTCTATCTATATCTCTGTGTTAGCTCTTACTTGGATGCACCTCCCCATCCCGACACACTCAGATCCCTCTCACGTTTCCCAAAGTGATTCCAGAGTGCATGAAGGAGAAACAAAATGGTGAAGAAGGAAGGAGGTTTAATCATGAATGCTATGTCTCCCTTGTTCCCTTCATTCTCTTTCCAGTGGATACACACAGGGACACACAGACACGCACACACGCACACACAGAACCCGGAGACTGTGTCAGAGGTTCCAGTGCTGGACCCTGAAACGGATGCTTTTGTTTCTGTCGTGTTTCCTCGTGACTTTACTTTTTGTGTGCTGCAATTCTGTTGGGAAAAAGAACCTGATTATCTTCCAAAATGTCTGACTCTATTTTTTGTACATGTTTTTTACTCTATGGCAGGGTTATGGATTCTTCCCGAATGTCGTCTGGCAACAGTGACAAGATGGGGTGAGTTGACATGAGTGATCTGAGTGGTGAAAGGTATGGGGGGCATCGATGGCAACAACAGGTTTCCATAAGAGACTATAAGCTTCTGTAGGTAACTTTCTTTCCTGTTGGGCCTAGGTGGCAAAAGGAAGGAGGAGTCATAAGAGGGAGACTTCTTACTCTCGGTTTGTTTGTGAGCCTTAGAAAGTAGTAGCCAAAGCTTTGAGGAAACTCTCAGAATGCCTGTGTGTAAGACTCTGCTAGAGTGGGCCAGGAGAGGAGAGAATCCTATTTGGAGCAAGGAGACGGTAGCAGTGGAGAGGGAGCAGTGGAGCTCTCAGCAGAAGAGAATGGAGCTAAACAGACCTCGGCTCCTTTCCTCAGCCTCCAGAGCTCTGCCACCATCTAAAGCTGGTGTCCCGAATGCCAAGCCACCGTCATATTGGAGGGAGCCCGTGCCTCAGACCTGCAGTCATCTGAACCCTGTATGAGGAACAGAAAAGACATACATGATACATGAAGGGTCAGGATGTGGTGGAGGGTGTTGAGGATCAGGAAGTTAGGAGGAGCTGGGGAAATGTGTACCTACAACCTGGAGTTGAATTTTGAGCTAAATTCAACCTCGATGCAATTACACGTGAGAGTAAGGTTCAGTAGTGAAGAATTGTATTTCAATATCTTCATTCATTAGGCTTTTTGACCGGCCGAAGATCTTCGTTACAACTATAGAAAGCCCTATTTCTAGGGAAGATTAAAATACTAGTTTCCGAATAGCTAACATCCACATAATTTTTTAGGGTTCAACCAGTTTACCACTTGAAGACTACTTGTAACTAATTGCAAACAAGAGTGTAACTCTATGAAGTCACTAGGAGTCTGATCATATATGCTTTTAATTCTTTAGAAATGACCCCGATGAACTGACAGAAGTAATCTGTGATGGAACCACCAACAAAAGGTGACGTATATACTCAGAGAGAGAGAGAGAGAGAGAGAGAGAGAGAGAGAGTGAGTGAAATGCAGACGCGGCATTATCCATGGGAATGCGGAATATTCTGGACCATGATTCTAAGATCTTTTCTAAAATTTCGGATCCACTGAGCTAAGTCATGTTTATCATATTCTTAGATTCACAGAATTCTTGTTCAAATAAGTTGGTCACATCACTGTCCCATGTAGGAAATCTCAAATGACATGTTGTTGCATTTCTTGGTGTTTACGTTAACATAGAACAACTCTCCAGGCTCCGTGATGATTTGTTATGAGGACCAAATAAGTGTTAAACACTTAGGACGATGTCTGGCACGTAATAAATACCATTTGAGTGCTTATTAGATGGAACAAAAATTTTCCGTGTACTTAGTCATGTCATCTGAAAACAGCGATAATTTTCATTTTTCCTGTCCAGTCCTTATACCTCTCACTTCTTTTTCTGACGTCATTGAGCAGTGTTGGAAGGCATATGGCTCTTGGGAGGAAATAAAAGGAGGTCAGGACTGGAGAACAGGATTGAGGGAGAGAGAGGTGCGCCACAAGGATGGGGGCTGGCAGGGCCAGATTTTGAAGGGCATTGTAGGCTCTGCTGAATGGTTTTGGCTCAATCCTAGTAGCACTGGCAAGGCAATGAGGGGTCATGCTTGAGGCTCTACAAACAATACAAACTCCAATCGTGAACCGTAGACGTACCAACTGTAGCTTTCTAGAGACGTAGGCTTTGCTAGAGACGCACTCCTAGACTGTGCATTCCCAGGTATGTGGACATCTTTTGGGGTGATGTCTGGGATGTGGAGAGGGTATGTTGTCTCTGCCGCTATATGGGCTTGTAAGGGCTGGAGAGTCTGTGCAGCTCGATATTCCCTCTCCCACGTGAATGCTGAGAAGAGTGAGAGCTGACCACAAAACAGGGAGCCGACTCCAGACAGAGTGTGGAGAGACACAGTGAAGATAGCCCTTTGAGTCTTTAGTCAGGAGGTTGACAGAGCAAATCAAGAAATAGACTCAATAAGGGGCATTGTTCTAAATGCACTTTCAAGTTTCCTTGGTAGAATAGGTTGGATGTAGGATGAGTTGAGACAGAAAATGTTTGGTTTTTCAACGTCAGCTTTTTTGTACTATCTCCTTTTTTCCCCAATCTCATTTTCACCAGAACAAGCACCAGGAGAGCTATTTTTGAAACACTTTTTCCATTGTAAGAATTCGAAACTTATGCAGATTTCTAAATTGTGGTAAATGCATGTAACCTAAAATTGATCATCTTCAGCATTTTTAAGTGTGCCATTCTGTAGCGTTAGGTACCTTCATATTGTTGTGCAGCCAACCTGCAGAACTCTTCTCGTCTTGCAAAACTGAAACTCTGTACACATTAAACTACTCTCCCCGTTGCCCCTTTCCCAAGCTCTTGGCAACCACCATTCTACCTTCTGTCTCTGTGAGTTTGACTACTCTAGGTATGTCATGTCAGTGGAATCATGCAAAATTTGTCTTCTTGTGACTAGTTATTTCATTTAGCACAATGCCCTCAAAGTCAATCCATGTTGCAGCATGTGTCAGAATTTCATTTCTTTTTAAGACTGAACAATATTCCAACACATACAGGAATTTCTCGCAAATGGTTCCAAAAGCTCCAGTATACCCTTTACTTACATTTCCAATTGTTAACATTTTGTCACATTTCCTTTGTTATTCCCATCATATGGATATGTAGGTATATAGACATAAATCTATCTATCTATCTATCTATCTATCTATAGATATATATAGAAAGAGAGAGAGAGAAAGAAAATACGTTTAGATATAGATATACACATAGAAAGAGCTCTCTCTCTCAATACATCTGTATCTAGACCTGATTTTTATGTGAGTTGAGGCAGAAGATGTTTGATAGACACACACGTGACACACACCTTCCTACACACTTAGGCTCTATTCCTGAATCATTAGAGAGAAAATGCAGACCACATACCCTTTACTCCTGAATATTTCAGTTTTATTTTTCTACCTTCAGGGACACCTAACCACAGCACAGTGATCAAAATCAGAAAATTTTCACTTCCGTAACCATAATACGATGACCAGAATTGGAAAATGAAAGCCATAATAGAATATTATCTGATTTATGGTTTACATTGCGACGCACTCTTGGTGTCATACATTCTATGGGTTTGGATAAAAGTAGAATGACATGAATCTGTCATTAGAGTTTCATAACGATGGAGTATTTTCACTGCCCTAAAAATCCTTTGTGCTCCGCCTATTCATCCTTCTCCCCGCCAACTCCCGGCAACCACCGATCTTTTCCTGTCGCCCCAGTTTTGCCACGTCCAGAATGTCATATAGTTGGCCTCATACAGTATGCAACCTTTTCAGATTGGCTTCTTTCACAAAGTAACATGCGTGTAAGGTTTCTTTTCACAGCTCGATAGCTCGTTGCTTTTTAGCGCTGAATAATATGCCATTGACTAGATGTACCACGGTTTGTTTATCCGTTCATCTGGTGCAGGACATCTTGGTTGCTTCCGCTTTTTGGCGATAACGAATAAAGCTGCTATCAACATTTGTGTGCAGGTTTTCATCTGCGTGTAAGTTTTGAACTCCTTGGGGTAAATACCAAGGAGCGTATGTTAAGCTGGATCGTACGTTAAGGGTTATGCTTAGTTTTGTAAGAAAACCCTAAACTGCCTTCCAGAGTGGCTGTTCCGTTTTGCCTTGCCACCAATACTGAATGAGTGTCTCCATTGCTCCACATGCTTGTCAGCAATTGCTGTTGTTAGTGTTCCATATTTTGACTATTCTAACAGGTGTGTGGTGGTATCTCATTGTTGTTCAATTTGCATTTCCCTGGAGCCATATGATGTGGAGCATCGTCTCGTACTCTTAGTTGCCATTTTTATGTCTTCTTTGGCCAGATGTCTGTTAAGTTGTTTGCCCCATTTTTTAATCTGGTTGTGTGTGTTCTTGGTGTCTAGTTTTAAGATTTCTTTGCGTATTTGTATATTTGTTATTCCTTTATCAACTGTGCCTTTTGCAAATATTTTCTCCCAGTCTGTGGCTTGTGTTTTTATCCTCTTGACATTGTGTCTTGTGGAGCAGCAGTTTAAAATGTTAATGAAGTCCAGCTTATCAGTTATTCCTTTCAGGATCTTGATTTTGCTGTCACATCTAGAAAGTCATGTTTATAAAGAGGTCATCTCGGTTTTCTTCCGTGTTATTGTCTTCTAGGAATTCTAGAGTTTTGCTTTTTACATGTGGGTCTATAATGCATTTTGATTTCCGTTTTGTAAAGGTGTAAAGGTCCATGTGCACGTTCATTGTCTCGCACGTGGATGTCCAGTTCTTCCAGCACCATTCGTTGATAAGACTGTCTTTGCTCCATCGTATGGTCTGTGCTCCTTTGTCAAAGAACGGTAGAGTATGTTAACGGGCATCTATTTCTAGGCTCTCTGTTCTGCTCCTTTGGTCCATTTGTCTGTTCTTTCACCAGTACCACACTGTCTTGATTGCTGTAGCTTTATAGTGAATTTTGACATTGGCTCATGTCAGTCCTTCAACTTTTTTTCTTCTTTGATATTATGTTGACTTTTAAAAAGCTATTGCAGTTGCGATACGGTCAGAGAAAATCTATATGATATTGCTCCCGTGCACGTTATTAATGCTCTGTTTATGTCCAAATATGTTGTCTGTTTTCATAAATGTCACTTGTGTGCTCTCAAACAAGATGTGTTCTGTTTGCTCTAGAGAGAGATCGTGTCAGTCTGTTCTTATTTTCTTTGCTCTTTTTGGAAGCTTTTAGAATTTTCTCTTCATTTCCATGGATCCTTTACAGATAATTTTTTACTTCCTTCTTTAACTTTGTGAAATTTATCTTCATTAGTTTTTGAATATTTCCTCTTCTCTGTTTTCTTTTTTTTCATCTTAGATGTCTTGGATTTCATTTATTTCAGATGTTAGATGTCTGTTTTTACCCACCATATCACACTGCTGTTCTTTTAAATATTCTCTCACTTTATTGTTTTATTCTGTTTTCTGGGAGAGTTTCTCAATGTCATTTTCCATGTCTAAATAATTTGCTGTTCTCATGTATCCACACTGCTATTTATCCCATGACTTAAGTCTTTAACAGTCGTACTTTTACACCTGTTTCCTCATGAGGTTTTCCTTATGGTTTCTCATTGTCATTTCGTGTTACTAACATCTTCCCTTGTATCTTTAAGTGTATTTGTCATGCTTATGTTCCAGTATGTTCCAGTAGTTCTACTTCAAATGGTATATGTTGCTCAATTTGTTGTATTTCTTTTTCAGTCGTTGTACTCCTCAGGTATGTAATTGTTTTGACTTGTGAGCTTTCATTCCTTGTGGCTGTTGGCTACTCTGTCTGGCATCTTGTATTAGAGAAGGGCTAACGTTTTGCTTGGGACCATCTCAGTCTGTGGCTGTTATCTCAGAATAATTATTAATAGTGTGTCCTTTTCACTCTCAGAAGCGTCCTCTCTTGGGTGCTGTATTATATAGTCACCTTTGTTGAAACCTAGGACCTAAGGTGTGTTTTTCTAAGTAAGTTTAATATGAGGGGAGGTGATGGCCCCAGGCGCAGACAGTCTCAGAAACCGTGAAACACTGTGACCACTCAACTCCTGTGGTCAGGATATGTCACCTTTGAGCTCTTGGGGAAAGCGGCATTTGAGGAGGCATTTGAGGTTGTCACCTGGGGCTTGGGAGACGGAGGAGGTGGAGGAGTGAAGGATCAAGGATTGTTCAGCCCTTCCCTGCTTTCATCAGCTAACCTAATGCTACTCTAATTTTATCCTAGCTACATCTGGGTGGTTGCTACTTGTTTCTGCTGAGAAAGGAAAGTGATCGCTTCCAAGCAACTCAGGGGAGAGGCAAGAACGGTCCTTGAAATTTTCCCTCACACTGAGCCCCTCAAGGCTGCCACCCACTGCCCCTAATCCCAGGCTACCCACCCATTAAGAGACAGCCTTCAGGCCTCTGTCATTTCCCAGGGTTGTCACTCTTGTTATTTCTGGGAATGCATAGTTCCTTAGGACTTCTGAAGTTTTGGGAGGAGGATGCAACATGCCGTACCATTTGGCGTCTTGATAGGAACCCATGATTTCTCTGGAAATTATCAGGGTGTGTTACTTTGATGAGAACCTTTAAGTGTATTTGAACTTTAAGATATATATACTAATGTATATTGTTGCCAGATACAGAATTAATGAAATTTGAAAGAATTTGGTGAAGAGTGCAGGCTGTCCAAAAATCAATAATATTTGTGCAGTGCTGAATATTAGCATGATACTGTGAAGGTGACAGACTCAAAGTGCATTTTGCAAGTGTCTTATTTGGTAGATGAAGAAAAAGATAAATAGAGAAAAGATTACCCAAGCCAGTTTTGAGGTGAAAAGTCTTGATTTTGGCTAATATAACCAGATAACGTTTTCTGAAAGGACTGTAGAGAAAAAGAAAAAGAAAAAGAATCATTGTAAACGCATGGTCTTCACGCAGGTCAGAAAATCTTTTAATCATCATTTGGTCATCCTTGACCTTCCTACTTGTTTCTTTCCTACCAAATAACAACCAGGGACTGGGCCCTGACACTGTATGTTCATTGTTCTTGTGTATTCTCTTTCTATCTATATCTCTGTGTTAGCTCTTACTTGGATGCACCTCCCCATCCCGACACACTCAGATCCCTCTCACGTTTCCCAAATTGATTCCAGAGTGCATGAAGGAGAAACAAAATGGTGAAGAAGGAAGGAGGTTTAATCATGAATGCTATGTCTCCCTTGTTCCCTTCATTCTCTTTCCAGTGGATACACACAGGGACACACAGACACGCACACACGCACACACAGAACCCGGAGACTGTGTCAGAGGTTCCAGTGCTGGACCCTGAAACGGATGCTTTTGTTTCTGTCGTGTTTCCTCGTGACTTTACTTTTTGTGTGCTGCAATTCTGTTGGGAAAAAGAACCTGATTATCTTCCAAAATGTCTGACTCTATTTTTTGTACATGTTTTTTACTCTATGGCAGGGTTATGGATTCTTCCCGAATGTCGTCTGGCAACAGTGACAAGATGGGGTGAGTTGACATGAGTGATCTGAGTGGTGAAAGGTATGGGGGGCATCGATGGCAACAACAGGTTTCCATAAGAGACTATAAGCTTCTGTAGGTAACTTTCTTTCCTGTTGGGCCTAGGTGGCAAAAGGAAGGAGGAGTCATAAGAGGGAGACTTCTTACTCTCGGTTTGTTTGTGAGCCTTAGAAAGTAGTAGCCAAAGCTTTGAGGAAACTCTCAGAATGCCTGTGTGTAAGACTCTGCTAGAGTGGGCCAGGAGAGGAGAGAATCCTATTTGGAGCAAGGAGACGGTAGCAGTGGAGAGGGAGCAGTGGAGCTCTCAGCAGAAGAGAATGGAGCTAAACAGACCTCGGCTCCTTTCCTCAGCCTCCAGAGCTCTGCCACCATCTAAAGCTGGTGTCCCGAATGCCAAGCCACCGTCATATTGGAGGGAGCCCGTGCCTCAGACCTGCAGTCATCTGAACCCTGTATGAGGAACAGAAAAGACATACATGATACATGAAGGGTCAGGATGTGGTGGAGGGTGTTGAGGATCAGGAAGTTAGGAGGAGCTGGGGAAATGTGTACCTACAACCTGGAGTTGAATTTTGAGCTAAATTCAACCTCGATGCAATTACACGTGAGAGTAAGGTTCAGTAGTGAAGAATTGTATTTCAATATCTTCATTCATTAGGCTTTTTGACCGGCCGAAGATCTTCGTTACAACTATAGAAAGCCCTATTTCTAGGGAAGATTAAAATACTAGTTTCCGAATAACTAACATCCACATACCTTTTTAGGGTTCAACCAGTTTACCACTTGAAGACTACTTGTAACTAATTGCAAACAAGAGTGTAACTCTATGAAGTCACTAGGAGTCTGATCATATATGCTTTTAATTCTTTAGAAATGACCCCGATGAAGTGACAGAAGTAATCTGTGATGGAACCACCAACAAAAGGTGACGTATATACTCAGAGAGAGAGAGAGAGAGAGAGAGAGAGAGTGAGTGAAATGCAGACGCGGCATTATCCATGGGAATGCGGAATATTCTGGACCATGATTCTAAGATCTTTTCTAAAATTTCGGATCCACTGAGCTAAGTCATGTTTATCATATTCTTAGATTCACAGAATTCTTGTTCAAATAAGTTGGTCACATCACTGTCCCATGTAGGAAATCTCAAATGACATGTTGTTGCATTTCTTGGTGTTTACGTTAACATAGAACAACTCTCCAGGCTCCGTGATGATTTGTTATGAGGACCAAATAAGTGTTAAACACTTAGGACGATGTCTGGCACGTAATAAATACCATTTGAGTGCTTATTAGATGGAACAAAAATTTTCCGTGTACTTAGTCATGTCATCTGAAAACAGCGATAATTTTCATTTTTCCTGTCCAGTCCTTATACCTCTCACTTCTTTTTCTGACGTCATTGAGCAGTGTTGGAAGGCATATGGCTCTTGGGAGGAAATAAAAGGAGGTCAGGACTGGAGAACAGGATTGAGGGAGAGAGAGGTGCGCCACAAGGATGGGGGCTGGCAGGGCCAGATTTTGAAGGGCATTGTAGGCTCTGCTGAATGGTTTTGGCTCAATCCTAGTAGCACTGGCAAGGCAATGAGGGGTCATGCTTGAGGCTCTACAAACAATACAAACTCCAATCGTGAACCGTAGACGTACCAACTGTAGCTTTCTAGAGACGTAGGCTTTGCTAGAGACGCACTCCTAGACTGTGCATTCCCAGGTATGTGGACATCTTTTGGGGTGATGTCTGGGATGTGGAGAGGGTATGTTGTCTCTGCCGCTATATGGGCTTGTAAGGGCTGGAGAGTCTGTGCAGCTCGATATTCCCTCTCCCACGTGAATGCTGAGAAGAGTGAGAGCTGACCACAAAACAGGGAGCCGACTCCAGACAGAGTGTGGAGAGACACAGTGAAGATAGCCCTTTGAGTCTTTAGTCAGGAGGTTGACAGAGCAAATCAAGAAATAGACTCAATAAGGGGCATTGTTCTAAATGCACTTTCAAGTTTCCTTGGTAGAATAGGTTGGATGTAGGATGAGTTGAGACAGAAAATGTTTGGTTTTTCAACGTCAGCTTTTTTGTACTATCTCCTTTTTTCCCCAATCTCATTTTCACCAGAACAAGCACCAGGAGAGCTATTTTTGAAACACTTTTTCCATTGTAAGAATTCGAAACTTATGCAGATTTCTAAATTGTGGTAAATGCATGTAACCTAAAATTGATCATCTTCAGCATTTTTAAGTGTGCCATTCTGTAGCGTTAGGTACCTTCATATTGTTGTGCAGCCAACCTGCAGAACTCTTCTCGTCTTGCAAAACTGAAACTCTGTACACATTAAACTACTCTCCCCGTTGCCCCTTTCCCAAGCTCTTGGCAACCACCATTCTACCTTCTGTCTCTGTGAGTTTGACTACTCTAGGTATGTCATGTCAGTGGAATCATGCAAAATTTGTCTTCTTGTGACTAGTTATTTCATTTAGCACAATGCCCTCAAAGTCAATCCATGTTGCAGCATGTGTCAGAATTTCATTTCTTTTTAAGACTGAACAATATTCCAACACATACAGGAATTTCTCGCAAATGGTTCCAAAAGCTCCAGTATACCCTTTACTTACATTTCCAATTGTTAACATTTTGTCACATTTCCTTTGTTATTCCCATCATATGGATATGTAGGTATATAGACATAAATCTATCTATCTATCTATCTATCTATCTATAGCTATATATAGAAAGAGAGAGAGAGAAAGAAAATACGTTTAGATATAGATATACACATAGAAAGAGCTCTCTCTCTCAATACATCTGTATCTAGACCTGATTTTTATGTGAGTTGAGGCAGAAGATGTTTGATAGACACACACGTGACACACACCTTCCTACACACTTAGGCTCTATTCCTGAATCATTAGAGAGAAAATGCAGACCACATACCCTTTACTCCTGAATATTTCAGTTTTATTTTTCTACCTTCAGGGACACCTAACCACAGCACAGTGATCAAAATCAGAAAATTTTCACTTCCGTAACCATAATACGATGACCAGAATTGGAAAATGAAAGCCATAATAGAATATTATCTGATTTATGGTTTACATTGCGACGCACTCTTGGTGTCATACATTCTATGGGTTTGGATAAAAGTAGAATGACATGAATCTGTCATTAGAGTTTCATAACGATGGAGTATTTTCACTGCCCTAAAAATCCTTTGTGCTCCGCCTATTCATCCTTCTCCCCGCCAACTCCCGGCAACCACCGATCTTTTCCTGTCGCCCCAGTTTTGCCACGTCCAGAATGTCATATAGTTGGCCTCATACAGTATGCAACCTTTTCAGATTGGCTTCTTTCACAAAGTAACATGCGTGTAAGGTTTCTTTTCACAGCTCGATAGCTCGTTGCTTTTTAGCGCTGAATAATATGCCGTTGACTAGATGTACCACGGTTTGTTTATCCGTTCATCTGGTGCAGGACATCTTGGTTGCTTCCGCTTTTTGGCGATAACGAATAAAGCTGCTATCAACATTTGTGTGCAGGTTTTCATCTGCGTGTAAGTTTTGAACTCCTTGGGGTAAATACCAAGGAGCGTATGTTAAGCTGGATCGTACGTTAAGGGTTATGCTTAGTTTTGTAAGAAAACCCTAAACTGCCTTCCAGAGTGGCTGTTCCGTTTTGCCTTGCCACCAATACTGAATGAGTGTCTCCATTGCTCCACATGCTTGTCAGCAATTGCTGTTGTTAGTGTTCCATATTTTGACTATTCTAACAGGTGTGTGGTGGTATCTCATTGTTGTTCAATTTGCATTTCCCTGGAGCCATATGATGTGGAGCATCGTCTCGTACTCTTAGTTGCCATTTTTATGTCTTCTTTGGCCAGATGTCTGTTAAGTTGTTTGCCCCATTTTTTAATCTGGTTGTGTGTGTTCTTGTTGTCTAGTTTTAAGATTTCTTTGCGTATTTGTATATTTGTTATTCCTTTATCAACTGTGCCTTTTGCAAATATTTTCTCCCAGTCTGTGGCTTGTGTTTTTATCCTCTTGACATTGTGTCTTGTGGAGCAGCAGTTTAAAATGTTAATGAAGTCCAGCTTATCAGTTATTCCTTTCAGGATCTTGATTTTGCTGTCACATCTAGAAAGTCATGTTTATAAAGAGGTCATCTCGGTTTTCTTCCGTGTTATTGTCTTCTAGGAATTCTAGAGTTTTGCTTTTTACATGTGGGTCTATAATGCATTTTGATTTCCGTTTTGTAAGGGTGTAAAGGTCCATGTGCACGTTCATTGTCTCGCACGTGGATGTCCAGTTCTTCCAGCACCATTCGTTGATAAGACTGTCTTTGCTCCATCGTATGGTCTGTGCTCCTTTGTCAAAGAACGGTAGAGTATGTTAACGGGCATCTATTTCTAGGCTCTCTGTTCTGCTCCTTTGGTCCATTTGTCTGTTCTTTCACCAGTACCACACTGTCTTGATTGCTGTAGCTTTATAGTGAATTTTGACATTGGCTCATGTCAGTCCTTCAACTTTTTTTCTTCTTTGATATTATGTTGACTTTTAAAAAGCTATTGCAGTTGCGATACGGTCAGAGAAAATCTATATGATATTGCTCCCGTGCACGTTATTAATGCTCTGTTTATGTCCAAATATGTTGTCTGTTTTCATAAATGTCACTTGTGTGCTCTCAAACAAGATGTGTTCTGTTTGCTCTAGAGAGAGATCGTGTCAGTCTGTTCTTATTTTCTTTGCTCTTTTTGGAAGCTTTTAGAATTTTCTCTTCATTTCCATGGATCCTTTACAGATAATTTTTTACTTCCTTCTTTAACTTTGTGAAATTTATCTTCATTAGTTTTTGAATATTTCCTCTTCTCTGTTTTCTTTTTTTTCATCTTAGATGTCTTGGATTTCATTTATTTCAGATGTTAGATGTCTGTTTTTACCCACCATATCACACTGCTGTTCTTTTAAATATTCTCTCACTTTATTGTTTTATTCTGTTTTCTGGGAGAGTTTCTCAATGTCATTTTCCATGTCTAAATAATTTGCTGTTCTCATGTATCCACACTGCTATTTATCCCATGACTTAAGTCTTTAACAGTCGTACTTTTACACCTGTTTCCTCATGAGGTTTTCCTTATGGTTTCTCATTGTCATTTCGTGTTACTAACATCTTCCCTTGTATCTTTAAGTGTATTTGTCATGCTTATGTTCCAGTATGTTCCAGTAGTTCTACTTCAAATGGTATATGTTGCTCAATTTGTTGTATTTCTTTTTCAGTCGTTGTACTCCTCAGGTATGTAATTGTTTTGACTTGTGAGCTTTCATTCCTTGTGGCTGTTGGCTACTCTGTCTGGCATCTTGTATTAGAGAAGGGCTAACGTTTTGCTTGGGACCATCTCAGTCTGTGGCTGTTATCTCAGAATAATTATTAATAGTGTGTCCTTTTCACTCTCAGAAGCGTCCTCTCTTGGGTGCTGTATTATATAGTCACCTTTGTTGAAACCTAGGACCTAAGGTGTGTTTTTCTAAGTAAGTTTAATATGAGGGGAGGTGATGGCCCCAGGCGCAGACAGTCTCAGAAACCGTGAAACACTGTGACCACTCAACTCCTGTGGTCAGGATATGTCACCTTTGAGCTCTTGGGGAAAGCGGCATTTGAGGAGGCATTTGAGGTTGTCACCTGGGGCTTGGGAGACGGAGGAGGTGGAGGAGTGAAGGATCAAGGATTGTTCAGCCCTTCCCTGCTTTCATCAGCTAACCTAATGCTACTCTAATTTTATCCTAGCTACATCTGGGTGGTTGCTACTTGTTTCTGCTGAGAAAGGAAAGTGATCGCTTCCAAGCAACTCAGGGGAGAGGCAAGAACGGTCCTTGAAATTTTCCCTCACACTGAGCCCCTCAAGGCTGCCACCCACTGCCCCTAATCCCAGGCTACCCACCCATTAAGAGACAGCCTTCAGGCCTCTGTCATTTCCCAGGGTTGTCACTCTTGTTATTTCTGGGAATGCATAGTTCCTTAGGACTTCTGAAGTTTTGGGAGGAGGATGCAACATGCCGTACCATTTGGCGTCTTGATAGGAACCCATGATTTCTCTGGAAATTATCAGGGTGTGTTACTTTGATGAGAACCTTTAAGTGTATTTGAACTTTAAGATATATATACTAATGTATATTGTTGCCAGATACAGAATTAATGAAATTTGAAAGAATTTGGTGAAGAGTGCAGGCTGTCCAAAAATCAATAATATTTGTGCAGTGCTGAATATTAGCATGATACTGTGAAGGTGACAGACTCAAAGTGCATTTTGCAAGTGTCTTATTTGGTAGATGAAGAAAAAGATAAATAGAGAAAAGATTACCCAAGCCAGTTTTGAGGTGAAAAGTCTTGATTTTGGCTAATATAACCAGATAACGTTTTCTGAAAGGACTGTAGAGAAAAAGAAAAAGAAAAAGAATCATTGTAAACGCATGGTCTTCACGCAGGTCAGAAAATCTTTTAATCATCATTTGGTCATCCTTGACCTTCCTACTTGTTTCTTTCCTACCAAATAACAACCAGGGACTGGGCCCTGACACTGTATGTTCATTGTTCTTGTGTATTCTCTTTCTATCTATATCTCTTTGTTAGCTCTTACTTGGATGCACCTCCCCATCCCGACACACTCAGATCCCTCTCACGTTTCCCAAATTGATTCCAGAGTGCATGAAGGAGAAACAAAATGGTGAAGAAGGAAGGAGGTTTAATCATGAATGCTATGTCTCCCTTGTTCCCTTCATTCTCTTTCCAGTGGATACACACAGGGACACACAGACACGCACACACGCACACACAGAACCCGGAGACTGTGTCAGAGGTTCCAGTGCTGGACCCTGAAACGGATGCTTTTGTTTCTGTCGTGTTTCCTCGTGACTTTACTTTTTGTGTGCTGCAATTCTGTTGGGAAAAAGAACCTGATTATCTTCCAAAATGTCTGACTCTATTTTTTGTACATGTTTTTTACTCTATGGCAGGGTTATGGATTCTTCCCGAATGTCGTCTGGCAACAGTGACAAGATGGGGTGAGTTGACATGAGTGATCTGAGTGGTGAAAGGTATGGGGGGCATCGATGGCAACAACAGGTTTCCATAAGAGACTATAAGCTTCTGTAGGTAACTTTCTTTCCTGTTGGGCCTAGGTGGCAAAAGGAAGGAGGAGTCATAAGAGGGAGACTTCTTACTCTCGGTTTGTTTGTGAGCCTTAGAAAGTAGTAGCCAAAGCTTTGAGGAAACTCTCAGAATGCCTGTGTGTAAGACTCTGCTAGAGTGGGCCAGGAGAGGAGAGAATCCTATTTGGAGCAAGGAGACGGTAGCAGTGGAGAGGGAGCAGTGGAGCTCTCAGCAGAAGAGAATGGAGCTAAACAGACCTCGGCTCCTTTCCTCAGCCTCCAGAGCTCTGCCACCATCTAAAGCTGGTGTCCCGAATGCCAAGCCACCGTCATATTGGAGGGAGCCCGTGCCTCAGACCTGCAGTCATCTGAACCCTGTATGAGGAACAGAAAAGACATACATGATACATGAAGGGTCAGGATGTGGTGGAGGGTGTTGAGGATCAGGAAGTTAGGAGGAGCTGGGGAAATGTGTACCTACAACCTGGAGTTGAATTTTGAGCTAAATTCAACCTCGATGCAATTACACGTGAGAGTAAGGTTCAGTAGTGAAGAATTGTATTTCAATATCTTCATTCATTAGGCTTTTTGACCGGCCGAAGATCTTCGTTACAACTATAGAAAGCCCTATTTCTAGGGAAGATTAAAATACTAGTTTCCGAATAACTAACATCCACATACCTTTTTAGGGTTCAACCAGTTTACCACTTGAAGACTACTTGTAACTAATTGCAAACAAGAGTGTAACTCTATGAAGTCACTAGGAGTCTGATCATATATGCTTTTAATTCTTTAGAAATGACCCCGATGAAGTGACAGAAGTAATCTGTGATGGAACCACCAACAAAAGGTGACGTATATACTCAGAGAGAGAGAGAGAGAGAGAGAGAGAGAGTGAGTGAAATGCAGACGCGGCATTATCCATGGGAATGCGGAATATTCTGGACCATGATTCTAAGATCTTTTCTAAAATTTCGGATCCACTGAGCTAAGTCATGTTTATCATATTCTTAGATTCACAGAATTCTTGTTCAAATAAGTTGGTCACATCACTGTCCCATGTAGGAAATCTCAAATGACATGTTGTTGCATTTCTTGGTGTTTACGTTAACATAGAACAACTCTCCAGGCTCCGTGATGATTTGTTATGAGGACCAAATAAGTGTTAAACACTTAGGACGATGTCTGGCACGTAATAAATACCATTTGAGTGCTTATTAGATGGAACAAAAATTTTCCGTGTACTTAGTCATGTCATCTGAAAACAGCGATAATTTTCATTTTTCCTGTCCAGTCCTTATACCTCTCACTTCTTTTTCTGACGTCATTGAGCAGTGTTGGAAGGCATATGGCTCTTGGGAGGAAATAAAAGGAGGTCAGGACTGGAGAACAGGATTGAGGGAGAGAGAGGTGCGCCACAAGGATGGGGGCTGGCAGGGCCAGATTTTGAAGGGCATTGTAGGCTCTGCTGAATGGTTTTGGCTCAATCCTAGTAGCACTGGCAAGGCAATGAGGGGTCATGCTTGAGGCTCTACAAACAATACAAACTCCAATCGTGAACCGTAGACGTACCAACTGTAGCTTTCTAGAGACGTAGGCTTTGCTAGAGACGCACTCCTAGACTGTGCATTCCCAGGTATGTGGACATCTTTTGGGGTGATGTCTGGGATGTGGAGAGGGTATGTTGTCTCTGCCGCTATATGGGCTTGTAAGGGCTGGAGAGTCTGTGCAGCTCGATATTCCCTCTCCCACGTGAATGCTGAGAAGAGTGAGAGCTGACCACAAAACAGGGAGCCGACTCCAGACAGAGTGTGGAGAGACACAGTGAAGATAGCCCTTTGAGTCTTTAGTCAGGAGGTTGACAGAGCAAATCAAGAAATAGACTCAATAAGGGGCATTGTTCTAAATGCACTTTCAAGTTTCCTTGGTAGAATAGGTTGGATGTAGGATGAGTTGAGACAGAAAATGTTTGGTTTTTCAACGTCAGCTTTTTTGTACTATCTCCTTTTTTCCCCAATCTCATTTTCACCAGAACAAGCACCAGGAGAGCTATTTTTGAAACACTTTTTCCATTGTAAGAATTCGAAACTTATGCAGATTTCTAAATTGTGGTAAATGCATGTAACCTAAAATTGATCATCTTCAGCATTTTTAAGTGTGCCATTCTGTAGCGTTAGGTACCTTCATATTGTTGTGCAGCCAACCTGCAGAACTCTTCTCGTCTTGCAAAACTGAAACTCTGTACACATTAAACTACTCTCCCCGTTGCCCCTTTCCCAAGCTCTTGGCAACCACCATTCTACCTTCTGTCTCTGTGAGTTTGACTACTCTAGGTATGTCATGTCAGTGGAATCATGCAAAATTTGTCTTCTTGTGACTAGTTATTTCATTTAGCACAATGCCCTCAAAGTCAATCCATGTTGCAGCATGTGTCAGAATTTCATTTCTTTTTAAGACTGAACAATATTCCAACACATACAGGAATTTCTCGCAAATGGTTCCAAAAGCTCCAGTATACCCTTTACTTACATTTCCAATTGTTAACATTTTGTCACATTTCCTTTGTTATTCCCATCATATGGATATGTAGGTATATAGACATAAATCTATCTATCTATCTATCTATCTATCTATAGCTATATATAGAAAGAGAGAGAGAGAAAGAAAATACGTTTAGATATAGATATACACATAGAAAGAGCTCTCTCTCTCAATACATCTGTATCTAGACCTGATTTTTATGTGAGTTGAGGCAGAAGATGTTTGATAGACACACACGTGACACACACCTTCCTACACACTTAGGCTCTATTCCTGAATCATTAGAGAGAAAATGCAGACCACATACCCTTTACTCCTGAATATTTCAGTTTTATTTTTCTACCTTCAGGGACACCTAACCACAGCACAGTGATCAAAATCAGAAAATTTTCACTTCTGTAACCATAATACGATGACCAGAATTGGAAAATGAAAGCCATAATAGAATATTATCTGATTTATGGTTTACATTGCGACGCACTCTTGGTGTCATACATTCTATGGGTTTGGATAAAAGTAGAATGACATGAATCTGTCATTAGAGTTTCATAACGATGGAGTATTTTCACTGCCCTAAAAATCCTTTGTGCTCCGCCTATTCATCCTTCTCCCCGCCAACTCCCGGCAACCACCGATCTTTTCCTGTCGCCCCAGTTTTGCCACGTCCAGAATGTCATATAGTTGGCCTCATACAGTATGCAACCTTTTCAGATTGGCTTCTTTCACAAAGTAACATGCGTGTAAGGTTTCTTTTCACAGCTCGATAGCTCGTTGCTTTTTAGCGCTGAATAATATGCCGTTGACTAGATGTACCACGGTTTGTTTATCCGTTCATCTGGTGCAGGACATCTTGGTTGCTTCCGCTTTTTGGCGATAACGAATAAAGCTGCTATCAACATTTGTGTGCAGGTTTTCATCTGCGTGTAAGTTTTGAACTCCTTGGGGTAAATACCAAGGAGCGTATGTTAAGCTGGATCGTACGTTAAGGGTTATGCTTAGTTTTGTAAGAAAACCCTAAACTGCCTTCCAGAGTGGCTGTTCCGTTTTGCCTTGCCACCAATACTGAATGAGTGTCTCCATTGCTCCACATGCTTGTCAGCAATTGCTGTTGTTAGTGTTCCATATTTTGACTATTCTAACAGGTGTGTGGTGGTATCTCATTGTTGTTCAATTTGCATTTCCCTGGAGCCATATGATGTGGAGCATCGTCTCGTACTCTTAGTTGCCATTTTTATGTCTTCTTTGGCCAGATGTCTGTTAAGTTGTTTGCCCCATTTTTTAATCTGGTTGTGTGTGTTCTTGTTGTCTAGTTTTAAGATTTCTTTGCGTATTTGTATATTTGTTATTCCTTTATCAACTGTGCCTTTTGCAAATATTTTCTCCCAGTCTGTGGCTTGTGTTTTTATCCTCTTGACATTGTGTCTTGTGGAGCAGCAGTTTAAAATGTTAATGAAGTCCAGCTTATCAGTTATTCCTTTCAGGATCTTGATTTTGCTGTCACATCTAGAAAGTCATGTTTATAAAGAGGTCATCTCGGTTTTCTTCCGTGTTATTGTCTTCTAGGAATTCTAGAGTTTTGCTTTTTACATGTGGGTCTATAATGCATTTTGATTTCCGTTTTGTAAGGGTGTAAAGGTCCATGTGCACGTTCATTGTCTCGCACGTGGATGTCCAGTTCTTCCAGCACCATTCGTTGATAAGACTGTCTTTGCTCCATCGTATGGTCTGTGCTCCTTTGTCAAAGAACGGTAGAGTATGTTAACGGGCATCTATTTCTAGGCTCTCTGTTCTGCTCCTTTGGTCCATTTGTCTGTTCTTTCACCAGTACCACACTGTCTTGATTGCTGTAGCTTTATAGTGAATTTTGACATTGGCTCATGTCAGTCCTTCAACTTTTTTTCTTCTTTGATATTATGTTGACTTTTAAAAAGCTATTGCAGTTGCGATACGGTCAGAGAAAATCTATATGATATTGCTCCCGTGCACGTTATTAATGCTCTGTTTATGTCCAAATATGTTGTCTGTTTTCATAAATGTCACTTGTGTGCTCTCAAACAAGATGTGTTCTGTTTGCTCTAGAGAGAGATCGTGTCAGTCTGTTCTTATTTTCTTTGCTCTTTTTGGAAGCTTTTAGAATTTTCTCTTCATTTCCATGGATCCTTTACAGATAATTTTTTACTTCCTTCTTTAACTTTGTGAAATTTATCTTCATTAGTTTTTGAATATTTCCTCTTCTCTGTTTTCTTTTTTTTCATCTTAGATGTCTTGGATTTCATTTATTTCAGATGTTAGATGTCTGTTTTTACCCACCATATCACACTGCTGTTCTTTTAAATATTCTCTCACTTTATTGTTTTATTCTGTTTTCTGGGAGAGTTTCTCAATGTCATTTTCCATGTCTAAATAATTTGCTGTTCTCATGTATCCACACTGCTATTTATCCCATGACTTAAGTCTTTAACAGTCGTACTTTTACACCTGTTTCCTCATGAGGTTTTCCTTATGGTTTCTCATTGTCATTTCGTGTTACTAACATCTTCCCTTGTATCTTTAAGTGTATTTGTCATGCTTATGTTCCAGTATGTTCCAGTAGTTCTACTTCAAATGGTATATGTTGCTCAATTTGTTGTATTTCTTTTTCAGTCGTTGTACTCCTCAGGTATGTAATTGTTTTGACTTGTGAGCTTTCATTCCTTGTGGCTGTTGGCTACTCTGTCTGGCATCTTGTATTAGAGAAGGGCTAACGTTTTGCTTGGGACCATCTCAGTCTGTGGCTGTTATCTCAGAATAATTATTAATAGTGTGTCCTTTTCACTCTCAGAAGCGTCCTCTCTTGGGTGCTGTATTATATAGTCACCTTTGTTGAAACCTAGGACCTAAGGTGTGTTTTTCTAAGTAAGTTTAATATGAGGGGAGGTGATGGCCCCAGGCGCAGACAGTCTCAGAAACCGTGAAACACTGTGACCACTCAACTCCTGTGGTCAGGATATGTCACCTTTGAGCTCTTGGGGAAAGCGGCATTTGAGGAGGCATTTGAGGTTGTCACCTGGGGCTTGGGAGACGGAGGAGGTGGAGGAGTGAAGGATCAAGGATTGTTCAGCCCTTCCCTGCTTTCATCAGCTAACCTAATGCTACTCTAATTTTATCCTAGCTACATCTGGGTGGTTGCTACTTGTTTCTGCTGAGAAAGGAAAGTGATCGCTTCCAAGCAACTCAGGGGAGAGGCAAGAACGGTCCTTGAAATTTTCCCTCACACTGAGCCCCTCAAGGCTGCCACCCACTGCCCCTAATCCCAGGCTACCCACCCATTAAGAGACAGCCTTCAGGCCTCTGTCATTTCCCAGGGTTGTCACTCTTGTTATTTCTGGGAATGCATAGTTCCTTAGGACTTCTGAAGTTTTGGGAGGAGGATGCAACATGCCGTACCATTTGGCGTCTTGATAGGAACCCATGATTTCTCTGGAAATTATCAGGGTGTGTTACTTTGATGAGAACCTTTAAGTGTATTTGAACTTTAAGATATATATACTAATGTATATTGTTGCCAGATACAGAATTAATGAAATTTGAAAGAATTTGGTGAAGAGTGCAGGCTGTCCAAAAATCAATAATATTTGTGCAATGCTGAATATTAGCATGATACTGTGAAGGTGACAGACTCAAAGTGCATTTTGCAAGTGTCTTATTTGGTAGATGAAGAAAAAGATAAATAGAGAAAAGATTACCCAAGCCAGTTTTGAGGTGAAAAGTCTTGATTTTGGCTAATATAACCAGATAACGTTTTCTGAAAGGACTGTAGAGAAAAAGAAAAAGAAAAAGAATCATTGTAAACGCATGGTCTTCACGCAGGTCAGAAAATCTTTTAATCATCATTTGGTCATCCTTGACCTTCCTACTTGTTTCTTTCCTACCAAATAACAACCAGGGACTGGGCCCTGACACTGTATGTTCATTGTTCTTGTGTATTCTCTTTCTATCTATATCTCTTTGTTAGCTCTTACTTGGATGCACCTCCCCATCCCGACACACTCAGATCCCTCTCACGTTTCCCAAATTGATTCCAGAGTGCATGAAGGAGAAACAAAATGGTGAAGAAGGAAGGAGGTTTAATCATGAATGCTATGTCTCCCTTGTTCCCTTCATTCTCTTTCCAGTGGATACACACAGGGACACACAGACACGCACACACGCACACACAGAACCCGGAGACTGTGTCAGAGGTTCCAGTGCTGGACCCTGAAATGGATGCTTTTGTTTCTGTCGTGTTTCCTCGTGACTTTACTTTTTGTGTGCTGCAATTCTGTTGGGAAAAAGAACCTGATTATCTTCCAAAATGTCTGACTCTATTTTTTGTACATGTTTTTTACTCTATGGCAGGGTTATGGATTCTTCCCGAATGTCGTCTGGCAACAGTGACAAGATGGGGTGAGTTGACATGAGTGATCTGAGTGGTGAAAGGTATGGGGGGCATCGATGGCAACAACAGGTTTCCATAAGAGACTATAAGCTTCTGTAGGTAACTTTCTTTCCTGTTGGGCCTAGGTGGCAAAAGGAAGGAGGAGTCATAAGAGGGAGACTTCTTACTCTCGGTTTGTTTGTGAGCCTTAGAAAGTAGTAGCCAAAGCTTTGAGGAAACTCTCAGAATGCCTGTGTGTAAGACTCTGCTAGAGTGGGCCAGGAGAGGAGAGAATCCTATTTGGAGCAAGGAGACGGTAGCAGTGGAGAGGGAGCAGTGGAGCTCTCAGCAGAAGAGAATGGAGCTAAACAGACCTCGGCTCCTTTCCTCAGCCTCCAGAGCTCTGCCACCATCTAAAGCTGGTGTCCCGAATGCCAAGCCACCGTCATATTGGAGGGAGCCCGTGCCTCAGACCTGCAGTCATCTGAACCCTGTATGAGGAACAGAAAAGACATACATGATACATGAAGGGTCAGGATGTGGTGGAGGGTGTTGAGGATCAGGAAGTTAGGAGGAGCTGGGGAAATGTGTACCTACAACCTGGAGTTGAATTTTGAGCTAAATTCAACCTCGATGCAATTACACGTGAGAGTAAGGTTCAGTAGTGAAGAATTGTATTTCAATATCTTCATTCATTAGGCTTTTTGACCGGCCGAAGATCTTCGTTACAACTATAGAAAGCCCTATTTCTAGGGAAGATTAAAATACTAGTTTCCGAATAACTAACATCCACATACCTTTTTAGGGTTCAACCAGTTTACCACTTGAAGACTACTTGTAACTAATTGCAAACAAGAGTGTAACTCTATGAAGTCACTAGGAGTCTGATCATATATGCTTTTAATTCTTTAGAAATGACCCCGATGAAGTGACAGAAGTAATCTGTGATGGAACCACCAACAAAAGGTGACGTATATACTCAGAGAGAGAGAGAGAGAGAGAGAGAGTGAGTGAAATGCAGACGCGGCATTATCCATGGGAATGCGGAATATTCTGGACCATGATTCTAAGATCTTTTCTAAAATTTCGGATCCACTGAGCTAAGTCATGTTTATCATATTCTTAGATTCACAGAATTCTTGTTCAAATAAGTTGGTCACATCACTGTCCCATGTAGGAAATCTCAAATGACATGTTGTTGCATTTCTTGGTGTTTACGTTAACATAGAACAACTCTCCAGGCTCCGTGATGATTTGTTATGAGGACCAAATAAGTGTTAAACACTTAGGACGATGTCTGGCACGTAATAAATACCATTTGAGTGCTTATTAGATGGAACAAAAATTTTCCGTGTACTTAGTCATGTCATCTGAAAACAGCGATAATTTTCATTTTTCCTGTCCAGTCCTTATACCTCTCACTTCTTTTTCTGACGTCATTGAGCAGTGTTGGAAGGCATATGGCTCTTGGGAGGAAATAAAAGGAGGTCAGGACTGGAGAACAGGATTGAGGGAGAGAGAGGTGCGCCACAAGGATGGGGGCTGGCAGGGCCAGATTTTGAAGGGCATTGTAGGCTCTGCTGAATGGTTTTGGCTCAATCCTAGTAGCACTGGCAAGGCAATGAGGGGTCATACTTGAGGCTCTACAAACAATACAAACTCCAATCGTGAACCGTAGACGTACCAACTGTAGCTTTCTAGAGACGTAGGCTTTGCTAGAGACGCACTCCTAGACTGTGCATTCCCAGGTATGTGGACATCTTTTGGGGTGATGTCTGGGATGTGGAGAGGGTATGTTGTCTCTGCCGCTATATGGGCTTGTAAGGGCTGGAGAGTCTGTGCAGCTCGATATTCCCTCTCCCACGTGAATGCTGAGAAGAGTGAGAGCTGACCACAAAACAGGGAGCCGACTCCAGACAGAGTGTGGAGAGACACAGTGAAGATAGCCCTTTGAGTCTTTAGTCAGGAGGTTGACAGAGCAAATCAAGAAATAGACTCAATAAGGGGCATTGTTCTAAATGCACTTTCAAGTTTCCTTGGTAGAATAGGTTGGATGTAGGATGAGTTGAGACAGAAAATGTTTGGTTTTTCAACGTCAGCTTTTTTGTACTATCTCCTTTTTTCCCCAATCTCATTTTCACCAGAACAAGCACCAGGAGAGCTATTTTTGAAACACTTTTTCCATTGTAAGAATTCGAAACTTATGCAGATTTCTAAATTGTGGTAAATGCATGTAACCTAAAATTGATCATCTTCAGCATTTTTAAGTGTGCCATTCTGTAGCGTTAGGTACCTTCATATTGTTGTGCAGCCAACCTGCAGAACTCTTCTCGTCTTGCAAAACTGAAACTCTGTACACATTAAACTACTCTCCCCGTTGCCCCTTTCCCAAGCTCTTGGCAACCACCATTCTACCTTCTGTCTCTGTGAGTTTGACTACTCTAGGTATGTCATGTCAGTGGAATCATGCAAAATTTGTCTTCTTGTGACTAGTTATTTCATTTAGCACAATGCCCTCAAAGTCAATCCATGTTGCAGCATGTGTCAGAATTTCATTTCTTTTTAAGACTGAACAATATTCCAACACATACAGGAATTTCTCGCAAATGGTTCCAAAAGCTCCAGTATACCCTTTACTTACATTTCCAATTGTTAACATTTTGTCACATTTCCTTTGTTATTCCCATCATATGGATATGTAGGTATATAGACATAAATCTATCTATCTATCTATCTATCTATCTATAGATATATATAGAAAGAGAGAGAGAGAAAGAAAATACGTTTAGATATAGATATACACATAGAAAGAGCTCTCTCTCTCAATACATCTGTATCTAGACCTGATTTTTATGTGAGTTGAGGCAGAAGATGTTTGATAGACACACACGTGACACACACCTTCCTACACACTTAGGCTCTATTCCTGAATCATTAGAGAGAAAATGCAGACCACATACCCTTTACTCCTGAATATTTCAGTTTTATTTTTCTACCTTCAGGGACACCTAACCACAGCACAGTGATCAAAATCAGAAAATTTTCACTTCCGTAACCATAATACGATGACCAGAATTGGAAAATGAAAGCCATAATAGAATATTATCTGATTTATGGTTTACATTGCGACGCACTCTTGGTGTCATACATTCTATGGGTTTGGATAAAAGTAGAATGACATGAATCTGTCATTAGAGTTTCATAACGATGGAGTATTTTCACTGCCCTAAAAATCCTTTGTGCTCCGCCTATTCATCCTTCTCCCCGCCAACTCCCGGCAACCACCGATCTTTTCCTGTCGCCCCAGTTTTGCCACGTCCAGAATGTCATATAGTTGGCCTCATACAGTATGCAACCTTTTCAGATTGGCTTCCTTCACAAAGTAACATGCGTGTAAGGTTTCTTTTCACAGCTCGATAGCTCGTTGCTTTTTAGCGCTGAATAATATGCCGTTGACTAGATGTACCACGGTTTGTTTATCCGTTCATCTGGTGCAGGACATCTTGGTTGCTTCCGCTTTTTGGCGATAACGAATAAAGCTGCTATCAACATTTGTGTGCAGGTTTTCATCTGCGTGTAAGTTTTGAACTCCTTGGGGTAAATACCAAGGAGCGTATGTTAAGCTGGATCGTACGTTAAGGGTTATGCTTAGTTTTGTAAGAAAACCCTAAACTGCCTTCCAGAGTGGCTGTTCCGTTTTGCCTTGCCACCAATACTGAATGAGTGTCTCCATTGCTCCACATGCTTGTCAGCAATTGCTGTTGTTAGTGTTCCATATTTTGACTATTCTAACAGGTGTGTGGTGGTATCTCATTGTTGTTCAATTTGCATTTTCCTGGAGCCATATGATGTGGAACATCGTCTCGTACTCTTAGTTGCCATTTTTATGTCTTCTTTGGCCAGATGTCTGTTAAGTTGTTTGCCCCATTTTTTAATCTGGTTGTGTGTGTTCTTGTTGTCTAGTTTTAAGATTTCTTTGCGTATTTGTATATTTGTTATTCCTTTATCAACTGTGCCTTTTGCAAATATTTTCTCCCAGTCTGTGGCTTGTGTTTTTATCCTCTTGACATTGTGTCTTGTGGAGCAGCAGTTTAAAATGTTAATGAAGTCCAGCTTATCAGTTATTCCTTTCAGGATCTTGATTTTGCTGTCACATCTAGAAAGTCATGTTTATAAAGAGGTCATCTCGGTTTTCTTCCGTGTTATTGTCTTCTAGGAATTCTAGAGTTTTGCTTTTTACATGTGGGTCTATAATGCATTTTGATTTCCGTTTTGTAAAGGTGTAAAGGTCCATGTGCACGTTCATTGTCTCGCACGTGGATGTCCAGTTCTTCCAGCACCATTCGTTGATAAGACTGTCTTTGCTCCATCGTATGGTCTGTGCTCCTTTGTCAAAGAACGGTAGAGTATGTTAACGGGCATCTATTTCTAGGCTCTCTGTTCTGCTCCTTTGGTCCATTTGTCTGTTCTTTCACCAGTACCACACTGTCTTGATTGCTGTAGCTTTATAGTGAATTTTGACATTGGCTCATGTCAGTCCTTCAACTTTTTTTCTTCTTTGATATTATGTTGACTTTTAAAAAGCTATTGCAGTTGCGATACGGTCAGAGAAAATCTATATGATATTGCTCCCGTGCACGTTATTAATGCTCTGTTTATGTCCAAATATGTTGTCTGTTTTCATAAATGTCACTTGTGTGCTCTCAAACAAGATGTGTTCTGTTTGCTCTAGAGAGAGATCGTGTCAGTCTGTTCTTATTTTCTTTGCTCTTTTTGGAAGCTTTTAGAATTTTCTCTTCATTTCCATGGATCCTTTACAGATAATTTTTTACTTCCTTCTTTAACTTTGTGAAATTTATCTTCATTAGTTTTTGAATATTTCCTCTTCTCTGTTTTCTTTTTTTTCATCTTAGATGTCTTGGATTTCATTTATTTCAGATGTTAGATGTCTGTTTTTACCCACCATATCACACTGCTGTTCTTTTAAATATTCTCTCACTTTATTGTTTTATTCTGTTTTCTGGGAGAGTTTCTCAATGTCATTTTCCATGTCTAAATAATTTGCTGTTCTCATGTATCCACACTGCTATTTATCCCATGACTTAAGTCTTTAACAGTCGTACTTTTACACCTGTTTCCTCATGAGGTTTTCCTTATGGTTTCTCATTGTCATTTCGTGTTACTAACATCTTCCCTTGTATCTTTAAGTGTATTTGTCATGCTTATGTTCCAGTATGTTCCAGTAGTTCTACTTCAAATGGTATATGTTGCTCAATTTGTTGTATTTCTTTTTCAGTCGTTGTACTCCTCAGGTATGTAATTGTTTTGACTTGTGAGCTTTCATTCCTTGTGGCTGTTGGCTACTCTGTCTGGCATCTTGTATTAGAGAAGGGCTAACGTTTTGCTTGGGACCATCTCAGTCTGTGGCTGTTATCTCAGAATAATTATTAATAGTGTGTCCTTTTCACTCTCAGAAGCGTCCTCTCTTGGGTGCTGTATTATATAGTCACCTTTGTTGAAACCTAGGACCTAAGGTGTGTTTTTCTAAGTAAGTTTAATATGAGGGGAGGTGATGGCCCCAGGCGCAGACAGTCTCAGAAACCGTGAAACACTGTGACCACTCAACTCCTGTGGTCAGGATATGTCACCTTTGAGCTCTTGGGGAAAGCGGCATTTGAGGAGGCATTTGAGGTTGTCACCTGGGGCTTGGGAGACGGAGGAGGTGGAGGAGTGAAGGATCAAGGATTGTTCAGCCCTTCCCTGCTTTCATCAGCTAACCTAATGCTACTCTAATTTTATCCTAGCTACATCTGGGTGGTTGCTACTTGTTTCTGCTGAGAAAGGAAAGTGATCGCTTCCAAGCAACTCAGGGGAGAGGCAAGAACGGTCCTTGAAATTTTCCCTCACACTGAGCCCCTCAAGGCTGCCACCCACTGCCCCTAATCCCAGGCTACCCACCCATTAAGAGACAGCCTTCAGGCCTCTGTCATTTCCCAGGGTTGTCACTCTTGTTATTTCTGGGAATGCATAGTTCCTTAGGACTTCTGAAGTTTTGGGAGGAGGATGCAACATGCCGTACCATTTGGCGTCTTGATAGGAACCCATGATTTCTCTGGAAATTATCAGGGTGTGTTACTTTGATGAGAACCTTTAAGTGTATTTGAACTTTAAGATATATATACTAATGTATATTGTTGCCAGATACAGAATTAATGAAATTTGAAAGAATTTGGTGAAGAGTGCAGGCTGTCCAAAAATCAATAATATTTGTGCAATGCTGAATATTAGCATGATACTGTGAAGGTGACAGACTCAAAGTGCATTTTGCAAGTGTCTTATTTGGTAGATGAAGAAAAAGATAAATAGAGAAAAGATTACCCAAGCCAGTTTTGAGGTGAAAAGTCTTGATTTTGGCTAATATAACCAGATAACGTTTTCTGAAAGGACTGTAGAGAAAAAGAAAAAGAAAAAGAATCATTGTAAACGCATGGTCTTCACGCAGGTCAGAAAATCTTTTAATCATCATTTGGTCATCCTTGACCTTCCTACTTGTTTCTTTCCTACCAAATAACAACCAGGGACTGGGCCCTGACACTGTATGTTCATTGTTCTTGTGTATTCTCTTTCTATCTATATCTCTTTGTTAGCTCTTACTTGGATGCACCTCCCCATCCCGACACACTCAGATCCCTCTCACGTTTCCCAAATTGATTCCAGAGTGCATGAAGGAGAAACAAAATGGTGAAGAAGGAAGGAGGTTTAATCATGAATGCTATGTCTCCCTTGTTCCCTTCATTCTCTTTCCAGTGGATACACACAGGGACACACAGACACGCACACACGCACACACAGAACCCGGAGACTGTGTCAGAGGTTCCAGTGCTGGACCCTGAAACGGATGCTTTTGTTTCTGTCATGTTTCCTCGTGACTTTACTTTTTGTGTGCTGCAATTCTGTTGGGAAAAAGAACCTGATTATCTTCCAAAATGTCTGACTCTATTTTTTGTACATGTTTTTTACTCTATGGCAGGGTTATGGATTCTTCCCGAATGTCGTCTGGCAACAGTGACAAGATGGGGTGAGTTGACATGAGTGATCTGAGTGGTGAAAGGTATGGGGGGCATCGATGGCAACAACAGGTTTCCATAAGAGACTATAAGCTTCTGTAGGTAACTTTCTTTCCTGTTGGGCCTAGGTGGCAAAAGGAAGGAGGAGTCATAAGAGGGAGACTTCTTACTCTCGGTTTGTTTGTGAGCCTTAGAAAGTAGTAGCCAAAGCTTTGAGGAAACTCTCAGAATGCCTGTGTGTAAGACTCTGCTAGAGTGGGCCAGGAGAGGAGAGAATCCTATTTGGAGCAAGGAGACGGTAGCAGTGGAGAGGGAGCAGTGGAGCTCTCAGCAGAAGAGAATGGAGCTAAACAGACCTCGGCTCCTTTCCTCAGCCTCCAGAGCTCTGCCACCATCTAAAGCTGGTGTCCCGAATGCCAAGCCACCGTCATATTGGAGGGAGCCCGTGCCTCAGACCTGCAGTCATCTGAACCCTGTATGAGGAACAGAAAAGACATACATGATACATGAAGGGTCAGGATGTGGTGGAGGGTGTTGAGGATCAGGAAGTTAGGAGGAGCTGGGGAAATGTGTACCTACAACCTGGAGTTGAATTTTGAGCTAAATTCAACCTCGATGCAATTACACGTGAGAGTAAGGTTCAGTAGTGAAGAATTGTATTTCAATATCTTCATTCATTAGGCTTTTTGACCGGCCGAAGATCTTCGTTACAACTATAGAAAGCCCTATTTCTAGGGAAGATTAAAATACTAGTTTCCGAATAACTAACATCCACATACCTTTTTAGGGTTCAACCAGTTTACCACTTGAAGACTACTTGTAACTAATTGCAAACAAGAGTGTAACTCTATGAAGTCACTAGGAGTCTGATCATATATGCTTTTAATTCTTTAGAAATGACCCCGATGAAGTGACAGAAGTAATCTGTGATGGAACCACCAACAAAAGGTGACGTATATACTCAGAGAGAGAGAGAGAGAGAGAGAGAGTGAGTGAAATGCAGACGCGGCATTATCCATGGGAATGCGGAATATTCTGGACCATGATTCTAAGATCTTTTCTAAAATTTCGGATCCACTGAGCTAAGTCATGTTTATCATATTCTTAGATTCACAGAATTCTTGTTCAAATAAGTTGGTCACATCACTGTCCCATGTAGGAAATCTCAAATGACATGTTGTTGCATTTCTTGGTGTTTACGTTAACATAGAACAACTCTCCAGGCTCCGTGATGATTTGTTATGAGGACCAAATAAGTGTTAAACACTTAGGACGATGTCTGGCACGTAATAAATACCATTTGAGTGCTTATTAGATGGAACAAAAATTTTCCGTGTACTTAGTCATGTCATCTGAAAACAGCGATAATTTTCATTTTTCCTGTCCAGTCCTTATACCTCTCACTTCTTTTTCTGACGTCATTGAGCAGTGTTGGAAGGCATATGGCTCTTGGGAGGAAATAAAAGGAGGTCAGGACTGGAGAACAGGATTGAGGGAGAGAGAGGTGCGCCACAAGGATGGGGGCTGGCAGGGCCAGATTTTGAAGGGCATTGTAGGCTCTGCTGAATGGTTTTGGCTCAATCCTAGTAGCACTGGCAAGGCAATGAGGGGTCATGCTTGAGGCTCTACAAACAATACAAACTCCAATCGTGAACCGTAGACGTACCAACTGTAGCTTTCTAGAGACGTAGGCTTTGCTAGAGACGCACTCCTAGACTGTGCATTCCCAGGTATGTGGACATCTTTTGGGGTGATGTCTGGGATGTGGAGAGGGTATGTTGTCTCTGCCGCTATATGGGCTTGTAAGGGCTGGAGAGTCTGTGCAGCTCGATATTCCCTCTCCCACGTGAATGCTGAGAAGAGTGAGAGCTGACCACAAAACAGGGAGCCGACTCCAGACAGAGTGTGCAGAGACACAGTGAAGATAGCCCTTTGAGTCTTTAGTCAGGAGGTTGACAGAGCAAATCAAGAAATAGACTCTATAAGGGGCATTGTTCTAAATGCACTTTCAAGTTTCCTTGGTAGAATAGGTTGGATGTAGGATGAGTTGAGACAGAAAATGTTTGGTTTTTCAACGTCAGCTTTTTTGTACTATCTCCTTTTTTCCCCAATCTCATTTTCACCAGAACAAGCACCAGGAGAGCTATTTTTGAAACACTTTTTCCATTGTAAGAATTCGAAACTTATGCAGATTTCTAAATTGTGGTAAATGCATGTAACCTAAAATTGATCATCTTCAGCATTTTTAAGTGTGCCATTCTGTAGCGTTAGGTACCTTCATATTGTTGTGCAGCCAACCTGCAGAACTCTTCTCGTCTTGCAAAACTGAAACTCTGTACACATTAAACTACTCTCCCCGTTGCCCCTTTCCCAAGCTCTTGGCAACCACCATTCTACCTTCTGTCTCTGTGAGTTTGACTACTCTAGGTATGTCATGTCAGTGGAATCATGCAAAATTTGTCTTCTTGTGACTAGTTATTTCATTTAGCACAATGCCCTCAAAGTCAATCCATGTTGCAGCATGTGTCAGAATTTCATTTCTTTTTAAGACTGAACAATATTCCAACACATACAGGAATTTCTCGCAAATGGTTCCAAAAGCTCCAGTATACCCTTTACTTACATTTCCAATTGTTAACATTTTGTCACATTTCCTTTGTTATTCCCATCATATGGATATGTAGGTATATAGACATAAATCTATCTATCTATCTATCTATCTATCTATAGATATATATAGAAAGAGAGAGAGAGAAAGAAAATACGTTTAGATATAGATATACACATAGAAAGAGCTCTCTCTCTCAATACATCTGTATCTAGACCTGATTTTTATGTGAGTTGAGGCAGAAGATGTTTGATAGACACACACGTGACACACACCTTCCTACACACTTAGGCTCTATTCCTGAATCATTAGAGAGAAAATGCAGACCACATACCCTTTACTCCTGAATATTTCAGTTTTATTTTTCTACCTTCAGGGACACCTAACCACAGCACAGTGATCAAAATCAGAAAATTTTCACTTCCGTAACCATAATACGATGACCAGAATTGGAAAATGAAAGCCATAATAGAATATTATCTGATTTATGGTTTACATTGCGACGCACTCTTGGTGTCATACATTCTATGGGTTTGGATAAAAGTAGAATGACATGAATCTGTCATTAGAGTTTCATAACGATGGAGTATTTTCACTGCCCTAAAAATCCTTTGTGCTCCGCCTATTCATCCTTCTCCCCGCCAACTCCCGGCAACCACCGATCTTTTCCTGTCGCCCCAGTTTTGCCACGTCCAGAATGTCATATAGTTGGCCTCATACAGTATGCAACCTTTTCAGATTGGCTTCCTTCACAAAGTAACATGCGTGTAAGGTTTCTTTTCACAGCTCGATAGCTCGTTGCTTTTTAGCGCTGAATAATATGCCGTTGACTAGATGTACCACGGTTTGTTTATCCGTTCATCTGGTGCAGGACATCTTGGTTGCTTCCGCTTTTTGGCGATAACGAATAAAGCTGCTATCAACATTTGTGTGCAGGTTTTCATCTGCGTGTAAGTTTTGAACTCCTTGGGGTAAATACCAAGGAGCGTATGTTAAGCTGGATCGTACGTTAAGGGTTATGCTTAGTTTTGTAAGAAAACCCTAAACTGCCTTCCAGAGTGGCTGTTCCGTTTTGCCTTGCCACCAATACTGAATGAGTGTCTCCATTGCTCCACATGCTTGTCAGCAATTGCTGTTGTTAGTGTTCCATATTTTGACTATTCTAACAGGTGTGTGGTGGTATCTCATTGTTGTTCAATTTGCATTTCCCTGGAGCCATATGATGTGGAGCATCGTCTCGTACTCTTAGTTGCCATTTTTATGTCTTCTTTGGCCAGATGTCTGTTAAGTTGTTTGCCCCATTTTTTAATCTGGTTGTGTGTGTTCTTGTTGTCTAGTTTTAAGATTTCTTTGCGTATTTGTATATTTGTTATTCCTTTATCAACTGTGCCTTTTGCAAATATTTTCTCCCAGTCTGTGGCTTGTGTTTTTATCCTCTTGACATTGTGTCTTGTGGAGCAGCAGTTTAAAATGTTAATGAAGTCCAGCTTATCAGTTATTCCTTTCAGGATCTTGATTTTGCTGTCACATCTAGAAAGTCATGTTTATAAAGAGGTCATCTCGGTTTTCTTCCGTGTTATTGTCTTCTAGGAATTCTAGAGTTTTGCTTTTTACATGTGGTCTATAATGCATTTTGATTTCCGTTTTGTAAGGGTGTAAAGGTCCATGTGCACGTTCATTGTCTCGCACGTGGATGTCCAGTTCTTCCAGCACCATTCGTTGATAAGACTGTCTTTGCTCCATCGTATGGTCTGTGCTCCTTTGTCAAAGAACGGTAGAGTATGTTAACGGGCATCTATTTCTAGGCTCTCTGTTCTGCTCCTTTGGTCCATTTGTCTGTTCTTTCACCAGTACCACACTGTCTTGATTGCTGTAGCTTTATAGTGAATTTTGACATTGGCTCATGTCAGTCCTTCAACTTTTTTTCTTCTTTGATATTATGTTGACTTTTAAAAAGCTATTGCAGTTGCGATACGGTCAGAGAAAATCTATATGATATTGCTCCCGTGCACGTTATTAATGCTCTGTTTATGTCCAAATATGTTGTCTGTTTTCATAAATGTCACTTGTGTGCTCTCAAACAAGATGTGTTCTGTTTGCTCTAGAGAGAGATCGTGTCAGTCTGTTCTTATTTTCTTTGCTCTTTTTGGAAGCTTTTAGAATTTTCTCTTCATTTCCATGGATCCTTTACAGATAATTTTTTACTTCCTTCTTTAACTTTGTGAAATTTATCTTCATTAGTTTTTGAATATTTCCTCTTCTCTGTTTTCTTTTTTTTCATCTTAGATGTCTTGGATTTCATTTATTTCAGATGTTAGATGTCTGTTTTTACCCACCATATCACACTGCTGTTCTTTTAAATATTCTCTCACTTTATTGTTTTATTCTGTTTTCTGGGAGAGTTTCTCAATGTCATTTTCCATGTCTAAATAATTTGCTGTTCTCATGTATCCACACTGCTATTTATCCCATGACTTAAGTCTTTAACAGTCGTACTTTTACACCTGTTTCCTCATGAGGTTTTCCTTATGGTTTCTCATTGTCATTTCGTGTTACTAACATCTTCCCTTGTATCTTTAAGTGTATTTGTCATGCTTATGTTCCAGTATGTTCCAGTAGTTCTACTTCAAATGGTATATGTTGCTCAATTTGTTGTATTTCTTTTTCAGTCGTTGTACTCCTCAGGTATGTAATTGTTTTGACTTGTGAGCTTTCATTCCTTGTGGCTGTTGGCTACTCTGTCTGGCATCTTGTATTAGAGAAGGGCTAACGTTTTGCTTGGGACCATCTCAGTCTGTGGCTGTTATCTCAGAATAATTATTAATAGTGTGTCCTTTTCACTCTCAGAAGCGTCCTCTCTTGGGTGCTGTATTATATAGTCACCTTTGTTGAAACCTAGGACCTAAGGTGTGTTTTTCTAAGTAAGTTTAATATGAGGGGAGGTGATGGCCCCAGGCGCAGACAGTCTCAGAAACCGTGAAACACTGTGACCACTCAACTCCTGTGGTCAGGATATGTCACCTTTGAGCTCTTGGGGAAAGCGGCATTTGAGGAGGCATTTGAGGTTGTCACCTGGGGCTTGGGAGACGGAGGAGGTGGAGGAGTGAAGGATCAAGGATTGTTCAGCCCTTCCCTGCTTTCATCAGCTAACCTAATGCTACTCTAATTTTATCCTAGCTACATCTGGGTGGTTGCTACTTGTTTCTGCTGAGAAAGGAAAGTGATCGCTTCCAAGCAACTCAGGGGAGAGGCAAGAACGGTCCTTGAAATTTTCCCTCACACTGAGCCCCTCAAGGCTGCCACCCACTGCCCCTAATCCCAGGCTACCCACCCATTAAGAGACAGCCTTCAGGCCTCTGTCATTTCCCAGGGTTGTCACTCTTGTTATTTCTGGGAATGCATAGTTCCTTAGGACTTCTGAAGTTTTGGGAGGAGGATGCAACATGCCGTACCATTTGGCGTCTTGATAGGAACCCATGATTTCTCTGGAAATTATCAGGGTGTGTTACTTTGATGAGAACCTTTAAGTGTATTTGAACTTTAAGATATATATACTAATGTATATTGTTGCCAGATACAGAATTAATGAAATTTGAAAGAATTTGGTGAAGAGTGCAGGCTGTCCAAAAATCAATAATATTTGTGCAGTGCTGAATATTAGCATGATACTGTGAAGGTGACAGACTCAAAGTGCATTTTGCAAGTGTCTTATTTGGTAGATGAAGAAAAAGATAAATAGAGAAAAGATTACCCAAGCCAGTTTTGAGGTGAAAAGTCTTGATTTTGGCTAATATAACCAGATAACGTTTTCTGAAAGGACTGTAGAGAAAAAGAAAAAGAAAAAGAATCATTGTAAACGCATGGTCTTCACGCAGGTCAGAAAATCTTTTAATCATCATTTGGTCATCCTTGACCTTCCTACTTGTTTCTTTCCTACCAAATAACAACCAGGGACTGGGCCCTGACACTGTATGTTCATTGTTCTTGTGTATTCTCTTTCTATCTATATCTCTTTGTTAGCTCTTACTTGGATGCACCTCCCCATCCCGACACACTCAGATCCCTCTCACGTTTCCCAAATTGATTCCAGAGTGCATGAAGGAGAAACAAAATGGTGAAGAAGGAAGGAGGTTTAATCATGAATGCTATGTCTCCCTTGTTCCCTTCATTCTCTTTCCAGTGGATACACACAGGGACACACAGACACGCACACACGCACACACAGAACCCGGAGACTGTGTCAGAGGTTCCAGTGCTGGACCCTGAAACGGATGCTTTTGTTTCTGTCGTGTTTCCTCGTGACTTTACTTTTTGTGTGCTGCAATTCTGTTGGGAAAAAGAACCTGATTATCTTCCAAAATGTCTGACTCTATTTTTTGTACATGTTTTTTACTCTATGGCAGGGTTATGGATTCTTCCCGAATGTCGTCTGGCAACAGTGACAAGATGGGGTGAGTTGACATGAGTGATCTGAGTGGTGAAAGGTATGGGGGGCATCGATGGCAACAACAGGTTTCCATAAGAGACTATAAGCTTCTGTAGGTAACTTTCTTTCCTGTTGGGCCTAGGTGGCAAAAGGAAGGAGGAGTCATAAGAGGGAGACTTCTTACTCTCGGTTTGTTTGTGAGCCTTAGAAAGTAGTAGCCAAAGCTTTGAGGAAACTCTCAGAATGCCTGTGTGTAAGACTCTGCTAGAGTGGGCCAGGAGAGGAGAGAATCCTATTTGGAGCAAGGAGACGGTAGCAGTGGAGAGGGAGCAGTGGAGCTCTCAGCAGAAGAGAATGGAGCTAAACAGACCTCGGCTCCTTTCCTCAGCCTCCAGAGCTCTGCCACCATCTAAAGCTGGTGTCCCGAATGCCAAGCCACCGTCATATTGGAGGGAGCCCGTGCCTCAGACCTGCAGTCATCTGAACCCTGTATGAGGAACAGAAAAGACATACATGATACATGAAGGGTCAGGATGTGGTGGAGGGTGTTGAGGATCAGGAAGTTAGGAGGAGCTGGGGAAATGTGTACCTACAACCTGGAGTTGAATTTTGAGCTAAATTCAACCTCGATGCAATTACACGTGAGAGTAAGGTTCAGTAGTGAAGAATTGTATTTCAATATCTTCATTCATTAGGCTTTTTGACCGGCCGAAGATCTTCGTTACAACTATAGAAAGCCCTATTTCTAGGGAAGATTAAAATACTAGTTTCCGAATAACTAACATCCACATACCTTTTTAGGGTTCAACCAGTTTATCACTTGAAGACTACTTGTAACTAATTGCAAACAAGAGTGTAACTCTATGAAGTCACTAGGAGTCTGATCATATATGCTTTTAATTCTTTAGAAATGACCCCGATGAAGTGACAGAAGTAATCTGTGATGGAACCACCAACAAAAGGTGACGTATATACTCAGAGAGAGAGAGAGAGAGAGAGAGAGAGAGTGAGTGAAATGCAGACGCGGCATTATCCATGGGAATGCGGAATATTCTGGACCATGATTCTAAGATCTTTTCTAAAATTTCGGATCCACTGAGCTAAGTCATGTTTATCATATTCTTAGATTCACAGAATTCTTGTTCAAATAAGTTGGTCACATCACTGTCCCATGTAGGAAATCTCAAATGACATGTTGTTGCATTTCTTGGTGTTTACGTTAACATAGAACAACTCTCCAGGCTCCGTGATGATTTGTTATGAGGACCAAATAAGTGTTAAACACTTAGGACGATGTCTGGCACGTAATAAATACCATTTGAGTGCTTATTAGATGGAACAAAAATTTTCCGTGTACTTAGTCATGTCATCTGAAAACAGCGATAATTTTCATTTTTCCTGTCCAGTCCTTATACCTCTCACTTCTTTTTCTGACGTCATTGAGCAGTGTTGGAAGGCATATGGCTCTTGGGAGGAAATAAAAGGAGGTCAGGACTGGAGAACAGGATTGAGGGAGAGAGAGGTGCGCCACAAGGATGGGGGCTGGCAGGGCCAGATTTTGAAGGGCATTGTAGGCTCTGCTGAATGGTTTTGGCTCAATCCTAGTAGCACTGGCAAGGCAATGAGGGGTCATGCTTGAGGCTCTACAAACAATACAAACTCCAATCGTGAACCGTAGACGTACCAACTGTAGCTTTCTAGAGACGTAGGCTTTGCTAGAGACGCACTCCTAGACTGTGCATTCCCAGGTATGTGGACATCTTTTGGGGTGATGTCTGGGATGTGGAGAGGGTATGTTGTCTCTGCCGCTATATGGGCTTGTAAGGGCTGGAGAGTCTGTGCAGCTCGATATTCCCTCTCCCACGTGAATGCTGAGAAGAGTGAGAGCTGACCACAAAACAGGGAGCCGACTCCAGACAGAGTGTGCAGAGACACAGTGAAGATAGCCCTTTGAGTCTTTAGTCAGGAGGTTGACAGAGCAAATCAAGAAATAGACTCAATAAGGGGCATTGTTCTAAATGCACTTTCAAGTTTCCTTGGTAGAATAGGTTGGATGTAGGATGAGTTGAGACAGAAAATGTTTGGTTTTTCAACGTCAGCTTTTTTGTACTATCTCCTTTTTTCCCCAATCTCATTTTCACCAGAACAAGCACCAGGAGAGCTATTTTTGAAACACTTTTTCCATTGTAAGAATTCGAAACTTATGCAGATTTCTAAATTGTGGTAAATGCATGTAACCTAAAATTGATCATCTTCAGCATTTTTAAGTGTGCCATTCTGTAGCGTTAGGTACCTTCATATTGTTGTGCAGCCAACCTGCAGAACTCTTCTCGTCTTGCAAAACTGAAACTCTGTACACATTAAACTACTCTCCCCGTTGCCCCTTTCCCAAGCTCTTGGCAACCACCATTCTACCTTCTGTCTCTGTGAGTTTGACTACTCTAGGTATGTCATGTCAGTGGAATCATGCAAAATTTGTCTTCTTGTGACTAGTTATTTCATTTAGCACAATGCCCTCAAAGTCAATCCATGTTGCAGCATGTGTCAGAATTTCATTTCTTTTTAAGACTGAACAATATTCCAACACATACAGGAATTTCTCGCAAATGGTTCCAAAAGCTCCAGTATACCCTTTACTTACATTTCCAATTGTTAACATTTTGTCACATTTCCTTTGTTATTCCCATCATATGGATATGTAGGTATATAGACATAAATCTATCTATCTATCTATCTATCTATCTATAGATATATATAGAAAGAGAGAGAGAGAAAGAAAATACGTTTAGATATAGATATACACATAGAAAGAGCTCTCTCTCTCAATACATCTGTATCTAGACCTGATTTTTATGTGAGTTGAGGCAGAAGATGTTTGATAGACACACACGTGACACACACCTTCCTACACACTTAGGCTCTATTCCTGAATCATTAGAGAGAAAATGCAGACCACATACCCTTTACTCCTGAATATTTCAGTTTTATTTTTCTACCTTCAGGGACACCTAACCACAGCACAGTGATCAAAATCAGAAAATTTTCACTTCCGTAACCATAATACGATGACCAGAATTGGAAAATGAAAGCCATAATAGAATATTATCTGATTTATGGTTTACATTGCGACGCACTCTTGGTGTCATACATTCTATGGGTTTGGATAAAAGTAGAATGACATGAATCTGTCATTAGAGTTTCATAACGATGGAGTATTTTCACTGCCCTAAAAATCCTTTGTGCTCCGCCTATTCATCCTTCTCCCCGCCAACTCCCGGCAACCACCGATCTTTTCCTGTCGCCCCAGTTTTGCCACGTCCAGAATGTCATATAGTTGGCCTCATACAGTATGCAACCTTTTCAGATTGGCTTCCTTCACAAAGTAACATGCGTGTAAGGTTTCTTTTCACAGCTCGATAGCTCGTTGCTTTTTAGCGCTGAATAATATGCCGTTGACTAGATGTACCACGGTTTGTTTATCCGTTCATCTGGTGCAGGACATCTTGGTTGCTTCCGCTTTTTGGCGATAACGAATAAAGCTGCTATCAACATTTGTGTGCAGGTTTTCATCTGCGTGTAAGTTTTGAACTCCTTGGGGTAAATACCAAGGAGCGTATGTTAAGCTGGATCGTACGTTAAGGGTTATGCTTAGTTTTGTAAGAAAACCCTAAACTGCCTTCCAGAGTGGCTGTTCCGTTTTGCCTTGCCACCAATACTGAATGAGTGTCTCCATTGCTCCACATGCTTGTCAGCAATTGCTGTTGTTAGTGTTCCATATTTTGACTATTCTAACAGGTGTGTGGTGGTATCTCATTGTTGTTCAATTTGCATTTCCCTGGAGCCATATGATGTGGAGCATCGTCTCGTACTCTTAGTTGCCATTTTTATGTCTTCTTTGGCCAGATGTCTGTTAAGTTGTTTGCCCCATTTTTTAATCTGGTTGTGTGTGTTCTTGTTGTCTAGTTTTAAGATTTCTTTGCGTATTTGTATATTTGTTATTCCTTTATCAACTGTGCCTTTTGCAAATATTTTCTCCCAGTCTGTGGCTTGTGTTTTTATCCTCTTGACATTGTGTCTTGTGGAGCAGCAGTTTAAAATGTTAATGAAGTCCAGCTTATCAGTTATTCCTTTCAGGATCTTGATTTTGCTGTCACATCTAGAAAGTCATGTTTATAAAGAGGTCATCTCGGTTTTCTTCCGTGTTATTGTCTTCTAGGAATTCTAGAGTTTTGCTTTTTACATGTGGGTCTATAATGCATTTTGATTTCCGTTTTGTAAGGGTGTAAAGGTCCATGTGCACGTTCATTGTCTCGCACGTGGATGTCCAGTTCTTCCAGCACCATTCGTTGATAAGACTGTCTTTGCTCCATCGTATGGTCTGTGCTCCTTTGTCAAAGAACGGTAGAGTATGTTAACGGGCATCTATTTCTAGGCTCTCTGTTCTGCTCCTTTGGTCCATTTGTCTGTTCTTTCACCAGTACCACACTGTCTTGATTGCTGTAGCTTTATAGTGAATTTTGACATTGGCTCATGTCAGTCCTTCAACTTTTTTTCTTCTTTGATATTATGTTGACTTTTAAAAAGCTATTGCAGTTGCGATACGGTCAGAGAAAATCTATATGATATTGCTCCCGTGCACGTTATTAATGCTCTGTTTATGTCCAAATATGTTGTCTGTTTTCATAAATGTCACTTGTGTGCTCTCAAACAAGATGTGTTCTGTTTGCTCTAGAGAGAGATCGTGTCAGTCTGTTCTTATTTTCTTTGCTCTTTTTGGAAGCTTTTAGAATTTTCTCTTCATTTCCATGGATCCTTTACAGATAATTTTTTACTTCCTTCTTTAACTTTGTGAAATTTATCTTCATTAGTTTTTGAATATTTCCTCTTCTCTGTTTTCTTTTTTTTCATCTTAGATGTCTTGGATTTCATTTATTTCAGATGTTAGATGTCTGTTTTTACCCACCATATCACACTGCTGTTCTTTTAAATATTCTCTCACTTTATTGTTTTATTCTGTTTTCTGGGAGAGTTTCTCAATGTCATTTTCCATGTCTAAATAATTTGCTGTTCTCATGTATCCACACTGCTATTTATCCCATGACTTAAGTCTTTAACAGTCGTACTTTTACACCTGTTTCCTCATGAGGTTTTCCTTATGGTTTCTCATTGTCATTTCGTGTTACTAACATCTTCCCTTGTATCTTTAAGTGTATTTGTCATGCTTATGTTCCAGTATGTTCCAGTAGTTCTACTTCAAATGGTATATGTTGCTCAATTTGTTGTATTTCTTTTTCAGTCGTTGTACTCCTCAGGTATGTAATTGTTTTGACTTGTGAGCTTTCATTCCTTGTGGCTGTTGGCTACTCTGTCTGGCATCTTGTATTAGAGAAGGGCTAACGTTTTGCTTGGGACCATCTCAGTCTGTGGCTGTTATCTCAGAATAATTATTAATAGTGTGTCCTTTTCACTCTCAGAAGCGTCCTCTCTTGGGTGCTGTATTATATAGTCACCTTTGTTGAAACCTAGGACCTAAGGTGTGTTTTTCTAAGTAAGTTTAATATGAGGGGAGGTGATGGCCCCAGGCGCAGACAGTCTCAGAAACCGTGAAACACTGTGACCACTCAACTCCTGTGGTCAGGATATGTCACCTTTGAGCTCTTGGGGAAAGCGGCATTTGAGGAGGCATTTGAGGTTGTCACCTGGGGCTTGGGAGACGGAGGAGGTGGAGGAGTGAAGGATCAAGGATTGTTCAGCCCTTCCCTGCTTTCATCAGCTAACCTAATGCTACTCTAATTTTATCCTAGCTACATCTGGGTGGTTGCTACTTGTTTCTGCTGAGAAAGGAAAGTGATCGCTTCCAAGCAACTCAGGGGAGAGGCAAGAACGGTCCTTGAAATTTTCCCTCACACTGAGCCCCTCAAGGCTGCCACCCACTGCCCCTAATCCCAGGCTACCCACCCATTAAGAGACAGCCTTCAGGCCTCTGTCATTTCCCAGGGTTGTCACTCTTGTTATTTCTGGGAATGCATAGTTCCTTAGGACTTCTGAAGTTTTGGGAGGAGGATGCAACATGCCGTACCATTTGGCGTCTTGATAGGAACCCATGATTTCTCTGGAAATTATCAGGGTGTGTTACTTTGATGAGAACCTTTAAGTGTATTTGAACTTTAAGATATATATACTAATGTATATTGTTGCCAGATACAGAATTAATGAAATTTGAAAGAATTTGGTGAAGAGTGCAGGCTGTCCAAAAATCAATAATATTTGTGCAGTGCTGAATATTAGCATGATACTGTGAAGGTGACAGACTCAAAGTGCATTTTGCAAGTGTCTTATTTGGTAGATGAAGAAAAAGATAAATAGAGAAAAGATTACCCAAGCCAGTTTTGAGGTGAAAAGTCTTGATTTTGGCTAATATAACCAGATAACGTTTTCTGAAAGGACTGTAGAGAAAAAGAAAAAGAAAAAGAATCATTGTAAACGCATGGTCTTCACGCAGGTCAGAAAATCTTTTAATCATCATTTGGTCATCCTTGACCTTCCTACTTGTTTCTTTCCTACCAAATAACAACCAGGGACTGGGCCCTGACACTGTATGTTCATTGTTCTTGTGTATTCTCTTTCTATCTATATCTCTTTGTTAGCTCTTACTTGGATGCACCTCCCCATCCCGACACACTCAGATCCCTCTCACGTTTCCCAAATTGATTCCAGAGTGCATGAAGGAGAAACAAAATGGTGAAGAAGGAAGGAGGTTTAATCATGAATGCTATGTCTCCCTTGTTCCCTTCATTCTCTTTCCAGTGGATACACACAGGGACACACAGACACGCACACACGCACACACAGAACCCGGAGACTGTGTCAGAGGTTCCAGTGCTGGACCCTGAAACGGATGCTTTTGTTTCTGTCGTGTTTCCTCGTGACTTTACTTTTTGTGTGCTGCAATTCTGTTGGGAAAAAGAACCTGATTATCTTCCAAAATGTCTGACTCTATTTTTTGTACATGTTTTTTACTCTATGGCAGGGTTATGGATTCTTCCCGAATGTCGTCTGGCAACAGTGACAAGATGGGGTGAGTTGACATGAGTGATCTGAGTGGTGAAAGGTATGGGGGGCATCGATGGCAACAACAGGTTTCCATAAGAGACTATAAGCTTCTGTAGGTAACTTTCTTTCCTGTTGGGCCTAGGTGGCAAAAGGAAGGAGGAGTCATAAGAGGGAGACTTCTTACTCTCGGTTTGTTTGTGAGCCTTAGAAAGTAGTAGCCAAAGCTTTGAGGAAACTCTCAGAATGCCTGTGTGTAAGACTCTGCTAGAGTGGGCCAGGAGAGGAGAGAATCCTATTTGGAGCAAGGAGACGGTAGCAGTGGAGAGGGAGCAGTGGAGCTCTCAGCAGAAGAGAATGGAGCTAAACAGACCTCGGCTCCTTTCCTCAGCCTCCAGAGCTCTGCCACCATCTAAAGCTGGTGTCCCGAATGCCAAGCCACCGTCATATTGGAGGGAGCCCGTGCCTCAGACCTGCAGTCATCTGAACCCTGTATGAGGAACAGAAAAGACATACATGATACATGAAGGGTCAGGATGTGGTGGAGGGTGTTGAGGATCAGGAAGTTAGGAGGAGCTGGGGAAATGTGTACCTACAACCTGGAGTTGAATTTTGAGCTAAATTCAACCTCGATGCAATTACACGTGAGAGTAAGGTTCAGTAGTGAAGAATTGTATTTCAATATCTTCATTCATTAGGCTTTTTGACCGGCCGAAGATCTTCGTTACAACTATAGAAAGCCCTATTTCTAGGGAAGATTAAAATACTAGTTTCCGAATAACTAACATCCACATACCTTTTTAGGGTTCAACCAGTTTATCACTTGAAGACTACTTGTAACTAATTGCAAACAAGAGTGTAACTCTATGAAGTCACTAGGAGTCTGATCATATATGCTTTTAATTCTTTAGAAATGACCCCGATGAAGTGACAGAAGTAATCTGTGATGGAACCACCAACAAAAGGTGACGTATATACTCAGAGAGAGAGAGAGAGAGAGAGAGAGAGAGTGAGTGAAATGCAGACGCGGCATTATCCATGGGAATGCGGAATATTCTGGACCATGATTCTAAGATCTTTTCTAAAATTTCGGATCCACTGAGCTAAGTCATGTTTATCATATTCTTAGATTCACAGAATTCTTGTTCAAATAAGTTGGTCACATCACTGTCCCATGTAGGAAATCTCAAATGACATGTTGTTGCATTTCTTGGTGTTTACGTTAACATAGAACAACTCTCCAGGCTCCGTGATGATTTGTTATGAGGACCAAATAAGTGTTAAACACTTAGGACGATGTCTGGCACGTAATAAATACCATTTGAGTGCTTATTAGATGGAACAAAAATTTTCCGTGTACTTAGTCATGTCATCTGAAAACAGCGATAATTTTCATTTTTCCTGTCCAGTCCTTATACCTCTCACTTCTTTTTCTGACGTCATTGAGCAGTGTTGGAAGGCATATGGCTCTTGGGAGGAAATAAAAGGAGGTCAGGACTGGAGAACAGGATTGAGGGAGAGAGAGGTGCGCCACAAGGATGGGGGCTGGCAGGGCCAGATTTTGAAGGGCATTGTAGGCTCTGCTGAATGGTTTTGGCTCAATCCTAGTAGCACTGGCAAGGCAATGAGGGGTCATGCTTGAGGCTCTACAAACAATACAAACTCCAATCGTGAACCGTAGACGTACCAACTGTAGCTTTCTAGAGACGTAGGCTTTGCTAGAGACGCACTCCTAGACTGTGCATTCCCAGGTATGTGGACATCTTTTGGGGTGATGTCTGGGATGTGGAGAGGGTATGTTGTCTCTGCCGCTATATGGGCTTGTAAGGGCTGGAGAGTCTGTGCAGCTCGATATTCCCTCTCCCACGTGAATGCTGAGAAGAGTGAGAGCTGACCACAAAACAGGGAGCCGACTCCAGACAGAGTGTGGAGAGACACAGTGAAGATAGCCCTTTGAGTCTTTAGTCAGGAGGTTGACAGAGCAAATCAAGAAATAGACTCAATAAGGGGCATTGTTCTAAATGCACTTTCAAGTTTCCTTGGTAGAATAGGTTGGATGTAGGATGAGTTGAGACAGAAAATGTTTGGTTTTTCAACGTCAGCTTTTTTGTACTATCTCCTTTTTTCCCCAATCTCATTTTCACCAGAACAAGCACCAGGAGAGCTATTTTTGAAACACTTTTTCCATTGTAAGAATTCGAAACTTATGCAGATTTCTAAATTGTGGTAAATGCATGTAACCTAAAATTGATCATCTTCAGCATTTTTAAGTGTGCCATTCTGTAGCGTTAGGTACCTTCATATTGTTGTGCAGCCAACCTGCAGAACTCTTCTCGTCTTGCAAAACTGAAACTCTGTACACATTAAACTACTCTCCCCGTTGCCCCTTTCCCAAGCTCTTGGCAACCACCATTCTACCTTCTGTCTCTGTGAGTTTGACTACTCTAGGTATGTCATGTCAGTGGAATCATGCAAAATTTGTCTTCTTGTGACTAGTTATTTCATTTAGCACAATGCCCTCAAAGTCAATCCATGTTGCAGCATGTGTCAGAATTTCATTTCTTTTTAAGACTGAACAATATTCCAACACATACAGGAATTTCTCGCAAATGGTTCCAAAAGCTCCAGTATACCCTTTACTTACATTTCCAATTGTTAACATTTTGTCACATTTCCTTTGTTATTCCCATCATATGGATATGTAGGTATATAGACATAAATCTATCTATCTATCTATCTATCTATCTATAGATATATATAGAAAGAGAGAGAGAGAAAGAAAATACGTTTAGATATAGATATACACATAGAAAGAGCTCTCTCTCTCAATACATCTGTATCTAGACCTGATTTTTATGTGAGTTGAGGCAGAAGATGTTTGATAGACACACACGTGACACACACCTTCCTACACACTTAGGCTCTATTCCTGAATCATTAGAGAGAAAATGCAGACCACATACCCTTTACTCCTGAATATTTCAGTTTTATTTTTCTACCTTCAGGGACACCTAACCACAGCACAGTGATCAAAATCAGAAAATTTTCACTTCCGTAACCATAATACGATGACCAGAATTGGAAAATGAAAGCCATAATAGAATATTATCTGATTTATGGTTTACATTGCGACGCACTCTTGGTGTCATACATTCTATGGGTTTGGATAAAAGTAGAATGACATGAATCTGTCATTAGAGTTTCATAACGATGGAGTATTTTCACTGCCCTAAAAATCCTTTGTGCTCCGCCTATTCATCCTTCTCCCTGCCAACTCCCGGCAACCACCGATCTTTTCCTGTCGCCCCAGTTTTGCCACGTCCAGAATGTCATATAGTTGGCCTCATACAGTATGCAACCTTTTCAGATTGGCTTCCTTCACAAAGTAACATGCGTGTAAGGTTTCTTTTCACAGCTCGATAGCTCGTTGCTTTTTAGCGCTGAATAATATGCCGTTGACTAGATGTACCACGGTTTGTTTATCCGTTCATCTGGTGCAGGACATCTTGGTTGCTTCCGCTTTTTGGCGATAACGAATAAAGCTGCTATCAACATTTGTGTGCAGGTTTTCATCTGCGTGTAAGTTTTGAACTCCTTGGGGTAAATACCAAGGAGCGTATGTTAAGCTGGATCGTACGTTAAGGGTTATGCTTAGTTTTGTAAGAAAACCCTAAACTGCCTTCCAGAGTGGCTGTTCCGTTTTGCCTTGCCACCAATACTGAATGAGTGTCTCCATTGCTCCACATGCTTGTCAGCAATTGCTGTTGTTAGTGTTCCATATTTTGACTATTCTAACAGGTGTGTGGTGGTATCTCATTGTTGTTCAATTTGCATTTCCCTGGAGCCATATGATGTGGAGCATCGTCTCGTACTCTTAGTTGCCATTTTTATGTCTTCTTTGGCCAGATGTCTGTTAAGTTGTTTGCCCCATTTTTTAATCTGGTTGTGTGTGTTCTTGTTGTCTAGTTTTAAGATTTCTTTGCGTATTTGTATATTTGTTATTCCTTTATCAACTGTGCCTTTTGCAAATATTTTCTCCCAGTCTGTGGCTTGTGTTTTTATCCTCTTGACATTGTGTCTTGTGGAGCAGCAGTTTAAAATGTTAATGAAGTCCAGCTTATCAGTTATTCCTTTCAGGATCTTGATTTTGCTGTCACATCTAGAAAGTCATGTTTATAAAGAGGTCATCTCGGTTTTCTTCCGTGTTATTGTCTTCTAGGAATTCTAGAGTTTTGCTTTTTACATGTGGGTCTATAATGCATTTTGATTTCCGTTTTGTAAGGGTGTAAAGGTCCATGTGCACGTTCATTGTCTCGCACGTGGATGTCCAGTTCTTCCAGCACCATTCGTTGATAAGACTGTCTTTGCTCCATCGTATGGTCTGTGCTCCTTTGTCAAAGAACGGTAGAGTATGTTAACGGGCATCTATTTCTAGGCTCTCTGTTCTGCTCCTTTGGTCCATTTGTCTGTTCTTTCACCAGTACCACACTGTCTTGATTGCTGTAGCTTTATAGTGAATTTTGACATTGGCTCATGTCAGTCCTTCAACTTTTTTTCTTCTTTGATATTATGTTGACTTTTAAAAAGCTATTGCAGTTGCGATACGGTCAGAGAAAATCTATATGATATTGCTCCCGTGCACGTTATTAATGCTCTGTTTATGTCCAAATATGTTGTCTGTTTTCATAAATGTCACTTGTGTGCTCTCAAACAAGATGTGTTCTGTTTGCTCTAGAGAGAGATCGTGTCAGTCTGTTCTTATTTTCTTTGCTCTTTTTGGAAGCTTTTAGAATTTTCTCTTCATTTCCATGGATCCTTTACAGATAATTTTTTACTTCCTTCTTTAACTTTGTGAAATTTATCTTCATTAGTTTTTGAATATTTCCTCTTCTCTGTTTTCTTTTTTTTCATCTTAGATGTCTTGGATTTCATTTATTTCAGATGTTAGATGTCTGTTTTTACCCACCATATCACACTGCTGTTCTTTTAAATATTCTCTCACTTTATTGTTTTATTCTGTTTTCTGGGAGAGTTTCTCAATGTCATTTTCCATGTCTAAATAATTTGCTGTTCTCATGTATCCACACTGCTATTTATCCCATGACTTAAGTCTTTAACAGTCGTACTTTTACACCTGTTTCCTCATGAGGTTTTCCTTATGGTTTCTCATTGTCATTTCGTGTTACTAACATCTTCCCTTGTATCTTTAAGTGTATTTGTCATGCTTATGTTCCAGTATGTTCCAGTAGTTCTACTTCAAATGGTATATGTTGCTCAATTTGTTGTATTTCTTTTTCAGTCGTTGTACTCCTCAGGTATGTAATTGTTTTGACTTGTGAGCTTTCATTCCTTGTGGCTGTTGGCTACTCTGTCTGGCATCTTGTATTAGAGAAGGGCTAACGTTTTGCTTGGGACCATCTCAGTCTGTGGCTGTTATCTCAGAATAATTATTAATAGTGTGTCCTTTTCACTCTCAGAAGCGTCCTCTCTTGGGTGCTGTATTATATAGTCACCTTTGTTGAAACCTAGGACCTAAGGTGTGTTTTTCTAAGTAAGTTTAATATGAGGGGAGGTGATGGCCCCAGGCGCAGACAGTCTCAGAAACCGTGAAACACTGTGACCACTCAACTCCTGTGGTCAGGATATGTCACCTTTGAGCTCTTGGGGAAAGCGGCATTTGAGGAGGCATTTGAGGTTGTCACCTGGGGCTTGGGAGACGGAGGAGGTGGAGGAGTGAAGGATCAAGGATTGTTCAGCCCTTCCCTGCTTTCATCAGCTAACCTAATGCTACTCTAATTTTATCCTAGCTACATCTGGGTGGTTGCTACTTGTTTCTGCTGAGAAAGGAAAGTGATCGCTTCCAAGCAACTCAGGGGAGAGGCAAGAACGGTCCTTGAAATTTTCCCTCACACTGAGCCCCTCAAGGCTGCCACCCACTGCCCCTAATCCCAGGCTACCCACCCATTAAGAGACAGCCTTCAGGCCTCTGTCATTTCCCAGGGTTGTCACTCTTGTTATTTCTGGGAATGCATAGTTCCTTAGGACTTCTGAAGTTTTGGGAGGAGGATGCAACATGCCGTACCATTTGGCGTCTTGATAGGAACCCATGATTTCTCTGGAAATTATCAGGGTGTGTTACTTTGATGAGAACCTTTAAGTGTATTTGAACTTTAAGATATATATACTAATGTATATTGTTGCCAGATACAGAATTAATGAAATTTGAAAGAATTTGGTGAAGAGTGCAGGCTGTCCAAAAATCAATAATATTTGTGCAGTGCTGAATATTAGCATGATACTGTGAAGGTGACAGACTCAAAGTGCATTTTGCAAGTGTCTTATTTGGTAGATGAAGAAAAAGATAAATAGAGAAAAGATTACCCAAGCCAGTTTTGAGGTGAAAAGTCTTGATTTTGGCTAATATAACCAGATAACGTTTTCTGAAAGGACTGTAGAGAAAAAGAAAAAGAAAAAGAATCATTGTAAACGCATGGTCTTCACGCAGGTCAGAAAATCTTTTAATCATCATTTGGTCATCCTTGACCTTCCTACTTGTTTCTTTCCTACCAAATAACAACCAGGGACTGGGCCCTGACACTGTATGTTCATTGTTCTTGTGTATTCTCTTTCTATCTATATCTCTGTGTTAGCTCTTACTTGGATGCACCTCCCCATCCCGACACACTCAGATCCCTCTCACGTTTCCCAAATTGATTCCAGAGTGCATGAAGGAGAAACAAAATGGTGAAGAAGGAAGGAGGTTTAATCATGAATGCTATGTCTCCCTTGTTCCCTTCATTCTCTTTCCAGTGGATACACACAGGGACACACAGACACGCACACACGCACATACAGAACCCGGAGACTGTGTCAGAGGTTCCAGTGCTGGACCCTGAAACGGATGCTTTTGTTTCTGTCGTGTTTCCTCGTGACTTTACTTTTTGTGTGCTGCAATTCTGTTGGGAAAAAGAACCTGATTATCTTCCAAAATGTCTGACTCTATTTTTTGTACATGTTTTTTACTCTATGGCAGGGTTATGGATTCTTCCCGAATGTCGTCTGGCAACAGTGACAAGATGGGGTGAGTTGACATGAGTGATCTGAGTGGTGAAAGGTATGGGGGGCATCGATGGCAACAACAGGTTTCCATAAGAGACTATAAGCTTCTGTAGGTAACTTTCTTTCCTGTTGGGCCTAGGTGGCAAAAGGAAGGAGGAGTCATAAGAGGGAGACTTCTTACTCTCGGTTTGTTTGTGAGCCTTAGAAAGTAGTAGCCAAAGCTTTGAGGAAACTCTCAGAATGCCTGTGTGTAAGACTCTGCTAGAGTGGGCCAGGAGAGGAGAGAATCCTATTTGGAGCAAGGAGACGGTAGCAGTGGAGAGGGAGCAGTGGAGCTCTCAGCAGAAGAGAATGGAGCTAAACAGACCTCGGCTCCTTTCCTCAGCCTCCAGAGCTCTGCCACCATCTAAAGCTGGTGTCCCGAATGCCAAGCCACCGTCATATTGGAGGGAGCCCGTGCCTCAGACCTGCAGTCATCTGAACCCTGTATGAGGAACAGAAAAGACATACATGATACATGAAGGGTCAGGATGTGGTGGAGGGTGTTGAGGATCAGGAAGTTAGGAGGAGCTGGGGAAATGTGTACCTACAACCTGGAGTTGAATTTTGAGCTAAATTCAACCTCGATGCAATTACACGTGAGAGTAAGGTTCAGTAGTGAAGAATTGTATTTCAATATCTTCATTCATTAGGCTTTTTGACCGGCCGAAGATCTTCGTTACAACTATAGAAAGCCCTATTTCTAGGGAAGATTAAAATACTAGTTTCCGAATAACTAACATCCACATACCTTTTTAGGGTTCAACCAGTTTACCACTTGAAGACTACTTGTAACTAATTGCAAACAAGAGTGTAACTCTATGAAGTCACTAGGAGTCTGATCATATATGCTTTTAATTCTTTAGAAATGACCCCGATGAACTGACAGAAGTAATCTGTGATGGAACCACCAACAAAAGGTGACGTATATACTCAGAGAGAGAGAGAGAGAGAGAGAGAGAGAGTGAGTGAAATGCAGACGCGGCATTATCCATGGGAATGCGGAATATTCTGGACCATGATTCTAAGATCTTTTCTAAAATTTCGGATCCACTGAGCTAAGTCATGTTTATCATATTCTTAGATTCACAGAATTCTTGTTCAAATAAGTTGGTCACATCACTGTCCCATGTAGGAAATCTCAAATGACATGTTGTTGCATTTCTTGGTGTTTACGTTAACATAGAACAACTCTCCAGGCTCCGTGATGATTTGTTATGAGGACCAAATAAGTGTTAAACACTTAGGACGATGTCTGGCACGTAATGAATACCATTTGAGTGCTTATTAGATGGAACAAAAATTTTCCGTGTACTTAGTCATGTCATCTGAAAACAGCGATAATTTTCATTTTTCCTGTCCAGTCCTTATACCTCTCACTTCTTTTTCTGACGTCATTGAGCAGTGTTGGAAGGCATATGGCTCTTGGGAGGAAATAAAAGGAGGTCAGGACTGGAGAACAGGATTGAGGGAGAGAGAGGTGCGCCACAAGGATGGGGGCTGGCAGGGCCAGATTTTGAAGGGCATTGTAGGCTCTGCTGAATGGTTTTGGCTCAATCCTAGTAGCACTGGCAAGGCAATGAGGGGTCATGCTTGAGGCTCTACAAACAATACAAACTCCAATCGTGAACCGTAGACGTACCAACTGTAGCTTTCTAGAGACGTAGGCTTTGCTAGAGACGCACTCCTAGACTGTGCATTCCCAGGTATGTGGACATCTTTTGGGGTGATGTCTGGGATGTGGAGAGGGTATGTTGTCTCTGCCGCTATATGGGCTTGTAAGGGCTGGAGAGTCTGTGCAGCTCGATATTCCCTCTCCCACGTGAATGCTGAGAAGAGTGAGAGCTGACCACAAAACAGGGAGCCGACTCCAGACAGAGTGTGCAGAGACACAGTGAAGATAGCCCTTTGAGTCTTTAGTCAGGAGGTTGACAGAGCAAATCAAGAAATAGACTCAATAAGGGGCATTGTTCTAAATGCACTTTCAAGTTTCCTTGGTAGAATAGGTTGGATGTAGGATGAGTTGAGACAGAAAATGTTTGGTTTTTCAACGTCAGCTTTTTTGTACTATCTCCTTTTTTCCCCAATCTCATTTTCACCAGAACAAGCACCAGGAGAGCTATTTTTGAAACACTTTTTCCATTGTAAGAATTCGAAACTTATGCAGATTTCTAAATTGTGGTAAATGCATGTAACCTAAAATTGATCATCTTCAGCATTTTTAAGTGTGCCATTCTGTAGCGTTAGGTACCTTTATATTGTTGTGCAGCCAACCTGCAGAACTCTTCTCGTCTTGCAAAACTGAAACTCTGTACACATTAAACTACTCTCCCCGTTGCCCCTTTCCCAAGCTCTTGGCAACCACCATTCTACCTTCTGTCTCTGTGAGTTTGACTACTCTAGGTATGTCATGTCAGTGGAATCATGCAAAATTTGTCTTCTTGTGACTAGTTATTTCATTTAGCACAATGCCCTCAAAGTCAATCCATGTTGCAGCATGTGTCAGAATTTCATTTCTTTTTAAGACTGAACAATATTCCAACACATACAGGAATTTCTCGCAAATGGTTCCAAAAGCTCCAGTATACCCTTTACTTACATTTCCAATTGTTAACATTTTGTCACATTTCCTTTGTTATTCCCATCATATGGATATGTAGGTATATAGACATAAATCTATCTATCTATCTATCTATCTATCTATAGATATATATAGAAAGAGAGAGAGAGAAAGAAAATACGTTTAGATATAGATATACACATAGAAAGAGCTCTCTCTCTCAATACATCTGTATCTAGACCTGATTTTTATGTGAGTTGAGGCAGAAGATGTTTGATAGACACACACGTGACACACACCTTCCTACACACTTAGGCTCTATTCCTGAATCATTAGAGAGAAAATGCAGACCACATACCCTTTACTCCTGAATATTTCAGTTTTATTTTTCTACCTTCAGGGACACCTAACCACAGCACAGTGATCAAAATCAGAAAATTTTCACTTCCGTAACCATAATACGATGACCAGAATTGGAAAATGAAAGCCATAATAGAATATTATCTGATTTATGGTTTACATTGCGACGCACTCTTGGTGTCATACATTCTATGGGTTTGGATAAAAGTAGAATGACATGAATCTGTCATTAGAGTTTCATAACGATGGAGTATTTTCACTGCCCTAAAAATCCTTTGTGCTCCGCCTATTCATCCTTCTCCCCGCCAACTCCCGGCAACCACCGATCTTTTCCTGTCGCCCCAGTTTTGCCACGTCCAGAATGTCATATAGTTGGCCTCATACAGTATGCAACCTTTTCAGATTGGCTTCCTTCACAAAGTAACATGCGTGTAAGGTTTCTTTTCACAGCTCGATAGCTCGTTGCTTTTTAGCGCTGAATAATATGCCGTTGACTAGATGTACCACGGTTTGTTTATCCGTTCATCTGGTGCAGGACATCTTGGTTGCTTCCGCTTTTTGGCGATAACGAATAAAGCTGCTATCAACATTTGTGTGCAGGTTTTCATCTGCGTGTAAGTTTTGAACTCCTTGGGGTAAATACCAAGGAGCGTATGTTAAGCTGGATCGTACGTTAAGGGTTATGCTTAGTTTTGTAAGAAAACCCTAAACTGCCTTCCAGAGTGGCTGTTCCGTTTTGCCTTGCCACCAATACTGAATGAGTGTCTCCATTGCTCCACATGCTTGTCAGCAATTGCTGTTGTTAGTGTTCCATATTTTGACTATTCTAACAGGTGTGTGGTGGTATCTCATTGTTGTTCAATTTGCATTTCCCTGGAGCCATATGATGTGGAGCATCGTCTCGTACTCTTAGTTGCCATTTTTATGTCTTCTTTGGCCAGATGTCTGTTAAGTTGTTTGCCCCATTTTTTAATCTGGTTGTGTGTGTTCTTGTTGTCTAGTTTTAAGATTTCTTTGCGTATTTGTATATTTGTTATTCCTTTATCAACTGTGCCTTTTGCAAATATTTTCTCCCAGTCTGTGGCTTGTGTTTTTATCCTCTTGACATTGTGTCTTGTGGAGCAGCAGTTTAAAATGTTAATGAAGTCCAGCTTATCAGTTATTCCTTTCAGGATCTTGATTTTGCTGTCACATCTAGAAAGTCATGTTTATAAAGAGGTCATCTCGGTTTTCTTCCGTGTTATTGTCTTCTAGGAATTCTAGAGTTTTGCTTTTTACATGTGGGTCTATAATGCATTTTGATTTCCGTTTTGTAAGGGTGTAAAGGTCCATGTGCACGTTCATTGTCTCGCACGTGGATGTCCAGTTCTTCCAGCACCATTCGTTGATAAGACTGTCTTTGCTCCATCGTATGGTCTGTGCTCCTTTGTCAAAGAACGGTAGAGTATGTTAACGGGCATCTATTTCTAGGCTCTCTGTTCTGCTCCTTTGGTCCATTTGTCTGTTCTTTCACCAGTACCACACTGTCTTGATTGCTGTAGCTTTATAGTGAATTTTGACATTGGCTCATGTCAGTCCTTCAACTTTTTTCTTCTTTGATATTATGTTGACTTTTAAAAAGCTATTGCAGTTGCGATACGGTCAGAGAAAATCTATATGATATTGCTCCCGTGCACGTTATTAATGCTTTGTTTATGTCCAAATATGTTGTCTGTTTTCCTAAATGTCACTTGTGTGCTCTCAAACAAGATGTGTTCTGTTTGCTCTAGAGAGAGATCGTGTCAGTCTGTTCTTATTTTCTTTGCTCTTTTTGGAAGCTTTTAGAATTTTCTCTTCATTTCCATGGATCCTTTACAGATAATTTTTTACTTCCTTCTTTAACTTTGTGAAATTTATCTTCATTAGTTTTTGAATATTTCCTCTTCTCTGTTTTCTTTTTTTTCATCTTAGATGTCTTGGATTTCATTTATTTCAGATGTTAGATGTCTGTTTTTACCCACCATATCACACTGCTGTTCTTTTAAATATTCTCTCACTTTATTGTTTTATTCTGTTTTCTGGGAGAGTTTCTCAATGTCATTTTCCATGTCTAAATAATTTGCTGTTCTCATGTATCCACACTGCTATTTATCCCATGACTTAAGTCTTTAACAGTCGTACTTTTACACCTGTTTCCTCATGAGGTTTTTCTTATGGTTTCTCATTGTCATTTCGTGTTACTAACATCTTCCCTTGTATCTTTAAGTGTATTTGTCATGCTTATGTTCCAGTATGTTCCAGTAGTTCTACTTCAAATGGTATATGTTGCTCAATTTGTTGTATTTCTTTTTCAGTCGTTGTACTCCTCAGGTATGTAATTGTTTTGACTTGTGAGCTTTCATTCCTTGTGGCTGTTGGCTACTCTGTCTGGCATCTTGTATTAGAGAAGGGCTAACGTTTTGCTTGGGACCATCTCAGTCTGTGGCTGTTATCTCAGAATAATTATTAATAGTGTGTCCTTTTCACTCTCAGAAGCATCCTCTCTTGGGTGCTGTATTATATAGTCACTTTTGTTGAAACCTAGGACCTAAGGTGTGTTTTTCTAAGTAAGTTTAATATTAGGGGTGGTGATGTATTTGAAATTAAAAATATGGATCTTGTAGTTCCAGTGCACTCCACTTTGGCAGCCAGGGTTCAGATCCCAGGCAGAGACCTACACTACTTGTCCGTTCGTGGCCATGCTATGGTGGTGGCTCACATAAGAAAAGAAAGAAAGGATCTCTTCTATATGGTCGTTTAGGCAGACCGTGAACTCACCTCCTCCCATGAACAAAACCAAGTTATAACTATTCTTGGAAAATTACCCCTGAGAGACAACTGAAAACTGGATAAAAAGCACCCCCACAACAAGGGACTGTCCTGACTGAAGTGAAAGAGGCAGAAATTCCTTTCTGGAGAGAAAAAAGCCACTTTCCCAAGCCACAGAGCTTCACAGCCAGCTGACTGGGAGCAACCCTAAGGTACACAGCCTTCTCTGGAGGAGTGTGAACCTGAGCAGGGGTCCATTACCGCTATAAGCACCTTTAGGACTCAGCACAAATGAGACAAGTGTCATAATATCTGCCTTCATTGACTAGTAACTACAACAGGGAATACCCCTAGAAAAGCTATTGGACATAAGTGGAAAAACCTAACTCTTAAAGGGCCCATGCACAAATCCACCTGTGTCAGAAAGCTACCTAAAATCACCAGAAAGAAAGGTACACAGGCCTTTGATGAAAAGAGACTCAGCTGGTAAGTTCTGGGTGCAACTTGGTGAGAGATGAGGCCTCTGCAGAGACCGAGGCATTGGCAGCAGCCATTGTTGTGAACAAGTACAAGTGTGCTGACACAGAGACAATTGGGGTTCTTCCCCTGGCCTGTTAGCCCAGAGGTCTGCCACACCCACTAGAGTGTGATTTAATCCTGCTCAGCCAGGGCAGGCAGCCTGCCCTAGGGACTGGTCCCACGCAAGAGCAAGCCCTCAGGCTACCTGTTGGCTGCATTGACTGGGTGCCTTGATCTTCTGCAAGCAAGCAAGTATGTCCTCCTCTGGGGGCAGGGCCTGCATGAGGAGCAGGTGGAGTGTTCAGGGTGTGGGTGGAGAATGTGAGGGGGTGGTCTCTGCAGTGGGGTGACTGGGTCTGCTTCAGGGGGTCAGGAGGTGTGCATGTGCCAGGACTGTGTGGACAGTGTGTGTGGACCTGTATGTGTGGTGGGGTTATAAGTGGCAGAAGACCTGTGCTTGTCAAACAGCCTTATAGGGGATGTGCCCTACCTTCCAAAGCCTGAAACAGTTGGGAGCACCCATGCCAGGGGCCATCCCCACTCAGCTGCAATCCTGAGAGAGCTGACCACAGCCTTGTAGGCCTGAGGCCTACAGCAATTGTAAGCTCCCGAGCCTAGCAACCAGCCACACTGGACGCCTACTCACTTAACAGAAAAACTGCAACAGGAGTGTACTATTAGACCTTGCTGCCAGCTGTGCTGGGGCTCCTCAAACCCAATTTACAAATAGACAGCCGGGGTGGGGGGGGAAGCCTAGATTCTCTGGGTACCTGCAGTAAGAGCAGCCCTGCTGTAGTAGGACACAAGTAGCCTACACAGGGGTCACTCTTGGAACATTTGGACTAGTGATGAGAGAGAAGCACACTGCTAGGCCCCAGAAGGTATCTTTTACATAGGCCACTTCTCCAACATCAGGAGACATAGCTCACTCACCTAATGCATAGATATAAGCACAAAGAGGCAAAATGAGGAGGTAAAGGAATACATTCCAAGCAAGGGAACAGGACAAAACTCCAGAAAAAGAGTGAAATGAAACAGAAGTAAGCAATCTACTTGACAAAGAGTTCAACCAAAAATTCGTAAGGATGCTCACTGATCTTGGGAGAAGACTCGATGAACACAGTGAGATCGTCAACAAAGAATTGGAAAATATAAAAAAGAACCAATCAGAAATGAAGAATACAATACTGGAAATGAAAAATTCACTAGAGGGTCTCAATAGTAGAGTAGATGATACAGAAAAAGGGATCAGTGAGCTGGACAAAAAACTAGAGAAATCGCCCAAGCTGACAGATAAAAAGAAAAAGTGAAAAGAACGAGAACAGTCTAAGAGAAACTCTGGGACAAGATCAAGTGCACTAAAATTCATATTATATGTGTCCCAGAAGAGAAGAGAGAGACAAAGGGGTAGAGAATTTACTGAAGAATTTATTTTATAACTGAAAACTTTCCTAACCTAAGGAAGGCAACAGACATCCAAGTACATGAAGCACGAAGAGCACCAAACAAGATAAACCCAAAGAGGCCCTCACCAAGTCACATTATAATTAAAATGTCCAAAATTAAAGATAAAGAGAGAGTCCTAAAAGCTGCAAGAGGAAAGCAATGACTGACATGCAAAGGAAAGCCCATAAGGCTATCAGCTGACTTCTCAGCTGAAACCCTAAAGGCTAGAAGAGAGTGGCACAATACATTTAAAGTGCTGAAAGGAAAAAACCTACAGCCATGAATACTCTACCTGACAAGGTTATCATTCAGATGGAAGGAGAGAGAAAGAGTTTCCCAGACAAGCACAAATTAAAGGAGTTTATCACCAAGAAACCAGGAGTTTATCACCAAGAAACCAGTTTCTACAAGAACTGCTGAAGGTACTTATTTAAGTGGGAAAGAGAAGATCACATATAAGAATAAGAAAATTATCCAAAAAAAAGAAACCACAATAAAAATCACTACTAAAGGCAAAAATACAGTAATGGTAGCAGATCAACCACCTATTAAGATAATATGGAAGGTCAAAAGACAAAAGTACTAAAATTACCTATTTCAATGATAAGAGGGAATGGATACACTCACACAAAATAAGAGGTTAGATATAATATCAAAAAATTAAATTTGGGAGGAGGGAGTAAAAGAGGTAGAGCTGTTAGAAAGAGGTCAAATAAAGAGACTATCAACTCAATATAGATTGCTGTATACGTAGATTACTATACATGAACTTCATGGTAATCACAAACCAGAAACCTGTAATAAATTTATGAGTAAACCTTGGTTTAAGAGCAACTAGGTAAAGTATGATCTCTGAGAGGAATTGAGGCTGTCAATGTTCTGGCGCGGTACAATAAATTGTATAGATATGGATAAGAAAGAGAACCCACACAGACATATGAGACATTAATGTAAAATACAGTCAGAATCGTATGGATAGCAATCAGGTTTCAGCTACCCATGTCAAAGTACCAGGATCATGATTTTTATGAGATCTTCGCATGGAAGTACATGAGAATGACTATAAAGAAGCTTAGCAAGGAACTCCTTAGTGACAGGGGTAGGCAAGACATGAAACATGAGCATTGGTTAACTGGGATTAGATGCTTTTGAGAACCATAGTAACGGAAGTAAGATAATCTAATAAAAGCACGATAAGATAAGGATCAGTGAAAACGAGGAGATTCAATTGGACCCGTACAGTTGCTTTCCATCATGAGAATTACTTAAATTGATCCCAAGTGACACACTCGAGTAGAGTTCAAAGTCCCTGGTCCTTGTGCCCTATTGCTCACTATGAAAGTAGGCACTTTCAGGGGCAAAGTTGCTTGGCTTGAGTTGCTTATCGATCATTTGTGGGAAGTAGGTTGAGACTCTCAGTGTCCAGAACACCCGAAAGGAGAGTCAGGAGTACTAAACAAAACTGGCATAGCTCCACATATCATAGAAACTTTTCTCAGGCAAAACTTGTAACAGCAGGGCAAAGGAGCAGAACATTCTAAGGTCTTCCTTTGCAGCACCTGCGGAAGGGTCTTAGGCAATAGAAAACAGAAATCTTCATAATTTTTGTGGTGATTTGAATTATATCTTGATGGTGGATGGGAGATATTATCGTTGATTACCTAGAGTTTTTTGTTAGTAGAGATAGGTTGGGGTGGAGACATGTCTTACTCTGTAGTTGACTTAACTCTCTCGAGTGACCCATGAGCTTTTTCTCAGGGATAGAGAGGGGGAATCTCACAAGTGAGAATCTGCTAGGAGCTGGGTAATCCAAACAGTTCAAATAAGTTGGTCACATCACTGTCCCATGTAGGAAATCTCAAATGACATGTTGTTGCATTTCTTGGTGTTTACGTTAACATAGAACAACTCTCCAGGCTCCGTGATGATTTGTTATGAGGACCAAATAAGTGTTAAACACTTAGGACGATGTCTGGCACGTAATAAATACCATTTGAGTGCTTATTAGATGGAACAAAAATTTTCCGTGTACTTAGTCATGTCATCTGAAAACAGCGATAATTTTCATTTTTCCTGTCCAGTCCTTATACCTCTCACTTCTTTTTCTGACGTCATTGAGCAGTGTTGGAAGGCATATGGCTCTTGGGAGGAAATAAAAGGAGGTCAGGACTGGAGAACAGGATTGAGGGAGAGAGAGGTGCGCCACAAGGATGGGGGCTGGCAGGGCCAGATTTGAAGGGCATTGTAGGCTCTGCTGAATGGTTTTGGCTCAATCCTAGTAGCACTGGCAAGGCAATGAGGGGTCATGCTTGAGGCTCTACAAACAATACAAACTCCAATCGTGAACCGTAGACGTACCAACTGTAGCTTTCTAGAGACGTAGGCTTTGCTAGAGACGCACTCCTAGACTGTGCATTCCCAGGTATGTGGACATCTTTTGGGGTGATGTCTGGATGTGGAGAGGGTATGTTGTCTCTGCCGCTATATGGGCTTGTAAGGGCTGGAGAGTCTGTGCAGCTCGATATTCCCTCTCCCACGTGAATGCTGAGAAGAGTGAGAGCTGACCACAAAACAGGGAGCCGACTCCAGACAGAGTGTGGAGAGACACAGTGAAGATAGCCCTTTGAGTCTTTAGTCAGGAGGTTGACAGAGCAAATCAAGAAATAGACTCAATAAGGGGCATTGTTCTAAATGCACTTTCAAGTTTCCTTGGTAGAATAGGTTGGATGTAGGATGAGTTGAGACAGAAAATGTTTGGTTTTTCAACGTCAGCTTTTTTGTACTATCTCCTTTTTTCCCCAATCTCATTTTCACCAGAACAAGCACCAGGAGAGCTATTTTTGAAACACTTTTTCCATTGTAAGAATTCGAACTTATGCAGATTTCTAAATTGTGGTAAATGCATGTAACCTAAAATTGATCATCTTCAGCATTTTTAAGTGTGCCATTCTGTAGCGTTAGGTACCTTCATATTGTTGTGCAGCCAACCTGCAGAACTCTTCTCGTCTTGCAAAACTGAAACTCTGTACACATTAAACTACTCTCACCCGTTGCCCCTTTCCCAAGCTCTTGGCAACCACCATTCTACCTTCTGTCTCTGTGAGTTTGACTACTCTAGGTATGTCATGTCAGTGGAATCATGCAAAATTTGTCTTCTTGTGACTAGTTATTTCATTTAGCACAATGCCCTCAAAGTCAATCCATGTTGCAGCATGTGTCAGAATTTCATTTCTTTTTAAGACTGAACAATATTCCAACACATACAGGAATTTCTCGCAAATGGTTCCAAAAGCTCCAGTATACCCTTTACTTACATTTCCAATTGTTAACATTTTGTCACATTTCCTTTGTTATTCCCATCATATGGATATGTAGGTATATAGACATAAATCTATCTATCTATCTATCTATCTATCTATAGATATATATAGAAAGAGAGAGAGAGAAAGAAAATACGTTTAGATATAGATATACACATAGAAAGAGCTCTCTCTCTCAATACATCTGTATCTAGACCTGATTTTTATGTGAGTTGAGGCAGAAGATGTTGATAGACACACACGTGACACACACCTTCCTACACACTTAGGCTCTATTCCTGAATCATTAGAGAGAAAATGCAGACCACATACCCTTTACTCCTGAATATTTCAGTTTTATTTTTCTACCTTCAGGGACACCTAACCACAGCACAGTGATCAAAATCAGAAAATTTTCACTTCCGTAACCATAATACGATGACCAGAATTGGAAATGAAAGCCATAATAGAATATTATCTGATTTATGGTTTACATTGCGACGCACTCTTGGTGTCATACATTCTATGGGTTTGGATAAAAGTAGAATGACATGAATCTGTCATTAGAGTTTCATAACGATGGAGTATTTTCACTGCCCTAAAAATCCTTTGTGCTCCGCCTATTCATCCTTCTCCCTGCCAACTCCCGGCAACCACCGATCTTTTCCTGTCGCCCCAGTTTTGCCACGTCCAGAATGTCATATAGTTGGCCTCATACAGTATGCAACCTTTTCAGATTGGCTTCCTTCACAAAGTAACATGCGTGTAAGGTTTCTTTTCACAGCTCGATAGCTCGTTGCTTTTTAGCGCTGAATAATATGCCGTTGACTAGATGTACCACGGTTTGTTTATCCGTTCATCTGGTGCAGGACATCTTGGTTGCTTCCGCTTTTTGGCGATAACGAATAAAGCTGCTATCAACATTTGTGTGCAGGTTTTCATCTGCGTGTAAGTTTTGAACTCCTTGGGGTAAATACCAAGGAGCGTATGTTAAGCTGGATCGTACGTTAAGGGTTATGCTTAGTTTTGTAAGAAAACCCTAAACTGCCTTCCAGAGTGGCTGTTCCGTTTTGCCTTGCCACCAATACTGAATGAGTGTCTCCATTGCTCCACATGCTTGTCAGCAATTGCTGTTGTTAGTGTTCCATATTTTGACTATTCTAACAGGTGTGTGGTGGTATCTCATTGTTGTTCAATTTGCATTTCCCTGGAGCCATATGATGTGGAGCATCGTCTCGTACTCTTAGTTGCCATTTTTATGTCTTCTTTGGCCAGATGTCTGTTAAGTTGTTTGCCCCATTTTTTAATCTGGTTGTGTGTGTTCTTGTTGTCTAGTTTTAAGATTTCTTTGCGTATTTGTATATTTGTTATTCCTTTATCAACTGTGCCTTTTGCAAATATTTTCTCCCAGTCTGTGGCTTGTGTTTTTATCCTCTTGACATTGTGTCTTGTGGAGCAGCAGTTTAAAATGTTAATGAAGTCCAGCTTATCAGTTATTCCTTTCAGGATCTTGATTTTGCTGTCACATCTAGAAAGTCATGTTTATAAAGAGGTCATCTCGGTTTTCTTCCGTGTTATTGTCTTCTAGGAATTCTAGAGTTTTGCTTTTTACATGTGGGTCTATAATGCATTTTGATTTCCGTTTTGTAAGGGTGTAAAGGTCCATGTGCACGTTCATTGTCTCGCACGTGGATGTCCAGTTCTTCCAGCACCATTCGTTGATAAGACTGTCTTTGCTCCATCGTATGGTCTGTGCTCCTTTGTCAAAGAACGGTAGAGTATGTTAACGGGCATCTATTTCTAGGCTCTCTGTTCTGCTCCTTTGGTCCATTTGTCTGTTCTTTCACCAGTACCACACTGTCTTGATTGCTGTAGCTTTATAGTGAATTTTGACATTGGCTCATGTCAGTCCTTCAACTTTTTTTCTTCTTTGATATTATGTTGACTTTTAAAAAGCTATTGCAGTTGCGATACGGTCAGAGAAAATCTATATGATATTGCTCCCGTGCACGTTATTAATGCTCTGTTTATGTCCAAATATGTTGTCTGTTTTCATAAATGTCACTTGTGTGCTCTCAAACAAGATGTGTTCTGTTTGCTCTAGAGAGAGATCGTGTCAGTCTGTTCTTATTTTCTTTGCTCTTTTTGGAAGCTTTTAGAATTTTCTCTTCATTTCCATGGATCCTTTACAGATAATTTTTTACTTCCTTCTTTAACTTTGTGAAATTTATCTTCATTAGTTTTTGAATATTTCCTCTTCTCTGTTTTCTTTTTTTTCATCTTAGATGTCTTGGATTTCATTTATTTCAGATGTTAGATGTCTGTTTTTACCCACCATATCACACTGCTGTTCTTTTAAATATTCTCTCACTTTATTGTTTTATTCTGTTTTCTGGGAGAGTTTCTCAATGTCATTTTCCATGTCTAAATAATTTGCTGTTCTCATGTATCCACACTGCTATTTATCCCATGACTTAAGTCTTTAACAGTCGTACTTTTACACCTGTTTCCTCATGAGGTTTTCCTTATGGTTTCTCATTGTCATTTCGTGTTACTAACATCTTCCCTTGTATCTTTAAGTGTATTTGTCATGCTTATGTTCCAGTATGTTCCAGTAGTTCTACTTCAAATGGTATATGTTGCTCAATTTGTTGTATTTCTTTTTCAGTCGTTGTACTCCTCAGGTATGTAATTGTTTTGACTTGTGAGCTTTCATTCCTTGTGGCTGTTGGCTACTCTGTCTGGCATCTTGTATTAGAGAAGGGCTAACGTTTTGCTTGGGACCATCTCAGTCTGTGGCTGTTATCTCAGAATAATTATTAATAGTGTGTCCTTTTCACTCTCAGAAGCGTCCTCTCTTGGGTGCTGTATTATATAGTCACCTTTGTTGAAACCTAGGACCTAAGGTGTGTTTTTCTAAGTAAGTTTAATATGAGGGGAGGTGATGGCCCCAGGCGCAGACAGTCTCAGAAACCGTGAAACACTGTGACCACTCAACTCCTGTGGTCAGGATATGTCACCTTTGAGCTCTTGGGGAAAGCGGCATTTGAGGAGGCATTTGAGGTTGTCACCTGGGGCTTGGGAGACGGAGGAGGTGGAGGAGTGAAGGATCAAGGATTGTTCAGCCCTTCCCTGCTTTCATCAGCTAACCTAATGCTACTCTAATTTTATCCTAGCTACATCTGGGTGGTTGCTACTTGTTTCTGCTGAGAAAGGAAAGTGATCGCTTCCAAGCAACTCAGGGGAGAGGCAAGAACGGTCCTTGAAATTTTCCCTCACACTGAGCCCCTCAAGGCTGCCACCCACTGCCCCTAATCCCAGGCTACCCACCCATTAAGAGACAGCCTTCAGGCCTCTGTCATTTCCCAGGGTTGTCACTCTTGTTATTTCTGGGAATGCATAGTTCCTTAGGACTTCTGAAGTTTTGGGAGGAGGATGCAACATGCCGTACCATTTGGCGTCTTGATAGGAACCCATGATTTCTCTGGAAATTATCAGGGTGTGTTACTTTGATGAGAACCTTTAAGTGTATTTGAACTTTAAGATATATATACTAATGTATATTGTTGCCAGATACAGAATTAATGAAATTTGAAAGAATTTGGTGAAGAGTGCAGGCTGTCCAAAAATCAATAATATTTGTGCAGTGCTGAATATTAGCATGATACTGTGAAGGTGACAGACTCAAAGTGCATTTTGCAAGTGTCTTATTTGGTAGATGAAGAAAAAGATAAATAGAGAAAAGATTACCCAAGCCAGTTTTGAGGTGAAAAGTCTTGATTTTGGCTAATATAACCAGATAACGTTTTCTGAAAGGACTGTAGAGAAAAAGAAAAAGAAAAAGAATCATTGTAAACGCATGGTCTTCACGCAGGTCAGAAAATCTTTTAATCATCATTTGGTCATCCTTGACCTTCCTACTTGTTTCTTTCCTACCAAATAACAACCAGGGACTGGGCCCTGACACTGTATGTTCATTGTTCTTGTGTATTCTCTTTCTATCTATATCTCTGTGTTAGCTCTTACTTGGATGCACCTCCCCATCCCGACACACTCAGATCCCTCTCACGTTTCCCAAATTGATTCCAGAGTGCATGAAGGAGAAACAAAATGGTGAAGAAGGAAGGAGGTTTAATCATGAATGCTATGTCTCCCTTGTTCCCTTCATTCTCTTTCCAGTGGATACACACAGGGACACACAGACACGCACACACGCACATACAGAACCCGGAGACTGTGTCAGAGGTTCCAGTGCTGGACCCTGAAACGGATGCTTTTGTTTCTGTCGTGTTTCCTCGTGACTTTACTTTTTGTGTGCTGCAATTCTGTTGGGAAAAAGAACCTGATTATCTTCCAAAATGTCTGACTCTATTTTTTGTACATGTTTTTTACTCTATGGCAGGGTTATGGATTCTTCCCGAATGTCGTCTGGCAACAGTGACAAGATGGGGTGAGTTGACATGAGTGATCTGAGTGGTGAAAGGTATGGGGGGCATCGATGGCAACAACAGGTTTCCATAAGAGACTATAAGCTTCTGTAGGTAACTTTCTTTCCTGTTGGGCCTAGGTGGCAAAAGGAAGGAGGAGTCATAAGAGGGAGACTTCTTACTCTCGGTTTGTTTGTGAGCCTTAGAAAGTAGTAGCCAAAGCTTTGAGGAAACTCTCAGAATGCCTGTGTGTAAGACTCTGCTAGAGTGGGCCAGGAGAGGAGAGAATCCTATTTGGAGCAAGGAGACGGTAGCAGTGGAGAGGGAGCAGTGGAGCTCTCAGCAGAAGAGAATGGAGCTAAACAGACCTCGGCTCCTTTCCTCAGCCTCCAGAGCTCTGCCACCATCTAAAGCTGGTGTCCCGAATGCCAAGCCACCGTCATATTGGAGGGAGCCCGTGCCTCAGACCTGCAGTCATCTGAACCCTGTATGAGGAACAGAAAAGACATACATGATACATGAAGGGTCAGGATGTGGTGGAGGGTGTTGAGGATCAGGAAGTTAGGAGGAGCTGGGGAAATGTGTACCTACAACCTGGAGTTGAATTTTGAGCTAAATTCAACCTCGATGCAATTACACGTGAGAGTAAGGTTCAGTAGTGAAGAATTGTATTTCAATATCTTCATTCATTAGGCTTTTTGACCGGCCGAAGATCTTCGTTACAACTATAGAAAGCCCTATTTCTAGGGAAGATTAAAATACTAGTTTCCGAATAACTAACATCCACATACCTTTTTAGGGTTCAACCAGTTTACCACTTGAAGACTACTTGTAACTAATTGCAAACAAGAGTGTAACTCTATGAAGTCACTAGGAGTCTGATCATATATGCTTTTAATTCTTTAGAAATGACCCCGATGAACTGACAGAAGTAATCTGTGATGGAACCACCAACAAAAGGTGACGTATATACTCAGAGAGAGAGAGAGAGAGAGAGAGAGAGAGTGAGTGAAATGCAGACGCGGCATTATCCATGGGAATGCGGAATATTCTGGACCATGATTCTAAGATCTTTTCTAAAATTTCGGATCCACTGAGCTAAGTCATGTTTATCATATTCTTAGATTCACAGAATTCTTGTTCAAATAAGTTGGTCACATCACTGTCCCATGTAGGAAATCTCAAATGACATGTTGTTGCATTTCTTGGTGTTTACGTTAACATAGAACAACTCTCCAGGCTCCGTGATGATTTGTTATGAGGACCAAATAAGTGTTAAACACTTAGGACGATGTCTGGCACGTAATGAATACCATTTGAGTGCTTATTAGATGGAACAAAAATTTTCCGTGTACTTAGTCATGTCATCTGAAAACAGCGATAATTTTCATTTTTCCTGTCCAGTCCTTATACCTCTCACTTCTTTTTCTGACGTCATTGAGCAGTGTTGGAAGGCATATGGCTCTTGGGAGGAAATAAAAGGAGGTCAGGACTGGAGAACAGGATTGAGGGAGAGAGAGGTGCGCCACAAGGATGGGGGCTGGCAGGGCCAGATTTTGAAGGGCATTGTAGGCTCTGCTGAATGGTTTTGGCTCAATCCTAGTAGCACTGGCAAGGCAATGAGGGGTCATGCTTGAGGCTCTACAAACAATACAAACTCCAATCGTGAACCGTAGACGTACCAACTGTAGCTTTCTAGAGACGTAGGCTTTGCTAGAGACGCACTCCTAGACTGTGCATTCCCAGGTATGTGGACATCTTTTGGGGTGATGTCTGGGATGTGGAGAGGGTATGTTGTCTCTGCCGCTATATGGGCTTGTAAGGGCTGGAGAGTCTGTGCAGCTCGATATTCCCTCTCCCACGTGAATGCTGAGAAGAGTGAGAGCTGACCACAAAACAGGGAGCCGACTCCAGACAGAGTGTGCAGAGACACAGTGAAGATAGCCCTTTGAGTCTTTAGTCAGGAGGTTGACAGAGCAAATCAAGAAATAGACTCAATAAGGGGCATTGTTCTAAATGCACTTTCAAGTTTCCTTGGTAGAATAGGTTGGATGTAGGATGAGTTGAGACAGAAAATGTTTGGTTTTTCAACGTCAGCTTTTTTGTACTATCTCCTTTTTTCCCCAATCTCATTTTCACCAGAACAAGCACCAGGAGAGCTATTTTTGAAACACTTTTTCCATTGTAAGAATTCGAAACTTATGCAGATTTCTAAATTGTGGTAAATGCATGTAACCTAAAATTGATCATCTTCAGCATTTTTAAGTGTGCCATTCTGTAGCGTTAGGTACCTTTATATTGTTGTGCAGCCAACCTGCAGAACTCTTCTCGTCTTGCAAAACTGAAACTCTGTACACATTAAACTACTCTCCCCGTTGCCCCTTTCCCAAGCTCTTGGCAACCACCATTCTACCTTCTGTCTCTGTGAGTTTGACTACTCTAGGTATGTCATGTCAGTGGAATCATGCAAAATTTGTCTTCTTGTGACTAGTTATTTCATTTAGCACAATGCCCTCAAAGTCAATCCATGTTGCAGCATGTGTCAGAATTTCATTTCTTTTTAAGACTGAACAATATTCCAACACATACAGGAATTTCTCGCAAATGGTTCCAAAAGCTCCAGTATACCCTTTACTTACATTTCCAATTGTTAACATTTTGTCACATTTCCTTTGTTATTCCCATCATATGGATATGTAGGTATATAGACATAAATCTATCTATCTATCTATCTATCTATCTATAGATATATATAGAAAGAGAGAGAGAGAAAGAAAATACGTTTAGATATAGATATACACATAGAAAGAGCTCTCTCTCTCAATACATCTGTATCTAGACCTGATTTTTATGTGAGTTGAGGCAGAAGATGTTTGATAGACACACACGTGACACACACCTTCCTACACACTTAGGCTCTATTCCTGAATCATTAGAGAGAAAATGCAGACCACATACCCTTTACTCCTGAATATTTCAGTTTTATTTTTCTACCTTCAGGGACACCTAACCACAGCACAGTGATCAAAATCAGAAAATTTTCACTTCCGTAACCATAATACGATGACCAGAATTGGAAAATGAAAGCCATAATAGAATATTATCTGATTTATGGTTTACATTGCGACGCACTCTTGGTGTCATACATTCTATGGGTTTGGATAAAAGTAGAATGACATGAATCTGTCATTAGAGTTTCATAACGATGGAGTATTTTCACTGCCCTAAAAATCCTTTGTGCTCCGCCTATTCATCCTTCTCCCCGCCAACTCCCGGCAACCACCGATCTTTTCCTGTCGCCCCAGTTTTGCCACGTCCAGAATGTCATATAGTTGGCCTCATACAGTATGCAACCTTTTCAGATTGGCTTCCTTCACAAAGTAACATGCGTGTAAGGTTTCTTTTCACAGCTCGATAGCTCGTTGCTTTTTAGCGCTGAATAATATGCCGTTGACTAGATGTACCACGGTTTGTTTATCCGTTCATCTGGTGCAGGACATCTTGGTTGCTTCCGCTTTTTGGCGATAACGAATAAAGCTGCTATCAACATTTGTGTGCAGGTTTTCATCTGCGTGTAAGTTTTGAACTCCTTGGGGTAAATACCAAGGAGCGTATGTTAAGCTGGATCGTACGTTAAGGGTTATGCTTAGTTTTGTAAGAAAACCCTAAACTGCCTTCCAGAGTGGCTGTTCCGTTTTGCCTTGCCACCAATACTGAATGAGTGTCTCCATTGCTCCACATGCTTGTCAGCAATTGCTGTTGTTAGTGTTCCATATTTTGACTATTCTAACAGGTGTGTGGTGGTATCTCATTGTTGTTCAATTTGCATTTCCCTGGAGCCATATGATGTGGAGCATCGTCTCGTACTCTTAGTTGCCATTTTTATGTCTTCTTTGGCCAGATGTCTGTTAAGTTGTTTGCCCCATTTTTTAATCTGGTTGTGTGTGTTCTTGTTGTCTAGTTTTAAGATTTCTTTGCGTATTTGTATATTTGTTATTCCTTTATCAACTGTGCCTTTTGCAAATATTTTCTCCCAGTCTGTGGCTTGTGTTTTTATCCTCTTGACATTGTGTCTTGTGGAGCAGCAGTTTAAAATGTTAATGAAGTCCAGCTTATCAGTTATTCCTTTCAGGATCTTGATTTTGCTGTCACATCTAGAAAGTCATGTTTATAAAGAGGTCATCTCGGTTTTCTTCCGTGTTATTGTCTTCTAGGAATTCTAGAGTTTTGCTTTTTACATGTGGGTCTATAATGCATTTTGATTTCCGTTTTGTAAGGGTGTAAAGGTCCATGTGCACGTTCATTGTCTCGCACGTGGATGTCCAGTTCTTCCAGCACCATTCGTTGATAAGACTGTCTTTGCTCCATCGTATGGTCTGTGCTCCTTTGTCAAAGAACGGTAGAGTATGTTAACGGGCATCTATTTCTAGGCTCTCTGTTCTGCTCCTTTGGTCCATTTGTCTGTTCTTTCACCAGTACCACACTGTCTTGATTGCTGTAGCTTTATAGTGAATTTTGACATTGGCTCATGTCAGTCCTTCAACTTTTTTCTTCTTTGATATTATGTTGACTTTTAAAAAGCTATTGCAGTTGCGATACGGTCAGAGAAAATCTATATGATATTGCTCCCGTGCACGTTATTAATGCTTTGTTTATGTCCAAATATGTTGTCTGTTTTCCTAAATGTCACTTGTGTGCTCTCAAACAAGATGTGTTCTGTTTGCTCTAGAGAGAGATCGTGTCAGTCTGTTCTTATTTTCTTTGCTCTTTTTGGAAGCTTTTAGAATTTTCTCTTCATTTCCATGGATCCTTTACAGATAATTTTTTACTTCCTTCTTTAACTTTGTGAAATTTATCTTCATTAGTTTTTGAATATTTCCTCTTCTCTGTTTTCTTTTTTTTCATCTTAGATGTCTTGGATTTCATTTATTTCAGATGTTAGATGTCTGTTTTTACCCACCATATCACACTGCTGTTCTTTTAAATATTCTCTCACTTTATTGTTTTATTCTGTTTTCTGGGAGAGTTTCTCAATGTCATTTTCCATGTCTAAATAATTTGCTGTTCTCATGTATCCACACTGCTATTTATCCCATGACTTAAGTCTTTAACAGTCGTACTTTTACACCTGTTTCCTCATGAGGTTTTTCTTATGGTTTCTCATTGTCATTTCGTGTTACTAACATCTTCCCTTGTATCTTTAAGTGTATTTGTCATGCTTATGTTCCAGTATGTTCCAGTAGTTCTACTTCAAATGGTATATGTTGCTCAATTTGTTGTATTTCTTTTTCAGTCGTTGTACTCCTCAGGTATGTAATTGTTTTGACTTGTGAGCTTTCATTCCTTGTGGCTGTTGGCTACTCTGTCTGGCATCTTGTATTAGAGAAGGGCTAACGTTTTGCTTGGGACCATCTCAGTCTGTGGCTGTTATCTCAGAATAATTATTAATAGTGTGTCCTTTTCACTCTCAGAAGCATCCTCTCTTGGGTGCTGTATTATATAGTCACTTTTGTTGAAACCTAGGACCTAAGGTGTGTTTTTCTAAGTAAGTTTAATATTAGGGGTGGTGATGTATTTGAAATTAAAAATATGGATCTTGTAGTTCCAGTGCACTCCACTTTGGCAGCCAGGGTTCAGATCCCAGGCAGAGACCTACACTACTTGTCCGTTCGTGGCCATGCTATGGTGGTGGCTCACATAAGAAAAGAAAGAAAGGATCTCTTCTATATGGTCGTTTAGGCAGACCGTGAACTCACCTCCTCCCATGAACAAAACCAAGTTATAACTATTCTTGGAAAATTACCCCTGAGAGACAACTGAAAACTGGATAAAAAGCACCCCCACAACAAGGGACTGTCCTGACTGAAGTGAAAGAGGCAGAAATTCCTTTCTGGAGAGAAAAAAGCCACTTTCCCAAGCCACAGAGCTTCACAGCCAGCTGACTGGGAGCAACCCTAAGGTACACAGCCTTCTCTGGAGGAGTGTGAACCTGAGCAGGGGTCCATTACCGCTATAAGCACCTTTAGGACTCAGCACAAATGAGACAAGTGTCATAATATCTGCCTTCATTGACTAGTAACTACAACAGGGAATACCCCTAGAAAAGCTATTGGACATAAGTGGAAAAACCTAACTCTTAAAGGGCCCATGCACAAATCCACCTGTGTCAGAAAGCTACCTAAAATCACCAGAAAGAAAGGTACACAGGCCTTTGATGAAAAGAGACTCAGCTGGTAAGTTCTGGGTGCAACTTGGTGAGAGATGAGGCCTCTGCAGAGACCGAGGCATTGGCAGCAGCCATTGTTGTGAACAAGTACAAGTGTGCTGACACAGAGACAATTGGGGTTCTTCCCCTGGCCTGTTAGCCCAGAGGTCTGCCACACCCACTAGAGTGTGATTTAATCCTGCTCAGCCAGGGCAGGCAGCCTGCCCTAGGGACTGGTCCCACGCAAGAGCAAGCCCTCAGGCTACCTGTTGGCTGCATTGACTGGGTGCCTTGATCTTCTGCAAGCAAGCAAGTATGTCCTCCTCTGGGGGCAGGGCCTGCATGAGGAGCAGGTGGAGTGTTCAGGGTGTGGGTGGAGAATGTGAGGGGGTGGTCTCTGCAGTGGGGTGACTGGGTCTGCTTCAGGGGGTCAGGAGGTGTGCATGTGCCAGGACTGTGTGGACAGTGTGTGTGGACCTGTATGTGTGGTGGGGTTATAAGTGGCAGAAGACCTGTGCTTGTCAAACAGCCTTATAGGGGATGTGCCCTACCTTCCAAAGCCTGAAACAGTTGGGAGCACCCATGCCAGGGGCCATCCCCACTCAGCTGCAATCCTGAGAGAGCTGACCACAGCCTTGTAGGCCTGAGGCCTACAGCAATTGTAAGCTCCCGAGCCTAGCAACCAGCCACACTGGACGCCTACTCACTTAACAGAAAAACTGCAACAGGAGTGTACTATTAGACCTTGCTGCCAGCTGTGCTGGGGCTCCTCAAACCCAATTTACAAATAGACAGCCGGGGTGGGGGGGGAAGCCTAGATTCTCTGGGTACCTGCAGTAAGAGCAGCCCTGCTGTAGTAGGACACAAGTAGCCTACACAGGGGTCACTCTTGGAACATTTGGACTAGTGATGAGAGAGAAGCACACTGCTAGGCCCCAGAAGGTATCTTTTACATAGGCCACTTCTCCAACATCAGGAGACATAGCTCACTCACCTAATGCATAGATATAAGCACAAAGAGGCAAAATGAGGAGGTAAAGGAATACATTCCAAGCAAGGGAACAGGACAAAACTCCAGAAAAAGAGTGAAATGAAACAGAAGTAAGCAATCTACTTGACAAAGAGTTCAACCAAAAATTCGTAAGGATGCTCACTGATCTTGGGAGAAGACTCGATGAACACAGTGAGATCGTCAACAAAGAATTGGAAAATATAAAAAAGAACCAATCAGAAATGAAGAATACAATACTGGAAATGAAAAATTCACTAGAGGGTCTCAATAGTAGAGTAGATGATACAGAAAAAGGGATCAGTGAGCTGGACAAAAAACTAGAGGAAATCGCCCAAGCTGAACAGATAAAAGAAAAAGTGAAAAAGAACGAGAACAGTCTAAGAGAACTCTGGGACAAGATCAAGTGCACTAAAATTCATATTATATGTGTCCCAGAAGAGGAAGAGAGAGACAAAGGGGTAGAGAATTTACTTGAAGAATTTATTTTATAACTGAAAACTTTCCTAACCTAAGGAAGGCAACAGACATCCAAGTACATGAAGCACGAAGAGCACCAAACAAGATAAACCCAAAGAGGCCCTCACCAAGTCACATTATAATTAAAATGTCCAAAATTAAAGATAAAGAGAGAGTCCTAAAAGCTGCAAGAGAAAGGCAATGACTGACATGCAAAGGAAAGCCCATAAGGCTATCAGCTGACTTCTCAGCTGAAACCCTAAAGGCTAGAAGAGAGTGGCACAATACATTTAAAGTGCTGAAAGGAAAAAACCTACAGCCAAGAATACTCTACCTGACAAGGTTATCATTCAGAATGGAAGGAGAGAGAAAGAGTTTCCCAGACAAGCACAAATTAAAGGAGTTTATCACCAAGAAACCAGGAGTTTATCACCAAGAAACCAGTTCTACAAGAACTGCTGAAGGTACTTATTTAAGTGGGAAAGAGAAGATCACATATAAGAATAAGAAAATTATCCAAAAAAAAGAAACCACAATAAAATCACTACTAAAGGCAAAAATACAGTAATGGTAGCAGATCAACCACCTATTAAGATAATATGAAGGTCAAAAGACAAAAGTACTAAAATTACCTATTTCAATGATAAGAGGGAATGGATACACTCACACAAAATAAGAGGTTAGATATAATATCAAAAAATTAAATTTGGGAGGAGGGGAGTAAAAGAGTAGAGCTGTTAGAAAGAGGTCAAATTAAAGAGACTATCAACTCAATATAGATTGCTGTATACGTAGATTACTATACATGAACTTCATGGTAATCACAAACCAGAAACCTGTAATAAATATATGAGTAAGTAGGAGAAAGGGAGTCAAACATATTACTAAAGAAAGCCATCAAACCACAAGGGAAGAGAAAAAGAGAAGAAGAAAGGCACAGAGAAGAACTACTAAAACACCCAGAAAAAAGTAACAAAATGGCAACAAAGACATATTTTTCAATAGCTACTTTAAGTGTCGATGGACCAAATGCTCCAACCAAAAGGCATAGGCTGGCTGATTGGACAAAGAAAACAAGACCCATATATATACTGCATACAAGAGACAAGCTTCAGACCTAAAGACACCCACAAATTGAAAGTGAAAGGATGTAAAAAGATACTCCATGCAAATGGCAATGAAAAGAAAGCTGGGGTAGCAATACTCATATCAGACAAAATAGACTTTAAAACAAAAACTGTAACAAGAGACAAAGGGCACTACATAATGATAAAGGGAACAATCTATGAAGAGGATATAACACTTGTAAATATCTATGTACCCAACATAGGAGCATCTAAATATGTAAAGCAATTATTAACAGACAAAAAAGGAGAAATAGTAACACAATAATAGTAGGAGACTTTAACACTCCACTTACACCAATGGATAGGTATCTAAAAAGAAGATCAATAAGGAAACATTGGCCTTAAACAACACATTAGACCCGATGGACTTAGTGGATATATATAGAACATTCCATCCCAAAACCACAGAATACACATTCTTTTCAAATGCTCCTGGACCATTCTCCAGGCTCAATCACATATTAGGCCAAAAACAAGTCTCACTAACTTAAGAAGATTAGAATAATACCAAACATCTTTCCTGACCACAAAGATAATGAAACTAGAAATCAATTACAGGAAGAAAATCAGAAAAGCCACAAATATGTGGAGATTAAACAAAATGCTGCTGAACAACAAGTGGGTCAATGGAGAAATCAAAGGAGAAATTAAAAAAATACCTGGAGACAAATGAAAAAGAAAATATGACATGCCAAAATTTATGGGATAGAGCAAAAGTGGTTCTAAGAGGGAAGTTTATGGCAATTCAGGCCTACCTTAACAAACAAGAAAAATTCCAAACAAACAATCTAACAGTGCACCTAAAGGAACTGGAAGAAGAAGAAGAAACAAAGCCCAAAATCAGCAGAAGGAAGGAAATAAGAACAATCAGAGAAGAAATAAATAAAATAGAGAATAAAAAACAATAGAAAAAATTAATGAAACCAAGAGCTGGTTCTTTGAAAAGATAAACAAAATTGAGAAAGCTCTAGCTAGACTCACCAAGAACAAAAGAGAGAAGGCTCAAATAAATAAAATCAGAAATGAAAAAGGAGAAATTACAATGGACATCATAGAAATACAAAAGTAATAAGAGAATACTATGAAAAGCTATATGCCAACAAATTGGATAATCTAGAAGAAATGGATAAATTCTTAGAATCATACAACCTTCCAAAACTGGATCAAGAAGAAATAGAGAATTTGAATAGACTAGTCACCAGTAAGGAGATTGAAATAGTAATCGAAAACCTCCCCCAAAACAAAAGTCCAGGATCAAATGGCTTCCCTGGTGAATTCTACCAAACATTCAAAGAAGACTTAATACCTATCCTTCTCAAACTCTTCCAAAAAATTGAAGAGGAGGGCAAGCTTCCTAACTCCTTCTACAAAGTCAACATTACCCTGATTCCAAAGCCAGACAAGGACAACACAAAAAAAGAAAATTACATGCCAATATCGTTGATGAACATCGATGCAAAAATCCTCAACAAAATACTAGCAAATTGAAGACAACAATACATTAAAAAGATCATACACCATGATTAAGTGAGATTCACTCCAGGGACGCAGGGATGGTTCAACATCCAGAAATCAATCAATGTGATAACACCACATTAACAAAAAGAGGAATAAAAGTCACATGATCATCTCAATAGCTGCAGAGAAAGCAGTTGAAAAGATACAGCATGCATTTATGATAAAAACTCTAAATAAAATGGGTATAGAAGGAAAATACCTGAACATAATAAAGGCTGTATATGACAAACCCACAGCTAATGTCATTCCCAATGGAGAACAACTGAAAGCTATCCCTCTAAGAACAGGAACGAGACAAGGATGCCTAGTTTCACCACTCTTACTTAGAATAGTATTAGAAGTCTTAGCCAGAGCAATCAGGCAAGAAAAAGAAAGAAAAGGGATCCAAATTGGAAAGGAAGAAGTGAAACTGTCCCTATTTGTGGATGACATAATTTTATATATAGAAAACCCTAAAGAATCCACTAAAAAACTTTTAGAAATAGTAAGTGAATATAGTCAAATTGCAGGATACAAAATCAAAACACAAAAATCAGATGTGTTTCTATACACTAGCAGTGAAGTAGCAGAAAGAAAAATTAAGAATACAATCCCATTTACAATTGCAACAAAAAGAATAAAATACCTAGGAATAAACTTAACCAAGGAGGTGAAAGATCTGTACACAGAAAACTGAAAACATTGTTGAAAGAAATTGAAGAAGACACAAAGAAATGGAAAGAGGTTCTGTGCTCTTGGATTGGAAGAATTAACATAGTTAAAATGTCCATAGTTCCTAAAGCAATCTACAGATTCAATGCAATCTCTATCAAAGTTCCAACAACATTTTTCACAGAAATAGAACAAGGAATCCTAAAATTTATATGGAACAACAAAAGGCTCTGAATATCCAAAGGAATCCTGAGGAAAAAAGAACAAAGCTGGAGATCTCACACTCCGTGATCTCAAAACATGCTACAAAGCTATAGTAACCACAACAGCATGGTAATGGCACAAAAACAGACACACAGATCAAAGGAATAGAATCAAGAGCCTAGAAATAAACCCACACATCTATGGACAGCTAATTTTTGACAAGGGAGCCAAGAACATACAATGGAGAAAGGAAAGTCTCTTCAATAAATGGTGTTGGGAAAACTGGACAGCCACAAGCAAAAGAATGAAAGGAGACCATTACTTTACACCATGCACAAAAATCATCTCAAAATGGATTAAGGACTTGAATGTAAGATCTGAAACCATTAAACTTCTCGAAGAAAACACAGGGAGTGTGCTCTTTGACATCAGTCTTAGCAGCTTTTTTCAAATACCATGTTTGACTGGGCAAAGGAAACAATAGAAAAAATAAACAAATGGGACTACATCAAACCAAAAAGCTTCTGCACAGCAAAGGAAAGCATCAACAAAATGAAAAGGCAACCTAACAATTGAGAGAAGATATTTGCAAACCATATATCAGATATTAAGGGGTTAATATCCAAAATGTACAAAGAACTCATACATCTCAACAACAAAAACTAAGAACCCAATTTAAAAATGGGCAAAAGATCTGAACAGAGATTTCTCCAAAGAAGATATCCAGATGGCCAACAGGCACATGAAAAGATGTTCGACATCATTAACTATCAGGGAAATGCAAATCAAAACTACAGTGTGATATCGCCTCACTCTGGTCAGAATAGCTATAATTAACAAGACAGGAAACAATAAGTGCTGGAGAGGATGTGGAGAGAAGGGAACCCCCATACACTGCTAGTGGGAGTGCATAGTGGTCCAGCCATTATGGAAAACAATATGGAGTTTTCTCAGAAAATTAAGAATAGATCTACCAGATGATCTAGCTATTCTACTGCCGGGTATTTATCCAAAGAACTTGAAAACAGAAATGCATAAAGATACATGCACCCTATGTTCATCATAGCATCATTCACAATAACGAAGACTTGGAAGCAACCTAAGTGCCCATCAAGGGATGAATGGATAAAGAATACGTGGTATATATACACAATGAAATACTACTCAACCATAAGAAATGATGAAATCTGGCCATTTGTGACAACATGGATGGACCTTGAGGGTATGATGCTAAGTGAAATAAATCAGAGGGAGAAAGTCAAATACCATATGATCTCACTCATAGGTAGAAGAGAAAAACGACAAACAAACACATAGCAACAGAGATGGGATTGGTGATTAGCAGAGGGGAAAAGGGAAGGAGGAGGGTGAAAGGGGTGATCAAGCACGTGTGTGTGGTGATGGATTATAATTAGTCTTTGGGTGGTGAACATGATGTCATCTACAGAGAATTCAAAATATATTATGATGTACACCTGAAGTTTATATGTTGTTATAAACCAATGATACTGCAATTAAAAAAATGAAAAAAAATTTAAAAAATAACTTGAAAATTTTTTTTAAAAAAGTAAAGACAAAAAGAGGGAGATTGGCAATGGATGTTAGCTCAGGGCAAATTGTCCTCTGCAAAAAAAAAAAGAGAGAGAATACTCAGGTTATATTGTTGTCACATACTGATGTTTTTGCATAACCCCAGTGAAGAGGGCAGGTTGTCTAAAAGCAAATAATATTTGTGAAATGGTGAATATTCATCATGATTTTATGAAGTTGACAGATGGAAAGTGCATTTTGAATGTGTTTCATTTCATAGATGAGGAAATTAAATTATAGAGTGATTAAATTACCTAATTCAGTGGTTTGGGTGAAGGAGAGTCTTGATTTTCAGTGATATAGCCAAATATCTTTTTTTTATTTTGAGGAAGTTTAGCCCTGTGGTAACACCTGCCACCAATCCTCCTCTTTTTTGCTGAGGAAGACTGGCCCTAAGCTAACATCCGTTCCCATCTTCCTCTAGTTTACATGTGGGATGCCTGCCACAGCATGGCTTGACAAGCAGTGCATAGGTCCTCACCCAGGGTCCAAACTGGCAAACCCCGGGCTACTGAAGTGGAATGTGTGAACTTAACCACTGCACCATCTGGCTGGCCCCCAAATATCTTTTTAAAAATGAACTTGAGAAAAGCAAAAATAATTCTACTAATCCAACTATATCAATAGTCTAAAACTTGAAGTATGACTGGGCTAAACATACCAATTAAAAGACAGAGACTAATTTCTTTGATAACAAAACAAGACCCAACTATATGTTATCTGTAAGAAACCAACTTTAAATGTAAAGACCAAGGTAGATTAGAAGTAAAAGAATGGAGAAAAATATGCCATGATAACATAATTAAAAGACAGTGGGAATAGCTATTTTAACTTCAGACATAACAGACTTCAGAGCAAGCAAAATTATTGGGGATTAAGAGGGACATTAAATGATGATAACAGAGTTAATTCTCTAGGAAGACGTAGCAGTTCTAATGTGTATGCACCTGACAACAGAACATCAAAATATGTGAGGCAAAAACTGATAGAACCGCAAAGAGAAATAGACAAAGCCACTATTATAGTTGGAGATTTTAACACTCCTCTATCAGTATTTGATAAATCCAGCAGGCAAAAAGTCAGTAAGGGTATAGTGGTACTGAACATCACCTTCAGTCAATTGGATCTAATTGATACTTACAGAATACTTCATTTAACAAGAGCAGAATACACATTTTTCTCAAGCTCACATGGAAGATTCACCAAGATAGATCACGTACTGGTCCATAACACACATCTTAACAAATTTAAAGAAATAGGGATCATTCAAAGTATGCTGTCAGACCACAGTGGAATTAAATTAGAAGTCAGTAAGAGAAAGATAGCTTGAAAATCACAAAATTCTGGGAGATTAAACAGCACACTTCTCAATAACACATTAGTCAAAGTAGAAGTCTCAGAGAAATTTTAAAATATTTTGAACTAAATGAAAATGAAAAAACAACCAATCAAAACTTGTGGGATGCAGCAAAACCAGTGCTTAGAGGAAAATTTATAGCATTGAATGCATACATTAGAAGAGATGAATACATTAGATTCTAATGCATACGTTAGAATACATTTAATAATATTATTAAAATCAATAATCTAAGCTTCCAATTTAGGAAGCTAGGGAAAGAAGAGCAATATAAACTTTAAAAAAATAGAAGAAAAGAAATAATAAAAATTAGAGCAGAAATCCATGAAATTGAAAGCAAGAAAACAATAGAGAAAATCAACAAACCCAAAAGCTGTTTCTTTGAAAATATCAATAAAATTAATATCTCTCTGGAGAGATAACCAGGAACAAAAGAGAGAAGTTACAAATTACTAATATCAGAAATGAAAGAGGGATTATCATGATTGATCGTATGGACATTAAAGGGATAATACAGGAATAATGTGAACAACTCCATAAGCCCACAAATTTTATAGCTTATATGAAATTGAGGAATTCTTTAAAAGACACTACCAAAACTCACAAGGAGGAATAGATAGTCTGAATAGACCCACGTCTGTTAAAGAAATTAAATCAATAATTGAAAACCTTCCAAAACAGATAATATGCCTAGATGATTTCACTTGTCAATTCCACCAAACACGTAAGGAAGAAGTGATATCAGTTCTCTAAAATCTGTTGCAGAAAATAAAAGAACAGGGAACACTTCCTTATTCATTCTATGAGGCTAGCATTACCCTAATACTAAAATCAGACAAAGAAATTACAAGAAAAGAGAACTACAGACCTGTATCTCTCATGAACATAAACGTAAAAACTCTCAAGAAAATTGAGTCCTACAATGTATATAAACAATTGTGCACTGAGATCAAGTGAGATTTATCCCAAGTAAGCAAGGCTGGCTCAAAATTTGAAAATTAATGTAATCCATCATATCAAAAGGTCAAAGGAGAAAAATTACATCATATCAATTGATGCAGAATAAGCATATGACAAACTCCAACACTCATTCGTGATAAAAACTCCCAGCAAACTAGGAATAGGGAGGAACTTCCTTAACTTGATGAAAAAACATCTACAAAAGGCCTACAGCTAGGAGGATTGACAGCATATCACGGTGGAGTGAGCTCTTCCCTTAGACTCTCCCTCCCCAAGATACCATGAAAAGGACACTCATAAACCAACAGAAGACATTCAATTCATACAACACAATAGATGTCTGAGAGATCTATGTAGCCATACGTCTGAAATTGGAAGTGCTGGACCCCCTGGGGGGTAGCAGAAGGAGGTAAGGGGATCGCCTCTCTCTCCCCAAACAGAAATGATCTAGGGCATGGGACTGCATGCAGCTCTGAAAAGAGAGGGGGGAGGGGACAGAACTCCATGGGAATGCCTTTGCCCTTGGAGTGTCCTCCCAGCCCATGGGAAAGCTCCACACCAAGGAGGCTAAGGAATAACAAGGACATCTTCACTAAGCTGAGCAGCCCAGGAAGGGAGACAGCGAGTGCAGAAGGAGAGCACCCCACGATTGCGCACACAAAAGAAAGTGACCCTTCCCCTATCTGTCACTCCAGCTCAGACAGTGGGCCAGAGAAAGGGACTCCCACAAGAGTGCCTGCGTATACATGTATAAAGCAGAGGTGGCCAGTGAGCAAATGCAGACAGGCCCTGTCAGCATAGCATCTAAAGGACAGGCACAGCTGCCAAGGATTGAGATGGGCTCAGAATACTCAGCTCCTGCCCACCCCTAGTGGCAGCAGGTGGAAGCTACACTATGCAAAAGCACACACCTACCTCACCAAATAGGATGAAGAGGTATATTAACACTCTAGACCAGAAGGGAAATGACAAGCGCCCAGAAATCAATCCTGAAGGCACAGAAATGGACAAGCTAAATGACAGAGAAGTAAAAATGGCTATCATAGAGAAGCTCAACAAATTACAGGAAAACTCAGAAAGATAGCTCAATGAAATCAGGAATAAAATTAATGAACAGAGGGATTTCTTCACAAATCAGATTGAAAGTATAAAAAAAAATCAGAAATGTTGAAGATGTAAAACACAAAGAATGAAAGAAAAATCTGGAGTCCTTAAATAACAGAGCTGATATTATGGAGGACAGAATTAGTAATTTAAAGGACAGAAATATAGAAATGCTTCAGATGGAGGAGAGAGAACTAAGACTGAAAAGAAATGAAAAAGTTCTCCAAGAAATATCTGACTCAATTAGGAAATGCAACATAAGGATTATAGGTATTCCAGAGGGAGAAGAGAAGGAGAAAGGAGCAGAGAGCTTGTTCAAAGGAATAATAGCTAAGAACTTCCCAAACCTGGGGAAGGAGCTGGAATTACAAGTAAAAGGAGCCAATCGGACTCCTAATTACATCAGTGTAAAAAGACCTTCTTCAAGGCATATATCAGTAGAACTGGCAAAAAACAATGACAAAAAAATATATTAAGGGCAGCAAGGCAGAAGATAATAACCTACAAGGGAACCCCTATCAAGCTTTCAGCAGAAACCTTACAGGCTGGGAGAGAGTGGAATGATACATTCAAAATTCTGAAAGACAAAAACTTTCAGCCAAGAATACTCTACCCAGTGAAAATATCCTTCAGATATGATGGAGAAGTCAAAACTTTCCCAGAAACAAAAGCTAAGAGAGTTCATTGCCACAAGACCCCCTCCCTACAAGAAATGATCAGGAAGGCCCTCATACCTCAAAAAAAGAGAAAAGTTTACAAAGGCTTGAGCAAGGAGATAAATAGGCAGATAAAATCAGAAAATTGCAGGTATCAGAACAGGTTCGTAAATAATTATAATGTTCAAGATAAAGGGAAGGAAAACATCAAAAATAACTATAATCACTTTGTTTTACCCACAAACTCACAACACAATACGGAATAAAGTGTGACAACAATAACTTAGATGGGGAAGAATAAAGGGATAGAGCTTGCTTAGACTAAAGAAATAAGAGCTATCAGAAAATAGACTGTCTCACTACAAGATCTTTTATACTAACTTCACAGTAACCACTAAACAAAAAATCAGAACAGAGACAGAAATGATAAACAGTGAGAAAACGATCCTAGAGAACCACCAAACTGAATTGCAGGTCTGAATAAATGGGAGAAGAAACAAGGAAAATAAAGAACAACTGGAAAACAAGTGATAAAATGGCAGCATTAAGACTTCATATATCAATAATTGCTCTAAGTGTAAATGGATTGAATTGTCCACTCAAAAGACACAGAGTGGCTGGATGGATTGAAAACCAAGACCCAACAATATGCTGCCTCCAGGAAACACATCTCACTTCTAAAGATAAACACAGGCTCAGAGTGAAGGGATGGAGGATGATACTCCAAGCTAATGGCAAACAAAAGAAAGCAGATGTTGCCATACTTGTATCAGACAAAGTAGACTTTAAGATAAAAAAAGGCAATGAGAGACAAAGAGGGGCAGTATATAATGATAAAAGGGACACTCCACCAAGAAGATATAACTCTTGTAAATATATATGCACCTAACATGGGAACACCGAAGTGCATAAAGCAACTATTAACAAACCTAAAAGGAGATATCAACAGCAACACAATAATAGTAGGGGACCTTAACACTCCACTTACATCAGTGGATAGATCATCCAGAGAGAAAGTCAACAAGGAAGTAGTGGAATTAAATGAAAAACGAGACCAGAGGGACTTAATAGGTATATACGGAACACTCCATCCAAAACCAACAAAATACACATTCTTCTCCAGTGCACATGGAACATTCTCAAAAATAGACCATATGTTTGAAAACAAGGCAAGCCTCAATAAATTTAAGAAGACTGAAATCATGTCAAGCATCTTTTCTGACCATAGTGCTATGAAACTGGAATTCAACTACAAGAAAAAAGCTGGGAAAGTGTCAAATAAGTGGAGACTACACAACATACTACTGAACAACCAATGGATCATTGAAGAAATTAAAGGAGAAATCAAAAAAATCTAGCAACAAATGAAAATGAAAATACACCAATACCAACTCATATGGGATACAGCAAAAGCAGTCCTCAGAGGGAAATTCATAGCAATACAGGCCCACCTTAACAAACAAGAAAAATCTCAAATAAGCAATCTTAAACTACACCTAACAGAATTAGAAAAAGAAGAACAAACAAAGCCCAAAGTCAGCAGAATGAGGGAAATAATAAAAAGTAGAGTGGAAATAAATGAAATTGAAATTAAAAAAAAATACTGTAGAAAGGGTCAATGAAACTAAGAGCTGGTTCTTTAAAAAGATAAACAAAATTGACAAACCCTTAGCCAGACTCACTAAGAAAAAAAGAAGACTCAAATGAATAAAATTAGAAATTAAACAGGAGAAATTAACAACGGATACCGCAGAAATACAAAGGGTTGTAAGAAAATACTATGAAAAAGTATATGCCAACAAATTGGACAATCTAGAAGAAATGGACAAATTCTTAGGCGTATGCAACCTCTAAAAACTGAATCAAGAAGAAATAGATGATCTGAATAGACCAATCACAAGTAAAGAGATTGAAACAGTAATCAAAAACCGACCCCAAAATAAAAGTCTAGGACCAGGTGGCTTCTCTGGAGAATTCTACCAAACATTCAAAGAAGATTTAATACCTACCCCTCTCAAACTATTCCAAAAAATTGAAGAAGATAGAACACTTCCTAACACATTTTGTAAGGCCAACATCACCCTGATCTCAAACCCAGAAAAGAACAACACAAAGAAGGAAAATTACAGGGCAATATCGCTGATGGCCATAGATGCAAAAATCCTCAACAAAATATTGGCAGCCCAAATACAGCAATACATTAAAAGGATCATACACCATGATCAAGTGGGATTTATAGCAGGGACACAGGGAGGGTTCAACATCTGCAAATCAAGCAATGTGATGCACCACATTAACAAAATGAGGAATAAAAATCACATGATCATCTCAATAGACATAGAGAAAGCATTTGACAATATCCAACATCCAATTATGATAAAAACTCTCAATAAAATGGGTATAGAAGGAAAGTGCTTCAACATGATAAAGGCCATATATGACAAACCCACAGCCAACATTATACTCAATGGGGAAAAACTGAAAGCCCTCCCTCTGAGAACAGGAAGAAGACAAGGGTGCCCACTCTCACCACTCTTATTCAGCATAGTACTGGAGTTTTTGGCCAGGGCAATTAAGCAAGAAAAAGAAATAAAATGTATCCAAATTGCCAATGAGGAAGTGAAACACCTGCTGTTTGCAGATAATATGATTTTATATATCAAAAACTCTAAAGAATCCATCAGAAAACTGTTAGAAATAATAAACAACTACAGCAAAGTTGCAGGGTACAAAATCAACTTACAAAAATCAGTTGCATTTCTATACTCTAATGATGAACTAACAGAAGGAGAACTCCAGAATGCAATCCCATTTGTAACCACAATAAAAAGAATAAATTATGTAGGAATAAATTTAACCAAGGAAAACTGTAAGACATTATTGGAAGAAATTGATGATGTCATAAAGAAGTGGAAAGAGATTCCATGCATATGGATTAGAAAAATAAACATAGTTAAAATGTCCACAGTACCTAACGCAATCTACAGATTCAGTGCAATCCAAATCAGAATCCCAATGATGTTCTTCATGAAAAGAGAACAAAGAGTCCCAAAATTCATAATGAGCAAGAAAAGACCCTGAATAGCTAAAGCAACCCTGAGAAAAAAGAACAAAGCTGTAGGCATCACAATCCCTGACTTCAAAGCATACTACAAAGCTATAGTAATCAAAACAGCATGGTACTGGTACAAAAACAGACACACAGATCAGTGGAGCAGAATTGAAAGCCCAGAAATAAAACCGCACATCTATGGACAGCTAATCTTTGACAGAGGAGCTAAGAACATACAATGGAGAAAGGAAAGTCTCTTCAATAAATGGTGTTGGGGAAACTGGACAGCCACATGAAAAGAATGAAAGTAGACCCTTATCTTACAGCATACACAAAAATTAACTCAAAATGGATTAAAGACTTGAAGGTAAGATGTGAAACCATAAAACTCCTAGAAGAAAACATAGGCAGTGCACTCTTTGACATCAGTCTTAGAAGGATCTTTTTGAATACCAGTCTACTTGGGCAAGGGAAACAAAAGAAAAAATAACCAAATGGGACTTCATCAGACTAAAGAGCTTCTGCAAGACAAAGGAAACCAGGAACAAAATGAAAGGGCAGCCCACCAACTGAGAGAAGATATTTACAAATCATATATGCGACAAGGGTTTAACTCCAAAATATATAAATAACGCCTACAAGTCAACAACAAAAAAGCAAACAACCTGATCAAAAAATGGGCAGAGGATATAAACAGACATTTTTCCAAAGAAGATATACAGATGGCCAGCAGGCACATAAAGAGATATTCAACATCACTAATCATTAGAGAAATACAAATCAAAACTACAATGAGATATTACCTTACACCTGTAAGAATGGCTATAATTAACAAGACAAAAAATAACAAATGGAAGACAATGTGGAGAAAAGGGAACCCCCATACACTGCTGGTAGGAATGCAAACTGGTCTAGCCACTATGGAAAACAGTATGGAGATTTCTCAAAAGATTAAAAATATATATACCATATGACCCAGCTATCCTGCTACTGGGTATTTATCCAAAGAACTTGAAATCAACAATTCAAAGAGACTTATGCACCCCTATGTTCATTGCAGCATTATTCAAAATAGCCAAATGTGGAAGCAACCCAAGTGCCTGTCAACTGATGATAAAGAAGATGTGGTATATATACATTATATATATATATATATATGTGTATATATACATTGTATATATATATGTGTGTGTGTGTGTGTGTGTGTGTATATATATATACAATGGAAAACTACTCGACCATAAAAAAAGACAAAATCATCCCATTTGCAACAATGCGGATAGACCTTGAGGGTATTATGTTAAGCAAAATAAGGCAGACAGATAAAGACGAACAGTGTATGATTTCACTCATATGTGGAAGATAAACAAACACATGGACAAAGAAAACAGATTAGTGGTTACCAGAGGGGAAGGAACTTGGGGATGGACATAAAGGGCAAAGGGTCACAAATATATGGTGACTGACAAAGAAAAATGTAAAACTGAAATTTCACAATGTTATAAACTATTATGACCTCAATAAAATAAAAATAAAAAAATTTAAAAAGGGATTAGTAAGTTAAAAAAAAATCCACAGGTACCATCATACTTGATGGTGAGAAACTTGATAAGATCAGGTACAAGGCAAGGATATCCCCCTTCACCACTCCTTTTCAACATCATACTGTAAGTCCTAACTAATGCAGTAAGAAGGAAACAAAAGTATGCAGATTGGAACAGAAGAAATAAAACTGTCTTTGTTCACATGTGACATGATTATCTCTGTAGAAAATTGAAAATAATTTACAAAGAACCTTCTGGAATAATAAGAAATTATAGCAGAGTTTCAAGAACAAGGTTAATATACAAAAGTTGATTGCTTTCCTTTATACCAGCAATGAATAATTGGAATTTGAAACAAGCACACCACCATTTACATTAGCACCAAAAAATTGAAATACTTAGGTACAAATCTAACAAAATAATGTATAAAATCTATATGAGGAAAACTACATAACTGATTAATGAAATCAAAGAAGATCCAAATAGATGGGAAGATGTTCCATGTTCATGGATAGGAAGACTCAATATTGTTAAGATGTCAATTCCTTCAACTTGTAGTTGAGTGCAATCTGAATCAAAATCCTGAAAAGTCGTTTTTTCAATATTGACAAACTAATTCTAAAGTTTATGTGAAAAGGCAAAAGACCCAGAATAGCCAACACAATATTGAAGAAGAATAGCAAAGTCAGAGGACTGACAATACCTGACTTAAGTCTTTCTATAAAGCTACAGTAATCAAGGTAGAGTGGTATGGGTGAGAGAATATACAAGTAGATCAAAGGAACAGAATAGAGAGCCCAGAAATAGGCCCACACAAATATAGACATCTTGTCTTTGATAAAGGAGCAAAGGCACTCAATCCAGTGGAGAAAGGATGGTCTTTTCAACAAATGTTGCTGGAAGAACTGGACATCTATGTGCAAGAAAAAAAAAAATCTAGGCACAGACCTTACACACTTAACAAAACTTAACTCAAAATGGATCACGGACGTAAATATAAAATGCAAAACCATAAAACTCCTAGAAGATAACACAGGAAGAAAACAGATGGCCTTTGATACAGCAATGATTTTATATATAACACCAAAAATAAAATCATGAAAGAAAATACAGACAACTTGGATTTCATTAAAATTTAAAACTTCTGCTCTGTGAAAGACACTATCAAGAGAATGAGAAGACAAGTCAGCCACAGACTAGAAGAAATTATTTGCAAAAGATGTATCTGGTAAAGGGCTTTTATTGAAGGTATACAAAGAACTCTTAAAAATCAACAATCAGAAAACAAAAGTACTCAAAAAATGGACAAAAGATCTGAACAGATACCTCACCAAAGAAGATATACAAATGCCAAATAAGCTTATGAGAAGATGCTCAACATCATATGTCACTCAGGAATTGCAAATTAAGACAACAAGAAGATACTACTATCCACCTATTAGAATGGTCAAGATCTGAATATTGAAAACACCAAATGCTGTCAAGGATAAGGAGCAACAGGAATTCTCATTCACTGTTGGTGAAAATGCAAAATAGTATAGCCACTTTGGAAGACATTTTGGCAATTTCTTACAAAGCAAAACATAGTCTTATCAGATGATTCAGCAATTGTGCTCCTAATGAGTTTCAACCCCGAAATGAGTTGAAAAGTTATACCTACACAAAAACCTCCACCCAAATTTGATAGCAGCTTTATTCATAATTGCCAAAAATCGGAAGCAACAAAGACATCACAGAAGAATAGATAACCTGTAATGCCTATATACAATGGAAAATTATTCAGCAAGCAATTTAAAAAAAGTAAAAGAATCTATCAAGCCACAAAAGGAAATAGAGGAACCTTAAATCCTTGCATAAGTACTAAGTGAAAGGAGGCAGTCTGCTAAGGCGATATACTTTATGATTCCAACTATATGACACTGTGGAAAAGGTAAAACTATAGAGACAGTGAAAAGATCAGTGGTTTCTAGGAATTGGAGTGGGGGGCAAAGGGATGAATATGTAGAGTACAGGGGATTTTTAGGGCAGTACAGTTATTCAGTATGATGCTGTTATGATGGATACATGACATTATGCATTTGGAAAAACCAATAGACTTGTTCAACACGAAGAATGAACACCAATGTCAACTATGGATGTTAGTTAACAATAATGTGTAAATACTGATTCATCAGTTATAACAAATATACCAGATGAATGCAAGATATTAGTGATAGGAGAAGCTGTGAGGGAGAAGGGGGGTATATGGAAACTCTCTGTACTTTCTGCTTAATTTTTCTGTAAACCTAAACTTATTTTTAAAAAAAGTCTACTTAAAAAAATGTGCAAGACGAAAAATCATTCAGATCATGTGCTCTACTTCCAATTCATAAAATCTTGAAAACGTAATTTAGGCAGATCCTAATCTAGCTACTTGTTTCTGCCCTACCAAATGGCAACCAGGGATTAGCCCTTGCCATTGAAATTCTCATTGTTCTGGCATTTTCTTTCCATTGTCTTTGTATCATCTCATCAACTTACCTGGATCCACCACCTCATTCCTACACTCTTGTGTCTCTCTCTTTCTCTCTGTGTCTCCCTCTTCCCAAATTTATTCAATGATGACCAGAATGGTAGAGAAAATGGGAAGGAAGGAAGGAAGAACATTTAATCATGATTGCTGCTTCTCCCTTGCTTGCTTCCTTCTGTTTCCAATAAATACACATAGGCACACACACACATGCACATGCACACACAGCCCCTCCCCCAAGAGGCTTGCTTACAGGTGCCACTGTGGTAACCCCTTCAGTTCCTGTCACATTCCTTCAAATTTGTCATGTGTGACTTTTTGTGCCTGAAATTCCTGTCAGGAAAGAGGAATGATTTCCTCTTGAAAAAAGGAATCATTTCCTGGTATTATTTCCTTCCTCATTGTCTGGCTTTATTTTTTGCATATTCTTTTTGTTCTTTGACAGAAATAAGAATGCTTTAGTAGCCTTTTCAGAGTCCTCTCGCCAGAACATCAACAATAGGTGAGTTGATTTTCTGTCATCTGAGTGGGAAAACCATTTGGGAGCATTGGTGACAATACAGAATGTCCGTGATAGCCTGTCAGCTTCTATATATAACTTTTTTCTTTTTTGGATCAAGAAGGACCAGGTCAAAAGAGAGAGAACACTTACTATTTGTGTGTTCGTGAACTTTAGGGATTACTAGTCAAAATCCTTAGGGAACTATTAGAGTACCTGTGTATAACTTTCTGCTAGTGTGGGTCAAGGGAGAAAACACTATTTGGAAGCACAAAGGTAGTAGCGGTGGACAGGGAGCAGAGGAGCCCTCAGCAGAAACTAAAAGAGATAATAGACTTGAGATCTGTCCCTTACCCTCCAGAGCTCTGCCACAATGGGAGGCTGGTATCCCAAACCCAAACCAACCATCATACTGAAGGTAGCCCCTGCCTCAGGCAGACAGTTACTTAACCCTATCTGAGGAGAAGGAAAGACATCCATGAAACATGAAGAGTAAGGAGGTGGTGGAGGGAATTGAAATCAGAAAATTAGATGGGATAAGAGGGATTCCTACCTACAAACTATAGCTGAATTTGAAGTAAATGTAATCACAAAAGGCAATTACACATTGGGGTTAAGTTTAGTAGTAAAGAAATGTTTTTAAATCTTGATCCATTAAGGATTCTTTTACAGGCCCAAGAATTTTATTACCATCATATGAAGCCTCAATTCTAGGGAAAGATGAAATATTTTCCAAATAACCAAATTACATGTGAACTTACAGGGTTCAACCATTTTGTAAGTTATAGAGAAATTGTAGCTAATTTGAATGAGAAAAGTGAGTCTATGAAGTCACACAGTGTTTGATCATGTACATTTTAATCCTTTAGTTCTGATTGGAATAAATTGACATCAGTAACCACTGAGGAAGTCTCCAGCAAAAGGTGAGATTATAGATATATCTGTAAAGATACACACACAAAGTGAAGAGAGATTTCTATTTGGAAACAAGGAGAATGATAGCAGGGTGTCAGTGGATAACAATACAGAGTGTCTTTGACACTCTTTTGGAGTCATCTCACGGTAGCATCTGTAGGTAACTCTTTACCTTTTTGGACCCATTTGGATAAAAAAGGAACAAGTTATAAAAGGGATGCTTCTTCCCCTAAGTGTGTTTTGTCACCCTTAATTAGTAGCAGCCAAAACTCTTAAGAAACTATCAGATTGCCCACATGTGAGACTCTACTAGAGTGGACCAAGAGAGCACAGAATCTCATTTGGAGCAAGGAGACAAGGTAGCAGTGGACAGAGAACAGTGGAGCCCTCAACAGAAAAGGATGGAGCTAATAGAGCCTGGATGTGTCAATGACCCTCCAGAGTTTTGCCACGGTGTGAGGCTAGTGCCCATACTCACTGTCATATTGGAAGGAGCCCCCCGCCCCTACCTTAGCCTGCAGTTGCTTGACCCTGAGGGTCAGAAAAGATATCTATGATGGTGAAAGCAAGAAAGTGATGGAGGGGCTTAAGAATTGGGAATTAAACGTGAGAAGAGGGATGGGTACCTACAAACTGAAGTGGAATTTGAAATAAATTCTACCACAAAAGGCTGTTACACACTAGGATTAGGGTAATTGTAAAGAACTTTGCTTGTATCTTGATGCATTAATTATTTACAGGCTAAAATTTTCATTACTACCTTATATAAAGCCTCATTTCTAATAAAAACTAACATACTAGATTTAGTTATATATACATGAATTTTTTTTTACAAGTGGATCAGAGTTTATTAAGTAGGGGGTGAAGAGGGTGTGGCACAAGTAGAAGTATGCGACACCCGAAGTGAACAGAATCTGAGATTCCTGAAAAAAAATCTGTCGATTACACAATTGGCCACTTGCTCCTCCATTGACACAGGGACTGGTCAGGGCAGATGAGGGAATAAATCCTGTGGCAGGACCAGTGGTTACTCCCAGGCTGGGAATAATCTCCACGGAGCTTTCAAGACCAAGCCAGGCTTGGGCAGAGACTTCATAGCTGATGAAGCTGGATCCAGCAAGGTGGCTGTGAGCGAGAAGCCCTGGGTGGCAATCTGGTTGTATATCATGAGCTGGCAGCACTGGCTCTGATCCCTAGGGAAGCAGTAGAGGTCATGGGTGAGGGCAGCCAGCGTGCCCAGGCAGCCTATGGGTACCATTGGGTTCTTGCAGGTCTTGAGAAGGAACTTTTCCTTGAAGCTTTCTGGAGTGCTGTAGACACTGAGGCTAAAGCCCTCAACGACTAGATGCTGCGACAGTTCAAAGGGTGCCTCTGAAGTCATAAGGCTGGGAACCCCCATGTCCCAGGCAACAGCAGTATGAGAAAACAGGGATGCTGAACTCCATCTCCTCTATATGTGAATTTGTAAAGATCAACCAGTTCATAAGCTGTAAAGTAATTACAGCTATTTGAATTAAAACAAACAAGTCTAAAATTAAAATGTGGTATCTGAATAGGTAACTTTTTAGTCCTTTAACACTGCTCTGAATGAATTAACATCAAAAAGCTATGAGGGGGCCACCCATGAAATTTGAGATATAAATGAATAAATAAAAATAAATATATATCTTTTTATATATACACATGTGTATTTATATAGTTATATCAACACAGACATACAAACACACATACACAAACATAAATACAATGAAAGAAAGAGAGATAAATTTCCAAATTCATTCTTAGGAGTATCCTTGACAGTACAGTGTCTTTGACACTGTTTCTAAATCTTCTTACCATAGCACCTTTAGGTAACTTTTTATCTTATTGGATTTGGTTGGATAAAAAAGGAACAGGTCATAAGAGGAATGCTTCTTCCTCTTAGTAACTACCACCCAAAAGTCTTAGAAAAATTTCAGAATGCTCCAAATAGGAGCATTCTGCCTTTGAGACTCTATAGATTGAGTGAAAGGGGGACAGAATCCAATTTAAGTCAAGGTGGAGGTAGCAGTGGACAAAGAGCAGAGGAGCCCTCATCACAAAGAAAGGAGCTAATAGAGTGGGATCTGTCCCTCACCCTCCAGAGTTCTGCTGCCATGTGAGGCTGGTGTCCTAGACCCAAACCCACCACCCAATAGAGGGAGTCCCCAACTCAGGCCTGCAGTCACTTAACCCTTTCTGAGGGCCAGGAAAAACAACCATGTTAGGTGAAAGTAAAGGTGAAGGAAGAACTTGAGAGGTAGGAAATTAGGTAGGAGAAGAGGGATGCACAGCTGAGAATTGAAGTTGATTTTGAAATAAATTCCACCACAAAAGGTTGTTACACCATGGGTCAAGTTCAGTAGTAAAGAACTGTACTTAAATCTTGAGTCATTAACTTTTTTGGTAGGTCTAAAATATTCATTACAAACATATATAGTATCATTTCCAGGGAAAAGGAGATATTGGATTCCAAACAACTGATTTACATGTGAATTTTCTAAGAGTCAACCGGTTGATAAAATCAAGAGTAATTGTAGCTAATTTGAACTAAAAAAGTAAGTCTAGAAGTCGTGTGGTGCCTTACTATGTGTGTTTTTAATCCTTTAGCCCTGCACCAAGTGAACTGAGCACAGTATCTTCTGACAGCTTCTACGATGCCAAGTGAGCTATGACGAATAAATCTGTATATATGTGTCCGTATATGTGTAGACACACACACACACACACACACATTCAGAGAAATTGATGTTTGGGATGTTCACTCTCAGGAACACCTGGGAATACAGAGTTCCCTTCATATATTTTTAAAGCCCTCTCATGGTAAGCTTCAACGTGTAATATTCTTTGTCTTGAAATTGAGATAGAAAAGATGCACAGGTCATAAGGGAAGTCTTTTTAATCCTAGAATTTGTCACCCTTGATTACTGTGTATGAAATTCTACTAGAGATGGCAAGGAAGGAGAGAAACTTATTTGGAGCAAGGAGGAGTTAGCAGTGGACAGGGAGCCAGAGGAGGCCTTAGCAGAGAAGATGGGAGCTAATAGACTGGGATCTGTCCCCCATCCTCCAGAGTTCTGCTGCCGTGTGAGGCTGGTGTCTCAGACCCAAACCCACCCTAGTATAGAGGGAGTCCCTGACTCTGCCCTGCAGTGACTTGACCCTATCTGAGGGCCAGGAAAGACAGCCATGATCGAGGACAGTCAGGTGTGAAGGAGGGACTTGAGAAGCAGGAAATTAGGTAGGGGAAGAGGGATGCACACATGCAAATTGAAGTCAATTTTGAAATAAATTCCACCACAAAAGGCTGTTACACCATGGGTCAAGTTCAGTAGTAAAGAACTGTACTTAAATCTTGAGTCATTAACTTTTTTGGTGGGTCTAAAATATTCATTACAAACATATATAGTATCATTTCCAGGGAAAAGGAGATATTGGATTCCAAACAACTGATTTACATGTGAATTTTCTAAGAGTCAACCGGTTGATAAAATCAAGAGTAATTGTAGCTAATTTGAACTAAAAAAGTAAGTCTAGAAGTCGTGTGGTGCCTTACTATGTGTGTTTTTAATCCTTTAGCCCTGCACCGAGTGAACTGACCACAGTATCTTCTGAAACCTTCTACGATGCCAAGTGAGCTATGACGAATAAATCCGTATATATGTGTCCGTATATGTGTACACACACACACACACACACACACACACACACACATTCAGAGAAATTGATGTTTGGGATGTTCACTCTCAGGAGCACCTGGGAATACAGAGTTCCCTTCATATATTTTTAAAGCCCTCTCATGGTAAGCTTCAACGTGTAATATTCTTTGTCTTGAAATTGAGATAGAAAAGATGCACAGGTCATAAGGGAAGTCTTTTTAATCCTAGAATTTGTCACCCTTGATTACTGTGCATGAAATTCTACTAGAGATGGCAAGGAAGGAGAGAAACTTATTTGGAGCAAGGAGGAGTTAGCAGTGGACAGGGAGCCAGAGGAGGCCTTAGCAGAGAAGATGGGAGCTAATAGACTGGGATCTGTCCCCCATCCTCCAGAGTTCTGCTGCCGTGTGAGGCTGGTGTCCCAGACCCAAACCCACCCTAGTATAGAGGGAGTCCCTGACTCTGGCCTGCAGTGACTTGACCCTATCTGAGGGCCAGGAAAGACAGCCATGATCGAGGACAGTCAAGGGTGAAGGAGGGACTTGAGAAGCAGGAAATTAGGTAGCGGAAGACAGAAGCACACCTGCAAATTGAAGTCGATTTTGAAATAACTTCCACCACAAAAGGCTGTTACACCATGGGTCAAGTTCAGTAGTAAAGAACTGTACTTAAATCTCGAATCATTAACTTTTTTGGTAGGTCTAAAATATTTGTTACAAACATATATAGCATTATATCTAGGGAAAAGGAGATATTGCATTCCAGATAACTGATTACATGTGAATTTTCTGAGTAAACCAGTTAATGAGGTCAAGAGTAATTGTAACTAATTTGAACCAAAAAAGTAAGTCTGGAAGTCACGTGGTACCTTACTATGTGTGTTTTTAATCCTTTCACACTGTCCTGAGTAAATTGACAACAGAAACCGCTGATGAAACCTCTGATGAAATGTGAGATAGAAAGATAGATATATATAAACAGAAATATATATATATATATAAATACAGAGAGGGAGATGTATTGAGATTTGGGGGGTTTGTTTTCAGCAGCATGCATGACATTACAGAGTGTCCTTGACACTAGTTGGATAAAAGAGAAATAGGTCGTAAGAGGGTTGCTTCTTACCCCTTTTGTCACCCTTATTAGCAGCAAAAACCCTTAGAATGCTGTCAGATTGCCCATCTATAAGACTCTGCTAAAGTGGTCCCAGAGAGCAGGAAAACCTATTTGAAGCAAGGAGAAGTAATTCTGAAGGGGTTCAGGAGTAAAGAAATGTACGTGAACTTGATTCACTAAGTTGTTTTTCCTAGGACTCAGATCTTCATTACAAATATATAAAGTCTCATTTCTAGGGAAAAATTAAATATCAGTTTCAAGTAACTGATTAAAGTATTATTTTTTAGGACAAGTAGATTACAAGTTATTGAAAAATTGTAGCTAATTCTCATTTAAAAATAAGTCTAGAGAAACATGTAACGTCTTACTATGTGCATTTCTAATCCTTTAGCTGTGACTCAAATGAGTCGAAAACCATAACCCATGTTAGACCCATGCCTGAAAGGTGAGATGTAAATACATATATAGAAAGAGATGGGGGGATATTGACACTTGTGAAATCTGATTATTTATTGAATGGAGTCCTTATCTCAGGAAGTTATTTGAATCCTGTCCAAGGAGGAGAAAAGATATCCATGATATGTGACAAGTAGAAGGTGGTAGAGGGACCCAGGTTCCAAATAACTAATTAACTTATAGTTTTTTAGAGTTCTATCAGTTTATGAATTGTAGAGCAATTGTACCTGATTTCAACCAAAACAGTAAGTATACAAAGTTACTTGGTTCTGACAATGTACATTTTCCATCTTTCACACTGGCCTGAATAAATTGATATCAGAAGTCTGTGATGGCTTTGATATGTCTTACCTGTCAATGAAGGTTCCATCCAGCAATACCGATGTCATTTGTTTGAGTCAGTGCTATATATATCCATCTTGAGAGAGAGAGAAAAAGAGAGTGAGAAAGACAGACAGACAGAGATAGAAAGAGAGAGAGAAAGAGAAACAGCTATTTGCAAAATTCAGTCTTGGAAGTGTCTATGGAAATACAGTGTTTTCTGGAGAATAATTCTAAAATTATTTCTAAAAAATTAGGTCTTCCAGTGAGCCAAATCATGTTTCCTCTGTTTTTTAGATTCAAAGGATTCTTTTTGTTGAAATAAATTTTTCATATCACTGTTCCATGTAGCACATTTCTAATGATATATTCTTGCATTTGTTGGTGGTTAAAGAATAAAGGAACAACTCTCCAGGCTCGATAATGGTACTGAGGACACTGACTTATCTGATTCTTGTGGGTAAGTCAGTTTGAAATTTGGAGGGAGGGAGCAGTTGGTGGATCTCTTATCTTTGCAAAGATAGGGCTTGTGTTGAGGCAAGAAAGAAAAAGGAAAATTGTGGAAAGGTATCCAAATGTTTGGGGGGGTACACAATTATAACTAATTGAATTTGCAGATAAGTACCACGTGTAAAAAAAGTATTTCCACATACTCACAAATAAATGTTCTTCTAGTTTGAAAATGTGAAAATAGACTTAGTAGATAATAATTTTATTATAAAGTTTCTTTCTTAACAAAGGATTGCAGAATGCTGTTTACCCTTCAACTGTATTCCTTTCCTGTTTTTCCTGGATATATACTGATTCTTGGTTTTGTTGCTTTTGTCTATGAGGAAATGAGACTGATAGAAAAAGCAAATGTGTTCTGCTGAATAAAGCCCTCTTCATGATTATTGGAATTTTATTAATTTTGACTTGTTTCTGAGTAATCTTACTGAGAGTACTTCCTGCTGCACTGATCTTCAGGCATTTTTACCACAGACTCACAGCAAGGAAACAATAGATTCCTAAAATGGCATGTGTCTGAACTGCGGAAATATTCATGAGATTTTTCTTCTGCTCGTCTCTTGGACAGTTATTTAACCATTCACCAGCTTGTGTCAATGTTGGAGAGTGAGTAGTGCTGAAGAGGATATTAACTGATAACTTTTGCAATTTTTTTGTTGTCTGGACAAAGACAATATGGAAAATAAGAGTGACCAGTGAATACAAATAGTTCTTCAAATTACCCATTAATTTCCATTTTCTGTGACTTTTTTCACCATGGGCCATCAATGAAGAGTTCACTCTGTCACTTCATTAAATTTTATGTCTGCATATTAGCTATATATCTTCTGCAGTGAGGCCGAGGGCTGGGGCAAAATTTGAATAGATTGAGCAAGGCAAGCATTTCCTTTTTCTTACCCCCTCCAAACAAAATAAAGTGGTTTTGTTTTGTTTTCTTAGTTACAAATGCTTATTGTATAGATACAAGTGACATTTGCGATAGTATCTGTGAGAAACACTGGTGTTTCAGACTAGGAGGATGGTTTTTGATTTGGAGTTTGACCTGGAAACAATGCTTGACTTTGACATCTAATATTCACTGGACACTCGGCAAGTCACTAAACCTCTTTAAACTTTAGATCATTCACCTGTAAACTGTAAAAATAATGCTATGTACAGTATCTATCTACTGGGTGTTGTAGAATAAAAAACTAATAATAAAGGTAAATTAGTATGTGTGAAAGTGCTTTTAAAGCTCTAAAGCACCACAAATAAGCTTTATGCTAAAAACCAAAAGTAACACAACAGTTCATTATTAGGAAAATCAGAAAATACAGACAAACAATAAATTCACCCATAAATAGCCATTCTTAATTTTTGATCCATGCCCTTCCAGGTTCTTTAGAGATATACATTTTTTGTTTATGGGTATGGTATCACATGTACCTTCTTTTTAAAAATAACCTTATTGCTCAGTGACGTATCACATATTTCTGTGTTAATAAATATACATATGCATTTACAACACTATATTTTCTTTAATTTCAGATTTTTATTGTTGCCTGAAGTCCTACCAATAGCTAACTTTATTTATTTTTAAATTTACAACATTATTTTTAACAGCTATACAATACCTCATAGTGTAGATGTGTCATAGTTTATTTAAGTAATCAGATATCAATGGACATTTAAATTGTTTACAACTTTTTACTCATACAAAGAGTGATGAATATCTTTGAGACCAAACCTCTATATATTATTATTTCCTTATGATAAGTTCTCAGAAATGGAAATTGTGTCAAAAGGAATGCTTGTGAGGCTCTTGATATTGATATGCCCTCCCAAATCACAATATAAAAGTGTACGTTTCCTCCATTCCCATGAGTTTCATAGAACTTGTATTTCATTGTTTGCAAATTACCTTAGCCCATTTAAAATTGGGATATTAGGGGCTGGCCCCACGGCCAAGTGATTAAGTTCATGCACTCCGCTGCAGGCAGCCCAGTGTTTCGTTGGTTCGAATCCTGGGTGCGGACATGACACTGCTCATCGAACCACACTGAGGCAGCATCCCACATACCACAATTAGAAGGACTCACAATGAAGAATATACAACTATGTACCAGGGAGCTTTGGGGAGAGAAAAAAGAAAAAAATAGAATCTTTAAAAAAATAAACAAATAAATAAATAAAATTGGGATGTTATCGGGGGGTGACGTCAGCAACATGGTGGCATGAGCTCACCTGGGACTCTCCCCTCCAAATTACAACCAAAAAGAGCAACTGCTTTCCAACCAAAATAAAAATTCCTAATAACAGAAATTGTCAGAGACCCACAGCAGCCAAATGCCGGAGGGTGGAGAGGCTGGAGCCACCCTCGGAGGAGCTGGAACTGGGTAGGAAAGAACTTTGCTCCCTCCCCTAGAGACTGGGATTTGCTGCTGTGGGTGAGGGAAGGAGTGGGGGAGGGGCCGCGCGTGTGGGGATCATCCAGGACTCCCACTGCCGGTGCAGTGGAAACCCTCTAACGGGGGAAAGCTTTTGCATGGGGGAACCCCAGCAAACCAGGGCCCTCGGAGACCAGAGAGCAAGAGCTGACCCCAATCCAGGTCAGCACGCAAGAGAAAGTGCCCCTCCTCCCCCAACCCACACTGCACGCGGCCATCGCAGCTGAAGGTAGAGGGCTCAGAATGCAAGGCTCTCGACCCCCATCTAGTGGCAACAGGCTGTAACTGCAACCAAATAATAGCATCATGTGCAAAAACTGCTCCTCTACCATCCAGCAATTTATAAAAGCTCCAGTCCAACAGGAAAACAATAAAAATACAGAAGTAGGTCCTGAGGATTTGGAAATAGGTAAACTAAGTGAAGATGAGTTCAAAATAGCTATCATCAAAATATTCAATGAGGTAAAGGGAAATATAGAGAAACAAGTCAATGAGTTCTGGAGTTACTTCCCAAAAGAGATTGAAATTATAAAGAAGAATCAATTAGAAATACTAGAGGTGAAAAATACAATGGATCAGATAAAACAGGGTACGGATTCTCTGAATGCCCGTGTAGACACCATAGAGGAGAAAATTAGCATAATCTAAGATAGACAGGCTGAATGGCTCCAGACAGAGGAAGAAAGGGAACTAAGAATTTAAAAAACTGAAGAAAATCTCAGAGAAATAGCTGACTCAATGAGAAAATGCAACTTAAGAATCATCAGAATTCCTGAGGCTGTGGAAAAGGAAAATGGAGCAGAAAGTATGCTCAACGAAATAATAGAAGAGAACTTCCCAAATCTAGGGATTTAGAGATAAATGTGTGTGAAGGAAGCTTTCAGATCTCCTAGATTTGTCAATGTAAAAAGACCTACTGCAAGGCATATAGTAGTAAAAATGGCAAAAATGAATGACAAAGAAAGAATACTCAGGGCAGCAAGGCAGAAGAAAATAACCTACAAAGGAACCCCTATCAGACTTTCAGCGGATTTCTCTACAGAAACCTTACAAGCTAGGAGAGATTGGAGTGGCATATTCAAAGCTTTAGAGGATAAAAATCTTCAGGCAAGAATACTCTATCCAGCAAAAATATCCTTCAGATATGAGGGAGAAATTAAATCTTTTCCAGACAAACAAAAGCTAAGGGACTTCATAGTCACAAGACCTCCACTACAAGAAATCCTCAAGAAGGCTCTCATACCTGAGAAAAGATAAAAAGGGAGAAAGGGGTCACAAAACACAGAGTAGGGAGACAGATAGAATCTGAATAGGATAGCAAATATTCAACTATATCATTAGGATAAAGGGAAGGAAATCACCAAAGCAAAGACAATCTTATCACTCTAACCACAAACTCACAACACGAGCTGGAATAAGAGATGAAAATAATAATTTAGGAGGAGAGGAGGAAAGGGTCTGAAACAGTCTAGGCTAAGGAAGTAAGAGACCACCAGAAAATGGACTATGTTATACACGAGATTCTGAATACAAAGTTCAGGGTAGCCACTAAACTAAAAAACAGAACAGAGACACGAAACATAAATAAGAAAAAATCTAAGAAACCCAGCATAAGAAATTGCAGTAGTCAATAGGTAGGCTAAAACATACAGGACGAGAAACAAAGGAAGCACAGGAAAACTGGAAAACGAGCAACAGAATGACAACATTAAGCCCTCATGCATCAATACTCACCTTCAATGTAAATGGATTGAACTCTCTAATCAAAAGACACAGAGTGGCAAAATGGATTAAAGAACAAGATCCAACAATTTGTTGCCTCCAGGAAACACACCTCAGCTCCAAGGACAAACACAGGCTCAGAGTGAAGGGGTGGAAGACAATACTCCAAGCTAATAGCAAACAAAAGAAAGCAGGTGTCGCAATACTTACATCAGACAAAACAGACTTCAAGATAAGGCAGGTAAAGAGAGACACAGAGGGCCAAAATATATAATGATCAAAGGGACACTTCATCAAGAAGAAATAATGCTTATAAATGTCTATGCACCCAACACAGGAACACCAAAGTTCATAAAGCAACTATTAACAAACCTAAAAGACGATATCAAAAATAACACAATAATAGTAGGGGACCTCAACACCCCACTCACATCAATGGACAGATCATCCAGACAGAAAATCAATAAAGAAACAGTGGAGCTAAACAAAAAGCTAAAACAGTTGGACTTAATAGACATATATAGAACACTCCATCCAAAAACAGCAGAATACATATTCTTCTCATGCGTGCATGGAACATTCTCAAGGATAGACCATATGTTGGGAAACAAGGCAAGCCTCTACAAATTTAAAAAAATTGAAATAATAACAAGCATCTACTCCGATCATAATGCTATAAAGCTAGAAATTAATTACGAGAAAAAAGCTGAGAAAAGCACAAGGATGTGGAGACTAAACAATAGGCTATCGAACAAGCAATGGATCATTGAAGAAATTAAAGAAGAAATCAGAAAATACCCGGAGACAAGTGAAAATGATAACATGCTATACCAACTCAGCAAAAGCTGTGTTAAGAGGAAAATTCATTGCAATTCAGGCACATCTTAACAAACAAGAAAAATCCCAAGTCAGCAATCTTAAACTACACCTAACTGAACTAGAGAAAGAAGAACAAACAAAGCCCAAAGTCAGCAGAAGGAGAGAAATAATAAAAATCAGAGCAGAAAGAAATGCTATTGAAACAAAAAAGGCAGTAGAAAGGATCAATGAAACAAAGAGCTGGTTCTTTGAGAAGATAAATAAAATTGACAAACCCCTAGCCAGACTTACAAAGAAAAAAAGAGAGAAAGCTCAAATAAACAAAATCAGAAATGAAAGAGGAGAAATAACAACAGACTCCACAGAAATACAACGGATTATAAGAGAATACTACGAAAAACTCTATGCCAGCAAAATGGATAACCTAGAGGAAATGGATAAATTCTTGGACTCCTACAATCTCCCAAAGCTCACTCAAGAAGAAGCAGACAATTTGAACAGACCAATCACAAGGAAAGAGATTGAAGCAGCAATCAAAAGCATCCCAAAAAATAAAACCCCAGGACCAGATGGCTTTCCTGTGGAATTCTACCAAACTTTCAGAGAGGATTTAATACCTATCCTTTTCAAGCTATTCCAAAAAATTGAGGAGGATGGAACACTTCCTAACACATTCTGTGAGGCCAACATCACGCTGATACCAAAGCCTGACAAGGACAGCACGAGAAAGGAGAACTACAGGCCAATATCACTGATGAACATAGATGCAAAAATTCTCAACAAAATTTTGGCAGCCCAAATACAGCAATACATCAAAAGGATCATACATCAGGATCAAGTGGGATTCATACCAGGGACACAGGGATGGTTCAACATCCGCAAAGCAATCAACGTGATACACCACATCAACAAACTGAGGAATAAAAACCACACGATCATCTCAATAGATACAGAGAAAGCATTTGACAAGATCCAACAGCCATTTATGATAAAAACTCTGAACAGAATGGTGATAGAAGGGAACTACCTCAACATAATAAAGGCCATATGTGACAAACCCACAGTCAACATCATGCTCAATGGGCAAAACCTGAGAACCATCCCCTGAAAACAGGAACGAGACAAGGACGCCCTCTATCACCACTCTTATTTAACATAGTACTGGAGGTTTTGGCCAGAGCAATTAGGCAAGAAAAAGGAATCCAAATAGGGAGGGAAGAAGTGAAACTCTCGCTGTTTGCAGATGACATGATCTTATATATAGAAAACCCCAAAGAATCCATTGGAAAACTTTTAGAAGTAATCAACAACTACAGCAAAGTTGCAGGGTATAAAATCAATTTACATAAATCAGTAGCATTTCTATACTCTAATAACGAACTAACAGAAAAAGAACCCAAGAACACAATACCATTCACAATTGCAACAAAAAGAATAAAATACCTCGGGATGAATTTAACTAAGGAAATGAAAGACATATACAATGAAAACTACAAAGCTTCTCTGAAAGAAATGGATGACAATGTAAAGAGATGGAAAGACATTCCATGCACATGGATTGAAAGAAGAAACGTAGTTAAAATGTCCATTCTACCTAAAGCAATCTACAGATTCAACACCATCCCAATGAGAATCCCAATGACATTCTTTACAGAAATAGAACAAAGAATCCTAAAATTCATATGGGGCAACAAAAGCCCTCGAATTGCTAAAGCAATCCTGAGAAAAAAGAGCGCAGCTGGAGGCATCACAATCCCTGACTTCAAAACATACCACAAAGCTACAGTAATCAAAACAGCATGGTACTGGTACAAAAACAGGTGCACAGATCAATGGAACAGAATTGAAAGCCCAGAAATTAAACCACACATCTATGGACAGCTAATCTTCGACAAAGGAACTGAGAGCATACAATGGAGAAAAGAAAGTCTTTTCAACAAATGGTGCTGAGAAAACTGGAAAGCCACATGTAAAAGAATGAAAATTGACCATTCTTTTTCACCATTCACCAAAATAAACTCAAAATGGATCGAAGACCTAAAGCTGAGACCTGAAACCATAAGGCTTCTAGAAGAAAACGTAGGCAGTACACTCTTTGACATCAGTATTAAAAGGATCTTTTCGGACACCATGTCTTCTCAGACAGGGGAAACCATAGAAAGAATAAACAAATGGGACTTCATCAGACTAAAGAGCTTCTTCAAGGCAAGGGAAAACAGGACTGAAACAAAAAAACAACCCACTAGCTGGGAAAAAAATATTTGCAAGTAAAACATCCGGCAAAGGCTTAATATCCATAATACATAAAGAACTCACACAACCCAACAACAAAACATTGAACAACCCAATTAAAAAAATGGGCAGGAGACATGAACAGACATTTCTCCAAAGAAGATATACGGATGGCCAATAGGCACATGAAAAGATGTTCATCATCACTGATCATCAGGGAAATGCAAATCAAAACTACACTAAGATATCACCTTACACCCATTAGAATGACAAAAATATCTAAAACTAATAGTAACAAATGTTGGAGTGGTTGTGGAGAAAAAGGAACCCTCATACGCTGCTGGTGGGAATGCAAACTGGTGCAGCCACTATGGAAAACAGTATGGAGATTCCTCAAAAAATTAAAAGTAGAACTACCATATGATCCAGCTATCCCACTATTGGGTATCTATCCAAAGAGCTTGAAATAAGCAATTCCAAAAGTCCCATGCACCCCAATGTTCATTGCAGCATTATTTACAATAGCCAAGACGTGGAAGCAACCTAAGTGCCCATCAACAGATGATTGGATAAAAAAAGACGTGGTATATATATACAATGGAATACTACTCAGCCATGAAAAAGAACAAAATTGTCCCATTTGCAACAACATGGATGGACCTTGAGGGAATTACATTAAGTGAAATAAGCCAGATAGAGGAGGACAATCTCTGTATGACTCCACTCATATGAGGAATTTAAATACGTCGACAAAGAGAACAGATTAGTGGCTACCAGGGGAAAGGGGGGGTGGGGGTGGGCAAAAAGGGTGAAGGGTTGCACCTACAACACGAGTGACAGACAATAATGTACAACCGAAATTTCACAAGATTGTAACCTATCACTACCTCAATAAAAAATTTAAAAAATAAAATAAAATAAAATTGGGATGTTATCTCTGTCATTGGATTGAAAAGTTAAATATATCAATCTTTTTTATGTCATATATAGGGCAAGTAATTTTTCCCAGGTTGTCTAGCTTTTCACTGTGTATAAATTTATAGTCTTTTTTTTTTCTAACATCTGTTGCCAATCTTCCTCTTTTTTTTTTTCTTTACATGAGCCACCAACATAGAATGGCCACTGAAAGATGAGTGGCATAGGTCCGCGCCTGAGAACCAAATCCAGGCCGCAGAAGCAGAGTGCACTGAACTTAACCACTAGGCTGCCAGGGCTGGCCCATAGAAGTTTATAATCTTCATGCATTTGAATATATCTCTACTTTCCTTTGTGATTTATGCCTTTAGTGTCATACGTAGAAAGTCTTTCTCTACCCAAGGTTTTAATATAGTCACCAAAATTTCTTCTTCTATATTTTGAATTTGTTTTCTACATTTGAATAAAACATCTGTCCAGAATTTATTTTGTATTAAGATATAAAATGTAGGAATCTACTTTTCTCCCAAGTGACTACCTAGTTTCCCCAACATCAAAATTGCATCCCCCTCCATTGCTCTTGCCCTATTTTAATGATCTCTATTGCACTTATCACTTTATAACTTATGTTATTTACTTATTTATTATACTTATGGTCTGTCCTCATAACAAGAGTGCAAGCATCATGAAGGAAGAAAATTTTGTCCATTTTGTTAACTGCTGTATCTCCAGTGACTAAAACAGCACCATAGTACGTAGTAGGCACTCAATGACTTTGGTCGAATGAATGAACCTATTGTTGAAAAAATTTCTATTTTCTTCAGTGATTTTTAAATGTCTCTCTATTTTATTATGAATCTTTGCATACCGGCTCTGTTTCCAGAATTTATTTTATTCCATCATTTTACTAGCCTTTTGATTACAGCACACTTTTCACACCTTAAGGTATAATTTACAGCATAGTAAATGTTCTTTAAAAACTTAAGCTACAATTTATATTTAATGAATTTTATGCATTGTGTGGCAATTCTATGAGTTTTGACTAATACATAGATTCGTGTAACCACTGTCATAATCATGACACAGAAAAATTCTATCATCCTTTTAAAATTTCTCAAGTCCTTTTGTGTTCAACCTTTCCCCCAAATCTAGCCCCTGGCAATGACTGATCTATTTTCTGTCCCTACAGTTTTACCTTTTCCAGAATGTCATGTAGTTGAGTTGAACAGTATGTAGCCAATTGAAATTGGCTTCTTTCATATAGCTTAATGCATTGGAGATTCATCCATATAAATACGTGTATCAGTAGTCTGTTTCTTTTTATTGCTGAGTAGTATGCCATTATATGAATATTCCATATTTTCCTATCCATTCACCCATTGATGGACGTTTAGATTATTTCCAGTTTTGGCCTGTTATGAATAATGTGGCTATGAACATTTGCATATACGTCTTTGTGTGGGCGTAAGGATTGCTGAATCTTATGGTAAAGTGTAGTTTAATTGTATAAAAAATAGTTTCCAAAATGGCTGTACTGTTTCACATGTATGAGGGTTCTGGTTGCTCTGCATCCTTGCCTGTACTTCATATTGTCCGTCTGTTTTGTTTCACTTTGTTTTTTAAGACATTGTAATAGGTGAGTAGAGGTATCTCACTGAGACTTGAAATTGTATTTTCATAATGACCAATGATGTTGAGCATCTTTTCGTATGCTTACTTGCTATCCATTGATTTCCTTTGGTGAAGTGTCTATCCAAGTTTTTGGTCTGTTTTTAAATTCTTTTTCCTTATTGTTGAGTTTTGAGAGTTCTTTATATGTTCTGGATACAAATTCATCAGATAAATATTTTGCAAATATTTTCTCCCAATCTGTAGCTTGTCCCTGTTTTGGTTTTTTTTTTTTACACAGCAGAAATTTTTAATTTTGATAAAATTCAATTTTTTCTTTCATGATTATGATTTTTGGTGTACTGTCTAAGATATGTTTTTCTAACCCAAGGTCACAAATATTTTCTCCTATGTTTTCTTCTAGAAATTTCATAGTTTTAGGTTTTACATTTAGGTACATGGATCCATTTTGGGTTCGTTTTGGTGTATGTTGTGTGATATAGGTTGAAGACTGTTCTTTTGTATATGTATGTCCAATAATTCTACTACAATTTCTTGTGAGACTATTTTTTCTCTGTTGAATTGCCGTTGCATCTTTGTTGAAAATCAGTTGACCACGTACAAGAGTCTATTTCTGGACTCTATTTTGTTCCACTGTTCTATGTGTCGATTCTTTCTTCTATACCACACTGTCTTGATTATTTAACTTTATAGTAAGTCTTTAAATCAGGGAGTGGTATCACTTTGCCTTTCCATGTGAATTTTAGAATCAGGTTATCAATATCTACAAAAAATTGTGCTGTGATTTTTTAATAGAAATTGTATTGAATCTATAGCTTGGTTTGAGGAGAAGTGACATCTTAACAATGTTGAGTCTTCTAATCTATGAACATGGTACATCTCTTACCTTAAAATCTTTTTTTCTTTAATCATGTTTTGTAATTTTCAGTGTACAGATCCTGCACATATTTCGTTAATTTACACCAAAGTGTTTTGTGGGTTTTGGTGTTAATATAAATGGTGTAGTTGCTTAAATTTCCATTTTTCAATAGTTCATTGCTAGTATATAGAAATATAATTGTTTTGTTTATTGACCTTTTATCTGATAACTTTATTAAACTCACTTATTAGTTCTATTAGCTTCTTTGTAGATTCCTTGGGATTTTCTGGGTAGACAAGCATATCTTCTACAAATAGAGTTTTATTTCTTCCTTTCAAATCTATACGCCTTTTATTTCCTTTTCTTGCCTTATTGCATTGACTAGAACCTCCAATACAATTTTGAATAGAAGAATAGTGAACTGACATCCTGGATTGCTAATCATTGGGAGAAAATATTCAGTCTTTCACCATTAGGAATGATATTAGCCATGGGATTTTTGTAAATGTCCATTGTCAGGCTAAGGAAGTTCCCTTCTATTCCTAGTTTGCTGAAAGTTTTTATTATGAATGGACCTTAAATTTTTTGGAAAAAAAAATTTACATCTATTGAGATGACTGTATGTTTTATTTTCCTTTGTTTATTGACACGGTGAATTACATTAATTTTAGAGTATTGAACCATCCTTGAATTCATGGAACAAACACCACTTGGTCATGATGCATTTTCTTTTTTATGTTGCTGGATTCGATTTCCTAACGTTTTGTTAAGGCTTTTTGCATCTGTATTCATGAGGGATGTTGGTTGGTAATTTTCTTGTCATGTAACATCTTTACTGATTTGGCTGGTCTAACAAAGATAGAATAATCAGGGTAATGCTGGTCTCTTAATATGAGTTTGGAAATAGTCCTCTTTTTCTCTTTTCTGGAAGAGTTTGTTTAGAATTGGTATTATTTCTTCACTTAAAAATTGGGCTTGGATTTTTTGTTGTTGGAAAGTTTTAAACTACAAGTTCAATTTCCTTAAAAGGTATATTATCTTTTAGACTATTCAGCTTATCTATTTTTTCTTGAGCAAATGTTAGTAGTTCATGTCTTTCAGGCAATATCTCCATTTAATCTAAGTTGTCATGTATGGCACCTTTTTAATTTCTGTAATGATAAAATGCAATTAAATATCTTGTATGTCAGTATTCTCCCACTGCAATGGTTTTATTACATTATGGTCAGAAAATATAGCCTGCATAATTTTTATATTTTAAAGTACATTGAAGTTTTTTGTGTCTTATTACAGGATGAGTTTCTTCAAATATTTCATACGAATTCTTTAAGTATGTGTTTGCTGCACAATAGAAGTTTCTATATTTCAATATATATATATATATTTAAGAATAGATAGTATTTGGCCAGAGACACTCAGATCTTATCTTTGCCACCAATACTCCCAAGGGAAGTACATACCCTGTGGACCAAGCCAGGCAAAAGACACTCCTAGTTACTTTGGAGCTTCCTCTCCAAACCCCGGTAGAGAATTCTAATGAGCTAACTTAGGTTGGAATCAGATCTGAAGCCGGACTCAGCTCTCTTCAACCAGAGTTTACACTATAAACTGGGAATGTAGCCTTGTGTGTTGTGGATAGTTTGGGGGAAAAGTCCAGAGCCCTAGTGTGAGAGCAGGAAGACCAAAGAATCACCCTGGTGCCCTTAGTGCTTTGAGTATGGCCACATGCCTCCTCCAGCATCTGTACAGAGAAGTAAGCGTCCAATGGGAAAGACAGGACCTGACCCCAATACACATCTCACCTCTTTTCAACATGGCCTTGTTAATGTCCTATAGAATCTACCTTCTATCAATATAAGATGTCTTGGTCATAGTTAATATGTTTACTTTGAATTCAACTTTGATATTAATATTACAACTTTTAATATTTTGAGATTTAACGTTTGCATCTCATATCTTTGTCCATCTCTTTATTTTCAAACTATCATTTTAATTTAGTTTTTGTCTCTTGTATATAGCATATTGTGCATCTAGTTTTTAAACTTATCTGAGAGTATTTGCCAGTATTTAATATGACAGTAACGTGCTTGTATTTGTTATCATTTCTGGTATTTTAGGTTTTATTTGCTATCATCTTCCTTTGTTTTCTGTGTTAAACATTCTCTTCATATTTTATCTTTAAATTTTTCTGTACTTTGCTATTAATTCATTGTTTTTATTCTTGTCAATTTTTAATGATATGAAAGTTATAAACTTATTTTTAGAGAACATAATTGTGCCCTAGTTTCTCCGTCAGTATCCAGGTTAACACTAGACTTGTACCTGGGAAAGAGAAGAAATGAGACTTGCTTTTACTTCTATCTTCTTACAAACCTTAAATCCTAAGTTGTGTGAGAAAACCTGCAAATTTAAGTCCATGGTATTATCAAGAATCTTAGATTATCTTTGTTTTTAGAATCATTTGTTCCATGTGCTCCATTAACAATGATTATTTAGACAGTTCTGAATTGTTATGATTTAATTTCTTAACCTTGTCTCTATAAGGTATCTTTCTTACTCCTGCATTCTTCCTTTTGACTCATTGCTCAGTGGGCTTGAGCACTTCGAGTAATTGTTTTTAGGAAAGGTATGTGGCTGCTATGCTTTGAGTTGCTTCATGTTGGAGAGTATCTGTCTGTTGCTCCTAAATATGAACAGCACTTTTCCTGGATATAGAGTCAATGAGTCACAGTCCTTTCCCTGCAAACTCTAAACATATTGTTTGAAGTTCCATTTACATAGCACACTGTTTTTAAGAAATCTCAATTGCATATTTACTTGGGGTAGTTTTGTGAGGCACTGAAAGTGATAGGAGGCCCTAAAGCCATCCTAAGTCATACCTTTGTGCCCCCATGATTCTGTCAGTCATGGTTCTGTGTGTTCACTTTGTCAGGCAAGTTCAGATTTATTATAACATTTCATTGCTATCTGGAGATCCAGTAGTCTGTGTGGTTGAGAAAGGGCTTGTATTAAGAGAATGGTAACCTCAGGGGGAAATTCACCTCTTTTGGCCAATCAGTTCCCATCCCTGTCAGCCTCAACTCACTAAGCCTGGGCAGAGGTTGTGGGTGCAGGTAAAGGAGGGAGAGATTAGAGGGAGTGGGGAGCTCTTGTATCCCAGGTTAGCCTAAGAGTATTCATCCGTGGCCAATTTTGGTGGTGCCCTAGTTCTGTTCTTCATCCATCATCTCCGTTCTTCAGTCTTGGGCACAGGCTATGAGCACTGCCTTGGGCTTGATCCCACTTGGAGTGGAATTTGTGTCCTGTGTTGGAAGCTTCAGCAGGGCATGAAACTGCACCCCAGTGGCTACCTTGTCTTTAGCCATAGGATAAAATGAGGCATAACTGTGGAGTTCATCAAAGAGGCTCCTCTTCCTCCTCCTATTAATGGAAGGAGCCCAGTCTGTATGTTATTTCTCCTTTGAAATGCATCTTATTAAAATTCCTTATTAAATTACCTGCAAAGAGCACTTGCATCTCCAAATGTGACTCTCATTAATGTTTAACTGTCATATTCATGGGATGTCTTGTTTCAAGAGATGAATATTACAGGACAAGATGGGTGCTCCCTACCCACGCCTGAAGTCCCTTCTTTGATTGCTGTGGAAATAGGTCTGGCCAAGGTTTGATGACTTGCCCAGGATCCCACAGCTCATTCATGGGAGAACTGGAACACAGGTCTCTCCTATCACTCCCTCTATCTCCACGCTATGTTGCTTTAGTTGATGACGCCAAGCTTAATATTACCATAAAGGTGGGGTTAGGGCTTTATAGGCAAAGGAAATGTTACTAGACATCTAAAGTTTGGTGTTTTATTCATATTCCACATATGAAAGTAAAAAAAAAATCATGAAGCAGAAATGTGAAAATTTTAGTTATTAGTAAAAAGCACCTTGTTATGCAACTTCTGAAGAATTTTCTTTTAAAATTATATTTATAAAGGCCTTTGTTTATTGGTTAAATTCATATTATATGTTAGAAGAAATCTGTGATAAACTTGAAAACTCTTGAATTTTATTTTTACTTCTTTTTGCAGCCAAGAGATTAAGAAAGTTATACACTTAATTGTATCATCTTTCATAATCAGGTATGTGAGACCCTAAAAAAAGAGGTAATTAAATATGTATCCATTTAATGTGAATTTTGTTTTAATGAGAAAGGATCTAGGAGGAGAAAAAAAAGCATTTCCACTGTCAGTATGTTACTAAATAGCCCCCGTGTCCCATATAATGTAATCTAATTTATCTTGGAAGGTTAGTTTAACCTGAACATTAAGAATTGCAAAGAAACGGCATTCCCCTAAGTCTAATGGTAACATATTAGTATGTTTTTTCCTACCTGGAAAAGTAAAAATAATGATGCATGCACTTTAAAATTCTACAATTACAAGTAAAGTGTTTTATTAAATACCTTATTTGTCTCGAATTACTCCTTAATTCTGAAAGCATTCTATTTAGGCTTCTTCTCCACATGATGGCAAGATTTCATACTATCATACAGCTTCACACAATATACTTGCCTCCTTTTAAATTTATAATATTTTAATTTGTGTTGCAATTGGAAAAAAGTACTTTGAAGACTAATTAATTCATCTTCATAGATTCTACAAATAGTGTAATCAATTTATGGATAATGTGTTTAGAATACGTAAGAGAAAGGCTTCGGAGTTACTTTAGAGTTCAATCATGTATATATTTTTGGAATCGAAGTCCTTCTCATGTGCCCAGCATATGCTAGAAACATCCATTAATGTGTAATCATATACTTGCTGAAAATCTCACTGATGAAAAGATCTTACTGGTCAAAGTGGTCTTTTTAGGGCTTATGTTAGTCATGCTTTCACTTGGTTTTTATCACTAAATTCTTAATAATTATCAAGACTAATGAGGTTTTATTTACTATGAGAAATTCGTAGAGACCTCTTGTAAAGTTCTTGAATTTTAAGAAGAGTTTACAAGCAGAGATAAGTAATTTTAATTCAGTTTGACAGTTCTATGTTGGAGGGTTAGTCTGATGTGTCTATTATAAAGGAGCATGATAACATGAAGTGGTTTTGTGGGAATTTTATTTTCCTAAATGCTTCTATTGGGTGAAAACTGAGTAATTTTGTTGAAATTCTAAGACAACACAGTTCTCCCTGCCACTGACAGTTTAATCCTAAATAATGACATTTTAGTATCAGATCCCTGGGCTAAATGTAGTCTAACTATAGAGGTGAAAACCAATTCATCTTTATTCTGTTTATTTATTTGTTTGTTTGTTTTAGAATATTTGGAATCTTGCTCGTCTTTGTGGACATGTCTCTTATCATCGCAGATCAATTCATCTCTGATAGCAAAGTGTATATTCCTTTGGAATATCGTTCAATTTCTTTAGCTATTGCTTTATTTTTTTTAATGGATGTTCTTCTTCGAGTATGTGTAGAAGGGTAAGTTTGATTAATTTTTTAAAAACATATAAAGCTATTTTGTAGTGCTATGAGAAGCATCCCAAAGTAATTACCAGGTCAACACAACCAAATTTGTCCCTCTTTATCAAAATAATTCTCCTCGAAGGCACGGTCCACCAGAGAAACAACTATCCAAATCCCAATTTCTACTAGATTGGGCTTTAATATTTTTGTTGTAACTGTCACTCTAGTCTCCAATAATGTATTCTAGATGGTTCCTTCAACAGGTAAAGCTTAATGGGTTTGCAAAATGGGACAAGGCAGCTGATGTGTCTACATGCACATTATTAAGAGGAACATGTATGTGAAGTATAAATATTAATACTTTCATTAAGAATTGAATCTAAATAAAATCTGATAGCATATTAAATACTAGAAAATAGATCATGAACAATCCCCTACCTCAGTTAAAATAAAAACTTTTGTTAAGGTACACAGGAGATCTGAGGCATGCTCATCCTGTCAGCGAGGCTTAGTAGTGAGGCAGCAGTTGATTTTCTCCGCTGCTGACTTTCTGAGAAGGTGGATGGAGTAAGCCAAGCCTTAGAGCTGGACTGCTGTGGAAGTCAGAGACTAAGTTCCCTGGCCTCACTTCATCCAGAGCCTTTCAGAAGGCAGCTTGATTCCTCTCCTCCTGAACTCTACCCTCATGCCTTTGAGCTAAGGACAGTTGCCCACTCCCGGGTTACTCAGAGCCTGAAAGTGGCTACCCTAGAAGTGGAAGCTACCCTAGAACCTTCCCGCGGATCACCAGTGCCCACAGCTGAAGGAGCCAGCGTTGGGGGGAGGAAGGTGCAGTGGGTGCAAGTTCAGCTTTTGCAGGGGAGGCCATACCAGCCCATTGGGATTCCACTCTAGGTACAAAGGCAGATGATGAGTTCGCAGGCCAAAATAGTGGACCTGTCTGCCTCTCACAAGCTCCTCTTCTGCCCTCCTCACAGCCGCGGTTGCTCTAAGGCTGTGACATGTTCAGCTTCCACTGCCCAACAGTACTCTCCAACATCCCACCTTTCTCTCCCACCTATGTGAAGGCATTGCTTGCCTCTTGTTTGATGGTTTGGTTATATCTCTTAACTGAACTTAAACTGCAATATTTATGCTTTTGTCATATATATGTATAAAATAATGAATATGAATAATTTTCTCTGTCTAGTCTAGTAAATGCATTTTAGATAATTCATTAAAATAGAATTGTTAATGGAGATGAGTCAAATAATTCTTGCTTTTAAAATTTCCCTGTCTCTTCTTTGGGGGAGCATAAACTTGTATTTTTTGTTTTACATTATAGGATGCAACGATATTTCTCTGATTTACTTAACTCCTTAGATGCTGTCATTCTTCTGCTGACTCTACTGATTGATATAATTTACATTTTTTATGACTTCAGTTATTTTAATGATATCCCCAGGTAAGAGACATGATTCACGTTTCTTAAACTGTCTTTTTTTTTTTTTGCATTTTCTATGGATTTCATTTTGTATAATCTTTTAACTCTGAATGTGATGATTCTATGCCAGATAAGCTGCTTGAAAATGAAATGTTTAGATAAATTTCCACATACTTAGAAACTAAAGGCTGGTGGTATTTAGGAATCCATGAAGGGTGTACGCACTACGTACCTTTGGTCGAATGAAGAAGATGGAGCACTCAAAGAAGAAACTGGGGACTTTGCCTCTTGTACTAACTTTAACTTCGCTATACTTTGAAATTCCCACTAAATTCCCGTTTAAGCTTCAATCACAAATTCCTTACACATGAAATTCCTGGGTTTTTCCTATAACAAAGAGAGTATTGGTTTGAGCATATGCAAAACTTGAGTGACTCCAATGATAATTCTCTCAAAAAGCAAATGGAACAGAAAACCAGGTGACGTGGATAGCAACACAGAGGTGGAATTTTGCAGTATCATTGGAATGAAGAAAGCTGAGGCAAAATCAGAACTGTTGGGGATCAGGAAACTAAAATGTGTATGAAGAACTGATGGCTTTTCTTCTTTCTACTTTGGCGATGAGGAAAAGAAGAACAAATGCGTACTGGGATGTAGATGTTGGGTGGCTCATTAGGCTTATTTATTAGTCTAATAGCTTGCTTCTTTCTGCACTCCAGCTTCCCAGGACTTCAATTCAGGTGCTAGTGAAACTTGATGTTATGCGATAGGCTTTTGGAGTTGTTTGAAAATAGCTGGAGCCAGTATGGTCCTCTGACCTACAACCTCAGCATCATCTAAGAGCTAGAAATGCAAGAAGGAAAGCACCGCAGGCCCCAGTGACCTACTGAATCAGTGTGTGCACTCAAGTTAGAGAAGCACTAGTCCAAACCATCAGTTCTCTGCCATTGTGTTTTTTTCTGATGGCAGGAGAGACAGTAGCTAGCACACTTGGGAAGTATCTCAATCTACTGCCTGCCTGATGTGTGTTAGTAGCGTAGTGAACCTCTGTTACTGATGGGAGTAACACAGGTGAACAAGAACCCTCAGTTTGTTTGATGGGGAAAAGATTGAAAAATGCTCATCTTAAGCTACAAAAGTTAAATCCACAAATTCTAAGCATCCATCATATAGCTATCTCTCTAGACCAGAGTTTCTCAATCTCAGCACTATTGATATTTTGGACCAGATAATTCTTTGTTATGGAAGCTGTCCTGTTCATTGGTGTTTAGCAGCTTTTCTGTCCTCTATCCACTGGATGCAAGTAGCACCCCCTCAACACACAGTTACAACAACCAAAAATGCCTCCAGACATTGCCAAATATCCCTTGGGTAAGTGGGTGAGAGGCTTGGGGATAGGTGGGGTGTACAAAATTGCCCCTGGTTAAGAATCACTGCTCAAGACTTAGTCCATATTGACAAAATCCTCTATTTCTGTAGTAAAAATGGATCTTTAAAATTTATTGTTAGATTGGCAATTATATTTCGACCTCTACGACTTATCATTCTGATGAGAGTTTTTCATCTGGCTTACCAAAAAAGACATCTTGAAATACTGACCAGAAGGATGGTAAGTGGGCAAAACATGTTTGTGATTCAGAAAAATGTTTGTGTTTCGGGAAATACTGGCGAGTGTTATAGATATGTATATAATCTTCTTTATTTTTATGTTGATTTATATTTTACAAATTAATGATTGTTTTAAACTCTCAGGTTTCAGGAAACAAACGGCGATACAGGAAGGATGGATTTGACTTAGACCTCACTTACATTACTGGTTTGTGAAGTTTAACTATTGATTTACTTACATTAACTTCACATTTTTCTTGTGTGTGGGTAATTATATGTTTATTTTGGTTCTTACCTTGTCTAAAGCATTCTTTATCTGTGAAGACATCTACCACTATGGTAGTGTGACATATTTGTAGTTTAACCCTGACAATGGAAAATCTCCATTGTCATCCCAAATCAGGGTTACTTGGTTACAGTACAGGGAGTTGAAGGAATTTTCAGCTGACTCCATTTGTTTGGTTTAGAATTTGTTGAGTTCTACTAGTTATCCTGGGTCTCAAGGATCTCAGAGAGACCTGTTCTCTTGCTGGAACCCTTTGTAGGTCTCAGGTTTCTGAGTCAGGAGCACTGGAGCACCCTGGGAGTTCCCACAATTGCTGGATCCCAGATCTCTCGTTTTTCTTTAGTGTTCAGATAAGAAATTCTCACCATGGGGGCAGCTCCAGACTGAGATCAACACAAATCTGTTGCATTTGGCTGGAAGCAGTTGAGTCTTGGGAGCACTGTGTGAGTTTAGTGGTCATTATATTGGATATTTTAATATGTTATGTTGATTATTCTGAGGGTTAGTTAGCTTTTTTGTCATTCTCAATCCTGAAATTTCTTTTTTATGAAAAAAGAGTCTGATTATATGTAAATTAAGTTCTCATTTATTGTTTCACATGTATAATAACATCTGTAATAGTGACTATTTTGACTTCCAGGGCGTATTATTGCCATGTCATTCCCATCTTCTGGAAAACACTCTTTCTATAGGAATCCCATTAAGGTAAGGGTATTTATCTAACAAATGCTCATTTTTCTCAGTAAACAGACTATGGAGTTATAAATTTAATATAACTTATAACACGTAGGTGGCAGTATTCTCCTAAAAATATACTCTTTCAGGTAAAAAATTTAATGCATATTATATATACATATATATTATTCCATTTATAAATATATATAATTTATATAATAATATAAATTCATCTCTTATAGAAGGATAAAAATATAACATGGCCTCCCTTAGAATAATATACGTATATTTGTATTTAAAATTATATATTTTATATATAATATATTATATGGTATATATTATATAAATATAATTGTACTTAATCATATTACATAACATAATATATGTTATTTATTATTTTATTATAATATGTATTATATCCCACGTTATATTATATAATATGTTATTATATGTGTGATATAATATACCCTGTATACTAGATTACATGTAAATGTACAATATTATTCTAAGGAGGCAAATTTTATATTTTTCTGTTTCTGTAAGAGATGAATTATATGTAATGTATATTTATAAATATAAATAATATATGACTACCACAAAACCCTATAATTCACATGGTAAAATGTGGAAACTATGACCAAAATAGGAAAACTTCTAGAGCTGTCAGAAAAAGACAAGACAAAAAGCTTTCTTGCGTATGTATAAACTAAATGTGATACTGTCCTCAAAGTTTAAAAATTGTAATTATTACCTTCCCATTTAAAAACTTTAATTCTAAATTTAAAAAAATCTATACACAAACCACTGATTAACCAGACTCTGCCCACCAAAAATTGTCAATAATAAGCAGGACCCAGAGGAGCTGATAATTCACTGTTCCTATATGAACAACTCTCTCAGGATGTATCCCATAAAGTACTTTATTTTACAACCTACTTCTCTTGTAAAACTAAACCTCCACTTTATTACATAGGAATTTGATACAGTATAAAACTAGAACTGTATGTAAAATACTGCATCTAAATGTTTCCAATAGTCTTGTCATCAGTGACTTCTCTGGCATCATCATCGTTTTCCATGGATGATTCTGAGAGAATCTCTCCATGTCTACTGGTATTGGATCCTACTAATTCTTCTGTTTCATGGCAGTCACAGTCGCTACTTACAGGGCCTTATATTTGCACTACCTTCAGAATGTAAATCTTTCTCAGCTTGAGACCAATGAGATTCCTCCATTTGGTTATTTTTCTCAGAAGTCTCTTCATTCACAGTTAGTTAAGGCATCAGATTCTTTTTCTTGACTTTTTTCCTTTCTGGGATCATTTCTGTTGATGTCATTAAAGACTCTCTTCTGCCTCTTCATCCTGCTCTGTACAGTGCTGCCTGATACAACTACTTTGTTTGTCTTTATTCTTAGATGAAGATGATTTTGTTTCTTCTATCATAACTGAAGAAATTTCACTTGAAGTTGTTTGGCCATCTCTCTGACTTCTCCTTCTTTGTCAAACTTGAGTCTTTTTACCTCATGCTCCTCAGCTTCCACAGCATCTTCATTTGATGTTTATTTACTTGGTGATTAGATTACCACTTTATTAGAAAAGGACACAACTCAGGAACAGCCAGATAGAAGAGATGCATAGGGCAATGCATGGGGGAAGGGGCACAAAGCTTCTAAACCCTCTCCAGGCTCCCTTTTCTCTCACTTTTCTCCGGTGAGCATTTCCACCTGCTCACCAACCCAGGAAACCTGTACTTCTTTAAAACTATCTTGACTTTCCTAGGTCCTTTGAATTTCTATATAAATTTTAGAATCAGCTTGTTAATTTACACATACACACACACACATACCCTGCTGGTATTTTAACTTGGATGACATTGACTACATAGCTTGACTTGGGGAGAATCAACATCTAAAAATATTGAGTCTTGCAACCCATAAACATAATATATCTCTGAATTTATTTAGGTCTTCTTTAATTTCTTTTAGCAGTATTTTCACTGTACAGGCTTTGCACATCTTTTGTTAGCTTTATCCCTATTTGATGGATTTTGATGCTATTTTAAATGGTATTTTTAAATTTTCATTTTCTAATTATTTGCTGGGAATATAACTGATTTTTGTATGTATTTCCAGCACCCTTCATAAATTCATGCATTTATTTTAATAATTAATTTGTATATTCTTTGGGATATTTTACATACATAATCATGTAATTTACTACTTTAATCCCACTTTTTGTACTTTTCATTTCTTTTTCTTTCTTTATTCAGCTGTCTAGGACCTCCAATGTAATGTTGAATAGAAGTGGTAAGACTAGACAGCCTTGCCTTGTTCCCAAATTTAGGTTGAAAGAATTAGCTATTTCAATATTAGAATGATATTTTCTAGAGGCTTTTTGTAGCTATCCTTTACCAGATTAAGAAACTTCCATTTTATTTATAGTTTGCTAAGAGTTTTTCATCATCGATCGGTGCTGAATATATCATATACTTTTTCTGCATCTACTGAGATAATCAAAATGTTTTTCTCTTATTCCATTGAGATTTTCGAATATTAAAACAATATTTTCTATTCCTGGAATAAACCCCCTTTGGTCTTAATGTATTATCCTTTTTAATATATCATTAGATTCTATTTGCTAATATTTTATTTAGAAATTTTTGTATATACTAATGAGATATTAACCTTCAATTTTCTTTTCTTGAAATGTACTTATTAACTGGCCTGCAAGGAATTTTCATGCCATATTTGCCAGCATTGGGTCTTCTCATTAAAAAGGAAAGGCTAATTTTATGGGTGAAAATGGCATTTCATTACTGTTTTGGCATCTTTATTGGTGAGGCTAAATATTTATCTTTGCAGGTTGTTAGCCAGTTGGATTTTCTCTTTTGTGAATTGCCACTTTTATTTATGGCCTATTTATCTATAGGGTGAGAGAGTAATCTTTAAATTGTTGTTACTGTGTTATTAGTTTGTACTACTATAACTAGTTTATAGATTACACTAGGCATAGTCCTTATTCTCTCAATTTTACTGAAGAATCTCCTGTCATTTGTTTGTTGTACTGTGGCTTTTTTTAAACAGAAATTTCAAATTTTTGTGAAGTCAAACCTAAATCTGTTGATCTTCCATTGATAATCCCTAGTTCTTCCTCATCCAAAGAATTGATTGATGTTCATTTACATTTCTTAGAGATATTTGTGGCTTTGTATATTTGATACCTCAGTCCATCTGGATTTTATCTTGGTGTAGGGATCCCACACATTTTTGACACGTGTAAGACTATTTATCCCCCCTACCACAGTGCTATGCAGACTCAGAGTGTTTCTCTTTTTGATTTATTATTTCCTCCTGACAGGGATAACCAATTTAACAAATTGATCATTTTGATACCTTAATTTTTCTTTTTCTCAATATTAAGCCAGTAAACATTGCTATAAGGGTACTGTACTAATCAATTTTTGACATTTTTTACAGTCACTTTTGTTTTTGGCAGAGATACATGCACATGTGTGTGTTGCAGTTGGATAAGTTTGCTGGAAATATTGTTGTATTAGTATGGTGATATTAACTGTATTTTAAATAATAACCACAATTTATTATTTTTAGTTATACATATATACATATATGTGTGTATAACATACACATATATACACATACACACATACATATTCATTTTAGAAAATAGGAAAACACAGATGAGCCAAGAAATTCTCCATATTGTTACCATTTATCTAAAATTTGACATAATGTGTTTATCTTTTTCTGTCATGCACACACATACACACAATCATACATACATTTTTTGCATTTATTTATTTAAGTAATGCTTAGGTAGATGGTAAAATCCAGATCATTATCTAAAATACATATCTATGTAGAATTAGATCTAGATAAGAATCATATAGTACTGCGAATTAATGAGTAGGAGTAAATTCACTTAAAACTAGTCAACCAGCTAATTTCCTTGTCTGGTATCTTTAAACAATGTGTATTTATAGTAGAGGTTAATCAGGGTAGTCAAGCACAACCTTGTGGGCTATTTGAAAACTATCAGTGGGTTAGATGTGATTTGGAATGCACATACTCTTATAGTCCCTGAATCTCCCCTAAAAGGTGCTAAGTGAGGGACAAGTGAATAAAAGGTAATAACCATTTCAGGCTACTCCTAGGAAGTGGCTTATGTTGGTGCCATGTGGATATATGTAATATATGTGTCCATCGATTTTAGGAAGTTGTGCGGTTCCTGGACACCAAGCATCGAAACCACTACCAAGTCTACAATCTATGCAGTACGTACTTAACTAGATATTTTCCTACTATAGATAGAAAACAAATCACTGCACGTAAGAAGACGATTCAGTTTTTACATTTCATTTAGTCATAAGTATTTGGTAGTGGTGGGAAGTGAGTTAAAAAATCTCCATCTTGCTCTTGGCCCTATTTGGTGGGAAAAGATAGCTCAACAGCACGAAGTGCCCCGTGAGCGAGACAGGAGGCTGGGGTAGAGGCGGAGCCATTTTAGGAGTCTGTATGCTCTAGTGGTTTTAGGTGAAGAAAATATTTCTGTTTTTCCTGCCAGCTCCTGTTTTGAAGACAGATAATTCAACAAACTCATTCTCTAACCCACTAGGAGTGGGGTGTGAGGAGAGCAGGGCCCTACACAGAAAAAAAAGAAAACGGTGTAGAAAACATATTATATCTCAGCTTACTACTTTGTCTTTCTTGATTTTCTCCTCTTTCTGTACATTAAATTATCATTTTCAGGAGGCAAACATTTTGGTCGACCACATTTGCTTCTGCTCTGTGGTGCTTAACTACCCTATAATAATGTAATGAGTAGCCTGCTAGAAAATTAAAAGCAAGTCCTATTAAGCAAACCAAAATAGGTTGAACTTAGGTTACTCAAGATGGACAAACCACTACTGTCCTTATATTTTTGAGACCCTTAAGTTTCTTTTAGAGCAGGAGGAGCCAGTCAGAAAGCTCCTTTTAAAGGTGAATAAGGAATTTCTAACAGAAAAGCATAACTTATTCATAACTTGATCATTTACTTTGTTTATTAGATATAGAGGTATGACCCATGCATCATCTATTTTAGGTGAAAGATCTTACAATCCTAAGCGTTTCCACCACAGGGTCCATCGAATCATGATTGATGATCACAATGTGCCCACTCTAAAGTAAGTTTCTTGCCAAGTTGGCTGTCAGAAGAGGGCTAAATGAATTGAGCTCAATTTTTTTGAAGTACTTTAATTCAACTAAAAATTTTACATTTGAAATCAGAGAGATGCTGACTCTTTCGAAGGAAGTCATTGAGTGGATGGCTGAGGATAAAAGAAACATTGTGGTGATTCACTGTAAAGGTGGAAAAGGTAAAAACATTTTTCTTTTTATTTCTCTTTTTGTAGAGAAATGTGAAAAACATATTAAGGTACAAGACCAAGACATACTGCTATTAATCAGTGTTAATAATTGTTAACACTTTTTAATATTAGCTTCAAGACTGAAGAAAGGGAAGGAAAGGGGGGAGTAGGGGAGGAAGGCAGAGAGTAAAGAAGGGAAGAAAATAGGAATAAAAACTAAGAAATTTCCGTTGTTATTGACTATTTGGTTTCTTCATTTTTGATTTGCTAAAATAATCTGTCAAAATACAGTGTTTAGAAACTGTCTGAGCACTTGTGTTCTATTTAAGATTGTTCTTAAACTTTGTGAGAGGCTTTTAAAGTTAAGGGCACCAACAGTGATGCTATTTCAAAAACCAAATCTACTGGAATTTTTATAGTGTAATGATACAAAGAAGATGATTTTGGTGGGTGTACAATGAAAAAAAAAGCTGTTAGTAAATCCAACCAATTTAAGTTGAATTAGATTTTCTCTCATTCAACTTTAGACTTTTAATAATCATCCAAGCATATTTCACAATTTTTGACAAAGAATTATGTTTTTGGTGAGCCGTAAAATGGTTTTTTATATTGAATTCCGGGAAAACATAACTCTGTAAAACTGCCGTATATATTTGTGTAGAATCAAGTTTTAGTCTTATTTGAAAACTAGTTTCAAGCCCATTAGTGAGTAGGCAAGTTCTGTCTCCAGATCCACAGGTTGAAATATTCTGTATATGTTAGCAATTTACAATACCATGGATAAATGAAGAATATAGAGGTTGAACCACATGGAACTGTCAGTTTTGGACCATCTTTCACTTATAAAAATGGCCGTTTCACATGGCTCAACCTAAAATATTATAATTTCAAGCAATTGGCTTCACTATTCTTTTAATTAAAGCTAATTCCCTGCTTGAAGGAAAACATTCATTTCAAATTTCATTTTTTTCTTTTTTCTGAGAGAGGACTATTCTGTGTTCACATGTCTTTCATCGATTTCCCTTTAGGATTGTTTGGAGGGCTGGTGTTCAGCTGGTGCACATCAGAGCAGCCTCTTTTTTTTAAATTGTCATTCGTATCAGTTTTCCTCTACCTATCTATCCATTATCTATCTATCTATCTATCTATCCATTAAATCAATCTTATTATCTATCTATTTATTATAAATCTATCTATCCATTAAATCAATCTTATTAATTATATTACTCAAATCTTTCTATTTAGTATTTCTTTTCTTTTTTACTATTTCTTTGTATCAACTATTTTGTATGTTGATTTCTTCTTTTAATTCTATCAACTTTTGCTTTTTATATTTCATAGTGTGTTGTTAGGTGCATGCAAATACATGATTATTATATCTTCTCAGTGGGTTATTTCTGTTATAAATTTTTCATCATTTTACATTCAACCTTTCTGTGTCATTTTGGTTTAGATATGTCTCTTTAAAGAGCATATACCTGCATCATTAAAAATGCAATCTCAGTATCTTCATTTTCCATGTATTTATTGCAATTGCTGACATATTTGGACTTATTTATGACATTCAGCTATATGTTTTATATTTACCACAATTTTTCTATGCTTCTTTTTATCTACTTTCCTGCATTCTGTGGATCCTCTCACCCTTTTGTTTTTCCTATAATGGTTTATTTTGAGGTTTCTTGGCTTTAACTCCTACCTACCAGCTTGACTCCTCTCTCCATTTCTGATCCTCTGAGTTTTCCTTGCCTTTTTATTTTTGAGTTCAGCCATCTTTTTTCTTTATCATTTCCATATGTTTGATACAGAGGTAGAAGTTTTCAATCTATCATTGGTGCTCAAACTATCATCTTGATTTAGAAATAGTCTTTTTAACTTTCAATCATCTTTGTTAGATTTCTTGAACTTTAATGCAAAGAGTACCCAGATTTAATATTCTCAGTACCCTTGTAAAGAAAACTCTTTAGATTTCTTAGAATAAATATTCTTTTATCTTTTATGGGAAAACGTAAGAGAAACCTCCTTGCCAGATTTGCCAGATAAATAACAAAATACCTCAGATGAAGCAAAAAAAAAAAAAAAAAAGGGTCCAGCAAATAAAACTCCAAAAACAGTGATCCAGGTGCAGTGAAGAAATACTGAAAAGACCAGAGGAGTCAAGCAAGCCTGCAGGTGACTGGAAAAGGCAGTCACATCAGTGGGATATAAAGGAGCTCAAGACTAAGATAGATACATTGATGTAGAACAGTCTTTCTCAAAGTGTGCATATTATTATGCAGTTGGTAATGGTGGGATAATTAGCATTGAACTGTCCAGATTTAAAACCTAGGACCATCGCTAACCATTTAGGTGAGTTAGATAGCCATTCAAAACCTCAGTTTTCCCATCTGTAAAATGGGAATTGTAATACTTACCTTAAAGGATTGTTAAGAAATTAAAATGAAGTAATGCATATTACACTGTGTAGTAGAGCGCCTGATACATAGTAAACAGTGAGTAAATGGTAGCTATTATAATTATTAAAATAGAGTCTAAAGACAGCCAGCACCAGAATCGTTAATGAGGAGGAAGTGACCATAGCAAGTGTAGACTAGAGAGTCAAGGTGCTTGTCTGTAAAAGGACAGAGAGAAGTTAGTTGTCTGAGCATTTGGGGCTGATAGTGAGTGTTGTTTATAAGATAGGGTAAGGGGAGCTGAATATGTTTATTTGCCAAGGGAAAGGAGTCAAAGAGAGGGAGTGGTTGAAGACACAGAAGAGTAGGGCCTGATAAAGTCAAAACCCTGAGTTGAGAGAAGGGGATGGGATCCAGAGCCCAAGTGGAGGATTTGGCTGAATTAAGAGGAGAAACTCGTCACAAGTGAGATTCAAGGGAAGAGGTGTAGTCACAGGAATAGATGTAGTTACAGGAAGCTTGTAAGGGGGATTCAGGGAGGCAACACGTTATCGGAGATCCTGCCTCTGGGAAGAAAGAAATGAAGACACAAACTCAGAGTCAGTGGGAAGGCAATTGGGTTGGCGACCTAAGGAATGTAGGGAAAATTTCAACCAAATTCTAAGGGAACCAAGAAAAAGAACTGACTAGCACCATTGAGAAGTGTTTTGGCTGCAGTGAGGGTCTAGCTTAAGTGTCAGACCATTAATTGACATTATTACCAACGTGAAAAGTTGCGTGATTTTTCTCCAGCGGTTCTCTGTATCTCTGGTGTTTCTGCATCTCTGTTGTCTCTACATTTCTGGTGTAGGAATGGAGGAAGTGGGTGCCCAAATGGACCCAGTATTAGGTTTTTACAGAATGGGCACAGCAAAAGGACCAGAAGCAAGAATGGCAATGTTACTGGCACTGTTATTTAGTATTGGTAAAACCAACAGTGAAATTGTCCGTCATACTTCTAGGTGGATGAGGAAGTGAAAACAAAATGAGAAAAATGAGTGGCCATGGGACTGGATGACAGGATAAATTGAAAGAGCAAATATATTCATTCATGCCTTGAACAGCAGATCCTGTCTAGATGCATTTATGTGACAGTGTACAAAGCAGATACATGCACATCTCCCATGGAGACCACAGTCTATTGTTTACAGAGAAAATATATGTATTAGATGGTGACACGTGCAATTGAAAAAATAAAAATAAGGAGAATATGTAATGGGAGAGAGGTTGCTAACTGATATGTAGATGGTCAAGGAAGGTCTTACCAATACAAAGACATTTGAGCAGAGACGTCACACAAGGAGTACTGTGAGCGTACAGATGTGTAGGGAAAAGTGGGTATAAAGAGTATCAAGAGAGTATCAGTGAAATAAATCCACCAGAACTTGGAAAATTCACATTGGGCTTGAGTGATCATAGCTTTTCTTTATGTGTATGCAACAAATCCATTTAAGTATATTTGTGTTAAAATTTCTCCCTAAATTAACACCAAGGTTACTGGCTTACAATTTGGGAAATGCACTACCTCCTGATTTGCAAAGCAGGAAATGAATCAGCTCTAGGCTATCCACACCTCTCCTGCTCTCCACCATAAGGAATATCCAGGGATGCTGAGGAATCTCTTTTGCAAGTTTGTCCAGTCAGGAATTCTAAGTTTTCTGGAAAATAATTCCACTGGGCCCAAGGACTAGATTAACTGAGAACTCTCTCACAGCTTCATCAGCTATCTTTTATACATGTCTTTTACCAATGTTTAGTCTATCCTTTTCAATTGGATTTTTTTTCCCGGTTGAGAGACTGAAAAAAAAGAAAAGAAATTGAAAAGTTGCAGTTATCAAAACATAATGATTAAAAGCACAGGCTTTGAAATGAAAGATCTAGGTTTAAATCCCAACTATGCCGTTAAAGAATTTTGCGGCATTGAGTAAATTACTTAAATTCTCCATGCTTTAGTTTTCTAATAAGTATAATGTGGATGATGACAGTTCCAACCTCATGGTCCTATTTTAGAGATTAAATGAAATGTGAAAATTATCTATCTGAAAGAAGTATCAATGGCTTGATAATATTGGCCATTATTGTTATCCTTCAACTGGTATGCTATCAGTTTTTAGCAGCAGACTTATCTTTCCTGAGTCTTTTTCTAGTAGATATACAATGAACATATTTTTATTTAAATAATAGGAGTGAATGTTTAAGCGTCTCTAGCTCTTTCAAAGTCTTTTTTAATGGATGCTACAAAGTACATTTTCATTTGAGACATTCATTGTATCAAGCAAGGCAGTCAAACTGACAAAAGGCTATTTTGGTCTGAAAATCTTGAATGAGAAATTGCTTCAGTTACATGTTAAATGCTTTAAACAACTCTAAGGGATACACACACACACACACACGTACATACATACATACATATATACATACATACATAGAGCTACCACTCTTGGTGTCTGGAAAATCACCTCAGTGCTCTGGTTATAGATTCAAGAACTTGAAATATAAGATCTGCATTGTGAGGAAGGGTGATGGACACCACTTGAGAAAGAATAAAGTTTAAGGATTGTTGCAAAAGGTCATATAAGCTGGCATTAAGGTATCTAGCTATTTGACCATGTGAAAGTTTCTTAAACTTACAGAACCTCAGTTTCTTTATGCCAGGTTGTTTACCTCACTGAGGTGTTGTAAAGATTATATGAGATCTGTAAAGCATTACCCAAATGTTAGTTGTTATCATTATGAAAGCCAAAAATTGTATTATATTTAGAGGTGCAAGATGCTTTTGCCGACTTCAGGATAACAAAAGCTCTCTTACGACTTCCATCTGACCAACTTGGTGGATTATTTCATGTTCTCCATTCCCTCCATAAACACACCTATTGGTGTCCATTGGCATGTTGAAAACTTGTAGCTAGTATGCTTCTTTTTAGTATGCCTATGTGTTTCTGCTTCCACCAGTGTCTGCCAGTTCTACTTGTTATTATACTTATGTCAAATAATCAAATATTATGTAGATCTGTAAAATGTCAGAGTGAACAGAAAGAGTTACAATTTTATGAAACCTAAGTTGAATGTTTCAAGAAGATTCAATGAAGCTGACTGCCTACAACCAAAATTGCAGCTGAATTAAATGCAAGTACGACTAATGTAAAACATTGGGAGAAAAATTCCAGTAGTAAAATCTAGAAGGATCCTGCACTTAGATTGCTCGGAAGAATCTGAAGCTAGAAATATGGATGAGGCAATGGTTTATACCATGAGTCTGGCCTTTCCAAGAAAAAACTCCAGTTGGGGGCACTCAAAATGTTAAAACCTTGGTCCAATATCAGAAGTTTAGTGAATGAATGTACATTTATGTTTTAAGTTAAAATAAAATATTGGAGGCAAGTATGTATCATTTTTACGATTCCCCGCTGTACACGACTTGACTGGATGAGAGAGCATCTACTTTGTCTGTGCTTGTACTTGTCTACAGTCACAAGGACATGAATCTGCAAAAGTTTTCTTCAAATGGGAAAATATCAGAGTTATAGAGACCAGAAATGTCCTTGAAAATTGAAATGTTAACAGTCTATACAACTGAGAGCCAGGTTGTTAATGGTCAGTAGCTTCCTTTAGCAAGAAGCTTTTATTTGTAATAGCAGACGGTGGTACAAAGTCCTCTTTGGAAGCACTTGGCTTAGAATAGTGTTTTTCAAACTATGGGTTGCAAAATAAGTTTAGTAGTCCATTAAACAAACAAACAAAAAAGGACTAGAAAATAGAGTGCATCTCAAGTTAGAAGAGTAAGTTTGGAATTACATAAAATAAGTTCAGCATATACTGGCTAAGACAAAAGCTACAGATCATCGTAAAAATAAAAGTAACATGTTTTTTAAACTCAGATTTTGTATGGCAGGACAAAAATATCAATTGGAATAAAACATAAGAGACTTCGAGAATGAAATGACATGAAATCAAGGGTTTGCTTTACAATGCTATAGAGGAAAGAGAGAGAAAGAGGGAGAGAGGGAAGAAAGGAAGGAAGAAGGAAGAGAAATTAAATAAGTACAGCAATATAACATGATAATTATAGAATCTGGGAAACAGGTATATGGGGGTTCATTATACTACTCTTTTTACTTTCATATATGTTTTGTAACACACTTAAAAACTCTAATGAAAATGTAAGGAGTAAAGGGTATTCAAATACTCGATAGTGTTTTGGGTTCTGACCATGTTTTATCTTTTATAGGTACTTTTAGTTAGAAAAACAGGGTATGTAATTAGGTCTTAATTGGTAAGCAGCTCTTTAGCTTTGGAGTCCTAGAGCAGAGCTGATTGCTTCTGCCTATTACTGCAGCCCCCAGCAGTAGTAACTCAAGAACGGTATAGGTGTGCCCATGTGCGTTCATGCACAGAGTTAGGGCAGAATTCCAGGTGGAACCTCTGAGCAGTGAAACAGCTTTGGCTATTTCTGAATTGAAATATTTTGAACAAGCACTTTCAGAGTGAAAGAAAATCAATCCAAAATGAACTCTTGGGATATTTCTAAGAGTATTTTTATACCAAGTATTACCATGAACATTGGTTCATGAACTAACTGTTTTCTTTTCCAGGACGGACTGGTACTATGGTTTGTGCCTGCCTGATTGCCTGTGAAATATTTGTAACTGCAGAGGTATGAAAGATGTTACTATCAACTCTGTCCTGTGCTGATTGAATTCGCTAGTTCTGAAACCTTACTGGTAGGATGTTAAGATGATCCTTTGAGTCATGGTACTTATGAAAATGTAATTGGAGAGGTGGTTATTAGAAAGCTTGGTTTTAATACATCCTTGTTTAACTTGCTCTAGTTAGTAACTAACCTAGGTACCTCTTACTCTGGGCCAAGATGAGGGTGCTGTCAGTGACATACTCACCTTGGGCACAAAAATTAAGGGAATGCCAAAAATTTTAGTAATTAAGATAAATAATATTCTAATTCAATACTTTCAAAAATAAAAATTAATGCAAAAACTCCATGATGTATACAATAGCAACATTTTAAATAGAAACAGGACTCAATGGGGGCAGGATTGAGATGAGATGAGTAAGGTCCAAGTTATGCAATTGTACAAATACTCAGCAATCTAGAGGTTTTACTCGCCTCCCCTAGTCCCAGATCTGCTGTTACTCCCACCAACTGCAGAATTCTTCCTTCCTCACAAGAATAGTACCAAGATTGATGAGGTAAATTCTCCAAAGGACCTTAAACATCCTCAGAAGTGCTAGGAAGACAGACGGTATCATTTTTCAACTCAGAGCAGTCTTGCCCGAATATTATTATCTTTGCGTACTCAGTATATGTGGGGTCTGTGCCCTCTAGAAATTTGTGAGAAGACAGAGTGGGCTGTTTCTACGTCTTTAAGTAGGGTCGTCAGTCTTTTTTCTGCCATGATCTTGCTGAGAGGTTACCACTTAAAGGACACACTCTCAGCAGCTCTGCTCCTCGTTTGGCCGCCAGTCCAGATAAGAGGAGCTGTGGGTTATGCACAATGCCCAGCACTCTAATTCCACCATCTTCTTTTTTTCTAATTTGAGACACACAAATTATAAAATGGATGTTCTAGGACAGTGTTTTTCAAACTATGGATCATGATCTATCAGTGAGTTGTAAATCAACTTATTGGGTTGTGACCAGCATGTTTTTTAATAAAATAAAATAGATTAAATAGAAAATGTCAAATGGTAGTATTATTTTGTGAAACTTTTGTTTCAGGGGTGTGTGTGTGTGTGTGTCCTAGGTTTATTAATGTAGATTGTAGCTTTAAAAATAAAAAGATCAGGGCCGGCCCAGTGGCACAGTTCCACTTTGGCGGCCCGGAGTTTGCCGGTTCGGATCCCAGCTGCGGACATGGCACCGCTTGGCAAGCCATGTTGTGGTAGGCGTCCCACATATAAAGTAGAGGAAGATGGGCCCAGATGTGAGCTCAGGGCCAGTCTTCCTCAGCAAAAAGAGGAGGACTGGCAGTAGTTAGCTCAGGGCTAATCTTCCTCAAAAAAAAAATAAATAAAATAAATAAAAAAATAAAAAGATCAAAAGCCATTGACCCAGAGCCCTAGACTGAGAGCCAGAGACCTATGCTCTGGGCCTGTGCTCTCTCAACTGGCTGCATACGTCTCCGTGACAGGTCACTTGGTTTTCTTTTGGTCTCAATCTTCCCTATTTGTAAAATGGAAAGGTAGGAAGAAGGACCAGATGATCTCTAAGGTCTTTCCAACTCTGAAACTCCATGTCTTTATCAACCTTTGGATGAGAGCAGACCTTCATGTTGCCTTCTTAGTTTTGTTATATTGGATAGCCTCTGCCCAAAGACCACTGATTTAAGGAAATAATGTGCCTTGGAAACTTTAAGAATACCTTATATAGGAAAGGAAAGTGAAAATGAGCCATGATTGGATTGTCCCCTTTTCTATAGGAGAGCCTTTATTATTTTGGAGAACGACGAACAGATAAAACCAGCAGCTCTAAATTTCAGGGAGTAGAAACTCCTTCCCAGGTAAGTTTCTTTTTAAAAAAAGGTGGGTTCTTTGGGGAATTTGGTTAAGATTGGTGCCTATTACTTAGTTTCATTTAGACTTTTCTCCTTTGGTGATCAGGTAGCAGCACTTGGGTGCCCCGTGACAGGCCTGGATCCTTCCCAGGGCCCGAGAGCCATGCCTATGGCATGCCTGTGCTTTGCAAGCACTGAGTTCTCCCCAGAGCATCCTGCTTTCCATTTTATATTGGTTATTGTTTACAGAATTCAGGAGTTGATTCCCCTCCCAAAGTAGGAAGGTCCAATTCTAAGGTTCCAGACCTCTGAAAATATCTAAAGACATCAGCCTTTTATTTCCCTGCAGAAAGGAACTGAGTCTTTCACAAACCCCTACTGGGACAATTCAGCCCTTGCAGAACATCACAAGTGTGTATGTGCACACATGTGTGTGTGTGTGAGAGAGAGAGAGAGAAAGAGAGATGGGGAGGCTGTGTTTTTAAAGAGCGAGAAAAGAGGAAATTAACATTTTTCAAAAACCCATTATATACCAGTCACTATTGTACTTTTACATATATTAGCTCATTTCATATTCAGACAACCCATGTGAAATATATGCTATTACCCTATTTTTTCCTTTTGAAAACATTTTATTGTGGACTTTTTCAAATATAAGAAGTCAAGACAGGGCCGGCCTATGGCCAAGTGATTAAAGTTCCACACATTCTGTTTCTGCAGCCCAGGGTTTGCAGGTTCAGATCCCAGGTGCAGACCTACTCCATTCATCAGCCATGCTTTGGAGGCATCCCACATACAAAGTAGAGGGTGATTGGCACAGATGTTAGCTCAGGGACAATCTTCCTCAAGCAAAAAAAAAGAGCAAGATTGGCAATGGATGTTAGCTCAGGGTGAAACTTACTCACACACACACAAAAAGTCAAGACAATCATATAATAAATTCCTTACAGTCACCTCACCACTTCAACAATCATTTCATCATATAGCCAACCATGTTTCATCCATTCTCTCCCCATTCTCCTCGCACGCGTGCACACACACACACTCACTCTCCATCCTTTCTCTATACCTGGATTATTTTGAAGGAAATCCCAGACATGAGATCATTTTATCCCACAGATATTTTAGTGTGACATCTAACATAAAGACTCTTTAAAAAACCCTTAAAACCATTTATCACATCTAAGAATATTATACCTTAATAATATCTTAATAATTTCAAATGTCTACTCCATGTTTAAATTTCCACAATTATCTTTAAATCTTTTTTTAAATTTAGTTTGTTTCAATCAGGGTCTAAACAAGGGCCACACATTTCATTTGGTTTCTTTGTCTGTTAAGTCTCTTTTAGTTTATAGGTTTTCCATCTCTCTTCTTTATTCCTTGTACTTTGTTTATTGAAGGAACTTGGACATTTATCCTATAGAGTTTACAACATACTAGACTTTGTTGAACCAGGCTAAGTGCTTTGTATTCATTATCTCCTTTAATACTCTCAATAACTCCATGAGAGGGCACCATTGTGATTCCCATTTTACAGATTAGAACATTGAAGTTCAGTGAAATTTTTTTGAACCAAGAACTCAAGTCTAGATCTGTCAGACTCTGAAGCCCATTATTTCCCATCCTCTGCACAGCATCTCATCTGTTTTTGCCTTTTCTATATTGCCTCTCAAACCGAAGTGAGAGTTGGTTGGCAATTGTTAAGTAGATGTGGATGCGGCTGTGAAAGAAAGTTTTCTTTGAATGAAGTGATGGGAGCTGAATAGATAACCTTGGCCTTGTTAGCTGGCTCTGGAAATTTAGTAACTGCTGGCTCTAGAAGTTTAGTTTGGGGCAAAAGAACTCAGCCTTATCCACTGATACTTTTCTGCCACACCCAAGAAAAAAAAAAGATAGTAATAAGCTATAGGCTAAAAGTAATACTTGAACTTACTGAAGCCCGGCTCTAATCATGACATTTCCATGCTCAAAATCCATAATGGCTCCCCTCTGCCAAGGGCAACAAATATAAACATTTTAATCTGGCATCAAGATCTTATTTTTCCAGCCATTTCTTCCATAATGTACATTCACATGTCCTACGCTCTAACACGTTTGGACCATTTGCTGTTTCTCAGCCTGGTACCACTTTATACCCACATGCTGTTGCTCATGTGGACCCTTTTTCCTGGAGTCCTTTTCTCTTCCCAGCCTGATGTAGTCTCTTGCTTTTTCAGTTTTTATATCCCTTTGTGTTTCTTTTAGGGACTAAGTGACTTTATATTATTCTCTAGCTATTTGAAGTGGTGACTTCTCTGCCCCTTTTGCAGACAAGGCCCATGTCTTACCCATCTTCCCAACCTTGGCATCCCAAAGCACCTCTTATAGTATCTCCTTTGTTTGTAGTGAATGCTTACTAAATAGATGCTTGTCTTATTAACTTCTGTTACAAACCCTGTTGTTTTAGGCTGAAGGAGAAGGAAGAGTGAGAGTAAGAGCAGCTTTAGGGCCATGATGGGTTACATCCTTTAATGAAAGATCAAGAATCTAGTGGCAGAAGCCAAGGGGACGCGAGATGTAACTCCTTCAAGGACTCTCGCTGTACAGATTCCCTTCCCCATTTCTTCTGTAGTCATGCACAGTTTCTCTAACTTTGGTCCAGAACTGGCACTCCCTAGGCTACAACAGAATCTTTTCTGATTCACTGGGAGAGCAATACAAGGACCCGGCCCCAGGTTTCTGAGCTGTGTTGGCAAAGCCCCAGGACAGAGTTCCCTCCATGTGGGGAGGTAATTCTCAGATACCGTCAAATTCTGACCCTGCATTGTGGGCCATTCTACAGACTACATTTCATCCACCTCTGAGTTAAGAAATTGCAAGAGCGCTTCCCTTGACTGGCCCTTTCCAATGCAAAGTATGGCAGTTAATTTAACACTTCTCATTGGGTGCAGAAGAGTCCGCGAACTTTTAAGTCCAGTTGATTCAGTACCTGAACTCTTCAGCTTCTTGAAGAAAGATTCAAGGAGAGAGCCCTTGTGAGCAGCCTGCCACAGGAGAAGAACTAGACTAAAAAGGACAGGGCTTCCTTGAAAATAGAATTGGGGAAATGCAAAGTGAAGGAACGAGAGAAGAATATGTATCTACCACTGGCCTAGAGAAGTCTTCCTCTTGAGTTTTCACATCTGCAGTTCTCTCATGCCTAGGAGGCGACTCTCCACCAAACCACAAGCCTTCCTTTAACTCCGTCACAGTCAAGCTTCTACCCTTGGATCGACCTTTTTCACAGTTGCAGTTAGCTGCATCTCACTGTAATGTTGTTGAAACTGCTTTGTTGGTTCTGGTTGGTCAACCTCTCAGTCATAGCAGCCTATAAGCAACACCTGGCTCCTTTCTTGTTCCTTCCCCACAGCACTTAGTTCAGTATCTTTTTTTAAGGTAGATATTCAGTCGTGAGGCAACATATATAAAAACGCCTATAATGGCATGTATGTAGATTCATATAATGTCATCCAATAAATGTTTCCTTAATTAATTACTCTCCTTAACAAGTTCTATGTATAGAAAAAAAATCAGGAATGCTGACTTTAGACTTTTCATCTCCACTTAAACTGAGGCTTCTGTTGTTTTGCAGAATAGGTATGTTGGATACTTTGCAGCTGTGAAAAATATCTACAATATGAATCTTCCTCCAAGAAGGATACTTATGATAAAAAAAATTATTGTTCATTCAATTCATGGTAAGTGCTTTAGTATAATTGGAAAATTGGGCAGGAAGGCCAGTGTTCTTACTATTCGAGAGAGTTTCCCTTACGGTTATATAAAACAGACAATCCCAACTCACAGTTGTCTTTTTATGTATCCTCACATATGAACCCCTCCCCCTGGAATTTCCTATTGGCCTAGCAGTGCTGTGCTCATATTAGCAACCCTTAGACATCTTCTCCGTTCCTCTCCCATCACCACTTTGGGGGGTCCATCCCCTTCCCTTTTCTCTTGTTCTTATTGCTGCTCTGGTCTCAGCCCAGGTGGACTTTTCAGAGTGGAACCTCTGATGCAGAAGAGAGGAAGGGCCTGTGAGCCCTGGAGACCACTTCTCTCTCATACCCACCTCTAGTTCAGGGATGGTCTTGGCAGCAGCATCTCTACCATTTTCTCACCTACTCCTTTCAGAGACCCTTTGTTTTCTCACCACCCTGGTCTCTCCTTTTGCCCTCCCTCCTCCACCTGTAGCCCCCTCACTCTCAGCAGCTCCATCAAGATGTCTTAAATGCCCAAACAGCAAATGAATTTTGTCGCCACAAATTCTTTTTACAAATAACTACCGAATACCTGCTTTGGGCCAGCCCCACGCTAGTGTTTCTCTGCCCTTAAGGAGTCCCTGGGTGGTTAGCAGAGGGGCGGAATGAGTACGAAGATAAAGAGCTGACCACAGTGTTGGGAGCACACAGAGTCTGGGCCCCACCCAGCCTGGGGGTCAGGGAAAGCTTCTTGAGGGGACAGTGCTTAGATCTTCCCTACCTGAATCCACATGAGCCTGGAAAGGGTTGAGAGAAACCTGGGCTGTATGGGGTGTCTTTCAACGCCCCAACTGTTACTGATTATTACCAGGAGTAAAAATCCTTATAAGCTTCAAAAGAATTGATGTTTGCCTGCTTCAAGAATGATGGAGAGAGACTGGGATCCACCAGCGCCCAGGGAGGCAGGAAAATTGGTCAGATCGTCCATCTCTGGGACTTGAGAAAGAAAAGAAAGGAAGGAAGGGAGAGGAACTGGCCTCAAGTCCCATGTCTCTATTTCTCCATCACTCACCTCTCTTTCCTGCACAGCTCACCTCCAGGAGGTGGGAAGGCAGGGATGTCTCAGCAGAAAGGGGATAGGGCCTCACTCTCACTGCCAGAGGTGCAGCAGGGGGTGAGGCTTCTGATCCCTAAAGCAACAGCCAGATTGTAGACCATGAGGAGGTGCTGAGTGCTGGACCTCTCATGGGTGGAATGGTGCCAGAGCATTGGTAACCACCCAGACAGCCTAGTGTTTTCAGCATTCTGAAGAGTCACACAAAGTAAGATCTAGATATTTATTTTTTTTAGCATTTCATCCAATCATTTACAAATAAAAAAATCTTTAAATAAATATATATATACTACATAGTTGAAAAGATAGATTACAGTTGTTAAAATATAAAATGCTTTTTTCAAATTATTTACATACCTCCTCCATGCACACACACCCACCCATATCACCATCACCAAGAGGTGGTGGTGAGGAATTTTGGTGGATTACCACAAACAGATTATGTAGGTTTCTGGCTTCTGAAACCAACTTCAACCTAGTAGCATTGTTTCTGTGGGAAATTTTGGTCTAGATTTTCAAGCAAGCATCATGCAGGCAAAGCCTAGAAACACAGCCTGTTCTAACAGGAGGCTGCCCAGTAGAGGTCAGAAGCGCTTTGCTCCCCTTCCTTCCCACACTCAGTGGGGCCCTGCACACTAGACTGCAAGGCTGCTTTATTCCACAGAGTGAGAGGCAACACAGTTGGCTCTTGGAGCAGTTTCTTCCTCTAAGAAATTTAAAACCAACTATAGACCAACTGGATGGTGTGAGAGCCTGTATGGTACCTGAGTGCACACTCTGCCTCAGTTTCCTCTTTGTTAACAATGGGAATAACAGTATCTATACAAACTTCTGTGAGTATTAAACTATTCAAAACAGGCAAACAGGCATTTAGTCTAATGGAGTTTTTTTAAAGATCGGCACCTGAGCTGTTGCCAATCTTTTTTTTTTTTTTTCTGCTTTATCTTCCCCAATCCCCCCGGTAGACAGCTATATATCTTCGTTGCACATCCTTCTAGTTGTGGCATGTGGGACGCCGCCTCAACGTGGCCTGACGAGCAGTGCCATGTCCACACCCAGGATCTGAACCAGCGAAACCCTGGGCCGCGGCAGCGGAGCGCGCGGACTGAACTGCCCGGCCACGGGGCGGCCTCCTAGTTTAATGGAGTTTTAATGCATTTCTCTAATATGAACAATGAGAATAAGATTAGTTTCTCAAAATCCTAAGCTTAGAAATGTTTTTAATAAGTTCTAGAATTTCATATGTTGTTCCAGTCTGATATTGTATCCTAAGACTGTGACTTCTCTCTTAATATTTTGAATTTTATTTAAACTCTGTGGAGACATTTAGTAAAACCATAAGGTGCAGATGTGGTGAACAGAGGAACTAACCCAAATTTTTAAGTACTGCAGGTGAAAAATGGAGAATTTCATGCATTTGGTTTCCTAATCTCGGGCTAACATAAAATAGAGGATTTTAAAAGTCCAATTTGAGATTCCTCATGAAGACTTCCAGATAGAAAGTTGTGACCATAGCAGCTGTTCAGTACAATGTGGGTCTAGGCTTGTGGGGCCAACTTAAGAAGGCCTCTATGGGAAGTTAAAATTCTTGCTGCACCATGTAAATCATCAGGCCAAACCTAATGACACCAGCCTTCTTTTGGAATAATAATCTTCCTTTCAGATTGTTTTGATCACAACAGAAAGGGGATGGGAGACTGTCAGGAAAAAGTGTGGAAGACTTTGAAACAGGCAGTATCTTGTCTAGGGTGCCCTTCCGTGGTTCCCTCCACCTCTCATGGTCTTTAAGCTATTCTACAACTCTGTAAGTTGTAGAAAACTGATAATAATGCAAATAATTTTTGTACATAGAAAAGCAAATTAGTTGTGTTCAGTGAAAAGTGATTGATTGTTGACAGTTTTATATCTGTAAATTCATCATTCCTTATTTGCCTATAAATGTGCAGTACTTTGAACCAGCTGTAACATTTTACTGGTTCCTTATTAATTAAGGAGTTAAATAAAATTTTTAATGTGTGTTAAAAAAATGCAAGGTACAGGACAGTACTATGGTATGCAACAATTTCTGTAAGACAAAAGGGGGCAGTAATGTGGATTCATATTTGTGTGTGTGTACACATAAAATTCTCTGGGAGAATATATATTCATATTTGATTATGTATGCATGAAAAGCAAGAAACTAATAGTAGCGATTATCTATTTGGGGCTGGAGAACTAAACGGGAAGATGGGTGAGACAGAGACTTTTCACTTCATCTGTTTTACCTTTTATTTTTAAGTCATGTAAGTATACTTCAATTATTTAAAAATTTTAAAGGTGTGAGAATTAATTTAAGCTTATAAATCAATGCCCTTTTCTTGTCATGTGATAAGCATTTGACTTAGTTTAGTTCTACATTTTACTGATCTCTGGTAGACATCAGTAGGAAGAAGATTTGCAACTGGAATAGGACAGAGGGAGCTGAGGCAAAGAAACCATGATTCCTAATGACAAATCAATAATACGGTATTTGGGGCTGGCCCCGTGGCCGAGTGGTTAACTTCGCATGCTCCGCTGCAGGCGGCCCAGGGTTTCGTTGGTCTGAATCCTGGGCATGGACATGGCACTGCTCATCAAACCACGCTGAGGCGGCGTCCCACATGCCACAACTAGAAGGACCCACAACAAAGAATATACAACTATGTACCGGGGGGCTTTGGGGAGAAAAAGGAAAAAATAAAATCTTAACAAAAAAAAAGGCTATAAAAAAAACATAAAAAAAAAATAATACGGTATTAGAGAAAGCAACACAAACATAATATAAGATGAACAATCAAGAATGATTAGTATATGGGGGGCCTGGTGGCGCAGCAGTTAAGTGCACATGTTCCGCTTCTTAGAGGCCCAGGGTTCGCCGGTTCGGATCCTGGGTGTAGACATGGCACCACTTGGCACGCCATGCTGTGGTAGGCGTCCCACATATAAAGTAGAGGAAGATGGGCATGCATGTTAGCTCAGGACCAGCGTTCCTCAGCAAAAAAGAGGAGGACTGGCAGTAGTTAGCTCAGGGCTAATCTTCCTTGGAAAAAAAAAAAGAATGATTAGTATATGACTTTATTTGAATATTTGTTTTAGTTTTGTACCTTTAGTTCCATGCATATTTAAGTGAAATATGCAGGGTTGAAAGGAAAACAATAAAAATTAATTGGAGGCTTGAGAAACCAGCCCTTTGAGGAAATGCTAAGGGAAGTGGGCCATTGGAATTGAAAAAGGAGCAAGAAACCATCTGTCTGTAAATACATCCTGACCACCGTAGAAATGTTTGGATACAGATATTCGATATTTTCAGAGACTGTGCTAGGAACTGGACTTAAATTTGTTAAGAAACATCATGATTAGAAGTCTGAAGAAAGAAACACATTAACAAGGAAGGTTGCAAGTCACCTTTTCTATTTTTTTTTTTCTTAGAAAGATGAAAAGATGAGATTCTAAGTCTTAGAAGCTGACCTATATGACTTTTTATTTTTCTCCAGCCTTATAATGTCTGCTTTAGGAGACAGATTTGGGCTTAAAGCCTTGTCCTTCAAAGACAAAATCTATGCATGTCCCAAATGTTTCTATATTGACACGTTGTTAGCTGGGATAATCTTTTCTCGTTTTAATCCATAATTTTAATTGGGGAGACATTTTGATCTTTGCTCTAACCAGCCTAACTTTTTAATTTCATTCAGGTGTTGGAAATGGAAATGGACGTGATCTGAAAGTACAAATAATAATGCGTAAAAGGATTGTCTTTGTCTGTGCTGCTTCCAAGAACTGTAGGGTAAGAGAAAGCACGTGAACTGAAAATTCTGGTATTTGTCTCAATCTCAATGTCAAATCAGCATCTTGACCTCCCCAGACCAGTGCTCACCACAAAGAGAGGCCAAGTTGCTTTCTGGTTACCATCCGACTGAGTGTCCCTAGTCAGAGCTAAATTAAACTCACTGTTCAAACTAGTTTTTTCAGGGCATTTTCCAGAATATATTTTCAGTTCAGAGTGTTGCATTGTCTTTCATTTTTCCATAAATGTCAAGCAGTTTCCCAGGAATCTACCAGAGTATTTTTTCTTTTTAAAGGAATCCTTTTGGTTGTTTTTTTTTTTAAGATTCGCACCTGAGTTAATATCTGTTGCCAATCTTATTTGTTTTTTCTTCTTCTTCTCCCCAAAGGCCTCTCCCCCACCCCCTGCCAGTACGTAGGTGTATATTCTAGTTGTAGATTCTTCTGGTTGTGCTTTGTGGGATGCTGCCTCATGGTCCTTTTATTGGATGGCACTGATTGTGAAATTTTAGTGTGCATGAAAATCACCTAGGAGCTTGTAAGATGCAGATTCCTAGGTTGCACCCCAAAAGTATAATTCAGGAAATTTGGTTTGGGGCCCAGGAATCTCTAGACTTAGTGATGTCCCAAGTCATTCTAACTCAGATGTCCCATGGAACTGCTCTGTGAGAAACAATGCAAGAGGAATCTCTTTACCCAAAGCAATGGGAGCTGGTAGTCAATGTTTTCTTACATGTTGGAGAAATGCCTAAGACTATGGACCTTTTCTGAAGCAATAAGCAAGCTTCCTTAATGGGTCTAAGAAAAATTAACTTTTAAAATTCTCAGGCTTCTGTCTCTAGTTCTACTATTACCTCTCCAACAGCACTCCTTTCCCTTCTTTTTGTGCCCCCCTCCCAACTGAGGGCACTCACCGAGGCCTGATCCTTGGCTTTCTGTTCTTCTCTCCACACATACTCTATTATTGGTTCTGTTCATCCATCCCCCTGGCTTAAACTATAATTTTTTTCTTTCATTCACTCAATATATTTATGAGCACCCACTGTGTGATAGATACTGGAGCTACAACATGGACAGTCTCTGCCCTAACAATTCAAACACATTTGTCAATCCGTATTTATCAAATGAGCTTTTCCTCTGCTTCTGCAAATGACACCAGCATTCTCTCGCTCAGGCCTTCAAATTTGGTATTATCTTTGGTTCTCTCTTTGCCTTGGCCCCCTATATTCAGTTAGTCACCAATTCCCGCTGATTATACCTTTGAAATCTCTCTTCACTCTCTCCCTTCCTTTCTGTTCCCATTGCTACCACCTAGTCTAGAACCTCATTTGCTCACGCCTAGATTTCTACAATCATCTCCTTACCTTTTCTTTCTCCTTATAATGCAGTATATAGGATCCTGCAATATGCATCCTGAAATACTGCTCTCATTGTGAAAAGCTTATAGGTAGAGCAGAAGACAAACTGCGTGCCCATGGTCAAAGCCAGTTACTATATTTGGCTCAGTATTCTTATCTGTAAAATAAAGATTACATCTCAAGTGTTGTGAGGATTAAATTACATAATATAGTTGAAGTTGCTTTGTGAGCTATTAATCACTAAATAAATGTTATATGTGATAATTATCAGGCCACTTTGTCACAAAGGAAATGCCCCACCATATTCTTCAACAACTTCCTTCTTATTTCCCTGGCTCTTCAACTCTCAAGATACAGCCCTATCATACCTGAGCTTATTTCCATCATAACTTGACCTGCAGTCTCCACTCCAAGTAGACTGGGTCCCCTTTGGCCTTTGGAACACAATAATGTCTGATTCATGTTTTTGTTGGTCTTTCCTCCCCCTTCCTCTTTCTGGCCCCATCCCCCACCCCCAGCTGCCTCCTGCCTGAACTGGATTATCTTTTCAATGCTCTTCTTCATTTATACAAGTCCTTCCATGCCCAACTCAATTTCTACCCCCTTAGTGAAGCTTTCTCATTCTATACCTCTGGTTAACCTCCCCTGAAGCACACAACAGCACACTCAGTCTTCATCATACAACTTGACATGTCATTATATGCCATGCTACTATTGTTCCTTATGTGTATAGCTCCCTGAAGCGTCAACTGAGTCTGCACCTTCTTCTGTATTTTTCACAAGGTCTAGTATAGACCTTTCTCACTGTGGTGCCACTATTATACAAGGATGAAGCAATAACAGAAATATTCAGTATAGCTTCAAAGTTGCTCATTCCAGAAACTTGACATATCTTTGGCCACTCCATCCAGCAGTCTGCTAGGAACAAGGTCTATGATCCCATCAGCAATCACAACATTTTGGATAGAACGTGACCAATTATGCATTGCTTTTTGAATGTGAATATCAACTTTAAAATTGAGCTTCTTAGCATGTTCCTAATATATGAAAATTGAGTGACACACATTCAACAGTAAAGTTTACTTGGTAAACCTCTAATAGAAAATTGAATACTTGCTTTTCAACAGTGCCCCACCATAACCCTCAGATATGTTGGCCTTTCAAAAATGTAAACAACAGTATTGCAACTTTATAGAAATAATGATTAACGTGTAGATATACATGTGATTGGGCTATGAGACCAAGAGTACTCAATAAATATAGGAAGCCTCAATAAGTGAACGTGAACTTCGCTGTTCTACTCATTATCTCATTATTAGCTAGGTTTATAGTTCTGAACTCCATGTATTCATTCACAGATACATCATGATGTGGAAACAGACAGAGTGATAATTACTCCAGTTAACTGTCCACCTCTGTATGACGACGTGAAAGTGCAATTTTTCTCTTCCTCCGTGAGTAATCAAGAAACAACCTATGCCATTATTCTTGTCTGGTCTTTGATTCTGGTTTGGGATTTCCTTTGCTACAATTCCCAACAAGGGAGATGATAGGAGATGTCAATCCCTAGCCAGGGAGAGGGAGAAAAGAAAAGCAACAAGTCAGATCTATAATTTTTTTTTTAAAAGAAAAGCATATGTAATTTTAAAATTCTCTTGCTCATTTGTTTTTTCTAAATTCTATACAATTTGCATGGATTAACTTTCAAATAAGAAAAAAATACAAAAACCAAGATGTTAAAACAACAAAGGTATGTTTTACTCTATAGCAGTGATCACATTTTTGTTTTGTATCTTTAAAATACATCACTCCCCAAGGGGATGCACTATAATTAGTGTTCGGGTGGTGAACATGATGTAATGTATACAGAATTTGAAATATGATGTACATCCGAAAAAAATAAAAATTAAAAAAAATTAAAAAATAACACTAGCTTGTGCCAAACTAAAAAAAAAAAAATTCATCACTCCCCATAATTTACAAAATACTTTAAAGTGAGGGAGATTTTATTTTCCTCTGAATTGATTTATAATACATTGTAAATGGTAGTTTTAATCTAATATTTACTTTATGAAAAACTGAACGTCTGCCATTGTCATTACTCTGAATATCACGTATATAGTTTATATTGATAGTCATAAAATGTGTGAGTAGGGCCAGCCTGGTGGTGCAGCAGTTAAGTTCGCACGTTCTGCTTCGGCGGCCCGGTGTTCACCTTCGGATTCCGGGTGCGGACATGGCACCGCTCAGCAAGCCCTGCTGTGGCAGCCGTCCCACATATAAAGTAGAGGAAGATGGGCATGGATGTTAGCTCAGGGCCAGTTTCTCAGCAAAAAGAGGAGGATTGGCAGTAGATGTTAGCTCAGAGCTAATCTTCCTAAAAAAAAAATGTGTATTATTCTGTATATAACAAATTTCTAAGCCTCAGTAGTTTCATCTTCCTATTAAATCACCAAAGAGAACTGCCAATAAGTAAATATGCTGATCAATTTAAAACTTATTTCCTGTGCCTTCCTTCAGCTGCTGCTTGCTCCCTGTTGGGAGAGAATCTGTTAAGTATTGAAATGGTAAATATGTTGAAGCAGGTGACCTGGATTGTTCCCACAGTGGATGGTTACCCCTTGAATAATGGACCAGTTTGAATTCTCTATCAGTGGTCTCTACACCAAGCAGAAGCACTGGTGTAACGGCATTGACCCATTGACATTAGTAATACCTGGCCTTTGTGATTTTCCAGGGCCATGAGATGAAAGCACTTTCAAAAAATTTAGGTATTTTTATCATCATCAATAATGACGGTTAATTATCCAATGCAGCTGCTCCTTGTAGAAATGGACAATATATTTGGGCATAAATAATCATAGATCCTTAGTAGATTCTGTTTAGCACTATCTAAACCAGATTAAAAGACCACTGTCTACATTTATAAATACCTATCACAGAAAAAATAGATTTCCTTGAAATTTTTGGTAGAAACAGCAAAAGAACAGCAGTCTCGGGCCGGCCCAGTGGCGCAGGAACAGCAGTCTCAGGCCGGCCCAGTGGCGCAGCAGTTAAGTTCGTACGTTCCGCTTGGACGGCCCAGGGTTCACCGGTTCGGATCCCAGGTGCGGACATGGCACCGCTTGACAAGCCATGCTGTGGTAGGGGTCCCGCATATAAAGTAGAGGAAGATGGGCACAGATGTTAGCTAAGGGCCAGTCTTCCTCAGCAAAAAGAGGAGGATTGGTGGCGGATGTTAGCTCAGGGCTGATCTTCCTCAAAAAAAAAAAAAAAAAAGAGCCGTCTCTTAAAGCCTTCTCCTTTGTGTGTTAAGTGTAATGTTAAAGACTGTAAGTGCTGCATATTTAATGGCTACAATTGTTTGATAAACAAGAATAAAGGAAGGAATTTTAATCACTTTGGAATGATTAGTTCTTGGTATCAATTTTACTATGAAAAATAACCTTTTATTTTTAAACCATGTCTTTTTAGAATATTCCTAAGTACTATGACAAATGCCCGTTTTTCTTCTGGTTTCATACATCATTCATGAAAAACAGGTATGGCTATGATATAATCCAGTAGAAATGGCTTCATCTTCAATGTATGTGTAAGGTGAAATGGCAAGTCTTTTGCTGATTACCATAAGCTCAATTTATAGAAACCAAAAAGTCCTCTAGTCACCACTCTTCATTGCCTTACCCATCTTAATCTGAGTATTTAAAAAATATGGTTATTCTTGAGACCCCCTGTTGCATCATCCTCAAGGTCTATACCATAGGACTGCATTATAAGTTAAAATGTATTATAATCAGATCTCGGGTGTGGTGGTAAATCCCTCCCATGGAAGTTTAATATGAGTCTGCTCAGTACCTCGAATATGGCAGGTCCTCAGTATGTGTTGATTTACTGATGACCGGCCACCACCAAATTCTCTTCCAAAAGAAGGCATCACCTAGCAAGGCTTCAGCTAGTTTAAAAGCTGATTGACTCATTTATATCAATGGCAGAAGTTATAAGACAGAATAAGTATCATAAAGACAGCTAACAAAAATCATTAATAGTCTCCCATTTAAAAGGATTTTCTAATAACTAAATTGGGAAAGCTTTTTTAAAAATTAATTGATTTGAAGATTATTATTCCAAAGAATCTTCTACCATATCTGGAAACTCATTCCTGAGTCTATAAGTTCTTCACTTTAAGGAGTATGTTTTGTGGTGCTGAAAATTTCAGATCATTGGTATCACCATACCATGAAATACAAAAGGAAAGTAATATTCAAAACATTGTGCAGGTGAGTTTTGAAGAAGTGGTTGTGACTGTACGTGGCATGAATTGATAGTTCTCACTACATGCAAGCCTAGCCTTTCCTTCAACCCTGAACTAAATCTAATCACACAAGTCCAGTGACGCAACACTGAACTGAACATCCGGCCTACACACTTACAACGACACACATCTAATGGGTTCTGATAGACTGAACTTTGGATTTAATGGAAAATTTCTAGCAATTTTTTCCCTAGATGTTTGCAAACAATAAACTTTGATTCCTAACAGGAACAAAGTCCCTCATATAGACATCTGGGCAGAACGTCACTTGATGCTACTCCTGAAAAGTGGTTCTTGCTAAGAACAGTTTTTTCCTTTAAAACACCATAATCATATAGGAGAGGCAACAAATTAGATGACTTTTCTCCTCACTTATGTGTTTCTAAAGATTTAACATTTAAATTTCCATACTACCTAGTAAAGCTGTTTTTATTAGTTACAAGATTCTTAATCAGCTGAAAATGTCAGCTTCATCATTTAAAAGACACTCAGTATTTTATTACTGGGTTTTAATACACATCGAGTCTCTCTGGCTGATTTGTCACATATAGAAACTTATTTTATTAAACCCAGATGTCATTAACTCCATTACAGGCAATGTTAAAAGAATCGACGACATGTTGTTACTGCTGTGTTACTGAGGATTAAGATACTTTGCGTCTCCCTAGAGAAGGTGGGAGGACGGGCTCTGAGAAGGGGCTGAGCCTAACGGTGGCCAGGTCTCTTCTAAAGCTCTAACAAGCGGGCCCGGCTGCATGGCTTTCCTCTTAGCCCAAAATTAAACGTAATGATTTTTTTTCTATTCTAGGCTTTATCTTTCAAGAAGCGAACTGGATAATCCCCATAAACAGAAGACATGGAAAATTTACGGTCCAAAGTTTGCAGTCGAGATATATTTTCAAGCCAGAACTAACGTCTGACTGAGCACAGTGTCCTTTCCAGGATAGAATCACGTCTTTTCAATCCCTACTGCACGTTGACATCTTAAAAACCTGTCTCTTTGACAGTATACTTTTATTTACATATATGTACATGTGTTAAGAAATCTATTACAAATATAAAATGTCAGTGGCAGTTTTTTTTTCTTCTTTGAAGGAATATACTTCACACATAGTTTTCATCTGTATTGAGATAAATTTGGAACACAGTACACAGGAAAACTCGCCAGCCCTGGGGGTTAGTGGTTAAGATTCAGCGTGCTCACCACTGCGGCCTGGGTTCGTTTCCTGGTCAGGGAACCACACCACCCCATCTGTTGGTTGTCATACTGTGGCAGCTGCATGTTGCTGTGATGCTGAAAGCTGTGCCACCAGTTTTTCAAATACCAGCAGGGTCACCCATGGAGGACAGGTTTCAGCAGAGACTCCAGACTAAGACAGACTAGAAAGAAGGGCCTGGCCACCCACTTCCAAAAAAATTGGCCATGAAAACCCTGTGAAGAGCAGCGGAGAATTGTCTGATAGAGCGCTGGAAGGCGAGAGGATGGTACAAAAAGACCGGGCAGGGTTCTGCTCTGCTGTCCACAGGGTCGCTGGGAGTCAGAATTGACTCAACAGCACTAACAGGAACATTAAAAGTTACCACTTTTAAGAACTTTGAAATAAAACTTTCATATCAAAATAATCGAGATATTTTAAAAATGCGATTCTCCCCAATACTGTGGGTTTATTTCATTTACTTATATATTTTTGAACAAGTATGTATTCCCCGCTTTCACATTTGTAATTTCAGGTTTATTAGAAAGGCAATCCCTATTTTCTTCCTCCACTTGATTTATAAACTGTCTGTTAGCAAACATCACATTGGCAGCAAAGACTGTTTCAAACCCCAAGAACCATTCCACAAGCAGTCCCCCACCCCCAACACACACTTCTCTCTTGCCCCAAGCACCGCACGGTGTGACGAGCTTCCTTTAATTCTACAGGCACAGACGTCGGGGAGGCTAACAGAATCTTGGTAAACATGAAGGATAAAGAATCTCAGTAACTTTTGCTTTTGTGTAACATCATCAGTGAAGCCAAAGGAAATATTTGCCTGGAGAAATCTAGATTATTTTACAACCCACCCCTACTCACAACCAACTTCACTCGGGTGATGTGGAACTACGAGGAAAGGTCACCTTTCTGTCATAAACACACGCTAGCCCTGTGTCCACCGGAAATCATATTCTCATTGGTACTGGGTGCTATTTTATTCTAAGTACCTTCACTGCAACTTTATCTCAGGGCCATAATTGTCCTTGAAAACAGTTCTAGTTTGGCTTTATTTAAATTATCCTTGAGTGATTTTCCTTTTATTGGCAAGGCTCTCAACAGTCTAGACCAAGTTGAATTTATCAAGAAGTGAGAGGTAGCAACTGATAAGAACCGGTGCCTGTGCTAAAACAGTGTACTCATTCCTGAAAACCTTGTGCTCGGCAAAAAGCACACTAAAAAAAAAAAAAAACAAGTTCGTGGGGAAAAAATAGGGTTTGGGACGGACCACTCCAACTAAGCAACTTCGTAACCGGCATGCTAACCACTCACCACCCAGGTTGGCAGCTCAGACTATCTGGCAGTTGCCATCGTAGGTATCTTTTTTAAAGGGGACCTAGAGCCGTACTTTAGAGAAGGGCTGGTGGGTGGCAGAGCGGCACAGATGGGAGTAGAGCTCTGAGCCGCTGGGCATCATGGTGGCACAGAAAGCCGTGCAATCCTGGCAGGCTGCCTGGTTATGGTGCTCTTTTTTCCTCTCAAAATAGCCCACAAAGGGTCCCAGCTACCGGTGCAGCAGCGTAGCTGAAGGCTGTCTGCTTTTCTGACAGAAGTTGTCATTTTACTCCCCTAATTGGGCTTCCCTTGGAGGAAGAGTTATTGGAGGAACATGCTTTCAAGTTCCTTCCACGTTATGACTACTTTATTCCCTGTATTTGTGTGACAGAAACGTGTTGTGGCAGAATACGTTGTACGGTTTCCTTTAAAATTCCTGGAGCAACAACCCACGGAGGGCAGAGGTGGCGGCGGGCTTAGGGGAATGGGGAAAAACTGCGATCTCACTCTTCAACCGAGCCAGTCACCTTTCTCAATACTGCCAACAACAAGGGAAGGAAAGCGCAGTTTTTAAGAACCTTGCTTTTAGAAATAAAGGGGACTACAGTTGGGGTTTCTCTCCCCTAATCCTCCAAAATGCATCAAGATTTCTGGCAATTCTGAGTCACCACACTCCCCTGCTTTTGCTCACCTAACAAGAACTGGTTTAGGGCCTCTTGGGTATTGCTTTCTTCAAACCCACTGTGAAGCGTTCTTTGACCAATGCAAGAAACTTCCATCATAATACATCAGAATAATACTGGTTTTCTTAAACAGAATTTACTAATCTGAAATAGAATTATCCAAAACTTAATAGCAAGAAGTTTAACTATTTTAAAAAATAGAATGGCATCCTGCCAAGTCAGTCCCGTCCCATCCACAGCCTGGTGCAGGGGGAGTGATTCCAGAGAGCCAAGATTCATACCGCCAGTGTATGTAAAAAGTGTGTATTTTGGTCCATTTACCTACAGTGAAATAATTTTACATCAGGAATCTTGCTGACAAAAACCAATGCTTGTTGCAAGAAAACCACCACCTCGGAATATTACTAAACATGCCTCAAACATCACTGTCACTTAGTTCTTTGCATGGATATAAAGTACTTAAACAAAACAACTCATCATATGCTCAAATATTAGGTAAATAATTTAATGATGATAGAACAATAGAATTTCTTTAAACACAATATTTCAAGTTACTATATTTTTGTCTGGAGTACAAATCTGAAATGGTACAAATTGTACCCAAATACTGAACCATGAATTAAGCAAACAGAATGAAAAAAAAAATTCTCCTGACTTTGGTTTCCATTCCTTACTCCAACTCACTCTTCCTTGCCTCAGACGGCTTCTACTGCAGACACTTAGTTCAATCCTTAAAGGACAACATGAGAGGGTCTGCTGCCAACAGGGCTAACCCCCAGACGACCCACAGGCGCCGGGCAGGGGGACCACAGACTCTGAAGCACTTCACTTCCTGCTGGAAGCCAGTCCCATTTTCTACTTCGCGTCAAGCCAAGACTGCTGAGATGAGGCACCCCTCAGTAGCTACTGACCATTTAAGTACGGAGAGAAAAGCAAGGTAGAAAAATTATTTACATTCTGCCAACAGGGACAGACACACCTGGTATGGACTACTATTAACATTGTCAGGCTGCCTGCTTTCAGTCTCACAGGCTGCTTAAGAACACTTTTTACTGCGAGAGCCCTTGCTGGTCTTGGAGTGGCATGGAATGAGGCGGCTTGCTTTAGTGGTGCCGAGGAGGACTCTCTTACACCAGGTGGCCAAGGAGCAGCTGCCCATCCCCAAGTCTGGGGATCGGATGAACTGGGGTTTTTGTTGTGGTTAGTACACATACATGGCAGAGTTTAACAAAACGACTTTTCCTGTTTCCTTGCTTTATAAAGTCACACCCCCACATGGTCATCATTAAAATTCACTGACTGCCAGTACCAAATGTGAAAGGCTCCGAAACTGTAAAAGCAAGGCAAGCAGTATGGATCCTGAGACATGTTAGAATGGGTCAGCCCAGACATTACTCACAGTGGAGTGCAAACACTACACTGTGTCTAGTTCTGTCCGAGATGGGAGGACTCCACCCATGAGCCCCATCACTCAGTCACCAGACAGGGAACGAGGGCTTCTCTTGGCTTTGGCGCTCTGCTCCCTGGATGGGTTTCCAATTGGTGCAGGTAATGAGTGAGAGGCTCAAAGTAGATCAACAGCCCATAGATGGTCCAACACAATACTCTGGAATCCCACCCAGACCAGGAGCAAGACAGAAGCTAAGGGCTGTTGTCAGCCACAAGCTGACTTCACAAAGCACAGCAGCACAGCCCCCTCCCTTCAGCCCCTTCCTCAACCTAAAGCCCAGCAGACAGGAAGCTCTTTGGGAGAGGAGAAGGGAAGTTGGCACAGGGGAGGGCGTGCTGTTGCCTGAAGGCCTGATGCTCTAGGCCAAACCCAACAAGACATCAGAGTGTAGAATATGATTCCACCTAGAAAATGAATGGCACTATTTTAACAGTAGAGCATCCTGGGAAAATCCAGGATGCCTACTCTGAAACTTAAATCAAGAACATGGAAGCCACACCAGTATGCAGGTATGGTCTCCTCTTTAAAACACAGATGGATATTTTAGTTTTCAAGCACCACAGGAAAACTTTTTAAAAACTTTAACCACTTAGTATAGTATAGGTGTTAAGCAGATTTTAAAAGAGACCCTACATATAGGATGGCTTAAGCCATCACTTATAACCATCTTTATGAAACGTGGTTTACGCCTCTAGGTTTTCCTGGTGAGATTTGAGATCAAACATGGAACAAAGTGTGCTTCACTCACAACACATAGCCATCCAGACTGCATGTACACACATACAGGGTTACGCAAAAGCCCTGATATAACTATATTTAGCCTTTCAGATTCGGTACAGACGGCCAGCAGCTCGCCCTGAAAGTCCCACCAAGGACAAGAGCAGTAACTTTTCTATTTCAATACAATTATGAGCAGAAATTACATGATGCAAAATAGAAGTCCTTCCATAAAGCTGAAGATTTAAAGCAGAAGAAGAGAAGACAAAAACAAATTTCCCACAAAATCAAAATAATTCCACATTGGTCTTGTACTCCATGAAACCCTGAGATGAACTGCAGTCCTCAAACGCCTATTTGGATCTAGGTTCGCCAGAACACGTCAGTAAGCTTCAAACTGGCTCATCATCAACTTTCTGCTGTATTCATAGGCCAAAAATAGTGCCCCGTTGGCAGGGAACGCTCGGATCATAGTAGGTTTCAGTCCAGAATACAAGGCCATTATTCCTAGAAGATAAAAGGTGATGGAAGACTGAGACTCCCCTCCTTGGAGCCACCCCACAAAGCTGCAAAGCATAGATATTTTTACACTTAGAAATCCAGCCAATAGCACTAAAAACCAACGAGTGATGGAAAGACTTATTTCCGGGTTTCCCTGGACTGACGGAAACAAATCAACTAACAGAAACAGGACAAGTGTCAGGTCTCCCAGCAAAGCTGGTTGATGCTTAGGTAACATATAGCAATTCCACACCTGGTTAACTTCTGGTAAATGGATTGGGTAGAGCTGAGGCCTCACGTGGGCAGACAGAAGGCAACCACAGAGCCACAGGAGGCAGCAGCCTTGCAGCTTCTCCTGGGGGGTGAGGGCCACGAGGCATTGGGCCAGCAGAAAGAGCACCGGCACTGAAGTCAGAGACCTGTTTCTAGCATCAACACCAGCGTTGAAGTCAGAGACCTGTTTCTAGCATTAGCACTGCCCAAGGTAGTTATGAAGAACTAGTTAGATAATTGAGGTGTGAGTACTTTGTAAAACCATAAAGTGTTACACAAATTCAAAGAGGGGTTACTATCAGTAATGTACAAGATGTCTGCACTCTATTTGGGATACAAACGAAACAATTTCTGCATATTGTTATGGTGCTTTTTTTTTCTTTCTCTGCTTTATTTCCCCAAACCCCCCCTGTACATAGTTGTATATCTTAGTTGCAGGTCCTTCTAGTTGTGGGATGTGGGACGCCACCTCAACATGGCTTGACGAGCGGTGACATGTCCGCACCCAGGATCCGAACCCTGGGCCGCCACAGCGGAATGCGCGAACTTAATCACTCGGCCACGGAGCTGGCTCCTGCTCTCTCTCTTAAAATCAAGACAGGGACATTCACATCCCAAGGTTTAAGACGTACAGTGGATGCTGGAAGGACAGAACTTTACTCACTAGTTGCATAAAACTGGCTTTAAACAAACATTAACTGGGAAATCTTTATCCTCCTGCTTAACTCTAAAAATTGATAGCAAATTACCTTCAGAAGTTGCTCAGTGCATTTCTAATTCCAGAAGTCTTAGCATTAAGGATGTTGTACATTCTTTTAAATCCCTTCGTGGTTCTTAGAGATCATTTTCTGATAATACATTATGTAAAACAAGTGGTGCTAACTTCAAAACACCTATTCCCTTAGACAAAGCCCCTAGTTAACAATTCCCTCCAGGCTATTGAGAACAAAGAATCCTGACAGGTACCCGGGCCAGGGGTTAGGAATAAGAACTTTAAATTTTCTTGAGAGTAATGAAACTAAACTAACTAACTAACTAAACTAAAGACAGGGGGTTGGAAACAGAAATCCACAAATGTGGATTAATATACAGTACTAGAAAAGGGATATGCGGCGGGGGAAGAAAGCAATTACACACCTGACCACCTCAATGAGACTAGCACCGAAATGACCAGCCCCTCTAAACATACCTCCTGTTTCTGCCATTACCAGACTCACCTTCATTTCTCACAACAGTTATAAATGTTCCAAGAAATCCTGCCTGTTTCCCCGACATGGAAAGAACTTGAATTCTGGATTTTATACAATCCACTGGGTATACAGCAAGCCAGAGGCAGATTCCACCAATGCCACCACTTAACATCAAAGGGACAGGGCCTAGAGAAGAAAATTAGCAAACAGTATTTTGTCTCAAGGGCAGCTGATGTGATATTTCCAGAGGCCAATGGCAGTGGCCGGAGGTAGGTACAAACAAAAACGCTGCAAACACAATTCCCTGAGGAGACTGTCGAAGCTCTAAGAGCATAAGGTTCCGGTTGGTGGCCTGCGTCTACCCCTCATCATGCCAGGACGAGAAGCCCGAGTGAGGGTCATGTTGAGGCTGATCACTGTGGCACTGTGGCCATCCTGTGCCATCCTTGGAGGGCTGGCCCCTAGAATCAGCAGGCCCCCAGCAGCATGGCAACGCCTTACAGGAGGAATGAGAATAGAGGCCACTGAAATGCAGGGTGAGGCATTTATCAGCCTTCTCTTAACTATCTTAATGCCCCACAGCCCTGATTCTTCCTTTACCATGAAAAACCAACGTTGTCTTATTAAACAAGGCAGTTAAGCCTGGGAGCTTGACCAACCCCAGAATAAGTCCACCAACCATGAAGGGAGGTGTTCAAGAAAAAAGTTATCACCCATGTGATTCAAACATTGATATGGTTGTATCCAGCAGCTAAACAGAACAAACTAGAAAGAACTACACTTTTCACTGCTCTCAAAACACTATCAAGACTTATTACCAAGTTCTAAGTTTATTGCAAGCTGACTTATAGGTAATTTCCCACAGGGAAAGTAATTTCTATATTTCTTCTTCCCGAAAATAGATCCAGAAGAAATTCACAAATGTTATTCTAGGGAAGAAGTTCGGGATGTGCTGCTCCAGCCCCTGTCCTGAGGAAATTATGAAGCCCAGAAGAAGATGCTAGAAATCATTCGGCCCTGTTACTTTCTGTGATTTAGAATCTCCCCAGTGCCAGGTGGATCCCCTACAAGGCGGCGCAGAGTGCACAGAATCCGCAGCAACCATAGAGTCGGGAAGCGGACACCATCAACCCACCCGCCGTCCACGCAAATACATTTACCTAGTTCATCTTTTGATCTCCCAGATGCAAAAAACGATCAGCTCAGTTCATAGCCACCAAAGAAGAAGAAATAGCCCGGTACTTCTCGAAGTAAAGTGCTCGAGAGTCCATGGTAGAAACCCAAGGGGCCATCCTTCCTAAGGATACTCTTCACGACAGACCAAACTGTACTGGGAGGAGACACAGAGAGACAGTTACAGCAGGCGAAGCAGCTGAATCTGTAAACAGAGAACCAGAATTCTAAAAGGCCGCTGTGGGAAGGAAATCTCAGGGAAGCTCAGATACAGCTATTTTATAACAACCTTTGTCACCTGAACTACTCCAGGGTAAAGAAATCTCATTAAAATGGATGCACACATTTCTAGAAGGCATATTATCAAAGATGTAAAAAAGCTAACATCCAATTTTTCAATACGGAACAAGTGAAATTACAATAAGGAGTTGTCCAAACTCAGCAAGAATAAAACGGTATCCTATTTGCCCAGTCCCTTACCTCCCTCGATTTCTATCTCCCCAACCTTTCTTTTGATCTGCTATGTTCTGAGAAAATTGGTTCAGGTGTTTAGGGTTTGTCTTATTCTGTGTCAGTGCAGGGAAACGAGCAAGTAACATTAAACATTACTTTAAGGCAAGACAAAAGAAATTCTAAGAATGGAGCTACAGCTCCTGTAAGGCAAGAAGCACCAGGACTTAGTTCTTAGAGAGGTAGGGGTGCAAGGCTTTCTAATTAAGCAGATCCGAGTCCTGCAGCAGCCGGAACACAGCACCCCGTCCATCTAGACTCCTCTTCCCGAGTACGTGCGCCGTGGCAGGAAGAGCGCAGAACCCGCACACTCAGCAGCCTGGCGGACCCCTCACTCCTCACTTTGTTCTCAGAGAGCAGGTGACTCAGTTTGGACCAATGAAGGACCAAGCCCAGAGGTAATAAAGGCCACCTGCTTTTGATGATTATCTTCCTTCCTCGGACTTCAGAAGGCTTCATCGGGTATTATCCATCAGCCAGGTCCTTCCTGCAACGCTGCTCTCATCCTCGGATGTGAACGTAACAAAGTAACCCAACTCGACACGGCCAGCCTACCTTCCCATCCAAGTCTTAACCCCAAGCTACTCTACACCCCTGCGTGGCCACTGCTATGCCCAAAATACAGTCAGCCAGTACTTACTTTCACGCAAGCTGTCCATCTGCCTAAGTCCTTTGGACCTAACCATTTTCCTTAAAAATACCTTAAACCACTTCAAGGGGCATGAGGGCAACTTTCTGGGGGCTATTAACGTCCTACTTCTTGGGCACTGGTTACAAAGGCATGTTCATTTCACACTTACGATTTCTGTGTGTGTTCGCGTTACTGTGTACACATACTATCTCAATAAAAAGTCTTAAAGACTCACAGTTTTGGACTCTGGGCTATGAATAATAGATTCAAATTGGTTGCAAAGAATCCCAAGGGTGCAGGAAATTGGGCTCTATTACAAACCCCAGCCTCGCTGCTGCAAGGGGACTGGTAACTCTGAAAATGGTCAATTTATCTACCAATTTTCCCCAGTGGATTGACAGGGTCTGAGTTAACCACAGCAATATTCACCCCCAGAACTGCAGTCAGCCAGATGTGAAGATAAATAAGCAAGTTTTGAGATTAATCAGGATAATAAATTGCTTTACAATTCAAATAAATCATATTACGTGACATATACACCTTCACAGGGTAACTAGGATCTTTCAAGACTGAGCTGGAGAGGAATTTGATCTGAAGGGCAGCTATGCTCACAACGGTCCTGCTCAGTGTTCCCAGAACTGGCGCCCTTTGCAGGTCCGCTTGAAGGATTAGGGAGGGGCGTAAAGAAAGTTACCGCGGGGATCTGAGGTGATCAGCCTGAACATCTACGTGAAACCTGGGAAAGGGCATCAAATATTCATCTCAGAACCAAAGCGGCCCTTATGAAGGCTCAGTTCTCACACACAGTTCCAAAGCTGTCTGCCATGTGCCTCCGAAAACAGCTGGGGATCATGCCTTATGCCCTCAACCGGTCAAAAGGGGTAGAAGCTCCTGGCTTCATCACTTCTGGGGTATTAAACACCTGTCTATGATGTTCTGTGGCCTGGGGGGTGGGTCCGACCACCACAAATAGTCCGTTCAGAAAATTATTCTGATTGGTAGAAGTTCTAGAAACAGTATTTTGGATTAGACACATCTGTTTCTATATCTGTCACTTAATTTTAGTACAATATATTTTTTAAAATACTCAATACATGCTCGAGACCTAATGTTTGTGCCCAAGCGGTGCTTACTTCTGGCTTTTGGCTATCTTCCCCGACATCTGCGTTTCGTACATGGTCTGTAGCCGGCACTTCACAAGCTCAGTGGGGCAGAGCACCAGGGCAGCAAACGCGGAGGCGAAGGAACCGGCAGCCGCATTATGCAGGTCACTGAAAGGACACAGCACAGGAGACCAGTTACCTGTCCAGCCGTTCATTCATGCAGCACTCACTGCGCTGAAACTCAGTGGTAAAGGAGAGGGCAGATGAAGGGAGAGAAACACTTCCTGAGCGCCCACCAGGAACGTGCACGTGCTGTTTCATTGAAGGATCTGCAACTCGGTGAGGCGAACAGCAAGACCCCAACTGCCACACGGAGAAAACGACACTTAGACATGATACATGTTGTGCCCAAAGTCACACAGCTGCTAAGTGGCAATGATAGGATTCGAACCCAGGTCTGCCTGACTGCAGGATCCATGCTCCTTTATCAGTCACAACGCTACGGACTGAATGTTGGGCCCCCCACCCCAGATTCCTTTGTTGAACCCTTTAACCCCAATGTGATGGCATTTTGCGGGCGGGGAGGGTCCTGTAGGAGGTAATTAGGTTTAGATGAGGTCACGAGGGTGGAGTCCTCATGAAGGGATTAGCGCCCTTATAAGAGACCAGAGAGCTAGGTTGTGCTCGCTCTCTGCCATGTGAGGACACAGCAAAGTGGTCCCTCTGCAAAACAGGAAGAGGGCCCTCCCCAGACATGGAACCAGCTAGCACCTTGATCCTGGACTTCCCAGCGTCTAGAAGTATGAGTAACAAATGTGTGTTGTTTAAGCCACCCAGTCAATGGTATTTTGTTACAGCAGCCAGAACAAGAAACACAGTGACACACAAAACAAAACCAAAAACCATGGAGGAGGAAAACATTACCTATAGTCCCATCACCCAAAAACATACACTATTAATACTTTAGTGTATTTGCCGCTAAGCTTTAAATAAAACTAGGTTCTGAGGCTATGCCTACATGCTCAAAATCCAACCTGGAGCAGTGGAGCATATAACTGCCACAGATGAAAACCCAGGATAAATTTTTAACCAAAAAGCTGCCATTGCAAAAAGATTTCCCAGGTCAGCTGATGACCGCCTCAACCTCAGCAACAGACGGCATGAGGGTGTGATGGTGCCAGAGGAGAGCATAAGGCCGGTGCACGTCAGCAGTTCGAGGGTTGTAGGTAAAATGACTATACTGGAAATGTAAACGGAGGAATGAATGCACATTAGTCCAAAAGCGGAAGCACTCACCTCATCTCCTATGGGTTTAGTACCACCAGCCACAGTCACCAGCACCATGCATCAGGAGGTGCATAACGTCTGAGCGTCTTTTTTTGTGATGTTGGCAGCCATTGGTAGTCATTATGGAGATCTGTTACTTTATTAGGGGTTGTAAAATGGTGATATTCCTATTTAATTCTATGATTTTTTTTCATTTATTAGTTGGAATAACTTGAAACATTTAAATACTCTTTCTGAAACATGAAAGAAGAGAGCCCCATTTTTCGTTGAGTAAATGTTAAAACAGTAATAATGACAAGTCCAAGTATTGAATTTGAATTGCCTCAGGGTATCTGAACAGGTCTTCCTGTTTGTAAATACAGTTTTTAAAAGCTTCTTAAGAAATTTTATGATTTCTGATTTCACTCTGATTGTGATTTCTGTTAAATGCCAACTGGTGCTAAGTGTAACGTAATACTTCTTTTGTTTCATTTTTAACAGGGACGAGGAGGAATAATGTCACTCACAGAGGTATACTGTTTAGTAAACCGAGCTCGAGGAATGGAAGTAAGAATAGAATATTTAGATATTCTTTTAACTAATTATAGACTTTCTTAATATAGTACAAATTCCCCTATAGTGAATAGAATTTGAGGAAGGGTTGTGAATATCAAAACTATTTGGAGAAGCAGTGTGGTGCAGTGAATAGAATACTGCCCTGGGGTCTAGGAGGTAGATTCTGTTCCTGGTTTTGCCAGTGATTTGCTGAGTGACCTTGAGTAGCTTACTTAACCTCTCTGGACTCAGGTTTTCTACCTTTAAAATAAGGGTTTGGACGCACAGATACCTTTCAGCTCTAATGTTCTGTGTTCGTATTGCTGTGATTAATAAGGTTGAGTGTGATGCCCCTTCTCTGTGATAGTCACCTGTTTGAATTAACTGGGTTGGATACCAATTGCCTGTAAATGATACAGAAAAAGCTGCCCTGCTTCTTTGGCTCTGAATCTGCAGCCGCTGTTCAACTCTCATTGTCCCTTCACACCCAGATGTCCTTGGCCTCCAGGGTTCTCACCGTTGTGCCCTCTAAATCAGTTTTGTGGTGTCAGCTCCATGCAAATGACCCACACCTGTCTCTCCAGCATTCAGCCTGCCCCATGAGCTAAGCCTCTGCTCTGTTCTTATTTCAATAGTCATCATAACTGCCATCAGTGAGTGTTCCCCATCCGCCAGGCACTCTGCAAGGGTTCCCTCATCTAGCCTCCCAATAACTCAGTGAGGGGCCTACTTTTACTGTCCCTGTCTGGGGGATAATTTGGGGAAGAGGAAATTGAAGCTTAGAAAGATTAAATAATTTGACCATGGCAAATTATTTGGACCCAGGCTGGGCTGGCTCTGGAGCCATTCTTTGTGACTCAGAGCTGTGCTTGTCAGCCACCACATGGGCTGAGTCTTTAAGGCCATGTGGTCCAGAAGGGTAGCCGCTAGCTAGCCACGTGTGGCCACTGTGAACTTGAAGTGTAGTTAATGTAAACTGAGAGGTGCTCTAAGTGTAAATTATACATTGACTTTACAAGATTTAGTACAGAATAAAGAATTCTTAAATATCTCATTAGTAATTTTTGTATTGATAATGTGTTGAATTTTTGGACCTATTGGGTTAAATAAAATGTACGTATTAAAACTAATTTCACCTGTTTCCTTTTATTTTTTTAATGTGGCTACTAGAAAATTAAAAATTACATTTATGACTTGCATTTTGTTTCTGTTGGATAGCACTGCTTTAATGAGTAGAAGTCTGCTTCTTTGTTAATCCTTTTTGCCTTGTAGTGATTAAGCTACCTAAAATCCTTGATAAACGATGCTTTAAGTTTGCTCTTCTGTTTCAGTGGTCATTATAATTATATAGCATCACTCTATTAATTTTCAGTGTAAACTGGATTTGTTTCCCCATTAGTTGCTCTCGCCAGAAGATTTAGTGAATGCGTGCAAGATGCTGGAAGCGCTGAAATTACCTCTCAGGTAAAAGGTCCTCCGCGGGGCCTTGCTGGCTGTAGTCGCTGCTCCTCACAGAGTGGACAGGCAAGCGCTGCCAGGTGCCGTCCTGCAGGGCCAGCCACCATATCGCCCCTCTTGAAATTACATTCCGTGTGAACAGAATTCACTGGGCCCACAAGCATCTCTGTCATTCTGGCCTCCATCCTTAGGGCTGGGCGTGGCCTGCGGGTGCTAGTAGTCTGACGGCTGTGGATTGAGGGCAGTGAGAGTAGAATGTAGGCACCTCCCATGAGGCCAGAGTAACCAGCGCCTCCTCCCCTAGACATTTTGCGTTAGTTTCTGGAAGCTTAGAAGTGCAAATATTGAGCTGTGAATTACATTTTCCTTATCCTCAGGTTAAAAAAAAGTAGCCATACGTATTTCTGGATTATAGAAAAGCCTCTGGATTATAGTTCATAATTTTATTACCTGTTTATTCATGAGCTTTTTAGTTATGCCATGGTTGCTTGTGGTCGTTATGTTTTAAAGGTTATTTTGTGTTATTCTTCCCCTCATACCTGGGCATAAAAGATATCAAGAAATACTTGCGCCTCCTCAGGGGTTGAAAATCCCGGATATTCATGGCTTTGTTCTCCCATCTGCGATTTGTAGGCTCCGAGTTTTCGACAGCGGCGTCATGGTAATTGAGCTTCAGGCCCACAAGGAAGAGGAAATGGTGGCCTCAGCCTTGGAGACAGTATGTGAACCCGGCTTCCTCTGGTTATTAGGGCTTGCTACCAAGACGCGATGCTTAGCAACTTGAGAAACAGGATTTCCTTTTGGATTTAACTTTACTAAAAAGTAACATTTGAAGACCCAATTAAAAACAGTTTATCATTAATGAATAAATAGTAATCAAAATTATACTTTGAAAGCTTTTTGAAACTTACCGATACTCGTAACGTCTTGTAAGTAAGGAGATAGAATTAGTGAGGCGTTCTCTTTTCATTTGATGCCCAGTGTTGAGAACAGGTTCTTAACTCTGTTAATCAGAATGTTACCCATGACTGAACTTTTTCTTTCAGTAACACCCACATAAGCAGCATTATAAAACATCACAAGTTGTTTTGTGAAATAATTGCTTCAAAAAATATGAAAAGCAACTGTAGTTTAGATGGCTTTTGCTGGCCAAACTGCTAATATTACTCATTAGGATATTTGAAATATTACTGCCTTCATAGCCTCTGCGGCGAGCCTGTATAATTTGAATAACTCATATTTATTATGCTTCTAATTTTAAGCTAGATGAAAATCCCAAGACTATAGGTATTTCTACCACATATTTTAAACTACATCTGTAGATAAGGGTCCTCAGTGGAGCGTGTAATATGCACTCAATTAGAATTTGTCGTATGTTCCTTCTTAGAATAGCCAATAGTTCTTTTTAAGCTTTACTGTAGCGCCTTTGTACTCCCGCACTGTTTTACTATGCACTTCGTGATATTTTAACCTCTTCTCTGTTTGTTCTGGGTCCTTCAGCTTTTGCAGAATTAAACATTAGTGAAGAAGAGGTGGTTCTGTAGTGGATATTCTTACATTTAGTAGGAAATTCAGTCCGTTATTCCTGAGTATACTGGTGGACGCTCTCCTTAGGTTGGCGCCTAGACGGTCCACACCATCACATTTTTCTGCTCTGTGTTTCTGTTAGGTTTCAGAAAAGGGATCCCTAACGTCAGAAGAGTTTGCCAAGCTCGTAGGAATGTCTGTCCTCCTGGCCAAAGAACGGTACGTAAGGTCCTTGCTCTTCATTACACCTTGTAGTTTGTGTTTCTGAACAGACACATGATTGTGGCTTTTCCTCTTGATTTCTAGGTTGCTTCTTGCAGAGAAGATGGGCCATCTTTGCCGAGATGATTCCGCGGAAGGCTTGCGATTTTACCCACATTTATTTATGACACAGAGCTAAGGGTTTTGTATTTGAAATACTTCTTGTCTGTATCTTTGCGTCATGTAGAGGTTGTCTGACATTGAGCTCAGAGTAAACCCTGATAAACTGAGCATTTACAGGAACTTTGCAGTATAATATAAAACCCTTTTAATTTCTCCCTAAATATAATGGTCCAGGAAGGTTATTTAGGATAAATATAGGAAAATACAGAAAAATGAATGACAACGTGAATTTGAAATCATGCTACAGTTGTAAAGAACCCTCAGAGTTGAACTTGAAATATGGTAGTTTTTCACTCAATCCTCAAGTCTGACTATTTTTTAAGGAAAGGAATTTAGTTCATGGGGGAAGAAAAGGAGAAGTTGCATGTTTGGACAGGTTAGAGTGTTATTTTGGTGTGAGAAAAATTCACTGAATTATAAATAAGGTTTTTTCCTGTATCTAATGTGCCCATTTTGGGGGGTTTTCATGAAGCAAGTCATATGTACGGTGTCGTCTAAGAACCTGACAACATTGGAACAAATATCAAACTGCGGAATGCTGTCAGCAGCTCCTCCTAAGGGCTTTTCTTTGGAAGCAGCCATACGCATGTCTGCAGCAGACCAAATAAAGCACTTAAAAAGGGAGAGAATTTTATTTGTCTTACGTATATATAATCTGAGTAGTTTCTTTCTTTCTTTTTTTTAAGTGATGATTTCATAGCTGGCATTTAAAGAATGCAACTATGTCATTTTGTTTAAAAAGTACTGTGGATTTTGAAACTGAATTAAAGAGCTGTGTAGACATGCCCAGAGATAAGATTACAAATTTGGGAAGCAGACGGCTCAGGAATTCCCCAGGATTGTTGTGCAGGGGAGGGGCTGGGAGAAGCTTGAACTAGCTTAACAGGAACCTTGGTGCTCTTTGACCTCGAAGCCAAGGACAGGAACATAGACAGTGGAAAAGTAAAATGTCTCCTTTTCCTTCCCTTAAGGAGTTTCAACATTGAACTTTTAAAAATATTTCTATCACATTCTAGCAATATTTTTTTTCTTTACCCCACACATCATAAGTTGTGTGGAGAAACTATCTCACCAAACAGTATTACCGAGGTAACAAAAACTGGCTGATGTTGAATTTAGATTGCTTGAGTTTTCAAGTGGACTTGCCTGCCTTCATATGTTACTGTGGTACAGCATACAGTATGTCGGCATTACCTCAAACTCAGGGACCCCACGGGGACCAGAACACCCTCTTCCTGAGACTGAGTTGGAAGTGGAAGGTAGCAATAGTTTTTGACCAAGTCTCTGGAAGGGATAGTATCTGTATCCAGAGAACGGTTGAGACCAGGAGGAGGGGATACCCAGGGCCACACTCTGGGGTCCCTAAGACATTCTCACTGAGTGAGGTGGAGGGCCACTGCCTGAGGCTACTGCAGATGCCCTTTGGGGACCCTTTGCCTTTGCAGGAACCCTCGGCCGCAGACCCAGGGAATCCCTCCAAGTGCAGGCAGAGTCTGTCCCTGATCCCTGCCTGAAGAGTGGCTGTCACTGCTTTGTGTCCTCCAGTGTCATGGGAATGTTGTGGCTGAGGCATCCTGCCTTACTTAGTCTTTGTTCTCCAAATCTGTCACTGATTCTATATTGTGATGACAGATCCCCGAATTCCCCCATTGCTCAGCTTCAGGTTTGTTTTGGGGAAATTCAGTGTCGGCTGCCCAAATCTTTTGGGTCCTTGTGTGAGCCTGTTTATGTCACTCCCTTCTGAGTTGTGCTCTCACTGCTCTGGCATACTTGCACGTGCACACGCACGCACACACACATGATATCTGGCTACGGCTTGTAAAAATTACAAAGATAAATAATCTGTTTCACTGCTTAATGAGTTGCAACTAAGGTTGTTTGGGCTCCTGGATCTAGCTCTCATGGTTCGGATTCATTACAGCAAACTCCCATTGTTCACCATATTGATTTACAGTAGTGTGACAACATTAACAAACATGGCACAACCTGAATTGTATAAGGCGAACTAAAGAAGAAAAGTGACATATGAATATATTTTGCAAATGTCACATTAACTAAAAGACAAATATGAATAATTTCATTGTTTAATTTTTTAAGTGGGCATTCTCCACTGTTTCCAGACCTCTGTATGTATATTTTTATCTCTCTCTTTTTTTTTTTTTTTGCCAAATAAGGTGTTATTTTGGTCCTCTGTTGGTAGAGGTTTTGTTTAAATAGAGCCAATCAGGCCCTAAGTGCAAAAAAGTTCTGTCTTGGTGCTTATCACTGGTGTGGTTATTATTTTTGCTTCCCTAACTTTGCTCTTAGGAGCATAAATCTGTTTGTAGCTTTATGGTAATGGGATATTTCTAGTCACATACTGTCAAAAGTTTCTTTACATTGTACAAGTGAAGATTGCTTTCAGGATTAAATGATTGGAATTAATGTATATAGAGTAAAGTTTTTGCAAAATTTAAAAACGATGTTTCTTGGCGTTCTTTTTAAATACTCTTTGAAAAATATATGAAAATGATAAACCTTTAGTTAGAATAAGCCAGTATGTTACAATTTTTTTGTTTAGATTTTATAATCAAGAGTTGATTATAAATATTTATGACCTCAAGCTCTTACTATTTTAGTTTTAAAAGAATGGGAAATGGCTCATGAACTGTTTTCTTCTAATTCCTGATGTGAATTCCACTGTTGATTGACCTTGTGTGTTCATGTGAATGTACTGTCTCTCATTCCCTGTTACCAGACAAATCTGACCAGACGTGATTGTCAGCATTCTCATGCTCAAATACTTAAACTGGTTCTTCTTTGCCCAACAATCTCAGAGTTTTCATTTTGTTTCAGTAGAGTCACAACTTATAAGGTAGTTAGGTTTCAAAGACTGTGCTAAAGACTGCCTAAGGATGAAATCGAGCATGCTCAAAATGATCCTTGAGAATCTCTTAAACTGCCAATAAAGTTCTCTATATTAGATTCCCTGTAGTGTGATACATGAGGATGAATAGTTTATGAATATAGTAAGTACAATATATAATACAAACTACACATCAACAGTAGACTTTTACAGCACCAATAAACTATTTAAATATGGATCCTTTTTTTTCCTGAATAGGATGGTTGAATTTATGTAAATTTATTGCTGATCCCATCCATTTTTCTAGAGTGTAAGCTCACAGGGCAGAGATGTTTCTCTGGTTTGTTCATGGATAGATCCCCAGAGGCCAGAACAGGGCCTGGCACACAGTATGACTCAATAAATAGTTATTGAATGAATTAACTCCGGTGTATCTATCTATTTATAATTTGGCTCCACTTTATCCTACTTTTTATCTCCCAGTCACTTCAATTAAAACACATTTTTTTTAATACATACTGAATTTGTGTGAGGAGCTTTGTGGGCCATTGGTGGGGATACAAAAGTGAATAAGATACAGCCCCTGCCCTTAAGAGGGTGGCCCGGTTGGGCAAAGAGACATGTGAGCAACCTTAATTGAAGATGGAAGGAAGTCCATGCCATGAAAGGGGCACAGGTACCACGCTGTGGAAGACAAGGAAGGAGCTTTTCGTTTTGAGGGAGGGACCTGGGAAGGCCCCGTGGGAGGGGAAGAGCTTGGTAAACTAGACTCACGAGGACCAAGAGATGGTCAGTAGGTGGCAGGCATTGGGTCACGGGAACAGCGTGAGGTGTGCCTCTTCCTGTTGCTGGGACGCTTCCCCTTGTCTGTCCAGACTTCCCATCGTTCCTTCTTCCCACTCACACCCCTACCCCCACTAATCAAAATCATGCTTTGCTCAATCCCACCTGCTCTAGAAAAATCTGTTTCCAGTACACAGCTCTATTTCTAAACTCCCTAAGAGTTACTGTCCGTCTCATATACTTGACTGTGTTTTATCTTGCTCTCTATTTGTTGTCTTGATGCCGTAATAAAATAGAGAAATTGGATTTCTTTGAGTTCAAGGACTTTCATATGACACAACTTTTGAATTCCCACTCCTAAGTCAGTGATTGTACAAGGTAGATCCTGGTTAAGTACTAACTGAATGGAGCAATTTTGGATTATAATGTGCCATGAGTTGACTCACAAACCTAAATCAGTCCTTTACCCTTCTTCCCAAGGGGCTTCTCAACCAGACTTGTCAGGGCTCAGCCTGTCTGAGATACACTATCTTATTCAAATTCCATGACACAGGCCACATCCATGATGTGGGAAGCACTCCAGAAAAGTCAGGTTAACACACATGTAAGATCTTGTTATTACAGTGTGAAAACTGGGTAATTCGTGTCCTTCCTTGTGCCCTGATAATCAGGAGTCAGTTAAAGCTTTTCTCTCAGGGTATTATCTAGGGAAATACAAGATCTCTCCATTTGTATAAAGGATGTTATTGAGATAGTGAACAATTTTCACACAATTTGCACAAGATCATTAGACCAGTCACTGACCCATAAAGAGAATTCAGGATATCTAGACAGCCAGCTTCAGTTCAATACTGACAAGAACATACCGCTGTCCTTTTGAAAGCTTTTTTTTCCCTTCAAGTCTATGTGCCTTCTTTTAGAAAAGATTAAACTGTTTTAACTGTCCAATAAAGACAGTAATACAGTTTGGTGAGAATTCTAATGAAGGCAACAATGACCAAGCATCTCAATAAAGCTGTTATTTAAGAAATGACCAAGCACGTTAACCAGCCACTTGTACCTGGATTGAGGTCCTGGGGAGAGAGTGTCTTTGAAAGATTAACGCAGAGCAAGTTGCTTTCTGACTGTTTCACCCAGTCACCAGAAAACTTCAATATAACCATTATTATATGCCTTTTATAGTGAAGGAAAGGAGGGATTAAGTAATTTGCCCAAGGTTACAGAGGCAGGGCTGGAATTAATCTCAGCTGTATCTAACTCCAAAGCCCACTCTTTGCCTTGAGCTTTTGCTTTTAAAACTGAAAATGCCAGGGACTGTGGCATTTGAAAAGGAATCCCAATTTGAGCTGATGAATGGATATTGGACTAGATAATTCTGTTGGTAGTGAAAGTGGATAATGACTTTAAAGCCTCTTTTGAAACTTTGGGTAGATTAAATGAATACTGCTAGAATTAGTTATTTGACAAGATAAATACTTAGCAAGTTTAGTACCTCTGGTAAACTGATAATTGAATAATTGTGCCATCTTTTAAAAGATTAAGTTAGATTCAAAGACCTGCAAATGCTGTATTTTTTTGTTTTAAAAATTGAGGTAGGGGCTGGCCCCATGGCAGAGTGGTTAAGTTCGTGCACTCTGCTTCGGTGGCCCAGGGTTTCGCCAGTTTGAATCCTGGGCACGGACATGGCACCGCTCATCAAGCCATGCTGAGGCAGCGTCCCACATGCCACAACTAGAAGGACCCACAACTAAAAATACACAACTATGTACTGGGGGGCTTTGGGGAGAAAAAGGAAAAATAAAAATCTTTAAAACATTAAAAAAAATGGAGGTAAAATTTACACAGTGAAATGCACAGATCTTAAGTTGGATGAGTTTTGACAAATGCATAAAAAATCCATGTAAATCGCACACCAAACAATAGAAGATATCTGTCGTTCCCAAGAGGTCCTTGGTGCCTCTTTCCCATCACCTGCTCCCCAGAGGCCACCACCGTGCTCTGATTTCTACTACCACACGTTAGTTTTGTCTGTCAAGTGGTGTATTTTGTGTAACAGAAAAGCAAATGGTGAAGTGCGTTGCACTTCACAGTGGACTCGAAAATGACAGCTCTTAAGGTGAACTCCATCCTCTTGTGTTCTTTTAAGAAGACAACTTTAACACATGCGGATTAGAGTTTTTTAAATGTTCTTTTTGATTTATTGAACAACCATTTCTGGCTGCTAAGAAAACGAAGATGCACTTTACCTGAATTGCTTCCTTTTGAAACTCTTCGATGACATTTGGGAAACCAAGTTTACAACCCACCAGTTATGCACTTCAACGACTGACTTTTGTGTTACCCCAGAAGAAAATGACGCTGGGGAAGTGACTGAATTTGAACTGGTGGGAGACTGCTGGCTTGTCCTTAAAATCCAGGTCCAGCCTGCGGGCTGCGGGTGTGTGCGCGCTCGGGGCTCCGCACCCGCTTCCCGCAGGCCCTGGCCGGCCAGGAGCGTTTCCTGCCGGGTTTCCCGTCCAGCAGCGCGCTCGCCCGGCGCGGGCAGGAAAGGATGCGCAGCCCAGAGAGGGCGGGGGCAGACGTGGCCGCTCGCCAAGGTCCCCCGCCCTCCGGGTGCGGCCCTCCGGGTGCCGCCCTCCTCGCGCCTTCGGGGCGGGCCCGGGCGGGGCTGCGGGAACCCGGCGCTGCTGTCCAGGGCGCGCAGTCCTGGGACGCGGGATGCTCGACGCCCTGCCTCGCGGCCCCTGAGGCCTCCTTCCTGCCACCCTTCTCGTCGCCTCGCTCGCCCCGGCCCGGGCTGCTGCGCCCACCAGTCCCGAGAGGTAAGAAGAGCCTTCCGCGATCCGGCGGGCGCTGCTGAGCCGCGAGGGCTCCCGGTGGCTCCGCCGGGGCCCGGCAGTGCGCCCGGACCCGGCCGCCCCTTCCCTCCCCGCAGCCTGAAAGCACAGGTGGACACTCCCGTTCCCTGGACGCTCCCGGTCCCCTGCCTTCGCTTCTTAGTGCTCAGCCTCTGCCGCCGAGGAACGCGCTTGGAAAAGTGTGCCTCTCCGCATCTCGGAGTCCCGGCTTTAACGCGAGCGCGGCTCTCCCCTGGCGCAGGTGTGGCCGAGGGGCTGAGGCTGACGGTAGCGGGGTGTTGAGTCCCAGTTGGGATGCGAAGCGTTTCAGAACAAGTTTGGGTCTTTCTAAAAAGAAATCCTCTCTGAGATATAAGCATTTCAGAACAGTCCTCATTTTAAGAGGGCTTTGTGCTGGCGACGCGGGCAGGGCTGGATTTCCAAGTATGAACTTGACTTGCGGGCCTTTGGAAAGCTGAGTGGAGGTGGGGAGCGCCCAGCTTCTAGGGAAGCTGCGTCCAGCCCGGGGGACCAGGGTAGAGCCGATCGAATATATAAATAAGGCCTGTTTACACGAGCTGCTTTGGAATTAGGGATTTCCTCCTAATAAATATTATTATTAGATATATACACACACGAGCGTGTGCGTGGTTGTCAGAAGGGTCAAAAATCACTTTGCTTATTTTTATTTTCCCTTTTATTTGGTAAGTCATTGGTCCCATGGACTTTAGCGTAATTTATTTTCTTTTTCGGCAGCTGTGAAGACCCTGTAGGGGTTTCTCTTAGCTGGTTTCAGCAAAAACATGGGATCTGAGCTTGGCATGATGCTGTTAGCCATTGAGAATATTCACAACAGATACATTTAAAATTTGTCTGTAAACGTTTTTGTATGTGAATGCTATATAGAAGTATCTTAAAATGTGTATGAAATACACCTAAGTTCTTCTTTTCTCAAAATGATTCTCAAGCCAAACATAAGTAGCCAGTAGTGTATTGGGAACACGTTGGAAGAAAAGCAAGCAAGGTGTAAAAAAAGGAAAATTAAAGAAGCATGCTATCTTCTTTAAAAAGTGTAGTGCTTTTTATCCAGCCTTCCATTCCATTCTGGGGTGTTCTGTTAATATCTTCAAATTAATGGTTGAGCTGGTAAAAATTGAGCATTTATTTTCAAAAGTGAGAACATTTTAAAAAAACATCCTTATTATGATTTTCAGGTAGGCTGGTGTATTTTATAATTCCATTTCCATTCAGCTCTAAATGTAGATTATCACACAATTCTGTGTTTTACTGGTCATTTTCAAAGAAGGAAAATGTGTTATAATTGCAAAATCAGTTGTGATTAGGAGCTTCTTTAAGAAATGATTGTCATGGGGAAGCAAGCAGTTTGGGAGAAGCAAGTTCAACTTTTGGGAGCTACAGATCACCTGCTCCTCCTCTCTTTTTTTTTTTATCTTTTTTTTTTTCCTGCTTTTTCTCCCCAAGTCTCCCCAGTACATGGTTGTATATTTTAGTTGTGGGTCCTTCTAGTTGTGGCATGTGGGACGCCGCCTCAGCATGGCCTGACGAGTGGTGCCATGTCCGCCCCCAGGATCCGAACCAGAGAAACCCTCTGAAGCAGAGGGCCGCTGAAGCAGAGCTCGAAAACTTAACCACTCAGCCACAGGGCCAGCCTTGCTCCTCCTTTCTTTGGTTACTGAGGATCAGTGACTTAAAGGAAGTCTTTAAAGTGCCCTCAGCACCCACACTTGCCCAGGAGATCCAATGATGCTCACCTGCTGTCTTTGGCCAAGTTTCCCATCCCCGCTCAAGGAAAAGATTAGGTCCAATCTATGCTTAATTCCAGCAAAACTGAATTTCCTTTTTTTTGTTAGGGAGGGGAGGGAGCTCTAATCATTTGCATAATTACACTTCAAATCTCTGCTTCCCTTTGAGGAAGTCCAGTATTTCCTTTGTTCAGCTAATTTCTACTGAAAGGAACCTCCTGGGCCAGCCCTGTGGCGCAACGGTTAAATTCCCACATTCTGCTTCAGCGGCCTGGGGTTCGAGGGCCCAGAGCCCAGGTGTGGACCTACGCACCACTTGCTAAGCCATGCTGTGGCAGGCGTCCCACATATAAAATAGAGGAAGATGGTGGCAGCTGATGTTAGCTCAGGGCTAATCTTCCTCAAAAGGAAAAAAAAAGCTCGTGGAGACACACCAGTTCTCTTTCCATTGAATTTTTTATTATTTCCATCAATTCTTTACATTCCATTAATTTCTGTCTTATCTAAAGGGATGTAACATACATATATTGGAATATAATATGCTTAGTAAAAATATATTAGCTGTGCATAATGGGAATGTAAACATTAAGAAAATATACATTTGGTTATGTTTAGTAGCCCATAGTTTCCTAGACTTTGGTATGAAAAAAGTGGCACTTAAATGCCCTACATCTTATTCTATCACCTAACAGTCTGTTTATATCAAAGTGCCTCCTTCCACAAGTCATTCTGAACCACAGGCCAGCAGGGTCTTTCCTGCCCTCCTAGGTGCTTTGGGAAGATTGCCGCATGAAATCGTCTGTCTCCTGACGGATACCAGCAGCGGCAAGTATTGGAAGACTGACAGAAGATGATAATTGTTGTTTGTGTTTTCTCTTTACAGTGCCCTAAACAAGGGACTCAGGGTCACAGGGAGTTCTCATTTAATTGTAATACCCTGGGTATCTTTTCTAAAGGTCTGATAGTTTTGATGGAGCTCCTAGGCATTAAGAAATGAAGCAATCCTACTAACACACCAATTGTGTAAGAGAGACAGTGTTGGTAAGCCCATTTGTGGAAGCAAGGCAGGTCTACACAGTGCAATGAAACTTTGGCAAAAATTTAGTATATTAATCATTGTGAAATGACTAGCAGATGTATCATTTAGATTGGCTATTGGCTTTGATGAAATTAAGCAAATAATAGCAAACTCTCCATGTAAGGATGTGCTATAAAGAGAAAGACTTGCTGTCTCGCAAAGACAATCTTGGTGTTGGGCATACCTGAATGTTCTTAACAGGTGCTCTATCACGGAACAAAAGGGACATGCAGAATTACAGATCATTTCCCCGGGAAAAATTAGTGTCCTCCTTATTTTGTTTTCAGTACCAACTAGGAAATTTGACTTCTTAGAATGGTTTTATCATTTCATGATTACTATTTTATGAATCACATTGAACAGAGCCATCCATTTTTTGAGGTTCTGGTTTCAGGTGTTTTTGAAAAAAAAATTCACAATTTGGATGCGAGAAAGGACATGAGGAGACCAAAGACCTGGGATTTTGCTGATCAGAATGAAACAAATGTTGAAAGACTTTTCAAATCGCTTGTTGGTGGTGCTCTGTGATTGTGGTGAGTATTGTGAGCATACTTAATGCTATAGGTGTCAAAAAGAAACATCAGCGTGAGGTTTAGAAATGCATTGATGTCGACCCTGTGTGGAGGAGGCAAGGCAGGGTCTCCAGTGCAGTACCTTTTAGACTGTGATCCTTGCAACCCTGGGTTCTCTTAAGGGACTGCATTTTTGCCTCAAAAAATAGAGTTCATTTCTCAGTTGTATGCAACTACTGAACCAATAGATTCAACAATGTAATACTCTTTTCTTTTGATGATTTCGAAATATTTCATAGCAGTTCATCTAAGCAGTTGATGGTATGAGAGTGGAAATTGTTTTCAAATTGATGAAGAAATTATGATTCAAGAGACAGAGCATCCTGGCTCGTCTCGTATCAGTGGCATATCCACTTAGACCAGAGTGTATATTGTTCATTGTGTCCGGGGAATCTCCTTCCCTAGTCTTTTCTTTTTAAGAAGTTTAGTTAAACAAGAAGATGCTTGATTTACTGAAAACCAATCTGGGATTCATTTCTTTTAGAATCATTGATCCCTACTTAAAAACAGATTGTTCTATGTGTAACAGCCTCATACAAAAAATTATAAAAGTGTCCTTGGTTTCGAAATGGTAAATAAAGACACCAAAGTCTTCTATTTAAATAAAATCTGCTAGGATGTTTGTCATTGTTGAGAGCAAAATATCTCACTGGAATGTAAAAATAAAAGTTGAATGAGTGTAAAATAGAGCAGAACATAGAAGTTGAGTGCACAAGCTACTGAGGGAAAAGGAGATATTTTCATAGAGCTGGATTTTTTCCCTTCTTCTCTATCAATATCACTTGATGTTGATTAAATATCTTGCTACCAGTTAGTTTTTTTAAAAGAAAACATGCTTATATTGAGACATGAGTTACTTTAAATACAATAAAGGAATGGAGAGAGAAGAAATGAGAGAATAGAGAACACTCTACAATCATGCACTCCATAACGAGGTTTCAGTCAACAATGGACCACATATACGACAGCGTTCCTGTAAGGTTAGTACTATATAGCCTAGTGTGTGGGAAGCCATGCCATCTAGGTTTGTGTAAGTACACTCTATGATGTTCACACAATGATGAAATCGCCTAACACATTTCTCAGAACATATCCCCACTGTTAAGCGAGTCGTGACTGTACTGTAGTAGTCAGGATATGATACAACCAAACTGTAGTTTTCCAAATGAGAATGTATTCTTCTTTGTAAAAACAAAGGTTTTAGAGTAAAGTAGCAAGTTCTCTCTTTGCCACTGCTTGTACCCATCAACTGTATCTTTTTTCTCCATTTCCAAGTGAGCACGTGTGTCTCTTTCTTTAGCTGGCTGCCCATCAAATCAGAATCTGATCTGCCTCATTGCCAATCTCTGTCCTTGACAGTAGGCTTTCATTAGTTAGCTAAGGGGTGTATGCCTCTCGATCTTAAAATGCATCTCAGAACCATCCTGCCCCATCAGATTCAAATTAATCTGACATGTGTTCTCAGTCTTAGCTCCTTCCTTGGGCTATGGTGAGCACTGCAGTCTCTTTAGCCACCTATTCCCAAAAAGCTACCAGGTGGGCTCTGAACCAGTATCCAAGCTGCTCCAAAATCAGCTTCCTTCCTCAAACTTGAGTCATCTCCATCCAAAGGGGAGTATCCCTCAACTTCTGTACTGACTAAGTGAAAATAAAGAGCTTTATCATATTACAGTTTCCAAGCAAGTGGTGATCAAGCATTCAGGTCTGTCCAAGTTTTATGTATTTTATTTCACCTCATCTTAAATAAGAAATGGGTAAAATGCTGAACTAATTAAAAAAAAACAAACCCAAACCTTTATGTGCCCATATATTCATGTGCTGAGTCTAACAATCATTGATTGAATACATGTAAGGTATATTTAAAGACTACCAACCCAAACAACACATTGAGTCTTTTGGACATATAGGATGTGTATGTTATTATTATTAATATAATATATTGTATTATATTATGTATACATATTAAGACTAACAAATTCATACATATGTTGTTTTTCAACCAAAAGGATGCTGCAGCCCCTTAAGTCTAGAATTATTTCTTACCACAACCATGGGCCAGCTGATTATTACTTTGCCAAATTCTGTCTCCTTTGATATGTATTTGGATAAGATTCAAAATAGAAACAAGGATTCTTGTGTGTCTGTTTTCTCCACTCTCTACTTCAGCTGCTCAGATAGGTCTTTTTTAAGAAGGTATGATTGATCCTAACTGAGTGATACTTGTGGGCTAGTAGTCATCTCTTCTCTCTAGGCCAATAGGACTTACTGTAATGTCATTAAAATTGTCAAGGGCAAGCCAGGCTACTTCATAAATGGTCACTCTACCCCTTGGATGATCCTTGGAGAATAGTGTCAACATTTCTTATTCCTTTAAATACTTCTGTCTCATACAAACCAAGGGCACTGGTTCCTTTACTGGTGAAAATGCCCAAGTACTTGTCTTGAATATCAGAAAATAATAACTTTGAAGTATATTTGGGATCTTACATTTTAAATAGTCTAGAGCAGTTTATATTATATCATTTAAACCAAGCTTTCTTTCACTTCACTGTAAATCCATTTTCCCCAAATACTTAAACACCAGAATTTGATTACAGTGAGAAAAGTGAGGTGTTGGATTTTTATGTTGAGAGTCGTTACTCTTGCACTGTAGATTTTCATTGCAAATATATTACATTATTCAGTGTTGTGAGTTCAGAGTATTTATCGCTGATTAGTTACTTTAAACATAACCATGAAAGATGAAATGTAGGAACAAGCCCCTTTAGAATGGGAGCAGCACAGTGCCCAGCTCCCAGGATAAGCACTCGGCATCATTTTACATCATCCTTGGCTCAGTTCAGACTTCTCTTGTGTCTAAAATGCTGTTTTCTTCAATGGCACCAATAGTCCTGCTCAAAACACCTTTTTAAAGCCCTTTCTGACCATTTCATTTCAGTTCTTGGAGAAGCTGAATACCTCCTCTTGGGAGAGCCAGGCCATGTAGCGCTAAGCAACCACACGGTGTCTGTGGATTTCCATTATTTCGATGGTGCTAATGGGATGCTGAGGAATGTATCTGTCCTGTTGTTGGAGGCTGACACCAACCAGACTGTTACCACCAAGTACCTTCTGACCAACCAGTCCCAGGGGACGCTCGAGTTTGAGTGCTTCTACTTCAAAGAGGCTGGCAACTACTGGTTCATGATGACTCCAGAAGCAGCAGACAACAGCACTCCCATCCCCTCGTGGGAGAAAAGTGCCTTTCCCAAGGTGGAATGGCCTGTCTTTCACGTTGACTTAAATAGGACATCCAAGGCAGCAGAAGGTACCTTCCAGGTGGGCCTTTTTACCAATCAGCCACTGTGCCCGTTCCCTGTGGACAAGCCCAACATCTTGGTGGATGTCATCTTCACCAACAGTCTTCCCGAGGCAAGAAAGAGTCAGGGACAGCCACTGGAGATAAGAACTAGCAAGAGGACAGAACTCTCTCAAGGCCAATGGGTTGAGTTTGGCTGTGCACCTGTGGGGCCTGAAGCCTATGTCACTGTGGTGCTGAAGCTGCTTGGCCGAGACTCGGTCATTACCTCCACAGGACCCATTGACCTGGCCCAGAAATTTGGATACAAACTAGTGATGGTGCCGGAACTCACATGTGAGTCTGGGGTGGAGGTGATGGTGCTGCCCCCACCATGCATCTTTGTCCAAGGAGTGGTCGCCGTCTTCAAGGAAGCCCCCAGACACCCTGGGGAAGCGATCATTCGACTGGCTGAAAACAGCCTGAACTTGGGAGAGAGGAGAACAGTATTCAACTGCACTTTGTTTGACATGGGGAGGAATAAGTACTGTTTTGACTTTGGTGTTTCCAGCGGAAGCCATTTTTCCACAAAGGAGAAGGAGTGCATGCTAATTCAGAGAAATATAGGTTGGTATTGAGATTTTAAAAAAAATTTTTAAATCAAATTGATGCCTTCATGCAATCAAAATTATGATTTTGAATTTAAGTGAACTTAATTTTCTATGAACTGTATCATAATTTTTATGGTTTATTCCTCATAATGTCCCAAACGGCATTATCATCCTTATATAAAAAGTCAAGAGTCCTGATAAACAGACCTGGCTGGCCACTCATGTAACCTCTCTAGGTCTCGGTTTCCCGATCAGTAAAGTGGACATAGTAAGAGTATCTACCTCAGAGAGTTGTGAGAATTGAATGAAGGAAATGGATACAGTTCTTAGCATAGTGCCTGGCATATAGGAAGCACCAATAAACATTAGCTATTATTACATTATATTTTAAAAATTATATTATTATGTCACATGGCAAATCCATGGCAGGTACGATCAGAGTTCAAAGCTAAATCCCAAATCGTGTTTAGTAACTTCTGTCTTCCTTCAGCTGAGTACATCTCCTTCCTTAGAGGAAGGAAGTGTGCTTAGTGAGATTACAGGGCAAGATTTTTAAACTTCTTCAAATTCTGGATTCTTTGGGTAATGCCCTAGCTAATCACAGGAAAGGGGGTTATCACCATCCCCTCCACCCCGCATGTTCCTCTGCCTTTCTTTCCCTTTTGCTGGGTGCAGGCCTGGTCTTGGCAAGAGGCTAATCTGGCAGAGATTGCCTGGGTCACTTACATATGCTCTTACCTTCCTCCCTACTGAGCCTGTGCCCCCTCATGGCCCAAACCTGGGCCATCTTTGTAACTCCAAGTGTATTTTGCTCCAAATTCACCCACATTCTCTTTTTAGAAGACGTCCCCTTCCTTTAACTCTGTCCCTGCCCACTGGCCACTTCCCTGCTTGCACTTACCTCTCTATCTGGCCTAGATTCTGTGGCCCATCCCTTTAATCACTTTCCTACTAATACCATAAACTCCTCTGCCCTGTTGTTCTTCCGTTGCACCTGCCAGGCCACACCCCAGCTCTGCATGGATCCAGCAATCTGCCAGCCGCCCACTGTACCCAAGCTGGACGAGAAGGTCACACCCAAGTACACTGGGGCCAGTGTGGGTGGGTCATGCCTCTCCTCTCAGCTGGGTTCACCATGCCACCCAGTAAGGCACCCTGGTCGGCTCTGCTCCTGTTCCCCACAATAGCTCATTTAGACCTCCTGCTTTCTCTTTGGACCTCACCTACTCCCTGGCTAACTCTCAGAGCTGACTTTGCCTCTGACCACACAGAGTCGCTGGAAGCCATCAGGTGTGAGCTCCCTCGCCCTCCCACTGAAATCTATGTAGACCTACAGGCATCGTCCCATCCTCTCCCCCTTCTTTGCTGTCACCGGAGGAGAGGTGTCATTCCTCTGGTACAAGGTCAACCCTCCTCTCCACTGTGGATCCCAGCCTCTCCGCTCATTTCAGGAAACTTGTGTTAATCATTATCCTCTCTCTCTCCTGTCTTTAACTGTCCCTCTTTACTGGCTCATTCCCATCAACTTTGAGATGTACTTAATTTTCTTATCTAAAAACAAAACAGACCCCGCCCCTCAACCCCTGGTTCTCCAACAATTAAGACCCTCTTTCTCTCTTCCTTTCATAGTCCAGGTTCTTGAAAAGGTTGCCTACACTTTGGGGTTCATTTCTTCACTTCACATTCACTTTTCAACCCACTCGAAACCCACACCCCTCCCTTGAAAATGGTGTCACTAAAGCAGCCAGCAGATGACTTCCAGGTCTCCAAATCCGGGGGTGCTTTTCAGACCTCCGTATCTTCATTGACCTTGATTCTGTGACCTCATACTCACCTTGTTTACCTCCTACCTCCGTGGCTGTCTCCTTTGCCTGCCAGTTCCACCACCTCCTCTCATCCCTTCAGTGTTGGACCTCTGCATTGTTTTACTCCTCACACACTTCCTAAGTGATTACTGTCCTGGCCAATGACTCCAGATTGGCGCCTCTCCCCTGCATCCAAGAGCTGCTGAATAGCTGTCACCCCTCAGATGGCTCCCAGGTACCCCAAAAGCAATGTACCTGGAATTGGATTCATCATCTTACCCCCTAATCTTGCTCCTCAGTGCTGGACTCCACCTCCCATCTCATTGTTCAAACCAGAAACCCAGGCGTCTTCCTCTTCTCCTTCAGCTCCTATGAATAATAAATCACTAAGTCCTATGGATTTTTGTCTCCTTGGGGCCTGAAGATAGTGTGTAAATAACGATTTACAGCAAATATATAATAGATGTTGCCAAAAATGATTATTTATGATTTTCATTTATCCTATTTAGTGTGAATGTTTATATTTTTCTCTGCAGAAATGTTAATGCGTTTGGTTATGGGATGCTGCCTGAGATCCCACTAGGGGAGTGTTAGTAATATACAGCACAGGCACTGTAATAACTTGAAAAAATCGAAATTGAGAAATTCTAAATTCTGAACACATCTGCCCCAAGAGTTTCAGATAGGGAGTATGGACCCTGTATCTCAAGGCCAAAAATATATATATTTGAGTTGAGAATTATTATTGATAGAGGGTATAAATTCATATTCACATATTTTTATTTTTTTACTTATTTTTTGACAAAAATTGTACATATTTAATGCATAGTTTTCTTGATATTTTAACATTTTTGGCCGTCTTTTTGTTTCTCCGAATAGATGATCTTGTTTTTCCTTCCTAATGACTAAACAGGAGCTTTTTACCAAGAATAGGAGTGCTGTCACCCCTGTCATTTTGTTCTTATTTGTAGCTGTTTGCGATAATGGTTTTATCTTTAATCCTTTGCTGAAATCGGATTAAGCCACTTGTCTACTTTGTGAGTTAGTTTACCTAAAACTAGAAAATATAATTTAAAAATCCCTGTAAGCAGACCCTTGGATGCTGTAATACTCGTCACTTCTCTGAAAGTCAATGAACCAGTAAAACCCTTTCATTCAGTGCAGCTCCCCCTCTTCCTCTGGGATCCCTTTAGGACAGCTGACGTGCTGTATGTGACCATGTGACATGATAAAGCTAACATTTATATAGTGATTACTTTGCATGAGGCACTGGTCTCAGTGCTTTATGAATATTAACCCATTTAATCTTCATAACAGCCCTATGAGTTAGGTTTATTATACTGTCAATTTTATAGGTGCAGAAGTGGAGTCACCGAAAGGTTAAGTAACTTGAACAAGGTCAATGGTGGTTAAGTGGCTAAACCACCACTGGTGGTTAGACTGGCTCGACAGTTTGCTTTTACCACTATTCTATGGTGCCTCCCATATAATCAGCTGTCAATCCATGTATTAAACAATATAAAGCTTTTAGATTAAAAAAATGTTCTAATATTTTCCTCCTCATCTCATGGGTTCGTCTTGTGCTGCCCACCCCCTTGAGCGACATACAACTCACTTTGGAGTCCACTGGCCCAGGCAGAAGCATGATTTGTCCAATATAAGTGAGCCTTGTTCTGTGCCCAGAAAATCTGAACTGCTTATCCAGGAGACTTTGCTCCTACTGCTGCTTGTAGCTACTCACTCATGTCAGTAGAATCTTCTTATAAGCATGTTTTGTTTAGTTACCTTAGTCTTTTGAGCGAAATGTCTTGCAGATGTGAATATTTCACAGGCTGCATTCCTTCAGATAGTCTTGGGGTGGAAACAATCTCCCTTCTACTATTCCAGAAAAATTTTGCTCATTCAGAATTACTATCCTCTCGAGTGGCCTGAAAGGTATTTATCCTGGCAAAACAGGTTTGTTATGGAGTGTGAACGCATGTGTGGACATCTAAACAGGACAAAACAGACAGCCTTCCATTCATAAAGTTAAGACTATTTGGAATATTGGTCATCTTGCTCTTCATTTCTAAAACATGAACTACAGTTATTTAATTACTTCCCATTTTGCCAAGTATTTCCCTCAAAGTTATTAGTAGAAATCTTCAGGGAACAGATAGAGTTACTTAAGGCATTTTTTTATTTGCCTGATTAAATTTTTCCATTGCTTTATTTTAATGTTTTCCTGTGTTTCTTATTTGATTAATTTGATCTGGAAATAAAAAGACAAAACGTAGCTTAAATGTTTGCTTATTTTCATTGTTGATTATCATATAAGCTGTGATTTCACTTTCAAGGGCAAAGGACACAACATTTCAAAATGAGATTTTTGACATTAAGATTCAAGCTTTTATTAAAACTTTCATTTTTTTCTGGCACCTACTAATGAAATTTTTGTTTTCCGTTTGACAAATGACTTTCAGTATTTAAATAAATTACATTTATGTAAAGTAAAGGCAGAGTTAAGAAAGAATAACAGAAAGATTCTCAGCTTTTGTAATTCTCCCTTTTGTGGTCTTAAATATGAGCACAAGGGAAGGATAAACTATACATTGACTTAATTTTCAATTTAGATTTCACAGTAGTGGAATTCCTAGTAGATATTTGAAAAATAAATCATAATACTTTAACTTAGAGAGACTTTATTATGAGAGTCCCAAAGCTTTGCGAGCACTGGGGGCTTAGTGTCTGGACAGCTCTGAAGCTTGAGGACAAAGCCGGCTCATTGTTCTACCCTTTGAGGAGCTGCAGTGTGATCTGGGAGGCACAGAACCGATATTGTGTTCAGTTGGACCTCTGGGTGGAACATAATTACCACACCTCAGTTGATGTGAGTCCAGGATACTGGTTTGTAATGCTCCCACTCTTGTGAAGATCCCAGAAACTTTTAATTGCTGTGAAGAACTCATATTCCATGAGTCACTCACTCCAAAGATTGCACCACTTGGCTCACCTGAGAATGTCTCTGCCCTCCACGTTCTCCTCATGTTTTCCTAGTGCTTTATATACCTTTGACTGCGGTATGAGTTTTTTTTCATAAAGGATGAAGAAGGGCTTTTATGCAGAGGTTGTTTTGGTGCCTAGTGTTGGCGTGACCTGATGGGTCTTGGGGTTGGATGGGTGCTGATAGAGTAGGCAATTAGGATTATTTTTTAAGAGGGGACTACTCAGTTATTCTATCTGGGAGTGGTTGCACCTATGCTTGCAAGAGAAGTTTGCATTTCTCAAGCAATAATGACTGTTTGGGGAGTGTTTTTTATGTATTTTGAAGCTCTGGTCTTGTGAGGGTTGTTAAGTCTCCTCGCTGAATTGACCCTTTTATCTCTATGTATTGTCCCTCTTTATCCCTGGTAGTATTCCTTGTTCTGGCATCTACTTTGTCTGACGTTAATATAACCACTCCAGTTTTCTTTTGATTGATGTTCACAAGGTATAACTTCTTCCATCCTTTTACTTTTAACCTATTTATGTATTTGTATTTAAGGTATTTTCTTTAAACAGCATGTAGTTGGGTCATGCTTTTTTATCCAGTCTCACAATCTGTCTTTTAATTGGTGTCTTTAGATTATTTATATTTACTGTAATCATTGTATGGTTGGATTAAGATCTACCAGCTTTTTTTCTTTTTAAGATTTTATTTTTCCTTTTTCTCTCCAAAGCCCTCCGGTACATAGGTGCATATTTTAGTTGTGGGTCCTTCTAGTTGTGGCATATGTGGGACCCCGCTTTAGCATGGCTTGATGAGCAGTGCCATGTCCGTGCCCAGGATCCGAACCAGCGAAACCCTGGGCTGCCGCAGTGGAGCGTGCCAATTTAACCACTCGGCTACGGGGCCGGCCCCAAGATCTACCATATTGGTAGTTTTATATTTGTTCCATCTGTTCTTTGTTTCTTTTCCCCCTTTTTTCTGGCTTCTTTTGTATTAATTGAATATTTTTTATGGTTTACTTTAGACTGTTGGTTTATTGTTTCTACCTTAAAATGTTTTTTAGTGGTTGTCCTAGAATTTGCAATATTCATCTTTAATTGCTTTCAGTCTGCCTTCAAATAATGTTATATTGCTTCACATGTAGTGTAAGGGTCTTGTGACAGTACACTCCCAATTCATTCCTCCCATTCTCTGTGTGATTGTTGTCATACATTTTACTTTATATGCCCTATAAACACATAATACATTCCTGCTATTTTACAGTTACTTGTATAAGAGACTATCTGATATTGTCCCAGACCTCTTGTGTATTCTATTCTGTTTTGTTCACTCTTTTCTTCCTTTTTGTGTTTCAGTTTTCGTGATTTCTATTGATCTGTATTCAGAGTCACTGCTTCTTTCCTCAGCTGTGTCGTGTCTCCTGGTGAGCCTCTGGAAGGCATTCTTCATCTCTGTTAGCACGCTATTCATTTCATTCCATTTGATTCTTTTAAGCTTATGAATCTTTGATGAATTTTCCATCTGTTCATGCATCTTGCTCATGTTTTCGACTAAAGTCTTTAACATATTAATTATAGTTATTTTAACTTCTCTCTTTGATAGTTCCAATATCTGGGTCACATCTGAGTCTGGTTCTCTTGATTACTTTGTCTCTAGATGGTTTATGGTTTTTTTCTCGCTTCTTTGTGTATCTCACAATTTTTGTTTGAAAGCTGGACATCTTTTTTAGAATTGTAGACACCGACAGATAGTATTTATGCCTGGAAATGGGCATACCCTGTTTTTGCTAGGCCTTTAGTGTGGGGATTGGGTCAATGTGGTAAGGAATTGGGGCTGTTTGGGCTTTTGCTGTTGCTATGGCTACCTTCAGTGCATGACAGAGTTCAAAATTTTCTAATGTTACTTTGTGATTAGGGTAGGAGTTGGGTTGCCAGAGGGTTTTTCTCCATGCTTCTGTTGCACCCTCAGCTTTAGGCTTGAGCCTGTACATCAGAGAGGTTTTCCTGTCACTCTTGCCCCTGCCTCAGCAGTAGACTGTTGTTACTTGATACGTGGTAATTGCTGGCCTGGTGCAGCATGGGGGTCGGGCAATGGGTGTGGGAGAGCATCCTCTTGTTCCAGTTCAGCCTTAGTCTCAGGCAAGTGCTGTGCCCCAAAGTCTCAGTGATGGGGCCTTCCTGATGATCCTGCCCCTCCCCAGTGCTAGAAGCTCTCTCATAGTCTGGGCCCAGGATATTGTCTGCTCCTTTCCAGGGTGAAGGATTTTCTTCCTTCTCCATTCCGTAGTGGCACTGAGTTTCAACCGGTGCTCTTAGAGTTACAAGGTTTGCTGCCTTGTCCCCAGTGGTCGAGGCTTTTGTTGATAGAGCAGATGTGGAGGAGGGTCTGGGTGAGGTCTGTGTCTTTCCCACAGCGCTGCTCCTTCCCTGCTTGGGCTTCCATCACAAGGGAGGCTTTCTCTGCTCTCAGTCCTTGTGAGCATCTGCTGAGATCCGGGAAGAGCCTGCAAATGGGTACAAATTCCCCCTGCATATGTGGCTCCCAGGGGTCCTATATTCCCATGCTAGCCCATACTAGGCCTCTAGCAGTTCATTACATTTTTAGATGACTTCTCACCAGCTTATATGAGGCCTGGTGTCTGCCCCAGGTAAGCAGTGTTTGCATCCTGTCTTTCCTTATATTCCAGGCTAGTTGGTGGCCCTGTGATCTTACCTCTGTGGGGTTCTAGGAAGGTTAGTGTTTTGTAGATTATATAGCCTTTCTTTGTTTTAAGGGTAGGAGCAACACTCTTTTCCAGCTTTTTCACATCTTTAGGAATGTTTTTATTTACTGACTTTTCAAGACCTGAGATTTGAGTTGGCTGCTTCATTTGGGTACAGTTAAAGTCTGATTCTCAAATGAACTAGCATTAAAAGCATGGCTAATGTCCTTGCAGAAACTTGGGGACTGTGGCAGCCGTGGAGCCAGTGTAGTGTCACGTGTGGGGATGGTGTCAGAGAGCGTCGCCGCGTGTGCCTGACTTCCTTCCGCTCCAGACCTGGCTGCCCCGGAATGTCCTCGGAGACCTCCCTGTGTTCCCTGGAGGAGTGTGCTGGTAGGTATTCTGCCTTCAGGAGTCTCTCCTCAGAGCCTCCATCTGAGAGATTCTTGAACCCAAGCTGCCTGAAAGTCACCAGTCTGAGTTCGGGGGTGGACTCATTAACGTTCTCTTATTGCTGTTGGCTGTACTAACCCTGTATTCCTTAGTGTGTCTATGACTGGGAGTAACTGGCCAGTGGGATGACAGGGCATTTACCACTGTGGAAGATCAGGAAATGACACGGAAATCTATCTAACTTAAAACTTCAGATATATTAAATAATTTTTAAAAATACAAAAATGGGTGGGATGATCATTTCTTCCCAAGAGCTTTTTTGTTTTGTTACTTCTCCCCACCAAAACTGTGGGAAAACATTCAAAAAGTTTTCTTCTCCTTATCATCCCAGAGAAGCCCTAGGGGACCACACAGACGGTTATTTGTCAGAACGAGGCAAGACAGCTTGTCTTGTCCCTTGAATGGCTCTACATGTATTCCATACCACCCCTACCCAGGAGGAGAAGGTGGGGAGATTTCTTCTTTCCTTCACCTGGAGACTGACCTTTCCTTAATCGTCTAAGCATCTTGAAGGTACACACTGGTAGATGCTCAATAAGTGATGTGTATGGTCCATAGATGTGATGCTCACATGACTTAGTTAGCTGCATCCCATTCATTTGGCATAGGTTATAGTAATAAAGGCTCCTTGCTCGTCCCACACACCATCCCACCTTCTGATATACAATCAGCCCTCCACTTAGTTGGCTGGCCTTTGCTCTGGTCCCAACTCTCAGATAAAGTCATTCTGTCAAGTCCTGCCTTCTTCCACTGTCCAGTTCCAGGTTAAAAAACCATCCCTAGTTCCTTTTCCCTTTGGGATAGGGAGAAGTTAGGTGTTTTTCTGTGTTTGGCTCCCAACACAACTTTTGGCTAAAGAGCACCTTTTAGCCAAAACCACAGGCATCTGGCTACATCCTGGCCAGTGTCCCGGCCTGTGGCCTTAGAAAATCATTGTTGCTGTCTCGTCTTTCCAACCAATACTGTAGGCTTTGTTCTCTTTATTCTAGCATCCTGAGGATATCCTCACTTCTGGGTTTTCCTATTACAGCCTCAGGCCCAGGCTCTTCTCCTAGCCCTCACCCTGCCCCTCTTCTTTCATAAGCCCTGGGCCCCACCCTGAATTGTTCTTTCTCCAGTTGTGTCTCATGCTGTTGTCTAAGGCTCTCTTCTCTGTCTGCTCTTTTCAAGTCCTCTTCACTTTCCACAGCTCCTTCCTTGTGTATAACTTCCTCCACATATGCCTGCTCCTCTCAATTCTGGGAGAACAGAATCAGGTTAAGATATTCCATGTAGAGTTCCATAATACTAAGATGAACTTAAAATTAATTGCCACTGGCTTCTACTGCACCCTTGGAAGTGACAGCAGTGTCAACCATTTATTGACCATCTGCTATGTGCCAGCACTTTAAATACATTAGCTCACTTACAGCTCACAATAATTCTATGAGGTAAGGATTATTATGTTGGGCTCAAATCTTGAGAGCTTGCTGCCTGCCAGGCATTTTTCTAAGTGCCTTGCACATATGAAGTAGGTACATCATGATCTCCACATACAGATGAGGACTCGGAGGCCCAGAGAGGGTAAGTGACCTGCCCGAGACCATAAAGCTAGAAAGCAGGGACCTAGATATGACACCTATCTACTAAGCTACCTATCTTGAATAATTGCCTTAATATACAAGCCAGTCTAGCTTTCTAGAAGCACCGACAGCCTGGAATTTGCAATCATTTTTAGGATATGTGGTATTATTTCATGTTCTGGCATCTCAACTCTTTAATTCCAGGCGGGAACTAGAAATTTGTACATTATAAATTAGTGAAAAGGGTAAGTGCTGCAGGTACCCTACTTCTACTCTAAGTGGTCCTCAGTTAAATGCTTACATTGGTAAAAATGGTCATTTCTTCCAAGTGTTCTCTTTTTCCTATTCAACCTATTTTCCACTCTTTGGAAATGTAAAGATCTGTTTGCAGGCTGCTTAGCATCAGGAAATCTCCATCACTTTTGGTGAAGGGGGAAAGGCTAGATGAGGCAGAGATGGGCGAGGTCCGCAGCTTTTGGGCTTTCCTCCAGCCATAGTTTTGCAGGGAACCAGCCAGAGTCAGAGATGACAGCTAAGTAAGGGGTTCCATAATGTACCGGAGCAATGCTGCTACCCACTGACCTAAGCAGCCACTGCAGATGGAAGAAGTGATGAGTCAGCAATCAAGTCTGTCATCATTCAACTATTTTCACTTGGTTGAGAGTTTAGAGTTTTGTTTGGCTTTGAAAGGCTATTTTTGTGCCAAAGTCTGAGGGTAGTTCTGTATTAATTTGGTCCATCTTGTTCAATACAAGAGTGGGAGGATCCAATAGCCCTTGTACCCACGTTCTGTCTGGTGGGATATTGATCATTTTGCAGTTACCTTTTTAATAATGAATCAATTAATTAATCTAACATTTATTGAGTATCAACTATGTGCAAGTTACTGTGACTGGGTTGGGAATATATGGATAAGACATGTCCCTGTCTGGAAGGGGCTTATGATATAGTAGCTCAGCAGACATATAAACAGGCACAATACACAGTACAATAGAGAGCCTACAATGATGAAGGTATCCACAGCTTGCTATGGATGCTTACAGGGGTGATAACGTATGCTGGGAACACCTCCATTCTTGGAGGAGGTGATGATTGAACTGAAGTTTGAAAGCTGAGTAGGTGTCACCAGGTGAAATACGTGAGAAGGGAAATTTTAGCAAAGGGGGCAATGGAAGAAAGTGGCACATTAAGAGACCCAGAGGATGGAAAATGGTTTCATGTGGCTAGAGGATAGTGTGTCAGGAGGGAGTGGTAAAAACGAGGCTGGACAGGTAGGCAGGAGACAGATTCTGAGGGGCTGTGAAGGTTTGGACCTGTATTCTAGAGAGATCTCTCGGCTGTAGTGTGGAATATAAATCAGAAGGGGTAGGGGTGGCAGCAGAAAGGCCTGTTAAGAGTTCTTCACTAACCCAGGTAAGAAATGAAGCACTGGCAGTGGGGATGCAGAGGAGAGAGGGATTCCAAGACTCCGATGTGGTGAGTGATGGAGAGGGAAGCATCAGGGATGAAACCCAGGATTCTGGTACTGGCAACTGCATGGACAGCAGGGCCATGCCGTTGAGATTGGACATATCGTACTGGGGGGTTTTGGGGGGAGGAGGATGAGTCTTGGGCATGTGGAGGTGAAGGTGTCTGGGATGCTGATGCAGAGAGCAGAGCTATTGCAGCCAGGATGAGATCTAGATCTCCCTGGCTCCAAAGTTCATGTTCTTCTCTCCAGTTAGTTAAGTGAATGTTATCATTGAAACCAAGAAGAGAAAAACTCACAGGAAGTGTCAAGACAGTAACCAGTGCTGCAGCAGTCAAGGAATATCAGGACAGAGCGCCTTTGCATTTGTCGTTTGGCTATTAGATCATTAATGACCTCGACAGGACCCGTTTCATTGGAATCCTGGGGACAGGTTGCAGGAGCCAGAGGCGACGATGTGGAAGCAGTAAGTCAGCAAATGTGGACTCCTCTTTCTGTAAGCTTGGCTGGGAATACCAGGAGCAAGATACAGCTATGGCAGTAGTGAGAGGGTTCTAGAAAGGTCTTTACAAAGTGAGAAGAGCTTGAGCATGTTTCTGTGGAGCTGCACAAAGGAGAAGCTGGAGATAATTGGTACCAAGGGACGATCCCCCTGGAGAAGGGTGGCCTAGAGAGTACTGGGCGGACTTGCTTTATAAGAAGAGACTTCTCCCACTAATTCCATAGAGAAAGAGGTAAATAGAGATGTGCCTGCTGCTAAGTTTATGGGGGAGGAGAGGATGGCAGAAGAAGTTGGGAATGTACTTGCCTGATGGTGTCTATTTTTGTGACCTAGCAGACTGCCAAGGAAGGGGATTAGGTGGGGGCGTGAGGAAAGTGGTGAAACTTTGAGGCAGTTGTATTGGAATGGAAGATGGAAGAGAGAATTGCTTAGGGAGCCATGGACGGAGTTATGGGCAGCCGAGGTTGGGAGCTGTCAGTGCGTAGAGGCACTGGCCTGCATGGGTGCATTATTTTCTCCACCAGAGCTCAGGGCCTGGGTGCAGCAGCTGAGAATCTGCTGGGATTCCCACACCCACATTCCTGGATTTATCTAGGGATGGACTTTTGCTGCAGAGCAGGGAAAGGGCTATAGCTCAGTATTAGTGGCCAGAGAGTTGAGGTTTTGGCAGGAGAATGGTTTAAGTGATGGATCATGGGTGTAGGGAGAGAAGTGAGGCCAGGAGGTGGCTGGCAGATTGGGAGAAAATGCAAGGGTTGGGGAATCTGAAGTTTCAGTGAGGTTGAATACCCAGTGTAGTAATCATGAGTGAAGGAGAGGGGAGGATACAGCCAGAAAGTGGGCTGTGAAGTTCAAGATTTCAGAAGAGGAGCAGCTGCAGACAACGGAAAGGTATGACATGCTGGATGGACACTGAAGCACTGGGACTCCAGTAGGACTCAAGTACTAGTGACTGATGGCTGCCACGAGGTTGGCAGATAACAGAGTTGAAGGAGGAGTCGGGGGCGGTTTGGGTGGATGGCACGGGCATCAAAAGAGTAGAAGTTTTATACAGAGGTGAAAGAGTTGGTTGAAAATGGCAGTCAGGAATGAGGAGACAGGATACACCCTACTTCTGGCCCTGTTTGCTTATAAAGTATGTGTCACAGCTTCCACCCAAGAGGGTGGGCAGGGGGAAGCTGTGTCCTGCAGGATATTCAGTCTTCAGGTAAGGCAAGGAGGCAAAGGGAGTGTTTGGTGGAGAGATTCCGGATGTGGAGGAGGTTGGTTACCACAGGGTACAGTAGAAAGGAGAGGAGAGAGTGGGAGAGTGTGGGTCTAGCAGATGACGCAGAGAGCTGGTGGTGATAAGAGAGTAGGCAAGAAGAGAGAGGACAGGTGACTGGAAGGGCTTGAATGGAGGACAGTGACCACGGAGGAAAGGGAGATGAGGCCTGGTGGCATTAGGTGGTCTCAGGTTCCCAGGTGTTTCGGTGGCAGTACAGCCTGAGGCCCCGCTGGCCTCTGAGCCTTGCTGAAACATTTTGATGACTGTGGGACAAACCAGTTTGAGAGAGCAGAGAAGAAGAGGAAAACTCAAGGCCACTTGGAAGGGAGGAAGGGAAGTGAACAGCTAAAAATAGAGGAATGAGAAAGCAGAGGCTTCAACATTTAGGAAAGACAGTTCCTGGGTATTAGAAGGGAGGAATGAATTCTGTTGTATTACCGAAGATCTTCTTTCACCTATCAATTTCTCTCGAGATGTGCAAATTTAGGTACAACCTACCTAAATTATTTTGCATTTCAAGTTTTATACTTGGTAGGAATTTTCCAACGTGCATCTCAAAGGTACATTTAACTACAGATATCCCATGTTTACATCATTGTAAGCAAAAACCTGGATTTTACCTTGAAACTTTCCTCATGCTACTTCTTTGTGAAAAATGTGAGACAAGCGTCAGCAGGAGCCCCCGAGTCCAGGAATCACCTTAAGTGTGGCTTATCTGGTCACCTCACTTACATGGGTCTCTGTTTCTTAGTTTGGCTTAAGCTGCCAGCAGAGATGCAGATGTGGGACCAGAAATCTTTGTTCTTAGAAAAGCCTCTCAGAGACCTGAAAACCACCAGAGAAAACACTACTAGAGAATACATTTGTTCTTCCCTTTTTTGTAGCTTTCCGGCCATCCAGCCCGTCTCCTCTTCAGCCGCAGGGCCCGGTGAAGTCCAACAACATCGTGACGGTCACTGGGATTTCGCTGTGCTTGTTCATCATCGTGGCCACCGTCCTCATCACGCTGTGGAGGAAGTTCGGCCGCCCCCCCAAGTGCAGCACCCCCGCTCGGCACAACTCCCTCCACTCGCCCAGCTTCCGGAAGAACTCAGATGAGGAGAACATCTGCGAGCTGAGCGAGCAGCGCGGGAGCTTCTCGGATGGGGGTGACGGGCCTGTGGGGGGCCCGGGGGACATGGGCATCCCTCTGACCTACAGGCGCAGCGTGCCGGCCACTCCCGAGGACGACGCTTCCCGGCAGTGACAGCTTCCAGTCCAACGCGCAGAAGATAATCCCACCGCTGTTCAGCTACCGCCTTGCCCAGCAGCAGCTGAAGGAGATGAAAAAGAAAGGCCTGACAGAAACCACCAAGGTGTACCACGTGTCTCAGAGCCCCCTGACAGACACGGCCATCGACGCCGCCGCCGCCGCCGCCGCCGTCTCCCCCTTAGACTTGGAGAACCCGGAAGAAGCTGCCGCAAACAAGTTCAGGATCAAATCCCCGTTTCTGGACCAGCCCGCGGTCAGCGCCGGGGAGAGGCCTCCCTCCAGGCTGGATGTCGGGGTCTCGCAGGCCACTTGTGCCGTGAGCCCCAGCCAGACCGTGATCCGCAAATCCCAGATGAGGCACGTGGGCAGCAGAGGGGGGCTGTCGGAGCGGAGCCACCCCAGGAGTTCCCACTTCCGGAGGACAGCCAGTTTCCACGAGACCAAGCAGGCGCGGCCCTTCAGGGAGAGGAGCATGTCTACCCTGACCCCACGGCAGGCCCCCGCCTACAGTTCTAGGACGCGGACCTGGGACCAGGCAGAAGACAGGTTCAGGCCTCAGAGTCGGGGTGCTGCCGCGCTTCCTGAGAAACTGGACCATTTCCAAGGGGCAGGTGGAACCGCTGGTCCACTAAGCCCCCTCCCTAAATCCTACACCTTGGGGCAGCCCACCAGGAAGCCAGACCTAGGGGATCGTCAGGCGGGATTGGTGGCAGGAGGCGAGAGAACAGAGCCTCACAGAGCTCGGCGGGGACCGTCCCCCAGTCACAGGAGTGTCTCAAGGAAGCAGCCCTCCCCCACTGCCCCCAAAGATAGCTACCAGAGGGTCAGTCCTCTGAGCCCTTCTCAATGTCGGAAAGACAAGTGCCAGAGCTTCCCGGCGCACCCCGAGTTCGCCTTCTACGACAATACATCATTCGGCCTCACTGAAGCCGAGCAGAGGATGCTGGACCTCCCGGGATATTTTGGGTCAAATGAAGAGGATGAAACCACAAGTACTCTTAGCGTGGAGAAGCTGGTCATCTAAACCAAGAGTCAGCCTGAGACTTGACACAACTGGGGTCCTTTGCTCAGGTTGTGGTACCAGCTGCTCACATTGTTGTGCGGACTGTTTTGTATAACTGTTTGTGCAGGAGGACAGAATGTGGGGAGGAAGTAACTCACACAGACCAGCATGTGTGTGTGCACCTGTGTTTGAATTTATAAGGAAGAAGTTATTTATCCTGAACCTTTCCCTTTGTAATCCTATTTCTATTGGTTTATTCCTAATAACAATGATAATAGAATTTAAACAAGAGTGAAATAGGGCTTGGTGTCTCATGTGGATGTGAAAGATGACAAGATGTGACTTGTGAGGATGAAATGCTTTGAAAAGTTCATTTGCCAATTCCAACCTGAAACAGAAATCTGGGAGTCTCAACTATAAAAGGGCTGGAACAAAGCAAACTTGCTAATACAACCCTGAATGGTAATTTATTAAGTTGTAAATGCATAAGAATTTGACACCTACAGGGGCAGTATTGAACCAGTTTCATATTTGGCTGATGAAGTCACTTATGACTACCATGCACCTAGGAATGGTGATACCACAAGATATCCTAGAAGAACTTTCAGGCCAGAGTTTGGTGATATCTTACTGTTTTTTATGCAAGGAAGAGCCCTGGTATGTGACACAAAATTATGTGAGTTAATTCTGCTTTGGGGAAATCACATAAGAAGCTGATTTTTCAGGTAGTGAGTCAAATGAAGACCTATCCATCCATCCATCATTGTTTTGAGCAAAAAAGTAGACAGTTTTGAAAGCAAGGTGTTGTCTTCTGAGAAAGCACCAACTGGAGTGGGTAGTGGGTGTTGGCCAGGACACTGCCCGACATCAAGATGCTGACTTTGTGTTCCTGGACCAAATTGGCAGCAGGGACCCCAGGGGGTGCCATTCTGAAACTGGTGTGTGTATGTTTCTAAAGATAACTTTATCATGTTACTCAGAATGTGCTTAAATTAATCTCGGGTATATGGGAAGCAGCCAGCCCGGTGATCTAGTGGTTAAGATTCAGCGCTCTCGCCCTGCAGTCTGGGGTTCGTTTCCAGGTCAGGGAACCACGCCACTTGTCTGTCAGTTGTCATACTGTGGCAGCTGCATGTTGCTGGGATGCTGAAAGCTATGCCGCCGGTTTTCAAACACCAGCAGGGTCACCCATGGTGGACAGGTTTCAGCAGAGCTTCCAGACTAAGACAGACTAGGAAAAAGGACCTGGCCAGCCGCTTCTGAAAAAAGTTGATTGTGAAAGCCCTGTGAAGGGCAGTGGAGCATTGTCAAATACAGAGCTGGAAGGTGAAAGGATGGAGCCAATAAAGACTGGGTAGGCTCACTAGGAGTCAGAGTCGACTCCACAGCACACTCAGAAAAAAATGTGGAAAGTAGGTAGACTGGATTATGATTTTACAGCTTAAGCTTTTTTAATTGGAAGAAAGAGGTAAAGAGGGAAATAGAGAAAAGAAGTCTTTTAGAAATTTAGAACCACTTTTGTTTTCTGATTCAACCTCCCGACCACATTATACAGAGGAAGAATTTGAGGCTCAGGGAGGGGAATTAGCCCTGTAGGGTTGGATGGACGTGCACTCATATTTTTATCCTAAATGCCTACCTCTTTGCACTCTGCTATCACAGCCTTCGCAAGTCTTCTCTAACAGCAGAAACTTCAGGAGAAAGCAGGCCGTTTTTGCAATAAGAGGGCTTAGAGAGATGCCTTTACTAGATTTTCCCAAAGGAAGGAAGCTTTCTTCTGCTTGATGTTAGGACTGGTCGTCCAGCTTGCTTTGTTTGGAAGTCAGGCCTAAACAAAAGAACCCGAAGGTGGGGCTCCTCCGTTGGAAGTCTGTCACCAGTACCAAGTGGGCACGCTGCAATCTGTGTGCTTCCTTTCAGCCCTTGAACCTCATGCCTTATCTGCATGCACTGGAGTAGCTGCACTTTTCTTCCTGTTCACCATGACCCCTCTAGCGACCACACCCTCCCTGCCTTTCAGACTGTTTTCCTTCTTCCTTTTGGAGTTTATCAGGGTGTCAGCCTGCTGGCGAGGTTTCAGGGATCAGTGGAGAAAGTGGAATTAGACGGGAAAAAGTCACAAATGCAAATACTATAGCTGTAAAAGTTTCTCTTCTGTTCTTTGCATTACCACTTCATTTGTGGCCATTTTTATTGAAAATTAAAATATACTTCCTTCTGGAAATGCTGTAATAATAATATCTACCTTTCAGGAACAGAAGAAATAGATTATTCAGAGGGATCTGACAGCTGGTATGTGCTGATGCAAAAAAGAGGAAACCAGACTTTTTAATCTCCATTTTCTTTGTTTATCATACTAGAAAGCTTTGTTCTCTTTCCAAGTTCACAGGCTTGTGTCCCAACCTTTGAGGACAGAGGGTACATGCTCACTTGTTCCAGATTTCACAGTGAATTTTCCTACAGTGTCAGAATGAGACCAAAACAGCCACAGGAAAGGTGAAAATTAGAGAAAAACACTGTGAGCAGAAAGATCTTCTGTTAAGATCTGTTCTTCGGCAGGATATCATGCATCTAAATTAATATCACAGTGAACTAATACCAGCTAATAGCACGTTCACCATCCACCTCCCCAGTTTTCTGTGGCCCTAACAAGAGTCAATCTCTACATTTCATACTTAGAAGATAACTTGGCCTCTGCCTCTGAGAAAGAGAAAACTAGGTGCCTCAGCATTGTCTTTGGTGGATAAGTGGTAAACATTAGAAATAATCTCGTATTCTTCACCATTGTGTCCCTAGGTCCTAGCCCCAGTGGCTGCCATTAACTAGAAGCTCAATAAAGATTTGTGGAATAAATGACTAGCTATTCAAAAGCCCTCAAAACTACCTTTGCAGTTGAACTAGAACAATTCTAATACTTTAAATCTTAAACCATTATGAATGTGATGTGTTCCTATGAGATATTGTAGGGTTTTGATTTCTAGAAGTCTCCAGAAACAAAGAGATCTTCATCTTTTGCAGATATCACCCTGGCTGAAGGTGAAAGTGTCTCTAGAGTCTATTGCAGTGTCTGTACATGGCAGTCACTTAACAATTATTAAATGCATATGAGAGAGTGGCTTCCAAGTGGATGGGGTGCCCTGTCTTCCTAACAAGTCTCTTCCATCCATGCCACTGCTCTGGAGTCTGCACCACCTCTTTGGGGCAATTGCTCCCCAATTGTGACTTCTAAAGTAGATTTGCTAGAGCTGAGAGCATTCAGTGTGCCAAGCCCTTGCCACCGTTACCCAAATGATAATCCAGCCTTTCCTACCAATTTTCTCTCCTCGAGTTCTGGTCCACTCCAACCTGACCCACCCAATATAAAATTGTTGTTTTATGACTTTGATGATTTCTCATTGTATTCTAGGTATGCAATTGTAAAATGATGTTGCACAGTTTTTAGTCTGGGCAGTTTCTGAGTCATTTTTATGCACAAGTGACAGCATATTTAAAACTCATAGTATTATGTAAATTCTTTTTTTTCCAGGTCATACCAGCTGAGTCATGGTTTGGACAAAAAGAAGTAGTTTAGCATAGTCAAAAGAATACAAGTTTAATCCTGGCCCTTCCCTTTCTAGCTACGTGATCTTAGGCAAGTCACTTAATCACATAAGCCTCTGTTTTCCATGTGTAAAATGGGAAGAATACCTACCCTTGCTACTGGTTCATGTTGGGGATTTGAGCATACATATTTATTTCCTATCCCTTCTCAGACTCACTTATACTTATAGTAATGGGATATAAAAGGTACACACCAAAAAGGGTTTAGAGAACAAGAGGATAAGTGATTTCAATGAATTTCTGGAAGACAGAGTATTTGGAAGAGCACTGAGTAGAAGAAGCTATAGCTCAGGATATGCTTGAAGAGTCTTGCAGGAGATGAGGGTGCCTCCCTATGTGGTAGAACCTTGCAGAGGTTGGGGACTCAGAGAAGTTCCTGGATGAAGGGGAGACAGAAGACAGTGAAGGTCTGTGTATGAAATGGTCGTCCTCCACACCACTCCTCAACTCTGGTGCCAAGAACCCCGGCAACTAGGTAGTTTGACCACAGAAAAGAGCAAAACCAACCAGCCAACCAAAAAATGACCAACAGGGACTTTTTAAAAGACACTGAAGGATCTTTCTGAGAACACTTGGGCATCTAGAGTCATCACTGGTACCCCAGCACGAAGCCATCTACATTCCGGCATTTGAGGGGCCACAGCACAACAAACAGATCTCTGGCTGTTTACCCTAAATTGAAGCCCGCCGGTCAGCAAGTTCCACTCCTGTGCTTAGAGTGTCTAGTCAGTCTTTCTCCTGTCTCATTCTTAAGAATAGCCAGACAACTGAGAATGCCCAAATATTTGAGAAAAGCCTACAGTATGATGAAGAAAGCTAAACAGAGAAAAACTGACCCCAGAGGAAACATATAATTCAGGGAATATAAGAAGGGTCAAATAAAAACCCTACAAAACTAATTCTTTATTACTAAAGAGATGTGAAATGACATTGCATCTATTAAGCATGAACATGATGCTATAAAAAGCAAGAATCATAAAATGGGGAGGAACTTTTGCAAATGAAATATTCCATAGAAGATTGTAAGATAAAGTAGAGAAAATCTCCCAAAACCTTGAGCAAAAATGTGTGAAATATGAGAGTATAAACATGCACACACACACAAGATCAATCCAGAGGGGTTCAATAAGAGACCAATAAGAATTCTAGAAAGAGCAGAGAAGACTAAGGAGAGAAAGATACCAAAGAAACAATACAATGAAAATTTACAGAACTAAAGATGGGAGCTTTCAATTAAAAAGGGCCTTCTGGATTTTGATTAGGGGGAAGGGAAAAAAACCACACATCATCTGAAGCTTTCGAACAAGTTATACAGAGAAGAACCTAAGAGCTTTCCTGGGGTGAGGGAACACCAACTCCTACAAGAAACAAGAATCATACCGGCATTAGATTTCTTATAGCTACACTAGAAGTAGTGGTATAACAGCTTCAAAATTCAGGGGAAAAATGATTTTTGACCTGGGAAACCTATACCCAGTCAAATGACTTGTGAGGGCAAAATAAAGACATTGTTAAAGACTCAGAAAGCTTACTTGCCATACACCTTTTCGTAAGAACTTATTTGAGCATGTATTCCATCAGTAAAACAACAAAGTAACATGAGGAAGATGTGGGATTCAGGAAATACCAGATGTGACCAAGAATGTCAGCTGTGTGGGTGACTTAGCCACCAGTTCATATTGCAGCAAGAATAGGGCTTCAGGAAAGAAAAGAATTTCATATAACATAGAGTTGGAGGAACCTGAAGATACACTATAAGCAAAGAATGCATGAAAAGAAGAAAAGCAACTAGAAATGTTTTTTAAAAAGACTCTATAAGAAAGTCCAAATCCAACTGTGAATCAAGTTAGAATAGGACGTCAGTGGGCTTCAAAAAGAAAGAGAAAAAAGAATGCAATAGATAGAACAGACAAGGTGGCACAGCTGTCCTCATTCAATAAGAAAAGAAAACGGTAAGCATCAAAAATCAAACTAACCAAGATTTTGAGCAACTGAGCAGCACAGGTTGTGACACTGATTACAGAAAAACACAATTCTTGCTCTCCGTGAAGGAAAGTTTTCATAAACATCCTGGTGTTAGTGCTCTTTATTGGTCACTGTCTGTTAGATCTAACAGACTCTAACCTGCGGACCAATTATAGAAGACTTAATTATGGTTGCAGAAGGGAATGGAAATGTTCTCAGTCATGGAAATCTAAGAGTTCAGCTTTATGAAAAGTTTGGAGGTAGAAGTAGAGGAGGGGAGTCTAGGAGCGGTAGGAGCTCAAATCTCCTCCTCACAAAATGGAGAGCCAAGAGATGCTGTCTGTGTTTGAGAGAACTAAAAACAAAAGTTTAAGGAAATGAGAGTTTCAAAAGTGAACAATAGAACTAAAAATAGTGATGTAACTATTGTGTGTGTGGGTGTGATACTAAGTAAGCTGAATCTTGACCTGGCATTGCAGGAGTCAATAAATGAATAGCATCTCAATGGTCTATCTATACACCATTGGAGAGCATCAGCAGGACAACGGAAAGCCAGGAAGGTAAAAGTGGTTTGCACTTGCAAAGTGGGTCTGAGGCTGGGAAGCAAAAAGCAAGGAACAATTGCTTTTTGCTGTAAGTCTTCCTGTACTATTTGCCTTTCTTTTCTTTTTTAACTTTGACAAAACAAAAACCAAACGTAACAATCCTGCCTTACAGCGTTAGGGTGAGGGTCAGGGGTAACCTATTACTAATGCCTAGGAATCTAACTGGTGAGCCATCGTGTGGCTCTTATTTCTACTAATAGTAGAATTTGCTCCTGGTGGTGTTACTGGACCTCCAACCTGCCCCACCCATGTTTCTTCCTTCCTTGGGGATCTTGCATGGCTCATAGCCCCAGCTGCCCTGTCATGTCTTCTGTCTCCCGGCATTCCAACCGTGAGCTCTCTCTCACTGCCCACCTCTTCTCCGTATGCCACCTCTGCTGCCAGTGTGGGTGCCCTGAGCATGCAGTTATTGCTGTTGTCAGTTTCTCCCTCAGCTGCTGCCGAAACACACCAAGCTGCATCTTATTATTATTCATTGACTGATGTAAATTTATTTCCTAAGTTCAAATGCATGAACTTGAAAGCTTACTATTTAGCTCATAATCATATAATTGCTCAATTAAAAATATGGCTCATAATATACAAAATCTTGTGTCAGCTTTTGCTGTTTCTGAGCTTTATACCAGAACTACTTTATAATTTTTCTTTAAAAGTAAAGCAGTATGTACTTGTTATAGGACATTTGGAAAATAGACATAATTGCTGTATTCCTCTTCATCAGCTTGGGGTACAGAAAGAAATCCCATTTCGTTAAAATTAGACAGTACCCAAATCACTTCTAAAGAGAAGGTCTCTTTCCTCTTTGAGTCCTTTGGCCTGAAATAGCTCCCAACCACCCAGGGATGCTTACGCCTCCTCTTCCTGAGGTGTCACTCTGGCCAGAAATCTGGAAGTCATCCTAAACTCCTCTTTCCTCTTCATCCTTCAGATCTACTGAATAATAAGTCCTTGGAGAAATTAAGTAACTCGCCTGGGTCACGTAGCATCTGGTGGGTGGGCCTTAGGAGCAAAAATCTAGTACTTAGGAAACTTGTGCTAAATTACCCTGTTCTTAAGTAGGGTTATGCTTATTGGGGCTGCGTGGGTGGGGTCCCCAAGGAGGATGTGGATGGAATCAAGCCTTCCCAGTTCCCTTCCCCTCCCCAAGAACCTTCTCTTGGCATCATGGCTGTCACATAGCTACTAAATGGCAAAGGCAGGATTGACTTCCTCAGTGAGTTTTTATGTCAAACTATCTCTTTTCTTATTTTGTTTTCTCAAAATTTTATTAGTAAAATTTTCAAATAATCAGAAAAGTCAAAACAATAGTACAATCACACTTGTATATCAACCACCATATTCAACAACTGTTAACATTTGCTATATTTGTTTTGTTTATTTATTAGGTTAAACCATATGAAATTGTAATAGAAAATGGTTGAATAGGAAAAATTTCCTGTAGTTCAATCTAATGTCTGAGTGAGTGGGTGTGTTGCTGAACAACTTGAATATATGTTGCAGATATACATAACTCTTCAAAATGTATTTTCTAAGAATAAGGACATTCAGCTGCAAAACCCATATTATCACCTAAGAAAACAATTCCTTAAAATAATCTAATATCCGGTCCACATTCGAATTTCCCCAGTTGTCCCCAAAGTGTCTTTTTTCTGCTTCAGAATCCAATCAAGATTCATGCATTGTATTTGGTTATGTCTTCTTTTATACTAGATTCTCCCTCCACGTATCCTTTTTTAGAAAACGACATTGATTTTTTAAATTGACTGGACCAGTTGTCTTTGTCAAATGTAGATTTGTCTGATTGCTTCCTGGTGGTGGTAACTTGTCCCTCTCTTCCTGGTAAGTCTTGTAACCGGGACGTTATGTTTAAAGATTTGATTCAATTCCGTGTGAAGACTCATAGGGAGCCTGTGTGCTCTGTGTTGCAGCCCATCAGGAGGCACAGGTGTCCCATTATTAGTGATGCTAAGTTTGAACACTTGATTAAGGTGGCAATGGCCAGACCTCTCCACTTTGTGTATGTATGGAGAGACAGTTCTCCACAGGTCTCTCGTTTTTCTGGACAACTTGTGAGCAAGGCACTGAATGCCCTTTTTTCCCGCTGGACTATGTTTTCGAGGAAGTTTGGATAGCAAACAGCCTTGGAAGGTAGACATAGTGTCAGTCTCTGCAGCCAAGGGCAGGCATGCTTACTGTCCAGTATAAAAGATTAGGGTTCCCTAAGTTCAGGGTTCTTTCATTGTTATACAACCCATGGTGTGCAGGTGTCACCTGGCCCTCTTTGCTTTGCCCTGTGGGTCTTGAGGAACCAACACAAAAATGCTGATACACAGTGAGGAATAAGTTCTCATGAAGCCAGAAGTCCTGTGTCTTTTGAAGATATCCAAGAGACTGGCTGGCTACCTTGTCAGTTTGCAGATAGGGCTTTCTCAGACCCTTCACAGTTCTTGATAATGTTTCCCTTTGTAATTAGTAAGTAATCTATGGGTGATACATTGGCACTGTGTGAATATCTTGTTTCTCTACAACACTTTACCTAATGGTTTTAGATTCCATATATAATCTTTGCCTGAATCAACAAGTTTATTGGAGGTAGCAAAATGGTGATTTTCTGTTTCTATTATTCTTTCCACATTTATTAACTGCATTCTTCCGTAGAGCTTCCCCTCATCCACTGGCGATGAACTACAGTTCCTTACAAAAAGGTAGGATGAATGCTTAATTCTTCCCCTTTAATTATCAAATATTAGGGTAAGGTGTTGGTGTAATAATTTCTGTCTCCATGAACTCATCGAGTTTTAAAAATTTAATATTTTACAATCAGTTATTCCTTTTGATGTCCGGATTGTTTGGATCTGTCCAGTGGGAGCCTCTTCACCCTGGCTCTTGTGTCCTTTTGGCACATCCCCATTAGTCTTTCAGAGCTTTCCTGCTTTTTGGTGCATTAAGATGTCCTGGGCTCATCTTGTATTTCTCTGCCCAGGACTGAAATCAGGCATTTGTCTAAGGAGTTCTGGTCCTTTTGGTGGGAAATGGCATGAGAAACCAAGACTAAGGATGCCATTGCTTCTGGTCCTTTCAAAGGACAGCACTAAGAAATATATTTTTAAAAATCAGGAGCTCATACTGCTGTTTTGATTCAGATTTTTAAAAATTGTGGTAAAATATCTATAACAAAATTTACCATCTTAATCATTTTCGACTGTACAGTTCAGTGATGTAAAATGTATTCACATTGTTGTACAAACAATCTGCAGAACTTTTTCATCTTGCAAAATTGAAACCCTTAAACCCATTAAACAACCACTCCTCGTTGTACCCTTGCCCCAGCCCCTGGCAACTACCATTCTACTTTATGTCTCTAACGAATTTCCCTACTCTAGGTATCTCATATAAGTGTAATCATACATTATTTGTCTTTTTGTTACTGGCTTATTTCACTTAACATAATGTCTTCAAGGTTCATCCATGTTGTAGCAAGTGTCAGAATTTCCTTCTTTTTTAAGGCAGAATAATATTCCAATGTACGTATATACCACGTTTTGTTTATCCATTTATCAGCTGATGGATATCTGGATTGCTTCCACCTCTTGGCCATTGTGAATGATGCTGCTATGAACATGGGTGTACAACTATCTCTTTAAGGCCTTGATTTTAATCCTTTTGAGTATATACTCAGAAATGACAACACTGGATCATATGGTAATCCTATGTTCAATTTTTTGAGGAGCTGCCACACTGTTTTCCACAGCAGTTGCACCATTTTACATTCCCATCAACAGTGTGCACAAGGGTTCTGATTTCTTCGCATCCTCACCAACACTTGCTATTTTTGTGTTTTTTAAAAATAATAGTAGCCATCCTAATGGGTGTGAAGTCATATCTCAATGTGGTTTTGATTTGTATACTCCTAATGATTAGTGATGTTGAACATCTTTTCACATGCTTGTTGGCCATTTGTATATTTTCTTTGGAGAAATGTCTGTTCAAGTCCTTTGCCCATTTTTTGATCAGATTATCTGTTTTTTGAAAATTATTATTGAGTTGTAGGAGTTCTTTATATATCAGGATATTAATCCTATATCAGAGATGTGATTTGCAAATATTTTTTTCCATTCTCTAAGTTGCTTTTTCACCTGTTGATTGTGTCCTTTGATGCACAGGTCAGTTCAGATATTAACATTACATTTTTTCTTAACTTCTATAATTTCATATTTGTACACTGTTTTTCTTACACTAAACATCTTGGTTCTAATAATTTCAAAGTATTTATTTGCTTTATTCTACAATATACACAAAGTACTCTCAAAAATGCTATGATTACAACTCAAAATAGAAGTACAGGGTGCAGTTTAAGATGTCTTCAAAATTATTTTTGTCCTTAGAATATGTAGGAGTAAGATATATAATCAGAGCATTGTGTTAAAAAATTCATTCAAAATTCTTGTCTCTGTGTGGTTATCTTACCCATTTGATACATAGTTTGATTAATTTGTTTCAGTCTGTTTTTAATTTTAGGGTTTGCTTTTTTAAAAATATGTAAAACATTTGCAAGGATCACAAACAAAAACTCTGTAAAAGGATGTACTCAGAAAAGTCTCACTTATATGCCTATCCCTTCTAATCGTTCCCCACACCTCTACCCGAGAGGTTTTTGGTTTTTCCTTCTAGCGTTTCTTCGTGCAAAAACTAGATATAGTCTTTGCTATATCTATATATACACTTAGTCTATAACTATACATTTAAATTCCTATTTCCCTCATTCCTTATACAAAATGTAAAAGTTTTCGTATCTCGAAGCACTTCACTTTAACTATATGAGTCTTAAACTCTCTACTTTTAAAAATCTGCAAATCAGGCTCATAATAACCAACTACATATTAACTAAAGAAGTTGCTGGTTCAAAATGAGAAATGATGGATACATATTTTAAAATAAAGTAGCAGTGAAGGATACTCATTGTATTATCGTGAGATTTTATTAATATCTTGCCTTCGTCATTCCTGTTCTCCCTTCCTGCTGACCGTAAATATACAGCCGCCTGGGAGAATTTACAAGCCTATATTCCCACGGCACTTTGCTCATAAACGAGTTTCACGTTCATCTCACTGTTTTATAGTTATTTATATGCTTTTGTTCCCAATAGTGTGTGAGAGCTGAGAGCAGCGACTGTATATTCTATTCCTCTTTGTATCTCAAGTGGCATGTTGTAGGGGAAAGTTCATCATCTCTGGAATCTTGGCTCTACCACCTCCCAGCTTCATGAGCTTGTGCATGGTACTTCCCCACGGTGGACTTCGGATTTCTCATCCAGAAAGTCAGAATAAGCTCTTCTTGCTAGACTGTTGGCAAGATTGGGTGAGATGATGTGAGTGAAGGGTGCAGTGTATGGCCCAACCATCCTCCCAGCTCTCAGTGCCACTTGGCCACCATTTTGCTTGTCCCTAGATTCAACTTTCATTTCTATTTCTGACATCAACTCTTTCGAGAAATTTTACTTATTTCTTTACTATTAGTGTCCCAACCAGTTGAAGCCCCACATGACATCACTGTTCTCTTTCTATTGAAAATAGACATCCTTGCTTCCTAATTCATAGCAAAAATGGAGTTAATGGAGTGAGGGAGTTGGGAAGACCCCATTTCACAATTACAGGGAGCAACGGACGTCCCTGGAGTTGTGCAGCTTCGCAGCCCCGATTCCCAGCCTCCACCCTGTGAAATTATCAGTTTCCAAACCTTCATCTACTCTTTCCCCATCCATTCTACCTGCACTTAGGATCTCATGCCTTCTCTTTAGCATCAGGTTTCATGGAGAAGTTATTTACTCCATTCCTTTCTCTTTCATTAGCTCTTTTCTTCTTTTTCTTCTCATTCACTCTTCAAGTCGCTGCAGTCTTACTTTTACTTTCACTAGACTGAAACTGATACAAGTAAAAATCACTCTAATTTCAAGGCCTTTGCACTTGCTCACCAAAACCTTTGAATCACTCTATGTTACATTGCATCCACATCTTTCTCAACCCCAACTCCACACCTCCTTCCTGTTTATTTTTCTCCATAGTGCTTATCCAACATATTAAAATTTCACATATTTATTTGTTTGTTGTCTGTGTCTCCCACTAGAATGTAAGCCTAGAGGGCAGGGTTTTTATTTTCTGTTTTGTTCATTGATTTATCCCTGGTGCCTTGAGCAGCATATTCACTTAATAGGTGCTTAATGCGTATTCACTGACTTGAACAAATAAATGACTTTCTGGTTTCCAAATTCAATGTCTCCCTTTCAGATTGTGTCCTACTTGGCCTCTGGTGACAGTTGACACTCACTTCTCATGTGCTTCCATGACCACACTCTCTCCTGGATTTCCTCCTGTTTTCAGACCACTTATTATTTCCCTTTGTCAGCTTCACCTCTTCTTCTTACTCTCAAGTATTGGCCATCCTGGTATTGTCCTCATTACTTTTCTCTTTTCGCTCTCCACATCTTTCCAGGCAACCCTATCCACACTCAGAGCTTCAACTACCACCCACAAGATGAAAATTCTCCAATATATATTCCCAGCTCTTGACCTGCTCCTTCCATCTTCAAAATGGTCCTCCCAACCTGGAACCCAACACATCCTCTTTTCTCCCCAATCTACCCTATATTCTGAAAGCACCATCACACAACTGACCCCTCAAGTCAGAAGCTTAGGAGTCACTCTGAAATTCTCCTGTCTCTCACTAGCCCCCTGCATCTAGCAGGTCATCAAAGCTGTGTCAGTGTTATCCCTGCTTGCTCTAGCCCTATTGCTGCCTTATCGTTTCATGCTTGTATTGTTTCATTAATTTTCTAAAATTGCTCTGCCTCTATCTTGCCCTCCTCTAATTGATCCCACACATGGCAGCCAGAGCACCCTTTTTAAAATGCAAATCTGACCATGACATTCCTCTTGGGGAGTCCTCTTTAGTGACTTCCAAATGTCTGCAGAAATCATCCAAACTTCTCGGCATGAGATGGAAGGCCCTTCAAGATCTGGCACATTTCCTACATTGACACAAATATCCTGCAAACTGTGTACGGTTCCTTACAGAAGCCACACCCTTTCTCATTTCCCAAACTTTGCACATGCTGTTTCCAATGCACAGATACCCTTCCATTCTTTGTCCATCTGGGGACTCCTCAGGTCCTCCCTGATATCCTCAAGCAGAGATAAGGAGCTTCCTCTGTGTCCCCTGCCCCCATTAAGTACCTCCCTTCCAGCACTGATTATGTTGCAGTGTTTTTCACGTGTTTGTCTTCCTCAAGAAAATCGTCTTTGCTACCTGAGGGCTCAGGGCAGTGGCTGGCACAAACTTTTCACTCAATCAAATGTATTAAATTGAAAAAAAAAACCCTACTCTTCATCATCATCATTGTCATCTCACATCTAACATGAAATTCTTAAGTTAATATGTTCCTAAAACACTCTCTGGGTTTTGGGCAATTGGCGATTGTTGCTCAGTGCAGAAAGGAGGAGGCCATCCTTGCGCAGTGCAGAGTGTCCTGTCTGTCAGGAGCCCGAGGTCCGGTCTCTCAGCCTCTGTGAGGATTTGCAGGGTGTTTACCCCATCAGGCTTCAGTCTCCTCAACTATCAAATGAGGAGAGAACAACCTGATTTCTGAGAGCAAACAAAAAATGTAAGTGGGACTAAAGTAACAGCCGTGATTCTCCTCTGACAACCAATTTACGAGCTTTACCATTCTAAAATCAGCCCTGTATTTCGTCTGGTTTTGTAGTGCAATTACAATTCTGTTTATCCATTTTATGTCTACCAGAGTCACAGGTGGTCATTTTAGATCACAGATCCCAGAGGGACAAAAAGCCCTACCACCCTCAGCATGTGGTTGAGCAGAGTATCTGGTGCTTCATAGATCCTGGCTTGGGTGACTTGAACAGAGTTCAGAACAACTTTAGAGCAAGCTCAGAAATGGCAAGGTTAGAAGCAGATTTGCCGTGATTTTACTTATAAGTAACAAGGAAAAAAACGCTTTACTCCTGATAAATGGAAGGCACCAGCTTGTCTATAGGAATAAGAAAGGAAACTGATGACATGATTTGCTAAATCCAAATCCTTTTAGTAAAATGGGGGCTGGAAAATGGAAAAGCCTGCCTAGATGTCACCGTAATGTTTGGTTATGCTCAGACTAGGTGCTCTCTAAATACCCGTTGAATGAGTGTTGAATGATTCCAGTTACTCCCCTGGGTATGGCTTTAATGAGCTCCTAGGAGAAGCTAGCCATACCCCTTAACAGTGCCTGACAGCTGCAAGATATGCATGGTGTTAGCATCATCAGTAGATGACGGAGGAGGAGAAAGGACACCCTGAATAAATATCTAGGAATTTAGTAAGAGAAGTTTAGCAAAGAACTGCATAAAACTGCAAATAAGACTAAATACCAGTTAATGTAAACCTCGTTCAGTTAAATATACCAATTAAAAAGCAAAAACAAAAGCTGATGTCTGGTTGTTTGAGGATTGACTTTGGCCTACAGATGAGTTTTGGACAGAATGTTTTAATTAGAATCCTTTTTCTGATGGGGCCCATGCAATCCCGTTTTCCACGGCTGCTAACACTCCCTCTTCTACTGTTTCACTCATTTACGTAATATATGAGGCTCCTGAAGGCAGGAACCCCTGGCTTACAGGGAGCAGAAACCAAAGAGAAACCTTTGGGTACCAACTGGCCTAATATTAGAATCTAGTCTTCAAAATTGGCTTAACCAAGCTTTCAGAACTGATGGACATTGTTTCCTTATCTAATTTCTCTTAAGAGCTTTGTTGACTGCTACAACTTTTGACAAACTTAATAAAGAAGGGCTCACTATGAGTAACATCCCAGAGAATCTTACAGATATCCATTTTTTCCAGTAATCAAGAACTGCTTATTGTGTGAGTCCTAGGTAGCAGCTTAGGTGATGGGCATCTGACGTCTCAGTGAATTTGCATGACTGTGGGAGTCGCAGAAAGTAAGGACTCGCTCAAGGTTATACAGTTGTCACCGTGTCTGAGGAAGAATCTTCTGATCCCAACACCATGTCCTTTCCACTGGTCCCTGAGGCAACATGATTTCTTATCATATTGGGCACTGAAAAGAAGGATAGGAATTTCATAATTTATCAATGATCAGCCTGAAGAAAGGTCTGTTGAAAGATTATAATAAAATTAACATAACATTTATTGAGTGCCTACTATGTGCTGGCATTGTTTTAAGTGCTGACATGTATTAAGTTAATTCATTTAATCCTCACATCAACTCTATAAGGTATTATTCCCATTTTACAGATGAAGAAAGTAAAGTACAGAGAAGTTAAATAACTTGTTTGCCCCAGGGCACAGCTAGTGAACCACTGAGTCAGGATTTGAACCCAGACAGTCTAGCTTCAAAGTTTATATATATGCACTAAACAATGTTGTAATTTCCTTTTTATTTGGTGAAGGAGGAGGGATGATGGGAGACAGCAAAGTAAGCACTAGGCCGCATTCAAAATCCAATGAAATATTTCTGGTATAAAGATAATGATGTGATCTTTATTGATATTTTGTTTAACATGTAATGTTTTATTACTATAGCATCTTGTGATACAAATGTACAATTTCTTTGGAAAGTTCTAGAACTATGAAGTATTTTTTGAAGCTAATTAGATAGAGACACCTAAGCAATTTCCTTGTTATCCTAGTTGTTTATTATTATTAGGAAAACAGGGGGAAAAACATGAGCACCTCTCAGCAGTAGAAAAGCCACATCTCTCCCTCCGTGAAGTCGCCATCTGTTTCTACTCTACTATGGCTGGGTCCAGATGTTCTTATCCTCCAAGTGCAATCCCCATGGTGAATGCTTTGTGACTAGAACTTCTTGTTCAAGCAAATCAAGGCAGAGCAATGCTTTATGTAGGTTGGACTTTGGCTGTTTTGAGCCATCTCTTATTAAAAGATTCTTCTGTTGCTTTTGTGCTGTGTTCTCAATCAGTAACATGGCCCCCTCATTCATTACATTAAACTTTGGTTTTTGCATGTCAGAACAAAATATTTAAATTTCAAGTATGGGATATTACAGGAAAAATTCCTTCTAAAATATGAGATGCAGCAGGAATTTGCTGTGGGTTCCTTGCTCACAGTTGTAAAAATAACATTATGACAAGATTGTTCGCTTCACCTTTTTAAAAACCAATTGATTCTGGGGATTCACAAGATGATATTCATAAATAATGGTTGTTTGAAAGTTACATGAATCAAAAGAGGAAAGTCATTAATGAGTAATTTTAAATTAATTTCCACATATTTAAAACTTGATTTAAGACTAAAAGGAAGCTTGTGAAGAAGAAAAAAATTTTCCCAGATCTGTAACACCACTTTTCATTTTGAATGTTCCTTTCCAACCTATGACGTCAGTGAGTTATGACTGGATATAATGCAGGATACATTTGGGGATAACCTATCCAAAGTTCTATTACTTAAAGTTTTATGACCAATCCCATAAGACACAATTCAAGTAAAAGAGGGGGCTTTTTTTTTCCATTTAAAAAATATTTTTAAATATGAAATTTACTTTCAGGGAATTTGACGGTTTTCTAGCATTTGAGAGGGTGTGGTGACTATAAAAATCAACAGCTGTTTGTTGACTTTATGTAGAAGTTATACAGGCTTGGCAAAGCAGAATGTTTGAAAGTGTTAAAGAAGCCAATTTGGTAATAAATAGCAGCAGCAGAACTGGTGAACAATTGAGTTTGGGATGGGCCATAGGCCATGTTGAGGTTGTGTTTCCGGAGCTGGCAGTGATGGGCCAATGGCAGGAGATGAGAACAGAGAACAAGAAGGAGGGACTAGATCCAGTCAGAATAAATTAGGCCCTGAAATTAATATGTGGAATTGCATATCTATGAAGAAGTAGTTATGAACGCATCTACTACTTATACTCACAGTGTTTAGGATGTTAAAGAAATAACTCGCCAATGTTTATACCAGAAATCAGGACCACTCTTTGTATTTCTATATACTAAGCTAAATGGGTGTTATTTGGACATTAAAAGCTTAAGCCCAAAGAGCCTCGTCTGCTTCACATTTGCTGTCAGGGAACCACTGTACGTAATCCCAGGTAAGATTTGCTGAGAGCTTGCTTTGTGTAGGCACTGGTGAAGGCGCTTGACGTGTATTTAATAATATAATCTCTACACGAACTTTGTGAGCTATGTGTCTCCAGACAGGGACATTGAGACCCAGGGAGGTTAAAGAGTTTGTCCAAGATCACAATGAGAAAATGATGGGGTCAAGATCATACCGCAAACAATTTTCTCCAGAGGTCACAGTCTTAACCACTGTGTTGTAGCTGCCTCTCTGAGGCGTGGCTTCTAGAGTGGTATCTAAGCAATGCTTACCCTCAAAAGGGCTCACAGCAAATTTATTCACAACATTCTCTTCTAACAGATTCACAACTAACATTAGTGTGGTGGGTAATCTATCTGGTTCATTTACTGCAATGTCGTCATCTTTAGCCTGACTTTGTGTGGGGGTACAGTCTGACTTCCACCTGCTCAGTCTTCAGGCTTTGTCTCCTGACTCCCTGGGATGTCCCAGCCACCAGGATCAGTGCAAACATTAGCTTATCCTTTGGATTTGCTTTCTAGTCTTTTCTGGTCCTCTTACCATTTGCCTTATTTTTATCCCAAGCTAGCTTTTAAAAATGTACTTTTTGTAGTGCATATTTATGGGGGTTTTTCGTTGTAGCATTTTTAGATATTCTATACTGGGAAAAATGACTCTGAACACTTACTTCTCAATATTGCCCCTCACTTATCTGAGATACTCTTTTCTACTATTAATGTGTAACAGCTTGGACTCACTAAGACCTACCCAACTCACCCAAGAGCAAAAGGATTTCAGGTTAGTAAGGCATGGTTGGTGTTACTGCTTTGGAGAGGCATACATTGACTAGAGCAATGCTTCTCAAAATGTCTAGGAATCATCATCTTCTGAGGAACTAGTTTAAAATGCAAATCTCAATCTCTAACCTCCATGAGACTGAGATTCAGTGGGTCTAGGGTGGAACCCAGGAATCCACATTTAGAACAGTCACCTCCAAGTGCTTCCAATACAAGGGGACAGCTGACCTACTTCGAAAAACGTGTAACTAGCAGAAGGTTAGGAAAAGCATATTAATGTAGAGAGAGGGCTATAGGAATTACCCCCGTGGACTTTGAGAGATACTTGCTCTTTGGGAGGCAAGAGCATGACTTTGGAACCAGACCAACTGATTCGAACTTTGTTCCATACTAATGATTGCCTATCCAGTCTTGAGAAAGCATTGTAAACATATTTGTACCTCAGTTTCCTTCTGTTAGATGGAGCTAATACCTTTCACAATAAGGTTGGTTTAAGGAGTAAATGTGATAACAGAATAGAGCATCTTGTAGACTTTTTGCTAAACACAGCTTTTAAACACATACATTTGTTTCTACTTATGCTGAAGTCCCACCAAAATGATAGTAAAGGAATATAAAAATGCAAACACACCTAAGGACAAGGAGAATAGGAAAGGAGACAACAATAAACATGAAATGTTACCAGTTTTGGAAAAAAGAAATCGGATGGAGGCAGAGCAAATATTTAATTGGCACTCATCAGTTGACATTAATATGACCCTATTGATTGTTTTTAGGCAATGTCCCTTCAGTGCTTATGCCCTCCTAGTGGTTGAGTATTTTTGTGGTCACCCCTGGATGGAGGAATGTAATTGACTTAGCAAGCTCAAACCTCAACCCAAGAAAGCTGAACCTAAGGGCCTGAGGAAAGGGACACCAATGAGGAGAAGCTGATTTTCTCCAGAGAACACTGGGAGAGCTCAGGATTTGGCAGCACCAAACACCACTGAGGACATGGATGAGGAATAAGGGCGACTGGCTAAAACAGGGAGACTGGCTAAAAAAATGTGTGTTGGAGCAGATTTAGACTTAGACTTAAACGTCTTAACTGCAACTCAGAGGTTAATGAGACAATGAAATAACTCTTGTAAAATGTAGAGAAAAAAATGTTTTTTAAATGAAGCATTCTGTATCAAATTAAACTATCAATCAAGACATTTTCAGATTCAAAAGGTCTCAGAAATGGTACTTCCTATGTTTTCTTTCTCAAGAAGTTACTGGATAATGTGCTTTATGAAATTGGGGCAAGTGAACCAAGAAGACACAAAGGGCAGGAAACAGCGACTCCAATATAGAAGAGAAGCAGGAGGAATTCTCAATAGATGGAGAAGGGAAGAGTCAGGACAACTGTGCACAAGGCCTCAACTGGAGCAGGACAATGGTCACTTCTGGGAAAAAGTCCCCCACATCAAGAAAAATGGAATTCATGGATTACCTGACGCATTTGGCCATGAGAAAATATAGTAGTAAGAGCGATTTTACAATGATTTTGATAGTTTGGGAATAACAAATGTATATACACAAAAAACTAAGACAAGGCAATTGTTAACTCCAGGAAAAACAAAATTTGTACAAGTAAACATATCATGATGATAGTACTCTACTCAGCTCAGAAGTAAACAAAACTGTCATATTCTCCCCCTATTGGGAGAATGGGAAAAGAAATGAAGGAGTTGAGGCAAAATTCTCATAGTCCATAATAAGAAGTCAATAAATACTGTCTAAAATAGAAAAATCAAGAAATAGCAGCATAAGGATTTTATTTATAATCTTGGATGTAAAAATTAGCAGAAAGTCAAATGAACTGAATGCAGTTTCCTCTAGGGGATAGGAAGGGATTAGAAAAGGATGATGAGACAAGGGACTGCTGTTCTTCATCAGAAATCTTGTGGCACCGTTAGCTTTTTAAAAATTATTTATAAGTAAGATTTTAACAACAATGATTAATTTAAAATAGCAGCACTCTTTTCATATATAGATGTTCATATACAGTGCCTGTCACTGGTAAATACTCAGTAGTTGGTAGTTATTTTCGTGCTGTGTGGTGAACTGTAGATGAGAACCAGGAGGACACACTCAGAGGTTTTCCAGAATTTCTATAGGAGAGGCTTAGAGGCAGCAATCAGATTAGAAGGTGAGTGTAGTGGGTTGAATTGTGGTTCCAAAAAGTTATGCCCAAGTCTTAACCTCCGGTATCTGTGAATGGGAACTTATTTGGAAATAGGGTCTTTGCAGATGTGATTAAATTAAGGATCTCAACATGAGATTGTCTTGGCTTTAGGGTACATCCTAAATCCAATGGTAAAAGTCCTTGTAATGAACAGAAAAGGAGAAGACATGGAGAGACATAGTAGGGAAGGCCATGTGAAGATGAAGGCAGAGATTGGAGCTAAGCATCTACAAGCCAAGGAACTCCAAGAATTGCCGGCAGCCACCATCTAGGAACGATGCATGGAACAAATCCTTCCTCAGAGACTCCAGAAGGAGTCAACCCTGCCAACATCTTGACTTCAGACTTCTGGCCTCCAGAGCTGTGACAGAATAAATTTCTCTTGTTTTAAGTCACTCAGCTTGTGGTAATTTATTACAACAGCCCTAGAAAACTAATTCAGTGGGGTTAGCAGATAGGCCTCGAAGCTTCATTTGTAGAGCATGTATCTTATTCTTTATTGTGTATTTATTGGGAGCTTCAACAGGGGGACCGAAGGAGATGATGGGCATGAGTAAAGTCTCCTTACACTATCCCTTGGCATGGCCACTGGCTAGATCCCAAATTGAATGAGTCTAGTAAAATAAATGTGTATTATTTTTTCAAGCTTTATTGAAATGTAATTGACATATAACATTGTGTAAGTTTAGGATGTACAACACATTGATCTGATACACTTTTACATTGAGAAATGATTTTAGCTAACCCTTGCCTCATGTCACATAATTACCATTGCTTTTTTGTAGTGAGAACATTGAAGATCTTCTCTCTTAGCAACATTCGAGTATACAATACAGTATTATTAGCTGTAATCACTACACTGTAAATTTTTTTTTTTAAAGATTGGCACCTGAGCTAATAACTGTTGCCAATCTTCTTTTTTTTTTTCTCCCCAACGCCCCCAGTACATAGTTGTATATTTTAGTTGTGGGTCCTTCTAGTTGTGGCATGTGGGACGCCGCCTCAACATGGCCTAGTGAGCGGTGCCATGTCCATGCCCAGGATCTGAACCCTGGGCTGCCGAAGCAGAGCACGCAAACTTAACCACTCGGCCACGGGGCCGGCCCACCACACTGTAAATCTGATCCTCAGAACTTACTCATCTTACAACTAGAAGTTTGTACCCTTTGACCAACATCTCCTCTTTTCCCCACCCCTCAGCCCCTGGTAATCACCATTCTAGTGTGTTTCTTTGAGTTCAGCTTTTTTAGATTCCATATATAAGTGATATCATACAGTATTTGTCTTCCTGTGTCTGACTTATTTCACTGAAATAAAATGCGTTTTAAAGTGATTTCAGAAGCATATGTTCGTGTTACAAAACGTATTTTGGGGACAGCAACGTTTCTGCACCACTGTGTAGTAAAGGGCTTGAGTGTTTCCCTATTTCATCAAAGAGGCAGATATGAAACCAAGAGAAGAAACAGGTCTCTGTGCCCATCCTTCTCGAAAAGCTTAGTGAGATGGGCTGCAATAAGGCATCGTTTGTTGATACCCCACTTCTCTGTTTTTAGGACTGGCTCCTTAATACTTGAAATTAAATAGGTAATCTCTTTTTCTATCCCATTCTTTGCTTTTTTGCTCGCCTTTTCTCCTTTGTCTCATTTCTTTTAGCTGTCCTGGCAATATCTTTTAATGATTTATAGAAAACCAGCCCACGCCAAAAAGATGATAAATTTAAGATTTCAAAAATAGTGCCTGGACACTTACTTAAAATTTTGCTGCACAGCTAAAAGGACCTATAACTAGACTACACAACTATGTACTGGGGGTGATTTGGGGAGAAGAGGAAGGAGGAGGAGGAGGAGGAGGGGAAGGAGAAGGAAAAGAAGAAGGAGGAGGAGAAGAAGAAGAAGGAGAAGAAGAAAGAGAGATTGGCAACAGATGTTAGCTCAGGTGCCAATATTTAAAAAAATAAAAATAATTTTCCCATATTTTTTACTTAGAAATTCATTTGGTTGATGCCATGAGCTCAAATTCTACTTCCAAAATATATCTCAAATATGCACGTGTTTCTCCATCTCTAGCCTACAAAAGGCCACGCCCATCTCTCCAAAGCTTTACTAATGAAGCTTTGTCTGCTTCTTCCTTTATACTTCCATCTCCTCCATGGAGAACAATGGACCATATTACTCAGCTTCCTAAAACCATTCGTTGGATGGGTTTAGGATAAAATCTAGCATGCTTAATGCAGCCTACCAGGCCCTGCATAATCTGACCCCAGCTGTACATATCAGCTTCATCTCCTACCACTATTCCCTTCACACATTATGCTCCAGCCACATGGCCTTCACTCAGATCCTCAAACACGTCAAATGCTTTTTTCCTCAGGGGCTTTGCATGTACTGTTCTTTTTACCTGCCATGCTCTTTTCTCCAGTCTTTTCTCTCTTCTGAAATTACAGTTATATTTCACTTGCTTTGTCTTTGGTTAATTCTAAAAATTAAAAGCCAATAAATAATATTTAAGAAATGATTATGTAAATATAAGTCATTATAAAAACAAGTAGTAAGATTGGACCCATTAAAAAAATTCACTCTTAGGTGTTTACTCAAGAGAAACACAGGGGCTGGCCCCGTGGCCAAGTGGTTAAGCTCTTGCACTCTGCTGCAGCAGCCCAGGGTTTTGTGGGTTCAGATCCTGGGCGTGGGCATGGCACCACTCATCAAGCCATGCTGAGGCGGCGTCCCACATGCCACAGCTAGAAAGACCTGCAGCTAAGATATACAACTATGTCCCAGGGGGATTTGGAGAGATAAAGCAGGAAAAAAAAGAAAAAGTTTGGCAACAATTGTTAGCTCAGGTGCCAATCTTAAAAAAAAAGAGAAGCAAAAACATATGTCCATAAAAAGACAAATATTCATAGGGCTTTATTTATAAAAGCAACAAGCTGGAAACAATCCAAATTCCATCTACAGAAGACTGGATAAACAAATTGTGCCATATTTGTACATAGATTACTACTCAACAGCGAAAAGAAATGGACCACCAATAACACACAATAAGTTTAATCTCCAAAACATTATACTGAACAAGTGAAGCCAGACATGGAAGAGTACATATTGCATGATTCCATTTATGTAAAGTTCGAGGGTAGTAAAATGAATCTATAGCAATAGAAATTGGAACAACTGTTGTCTCTGGACGTGTATGTGGTGGTGGAAGGAAGGGAGCATTGGCTTGAAATGGCACAAGGAACTTCCAGGTGCTACCGAACCCAGGTTCATTTTTGCCCGTCACCCAGAAAGCCAAACACTGAGCCAACAAGATTGAAGCAGAGAGAGAGTTTTAATCACAAGGCAGTGAAGTGAGGAAACAAGAGAATGAGTTTCAAATCCACTTCCCTGAAAACAGGGACTCAGGGATATACATGGGATAGGGGGCAAAGTGGTCTGAAATGTGGAGATAGATGGTTGGAGGTGAGGAGAGGTGAGATAATTGATGATCTGCGCAAGCGTAGTCAGACTTCATGGCTCTTCATAGGATGCATGTTCACAAAAAGGCGGCATTAGCATGATCTGAGGGAGGAGTTTTAGCCTCTTGACGTCAAAAAGTCGCTTATCGGATATCTGCGCTGGCCCAGTTGATGGGTTGGTGGTCTCAACAAGCCTGAAGAGGACAAGGGGTTCTAATCCCTGAAAAACAGCTCAAATACCCATTACTATGGTGACCCAGGCTCCAGGGAGACGTTATCTATAGGAACCTAGTGGGAGTCAGATAGCATGTTGCCTAAACAGCACAGTTAACAATGAGCGGGAGAACAGCTAAAGGCTATAATCAGTAATTGCAAAAAGGAAAAGGACTTTTGCTCCTAACTTCTTAATCATCAATGTCTACCTGTTTGCTGGTTTCACGGAGGTGATCGAAATGCTCTGTATCTTGCTTTGGGTAATGGTTACCTAGGTAGGGTCAAAACTTAATCTGTACACTGAAGATCTGTGCATTTTATTGTGTATGAAATATGCCTCAATTAAAGAACTATATAATCTTATGTGTTTGTAATTTTGCTGCTGGAAGGAGATTTTTTTCAAGAATGAAGTCCACTGAGTCATTTTCTTTTCTTTCTAGCTTCCTTCACTTCTTCTGGATCATATTAAAAGCATATGCATGTTAATAATGTGAGACATTAGCAGGCCTCCCTCTGGATCTATGGATCCCATTGTACACGCGGTGTTATGATCCCAGATATCTCATCCCCAAGCCTACATCAGATTAGAAGTAGCAGAAAAGTACACAGGAAGGCACATTGATAATAGTAAATAGCCTGACACCCTGACAGTGAAGGAGAAAGCGAAAAACTGAAAGTATGACCTAAGAATTCAAAAGAGTGTGGTCCTAGAATAATTGAAACAAAATCAGACAATGCTATACATTCCCCTAGCCACAGGGCATCACATTTTATAACAGGCTTTACCCAGAAATGTTAAATTATATGCAATATAGTCTATTTTAAATTCAAGTAAGAGTAAATACATGAACATTCCATCAAGAACAGTTTAAATAATTTTTTTTTGGTGCTCAACGGGATAAAACTTCAGATATTTGGATTAATCCCAGTTAGAGATTAAAGGCACTCCCTGGTAGAACCTAGGACTGGTGTCAAAGGAGCCACCTCTGAGTAGATGGCTACCATTAAACAATTGAGTGGAGCTCCAGGCAACTGGAAGGGGTCATGCAATCCCGACAAGTACTGACCTAACACCATTACTACCACCATGTAATTTCCTTACCGCTGTAACGATGCTAAATAATGCAGAAAGCATGTGCTTTCCTTGGGGCACATGGCTGTGAGCACTCCAGAGGGTGAGGCCCATGAAAAGGTCTTGCTAGTTTTTCTGAAAGTAAATCATTCTAAACAGGCTCCTAGAAAGTTTTCTGGGTGATTTCTACTCTACAGAGATTTGATTGCAGAAACTTTCTGGTATACTTAAAAAAAAAAACCCAAAATTCAACTTCCTATAACACTTAGAAATTAAACACTTAGAAATTAAAAACACTTGGTTGTTGCATTGAAGGACAACCTTGATGAGTAGAACTTCAAAACTAGAGAAAAAATGGAACAGTCAATAAGACGAAATTTTCTGATTGTCAACAACTAAACCTAGTTAAACTTGGAAAACATAATGAAAAGGGGATCCATCCTAGTTGGGGCATTGTATCCTTGAGCCCAGATTCATGCTTGAATTAGATGCTGTGTATTTACAGGGATAAAGGGCCATGGAGAATGAGAACAGGGAGGTGGATGCTGTTGGAAGGGGAGAGCATGGAATGTCCGTAGTGGTCAAGAGACATGCACATGTGGGTGTGTGGGAGGGTATCAAGGGAAATGAACTCTGCCAAGCTGATTTATTTTCTAGCTGCCAAAGCATTCCTGGGACATTCTCTCTAGATGCTAGGATTACAGAGGTGGCCAGTTTCAGCAATATGTTTACGCATTAGAAGCACAAGGATTTTTTTTCTAGCAGATGTATTTTAAATTCTAAAAAGACAATGATGACATTAAAGAAACTTGGAAACAAAACGACCCCTCATAATTCCACTGCTCTTTAACTGGTAGTATTCTATTTTTCTGTTTTCTTCTAGACTATAATTCTCTTTCTTTAGCAATACTTTTGGGAGAGTAAGTTTCCTCTTGGCATAATATGTATTAAAGCAGCTTCTGACCCTTAATAAACTGGGAACAATTCTCCAGTCATTCTGGAGAATTATATCATTCTGCCTTAAACTGGAAACTTGAACTGCAGAGACGAATTACCTGAAAATATCATTTTACAACTGTTGTCAAGATTCTCCTTTTCAACAACTGCTGATCAATGGTCCTTTGGCCAGCTGATGTAAAAGAAGGCAAATATTGTGGGTAAGAGAGCAACCCATTCTCCATAATGGGTTAGGGGTCATCCATCCTAGCTCCCTGTTTAATAAGGAAAAGGATAACCAGAAAGTTCACAGAACTAAAAGGTGCTAGAGCTGAGATTTGAACCAAATTCTTAAAAAATAAAACTTTTAATTTAAGGTAATTTTAGATTTATAGAAATGTTTTAAAACAGCACATAGAGTTCAGGTGGACCCTTCATCCAGCTTCCCCTAATGTTAACAATTACACAACCACAGTTCAATTATCAAAACCAGAAAATTAACAGTGGTACAATACTATTACTTAAACTACAGACCCTATTTGAATTTCATCAGTTTTCCCTCTAATGTCAAAAAGACACTAGACTGTCTACACTGTCTATACTAGACTACACTGTCATTCTAGGATCGAGTCCACAAACTCACATTGCACTTAGTTGTTAGGTCTCCTTAGCTTCTTCTAATCTGGGAGAGTTCCTCAGTCTTTGTCTTTCATGACCTTGACACTTTTGAACAGTACTTCTCAGGTATTTCGTAGAATGCCCCTCAACTGGGATTTGTCTAACGTTTTCCCAGATTAGATTGAAGTTATGTATTTTTGGCACAAATACCACAGAGGTGAAGTGTCTTTCTCAGTGCATTTTATCAGGAAATACACATGTTGATATGTCTTATTACTGGTGAAGTGAACCTTGATCTCTTGGTTGAGATCATGTCCGCCAGGTTTCTCCACTGTCATTTTACTATTTTTCCTTTGTAATTGATAAATATCTTGCAGGAGATACATGGGGACTCTGCTAATATCTGTTTTCCCTCAAACGTTCACCCATGGATTTCAGTATCACTGGATCTTGCCTGCAACAATTAATATTGTGATACTTACGTGGTGGAAATTTTGTAATGTATTTATATCAATATGTATAGACTGATGGATTTTTATTTTCTGTTATGGATTATAACCGAAGGCTATCATTATTTATTTTTTTGCTGAAATTGTTTCAACTTTGGCCATTGGGAACTCTTGTAAGTTGGATCTTGTATTCTTTTGTCATGCCTCATCATTGTGAGGCTGTTATTGTTTTGAGTATTTCCTTATTTTCTGACACAAGATTTTCCAGGCTCGATTAGATTTCTCTTACTCCAGCCCTAGAATCAATCACTATAAATCAAGACTTTTTTTTTTTAGTGAGGAAGATTGGCCCTGGGCTAAGACCTGTTGTCCATCTTGCTCTTTTTGCTTGAGGAACAGTGGCCCTGAGCTAACATCTATGCTCATCTTCCTCTATTTTGTATGTGGGTTGCCACCACAGCATGGCTTGATGAATGGTGTAGGTCCACACCCAGGATCCTAACCCGCAAACTTGGGCTGTCAAAAGGGAGCAAACTTAACCACTATGCCACCGGGCCGGCCCAAGACATTTTGATATAAACCTCTTATGCTCCTTCCACCAGCTTGTGTTACATTTGAAACGATTTTGACTTGAACTCTTTGTAAATTTTCTCAGAAATATACTATAAAGGTCAATGGAGTTTGTACTTGTCAAGTTCGTTCTAATCGTCCGATGTTGCCTTGTGGTTACTCCCAAAGCTCTTCTGTCCACTCTATTTGATTGCTGGGATGAGGTAGCAAGAAGATGAGAAGATACAGAAGTGGATTTGAGTGTAGCTAAGGGTACAGATGTAGACAGAAATGATGTGGATATACATGAAGACATGAATGGGAGGCTGGGAGAATCCCTGGATGGGACTCAAATATACACATGTAAATTCATTCTGCTTCCCCATTATGCAAATCAAAAAAACACAAAAGTTTCAAACGCAAGTCAGAATTTTTAAAGTTTCATTTCTTTCTGGTGCTTGCTCCACTCTACCTGTTCGGAAGGTGCTCTCTGTGACTTCAGATTCTCTTCGCTCTCTCTTACTCTCTCAAGTTGCCTCCAGGGCTGTCTGGGCTGATTTGTGGGGTCATGGCAAGTCTTCTTCTTGCTGACTCTCACACACTCACTGAGGACATATTAATATACTCTCTGTGTTAGGGACAGATAAACTTCAACATATGGGTGTTAAATGAAAACATAGCTAAATTCACAGTGGAAATTCAAAGGAAGACCAAAAACAGAAACTTTAAAATTCTAGATCTCTAATCTTTTGCATAAAACAATAGAACTTAAAAATCAGCTTAGAAAACTATTGCAAATAGATGAGTATGTATCATGATTTAGATACTTGCAGTAAGACCCATATTCCATTCCAGGATTTAAGAACACTTAATAGTAAAAACTGCAGTTTCTTAGAGTTCGTTGTGAGTGTAAGGTTGTTTTTCTGCTGTATGAATAGTCATTCCACATCTTTTTATTTGTAGTTTTCTACAAATGACACTATACTTTTTTCTATATGCTTTTCCCTGTATGTGCATGTGTGTGGCGTGCGTGTGTGAGAGAGAGAGAAGGCAAGAGAAGGAAAGAGAGGGAGAGGGAAAAGGAGAGGGAGAGAAAGGGATGACACACTAGTTTCTTACTTTTACAGGAAATTTAATACATGTCAGCACAAATCTAACTGAGACTGACTCATTTAGCAGGAAGAACAAGTTCACATGCCAGAGCAAACAGAGAATGGGGTGAGATCTCAAGAAGAGGGAAAGGGTGGGGAGGCAGTCTACAATTTAAGATATGAGTAGCGGTGCTTTATTAAAATTGTTTTCAGTTTCTCATTGTCATGTTGAATTTTTATCCTGACCTCCACAGCACTTACCTTAAACTATCTAGGAAATTTCTTCCTACTCTCTGATCCCTGCAATCATTTAGTCATTTAGTTAACCTATTCTGCCTCCTCCATATCTTGTACGTTTATCTCCTCCTTTCTATCCCAGAGGTACTCACTTGGTTCAGGTCTTTACCAAGTTTTGTCTGGACTATTGCTATAGTTTTCTTCCCATCCTTGAATTGTTCATCCCTTAAAACTCATCCCAGGCATCTTTTCCTACTCAATAAGAGCTAGTCATTTCTTTCTTGATGCCATCACTGAACCTCATGTGAATCCGTTCGATAGTTCTTCCCCAAATGTATTCTAATTGATCATTTATGTACTTATCTCCCCTACTTGACTGAGGCTGTGAGCTCCTTGAGGGCTGGGATTGTGTTCCTATTTCCATATCCCCGCTGCCTGGCCATGTTGGGCACACTAGGTGTGAAAAATGCTTAGTCACTGAATGAAAAAATGAACAAATGAGTGAGTGAATAAAAGAAGGAGTCCACTCAGTTCACTAATGAATTATTATTCACTAATAAAGTACTCATTATCAATCTCCAGCAAATGTTTCTCCCTGGAGCGAACAATTCACTACATGGAAGATCATATCCTTTAAGATGACATCTTACAAGCAATAGTTTCTCCTCTACAAATAATTATTTTCTCAAGTTGTTATTTTTCCTTTTTGAAGGCATCTGTAATTATTATGCCTCATATCTCCATCTAGTGAAGCAAATTGGTAATACAGCAATTGAGATATCTACATGTGAATATAAGAAACACAGATGTGAAAAAAATCATTTATAGAAAATTATCTTTTCTTCTCCAGGTTCAGAAACCGTCCATTGTGTCTACTTTGTACTTTCCAGAGTTCAGCAAGTTTTCTCTTGCCAAAGTAACCTATTTTTAAATATCCAGACAGTTTCATACCACTGAAAGAAAATGTGGATATATGAAAAACAATTATAATTAGGTTGTCTTTCATCACTTTTAAATCAAAGAGCTATTGATATTTATTAACACAACGTTATCTAGATATTTTATAGAGTAACATTTTTGTAAACTATGCAAATAATACCAGCAATTTGATTTAAGTGTTTATTGAGAACTTTTTAGTCATCAAAATTTGCTTCAAAGTAAATATTATTTCATCATAATACTCATTTTTATAAAGCTTAAAAATAAAGATAACAAGATATATTGTTTAGGTAAGTCTCTGTCTATCTTTCTGTAGACTATAAAGAAAAGCAAGAAATTTGTGAACATAACCTTCAGATGATGGTCACCTTTATGGAGAGGCTAGGGGGAATGGAGCAGAGAGCAACCTCCAGCAGCTTCTAGAAGATTAGAAATGTTTCAATCTGTGTGAAGTCATGGGTTCATGGATGTTTATTTTATTGTTAGATATACATATTCTTTGACCCAGTAATCCTACTTTTAAGAATATCTCCTACAGAAACAAAGTACCAGTATATAAGGATATGCATAAAAAAAAAGAGAAGAAAGAAAAAATAAAATAAAGAAATGAATACAGTTGCAACATAACCTTCATGTATACTCTACTTTCGTATTTTTATCCAAGTGTGATATGTATTGGTTTTCCATAAAGGCAAAATTTGCTAAGTACTATGAGTATTACCATATAATATGCTTCAACAAAATTATCTATGCTTTAAAACTATTTTGTTAACTTTAAACAATATTGTAACTTAAATATATTGTTTGGTATAAATAGATACATATGCATAAATATAGTAAGGTATATTATGCTGATGAACATTGAATATTACAGAGTAGAGAAAGTCTGGTAGCATAAAAAAGAGGTAAATGAATTACAATGCTTTCATATGGGGACTTAAGAAACTTAAAGTTTAAAATCATCCTTGCTGTATATTATAGGAACACAATGTTCTATAGCATTTTCTCCCACCTATCACTTTAGTGTGAATTGGTACTTGTTCACTCAACAATATTTTATACAAAAAACGAATGCCCCAAACTCAATGTGAATCCTGCCATTCATCAGTATTTTGGATTTGTTTTGTTTTAATAGATAACACAAGTAAATAACAATATTATTATTGTTACGAATTCAATATTTGCAGCTAGAAAGATAATTGCATGACTTATCAAATTATAAAAGAAAATCAATTGTATTTCTATAGCTAGCAAGAAACTATTGAGAAATGAAATAAAAGTTACCATTTGCAATAGCATAAAATACGTAAACCTATTTATAAAAAATACAAGCATATAAATGGAGAGGCACGTCATGTTGATGGATTGGAATACTCAAGTTTGTTGATTTCCTCAGATTGATCTATAGATTGAACACAACCCCAATAAAAATCTCAGTGGTACTTTTTGTAGACAATGACAAACTGGTTCTAAAATTAATATAGAAATGCCAAGCACCAAAAATAGACAAACCAGTCTCAAAAAAGAAGAAAAGAGCTAGAGCTTATACTATTTGATTTAAGACTTACTGGAGAACTAGAGTAATCAAGACAGCGTGGTATTGTCATAGTAATAGACAAAGAAGCCAAAGGAACAGAATAGAATCCAGAAAGAGACCCACATATATATAGTCAATCATTCTGACAATTGTGCTAAAACAATTCAATGGGGAAAAAAGTCTTTTCAACAAATGGTATTATCGAACTGGATAAACATATGCAAATTAAAAAAAAAGAGAGACTGAAAGCCTACCTTACACTATACACAAAAATAAATTTGAGATGGATCATATTTCTAAACCAGTGTTTCTCAATCCTTTTTTCATTATTACCTCCTCCTCTTAGGAGCCTTTTTAGATGTATTTTCCCCCCAATCACCTCTCCTCCACAGTGGCCAAAATGAAAAAGAATAGACTTTGATAGTCCGGATTCCCACAGAAGCAGGCCTGGGACAAGGACTTAAAACACGAGTAGGGGAGTAGAAAAGTAAGAGAAGAAAGGAAAGAGATAAAGGCTGTCGCCAAATGGAGCTTAATCTTGCTGGGGAACTCCAACAGCAAGTGTAGACGATGTGTTTCAGAATTACACTATCCAAAGGTCAAGGGAGCTGACCTCTCATCAGTCATTGGTTGACATCTCTACTCAGGGCTTCCCCTACCCTTCTCACCTGTTTGAGTGGAGATCAAAGGGGTCTGGGTGGCCTGTGAAACTCTCAGAGAAAGAGTTTATGATGCTGGTGTGCACTGAAATGGGAAGGCTTGAGGGTAAACGAGCAGCCCTCAACAGCTTCTGCTATAAATACCAAGTATTGGCAGGGATGTGGAGCAATGGAAACTCTCAGACACCGGTATGATCACTTTGGAAAACTGTTTGGCTTCTTAGGCTGAGCATATGCATACCCTACAACCCAGTAATTCCATTCCTAGCTACATGTCCAAAAGAAATACGAACATATTCACCAAATAACGTGTTAAAAATGTTCATGTAAGCACTATTCATAATAGCAAAAATGAAAAATCCCCAATGTCCCTTAACAGTAGAATGAATAAATTAAAAGCGCTATATTTATGCAATGTAATACTCTACAGCAATGAGATTGAATGAACCACAACTATATGTATCGGTGTAGCTGACTCTCACAAACGTAATGTTGCATAAGATGTAAGGCGAAAGAAGTCAGACACAAGAGTAGATACCGAGTAATTTAACTCACAGAATTTCCAAATTGGTGAAACTAATTATGCTATTAGAAGTCAGAATTAATCCAGTATAGTGGTTACCCTCACAAGGGAAGTGACTAGATGGGGGCTTCTAGGTACTGGTAATGCTCTGCTTCTTGAGCTGAGTACTGGTTATGAGTACTAAGTACATACTATACTGTATGTTCACAATGTGAAAACTCATTGAACTTTATACTTAGGATTTGTGCACTTTTCTGTATGTCGTTATACCTCGACCAAAATTTTACAACCTGCAGAAGTCAACATCAGCCTTCCTCATCCGCATCTCCCAACCGTAAAAAAAACTCCAGTGTGGTACTGACATGTGATGAGAGACTGATCGACTGAAACAGAACAGAACATCCATAAATAGACCGAAGACGTGTGACAGTATATACAATGTAAAGGTGGCTTTTCAAGTCAGTGAAAAATAGATGGATTATGTAATAGATGGTGTTGGGATAACTAGGTAGCTATTTGGAACAAAAATGATTTTAGCTCTACTTTATATCTTATATCAAAAAAATTCCAGATCAAAGAGTAAATTTTAAAAATAAAGTAAAATTAGTAAAAGAAACTCTTAGAGGATATTTTCAGAATTTTAGAGTAGAGAAGAGTTTTTAAAGTACACTATAACAAAAAACCCTCAAAAAACATAAAATAAAAGACCAATCAATTAAATCATATAAACGTAAAAAAATGTGTAGCAAAATCTAACATAAATAGAAAAGTAAACAAAAAAGGGAAAAATATCTCCAATTCACAATATGTATGGATGGCTAATATCACTGGCATGAAAAAGCTCCCTCAGATCAATAAGGAAAAGATCAATAAGCCACCAGAAATCTAGACAAAAAATACATACAAACAGTTCATTGAAAAAGAATAAAAGTGACTCAAATGTGAAAAGATGCTCAGCGTTACACACAATGAGTGAAATAAAGGTAATGCTACAATGTTATCACTCCTACAGCATTGACAAACATGAATACTTTTTATAATACACTGACTTAGCAAGAGCATGAGGAAGCAGGCCCTCTCTTACATTGCTAGAAGGAGACTCTAAAAGGTGGTGAAAGCTTTATAGAAAATAGTTTATTTGATAGGCAATATCTATCAGTATTATAGATGAACACAAAATTTTATCCAATAATTTTAGTTTTAGGGATATATCTTACAAATATGTTAGAACATGAATAAAATTATACATATATAGTATGTATTTGAAATAACATACTTTGTTATTTGAAATAACAAAAAATTGAAAGAAAAAAAGAAACTCTAACATCTATCAATAGAAAATCGGTTGATAAAATGCAGCCATAAAAAGAATGAAAAAGTTCTTTTTTTTTTTTTACAGATATGGAACAACTTCAAGTGAAAAAAGCAAGGTGTAGATTAGTATATGGTATATAGTATGGTAGTATTAGTATATAGTTTAGTATAGTATATTAGTATATAGTATAAATATATACTTACATTTTTTTAAATGTAAAAAGTAATAGTTTATAGATTCAGAAATAAATAAAATTTAAAAGTAGAACTATAGATCTAACTCATAAAATGTGAATATTAAAGGGTTAACTCAGCAGATTTAGGATGTTCAAACTCTGTACATTCTAAAGACATCTCCCCAGAGATAACCAATGATCCTTGGAATATCCTGCCTGATAAGAGTGTCTTGGGCCAGCCTGGTGGTGCAGCAGTTAAGTACACACGTTCTGCTTCTCGGCGGCCCAGAGTTCGCCAGTTTGGATCCCAGGTGTGGACATGGCACAACTTTGCAAAAGCCATGCTGTGGTAGGTGTCCCACATATAAAGTAGTGGAAGATGGGCATAGATGTTAGCTCAGGGCCAGTCTTCCTCAGCAAAAAAAGAAAAAAAAGAGGAGGATTGGCAGTAGTTAGCTCAGGGCTAATCTTCCTCAAAAAAAAACAAACAAAAAAAAAGAGGGTCTGCATACCTGGGGCCTTGAGCCATGCCAGATAGGTTATGCTAATAATGTGATTTATGGTAAACACCTGTTTTTGTTTGCCTGGGGCCCTTTGTCATGCTGTATCGATTTGACCTCTGGGAGGGACGAGAGACTGAGTAGTTAAGGTCAATCACATGAGGGCTCCAAGCCTATGTGTCTGATCCCCAGTAAAATCCATTAAAGTTTGGACGAGCTTCCCTGATTGGAGATACTTTGTACACATTGTCACACATCATTGTTAGGAGAATTAGGTTCTGTTCACACAACTCCACAGAGAGAGGACAACCAGAAGCTGTGCCTGGTAACCTCCTGGACTCTACCTTATGTGCTTTTTTCCTTTGGTGACTGTATTCTACATCCTTTCAATGTAATAGACCACAACCATGAGTATAACAGCATTTGTGAGTACCGTGAGCCCTTCAAGCTAGTTCCTGAACTTGAGAGTGGTCTTAGGGTCCCCTAACACAATAGGTAAAGCGATATTTAGAGGGGAGTTTATTTCTTCATATGCTGGGATTAGAAAGGAATAAAGACTGAAAATTAGTGAGCTAAGCATCCAGTTTAAGAAGTTAGAAAGAGGGCAAGAGAAAACTGGAGATCCACATGCAAAACAGTGAAGTTGGACCCATATCTTATACCACTCACAAAAATTAACTGAAAGTGGATTAAAGACTTAAATGTAAGACCTGAACCCATAATACTCCTAAAATAAAACATATGGAAATAGCTCCTCAACGTTGATCTTGGCAAAAATAAACAAGTGGGACTACATCAAACAGAAAATCTTCTGTACAACAAAAGATACAATCCACAAAAAGACACGGGCACCCTACAGAATGGGAGGAAATATTTGCAAACCATATATATCAGATAAGCGGTTAATATCCAAAATACATAAGAAACTCATACAACTTAATAGCTAAAAGACTAATAATCTGACATAAAATGGGCCGAAGACTTGAATAGACATTTTTCTGAAGAAGACACACAGATGGCCAACAAGTATAGAAAAAGATGCTCAGCGTCACTAATCATCCGAGAAATGCAAATCAAAATCACAATGAGATATCACCTCACACCTGTTAAGATGTATTATTATAAAAAAAAAAGACAAAAGATAAGGAGTGTTAGCGAGGATGTGGAGAAAAGGGAACATTTGTGCCCTGTTGGTTGGAATGTAAATTGGTACAGCCACTACAGAAACCAGTAAGGAGGTTCCTGAAGGAATTAAACATAGAACTACCATATGGCCTGGCAATTCCACTTCTGAGTACAGGTGTTTGCTTACTTCCAGAGACACACAGAGGAAGAGGCAATCAGGATTTTCACACACAAGGGAGCTAATAATTGACATCTCAAATGAAGTTGGGGTACATCCTGGAGGGACGCCCCACTCTTGCTCTGCTTCCAGCACTTTTCCCATGTCCCATACTCCCCCAGCACAATGGGAAAGTAGGAGGTTTCAGGGAAACAAAAAAAATCTCATTAGCCAAATAACAGAGGGAGGATGAGGAACTATTTACCTACCAAAACATACTTCGTACTGACGCCTAGGACTCACAGTTTTGTACATCTTTAAGGGAATCAATCATTTTCCTAAAAGAGTGTTGTTCCAAGAGTTGCCACTGACATTGAATACAATAAGAATAGGGCTCCTTGGAGTTAGACAATACCAGGCCCTACTTTCCACACCTAATATCAGGACAATCAAAATGCATGAATGGGCTGACATCTTGGGTATGGAGTGGGAGCAGGATCCCAGAGCCCAGCTGCTGGCACTATATTTTCTCACTAGAGTGGCAGGCTTCGTGATAGTTATTAATATTGAGAATTCACTATCAGTCCTCAGGCTTAGGGCAGGGGCCCCAGCAATGAAAGGGCCTCTTCTTTTTGAGACCTGCCATCCAGAACTTCCACTGGCACTGGGATCCAGAGCTTAAATTACCTGTCCCATGCATTGGGTCACAAGAACAAGTTTGGGTTTTATTAGGGAGACTAAGTGGCAGTTCAGGAACTTGTGGCTGCTGTCCCCTAGATGCAGGGTCTGTTCCTTCTTTCTTATGGGGACTGGAGAAAGGCAGATTATCTTGCAGGTGGAGGGCCCATGGCAATGATTCAGTGTGGGAAAAAGTTTGAGCTGATAAGACTAGGGGGATAATTTCCCTACGTAAGGATTCTTGCTCTATCTCCTTACTGTAAGAGTAAAGGGGTCATGACCTAACCAGTACTGTGCAGCTGTTGCCATGTTCTGAGTGTGTGTTCATGGCCCTATCCACCAACAACTAGTTATTCTTGAAAATAAAATAAAAATTAGTAAGTTTAAACACAGTATGTATTATGCAAATCCTAAAAATGATTTTCCATGAAACAAATTTCGGAAACTGTCTTTAATTTTGCACTTTTGACACGATTTCACACAGTACTGTTAACTTTACTAGAACATCAAAAGTTGCTATTTAAATGTTCTTCAATAATGTTTACATAGTCATTTGCAGTGTTTGAATGTTTCTTCTAGGCCATATTTTCTTAAAAATATTAATAAACAGCATTTCTCATTTATTAAAAATATGTAAATAAAATGTTATAAAACTATCAAATAACTTATGATTTTGAGAATTCCTAAGAGTTGAAATTTCTCATTCCTGAATCCTGGAACTTAATATCTTTTGTGAATTTGAAAACACATGATCAACTGAAGACCAGATGCTCGTTCTTAAGATTTTTTTAAGGGCAGTGTATATCATGCTAAAGAAGGAGAAGGGCCCCCCAAAATGACTGATATTGGGTGTTTTCTTACCTTAGTAATGGGGGTATAGAGCCAGATTTAATTTAATTTAGAAAAATTAATGTGACTTTTTTGCATCTCAATGTTGTGGAACAAATTCATATTTTTAAATTTATCATCCATTTAATCTTACAATTCTATGTATTGCTCATCCCCTTTGACAGAAAAAGAGACTGAGGCACAGAGAAGTTAACATACATTTAGTGGACTAGCTCAGAAGCAGGAACCAGGGATGGAGAACTCCCTGGTATTATGAGGAATAATCTGAATATAAGTGATATAAAGTACAACTCAATGGCCCAAATACAAAAGGGAATATATTGACTCATGTAACTGAAAAGCCTGGATAAAGACTGGCTTTAGGCAGAAGCATTGACACCTGGTTCCACTGACATCATTAGGATTCAGTGTCTCTCCATTTCTTAGTTCTGTCTTCTGTACTGGCTTCATTCTCAGACTTTATATGGTGGCACGATGGCTGCCAGCAAGTTCAGGACAATACCCTCCCAGGTTCAAATGTAGCTGAAAAATATGGTACCTCGTTCACAACGGTCCATGTGAAAGTTTCATTGTGCCTTAGCAGCTCCAGTTGAGTCACATGCTCACCTCTTTTGCCAGGCCTGAGTCACAAACTCATCTTTGGCGTAGGGGTGTGGTGGGGAAAACTAAAAATATCTGCACATAGACTGAGACTGAAGAATGGGAGTAATTCCCCAGAGACCAATAGAGATACTGGTTCCAGATGGGAGAATGAATGCTGGGTGCTAAAAACAATCAAAACAGTTGTCTACTTCATCCTTCTCTCCCTGCTCTGCTGCTGTCTTCTGGCTCTGAGCCATTTCATTGCACCTCTAGCCTCTCAAACTTCAATTAAAGGGTGGATGCAAATTCTCTGGAGGCTCTGGCAGAGGGAAAGGGGCGGGACGTGTCCCAGTGCAGATGAAAACTTCTGGGAGATCCTACCTTCCATGTGATTGGGCCATCCGATAACCTAGACTCTTAATTAATAGATTTCCTCATCTCAGAGCTCTTAATCTTAATTTCCATTCTAACTCAGCTATGGAAAGTCTTAGAGCTTATTTCCAGGAACAGCTCTGCCTTCTGAAATAATATTCTGATATCCTTCACTTTGACCTCAACCTCCAGCCCTTCCAGCCTATGTCCTCAGTATGCCAAATGCCAGTTCTTCAACTGTGTCAAGATCTTCAGTCCATCAACGTTTCCACCCACTCTCTAACCATTAGCAACCTATTTTGTCTTCATTTCTTCCTTCTTTCATTGATTTCAAGGTCTATCACTTAAACGACATCCCAAACACCTCCACCTTATTTCCTTTTCATCATGCCTGCCTGGCAGAATCCCAACTCTGCCTCTTCCAGGTCTGCCCTCTAGTAAGTGATTCAGCCTTATTTGATAAAATCACACACATGAGGATATTGGTGCTACTATGAACTCATGGTCGCAACTAGTGATCTGCTCCGAAACCAAGTGAAAATCATTTATTCATTCACTACTTCATTCATTCCATTCCTATGAAGCACCTTCCATGTGCTAAGTACTGTACTTAACCCTTGTGAACCCCAACACAAGAAGCTTCCTGCCTTGTAGAGTTTACATCATGACCTTCTTAGTCAATCCTCTCTTCCATCCTATTCAAGACTATTTCACATATTCTCCACTTTCCTCAAACTTTTGTTCCCCCGGCTTGATGGGCTGGAGCCCCTACAAAGAGGAACCGGAACCCATCAAATGGGAACTTACATCAAACAAACCTCCAAAGAGACTTATATCCCACCACTTCTTTCCTTGTTTTATTCTGAAAGCAGTATCTGCACCAGACTTTCCTTGTCTCTTCCTTTCTCCATCCCAACAGTTTTCACACTGTATTGTAACTTTTGGCTTGGCTGTCTCTCTTGCCTGAAGACAGGAACACTGTCTAGCCACACACTGCCCTGTCCCCAGCATCTGGAGCTCAATGTGTAGTGGCTACTCAATAACATTGGGAATAGTGAACGAACCACAGGCTGGATCTCCAGGAGGAGGCCCCGCCCAGCGTCCCCTGAGGGCGGCGCGCGCCCAGCGCCGGGGGCGGGGCCAGCGCCGGGGGCGGGGTCCCAGCGCCGGGGGCGGGGCCAGCTGGACGCCCTTCTCTGGCGCCCTCGTGGCGGTTCAACGACTTCACCTCAGGAAACCCAGATTCCCCTCTGTGGCTTCCCGGAGACAAGAGTTGGGCACATAATCTTCCAGATCAGGGTCGCCAGCCTTTCCGGATGTCCAAGCGTCCTTTTTCAGCCTGCCCAGCCCGAGGGGCTTTTCCGACATCCCTTGTCAGACGGCAGGGAGGGTCCGGAGCCCTCCAGGGCCCCTTGCACTTCCTGGCCTCAGACGGTGCTCCGGGTTTGCTCCTGAGGCTGCTCAGGGCTGGGCCTCCGAGGTGTCGAGCCCTCTGTGCTGAAACTCCACGAACATCCTGACGTGAGGTAGTCCAGGAGGGACTGCTGTTTATTGAACCGCCATGAGGAGTCAGGGCTTCGGCGGGCGGCGGGACCCGAGGCCCAGATTCCACTTTTCATGGGAATCTCGTTCAGACCTGTCCGATAGAGCTGTGGTGAGACGGCGAGCGAACAAGAAAGGCGCTGCAGACGGGACCAGAATTGAGGACTTGGCGTGTGGCCCCTGCTGCAGCTGCCACGTGGCCTTGGGGACCAGCCCACAGCCACCCCCCGCCCCTGCCCCTCGCTGAGAGGCGTTGGGCCTGGTCAGAAAGACCTGCGGGCGAGACCTCAGGCCGTCGCCTCTGCCGCTCCGCCCAGAGACTGGGGTAAGCATCCCGCGCTGTCTTTGGGGGACCCGGATCCGGGATGTGGAGGGTGCTCACGGTCCCTTGGGACCTGCTTCCAGAAGAGCTGATCTTCCATGAAGCTCCGTGGTGCCAGCAGCGAGGCCCACTGGAAAGGTTGCGCGGGAGGCGGCGGGAAAGGCCGGGACAAGGCCGCGTGCCCCAGACACCAGGACACTACGTCCTGAGGCCTCAGGCCGCCCTCCCGCAGGTGGAACCCCGATGGCAGGCTGTGTACCCGGCAGAGCGTCCGAGACCGCTGCTTCCATTCCGCGTCTGATGCATCCTGCGCTCCTCAGGCCTGGTGTTCCATAGGATCTGTAGCCGTGTTTGTTCCCCCCGAGGGGGGAGGGAATGAGGGTTTTTCAAAAAGCTTTTTCTGAGAGAGAATTCCTACACAGTTCACCCCTTTCAAATTCCATTAAAAGTTATTGTTTCTCCCATGGATAGACATCGGCTCTTCTAAACCCATTAAAACAGAAAGAAGAGCAAGTGATACTCTTAGTCTTGTTTGCTAGCCAGCCATCAGAAAGATGACAATCCCCAGTCCTTTTTTTTAGCCCAAGCCCTCAAAAATCAGCAAAATGCAAATGTCTATACATTGGGTATACAGTGTAGGTTGGAATAACAAAACTATATGGATACTCAATAAATGCTGGGTTTCTACAATCTTTTTTAGCATCATTAAAAATCTTTGAAAATACTCTATCCCAAATCTCATAGAGAGACCTAGAATACAACATTTTTTGCAGTTTGAAATAGGCAGCTGGAGCTAAATTGACCAGTTACTATATCAGAACTAGCCATCCTCCCGACATCTAGAATGCTGTGCAGTAAAGCCCCAAACGTCCTTCTAAATCAATTTCTGGGTTTTTCAAGGATTTTATCTAATGGATAAAAAAAAGATCGTCTAAGATAGGTAACCTGCTGTCATAGTGAATCCCAAGCTGGACTGTGACAATGTTTATTTTATATACTTTAACCCATTCTAAATTTCTGGATGAAGCATATTCTTCTAAAGTAATCTCTAATACCACCTGTTAAATCTTTTATCTTTATACACCGATGAATGTGAGCATGTTTCTCCACTGATTTACTTTGGCATCGCAGGACAGGCAGGTTCCAATCGAAGGGGTGTTTATAGAAAAGAATGAGCTCAGTAGAGTTTTCAAAATATTATAGATTAACCCAACTGAAAGAGTAACATCTGGATATCTCATCCTGAAATCTACTGGGTTCTTTTAATTATAGGAAGGTATCAAGGCGAATTTAATCAACCCAAGTGTAAGACCTCCAGGACACTAATTTTTTGCCTTTAATTGTGAAAAACCTTGGCTATTGCAGTTTTAGGGGGTAGGGAGCTGCTAAAGGCCCCTTAAATATAGGTGGGACCTGTCAAAGTAGCTGTACTCTGTGCAGGCTGTCCTTTCCCTTAGAGAGAGCCTCTGTTGATTTTCATTTGAACCAACATTTGATCTGTGGAATCTCTTGTTTCCATTTAGGAATCCTTTCACTGAATGCTAATGAACCAAACGTCAAAACCCATAGTTTGTACTGTGAAAACCTTCTCTTCCAGGGTTTATCGTTCAAATATTACAGCTGAAGGCTTTCCTTCCAAAAGAACTTTCCGGTATCTAACTAAGATCAAACCTGCCTTCTAACCATACAGCTATTTTTAATCAAAAAACTCAATAGGGTAGTAATTATTATACTCAACTGGCGTTTTTGTTTTTTTAAGAGTAAATTCAAAACAAATGGAGCCAAGTATGCTTTAGCTTTAAATTTTTTCTGCTAGATATCTTGTACTGGCAAACACTGAAAAATATAGATTTACTCTATAACCTTTATATGGCTTTTCTATTCCTGATTCTCACATCACTTCCTGAGAGGATCTCTAATCCCAAAAACTAGCTTCCATTTTTACAACAAAGTGGAGAGGCTCATTTGACAAAATACAGGTTGTCCTGTGTAGATACAGTCCTGACTTCTAATTCAGAGGGTTGAGATATTCTTTAAGAACCATATAAGACATTTCTTGTTACGTCTATTTGAATCTGGTAATGAGACCATTAAAAAACAGAGCAAATAACTTCAGGGAGAAAGAACATGTTGTATTTTGCTGCAGTGCTTTTTTTCTTCTGCAAATTAGGTCTGTGGTACGTTTTATGAATTTCTCAAATCTCAGCATATCTTTGCAGTTTTGATCTATGCTTCATGCCTAGAAGTGATATCCAGGTGTGAGGTTCAACTGATTAACAATTGAGAAAACCAACATAGAATTAGTTGATGGTTTCATCCAACAGGTGCATTTCCTTTTGCTGTCTGTTGCATGGGTCCACAACTACCATAGTAAGAGCACCCCAAATCTTCAGACTCTTCTTAGTATGTAGATCACTTCATACATCATGATAAAGTAGAAAGACTACTTTCTCCATCATAAGTATTTCAGGTCTGAGGACAGAAGGCCATGGGTCTATGAGGTAATGTGCACATTCACAGAATTGATTTTGCATTGCTCTTTGTTGTTTATGAATTTGATATGGTCATAATTGCACAGCTTGTGAGTGAAGTGCTAAGCAAGGTGTAAAGATAACCTTCTCAAGGTTAAGCTCTGAATCCTTCCAAACAAAGTCTGAGTCCATTCTGCCACCTGGTCCTAGCAAACACTCGCAGGGAAGACAATTAATTCTAGTGATATTTCCTCATGATCCTATTAGTACTTAAAGGGGACCCTTGGCAAATCCAACCTTTCCAGCAATTGCCAACAAGTAATATTTCATAGAATTGGGCAGTGATTCCCCACAGGTCCACATTTAATTTATCTATTGGATACCACTTTGTTTCTACCAGATAATGCTTACATCTGAGCATGTTTTTATTTCTTTGAAGATTTGGTTTATTTTCCAACCTAATCATTGCAGCTAGGCTTTGGAATCACACCTTCTACAAAAGCCTTTGTACTTATAAATTGGTTCTCATTTCAGCTGTTTCAGATCATATAAGCAAAGAAAGAAGAGATTGAGTTAATTTAGGACCGTGAACTAATGCCATTGATTTATAGACTAAAATCTAAATCACTGCTTCATAGTTCTAAGTTCCTGTAATTTAAAGACCCTTCATAGATTTAGAGCTGGGGTCTCATGTATCATTCTTAAGAGACCTTTAAGGAATTTGATGTCATGTCCTGGCTTTGCTTCTCTTGTGAGATTTTTTAATCCAGCAGGAATAAAACTTGAGCTGACTTTTCAATTGATCCCTACCCACTGGAGTTTGAATATTCTATCCATCAGACGGTGAAAGTCTCATTATATTGACCCTATCCTTTAACTTAGCCATCAAAATTCTATCTTAACAGTTCTAAAGATAAAAGGCCTGCTCTTAAAGTATGTTAAATAAATAGCTAATATCTCTTTTAGTGCAGAAAAAATTGAAGTCTGAAGACTCTCAATAACCATCCTTTATAAGCCATGTTTTTAAGTATTCAACAGATTTATTGGAGTGACCCTAATCCCAATATTTCCTAGCAGGAACTGAGATATATGTTGTTTGTTGCTGCTTTTAACTATTCTTTTACTTCTGATTGAAGTGCTTAGTTCTATTGCTACTGTCCACCAGTTCCTTCCAGACTTGGGCCTCACATTATGGTGGAAACAGGCCAAGGAAACATGAGACCATCGACGTTCCTTGCCAAATAATGTGGTGGTTTATGTCTTCACTACGCTGGCCTATACATCTTGATTATTTCTTATCAATGCTGTTGGCCTTTTATATCATCTTCTGTATTACCTATGATTTGTTATTTGGGGACTGTTAGAGACAATCCACTAAGTAATCTCTAGACCCTAGAATCAATGTTACGCTGCTTCACAAAATGTGTCTCTGGTGACCCTTTTGAAGTACTTATTATGCATCAGCTCAAGGAGAAGCAGCACCTGTCCACAGGTAGTTATCTTGCTAAGAAAATTCTTTAATGATGCTCTCCTCCATCTTTTATTAAAGTTGGTCCTTGAACCAATAGTCAACTTGAGTCATCAGAAAGTAAATAGCTGCTTAGGAATGGACAATTTTAAGAGCGACCCTTCCACCTTTCCCCAAAATTTCATTAATGACTTTTCATTTACACGTCTTAAGGAACCATAAGGGTGGATATGAATTATCACTCTAACATCCGTGGAGTTCCAGTTAGGACAGTATGATTTTTAATAAGTGGTTAGGGTAAACTCCAAGATTTTCTGGAACCTGTTGTTTTTGTGGACTCTAGCACTTCTATTTTTCTTCCTAATATTATATTATACAAAATAGGGCAAATTTGTAATACTCAGATTAACCTTTGGTTTTAAAAGACAAATGAATGATCATCTGGGCTTATATTGCTTGAAGGTTTGTCTAGATCACTATTCTCTTTTTAAGGAGCTATTAATTTTTAGCTAGAGTGTTGAAATTACTTCTAGAGGCCTGATTTAAACTATATTGAGTGGTTCTAGAGAGACCAATTGGGGAGGCCACGTGTTCCTCTTTTTTCATTGATGCTTGCCAGTTTTATTATTCCCTTGGTTTAAATTACTAGTGAGGGTAGAACAATTCGTCTTCTTATTTGGTCCATTGTTGCCATTTTTTAATACTCAGATGGTGGTTAGTAACTCTCAAGTTATTATTAAGGAATCAACTTGACACATGGGATTAATAACAAGATTGTTTTTTGTTTCCTAAAGGGATGGTTGACACTGGTGAAATGAAACCTGCTCTCTGTCCTCCGACTTTAAAGAATATCTGTTGGTGTAGGATCCTTCTAGGATTAATTCTGCATTAACCTTAGACGTGAACCCACATTAGCCCATAGTACATATTTTGATGAGATAGGAAATAAGTTCAATATAAGTGATTGTCTGCCAAGATTGGACTTTGATTCCTTGTGGTGTTCTTTCCAACAGGAGTTATGTAGCAGCCTCTGGTCTCTTTTTTTTGGGATCTAGTGGCTCTGAGTGGATTTCGTTTCATCTCAATTACAGCATGGCTTCTCCTAATTAGCACTAAAGATTTTGCACCAGAAACGGTGTAAATGGTAAATCCTACCTGGATAACAGAAGATGATTTAAGGGTTTTCTATCTGACCTAAATTTACCAGACAATAGTGTATCATTTTCATTGGAGAAATTTGGGAGGCATTTCAGAAAACTATCCCACTCATCTTTTATTTTTCTCCTTTCTAGCCTTGTTACCTTGTGTTGGTGTTGAAGATGGATCTGCTTTTATTTGTATCTCTGGAAACATCTAAATAGGTGTTTTATTGGAAAGGCCTATTTCTGACTGGAGAAAAAAAAGAGAATTGATGTGTAGTTTGACAGAAAGGAAGCTTTGCTTAATGATCTATTTTATGTCATATTTATCCCTAAGCCCCATGTTTGATGTATTCTTCGAATGCCCCAAACTCATTTTTTTTTTTTCCATTCATCAGTATTTTGGATTTGTTTTGTTTTAATAGATAACACAAGTAAATAACAATATTATTATTGTTACGAATTCAATATTTGCAGCTAGAAAGATAATTGCATGACTTATCAATTATAAAAGAAAATCAATTGTATTTCTATAGCTAGCAAGAAACTATTGAGAAATGAAATAAAAGTTACCATTTGCAATAGCATAAAATACGTAAACCTATTTATAAAAAATACAAGCATATAAATGGAGAGGCACGTCCATGTTGATGGATTGGAATACTCAAGTTTGTTGATTTCCTCAGATTGATCTATAGATTGAACACAACCCCAATAAAAATCTCAGTGGTACTTTTTGTAGACAATGACAAACTGGTTCTAAAATTAATATAGAAAATGCCAAGCACCAAAAATAGACAAACCAGTCTCAAAAAAGAAGAAAAGAGCTAGAGCTTATACTATTTGATTTAAGACTTACTGGAGAACTAGAGTAATCAAGACAGCGTGGTATTGTCATAGTAATAGACAAAGAAGCCAAAGGAACAGAATAGAATCCAGAAAGAGACCCACATATATATAGTCAATCATTCTGACAATTGTGCTAAAACAATTCAATGGGGAAAAAAGTCTTTTCAACAAATGGTATTATCGAACTGGATAAACATATGCAAATTAAAAAAAAAGAGAGACTGAAAGCCTACCTTACACTATACACAAAAATAAATTGAGATGGATCATATTTCTAAACCAGTGTTTCTCAATCCTTTTTTCATTATTACCTCCTCCTCTTAGGAGCCTTTTTAGATGTATTTTCCCCCCCAATCACCTCTCCTCCACAGTGGCCAAAATGAAAAAGAATAGACTTTGATAGTCCGGATTCCCACAGAAGCAGGCCTGGGACAAGGACTTAAAACACGAGTAGGGGAGTAGAAAAGTAAGAGAAGAAAGGAAAGAGATAAGGCTGTCGCCAAATGGAGCTTAATCTTGCTGGGGAACTCCAACAGCAAGTGTAGACGATGTGTTTCAGAATTACACTATCCAAAGGTCAAGGGAGCTGACCTCTCATCAGTCATGGTTGACATCTCTACTCAGGGCTTCCCCTACCCTTCTCACCTGTTTGAGTGGAGATCAAAGGGGTCTGGGTGGCCTGTGAAACTCTCAGAGAAAGAGTTTATGATGCTGGTGTGCACTGAAATGGGAAGGCTTGAGGGTAAACGAGCAGCCCTCAACAGCTTCTGCTATAAATACCAAGTATTGGCAGGGATGTGGAGCAATGGAAACTCTCAGACACCGGTATGATCACTTTGGAAAACTGTTTGGCTTCTTAGGCTGAGCATATGCATACCCTACAACCCAGTAATTCCATTCCTAGCTACATGTCCAAAAGAAATACGAACATATTCACCAAATAACGTGTTAAAAATGTTCATGTAAGCACTATTCATAATAGCAAAATGAAAAATCCCCAATGTCCCTTAACAGTAGAATGAATAAATTAAAAGCGCTATATTTATGCAATGTAATACTCTACAGCAATGAGATTGAACGAACCACAACTATTGTATCGGTGTAGCTGACTCTCACAAACGTAATGTTGCATAAGATGTAAGGCGAAAGAAGTCAGACACAAGAGTAGATACCGAGTAATTTAACTCACAGAATTTCCAAATTGGGTGAAACTAATTATGCTATTAGAAGTCAGAATTAATCCAGTATAGTGGTTACCCTCACAAGGGAAGTGACTAGATGGGGGCTTCTAGGTACTGGTAATGCTCTGCTTCTTGAGCTGAGTACTGGTTATGAGTACTAAGTACATACTATACTGTATGTTCACAATGTGAAAACTCATTGAACTTTATACTTAGGATTTGTGCACTTTTCTGTATGTCGTTATACCTCGACCAAAATTTTACAACCTGCAGAAGTCAACATCAGCCTTCCTCATCCGCATCTCCCAACCGTAAAAAAAACTCCAGTGTGGTACTGACATGTGATGAGAGACTGATCGACTGAAACAGAACAGAACATCCATAAATAGACCGAAGACGTGTGACAGTATATACAATGTAAAGGTGGCTTTTCAAGTCAGTGAAAAATAGATGGATTATGTAATAGATGGTGTTGGGATAACTAGGTAGCTATTTGGAACAAAAATGATTTTAGCTCTACTTTATATCTTATATCAAAAAAATTCCAGATCAAAGAGTAAATTTTAAAAATAAAGTAAAATTAGTAAAAGAAACTCTTAGAGGATATTTTCAGAATTTTAGAGTAGAGAAGAGTTTTTAAAGTACACTATAACAAAAAACCCTCAAAAAACATAAAATAAAAGACCAATCAATTAAATCATATAAACTTAAAAAATGTGTAGCAAAATCTAACATAAATAGAAAAGTAAACAAAAAAGGGAAAAATATCTCCAATTCACAATATGTATGGATGGCTAATATCACTGGCATGAAAAAGCTCCCTCAGATCAATAAGGAAAAGATCAATAAGCCACCAGAAATCTAGACAAAAAATACATACAAACAGTTCATTGAAAAAGAATAAAAGTGACTCAAATGTGAAAAGATGCTCAGCGTTACACACAATGAGTGAAATAAAGGTAATGCTACAATGTTATCACTCCTACAGCATTGACAAACATGAATACTTTTTATAATACACTGACTTAGCAAGAGCATGAGGAAGCAGGCCCTCTCTTACATTGCTAGAAGGAGACTCTAAAAGGTGGTGAAAGCTTTATAGAAAATAGTTTATTTGATAGGCAATATCTATCAGTATTATAGATGAACACAAAATTTTATCCAATAATTTTAGTTTTAGGGATATATCTTACAAATATGTTAGAACATGAATAAAATTATACATATATAGTATGTATTTGAATAACATACTTTGTTATTTGAAATAACAAAAAATTGAAAGAAAAAAAAGAAACTCTAACATCTATCAATAGAAAATCGGTTGATAAAATGCAGCCATAAAAAGAATGAAAAAGTCTTTTTTTTTTTTTTACAGATATGGAACAACTTCAAGTGAAAAAAGCAAGGTGTAGATTAGTATATGGTATATAGTATGGTAGTATTAGTATATAGTTTAGTATAGTATATTAGTATATAGTATTAGTATATAGTATAAATATATACTTACATTTTTTAAATGTAAAAAGTAATAGTTTATAGATTCAGAAATAAATAAAATTTAAAAGTAGAACTATAGATCTAACTCATAAAATGTGAATATTAAAGGGTTAACTCAGCAGATTTAGGATGTTCAAACTCTGTACATTCTAAAGACATCTCCCCAGAGATAACCAATGATCCTTGGAATATCCTGCCTGATAAGAGTGTCTTGGGCCAGCCTGGTGGTGCAGCAGTTAAGTACACACGTTCTGCTTCTCGGCGGCCCAGAGTTCGCCAGTTTGGATCCCAGGTGTGGACATGGCACAACTTTGCAAAAGCCATGCTGTGGTAGGTGTCCCACATATAAAGTAGTGGAAGATGGGCATAGATGTTAGCTCAGGGCCAGTCTTCCTCAGCAAAAAAAGAAAAAAAAGAGGAGGATTGGCAGTAGTTAGCTCAGGGCTAATCTTCCTCAAAAAAAACAAACAAAAAAAAAAGAGGGTCTGCATACCTGGGGCCTTGAGCCATGCCAGATAGGTTATGCTAATAATGTGATTTATGGTAAACACCTGTTTTTGTTTGCCTGGGGCCCTTTGTCATGCTGTATCGATTTGACCTCTGGGAGGGACGAGAGACTGAGTAGTTAAGGTCAATCACATGAGGGCTCCAAGCCTATGTGTCTGATCCCAGTAAAATCCATTAAGTTTGGACGAGCTTCCCTGATTGGAGATACTTTGTACACATTGTCACACATCATTGTTAGGAGAATTAGGTTCTGTTCACACAACTCCACAGAGAGAGGACAACCAGAAGCTGTGCCTGGTAACCTCCTGGACTCTACCTTATGTGCTTTTTTCCTTTGGTGACTGTATTCTACATCCTTTCAATGTAATAGACCACAACCATGAGTATAACAGCATTTGTGAGTACCGTGAGCCCTTCAAGCTAGTTCCTGAACTTGAGAGTGGTCTTAGGGTCCCCTAACACAATAGGTAAAGCGATATTTAGAGGGGAGTTTATTTCTTCATATGCTGGGATTAGAAAGGAATAAAGACTGAAAATTAGTGAGCTAAGCATCCAGTTTAAGAAGTTAGAAAGAGGGCAAGAGAAAACTGGAGATCCACATGCAAAACAGTGAAGTTGGACCCATATCTTATACCACTCACAAAAATTAACTGAAAGTGGATTAAAGACTTAAATGTAAGACCTGAACCCATAATACTCCTAAAATAAAACATATGGAAATAGCTCCTCAACGTTGATCTTGGCAAAAATAAACAAGTGGGACTACATCAAACAGAAAATCTTCTGTACAACAAAAGATACAATCCACAAAAAGACACGGGCACCCTACAGAATGGGAGGAAATATTTGCAAACCATATATATCAGATAAGCGGTTAATATCCAAAATACATAAGAAACTCATACAACTTAATAGCTAAAAGACTAATAATCTGACATAAAATGGGCCGAAGACTTGAATAGACATTTTTCTGAAGAAGACACACAGATGGCCAACAAGTATAGAAAAAGATGCTCAGCGTCACTAATCATCCGAGAAATGCAAATCAAAATCACAATGAGATATCACCTCACACCTGTTAAGATGTATTATTATAAAAAAAAAAGACAAAAGATAAGGAGTGTTAGCGAGGATGTGGAGAAAAGGGAACATTTGTGCCCTGTTGGTTGGAATGTAAATTGGTACAGCCACTACAGAAACCAGTAAGGAGGTTCCTGAAGGAATTAAACATAGAACTACCATATGGCCTGGCAATTCCACTTCTGAGTACAGGTGTTTGCTTACTTCCAGAGACACACAGAGGAAGAGGCAATCAGGATTTGCACACACAAGGGAGCTAATAATTGACATCTCAAATGAAGTTGGGGTACATCCTGGAGGGACGCCCCACTCTTGCTCTGCTTCCAGCACTTTTCCCATGTCCCATACTCCCCCAGCACAATGGGAAAGTAGGAGGTTTCAGGGAAACAAAAAAAATCTCATTAGCCAAATAACAGAGGGAGGATGAGGAACTATTTACCTACCAAAACATACTTCGTACTGACGCCTAGGACTCACAGTTTTGTACATCTTTAAGGGAATCAATCATTTTCCTAAAAGAGTGTTGTTCCAAGAGTTGCCACTGACATTGAATACAATAAGAATAGGGCTCCTTGGAGTTAGACAATACCAGGCCCTACTTTCCACACCTAATATCAGGACAATCAAAATGCATGAATGGGCTGACATCTTGGGTATGGAGTGGGAGCAGGATCCCAGAGCCCAGCTGCTGGCACTATATTTTCTCACTAGAGTGGCAGGCTTCGTGATAGTTATTAATATTGAGAATTCACTATCAGTCCTCAGGCTTAGGGCAGGGGCCCCAGCAATGAAAGGGCCTCTTCTTTTTGAGACCTGCCATCCAGAACTTCCACTGGCACTGGGATCCAGAGCTTAAATTACCTGTCCCATGCATTGGGTCACAAGAACAAGTTTGGGTTTTATTAGGGAGACTAAGTGGCAGTTCAGGAACTTGTGGCTGCTGTCCCCTAGATGCAGGGTCTGTTCCTTCTTTCTTATGGGGACTGGAGAAAGGCAGATTATCTTGCAGGTGGAGGGCCCATGGCAATGATTCAGTGTGGGAAAAAGTTTGAGCTGATAAGACTAGGGGGATAATTTCCCTACGTAAGGATTCTTGCTCTATCTCCTTACTGTAAGAGTAAAGGGGTCATGACCTAACCAGTACTGTGCAGCTGTTGCCATGTTCTGAGTGTGTGTTCATGGCCCTATCCACCAACAACTAGTTATTCTTGAAAATAAAATAAAAATTAGTAAGTTTAAACACAGTATGTATTATGCAAATCCTAAAAATGATTTTCCATGAAACAAATTTCGGAAACTGTCTTTAATTTTGCACTTTTGACACGATTTCACACAGTACTGTTAACTTTACTAGAACATCAAAAGTTGCTATTTAAATGTTCTTCAATAATGTTTACATAGTCATTTGCAGTGTTTGAATGTTTCTTCTAGGCCATATTTTCTTAAAAATATTAATAAACAGCATTTCTCATTTATTAAAAATATGTAAATAAAATGTTATAAAACTATCAAATAACTTATGATTTTGAGAATTCCTAAGAGTTGAAATTTCTCATTCCTGAATCCTGGAACTTAATATCTTTTGTGAATTTGAAAACACATGATCAACTGAAGACCAGATGCTCGTTCTTAAGATTTTTTTAAGGGCAGTGTATATCATGCTAAAGAAGGAGAAGGGCCCCCCAAAATGACTGATATTGGGTGTTTTCTTACCTTAGTAATGGGGGTATAGAGCCAGATTTAATTTAATTTAGAAAAATTAATGTGACTTTTTTGCATCTCAATGTTGTGGAACAAATTCATATTTTTAAATTTATCATCCATTTAATCTTACAATTCTATGTATTGCTCATCCCCTTTGACAGAAAAAGAGACTGAGGCACAGAGAAGTTAACATACATTTAGTGGACTAGCTCAGAAGCAGGAACCAGGGATGGAGAACTCCCTGGTATTATGAGGAATAATCTGAATATAAGTGATATAAAGTACAACTCAATGGCCCAAATACAAAAGGGAATATATTGACTCATGTAACTGAAAAGCCTGGATAAAGACTGGCTTTAGGCAGAAGCATTGACACCTGGTTCCACTGACATCATTAGGATTCAGTGTCTCTCCATTTCTTAGTTCTGTCTTCTGTACTGGCTTCATTCTCAGACTTTATATGGTGGCACGATGGCTGCCAGCAAGTTCAGGACAATACCCTCCCAGGTTCAAATGTAGCTGAAAAATATGGTACCTCGTTCACAACGGTCCATGTGAAAGTTTCATTGTGCCTTAGCAGCTCCAGTTGAGTCACATGCTCACCTCTTTTGCCAGGCCTGAGTCACAAACTCATCTTTGGCGTAGGGGTGTGGTGGGGAAAACTAAAAATATCTGCACATAGACTGAGACTGAAGAATGGGAGTAATTCCCCAGAGACCAATAGAGATACTGGTTCCAGATGGGAGAATGAATGCTGGGTGCTAAAAACAATCAAAACAGTTGTCTACTTCATCCTTCTCTCCCTGCTCTGCTGCTGTCTTCTGGCTCTGAGCCATTTCATTGCACCTCTAGCCTCTCAAACTTCAATTAAAGGGTGGATGCAAATTCTCTGGAGGCTCTGGCAGAGGGAAAGGGGCGGGACGTGTCCCAGTGCAGATGAAAACTTCTGGAGATCCTACCTTCCATGTGATTGGGCCATCCGATAACCTAGACTCTTAATTAATAGATTTCCTCATCTCAGAGCTCTTAATCTTAATTTCCATTCTAACTCAGCTATGGAAAGTCTTAGAGCTTATTTCCAGGAACAGCTCTGCCTTCTGAAATAATATTCTGATATCCTTCACTTTGACCTCAACCTCCAGCCCTTCCAGCCTATGTCCTCAGTATGCCAAATGCCAGTTCTTCAACTGTGTCAGGATCTTCAGTCCATCAACGTTTCCACCCACTCTCTAACCATTAGCAACCTATTTTGTCTTCATTTCTTCCTTCTTTCATTGATTTCAAGGTCTATCACTTAAACGACATCCCAAACACCTCCACCTTATTTCCTTTTCATCATGCCTGCCTGGCAGAATCCCAACTCTGCCTCTTCCAGGTCTGCCCTCTAGTAAGTGATTCAGCCTTATTTGATAAAATCACACACATGAGGATATTGGTGCTACTATGAACTCATGGTCGCAACTAGTGATCTGCTCCGAAACCAAGTGAAAATCATTTATTCATTCACTACTTCATTCATTCCATTCCTATTAAGCACCTTCCATGTGCTAAGTACTGTACTTAACCCTTGTGAACCCCAACACAAGAAGCTTCCTGCCTTGTAGAGTTTACATCATGACCTTCTTAGTCAATCCTCTCTTCCATCCTATTCAAGACTATTTCACATATTCTCCACTTTCCTCAAACTTTTGTTCCCCCGGCTTGATGGGCTGGAGCCCCTACAAAGAGGAACCGGAACCCATCAAATGGGAACTTTACATCAACAAACCTCCAAAGAGACTTATATCCCACCACTTCTTTCCTTTGTTTTATTCTGAAAGCAGTATCTGCACCAGACTTTCCTTGTCTCTTCCTTTCTCCATCCCAACAGTTTTCACACTGTATTGTAACTTTTGGCTTGGCTGTCTCTCTTGCCTGAAGACAGGAACACTGTCTAGCCCACACACTGCCCTGTCCCCAGCATCTGGAGCTCAATGTGTAGTGGCTACTCAATAACATTGGGAATAGTGAACGAACCACAGGCTGGATCTCCAGGAGGAGGCCCCGCCCAGCGTCCCCTGAGGGCGGCGCGCGCCCAGCGCCGGGGGCGGGGCCAGCGCCGGGGGCGGGGCCAGCGCCGGGGGCGGGGCCAGCTGGACGCCCTTCTCTGGCGCCCTCGTGGCGGTTCAACGAACTTCACCTCAGGAAACCCAGATTCCCCTCTGTGGCTTCCCGGAGACAAGAGTTGGGCACATAATCTTCCAGATCAGGGTCGCCAGCCTTTCCGGATGTCCAAGCGTCTTTTCAGCCTGCCCAGCCCGAGGGGCTTTTCCGACATCCCTGTCAGAACGGCAGGGAGGGTCCGGAGCCCTCCAGGGCCCTTGCACTTCCTGGCCTCAGACGGTGCTCCGGTGCTCCGAGGCTGCTCAGGGCTGGGCCTCCGAGGTGTCGAGCCCTCTGTGCTGAAACTCCACGAACATCCTGACGTGAGGTAGTCAGGAGGACTGCTGTTTATTGAACCGCCATGAGGAGTCAGGGCTTCGGCGGGCGGCGGGACCCGAGGCCCAGATTCCACTTTTCATGGGAATCTGTTCAGACCTGTCCGATAGAGCTGTGGTGAGACGGCGAGCGAACAAGAAAGGCGCTGCAGACGGGACCAGAATTGAGGACTTGGCGTGTGGCCCTGCTGCAGCTGCCACGTGGCCTTGGGGACCAGCCCACAGCCACCCCCCGCCCCTGCCCCTCGCTGAGAGGCGTTGGGCCTGGTCAGAAAGACTGCGGGCGAGACCTCAGGCCGTCGGCCTCTGCCGCTCCGCCCGAGACTGGGGTAAGCATCCCGCGCTGTCTTTGGGGGACCCGGATCCGGGATGTGGAGGGTGCTCACGGTCCCTTGGGACCTGCTTCCAGAAGAGCTGATCTTCCATGAAGCTCCGTGGTGCCAGCAGCGAGGCCCACTGGAAAGGTGCGCGGGAGGCGGCGGGAAAGGCCGGGACAAGGCCGCGTGCCCCAGACACCAGGACACTACGTCCTGAGGCCTCAGGCCGCCTCCCGCAGGTGGAACCCGATGGCAGGCTGTGTACCCGGCAGAGCGTCCGAGACCGCTGCTTCCATTCCGCGTCTGATGCATCCTGCGCTCCTCAGGCCTGGTGTTCCATAGGATCTGTAGCCGTGTTTGTTCCCCCCGAGGGGGAGGGAAATGAGGGTTTTTCAAAAAGCTTTTCTGAGAGAGAATTCCTACACAGTTCACCCCTTTCAAGCCTACAGTTCAATGGATTTTTAGTATGTTCCCAGAGTTGCGCAGCCTTCATCACTATCTAATTTTAGGACTTTTTCATTACCCCAAAAAGAAGCCCCAACTTATTTCTAGTTTTCCCTAATTCTCCTCCCTACCCTCCACCCTCCACCCCGGGTCTTTGTTTTGTTGTTAGTGCCATGGTGACTCCGAGTGACCCCATGGACAGCAGAGTGGAACCCTGCCTGGTCCTTTTGCGCCATCCTCTCAGCTTCCAGCGCTCTATCAGGGTTTTCATGGTCAGTATTTTTGGAAGCGGGTGGCCAGGTCCTTCTTCTTAGTCTGTCTTAGTCTGGAAGCTCTGCTGAAACCTGTCCACCGTGGGTGACCCTGCTGATGTGTGAAATACCGGTGGCATTGCTTTCAGTGTCACAGCAACATGCAGCCACTACAGTATGACAACCAAGAGATGGGTGGTGTGGTTTCCTAAGAACTAGGAACCCTAGTTCTGAACCCTAACCACTGGACCACTAGGGTTGGCTACTCCTTGTGTAGGCAACCACTAGTGTACGTTCTGCCTCTATAGATATGCTTATTCTGGACATTTCATATAAGTGGAATCCCACAATTTGTGATCTTTTATGCATGGTTTCTTTCCCTTAGCATGATGTTTTCAAGGTTCATCTGACTTGTAGCACGTCAGTACAGTCTTGCTCAGCATGATGACATTTCGATCAAAGATGGATGATATATACAAAGGTGGTCCCATAAGGTTAGTATCATATAGCCTAGGTATGTCGTAGGCTGTACCATCTAGGTTTACGTAAGTACACTGTATGATGTTCGCACAATGACGGAATCACCTAATGACGCATTTCTCAGAACATATCCTGGTCGTTAAGTGACACACTTCATTTCCTTTGTTGCTAAATAATATTATGACTATCCCACATTTTAAATAACCCTTCATCCATTTATCAACATTTGGGTTATTTCTGCTTTTTGGCAATTATGGATGATGTTGCTGTGAACATTTGTGTGAAAAGTCTTCGTGTGGATGTATGCTTTCATTTCTCTTGGGTATATACCAGGGAATTACTGGGTCATATAGTAACTCTGTGTTTAACCTTTTGAGGAACTACCAAACTGTTTTCCAAAGTGACTGTACCATTTTACATCTCCACTAGCAATATGTGAGGATCCCAGTTTCTCCTGTATTTGTCAATGCTTGTTATTATCTGTCTTTTTGATTATCACCATCCTACTGTGTGTGAAGTGCTATCTCATTGTAGGGAAATGCGTTTTTAACAGTTGTTTCCTCATTATAAAAATGTTATAGAAACAATTTTGAATAATTTGAAAAAATTACTTTTAATATATGTATATATTTCTTTCCAGACATGGTTTATATAATACATGGTTTTAAAAATAAAAGTAAAAAAACTTTTGACGTTCAATCATAAACAGGTTGTGTTTATGTAAACTCTTCCTACACATTATTTAAAATAACTATGATATTCTCTGAGGTGGATATACCATATTAACTTAACCGTTCTATTTTTCTTTGACGTCTAGGTAGTTTTCAATATTTTGATGTTATAAGACTTATGTTTTTCCACATAATTGTTTTTGCTTAAAATTGATCTTGTTCCAAAAAGCATCAATATTTTCCTGAATTTCAGGAAAACCCAAGGTTCTACCCATGGGCTGCTGCTCTTTTCTTTCTACTGAGTTATCCACTCAAGTCATTAGTTATCAGTGCTAACTTCTTCTCTGAGCTGCAGACTCATAAATTCAATTGCTTCCTAACCTCGGTTTCCCACAAGTACCCCAGACCAAAGATCTTCAAAACTTAACCCATTATCTTCCTCTATCACCAACCTCTTCTTCCTTTTTATTTCCAGCACCAATAATTAGCACCCAGTCATCCAAGGAAGAAAGACAGGAGCCATTTTTCCCCTTCATCCTTCACAATAACTAGTCAGTCACAAGTTTTGCTGATTTTGTCTGCTTTTTCTAAAGTCTGTGTCTTCTCCCAGTTTTCCCTACTACACTGGTTTTCAGGCTCTCAACATCTCTCACCTAAGCTGTGCAGTAGCCTCCTACTTGATTTCTAATCCCTCAGTGCTGTCCCTCTTAAATTCTTTCCCCTCTCTAGCTCTAGACAACCTGCCCACCACAAAATCATCATGAAACACCCCTACTTAAAATCCTTCAGCGATCCTCTATTGCCTAGTAAATAAAGTCTATATTTCTTAATATGGTATAAAGGGCTCTCTATTTTTGTAGATTTTGGTACTCTCTGCTCTATATTTGTTACTAGAATAATAGATAAATGTCTACATTTTCCCCTGAAGTCCCCATGCTGTTCAGTGCTTCCATGTGTTTGTTTATTATGTTTTTTCTGTCTTGAATTTCTTCACCACTTTTTTTCTCCTGCCTAATTACTTACTGTCCTTCAAGCCCAAGCTCAGGCATCATCTCCTTCAGAAAATCTACCTTGAAGTTCCAGAGTGGGCCAATGACCCTTCTTTCTGCTCCACATAGTGTTGGTCTCTATCTTTGCACTTCAACATCCTTTTAAACCTACCTCCTGAGAATAAAGTTTCTTATAATTTCAATATCTATAGTCATTCCGTTCATTCCTTTTTCTTCTGTTTATAATTGTTGTTGCCTCCTGCTCATGGTGGTTTGATCCCTCATATGTTTGCTAGATTTTATCAAGAGCTTGTATTTGTCTGAACTTTAACTGTGAGAATCCTGAGGGACCCGAACTGAGATGATTTGCCTTGGTTTCTCCTGGGTGCTAGGGGTCACTACCAATCAGGAACTGTTTCAATTTAATTTATTGGATTGAGGTTTCTTGAACTGTGATTGTAGCATAAATTCAAATCCCAGCATGAGAATAAGGCTGGTTACAAAACATTAGGGAAGACTATTAAAATTATTAATGTTTTAAAATCCAGTGCCAGCAGATATACTGACTTGCTTGTAGGTTCAATTTGCCAGCATATAGATTTTTCCAAGTTTATCTTTTCAACTAAATATATATCCAGTTTGGGTGCCTGGATATCTGTGGAGGTCTCAGAGTCAACTGCACACTTCTTTAGGTTCAAATCCTATTACTTGGTTAACCAGCAAAACTCTAGATTCCCAGGGATATGTCAGAGCTTTTCAAAGCCCTCTCTTGACATCTGTTCCACAGTTTTTTTTTTTTTTAAATGTTACTGTTACTGAAAGTTTCTGAACTTGGTGCCAATCCAAATAATGAGAACAGAGTTTTGGGTAAAAAGGAAGAAAACAGTTTTATTATTTTCTTTCCCAGGCAAAGGGGGTACCAGTTAGCTAATGCCTTAGGAGCTACTGGCTCCCTGTTAAGAAGTGGGTAAAGGGATTTAAAGGTTTGCTGCTTGTAGGCAAGGAGAGCCTGTGACCTTGCTGATTAGCGCTTTCCCACCAGCCTGTGTTTGGCCTCATGAGGCTGCTTGCAGAGAGGTGAATGGTGAGATAAGGGAATCTGCAGGTGGCTAACCTTGGTTGTCTCCCTCCGTGGTAGATGGTGGATTCTGGTGCCAGGAAGCCAAGGAGTTGGGGCCTGGGAAGCTTCAGTTTCTTGATATTCTCTGGACATCAATTTTCCTGTAATAAACTTCAAGGACCCATGATTAGCCAAAACTTTAGTGTGAGTCCAGTGTGAGGCCACCTGGGCTTTAACAATTTGTAACTTATATTTGGTTGTAAAGCTTAGGGAGTCAAAGGTTAAAGAAACAGATATTTACATATGAGTGTAACTAAAGAGGCAGGGAAAGGGGATGAGTGCTTTCTGGTTTTAACCCTGTATATGCTGGGTTTAATGCAGGGGAACCAATATGAGGGCCCGTATTAAGTAAAAGCGTGTAACGTTACCTATTGTTTGCCCCACCTCCTATCTACCACTTTAGGCAGCCACATGTTAACTAACAAAGCTCTATGTTTTTGGTTTTGACACACTTCCAGGGCATCCCTGGTTTCCGTGTTGGCTTACCACTTTAGTTTCAGCTCTAGAGTGTAAGAGTGTATGTGTGTGTGTGCGCACGCGTGCGTATGTAAACATTTAGTACTTCTCTTACTTTCTTGTGAGTTTAGCATTTAAAAGTATGTTTGAAAGTAATGTCAGTGAAAATGGCAAAGTAGAGACCTCCAGATATTCTTCCCTTTATAAAAGCAACAAGAACACTTGGGGAAAATGGTGAGAATCAACTTTTTCAAAACTCTGGAAATTAACCAAAGGCTTGCAGCCATTTGGGGAGCATTTATTTAAGAACATAGGCTGAATTTTGGTGGGACCAGGGGGCTCTGTGATGTTCTAACTTGCCCTATTCCTATCACACCCTCCCCAGCTCCATAGTAGCCTTGAAAACCAACATCCTGCAGTCATGGTAAAAACCAGCCTCTTGGATGCCATTGGAGGGAATAAAAGGGGATTGGACTCATTCAAAGCCCCATTCCCAGAGAACTGTCATTATTTGACCCATCTAGTGGGTCCCTGGAAAACCCCACTCAAAAGACTGCCTTTGACCTGACTTGTAGCTCCTCCAGCCTCCTCCCTGAGGACATTTGTTGAAAACAATCAATCAGAGGCAATTGTCAAATGTCATAGCTTCCTGAGGTGTAAATAGCAGTTGGGGCAAACAATAGGCTAACCAAAATGCTTAAAAGAAAAAGCGGTGGAATGAGATGTCCATAGGGAGCTTTGAAAAACTGCAACACATTCCCAGGAATCTAGAAGGACACCTGTACATCTTGGGATGTGCACGTGTCCAGGACTTTGCATACTTAGGAAAGATGTGAAAAGGCCCAAAGCTCTCACCTCTAGCTAACCTTGAGGCTATGCTCAAGAAGAAAATGAAGGTTATGGTGGAGTTGTAAACTTTTTGGCTAAATGTTGAAGGCATACTCTAACGTGCACACAAAGCTCCTTCTTAACAACTGAGAGACTTAGTGGTTCCAGACATCTGAGGGAATCTCTGTCCAATTATTAGCTGACCATTATGCAAATCAAACTGTCTTTAGTGGTCACACTGCACAGAGAATAGAGAGTTTACAGAAGTAGTTCAGGAAAGTCATTAAACAAACACACAAAAAAACAGCATCAATAAACCCTGAGGAAAGGGAAAAGTCTGATTTCTAGTTGTTAGTATTCTTTTTTATTTTTCAGTGAGGAAGATTGGCCCTGAGCTAACATCTGTGCCAGTCTTCCTCTATTTTGTATGTGGGATGCCACCTCAGCATGGCTTGATGAATGGTGTGTAGGTCCACACCTAGGAACCCAAAACCCCAGGCTTCTGAAGCAGATCGTGCAAACTTAACCACTGTATCACCAGGCCAGCCCCTCTTATAGTCTTCAAAAAGTCCAGTTTTCAACAAAAAATTTAGAGACATAGAAAGAAGCAAGGGCTGTGACCTTCAGAAGAGTTTCTTGGCCTTTTTTTCATCCTCTTATATGAGACAGGAAGGCTAGAGGGGGATTGGGTTCTCTTGTTACCCTCCCCCTAGGCCAGATAAGGCTCTGATAGAGTAGTTTCTCTTTAGGGCAGGTCTTTCTCACAGAGAATAGAATGCTCTGAGCATATTTCAAAATGATCTGGCCTTTAAGTCATCAACCTGACACTTAAGTCAGTGACCGTTTTATTCATTTTTGTATCTTGCAAAGTGCTTTAGAGAAATACTAAATAAATATGACTTTAATCTTTTTTTCCCCATGTCTTCAACTGTGGCCATTTACTCAATACCAGAACATGTACCAATACAGACTGTCAAACTTAACTGTCTTTATTTATTCCTCTTTTTGTGGTAATTTTTATATCGTAATTTCCAAACAGAAATTTCTAATGCTTTATCTATATTTTTAAATCTTTATTTCCATATTTGTTTTCATTTGTTTAGCATGTGCTTCTGCCTTTCAGATTTACCGTACTAGGAATATGGGTGTATTTTTGATTTACACGTAATATTTGATTGCTTTCTTTCAATCCTGTGAAATCATAGCCTGAGTAAATGAAATGTTTTTTTCCTGAGTCTTGTATTAACCTTGCCTATTTTAGTCAAATTTAATATTAGCTGGAAAACATTGAGCCCTCTGGTCATTCTCTTCAATCCACAGGGAAAGCCAAAAACTTATGGTAACCTTCTTCAGACTCAAAATATATAAGATGCATCCCCTCCATCAGATGCAAAAAAAAAAAAAAAAAAAAGTAACAGGTGAGACAGTCTACTCTGAGATTATTATCCTGGGATCTTTGATCTTGGTACCCCTCCCTCCCAACATTTCTTTAAGAAGAACAGCGTCTGTGTGTCTGTTATTTGTTTTTTAAAAAAGCTTATTTTATTGAAGTTATATTGGCCTATAACATTGTGTAAATTTCAGTTGTACATTATTATATATCAGTTTCTGTATAGACTGCAGGTGTTCACCACCAATAGTCTAGTTTTTATCCATTACCATACATATGTGCCCCTTTACCCCTTTCATCCTCCCCCCCATGCTCTTCCCCTCTGGTGACAACTAATCTGTTCTCCTTATCCGTGTGTTTGTTTATCTTCCACATATGAGTGAAATTATATGGTGTGTGCGTCTGTCTTTAAGTCCCTGCAGTCTAGAACCCAGTTCATTCTATTCCTCACTCTATTATGATCTCAGGAATGTCAGGAATCTCTTCTTTGGGACTGCCATGGAGATGGAGTTCTTGTTTCAGTACTGGCTTGTACCCAGCACAGGTAAAGACCTAAGGATGGGGGGTCTCTGGACAAGGACATCCCATCCCATCCTCTGCCCACTATATTGCCCTCTCATCCTCAGAGAGTTAGAGTGTAACATTTTAGAGGCGGCTGGGTTACGGAGGGGAAGAAGAAGGGTGGAGAGAAGGGGCAGGTTGGGGGGCTCTGGGGCCCAAAGACAGGAAGGTTTGCCTTGCACTCATCTATGGGGAGCATTAATTAACATTTCTCTCCCACGCAGAGACCTCCCCGAGCCCCCTCACCCTTGGGGGACTGGGGACAACTAGGTGGATGTAGGACCAAGTAGCAGTAACCTTGTTGCAGGCCGGGAATTGGGCCAAGATGACTTAACGGGCTTGGTTTTGGGAAATTAAAAATTAAAAAGAATGAAAAAAAAGAAAAGGCATTATCCCGAAAGACAACAGGAGAGAAAACTACTACTAGGATTTCAAGTTAAGTTCTCTCCCATTTAGGAAAAGTTGTACCCAAGTCAAATATCTGAGTCCTGCACCCTACGGCCCCACCGTCCCACCGCCCCTCTGCCCCTCGGCCCCTCTACCCTTCTGCCCCAGCCCCTTGTGAGCTGCAGCGCCTCATCGAAAGCAGCTTATAGACAGGTAAGCGAATCTTGGGTTTGTAGGGGAGGGTTACCCCCAAGAAATCCAGCTCTCCGTTGGCCCTTCCTGGTTCTCTGGGCCGCCTCTCTGGAACAGATGGCAGTGGCCTCGGAGCTTTGAGATTACTGTTTCCATTGTGCATGAGCTGGTATCCCTTGAAAGTATGGCATTTACTGGTGTTCTTTTGGGCCCCAAGCCCAATACTCAAAATCAACATTTATGCCCAAATTAATCTGTCTTTTAAAAGTATTTTTCTATTTGTTTTCACTTTTCTCTCCTTGCCCAGAGTTTAGGTGCTTGTGGCACATTTTTCAGTGTAGATATAATGTTGCTACTGATTAACTTGACAGTGGACTTGGTAGTGTCTTTTTACTCTCTAGTGACTTCCAGTTTTCTTACATGACATAAATCTGCTCTGTGAAATGGTGAGAGGCACATCTCTTTGCTTTCCTAGTCCTTTGATTTATTCTACAGAATATTTCAGGGTTAAAATATCGTGAATCACTATGATGATGTAAAATTGGTTTAAAACGGGTTTTGTTTCACTTTCTGGGTCCTGTGTAGCAAGTGAACAATCTTTAAAGCGCCCTATACTTGAGCCAAACTTGAATTTTATTGAACATTCAAAAAATGTTTTCCTCTATTTCTTGAACTAAAATAAAATACTGAGGGCAAGTACACAATGCCTATTTCACAGGATTGATAAAATTGCACAGTATTGTAGATTTCATGTTTGTGGATTCAAAACTTTAGAAATGCTGATCCATACCTAGTAAGTTCTATGTGTGACTTTCTTTCTAAGTTGGGAATATCATTTGTGTTTTAAACTCATTGAATATAAAAATACATGCTTTTCCTTTTCTTAGATTGATTTAGAGTAAATTCAACCACATGACTGCAACAATACTATGAAGAGGAATAGTTTCGATCTCTGGTTCAGCTGTTGCAGAAGTAATACGTAAGTGATAAGATTCAAATTCACTGAATTTTAAACATAATTCTCAGCCTTGGTTAATCGAATAGGGAATACATGCGTCCCTTCTTTCATAATAGATGTAGACTGTATGCAAATGAAATTTGTCAAACTCAGAATTTAAAGACCTTGTTTTATGCCTGTAATTTCCTTAAAAATAGCACAGCTTAGGCAGTGTGCCAGTAATAAAATGCATGTGCCAGTCATGGTCCCTTTAAGCTCCTCCAGGGGTGACTGGTTGCTCTGTCCATGGATGGTGAGCTAGTGTTCAACTCAGGAAGCCATTTTCCAGAGAAGGCCACTGCAACGGCTTCCATTGTCCCATCTTGATCAACACCTGAAACACTGTTAATTCCCACAGTGAAGGTCACAAATGAATTTTTCTTAGTGACATTAGTGGCTTGCAAATCAGCATGATAGATGTTGGAATTGTAGGAATATTCAAGATCTGTGGAATTGGCTGAAATATTTTAGGGACAGCCCACTCTTGCATCAACAGGTTATCAGAATCAAATGAGTGAGGCTTGTAGTATATATACCCTTAGGGATGACACCAGAGGCTTTATCCTTATAGTGTCTCAAGCCATTGGTTGAGGAAGATTTCAGCCTCTAGAATATGGGGAATCTATTGGAAATGAGCCTTTCATATAAGGTGATGTTTGGAGGACCTAAAAGGACAGACAGCTTACAAATGGTTGTGCCTGCTTACTACTGAATGTTTCATTAAATGAATGTCTGTATGTATGGCATATTTTGTCTAAGACCTGCTTTTGTTGTAACCTGGCAGCATGACTTAAAGGTGTAGCTACTCTTCAACTACCCTAGATTTCTACTGTGGCTCCTCCTACCAAAAAGCACCTAAGAATTGTGCATGACCAAGTTAGTTTAGGTCAGTTTGCAAAACCCACTTTCCTTAGAAGGCAGTTTAGCTACCTGCTTATTCACGTCCCATGAAGGAGTCACATCTATGTCCCCAAGCAGTTTATCAAGCTAGTCTTTCAGGTTTCATATACTACTCTCCTTGAAAGGAGTTCAGGTAATATCTAGGGACAGCTCATGCCCTGTGGGTAGATTGGTGCCCCAAGCAACATTCTTAGCAGTCCTGGCCTGTCATCTGGATCTCAGGGGTAATTTGTGTATCTGCCAGTTCTCTTTCTCAGAAGCCATCTGGAAAATCCAGTAATCATTCAATAGGCTACCTATGTCAGAAACTCAAATTCTTACCTTTTTGGTTACCCAAATATTTTTCCCTGATGTAATTTATTAGTGTATTCTGCACAGTCAATCCTGGTAGTCTTCCTGTTGAAAAGCAACTGATACATATAGAGGTCTTTCTTTTTGAGGTAATCTTTTCTCTTAAGGCCTGAAGGGGCTTCTATGAGCCATGCTTCATGGGCATCAGTACACCCATCTAAAACTGGGACTGCTCCTTTCATGGACCATCAGCCCAGGCCAAGGGGTTTGATGATCCATATTCTAGCTCTTCTTTCCAGACAGTTTGCAAGAATAACATAATCTATCTGTGCTTAGAGTTCTAAGCTATTGATTAGAGTCCAAAATTGGTTTGTAGGGTGGAATAAAGAAAAACCATTTGATACAGTGTTTCTAAAATGTGTTCCTCACGTATTTCCACTGTGAGAAAGAGGTTTTTGTGGTCAAATAAGTTCAGGAATCTTTGCATACTCTGGTCTCTCTCAGATAATCACAATGCTTATTAGTATACAAGTCCTACACACAAAAAAATGTGTGCAATCAATAATTTCTTAATTTTATTGAACATTTGGAGAGTTAGGAAAGTGTTGTGGCTAAGAGCATGGATTCATTAACAGATGGATTCAGCTCTCAGCTCTACCATTTCAGGCTGGTGATGATGGGCAAGTTACTCACCATCTCTGTAGCCCATTTCTCTCATCTATAAAATGGGGATGATAATACTATATACCTCCATGGGATTATTGTGAAAATTAAATGAATTATTTTATGTAAAGTATTTATAATAGTACCTAGCACATAAGTGCTATTATTATTATTATTAAATCCTATTAATATCTCCTCAAGCTACTCTTCCATTACATACACATTGGGAAATGCACTTATTAATATATTTTATGTGACCCAAGGATGCCATAAGAGCAAATGCTGGTGTGGTCATTGAAACATGTCTTGTAGAAGGCATTTCCTGTGACATTTGTCTTAAGATCATTTGCAGACTTGATGCTTACTAAGCATGTGTGATGTCCAAAAGCCCACTGAAGAAAACTTTCCAATGCAAAAAAGTGTTTAAAAGACAGACATATTGAAATGATGGAAAAATGGAATCTCCAAACATTTCAGTTGTCACCAGGAAGACCTAATACAATGTCTAAAACCTACTTTTAGATACTTTTGAAATGAGAGAGAGATGATTCAGTTAATAAAAAGTAAGTTATGAGGTTAAAATATCTACTTGTTCTAAAATTTCAGCATTCATTTTCTTAGTGTATGACTATTCTTACGACTTTCTAAAGACATTTGAATGCAAACTCTTAAAATACTGTAAAAATCTTTCATGTGAGATGATGGCAAATAATTTTGTGCCTTTTTAAAGGAAAGATGAAAGTTTGAATACCACTTTCGGATCAAGTGCCTCCCCTTTTAAATGTCACACAGCTGTTGCATGAGTCCTATCTCTATTGTGTTGAGTAATGGTAGAGAGGATTAGACACAGGTTGGTTGCTTGATGAAACAAATTGGCTTGCCAGTTACATTTGATAGACACTACATACTGAGCATCTGCTACTCCGCTTTACATGTTCACATTTTCCAGGCACACTAACTGATATTAACCGACATGCTAGAATCCCAGTTTATTAATTTCAGTCTGATGTGTAGTTGGAAGGGGATAGAATGCTCATTACAGTTGGTTGGCACATTCTCTTCCCAGAATAAATTTCTCCTTAGAAAACCCAGTCAAGTTTTGTTGATGAGGATAGTCAGGATAAACGCAGTTGAGTGATCTCAAGGACGTTCTGTGCCCTTTCTTCCTGTTGGGCCTCACCTTGCAAGTGGTCCAGGAAATGTCTGTCAGCCTGGTTGGAGCTCTTGGTATACTGACCAACATGAAATCTTTGGGAGTTCTTCCCCTGACTGCATATTGGCTCTGCTTCCTTACATGACATTAGAACCTGCATGTTACCATTAGTTAGATCACAGATGATTTGGCATTATTTTTAGTTTCCTTGCTGAGACCAGAAGACCCCCTAGTTACTTTGGAAGATTTGAATGGTACTTCGGTTCCATCCATCATGCATTTACACATCATCTGTAGTCAGTTACGCATGCAGCTGACTATTCCCATTCAGTTTTCGTGGATTCTTGGTTCAGAGTGTGACATCTGACATGCAGACTGAGGGTGACGGCACAGTAAGAGATTTTCTTTTGATGGTCATCATGTTTTTCTGTGAAGGATTAGCACATTTTTATGTTGCTTACTAAGCAAGAGATTTTCAAGCAGAGCGTTAGACAATCTTTTATGACTAGATTCTCAGATAACTATTTAGAAATTGTATGTTACAGCAAGAAGACAAAGTTCTATACTTCTGCTAGGTTTCATTATACTTAGCTGGAGGCTTTGACTCCCACAGTGTCAACAGAAGACATTAAAACAAATCTGAGGGGACAGCTAATCTTTGACAAGGGAGCTGACGGCCTACAATGGAGAAAAGAAAGTCTCTTTAACAAATGGTGCTGGGAAAACTGGAAATCCACATGTAAAAGAATGAAAATTGACCATTCTTTTTCACCATTCACAAAAATAAACTCCAAATTGATCAAAGACCTAAAGATTACACCTGAAACAATGTCTTCTAGAAGAGAATATAGGCAGTACATTCTTTGACATCAGTATCAAAAGGATCTTTTCACACACCATAACTCCTCAGACGAGGGAAATAATAGAAAGAATAAACAAATGGGACTTCATCAGACTAAAGAGCTTCTTCAAGGCAGGGGAAAACAGGATTGAAACAAAAACACAGCCCACTAGTTGGGAAAAAATATTTACAAGTTACTTACCTGACAAAGGGTTAATCTCCATAATATATAGAGAACTCACACAGCTCAACAACAAAAAATCAAACAACCCGATCAAAAATGGGCAGGGGTCATGAACAGACATTTCTCCAAAAAAGATATACGGATGGCCAGTAAACACATGAAACGATGGTCATGATCGCTGATCATCAGGGAAATGCAAATCAAAACTACAATAAGATATCACCTTATACCTGTTAGAATGGTAAAAATAACCAAAACAAAAAGTGACAAATGTTGGAGAGGTTGTAGAGAAAAAGGAACCCTCATACACTGTTGGTGGGAATGCAAACTAGTGCAGCCACTATGGAAAACAGTATGGAGATTTCTCAAAAAATTAAAAATAGAAATACCTTATGACCCAGCCATATCACTACTGTGTATCTATCCAAAGAACTTGAAATCAGCAATTCCAAAAGTCCCATGCACCCCAATGTTCATCGCAGCATTATTTACAATAGCCAAGATGTGGAAGCAACCTAAATGCCCATCAACTGATGATTGGATAAAGAAGATATGGTATATATATATATACAATGGAATACTACTCAGCCAGAAAAAAAGATAAAATTGTCCCATTCACAACAACATAGATGGAACTTGAAGGTATTATGTTAAGTGAAATAAGCCAGATAGAGAAAGACGAACTCTGTATGCCTCCACTCATAGGTGGAAGTTAAACAGAGAGACAAAGAGAACTGATCGGTGGTTACCAGGGGAAAGGGGGAGTGGGGGGAGGGCACAAAGGGTGAAGTGGTGCACCTACAACATGACTAACAATAATGTACAACTGAAATTTCCCAAGGTTGTAAACTATCATAATCTTAATAAAAAATTAAAAAAAAAACAAATCTGAGGACAAAATTGTACAGTGCCAGATGGTTTTCTGACTTAGGATTTTCTGTAGAATAATAGGTTTTTCTTAATTGAACTCATTTCTGGGTCATTTTTTTAGTCTTATTTCCAATCTGAGAATCCTACAGATACAGTTTCCTCTGTTTAAACATTCCTATATGTGAGTAATCAAAGTTCTGAATAAATTAATATTTTAAGTATAACTTGGGCAACACATTTTAAAGGGAAATCTGCAGTGAATGTATCAGAAAATTAATTATTTTATTAGTACTTTATTAATAATTCACTTAAGAAGAATATAGTGAGCACCTACTATGCACCTGGCATCAATATATGTGCTAATGATATAGATTAAGAAGCAGAGACAAGGTCTTTGTTCTCTTGAAGTCTACATTTGGGCAGAAGAGGTGTAAAAGACTGAAAACAAATTAGTAAATGAATAGCAGGCAGTAATGAGAAGTCCTGTTGAAAATTAAACAAGTGATAGGGAGTGAGTGTAAGCCTACTTCTGGTTGAGGGTCAGGAAAGATCTCTTTGAGATGATGACATTTTAAATGATGTCTGATTGACAGACGAGTGGTGTGGTTCTGAGACTGGACAGTGAACCCACACCGCCGAAGCGGTGAGTGCCGAACTTTAACGACTAGGCCATCAAGGCTAGCTCTAAGGTCTGATTTTCTCAGTAAATTTGATATGAGGGGAGGTGATGGCCCCAGGCGCAGACAGTCTCAGAAACCGTGAAACACTGTGACCACTCAACTCCTGTGGTCAGGATATGTCACCTTTGAGCTCTTGGGGAAAGCGGCATTTGAGGAGGCATTTGAGGTTGTCACCTGGGGCTTGGGAGACGGAGGAGGTGGAGGAGTGAAGGATCAAGGATTGTTCAGCCCTTCCCTGCTTTCATCAGCTAACCTAATGCTACTCTAATTTTATCCTAGCTACATCTGGGTGGTTGCTACTTGTTTCTGCTGAGAAAGGAAAGTGATCGCTTCCAAGCAACTCAGGGGAGAGGCAAGAACGGTCCTTAAAATTTTCCCTCACACTGAGCCCCTCAAGGCTGCCACCCACTGCCCCTAATCCCAGGCTACCCACCCATTAAGAGACAGCCTTCAGGCCTCTGTCATTTCCCAGGGTTGTCACTCTTGTTATTTCTGGGAATGCATAGTTCCTTAGGACTTCTGAAGTTTTGGGAGGAGGATGCAACATGCCGTACCATTTGGCGTCTTGATAGGAACCCATGATTTCTCTGGAAATTATCAGGGTGTGTTACTTTGATGAGAACCTTTAAGTGTATTTGAACTTTAAGATATATATACTAATGTATATTGTTGCCAGATACAGAATTAATGAAATTTGAAAGAATTTGGTGAAGAGTGCAGGCTGTCCAAAAATCAATAATATTTGTGCAGTGCTGAATATTAGCATGATACTGTGAAGGTGACAGACTCAAAGTGCATTTTGCAAGTGTCTTATTTGGTAGATGAAGAAAAAGATAAATAGAGAAAAGATTACCCAAGCCAGTTTTGAGGTGAAAAGTCTTGATTTTGGCTAATATAACCAGATAACGTTTTCTGAAAGGACTGTAGAGAAAAAGAAAAAGAAAAAGAATCATTGTAAACGCATGGTCTTCACGCAGGTCAGAAAATCTTTTAATCATCATTTGGTCATCCTTGACCTTCCTACTTGTTTCTTTCCTACCAAATAACAACCAGGGACTGGGCCCTGACACTGTATGTTCATTGTTCTTGTGTATTCTCTTTCTATCTATATCTCTGTGTTAGCTCTTACTTGGATGCACCTCCCCATCCCGACACACTCAGATCCCTCTCACGTTTCCCAAATTGATTCCAGAGTGCATGAAGGAGAAACAAAATGGTGAAGAAGGAAGGAGGTTTAATCATGAATGCTATGTCTCCCTTGTTCCCTTCATTCTCTTTCCAGTGGATACACACAGGGACACACAGACACGCACACACGCACATACAGAACCCGGAGACTGTGTCAGAGGTTCCAGTGCTGGACCCTGAAACGGATGCTTTTGTTTCTGTCGTGTTTCCTCGTGACTTTACTTTTTGTGTGCTGCAATTCTGTTGGGAAAAAGAACCTGATTATCTTCCAAAATGTCTGACTCTATTTTTTGTACATGTTTTTTACTCTATGGCAGGGTTATGGATTCTTCCCGAATGTCGTCTGGCAACAGTGACAAGATGGGGTGAGTTGACATGAGTGATCTGAGTGGTGAAAGGTATGGGGGGCATCGATGGCAACAACAGGTTTCCATAAGAGACTATAAGCTTCTGTAGGTAACTTTCTTTCCTGTTGGGCCTAGGTGGCAAAAGGAAGGAGGAGTCATAAGAGGGAGACTTCTTACTCTCGGTTTGTTTGTGAGCCTTAGAAAGTAGTAGCCAAAGCTTTGAGGAAACTCTCAGAATGCCTGTGTGTAAGACTCTGCTAGAGTGGGCCAGGAGAGGAGAGAATCCTATTTGGAGCAAGGAGACGGTAGCAGTGGAGAGGGAGCAGTGGAGCTCTCAGCAGAAGAGAATGGAGCTAAACAGACCTCGGCTCCTTTCCTCAGCCTCCAGAGCTCTGCCACCATCTAAAGCTGGTGTCCCGAATGCCAAGCCACCGTCATATTGGAGGGAGCCCGTGCCTCAGACCTGCAGTCATCTGAACCCTGTATGAGGAACAGAAAAGACATACATGATACATGAAGGGTCAGGATGTGGTGGAGGGTGTTGAGGATCAGGAAGTTAGGAGGAGCTGGGGAAATGTGTACCTACAACCTGGAGTTGAATTTTGAGCTAAATTCAACCTCGATGCAATTACACGTGAGAGTAAGGTTCAGTAGTGAAGAATTGTATTTCAATATCTTCATTCATTAGGCTTTTTGACCGGCCGAAGATCTTCGTTACAACTATAGAAAGCCCTATTTCTAGGGAAGATTAAAATACTAGTTTCCGAATAGCTAACATCCACATAATTTTTTAGGGTTCAACCAGTTTACCACTTGAAGACTACTTGTAACTAATTGCAAACAAGAGTGTAACTCTATGAAGTCACTAGGAGTCTGATCATATATGCTTTTAATTCTTTAGAAATGACCCCGATGAACTGACAGAAGTAATCTGTGATGGAACCACCAACAAAAGGTGACGTATATACTCAGAGAGAGAGAGAGAGAGAGAGAGAGAGAGAGAGTGAGTGAAATGCAGACGCGGCATTATCCATGGGAATGCGGAATATTCTGGACCATGATTCTAAGATCTTTTCTAAAATTTCGGATCCACTGAGCTAAGTCATGTTTATCATATTCTTAGATTCACAGAATTCTTGTTCAAATAAGTTGGTCACATCACTGTCCCATGTAGGAAATCTCAAATGACATGTTGTTGCATTTCTTGGTGTTTACGTTAACATAGAACAACTCTCCAGGCTCCGTGATGATTTGTTATGAGGACCAAATAAGTGTTAAACACTTAGGACGATGTCTGGCACGTAATAAATACCATTTGAGTGCTTATTAGATGGAACAAAAATTTTCCGTGTACTTAGTCATGTCATCTGAAAACAGCGATAATTTTCATTTTTCCTGTCCAGTCCTTATACCTCTCACTTCTTTTTCTGACGTCATTGAGCAGTGTTGGAAGGCATATGGCTCTTGGGAGGAAATAAAAGGAGGTCAGGACTGGAGAACAGGATTGAGGGAGAGAGAGGTGCGCCACAAGGATGGGGGCTGGCAGGGCCAGATTTTGAAGGGCATTGTAGGCTCTGCTGAATGGTTTTGGCTCAATCCTAGTAGCACTGGCAAGGCAATGAGGGGTCATGCTTGAGGCTCTACAAACAATACAAACTCCAATCGTGAACCGTAGACGTACCAACTGTAGCTTTCTAGAGACGTAGGCTTTGCTAGAGACGCACTCCTAGACTGTGCATTCCCAGGTATGTGGACATCTTTTGGGGTGATGTCTGGGATGTGGAGAGGGTATGTTGTCTCTGCCGCTATATGGGCTTGTAAGGGCTGGAGAGTCTGTGCAGCTCGATATTCCCTCTCCCACGTGAATGCTGAGAAGAGTGAGAGCTGACCACAAAACAGGGAGCCGACTCCAGACAGAGTGTGGAGAGACACAGTGAAGATAGCCCTTTGAGTCTTTAGTCAGGAGGTTGACAGAGCAAATCAAGAAATAGACTCAATAAGGGGCATTGTTCTAAATGCACTTTCAAGTTTCCTTGGTAGAATAGGTTGGATGTAGGATGAGTTGAGACAGAAAATGTTTGGTTTTTCAACGTCAGCTTTTTTGTACTATCTCCTTTTTTCCCCAATCTCATTTTCACCAGAACAAGCACCAGGAGAGCTATTTTTGAAACACTTTTTCCATTGTAAGAATTCGAAACTTATGCAGATTTCTAAATTGTGGTAAATGCATGTAACCTAAAATTGATCATCTTCAGCATTTTTAAGTGTGCCATTCTGTAGCGTTAGGTACCTTCATATTGTTGTGCAGCCAACCTGCAGAACTCTTCTCGTCTTGCAAAACTGAAACTCTGTACACATTAAACTACTCTCCCCGTTGCCCCTTTCCCAAGCTCTTGGCAACCACCATTCTACCTTCTGTCTCTGTGAGTTTGACTACTCTAGGTATGTCATGTCAGTGGAATCATGCAAAATTTGTCTTCTTGTGACTAGTTATTTCATTTAGCACAATGCCCTCAAAGTCAATCCATGTTGCAGCATGTGTCAGAATTTCATTTCTTTTTAAGACTGAACAATATTCCAACACATACAGGAATTTCTCGCAAATGGTTCCAAAAGCTCCAGTATACCCTTTACTTACATTTCCAATTGTTAACATTTTGTCACATTTCCTTTGTTATTCCCATCATATGGATATGTAGGTATATAGACATAAATCTATCTATCTATCTATCTATCTATCTATAGATATATATAGAAAGAGAGAGAGAGAAAGAAAATACGTTTAGATATAGATATACACATAGAAAGAGCTCTCTCTCTCAATACATCTGTATCTAGACCTGATTTTTATGTGAGTTGAGGCAGAAGATGTTTGATAGACACACACGTGACACACACCTTCCTACACACTTAGGCTCTATTCCTGAATCATTAGAGAGAAAATGCAGACCACATACCCTTTACTCCTGAATATTTCAGTTTTATTTTTCTACCTTCAGGGACACCTAACCACAGCACAGTGATCAAAATCAGAAAATTTTCACTTCCGTAACCATAATACGATGACCAGAATTGGAAAATGAAAGCCATAATAGAATATTATCTGATTTATGGTTTACATTGCGACGCACTCTTGGTGTCATACATTCTATGGGTTTGGATAAAAGTAGAATGACATGAATCTGTCATTAGAGTTTCATAACGATGGAGTATTTTCACTGCCCTAAAAATCCTTTGTGCTCCGCCTATTCATCCTTCTCCCCGCCAACTCCTGGCAACCACCGATCTTTTCCTGTCGCCCCAGTTTTGCCACGTCCAGAATGTCATATAGTTGGCCTCATACAGTATGCAACCTTTTCAGATTGGCTTCTTTCACAAAGTAACATGCGTGTAAGGTTTCTTTTCACAGCTCGATAGCTCGTTGCTTTTTAGCGCTGAATAATATGCCGTTGACTAGATGTACCACGGTTTGTTTATCCGTTCATCTGGTGCAGGACATCTTGGTTGCTTCCGCTTTTTGGCGATAATGAATAAAGCTGCTATCAACATTTGTGTGCAGGTTTTCATCTGCGTGTAAGTTTTGAACTCCTTGGGGTAAATACCAAGGAGCGTATGTTAAGCTGGATCGTACGTTAAGGGTTATGCTTAGTTTTGTAAGAAAACCCTAAACTGCCTTCCAGAGTGGCTGTTCCGTTTTGCCTTGCCACCAATACTGAATGAGTGTCTCCATTGCTCCACATGCTTGTCAGCAATTGCTGTTGTTAGTGTTCCATATTTTGACTATTCTAACAGGTGTGTAGTGGTATCTCATTGTTGTTCAATTTGCATTTCCCTGGAGCCATATGATGTGGAGCATCGTCTCGTACTCTTAGTTGCCATTTTTATGTCTTCTTTGGCCAGATGTCTGTTAAGTTGTTTGCCCCATTTTTTAATCTGGTTGTGTGTGTTCTTGTTGTCTAGTTTTAAGATTTCTTTGCGTATTTGTATATTTGTTATTCCTTTATCAACTGTGCCTTTTGCAAATATTTTCTCCCAGTCTGTGGCTTGTGTTTTTATCCTCTTGACATTGTGTCTTGTGGAGCAGCAGTTTAAAATGTTAATGAAGTCCAGCTTATCAGTTATTCCTTTCAGGATCTTGATTTTGCTGTCACATCTAGAAAGTCATGTTTATAAAGAGGTCATCTCGGTTTTCTTCCGTGTTATTGTCTTCTAGGAATTCTAGAGTTTTGCTTTTTACATGTGGGTCTATAATGCATTTTGATTTCCGTTTTGTAAGGGTGTAAAGGTCCATGTGCACGTTCATTGTCTCGCACGTGGATGTCCAGTTCTTCCAGCACCATTCGTTGATAAGACTGTCTTTGCTCCATCGTATGGTCTGTGCTCCTTTGTCAAAGAACGGTAGAGTATGTTAACGGGCATCTATTTCTAGGCTCTCTGTTCTGCTCCTTTGGTCCATTTGTCTGTTCTTTCACCAGTACCACACTGTCTTGATTGCTGTAGCTTTATAGTGAATTTTGACATTGGCTCATGTCAGTCCTTCAACTTTTTTCTTCTTTGATATTATGTTGACTTTTAAAAAGCTATTGCAGTTGCGATACGGTCAGAGAAAATCTATATGATATTGCTCCCGTGCACGTTATTAATGCTTTGTTTATGTCCAAATATGTTGTCTGTTTTCATAAATGTCACTTGTGTGCTCTCAAACAAGATGTGTTCTGTTTGCTCTAGAGAGAGATCGTGTCAGTCTGTTCTTATTTTCTTTGCTCTTTTTGGAAGCTTTTAGAATTTTCTCTTCATTTCCATGGATCCTTTACAGATAATTTTTTACTTCCTTCTTTAACTTTGTGAAATTTATCTTCATTAGTTTTTGAATATTTCCTCTTCTCTGTTTTCTTTTTTTTCATCTTAGATGTCTTGGATTTCATTTATTTCAGATGTTAGATGTCTTTTTTTACCCACCATATCACACTGCTGTTCTTTTAAATATTCTCTCACTTTATTGTTTTATTCTGTTTTCTGGGAGAGTTTCTCAATGTCATTTTCCATGTCTAAATAATTTGCTGTTCTCATGTATCCACACTGCTATTTATCCCATGACTTAAGTCTTTAACAGTCGTACTTTTACACCTGTTTCCTCATGAGGTTTTCCTTATGGTTTCTCATTGTCATTTCGTGTTACTAACATCTTCCCTTGTATCTTTAAGTGTATTTGTCATGCTTATGTTCCAGTATGTTCCAGTAGTTCTACTTCAAATGGTATATGTTGCTCAATTTGTTGTATTTCTTTTTCAGTCGTTGTACTCCTCAGGTATGTAATTGTTTTGACTTGTGAGCTTTCATTCCTTGTGGCTGTTGGCTACTCTGTCTGGCATCTTGTATTAGAGAAGGGCTAACGTTTTGCTTGGGACCATCTCAGTCTGTGGCTGTTATCTCAGAATAATTATTAATAGTGTGTCCTTTTCACTCTCAGAAGCGTCCTCTCTTGGGTGATGTATTATATAGTCACCTTTGTTGAAACCTAGGACCTAAGGTGTGTTTTTCTAAGTAAGTTTAATATGAGGGGAGGTGATGGCCCCAGGCGCAGACAGTCTCAGAAACCGTGAAACACTGTGACCACTCAACTCCTGTGGTCAGGATATGTCACCTTTGAGCTCTTGGGGAAAGCGGCATTTGAGGAGGCATTTGAGGTTGTCACCTGGGGCTTGGGAGACGGAGGAGGTGGAGGAGTGAAGGATCAAGGATTGTTCAGCCCTTCCCTGCTTTCATCAGCTAACCTAATGCTACTCTAATTTTATCCTAGCTACATCTGGGTGGTTGCTACTTGTTTCTGCTGAGAAAGGAAAGTGATCGCTTCCAAGCAACTCAGGGGAGAGGCAAGAACGGTCCTTAAAATTTTCCCTCACACTGAGCCCCTCAAGGCTGCCACCCACTGCCCCTAATCCCAGGCTACCCACCCATTAAGAGACAGCCTTCAGGCCTCTGTCATTTCCCAGGGTTGTCACTCTTGTTATTTCTGGGAATGCATAGTTCCTTAGGACTTCTGAAGTTTTGGGAGGAGGATGCAACATGCCGTACCATTTGGCGTCTTGATAGGAACCCATGATTTCTCTGGAAATTATCAGGGTGTGTTACTTTGATAAGAACCTTTAAGTGTATTTGAACTTTAAGATATATATACTAATGTATATTGTTGCCAGATACAGAATTAATGAAATTTGAAAGAATTTGGTGAAGAGTGCAGGCTGTCCAAAAATCAATAATATTTGTGCAATGCTGAATATTAGCATGATACTGTGAAGGTGACAGACTCAAAGTGCATTTTGCAAGTGTCTTATTTGGTAGATGAAGAAAAAGATAAATAGAGAAAAGATTACCCAAGCCAGTTTTGAGGTGAAAAGTCTTGATTTTGGCTAATATAACCAGATAACGTTCTCTGAAAGGACTGTAGAGAAAAAGAAAAAGAAAAAGAATCATTGTAAACGCATGGTCTTCACGCAGGTCAGAAAATCTTTTAATCATCATTTGGTCATCCTTGACCTTCCTACTTGTTTCTTTCCTACCAAATAACAACCAGGGACTGGGCCCTGACACTGTATGTTCATTGTTCTTGTGTATTCTCTTTCTATCTATATCTCTGTGTTAGCTCTTACTTGGATGCACCTCCCCATCCCGACACACTCAGATCCCTCTCACGTTTCCCAAAGTGATTCCAGAGTGCATGAAGGAGAAACAAAATGGTGAAGAAGGAAGGAGGTTTAATCATGAATGCTATGTCTCCCTTGTTCCCTTCATTCTCTTTCCAGTGGATACACACAGGGACACACAGACACGCACACACGCACACACAGAACCCGGAGACTGTGTCAGAGGTTCCAGTGCTGGACCCTGAAACGGATGCTTTTGTTTCTGTCGTGTTTCCTCATGACTTTACTTTTTGTGTGCTGCAATTCTGTTGGGAAAAAGAACCTGATTATCTTCCAAAATGTCTGACTCTATTTTTTGTACATGTTTTTTACTCTATGGCAGGGTTATGGATTCTTCCCGAATGTCGTCTGGCAACAGTGACAAGATGGGGTGAGTTGACATGAGTGATCTGAGTGGTGAAAGGTATGGGGGGCATCGATGGCAACAACAGGTTTCCATAAGAGACTATAAGCTTCTGTAGGTAACTTTCTTTCCTGTTGGGCCTAGGTGGCAAAAGGAAGGAGGAGTCATAAGAGGGAGACTTCTTACTCTCGGTTTGTTTGTGAGCCTTAGAAAGTAGTAGCCAAAGCTTTGAGGAAACTCTCAGAATGCCTGTGTGTAAGACTCTGCTAGAGTGGGCCAGGAGAGGAGAGAATCCTATTTGGAGCAAGGAGACGGTAGCAGTGGAGAGGGAGCAGTGGAGCTCTCAGCAGAAGAGAATGGAGCTAAACAGACCTCGGCTCCTTTCCTCAGCCTCCAGAGCTCTGCCACCATCTAAAGCTGGTGTCCCGAATGCCAAGCCACCGTCATATTGGAGGGAGCCCGTGCCTCAGACCTGCAGTCATCTGAACCCTGTATGAGGAACAGAAAAGACATACATGATACATGAAGGGTCAGGATGTGGTGGAGGGTGTTGAGGATCAGGAAGTTAGGAGGAGCTGGGGAAATGTGTACCTACAACCTGGAGTTGAATTTTGAGCTAAATTCAACCTCGATGCAATTACACGTGAGAGTAAGGTTCAGTAGTGAAGAATTGTATTTCAATATCTTCATTCATTAGGCTTTTTGACCGGCCGAAGATCTTCGTTACAACTATAGAAAGCCCTATTTCTAGGGAAGATTAAAATACTAGTTTCCGAATAGCTAACATCCACATAATTTTTTAGGGTTCAACCAGTTTACCACTTGAAGACTACTTGTAACTAATTGCAAACAAGAGTGTAACTCTATGAAGTCACTAGGAGTCTGATCATATATGCTTTTAATTCTTTAGAAATGACCCCGATGAACTGACAGAAGTAATCTGTGATGGAACCACCAACAAAAGGTGACGTATATACTCAGAGAGAGAGAGAGAGAGAGAGAGAGAGAGAGAGAGAGAGAGAGAGAGAGAGAGAGTGAGTGAAATGCAGACGCGGCATTATCCATGGGAATGCGGAATATTCTGGACCATGATTCTAAGATCTTTTCTAAAATTTCGGATCCACTGAGCTAAGTCATGTTTATCATATTCTTAGATTCACAGAATTCTTGTTCAAATAAGTTGGTCACATCACTGTCCCATGTAGGAAATCTCAAATGACATGTTGTTGCATTTCTTGGTGTTTACGTTAACATAGAACAACTCTCCAGGCTCCGTGATGATTTGTTATGAGGACCAAATAAGTGTTAAACACTTAGGACGATGTCTGGCACGTAATAAATACCATTTGAGTGCTTATTAGATGGAACAAAAATTTTCCGTGTACTTAGTCATGTCATCTGAAAACAGCGATAATTTTCATTTTTCCTGTCCAGTCCTTATACCTCTCACTTCTTTTTCTGACGTCATTGAGCAGTGTTGGAAGGCATATGGCTCTTGGGAGGAAATAAAAGGAGGTCAGGACTGGAGAACAGGATTGAGGGAGAGAGAGGTGCGCCACAAGGATGGGGGCTGGCAGGGCCAGATTTTGAAGGGCATTGTAGGCTCTGCTGAATGGTTTTGGCTCAATCCTAGTAGCACTGGCAAGGCAATGAGGGGTCATGCTTGAGGCTCTACAAACAATACAAACTCCAATCGTGAACCGTAGACGTACCAACTGTAGCTTTCTAGAGACGTAGGCTTTGCTAGAGACGCACTCCTAGACTGTGCATTCCCAGGTATGTGGACATCTTTTGGGGTGATGTCTGGGATGTGGAGAGGGTATGTTGTCTCTGCCGCTATATGGGCTTGTAAGGGCTGGAGAGTCTGTGCAGCTCGATATTCCCTCTCCCACGTGAATGCTGAGAAGAGTGAGAGCTGACCACAAAACAGGGAGCCGACTCCAGACAGAGTGTGGAGAGACACAGTGAAGATAGCCCTTTGAGTCTTTAGTCAGGAGGTTGACAGAGCAAATCAAGAAATAGACTCAATAAGGGGCATTGTTCTAAATGCACTTTCAAGTTTCCTTGGTAGAATAGGTTGGATGTAGGATGAGTTGAGACAGAAAATGTTTGGTTTTTCAACGTCAGCTTTTTTGTACTATCTCCTTTTTTCCCCAATCTCATTTTCACCAGAACAAGCACCAGGAGAGCTATTTTTGAAACACTTTTTCCATTGTAAGAATTCGAAACTTATGCAGATTTCTAAATTGTGGTAAATGCATGTAACCTAAAATTGATCATCTTCAGCATTTTTAAGTGTGCCATTCTGTAGCGTTAGGTACCTTCATATTGTTGTGCAGCCAACCTGCAGAACTCTTCTCGTCTTGCAAAACTGAAACTCTGTACACATTAAACTACTCTCCCCGTTGCCCCTTTCCCAAGCTCTTGGCAACCACCATTCTACCTTCTGTCTCTGTGAGTTTGACTACTCTAGGTATGTCATGTCAGTGGAATCATGCAAAATTTGTCTTCTTGTGACTAGTTATTTCATTTAGCACAATGCCCTCAAAGTCAATCCATGTTGCAGCATGTGTCAGAATTTCATTTCTTTTTAAGACTGAACAATATTCCAACACATACAGGAATTTCTCGCAAATGGTTCCAAAAGCTCCAGTATACCCTTTACTTACATTTCCAATTGTTAACATTTTGTCACATTTCCTTTGTTATTCCCATCATATGGATATGTAGGTATATAGACATAAATCTATCTATCTATCTATCTATCTATCTATAGATATATATAGAAAGAGAGAGAGAGAAAGAAAATACGTTTAGATATAGATATACACATAGAAAGAGCTCTCTCTCTCAATACATCTGTATCTAGACCTGATTTTTATGTGAGTTGAGGCAGAAGATGTTTGATAGACACACACGTGACACACACCTTCCTACACACTTAGGCTCTATTCCTGAATCATTAGAGAGAAAATGCAGACCACATACCCTTTACTCCTGAATATTTCAGTTTTATTTTTCTACCTTCAGGGACACCTAACCACAGCACAGTGATCAAAATCAGAAAATTTTCACTTCCGTAACCATAATACGATGACCAGAATTGGAAAATGAAAGCCATAATAGAATATTATCTGATTTATGGTTTACATTGCGACGCACTCTTGGTGTCATACATTCTATGGGTTTGGATAAAAGTAGAATGACATGAATCTGTCATTAGAGTTTCATAACGATGGAGTATTTTCACTGCCCTAAAAATCCTTTGTGCTCCGCCTATTCATCCTTCTCCCCGCCAACTCCCGGCAACCACCGATCTTTTCCTGGCGCCCCAGTTTTGCCACGTCCAGAATGTCATATAGTTGGCCTCATACAGTATGCAACCTTTTCAGATTGGCTTCTTTCACAAAGTAACATGCGTGTAAGGTTTCTTTTCACAGCTCGATAGCTCGTTGCTTTTTAGCGCTGAATAATATGCCGTTGACTAGATGTACCACGGTTTGTTTATCCGTTCATCTGGTGCAGGACATCTTGGTTGCTTCCGCTTTTTGGCGATAACGAATAAAGCTGCTATCAACATTTGTGTGCAGGTTTTCATCTGCGTGTAAGTTTTGAACTCCTTGGGGTAAATACCAAGGAGCGTATGTTAAGCTGGATCGTACGTTAAGGGTTATGCTTAGTTTTGTAAGAAAACCCTAAACTGCCTTCCAGAGTGGCTGTTCCGTTTTGCCTTGCCACCAATACTGAATGAGTGTCTCCATTGCTCCACATGCTTGTCAGCAATTGCTGTTGTTAGTGTTCCATATTTTGACTATTCTAACAGGTGTGTGGTGGTATCTCATTGTTGTTCAATTTGCATTTCCCTGGAGCCATATGATGTGGAGCATCGTCTCGTACTCTTAGTTGCCATTTTTATGTCTTCTTTGGCCAGATGTCTGTTAAGTTGTTTGCCCCATTTTTTAATCTGGTTGTGTGTGTTCTTGGTGTCTAGTTTTAAGATTTCTTTGCGTATTTGTATATTTGTTATTCCTTTATCAACTGTGCCTTTTGCAAATATTTTCTCCCAGTCTGTGGCTTGTGTTTTTATCCTCTTGACATTGTGTCTTGTGGAGCAGCAGTTTAAAATGTTAATGAAGTCCAGCTTATCAGTTATTCCTTTCAGGATCTTGATTTTGCTGTCACATCTAGAAAGTCATGTTTATAAAGAGGTCATCTCGGTTTTCTTCCGTGTTATTGTCTTCTAGGAATTCTAGAGTTTTGCTTTTTACATGTGGGTCTATAATGCATTTTGATTTCCGTTTTGTAAAGGTGTAAAGGTCCATGTGCACGTTCATTGTCTCGCACGTGGATGTCCAGTTCTTCCAGCACCATTCGTTGATAAGACTGTCTTTGCTCCATCGTATGGTCTGTGCTCCTTTGTCAAAGAACGGTAGAGTATGTTAACGGGCATCTATTTCTAGGCTCTCTGTTCTGCTCCTTTGGTCCATTTGTCTGTTCTTTCACCAGTACCACACTGTCTTGATTGCTGTAGCTTTATAGTGAATTTTGACATTGGCTCATGTCAGTCCTTCAACTTTTTTTCTTCTTTGATATTATGTTGACTTTTAAAAAGCTATTGCAGTTGCGATACGGTCAGAGAAAATCTATATGATATTGCTCCCGTGCACGTTATTAATGCTCTGTTTATGTCCAAATATGTTGTCTGTTTTCATAAATGTCACTTGTGTGCTCTCAAACAAGATGTGTTCTGTTTGCTCTAGAGAGAGATCGTGTCAGTCTGTTCTTATTTTCTTTGCTCTTTTTGGAAGCTTTTAGAATTTTCTCTTCATTTCCATGGATCCTTTACAGATAATTTTTTACTTCCTTCTTTAACTTTGTGAAATTTATCTTCATTAGTTTTTGAATATTTCCTCTTCTCTGTTTTCTTTTTTTTCATCTTAGATGTCTTGGATTTCATTTATTTCAGATGTTAGATGTCTGTTTTTACCCACCATATCACACTGCTGTTCTTTTAAATATTCTCTCACTTTATTGTTTTATTCTGTTTTCTGGGAGAGTTTCTCAATGTCATTTTCCATGTCTAAATAATTTGCTGTTCTCATGTATCCACACTGCTATTTATCCCATGACTTAAGTCTTTAACAGTCGTACTTTTACACCTGTTTCCTCATGAGGTTTTCCTTATGGTTTCTCATTGTCATTTCGTGTTACTAACATCTTCCCTTGTATCTTTAAGTGTATTTGTCATGCTTATGTTCCAGTATGTTCCAGTAGTTCTACTTCAAATGGTATATGTTGCTCAATTTGTTGTATTTCTTTTTCAGTCGTTGTACTCCTCAGGTATGTAATTGTTTTGACTTGTGAGCTTTCATTCCTTGTGGCTGTTGGCTACTCTGTCTGGCATCTTGTATTAGAGAAGGGCTAACGTTTTGCTTGGGACCATCTCAGTCTGTGGCTGTTATCTCAGAATAATTATTAATAGTGTGTCCTTTTCACTCTCAGAAGCGTCCTCTCTTGGGTGCTGTATTATATAGTCACCTTTGTTGAAACCTAGGACCTAAGGTGTGTTTTTCTAAGTAAGTTTAATATGAGGGGAGGTGATGGCCCCAGGCGCAGACAGTCTCAGAAACCGTGAAACACTGTGACCACTCAACTCCTGTGGTCAGGATATGTCACCTTTGAGCTCTTGGGGAAAGCGGCATTTGAGGAGGCATTTGAGGTTGTCACCTGGGGCTTGGGAGACGGAGGAGGTGGAGGAGTGAAGGATCAAGGATTGTTCAGCCCTTCCCTGCTTTCATCAGCTAACCTAATGCTACTCTAATTTTATCCTAGCTACATCTGGGTGGTTGCTACTTGTTTCTGCTGAGAAAGGAAAGTGATCGCTTCCAAGCAACTCAGGGGAGAGGCAAGAACGGTCCTTAAAATTTTCCCTCACACTGAGCCCCTCAAGGCTGCCACCCACTGCCCCTAATCCCAGGCTACCCACCCATTAAGAGACAGCCTTCAGGCCTCTGTCATTTCCCAGGGTTGTCACTCTTGTTATTTCTGGGAATGCATAGTTCCTTAGGACTTCTGAAGTTTTGGGAGGAGGATGCAACATGCCGTACCATTTGGCGTCTTGATAGGAACCCATGATTTCTCTGGAAATTATCAGGGTGTGTTACTTTGATGAGAACTTTAAGTGTATTTGAACTTTAAGATATATATACTAATGTATATTGTTGCCAGATACAGAATTAATGAAATTTGAAAGAATTTGGTGAAGAGTGCAGGCTGTCCAAAAATCAATAATATTTGTGCAGTGCTGAATATTAGCATGATACTGTGAAGGTGACAGACTCAAAGTGCATTTTGCAAGTGTCTTATTTGGTAGATGAAGAAAAAGATAAATAGAGAAAAGATTACCCAAGCCAGTTTTGAGGTGAAAAGTCTTGATTTTGGCTAATATAACCAGATAACGTTCTCTGAAAGGACTGTAGAGAAAAAGAAAAAGAAAAAGAATCATTGTAAACGCATGGTCTTCACGCAGGTCAGAAAATCTTTTAATCATCATTTGGTCATCCTTGACCTTCCTACTTGTTTCTTTCCTACCAAATAACAACCAGGGACTGGGCCCTGACACTGTATGTTCATTGTTCTTGTGTATTCTCTTTCTATCTATATCTCTGTGTTAGCTCTTACTTGGATGCACCTCCCCATCCCGACACACTCAGATCCCTCTCACGTTTCCCAAATTGATTCCAGAGTGCATGAAGGAGAAACAAAATGGTGAAGAAGGAAGGAGGTTTAATCATGAATGCTATGTCTCCCTTGTTCCCTTCATTCTCTTTCCAGTGGATACACACAGGGACACACAGACACGCACACACGCACACACAGAACCCGGAGACTGTGTCAGAGGTTCCAGTGCTGGACCCTGAAACGGATGCTTTTGTTTCTGTCGTGTTTCCTCGTGACTTTACTTTTTGTGTGCTGCAATTCTGTTGGGAAAAAGAACCTGATTATCTTCCAAAATGTCTGACTCTATTTTTTGTACATGTTTTTTACTCTATGGCAGGGTTATGGATTCTTCCCGAATGTCGTCTGGCAACAGTGACAAGATGGGGTGAGTTGACATGAGTGATCTGAGTGGTGAAAGGTATGGGGGGCATCGATGGCAACAACAGGTTTCCATAAGAGACTATAAGCTTCTGTAGGTAACTTTCTTTCCTGTTGGGCCTAGGTGGCAAAAGGAAGGAGGAGTCATAAGAGGGAGACTTCTTACTCTCGGTTTGTTTGTGAGCCTTAGAAAGTAGTAGCCAAAGCTTTGAGGAAACTCTCAGAATGCCTGTGTGTAAGACTCTGCTAGAGTGGGCCAGGAGAGGAGAGAATCCTATTTGGAGCAAGGAGACGGTAGCAGTGGAGAGGGAGCAGTGGAGCTCTCAGCAGAAGAGAATGGAGCTAAACAGACCTCGGCTCCTTTCCTCAGCCTCCAGAGCTCTGCCACCATCTAAAGCTGGTGTCCCGAATGCCAAGCCACCGTCATATTGGAGGGAGCCCGTGCCTCAGACCTGCAGTCATCTGAACCCTGTATGAGGAACAGAAAAGACATACATGATACATGAAGGGTCAGGATGTGGTGGAGGGTGTTGAGGATCAGGAAGTTAGGAGGAGCTGGGGAAATGTGTACCTACAACCTGGAGTTGAATTTTGAGCTAAATTCAACCTCGATGCAATTACAGGTGAGAGTAAGGTTCAGTAGTGAAGAATTGTATTTCAATATCTTCATTCATTAGGCTTTTTGACCGGCCGAAGATCTTCGTTACAACTATAGAAAGCCCTATTTCTAGGGAAGATTAAAATACTAGTTTCCGAATAACTAACATCCACATACCTTTTTAGGGTTCAACCAGTTTACCACTTGAAGACTACTTGTAACTAATTGCAAACAAGAGTGTAACTCTATGAAGTCACTAGGAGTCTGATCATATATGCTTTTAATTCTTTAGAAATGACCCCGATGAAGTGACAGAAGTAATCTGTGATGGAACCACCAACAAAAGGTGACGTATATACTCAGAGAGAGAGAGAGAGAGAGAGAGAGTGAGTGAAATGCAGACGCGGCATTATCCATGGGAATGCGGAATATTCTGGACCATGATTCTAAGATCTTTTCTAAAATTTCGGATCCACTGAGCTAAGTCATGTTTATCATATTCTTAGATTCACAGAATTCTTGTTCAAATAAGTTGGTCACATCACTGTCCCATGTAGGAAATCTCAAATGACATGTTGTTGCATTTCTTGGTGTTTACGTTAACATAGAACAACTCTCCAGGCTCCGTGATGATTTGTTATGAGGACCAAATAAGTGTTAAACACTTAGGACGATGTCTGGCACGTAATAAATACCATTTGAGTGCTTATTAGATGGAACAAAAATTTTCCGTGTACTTAGTCATGTCATCTGAAAACAGCGATAATTTTCATTTTTCCTGTCCAGTCCTTATACCTCTCACTTCTTTTTCTGACGTCATTGAGCAGTGTTGGAAGGCATATGGCTCTTGGGAGGAAATAAAAGGAGGTCAGGACTGGAGAACAGGATTGAGGGAGAGAGAGGTGCGCCACAAGGATGGGGGCTGGCAGGGCCAGATTTTGAAGGGCATTGTAGGCTCTGCTGAATGGTTTTGGCTCAATCCTAGTAGCACTGGCAAGGCAATGAGGGGTCATGCTTGAGGCTCTACAAACAATACAAACTCCAATCGTGAACCGTAGACGTACCAACTGTAGCTTTCTAGAGACGTAGGCTTTGCTAGAGACGCACTCCTAGACTGTGCATTCCCAGGTATGTGGACATCTTTTGGGGTGATGTCTGGGATGTGGAGAGGGTATGTTGTCTCTGCCGCTATATGGGCTTGTAAGGGCTGGAGAGTCTGTGCAGCTCGATATTCCCTCTCCCACGTGAATGCTGAGAAGAGTGAGAGCTGACCACAAAACAGGGAGCCGACTCCAGACAGAGTGTGGAGAGACACAGTGAAGATAGCCCTTTGAGTCTTTAGTCAGGAGGTTGACAGAGCAAATCAAGAAATAGACTCAATAAGGGGCATTGTTCTAAATGCACTTTCAAGTTTCCTTGGTAGAATAGGTTGGATGTAGGATGAGTTGAGACAGAAAATGTTTGGTTTTTCAACGTCAGCTTTTTTGTACTATCTCCTTTTTTCCCCAATCTCATTTTCACCAGAACAAGCACCAGGAGAGCTATTTTTGAAACACTTTTTCCATTGTAAGAATTCGAAACTTATGCAGATTTCTAAATTGTGGTAAATGCATGTAACCTAAAATTGATCATCTTCAGCATTTTTAAGTGTGCCATTCTGTAGCGTTAGGTACCTTCATATTGTTGTGCAGCCAACCTGCAGAACTCTTCTCGTCTTGCAAAACTGAAACTCTGTACACATTAAACTACTCTCCCCGTTGCCCCTTTCCCAAGCTCTTGGCAACCACCATTCTACCTTCTGTCTCTGTGAGTTTGACTACTCTAGGTATGTCATGTCAGTGGAATCATGCAAAATTTGTCTTCTTGTGACTAGTTATTTCATTTAGCACAATGCCCTCAAAGTCAATCCATGTTGCAGCATGTGTCAGAATTTCATTTCTTTTTAAGACTGAACAATATTCCAACACATACAGGAATTTCTCGCAAATGGTTCCAAAAGCTCCAGTATACCCTTTACTTACATTTCCAATTGTTAACATTTTGTCACATTTCCTTTGTTATTCCCATCATATGGATATGTAGGTATATAGACATAAATCTATCTATCTATCTATCTATCTATCTATAGATATATATAGAAAGAGAGAGAGAGAAAGAAAATACGTTTAGATATAGATATACACATAGAAAGAGCTCTCTCTCTCAATACATCTGTATCTAGACCTGATTTTTATGTGAGTTGAGGCAGAAGATGTTTGATAGACACACACGTGACACACACCTTCCTACACACTTAGGCTCTATTCCTGAATCATTAGAGAGAAAATGCAGACCACATACCCTTTACTCCTGAATATTTCAGTTTTATTTTTCTACCTTCAGGGACACCTAACCACAGCACAGTGATCAAAATCAGAAAATTTTCACTTCCGTAACCATAATACGATGACCAGAATTGGAAAATGAAAGCCATAATAGAATATTATCTGATTTATGGTTTACATTGCGACGCACTCTTGGTGTCATACATTCTATGGGTTTGGATAAAAGTAGAATGACATGAATCTGTCATTAGAGTTTCATAACGATGGAGTATTTTCACTGCCCTAAAAATCCTTTGTGCTCCGCCTATTCATCCTTCTCCCCGCCAACTCCCGGCAACCACCGATCTTTTCCTGTCGCCCCAGTTTTGCCACGTCCAGAATGTCATATAGTTGGCCTCATACAGTATGCAACCTTTTCAGATTGGCTTCTTTCACAAAGTAACATGCGTGTAAGGTTTCTTTTCACAGCTCGATAGCTCGTTGCTTTTTAGCGCTGAATAATATGCCGTTGACTAGATGTACCACGGTTTGTTTATCCGTTCATCTGGTGCAGGACATCTTGGTTGCTTCCGCTTTTTGGCGATAACGAATAAAGCTGCTATCAACATTTGTGTGCAGGTTTTCATCTGCGTGTAAGTTTTGAACTCCTTGGGGTAAATACCAAGGAGCGTATGTTAAGCTGGATCGTACGTTAAGGGTTATGCTTAGTTTTGTAAGAAAACCCTAAACTGCCTTCCAGAGTGGCTGTTCCGTTTTGCCTTGCCACCAATACTGAATGAGTGTCTCCATTGCTCCACATGCTTGTCAGCAATTGCTGTTGTTAGTGTTCCATATTTTGACTATTCTAACAGGTGTGTGGTGGTATCTCATTGTTGTTCAATTTGCATTTCCCTGGAGCCATATGATGTGGAGCATCGTCTCGTACTCTTAGTTGCCATTTTTATGTCTTCTTTGGCCAGATGTCTGTTAAGTTGTTTGCCCCATTTTTTAATCTGGTTGTGTGTGTTCTTGGTGTCTAGTTTTAAGATTTCTTTGCGTATTTGTATATTTGTTATTCCTTTATCAACTGTGCCTTTTGCAAATATTTTCTCCCAGTCTGTGGCTTGTGTTTTTATCCTCTTGACATTGTGTCTTGTGGAGCAGCAGTTTAAAATGTTAATGAAGTCCAGCTTATCAGTTATTCCTTTCAGGATCTTGATTTTGCTGTCACATCTAGAAAGTCATGTTTATAAAGAGGTCATCTCGGTTTTCTTCCGTGTTATTGTCTTCTAGGAATTCTAGAGTTTTGCTTTTTACATGTGGGTCTATAATGCATTTTGATTTCCGTTTTGTAAAGGTGTAAAGGTCCATGTGCACGTTCATTGTCTCGCACGTGGATGTCCAGTTCTTCCAGCACCATTCGTTGATAAGACTGTCTTTGCTCCATCGTATGGTCTGTGCTCCTTTGTCAAAGAACGGTAGAGTATGTTAACGGGCATCTATTTCTAGGCTCTCTGTTCTGCTCCTTTGGTCCATTTGTCTGTTCTTTCACCAGTACCACACTGTCTTGATTGCTGTAGCTTTATAGTGAATTTTGACATTGGCTCATGTCAGTCCTTCAACTTTTTTTCTTCTTTGATATTATGTTGACTTTTAAAAAGCTATTGCAGTTGCGATACGGTCAGAGAAAATCTATATGATATTGCTCCCGTGCACGTTATTAATGCTCTGTTTATGTCCAAATATGTTGTCTGTTTTCATAAATGTCACTTGTGTGCTCTCAAACAAGATGTGTTCTGTTTGCTCTAGAGAGAGATCGTGTCAGTCTGTTCTTATTTTCTTTGCTCTTTTTGGAAGCTTTTAGAATTTTCTCTTCATTTCCATGGATCCTTTACAGATAATTTTTTACTTCCTTCTTTAACTTTGTGAAATTTATCTTCATTAGTTTTTGAATATTTCCTCTTCTCTGTTTTCTTTTTTTTCATCTTAGATGTCTTGGATTTCATTTATTTCAGATGTTAGATGTCTGTTTTTACCCACCATATCACACTGCTGTTCTTTTAAATATTCTCTCACTTTATTGTTTTATTCTGTTTTCTGGGAGAGTTTCTCAATGTCATTTTCCATGTCTAAATAATTTGCTGTTCTCATGTATCCACACTGCTATTTATCCCATGACTTAAGTCTTTAACAGTCGTACTTTTACACCTGTTTCCTCATGAGGTTTTTCTTATGGTTTCTCATTGTCATTTCGTGTTACTAACATCTTCCCTTGTATCTTTAAGTGTATTTGTCATGCTTATGTTCCAGTATGTTCCAGTAGTTCTACTTCAAATGGTATATGTTGCTCAATTTGTTGTATTTCTTTTTCAGTCGTTGTACTCCTCAGGTATGTAATTGTTTTGACTTGTGAGCTTTCATTCCTTGTGGCTGTTGGCTACTCTGTCTGGCATCTTGTATTAGAGAAGGGCTAACGTTTTGCTTGGGACCATCTCAGTCTGTGGCTGTTATCTCAGAATAATTATTAATAGTGTGTCCTTTTCACTCTCAGAAGCGTCCTCTCTTGGGTGCTGTATTATATAGTCACTTTTGTTGAAACCTAGGACCTAAGGTGTGTTTTTCTAAGTAAGTTTAATATTAGGGGTGGTGATGTATTTGAAATTAAAAATATGGATCTTGTAGTTCCAGTGCACTCCACTTTGGCAGCCGGGGTTCAGATCCCAGGCAGAGACCTACACTACTTGTCCGTTCGTGGCCATGCTATGGTGGTGGCTCACATAAGAAAAGAAAGAAAGGATCTCTTCTATATGGTAGTTTAGGCAGACCGTGAACTCACCTCCTCCCATGAACAAAACCAAGTTATAACTATTCTTGGAAAATTACCCCTGAGAGACACTGAAAACTGGATAAAAAGCACCCCCACAACAAGGGACTGTCCTGACTGAAGTGAAAGAGGCAGAAATTCCTTTCTGGAGAGAAAAAAGCCACTTTCCCAAGCCACAGAGCTTCACAGCCAGCTGACTGGGAGCAACCCTAAGGTACACAGCCTTCTCTGGAGGAGTGTGAACCTGAGCAGGGGTCCATTACCGCTGTAAGCACCTTTAGGACTCAGCACAAATGAGACAAGTGTCATAATATCTGCCTTCATTGACTAGTAACTACAACAGGGAATACCCCTAGAAAAGCTATTGGACATAAGTGGAAAAACCTAACTCTTAAAGGGCCCATGCACAAATCCACCTGTGTCAGAAAGCTACCTAAAATCACCAGAAAGAAAGGTACACAGGCCTTTGATGAAAAGAGACTCAGCTGGTAAGTTCTGGGTGCAACTTGGTGAGAGATGAGGCCTCTGCAGAGACCGAGGCATTGGCAGCAGCCATTGTTGTGAACAAGTACAAGTGTGCTGACACAGAGACAATTGGGGTTCTTCCCCTGGCCTGTTAGCCCAGAGGTCTGCCACACCCACTAGAGTGTGATTTAATCCTGCTCAGCCAGGGCAGGCAGCCTGCCCTAGGGACTGGTCCCACGCAAGAGCAAGCCCTCAGGCTACCTGTTGGCTGCATTGACTGGGTGCCTTGATCTTCTGCAAGCAAGCAAGTATGTCCTCCTCTGGGGGCAGGGCCTGCATGAGGAGCAGGTGGAGTGTTCAGGGTGTGGGTGGAGAATGTGAGGGGGTGGTCTCTGCAGTGGGGTGACTGGGTCTGCTTCAGGGGGTCAGGAGGTGTGCATGTGCCAGGACTGTGTGGACAGTGTGTGTGGACCTGTATGTGTGGTGGGGTTATAAGTGGCAGAAGACCTGTGCTTGTCAAACAGCCTTATAGGGGATGTGCCCTACCTTCCAAAGCCTGAAACAGTTGGGAGCACCCATGCCAGGGGCCATCCCCACTCAGCTGCAATCCTGAGAGAGCTGACCACAGCCTTGTAGGCCTGAGGCCTACAGCAATTGTAAGCTCCCGAGCCTAGCAACCAGCCACACTGGACGCCTACTCACTTAACAGAAAAACTGCAACAGGAGTGTACTATTAGACCTTGCTGCCAGCTGTGCTGGGGCTCCTCAAACCCAATTTACAAATAGACAGCCGGGGTGGGGGGGGGAAGCCTAGATTCTCTGGGTACCTGCAGTAAGAGCAGCCCTGCTGTAGCAGGACACAAGTAGCCTACACAGGGGTCACTCTTGGAACATTTGGACTAGTGATGAGAGAGAAGCACACTGCTAGGCCCCAGAAGGTATCTTTTACATAGGCCACTTCTCCAACATCAGGAGACATAGCTCACTCACCTAATGCATAGATATAAGCACAAAGAGGCAAAATGAGGAGGTAAAGGAATACATTCCAAGCAAGGGAACAGGACAAAACTCCAGAAAAAGAGTGAAATGAAACAGAAGTAAGCAATCTACTTGACAAAGAGTTCAACCAAAAATTCGTAAGGATGCTCACTGATCTTGGGAGAAGACTCGATGAACACAGTGAGATCGTCAACAAAGAATTGGAAAATATAAAAAAGAACCAATCAGAAATGAAGAATACAATACTGGAAATGAAAAATTCACTAGAGGGTCTCAATAGTAGAGTAGATGATACAGAAAAAGGGATCAGTGAGCTGGACAAAAAACTAGAGGAAATCGCCCAAGCTGAACAGATAAAAGAAAAAGTGAAAAAGAACGAGAACAGTCTAAGAGAACTCTGGGACAAGATCAAGTGCACTAACATTCATATTATATGTGTCCCAGAAGAGGAAGAGAGAGACAAAGGGGTAGAGAATTTACTTGAAGAATTTATTTTATAACTGAAAACTTTCCTAACCTAAGGAAGGCAACAGACATCCAAGTACATGAAGCACGAAGAGCACCAAACAAGATAAACCCAAAGAGGCCCTCACCAAGTCACATTATAATTAAAATGTCCAAAATTAAACATAAAGAGAGAGTCCTAAAAGCTGCAAGAGAAAGGCAATGACTGACATGCAAAGGAAAGCCCATAAGGCTATCAGCTGACTTCTCAGCTGAAACCCTAAAGGCTAGAAGAGAGTGGCACAATACATTTAAAGTGCTGAAAGGAAAAAACCTACAGCCAAGAATACTCTACCTGACAAGGTTATCATTCAGAATGGAAGGAGAGAGAAAGAGTTTCCCAGACAAGCACAAATTAAAGGAGTTTATCACCAAGAAACCAGGAGTTTATCACCAAGAAACCAGTTCTACAAGAACTGCTGAAGGTACTTATTTAAGTGGGAAAGAGAAGATCACATATAAGAATAAGAAAATTATCCAAAAAAAAGAAACCACAATAAAATCACTACTAAAGGCAAAAATACAGTAATGGTAGCAGATCAACCACCTATTAAGATAATATGAAGGTCAAAAGACAAAAGTACTAAAATTACCTATTTCAATGATAAGAGGGAATGGATACACTCACACAAAATAAGAGGTTAGATATAATATCAAAAAATTAAATTTGGGAGGAGGGGAGTAAAAGAGTAGAGCTGTTAGAAAGAGGTCAAATTAAAGAGACTATCAACTCAATATAGATTGCTGTATACGTAGATTACTATACATGAACTTCATGGTAATCACAAACCAGAAACCTGTAATAAATATATGAGTAAGTAGGAGAAAGGGAGTCAAACATATTACTAAAGAAAGCCATCAAACCACAAGGGAAGAGAAAAAGAGAAGAAGAAAGGCACAGAGAAGAACTACTAAAACACCCAGAAAAAAGTAACAAAATGGCAACAAAGACATATTTTTCAATAGCTACTTTAAGTGTCGATGGACCAAATGCTCCAACCAAAAGGCATAGGCTGGCTGATTGGACAAAGAAAACAAGACCCATATATATACTGCATACAAGAGACAAGCTTCAGACCTAAAGACACCCACAAATTGAAAGTGAAAGGATGTAAAAAGATACTCCATGCAAATGGCAATGAAAAGAAAGCTGGGGTAGCAATACTCATATCAGACAAAATAGACTTTAAAACAAAAACTGTAACAAGAGACAAAGGGCACTACATAATGATAAAGGGAACAATCTATGAAGAGGATATAACACTTGTAAATATCTATGTACCCAACATAGGAGCATCTAAATATGTAAAGCAATTATTAACAGACAAAAAAGGAGAAATAGTAACACAATAATAGTAGGAGACTTTAACACTCCACTTACACCAATGGATAGGTATCTAAAAAGAAGATCAATAAGGAAACATTGGCCTTAAACAACACATTAGACCCGATGGACTTAGTGGATATATATAGAACATTCCATCCCAAAACCACAGAATACACATTCTTTTCAAATGCTCCTGGACCATTCTCCAGGCTCAATCACATATTAGGCCAAAAACAAGTCTCACTAACTTAAGAAGATTAGAATAATACCAAACATCTTTCCTGACCACAAAGATAATGAAACTAGAAATCAATTACAGGAAGAAAATCAGAAAAGCCACAAATATGTGGAGATTAAACAAAATGCTGCTGAACAACAAGTGGGTCAATGGAGAAATCAAAGGAGAAATTAAAAAAATACCTGGAGACAAATGAAAAAGAAAATATGACATGCCAAAATTTATGGGATAGAGCAAAAGTGGTTCTAAGAGGGAAGTTTATGGCAATTCAGGCCTACCTTAACAAACAAGAAAAATTCCAAACAAACAATCTAACAGTGCACCTAAAGGAACTGGAAGAAGAAGAAGAAACAAAGCCCAAAATCAGCAGAAGGAAGGAAATAAGAACAATCAGAGAAGAAATAAATAAAATAGAGAATAAAAAACAATAGAAAAAATTAATGAAACCAAGAGCTGGTTCTTTGAAAAGATAAACAAAATTGAGAAAGCTTTAGCTAGACTCACCAAGAACAAAAGAGAGAAGGCTCAAATAAATAAAATCAGAAATGAAAAAGGAGAAATTACAATGGACATCATAGAAATACAAAAGTAATAAGAGAATACTATGAAAAGCTATATGCCAACAAATTGGATAATCTAGAAGAAATGGATAAATTCTTAGAATCATACAACCTTCCAAAACTGGATCAAGAAGAAATAGAGAATTTGAATAGACTAGTCACCAGTAAGGAGATTGAAATAGTAATCGAAAACCTCCCCCAAAACAAAAGTCCAGGATCAAATGGCTTCCCTGGTGAATTCTACCAAACATTCAAAGAAGACTTAATACCTATCCTTCTCAAACTCTTCCAAAAAATTGAAGAGGAGGGCAAGCTTCCTAACTCCTTCTACAAAGTCAACATTACCCTGATTCCAAAGCCAGACAAGGACAACACAAAAAAAGAAAATTACATGCCAATATCGTTGATGAACATCGATGCAAAAATCCTCAACAAAATACTAGCAAATTGAAGACAACAATACATTAAAAAGATCATACACCATGATTAAGTGAGATTCACTCCAGGGACGCAGGGATGGTTCAACATCCAGAAATCAATCAATGTGATAACACCACATTAACAAAAAGAGGAATAAAAGTCACATGATCATCTCAATAGCTGCAGAGAAAGCAGTTGAAAAGATACAGCATGCATTTATGATAAAAACTCTAAATAAAATGGGCATAGAAGGAAAATACCTGAACATAATAAAGGCTGTATATGACAAACCCACAGCTAATGTCATTCCCAATGGAGAACAACTGAAAGCTATCCCTCTAAGAACAGGAACGAGACAAGGATGCCTAGTTTCACCACTCTTACTTAGAATAGTATTAGAAGTCTTAGCCAGAGCAATCAGGCAAGAAAAAGAAAGAAAAGGGATCCAAATTGGAAAGGAAGAAGTGAAACTGTCCCTATTTGTGGATGACATAATTTTATATATAGAAAACCCTAAAGAATCCACTAAAAAACTTTTAGAAATAGTAAGTGAATATAGTCAAATTGCAGGATACAAAATCAAAACACAAAAATCAGATGTGTTTCTATACACTAGCAGTGAAGTAGCAGAAAGAAAAATTAAGAATACAATCCCATTTACAATTGCAACAAAAAGATTAAAATACCTAGGAATAAACTTAACCAAGGAGGTGAAAGATCTGTACACAGAAAACTGAAAACATTGTTGAAAGAAATTGAAGAAGACACAAAGAAATGGAAAGAGGTTCTGTGCTCTTGGATTGGAAGAATTAACATAGTTAAAATGTCCATAGTTCCTAAAGCAATCTACAGATTCAATGCAATCTCTATCAAAGTTCCAACAACATTTTTCACAGAAATAGAACAAGGAATCCTAAAATTTATATGGAACAACAAAAGGCTCTGAATATCCAAAGGAATCCTGAGGAAAAAAGAACAAAGCTGGAGATCTCACACTCCGTGATCTCAAAACATGCTACAAAGCTATAGTAACCACAACAGCATGGTAATGGCACAAAAACAGACACACAGATCAAAGGAATAGAATCAAGAGCCTAGAAATAAACCCACACATCTATGGACAGCTAATTTTTGACAAGGGAGCCAAGAACATACAATGGAGAAAGGAAAGTCTCTTCAATAAATGGTGTTGGGAAAACTGGACAGCCACAAGCAAAAGAATGAAAGGAGACCATTACTTTACACCATGCACAAAAATCATCTCAAAATGGATTAAGGACTTGAATGTAAGATCTGAAACCATTAAACTTCTCGAAGAAAACACAGGGAGTGTGCTCTTTGACATCAGTCTTAGCAGCTTTTTTCAAATACCATGTTTGACTGGGCAAAGGAAACAATAGAAAAAATAAACAAATGGGACTACATCAAACCAAAAAGCTTCTGCACAGCAAAGGAAAGCATCAACAAAATGAAAAGGCAACCTAACAATTGAGAGAAGATATTTGCAAACCATATATCAGATATTAAGGGGTTAATATCCAAAATGTACAAAGAACTCATACATCTCAACAACAAAAACTAAGAACCCAATTTAAAAATGGGCAAAAGATCTGAACAGAGATTTCTCCAAAGAAGATATCCAGATGGCCAACAGGCACATGAAAAGATGTTCGACATCATTAACTATCAGGGAAATGCAAATCAAAACTACAGTGTGATATCGCCTCACTCTGGTCAGAATAGCTATAATTAACAAGACAGGAAACAGTAAGTGCTGGAGAGGATGTGGAGAGAAGGGAACCCCCATACACTGCTAGTGGGAGTGCATAGTGGTCCAGCCATTATGGAAAACAATATGGAGTTTTCTCAGAAAATTAAGAATAGATCTACCAGATGATCTAGCTATTCTACTGCCGGGTATTTATCCAAAGAACTTGAAAACAGAAATGCATAAAGATACATGCACCCTATGTTCATCATAGCATCATTCACAATAACGAAGACTTGGAAGCAACCTAAGTGCCCATCAAGGGATGAATGGATAAAGAATACGTGGTATATATACACAATGAAATACTACTCAACCATAAGAAATGATGAAATCTGGCCATTTGTGACAACATGGATGGACCTTGAGGGTATGATGCTAAGTGAAATAAATCAGAGGGAGAAAGTCAAATACCATATGATCTCACTCATAGGTAGAAGAGAAAAACGACAAACAAACACATAGCAACAGAGATGGGATTGGTGATTAGCAGAGGGGAAAAGGGAAGGAGGAGGGTGAAAGGGGTGATCAAGCACGTGTGTGTGGTGATGGATTATAATTAGTCTTTGGGTGGTGAACATGATGTCATCTACAGAGAATTCAAAATATATTATGATGTACACCTGAAGTTTATATGTTGTTATAAACCAATGATACTGCAATTAAAAAAATGAAAAAAAATTTAAAAAATAACTTGAAAATTTTTTTTAAAAAAGTAAAGACAAAAAGAGGGAGATTGGCAATGGATGTTAGCTCAGGGCAAATTGTCCTCTGCAAAAAAAAAAAGAGAGAGAATACTCAGGTTATATTGTTGTCACATACTGATGTTTTTGCATAACCCCAGTGAAGAGGGCAGGTTGTCTAAAAGCAAATAATATTTGTGAAATGGTGAATATTCATCATGATTTTATGAAGTTGACAGATGGAAAGTGCATTTTGAATGTGTTTCATTTCATAGATGAGGAAATTAAATTATAGAGTGATTAAATTACCTAATTCAGTGGTTTGGGTGAAGGAGAGTCTTGATTTTCAGTGATATAGCCAAATATCTTTTTTTTATTTTGAGGAAGTTTAGCCCTGTGGTAACACCTGCCACCAATCCTCCTCTTTTTTGCTGAGGAAGACTGGCCCTAAGCTAACATCCGTTCCCATCTTCCTCTAGTTTACATGTGGGATGCCTGCCACAGCATGGCTTGACAAGCAGTGCATAGGTCCTCACCCAGGGTCCAAACTGGCAAACCCCGGGCTACTGAAGTGGAATGTGTGAACTTAACCACTGCACCATCTGGCTGGCCCCCAAATATCTTTTTAAAAATGAACTTGAGAAAAGCAAAAATAATTCTACTAATCCAACTATATCAATAGTCTAAAACTTGAAGTATGACTGGGCTAAACATACCAATTAAAAGACAGAGACTAATTTCTTTGATAACAAAACAAGACCCAACTATATGTTATCTGTAAGAAACCAACTTTAAATGTAAAGACCAAGGTAGATTAGAAGTAAAAGAATGGAGAAAAATATGCCATGATAACATAATTAAAAGACAGTGGGAATAGCTATTTTAACTTCAGACATAACAGACTTCAGAGCAAGCAAAATTATTGGGGATTAAGAGGGACATTAAATGATGATAACAGAGTTAATTCTCTAGGAAGACGTAGCAGTTCTAATGTGTATGCACCTGACAACAGAACATCAAAATATGTGAGGCAAAAACTGATAGAACCGCAAAGAGAAATAGACAAAGCCACTATTATAGTTGGAGATTTTAACACTCCTCTATCAGTATTTGATAAATCCAGCAGGCAAAAAGTCAGTAAGGGTATAGTGGTACTGAACATCACCTTCAGTCAATTGGATCTAATTGATACTTACAGAATACTTCATTTAACAAGAGCAGAATACACATTTTTCTCAAGCTCATATGGAAGATTCACCAAGATAGATCACGTACTGGTCCATAACACACATCTTAACAAATTTAAAGAAATAGGGATCATTCAAAGTATGCTGTCAGACCACAGTGGAATTAAATTAGAAGTCAGTAAGAGAAAGATAGCTTGAAAATCACAAAATTCTGGGAGATTAAACAGCACACTTCTCAATAACACATTAGTCAAAGTAGAAGTCTCAGAGAAATTTTAAAATATTTTGAACTAAATGAAAATGAAAAAACAACCAATCAAAACTTGTGGGATGCAGCAAAACCAGTGCTTAGAGGAAAATTTATAGCATTGAATGCATACATTAGAAGAGATGAATACATTAGATTCTAATGCATACGTTAGAATACATTTAATAATATTATTAAAATCAATAATCTAAGCTTCCAATTTAGGAAGCTAGGGAAAGAAGAGCAATATAAACTTTAAAAAAATAGAAGAAAAGAAATAATAAAAATTAGAGCAGAAATCCATGAAATTGAAAGCAAGAAAACAATAGAGAAAATCAACAAACCCAAAAGCTGTTTCTTTGAAAATATCAATAAAATTAATATCTCTCTGGAGAGATAACCAGGAACAAAAGAGAGAAGTTACAAATTACTAATATCAGAAATGAAAGAGGGATTATCATGATTGATCGTATGGACATTAAAGGGATAATACAGGAATAATGTGAACAACTCCATAAGCCCACAAATTTTATAGCTTATATGAAATTGAGGAATTCTTTAAAAGACACTACCAAAACTCACAAGGAGGAATAGATAGTCTGAATAGACCCACGTCTGTTAAAGAAATTAAATCAATAATTGAAAACCTTCCAAAACAGATAATATGCCTAGATGATTTCACTTGTCAATTCCACCAAACACGTAAGGAAGAAGTGATATCAGTTCTCTAAAATCTGTTGCAGAAAATAAAAGAACAGGGAACACTTCCTTATTCATTCTATGAGGCTAGCATTACCCTAATACTAAAATCAGACAAAGAAATTACAAGAAAAGAGAACTACAGACCTGTATCTCTCATGAACATAAACGTAAAAACTCTCAAGAAAATTGAGTCCTACAATGTATATAAACAATTGTGCACTGAGATCAAGTGAGATTTATCCCAAGTAAGCAAGGCTGGCTCAAAATTTGAAAATTAATGTAATCCATCATATCAAAAGGTCAAAGGAGAAAAATTACATCATATCAATTGATGCAGAAAAAGCATATGACAAACTCCAACACTCATTCGTGATAAAAACTCCCAGCAAACTAGGAATAGGGAGGAACTTCCTTAACTTGATGAAAAAACATCTACAAAAGGCCTACAGCTAGGAGGATTGACAGCATATCACGGTGGAGTGAGCTCTTCCCTTAGACTCTCCCTCCCCAAGATACCATGAAAAGGACACTCATAAACCAACAGAAGACATTCAATTCATACAACACAATAGATGTCTGAGAGATCTATGTAGCCATACGTCTGAAATTGGAAGTGCTGGACCCCCTGGGGGGTAGCAGAAGGAGGTAAGGGGATCGCCTCTCTCTCCCCAAACAGAAATGATCTAGGGCATGGGACTGCATGCAGCTCTGAAAAGAGAGGGGGGAGGGGACAGAACTCCATGGGAATGCCTTTGCCCTTGGAGTGTCCTCCCAGCCCATGGGAAAGCTCCACACCAAGGAGGCTAAGGAATAACAAGGACATCTTCACTAAGCTGAGCAGCCCAGGAAGGGAGACAGCGAGTGCAGAAGGAGAGCACCCCACGATTGCGCACACAAAAGAAAGTGACCCTTCCCCTATCTGTCACTCCAGCTCAGACAGTGGGCCAGAGAAAGGGACTCCCACAAGAGTGCCTGCGTATACATGTATAAAGCAGAGGTGGCCAGTGAGCAAATGCAGACAGGCCCTGTCAGCATAGCATCTAAAGGACAGGCACAGCTGCCAAGGATTGAGATGGGCTCAGAATACTCAGCTCCTGCCCACCCCTAGTGGCAGCAGGTGGAAGCTACACTATGCAAAAGCACACACCTACCTCACCAAATAGGATGAAGAGGTATATTAACACTCTAGACCAGAAGGGAAATGACAAGCGCCCAGAAATCAATCCTGAAGGCACAGAAATGGACAAGCTAAATGACAGAGAAGTAAAAATGGCTATCATAGAGAAGCTCAACAAATTACAGGAAAACTCAGAAAGATAGCTCAATGAAATCAGGAATAAAATTAATGAACAGAGGGATTTCTTCACAAATCAGATTGAAAGTATAAAAAAAAATCAGAAATGTTGAAGATGTAAAACACAAAGAATGAAAGAAAAATCTGGAGTCCTTAAATAACAGAGCTGATATTATGGAGGACAGAATTAGTAATTTAAAGGACAGAAATATAGAAATGCTTCAGATGGAGGAGAGAGAACTAAGACTGAAAAGAAATGAAAAAGTTCTCCAAGAAATATCTGACTCAATTAGGAAATGCAACATAAGGATTATAGGTATTCCAGAGGGAGAAGAGAAGGAGAAAGGAGCAGAGAGCTTGTTCAAAGGAATAATAGCTAAGAACTTCCCAAACCTGGGGAAGGAGCTGGAATTACAAGTAAAAGGAGCCAATCGGACTCCTAATTACATCAGTGTAAAAAGACCTTCTTCAAGGCATATATCAGTAGAACTGGCAAAAAACAATGACAAAAAAATATATTAAGGGCAGCAAGGCAGAAGATAATAACCTACAAGGGAACCCCTATCAAGCTTTCAGCAGAAACCTTACAGGCTGGGAGAGAGTGGAATGATACATTCAAAATTCTGAAAGACAAAAACTTTCAGCCAAGAATACTCTACCCAGTGAAAATATCCTTCAGATATGATGGAGAAGTCAAAACTTTCCCAGAAACAAAAGCTAAGAGAGTTCATTGCCACAAGACCCCCTCCCTACAAGAAATGATCAGGAAGGCCCTCATACCTCAAAAAAAGAGAAAAGTTTACAAAGGCTTGAGCAAGGAGATAAATAGGCAGATAAAATCAGAAAATTGCAGGTATCAGAACAGGTTCGTAAATAATTATAATGTTCAAGATAAAGGGAAGGAAAACATCAAAAATAACTATAATCACTTTGTTTTACCCACAAACTCACAACACAATACGGAATAAAGTGTGACAACAATAACTTAGATGGGGAAGAATAAAGGGATAGAGCTTGCTTAGACTAAAGAAATAAGAGCTATCAGAAAATAGACTGTCTCACTACAAGATCTTTTATACTAACTTCACAGTAACCACTAAACAAAAAATCAGAACAGAGACAGAAATGATAAACAGTGAGAAAACGATCCTAGAGAACCACCAAACTGAATTGCAGGTCTGAATAAATGGGAGAAGAAACAAGGAAAATAAAGAACAACTGGAAAACAAGTGATAAAATGGCAGCATTAAGACTTCATATATCAATAATTGCTCTAAGTGTAAATGGATTGAATTGTCCACTCAAAAGACACAGAGTGGCTGGATGGATTGAAAACCAAGACCCAACAATATGCTGCCTCCAGGAAACACATCTCACTTCTAAAGATAAACACAGGCTCAGAGTGAAGGGATGGAGGATGATACTCCAAGCTAATGGCAAACAAAAGAAAGCAGATGTTGCCATACTTGTATCAGACAAAGTAGACTTTAAGATAAAAAAAGGCAATGAGAGACAAAGAGGGGCAGTATATAATGATAAAAGGGACACTCCACCAAGAAGATATAACTCTTGTAAATATATATGCACCTAACATGGGAACACCGAAGTGCATAAAGCAACTATTAACAAACCTAAAAGGAGATATCAACAGCAACACAATAATAGTAGGGGACCTTAACACTCCACTTACATCAGTGGATAGATCATCCAGAGAGAAAGTCAACAAGGAAGTAGTGGAATTAAATGAAAAACGAGACCAGAGGGACTTAATAGGTATATACGGAACACTCCATCCAAAACCAACAAAATACACATTCTTCTCCAGTGCACATGGAACATTCTCAAAAATAGACCATATGTTTGAAAACAAGGCAAGCCTCAATAAATTTAAGAAGACTGAAATCATGTCAAGCATCTTTTCTGACCATAGTGCTATGAAACTGGAATTCAACTACAAGAAAAAAGCTGGGAAAGTGACAAATAAGTGGAGACTACACAACATACTACTGAACAACCAATGGATCATTGAAGAAATTAAAGGAGAAATCAAAAAAATCTAGCAACAAATGAAAATGAAAATACACCAATACCAACTCATATGGGATACAGCAAAAGCAGTCCTCAGAGGGAAATTCATAGCAATACAGGCCCACCTTAACAAACAAGAAAAATCTCAAATAAGCAATCTTAAACTACACCTAACAGAATTAGAAAAAGAAGAACAAACAAAGCCCAAAGTCAGCAGAATGAGGGAAATAATAAAAAGTAGAGTGGAAATAAATGAAATTGAAATAAAAAAAAATACTGTAGAAAGGGTCAATGAAACTAAGAGCTGGTTCTTTAAAAAGATAAACAAAATTGACAAACCCTTAGCCAGACTCACTAAGAAAAAAAGAAGACTCAAATGAATAAAATTAGAAATTAAACAGGAGAAATTAACAACGGATACCACAGAAATACAAAGGGTTGTAAGAAAATACTATGAAAAAGTATATGCCAACAAATTGGACAATCTAGAAGAAATGGACAAATTCTTAGGCGTATGCAACCTCTAAAAACTGAATCAAGAAGAAATAGATGATCTGAATAGACCAATCACAAGTAAAGAGATTGAAACAGTAATCAAAAACCGACCCCAAAATAAAAGTCTAGGACCAGGTGGCTTCTCTGGAGAATTCTACCAAACATTCAAAGAAGATTTAATACCTACCCCTCTCAAACTATTCCAAAAAATTGAAGAAGATAGAACACTTCCTAACACATTTTGTAAGGCCAACATCACCCTGATCTCAAACCCAGAAAAGAACAACACAAAGAAGGAAAATTACAGGGCAATATCGCTGATGGCCATAGATGCAAAAATCCTCAACAAAATATTGGCAGCCCAAATACAGCAATACATTAAAAGGATCATACACCATGATCAAGTGGGATTTATAGCAGGGACACAGGGAGGGTTCAACATCTGCAAATCAAGCAATGTGATGCACCACATTAACAAAATGAGGAATAAAAATCACATGATCATCTCAATAGACATAGAGAAAGCATTTGACAATATCCAACATCCAATTATGATAAAAACTCTCAATAAAATGGGTATAGAAGGAAAGTGCTTCAACATGATAAAGGCCATATATGACAAACCCACAGCCAACATTATACTCAATGGGGAAAAACTGAAAGCCCTCCCTCTGAGAACAGGAAGAAGACAAGGGTGCCCACTCTCACCACTCTTATTCAGCATAGTACTGGAGTTTTTGGCCAGGGCAATTAAGCAAGAAAAAGAAATAAAATGTATCCAAATTGCCAATGAGGAAGTGAAACACCTGCTGTTTGCAGATAATATGATTTTATATATCAAAAACTCTAAAGAATCCATCAGAAAACTGTTAGAAATAATCAACAACTACAGCAAAGTTGCAGGGTACAAAATCAACTTACAAAAATCAGTTGCATTTCTATACTCTAATGATGAACTAACAGAAGGAGAACTCCAGAATGCAATCCCATTTGTAACCACAATAAAAAGAATAAATTATGTAGGAATAAATTTAACCAAGGAAAACTGTAAGACATTATTGGAAGAAATTGATGATGTCATAAAGAAGTGGAAAGAGATTCCATGCATATGGATTAGAAAAATAAACATAGTTAAAATGTCCACAGTACCTAACGCAATCTACAGATTCAGTGCAATCCAAATCAGAATCCCAATGATGTTCTTCATGAAAAGAGAACAAAGAGTCCCAAAATTCATAATGAGCAAGAAAAGACCCTGAATAGCTAAAGCAACCCTGAGAAAAAAGAACAAAGCTGTAGGCATCACAATCCCTGACTTCAAAGCATACTACAAAGCTATAGTAATCAAAACAGCATGGTACTGGTACAAAAACAGACACACAGATCAGTGGAGCAGAATTGAAAGCCCAGAAATAAAACCGCACATCTATGGACAGCTAATCTTTGACAGAGGAGCTAAGAACATACAATGGAGAAAGGAAAGTCTCTTCAATAAATGGTGTTGGGGAAACTGGACAGCCACATGAAAAGAATGAAAGTAGACCCTTATCTTACAGCATACACAAAAATTAACTCAAAATGGATTAAAGACTTGAAGGTAAGATGTGAAACCATAAAACTCCTAGAAGAAAACATAGGCAGTGCACTCTTTGACATCAGTCTTAGAAGGATCTTTTTGAATACCAGTCTACTTGGGCAAGGGAAACAAAAGAAAAAATAACCAAATGGGACTTCATCAGACTAAAGAGCTTCTGCAAGACAAAGGAAACCAGGAACAAAATGAAAGGGCAGCCCACCAACTGAGAGAAGATATTTACAAATCATATATGCGACAAGGGTTTAACTCCAAAATATATAAATAACGCCTACAAGTCAACAACAAAAAAGCAAACAACCTGATCAAAAAATGGGCAGAGGATATAAACAGACATTTTTCCAAAGAAGATATACAGATGGCCAGCAGGCACATAAAGAGATATTCAACATCACTAATCATTAGAGAAATACAAATCAAAACTACAATGAGATATTACCTTACACCTGTAAGAATGGCTATAATTAACAAGACAAAAAATAACAAATGGAAGACAATGTGGAGAAAAGGGAACCCCCATACACTGCTGGTAGGAATGCAAACTGGTCTAGCCACTATGGAAAACAGTATGGAGATTTCTCAAAAGATTAAAAATATATATACCATATGACCCAGCTATCCTGCTACTGGGTATTTATCCAAAGAACTTGAAATCAACAATTCAAAGAGACTTATGCACCCCTATGTTCATTGCAGCATTATTCAAAATAGCCAAATGTGGAAGCAACCCAAGTGCCTGTCGACTGATGATAAAGAAGATGTGGTATATATACATTATATATATATATATATGTGTATATATACATTGTATATATATATGTGTGTGTGTGTGTGTGTGTATATATATATACAATGGAAAACTACTCGACCATAAAAAAAGACAAAATCATCCCATTTGCAACAATGCGGATAGACCTTGAGGGTATTATGTTAAGCAAAATAAGGCAGACAGATAAAGACGAACAGTGTATGATTTCACTCATATGTGGAAGATAAACAAACACATGGACAAAGAAAACAGATTAGTGGTTACCAGAGGGGAAGGAACTTGGGGATGGACATAAAGGGCAAAGGGTCACAAATATATGGTGACTGACAAAGAAAAATGTAAAACTGAAATTTCACAATGTTATAAACTATTATGACCTCAATAAAATAAAAATAAAAAAATTTAAAAAGGGATTAGTAAGTTAAAAAAAAATCCACAGGTACCATCATACTTGATGGTGAGAAACTTGATAAGATCAGGTACAAGGCAAGGATATCCCCCTTCACCACTCCTTTTCAACATCATACTGTAAGTCCTAACTAATGCAGTAAGAAGGAAACAAAAGTATGCAGATTGGAACAGAAGAAATAAAACTGTCTTTGTTCACATGTGACATGATTATCTCTGTAGAAAATTGAAAATAATTTACAAAGAACCTTCTGGAATAATAAGAAATTATAGCAGAGTTTCAAGAACAAGGTTAATATACAAAAGTTGATTGCTTTCCTTTATACCAGCAATGAATAATTGGAATTTGAAACAAGCACACCACCATTTACATTAGCACCAAAAAATTGAAATACTTAGGTACAAATCTAACAAAATAATGTATAAAATCTATATGAGGAAAACTACATAACTGATTAATGAAATCAAAGAAGATCCAAATAGATGGGAAGATGTTCCATGTTCATGGATAGGAAGACTCAATATTGTTAAGATGTCAATTCCTTCAACTTGTAGTTGAGTGCAATCTGAATCAAAATCCTGAAAAGTCGTTTTTTCAATATTGACAAACTAATTCTAAAGTTTATGTGAAAAGGCAAAAGACCCAGAATAGCCAACACAATATTGAAGAAGAATAGCAAAGTCAGAGGACTGACAATACCTGACTTAAGTCTTTCTATAAAGCTACAGTAATCAAGGTAGAGTGGTATGGGTGAGAGAATATACAAGTAGATCAAAGGAACAGAATAGAGAGCCCAGAAATAGGCCCACACAAATATAGACATCTTGTCTTTGATAAAGGAGCAAAGGCACTCAATCCAGTGGAGAAAGGATGGTCTTTTCAACAAATGTTGCTGGAAGAACTGGACATCTATGTGCAAGAAAAAAAAAAATCTAGGCACAGACCTTACACACTTAACAAAACTTAACTCAAAATGGATCACGGACGTAAATATAAAATGCAAAACCATAAAACTCCTAGAAGATAACACAGGAAGAAAACAGATGGCCTTTGATACAGCAATGATTTTATATATAACACCAAAAATAAAATCATGAAAGAAAATACAGACAACTTGGATTTCATTAAAATTTAAAACTTCTGCTCTGTGAAAGACACTATCAAGAGAATGAGAAGACAAGTCAGCCACAGACTAGAAGAAATTATTTGCAAAAGATGTATCTGGTAAAGGGCTTTTATTGAAGGTATACAAAGAACTCTTAAAAATCAACAATCAGAAAACAAAAGTACTCAAAAAATGGACAAAAGATCTGAACAGATACCTCACCAAAGAAGATATACAAATGCCAAATAAGCTTATGAGAAGATGCTCAACATCATATGTCACTCAGGAATTGCAAATTAAGACAACAAGAAGATACTACTATCCACCTATTAGAATGGTCAAGATCTGAATATTGAAAACACCAAATGCTGTCAAGGATAAGGAGCAACAGGAATTCTCATTCACTGTTGGTGAAAATGCAAAATAGTATAGCCACTTTGGAAGACATTTTGGCAATTTCTTACAAAGCAAAACATAGTCTTATCAGATGATTCAGCAATTGTGCTCCTAATGAGTTTCAACCCCGAAATGAGTTGAAAAGTTATACCTACACAAAAACCTCCACCCAAATTTGATAGCAGCTTTATTCATAATTGCCAAAAATCGGAAGCAACAAAGACATCACAGAAGAATAGATAACCTGTAATGCCTATATACAATGGAAAATTATTCAGCAAGCAATTTAAAAAAAGTAAAAGAATCTATCAAGCCACAAAAGGAAATAGAGGAACCTTAAATCCTTGCATAAGTACTAAGTGAAAGGAGGCAGTCTGCTAAGGCGATATACTTTATGATTCCAACTATATGACACTGTGGAAAAGGTAAAACTATAGAGACAGTGAAAAGATCAGTGGTTTCTAGGAATTGGAGTGGGGGGCAAAGGGATGAATATGTAGAGTACAGGGGATTTTTAGGGCAGTACAGTTATTCAGTATGATGCTGTTATGATGGATACATGACATTATGCATTTGGAAAAACCAATAGACTTGTTCAACACGAAGAATGAACACCAATGTCAACTATGGATGTTAGTTAACAATAATGTGTAAATACTGATTCATCAGTTATAACAAATATACCAGATGAATGCAAGATATTAGTGATAGGAGAAGCTGTGAGGGAGAAGGGGGGTATATGGAAACTCTCTGTACTTTCTGCTTAATTTTTCTGTAAACCTAAACTTATTTTTAAAAAAAGTCTACTTAAAAAAATGTGCAAGACGAAAAATCATTCAGATCATGTGCTCTACTTCCAATTCATAAAATCTTGAAAACGTAATTTAGGCAGATCCTAATCTAGCTACTTGTTTCTGCCCTACCAAATGGCAACCAGGGATTAGCCCTTGCCATTGAAATTCTCATTGTTCTGGCATTTTCTTTCCATTGTCTTTGTATCATCTCATCAACTTACCTGGATCCACCACCTCATTCCTACACTCTTGTGTCTCTCTCTTTCTCTCTGTGTCTCCCTCTTCCCAAATTTATTCAATGATGACCAGAATGGTAGAGAAAATGGGAAGGAAGGAAGGAAGAACATTTAATCATGATTGCTGCTTCTCCCTTGCTTGCTTCCTTCTGTTTCCAATAAATACACATAGGCACACACACACATGCACATGCACACACAGCCCCTCCCCCAAGAGGCTTGCTTACAGGTGCCACTGTGGTAACCCCTTCAGTTCCTGTCACATTCCTTCAAATTTGTCATGTGTGACTTTTTGTGCCTGAAATTCCTGTCAGGAAAGAGGAATGATTTCCTCTTGAAAAAAGGAATCATTTCCTGGTATTATTTCCTTCCTCATTGTCTGGCTTTATTTTTTGCATATTCTTTTTGTTCTTTGACAGAAATAAGAATGCTTTAGTAGCCTTTTCAGAGTCCTCTCGCCAGAACATCAACAATAGGTGAGTTGATTTTCTGTCATCTGAGTGGGAAAACCATTTGGGAGCATTGGTGACAATACAGAATGTCCGTGATAGCCTGTCAGCTTCTATATATAACTTTTTTCTTTTTTGGATCAAGAAGGACCAGGTCAAAAGAGAGAGAACACTTACTATTTGTGTGTTCGTGAACTTTAGGGATTACTAGTCAAAATCCTTAGGGAACTATTAGAGTACCTGTGTATAACTTTCTGCTAGTGTGGGTCAAGGGAGAAAACACTATTTGGAAGCACAAAGGTAGTAGCGGTGGACAGGGAGCAGAGGAGCCCTCAGCAGAAACTAAAAGAGATAATAGACTTGAGATCTGTCCCTTACCCTCCAGAGCTCTGCCACAATGGGAGGCTGGTATCCCAAACCCAAACCAACCATCATACTGGAGGTAGCCCCTGCCTCAGGCAGACAGTTACTTAACCCTATCTGAGGAGAAGGAAAGACATCCATGAAACATGAAGAGTAAGGAGGTGGTGGAGGGAATTGAAATCAGAAAATTAGATGGGATAAGAGGGATTCCTACCTACAAACTATAGCTGAATTTGAAGTAAATGTAATCACAAAAGGCAATTACACATTGGGGTTAAGTTTAGTAGTAAAGAAATGTTTTTAAATCTTGATCCATTAAGGATTCTTTTACAGGCCCAAGAATTTTATTACCATCATATGAAGCCTCAATTCTAGGGAAAGATGAAATATTTTCCAAATAACCAAATTACATGTGAACTTACAGGGTTCAACCATTTTGTAAGTTATAGAGAAATTGTAGCTAATTTGAATGAGAAAAGTGAGTCTATGAAGTCACACAGTGTTTGATCATGTACATTTTAATCCTTTAGTTCTGATTGGAATAAATTGACATCAGTAACCACTGAGGAAGTCTCCAGCAAAAGGTGAGATTATAGATATATCTGTAAAGATACACACACAAAGTGAAGAGAGATTTCTATTTGGAAACAAGGAGAATGATAGCAGGGTGTCAGTGGATAACAATACAGAGTGTCTTTGACACTCTTTTGGAGTCATCTCACGGTAGCATCTGTAGGTAACTCTTTACCTTTTTGGACCCATTTGGATAAAAAAGGAACAAGTTATAAAAGGGATGCTTCTTCCCCTAAGTGTGTTTTGTCACCCTTAATTAGTAGCAGCCAAAACTCTTAAGAAACTATCAGATTGCCCACATGTGAGACTCTACTAGAGTGGACCAAGAGAGCACAGAATCTCATTTGGAGCAAGGAGACAAGGTAGCAGTGGACAGAGAACAGTGGAGCCCTCAACAGAAAAGGATGGAGCTAATAGAGCCTGGATGTGTCAATGACCCTCCAGAGTTTTGCCACGGTGTGAGGCTAGTGCCCATACTCACTGTCATATTGGAAGGAGCCCCCCGCCCCTACCTTAGCCTGCAGTTGCTTGACCCTGAGGGTCAGAAAAGATATCTATGATGGTGAAAGCAAGAAAGTGATGGAGGGGCTTAAGAATTGGGAATTAAACGTGAGAAGAGGGATGGGTACCTACAAACTGAAGTGGAATTTGAAATAAATTCTACCACAAAAGGCTGTTACACACTAGGATTAGGGTAATTGTAAAGAACTTTGCTTGTATCTTGATGCATTAATTATTTACAGGCTAAAATTTTCATTACTACCTTATATAAAGCCTCATTTCTAATAAAAACTAACATACTAGATTTAGTTATATATACATGAATTTTTTTTTACAAGTGGATCAGAGTTTATTAAGTAGGGGGTGAAGAGGGTGTGGCACAAGTAGAAGTATGCGACACCCGAAGTGAACAGAATCTGAGATTCCTGAAAAAAAATCTGTCGATTACACAATTGGCCACTTGCTCCTCCATTGACACAGGGACTGGTCAGGGCAGATGAGGGAATAAATCCTGTGGCAGGACCAGTGGTTACTCCCAGGCTGGGAATAATCTCCACGGAGCTTTCAAGACCAAGCCAGGCTTGGGCAGAGACTTCATAGCTGATGAAGCTGGATCCAGCAAGGTGGCTGTGAGCGAGAAGCCCTGGGTGGCAATCTGGTTGTATATCATGAGCTGGCAGCACTGGCTCTGATCCCTAGGGAAGCAGTAGAGGTCATGGGTGAGGGCAGCCAGCGTGCCCAGGCAGCCTATGGGTACCATTGGGTTCTTGCAGGTCTTGAGAAGGAACTTTTCCTTGAAGCTTTCTGGAGTGCTGTAGACACTGAGGCTAAAGCCCTCAACGACTAGATGCTGCGACAGTTCAAAGGGTGCCTCTGAAGTCATAAGGCTGGGAACCCCCATGTCCCAGGCAACAGCAGTATGAGAAAACAGGGATGCTGAACTCCATCTCCTCTATATGTGAATTTGTAAAGATCAACCAGTTCATAAGCTGTAAAGTAATTACAGCTATTTGAATTAAAACAAACAAGTCTAAAATTAAAATGTGGTATCTGAATAGGTAACTTTTTAGTCCTTTAACACTGCTCTGAATGAATTAACATCAAAAAGCTATGAGGGGGCCACCCATGAAATTTGAGATATAAATGAATAAATAAAAATAAATATATATCTTTTTATATATACACATGTGTATTTATATAGTTATATCAACACAGACATACAAACACACATACACAAACATAAATACAATGAAAGAAAGAGAGATAAATTTCCAAATTCATTCTTAGGAGTATCCTTGACAGTACAGTGTCTTTGACACTGTTTCTAAATCTTCTTACCATAGCACCTTTAGGTAACTTTTTATCTTATTGGATTTGGTTGGATAAAAAAGGAACAGGTCATAAGAGGAATGCTTCTTCCTCTTAGTAACTACCACCCAAAAGTCTTAGAAAAATTTCAGAATGCTCCAAATAGGAGCATTCTGCCTTTGAGACTCTATAGATTGAGTGAAAGGGGGACAGAATCCAATTTAAGTCAAAGTGGAGGTAGCAGTGGACAAAGAGCAGAGGAGCCCTCATCACAAAGAAAGGAGCTAATAGAGTGGGATCTGTCCCTCACCCTCCAGAGTTCTGCTGCCATGTGAGGCTGGTGTCCTAGACCCAAACCCACCACCCAATAGAGGGAGTCCCCAACTCAGGCCTGCAGTCACTTAACCCTTTCTGAGGGCCAGGAAAAACAACCATGTTAGGTGAAAGTAAAGGTGAAGGAAGAACTTGAGAGGTAGGAAATTAGGTAGGAGAAGAGGGATGCACAGCTGAGAATTGAAGTTGATTTTGAAATAAATTCCACCACAAAAGGTTGTTACACCATGGGTCAAGTTCAGTAGTAAAGAACTGTACTTAAATCTTGAGTCATTAACTTTTTTGGTAGGTCTAAAATATTCATTACAAACATATATAGTATCATTTCCAGGGAAAAGGAGATATTGGATTCCAAACAACTGATTTACATGTGAATTTTCTAAGAGTCAACCGGTTGATAAAATCAAGAGTAATTGTAGCTAATTTGAACTAAAAAAGTAAGTCTAGAAGTCGTGTGGTGCCTTACTATGTGTGTTTTTAATCCTTTAGCCCTGCACCAAGTGAACTGAGCACAGTATCTTCTGACAGCTTCTACGATGCCAAGTGAGCTATGACGAATAAATCTGTATATATGTGTCCGTATATGTGTAGACACACACACACACACACACACACACATTCAGAGAAATTGATGTTTGGGATGTTCACTCTCAGGAACACCTGGGAATACAGAGTTCCCTTCATATATTTTTAAAGCCCTCTCATGGTAAGCTTCAACGTGTAATATTCTTTGTCTTGAAATTGAGATAGAAAAGATGCACAGGTCATAAGGGAAGTCTTTTTAATCCTAGAATTTGTCACCCTTGATTACTGTGTATGAAATTCTACTAGAGATGGCAAGGAAGGAGAGAAACTTATTTGGAGCAAGGAGGAGTTAGCAGTGGACAGGGAGCCAGAGGAGGCCTTAGCAGAGAAGATGGGAGCTAATAGACTGGGATCTGTCCCCCATCCTCCAGAGTTCTGCTGCCGTGTGAGGCTGGTGTCTCAGACCCAAACCCACCCTAGTATAGAGGGAGTCCCTGACTCTGGCCTGCAGTGACTTGACCCTATCTGAGGGCCAGGAAAGACAGCCATGATCGAGGACAGTCAGGTGTGAAGGAGGGACTTGAGAAGCAGGAAATTAGGTAGGGGAAGAGGGATGCACACATGCAAATTGAAGTCAATTTTGAAATAACTTCCACCACAAAAGGCTGTTACACCATGGGTCAAGTTCAGTAGTAAAGAACTGTACTTAAATCTTGAGTCATTAACTTTTTTGGTGGGTCTAAAATATTCATTACAAACATATATAGTATCATTTCCAGGGAAAAGGAGATATTGGATTCCAAACAACTGATTTACATGTGAATTTTCTAAGAGTCAACCGGTTGATAAAATCAAGAGTAATTGTAGCTAATTTGAACTAAAAAAGTAAGTCTAGAAGTCGTGTGGTGCCTTACTATGTGTGTTTTTAATCCTTTAGCCCTGCACCGAGTGAACTGACCACAGTATCTTCTGAAACCTTCTACGATGCCAAGTGAGCTATGACGAATAAATCCGTATATATGTGTCCGTATATGTGTACACACACACACACACACACACACACACATTCAGAGAAATTGATGTTTGGGATGTTCACTCTCAGGAGCACCTGGGAATACAGAGTTCCCTTCATATATTTTTAAAGCCCTCTCATGGTAAGCTTCAACGTGTAATATTCTTTGTCTTGAAATTGAGATAGAAAAGATGCACAGGTCATAAGGGAAGTCTTTTTAATCCTAGAATTTGTCACCCTTGATTACTGTGCATGAAATTCTACTAGAGATGGCAAGGAAGGAGAGAAACTTATTTGGAGCAAGGAGGAGTTAGCAGTGGACAGGGAGCCAGAGGAGGCCTTAGCAGAGAAGATGGGAGCTAATAGACTGGGATCTGTCCCCCATCCTCCAGAGTTCTGCTGCCGTGTGAGGCTGGTGTCCCAGACCCAAACCCACCCTAGTATAGAGGGAGTCCCTGACTCTGGCCTGCAGTGACTTGACCCTATCTGAGGGCCAGGAAAGACAGCCATGATCGAGGACAGTCAAGGGTGAAGGAGGGACTTGAGAAGCAGGAAATTAGGTAGCGGAAGACAGAAGCACACCTGCAAATTGAAGTCGATTTTGAAATAACTTCCACCACAAAAGGCTGTTACACCATGGGTCAAGTTCAGTAGTAAAGAACTGTACTTAAATCTCGAATCATTAACTTTTTTGGTAGGTCTAAAATATTTGTTACAAACATATATAGCATTATATCTAGGGAAAAGGAGATATTGCATTCCAGATAACTGATTACATGTGAATTTTCTGAGTAAACCAGTTAATGAGGTCAAGAGTAATTGTAACTAATTTGAACCAAAAAAGTAAGTCTGGAAGTCACGTGGTACCTTACTATGTGTGTTTTTAATCCTTTCACACTGTCCTGAGTAAATTGACAACAGAAACCGCTGATGAAACCTCTGATGAAATGTGAGATAGAAAGATAGATATATATAAACAGAAATATATATATATATATAAATACAGAGAGGGAGATGTATTGAGATTTGGGGGGTTTGTTTTCAGCAGCATGCATGACATTACAGAGTGTCCTTGACACTAGTTGGATAAAAGAGAAATAGGTCGTAAGAGGGTTGCTTCTTACCCCTTTTGTCACCCTTATTAGCAGCAAAAACCCTTAGAATGCTGTCAGATTGCCCATCTATAAGACTCTGCTAAAGTGGTCCCAGAGAGCAGGAAAACCTATTTGAAGCAAGGAGAAGTAATTCTGAAGGGGTTCAGGAGTAAAGAAATGTACGTGAACTTGATTCACTAAGTTGTTTTTCCTAGGACTCAGATCTTCATTACAAATATATAAAGTCTCATTTCTAGGGAAAAATTAAATATCAGTTTCAAGTAACTGATTAAAGTATTATTTTTTAGGACAAGTAGATTACAAGTTATTGAAAAATTGTAGCTAATTCTCATTTAAAAATAAGTCTAGAGAAACATGTAACGTCTTACTATGTGCATTTCTAATCCTTTAGCTGTGACTCAAATGAGTCGAAAACCATAACCCATGTTAGACCCATGCCTGAAAGGTGAGATGTAAATACATATATAGAAAGAGATGGGGGGATATTGACACTTGTGAAATCTGATTATTTATTGAATGGAGTCCTTATCTCAGGAAGTTATTTGAATCCTGTCCAAGGAGGAGAAAAGATATCCATGATATGTGACAAGTAGAAGGTGGTAGAGGGACCCAGGTTCCAAATAACTAATTAACTTATAGTTTTTTAGAGTTCTATCAGTTTATGAATTGTAGAGCAATTGTACCTGATTTCAACCAAAACAGTAAGTATACAAAGTTACTTGGTTCTGACAATGTACATTTTCCATCTTTCACACTGGCCTGAATAAATTGATATCAGAAGTCTGTGATGGCTTTGATATGTCTTACCTGTCAATGAAGGTTCCATCCAGCAATACCGATGTCATTTGTTTGAGTCAGTGCTATATATATCCATCTTGAGAGAGAGAGAAAAAGAGAGTGAGAAAGACAGACAGACAGAGATAGAAAGAGAGAGAGAAAGAGAAACAGCTATTTGCAAAATTCAGTCTTGGAAGTGTCTATGGAAATACAGTGTTTTCTGGAGAATAATTCTAAAATTATTTCTAAAAAATTAGGTCTTCCAGTGAGCCAAATCATGTTTCCTCTGTTTTTTAGATTCAAAGGATTCTTTTTGTTGAAATAAATTTTTCATATCACTGTTCCATGTAGCACATTTCTAATGATATATTCTTGCATTTGTTGGTGGTTAAAGAATAAAGGAACAACTCTCCAGGCTCGATAATGGTACTGAGGACACTGACTTATCTGATTCTTGTGGGTAAGTCAGTTTGAAATTTGGAGGGAGGGAGCAGTTGGTGGATCTCTTATCTTTGCAAAGATAGGGCTTGTGTTGAGGCAAGAAAGAAAAAGGAAAATTGTGGAAAGGTATCCAAATGTTTGGGGGGGTACACAATTATAACTAATTGAATTTGCAGATAAGTACCACGTGTAAAAAAAGTATTTCCACATACTCACAAATAAATGTTCTTCTAGTTTGAAAATGTGAAAATAGACTTAGTAGATAATAATTTTATTATAAAGTTTCTTTCTTAACAAAGGATTGCAGAATGCTGTTTACCCTTCAACTGTATTCCTTTCCTGTTTTTCCTGGATATATACTGATTCTTGGTTTTGTTGCTTTTGTCTATGAGGAAATGAGACTGATAGAAAAAGCAAATGTGTTCTGCTGAATAAAGCCCTCTTCATGATTATTGGAATTTTATTAATTTTGACTTGTTTCTGAGTAATCTTACTGAGAGTACTTCCTGCTGCACTGATCTTCAGGCATTTTTACCACAGACTCACAGCAAGGAAACAATAGATTCCTAAAATGGCATGTGTCTGAACTGCGGAAATATTCATGAGATTTTTCTTCTGCTCGTCTCTTGGACAGTTATTTAACCATTCACCAGCTTGTGTCAATGTTGGAGAGTGAGTAGTGCTGAAGAGGATATTAACTGATAACTTTTGCAATTTTTTTGTTGTCTGGACAAAGACAATATGGAAAATAAGAGTGACCAGTGAATACAAATAGTTCTTCAAATTACCCATTAATTTCCATTTTCTGTGACTTTTTTCACCATGGGCCATCAATGAAGAGTTCACTCTGTCACTTCATTAAATTTTATGTCTGCATATTAGCTATATATCTTCTGCAGTGAGGCCGAGGGCTGGGGCAAAATTTGAATAGATTGAGCAAGGCAAGCATTTCCTGTTTCTTACCCCCTCCAAACAAAATAAAGTGGTTTTGTTTTGTTTTCTTAGTTACAAATGCTTATTGTATAGATACAAGTGACATTTGCGATAGTATCTGTGAGAAACACTGGTGTTTCAGACTAGGAGGATGGTTTTTGATTTGGAGTTTGACCTGGAAACAATGCTTGACTTTGACATCTAATATTCACTGGACACTCGGCAAGTCACTAAACCTCTTTAAACTTTAGATCATTCACCTGTAAACTGTAAAAATAATGCTATGTACAGTATCTATCTACTGGGTGTTGTAGAATAAAAAACTAATAATAAAGGTAAATTAGTATGTGTGAAAGTGCTTTTAAAGCTCTAAAGCACCACAAATAAGCTTTATGCTAAAAACCAAAAGTAACACAACAGTTCATTATTAGGAAAATCAGAAAATACAGACAAACAATAAATTCACCCATAAATAGCCATTCTTAATTTTTGATCCATGCCCTTCCAGGTTCTTTAGAGATATACATTTTTTGTTTATGGGTATGGTATCACATGTACCTTCTTTTTAAAAATAACCTTATTGCTCAGTGACGTATCACATATTTCTGTTTTAATAAATATACATATGCATTTACAACACTATATTTTCTTTAATTTCAGATTTTTATTGTTGCCTGAAGTCCTACCAATAGCTAACTTTATTTATTTTTAAATTTACAACATTATTTTTAACAGCTATACAATACCTCATAGTGTAGATGTGTCATAGTTTATTTAAGTAATCAGATATCAATGGACATTTAAATTGTTTACAACTTTTTACTCATACAAAGAGTGATGAATATCTTTGAGACCAAACCTCTATATATTATTATTTCCTTATGATAAGTTCTCAGAAATGGAAATTGTGTCAAAAGGAATGCTTGTGAGGCTCTTGATATTGATATGCCCTCCCAAATCACAATATAAAAGTGTACGTTTCCTCCATTCCCATGAGTTTCATAGAACTTGTATTTCATTGTTTGCAAATTACCTTAGCCCATTTAAAATTGGGATATTAGGGGCTGGCCCCACGGCCAAGTGATTAAGTTCATGCACTCCGCTGCAGGCAGCCCAGTGTTTCGTTGGTTCGAATCCTGGGTGCGGACATGACACTGCTCATCGAACCACACTGAGGCAGCATCCCACATACCACAATTAGAAGGACTCACAATGAAGAATATACAACTATGTACCAGGGAGCTTTGGGGAGAGAAAAAAGAAAAAAATAGAATCTTTAAAAAAATAAACAAATAAATAAATAAAATTGGGATGTTATCGGGGGGTGACGTCAGCAACATGGTGGCATGAGCTCACCTGGGACTCTCCCCTCCAAATTACAACCAAAAAGAGCAACTGCTTTCCAACCAAAATAAAAATTCCTAATAACAGAAATTGTCAGAGACCCACAGCAGCCAAATGCCGGAGGGTGGAGAGGCTGGAGCCACCCTCGGAGGAGCTGGAACTGGGTAGGAAAGAACTTTGCTCCCTCCCCTAGAGACTGGGATTTGCTGCTGTGGGTGAGGGAAGGAGTGGGGGAGGGGCCGCGCGTGTGGGGATCATCCAGGACTCCCACTGCCGGTGCAGTGGAAACCCTCTAACGGGGGAAAGCTTTTGCATGGGGGAACCCCAGCAAACCAGGGCCCTCGGAGACCAGAGAGCAAGAGCTGACCCCAATCCAGGTCAGCACGCAAGAGAAAGTGCCCCTCCTCCCCCAACCCACACTGCACGCGGCCATCGCAGCTGAAGGTAGAGGGCTCAGAATGCAAGGCTCTCGACCCCCATCTAGTGGCAACAGGCTGTAACTGCAACCAAATAATAGCATCATGTGCAAAAACTGCTCCTCTACCATCCAGCAATTTATAAAAGCTCCAGTCCAACAGGAAAACAATAAAAATACAGAAGTAGGTCCTGAGGATTTGGAAATAGGTAAACTAAGTGAAGATGAGTTCAAAATAGCTATCATCAAAATATTCAATGAGGTAAAGGGAAATATAGAGAAACAAGTCAATGAGTTCTGGAGTTACTTCCCAAAAGAGATTGAAATTATAAAGAAGAATCAATTAGAAATACTAGAGGTGAAAAATACAATGGATCAGATAAAACAGGGTACGGATTCTCTGAATGCCCGTGTAGACACCATAGAGGAGAAAATTAGCATAATCTAAGATAGACAGGCTGAATGGCTCCAGACAGAGGAAGAAAGGGAACTAAGAATTTAAAAAACTGAAGAAAATCTCAGAGAAATAGCTGACTCAATGAGAAAATGCAACTTAAGAATCATCGGAATTCCTGAGGGTGTGGAAAAGGAAAATGGAGCAGAAAGTATGCTCAACGAAATAATAGAAGAGAACTTCCCAAATCTAGGGATTTAGAGATAAATGTGTGTGAAGGAAGCTTTCAGATCTCCTAGATTTGTCAATGTAAAAAGACCTACTGCAAGGCATATAGTAGTAAAAATGGCAAAAATGAATGACAAAGAAAGAATACTCAGGGCAGCAAGGCAGAAGAAAATAACCTACAAAGGAACCCCTATCAGACTTTCAGCGGATTTCTCTACAGAAACCTTACAAGCTAGGAGAGATTGGAGTGGCATATTCAAAGCTTTAGAGGATAAAAATCTTCAGGCAAGAATACTCTATCCAGCAAAAATATCCTTCAGATATGAGGGAGAAATTAAATCTTTTCCAGACAAACAAAAGCTAAGGGACTTCATAGTCACAAGACCTCCACTACAAGAAATCCTCAAGAAGGCTCTCATACCTGAGAAAAGATAAAAAGGGAGAAAGGGGTCACAAAACACAGAGTAGGGAGACAGATAGAATCTGAATAGGATAGCAAATATTCAACTATATCATTAGGATAAAGGGAAGGAAATCACCAAAGCAAAGACAATCTTATCACTCTAACCACAAACTCACAACACGAGCTGGAATAAGAGATGAAAATAATAATTTAGGAGGAGAGGAGGAAAGGGTCTGAAACAGTCTAGGCTAAGGAAGTAAGAGACCACCAGAAAATGGACTATGTTATACACGAGATTCTGAATACAAAGTTCAGGGTAGCCACTAAACTAAAAAACAGAACAGAGACACGAAACATAAATAAGAAAAAATCTAAGAAACCCAGCATAAGAAATTGCAGTAGTCAATAGGTAGGCTAAAACATACAGGACGAGAAACAAAGGAAGCACAGGAAAACTGGAAAACGAGCAACAGAATGACAACATTAAGCCCTCATGCATCAATACTCACCTTCAATGTAAATGGATTGAACTCTCTAATCAAAAGACACAGAGTGGCAAAATGGATTAAAGAACAAGATCCAACAATTTGTTGCCTCCAGGAAACACACCTCAGCTCCAAGGACAAACACAGGCTCAGAGTGAAGGGGTGGAAGACAATACTCCAAGCTAATAGCAAACAAAAGAAAGCAGGTGTCGCAATACTTACATCAGACAAAACAGACTTCAAGATAAGGCAGGTAAAGAGAGACACAGAGGGCCAAAATATATAATGATCAAAGGGACACTTCATCAAGAAGAAATAATGCTTATAAATGTCTATGCACCCAACACAGGAACACCAAAGTTCATAAAGCAACTATTAACAAACCTAAAAGACGATATCAAAAATAACACAATAATAGTAGGGGACCTCAACACCCCACTCACATCAATGGACAGATCATCCAGACAGAAAATCAATAAAGAAACAGTGGAGCTAAACAAAAAGCTAAAACAGTTGGACTTAATAGACATATATAGAACACTCCATCCAAAAACAGCAGAATACATATTCTTCTCATGCGTGCATGGAACATTCTCAAGGATAGACCATATGTTGGGAAACAAGGCAAGCCTCTACAAATTTAAAAAAATTGAAATAATAACAAGCATCTACTCCGATCATAATGCTATAAAGCTAGAAATTAATTACGAGAAAAAAGCTGAGAAAAGCACAAGGATGTGGAGACTAAACAATAGGCTATCGAACAAGCAATGGATCATTGAAGAAATTAAAGAAGAAATCAGAAAATACCCGGAGACAAGTGAAAATGATAACATGCTATACCAACTCAGCAAAAGCTGTGTTAAGAGGAAAATTCATTGCAATTCAGGCACATCTTAACAAACAAGAAAAATCCCAAGTCAGCAATCTTAAACTACACCTAACTGAACTAGAGAAAGAAGAACAAACAAAGCCCAAAGTCAGCAGAAGGAGAGAAATAATAAAAATCAGAGCAGAAAGAAATGCTATTGAAACAAAAAAGGCAGTAGAAAGGATCAATGAAACAAAGAGCTGGTTCTTTGAGAAGATAAATAAAATTGACAAACCCCTAGCCAGACTTACAAAGAAAAAAAGAGAGAAAGCTCAAATAAACAAAATCAGAAATGAAAGAGGAGAAATAACAACAGACTCCACAGAAATACAACGGATTATAAGAGAATACTACGAAAAACTCTATGCCAGCAAAATGGATAACCTAGAGGAAATGGATAAATTCTTGGACTCCTACAATCTCCCAAAGCTCACTCAAGAAGAAGCAGACAATTTGAACAGACCAATCACAAGGAAAGAGATTGAAGCAGCAATCAAAAGCATCCCAAAAAATAAAACCCCAGGACCAGATGGCTTTCCTGTGGAATTCTACCAAACTTTCAGAGAGGATTTAATACCTATCCTTTTCAAGCTATTCCAAAAAATTGAGGAGGATGGAACACTTCCTAACACATTCTGTGAGGCCAACATCACGCTGATACCAAAGCCTGACAAGGACAGCACGAGAAAGGAGAACTACAGGCCAATATCACTGATGAACATAGATGCAAAAATTCTCAACAAAATTTTGGCAGCCCAAATACAGCAATACATCAAAAGGATCATACATCAGGATCAAGTGGGATTCATACCAGGGACACAGGGATGGTTCAACATCCGCAAAGCAATCAACGTGATACACCACATCAACAAACTGAGGAATAAAAACCACACGATCATCTCAATAGATACAGAGAAAGCATTTGACAAGATCCAACAGCCATTTATGATAAAAACTCTGAACAGAATGGTGATAGAAGGGAACTACCTCAACATAATAAAGGCCATATGTGACAAACCCACAGTCAACATCATGCTCAATGGGCAAAACCTGAGAACCATCCCCTGAAAACAGGAACGAGACAAGGACGCCCTCTATCACCACTCTTATTTAACATAGTACTGGAGGTTTTGGCCAGAGCAATTAGGCAAGAAAAAGGAATCCAAATAGGGAGGGAAGAAGTGAAACTCTCGCTGTTTGCAGATGACATGATCTTATATATAGAAAACCCCAAAGAATCCATTGGAAAACTTTTAGAAGTAATCAACAACTACAGCAAAGTTGCAGGGTATAAAATCAATTTACATAAATCAGTAGCATTTCTATACTCTAATAACGAACTAACAGAAAAAGAACCCAAGAACACAATACCATTCACAATTGCAACAAAAAGAATAAAATACCTCGGGATGAATTTAACTAAGGAAATGAAAGACATATACAATGAAAACTACAAAGCTTCTCTGAAAGAAATGGATGACAATGTAAAGAGATGGAAAGACATTCCATGCACATGGATTGAAAGAAGAAACGTAGTTAAAATGTCCATTCTACCTAAAGCAATCTACAGATTCAACACCATCCCAATGAGAATCCCAATGACATTCTTTACAGAAATAGAACAAAGAATCCTAAAATTCATATGGGGCAACAAAAGCCCTCGAATTGCTAAAGCAATCCTGAGAAAAAAGAGCGCAGCTGGAGGCATCACAATCCCTGACTTCAAAACATACCACAAAGCTACAGTAATCAAAACAGCATGGTACTGGTACAAAAACAGGTGCACAGATCAATGGAACAGAATTGAAAGCCCAGAAATTAAACCACACATCTATGGACAGCTAATCTTCGACAAAGGAACTGAGAGCATACAATGGAGAAAAGAAAGTCTTTTCAACAAATGGTGCTGAGAAAACTGGAAAGCCACATGTAAAAGAATGAAAATTGACCATTCTTTTTCACCATTCACCAAAATAAACTCAAAATGGATCGAAGACCTAAAGCTGAGACCTGAAACCATAAGGCTTCTAGAAGAAAACGTAGGCAGTACACTCTTTGACATCAGTATTAAAAGGATCTTTTCGGACACCATGTCTTCTCAGACAGGGGAAACCATAGAAAGAATAAACAAATGGGACTTCATCAGACTAAAGAGCTTCTTCAAGGCAAGGGAAAACAGGACTGAAACAAAAAAACAACCCACTAGCTGGGAAAAAAATATTTGCAAGTAAAACATCCGGCAAAGGCTTAATATCCATAATACATAAAGAACTCACACAACCCAACAACAAAACATTGAACAACCCAATTAAAAAAATGGGCAGGAGACATGAACAGACATTTCTCCAAAGAAGATATACGGATGGCCAATAGGCACATGAAAAGATGTTCATCATCACTGATCATCAGGGAAATGCAAATCAAAACTACACTAAGATATCACCTTACACCCATTAGAATGACAAAAATATCTAAAACTAATAGTAACAAATGTTGGAGTGGTTGTGGAGAAAAAGGAACCCTCATACGCTGCTGGTGGGAATGCAAACTGGTGCAGCCACTATGGAAAACAGTATGGAGATTCCTCAAAAAATTAAAAGTAGAACTACCATATGATCCAGCTATCCCACTATTGGGTATCTATCCAAAGAGCTTGAAATAAGCAATTCCAAAAGTCCCATGCACCCCAATGTTCATTGCAGCATTATTTACAATAGCCAAGACGTGGAAGCAACCTAAGTGCCCATCAACAGATGATTGGATAAAAAAAGACGTGGTATATATATACAATGGAATACTACTCAGCCATGAAAAAGAACAAAATTGTCCCATTTGCAACAACATGGATGGACCTTGAGGGAATTACATTAAGTGAAATAAGCCAGATAGAGGAGGACAATCTCTGTATGACTCCACTCATATGAGGAATTTAAATACGTCGACAAAGAGAACAGATTAGTGGCTACCAGGGGAAAGGGGGGGTGGGGGTGGGCAAAAAGGGTGAAGGGTTGCACCTACAACACGAGTGACAGACAATAATGTACAACCGAAATTTCACAAGATTGTAACCTATCACTACCTCAATAAAAAATTTAAAAAATAAAATAAAATAAAATTGGGATGTTATCTCTGTCATTGGATTGAAAAGTTAAATATATCAATCTTTTTTATGTCATATATAGGGCAAGTAATTTTTCCCAGGTTGTCTAGCTTTTCACTGTGTATAAATTTATAGTCTTTTTTTTTTCTAACATCTGTTGCCAATCTTCCTCTTTTTTTTTTTCTTTACATGAGCCACCAACATAGAATGGCCACTGAAAGATGAGTGGCATAGGTCCGCGCCTGAGAACCAAATCCAGGCCGCAGAAGCAGAGTGCACTGAACTTAACCACTAGGCTGCCAGGGCTGGCCCATAGAAGTTTATAATCTTCATGCATTTGAATATATCTCTACTTTCCTTTGTGATTTATGCCTTTAGTGTCATACGTAGAAAGTCTTTCTCTACCCAAGGTTTTAATATAGTCACCAAAATTTCTTCTTCTATATTTTGAATTTGTTTTCTACATTTGAATAAAACATCTGTCCAGAATTTATTTTGTATTAAGATATAAAATGTAGGAATCTACTTTTCTCCCAAGTGACTACCTAGTTTCCCCAACATCAAAATTGCATCCCCCTCCATTGCTCTTGCCCTATTTTAATGATCTCTATTGCACTTATCACTTTATAACTTATGTTATTTACTTATTTATTATACTTATGGTCTGTCCTCATAACAAGAGTGCAAGCATCATGAAGGAAGAAAATTTTGTCCATTTTGTTAACTGCTGTATCTCCAGTGACTAAAACAGCACCATAGTACGTAGTAGGCACTCAATGACTTTGGTCGAATGAATGAACCTATTGTTGAAAAAATTTCTATTTTCTTCAGTGATTTTTAAATGTCTCTCTATTTTATTATGAATCTTTGCATACCGGCTCTGTTTCCAGAATTTATTTTATTCCATCATTTTACTAGCCTTTTGATTACAGCACACTTTTCACACCTTAAGGTATAATTTACAGCATAGTAAATGTTCTTTAAAAACTTAAGCTACAATTTATATTTAATGAATTTTATGCATTGTGTGGCAATTCTATGAGTTTTGACTAATACATAGATTCGTGTAACCACTGTCATAATCATGACACAGAAAAATTCTATCATCCTTTTAAAATTTCTCAAGTCCTTTTGTGTTCAACCTTTCCCCCAAATCTAGCCCCTGGCAATGACTGATCTATTTTCTGTCCCTACAGTTTTACCTTTTCCAGAATGTCATGTAGTTGAGTTGAACAGTATGTAGCCAATTGAAATTGGCTTCTTTCATATAGCTTAATGCATTGGAGATTCATCCATATAAATACGTGTATCAGTAGTCTGTTTCTTTTTATTGCTGAGTAGTATGCCATTATATGAATATTCCATATTTTCCTATCCATTCACCCATTGATGGACGTTTAGATTATTTCCAGTTTTGGCCTGTTATGAATAATGTGGCTATGAACATTTGCATATACGTCTTTGTGTGGGCGTAAGGATTGCTGAATCTTATGGTAAAGTGTAGTTTAATTGTATAAAAAATAGTTTCCAAAATGGCTGTACTGTTTCACATGTATGAGGGTTCTGGTTGCTCTGCATCCTTGCCTGTACTTCGTATTGTCCGTCTGTTTTCTTTCACTTTGTTTTTTAAGACATTGTAATAGGTGAGTAGAGGTATCTCACTGAGACTTGAAATTGTATTTTCATAATGACCAATGATGTTGAGCATCTTTTCGTATGCTTACTTGCTATCCATTGATTTCCTTTGGTGAAGTGTCTATCCAAGTTTTTGGTCTGTTTTTAAATTCTTTTTCCTTATTGTTGAGTTTTGAGAGTTCTTTATATGTTCTGGATACAAATTCATCAGATAAATATTTTGCAAATATTTTCTCCCAATCTGTAGCTTGTCCCTGTTTTGGTTTTTTTTTTTTACACAGCAGAAATTTTTAATTTTGATAAAATTCAATTTTTTCTTTCATGATTATGATTTTTGGTGTACTGTCTAAGATATGTTTTTCTAACCCAAGGTCACAAATATTTTCTCCTATGTTTTCTTCTAGAAATTTCATAGTTTTAGGTTTTACATTTAGGTACATGGATCCATTTTGGGTTCGTTTTGGTGTATGTTGTGTGATATAGGTTGAAGACTGTTCTTTTGTATATGTATGTCCAATAATTCTACTACAATTTCTTGTGAGACTATTTTTTCTCTGTTGAATTGCCGTTGCATCTTTGTTGAAAATCAGTTGACCACGTACAAGAGTCTATTTCTGGACTCTATTTTGTTCCACTGTTCTATGTGTCGATTCTTTCTTCTATACCACACTGTCTTGATTATTTAACTTTATAGTAAGTCTTTAAATCAGGGAGTGGTATCACTTTGCCTTTCCATGTGAATTTTAGAATCAGGTTATCAATATCTACAAAAAATTGTGCTGTGATTTTTTAATAGAAATTGTATTGAATCTATAGCTTGGTTTGAGGAGAAGTGACATCTTAACAATGTTGAGTCTTCTAATCTATGAACATGGTACATCTCTTACCTTAAAATCTTTTTTTCTTTAATCATGTTTTGTAATTTTCAGTGTACAGATCCTGCACATATTTCGTTAATTTACACCAAAGTGTTTTGTGGGTTTTGGTGTTAATATAAATGGTGTAGTTGCTTAAATTTCCATTTTTCAATAGTTCATTGCTAGTATATAGAAATATAATTGTTTTGTTTATTGACCTTTTATCTGATAACTTTATTAAACTCACTTATTAGTTCTATTAGCTTCTTTGTAGATTCCTTGGGATTTTCTGGGTAGACAAGCATATCTTCTACAAATAGAGTTTTATTTCTTCCTTTCAAATCTATACGCCTTTTATTTCCTTTTCTTGCCTTATTGCATTGACTAGAACCTCCAATACAATTTTGAATAGAAGAATAGTGAACTGACATCCTGGATTGCTAATCATTGGGAGAAAATATTCAGTCTTTCACCATTAGGAATGATATTAGCCATGGGATTTTTGTAAATGTCCATTGTCAGGCTAAGGAAGTTCCCTTCTATTCCTAGTTTGCTGAAAGTTTTTATTATGAATGGACCTTAAATTTTTTGGAAAAAAAAATTTACATCTATTGAGATGACTGTATGTTTTATTTTCCTTTGTTTATTGACATGGTGAATTACATTAATTTTAGAGTATTGAACCATCCTTGAATTCATGGAACAAACACCACTTGGTCATGATGCATTTTCTTTTTTATGTTGCTGGATTCGATTTCCTAACGTTTTGTTAAGGATTTTTGCATCTGTATTCATGAGGGATGTTGGTTGGTAATTTTCTTGTCATGTAACATCTTTACTGATTTGGCTGGTCTAACAAAGATAGAATAATCAGGGTAATGCTGGTCTCTTAATATGAGTTTGGAAATAGTCCTCTTTTTCTCTTTTCTGGAAGAGTTTGTTTAGAATTGGTATTATTTCTTCACTTAAAAATTGGGCTTGGATTTTTTGTTGTTGGAAAGTTTTAAACTACAAGTTCAATTTCCTTAAAAGGTATATTATCTTTTAGACTATTCAGCTTATCTATTTTTTCTTGAGCAAATGTTAGTAGTTCATGTCTTTCAGGCAATATCTCCATTTAATCTAAGTTGTCATGTATGGCACCTTTTTAATTTCTGTAATGATAAAATGCAATTAAATATCTTGTATGTCGGTATTCTCCCACTGCAATGGTTTTATTACATTGTGGTCAGAAAATATAGCCTGCATAATTTTTATATTTTAAAGTACATTGAAGTTTTTTGTGTCTTATTACAGGATGAGTTTCTTCAAATATTTCATACGAATTCTTTAAGTATGTGTTTGCTGCACAATAGAAGTTTCTATATTTCAATATATATATATATATTTAAGAATAGATAGTATTTGGCCAGAGACACTCAGATCTTATCTTTGCCACCAATACTCCCAAGGGAAGTACATACCCTGTGGACCAAGCCAGGCAAAAGACACTCCTAGTTACTTTGGAGCTTCCTCTCCAAACCCCGGTAGAGAATTCTAATGAGCTAACTTAGGTTGGAATCAGATCTGAAGCTGGACTCAGCTCTCTTCAACCAGAGTTTACACTATAAACTGGGAATGTAGCCTTGTGTGTTGTGGATAGTTTGGGGGAAAAGTCCAGAGCCCTAGTGTGAGAGCAGGAAGACCAAAGAATCATCCTGGTGCCCTTAGTGCTTTGAGTATGGCCACATGCCTTCTCCAGCATCTGTACAGAGAAGTAAGCGTCCAATGGGAAAGACAGGACCTGACCCCAATACACATCTCACCTCTTTTCAACATGGCCTTGTTAATGTCCTATAGAATCTACCTTCTATCAATATAAGATGTCTTGGTCATAGTTAATATGTTTACTTTGAATTCAACTTTGATATTAATATTACAACTTTTAATATTTTGAGATTTAACGTTTGCATCTCATATCTTTGTCCATCTCTTTATTTTCAAACTATCATTTTAATTTAGTTTTTGTCTCTTGTATATAGCATATTGTGCATTTAGTTTTTAAACTTATCTGAGAGTATTTGCCAGTATTTAATATGACAGTAACGTGCTTGTATTTGTTATCATTTCTGGTATTTTAGGTTTTATTTGCTATCATCTTCCTTTGTTTTCTGTGTTAAACATTCTCTTCATATTTTATCTTTAAATTTTTCTGTATTTTGCTATTAATTCATTGTTTTTATTCTTGTCAATTTTTAATGATATGAAAGTTATAAACTTATTTTTAGAGAACATAATTGTGCCCTTGTTTCTCCGTCAGTATCCAGGTTAACACTAGACTTGTACCTGGGAAAGAGAAGAAATGAGACTTGCTTTTACTTCTATCTTCTTACAAACCTTAAATCCTAAGTTGTGTGAGAAAACCTGCAAATTTAAGTCCATGGTATTATCAAGAATCTTAGATTATCTTTGTTTTTAGAATCATTTGTTCCATGTGCTCCATTAACAATGATTATTTAGACAGTTCTGAATTGTTATGATTTAATTTCTTAACCTTGTCTCTATAAGGTATCTTTCTTACTCCCGCATTCTTCCTTTTGACTCATTGCTCAGTTGGCTTGAGCACTTGGAGTAATTGTTTTTAGGAAAGGTATGTGGCTGCTATGCTTTGAGTTGCTTCATGTTGGAGAGTATCTGTCTGTTGCTCCTAAATATGAACAGTACTTTTCCTGGATATAGAGTCAATGAGTCACAGTCCTTTCCCTGCAAACTCTAAACATATTGTTTGAAGTTCCATTTACATAGCACACTGTTTTTAAAAAATCTCAATTGCATATTTACTTGGGGTAGTTTTGTGAGGCACTGAAAGTGATAGGAGGCCCTGAAGCCATCCTAAGTCATACCTTTGTGCCCCCATGATTCTGTCAGTCATGGTTCTGTGTGTTCACTTTGTCAGGCAAGTTCAGATTTATTATAACATTTCATTGCTATCTGGAGATCCAGTAGTCTGTGTGGTTGAGAAAGGGCTTGTATTAAGAGAATGGTAACCTCAGGGGGAAATTCACCTCTTTTGGCCAATCAGTTCCCATCCCTGTCAGCCTCAACTCACTAAGCCTGGGCAGAGGTTGTGGGTGCAGGTAAAGGAGGGAGAGATTAGAGGGAGTGGGGAGCTCTTGTATCCCAGGTTAGCCTAAGAGTATTCATCCGTGGCCAATTTTGGTGGTGCCCTAGTTCTGTTCTTCATCCATCATCTCCATTCTTCAGTCTTGGGCACAGGCTATGAGCACTGCCTTGGGCTTGATCCCACTTGGAGTGGAATTTGTGTCCTGTGTTGGAAGCTTCAGCAGGGCATGAAACTGCACCCCAGTGGCTACCTTGTCTTTAGCCATAGGATAAAATGAGGCATAACTGTGGAGTTCATCAAAGAGGCTCCTCTTCCTCCTCCTATTAATGGAAGGAGCCCAGTCTGTATGTTATTTCTCCTTTGAAATGCATCTTATTAAAATTCCTTATTAAATTACCCGCAAAGAGCACTTGCAACTCCAAATGTGACTCTCATTAATGTTTAACTGTCATATTCATGGGATGTCTTGTTTCAAGAGATGAATATTACAGGACAAGATGGGTGCTCCCTACCCATGCCTGAAGTCCCTTCTTTGATTGCTGTGGAAATAGGTCTGGCCAAGGTTTGATGACTTGCCCAGGATCCCACAGCTCATGAATGGGAGAACTGGAACACAGGTCTCTCCTATCACTCCCTCTATCTCCATGCTATGTTGCTTTAGTTGATGACGCCAAGCTTAATATTACCATAAAGGTGGGGTTGGGGCTTTATAGGCAAAGGAAATGTTACTAGACATCTAAAGTTTGGTGTTTTATTCATATTCCACATATGAAAGTAAAAAAAAAATCATGAAGCAGAAATGTGAAAATTTTAGTTATTAGTAAAAAGCACCTTGTTATGCAACTTCTGAAGAATTTTCTTTTAAAATTATATTTATAAAGGCCTTTGTTTATTGGTTAAATTCATATTATATGTTAGAAGAAATCTGTGATAAACTTGAAAACTCTTGAATTTTATTTTTACTTCTTTTTGCAGCCAAGAGATTAAGAAAGTTATACGCTTAATTGTATCATCTTTCATAATCAGGTATGTGAGACCCTAAAAAAAGAGGTAATTAAATATGTATCCATTTAATGTGAATTTTGTTTTAATGAGAAAGGATCTAGGAGGAGAAAAAAAGCATTTCCACTGTCAGTATGTTACTAAATAGCCCCCGTGTCCCATATAATGTAATCTAATTTATCTTGGAAGGTTAGTTTAACCTGAACATTAAGAATTGCAAAGAAACGGCATTCCCCTAAGTCTAATGGTAACATATTAGTATGTTTTTTCCTACCTGGAAAAGTAAAAATAATGATGCATGCACTTTAAAATTCTACAATTACAAGTAAAGTGTTTTATTAAATACCTTATTTGTCTCGAATTACTCCTTAATTCTGAAAGCATTCTATTTAGGCTTCTTCTCCACATGATGGCAAGATTTCATACTATCATACAGCTTCACACAATATACTTGCCTCCTTTTAAATTTATAATATTTTAATTTGTGTTGCAATTGGAAAAAAGTACTTTGAAGACTAATTAATTCATCTTCATAGATTCTACAAATAGTGTAATCAATTTATGGATAATGTGTTTAGAATACGTAAGAGAAAGGCTTCGGAGTTACTTTAGAGTTCAATCATGTATATATTTTTGGAATCGAAGTCCTTCTCATGTGCCCAGCATATGCTAGAAACATCCATTAATGTGTAATCATATACTTGCTGAAAATCTCACTGATGAAAAGATCTTACTGGTCAAAGTGGTCTTTTTAGGGCTTATGTTAGTCATGCTTTCACTTGGTTTTTATCACTAAATTCTTAATAATTATCAAGACTAATGAGGTTTTATTTACTATGAGAAATTCGTAGAGACCTCTTGTAAAGTTCTTGAATTTTAAGAAGAGTTTACAAGCAGAGATAAGTAATTTTAATTCAGTTTGACAGTTCTATGTTGGAGGGTTAGTCTGATGTGTCTATTATAAAGGAGCATGATAACATGAAGTGGTTTTGTGGGAATTTTATTTTCCTAAATGCTTCTATTGGGTGAAAACTGAGTAATTTTGTTGAAATTCTAAGACAACACAGTTCTCCCTGCCACTGACAGTTTAATCCTAAATAATGACATTTTAGTATCAGATCCCTGGGCTAAATGTAGTCTAACTATAGAGGTGAAAACCAATTCATCTTTATTCTGTTTATTTATTTGTTTGTTTGTTTTAGAATATTTGGAATCTTGCTCGTCTTTGTGGACATGTCTCTTATCATCGCAGATCAATTCATCTCTGATAGCAAAGTGTATATTCCTTTGGAATATCGTTCAATTTCTTTAGCTATTGCTTTATTTTTTTTAATGGATGTTCTTCTTCGAGTATGTGTAGAAGGGTAAGTTTGATTAATTTTTTAAAAACATATAAAGCTATTTTGTAGTGCTATGAGAAGCATCCCAAAGTAATTACCAGGTCAACACAACCAAATTTGTCCCTCTTTATCAAAATAATTCTCCTCGAAGGCACGGTCCACCAGAGAAACAACTATCCAAATCCCAATTTCTACTAGATTGGGCTTTAATATTTTTGTTGTAACTGTCACTCTAGTCTCCAATAATGTATTCTAGATGGTTCCTTCAACAGGTAAAGCTTAATGGGTTTGCAAAATGGGACAAGGCAGCTGATGTGTCTACATGCACATTATTAAGAGGAACATGTATGTGAAGTATAAATATTAATACTTTCATTAAGAATTGAATCTAAATAAAATCTGATAGCATATTAAATACTAGAAAATAGATCATGAACAATCCCCTACCTCAGTTAAAATAAAAACTTTTGTTAAGGTACACAGGAGATCTGAGGCATGCTCATCCTGTCAGCGAGGCTTAGTAGTGAGGCAGCAGTTGATTTTCTCCGCTGCTGACTTTCTGAGAAGGTGGATGGAGTAAGCCAAGCCTTAGAGCTGGACTGCTGTGGAAGTCAGAGACTAAGTTCCCTGGCCTCACTTCATCCAGAGCCTTTCAGAAGGCAGCTTGATTCCTCTCCTCCTGAACTCTACCCTCATGCCTTTGAGCTAAGGACAGTTGCCCACTCCCGGGTTACTCAGAGCCTGAAAGTGGCTACCCTAGAAGTGGAAGCTACCCTAGAACCTTCCCGCGGATCACCAGTGCCCACAGCTGAAGGAGCCAGCGTTGGGGGGAGGAAGGTGCAGTGGGTGCAAGTTCAGCTTTTGCAGGGGAGGCCATACCAGCCCATTGGGATTCCACTCTAGGTACAAAGGCAGATGATGAGTTCGCAGGCCAAAATAGTGGACCTGTCTGCCTCTCACAAGCTCCTCTTCTGCCCTCCTCACAGCCGCGGTTGCTCTAAGGCTGTGACATGTTCAGCTTCCACTGCCCAACAGTACTCTCCAACATCCCACCTTTCTCTCCCACCTATGTGAAGGCATTGCTTGCCTCTTGTTTGATGGTTTGGTTATATCTCTTAACTGAACTTAAACTGCAATATTTATGCTTTTGTCATATATATGTATAAAATAATGAATATGAATAATTTTCTCTGTCTAGTCTAGTAAATGCATTTTAGATAATTCATTAAAATAGAATTGTTAATGGAGATGAGTCAAATAATTCTTGCTTTTAAAATTTCCCTGTCTCTTCTTTGGGGGAGCATAAACTTGTATTTTTTGTTTTACATTATAGGATGCAACGATATTTCTCTGATTTACTTAACTCCTTAGATGCTGTCATTCTTCTGCTGACTCTACTGATTGATATAATTTACATTTTTTATGACTTCAGTTATTTTAATGATATCCCCAGGTAAGAGACATGATTCACGTTTCTTAAACTGTCTTTTTTTTTTTTTGCATTTTCTATGGATTTCATTTTGTATAATCTTTTAACTCTGAATGTGATGATTCTATGCCAGATAAGCTGCTTGAAAATGAAATGTTTAGATAAATTTCCACATACTTAGAAACTAAAGGCTGGTGGTATTTAGGAATCCATGAAGGGTGTACGCACTACGTACCTTTGGTCGAATGAAGAAGATGGAGCACTCAAAGAAGAAACTGGGGACTTTGCCTCTTGTACTAACTTTAACTTCGCTATACTTTGAAATTCCCACTAAATTCCCGTTTAAGCTTCAATCACAAATTCCTTACACATGAAATTCCTGGGTTTTTCCTATAACAAAGAGAGTATTGGTTTGAGCATATGCAAAACTTGAGTGACTCCAATGATAATTCTCTCAAAAAGCAAATGGAACAGAAAACCAGGTGACGTGGATAGCAACACAGAGGTGGAATTTTGCAGTATCATTGGAATGAAGAAAGCTGAGGCAAAATCAGAACTGTTGGGGATCAGGAAACTAAAATGTGTATGAAGAACTGATGGCTTTTCTTCTTTCTACTTTGGCGATGAGGAAAAGAAGAACAAATGCGTACTGGGATGTAGATGTTGGGTGGCTCATTAGGCTTATTTATTAGTCTAATAGCTTGCTTCTTTCTGCACTCCAGCTTCCCAGGACTTCAATTCAGGTGCTAGTGAAACTTGATGTTATGCGATAGGCTTTTGGAGTTGTTTGAAAATAGCTGGAGCCAGTATGGTCCTCTGACCTACAACCTCAGCATCATCTAAGAGCTAGAAATGCAAGAAGGAAAGCACCGCAGGCCCCAGTGACCTACTGAATCAGTGTGTGCACTCAAGTTAGAGAAGCACTAGTCCAAACCATCAGTTCTCTGCCATTGTGTTTTTTTCTGATGGCAGGAGAGACAGTAGCTAGCACACTTGGGAAGTATCTCAATCTACTGCCTGCCTGATGTGTGTTAGTAGCGTAGTGAACCTCTGTTACTGATGGGAGTAACACAGGTGAACAAGAACCCTCAGTTTGTTTGATGGGGAAAAGATTGAAAAATGCTCATCTTAAGCTACAAAAGTTAAATCCACAAATTCTAAGCATCCATCATATAGCTATCTCTCTAGACCAGAGTTTCTCAATCTCAGCACTATTGATATTTTGGACCAGATAATTCTTTGTTATGGAAGCTGTCCTGTTCATTGGTGTTTAGCAGCTTTTCTGTCCTCTATCCACTGGATGCAAGTAGCACCCCCTCAACACACAGTTACAACAACCAAAAATGCCTCCAGACATTGCCAAATATCCCTTGGGTAAGTGGGTGAGAGGCTTGGGGATAGGTGGGGTGTACAAAATTGCCCCTGGTTAAGAATCACTGCTCAAGACTTAGTCCATATTGACAAAATCCTCTATTTCTGTAGTAAAAATGGATCTTTAAAATTTATTGTTAGATTGGCAATTATATTTCGACCTCTACGACTTATCATTCTGATGAGAGTTTTTCATCTGGCTTACCAAAAAAGACATCTTGAAATACTGACCAGAAGGATGGTAAGTGGGCAAAACATGTTTGTGATTCAGAAAAATGTTTGTGTTTCGGGAAATACTGGCGAGTGTTATAGATATGTATATAATCTTCTTTATTTTTATGTTGATTTATATTTTACAAATTAATGATTGTTTTAAACTCTCAGGTTTCAGGAAACAAACGGCGATACAGGAAGGATGGATTTGACTTAGACCTCACTTACATTACTGGTTTGTGAAGTTTAACTATTGATTTACTTACATTAACTTCACATTTTTCTTGTGTGTGGGTAATTATATGTTTATTTTGGTTCTTACCTTGTCTAAAGCATTCTTTATCTGTGAAGACATCTACCACTATGGTAGTGTGACATATTTGTAGTTTAACCCTGACAATGGAAAATCTCCATTGTCATCCCAAATCAGGGTTACTTGGTTACAGTACAGGGAGTTGAAGGAATTTTCAGCTGACTCCATTTGTTTGGTTTAGAATTTGTTGAGTTCTACTAGTTATCCTGGGTCTCAAGGATCTCAGAGAGACCTGTTCTCTTGCTGGAACCCTTTGTAGGTCTCAGGTTTCTGAGTCAGGAGCACTGGAGCACCCTGGGAGTTCCCACAATTGCTGGATCCCAGATCTCTCGTTTTTCTTTAGTGTTCAGATAAGAAATTCTCACCATGGGGGCAGCTCCAGACTGAGATCAACACAAATCTGTTGCATTTGGCTGGAAGCAGTTGAGTCTTGGGAGCACTGTGTGAGTTTAGTGGTCATTATATTGGATATTTTAATATGTTATGTTGATTATTCTGAGGGTTAGTTAGCTTTTTTGTCATTCTCAATCCTGAAATTTCTTTTTTATGAAAAAAGAGTCTGATTATATGTAAATTAAGTTCTCATTTATTGTTTCACATGTATAATAACATCTGTAATAGTGACTATTTTGACTTCCAGGGCGTATTATTGCCATGTCATTCCCATCTTCTGGAAAACACTCTTTCTATAGGAATCCCATTAAGGTAAGGGTATTTATCTAACAAATGCTCATTTTTCTCAGTAAACAGACTATGGAGTTATAAATTTAATATAACTTATAACACGTAGGTGGCAGTATTCTCCTAAAAATATACTCGTTCAGGTAAAAAATTTAATGCATATTATATATACATATATATTATTCCATTTATAAATATATATAATTTATATAATAATATAAATTCATCTCTTATAGAAGGATAAAAATATAACATGGCCTCCCTTAGAATAATATACGTATATTTGTATTTAAAATTATATATTTTATATATAATATATTATATGGTATATATTATATAAATATAATTGTACTTAATCATATTACATAACATAATATATGTTATTTATTATTTTATTATAATATGTATTATATCCCACGTTATATTATATAATATGTTATTATATGTGTGATATAATATACCCTGTATACTAGATTACATGTAAATGTACAATATTATTCTAAGGAGGCAAATTTTATATTTTTCTGTTTCTGTAAGAGATGAATTATATGTAATGTATATTTATAAATATAAATAATATATAACTACCACAAAACCCTATAATTCACATGGTAAAATGTGGAAACTATGACCAAAATAGGAAAACTTCTAGAGCTGTCAGAAAAAGACAAGACAAAAAGCTTTCTTGCGTATGTATAAACTAAATGTGATACTGTCCTCAAAGTTTAAAAATTGTAATTATTACCTTCCCATTTAAAAACTTTAATTCTAAATTTAAAAAAATCTATACACAAACCACTGATTAACCAGACTCTGCCCACCAAAAATTGTCAATAATAAGCAGGACCCAGAGGAGCTGATAATTCACTGTTCCTATATGAACAACTCTCTCAGGATGTATCCCATAAAGTACTTTATTTTACAACCTACTTCTCTTGTAAAACTAAACCTCCACTTTATTACATAGGAATTTGATACAGTATAAAACTAGAACTGTATGTAAAATACTGCATCTAAATGTTTCCAATAGTCTTGTCATCAGTGACTTCTCTGGCATCATCATCGTTTTCCATGGATGATTCTGAGAGAATCTCTCCATGTCTACTGGTATTGGATCCTACTAATTCTTCTGTTTCATGGCAGTCACAGTCGCTACTTACAGGGCCTTATATTTGCACTACCTTCAGAATGTAAATCTTTCTCAGCTTGAGACCAATGAGATTCCTCCATTTGGTTATTTTTCTCAGAAGTCTCTTCATTCACAGTTAGTTAAGGCATCAGATTCTTTTTCTTGACTTTTTTCCTTTCTGGGATCATTTCTGTTGATGTCATTAAAGACTCTCTTCTGCCTCTTCATCCTGCTCTGTACAGTGCTGCCTGATACAACTACTTTGTTTGTCTTTATTCTTAGATGAAGATGATTTTGTTTCTTCTATCATAACTGAAGAAATTTCACTTGAAGTTGTTTGGCCATCTCTCTGACTTCTCCTTCTTTGTCAAACTTGAGTCTTTTTACCTCATGCTCCTCAGCTTCCACAGCATCTTCATTTGATGTTTATTTACTTGGTGATTAGATTACCACTTTATTAGAAAAGGACACAACTCAGGAACAGCCAGATAGAAGAGATGCATAGGGCAATGCATGGGGGAAGGGGCACAAAGCTTCTAAACCCTCTCCAGGCTCCCTTTTCTCTCACTTTTCTCCGGTGAGCATTTCCACCTGCTCACCAACCCAGGAAACCTGTACTTCTTTAAAACTATCTTGACTTTCCTAGGTCCTTTGAATTTCTATATAAATTTTAGAATCAGCTTGTTAATTTACACATACACACACACACATACCCTGCTGGTATTTTAACTTGGATGACATTGACTACATAGCTTGACTTGGGGAGAATCAACATCTAAAAATATTGAGTCTTGCAACCCATAAACATAATATATCTCTGAATTTATTTAGGTCTTCTTTAATTTCTTTTAGCAGTATTTTCACTGTACAGGCTTTGCACATCTTTTGTTAGCTTTATCCCTATTTGATGGATTTTGATGCTATTTTAAATGGTATTTTTAAATTTTCATTTTCTAATTATTTGCTGGGAATATAACTGATTTTTGTATGTATTTCCAGCACCCTTCATAAATTCATGCATTTATTTTAATAATTAATTTGTATATTCTTTGGGATATTTTACATACATAATCATGTAATTTACTACTTTAATCCCACTTTTTGTACTTTTCATTTCTTTTTCTTTCTTTATTCAGCTGTCTAGGACCTCCAATGTAATGTTGAATAGAAGTGGTAAGACTAGACAGCCTTGCCTTGTTCCCAAATTTAGGTTGAAAGAATTAGCTATTTCAATATTAGAATGATATTTTCTAGAGGCTTTTTGTAGCTATCCTTTACCAGATTAAGAAACTTCCATTTTATTTATAGTTTGCTAAGAGTTTTTCATCATCGATCGGTGCTGAATATATCATATACTTTTTCTGCATCTACTGAGATAATCAAAATGTTTTTCTCTTATTCCATTGAGATTTTCGAATATTAAAACAATATTTTCTATTCCTGGAATAAACCCCCTTTGGTCTTAATGTATTATCCTTTTTAATATATCATTAGATTCTATTTGCTAATATTTTATTTAGAAATTTTTGTATATACTAATGAGATATTAACCTTCAATTTTCTTTTCTTGAAATGTACTTATTAACTGGCCTGCAAGGAATTTTCATGCCATATTTGCCAGCATTGGGTCTTCTCATTAAAAAGGAAAGGCTAATTTTATGGGTGAAAATGGCATTTCATTACTGTTTTGGCATCTTTATTGGTGAGGCTAAATATTTATCTTTGCAGGTTGTTAGCCAGTTGGATTTTCTCTTTTGTGAATTGCCACTTTTATTTATGGCCTATTTATCTATAGGGTGAGAGAGTAATCTTTAAATTGTTGTTACTGTGTTATTAGTTTGTACTACTATAACTAGTTTATAGATTACACTAGGCATAGTCCTTATTCTCTCAATTTTACTGAAGAATCTCCTGTCATTTGTTTGTTGTACTGTGGCTTTTTTTAAACAGAAATTTCAAATTTTTGTGAAGTCAAACCTAAATCTGTTGATCTTCCATTGATAATCCCTAGTTCTTCCTCATCCAAAGAATTGATTGATGTTCATTTACATTTCTTAGAGATATTTGTGGCTTTGTATATTTGATACCTCAGTCCATCTGGATTTTATCTTGGTGTAGGGATCCCACACATTTTTGACACGTGTAAGACTATTTATCCCCCCTACCACAGTGCTATGCAGACTCAGAGTGTTTCTCTTTTTGATTTATTATTTCCTCCTGACAGGGATAACCAATTTAACAAATTGATCATTTTGATACCTTAATTTTTCTTTTTCTCAATATTAAGCCAGTAAACATTGCTATAAGGGTACTGTACTAATCAATTTTTGACATTTTTTACAGTCACTTTTGTTTTTGGCAGAGATACATGCACATGTGTGTGTTGCAGTTGGATAAGTTTGCTGGAAATATTGTTGTATTAGTATGGTGATATTAACTGTATTTTAAATAATAACCACAATTTATTATTTTTAGTTATACATATATACATATATGTGTGTATAACATACACATATATACACATACACACATACATATTCATTTTAGAAAATAGGAAAACACAGATGAGCCAAGAAATTCTCCATATTGTTACCATTTATCTAAAATTTGACATAATGTGTTTATCTTTTTCTGTCATGCACACACATACACACAATCATACATACATTTTTTGCATTTATTTATTTAAGTAATGCTTAGGTAGATGGTAAAATCCAGATCATTATCTAAAATACATATCTATGTAGAATTAGATCTAGATAAGAATCATATAGTACTGCGAATTAATGAGTAGGAGTAAATTCACTTAAAACTAGTCAACCAGCTAATTTCCTTGTCTGGTATCTTTAAACAATGTGTATTTATAGTAGAGGTTAATCAGGGTAGTCAAGCACAACCTTGTGGGCTATTTGAAAACTATCAGTGGGTTAGATGTGATTTGGAATGCACATACTCTTATAGTCCCTGAATCTCCCCTAAAAGGTGCTAAGTGAGGGACAAGTGAATAAAAGGTAATAACCATTTCAGGCTACTCCTAGGAAGTGGCTTATGTTGGTGCCATGTGGATATATGTAATATATGTGTCCATCGATTTTAGGAAGTTGTGCGGTTCCTGGACACCAAGCATCGAAACCACTACCAAGTCTACAATCTATGCAGTACGTACTTAACTAGATATTTTCCTACTATAGATAGAAAACAAATCACTGCACGTAAGAAGACGATTCAGTTTTTACATTTCATTTAGTCATAAGTATTTGGTAGTGGTGGGAAGTGAGTTAAAAAATCTCCATCTTGCTCTTGGCCCTATTTGGTGGGAAAAGATAGCTCAACAGCACGAAGTGCCCCGTGAGCGAGACAGGAGGCTGGGGTAGAGGCGGAGCCATTTTAGGAGTCTGTATGCTCTAGTGGTTTTAGGTGAAGAAAATATTTCTGTTTTTCCTGCCAGCTCCTGTTTTGAAGACAGATAATTCAACAAACTCATTCTCTAACCCACTAGGAGTGGGGTGTGAGGAGAGCAGGGCCCTACACAGAAAAAAAAGAAAACGGTGTAGAAAACATATTATATCTCAGCTTACTACTTTGTCTTTCTTGATTTTCTCCTCTTTCTGTACATTAAATTATCATTTTCAGGAGGCAAACATTTTGGTCGACCACATTTGCTTCTGCTCTGTGGTGCTTAACTACCCTATAATAATGTAATGAGTAGCCTGCTAGAAAATTAAAAGCAAGTCCTATTAAGCAAACCAAAATAGGTTGAACTTAGGTTACTCAAGATGGACAAACCACTACTGTCCTTATATTTTTGAGACCCTTAAGTTTCTTTTAGAGCAGGAGGAGCCAGTCAGAAAGCTCCTTTTAAAGGTGAATAAGGAATTTCTAACAGAAAAGCATAACTTATTCATAACTTGATCATTTACTTTGTTTATTAGATATAGAGGTATGACCCATGCATCATCTATTTTAGGTGAAAGATCTTACAATCCTAAGCGTTTCCACCACAGGGTCCATCGAATCATGATTGATGATCACAATGTGCCCACTCTAAAGTAAGTTTCTTGCCAAGTTGGCTGTCAGAAGAGGGCTAAATGAATTGAGCTCAATTTTTTTGAAGTACTTTAATTCAACTAAAAATTTTACATTTGAAATCAGAGAGATGCTGACTCTTTCGAAGGAAGTCATTGAGTGGATGGCTGAGGATAAAAGAAACATTGTGGTGATTCACTGTAAAGGTGGAAAAGGTAAAAACATTTTTCTTTTTATTTCTCTTTTTGTAGAGAAATGTGAAAAACATATTAAGGTACAAGACCAAGACATACTGCTATTAATCAGTGTTAATAATTGTTAACACTTTTTAATATTAGCTTCAAGACTGAAGAAAGGGAAGGAAAGGGGGGAGTAGGGGAGGAAGGCAGAGAGTAAAGAAGGGAAGAAAATAGGAATAAAAACTAAGAAATTTCCGTTGTTATTGACTATTTGGTTTCTTCATTTTTGATTTGCTAAAATAATCTGTCAAAATACAGTGTTTAGAAACTGTCTGAGCACTTGTGTTCTATTTAAGATTGTTCTTAAACTTTGTGAGAGGCTTTTAAAGTTAAGGGCACCAACAGTGATGCTATTTCAAAAACCAAATCTACTGGAATTTTTATAGTGTAATGATACAAAGAAGATGATTTTGGTGGGTGTACAATGAAAAAAAAAGCTGTTAGTAAATCCAACCAATTTAAGTTGAATTAGATTTTCTCTCATTCAACTTTAGACTTTTAATAATCATCCAAGCATATTTCACAATTTTTGACAAAGAATTATGTTTTTGGTGAGCCGTAAAATGGTTTTTTATATTGAATTCCGGGAAAACATAACTCTGTAAAACTGCCGTATATATTTGTGTAGAATCAAGTTTTAGTCTTATTTGAAAACTAGTTTCAAGCCCATTAGTGAGTAGGCAAGTTCTGTCTCCAGATCCACAGGTTGAAATATTCTGTATATGTTAGCAATTTACAATACCATGGATAAATGAAGAATATAGAGGTTGAACCACATGGAACTGTCAGTTTTGGACCATCTTTCACTTATAAAAATGGCCGTTTCACATGGCTCAACCTAAAATATTATAATTTCAAGCAATTGGCTTCACTATTCTTTTAATTAAAGCTAATTCCCTGCTTGAAGGAAAACATTCATTTCAAATTTCATTTTTTTCTTTTTTCTGAGAGAGGACTATTCTGTGTTCACATGTCTTTCATCGATTTCCCTTTAGGATTGTTTGGAGGGCTGGTGTTCAGCTGGTGCACATCAGAGCAGCCTCTTTTTTTTAAATTGTCATTCGTATCAGTTTTCCTCTACCTATCTATCCATTATCTATCTATCTATCTATCTATCCATTAAATCAATCTTATTATCTATCTATTTATTATAAATCTATCTATCCATTAAATCAATCTTATTAATTATATTACTCAAATCTTTCTATTTAGTATTTCTTTTCTTTTTTACTATTTCTTTGTATCAACTATTTTGTATGTTGATTTCTTCTTTTAATTCTATCAACTTTTGCTTTTTATATTTCATAGTGTGTTGTTAGGTGCATGCAAATACATGATTATTATATCTTCTCAGTGGGTTATTTCTGTTATAAATTTTTCATCATTTTACATTCAACCTTTCTGTGTCATTTTGGTTTAGATATGTCTCTTTAAAGAGCATATACCTGCATCATTAAAAATGCAATCTCAGTATCTTCATTTTCCATGTATTTATTGCAATTGCTGACATATTTGGACTTATTTATGACATTCAGCTATATGTTTTATATTTACCACAATTTTTCTATGCTTCTTTTTATCTACTTTCCTGCATTCTGTGGATCCTCTCACCCTTTTGTTTTTCCTATAATGGTTTATTTTGAGGTTTCTTGGCTTTAACTCCTACCTACCAGCTTGACTCCTCTCTCCATTTCTGATCCTCTGAGTTTTCCTTGCCTTTTTATTTTTGAGTTCAGCCATCTTTTTTCTTTATCATTTCCATATGTTTGATACAGAGGTAGAAGTTTTCAATCTATCATTGGTGCTCAAACTATCATCTTGATTTAGAAATAGTCTTTTTAACTTTCAATCATCTTTGTTAGATTTCTTGAACTTTAATGCAAAGAGTACCCAGATTTAATATTCTCAGTACCCTTGTAAAGAAAACTCTTTAGATTTCTTAGAATAAATATTCTTTTATCTTTTATGGGAAAACGTAAGAGAAACCTCCTTGCCAGATTTGCCAGATAAATAACAAAATACCTCAGATGAAGCAAAAAAAAAAAAAAAAAAAGGGTCCAGCAAATAAAACTCCAAAAACAGTGATCCAGGTGCAGTGAAGAAATACTGAAAAGACCAGAGGAGTCAAGCAAGCCTGCAGGTGACTGGAAAAGGCAGTCACATCAGTGGGATATAAAGGAGCTCAAGACTAAGATAGATACATTGATGTAGAACAGTCTTTCTCAAAGTGTGCATATTATTATGCAGTTGGTAATGGTGGGATAATTAGCATTGAACTGTCCAGATTTAAAACCTAGGACCATCGCTAACCATTTAGGTGAGTTAGATAGCCATTCAAAACCTCAGTTTTCCCATCTGTAAAATGGGAATTGTAATACTTACCTTAAAGGATTGTTAAGAAATTAAAATGAAGTAATGCATATTACACTGTGTAGTAGAGCGCCTGATACATAGTAAACAGTGAGTAAATGGTAGCTATTATAATTATTAAAATAGAGTCTAAAGACAGCCAGCACCAGAATCGTTAATGAGGAGGAAGTGACCATAGCAAGTGTAGACTAGAGAGTCAAGGTGCTTGTCTGTAAAAGGACAGAGAGAAGTTAGTTGTCTGAGCATTTGGGGCTGATAGTGAGTGTTGTTTATAAGATAGGGTAAGGGGAGCTGAATATGTTTATTTGCCAAGGGAAAGGAGTCAAAGAGAGGGAGTGGTTGAAGACACAGAAGAGTAGGGCCTGATAAAGTCAAAACCCTGAGTTGAGAGAAGGGGATGGGATCCAGAGCCCAAGTGGAGGATTTGGCTGAATTAAGAGGAGAAACTCGTCACAAGTGAGATTCAAGGGAAGAGGTGTAGTCACAGGAATAGATGTAGTTACAGGAAGCTTGTAAGGGGGATTCAGGGAGGCAACACGTTATCGGAGATCCTGCCTCTGGGAAGAAAGAAATGAAGACACAAACTCAGAGTCAGTGGGAAGGCAATTGGGTTGGCGACCTAAGGAATGTAGGGAAAATTTCAACCAAATTCTAAGGGAACCAAGAAAAAGAACTGACTAGCACCATTGAGAAGTGTTTTGGCTGCAGTGAGGGTCTAGCTTAAGTGTCAGACCATTAATTGACATTATTACCAACGTGAAAAGTTGCGTGATTTTTCTCCAGCGGTTCTCTGTATCTCTGGTGTTTCTGCATCTCTGTTGTCTCTACATTTCTGGTGTAGGAATGGAGGAAGTGGGTGCCCAAATGGACCCAGTATTAGGTTTTTACAGAATGGGCACAGCAAAAGGACCAGAAGCAAGAATGGCAATGTTACTGGCACTGTTATTTAGTATTGGTAAAACCAACAGTGAAATTGTCCGTCATACTTCTAGGTGGATGAGGAAGTGAAAACAAAATGAGAAAAATGAGTGGCCATGGGACTGGATGACAGGATAAATTGAAAGAGCAAATATATTCATTCATGCCTTGAACAGCAGATCCTGTCTAGATGCATTTATGTGACAGTGTACAAAGCAGATACATGCACATCTCCCATGGAGACCACAGTCTATTGTTTACAGAGAAAATATATGTATTAGATGGTGACACGTGCAATTGAAAAAATAAAAATAAGGAGAATATGTAATGGGAGAGAGGTTGCTAACTGATATGTAGATGGTCAAGGAAGGTCTTACCAATACAAAGACATTTGAGCAGAGACGTCACACAAGGAGTACTGTGAGCGTACAGATGTGTAGGGAAAAGTGGGTATAAAGAGTATCAAGAGAGTATCAGTGAAATAAATCCACCAGAACTTGGAAAATTCACATTGGGCTTGAGTGATCATAGCTTTTCTTTATGTGTATGCAACAAATCCATTTAAGTATATTTGTGTTAAAATTTCTCCCTAAATTAACACCAAGGTTACTGGCTTACAATTTGGGAAATGCACTACCTCCTGATTTGCAAAGCAGGAAATGAATCAGCTCTAGGCTATCCACACCTCTCCTGCTCTCCACCATAAGGAATATCCAGGGATGCTGAGGAATCTCTTTTGCAAGTTTGTCCAGTCAGGAATTCTAAGTTTTCTGGAAAATAATTCCACTGGGCCCAAGGACTAGATTAACTGAGAACTCTCTCACAGCTTCATCAGCTATCTTTTATACATGTCTTTTACCAATGTTTAGTCTATCCTTTTCAATTGGATTTTTTTTCCCGGTTGAGAGACTAAAAAAAAAGAAAAGAAATTGAAAAGTTGCAGTTATCAAAACATAATGATTAAAAGCACAGGCTTTGAAATGAAAGATCTAGGTTTAAATCCCAACTATGCCGTTAAAGAATTTTGCGGCATTGAGTAAATTACTTAAATTCTCCATGCTTTAGTTTTCTAATAAGTATAATGTGGATGATGACAGTTCCAACCTCATGGTCCTATTTTAGAGATTAAATGAAATGTGAAAATTATCTATCTGAAAGAAGTATCAATGGCTTGATAATATTGGCCATTATTGTTATCCTTCAACTGGTATGCTATCAGTTTTTAGCAGCAGACTTATCTTTCCTGAGTCTTTTTCTAGTAGATATACGATGAACATATTTTTATTTAAATAATAGGAGTGAATGTTTAAGCGTCTCTAGCTCTTTCAAAGTCTTTTTTAATGGATGCTACAAAGTACATTTTCATTTGAGACATTCATTGTATCAAGCAAGGCAGTCAAACTGACAAAAGGCTATTTTGGTCTGAAAATCTTGAATGAGAAATTGCTTCAGTTACATGTTAAATGCTTTAAACAACTCTAAGGGATACACACACACACACACACGTACATACATACATACATATATACATAATACATAGAGCTACCACTCTTGGTGTCTGGAAAATCACCTCAGTGCTCTGGTTATAGATTCAAGAACTTGAAATATAAGATCTGCATTGTGAGGAAGGGTGATGGACACCACTTGAGAAAGAATAAAGTTTAAGGATTGTTGCAAAAGGTCATATAAGCTGGCATTAAGGTATCTAGCTATTTGACTATGTGAAAGTTTCTTAAACTTACAGAACCTCAGTTTCTCAGTTTCTTTATGCCAGGTTGTTTACCTCACTGAGGTGTTGTAAAGATTATATGAGATCTGTAAAGCATTACCCAAATGTTAGTTGTTATCATTATGAAAGCCAAAAATTGTATTATATTTAGAGGTGCAAGATGCTTTTGCCGACTTCAGGATAACAAAAGCTCTCTTACGACTTCCATCTGACCAACTTGGTGGATTATTTCATGTTCTCCATCCCCTCCATAAACACACCTATTGGTGTCCATTGGCATGTTGAAAACTTGTAGCTAGTATGCTTCTTTTTAGTATGCCTATGTGTTTCTGCTTCCACCAGTGTCTGCCAGTTCTACTTGTTATTATACTTATGTCAAATAATCAAATATTATGTAGATCTGTAAAATGTCAGAGTGAACAGAAAGAGTTACAATTTTATGAAACCTAAGTTGAATGTTTCAAGAAGATTCAATGAAGCTGACTGCCTACAACCAAAATTGCAGCTGAATTAAATGCAAGTACGACTAATGTAAAACATTGGGAGAAAAATTCCAGTAGTAAAATCTAGAAGGATCCTGCACTTAGATTGCTCGGAAGAATCTGAAGCTAGAAATATGGATGAGGCAATGGTTTATACCATGAGTCTGGCCTTTCCAAGAAAAAACTCCAGTTGGGGGCACTCAAAATGTTAAAACCTTGGTCCAATATCAGAAGTTTAGTGAATGAATGTACATTTATGTTTTAAGTTAAAATAAAATATTGGAGGCAAGTATGTATCATTTTTACGATTCCCCGCTGTACACGACTTGACTGGATGAGAGAGCATCTACTTTGTCTGTGCTTGTACTTGTCTACAGTCACAAGGACATGAATCTGCAAAAGTTTTCTTCAAATGGGAAAATATCAGAGTTATAGAGACCAGAAATGTCCTTGAAAATTGAAATGTTAACAGTCTATACAACTGAGAGCCAGGTTGTTAATGGTCAGTAGCTTCCTTTAGCAAGAAGCTTTTATTTGTAATAGCAGACGGTGGTACAAAGTCCTCTTTGGAAGCACTTGGCTTAGAATAGTGTTTTTCAAACTATGGGTTGCAAAATAAGTTTAGTAGTCCATTAAACAAACAAACAAAAAAGGACTAGAAAATAGAGTGCATCTCAAGTTAGAAGAGTAAGTTTGGAATTACATAAAATAAGTTCAGCATATACTGGCTAAGACAAAAGCTACAGATCATCGTAAAAATAAAAGTAACATGTTTTTTAAACTCAGATTTTGTATGGCAGGACAAAAATATCAATTGGAATAAAACATAAGAGACTTCGAGAATGAAATGACATGAAATCAAGGGTTTGCTTTACAATGCTATAGAGGAAAGAGAGAGAAAGAGGGAGAGAGGGAAGAAAGGAAGGAAGAAGGAAGAGAAATTAAACAAGTACAGCAATATAACATGATAATTATAGAATCTGGGAAACAGGTATATGGGGGTTCATTATACTACTCTTTTTGCTTTCATATATGTTTTGTAACACACTTAAAAACTCTAATGAAAATGTAAGGAGTAAAGGGTATTCAAATACTCGATAGTGTTTTGGGTTCTGACCATGTTTTATCTTTTATAGGTACTTTTAGTTAGAAAAACAGGGTATGTAATTAGGTCTTAATTGGTAAGCAGCTCTTTAGCTTTGGAGTCCTAGAGCAGAGCTGATTGCTTCTGCCTATTACTGCAGCCCCCAGCAGCAGTAACTCAAGAACGGCATACGCGTGCCCATGTGCGTTCATGCACAGAGTTAGGGCAGAATTCCAGGTGGAACCTCTGAGCAGTGAAACAGCTTTGGCTATTTCTGAATTGAAATATTTTGAACAAGCACTTTCAGAGTGAAAGAAAATCAATCCAAAATGAACTCTTAGGATATTTCTAAGAGTATTTTTATACCAAGTATTACCATGAACATTGGTTCACGAACTGTTTTCTTTTCCAGGACGGACTGGTACTATGGTTTGTGCCTGCCTGATTGCCTGTGAAATATTTGTAACTGCAGAGGTATGAAAGATGTTACTATCAACTCTGTCCTGTGCTGATTGAATTCGCTAGTTCTGAAACCTTACTGGTAGGATGTTAAGATGATCCTTTGAGTCATGGTACTTATGAAAATGTAATTGGAGAGGTGGTTATTAGAAAGCTTGGTTTTAATACATCCTTGTTTAACTTGCTCTAGTTAGTAACTAACCTAGGTACCTCTTACTCTGGGCCAAGATGAGGGTGATGTCAGTGACACACTCACCTTGGGCACAAAAATTAAGGGAATGCCAAAAATTTTAGTAATTAAGATAAATAATATTCTAATTCAATACTTTCAAAAATAAAAATTAATGCAAAAACTCCATGATGTATACAATAGCAACATTTTAAATAGAAACAGGACTCAATAGGGGCAGGATTGAGATGAGATGAGTAAGGTCTAAGTTATGCAATTGTACAAATACTCAGCAATCTAGATGTTTTACTCGCCTCCCCTAGTCCCAGATCTGCTGTTACTCCCACCAACTGCAGAATTCTTCCTTCCTCACAAGAATAGTACCAAGATTGATGAGGTAAATTCTCCAAAGGACCTTAAACATCCTCAGAAGTGCTAGGAAGATAGACGGTATCATTTTTCAACTCAGAGCAAAGTCTTGCCCGAATATTTATTATCTTTGCGTACTCAGTATATGTGGGGTCTGTGCCCTCTAGAAATTTGTGAGAAGACAGAGTGGGCTGTTTCTACGTCTTTAAGTAGGGTCGTCAGTCTTTTTTCTGCCATGATCTTGCTGAGAGGTTACCACTTAAAGGACACACTCTCAGCAGCTCTGCTCCTCGTTTGGCCGCCAGTCCAGATAAGAGGAGCTGTGGGTTATGCACAATGCCCAGCACTCTAATTCCACCATCTTCTTTTTTTCTAATTTGAGACACACAAATTATAAAATGGATGTTCTAGGACAGTGTTTTTCAAACTACGGATCATGATCTATCAGTGAGTTGTAAATCAACTTATTGGGTTGTGACCAGCATGTTTTTTAATAAAATAAAATAGATTAAATAGAAAATGTCAAATGGTAGTATTATTTTGTGAAACTTTTGTTTCAGGGGTGTGTGTGTGTGTGTGTCCTAGGTTTATTAATGTAGATTGTAGCTTTAAAAATAAAAAGATCAGGGCCGGCCCAGTGGCACAGTTCCACTTTGGCGGCCCGGAGTTTGCCGGTTCGGATCCCAGCTGCGGACATGGCACCGCTTGGCAAGCCATGTTGTGGTAGGCGTCCCACATATAAAGTAGAGGAAGATGGGCCCAGATGTGAGCTCAGGGCCAGTCTTCCTCAGCAAAAAGAGGAGGACTGGCAGTAGTTAGCTCAGGGCTAATCTTCCTCAAAAAAAAAATAAATAAAATAAATAAAAAAATAAAAAGATCAAAAGCCATTGACCCAGAGCCCTAGACTGAGAGCCAGAGACCTATGCTCTGGGCCTGTGCTCTCTCAACTGGCTGCATACGTCTCCGTGACAGGTCACTTGGTTTTCTTTTGGTCTCAATCTTCCCTATTTGTAAAATGGAAAGGTAGGAAGAAGGACCAGATGATCTCTAAGGTCTTTCCAACTCTGAAACTCCATGTCTTTATCAACCTTTGGATGAGAGCAGACCTTCATGTTGCCTTCTTAGTTTTGTTATATTGGATAGCCTCTGCCCAAAGACCACTGATTTAAGGAAATAATGTGCCTTGGAAACTTTAAGAATACCTTATATAGGAAAGGAAAGTGAAAATGAGCCATGATTGGATTGTCCCCTTTTCTATAGGAGAGCCTTTATTATTTTGGAGAACGACGAACAGATAAAACCAGCAGCTCTAAATTTCAGGGAGTAGAAACTCCTTCCCAGGTAAGTTTCTTTTTAAAAAAAGGTGGGTTCTTTGGGGAATTTGGTTAAGATTGGTGCCTATTACTTAGTTTCATTTAGACTTTTCTCCTTTGGTGATCAGGTAGCAGCACTTGGGTGCCCCGTGACAGGCCTGGATCCTTCCCAGGGCCCGAGAGCCATGCCTATGGCATGCCTGTGCTTTGCAAGCACTGAGTTCTCCCCAGAGCATCCTGCTTTCCATTTTATATTGGTTATTGTTTACAGAATTCAGGAGTTGATTCCCCTCCCAAAGTAGGAAGGTCCAATTCTAAGGTTCCAGACCTCTGAAAATATCTAAAGACATCAGCCTTTTATTTCCCTGCAGAAAGGAACTGAGTCTTTCACAAACCCCTACTGGGACAATTCAGCCCTTGCAGAACATCACAAGTGTGTATGTGCACACATGTGTGTGTGTGTGAGAGAGAGAGAGAGAAAGAGAGATGGGGAGGCTGTGTTTTTAAAGAGCGAGAAAAGAGGAAATTAACATTTTTCAAAAACCCATTATATACCAGTCACTATTGTACTTTTACATATATTAGCTCATTTCATATTCAGACAACCCATGTGAAATATATGCTATTACCCTATTTTTTCCTTTTGAAAACATTTTATTGTGGACTTTTTCAAATATAAGAAGTCAAGACAGGGCCGGCCTATGGCCAAGTGATTAAAGTTCCACACATTCTGTTTCTGCAGCCCAGGGTTTGCAGGTTCAGATCCCAGGTGCAGACCTACTCCATTCATCAGCCATGCTTTGGAGGCATCCCACATACAAAGTAGAGGGTGATTGGCACAGATGTTAGCTCAGGGACAATCTTCCTCAAGCAAAAAAAAAGAGCAAGATTGGCAATGGATGTTAGCTCAGGGTGAAACTTACTCACACACACACAAAGAGTCAAGACAATCATATAATAAATTCCTTACAGTCACCTCACCACTTCAACAATCATTTCATCATGTAGCCAACCATGTTTCATCCATTCTCTCCCCATTCTCCTCGCACGCGTGCACACACACACACTCACTCTCCATCCTTTCTCTATACCTGGATTATTTTGAAGGAAATCCCAGACATCAGATCATTTTATCCAACAGATCTTTTAGTGTGACATCTAACATAAAGACTCTTTAAAAAACCCTTAAAACCATTTATCATATCTAAGAATATTATACCTTAATAATATCTTAATAATTTCAAATGTCTACTCCATGTTTAAATTTCCACAATTATCTTTAAATCTTTTTTTAAATTTAGTTTGTTTCAATCAGGGTCTAAACAAGGGCCACACATTTCATTTGGTTTCTTTGTCTGTTAAGTCTCTTTTAGTTTATAGGTTTTCCATCTCTCTTCTTTATTCCTTGTACTTTGTTTATTGAAGGAACTTGGACATTTATCCTATAGAGTTTACAACATACTAGACTTTGTTGAACCAGGCTAAGTGCTTTGTATTCATTATCTCCTTTAATACTCTCAATAACTCCATGAGAGGGCACCATTGTGATTCCCATTTTACAGATTAGAACATTGAAGTTCAGTGAAATTTTTTTGAACCAAGAACTCAAGTCTAGATCTGTCAGACTCTGAAGCCCATTATTTCCCATCCTCTGCACAGCATCTCATCTGTTTTTGCCTTTTCTATATTGCCTCTCAAACCGAAGTGAGAGTTGGTTGGCAATTGTTAAGTAGATGTGGATGCGGCTGTGAAAGAAAGTTTTCTTTGAATGAAGTGATGGGAGCTGAATAGATAACCTTGGCCTTGTTAGCTGGCTCTGGAAATTTAGTAACTGCTGGCTCTAGAAGTTTAGTTTGGGGCAAAAGAACTCAGCCTTATCCGCTGATACTTTTCTGCCACACCCAAGAAAAAAAAAAGATAGTAATAAGCTATAGGCTAAAAGTAATACTTGAACTTACTGAAGCCCAGCTCTAATCATGACATTTCCATGCTCAAAATCCATAATGGCTCCCCTCTGCCAAGGGCAACAAATATAAACATTTTAATCTGGCATCAAGATCTTATTTTTCCAACCATTTCTTCCATAACGTACATTCACATGTCCTACGCTCTAACACATTTGGACCATTTGCTGTTTCTCAGCCTGGTACCACTTTATACCCACATGCTGTTGCTCATGTGGACCCTTTTTCCTGGAGTCCTTTTCTCTTCCCAGCCTGATGTAGTCTCTTGCTTTTTCAGTTTTTATATCCCTTTGTGTTTCTTTTAGGGACTAAGTGACTTTATATTATTCTCTAGCTATTTGAAGTGGCGACTTCTCTGCCCCTTTTGCAGACAAGGCCCATGTCTTACCCATCTTCCCAACCTTGGCATCCCAAAGCACCTCTTATAGTATCTCCTTTGTTTGTAGTGAATGCTTACTAAATAGATGCTTGTCTTATTAACTTCTGTTACAAACCCTGTTGTTTTAGGCTGAAGGAGAAGGAAGAGTGAGAGTAAGAGCAGCTTTAGGGCCATGATGGGTTACATCCTTTAATGAAAGATCAAGAATCTAGTGGCAGAAGCCAAGGGGACGCTAGATGTAACTCCTTCAAGGACTCTCGCTGTACAGATTCCCTTCCCCATTTCTTCTGTAGTCATGCACAGTTTCTCTAACTTTGGTCCAGAACTGGCACTCCCTAGGCTACAACTGAATCTTTTCTGATTCACTGGGAGAGCAATACAAGGACCCGGCCCCAGGTTTCCGAGCTGTGTTGGCAAAGCCCCAGGACAGAGTTCCCTCCATGTGGGGAGGTAATTCTGAGATACCATCAAATTCTGACCCTGCATTGTGGGCCATTCTACAGACTACATTTCATCCACCTCTGAGTTAAGAAATTGCAAGAGCGCTTCCCTTGACTGGCCCTTTCCAATGCAAAGTATGGCAGTTAATTTAACACTTCTCATTGGGTGCAGAAGAGTCCGCGAACTTTTAAGTCCAGTTGATTCAGTACCTGAACTCTTCAGCTTCTTGAAGAAAGATTCAAGGAGAGAGCCCTTGTGAGCAGCCTGCCACAGGAGAAGAACTAGACTAAAAAGGACAGGGCTTCCTTGAAAATAGAATTGGGGAAATGCAAAGTGAAGGAACGAGAGAAGAATATGTATCTACCACTGGCCTAGAGAAGTCTTCCTCTTGAGTTTTCACATCTGCCGTTCTCTCATGCCTAGGAGGCGACTCTCCACCAAACCACAAGCCTTCCTTTAACTCCGTCACAGTCAAGCTTCTACCCTTGGATCGACCTTTTTCACAGTTGCAGTTAGCTGCATCTCACTGTAATGTTGTTGAAACTGCTTTGTTGGTTCTGGTTGGTCAACCTCTCAGTCATAGCAGCCTATAAGCAACACCTGGCTCCTTTCTTGTTCCTTCCCCACAGCACTTAGTTCAGTATCTTTTTTTAAGGTAGATATTCAGTCGTGAGGCAACATATATAAAAACGCCTATAATGGCATGTATGTAGATTCATATAATGTCATCCAATAAATGTTTCCTTAATTAATTACTCTCCTTAACAAGTTCTATGTATAGAAAAAAAATCAGGAATGCTGACTTTAGACTTTTCATCTCCACTTAAACTGAGGCTTCTGTTGTTTTGCAGAATAGGTATGTTGGATACTTTGCAGCTGTGAAAAATATCTACAATATGAATCTTCCTCCAAGAAGGATACTTATGATAAAAAAAATTATTGTTCATTCAATTCATGGTAAGTGCTTTAGTATAATTGGAAAATTGGGCAGGAAGGCCAGTGTTCTTACTATTCGAGAGAGTTTCCCTTATGGTTATATAAAACAGACAATCCCAACTCACAGTTGTCTTTTTATGTATCCTCACATATGAACCCCTCCCCCTGGAATTTCCTATTGGCCTAGCAGTGCTGTGGTCATATTAGCAACCCTTAGACATCTTCTCCGTTCCTCTCCCATCACCACTTTGGGGGGTCCATCCCCTTCCCTTTTCTCTTGTTCTTATTGCTGCTCTGGTCTCAGCCCAGGTGGACTTTTCAGAGTGCAACCTCTGATGCAGAAGAGAGGAAGGGCCTGTGAGCCCTGGAGACCACTTCTCTCTCATACCCACCTCTAGTTCAGGGATGGTCTTGGCAGCAGCATCTCTACCATTTTCTCACCTACTCCTTTCAGAGACCCTTTGTTTTCTCACCACCCTGGTCTCTCCTTTTGCCCTCCCTCCTCCACCTGTAGCCCCCTCACTCTCAGCAGCTCCATCAAGATGTCTTAAATGCCCAAACAGCAAATGAATTTTGTCGCCACAAATTCTTTTTACAAATAACTACCGAATACCTGCTTTGGGCCAGCCCCATGCTAGTGTTTCTCTGCCCTTAAGGAGTCGCTGGGTGGTTAGCAGAGGGGCGGAATGAGTACGAAGATAAAGAGCTGACCACAGTGTTGGGAGCACACAGAGTCTGGGCCCCACCCAGCCTGGGGGTCAGGGAAAGCTTCTTGAGGGGACAGTGCTTAGATCTTCCCTACCTGAATCCACATGAGCCTGGAAAGGGTTGAGAGAAACCTGGGCTGTATGGGGTGTCTTTCAACGCCCCAACTGTTACTGATTATTACCAGGAGTAAAAATCCTTATAAGCTTCAAAAGAATTGATGTTCGCCTGCTTCAAGAATGATGGAGAGAGACTGGGATCCACCAGTGCCCAGGGAGGCAGGAAAATTGGTCAGATCGTCCATCTCTGGAACTTGAGAAAGAAAAGAAAGGAAGGAAGGGAGAGGAACTGGCCTCAAGTCCCATGTCTCTATTTCTCCATCACTCACCTCTCTTTCCTGCACAGCTCACCTCCAGGAGGTGGGAAGGCAGGGATGTCTCAGCAGAAAGGGGATAGGGCCTCACTCTCACTGCCAGAGGTGCAGCAGGGGGTGAGGCTTCTGATCCCTAAAGCAACAGCCAGATTGTAGACCATGAGGAGGTGCTGAGTGCTGGACCTCTCATGGGTGGAATGGTGCCAGAGCATTGGTATCCACCCAGACAGCCTAGTGTTTTCAGCCTTCTGAAGAGTCACACAAAGTAAGATCTAGATATTTATTTTTTTTAACATTTCATCCAATCATTTACAGATAAAAGAATCTTTAAATAAATATATATAAACTACATAGTTGAAAAGACAGATTACAGTTGTTAAAATATAAAATGCTTTTTTCAAATTATTTACATACCTCCTCCATGCACACACACCCACCCATATCACCATCACCAAGAGGTGGTGGTGAGGAATTTTGGTGGATTACCACAAACAGATTATGTAGGTTTCTGGCTTCTGAAACCAACTTCAACCTAGTAGCATTGTTTCTGTGGGAAATTTTGGTCTAGATTTTCAAGCAAGCATCATGCAGGCAAAGCCTAGAAACATAGCCTGTTCTAGCAGGAGGCTGCCCAGTAGAGGTCAGAAGCGCTTTGCTCCCCTTCCTTCCCACACTCAGTGGGGCCCTGCACACTAGACTGCAAGGCTGCTTTATTCCACAGAGTGAGAGGCAACACAGTTGGCTGTTGGAGCAGTTTCTTCCTCTAAGAAATTTAAACCCAACTATAGACCAACTGGATGGTGTGAGAGCCTGTATGGTACCTGAGTGCACACTCTGCCTCAGTTTCCTCTTTGTTAACAATGGGAATAACAGTATCTATACAAACTTCTGTGAGTATTAAACTATTCAAAACAGGCAAACAGGCATTTAGTCTAATGGAGTTTTTTTTAAAGATCGGCACCTGAGCTGTTGCCAATCTTTTTTTTTTTTTTTCTGCTTTATCTTCCCCAATCCCCCCGGTAGACAGCTATATATCTTCGTTGCACATCCTTCTAGTTGTGGCATGTGGGACGCCGCCTCAACGTGGCCTGACGAGCAGTGCCATGTCCACACCCAGGATCTGAACCAGCGAAACCCTGGGCCGCGGCAGCGGAGCGCGCGAACTGAACTGCCCGGCCACGGGGCGGCCTCCTAGTTTAATGGAGTTTTAATGCATTTCTCTAATATGAACAATGAGAATAAGATTAGTTTCTCAAAATCCTAAGCTTAGAAATGTTTTTAATAAGTTCTAGAATTTCATATGTTGTTCCAGTCTGATATTGTATCCTAAGACTGTGACCTCTCTCTTAATATCTTGAATTTTATTTAAACTCTGTGGAGACATTTAGTAAAACCATAAGGTGCAGATGTGGTGAACAGAGGAACTAACCCAAATTTTTAAGTACTGCAGGTGAAAAATGGAGAATTTCATGCATTTGGTTTCCTAATCTCGGGCTAACATAAAATAGAGGATTTTAAAAGTCCAATTTGAGATTCCTCATGAAGACTTCCAGATAGAAAGTTGTGACCTTAGCAGCTGTTCAGTACAATGTGGGTCTAGGCTTGTGGGGCCAACTTAAGAAGGCCTCTATGGGAAGTTAAAATTCTTGCTGCACCATGTAAATCATCAGGCCAAACCTAATGACACCAGCCTTCTTTTGGAATAATAATCTTCCTTTCAGATTGTTTTGATCACAACAGAAAGGGGATGGGAGACTGTCAGGAAAAAGTGTGGAAGACTTTGAAACAGGCAGTGTCTTGTCTAGGGTGCCCTTCCGTGGTTCCCTCCACCTCTCATGGTCTTTAAGCTATTCTACAACTCTGTAAGTTGTAGAAAACTGATAATAATGCAAATAATTTTTGTACATAGAAATGCAAATTAGTTGTGTTCAGTGAAAAGTGATTGATTGTTGACAGTTTTATATCTGTAAATTCATCATTCCTTATTTGCCTATAAATGTGCAGTACTTTGAACCAGCTGTAACATTTTACTGGTTCCTTATTAATTAAGGAGTTAAATAAAATTTTTAATGTGTGTTAAAAAAATGCAAGGTACAGGACAGTACTATGGTATGCAACAATTTCTGTAAGACAAAAGGGGGCAGTAATGTGGATTCATATTTGTGTGTGTGTACACATAAAATTCTCTGGGAGAATATATATTCATATTTGATTATGTATGCATGAAAAGCAAGAAACTAATAGTAGCGATTATCTATTTGGGGCTGGAGAACTAAACGGGAAGATGGGTGAGACAGAGACTTTTCACTTCATCTGTTTTACCTTTTATTTTTAAGTCATGTAAGTATACTTCAATTATTTAAAAAATTTTAAAGGTGTGAGAATTAATTTAAGCTTATAAATCAATGCCCTTTTCTTGTCATGTGATAAGCATTTGACTTAGTTTAGTTCTACATTTTACTGATCTCTGGTAGACATCAGTAGGAAGAAGATTTGCAACTGGAATAGGACAGAGGGAGCTGAGGCAAAGAAACCATGATTCCTAATGACAAATCAATAATACAGTATTTGGGGCTGGCCCCGTGGCCGAGTGGTTAACTTCGCATGCTCCGCTGCAGGCGGCCCAGGGTTTCGTTGGTCTGAATCCTGGGCATGGACATGGCACTGCTCATCAAACCACGCTGAGGCGGCGTCCCACATGCCACAACTAGAAGGACCCACAACAAAGAATATACAACTATGTACCGGGGGGCTTTGGGGAGAAAAAGGAAAAAAATAAAATCTTAAAAAAAAAAAAAAGGCTATAAAAAAAACATGAAAAAAAATAATACGGTATTAGAGAAAGCAACACAAACATAATATAAGATGAACAATCAAGAATGATTAGTATATGGGGGGCCTGGTGGCGCAGCAGTTAAGTGCACATGTTCCGCTTCTTAGCGGCCCAGGGTTCGCCGGTTCGGATCCTGGGTGCGGACATGGCACCGCTTGGCACGCCATGCTGTGGTAGGCGTCCCACATATAAAGTAGAGGAAGATGGGCATGCATGTTAGCTCAGGACCAGCGTTCCTCAGCAAAAAAGAGGAGGACTGGCAGTAGTTAGCTCAGGGCTAATCTTCCTTGGAAAAAAAAAAAAAGAATGATTAGTATATGACTTTATTTGAATATTTGTTTTAGTTTTGTACCTTTAGTTCCATGCATATTTAAGTGAAATATGCAGGGTTGAAAGGAAAACAATAAAAATTAATTGGAGGCTTGAGAAACCAGCCCTTTGAGGAAATGCTAAGGGAAGTGGGCCATTGGAATTGAAAAAGAAGCAAGAAACTGTCTGTAAATACATCCTGAGCACCGTAGAAATGTTTGGATACAGATATTCGATATTTTCAGAGACTGCGCTAGGAACTGGACTTAAATTTGTTAAGAAACATCATGATTAGAAGTCTGAAGAAAGAAACACATTAACAAGGAAGGTTGCAAGTCACCTTTTCTATTTTTTTTTCTTAGAAAGTTGAAAAGATGAGATTCTAAGTCTTAGAAGCTGACCTATATGACTTTTTATTTTTCTCCAGCCTTATAATGTCTGCTTTAGGAGACAGATTTGGGCTTAAAGCCTTGTCCTTCAAAGACAAAATCTATGCATGTCCCAAATGTGTCTATATTGACACGTTGTTAGCTGGGATAATCTTTTCTTGTTTTAATCCATAATTTTAATTGGGGAGACATTTTGATCTTTGCTCTAACCAGCCTAACTTTTTAATTTCATTCAGGTGTTGGAAATGGAAATGGACGTGATCTGAAAGTACAAATAATAATGCGTAAAAGGATTGTCTTTGTCTGTGCTGCTTCCAAGAACTGTAGGGTAAGAGAAAGCACGTGAACTGAAAATTCTGGTATTTGTCTCAATCTCAATGTCAAATCAGCATCTTGACCTCCCCAGACCAGTGCTCACCACAAAGAGAGGCCAAGTTGCTTTCTGGTTACCATCCGACTGAGTGTCCCTAGTCAGAGCTAAATTAAACTCACTGTTCAAACTAGTTTTTTCAGGGCATTTTCCAGAATATATTTTCAGTTCAGAGTGTTGCATTGTCTTTCATTTTTCCATAAATGTCAAGCAGTTTCCCAGGAATCTACCAGAGTATTTTTTCTTTTTAAAGGAATCCTTTTGGTTGTTTTTTTTTTTAAGATTCGCACCTGAGTTAATATCTGTTGCCAATCTTATTTGTTTTTTCTTCTTCTTCTCCCCAAAGGCCTCTCCCCCACCCCCTGCCAGTACGTAGGTGTATATTCTAGTTGTAGATCCTTCTGGTTGTGCTTTGTGGGATGCTGCCTCATGGTCCTTTTATTGGATGGCACTGATTGTGAAATTTTAGTGTGCATGAAAATCACCTAGGAGCTTGTAAGATGCAGATTCCTAGGTTGCACCCCAAAAGTATAATTCAGGAAATTTGGAATGGGGCCCAGGAATCTCTAGACTTAGTGATGTCCCAAGTCATTCTAACTCAGATGTCCCATGGAACTGCTCTGTGAGAAACAATGCAAGAGGAATCTCTTTACCCAAAGCAATGGGAGCTGGTAGTCAATGTTTTCTTACATGTTGGAGAAATGCCTAAGACTATGGACCTTTTCTGAAGCAATAAGCAAGCTTCCTTAATGGGTCTAAGAAAAATTAACTTTTAAAATTCTCAGGCTTTTGTCTCTAGTTCTACTATTACCTCTCCAACAGCACTCCTTTCCCTTCTTTTTGTGCCCCCCTCCCAACTGAGGGCACTCACCGAGGCCTGATCCTTGGCTTTCTGCTCTTCTCTCCACACATACTCTATTATTGGTTCTGTTCATCCATCCCCCTGGCTTAAACTATAATTTTTTTCTTTCATTCACTCAATATATTTATGAGCACCCACTGTGTGATAGATACTGGAGCTACAACATGGACAGTCTCTGCCCTAACAATTCAAACACATTTGTCAATCCGTATTTATCAAATGAGCTTTTCCTCTGCTTCTGCAAATGACACCAGCATTCTCTCGCTCAGGCCTTCAAATTTGGTATTATCTCTGGTTCTCTCTTTGCCTTGGCCCCCTATATTCAGTTAGTCACCAATTCCCGCTGATTATACCTTTGAAATCTCTCTTCACTCTCTCCCTTCCTTTCTGTTCCCATTGCTACCACCTAGTCTAGGACCTCATTTGCTCACGCCTAGATTTCTACAATCATCTCCTTACCTTTTCTTTCTCCTTATAATGCAGTATATAGGATCCTGCAATATGCATCCTGAAATACTGCTCTCATTGTGAAAAGCTTATAGGTAGAGCAGAAGACAAACTGCGTGCCCATGGTCAAAGCCAGTTACTATATTTGGCTCAGTATTCTTATCTGTAAAATAAAGATTACATCTCAAGTGTTGTGAGGATTAAATTACATAATATAGTTGAAGTTGCTTTGTGAGCTATTAATCACTAAATAAATGTTATATGTGATAATTATCAGGCCACTTTGTCACAAAGGAAATGCCCCACCATATTCTTCAACAACTTCCTTCTTATTTCCCTGGCTCTTCAACTCTCAAGATACAGCCCTATCATACCTGAGCTTATTTCCATCATAACTTGACCTGCAGTCTCCACTCCAAGTAGACTGGGTCCCCTTTGGCCTTTGGAACACAATAATGTCTGATTCATGTTTTTGTTGGTCTTTCCTCCCCCTTCCCCTTTCTGGCCCCATCCCCCACCCCCAGCTGCCTCCTGCCTGAACTGGATTATCTTTTCAATGCTCTTCTTCATTTATACAAGTCCTTCCATGCCCAACTCAATTTCTACCCCCTTAGTGAAGCTTTCTCATTCTATACCTCTGGTTAACCTCCCCTGAAGCACACAACAGCACACTCAGTCTTCGTCATACAACTTGACACATCATTATATGCCATGCTACTATTGTTGCTTATGTGTATAGCTCCCTGAAGCGTCAACTGAGTCTGCACCTTCTTCTGTATTTTTCACAAGGTCTAGTATAGACCTTTCTCACTGTGGTGCCACTATTATACAAGGATGAAGCAATAACAGAAATATTCAGTATAGCTTCAAAGTTGCTCATTCCAGAAACTTGACATATCTTTGGCCACTCCATCCAGCAGTCTGCTAGGAACAAGGCCTATGATCCCATCAGCAATCACAACATTTTGGATAGAACGTGACCAATTATGCATTGCTTTTTGAATGTGAATATCAACTTTAAAATTGAGCTTCTTAGCATGTTCCTAATATATGAAAATTGAGTGACACACATTCAACAGTAAAGTTTACTGGGTAAACCTCTAATAGAAAATTGAATACTTGCTTTTCAACAGTGCCCCACCATAACCCTCAGATATGTTGGCCTTTCAAAAATGTAAACAACAGTATTGCAACTTTATAGAAATAATGATTAACGTGTAGATATACATGTGATTGGGCTATGAGACCAAGAGTACTCAATAAATATAGGAAGCCTCAATAAGTGAACGTGAACTTCACTGTTCTACTCATTATCTCATTATTAGCTAGGTTTATAGTTCTGAACTCCATGTATTCATTCACAGATACATCATGATGTTGAAACAGACAGAGTGATAATTACTCCAGTTAACTGTCCACCTCTGTATGACGACGTGAAAGTGCAATTTTTCTCTTCCTCCGTGAGTAATCAAGAAACAACCTATGCCATTATTCTTGTCTGGTCTTTGATTCTGGTTTGGGATTTCCTTTGCTACAATTCCCAACAAGGGAGATGATAGGAGATGTCAATCCCTAGCCAGGGAGAGGGAGAAAAGAAAAGCAACAAGTCAGATCTATAATTTTTTTTAAAAGAAAAGCATATGTAATTTTAAAATTCTCTTGCTCATTTGTTTTCTCTAAATTCTATACAATTTGCATGGATTAACTTTCAAATAAGAAAAAAATACAAAAACCAAGATGTTAAAACAACAAAGGTATGTTTTACTCTATAGCAGTGATCACATTTTTGTTTTGTATCTTTAAAATACATCACTCCCCAAGGGGATGCACTATAATTAGTGTTCGGGTGGTGAACATGATGTAATGTATACAGAATTTGAAATATGATGTACATCTGAAAAAAATAAAAATAAAAAAAATAAAAAAATAACACTAGCTTGTGCCAAACTAAAAAAAAAAAAAAATCATCACTCCCCATAATTTACAAAATACTTTAAAGTGAGGGAGATTTTATTTTCCTCTGAATTGATTTATAATACATTGTAAATGGTAGTTTTAATCTAATATTTACTTTATGAAAAACTGAACGTCTGCCATTGTCATTACTCTGAATATCACGTATATAGTTTATATTGATAGTCATAAAATGTGTGAGTAGGGCCAGCCTGGTGGTGCAGCAGTTAAGTTCGCACGTTCTGCTTCGGCGGCCCGGTGTTCACCGTCGGATTCCGGGTGCGGACATGGCACCGCTCAGCAAGCCCTGCTGTGGCAGCCGTCCCACATATAAAGTAGAGGAAGATGGGCACGGATGTTAGCTCAGGGCCAGTTCCTCAGCAAAAAGAGGAGGATTGGCAGTAGATGTTAGCTCAGAGCTAATCTTCCTCAAAAAAAATGTGTATTATTCTGTATATAACAAATTTCTAAGCCTCAGTAGTTTCATCTTCCTATTAAATCACCAAAGAGAACTGCCAATAAGTAAATATGCTGATCAATTTAAAACTTATTTCCTGTGCCTTCCTTCAGCTGCTGCTTGCTCCCTGTTGGGAGAGAATCTGTTAAGTACTGAAATGGTAAATATGTTGAAGCAAGTGACCTGGATTGTTCCCACAGTGGATGGTTACCCCTTGAATAATGGACCAGTTTGAATTCTCTGTCAGTGGTCTCTACACCAAGCAGAAGCACTGGTGTAACGGCATTGACCCAGGGGACATTAGTAATACCTGGCCTTTGTGATTTTCCAGGGCCATGAGATGAAAGCACTTTCAAAAAATTTAGGTATTTTTATCATCATCAATAATGACGGTTAATTATCCAATGCAGCTGCTCCTTGTAGAAATGGACAATATATTTGGGCATAAATAATCATAGATCCTTAGTAGATTCTGTTTAGCACTATCTAAACCAGATTAAAAGACCACTGTCTACATTTATAAATACCTATCACAGAAAAAATAGATTTCCTTGAAATTTTTGGTAGAAACAGCAAAAGAACAGCAGTCTCGGGCCGGCCCAGTGGCACAGCAGTTAAGTTCGTACATTCCGCTTGGACAGCCCAGGGTTCACCGGTTCGGATCCCGGGTGCGGACATGGCACCGCTTGACAAGCCATGCTGTGGTAGGGGTCCCGCATATAAAGTAGAGGAAGATGGGCACAGATGTTAGCTCAGGGCCAGTCTTCCTCAGCAAAAACAGGAGGATTGGTGGCGGATGTTAGCTCAGGGCTGATCTTCCTCAAAAAAAAAAAAAAAAAGAGCCGTCTCTTAAAGCCTTCTCCTTTGTGTGTTAAGTGTAATGTTAAAGACTGTAAGTGCTGCATATTTAATGGCTACAATTGTTTGATAAACATGAATAAAGGAAGCAATTTTAATCACTTTGGAATGATTAGTTCTTGGTATCAATTTTACTATGAAAAATAACCTTTTATTTTTAAACCATGTCTTTTTAGAATATTCCTAAGTACTATGACAAATGCCCGTTTTTCTTCTGGTTTCATACATCATTCATGAAAAACAGGTATGGCTATGATATAATCCAGTAGAAATGGCTTCATCTTCAATGTATGTGTAAGGTGAAATGGCAAGTCTTTTGCTGATTACCATAAGCTCAATTTATAGAAACCAAAAAGTCCTCTAGTCACCACTCTTCATTGCCTTACTCATCTTAATCTGAGTATTTAAAAAATATGGTTATTCTTGAGACCCCCTGTTGCATCATCCTCAAGGTCTATACCATAGGACTGCATTATAAGTTAAAATGTATTATAATCAGATCTCGGGTGTGGTGGTAAATCCCTCCCATGGAAGTTTAATATGAGTCTGCTCAGTACCTCGAATATGGCAGGTCCTCAGTATGTGTTGATTTACTGATGACCGGCCACCACCAAATTCTCTTCCAAAAGAAGGCATCACCTAGCAAGGCTTCAGCTAGTTTAAAAGCTGATTGACTCATTTATATCAATGGCAGAAGTTATAAGACACAATAAGTACCATAAAGACAGCTAAAAAAAATCATTAATAGTCTCCCATTTAAAATGATTTTCTAATAACTAAATTGGGAAAGCTTTTTTAAAAATTAATTGATTTGAAGATTATTATTCCAAAGAATCTTCTACCATATCTGGAAACTCATTCCTGAGTCTATAAGTTCTTCACTTTAAGGAGTATGTTTTGTGGTGCTGAAAATTTCAGATCATTGGTATCACCATACCATGAAATACAAAAGGAAAGTAATATTCAAAACATTGTGCAGGTGAGTTTTGAAGAAGTGGTTGTGATTGTACGTGGCATGAATTGATAGTTCTCACTACATGCAAGCCTAGCCTTTCCTTCAACCCTGAACTACATCTAATCACACAAGTCCAGTGAGGCAACACTGAACTGAACATCCAGCCTACACACTTACAACGACACACATTTAATGGGTTCTGATAGACTGAACTTTGGATTTAATGGAAAATTTCTAGCAATTTTTTCCCTAGATGTTTGCAAACAATAAACTTTGATTCCTAACAGGAACAAAGTCCCTCATATAGACATCTGGGCAGAACGTCACTTGATGCTACTCCTGAAAAGTGGTTCTTGCTAAGAACAGTTTTTTCCTTTAAAACACCATAATCATATAGGAGAGGCAACAAATTAGATGACTTTTCTCCTCACTTATGTGTTTCTAAAGATTTAACATTTAAATTTCCATACTACCTAGTAAAGCTGTTTTTATTAGTTACAAGATTCTTAATCAGCTGAAAATGCCAGCTTCATCATTTAAAAGACACTCAGTATTTTATTACTGGGTTTTAATACACATCGAGTCTCTCTGGCTGATTTGTCACATATAGAAACTTATTTTATTAAACCCAGATGTCATTAACTCCATTACAGGCAATGTTAAAAGAATCGACGACATGTTGTTACTGCTGTGTTACTGAGGATTAAGATACTTTGCGTCTCCCTAGAGAAGGTGGGAGGACGGGCTCTGAGAAGGGGCTGAGCCTAACGGTGGCCAGGTCTCTTCTAAAGCTCTAACAAGCGGGCCCGGCTGCATGGCTTTCCTCTTAGCCCAAAATTAAACGTAATGATTTTTTTTCTATTCTAGGCTTTATCTTTCAAGAAGCGAACTGGATAATCCCCATAAACAGAAGACATGGAAAATTTATGGTCCAAAGTTTGCAGTCGAGATATATTTTAAAGCCAGAACTAACGTCTGACTGAGCACAGTGTCCTTTCCAGGATAGAATCACGTCTTTTCAATCCCTACTGCACGTTGACATCTTAAAAACCTGTCTCTTTGACAGTGTACTTTTATTTACATATATGTACGTGTGTTAAGAAATCTATTACAAATATAAAAGGTAAAATGTCAGTGGCAGTTTTTTTTTCTTCTTTGAAGGAATATACTTCACACATAGTTTTCATCTGTATTGAGATAAATTTGGAACACAGTACACAGGAACACTCGCCAGCCCTGGGGGTTAGTGGTTAAGATTCAGCGTGCTCACCACTGCGGCCTGGGTTCGTTTCCTGGTCAGGGAACCACACCACCCCATCTGTCAGTTGTCATACTGTGGCAGCTGCATGTTGCTGTGATGCTGAAAGCTGTGCCACCAGTTTTTCAAATACCAGAAGGGTCACCCATAGAGGACAGGTTTCAGCAGAGACTCCAGACTAAGACAGACTAGAAAGAAGGGCCTGGCCACCCACTTCCAAAAAAATTGGCCATGAAAACCCTGTGAAGAGCAGCGGAGAATTGTCTGATAGAGCGCTGGAAGGCGAGAGGATGGTACAAAAAGACTAGGCAGGGTTCTGCTCTGCTGTCCACAGGGTCGCTGGGAGTCGAAATTGACTCAACAGCACTAACAGGAACATTAAAAGTTACCACTTTTAAGAACTTTGAAATAAAACTTTCATATCAAAATAATCGAGATATTTTAAAAATGCGATTCTCCCCAATACTGTGGGGTTATTTCATTTACTTATATATTTTTGAACAAGTATGTATTCCCTGCTTTCACATTTGTAATTTCAGGTTTATTAGAAAGGCAATCCCTATTTTCTTCCTCCACTTGATTTACAAACTGTCTGTTAGCCAACATCACATTGGCAGCAAAGACTGTTTCAAACCCCAAGAACCATTCCACAAGCAGTCCCCCACCCCCAACATACACTTCTCTCTTGCCCCAAGCACCGCACGGTGTGACGAGCTTCCTTTAATTCTACAGGCACAGACGTCGGGGAGGCTAACAGAATCTTGGTAAACATGAAGGATAAAGAATCTCAGTAACTTTTGCTTTTGTGTAACATCATAAGTGAAGCCGAAGGAAATATTTGCCTGGAGAAATCTAGATTACTTTACAACCCACCCCTACTCACAACCGACTTCACTCGGGTGATGTGGAACTGCGAGGAAAGGTCACCTTTCTGTCATAAACACACGCTAGCCCTGTGTCCACCGGAAATCATATTCTCATTGGTAGTGGGTGCTATTTTATTCTAAGTACCTTCACTGCAACTTTATCTCAGGGCCATAATTGTCCTTGAAAACAGTTCTATTTTGGCTTTATTTAAATTATCCTTGAGTGATTTTCCTTTTATTGGCAAGGCTCTCAACAGTCTAGACCAAGTTGAATTTATCAAGAAGTGAGAGGTAGCAACTGATAAGAACCGGTGCCTCTGCTAAAACAGTGTACTCATTCCTGAAAACCTTGTGCTCGGCAAAAAGCACACTAAAAAAAAACAACAAGTTCGTGGGGAAAAAATAGGGTTTGGGACAGACCACTCCAACTAAGCAACTTTGTAACCAGCATGCTAACCACTCACCACCCAGGTTGGCAGCTCAGACTATCTGGCAGTTGCCATCGTAGGTATCTTTTTTAAAGGGGACCTAGAGCTGTACTTTAGAGAAGGGCTGGTGGGTGGCAGAGCGGCACAGATGGGAGTAGAGCTCTGAGCCGCTGGGCATCATGGTGGCACAGAAAGCCATGCAATCCTGGCAGGCTGCCTGGTTATGGTGCTCTTTTTTCCCCTCAAAATAGCCCACAAAGGGTCCCAGCTACCGGTGCAGCAGCCTAGCTGAAGGCTGTCTGCTTTTCTGACAGAAGTTGTCATTTTACTCCCCTAATCGAGCTTCCCTTGGAGGAAGAGGTCTTGGAGGAACATGCTTTCAAGTTCCTTCCACATTATGACTACTTTATTCCCTGTATTTGTGTGACAGAAACGTGTTGTGGCAGAATACGTTGTACGGTTTCCTTTAAAATTCCTGGAGCAACAACCCACGGAGGGCAGAGGCGGCGGCAGGCTTAGGGGAATGGGGAAAAACTGCGATCTCACTCTTCAACCGAGCCAGTCACCTTTCTCAATACTGCCAACAACAAGGGAAGGAAAGCGCAGTTTTTAAGAACCTGGCTTTTAGAAATAAAGGGGACTACAGTTGGGGTTTCTCTCCCCTAATCCTCCAAAATGCATCAAGATTTCTGGCAATTCTGAGTCACCACACTCCCCTGCTTTTGCTCACCTAACAAGAACTGGTTTAGGGCCTCCTGGGTATTGCTTTCTTCAAACCCACTGTGAAGCGTTCTTTGACCAATGCAAGAAACTTCCATCATAATACATCAGAATAATACTGGTTTTCTTAAACAGAATTTACTAATCTGAAATAGAATTATCCAAAACTTAATAGCAAGAAGTTTAACTATTTCAAAAGATAGAATGGCATCCTGCCAAATCAGTCCCGTCCCATCCACAGCCTGGTGCAGGGGGAGTGATTCCAGAGAGCCAAGTTTCATACCGCCAGTGTATATAAAAAGTGTGTATTTTGGTCCATTTACCTACAGTGAAATAATTTTACATCAGGAATCTTGCTGACAAAAACCAATGCTTGTTGCAAGAAAACCACCACCTCGGAATATTACTAAATACACCTCAAACATCACCGTCACTTAGTTCTTTGCATGGATATAAAGTACTTAAACAAAACAAACCATCATATGCTCAAATATTAGGTAAATAATTTAATGATGATAGAACAATAGAATTTCTTTAAACACAATATTTCAAGCTACTATATTTTTGTCTGGAGTACAAATCTGAAATGGTACAAATTGTACCCAAATACTGAACGATGAATTAAGCAAACAGAATGAAAAAAAAATTCTCCTGACTTTGGTTTCCATTCCTTACTCCCACTCACTCTTCCTTGCCTCAGACGGCTTCTACTGAAGACACTTAGTTCAATCCTTAAAGGACAACATGAGAGGGTCTGCTGCCAACAGGGCTAACCCCCAGATGACCCACAGGCGCTGGGCAGGGGGACCACAGACTCTGAAGCACTTCACTTCCTGCTGGAAGCCAGTCCCATTTTCTACTTCGCGTCAAGCCAAGACTGCTGAGATGAGGCACCCCTCAGTAGCTACTGACCATTTAAGTATGGAGAGAAAAGCAAGGTAGAAAAATTATTTACATTCTGCCAACAGGGACAGACACACCTGGTATGGACTACTATTAACATTGTCAGGCTGCCTGCTTTCAGTCTCACAGGCTGCTTAAGAACACTTTTTACTGCGAGAGCCCTTGCTGGTCTTGGAGTGGCACGGAGTGAGGCAGCTTGCTTTAGTGGTGCCGAGGAGGACTCTCTTACACCAGGTGGCCAAGGAGCAGCTGCCCATCCCCAAGTCTGGGGATCGGATGAACTGGGGTTTTTGTTGTGGTTAGTACACATACATGGCAGAGTTTAACAAAACGACTTTTCCTGTTTCCTTGCTTTATAAAGTCACACCCCCACATGGTCATCATTAAAATTCACTGACTGCCAGTACCAAATGTGAAAGGCTCCGAAACTGTAAAAGCAAGGCAAGCAGTATGGATCCTGAGACATGTTAGAATGGGTCAGCCCAGACATTACTCACAGTGGAGTGCAAACACTACACTGTGTCTAGTTCTGTCTGAGATGGGAGGACTCCACCCATGAGCCCCATCACTCAGTCACCAGACAGGGAACGAGGGCTTCTCTTGGCTTTGGTGCTCTGCTCCCTGGATGGGTTTCCAATTGGTGCAGGTAATGAGTGAGAGGCTCAAAGTAGATCAACAGCCCATAGATGGTCCAACACAATACTCTGGAATCCCACCCAGACCAGGAGCAAGACAGAAGCTAAGGGCTGTTGTCAGCCACAAGCTGACTTCACAAAGCACAGCAGCACAGCCCCCTCCCTTCAGCCCCTTCCTCAACCTAAAGCCCAGCAGACAGGAAGCTCTTTGGGAGAGGAGAAGGGAAGTTGGCACAGGGGAGGGCGTGCTGTTGCCCGAAGGCCTGATGCTCTAGGCCAAACCCAACAAGACAGCAGAGTGTAGAATATGATTCCACCTAGAAAATGAATGGCACTATTTTAACAGTAGAGCATCCTGGGAAAATCCAGGATGCCTACTCTGAAACTTAAATCAAGAACATGGAAGCCACACCAGTATGCAGGTATGGTCTCCTCTTTAAAACACAGATGGATATTTTAGTTTTCAAGCACCACAGGAAAACTTTTTAAAAACTTTAACCACTTAGTATAGTATAGGTGCTAAGCAGATTTTAAAAGAGACCCTACATATAGGATGGCTTAAGCCATCACTTATAACCATCTTTATGAAACGTGGTTTACGCCTCTAGGTTTTCCTGCTGAGATTTGAGATCAAACATGGAACAAAGTGTGCTTCACTCACAACACATAGCCATCCAGACTGCATGTACACATACAGGGTTACGCAAAAGCCCTGATATAACTATATTTAGCCTTTCAGATTCGGTACAGACGGCCAGCAGCTCGCCCTGAAAGTCCCACCAAGGACAAGAGCAGTAACTTTTCTATTTCAATACAATTATGAGCAGAAATTACATGATGCAAAATAGAGGTCCTTCCATAAAGCTGAAGATTTAAAGCAGAAGAAGAGAAGACAAAAACAAATTTCCCACAAAATCAAAATAATTCCACATTGGTCTTGTACTCCATGAAACCCTGAGATGAACTGCAGTCCTCAAACGCCTATTTGGATCTAGGTTCGCCAGAACACATCAGTAAGCTTCAAACTGGCTCATCATCAACTTTCTGCTGTATTCATAGGCCAAAAATAGTGCCCCGTTGGCAGGGAACGCTCGGATCATAGTAGGTTTCAGTCCAGAATACAAGGCCATTATTCCTAGAAGATAAAAGGTGATGGAAGACTGAGACTCCCCTCCTTGGAGCCACCCCACAAAGCTGCAAAGCATAGATATTTTTACACTTAGAAATCCAGCCAATAGCACTAAAAACCAACAAGTGATGGAAAGACTTATTTCCGGGTTTCCCTGGACTGACGGAAACAAATCAACTAACAGAAACAGGACAAGTGTCAGGTCTCCCAGCAAAGCTGGTTGATGCTTAGGTAACATATAGCAATTCCACACCTGGTTAACTTCTGGTAAATGGATTGGGTAGAGCTGAGGCCTCACGTGGGCAGACAGAAGGCAACCACAGAGCCACAGGAGGCAGCAGCCTTGCAGCTTCTCCTGGGGGGTGAGGGCCACGAGGCATTGGGCCAGCAGAAAGAGCACCGGCACTGAAGTCAGAGACCTGTTTCTAGCATCAACACCAGCGTTGAAGTCAGAGACCTGTTTCTAGCATTAGCACTGCCCAAGGTAGTTATGAAGAACTAGTTAGATAATTGAGGTGTGAGTACTTTGTAAAACCATAAAGTGTTACGCAAATTCAAAGAGGGGTTACTATCAGTAATGTACAAGATGTCTGCACTCTATTTGGGATACAAACTAAACAGTTTCTGCATATTGTTATGGTGCTTTTTTTTTCTTTCTCTGCTTTATCTCCCCAAACCCCCCCTGTACATAGTTGTATATCTTAGTTGCAGGTCCTTCTAGTTGTGGGATGTGGGACGCCACCTCAACATGGCTTGATGAGCGGTGACATGTCCGCACCCAGGATCCGAACCCTGGGCTGCCACAGCGGAATGCGCGAACTTAATCACTCGGCCACGGAGCTGGCCCCTGCTCTCTCTCTTAAAATCAAGACAGGGACATTCACATCCCAAGGTTTAAGACGTACAGTGGATGCTGGAAGGACAGAACTTTACTCACTAGTTGCATAAAACTGGCTTTAAACAAACATTAACTGGAAAATCTTTATCCTCCTGCTTAACTCTAAAAATTGATAGCAAATTACCTTCAGAAGTTGCTTAGTGCATTTCTAATTCCAGAAGTCTTAGCATTAAGGACGTTTTACATTCTTTTAAATCCCTTCGTGGTTCTTAGAGATCATTTTCTGATAATACATTATGTAAAACAAGTGGTGCTAACTTCAAAACACCTATTCCCTTAGACAAAGCCCCTAGTTAACAATTCCCTCCAGGCTATTGAGAACAAAGAATCCTGACAGGTACCCGGGCCAGGGGTTAGGAATAAGAACTTTAAATTTTCTTGAGAGTAATGAAACTAACTAAACTAACTAACTAACTAAACTAAAGACAGGGGGTTGGAAACAGAAATCCACAAATGTGGATTAATATACAGTACTAGAAAAGGGATATGCGGCGGGGGAAGAAAGCAATTACACACCTGACCACCTCAATGAGACTAGCACCGAAATGACCAGCCCCTCTAAACATACCTCCTGTTTCTGCCATTACCAGACTCACCTTCATTTCTCACAACAGTTATAAAGGTTCCGAGAAATCCTGCCTGTTTCCCCGACATGGAAAGAACTTGAATTCTGGATTTTATACAATCCACTGGGTATACAGCAAGCCAGAGGCAGATTCCACCAACGCCACCACTTAACATCAAAGGGACAGGGCCTAGAGAAGAAAATCAGCAAACAGTATTTTGTCTCAAGGGCAGCTGATGTGATATTTCCAGAGGCCAATGGCAGTGGCCGGAGGTAGGTACAAACAAAAACGCTGCAAACACAATTCCCTGAGGAGACTGTCGAAGCTCTAAGAGCATAAGGTTCCGGTTGGTGGCCTGCGTCTACCCCTCATCATGCCAGGACGAGAAGCCCGAGTGAGGGTCATGTTGAGGCTGATCACTGTGGCACTGTGGCCATCCTGTGCCATCCTTGGAGGGCTGGCCCCTAGAATCAGCAGGCCCCCAGCAGCATGGCAACGCCTTACAGGAGGAATGAGAATAGAGGCCACTGAAATGCAGGGTGAGGCATTTATCAGCCTTCTCTTAACTATCTTAATGCCCCACAGCCCTGATTCTTCCTTTACCATGAAAAACCAACGTTGTCTTATTAAACAAGACAGTTAAGCCTGGGAGCTTGACCAACCCCAGAATAAGTCCACCAACCATGAAGGGAGGTGTTCAAGAAAAAAGTTATCACCCATGTGATTCAAACATTGATATGGTTGTATCCAGCAGCTAAACAGAACAAACTAGAAAGAACTACACTTTTCACTGCTCTCAAAACACTATCAAGACTTATTACCAAGTTCTAAGTTTATTGCAAGCTGACTTATAGGTAATTTCCCACAGGAAAAGTAATTTCTATATTTCTTCTTCCTGAAAATAGATCCAGAAGAAATTCACAAATGTTATTCTAGGGAAGAAGTTTGGGATGTGCTGCTCCAGCCCCTGTCCTGAGGAAATTATGAAGCCCAGAAGAAGATGCTAGAAATCATTCGGCCCTGTTACTTTCTGTGATTTAGAATCTCCCCAGTGCCAGGTGGATCCCCTACAAGGCGGCGCAGAGTGCACGGAATCCGCAGCAACCATAGAGTCGGGAAGCGGACACCATCAACCCACCTGCCGTCCACGCAAATACATTTACCTAGTTCATCTTTTGATCTCCCAGATGCAAAAAACGATCGGCTCAGTTCATAGCCACCAAAGAAGAAGAAATAGCCCGGTACTTCTCGAAGTAAAGTGCTCGAGAGTCCATGGTAGAAGCCCAAGGGGCCATCCTTCCTAAGGATACTCTTCACGACAGACCAAACTGTACTGGGAGGAGACACAGAGAGACAGTTACAGCAGGCGAAGCAGCTGAATCTGTAAACAGAGAACCAGAATTCTAAAAGGCCGCTGTGGGAAGGAAATCTCAGGGAAGCTCAGATACAGCTATTTTATAACAACCTTTGTCACCTGAACTACTCCAGGGTAAAGAAATCTCATTAAAATGGAAGCACACATTTCTAGAAGGCATATTATCAAAGATGTAAAAAAGCTAACATCCAATTTTTCAATACAGAATAAGCGAAATTACAATAAGGAGTTGTCCAAACTCAGCAAGAATAAAACGGTATCCTATTTGCCCAGTCCCTTACCTCCCTCGATTTCTATCTCCCCAACCTTTCTTTTGATCTGCTGTGTTCTGAGAAAATTGGTTCAGGTGTTTAGGGTTTGTCTTATTCTGTGTCAGTGCAGGGAAACGAGCAAGTAACATTAAACATTACTTTAAGGCAAGACAAAAGAAATTCTAAGAATGGAGCTACAGCTCCTGTAAGGCAAGAAGCACCAGGACTTAGTTCTTAGAGAGGTAGGTGTGCAAAGCTTTCTAATTAAGCAGATCCGAGTCCTGCAGCAGCCGGAACACAGCACCCCGTCCATCTAGACTCCTCTTCCCGAGTACGTGCGCCGTGGCAGGAAGAGCGCAGAACCCGCACACTCAGCAGCCTGGCGGACCCCTCACTCCTCACTTTGTTCTCAGAGAGCAGGTGACTCAGTTTGGACCAATGAAGGACCAAGCCCAGAGGTAATAAAGGCCACCTGCTTTTGATGATTATCTTCCTTCCTCGGACTTCAGAAGGCTTCATCGGGTATTATCCATCAGCCAGGTCCTTCCTGCAACGCTGCTCTCATCCTCGGATGTGAACGTAACAAAGTAACCCAACTCGACACGGCCAGCCTACCTTCCCATCCAAGTCTTAACCCCAAGCTACTCTACACCCCTGCGTGGCCACTGCTATGCCCAAAATACAGTCAGCCAGTACTTACTTTCACGCAAGCTGTCCATCTGCCTAAGTCCTTTGGACCTAACCATTTTCCTTAAAAATACCTTAAACCACTTCAAGGGGCATGAGGGCAACTTTCTGGGGGCTATTAACGTCCTACTTCTTGGGCACTGGTTACAAAGGCATGTTCATTTCACACTTACGATTTCTGTGTGTGTTCGCGTTACTGTGTACACATACTATCTCAATAAAAAGTCTTAAAGACTCACAGTTTTGGACTCTGGGCTATGAATAATAGATTCAAATTGGTTGCAAAGAATCCCAAGGGTGCAGGAAATTGGGCTCTATTACAAACCCCAGCCTCGCTGCTGCAAGGGGACTGGTAACTCTGAAAATGGTCAATTTATCTACCAATTTTCCCCAGTGGATTGACAGGGTCTGAGTTAACCACAGCAATATTCACCCCCAGAACTGCAGTCAGCCAGATGTGAAGATAAATAAGCAAGTTTTGAGATTAATCAGGATAATAAATTGCTTTACAATTCAAATAAATCATATTACGTGACATATACACCTTCACAGGGTAACTAGGATCTTTCAAGACTGAGCTGGAGAGGAATTTGATCTGAAGGGCAGCTATGCTCACAACGGTCCTGCTCAGTGTTCCCAGAACTGGCGCCCTTTGCAGGTCCGCTTGAAGGATTAGGGAGGGGCGTAAAGAAAGTTACCGCGGGGATCTGAGGTGATCAGCCTGAACATCTACGTGAAACCTGGGAAAGGGCATCAAATATTCATCTCAGAACCAAAGCGGCCCTTATGAAGGCTCAGTTCTCACACACAGTTCCAAAGCTGTCTGCCATGTGCCTCCGAAAACAGCTGGGGATCATGCCTTATGCCCTCAACCGGTCAAAAGGGGTAGAAGCTCCTGGCTTCATCACTTCTGGGGTATTAAACACCTGTCTATGATGTTTTGTGGCCTGGGGGGTGGGTCCGACCACCACAAATGTCCGTTCAGAAAATTATTCTGATTGGTAGAAGTTCTAGAAACAGTATTTTGGATTAGACACATCTGTTTCTATATCTGTCACTTAATTTTAGTACAATATATTTTTTAAAATACTCAATACATGCTCGAGACCTAATGTTTGTGCCCAAGCGGTGCTTACTTCTGGCTTTTGGCTATCTTCCCCGACATCTGCATTTCGTACATGGTCTGTAGCCGGCACTTCACAAGCTCAGTGGGGCAGAGCACCAGGGCAGCAAACGCGGAGGCGAAGGAACCAGCAGCCGCATTATGCAGGTCACTGAAAGGACACAGCACAGGAGACCAGTTACCTGTCCAGCCGTTCATTCATGCAGCACTCACTGCGCTGAAACTCAGTGGTAAAGGAGAGGGCAGATGAAGGGAGAGAAACACTTCCTGAGCGCCCACCAGGAACGTGCACGTGCTGTTTCATTGAAGGATCTGCAACTCGGTGAGGCGAACAGCAAGACCCCAACTGCCACACGGAGAAAACGACACTTAGACATGATACATGTTGTGCCCAAAGTCACACAGCTGCTAAGTGGCAATGATAGGATTCGAACCCAGGTCTGCCTGACTGCAGGATCCATGCTCCTTTATCAGTCACAACGCTATGGACTGAATGTTGGGCCCCCCACCCCAGATTCCTTTGTTGAACCCTTTAACCCCAATGTGATGGCATTTTGTGGGGGGGGGGTCCTGTAGGAGGTAATTAGGTTTAGATGAGGTCACGAGGGTGGAGTCCTCACGAAGGGATTAGCGCCCTTATAAGAGACCAGAGAGCTAGGCTGTGCTCGCTCTCTGCCATGTGAGGACACAGCAAAGTGGTCCCTCTGCACAACAGGAAGAGGGCCCCCCCCAGACATGGAACCAGCTAGCACCTTGATCCTGGACTTCCCAGCGTCTAGAAGTATGAGTAACAAATGTGTGTTGTTTAAGCCACCCAGTCAATGGTATTTTGTTACAGCAGCCAGAACAAGAAACACAGTGACACACAAAACAAAACCAAAAACCATGGAGGAGGAAAACATTACCTATAGTCCCATCACCCAAAAACATACACTATTAATACTTTAGTGTATTTGCCGCTAAGCTTTAAATAAAACTAGGTTCTGAGGCTATGCCTACATGCTCAAAATCCAACCTGGAGCAGTGGAGCATATAACTGCCACAGATGAAAACCCAGGATAAATTTTTAACCAAAAAGCTGCCAGTGCAAAAAGATTTCCCAGGTCAGCTGATGACCGCCTCAACCTCAGCAACAGACGGCATGAGGGTGTGATGGTGCCGGAGGAGAGCATAAGGCCGGTGCACGTCAGCAGTTCGAGGGTTGTAGGTAAAATGACTATACTGGAAATGTAAACGGAGGAATGAACGCACATTAGTCCAAAAGCGGAAGCACTCACCTCATCTCCTATGGGTTTAATACAACCAGCCACAGTCACCAGCAGGGCTGTGACACTGGAATCCAGTGAGAGTCCAAGAGTATGGGGGAAAGTCTGAGAAACAAACTGCCAGAAGACTTCTCGGAGAATTCACGGGGATCAGAAGAGAAGATCCTCTCCAAACACTGGGATGGTGTTTTGTCACGTGGGATGGGACCATCCTTTCCACGGCAGGAAGGACCAAACTGCTCAAAGCAGGACAACTGGCTCCCTGGCGCTCACCTTTAAATGTCAGCATCGTGCTGTCACTGAACAACCAGGATGGGTCACCGATTTCCAGAAGGGCCCTAGGAGGTCTTCCCCGCAGCCAACTGCCCGAGGCAGAGAGATCCCCTAATAATTTTTCCGCAAACTGTGAGCAGAAGCCTAATTGACCTACCACACTCAGTTGTCCTAAAGTTACATTAAACTAACAGTTACACAAACTAACGTCAGTATTAACATGAAATCAAGGGCTGCCTCCCATCTCAGCCCTGACTTCCTATTCCCTATTCGGTGATGCACATGGGTGTAAGGCGGGTGTCCAGGGGCCGAGGCAGCTTGTCACACACTCAGGGTTCTCAGAAGAGTTGGCTCAGACAAGGTTTTCTTCCGGGAGGAAGACACTGCTTGCAGTACAGACTTCCTTTTGATCTTAGAGAACCAAACATCCGACCATTTCCAGAGGAGAGCCAGACTCACGACTGTATCTGCACACAGCTTTCCAGAGTGTGGAAACTGCCCCAGGCCGTTCACTCCATTCCTTCCCCCTTCAGTCCTACTTGGCTCATTTGTCAAAACCAAAGCTTAAATGGCATCTGCTGTCTTCCAGCCAGCCTGCAGATCCGTACTTGCCTCCCTCAGGGACTCTCTGTCAACCTGCTGACAGGCAATAGTCAATGGGGGTCAGAATCTGCCAAGTCCGCTGGAACAAAGGTGGCATCCACAAACACAGCTGTCCAGTCAATCCAAGATGCAGCAACGGCTCGGACGCTGAATGACCACCAAGCACTTTGTTACAGCACAACGACAAGGCCACATCAGATCTGCAGTGGACTTCGGCTTTCTAATAAATACTTTCAGCTGCCAGTGTGCTAAATGAGGGCCACAGGCCCCCGGCTGGGCCTAGAGCATACATGTTCAGAACTGGAATGGAAACGGCACTAGGCGTAGGGTGGCATTTTCTAAGAACCAACTGTTTGTCAGCCATTCAACAAACATGTACCTGGACCCCCCTTGCTGTGTAAGATCCCATCTAGGCAAAGGTCAAAGGAGAACACTACGCAAGGTAGTTCGAACCGAGAGCAGACAAATATTTACAACACTACTGCAGAAATTCACAGCAGGTTCTCACAGGCACTTTTCACTACTTCTGCTTATTAGTCTTTTCTCTGGGTCTGACCCCCAAAAATATTCCAGAGCCCCGACTGGGGTCGTAGGGAAAGACTGCTGGCTGGGGGCTCAGAAGACATGGTCTGCATCCTGGTTTTCTCAGTTACCAACCAGTGATCTTGAGCACGTCAGTGTCTGCACTTCAGTCTCCCCGTCGACCAAACAGATATCACCACCTGCTTTGCTCCCCTCACAGGACCAGAGTGAGGGCTAAAAACACAACATACACCTCGGAGGTTTGTAAACTAAGGGGGCATTTCCCAACAGGTAATGAGCAAACACCGGTCTGCAGGATGAAAAAGCAGCAGCCCCCCAACTTCAAAAGGATGAGAGTGCTGGGCTAGGCCAAGTGAATAGGATGGCTTCTTTCCTGCAGGACTTTCTCATGTGGTTGCTCACTGTTTCCCTGTCTTCTCCCTCATTCGTCCTTCGAAGGATGCTAAAGGAGACCCAAACTCCAGGTCGCCCAGAGTAGAAAGTCTCACCCTCAAGTTGGGAGAGCTCCGGTCGCTACAGTCTTCCTTCTGTCAGTCTCCATCGTGGGATACCACTCTCTCCTGGGTGGTCTCCTGCTTATTTCTTTCCTTCCGCTCTTTCCTGACCCCTTTGTGCTGGTGGGTCCCATCACCAGAGCTCAACCCTCTATAGACCCTGTCTCCCCGGATGACCTCATCCAGTCCCAAGCCTTTAAAGAGCAAGTTCCATCCATCAAGATAGAATTCCTGTCTACAAAGGGGCACATCTTTAGACTTCTAGCCACCTCCAGAGAACATTTCTATATAAAGGAACCCACTCTAGTCATGTGGGACCTGTAGTTGCACTAGGGTTTCAAATTCCTACCAAAACACCCAATAAGACTGCCCTTCGCAACCACAAAGCCGACACAATAATTTTAAGTGATTTAAGACAAATCAATGTTCAAAGGAGGGATGCTATCCAAGGTACATGCCAGTGGTTTCCTAATTCTTTTTTGTCCGTATAATAAACACCCAAGGGATGACCAAGCATAAGCCGAAGTCTGACATTGGGGCAGACTCAGCCAAAGAAACTGCAGGTTCACCGGCATCTTCTCAGATGCTTCTGACCCTTGCTAAAATTCCAAGGTTCTCCTCAAACCTATTTGGCTCGGGCAACGTCTTCCAATACTCTGCATTTTGCTGATGAACTGGAGCCCATAACATGGGTCACAAGCTGTGTCTATGGTTTCAGTCCAGCACTTCTGCCCACACGAGCAGCAACACCACCGTTGGCATTTGAAAAGCATTTTCCTGAATACCAACACGTACGAGTGGTTCGTTTTCCATGGTGGATCATGGGCAATTCTCCTTTTGCATGATGCATACGTGTCTTCCAAGTTTTATATGACGACAGTGTATAAATTCGTAATCAGAAAGTAGTTATTTTAAAAAACGAAACCTCCTTCCCCATAAGGTATCATAAAAATCCTGACTGTACAATGGTATTGGTTTTTCTTAAAACAAAAAAGAGTGTCCGTGTCCTCGACTCACCTCAGCTTTGCCTGCTTGTCTAATCCAACCGCTTTCCGCACCACCTGCTGGCAGAAGCCGTAGCACATGAAGAGGACGGAGTTCTCGGCGATGTTGGCGATCAGCGCTGGGCTGGTCCCCCTGTAGAAGCCCCGGAAGCCCACCTGGGAGTAGGTCTTCAGGCAGCAGTCAGTGAGCCCTCTGTACAGCTTGGGGAACGTCTGCATCTTCACCTTCAGTGTGTCGAAGGGCTGCCCCGTCAGAACGCAGGCTGTGCCCCCTGCAACCAGGACAGAATCCTTCTCCAGCACTCATCTACGGCTGTGTGTGAGCGCAGCCTCAACCACCCGGGGGAATGAGGGACAGGCAGCCCACCACAGGGCGCGCCTCTGCTGCAGTTCATTTGACCTCTTTCCCCCTATATCTTCTAGCTGAGTCCAATAAACAACTTCTAGGAGGTCCGGAAGGGGCCCAGCACCCAGGTCCAGCCCTGAAGGAGCTCACACGTGGTAGAGGGAGATGTGTAGTCGATAGTGAAAGCCACAGGAGGCAAGGCAGGGGGTGTGTTTAGGAGCATCAGCCAAGGGGTCAGAGGGACCTTGGCTTGAAGCCTGGCTCTGCCGTGAGATCCTGGACAAGCCATGTAACTTCTGAGCCTCAGTTCCTCAGCTACACCCAGCTCATAGGGTTCATGCGAGGACTCAGGAAAAATGGATGAGCAGGCCTAACCTAACGCCTGCTCCACAAGCGGTTAATAAACAGCAGTTAGTGCGTGTGAGCGCGAGAGCGCGAGAGCGCGAGAGCGCGCGCAGCCATATAAAAGGAAGGGGAGGAGAAATCTCCGAAGAGTTAATCACTCTCTTTGCCTAACGCCCAGTGGCACTGATGACTATCAGAAAAATTACAGAGCAGCAGGCAGCAGATAAGGAAAACAGAGTCTGGCTAATTAATCCCTGAGGAGCTAAATATTTGACCCTAGGGAAAAACCTCTAATTTGCACTCTTTCCATTAATGATTTGTATTCAGATAGGGAACAGACTGAAACTTACCTTTGCTTGGCATAAATCCTATTATTTATAAGCTTTTATACTGTAGGAGTACTAAACACAGCAAACTCTAGATTGCATTAGATGCCTTCAATAAAAATTCTGAACACAAGGAAGCGAATGAGCCATAACCACTCTAATCTACCCCCAGCCCCTGGACTGGGGTCAGCATTCTGGGAACTGCCACGGGTGAGCGCTTCCACCTCCCTTGGGCTCAAGATGTCCCCTGCTCGTGTCAGGAAACCACCACTGGGTGAGGTTATTAAAGCCTCATCAAAACTGAAGAGAAGGCTTACATAAAATATTTAAGAAAGACAATTTCATAAGTTTGACATCGTACATAGTTACTCCAACTAAACTGTGGAAAGCAGAGATGGGGGAGGGACTGTTAACTCCCAATTAATTATGGGCAGAGAAACAGACATTTCCAAAGAGTCTGAAAGTCGTCTGATCCCTTCTTTAAGGACTACAAGTCTGATCTGAGCACAAGTCCGAGCTCCAGGATCATGTCACTGCTATTCGTTTCTTCCACAAGAGGAAGGACACATTTCCACTTTGTCTTGCCACCTTATCACAAATTCTGAATTAGTAGAATATAATGTAATAAGATGTTACTATAATCAGAGTTATTCTCTCTCAGGGACTGCTAGGCTAGAATCAAAAAAGATCCTAATTATATCAAAACAATTCATCCCAAAAGAAGAGGTGAATGTCAGAATTTAAATGGGTACATGATTTAGATAATCCAGATGCAGATAAGCTGAATAAAGCATATAATTCAGAGAAAGAGATATATATATATATATATTTTTTTTTTTTGGAGAAAGATTACCTTTGAGCTAACATCCACCACCAATCCTCCTCTTTTTGCTGAGGAAGACTGGCCCTGAGCTAACATCTGTGCCCATCTTCCTCTATTTTATATGTGGGACACCTGCCACAGCATGGGTCAATAACTGGTGTGTAGGTCTGTGCCCGGGATCCCAACCAGCAAACCCCAGGCCACCAAAACCGAGCGCACGAACTTCACTGCTACACCACCAGGCCAGCCCGCAGAGTAGTCTATTTTAATGTTTAATTTATAGACATAAAACACATTTTTAATACAGAGTAATACTTTAACTGGAAGTCTTCCGTATTCTAACCCAATCATCCTGAACAGTTCAGACATCAGAGTTTACTACAAGATACATTGGTTGGTATATCTGTAACAGTTACATTTCCAACAGGGAGAAGGTAGGAGGCTAATGAATTTTCAAATGCCAGCTACAATTCTCTCTTGCATCCATGGAGGTAAGCTAATTTCCCATATAATTTCCCACTCACAAATGACACTGTGGCAGCACCTGCCGTGGCCCCTCTAGTGGGTGATGAGTATTCTGGACACCAGCCCCAACCGCTGAGCCCGACCACCTAGCCAGTCTTCCGATCTCTGACAAGTCAATGAAGAAACACATAATGTAGAGGAAGTAAATATTTTTCCCGACTTGGAGCTCAGACCTGTGATCATCTCCTTCTCCTCAAGAGAGGAATGGAAACAGCCTCTGCCTTCTTTCACAGGTGTCACAATTGCATCTTAGTCTCTAAGAGAGGCACTCAGATGTGTTGCTCCCTACACTTTACCAAGGCGGGTGCCGTGGATTTTCAGTCCTCGACAGAGTAGTCAGCAAGTGACGAGGTGTTGAGGGAACTGTAGGGGCAAGGACAGCACACAGGGAGGACAGAGGCGAAAACCGAGAAGCAGACCTTCAACCAGAAGGACCTGGTCCGCCCTGTCCACCCAGGCAGAGGCGAGAATGGCAAACCACCCTGGAGACGGTCCATAAGTATTCCACTTAACAGCACAGAGAGGCGGGAAATTTTCAAAATATTCCCATCAAAAAAGACTTTGGGTTTGGTTTTAATTTTGACATTTGAGAGGACAAACTTCAATTATATAAAATGTGACAGTGCCCGACTACACTAAACAGATACACTGCACAGAGTAGTCGGCAGGAAGCGCGGAAGTTTGCAATTGTTAAACCTCTAAATCTTCAAGCGCCGCCAAGGTTTCCCTTCATGGCAACTTAACTTTGAGATCCATGCTGCCTCATTTCAATAATTATCCAGTTACCTAACCATCTTCTTCACACACTCCCCTCCCGGCTGCCTGGGGCTCTCCATCCTTTCCGGGAACCTCTCCCCCGGCAGCGCAGACAGACAGCGACGGCTTCCCAGCACCTTAGAGCAGAGGAGCTGGGCTGAAAACCTGTCTGGTGGGGGAGGTTTGTTTACAAGGAAAAGGAGAGCCATGGAGAACAGCACATGTAGTCTACGCCCATGTCACCTCAGACCACGACTGGCTCTGCTCTCAGGCGCGAATCACTTTCCTGGGTGGTCTGTGTCCACAAAACACTAGGGGTCCTTTGCTCCTGGCAATGGAAAAGAAAATGAAAAATCCCAAAGCCCAACAATCTCCCCAACCACAGAGCTGGGGCAGCAAGGTCTCTAAACTGATGCCCCTCTCTGGGAATGCTGTTGGCCCATTATGCAGAATTAACACAAACAACAGAACTAGACAAGGAACGAAGCAACCAACATCCCAGCCCTGCCGTTACACTATATAGCTGTGCAACCTTGAACCACCATCCCTCTCTGGGCCTCTTTTCTACATATACAATGAGCACTATTGTCAATGGTCTCTAAAGGCCCTTCTAGTTCCATCCTTTGAAGACTGGGACGCCTCCAAGGTGGGACTGCTGTTCCCCTTTGCATTCGTGCCTCCCAGCAGAGGGAGTTCTCAGGTCACTAACAGGAACCTCTTCTGCTCACAGCCACCACAGGCTTAGACCCCCTGCAAGGGAGCCTGCTGTCCTTGGAAGTTAGAATAACCCAGGGCAGGGCTACATCAGAGAGGGGCGACCCTGTGTACCAGCGCAGGAAGAAAGAGCTACCCAGAGTAACCAGGAAGAGTAACTGCTTATATGCATAAGGGCTCGATACATGTTAATACTATTGCAAAGCAGCACATCTTCCAGCAAATGCCTTACACACCAGACTCCCAACAATACTCTTGCAATTTCTATCTTTAAAAATTTACCACAAGTTATAAATGTGGCACCGCATACCTGCCCACACATAAACACCTTTCTAGGAAAAGGTAAGCATTTTAATTCTATCACAACAGATCCCACATCTTTGATAGACTGACTGAAGGACATTTAATTCCAAAAGCTGAGAATCTCTCAGGTGGTTAAATGCCCTCCTGCTGCAGAAACAAAAACTGAGTCCAGGGTGTTCACACGACAGGAAGAGGATGCCAGAGGCTGGCAAAGGGTTCCACTGTTCCCGTGGTCAGTGTCCTCCAAATGTGACATGGGGGGGAGGGCAGGGGGGCGTTGCAGCTCAATTCCACGGCAGGACGAGGGGCTGACCCAAAGTCACACATTAGGCAAGAGGCCACTGGGGCAGATCCTGGGTGGCCCTAAGTTTCCCTGTTCCTGGGGCAGGACACTCCTTTGGGCCTCTAACCCGGGGGCCATGCCCTCCCCTGCACTTCTTATCAGTGTCTGCAATGCTGTGTCTCTGGCCTTCCTCATGGCCTTATTAGCCTACCTTACCCGACCTTTGGATTATGGGAAAATACTGTGTTCCTCTCTGAACCCGACTTCTTTTTTACAACTAAGCAATGACAAGATAAGAGGAGACAACCACACTTGAGCTGTTGACCCAGGAGGTCCCACCAGATAAGAGGACAGGGCCATCCAGCCTCTGGCCTCTCCACCCAGGGCAGCTGTGACCCATGGTAAGAATCAGGAGGCCAGGGTAGACGGGGTTTCCATCTGAGAAGCACGAGTGCTCCAGAGGCCCTACAACAACACAGGCATCTGGAGAACCAAGTCACCACCCAGGACTTCCGACTCTGTCATCTGCCTCAGGCTGAGTGAGGTGACCTTTTCTAAAGAGTGATCTGTGTGTTGCAAGCCCTGCCCAAGAGTGCTCACCTGTGCCCACCGGCCACAGTCTGCCCTGGGACTTTGCCCCGAGGCCCAGCCCACTATCCCCAAGCAAATGCTGGGGCCTCTCCTTTCCTTTCCTGTCCGTCTCATTTACCAAGGACATTTCTGAAGGGAGCCCTCCTTTCTCTCCCCAGCAGTCGTAAGGACAATCACTGAGATTTCCCTGGAGAGTTGGCACAGTGTTACTTTTGCACTACAAGGGCTCTGAAGATGGCCAGGCATGTGGAATCCCGTGTCACTTGCCTCTCCCGGCCATGTGACAATGGACGAGTGATTTCAGCTCTGAGCTGCGATGTTTTCCAGCTGTAGACTGGGGATGCCCCCAACCCACAACCTGACTCAAAAAGTTTTAACACAGCGAGAACTCCCCCACCTTCTGCCGTGCTTGAACACGGTATTACACGCCAGAAAAGGGCTGCGTCCCGGGGGTGAGGCGTATTGCGTCTGGAGTGCCCAAGGTAATAGTTCCACCACCCTTTCACTCGACCTCCCTTAGAGAGGAGACTTGAGGAAGAGAGGACAGGTTTTCTCCGGGATTACCTGCGGCCCCGGCAGTGAGGTCAATGGCAGCTTGGATGGCAGGATTGGACTTCATGTTCGTCTGCTCCTCTGCTGGGCTCCGTGGGAGGCAACTCTCTGGAGCTTATGTCGGGCACCTCACATCCCTGGGAGGAGGGAAGGGTTCACCATCAGTCGGGCCCCGCAGCCTCCCCTTCTCTAGGCCTGCTGCCCAGTTACTGGGCCTGAACTTCTGGGAGCTGGGAAATCGGCTCTTGCTGCTGTGAAGGAAGAGGGCTCAGGGTGTCCACACAGCTGAGCCATCAGCCTCCCCTCTCCCCGTCCACCACCTCCCCACGAAAAGCTCTCAGGTCAAAAACCTTCCTGATATCAATGCCACAGCCACTTGGGGCGGGGGAGGGGAGTGCCTTCAACCAACCTTTCCGGAACCCTTAGAAACAAATGCCAAATAAGTGAGCCAACCACAGACATCCCAAGCCACATCAGCCGAGTTTCTCACTACCTGTGCACCACGCTCAGTTCGAAATTCAGACAGTGGCCTGTGGGGGTCCCTAAGAGGAGGTCACAAAACCGTCTGGGAAGGAGCAGGGTTGGAGCTCTGGCGAGTGACACACGCCTGGGTCATCTGAATGCCTGCTCTGCCACCAGCAGGGTGGCTCCTTGGGCCTCTAGAGCTGGGGGTCCCCATCTACACAAGGTGAATAAAGTATTGTCACTATAATACAAAAGGCAATCACAAATAGCCACGTCAGACAGATGTGATGACGAATTGTGAACGTGCAGCACGGGTCCTTAGAATAGCCACAAAGCACAGCATCAAACATTAGGTACTGTCACATCGGAGTCCCCTCCAGAGCTCCACTGTGAATGTGCACAGGAATCACTGGGGGGCCTTGTTAAAATGCACATTCTGATCCAACAGGCCTCAGGTGGGACCAGGAGTGCTGCCCGTCCTGACCTGCTCCCAGATGAGGCTAATGCCTGGGCACCAACCACTCCGAGAAGCAATACCTGGTCCACTGTGTCCCAAATTTGCTTGATAAGAATCACCTGGGGCACTTGTTAAATATTCAAATGACCAGGCCTCTCTCCTGGAAATCTTGATTCAGCAGGTTTGGGCTGAAGCCGGCAGTCTGGGAAAGCTAGAGTCTACTCCTCTCCCTTTAGACAAAAATCAATTAACTATGGCTGAGCACGGACTTCATCAACATTGACTAGAAAAAGGAAAGTTGGCTCACTACACTAACATAGAATATTCAAATAACCAACTCTGTATGGTTTTCAAATGATGTAAGTGACTTATTCGTGAATAACAAGGGATTTTTATTCATCACACTGAAGAGAGCTGTGTTCCCAGTCAGGCCACCTCTCAGAGGAGGTGCGCGGGCCAGGCCGGATCATTGACGAATGCCAACATCAGCCTAAACGTCAGCAGAAAATAATCTTAGCTACCAAGTTTTTTAACCACTTGAAGCACGTTGTCTCTGACCAGACACCAAGAATCTTCCTTTCTCCACAAAAAATTTTAAAACCAGCAACAAGAAAAGCACAGAACTTAATAAAAGCAACTAAGACATACAAGACACCAATTTAACATTATTGATGGGCCTAGAACGCCAGGACTAATTACTAAGGTTGATGAGGCGGCCTGGGGGATGCAGAGAACGACATCCTTTTCCAGATGGAACACTGAGGCCAGAGGGAAACAAGGGCCTGCCCAAGGTTATAAGACTAGTCAGGGCAGAGGGAGGACTCAGCTCAACTCTTGCCTTTTGGGTCTGCGCTTACCAACCAATACTTAATTCCAGAGTTTTCCAACCTGGCCAGAAAGGAGAAAAAAAAATCCAACCGTGCACTTTAAAGGAAAATGAAGGCAAGTGGGGAGAAAAGTCACACGTGCAGGGCACAACGTGGCCTTTTCAGTGTGTTCATTCCTTTCATTGTGGACCTTTCTTTCTTAACTTAGAAGGAAAGAAAGGCACAACAGATTGTACTATATCAAGGTGAATTCAACCCCTTTAGGTAAGTCAGACTTGAACACACCAAATCCTACAAATAACTACTTGTAGAATTATCAGGATAGTAAACAGTGAGAGGAACAGATTAACTCAGGTGTGGTCAATTGACTCAAATTACACGCAGTCTTGGCTTGAAGACGACATATGGCTCGCGGGAGGCGAGACTGATCAGCATGAGTTAAAACCGATTCGTGAGCCTTCGGTACCGCTTAGAGGGGAAAAACTGAACCCTTCCAGCGTCCCTTTACCCCTCTTTCAAACTGCACCCGAGTCGGCCTCCGGGAGAGACAAACCACAGGGCCGATCGTACATCCTTCTCGTTCCCTGGGGAAATTAATTTCTCTTATGGGAGTATCCGATGAGGCCACACTTTCCACCACGTACGCGAAATGCCACGGGAAGGTTCCAGCTTCAGGCCGGAGCCGGCGCGGCGGGAGGCCGCCTGCCGCCGAGTCACCACGGCCGGGGCGGGAGGGCGCTCGGAGGCGCCCCAGGCTCGCCCCCCAGCCGCCCCTCCTCCTGGGCGCGGGATCCCGGTCCGCCCCAGGCACAGCTCGCCGAGACCAGTTCCAACTTTCTCTTCCCCGCTCGATCGTCCGCCGACTCGGCCCCGGCAACCTGCCCGCGTCTCCATTCATCGGCGCCTCCGACCTCCCCGGCGCTCGGGCGGCCGGCTGCCACCGCGCGCGGCACAGGAGGGCAGCAGGTGATCCCCGGGGCAGGAGGCCGCCCGGCCCGCCAGTCTCCCGGGCAGCGCGGGGCGAAGGGCGCCGCGGGTCCCGGCGCACGTGCACGGCGGCCGCCGACCCCGGAGCCCAGCCCGGCGCCCGGGAAAGTGGCGCCGCCCGCCCGCTGCCCGCGCCCCACTCCCGGCGGGCTCCCCGCAGCCCGCGAGCGCCGGCCGGGGCTGCGCTCACCGCCGCGTCCCGCTCGGGCTCCGCCGCCTGCTCTCGCCTCCCCTCCGCGCCGGGGCCGCCTCTTACCGCCCACGTCGGCCGCGGCCCGGCCCTCCGCTCCGCCCCCAGCGCCCCCGCGGCGGGCGGGCCCGGGCCCGGGAGGTGCCCTCCGCGAGGCGGAAGCCGGCGGCGCGCTCGGGCCGCGGGGGCGCGGAGCGCGTGGAGCTGCAGAAGCGGGAGCGGCCGCGGCGCCGGGCCGGCCTCCCAGTCGCTTCCCTTCCCCGGGGCCTCGGAGACCTTGGGCGGCGCAGGGCGCGGGGATGGGAGAACGGCCCGAAGTCCCGGGGCTGTTAACCTCGCCGGGACTCGGGGCTCAAGGCTTTGATTTTAAGTTATAATTGAGAACGAAAGCACTGGAAAGGTGGTGATGAGAAATATTCTCATTCCGCCTCCCGCAAAGAAATCCATCCTTACGTTTGGGAACCTGCAGTCGTCTATGAAAGCTGTAACAGTGAATTGGCTTCTCTGATCTTTTAGTTGCTAATGAATTATAGACTGTTTCTATGGCTCTCTGGCGCTTTGTGAAAAGGCACTATTCAAAGAAGCTATTGTATACCCGGGAGTAAAGGAATTCTCTCTAGCGCTCGGCCACACAGCAAATGCCTCCTCGGTTGGAAGGGTCTCGGCCTATTACTGACAGCCGTTCAGTGTGACAGTCACGGCCTTCCCATTGCTTTGGTTCAGACTTCCCAAGCTGTATTTATTTTCATCTTCTACACCGTGTTTTCTTCCTTAAAGCGTGGTGTCATTTTATTTTACAGCTTTCTGCCCTGTGTGGATGTGCTGTTGGATTATTGCCAGTGTAATTTAAGTGATTTTTGGCGTGGGCCAGTAACTTAAGTATCGGAGGTGACTTGCGCTTAAGGTGAATGCACGACTGAGTAGACCTTCCTGGTGGAGGAAATGCTACGAAGGTCTCGGAGCTCCTGATAAACAAGCACGCTCATCAAAACAGCACAAGAGTATCTTTTCACAGCATCAGCACTTTAGAAATCAGGTTTCCCAAACACAATTTAATTACAGAAACAAGGCAGGGAGGTTGAATGACTTGACCAGAGTGACATGAAAGGTAATTATTGGGAGACAGATCCAGGAGCAGAATCTACAGTTACAACATCCTAGAGGACTGGGGGACTTTTTTTTCTTTTTTCTTTTTTTTGTTGAGGAAGATTAGCCCTTACCTAACATCTGCTGGCAATCTTCCTCATTTTGCTGAGGAAGACTGGCCCTGAGCTATAATCCGTGCCCATCTTCCTCTGCTTTCTATGTGGGACGCCTACCACAGCATGGCGTGCCAAGCGGTGCCATGTCTGCACCTGGGATCCGGGTCAGTGAACCCCAGGATGCCAAAGTGGAACAGGCGCACTTAACTGCTGCCCTACCGTCAGGCCCCTGGGGGACTTTCAATATCACCTGGCCCAGTGGCTTTTGCAAACTACAAAAATTAGGCCCAAAGGAAAGCTAATTAAGGACGGATCTAGATCTCCTGTTATAGATTAGAAAGAGCGCTGGACTGAAGCCAGAACACTCACGTAAGAATCTCTGTGTGGCCTTCAGTGAGTCATTTAGCCTTTTTAAACCCAACCATCACCTGACTGCCCACACGGCCTCCTTTGAACCCTTCTGCTCCCGGAGCCTGCTGGAGCAAGCCACCACGTGGGCTGACAGCACCTCCCTCCCCCCCAAATGGTTTATCTCCTCTCCCTTTATCTCTTTCCTCTTCTTCCCTTACAAGGGCTGCTCCAAACTCTGGTCACTCTCCTCAAGCCTTCTACATTTCTTCTCTCCCTCGCCTCTCCTTACCATCTCTCAGCCTCAATTTATCCTATAAATGAAGAAGCAATCAGGAAACATTTGCACAAATTTTTAATCCTAATCTACAAAGGTACCTTTTTTGCACAAACTCTCATCTGGTTTTCTTCTTTCTTGCTGTCTTGCCGGGCTAGGACTCAACGAAATTCTAATGTCCAATTCTAATGTTCACGTTCTTAACCACTATGCTGTGCAGTAATACGTCCCAGAAGGCTTCCTCTTCAAAGAAGAGGGTTGCGGGAACCAGAAGTTCTTCTGCCAGAATAGATCTCCTTCCATAATATTTTACAAAATCGTCTCAGCAGCTTCAAATCCCTCACAGCACTGGCTCTTTCTGCTATCTTTGTGTTAGGAATGGAAAAACAAAATACACAGACGTTAAAAAAACTTAACATCTCACGGGAACTCAGAGAACCGATTAGAAAATCACCTGTTTGGCCTTAAATCATGAAAGTGTCCAGGCAATCTTTGTTGTGAGGGTAATCCCCCAGGAGTCCAATGGCCTCTTGAGGACAGAATTTGAGAGTCATGCATCACAGTTTTCTGTATGGGTAGGGTAACCCAATAGGATTTCAGACCTGGGTTCAGAACAGCAAACAGGTCAATGCACTGACCCCTTTGCTCTAAGTAGCTGTTTGCTGCACCTGGATTGCACAACCAGCGACGTCAGTGCAGCTGGTTCTGTGATGAAGGGGCTGGTGTGACACAGGTCAGAGGTGAGGGGATGGACAGAGTGGCTACATGGAAAAGGAGCCTTTTGCTGTTTCAACAGAATTTCACAATGCACTGGCTAATGATAACAAAAGGAGAAATAATTTCACCACTTGCATTTTGGCTGTGATGCTATGTGGGTGTGTTTTAACAAAGTCTTAATTGGAATTGAAAATAATTCAAAAACATAAATCATCTCTGATTCAAGGATACTTTTAGTTAATGAGAAGGAAGAAAAAATGCTTTGATTACACAATTTCAACTCCCACTGAAATTCTTAGCTGCTGATGTGACTTTTAGTGAAAACTCCCTCAAGTATTTTTTGGAATCAAGTAGAATTTGTTTGTATTTGAAATAAACATGGATTTGGATTCCTGTCTATCTGTGTGGAATAAGGGGGACTTTGTATCCCGTGAGAGAGTTGTGAGGACAGTGTTTTAAAGGGGGGCAATTTCTTTTATTTGTCTTTTCCTTGGTAGCTTTTTAACAGTACAAGCAAAAATGAGAAAGTCAGCTGAGGCTCATATTTCATGAGCCTTAGGTTTGAACTTATAAAATATATTTTAAAAAATAAGAGATACTTTATAATAGCAAAGAATTAGGGGAAATGCCCATAAGTGGTTAAAATTTAATGGGTCATCAATAAAAGGAAGTACTATGCCATAATTTAATTATTTTCTCAAATCATATGCTTTAGTATCTATTTGGCTGCAAGTAACAGAATGTCCAACTATCAGTATATTTATTTTGAATATAAAAATAAAGCTAGAAGTGGGAAGTTCCAAGTTTGTTTGATTTAACAGCTCAAAAGTATCTGGGTCAGCTTCTCTGTGATTCTCTTGACTTTTCCCTCATGATCACAAAATAGCTGCCACAACTCTGCCTATCACATCCTCACATGCAACATCCAAAGGCGGGAAGGAAGCATTCTCCCATATGTCCTTTTTGTCAGAGAAAATAGTTTTTTTTCCAGAAGCCTTCTGTCAAACTTCCCCTTATAGCTCATTGGTCCAGAACTGGGTTCCATGCTCCCCCAAACATAAACACTGGGAAGAGAATGGAGTTACCATGGTTGGTTTAGAACAGGGGTCAGCAAAATTATTATGAAGAGGACCAGCTAGTAAATATTTTAGGTTCGCAAGGCATGCAATCTCTTGCATTTATTCAACTCTGCCGCTGGAAAGCAAAAGCAGCCATAGACACTGTAAACGAATGTGTGGTTGTGTTCTGATAAAACTTTGTCTGTGAGCACTGAAATTTGAATTTCATATAATTTTTACCTATCACAAAATATTATTCTTCTTTTGATTTTTTTCAACCACTTAAAACTTTAAGAAAACACTTTGTATAGCTTGTGGCCAGGGTTGGCTAGCAGGCTATGGTTTGTGGACGCCCAGCTTAGACCAAAGATGATTTATCCCCTTGGGACTATGGGAAAGGCCCACCTTCCCTGAGGCATCACCATCACAGACCTGAAAACAATAAATAAAGCAGGGTTCTCTTAGGCAGTCAAGAATGACCCCTACAGCACATTAAAGACATGGAAAAATGCCCAGGGATGTGATGATTTTTAGAAAGCAGATTACGTGTCAATATGGACTGGACAATCCCAACCAATTCCGCCTGTTGAAATCCCCGCTCTTCCCTAAGACCTCTTAGACACGGCCACCTCCAGTGTCTTCTCCTGACCCCTGGTTCTCCCAAACGAATCGGATCACTGCTTCCTATCAATATCAGACTTTAACTTAGCATGGATCATGTGCTTGGCTCTCCACCAAACCAAGTGCTGGAGACACAGAAATGAAACAGATGGTGACTAGCCTCAGAGAAATGTCAGTCCACGTAGAGAAGGAGGAAACAAATAATTATAATTCAAGGAGGGCATGTGGCCAGAGGGGTGTGAGCAGTGTGGCATCCCAGAGAAGGGTATGAATAAAGGATAGAGAAGAGGGTTTCATGAAAGTCCCCCAGGAGACCCCCGTATGAGGGTGGGTTTTGAAAGGAAGTGGCCCTTTTTTAAGAGGATGAACATCTGTTGATGTGTCACTCAGGGCTGTTAGCTGCAATCAACAGAAGCGAACGGGCTGAGGGAGCACAAAGGCATTGGGTTAAAAGGATACTGGGATGCTCTCAGGATCGTCAAATGGGGAGACAGGGCACCCTGAAGAACTTCTTGAAACGAGTCCCCAAACGTGCTGCAGAACAGGTCAGATGTTACAGTTCGTACCACTGTCCCTTTTGTGCCAGGGCCTCAGCCTCATAGCATTGCTCTTCCAAAGCTGGGCACCTTCGTTACCAGCTTTGGCTAATAAGTCACTTCCGTGCCATGTCCACTGCCTTGTATTGCTCGTTTCCAAATCGACATCTCATGTAGACGCAGCTGATGGATGGAGCTGTACCCTGAGCTTCAAAGGACAATGGGGACGTGGATTTCTGGCCTCTCTTGGAGAGGCAGGACTCACTTGTTAGAGAAGTCCCTGAATGGAGACAGGGTTTTCAAACAATGCTAAACAGCCAGAAAACATGACACACGCCCGCTCCAAACCAGCCAAGCATTCCAGTCGGAGGAAACGGCAGGTCTAAGGCACAGAGGGATAAAGCAACGGCAGCACATTTGGGGGATGGTAGCAGTTTGGCTCTGCTGGAGTGTGAAGCAGGGAGTGCCAGGAGATGAAGCTGGAGAGGCGGAAGGAGCCACCTGCTGAGCTCTCAGGGTCCCAGTCCTTGAATCTACTTGGTGTCCCCTGCTGAGGCGCAGGAGTTGTGACTTCCTCCTTACCTGGCCTGGGGCCTTGCCCATGGGGGGTTTTAGTCACTGTCTGTTGAAATGAATCATTGCAATAAACCTGTTGGATTGCATCATTGTTGTCGAATTTACGAGGATGAAGGTTGCGGGTGTATCTGGTTCTCTCTTGTGTGCATGTGCATGTACCTGTGTGCTTGTGTGTGTGCATGTCTTTCCCCACAACTGGGCGCTTCTGGAATCCATACTTTTCTAAAGGCTAATTTGCTTTAAATATGGGACGTATTCAATCACTAGCTCTTAGAGCCACATCCACATTCTTTAATGACGCTTTTATTTACATATAAGATCAAAACCATTTTTGAAAATGGTAATAAAATACGGTTTGAGAAATATAATGAACAATATTCTGTCTCATAATAAAACAAGTGAAAGACATTACCAAATTTGCGTATTTTCACACTTACCAAATTAATAATCCAAAGTAAGCGTTACAAGCATTTTATAAAAATAAAAATCAAATAACTGTAAAGGTCATTTCTCTTTGCCTTTTTTTCAGTTGTGATAATTAGAAACTGTAAAATCTACATATAGTTGGTACTATTATCTTAGAAATACAAACATCAGGGGCCTGCCTGGTGGCTCAGCGGTTAAGTGCACACGTTCCACTTCTGCAGCCCGGGGTTCGCCGGTTCCAATCCCGGGTGCAGACATGGCACCGTTTGGCAAGCCATGCTGTGGTAGGCGTCCCACATAGAAAGTAGAGGAAGATGGGCATGGATGTTAGCTCAGGGCCCGTCTTCCTCAGCAAAAAGAGGAGGATTGGCGGCAGATGTTAGGTAAGGGCTAATCTTCCTCAAAAAAAAATCAGAAGTATCATATGAATAAATTTTCTCTTTCAGGTTCCTCTTGTCGTTTCTCATCTTCACATCTGACAGCAATCAGATATATCCTTTCAAGTTCTCAGGGTCAACAAGCATTAAACTCAGCTTGACTGCCACAGAAGTGCTGCCATCAGGTCGGGGACCTAATACATATCTTCACCATAAAATCTGGAGGATCAGTTCTTGGTTTGGTCACTATTAAGCAGAGCAGGCCAGGTGACACAAGAGAGGGCAGAACAGTTGCCTTGGCAGCCATCGTGGCAAACTGTCTCAACCCTACAGTTCTTCAGGGTCTCTTCTTCTCTGACGTATTTCCATCACTGTGGGCAGTGGACGATTTTAAGTTTCTCTCTATCCTCTTGTGGAGAATCTCCTTCTATGAACCAAATAAGACAGCTAAAGAAGGAGGGCTTAAATTGTACCCCAGGGAGCTTGTATATATTGATTCGCGCTTGTGATTTAACACCAAAAAGGGCGAAAGGGTGCTGAGCAGGATTTCTCTTGTCCCAAACTGGTGCTAAGACTCAATGCTTAGGGGAAGAGGTGCTAGGTTACGTGAATTCTAGAGAGAGACATCATGAGTGGGTTAGTAACACCTCCTTGTAGCGTTAACCAAGAGGTGGCAGAACCTGCTGCTTCCTCATCCATCCGCCCAACCCTCCTTGCCCAGCCTCCACCACCACAGCCTGTCCTGGGAGAGGAACTGATTAGGTGTTGGGGGGAGATGCTTGTCATTAGCCATAGGCAAACCTAGGATGGGGGGCATGGAGAGCACAGGGTTTGTGTCTAGCTCTCCTCTCCTTCACAAATCATTTGGGTCACCAAGAGATTGAAGAGGATGCGTTTAGCCTCTCCCCATCCTGCATCTGTTGAGCTGCAGAGCCTGCACCCTCTGTGGTGTTGTTGCTGTCCAAGCAGAATGGACCATGATGAGGAGGTCTCGGCAGAGCTTAGTGTGTGTCTTGGGACAGCTGGAGTACAGGGGTCTCCTGGACATAAAGACCGGTGCCTATTTCTCACAGAGGGATTTCTGAAGGTGGGGAGGCTTGGCCAGCTGGGTTGAAGGGACAGTGGTCTCTCAGCAGGTCCCACGGCTCCACATGGAGGCGAATATGGGTTACAGGAAGGGGAGGAGCACCAGGGCTGCCCAGGGAGCCTAAAGAGGTGATACCCCACCTGAAGAGGGTGTCAGGATGGGCTAACGGCTGCCCTTGGCCCAGGGAGTACTGCACCGTGGAGGGGGCCTGTGCACCATCACCTAGAAAACCCCACAGCACCATCTCTGAGGAGCCCTCACCCCAGCAGAGACCACCAGCTTCAGAGGCCAGTTTGAAAGGCAAGCTTGCCTTTCCTGTCCCCTTCCTGCCTTGCCCTCAAGGAGCTGAACTCAGAAGAGGAAGGGGAGGAGGAGAGAATTGGAGTTGAAATTGGATCAGACTGAATTATCATAACCAAAGGATCCCAAAGTCCTAAGATTGGTCTGACCACCCTAATTTAAAATGCAACCCAGCCCCTCGTTCCTCTGCTGTGCTTTTGCGTTTTCTGTAGCATGTCACATGCTATATAATTTTACTTAGTTATTGTGTCTCTTATTTACTGTCTTTCTCTTCCCCTCTCACCTCTACCTTCATCCCCAAATGTAAACTCCACAGGAGCAAGGAACTTTTTTTTTAACTGACATTTCCCTAGCATCTAGAATTACACTGTCCATTTGGGTAGCCCCTCACTACATGTGGCTACTTAACTTTAACTTAATTACAATAAAATAAAATAAAAAATTCAATGCTTCAGTTACACCAGTCACATTCAAGTGCTCAATAGCCACATGTGGCTAGTGGCTACCATATTGGGCAGGACAGATATGGAACATTTCATTATCACCAGGAGTTTTATTGAACATCCCTGATCTAGAACAATACCTGGTATGTTGAGGTGCTCAATAAATATTTGTAGAATGAAGAAGTGAATGCTGAGTTGTTTTTAAGACACGATAGTTAAGAGACAGGGTCTAGAGGCAAGTGGCTTTATTAATAGTAGTTGTGTAAACTTGGGTAAATTGCTTAATCTTTCGGTGCACCCATCACTAGGCACTTAGCCATTTATGAACGTGAGAAAAGTACTTTTAGAAAATTGATTATTCTGGGAAAACATAGACAGATATAACCACTGAAAGGATACACAAATAGAAATGCCTCCCTTCTTGGGAGGCCCAGTATATTTGAGGCAACATAGCCTGGAGATTAGTGCAGGCTCTGGAGGTACACGGCCTGAGGGGAAAATCCCAGCATCTCTTCTTCCGACTGGATGAGTAGAATGAGTCTTCTGGGGTGAGAAGAAGGGAAAGATGGTTCTACCAACTGATGCTCTGAGGACCACCCCTACCCCCACCCTCCCAATGCCTGTGCTTCTCGGCTGGCCATTTTTATGTTCCATGCCATCTCACCAATGACGACTTAGAATGCCACCCTCTCTTTATTGTAGGTTCCTTTCCCCACTGTGCTTAAAATACTAAAACATGGCATTCAGCCAATCCCCAAATGAAGACCCATCATTCAAAGCAATTAGTCACCATCTCTGTTCCAAGCTTTTTGCTAAGCACTGGAAATCTGGAGATGAAAAGCAAAGCCTCATCTCCCAAGCAGCTTATACTGCACTCCGGGAAGACAGTTCACTGAGAATTATAGAGGCATGCTCAGGGTGCTGGGGAGCAAGAGGACAAGGACACATAACCCAGCCCAGGGAGCCAGGAAGCGCATCTGGAGGAGGTGATGGTTGAGACTTGAAGTATGAGTAGGAGTTTCAAAGGAGGGAAGAAACCATACAGTTGCAAGGAAGGGAAAGGAGCCTGGCAAAGCCACGAGCTGAGTGGTTCAGAGCAGGGTAGGAGGAGGGGAGGCTAGCAAAGAAGCAGGGCTGATCTCCGAGGGTCCCGCAGGCCCTTTGGAGAGTGTTGAGTTTCTTCAGAGGGTGGTAGAGGGAGCCATTGAGTCAGGGAGACATCCTTTGTGACGTGATGCCCATGTGTGGAGAGGTAGAACAGAGGGGAGGGTGAAAGCATGGACTCTGGGGTTGGACTCTTCTGTCCTCGAAGCCTGGCTCTCCCGTCTGACAGCTTTGTGATGGTGGATGACTTCTTGAAGCCCCAAATTCCTCATCTTAAAAAGGGGAGAATGGTCTTACCTTGTCATAGAATTTTGTGAAGATAAGATAATACATTATAAAGCACTTATTACAGTGACTGATACACAGTAAGTGGTCATTAGATGCTAACTATTGTTATTACTGATAATTTGAGTAATTGATACAGTAATTTGGTTTCTTGTTTGCCTCATTTTTATAATTAAATAGTAACTGAATTAACTTTGCTGTAGCGATAGAAATGTAAAATGTTTTGTGTACTATCATAAAAAATGTAAACATTGGCTTATTTGTTCAACAAATATTGACTGACCATGAGCGACATGTCAGGCACTGTTCTAGGCTCTGGGGATAAAGCAATGAACAAGGTGGACCAAAGTCCCTGCTCTCACCCAGCTTACATTTTAGTGGGTGAGGCTGACAACAAATAAGTCAACAACAGGGTTGACAAGATCCGTAGGCTCCACAAGGCAGGGAGCTTGTCTGTCTGTCCCATGATATATCCCAAGCGTGTAGGACAGTGCCCACTGCAGGCACTCAGTGGAGGGCTGAGTGAACGGAAGGGCATCATTTCAGAGAGACGCGCGCTGGGAAGCAGTGCGATGGAGCGGGAGCGTCAGCTTCACTGGATGTGGCACTGCTGGGAAGGTGACTGTTGAGCAAGTTAGAAAGACGTTAAGGAGCCAATCCTGGGACAACCTTTGAGAAGAATATTCCAGGCAAAAGAATGTTCCACGCCAAAGCTAAAGGTCCTAAAGCAAGGCTGGTTTGTGCCTGTACAGGGAAGAGAGAGCAGACCCAAGTTGTGGGAATGCAGTGAGTGAGGGGAGGGGACAGGTGGGGAAGGAGGGCAGGGCAGTAGCCGAGGGCTGGTCATTCAAGGCGTTTAGGCCTATTTCCTGGTCATGCCCAGACCCCACCTAGTAAGATTTTCTATTTCTTAGCTCGAAGTGTCTGTTGAACAGTTTGCTTCCTATGAGCTGCGCTCACTCTTTTTTTTTTTTTTTAAAGATTTTATTTTTCCTTTTTCTCCCCAAAGCCCCCCCGCCCCCGGTACATAGTTGTACATTCTTAGTTGTGGGTCCTTCTAGTTGTGGCATGTAGGATGCTGCCTCAGCATGGCCTGATGAGCAGTGCCATGTCCACACCCAGGATCCGAGCTGCCGAAACCCTGGGCCGCTGAAGCGGAGAGCAGGAACTTAACCACTCGGCCGCGGGGCCGACCCCCTGCGCTCACTCTTTGTGAGAGAAATACCTCTCTAGGCGGGGACGTGGGGCGGACGAGCGGGATTCCTCCCTCCTTCTGTGCCAGGCCTCTGCGCTGGCACTTTACCTGCTCAGTGTTTCTGGCCATGTTGGGTGTATTTGTGAGATTGATCTGGCAGTAAAGTAAAATCTTACTCTCTGGGAAAAAAATTTAAGTGCAATGGGGAGCCAGCTCAGGATTTTGAACAGGTGAAAAAGATGGTCTGAATTAAGTTATTAATGATCACTTTGGTGGCTGAGTAGAGAAGAAATCACAGGAGAGTCAAAATGAGGGGAAGGGGGGCTGGCCCCATGGCCCAGTGGTTAAGTTTGCGTGCTCTGCTGCAGCTGGCCCAGTGTTTCGTTGGTTCGAATCCTGGGCGCGGACATGGCACTGCTCATCAAACCACTCTGAGGCGGCGTCCCACATGCCACAACTAGAAGGACCCACAATGAAGAATATACAACTATGTACCAGGGGGCTTTGGGGAGAAAAAGGAAAAAATAAAATCTTTAAAAAAAAAAAAAATGAGGGGAAGGGGGCCAGTCAGGCGACTAGTGAATTAGTCAAAGCCCAAGACAATGGTGGCTTGGACTGGGGGTCTAGAATGCGGGAGAGGAAGGATGGCACCCCACAGCACAGGTTTGAATCACTTGTAGTCTTTTGGTGTGGGCACATGTGAACACATACACACACCACATACCACACACTCACACATACCCCACACCACACATACACACACACATACACCACACACTACACACGACACATACACCACACCACACTCACACACATACCACACACATCACACATCACACACACTCGCATGTACACCACACACACATACACCACACACCACACATATTACCACACTCACACCACAAACACACACACACACACACACACGGTATAAATATTTTATGTAACATGAAATTATTTTGCTTCCAGAGAGCACTTGAACATTACAAATGTGTCCAAGGGTCAGAACAAGTGAACTCGTAGGTGGCAGCGAAGCAGTTTCCCGAGGGCACAATTCAGGAGGGCCAGGAAAGCAAAAAGAAACAATCTCAGCCGAAGCTACAGTCTTTGTTCATTGGAATTTAAACGCTCTACTTTTAAAAATTAAATTTTCTCGTGATGGCTAGTATAATAAGCCAGCAATTTGGGCATCCATATGTTAGTGGAAGTTAGTTTAATTGTATAGCCGTCCTCCTGGAGGACAGATGAGAGAGGGGGAGTTTGACAGGCAGGAGAGGGGATGAGAAGGCTAATGTGGGGAGGAGCATCAGGCCTGGGTAGCCAGCCTGGGTGAGGCCCAAAGCAGGGAGGCTGGGTGGGGCGGGGGGAGTGGAGGGCTGGAGAATGGGGCTGCAAAGGTGAGAAGGTGGGGGTGGGGGGACCAGGGGACTTTCAGATGCTTCAGAATTTGGCTTGAGGACAGTTCTGCCTGGAAACATCTCTGTCATCTCCAGCAATCATTTGCTCAGCACAGTTTCAGCATAGTTCTCTGTCTTATGCTGGTAATGCATGTTAGAATGAGATGATCCTGGTCTCTGATAAACTTAATATCCAAAGCAATTTTACATACAAATATACCGAGAACAAGTCATTTTATACAGAGAGGGAAAAGGCGAGCACCTAGACAGTCTAATTTGAAGGGCACATAACCACTTCCTCTTCCGTCCCATCTCCGGTAAGTGCCGCTGCAGGTCTCTCAATCCCCACCCTCCATCCCTCCCCCACCCCCGCCGGCCCTTTGGCTGTGGGCACTGAAGACCTTGTGAAAAGGCCACTGTGATCCAGGAGCCTCCTCTGAGTGTGCTGCTTTGCACATCTTGTTACATCACCTGTTAACCTGTCTGTGACCCCAATCAGAACACCAGGCCCTGGAAGCAAGGATGAAGTCTTACTCACCTTTACATTCCAAGGGGACTAAAACTGTATTTTCACAAAATAAGTGTTACATGTTTATACTAATACTACGTATCTATATTTATGTTATATAAACACATGTATATAATTCATCTATTTTAGGGTATGTTTGATACATAGTTTGATCTGGTTTATAAACTAGATTAACTGGAAATATATGTATATACAGAGAGAAAGGTAAAAATTTCCCATTGTGGAAGGTGTGGAAACAACTCAGCTCTTATTCCACCCATAAAAAAAGAAGGGAAATAGTACGTGACATTCTGCCGCACACACCCATTCCCCACCCAAATTAGGAAAGTTCGCCACAAGCTAGGCCCCAAGTGAGCCCACCTGGTCTCATTCTCTCCATCTGTGCTTTTAGCTCGGCCATTGCCTTTGGGAAGATTTTCATAATGATTTAATACTTTTGCTAGTGGAGGCAAAGTAAATTGAAATGGTGAGCTAAAACTGCTGGAGAAGTGGGTTTATTCTGTAGGCTTATTTCACAAAGAACAAACATGAGTGTGCCAATGTCACTGCTGGCCTGGCTAGTTGGATTTCCAAATATTGACTGTTCCTGGTCAACTTGTTACATGGTGTCATCCATCTGCTGTGACACACTATTACCCTGCACTGGATAACCCTAATGTCATTCAGAAAATTAAATGAGATAACAAATACAAATTGTTTAGTACTCAGTGATGGCGGTTAGTGTTAATATCATTAATTACCATATTGCAGGTGTAGATGGTACCTCCCAATTTTGTGGAAAAAGTTTTATCTACTCTTTTACATAGAAGCATTGAAAGTTAATTTAGAGTTGAATTTAGGGAAAAGGATCATTTTCCACATAAAATAAAGTATACTGATTCTATGAAATGGAAATATGAAATCATAAATTCTGGATATTCAATAATGTCTTACCAACCCTGAATACATAAAATCATATAGCTAAAAATAAATATATTATTATCAATGAATACTGGTATATAATAGACAACAAAGCAATATATTTATCGGAAAATGAAGCCACATATACAGGTGATGCTAGTGACTGAAAATAACCCATAATATAAATTAAATTGCATTGCATATGAAGTTTATGTAGACGAAGCAAGAATGATGGAAAGTGGAATACAACAAGCAGCAAACATTCTGATGAATGCATGGCAAGCTGCCACAGCACCTGTAAAATACACCTGTGCTGTGTCATTTGTGTCCCACCTGCCACCAGGAAGAAGTGACTTCTCTATTTGCCCTATCATGGTCTACCTGCATGAAACGATTGGCAGCAAATGGCAGATTGGCAGAATATTTCTAACTTTTCCTGCATCTTTCTATGTGTATTATTCATCTAGATCTTTTCAAGATGTATTATTTACTTTTATCTAAGGTGTTTCTTAGAATTAGCATAGTAATTAAATAATGGAAGAAATGAGTCTGGGGTAGATTAGATATTATGGGGAGGAAGTACACTAAGATGAAGTGAAATTGCTTGTACCATTAAGCTAACCTGCTATTTTAATATCTTTGCTATTTTGTAACTTGTATAATTTAGCCTCTTGTCAATATTTCTGCATAATTATTAATACTACGCATAACAGTTTTTCAGCTCAGTGAACCACTAGTCATTGAATCCCACTTCTAACTCATTAGCTAACAAATTTCAAATGATCGTTTATTCATAGAGTGCTTTTGAATCAGAGCAGTATATATATATGTTGTGAGTGGGCTGTGTGTGTGTGTTATATGGCAATAAATATAACTATCATGTCAGACTCCAGACAGCTGCCAGCATAGGCTTCAAATACTGCATTCTGGCAGCTGGACCAATCCTTTCCCTTCTGCACCCCTGTGACACCAAAGGGCGGGTCTAATTCTCAAGCTGCCCCCCTTCTGTTGCAGACGACCAAGAATGCCTCTCTATGTCTCAGGATATGACCTCTCCTAAACTCTCAGGATGGCCTTGTCCAAGGATGTGCTATGATTCAGAATATTTGAAAACTCTTCTCAACATCCAATGCTAAGTGTACATATTGCTTTATAACACATTTGAATGCAATGTCAATATTATTTTTACTTAGACATGTGCCTTTGAATCATAGATTCTAGAGATCTGTAGCACCATGAATTGTTGGAAATAATATCCTCCTTATTTCTTAAAGTTCTTTCATTTAATTTTCTTCACTATCATGTAAAAATATATTAAAATTCTTAAAAACAACAACAATATATTCTCCTGGGACTATCTGATAAGGGTTGATTGACAAAAGTTTACTGTTAGGTCCAGAAGTAGTAATTGCTGAAAAAAATGGCTTGGTGTTCTCTAGGAGTGCTACATTCGAAATCAGAAAACATCTTTATAAAGGATGATATTTACTAGCCCTCTAGTAATTTAACATCCTCAACTAAAATTGTTTTCTGCAGGAGCTTCAGAATTCAAACACATCTGTGTGCCCAGAGGGTGACACACCTCAACTCCATGGGGACAGAGGCTCCTGTGCTTGGGACCCTTCTACACCTCGCCCTACGTACCTCTTCACCTGGCTGTTCATTTTTAATACCACCAGTAATGGGATAAATAAACATCTGTGCCTCTTGATATGAAGCACAGAGAAAGACACAACCTCACTTCTGTGGTTCTCCTTCCAAAAACGACTAACTTCAATCTAATCACTCAGAAACATCAGGAAAAGGAAAGAATGAGGGTGTGCTACAAATTAACTGGCCTGAAGTCTTCAAAACCATCAAGGTCATGAAGGACAAAGGTGGACTAAGGAACTGAACTGAATCAAAGCAGGAGAAAGGGGCTGGCCCGGTGGCGCAGCGATTAAGTTCACACGTTCTACTTCTCGGTGGCCTGGGGTTTGCTAGTTCGGATCCGGGTGTGGACATGGCACTGCTTGGCACACCATGCTGTGGTAGGCGTCCCACGTATAAAGTAGAGGAAGACGGACACAGATGTTAGCTCAGGGCCAGGCTTCCTCAGCAAAAAGAGCAGGATTGGCAGTAGTTAGCTCAGGGCTAATCTTCCTAAAAAAGAAAAAAAAAGGCAGGATAAAGAGGCATGGAATTAAACGCAACATGTGATCACTGATTAGGTCCTGCAAAGAAAAAAAGTTTCTCTTTTGTTATAAAGGACATCATTGTGACAGTTGGTGAAATTTGAATGAGACCTATAGATTGAATTATAGTATGGTATCGATGTTTTTCTCCTAATTTTATAATAGTACTGTGCTTATGTAAGAGAATGTCCTTGTTTTTAGGAAATAAACTCAAAATATTTAGAGGTAAAGGGCATTATGTCCGCAATTTATTCTCAAGTGTTTTGTGAAAAAAAATAACAGGGGAGAGAATGAGAATGACAAAAACAAATGTGTTAAAACGCTAACATTTGGATAGCCTGGGTTAGTATATAAGGGAAATATTTGTACTGTTTTTGCAACTTTTTGTATGCCTAAAATTATTTAAAAACAAAAGGTTTATTAAAAAAACAAAATTGCCTTCTGCACAGCTTCTTTGATTTTTAAACTTTCAAAGGATATTACCATTCTACCTTTCAATTTTTACTATAAGAGAAACGAACACTTATATAGTGCTTACTGTCAGTTAAGAGCCATTATAAGCAGGTAAATGTATTTTAACCCACTTAATCCTCACAGCCACCCTGTAAAGTAGGTGCTATCATTATTCACTTCTCCAGAAAAGGTACCTGAGGCCCAGAGAGGGTAAGAAAACTTGCCCAAGTTCCCAGAGAAAGGGGCGGAGCCTGGTCCCAGGCTCTGCCCATCCCAGAACCTCGCCTCTACTGCATCTATAAGTTTCAGTGTGACTGATTTATTCTTCATTTTCTTGCTTTTACTTTCTTGGAAAAAAATTACAAATAGTTTTAAAAACATGTTAGAGTTTCTTTTTCTCTAATTATTGGAATTTAGTGGGTGGTCTATGCTGCATGGCACCCTTGAAATCACTGTGTCTGCTTATAGTACCAGGCCCTGTCTCCTCATGTCTCCATGTATTAAGGAGGTAAGGAGACCCATGAGATTAACTCTCTAACATATAGCAGGATACCCTTCTTTTTTTGTTGACTTTGACATTTGCTTAGCATTTTGAACCGCAACGCTAAACAACGTTACCAATATAAATATTTGAGACCTGAAAAGGTAGAATATTTGCTTCACAATCCTTTGATGTATGTATCATTTTAGATTACCTTGATATCGCTCTAAAATTAGTTCACGATGGTAATTTTACTGCTACTTTTTCTAAAAGAGATATATTTCACAAAAATCAAAATAAAGTTTGACAGAAAGATTAAGTGATCTTTGAAACACATTTTTTTTTCTTGCCACAGCATCATTTCATTGAAGAATCTGTATAATCATCACTGCGGTATTTGATGCTACGATACAGTGACTTATAAGTTTATTTACCAGTACAAGGTTTACTTCTTGTGGACAAGACTATTATCAAGGCATCAGTCACTTCCCTTAAACAATCTCCTTGACAACTTTTCCTCTCCCATCTCTGACTTTAAGCCATTTCAGCATCTATTAAGACAATTTTAACCAAGGACAAAAAGGGGAAGTAAAATTCAAACCACTCCATTTGTTACTCATATATGATCCTGAATAGGAAACGATGGAAGGGGAGGTGAGACAACTAATGGATTTAAAAAGTTACTTGGTGGTGTAAATGATTCATGTCAACTTTATCTCCTACTGCTATTGATGGTTTGTGCTGGAGCCAAGGGAATTTCCAATAAAATAATAGTAGAAGCCCTTTCTTTTAAATAGTACAATCTTAATTGAAACACATTCTAATTAAAATCTCTCTAGTAGATAGATCCTTAAAGTTTCCTTAGCTCTTTCTTAGTTTATCTTACCACACTAATCCCAGAAGCTTGGTTTTGCTGACATCAGCACCCTGATGTTGTCAGATGAACTTCAACATTCAGGCTGGAATGATGCCAGCAGAACACAAACATGCCATCGAACGGGCAAGAGAACCAGGAAAAGGAGTCAGGAGGCTTGTTTGCTGGCACTTCCTGGCCATGTGATTTTGGGCGACTCACCTAAGGTTCATGTTTCCTGTTAGTAAATTGGGGATAAAAATCCTTGCTCTGCCTATCTCAATTGTTATCATGATGATCAAATCAAATAGCGTATGTGACAGTTCTTTGCAAAATTTTATGTAAATTGGAATATGAAGTTTTATGTAAGAAAACCAAATACCCTAAGATGCCATGCCTTGAGGAAGCGCCAGCTAGCCAGGTAGAGAGAAGAAGAGGAGGAAAAAGATCTGTTTCCCCCCTACTCATCTTAGGTTGATTGGCTGTAAATCAGAATGTCCGAAGACAGGTTAACATGATTAAAAAAAATAGAAGGTTAGTAACACATGCATCATGCCTACACATGGGAGCACTCGGAGATGAGTAACTCAAAGAAGTGGTTAGAACTCAGGTTTACATAACATCTAACAAAAGAGCAACACATTTTTAGAGAAGTGACAAGATGAAGGCAAAAGATTTTGAGTTTCTAGGGCAGCAAATTGTGAGAAGATAAATATATGGGGGAACTAATGTAAGATAAGGGCTAGCTGGTAAAGTTGGTTATGTAGATTCCTCTAGTGCCATCTCTGGGCTGACCAGGGTCTAGAGTTGTCTCCAGTGATTAACTTTTGTCCTTCCTGGTAGAGAAGGGAGGGGGAGCACCTTTACAAATTTATGTGCTAGTTTTAGACAAATAGGAGGGAAGAGAGTTTTTTCTTGCATTTGCTTCTTCTCAAATACCTACAGCTCAAAATGATTATTTTATACCAAAATGACATGTTTTGGGGTGCCATGTTCTGCTACTTTTTAAAGGCCATAAGGAGAAAGAGAGAGAATTGCCCAGCCAGTCCGTTTCTTCCAGCCATTCCAGATGTGGCATCAGATGTGTGAATGAAAAACCATCTTGGACATCCAGTCCTGACTAGCTGCTGACTGCAACTACAGGAGAGACCCCAAGCAGGAACCACCCAGCTCAGCCCAGTCAACTGAAGACCCATGCGAGATAATAAGTTGTCTTACGCCACCAAGTTTTGGGGTGGTCTGTTACGCAGCAATCGATAACTGGAATATAGAATGATTTTATTTTTTTCTTTTTCATGGAAGGTTTGTCAAGTCAATTAGTGTAGAATTTCTTGAGATATTTAGGACAAAGTCACCAATATCAGGACCTATTTCGGTTGATTTGCTGCCTCTTGCCAAAGGCACATTGTTCTAGAAAGTGCATTCAAGGGGGCACTGGGAAGAAAATGACTGGTGAATCAAGGGCAGAACAGAAGGAAGAGGGAAAATATGTCCTACTTTCAGGCTACATATTTTTTGCTCTCGTAAATGATTGCTTTGAACAATTGCATAAGTTATGGTTTTTCAAAGGACAGATTTTTCTTTTTCTTAGAATGTATTGAAATTCTCTTGTGCTTTAATTTGAGGCTGATTAGAACTGCTCTGTTAATTATCTTTTTTGTTAAAGTCAGGTTTGTTGAGTTTTTTTTCAATTTATTTATTATTTATTTTATTTTTTTATTGCAGTAACAGTGGATTATAACATTATATAGCTTTCAGATGTACATCATAATATATTTCACTTCTGTGTAGATTACATCATGTTCACCACCCCAAAACTAATTAGAGTCCATCCCCTCATTTTCCCACCCCCTTCCCCCTTCCCCTATGGTAACCACCAATCCAATCTCTGTTGCTATGTGTTTGTTTGATGTTGTTTTTATCTTCTACTTATGAGTGAGATCGTATGGTATTTAATTTTCTCCCTCTGACTTATTTCACTTAGCACAATATCCTCAAGGTCCCTCCATGTTGTCACAAATGCCCAAATTTCATCATTTCTTATGGTTGAGTAGTAGTCCATCGTGTATATATACCACATCTTCCTTATCCATTTGTCCCTTGATGGGCACCGAGGTTGCTTCCAAGTCTTGGCTATTGTCAATAATGCTGCAATGAACATAGGGTGCGTGTATCTTTATGCATTTGTGTTTTCAAGTTCTTTGGATAAATACTGAGCAGTGGAATAGCTGGATCATATGGTATTTCTATTCTTAATTTTCTGAGGATACTCCATACTGTTTTCCATAGTGGCTACACCAGTTTGCACTCCCACCAGCAGTGTACTAGGGTTCCCTTCTCTCCACATCCTCTCCAACACTTGTTGTTTCCTGAGATATCATTTATATACAGTAAAATTCACACTTTTTAGGTGTACAGGTTATGAGTTTGATAAGCATGAAAGGCCATAACCTCCACCAGAGTCAAGATGCAGAGTATCTCAATAACCCCAAAAGTTCCCTTGTGCCCCTTGATGCTCAGTCACTTCCTTCCATCCTCACCTCCTGCTAACCACTGACCTGATTTCTGTCCATATAGCTTTGTCTTTTTCACACTGTCATATAAGTGGAACCACACAGTACATGGTCTCTTGAGTCTGGCCCCTTTCACTTAACATAATGCCTTGGAGATTCATCCAAAGTAAGAATCCGTTATTTCAGATTATCACTTTTTCTTATGTGTATTCTAAGGGTATGCAAAGTTGTGAATAAATAAGTCACAGGGTTGTCTCAGTGTTTCTCAAAGTTTTGCCTGAGGACCATTTGCATCAGAATCACCTTGGGTGCTTGTTAGACTCTCATATTCAGATCTACTGAGTCAGTGTCTAAGCTACTCAGTAATGTATTATTAACACATTAGTAATGTATTAGCAAGCCCCCCACTACACTTTTGTGCACAACTAAAGTCAGAAACCCTCAGGTATCCAGAATGAACCAGAATATCAGAGTTAGATGGTTCTGCATTTGACTCTAGCTCTGGCATTTACTAGCTGTATGAAGTTAGGCAAATTATTTAAACTCCCCGCATCTGTTTTTTCTTTTGTACTTGGAAATAATTAATTTATTCACCGAATGTTTTTGAGCATCTATTATATGATAGGCATGATCCTAGGAACTAGGATTGCAGCAGTGAATAAGACATAGTCCCTTCCCAAATGGAGCACGCATTCTGTCAGAACAAGATAACAACCATTTAAGCACATATATGTACATGAGATAATTTTGGATAGTGACACTCTGTAGAAAGTGAAACAAAGTTTTGACATAGAGGGTACCTTAGTTAAGAAACAGTCTAGCCTACTTGTGACAAAGAAACTCAAAAATACATTCAAACAAAATCAAGGTGGTTTTTCCCCCTTTGTTTGTAACTGTCTGGAGGAGGTGGTGAGGACAGAGGTGGGATGGCTCTGTCATCCTCATCTCTGCAATCTTTCATCTCTCCATTCTCTAGCTGCTTCCACTCCTATCACCTTGTCTGTTTTCCAAGTAGGAAGAAGGAGAAAAAGTTTGTGGGGAATGCATGCCATTTTTTTAATGGCACATCCCTTGTGTTCAGTCTATTGTTGAGATGCAGACCCACCTGCCTGCAAAGGAGACTGGGAAATGTAGTCTCTACTGCTGTGGTCATGTGTTCAGCTAAAATTCCAGAGGAAGAGGAGAACTGATACTGGTGGACAACAGCAATCCCTGCCAGAGAGTGACTGGATGAGGAAGGAGGCCACTTTAACCTGGCTAGTCAAAGAAGACCTCTTTTAAAAAGTGATAGGTGAAGGGGCCAGATAGTAGAGCAAGGCTGAATTCAATCCCCACTGTGACCCTCAGCGGGTATTCTCCTATAGATCACAGTATATGGGCCCTCATGTAGCAGGTAGCTGATTTACAGGGTCTGCACTGCCTTAGAGCTGATTAGGATCAGGACAATTGGGACAAGATCTTCCCCCAGAGAAACTGTGAATCTCAGATGAAAGTTTCATTCTCCTTTGTCAATATTTTTTTTTAAAAAAAAACTCATTTGAGGGATATTTCCAAGAAATTGGAAAAAAACAAAGTAACTTAAATGTGATTTTAATGGACTGTTTATTATATTCAAGGATGGATTTTCCACTGGTTATCAAATGATATCAAAATAAGTATGCCCGGCTGCTAATATTCTATATCTTGATCCTGGTGGTGGTTCACATGGGCAAATTAACTCTGCAATAATTCATTAAGCACGTTTTCATCAATACGTTTATGATTCATGCACTTTTCTGTATTTAAGTTGTACTTGAGTTAAAAAAAAAAAAAAAAAGACAAAGGAAGGCATCCCAGAGGGTACTGTGTGTGGCATTGTCACAAAGGTTCTGTCAGGGCTAGTGGATCTTAGCAAGATGTGCTCAAGGTAAGTTGTGTTTTCAGCATCACAGGAAATTCACCACCGACCTTGATTCTTTTTTGAAAGGACAGGGAAAATGTTGATGTCACACTGAATCACCAGTAAGGAATTCTAAACTACAGGTTCCCACGTGACCTACCAACCGGCGTCGCCCCAGGTTTATGCCTTGCACTTCCAAATCTAAGAACCGCCCATCTCTTCTGGACCACTGTTCACTGCCTTCATGAGGAGCACGAAGAAGCCAAGTCTTTTTCTTGCATCTTTTTATCTGTAAGGCAAACCATTTTTGAAAAATGAAACATATATGTCTCACATTGGACTACATCGAGAACAGAGACTGGAAAGAGATGCCAATGTATCGGGCAGCATGTCCTACGGTTAATTTTTTTTAACCTCTTTGGTGGCCGTGGATCGTTCGGAGAATATGATGGACCTGTGGACCCTCTCCCCAACACACCGCGCAGTAGGGTCAGTTCTCCGCCTCATCTTACTGGCCCCATCAGCAGTATTTGCACCGTGCATCGCTCCCTCCGCTCTCTCGGCTCTCCCGTCTGGGTCCCGCCTCAACCACCGCACCCTCCCTGAACTCAGTCATCGACTGCACCTATGGGACTACACTCGCCGGGAGGAGGAGTCGCCTGGAAGCAGGGGGCTCAGCCCTGGGCCGCGGGCGAGCCCGGAACACAGTTACCGGCCCCTGTTGTCCACCGGAACGCGAAGGGAGCGGAACGCGTAAGGCTGGGAACGGAAGAGAGAGCGGGGGCCGTGTTTGGCAGAGGACGAGGTATTCCCGGTGTGTCTGCGGTTGAGTTGTTTCTCCGCGATGTTGTGGAGGATGTCGGCGGTCCTGCCTCTTCGCCTTCTCTCCCGCCTCCCTTTGTGCTCCGGGGGCCCGGAGGCCTTGGCGGCTGCGGTTGTGCTGCTTGGTGCTTCGCCCGGAGCCGTCAGGTATCGCATTTCAGCGTGGCCGGCCCCGCGGGGCTCAGGCGACCCCGTCCGCCTCCGGTGCATTGAGTAATCGTCCCCCGGCTTCCTGGGGTCGCCGGTGTAACCGCGGGAGCTCATAAGTCTTTGCTCTCAAGCAGAGGAAAGGGGAATCCCAGAGAGATGAAATTACTTGCCCAAGGTTACAGTGTGCGTGGGGCACGGCTGCGGGACCTGCCTGGCTTGACGTCCTGTGCTCCTGCCGCTGCTCGCCGCGCCTCGTCCCCCTTGCCCCCTCTCCCGTCATTTTATCCAGGCCCTCGAGGCGACGTGGGTCTGTTTCATTTTTGCTTCCGCCTCCCAAGACTGTGATGGCCTCATCCCTGCCTCCATTTATTCTTTAGTTCATTTTTGAAAGCGTTTACAGTGTGCCAACACTGGGGTTAAGTCCCAAGTAAGCCCGTCCTGCCGTCACGGAGCTCCTAGTTCCACCAAATAGGCGCCTAAGTATAATGGAGGTAGCACAGATAGTGGAGATAGTACAGGATGCTCTGTTAATTCAACAGGTAATTGCTGGGTGAGCAACTAGGGACACCTAACCATTGTAGAAGAGGCTCAGAGTGGCCTTTCTGGAAAAGAAGTCTGACAAAATCTGAGGGCGGACCAGGGGTTGGAGTTAGCCAGGCAAGAAAAGGAGTTGTGGCATACTTGGTGTTGGTATTTATCCTCTGAGAACTCTCATCATTATGAAAAGTTAATTCTACTGCATATATTCCACGCAAAACGATTTAGGGCCTGTTTCGTTAAGTACAGCTCTGAAGCAGGTCAGTAGCAGTGGGGATGGGAAGGAGGAGCTGGATGGAGGCGAAAAATCGCACAGGTGGAGTTGATAGGATGTGACGTATGATGAGATAAGGGTGAGGTGGAGCAAAGATTTCAGCTGCCTGCCTTGGAGGATTAGGCTACCGTTAATGTCAACAGAAGAATGAGGAGCAGCTTTCAGAAGGCTTTTAAAAATGTGTCATAGGTTTTAGAATAAAAACATAATTATTTATAGTAAGAGGCCTGTTCAATACAGAAGGATGAAGACGAGCAAGTCAGTCTGGTAGGGGAGCTCTTGAATGTGGTTTTGGATGTGTTGCATTTGAAGTGCTAATGAGATGCCCTCCGTGGAAACAAGCTCAGGTGGGAAGTGAGGGCCTGAGTTTTACTATTTTAGTGTTAGGGAGTTACTTCCTATACATGCGTGATTTTCCTGTATAAATATAGATGGGTATCTGTGGTACCATAGCAGTCTTGGAAGGAAACATTGAAGTCCGGGTTCTATGTGAGATTTGTTCTCCTGATTGGCACCTTTCTGTTGTAATGCCTTTAACATTAATATGACTTTCACATGTGAAATAATTGGGGCATTTTCCTAAATTGAGTTGTACCATATGTTGAATATTATGAGGGTCCTGTTTACTATCAGGGTACTAGTTATACAATTGGTTTTTCATTCTAATTTTTAAGTGCGAGATGTGTTAATCTCTGACATTTTCATAAGCAGAACAAATAGTTTGTTTCAGGATTTTTGGAAATAGCCATTTTCTCTTTCATTAAATGTCCCCCGCCTGGCGTTACATTTGCTAGCTTTGAGAACTTGAGATAGTATTTACCCCAGGATCTGATGCAGGTTCTTGAGATGAATTGCATCGGAATTACCTGAGGTCTTGGTTAAGTGTAGATCTTTGAGCCCCGTTACGAACTTACCAACTAAGAATCTTAGAAACCTCTTTTAAATAAGCTCCATAGGTGACTCATGACCTCTAAAGGTTAAGAACCACAAATTTAACCTCTTTGAGCAGCAGTTTCTTCTTCTATAAAACAGGAATAATAAAACCTGTGCTCTAAGATTGTAAGGGTTAAGTGACTACATAATATAAGCTACTCAGCTCGTCCTCTGATGGGCAGCATCAGTGTTACCTGGGAACTTGTTAGAAATGCAGACTCTGAGTCCCTCTAGAAAGCTAGTGAATCAGAATTTCTTAGTGGGACCAAAGAATCTGTGTTTTAATAAGCCCTCTAGGTAATTCCTATGCACATTAAAGTTTAAGAACAGTGCTCTAGCCTGTTAGCTTCGTAAAGAGAGGGAACAAGAAATTCATATTTTGTAGTGTATTGTCAATGCCTAGTGTAGTGCCCAGCACAGAGTACATATTCACTATACTTAGTGAATGACTTTTTAAACATTATACCCTCTTACTGAAACTAACACATTCATTAGTTTTTAAAGTTCTTCAATATCAAATATCAAAAAGTTTTTAACACCACAAAATATTTGGATTACTTAGAATTGAGAAATCTTTTGCATGAGTTTGAAATAGATATAATCATTTGTGTTCTTTTTCACAAATGTAGCAAAGAAAGCAGAATGACAGTTCTAGCCACTGAATCTTCTTTTTTCTGTTTCATTTTAGCTTAGTTTACAAATGGTGATTGGTTACATGACACATAGCTCAATAAGAAAATTGATCAGATTAGAATCACACCTAGAAATTTTTTTTAAAGAAAGTAACCTTTTTTTATTGATAGAAATGTATTTTTATGCTGTTTAATTATGACTTTTTTTTTAAGATTTTATTTTTTTTCCTTTTTCTCCCCCAAACTCCCTGGTACATAGTTGTATATTCTTAGCTGTGGGTCCTTCTAGTTGTGGCATGTGGGATGCTGCCTCAGCATGGCTTGATGAGTGGTGCCACGTCCACACCCAGGATTCCAACTGGCGAAACCCTGGGCTGCCGCATCAGAGCACACGAACTTAACCACTCGGCCACGGGGCCAGCCCCTAATTATGACTTTTTAAAGAGATATTGTTATATCATGTTAAGAGCAAGGACTTGGCAGGTAATTTTGAGTTTGAGAATAATAAATTGAAACTTATTAACCATGTCAGTGTTTTGCCTTTTTTTTTTTAATGTTGTGGAACAAATAGAAAATGATATTTGTATAAAACCCCGAGGTAAAAGGAGGGAAGCAACAGGGGCACCAGTAGCCCCGGACCTCACTCAGCCACCCTAAGGGCTAGGTGATCAGTATCTCAGCACATCTGTAACTTACTTTTGGTTCATCAGTGTGTCTTAGGCCTTAGTGAGCTCTGAGATATGTGACCTTGGGTAAATTACATCACATTTTTGATTTCCAGTTTCCTTATCTGCAGAAATACCTACCTTATGGAGTTGATGTGGGTATCAGAAAATGTACATAAAACATGTTGCGCAAGACTAGGCACTTAGTCCGTGTTCAATAAATGTTAAATTGCTGTCGTTACGGTTGCTAACAATAATAAAAAGCAAAAGGAAACTGTTTGAATTGAAAAATTTTAAAAACACATAGAAACAGTGTTCTGAGATCTTGCTTTATTATTTTGCATTATATTTTTCAGGTTTTTTTCTTTAATGCATCTTTCTAGGGCACAAAATAATATCCAAAGATATTTTGGCACTAGCAGCGTGATCTATAACAAGAAGGATGAACAGTCTGTTCCAACCCATGAGATTTCCAAGGAGACGGAGAGCCAAGACAGTGTAAAGGAGAATACGAAAAAAGACTTGTTAAACATTATTAAGGGCATGAAAGTTGAATTAAGCACAGTAAATGTACAAACAACAAAGCCACCCAACAGAAGACAACTTAGAAGTTTGGAGGCCACAGTTGGCAGGCTTCAAAGAGCTCCTGAAGATGCCCCAAAGAAGAGGTAAAGTGAACTGCAATTTGAATGTTCTTTGAAAATCATTTTTGAAACTCCAGCCAGCTTTTTCTTTTAGAAAAACTTTTTTTTTAAATTAGAGTACATGGGCGGTACTGAATTAGTGAAGACTACTGTTATTGTTCTATATTTAAATAAGGGGACATCTGTATACCCTCTAGAGAGAGGAAAAGAGCAGTCATCTAACTGAGAATTTCAAGCATTCTCTTACATATTCATCAGTGTTATTAACTGCCAATTAATTGCCTCTTTAAGGTGTAAATTAACAAATCATTTACATCCAAATTTGAAAGTAGCTTTGCATCTCTGAAGGACTTGTTTATTGAAAATTTCCCTTTAAAAAATTCCACTGACAGGGGTCACCTGGTAGCTCAGAGGTTAAGTGTGAACGTTCCACTTCGTGGGCCCAGGGTTTGGATCCCGGGTTCGGACATGGCACTGCTCAGCAAGCCATGCTGTGGTAGGCGTCCCACATATAAAGTAGAGGAAGATGGGCACGGATGTTAGTTCAGGGCCAGTCTTCCTCAAAAAAAAGAGGAGGATTGGCAGCAGATGTTAGCTCAGGGCAGATGTTAGCTCAGGGCTAATTCCACTGAGGATAGAATTTTAACATGTTATTACAACTATTTTATATGACTTCCTTTGACCAGTAAGTCTCAGTCCTCTCAGCTTTTGTGGTTTCCTCAAAATATTGTGTTTATTTGTGCTTGCCAAAAGAGTATTATGTTTCACTGATTCTAAGTGCAATCAGTGATATTTTAGCATATTAAATGGCAGTGTTTTGTTTTAGTGATACATAAATGATGTGTCTTAACTTGATGATATCGTAGATTGGAATAGTAAGGTATGTGGCTTTAAGATGCTGGTCTCTGACTTCTCTTAGCCGAACAAACAGTGTAGATTTCTGTTTCCCAGAATGACTTAACATTTTTCTGGGACTTCTTAGTTTCTACAATGTATCAAAACTACTGCTGGAAAACAATTGGGTGGTAGAAAGTAAGGTAGTTCAAACAGTGATATACCCATAATAGGTACTTCCTGCTCCTTTTTATAAACAAAATAAAACAAAAAAAAGTATATAGAATTAGATGATACACACATATATAAATACTTATCAAGAGTGAGATTTTTTTTAGCTCTCAGACCTGTTTATGACTCATTGTGCTTTTTATTATAATTATACAATTTAACCATGATAGAAATGGTTAAAATGAGTTGAATACTTCACAAAGATTCAATAATGGTAATTTTAAAAATTGTTTTCCAGTTAGGTATGAATGAGACAAGCATAAAAATCTAGAAATATTCTGCACTCAGATTGCTTTGTAAGCATTTTTAAGTTCTTACTCCATGTTTCTACTTTAAAGAAACCAAAATTTGAAATATTGGAGGATATACTATGGGTATGTTGTATATTATAAATGTTATATCTTGGAACTTCTCACAGTGGTCCTATGTTCAAAGAGGCTTTGGTCCTACATTAAGAGGTTGGTAAATGAGGTACATTTGTTTCAAGTTTTAAAAGATATATCTTTTAATGATTTTTGTCCTCTCTCCCTGTTTTTTAAGGGATTCCAGATGCACAGATTTGGGTTAATCATCATCTTTGATTCATGATACACTGTCATCATTGTTCCATGCATGGCCTGCTTTTAGTTTCTTTATTTGTATTATGTATTGAACCCCATGGATAAAGTTACCATGATTGCATGATACTTGCCCCAACATATAGCAGCATAAAACCACCATTTTTTTTTCAGTCTTTTAGGGAAGGGGGATGGGTGAGGACCCAACAACAAAGTAGTGGTAGGAGAAGGGGAAGGGAGGTGAGAAAGGCAGAGAAGGAAGGAGAAAAGAGAATGTAGGAAACGGGGAGTGCAGGAGGAAAAATACTCAACAGTGGTAAGGAAAAGGGGGAGTGAGGAGAGGGAGATCACGGAGGGAGGGGGGAGGACAAGGCAAGAGGGGAGAGAGGAGAGGGCGGAGGAGGAGAGGTAACAGGAGAAAGGGGAGGGTAAGGAAGAAGACAGGAGGGAAGAAAAGGGCTGGAAGGGAGGGAGAGAAGGGGAGGGAGAAAACAGCCATTTTTTATGCTCATAGAGTCTGTGAGTCAGCAGTTTGGACAGAGTGTGATGGAGAAGGCTGATCTGTCCTCCGTGATGCCTGGGGCCTCAGCTGGGAGACTTAGAAGTCCAGGGGCTGGAATCATCTAAAGGTTTGCTCACTCCTAGGTCTGGCAGTTGATGCTGGCTATTAGCTGAAACCTTATCTAGGACTGTTAGCAGAAACACCGAAATGTGGCCTCTCTTTGTGGCCTGGGCTTCCTCGCTGCATGGGGACTGGGTTCCAGGGGCCAGTGTCCCAAGAGAAAGTGAGCCAGGAGGAATTTGTATTGTTTTTATGACCTGGCCTTAGAATCACATTGGACACCATGTACCACTCTCATTTCCCCTTCCACATTGATTTTTGAAGAGTACTTGCTTTTTATCACAACTGCCAGAAAATCATCTTCACAAAGATATGGTGTCATTGAAAGGAATGCAGTAGTCTAATGGTAAAACTGTGAACTACCTTGAGTTGGTAATTCACACATCAGTGACAGATATGGTTGTTCCCCGTGGTGCTCCACTGTGCCCTGGGGCACAGTTTGGGAACCAAGGTCCTGGTCTACATTAAGCTCCTGTGAGAGGCTGTGGGATCATACCCTTGTTCCTCTTAGAAGTCCTGTTGTCTGTTTGAAAGACTCTCTGAGCCACCATCTTAAATCTTTCCAAGATCTTCACAAAGAGTTTTACAGTCATGCCCATCTTTACAGCTGTTTTCCTGATACTGCCCTGGATTTAATCTCTGGTCAGAAGCCGCTTCTAAATGTTAGCATTGTTTGCTGTTTGGACGGGCTAAGAATGAGAAACAGTTTTGGCTGTGATCCCAGCCAGTCCTAACTCCTTTATGTGGAACAGTTCTTATCTCTCACCTGTCACATTTTACCATCAGCAACTAAGAATCCAGGAGACACCTTCAACACGTGGTCTGGAAGTCTCCTTAATAGATCGTCTAATTCATTGAGTGTATTTCCTATTTTGCGCATCAGTATAAGCAACAAAGTTGCTAAACAAAAGTGTCTCCTTTTCTTCAGCTTCCAGTAACGTTGATTTTCCTAAAGCCCTGACTTTTAGCTTCTTTGAGGGCTGTCAGACTCGAACAGTCTCTTTGAGGCCCTGGCTTTCGCTAACACTTGCCTCAAGGTGGTTCCACTTCCAACCAAAGCCCAACACCCAAACCTCTCCCATAACATTTTAGTTATAGCAACATCCAGCTTCCAGACACCAAAAATCTGTTCCAGTATCTGTTGCTGCATAACAAACCACCCCAAAGCTTAGTGGCTTAACAGGGACAGCATCTGTCTGTACTTTGGACGGAGAGTGGCAGGGATAGCTGTGTCTGCTCCACTGATAGTCAGCAGAGGCAGGTTCAAGGCTGGTATCTGGAATCATCTGAAGGCTTGCTCTCATATGTTTCAGTGGTTGATGCTGGCTGTTGGTTGAGACTATTTGGGGTTCTTGGCTAGAACTCTTGCCCACAGCCTCTCCATGTGGCCTGGGCTTCTTCACAACATGATAGCTGAGTTTCAGGAACAGATGTCTCGAGAGATCCAAGCAAAAGCATGGTACCTTATCTGATAGCCTCACAAGTCACGGTGCGTCACTTCTATCTCATTCTGTTCATTGAAGCAGTCACAAAGTCTCCCCTAGTTACAAGAGGAGCGGAAGTGGATTTCCCCTTTTTTTTTTCAATTTTTTTTTAATTGAGTTAATGATAGGTTACAATCTTGTGAAATTTCAGTTGTACATTAATGTTTGTCATTCGTGTTGTAGGTGCACCACTTCACCCTTTGTGCCCACCCCCCACCCCACCTTTCCCCTGGTAGCCACTAAACTGTTCTTAGTCCACATTTTTAAATTCCTCATGTGAGTGGAGTCATACACAGATTATCTTTCTCTCGCTGGCTTATTTCACTTAACATAATTCCCTCAAGGTCCATCCATGTTATTGCAAATGGAATGATTTTGTTATGTTTTGCAGCTGAGTAGTATTCCATTGTATATATGTACCACATCTTCTTTATCCATTCGTCTGTTGATGGGCACTTAGGTTGCTTCCACGTCTTGGCTATTGTAAACAGTGCTGCAATAAACATTGGGGTGCACAGGACTTTTGGGATTGCTGACTTCAGGCTCTTTGGATAAATACCCAGTAGTGGGATAGCTGGATCGTATGGTAGTTCTATTTTTAGTTTTTTGAGGAATCTCCATACTGTTTTCCATAGTGGCTGCACCAGTTTGCATTCCCACCAGCAGTGTATGAGGGTTCCCTTTTCTCCGCAACCTCTCCAACATTTGTTGCTATTAGTTTTAGATATTTTTGTCATTCTAACGGGTATAAGGTGATATCTTAGTGTAGTTTTGATTTGCATTTCCCTGATGATCAGCGATGATGAGCATCTTTTCATGTGCCTATTGGCCATCAGTATATCTTCTTTGGAGAAATGTCTGTTCATGTCTCCAGCCCATTTTTTGATTGGGTTGTTTGATGTTTTGTGGTTGAGTTGCGAGAGTTCTTTATATATTAAGGATATTAAGCCTTTGTCAGATATATGACTTGCAAATATTTTTTCCCAGTTAGTGGGTTGTTTTTTTGTTTCAATCCTGTTGTCACTTGCCTTGAAGAAGCTCTTTAGTCTGATGAAGTCCCATTTGTTTATTCTTTCTTTTGTTTCCCTTCTCTGAGAAGGCATGGTGTCCGAAAAGATCCTTTTAATACTGATGTCAAAGAGTGTACTGCCTATGTTTTCTTCCAGAAGCCTTATGGTTTCAGGTCTCACCTTTAGGTCTTTAATCCATTTTGAGTTTATTTTGGTGAATGGTGAAAAAGAATGGTCAATTTTCATTCTTTTACATGTGGCTTTCCAGTTTTCCCAGCACCATTTGTTGAAAAGACTTTCTTTTCTCCATTGTATGCCCTCAGCTCCTTTGTCAAAGATAAGCTGTCCATAGATGTGTGGTTTTATTTCTGGGCTTTCAATTCTGTTCCATTGATCTGTGCACCTGTTTTTGTACCAGTACCATGTTGTTTTGATTACTGTAGCTTTGTAGTATGTTTTGAAGTCAGGGATTGTGATGCCTCCCGTTTTGTTCTTTTTTCTCAGGATTGCTTTAGAAATTCGGGGTCTTTTGTTGCCCCATATGAATTTTAGGATTCTTTGTTCTAATTCTGTAAAGAATGTCATTGGGATTCTGATTGGGATGGCGTTGAATCTGTAGATTGCTTTAGGTAGAATGGACATTTTAACTATGTTTATTCTTCCAATCCATGTACATGGAATGTCTTTCCATCTCCTTATGTCGTCATCCAATTCTCTCAGAAAGGCCTTGTAATTTTCATTATATAGGTCCTTCACTTCCTTAGTTAAATTTACCCCAAGGTATTTTATTCTTTTTGTTGCGATTGTGAATGGTATTGTATTCTTGAGTTCTTTTTCTGTTGGTTCATTACTGGAGTATAGAAATGCTACTGATTTATGCAAATTGATTTTATACCCTGCAACTTTGCTGTAGTTGTTGATTACTTCTAATAGTTTTCCAATGGATTCTTTGGGGTTTTCTATATATAAGATCATGTCATCTGCAAACAGCGAGAGTTTCACTTCTTCCCTCCCTATTTGGATTCCTTTTATTCCTTTTTCTTGCCTGATTGCTCTGGCCAGGACCTCCAGTACAATGTTAAATAAGAGTGGTGATAGAGGGCATCCTTGTCTTATTCCTGTTTTCAGGGGGATGGGGTTCAGTTTTTGCCCATTGAGTATGATGTTGGCTATGGGTTTGTCGTATATGGCCTTTATTATGGTGAGGTAGTTTCCTTCTATGCCCATTTTGTTCAGAGTTTTTATCATAAATCGCTGTTGGATCTTGTCAAATGCCTTCTCTGCATCTATTGAGATGATCATGTGGTTTTTATTCCTCAGTTTGTTGATGTGGTGTATCACGTTGATTGATTTGCGGATGTTGAACCATCCCTGTGTCCCTGGTATGAATCCCACCTGATCCTGATGTATGATTCTTTTGATGAATTGCTGAATTCTAGTTGCCAAAATTTTGTTTAGAATTTTTGCATCTATGTTCATCAGTGATATTGGCCTGTAGTTCTCTTTTTTCGTGGTGTCCTTGTCAGGTTTTGGTATCAGCGTGATGTTGGCCTCATAGAATGTGTTAGGAAGTGTTCCATCTTCCCTAATTTTTTGGAATAGCTTGAAAAGGATAGGTATTAAATCCTCTCTGAAAGTTTGGTAGAATTCCCCAGGAAAGCCATCTAGTCCTGGGGTTTTATTCTTTGGGATGTTTTTGATTGCTGTTTCAATCTCTTTCCTTGTGATTGGTCTGTTCAAATTGTCTGCCTTTTCTTGAGTGAGCTTTGGGAGATTGTAGGAGTCCAGGAATTTATCCATTTCCTCTAGGTTATCCATTCTGTTGGCATATAGTTTTTTGTAGTATTCTCTTATAATCTGTTGTATTTCTGCAGAGTCTGTTGTTATTTCTCCTCGCTCATTTCTGATTTTGTTTATTTGAGCTTTCTCCCTTTTTTTCTTTGTAAGTCTGGCTAGTGGTTTGTCAATTTTATTTATCTTCTCAAAAAACCAGCTCTTTGTCTCATTGATCCTTTCTACTGCCTTGTTCGTTTCAATTGTATTTATTTCTGCTCTGATTTTTATTATTTCTCTCCTTCTGCTGACTTTGGGCTTCATTTGTTCTTTTTTCTCTAGTTCAGTTAGGTGTGCTTTAAGGTTGCTTATTTGGGATTTTTCTTGTTTGTTAAGATGTGCCTGTATTGCGATGAATTTTCCTCTTAATACAGCTTTTGCTGTATCCCATATGAGTTTGTATGGCATGCTATCATTTTCATTTGTTTCCAGGTATTTTTTTATTTCTTCTTTAATTTCTTCAACAATCCATTGCTTGTTCAGTAGTGTGTTGTTTAGTCTCCACATCTTTGTGCCTTTCTCAGCTTTTTTCTTGTAATTAATTTCTAGCCTTATAGCACTATGATCTGAGAAGATACTTGTTATTATTTCAATTTTTTTAAATTTGTAGAGGCTTGCCTTGTTTCCCAACATATGGTCTATCCTAGAGAATGTTCCATGTGCGCTTGAGAAGAATGTGTATTCAGCTCCTTCAGGGTGGAGTGATCTATATATGTCTATTAAGTCCAATTGTTTTAGTTTTTCATTCAGCTCCACTATTTCCTTGTTGATTTTCTGTCTGGATGATCTGTCCATTGATGTGAGTGGGGTGTTGAGGTCCCCTACTATTATTGTGTTGTTTTTAACATCTTCCTTTAGGTCTGTTAATAGTTGCTTTATGAATCTTGGTGCTCCTGTGTTGGGTGCATAGATATTTATAAGCGTTATTTCTTCTTGATGAAGTGTCCCTTTGATCATTATATATTGTCCCTCTGTGTCTCTCTTTACCTGTCTTATTTTGAAATCCACTTGGTCTGATATGAGAATTGCAACACCTGCCTTTTTTCCCTTGCTATTTGCTTGAAGTATTGTCCTCCACCCCTTCACCCTGAGTCTGTGTTTGTCCTTGGGGCTGAGGTGTGTTTCCTGGAGGCAACAAATTGTTGGATCTTGTTCTTTAACCCATTTTGCCACTCTGTGTCTTTTTGTTGGAGAGTTCAATCCGTTTACATTGAGAGTGATTATTGATGCATGTGGACTTAATGCTGTCAATCTGTCGCTCATTATCTTGTTTTCCTGTGTGCTTTAGCCTACCCTTTTAATACTGCAATTTCTTATGCTGGGTTTCTTAGATTTTTCCTTATTTATGATTTGTGACTCTGTTCTGTATTTTATTTTAGTGTCTACCCTTAAGTTTGTATTTAGAATCTCGTGTATAATATAGTCTATTCTCTGGTGGTCTCTTACTTACTTGGCCAATACTGATTTAGACCCTTTGCTCTTCCCCTCCTAAATAATTATTTTCATTTTTTATTCCAACTCATGTTATGAATTTGTAGTTAGAGTGGTAAGATCGTGCTTGCTTTGGTAGTTTCCTTACCTTTACCCTAATGCTATAGTTGCATATTTTCTATCCTGTTCTGGTTCTATCCATCGGTCTCTCTAGTCTGTGGATTGTGACCCCTTTCTCCCTTTTTTCTTTTTTCAGGTATGAGAGCCTTCTTGAGGATTTCTTGTAGTGGAGGGCTTTTAGTTACAAATTCCCTTAACTTTTGTTTGTCTGGAAAAGATTTAATTTCTCCCTCATATCTGAAGGAAATTCTTGCTGGATAGAGTATTCTTGGCTGAAGATTTTTATCTTTTAAAGCTTTGAATGTGTCACTCCATTCTCTCCTAGTTTCTAAGGTTTCTGTAGAGAAATCCACTGAAAGTCTGATAGGGGCTACTTTGTAGGTTATTCTCTGCTTTTTTCTTACTTCCCTGAGTATTCTCTCTTTATCTTTCCTTCTTGCCAATTGTACAACTATGTGCCTTGCAGTAGGTCTTTTTACATTGACAAATCTAGGAGGTCTCAAAGCTTCCTCTACACACATTTCTCTGTCAATCCCTAGATTTGGGAAGTTCTCTTCAATAATTTCGTTAAGCACACTTTCTGCTCCATTTTCCTTTTCCATGTTCTCGGGAATTCCTATGATCCTTAAGTTCTTACTCCTCATTGAATCCATTATTTCACGGAGATTTTCCTCATTTTTTTAAATTCTTAGTTCTCTTTCTTCTTCTGTCTGGCGCAATTCAGCCTGTCTGTCCTCGATTATGCTAATTTGCTCCTCTGTGTTGTCTACACGGGCATTCAGGGAATCCGTATTGTGTTTTATCTGGTCCATTGTGTTTTTCATCTCTAGTAATTCTGTTTGATTCTTCTTTATGATTTCAGTCTCTTTTGTGAAGTAACGCCAGAACTCATTGGCTTGTTTCTCTATCTTTCTCTCTACCTCATTGAGTTTTTTGATTATAGCTGCTCTGAACTCATTATTACTTAGTTTACCTAATTCCAAGTCCTAAGGACTTAATTCTGTGTTTTTATTGTTTTCCTTCTGGTCTGGGGCTTTTATAAATTGCTGGATGGTAGAGGAGCAGTTTTTCCACATGGTGGTAGAATTCGGTTGCAGTTACAGCCTGTTGCCACTAGATGGGGGTGGAGAGCCGTGTGTTCTGAGCTCTCCGCCTTTGGGCAAGATGGCGGCGCCCAGTGGCTTTGCTGGGAGGGAGGGGCTGCTATTGTCACAAGCCGATCTGGATTCAGATCAGTTCTGTTCTCTGGTCTCCCAAGGCACTGGGTTTATGGGGTCCCCGCCCATGGAAGCTTTCGGCCTTCGGCGGGTTTCCACTGAACCAGCAACAGGAGTCCTGGATGATCCCCCAGTCACGTGGCCCCTCCCCTGCTCCTTCCCGGAGGCGCAGCAGCCATCGGCAGACTCTAGGGGAGGGAGTGACATTCTCTCCTATTCATTCCAGGGCCTCTGAGGCTGTGAGCAAGGTTTATGATCTCCGCCTTCTTGGTATTGTAGGTCTCTAATGTGTTGACATTAGATTTATTCTCTGAAATTCAGTTTTTCCAATCCTTTGTTGTATTTTGGAGGGGAGAGAATCCCAGGTCAGCTCACCCTGCCATTTTACTCTGCCCCTTCTCTCTCGATTTCCTGTTTCAATGGGGATGTGGCAAGATTTTGGAAAAGCATATGCAACCAGAAATATTTCTGTCTCTACTTTCTGAAAATACAATCTGCTGCACCTGGTAAGCTGATAACTGTAGGTGTCAGGTGTATTATAGAAAACACTGTCATGGTAAAATTGACCCCTGATTGATTGATTGCGTCTGGATTGGGAGAACTATAAGATGCCTTATGGGGATCCCATGCTTAGGGCTTCCTTGAGTGCAGTTGTACTGCATGTCCCTTGTAGGGACCCTGGAAACTGCCTGTGGCGTGTGATACCGGTTCCTGTGTGGCACTAAGCCAGGAAGCTGCTGCACCTCCGTAATGGCTCTTGGATGGCTGTGTGAAGTTTCACCAACATAAGTGCCGTAAGGACTCTTGCAGGGAGGGACACCTGAGGCTGCCCTGCTATCCTGCTATGGATATCCTGCTATGTCTTTCATCTTTGTGAATAGTTGGGGCCAGGCGTGTCTGGTAGTTTTGTCAATCTGAGTGTATCTGGAATCTAACAAGCCCTAGTGGGTGCAGCAGTAACCAAAATTTCTAGCTGCTACTTTAACTTTCTTTTAACCAAGCAACTACCTGCTCTGATCATCCAGTAAGAAAGCTTTAGCTATTACTCAGTTAATTGCTCTCCTAGTTGAAATTTAGATTATTTCTAGCTTTTTGTTAGTATAAAATGATGATACACATCATTTGTCCATTCATTCAGCAACTTTCAGTTGCCATTATATCTCAGGCACTGTTCAAAGTGATGGAAATAGAACATTGAACAAAACAAAGTCTCTACACCCTACATTATGGTGGGGGGAGGTGGTGGTGGCGGGAGAGGGGGTGTACTTACACTACACACACAGTATGTCAGATGAAGAAACATGAAAAATAAGTGTGGTGGGGCTGGAGAGATGCTACTTTTTAAAAAGTGATCAGGGAAGAACCCTGGTAACGTAACATTTGAACAAAGACCTGAAATAAAGTTAGGGATAAAGACGTGCAGACACCTTTCACGCACGAGATGGAACTGCTTAGGCCTCGAGTTTGGAGCGTGCTGTATCCCTCAGATTCCACAAAGCTGTTTTACTTTCTTTAGACAAATACTCCTGGAAGTGGAATTGCTAGGTTAAAGGATTTGCTTCTTTTTTAGGCTCTTGATATTTATTGCCAATTTGCCTGCCAAAAGTTACGCCGTTTGTGTGTCCACCCAATAGTATCTTTCCCCTTATCAGGATTCCCTTTCTGAAATTGTATATGTTGTATAATTCACTTTAAAGAAATTCAGAAAGTACAGAAGGGTATAAAGTAAAAAAGTATGTTTTCATGAAATAGCCTGATTATAGGGTAGAATGGATTGTTAAAAGATATTTCAACAAGTTCCCATCAGCTTGTTTAAATCGATGTAGAAAGATCCCTGTATGTAAAAATTATTTTCTCAATGAGAGAGGCTCCTCCACAATTTTTGTTAATTAGAACATTTCAAATTATAAAGCCAGAAGCTATGACTATAAAGAGCACCATTATCATAAAATGCGTGCTTCTAGAAAATGAATACCCATCTATAGTCTTTGCATACTCTGATCAAATATACACATTAAAATTTGAAAGTAAACTTCGCAAGTAGTTATAAAAGAAATTGGGATAAGGTTTAATCCTTATTCACAGATAATAGTTTTGAAAGTAGCACATTTCATTTTAACTAATTATTATATTTCCTCTTTTTATACTCCTATTTTTCTTCTAATCAGATTGTAGATCTCCCATATCTTAGTAAGTAAAGTCCTTAAAATCTTTATCCAACAACTTCAGGGATTTGGGAACTTTGATTTGCTTATTACACAACAGATCATAATATAGAAAGACAGGTATAGTAAAATTAATTTGGATCCTGCTTACTGAGATGGCAGTTCTCAGTGAATTAAAAAATGTGGAGCCAGCCCTGATGGCCTAGCAATTAGTCTGTTGGACTCCGCTTTGGCATCATGGGTTCGGTTCCTGAGTGTGGTGGAACCACACCACTCATCTGTCAGTAGCCATACTGTGGCAGCAGCTCACATAGAAGAACTAGAAGGAGTCACAACTAAAATATACAACTATATACTTGGGCTTTGTGGGGGACGGGGGAGCATTGGCAACAGATGTTAACTCAGAGTGAATCTTTCCCAGCCAAAAAAAAAAAAAAAGCCAGTCCTAGTGGCCTAATGATTAAGTTTGGTGCTCTCCACTTTGGGGGTCTGGGTTCATTTCCTGGGCATGGACCTACACTACTCATCTTGTCAGTGGCCATGCTCTGATGGTGGCTCACGTACAAAAAGAGGAAGATTGGCAGCAGATGTTAGCTCAGGGTGAATCTTCCTCAGGAAAAAAAAAAAATGTAAATAATTTCTTTTTATGTCTGGCGTATTTTTCTATGAACTTACCCTAATTTACTAAAGAGTAGGTTTTTGATAGTTTTTCTGTTTTTTTTAGTTTTTTCTTTATGGAAAATTTAAAACATACACAAAGTAAGCAAAATCATATAACAAACCCTCTATACCTGTCACCCAGCTTCAATAATTATCAACATTTTGCTATTCTTTTTGTGTGTGTGTCAGGAAGATTGGCCCTGATCTAACATCTGTGCCAGTCTTCCTCTATTTTGTATGTGGGGTGCCGCCACAGCGTGGCTAACAAGCGATGTGTACATCTGCTCCCAGAATCTGAACCTGTGAACCCCAGGCCACTGAAGTGGAGTGCATGAACCCAACCACTATGCCACTGGGCCAGACCCCAACATTTTGCTATTCTTGTATCATCTATGCCTTTACTTGCTTTTCACCTCCTACCTGATGGTATTAATGATTTATGAGGGTTTTTTTTAGGTAAAATTTACATGCATTAAAGTGTGCAAATCTTAGCTGTAGGATTTGCTAAGTGAATATGCCTGTGTAACCCACACACTTAGTAAGATGCAGAGCATTTCCCATTTTTGTCTTACCTGTCAGTAGCCTTCTGTCCTGAGGAAAGCACTATTCTGATTTTTTTACACTTTAGATTAGTTTTGCCTCTTCTAGAATTTATATAAATGGAATCATACAGTATATACTCTTTTTTATTTAAACAGCTTCTTTCAGTTTCCTTCATTTTGTGGTGTGAACTGAGCACTATTCCATTGTATAGATATATCACAATTTATCTGTTCTCCTGGAATAGACTTTTGGGTTGTTTCCAGTTTTCGGGTTACAGCTTGTATGAACAGGGTTAGCCACTCTTATATTTGCTTACAATATATATTGTTTTTGAAATAAAATGACATCTAATTTAAACAATCTACCAATTTATAATTTTTAAGGCTGATCCCTCACCTTTCCACCTTAATGTATTGTTCTGACTTAGTGTTGTGCTTCAGCAAGTGTCCATGAACTTTAACCTTTAACATTTCAAAATTTATATAAAACCAATACCTAATATTTAAGAATTCTTGATTTTGTCAGAAATTGAGTACCTTTTTGAACAGCAAAAGTTTCCTCTGAAAAAATTCATTTTACATTCCACTATACTAATGGCATAATAAGTAATCCCTCTTTTTTCTTTCTCATTTGTTTTTCATTTTCTTTTTCAGAAGTGAGTCCCTGAGTCCTGAGTTGGTGGCTGCTGCATCTGCTGTTGCAGATTCTCTCCCTTTTGACAAGCAGACAACCAAGTCAGAGCTGCTCAGGCAGCTCCGGCAGCACGAGGAAGACTCAAGGGCACAGAAAGAAGGAGAAAGACCTAAAGTTAGGTTAGTGAATCAAATAGTTATGCCAGGAAGGCTGATATCTCAAAGTAGGCTATTTTTTATGTGACTGGTGAGTAATATATATAATAGATTCATTTATATATAAAATATGCTTCATAGATGGAATATTAGCAATTTGGTTTTTTTTAAAACTCATGTCTTAAGTAAGATTGCAGGGGGTTTTTTTGGTGAGGAAGATTGGCCCTGAGCTAACATCTGTTGCCAGTCTTTCTCTTTTTGCTTGAGGAAGATTGTCCCTGAGCAAACATCTGTCCCAGTATTCCTCTGTTTTGCATGTGGGATACCGCCCTAGTGTGGCTTGATGAGTGGTGTGTAGGTCCACGCCTGGGATCCAAACCTGTGAACCTTGGGCTGCCGAAGCAGAGTGCACAAACTTAACCACACGCCATGAGGCTGGCCCCAAGATTGCAGTTTTTAAAAGACTAATTGAATGGTTAAGCTTTTCTTTTGAGAAATTACGCATTTTTTTTTTTTTGGTCCCTGAAAAAGAAATGATAAATTTAGTAATGTTCTTAAAAATAAGTAAGTAAATAACGGAATAAGACAGTTTCTCTGAGAATATTAATTTTTTTCAGTTAAATAATTTGCTGTTCTTACACACAGTATGATAATCTTCAGGCCTCTTTCCTTCTCTTTTTCCTCTTATTCTTATGTTTTAGCTGACATCTTTCCACTCATCTCATCTCCATTACTTTAGGCCAAGTTATCCCGCCTGCTGCTGCAATGTAGTCAGTGGTGGCTGTGCTTTGTTTTTAAGGGTGATCTAAATCAGTCGTCCTCAGTGAGCATGTGTACCAGATTTACCTTGGGAAGTTAACAAATACAGGTGACTGGACTGTCAGTCAGATCACTCATTGTATTTATATTTTCAGAAATGCAAGGCAACAAAAAATGTGGCTAAATTTCAACTTTAATTTAGTTTTTTAATCCAGGTGATAATTATACAGACGTTGATTATATATCACCTTATCTGGATGTTAATTTTTCGTGACACTTTTAATTTAATGTTTAAAATGAACATTTCTGAAGAACATCTTTAAAAGAGGGAAGCATAAATCTTAGTGGTCTGTGAAATGTGAATGTTAATGTGTGACGTATAATCTTGTATGTAAACATAAGTTTTTATGTTGTATTAGTGCATAGAAGTAAAGTATGAATTAAGTGATGTGAATCTCATGTTTGAGCAAGTTTGCTACTACTCTGTAGCTAATGTTTGCAATACACTTGACCTTTTTCTTATTTCAGTTTCAGTAACATAATATCAGATATGAAAGTTGCCAAGTCTGCCACAGCTCGAGTTAGCACGAGACCAGTGCATCAGATTCAGTTTGATGAAGGATCTGACGATTATGGTGGCCAGGAGAAGACCGCTGATCTTAGGAAAAGGTATTGAAGCTTTGCAGTCTGTTTGGTTTCGTTTGTTGAACTGTAGATTTACTTTATTGCCAATCGATATCTGAGCATTATGGATGCATTTATATCTGTCTTCTTACTGTCCATGTACCATTTCCTAGAGAGGGAAAGATGTTCTGGGTTTAGCAGTCCTAGAATTTTCTATACCATAAATCAAAATGGGCCCTGCTTCACATTTACCTACAATGAATAAAGGTCTCCTCGTTCAGAATAAGTGGAGCTGACTGAATTCTGAACAAATGAATGTTTTGCAAGAGGCATTATTTTTCATTCTGATTATGTACCTAACAATGTATATTCATATACCCTTTATATCTGTTGATATAATCATCTTTCTTCATATGTTAGAGAAATAACCCACCATCAAAAAAAGAAGTTCATTATAATACCCTAAAGTAGTAGGTGATTTGTGGCAATTTGAATTTGGTAATTTGCAGTTCTTAAAGATGCTAAGTCATGCCTTACATAGTTGTTTTATAATAGAAAGCTGTCTGTATTTACATAAAATTTCTGTTCTTTTTCTCTCCTTCAAGCCCATGAAGTGATAGTTGTGGAGGAGGAACCAGATATTTAGCATGGTCTGAGAAAAACTAACCCAGGATGTGCTCACAATTAGTGTTTTCAATGCATTGTGTATGCCATGGATTTTGTTTTAAGTATAATCTTAGCAACTTGAGTTAAATTATTAATTTGTACAGGAAGATTGGAAAAGATGGTCAGTAGTTAACAAAGGAAGTTCAGGAGGATACAATGACTTTGGAAGATTATTTGAATTACTAATTTAAAGTGCTTTTATATCTATGACATATTACTGAATACAACAGAATGTGTACTTGGCGTTTTAGTTAAGATTTCTCAAATATATTTAACTTCAATCCTCTGAGATGATTCCATGCAACTATATCAGAATGCTATGTCGTAATTTGACTTTTAATGATATTAACTGTCATTAAAAATTAAAAAGTGACAAGCTAAAAAAGTAGGAAAGGGGTTTATGTGCATGTAATGACTGTGTTAAAAAGCTGACTAAGGGACTCTAGAATAAGGGGAAGCAATAGTGAGATACCAAGTTGTCCACCCTGCTCTGACTTGGGACAGCCTGAGACAATCCAGGTCTGGACTGGTCACCAAAAACGTACTCTAGACTGATTCCTTCGGTTAGAGATGAGAGGTGTGAGTCACTCACAAAGATGAGTGTGAGCACTGGCTTTGGAGTCACGCTGGCCTGCCTTCCAATCCTGGCACTGTGCCACTGACGAATGCTGTGCCTGGGGCAACTTGCACAGACCCATCAGTCTGTTTCCCCATCTATAAAATGCTGAAATGAAGCCTAGCTTAAATGCCTTTCTTGAGGAATAGGAGGGAAACGTGTAAACTATATATAGAAGATACACAGCAAATGTCTGTTCCCTTCCCTTCCCCTTTTAAAATTCTGGACTTTAGCGAATCATTCCCTTCTTACTGTGAGTTACTGTAGTCCATCATCCTGTTGACCTGACGTGAAGGTGAGGGTCTCCTGGGTGGGGAGAGTGCAGGGGTTGAGGATGGTTCTGGGCATAAATGCCTTTGTTGACAAGTATTTGGGGACTTGCTAGAGGGAAACTTCACATGACTTGAGATCACTTTATCTTTTTAATATGATATTTGCATTTTTCAGTTAATTTAGTAGAAAAAAGTAATTTGATCCAGAATTCAAAATTATTTAGAAAACTAACCTTTTAGTTTATAAACTGGATTTTAATCTGCCAGTAAATTTATTCAATAGGAATGTGAATTGATGCATAAAGCAGTTGATTAAAATTGTACAAGGAAGAGTTACCTATTAAACTCTGACATTAATTTCAACAGTTAATTAAAAATAGTTATGTGAAGAAAGTTAATTGTTATTTTAAAATTACAAAACGATTGCTTTATAAGTGGGAATGTTTTTATTTGTGTAATCTTTTATAGTTATAATTTGTAGTTAAACATGCAGTGTTTTCTGCCCTTTAAGGACACAGAAATGTGGACTTTAACAACTTCTAATTTAGCATATTCTGATAGCTTTCTACAACATTGAGTTTTCTAAAACCTTAATATGAAATGGATCAAGTAAAAATTATGGCAAATTGAGTTAGTCTTTTCAGTTAGGTATTTTGGAAATTAAACTGCTTTAACTGCTTGTTGTATTATGATTCAAAAATTCAACAGCATTGGTTCTATTTTTAGTTATCAGTCCTAAAGATGTGGCAATTTAGTTAAAATGTCTGCTGTGGGTCTTAGAATTATTTTTAATTTCTACGTTGAATATTTTTATAAAAGTTTCTTCTCACAAACAATTTTTTTGTTGATCATGTATAAAAATATTCATTAAAATAAATTGTTTTTTCTTTTTCAGTCTTAGGAAAAATATATTCAAGGGAAAGAGACTTAATATCTTTGATCTTAAGGCAGTTACTGAAGAGGCACCTGAAGCAGGTTTGTTAAGAAAAGAGCAACACTATTTCTCAGGTGTAGAAACATTCCATCTTTCAAAAACATCCTTAATGTTTTGACTGCATACAAGTTAGGTGTTTTCATATTCCACCCTGCCGTCGGCCTGGATCTTGCTTATGAGTGTAGTTGTTGACATTGCTGGTCTTGGTCAGATTTCTCCCTGGAAATGTTGCATTCTGTGAGACAATGGGAGGTAAGTACTACCAGCTGCCTGAATCCAGAGCTACAGGTTGGCTACTAACCTGGGTTAGAACATTAATGATCACCTACTTCCTCTGTGCTATTACGTAAAGATAAACTGTTTTTGTCCTAAGGCAGCTCACTGTCTAGGTGAGAAGATAGCGTTTATGGAAGTAACTTACTGAAGTGATTTACTGACTATTTAAGACATGGGAAGAAGAGCATTCAGGGAATGTATTTAGCAGACCTGTAGTGTTTTTTCTTAAAACATGGTTAGTCTTTGCTCTCTGTTCTTCCCCCTTTCTTCTTTGGGTAAGAAGTCAAATCCTTCAAGTTTGCCATTTTAGGTCTAACTAAAAGAGAAATACAAGCATCCTCTTGCCTGACATTAACTTTGGTTTACTGATAATTTAAAATAAATGAAGAAACTCAGTACAGATGGTCTCCAGCTTACAAGTGACTTCCATTTATAAAGATTGTAAGTTAGGTTTTTGGACCTTGGTAGAAATAATTGCAAGTTTTATATTTGAGTTCCTGGGCAAGCCTCCAGTGGCTCATTTAATCTTCCTATCAGCTACTTATATAAATATCTGATTTTCCCACTATTCGATAAACTCCTTGATATCAGGAGCTAGGTCTCATTGATTATATACCCAGCAGCACCTAGCCAGTTGACTTACAAATAAGAGGAATTAGTTATTGTAAATCTTAAATCTTTTTTTTGAACAAATTGAGCTGTAAGTATATATCCATAGAGGAAAGGAGTTAATCAGTGTTTGTTCATTTAAACTGAAGGTGAAGCTAAGACAACAACCCCCCTTCTTGTATTAGGAAAACTGCATTCTGTCCTGTCTGATGAAAAGGGAATACAAAATACAGGCATGGAGAATGGATCACCTCTCCTGTGTTGAAGTGGCAGCTGTTAAGCTTGCCTCAAAAAGGGAATTTGTCGTCAGGGCAGCTACTATTGTCCACCTAATGAAAGCCAGAAGAGGCACTTAGTTCTTGAAGGAACTAGCTTGCTTTTTTTAATCAGAAATCTTATTCCTAAAACTGAAATTAGCTGGCAAGGAAGTACTGCAGTTATATGTATTTTATAAAACAGTATAAAATTATTATACTCTAATAAGGAAAATAATGTCCAAATTTATGTAAATTTACTCTAACGAAGGTACTGTTTTAATAAGCTATAGTTGCATGAGTCTAAAGAATGTCTTGTTCCCAATTAAATACAAGAATAACAAGAATGTGCAAACTTAATTTTAGTGATTATTCGCTGCTGTTTCCCTCCCACCTAAAATAATACCTGACATATAGTTGGTATTTAATAATTATTTGACTGAATGAATGAGTTCTTCTGTCCCATAATTCCGACATTTTGCTCCCCACTAAGTTCTGACCACTGCTGCAAAGGATAGGGTCATAGACCCTATTGCTTATCCTGGAGTAATATAGAACTGAGAGGCAGTATAGCTTAATAGAAAGAATTTTGGTGTTGGGTAGATCTGGTTATTCAAATTCAGATTCTGCTGTACGAACCTCTCTGAGTCTCCCTTTCCCCATGTATAAAATGAGGTAAATACATACATCTCAAATATTCAATGAAGTAATATAATTAGTGTCAGGCACAGTGCCTGGAACACCGTGGACGTTCACTAATTGGCAGCTGTTAATGATGATCAGGATCAGGATGATGATCATGGAAAAGACATAAGTTGATCAGTGGCCACTGAATAAATCAAAAAAGTGACCATGATAAGTTATTTTACTGTATGATTACTCTGTAAATGTGGCTAACTGAGCCTAACTGCTGTGATCTTTTCTGTGTATCAAATGTTCTAGGCCAGCATACTCAATATCCAGCAGTCAGTGTGTGGTGAGGCATGATCATGCATGAACTTTCATGTACAAGTCTTTGTATAGACATATGTTTTCTTTTGGGTAAATATCTAGGAGTAAAATTGTTGTATGATAAGTGTATTCTCAACTTTCTCAGAATCTGCCAAACTGTTTTCCAAAGTGGTTTTACCGCTTTGCATTCCCACCATCGATGACTAGAGGGAATATGACTTATTCTTGAAAGATATCTTAAATTTCCAAAGCAAATAAATGATTGAAACATATGATATGAAGATGGTTATAAGCTAACACTGTATTACCTTACTCATAGAGTTGGCTGTGAGGATTAAATGAACTAATGCGTAAAAAGCATTTAGTACAGAGTAAGAGCTCAATATCCGTTAGTAGTAGTGTTATTACCATTGTTATTAAAATTATGTTAATTTAACTTTTTTGGTCTTTATTAGTAGTACATTAGTGACTTACCTTGACAGACTAAAAATAGAGATAAACCGGCTGGAATCAAAGTCACGTGTTGTGTAAAAAATATTCACATTCATTAAAACATCCTTAAACAAAATACACATTTCCTTTTTTCCTTTCCAATAGAGGGGGCAGTGAGACTTTAGGAATTGATTACCTGATATTGTAGTGAAACAAAAGTTAAGACTTGCAATTTTTGTAGTTGTAGTCTTTATACATCATTTTTTTTCAGTTTTAGCTTTCAGAGAGTGACCTTTCATTATATACTATTTAATTATGAGCTTCAAGGTCTGAAAATGTATTACCAATTCAGAGTTGATCATAACATTTTTAGAAATAAAGATATTTACATTGACTTGTGCTTATTTGGAATGCTTTTATTAAACAGAGACAGCGCCTTCACTGTGGGATGTGGAATTTGCTAAGCAGTTAGCCGCAGTAAATGAACAGCCCTTTCAGAATGGTTTTGAAGAGATGATCCAGTGGACGAAAGAGGGGAAACTGTGGGAGTTCCCAATTAACAATGAAGCAGGTAAGTCTTAACTTCAGACGTTTGTAAAATTCTGTGATGGAGAGTAAATCAGGCAGATACTCAGTTATAGAATTGAGATATTTATGTGAATCTTGAAACTTTGTGTTATCATCTTTATGGTGTCCTAAAAGAAATCTGACAGTGTTCTTAAAAAGAATGTTATGATTTCACTTAATTCTACACATTGATGAGGAAAATGAAGAAGTAAAATTATATGACAAAAATGCATCATGAATTTCTGTGATATAAAAGTGCTGAGAACTGCAAATGATGACAGTTTCCTAACTGCTAAGCAGGAGATTACCTGGTAAATCTTCTAATACATTGAATACTAGGTATGAGATGATACTTCAATTTTGGAGAACATTACAACTCTTAAAGTCTTATGCCGGTATCTTTCATTCATAAAACAATTGCATTAATGAGGTGTAAATTTCTTATACTCAAAGCCACTCAAAGCAAAAATTTTAGGAGGCTTTGAAATTCTTTGGCTGCAAACCTGGATGCCTTCAACTGGTAATAAAATATTGTCTACTTTCCTGGAGATTTTTCTGGAAATGTTACCTCTTTCTCAATCAAGGAAAGGACGACAGTATTACTGTGCTATTAATTTTTTTATGGCACCCATGTTGTCATCAGCTAAACATTTTCATTGATTTTTTTAGGTGTATTTTCAAGTAGAAGAATTTGTTTACTTTTATGGTAAGATTGGCTAGAAATTGCAAACACCTCAATAAGTCTTAGGAAAATGTATTCCATATTTTAACCTTTGTAGTAGTATGCTGTCACTGTAACATTTTAATTTTTGATAACTTTTTGTTTGGATTAATAAAGTGGAATGGAAGCTTTAATATTAGAAATATTTAGTCTTTTATCTTCATACAATATTACTTTGTATAGGAAAACTTTAGAGACTTACAAATCCTTTAACGAATTCTTAATGTTTTGTATATTTGTATGGTACATGCAGTAATGTAGTATGCTGTGTTTCATCTGTTATATAACATGTGTATTTCTTAAAGTACTATGGTTTCTGCACTCTGGAAGGTATCAGGGTAAGGTTAAAAAGAAACCCAAGGACTTTGCGTTGTGCAAACCTGAGTACAGAGCCCAGCTCTGTAAGTTATTAGCCATTTGCTTTTGAGGAAATTATTTAACCTCCTGAGGCTTAGTTCCTCACCTGTAAAATTAAAGATACCTCATTGGAAGACTATAAGAATTAAATAAGGTGAAGTTATTGAGTTGCTCAGCACAGTTCTTGGCATTATAATACATATGAATAAATGTTAGTTCCTTTCCCCTCCTGTCTGATCTGGAATTTAAAAGGAGCAGAAAACTAACAAAATACAATGTGTGATATTAAGGGAAGATTTCATTTTGATGAAACTTGGGTGTTCCAAGTCCTCATGGTTAAAAACATGGTTCTAAAAGCCGGTATTGAAATAGAATAACTGACTTTATTTAGGAAAGACAGTGAAGTGTATAGTGGTTAGGAGTTCAGATTTCTGAGTTATGAACTTAATCTCTCAAGCCTCACTTCCCCATCTGTAAAATGATGAGAATAATAATAGGATTTATCTTATGGGATTCTTCTGAGGAAAAAGGGAGACTATGCAAGTAAATATCACCATCAGAATCCATTTCTACAAGAACATTGTGAGGGGATTTGCTACTGTAACTATTTTCTGCTCTATACTGTAACACTTTTAAAATATTAGTGAGGATATTATGTATTTTCTAGGAACCAGCAAATATAGGGTAAATAGGAAAGCGTAAATTGGTGGTACATTGTCATCAAGAGGAAAACACTTAAAGTTCATCAAAATCTTGAGTGTCCAAACTCCAAAGGAATTCATCTTAAATATTACCTGGTTTTTGAGAAAGTTTAATTTCTAAAAAAGGAAAAAAACGTGTTTTTTTTCAGGTTGGGAAGATAAATGTGACAAGTATCCATATACACTGTACATATTATTGATGCTTCAGGGTCAGAAAGGGACCTGTCTCATTTCCAGCCCCTTAAGGCAGTTGATATCTGAATGAAAACAGGAAAGGAACAGTGGATACTTTCTCACTCTGATCACTCCCCTCAGCACACACTTAGGAAGTTCTGAATCCTTAAAGACTGGTGTCAGAACCTGAGCTGCAACACTCAGTGACTTACTTTTATATTTCTTTTCTTTTTTTTTTTTTTTGAGGAAGATTAGCCGTGAGCTAACTACTGCCAATCCTCCTCTTTTTGCTGAGGAAGACCGGCCCTGAGCTAACATCCATGCCCATCTTCCCCTACTTTATATGTGGGACGCCTGCCACAGCATGGCTTTGTGCCAAGCGGTCCCATGTCTGCACCCGTGATCTGAACCAGCGAACCCTGGGCCACCGAGAAGTGGAAAGTGTGCAGTTAACCACTGCGCCACCAGGCTGGCCCCTATATTTCTTATACTTAAATTTTAAGATTAATAAAGTGTCATGCTCTCTCTACTAATAATTAGCTTCATGAAGATTTACTTTGATGCTTTTGGGGAAAGATGTTTTGTTTTATTTTTAGCGCTCATGTCAGTTTTAGAACATAACACTGAAAATGACAAAGTGACATGTCCCATGTTTACAGTTTACTTCCCTCTGTTGAATATATGAATTATATGAATATATAAAAAATTACAGTTTGTTGTTTTGCCACTTAAAACGCATAAAGTATTTTTCCAATTCAAAGTAGCTTTTTTCCAGTTTTGTTTTGAGAACTGGTTTGCCCCTTCTTTTGTGCTTTGCCAGCATGGAGATTTACAAGAGCTGTTAGATAGATCTGTTCTCACTTAGATTTTATAGTATTTGTTATATGTTGGATTGATGATAAAATCGTTTTTATTTTAGCTTTGGCTTTCATTAAATTTAATCACATTTTACCACTACCCAGTTAACAGAGTCTTGCTCTTGAATATCCATTAGCCATATGTATGCCACCAAATTAAGGGTGTTTTGGAAATGTTCTCCAAGAGTAAGTCTCAATTTAGAGGCTTCAGTGGGCAAAAAAACTCATTCAGGGATGTGAATCACACTTTTGTTTTTATTTTTCAGTTGGCTTAAACTTTTTCACTTCTAATTGCCATCCTCTGCTAGGGTATCTGGAGTATGAGCTAGCAAGAATAGTTAGGAAAGTTCAAAATTACCATAAAACTCTGAAGAAGGGTCTGTTGTTTTGTGGGAGGGTATAGGGTGGAGAAAATTAGGGCTAGGATAAAGATGATTAGATATCTGTTGGCTGTTTTAGATGAGATGATGGCCTATGAGCAAGAGCCTCAAAGTACTGACAGGAAAAGAAGTAGTAGTTTTGACAATAAATAGAAGTAGAAACAATTCAAAGTGAAGGTGACTCGATTTGCTTCTATGCTATAATATACTCTTGTCAAAAGTAATTGGTCATTGCTGTTAACTAGCTTTTGCCCTTTGTTTATTGGACCATATTTTTAGCTGTATTTAGTAATATTAAATTGCATGCAATGATATTTAAAGCAGAATTAGACACAGAATTAACCTGTGTCACCTTAGTTGATTGTATACCATATGGAATTTCCCTTTTTTGGGGGGAAGATCAACCCTGAGCTACTATCTGCCGCCAATCTTCCTCTTTTTGCTGAGGAAGAGTGGCCCTGAGCTAACATCTTTGCCCATCTTCCTCTATTTTATATGTGGGACACCTGCCACAGCATGGCTTGATAAGCAGTGCGCAAATCTGTGCCCGGGATTTGAACCAGTGAACTCCAGGCCACCAAAGTGGAGCGTATGAACTTAACTGCTACAACACTGAGCCGGCCCCGACCGTGTGGAATTTCTTTTTTATATTTAATTTTCCACTCTTATTTTCTCTTTGCTATATTACGTTTCTTTTGTTTATTAAAAAATATTTTGTTACATAAATATGTGAAAGTTTACTTGCAAAAAGTCAAATAATATGAAAAAATAGAGAGTCTACTTTATCCCTCAGTTCTCTTCTGTTTTCCTGAAACAACCATTGTCTATAGTTTGATATATGTCCTCTCAGTCCACTTGAAATGGCAGTTACACGGTTTTTTTTGACCTAGATGGGCCCATACCACACATATATTGTCCTGCAGCAGTTTTTTTTATTTAGCACTATGTCTTGAAAACTTTCCTTATCAGTAAATAGAGATCAACTTTGTTCTGTTTGTTTTTATAGTTCTCTAAAATAGAACTATTTTATATTTATTTAGTAGTTGTATAGTATGCCGTTGCGTGAATGCATGTAGTTTATTTTATCGTTTTTCTGTTGATGCCTGGAGCTGTAGAGAATCTTTTATAGCTGTCCTTCCGTACATGTTTGAGTACTTTTAGCTCCGAGAAGGGTCAACCAATAGGTATATTTTAAGGTGCAGTAAGTATTGACACATTCTCTTCTAAAAAGATAGCCAGTTGACCCTCCAACCAGCTATATGAAAATCCTGTTTCTTTACACCTTGCCTAATGCTGAAGATTTAATTATCTTTCAAATATTCAGGGCAAAAAGTGGTATGATTGGTGTTTTTATTTGCATTTCCTGGCTTGCTAACCAGCTTGTGCATCTTTTCGTATGTTTATTGGCTATTTTGTGTTTGTTCTGTGACTTATGTCTTCATACCCTTTGCCTTTTTCTGTTGGGTGGTTTTATCAGTTTGCAGGAACTTGATATATTATGGACTTTACTACTTCAGCTATTATATAGTTGGAAATATTCTCTCCCAATCTGTCTCTTTTCTTTCTTTTTAGATTAATTTGATTTTTTAAATCATAGTAAGGTTATAGTTTATAGTTATAAAGCAGTTCCTTTTGCCACATAATCAGGTCTGTTCTGAGAGCTAACCTCTTTCAATCTTTTGGCTCTCTATTTTTTTTTTTAAAGATTGGCACCTGAGCTAACAACTGTTGCCAATCTTTTTTTTTCTGCTTTTTCTCCCCGAATCCTCCCAGTATGCAGTCGTATATTTTAGTTGTGGGTCCTTCTGGTTGTGGCATGTGGGATGCTACCTCAGCATGGCCTGATGAGCGGTGCCATGTCCTCGCCCAGGATCCAAACCAGCGAAACCCCAGGGCGCTGAAGAGGAATGCACAAACGTAACCACTTGGCCATGGAGCCGGGCCCTGGCTCTATTTTATTTTTTACATTTCTAAATTATCTGTTTAATTCTGTTATCCATTTTAGATATGATCTAGTGTGTGTGTCTTCTGCTCATCCTCTCAAAATAGATATATCACAGTTTTTGTTTGGTCTGTATCCATGTTTACATTAGTATGACTGTAATATTCCTAAGTCTCAGAATAATGATCCTTGGTAAGGGATTTTATTTGTTTAAAATCATTGTTCTAGGAACCATGGGGGCCTTTAATCTGGGAACTTCTTCCCTTCTGGAGAAATTTTCTTTTATTATTTATTTGGTAATTTAGGCCTCCTAATCTCTCTTCTCTATCTTTTTGTTCTGTGCTCTGGGAACATTCCTCAACTTTATCTTACTACTTTCTCTTGGGTTTTTGTTTCTATTATCACATTTTTAACTTCTACCCCTCCATCTTTTAAAAAATTGTTGTTATTCTTAGTATTAGATTGATTTTCTTCTGTTACCCACATTCTTTTGGCTTCCTCAGAGTTCCTTTTTGTTTTGGAGTTTGTATTAGGTTAACACTAGCTGCTGTTTCATTGAGACCCCATAAATGTAGTTGTTTAAAAGGAGAGAAATTTATTTGATTACTAGTTCAAGTCCCAGATCAGTGAGCAGCCGTGTTGCACACAGTTAGCCAGGGATCCAGGTTTCTTCCCTTTTGTTTATCTTCCCTCCCATGGGGTCTTTTCCTCATGTGCATGATTAAAGATGAATCACAGGAACATTGTGCTCAGGCTCACAAGAAGGGGCAAAGAGGGTATAGTGTAAGCAACCCCGCTATCTTAAAGGCCATGGCTTGAAAATGTCACAGGTCACTTCTGTTCATATTACACTGGTGAAAATGTAACCATATGGCCACACCTAACCCAAAGGGGGCTGGAAAATGTAACGTTGCTGAACAGCCAGGTACAGGTTTTTAATTCTTCTACTTTGATAAATGGAAAGTGGATTTTGACAGGTGGGTATGAGTTTCTGCTAATATGTTTCTCATTCATATTAGAGGCTCTCCTAAAACATCTGCTGTTCTTTGGATGTTTGTTCATACTTTAGAGTTGAAGACCATCAAAAGCTATTTATTGGATGTGTGTGCATGGTGAGACTTGTCAGCTGATGGGCTTTCTGTCAGAGGAGTTGGGAAGGAGCCAATTTGGAGACATCGCAACTCCATGTTTATAGTTCTTTTCATCTTCTCACCACTGGCTTGAGGCTGTAGGCCTTGGCTGTGCTCTGAGAACTGCAGGGGAAGGGATGGGGGGTGTCTCATTCAGCATACAGACTTTCACTTAATTCCCCTCTTATCACGTCAATGACTTATTCCTTTTTCCCATTTTAATTTCTCCCACAAGTAAACTGCCCATCTTCTTTGGGAATGAGTCGTGTAGTCATCTGGAGGTGCGGGTGGAAGATGGGATGTGGGCGATCTAACTATTCCCTAAACTAGTTTTAATTAATCCCGTTTTTTGTCCCTCATCCCCACTCCTAATTTCAGTGGTATGTGGGGCCTGTAATTCCTGAAGCCCTTGAAGCCTGTTTGCTTCTTTTTTTCTTTCCTGTCTCCAGGTGTTTGGTTTTAGCAGCCTTGCCTCTGCTAAATCAGTTACTACTCATATGTCCGCTTTCCTCCTTCTAAAGTTTTCTGATATCTTCTGTCTGTTGTTCTCTTTGTCTTTGTGCATTTATACTTTTATTCCTTTTACTGCCCTTTGGTAGATATTAGAAGGGAATGGAGATTTTAAAAGCATGGGTTCGATCTGCTACATTTTAACTAGAAGTCCTTGCTGTTTAATCTTTGATCTGTTTAGAATGTCTTTAACCAACAGAGATTTTAGTTTTTATATAGTTAAATCTGTTAGCGTTTTCCTCTTTAATCTATCTGGAACTTACTTTGTATAGAGTATCCCCTCTTTAGCTTCTCTCTTTCCCTTTGTTTTATACTTACCAATGCCACTTAGCTCTCGTTCATTCATTGACTCATTCAGGAAGGTCTATTCATTATGTCCTCCTAGAGCATTCTAAATTAAAAAGATTGTTGATCTCTCATCTAGAGCAAGGGTAATAAGAAATAAGATTACCTACGCCCTTTTTAGATGCTCTATTCCCTTGATATAGCATAGTCATAATTACTATGTCCATCTACCCCATTAGAACTTCCTGTATGTCGGGGATAGTCAGTCTTCAGACCAATGTCTATTAATGATTTAATAAATTAACTGTTGAGCTTGTGTTAATATGACTATTTTTTTCAACAGTTTCTCTTGCAAAATTTTCTGTCTTAAGTGTTATATTTTAGTACACCTAAGGATACTAAGAACTAACAAACAAGAAAAAAGTCTCAATCCGGTAGTCACCCTTGGGTTTTTGAGAGCAGTTATCACCTTGATTTATTATGTTCCCGATGCTGCAGACCTTATTTTTCAGCTCTGACATACTCTCTTTCAAATATATTGGAAATTTAAACCTGCCCTGACCTGTTTTTCATTTTACAACATTAGCCATATTGGATGTTTTAATAGAATAGTTGTCACATGAAACTGTTAATAGTGTTTGAGCGTATGGGAAAGACCTTTAGCGAAGTGAGGCTGGATTTTTCATTTTAACTTCTCTATATTGCATTCCTCCCATTGCCACTCCCAGGTGCATGTTGCCTTTAAAAAAAAGTAAAGGAGTAACAGACTTGCTTGGTGATATAAACTGTTGAGAGCCATAGAGAATTCTGAATGGGATTCAAAACAATTTTTTAAAACAATAATTTGTGTTGTTAAAAAAAATCCAGGGGCCAGCCCAATGGTGTAGTGGTTAAGTTCGTGCTCTGCTTCAGCGGCACGGGGTTTGCAGGTTCAGATCCTAGGCGTGGACTTAGCACCACTTGTTAAGCCATGCTGTGGCAGCATCCTACAGAAAATAGAGGAAGATTGGTACAGATGTTAGCTCAGTGACGATCTTCCTCAAGCAGAAAAAGAGGAAGATTGGCAACACATATTAGATCAGGGCAAATCTTCCTCACAAAAAAAGAAAAAGGAAAAAAATACATATGCATATAGAAAAAGGACTAGAAGGATATACACCAAAATGTTAGCAGTGATTAGCCTTGGGATATGTGAGTAGAAGTTGTTGAGGGGTGTGGGTTAGAGAACAACTTCCATTTTTTTTACTTCATACACATCTGTTTTACTGTATTTCACTGAATATGACATACTCTTGTTTTTCAACATTTTAATATCTCTGAAATCATGATGCATCTTATCATGATAGCCTGGCATCACTGAAGAAGTCGTTCTCATTGCCTGTTGTGTGTGTGCCTCTGCACTTGCAGAAGGGGTGTCAGAAGGGGCCATAGGGAGCACTCTTAAGAAATGCTGCATCCTGAACGTTCTTAATAGCATGTACAAAACCATGACCACTGACAGCTCAGAGTTGAAAAGCCAGTTCAGGAGAGTTGGATTCTGAATGTGAAGAAGGCTTAGGAATACCTTAACCAATTGTATCAGTTTTTGCTGCATAACAAGCCACACCAAAATTTAGTAAAACAACAGCTGAGTTGTAATTGCTCATGAGTTTGTGGGTTTTCTGTTTGGTTTTGGCGGGTTGGCTGGGAGTGGGTTGTTCTAGAGCGCCTTCTCACATGTCTGGTTGCTGGTGCAGGCCCTTGTCAGGGGAGATGGAGATAACTGGTTTATGTGTCACTCCTCATCTCACAGACTAGCCTGGGCTTGTTTGCATGGCTGTAGAAGAGTTCCTAATAGCAGGGGAGAGCAAGGATTGATGTGCAGTACTGCTCACGCCTTTGTTTGCATCGCGTTCGGTAATATCCCGTGGACCGAAGCAGATCGCCTGGCCCACCCAAATTCAAGGGTGGGAAACAGGCTCTGTGGGAAGAATGGTAAAGTCACATTGCAGAGGGGCACGTATACAATCGTAGGAGTGATATGTGGCCATTTGGCAGTCTAATGCCTTGATGTATTTTTTATGTATTTTAGTTTTTATAAGAGTGATGTGTAGATCTTTAAGTATCCAAAATTTTGAAAGTATCTCAGTAAGTATAAAATAATTCTAAGTGATTAGAAAGCATTTTTTAAAGCTTTTATTTTGAGGTAATTGTGAATTCACATGCAGTTGTAAGAAATAATAAATATCCTGTACATCCTTTACCCATTTTCCCCTAGTAGTTGTGTCCTCCATAACCATAGTACAACATCACAGCCAGGCAATTGGCATTGCTGGAGTCTTCAGCCATGTTCATGTGTCACCACTTCCACATGTACTCCTTTGTGTGAGTGTGTGTGTGTTTAGTTCTGTGCAATTTTATCACATATGTAGATTCATGTGACTGCCACCACAGTCAAGATTCAGAACAGGTCCATCACCTCCAGGATCCTTCTTTACAGCCCTTTTATAACCACATCTCCTTGCCTCCTGCTGCCCTCCCTTCTCCATCCTGATCCCTGGCAATCACTAAATCCATTCTCCATCTCTATAATTTTGTTATTTCAAGAAATATATACAAATGGAATCATACAATATGTAACCTTTGGGGATTGGCTTTTTTTATTTAGCATGATTAATTCTCTGGAGATTTATTCAAGTTGTTGCCTAGGGTTTTTCATTGTTTTTGTTTTGTTAAAAAATCCATAGGGTTTTTTATTGTTTTGTTTTATTTCTGAGCAGTATTCCATGGTTTGAATGTACCAGTTTGTTTAACCATTCACCTGATAAAAGACATCTGGGTTGTTACCAGTTTTTGGCTATTATGAATAAAGGTGCCATAAATATTCATGTGTAGGTTTCTGTATGAATGTAAATTCCCATCTCCCTGGGACAGATATCTAGGAGAGCAATTGGGTCATATGGTAGTTGCGTGTTTAGTTTTTTAGTTCTTTATTCTTTTATTTTTCCCTTTTCTCCCCAAAGCCCCCCAGTACATAGTTGTATATTTTTAGTTGTGGGTCCTTCTAGTTGTGGCGTGTGGGATGCCACCTCAGCATGGCTTGATGAGTGGTGCCATGTCTGCACCCAGGATCCAAACTAGTGAAACCCTGGGCCGCTGAATCGGAGTGTGTGAACTTAACCCCTGGGCCACGGGGCCGGCCCCGCATGTTTAGTTCTTCAAGAAACTTCCAAACTATTTTCCAGAGTGACTCTGCTGTTTTATGTTCCCACCAGCAATGTCATAATGATCTAATATCTCTTCATTCTCACCAGCATTTGATGTTGTCATTGTCTTTTCTTTTAGATGTGTTCACATTCTGAGAGGTGTGCATTGATAGCTCATCGTGGTTTTAATCTGCGTTTTTCTAATGGCTAATGAGGTTGAACATCTTTTTCATATGTGTGTTTGCCATATGTCTATTTTCTTCAGTGAAATGTCTCTTCTCTTTTTTTGCGTCTTTTGCCCATTTTCTAATTGGATTGTCTGGTTTTTTCACTGTTGCGTTTTGAGAGATTTTCATATATTCCAGATACTAGTCCTTTGTTGCATATATGGTTTGCAAACATTTTCTCCCAGTCCGTAGTTTGTCTTTTCATCCTTTTAACAGAGTTTTTCGTACACCAAAAGTTCTTAATTTTGATGGGGTCCAATTTTTCCTTTTATGGATCATGCTGTTGGTGTCAAGTTCTTTGCCAGTCCCAGAACCAGAAGCTTTTCCCCTCTGTTTTTTTCTTTAAGATTTATAGTTTTTTTAAATTGATAAATATCCAATTGCTCCGGCTCCATTTGTTGAAAAGGCTATCCTTTCTCCATTGAATTGTCTTTGCACCTTTGTAAAATGTTGGGCGTATTTGTCAAATCACTATGTTGTATACCTGAAACTAATACAATATTATATGTTAACTATACTTCAATAAAAATAAACAAATTTTAAAAAGTCTGCTAGGACTACCATAACAAAATACTACAGACGAGGTGGCTTAAAAAAACAGAAATCAATTTTCTCACAATTCTGGAGGCTAGAAGTCCAAGATCAAGGTGTCAGCAGGGTGGGTTTCTCCTGAGGCCTGTCCTTGGCTTGCAGAGGGCTGCCTTTTCATTTTGTCTTCACGTAGTCTTCTCTCTGTGTGCACTCCTAGTATCTCTTCCCATTCTTGTAACGATGCCACTCCTTTTGGATCAGGGCTCTAGTCTTAGGACCTCGTTTAACCTTATTTACCTCCTTAAAGGCCCTCTCTTTAAATAAGGTCACCTTGGGGGTCAGGACTTCAACCTATCAGTTGTCCATATTAACTGTGGATATAGCTCAGTCCATAACAGGGTCTATTTCTGGGTTCTTGATTTTGTTCTATCGATCTATGTGTCCCTCTGCCAATACCATGCTCTTGATTACTCTAGCAGTATAGTAAGTCTTAGCATTATTCCTCCCACTTTATTCTCTTTCAAGATTGTTTTAACTATTCCAGGACTTCCACCTTTCCATATAAATTTTAGAATAAGCTCGACTGTGGCAAAACTTTGCTGCGATTTTGATAGGAAGTGCATATAGATTAATTTGGAGAGAATCGACTTCTTTAATATGTTGAGTCTTCCAATTTAAATTTAATTAGAAATGTGATTGATTTTTATGTGTTTATCTTGTGTTCTATAACCTTACTGACTCACTAATTAGTTCTGGGAGCTTTTTTTTGTGGATTCCTTGGGATTTTCTAATGTGGACAATCATGTCGTCTGCAAATAGAGTTTTATTTCTTCCTTTCCTATCTATATGCCTTTCTTCCTCCCTCCCTCATTGCAGTGGCTAGAACTTTAAGTGCTGTGTTGAATAAGACTGGTGAGAGCTGACCTCCTTGCCTTGTGCATGACCTTAGGGGGGAAGCTTTCAGTCTTTCACCACTAGGTGTGACATTAGCTTTAGATTTTGTGTAGATGCTCTTTATCAAATTGAAGTAGTTTCTCTCTTTTCCTAATTTGCTGAGAGTTTTTATCAAAATGAGTGTTGGATCATATGATTTTTCTTCTTTAACCTGCTGATATGGTGGATTACATTGATTTTCAAGTATTTAACCAGCTTTGCATACCTGGAATAAATTCCGCTTGATCTTGGTATGTAAGTCTTTTTATACATTGTTAGATTTGTTTGCTAATTTTGTTTAAAGTTTTTGCCTCTAAGTTCATGAGCGATACTGGTTGATAGTTCTCTCTCTCTGTCTTTTTTGTTGTTGCTGATGTATCTTTGGTTTTGGTAACAAAGTAATACAGGCCTCATAAAATGAGTTAGAAAGTATCCTTTCTTCTTGTGGTTTCTGGAAGAAATTGTGTGAAATTGGTGTTAATTCTTCTTTAAATGTTTGATCAAATCTCCAGTGAAGTGATCTGAGTTTGGGGATTTCTTTTTTAAGAGCTTTTAGATTATACATTCCTTTTCTTTAATAGTTAAAAGACTGTTCAGGTTGTCTATTTTATTTTCGTTGAGTTTTGGTAGTTTAATGGATTTTAAGTTGTTCATTTTTTTCAAGTTGTTGAATTCGTGAGTGCAAAGTAGTTTGTAGTATTCTTTTATTGTCCTTTTAATGATTTTAGGATTTATAATGGTAAATTTCATTCCTGATATTGGTCGTGTGTGCTTTCTGTCCCTTATCAGACATGCTAGAGATTTATCAATTTTACTGATTTTTTTTTTAAGAACCAGATATCAGTTTCATTGATTTTCTCTTTTAATTTTTTTGTTCCTGATGTTATCTTTATTACTTCTTCCTTTTGCTTGCTTTAGGATTATTTTGCTCTTCTTTTACTAGGGTCTTGAGGTGGCAGCTTAGATTATTGATTTTCCTCTTATGTATACATTTAGTGCTATATATTTCCCTCTCAGCACTGTTCTAGCTGTATCCCACAAAATTTTGATTTGTAGTGCTCATTCTCATTCAATTCTGTGTTTTTTAAATTTCCTGTGAGATTTCCTCTATGACCCATGAGTTGTTTATAAGTGTATTAATTTCCAACAGTTTGAAGATTTTTGTCTTTCTTTCTTTCTTCTTCTTCTCCCGAAAGCCCCCAAGTACATAGTTGTATATTCTAGTTCTACTATGTGGGATGCCACCTCAGCATGGCCTGATGAGAATCCGAACCAGCCAAACCCTGAGCCACCAAACTGGAATGCTCGGCCACGGAGCCAGTCCCAGATTTTTGTCTTTCTGTTATCGATTTCTGGTTTGATTCCATTATGATCAGAAAACATACTATGTGTTATTTCACTTATTTTAAATGTGTTGAAGTTTGTTTTGTGGCTCAGGATATGGTTTAGCTGGGTGAATGTTCCATGGATGCTTGAGGAGAATTTTGTGTGCTACAGTAGTTTGGTATTCTGTCGACGTCAGTTTGATCCTGTTGGTTGATGTTGTTCAGTTCTTCTATATCTTTGCTAATTTGTTACCTGGTAGTTCTCTCAAGTGCTGACAGTGGTATATTGAAATCTCCAGCTGTAATTGTGGATTTTTCTAGTTCCCCTTTATTTCTATCAGTTTTTCTTTCAGGTATTTAGAAATTCTGTTGTTTGGTGCATACATAATTCAGATAACTATGTCTTCTTGGTGGATTGATCCTTTTATCATGTAATGTTCCTATTTCTCCCTAGTAATTTTCTTGGCTGTGAAGTCTACTTTATCTGATATTCATATAGCCACTCATGCTTTCTTTTATTTAAAATTAATGTTAGCAAGATATATCTTTCTGCATCCCTTTACTTCAGCCTACCTCTGTTATTTTTGAAGTGAGTTTCTTGTAGACAGCATATAGTTGAATCATGTTTTTACATCTACTCTGCCAGTCTCTGTCTTGATTGGTGTATTTAGACCATCTGCATGTGAAGTAATTATTGATTTGTTAGGACTTAAGTCTGTTTGAAGATTTTCCTGTTGTCTTTCTGGTGCTGATTTCTGGTTTGATTCCATTGTGATTAGAAAACATTCTATATATTGTTTCACTTATTTTAAATGTGTTGAAGTTTGTTTTGTACGGACATTTTGTGGCAAAAAACCATTTTATTATTTGTTTTCTGTTCATTCTCTCTGTTTTTGATTCCTCTGTCTTTTCTTGGCTTCCTATGGGCTGCTTGAACGTATTTTAGGATTCCATCTTGTTTTATTTATGTTCTTTTAATGTAATTTGTAGTTTGTAGTGGTTGCTTTAGATATTAGAATATTCATTAGCAGTAATTGCTGCTGCACTTTAAACGTTTACAGTATGCTAAGCATTGTAAAAGAGCTGGATAAGCTGGGTGTCTATTTAATCTTTACAGAAACCTCATGAAAAAGGTGCTGTTTTAATCCACATTCTTATGCCTGAGGAAACTAACGTTCAGAGAAGTTAGTTTGCCCAGTCACACCGTTGTTAAATTGGTGGGCAAACCTATTTCTAACCCCAAAGTTCATGCCTTTTACTGTAATACTATATTACCTCATTAATGTTAATTTTATGATGTAGCTTTTACATTCACAATTATAGTGTAATAAATTGTCTTATTTCCTAGGTTTTGATGATGATGGTTCAGAATTTTATGAACATGTATTTCTGGATAAATACCTGGAGGATTTTCCAAAACAAGGACCAATTCGCCACTTCATGGAGCTGGTGACCTGCGGCCTTTCCAAAAACCCATATCTGAGTGTTAAACAGAAGGTCGAACACATAGAGTGGTTTAAAAATTATTTTAATGAAAAACGGGACATTCTAAAAGACAGTAACATACATTTCAATTAAAGACCTTGGAAACTTTTATTTCAAGCTGTTGAAGATTGATATTATAAATAAATAATTTTACTAGAAGTTTTCCTGTATTGTGTTAATTATTGCATCTGATTTGAATGGTATAAACGTTAAATTATTTAAAAGTATATACTGGTAACTGAAAAATATTCTTACATGGAAAAGAATTATCAGCATTCCTAGATTCAACTAGCAATTCTTAAAAAGAATATCTAGAGCTGGCCCCATGGCCTGGTGGTTAAGTTCAGCATGCTCTGTTTCAGCGGCCCAGGTTTAGTTCCCGGGCACAGGCCTGTACACCACTCATTGGCAGCCACGCTGTGGCAACAACCCGCATACAAAGTACAGGAAGACTGGCACAGATGTTAACCAGGGCAAATCTTCCTCAAGAACAACAACAAAAGAATATCTAGAATTAATAATAGTACAACTCCTCCACACTTTTTCTTTTCATTCAGTAACCATACTTCTTTGAAATACAGTTATTAGCCATATATCTGATGACATCAGAGGGCTATAACAGTTGAGATGATTTATAGACAGTTTTATATGTATAGACTATATATATTTACATATTTTTTCTATATTTGGATATACACATATTTATATTTTTTATAAATTTCACACCAAATTAACAACCCTTGCCTAAGTCTGGGTCACTACAGAGAAGTAACCTTGTTGAAATAAAGGGCTTATTCTAATTCCCACTAGTACTTGAGGTATTTATGCCAAAGTTAGAACTATTTATTTTCCATTAGGGTGCTTAGCAGTGTGATTCAAATTCATACAACTTAGAAGACTGAAGATTCTAAAGAAACTCAAAACAAGAACTTAGTTTACAGTGTCCTCAAGCTAGTAGTGTTTCAGGCCCCTGGCACAAGCAAACAAAAATCACGTCAAGGAACCCACCATAAACCCAGACTTCGAATTAGAAAACACACAAGGAAACAGCACTGTGAATACACACCAGCAGAAACAGCAGACGACACAATCAGACTCACAAAGCCTTTAAATACCGGGCTTACCATATTCAGAATATAAAATATATGTGACTTAAAATGTAGAGCAGGAAACTAAAAATGATCAAACAGAATTGAAAAAAAAATTTAGTGAAGGAGTTTAACAGATTAGACACTGGCAAATAGATCTAAAGAAATTATCCATGTGCAGCAGAGAGAAACAAAGAAAAGATACGAAAGAGAGGTAAAGATTAATGTAGAAAAGTAACATTTGTGCAGTCAGATTTCCAGAAGGAGAGAATTGAAGGAAAAGGTCAAAGGCTATCTGTGGGTAATCAGAATTTTTTCAATTTATGAAAGACATCAATTCACAGTTAAAACAGTGCTCTTTCAGTCATATATGGACTCTGTGCCCAACAATAGCAGAATACATTCTTTTCAGGTACACTGGAACACTTAAAATTTTCTATTTTAATGTGGGTATTTAGTTCATGTATATTCATTGTAGTTAGTGATATGACTGGGTTACTGGATTTATTTCTGGTACCTTTTTTTGTGTTCCCTTCCTATTCTTGCCTTCATTTTGGCTATTTTTTCTCATGCCATACTAGTGGAAAAGGGGGACAGAATACAAAATATCTTTCAAAAATCAGGGCTAAATACACTTGTCAGATAAACAAAAGCAGTTGGCTACCAGCAAGTCATTAAGAAACTCCTAAAGATATACTTCAGGCAAAAGAGAAATGATCCCAAATTTAAGGTCTGAAATACAAGAAGAAATAGCAAAGAAAGTGGTAAATATGTAAGTTAATTCTAAACAATAATAATAATGTCTTATGGGCTTGATTAAAATATATGACAATCATAGGCTATGTTAGGATGGATTTTTTTTAAATGTCAGGTGATACACTTTATCAGAGGCACAACTAAAACAATACCAAGAGGTTGAAAGCAAATGGGAAAAATATCAGACAAATGTTAAATCTGGTGTAGCTATATTCATATCAGAAAAAAAAAAAACCCTGAAAAGCATTATTAGAGATAAATCTATCAAGAATATAGAACAATTCTAAACTGGTCTGCACCTGATAATGTACTCAAAATACACAAGGCAAAAATTGACAGAAGTACACAGAAATAGCAAATCTGCCATTATGCTGAGATATTTTAACAATAATTGGTGAGCAGACAAATCAGAAGCTTAACAATTTGACCTATTAGACATTTTTAGATCATTGCACCTTAATAGCTTTAAATACTTTTCAAGCACATGTGTTTATAAAAATTGATCACAAACCTGACCATAAAGCACAAATTTCTGAACAAATTTCAGCAGGACACAGAACGTGTTCACTGATCACACTGCAGTGAAGTTAGAGACTAGTAACTGAAAGCTAATTAGAAAGACCCCATATGTTCAGAAATTAAAGCACAGCTCATACTCCTGGGTCAAAGGAAAAAAATTGAAAGTGGACACTATGAATCAAAACTTGTGGGATGCAGCTAAAGTAGTAATTAGAGAAAAATAACATGTTGAAAAAGAAGAAAGGCTGAAATTTAGTGAAGTAAGCTTACTACGTGACGATATTAGAAAAATAATGAGAATAAGTCTTAGGAAATAGAATGAAAGAGCTAAGATAAAAGCTGAAAGTAATAGAAATGATACAGTAGAGAGGATCCACAAAGTCAAACACTGGTTCTTTAAATGACGAATAAATCTCTCAAGAATTTTCTTTATAAGTGGAAGAAAAAACCTTAGTAATGAAAATGGGGATAACTATAGATGCTGCAAAGGTTAAAGTTTTTTTCCAAGAGGCTATTAGGAACAACTTCATGCCAAGAAATTTGAAAACTTATGAAATGAGCAAATTCCTCAAAACAATATTATTAAAATCATGGAAAGAGAAAAAGAAAAACAATAATAATCGTTAAAGAAACTGGATCCCTGTTTGAAAAATCTTCTCAGAAAGAAAGCAACAAGCCCAGAACATTTCTCAGGAGAGTTCTAAACCTTCAGAAAGCAAATAATTCTAATCTTATACAAATTATTCCAAAGCATAGAAAAGAACAAACTCCAACTCAGTTTCAAGAGATTAGAATAACAAAGGTTAATCTCAATCATGAAGACACATTTAAAAAACCCAAAACTAAATAGCAAACAAATCCAGCAATGAATAGGGAAGAAAAACCACCATCGAGTTGAGTTTATTCCAGGAATGCAAGGGTGGTTTAACAATGGAGTAGAAAAAATATATCACCACAAAGGATGCAGAAAAAAAGGTTTGATAAAATTCCACAGTCATTTATAGTTAAAAGAAAGATACTAGCAAACTTGGAGAACCTCCCTTAACCTGATAAATGGCATTTACAAAAAAACTCTACAGCAAATGAATTATTTAACCATTTCCTTTATGATGGCAAGACCACAGTTTTTTTTCCAAGTAATTTTATTAGGATTATAATGATTTATAACATGTGATTTCAGTTGTGCATTATTGTTTATCAATTCCTGTATACACTTCATCATGCTCACCCCATAGTCTAGTTTTTATCCATAACCATACATATGTGCCCCTTTATCCCTTTTGCCCACCCTCTCAACGCCCTTCCCCTCTGGTAACCACTAATCTTTTCTCTTTATGCATATATTCATTATCTTCTACATATGAGTGAAATCATGCAGTATTTGTTTTTCTCTGTCTGGTTTATTTCTCTTAACATCATACTCTCAAGGTCCATCCATACTGTCGCAAATGGGATGATTTTGTCTTTTTTATGGCTGAGTAGTATTCCATTGTGTATATATACACCACATCTTCTTTATCCATTCATCTATAGGTGGAAACTTGGATTGCTTCCCCATCTTGGCTATTGTGAATAATGCTGCAGTAAACATAGGAGTACATAAAACTCTTTGGATCATTGATTTCAAGTTCTTTGGATAAATACCCAGTAGTGGGATAGCTGGATCATATGGTATTTCTATTTTCAGTTTTTTGAGAAATCTCCATACTGTTTTCCATAGTGGCTGCACCAGTTTGCATTCCCACCAGCAGTGTATTAGCGTTGCCTTTTCTCCACATCCTCTCCATGAATATACAATGGAGAAAGGAAAGTCTCTTCTATAAATGGTGTTGGGAAAACTGGACAGCTACATGCAAAGAATGAAAGTAGACCATTAGCTTGTACGATACACAAAAATTAACTCAAAATGGATTAAAGATTTAAATGTAAGACCTGAAACCATAAAACACCTAGAAGAAAATATAGGCAGTACACTCTGACATTGGTCTTAGCCACATCTCCAAATATATATATTTGTCAAAGATTAATTGTCCATAGATGTGTGGTTTTATTTCTGGGCTTTCAATTCTGATCCATTGATCTGTTTGTCTGTTTTTGTGCCAGTATCGTGCTGTTTTGATTACTCTAGCTTTGTAGTATGCCTTGAAGTCAGGGATTGTGATGTCCCCAGCTTTGTTCTTTTTTCACAGGATTGCTTTATCTATTCAGGATCTTTTCTTGTTCCACACAAATTTTTGGATTCTTTGTTTTATTTCTGTGAGAATGTCATTGGGATTCTGATTGGGATTGCGTTGAATCTATAGATTGCTTTAGGTAGTATGGGCATTTTAACTATGTTTATTCTTCCAACCCATGAATGTGGAATATCTTTCCATTTCTTTATGTCTTCTTTCAATAATGTCTTATAGTTTTCAGTGTACAGAAATAAGATCACAATTTATTTTCATCATTATACTGGGGGCCCAGTCTGTGTAGTGTAGCAAGAAAAAGAAACATAAAAGCTATTAGGATTGGAAATTCTCAAGGATTGGAAATATCCTAAAATAATCTCCGTTGAATTACGTCCTCTCTTTGAATGTGAGCAGAACCTGAGACTTGCTTCTAGCAAATAGAATATGGCAAAGATGATGTTGTAGTCACTCTCTCGATTGGATTATGTTCTGTGGCAAAAGTGCTGGAATTAGTCAGTCTTGTGATTACATTACGTTATGTAAGGCTCCTCGTTAGCCAACTGGGTGAGTCTTCTACTGGCTTTGAGGAAGTAAACTGCCATGCTGTGAGAAGGCATGTGAATGGGCCACATGGCAAGGAACTAGAGCCACTAGGAGCTGAGAGCAAGCCCCGGTTGACAGCCAGCAACAAAATGGGTTCCTCAGTTCTACAGCCTCAAATAACTGAATTCCACTGATAGCCAGGTGACCTTGGAAGGAGACCCTACGCTCTAAAAAGGCCCACAGCCTGGCTGACACCTTGAGCTCAGTCCTGTGAGACCCTGAGGAGGAGACCCAGCCAAGTGACCCGCAGAAACTGGGAGATAGTAAATGCACATCGTTTTAAGCCACTAAGTTTAAGGTAATTTGTTATGCACCAATAGATAACTAATACAGAAAGGAAGAAACAAAACTGTCATTATCAGAGAATCTATGATTACATAGAAAATAAAATAATTTATAAATTATAAGAATTAATAGGAGAATTTAGCAAGTTTGTAGTTGTATTTCTACATATTAGAAACAAACAGATAAAATGTAATGTATAAGATACCATTATAGTGGCATCAAAAAATATAAATGAATAAAATCTTAATGATAAATATGTAAGATATTTATAAAAAATGTTTTAAAGCTTTAATGAAACATAGTAAGTGATAAAAAATATTTAAATAAGATGGATAAGTTCATTGGTAAGAAGACTCACTATCATAAAGATATTAATTTCTTCCAAATTTGTCTATTGCTTTAATGCAATTTCATTTAAAATCCCAAGAGGATTCTTCATGGAACTTCACAAATTTATGATAAAATTATAGAGGAAAGCAAAGAACCAAGAAGAGCCAAAATACTCTTGAAATATAAGACAAGGTGAGGCAAGGAAGTTGTCTTAACTTGTAAGCTATCAAGACATTATAAAGCTATAATAATCAAACAGCAGGATATTGCACACAGAGATAATTAAATTGACTGATGGAACAGAATAGGGAACACAGAAATACACCCATTAGTATATAGAAACCTGATACATGACAAAGTTGGCATGCAGATCAATGGGAAAAGAGTGGATATTCAATAAATGGTGTTAGGACAATTGGTTATCCATATGAAGGAAAAAAGTGGATTCTCTGCTTCACACTATACAAAAAATCCACTTCAACTGGATTTCAAACTTAGATCAGAAAGATGAAGTTTAAAACAAAAATATAGGGGAATATCTTCATGGCTCTGATGTAGACAAGGACTTATGATGTCCGAAGCACAACCTCTAAGGAAAAGATTAATAAATCTGATGACGTTAAAATTTAGAACTTTCACAGGCCAGCCCCATGGCCAGGTCATTAAGTTGCTGCTAGCTGCTTTGGCGGCCCCGGGTTCATCAGTTCAGATCCTGGGTGCAGAGCTACACACCACTCATCAAGCCATGCTGTGGCGACACCCCACATAGAAGAACTAGAAGGACTTACAACTAAGATATACAACTACGCACTGGGGCTTTGGGGAGGAAAAAGAAAAAAAGAGGAATATTGGCAACAGATCTTAACTCAGGGTCAATCTTCCTCACCAGAAAAACAAGTTTAAAAAAAGAAAAATTTTGACACCAGCCCCATGGCTGAGTGGTTAAGTTTGTGCACTCTGCTTCAGTGGCCTAGGGTTTTGCTGGTTCAAATCCTGGGCACAGACATGGCACTGTTCATCAAGCCACGCTGAGGAGGCATCCCACATGCCACAACTAGAAGGACCCACAACTAAAAAAAATATACAACTATGTACCGGGACACTTTGGGGAGAAAAAGGAAAAATAAAATCTTTTAAAAAAAAAGGTGAAGGGGAGCAGAATTTAAAAAAAAAAGAAGGAAAAATTTAGAACTTTCAATCAAAAAAGAAAGCACTAAGAGTGAAAAGACAAGTGTCAAACATGGAGAAGATAAATGCTTCACTTATAATCACCAAATTATTTGTACTTAGACTAAAGAACTCCTAAAAATCAAATAGGAGAAAACAAACAACCCTAAAGAATATGGGCAAAAGACATAAACAGTCGTTTCATAGAAGAAGGAATATAAATGACTAATAAATATATGAAAGAATGTGAGGAAATGCAAACTAAAACCATATTGAGATAACATTTGTATACTCTTTAGATGGGTGAAAAATTAAAAGTTGGGCAATATCACTTATACATTGATGTTGTCAGGAGTGAAATTAAATTGGCAACCAGTTTTGGAATTACATAATATATATTATTTACATATATTATATAACATATAATTATAATGAAACATTTACTTACATTTTTATGTTTATATACAAATATATAATATAAACATACATAATTGTTTATATATATATAATTATGTAAGCTTGTGAACAATCAATTCTTCTCCTAGAGTATGTATCCAAAGAAACTTTTGCAGATAGGTGCTGGGAGACATGTACAAAAATGTTCAAAGTGGTGAAAATCAGAGGAGAAAGTGCCCATCACCTGGAGAACTGAAATAAATTGTAGTTTATTCACACAGTGGAACACCATACAGAAGTGAAAATGATTAAAATAGAGCTATACACATCAACATAAACGGATTTCATAGACAATATTGAGTGAAAAATAAGTTGTAGAAGAATGCATGCAATATACTACCATTTATATAAAGTTCAAAAACCAAATTTTGACTATTTTGCTTAGAGCAATAAACGTGCTTGCAAAGAAAAGCATGCGAATGATGAAGACAGCACTGTATTTCAGGGCAGCGAGGAGACAGCCCGATGGTTGAGGGACGCACAGAGCTTCAACTGTACTGACACTGAATTTCTCAAGTTGGATGGGAGGTTCACAGATGGTCATTTTATTATCATGCTTTAGAAATTATATTACAGACATTCCTTTGTATGTAACAACATTTCATAATGTTTTAAGGAATGGGTATATAACTGGAAGATACGCAGAGCTTAGCCATAGTTTTGAAAGATGATGATACCTCCACAGTTGAGACCATGATGTCAAAAACATCCTTTATTTGGCCATTTACTTGCTTGATTCTAAAGAATGTATTATCCTTAGGTTCTTGCCTTGTTGCTATTCTTAAAATGGCTCTAAAACTTGCTTGAGTAATCAGCTTTAAATTATGCAAATAAAGACAACAAAATCCTCTTAATCCTAAAGTTGCTTTTAAAATCCATGCATTTATACATGTATGCAAAGTGACTATTAAGTTAGAAAGATTTCATTTTAAATAACCAAGTCTTAAGGGGCTGAAGCAAACCTGCTTTCTGAAATATATTAATTCAAGGACTCAGCAATTTCTGAAAACACAATGATTTACTGTGCCTCTTAGTATCTCCTTGAACGTGAATATTAGTGATGGTGGCAGAGGGGAAAGTAGCTCATGCGAGGAAAAGCAAACAGCCGCTGGAATACGCTTGGGATTTAGAGCCTCTTTAAAAAGACCTGTTTAGCTGCAAAAGAAAGGAAGGACTAACGTTTTCCAAGACTTCGGTAGCATCTTTATGAAGAATAAAATATGGGTTCTCCCTTTGAATGTAGTACAGAATGTTAGACAACGCACAGACATGGTACCCGGCATTGCACGCCTAAGAGGGAGCATTTCCTATATCCGATAGTGGTTTGTCTTTACCAATTTTAACTGTGACAAATGTAATGTTTCTGTCTTGCTTTTAAAATGGAGATCAACAGCTGGTCTGAAATCGTTAGCTTTGTCTTCCCTACTGTTTACTGAACAGTTCAGAGGGCAAGGAAGCAAAGAGAAATGCTCTGAGAGCTTTTTTTTGCTTGCCAGCTCCTGAACTCTTGACAGGTCTAGAGTGCTCTTCCTGTATTTTTCTCTCCTTTCTTCTGGTTTCTTGGCTTTGGAGTCAGAAACCGGTTCAAATCCGCGCTGTGGCAATGAGCTGTGATGGAGAGAACACAGGGTAATCACTCAGCGTCTGTTTTCCTCTTTGTAAATGACGGTTATAATTCCCATCTCATGGGATGTGAAGGCGTTAGAATTGAATGAGGCAGTGTACGTTACTGTGACTGGCACACACTAGGTGCTTCAAAAATACTGTCAGTTTTCTTTCCCTGTACTCTTCCCCAGGACCCCACTGTCAGGAAGGACATACAACGGGTCATTTTTTTCACTACCCAATATTTATTTGGATGGCAGCTTGCTCCTTTTACAGTTTCACATCTAGTTACTATGACCTTCTATCGGTGAAACAGAATACTTAATTTTTATGCTGTATTTTCCTTATCCTCCAATATCCATAAACAGTCATTTCATCACTATTAACATCACTATTTAGTGGACTCTTGCTTTTGCAGGTGGAAATAGCCACGGGCAGATGTTAGTTTAGGAGCGTTTGCCCTCTGATGGTTCTGCTTCAGGCTCACTCCTATGGAGAAGAGGCCGTGTCTGTCCCAGTGAGCAGATGCCCGTAATGAATGTTTTTCTCTGTGGTCTGCCTTAATATCTCTGAGTGTCCCAAAGAAGCAGGATAAAAGTAGATCTTCCTGGATCAACAAAATGATAATGACCATCTATCACTCATTCGCTAATTTAAGCATTCACTGAGCTCTGCCATGTGCCTGGCCTGTACTAGACGCCAGAGTGTAAATGCACTGGTGAGGCACTCCCTGGCCTTGAGGCGTCAAATTGAATGTCACTTCCCCAGAAAAGCCTTCTCTTCCTGTTTGTTAAGTAGTTCCTCCCTTCCTATTGTCTAACACGGAACTCTGTTTCCTTCCCAGTGTTTCCTATCATGATCTCCTTAAAGGTGGGAGTTGTGTCAGCGTCTGTCACCTCTGTGAGGTCCTGTCTTTAACCGAGGCCCAAATGGGCATTCAATAAAACTGGTCGAGTGAGTAGAAGAATGGACGAATGAAACAGGCTTATGGGAAAGAGAAAGGTAAAGATTCCATTGCTATACGGTGTGACAAGAGCCAAGGCAGAGAAATGGGTTGGGCATATAAAAGACAAGCATTTAATCAGACTACGTGTCAGCTGACATTTTTACCTTCCTGCAGGAGACCTGTCTCAGGCCAGCACTGTGGGAATGGCTGGCTAGAATGAATTCTGTGGGGCAGAATTAGGAGGGCCATCTGCCCGCAAATAGAGAGAAGCTGCATTCTCCAAAATCAGCTTTGTTCATGATAAAATATTCTGGTCTCCATATGCCATACTCTCTCTCTCTTTTTTTTTTTTTGCTGAGGAAGTTATGCCCTGAGCCAACATCTGTTGCCAATCTTCCTCTTTTTGCATGTGAGCTGCTTCCACAATGTGGCCACTGACGAGCGGTGTAGGTCCGCACCCGGGAACCAAACCTGGGTTGCAGAAGCAGAGTGCGCTGAACTTAAACACTAGACCACCAGGGCTGGCCCTCCATATGCCAGACTCTTTATCGTTTATCACCTAAATGGTTCAGAACTTGGGATGGGAAGAGGCAAACTACTCATTGGCCCCTCCCATACTTTTTAAACTAAGTATCCAATTCTTATGTTATCCTTTTGTCTGTTCTCCTTATCATTTAAAAAAATAGATCAGATTGACAGGATCATATTTTAGGAAAATACTGCTTTTCTCTTTTGGAAAAGGAACCAGAAAAAAGGTAAATGGCTTACACTGTCTACTTATCACAGCCCAGAATTAGAAATTCCAGTCTTTGTGGCTGCCAAAAAGTGAGTAAATGACCAAAAAGAAAATAAAAATTCCTTCATAATTATCTTCCTGGGATTCATGATATTAGTATGATGAGACTTAATAGGTTTGAAAATAAAGATATAAATTGAAACAAAATGTAAAATAAGATAAAGTCACAGTAAAGTCCAGCCAAAAGGTGGAAGCAACCCAATGGCCATCAGCAGATGAATAGATAAACAAAATGTGGTATATATGTACAATAGAGTGTCATTCAGCCTTAAGAAGGAATGAAATTCTGACACATGCTACAGCATGAATGAACCTCAAGGATATTATGTGAAGTGAAGTAAGACAGACTCAAAAGGACATATATTGTATGATTCCACTTAGACGATGTACCTGGAATATTGAAATCCATAGAGACAGAAAGTAGCATGGTGGTTGCCAGGGGCTGGGGAGAGGAGAGAATGAGGAATTATCATTTAACGGGTACAGAGTTTCTCTTTGGAGAGATGAAAAAGCTCTGGGGATGGATAGTGGTGAGAGTTGTACAACAATGTGACTGTTCTTAATGCCACTGAACTGGACACTTAAAATGATTAAGTGGTAAATCTTATGTTTATTATATTCTACTACAGTAAAAAAATTTTAAATATGATAAAGTGTAGACCATGTGTATAACAAAGATACTCCAACCATTTGAAAGAGGAATGTTCTGTTTTCAAGCCAAACAGAGAGGACCACACACCATCCCAGGAAAGACCACATGTTAGCCAAGGTGCAGGAAAGCCAGAAGGGGTGTCCTTTGGTGACTGAGGTCAGTAGAGGTGATTTCTCCGTACATGCTAGTGTACGAGTAATTACCATCATCATCATCATGGTTGACATCATCACAGCCGCCACTGCCTGGGTCCTCCTCGGCTGACTTGTTTGCTGTTGTGTGCTTCATGTATATTATCTCACTGACGTTTTGGAACATTCTCTAAGGTAGGTATTATTCCCATTTACTGGAATTTAATAAATTTTCCAAGATTGCAAATAAGTGGTGTAGCCAGAATTTAAACCCCAGATCAGCAACTCCAAAAACCAAGTATTTTTTCCAGTATCCCTCAAGAATGGATTTTAGGAACAATTATACGGATGGTGTGGAGTAAAGGGAATAGGAAATTCTTCATTTGCGGTCAGTGAGATGTACTGACGGGATGATCACAAACAGAGGAACCTTGGAGCCGTAGTTAATGTTTAGATGAAAAATCATTAAAAAGCTTAAAGAGTGTGGGGACAGCCCCGTGGCCAAGTGGCTAAGTTCACACTCTCCGCTTCGGCGGCCAAGGTTTTGCTGGTTCGGATCCTGTGCGCGGACATGACACCTCTCATTAGGCCATGTTGAGGCGGCATCCCACATGCCACAACTAGAAGGACCCACAACTAAATAATACAAAACTATGTACTGGGAGGACTTGGAGAGAAAAAAAAAAAGATCGGTAACAGTTGTTAGCTCAGGTGCCAATCTTTTTTAAAAAAAAAAAGTTTAAAGAGTGGAATAACAATACAATCAAAAAGTTTCTGAGGGCTAATTCAGTTGGGTTATTTGGGACTGACTGAGTCCCAAATAAAAAAGCCAGAAAGCTCAGCGGAGGTAACGTCCCAGTGGCCACAGAGAAAAAAGGATTTTTAAAATGAGATGGTAGGTGAGAAACAGCAACTGAGAAGAGAAGGCATTTTTCCCGTGTCATTATGGACAAAGGAGAATTGTTCTTTTAGACTGTAGGTCAGCTTGTAAGAATTCAGGGATTGGTGATTTAGGCCACAGATGTCTGACTTTGAGTATAGTATACCTCTATTCCTATACCATCACCAAGAGGGGTCAGGAAAAGAAAAGGAAGGAAAGGAGGTGGCTGTGCCCTATTTCCGGTTGCTGAAAAGCGCTTACGTGGGAGAGGAGCTCGAATGTGGCCTTAAAGTGAAGTTCTGACTTAGACGGATTCGCTTTCACTGTGTGAAAACAGCCCGCTGCTGTTCACCACTAGGTAAAATCAAGAGATTGAAATGAGATTAAGGTCTTCATTTCACTTTCTGAGATATTAAAAATTAAGAATCCAATTACCTCTGCCACGTACATTGACTTTGTTAATACTTTGACATACTGAGCAACAAACTGGCATTGACCGTGTTTGGTCACTTCTACACCGAAGCTGTGAGCCTAACTCGAGGTGAAGGCTGGCGCACAGGACTCACGAATTACGAAGTATGAGGCACGGAATCCCCAAACAGAGAGACACAAGTACCTGAGTCTCTCCCTTTATAGATGAGGAAAGTTGAGGCCCAGAGGGAGTAACTTGCCAGTGATTTTATAGTTCATTTACGGCACAGCTGAGACAAGAACCTCAGATCTCAGATCAGGGACCCTTCCACGGTATATTTCTCTTTTACATGAATCAGTAGCTTAAGCAGGTGAGAATTATTTTCTGAATGAACAACAGTGAATTCAATATAGAAATAGAATGCAAATTGTTTTTAAAACATTTCAGGGGCTGGCCTGGTGGCGTAGTGGTTAAGTTCACGTGCTCTGCTTCAGCAGCCCACGTTCACAGGTTCAGATCCTGGGCACAGGCCTAACACTGCTCATCAGGCCATGCTGTGGCAGCATCCCACATAAAATAGAGGAAGATTGGCCCAGATGTTACTTGAGCAACAATCTTCCTCAAGCAAAAAAAGAGGAAGATCAACAACAGATGTTAGCTTGGGGTCAATCTTCCTCACCAAAAAAAAAAAAAAAAAAAATTCAGCCTTTTTTGAAAGCACATGGTTTAGATGAAGAGCAGTCCAGTATTAGGGGAAATTATGAGTAATATTCAAATTCACATCATCATAGTGAGGATGATGTGGTTTTTAATGTGTACTATGAAAATCACTCTTCAGACAAAACTAATTTTTAATTAATATTTTTATTTTATTTTTGAAATAATTTTAGACTCATGAAAAAGTTGCAAAAATAATACAGAGTTTATGTATACCCTTCACCCACCTTCCACCAATGTTAACAATTTATGTAATCATAGTTCAATGATCAAAATCAGGAAATTGCCATTGATACAATACTATCAATTAACTATGGACCTTATTTGCATTTCACTATTTTCCCCTCAATGTTCTTTTTGCATTCGAGGGTATAACCCAAGATCCCACATCGTGTTGAGTTTCTGTGTCTCCCTGGTCCTCTCCAACCTGCGCCTGTTCCACGGTCTTCCCTTGCCCTTCATGTACTCTTTCGCGGAGTGCTGGTCAGCTGTTTTGTAGAATGTCCCTCAATCTGAGGTTTGCCCAATGTTTTTCTCATGATGAGACTAAGGTTACGGGTTTGGGGGAAGAACACCACAGAGGGGAAGTGCTCTTCTCTTCATTTCATGGCAGGAGCGCACGGGGTACTGCGACTTATCACTGGTGATGTTGACCTCGATCACTTGGTTAGGGAGGTATCTGCCGTGTTTCTCAACTGTAAAGTTACCAGTTTTCCATTTGTAATGAGAAATATCTTGGAGAAATACTTTGAGACTATGCTAACATCATTTTTGTCCTCAAACTTTTGCCCACTGATTGTAGCGTCCATTGGTGGATCCTGCCTGATCAATTATTACTGTGGTGTTCTAATGAAGATTTTGTATTTTCCTCATTCCTCCTACATTTACTACTTGGAATTCTTCTGGAAGCAAGATTTGTTCCTTCTCCTCCACATTTATTTATTCAATTATTGATTTATATCAATATGGATTTACAGATACTTCTTTTTTCTACGGGTTATAATCTAATACTATCATTATTTGATTGCTCAAGTTGCTCCAGCTTTCGCCTTCGGGAGCTTTTTCAGGTTGGCTCTCATGTCCCGACATGCCGCCATCTTTTTAGAGCACTTCCTTGTTGTCTGGTACCACCAGATGCTCCAGGCTCTTCTTGTCCCCGCCTCGCCTCTGGAATCAATCACTTCTCCAAGGAGTCCTGGTTTTTCTTACTAAAGAATAAGGTTTAGAAACCAAGATGTGTGCACATCTTCACCGTAAGCTCCTTGCAGCTTATTTATCCTTGTATCTCCACGTCTGGCAAAGAAGACGTTCAACAAGAGCTGCAGAATTAATGAAGTAATTCCGTTGATTCTAGGGTCCAGGCTCTCACTGGGGGAGGAAGCGTGTCTGTGGACAGAGTTCTGGGTGGGGGACTGTCTGTGAATCCATATAGGAAAAAAATTACTTCTTTATTTCCACTCACCTCTAACTGAAAATTAGCATTCCCACTACTTACGAATGTCCACAACAAAACACAATAGCATTAGCAGTACTATGACTTTGCCACCCGTAGAAGTCACAGCTTTTTTTATATCACGTTAGAGTTGTTGCAGATATCTCAAAATATAATTTATGCTCATTACTACTTCAAAATTACAGTAATTATTAGACCTGCCACTAGATCTTGTTATTTCATGTGTCAATATAAGAATAACTCTTATTACTATATCACATTTTAAAAATATTTTGATAACTCTGTGTCAACATAATTGGCTTCCTTTATAATCCTATACATTTTATTTTATGCATTTAAAAACATTATTCTGAGAGGGAGTCCACAGGTTTTTCCAGACTGCTGAAGGAGCCCATGACACAGGGTAAGAGCCTGCCCCTGGAGTTCAGCATATCCATTTAGAGTACACTCTGTGTGGTGAAGGATTGTCATGTCAATTCCAAGTGGCAAAGCCCACCTCCCTTTCTGTCAAATAGGTGTCACTTTTTCCTCTTCCCATCCCATTTCTTGGGCCACTCTGTCTCTTTCCACTCTCTCAGTTGGACAAGCCACTTGTGCTCATGCTTTCGATTCGTATTTCCATAAGAACGACTATTAAATATGAACACCCAGCCTGACCTCTCTCTCAGCCCTAATCCTATAGTAACAATCATCTGTGTTTCTTTTTGGGTATCCAACATTTTCACAAGTTCTCCATCTTCCTCCACAAATTACCTCTTTTTCCTAATAACTCTCTTCTTCTCTTCTCCCCAGAGCAAAGATGAAAATACCAGTTCTGAGTGCTCTCTTAGCTTCTGCTAGTCAGACAACAAAACCCACTCATTCTCCCAGACCTTTGGGTTTCACAGTGTTAGACTGTCTGCGTGGTGACATACTTTAAAATACTTTAGTACTAATGTGTGATATGTGTGCATATAAATTAACTTTAATCTACACCCTAGAGGCTGTTCACATTTGAAGTACCCTAATTAAGAACCCACACTCTAGTGGGGGATTAGTTAGCGTTTGAAGTGCCCTAATCAGAAATTCATTCTCCAGAGGTAGTTACACAAGCTCTTCAAATCCATTATTGATTTACAGATGTGATGATATGATGTCCGGGATTTAGTTCAAAATAATCCAGGAGGAGGGGCAAATAGGATATGGATGAGACAAGATTGACCAGGAGTTGGTAATTGTTGAAATTGGATGATGGGTAATATGGAGAGAAGAGGGTTCACTAACATTCTCTGTATTTTGTATTTATTTGAAACTTTCCATAATATACAGATTTGAAATATGTTATAATTGCAATCTACACCAGAGTTTCTATCTAAAGATAATGAACACATGCCATCTAACTTCCTCCCTCACACATCACTAAAGTGAGAGTAAAGGAATTTTTTTTAAGGCATATGCATAGAAAGTTGAAGAGAATGAGAGACAAGATGAAAAAAAAATGGAGGCTAGATAGATAACGGGTGAATGATAAGGGATTAGCAGACCAAGAAAACGGGATGAATCTGTTTTATACTATAGAATCCCGCCCCCACCACCACCGTCATTAATTGGTTACACCAGATTCCTCTGGAAGCGAGGGTGGAAGGGAATAGGTAAGATGAGGAGGATTGGTTGGAAATCCGTTTAAGGAGCAGATAGTTGCCTATATCACAAGACTTTGGAGACTGGAGATTTGTTCCAGAGGCAACAAAACAGAAGTTTTGGACCAGAAGATGCCAGGCGCTGTTAAGAGGCACTGCACTGCCAACAGAGGGAGTAAATGAAAACTCCCTAAAGGTCTAAATCTCTCAAGATGTTGAGCTGCATCCAGTGCTATCAATTTCACCTTCCTGAAGAATTCTCACCCGGGAGCTTTGCACCTGCTCTGGGCTGTTCTGCATGCGGCAAACAGCTGTCATCCTGGGATCATTCTCAAAGCCTTCTTAAGGAGACCTCTCTCCTATGTTGGTTAGATCTCTTCCTGTAGCTCATGGATTCCTCCTTCCTGGTTTACTTCATCTTCTGGTGAAGCACATCCTCCAAGAGCTCTCTGAGAAAGGGGGTATTGGTTAGCTCTTGCTATAAGGTGCTGCATAACAACCAACCACAAAACCTTACATGGGCAACCAACCTTCAGTATGGGGACCAGATTCACCTGGCCTTCTTTTAGACAAACATTCCTGACGGGTTATAAGAATCACCTAGGTGCTCGTTAAAAACACAGATTCCTGGGACCCACCCCAGACTTGCTGATTAAACTCTCCAAGGCAGGGACCTGGAAGGTTTTTTTTTTTTTTTTAACAAATTCTGTCATCTGGCAATTATGAGAAACACTGCTGTAGATGTTGGTCCATAAACCCAGGTCTTCAAAATCTGCCCCAGGCAAGCACACTGGAGCCACTTGGGGAGTTTGATAAAAATACAAATGCTGCTGATTCAGCCCCAGAGGTTCTGATTTCAGAGAGTCAGAGGTGAGTCTTGGGAACCAGAAGTTTTAACAATCCTGTCTCCCAAGGGGATTCTGAAATACAGCCAGGAACCAGGGACCAATGCTTTAGCGGACAGTGCTACCAGTTAATTCAATTGCTTATATCTTTCATCACTTTCCACTGACTTTGACCTTTGCTTTATTCAAGAGACTCCCTGCTATTTACAAATCCACTGTGGGAGGGAAAGGTGAATAAGTCATGATTCCTGGTAATAGCAGCTTCAGTCTGGAGTGAAAGACAGGCATACAAACAATTAGCTACAAGACAATGTCAATCAGAGGTCAGTATATTTGAACCCAATCAGAGTAGGGTATCTGTTGGTTTGCAACCTCAGGAATTCCCCTGGTGAAATCTGAAACTGGCCCCTGGAAACAGAGGGCAAGGAGAGACCAAAAAAAGAGACAGACCGCTCCAGATTGGTAGGTGGCAGGTTTAATAAGCAAGGGACCTTCATTGTGAGACTTGTCTTGGGTGGCCGCAAGACAACTGGATCTCCACACCTGCTCGCCAGAATCTGAAGAGTTTATACAGGGACCTTAACGGGGTTCAGTCATGAAGGCAACCCAGATGGTCTCAACAACATATTACTCTTTCAAGGTTGCATCTTTGAAGTGGCTCCTAGTACCGGAACAGTGGGCTGAACATACATTCCAAGGATAGGGGAGGAGGTGGGGAGCCTCTGAGGGCCTGGGTCCAGCTCTCGGGTCAACTGGTGGTCATGTCCTCTGGATGACCTCCTCCAAAAGTATCCTTTCAATCCTGCTATGTACTGTGTAGGTTGAACACTTGACACTCCTCCAAATCCATATATGAATTTTGGGGACATGGGCTGATTTTTTGGTGGTGTAATTGCAAAGCAATCTGAATCATGATTTCTGGTTCTGATATTGTGTCCTGTGCTTTTGGAAAACACTTAACCATCTATCATCAATCAATTTCTCTCTCTCTCTCTCACTCTCTCTGTTTTCCTGCTGGTGATACATGGAAATCTCAGGACACTTGCTTTAAGTTCTATCTAAACTCCTTATGGAAGGTTACTGCCCCACTCAGAGCATATTTGGAAATGTGTGTGTTGGGAGGATAGTGTTTGATTTTTGGTTGCCACCATGACTCCTAGGGGAGGGCCGTGTTCTTGGTATTTGATGACTGGAGGCCAGGAATGCGAAACATCTTGTAATACACAGGACAGTCCTACATGATGAATAAATGTCTTGCCCCAAATGCCAATATTGCCCCCGCTGAGAAACACTGGTAGTATGTTTCTGTCTGCAAGTATTGGGTTGTACCATATGGAACTGCTGTTTATGTGGGTCAGAAATGGTCAAATAGTGACAACTTTATATGGCCTGTCCTATTTCTTGTCCAACTATTCAGAGCAGTGCTAGGGATCTAACCTGATCTGAGCAAAGATGACCAACAGGGCAATCCGGTTACAGGACCAAATGTGGCACTGATGTTCACCGAGTTGAGGATCTGTCAGGGTCTGATGCCTAGAACAGCTCCCGGGACCTGCCCTGGGGATGGAAATTGGTGTCGGCTGCTCCAGCATCCTTGAAGTCTCCACTTGGTCTAATCTTAGACCTCTGGGGCTAGGCCTGTTAGGATTGCCCTCTTAGTCCTGGTTGTTTGGCTGACTTCCCATCCATGCACTGCCTTCTCCCTGTTTCTTTGCTGACTCACAGCCACGGAGTAGCAGTTGTGAGAAAAGAGGAGTAAATCCTGGGAGTGAGACATTTCTGAGCTGGAATTCTGGTTTCATCCCTTGCTCACTTTCTCTATTATTTGCAAAATGAGATCGATAGTGGGTTTTTTTTTTTTTTCTTTTAGGAAAACGAGGCAAGTTCTTTAAAGCATTTATCAGAGTACCAGGACATAGGAAACACTCGTGGTGGGAAAATTTATGGAGATATTATTTTACATTTTGTTCTGTGTGTTTTTCCCCCTCACTCCCCTCCCCTTCAGTCCCAAGAGGGTGACTGGGCCCTCTGGGACTCCCAGCTTCAGTGGACAGTTTGCAGGACTCAAAGCAGAAGCTTCCTAACAGCAGCATCTCTTCTGCCCTTAGGTAGAAGTCTAACCCCCTTGATGAGACTGTCATGCTAGTTGTCCCAGGGGCAGATAGTGGGTTGGAGGGAGGGGGTGGGCTTCAGAAGGAAGGAAAAGAGGGAGAAAGAGGACTGGGGAAAGGACTGCTTTTTGGCCTGGGTGGGCGGCAAAGATTCCATGCCCAGCAAGAAGCAGATTCTGCAGACTTCAAGCGCCCTGAGGGGTTTGCACTAGGGCATCTCAGAAGCAGCCAGAACGGAGCAGCGGCCTTGCTGATGCTCTGCACAGCTCTTGCTGTGTAAGTCTGGTTGCATCATGAGGGAAGGGAGTCCTAATTAAAGCTAGAACTTCCTGTCTCCCCTGTGTGATGCAGGATCAAAGTCAGATCCTCAGAGTTTCATCTAAAGAAAAGAAGGAAATGGGACATTATTCACACCTGAGTTGTGGAATGAGCTTCACGGGCCCATTACTCACTTAATCAATAATGTCGACTATCCTGAGGTCATAGGAGAGGTAAAATGCAGAGAAACATTTGAAAGGCCTGTCTTGAGATTCACTTTTTAGTAAAATAAATGTATTATAAATGTCTTACAGATCATCTGGGAATTAGAGAAAAGACTCGCTGGGGGCTGCTCGGGGGCCAGTGCAGGGTGAAAAGTTGACCTTGTCCCCCTGTATTTTAACTTAGAACGTAAACGCCCTCTCACCAACAGCCCTTTGGATGTCTAGACGATTGTGTGTCAGGGTTTCTAACTCTCGTCCAACTAGTAGCAAGTCCATTGTCTTGTACAATGTATCATCTACAACACAGCATCTATTATGGGCTGAATGTTGGTGTCCCCTCAAATTCGTATGTTGAAACCCTACCCGTGTGGGAGGGTATTAAGAGGTGGGGCCTCTGGGAGTGATTAGGATTAGGAGATGTCTTGAAGGTGGAGCCCTGTGAATGGGATCAGTGCACCTCAAAGGATCGCCAGAGAGCTTGCTTCCTCTCTGCTCTTCACCATGTGAGGACACAGCAAGAAGCTAGCAGTCTGCAACCAGGAAGAAGCACCCTGATCTCAGACTTCCAGCCTCCTGAACTGTGAGCAATAAATTTCTGTTGTTTATAAGCTATCCAGTCTATGGTATTTGTGTCAGAGCAGCCTGAACAGACTAAGACAGCATCTAACGATTTACAAAGGGGGGAGGGGGAGGGAATGTTGGCTCTTGCTTCAAATGAGTAAGATTTGAAGTATTTTTTTCCCCTTCTTCTCGCCAAAGCCCCTCAGTACATAGTTGTGTATTTTAGTTGTGGGTCCTTCTAGTTGTGGCATGTGGGGTGCTGCCTCAGCATGGCTTGATGAGTGGTGCTAGTCTGCACCCAGGATCCCAACAGGCGAAACCCTGGGCTACCGAAGCGGAGCACATGAACTTACCCACTCGGCCATGGGGCTGACCCCAGATTTGAAAATTAATTGTGCACAACACAAGTTTGGAAGGCCTCCAGCATCATAAATGTCCTGCTGTAAAAGTGGATGCATTTTGCTTCAAGGCAGCATAATGTCAGAGTCTTGGACTTGTCTAAAAAGGTTTCTGGTCTGTTCTACTTTCCTCTTACATTGTTCTCACTATCTATCTACATTTATCTATCTGTCTATCTATCTATCTATCTATCTATCTATCTACCTACCTACCTACCTACATATCTACCTATCTACCTATCTATTCATATTTACTGCATATAGAGCCATAGATAGCTATACAGTCATGAGTCACTTAATGACGGGGATACATTCTGAGAAATGTGTCGTTAGGCAATTTCATCACTGTGCAAATGTCATAGAGGGTACTTACACAAAGATGGTATAGCCTACTACACACCTAGGCTATATGGTACCAATTTTATGGGGTCACCATAGTATATGTGATCTGTCACTGACCAAAATGTCATTATGTTGTGCATGACTATCTGTATCTACTCATTATATAGATATAGGGAGAGTAATGTGAGTGTGTGTGTTTAAGGATACAATAAATATTCTTTTTCTGGACTTCAGAGCCAGGAAGTTAAATCCACTTTGGCTCAGAGGGACCAGACTGGGAAAGTCTAACTACTTTCATCATTGCTTCTCTCTTTGCTCATATTGAATTTACTGTGGCTTCTCAATTCTACATGACAACCTCTTAGCTCAAAGGTCCGACACTGGCTCACAATAATGTCTTTGTCTCTTAGTTTACATTCTTGAGAAGGACAAAATCTAATTGACATATCTCATCTAAGTTTGGGCAGAGTCAATCTTAATCCACATCATGAGCCCCTGGTTGCACTATGGATTGGTCCCTGTGGGTTAAGTGCCCTCTCCCAGTCTAATTAGCTATTGTGGGGGATGGGAGGAGTAAAGGCTAATTAGCATGCTAGGCTGCCCCTTTGAAAGCTGTGGATGGGACAGTTTAAATTAGAAGTCGAGGGCCGGCCCCATGGCTGAGTGGTTAAGTTTCTGCGCTTTGTTTTGGCAGCCCAGAGTTTAGCCAGTTCGGATCCTGGGTGTGGACATGTTCACCACTCATCAGGCCATGCTGAGGTGGTGTCCCACATAGCACAACCGGAAGGTCTTACAACTAGAACACACAACTATGTACTGGGGGGTTTTGGGGAGAAGAAGAAAAAAAAGAAGAAGATTGGCAACAGATGTTATCTCAGGAGACAATCTTTAAAAAAAATTAAAAATAAAAAAAATAAATTAGAAGTCGAGTGTAACAAAAATCACCGGATATATTCAATTCACAGCCCTAACTTCCCCACATCCTATTTGAGAGACTTTAGGCAAGTCACTCAGTGTTGCTGGGTTTCAGTTCCCTCATATGTAAAATGGGTATGATCATACTTGCTGCACAAGTTTGCTGTGAGGAGTGAAGAGTAAATGAGATAAAAGGAGCGAGCAGAGCACTGAGCTTGGTATGTGGCAGACACTCAAGAAAGGACTACAACTAACATTCAGACACAACCCTAACTGTTTACATACATTTTACCATCTTAATTCTCCAAAGAAGAGCTCACTATGTTTACTAAATCTGAATTTCCTGTTGGTCAAAAAGCTTATGAGGAGTAGAGCTTTGTCTTTAAGCATACCATACTTTCTAAATTTAACATTTATAGAGGATTCATTAGATGCAAAGCTTAAGGAACACAACGTCGGCCATTGCAGAGTGCAAAGAGAAGAGAAAGTGCCTGAGGAAGATGAGCCTAAAGGAGAAGTGACACCATCTAATGCAAATCAATTGGACTAATAATTTGAAAAGAGTTCAATAAAATATTTAATCAAATGCAGAGTTTCCAAAAATCTGTCTTTCTGCCAATCCATCTTCCACGCTATTCCTAGAATGGTTTCTAGGTGCTGTTACCTCAGAAGCAAAGACTCACTCTCTCAAAGCCCCCGAAAAGAAGAGGGTTTGTGGTCAATCCACATGGACCCCACCTGGATCAGATGCCCCTCCAGGAGCCAGCTCCTCTGCCCGGTTCTCGCGGTCTGCAGGCTCTGACTACAGCTGTCCTGGCCTCCTCTCCCTACCAACTAACTAACTTCGTCTCAACCTTGTATACTCAAACTTGAAAGGAGCTCGTCTGGCTGGCTTAGTAATGACTGTAGTCCCTATTGGCCAGAACCATCCTTTTAGGCCACCTCATGGGCCTGTCTGTGGAAAAGCTGTCCTTGGATCAGGTCATCTGATCCCCCTTGTCCAATCAAGGTCAATCCTGCCCCAACTAGTACAGGGTGGCTTCCCTGAGCAGGGGCTGGGGGCAGGTCAGTTTCATCTAGGAGAAGTTGGGTGTGGAAAGCACCTGACAAGCATGTCCGGGATACATTTTTTTAAGACGGAAATTGTCACGGTATCCCTTTCTCATCATCCTTTGTTTTTCCTTCTTAAATTCTTTGGGGTTCCCACACATCATCTATGGTAGTGGTTTCCAATAAACAATAGTTGGGATGCTTCTCGGCCCCACCTGTAACAACTGAATCCCAGGCTCTCCCTGCATAAGTGGCATGATGAGTGGACGTAAGATCTTGCTTTTTTTTTTTTCCAGCAAATTTCCCAAATGTGTCTTGTTTGTTTTCAGTAGCTAGCATGCTATCTGGCAGAGCTGAAATTCAATAAATGTTTGATGAAACTATAACAGAATGATAACAGTTATTTAAACTATCGCAATATATGAAACCTCTGCCTACTTTCTTGACCTGAAAGATCTCCTCATTTCAGGTCAGTTTTCTTGATTCCCCTCCTTGGGGGACACTGACAGCTCAGCCCCATATATGCTGGGCTGTGCAGCCCCCTTTCCCAGTCTCGCATCCAGCACAGGGGGATACCAGGTCAGAGGCCCAGATCTCTCTCTCTCGGTCCTCACCATCCTTGCAAACACCTGATCAGCACAGTCGAGTCTGCAAGATCATCCCACAGCCTGTAAGTACAGAGCAGGCTACATCCAGATTTGGGGAGGAGGGGCTCTCCTAATGGAAACGTAACTTCCTGGAGCTTAGTCCTACAAGAAGAAATAGCAGAACACTTTGCATCTCCTTTTGAAACATCACATTTCTGTCTTCCTCGAGAACCATAAGGATGAGTTTGCTTTGCTTATATGTGCATAATTAAAAGAGCCCCAAATAGATCAAAATAGATCAATTTCTCCAGAGCGATCTTTTTTAAAAACACAGTATTGATAATCTTCCCTTTAAAAAAAAAAGCCCCCACTTTCCCCCAAAAAAGCCTTCCATAGCTCTGCATTGATTAAATGGCAAGTTTACGCCTTTGTACCTTTCCACGTGCCATTCTCCCTGTTGGGAGCACCACCCTCTTCTCTAATTGAGAAAACTCCTTACTCCCTGAAGGACACAGCTGAGCAGCTGGCTGTTCCGGGCCTCCCTCCTAGGCTCTCCCTGCAGAGCTGGCCCTGGTCTCCCCCTCGCTCCCATGGGGCGGGGTGACCCAGCGTCAGTGCACCAACCACACTTAGATTGTCAACACAGGAAGCCCAGCTCCGCAATGAGCTGTGTCACTGTGCCAACACTATTTACTGCCTCTGTGCCTTCGTTTTCTCCTTTGACAGCAATTGTAAAACTTCCTCCTCCCTGTAGGGTTGCTTTGATACGTTGTATAATATGAATAAAGTGCTGAGGACAGTGCCTGGCACATGAGAAGCATGAACTGAACATGACTCTTACGCATGCCTCTCTGCGGTAGCCTTTCGCATTGGGTAAGCAAGCTTCGACGCATTTCCTGTTGAACAGCTGCGTAATCCCAGGCTGGCTCTAAATTAGTGGGAGGACTCAGCGTAAAGAAATCAGGGCAACCGCTTTTTACAACAGGATTTCCAAACTTTCCTACCTGTAGGGGCTCTGCTTTTAAAACAAGAAGCCCCTATTTTCCCATTCGAGGCTACACAAGCCATAATGTGTTTTTGGTGATGGTCTATTTTTATTCTTTCTTTGAGCAAAGTATTTTTGTCAAACTATGGAATGCAGATGAATGAGTCCCTTCATAAGAATGATTTGCATTTTAATAGGCTTGCTTATAAAAAACCGAGTTCGTCCTGTCCCTTCCCTTCCCCTAGAGCGTGTGCTGAGATGTAAAGTTGAGTCAAATTTATAAAGCGCTTCTGACCTTAGGAGAAGCAAACCCTGGAGACAAGCACGGGTTTTCAAGTTGTCTAGTTCCTGCGAAATTATAATGGGTAGGTTTGGTTTTAGAAGAACTGTCAGTTAAGGCAGCTTTTTTTCCCTACAGTATGACTAATAATGGCAGTTATTAAAATTGAAGCTGAAATACCTAGAATTAAGATTTTGGCAGAACACGCTGAGACATTCCACAGTTTTGGACATTTTAAGTATATGCCTTGATGAAATGTTCACTTCTCACTTAACAGATTTTAAAAGCAAGAGGTGGAAATAAATGACAGAAATAAAAGTTATATGACAAATGTACTTCAAATGCTTCTCCTCCAATGAATTTTAAAATTAAAATTAGGATAAGGAAAAAAAGCATGAGTAGAAGATCAAGTCTAAAGGATTGAAAACAGCTTAGAAAATCCTTGAGGAACCAACAGACGAGTATTTCAGGCAATTTGAATTTCCTGAGAAGCTTTGCTCTTGTGAGGATGTAATACTTTGAGAGCATTTTTCACTGTCGGGGCTAATGTTTCAAATCTGGCACAAGATTATAAGTGAAATGGTTTCACTTGGCCCATTTCTGACATGAGTTGATCTTGAGTTTCCCTCTGGCTTCGCACCAACAGGCCCGCCCGTCAGTGACTGAAGTGGAGGCCCCTGAGTCAGCGAGCTTAGTGTGTCTTCCCCCATGGGCCCCTGGGACCCGGCCCGCACACAAAGCTCCAGCCAGCTCTGGAGCGTTCCTTGCATGCTCGCTGACACTTCCTCCCCTTAGTTCTGGCTACGGGTGGACGGAAAGCTCTGGGACATACGGGGTCCCTTTGCCCTGGTTAGCTGTACATCCTACCCAAACACAATGGGAAAAAAATGATGTCCGTGTGCAAATCGATGTTGCAAAGTGATTCCACTATCGAAAGCAGGGCTTGCTTTAATCAGGACAAAAACCCTTCTCCACACTTAATAATTATTCTAGTTCCAACTCTTACCCCCCACCCCACCCCTTTACCTCAGTTCCTGTCAATGGTTAGTGGTCCTTTCATCCACTCATCTCTCAGGTGGCATGGGACTGTTTGTCTATTATCCTTACAGGGATTTTGGTTTTTATCATGATGGCTATATATCAGTCTACTTCCATAATTATTATCATTGTTCATGAAAATCCAAGGCATAAGTTGCCTTTAAAGTATGATCCATTCTCAAAGCCTGCTTCCTCCCCTCCCCTCAAGGGAAACAAAGATTCTATTTTTAGATTAATAAAAAAGACACTTCAGAGGGTGTAAAGATCTAAGGAAAATTCTCTTGATGCGTATATTTACTTATTAAGTAAAAATGAACCAGTTTCCAAAAATGCAACCAAGAAGGTTTTTTACCTACCAAACTAAACATTAGATAGAATAAAATACGTAGAGAAGTCATTTAATGTTAAAATATACCTATATGATGAACAATAATGAAAATAGTGGTGCATTTATGTTACTCTTAAGATATTATAAAAATTAAACAATTTTTAAAAGGCTCATAAAAAGAGTGTCTTTAAAAACTTTTTAATGAGTTTATTATCTTTTTAAGTGAACCCTTTTTGCAAATAGACTAGTAATATCACATACCAGTAGGGGGCACTAAAACATTGCTTTTAAACGTTATTTAAGAATACTTTTATCATAGTGAAGAAGAACTTTTTGGCAACTTTTCTTTTGCCCCTTCGCATTCATTGGAAAATGATGGAGGACACCGGCAAGGGAGAGAAACAGGGTTCAATCAGAAGATCAAAGCTAACAAATTACTGTGACTAAGTTTGCTGAGAGAGAATCATTTTCTGTGTAAAATCAGTGTGACAGCTCTATTTAATATGTTTAGTATTAGAGAACGTCTCATGGACAAAATACTCATGCCAGCTCTCTGATACCCCATAACGACTGTGGACAATTATACATGGGGATCCTCTAAACTGAAACACATGGGAAAACTCAACCACACATGGTCTGCTATACATTTTTGATGGTCTAAAATATGTAACTTTAAAATCCTAGATTGTAACAGCTTTCAGAGAGAGGGAAGTTTGGGCGTGGAACATTTACCAGTCCACTTGTGGTGTGACAAGAGTGTATGGTGAGGAATGGCCAGATGACATTCTCGGCTGTCGGGTGCCATATTTACCTGGGCAGGCGGGACTACTGGGGGCCCCGTCTTCACTGTTAGGGACAACCCACACCATGAGGTAAGTGAACATCTGGCCCTGAAAAAGAGAATGCTGTTTCTTGGATTGTTTATTTCCATGAGAACGAGAGGGAAAAGCAAGCCCATGCATTTCCTTTTGGTCATGCCCCATAGCTAGAGAATGTGCACTGAATTTAGCCTGGCCTCTAGGATTTTTGTCATTTGTTTTTCAAATGTTAGTAGTATGGAAAGAAACTATCAGCAGAGGAAAAAAAAATTTCTATGGCTCTGAATATGTTAAGATTTATATCGACCACAGGGCCCAGCCTGGCTAGTCTCCGGTGCGGTGGGCCTGGTGCTTCTTCCTGCCAAAGTGTTGAAAACTCTTTCCGCAAGGTAATTCAGCTGTGCCGGACACAAGACAAGGCAGGTGTAGATCCAGACGAGGGAGCAGCTACAGTAATGTGAGCTGAAAGGAATCCAAGTGTATGTGGGGAGTGCTGATTTCAAAAGCAGGTTCTCGAAAGAGTTTTTCTCTCCCCATTGAGAGGCTTGTGCTGATATCAAGACCAGGAAGGGAATTAATGAAATGTTGTCATCAGCACAAACAGGTGTACGGCAAATGTATGGACAACAAGGCTGCTGAGACCAAGTCTCAGAGATGAGGGTGACTGACTGACAAGTCACACTATCAGTTGTGATTCCAAAAGGCCCCAGCCTTGGGGGGCCCTGGAGGAAGCCGCAGAGGTTACCTGGAGGGCCAGGGTTTACTATCTGGGGAGACCGGATCCAACACCAACACATCTGAGGCCAGCTCCAGGGAAGGCTGGTCTGGCGTTAGGATGCTTTACAGCCACATGGACCACGGTGGGTGGGGAGCTTGAGTGCGCTTTGGGTAGCTGGGTGTGGGAGGGGGGATCTTTGAAGCGGTTCTGCAGGTTCCCGCATGAGACTGCCATAACATTTGGTCTGTGCCTTATTCGATAGGCCGGCCTTCCTGTCTTTCAACGAGCCCTCTTCACAAATGCTTTTCATCCAAAGATTGCTTTTCCTAAATGGGATGCTTCTAAGCGCTCTCCAGAAAGCTAGGGAAGGTAAGAGAGAAGAGCTCCAGGGCTGGGGAAGGGTGGGTGGGGCCCTCCTTTTCCTGCCATTCTTGCTTGTCAACAGGATGGTTTACTAAGGGCAAGCAATGGACCTGTTTGGATGGGCGTGGTTGAGCCCTCCTGGACTACAGATGCAAGACCAACTGGAAGGAGCTATAAGCCCTTGATGGAAATAAGGTCAAGGTGGATTCCCACTCAGCAGAGAGCTCCTCTGAATAGTTTTTAAAAAAGAATCTCAGACCCTGTAAACAGGCCTGCAATGCCTGGGGCTAATCCCACCGGCCAGCACCTTTCTGTAATTATCTCAGTCACCCCCCAGCAGGTAGGGGTTATCATCAGTGTTGTTCAGATAAGGAAACTGCCTGGAGGGATAAGGAGCAGCACTTGAGTTTGAATTTAGGTCTTTTAACTTCTACTCTAGTGTTGTTCTCACCACTTAGCACTGACGTGTGTTGGGTTGGTGAGGGAGGGGTAGTAAGTATTGGATCTAGTAATTAAGGAAGCCGCATGGATCGCCGGTTTAGAGCAAAGACTCTGGACCAGACTGCCTTGGTTGTTATCCATCGTAGCTTCCACACTAGCTGGCTAGATGACCTTGTGCGAGTTACCCAGTCTCCCAGTGCCCCCATCTCCTCATCTGTAAAAGAGTACCCGCCCCAGAGGGAGGGCTCTGTGGCGATGAAATGGGTTTATACGTCCAGTGCTTAGGCACATAGTCTGTACTAGATACATTTCCTTCTGCTTGTTGACAAACCATGGATTAGCAGATGGGTTTGCTTGAGACTCTGACTCTCAAATTAGTGCTTTATTTACTTAACTGTCTTTCTGGGTTAGGGCCCTTTAGCTCCTCAGTGGAATCTGAAAAATTTAACCTAAGCTTTGGAAAAGCATAACTGATCGTTCAGTCCATGTGTTAGTTTGCCAGAGCTGCCATCACAAAATCCCACAGACTGGATGGCTTAAACCACAGAAATTAATTTTCTCACAGCTCTGGAGTCTAGGCATCCAAGATCAAGGTGTCAGCAGGACTGGTTTCTTCTGAGGCCTCTGCCCTCAGGTGGCAGGTGGCCTCCTTCTCGCAGCATCCTCACTTCATCTGTCCTCTGTGTGCGTGCGTGTGCCCCGGTGTCTGTGTGTGTGTCCAAATGTCCTCTTCTTGGAAGGACTCCAGTCAGATTGGACTAGGGCCCACTCCATCGGTCTCATTTTAACATAATCACTTCTTTAAAGGCCCCGTCTCCTAGTGCAGTCACATTCTGAGGGTCTAGGGGCTTCGATATATGAATTTGGGGGTGGAATTCATCCCATAAGAGTCAGGTTCCTCAAGCAAAAATAAATCTAGATGTGCTAACACCAATCGAGGAATGCAACAGGTATCACTGAAGGGAGTAATGGGAGCTCCCAGAGAGCCTGGGAGCAGTCTGACGGCTGGTGGCTAATAGTGGGAGTGCCATCACGTGACCTCGAGTATGTATGGGTGCCAAAGTACACTCAGGATTTTAAATTGAGTAGAATGTCATAATTGAAACTTTCCCCTATCTTCTCTCTTCTGCTCTTTCTCAACTGGCTAAGAGAAGAGGGAAAGCGGTCCTGGGGCATAGAGGGAAGTGTGTGGACTGAGTTCAGGAACTCATAGTTCAGGAACACTGATGTCTTCGTTGGGTCCCACTCGAGAAAACCCTGTGAGGTTCCCTAGGAAACAAGAGAGACTATTTTAAAGGTAGCCAAGAAGGTCCTTGCTAATAATGAACTTTTGCATCTTTAAAAGTTTTGGGGTGACAGTTACATTACAAATTCTCGCCTTGACTGTGTAATTTTAGCAACTTCTTCTGTTTATTTCAGGTCCTCCTGGTTTCTAATTTAAGAGGTTTCCATGGTTCTCATCAAGTTGTGTGTATTAGTGACTAAATTTGTTGTATGTTTTAATTGGGCTGTGAAAATAATGTGGCATTTACGATCTTTTAATAGAACCCTGGCATGTACACATAGGAATGTGAGCATGTATGCACACACACACACACGCACACACAAGCTGACACGTGGTTTTACAGTACAATTGCCAAGAATAACTAATCTAGGAATAAGGGCAGAATCTGATAATACGGGTGGTGTTTCTTGTTAGAAATAATTTGTCTACATGAACAGACATGAATCCTTTCTAATCTTAAAAGTGAACGTTAAAATTAAGCTACAGCCTCTTTCCTAAATGAGTATTTAAATAGTCTTTAAAAACAAAATCAAACCTAGAAAAAACGATCCAGGTCTTAGAAGTCATTTTATTCCAATTCTCTCTAAGTAGAATATTTATTGTTGTTATCCTTGTTTTCTATGTTTCTCTTTTCTTTTCGTTTCTTTTGTGTGTGTGAGAGAGCTAATTTTGTAGGGCTTTTTTGTTTTCTCTTCATGAGAAAGTCACTTGTCTCCAGTTTCTATGTTTCTTAGAGGCAACACCTGACTCTTGCAAAATATATTGGGGCATCTGAGTTGGTTTAGTTTTTAAGAATTTTACCCAAAAAAAGAACCACAGAAATGCAAAGAATACACTGCAGCAATTCTCTTTTGCAATTATTTTAGAGAAATTTGCTCTATTGTTAAAGTTGTTGTGCTGCTTTCTATGATAACATTATCTGTTAAGTTCAACCTGCCAGTACCATCATCAGCTAACCTCCCCAAATGAGTCAGCCAACTTTATTTTCAACTGCTTTTTAATTGTCTTCTGAGACTATCAAGAATAATATGAGGATTTTTCTTTCTTTCTTTCTTTTTCTTTTTCTTTCTTTCTTCCTCCCTCCCTCCCTCCCTCCCTCTCTCTCTCTCTCTCTTTCTTTCTTTCTTTCTTTTTGTGAGGAAGATTGCCCCTAAGCTAACATCTGTTGCCAATCTTCCTCTTTTTGCTTGAGGAAGATCATTGCTGAGCTAACATCTGTGCCAGTCTTCCTCTATTTTGCATGTGGGATGCCGCCACAGCATGGCTTGATGAGCAGTGTGCAGTTCCACACCTGGGATCCAAATCAGCAAGTCATGGGCCGCCAAAGCAGAGCGCAGGAACTTAATCACTATGCCACTGGGCCGGACCCCAGAGAGGATTTTTAAAGCCTTCATAGCAAAGTTGTGGTATATCAGACCATATAAAAAGGTGGATCAAAGGTTCAGAATTCTCAAGTCATTTGCATGTAGTTTTTCTTCTAAAACTCAGCTGTAGGGCATGGATAGGTAGTAAAAGTCCCTGAGATTTGAGACTTTTCCTAAATTCTTCCTATGACATTCCATGAATATTATACACTTTATCTCTGAATTCACAAAGAATCAGTTGGTTTTGGGCAACCGATGTTCATAACACTCCACCATGAAGGAGCCATAGTATGGTTTAGAACAAGGACCAGTGATTCAGAAATCACGTATTTATCTAAGTTAAAGTAATTCGTACAATGACAAAAACCTACCCATGAGGTTGTACCAATGTCAGAGAACAAACATTTCATCCCTGTTTCAAAGCACTTTCAGACATTATCTTAATCCTTACAGTACCTCTCTGAGGTATGTAGGTGGCAAGTCATACCAAGATAAAAATTCAAAATGCAGAATAAATTGAGCGCTACTTAGGGAATGAAAGAGCTCCTAGTTGATGATGCTTTGCTGTTTTTCTGCCCTTGTTGGAAGATTCATCAGTGATTTCTCTTTATCCTATTTTGCACATCGGGCCAGCCTCACAGCATACTTGATCAACGGCTCCCATGATCTGTAAGAGAGCCACTGTTTCCACAGCCCTCTACTCTCAGCAGCCTTGGCTGGAGACGACTGAGGGACACAACGGGCTGTGCTTTCGCAGCCAGGTGGGGGCATTCTGTGCCTGTCTCCAGACGATTTCCCCAGGCTTTGTCAGGCTACTAATATGGCTGTGTCTATGATGAAAAGTGAAAAATCAAGTATCAAATAGACAGCTATTAAAGAAGAGAGACAATATATTTGGATGATTAACTGATTTTACTTGGTTGTCACACAAAAGTTGGCATTAATCTTCAACATCTGCTGACTCTCACATCAACTGACTGCAGTGGCTAATGTTCAATGGGGTCATTAAAACTAGTATATCTACTGGAGATGGGAAAGCACAGAGGAGAGGAGTGATTTTCCTTTTGTGATTCATTGGTAATTTAAACTGTTCCTGGCTGAGAGGAAGGTAGCCACAGATAAGCATTCTGACTAATACTGGCTTGTAATCTTGGCTTGTAGAATCTGCCTATACTTCTCTGTAATGTGAGGCTGAAGGATGTTTTATTCATGCCATTTTTTTCTTTTTGTTTGGAGAGGAAAATTGGTCCTGAGCTAGTGTCTGTTACTGATCTTCCTCTTTTTTTTCTTTTTCTCCCCAAAGCCCCAGTACATAGTTGTGTATCCTACTGGTAGGTCAGTCTAGCTCTTCCATGTCGGACACTGCCACAGCACGGGTTGATGAGCCGGCTTGATAAGTGGTGTGTAGGTCCACACCCAGGATCTGAATCTGCAAACCCCGGGCTGCTGAAGAGGAGGGCTCGAACTTAACCACTTGGCCCCTATTCACACTTTTTTATGAAAACTGGGAGCATTGAGACATGATCCCATCCCTTAGTAAGTTTTTCTAAAGGTGCTTTAAAAATATTTCTAGGATTTTGTGCTCACTTGGCGGGGGAGGGGGTGGGGAGCACTTTTCAATTCACTTTGAGGTCGACTTCAAATAGGAACACAAGGGTTTTGTTTGTTTTGCTGTTAATTTTGTTTATTGCCTCATGAAGGTAAACCTTATGGCTTTAACCAATCCCCAGCGGGTTCAGCAACAGAGCTGGATTAAACAGCGCTGGAAGATGGCCTCCCATTGGAACTGTAAATCTATGTTAATTTTTCTAAGCTAATTCCAAGCTTCTGAAGCTCAGATGAGGAAAGGCTTTTGGATAAAAATCCAATGCTAATCACTTTCTTTGGTGGGAATAGAGCTCAATAGAGCTGTTGAACTGGTTCAAAATGTGCCTTTATTCAGGATAGGGAAAGCTCTATCTGGAAAGAGTTCCAGATAATCCAACCCTTCCGGAAGGGCAGGTTGCTCTTATTGTATATGGTCTGAGGCTGTCTGTTCACATAAGCAAGTGCTAATGGCTTGGAATCCCCCACATCATTTGTGTTATACAAATGCAAACATCAGCATTATTATTGTTATTTATGTTATATATCTAGGCTTCTTGCATTAACATAAAGTGAACTGGTTTCAGGCAGAGCTGATTGCTGATAATGATCCATCCCTGCCCCCACCTTACCAACGCCCCCCCACCCCCACCCCAAATGCCCAAATGTCAATTTTCTGGAAAAAACTTGAATCATCAAATTAACCCCTGGTTAATTTCTAGTCCTCTAGAAAAATCCCAACATTTTAAGGAGGCAGAAGGTGTAATATCAAACAGGAGATGAGTTCTGGATTTTGATAACGGTAGCTGTGACTCTGATTATAGTTAGATAAGCTTCTACATAAGACCTTAGGTAAGTTTCTTAGCTCTTTTTACCTCAGTTTCAATTTCTGTAAAATGTGAATCATAATAACTTCTACATGATTGGGTGGTTTTGATGACTGATTCAGATAAGAGCTATGAAGTGCTCAGTCCATATTTACTGTTGAAAAAATAGTTGCCTTTATGAACATTGGAGCATAAAGAAAATAACTTTTATGAGTATATCCTGAATCTGGGTAAAAAGTGACTTATGGTTTAGAACTGAAAACATTTTGAAACAAGAGATATATACTTATATTTATCAATTTATATATCATTTTCTTTCAGATGGTATATAAATCTGAAAAAACAGGAGGACGAGATCTCACCAAGCCCGGTCTTGGATTGTGGACAGTTTTCCCAGGTTGGAGTCTTGCTTCTAGAGTGCAGGCATGCAGTATAGCTGTCAAATGTTCTGTTTTCAGTTTGTTGTTCAAACACAAAGTTATTTAAAGTACACACAGCATCCTACGAGACGAATCAATTTTTCCTCCAGCACCATCTCAGCGATCAGCTAATTAGAAATTCCATTTTTAAATGTTAAACCTTAGGATATAGAATATTTCAGCATGTTTTTAAGGCTGTATTTACCACAAAATAGAAACCTGATATCCTGGAGAAATACTCACTATTCATCTATGCTCACTCTCTGGCACAGCCAACTTTGCATATGGGTGGGCCGTGTGAGTCAGCCAAATCTGAAATTTGATAAACTCTTACCTCCTGTTTTTACACCATAACTGACACAGTCAGTGACTATATGTATCATATTAAAAACACATGTACTCTAACTACACAGTCATTACCTCTTGTTATTGATTTTTATCAACAAATGACAAGCAACATGGTTAGTTACTATAAAATGCTAACTGTTTCTTCTTCCTTCATTCTTCTCTAACTGTCGCGGACTCTCTTAGTGGTTTGTTTACAATCATATTTGACTCCCTTTCCCTACTATAAGGTTATGGAAATAGGGTGATTTGATTTAACAAAACTGATTATTGTAAGACAGCAATTAATTCTGACTGCTTAACTTGAACATTTATACATATTAGTTTTCTGAGTAAATAAGTAAAACGCCTTGTTAAACTTCCTTTCTGCCAAAAACCTACTACCATCTGTGTTCTGCATGGCAGCACTTTCTTATTTAATACATATGTCCCCCTTTTTTTGGAAGCATGTTAAAAGCTTTAATATGACATGAAACAGAAATAAAATAGTGAAAACACATTGTGTTTCAAGCATGAATGCGAAATTCAGATTTGTGACATTCAGAGACTTTGGGATTTCATGTGCCATCCATTAATTTGATGGCAATTCCATGAGTCCTCAATGTTAGAAAAAAATTTTAGTTGTAACGTGTATGCAATTTAGGAGTTGGGAGAGTTATTTTATTGTCTCAAAGACAGTTAAAGACCTAGTATTTGAAATAGGTTGAATTTCATCAAATGGTCTGAAAACCTCTAGTTAGATAAGACAACATCACGAAAAGCAATAGAATGCAAACAGTTTTGGCCTGAATGCTAGGAGGTACCAAATCTGGTCCCAGCGCTTCACTGACTGTACAGCGTTGCACACAGTGTCTGCTTTCTTACCTGTAAAAAAGCAGTTTGTGTTAGATCAATAATGATCACCTATAAATCCATCACCCAAATACAACCACTGCTCGCATTTTTAATGGCAGTAAGACCTTCCAACTTTTCAAATACTGTATCACTAGCACTGTTGCAATCTCATTACAAATGCTTTGTCCAGATTATTTTAAATGACTACGTAAGATTCTACCTTACACAGATATGCCATTATTTATTTAACCATTCTCTCTTCTTGGTCATTTAGATTATCTACAAATATATTTTAGTATTCCTGTAGAGACCCACAAGTCGTCTCTCACTCACACTTAGAGTGAAGGAATAGAGTTTATGGAAGCTGACCATCAGTGGCTCTACACAACAGAACTAAAAATACTGAACATCTGGTTCATGACTTGCCCAGTGCTTCTCTCCAGTTATAGATTAGTAAGCACCGTATTTATTTGTGATAGATACATTATCTGAGGTAGCTCGTGTCTTTTGTGCACTGGAGCAAGATCAGCCCAACCCCAAGGCCTGGTGACCAGAGCTCACATTCCCAGTGCCTGTGGATGGCTCATTTATTTAGCTTGTCTACCTTATCTTCTTATTTTTCTTCAAAATGGTGACAGTGATAATATTTCCATTTTCTCCTGCCTTAGCATTCCTTGTATGTATCAAATAATTTTTTTGCATAATTCTTCCATATAAATATTGTCAATATGCATTGCTGATTATTTAAAGGCGACAGTCGTAACTCTGACATCAAACATCATCTAAAGGAAAGTAAAATAAACTATGAAGTCAAGGAATTTGCCATCAAAACAATGCACTCTAAGATGCACAGCACCTGGCATGAACACAGAAGGTGCTCCATAAATACTTGCTGAATGAATGACAAAATCCAAAGGAAATTATCCCTCAAGAAAAATGAATGACTACTTCTGATATTACTATAGCTACCTCTTAATATGCCAGCTTTTAGGACATTGGTTTAAAAACCTGAAGCTGTGTGTTTTTCAGATTATTATTGTCTCTGGGCAAACTGAAGACAGGCTGTTTTAGGTTGATAGCAGTACCTCCTGGAAATGGGCAGTTATTGGGGAAAGGGAATGTGAAGCATGAAGTTGAGTGTCGTGACTAAAAAATAAGTAGCCAGACTTTTCACTTACCCATTGAATTGCACTTAAATTATCTATTTGGACAAAAGTTTAAACCAGAGATGGGTGTGTTGGCGGTGAGGCGTAAATGCAGAAGTTTCTGCCTGAGAATTGATCAAAGGGAACCATCCCTCAGTCTTCCTGTCAAAGATGATGCAATAATTACCCTGAAAACCAGGCAGAGGAAAGAAAACCACATTGGTTTGCGAGATGGCCTTTGTGAGGATAAATTGCCCTTTTCATTTTAATTGTCTTTACCTGACACGAAACATTTTTCTTCCTAGTTTGGCCACATACACCAACGAATAAGTGATAATCATTAGAACAAGCCTTCAAAGCAAACGGCTACCACAAAAAAATACTGGAGAAAAGAAATGAACTTTTTCTCTTAAGCAGAACTGCTGTCAACCTACATGCTTTGGCATCTTTCAGAGAGAGAGACAACATTTACATTTTTGACTGAAAAAAACAAAACCACTTCTTTTGTAATCTTCCTTTCATTATCTTACCATCACTATCATCTTTTTGTGTCCGCTTTTTTAATCTTTTAAATCAAAACTTCGTTCAGTTCAATGGAGTTCTTCTAACTTAAATTTAATAAAATCTGTGGGATTGACTGGAGAGAAATACACCACAAAGTTTTATAGTGGTTGTTGCTATATGGCATTACAGAGTATTTATAATTTTCTTTCCGTGTATCGAGAAGATTATTGACGGGAGAGCAAGAAATCAGAGCTCCAGCCCTGGCATCACCACTTTTATTTGTGTGACTTTGGACAAATCAGTTAGCTTCTCTGTGCCTCAGTTTCCCTCTCTGTAAACTAAAGGGGCCAGCAAGGTGATCTCCGAGTTTACTTTCAACTTTAACATTTTGTGGGGCTAGCTGAAAAGAAGGGTTAGCTTGTTACAACCCTTATGGAGGACAATTTGGCAGTGTGTCTCAAAATTACAAATGCATTTAACTCCTGACCCAGTGATCTCTCTTCTGGAAATTCCTCCTATAGATATACTTGTACAGACGCAAAATGAGTTATTCAAGGTTATTCATTACAGAATAGCTTGTGATAGCTAAAGGTTGGAAACAAGCTAAATGTTCACCAGCACCCTATGGTTCAGTAAATAATACACACGGCGGCATAGTAAACAGTTATAAACCCCTTTTAACATACATTTAAAATTTTTTTTGAACTACGTGTCAGGGACCTCCGTGCTGTAGGTACTCTGTGCCTGCTTCAGGTTAAATTGAAAAAAAAAGAAGAAAAGCAAAGCAAACTATGATATTTAAAGAAACGATTAGGCAGGATAGCCCAGAAGATTTTAGGGATCTGGGTGAAGTCTGTAAGAATAACCCCTTAAAGGAAACACTCTCCGCCGATTCGGGCCCTGAAAAACCGGAATTGAAATGAAGGCAAGCCAAATTTGCAGCTGGCTTCCTTTGCCAAGAATGATCCACTAGGGCACCGCCTATTTGCAGGGTGCGGCCGTCTGAATCGGGGGCTGCCTCTGCAGAGCGTAATCGGAAAGGTTGAGGGCAGCTGCCCTTCTACGGGACGGCCTTCCTTGAGCTTATCATCTGGGTTACTGAGGTCCCCTAGCGGCTGGAAAAGGAGGCCCGAACTGTCCAAATTTGACAGTAAACGCAGAGACCACAAGAGGAGGAGGCTGGGAACCAAACCTATCTCCAATCCTTCATGGCCACGACCCCCACCCCACGCATCCCCGATATCAGTAGGAAGTTGTCGTGCATTCTGAAGTGGGTTCTGAAGACACAGGGGTATGGACTAGGAAGATGATATTAAGAATGTACAGGAAGAAATAAATCTCGAAGTCTTTTCAAAATTCTGTAAAAGAGGCCTATTTTCTTTAGATGCTACCGTTTCTACTGAAGAATTACCTGTAAGAAAGAGAGAGGATGTTCTTTAGAATTGGGAGCTGTCATTTTGGACAAGATATTTGAAACCCTACTGTCAATCTTCCATCCTAAGGGATCACATCCCTCTGACAGGAAATGCCTTCCATATTCCTCCTAAATATGCAAAAGCAAAACAAAACAAAACTTGAAAATTGTTTCTTCTGCTCCCTGAGACACAAGGGCCATTGTCTGTCTACCTTTGGCCCCACGGATCTCGACAGGACGTCCTGGAGCTGGAGCCCAGACGGGGAAAGGTGGGGTGAGGTGGGGGGTTGATTGACGCACGCGGCAAGCAGCCTAAAGGAACCTGGGGGTGGGGCAGGACTGCGTCCCAAGGCTTTGGTCCAGTCTCCTCTTGAGTTTTTACTTCTCAACACCTCATCACTTCACAACAGCAAAGAAATCACAAGCAAACAGTCAAACTTAATCGGGGTAAGCAATAAAGTGATAAGTTCTCGCTACATGCTCTCCTCCAAGCCCTTCGCCACCGCCCCCGGACTGACTCGTGGCCAGAGTCTGAGGCTCCCGCGCAGGAGCAGAGGTTCCCACAGCGAGCAAGAGGTCTAGGATGCCTTTGGGTCTGTGTGTCCGTGTGAAACGGGACTGTCTTCTCCGCGCCGAGCCCCTTTTCCTAATTTCTAGCCTTTTAGGTCAAGAAGACAGTGAACCCGGCTGGGCTGGACGACTGGCCCCGGGCGAGACCGAGCGGCAGAGACTCAGCTCGGGGGTGCCGACAGGTGGGCTCCGGGCGCGGGGCGGCGGGGAGGGCACCCTCCCGGCGGACTTGACCGCCAAAGCCCCGGAGCCGGGGGGCGCGTGCGGCCCGCGCGGGGGCCGGAGGACTTGACAGATCGCAGGAAAAGAAAACAAAAAACAAAAACAAAACCCCTCGACTCCCCCACGTTTCTCCGCGAAGAAATCGTGGGTGGAGCAAAGACGGGGGTGATTAAGTAGAATTCCACGAGGCCGCCTCCGCCCGCCCACCCAGCGGCTCCGGAGCGCGGAGCGTCCCCGGGCCCCCGCCCCAGCCGGCTCCGGGCCGGGAGCGGAGGTCGAGGCGAAGCGAGCGCCTCCTTCCACCCGGGCTTCCCGAGTACTCGGATCTGCTCCTCCGTAGTAAACAAAGTGTCGCCGCCGCCTCCACGCTGGTTTGCCTCCTAGCAATCAAAACACTGAGAGGGCGAGAGACTCACAGAAACACTCGAGAAACACCAGAAAATAATAACAGAGATCCAAAAAAAAAAAGACAGTGAGTGTGTGAAAGAGAAAAACACCCCACTACCCCCCACCAACCCACTGCCGCCTCCCAGTGGAAAACCGGTCCCCGCCCCGGCGGGCGGCCACTGGCTGCTCGGGTCGCGGCGCCGCGCGCTCATTGGGCGCGCGAGCTGTCAGTCAGGGGCGGGCCGGCGCGCGCGCCGCCGCGGGCGGGGGGCGGTGGCAGATCCCGTAAGTCGGCCGGCCGCGTAGTCGCTGCAGCCGCAGCCGCCGCCGCCACATTCAACAGGCAGCAGCGCCGCGGTCGGGCCGCCGGGGAGAGCGAGCGGCCCGCGGCGTCCGTCCGTCCTTCCGTCCGCGGGCCCTGTCAGCAGGAGCGCGGCGCCCGCGCTGCCCGGGCCCGGCGACTCTGGCCTGCCGTCCCGTGCGTGCACCGAACCCGGAGGAGCCTCGATTTTGATGGACCCGCGAAGTTAAGTTCTGGGCTCGCGCTTCTACTCTGCCGCGCCTTCCTCCCGGTTTCTGTCCGCTCGCCGCGCCGACCTCGCCCCCCGAAATCTTGGACCGGCTCTTCGCGCCCCCTACCCTTGGTCCCCGGGGCTGCGCTGTACCCCTTCTTGGCTCTCCCGCGGCTGGGGGAGGGGCGGGGGTCACCATGGCCGAAGCGCCCCAGGTGGTGGAGATCGACCCGGACTTCGAGCCGCTGCCCCGGCCGCGCTCGTGCACCTGGCCGCTGCCCAGGCCGGAGTTTAGCCAGTCCAACTCGGCCACCTCCAGCCCGGCGCCGTCGGGCGGCGCGGCCGCGAACCCCGACGCCGCCGCGGGCCTGCCGTCGGCCTCGGCCGCCGCTGTCAACGCCGACTTCATGAGCAACCTGACCCTGCTGGAGGAGAGCGGGGACTTCCAGCAGGCGCCCGGCTCCGTGGCGGCGGCGGCGGCGGCGGCAGCGGTGGCGGCGGCGGCGGCCGCAGCTGCCGCCACCGGGGGGCTGTGCGGGGAGTTCCAGGGCCCGGAGGCGGGCTGCCTGCACCCGGCGCCGCCGCAGCCCCCGCCGCCCGGGCCGCTGTCGCAGCACCCGCCCGTGCCCCCCGCCGCCGCCGGGCCGCTCGCGGGGCAGGCGCGCAAGAGCAGCTCGTCCCGCCGCAACGCGTGGGGCAACCTGTCGTATGCGGACCTCATCACCAAGGCCATCGAGAGTTCGGCGGAGAAGCGGCTCACGCTGTCGCAGATCTACGAGTGGATGGTCAAGAGCGTGCCCTACTTCAAGGATAAGGGCGACAGCAACAGCTCGGCGGGCTGGAAGGTGAGTGGCCTCGGGGCGCACGGCCAGACCGGGAGAGTGTGCGGGACCCCTGGCCCCGCCTGAGGTCGCGGTGGGGCGGATGAGGGGGCGGCTGTGCAAGGTTGCTTGGCCTGAGAGAGTGGCGCACGCCGGCAGCGCGTGCAGGGAGCGGGCGAGAAGTCGCAAATGTGGGTGGTGGGCTTGCCTGGGAGCCGTCGGGGGACAAGAGTGTGTGCGTGCGCGCTCCAGGGAAAGTTGGAGCGCGACGGGGAAGGCTCGTTTGGGAACTAAGGGAGTAAGAAAAAGTACGCCAAGAAGTGGACATCAGGGCGGGCAGAAAAGTTCGCCCGTGGAAGGAGAAGGGGGTTCCCTGGAAGCCGCTCCCCACGGCCCGCGCGGACTCCTGCCAGTGCTCCTTTTCCTCCAGGACTTCGGGGCTGAGGGCGGCTCCTCCGTCCCCGCGGCGCGCGTCCCCCCAGCCGTGGCCGCGCCGCGGAGCCGTTTCCGCCGTGCTGGGTGGGGGAGGGCGCGGCGAGGGGCATCGGAGCCTCGCCGCCGGGGACCGGGCTGCAGGTGGAGGGGACAGGCAGGGCGCCAGCCGGCCCGTGGGGGCTGGGCGCGCAGTTTTGGGAGGCCGGTGTGCCTTTTGCTTTGTTTTGATTTTATCCGAAGTGACCTGGAACGCAGGGGCCCGGGCGCGCCGAGCCCGAGCTAGCGCATCCAACACGTGCGAAGGGGCGGCCACCGCCTGCGGAGCGCCGGCGCCCGGCGGCGCGGGGAGAGCTAAAGTTCAAGTGTGACCCTCGGCGTGGGCGTGGGCGGGAGCTGGCGACGACGAGGGAGGGGCCGCGGGCGCAGGAAGCGAGCGCCGTTAAAGGGCCAGCGCGTCCCGGCCGTGCGCTGCTGCGTGAGGCCAGCGCTTCTCTACGCAAGGAAGTGCCCCCAAACTTGGCCTTGCTCACTGTCCGAGGTTTTTACTTAAGCACGGAGAAGCTCCCCTGGGTGACCAGGGCTCGGGGTGTGTGTCCTCTCTTTCTCGCCTTGCCACCTCGGTGTTATTGAGCACAGAGGTACAGATCCGAGGGGTAAGGCAGGGGGCTTTGTGACAAGTGTTTTGGGGGAGTCGCAGTGGAAGTGCGCATCGAGAGGACCGGCAGGGACCTCTTGCCTCGGTGGAGGACTGTCGATGAGGCGCCTCTGGCTCCTTCTGTCTTGCAGAGAGAGACCAGGAGAGACTCCCTGTGAGGGCGGGCACATCCCTACCCCGAGGCAGAGAAGGCCCTCGGGAGGACGGGCTCTGGGGAGGCTTATTCGGGGTCCCTTCGCCCTGCGGCCTCCTGAAGCTGACAGTTTCTTACTGTCACAGGTGGAGGGATCTGTGTGAAGGTTCTCTAGTTGAGCCATTCCTTCCTCACCCGTCATCTTGCCTGTAGAGCATAATAAAGATTTATCTTTGTCGCGGAATTGTTATACTAGGGTTGTTTTACATATACTGCCATTCCTGTGGTTAATGTGTGTCAAAAAGGTTAAGTTACTCAGAGCGTATTGAAGTTCCTGGAGAAGGAGCCAGGATTTTATTTTTTCCAAAGTGTGTTTTAGAGTAAAAGTATCACTTCTAGACTCATTACCAGGCATTACATGCAGTTTTACGAAGTGTTTCGAAAGGTAAAGTGCCTCCTTACTTAAAGCTCGGTGTGTATTCTTGTAAGTCACAAAATCAGATTGTCTGCCAAAATCCAATTTGACTTAACATTTAATTTAAGTACTTGACTTACTTGCTCATCTGTCAGTCCTACTTGAGCTCTCATAAGCATTTGCCATTAAAAAAACCCTTTTTTTTTTTTGGACATTCAAAGTACAGTGTGTACTTACACCATTCTTTTACGTCCTTGGAAATGGATCCAGCCTACTTCAGCTTGCTGGAGTGCCTTTCTTTAAAGATAGAGAAAGGCAAAGTTTGGGGATTATTTTTGGTTTTGCCTCTCAAATGGCCTTGAATCAGGTTATTCTTAAAGTAGGAATGTAACTTGCACTTTAAAGATTTAATGTTTTTTAAAAAAATGGATTCTAAGGCCAAATCATCCTCCCAACCATTTTTATTGGGTTCTTACTCGTTCTGATTTTTTTCTCCCCAAATGCAATTATAATTTTGTTTTTTAAAATTTACTTACCAGAGCTAGAAGATCTAGTAAGTGTTAGTAAGGATTATCTGTTCAGAATTGGAGGCCCAGTGGCAGCTGCCAGTGGAAACCTAGGGGGGCTTTGGGAGGGAGCAGGCTGCCATTCTCCAGTGGGTAAATGTTTCAGGTGTGATCAGAGTCGGTTGCTGCAAGTCACATTCCAGCAAGTGCATTTTCACTTTGAGTAAAAGGGTATTTTAAGAAGAAAAGAAACAACCTGAAGTGTTCTAACTCATAACTAGTCTTCTGATTAGCGATTTCATAAAAATGAGTTACTTGTTAAAACCGAGTTTCATTCTCAGGTCTGAAAGACTCCACTGTTTGAAAGATTCATAAAAGGGAGAAATTTTACTGTGACTCTGAGCTTAAAAAAATCCAATTCTAAAATGCAAATCAACCCAAACTTAACTGTTTTAGTACTGAGCAGAGGCTGCTTTGGAATGAAATATTTCCTATGATTTACTACTACTGAGAATTGACTGAATCTTTAATTAAATGTAGTTTCTTGTGCTTTACTTCCTGGGGCCTGCTTGAGAGTTTGAAAGTTATTTGCATAGGACAAAATAGTTGGAAAGCTGTTAAAGAGTTCAAAAACGTCTAGTTCCTTAAATACTGGTTATATTTGCATAATATGCATTTTTTATTTGTAGGGATAGTACGTTAAATCTGCTTCACACTTGTTTTAATATTGGCTAGAACTGTCATAAGGTTACACACAAAGCAGAAGCTACGACTTTTTGGAAAACCCGGGATCTTTTAAACCATGTACAGTGTTTATAAATAGTGAAACTTCATTTCCATGACCTGTTTTATTCACAGAGAAAGCTTTCTAGAGCTTGGGAATTAGTATTGTGAGCTCTGGCTCTGTTTTTTTTTTTAATGGCAGTTTTGAGTTGACTTGTTTTTTTTGTTTTGATATTATAATTTGGAAGACAAGTTAAAAGAATGCTTCAACAGTAAGACTTGTTAAATGTTTAAATTGTTTTATTGTGAGAGCTTACACGTTATTTTAGAATGAAGTTTCTTTAATTTGGTTTATGAGCTGACAGTGCATTTTCTGGTATTTTGAAATTCACGTCTATTCTGTAATATGGGTTTTTAACCTGAAGGTGAGTAATTTGGCCACAGAGATCCCATGGCAGGAAGATGGCTGCTTTCTTGCTACAGTCACTTTTGACTTAAAGAATCCTGGTGAAGCCAACTTCTAGTTTGTTGTTGAATTTACCTTAAAGAAAACCTTTTTTCATAGTCGGGGGAAAATTTCAGTATATGTGTTTGAAGAGAGCATGAAGAAAGAAAATGGGTAAGAGGCTTATGCAGTCCAAGTATCTTATTTGCTAAAGGCTGAAAGTTATGTGAGACTGATGTGAACATGTCTTATGATGAAATATTTTGCTCTGAAATTCCAAAATAGATGTCAGATATGAGTACCTTAATTGTGACTCCTAAGAACTTTATTTTTATTCTACCTATGTTTTTGTGGCAAATCCTCGGGGAGATGTGGCCGGAGGGGTCCCCTCTATTTTTGAATGATACGATGATACTCAGCTATTTTTTTTTAAGTGGCAAATATTTGAATACTGGAAAGAAGATATTTTTAATTCTCATGTAAACTTTGAAAAAGGTTGAAGTTTGTTGACATTCTCCCCCTCCCTCCTTCCCCCCCCAAATTACTGAAAGGCTGTCAATCACATTGCCCGCGGACAGAAATATTGCTCGATACCCTGCACTGCACAGGGAATCTTTGAAGTGGACATTTGAAATGAGGATGAGGGGAAAGAATACTCACTGGTTAGTTAGAATCCCTAATAGGCTGGAAACTTTTTGCCTGTCTTTGTGCTCTAATCTTCCTTCATCCAAGCTCCTAAACTGCAATTCTGTATGACTTTCTAGGGGAGCAGCTGCCTGTATTTGCCTAGAATTTCTTTGGGGAGCCTGAACTGTTTGCGTTTTTCTGGAACACTCTGCCCTTGGAAACTACCCAGTACCCTGGCATCATGGGAATTTACTCGGTCAGTTTTTGTGTGTGTGTGCGTGCTGTAACTTTGGGGCTTCCTGGAATACTCTTGGAAAGGCAGTATAAACCCCATGGTGATTGGAGAGGGCAAAGGAGTTTGCCGTCGTAGGGAGCATGGAGTGAGCAGAGTGGATTCAGCCCTGCTTCTCTACCGTTCAAGATTTACCCTGGGCTTCATAGGAACAACTTGCAGAGACTTGCCTAGCCCCCCGGGGCCTCCCTTGGGTCAGATAACTACCCTTTTTTGGTGCATACAAAATTGTGAAGTTGATGTGGTTGTTTCTCAGTGGTGAAACAGAGAGGACCAGATGAACTTGGAAAAATGTTTACTTTCCGTGTCTAAGAGATAAAGGTTTGTATTCCAATGGATATGCTGTATACAAATGTGCTAAAGCATGGAAGAATTCAGCCTTTTTGCTAATTCCTGATTAGGGCCAATAAAACTCAAGTCAGTGGCACAGAAGTTTTTTGCGGCGAATTACTGCTTCTTATGTGTGGTCATCTAAGGAACGTATGAAACATGAAAATACATTTTTGTATACTGGTGATTTTATATGGTTCAACCTTTTTAAAGGTCCCGTCCCTCCCCCCCCCCACCCCATGGCATCCCACTTTGCTCAGTCTACCTGTGGTTTATCACCTAGTGGATTAAGCAGTGTGAGTACTGAGTTTGGGCTGAGTTATTCTCACCACTTGGAAGACATTTGGGCCACCTTCGTTCCCCCCCCTTTTCATCCTCATATAGCTTTTGATATAAGCTGAAAAAGAAAAGCAAACCTTTAGATTAGAAATAAATTAGAAAGCTAAATTTACAGTCCCTCTTCAGTTTATTATTTAGTGAATTTTCACCTTCATGCATTGCTTAAATAAGGACGTAAATTCGACGTGTGTCCTTTATTTCAGGCCATATATATTACAGAAAAATAGTGAGACAGGGCTGCGTGATGAGTTTCTGTAGCCCCCAGCTTTGGGTTTCTCATGAGTGTTGAAGGTGCACTCTTTATGGTCAGTATCTCACTAAGGCTGGCAAGGGTGTCTCAGTTCTTCGTTTTTCTCAGCTGTGCATTGAGCACCCCCTCTGTAGATATCCTTTCTTATTTGGACTCTCTTACATTGTATTATCCTGATGCTCCTCCCTATTCTGGCTTTTCCTCCAGTTGGTTCACTCATTGTTTTTCCTTCTCTTCTCAGTTGTAAGTATACTTCGGGACTAGTTGTGGACTTTCTATCTGGTTCTTTCCTATGTGGCTTACCCCCCTCCATTCTATGTCTCTAGTTACCTAAAGGCCATAAATGTCCCACTTTCACCTCAAATTCAACATGTCTAAACCCAGGCACGCTGTATTTCCTCTTACTCTTAGATGAGGTTCCCATCTCAAGTTCCCCAATTTGGTTAGTGGTCTAGTTAGCCCTTCCCTCATTTTTCAGACCTGGCTGTCATCTTCAGCACTTTCTTCTCGTGGCATTTAGTGTCCCAAGTCCACTAACTCTGCTTTCTCAGAGTCTCTTGAGACTTTCACTTCCCAGCCTCTAACCATCCCCCTAGGTTAGCTCTTTTTTGAGGTCTAGACCATCATGTCCCCAGGACTTGGGTCATCCTTTGCCTCTACTGGAAATTCTGCAAATTTTGCTTAGTCTGCAAGGCTCAAGTCACTTCCACCAACTTGCAGTCTCGGCTCTTGCCATGCCTTCTCGGTGTGAGTGCCTGGTAATCTCCTAATTCGTGCTGCTGTGTAGTACAATTTAACTTTAAGGTCTGCATGTTTTAGTGTCTCAGTTATATTGTAAATATCTGGATGGGAAAACAATTGAAACATGGGTCTTTTATATTTCAGCTTCCTGTGTGTTCAAGGTGATCACAACCTGTATTATATGAGAATAATTCTATTAGTAGTATAACTAAAGAGCTATGATTATTTTATTTTCAGTTGGTCAGAGTATTTTCCCCATTTGTTAATGATTATTGAGTACAAGATGTTGTACCAGATGCATTTGAATGATAGAGAAATGATTCAAACGTGGGTCCTGTAGGGAGATTAGATGTGACGTGTAAATAACTGTGATACAATGGTAGAAAGGGTTAAGTGCCTTAGAGAAAAATGAGTTCTGTGTTGGCCATTGAGATGGGCCTTGAAAATGGGTTGTTATTCTCCTAAGATCTCATTATGAAATTTTTCGGATGTTCAGCCAAGTTGAAAGAATTCTACATTGAATATTCATATCCCTACCACCTAGTTTCTACTACTACCTTTTTTACACTTGCTTTTATCATATATCTGTCCATTGGCACATCCATCTTTCTATCCATCTTATTTTTTAAATTTACTTTTGAAATGATGGACTGGCATTCATAAAGGCATAAAAATAGGGGAAGCATCAGTTTCTCTGAGTGATGGATATCCCATGAAATACACACAGAAAGTTTGAGAAGTATAGGTAGGAGAGTCTCTATTGTCAGATTGAACTTGGACTTTATATAGATTACGAAAATAATATTGTGTTATAGACAAAATTTTTTTGTGAAATTTCATCTTTATCTTTATAAGAAATTATGAAAATAGGATTGCATTTGTTGTTGTTGTTGTTTTTTAAAGACTTTATTTTTCCTTTTTCTTCCCGAAGCCCCCTGGTACATAGTTGTATATTTTTAGTTGTGGGTCCTTCTAGTTGTGGCATGTGGGATGCCACCTCAGCATGGCCTGATGAGCGGTGCTGTGTCCTCGCCTAGGATCCAAACCGGCAAAACCCTAGGCCGCCGAAGCAGAGCGCATGCACTTAACCACTTGGCCACGGGGCTCGCCCCAACTGCATTTGATTTAAAACTGACATACAGAATTTGGTAATATGTGGAACAGATTATGTAATTGACTTAATAGTAGGCATTTACAAAATATTTAGCTTTTTCCTTGGTCTGTTCTTTAAAATTAGCTTTCATGCTCAGTGTCCTGGGAGCAGAGAGATTCAAAGAAAGATAACTATTGAATATAATTCTTGTTTTTTTTTTAAAAAAATTGGAAATTCTGAAGTTGAAGTTAGCCACCTCAGAATATGCTTAGGCTAATTGTGAGGGAAAGTTATGTTGGCTTAAAAAGATGCTTTAAAATTTAAATGTCAGTTCTAATACTGCATTAGCTAAATATTAGATATCCTTGATAACTTTCTCACTGTAATATATCTTTATCCACTAACCTAAGTACAGGAATGAAGAAGGTTATAATGAGATGCTTCAGCGGATCCAGAGGAGGTTAAATTTGGGTAGGCTAACCCCAAAATTGATGGCAAACAGACAAAGCTGAATGTATTCAGAATACTTGGAGTGAGTCTGACTAGCTTATGGTGAACTAAAAGGTTTATGCAATAAAAACTGTTGTGGCATATCAAAAGTCACAAATACAGATTTATTAAAACTTATTAGCCATTTAGAAATAACAAGTGTTGAAATGTAGAAAGCTATTTTCGTATTATGTTTATACCTATAGTAGCAGATAGTGTTTGTTTAAAAGATACCCTGCTGGGGAGTGGGAGACAGTGAAACAAACATAGACTGGATAGCTCACTACTGTTAGGTTGTATTAAATGTGTAAGTTACCCTCCAGGTGGACAAAATAGCTTTCACAGTACACCAGGATACCTACACTTGGCGTGCTTCCTAAGATGTCAGGGTGAATCAGTCAGAAGCAACTAGGAAACCGTATGGAATTGGCCAATCTAATTTTTCCCACTATTAATGTTTGTAGATCGAGTCAGTTCGAAATTGCAGCTCATCTTTGGTCTTTTCATTGGGTAAGTAGAGAGTTGTGTAAAACATCCTCATGCTTCAACTTGTGTGTCTCACTTGGTTCCAATTTCGAAGGAGAGAAGTGTAGGTCTCATCTCCCTCTGGGAGGAGAGGTAGAAGTCAATTTGTAGATCTGTGGGAGGACAGGTCATTTCTTTCAAGGTAGCTTGTCCTATCTGACACTGTCACACGAGTTCTTTAATTCTTAGGGATGGTGGATGGCACATCTGTCTTCTCAGAAGAGGCTGCCACCTCTAAAGGGTATAACCCATTGGTCTACACTGCGGCACCTGTGACATGGACATGCTGTTATCTCCACCAGGCCCTGCTCTCCTCTCACACACCCTTGCCAGCCGCATACATGGAAATCCTGAGGCTGCCACCTTTTTGAATGTGGCTTGGTTCCAAATCTCTCTATGGGTCTTTGAGACCTAAAAAGAAAATCTTTTCCTGCCTTCATTAATTTTTCCCCCTAGGTGATATTTGCCTTAATCACAGCGTCTTAATTCTGTATGGCTTAAGTTACAGAACTGATGCTAATGCTAAGCCCCTGACGTTAACAGCTATGGATATGCTGCCCAACTCATCTAATTAAAGCAAAGCTGTGATGAAGGAGGGTGGGGGGGCGCTTTTTCCATTTGTTTGATTAAGCATATTTCTTGGATGAACAGATTTTTCTCAATTGCTGTTTGTTGCACATCTGGAAAATGGGTCATGGTTTTGTGAATCTCAACTTTTGTTACATTAGAGATTTGATAAGCATCAGAATTAAGGAAAAATGTTTTTCTGTTTACAGCCATGATCCTGAAGTTGTTACAGAATTGCCTTTGCACTGCATGTGAGGGGTCTGCTGAGTTAAAAATTTGAAAGTAGCTAAAGGAACCTGGCATCAGGAAGGGGGAGGGGACCTCAGTGGGTGCATTTTGTAACTGCAGTAAAAAAATCTCAAAAGAGCATGATTAACCGGCTGAGTCTTTCTGGACTCTAGCCGAGAGAGAGGCCTAATGAGGAAAGGAGGAAGAGGAGAACCAGTTTGGATTGTGTGGGAAGATAAAGATCTTTTCAGTAGTTTGGTATCTCTTGAATAATTATCTGAGGCCTAGAGGCACTTCACTAGAGGCCTCCTCAGTCCCCCTCGTCTTCATATCAATTTTACTTCTTTTAACCTAGAAAAATTAGTGTTTTTTCTCCCTCACTACCATGCCACAGAAGCCTGCCGCTCAGGTGGCTTGAGGGAAGACCCATGTTGTCTGAGTGAGAAATCCCTACGCAAATGGAATGGGAGGGTTTTATGAGGGTGAGTGTGAAAAGGGCTTACCCTGCATTCTGTATCTGAAAAGAAATCCATTTGGATTTCAAATCCATTTTGGAGAGAGAAATTATAATTGAATTACATAATTCCTACGCTTGTAAATATTGTGTCCTGCAAAGCTTGAAAACAAAATAACCACATAAATATTTAGGAATGGTCTATACAAGTAAATATCAAATACCTCAGACAGTTTGGTTGCTTGGAAGCAAGGTCGAAGGAAATGGTTTGCATATGGTTTAGCTAGAGGCTCTTATTTTGGCAGATTCTTGAGGTAATGACGGTCAAATGTGGATTTTATTGTTTTAGTTTGACGTAAAAGGAATTTTTTCAGTTATTTTCATATAACCTTAAGTGTAGGGTTGCATCAAGATAAATGCATCAAGATAGGTCCATTCAGTCACCATAATTTTGTATCAGAGATGATGTTGCTTCTTGACTCTGTGATGCTTAATTTGCGGAATCATCTACTTGTCACACCATTAGAGGGTTCAGTGTCAGGTTTCAGCCCGCCATACTGTGATTTGAACATGAGAGAATCTCAGCTAGTTTAAGGCCAGCATTACATCACCTGTCTGCACCAGCCGACCTCCCTCTCTGCAGGGAGCTGAGGGGGAGGTAGCTGAGGGGAACATGCAGAACTTGTAAATATCAACTGAGGTTGTTTGTGTTCTTGGTACCAAGCTGGTTACATCTCTGTAAAGCCTGAATGTAAACGTTTTCCCTCTGGATGGGTAGATATGCATGCCATCATGAAATTTACATGCAATGAATGTGAAAGCTTCCTGTGGACCATCCTACTGGGAGAGTTTTATGTAATCCGTGGGACTGAATTGGTCTCTCTTCTTCAACCTTTTAGAATTTAACTTTCTCTTCAGTGGTCCATTATGACATTTGCATACATTGAATGTGAAAGATTCCTATCCTCTCTTCTGTTACCTGTGTGCCCAAATTGTTTTCTTGAACTCTTTAGAATTCATGAATTATGAATTATTTGGGGCCTAAGTTTATTACATGCATTAGTATCAACATGCAGGGTTTCACATTGATATAACGCTGATTTAAAACCAGTATTTAATGGCTTTACATTTTAGAAGAGGTCACCAAAATGGTATTTATTCCTGTTTTTGTTCTCTTGTGCAGTATATGGGATAATTAAAAAGTTAATGCTGAAGAAATTTATTAGGGTTAAAAACTCTTGTAGTTAAGTGTTTTTGATGTGATTTACATCTTTTGTGGTTCTGTAATGGATGCTTCCCCAGCTGTGACCACACTGCTGTGTAGCAGTCCTGTAATACCATATTCCGGTATTCCTGGCATGTTTTTTTGAGGTGCTTTGTATTTCTTGAAATGCTATTTTGAAACCTTTGATAATTAGTTATACTGAGAACATACTAAAGAAAAAAAAAGAAAACAATTCAGATTACTGAAATAAAAATTTTAAAGCATGGTTGTCATGAGCTTTAAGAATTACCCTGCCCACAGTTCAGTGTTTAGGTGGGTCCCCCTGTGTTTGGGGACTAGTTCCCCACTGTCTTTCACCGCCCTTTCGGAGACTGCCCTTCCTCATGATCTTTTCAGCCTGAGTTTCTTACTGTGGCATCTAAACTCAGAAGTAAATATTCTCAAAGTAATCTGCTCCACTTAGTCAAGTTTCAAGCTATTTAATAAATAATTTGAGTACTAAAGCTTGTGCCATTGCATATTCCTTAGTGTGATTGCTTTATTTTTTTTCACAGTAATTTTATTGAGATCATAATAGTTTACAACATTGTAATTTCGGGTATACGTTATTACTTATGAATTTCTGAATAGACTTCCTCGTGCTCACCACCAGTAGTCTAATTTTTGTCTGTCACTGTACATATGCACCCCTTTACCCCTTTCGCCCACCCCAGACCCCCTTCCCCTCTGATTGCTTTATTTTGAGCTAAAGGTGAGGCTCTTGGAGTTATAGAATAAAAGAGAGAGAATATTATATTGATACACATGTAGCCCATATTTTTGCTGAGTGTTTTTTCTCCTCAAACTGTGGGGAGGCGCATGTTTGAAGTCAGTTTCAGGGCTGGCCTGGTGGCGGTAGTGGTTAAGTTCCCGCCCGCAGTTCGCGTGTTCGGATCCCTGCGGCAGACCTGCTTACTGCTCATCAAGCTGCGCTGTGGCAGGTGTCCCACATACAAAATAGAGGAATATTGGCGCAGATGTTAGCTCAGAGTCAGTATTCCTCACCCCCAAAAAAAAAGGTCCATTAGTTTCAGAATTCATTACCATTTGACTGCATGCCTTCTAAATTGTATTTCTAAGAAACATGTTAAAAATAATGATTATTGGGCCATGTGATCCTATGAATAATGTGTAAAAGATCTTGGGTTAGATCAGATATTGAATGTATCCATAGAAAGACCCTACTTAATTTCTTTTGTGATGAAATTATGGAGACATTTTAATCAAAGACAAGCTGTGGATGGCTGTGGTTCTGAGACCAACCATGACTTGTGCCTCTGTTTATATAAAAGGCAGGAAGAGAAAGAGGAAAACACATTGAATCTCGGAGTCTTGAGCTGAGATGGATTCTACTGCGATTGACAGCTCAGGGCCTCCAGTTAAGCCTTATTTACACTCCCCACCCCCATTTGTGTTTCAAATAACTCTTAAAGGGGACCGGGAGGAGGAAGTAATGAAGTCTGAAGGATAAAATGGAAACTTCAAACATTTCCGATTCCAAGGTAATGCATCAGAGGAATTCCTTTCATGACTCAATTCTTTGTGATCCTTAGCTGTGTGGATGCGCCCCTGGGATGTGAAATGGAGACCCCTCCTTTAGTCACATGCCCTGTTAAGCTTGTTTCTGGTTGGCTTGCTGAGACTGTTTCCGGGAACTCGCTTAAAAAAATGACATTGAATTTTATTAAGCAAACTTTCAAGTCTGTGACCTGCCTTTTGCAGAAAAGGTCGCCTCTCTGGTCGGGTGTCCCTGCTCCCTCAGGCTGCTATCTTGTTACTCTGGCCTGAAACAAGTTAGCAGCCGCCTTCCTGCAGACCTGCACAGGGCACATCAGGTCATGGGCCCGCGGATAAGAGTAGAATGACTTGTTAGGCCACATTTACTGTGCAAATGAACTTGAATGTCACGAGGACAGCATACCTGTGTAGAGTTAAAAACTTTCTAATTTAATGCCCCTTCCGTCTTTCATCAGGTTATAGCTTTTGGATTTATAGTTACTGATTCTGGCTATAAATATATTAAGGGTATTTTTGTTTGGCCAAATATGGGGCATGACTTTTGACATCCTGCTTGGCATGGCTGGGAGTTTGACATCCTTCAATGTAGCTGGAGTTCCCTTGCTTTGTTTCCTGTGATAGTGTTGGGGGAATACACATTTTGGCTCTTTCCACCAGAGGTGGAGGGAAGACAGGAAGAAAGTAAAATTGGAACGCACAAAGAGGTTATTAATTATTTCTGCTGGGTGTGGTTCAGTTGGCGTGCCTTTTATAGGGCCTACCAAAGACTTTAGTTAGTGCAGAATACTAAGACAATGCTGTAATCATATTTAGCTTTATTTTCTTTGATCTGGATTTAATTTTTGCCTAGTTTGACATTTTAGGGTCTTTGAACTCTTTTGTGTTTCAGTATAAATGATCGAAAGAACTAAATCCCTGCCTTCTTGTGACGCCCTTACCGGTCCTAAGTACGCCATCAACAGCGGAGAAAGATGCAAGGGGAACGCATTTGCACTTCTCCCCCGAGGTGGGGAGGGTTTTGCTGCTACTGACTATAAGTTTATATGTGTGATTCTGTTTCCTGACTGTAGTCAGAACCACCGTCAAAAATTATCAGCTTTGAATTGTCGTGAAATTCAAGTGTCTAAAATTTGTTGAAGTAGAGAGAAATGTTGAAGCCAGAGTTTTACAAAAGTCAACTTTTGCTTTAAGTGCTTTAAACAGAAAACTATGATTCTCCCCCACCCCTACCCCGTTCCATTAATAGGCTTGCTTTTTGGTCATTGATTTTCTCATTTCCCATCTATGGCTCATACCCAGGTAGATGGGTAGATTAGTTAAAAATGTAGGTATTAGGGAGTCTGTCTGTTCTGTTCTCATCCAGTAGAAGAAGAATGCCACATGGACCCTTCTAAGCTTTTTGAGGGCACAAATCTAAATGGCACTCATATTAAAAAGGCATTTCTTTCTTTCTTTCTTTCTTTCTTTTGTGAGGAAGATTGGCCCTGAGCTAACATCTGTAGCCAATCTTCCTCTTTTTGCTTGAGGAAGATTGTCGCTGAGCTAATACCTGAAAAGGGCACTTCTTTCTGATCATCTCCTACTCCCCCTCCCTACTTTTTCACCTCTTCTTTGCTTTCCTTCTTGGTTCCAGCCCTCTCATTGATTTGATTTGTTTCTTCAACCTATCAGTGTAAATTAAGTGAAAATTTTCTTTAAAGGTTATTGCTGATTACGGGTGTGTTTTACTTCTTTATAACACTCCTGTTGTATTTACTACTGGCGTTGGAAACGGTCAATAACTTATTATAGATTTGATCCCATTAACAAGACTTTACAAGTAGAAGATTTAATGTCTGACAAGTTGTCTGTATAGGAGTTATCTTAAAGTGTTGGCATTCCCACTTATTTCCTAGTTCTTTGGTTTTGGCTCAGGGGTTCAAGTTTATTAAACTTTGTGTAATGCAAGTTGTGAAGAATCGTGGAATTTTAGTTTGAACAAATTTTGAAACTACTGCCTGATCCAGGAGCCTCTGCTTGGCCATGTGGAGATTTTGAGAATCGACTACCTCCCACACTGCTAAAAAGTTTATTTCTGTATTGAGCTTGTTTGCCTGTAATTCCCACCCTTCCCCACCCCTGGCTTGCTTCTGGTTTTGGTTTTGGGAGCTACATTGAATTAGCTTATTTCCCCTTCGCATACATGGACTCAATTCGCGTAATTGTTCATTTCCCTGCTAACCATTTGTAACTCCTCAATAAGCCCTTCAGAGGACTTAGATTTCTACATGGTGCCGAAATGCAGAGCCCCAGACCGAGTCTTGTGTTGTGGATGGGAAGTGACCCGTGAAGTGTACTGCAGGGTTGGTAGTGACCCTGTCCAGGGACACCATGCTTCTGGTAGGGGGCTTGGCAAAGCCTGTGCTAGCTTTTGGATGCTGTGTCACCCTTTGACGTGGCAGAGAGGTACAAGAGGACAGGGCTCTAGAGGCCTGTGTTGATTCACCAGTGTTTGGAGGATGGCGGTTCTGTGCTTCACCGGAACGAGCTCCAAGTCCCACATTAAGCAAGGCCCATAAAGAGGAGATTGACAAGGAGGAGAGTAACTGAGGGCAGTAAGCTAAATGGAAGCAACTCTGTGTATTTTAAGCTAAAAATCTGTATGTGTTTGTATACCTGTCTTGAAAGATATTTTTGCTAACTTCAGTTTGTACTGGTAAGTAGGCAGGGGAAGGGAAGGGGACAGCTTCTCTGGCCTTGGATAGTTTGGATGTATAGATGTACGTTTCCACTGAATCTGCATTACCAAATCCATCCCCTTCTGTGAGGTGTAGTTAACCTACGCTTGACTTTTGGGACGAGAGAACCACACCAAGGTGCAAGATGAGTAATCATAGGCATATCACTGTTAATTCTAGGTTCAAATTGTCATCAGCCGTTCTCACTGAGCTAAAATTGTGTCCTCGTGCTTTTCGGTGGTGAATCTTGAACCTGTCGCTAGCCGTAATCTAGCTTAGCAAATTCTGCAACCTTCCTGCTCCGTGTTAAATACGGAAATTAGTAACTTTAGATGGGTGGTGTTGGCTGACTTCACATTCCAAAGTTTTACATTTTAATTTCTGGCCTAGAAAATATGAGGCCATGGATGGGAAAGTCTCCACATTAATAAAAAGAGTTAAAATCTCATAGTAGTGTGGTGTTTGTCCTTTAATGAGGATGAGAGAATGCTGCCACTGTGTTTTGGGTGAGTAATTCCATAGATAGACATTTTATCTGTTGATTACAGAGATTTGACTCAGTCACACCAGGCTTTATGGGGTTGGGATCTCCAATATTGAAGGCTCTCCGCCCCTGTAAACCACTTGGGAAGTGCCTGAGCCAACGCTGAATGTGTCACCTGGCACATCCCTCCGGACTCATGTGCAGATCTTACATCATGAGTGTTCCTCCAGCTCCACTGGTTTTGGCACTTGCCCCATCTCTGCCTTGTCGTAGGTCCTCCTTTCATCCCCCCACCTCATCTCCCCTTTCCACAGTCACTTTTTCCTTACTGTTGGAGGCAGCAAAGTCCCCACTCTCCTTGTCAGTCTGCATGGAAACTTTGCCTCTTTGGCTTCACATGGGGTGAGCTGAGGTGGAAGAGGAAGACTAGTCTAGTCTTAATCACAGATTGTTGGGGATGTGTGTTTAACCTTCCTTCTGTTCAATTTCTCTGCCTGTAATTTTGGACAGTGATAATTGGCCATTCAGTGCCAACAAAACATGCTTGGAGATCTTGATTAGATAGATTTTCTCACACCCTGGGAGGGTGCCCTTAGATCACCAGGGTATTCCAGAAACAGTGTTGGGGTCATTTCAGAACTATCAGAACTCCCTCTAGTATTTTTTTGTAGTGTCCTCATGAGCCTAGCCCAGATCTATAATTTTGTGGTAAATATTAGGAGTTCTGGATTCTGTTCCTAGTTCGGTAAGCAGATAATTCGTATTTAGACAAGTCACATCACTGCTATAGTACCTTCTTCATCTGTAAAATGGGGTTAATGATACCACTGGGAAGCACTTGTAGGGCAAGTTGAGGTGCTCAGAGCAGGGAGCTGGATAATTATGCCGTATTATACGTTTTAGCATTAGCCAAAAGACTTGGACTTAAAATTCAAAGTAGCTGGGAGTCTGGAGCTTTCATTTTTTTGTTTTCGGGCTTCCTGATTATGTGGAATATGTTTAGGTAAAAAACCAAAAAAGAGCCAAAACACCTAACTATAGACCAATTTTTCCTAGTAATTCTGCAGTAAGTTTGATAAGGGCACTTTGGAAGACTTATTTTGTATTTTGGAAGAACTTCTGATGGAATGGCAAAATACCTGGCAACATGAAAAAGTAGAATATAAAATTGTATATAAACTGATCCAATTGTTATGAAGTATCTTTCAATTTCAGTTTTCAGTTGTGTGAAATACCTGGAAGGAATATTTCCAGATGTTAGTGGTGAGTTGTATTTGGATTGTGTAAATATGGGTAATTTATTTTTTCTTTATATTTTGCCTTTTTCATTTTAAGCAACAAACAACTTTTGGTGGAAACATTAAGGATTTTGAAATTAAAATGAAATTTGTGGCTTTCCATCTCTGTTCCTTGAGAGAATAATGGATTCAAGCAAGTATTCATTTGTTATACTGTTACATTGTTAAAGGGATGAGAAGAGGATGGAGTTAGGCTTTTATGTTTAATATTTAGTTGCATAAACATATAATATAAGGTAGATATCATTACTGTCCCCATTTTTTAGATGAGGAAACTGGGGCACAAAGTTAAGTAATTTGCCCAGTGTCATACAGTTAAGTGATGGAACCAAGATGCCAATGGATTTTTTTATTGTAGGTTTTAGAGTCTCAACCATTTCACTCTGCTACATCAGAGAGAAGGATTATCTTTGGAATCTTGGAGAAAAAACTAATTTAAGGTTGGAAATAGGAAGGCAAAAGAAAATTAGCGGATAGACAATCAGTTAATTAACAGAATCTAAACAATTAATTAATCTATTGACAATCCTAACAGAAGTTTTGCTGGCTTGTCCAGCTAGTTAACTGGACTCTTAAAGATGAAAAAGTACTTTGATATGGTGAATTTGGGTTAGTGAGTTTTCTTGACCACTGAGGAGAAGGAGTGCATTTGTGGTGGTGATTAATGAGCATTTGGGAGGAGTTGACCGAATGACCCAGTTATGGCTCACAGTGTGGCAAAAAGGAGTTGCCCCACGTTTTCCTCACCAGGTGGATGAGTGGGCGCTAGTCCATTCCACTGTGGGCTCTGTCACCCCCTCCACATGCTGCTTAGAAGGAGGAAAAGTATTTCTCTTCACAGGGAGAGGGCCTGGGCCTGTTGATGCTCTAGGGCTGACAAATTGAACAGATACCCATTAGGACAGAAAAGACTTGGTTTTTGGGGTGAGCTTAAGCTTCATGAAGGCTCCTGGCCCTCATTTAAGGGACAAGGACGAGATGAAGTTCTTAGTTAAGCTGTCATGCAGACTTTACTAAGTGCTAGTTAGTCTTGCTTTCCATTTGGCAGTGTCTCCATTGCGTGGATAGGAAACTGAGGCTAAGGGAGGCCATTGGGCTTGCTTCAGACCACCCTCCTGGAATTGGTAGGAATTGTGCCAAAGCTGCCCTTCCTACTAGATCACCAGTTAGCCTGTATAACTCCTGGGATTCCCCTTGTTGAGAGAGTCTTTTGGTTTTGCTCTGAAAGTTACATGGAGAGAGTAGTGTGTTCAGAGACAGCGATAGCCCAGGCTTCTTCGGAGGCAGGTGTTGCTTGGTTTTGGATCCTGCTTCCAGATAACATTCATCCTCTCTGTCTTTCCCTGTCGCCTTCACAAAGCACGGCCGCCTGTAGCAATTCTTTCTTTCAACTGCTCTTGCATATGTTGCTCGTATGAAGTGGTGGCATGTTGGATTTTTCCTGAACAAGTAGTTCCTAATAGATGGATAGGATTTGTGCCATGTTAGCTTGGGGTATATGTAGAGGGTTATTAATATCTGTCTCATTAAAATCATGGAATTTCTGTTTACCTAGGTAGAAGGGTTCCCTGGGGCAGGAGTGTTTAGAACCTTGAATATTGTCACCAAATCCATTCAAGCTTGTTGAACTTAGCAGAACTTTGGGCAAGTTAACATTAATTGTAGGTTTCCTCATCTGTAAAACGAGAATAATGCTTCTCGGGATTGTTGTGAGGGCTGAGATTGGGGTTGCCATAAGAAGACAAAGGTTGCCATCTCCCCCATCCTCGATCCATTTTCTCTGCAGAGATTTTTCAGATAGAAGGGAGTAAGGAGGAAATTCTAAACATTTTTATGTTCTTCCTGTACAGAAGACTAGGCCAGTCGTTCTCAAATGCGGTGGGGGTGGGAGGGTGGGGATTTTGCCCCCCCGGGGGACATTTGGCAATTTGGGAAACATTTTTGGTTGTCAGAACTGGGCATTGGGATTGCTTCTGGCCTCTAGAAGGGAGAGACCAAGATTGCTGCTAAACATCCTACAGTGTTCAGGACAGCCAAAGAATTATCTGATCTCAAATGCCAGTACTGCTGAGGTTGAGAAACCCTGCTTTATGCAAAATTTCCCTGTATTTTTTTTCTGCAGTAAAGTCCCTTTATTTGTTATTTACTACATGACTTCAAACTAAGTGACTTCAAGACTTAGAGAGACTTCTTAATGCCCTCCACCCTCAGCCTGGCATGAATACAGAGTCTGCTTCAGTTCTTCTCATCATTATCATCAGAGGGCATGCATTTTCTCAGAACGAGTGCTGCCTGCTGAAATCTTGGATCCCGGGTGTGTCTGTGTTAGCAGAGGGCTCAGCCCAGGCCTGATCCTCGCACCTTTACAGAAGGGGCATTGGTCATGCCCGGCTCCTCCTGCCGTGCTTCCCTACCCCGCGCTGGTACATCTGTAGTACTCTAAAGCTTTTCTTGATTTCCTCCCAGCTGAATGGGATTTCTGTTTCCTTTGATTCCTCATGATGGGTACACTTTCTCATGGAATTTGGGTGCTAATGGAACATAGGTTTGCCTCTTGCTTCCTGTTTCTCCTTGAATTGCAAGCTCTTTGGGGCAGAATTCTTCTCTTTCCTGGTCCCTGCAAACACCTGAATACAGTTTCTCACACATATTGGGCGTGAAACAGACATTTAGAAAGTAACACATTGTATTTTTCTTGTTGAGGACGTGAAAGCAATTTATTTTATTCTTTTATATCTTCTTTCATCACTTCAGTATTCCTCTGCAAGTTATATTATGATGATGATGACGCCAGAGATTCTCATCTGGCTTGACATGTTTTCTAGACCAACCTTTTAAATTACCAGGTCCCTAAATTATCTGTTTCACTGTTGTCATTGTACTAGCCTAACCTAAACCAATCCATGCTGTTTCTAAATTTAGAATGGAAGAGAATCCTCCACAGTATTCTAGTCTTCTCTGGCCCTGAACTATGCTGACAGAAAAATAAATTTCAAGAATTTAAAAAAATGCAGTTGAAGGGGGCAATCATTGTTAACTAAGTAATGATCTGTTGGTAAAAATGTTTATTGCAACTTGGAAATGACCCTAAAGTGTGGGGCTTCAAAAATTTTAGTCTTACCTGTAGTTAATTTACAAATAAACGTAAGATTTTTCTGAAAATCTGTTGTATTGATTATGTGAACCATAGATTTGATCGTTATTCTCATAAAGTTATTAGTGGCTGAGGAGGTCAAATGTGCTAGAGTGGCTAAGAGCTTGGGTTTTGCTCGTTACACTGCCTGATCGAATCCTGCCTTTAGTACTTGTACTTAGCAACTTTGTCACTTGGGCAATTGACCTCACTGTGCTGTAGTTTTCTCTTCTGAAAAATGTAAATGATAACTCTTATAAGTTGTGAAAACGCAATAAAATATGAAATATTTTACTGCCGTGTTTGGCACATAGGAAGAGTATTAAAAATGATAGCTATTATCGTTACTTTAGCACAGAAAGAGTATATAGAAGGCAGAAAATACGAGGCTGTCATTTTTCGGGTTGGTTAAAATTTTGATAGACAGCAAGACTCAGGTCAAGGGTGAAATCTCAACGTGGACCTGTTGTAAGCTTGTACACTAACATCAGTGAGTGTAAGACTGCCACCACTCCTATACAGGCTGCTAACTGTCGAGTTGGGAATCTTTCTCTGATTTTTGAATCCAGACCTGAATAAGACCTGTGAGTCAAGTTCCTAGTCTCTATGCCTCTGTTTCTTCATCTATAAGTTGGGGTAATAATGATTGGGGGTAGTTATATGATATGAGTTATACATATAAATATATGAGTGAATATGTATAAAGTGCTTAAACAAAGTTCCTGGCACACAGTCAGTGTTGAAGAAATGTCATTGTTGTTAATTACTGTCACTTATTCTGTTGTGCTGGGTGCCAGCTGCTGTGCTAGGCTTGTTGCAGATGCTATTTCCTTCTCACAGCAATCTTTCCAGGTAAGTAGTATCATCAGAAGACCCAGAGAGTTGGAAGTACTTTCCAGGGTTGCATAGCTGGTTGTGCAGTTGTAAGTGGCAGGGGTTTAACTGACCGCACTGCTTTTTCCACAGATGTGTGCTCCTTTGGTCCTGTGAGATGCATATTCTGGGTCCCCAGGGAGGGGGCAGCAGTTAGAGTGCAGTGCATCTCGTGGTCGGGACCGCTTGCAGGCCCTGGAGGGTGAGCAGGCAAGCCCCCACTGGAGGGCAGAGGACTCAGTGAAGCCCGCACCCTCGTTGGAGAGTGTGCCTGGTGGCCAGGGGCCCTTCCTGCAGAAGGAGCCAGCCCTGCCCAGTTGTAGAGGGCAGTGCTTAGAGGTCAGAAACCTAGGGTAAGGGATTGCCCGGATATGACATCTTCTACATTCTCAGCTGTATACAAATACTCTGCCAGAACCGTTGTAAAAATATTTTCATTATAGTCTTAACAGCATATTTGTTCAAGGATTATAAACCTGATTACAGAAATTTCAATAGTGTTTGACAAGCACATTATGAAGCTGAGTGAAAACAAAACTGACCATGGTGATTTCTTGTTTCTTTTTAAACGGTCCCCCGCACTGTATAAAATGCCTCCTCCCCGTTCCCATGGATTGCAGTATTAAACTGCAAATGAAGTCTTTACAAGTTGCCCTCCGTGTTAAAGAGCTTTTTATTAGAAACAATTAATTTTTTTTCTAAATATTGAAAGAAATTGTAGTGGTTCTGTAAAGCTGCAGATATTTAGTAGCCTACAGAAAAATTTTATCATCTTGAATTTGCTCCTTATCTTCTTTCTTCCTTAGGAGGAATTGAGGAAACAGAATGAATTGGGAACCAATATTTTTCTAAACTATTTTTTTTGGTTGGTTAATGTGAAATTAGGCCTTATGGTTTCTTGATTGAAAGGCTCTTCTGTAAGCATTTCTGATGTCATATACTTCATTTCAGGCGGATAGAATAATGCCAGGTGTCCCGTGAGGTAGATGATTTGTATACTTGGTTATGACTCATAAATGTTGTGAGTTAGGTTTAGAAGCTTAGATTTTAGTGAATGATGCTGAATTGATGTTGACTTTATAGAGTTCTTTTTTTAAGGTTTTATTTTTCCTTTTTCTCCCCAAAGCCCCCTGGTACATAGTTGTGTATTTTTAGTTGTGGGTCCTTCTAGTTGTGGCGTGTGGAACGCCGCCTCAGCATGGCCTGATGAGCGGTGCCATGTCCGCACCCAGGACCCGAACCGATGAAGCCCTGGGCTGCCGAAGCGGACTGCGCGAACTTAACCACTCGGCTACGGGGCTGGCCCCGAGTTTTTTTTTTTTTTCTTTTACGAAATTAAGACCAAAGCCACTTTTCTTAGTAATGTACTTAGAGTAACTTATAAATTGTATGTTTTCTCCTGCAGCTTCTTTCTTCAGTTTATTGAGTGTAGGACTGCTCATTTGTTAATATCTAAGTGAGATTTGTTATTACCTATACAGCAAGACAGCTATGTATGTTTGTATGTAGTTGTATAGACATAAACCTGTTAAATTGCTGAGTTTTCTGCAGATTACTCCAACACAAAGTAAGGCTTTATAGTGTCATTGGGAAAACTCAAAGGAGACTTTGTCCTGGGTGATTTTATTAGAAAAGTGAAGCTTCTTTAAATTTGCCTGTGAAATCACCTAGCTCTGGAATATCAAACCTCATTATCCTCTTACATACCTGTGGGCAGACAGGCTGATGTTCAAGAGCTGTTGTCAAGTCCTAGATTGTGAAGGAAACTTGTCATGATCAAGTTTTCAACCTTGGTGGTGAGTGTTTTACTTGGTGCAGTACTTGGTAACTTTGTTTTTTATGACCTTGGGTGTTTGGCACAATAGGTGCAACAGGCATTTCTGCTGATGTGTGCCAGGGCCAGTGTTACCAAGGGGGCTGCTGAGGGAAGAGTTTCTGTAATTGGTCATAAGTAGACTTGTGAATTCTTTCCTTTGCCATTCAGAGAGTTACTGTGACTAGGTATCTTGTAGGTGTGGAATGGAGAGCCACCTACATTCATATTTTTTCATAATAGCTTTATTGAGATATAATTCGCATACCATACAATTAACCCATTTAAGGAGTGCAATTCAGTGGTTTTTAGTATATCCACATAATTGTGCAATCATCCCCACAATCAATTTTAGAATATTTTCATCACCCCCAAAAGTAACCTGTACCGTTGCCAGTCACTTCCCATTGCCCTCTACTTTCCAGCCTTAGGCCACTAACTGTTTGTCTGCTTTCTGTCTTTATGGATTTGCCTGTTCTGGACATTTCATGTAAATGGAATCATGTAATAGGCAATCTTCTGTGACTGGCTTTCCCTTAGCATAACATTTTCAAGGTTCATCCATGTTGTAGCATGTGTTAGTACTTTATTACTTTTTATTGCCAAGTAGTATTCCATTTTATGGAGAGATATATATGTGTATATATATGTGTACATATATATGTATATATACACACTACATTTTATTTATCCGTTTATCAGTTGATGGACATTTGGGTTGTTCCCGCTTTCTGACTGTTATGGATAATGTTGCTATGACTGTTCATGTGTAGCTTTTTTGTGTATGGACATATGTTTTCATTTCTCTTGGCTTAGATATATACGTTGGAGTGAAATTGCTGGGTCATATGGTAACTCCATGTTTAATCTTTTGAGGAACTGCCAAACTGTTTTCCAGAGTGGCTAAGACCGTTTTATATTCCTACCAGGAGGGTATGAGGATTCTAATTTCTCCGTATCCTTGACAACACTTGTTGCTGTTTGTTTTGTTTTAGCCATCCTAGTGGGTATGAAGTGGTATCTCATTCTGGTTTTGTTTACCATTTTTCTGATGGCTAATGATGTTAAGTATGTTTTCATCTGCTTATTGGCCATTTGTATATCTTTCTTGGAGCTATATCTGTTCAGATCCTTTACCTATTTATAAGTTGTGTTATTTTTGTTTTTATTATTGAGGTTTAAGAGTTTTTATATATTCTAGATATAAATCCCTTATCATATATATGATTTGCAAATAATTTCTCCCATTCCTTGGGTTGTCTTTTCACTTTATTGGTGGTGGTCTAGTATTTTTTCTTTTATTTCTTTAAGTTGTGGTAAGATACACATAAATTTACCATCTTAACGATTTTTAAGTGTATAGTTCAGTAGCATTAAATACTGTCACATTGTTGTGCAACAGTCACCACCATTCATCTCCATAATTCTTTTCATTTTGCAAAACTGAAACTCTTTACCCATTAAATAATAACTCCCCATGCCCTTCTACCCCAGTCTGTGGCAGCCACCATTCTACTTTCGTCTCTGAATTTGACTACTGTAGGTATCTCATGAGTGGAATCGTACAGTATTTATCCTTCTGTGACTGGCTTATTTCATTTAGCATAATGTCTTCAAGCAGATATTGTAGCATTTAACAGAATTTCCTTATATGTATCACATTTCGTTTATCCATTCATCTGTCAAAGGACATTTGGGTTGCTTTTAGTTTTTGGCTGCTGTGAACATGGATGTAGAAACCGTGATGGTGTTCTTTGAAGTACAAAAGTTTTTAATTTTGATGAAGTCCAGTTTATCTATTTTCTTCTTTTGTTGATTGTGCTTTTGGTGTCATGTGTAAAAAAACCGTTGCCTAATCCAAGGTCACAAATATTTATGCTTACATTTTCTTCCAAGAGTTGAATAGCGTTAGTTCTTACATTTAGGTCTTTAATCCTTTTGAGTTAATTTTGGTGTATAGCGTGAGGTCGCGTTTTTATTTTGTGGAATGATGGCTCTAAACTTACGCTGCAGTTGTTAGGTGTGCTTTGGTTATGCTGTGAAGTTGGAGCATAAAAACTGTTGACTGAGAGCCCTTCTCTACTAGAGTGGTGCCACTCCCGCCTCCAGTGGGACCCTAGGCCCAGCCCCTCTTGGCCCCACAGGATCAAGAACTGTGGAGCTAAGACTCCGGCAGTAATTATTTTTGTATCTTCTTCACTTTTCTTTATTCGTCATAATGGCTTCATTCTTTCTCACTTATCCACCCCCACGACGTGCTTTATGTCAGGCGGAAATGCCCCCGCACCTCTTTGGGAGCCTGCAGTCAGCCCTGGGTGGAGCCATTGCCTTCTCTTCTCGTTCTGAACCGTATTCCAGCAGAGTGGTGCCAGGAGGGGATCTTGGTGTTGTACCTCAAGGCAGCTTCCCGCCAGTTTAAGAACTTCAAAAGATTTAAACAAAGAAGACAGAGTGGTGTTGCCAAAGCGTGTAGCCTTTGCAGTACTTAAAGGGGAAAAATAGATCATTTTAGGCCCTTTTCTAGTTTACCAGACCAGTCATTAAATGACAAGCCATTCCTGGTTTTTCCAATGTTGACAAATAGTTTTTGCTCTTCAGTAGGAACCAAAACAAAAATAGCCTAGACTGTGATGAAGGATTCCCCCTGGCTTGCATGTGTGTAAACTACACGCAGATTTTCTGTAAAATCAGAGATTCTCAGGGTTTCAGTTCCCCTTGCTGTTTAAATTAACAATGCTTGAATTCCTAGAACAAAATGCCTAGCATTTTGGCAGGTCTGGGGTTCCCAGTTTAGCTAATTACATTTTAAAACTCCCTTCCGTTATTTTTTGGAGGTAGAAAGGTAGCAGATACCAATTTTTTTTAAGTGTGAGCATTATTTAGTAAGTTAAAACTACTAAATGTGACATAACTAAAGGCTGTAATCACACGCTATGTTGATGGGCTTGTGTGCTGAGTATGAAGTAAGCGTAAATGGCGCTACTTGTTCTTTCTGAAGCCTTCCTGACCGCCAGTTCCCATCTGCCTTCTAGGTCCTCTGGTTTCAGAATGATTTACACTGGCTCCACTAGCACTCATTTAATCGCACTCACTTTTGTCATCTGTAGCTTCCTCTTACAGAACCCAGTGCCCGAGAAGTGCCATGCTGAGCCAGATGCCCCACAGGGACACTGGATCTCTGGTCTCCTCCCGGGTTTTGGCCAAGACTTACAATCAAATATGTGAAAGGAGGGCCACTGGTGGGTGGGTCCCGTGTCTAGCCACTTTATTTTTCCGTAAGTTGTGAATAAAGTTGTAGGCAGTTCAAAACTTACTGTTATAACCACTCATTGCCATTTATTGACTGGGCCTCTTCAATGATTACAGTCTAATCATTGTAGTTCAGTGTGTTGTTGAATTCATATATTGAGCTCTTAGAATGTGCAAGACTGGCACAAAAAGATGAGGCTGTTACACTTGGGGTATTTGCCTAGGTCTGTCTTGTTACAAGGTAAGCTTGTGATGAACATGGTAGACCCTAGGTAGCCTCACCAAGAATCTATGATAGTGCTGTGTGAATTCAGGGGAGAGGTGAGTATTTCAGAGAAGGCACCTAGGGGAAAACTTTGGGAAGAAGGTTGAGCTTGCAGGGCTTTAGATGTGTGGAGGTAGCGACGCTCAACGCTGTCTTGTGTTATTTCAGTTTACAAAGCACTCTCATACTTTCCACCTCAGTTGACTTGAACCTCAACCACCCTGCCAGTTCCCATGTGCATCTCGTCTGTGGGTGGCCGTCATCCCCATTTCACAGATGAGGAACTGGGCCTCAGACTGAGCGTGTGACTTGATACAACTTGAGATTTGCGTCTAGATCTTGTGAGTCCAAATTCCACTATCCCTTTTCTGGGAAGCAGTAGTAGCATGAATAAAACAGAAGAAAGACAAGCTCAGATAGCACAGTGAGTTCTCCAGGATTGTGGGAGGGAGGGGTGAAGGGTGCAGGAGAGGAACAAGGGGCCACACGGTTACCAGATGTGTTGAGACAGGTTGTGAGAGAGCCCACGAAGACTGAAACCCTCAAAGGGCTTTGAGTGTGTGTGTTTTTAAGAAACGGCGTTACTGAGGTATAACTGACATATATGAACTGCACGTATTTAAAGTGTGCAATTTGATAAGTTTTGACATAGGTGTATGCTTGTGAAACATTACCACCATCAAGATAATGAACATGTCCATCACTGTGAAAAGTTTCCTCATGCCCCTCAAAGGGCTTTTTTAAAAAAAACTTTTTATTTTGAAATCTTTTCAAAGGATAGGCTTAAAAAATAATCTAGAGAACTTCTGTACCCCCTTTACCCAGATTCACCAATTTTTAGCATTTGCCACATTTGCTTGCATTCTTAGGTATATATGTATGGGTTTGTGTAAATTTATATAAGTACACATTTATACACAAAGATTTTCCCCAGACCTGTTCAGGAATAGCTTATGTAAGAGGTGTTGTATGTATCCAAAGAACAGGAGTAATCTCTTATGTATGCATAGTACAGCTGTCACATTCGGGAAGTTTATCAGTGAAACAGCATGTTGATACCTGGTAATCCTTCAGCTTTAGATGGAGGAAAGTTTATCCTCTGGCTTTAAGGAATCAAGGCTGACGTCATCTTCGGCAGAGCGTGGGGTACCTAGTTTTAGGGAAGGTCACAGGCCATTGCCTGCAAGTGAAACTAAGCATCTTTTCCCAACTAAGAGCACCGGAGAGCTTCGTCCTAATGGCTTCCAGGAGGGAGAAGATGGGTGGGTTTAACAGCCTTGTTAAGCAGCCTTGTTATCATTTCTTGGATGTTTAACAGTCCACTAAGTGCAAGGAGTTACCTCTGGATCTTCTCTGTAGTAGAGTCAAGAAAATTTGGGACTGTTAACTGACGCAGAATTATTTTTATAACCCTGGTGGTGCGAAGAGCATTGCAAGGTGTGGGACAGGCCTCTCCCTGATAGGTTAGGTTTTCAATTTTGTAAAGTGCTTAGCGCTTAGATTAAACCATCATAACTGCCTAAGATTAGTGATCTTCCTTGGTTCCTTTGTCAGAAGACTCGGCAATATATCCTTTAAAGTTCTTACAATGTTTTTTAAGTAGTGGGATTAGTTAAAAATACATCCTATTACCAGAATGTCTGCTGGGCTAGGATTTTTCTGTTATTCTATCTCAGTAGAATATATGATAGAACAGATATTTTTCTGAAATAGTGTTAGGTTTTAAAATAGAGTAGTAAAGATGAAAAAGGCTTCCACCCTCGTCCCTGGTGGGGTTTATCATTTAAACTCTCTTGTTTCAGTTTCAGCATCTGTAAAATAGAGATGATAATCTGCGTTGTTCTGGATTCCTTTTGACAATGTGCATGCTAAGGCAGGTCTTCAAATGGTAATAGGAAGGTTGGTAACTATATAATGTACCTATCACAAGCCATGTTTTCCTTTAATTTGCACCTGAAATATTTTAAAGAGGCAGTTGCTTTAAGTAGAATTACCACAAGATCATATAATCACTTTCTCCTTTGTGGAGAATTGGACTGTCTTTTTAATTGAGTCTAAGCTAATGGAGATTTACGTATTATTAACTCGGTTTTTAAAGATTTTTCTATTGGCCCTCCTTTGGATTTTCTGCTCTTACCTTCCTAAGTGTTAATGGTGGGGAATGGTGGACACTTGCCAAGCAATAGTCAGAATTTGCTGGATTTGTTGGAAAAGTAATCCATTAGCATTGGAGACTACATGCAGTATGAATTGTTGATGCCATGTTTATTTTATTTAAGTGGGAAGGCGATCCCTTGAGTTAGTGTTTTTGGATAACACATTTTGTACTTAAGCGGTAGTACATTTGTGCCATGTCAAATTAGTTCTAGGCCATAATAAACAGTTTATCGATATGCCACACTTATGGTAGTCATGCTGATGCTTTTTTTGCTTGAATCCAGATTCATTCACTGTATTTTGTGTTTCTTTCAATTCAGTGTGGTAATTCCATTGCATTAAAGGTTGAAGCAGTTTGTCTTTGCTAACGATCCACTTTATCACAATAAATAGTACTGTCATGATTTCTACTGACTTAAATTTGTGCAATCAAAACTGTATGTTACTGGACGTTTTATTGCTTTCAAATAGCATTTGAAACCATATTTTATAATTGGTTGGCAAAGAGCTTTAGAATATACACACAGATCTTTAATGCTCAGACTGATAATTGTTAAATTTTCTACGGAATGGATTCCCAGAAATATTCTTTCTTATATACGTAGAAAACCGTATGTATAATTCTCAGTAAGAGAGTTATTTCCATTACTGAAACAATCTCATTGAAAGTTGTAATCATATGTTCCTTTATGTGTTTACAAAAAAGATTGGAAGAGTAATTCATACACTTCCAAAATTTCAAAAAAATAATTCAGAGTGGAGTTGATGAGCTTTAAAAGGTATTAAACTCATGCGCAGTGCCCCCCTGCCAAGTGTGCCTGGCCAACCACCGTCTAATTCACGATGGGGTGGTTACTCTGGCCCTGTGATTCCCACCCCGTCCTTTAATCACAGTACCATTCTCATAATACAGTATGAATCAGGACTAGAATTTTCTAAGTGATAGGAAATGGTGGGCAATACTGGTAAAAGATATTTGGATATTGTTCTTTTTTGGTACAATTTTAAGAGGTTACAAAGCAAAGCGTTACTGCAGATTCTGGCAAGTTTTTATGAAGCTCCTGTAGTATAGTATTTCTCTGTGGTCTTAGGAACTTCATGAGTGATATATTTTTGCAGCAAGATTAGCTGCTAACAGCTTTGATCACACGACTGACCTGTTTTCTGTTGATGGTACTGTCAGACTATGATATGGTAACAGTTCCTAGGTGCGTGAAATCCTAGAATTGAGACTAGGTCACATCCCCTTTCAGCATCTCCTGCAGAGGGTTTACGTAGTCCCTATTTATGTCCAGAGATGGGGAATTTCTTCGACCATAGTTTGCAGAACTGGCCTCTGTTCTCTTTATGAGATGTGCTCTCATTTATCAGTGTCTTTCTTAAAGTGTGCTAATAAAGAGCTCACCTGGTCCTCTAGCTATGATGTGGCAGTTCTGAGCACAGTGGGACTTTAATTTCCTGTGATCTGGAAACTATGGTTAATGCAGCCCCAACAGCTTGTTCAGTATCTGTGTCACTCCAGTGGTTCATATGAAGCTTGCAGTCGGCAGACATTCTCTGACTCCCTCCAAGCACATCTCCGAGCCTCAGTCTCCTACAGCTTTTTTTATAACTCTGTTGAACTTTCAATTTTGTCTTAAATTTTTAACCCAGCATTCTGACTTGTCAGTGTAGTTTAGTTCTATTGTTGACTTTCTTGCTTATCTCATTTCGCTTCTTGTCTTTGGCAAGTTTGCTGGTCTGCCTTCTGGGTTATCATGTGATACACAGAGATATACATACAGGGTAAAAAAGAGGTTTATTAATAACAGTTAGCAACAGTAAGAACTAATGCCCCACGTGATCCCCAGTATCACTTTAAAAAGCATGTGTTCATAGAGTGGACTACCAATGGATTTAATGTTTTATGATTATGATTTTGATAGTTGGAGAAATGTATTTCAGTATAATGGTTGCGTAATTTTTCAGAAGCCAGTTTCCATCGTTCCTCTTCTCCTTTACCAGTATTTCATTGTTTCTTAACTTTTCCCATTGCAGGATGAGAGGAATGGTGAATAAATGCAAATTAAGTTGTTTTGATTTAGTAGTACTCTTGATAAAAGGTATTCTTTCAGCTGAGAATTTGACTGTATAAATGCATTAACCATTAGTGTACTTAAAGCCATGTAAAATGTTTGGCCTGGCCTTACATCTTTGAATCTCACCCTGAAGCAGATGCTGCCCCTGGGAGTGTCCTCCTATCTGGAGAAGTTGCTTCTTAGTGAGCAGAGCACCCTTCCTCCCGCAGGCAGACTAGTAGCCCTAGTAATTCTGGGGGAGGGGGCAAAAGGAGTAAACTGGGAAATAAGTTTTAAAAGACTGAAATTTAATAATAATAACAAAGAGCTAACTTTTTGTTTTTTGTTGCTTTGTCTGCCAGGCACAGGGCCATGCACTTGAGGTGTGTTGTCTTCTGTAATCATCCCAGCAGTCCTGCAGCGGCTGCCTGCTCTCAGCCCTGCTTTACAGTTGAGGAAGTGGGCTCGTGGAATTGGCAGGAGGTTTTGGCTGCTTTTGTTGAGCTATCTTTGACCTGGGAAAGGCAGGTTTGCCTTTTGCTGGGAAAGAAAGCAACTCTTTGGGTGAACTGGCGCTTGAGGAGGCATATCTCAGGGTGTCATGTTGAGGCTCCGCCAGTTTAATCAAAGTGTTGTTTTTAAAGAAACACCCCTTCAGTAAGTCTGGCTCTTTTCACAGTTGTGAAATTTGAGGTTTTTACTTTAGAATGAAGGATGAATCTTTAATGGAACATAGGCTGTACAGAAGAGAGAAATGTCACGCTCATTAATTAGGAGACATTATACAAATCTTATACTATATACAAATAATTTTGTAATGCTGAAGAATAACATTAATCTATGAAATATCTTTTAAGTGGCTTCACATATACCGACAACTGCCAATCTCACAGAGCCTTAGGGTTTTAAGGAGTGGAAGAACCCCATATTTGCACTGCTTTCTGCAGTTGGAACGCCATTGGAAGTAAAAATCGAGCTTAAGTTGTAGACAGGCTTGTGAGGCAGCTACCTTTTGTTGAGTCCTTATTTTGTGCTAGATGGTAAGGGCATAGCTGATTCTAATTCTTACTCCATCCATACAGGTAGATAATGTTGCTGTTCCTCTTCTTCGAAGCAGAAATCAGGGCTTAGATGTTTTAGGTTGTTAACACAGTTAATAACAAGGACAACCTGGAGTCAAATCCAGGTCTGTCTGTGTCTGAGGCTCTTGGTTTTAACTATGGCACTGTTCTTGGTTTCATAACTCTGCTCTTCAATGCAGTGACAGGTACTTTCCTCTCTGCCTTCATCACCCAGTTTAGCAAAATCATCCGCTAAAGCGTGATTCTGTAACATAGAACACAGCTCTTGGGAGCTTGGAAGAATGAAGAATGTTTGTATTATTATGAATTGATTTATACAGGTACAGTTAAAGTTCTTTAATCTTGAACTGCTCTGGAAGGAATATCTAGAAATGCAGGTGACGTCATTTTGACGGGTGCGTCACACATTGGTTTCTGTTTTGCCACTGAAAGAATGAGGCTGAAGTGGTTCTTATTTGTTTAGTGGCCTAAATTGTGTGTGAGAATAGATTTCATTTCTCATTCATGATAATCTTACGCGTGCGCTCTGGAGCTTTTCATTCTCTCCAGAGAATTTCCGTGGAACGCATCTCACTGTCTGTGCCCGTTTATGGCATAGAATACCAGTGCCTTATTGCTTAGGAAACTCTGAAATTAAAAATTAAATACTGTTTATGGTTTTGCTTTCTTCTTAGTGATCCTTCAACGTTGTTACTTGAGTCTTTTTTTTCCCCTATTTTTCAGGTCATGGTTTATTCCTCCCATCGAATTACTTGATCTTCTTTCTCTTGTGCCTTCATCCAGATATAGGTTAGGAGAGCAGAGGTGCTGGTCTGTTGAGGCTTGTGTGCTGTGGCTCCGAGTCTCCACTGGCTGAGACTGAATTCCCCATCTGGGAATTCCCTTGAGTACTAGGGACATGTTACCTGGTCATCTTTTCCGTCAAGAATCTGAGCTCTGCTGAGTTGTGTCGTCCTTCTCTCTTTTTAGTGGTAAACATTTTTAGTAACTTTTCACCTTTTTATTCCCTCATCCATTAGGGCTGGATTGTTCCCTAGAATGCCGTTTCTCTTCCTGTCCTCCCTTTTGGATTCCATGCAGAGATGAATACCTTCTGTAGGATATTTTAAAAGTCTGTTTGGTTATTTATATTTAAGGAGCCTTGGGTTCAGCAGGGTGGGTGGGGGGCCGTGTATGTCTTTGCATGTAGGGTAGAGGTTCTAGAGCAGAAGGGATTTCACTTGAAAAAAGAACGCCTGAAAAACTCAGAACTTGTCTTGTGTGTCCTCTAAGAATCAACCAGTACCAATTAATTGCAGTTGGCACTGGAGGTTAGTGGCTCCTTTCTCCACCTGCCCCTGTGGCCCCCTGTCTAGACTCCCATGTAGTGTGTGCTTACTTTTATTGTGCTGCTTTGCCCTCCATCCCCTTGCATCCTCCCTAACGCACTGATCAGCTCTCTCCTCGGCACAGAAACAAAGCTTCATCTCCCCTCTGTGTTCAGTCTGGTTCTGCCCCTGTGGTGACGCCTAACGCTGACCTCCTGTAATAAATAACATTCCTTATCCTAGCCTTTTCGTGCCACCAGGTGACTCCCCGTTAGGAAAAGCCCTTTCTGCTGCTCCTGCCTGTGATTTTGTGAGAGACTTCTTGTCCTTCTCCACGTGCATTTTGTTTATCCTCTTCATCTGAAATTCTTGTTCCCAACCTCTTCATTAGACCTACATTGTCTCATCCTCAAGACTCACATCCTCCACAGAACTTTCTGGAGGTACCTGTTTTGGTTCTTGTTCTTTTTTATCAGTATTTCCATCTTTCTCCTTCATACTTTAAATATCATCCCCTTTGTAGAGCTCTCAGACTTTATTTATTTATTTATTTTGAGGAAGATTGACCCTGAGCTAACATCCACTGCCAGTCCTCTGTTTTAATATGTGGAATGCTGCCACAGCATGGTTTGATAAGTGGTGCGTAAGTCCATGCCTGGGATCTGAACCTGCAAACCCTGGGTTGCCAAAGTGGAGTGCACAAATTTAACCACTCGGCCGTGGGGCTGACCCCTGCTAGTCATTTCTCTGACCTCATTTCTGTCTCTTCTGGTCACATTGACCTCCTTGTGGGCCAAGCATGCTCCTGCCTCAGGGCCTTGGCACCATCCTTTGCCTGTGTTTGAAATGTCTTTTCCAGGTATCTGAATGGCTGACTTCCTTCACCTCACCTCCCATACTCAGATGTTACCTTTTCCGTGTGTCCTTCCCTGACCTCTCTGTTGATAGCTGTAGCCTCCTCCAAACCCAGTACATCCCACCCGCCCTCCTCTTGGCTTTAGCTGGAGCATTTATTGCCCCTGACCTACTGTGTGTATTCTGCTTTCCAGTCTCCCTCTAGAGCATGGACTCCATGGGACAAGCATTTACTGTCTGTTCATTCCTTTGAACCCAGGACCTGTAGGTGCCCAGCAACTGTTAGTTGCATGAATGCACTTTTCCTGCACCTCTGATTTCACCGCCTGCCCTCATGCTTTCCACCTTAACTGATGTGCCTGGAGGATGGTCATCAGGAGCATCCACTTTTTCTGTGTCATAATGCCTTCTGGAGCTGTTGAAACACCTCTTCTCAGCTGTGCATTGATTGGTCTCCCAGTTACTGAAAAATGGTCTTCAAGCCAGGAAGGAAAGAGGTTCTCAGGAGAACCTGCATGACGGAGTGTCTTAAGTAACTGACCTTATGTTGTAGAAAGCTTGAATCCAGCAGGCTTTGGATATGGGTCCAAGAGGGTCTCTGTGCTCTGGAGATGAGCGCTCTGCTCCCGTCTTTTTCTTTCTGCCCTTACTCTCTGGTTCACGTTTGTTCAGATAGTCTAAATGTTCTCTGAACGGCTGAGGTTGTCGGAAGACTGGCCACCAGGTAAGAGGGGTGTTGCTGTACTTGTCCTTTCTCTCTGCAGGGCCCTGGCCTGAGTCTTCCACTGACTGTGCAGCACTGAGATTCTTCTAGCATCACTCTCAGTAACAAAACCCCCTCTATGTGGAGATTTGTCTGCTCTCTTCCTTAGTTTTCCTGTTTGCAGAATGAGTGGACTGACTATATTTTCAAGTCTTTAACAATTCCAGTGACCTGAGTCCTGTAGGCTGCTTTCTGGGTGGCATTTTCAGATGACTTAAATGAAGTGCTGTTGTATTGCAGGTTGTGCTTTGAATGGAGGGTCATGTTCCCGGCGGTGTGCTCGCCTTTCTCAAGTGGACTTAGCTCATGGTGAGCACATATCGTGGGGGGGAAAATGTGTCTAGTCTCAAAATTTTCAGCCACTGGAGAAGATGGGGACAGTGGGGACCAAGAAAACAGCAAACAGTTTGGCTTTTAGAAGCATCCTGGCATGGCTGGGTGAGCTTGCACATAGTAACCACCGGCTCCAGGTTAGTTCCCTGGGACTTTTCCAGCATTTGGCTCTATCGAATTTTGTTCTTTCCTGAAACAGAGTGGCCACTGAAATCAGGAACTAGACCTGCTGGAAAATACCTTTGGAAACCACTATGTTGCATGGTAGAGAAAAGGCAGCTGCCAGTCTAGTTCAAATGCTGGGCTGGATGCTAGTTTTTTTCTCCCTCTATTTTTGTCTCTTTAAAGAGGGGCTTGATTTATTTTCTCTTCTGTCTGTCAAAGCTTTTCATGGGGTCTTAGAAAAATGAGCCAATTAATGGTACCAGCCATGAGGGTCCAAGTTTAAATCCTGTGGGAGCTGTCCTGTCAGTCCTGGTCACAGCTCGTGGTGGAAGACTCTACACCTGAAAAGCCGGGGCTGCCAAGCAGTCAGTTAGATGGTTCTGGGGTGGCCCACACTATTGCTTGTTCAAGGGATCTGAATGTGCTGCTTCTTTGGGGACCTGTTTGAAATGCAGATGCTAACTCCCCATGATGACCCACTAAGCTCAAGCAAGTGAGAGTCAGGAAATTCACATTCGTAGTGCCTGTGACTTGGCCACACTGCCCACACATCTCAAGGTCTTCAATCAGAGAGACTACCATATACAGTAACACTCAAATTGCAGATGGGAGCCGAGTAGCTGTTGCTGTGGGAACTGCAACTTTGAAGTTCCAGACTTTGATGTGATTAAAGTCTCAGACTTAAAGTCCCTGTGTGTGGTAACCTTTTTTTTTTTTTTTTTAACACCAAGCTGAAAATAAAAATTGATTTAGATTGGGGATGGGTTGTAGAAACAGATCATAAAGGGAGGAGGCCTCTTGCAAACCACACATAACTATGTCACATCCTCCTGTGCTAAGGAAGAGAGAGATGGTAGGCCACTGACCTTTTCACTGTTTCTGTTAGTTCCTCACATGTAGTCTGCCTCCAACACACATGCCACCCGCAAAAGAGGACACTTGACTTTGCTCTCTTTCATTGACCTAGTTATAATCCTGATGGAGAAATGAGAGTTTATGTGCAGTAAGTGTTCTTTTAAACTAAGATCCCAAAGTTCAAATACTTGGGATCATCTAGCAGGTTTCTTAAAATTATGGCTGGTAAAAGTTTAGTTCTTTGCCTCGGTGTGACTGATGAAAGGAGTATGGGGTAAAGGAAAGCAGAGTTTGTGGGTCATTTCCTCTTTAAAAAGTTGCCATTGAAATTCTAGATCAGTTGATATGCCGGTAATGAAATTGACTTAAAAACAAGAAATTTTGTGCCTAGGACTTTAAAATTTCTTGGCCACAGAAATTGTAGGGTCAACTTTCTTTTTGAAAGAAATCTCCTTAGGTATGCTTGCACTTGTGTGTGTCTGTGTGTAAGTGTGTAATACACACACATATATATCAAAAATCCCTTGTGTTTTTTCCCCTTAAGGTTGAAAACCCTGGGGTATCATCCTGATACTTAATTTTACAGATTCATGGAGACCCTATTGCATTTTTTCCCCTCATAAATGGCACATTCTCTTAATATTTGAGTGACTGTGGTGTGCTGTATGCCTGCCGTGCCCCCTCCCATTTGGGCATTATAGAACCCTATGGGAGAGGTGGTGAAACCCAGATTTTGTCGGGGAGAGGTCTCCACGGTGTGACAGCTAATAAGTGGAAGGTGAGAACTGGAACCCCCAGGTGCCTTGCTTTCCTGCCAGTGTCTACGCATCTGACCCTGTCCTTGGTAGTTCCTGCTGAAGGCGGGGCAAAACCTAGCCTTGTATTCTGTTTTATTTTATTTTTTTTACTTTTGATAACACCATAGCTGTGATGAAGAGGGAGATAACAGGGATCACGAGAGACTGCAGTTTCTGCCTTTTAAAACTCATTAATACTTGAAAACCAGACCACCACCGCACCGAAATACAACTTCTGCTGTTTGCATTTATGTGTGTTCTTTCCCTGTTTCGCCGTTCATGTTTAGGGGCACAAGAAGTCAAGCGAGAGGGGGTGGGCAGGTAAGTCAGTGGGAACTGCTAGCAGATTTTTCTACCTCTCAGCACCGTTTCAAGAAGATGAGAAAGAATGATGGCTTAGCTCTCAGTGTAATAAACTAGCAGGACTATGAATCCTTTTGTCTTCAGATGTACTACACACTGAGAACCTTATACATAGTTCTAAATTTATTGGTCATATCCTGAAATGTACAATATATGTACCTAATATTGGCCACAGTGATGATGTCTTAAGTTTTTTGTTTTGGTTTGGTTTGTTTTAATGTACTGAACCCACTATAGCACAATTTTGGGTAAGAAACAAGATTACATTCTGGAGTAGAGTCATCGGTGGTCTCCAGAACTCATAAGGTCACGTAGAATGTGTTTAAATAGCAGGACAGAACAAACTCATTATCCCTAGAATATGCTGCTCACTCATTCTAGTTATTTCATCCACAGACATGATGGCGTTTACAGTCTGTGCAGTGTAGATGTCTCTTCTCTTTTAGTTGAGAGGTTGCAAATAGCTGAGACTTTGGGTTCTGGAATGTATGTGTATATTTGTGTATACATGAATGTAGTTTTATTAAACCTGGCAGCCTTAACAAACGGTGGCGAAAGATTTTGGCTGTCTTAACAGCATTATCAGGTGGTTGACAGTTTAAATAAGCAGCACTTTATCTTGATGAAGTGAATGCATTTAATTGGTTATCTTGGCCCACCAGGGTGTTTGTTGGTCAAAAACTTAATTTTCTTTCTGAGTGTTTATATTATTTTTCCTTCTAGATGTTTTTGAGGTATTGTTTTTATAGCTTATATTGAAAACATGCTTTTTCTTTTTAAAGCGTATTGTAGTTATAGAGCTTTGTTAATAAAAAAAATTAAAATAAAAATGGTAAGGCGGAATGGCTTAGTTATTTTTATATTTTCCTGTAAAAACAGCCTCAGTTAAGTGAGCCACAATGAGCTATGATGTATTTCCTCCATCAGGATGGAAAATAAGCCATTTATTATTTCAGGTCTGACTCACAGTGAACCTGCTGACATTGGGATGTTTTAAAATCATGATCATAAGGAACAGGTTAGGGCAGAAACTTGGATGCTGGGCCTAGAATTACCTGCTTATTACAATGTTTTACAACATGGATGCTTTAGGTTTTCTGGCATAATGTCCTAAACCTCACACACTAAACACCCCCTTGTTGTACAATTATTGCTTGCCGGTTTTAGATGGTGCCAAATAGACAGATGCCTCATCGTAATTACCATTTTTTAATTTCACTGTTATAGGCATATATATAAATAGGTCATTATCTCCTTTCCCTTCTCCCAGTGAACTTGTCTTCCTCCCTACTTTGGATGTCCTTCGTTAATAAGGACTCAAGAGGGAGGGATGTGGTAGGTGGATGCAACACGTGTGATTGCAAAGAAAACCAGTTATAGCAAATACACTTATCAGAATCGTCATATGGTATAGATGTGCTTCTTTATCAACACAAGAAGATAATGGGATTTAGTGGCAAGTCACAGTAATTTTGAGGTAATTACTCATCATAAGTAAATAATATTTTGAATTTTTGACAGCAGCTGTAATGTGAAGATAGCAGATTTCCATTGTTGTCAAAGTCATAGGTAACTGGGAGCTGGCCTGGTGGTGTAGTGGTTAAGTTCGCATGCTCTGCTTTGGCGGCCTGGGGTTCACAGGTTTGGATCCCGGGGGTGAACCTATGCACTACTCATCAAGCCATTCTTTGGTGACATCCCATATACAAAGTAGAGGAAGATGGGCACTGATATTAGCTCAGGGCTAATCTTCCTCAGCAAAAAAAAAAGAAAGAAAGAAAAAGTCGCGGGTAACTGCTAATAACTATGTTTCGTTGCCTGTTTTCATAATGAAAGAAATGCTACATTTCAATGAAAGGTTAGTAGAAATAAAAATTTATGGTTTTTTTCCTTCCTAAGTTTATTAAATCTCTTCAGTTCTATCCATAGGCTCCAGGTTAAGAACCCTTGGCCATGAGGGATTTTGTTTTTTCCCTGAAGAATATCCTTAGACATCAGTTTGAATATATGCACATCCAGTCTTCCTTGAAGACAGTGCCATTCTCCTGGTCTTGGTTCAAAAACAGGGAGAAATGTTTAACTTTGTCTTCCCGGTTAAATTCTAGTTAACTATCTATAGTCCAAAATGGAAAAATTAGCCTTCATTTTCCTAAGAAGATCACCAACTCCTTTGATAGCAAAAGATAGATGCCTTCACACCTGTGTTTTCTGTGGTGTTGCATAAATCATGCATAATTCTGTACACCAGGCGTGTAATACTCTGTACACTGATTTTGTGTATATGTAAAACGTGGAAATGGCATCCTTTCAAAAGGAAGTATATCCTCATTTTATAAGACAAAAAAAGAATAAAGAAAGGAAACAAATTAACCTTATCATGGCAAGCAGAGGGAAAAATAAGCAGTGGGTTCCCCGTTTGCTATTCTACCCTCCAGATGACTTTATTGCATAATGTGTTTTGTCATCCAAACATAATTTTATTTCAAGTCTACTGAGCTTCAAAAATTACAAATGATATCAATAATTAATTAAATTGGAGTGGTATTAGCAGCATTGAGCCATGTGCTGAATGGAATAAGAAAATGGCTAAATTGAAGGATATTTACATTGGGTGTTAATTGTTTAATGTTACCCTGATTTGGAGGCTCTTTAAAAATATCAAAAATCGCAGTATTTTAACATTTATTCTAGCTGAGGATTTTAACGCTGCGTTTTAAAATCTTTAGTACCTGCACTGAAAGATGTGTGTAGTCCCTCCCCACCTATCTGTAGTATCTGTCATAGGAGCTGAAAATTATCTTTAATAAATTAACTGTGATCGTGACAAATCTTACTGCCTTGAAGGGAGAAGGAGGCATTTCGTGAGGTGATACTGAAAGGATACATTTTTCTCCGATTTACTTAATACCTACCTTAAGAATCAGCAAAACAGTTGGAGATGACACTTTAATTTTGAGCCATGTCCTTTTCTGAGGGTAATTCAAATAAAAGATGGCCTCGAGAAATTAGCAAAGTGGAAACATAAAAGAATAAGGTGATTGCTACTTCCACAGCCAGCTGATAGTCTGAGGGGCTACAGCGGTGACAGATCACTGGAAGTCTGCATTTTTGACTTGAAGGGTAAGGCCTTGTATCAGTCAGCTTTTGCAGCACAGCAGACAACCTGATGATCTCAGTGACTCCACCTACAAGCATTTATTTCTTGCTCACATGTGTGAAGTTGTCTGGGGCTGCTCACTCTGTTGAGGCCCAGACTGGAAGGTAAGTAACTATGTAGGGTCATCTCTTTTCATGATGATGTCAGATGCGCGAGAAGGTGAACCTTACTACCCACGTTGATGTCAAGCCTCTGTTAGTGCCAAGTTCACTAGCATCCCATTGGCTAAAGTAAGTCATTGGCCAAGCCTGAAGTCAAAGAGAAGAGAAGTGCACTTCATCCGGCAAGAGGCGTGGAAATAACTCCGCGGGAACAATTGAGACCAACAATTCTATTTACCACAAATGCTAAAAATGTTAGCAGCTGAAGGAAGCATTTGGTTATGCGATTATATGGTGCTACCTTGTTGCCTTTGGCTTTTGTCATTTCCTCTGCCCCGAGAAACACCATTTCGGCTTTTCATACGACTGTGGCATGAATTGAACACATTACAGGGGCCCTGTTACCGTCAGGTAAGGGACAAGAGAGAGGGAAAGAGGCTGGAGCTGAGACTTAGGAGAGCTGGATTCTAAATTGGGTTCAGCTGTATACTTGTTGGAGGACTCCAGGCAATTCATCTGATTTGTCTCTGCCTTGGGCCACTCGTTCTGTAAAATGAAGGTGTTGGGTTAGTCTGTCTCTGAGAAGAAGGTGGATTTCCTAGTGCCCATCTTGAGTGTCTAGGATGGATGGTTGTTTGCCCCTGGGGATTTGGAGTGTTACGGTGGTCCAGGGATCGCAACTTAGATGCAGACGTCATATATGCTTTGACTCCTTGTTATGTCCGTGGGGTTTTGCTAGGCGCTCAGGGTGCAGACAGGGACACACAGTCACTGTTCTCCCGTTTTCCAGTTTTCACAGAGTTGCAGCACCATGTGCCTCCTCCTGTAACAGAGGACAAGGCCAAGGCGCAGGGGATACCTGCAGGAGGCAACAGTGGCCTCTGGTCAGGAGGGATGGGGAGCCCTCACTCAGAAGAAGCTTGAGGGGGTATATGGAGAGCCTCTGGGAAGCATGAAATGGTACAATATATTTTGGAAGCCTGAGTACAAAGTCTGAAGGTGGAGACAGAGTGAGACAAGACTACAGAGGCAGGCGGGGTCAGGTCTGAGAGCCTTGCATGAACTTGATCTTTACCTGATAGAAAAACGAAGCCACTAGGGATTTTAAGCAAGGTCAGGGTTGTGATCATATGTGCTTTTTTAGAAAGTGGGAATAAGAATGGCAATGAGGAGGTCAGATGAGGGGCTGCAGGACCTTCAGGTGACAGAATGACTTGGGAAGGATGGAAGGACAGGGGGACACCTGGCAAGTAGAGTCGGGCATGGACATCCACTTCCACAGCCTTCTTCAGTCCCTATTGGGACCTTGCCTCTCCTCCCGTCCTTCTAAAAAGTAGAGAAGATGATGTGCCGTCATTTAAACCCCCTTCCGTAAGCTGACAGAAGCTGATGTAGTGCTTCTGAAATGTTGCTGCCCCTTGAAGTAGTCTCTTTGAGGCTAGATAGCTTCAGGTGACAGGATGGGTGTGGTGCCGTCTCAGTGTTGAGGGATGATATAACCTCAGTTTGGTAAATTGTCAGCTTGGTGTGTTTGAAGCCACCTTGGTCACTATAGTAATGAATATTAGTTTATCTTTGATTTTAAGATTTGCTTTATCTTGCTATCTAACATTTGGAAAAACTGCTTTTAGTGTTGTGGTTAAGTAGAATGTGGCTTTTAGTAAATGCCACTGCATTATTGTGTCATAATATCTTTTCTGTTGTTCCAGATTTGTTGATATTTTTATTATTGCTCATGTACATCTTCTGGATTATTAGGTTTATACTTGCTAGCTTTGAACACTCGTCAGCTGATATTAAGACGCATCTCTTAGTGGTTAGTGTTGGCAGCATTATTGGTATAATTCGTGGCATCCTTCCACACACTAGCTGGTGGTTTATGCCAGCCCTCCCTCTCCATTGATCACCAGTGGTATTGTTCCTTTTCTTTGTGTGGTCCATGATGACACAGCCTCTTCCTTAAGGGGCTCACAACTGGTCAGGTCTTATGTGGCTACTGATTCATAAGTATTACAGGCAAGTGACTGGAGAGAAATGTAAAAGGAAGTACCTTGGGGTTTCAGTGGCTAGGTTGGAGGCACCAGGCAAAATACAGTGCACGCTTCAGATGAGTGCTGAAGTGTAGGTAGAATTTCAGCAGGCCCAGACTGTATTTGGACCTGGCAGGGAGGAGATTCAGGGTGGTAGGAGCAGCCTGAACAAAGGGGGACAGTCATTGGAGAGGGTGGGCATGTAAGAGAATTGAGGAGTACAGTGGCGTTGGAGTTAGATTACTGGAGATAATGCTGGAAAGCAAGGGGGCGCCTGTCCCCATCATTTGTATCTGAGAGTAGGAAACTATTGAAACTATTGAGCCGGGAATTTTTTGTATGTGTATTGCCAACAATAATACTGTTAAAGTTGGTTTCTTTTTTCTTTTTCTTTTTTTCTTTTTTTTTTGCTGAGGAAGATTGTCACTGAGCTAACATCTATGCCAGTCTTCTTCTGTTTTGTATGTGGGATGCCACCACAGCATGGCTTCATGAGCAGTGTGTAGGTCCACACCTGGGATGTGGACCTGCAAACCCTGGGCCCCCAAAGCAGAGCATATGAACTTAATCACTATGCTACCAGGCTGGCTCCAATACTGTTAAAATTTTAAGCACCAGCTGTGAAGCTCTGGACTGCTTAGAATTGTAACTGAGCATCTGCAGACAGATTGGAATTATCTTCAGAATATCCTGGAAACAATCCACTTAGTCCTCAGTTGGTATAAAATGATGATCAAGCAGTGAATTTTAAGAGTTTTCTGTTTCTATTTAGTTAGTTACTCTTATAGACGTTTACTAGTAACTTTTAGTATTGACATTTTCTGCAGTATGTGGTTTTGCGGACTAAAAATGAGTACTAGGTTACAGTTGATCAAAAATACATATATATAAATAATCATTTTGGAAAACTCAAGTTACCAATTTTGTCTACCTGAAAGCATGTTTAAATGGACTTGAACATAACTGAGTGTAATTCCTTTTCCTGGGAATGCTTATTCATTTACCATTATAAGCTTCAAAGTTTTAAAAAATGTTAAATTACACTTTTTTTTGAGTAAATGATGAAGAACATCACTACTTAGTATTATTTGTTTGTTTGATTTTTAGTCAATCAAGAAATATGCACCAGTTTTTAACTCCTGGAAACAAAGACTTCAGGTTTCTGTGGCATTTAACAAATGTGATTATTCATAGCAAAATCTGCATTCCTGAAGCAGTTTAAGAGCCAGGGGAAAGAGTTTGGGTCAAATAGGAACCAACTGGATTTTGGAAAGGAGGAATTAACATACAGCTATTTTACCCTCTGTAATGCTAAGTAAATTACACTTTTGGTTTCTGCCTGGAAAAAAAATAACATTGTAACTAGTGGCAACGTAGGACTGATTTTAGGGATGACAGTAATATTTACAAATGTGTGAGCAAATGCAGAGCTGTCTGGTTTAGAGCCATATTGCCTGTTATGACACTTTCAAAGAAGAAAGCTTCCAGCAGAGAAAGACTTGTGGCGATTAAGTAGCGTCACCTTTCAGTCGTCTGAGTATAAATTTCATCTATACTTGTGCTTTTTCATTGATGCTTGTGGCTTGGTGTCCTTGCCTAGTACCAGTATGACACTGGGCTGAAGACATCTGAATCTTTTCTCTTTTTTTTAGAGTTTTTTTTTTCCTTTTTCTCCCCAAAGTCCCCGGGTACATAGTTGTATATTTTTAGTTGTGGGTCCTTCTAGTGGTGGCATGTGGGACGCTACCTCAGTGTGGCTTGATGAGCGGTGCCACGTCCGCACCCAGGATCTGAACCAGTGAAACCCTGGGCCACCAAAGTGGAGCATGTGAATTTAACCACTCGGCCATGCTGGCCCCTGAATCAATTCTAATGTAGGTATATAGAACACATAGGAAGATAAACATGCTAAGAGAACCACATCCAGACCGTACCAGGTATTCCAAAGCCTAAGAGAATTGAAAAAAAATTGTCTGGCCATCAGGCTAATTATGAGATTAATGGGGAATTACATATGGTCATATGTGCAGCTTGATTAGCATGTATATACACGTACATACATATGCAATATCATTATTCAGATTTTCTGGAAGATGACTTGTAGGAACAAGTAACCATCAACTCTTACACATTTAAAGTGTTAGTGTCAGTGCTTCTTGGGTGGCAAGTCTTTTTTTTTTAAATGGAAGTTGAAACAATTCAGGCTCATTTTATCACATTCAACATAAATCAAACATTTTGAAAAACCGTCTTTACCCCTGTTTGGCACACAGCTGCTTAGGGTAACTCTTGGAGGCAACGCCAGCGTCTGCCGTGGCAGCTCTCCTGACTGACCGTCGCACTTCACCAACGCAGCGTTAACCTGTGCTCTCCATTCCCTACAAACACGCCCTTCCCGGTTGAACGTGGCCTGCAGGCTGCTTCAGCTACCCTCTGGTGCACTAGATGAATTGCCTTTTTCTTGGAACTCAGTTGTGCTTTTTTAGACATGTTTGTGCAATTGTACTTGTTTTCCCAATTAATAAAAATTAATCTTAAATGAGCCCATTAAATATGAATGTGAAATAATTGTCTTTAGGAAAGCTAAGTTGAACACTGGAAAGACTTAAATTGGGTGTGATCAGACCCTGTAAAAGATTAGGGAGAGAGAGCATGAAGTGTTCTGTGGTTGGTTTGCTATGTGCTGGTGGAGTAGATTCCTTCTCTGCTTTAAAGAAATCAGAATTGTAAATCTTCAGTGGCAGTGCAGTGTGGGTTTGTAAGAAAGACTGGAAGTCCAGCCAGAGGACCTTGCCTCCAGGAAAGGTTTTGCCTTGTCTCAAGCACATTCGCATATATATTTTTAAGGTGAATGTTTAAGGTCTGTATATCATTTTTTAAAAAATTCTGTACTTTGGCTTTTTTTTGGATTAATTGACCAACTAGGGTTTTGATCTAGTTTGGATTGGATTGAATTGGATTAATTAAGAACATCAACTGTCAGAACCTGCATCTAACCTACCTTTATTTGGGATACATCCTGTTTCTCCTCATTACCTAATACTGAAATATGGATTTATCTTAAGTGTGTGCTGAGAGAAGTCTAAAATACAAATAAAAGGCATAGGCATAGTAAGAAGTTGAAAGAGACTTGAAGGGTTATTGCCAGTGCCTTAATTTAACACTGAGGAGATGGCCTTGACAGTGGTGTAGCTGTTGAGTGACTGAGCCAGCAAGTGGGTGAGTAGTGTCTGATGTTCACGTTCATCACTCACGCATCCACACAAAGACGCGTCTAGATTGTGACCTTGAACTCTGTACCGATGTTATGGTAGTGTGAGTAACATGCAGGAAATTTTGCTTATCGAGTAGATGAACTTGGTAGTATAGTTTTTTGTTTTGTTTTGGATTTGGAACCATCTTCACATGTGTCAACTAAAAAGGATATATTGTTAATCTACTCCCAAATTTCTGGCCCAAGTCCTGGAAAAGCCTTAAAATGATTGGCAGGTAGTGGCCAAAGATGGTGTGTTAGAGGCTGTGTAAATCATGCCTACTAGATAGAATGCATTGTGTTGGGATGAAATTAAAACTGCAGTTTGTTTTTTTTTAATCTAAATGATTTTGTTTAGGAAAACATGAGCATTTAAAAAAGCTGTATTAGCAATTGAAGATAAATATCTCTCTATTGGTATTTGAAATAATCTCTTATATTGCTTATTAATTCATTCTCTTGCACTTAACATGTACATTGCTTATGCGTCTTCTCCTGTTCTTCACATTTAATCCCAACAGATCTGCATTAATGAGTTTTATGCTTTGAACTTAAAATTTTTTCTTGTGCTCAAAAGTAAGACTTGGGAGAAAGAGAAGGAAGGCTTTTCAAATTTCCTTTGAAAGCTTTTATTTATCTTATATACCTATTCCTTTTGAAAATTTCTCTGTTGTACAGCAGGCTTAGTTTTTTGCAAATGACTAAATGCCAGAGAAATGCTCAGATTCACTGTCCCTTGGTTGTTCCTGTTCCTGTAGGTAGGGAGAGGAAGCCTTACCTACCTGCAGTTAAGGTGTAGGTTGGTTATTTAACTTGTAGTTAGAAAAAAGTTTTGAAAATTTTAATTTGTTCCTGCCATGATGGAACTGAAAATAAATTAAAAAGAAAACCAGAATGCATGCATAATTTCATTATTTACAGTAACAGTACATGCCTCCATAAAATTCTAAGCACCTTATTTTTTAATCTTTAATGTTTTGAAAATTTAGATAAATCTTCTACTGGTATTTTTTAAAGATTTCATAACAGCTCTGAACTGAGGATCTTTGGTGATATTTCCATTTTAAAGTATTTATCAAATTGAGATGTTAATGATAAAATTGTGCCTGTGCAAAGATATGCTTAGTTATTGCTTTATCTTTTTCAAAAGCAAGAATAACATCTTTGAAAACATGGGCCAACGAGTGCCAGTCTGACAAAAAAGCCATTTAACCTGAGAATTTTAATAGTACTTCCAAAGTTGTATTTTAGTGAAGTAACAATGTTTAGTGTGTTGGGTAGTTAAGAAGGTTGATTTGTTCACATTGGCTTGGAGACTTGAGAACAAATTTGACTTTCAATTTGTATTTATAATGAAAAAAATATGATTATAGAAAATTTGAAAAAATAGGGAAAAGAGTCAGCCGTATTTCTTTAGTGAAACAAAACTTAATATTTTAGCAATGCTTCCGTTTTCTCTTCTTTTAAAAATCACTGCTTAGTGCTATGTATAAAACTTGCCAACTTGCTTTTGATGAAGGGAGTGTATTCAGTGAGAGAATAATGTAAAATATGATCATTAGCAGCGTAACTAGAAGTGACTTGCTTGAGCAGATAAAGATTAGGATCAAGTCAAAACTAAATTCCTCTTTTCGTATTATCTCTTGTCATCATGTGGCGAAAGGAAACGTGCATCATCTTAGGGATTCTCATTTATATCTCCCAAAGGCTGGGCTGTAAGGAACAGATCTGTCGGTTGTCGTCTGGTGGAAGTTAGAATCTAGCGAAGGGGCCAGATGAATGCAGAGAAGGGAAACGGGAGGGGGATTGAGTTATAATCTGCGCCTGTGGGTTAATCTTATACACAGACTCGATCCACCTTGGCCTCATGTTTCCAAACACTTACTGTGCAGGTGTTGATCTCAGGTTTTCTGTTTCTCTGTCTCTTTTCAGCTTTTATTTGTAGTGGATTTCTTGAGGAAGGACCACCGCTGATTGGTGGTTAATCATCCAGAATTTATGATTAGAAAGTCTGAATAAAAATCTATTAGATGGAATTTGGGCAGAAATTTGAACGCCCAGTTTAGTGGATGGCCTTTAAGGCATCACTGGTGATAATGCAAATTGAGTTAGAGTCTTCCCTATGAAGAGCACCTTAGGAGTAAATTAGACAGTTTGGAAGCGCCATTAACTCTTTCAGAGTACTAGGCTACTATTTAGTTTATCCAAACAATAATTTACTAAGTTTAGCTTACCCAGATGGTAATTTGCAAAGTGATACCTTGAAGATGCTGGAAAGAGTTAATGACGCTTCTGAAGTACCTTGTATTTCCTTGGAGAATCTGACTGGGCATTTATAATGGTTGTACTTGAGAAAAAGTATCTTTGAATGCCTGTTAGGTAGGAATTATTGCTGAACTTCTGCTACCATCTTTTGGTAAGTTTATTCCACTCCTACCCTATTCCTGCCCCTCTTCTGCATCCTCCTTTTTCTTATATTAAATGAGTATTCCCTAAGGCTCAGTCTTGTACCTTATGCTGTGTGTTGATGGTCTCCTCTCCTCTCAGTGGATGCAGCCAGTTGCCTTGGTACAAACGCATGGTTTCTGGAGACCCATTTAGTTCTTGCTGTCTTATTCTTCACCTCTCATATCTGCATCCCCACATCTTTTCTCCTGAGCTTTAGTCTAACTTGTAGGCTAACTGGTGACCAAACGGCTGTCTCATTGTTGCCTTAAATTTATCTTCCTCCCTGAAACTGGTCTCCCCTCCTGACTGCATTATTTTTTAAATAGCACTTACACCATTTTCAATAGTCTTGTCCTGGAGCGTGGAAGAGCTCCTCTCGTCAACTCCAGCCTCCACTGTGGAGCATCAAGTTGAGGTTCCCTTAGCGCTTCTCCTCTCTCCTCTTCCCTTCCCTGCGGCCCTTACCGTCTCGTACCCTGGTTCACTACTCTGGGCTTACCTCCACTTTCTTCTTCATTCTGCTGTGGGCAAGTTGCAATGTCAGATTCCTTGTCATATCACTTTAATTATGTCACTCATCCCCTGAAATACCTTCAGACACTTCTCCTGGCATTAAAGGCCACCCACCATCTGAAAGGCCCGTCTTTCCAGCTTCCTTTCCTGTAAAGTCTTCTACCAGCCCATCTGCCATGCTCTAGGGCACTGTCCTCCCTCCTAGTTATTTTACTCATTTGGTTCCTCCAGCAGGGAATTGCCTTTTTCCTCTCCACACTGATCCTTCTAGAACTATTCAGTGAAGGGAGCCAGGCTTGAAAAGGTACATTGGGCACAATTCCATTTGTATGAGTTTCAATAAACAAGCAGAACTAGTGTATGTGCAAGAAGTCAGAATAGTGGTTATGTATGGGGAAGGGCCTGCTGACTGGGTGGGGTCTGGGAGGGCCTCCCGCTAGGGTGCTGGAGATGATCGCGGTGGTGGTTACACAAGGGTATACAAACATAAAAATTCATGGAGCTGTACACAGCAGATTTCAGCGCTCAGCTATATGTAAGTTCAATAAAACATAGATTGAAACAATGCCCACCTTATAAGGCTGTGGTAAGGCTTAAATGTGACAATGTATTTCAAATGCTGAGCACAGAGACTGGCAGGTGGGGGAAAATCCCCTCTATTTCAGTTAGACAACAGTTGTCTTTCTCACTCTGAATCGTATAGCAAATATTCCCCAGCAAGATTAATTTTGCAAATACTTTGGCCTTGGAGACCTTTTTTTTGTATTAGATTCTTCACTTATATCTTTTATTGCTCATTTATTTTCAGTTGATATTGTTGATTTAATGCAGATATGTGCTTTTATTTTTGTTTATAGTGTACATTTTTAATCATCAATAGAAATAATGGCAGTGTAGCATGGCATGGAAAGCTTGTAATGGATTTACAGATTTTTCGCCCCGAAACATTGCACACATCAAAGAACTTTGAGTATATTTAAAAGTATTTTACACAACAAGCTTGAGATTGGAGTTATTTCCTCAAGTATTTAGTTACTAGAGAAACATCCATAAACGGAACTTATGGGAGGGCATATTACAACTCGATGTAAGGAAGAGTTTCTTAGCAGAGCTATTAAAATAGGTTTAAATCATTTTTGAGTAATAAAACATCTTGCAAGATGGCGGTTAGCAAACTTTAATGTGTACATCGATCACCTGGGGATCTCGTGCTGGCTCAGTGAGTCTGGGCTGAAGCCTGAGCTTCTGCATTTGTAACTAGCTCCCAGGTGATGCTGCTGGTCCCCAAACCACTTTGAGTAGCACGGAGTTAGGGATGTGTTCAAGTTTAAAGAAGGGCAAAACAAGAACAACTTAGCTCATAAAAACCACTCCACAAATTTGGGTGGCTAGTGACCAAGTGAGCCACATTTGTGTAAATATTCCTGAAAGACTCCATTCAAGAAAGTATTAACTCTTCTTTTAAAGTTTTGGTGTTATGTAATTTTTTTTTTCCATGCTAGTGGGCAAGACTGGTTGAATTCTCTAGTTTGTTTTTGTTCCCTCTTGCAAATAATGTTGTATCAGTGGAAGTGGTCATGAATTCAGTCAAAACTTTTAGGGAAAGAAATTTAGAAATAACTCAGAATCATTTGTGAATGCCCCTCCTTAAAAATTAAATAGACAAACTAAACTAAAAAAAAATGCCACCAGCAAGACGCAGCCCTTCCCCGTTTGTCACTATATTCCATGAACAATACTTGACAGAATCACCGCCACTGTGCCATAAGCCATTTGAAGAGCCAATTTCGCTACTTCATGTTCTCCCACTTATTGTGGGTAAATTTCCATTCCCCCTCGTCTGTGAACTGGGACCTCTTTTATTCTGTTGCTCCTTTTTGCTTGTCATATTCTTGACTCGTAGAGGATGGTTTTCTACCTGTCAGTCTTTAACCTCTGTCAGCCTATGATTTGAAACTGAGAAAAATCCAAGTTACAAATTGAAGACAAGATCCAACCCTTTGATGTTGGGAAAGCAGTGCTGTCAGAGGACTTGTCCCCAGAGCAGCGCCCGCCAGCCCGCCTGCGGTAACAGGGTAACAGGAAGAATGTGGCTCTGCTTGCTGGCTCCCGGGCACATTCCTTTCTGTTTGGGACTGAAGTACCAGACACACACGTTATTAAATTACTTAATGAAGATTTTGTAGCACACCTCTAATCCCTTTGAAAAGGTCCTTTCAGCTGGAGAAGGGTGTGTGGGCAGAGAGAGGAGCTTCCCCACTGGTGAACCGGCCCTCAGCTCTCCTTGGGATGTGTGTGAATGCTCCAAGGCTGGCTGCTGCTTTTCTGCCTGGAATCTGCAGAAGAGATTTAGGCAACCTCAAGGGAGGGTCCTGTATAGGGCTGGAATCTTCACCAAGGGAAAACGCAGGGTTTCGGCTTCAGCCTTGACTCAGCATTGCCATTTGCATTCTGACCCAGGAGACCTTGTTTAAGCCATGAGTAAGGGCCTCCAGATGGTGGGCTGAGGTTTACAGATCCTGAAAACTTAGAGGGGCGCAGCTCAGACTGATAAAAATGGGCTCCACTGGTCTCTATCAGAAACGTGTATGTAAATGAATTACGCAGATGGTTCCAGTAACAAAGATCCTTTCATGTCCCCACCACCCTCTTACAGGGGAGCTCTCTGCTTTTGAGAATGAGAGAACACGCACAAAGGCTCGGTGGCCATGAACTTGTCTCTTATATTAAACTCTGTGAGACTGTCTGTAGTGAGAAGAATAGCAGTCCTAAGTACTTCACAGGGTTATTGTTGGGATTGGCTGAGATAATGTACGTGGAAAGACTATGGTCTCTAAAACATTAATCCCATGCACTTATTTGTAAATAATGGTCTTTCAGGTTTTTGCTTTTGGTCAGTTGCCTTCCCTGTGTGATCAGTACTAAACTGGCAGAAAGAGGACAGTCCATTCCTTCTTACACCATGCTGGGGGAGATGAGTTGCTGTTGGCTCAGGAAGGACACATAGTGAGGGGATGGAATGAGGAGATAGGCTCTCTTCCTCCTCTTTGGGGTGCTGTGCTGTCTTTAGACAGGAGGAGGGTGAGGTGGTGTGGTGGGAAGGCAGGGGAGGATTAATGGTGAGACGGCATTGGGGACAATGAAGAAAATGGTTGTGCGTATTAGTCTTACTTTCTTGACTATGACTGCTCAGATGAGTACAAAGGAATCAAGAATCATCAGTGATGTTTAAGAAGTGGGTGTGACTTAGGTGTATTGCTGGCTTGGAATGTAAGCTCGCTGAGAACGGAGCCTACCTGGCCATGTGTATATTTAGTACAGTGCGAATTTGGGATTCGTTGGCCTGGTTGGAGAAGGTGGCCTTGATGGTAACAGTGATAATCCTGCCATTGAACCTCATTGGGCCAGCCCCTGACCTGCTGGGCGCTCCGAGTCCGTGACCTCACTTGAACCTCATAAGGTTGCTATTGTCCTCATTTTATAGTTGAGGAAACAGAAGGCTTAAGTAATTTGCCCAAGGTCGTGTAACTAGCAACCAGCAAGGATTTGAGTCAAGATCTCCAAAACCACATCGCTTCCTAAGGCTACTTTAAAAGTTTTCTTCTTTAGATAAGGAATAGCCTACAAAGACTGTAAGATAGTCTTCAGAAAGCTTACGTTTTCACTAAGGCACATGAGACCACGGAAAGAAATGGTGTCAGGGAGTATTGCTAATGATAATTACGTGCCTGGATTAGAGCAACATGCTCCATGGTCTTGGCCCAGGCTTTCCCGTGGGCTGTCAGAACAAAAGCCTCAGGACTCCAGGAAAACAACACAGTGCCCATTTGAGAGCAAATGGGAATTGATTTCCTTTTCATGGAAGGAAAGATTAGCTTTCATGCAAATGAATGCTTGGTGCATGTGGCCACTCGAGGACTTAAATCAGGTTCCATAACTCTACCAGCCTTTACTGTCCCTTTATTGTATGACAGACACATAGGTTGAATTCCTGACCCCCCTCCCCCAAGTCCCTGTGTATTAAATAACCACAGTGCCAGGTGCTGAATGCTTATATACTTATTTATTGGACTTGAACCCCTCCCCCCCCCGCCAAAAGAAGTTATGTTGACATTCCTACAGAGCCTGTCACTCATCAGAAGGAAAAAGACTCACATGTCACTGTTTTGTAGCCAGCAATCCAAGTTGTGAAATAAACATACCTCATGTTTTTTATAGCCTTGCTTCTTAAAGTATGGTCCCTGGACTGGGCCTGTGGCATCAGTATCACCAGGGAGCTTGTTAGGATTTCGGGCTTGACCCTAGGCTTGCTGAGTCAGAACCTGCATTTTGGCAAGATCCTGGGGGATTCCTGTGCATGTTCAAGTAGGAGAAGATCTGGTTTTTTATGGACCTCACCCTCCTCCAAGTTAATGGTTAAGCTGATTGAATAGAGGCAGTTTTTCTTCTCTGCAAAGCCCATTTCAAGGATAAAATCTTACATTTTCAGAGCTAGGCACTAAAGAACAGAAGTGTCAAGTGTAGGTCTTTAGCATCAGGAAGCATTTTGCCATTTCTAGCAGATTCCAACTTATTTATTAAACCTCTTTTTCTCTGTACTGCATTTGTGCTCCTTCTGTAACGTGAGGCTAGTAGGGTGGTCATTTATTTGGGGAGAGGGGTTAATCTTGGCCTCTTAAGAGTATAAAAATCACAACCAAATTACAATTGTATAATATCTCGTGTACATACCACTGAAGATGAAAGCTTGTCAACCAGTTGTATCCAGGTGGCTCCTGCTGTACCCCTTTTCTCCTGCCTTCACCTGCACTCTTTCTCAGAGGGGAGTGTGAGGCGAACATATGGAATGGTGCTCCACACCACGGCAGTTTGAACCTTTTCATTTATTGTCCATGTATCTTGCGCTCTCTGCAGCTAGACTTGGGCAACCTGGGCCTGATTTCTGTCACTTACTAGCTTTGTGACCATCGCCTCAGTTTCCTCTCCCGTGAAATGCAGGCATTGGATTCCATCACTCCAGAGATCTCACCAATCCATTTCATGCTCTCCACCCAGCTCTTCATGACCTGTGGCCACTTCTGCCCAGGCTTCTGACACCTCCTCCTTTCTTCTCTTTTCTTCCTCCTCCACCCTAACTGCCCTGCCTTCTGCTCCACTCCTCCTGCCCTCACGGACCCCCTTAAACTCCAGAAGAGCATAGAAGTGATCAGTATGAGTTTTTTGTGTACTGCCCATTCAACTACTCGAGGAGGGAGAGATTCCATGTTCGAGGACTCAGAGGAGAACCTGTGAATTTATTTGCATTTATATTACTGTCCATTTGATGATTGTATAGTTCTCTTGGAGGCACTTCAAGCAGAAGGCACTCCTTTATGAAATATTACCTCTTTTTACCCCTCCCCGTTTTTAGGGAGGAGGGTTTGCTAAATCCTTTTCAAATTTAGAGAAATCAGGAAATCTTGGGATCATTTTAGTATTAACTAATTGTGGGTTGTTATCAAGTCAGCCCTTGTCTAAGGGACCTCATTAGGCAGTGCTCTATAATGGTGACAGGGCAGCTTAAAATGACTGACTAAATGTAAGTTATCTCAGAGCCAGTAGTTGAGTTTCATTTGAAAGCCAGTGAAACGTCTAATTAAGAGCAAAGAAAGATGTCAGAGAGGGATCCAAAGTCCTGCATTTTTGTTATGATATATTGGGGTAGATTTTACTGGAAGCCATAGGATTCTTTATATAATGAATTGCCATTTGAGAAAATAGCAGACCACCAGAAAACTAAATTTTCCCTTTTCTTTACTTATGGTATGAATACAACCAGCTCATAGGTTGGGATGTCCAGTAGTTTCTGTTACTTATTTATTTCCAGGGTTCAGATTTGAACTTGAAATGTTTTCAAAGCACACAGGACAGTGGTAATAGCTTTCCTTTGCAGCCTGTATAATTATCTTGCTAAGCTTTTTAACGTTACGTAAGTAGAAAACAGCAATGTCTTGGAATGACTGTAAACTGCTGCTTGAGACCCTGAAAGTGAACTGTTTTCTAAGTACTGTGTTACACATGTGACCCAAGGTTCAGTACTCCTCCTCAAGTGTTAGATTTTAAATAGTCTCATTCAAAATACTTCCTTCTATTCTTGAAGCGCAGTTGGTATTTTAGTAGAATTGTTATGTGGGCTGTGAAATGAGTGCTTATTAGATTGGTAACATCATAAGCCATGTACCTTTTTATTATGTTTAATAATGTGAGACCCAGAAATGCCCCTGGTATACTCCTTTCACATTTCATATCAAGACGATAGGGGCCCGCCGTCACTGTTAGGCAGTAAAGTAATGTAAGGGATTGGAAAATGGGAATTGGGATTATTGAAATTGGAGAAAAGAGGGAGTAACTTCAGTTCTTTTCAGTTATTAAAGTCTGGTTTCCTGACTGTAGTACATCCTTCAGAAAGATGAATGCATGGACGATATAGAGTCTTAGTCCTTCTGGGAGCTTACTTCCAAGGTGGGGGGTCACTGATGCTACAGTTCTGCTTGTAGAATTGGAGCTGTACCGAAAACTTTCCAGAAAGTTTGTAACCAGGGCGCCCTTCTGGGGTAGTCTTTCTTCTTCCCTGCTTTCATTGCTATTCAAAAACGGAATGTTCTTTTTTCTCGATCTTTGAAATACAAATTGGTCTGTTGCTTTTAAAAGTTTGAGGTAACTCCCTCAAAGATATTGTAGGCCTAGTTCCCAAAACAAATTGTGCAGTAGGCAGGAAGCAACTTTCTCTGTCCTGAGTTTTGATAAGGTTTTTTTTTTTTAAATGGAGGGCAGGTCCCCAGGTCCTCAAATTCACTTGTCTGCAGTGTTGTATTCTGAGAGCTGTTGGAGGAGGAGGTGAGAGTAGCGCAAGGATTAAATGAGATGTGGGATCTACATGATGGTGTTCCCAGTGTGGAAGAGTAAAACCTACATTGTGTTGATGGATAAGGATGTCAGTGTGTGAGAATTCAGCAAGCCTAATGATTTATTTAATCTACTTGAAAAGCTTTAACTTACTTACTGAGCTATAGCAACCAAAAGTTTTGGATGGTCTTTGCCATAGTTTTAAGTTCTGTGCCATCCCTGGGAGATAATATACAACCAGCAGCTCATGGGAATGTGTGAGGAGTAAGAGTTGGAGAAGTTGAGGAACACTAGCCCATGCCGTCGTGGTGTGCACAGCCTCCTGTTAATTAAAGTTTCTTCCGTAGAAGACTTGGTTAAACAGTGAAGTGATTGGGAGGATGATGGAGTCACACTTGGAAATGTCTGTAATGATTTTGACTTAAGAGGTTCCAGTGTGTATCTTACTTTATCAAGAGTAGAAGTTCGCTGAAGTCACTGAAGGAAAAGGCCTTCGTTGTCAAGCTGTTTTCATCCTGAGATATACCAGGGCAAGGCTCACTGTTTTTGTGGAAAAGTCTTTTCTTTTGGAGCTCTCAAAGAGATCAAAAGTTAACAAATCCAAGGTGAAACGTATTTTGAATTTAGAATCATAATATGAATTCCCACAACAGTAGCCATGTCAAGAATATGCAGAGAGTTTTCTTACTGTATCTCCTTTTTTATTCATCTAGTCAGTGTGTACTAAATATCTAATACATGCCAGGCACTGTCCTGGAGGCTGGAGACCCAGCAGTAAAGAACAGTGACAAAATTCATACCCAGTGGAGTTTACAATGCCAGCAGGAGAGAGAGATGATAATTAGATAAGTATAATGTGAAGTATGTCTTGGTGACAAATGCTTTGGAAAAAAGTTAAGCAAGGAATGGCAAGGGGATCCCCAGTTCTAGGGTAACCTTATTGGGGTAACGTTTATGCAAACACCTGAAATGATGAGGTCTTCTTTCTGATCTTTCGAATTTTGCACCACGTATGTATGTTTCTTCATCAAAAATAAATATTAAGGAAAAGAACATGTGGTGCGAATTCTTGACTGTGCTCTGCCATTCTCTCACGGTCTTGGGCCCTGATGAAATCCTTGAGCCCAAAGAGGGGAAAAGTAGCTGAATGTCAAGTTGGATGGCTTTGTACTTAAGGAAATAGTAGTTTCAGTTGCTTAAATTTTCACATTGAAAACTTTAATGAAATGGAATATTTTTGTTATCAATTGCTAAATTACAAAGTATTTCTAAACTTAGTGGTTTAACATAACACACAGTCCTTATTTCAGTTTCCGTGGGTGAGGAATCCTGGACCCAGTTTAGCTGCTGCCTGGAGGGGAGGAGATGACACGGGGCCTGCATATCAGGAGGAGATCCTCGGGGGCATCGTAGAGGCTGTCTGCTAGGTGGGGTCTCTCAGTGACTCTGTCCCCTCAGGCTGGCCTTGAGACCAGGAGACAGCGAGAAAGAACTACATTTCTTCCTGCCCACTAAGGAAAGAGAAGAAACTATTCCTGACCATCAAATATAGCACTCATCACAGGGAAATAAGGATTGGCAAAAATAATGGAACAATGGTGACAGTATAAAGTGACTGGCCTTTAGTAGTTTTACACTTTCTCAGTTTATAGGCCCATTGGATGTCCTCTGTCAGCCTCCACTCTACTCTCTGTCCTTCCTAGCTCTCTTGAGCACCCTACCTGGTTGGCCTGCTGGATAAGGACAGCACTAGTGTTCCTGGTCTGGGCTTCTGGCTGCCTTACACTTATCTCCTAGTCACCCCTCAACTCTTGGCGGTCAGTGGGGCTTCAGCTATTCAAAATTCTAGTTTCCCTTCACCTAGTTTGGCTGAAGATGATCGCCAATGATAGTTTCTTCTTTTTGTGAGGCCTGCCTTCTCCACATGAGCTGCTGTCTGTCTGGACCGTGTCCGGACCTGGTCATGGTGCTGTGTGTCTGGAAGGTGGGAGCCACTAGGAAACTGTCTGCATCACTGCCATCCTTCAGCAAGAAGCTGCCAACTTGCCCTCTTCCAAAGTATGTGTGCCATTGTGGATTTCTCAACATACCCCCTTCCTCCTTTATGCTTGATGGCAGGAAGGGCCTCTTTGTTTCTCAGTTGATTTGCAGAGTAGAAATGATGGATTTCTGACGAACTCCTTGAGTGCTCATCCCTCTCTGCTTGAGACTGCTAGTCCTCTTGGCCTCCGCTCATCCTTCATCCATCAGTCATGCTCCATCCCTCCAGAAGTCTTCCAGAACCTACATACTCTGGTTTTGCAATTCCTAACACCTTAAAAACCAGAAGGGAATAAAAGGAAGACGAGAGTAGACATTAAGTAGAAGAGGAATTTTGCTGGCCAACTTATAAAGTGGAATGGTAAATGAAAAACTGTCATGTGCCAGGCAAAATGTTTAGTTAGATTAAGTCAACCCCACTCTCCTAAGCAATTTGATTTTCTTACAAAAGAGAGAGGCTGCACAGAAGGTATGAGTACAGTTCTCGGTGTGTTATTTAAAGTGGAATGGCATTTCGGCATGTCTCCACGTCCTCATCATGCTTCTATTCACAGCAAATCTGAGCCAACGGAACAAGTTCTGGACTTTGAGACTGCTGAGATAACCTGTGGTGTGGCGATGGGAACTAAACCTTATCTGTTGAATTTTCTGGGTTTGTGCTGTTTGGGGATCATCTTTAGTTTCACTAGTTCTGGTTTTGAGTTTCCATATTTCGGTTCTTGCTGGGCTTCCACTTGAAATAGTTAGAATGTTCTTAGGTCCCCCTCCTTCCTCAAGCTTGGTTGGATTACTAAAATGGGTTCCCGTTTTCTTAGACTCACAGACTTTTACGCGAGTTGAAGGGTCTTTGGAGGCCCTCAGTCTACTAGAGGAGACTGAGTAGCAGAGAGGGGAAGGCTGTGCCTGAGGTCGCCAGGCTAATTAGTGATACGAGGTAGAGCCGGGTTTCCAGGCTGCCACCTTAGCATCCTCTCCTACACATGTGCCTCGTCCAGCCATGTCGCCTTCAAAGCACACTGAAGGCAGTCTCTATTTCCGTTCTGCACCTTGACAGAGGAACGGTTATCTCAGATTTGACTGTCTCTAACTCTGGGAGGGGCGGGCATTGGGATAATGGTCACTTGGAAAGAAAGCGAGTTTAGGGACCATAGCTGCTGGGAGTCATGATATAAGAAGGGCCCCCAAGAGTCTCAGCAAGGGGAGGATCTCCCTGTTGGTGGCATGTAGGCCATGGTGTAAATTCCTTTCAGGGTGTTTTGTTTGCATCATTTGGCTTCAATGTTATTAGATGTTACTAGTTGAATCCAATTCCTTGTTTTGTGAAAATAGATTTTTTGTTTATCCGAGTGGGTTTCTTTTTGTCCCTGTGCTGGAATCGTCATTCTTGGACAGAAATGATGGCTTTCGAATCTCTTGCGTTTTCATACTTGCTGTAGGGGTTGTAAAAATAATACTGTTGTTACTGGGAGGAGCTGGGTAGGGGCTCTAAGCAGTAGGGTGTGATAGGAGAGAGGCTGCCACAGGACAAATTGCAGACTTTTGCTAAAATGTACGTCTTGATTGCAAATTATGGCAAAAGAGTAAGACCTCTGTAACTCGTAAGGTTACTAGCATTTGCATCTTCACATTGTTGTTCCCCAGCACCCCCAAACATCTGCTGCGTCGGGTCTTGTCCAGTCACGCTCTGGTGACCAGCCCCAGAAGTCTGAGGGCCCTTCCTGTCTCGACTCATGCCGGTTCAGAACAGCTGAGCTCTCTGCACATGGGGACAATGGGACTCCTGAAAACTGTTCTGCTGTTGGCATACAGAAGCACATTTCCTCTTACCTTCCAGACAGAGTTACCATGGTGGCTTTGAAATTTGTTCTGAAACAGAGTAAACTTGAAGGAGTCTGTTAATCTATTCTGATTTATTTAGAAGGCATTCATTATTCAGCGTTCATTATTTGACTTATGTTAGTGGTTAATTAACCAAACTAGAACATGTTTCCTTTTTACAAATTGAATGATGAGAGAGTAACAAAGACCAAATATTGTACAACACAGATCCTTGAGTTTGACTCTGAAATACGATATTTTATTTTACAGCAACTTCCGGTTTTAGTGACACGTAAATACTGTTTCTGTTATTAGCAAGTTTTGAATTTTAAGTAAATTGAAATGGAAATGAAAGTTGTTTCTAAAAATAATACTGACTGTGCTTGTGTGAGATTTTTTTTTATTATTATTATTCCATGTCATTGTTGGTGAGGAAGATCTTGACTGTGGAGAAAATGTAAAGTCTATGCCCATCTCTCTCGTCTAGAATTGATGAGAATTGGATTGAGCTGTTGACAAGAATAGAGGGGAATGTTGGAGGTTTCTTTTAGTGGGGAATGCTCTTGCAGCTGTTTCTTGATGATCTGCCTTCACTGTCTGTCCTGTGGACAGTTTGCATCAGTGGCAATTCTATATCACTGTCTCGTTGACTCAGTTTATGTTGGCTTTGTGAGGGCCTGCCCTTTATTCTACCAAGGAAGGCCCCATAGTTGCTTGTTCTGAATTCTCCAGAGAAGGTTTGGTTGGGCACCGCTCTGATTAGGCTGGTGCCTTCTACAGTTGTGGGTTAAGATTAGATGTGTAACAGGGAAATAATCCTATTGCTTCCCAACCCCATTATAATGGCGTCTTCTTAGGGTGACTTTTTGGCTTAGAGTAAATTCTCCCCCAAATCTTATACGCTCACTCAAATATAAGGATGAGATGTATTCCAAAGCTTAAAAATATTTTTTTTCTGAACTTTGTGATTCTCTGAACATTTGTTTGCTTCTGTAAGTGGCAATTGTGAAGAGTTGAACACTCTCATTTTCACTAGGTTTTTAGCTAACTCAGTGGAAAATGAAAAGGTAGGCAGGGAGTTTTATTTCACTGTGACATCACTTGGCTTATTCAGATTTAGGTGAGTCAAGGTGTGGTATTGAAAGTAGAGGTCAGTTTCTCCAGATACACCTGACCTTGCTGAGAAGTGTAGTTGCGGGAATTATAACCAGAGCCTGTCCTGGAAACATACCAGTCAATTGGAGAGGAAAGAATACTGTGAATGCCAGAGACAGCACTTGAAGTGGATGGCTTTCATAATGAATGTCTCCTTAAGTGAGGACTTCTGTTTAACTTGCATTTCCAGACCATTTGGTAGAAATTGCAAAGGAACGGAGGAAGAACAGCACCTCTCAGTTGGCAGGCAGTCAGAGCAGACGTGGAAGCGCCAGCTTCTTTGTTTAAAGGTGGCTGTTTTCTTCAGGCGCTTGAAGGAGACTCGGCTCTTGTCGAGTGAGCTGTGCTGTAGGTGCAGGACTGCCTTTGGGACCATCCTAGTCATTATTATGGTTTCTCCTCCATTCTTGAGTCTTTCTTTTAACAAAAATGACTTTTTATTTGACCAAGATACCCAGCCTCAGAGAGGAGATGAAATTTGGGTAAATCTTTATTTGTTTATTTGTATTTGAAGGGGAAGATTAAAACTACTCATGTAAATAACTGCTTGGCTTATCTGGATTTTTCTGTCATTTTTGCGTTCCTGCCTCTTGCAGATAATTGACCATTCCCTACCTGTGATGGAGAACTTGCCACTCTGGTCTGCCCTCACTTTTTCTTCTTTGTTCAGAGCCCTTCCCAGGCAGAGGAGGTCAGGCAGGTACACGTGACTTGGGGAAGGAGGTGGTGGAAAAAATATGGAATAATGAGCCCTTCTGACTTTGGATTCAGCAATTTAGCGTTGGTGCAGTAGGTGGAGTTATTCTTGGAGCCCCCGCTTGAAGATTGCTATGCAGAAACCCATCTGTGCCGCTGGTTGCCAACATTTCTGGTACAAATATTGTCATTTGCTCTTGAGGCAATCTGCTATTTCAGTCCTAGATGCAGTTTTGTAATATACTGGGCAAAATAGTAGAGAAAAAAATACCTTAAGTGGTGGTATAATCTTCAGTTTAAAAACACTTTAGCGATGTTTCCAGGAGGGGGCTGTTCCCTGTGTCTCCTTTCCTCCTTTGCTTGGCCGTAAACATCATCGGAATGCATTTTTTCTCAGTTGCCCGAGCCATGCTTCCCTTGTGTTGACTCTACACCCACCAAAAGGAAAGATGGAGGGATCGTCTTCTTCAGATAAAAGTCTTAAATATTTAAATAATAATAATTCTTTAAAATTACAGCCTGTGTAAGGTTTAGCATCCCGTGTTCAATAACTTGAATAAGAGAATAACTTGCTCAGAAGTTACTTGGTTAAAAAAAGTTGTCAAATATGATATACACAATCTTTCCCCATCCAGCTTCCTTTCCTGTTCCAGGCAGCGAGAGTCACATTAGTGAAGCACGGTGCCAAGCAGCTTCGCAGAAGGCCACTCTGTCGCCTCTGCAGAGTAGGAGCTCCCTGAGGTTGTGCAACGGCTCCAGAAACCCTGGCCGTGTGTTACCGTTTTACTGGGTTTCTTAGAGAGGGAAAGCGTGTCCTCTAGGACATAGTACATTTCTTCCTTTTCTGTGGCTTTCTCATTTTTTTCCCATCCTGATGCATAGCTAGACATTTTACAGTATGACTCAGTGTACGTGTGCACACGTATGATACAAGAATTTTACAAGATAGTGCTGTACTTACCCTTTTATGTGACATATACCGTATTTATTTATTTTAAAAAATACTGGCCTCAGCCCTCTAGATTGAGTTCCCTACTTTGTGGATTGTGATCCAGAGTTTTTAGCCTGAGGGCCTTCCCACATTTATTCTTGTAAGACGTTCCTGTCATGGCAGCAGCCTTGGCATTAGGGGAGAGCTAGTGCCTGCTTCCGTCTATGGAGCACTGGCCACAGGCGTGGCGTGGCGGGGAGTTCAGTCCACTCGCACGCACACTAAAAGGGTTTGGGCTGAAGTGACAGGGAGCCCCTCTCTGCACTGGTCTCAGACATGCAACTAGTTTAAACTGTATGCTGAATTAAACATCCCCCAAAGACACAATTTATTTTTTCAGTCCTCATGTGACAGACCAGCTAGGATAGTTTTGCGCTTATCTGGACATCTTTGTCCTTGAGATTTTGCCTTCAACCCTTGAAAACTGACAGCTGCTTGGATCCCCATTGCTGGATGGGGTTTCGTGCTCCTTTCCTTCGACACTAACCTGAGTCAGGCTCACCTGACCTCCGCCCAGGAGTCTTCAGAACCTTTGATCCCGTGAAAGTACGTTACGCTGTTCGTTTCCTCAGAGCGAGTGTGAAGTCCACTTCCACCTCAGAGTCAGATGGGTTGTCAGAAATGCACGGGAACTTCAGGTGACATCAGTGTTACAAAGGAAACTTACCCTTTCTCCATGAGTGTGGTCAGGCTGCAGTAGTGTTCCTCCTACTGACTTCTGACTGGCCTCTTGGTATCTAGAGTGGTGATCTTGTAAAGACTCCATTGTGCAGTTGGCTGCGTGTGTGTCCAAAGGAAATACTGTATGTTAATGGGGAAAGCGGGGGAGGAAAATTCCAGGAAATTGAAAGGTGAGGTTGACACGTCCTCACTCACTAATGATCCTTCTGTTTTTCTTTCTGAAAAACAGTGATGATTTAAAAATTGATCTCAGAACCAACTGGCTTTTCTCCATAAGCTTATAATTATATTTTTAAACATCCTTTCTTAACCATTTAATAAATAACATCACACTAATAAGTTGCCTTTTATTATTTGGTGTTAATGATCAAAAGCAAACTTGCCTGTTGAACGAGATACTTAAGAATATTCTGGACTTCATCCTCCTCCTGTTGAATCAATCTGTATGGAATAACACAGTTCAGTTATTTTCTTAGACTGTTAGAACTGAAAGGAATGTTCGGGTGTTGCCAAACCTGGTGACCCTCAGTGTCATGACTGTTGTGATACAGATCCCTGGGCCCCACACCATACCTGTTGAATCCTAATCGCTGAATCAAGGGCCTTAATGTTTCTGTTTTCAGAAAACTTCCTAGAAGATTCTAATCATTAGTCTGAAGTGGTAACCACTCATCTATTGAGACTCCTTCAGGAAAGGGAAGTCGACTCGATGTGCTTGGTTATTGGTCTAGATAATAGCAGAACAAGAAATCCTCTTCTGATATCTATTGACTCATTCAAATAATATTTATGTCTCAGGTACTGACTAGATAGGTAAGCGTGGGCAGTTTCGAGATGAGTGAGCGGGGTCCCTGCCCTTGAGGAGCGTGGATTGTTACTCAGCCTTTCTCCAAGGGTGAGTTTGGGAGCTGGCATGAGAATTATTTGGGGGAGATTTTTCAAGCCACGTACAGTGCTGCCCCAGCTTAATCAGATGGGTGTGTTCCTGTTATGGTGGGATCAGAAAGTGTAGGGCGCCAACTCTCCTTCCCCTGTTGGCTGCTGGCCATCCTCCATTTGTCTTTCTCTTATAACTTTATGAAATATTCCAAACATCTCGAAAAGCATAGAGGCTGTTATAATTAGTACCCACATGCCACCACTCAGTTTTAACAATTATCACCCATCTTTCTATAAGCTGTCCTGCTTCCCCAGAGGTGGTCACTAATTCCAGAGTTACTGTGTTGGAGGGTCCTTTCCTTCAAGAAGCCTGCCCTATGGCTGGGCCGATATACACAGGTTATGCAGGTCCATAAACCTTATATAGAAGGTCCTGTCGTCTCCCCCCCGCCAATTTAAAATTTACATGAGTGCTATCAATTAATGTAGGTATCATTCTGCAACTTGATTTTTTTAAAGTCAGCATTATGTTTTTGAGATTTATCCATTGTTGTTACATGACCTGACATGACCCCATGCTTAACAGTAAAATCAGGAAATTGAAGCCAGACAGCTTGAAAACCTTCTTAATGGAAAAAAATGCAAGAAGATGTGGGTGGGAGAGAGTTTCTGTTGAATTTTTAGTATAGAACGTTGTCATTTATGGGAAAATTGTTGATCTGAATTACACACTTTTAATAGCCCAATATCAGCTTAATGAGAATTAATTACCTGTTGTATGAAAAGTTAATTGTTTTTATTTACTATGGGTATAGTTATTGCAGTTTGGTTCAAACAGGTGAAAGTTAAGATTTGTGGCATAAAACAGGAAGCAGATGGGGGCTAATTAAAGTTCTGTTGATGATAAAAGGATGACTGATCAAGGGGCAGCTGGTTTCCCAATTTAAACACAGTTCGTACTGTTGTATGATGGCAGCCCTCTGCGAGTTCTCATGATTATCTTTCAAAGGTGAAGGAATGTGCTTCAGCAACAAGTGTGAAGGCTATTGTGCTCTATTTTTGTTCACCTTTTTGCCAAAAGCAGTGTCTCTTTAGGGTTTATCCAGGATAAGGGAAGGGATCACAAAATCCGGCTAAGATTTCCAACGGTGTTCCATCCACTCTGGACACATTATGCCCTGGAAAAGCCTGAAATCCCTCTCTCTGTTCTCCAAGAAAGTGCCCAAGCATTTGGTTTTGTTTTCTTTTTTTTCTTATTGCTCCCAACACCCCTGTTGGTGGATTTTAAAAGGTCGGTGTCCAGGCTGTAACCCAGGAAGGCCCACGTCTGCCTGATGGAAGTGCTGTGTATATGTGTGGGTAGGCGGGTGCTAGGAGGTCCTGTGGAAGCTGTCTTGACAACCAAGTGTCTTGGAGCTTCTGACTGAACTTACTTTGCTTGATTGTGCCCTGGGTGACTTTAACCTTCAAGTGATAGCGTCTTTTGTTGCTACTGCTAATAATGGTTGGATAAACATTAAGACCAAGTGCCCTGGATGTGTTTTGCCTAGGAAACACACCAGCACTGGGTTCTCTTTGAATCTGTGTGAGGAGGTGACATGAGGTCAGATGAGATTTGCCTTGCCTGTAGTCAGAAGCTAGAGGTTTGCCTGACATTTTGTGTTTGTAAGTACTTTCTGTGGTTATCCTTATAAAACCCCTTTGAAGCAGCAACTCCCCCATTTTACAGATGAGGCAGTTGAAGCATGCAGAGGTAAGTGAGTCACTCAAGGTCACATGTGTGCTTAGTGCCAGCTCTGGGTTAGAATCCAGGTTTGTCTGACAACAAGCCCATGTTCCTCAGCCACTATACTCTGCTGGTTTTGTGTAAAACGATTGTTTTTTCCATTTCCTGCTTAAGAAAAGAGCTGTTGTTTCTTGGAAAAACAAAAATCTTAGAATATTGTTTGTAAACTTCTTATTTGATTATGTAAATGTTTGTGTATGTATATATGTGTGTGTGTGTGTGTGTGTATCATATGGTGCAGGTCCTGGCACTTGGCAGAAAATCAGTTTTGGGTTTTTTTGGATGAATGCATGAAAGAGGACAAGGGATGGGTTTTATGTTTGTTCCCCAAAGGCAGTAGCTTTATTCTTATAGAAGTTATACATGCTCTTTCTTTAACAACAGCAGCAAAAAAGACAACATGCAAAGGTAAACTAGAAAGTGAAAATCCCCATTACCTTCGTCACCCAAAGACTGCATCTTTATATTCATTAAGATTGTCTTGTAAAAGAAATGACTGACCATATAGATCTCCTATAACTAGTAATAAAGAGCACCATTTATGTTAGCTATAAGTAGTGTGCACTAGAGGTTTCAGGGACGTCCTGATCAACATTCACTGTCAAATGTTCTATCTAAACTTCCCAATCCCAGATGCTGTTTGCCCAATTTGGTTCTCTGGTAGTTTTGCTGCTCGTTTTGCTAATGTGGAGGAGCCTGTGTGCAGGTTCTTCATGCTCTAGGCTCTATTTCCATGACCCTAGAAACTGTCCCCTGCTCATGTCATGGTTCTTACAGTGTGAGGAGCGGTGTCACACCCAAAGCTTACGGTATTTTCCTGACCTAGGAGAAGTCTTAGGATTCTTTGTCGTTTTTTTTTCCATTCTCCTGTCTTCTAAGCAAATCAAACTACCACTCTCTTCTCCTGGCTTCTCTTCCCTTTCTTTTCCTATTCCTGTGCCTTGCTTGCTTTCCTTCCTCTCGTAAAACCATTTAGGGAGGTTTGGGGGTGAAATTGGAGTGGGTCCATTCTTCTCCCCAGTGACTCTGCCTTGTGTATTTTTGGAGATATTGATATTGACTTTTACTGTGTGATGTTTGGGACAGGGGCCTCTGTAGGCCCTGCTTCACACAGGGTCATCTGGCCTGGCTTGGATAGTCTGCATCTGCTTCATCCTTCAGAGAGTAAGAGGCACGGTTCAGGGTTCACAGAGCGCCTGAGCTTTCCCAAGTACCTGGGACAGGTGTGTTCTTCCGCAGGAAGCTTGGGGCAGCTTTCAGGTAGTGCCCCCTTCTACCCTGGGCGTAGTCACAGTCTCACAAATGCACGGTGCTTTCTTTATGCTTTCTGAAGCCATTGTATCCATTACAAGTCCTCTGTGAGGCACTTAGGACAGGCATTGTTTTTTCCACTTTGTACACAAGAAAGCAGAGACACACAGGATGTAAAATTGTCCGCAGTCATACGTACGAAGGTAGAGCCAGGCTTAGGTCTTCTCCCTCTTGACATCATCTTGCCATTATGATGGAGGGTGTTTTGTTTTGTTTTGCTTTTGCTTTGTGTATTAACACGAAGTTAGTGTATTAAAGGCTCTAAAAATCCTGCAGTTAAGCGTCCTTTTTGTCAGTGTGGCCAGAATGTCCTCAGTGTGTTTCCTCGGTGAACTCCTTTCACCCTAGGAGGAAGGGTTATTCTATGGAGCACCTGTTGAAGATGCTGTACTGGGCCACAGTGTGCAGCCTCATCCTGGATTTACCTTGGAGATGCTCCAGGAGACTGCAGGGGTTAGAGGAAAATCTAGTCTTGGGAACCTGGAGGGAGAGTCCAGGGATGCTGTTACCTGGGCAGTGGCTGGAGACGCTTTGGGAATAAAGACTGCCCTGGGGCAGGGTGAGAGGCAGGCCGCGGGGAATCCTTGTCATCATGTCATTGTCAGCAGTTTAGCAGGAGCTTTATGGAGTAGAATTTTAACCAGAATGCAGGAGAGATCTCAACCACCAGGATCAGCATTCTAGGACCGTTTGTTAGTGTTGATAGGTAGAGATCCTTGAACTGTAGCCTGAGTGACAGCTGCACTGTTTGGCAAGGATAGACTTAAGAAATTTGGACCCGGATTTGCTGCATCTTGGCAGGTGTCTGACACGGCACATTCCCTGAGTGAGGCCGTCTGCATCAACTCGCCTCCTCCCAGCTTTTCTTTAATATTTAATATTCAACTTCGCTTGCACTTGTTGCTCTTCTTAGATTGGCTGATGATGGAGTGGGGGTGGGAGGATGATGGTAAAGGTGCAAGTGGCAGATTCCGCATCCATCTCATTAATTGGCTCTCCTACTTTAGCAGAAGCAGAACATATTAACAAAAGTCTTTTATTTTGAAGTAAGTTGTTCCAACCAGGCAGAAGTGATAGATTATTTTGCACTGAAATCTCAAACCAAGGAAGCAAGTCCAGCTTCTTAGAACTGGTCTTGGACATCACACTTGATTTTTTTTTTTCTTTTTTTTTTTTAAGAGCAAAGGATCTGCCTGCTTTCATCCTTACCTAAGCTAAGCTGTTCCAGGAGTTGAGATCAAAAGTTCACGTACAGCATTTTAAAATCCAGAAGATAGAAACTCTGAATTAATGGAAGTGCTGGGTTTGGTTTGGTTTTGGCGAGAATAAAATGATCCCAGTAGGAGAAGGGTTGGGAGAAAGTGCTGTGAGATAGATGGGAAAGTTAATAGCCTAAGGTGTAGCATTTCTCTCAGCTGGTGTTCTTCAGCTGTCTCCCAGAAGAGTGATCAGACAGAGTATTAGACTGTCTGACCCACGTTTTCCAAAATGTTTGAACTATCTGCTATTCTTTCTTTCTTTGCTAGTAACTTTGTGACTTTTAAACCTGGTTGTAAGTTGCGTGGCACTAATTTATTTTGGGACAGAAAAGAAAGGAGGCAAATAGAGCCCAGGGCATCTGGGCTGTGGAAAAAGGAAGGTCAATGGGATCTGCTGACGGACGGTAGGGTTTATACCCACAATCATGTGCTTTTATAATCAAATTTGGATGGAATATAATCAACCATTAAAAATTAAGTTCCCAAGATTTAGACCTCTTTCCTTTGTGTGTATGTGTGGTGCCTTTCACGATGATAGGGGTGTGTGTGGGTGTTGTATGTGGGATTATTGGGGAGCGAAATGCCATCTCACATTATCCTCTCCCCACTGCAGTCTAGCCATGGGTCAGTCTTGGCCCTGGGTCTCATGCACCCTCTAGGGTACTGACTAACCCGTGACTAATTTGTTGTAGTTTTATCCCTGTTTATGGTGAACAGTCCATGGTTACATTGTAGGGCATTATTTCTTTTAATTTCCCTTGAGCTATTCAAAACAACCTTTAAGATGTTATGGTCGAGCCTAGACAATGACCTCAAGAAACAAAAATAAACCTTTCAAAAAGTAAGAACTGAATTTGTAGCCAAATGTTGTGAACGATGGATAAAAGAATGAAAACACACTAGATTTCACGAAGGGAGAAATTTAAAATTTGTTTTCAAAACAAGTGGTCTTTGCCCCAGTATCCTGCCTTCCTCTGACTATGGAAAAATCAGAGGTTATGCTACAAGTTGCAAAACAACCAAGTGACATTCAAGTCATGAGACAGAAGTCAAACAGCTGCTTTAATCTAAAACCCCATCATTTTCAGGTAGATAGATGAAGTCCTGAAGGTGACGCTTGTTCCTTGAGGCCGTCCTCTCCACACAAGCGGCAACAACCAAGGACACCTTTCGGGGTAGGGGAGAGCCATACCAGAAGACAGCACCTCCCTGAGATGCTTTTGCTTATCGATAAAAATTTATATGCACATAGAAATGCAGATGCCCACACGTGTTTAAATTTTTGGATAATCAAAAATATCTGCCTTCCAAGCAGGGCACAAATTCTCCTTCTCTGCCACCATGTCGTGGGAAGACAGGTTGGTGCTTTCCTGTAGGTTCCTTGCCATAACTTTCTTCTGATCTTTCAGTTGCTCTCCTGTGTCTTGCAGGTAGGATAAAATACAAGCTCCCAGCTTGTTTTTTAAAGTCCCTTTATTTCCCCTCTTTCTATATCTGCACTTGCATACAGCCACAGTTACCTCGTCTTTCTTCTCCAGACATGTCTTGTTAGTGCTTTTGAAATAATTTTCTCAGAAATACCACTAGCTCGTATTTGCTGGGCACCTTGTGCACACTGAGCATTTACTGCAGTGACTCAGTAAGATAAATGCTGTGTTAGACTGAAAGTCACTTGCCCAGGATCACTGTGGCAGTATGTAGTGGCAACTGGATTTGAATCCAGGTCTGTGTGGTTTTAGGCACGTGTTCTTCACCACCACGTAGTGTACCCGTTGACTGTGATTCACGTGCTGCCCTCACATCAAGAATTCCCTTCCCTTTTTATCCAGCAGTTCGAATCTTGCTTTTCCTCATGTCCTTACTCCAGTCGAGGGTCTTTCCTGTCTTATTGTGAGCATGTGCAACCTTACATATTTGTCTTGTCAGTCATATGTGACCCTTGGAGACAGGAAAGAGCCTTATGCTACTTTGTTGTGTCCATAGTACCTAGTATACTGTAGGGGCTCCATAAATACTTGTTGAATGAAAATGACATTGACGGCTTTTAATTTCGTTGAATTAAAAGACCCTAATTTATGTTACTGAAATGTGAATGGAAATAAATTACTTTCTGAGATTATTGGTGGATTTAAATAGTTTACATTAGACCCACTTCAACTGGCTTTGCTCAGTTTCTTGATTAATTTTGGGTGGATTCTTCAATGATAAAAATAAAGGTTAAAAGTTTACCTTCTTTTGTATTCCCAATAAAAATGACTGACTCAGGGTCCTGGGAGATCCTTGCTCCCTGGTTCCCTCTCCCCCCCCACCAAGAAAGCAGTGGTCTGACACTGGCTGGGGTGGGACTGACTCACTGGACACATTCTGTTCCAGCCCCACTTCACCTTGTGGTCCTTTTGGAATACTCAGGTGTGTTTATAATTAAATAAACAAAGAGCTAAATAACCCAATCTAGAAAATTCTTTTAAAGAAAATGTTTTGTTCTAAAATTGCATGCTACTCCAGCTTAATTTATACCTACTTTTGAGAACTAAAATGGTTCTCTAGTATATTGGTATCTGTCTTCATGAATCCTTTGATAGAAGTGTATCATGGACTTGGTTAAATGTGAAACTTCTTATCTTTTGGGGCGTAGGATTACACTGAAGAATGATTGTCTCAAATTTTGTTCAACCACTAACAATTCTAAAGGATCCATTACAGTCTTAACTAAGTTGTCAGAATTCAATTTTATTATTATTCTCGGTAATAAAAAAATAAAGAAAATTAATACCAGAGAGACTGCCTGTGGTTTCGAGAGGAGGTGAGATGCTGCAGTGGCCTGTTTGACTGATCTCACTGCTCGTAGGCATTTAAGATCTGCAGCAATGGGACTAACATCTTCTAGAAAACCTTGCTTTTGTTCTAGAGTATCAAGAATTCCTAGAAGAATTCCCTAATATGCTTGAAATTGTTAGTGTTTTTTACGTTCTTAATACGCTGTGTGGTTTCCGAACATGTTCTCATTTAATCTTGATGACGCTCCTTTGGGGGACTGTACGATGGTGAGGCACCAGGACCTCATCTGACTTGCTCAGATTGCTTGGAGGAGTGAATGAACTTGGACACGAATACAAGCCCTGACTCCTGTGAAGACTCTTAATACTGAACCATATTGGCAAATGCATAATTGTAAGAAAGTGCAGAAAAGGCCCCCTTGAATGTCCTAAAATATACATTGTGATGGAAATTGTAGCTGTGGTTCACAGTATCCTTGAATGCAGTAGCTTGGAAGAGAGACAAAACATTTGTATTGTGTGCAAGATTCCAGCCACAATGGTTGCCATTCACAGTTCCCTTTTGGAGGAAATTCAAAGCGATAACACTGAAAACAATGAGCCCTAAAGTTCCAAAGAGGACTTTAGGGTGTACCACCACTAATTTTGGGCCCGGGTGAGAAGTTTTCCATTGGTTTGAATCATCCTAAGAAGTAGTTCACTTAATCATTTATTCGTTCTTCCTTTGCTAATTTCCCCCCAAGTATTTAAGATAGAGCTAACTGTACAAAATATTCTCTTTGTTTTCTCAACCCAAAACGGTCAGTGTGTGTTGTGTGTAGCCAGTACATTTTAAAAGATCAACGCCTTCCTAAAAATGATATTCATGACTACCATAAGTAGCTGTGAGGTTTTTGTCTTTGGAGATTTATAAACATAGCCTTGAACTTGTAATTCTTGGCTACAATATTGTTCATGTTTACGAAGAGGACATAAGTTTAGGATTACAGTAAAAGTTTAATACAAGGAAAGCTTTACAGATGGTAAGGTTTGCTAATTGCTCAAGTGGGCATCCTCAGGTGGTTTGGGGATCCTTTTTGTCCTACCTGACCTCTCTTCTCTCTAGAATATGGACCAGCCCAGCCCTGGGGCTGAGCTCAAAGATAGTGAAACCCAAAGGATTCGTAGTGGGATGCCCCCAGGGCATCTAAAGCTGCTTCCAGGGCTAGCTCAGCTTGGAGCCTTCCAGCATCCCCTGAGCCCAGGAATGATCTTGGGGAAGCATGTTCTCTTAGTCTTGACCTGAGACTTGATTTAGGTTCCAAGTCCCTGCGGGCATCCCTAACAGGAGTGTGCTTGCTTCTGGTGGAGCGTCAGTGACCACACAGGGTGAGGGGCCTCTTCTCAGGCTGCTTTTCTGTTCAGTCGACGTAGTTTTCAGACAGGTGAAAATGCTCTGGGGAGGACACTTGGTCTTACAGATAAGCATAGCACCATGCTGCCGTGAGAGCCATGGACAAATCCTACTTGAGAAGTTAAGTGTAGGGCTCATGTTAGGTACAGAGGGTGTGTGCTGGGGGGAGGTGTGGTTTTAGGGTGGACACATGTGGAAGGCCTTTGAGGGGCATGATGTTAGTAGGCTTTCAGGGAACTTAATGAAAGCTGCATTTCTAAAACATTTGTTTGAGGTTCTTTTGGAGTCGCCGAAGTGGCGTGGACTCCTGCTGGTGCTGAAGGAGCGTTGTTTGGAAGGATGGCGTGGAGAAGTAGGGCTCTTGTGCGGCAGACCTACTGTACCTGCAGTCCGCTCGCTGAGGTGGATCCCTGATGTCTGCAGGACGCCTGGCGACAGCCCTAGCTGAGGCCCGATCTCCTATGGTGGTGGAGGGGGGTGGATTTTACTTATCATAAAGTAAATGGGCCCAAATGATTTTGCTGGTACTGGGTCACCCAGTGAATTTTTACAGCTGTTTGACTCGGGACAAGCTCTTAAGAATTTAGGCAGAGGTAGCTCCCAAACAGTGTAGACTTAACAGTCGCAAGTCCTTGTTGCGTTAGGCTCCTTACCAGATATTGGGCAAGCAAGCTTGTTTTAAGATTCTGTGTATCTGAGAAAACTCTACATTGCAAATAATATGTAATTCAGAGTGTTACACTTTATTGCAATGTGCTGTTCTTTTTGTAATCTGGATTTATCATATTTGGGTTCCAAAATAGAAAAAAGTGCATAAACCTAGATTTTATACTTTTTAATTCTGTTTACTAAATGTGGTAGTTCTTCGTACTATTTGCTAAACAGATGATCATGCATTCAGTGGATTCATTTTCCCCTTGATTTTGAGAGAGTGAACGTATTTAGGATAAAAAACAATTCTAGATGATACATCCTGTGAGTGGATATTATCCTAGAGATTTTAATCTGTCAGTCTTGCCTTTGAATTTATATTCATAACGTTTTTCAGTGACTCTTGTAAACAGTGTGGGCACACACCTTGAGTAAACATTACCTAACGTGAACAGGTTTAACTGATAAAATACTTTAAAATTCACTGTAACTTCATATCCCACTACTGGGTATCCATCCAAAGAGCTTGAACTCAGCAATTCCAAAAGTCCCATGCCCCCCAGTGTTCATTGCAGCATTATTTACAGTAGCCGAGACGTGGAAGCAACCTAAGTGCCCATCAACAGATGATTGAATAAAGAAGATGTGGTATATATATACAATGGAATACTACTCAGCTGTAAAAAAGAACAAAATCGTCCCATTTGCAACAACATGGATGGACCTTGAGGGAATTATGTTAAGTGAAATAAGCCAGATAGAGAAGGACAATCTCTGTATAATCTCTACTCATATGAGGAATTTAAAAATGTAGACAAAGAGAACAGATTAGTGGCTACCAGGGGAAAGGGGGGGTGGGGGGTGGGCACAAAGGGTGAAGTGGTGCACCTACAACACGACTGACAAACAATAATGTACCACTGAAATTTCACAAGATTGTAACCTATCATTAACTCAATAAAAAATTTTTAAAAATTCACTGTATCTTCAGAAAACTTTAAAATTGATCAAACTATTGGCATACTGTGTTTCATTTTATGCCCACTTTAAGTTCTTCATCAGAAGAGAGTAAATCCTAATATGTTTGTTTTTGGTTCTTATTTTGTTTTGCCTCCTTCTTCGGGTAGCTAGATGCACAAGGTGGCTAATTACGTTATAAAGCGGTGTGTTTATAGAGCCATTGAAGATTAGAAAAATGGTAAGGCCTATAAAATAGAGATTTTCATTAGGAAACAGCAGAATCACTTCAGCAACAAATGAGTTTCCTCTTAATATTCTTCTGTGGTGGGGGCTCTACCTGAGACAGTCACTAGGCAAGAGCAGCAAAGAGTTCATATTCTGGGCCGTTAATTAAATAGAAGTTTCAGAAAGGATAGACTCCTTTATGTCCCCAGATGGTCACAGGGGAGTTGTGGCCCTCTGCTGTGGACTCAGCCGTGCCTGGTCTCTCTGCGTCCCTGGGGAGGGAGAGAGTCTCCAGGGATGCCTGCATGCTGCATGGAAACTAAATTAATCCCAGAAGAAATAAGCTCCACTTTGAAACCCTTAGTAGCCTACAGAACCCTTAAAAAAAAAAAAAAAAGGCATTTCAAAGAATTTTAGCTAAATGAAATTTAGTCTCTTTATATCCACCACGGGGACCTTATTAGCCAGGGTTGATGACGCTCATTTGAGAGTTGGCTTTGTTGGCTTGTCTGGCAGTATCAGGCTCCAGTGTACAACAGCTTGAGGTGGTTTCTGTTCTCCAGACTTTAACAGGTGATCTGGTGGTTAAGATCTGGCGCTCAGCGCCTCAGCCCGGGTTCCTTTCCTGGTCAGAGAACCACACGACTGATCTGTTGGTTGTCATACTGTGGCGGCTGCATGTTGCTGTGATGCTGAAAGCGATGCCCCCGGTATTTCAAACACCAGCAGGGTGACCCATGGTGGACAGGTTTCAGCAGAGCGTCCAGACTAAGACAGACTAGGAAGAAGGACCTGGCCACTCACTTCCGGAACAATTGGCCATGAAAGCCCTGTGAAGAGCAGCAGAGCGTTGTCTGGTGGTGTGCCTGAAGGTGAGAGGATGGCGCGTAAAGACCGGGCAGGTTCTGTTCTGCTGTCCACAGTGCCGCCGGGAGTTGGAATCGACTCCACGGCACTAACAACAAAAATTTAGGGAAGTTGTAGAAGGAACACAATTAGGATAAATGCCTCCTGATCTGGAACAGAAGGGAAGATGCTGGCATCTAAGGTTTTAGCCTCGCCTGGATTGTTTTGGGTTTTGTTTGTTGAGCTTCTTAGTTTCTGATAGTCTGTAAAGCACAAGGCATTAAAGTGATATAGGAAGGACTTCCATTTTCACATTCTGAAAATTTAGAACTGTGCCCTTCCTTTCATAGAATGGTAGCTTTCTTCCATAGGGGGTTTTCCTGTGGGACACAGCCAGAGGCGACACTGTGCTGCTTTATAATTACGACCTTCTGAGAAGCAAAAAGCTTGGGATAGTTTTAATATCATTAAGTAAATTTTCTGTTCTATCCCTGAAGATTTTTTTTCTTAAATCCTAAATGTGTGCGGTTATTGGGTGAAGTGTTACCCTGAAATATTTAGGTTTTCGGCTAATATGAGAGCTTATTAAAGATAGGCAAACCGCAGAGCACTTTCTGCTTTCTCCTTGCAAAGTTTCCTCCTTGCCCTTCCTTCCATGCTAGTGTCCCTGTCTTCACTCTTTGTCTCCTTATATCATGGACCCATTCACTTGTAACTCACTTCTTTACCAAACATTTTGTCCTGCAATGTATTCTTGAAAACCGCCACCTCTTGGGGCCTCTTTTAGGGTTTGTTCTCTGTAAGGTAAACGGTGGTGGGTGAGTAGTGTTCGAGAAGAGATGAGAAAAAGCGTTGTTCTAGTGATTGCCATCCTGGATATAATCTGTCATCAGTCGACGGGCATATCTCCCTCTCCCTGAACCATCTCATAGACACACGTGTTCTGACTCAGGTCACCTAAAATGCCGACCCCACACGCTAGTTAAATGCTCACCTTTTTTTAACTTAACATCTTCTTAAGGGGAGAACATAATTTTTCTCCAAATGAAGGATTGCAGCTCGGTTGTGAGGACATGGAAACAAGCCTGGGGAAGGCTGGCTGCCTGTGAAGCAGGAAGTTTGTGTTAAATGGTTTTTGGTCAAGTTGTAACCATTCATGATGGCTTAAAGATTCCTGTTTATACATCCCTTTACTTCCTATCACAAAGTAGCCAAGCTTGCTTTCTTCAGCTTCATGTCAGGTGGTGCACTATAAGCACCTTCCTTGTATCCTGTGCTGTTCAGTCCCTAGCCATCCTGTGTGATGCTTGCGACCGTGCCACAGATGTCAGGACTCAGGCTTGGTGAGATCAACCGGCTCAGCTCGGAGTGGCCCCCCGATTAGTCTCACCTTGGATTCTACCTTCTCAGGGTGCTTGTGAGTTCTTCCATTTGTCCTGCTGGTACTGTTTTATACGAGAGCACAATCTCCCACATTCTTTTTTTAGTAGAAGCTACTTTAATGTAGTCGTATTTTCCTTCTTTTGGAATGATTTGAGTCAGAGATAAAGCTGTTTAGAGCTAAATGTGTGCCCGTAGCCATTTGAGAACCTATAGCTAAGAAGTGGTTTGGTTGGAGGAGGACACTGTATGTTCTTGATACTTGTCTTACATTTCTTCTAGGACGAAAGCCCATGTGGGTCTGCTTTTTGTAAATGAACGCCCATAGCTTTCCATTTGCATTTTAATCTTTCTGAATTCTATGTTCCCTAATATAAAATGAGTGAGCTAGGCCAGATGGCATTCCTAGTGCCTTCCTGGCTTGCAAGTTCTGTGAAGTTGTGAGTTGTCAGTCCACTGCCCTGGGATTAGTGGAGAAGTCCGAGTCCTCACTGCAGACCAGGGGTGAGCGTGGCCTTTGGAATCTATTGATGTTCAGGTGGGCAGGACAAGTTTCTGGGAAATGAAATCGGCCTTAGGGAAGAAGAGCTGAATGCCAGGGTCTAGCATCTGAGCATGTGGGTTAGCTATTCACAGCAGATCTTTTATTACAACACTTTTATAAGTTGAATTTATATGCTGTCTATTGACATCACTTGTAAAAACTATTGGCAAAGGATCACGTTTTCCTTCTGTTTGCAAGCAAAATGGATTATTTTTACAAAGTTGTTTTATTAGCAACTCTAATGGGAACTCTGTGTTGAACAGAGATTATTCCTACTTTCTCCTCAGTTTGTTTCGTCTTGTAGAAGTGAAGGAAGAGATGGTGTAATAGAGAGGAAGCAGGAGGAGGGAGTGAACTCCACTCTGGGAGTCTACAGAATAATCACACGTGTTGACAAAGTTCACACAAATTAGATTTTTCCAAAAGCATTTCGTCTAGTTTGTCTAGCATTTTAAAAGAATTTCTAGAATTTCTAGAACAGCAAGTTCATTTAGTCATGTGTTCCAGTGTCTTAGTTTGAAGTTCTCTTTGTTTGACTTGGTCACTGTTGCCCACACCCACCCTCTCACAGGCGATGGACACTTCTAGGCTGTGGCGGCCTCTCTCGGGACCTTTCCATTTTCCTTGCGGGTCCCCACAGTCTCTTTACGCAAGCTTTCCCCCAGGCGATGCAAACATCTGAAATTCACACTTCAGCTGCTATGGTTTCCTGCCACAGAGAGTAACCCAGTCGAATTAAAAGCAAATCATATTTTGTAAATGTATTACTTGTTGGGGCAGAAAATGAGTTTTGCAAACTCATATTTGTAAACAGAATTGTTTCCGTTCCCTCAAGATGCGCACATGTAACCTCAGTCTTAAGTATGTTCCTTTGCTGCTGCTCAACAGTGGCGATGGCAAAGCCAAGGACGCGGTTTTTCCAGCTGGCAGCCGTGTTGCATGCAGAGTTATGAAACCTTTGTTTGAGTCCTAGCTGGGGAGTTCATTTTCTGAGCCTCAGTTTTCCATTTCTAAAACAGGGCCAATAATACCTGCCTTATAGGGCTTTTCCAAGGACGGAACCAGAGGATGTATTGAAAACAGTTTGTGAACTGTAAGGTAAAATACAAAGTGTGAAGGCCAGGGGTTCCTGAGCCGGATAGATTCAGCTTAAGTTGCTGGTTTTGTTTTATTTCTGGTTAAACACAAAGAGCAGAGTGGTCTTAGAACTGCCTAGTAGAAAGAAAAGTGGGATGCAGCAGCGATAGGAAGACCCCTGGCTGAGAGGTGGTGGTCTCCATACATGCCAGCGGGGCAGGCTGGGTGGAGCCAAGCTGGCAGGTCAGGTCAGAAGGCAGGATTCAGGAGAGCGAGGGTCCAGGGAAGCCCGGAGTAAAGAGAGGTGGTCAGGAAGGAGCCTGGGGCAGGGAGATGGGTGCAGCCAGAGGTCTGGACCAGACCATGTCTTCAGCCTAGTCCTGGGCGGGTGGAGAGTTTGTTGGACTTAACTCCAGGGCTGGTTCTGCTCCCTTGGTTTTCTTTGTGGGGGCTTCTAGTAGACTAGAAGTCTACTCTAATAGACTGGTGGTCTCTAAATGTTTTTTTTTAAGAATCACGTACCTTTTTTGATAGAACATTTATTCATTTATACTATACTAATGTATGTGTACATTGTATAACACATTGCAAATATAAATTTTTTTAAAAGTGGGATAAAAATTTAAAGTAAATGAAAGGTATAAAGATTTCTTCTTGCACTTCAACGCTGTCTGAATCTTTCTTTAGGCAGTGGGGCTAGGAGCATCCTGAGGAGGGGCAGTTTCTGTCCCGTGTCCTCAGGCGGTCTCTAGGGGCCAGCCTCAGGGCCTAGCTTCCTCCAGCCAGGAAGGCAGTGGACCAGCTGAGCTCGGTCATGACCGTGCCCCGTGGAGGCAGGCTCCAGACCGTTGCCTGGTGAAGTAGCCCTGCTCCGGCACCTGCTGCCACTTCCCCCACCGCACGCTGCCTGCATCCAGAGCTCCGAGAGCGAGCTCACCTTGAGAAGACCTCAGGGTTCTAATGACACTGACCAGCAAGCGCCTTACAGACCAGCTTTAGTATCTGAGTTCCTTCCTTAACATCTGTCCACAGCATCTGAGACACTATCTAGTGCAGAGAAAATATCTTAACTCTGACCCCAAAACTGGTGTGTTTTTTCCAGTAACTGACAGGTAAAAGTCTCATGTTAGTGGGAACTGTGCAAGGTTGATTATAAAGAAATGAGACTTATGTTTATAGTAAGATAAGTTTGTGAAACACAGACATATTATTTTAAAGATACCGTCATCCTAATAATAACAACAATAATAACGTCAGCTAATACTGATTGAGGTAACATGTGTTACCTGGTGTAGTCTTGCAGTAACCCTGTAAATGCAGGACCTATTAATCCACTTAACAGATACTTGGGTGCCTAGTCAGTGATGGAGCTGTGAGGATACAGTGTACATGAAGACAGACCAGGTCCCCCAGCTTACGCAGCTTACAGGGTAGTGGGGGGCCAGACATGCCCCCCAAGGGACCAGACATAGCAGAGTCATAATTGTATGAGTAAACAAGGTCCTGTGTTAGCTGCAGGCTGGGATGGGGTTATCAGGAAAGGCTTCTGGAAAGAAGGGACACTTGGGCTGAGACAGAAGTTGAGGGGTTGGGCGACCTTTTGTGGGAAAAAGTCAGTGCTCCTGGACAGTCCTTTGTGCATCGTTTTCTGTCCTGAGTGGCTATTTATGTGGACTTGTTCTCTCCCCGGGTTGATCATAAAACACCTAGAGGGCAGACTGTATCTAATTCCTTCTGTGTCCTTCGCTGCACCTAGCACAGAGGTCCTAATAAATGTTACTTGGCATAAATTGGTACAGAATGCATAGATAAGAGATGCGTAAGATGTCACATCTTCCCTGTGATGTTTTGGGGATGTCAATCAACAGACGTTCATTGAATATATCTTGTGTGTAGAGCATCTGTGAGGGGCTTTGAAATTAGGAAATAATAAACTCTGGCCCCTTGCCTTTTTTTTTTTTTTTTTGTTTGTTGGCACTTTATTCACAATTGGCAAGAGTTAGCATTTTTTTTTTCTTTTTTATTAATGTTATGATAGATTACAACCTTTTGAGATTTCAGTTGTACATTTTTGTTAGTCATATTGTGGGTACACCACTTCCCCCTCCGTACCCTCCCCCCACCCCCCCTTTTCCCTGGTAACCACCAATCAGATCTCCTTCTCAATATACTAATTTCCACCTATGAGTGGAGTCATATAGAGTTCGTCTTTCTCTGACTGACTTATTTCGCTTAACATAATGCCCTCGAGGTCCATCCACGTTGTTGTGAATGGGCCAATTTCATCTTTTTTTATGGCTGAGTAGTATTCCATTGTGTATATATACCACATCTTCTTTATCCAATCATCAGTTTCTGGGCATGTAGGCTGGTTCCACGTCTTGGCTATTGTAAATAATGCTGCGATGAACATAGGGGTGCAACGGACTCTTGAGATATCTGATATCAGGTTCTTAGGATAGATACCCAGTAATGGGATGGCTGGGTCATAGGGTATTTCTATTTTTAACTTTTTGAGAAATCTCCATACTGTTTTCCATAGTGGCTGTACCAGTTTGCATTCCCACCAACAGTGTATGAGGGTTCCTCTTTCTCCACAACCTCTCCAACATTTGTCGTTCTTGGTTTTGGATGTTTTTGTCTGGCCCCTTGCCTTTTAAGGAGCTGAATCCAGTGTTTAGATGGCATAAAATAGGACACCTGAGAGTTAGAAACAGCCAGCAGAGCAAGTTGAACAAGCAAGTGCATACTGTGTTCAGGGTACTCCTTCCCCCAACGCGATCCGTGGAGGTTGCTGGGTCAGGCTTCCCAAGAAGAATGGGCTGCGCTGCTTGGGCTGGACAGGCATACAGATGCTGGGGGAGCAGGTCACAGAGCGGTTATGTGCAGAGGAAAGCCACCTGAGCCCGAGCAGAAAGCCCCGGCTGCAGAGGACGACAGCTAGTGGAGAGGAAATTTACTGACTTGTCTTGTTCTCTAGTGGCATCCTGCAGAAACTCAGGATTCGGGTACCTGGTTTCCAGTGTGCGAGTCCCGTCCTCACACCCTCCCTCTTTCCCCGTGTAATATTTGTTCACAGTTCAAGACCTGAGGATCTCAGAGTGCTGACAGTCACGTGTGGTTTTGCTGCCCAGTTCCACGGGTGGACTACACTTCCCTCCGGCCTCGGCTGTGTCAGGCAGACATTGGCAGACATCATATCATTAATAGCAACATGTATTTTTATAAGATTTACCTATTCAACACCCCCATTCCCTACCACCTCCATTGGAAATTATAGCTTCTTTAGTGTCCTGCTGGCTACGTGAAAAACAGGAATTTATGTAATAAGCCCTGCATAGCAAACCTTTTCCTGTTTGGAAAAAAAGTTTTTTAATTGTTGGCAAAGTTAGGAGACAGCTCTGTTACTCAAAGAGCGACCTGAAATGTCCTCTTGGAAGAATATGTAGCATAATGTTTTGATAAGTAAGGGATTGCCGTGGGCCTTTTTTGGGTAAATCAAAGTAATAAGTTAGTATATCTATGTCCCACCTGAGTTGGTGAACGCCTCCTGAATTATTGAAAGATTTCATCGTTAGGTGTTCTGCAGACTTGTTAAAAGTGTCCCCCCGATCGCAGTTGCAAATAATCTGATTTAATTATGTGTGCTGTGGAGCTGCGACCCCCTCCCCCAGTCAGTGCAGGCGGCCAGGAAGCCGCTATCTAGGAAGATCTTCCTTCTTTATCATTAACTAAATGTGACAGGGACAGGAGTCAAGCTTCCTTTCCTCCAGAGATTTCATCATAGCTTATCAGTGTGTCTATTGTGTTAAAGAACAAGATAGTCATGATGGAGTATTGTGCAGATGCCTAAATTTTGGTGTATGGAACACGTTGCAGGGTCAGAGGACTCGGCTCCATTCCAGGCTTCCCCCAGGGCAGGCCTGCTTCTTTGCGGAGGAATTCCGGACTGGGTTTGCTGGTGGTGGTGGGCACAGCAGATGAGGCTGTGGCTATGGGAGCGTGTGTGTGTGTGTGTGTGTGTGTGTGTGTGTGTGTAAAACCTTCCCAGAGGATTTGGGGTGTCTTAGGGGATTGGAATAGGATGTTAGGGGAATGTAGTATTTGGCCTCTTTTAGGTGTTCTTGTATGGATTTAAAGCCGCCACGTCTTCCTGGAAGCTTCTCTTGAGTTGGGGATAGATCCATAGGTGGGGAGGAAGAGAGAATTCTTGGAAACAAAAGAAATCCTCACTGCCATCAGCTTACACACCTATCCAGCATCCAGGCTGGAGACTCCTGTTCAGGGCCCTGTCTGACCCGCACTCCTTGTGTGCCCTGGCAGAGGGCTTGTCACATAGCTGCTGTGTTGCAATCCTTGGGTGGAATGTAGTACAGAGGGTCAGAGGGCATTTTGAAATGTGGATTTCTTAGCTCTGACTGTCTGGCCTCACTCTGACTTTTGTATCTCCCTTTTAGAAAGTGAGATTCTTTTCTTTTCTGTTTCCTACCTTCTTTAACAAGAAAAAACTTGAGCTTATGGTTTGTGTTAGAGCCCCAGCCTTATCCTGCTGTGCAAAGGCTTTGTTCTGGCGCGATGATTGGCACTCAGGCATCTGCATCCCACATCGATGGCATGAGGATGTGGGTGTTCTGGCTGCATCTCTGGGTGACCACGAATTCAGCCAATGCCTTTTTGTGGTCAGGGAGGGGGCCCACAGGGGTTCAGGGAACTTGATCAGTTGAGCCTTGCACCAGTTGGCAGAGGAGGCCAGGGAAGTCTGGGTGCCATGTGCACAGCCCTGTTCCCAGGGATCTAGGACACCCAGAATCTCACTTCTGGACCTGGGATCAGGGACCTGAGCCCAGAGGCTGCTGAAGGAGCAGACAGTAAGAGTCTGCTGTGTGCCCCGTCCAGTGCTAGGGGCAAAAAGCTATAAGACAAGGTCCCTCCTTCTTAGGAGCCCACTTTTCCTCTTCCAAGCTTGTGTCAGAGGCTCTCCGGATGCTGACAGTCTCACCGAGTGTCCAGCAGGGGCATCAAATTGGGGCTTCCTGTTGGCAGCCTGGCTCCACTGCTTCTACTGGAGCTTGGGACCGTCTCCAGCCCCCTTCACCGTGGGTTTGAAGTTGTGGGTTTGTGTCTGTAATACCTCTATGCTGCAGCCGCACCCCAGCGAATAGGAGGAGGGAAACAGGGCTCAGAATGGTGATATCCTGGGCCCCCAAAGTCGGGATCTAATACCTTATTCTCAGGGACTGCTTATCATGTACCAGACACCGCTGAGCAGTTTACATCCTGTAACTCAGTGAATCCATATAGCAACCCTCCGAGGGTCTTTTATCTATCTCTGTTTTACAGTGAGGAAACTTAAGGCATACAGGGGCCGAGCAGTTCACCGTGGTTATGTAGCCAGTGAGTAGCAGAGCCCCCTAACTCAAAAGCAGTTGGTTTTCTTTCCTAGTCTCCTGGGGTGTACGTGGCGCACTTCGTCATGGAGCTGTGCTTGGCGGATCGAAACCTCAGGCTCTTTGTAGTCTCCACTACTTACTCCCTTCCCAGGTCCTCTTTTTGGCCAGAACGTCACCTCTGATGCAGTGTCATTGAGTTAACTGGTGCATACTACTGGTTATTTTTTGGGGAGGGGGGGTGGCAAACAACACTTAAATTTAAATTTTTCCCCTTTTTGGCAGTTCAACTTTCTAAAATAAAAAAAAAATGACTCTTTTCCTTATATTTACGTAATGAAGTTAAAGGATGTAAATCTATCTAGTTCTTATTAATTTTTAGGCTTTTAATTCTTGACTAAGAATATATCCTGCTCATTTCTCTCTTCCGTAATCATGTGGGCCCAGAAATATCAAACTTCTTGGTCTGCATGAATGGCATATGTGCAATCTGAAGAGAATTGGCAGTAATTTGAGGGTTGATAGAATGGAAGGGTTTTTGATAGTGCCTTGATATGGAGTACTATTTGCATAGCGTTGTAGCTAAGCAAAATTTCAGTAGTTTTAAAACAAGTTCCTGTAATTTCTCTGTAAAATGTAGCTATATAAAAGAAGGTATTTATAATAATGCATACTTAATTTTGTCTCCTCAATAAATTAATATACAGATACTATTTTCTGTTTTTTTGCTGAGGAACATTCGCCCTGAGCTAACATCTGTTGCAAATCTTCCCTCTTCTTTTTTGCTTGAGGAAGATTCACCCTGAGCTAACATCTATGCCAATCTTTCTCTGTTTTGTGTGTGGGTTGCCACCACAGAATGGCCACTGACGAGTGGTGTAGGTCTGCACCCAGGAACCAAACCTGGGCTGCCAAAGTGGAGCGCACCGAACCTAACCACTAGGCCACAAGGCCGGCTCCTACAGATACGATTTCTCTTGTACTAGTTTGAGCTCTTTTATAGTGGAGTTCTGAACTATAATGACTGTTCAGGTTGAAATCTGTACCATAAACTCTTTTAAAAGGTTACTTGTCTTCCACGTGATGATGTATCTGTGTTGAATAGTAAGTTTTCCAAGTGGAGAAGTATTGCATTCCTAACGTGATGTTTTGCTTTACAGAATTCAATTCGTCATAACCTGTCCCTCCACAGCAAGTTCATTCGTGTGCAGAATGAAGGAACTGGAAAAAGTTCTTGGTGGATGCTCAATCCAGAGGGAGGCAAGAGTGGGAAATCCCCCAGGAGAAGAGCTGCATCCATGGACAACAACAGTAAATTTGCTAAGAGCCGGGGCCGGGCTGCCAAGAAGAAAGCCTCCCTCCAGTCTGGCCAGGAGGGGGCCGGGGACAGCCCGGGATCTCAGTTTTCTAAGTGGCCTGCAAGCCCTGGCTCTCACAGCAATGATGACTTTGATAACTGGAGTACATTTCGTCCTCGAACTAGCTCAAATGCTAGTACCATTAGTGGGAGACTTTCTCCCATTATGACCGAACAGGATGACCTTGGAGATGGGGACGTGCATTCTATGTACCCGCCCTCTGCCGCAAAGATGGCTTCTACTCTGCCCAGTTTGTCTGAGATAAGCAATCCTGAAAACATGGAAAATCTTTTGGATAATCTCAACCTTCTCTCATCACCAACGTCATTGACTGTTTCAACCCAGTCTTCACCCGGCACCATGATGCAGCAGACGCCGTGCTACTCCTTTGCACCACCGAACACCAGTCTGAATTCACCCAGCCCAAACTACCAAAAATACACATACGGCCAATCCGGCATGAGCCCTTTGCCCCAGATGCCTATGCAAACACTTCAGGACAACAAATCGAGTTATGGAGGTATGAATCAGTATAACTGTGCACCGGGGCTCTTGAAGGAATTACTTACTTCTGACTCTCCTCCCCATAATGATATTATGACTCAGGTTGATCCTGCGGTGGCTCAAACCAACAGCCGGGTCCTTGGCCAGAATGTGTTGATGGGCCCTAATTCGGTCATGCCAGCCTATGGCAGCCAGGCATCTCATAACAAAATGATGAGTCCCAGCTCCCATACCCACCCTGGACATGCTCAGCCGACGTCTGCAGTTAATGGGCGTGCCTTGCCCCACGCGGTTAACACCATGCCCCACACCTCGGGTATGAACCGATTGGCCCCAGTGAAGACAGCTTTACAAGTGCCTCTGCCCCACCCCATGCAGATGAGCGCCCTGGGGGGCTATTCCTCGGTGAGCAGCTGCAATGGCTACGGCAGGATGGGCATTCTCCACCAGGAGAAGCTCCCAAGTGACTTGGATGGCATGTTTATCGAGCGCTTGGACTGTGACATGGAGTCCATCATTCGGAACGACCTCATGGATGGAGATACATTGGATTTTAACTTTGACAATGTGTTGCCCAACCAAAGCTTCCCGCACAGTGTCAAGACGACGACACACAGCTGGGTGTCAGGCTAAGAGTGAGTGAGTGAGCAGGTAAGATCACCCCAAGATCAAAAGACTTCCTGAAAACACAACTTAAAAGGGAGGAACACAGTGGCTTTCCAGGTGCCTTCCACGCTTAGGACTTTTTGGATGTCAGCTGGCTGCCCCGTGAAGAGGCATCTTTTATCATTAATTCTCTACCCTGTTTGCAGCTTGTAAATTTTCCTTTTGAGCTTAAACATGAGGAAGCTTCCTCTAACTGCTTTAAAGATTCTCTTTTGACAGTTAGATGGCTGCATCTTTTTAGTAGCTCTTCAATAAATGAATACATTTGATACAAATCAAATATTGAAGAGGTTTTTTTAAAAGTGAAATTTTCCTCATTGAATGATTTCAGAGCTGTTTGAGAAAGCTCTAGCCCCTCCCCCCCCCCGCCAAGTATGTCTGTCACTCTGTTAAATTGAATCGCTTCTAATTTGGCTATATTTTCATTGTGTGTGTGTTTTTTTCTAGGCTACACTTAAAAGTACTTCAGATTGTCTGACAGCAGGAACTGAGAGAAGCAGTCCAAAGATGTCCTTCACCCCTCCTTTTCGTTTTCTTGATTTAAAAAAAAAAAAAAAAGTTTCTTTTTTCCTTTCGTCAAACTTGGCAGCGAAGACACTTTTCCTGTACAGGATGTTTGCCCACTGTTTGCAGGTTATGTGCTGCTGTAGATAAGGACTGTGCCATTGGAAATTTCATTACAATGAAGTGCCAAACTCACTACACCATCTAATTGCAGAAAAGACTTTTCGGATCCTGGTGTGCTTTCAAGTTTTGTATATAAGCTGTAGCTACAGAATTGTATTTGTGTGTGTTTTTGTTTTTTTAAATATCCATTTGGTCCAAGGAAAGTTTATACTCTTTTTGTAATACTGTGATGGTCTCATGTCCTTGGTAAGTTAAACTTTTGTTTGTACTACCTGTGTTCTGCTGAACTGACGAATCACAAAGAACCAAGTTCCCCATTCTGCACCTCTACTGAATGGCTTTGGACGTGTTCACATTGCCACATAATGAGAACCAGTAGCCTGATGCCAATCTGCTGAATTAATGGACTTGTCACTCTTTTGGAAAGAAAAAAAAAAAGGTTAAATGCCAGCCTTGTACAGGTTTTTCTATTTTTTTTGTTTATTTTGTTATTTGCAAATTTGTACAAACATTTAAATGGTTCTAATTTCCAGATAAATGATTTTTGATGTTATTGTTGGGACTTGAGATCATTTTTGGAATAGATATTGAACTGTTACGTTTTCTTATAACTAGAGTCTACTTTGTTACATAGTCTGCTTGTAAATTTGTGGAATCCCAGATATTGGAGGCAGCATCCATAATTTTCATTTTGTATTTCTAACTGGATTAGTACTAATTTTATACGTGCTTAACTGGTTTGTACACTTTGGGATGCTACTTGGTGATGTTTTCTGACTAATCTTAAAATCATTGTAATTAGTACTCGCGTACTCAATGTGTCTGGCCCTGTTTTGGCGGGACGGTGTACAGTTATGGACATTTTGTGTTTCACGTTTAGGAGAACTTAATATGTTTTTATGTATGTATTTTAAAGAAATTCCATCTGCTTCTATAGCCTGTGATTCAGCACACTGCAGAACATCGAGTCTTCTGATGGACGCCTGTGTGCTGGTCGTCTCAGTTACTCCTGGGAGGCCTCGTAATGTGTGTAGACCAGAAAGGGAGACAGACCCGCATCTAAATCAGCGCTCCTTTCCCACACTGGGGGTTGTGATCAACTTAACCTTTTTGAGCTGAGCTTCAGCAGAAGTTTCCCCTCATAGTTCCGTGTTGTGATTTTGGCCGAGGGGGAGGCTGGTTTTGTAGCTCCGCCTTGAAGGATTGTCAGCATTCACCTGGCATCCCTTTCCTCTCTGTCCTGTAGGTTACTTAGCACCTTGGCAATTTAAGTGGAAGGAGACATTTGAAAGTGGGACTTGAGTGATTTGTTCAATGCTTTGTGTTCACAAGTGCACGTGGCCACCAAATGGAACAGAACTTGGTTAAAAATAGGGGCAATTAATTTGAAAACCAACAAACCAGCTGTAAGTTGTATATTTGAATTTATTTTAAAAGCGTTAGCATAAGTTAAGAATTGGAGAATTTCTTTAGCCTTTAGCAACATAAACTATAATTCTAATCATTATGTTTTAATATTTTCTAATTACCTGTAACTGACAGACCAAGTTAACCGGCTTTGCGTCCCATTTAATCCATCAGTACTTTCAAGTCATGTGGAATGCCCAAAGTCAGCACAATAAAAGGAGCAGAGGCACAAAAATGTTCACCTTGCCTCCTCGAGAAGGCTCTGATCTCTGTGTACTTAGCCCAGATCACACATGCTTTGTCTTGCCTGTGAATTGCGTCTCTATTGGCCTGGTTTTTCCTCCATGTTTAACAAGAACACAAGTGTTGCTGATAGATTTCCTACAGGAGGCCAGCTCTATCGTAAGCTTCCCACTGTGACTTCGGCTATTTTTAAAATATTAAACAGCCACCTCTCTAACCATCTTCATTGCTGGCCACTCCAAAATATGTCTGGTGTTAGAAAGCCTAGTTCCTCTAGCAGTGCCTCCTGCGTGTGGAATAGAACTGGTTGGTGCCAGAGTACTCACGTTCCTATTTCTGTGACCACGCACTACCCCCTCCTCCTCCCGTGCCGTCACACAGCGAGCCTCAGAGCCCCTTTCACCCATTAAAGAGCTAAACCACAGCTAAAATCACTGTTCAGATCTTACTACTTCATAAAGTGACTTTTGAAAAGGTGTTTCTTCCTCCTGAGTCTGTGTAAATATGTTTCTTTTCCTTCAAGTTTTCCCTTGTGTTGGAATAACATGACTCCCGGGTAGCTTTCTGGGGTACAGTGAAGTCCACTGAAAGGCACCTTGTCTACTTGGAAAACAAACATTCTGTGACCTCTGATAATTCTTTTTCTGTACGAATACTGACTTTCTGGAGTAATTAGTGTATCAGTTATTGTACATGATTGCTTTGTGAAATGTGCAAATGATATCACCTATGCAGCCTTGTTTGATTTATTTCCTCTGGTTTGTACTGTTATTAAAAGCATATTGTATTATAGAGCTATTCAGATATTTTAAGTATAAAGTATTGTTTCCGTAATATAGACGTATGGGATTATATTTAGGTAATAGATGCATTACTTGGAAAGTTCTGCTTTGACAAACTGACAAAGTCTAAACTAATTAGCAAATGTTGTATCCCGGCGAGCAGTAAATCAATGGGACATCCCAAGAAGAGGAGAAGGACACGTAAAATGGAAATGGTTCTCCAAGGGTATGCAATTGGACTCGTTCAACTGCTGGATATATGTTACCAATCTCCCTTACCCCAAACCCACCGCCCACCCCTTCCTTGAAATGCTTATATTCAGTTCTTAATTTATAACTGACTTTTAAACAAGAAGTTTCTCTTGCAGTTTTAGTTTGGGAATATCAGTAAAAAAATGCAATATGGTTTATACAAACAAAACAGCCTGGCATTACTCTTGGCCTCCTCTTTGAGGGTGGTGCGCGGCCCAGCAGTGTGGCCGCGTAAATCCTGTCAGGATGTAGTCATGCCCCCTGCATTTCGCTGCTCGAGGTTAGCACCAGTGCAAATTCCATGTTCCTGTTCCGATACTCTGAGAAGTGCCTGATGATGCTGATGTACTTACAGACACAAGAACAATCTTTGCTATTATTGTATAAAGCCATAAATGTACATAAATTATGTCTAAATGGTTTGGTGTCTTTCTTTTCTAATTGTACACAGTAAGCTTTTTATTAGGATTTTTTTTTTTTAAATGTTTAGCTATCACTTGAGTTAAACCTCATCAGCTGCAGTGCCACGGTTTATTCAAATCTGGTATTTCCTTTGGAGGGCAGGGTTGGGGTGGGGAGCAGAACGGGCCCTCCGGGACCCAACCAATAGCCCCTGAGAACTGAAGAACAAGTGAAATCCCTGATAACAAGCAACCCTGGAGTATTCGTCTTTGGAATGTCTGAAACTGCATCCGGCACAGTAATTACCAGGCGTATTAAATCTCATGTCAGAACAGACTGTGCTGAAGGTAAAAACACCCAGAGGGCGAGTGAGGAGGGTCCTGGCGAGGTCACCGAGCAGGCCCTGGATGATGTGGCGGGAGCAGTGGCTTTCCAAGGTCACGTGCTCCTGTCACTGCTTCCCACACCTTGCTGAAGGAGAGGATTGTGTCCGCCTTTAAGTGGCTGTAGGTTGGAGGTTCCCATGTTTGCTTCTTTCCAAAAATACCCGAGGAATGAGTTAGGATTAGATTAGTATGGTCAAAATGCCTTTTGCCCAGTCTCTCCTTGCTTCTGACCCTTTCACCAGGCAAATGAGTGAATGGGTTGGAGTAGCACCAAGGAAATAGGTTATGCTAACGTTTATCTGTTCAGACACCAGAAAGTCAGTTGCGCTTTCAGGGTGGTTTTTTGTTTTTTTCTTCCCGCTAGCAGTAGAACTCTTTCTTTAAAGGACACGATAGTCAGAAGCCCAGAGTGTACAACAGATAAAAGGATCTACTCCCAGACCCTGGGGCTCCTGCTCAGATGACTTTGAAAACTGCTGATCCAGTCCAAATGCAGAAAAACGTGGTTGTACTGCCAGAACTCAGGCCAGCAGGCTCCTTTCGTAACCCTCTGTGCATATACACAGTCATGCATCTCATGTCATTTATTGAGACCGGTTCCCAAGATTTTACATCACTTGATGAAAGGAGGCGACAAAGCACGAACTTTGCCTGCTAGAGCCCGTGGGTGGAGCTCGGTGCCTAACACAGAGGATGACTTTCTTCCTCTGACGGTATCTAGGTCCCTGCTGTGACCAGAGAGCCCACAGTAGAATCAGGATGTGTACCTAGGATTGTTTCTTGACCCAGGCACCAGTCACACTCAAGGACTTTGCCTTGGCAATTGTTTCTCCATGTTTGAGCTGGCCTATAACAAAGATGGTGCTAGTTAAACTACACTGGTTGGTGGAGTTAGGTAGATGGAGGGCTGTTAGAAGAGATGTGTCACGCTAAGTGGCAGTCTCTGAAGTAGATGCTGTCACATACACATCAAACCTCAGATCATCAGTTAGTGCTCATTACGGGACTGGGAACCCGCAGCTGGGCTGGGCCGGGCCGTGACCTCTAAGATGAGGGTGTATTCATGGGAGGTTTCCTTGTTCTAATGTATTATTTCATTGTTTTGATATAAAAAATTACACTGGTGATAACTTACGTACGTGGGCTCTAGGATGTTTTCCAGTTTAAGTAACTGGAAAATGACTGAAGTTTCTGTGGCCTGGAAAGGGAGGTATGTGCTAGCACCAAGGAGGAAGGCGAGTAGTCCTGGGTCATAGTGGGTAATACATTGGAACCAGACACAAAGTGGAGACAGCTGAGGTATGAGCTGAAGGTCTTGGATCCCTTGACCGGAGGAAGCTGTGGAGTGGCGTGGGTGTCCACAAGTTCCAAAGAGAACTTTTAGCTTCTGCTGGTGACTGGGAAAGGAGGCTTTTTGTGCAGACGCCTGGCTTTGCCAATAGGGCTCTGAGAGGAGGGAGCTCCGTACTGAAGGCGTTGACCTGTTATGGAAAGAAAAGGAGGAGGTAGGGCAACTTTCTTAGGCCAACTTTTCTTAGCTTGACTATCTCCTCCCACCCCGCATCCCCGTGAACTCAAAAGCTGAATGAAATTTCTTAGCATTGATACGTTTATCATGTTAACATTTTCCAAAATTGGGAGTTTTGTTTGCACTGGAAGCCATTGGTGAAAAGTAGAGATTTACATCCTCCAGGAAAAAAAAGGGCAACTTTGTGAGGGCTTGTTACTCATTCTTTACATCTCATTCGTTTGGTGAGCTCCAATCCCCTGCAAGCAACTTTTATAATTCCCGTAGAACTTAAAAGTTGCCTAGGATGAGAGCCTAGGAGCCATGTGGGATTCTCATACTTGCTGGAGTTTCTGCAAACATTCTTGGGGTTGTAATATTACTAAAATTGCTGCCCAAGTGAGATGGTCTTAGATGAGATGGCTGTTTAGAACAGGCCTCACAGTGGGCCATTTTAAACCAGATCTTTCACTGATGAATTGGGATAGAGGGGAGGTCCATTTTGCACTTGAGTGCTTGGTCCCAGAACGAGCCAGAGCTGCCCACAGCTTAGTCTGTGCTGGTGGCAGGGACACTTGGAGTGTTTGCACAGCAGTAGGCTTCTCTGATGCTTGGGCAGTGATTTCCCCACAGATAAGTTGAGGATATCTTCTGCTACCTGCCTCACAGGTTTGATGTGAGGATTATGGGATGAGGTAATGACCGCAAATGGCTTCCTGTGTCAGGCAGAAAGACCACATAGGGGTTGGTGTCGGCGCAGGTAATAGTAGGCCTTGGGGATTTGTTTCCTTAGTGAGGCTTCTGGACAGTCGGCATGTCCCTGCAGGACGAGTGGGAGAGCCGCTCGGTTCATGCCCACCTGCAGTCCTCCATCCCTTAAGCAGAGGAGCATGTGGGCAGTTTACCAGACCCATACACCAAGAGAGTCGGTAGACCTCTCTTTTCATGGTAACTCTAGAAGTACTTAGTAAGTTGTAAACCTGTCGTGTGCCCAGTATATATTTGTTTCCCACGTCGTTCTCTGTGGAACAGTACTAAGAAAATTGAGAGACATTTTAGACTACTTGACCTTGACCTCACCCCTGTTGTGTTCACCCAGTTGACTGTGGAGGACGTCAACTCCATGTGGCCTTTTTAGGCTGACCTGTAGGACAGGGAAAGAGGAGAGGAGAGGAAAGACTGATGTTGAGGGGGCCACTGTGGTGTGTTGGAGCCAGTCATCCGGTTCACAAGAACTGATGGTTAAATTTGCGCGAATTGTGTGAGCCAATTTTGAATACCACCATTATTTACAATTAAATTAGGTAAACTTACTATTAAATAAGTTACATTGAAAAACAAAGGTAGTAAAACCACTCAAAACTCATGACGCCCTAATGTATTATTTTACTCATCTGCTCTTGAGGTGTTTACCTCAGTTCTATCTGTATGGTGGGAGTACTGTGCTACTGCTTGTGCTGAAGCGGAACAAGTTTCAGTGTAATGGACAGAATTTGAGGGTGAGAAATAGTTTGACAGTAAATCACATCAGTTAGATTCATTGAGAAAATAGACTTACTGAGGAAAAAGTGGATTGGGATGCAAGTCCATTTGTCGAATCTTGACTGAATTGCCACCGCCACCATTTGTCGGCTACAGATAAGAGTTCTGTGGGAATCAATTGGCCTGATAGTCCTGTATATTTCATTATTTGTAAATTGTATGCTGCACGTCGTTTATGTCAGTAAATTTGTAATAAACGTGTGTACGCATATGCAGGCGTACCTTACTTCCCCACAGAGCAGGTTAAACGTTTACCAGCACACCACTAACTGGGCAGAATGAAGGCATTGTGGGCCTGTTGGTTGGGGTGATTGGGTGACATAGAAGAACAGGTAGAATGGGAATTAGGGAGTGAGAGAACAGGAAGTTGTGGCAAGTCTGGGGGTGGTCATGGCAGTAGGTGACTGAGAAGCAATGAGGTATGGGGCCCTAGGGTGGAAGAGTCAGGGGATGAGAAGCCTGAAGGTTGCATGGGGCATGCAGATTAGACTTCAGAGCCAACAAAAGGGACAGCAGGACCTGGGGTGGAGAGGAAGTCTCAAATTCCAGCACCAAAGCCTTTAATTTGGGAGAGAACCCAGGAGGCAGGTAGATGTCAGTGACTAGGAAGGCTACACAGAGGAGCAGCCAGGTGCCCTAAGCATCAACAGAGATTTTTTTCAAACATGAGGGTGGAAGAGGAAGATTCTGGAGTTGGAAAAGAAATGCAAAAGGATGCCGGTTCTGCCTTTGAGCACTCATCATCGTTTGTCAAGTGGAAATAATTACACCTACTGATGAGTTGTGGGGGAATTAAATGACCTAAGACCCTAACACAGTGCCTACCACATAGAAAGGACTCAAAAATAGGGGTGACCAAACATTCTGGTTTGTCCAAGACGGGCTTGGGCAAACTGTGCTCAGCACAATTATTAATAGCTGCTCTTGTCATTCTCAAGTGTTTGGGTTTGGGTGGTTAATTACGTGTTCACCCTATCAGCAAATGACTGCTTTTCAGTTAATTACGTCCGAGAGCCCTCACTTCATAGTGAGCTACCAAGAGTTCCCAGTGGGGGAGAGAACTCAGGTCCCCTTGGAAGAAGCTATCTCTGACTGGTGGGTTATTCTAGAGGAATGTTAGCCTGTTGCCTAAATAGCATAGATTAAATTTTCATCTATGGCATAGAAGGTTCTTCTCAACCTTCCTTTGCATTCTCGTCTCTTCCGCCACCTTAGGCACCCGTCACAGCGACAGCCGTTGCCTTTTCTGATTCCAGCCTTTTCACATGCTGGGAGATTTGTCTGGAATGCTTTTCTCTCCTTTCCTTATCCACTAGATACAGCTCAAAGCCTTCCTCTACCCTTCAAGCCCACGCCAGCCCCTCGTTTCGGAGTAGTTAACTTGCACAGGTGGGCTAGATGACTTTCACGACTCCTTTTCCACATTCAGGCATGTGGCTGTGTGTAGTTCTAGCTAAATAATAATAGTCCTCAATAATTCTCCCAAGGCAGCCGTATAGCCATCCTACCAAGAAGTTCAGAGCCAGGCCTGACTGATTTGGGTCATCATCAAGCTCCCGGAGAGCCCAAAGCAACTGGCCAGTGCGTTTGACCACTGGGCACAGCCAAAGGCATTCCTCTTTGGTGAGCCAGTCTGTCTGCCAACATTCCAACAAATTAAAAGCAGACCAAGAAGCCCAAGGTATTTTGACAAGTCTGGAGCTGCTATTCACTTTCTTCCACAAAAGAAGTTCAAAGGCGAGAGAGGGGATATGACCAGTGAAGAAATACCTAAAAGGGCTCATTGGCTTTCCTCCCAGCCAGTCGTCCCCTTGGGTTGCAAAATCCTCCTTTTCCATATAGCTTTTCTCTGGGCTCGGGCCAGAGCCAGTTTCCTTTGCTTAAATCCCACCTCCAAAATTGCCATTAACAAGACTGAAATGCCAGTTCATCTGCTCACCCCCCGGAAGGGCTGCATGTCTATAGAGACAGCTAGGTTGTGCCAATCCTGGAACAGTCACAGTCTCTCAGTTAAAAAAAAAAAAGAAAAGGCAGCTGGTCACCCTTAGACAGTTGCTGATTTGTTTTCACAGAACCTCACCCGAGAAAGACATAAACCTTGTCATTTGTAATTTTTGCCTTAGTGCTGTGTCATTGGGTTGTCTCCACTTCTCTGCTACCGAATGGAATTGGATAAAAGATGTGGATTTTGCATTCTAATTTTTAAGAATATTATTTTGAAGTAAATTTGAAATATTCAAATAGTTTTGGAAATAAAATATTATTTTGAAAGGAAGGTAATTATTCTCTTTTACAAGACAAAAGTTTTTCCTACTTGGATTCACCACGCCTACCAAAACAATGACTTGGTCAAAAGGAGACATTTCCTACAGTCAGGCAGTTCTGTTCAGAAATACTTGTGAAGGTGCGATGAAACTTACCCTGAACGGAACGTTTCATTTATTCTTGTAAGTGTATCTTATGGGCTCTCAAAAGACCTTAGAGGCCTATGGGCTATATTTTAAATTACTATTATCTTTAAGGTTCCAGTTCCTTCTGATTCCTTTTTTCTGTTTTAATTGCTATACCATTAAGAGCATGAATAATTTTCAAAATCCCGGATAGGACTGGCTAGAAGCATTTAACAGCTGTATGGAATCTCATGTAACCATCATGTGCCTTTTTCTGGAAACAACAATTGTCCTTGTCTTTTGTAAGAAAAATCACATGATTAAAAAAAAATAGATGACTAGCAATAATTCTGTTGTCACTTGGTTGCTGGCAGGAGTAGCAATGGGGAAGAAGACTTCAGAAGAATGCATTCTTGGATGCCTCAGCCACACCAATCTGCAAACCTTCCTGGAGTAAATAATTTCCTTTGTCATTTCTGGGTAACTAAAAAAAGGCTCCGGAATGTTTCCAGGACTGGGCATTCTGTTGTGTAATGCTTCTGGAGTCTGAGTTACCTTCCTTTGCTCAAAGAATTGACTCAGAACCCAGCCATCTTCCCCCTGCTGGATCTGAGTGTCAGAGAAACTGATGTGAATTGAATGAATGAAAATTCAGTCTTTATTGTGGACAATAATACTCTCTCTGGGGTTAGAATTTCTTAATGTACTTGACAGCAAAGAGAAGTTTGAATCCGCTTTGGATCCCAAAGATGCTGTTTAGACCTAAGCGTTTTGCAATGAAGGCTGCCTGTGTCTCAGGTCTTCCCACCTGGGAAGAGCGCCGCAGGCATGCCAGTGGGGGGTGAGCCTGCTAACGTGGGTCACGGGAAAGCCTCCTGTCACCTTTCAGATTCCAGAGGGTAAATGTCCCAAATATGAAATGTTTGAAAGCAGCAGGGCTGGTCATTGATCAGCGCAAAGACAGTGTTGGAATTGAGTGTTTCCCTGAGAAATGAGCTCATGTTTTTCTCCAGGGCAATTCTAAGACTTGTGGAGGAGAAAGTATAATTAAGAAAAGTGGATGGATTATTAGGAAAGGCTTTTTATTCAAAAGGTTTTGTGATTTTAGTAGCACTTTGCATGTGTAATACCTTCAGTTAAAGGATACCAAGCCTCTGCTAGTGCTAGTTTCTCCCTTGGAATTAAAAAGAGCAGAGCAAGCCCACTGTCTGTGGACCACAGACTAGGGAAACTGTCCCCTGGGTGGGGGAGTTTGTTACTAGAGACCCCAAGGAAACTTGCTGAAGTAAGACAGTGTTTCTTTAAGTGTAAACTAACTGTGGTCAACAGAATTATTTGGGAAGATTTGTAAAAATGCAAATTCCAGGGCATCTCTCCAGACCTGTGGATTCAGAATCTGGGGTGGGGGTTGTGATGGCTGAGCAATCTGCATTTTAACTATTCCAGGTGATTTTTATGAACACTGAAGGTTGAGATCCACCACCAGTCTATGGGGATGCTGTAACGTGTACTGCTCTTCATCCATCCATCCATCCATCCATCCATCCATTCAACAATTAAGTATCTACTGAGCACCTGCTGGGTACCCAGTCCTCTGCAGAGTGCTCTGGGTACTCTGTGTGGGGAGCAGGACAGACACAGAGCCCTGCAGTCTTCTACTGAATTCTTCAGACGTGTACTGAGGTTTCCCACAAGGATGTCAGGAAGCATTCTTTAAAAATAGGCTACTTGGATCAGATAAATACTGGCTGACAACTGACCGTGAAACTCTAAAATTTCCGACCTCCATCAAAGACTTTTACCTGCCTAACCTGCTGTGTGAGTGCTGAGTGAACTAGTGAACAGACTGGTCTCCTGTCCTCTAGGTACTTATAAATCGAGGCCGGCGTGGGGATCAATCCCTGAATAGCACTGTGGGGTGGCTTTGAGGCGGCTGGAACCCAGGAGCTACTGGAAACATGGCTGATTTGATCCATAGTGACCAAATGGCTGAGCTAAATGCCTCGAGGTCTGAGGAGGTGAAGAGTCTGTTTTCTATTGGAAATGAGGGCTTAAAAAAATATATATATATATGTATATATATATGTGTGTGTATATATGTGTATATATAGCTGCGGGAGAAAAGAGGCTCATCTTGCAAGATCTTTGTGGGGTCCTAAGCTGGACCCAGTTGTTCCCACTGAGATGAGCTTACCATACGGAGCTCTGTGGTCCAGGCTGGGCTGACACTGCCCCGCTCCTGGGCCAAGCCGACTGCAGCTCCAGGGTGGAGAGCCTCTCTTCCAAACCCCAGTGAGGAGCAGCAGCCACAGCCTGAGACGCCCTGGGGCAGAGTCAGACACTCCGTGATGATAACACATTGACACTTCATTTGGGTGGTGTCCTCAGACTGAGCTCTGTTCCACGCGAGGGAACGTTCCGGATCACTGGAAGTCACCGCCCCTGTGGCTGCCTGGATTTTTTCTATTTCTGTTTGGAAAGTGTCCCCAAAAGTAGGACATAAATCTCTGTTGCAAAAAGAACCATATCCAACTCAATCTGCCGTTTTCTGATGACTCGAGGTCATCATTAGGAATATCTGGGCTGTGGAGGTGGGTCTTGTTGTGGGCCCCTCCCTCCATCTCTGTCTCCCTCATTCCCTCACTCCTCTTCTCTCTCTCTCTCACTCACTCTTTATCATGGAGATTTCAAGCATAAAAGCAGGGAGAATAAAAAGTATAATGAACCTGCATGTACTCATCATCCAGGCTGAATAATTATCATCTCCTGACCAAACTTGTTTCATATAAATTTACCCTTAACACTGGATTATTTTGAAGAAAACTCCATATAGCATATAAACTCATCTGTTAAAAATATATATATATAATATATAGTTATATAGATAAGAATCCTTTTAAATTTAAAAATATTTTTAGTGACATAATTTACATATATTCAGATCCTCAGAACTCGTGTACCGTTCAGTCAGTTTGACAGCTGCATATCAAGATACCTAATGATTTTATCGTCCCTCCCTTTGTGCTCCTCAGTAAGCTCCCTGTGTTGAGAAGCAACTTTTGATCTGATTTCTATTGCTATTGGCAATTTCTGCCTATTCTGGAATTTCATATAAATGAAATCTTATATTGTACTTTTTTGCTCCTGGCTTCTTTCACTTAATGTATTATTTTTGAGATTCATCCATGTCACTGCTTGTATCAGTATTTGGTCATTTTTTCTGAGTAGTATTCCATTGTATAGATATGCCAATTGGTTCAGTCATTCTTCTGTTCATAGACGTCTAGGCTGTTTCCAGTTTTTGACTAGAAGGAATAAAGCTGCTATAGACATTCTTGTACAAGGTTTTTTCGTGGACCTATATTTTTATTTCTCTTGCGTAACTCCTAGGAGTGGGATTGCAGGATCATAGGTATGTGTAACTTTTTAAGAGAACGTCAAATGATTTTCTAAAGAGGTTGTCCCATTTTACACTCCCACCAGCAATGTATGAGAGTTCTGATTGTTCTACAACCTCTCCAAAACGTAGTATTTTTCATCTTTTTAATTTTAGCCATTCTAGTGTGTGTAGTGGTATCTCATTATGATTGTAATTTGCATTTCCCTAATGATTAATCATGGTGAACCCTTTTTCATGTGTTTATTGGACATTTGGATGTCTGGTGTTTTGTGTTTTTTGGGGGGTTTTTTTTTGGTGAGAAAGATTGGCCCTGAGCTAACATCTGTTGCCAATCTTCCTCTTTTTGCTTGAGGAGGATTGTCCCTGAGCTAACATCTATGCCAGTCTTTCTCTATTTTGTATGTGGGATGCCACCACAACATGGCTTGATGAGCGGTTTGCAGGATCCCAACCCACAAACCCCAGGCTGCTGAAGTGGAGCAAACGAACTTAACCACTACGCCACTGGGCCCGCCCCTTGTATGTCTTTTGTGAAATGTCTGTTCAAGTATTTTATCTATTTTTTAAATTAGATTGTTTGTCTTTTTATTATTGAGTTGTAGGAAGTCTTTATATACTCTGAATACAAGATATAGGTGTTGTCCTATCTGTCTAACCATCCATCCATCCATCTACCTATCTATCCATCCATCCATCTATCTATCTATCTATCTATCTATCTATCTATCTGTCTAACTATCTATCCAGAAACAGCTGTTGCACATATTTTCTCCCAATCTGCTATCTATTTTCTTGACAGTATCTTTTGATGAATAGTACTTTTAAATTTTGATGAAGTCCAATTTATTAATTTTTCCTTTTATGGTTTGTGCTTTCTGTGCCTTCACCAAGAAATCTTGACCTACTGTATTCTCTTGTTTTCTTCTAATCCCTTTGTTGTTTCTATATGAGATGAACTAAAACAACAACAAAAACATAACCACAATACCATTATCACACATAAAGAATAAAAAATTTTTAATATTATCAAATACCCAGTCAGCACAATGTTCACATTTTCTCAATTATATTCTAATTTTTCCTTATAGTTTGTTTATTCAAATTAGAATCCAAATAACATTAATATATCGCTATATTTTTTTTTTTTTTGAGGAAGATTAGCCCTGAGCTAACTGCTGCTAATCCCTGTCTTTTCGCTGAGGAAGACTGGCCCTGAGCTAACATCCATGCCCATCTTCCTCTATTTTATGTGTGGGGCGCCTACCACAGCATGGCGTGCCAAGCAGTGCCATGTCTGCACCCGGGATCTGAACCAGTGAACCCTGGGCTGCTGAAGCGGAATGTGCGCACTTAACCACTGTGCCACCACGCCGGCCCCCATATGTTGCTATTTTTGATGTATTTCTAAGAGTCTCTCCCGATCTATAGATCCTCCCCTCTTTTTTTTTTTTTTTGCACTCTGTTGAAGAAATTGAGACATTTGTCCTGTAGAGTGTTCCACAGTTTGAATTGTGCAGATTCCATCTTCTTGGTGTCACTTAGTATATTTCTCATCCCCCATATATCCTGAAAACTAGTAGTTAGATCTAGAGGCATAGTCATATGTAGGTTCAATTTTTGTCAAGGATACTTCATAATATTCTATGAAAAATAGCGTGAGAAGTACGTGAAGTTCAGTTGTCTCTCTTTTGTGTTATGTTAGCAGCCATTGATGATCTTTGTTATCATCATTATTTCATTAGGGTTATAAAATGGTGATTTTATAATTCTATCATTTCTTCTAAATCATTAGCTGAAAACTTCGATGAAGCATCTTCCCCGAAATAACTATTTGGATACCCTGTGGACTTTATCTTGAATAGTTCCAGGAATGCCAATGTTTTTAGAGTTATCAACCTGCTTTGTATCACTAATTTTAAGTTTTCCCCACAGTATTAGGCGGAAGTTGTTTCTTATGAATATTTACAATACCAACAATAATCATCATATGCTGAGCACTTTTTGGACAGGTTCTAACCTAAGCGCTCAATGTATTTCACTCATCAGATACTCTGAGGTGGAAATTATTACTCACAAGTCCTCATGGCCTCCGCCGTAAGATAATAGATTTATCTAAGGCTCTCTGAACTTCTCTATGGGTTTCTTCCAGGCCATTGTCTCCACTATGAATTTGTGGAAGACTTTTCTCCTCCTTTAACATTCTGGGTTTGAAAAGATTTATACCATTAAATGCCTTTCCCTGTGTGAAAAAATATGAACTCAGGATAAACACTCATTAATAGGATGTTGACTATTCCCATTACATTTGAAAGAGAAGGGTCATGTCTACAGCATGAGTAATCCCAACTCTGGCTGCTTACTGATTCAAACCAGAAATTTAAACAGATCTTTTGCCCCTTGAAAAGGCTCCATTTCCTCCTTGGTAGAATGGGAAAAAATAACACTGGATCGTGACTTGTTGCCAAAGAAGTGTTTCCCACTATAGACCAACTGGAGACAGCTTGGGTGGATGGCGGGGTCTGTAAACAAATATCGGAGAACAACAGCCCAGAGAACACTCCCTCCCGGGTGAGAGTCCCCATTTTCCCTTCTTCATGTCATCGTGTCTTTTAAGAGGAAATGATCTAAGTGACTAGATGTTTGAAGGAAATTATTAAACAGAATACTTAAAATTGACTTTGACTGAGAGAAGAAAGTGTTTAAGGTTTGAAAGACTGATGAGTTTATGCTACATAGCAGTGTTTTTTGTAGGGACCTGCACCATTCAGCTGGTTCATAAGCAGAGAGGTTTGCATTCTCTTTCTTGGTTGGAGGAGGGGGATTATTTCTTGTGTATTAGGCTCCTTGTACCCCCTTCTGCTTCCTAGCCCTTGATTGTATTCTGCAGAAATATCTTCCACATGCCCAGGAGGTTTTTTTTTAATCCATTTGCACATTTAACTCAGCTCTAAGACAATCCATTTTCCCTCAAAACCTCACTGAGCATTGCTGTTGGCTTTCCTGAAGATACAGATATGTTTGGTAAAAGTTGACCAGTCTCCATTGTTTTAAGCTAGGGATTCTATGTTACGTAGAAAGATTATAAATCCCAGGACAGCCTCAACTTATGCTTGTGGCCCTATTGTAGTTATCCATAGTATCCTCTTTCAGTTTCAAAAGTGTCCTGGTTTGGATCATAAATCATGTGGTCATCCTACTTATCGACAATTCCTTATATACATTACATTTCTTCAGGCCCCAGGCATGAAATGGTGAAAGTAAGCTCCAGGGGAGAGTGAAGATAGAGTCAGCAGGCTGAGGAAAGGCCTCTTGGCTCCTCCAGATAAAAGAATCACTCGTGTTTCATGACTGTCCCCCTTTGATGTGGTCGATGGGACTGAGAATGCCACCCTACTCTTCTCCAGGCTCATTACTTTTGATAACTAGGAAACATTGTTTTCCATCTGAAGCCATTCCAAGTCAACTGTGATGTAACCCATTACAAGCCATTTTAGCAAGAATATAACACCAACATGTCTCATGTTAACCTGTCCACATGGATCTGAATTGCAGTCCTGCAGAAAGAGGCCAGATGTTCACGGCTGGGTATAATGTTCTAGAAGTTTTTGTGCAGTGATTAAGAACAATATTAACAGTGCATGATGGCTGAGGTTGTGGTCCACTGCAGACCGGTATTTCAGGGCTCTGTGTGGGATAGTAGACTAGCATAGTCCAGGCCAGTGGAGTGGCAAGGAAAATACAACTTGATTTGAAACACAAACACACAAACAAAAACAACCTAAGATCTGCTCATAAGAGTCCTGTATAGAATCAGCCTGAGTCAGAAGGGGTGACTGAACACAGCTAAAATAACCAAGTACTTTGCTGAATACAGGCTCCAGACTCAAATAAGGAGAGGCTGATAAAGAGTTGAGTTCCTAAGTAAGTTCAACTTAGGTACCTCTTTGGGATATACATAAAAATCATTCATGAATTACTCTGGTCATTATTCATTCATGCATTCTTTCACAATGTAAGAATCAAGATAACTGATCTGAAAATGTTTTTAAAACTAAAATGTGTATAAATATTAAGTGTTACTATTGAGATTCAACTATATGATGTTGACATGCCTATGACATTGTGTTAGGGGCTGTGGGAACAAAAGACCAGTAAGACATGATTCTTATCTTCAAAAAGCTTATAATCTGGGGCCAGCCCCAAGGCTGAGTGGTTAAGTTCGCATGCTCTGCTTTGGCGGTCAGGGGTTTGCCGGTTTGGATCCTGGGCACAGACCTACACACCACTCATCAAGCCATGCTGAGGCAGCATCCCACATAGAAGAACTAGAAGGACCTACAACTAGGATGTACAACTATGTACTGGGGCTTTGGGAAAGAAAAAAAAGGAGAAGGATTGGCAACAGATGATAGCTCAGGGCCAATCTTCCTCAACAAGACCAAAAAAACCCTTATAATCTAGTAAAACAAATCACAGCAACCCAAATGAACTCCCAGTAGCCAAAGCTAGAACAATTTGAGCAAAAAAATAGGTAATAGTAGTATTTATATTTATATAATTTGTATCTAATGCCTCATACATAATTTATAGTAAAAATAATTTAATATACAGCCATTTTAGCAAGAATATAGCAACCAGGATATACTTAATGTAATTAAATATATTTAATATTTATGAATATATTTGATATAATTTAAAATTAATATAATATTAATAATATAATAACATTTTATTGTGCTTTGAAGATATTGTGTGTTTTACATATTGAAAGTTTGTGGCAACCCTGCTTTGAGCAAGTCTCTTGGCGCCATTTTTCCAACAGCATTTGCTCACTGTGTCTCTGTGTCACATTTTGGTAATTCTTGCAATATTTCAAACTTTTTCATTATTATTATATTTGTTATGGTGCTCTGTGATCAATGATCGTTGATGTTACTATTTTAATTGTTTTGGGGCGCACAAACTGTGTCCCTATAAGATGACAAACTTAGTTGATAAATGTTGTGTCTTTTCTGACTGCTCCACTGACCAACTGTTCCCTCCATCTCTCTCCCTCTCCTCAGGCCTCCCTATTCCCTGAGACACAACAACACTGAAATTAGGCCAATTAATAACCCTACTATGGCCTCTAAGTTTCAAGTGAAAGAAATAGTTGCGTGTCTCTCACTTTATATCAAAAGCTAGAAATGATTAAGCTTAGTGAGGAAGGCATGTTGAAAGCCAAAAGAGGCCAAAAGCTATGCCTCCTGTGCCAAACAGCTAGCCAACTTGTGACTGCAAAGGAAAAATTCTTGAAGGAAATTAGAAGTGCTACTCCAGTGAACACACAAATGATAAGGAAGTGAAATAGCCTTATTGCTGATAGGGAGAAAGTTTTCTTGGTCTGGATAGAAGATCAAACCAGCCACAACATTCCCTTAAGTCAAAGACTAATCCAGAGAAGCCCCTACCTCTTTTCTATTCTATAAAGGCTGAGAGACGTGAGGAGGCTGCAGAAGAAAAGTTTGCAGCTAGCAGAGGATGGTTCATGAGGTTTAGGGAAAGAAGCCATCTCCATAACATAAAAGTGCAGGTGAAGCAGCACGTGCTGCTGTGGAAGCTGCAGCAAGATATCTAGAAAATCTAGCTAAGCTCGTTAATAAAGGTGGCTACACTAAACCACAGATTTTCAGTGTAGACGAAATGGTCTTGTATTGGAAGAAGATACCATCTAGGACTTTAATAGCTAGAGAGGAGAAGTCAATGCCTGGCTTCAAAGCTTCAAAGGACAGGCTGACTCTCGTTAGGGGCTAATGCAGCTGGTGACTTTAACTTGAAGTCAGTGCTCTTTTACCATTCTGAAAATCCTAGGGCCCTTAAGAATTATGCTAAATCTATTCTTCCTGTGCTCTATAAATGGAACAACAAAGCCTGGATGTCAGCACATCTGTCTACAACAGATGGTTTACTGAATATTTTAAGCCTGCTATTGAGACCTGTTTCTCAGAAAAAAAAGAGTCCTTTCAAAATATTCCTGCTCCTTGACAATGCACCTGGTCACCCAAGAGCTCTGATGGAGATGTACAACTAGATTAATGTTGTTTTGATGCCTGCTAACACAGCATCCATTCTGCGGCCCATGGATCAAAGAGTTATTTCAACTTTCAAGTCTTATTATTTAAGAAATACATTTCATGAGGCTATAGCTGCCATGGATAGTAATTCTGATGGATCTGGGCAAAGTAGGTTGAAAACCTCTGGAAAGGATTCACTATTCTAGATGCCATTAAGAACATTCATGGATCATGGTAAGAGGTCAAAATATCAACCTTAACAGGAATTTGGAAGAAGTTGGTTCCAACCCTCATGGATGACTTTGAGGGTTCAAGACTTCAGTGGAGGAAGGAACTGCAGATGTGGTAGAAATAGCAAGAGAACTAGAATTAGAAGTGGAGCCTGAAGATGGGACTCAATTGCTGCAATCTCATGATCAAACTTGAACAGATGAGTTGCTTCCTATGGATGAGCAAAGAAAGTAGTTTCTTGAGATAGAACCTACTCGTGGGGAAGATGCTGTGAAGAGTGTTGAAATGACAACAAAGGATTTAGAATATGACATAAACTTAGTTGATAAAGCAGTGATAGGGTTTGAGAGGATGGGCTCCAATTTTGAAAGAAGTTCTACTGTGGGTAAAATGCTGTCAAACAGCATCACAGGCTACAGAGAAACCATTCGTGAAAGAAAGGGTCAATCAATGTGGCAAACTTCAGTGTCATCTTATTTTAAGTCAGCAGCTATCAACATCAGCAGCAGCACCAACATCATCAAGACCCTCCACAGACAAGAAGCTGGTTGTGTTATGTGGGACGCCACCTCAGCGTGGCCTCATGAGCGGTGCCATGTCCGCGCCCAGGATCTGAACAGGCGAAACCCTGGGCTGCTGCAGCAGAGCATGCCAACCCGACCACTCGGCCACGGGGCTGGCCCCATCTTCTTGTGTTTTTATTTTTACTTTTTTTTTCTGTTTGTGGTATTCTTGCTGAAAATGAATAACCTCAGTCCAGTGGAGAGAAAATCTCAGACCAACCCAAGTTAGGGACATTCTATAAAATACCTGACCAGGACTCTTCAAAAGTGTCAAGGTCATGAAAGACAAGAAAACACAGAGGGACTGTCACAGATTGGAGGACAGCAAAGAGATAGGATGATTCAATGCAATGAGGGATCCTGGATTAGACCTTGTAACAGAAAAAAGGATAATGGTGGAAAAACTGTTGAAATCCAAATATAGGTAACAGTATGGTACCAGTGTTCATTTCCTGGTTTTGATTATTGTACCACGGTTATGTAAGTTGTTAAGATTAGGGGAAGTTGGATGAAGCATATATAAAAAGTTTTTGTATTACTTTTACAACTCTTCTGTATGCCTAAATTATCTCAACATAAACGAAGGTTAGAGAATGTATATGTGCCCAGTAGCTATGAGTAAAAGGTAAGTGCCACAAGAAGCTTGAAAGTGAAGGTGATTCACAGTTCATTTCCCTTGGGATGGTGGGCTGGAATTAACTGTCCCTAGGGTGTGAGGCTGGACCTGGAGTGGAGGACACGGGGGAGTCAGGGGTGCCTTGTGGGCAGGGGAGCGTTTAGCTGGGCCTCAAAGCTGGGGCAAGTCTGATACGCAGGTGTGCGCAGGGCAGGTGGGGCTTTTAAGGTGGATGGTCTTTTAAAAGTCGGGACCAAAGCACAAGGTCAAGGACAGAGTGAATGGGCAGGTGTGGCTGGAGGTCAACAGCCTCAAAGAGGGATGGTGGAGGCCAGGCTCGTCAATGCAGCAGGAGTGTGGGAGCTGGATGCCAGGCCGAGGTTATCGAGGACAGTCCTCGGCTCAGCACTGGGGGATTTCCCCCACTGAAAGGATCAGCGACAGTGTCTGAACCTGTCCCCATTGCCTCAAGAGCAATGACAGGTGTGTGGGAACAAATCGCGTGGTATTTTAAAGGCCTTTGAGGAGGTTGAGGCCTCAGTAAGGCAACGACCAAGAGACCAGTGTGGGCAGAGAGGCGGGTGAGGATTCCCAACCCACAGGGGCAGTTCTCCTGTGAACACTCGGGAAGCAGGTCTGGCCTCGGTCTCCGTCCGTGGCTGCTGTCTGCTCTTTGCCTCTCTCGTGGTATGAGGAGGATTCTCGTTGTGACATGGAATCTTGCGTGCTCAGAGAGGAAGTAATCTCCTTGTTGGACTCTTACTTTCTGCGAACCGGCTCTTTGGCCTGACAGGGTCGCTGGGCCCAGAAGTGGTCAGGGAAGCTTCTGTGGGTCCGTTGAACATCTCAGTGTCCCATGGGGATGTGTGGTGCTTGGTGTCATCCGTGTCACTCTCAGTGGAAATGCTGTCTCTGGGGCTCCCCTCAGGTGTGGAGCATTTGGGAATGAATGCTCCTCTACAGCAGCGTGCTGGATTCTTAGGTCATGGCTAGACAGCCCCTGCTGGGCCGGTTCGCTGTCCCTTTCTCTTTGCTCCCCAGTGGTGTCAGGAGTTTTGGGGAACTTCTGACTCATCTTAGCAAGTGACTGTGGCCATTCTGCTGAGAAGCCCTGTCCCAAGGGAAGAGGCAAGAGTAACCCGGGTAGGTGGCAGCTGTCACAAGGCATCCTGCGATGACAAGCTCAAACGGGACTTTATGGCTGGCGTGATGGAAACCATAACACATGATTCTTGGGAGCAGGGTAGTGCCGGCTGGAGGAACCTTGTCTCTGCTTGTGTGTGAACAGGCTGACAACAGTTATAAAGCTTAGCAGCTGTGAGGCGCGTCAGGTACCACAGGATTTCTGGACTTAGGTTAACCCTGGGCTCTTGAGACTAGAACTTCAGCTTTAAAGAATTCAAGCAACGAGACAGCACTTACTTAGAAAAGTAAACTTCTGAGTTCTATGCACGTTCAGTTCGGGAGACTCTGCTGAGAGCAGCCCTTCTGTTAATTGATTTTCTGAAGGAATGGACTTTAGATGAACTGCTACAGACCTCCTTCCAGGGGCTGAGCCTTGGATGCCAAATAAATACCCTCTTGATCTTCTGGGATCCTAAAGTTTCCACTTGGGCCCACTGTGTACTATAGAGCTAAATCCTTCCAGGAGAGCGGGTGGAAAACTAGGCAGGGAGATTAGCCCGGCCTCTGCTGCCCGTTCTGTGACGTAACCGTGACAGGGATTCGTGAAGTCATAGGGACTAGGAGAGACCTAAGAAATGGTGTCCCTCATCCACGCAGTCTCGGGCTTTCTGTGTCTAGGGTGGGCAGCTGAGTGACAGGCAGCAGAAAGGAGGTGGGAGGTTGGGATCTGTTCTCAGACTCAGTGTCAAATCCTGGCTCCTCCACGTAACCGTTATGTAAGCTTGGGCCAGTGCCTTGACCCAGCTGGGCCCTTCTTTCCTCCCTGATGAAATGGGATAATAATGCCTCCTTTTCCGGATTCTTGCGAGACCTCAACAGCACCAGGACTGTGCGCTCCTGGCACAGCACGCAGGGCTGAGACAGCCTCGGTCAGCGCTGGCCTCCGCCGTTCCTCCTGCAGGGGTTTCTGTCAGCATTCTCGGTGAGGTGGGTATGCCCGTCTTCATTTTCAAGGATGCAGAGGCAGGTCTGTCTGACTCCCAGTCCCCGCTCTTCCCATCGCGCTGGGCCGGCTCCCGAGGAGGGCAGGGCGCGGCTATGAGCGCCCCAAGAACCGCAGCTGACCTGTGACGCTCTTTTTAAACATCCTCGCCATTGCAGAACCACCCCTGGAAAAATCTGTTCATCAGACGTGTGCCCTGCCAGGTCATCCAGCAGCCCAAACGCTTTATTTATTAATTTTTTTTTTTTTTTTTTTTTACCAGAAACAGGCTGCAAGGTCCATCTCCAGTTCAGTCTCCCACACGTCTTTGTGTTCAATACAATCATAGCAACTGTTTTTGGTTAAAATGTCTTATGTGCCAGGCAGGGTGCTAAAAGTGTTACCTGCATTCGTCATTTAATTTCTGCATCAACCCTGGGAAGAGGGTCTTTTTATTCCTGTTTCTCTGATGAGGAGACTGAGGATTAGAAAGGACAAAAACTTACTCCCACTTGTTGAACACAGCCTACCCGTTTAACCCGGAAGGCCAAGTTCTTTACCACCATGCCGTGCTGCCCGTCAGACAAGTCCAGAGGAAACAGTCGTTTTGGAGCTGGGTGTCCAGGACATGTGGCTGGATGCTCCTGCTCAGATATGGGAAAACCCATTGGAAGGGGCGGAGCAAAATGGCGGGGTGAGCAGATATGGGAAAACCTGTTACACACCTGACAGGTGCGCCTTATGCAACACGGGCCTTGCCTTATGCAGCCCCCAGAGGTGAAGATGATTTAACGTACTAACACTGTTATAGACGGAACGGCATCCTCCATACTATTCTCTGGAACTGATGGTTCTGGAACAGATAATTCAGGATTTAAGAAAAAAGGGGAATTGGAATGAAACAAACTGTAGGAACCGATGAACAACTGTTACTCAGAGCTGTGGTGACAGCTTTAGATTTCGTAGGGTTATTTTGCCAAATTTTTGGGGGAAAGCTCACCTCTACTCAGAATCTTCCTGCTGTAACATTACTCATGGATGTGTAAGCTCTCACTTTTGTGAAATAATATAAAGTATTTTACTGGGCCAGTCTGGTGGCGTAGTGGTTAAGTTGGCGCCCACTGCTTTGGCGGACCGAGGTTAGTGGGTTCGAATTCTAGGCGCAAACCTACACCACTGCTAATCAAGCCATGCTGTGGAGGTGTCCCATAAATAAAATAGAAGAAGATTGGCACAGATGTTAGCTCAGGGCCAATCTTCCTCACCAAAAAAAAAAAAGTATTTTACTTTAAAAAGAGTCATTTAGTAGGTCTGGGTTCTTGCTTCACCAACTTGACTCTAGTACATGATATGATGTCTGTGTGTGGCACTGGGATGGGTAAACCATGAGTAAAACATGCTCAGATTATTGCTCACCAGTTCAGCTCCCATTTGTGGGGTCAAGTCCATGTACTGATGGTTGGTTTCCATTTTCGACACAACATCCCTGGGATGGGAGGCAGTAGTTCCACACTTTATATAGTTTTGAAGACATGGGACCTGAGTTATACTGTTATTATTTATGTGTCATCTATTCTCACAAGGCATTTGTGTTAATATCAAAGGCGAAAAGATAAAAGCTAAATAATTCAGGGAGAGAGAACAGATTCATTAAAAGACTTTTTCTTCCTGTTTCTTTTTCTTTTTGTTTTTCAAATCATCTTTTTATACCTCACTCTTTTTATTATGAAACATTTCTAACAGGCACAAATGTAGAATAGTATAATGATGCTATGTGCCTATTACTCAGCTTGAGCACCTATTGCCCTCATTCACCCCACAGCAGAGAATTTTGAAGCAAGTGCTTTGAATTATCTGTATCTGTAAATACTTCAGTATTAATCCTTAAAAGATGAGGTCTCTTTTTTTTAAAACCACAATATGATTATCATGCCTTAAAAATCAACAATAATTCTTTATTACTCATTGGTGTTTGTATTTCCCTGATAGCCTGACATACTTTTTCCCAGTTTTATGGAGATATAATTTACAAACTATAAACTTCACCATTGTAAATGTACAGTATGATTTTCAGTAGATTTAAACAGTTGTGCAAACATCACCACAATCCAATCTTAAAACACTTACACATTTTTAATGGTTTGTTTGCATCAGGATTTTATTAGGGCCCATTCATTGTGATTGGTTGATGTCTTTTAAGTCTGGTTTAATATATAGGTCTGCCCTATATATCAGTTTTTCTTGTTTGTTTTTTTTCTAAGTGAAGAAATAGGTCTTTATCTTTAGAATTTCCCAAAAATCTAGATTTTGTCAACTTCATTGTTGTAGTATCATTTAATGTGTCCCTCTCTCCCTGTGTTTCCTGTAAATTGGGTTTAGAGACTCATTCAGATTCAGGTTCAGTTCTTTTTTTAGCAAGGTTGCATCATGGATGGTGTAGTGGACTTGCCGTAGGATGTCATAGTGTGTGATTCTCTCTCCTTGATGTTAGCAAGCTTTGATGATTATTGCCTAAATCCATTATTTCATTAGGATTGCAAAATGGTGGTTTTCCAATTTCATTTTTCCTCCTTCCTTTATTACCTGGAATACTTCCCTAAGATAAACTTGTTCTCTTAAACCATTTGGTATCATAGGGGCGAATTCAAATATGAAAGGCAAGATAAATAATTAATTCTTTTGCTTTATTTACCATTTTTCAAAATAATGAGGTGATTCCCCAGCATCCTCCCAAGGCAGCCACTGAGTTTGTTTTGTTTTTTTAGTGTCATTATAAAGTCAGAGGTTCACATGTAGTGGAGATGTTTCAATTTATTGTGGTTATTGTCCTCTTTGATGCTCAACTGTTCCCTTTTAGCCAATTGGAATCTAATCAACTTGGCGCCTCTGTTCTTTGGACGTGACTCTAGTACTTTTTGGTAGCTTCTTTTCTCTGTGGTATGATGAACATTTCCTGGCTCATCTGGTACATTTTGTACCACGTCTGGCATCAGTCATTTCTTCAGGGAGTACTTGGTCTTTTCAGTGGAAAATTGTATTCAGAGACCGTAGCCTGGGTGCTAGGAGGCTCGTTAGAACTGGCGAGGTCGTTTTTCACTAGGATTTTTAGTGGGCAAAGCTAGGAAAAAAAGTTTAAGATAAAATACATCATTAATTCATACTTTTCCTTCCAATTCAATCTCAGGACCATGGTTTTTTTAAATTTAACCTAATTGATTGTACACTTTTGTATCTCCTTCCTCCATACTGAAAATTCTCATTTCAGCTACACCAATGTAATCACTTACTTGCTTTATCAGCACACATAGCCGTCTTCAAACAACTATACCAGCACTATTTCTAACAATATACTTACTGAAAACAGTTTAAGCTTTTTAAAGTGTTTGTTATTTTTTTCTTTTCGGGGATAATCTACTAAAGGATGTACAATAATATCACCAAGTTTTCAGGTCACTTGGGAATAATCTGTGTGTGTGTTTATTCCACTAAAGCATACGAATAAGATAAAGGGTTTCTTTGCTTTATTTCAGATTTAATTTTTAGGAGGTGCTTTTCTGTGGTTGTCTAACAGCTTTATTGGAGTATAATTTACATATCATAAGTTCACCCATTTTCAGTCTACAATTCAATAATTTTTAGTAAATTTATAGAATTGTACAACCATCATCAGAATCCAATTTTGAACATTTCTGTCACCCCAAAAAGATTCTTTGTACTAGTTTGCAGTCAATCGTCAGGCCCAGGCAAACACGATTTTGCTTTCTGGCACTGCAGAGTTCCCTTACCTCGACGTTTTATAGAAATGGAATCCTCAGTAGGTGGTCTTTTGCACTTAGCGTGACGCTTCTGAGGTTCATCTCCGCTGTAGCACTATCTGTAGTTTGTTCCTTATTATTGCTGAACAGTATTCTGCTGTATGAATATAACACATTTTGTGTCTTCGTTTGCCTGCTGATAGATGTTTGGGTCGTTTTCAGTTTTGGGCCATTAGGAATAATGCTGCTGTGAACATTCTTATACGTGTCTTCCTACGAACATGTGTTTTCATTTCTCTTGGGCAGATAGATACCTGGGTGTGGATTGCTAGGTCATAGTTAATTTTTATTTATTTTTATTTTATTTTATTTTGTTTATTTTTGAGGAAGATTAGCCCTGAGCTAACATCTGCTTCCAATCCTCCTCTTTTGGCTGAGGAAGACTGGCCCTGAGCTAACATCCGCGCCCATCTTCCTCTACTTTATACGTGGGACGCCTACCACAGCATGGTTTGCCAAGCGGTGCCATGTCCGCACCCGGGATCCTAACCGGCAAACCCCGGGCCGCAAAGCGGAACGTGTGAACTTAACGCTGCGCCACGGGGCCAGCCCCCATAGTTAATTTTTAAAGAAACCATTTTAAGAAACTGTCAAACTGGTTCCAAAAATGGAACATTTTCCAAAATGATGGTACCATTGCACACTCTTAAGAGCAGGTGAGTGTTTGTATGCGGGTTCCAGTTTCTCCAAATCCTTGACAGACTTGCTTTGCCTTGTTCCCAATCTTTTCGATTATAGCTATTTTAGTGGATGTAAAGTGCTTTCTCATTTTGGTTTTAATCTGTGTTTCTCTAATGTTGAACATCTTTTCAAGGGCTTATTGGCCATTTGCATATTTTCTTTGGTGAAATGTCTATTTAAATCTTGCACCTAATTTTAGAAACTTGGTTTTTGTCTTCTTCTTATTTAGTTCCTTAAGTTCTTTACATATCCTGGATACTAATCTTTTGTCAGATATATGATTTGCAAATATTTTCTCCCAGACTGGAGCTTGTCTTTTCATTTTTTTAATGGTGTCTTTTTAAGTACAAGAGGTTTTAATTTTTATAAAGTCAAATTTAATAATTCTTTCATAGATCATATTTTCTGTGTGATTTCTAGATCTTTGCCCACCTCAGGGTCATGTAGATTTTCTCTTATGTTTTCTTTCAGAAGTTTGACAGTTTAAGCTCTTATATTTAGGTCTTGGATCCATTTTTTACCTAATTTTTGTGTATGATGTGAGGTAGGGTCTAAATTAATCTTTTTATATGTCAATATCCAGTTGTCTCAGCACCATTTGTTGAAGAGACTGTCTTTTCCCTATTGAATTGCCTTGGCATTTTTGTTGAAAATCAATTGACTGTAAGCGCAAGAATTTATTTCTTTGGCTCTTAATTCTCCTTCGTTTGTCTATATGCCTGTCTTTACACTAGTACCATACTCTTTGTGCTAGTGCCACACTTGGCTATTATAGCTTTGTAGTAAGTAATGGAATCAGATGTAAGTCTTCAGTTTTGTTCTTCTTTTTCAAAATAGTTTTGGCTACTCTAGGTTCTTTGCATTTCCATGTGAATCTTAGAATCAGCTTGTTAATTGCTGCAAAAAAACGTCTGGTGGGATTTGTGCTAGGGTTTGCACTGAATCTAAGATGAGGTTGGAGAGTGTCGCCATCTTAATAACGATGAGTCTTCCAATCCATGAGCATGTAATGGCTCTCTGTTTATTTAGATATTCTTTAACTTCTCTCTGCAAAATTTCATGGTTTTTAGTTTATGTGTCTTGAATTTTTTTTGCTAAGTTTGTTCCTAAATATTTTATTCTTTTTTTATTCTAGCGTGAATGTAACTATCGTTTTATTTCAGATTGTTTGTTGCTAATATATAGAAATACAATAGATTTTTGTATATTGACCTTGTATCCTGTGACCCTGCTGAAGTTGTTTATTAGAGTTGGTAGATTGTCTCTGTGTGTGTGTGTGTGTGTGTGTGTGTGTGTATCCCTCAGGATTTTCTGCTTATAGGATTATGTTTGTGAAAAAAAAAGACAGTTTTACTTTTTCCTTTCCAAGCTACACAACTTTAATTTCTTTCTCTTCCCTCCCGCCACCCCTACCCCCTTCCTTCCTCTTCCCTCGTTCTCCTTCTCTTTGTCTGATTGCACTGGTTAGAACCTCTAGTGCAAAGTTGAATATATGACAAGAGTAGACATCCTTCTCTTAGGAGAAAAGCATTCAGTCTTTCAACATTAAGCATAATGTTAGCTGTAAGGTTTCTTTTGTGGATGAAGTTCCCTTCTATTCCTGTTTGCTGAGAGGTTTTTCTTTTTCCCCAACATAAATGCGTCTTGTCAAATGGTTTTTCTGTGACTATGGAGATTTTCATATGGTTTTTATTCTTTATTCTATTAATGTGATGCATTACATTAATTGATTTTAATGTCCCCCTAGAATAAATCTCAGTTGATCATGGTGTATGATCCTTTTTGTATGTTTTTGGGTTATGTTTGCTAATATTTGTTTCCAGATTCTGTTTTTGTATGTAGGAAGGATATTGATCTCTAGTGTTCTTTGATTGTGATGTCTTTGTCTGGCTTTGGTGTGAAGATTAAACTGACCTCACAGAATAAGTTGGGAAATGGCCCCTCCGCTCTATTTTCAGCAAGAGTTAGTGAAGTATTAGTATTATTTCTTCTTTAAATATTTAATAGAATTCACCAGTGGAGCCATCTGGACCTGAGCTTTTTATTGTGGTAAGATTATAGACTTTATTTTTTAGAATAGTTTTCAATTTATTGAAAAATTGTGAAGATAGTACAGAGAGTTCCCATATACCCCATGCCCAGTTTTCCCTTTTATTAATATCTTACATTAATATGGTACATTTGTTACAATTAATGAACCAATGTTGATACTTTATTATTAACTGAAGTCCATACTTCATTTATATTTTCTTAGTTTTTACCTTATGTCCTTTTTCTGTTCCAAGATGCCATCCAGGACCACATTACCTTTATTTATCTATTTATTCATTTATTTATTTTAAGGTATGCTTTTTGGTGAGGAGGGTTGGCCCTGAGCTAGCATCTATTGCCAATCTTCCTCTTTTTCTTTTTTCTCCCCAAGGCCCCAGTACGTAGTTGTATGTCCTAGTTGTAAGTCCTTCTAGTTCTTCTATGTGGGACTCCACCACAGCATGGCTTGATAAGTGGTGTCTAGGTCTGCGCCCGGGATCCAAACTGGGAAACCTTGGGCTGTCAAAGCAGAGCATGCAAACTTAACCACTGTGCCACTGGGACAGCCCCCACATTACCTTTAGTCGTCATGTGGCCTTATCCTCCTCTTGGCTGTGACAGTTTCTCATACATTCCTTTTTTTTGATGACTTTGACTGTTTTGAGGAGTGCTGACCAGGTATATTGTAGAATGTTCCTCAACTGGGATTTGTCTGATGCTTTTCTCATAATTACACTGGGGTTATAAGTTTTGGGGAGGAAAACTGTGAGTTGAAGTAATATTTTCATCAAATCATATCAAGGGTGCATGCTATCAACATGACTTATCACTGTTGATGTTGACCTTGATCACCTGACTGAGGTCGTGTTTGTCAGGTTTCCCCACTGTAACGTCACTCTTTTTCTCCACTTTCCACACTGTACTCTTGGGAAGAAAGCATTATGTGCAGCTCACACGTGAGGAGTGGCGAGTGATGCTCTGCCCCTTTGAGAGTGGAGTACCTACGTTATTGTTACTAAATTCTTCTGCACAGGAAATATGTCTCTTCTCCCCATTTATTTATTCAATCATTTATTTATATTAGTATGGACTCATGGATATTTATTTTGTACGTTAGGTTATAATCCAGTACTGTTTTATTTTGTTGCTCAAGTTATTTCAGCTTTGGCCGTTGGGAACTCTTTTAGTTGGCTCCCGTGTCCCTTTGACATATCCTCATCATTTTTTAAAAGTGTTTTCTTCTTTCTGGTGCTACAAAATGCTCCAAGTTTATCTTACATATTTTCTGCTCCAGTCTTAGAATTAGCCATTTCTCTAAGGAGCTCTGGTCCATTTGTTAGAGAAAGGTGTTACAAACTAAGCTCTAACAACCAGAAAAACAATCAACAAAATGGCAATAGTAAGTCCGTACCTATCCATAATTACTTTAAATGTAAATGGCCTAAACTGGATAAATGCATAAAAACTAAATGGATAAAAAACAAGACCCAACTATGTGCTGCTTACAAGAGACTCATTTCAGCTGTAAAGACAAAGTGATGGAGTGTAAAATGATATTTCCTGCAAATGGAAACCAAAAGAAAGCTGGGGTAGCTATACTTGTATCAGACAAAATAGACTTTAAGACAGAAACTGTGACAAGAGACAAAGAAGGTCAGTAATATAATGATGAACAATTCATCAAGAGGCTATAACATTTGTAAATACTTATGCACCCAATGTAGGAGCACCTAAATACATAAGGCAGATATTAATAGATCTGAAGGGAGAAACAGATGGCAGTATAATAATAACGGGGGGAGGGGGGGCAGCTGGCCCTGTGGTGCAGCAGCTAAGTTCACAAGTTCTGCTTTGGTGGCCCGGGGTCTGCCGGTTCGGATCCTGGGTGCGGACATGGCACCGCTCATCAAGCCATGCTGTGGCAGGTGGCCCACATATAAAATAGAGGAAGATGGGCATGGATGCTAGCTCAGGGCCCGTCTTCCTCAGCAAAAAGAGGAGGATTGGCAGCAGATGTTAGCTCAGGGCTGATCTTCCTCAAAAAGAAAATAATAATAATAGTAACAGGGGACTTCAGTAATCAAATAACTCAATTAAAAAATGGGCAAAGGACCTGAATAGACATTTTTCCAAAGAAGACATACAAATGGACAACAGGTACATGAAAAAGTGTTTAGTATCACTAATCATCAGGGAAATGCAAATGAAAACCACAATAAGATATCACTTCGCACCTGTTAGAATGTCTGTTATCAAAAAGACAAGAGATGGGGCTGGTCCCGTGGCTGAGTGGTTAAGTTCACACACTCTGCTTCGGCGGCCCAGGGTCGGATCCTGGGCGTGGACATGGCACCGCTCATTAGACCATGTTGAGGCGGCATCCCACATACCACAACTAGAAGGACCCACAACTAAAAAAAATATACAACTGTGTATGGGCAGGGGGCGGTTTGGGGAGAAAAAGCAAAAAGAAAAAACCAAGAGATAACAAATGCCGGAAATGATGTGGAGAAAAGGCAACACTTGTACTCTGTTGGTGGGAATGTAAATTCGTACAGCCACTATGGAAAACATTATGGAGGTTTCTCAAGAAATTAAAAATAGAGCTACCATACAATCCAGCAGTCTCGTTCCTGGGTATATATCCAAAGAAAATGAAATCACCATCTTGAAGAGATATCTGCACTCCCATGTTCATTGCAGTGTTATTCACAATAGCTAACTTAAGTGTCCATCAATGGATGAATGGATAAAGAAAATACGGTGTATATATATACAATGGAATGTTATTCAGCCTTAAAAAAGAAGGAAATCCTGCCATTTGTGACAACACGGATAAAACCGGAGGGCATTATGCTAAGTGAAATAAGCCAGACAGAGAAAGACAAATGCTGCATGCTTTCACTTATATGTGGAATCTAAAAAAAACAAAAAAAGTGGAACTCACAGAAACAGAGAGAAGAACAGTGGTTTCCAGGGGCTGGGGGAAATAGGGAGAGGTTGGTAAAAGGGTACAAATTTTCAGTTATAAGATGAATAAGGTAGGAGGATCTAATGTATAGCGTGGTGACTATAGTTGATAGCACTGTATTGCATATTTGAAATTTGCTTGGAGAGTAGAACTTAAATGTTCTCACCGAAAAAAAAAGTGAATAAAATATGTGATGTGATGGATGTGTTAATTAACTCAGTGTGGGGGGCACACTTTCACAACGTATACATATATAAAATCATCACATTGTACACTTTAAATATCTCACAATTTTGTCAATTATACTTTAATTAAAAAAAAAAGAAAGCAAGCTTGTGCTAGACACTGAGTGTGCTTGTTGCCTTTGTGTATCATTGCTCCTCTTAGCTGAAATATATGCAAGGAAATAAATGAGTGCGTACTAACTAGTTATATAAACATACCAATAAACAATTCTATACATAACCATATATGTCCATATTAAGCTAAACATGAATTCATACTGGTATCTCCTACTCCAATCCATTACCACATGGATCCTCCTAGCCTCTTCCCCTTGCTTGTCTGTAACCTCCCACCAGAACAGTGAAAAACCTGACTCCCACCATCCGCCATCCGTTTACTTAATTGTTCAATCCCAGTATACATGTATAACAGTATCAGAATTGTCAACCTGCACCCTTGTGGGAAGCAACTTTATCAACTAGAGTCCAGTGCTTATATGCAATTTCTTTTGCCTTTAGTCTTAGAGGTTACACTCATTTCCAAAGTTACTTCAGACAACAACTTTTTCCCATACCCCCTTGAGTGAGATCATTTCATACATTCATAATACAGTTAGATTGTTTCATCACATTCTGAATTCCATTCTGGTGTCCCCAACCTCCTAAATGTTTTTAATGTTTGCATATATTAAGGCTCATTCTTCATGCTGTTAAGTTCTATGGGTTTTGATAAATCCGTGGTCATGTCTCCACAATTACAGTATCACAGAGAATAGTTTCACCACCCTAAAAAACGTCTCCTGGGCATCACGTATCAATCCTTCTTCTCCTACCCTAAACTCTTGGCAACCACTGATCTTCTTACTGTGCTATAGATTTGCCTTTTCCAGACGGGTTTCTTTTACATAACAATATGCATTTAAGATTCGTCCATGTCTTTTTGTGGTTTGATAGTTCATTTCTCTTTATTACAGAATAATATTCCATTGTATGGATATACAAACTTTGTTTATACATTCACCTATTGAAGAACATCCTGGTGGCTTACACTTTTGGGTGATTCTAAATAAAGCTGCTGTAAACATTCACATGCCCATGTTTGTGTGGATGTAAGTTTTCAAATGAATTTGGTAAATACCTAGGAGTGTGACTTCTAGATTGTTTGGTAAGACTATGTTTGGTTTCGTAAGAAAGTGCCAAACTGTCTTTCAAAATGACTGCACCATTTTGCGTTCCTAGCAGCAATGAATGAGAGTTCTTGTTGCTCTCATCAGCAATCATTTCAGCTTTTAAAAAAAATTTTAGCCATTTTAATGTGTGTAGTTGTATCTTGTTTTAATTTGTAATTACCGAACAATGGTTGTTGCTTAGCATATTTTCATTTGCTTATTTGTCATCTATAGAACAACTTGATGAGGTGTCTATTCTAGTCTTTTGCCCATTTTTAGGTGAGAAACAGATCTTGAGCTAAGATCTGTTGCCAATCTTTCTCTTTTTTTTTTTTCTCTCCCCAAAGCCCCAGTACACATTTGTATATCCTGGTTGAAGAAGTAGGTCATTCTAGTTCTTCTACACAGGATGCTGCCACAGCATGGTCTGACGAGCGGTGCTAGGTCCAAGACCAGGGTCTGAACTGGCAACCCCCTGGCTGCGAAAGCAGAGCAAGTGAACTTAACTGCTTGGCCATGCTGCTGGCCCCTCATTTTTAATTTTTTTAATTTTTATTTTTTTAAAGATTGGCACCTGAGCTAACAACTGTTGCCAATCTTTTTTTTTTTCTTCTGCTTTTTCTCCACAAATCCCCCCACTACATTGTTGTATGTTTTAGTTGTGGGTCCTTCTAGCTGTGGCATGTGGGACGCTGCCTCAATGTGGCCTGATGAGTGGTGCCATGTCCACGCCCAGGATCCCAACCAGCGAAACCCTGGGCCACTGAAGCAGAGCACGTGAACTTAACCACGAGGCCATAGGGCTGATCCCCCCTCTCATTTTTAAATTAGGTTTGTTTTTATTCTTATTGCTCAATTTTAAGAGTTCTTTGTGTGTTTGCGTAAGTCCTTTATCAAATATGTGTTTTGCAAATATTTTCTTCCAGTCTATGGCTTGTCTTTTGATATTCTTAGTGTGTTTCACAGATGTTTTTAACTTTAATAAAGTCCAACTTCTCATTTTTTTCTTCCATAGATCATGCTTTTGATGATATATCTAAAAACTCATTGCCAAATCCAAGATCACCTAGATTTCCTCCTATGTCTTCTTCTACCACTTTTGCATTTTACATTTGAGTCTATAGTTTATTTTGAGTTAATTTTCTTTTTTCTTTTTGCTGAGGAAGATTTGCCCTGAGCTAACACCAGTTGCCAATCTTCCTCTATTTTGTATATGAGCTGCCATCACAGCATGGCTGCTGATAGACAAGTGGTGTAAGTCCATACCTGGGAACCGAACCTGGGCTGCTGAAGCAGAGCATGCAGAGCTCAACCACTAGGCTTGCATATTGTGAAAAGTATTGCTTTTGTTGGAAAAAATCAAACCATTATATCCCTTTTGAAATGTATCTAATGGAATCTAAATACCATATTGATTTGATGTCTACCATCATCCATTTTAAAACTACATAAACAAGCTCATCTTTAACTTTTGGAAATATTACATCATTTGTTTTTGTCCTTGAACCTGAATTTCCATCTCAGAATTTTATCTTAACATAACGTATTTTAATGCTTAGAAATATTAACACTTTATTATAACACAAAAAGCAAAATTTTTTATGGTAAATACATATTGCTATGAAATAGACTTGGTCCTTCTTTTAAAATCACAATTAGTTCATGGCTGAATATGACTTATTGCCTGAATGATACAAAATTCAACATCAATTCTGTTACTATTTTTAACTTTTATAGATGTAAATGCTAAGAAATCTTATCTGCATACATAAGTAGATAAGAGTGGAAAGGTTCTGTTAGAGCAGTGTCACTCAATTTTCTGAATTCCTTCTCGGTTAAATGCAAAAATCACTTGGTGATCTTTCATCAAAAATTATTTTTAGATATCTATAGTGAATAACTCTATTAGAAACTCCTTCCGTTTTGTTGAAAGCAATGCATTAGAAACTACTAGAACTGCGAGAAGATATTTTATTTAGTCATTCATGTCATGCGCTTTCTTACATGCAACCTAAACATTCCAAATAAACATTTGCCTGGCACCCTGGAGGTTTTGCAGGGACAATGCATCATTACAAGATTTGGGATGAGGGAGTGGTAAGTATTTCTCCTGTAAAGTGGGAGAAGGATCTATTATGAAAGAGGAGGTGAGTAGAGGGAACTTGTAAGATACTTGATCCTAGTCAGACTGAAGTTGAACAAAGTTCAGGGAAGAATGCAGGTGGAACGTGAGGCCCTGAAAAGTATTTTCTGTAAGTCTATACAAGTGCCTAGGTGTTCCTTGGGAAGATTTTGTATGTCTGGAGGTACGATTTTGTGGATTTTGAAGACCCTTCTATGGATTAGGCAGGAAAGCATCCTTAATAAGATGACATTTGCTAAGAGCCCTGAAGGAAGTAAGGGTGGAACCCTGTGGCTCTCTTGGGGAAGAGAGCTTCAGGCAGGAGGAATTTCAAAGGCAGAGGCCTTGGGGTAGGAGTGGGCTTGAAATGTTCTGGAAATAGCGAGGGGGCCCGGTGTTAGCTGTTGCAGAGCGAATAAGGGAAAGAGTGGCAGGATAGGATGTCAGAGAGGCAGCCAGCAGCATGTTAAGTCTTGGAGTCCAAGGTAGGAATTTGGGATTATATTCTGAGTGAGATGGCAAGAATGGCTTCCCATGGGAGGGTTTTGAGTTTGGGGGTGACATGACCTGACTTTTGTTTCAAAAGCTCACTCTGGCTACTATATCGATTATTATGTGGGAATGTTGTTGCCTTTGTCATTTCTGGGTAGTTTTGCTAACAACTCTTCTGAGTTCACAACTGTGGATGACAGTTTTAACTACTGTGCGGGACGGTGAAAATAATCTGACCCTTGAGGAATGTGGGCTGTCAGCTTGCTCTGAGCATGGTTTTCTCAGCTTTATTGGCCTCAGTACTCTTGGATTCAAAAGAGAGCCACCTCCTTTCTGGCTGCTACTCCTTTGCACCTGAGCCATGAAAGTTGGGCTTTGGGGGTCAGACAAGTGCAGTGGAGTCTCAGCCGATGACCTGCAGAGGCAGACCATGGAATCACAGATACATCGTAGGTCAGTTCCCAGGAAACAGACTCTGAAACTCAGGTCTGTGTGGGGGAAATTTACTTGGGAGTGCTCTTGTGGACATAACCTCTTAGGGGTAAGGGGAGCAAGACCAGGCAGAAGGAGATGCTGGACTGTGACGCAGTTGCAATAGAACTCCTGGCCAACCTGAAAGAGGATGGCCTCTTAGGGTTTTCTTGATTGAGGCATGAGGCTTGGGCCTTAATACCTTTGACTCAACTAGTCAATGGTTGTGAGCAGCCCCTAGAAAAGGGATGTAAACTTGGGCCAAAGGTAGTTTCTGGGAGGGACTCAGCTGTGAGCCATCAGTAGCCAAGACTCCAGGCCACGTAAGGAATGACTGTGTCAGTCTTGAAGGGAGTATCTGGCTGGATACCACAGTATCCACTACAGATAATTAACTGAAGAGCCCTTTAAAGAGCATCACCCCGTCCTAGACACCACCATTTTGAAGCTAAAGAAACTGAGGCCCAGAGGGAGTGCATGTATTGTTTATCTGTTACTCGTTTTCTCTTGTGTTAATTACAAAATACAAAAATGACTTCGACACTTATGCCTTATTTTCTAAAGGAGGGAGAGTATAAAACTTATTCTTAATTTTAAAAAGTATTTGCATATTTCAACTGATAGTTTGCAATTACTGTTAGCATTGCATAAATGTATTTATTTATTTTCAAGAAGCAATTCTTTCACTTCAGAGCAACCACATGGGCTACTGAGGCAATGACAAAGTTCACTTCTCACCCATTCCACGCACATTCTGTTTCCCTCATCCATCCACGTTGTTCGTGACAATGAAAATTCACTCTGTGCCTACAGCAGCGACAGGAGTCAATTCATAGGACTGAAGCAATTTTAACCAACATGAAGTCCACTGCTCGGATAATGTAGTTTGCTTTGCTTGGGTGCTTCTGTCTTCCTGAGTTCAGTGTGAAAGGGATGCCTTGACCACCCAGCAATAATGTTCCCTTATTTATGAAATATTTTTTCCAAAAAAGAAATTGTGTAGGACTGAAACAACCAGATTTTGTAATGTGTGGACTGAATTCAATAAACTAACTGTAAGAAGACATTTTGGAGACGATTGGGGAAAATCTAATATGTTAAGAAATAATAAGGAATTATTACTTTTCTTAGGAGTGATAATGGATCTGTTGTCATGTCAAATTTAAGTCTTTATGTATTAAGATCAATACTGAAATATTTATGGGTAAAATAATATAAGGTGTGGGATTGTCTTAAAATATTCCAGATAATAAGAGGAATAGATGAAACAAGAATGGCAAAATGTTGATAGTTGTTGGAGTCACGTCATGGGTATGGGGGGTTAATTTTTACCACTTTCTTGACTTTTGTGTGTGTTTGAAATTTTCCATAATAAAAAGTTAAAAAAATATTTTTTTCACGTCTGGTTTTTAAATTTTCATTTTACTGGATAGAAGCTAAAATAAGGGGTTGTCTCGTTCAGTATTGGACTTCTGACAGAATAAGTGTCCTAGTTTAGAGAAGAGGCATAGCCCAGCCTGCAAAAATGCCCGGCTGGACCCCATCTGATTATGCTCAACCTCCAAGGCAAGCCGTGCCACCCGCTCTGGGTTTCACTGTGAACGACCTCAGGCATGGCTGGAGGAAGGGTGAGCTGAGAGAGCAAGCACGCCTGGGTTCAAACGCTGGGCTGCCTTTCATGAGTATGATAATCTTTCATAAGTATAGCGATCTTTATGTTATTTGTGCCCTATCAATTTCATTTAATAAACTGGGACTTATTTTGAAGGTTAGAAGGAAGGCATAGAAAGTATCTAGTGTATAGTTGACGTGTGATAAAATGAAAATCATTATTAATAAAAAGCTGTTTATACTCCTGTCCTGGGAAACAGTCCTTGTCTTGTGTCACAGCAGTCACTCAACCAGATAGCAAGAGCCATGCTGTGGGAGAAGTTTTTGCTGGGAGTTTATCTTTGGGAGGAATGAGTCCTTATCGCTAGATTCCTTCATGGAATCGCACATCATCCGGGACTTCTACCCTTTAATCCTTTCATGCAAGTTTATTTACCACTCTGCCTTTAGGACTTGGGTTAAGAATTTGAAATACTTGTTTATTTTAAACATGGGACTATGGGAAGACACTTAAAATGTCTCTAAGACATCTTTTTATTGTTGAGTTGGCCTCTCATATTTTTTTACTCCTTTGGCATCTGTTGCCCTGAGGCCACATGGCTAGTTAAATAGGAATCACCCAAGGCTCCTGATTCCTTGGCTGGGGCTCCATCCCCTGAGATGAGGGAATCTGCTCCTTGGTGCAAAGTGGATCTAATAATAATTGTAATAGTAATAATAATAATGCTATGCATGAAGATTTTTGATAGTATTTTTATTATATATTTTTTGCTTGTAAAAGTAATGCAACATGAAAATCCACCCAATTCTTTTATATAATATTTCATTTGTCTACTTCATAAGTACTTTTTCAGTTTTTAAAATTATATATTTATCATTTCTTTTTATTAATTCTAACAGCATTCCCGTGTGATCCAGAGGTGGGAAATAATATCATTTGGAGACAGAGAGGGCCAAGGTGAAGGACTTCATTTTAAACACAAGATCCTGCTTCCAGCCCAGTGTTCTATCCATTAATTAGACCCAGGCTTTTCCATGGGCAGGTTGTAATCTACCCATTGATCTTGAAGTCATGCCTGGTTAATTTCTTAGCTGACAACTGCCACCCGCTTTTCTCCCCATGGGAATTTCCCCAGGGGAACCTGGCCAGCACTAACTCAGCCAACCCACACCTCACCCAGCCTTCCAACAGCCTCCACTTCACCCACCTTGATCATACTTGAAGGAAATCAAAAGTAATACCTTGTAGGGAAAGAGCTAGGGCCTCACGCCATAGAAGATACTGCCTCCCACTCAGCAGCTGGTGTCTTGTTCATTCGGACTCACAGATCGTGATGAGTTTCGAGAGCTGCTGTGTGCACCAGAACTCGGGGAAGAAGTTCATTTCCTGGTGGTCTGTGGGTGTGGTAGACTTTGAGTCTCTGAATCCCCTACTTCTTTGCTTGAGGGTAGCAACAGAGACCACAACACTCGTTCCTCTTCCACAGAGTCCACTTATTTTCTCAATAGGTTTCTGAAATTAAAGGTCTCAGCGGGTAGCTTCTCGTTGACTAGTTTGGGCCAGATGCTAATAAGAGCTATCATTTATTGAGCATATATATATATATATATTTATGCATATGCTTTATATACCATATATAACATGCACCAGGCACCATGCTGAGCAAAATAGTCATTCTGTCAGCAATTATAGAGCCCCTTGGAATACAGTTGTGAATAAAGCTCTCCCAAAGCTTATAATCCAGTGGGGGCGACAGCCACTGAACAACCGCTTATTTGAATGATTACAAGGGAGCGAAGCCCTGTGGAGGGGAAGTCCGGGCGCTTTGGGAGTCTACAACTGGGATTACTTCATTTTATTCTCACAATAGCTCTGGGAAGTAGCTATTGCCATCCCTCATTTTCCAGACAAGACAACTGATGCTGAGAGGGTTTGGGTAAATTTCTCAGTGAAAGAGAGTGCTGAGATTTGACTCAAGATCTCTCTAATGCCAAGGACTGGGTGTGCTCCCACCCTGTTCTTCACGCTCGCATACAGAAACAAAACTGCTCACCATTGTTGGCGTGCACATCTTCTGTAAGTTTGGATTTAGCCACATCATTATTGTTTCAGAAGATCAAAGTTCCATTCCCCATGGAGAGGCTTCAGGGGAGTGGTGAAACTTCTGAAACTCTATGCACATTTTAGGGGATAGGTGCGTGTATTTCTTGGGAGAGGGTCCCTGGATCAGACCATGTGCTCCAGGGGATCACTGCCACCAGAAGTTGAATAGCCCTGCATTTGTGCTTGCATGTAGAGCCCTGCTCCTGACTTTGTTGTCAGCCTCAGAAGGCCCTGGGGAAGAATCCTTTCTTGCTTCTTTCTAACTTCTGGTGGTTTCTGGCAATCCTTGGTGTTCCTTGGCTTGTAGCTGCCTCACTCCAATTTCTGCTTCTTTACGTGGCTGTCTTCCCTCTCTCTCTCTCTAATGGGCTTCTAATAAGGACGCCAGTCATTGAATTTAGGGCCCACTCGAATCCAGTATGACTTCATCTTAACGAATTATATCTGCAAAGACCCTATTTCCAAACACAGGGGAAGTGAACAGGTCCAACAGACCTATACTGTGAGGCAGAAAGTGATGGACATCCCACTTGATAGCACGCAGGGCCCTACCAGAGTTGAAAGGTGGGAACACTTGTGCATATGTCTATCCCAGGGGGGCATGAGGAAAAGCCTCATGACAGTGGAGGTATCTGAACTAGGTTTTCAGGGATAGAAATGTGGAGAAGTAGGAGAAGGCAAGGGGAACCGCAGGTCAGACACCAAGTTGGGAGATGTCAGGCATGGATGGGAAATGGCTCGATTTGGCTGGAACCTAATGAGCATTAAGCAACTGGATTGTGGGGGCCTTGAGTGCCAGGCTAAGAAAGTCAGGCTCTAGATTTTCATGCCGGAGCCATGAGGAGTCCCTGAAGGGTATCAAGGCAGGATTAGGGTTATGCTTCAAGAAGGCTAACTAGACAGCAGTGGCTATGATGGGAGGAAGAAATGGACGGAGTCAGTTAGGAGGCTACAGCAAGGGTCCCAAGAAAGAGAGGACCAGGACTGGAAACTGGCCAGAAGCCTTGTGAATGGGGCAAGAAAGTGGATAAAAAAGCATGAGACAGAGTATGTAGTGAGGGCAGGACCAGGCAACTCATTGGATGATGCCATGTATTTTGTTTTTTTAAAAGTTGGAAACATTTATTAACCTTAACATTCATTTTTTTTTAATCATGTTTTTTGTTATGCAGCGTTTTACGCACAGCCAGCCCTGGTGGTCTAGTGGTTAAGATTCAGAGCTCTCACGGCCGCAGGCCGGGTTCATGTCCCCATCAGGGAACCACACCACCTGTCTGCTGGTTGTCATACTGTGGTGGTTGTGTGTTGCTGTGATGCTGAAAGTGATGTCACCAGTATTTCAAATACCAGCAGGGTCACCCATGGAGGACAGGTTTCAGCAAAGCTTCCAGACTAAGACAGACTAAGAAGAAGGACCTGACCACCCACTACCAAAAAATTGGCCATGAAAACCCTCTGAATAGCAGGAGAGCACTGTCCGGTCAAGCACAGGAAGGTGAGGGGATGGAGCAAAAAGACCAGGCAGGGTTCCTCTCAGTTGTCCACAGGGTTGCTAGGAGTCAGAATCGACTCGATGACACTAACAACAACAAAATTTTATACACACAAACAAATATAGGTAATGTACATGTAAGTTATGAAGCATAATAGTCACATAAGCATCCTCGAATCTGTCACTCACTCACAGTCCTACCTATGTGTTTGATGTCATCCCCTGCCCTACATTTAATTTTGTGTTGACCATTTTCTTACATTTTTCTTGGAATTTTACCATATCTGTTTGTATCACTAAAATGTTATTTTGTTTTGTTGGTTTTGAACTTTATAAAAATGGCATCATACTATATATACTCTTTCTCTCTTTCTATATTCTTAATTCAACATTATGTTTATAAAATTCATCCATGGTGGATGATTTTGGCTTTAAAAGAAATGGAAAAGGCAATGAGTGCTATTTGGACCTTTGTATTTCACAGGCAGAAGGCACTTCTGACTGGAGACCTCTAGGGATGGACATGTCTGGTCCCTTGGATGCCACCGCAGAAGGCATTTCAGAGGAGCTAGCTAAGCTTCTCTCTGTTCCATCCCTGCCCCTAACCGTAACTGAGAGGCAGGCGCCATAGTAACACATTCTAGGCCAGGAGGCTCCATAAAGAAAACTTGCTGGCTTAACAACAACAACAACATTTATTTTGCTCAGAAATCTTCAGTCTGGGCAAGGATAGCTCATTTCTCTTCCACTCTGTGTTGAATGGGGCGGTTTGAAGCCCGGGGGCTGGAATCATCTGAGAGCTCACTCATTCAGTCTGGTGCCTGGGCTAGGAAGGCTCACACAGTTGGGGGCTAGAACAGCTGGGGCTCCTCAGGCAGCTCCCTTTCTATGTGGTCTCTCTACACTGTCTTTCCGTGATAGCAGCTTTAGAGAGCCCAGCTTCTTATATGGCGGCTCATAGAGTCCAATGCTTTTGTCCCAAGAGAAGGAGAGCCAGATAGAAACTATATTGCCTTTTATGGTCTAGTCTCAAAAGCCACATAGCCATACTCTGTTGACAGAGGAGTTACAAAGGTCCACCCAGGTTCAAGGGGGAGTGAACACAGTCCCCATCTCTTGAAGGGGAAGTGTCAACATCACATTGTAAGGATGAGAGATATTGGTATGGCCATCTTTGGAAAATACAGTCTGCCACAGACTCTGACCTAGAAAGAATGAAGTGCCTTGATGTATTTTCACAGGAGAATGCTGAAAAAGAGTAGGAATATGCAGAAGGAAGAATAATGGCCTAGAAAATAACTAGCTAGACATCCGGGTCTAGGGTCTAAGATACATCTCTCTTGGTTCATAAACCAAAGAAATGGCATCAATCACAGAAATTGGACTCAACTCCTGTGATTAACAATTACTGTGCAGTAGCATTTAATTCAAACGACAATAATTCTTTTTGAGCCCCCTTTTCTTATTAGGTGCCATGGTAGGTACTGGCGTACAAAGAGAGTGAATGTGCATGTTCTGACATGCTCACAAGCTGCTTACTGGAGAATCCGGTGACCAGACAAGATAGAACAAGGTGATAAGAGGTAAGAAAAGGGAGAGGGGGCGAAGGAAGAAAGAAGAAATAAGACTAAATAAAGGAGAAATAAAAAGGATGGAAAGAAGATTTTAAAAATATTTCCATTTTTGTCTGAGTCTCTCTTTTTCTGCTCCAATATAACTTTTGAGCTCTTTCCCCACAATCTCACACACCGCAATTTTTAACTACTAGGTTCTTAGGAGGAATTTGCAATCATATGTCGTGAAGACGATGTTTTTTATCTAAAAAACTGAAAGCCTCAGGATTCCTTTTCGAGGGGGTCTTCAAACATCGCGCCAGGAGTCCTCACAATCTGCACACGGTTATGAGCAGGCTCCTTCTCTAGTTTCCCATTTCAACTCCTTGGGACACCATCCTCCAAAACACGGTCCACTTGTGGCCCCTCACCTATGGGTTCTTACAGGTGGGCGGGATTCACGTGATTGGACTTGAGTGAGGGGAACAGACTCCCACTTGCAGTGTGACTCGGTTCTGTTTATGGGGGGAAGAGGGCTGATGCTCTGTTTGTCTCCATCTCCACAGAACTATCTGCTGTGGAACTGAAGAAACGATAGGGTGTGAGGAATTCACGTGCAGTCAGTAATTGGTTCTGGGGTCTTTTCAGGCTCTCTCTATCTTTGGGGCCATCTGGGCTCTTCCACTGCCAGCCCCTACTGCTTCTGCGGGAAGATGAGTGTGGGGCCCACCCAAAGTTCTACAGAATTGGTCCTCCAAGCTGAGGAGGCTTCTGAAATTTCCATTGTTATTATTTTAACAGTTTTATTGAGATACAATTCACATACCATACAATTCACCCATGTAAAGTGTACAGTTCAACGGTTTTTAGTATATTCAGTTGTGCAGCCATCACTACAATTTTAGAACATTTCATCATCCAAAAAGGAAACCTTGTCCTCATTAGCATTCCCTCCTCACATTTCTCCCTAACCACTCTCCTCCACACTGCCACTCTAGGAAACCACTAATCTACTCTCTACGGCTAATGGATCTATCACTATTCTGGACTTTTCTTATATGTGGCATCCATAGATACAACATGTGGTCTTCTGTGACTGGCTTCTTTCAAGATTTGTAAGTTTATTCCATGCTGTAGCATTTATTTATACTTCATTTCTTTTTATTATGGACTATTATTCTGTTTTATGGATATAAGACATTTTATGTATTCATTCATCAGTTGATAGACGTTAATTTCCAATTTTTGACTATTATGAATAATGCTGCCATGAGCATTAGTGTACAAGTTTTTGTGTGGGCATGTTTTTGTTTCTCTTGGGTGTATACCTAGGAGTAGAATTGCTGGATTATATGTTAATTCTGTGTTTAACCCTTTGAGGAACTGCCAGGCTGCTTCCCAAAATGGCTGCAGCATTTATAACCCCAATAGTGTAAACGGGGGTTCCAATTTCTCCACATCCTCACCAACGCCTGTTATTTTTGCCTTTTTTACTATATTTATCCTAGTGGATATGGAATTATATCTTTTGGTTTTGATTTGCATTTCCCTGATGGCTGGTAATGTTGAGAATCTTTTCAGGTGCTTACTGACCATTGTATATCTTCTTTGAAGAAATGTGTATTCAGATCCTTTGATCATCTATTAATTGGGTTAATTGTCTTTTTATTATTGAATTATAAAAGTTGTTTATGTATCTTGGATACAAATTCCTTATGAGATATATGATTTACAATTGTGTTCCCATTCTGTGGGTTGTTTTTTTCATCTTCTTGATGGTGTCAGTTCAAGTGCAAAAGCTGTTGATTTTGATGCTATCCAATTAATTTTTTTTATTGTTGTTGCTTGTGCTTTTGGTGTAATAGCTAAGAAACCATGGCCCGATCCAAGACCATGAAAATTTATGTCTACGTTTCTTCTATGAGTTTAACAGTTTAGCTCTTATATTTAGGTTTTTGATCAATTTTGAGTTAATTTCTGTACATGGTGTGGGGAAGGGGTCCAATTTCATTCTTTTGCATGCAGATAGCCTGTTTTCCCAGCACCATTTGTTGAAAGACTATTCTTTCCTCATTGAAATGTCTTGGCCTACATCGTTGTTTTTTATGGCATGGAAAAAACAATGAGAAACTAAAGAAATGGCGGAGAAATTTCTTGATGAGGCCCAGACAGTAATAATGATTCATGATAGCTACATTATATTGTGCCTGTTATAAGCATTATCTCATTGAAGCCTCACAAAAACTCTATGAGGTACATAATGCTTATTCCCGTTTTACAGATGAAGAAATCAAGGCTGAAAGAGGTTAAGAAGCTTGCCCAAAGGGCCATTGCTAATAACTAATGGTGCTGGACTTTGCATCCTGGCCAATCTGACTTCAGAACTGCTATGAACAATTATTGGCTCATACCGGAAATAACAATGGCAGCTAATTATGTGTCAATCACTATTCGAAGCACATTACTAACTCATTTTATTCCTGCAATAACCAAATTCCTGTAATACTTTTATACCTGCATATGGATGGATAAACTAAGAAACAGGGAGATTAAATAACAGCCCCACCAGTAAGTGGGAGAGCTAGCATTTGAACCCAGAGTCTTTGATTTTTAACCACTATTCTATACTCTTCAAAGCTCTGTTGCATCGGTTTTCAGTTTCTAACTGCAGTTCTCTTTTTTGGATAGCTTTATAATCTATTCATTTGTGATTCCCACAAACAAGTTGCTTTAATTTTGCAGGGCTTCTTGACTCTGGGGTTGCTCACTGTAATAGTCTTGAAGAAATTTCCAGGAGGTATTTTTGTCTTAATGAGATGAGCAGTTTTCATAATGCTGAGCGTCTGCTTTTCTAAATTAAGGAAGTTTCTTGTAATAGCAGGGCCATCAATAGCCTATAGGAAACCAACCAATCCCCACTGTGGATTTCATTTAAGGTAAGACGGATGACTTTCACCCTTTAGGCCTGTGTCTCCTTGTTCATGGCCTACACAAATGTCATAAATGCTGCAGTTCAAAAGGATGACTGGTACTATGTACTCCTTTTTCACTGTTGCTTTTGAATCATGAAATGTCAGGGTTCATTTATTCCACTTGTTCTTTTTTCAGATTAAAAAAACTGAGTCCTTCAAAGATTATGAGATTTGCCCAGGACTTCTGATCCTGGTCCAGTGCACTGCCTGGTCCTCAGGCTACCTCTTGGTGATGTCGGTATATTTGTTTTTGTTTTCTTACGGGTGAACTGTCCCCAGGTGTCTGCTGCTAATATCTTAAATGGTGGAATGCAAAATGATACAATGCTTTTCAGCCGTTTCATTGTGAATTTACTCCAGATAGTTTTTGTTTAATCAGAACAATATTTCCTAGGTTGCCAGGCAACATGGTGATGCAGTTTCAGGCTTTGCTGCCAGCCAATGAAATAGAAAGGGCTTTGTCTTTTGCTTTCAGAATGAACTTCTTCTTCTCTTGCACTCTTTCTAGATTTCTGTTCACTTTGTGTTGAGGTCAAAGAGTCAAATAGGCATGAAGAAAAAAGTGTAAAAGCTAATTGAAGAGTAAATGAACATCCTTCCTTCTGGTTCTTATACCTGGATGAATGTTTAGTGTGGACATTCCATTTATGTGTGACCCTGGGTTAGGTGGGAAGGTTGGCCTCTTGGAGAGTTACATTAAGACTTGACATAGGCCTGGCCAATTGAGGGAGGAAAAGCAGTTAATTAAGATGAAATTAAAAGGTTGCAGCCACAGAGTAATTCATTCAGGTAAAAAATGCACCCATCTAAGGAAGGGCTACTGTGAGCTTTGGAGTAGAAGGCAGGAAATGATCGGGTACAAGTAAATTACAAATTCAAAATGGAGTAAATTGGGTTGTACTCTTCCATCACAGCTTTTCAACATGGTTTGAACCCATTCAGTTTTGTCAATGGAAATGGGAGGATGGCAATCTTGGAGAACACTGAAGAAAATAAATGAACGATTTGTGATTAGAAGAGAGACTAGAAGAAATAGTTTTGTTAATTAATTGGGCTGAGCCAGAGTGCTTCTTGTTACCCATCCATACATTTTCAAGCATTCCAATTCCATTGCTGCCATTTGTGTTACGTGTTGCTTTCTCTCCCATCACCTCGTGCCTCTGGTGACCTCTGCTTCTCCTTCTAGGGAAAGGCTGAAGAATCTCTCCATTCCTTTTCACCAGGAAGCTCATTCACATGTGCTGGTATTGTGGCCTCTGGGGTAAGCATTTTCCTACAAGGGGCCAAGAGGCTCCTGTGAAATGATCCAGGACCCCACATCACAGAAACCCAAGTTACTGGCTTCATGGAGGCCCTTTGTCACCTTCATCTTGACACCCCCCTGTCCTGCCTCCTGCCCTGCCTCCTGCCCCCCAGCTCCCTTCTCTACTTTGGGTCCTGGCCCCTCTTTTTGGATATCTTCTTTTATAAAATAAAACCCAGATGTTTGGCCCTGTTTACAGCTGCACTTCCGTTCCCCCTCACTCCCTACATCCTGCAGCATGTATCCACAATGAGTTTCCTTAATAAACAACACTCATCCGGAATTTCTCTGATCTGATTTCCTCTGCCTCACCTTTGCCAGAATCACACTTGCCAAAGTTTCCAATGACTCCCAGCCATCAACAAAAAAGGACCGTTTCCCATTCTTGGTCATCTATTCATCCAGTCAATCAAGCTTATTGTACTTGTCCCATGCTGGGCACATGTGGTGAAGGATGCAGTCCCTGCTCTCATCACACTTACCTTCTAGTAGAGGAGGAACCAATGAACAGGCACTCATGTCTGGCTCCTGACCCAATCTGAGGGTGGGCAATGGGTTGGTAAGTGCTTCCTAGGACTCTTCATAACTTGATCGGTTGGGTCATCAATTTACCGCTTAATACCTTTCTTTGCCTAAGCTACATGTTTTCCTTTTTATTTTATTTTGTTTTTTTAAAAGATTGGCACCTGAGCTAACAACCGTTGCCAATCTTCTTTTTTTTCTGCTTTTTCTCCCCAAATCCCCCCAGTACATACTTGTATATTTTAGTCGTGGGTCCTTCTAGTTGTGGCATGTGGGATGCTGCCTCAGCATGACCAGATGAGCGGTGCCATGTCTGCGCCCAGGATCCGAACAAGCGAAACCCTGGGCCGCCGAAGCTGAGCGCGCAAACTTAACCACTCAGCCACGGGGCTGACCCCTACATGTCTTGCTTTTTAATTCAAGCTACTCTTATATCCTCTTTTGGAGATATGTATGTTCTGTGATCCTGTCTTTATAAAACCTCTTAATACAGCACATATTTTTAAATGTCTACTATAACCAGATCAACCTATGCAAAAAGTGAAAGAGATTAAGAATCCAGAAAATGAGAGTTTAAAGGAATGCAAGAACAAACTGTTTAAGAAAATGGTGGCAAAACAAAACTTTTTTTTTAAAGATTTTATTTTTTCTTTTTCTCCCAAAGCCCCCTGGTACATAGTTGTGTATTTTTAGTTGTGGGTCCTTTTACTTGTGGCATGTGGGATGCCGCCTCAGCATGGCTTGATGAGGAGTGCCATGTCCGCGCCCAGGATTCGAACTGGCGAAACCCTGGGCTGCTGAAGCAGAGCGTGTGAACTTAACCACTCAGCCATGGGGCTGGTCCCCAAAACAAAACTTTTAACAACTTAGAAGGAGAATCTGGTCTTTTGGGCATTGATCATTTATAGATATTTACGAATGTCAGTGGGCAGCATTCAGGGATGCTCGTTCAGCCAGTATGTACCAGATGATGGAGCTTGCTGTCTACGCCCAGCAGTTGTTTTGATTGGTTGGTGCCATAGTGAATTTACATAAAGATAATCAAATGTTAGCTTCAGAACCTTTTACTTTCACAGCTGTATGACGGCCCTAGTAAAGTGTTCACATGGTCATACGTTTTTTAAAAATCTGTTACCTAAGATTAATGAACAATAGCTGGTTGAGACCACTGTCCCTTTCCAGTGTGACTTCCTCTTCATTACACTTCTCTTTGAATTGGTAGCTGCAGGCATTTTTAGGATCAGGCGAAGAGAAGTAGAGTTAGGCAAACATTCAGTTTGGGTTAGAGGGATATATTTATGAGGCTCCCAGTCACTTCTGTGTATAGTTAAATATTTCCCCTTTGTGTAGGCATAGTTTCCAGAAATACTCCCAATGCCCATTGTACCGACCCGACAGTGCCATGACCCTGCTGATATTTAACATGAACCGGCTCTAAGGCACCTGGCACCAGAAATATGTCGGTAGTAGAAGATAATCAAGGTTTGAAATGGAAAGAGCCAGAAGCTATTCAGTGATAAATTATCCCAGTTATCAGATATGTAAAATTTTAATCTGAGGATTCAATTCTCATCAGTGCCTCGTCAAAAGAGAAGTTTTCTTCTATCCAGTATATACCTGACAGTGCAGCATATACAATTACAAATGCACCATATAAAAAATTATTTTCCATACATTTCAATAGGAAATCCATAGAAATATTTTGATATTGAAAAGTGAACTGTAACAAAAAATTTCACATTATAACAAAAGCAATAATACATTAAGAAGATAAATTTTTGAAAAGAAGCAATGGATACACTCTTGGATACTTGACGATCTAATTAATGAAGAGGAACAAATCTGATGTCATCCCTAGACCCCAGCAAGACTGGCCTCTGCTCTGGGCATCTGCTCCAGGGGACCCAGCTGTAGCTTTCCAAGGGCGAGGAGTCCCTGGGCCGCGAGGGGACATGTGCCTTTCAGTAGTGTTAACCAGTGGAACATTTTTGTCAAGAAATCTACACCTGCTGCCCCAAGCTGGAGACCAGTATTTGGAAAGCACATTCAGGAAAGACATTTGTAAAGCACCCTGGAGAGAGAGTGGCCAGCCAGATCACATAGCTAGTGTATTAGACATGCCAGACAATAGAAAAACGAAGCACCATTTTGTGACATGTAAAAAGTAGCCACCCACTTAGGCCACCCCACAGGAACAAGGGAGAGCCAAGTACCTCAGAATAATAGAGTTAAGAGGAAGTTGGCTGGTGAGTGACTCCACTGGAGAGGTGAATATCATTGTGATGGGTGGATGTTGGCTGGCAAGGGCCCGACAATGAGAGGCCTGCGCTTTGCCTCCCAGAGCCTGGAGGAATGTGTGGTGACCCTTGCATCCTGCTTGCCTGCCTGGCTGAGGCTGCAGCCAGACTATGAAGTGAAATGAAAATATCCTTCTAAGGGTATTTCAGGTTCAAAACCCAGTTGGCTAGTGGGAGGAAAAGGATGTTATCTGATGACAGATAGCAGTAGCCAATGTCTGACTGTTACTCATAGAATCAACATATGCTGGGAATTCCAGGGAGGTGCGTTCCAGAAAACTTGTATCCTAGCACTTGACTTCTGATTTAGGGAAACAATGGAGCCTCAAGGGCGGGGAAGGGTGTGTGTGATTGTGGAGCTGAACATTCATCTCTAGTCACCGTGTGACTAGAGCTATAAGGTCACTCCACCATTCCTCAAAAGCTTGGGGATTCCTCAGAAAACCAAACCCTGGAATATGATGCTTACTGTTATTTAACTCACTCCACAAATATCTATGGCGAGCTTGCTCTGTGCCAGACATTGGTGCTAAGAACAGGAACATAAAGACACAAAAGATAGAGTCCCGCCTCCTAGAGTTTTGCAAATTTAGGATTACAGAATTACGTTCCGACAAAGAATGACCTGGCAGCAACTGGCAACTACTTGTTAATTCTTTGGAAGCAGGCGTTGGATAAGTTATGTGAATGAATTTTGGACTGGGAGCGAAGATGGATGTTTGCAGTAAGTTAATTCTGGGCTCCAAGACCTTCTGTTTCATAACAAATCTATTTTCCCTTCACTCTGCTTTTCAGCACATCAAGGCTGGCTGCCTCATGGGTCTCGGGATGAGCAGAATTACTTTGAGCATTCAGCAAAGGTCACAACTCTCTGTTACTAATCTTGTAACTATCTATTAAGTACAAAGCCCTCCAGTGGCTCCTTCCAAATTGGTCCATTGCTTCATGGATGGTGAGAATGGCTGATAAGGGCTGGTAATGGCCCTTAATCTGGGACCATAGCACCAGCTGTTGGGAATTTTGCCAAAGCCAGAGTGTACCTCGGTTAACCCTGGGAGTTTACACAGTGGTTCTGCTGTAAAAGGGTATACTCCTCCCTCAAGAAAGCCAGTTGGGTCAAAACAGTGGAATGTTTTCAGGGCTGTAATGTGAGTAAATTCTGAAACAAATAGCCGTGAAGTCAGTGCTTTATCTTCTTCCAAAGCTGGAAACATGAATGCTATTCTGTGCTTTCAAGTTTAATGGCTTGTAGCGATAGGGCAGAACATTCTTACATTATGAAGTACGGGCTGTTCTGTATGGTGGTCAAGAAGACTAGCTGACATGTCTCCATGTTTGGGGAAAAAGAGAGAATATCCTAAAACAAAGGACCAGAGAAGTGAATAAAAGTTCCATAAAAAGTTATAGTTGATGGTCCCAAGGACTACAATTTAGCTATAGTCTTGCCCCTATGGACCTTGAAGTGGCAGAAGTTGGACTCCTATAGTTCTAAGTGTCTCATTCAATGCGGTTGTGGGCCAAATCCTAAGAAAAACCCAATTTAAGCATAAGGACACTGAGCTGACAAATATCCAGGCAAACAGACTCTTCTTTGCTCTTACTTGCTTTCTAAACTAGTTAGTTTGAATTATTTGTGTGGTTAAAAGTTAATGCTTGTGTGATACAGTTTACTCTGTAGTTCACAAAAGTGACGATAGTGATAGTTGTTTCTAGAACATGTCTAGATTCATTGGCATATTTGATAAATTACTTCTCAAGTCTCTCAGACATGCTTCCTAAAAAGAGCCTTGAAACATCTTCCTCAGTGCCTTAGACAGTTCTTTGAATGGAGTAGGTGACTGGCAGTTTGTGGTTGCTGATGCCTGATGATGATGATGATGACGATGATGATGATGACTATGACAACCAATGTTCTGAGTGCTCACTATGCACCAGGCTCTCTACTCTGCACTCTGCATTCATTAGTTCAATTAATCATCATCATTCATTGAGTCAGGTATCCTCAGCTCCATATCATAGATGAAGAGACTGAGACAATAAGAGGATAAGTCACTAATCTATGTTCACATGGCGCATAAGTGGGAAAGGGACCCAAGTGTTTCAGATTCTAAAGCCTAAGGTCGTATTGCTCTAGTCTATTGATTTCATGATGCTAATGAACCTTGACTACCCTCTGTTCCTGTCCTCACCAGATAGATATCAAACCATACAAATAAACCAGGTTTTTGCCCCAAAGATGCTATTGTTGCTTTAGAAGATGTATCTCAGAGGTCAAAAAAAGAGAAAAATTGGGAATCCAGTCTTCTTTTAATGGGATATTTGCTGCCAGGTTTTGAGGAGCATCTTAAAGATGCTGTTCACTTTGTCATTAACAGATATATTTTTCTCTTTTTTCCTACTGAAAAAAAGAAAGGAACAAAATACTGTCCAATGGGCCAAGCAGTTCTGATGTGGCGACTCTAGTTCTGGCCTGAGCACCCTCACTCACAGGCCGTGTGATTAAATCCAAGATACTTGCTCATCCATCATGCAGAAAACTTATGGAGATCAGACAGTTTGCCTCCCACCTGGTAAGGATGTAATGGGTTTAATGTGGGCGGAAGTGATTTTAGTCTCTCTGCTGGACTTTGTAAGCCAATGGGTTGTATGGCTCTTTCTGCCCTAAAACTTGTTAAGAAAAAGATTCTCCAGATTGAGCAACCAAATGTTTCATTAAATTAATTTGATACATTCTTCCCTAAAAAAAGAATATGAAAAAGGACAAAAGAGAACATGTACGTTTAGGGAAGAGTATACAGTTTCAGGGCTCCCTTTCAGCTGACGAGAATTGCCCATCAGTGTAAAGACTTGGTGCCATCCTGGGGGTTAATATCCGAGGGGGGCATGGGCAAAAAGCACCAGTGCCTGGGAGTCGGTCCCGTGTGATGTTGAAGAACAGCCCTTGGAGGGGAGCCTGGAAGGGAGAAGGCGAACCCTCACGGAGATGGCTGGTGCTCAAGGGGAACAGGGCAGGGGCTCCAGGGATGGGAAAACAGCCACTTCTGGGGTATTATTATTCATCGTAACCCTCCTACCACTTATTATCATGGTGTCTTCAGTCTTTTACTTTCTAAAGCAAGTGTACATATATTGCCTTGTTTTCTCCTTTTTACGGGAAACCTGTGAAGTGGATGGTGCAGAAATTATCCCATTTTACTCTTGAAGCCATGGAAGCTCAGAGAGCTCGGCTGACTCGCCGAGACTTAGTTTACTGTGTGAGCTGGGATTTGAGGCTCCTTGACTGTGAGCTTGCCCCATGGTACACGGTCTGCATCTTTAATGTCACAACAGTACCCCGATAGCAAACACTATGTCTACAACACTGGCTCCCGGAATTTACAGAGAAAGAAACAGTTTTCAAATAGAATCAGTTAAAATGCATTTGGGCCTAAAGTCTTACAAATGTGCAATTTATTCTTGCTAGTGAGCCTTGAGATTAAGGGACTTGAGTTTTATATATGTATATATAACTCTACCTTCAAAAAATCTATTTAAAGAAGAAAAAAATCACCTAGAAGCCTACTATTTTTCCCTTGTTTTCCCCACAATGAACATAGATTCATATTTTCTTTCTGATTCTTAAGTAACAAGGCATTATTATATAAATTCAAATAATATATAAAAACACAAAGAAGAAAGTCAAAGAATTGCGAGTTGATTGCCATCACGGTTGGAAGAGCAGCATTCTAGCATGCATATGCTCTCTGTGCAGAGACTTGGAGCTTCCTAGTTAAGGAAACCTAGGCTGGTAGCCTTTTATAAAGAGAAATAATCACCAGAAATTTTCTTTTACAAGACAGATTTTTCCTAACACCAGTGTGCTTAATGTGGAGCGCATCTACGCTTGATAACCACCTTGCAAAAATAGAGAAAATGAGTACATTGGGGCAAGCCAGTATTTTGAAGAGCAAGGAGGTGGAGATTTGTAGGAGATGGAGGAAATATCTGTGTAGACATTGAGGACGAGGTTTAGTCTGTTCAGTTCAACAGGCTCATCTTGAGTTCCTACTCTGTTCGGCACGAGGTACACAGAAAAAGAAAGGTTTTATCCTGCCCGCAGGGTCTCTCAGGCCAGTGATGGCAGATGACTTCTGAGCCTGGGGGGGTGAGGTAAATGTGGGAGCTGGGACTGTACCCCAGCTCTTGGTGTTAGGGAAGACTTCCTGGAGGAAGTAACACCTTCATTGGGTCTTGAAGGAGTTAACCTGGTGTGGGAAGGATAAGCCATTCCAGGCAGGAGGAACAGTGTTTGAAAAGGCTAGGTAGGATAATGTGGTGCATGGAGAAAAAGCACAGATGGTTCAATATGGCCAGACTCTGTGTGTGTGTGTTTAGTGGTGGGTGGGGATAGGTCGACCAGATCAGGTGGGTCTTGAATGTGAAGGTAAAGCAGTTAACACTTAATGCTGGAAACAATGGACAAAGCAGTCACATGGTAGGTTTGCAAGTAGGAAGATGGCTAGGGCAGCAGGGTGGATCTGAGAGGGCAAGATTGGGGCAGATAGGAGACTTGGCCGGAGTCCAGGGGAGGAGCCATGAGGGCATGGGGGAGCCCAGGTGCTGGGGATGGGAAGGAGGGCTGGGAGGAGAGTAGAGGGTTCGGGAAAAGGGCCTCCAAGGCAAACCAGGAGCTGCAAACCCAGAGCTTGAGCAGTGGAACCCGCTGCCCAGGACCACCCTGCTGGGGGACAGGGCACTAAAGAACCAGGGAGACTAGCCCCTAAGATTTTTCTCAGGTGAGCCGAGGCAGTGGAGAGAAATTTTGTTACCTTTATTGGGAAAGAGGAAAGAATAAATTAAATAATAATGCTAGGATCTTTGAAAGAGGAGTATAGGAAAAATGTACAAAATTGGGCTCAGCTTTCTCCTCAGACCCAGTCCAGAGATCTTGTAAGATGTGAGAGAGAAAAGTTAAGTGTAACAGATGCTGGGGTGCCCACCCAGACAGTAGTCATGCCCCCAGCAGCCAGGAGTGCTGGCGGCTGACGCTCTCCACTGTGTCCCTCTCTGGGATTTGCCAGGCCAAGGTCATGTCCACTTCCTGACACAGTTGGCACCCAATGACTGATCATTATGGGGTACAAAGGCACAGCCCCCTCGACTTAATTCAGGGCACTGCTGACCTCCCCATGGGTGAGCCGAGGCTTGGGTTCTGATAGCATTGAAGTTTAACGTCTCCCTCCACCCAATCCTACTTCCTTTACTCCCCACAGGTCTTGATCCACAGAGCACTTCTTAAGACCCTTCCCGGACCCACGTCTCCATCTGAAGTCTGTTTCCCGGGAACCTGATCTGCAGCCTTGAAGAAGTGAATCTAAGCAGATGCTCTGAGAGGACAGAGGCAAACTGGATTCTTCTTTTCTAGGAAGATTGGTGGTCAGAATTTATCTCATCAGTGAGGCAGGTGAAGGTGTTCTCTGGGACTTTGATGCCTGGCAAGTGGTCTGGCCAAGTCCCCAGAGTATGGGCTTTGATATCAAACAGACCTGAGTTTGAATATCATCTCTGTTACTTATCAACTCTGAGATTGTGAGAAAGTCACGTCATCTCAGGTGCCTCAGCTGTAAAACAGGAAGTCATACTTACCTTGCAGTTACATTCACTGTCCAGTCATACTTACCTCCCCATACCTACATTGTGGGACGAACAAAATGGCTGTTCTTGCTGTAATTCCTAGTGTTTGGTGCATAGAATGGTCCTCAGGGAGTGTTGACGAATGATCAGCGAACAACACTGATGGTAGATGTCCTTCAGGGCGGTATTGGCAGTAATCCAAATGGCTTTGGAATTTAAGGAAAGAAGTATAAAGAATAAAAGGAAAATATATCATGGTGGAAAGAGAAGGTTATTGCTGCCAAGACCAAGATGAGTAGACTGATCCAAACGACACAAATTCAATTCCTGAAAGATATCCTAGCAAGTCAATTCAATTAAGAACATTTTAAAGCATCTGCTATGAATGAGATGCTGAGGGAAGACCCAACATGATGACCATTTTCTGGAGGACCCTACTTATAACTCTGTTAGTGTCTTAAAGAATTTATTTTATGAGAAAAGAGCCTATATAATCATTAAATATAGCCACGGCATGGAATGGGTGCTCAAAAAATATTTACTGAATGAAGTATATTATGTGAGACACTTCAAGTTGTTAAGTGTCTCAGGGCTAGTAGAATTTGTACTGTGTAAGAATGAGATATTTTAAAACAAAGACGATATGTCACAGAGGTTAGCCAAATGAAAAAGTGGAAACTAACTGAGAAAGACCGAAGCACTTAATCCAGGAACATTCTGAAGAGTAAAGGGACTCAGTGAGAGGTGGGAGGGTACAAGATAGGGAACTTGAGAGTTCTGAATGGATTTAACCCTTCTCATCTGTGCTCACAGAGGAGCTGCCAGAATGCCAAAAACAAACCAGGGACAATCTCTAAAGGATTCCGAATTTGTCTTTGAGTGTTTTATAGGATGATTCTTTTGGTTCATACCTATTGTCCTGGTTATATTGGTTCCAATGTTGCATTTTCCGAGCACAAACCAGCTAGTAGTAAGAGATGAGGGCCAGCTATGTGTTGGGGAACCTTTCCTCCCTGGGATTAAAATTGTGGACATATATAATCCACAGATTGGGTAGACAGAGCCGAGAGGAAGTTAGTCATCCTGGATATCTGAGTTTTCCAGATCCCAGGTGAAACTTTACCCCAGAGATCACAAGCTCAAATGCCCATGTTGTGAGGCAGGTCAGGTAAATGAGGAAAGCAGTCTGTGTATAAAGGAAAAAAGAACGGTGGATGTGTCCTTTCATAACTATGGTTCATCCATACCATGGACCACGACACAGCTATGGAAAGAAACCAAGTATTGATACACTCAATGACTTGCACGAATCTCGAGGGGATTATGATGAGTGAAAAAACCCAATCCTAAAAGACTACACACTATATGATTCCATTTATATCACATCCTTGAAATGACAAAATTATAGAAATGGAGACCAGATGAGAGTTTACCAAGGGGTCAGGGATGGGGGTTGTAATGGGATGGGGGTGGGCTCATGAGGGATCCTCGTGGTGATTGAACTGACTCTATCAACGTCAATGGTTATGGTGTGGTACTAGAGTTTTGCAAGATGTTACCATTCGGGGAGATGGGAAAAGGAACACAAGATCTCTCTGTATTATTTTTTACAATTGCATGTGAACTTACAATTATCTTCAAATAAAAATTCAATTGAAAAAAGGAATGGTGGGGACTGCAGTGAACTAGAGAGCACATGGCTCTTTTGAAGGGCAACAAAATAAAAAAAAAGTTGCCATATAGTGCAGACCCCAAATAACAAGCACCTCCCCCCAGACTACCCAACCAGCCAACCGACCAAGAAATAAAAATGTGTAATCCCTGGTCTATTCACTTAAGTGCTCAAAAAAACTTTAAAAATCGTAACCATTTTAGATGTAAGTCTTTAAAAAATCTATTACATATTCCTCTCCCTTCTTAAACATAGTATACTGAAAATAGGGAAATAATCTCACCTGTTCCTGGAAGCAGGATGCCTTCATCTGACAGTCATAGATAACCTGCTGGAAAAGGCTTAAACCCCGTGAAAATGGGATGTGTTTGCATGAGAAGAAGTTGGGGCAGAGGGTCAGAGAGTTTAGGGCTCTTTGAAAGTTATTACTCAGAACCGAGCTGCTGTGCTTTGTAAGGTTTATGATTGCGTTTAGGGTCTTCCTGTCTTTTTTACTGTCGGGCTCATAGTAATGTTTTCTCGATACTGTCAGCATGCCGGCTTGCAGTCAACTCTCATTTCCTTCTAATTTATTGTGTGCTTGCAAAGTGGGTAACAAAATGTATTGGCACGTGTGTGTGTGTGTGTGAGTAGACAGGGAATCTGGGGGAATCTGAGTAGTCACACTTTTGTATGTAGTCTTTGTAACATCTATTTTGACTCCTCAAAGGCCTTATTGGTTCCAAATAGTCAAGACATCTGAGAAACTGCATTTTGAAAAGGTAAAATGAAACTTAAAAATGGAAACTGCATGTTGCTTTGCTTATTTCAGACTGGCCAGAATAATGTTTCTGAGAGGTGGCTTGTAAGAGGGTTAAGAACCTAGACTTTGCAGCCAGACTGTCTAGTTCAAATCCTGGCTCTACCACATACTAGCTGTGTGACTTTGGGCAAGTTACATAACTGCTCTGTGCCTCAGTTTCTTTACCTGTAAAATGGGGATGGTGATACTAATACCTATCTCATAGGGTTGTTAGGAGGATTAAATGAGTTGATATCTGTAAAGCCCTTAAGAGAGTATCTGGCACACAGTAAGTGCAATATATGTTTATATCTATTAAGCAATAGTAACAACATGAAAAAGAAATCTTGCCAACCACTCCTCACCATCCTCATGTAACTCCCGTGACCAGCAGGTCTGGCAGGTTTTCAACCATGAGTGAGTAAGGTCGCCTAAGGTAGTTTTTCCTAAGATTTCTGGATTATTCTCAGCTGGCCTTATGGCAGCACCTGAGCCCTTTCTCTAGCCTGTGTCTCTCTGGGGTCACGCATTTGGGGTGTGGAGAGGGAGGAGTGGAGATGCGCATTGTTTCGTATGATCTTCCCCTGCCTGGACCCGCCATCCCTCTGTCCCCACTATTGCTCTGGCTGCCCCTGTTGGCCCCCATCTGCTGTCCCTGTGGGTACCAATTTCACATTCCTGGGAAAGACAGTCTGATGGGTCAGGTTGGTCCAGCTTGGACCTCAGCTGTGGCTGGGGACGGTGGTCTCAAGTGGCATCAACAGGGCTGAGGGGCTCCTCATAGAAGGTGGGGGGCAGCTGTGGAAAGTTGTCATCCAGAGCTGGGCAGGCACTCAGCAATGTGAATGTTGCACTGATAAGCCAGAGCAAATATTGGTTTGGGATTTGGGAGACCGGGGGGCTGGAGTTAGCTGCTTACTAGCAGGGTGACCTTAAAGAAGCCATTTAACCTGCCTAACCCTCAGTCTCCACATCTGTAAGGTGGGGATGGTGGTAATATCTGTGTCTCTTACCTCACCAGACCAGGACTGGCTTCGTAGTTTGCCGGCTCCAGTGCAAAATGAAAGTGTGGAGCTCTTTGTTCCAAAATGATTAATATCAACATGGTGACAGCAGAGCATTAAACCAAGCAGGGGGTCCTTTTAAGTGTGGGGTCCTTTGTGGCTGCACAGCTCGCATGCCCAGGAACCCACCCTGCACAAGATTGTAAAATGCAAAGCCTTATGATAAGTTATACATCTTTCACATATGCATTTTGTTGTTTTAATCTTAAAATGGTTTTTAAAAGAAGAAAACTGAACTTACGCTTCTGTGAAGGCTGCCCAAGAGAGCCGATCTCCAGCTGATGTGCCCCAGGACATGCTGGCCTGCTGTTCACAGCTGCATCCATCCGAGATGGCCAGCACTCGTGCTGTTGAGACGGTGGCGTGGTCTCCAGCCTCACCTCTGCACACGACTCATCACGGTGGAAGACAGTGTTTCTGCTGCCTCTCCCTCTCTTCCCGCCTTCACACGCTCGGAGGGGAGGCTCCGTGAGGGTCTCCTGCAGGGAGCTCTGGCATGTGGCTGGGATACCCAGACTTGAGAGGTCCCTGCCTGACCACCCCTCTCCCCCCAGAGCTACCACCTGGGAGCCCTCCCTTGGGACTGGCACCTGGCAGGGGGCTCTGGAGGTACGTCACATGGCTCTCAGGGAAGGAATTCATTCTCCCGTGGAGAAGGGACTGTGGCCTTTTCATCTTTCCCATCAAACAAATGATTTCTGCCTTTGGTGTGCTCTGCATTCTCCGCTCACTCGAGCCAATCCAAACCCCGCTGTCGAGTAAACTTACTGTCCACTGACCTCGTCCACGGGGGGCTGAGCCTCTCTCTTTTTCAGTCTTCTGTCTCTGTAACAGTCTGGCTCCCCAAGGACTGACTGCTCATCACTTTCTTGATAAGAAAGGGCTCTAGAAGTTTCCTTGCTAAGGAAACTGATTTGAGGGGTTCCACCAGGTTGCCCTGAGGCCTAGTCTTGCTTCTACTCCTTCCTGCCTCTCCATTTCCACGTGGTGCCCAAGTCAGGACCACGCGCCAGCCATCCACCCCCAGTCCGCTGCCCCTGGGGAGTAGTGGGTAAAGCTTATCCCTAACTTCCTTCTGGGATGTCCATGTGACCCACCAATGGTTTATCAGCTAATAAAGTGATGTGGAGGAAGGAAAGGAGGAAGAAGGGGGAGAAGGAGAAAAGGAACACCATCTATCCAGAGGAAATTCAAGATAACCACATTCCTCACCTCTGAAATAATGGGAAAAATTGTCTAATATTTCAGGGCCGTTTCCTTCTTACGAATGCCTTGCATTCCAGACCCCAAGGGAGGCACGTGGAAATCAGAACGTACTTTCTTAAGAAACACCATTGTGCATGGTGGTTCTCAGCCCGGCCCACAGAAGCCCTTTGACCATATGGACCTGAAGGATTAGACTAATAAACCAGGTTAACAACCTCCAACCCCCATCTCTAGCAGGCTCTATGATGCACTGACAAAACCTCTGTTACATCTTGGAGGGCAGCCACAGCTGACAGAGGGGGTGCAATCCTTCAAGGTCTGGCATTTTGCATAATTAAAGACACTTTTGTGAGGCCCCTTCTGTAAGGCCCCTCACCAGATATGAACATCCTCATAAAGGAGGTGCCTTTTTTGGGGGAGGGGACCAACACGTCCTCTTTGGCAAAATTTGCCCAATGGAGGTGAAGGTTGGACTCCAAACCCAGATTCCCCTGTTGCCTGGTGCTCACAAGAAGAGTGTCACAGCATTGTTATATTCGTGTGTATGCGTGTGTGTGTTTTGCAGAAAGCCCATTTTGTACGCTTTCACTGCAGCTGCAGACCTCAAGGACTTGACTGTTTTTATAATGACGATGAATAAAAGCAAAGTCTTTGAAGAAAAAAGTTCATTTTGATTTTTCAAGACAAGTCAGCAGGAGCCCCAGAGATTCGCCAGTCCTTTTCGTCCTGTGCTCCCTGCTCGGAGCTTCACATTCATGTGTTGTTTGCTGTAATTGAAAAATGCCTCGGTCTCTAGAAAGCTAAGTGGATGCAAATGGATTTGCAGTTGTCAGCGTGGAACAGTCTCCAGCGGCCGGGAGCCCCGAGACAACTTTGATGGCCCTGACAGAGCCGTCCTTGTACCTCCTCGGGAAAGCCGGCTGCCCGTGCCTGCTTCTAGCCATCTGAAGCTATCTGGGACCTCGCTTCTTTTTATGAGGCTGCAGGAGATGAAAGCAGAAGCCACGTTAATTAATGTAAAGTGCTTTTTACTTTTAAAGTGCTTCGTTGGCGTTAATTAGTTATTCCTACTTACAGCACTGTGGTGAGGTGGGTGAGAATGATTACCTTTTCTACCTTGGAGGAAATGAAGACACAAAAATTTAATGACTCCCCAGGGGACCCCCGGGGGAAGTTGGTCTCTCACACAGAGTTAGGTTTCCAATAGAGTGTGTCTGGCTTCCTCCCCGGGTCTTGCATAGCTGCTGTACCTTGCTGCCACCATTAGTATCCTAAGTGCTTCTTCGGCAGGGATGACTTCTGGCTGCCTTTGTCAGAAGAAGTTGGATTTGCCAGAGGCTTGGGTGATTGGAGACAAAGCAGAGAGGTCGCTGCTCCTTTCTCAGTCGGCACAGAGGCAAGGAAGCCTGTTGTTTGTGGTCCTCCGCTCGTCTAAAGAGGGCAAGGTTTGGGAGGAAGGTTGCTCCTGGTCAGGCGCCCAGGGAGGGTGATGGAGAAGGGGAGGGAGCGAAGGTGTGGCGATAGGGGCTGTTTCTAAGAGCTCCTGTCCCTGGTGCACACGTTCTGGGTTGTTTCTTGTCTGCGTGGGTTAGGAAGCAGATGTGCTGATGCCTTCCTATTCTTGGGCAGAACATAATTAAATCTTGGGAAAGGACCTTCCACACGGCCGGGTGGCGGGGGAGAAATGCGCTTCAGAATCAGACAGCTCCTGGTTCATGCTCCGGCTAATCCAGTTGCCAGGGAAGTGGCTCTTAGTGTCTGGTTCCTCATGTGTAAAATGGAGGTGATAAATGAGCTAACAGACTTGAAGTGTGTGGCACAGACTCTGTTAATGGTTTTCACCGAATCACTGTTTAATCTCTTTTTTCCCTTCTCCACTTCCAGGCTGAGTTAGAATTTGGTCTTTTCACTTCAAGCCTCTCCCTTTCCATCTGATGTCTCCTCAGATTTGCGCGAATATCCTTCTCATCTGCAAATTCATCAGATAACCATGAGGAACTCCATCTGAGTGACATCCTTCATTTCTGCACACAACTTCTGGGTTGGCATAGGGCAGGCAGGACTGCTATCTTAAGGAAGAACAGCACAGGGCTAAGAACAGAAGGTGGAGGTGGAAGACACTGGTCCGTGGGGGAAGGAAAAAGCTCAGTCCGCCCAGACCCAGCATCTCTCCTTGAGCGGCCCCACAGCGTGCCTTTCTCCGGGGTTCATTGTAGGGATGGGAGAGGAGGCTGGCTCACAGCTGATGATCACCGTGTTCTACCGTTTCCCATCGTCTGTCATCCCCGTGCCTATAGGGCCCCCCAGAAGCAATCTCTGATTCCAATCCAACCCGCTCTAGGCTCTGTGCCCTCTCTCTAGGTGAGGCGCAATGTTCAGTCCCGTGTGAGCCAGACTTTCCTCCGTGAAGGGAAGTGGAGGGAGGTGAGACAAAGCTCAAGTGTTTTGTGCCCACCTGGAGTAGTGAGCCTCACCTTTCCTTTGACCGCCCTGTCCCCAAGAGGCCTCACATGAAACGTGACTTCCTCATGGGGCACGCTGGCCACTTGTGTGCTGGGACCTTCTCAGGTGTTTGCAGAGAAACCTCCAGTCCTTTTCCTTTAGGCTTTTGTGCTGGACGGCCCACTTGTCCCTTACTAGTCTGGTGACCTTGGGTAAGTTCCTTAATGGCTTGGTGTCTTGTTTCCTCATCCACAAAGTGGGAGAATAATAATAATATCGATCCTCTTACAAGGATCACATGAGTAAAGACAGTCAAAGCACTTCAAACAGAGCTGAACCAGCTATTCTTATTAACTTGAGTGCACAAGGGAGAGAAAGGACACTGCCTTGGTTATAATGGAGCATGAAGGGACTCGCTTCATTGCCCTTGAACACGGGAGAGCCCGGGAGGGGGGTGGGAACACTTCTACTGCAGTCTCCCTCCCTTCTTGAAAACGTTTTGTGCATCACTGGACGGGAAATGGATAATTCTAATACAGGAGTAGGCTCCTTGCCACCTCCTGAATAAACTCCACATTCCTCAGTGTGGCCTTCAGGGCCTGACGCAGGAGCTGGCCCGACTCACCATGATAGCGAGAGCCCTGGCCCCCGCACGCACGGTGGTCGTGTCATGTGTGCTTCCTGAGTGTGGACCCACAGAGGCCTTCCTCCCCGCCCCTCCCCCATGGGCCCCTGGCTCTGGATTCTTCTCATTGCTCCTGCACACCTTGGACTTTCCTGCTTCTGTTCCTTATCTGTCTTGTTCTCTCCTCGTTTCTCCTCTTCACAGGATCCATTTCCCATGTCGCCTCCCCTGTGAGCCGTTTTCCGACTCTTCCCCTCTTGCACCTTCCAGTTAAATCACATCTTCTGTGTGGTATGGAGTTTACCCCACCCTCAAGTAGTTGGTGGGTGTGCACATGTGCATTTGGATTCATCCCTGCCCCCGTCTGACTCCTGTCCAACCTGTCCAACCAACGGTGCTGGACCAATCATCTAAAAGCACAGATCCAGACCTCACCTCTCGGCAGCTGTAACTGAACGCCAGGCATGGTGCTCAACACCCCACGTTTATTATTCTGTGTAACCCTCGCGACAATCCTATGGGGTGGGTATCGTTGTTATGCCATTTTACAGATGAGGCAGTGGAGGTTTAGAAAGATGAAGCATTTCAGCAGAGGTTACACCATTAGAAAGAGCAGGGATTCATCTGAGGTCTGGGTGACCCCCCAAATCAGTGCCCCTGACTTTTAGGCTACACAGCTTATACTGTGCTCCCCCAATTGAAAACCTGAATGAGTACCAGCCACACTTCTCAGCAGACATTGAAGCCTCAGGCCTGGTTTCCAGCGCTGCCCATGTACGCTTAGCCCAGTCCTGTGGGACTGCCTGGCGTTAGCTGCCCTCCCCTGTCTTGGGGCTGTGGCCTTGGTGCTTCTGCTGCGTTTGCCTGGAGTGTGTAACTGCTCAACTGATGCTAGATCCTGAGTCAGCTCCAGTGTTGGCTCCTTCCCTGCCCGTCTCTCCAATCACTCGGGATAATTCGAGGCTCTGTTCCTGTGCCCCTGAGCCCTTCCTCAGCACTACCCTGAGGGAAGTTGTTGGCTCACATGATATCCCAGAGGACATGGGCTTTGCTGTCTTCATCCTTGTACCCCTGAGCCTAGCACTGGAGCTGACCAAGAGCACATGCACCACGAATCCTGTGGAAGGAATGAAGAGTTATGAAATGGTGAATGCTTTTCTGCGTTGCTGGGTGCAAATTCCAGCTCTCACGGAGCAGGTCCAGCAAATTTCCTTGGTGCTAGGCCATTGGGGAGGGTTTTTGGAAAGATCAAGCTAATAATCTTCTTACCTCTAGGAAAAATGAGTGCTTTTGCTGAAGGCTTCACTGCAGGTCACCCCGTTGGTCTGAGGACAGTTCAAGTCCATACTTGGAGATCAGAGGACTGGATGCCAGACCAGGCTCTGGGGACCATTTTGCACAACGTTGCAATGCTACTGATCTGAGCAGCTGAGAGGTTAAGTGACTTGCTCAAGGACTGTAGAACCAAGGGACAGAGCTCGGGACAGGAACCAGTGGCCCTTGGTTTCAGGTCTGGAGCACATTTCTCAGCCCTTGAGAGGGTTCACTGAGGGTGGGCTGGGTTCTTGGCGAGCTTTGGAGTCCATGGGACCATCTGGTGAAGTCGAGAGCAGAGCAGCAGCCCTACTTCACAGCCTGGGGCTGCTCAGGGAACCTGAGCTGCTGCCGGGACAGGAAGTAATACTCTCAGAGTTTTAGCCCCAAAACCTCAGAAACTTTTTGATGATGCATTAAATGTCAAGCATATTGCCGAGAGGAGAAAAAAAACAGCCCCAGGTATCAGCCTTTGTTACTGAGATGACAGGAGGTAATCAGTAATATCACAGGAAGTCGTATTGTCAAGATAGAGAGAGGGCAGTGTCTAGGGGACCACACCTTATAATAACCGCACTTAGTCCAAAGGGGCTTTCGTGTGCCCCTTCTGAGCGGAGCCAGAGGAGGAGCTGTGGGGAGAGAGCAGCCCAGGCTGCCGTGTGGGCATCTCTGCTGTGAGGAGCAAAGCACAGAGTGTAACTGAAAGGCTGCTACATAGTAGGAGCTCAATTAATACTTGGAGTGAACAAAACTCTTGCATCTGCATGAGCCTCTGTGCTTCCTGCCTCTCTGTCACTCGCCTGTAAATGCCACACAGCCGCTGAAAAAGCGAGCAGAGCAGTTCAAGGACCCTCACAGAATCTTTGAAAATCAAGGGTCTTATTTCATCTTCTTGCTATTGCCACAGCGCTGGGGGCAGTGTCCTCTGCCTCGAGCCCCTCTGAGGGGGCCTGTGCCCCACCTCACTGAGACTGCGTGCCCCGTTGTCACTCACTGATGAGAAGACCCAGCCATTTCCACGAAAACCCAGAGCTCGGGGAGGCCTCGGAAGGACGGCTGTGGGCCAGATGCACGTGGCTGCTGTCGCTCAGTGTGCTTCGGACTGTTCCCCACAGGAGGGAATTCATCGTCATCGAGCACTTAGAAACGCTGGCAGCTTGCTTCTCTCCGTGGCTGTTCCCTGCCTCCAGCCTCGCCACTTGGCACGCAGGAGCAAGGCATGGTGGCCTGGGGATGTGGCTTTCTCACACGACGGCTGTGTGCCTGCTCAGTGCTCTTGAGCATCACCAGAGATCTCCCTCCCACGGGCCCCGAGCAAGCTCTGGCCTCCTGTCGGGACCCTGGCACCCTGGGACGCTGGGGCCACGTGTGACAGGGACTGCACGTTTGCCAGGGGAAGCAACAACGGTCCACACCTCTGCCTCCCTCCCAGCACGGGCCACACCCGGGGGCAAACCTGCTGGCTCCATTACCGGTAGATAGCTCACATCGCACGCTGGTTGAAAGCTCACGTGTACCCCAGAGTGCGTGCTTCGTGTTCCTTTACACATCAATCCTTGCAACCAATACCAGGAAGCAGCTTTTTTAAGCCCCATTTTTAGAGTGAGGGACCTGAAGCTCAGAGAAATTACGGGGTCTGTGCTGGGACCCACATCTAGTAAGTGGCAAGCCAGGAGTTGACAGAACCAGGAGTCTGTCTCATTCCCAGTCCCACATTTTCATAGCACATCGGCCTGGCACTGAGTCCCTGAGTCTCCCAAGATGGGGACCCGGGGTGACTAACCAATGGAGGGGGTTCCTGGGATTTTCACTGCTAAAACCAGGCGCGTCCAGGCAACCTGGGATGGTTGGTCACTCCCTGTGCAGACAGGGTTGCTGGGGATAGGGCGGTTGGGTTCAGGCCTAGTCTAGGTTTCAGATAAAAGGAAAATATGTCCTCCTTCTTTCTCCCCTTCTTTGGCCCTTTGCTAATCAGCTTTTAAGATGCACGTGTTTTCCTTTGTCATTTCTTTCTGAATGACGCTTCATATTAAATGCCAATATTTGAAGCTTTGTGAAAACTGGCCTTGGATTCCAAGCTTGTTTGGGTTGGGATAGTCCTTTTTGAGCACAGGTAGGATTTCAAGGTTGACTTTGCATTTCTTATGTTTTCCTGTCAGGCCTTGTTGTCTTTTCTTCATGTGACACTTTAACAAGTCTTGGTCAACTTTGAAATGCACAGGTCACACAGGTCGAGGGGTCAAAGGTTAACAGCAGCAAAGCCTTCAGTGGCCTTCTGCTGAGATAGGCTGGGCCAGGAGCACACATGGCCCACTTGGGCCTTATGTGGGGTAGGCCGCGTGAGGCTGGCAGGAAGCCCATACTCCTTTCCTGAGGAGAAGGACAGAATCTATTGGCTCCTCACAACATTTTGTAGTGACCACCCATGACCGCTAAGCCGTTTTTGACAGCAATGCTCAGACCACCATTCTTCGCACGTAGCCATGCCCTCCTACCACCTCTTATCTCTGTTTCTCCATCTCCTCCCGCCTCTGATAAAATAGTCTTCGCCATCTTAGGTGGTTTCTCCTGAGGCTAATTTCACTGACCTTTCTGCTGGCCAATGGGAATTAACTGCAGTTAATCATTAAGAGAGATTATTTCGTTAAAAGGTAAACAGATGAAGATATTCTAGTTAGTTAATGAGAAAAGAGTTAAAAGTTTAAAGGAATGTCCTTGACTTTTAATTTTTTTAACCAAGTAACTGGCATCAGTGTCCCTTCTGTAGGCACTGACGCCAAACACTCAACGACCACTGGGGGCGAGCTCAAGCCATCTGCCTTGGTACCACGCACCCCAGGCGATGCTGATGCCCTTGAGGTCTGAGAACGGCTGCCCTGACCTCATCACTACCACAGCCATCCAATAAGCCAGGGACTCTTGCGCACCTCCCTGGTTCACTACCAATTTCTTTGCCTTTCAGTTTTAAAACTAGCTAAATGGTTAGTTAATTGCTAGACATTTCTACAAGACTGAGTTGTTAGCATCTCAAACTGGGCTTCTCCTTAACTGAATTCAGCCTTGTTCTTCTAAACCTGCTCTCACTCCTGTGTTCACTATTTCAGATTCAGATTGGTGTCCCCTTCTCCCTGTCCTCCTCCCTACTTCCTCCTTTGCGTCCCCACTCGCCTGGCCATCATGCCTCAGCATCCTTCCTGGGTCATTGCAAGTCTTCTAGATGATTTTAATATCTTTAGTCTCTATGGTCTGACTTCCTCGTGTTGTCAGAGTTATCCTAAGATAGAGGTTGAATTATAACCCCCTCCCCTACTTTGGCCGAGTTCTGACCCCTCCTTGTTCTCAGGCCTCCCAGGGTTGGCCCAGCTGGCCTCTAGCCTCACCCACTCCTTCCACCCTGTGCTCTGGCCACACCACAGCTCTCCTGACTCCTAGTTTTGCTAATGCTTTTCCCTCAACCTGGCTCCTCTAGTCATGAAAATCCCATCTATCCTTGGAAGCCTTCTCTGTGAAGCCTTCTTTGGTTCTCCTAAAATAAATGTATTGCTCCCTCCTCTGTGCCTGTCAGTGCTTACTCTGCATCTCTTTACTTCCCTCGGCCTGTGCATTATGCTGTTGGTCCCTCCAAGGCACTGGAGGGTATGCTCCCAGAGGATGAGGGCTGTGCTCATTCACCGGCACGCCTGCGTGTTGACTGCACCTTTACGGCGAGCCCCTAGGCCTGTGAACGGCTTTAGTAACCTCGCTGCAACACGCTGCAGTGCTTGATCTCCCCCTTAAAGGGTATTGGGGGTTTCCCTAGAATCTGCCACTTCAAAGCCATTCAGAAAAAAAAAATAGAGCTAATTTAGGCGACATTGTTTACTTCTTAAGAAGATGCTCTGGTGTTGCTTCCTGCACCTGGAGAAGGCTCCGGAGCGGCCTCCACAGTTCCCTGGCAAGCAATAGAGCTGTTAAAATCAGGGCCTGGGAGGGAGGAAGAGGGTGCCCGGAGGGTGTAGGGGGGTGTGCATTGGGGCTGACCTCCAGACAGGGCTACCCACCCCTGCAACCCCAGGCTGGGAGAAAGGGGCGCGGGTCCTACCCGATTACCTACACAGGCACCCCTGTCCTAACTTGTCTGCCCAGAGAGGGTGTTTAATTCTTCCACCTGGAGGGCGTGCCGCCTTCTAATTCACAGAAAGGCTTTAACTGTGCCTCTGCCTTCTGTAGGTGACCACACTTTGTTTTTGCTCCTAAAGTCCCAGCAAGGGGTGCCTCCTGAGTGGGAGTCTTGTCCTCGCTCCTTGCTCCTCGGCGTCTGCATTTTCACAACGGCCCTTTGTGGTAGGTAGGTCCTCGCCTCCTTCAAACGACCTTGAGTAGCACTGTCCTCTGCCCCCTTTCTGGCTGCCACAGGAAGAGGCATGACTGCTGTGAGTCCAGGGCTTGAAGCCATTTTAGACTCAGGCAGGAAAAATAAACAGATGGGCGAGGAGGCTGCCCTCGCGTCCTCGCTCTCATTATTCACCCATCCCCAGTGGTCAGTGGGTGACGTATTTAAGACTCAGACTTGCAGTTTGTCGACTGACTAAACAATAGGGCTTTATTGAGCAACTCCCATGGGCCCGTGTCTCTTAGGCCTATTTTACAGAAGGAAAAGCTGAGTGAACACAAAGAAATTGCTCAGAACCAGACATGGCTGGGGCAGCCTTGGGGTGGTTTTTGTGCTGAATCACGGGCCTGACTGCTGCCCCAGAGCAAAGGAGAACCGTCTCCTGTGGTCGGTGGAGTTTCACTGCTTCCTCTTCTGACTTTTTCCACTCGGACTGATCCTCGTCCTTGTCTGGCCACTTCTGCGTGTCCCACAGAGGCGGAACTTTGGGCCAGGTGGGCCCGGGGGGAGAGACCAGAAGGACAGAACAGCCGCTTAGACGGGCTTTCCAGGTGACAGGGCGCAAAACCGCTGTCCTTTCTCTGCCATTAGTTAGCAGTCAGGAGGCGTGCGTCCTGATACATGGGCTGCAGTGCCAGGAGGGGGCCCGACAAATAGTCCTCGTTCACCGGGCTCTGCCGCCGGCCCCTCGCAGGGCGCCCGATGAAAAGGGCAGGGGGCGCCGCCAGGGAGGCCCGTCGGGGGCTCCTTCCCCGCAGCGCTGTCCCCTGGGCTCGCCAAGTCCCACGAGTCAGCAAACTGGAGAAGCGTTTTCAAAGCCAGGCCTTCGCCCTCCTTGGCAGGCTCCTCAAAGGCGCCTCGCTCTCGCCGCGCCTGGGAGAGCCTGTAAAAGGTCTTTTTGTTCGCGCTCCTCAATGGGGACATCCTCGGGGAGCCGTTCAAGAGGCACGGTGTGAGCCGGAGGACACTCGAGCTGCGCCACTTGGGTGGGCAACGGGAGGGAGCAGGGCCAGGCGGCGGGGCGGAGCAGAAGGGGCCCGGGTGGACGGCGCTGGAGGAGGCGGAAACTGTTCTCAGGCTCGGTGTGTAAGAATCCAGACGCTGCCCAATGGATGCTTTTAGAGGTCAGAGGCAAAGAGCGCTCATCGGCTTTTTATTTTTATTTTTTTAGGTGCACTGCCGTATTTGGTATACAAATAACACCTCACGTCTGTGGTGATGGGTCCTTAGGAATAGACAGAGAAATCGCCTTGGAATTTGGTGACTTCAGGACATGGCTTTGTTTTAAAAAATTCATTTCCAGACCTCAACTGACAATTTTTCCCAGCAAGGTGGGTTTGTCATCAGCTCTGAAACAAAGGTCATCTGAGGCTCGTGGGAGCATGATTAAGACCTGGGTCCAGCTTAGAAATCATGGGTGATGGCCCAGAAAACATTGTCAAGCAAAGATACCCCTTCTGCTTATAGAAACACAGAATTCTGAGGCCATGAAGCAATCCCAGGGGCCCCTCCTACCCTTCTTCTCTGGCAAACATTTTTAATCAAAGTCTTTTAATAGCGAGCATGATAGCTCTCTAATTCAGTTGTTATTATTCTCTTAGGATGTCTTGACTTAGCCTATTTATTTATAAAAATTGATCATAAACTATCATTGAACTAGCTGGAGGTTTGTATGTTTTCTCTAAAGCATGAAAAAGTGAATTTCATTTGGACCTGATGCGAGGTGAATTAACAAATTATACCCTTGTACGGCAAGAATATCGAAGAAGAAAATGAATGATTTTTCTCTGGAATGATTCTTAGTAAGCCAAAAAGAAAAATCAACAAACTAAGCTAAATAAAACAATAACAAAAGTCCTCTCCAGTACTGTGTTTGGTCCAGTTGGTACAAAGTTTGTACCTGGTTTTATGAGCTAACTTTTCCCTCATTGTTTAAATGGATTTGGACATTATCTTTCCAACATGCCGTTTACAAGGAAGGTCTGCACTGGTTTGCTTTTGCGGTGCGTTTACAAAGCCGCCTATCGAAGTGGTTCACAAGCAAAACAGAGGCCCTGGAAAGACGATATACCTTCCTTCCTGAGCAGATATTTCAGGATTGGGGAAGCAGGGTTTCCTGTGTTCTCACAAGGGGTTGAGATAAAGAAACCCAGGGCCGTTTCAGAAAGAATCGAGCCTGGAATGAGCATGAGGCAGTTGTTTTTGTGTGCAGGGCCCCGTTCTACAATGAGAGGCGGGCAGACTGTGTGTGGACAGGACGTGACGTGGGGTGGGGTAGGGAGCTGGGAGAGCACTCTGAAGCCTGTGATGTCAGGGAGCAGGTCTGCAGGACTCCCTGGGAAGTTCAGCTTCTCCTCCTCCTCCCCCGCCATCCCCCGCTGGGCCAACCTTTGATGCCGCACACAGTTGTGTCTTACCTCTGTCCTCTTTTACACCAAGAGAGCATCAGCCGGCTTGGTGCCTTCTGGGAACATTTGTTTACTTTACATTATGTTTTCTCCTTGTTTCTATGTTTGTCAAAAGGCAAAACGAAGAGGTGGGTAAGATTTGCCTTCCGTGTATTTCCCCATCCTCCATCCAATTTCCCTTTTGTGTTTTCCCTGCCCCCTTCCTCTTCGAGTCCTGCCAGCTAGGGGTTCCTTCTGCATGAATGAAAGCACTTTGAGCACTTAATTCATCCAAAGATTTTGCTGTCTGAGAACTGCGTCCTCTTCCAGATACTTATTGCATTTAAAAGAAGTCCATGAAAGGAAAGAAAAACCCAGCAATTACCAAATATTAAAAAAAAATAAAGATAATAATATAGCCATAAGGAAGGAAAAATCCGATAACAATAACAAGAAGCTTATGTTTATTGGGAGGGCTGTGTTAGGTGGAAAGGAAATGGGAAGAATTATAAGATCATAAATTTTCTCACCTTTCTTAATTGGAACATAATGGATACTACTTGATTTCTGAAGCTAATTGAGACATAGAAATTTAAGCATCTCGTTTAAAATTGAAAAGGTTGACCACTTCTAGGACTCAAATTCAGAGTACACAGTTAAAGAAAACAAAGGAAATATAAATGAAGCATTAAAAGTGAAAAAAATTAAGATAATAGCATTATGACAAATATAATAATAAATATAAGTGAGATCAACTCACTTATTTCAAAAAGCCTAAACACAACTATGTACTGTCTTAAAAAAATATATACCTAAAGCAAAGTGACTCAGAATCAGAGACAGTGCTTAACCTCCAGAAATATCTCTCTAATGGTGGAATTCTGGGCGCTGCGGCATTTGGGAGGGGTGGATATTTTTGGACTAAGCTTTCCCAGCCTCTAAAATCAGACCATGTGGTTGCCAGCTCATGAGACCAGCCCTGTGGGCATCAGTGTTTGTTCTAGATTGCTGAGCTTCCAAAGGGCAGGGGCTGCGCCTGCTTTGTTTAATTCCAGGCATTTCAGAGAAGGACCATGTGAGGACATACTTTTTGATGTTGAAGTAACACAGAAGTGGCGGGTGAGAAGCACTTGCTCTCACCAGTCCATTAAGGTAGAGTGTCTCTGGTGAAGTCTCTCCGGAAGTTATGATAACTATTTGGGGCCTTAAGCATGCTGTTTGATATCTCCAAGCATTTGTATTTAATGGATCAGGAGTGATTTATCAGGGTTCCCCTATGTGTCGTGATTTCTTAGAGGCAGAGTTAGACAGACCTGGGTTAGAATGCCATCTCTGCCACTTTCCCACTGTAGGAACTTAGGAAAATTACTTAAACTCTCTGACCCTGAGTTTCCTCATCTGTACAATTGTTCATTTACTCAATAGTTATTTGTTGAAAGCTTCCTATATGGCATTCTCTATTCTGGATGCTGTGGATACAAAGTCTCTGCTTTCATGTAGCTTATATGCAAATGGACTAGGATAAAAAATAAACAGCAACAACAACAATCAGCCAATAAGTTCAAATATGCCAGGTGGGATAAATGATATGGAAAAAATCCAAGTGGAGTGATGGAACAGAGAGCGATGGTGATGCGTGTGGGTGTGTGGAAAGTGCCTGGGAGGGGTATTTCGCTTTGACCGAGGGTAGGGGGAGTGAAGGAATATGTTGGATGTGGGTGCTAAGAGAGGTTGCCACAGAAGGGAGAAGGAGCCTAGGAAGGCCGGGGTGGGGGGGGGATGGTCTCTGAAGATAACTTTCTGTGTTAAAGGTTCCCCAAGACCTGCTACTGGCATTACAGTCTACACTGAGGATGTATTAGTCAGCCTGCAATTATTTACTCATCTTTGGACACCTGTCTGATATCTAGGTCTGTTTCTGGAAGATTCTGAGTCTATTGAGATTTGGCTTGCTCAGTCAGCCACTCCATCTGATTGCTATGTCCTGGTTGGCTTGTGACGTCTTTACAAACAGTGGGGATCCAGCCCTCAGGGACATTCTTCTGGATTGATCAGGTGTTCTTTTCTGAGCTAAGATACGGCCTCAGATCCTTCTCAACACAGGTCTTCAGGAAATCCCTAACAACTGATCATGGTGGCAAGCAAGATGCAGTATGGAGTAGTAGTTATGAGCATTATCAGATTGCAGGATTCACATCCCTGCTCTGCCATTTTCTACCCCATGGTCCTCAGGTGATTTACTTAACCTTTCTGTGTCTCAGTTTCCGCATCTGAAAAATAGGGATGGTAATAGAACTCCCCTCACAGGGTTGCTGTCATAATATGTAGAAAGCACTTAGAACAGTGCCTGAGGCACAGTAAGTGCTCAACATATATTAGCTGCTATTTTAATCCAGTGTGAGGTCTCTTCTCAGATATTATAGTCTCCTAGATACTATAACTGGGAAATTTTGAAGACAAAGTCCCTCATTTATAGTTTAAGTCATCATTGAACTTAGTCTCTAAAGGGAGGCGGTAGCAGAGGAGATGACCCTATAGTGGGAGATTGGAGTGTCTAGGTACTCCTTTCTCTCCCTCTCAGCCTCTTCTGGCTCTTCCGTGGTCACGCTATTCTTTACAGAGCAGTGCTAGTCTTTAAGTATGAATTCAGGCCGAGAAAGGCCTTTGCAATCGGTGGGTTCAACCATTTCACCTGTAATTGTCCTAGAAGCTTGGGGGCCATTTGGCCTGAGTGTCTCCAGGATGATGGGCAAGGAGGCTTTGGTGAAATCACTGCTTTTCCCTCTCTCCTTGGGACCATGGACCCCCACTCGGCCCCACCACCTCCAGCTTGGTGATTCAGAAACACCAACCTATCCATCTAAGCTACCCCTGAATGAGGGTATAGATCAGCCAAATCCATTCTGGCCATCATCGGGCTCCTGATGCTGCAGTCAGCTGGCCCTCACGTCCTCTACCAACATCAAAACTCAGAGAAACCCACATTGCTCCTTTGGGGAAAATAAGTGGTGTCATTGGTTTGGCAGCATTGAGTGTTGGTTAAGTGCTCTGGAGCCAGAAGACCTGGGTTCAAATATCACCTCCATCACTTTCTGGCTGGATCTTGTTGGATAAATTATTATGTACTTATTTAGTTTTAAAAATTATTTTATTGAGGTCATATTGGTTTATAACATTGTGTAAATTTCAGATGTACGTTATTATATTTCAGCTTCTGTATAGATTGCATCATGTTCACCATCAATAGTCTAGTTTTTTTCTGTCACCATACACATGTGCCCCTTTCGCCCTCCCCCCTACTCCCTTCCCCTCTGGTAACCACTAATCTGTTCCTTATCCATGTGTTTGTTTGTTTATCTTCCACATGTAAGTGAAATCATACAGTATTTGTCTTTCTCTGTCTGGCTTATTTCGCTTAGCAGAATACCCTTAAGGTCCATCCACATTGTCGTAAATGGCATGATCTTGTCTTTTTTTATGGCTGAGTAGTATTCCATTGTATGTATACACCACATCTTCTTGGATAAATTATTTAATTCCTTTTTGACTCTGCTGCTTCAAAGGTGACATGGGACCGGTAACAGTGGTTAGCTTACTGAATGACGTAGCGTGAAAAGGAATGATGCTTGTATGGTGTTTAGTATGGTGCCTGGCACATGGCACATACTCAACAAATGTTCATTGGCTGGTGGCAAAATGATGGGGTGGGTGCTGTGTGTCTCCCATTTCCTCTTCTGGTTTTGAACCCTTCTCCTGCACCTCCTCTTCCCTGTGAGAGTTTGGCAGGGGCAAGGCATTTGTTCTTTTGGTGCTAAAAACAACTACCTGGAAAGCTCGTTGAAAATGCTGATTCTTGGGCCCCAGCCCTCAGACTCTAATTCAGTGGGTCTAAGGTAGGGCCCAGGAATGTGCATTGTTAATAAAACATTCTCTGTGACCCTCTTCTGTGATATGAGGGCCAGAAAGGAGTTGTTAATAAGAATTTAAGGCACCTTCTCACATTTCCGTTTTAGTAATGACAAAAAAAAAAAAAAAAATCAGAATATCCATTCAAACCTACTAAGACTTACAACTGACTTCCATAAAAATCCCTCTGTGATTATACTCCCGTCCCATAGAGAATCTCTCACTTCTCTGCCTTCTACTCTTCATTCTACAACATTTCTTCAGTTCTGTGACTCTGTTTCCCCTCCTCCTATCCTCTCCCTCGTATACTACAGCACTTTTGGGTGAAGCTGCAGCCTAGCCGCCTCCCCTGAGCCCCAGACTTGTGTATTGACCCTTCCACCTGGATGGGTAACAGGTGCAAAACAACTCGTGACTCATGATCCTGACTCAGTGCCCTGTCTCCCCCCTCAGTCTGTTGTCCCTCCTCCACCCAATTGTTCAGACCCCACACCCAAACGTCTCCTTTGTTCCTCTCTTTCTCTCCTCCAAATCCAATCCTTTAGCAAGTTTTACTGGCTCTACTTTCTTTCTTTCTTTCTTTGTTTTTTTTTTTTTGTGAGGAAGATTGGCCCTGAGCTAACAGCTGTTGCCAATTTTCCTCTTTTTGCTAGAGGAAGATTGTTGCTGAGCTAGCATCTGTGCCCATCTTCCTCTATTTTCTGTGGGATGCTGCCACAGCATGGCTTGATGAGTGGTGCTAGGTCTCCTCCTGGGATCCAAACCTGTAAACCCCAGGCTGCTGGAGTGGAGTGTGTGAACTTATCCATTACACCACCAAGCCAACCCCTCTACTTTCTTTTAGAAATTATTTTATTTTAAATTTTTTTCCAATTTTATTGAGATATAATTGACACATAACATTGTATTGGCTTTAAGTGTACAGCATAATGATCTGACATATGTATATATTGCAAAATGATCAACACAATAGGTTTAGTTAACATCCATCACACCACAGAGGTACAAATTTTTTTGCCTTGTGATAGGAAGTTTTAAGATTTACTCTCTTAGCAACTTTCAAATATACAACACAATGTTGTTACCTACTTTCATGCTATTGCCCAAATAGGCCCCCTTGGCACCTCTCCCACTGTAGCTACTGTTAAATTAATTAAACCAGAGGCCACTAGACTGAGGGGGCTGTCATGCTGTGGTGGCCTATATCAGCAAACCCAAATCTGAGCCCGTAAATGGCTCAAGGTTACAAAAATGAAACGCTAAGGACAACCAATCACAAACAGCCAGCTAGGCTTTGAGCTGAGCCAATGATTTCCTTGGTTTGCTCCCACCTTCTCTCGGTAGGTCTCTCCTCAGTGCCTGGCGGTGGAGTGCTCCTGACTACTCCCTGTTTGCTGATGCCTGATTCGAATAATCGAATTTTGCTCAAATAAACTCTTAAAATTTTAAATTTGCCTCAGTTTATCTTTTAACACTACCCTAACCCAAGTCATCTTTACCTCCTGCCTGGTTTATTTTATGGTCTCGTAATTGGTCACCCTTATCCCCAAGAGCGACCTTTTAAACACGTCAGATCACGTTCATTCCTTTCTCTCAAAACACACACACACACACACACACGCACACCCCTGTGTGTTTGCACACGCACTCCCGAACCCCTCCCCTGAGCCTCAGAGCCCCACAGGATCTGGGCCTGCTGGCCTCTCTCATCTCAGCCCCGTTCCATCGTCCTTCCATTCACTTTGCTCGAGCCACTCTGGCCTTTCTGCATTTAGAGCACCAGGCTTTTTCCTGGCTCAGCGTATTTACTCCTTCTGTTACTTCTCTCTGGATCCTGACACGATCGGCACCTTCGGTTTTTCAGCAATGATGGAAGAATTGAGTAGAGACCATCCCTACCTCTGTGAGCCCTTTGAGGTGGCTTCAGACCACCCCTGGCCCTCCCTTTTGTCTCTCCACCATCTTGGGTCTTGTGAGAGAAATCAAGGGGATATTCACTTGCTTAGTGAATACTTAAGGCATATTCACTTTGCTCCTTAATCCTCACAATTTCCTTTGCCTCCTAATTCTCAGACCAAGGATTTTTTGCCTGGTTCTGAACTGATTTGGGAGAATCAGTCTATCTCACAAAGACTTCCAAATATAATTTTTGGTAAAGTAAGTTTTCTTTTCAGGGAAGCTAAATTTAGGCTCTGTGTGGTTGGTGCTGTAGATTACTGAGTTGGTGGGAATTTTTGTGAGCTACAAATGGCCTTGTGACCAACTCTCCTTCCATCCAGGGTGAGAAGGCTTTATGCCAGTGAGCAGGCTACTGGTTTAGTTCCATTTGGAAAATTGATTCAAAATCCTCATTATGAAGTCAAGGCTGGCCTCTGACTCAGAATGGACTCCTGACAACCTTCCTTCCTGGGTTTCAGAAAGATATGGAATAGCTCCTGAAAGCTGGAAGGGACCCTTGACAACATCTAGCCTAGTGCTTAAAATTTCTTTTATAGATATATAAAAACAGAGCCTTTTGGCTTTACGGGTGTGAGGCCCAGTGAGGTGGATTAACTTGCCCAAGGTCATCTGCTCTCCTTGGGCTTCAGTGAAGCATCACACACCTGTTAGATCTCAGCTGTCCAGAAGGATCAGGGTCCAGCCCATCCAGGACCTCCAGGAGCCCCGCAGTAGAACTGGATCCCCCAGGGCAGGGCAGCTGAAGCACTACAAGGGGATAGAGGAAAAAAGAGGAATGGAGAGCAGGGAGAGAGGGAAAAAGGATGCTAGAAGGCAGGGCTGTGGAAAGTGGAGGGGTGGGAGAGAGGGGTGGGGGGAGCGACTCTGGAATGTGAATTTCAAATCTGCAGGCACAATCTGCCTTTGAATGGCAAACACTTTGGCAGGAGCCTGGCTGCTGAAGATCTGAGATAGTAGCTGCCTGCCTCTTAGCATTTTAGACTAAGTTCCTCTACTCCCTTATCTTCTTAATTTCCCAGCAAACAATGGACTATTGACTGAGCTTTCAGAGCTGTGGGTGTTCTTGGAGGGAGGCCGGCCAGAACTCCAGTGTCTCGGCTTTTGCTCCAACACCCAAGCCAGGCTCCATCTATCAGAAATATGAAACCCTGGAGTCTTCCTCCTCCTCACCTCTCTGCCTTAAGGCACAGGCAGCTGGAGGAGAGAACCTTGTGCCCAAGGTGTATGTACATGCATGTGTGTGTGCCCGTGCATCTGTAGGCATGAGTGCAAGCATGTGCTTGTGTGTGTTGGCAGTGTGGGTGTGTGAGAGGAGGGCAAGGTGCATCTACCTGGCCAGTGATGCCGGCACTTCCCAGGCACACACCTTTCCTAGGGCAGGGCGCACCGATAGGAAGCAGTGTGGGCTGGAAAATGAGAAGCCTTATCAACCAAGTCTTTTCTTGGAGGAGCAAGAAAAAGCTCCAGGGTCCTTTTCTTCCCCCGTCAGGTGAGCCAGGAAACTAGCTCCCAAACTTTCATGGCCATGTGCACAGAGACACTTGGCAAAGATACTGACTTCCCCATTCTGGGCTGTCTTACCCTTAAAGTCCGTATGGGAGTTAGTATCCTGGTAACAAACACCCGCTGGTACTTTGATAGGAACCGGCTGAGAAATGGTGTCCTGGGAACACTTCAGAGAAGGATCCTGAATCTTGGCTGGATCGCTCAGCTTTGGTTTCTCACGGGGTTCAGGACACATTCCTCCAAAATGTGGCACCTTGGCATATTGAATATTTCAAGCTGAAGGAATGTGAGAAATGGCACGTGCAGGAAGGACTTTCCCCTGAAGCAGGTCATAAAACCCACACATGAGAGGTGCCCTCCCTGTACCTGGAGGAAAGGAACAGCTTTATCTCCGAAGAAGACACTGGAGGGACACAGAAGGAATTTGAACAAGCAGGTCTTGTTAACTTTCCCCCAGTTTACGACACTCAGCTCATATGCTTTGTTCTATCTTATCTTCCCACGACTCCCAGCTCTTCATCAAACCTGGCATAAAAACACTCAGCTTTAACTGAGTTCTTCACGTCTTGATTTCCTCATGAAGGCTCTCATGTCATATAAAACTTATATTAAATAAATCTGTATGCTTTTGTCCTGTTAATCTGTCTTTTGTTACAGGGGTCCTGGTTGAGAACTTAAAAGAGTAGAGGAAAAAGCTATTTTTCTCCTCTACCCTACAAATGGAGAAAACCTCAACTTGTGTTTAAATGTTTTGGGAGAGCGTTGTAGAGTGGACAAACAGGACGGGGAATTCCAGTCAAGTTCCCGAGTGGAGCACAGTGCCTGCCACATGTAGGTGTTCTAAATGCCAACAGCCTCTTCTCCCATTTCACAGGACTTTCCCGTCTCCTCTTAGATGGTACAGAGCAAAAACCACTAGCGTGATGCACAGATGATTCAGTGGGGTGTGGAGAGAAAGTATTTAAACTTCTATTTGAATTTATTTTTTATCTCATCTTTTTTTAGTTTGTAGTGTATATTTTATAGTGTCAGTTATACATTAGCACAGATATATAATCTATAAATAATTATAAATCTCATATAACATATATCTATATGATATGTATCTCTATAATATTTTTTACAAACTGGAAGTGAGTATGCACACACCTTTGAACTGTTATAGAATGAATTGCTGGAGAGCTGTGTTCTCCTGCCCAGCTAGGGCAGCTACCTGGGAATCTTGGGGAAAGACATAAGACAGACATAATGCCTCTGTTCTGAAGGGATTCAGAACAGGCCTCCCCAAGATGTGTCATTTTGGCATGTGGAATATTTTGAGCGAAAGGAAATCGAGACCCTGTGGGCTCAAGAGAAACTTTTCCCTCTCCCTTAAAGAATTTAAATTGGGGGCCTTGCCTATAACGAGAGTTATTACCAGAAATAAATTTCTATGACCTATCTGTATGGCAGGGCAAACCTCTGATTACTGAACATCTGTTCATCTTATCGTCCTGTGAATTACTCTCCTCCCCTCTGAAGCCTCAGGTCCCTATCCCATTCCTTAGCTCAAGATGGCATATATGCCTCATTTTAACTTTTTGTCTCTGAACCTCTCATGTATGTGGGGTTCCTGTACATATGAAATTAAATTTGATTTTCTCCTGTTAGTCGGTCTCATGTCAATTTAATTCGTAGACCAACCAGAAGAACCTAGAAGGTACAGGAAAATTTCTTCCTCCTCCTCAGTCCTCAGTCTCCACCTGTTGACATTTCCAAATATGCTAAGAAGCCAGCTCAGACCAGGGCTTCAGGAGAAAGGAGAGGAAAAATAAAATTCATAGAAAAAAAATGCCCTTCCTCGTGTATCTAGCAAATTCAAGAAGGGAAGCTGAAGAAAGTCTGCCAGGAAACTTGGCCTGCTCAGAATGTTTTTTCTTCACTGTGGTCACCTCTGACAGGATTCCTGTGCTCCCAGCATCATCCTGGGCACCATGGGAGAGATGCCAAGGGAAGACGGGTTCTGGTTCTTACTGTGACCTCCATGTACTGATTGCCATAGAAGTTGTAAGGTGCAACTTGACTGCATCAATGCTGGAGAGGCTAAGTAAAGGAGTGGTCAGAGGGCCCATCTCCCTGTCCTGCAGACTTGTCTTAAATGCTCCTACAGGCTTCAAACTTTATCAAAGTAAGATTTTTTTACCCTAATGGTGATGCCATTTCTTGAGAATTTACTGTATGCTATCCTTAGTGTTAAAGGTTTAACATATACAATCTCCTTTTTTCCTCACAAGAATATTATGATGTAGATTTGTTTTACACCCAAGAAAACAGAAACATAGAAAGGCTGAATCACTTGCCCAAGGTCACAGAGCTAATAATAACAAAAAAAATAATTGGTAAAAGACTGGAGTCCAATTCAGTTCCATCTACCTCTAAAGGGCCAACCAGTACCCACTGTTGGTTATGGGAACTGTGGATATTCTCCTTGAAAAGGAGCTGATTCAGGAAGCTAAATTCAAATAACAAAAAAGTGCTAACTGGAAAAGTGAGCCGACTCACTCTGGGTCTTTCCAGAATCTAGATCCAGAACTGGTAGGTCATTAGAGGTCATTGAGAGGCAGAAGAACTTTCTGGCCATTGGATGGTCTAAGAGCTGGCTAGTTTAGTAAATATTAGCTATTTTATTTTGTTAAGATTCAGGGATCAGTTGCTCTCACCTGAGTCTATCTCTGAATGTATTTGCCACATTATCTTCTTATGTATCTTGTTTTATGTATCTCTCTCCCCAACCAGATGATGACTGTGTCGTCTTCATTTCAGCGTCTCTGGAATCCTAGCTCAGAGCCTGGAATATGGAAGATGCTCCATAAGTGTTTGTTGAAGGAATTATTGATAACCAGTTGGGCCAATACCTGCTTCCAGATTAGGGCATGTACTCAGGGGGAAAATGGCAGAGCTTGTTCCCCTTGGAAGGCTAATGGAGCCAGGCACCCAGAGATCATACCATCCTCCACGTCACATTCCCTGCCAGCCCCTCAGAGGGAAATGAGATCTCCTACTGGGACCCTGGGCATCCCATTTGGGTGAAGGCATGGTCTCTGAGAGGAGCTTCTGTACTCTTGTGAAGATGTCTCTTTGAAGGACTCTTGGTTTCCCAGTACGTTTTCAGTCCTTGGTTCCACAAAACTGTGGGGCATTGCTAACACATGCATCCATGAGCCCTGAGTTAACCTAGCCTCCCCAGCTTCAGCTTCAGTTTCCCTCTTAGGTGAGTCCGTATCTTAGGAGGTGAGGCTGTTGACAGCACTCTCAACTCGGAATAGAGATGTACTATGCAGTCCTCAAAGAACAAACAGTTTAACATCAAGCTTCCTCACCTCCGTTCTGACATTCGCTATTCTGAGGTGAAGTATCCGAGGGCCCACCGATGGCTTTTACTCCTGCATGGTTATGAGGTGACAGAAGTGTTTGTCTTGTTGGGTTTTTAGTTAGAAGACCAAAAAGCAAACTAGATCACTATGTCACTTATGCCCAGATCCCGGAGATCGAAACTACTTGGGAATGTTTAGGGGGACAGTGTGTGCCTGTTGGCCTTCCCAGCTAGGCCACAAAGCAGACCCTACCTCTGCAGGTTGTCCTGGAAGCACGCATCTGCGTGGTAGCACCACACCAGAGTACTCCAGGACAGATTTCTGCTTTCTCTCGAGATGAAGAAACAAGAGACTGGATTTACTCCCTCTCCTAAAACTGCTAAAACATCAGATAAGATATATGAATAAGACACTAGACATCAGCCAATGAAAACCAGTGATCCCTGGGAGGTGAGAAAAAATGAAGTGAGCCATGGGATTACCGGAGTCTGCTGCCTTGAGAGAGTTTGCGGACCATGAGGTGGGAAGGGGAACCCAGGCAGAGCCCAGTGGACTCCCTGAGATGAGGAGATGGAGCTGAGTGTCCAGGGAGAGCAAGTCCACAGGGCTAGAGGGCACAGGACAGAGAGAGAACTTTGGAGGGCTGCAGAAGCTCCCTTTGTGTATTTAGCAGAGCAGCGATCTACACAAGGCCAAGGCAAGAACCACGTGCGAGGACTACAGGGAATGTGCCCTGTGCTCGCACAGCACTGGGAATAGTGCCTGTTCCCACCAGACAGACTGGGAAATCTCACTATACGTGGGGCACGGGGGAGAGTATTCAGAAAGTTCTTGCCTTCGACTTCATCAAAATTTATAGCTGCTTCTTTGAAAGATACTGTTTAGAGAATGAAAAGACAAGCCACAGAGTGGGAGAAAATATTTGTAAAGCATATATTTTTAAAGGACTTAATCTAGAATATATAAAGAACTCTCAAACTCAGTATTAAAAAAAAACAACTCCATTAAAAGACAGGGAAATGATTTTAACAGACACTTCACTGAAGAAGATGCTCAACATCATTAGTCATGCGGAAAATGCAAATAAAACCTCAGTGGGGTACCACTACACTCCTATTAGAATGGCTAACATTATAAACACTGAGCATACGAAGAGTTAACAAAGATGTGGACAAATTGGAACTCTTATATCCTGCTGGTGGGAGTGCAGAAGATGCAACCACTTTGGAAAACAGTTTGGCAGTTTCTTAAACAATTAAGCATACACTTACCATACAATCCAGCTTTTCCACTCCTGAGTGTTAACTCAGAGAACTGGAAGCATATGTCCATCTGTATTAGTTTTCTACGGCTACCTTAACAAAGTAACACAAACTGGGTGGCTTAAAAACAACAGAAATACATTGTCTCACCTTTCTGGAGTCTAGAAGTCTGAGACCAAGCTGTTGGCAGGGCCATCCTCCCTCAGAAATCTGTAGGGGAATCCTTCCTTGCCTCCTAGCTTCTAGCGATTTGTTGGCAATCTTAGGCATTCCTGGGCTTGTAGCTGCATACCTCCAGTCTCTGCTTTTATTATCACGTGGTATTGTCTCTGTGTCTCTCTTCACATGGCCATCTTCAAATAAGGACGCCAGTCACGTTGGGTTAGGGGCCCACATACTCCGGTGTGACCTCATCCTCACTAGTTACATCTCTAATGACCCTTCTAATTAAAGTCATTCTGAAGTACTGGGGATTAGGACTTTAATATATCCTTTATTTGGGGACACAAGTCAACCCATAACACCATCCAAAGATCTGAAAATGAATATTTGTACCAGTTTTATTTATAATACCAAAAAACGAGAGGTGATGCAAATGGCTGTCATCAGGTTAATGGATAAACAAATTGTGGTGTATTTATACATCATAATACTACTCAGCAATAAAAGGAATAAACTGTTGATATGTGTAAAAACAGACGAATCTTCACATAACTATGTTGAATGAAAAGAAGTCAATCAAAAGAGAGTATGTACTATATGATTCCATGTATATGAAATTCTAGAAAATGCAAACTAATCTATAGTGACCAGAGCAGATAAATAGTTGCCTGGGGACAGTGGCAATGGTTTCCTGGATGTATACTGTCTGAGTTTCCTATCGCTACTGTAACAAATTACCACACATTTAGTGGCTTAAAAGAACACAAATGTATTCCTTCATAGTCTGGAGGTCAGAAGCCTGAACTGAGTCTGACGGGGCTAGCACCAAGGTGTTGGCAGGCCTCTTTCTCCTCCAGGCTCCAGAGGAGGATCTGTTTTCTTGCCTCATTCCGCTTCTAGAGGCTGCCCTCGTTCCTTGGCTTGTGGCTGCTCATGCCAATCTCTGCTTCAGTCGTCACCTTATCTTCTCCTAACTTAGATCTTTCCGCCTTCCTCTTATGAGGACCCTTGTGATGACATTGCACTCACCTGATAGACCAGGATTCTCTCTCCAGCTCCAGATTCTTAAGTTAGTCACATCTGTAAAGTCCCTCATACTGTGCCAGGTAACCTACTCACAGGTTCTGGGCATTAGGACATGGACATTATTCACATACGCATTTGTCAAAACTTCTCAATTGTACATTTTAACATGTACAGTTTATTGTATGTCAATTATATATCAATAAAGCTGTTAAAAACTAAAACCAAAACTAAGCCTAATAATTTACTTTGATTTAAAAATAAGTGCAGCAGGGGCTCTGCCTGCCGCATCCAGTCAGCTTACCTGGGATCTTTGGATTCCTGCCAGTCATTGCTGAGATGAGCAAGAATTGTTCCAGAATATCAGGGCTCCTCCAGGGAAGTGTGCCTCTGCTTCTGGCAAATGATATCCTTGGCTTGGTTGGTGTCTCAGGGACACTCCAGAGGGATGTAGATGCGGGGCGTGCCCTACAGGGTGCCTCCTGTATTTTTATGCTGACGAATCAAGGTAAAGAGAGGAATAATAATCAGAGAAGGGGAGCCAGTGTGTTCTGTGCCTGGCATACTGGTCCATTAACGTTTGCTCCAATTGACTTTTCCAGTCTTACTCCCTGCTCCCCTTGGGCCACCCTCTGCATGACACTGGATTCAAACAGGTTAAAGGAATTGCTCCTGAATATATAATTAGGAAGAAAAGAACAAGGGCTCAATACTTCAGCCTTCTGTCTCCAAACCTTGTGATGGTCCCATGGCCACTTCCGTGGGGCAGGTGTTCGTCGCTGAGGATGTGATGAAGAGCCTTGGGTCTTTCTGCAGCTCTGATGGGGAAAAGTTGTCTCCTCCGAGGAATCCTGTAGGGGCTGCTGTCAGCCCGGGACCTCAGAGACACCTCTGCCTATCTGCTTGATGCAGCCCACTTTATTCCTGGATGAAAGAGAATGGTTCTTCTACCAGAGTGCTCAAGTGCATGTGTGGCAGACTTAAAAATTGCTAGCAAATTGCTAGCTCGCTTTCTTTCTTTGTCTTCTTTTATCGAGATATAATTGACACATAACATTATATGTTTCAGATGTACAACATAATGATTCGATATTTATATGTATTGTGAAATGATCACCATAATAAGTCAACACCTGTCATCATACGTAGTTATAAATTTTTTTCTTGTGATGAGAACTTTTAAGATCTACTCTTTAGCAACTTTCATATATGCAACATAGTATTATTAACTATAGTCATCATGCTGTATGATTCCATGTATATGAAATTCTAGGAAATGCAAACTAATCTATAGTGACCAGAGTAGATAAATAGTTGCCTGAGGACAGTGTCAGTGGTTTCTTGGATATATATGGTATGAGTTTCCTATCGCTACTGTAACAAATTACCGCAAACTTAGTGGCTTAAGTGGCTTATTTATTTTATAACTGGACGTTTGTACCTTTTGACCCCCTTCACCCATTGGCTCCACTTCTTTCATTCTTTCATTTTCTTTCTCTCCCTCCTTCCCTCCCTCCCTCCTCCCTTCCTTCCTTCCCTCCTCTTTTTGGCTGCTATTTATCATTTTTGGTGGTTGTGGGCATGTTGCTGTGAGCTATATTCGCTGTCTTCTTGTCTAACCACCTAGAAGGTACTGACAGGGACTTTCGGCTCTGAAGTCAACGTGGCAACTGAAGCTGTGAAGTAAATGCTGAATGTGACTCCACAGCCGTACCCTGCCAAGCGAGCTGTGCCCTCTGTCCTGGAGTGAGCACACGCCGTGTGCTGGTGCCTCTCTGCATGGCACAGTCCCTTGCCTACGGAAGGAGTAAATTGTCTGATACCACCCTGCACTGAATAGCTTTTAAGAGATGAGAACCTCTTTGGTTCTTGTGCCAGAGGATTCATTTGATGCCCACATGCATGTTCTCCTCAGCGTGCACCAGGCATTTGTGTGCCCCTTGAGGCAGGGGACGGTGGTGAGGACGTGCCTTTCCTGGCTGAGAGAAGAGCCACTTCCACTCTCCTTCAGGACCATCCTGCCTGCAGCTGTAACAGCTCTTGGCTGCCCGGCAGCTGGGAATAACTTTCTTGCTCTCTGGCAGGCACACAGCAGAGTGTAGGGGGAGTGTGTGTGTGTTTGTAAGCTGGAACGCTAAAGCTGAGGAGTGGAATGTCACAATGTCTGAAGTAAAGGGCTCCACAGTGCTTCCTCCTACCCTTGATCTGCCTGGGCTGGTAGACCCCAGTAGGCACAAGAGACTGGCTGTGTATGTCCTGCGTCCCCTAGGCTGATGTCCCAGCAAGGAGGGAGGCCCACCACTCTTCTTCCCCATCTGTACCTTGCATGGGGACAGAGAGACTCTGTATTGGGTTATGCATGAGGTGAATATACCATATATGTATGTGTGTATGGAAGGAAAGAATTTTGACTTGAAAATATTTTTTTTTGGCAAAGATAGCACATCTCTTAAAGGAGATGGCAGAATTGCCAAACTAAGCCTCCAGAAGAAAATATAACAGAGAGTGTGAAAGAAATCCATGTGCAAACATTGGCAAGTGTGAAACACTCAAGAATTTTTGTATGAACATCATATTGTCAGAGCAAAATGAAATTAATTTCGTCTTTGCAAGTGTTTCGAATGAAGACAGAACTGGAGCAAGCGGACGGAGGCGACTGCTCTGAAATTTTTGCAAGGAGCCAGACAGAGCGTAGCAGGGTAAAAGCCAGGAAACCTGAAGGCTGAGTTCTTTTCTTCGGTTAATTAATGCCCGAGAACTTAAGTGCACTGTGTCCCAAGGGTCCCAAGGAGTGGCCAAAAGAGGGACTGGAATTTTATTCCCCTCCACAACTCAATCACAGGCAGAGTTAAGAATTAAGTTCATTTCAAAATATTTGTTGAGCATCCCTATAAAATTTCTTGGGCAAACTATTGCTCAAGGCATCAGAGGAGGGGATGGTCCCACCTCTTTCATACAATCTACAGTCTACAGATCTGAATTCAGGTAACTAGAATCAAAGGCAATGTGAGACAAATACCACGTTGGAAATGTAAGCAAAGTGCCAGGAAATAGGGGGTTCAGAGTGATCAATTCTTTTTTTTTTCTTGAGGATGATTGGCTCTGAGCTAACATCTGTGCTAATCTTCCTCTATTTTATGTGCTGCCACAGTGTGGCTTGATGAGTGGTGCTAGGTCCGCACTTGGGATCCGAACCTGTGAACTTCAGGCCAGCAAAGAGGAATGCTCGAACTTAACCACTACACCACTGGGCCAGCCCAATTCTGACAGAATTGCCTTTATAGGGCCAGGATGGAGTCGGGGAATACTTCACAGAAAAGACACAGACATTTGAACTGAGTCTTGAAACGTGTAGAATTTTGAGAGGAGAAGGGGAAGAGGGATGATATTACAGCTGGAGGTCCTGGACATGCCAGGATTCAAGCAATGATCCGGAGACCTCATACACCCCTGCACTCTTCTTGGAGTCTCTTCTATGGTCAGGTGCAGGGAGAGTGTGATCTTGCTGATGTGCCAGAGGTGCTTGAACGCTAGTGGGAGGGCTGCAGCCCAGCCATGGGCTCCTGTGGGGCAAGCCCCATTCCTGCTCCACTGGCGACTCAGCCAGTACTCTTCTCTCTTCTATACCTTGCCATTCACACTGGCCTTGTAGAGTCTGGTAGATTGGCAGATCCTGGAGTTGGGCAATGCTGATCTCTATTCTCTTTTGGAACTTGTCAGCCATGGTTGTCATATTACAGTATGGCAGTGCTTGGGGCAGGTGAGGAGCCAGTCCCTCCATCCCTCTTCTTCCTCTGAAGGCACAGGAGTTCACCATCCCAGTGGCCCCTAGGTCAAATTGGAGAAGCAAGACTGGACTCAAGTTCTCCCTCTTCTGTTCCACACCTTGCATTTTTGGTGGCCAACACATTGCAGGTTCTCTCTCAGATTTTTGTTCAGAGCATCCTCAAACCCAGGTCTCTCTTCTTTCCACCATTTCTAGCGTCCGCAGAGAGCGTTTCCCCTAGGAGCCTCAGGCTGCTGCTCTTTAGCACTCAGTTTATGTTCTGGTGGGAATGCTCTAGCTGGGCTGTGAGGTTAAGGACCAGCGGAGGACAACTTGTTCAGAGCAGTTGCTACTCTCCACAGTTGCTCCCTGCTGGGCATCAGCTGTTCTCATTACTGGTGGCACACCTGAGCACCTGCCAGTGCCTCCAGATTCTGGCCAGGTGCTCTTAGGAGCACGCACAGTATTCTAGTTGCCAGTGTTGGTAATTGTTGTTTATCCAAAGTTATGAGCTCAGTAAATGTTGCCCGATGAGGCCGAAGTTCTTCTGGGTGTTTGCTTGAGTGCTTCACAGTGGATTCTCTTACTTGGCATCTTAAATTATCTAAAGCGGTTTGTCTGAGAATGTAAAGTTACTTACTGGATGCTAGAATTTTTGTTCGGAAATAGTTTGAACCTATAGATCTTTTTGGGAAGGATTGATGTCTTTATAACATTTACATGATTATTTGTTTTTTCTTTATGTCCTTCTATAAAGCATTGTATTTTTCATGCAGGTCCCTTATAGTTTTTATTAAGACTATACTTTAATATTTTGTGTATTGCTGTTATTGTGAATTAGATAATTTTTAAATTATGTTTTCCAATTGGATATATGTATGTATGTATATATATTTATAAAAATATGTAAAACATATAAGAGCTGTTGAATTTTTATTATTATTTTCTGTTTTGGTTCATGTATGTGTGTGGAAGTGTGTTTTGTTTTTATATAGATAGTTATGCATTGGAAAGAAATTTTATCTCTTTCTACTTACTATGTAACTGTTTTGTTCAATTCATGTCTTTGTGAATTCGCTAGAAGATATATATATTATATATATATATATACATGCACATGTACACATATATATGAATTTTTGTTTAATTTTATTCTATTTTGGGGAGGTCTTCAGTTTATTTTTATTTTTTTATTGAAGTATGGTAGACATACAATATTATATTACTGTCAGGTGTATAACATAGTGACTCAACACTTATTTACATGACAAAATGATCACCCTGATAAGATTAATGACCATCTGTCATCATACAAAGTTATTACAATCTTGTTGACTGTGTTCCCTATGCCGTAAATTATATCCCCATGACTTCTTTATGTATGACTGGAAGTTTGTACCTCTTATCTCCTTCCCTTGTTTTGCCCTTCCCCCAACTCCCCTCTGGCAACAATTAATTTGCTCTCTGTATCTATGAGTCTGTTTCTGTTCTCTTTTGTTTGTTCATTTCTTTTGGTTCTTTTAGATTCCATAATAAGTAAAATCATATTATATTCTTCTTTCTTTGTCTGGCTTATTTCACTTAGCATAATACCCTCTAGATCCATCCATGTTGTCACAAATGGGAGGATTTCATTCTTTTTTATGGCTGAGTAATATTCCGTCACCCCTCTCCCCTCACCCCCCCCACCACATCTTCTTTATCCATTCATCTACTGATGGACACTTAGGCTGCTTCCATGCCTTGGCTATTGTAAATAATTCTGCAATGAACATAGTGGTGCATATATCTTTTTGAATTAGTGTTTTCATTTTCTTCAGGAAAATACCCAGACGTGATATTGCTAGATTGTAAGATAGTTCTATTTTTAATTTTTTGAGGATTCTGTAGTGGTTGCACCAATTTACATTCCCACTAACAGTGCACGAGTGTTCCCTTTTCTCCAGAACAACCTTTACCAACACTTGTTATTTATTGTCTTTTTTTTTTCTGCTGAGAAAGTTTTGCCCTGAGCTAACGTCTGTGCCAGTCTTCCTCTATTTTGTATGTGGGTTGCCACCACAGCACGGCCACTGACAAGTGGTGTAGGTCTGCGCCTGGGAACTGAACCTGTGCCTCTGAAGCAGAGCTCACTGAAATTAACCACTATCTTAACTTAGCTATCTATAACTTAACCATTATCTTTTTGATAATAGTCATTCTGACAGGTGTGAGGTGATATCTCATTGTGGTTTTATTTGCATTTCCCTAATAATTGATGATGTTGAGCATCTTTTCCTGTGCATATTGGCCATTTGTATGTCTTCTTTGGAAAAATGTCCATTCAGGTTCTCTGCCCACTTTTTAATTGCATTATTTGTTTTTTTGTATTGAGTTGTATGAGTTCTTTATGCAGTTTGGATATTAACCCCTTATTGGATATATCATTTGCAAATACATTTTCCCATTCAGTAGATTGCCTTTTTGTTTTGTTGATGGTTTCCTTCACTGTGCATGAATTTTAAAAATGGAGATAAGAGTTGTTGTTGTCATGAGTCCCTCGTTTGTTTATCTGTTGATTTTTATAATGGCACCCATAGAATTTCACTGTTAATTAAAATATTCACTGCTCATCTAAGAAATATTATTATCTGGAATGTTAAGGTAATTCTCTATTCCTAGCTGGCTACGTACTTCTTTTTCAGAATTCAGGAATGGCTCTTAAATGTTGGATATCTATTGAAATAATTATCTTTTCTCCCATGTCCCTGAAATGATGTGTTATATAAATTGATTTACTAATACTTAACCATGCATAAATTTACAAATAAGCCATCTTGGGTCATGTATTATTTTTTTTTGAGTTGTTGCACTAGGTTTATTTTGTTCAGTTTTTTTATATCCATATTATAAAAGTGAGTTTTACCTGCAGTTTTCTATTTTGTGTTTTCTATGTGAGGTTGCAGAATCTGGGTTATGGTAGAGTCATAAAATGAATGGAAAGTGTATCAGATTTTTCCATGGGACTGTGTACAGCACAAGGAGTATTTACTTGTAAAAAATGTGTATAATTTGCCCAAAAACTAACTGGTTAGAGCTTTTTTGGGACGCACTTATTTGATAATGATGTCCATTTCTTTCATGATTATCTGTCTCTTAAAATGTCCTACTTCTTAATTCAATACGTATCATCTCCCAAAATCATCCATTTTAGAGTTATTAACAGAGTTGCCCATAGTTTTCGCGTAACAAAATATCTTCTTCACAGCTCTCGTCATTCCCAATTTTGCATGTTTGTCCTAACTTTTTTTTCAGTTAGACTTCTGAGAAATCTATGCACTTCATTGTTTTAGATGCCATGTGGCTGGGTTCTAAACTCTTTATATAACACTTTAGTTACATTACATTTATAGAATTGAATCAATGTCAATTAATTGCTCCTGAAACTTAATATCAATGAATTAATATCAGTTAATCTCTCTGGCAGGAGGCAGTTTTGGTGAGTAGTTAGAATCAGACATAAGGAGCCCATGAGGAGCCTTCCTTGGAGAGGCAGAGGGCATCAGCAGTGATAGAGGGACAGAAAGAATGGTGAAAAGAGAGCAGCCATCCAGGGAGAGGGCCGGACAGCTGACCCTGATACAAGTTTTAGGTTGCACAGGGCTAGTCGGGTTTGTGTAGGCAACGTGTCCTTTACTTCCTCTTTCTTCACTCCTCTCTCTTTTAAAGTCTGCTTGGTTCTGGAATCTGACCCTTAGTCTTTCCCTATATCCTTCACTCCTTGTTTAGGCTTGAACTTTGTCCCCAGACTGGGTCTTTGGTGGCCTTGGCCAGTCTTTGCTTCAAAACAGGAAGTTCGCCTCAATTGCTAACTTTGCCCCATTTTTAATGCCCTGGGTAGGGAATGTTATTCCACACAAAAACGGATTTTCCATAAAAATGAGAATTGGCAACTTATCCCGTGAACTTCACTGAAAAACAATTCTTTTATATTTAAATAATGGTGGGAGACCCTTAGTAAGGCAATACTTTCTCCTTTTCTTTTCATTGATTATTTTTAGGATACATTAAATGGTAACTAATTTGAATGATTAAGAAATCAGACATGAGAGAAAGACTCAAATGTTATTCATATCTTTTAAAACTGAACATCCTTATTAAAAACATCTGTGTTTCTGACAAAATGGGTCTTTACTCAATGTCCTTTGAGAGACTTAAGTTCTCTCAAGTTGCTAAGTTTTCAACCAGACCATTGGTTCCTTAATGAAAACCATAAAACCACCGGCAGATTTCTAAGGGGAGACCTGATCTTCAGTTTGCTTCTTCTATGAGAAAAAGAAGGGGCTCAAGCGGTGGAAATGTTAACTCTCTAGTTCACCTGCCATTTTTCTCAGAGGCAGATGCCTGGCATACTACCCTGTAGTATTATCAAGGCAAAACTGTGTATCTAGATCCCTGTTTTCAGTGAGAAGTGACTGGAGAAAGCTGAGTGTATTTTATTTCTATCTTTGAGACAAATATTGTATGGTGGTCATTTTTCACCAACTTACTTGCTTACTGGATCTTGACAATTGTATTGCTGGGGCTGGCTTTGGAAGAGCTAAACCGCAGAGGGGTACCCTTTCTCCATCAGTCTGGTTGAGGGGTTCTCTGACCAGAGTTGCACACTGTGGTAAGGTTGCTGGGAGGTGACTGAGGAGTGAAGGACATGTCATCCTTTGCCAAAATAATTGAGTGTTTAAAACATCTTCCAGGATGTTTTCTGCTCTGTTTTATATGCCTGGTTAAGAACTCTGCTCCCAGAGAAACAAATTTGAAGATAATCCATGAAGTGAAATTCCGCCCCATGTTTCTTCTCCTACTTTAATGGGAAAACTTACTCTATATTCTCATGATACCCAAACATTACATACGTACAAATATTTTGCCTTCACTGACTATGGTAAGAGAGATCTCTCTTTTAAGCCAGTTGTTCTCAAAGTTGAGGCTGCGTCTGAATCAATGGAAGGCCTTGTTCAAACACAGATTGTTGAGTCCCACCCTCAGAGATTCTGACTTAGTAGGTTTGGGGTGAGGCCTGAGAATTTATCTTTCTAACTAGTTCCCAGGAGATGCTGATGCTCCTGGGCATTCTTTGAGAAACTCTGCTCTAAACAAACTCATGAGTTAAGTGAGAATGCTCATAAAATTTCTTAAATATCTAAGTTTTCTCATAGCACAGCTTCACAGGTAAGTGCAAATTGGATCTGAAGCATCTAGTTGGGAAAGGAAGCCCAGAATAACGTAGGCTGATGGAGCAATTATGGGAAGTTCCAAATTAAACAGGATGATCAACTTCACAGAACACACACCTAATTGATTCTATTGAATACGGGTTTTGAGGCACCTCAGCTGTGAAGTAAGGTGCGTCATAAATGAGATCTAGTATGACCCAGTGGTAGCTCTGACCTTCCAAATGTGAGCTTCATTAGGCCACCTCCAGGGGAGCACATTGTCTGAGTTCTGGTGACTTATGCAAGGGAACAGCACTGCCTTCCTCAGGTTGAACCACCTACGGTGTCAGTTATGGAGTGTGCCTGACAAGGACCTGGAAGTAATTCCTCAAACAACCAAAACGTACAAACACACATACTTTCAAAGTGGCCATTTTCTTTGAGTTGCCTTCCCACGTCACTTCCTTTGGGACTGGAGGAAATGGCTTTGCCTCTAGCTATGCAAGGTCACCATAGATAGAAGCTCATTTTCTTTGCCAGGGTTAAGCCTGGCTAACGAGGAGAAGACCAGTGTCCCCAGCCTCTGCCCAGGAAGACTTGTCATCTATGCTACACAAAGATGGGAATCAAGCAGGTTCACTATGGAAGCCAAGGCCAGGCCAGAATTTCTGCTGGGCTCTCTTCAGTCAGAGGGGTCATATCACAGGAAACAGTGTTCAACTTCCTCCTTCAGATTGTGTCCTGAACAACAGAGCCTTCAAGCTTTAGGATCTACGTGGAGAGGAAATGAAAACTTGTGCAAAATCAGGCACTTGCCTGATTCCTCCTGTGGCTGAATGACCACAATGATGTCAGTCCCCTGCAAGTGTCCTCTGGGACAGCTCAGCGAACTCCTGGACAACCGGGCACTGCTGGCTCCCCATCTGAATACTGGAACCAAAGTCAAGCTGGTTTGTCTTTGACAGAGTGGCTTTTGAATTCTTAAAATATGTTCTGACTGGTGTCTAGCCAGTGGGAGATGTGATTACAGTAACTGATGGGCCTATGATAGAGACTGCTCTCTGAAAACGCTGTGTTGGGTATTTTGAAAGAGATTCCATGAACGCTTATTTATACATGACTCTGGTTTTCTGTATGTGAAAGGCTTGTGGCTAATGTGTCAAATGAGGACAACCAAACCACCAAGGTCTTTTCCCTAGAAGATGACAGTAGAAGAATTTAGGACTAAGAAAATGCAAGCATTTGAGACAATATGGTCGTGGTTGTAAGGTTTCTTTAATTTTTTTTTTTTGGTTGGGAATAAAGGGAGACGAAAGTAAGGCCAAAATTTACACTGAATTCAGAATCTATGATCACATCTACCCGTGTCCTACTTTCCTGGAACATCCAATTTTATTTAGCAGGTTAAAGCTGAGAGTTTCAGAGTTGAATATTTTTCTTATCACTCTGAGAAACAGTGACTTTAAACACTTAAAAAAACAACAAATACAAAAAGAACATCAAGTACAGCTATACCTTGTACTTCGTCACAATAACTATCTTTGGTCAAGGTTTTTTGATGTAGCTGTTTCTTCCACTTCATTATTTACTGATTGTTCTCGTATCCTTGATTTAATGGGTTTATTGTCTAAGTTTCTATTATTTTAATTCCTCTCATCCCCTCAGGAAGGAATACTAAGCAAACCCAAGGCAATATAGATGATATTTTTCAACTCTTCAGTTTTATCTTTAATCTGCCTTGATTGGTGACAAGGTAGCTTATTCCAGCCATGTGGGTACTAGGATGCTCTTGCTTGTGATGAACAATGTGGTATAAACCTAGGGAGCAGACTGACTCCCAAATAAAAGTCACTTTCAACCTGGTATTTTAGTGCTTATCTGTATGGTTAATTTTATTTCTGTATTTCAACTCTTTTCAAAAAAGCCACTGGGAAATATTTAATTATTTCAATGTAACTTACTTATCAAGCCCGTGAGTGTTTCTTGGCAATGCTGATGACAAAGTCCGATAGCAACTTCCATAGTCTGGAGAGAATTAGGATGTCATTATAGTCTTTTCCAGTCATCAAGAATGAGTTGGAAGAGATCATTATCCTATTTGCAAATGAGACACAGGTATGGGTGTGAAGAGGCCTGGCCATGACCATTCAACAAATGAGAGGTCCAACGAATGATGGGCCTCATTTCTTATGTCTCAGGTATCTCCTTATCCTCAGCAAGACCACGAGGACCACCAAGACATTCAGAAGAGACACTGATCTTTCCTAGGTGTTCCAGTTTGGGGGCCTATAAATGTAATCATTTACTTCACATGCTTACTAAAAATTGATTCGTGAAATTGTTCCTACACAATCTGCATGGGTACCAGTTGCAAGTGGGCAAGTTGAACCAGAGATGTGGTGGTGACTATGTGAGAACAGGCAATCTCTGCTTTGCAACTACGTCAGTCAGGCTTGTGCAGTTCATGCCACCAGCTTGCAAATGTGCTTCTCCACCCGGCGATGGCTCCTTATCATGACAACAGATGAAGATGGCATCCTAGAAAGATAACTGTGATATCTTTCAGAACTGGGTTACATTCCCTCTATTTATTTATTTATTTATTTTGGTGAAGAAGATTGTCCCTGAGCTAACATCTGTGCCAATGTTCTTCTATTTTGTATGTGGGATGCTGCCACAGCATGCTTTGATAAGTGGTGTGTAGGTCCGTGCCCGGGATCTGAACCTGCGAACCCAGGGCCACAGAAGCAGAACATGCGAACTTAACCACTATGCCACCAAGCTGGCCCCTACACTCCCTTTTTTATATAAGAAAATCGTCATAAATACTTTATTATCTCATGTTCCTGGGCTTTTTGTTGTTGTTGTTGTTGATACCTTAGTGGTGATGAAGGGTCTAGCTGACTGAACTGAAAAGTCAGAGCCTGGCGAGGCCTCTCCAACATCAATGATGGAAACTCCAGGCTCCCAAATAGAAGCCTTCTGCCATCACCTAGAGGCTAGACCAGTTGCCTCCTCTCCTGTCTGTTTCCCATTGTCAGCAACATCCCACCCACTAAGCCATTTCACTAAGAAAGTAGTGTATTGCAATGTGAAGAATCTGGGGTCTCAAACTACATATAAGTAGGAAATTTGTGGATATGCTGTAAGAGATCATGAACTTGGGACTGGTGGGCCATGTGGCAGTGTTTTAAAGGCTATGGCACCAGGAAGGTAATGTGCTTACTCACAACGCAAGCATTTTACACCTGCTTCCCTACTCCAGCCTCCGCTTCACACTTTCGTATTGTCTGCCTGGTTCCTACACATTCTTTGGGATCCTTATTAGATTCATGGGGTCCTAGCCCAGGCTTCTTTCGAAGTTATGCTTTTTTTCCTAGTTTCATCTTGTTTCTGCCACAATTGAGTCAGAGCTCTACCTAAATGTTTCTGGTCCTTGCGGAAAAGTGTTCATTTTGTTTCCAGGTACAGCAGTTGAATCCAGGCCATGCTATCTTGTCAAGAACAGCAAGGCCCTGAGCTGCACTGCTGTTCTTTAGGCTGTGGCCCAGGGAGTCCCGGAACTTAGCCTCCTTGTGGTGTGGCTCCTTTAGCTTCCTCAGTCTTTTCTTGGGCTCCTCACCAGCCCACCCCCTCCAGACCTAGGTCATTTGTCTTTCATCTTCTGCCTAACTTCCTCCTAGCTAATCCGTGGCCCGTTAAAATTAATGTTGGCAAAACTTCCTCATTGACATGGGCTGTATGTAAGATGATTCTTGTCAATAGCTACAAAGGATGCACACTCCATATATAAAACTGAAAATGTTCATATTCAACAGATAATTATTAAGTATCTACTATAAAAAGACACCTTACTGGTGCTTTCACAGATGCTCCTTTTATGGCACTGGTGTGAGGTAGGGATCATCATTGCCCAATGAAGGAAATAGACTATTTAGAGAACTTGTGCAAGTTCACACAGCTGGTGAGTGGATGAGCAGTTGCTAGGATTCACAAACCAAAACACTTTCTTGCCACAAGATCAAGGGTCGAGGTGAGGGAGACGCAGGCAACACCTCTTTGTCCAGCTCCAGCCTGAGGCAGTGTGCCTGGGCAGGTCTTATGGAGTGAGGGATGGGGATGGGCAGCAGTGTAAACTGCAAGGATGTAAACTGCAAGGGCCGTTGACTGTTAGTCACTGTTCAGAGCCTAATTTGGGTAGAGAAGCAGCATGAGGCATCGTCACAAATTTCATTCTACTCTCAAATCAATCTGTTCCTGATAGCCTTGTCTCATTGGGAGGCGGAAGGAGTGACACACAGGTGAGGGGGAGCTGAAGACACAGACACAGGGGAGCTGAAGCTGCTGAGACTTCCCTGAGGCTCTCTCAGGGTTGTGAGTTTGGGGGTGGAAAGGAAGAAGCAGTTAGGAGTTTATCCTCCAGGGAGGATCTCGGCACATTTTAATTCCATTGTCCCCTTTCTCTGGACTCTTGCTCCACACACAGAAAGGTGAAGGAAGAAGAGGATAGTGAAGTGGTGATAATGCTGAAATTAATTTCAGATGTTATAGGATGTAACCACGCTTTCCTAATTACCATGTATTGCATAGGTCTATTTTGGGAAGTTTCCTATGTTTATCAATGGCTAGGACTTCAAGTTTTTTTGAATTTCTCTCATCTTGTAGAGTTCTAGACACTCATGTGTTTTTAATAAGTGTTTACTAAATAAACTGAATGAAGACATGAATAAAAGAGATTTTTCTGTTCCTAATTTCTTAATTCCTGTCGCTTTGTGCTCCTATTCAACAAATATCTATTCAGCACCCACTAAGATGCATGGCTGCCATCAAGACAGATGAGAACTTTTCCCTCTGGAGCTTACATGGCGGCGGAGTAGAGAAAGATGATAAACCTACAAAACAACTGAGTGAGAGAGTGACAAGTGCTGTCAAGAAAATAAATCAAGTGGGGTTGGCCTGGTGGCATAGTGATTAAGTTTGCGCTCTGCTTTGGTGTGCCAGGGTTCACAGGCTCGGATCCCAGGCGTGGACCTAGCACGGCTTGTCAAGCCATGCCGTAGCTGCATCCCACATAAAATGGTGGAAGATTGGCACAGATGTTAGCTCAGTGACAAACTTCCTCAAGCAAAAAGAGGAAGATTGGAAATAAATGTTAGCTCAGGGACAATCTTCCTCACAGAATAAAAAAAGGAAATAAATCAAGTAATGGGATGGAGTGATGGAGGTGAGGATGTTCTTCAGCTTGGGTGGTCAGGAAGGGTCTGAAGAGGTGTCATATGAGCTGAGTTCTCTATGGTGAGAAGGAGCCAACCATGCACAGATTTGGAGAAACCTCAAGTGTGAAGGTCCTCATGAGATGAAGCTGTTCCAGGAACCTGTGTGGACTGAATGTACCGTTATCACCATATTAATTTGCTAAGGCTGCTGTAACAAAGTGCCACAAACTGAGTGGCTTATACAACAGAAATTTGTCGTCTCAGTTCTCGTGGCCAGAAGTCTGAGACCAAGCTGTCTGCAGGGTTGGTGCCTTCTGAGGCTGTGCGGGAGAATCTGTTCATGCCTCTCTTAGTTCTGGTGGTTTCCTGGCAATCTCTGGCATTCCTTAGCTTATAGATCTCTGCCTTCATCTTCACATAACTTTCTCCCCATGTGCGTATCTTTATCCAAATTTCCCCTTTTTATAAGAATGCCAGTCATTCAGGATTAGGGCCCACCCTAATGACGTCAGCTTAACTCAATTATCTCTGTAAAGACCCTATCTCTAAATAAGGTCACATTCTGAGGTACTAAGTGTTCGGGCATCAACAATCTCTTTTTGGAAGACACAATTCAACCTGTAACATCACAACACATGAATGTGCTGAAATGTCCCTGTTATATGTACTCACATAAGTTTATTTGGTTTTTTTCCTCTTTCATTAGATAGCAAACCCTCTAAGGTGTGTGAGTTAATCATTGCTCCTCTTGAATCTTTCCACCTCCTCACAGACTTAGTTTCTGGCTGATAAAGGAGCTTCAGAAAAGCTTCCAACAGACTCAATGTTCAACCCCCAAAACCAGGAGATCACCTTCACTGTGGGCAAAGTATTGTTTAACCCCGAAACTTGGGAGTCACCTTCACTGTGGGAAAGTGGTCTTCACTCATGTCTCCAGTGGGTTTTAGGAAGATGCCCAGTGAAGTCCATATATTTGAGAGGGGGCTGGGCAAATGGACTTGTCTTTTTTTTTTTTTTTTTTTAATAAATATAGGCTTTGTTTCCTTTTTGGAACACTCTGATCAAAACAAACTGATTAGGCCATGCACATGGTCACAATAACAGGTGGTTCAGGAGGTCCCCTGTGGCTTGGTGGCCTGCAGAGCCTAGCCTCCTTAGGACCTGGGAGGAAGGCAGTGTCTTGGTTGGGCCCCTCAAGGAGGCCACAGCACGCAGGGGAGCCAGCGGTGCATGTCTGCAGCTGGCTGTGGCCAGCTCTTGGCTCGCCGAGCGACTAGTAGGGAAGTGCAGACAATGCTGAGAACAATGTAGGACAGAGAACTCTTGACGAAAGGAAGCGAGATTTGTCAGGGCATTTTCCCCCCTGCTGCTCTCAAGGTTGAGCTTTGTGAAGCATGCCTCTCTTCAAAGTCTGAAGGGAATCAATCATTCAATGATGGTGGATCTGTCAGCCATAAGGAAGAGCCTGTAGGTCTTTTAAATAACTTCCCTTTTGTAGAAAATGCACCTGATTGGGCACAAGTGACCTGGGCTCAGGTCCCAGTGCCACCCTCAGTGCATCTACATGACTTTGGGCAAGTCGCCCAACCATGAGAGGTCACAGGTTTTTGTCTGTGAAATGGCGTACAGTACCACTTTCCTCCAGTGGTTAGGAAAACCAAGTTAAACAAGGAAGAGGATCTATCAGAGTATAAGGTGATCTGTAAACCATTACCAACATTACTTAGATGATTTTCGTATTTGTATGTTTCATCAAAGTTAACAACATAGAAGGAAAACATTGAATCAGAAAAGAGATGCAAAGAAGTTGAGAAAGGGGAGCAGTGGACTCAGAGGATGAAGGGTTCTTGGAGGAAGATTTGTCCTAAAGTGGCGCTTCAACCTTTTTCCTTCAAGCAGGACCTAACCCTGGGCAGGCGCAGAAACTGCCTCACAAGGGCAGCTGCAGCCGTGTGTTTGAATGGCTGAGATAAGTTTTTGAACGATCATTTATTCAGCTCACTTGGGGATATATTTTACAAGAGCAGTATTCTTAAAAAACTCAGAAAAAGAAGACTGGCTTTCGAGTGGACTGAACCCAATGGGTCTGCTCCCCTTTTCTGGGACTCTCTTGGCTTTGTTCCCCGCTCCATAGCTGGCGTCCTCCTGGGTGGGGTGAGAGGTAACATGACCACAGGAGTTCCCAGCATCCCCAGGTCAAGCAGCTGCTCCAGATCTGGGAGGTCACTGATGGAAGCTCTCTCAGAAGGGCAACGAAGCTTCCTTCCCAGCAAACCTCTCCACATTTCTCATGAGTTCTAATTTAGTTCCCTGTGATTTCAAGGGCAAGGGGACAGGATTACTTTTAGGAACTCGGGGGTGGGGGCACATGACCTGAATAAGACCCGTGTTCTGATAAGTCAGAGGGAGGGGGCCTGAGGCCAGGTGGGTAAGCAGCTATGCGTGTCCCCATAACATAGCTGAGACTGGAATTCGGGCTTCTGGGTTCCCAGTCAATCTTGTTTCCTCCCCTGAAGGGCTAGAGGGTCAGTAAATTAAAGGAGGTAGAGACAAGCTGAGTGGCATCTGAGCTAGAGATCTGGGCATGATGTTCACACGTCTCCGTGGCTGGGCTGGGGCTGTGAGCGGAGCAGAGGATGGGGAGAACTGACGAGGAGTTCGTGGAAGAGGACACAGAAAAGCTTCAGGTTGTGCCAGAATTGAGGATTACCTTCAATGGGTGTAGGTTAAGGGGTCGTGCTTCCCTGCGACTCCGTATTAGCGGAATATTAGGGGAACTTTAGTATTAAGTGAAGTGACCCAAGTAGGGACCTGTGCTTGGTTTAATGCTCTACTGTCACTGCTTTGAAATTCTTAAGAATTTTGAACATTGCACTGGGCCTTACAAATCATGTAGCTGGTCCTGGACTGGTGTAGCGCGAGACACACGTATTAACAACGTGCTCATTTTACAGATGAGGAGACTGAGGGTAGACAGGTTAAGTGACTTCCCTAAGGTTACTCTGCTTTACTAGCAGCTAACTCCAGCCCTGGGTCTTGCACTTCCCAAACCAGTATTTGCAGTGATTTATCGATGCAATGTGTACATTTTTGAGTATCTGCCAGGTACATGACAATGGCTCTCCATAACTGCCCCATGCCTTCTACAGTGAGCCCCTCCAGCTCTGTGTTTGTCACTGGGACTCCCCCTGGACGGAGTTGATGTCAAGTTGGGCCTGGCTGGGTGCAAGTGTGGAGCCTGGTTGTCTTCCCTGGAGCAGTTTAAGCAGAAGAGTACGGGTTACTGACATCCAGGTACACTGTGCTGGGACGTCTGAGGGGTGGGAGGTGGCTTCTGACTTAAACGTCCCCAAGGTCTCTGCCATTAAAACTTCCACAATTCTAAGTCTTTATTTTTCTATACTGCTTGACTGAAAGCAAGAAACATTTGAGTTTTGTTGAGTTTAGAATCCTTCTTGGTCTGAATGGGAGGAACTGCCCTTATTTTTAATAGCAAGTAATGGAGGAAGATCCTTTTGAAATGGGGCCTTGTCCTATCCTCCATTTCTGAAACAATAGAATTGAAGAAATCTAAAATCCACTGTTTGAACAGGTCCCTTCACGTGGGTGGGAATCTATGAGGATATTATTCAAGTTTATTTTCTGTACTGGTTAAGCTTTCACATGTTAGCCTTTGAGACAGAGATGCCACTTTGTTAAAGCAATCTACAAATTACTGGATAATTACATAAACCCTGGGCAGCCACATTTCCTAATACATGTGCGCCTCTTCTCATGAGGCCCAGGACAATACTTCCGATGCAACAATTCCAAGAAGTTCTATTCAAATAACACTCTCTCCGAAGAATTTCTCCTGCTTAGTGGGAGCTAGGGGATATAATTAACGTGAACACTTGGTTTAGAATAGGACTCTAGAGAATTTAGAAACCGAGGGATTTGGAACATCAAACTACCTCCTAGGATTTAGACCCAAACAGGAAAAAGCTTCAAAATAAAACAAAATTAAAATTACTAAATTAATAGTCCAAATTTAGAAATGTATAATGAATATTCATTTTTTTTTCTTATCTGGAGGCTGCGCAATCCCAGACTGGGATTTTTCCTTTAATGTGAGAGGAAAGGAAGATAAGCGTCTATTGATGAAGGGTACTTACGACCTTTCTTCCAGGCTCCCGGAGCGATGTTTGGGGAGCTCTGCTGAGGTGAGTATAGTTATTTATGTCGAAGACAGCACAAGAATGAAGCACAAAACTACAGGAGGAAAAGAGAGAAGGGAAAAGGGATTCTTTTTACTCCTGGAGTGAATCTTTAGAGAATTGCAATGCTTTCTGAATTGTTAATATCACTGGTTAGAAAGTTCAAGTGTATAAACATTTTTCAGATGATATCTCCACATCTTGAGACAATGTCATAAAACACACTCAGGGCTGGGCCTGAGAATTTCTGAGCCCGTGTCATGGTTCAATTACCAGATTTTTTATCTGCTTTTCTCACAGTGGTTCCAGACCTGAACTAATAAGGGGCTGTTTCAAAGTGTTCTCTTTAAGGATGCTGAAAACAAATCTTTCAGGAAGTTCTAAAATCATTCTAGAATCTGAGCACTGTCCTATACCAGCGACTCAGTTTGAACTCCCTCTTTTCCCAATGACACCATTCATGTAGTTCGTAGTGTGGTCCGTCCTCTTCTACGTCTGTGGAAATGCCTGAGCATCACTGGGCAGGATGGTCTTCATCAGTCCACAAGGGACTGGGCCACCTGCTGTAAAATGGCCCTGTTCCTTGCCACTCCCCTGCAAGAACCTCACTGGAAGTCGCTGTACCTCATAACCAGAGGTCCACAAAGGGCAAGCTTCTCCCCTTGACCCATAGCCAAAGGTACCTTGCTTGGCCTAATTTTTGTCAGGAAGGGGATAGCCCCTTTTTTGACTTACGTTGTTTATTTTCATGAAACTGGTCTTAAGTGATAGAGCATGCACCCCCTTGGGTTGAATTCCATGGTTCTCCCTAGAAGTGGCGACAACACTGGGCTCTGTTCCAGTCAGTCAGTTCTGTGATGGGTGCTGTGAACTTGGTTTATCCTCTCAGGGAATCAGGAAAGTGGCCACCTGGTTCAAATGTCCCTTAACAACAATATCTATAGTGCATCCTAGGATCTCTAGGGTGCTCTGTGACGTATAGTGCATTCGAAGACGTATTGAGTGCTCCAAGGTCTATAGGGTATTTAAGATTTCAAGGCATGGAGTTCTAGAAATGTAAGAAAGGAATTGGTTGAGATTTAAAATTTTAGTTTACTAAAGCGTGTGTGCATGCATCACACTAAAACACGCTGTAAATACTGGTATATCTAGAGTGTGGGTCTGGGGTCCAGCCTAGGGCTCCTCACCAGGCATTGGTGATTCTGAAAGTCTTTGTGGACATCGTGGGGAATGAGCATAGTCACACACACACACACACACACTCACACACGTTAGGTGAGGTCGTAGAGAAGGTGTCCCTCTTTTGCCTTATCAGATGCACCTTTGCCCTGATCAGTCTCCCATTGATCCTTGGTCACTTAACGCCTACTCATGGTTAACCTCTTTAAATTAGAGCTGATGTATTTCTTGCTTCTGACCTGCCTGTGGTTATTCAGAATTCGGTCTTAGAGAACCTAGTTTTCCTGCCCTGACTGAGCTTCATCATTTTCCGTAGCTGTGGCCATTTCTGTTCCCATTTACTACTGCATTGGTTTGTGCAAAACCAGAAGTCAGAAGATCCAATTTAGTGTATTTGCACTCTGTCAAATGTCCGTGCGATGCCTGTGACAGCTGTAATGAGGGGGAGTTTCTAGGCCTCCTTGCTTTATGCTGCAGGGAAAGACATCCACGGGGCCAAAGACCACTGGAAGGTGTTTCACAATTACCCTTTTCTCTATGTTGTTCTCATCTTTATCCTGCTTTTTTTTGTCTTCCCCATTGCTAACTGGTCCCCTGACTGCAGCAGCTGGAGTTATAAACTGCTGCAACAAAATGCCTCGCACCCGGGGCTCGCTCTGCTGTTTGAGTATTTCACTCTTACTTGATATGAATTCCACCAACAAATTCTGACTCCTAGGGTTTAGGAACCAAGTGGAGGTGTCGATGGAACAGCATCCAGCGCACATCCTTATTTAATGTGTCAGTCCTTATCAGCGTCTGATTAGAGATGGCGGGGTAATCCTGCAATGCTGCCTGTTAGTAGGTGACCGGGGCTGATCCTGTTACTGTCATGAAGCAGCTGTGCTGAGTGATGACACATGTGGCAGGTCTCACTGACCTGTCTTGCCCAGCCATCCAGTGCAGGACACCTTTGCAGCCTGGCCAGTTTCTCGAGGGTGATGACAATTCAGATAAAATTCTTGTTCACGAATTCTTTAAATCAACTGAAGTAAATTCCAGACTTATTGCCAGAAGTGAGAGTGCGGTAGAGACCTCAGTGAGCCTCATAAGATCCTGAGCAAGTGGCAGGGAGTCCATAATCCCTCCATAACGATGTGCTTGAGATGCGTCTAGACTTGTCCTTGAGTAGAGTCTTCTTTGAGATCGACTGAGGGTCTTGCAGATTTGCTTTAGTATTTATTTAATGAAAGTTGTGGGAAGTTTGTTTTTATAAGCAAGCATTAGTCATGTTGGGTAGTTCTTTCTTTATAGAAAGGCATCCAATAAAGGAAAGATTTAGAAGACTCTGTGTCCATGTTTGTGTATACACAACAGGGTCAAATGTGTCTAAAAGCCCATGTTGCTCTGATTCTCCGTAGGCAGCCTCTATTACCTGCTATCCACTCTGAATCTGGAAATGCCTGTAATTTCACACTGATGGAACAGTCAGTCATTTCAAAAGGCATCTGCGTGGGAACAGTTATGACCATTTTTTTTTTTTAGTATAAACCTTTCGTAAGGAAAAGAAGCCATGAAACCATGCAAACTTTGAAAAAGCATTTAGTTTGTGTCAAAGGTGTTATGGGCAACGAAGAAAAAATGGTGGTATGTAGTTAACGTTTAGGACCCTTTGTCAGCAAAGGACACTTACCTAAGCCTGGGCCTCAGGAAACTCAAAAGGCAAGCTCCAGTTCCCACATCAAATTGCCTGCCAGCCCTTTGGTAAGCCTTGGCAGGCTTCCATCTCTGTCCTGCCCCAGTCTGACCTCTGGAGCCTAGGAGTGTTGGCACCTTCTGAGTACTCAACGGCATGAATGGCCAGCGGCCAGTGCCATCTGAGACTTCAATCAACTCGATACCAAAGGTTAATCTCTTTTTCATGAATCACTTGATTTGTAATCTGCTGCAGGTATTTCCTAGCAGAAATCCTTTTTCCTATGACACCTGTTGGTTCATATTTTCTGGGATGGCTCACCGACCTCTTTAATTTCTGAACTCTCTTCTTCGGATGGTAATTTTTTTTCTCTTTTCACATAGATCTTGTCATCCCTGAGCATCGGACAGATTGCATTCATGGAATTCTCTAGTTTGAGCTGTTCACATATTCCATTTTTTCGAATGCTGTACCTGGGTTTGGAAATGTTTCCGTGAGAGGCAGGAGTGCTTTTTAGACCTTCATTCCTTCAGAGCACAGGGAAATGTTATAGTGATGGAATCCCACAAATAGTTCATGATTTTCTGAATCCCGCAGGAGGGGGACATTGGGGTTTTTGTTAGTGGAACGTGTGCATCTAAGATGATCACAATGCTCATTCAGAGAAGCAGAATCACCTTGGGCGATTCTTCTCTATAACGAAAATAAACACATTTTCTTCTCCTCCTTCATTTTTCTTGCCTACAGCCTTCTCTTTCCCTTGGAGTTTGGGTATGACCTGTGTCTGGTGTCCTTGTGGCCTCTTAGGCCATTTTAGGAGCAACATTGTCTATGAGGGACGAAAGGGGGAAAGGTAACAGGTAAACAGTCAGCGACGATCAGTTGCTTTGTTTACATTTCTCCACAGTAAATTGGAAAACTCCAATAAAAAGGAACTTTAGAGCAAGTAATTTTTATCTAAAGTCTTAATCCCCATGACTGTTTCTGTGACCTGCCCTGAAGGGAGCATGGAGTATAGGTCCTTTCCAGAATGTGCTACAAAGTTGTCCACACGCACCCTTGCAGAGATTACTAGCATGAGTCTTAGGGCAGGTGGCCCTGGGTCTGACTCTCATGTCCACCAGCTGTTTGTCACTGAGTGTCCCAGGGCAAGTCTCTGAGCTTCATTAAGTTTAATATTTAGTGTCTTTAAAATGGGAATGACAGTTCTCTTCTTGTAGGTGGCTGTGAAGATTCAATGAGATGGTTGTGTATAAAGTACTTAGCACAGGGAAACCCTAGGAAATGCTCAATAAATGATAGGCATTAAAATGATCATAGTATTGTTTCTATGAAGAGGGAATCAGTGAAAATAAACATTAAAGGAAAAACATGAAGGAGGAAAAGAGGGACAGAATACATGTAGATGTGTATGTGGGTGTGCATGTGCGTGTGTGCGTGCTTGTGTAAGTGGGTTCAGCCACGCTTCCTTGATGGCGATAGCACTGTGTGAAGCGTCCAAAATACTCTAGTGTGTAAAATGCAGCGTCAGTTGTTTGGAGGCGAATGAGATGACAAGGGTGAGCCTGCACAGGTCTGGAAGCCAACTCTCCATCGTGTTGGTTCCAAATTTGCACTACTGTGGGGTGCATCGTGGCCCAGTTTCAGTGCATTTCAACTTCTGGACTTGGCTGTATCTGAAGGATTTGGCCCTGCTAGATGCCGTAGCCGTGTTCCTCCAGTGACTGATGAGCTGGTGTGTGGCCTCTCGCCTTATTCCCTGCACCCTAGGATGGCTTGGACCCTTAGCGAGGTCTCTTGGAGAGCCAGATTTCTAAGGAGGACATCCGGGCTGGAGAGAGCTCTGGATCTAGCTGAGTGGCTTTTCTTCACTAACACAGAGCAAAGGGTGCCCAGGAGGGGCAAGGAGAGGTGGCGCTAGAGGTGGGAGAACACCCGGAAATCTGTGATCTGGGATCGAAGAGGGTTAGGAACACAGGGATGGCACAGAAGCAGGAAAAAGCTTGGAGGAGGGGAGAGGCAGGGCGAAAAGCAGCATTTTACACTCCTTATGAGGAAGTTCCAGGCCCTGTGTCACCATCATCATGAGCTGCAATGGGAAGCACGAAGCCTCTGGAGTCTAAAACCCACCATTTAGCGGAATGTTAGGCTAGTTACTGAACCCTCTCATGCCTCAGTTTCCTCCTTTGTAAAGTAGGGATAATAATCCTACTTTTGTCATTGGGGCGTTGAGAGGAGCTAATCCAGGTAAATGGCTCAGCATTGTGCGTTACACAGAGTAGGTCTCTCATAAATGTTTGCTGTTACCATTGTCACAGGAATGGGCCTAAGAGTCTATCTTCGTGTGTTTCAATTTTCCTGACCACGGGACCATTTCTTCTCTCAATCTCTTTCATTTGCTCCACTCCTGCTTTGTGTTCAAGAATCTTCAAAATCCCTATCAAAGGCACTTGTTAAGCATTTAATGGCACGTGACTCTCTGCTCCATGCAGTATAATTATCCAGCTTCCCTTCTGAAAGTGAAAGTGGTTTTCTAAGCTGCCTTGGAAAATATGTGCCTGCTTGTTGGGTCCAGTGTTCTGGGACCAGCAGGTGCTGAGCAGAGCCGGGGGGCGCCTCCTGCTGGGTATGGATCAATGATAGTGGGAGTCAGGGAGCTGCCATCAACTGGCTGAAGAGACCTTTGAGGCACAGATAATTCTAGTCCAGCTCAATGCTTAACGAAACGACAAAAGAACGATGAAAATATGGGTTTAAGTGCAGCCAGACTTTAAAAATGTAGCTTTATCCCAGGCTGGTCATCTCTAAACTTTTTTTTCTTTTGGTGAGGAAGATGGGCCCTGAGCTAACATCTGTTGCCAATCTTCCTCTTTTTGCTTGAGGAAGATTGTCACTGAACTAACGTCTGTGCCAATCCTCCTCTACTTTGTATGTGGGATGCTGCCACAGCATGGCTTGATTTGTGGTGCTAGGTCTGCAACTGGGATCTGAACCTGTGAACCCTGGGCCACCGAAGTGGAGTGTGTGAACTTAACCGCCATGCTACCAGGCCAACCCCTCTAACATTTTTAATAAAGCTGTTCTGCTGCAGGTACTTCAAAAAGATAATGTATAAGAAGGTTGTAGGCTATCAATTTAGAGAAATGAGAACAATTCAACTGTTTCTTTTAGAAGATAAGTGATGTTAGCACTCATAGGTTGAACTGTTGATTTCAGCAAATGAATGTTAAGAAAACAGACTTGAATAAGTTTATGTAAAATCCAGGAAAACCTATGGAGCCTGGTTGCATAAGGAGCAAAGGAGTGCTGAATAACTGAATTTCTTTTTAGGGAGAAAAAATAAATGAGCATCAGAAAATGTTTTCTTTGGTTTCAATGAAACTGAGAAAGGAGGAAGAAAACAAGTTCTTGTAAGAAAAAGATGAAATAAAAAGGAGAATACGGCAAAAAAAAAGAAAAAGAAAAAGAAAAAGAAAAAAAAGAAAACTGGGACAGATTCCCAAACAGCATACATGGCAGTGACAAAGACTTGGAAGAATAAGGTCAAATTAGCAAAAGCGGCTGTCAGACAGCACTTGCAGAAGACATAAAGAGAGGGCAAAGAAAATGTTTCTTCTTTTCTTTGTTAGACAGGGATGAAAAGCCAATAATAATGCCATCAAAAGAATAGAGATGTTTGATGCCCCTTTAAAAAACCTCTATACTTAAAAAAAAAAAAAAGAACAGGAAATAGGAACAGAAGACAAATAAATTCGGAGGGTGGAGGACATAGGCGTGGTGGATGATGTTTTAAATGGGTTAAGGGTATTAAAGTCAGAAGGCTTGGTGTACTTGCATTTCGAGGTAGGAAAAAGAAGCTGCCAAAGTCATTTCAGGAATGAATTTATGCAATCGGGGAGGAACCCAAAAATTGTAAAGAGCTGTCACACCCATACACACCCATACACACACACACACACACGAAGATTTAGGCAATGAACTTTAAGGAAGAGTCTCTAAATAAATCAGCAAGTATTTTGAATAAAATACCATGCAGGGTAAAATCTCTCATACCTAAAGTGAGCCTCTCTGGCTAAGGCAGCTTCTTGCTCTATAGAGGGACCGGCCTTGTGGTGAAGGCAACTTAGAGGGTACAATATGTTTGGCTTCGGAGAGACCCTGTGGCAGTCCAAAATGATACTCAGCAAACTAAGTAATATGACCAGACCAGCTACTGCGTGTGTTTCTCCTTTGTTCCGGATGGAACCTATTTCATGCTTCCTGGGCTCTCCGTGTCTGATTTGCCATCATTTTTCCAGTTTAATTTTACAGCAGAATGTATCTGAAGAGAAATGGATTTCATGCATTGTATGACAATTTACCTCTGTTACAAAAGGAATCTTTGGTGAGATTTGAAATGAATTTTGATTTGACAATAATATTTTTATTGACTCTCCATAGTAACCTAAAAACCGTCCCATAGTTTTCACAGGCTTTCAATAAAGTAGCACGTTTTATAACTCAGTCATGTTTATGAGTGTTTATTCTTTAAAAAGACAAACTAGGAAATGCTAAACATTAAGACTATTTAATAACTTATCCTGGGATATTTTGTACTTTTGCTGATCATTTTATCAAATTCCCTATGGAGAAATTCTGCTAATATTGTTCTCACCCACCCTTATCAGTGAAAATTGGACAATCTACCCACTATATTGAAGGAAACAGGGGTCAACAACTCAGCAAAATGGATATGGTCTTCATTCTTTGAGTAGACTGAGGCCTTTCCTTGACATACAATATGATCACAGGTTCTGCTTGTGTATTCAATTACGTAGCAAATAGTTTCTGAGTTTCTACCATATGCAAGAGAGTGTGCACCTTTGTTTTCTCAGAAAGAGTGGGGCTTCCTTTAAGGTGGGAGGATGTTGTAACCCCAGTACCGTGTATTATGGCCTGCCTATAATGGTGCTTCATACATATTGGTGGAATTGAAATGAGCACTTAGCATTTGCCAGAGTCTATGTTAGGCTGTGGGTCCCATCCTTCTGATTTTCTGCAGAAGGCCAAGAAGAAAGCTAAAATAGGGGCAGAAACAGAGGAAAGGCTGCTTACAGAGTAGAAGGGACATTTACTTGAACCACATCTAACAAACCAGAAACATAAAGTCAGTGTTTTCCTGCCTTAAGCGACTCACTTTTATTTGCTCCAAGTTCATCTGAGAACATAGATGTTGAGTTCACTCTTCAGGGTGCTCAGAGCTTCCATTTCCAAATACTGCCATGTGCACCTGGACATTTGAAACAGAGTCAATGAACAGGCCTGGAGGGGATGCGGTTTCATCTTCCTTGGCCATCGCCCAGCTCATGCACGGAGAAAAGGGCTTAAGGCATTGTTACCATCATCATTGGACATTCTTACTTCTCTTGCTGCTGAAAAGGGTCTAGAGGGAGAAGTCACCACTGGCCAAAGTGATGTGGACAGATATAGATGGGATCTCAGATATTCATACTCTAAGGATGGTTGGGGTGACTAGGAGAGTTGTGTATTTTGCTGTCAATAGCATTAAAGAACCAGGGTTTATCTACCCCAGAGGGCACTTGAGCTTGTAGGTTCAGGGATAAACATCTCTCCTGTTAAAACAACAGGGCCTATCTAAGTGGGAGGGTACTTTTCAGGGCCAGGCCTTGTTCTTATAGATGGTGTAACACTGAGGGGTGCCTGATGCTCTCATATTATTGATTCTATATTTAGTAGTTGTTTTTAGAGGCTGCGTATATTGCTAAATATCATGAAATACATTCATTAATAGATTGTGAATTAATTTGTGTCTTTCTTTGAATGTTTAAAATGTTTACTGATTATAGGGCTTGTCTTAAAAGTTTTTTCAAATCTTAATTTTGGTTGATGCACATAATTAATGTATTAATACATATTGTCTTTTGAAACAAATAGTTTATACCTCAAGCTTTTGTGGAGATGCATATTTTTTCCTTTTTAAATCTTAAATTCTTTAGCTTCTGTGAAAAAAATTGGTTAGCTGTTCACCAAACCAATTTCCTTGTTTCCTTGGGTACATAGCTAGACTATGTTTCTCAAAACAGGCTGTATGATTGCATTCTAGACAAAAGGATGTGGGTAGAAATGATGTGTGTCATTTTTAGGTCTTGACCATGAATGATCCTTCATGTTGTTCTCCTTCCACTTTCTTGATGAAGATGAGCATGACCACCATGGAAGCCACAGGTTGAAATGGCAGAGCCACAAGGTGGAAGGAGTCTGGGTCCCTGAAACACTATTTGTAGGTCAGCTGCCTCCTGTCAGGAATATTCATTTCAGACTTGATGTGTACAAGAAAGAAACTTCTATCCTACTTGAGCCATTATATAGTTTTGGGCTTGTTTGTTACAGTAGTATATTATATTATAGTATTAGTATAGTATAACTAATATAGTCCCTGAGAACCCTTAAAAAAATGTTAAGCAGTGTTCTGCGATGGAAAGATCATGTATTTTGGAGCACAGCAGAACTGGGTTGGAGTCTGGTACTTGATTGCTGAGTGGACTGTGATGAGTTACTTAACTTTTTGGAGTCTCTACTGGGACATTTTCAACGGAGACAAGAAGTAAGGCCTGAGCTACTTGGTCTATACAAATTTTGGGCTTGTGTGAGTTTACCCCATGTTAATGGGCTCATTCTCTGGGTAAGCCAGTGTGGACCAGATAGGAAAGGATTAGGAAATTCCTTCCTCCTTCCCCCGCTGCCTCATCATGGCTGATAGTTCAATACGTAGCTAGAAGTTCCAGTTTGCTAAGGGGCCCAGAGAAGATAAGAGTGAAAGCCATTCCTATAAGATGTCAAAAGTAGCTGAATCTGGCTTCACATCAGTGTTTCTCAGAGTTAAAGGTGCCAGGAATCATATTTGCAGTTACTATTTAACGAAAGCATCACTTGGTCCTGCCCTGGCAAAAGAGGTGAAATATATATATTTAGTAGAGAACGGGAGGGCTTCATCAGGCACAGTTTGCATGCAAACAGATCTGCTTGCAGCTAGAGAGCAGTGATCTGAATATTACTGACCAAGGCCAAAGGAAGTAAAATTCCCGGCTGTAGACACAGCCTTGCCCTCCCTAAGGGATGTCTGTTTCAGAGCCATTTTTGATTTCTTCCTTTCCTGATGCTCAAGGGTGAGTGGTTCTCGCTGGGCTAGCAGGTGTGAAATACTGTCTTTTTTCAAGTCCTTGGGCATTTTCTCATTTGGGGACTTACTTGGGCTGTGATGTACCTAGAGGGCTCAATTAAGTGGCCCAGCTGGGGAAGGGAGAATTGAGTAGCAGGGAATCCACTTTTTCTATTGAGAAGAACTCAGCCAGCTCAGAGCACTGATTCTTTCACATTTTAGACTCTACACTGAGTAGATATCGACTTTTAGAGACTAGTTAAATTGCTAAACGTCATGAAAAATTTCCATTGGGGAAGATTGTGAATTAATTTATGTATCTTTTTGAATATTTAAATTATTTCCTGCTTGTAAGGCCTGTCTTGATACTAAGCTAGACTCAAGGGCTCCCTGGAGCCCTGGCCTGAGCTTCCTGGACAGGTGTTTCTAACCCTAACCTTCATGGCCTCAAGACTGGATTATCCAGACAATATTTCAAATGGTGACTTTGTTTTGCCAGCGCAGGCGGGCACAATCAGAGTCCTCCTTACTTTGGTTTTCATGTACCTTTTCCTGTAAAAATAGATGCAGAAATAGACCATCCAGTCTACTTGTATCAATTTATCACTATGAGTAGAGAAGGATGGAAATTTATTTGAATAATGTTAAAAAAAATGAGAACACTTATTTAAAGAAAACTATCTGTTGGGATAATATGAATGTGTTTTTGTATTATTTAGTACAGTCCATCTGGAATTCTCAAGGAACTCAGGTTATCTAGGTCAATGGCAAAATTACATAGCTTGATAGAATGCTGCTGGATAAGATTCTGTCTTATTCCTTTCGTATGTAAATGGATTGTTTACTCAAGAAAGGGATTGTTGTCAACTCTGCTTTTTTTCTCTAACTCTCTTAGGTCCCCAGATTGTGGGGCAAAATTGATTTAGCAGTTCAAGTATCTAGGACTAAGAGAAGTAAGTGATATGGGGTTTCTGACCAATAAGACACCTTATCAACACCCAAAGACCCACAGGAGTGGACGTTATTGTTGCCATGGAGCACTAATGATGTTGTTTGTCGTAAAAAAGAATGCAAGCAGCCTGCAAGCAGCAGAAAAGAGAATGTACGAGGTCAGCCTTAAATGGAGGAGAATGGGCAGAGGTGGCCAGAAATCCTCATGCTCAGCTCGTTTCTATCGTTGGCTCTCCTGTCCTCTTAAAGACCAAAGAAATTACAATGAACCTTTTTCTCACCCAGTTTCTGTGTGAGTGTGTGTGCACGTGTGCATGTACGTCACGATGTTATGGCCAGTCTTAGATATTCAGGGAGTGATATGGATGACAAATCCAAATTCAATGGTTTAGGCTTGATCACTTCAGCCAAGCCTTGCCATCGTTAGCTGTGTTGATGTCACATCTCTTTCTCTGCCTCTGGCCCTCTCTCTCACACACACACACACCTGGAGAAGCAGCTCACCAAGGAGGAAGTGAAGCAGGTTGTGACCTGATGTTGCACACTTACCTGCGTCCTGTGAGCAGGCCCTGATTGACTACTTTTTCCCTGAGGCCAGAGTGCAACATACAATAAATGGACCATTTCAGTGGACCTCAAGAATTCTAGAATAAGTTGTGTGCTTTCATCTTGAAATGCCTGCTTGACTCCCTGGAGCCCTGGCCTGAGCTTCCTGGACAGGTGTTTCTGGCCTGTGTGCTCAGAGAGCCTGGCACCCACAGCTGTTCTAGGACAGGCCAGCAACGGGCTTTCTGACCTCTCTCTCCTTCTTCTGTCTACAGAGGCTGAAGAACACAGAACTGCTTCCGGCCATCTGGTTTCCTTCAGTCCAAAGGCGTATGGGCACAGTCCTTTCTATGCTTGTGTAACCAAGTGGAAATCCCTAGGGAGTATCTAAACTCAAGCTTCTGCCACGTAGGGAAGGAACCTGCCATACTATGAATTCCTTATCCGCAGCCGACTTGACATTTTTCACAGTGAACAGTGTGTTCAGTAGCCTCACAGCGCACCTAATTTGTGTTGCATTTTGAATATTCTTGAAAATGTCCATATAATGAGAGGAAAACAATATGTGTCTAAGCAGAGTCTTGTCTCCACGTGCAAATTTTTCGCTGGCAGAAGTCACATTAATGCTAATGAAATCTGAATGCGAAAGCTCTGTCCTGCGGTGGGGGGATGGTCTCCTCTGAGCTGAAACACATTTTCTTCTCATTAGCCCCATCATCTTTATTAATATTAACAGAAATAATGAGAATTAGGGAGGCTGGCTTCTGGCAAAGCCTGGAATTAATGGGAAGGGGGGAAGATGAATGGTTGAGAAGTTAAGATTCACTGTGATAGTGAACAAACTGCATCCTTCTGGGAGCCCTATAAGAGTTATTTTGTTCTAAATGAGGTATATGGTGAATCACTGTCACCTGCAATTGTTACTGCTAATGGGGACCTTTTCACAGCCGAAGCCCTAGTTTAAGAGAGAATCTATCCTGTGATGGTTTTCCAGTTGGCGTGTGTGTGTGTTATGTGTGTGAATGTTTATGCACAGGGATCTATAGTTAACAGCCAGCTTAATCAGGATTTATTCACCACAAGAAGGTTTGCTACAAGAATCCATAGTTCAATGCATATCCATAAGCATTTCATGAGTTTAATGTCTTATTGACTATTTCACCTACCAAATGAAATATTTTGAAGGGAAACCATAAGGGAAGTTGGGGCAGAGCCAGGGAAACTTTCTTTCATAGCAGAAGAGCAATCTTCATGCTGTGGGAAAGTCAATCAAAAGTGGTGGGTGATGTGTCTCCTGCAGATTCCATTCCCCTTGGAAGTTTCTCTAATTTTTGCTGCTTATTCAAGCATTGAATGTCACTATGTCAAATTCCCAGGCTGTTCGTGACTCTGGGAGGAGTTAAGACACCTGTATTTTGTCCCCAGGCAGGCAATCTGCAAGGGCACTGTGGGGTGGGGAGGCAGGGCGAGCGCACAGGTCCTGGAGAATTGCTGGTTTCTTATTCCTCCAAGCAATTACTATGCCAAGGGGATTACGGCTGGAAGCAGGAGGGACTCAAATATGGTTCAAGCAGCTGGAGGCCATGCTGCTTATACTTAGAGGATGTCTAACCAGCACTCACTGGGGAGAACAAAGAAAGGAGAGCATCTAAGTTGAACTTCTGCATCTCATTCTGGAGCTGCACTCTAGCAGTGATGTGCTCACATGTCCCTTTCCCATTAGAACAGTGTCATGGGAGCCTCAGGACTGTATGGTGCAGTGGAAAGTGCCTCAACTTATAAGCTAGAAGACCCAGGTTTGGGCCCATGTGCAGACAACATAGTGGCAATATCAGTGATGTGACATGGCTGACAAAAAACCTAGTGTGCTCTTAAGATGCATGCACAGAGAATGCCATCTGGGATGGAGGGGTATAGATCCACTGGGAGGGCCATGTCTGGAGAAATGAATTTGGTTCCGTGTGCCACACTGGAAGATCAATAGAGACAAGTCAAAACAGATTCAGAGGATGGTGTCCAGGGCAGGGAGGGGCTGTGACACCACATCCCATCAGAAACTCACGGAGGAACCGAGGCTCTGGCCCAAAGAGGTGATTTGGGCGAAGATGTGACTATCTGAACAGCTGTCTCAGGGAAGAGGAATTAGATTCATTTGCTGAGGCCCTAGAGGTGGGGTCTGGGACCCCTGGCGGAAACCAAGGAGGAATACATTTTAGTTGCCTATAAGGAAGATCTTTCTAATAGTTGCAAACGTCTAAAGATACTTCCGATTGTTGTTATTGGGGATAATCGTACCAAATTCTGCAATTCTGATGTGGCCGTTTCGATGCAGTGTTGCTGTGTATGGAAAACATGGACACTTGGACATGCCTTCTAGGATCGAATCAGACCTTCATGCAACAGCAGAACATGGCAAATGGTTTCGTTCTGCTGTTAAACTTTCTTCTCTTTCTGAACTTAGTGTGAAATAGATGCTTTCGGCCCCCTTCCCCACCCTCCCTCAGCCTCTTCCCACGCTGATCCGCAGCTCTTCCCTGACCCAGGCCCCATTTCTGACACATCTGTGGGACCCACCCCACTCGTCACTTGTCCCTTTCGATTAGCCTAAAGATGAGGATATGATGACATTGAAGATCAGTGACAGATTTCTGGGGTGGAGCTGGGCTTATAGCTGAAAATACTGAAAGGATTTACATCTCTATATTTTCGAGTAGCTGGTATTTTTTGCCATTATCAAAAAGCCTCAATTATAATTTTATACTCTACATGGCAAGATGTCCACATGTCAAACTGGCCTCATCAAAATGTTGTTCTGAGAACTAGCTGGTCACACACTAATCAAGTATGTTACACAAGGGGTGGTTGAACAAGTCTATTTTAAAGATATTTTGTAATTCTAAAATCTTGTGCTCCAACTCAATAGTTCCCAGATGCAGGTCCTTGGACCATGCTGGTCTATGACAAAGTTTTCAACATCTGCATTAAAATGCAGAAAAATAAGAACAATGGATTTAGTTTTCTCTAAGGCTAAATTTATTCAATTTTAAGGACTTTATTTTGAGATAAGGGTCTTTATTTTCTTTTTGTTGTTGTTGTTAAGGTATCCTTTTTCTTTTGTTTTTAAATAATGGTGATAGTAGGTGGTATTTAAAAATGTCAATGGACAAAATAAATCTGCCTGTCTCACTATTACATTTTTTTTTTTTACTGATATGTGAAATCCCCAAATCTAGGAGCCCTGATTTGTCGCCTAATCTTTGGAACCTTGTTTATTCATTTGTGAAATGGGTATAGGCTCACATGGGGTTTCCGTCAGCGTAGTTGTAAATTTCACAAAGGCTACTGTTTACAGACAAAAATGCCATGTGCTTTGTATGATATAAATGCCCACTGAGTGGACAGCGATGTCAATACTGGTAAAATTAGTTGTTTCGTGGATAGATAGAAGGATGGCGGAGCAGAAGTAAACTCTTTCCTCTTGCCCTATTTTTTTCTTGATGAGCATTTTCTTCTCAGCTTCCCGTAGCGCAAATGACTGGCAGCCAGGGAGCTTTGCTGTGTTCTTTCAGAATCAGAGTGAAAAAGTTGCTGTCCAGGCCGCCACAGGAAGACTGGTGTGCCCAGGGAAGCCAACGTGGGTCCTCCTGTGGAACATGGTAAGGGCGAGATGGGGGGTGTCATGTAGGGGTTGGAGAAGAGTCCCAAGAACAGGGGAGAGGACTGGTCTTGATGTTCCCAAGGTAGGCGTGAACTCAGGTGTGTTTATCAGGGCAGGGCTTTCTAGCTAGGTGTGAGAATCCTGATTTTGCCAGTGATACCACACCCTACACCAATTAAATCATGAATCTCTGGTGATGCTAAAACTTTCCAGGTAATTCTCATATATGCTTAGCCAAGCAAACTATCCCTCTAAGCTCTGTGGGGGAAATGTTAAAAAGAATAACCAGGTTATGGCTCATTTGTGCTGATGTCTGTCAAATGTAGCAAATTTCTCACTTCAGTTTTCAAGGAATCAATGCAGCTACCAGGGGTTTTGGTTGGTGCTCACTCTAGGGCACCTGCTGGCTCTACTTGATCTCCATCTTTTGTCTTACTATGTCGCTAGGGAATTAATAACATGTTGAGGTGGAGGGTTCAGCTTCTGGAGAAATGCTGGAGAAGAATATTTCCAGTTGTACAAGGATGTCCAGAGCAGCAGTGTTTCTAACGGTGGGAAGGCGGAAGCAACCCAGTGTCTGTCTAGGGTCACGGCACATTGACGGTGGTATGAGATGGAATGCTGTACTGCCATTAAAGTGAACAAATCAAATCCATAAGTATCTTCATATTACATTCAAAGTATAATATTGCATGAAAAAAGACAAGTTACAGAGCAACACGTAGAGAACGAAACAGTTTACATGAATAGTTAAAACGCACAATACAACTTTCCACTTACTGTTGTAGATATCTTACTGTTTCTGGATGTCTATGCAAGTGGTACAAGTAAAGGCTGAAGGACTAGAAGCACACGACAGATCCACCGTAATGGTTACCTTTGGGGAAGGAGAGCAATGGGTTGGAGAGAGGGACAAAGAGGATACTTCAATAGTGTTTCAGTGCCTTTACAAAAAATATTGGAAGCAAATATGAAAATGATTACAGAAATTCCAGGTTAAGGGTACACGGATATTTATATGTTCTTTGTTCTTTGTAGAAAGTTAAATTTTTTTGAAATTCAAAAATAGAACTACTAGGAAAAAAATGACCTCTGCATCAAGATCCTCTTGGCTTCAAATCTCGGCTCTTCCACTTGCTGTGTGTGTGACTCTTAGCTATTTCACCGTTTGAGGACTTAGTTTCCTCATCTGTAAAATGAGGACAGCCCTTTGCTCAGTGCCTGATGCGTGGTAAGCCCCCTGCACAGGTTATCCATTATTATCATTAACGTCCTCCAGGCGAGACGATAGAGGTTAACTGCTCCTATCATCCTTTGCAACCCAGCTCAGGTGTTATCCCTATCAGCAAACCTTTCCTTAGCATCCCAGTTAGGTGCTACCATAATACTTCATTCTCCTCTGCATTGCATCCTGCATGCTATTGTATTCTAACAATGATACTAATAGTTACTGAACATTTACTCTGCCAGGCACTCTTGTTATCATCTTGCATATTATCTCATTTAATTCTCACACCATCTCTTGAGTTTAGTATATCATTATTCCCATTTTGCATCCTAGTTTAGAACGACTTATTAGTGTCTCTTCTCCAACAGGAGGTGAGTTTCTGGGGGCTAGGGATCGTGTTTGCTTAAGGTTGGTGCCCTCCCTGCCTGGCACAGTGCCTGAGACAGTGTTCAGTGAATCAGTAATGAAGGCATGAAGTAGACAAAGCAAACCCAGCCCCTTGGTCACTCCGTGGCTGGAGTATGACAGGTTCGAAGGTCTTATGGGCTCCTTGGCTCTACTTTGTTGTCCTGAGTGCCATGTCTCTGAGAGATCACAAGAGAGAAGAATGTCTCCTCTTAGGGACAAGACTTACTGACTATATTATGTGGTTAAAAATGTGCAACTTGTGCTCACTCCCAGAGCTCTTCGCCTAGCCAACTCTTCTGATTTAGATCTCAGCTTAAACGTCCTTCCCCAGGATGGTGTTCCTGATCTCCCAAGCGGAAGCAGGCCCCGTCACCTACCTTTGCACAATCCTGTGTGTTTCCTGGCTCGTGTTAACAATCGCTCGTAGATGGCTGGCCGTCTGTGGGATTACTGCTGGCTGTCTCCCCCTCGAGCTGCCTGTGCCAAGAGGAAAGGTGCTGTGTCTGCCCTGTTCTCGGCTGGATCCCCAGGACCTCTGCTCTATCAGGGGCCTGGCACACTGCAGGTACCAACACATACTCAGGAGAGGCTAAGAGTGGGAAGGAGTGGGTTACTGAGATTCAATTCAGTATCCAAATTCACAGCTGCTACTGATAAAGACTGTGCCTAATGTTTTCAGGCCAACATTCTGGGAGCTTGGGAGCCTCTCTGTACCTTGGAGCTTGGCAGGGCTGATAAATGACTCTTCTGGCAGGAATCTTGATCGGTGGGCAGAATCTTCTGTGGCAGGCATCACTCCAGACCCTCTTCTCTGTTAGAGTGGTTTGCAACTTACACTTTGACTGAGTCAGAACCACCTGGGGGCATTTCAAATACAGTTATTGCCCCCTCCCCTGCCCCTACAGCTCTAGACACACCTACACATACCCTGAATCAGAATTTCTGGCATGGAGCACAGGAGGGCATGTGTATGACATGGCACATCCTCAGGTGACAACCACTGCTGACTTCTTTCAGGCTGTTCCTTAGTAGATTTCCAATGTTCTTAATTTACACTTGGGAATTCCTGACATACCTACCTTTCAGGTGGAGAAAATCAGGCTTCGAAGGGCAAAGAGATGGACTTTTTTTTAGCACAGAAACATGGACTTTCTCTCTCTCCCTTTTACTCTCATGCATCCTCATTCTCTCTCTTTCTTATTGTCTTTGTTGGGTCATTATTACCTGAATCTAAGGGACAGATGGAGAAACAGCTTGAAACAGGCGAAGGTAAACTCAGGACTCAGTCATGTCTGGAGGCTGCTGGGTGGCTTGTGGCCTCAAAGACCTGGGAACGCAAACAGAGATGTGTGGCGTGTATGGAATCTCTGGCGAAGGCTTGTTATAAAGTGGGGCCTTCTAAAGGCGTTGTTACTAATTTACTGGTTTAATGGCCACATTTCCTTCTGCTCCCCATTTTAAGCTTAAAAAGAGAATTCTGTCAAAACAACAGGAGGCATCACAGATGTAAACTTTCAAGTGTTTCTGAGCATGAAAACCATTCCTTGGCTGTCAAGATGATTACAAATGAATCTTTCCTCCCCACACTCCCCATAGCTCCACATTTCCCCATGGCACTTCCAAGGAGGGGAGTCCAGCACGGGGAAGGACTTTGTCTCCTGCCTCTCCTCACTGAGTGGACCCGCTGCCAATCATCGTCATACCACGCTCAGGATACAAGTTGCTTGCCTACACATCGCTTAATTCTTTCATTGCAAGAACACTGTGGGATCAGTGTTCCAGTGCAACCCTTTTACTTATAAGAACATTTATGGGGGTGTGACAGGGCAAGTGACTTGCAGGCAGGGAGCAGACACAGGTCCTGAAACCCGGTTTCCTGGCCTTGTGCCAGGGCCGTCTCCACCACCTTCTCCCTCTACACTGATGGTGGCAGCCCCCAAAACAGGTGCAGAGGTGGCACCTGCCATATAGCTGATTTGGCTCTGTGGGCCTCTCAGACACTTCCTCTGGTCACTAGTTGCTCTTGATAAGCGTTCCTGTCCTGTGTGCCTCAACCTGAGCAATGATTAAACTTGAGTGGAGGTGCTTGGAATGAGAATATGCTCTGGGATATTTGTTAAGGTCTATAAGGGAGGAATAGAACTGCCCCTCTCTTAGTCTATCAGCCTCATTTTTATTCCACTTGGATGAGATGAAATTGTCATTTATTAACTGCCTCATGCAACACGTATTTACTGAGGGCTTGCTGTGTGCCAAGCACTGGTGTAGGGCTGGGGGTGCAGCAGTGTGGAAAGCTCAGAGTGGGAGTGACAGAGGCCCTGTGAGGGTGCAGGAGTGCTGCTTGTGGCCAGGAGGCTCAGACGAGGCCTCCCTGATGTGGCTGAATGTACAGGGAACAGCTGGCTTCAAAGCGTGCATGTGGGAGCAGGCTTGGAGTGGGAAAGGAGCTTCAAGGAGGTCGGCATTTCACCCTGAGAGGGATGGAAAGCCTCTGGGGGTGGTACGGAGATCTGATTTACGTTCTCAAAGGATCCCTCTTGAGGAGGGAGGCAGCTTGCATTAGGGTGGAAGTGCTGGAATTGGGGTGGAGGGGTTGGATTCAGGATTTATTCTGAAGGCAGAGCCAACAGCATTGGCTGCTGCACTGAGCGTGGGGTAGAAAAGGAATGAGTTATTTGGATGAGTAAAGGCCACATCTAGGATGCGCACATCTGGGAAGTTTCCGTGGCCATGGACACTTTAGAGGTTCAAATCCAGGAGGCTCCTGGCCTGAGATGGGCCACTGGGGATGAGTTCGTTCTCTACAGCTGCTTCAGTAGCTTCCTGGCTGGTGTCTGCTCTGATCCCCGAGTTGTCTTTCTTTTCTTTTTCACCTCGCCCTGTCCCTTGAGTTATCTTTCTAAAGGAGGTATAGGTATTCTCCTTTTCCCCAGACTACCAATATGTCCCATTGCCTTTAGACAAAGTCTGTGCCAGCCTTGTGGTATTGGAGGCCTCAGTCTACCTTACCAGGCTATCTGCAGCCATTTCCTCACCTGCGTTAACCTATGTTCCAGATCCATCACACTGCTCCCTCCCAGCCCACTGCCGCAAGATATCATATTCTCACCCCCTCCACTTTAGTTTATGCTCCTCACACTTCTCTACCTTGCAAGAGCCTTAGGAAGCATAATTAAAGTTCTGCCTTCTTCAGGTTCACATCCCATATTCTTCACAATGGAATTATTTCTCCAGAAAAATTTGATTTGTACATTTAGTCTAGCCCCCATTTAATTTTTCTCTGTATTACAGTTATATATCCATAAATGTAGGTCATATATACTTATATTGTATTTTGGATATATTTTTTGTTTTGTGTCATAGTGATAGAGCACTATAATATCAATTTTATCAATGTCATGCAGATTACTAGATTATACACTTTTCAAGGATGAAGCTGGATCTTACTCTCTATCCCTGTCTAACTGAGATTTTTAGACTCTCAGTAAATGACGTGAATCATATTGATGAGTAAAGTGAGAAAGGGGCTAAGAGAACAGTTCTGAACCATCAAATGCCCTCTGATTACAGCTATTGCCAGGATAAGAGATGACAGCAAAGTGCTTTTAAAAGCCTGGAAATAGGGTAGCTCTTTGTTTCAGATGCAGCTAGCACTCTCCAAATAATCCAGTGGGCCACCACATTTCCCAGCCTCCTTCCCAGTTAGACTGGTCATGTAAGTAGCTCTGGTCAATGAAATGTGATGGGGAAATCAGATGTTACTTTGACCATGGCTCTTAGAGCCAGCAATCTCCTCCTTCTTTTTCTCCCCCTGCTGCAATGATCCTGTAGCCATATGTTGATATGTAGATCACAGAATGGATGGAACCTGGATCCAGACTCACCAGATGGAGGAGAGCCCTGCCGTCTCACGTTAAACTTTGCAAGACTATGAAGTCAAGTGTTGTTGTGCTAACCCACTGAGATTTTGACTTACTTGTTACCTCAGCATAGCTTATCCTATTCTGACTACTATATCTTCTCAAGGTAGATCTAGTGAAATCTGCATACGGTGGATGTGATAGCTATCTGAGAGATCAAAGTCAGAATGGTCTATCTGTAGAATTTGCAGGCATTACACGTCATATCCAAGGTGATTCAGAGAATGAGCTCATGGAGGCAGACGTGGAATATGATTGTAAACAAAGAGCAGAAGTCTAATCCATTGTGATGTATTCTGTTTCAGAAGGGGATATAAATAGGGAGATGAAGAGCCGTAAGTTGGTCGTGTCCTTGAGAGAGGGCATCCTGGCTGAATGGAGAAACAGCATCTGGGCCTTTTGGAAGATGTAACCAGGCTGTGGAGATGGATGCACCACGCTGTTGGCTAGATGTCATTACACATTCAGGTTACATAACTTCCTGCCCCTGTGTGAAGCCATGCTTGTGTGTAACCTTCTGATAATACTTAACCATTAGCTTCTTCGAAGGGAGAGAAGGCCCTCATGTGCTGTTGCACATAACTGATTTAATTGACAGATCATTCTCATTGCAAATTAATTCTCTAGCAGTCTACTGATTTGTATCAGCCTCTGGAAGGCAGCAAGTTCACCCAGGAGAGATGAATCCACTCTCAGTGTGCTCCTGAAATCAGACCCAACTGTGGGTCCACTGGCAGGCCACCTCGTGAGGTCTTTGGGCAGCCAGTTGGACAGCCAGCCAGCTAGATCACAGGCCTTTCCCAGGCTCCATCGCTCAGCATTGCTTAAGTACAGTGAGTGTCCTTAGCATGTAACCTTCAGATGCTTCCAGGAACAGAATTGGTTGGGAAACATAGTTAGCTTTGTATATATGACCTAATGAGTCTTTACATTAGAGTTGAAGGCTCCAAAACACATCATTAGAGAAACTTCTCTTTGAAAATGTTTGATTGTGTTTACTTGAAAAACCTATAGACCCAACCATAAACAGAATACATTTTTATTTATTGAAGTGAATTTTAAGGAGGGGAGTCATATAAACATACTGTAACTGCCATTTTCTCTAGAAACCACAAAGAAAATGTGGATCATCAACAATACATATATCTGCAGCTGTGTTTGAAAGCTTCCAGCAAATCCATACTCATATAAATAGCTGTTTCTCAAGTATGGCTCACGTAAGAATCACATTTTGGAGATTTTCAGTTTTCTTTGTTCTCCTTTCCAGTTCCAGATTTGAAATATTAGTTATGTTCTCATATCCCAAATACCAAGCCCCAAACTATAGAATAAAAATCTTTGTTGATTTTTTATGATAAAAATAATAAATATTCATATAATTAAGACTTTCTAAAAGTGTAAAAAAATAGAAGGTAGGAACCTTCCTCGTTCCATCCCCCAGAAAAAGCTACTGTGAATAGTTTGGGGAATATCATTTCAGATTTTCCCCCTACACATATACAACCATATGCTTTATTATTTACAAAAATGGGATAATTTTATGCATTCTGTCTTACAATATGCTTTTTTTCTCTCAGTGACATGTCTTGGGCATCTTTTTCATGTCAATGCACATTTGAATTTTTTTAGTGGCTGCAGAATGTTCCATTTTATGTGTGTTCTATAATTTATTTAGCCAATTTCCATTGGTGGATATGTGGGTTGTTCTCAATTTTTCATGTTTATAAACAATCACAAAATGAATGTCTTTGTATATATATCTTTGGGTACTATATGATATGACTAAAATAAAGTTGCTAGATGAGAAAATATTGGGTCAAAAGATTTCCATATTTTAAATTTTAATAGCTTTTGCCAAAAGGTTTTTACTAGTTTACACACTCACTACCACCATGCTGGCATCTTGGTTGATTTGCGTTTTGATAGTCTTAGGTAATAGAAATCCTAGGACTAGAGTACATTGTGTGAGGTAGAGGTATCATTTTTGAATTATCAAAATGTGAAAATTACCCCATAGAGTGCCATTTTGATCTTGGTTTCCTAAGCACAAGATGGTAACCATGACTCATGAAAAATGCAGAAGTGTAGTCCATTCTGACATTCTTTGTAGAGGTCCCATCTTTCGTCCCCCCGCCCCCACAATGACAACTGTACGTGTATGAGAAGGTTTGTCAGGCTGGCTGGAGTAGGAAGTACTTTGTTTTACATCTGCCTTTTGCAAGAAAGTCAGTGGGTTGAAATGGAAAGGTCCTTAACTCCCACGCTTGCTGACTATGCACCCTTAGGTGCGTCATAATTCTCTCTGAGCTGATTTCCTCATCTGGCAAATGGCATCCTGTGAGAATCAACTGAGAAAGTAGACACAAGTCTAGCACAATGCCCAACGTGTAGCATTTGCTCGTTTTCTCCATCAGCTCAGCCTCTTTCCTCTGCGGAGAGTAGGGCTTCTATTCAAGGACCCAACTTCATGGTGACAAACAACTCCAGTTTTAAACTACTTCTAGAGAAGGGTAGGTATTACTTACTGGGTTACTCTATCCCTCTTGATTTGTTTGCAATGTATTGGACATTAAATTACATTGTTGAACAGCATGCTTTTTTGTTTGTTTGCTTTTTCAAAGCAACTTTCTCTAAATGTCTTAACCATATCCATTTAGTTTTGCCAAGTGCATTGTGAAATAGGTCACATTACTGTTTGGCCACATTACGTAGATATAGCTAATTATGTTTGAATCTGTCTATTGTTTTCAAAGGTAGCTCTGTTGACAGTGGTTCCAGTGGGAGTGACGAGCCAAATGAGACTGGCATTGAGTCTATGAGGCTTTTTGCTTTATGCACATGTGAAATTGTTCCTTGGATGAGCTGCTGGATCTGAGATTTGAAGAACCTGTCACTCATGGTAACTTCCTTCTTTTAATAGCTTCCTGGTGGCTTATCCAGACTCTTGTTATGCTTCTGGCCATTCTACCTACTCCAGGATGTTCTAAGCCACATTGCTGCCCATCTGGAAGATCCACAAGTGTCTTGGTATACATGCAGGATGTGGCTACAGAGGGAAACTAGTGTCCTGAGTGTCACAGTGCTCAGAATTCTCATTAAGCTAACTATACGGAGATTAAGGCATACGGTTTCTCACAGGCCATTCCTAGAAAAATCTGTAGAGCTCAGAAAGCTGGTGGGAAGACAAGCCCTGGACAGGAGGGAAGCAGCACAATCTCATTCATTACACTTTGCTTTTATTTAACAATCCTCAGAGGTGGGGAGGGTAGTTAATAGTATCCTTAATCTTCAGATGAAGAAATGGGAATTCGCAGGTTTAATGACTAAATTTAATGAGATTTGTAGAGCTCAAGCTTGAACCCAAGGCTTGTGGTCCACTGCTCTCCCCGGTGGGGCAGTGAATGGGATGATGGTAGCACCCAAAAGAATGTTCCTGGGCTGCAGATGCAGGAGACCCAGATTCAGCATCCACAACAAAGTGTCAGGATCCGGCCGCATGAAACTCAGAAGGAACACAATCTAGTGGGAAACTGGACTGAAACCGAGGCAGAGGCCCAGGTCTATGGAATGTGTTGCTGAAGCCAGAGATGAAAGCACCAAAGCTCTCAAGGTGTTCAGGGCTCGCAGAAATACAAGTTACTTCACCGGTTCCAAGACCCACCTGGGAGAGACTGGAGGCTGTTAACATACTCTGTTTCATCGCGGTTTGTAGGTACTAGGCATGGCAGGGTCTCAGGGGAAATGAAGCCTTATAACTCCAGGTCAGAGGGGCTGCAAACAGCAGAGACAGCATGTGGGGTTCACAATTTAGCCCACAGTATCACCGTACTCAAGATGCTCCTTCTGCCTTTCTTGCTTTACCTCTGCACTGCCGACTGAGTGCGGTGAGCAATGCCAACGATGCCAGACTGTGTTGGGCTCCATGAAAGCACTCTGAGCCCACTTGACTAGGTTCTCTCCGTTCATGTTGGACTCACTCAGATCATCATTGAAATGTGTGCTGTTCAAGCGGCAGACTTCTGTTTCTGATGAAACTCAGAACTAAGTTTAGGCTGCTGCCTGACCTTGGTCCCCTTCTAATTTAACACCCATTCATAGCTCTATTTATTCTGCATAGTCATTTATGGATAATAATACCTTTCCTCCATTATATTCCCCAAGAGTCCAGTTACACTATATAGGTCCACGATCTCAGATTATGGTCATGACCAGTTGATTGGGAGCTTCCCTATTCCCTTCCTTTCCCAATCCCAGTCGTCCAGCCTCAGATTAATATCTAACAGCTTTCTAGAAGGTTGATAACATATCTTTGTAAAAGCAAAGGTGTTTTTTTTTTTATAGCAGAGTTTTGGTTAACCAAGTTTGTTTTCAATTGGGGCAGAGAATAACCATAGAAGGCACAGACCTAGCTGCTCAAATTCTTTCTCTTAAAATGACTGTTTTAATTGCTCTACATTAGAAGATACTGAGGTGATGGAGTGGGAAAGGCCATGTCAGGCTTGCTGTTTAGTCCTTGCAGTGATTTAGAGAAAAGCAGAGAAAGTGGTGCATTGATGGGCTAGAGGAATCTTGCCCTATCTAGGATACTGTGGTATTTTCAGACTCTTGTTTATATCCTGGTCCTTGTTTTCACTTTTCAAGAGTTAAAGGTATATAATTTATGCTGAAATGCATAGGAATAAATATTGGGTGGGGTGCTTTAATATCACTTTTCTCCCAGAAACTTTTTTGATACTTTTGAGTAAGTAAACCAAATATAGTTCTTTTGCTATAATACAACTTGAAGGAATTGAAAGCCAGGAGAGAAAATAAAGCAAACAAAGCCTTGGCTTAATTAAGCCTCTAGGTTCAATGACTAATTTATAGGAAAACAAGAAATAGATATGTGTTAAAAGACACCATGGGATGCAATTAGCAAAATTCAGGTATAGGAAACCCTAAAGAACAAATAATCTAATCTCCCCTTCTTCCTCCTTTTCTTCCTCCTCTTCTTCCTCTTCTTCTTCTTCATCCTCTTCCTCTTCTTCTTCAACAAGAACAACGACGACAACACCACCACATGGAAAAATGAATGGGGGAAACTATAATTTAAAAGAGACTTCAGATATGCAACAACTAATAGTAAGGTATGGACCTTACTTGGATCCCAGTTCAACCAAGCAAACTACATAAAAGACTATAAGATAATTTTTGGACAGCCCAGAAACAGTGAGCACCCCTAACACTAGAGTGTGGGCTCTAATATCACTTTCCACTAAAAGGAACCAGGGTTCCTTAGATATGTGGCCAATTCCAGGCATGACGTAAGTGTGAATTGAGAAAATCTTGTCACATCAGATAGCAGGGAAGGTATCAAAGACTACTGGGGTCATATTGGAAGAATTCAAGAGCTAACTTGGCCAAAGATGGGAAATTCGAGCATCAATAAGAATAATTACTGCAATGGATAGAAATAGTTCAAATATGTTTAAATTTATGATTTCATAATGATTCTTTAAAAAGTAAAAACAAATTGACTATCATCAGAGGATGCCAAGGAACCAACTCATTATTTGAAACCTGATAGACAAAGGGGAAGAATCACGCATTCATTCTTTCTTTCTCATATGGACTATGCCATGACATAGCCAAGTAGAGGAGGGGCAAGTTTCTTACTATAGAAGTATTCCAACTAATAATTGAAGGAGGAATATTATCATTTTGTAAGCATGAATGAATTGATGGATCTAGGCATTAAACGTGAATGGATATTAATATCACAAAACTAGAGACACCCAGGTATTGCGTACCCCTCAATGGAAGAATATGGTACCCTCATGATATAGTCTTGACAAAAAATACCTGAATATCATTAAGCCTCTAGAACCAACTACCAATTTATAGGAAATCGAGGGGACCGGAAAACATGTTAAACCACACCATGGGGCTATAATCACCAAAATCCAGCCTGTGGGAACTTTTACAGCACAAACAATTCAGTTTCTTCAACAAACAAATTTTTTTTGCAAGGGGAAAAAACATCAAGAATGGAAAAGGAATCTATAAGATCAAAGGAGATTTAAAGGACATCAATCAATTATAGTGTGTGGATCTTCTTCAGAGCCTACTTTAAAAAACTATCCTAATTTAAAGAAACTGTAAAAATGTTTATGACATTTACAAGATCAAGAAATCTGAGCACTGTCTAAGGGATTATTGTTTTGTTACATGTGATACAGTATTGTGGTTACATTAGAATCTTTCTCTTTTATAGGCACATATAGAAATATTTACAGAAATGATTGAGGTCAGGGATTTGTCTCAAAAGCACAGAGTTAGGCTATCTAGATGGAGATGAGGCCAGACAGACCATGAGCTGATGGTGGTCGGGGGCAGGTGACACACATAGAGGAGATCATTATACTATTTTGTTGACTTTGGTGTATGTTCAAAATTCCACATAATAAAAAGTTAAAAAAAAAAGAGATAGGGAGATGTGAACACTGACTCAATGTTTAATTATGATGAGGAGTTAATGCTATTTTTAAGTTTGTTAGTGGTAATTTGTATTTACATTTTTTTAAAGATAAAATAGTTTGTGGGGTTTGCTTCAACATAATTGGTGTTTGTGGAGGTAAAAATGAAATAAAAGTGGCCACTATTGTATAAATTTGAAAATTTCCTAAATTAAAGGTAACATACATAGACTAGACTGTAATTGAAAAAAAAAAGTGTTGCAGCTTAGAATAATTAATGTAAAAATGCTTTGTGGGGGCTGGCCCCATGGCCGAGTGGTTAAGTTTGTGCATGCCGCTGTGGCAGCCCAGGGTTTCGCTGGTTCGGATCCTGGGTGTGGACATGGCACCCCTCGTCAGGCCATGTTGAGGCGGCATCCCACATGCCACAACTAGAAGGACCTGCAACTAAGATATACAACTATGTACCAGGGGGGATTTGGGGAGATAAAGCAGAAAAAAAAAAAAAAAAGATTGGCCACAGTTGTTAGCTCAGGTGCCAATCTTTAAAAAAAAACAAAAAGCTTTGTGTCCATGACTAAATTGAATGAAAGCCAAATGCTCATTTTTATTATTAATATTTTTCATGCTAAAGTTTTAGGTTATCACAAATAAAACCTGAACACCAATCTACTTAAAGCAAAATGAATAGAATATAAATCTGGTGACATTAAAGAATCTTTCTCTGTAGCAATCCTATAATAAAACAAGGAATTTCTCAGCCCCATTCTGTCCCTCATATCATTTGAAGGTCAGAAATGCTATTGTGTGTGAGTAGCCAAAGGAAAGATTGTCTAGTGTCATTTACATAAACTGCATGCTAGGTTAGTTCCCAGAGTTAAACTTGAAGTTTATCAGAGTTAGACTTTTGAATTTATATGTGAAAAATAGGTCAGATCACAAATTACGAAAGAGAAAAGATAAGCACCCATTTAGTTAAGCTTTAAAATGTAAGAAGGATTTTCTTTTTTTTTTTTTTATCAAAATAGTAGGAGCTACAAAAGAAAAATCTGACTTGATTATATAGGTCTTAGCTTCTGGATGCTGAAAAGTAGATAGAGAGAGTGGCAGGAAGGAGAAATTTGGCAAAGTCAGAGTTAGAAGCTGTGGAGTTCAACCATCTCTGAAGTGGTGGGTGGTGTGGATTGTGCTCCATTCCACTCTCCTTCTAGTTGGCAATGTTGGAAATCTAAAACTGACATATACTAGATTCCCTTGCAGCTAGGATTCTGAATAAGACTTAGGTTCTGCTAAGGATATATTCTTATGTTTTGGATTTGGAAGACAGAAGTAAGGTGGAGGCCATCTTACTTTCTTTTTTGGTGAGGTTGTCCTGGAGCAGCACTGCAGTATGATTTCTTCAGCTTCCTGGGTATCACAAAGCAGTTGCAGAGGTAGAGCAGCTGTGGGCACTTCTGGACTCTGACTTCCTGGTCCCTGGGTCACAGCTATGGGAGTGGGTCTCAAATCCACAGCTTCAGTAGGAGCCTCAGGTGAGCAGCTAGCCTTGATCAGTCTGCATTGTCCTGGGAGTCATTGCTATAGGCTCATCCCAGAACTTGTCCGTCAGCCCTTCCAGAGACTTTGTAAGCATCAAATTCCCTGTATTAAATCTCTTTCTGTTTAATATGCCTAAAATGATATTGTTTCCTGCATTGTATCTGATAGAAACAAGCTGTATTTAAAAGTTTTCAGGCCTTTACAAATGAATGTTAGTCCTGCTGAAATTCACCTTTTCTTCCCCACACACAATTACCAATGGCTCTCACATCTCTCCCCATGATCCCCATGTCCCATTCTTTTGGTCCCTTCACTGTTTCTTGCCAGTGGTCCTCACGTTCCCAGGTATCAGCACTTAGGAAAGGACCTAGACTTCAGGCTGGCCAACTGGAGGAGAGATAGTAGGTTGCCCCACACTCGGTTGCCTGCAGGTTCACTTGCAGATTCAGCCGTCTTGGAACTATACCAATGCCTCCTTCCCCCATGTCTATTATCACAATAATTCTAACATGCAGACTTTTTATTCCTGTTCAAAGACAACATACCCGAAGCTCAGAGACATTAAAGAACTTGTCCAGTATTGGTACTTAAGTGGCAGATTCAGGACCAGATCCCAGTTTTGTCTTACTATTGAGTGAGCTTTCAAAAATACACCCATGTAGGTATATAGTAAGCATCATAGTTTAGTTCTGTAGTCCTGCCAAGGATTGAGTGGGAGTTACACAAGAAACAGAATGCTTTCTTTTCTTCTATGCTGGTGATAACAACCTTCCTGCCTTTCTATTGGTTAGTAGGACACAGCTGAGGAAGAGGGCATGGGAAAAGACCACAGAGTGAGTAAGCAAAAATGAAATGCAGTGGAGGCGAGTCGGTGGTGCTGCTGCTATGGGTGGCAGAGCAGGGTGGCGTTGACCCTTCATGGTGTTAGTTGTGGTGGTGGAGGTAGCAGTCCTAGAGGGGTCAGTGGTTCATCTGCTGTTAGTGCTCATAAGTAGAGGAGCAGATCGAAAGCCGCTCAAAGAATAGGCACTGCTTCTCCCTAGCTGGTCATTTCCACTCACCCATTTCATTTAACAGAGAACCTCACTCTATGGGGAAGGAGGATGCTTCTTTCTGGCCCATCAAATCCCAAACAGCACAGCCAGGCTGCAATTTTTGGTTGGGGCCTATATACCTGTCTTTTCCCTGTGAGGAACTCACCCTCCAGCTACAGACTCAGACCTTCTGAATTCTGCTCTGTACTGTGCTGGCTCCAAGGAACTAACAGGTGACTCCGTGGATGGTCAAACCGACAGGCTCTATGCTTGAGCATGGGCCTGGGGGCCAAAATACGTGGTTTGGGATTTCAGTTCTGCAACTTTCTGTCTTGTAATTTGGCCAAATTTCTTCACTTCTTTGAGCCTCTGTTTCCTCATCTCTAAAATGGGGGAAATAATACTACTTCACAAGATTAGACTGTGGATAATGAGGTGAGTTAACTATCTAAAATATGACAGGTGTTTAATACATAGTATCCATGACGTTAGCTATACACACCCTAAATGGGGGCAATGCATCACCACACTTGGGCAAGCTGATGAGAAAACAGGTATCAAAGTGTATTTTTTAATTGACCAGAATAGATTTTCCGTTAAGAAACTCCTGTCTGAACCCACTCAAAACAGTGCAATTCCTCTCAAATGAAGTGTTGTTTTTTGACTTGGCAAGAGCATGGTGTACTCTGAGCCACTTATTATCTGGTGTTAAAAACAAAACAAAACTGCAACAAATGATTGGTGTTTGGCCTCTGTGACTCTGATCCGAGCTATCTGCCCACAGCCTGATCAAACTCTGCATGTACACTTCAAATAACCCATAGATAAAAATTATTTCCTCTTAAGAGGAGCCTATCAACCTCATGAGTCATATTAAAATAATTCCTGATTGTGCATTTGCTGAGTATTAAATGCTCATAAACCTTATTCTGAACAGCTCAAGCACCATTAGACTTAGAGGTGCTACAGAAATTTGATCTCATCTCTCTCATTTTCATAAAGTTTTATTTTTATTTAAAAATAATTTACACAGAGTTGAGAGTTTAAATTGTGTATTTTCTAAAGGGAAGAAGGGAATAATCGACAGTTTATAGATCTCCCCATTTCTATTTATGGACCATCCCACAAAGTATCTAGATCTGAAACGCTATAAGATTGAAATTATGCAAAAATTTATGCTATCAGAAGTTGAAATGAACATATTTAAGTGATATGTTTCATATAAAATGCTTGCTCAATGCTTGACTCATAGCAAACAGTTCATAAATATTAGTTCCTTTTGAATATTTACTAGTGCCTTAGTTTGATGATCATAACTCATACTATATTAAAAAATTGTGTTTTCTTCACTTTGCAAGGAATTCTAATGTTTCCTTTCTTGTAATCCATTGGATATTGAGACCATATCATGAAGTAACCTTATGGAGGTATGAATTACATGACGTTGAGAAGACTGGGTTGAAATGGAATGTTCCTCGTACCCTGAGGAAAGGAGATATTACCCTCTACCAGTTTACAAGTCATCTTTCAAATCTGTTGGCTTTGAGGTTAGGAGTCAAATCATCTCTTTGCCTTCCCTTTACTATTCACTCAGTAATTTGTTAATTCATTCATCAAACTTCAGTGTAGTAGCCAGACAACCTTATTTGTCTCCAGTCCCCATCTATTAAATGATGATCATGCCTACCCTATAGGTGTGTCACGACTATCAAAGCATAAATATTTACTGGGGGCTTATTTTAGCAAGAAATACAAAAAGTTTACGACATGGCCCTACCTTCATTGAATTGGTTATCTAGCCTTAGAGACCAAAGTGAAAGAAAATACCATGACATTTTTTTTGGTTTCCTGAGCATGAAATACAGATTCAGACAATATAGCTGCTACTTTTGTCACTGCGTTGATTGCCCGTCAGGCTCCCTGGATGGTCTGCTCTTTCCCCCTTCACAGCCCAGACCTCTTGAAGCTTCATACTGGGTTTGAGAAGACAAGCTTTCCGGATAAAGCAAGATCACTCTTTGTTATAGGGACACACACGGCCAGCTCCCTCTCCAGAAGTTTCAAATAAGCTCTCAAAGTCCATTAGTAGGAAAATGAGAAGTGAAACTGAATTGTCCTCTTAGAGTTGAGCTTTGGGTCTTGAGTTGCATTTAGTGATTGGTTTCTGAAAGGCCTTCTGCTCCCCAAACTGTAGCAGACTTTGGTCTTCTCCTTGGTTGCACGAGGTTTGCAACCCCCAGTGAGGAAACTTGGATTCTGATAAGGAAGGAGCTTGAGATTGTTATTTTTTTTCAGGTAGTACATGGGGGTCAGGGAGCAGGAGTGGAGGATGTCCCCTTGACCTGTGAGATAAGAAAACAAACAAACCCATCTGAGGCAGGAATGGCATTTGTTCTGATGTCTAATTTTAGAAGCAGAATGTGAGAAGAGTTGGAGCACACATGAGCAACTCCAGTAAAAAGCTGAGATGCAATGTTCTTGCTCTCACTTTGAATGCTGGGCTAAGGAACTGAAGTGCACAGGGTTTTGCAAACAGACAATTGTTAATAAATCATACTTTTCTACTGGAGAGTCTAAGATCATGTAGCTGGCTCTTTATGAACAAGGAACGAGACTTGGTAGGAATTGAAGGATGAAGAGCAACTTTTCCTACATTAACCATCCAGGAAACAAGTAAGAAAAGGAGATAGAAAACCCCAGAAAGATGACTCCCTTGATTGAAACTTCGTGGTGCTCTGTCAAATAGGCCCCAAAGAGGTGTCTGAACATTCAAGGGAAACTGGAAGACTAAAAGCTGTCTAGGTGAAGCATGGCAGATGCATGGCCTAAATGCCGCCCTCTTCCTTCCTGTGCCATGGCAGACATCACCAACTAATCACGGCACTTCTCTCTGCTAAGATGTGCAATTCTTCTATTTTGAAATCTACAGAATTATGACGACCACCTCTCCCCGTGGGAGATCTCACTTTGTCTTTTTGGTTGGAACACATTAGAAATCACAAGACAATAGGAGACTGATATTAATCTAAAAGTTTCTCTCTCCCTTTATTGCAATTTATTGTGGTGGTCATGAAGCCTCTGAAAGTGAAGTTGATGTTGTTGACTTCATTCTGATTCAGGGACTGGTCTTCTGAGTTTTTATTTTATTGCATATTGAGGTTGAGGTTGATTTTCAGAGATAGATTCACACTAACCAAGCTTTAGGAAACGGATAACTTATATCAGTATATATATTATATACATATATATAGTAAAAGATGAACTTGGATTTTGTATCTAGTTGCTGGCACAGAGCTCCTCTTGGCATTTCCTGAGTGATAGGAGTCTGTTTTGTTCTTCATAAAGAGCTCCTTTTGAGCACACCTGAGTGACAGGGCAGGGCCCCTAGATAGCCCGGGATGGTGCTGATCACCAGAAAGACCAATGATTAGAGGGTTGAAACTTTCAGCCCCACCCACCAGCCTCTAGGAAGGAGTGGGGGTGGGGCTGCAGATTAAAGCTCTCTAAAAACTCTTGAACAATGAGATTTGATGAGCTTCTGGGTTGGTGAACACATCTAGGTGCTGGGAGGGTGGAGTGCCTGGAGAAGACTGGGAAGCTCCATGCCCCTTCCTCCACACCTTCTACCAATTTCTTCCATTGGCTGTTCCTGAGTTGTATCCTTTTATAATAAATTAGTAAACATAAATGAATGTTTTCTGAGTTCTGTTAACCATTCTAGCAAATTATTGAACCCAAGAAGTGGGTCATGCGAACCCTGATTTATAGCTGGTTGGTTAGAAGTACAGGTGATAACCTGGACTTGCAACTGACCTTTGAAGTGGAGGAGCAGTCTCCTGGGACTGAGCTCTTACCCTGTGGGATCTGATGCTATCTCCAGGCAGATAGCGTCAGAATTGAATTAAATTTGTAGGACGCCCAGTTGGTGTCCACTGAGAATTAGAGAATTGCTGGAGTGGGACACCCACTCCCCCCACATCTGGTGTCAGAAATATGGCAAGTAGAGGAGAAAAACAGAGTTTCCTTGACAGATGTGTAAGCAAACATGCCATTTTATTAATGCTCAGTGAGTACTATATTTGCATTAGTTTAACCTGGTCTTATCTTCCTGTGAAGCAAAATTATAAGTAGAAAGTTTCGCGAGAGTTATGGAACCAGAACTAAAAGAATCAGTTGCATAAATTCATTCATTTACTTACTGTTTTTGATCATCTTGCATTGAAGACAAAGTGTCTGCTTTCATAGGGAGGGCCTACGTGGCAATTAAAGGAACAGACGATAAACGAGGAAACAATGAATAAACAAGGTAATTTCAAACAGTATTCAGTGGTACAAAGAGTATGAGACAGGGTGTTGCAGCAGTGAGTAAAACATTTAATTGATTCACGCTTTATTAACTGACTGGCATTTCTATAACTGGTGGGTTCCTGACACCTGAGGGCCTGGACATGCCTTTCCCTGGACACTTCTTTGATAAGGACTGCCAAACAGGTGCTTAACACTACTGAACAATATACACAAAAATGGATTAAGATGGTAAATTTTATGTTATGTGTATTTTACTACTATTAAAAAATGATCTAAATCTAAAAGGTGGTGATAAACACTATGGAGAAGAATAAAGCAGAGTGCAGGAGATAGAGAGTGGCCTCGGTGGTTGCTATTTTGGGAACGGTGGTTTAGGCACAGCCTTTCCTAGGAGGTGACAGAAGAGACCTGAAGGAAATGAGGGTACAAGACATGAGGATGTTTAGGAGAACATTCCAGGCAGAGGAAAGAGCAAGTGCGAAGAGCCTGAGCTGGGAGTGTGCTCAGCATGTTTGAGGATCTGCCAGGAGGCCCCGGACTGAAGTGGAATGGGCGAGGGTGAGCAGATAGGAAATGGGGTTTGAGAGGGAGGCCGAGGCCAGATCAGGTAGCTTCCTCTTGGCTGTGGCGAGGACTTCAGATTGTACTCCAGATCAATTGGAAGTCATTGGAGGGTTTTGACTAGAGGTGTGGCCTGGTCTTAGTTATATTTTTAAAGGAATCACCCCGGATCCTGGGTGGAGACTAGACTTCAGGGGGCCCAGAGTGGAGCAGGATGGCCAGTAAGGAAGCTGTTGCAGCTAGAAACAAAGTTAGAGTGAGAGATGAAAGTGGCTTGGCCTAGGCTGGTATTGGTGGAGGCAGCGAGAAGTGGTTTGATTCTGCTTGTTACACTGAAGGTAGCACCCAAATGGGATTGTAGTTAATAACGCAACTCACATGAAGCATTTTGACCATCTGTTCTGGCCTCACCATCTCCCCACTGTGACCTCTTCCCTCCCGTTCTAGGTCTGTGCCAACCTAGCTGCCTATCACCACTTCTGCTTCGTTTTGCTGATGGACAGAGAACTTCTTGATCCTTGACATGCAATATATGGGCTGTGGAGATCCAGGGTGCTGCCTTCAACTCTCCATCTACTTGTCTCCCCCTTAGCTCTGTGTCATTGCTCCCGCACCATGTTGGAAACAGCAGACTGCTCAGGGAGGTCACCAGCAGCATGCTGCTCAGCCTGATGTTTTTGGACTCCCCATTCCTAACTGGATCTAAAGCCCCCCCGCTGCTTGAGAGATGTGGGCCTTTGCAGTGTGGGGTCACAGCCTCTGACCCCTAATTTCTGCCTCTCCTTCATCTTCCTTCTCTCGTTCATCAGGCAGGAAGCACCAGACCTGCCCTCCTTCCTGGGGGAGACCTCCCTCAGGTGAAACTCCAAGAGCTGGTTCCCTAGGCTCCACTTTTGAAATGTAAAAGAAGGGTAGATAAAGAGATTTAGAAAACGCTTTTCTCTCTTTTCAAAGCCTTTCTGTGGATTTGATAATCCTATTATGGATGCTAGAAGTTGAAGCTCAATCTTTCTTTTTCTTGGCATTCTTACTTTAACATCCTCATATTCATCCCTCCAAGACTATCCCCATGAATTAGAAAGAAGGGCATTTACAGAGAAATGCAAAGAAGAAAAGCACAATGATAGATTCCAAAATATTACTCGTCTCACATGATTGAACTTAAATAACTTTAAACAGTTTCCATAAGTGTCCTGAGGTAAGGTTGCCCATGCCACGGGAGCTGTCTCCAGAACAGCGGGGGGGATGGCGGTTACTCATCTCCTCTGCTGGGTGCTAGGCAGGCGCCAGGCCCATCCCTTTCCCTCTCTGTTTGGCTGAGGAGGTTTTGGAGAATCTCCAGAGAAAATTGTTAAAACTAATCTAAAACAGGTTATCATTGGCATGGGGAAAGGCAGGAGGTGTGCAAACAGGCAGCCATGTCATTAGATGGAGGCTTCTGAAGGTTAAAGAGAACCATCAATAAAAACACAGTGTGCACAGGTGGGGACCTCCCAGAGCAGTGTGGGAACACTTGGCAGGAAGAGAAGGACCGCAGACCCCTTGTAACCAGGTCAGTCCCTATTTTCAGCACCGCCTTGGCCTCTTGTCCAATGGAGCCAGAAGTGAGCTCAGAGAGTGGTGAGATGCAGAAGCTGTGGCCTTTAGTCCAGGTGCTGCCCCTTGTGTGTTATGTCATTCAACTCTGAGACTCAGTTTCTTTATCAGTACAATAGGAACAATACCGGAATAACCCCAGTCCACCCCACTTCACAGGGCTCCTGGCAATGCAGGCTTCCAGCATAGAAAAGGGCTGTATAAATTCGTATCGGGACAAATGAAGGATAGGAGGCAGAAGTTATCCTGAAGGCAGAGGCATCAGGATTCAGAGTTTTCCTGACACCCGTGCCTGGGAGCCTCGGCATTTGCCAGGGTCGGAGGGTTCAATGGTCTGCTTGCCTCTTACCGGAAGCAGAGATACTTGGCTGTGAGTAGAAAGCTCTGTCTGGTGGCCCCGGTGGGAGTTGGCTGGGTCTGTTGAGTGGGGTCGTCCTGGGGTTGACGTTTGCTCTTAGCAACAGGTGTTTCAAGTGCACAATGCGTGACTGTAGCCCTTTTGGAATACAGCATTTTTCAGCAGCAGTGCACAGGAGGCCAACTGTAAAACGTTGCTGTGCTCACACTAGCGCTAAAGACATGTGAATATATTACTGCTGGAATATTTCTCTATTAAACAGAATCTTGCAATTTACCCCACAGAGCCTTCTGGAAGAAATTAGGATCATTTTTAAGAGGCCTGTGTTAACACAGTGGGGCATTCATTCCTTTTATTTTATCCTTTACACATTTTCAATTGGAAGATTTTATCATTCTGGAATTATTAAGTAGTTTGGGGGAAGGATTATTTATTTTTAAATTTAATTTTGAGAGAGCCTGTCCTTATTTCTTTTCATGTTAAAAAATTTACCCTCTCAGAAGTCTTTTTTTTTTTTGCGTGTGTGTGTTTAAAAAAACCTTGGCATGAGCATGAGAGGCTGACCTTTAACTTCAGAGGAGGAGGAAGTGCAGAGAGGGGCAGCTGCGGAGGGCCTGAGGGAGGGCAGAATGAGTCAGTGTCTTTGCAACGCCCTCCTCTTGCCTCTCAGGCGTGAGCCAGGCCTGGCCATCCAGGGCTGTATCGGAAAGAGAAATCCTGCAGAAGTGACTGCTCTGGTGATGACAGCATAAGTAGTTCCTCTTTTGAAGCCTTAATGCTCCCAGAGCCTAGGGAGCAACAGTCAGCTTCATAGTCCTCCCCCAACTACTGACAGGCCACGAGGAACAGCGTGTTTTCTCTCCAAGATGTAGGAAAGTGGTTGTAACAGCAAAGAATGATCGAGTTTAGGAGCTGAACAAGAAGGACCAGAGGCAGATGAATGGACAGCATTTCAGGGTGGGCTCTGGGTTTGCAGTGACCTTGAACCATCACTTCAGTTTTTGGCAACTGCCTCTCCATAAGACAGGGACAACTGCATTTATTATCTGAGAAGTGTGATCTCCCTCTGTGTCTGAGCAGCCTCAGACCCCGTCGTCCATGGGGTGTCCCATGATGATCTCTCTCTGCCAATGGAAGAGGCTCTTGTCTGCCTGCACCTCCTCTATGAAAACTTTCGTACCTCTTGGAAGCCAAGGGCTGAGCCTCCTGCTCCCATATTTCTGAAATCTCAACTCACATACATGCCATCTTTTATTCTTAGCTTCCCAACAGCATTATTGGGAATGGTGTCATCCTCATCAGCAATGGCAAGTCAGCAAAATGAGCACTTACTATGTATAAGCCTGGTCCTAGGCACAACAGATGGAGAGAGGCAGAGAGGGAGAGACAGAAAGAGGGACAGCAAACTCTTCTTTTGAGGATTTTACAAGGTACTTGAGGATAAGGACATAGATTCTTCCCCCTGTATGCCACTGAAACTCTTACAACCACCGTCATAAGTGACCTCCTGATTGCCAATCCCAGCAAACACTTCCCACTGCCCTCCTGACACGGTAGACACGACCTTCCATTTGAGCATCCTCCCTTGAACCTCCAAGAGAGCACTCTGCCTTGGCTCCCCTGCCACTCCTCACACGACATCTTGAGATAGTCGCTTCCTCCATCTCTTTCGTAAATGTAGTTGCTGTTTCTCAGAGTTCCACTTTTGGTTTTCTTCCCACTCCTTAGTTTTTTTTTCTCACAATTTCTTCTTATCCCAGAGCACATGATTCTACATTTTAACATGCTTCCCAGGTGTGCTGATTCCCAAGCAGTTTTGAGAATCTCTGGACTTCTTCATCCCTCTGGTTCTTAGCATGTCCATCTATAAAATGGGGATAATAATGGTACTTGCCTCATTGGACTGTTGTTAGGATTAAGTGGGTTTATATACGTAAAGCTCTTGGCATGTAGTCAGATTCGTATAGATATCGGTTGTTAATTTTAGGCTGAGGCCTAACGGGAACTAAGTTTTCAAAGGAACATTGAGGCCTTTTGCAGACGGATAGTTTTTCCCTCAAATCTAGTCCCCACTTCTTCCAGAATCCCCATGTGGCCACCCAACATCCCTTGTAACTAGGTGTGGCCATGTAATTAGGTTCTGACAAACACAGGCTAAGTGGAAATGTCCTGTGGCAGTTTCTGGAAACTTCTCTACCAGCCAACCAGCTTGTGTCCTTTGTCCTTTCTTCTTTCTGCCATTCTGCTGCCTGGAACTTGAGGTGACGGCTGCCATCTAGAAACGTGAGCATGAGGACCATCTATCAGACTTGTCAGGATGGTGACCTGGAAGCACATGATCACTCCGGGGCTTTGTGGAGCAGGATCTCCTTACACCCCAGGCTATTTACCCCTCGACTTTTACGTGAGGTAAGAATAAACTTCTGTCTTTTTAAAGCCACTAGCACTTTGGATCTACAAGTTGAATTGCAGCCAACTTAATCTTAACTGATACAAGATACTGATGTGGGCAGTGCATATTGAATTAGGCATCAAACGCCAAATTATGTTTTATTTGGTAGACAGTAGGAGAACTATTGAAGGTTTTGGGTAACACAATGGAAAATGCACTTTAGGAAGATTAATCTTCCATCATGAAATGGTAATGAAAGAGCCTCCAGGTGGAGAGAATAATTAGGAGACTGATAAAGAGTGGGCAGGACAGGAGGCAAGGGTAGTCTCAGTCGATAATGGTGGTGAAATGGAAAGGAGAGGCTGGATGGCAGAATCTGTGTTAAAAGAGACCCAATTGCATTTTGTAGTGGATTGGATGTCTTGGCAAAGAAGTGGGAAAGGGAAAAGGTGACTTTAAGGTTTTAAGTGAGAAATTTGGAAGATGGTTCAGTGGTTTGCTGGTACTGTCTTGTGCTAGTTTCTCCCTGACACTGCATTCAGTGGCTTCACGTTCGTAACTGGAAATTGGCCATGATGGGAATATGGAAATCAACGAATGCTACAATCAGGACTCATCTCTTTCCCCCAAAGAGTCAGTTTCCCAGCACATCACTGAGTTCAAGTGCCCAAAACATGAAAGTCAGGAGGAAGAGCTGGTTTGGGAGACAGAATGGGCTTCAGTTTAACCATGAAAATTTGAGGTGTTGGATAGCCACAGGGTGGGTGGAAGCTAGTTTCGAGGCAAGCATACAACGATAGAAATGCTGAAGCTGTGGGCGTAATAAATCATCAAGGAAGAGAGTGTGGGCCAAAAAGAAAAGGGCAGAGAGTACAAAACCCTCAGGAATATCTCCTTTTAGGATTTAGGAGGAGGAAAAGAAACCAATGGAAACAGAAGAAATAATCAGAGAGATAGTGGGGAAAAACAGGAAGGTTGTACTATGGAAATCTGGAGGGAAGAGATAGAGAGGCTGGGAGCTGTAGCAAATGAGGTCTGAGAAAAGGCTCCTGGATTTGGGGATTAGGCAGCTATTGAGGGCAATATTTATAGAGGGATGTCTTCAGAAGCCAGATTCCTCAAAACCTGGCTCAAGAATATGTAGCTAATTTGTACAGCATCCAGCAAAACTTCCAGTGCATTACAGGCTATAAATAAATGCACTTTGATGCATTTTATAAATGCGACGTACTTTGGAGATTACTTGACTGTGTCTAAAGAAATTGGGTCATTTACAGATCTTTAAAACTACATGGAGGCTGGGGCTATCTAATTCGCTGTGAGAGGAAAGGTGACATTGGATGTCGTGCAGATTGAATGTGGGGGAAGAGTCTTGACCCATGTGGTCTTACTGTCATCCATCGACTAAGCAGATAAGCCTATCTGTACTCAGGGAATGGGGAGCTGACAACACCGTGTGCTCATCGAGCCTGCCCTTTGATTTGTGGCTGATGCTGCTAGGACCTTCTCTCATTTGCTCTGTGGCTCAGTCCTAGCCTTTGCTTGCAGCAATCACTTTGTCTCTGCTAGTTCTGTGTTGGTCTGTACATGCTCCAACTGTGGTGATGTTTTTCTGCAGTTCAATATGCCCAGGGTTTTGCATGAAAGTTCCTCAAAATACTTCTCTATTTCATGGTTGCCTGCCTCTCTTGGGAAGGTGGAAGACTAGGAGGAGGAGCGAGAAGGAGAAATTACACTTACAGAGTGCCCACTATTTCTTTAACTCAATAGAAGTTGAGCACCTCTGATTTCCAGGCCTTTTACCAAGAAAATTTCTGGGACGTTATCATCCTGCCCATTTCACAGATGAGCACTCCTGTGCTCATTCATTCCTGTGTACATATTGGAGAGCAGGTTGTTATCTAGGACTTGATGGTGGCTAGTTCTTTCTTAGCATGGTATATGTTTCCTTCACAGTTGACCTACAGATTATGGAATTCTCCGAAACTCTGGATGTAACATCCTCAACAAGTCCTTTAGTTATGACCACATGTGGGGTTGGACATCATCTAGGGTCCAACACCAATCATGTTCACCTACTTGTAGATTCTGCTTCCACTCACAGTCTCCATCTTTCTCTACCTGGATTCTTGATGTAGAAATATAGCACTTGGAACACTGACTCAAACTGGCATCCATTCCACATTCATTCATTCAACAAAAACGTAATGAACTCTTATTCTGCTAAACACTGATACTGTGGAATTGAATATTCCTTTGTCCCTGCTCTCAAGGAGGTTGCATGTTGCGTAGCAAGCCCAAGATCGGAAACTAGGTCCTTCTCAGCCAAGTCAAAATCAGTGATCGAATGCCTATTACTCTGTTGTGTAACCTGTGGTTTCTGTGCAGTTTTGTTCTGTGGAAATACAATATAATATTTCCTCTATTTGTTTCATATGACGCCAGCTCCCTTGAGGAGTAAGTGCCTTGAGAACTCAGACTATGTCTCATGTGACTTTGTATCCCTACCGACTGGTGCAATGTCTGGCATAAAAGGTGTTCTCAGATGCTTGTTGAATTAAGGGATGAGGTACAAGGGCTGTTTGTTAATTAATAGTAGTATTCTTTTTTTATATCAAACATGATGTCCAAAGATGTTGTCAGAAAATTTGGAACATGCTAGAATTCAGATTTTTTGATTTCTTAATGTTAGTGCTTTACAAAATTATTTGTTTAATTTTTGACCTCAGGTGTACAGGGTTGAATTCAATATACTTCTTGGGTCATGATTTACCAAAATCATCATTCTGTGCAAGGACCTTCTCTTTGTTATGTTTTATTTTTTTCCTCTTACTTTTCTCATTTCCTGCTCCCTGCCCCCGATACCCACTCTGATTTGTTATATGAGTCCTTAGATATGCTTGTATTTTTGAAGAATAAGTAGGGGCTGGACCCGTGGCTGAGTGGTTAAGTTTGTGTGCTCCGGCACCCCAGGGTTTTGCTAGTTCGGATCCTGGGCACGGACATGGCGCTGCTCATCTGGTCATGTTGAGGCGGCGTCCCACACAGCACAACCACAGGCACTCACAACTAGAATATACAACCATGTACTGGAGGGGCTATGGGGAAAAGAAGGGGAAAAAAAAGATTGGCAACAGATGTTAGCGCAAGTGCCAATCTTTAAAAAAAAAAAAGGAACAAATAGTGTTTAGATTACATATGTGTGGTGCTTAATTCCCAAGCATTTAGAGATTTTCTGGTTACTTTTCTGTTGTTGATTAAAGAACATACACTGTAAGATTTCAATCCTTTGAAATTTACTGAGGCTTGCTTTATGGACTAGGCTATCACCTATTTTGGTAAATTTCTCATGCATTTTTCAAAAGAGTGTGTATTCTGCAGTTGTTGGGTGCAGTGTTTAATATGTCTCAGTTAGGTCAAGTTTATTAATTGTGTGCTTTCTATTTTTTTTATCTCTTTATTGATTTTATGTCTGCTTGAAGAAATGTGTTAAAATCTCCTACAATGATTATGAATTTACTTTTTTTTTAGTTTTTGTTCTTTTGCTTTATATATCTTGAGACTGTGATAAGTTGTTAGAAATTTAGAATTACTGTATCTTCCTAGTAGATAGAAGCTTTTATATTTGTGAAATGTCTCTGTTTCTGAAAGTGCTTCTTTCCCTAAAGTCTATAGTGTCTAATATTAGTATAGCTGCTTCAGCTTTCTTGGGGTTAGTGTTTGCATGGAGTATTTTTTCATCTTTTTACTTTCAACATTTCTATTTCTATGTATTTACTGTGAGTCTTGTAAGCAGCCTGTAATTGGATTTTGTTTTGCTTTCTTAGTCTTTCAATTGGAGCATTTGCTCAGCTTGCATTTAATGTAATTACAATATATTTTGGATAAGAAATATTGTCTTTTTATGTACTTTCAATATATTTCACCTTCTCTGTATTTCTTTTCTCTCCTTATTTGCCTTCTTTTCGACATTAAAAAAAAATCATTCCTTTCTCTTCTTTATTAGCTTAAACACTCTTTTGCTATTGTTTATAACACATGCATTCTTTTACTATTGTTTAATGCTTACCCTAGGGAAAACAACATGCATGCTAGACAATTTAAAATCCAATACAAATTCATGCTGTTACCATTTCCTAGACACAATAAACCTTAGAACATTTTAATTCCCATTAACCCCATTTTCAATTTATTTACTATTGTTATGCATTTTAATTTTATGTGTATTTTAAACCCCACAAGACCATTGTTTTTTGATATTGTCAACGTTTTTTAGAAAATTATGTTTATTACGATTTATGTAAATTGTGTTTATCTAGATTTACCATTAGCACTGTTCTCCATTCTTTCCTGAATTTCTGAGCTTTTGTCTAGGATCATTTTCCTTTTGTCAAAAGAAAAATTTTCAGTATTCCCATTAGAGTGGATGTGCTGCTGATAATTTTCTCAGTTTTTGTTTCAAAATATCTTTACATAACCTTTAATTTTGAGGGATTTTTTTTCTGGATATAGAATTCTAGGTTGGCAGTTATTTTCTTTTAATACTTTGAAGATATTATTTCAGGGGCTGACCCAGTGGTATAGGGTTAATTTGCATGCTCTACTTTGGTGGCCTGGGGTTCATTGGTTCTGATCCTGGGTGCAGATCTACACACCTCTCACTGAGCCATGCTGTGGCAGCATTCCACATACAAAATGGAGGAGGATTGGCTCAGATGTTAGCTCAGCAACAATCTTCCTCACACACACACACACAAAAGATATAGTTTCAATGTTTTCTAGATTCCATTGTGTTCTGGATTCCATTGTTTCTACTGGGAAGTAAGGTGTCAGTAATTTTTTCTTTTCCTCTGACTGCTTTTAACATTATGTCTTTGGTTTTTAAGTAGTTTCACTATGTGCAAAGACATCATTTTCTTTGAATTTATCCTGATGTTTGTAGTACTTCTTGAATCTGTGGCTTGATGTCTTTATCACTTTTGGAGAATTCTCAGCTATTCCTGTCTTTCCTGGGATTCCACATACCTTAGGTCATTTTCTTGGTACCTTTTTTCTACACATCTATCCTTCTTCTTTACATTCTGTGTTTTCTTCCCTTTTGTCTTACTTTGCTTGAGTATAGCTATTTTCTTCTGATATCCTCTAGTCAACAAATTCTCTTTTGAGGTAATTTTAGTTATTGCGTTGTTCACTTCTAGAATTATCATTTGATTCTTTCTGAAATATGGTTTCCAAGTTTTCAGTTCTTTGCTGACATTCCCCATTTTCTTTTTTTAAATTTTGAAAATATGTTAAGCAAGTTATCCTAAAGTCAATGCTTGATAACTCCATTATCTGATTTCCTCTAAGCCAGTTTTTATTTTTTATTTTTTCTCTTGACTTCCTGACAAGTCTTTCTTCTCATTTGTCTGGTTGTATGTGTATATGTATGTTAAAATACATATAATATAAAATTTACCATTGTAACTATTTTAAAGTGTACAATTCAGTAGCATTAATTATATTCACCATGTTGTGCAACCATCACCACTATCTATTTGAAAAACATTTTCATCACCATAAACAGAAATTCTATATCCGTTAAGAAATAACTCCCATTCTCCCTTTCCCTCAGCTTTGTTAACCACTAACCCATTTTCTGTCTCTATGTATTTGCCTATTCTAGATATTTCATGTAAGTGGGATCAGTTTTCTCTTTGTGTCTGGCTTATTTCATGTAGCATAATGTTTTAAAGATTCATCCATCTTGTACCATGTATCATAACTTTATATCTTTTTATGCATGAATAATATTCCATTGTATGTATATACCACATTTTGTTTATCCATTCATCTGTTGATGGATATCTGAGTTATTTCCACCTTTTTGATATTGTATATAGTGCTGCTGTTAACATTGGTGTACAAGTACCTGTTTGAGTCCCTATTTCAGATTTTTTGGGTATCTACCTACAAGTGGAAATGCTGGGTCATACGGGTCATTCTTTGTTTAACTTTTTAAGGAATTTCTGACTACTTTCACAGTGTCTGCAGAATTTTACATTTCCATCAGTAATGTGAGAGGGTTCCAATTTCTCCACATCCTTTTCAACACATTTATTTATTCAAGTATAACTATCCTACTGGGTGTGAAGTGAAATCTCATTGTGCTTATGATTTGCATTTCTCTAATGATGAATGATATTGAGTATCTTTTTACTTGCTTATTGACCATTTATATCTCTCTTTTGAAGAACTGTCTATTCAAGTCCTTCTTTGCCTGCTTTTTACATTGAATTGCTTGTCTATTAGTTGTTAAGTTGTATGAGTTCTTTATATATTTTGGATACTAGACTCTTACTAGATATATGATTGCAAACATTTTCTCCCATTATATGGATCATTTTCTCACTCTGTTGATAGTGCCCTTTGAGGTGCAGAAGTTTTTAATTTTAATGAAGTCCAATTTATCTATTTTTTCTTTTGTTACCTGTGCTTTTGGTGTCATATTTAAGAAACCATCGCCACATCCAAGTTCATGAAGATTTATCTCTGTGTTTCTTTCTAAAAGAGTTTTATAGTTTTAGCTCTTGTGTTTATCCATTTTGAGTTAATTCTTGTATATGGTATAATGTAATGGTCTAATTTCATTCTTTTGAATGTGGATATCCAGTTTTCCCAGCGCTATTTTTTGAAGAGCCTATTCTTCTCCCATTGAATGATCTTGAGACTCTTGTCAAATATCAATTGACCATAGATGCGAAGGTTTATTTCTGGACTCTCAATTCTACTCCATTAGCCTACATGTCTCTCCTTAGGCTAGTACCAAACTGTTGCTTTGTAGTCAATTTTGAAATTGGGAAGTATGAGTCCTCCAACTTTGTCCTACTTTTTCAATACAGTTTTGGCTATTTAGAGTCCCTTGAAATCGCATATGAATTTTACGGTGAGATTTTCCATTTTTGCAAAAGTTGCCATTGAAATTTTGATAGTGATTGTATTGAATCTGTAGATCACTTTGGGTATTGACATTTTAACAATAATGGGTTTTCCAATTCATGAAGATGGGATATTTTTCCATTTATTTAGGTCTTTTTAAAGTTCTTCAGCAATATTTTATAGTTTTCAGTGTACAAGTCTTGTGCCTCCTTGGTTAAATTTATTCCTATGTATTTTATTCTTTTGATGCTATTATAAATGGGATTTTCTTAATTTCCTTTCAGATTGTTCATTGTTAGTATATAGAAATACAACAATTTTTTGCTCTTGATTTTATATCCTGCTACTTTGTTGAACTTAATAGCTCTAATAATTCTTTTGGTGGATTCTTTAAAATTTTCTACATATAAGATCATGTCATCTGCAAATGGGGATGATTTCACTTCTTTTCCAATTTGAATGCCTTTGATTTCTTTTTTCCTGCCTTATTGCTCTAGCTAGAAGTTTTAGTACTATGTTGAATAGAGGTGGTAAAAATGGGCATTCTTGTCTTGTTCCTGATCTTAGGGGAAAAGATTTCCATCTTTCACCATTGAGTATGATATTGCTGTGGGATTTTCACATACAACCTTTCTTATGTTGATGAAGCTTTCTTCTATTACTAGTTTTTTCGGTGTTTTTATAATGACAGGGTGACGAATTTTGTCAAATACTTTTTCTGCATCAGTTGAGATGATCATGTGAATGTTTCCCTTCTTTCTATTAATGTGTTATTTCATATTGATTGATTTTCATTTGTTGAACTACTCTTCATTGCTGGGATAAATCCAGGTCATTGCATATATTACTTTTAATATGCTATCAAATTTAATTTGCTAGTATTTTATTGAAGATTTTTGCATCTATATTCATAAGAGATTATTGATCTGTAATTTTCTCTTCTTGTAGTGTCTTTTTCTGGCTTTGATATCAGGATAATGCTGGCCTCATAAAACGAGTTTGGAAGTGTTCTTCCTCTTTAATATTTTGAAAGAGTTTGAGAAGGATTCGTGTTAATTCATCTTGAAATGTTTGGTTGAATTTACTAGTATGTCATCTGGTCCAGGACTTTTCTTTGCTAGGAAGTTTTTGATTACTGATTCAGTTTCTTTACTTGTTACAGGTCTGTTGAAATTTTTATTTCTTCTTGAGTCAATTCAGTTATTTGTGTGTTTCAGAGAATTTGTCCATTCCTTTTAGGTTATCTAGTTTGTTGGCATACAAGTGTTCATGGTATTCAGAGAACACGGTGTGTGTGATTTATGGAAATGTATTGAGGCTTCCTTTGTGAAACTGTAGGTGGCAGATTTTGGTGTATATTTCATGATTGTTTGAAAAAACTGTTTTCTGTCTTTCAAGTAGAATTCTATAGATCTAAACATGAGCTTATCAATTATCTTATGAAACTTGTGATATTTCTCTATTATTGTTTGTCTATTTGCTCCGTTTCTGAAAGAGATTTATTAAAATCTCCAACCACAGCTGTTGTTTTATTACATTCTCTTCAGACTTGTTCTTTTATGTTGTGAGACCACATTGCTAAGTGCATATGTATTCATATTCATTTTATCTTCTTGTTCTTCTTGGGCGTTTTACCAATGTATAATGTCCCTCTGTGTCTATTATTATGTTTTTCTAAATTAATTAAATTCTATTTTGTGTGATAATTAATTATGCCGACTTAGTTTTGGTTCAGATTTTTCTGGTTATCTTTTTAAAATTTTTAATGATTTGTTTAAAAGCATGCTCTGCAAATAGCATAATGCTAGATTTAAAAAGTCCAATCTGATTGGTGAGTTTAACTCATTTACATTTCCTGTTATAGTAGGACTTATTCTTTCTACTTTATTTTGTGTTTTCTATTTACACTATTTTATTTATTTATTTATTTATTTATTTTTTAAAGATTTTATTTTTTCCTTTTTCTCCCCAAAGCCCCCCGGTACATAGTTGTATATTCTTTGTTGTGGGTCCTTCTAGTTGTGGCATGTGGGACGCTGCCTCAGCGTGGTTTGATGAGCAGTGTCATGTCCGCGCCCAGGATTCAGACCAACGAAACACTGGGCCGCCTGCAGCAGAGCGCGCGAACTTAACCGCTCGTCCACGGGGCCAGCCCCTACACTATTTTATTTTTATTTTGTTTTCTCTTTTCCTTCCTTCCATTGAATTTTCTTGTCCTGGCTTAAAATTAGTAGTTTAATTTATATTCTTCTTATGATTACTCCTAACTTACTCAGATTCATACTTATGCTTATTTTTCCTATAATTTCATAAGCTAATCATATGTATATATTTTGCCTTGAACAAGAGAGTTATCTTCATACACTCCTGAATCCTTTTGGCAACTGCTTTTATTAATCCACAATGCAATTTTGACATCATCTAGAGATTTAATTCTGGATTGTTATGAAGATACTTTTGATTTTCTTCTTTTCAAAAGTTTGATAGTTATTCATTTAGACAACTTTACTGAGTTACTTACTCATTCTTACTTCCAATATCTCACAGCATCACCCTGGATTTACTTCTTTTCTTGTTGAAGTACTTTTTCCAGAAGTATTTTCAAAGAGGGTCTTGTGTGGTTAAACTTTTCAGTCCTTGTATTACTGAGAAGATCTTTATTTCATCCTTAAATGATAGCTTATAGATATGAAATTCTAGATTTGAAGTTCATTTTCTTTAACACTTTGAAAATATTGCTTCACTGTCTTCTAGGGTTATTGATGAGGAATTTTTTTTGGTGAATCTAATTTATCTTACTTTGGATATAATCTGCTTTTACTCTCAGAAGCTGTTGCAATTTTCTCTTAGCATTTGATGTTCCTAAATTTCTTGTCCAGGTATGAGTTTTTTCCTATTTAACCCTCTTGGCACTGCATGAGAGCTTTCTATCTGGGGTTTATAACTTTATTTCAATTTCGGAAATTTTTAGTAATACTTTCTTCAAAAATTTCCTCCCCTCCATTTTCTTTCTTTCTTTTCTAGGGACTCCTACTGCACGAGTATTGGCTATTCTACTTCTAGCCTCCACATCTCTTAAATTTTTTTTGCATTTTCTAGCTCTTTATCCTTCCTAAGGTCTACTTGGAATGTCCCTGGACTGAATCTTTTAGTTCAATAATCTGTTCCTTGGCTGCCAACTAATCCATTCATTGAGATCTTTATTTTACTTAAAATATTCTCATGCCCAGTGTGATGGTTAATTATGAGTCAACTTGGCTAGGCTATGATGCCCAGTTGTTTGGTCAAACACTAGCATAGATGTTGCTGTGAAGGTATTTTACAGATATGCTTAATGTTTATAATCAGTTAACTTTAAGTAAAAGTGTTTACCCTCAATAATGTTGATATCCAATCAGGTGAAGGTCTTCAGAACAAAAACTAAAGTTTCCCAGAAAAGAGGGAATTCTGTCTCAAGACTGTAACATAGAAATCCTGCCTGAGTTTCTAGCCAGGCTGCCTTATGGATTTTGAACTCAGGATTATGACTTTAACTCTTGTCTGAGTTTCCAGCCTGCTAGTGTACTCCTATCCCTACCCCTATCTCCATTCCCTATTGGTTTCATTTTCCTGGAGAACCCTGACTGACACATCCATTAACTCCACTTCTTCACTTTCTAAAATCGTAACTACTTGCTCCTTCATAATTTCAATATCCTCTCTTATCTCTCTGAGGATATTTACTATGCTTCTTTAAGATTCCTTTTCTGTGTTTATTAAATCTACTTCCTCTGGTACAGATTGTTCAATGAGCTGCTGTTCTTATTTAATGGCTCATTATTTCCCCCTGTGAATCGCCTTCCCTTGGAAATACACCAGGGACCCTTTGCCTATTTGTACCTCTTCCCCACCTCGGTGGTCTTGCTCCTCAGGGAGCCGTCAGAGTTACCTTGGGCTGCTCTAATGTTACCCTTCAGTTCTAGTGGGCACTGGGCTGGGCTACGTTGATACTTCTCTATTCTCTGCAGATGATGGGGGCAGATACTCATCTTTCCAGGGCAATGTTGGGAAAGAAAGGGCGAGGACTGAATGCTTTCCCTGACCCCATGCTCATCCATGGTCTTGGCTCTCCTCCAGTCTAGGATGCCACTTCTCTACACAGCAATCCAACCACCTTCTACACCTCAGGTGAGTCTCACAGTTGTAGTGTTAGGTTTTGGGGCTCACCAAATTCCTTCCTGCTCTTGTGGTATCTCAGAATTTGGTTTAGAGGAGGAAGCAGCAACCTGTATTACTTCATCATCTTATTGACGCTCTTTCAACCACTATTGTGCTTTGACTGACTGATCAACTGAATGGCTGCTGGATGTACAGATTTCCTTCTTTATAGCAGGCCAATAAGCCTTGAGAATTTCATATTCTTTGTTCTATGTGGGAAAATAACATCTCCAACTCAGCCTCACCAATAAAAACAAATTAAAAAGCTGGATAATGTGGCAGACCCACAACAATCTTATTAGAGCTCACAGATCAGGTGTGTGGGAGATGGAGGAAGGAGAAGGAGGCAGGACATTTTGTTTTGTGACCCCCTCTGTTGATACCACCTGGCCCTGACCTGGTGCCCTGCATCAGTGGGAAGGCTGGAGAAGACCTTCTCTCCAGACTCTGCTACTTCTCTTAGTCCATGGAGGACATTTTCAATGCTCTGGAATGCTGCTGCCACCCACTTAATTGGTGTCACCCTGAATGGCAGAGGCTGCCTTTGTATTTGGGCATCACGCATGCCCAATGTGTAAATACGAGCACACTACAAGGTTAATTGTCAGGAGGGTCCTCCTTGGAAAGAGAGCCTGTGGAAAATCCCAAATTTGCTCCGTGAGGCACAGAATTTCTCTTAGAGACTGGCAAGCTCTTGGTGTAGGCACTGCTGGCCCAAGTGAGGCTGTTTCTGTACAGATGAGAATTCCGGGCCATGCTCTTCGTATCTACGCAGCGTCCCGGTCCAGATGCAGGCAGGGGGCTGGTGAGCTGCCAAGAGGAACTCCAACTTTGTCAGATTTAACAGTGCATTAGAAGAACTTGGAGCAGAAATTTAAAAATTCTAATTAAGTGCTGTATTTGGTGAGTGTAGCCACAAGTTAGACAGATAGTTGAGAGTGAAATGGTTTAGAGAAAGTATTTCACCTGCCCCTCGTATGACGTGTTTTCAAGTCTCTAACAATAGCAATAACAACAGTAACAACTGACATTTATAAGAAAGGAGTGTGTACCAGGTAATGTGCTACGTGCTTATCTGGATTATCTCTTTCAGGCGCACAAAAATCACGAGATAGTCATAGTTATTAATTCCATTAGATGGATACCACATCTGAGAATTAGAGAGACTGACTTATCCCATGCCATATAGAAAGGAAGTGGCCAAGCTGGTCTGACTGACCCGGGAGTCTTATGCTTAACTACTAGCCATATTGCTGCTTAGAACCAGGCCCTTTGGTTTGAAGGGTGGACTGTAGCATTTCCCAGGAGAACACTTGCTCTTGTACCTTTTCTGAATTGCTTATTTGGTAGGCCTTTATTAGCAGAAGTGTCTGGTTCTAGAGGATTTAGTGTTAAAAAAGCAGCAAAGGTAATGGAGAGGCAGGGACCTTTAACAGGTTTCCTTCCTTCTGCTGCCATTATTGGCATTTTGCTTCTGGGCCTGATTCATTTTCCCTTGGCAACGAGCTGGAATACATCAGCGGGGACCGACACCGCCAAAGGACAGCTGCCCTGGGTCAGTGGGTAAAATGGCCAGACCTCTGCTGCCTGCCGTGGGGGGCAAATGAGGCCACACGTGACCTTCAGGAATTCAGCTGCATGTTTAGCCTCTCTGAGCCCCAGAGTGTGAGTGAAGAAGCAAGGTCACTTAGATTTTCACGTGCCCTTTTGGTATTGTCCTCATTCGGGTCTGAGGATCCTGGGCTTCTGTTTTCCATCTCCTGTACTGATTGACACTCTTTCTGAAGAGGAGAGAGTAAAAGGTTTCTAGCCAGGCACCTTTTCCATTTCTCTTAAGCCCAGGTATGTTTATAGAGAAATGGAATCATGTGCTTCTTATTCATATTATATTTACCCACGTGGACTCCCCTGGACATCTTGAGGAAGCCAGGGAAATCATTCCATGCATTTTCTCTTTGAAACGAGAAATTGTATTTAGCCAAAACTAGATGGAACAGTTGCTGGGGGCGGAGTGGGGCTGGAGGAGAGGGAGGGCTGTTGTGAGATTTTATTCTGCAAAGCTGGTCCTAAGCCTACTAAAGCAACTCCTCCTGGCTCCTGGTGCTGATGTGGGAACATTTGAAGGATACTCCATGCCCTGAACACGGGAATGAGAAATAGAGGGAAAGAGAAATAAATAAACCCAGCTCTATCACCTAAGAAGACCTGGAACTCAGGAAAACGTTGGCTTCAGTTTGGAATGAAGTCGGAATGGGTTCTTTTGCTGAATCCACCCTGAAAACCATACCTGCGTAACCTCTCTTTCGGAGCACCTTTCAAATGACATAGGGGAAAAGATCTCAATCACATGATGTCATTTGGGTTCCCTTTTCAACTAAAATCTCAATCGTTTTTCATGAACTAGGTTCCAAACTATCAGAACTCTGCAGACGACGTGGTGCCATCTCCACCTGGTTACAGGTGTGAAGTTGGCGGAGGCGTCTGTTCGTGACTTTCTTCCTGATCTAGTTTCAAGTCATGAACACCAGTTGGGGTAATAACGAAAGCACTTAAAGTCTGCTAAGCAGTTTTCCCTAAGTTGTGGCCTCTTGAGCCGTGCTGGCTGAGCCTTCCCTGCAGGCTGAGGCTGGTCGACTATCTTGCCGTCTTACAAAAGAGGACGTAGGTGTCTGGGTGGGAGCAGAGTACAAACCATCGTCTGCGCAGAGCTGTGTGTGCCAGGGACGTGAATAGAAGCAGGTCTCAGTGGAAGCCTTATGATTGAGCTTTTTGCTTTTATTATTTGGTTTCCATGGTAAGTCTTTTCAAAAGACTAGGAAACATTGTCTTTACGTACCCAGGAGAGTAGTACGATGAACCATACTGAGCATCAGCAGAAGGATTGAGAGTTGACAAAGCAAGCTTGTGCACAATGCCTTATTTGGTCCTCACAAAAGCCCTGTGAAATAGGGAGGGATTATGATTCCCATTTTGCAGAAGAGGAAATCGAGGCCCAAAGAGGCTAAGTGGCTTACTCTTGGCAACACAGCAAGAACGTAGCTAGCTCAGGTGTTGTCAGGCGGCCCCACTGTGGTTTTCAAAGGGTGCTCTGCATCGCACAGGTTCAGGGCCGTCGTCTCAGGATCAACAGCTGCCACCGCCCTGCAAACCCAGTTGTGCAACCACAATTAGATGAATTCTCAAGGGGGAGCGGTGCCTGCAGGGGGCATTTGGAAATGTGTGGGAGCTTTTTAGTTTCAGTCACTTGGGGTGGAGGGAACCATTGATATCTAGTGATGGGAGTCAGAAATGTTAAATATCCCACTTACCTGCAGGACTGTCCCACAAAGCGAAGACTTCTGCCCAAATTTTCAATAGCATCCTTGTTGAGAAACACCGAAGAGCATCTTTTAAAAAAATACATATTGAGCTTACACATGTGATTACATTTGAGATAAAGAGGATTTCCCTGCTAAAATGAACATTTGAAAAGGCTGGGCTAGCGGTCATTTGAGGTACCTGCAACTCTAAACTCCTGCTACTCTCTGCATCCTTATTTCTGGCTCTCCCCAAAGGTACCACAGAGAGGGGCTCTGGCCTTCTTTTGCTGGTCCAAGGTGGAACCACAGAAAGCTGAATGTTGTAAAATGGTTGGCTGGGCTCTGTGCACAGGGACCAGACCTTGCCCATCTGAACCACTCGGGTTAGTGATCCTTATGTCTTCCTTGCCTATGAAGAGGACTCTTGCTGCACAGTCTGTGATTCAGCCCTCCGACAATCAGGTTAAAGACGTGGGCGCCGGCTGTCCTCGCTACCCTGCTGAGCAGACGTGGTTCTCACAGATTCCTCCATCTACTTGCAAGCTGCTCTTCTGTGCGGCATGAGATTTTTCCACTGAAGTGTTAAAGTTGGGGGTGGCAGAGAAGAGGGTGTTGCACATGCAGGAACCTGTCTGTCACAGCCTCGAGCTGGTGAGAGCTGAGATGTGACAGTTTATTCGCAAACCCGGAGTGGTGCTGGCAGCATGCCAACCTTCTCTGATGGTCCTGGCCAGCACGGCTCCCTTACATCTGCTGCTGTCTGTCTCCACACAGGAACTGGGAGCCACTGGAGAAGGTGGCCCTCTTTTCTTCTTTTTTGAGGAAGATCAGCCCTGAGCTAACATCTGCTGCCAATCCTCCTCTCCTTGCTGAGGAAGACTGGCCCTGAGCTAACATGCATACCCATCTTCCTCCACCTTATATGTGGGATGCTTGCCAGAGTGGCCCTCTTTTACCAACTCTTGTTTACACTTAGTGACAGAAAGAGGCATCAGTGTAGGTCAGGGTGGAAAGAGAAAGCTCTTCAATGCTGCTGTCAGAATCCTAACAGATGTCCCTGATCTAGCACGTCGCGTGCTTACGGTCATGCTGGAGTTCTCACAAGAGCCCTGTGAGGTGAGCGTGGTTGTGTCCACTTTACAGATGAGGAAGCTGAGGCTTGGAATGAGTACACATGCCACCCAAGACTCCCCAGCTTCTAGGTAGTACACTCAGGTTCTCACCCACATTTGCCTGTGCTAAACAACACCTTCACGGCCATTCACTAGCCCACCTCTGTGAGCCTGAGGCTGCCATTCATCTCTGGGTGCCATTTTCTTTTCTTTTCTTTTCTTTTTTTTTTGAGGAAGATTAGCTCGGAGCTAACGTCTGCTTCCAATCCTCCTCTTTTTGCTGAGTAAGACTGGCCCTGAGCTAACATCCATGCCCATCTTCCTCTATTTTTTGTGGGATGCCTACCACAGCATGGCCTGACAAGTGGTGCATAGGTCTGCACCCGGGATCCAAACTGGCGAACCCTGCATTGGGGAAGCGGAACGTGCAAACTTAACCACTGCATCACTGGGCTGGCCCCTGGGCACCATTTTCTTGCATGAGGACTGCTGGGGTTGTGAGGGGGCTAGTAGCTCCATGGGTGTCTTGCTCAGCGTCGTGTCCTCTTGTCTAGCATGCTACCTGGCATATAGGAAGTGCTTAGCAACTCCCGTCGAATGGTTGTGTCGGCAGTCTAGGCCTCCTTCGTGGATCTATGCAGTGCCAGGAATCACATTTTGCTATAAATTCTACCACCCCGCGGCCTCGCAGACGAAGCAGCTTCGGGTGGAGAGTTTTAGGAAGGAGGACGGGGACCACAGCAGGAGCAATGACTGGAGCTCAGAGGATGGATCACACACAGGGGACAGTAGCTAGAGGTGACTGAAGCCATTGGGGTACAGGTGAGGCTCTATTTCACAAATATAGTGTCCTCAAGGGCTCTACACTGCTGGCCTCTGCTCCTCTGCGATACGGGACTCGGGCCAGTCAGGGGAGGCATTTGCTCCAGGCACAAAGTTTAAGGGGGTGTCAAAAAGCTCGGTTATTGAGATGACGAAGTTTTAATGAACTATTTTAAAAAATCCAAATTAATGCAAAATAATCCACAAGGAACAAATTATCAGCATTTTATTTATTTATTTTTTAGTGAGGAAGATTGGCCCTGAGCTAACATCTGTGGCAATCTTCCTCTCGTTTATGTGGGATGCCGCCACAGCGTGCCTTGATGAGCCGTGCGTAGGTCTGCGCCCTCACTGAAGTAGGGCGGGAACTGAACCCCTACACCAGCAGGCCGGCCCTATCAGCATTTTAAATAAAGGCGGTACTTAAAATAAAGTGGTACCAGAGCTGGGCTGAGCCATAGTAAAGGGTGAGATGAAAAGGAGAATCAATCCTCCTGATCCTGTCTTATTTAAAATATTTATATTTTGTTTACCATGGATTTTTTGTGTTAATTTCAATTTTTTACAATACTGCATTAAAATGTAAGTCATCCTGACTGCTGAGCTTTGTGGCACCCCTTACTTGGTCACCCACAGCAAGTGCCTGGCCTTGCCCTGCCCTCGAGTCCTCACCCTTTCCCCTCTTACTCCTTCACCCAGACTGACCCCTGTCTGTGCTGTGCTCTGAGCCGGGCAGGTAACTTCCAGCCTCAGGACCTTTGCTCAGGCCACTCTCTTTTCCTGGCCTTCCCTTGCCCCACACATCTGGATGTCCCTGTCTCCGACCTCTGTTGTCATTGCTCAGTTATTTGTCTTTGATTCTTTGCTTTACTCCTGAGCACTATAGTGTAAGTCCCACGAGGGCAGGTGTTTTCATCTGTGATGGCCAGGTGTGTGGTAGATGCTTAATAAATGTTTGATGCATGAAAGAATAAACGAATATTAGAAGCAGGTGTAACTGTTGAGGGACCTAAAAGCCATGATTGGGAGCTTTAATCTGAGGAACAATAGCCATCGTAGCCTTCTGAAAACAGGAATAACTGTATACAGCTACTATTTCTATGGGTGGGCACTATGCTGCGGACTTTTTATAGATACGTTATCTCACTGAATCCTCCTGACAATCCTCACGAAGAAAGTGAGACCGGAGAAGTTGAGGAACACGCCCAACTGCAAGGTCTTGGATTTCCGTGTAGCTCTGCCCGAACTTTAATGAGAATTCTTAACGCTCGCAGGATGTGTTGGATGAGAAAGGAAGAGATCGAAAGTCAGTGGAAAACCAGAGAAGTAATGTGTGACAGAAGGCAGGAGAGAGGTGATGTTTCAGAATAATTTTGCCTCCCCCACTGTCCTTTCTCCTGTGTCGCTCTGTGTCGCTGTCCACAGGGTACGAAGTCCAGGAGGGGTCGGATGGGCGTGTTGCCAGTCAGTTGCATTGACATCAGAAGTAGGTTAAGAGTGGCTGGCAGAGAAGTGATTAACTCAACTAGACTGAACTCTGTTGAAAAAAATGCGTTCAGGACTTCTTTTTAAATGAGATTTTAATCCGATTAGCAGCCTGTACTTATTCACGACTCCGGCCTATCGGTGAGGTGCTTGCCAGCAGCTCTCAGGTCTGATGGGGTGGTCTGGCGAATCTTTTCGAGCTCTTTGAGGGACAGTGGCACTGTTGAGTAGAGAGAACCCCATTAGGAAGCCAGGAAAACCTGGGCTGGCCTCTGGGCTCTGCATGTGACCTCACCTTTCTGAGCCTCTTTCTTGGGGGTGTGGTGATGATAACCTCTTTCTCACCGCGTACCGCGAGGATTAAATGAGATGAATTAGACAAAGCAGCTCGTGCGATACCTGGCACATAGGAGGTACACGTGGATGTTTGTGTCCTTTATTGTTTTTCTCCGGTTTTCTAGTTCTTCTTTGTTGTCTGGTCAGGGGGAGAGTAGGAAAAGGGCTGAGGGCAAGAGCTGGGAGTGGATGGCCTTCTGGTGAACACTGACCGATCGGACTGTAGATGACCTTCAAATGTTACCACTTGATTACACAAGCACACACTTAAAAGTGATGCATGATGACGAACAGCGTTTAAAGAACGCCCTGTCTCTAAGGAGTTCAAAGCGCTTTACACACGCACTATTATCAACCCTGGCACAATCCCTGGGCGGGTACCGTCATCTCCATTTTCAAGAGGGGAAGGAGACCCAGGAAGGACCAAAGACCTGTCTGGTCCCCACGTTCTCTCTGCTCTCTGCTCAGCCCTGTCATGTGAGCCCACATAGCAAGCCAGGGCTGGCTGGAAAGTCAGTGACACCTTCAGAGTGACTCCATGTTGGAAAATCCCCTAATCCTGAACTCCTTAATAAAGCAACGCTTTCTTATGGGGAAAGCTGAGCTCTCCAGGAAAATTTTCTGGAAATGGATTACTGGAACAGCATCTTCATCTTGTTAGAATTAAGGTGCTCTGGTGAAGTCCACAGGGGATTTACTTCATTCCAGACTTGCAAGGGGGCAAGTTGAGACATGACTAGTCAGCGCGAGTGGTTTCCAGCTAATCTCTGGAATCAAAAGTATCCTGAACCATTGTTTTTCTCTCCTCCTCCTCCTTTTGCTTTTTCCTTTTTGGCAGATGGTTGACCTGGGGCCACTAAAATGGACAACTCTTTGGAATGAGTCTGGTGAAGAAGAGGACCTGTAGGCATAAAGTTAGAGCACAACCTTGGAGCAAGCTGAACTGCAACTGGAGAAGCAGACTTCAGGGGCCCAGACGAAGAGAGGACAGCTCGCTGTGGGTTTAACGTTGACCCTGATTGCAGACAACCATCGTCAGGCAGCTGCAGTGCATCTTCAGCTCAACCTGTTAGATGGACAAAGGGGGCCTTCATCCAGGAGGATGCTGGGGAGGCAGGACCAAGGCTCTGCATTGCTGAGATGTGTTTGGCTTGACTGCACCAGCCCGTCATCCAAAAACAAGAAGTAACAAACGTAATGAGGTGGTTGCTAATCTGTAACCCCCCGGTGAACCTGTTGCATCTGACAGGCCGTAAATCCTGAAGCCACTCAAAAGAACTGCAACTGCAATTGACATGGTCAGCAAGCTGTTCAATAACATGTTGTGGCGTTTTATACACATTCATTCAACAAGCATTTATGTACCAGGCACTGTAAGAGATGCCAGTGATTAAAGGATGAGGGCGGCCCAGAGCATGTTCAGAGACTTTTCTCTGCTTTAATCCTCACAGCAGTCCATTGCTCCCATTTTGTAGGTGAGGTGACCAAAGCTCAGAGAGATAACTAAACTCTGCTCAAAATCTGGTGGATAGCTTATAGACAGGAATCAAACTCACATCTCCTGAAAACAAATCATTGTCATAACAACTAATGTTATTGAACATTTACTATGCAGAGGCACTGACTCATTTGCTTTCCGTGTACACGAGTGCATCTAACTCTTAAAACAATTCTATGAGGTAGGTGTTATTTTTATAGTACCCAGTTCGCAGAAGAGCTAACAGGCCCAACAGGTGAAGTATGCAGAGGAGGTAAGCGAAGGAGCTGGCATCTCCCCAGCCAGCTCGGCCAAGCCCTTGCTCGCAGCCTACCATGCTGCCAGCTACAGAGGCGGGTCTCACTGCCCTCTGGGAGTGGGACATACATTTGAATTTCCTTTTTGGAGGAATGTGTCAGCCCTGATCTGTTTGAAATCTCTCCATTCAAGCGTTTACTGAGAACCCACCACTTTCCGGGCACAATTTGTGCCTGTCCACAGCAGTGGTCCTTTCTGGGCTGTGAGCAGTGTGTGGTGGGAGCTGGCTGACACTGGGGGAGAGGGCTGTGGGCTGTGGACCCGTCAGTGCTCTTGGCTTTGTTGCATTTGTGGGAGTCCCAGAAGGTGCTGGCGGTGGTCACAGTAACCACCACTACCATCATCACACAGCTAACATTTTTTTTAAGCACTTACTCTGTGCCAGGCACTATGCTAAGCACTTGGCAAGCATGAATTTTGTTAATCCTCACACTGTCCTTATTAGGTAACTATTGATCTTAGGCCCATTTTGTAGAGGAGGAAACTGAGGCATACAGAGCCCAATCCATGGGCACAGAGTCACTCAGCTAACAAGCGGCAAAGCTGGGCATCTGATAAGATAGTGGCCTTTCCTGCCACTCTAGGCAGGCTGGTTTAGTCTGAACTTCCTATTCTAACAGGAGCCTCTGTCAGGAATATTCAGCCCCAATGGCTCTCCCCCGGGACTTCCTGCTCTGCCAAGAGCCCCTGCCTGCCCCTAAGGACTTGGGCGGAGGCTCTTCGGGGTTTGAGAAGGCCTCTTTGGAAGAACTATAGCTTGGGTGTTCCTCTCGTTTCTTCTGAGTGATCCCGGCAGGAAGGCCCTAGTGCTGGTTCAGGGAGGGGCAGGAGAGGGCAGGTGGGCGTACGGAAGAGGGATCAGCTGTGCCTAGCTCCAAGTGAGTAATTTGGTTTACTTATGACTCCGCAATTATACTATTTTGAGTTTTATTCACTCAAAGATAGATATAATTCAGGGAGTTTGGGAGAAAAGGCAGGGGTTTATTTACCTGAGGCTAAAAGAGCAGGCTTTGTGTTTTCAATTTATTAGGCCTTAGGCTGTAGGGTTGACATGCCAGCCTCGGTGATGGGTTGCTCCCCATCTGCATTCGTTTGCTTGGGCTGCCATAATAGGGCCCCGCAGACGGGGCGCTTCAACAACTGAAATTTATTTTCTCACAATTCTGGAGGCTGGAGTCCAAGCGCAATGTGTTGGCAGGGTTGGTTTCTCTGAGGCCTCTCTCCTTGACTTAGAGATGACTCTCTTCTCCCTATGTCTTTACATGGTCTTCCCTCTGTGTGTGTCTGTGTCCCAGTTTCCTCTTCTCATAAGGACTCCAGTATTATTGGGTTAGGGCCTGCCCTAAAGACCTCATTTTATTTTAATTTCCACTTTTTAGTCGTCTTCTTTTTTTTTCACAAATTGACATTTTATTGTGTTATGGTGTTGGTATTTTGGATACAATTTTCCCTCTGTTCTCCAAATTTTCTGAAATACAGTTGTATCTTCTTTCTTTTGTTTTTAAATTTCCATGAACTACTTCTTTAAAGGCCTTATCTCCAAACACAGGTACTGGGATTAGGACTTCAATATATGAATTTTGGAGGATGCAGGTCAGCTCACAACAATATCAGAGCAGCAGCATTCTCTGCTGAGGAGCGGTTTGGGCTTCTCTGAGTCCTAATGAAGCTGAGATGGGAGAGAGTGACAGGCAGACGATATGACTGACTAGCAGGTGGGGAGGTCTCGGCTAAACCTGTTCCAGCTCGGGCTACCTGGACACAAGCTGCTCAGCTAAGGCTCCAGAGCTGACAGGCAGATCCCAATCGATCCTGGTTCCTCCAACAGATGCGGCCTGGCTTCATCATCCAGCAGAGCCAAATGGGATAGGAAGAGACAGGGCTGGCCCTGAGAGCTGGGTGTCGGACTCGGGGCAGCTGAGATGGTGGAGGTTGCACCATTCCTGTCTCTGAGCTGGGGCTGATTCAGGGCTGGGCCAACGTGGCCTTTGTCCGAGGCCCAAGGGGATTGTTGGTTTTATGAGCAAACCTCCCAGGATGGGGCAGCAGCAGAGAAATTTCCCTTTCCTCATTTGATGGGGCAAGAGCTGGCAGGACACGTTCTCCCTGGGGAGGGGAGTGGAAAGATCAGGGCAGAGGTGGAGTGAGGTGCCAAGTCAGAGGGAGGGAAGTGTGAGCTGAAGGGGTGAGGGAAAGGGTGGAAGGTGGAGGAGCCATTCCAGCCCTGGCCACCGATTTTCAGAGCCAGGGAAGGCCATCGCGTGGTCTTGTCTAGTTTTCATTCTGTAAAGAACTAGACAGTTTGTCACATGGGGCACATCGCTGGGGTGTATACAACTTAGGAAACACCAGGGAAGTTCAACAAGGTTTGGTCTCTAAAATTGGGACAGCTTTGGTTTTGAACAATGGGTTTAAGAATCATCCATGAACTTGAAGTTCCAGAATGGACTTTTCTTATTAGCTCATCTTTTACCTATTTCCAAGTTATTAAAAGCATACATATAGATAGATACACATAGGGCATGATAGCAATGGATAGATATTTTTATTTTTTCTCTGATTATAAAAAATACATATTAGAGAAAATTTGAAGTACATATACACAAAGTCACGGAGAGGAAAATGCAAAATCACGCATGAATTCAGAGATAAGAACTATAGTGTTTGGCATTTAGTTCTCTAGGGTCATCCTTTTGCATTTGTACAGATACGTATAAATGCATAAACATGTTTATGCAAAATTAGTCTTACAAAGGGATCATCCAACACATACTTTGCACTTAATATATTTTGAGCATTGCTGACAAGTTTCTCTATCATGGTTTTTAAACAGCTGTTTCGTAGTCCATTGGATGGGTTTACCACAATTTCTTTAATTCCCTATTGTGGGACACTGTTTTCACTATATAAACAAGACTTAACTGAATATCCTCGTAGAAACCTTCTCATGTCCTGTTTTATAACAGGTGTGAGCTTCAGGCTTGGACTCCTTTGAATTTCTGAACCACATCTGGGAAGGAGCTATAATGTGTGTTTGGGAGATTAGCTGCCTGATGGGAATCAGGGATGGGATCCTGGAGCCAACAGATTGGTGTGGCTATGTCCCAAATGAACCCCGTTTTAATCTGGGTGAATAGAAAGAGTGTCTAGAAAAAAATGTCAGGCCGTGTCTGAAGAATTGTGCAAAAGTCTGATGGTAAGTCTAACAGGGGAATTGGTAAATAAGAGTTTGTTTAGAGAAGACCACACAGTGTGGGGTTCTTCAAGGAGTCCCCCGAAGCAGTTCTAAGCTTATAGAATGAAGTCCACTCTTGTGGCCACAGAAAGAGTAGAGTTTTGAGCTTTTTTGTTCAAAATGGGCCAAAACATGGGAGAAGGAATGCCAGCAACTGACCGGGGTTAATCCCAATGACTTTCTGTAAGAGAAGTCTAGATGGCTGGAATGGTGGCTCCATGTTCATTAGAGGCCAACACTCGGTCTTATCCATCATTCTTAGTGCCTGGCTTCCAGCTTGAAGATTGCCTCATGGTCTCCAATGACAGTTGGAGCTCCAACCATCACATCTTCATTTCAGGTAAGGCTGATATTCACTTAGAAGGCATAGGTATGGGCAATTAGTTGTTAAAATATCAACATATTTCTGAATGAGTGGGCAAATAGCCACTGCCTCTTGGCATTCCTGGATTGTCCCCAAGATCCTGTAACTAAAGGGTTAACATAAGCCTCACATGATTCTAGTGCTAGGGCTGATGTCCACTGGAATGGTTGAACATGTTTAAAACCACCCCCAATTCCAGCTAGGAAGATGGGAGGGGCAAGCAAAAGGGCTTGTTTCCCAGGTAAGCGGCCTCCTTTACAGTATTTTCTACAAGCCGCACCCATCAATTTTCACTTGCATCCCTTATCTGCAATGCAGACTGGGAAATGTAGTTCTGTAGCTGTCAAGATGTCATCCTTCCAACAACATGAAGTTCTCTTTCTAAAGAAGCAGAGTGTGGGGTGGGCAACTCTACTCAGAAAAGCAAATTCTGCGGTAGCCACAGTGGAGGAGGCTCAATCTTTCACACCTTAGCGTGAATAACATCCCAAATCAAGTCAGCAACATTTGGAGGGGAGATAATTCTTCTCTTCCTTGACAGTTGCTTAGTGTGTGTGTGTGTGTGCGTGTGTGTGTGTGTGTATGTATGAGTGATGTGGAGAGGAGGAGGGTGGAAGGTGGAAGAGGAGGGGTTATGCCCCCGGGATGTTGGATCTCCAGAAAGAAAGGGAACAGCATTTGTAGCTATTTCTAGTTGTCAGGAAAAAATCATGCCCCCTCTGCTGAGACCAACTGCCTAAGAAAATCCCTTCTACAGTTCTTGAAAACAAAAACAAATAAATAAAACAAAAGCAGACCTCCCCCCAACGCTGGTGGGAGTGTAAATTAGAAGGCAATTTGGCAGTATTTAGCAAAACAAAAAATTCACACACCATTTGACCCAGTAAATCCACTTCCTGGAATCTATCCTGAGAAACATTCATGTGCCTGTGTGAAGATGTCTGCACAAAGATGCTGATTGTAGTACGGCCTTCGGAGGGGGAAACTGGAAGCCACATGAACATCTATCAATAGCGGATTTGTTATAACCATTTAGGGTACATGTAGTCTGAAGATTTAACAAAATGAAGTAGATTTATTATATCGTCATAGAAAAATCTCCAAAACATATTTGAAGAGAAATAAGCATATTGCATAACAATATAAATGCAAGTTTAGTATGCTATGACTTTTGTAGCAAAACAAGTGTACACGAACATATGTCCTTATAGAAGGAACTGGGAGAGGGCCCCGCTGTTGACAGTGGGAGGGCAGTGGGGGAGTGAGTGTTGAAAGGATTTTGAGGTTTTGTTCTATGTACTCTTTAACTCTTTCAGTTGGAGCATATTTATGAATTATTCATGTAATTAAAAAAACCTCATGATGACGTACGAAAGCTGTGGAGTGTTTGGAGCAGGCAGCTCGAGAGACGCATCAGGAGGGGTAGGTAAGAGCATTTTCAGTACGGCACAAAAATAATATAATAAACCTATCAAAATAATGAAAATAACAACAAACATTTAGTTCTTACTATAAGGCAGGACAGTTCTAGGTGCACTGCATAGATTAATTTATTTAATCCTCACAACGACCCTATGGGATTGGTGCTATGATTTCTATTTAACAGATCACAAAACTGAGGCACAGAGAGATGAAGTAAGTTGCCCCAAGTCACACAGCTGGTAAGACGCAGAAAGAGGAATCAAGCACAGTTGGTCTGATCATGGACATCATGTTCTGAACCCCATGCAATGCTGCCCGTGTGCATTTGTAGCATGACCGATAGTTTGTAGAGCAATCTCGCATACATGATCTCATTCGTTCCTCAGAGTCACGTTTTGTTGCCTGCCTGCTCTGGGCCAGGCACAAGGCTAGCGGCCTCACGATTTCAGCCTTTTACTCCTCATGACGTGTTAGTCATTTCTCCACTGGTACTTCATTACTCTTCATAGTCCCCATTATGCAGATGGAGAAATAGGCTCAGAGATTTTACATCATTCTCCCAGATTCACGTGGCTGGCGGCTTAATTTGGGTTTCCCTCAAAGCCGACCCCAAGATAAGGATTTCCTTGCAGGTGGTTTATTTGGGATGGAATGGGGACACGCGCTGGGGAAGGGAGGGGAAGTAAGTCAGGTGTGTTAATGACACTTACACTGCAGGGACACGGGCTTCGTTCTACTGAGGCCCCTCTGAGACTGTGCGGAACAGCCCACTGAGGCCGGAGGGCCCTGGGTCTTCATTAAGAGCATGAGCCTTGCTCTCCAGCACTTCCTGTCTGCCCTGGTGAGGACCAGGCACATTTCGGGGGGTGGGGGGACCAGGAAACTGTTAGCTTGTCCTTGACTGTGACCTTAGAGTGGGCTGGGCAGCCACAGGAGGACCATCCACAGCTCCACCAAAGTCGATGAGTAGAGCAGAACCAGGATTCAAACTCAAGTCTGTCTGACTCAAGGCCCCCAGACTCCCAGGCCCACAGCCAGAAACACGGGCTCCAGCTAGGCCTCTTGCTCGACTGTCCACAGACATGTCAGAGTGCAGTCATGTGGCTCCAGGAAACAGAGCTTCAGTGGGACCAAAACAGAATCGCAGAGAGGCTGCTGGCTGCTTCCCTAATCGGTAGCCCTGAGAGAAGGGGAGAGTCAACTGGGGGAGGAAGGAAACCCTGAATCAACTGCTGCTGCACCTCTGCTCCCTTCACTGCGGCCACACTGGCCCTCGTCCTTTTCCTAAAACAAAAGGCTCACCCTTAGGCTTGCTGAGTCTTCTGACTGAACGTCTTTCCCTCAGCTTCTTTACGTCTTTACTGTCCGAGAGAGGCCTTCTGTGCCACACTCAAAAATTGCACTCCATTCCTATGCTCCTTAGCATGCCGTCAGCCAACATAGGAAATGCTTTATGTCTTCCTCTCGGCTCTTGTCTTTCTCCTGCACTGGAGCCTGAGCACTGGAGCATGTACTGGAGCATGAGTGCTGGAGCATGAGCACTGGAACATGCACTGAAGCATGAGTGCTGGAGCATGAACACTGGAGTATGAGCACTGGAACATGAGCACTGGAGCATGTACTGGAGCATGCACTGGAGCATGAGCACTGGAGCATGTACTGGAGCATGCACTGGAGCATGAGCACTGGAGCATGTACTGGAGCATGTACTGGAGCATGCACTGGAGCATGAGCACTGGAGCATGTACTGCAGCATGCACTGGAGCATGAACACTGGAGCATGCCCTGAAGCATGAACACTGGAGCATGCACTGGAGCACGAGCACTGGAGCATGCACAGGAGCAGAGGCAGTCTGTGTTCACTGCTCTATCCGTGGCACCACATTGAGTCTGCCACCTGAAGCGTTCCCAGTAAATGTTAGTTGATTGAATGAATGAGAAAGCAGGTGGGAAGAGCAGCTTGGGGAGGGGTAAGGACATCCCACGGAGATTCACGTGGTGAGGATGGTAGAGATGGGGGTTTAGGGAATGGGAGCGACTCCTCCACACAAACCTGTTCTAAATGCATTTTTCTTGAAGGCCGGTGGCCCCTGACCTTCATCCTGACCTGGCCCTGCCTTGCTGGCCTGAGCGGAGAGGGGCTGGGTACTGGAAGGCCCAGAGTTTCTTCTTTGGTGTGGGAAAGGGAGGGGCGACTGGTTTGAGCTGAGGCACCCCATAGCAGGGAGTGGCCGGTGCCAGCTCCTCTCTGACACAGGCAGCCCTGAGCTTCCTGTCGGCGCCCACAGCTTGGCCCTGAGGCCCAGGAGAACTGGACAAACAGCGAGCTCTCTGTTGCTCTGCATGGGGGCTGCAGGCTGTCCTCTCTGGCGGGAGAGTAATTGGCATTTCCTGCTCCCAGGCAGCCCTTGGCCCTCCGGGGTCCTGCTCTGGTCTCTGACCTCCTGAGACAGGAACATCCTTTCCCATCGGCGCCCCAGAGATTCTTTATAGCTTCAGGTCAGCACATGCTCCCTTGCTGTGGCCTTCTTCAACTGCCAGATTGTGTCCCCTTCCTGGGCCCAGGGTGTCCTGTTCCCTTAGAACCTCGCCCGTAGCTGTCATTTGTTGAGCAACTTAGCCAGGCCCCGTGTGTATTACCTCTCCTAACCCTTAGACTCCCTTGTGAGGCTGGTACTGTTATTTCCCCATTTTACAGATAGATGTGAAGGATTTTCATAATTTATTGAGGAATTTCCGCATGCCAGGCAATGTCCTACGCACTTCATATTTGTGGCAGATTCCGTTCTTGTTCCCGAGTGCTTGCTGCCCCTCCCTGTGGGACAGTCACATGCCCCACCCTAATGATGACAAGTATGACTAGTTTGGCCAATGGAATGGGATTGGAAGTGACAGACTTCTGCGTAGAAGCTCTGAGAGTCGTTGCGGGTTCTGCCTTTCCTCCCTCCACACCAGCCCTGCCAGGCCCAGAGAGGGGTGGAGCCGGCTGTCTGGTTCCCAGAATAAAGATGTGCGGCCAAACCACAATGAACATGTAACAGGAGCGCGAAATAAACCTTTGTTGTTGTAAGCCACTGAGATTTGGGGGTTGTTTGCAGCATAATCTAGCGAAAGCTTGTGGATACAACATGCATTACCACATTTAATCCTAAGAGTAGCCCTGGGGGGTAGGTATTCATATACCCATATTCAGCATTAATACTATAACCCCACTAAATCCTGGCGGAGAAGGTTCGACGGCTTGGTCTCCACGTAGAGTCAATCTGAAAGAAATGCAGGACAAGAGCCAAACTAATTAAAAGGGAATTTTATTTTTGCGTCTTTAGAAAAAAACTTAAAAAGGGTTCCAATGAAACTCTTAATTGCATTGCCTCGCCTCTCCTGCCCACTTTCCTTTCACCCCCAGCTGCTCCGCAGCACGTCACAGATTCCCCCAGACTCCTTTCTCATCCTGATCTCCTCATTGCTTTTCCCTCCTCATTGCTTTTCCCTCCTCCTCTCTCATCCTTCCCTTCCTCCCCACCAAAGCAGATCATTTTTCTTTCCCCACTAAAAAGGATCTTGGAAACCCCTCATCTAGGGAACTCCCTATCTTCTCTTTTTCAGGATAGACACTTTTCACACACTGGGGAGGATTATCAAGGAGACTTCTTTCTACTCCCTTTGCCTCAGGGTCCAGCCCCATCATGGTGGAGAGATGACTTGTGTAGCCCCAATCCCAGAGAGCGAGAACCCTTTCTTGCGAAAAGGAGAAAGAGGAGGGAAAATTTGCAGAATTCTCTTTGATGGGCAGGGGGAGGGGCAAAAGCTGTTAACCCCAAGTTAATAATATTTGCCTTATTACATTAATAATAATAATAATAACAGCTAATACTTATTGAGAATTTACTACATTTCAAACACTGTACTGTTTCATATACATTTATCCCATTTATTCCTTATCCCACCCTATAAGATAATGAAACTCTCATTTGATAGACAAGGGAATTGAAGCATAAAGTTGAGAAATGTGCCCAAGGACGTAAGCTAATAAGTGATAGAACTGAGATTCAGGACCCGTTCTGCACCCCCTGCCTATGCCAGGATTCACCCCCTGCCAGGCTGGGCCGGTGCAGTTGGCTCACTGCTTACAAACAAACCTCCAGCGGTTTCCCAGGGCCCTTGGATACATTCCCAGCCCTGAGCATGCCCAGGAGGTCCTTCGCCATGGATCCCTGCTTCTTTCGCCACCTTTGTCCCCTCTCACTTGGCCCCTCGGCTCCACTCCCCTTCACTTCGCCCAGATGCCTTGCTGTCTTTCCTTCGGGGTGCCAGCCCTGCAGAGGACAGTTTCTGCCTGTGCTCCTGTCAGTCTGCCTGGTGAAGAGCATCGATCCTGCAGACATCTGCTTCGGCCTCGCTTCCTCTGGGAGGCTCTCCCTCCACACGACCCCCTCTCAACTTGTCATTGCCCATTTATTGCATCTCTCCAATCTCACTTGTGCCCTCAGGCTGCAGCGCAGCCCTATGATGTAGTGTATGCTCAGTAAATATTTGCTTAATGAATGGATGATTGATGTTTATTTATTCAATTCATATGAGACGGATTGTTGGGTTACTCTTACTATTTGGTGGAGATTCCTGGCTCATGGTTCTAGGCCACATCTGGATTTGATATCTGTAGTCAGTGGCCCTGCGGCCAGTGATGAGCAACATCTTCCTTTCTGCCTGGTACTTGACATTTTCATATTTGCCACATGAGATCTTTCACCTTTGTCACCTCCAAAGCAGGTCAATTTTTTTCCATTAAAAAATTCTTGGATACCCTTCGTCTGGAGAACTCAGTCATCCTTTTTTTTCAGGGTAGGTGCATTTCACGCACTCCTAGATGACTTGTTGAGAAGCCTTCTCCTCACAGCCAGTGACCCAGAGGCCAGTCCCCGTCACCGCCTAGGAATGATGGGATGAGTCCACAGCCCAGAGGATGACTTCCTGGAGTCGGCACATCACAGATTTGTCATGTAACATTCTCCAGACTTCAGGCATCCATGACGATGACATGGATATGGTTCACGTTGAGGGATAAAAAAAAATTCTTTCACAACTTGCAACCAAACAGAAACCCATCAATGAAGGAACAAAAAAATGGCAAGTGTTGGTGGCCCCACCTGAGGGTCTTTCAGGTTCCAGCGCCAAGGCAGAGAAGCAGGCGGCACACAGCTTCCCTTGGAGTGTTGGAATTTTCACATTTGCAGCATCAGAGTTGCGGGTTGTTCTCCTTGTGCCTCCCCAGGGCCAGGAGAGCTCCCTACTCTTGGCCTGGAGAGTGTTTGGATGGGGGTGGGAGAGTGGGCAGTGTCCTGAATGCTGCTCCCTGAGGTCCCTTTCATCCATACAGGCATCTGCTTACCGTACCATTCAGATCTGCACCTCAGCTAATTTATACCGAGTACAGATTGACCAGGGGGCGTGCACAGCCGCAGAGGGATTCTACTCCTGAGAGCGGAGATTTTATCTGGGCGTCAGCAATGTGCTTAGTTGATGTATTAGGCTCCAAATCAATCAGCCCTCAGAACTATTAATTGTATTTAGAATTTCTACAAGAATAAATTAGCTTTAATGAGTGCCATGTGCTGTGCTAGAGGCCTTATATGGCATCAGAATCACCTGGAAGGCTTGTTAAAGTACAGACTGCTGGGCCCCATCCTCGAGTTTCTGATACAAGAGTTCTGGGGTGGAGCTGGAAAGTGTGCATTTCCAGCAAGTTCCCAGGTGAGGCTGATGCTGCTGGTCCAGGGAACACATGTTGACGACCACTGCCTGTGTGTGTATGTTCTTATTCCATCCTCACAAGAATCGAAACGCATGAGGGTGAAGCATCTGATTCAAGGTTATTTCACCAGTAATTGGGATTCCAGCCCACCTCCAGCTGGTGTCAGAGCCTGTTCTCTTTCCAGTAGCCACTCTTTCCATCACATTCACCTGCCCTGGGAAATTTGCTCTAAGACAAACCACAAAACACAATCCCAAACACTTAAAGGACCTGTTCCTCATGTAGCCCACTGCAAATTTTATTTCCATGATAGTGGCAACCTAATGAGATTTATTTGTATGGCAAGCAAGTAACCATCTGTGACCTCAAATCAAACGCATGGTGGAGCTGGGGCTCAAAAGTCTGATTTCTGCCTTGGTGGGGAGGGCCCAAGGCCACAGCAGATTTTAATTAATCTGCAGAATGATCAGGGATGTAGTTTAGAAATGGTCTGGGGCCATGGCAGCCTTCCGCATTGCTTCGATGCTCCAGCAGACATCTCTCAGCATGGCAGGGAATGGATACAGAGCCCCTGCTCTGGAGGGGCCTCTGGAGTGGCCTTATAGGATGCTCTGGCACCGTAGAACCTTGCTTAAAAGCTGCTGAATTTGTAAACAAGCAGAATGACAGCTGCCAGGCAGCTGGGAATCTATAGCCCCAACCAAAAGGGCCCGTAATGAGAGATGAGGAGAGTGGATTTTTTTTAACTTCACAAGGCTGAGAGAATGGCATGCAACATTTGGCCTTGCAAATGGTTTCTAGACAATGCAGGCATCGTACCAAGAAAAGTCTGTAGACACGTATCCATCTTTTCAAGTCACCTTGGAACCAGGGGCACATGCCCCACCAGCTGCATCATCTTCCACTTCCTGAGCAACGGTTGTTACATCATTTTGCTGCGTGTGATGCAGCATCGACCATGAGGACAGGGGATGGGTAAATACCCTCCTCACTGATGCTTTGAGCACCTTTATTTACAAAACAAGGTAAAAATATTCCTAAAGCACAGAGATCTCCTTACCTAGAGACCAATAAATAAATAAATAAATAAAATCAGAGAGGGGTTTGCTTCACTTTTTAATGTGATCATGAGATTTTTATGATGTTTCTTGACTTCCCTTGCAAAGATTTACTTCTCAAAAAATGACGAGAGTAAAAATGATAATAACCAAAAAGACAAACTAAACGGGGAATGAACATAACCAGAATCTTGGTCAGACATCAAAAAGGAAAAATAATCATGAAACATACTCAAGTCTTTCAAAGATTGTAGACTGCATAAAAGCTTAAGGAATTCCTGGGAGAAACTCCTCTGAATAGGCTTAAGAGCTCCACTGAGCTGAGTGACAGGAGAATATAGACATATATATATTTATATTTTCAATGAAAAGAGAAAAATGTGCCACTACTCTGGGTTCTAACAGAAACCATTTTCCTTCACTGGCAGCTACCACCTTTGCTGGGTCTCCCAGGACCCACCTGTCCATTAGCCTTCTCCGAGGTGAGCCCTGGCAATTCAGAAATACTGACTTTTGCTTTTCAGAAAGTCAATAATGACTAATAGGCAGAAGGACAGAAGGACAAAATTACATGTGTGTGGATTCAGCACATCTCATTCATGAGGCACGTGTTGGGGGACTGAGAATTCTGTCACCATCAACTTAGCCAACCAGCAGCACATAGGATGTCCCACCACAGCTGTCCCAGACAAGCATTGTCACATAGCTGCAGCTCACCTCTTCAGGCACAGGAACTTTAATTCTCTCTCAATCACATTGGACGGAAATCCTTCTGAGACGACACTACTACTCTGCCTATGTCCCTGTTCCTTATGAACAGAAATTCCTTCTGGCACAGAGATACCACCCAAGGTTACCATCCTACCCTAACAACCCCTGGCTTGAGGAACATCTTGCCTTTCTTCCTATTTCCTGGGAGGAGGATTGGGAGGATGCATGGAAGAGAAGGTGATATGGTAATATCAGGTTAGAGATTGTTCCCCAACTCATCTGACCCTTCGTCACCCATCACAATGTGAGTCAGGAAATTCATAACCGCTCTTGAAGAAATAACTCAAAAGACACATTGTTTATGAGGGCAAGCACTTCTAAAAATAATTTTGAAGGGATGTGAGGGAAAAAAAGTCCTCTCTTGCTGTATGTCCCCAAATGTCTTTGGCCCTTCAGATTATTACAGAGGCAGGTGTCAGGCACGGAGCAGGGGACGGAGTCTAGGGCCAGAGTCAGCTTTTGCCTTTCGTTCACCGGGACGTGGGGCACCTAGAGGTGATCTCAGAGGTGGCTGGCCTTAATTTCTGAGCTGGGAGTGAGGGTAGGGCGCTGGTGGACCTGCAACAGGCCCCAGAAGTTGGGAAGGCAAGACTCGTGTCTCCCTGGGTCGGCTCTGTCAGTTCCTTCCCCTGCAATTCCTTGTGGGCCGTGGTTTCCTGACCCTCTCTCCAGTTGTTAGCCAACTCAGGGTTTTCAGTCTTCAGCCCTTTTCAATGGCTCCAGCCTGAGTTTTAACAACAGCTCTCTCATGTGCTTCTTCCCCCCTGTTATTGTTCCTTCCTTGACAGTGATGGTCATTTAAAGCCATTTTTGGAGCTCAGTACTCTCTTGAGCTGCATGACAGTTGTTTTCAAAGTGGTCTCTGAAGATCACGACTTCCTCCTCAGAATGGGAGGTGTGTGGGGGTGGTGTAATGCGTTCAGCAGGCTTCCAGAAACGGGGAAGAGGAGATTTTCTAAAAATACTATAGTCAGTGAAGGATGAGAGATCTGACTTCAAATTACTAGACTGAGAATTGCAGAATATCAGACTACAAAAACTCTGTAGGAAACTTCATTTATGGATGGGGAAACAGAGGCCCAGAGAGAGAACCTGACTTGTCTGGTGCCACACAGCCTGCGAGCGGCCAAGGTGGGAATGCGAGCCAGGTCTCCTGATTCCAAGATTAATGTTCTTCCTGCTACCTCTCTAGTTTCCGTCTGATCACTGGAGTATTTTCATTTCCAGTGGAATAATGTCTTAACTATATGGTGGCTTACCAATTTGGGAGGAATTAAAAACGTGCCAGCATTAATGTGGAATATTTTGGAAAATATAAAGCAAAATGAAGGGTCCTGAAATTTTCTGGATTTTGATTTCCTATCCCACTGCTATGCAAAGATTATTAGAGACTAAAAACTACTTAAACTTTCACCATGGAAACTATTTGGCAGTTCCAAAATGAGAGTTGCTTTCTTTTGGTAACGTGAAAGAGTATTGTAAACTAAAGAAAAAGCATTTTACCCGATCTCAAGTTAGAGGGAATACAAGGAATGGAAGAAAATGTACGTGGGGGTGTTGGTTATCACACACTCGGAGGCAAGGAACCCAGGGTCAGGGTTCCTTCATTGTGAAAGAGCGAGTTTGAACCTTGAGCCCAGATTACAGGATGAACCTTGGCTCCCGATCTTTACAACTAATTTCTCCGAAGTTAACTTATCGTCCATCTATTCCTCTAGTGCTAACATAGCTCTCTACAATGTACAGATTATAGCAGGAATTTCTCTAGGCGTAGAGGGACATTCTTTCCTAGCATTTGAAGGAAAACTCTGGGTTAATTTGATTCCTGTGATGGATCTGGTTTCATTAATTTCTCATCGCACTTACAATTTTGTTAGTTCACCTGACTAGTGATAAGTTTATTTCTAATGAGTTTTTCTTTTCCTAGCATAAAGCTTACTAAGGAAATTGAATTAAAGTCATGAACTTATGTGAAAAATAGTCATGCTTTGTAGTGAAGGTAGCCAAGTATGCATGGGACTTATTTATACTAAAAAAATATTTCTTGTTGATCTGAAATTCAAATTTGACTGGGAATCCTGTGTTTTAATTTGCTAAATCTGGTAATCCTATTTGAACTATGTAATAGATACCCTCCTGAAATTTTGCATTTGGGTAAATATTTCGTAAATAAAATCATATGTTAAATATTTTAGGGAGCTAAATGTCTATTTTTTGATAAATATATGCATAATAAATCTGTATTTTTATATATCTGGTTTACTTTAGGCGTGGTATACCTGTGTGTTTTATAAATTTAATTTTTAAACATGTTAATTTTATATATCACCCTCCCTCCCCAGCCACAAATTGTACTATCTCACAATTTGCTGACTCCAAGGCACAGTTGAGAAGTATATCATCGTCCACCCACTTAGGTGCCTACATTTCATGGTTTTTGAGGTCTCTTTCAGGGAAAAGACCAGCCTGTTGTGAATTTTGTGAGATCTTTTGAGCTCCGAGTCATTAATCCAAAAGAGTTCCACCAAGACTTTGGTAACCACACTAACAACATTTATTAAATGCCTAGAGTATGTCAAGCCGTATATGTGCTTTCTGTACGCATTATTTCATCCAATCCCAAATTGGATTATTTGGTACTATTATCATCTCCATTTTACAGACAAGGGAACAAAAGGCCGAGTAATTTGCCTCTGGTGTCACAGCCGATAGGAAAAAGTGCGAGGATTCAAACCCAGGTCTGATTCCAACATGTTTTTCACTCTTACCCAAACCAGAATGTTTCCTACTGGTAGATAAAGCAGTGAGGGGTGGAGGGGTGGGGGTTGTTGTGGGCCATGTGAAATATGGGAAGTGTAGAGACTCAGTGAGAAAAGGCAGCATGTAGGAAGGCTTATCATAATCAAACGGTGAAGTCCACCGCTGTCACGCCCTACCACGATCTCATGTGGAATGCAGATGCTCGTCCCTGCTCTCTTAAGAGATGGGTTGGCAATCTAAAGCCCAGAATTTGAAGGCTGTCAGAAGGAAAATTACAAGTTATTTACAAATGCTTTGAAATTAGGGTGTCAACGACTTTTGTGTGCATAAGAATCAACAGGTGGATTTGTACAAAGATTCCTGAGTCCATTCTTAGAGATTCTAAGTTCTGATTCAGTGGTTCTACACAGAATCTGAAAACTAGACTCGCTGCCTAATGTTTTGCAGTAATCTCCCAGGAGCCCACAGTGCCACGTGGGTACCAATGGGTACATACTTTGAGAAACCCTGCTTAAGTCTGAGTTCCTGGAGTGCAGGAAGGTGTCTTATCTATGTTTGTATTCCCAAACCTAGAACAGAGCCAGATACATACCCAGTACGTGCTGAAAGGGAATTACAAGGAATGCTGAAAGGGAAGGGTTTCCGTTGACATTTTGGGCTCCTGAGAATAACCAATTACAATTCTGATCATGGTTAAAGAATTTTCCTCCAGCTTTTATAAGCGCAAAGTGTTGACTTTGATCTCCAGGGTCTATCTACATTTTTAAGGGATGGGGGGAGATAGTGGCAGTGAGCGTATATTTATATTTATGTACAGCAAAATCCTCATTACGCTTTATCAGTGAAGCCAGAGCACATACTTCTTAGTATGTGAATGCCCATCTGTGCCTTCCTCCCTTCTACAGCTGACAGTGGAGATTAGATTCAAGTTGCAAGCTTGTAAAAAGCCTTTGAGGGAAACCCTTAATGAGGAACTGATCCTTTTAAACTCAAGTCTAATTACTTTTACAGCAACATTTCTATTTTGGATGCTTCCCACGAATAAAGCCTCTTTTATGCTATTGATGCAATTCTAGCCCCTTAATCTCAGCAGAAAGAACACCCAACACGTGGCCTGACCAATAGACCCCAGTGAGAAAGCCAATGACTCTTTTCTGCTTGAGCAGCTGGCTTGATTTCAAAGGCCACCAAGAGAGAAAAACTTGGATCCCACATTTACAAGCCCTTGAAGATGTTTCTATCTTTTCTCTGCTATTTAGCCATTTACTTCCTCTACTCATGGAGAGTGACAGGCAATCTCAGGTCACCAGCCTTTCAGCATGGTCATCTATGGGACCAAAGAAAATTGGGAAAGTCATTGTGGTCATTTTAGTCGCCTGGACACATGCTCTTTCAATGTCCAGTATTTGAGGGCAGCCTTATGAGGCACTCTGGCAATTGCATCTTCACAAATTGGATTTTGAGACGTAACTCTAAGGAGATAATTTGCAAATTGTCCCCTCACCGTAGTGTAAAAAAGACTAAAAAGTGCCCTAGGTAGGTATAGGAGAAATTAGGTTTTAATTTGTCTCTACTGATACCCACTGCAACACAGTTTTATTTTATTTTATTTTTCTCTGCAGACAGCACAGTTTTGACTAGAGATAGTGAGCAAAGTGGGAAGAGCACTAGATTAGGAGCTAGGAGGCTCTCACTAATTCACCAAGCTCACTCGAGTTTCACAGTGAAAACTCCTCTGTGACCCGCAAAGCCTTCTGTGAATGTAAGGTGTTAAAATTATGGCATCCACTTACCAAATGAGTGTGGGTGAAAGAGTATAAGGCTGAGGTGTGGGTGGGTAGACGTGGTATGAATGAATTCCTTATGTCATGGGAAGAGTGTGCACCCCACACTCCCACCAGGCCCCTGGCGTAGACAAGGAGTGTTGCCTAGGACCATCCTTTATTGAGTTCTGGAGAATACATGGCCAGAACCCTTCAGCTCACTAAGGTGAGCATAGGGAAAGAGCACAGGCTGTGAGCTAAAACAGAGGCCTGAACAAAACAGGTACCAGATCTGCCACTTGTGGCTGTGTGACTGTGGGCAAGTCACTTAATCTCTTTGAATTCCCATTTCCTTATCTGCAAGAGCCATCCTGCAGGGCACCTGGTGCTGGAAAACACCTTGACATTGTAGATGCTCATCAGATCAGAGTCATTATTAATTGCTAGCAGTGGCTCTTTGGTGTTGGACTTTGGCTTGGAGTTCGAGCTGCCACAGTCTTTGTCCAGTAATTCCAGCAATTATTGAGTTACATTAAGTCCAGCTTTTCTTAATGCCTGTCAATTGGCTCTTCTGTGCTGTAAACGTGGTTCCCCTGCACGCTGAGATCTTTCTCCCTTTCTTAGCATTAGGATAGTTCTTATCAGTATTGGTGAACAGTCATCAAGATGGATGAAGAGAAATGGGAGAAAGGCCATTAAGAGTATTAAAAGCGAAGAGGCTGAGGAACTAGAGTCTGTGAGGCAGCGTGGACACTGGTGTCAGGCGACCCAGGTTCAAATGTTGGTACTATCAGTTACTTGCTGGGTGACCCTGGGCGAGTACCGCAATCTCTTTTAGAGTTACTCATTCATAAAATGGACATAATAATAACAACATTTGTATGGTATAAGGGATACTCATAGAATGATTGTGAGTTAATTAGAATAACATATGCAAAGTGCTTTGCATAGTGCTTAGTATATAACTATCCTTTGATAAATGTGAGCCGCTAGGAGACAAGTGTAAAAAAACTGGAGATAAAAGCTTAAAAGTGGCTCAAAGACTATCTTCAAATAAATTATGCAAAATGCAGAGTGTGATAGAAAATAAGACTAAATTATGGAAAGATTTAGATCATCATTAAGAATAACATGACTGTAAGGGCGATTAAACACTTGGATAGAATTTTATCCTGCCTTCGATTTCCTATAGTTTTCTCCTAGTTCTTAGCTTCTCTGGAGCTGCATATTAATAGACTAACAACCCAAACAAAGCTTTAAAAAAATACAGTTAGAGACATTTGCTCCAAATACAACTCATAGCAAATAAAATTATAGCCCATAATACTGTAATCATAGAATTTTAAAGTGCTCCTGCAGCTTAAACCAGATTCTGAAGCATCCACAGGGAATAGCTTGGATCAGGATTCAGCACCAGCGGACAACGTTAAAGACAAAGTACACCTACTATGTGCTTAGAGACAGAGGTCTAAGCTAAGAGCAATCAAACTGGAGAGGGGATAGCAAGTAGATAGGGAGGGCAGGAACACTGGTTGTGTACCTAGCAGTTGGCAGAGAGTGTCCTGGGCTCCTTACATTTGTTGCTCTTTTATTCTTCATGATAAGCATATAATCTCCAGGAAACTGAAGTTCATGGAGTAAGTTAAATAACTTCCCCCAGTTACAGAGTTAATAGTGGCAGAGGCAGTGTTCAAATGCAGGTTCTTCTGATGCCACAGATTTTTCCTGACCCGCCTGGCCATGCACATATGGCACATGTATGTATTGCTACATTAGTTATCAGTGATGTCCAAATGAGGTATGCAGGAGCTCTGGGAGCGGATCTGAGAGGGGCTTCGTGGAAGAGCTGAGAGCTGAGTGGGGCTCTGACAACGGGATGTCCATCAGGCTTCAGGCAGGCAAGAGAAACCTGCTTGGGCTCCCTTAATTAATTACTTGGAAGAATACTGGTGGCTCATGGAACCGAAGAAAAAGCTAAGGAGAAAGAGGCTAAGGCAGAGATTCTCAGCGGGAAATGAAGGAGTCAGGGAAGAGAAGGTGGCCACGTACCTGGTCAACTATATTGTCAGTTCCATAGATTTTAGTTCTCTAATTTCCTGAAGGAAACCTCTGATAACGGAATCATTCCGACAATTCTCTCATGGTCTTAGGCCTGCCTTATAACTTCCTTTCCAGTCAAACTTGCGGTCTCCTGAGTTTCCTGCTGGCTAATTTTAAACATGGACTGTGAGTTTCTCCTGACTGAAGTATAAGGTGAAACAGTAGGCAGTGAGTTTGGGGGATGAGGGTGGGGATGGCGAGTGGTGAGAGGAAGAAGAGGTCCTTAGGCGTTTAGGGTTGAGGCAGGAAGAAATATGGGGCTATGACAGCTGAGTCCATTGGATTTTGGGCGAAGAGTTCATCTGCAGTCTTGATAAGGAAGATTTTCTGTGGAGGGACGAGGGTGTTGGGGATGCATGCCTTGGGTTATCAATTACAGCCAGAGTTCCGAGCCCTGACCTCTCCCCTGCTTCCTGCTGATTTGGGGGAATTGTGGTGCAGCTATCTGGTCAACCAGGCTCATGGGGCTGTGGAAGACAGAGCCCCACCTGGGAGAGTGGGTGGCTGGTGTGATTACTGATAGCACCTTTAATTGATCAGTTCCACTGGGGTCTGAATAAGAAGAAGCCAGGTGCAAGTGGGATGTGCTTCGCCTGTCTCAGGATGAGTAGGGTGATGCTGGGAGTAACAGATAACAAATCTTGCCTTTGAGCAATAACAAGAGCACCTGGGTTGGGCTTTCAGGTCTCTGTCCGCAGTTGTGCTGGTCTCTCCTAGACTAGAGCAGCAAGGAGAGATGCTAGAGAGGCCATGAGTGGGAAGGATGCTGCTCCGTGAGGAGGCAGGGTGAATCCCTTTCTTGGTGAGTGGCTGTGCATGCAGAGGCAACTGACAACGTGCCCCAGAGGTTACAGTCTTTCACCTGCTTCTGTATTGCTGGAATTGCCACCACTGATTCTGTTAGGAGGAAATTCCCACGTTAATATCTCAACCAGCGGTTCTCAAACTTGAGCCTTCATCAAAATCACCTAGAAAGTATATTAAAATGCAGATTGCTGGGTCCCACCCCGAGACTTTCTGATTTAGGGGGTCTAAGGAGCAGCCTGAGAATTTGCATTTCTGACCAGCTCCCAGATGATTTTTATGCTGCTGGTCCATTGACTACCTTTTGAGGATCACTGCTCTAGACCTGGTTTTCTCAAGTGCCCAGGGAGAATTCTGTGGTGTTCTGGGATCAAGAAGACATTGAACTTGGTGAGCAAGCCAGAAGGCAAGTCCTATCAAGGATCCCAAAGTAAACTCACCGAGGGATGCTGGGGAAGTGGGGGGCTGGTTAAGATTTTACGCCTGCTATTTGCTTGGGGCAGAATATAAAACACTTGTTAGTTTGTCTTATTAAATCTGCCCTGTGGTATGCTGTGACAAGGGGATTTCTTTGTTGTATATCACGTGGGGAGATTTCTCCTGGTTTCTGGGAGAGACCTTGCACTAAGAAAAGAAGATGCAGTGGCAAAGAATCTGTGCGTTTCATCCCCACCCACTGTCCTGAGACAATATAAATGTTTTAGAAATGGAGGGGATATTTGTATGGCATCTGCTAGAGCAGGATACTGCGTAAGTACTTTACACACATCAAATCCTGCAATTCCCCCAAATCTGCAAAGTCTGTATTGTCTTCATGTTATAAATGAGGAAACCAAGGTACAGCAGCATTAAGAAACACCTAGAATCATAGAGGCTAGAGGACTTAAAATATGTATCATTCTTATTCCAAATCTCTGTCCTCTTGATTTACCACTGGAAATTCAGAAATCATTATAAAAATGTGTAGTTTTAAAGACTAAATGTTACTTTTTAACTTAAAAACGAGGTTACATGTTCAAGACCAAGAAGGTAAGGGCATGAATGGGTGAGAATTATAGATTAAAGATCACACCTGCTGGATCAGGATATCTGGAGATATTTACATTGATCCAGCTGGTTATTGTAAAACTTCTCTCCTCTGCCCATTTTGGTGGCTTTCCTCAGGTAAGTAAGAGTTCAGAAAGACTAAAATAAGTTGCAGAGGGCAGACCTGGTGAATCTTATATGTGAAGCGCTTAGGGCAGTGCCTGGCACGTAGGCAAAGCTCGATAAATGTTAGCTGTCATCATCATCATCATCTTCACCATCATTATCATCATCATCATCGTTATCATCATCTTCACCATCATCACTGTGTGACTGCCTGCAGGGAGAGTGAGGGTGGGAATGAGGTGGGCACCAGCAGCAGTGGGCAGAATCAAAGTGGAAAAGATATATTGCAAAGAGCAGATTGCTTTAGTCATGGAAACTTCCTGAAAATTCTGGGTTCTGATTTAGGTGGCAAATATGACTTTACTGAAGAAGGTAAGTCAGAGGAATTAGTGTGGGGAAAGGAGTGGAGATCTGTAAGAGAAAAAAGTGGCTCCGTCAGTGGGACTCATTTGGTGAACCCTCATGGGCACCCCGGAAGGTAATTTGAAATTTGGGTTCATCTTGCTGAAGCATAAACTCCCTGATTAGAAGAAGCCCTGCACCCATCAGAGAAACCTTGGGTGGTAAGTACATGTTGCTGCAATTAAGGGCGTTCTTGGGAAGAAAGGCTTGGCAGGAAGGCCGGATGGAGCGAAAGCCCTCAGGTGAGCGAGAAGCCAGTTGATAGCAATGTAGGCATAAACTGGGGAGATGAACACACCTGTGGGCCAAAGAATGGGTTTAGAAGGTAAAGGAACTGGCAGAACAGCCACTAGGATATAAATGAAGAGAAAAGGTGGCAGGCTAGGTCAATGGAAAGAGTAAAAACAGAAACGCATGTGGCTGCACACGTGGGGACAACAAATACAGGACCCGAGCCGGCAGCAGGGCGGGGCAGCGGTGTTTCCAGTTGGTTTCCACACAGCTCGGGGAAGAAATGCCACGGGGGAGGCTGGACTTCTTTGCGAAGGAGCTGAAGGGAGACGAGGAGAGAGCCCTGCCAACAGTTCTGCACCTGGGGAGGTAAACAACTGGCCAGATGTTTCAGGGACAACCTGTGTGGCAATCCGAACATATGCCAGTTATCAAGACTGATGAATAAGCAGCAGCCAACCTGGGCCATCACGTTCATGTTTACGCACTCATGGGCTCTCTGTGCCACGCATGCCAATGTGTGGAACAAAAGATACGCGAGGGACGAGACCCGAAGTGATTCTCGTTTCCGTAGAGCTAATTAGGAGCCTGGTAACAAAACAGGAGCCTGGCAGAGAGGTGAGAGAGGGAGTTTTCAGGAACCAGTCGGAACCCCAAGCTCGATGTTCCGTGCTGTGATTGATGAATTGTGGCTGAAGGGTGTAGTCATTTTAGAACGTCCTGTTCCTGTCAGCTCTGAACGCAGGAGGCATTAACAGCCTGGTGATGTGGCCTTGGTTTAACTCTTTTGTAAGGCTGGCCTTTGCAGCCTGTTTCAGCATTCTGTGACCATGTGGCATAGAATTTTTGGCACAGTTCACAGAGGTCCTACTTGTTAACAGCCTCTTGTTGCCCACCACTTCCAGAGAGCGAACCATGGGAGTTTTTCAGTCAGAAGTGAGCAGCCTTGAAATCTGTGGCCGGCTGTCTTTGAGGGCAGTTGCTGGGAAAGAAGCTAGCTGCTGTCTAGACCCCGGGGCCCACGGCGGGCTGGGGATCATGTGCAATCGGTCCAGCAATGGTCGGTTCGAGGCCCTCTCTTGGGCATCCCTGTGGCTATATCCAACTTCAAGTGAGTAAACTTCCTCCCTCCCTCCCAAAGGGTGAACTCACTAAGTGTTTTAATGTGAACAAACATGGGAGGGAAGTAAAAAGGAGCTAGCAAGTTAACACAAACAAAAATTTAGCTAACAAAACTCAAGACTAGCAGACACTTCAGTGGTATGAGACGCCCCAAATCACTCGATAGATCATCCCTCACTGAGTGTGTTTCTAGAACAGGCACTAGTAATGGGAGAAGGGAATGAGGGAGGGAAGGGTGTCTGAAATGTGAGACAGGATAGTGGAGGGATGCTCAGGCAGAAGGAGAGAAACAGGAAGTGCTCCTGGATGGAGGGAGGTGGGGACGAGAGGGCTCTTGACCAGAGCAAGCCCAGGGGCTGCTGGGTGATAAAGGAGGCCAGTGTCCTGTGACAGGCTGGGCAGGGGGACAAGGCCTGGAGGTGGGACAGAGAATGGCCAGGGGTTAGGACATGGAGGCGCCATTTGGAAGTGGATTATTAACAGAGACCCAGAGCATTCGCTGGGGAATTGGAAGAGAGTTGCACTTTCCATGGAATTGGGAAAGAGGCAGAGGACAGAGGGCTTGGGAGAGCTGTGGGGCCATTAACAGGACTGCGGAGATCTTGTTGAAACAAAACCACTGGGTCCTCATCTGAACTTTCTTGCAGGATGATTAGAAACTATGGCTTGAGGGGCCTTGCCTTGAGCAACTCTCTCTCTTTTCTCTCCCCTAATTCTCATTTTCTCAGCTGAGAAAGTGCTTTGCTCGCCGACCCGATACTGTCTGGTTTCTTCAGCACCATATAATCTTCCCTTCTGTGTAACTGCAGGCATCTCGTAAACTTGTTTGATGACTGGGAATTATATGTGTCCTACTGCCTGTTTCCCCTCCAATGCTCTTGGCAACTATTCCTCTTGTCCGTAGTCAGCGCTTCTCCCCAAACCATTGAGCAGCATTGAGACTGGGGGTCATCTGCAATGAAATTGGGTCAATGTTTGTTAGTTCTAGGCAGAGGTTTTAGGTTAGCCCTCCTGGTGTGTTGGAGGAGGAGTAAAGGATGTGGATCTCATTAGAATTATTTGACAAATTCCTTTTATGCTCTTTTTACACTTTCCTCAACTACACCTTTGTTCCCTAAATATGCACTGAGCATTAATTCTGTGCAAGGCACTGTCCTGGGCTCTTGGGCTGCAAAGGTGAAGCAGTCCCAGCAGCTCCATTCTTCTTTCTGCTGCTGGGCTTCCAGGCAGCGTTCAGAGAGCTGAACATCTAGTAACGAACAATGAGGCATTTTCCTGAATAACCATAGCATAACGCAGAATGTGATAAGTACACTAAGAGGTGTCTAGATTTAAATGCTTTGGGAGTTCAAAGGAGAAGAGATTTACTGTGCTTGTTGGAATTGTATTCAAGTACAAGTTGTACCGGGAGAAGATAAATAACCTATTCACTTCGTAGTAATATAATAAATAAAATATTATTGACATGGTTGGCACGATGGCTAATACCGTTTGGGCGTTGTGAAAAAGTCTGGTGTATAAATAACCATGGGTTCGTAGAATCACATAATCTAGAATATTAACAACACTGCAAGCGAGCTTGGAAGACTTCCAGTTCAACCTCCTCATTTTGCAAATTCACAAACAGATGTCCAGATAGGTTAAATCCATTGCCCATGATCACAGAGTTAGTTTGTGGCCAAGACATGGGCAGAGGCCTGGGCTGCTTACTCGCTATTCACATCAGTGGTGACATCAGCCATTATCCTGCCTCCACTGAACAACTACTGTAAAAAATGCTTGTCCCTTTGGGGGATGTATATCCCTATCCCAGCTTTCTTACCAGAATGCCATCGTAGCTTTTTGTCTTCTTACAGTGTCAAGTGTGTGTGACAGTTCTTTACTGAGGACTCGGGTGGCCTGGGAACAGCATGGAGCAAGGAAAACAAAGATGGCGGACTGGAGTATGTGTTGCTTTTATGATCATGTAAATGAAAATGTTGAGAAGTTTGAAAGGAAAGATTGACCGCTGTGGCCCCCTCTCCTCACTTTTGATGTCACTTCTGCAGTGTTCCCGGGCCATGTCCCGCCTTGGAGATCTCCCCAACTCAGCAGCCACGCATCCACCACAGCACCCAATGCAAGAAGGGAAAGTCAGCCAGTCAGATTTGTTCTCTATCAGTCTGTTGGCCAGTCTGTCCATTAGTCCTTCTCTTCTGTTGGTCAGTCTCTCCTTCCTTCTGCCTGTCTCTGATTCTTTCTCAGTTCTTCTCTCTCACTCTTAAGGACTGCACAGTTTCTCTCTCATCACATTTTTCTTCTCTCCCAGCTTAACATCCAGTTTCAGCTCCTTCACAATGCAGGTCAGCCAGGGCCCCAACACTACATCTTGACTTCCTTTCAGAATCTGTCTCCAAGCTTCTGGCTCAGTCTTGCCATAGGCCCCAACTTATATTCTCCCACATTATATCCGATTGGCTCAGTCCATCTCTTCTGCCCTGGATGCACAATGGGTTGTCACCTTGGTCAAGTGTCTCCTCTGGACCAGTTGTCCCAGACCAGGGTTTTTTGTACAAAACATGGCCATCTGCAGTTGTCCTTAAAATCTGATTTGTGAGGGGTGTGCAGGGGCTCGGCGTCTCTGGTTTCCATTCACTCATTTAGTCAGGACTCTGTCTAGTAAATTGTCCCTTCTTCCATGATGCCAGCAGAGAGTGAGCGCGCCCTCCTCTCACCCCCGAGCCCGTTGGTTGTGGAGCTCATGTGGCACTTCTGCAACTCTGCCTTGGGCCATAGAGAGGCCTGTCACCTCCTTTCTGGCACTAGAATGGAAGCTAAAGTAGGCTAGGAACCCTATTTGGTTTTAATTTTAATTTAATTTTAATCAGGCTTAGCATACTGTCTTGCAGAGAGATGGCTCAGAATAAGAGAGAGATTCTTAAGTTGCTTCAGTTGGACTAATCTGACACATTTGCAGGGCTCTTTTGGGAGGTAAAATCTACTTGGGGGCATAGGGCATGTATACATGAAAAGGACATCTTTATGAAATTATACAGTAGCAATGGTGATACCACCACTGCCACCACCATTTATGGAACGTTTCTGCCAGGTACTATTCTAAATCACTTTACATACTTTATCTCATTTGATCCTAACAACAACCCTATAAGATAAGCACTATTATGAGTACTATTATCTCCTTTTTACGGATAAGGAAACTGAGCCTTAGGGAGACTGAGAAGCTCACCCAAGTTCACAGAGTTAGTAAGTGGAAGAGCTGGTTTCCAACCCAAGCGTATCTAATACCAACTCTGGTATACACTGTGGGCACACATTGACAGAATGATGGAGTGATCCTCCTAACCTGTTATTTAGCCAACATATAAGAGTGCAAGGTCTCTTTTGCAGCCATTTCATTTCCAAAGATATGTGGTTTTATAATCCCCCCTTGGTCTACTCAAGGGCATTACCACATAGCTGGTAGTACTCATTTATTTTCTTCTTCCAGATTTTCCTTCCAAAACAAATCATTAATTGCCCCGCTTCTAAAGCTTATGTCATACTCTTTGATCCCTGGCATCTGAATTGTCATTAAAACGTCTCTTGGAATCGTTCCCTGTGACATTACAGTCCGGGTTCCTGCAGCGTAATTCCACTTGCTGAGTTTTTCCTTTGTATCCCATTTGGATGATGAATGGTCCCCTGATGCTCCTAGAAACTGCCTTTCTGCCCTCAGAGATTGACAGCATGAGTCCTCTTTTCCCCTCTAATTGCCCTGATTGCCTTCTGGAATGGTCGGGGCTCAAAAGCATTTGCACACAAAGCCCCTTTGGACTTTCCAGTTTGCCTCCATCTCGTTGCCCTATCTTTGTTCCTTTCTTCTTTACTCTGGCTCCTCCATTCTTCGCTCTGGTCTTCTTGTGGTCCCTCACAGCTCCAGGCGTGCAGAGCAGTCCGCATTCTTCAGCTTATCCTCGGGACAGAACATCCAGCCTCTCTTCCTTTCTTTCGAAACTTCCTCCAAAATTTCCATTACTTGACCCCTTCTCATAGTCTCCCCCTTGCCTCTTGTCATGGCTGAGGACCTTCCTCAGATCTGTTTTCCTCAGTCCCATGGGAAAGCAGCAGTTCTTCCATTCATGCTTTCATTCAATGTGTATTTATTTAGCCTCTTCTGTCTGCAATGCTGTGTGGTTACAGAGATGGATACCATAGTCTTAGGAATTTTTAAAAGTTAAATAGACTTTATTTTTTAGAGCCATTTTAGGTTCACAACAAAACTGGGTGGAAAGTACAGAGATTCCCCATATGCCCTCTGCCCCACACATGCACAGCCTCCCCTACTATCGACATCCCCCACTAGAGTGGTGCATTTATAACTGATGAACTTACATTGACACATCATGATCAGCCAAAGTTCATAGTTTCATTAGGGTTCACTCTTGGTATTGTATATTCTATGGGTTTTGACAAATGTATAATGACATGCATCCATCATTATAGTATCAGACAGAACAGTTTCCCTACTCTAAACATCCTCTGTGTCTTAGGAATTTTTAAAGCCTGGTAAAGGAGACTGGAACAGAAATAATCACAATGCAATTTTAACAGTGTTGAAGTAGAGTATGAGCAAAAGACTGTTGGAGCCCAAAGGAGGGAATAGCTCACACTCCATCCCTGGTGGGTCCATGGAAGTTTGGGGGTCAGGTAAGACATTTGAATTCTACATATTTGAAAAGGCATTGAGAGGCATGTGAGGCCGACGGGCCAACCTGAGCAGGGCAAGCAGGCATGACGACCCAGGCATTGTTGAGGGGATGCGGAACATGGTATATTGGTGGTGATTAGGAATGAGAACTCTGCAATCCCATGGATGGGAATTTGAATCTGACCTCTGCATCACATTTGCTGTGTGATCGTGGCCAAGTTAGTGAACTTCTGTAGGCCTCAGTCTCCTCATCTGTAAAATGGGGATGATAATGGTACTTGCTTGTGGAGATGCTGTGGGTTAGCTTAAATGGCTGCATATCATTAGCACAGTGCCTGGCCTGTGGAACGTGGACCCGAATGTTAGGCAGTAGTGTACAAGCGGGGAGGAGGCTGGGAACTGGACTCGAAAGGCAGATTGTAAAGGCCCTGGAACCATGTTGAGGAGTTTGAACTCCTATCCTCGAACTCAGTGACTTTCAGTCTTGAAGGTGTGTAAGAATCATCTGGGAGTTTGTTCAAATGCAGGTTTCTTAGTTCTTCCCCCAGAGATTCTGTTTCAGTTGGGTCAGGCCTAGGAATCTGCCTTTTAATAGCTCTGATGCGAGTGGTCCAGACTACACTTTGGACTAGATCACTGGATGATCAGAAGGCTTCTTGTAACATCTTTGCAAAATAAACCAAGAGTCTACAGATGCAGAGACTGCAGAGCAAGGTTCAGGCTGATTCACGGGCAGGCAGCACATCGGTCAGTGGAGCTGGAGCAAACGCCAGGCAGGCTTCCAGACTGAAGCCCGGCTCTGTCTGCTTTACTCAGACACCCTCCACACAGTGAGGGATGAAAGCCCAGTCAACCCCTGGCTGCTGGGGTGAGAGGTCGGGTTGGAACAGCTCCTGTGCCCGGTAGGCTCGGATCTTGTGAGGACGCTGTGCCGTTGACATCTGTGTTCAGGACACCTGTGGTCAGCACTGCCAACCTGCCATTCCGGGCACCACTTTCCGTATGCCCAGCCACCCTCCCCTCGACTACTTTATGGATTAAGAGTATAAATGCTTACAATTGTCCAGGTTCTGGAATCTGACTCCTTGTATCTCTAGCTCAGCACAGATTTTCAGGGAGGGCTTTTTGCAAGAGAGCACACAGTGCCCACAGTGAGCCCCACGGGGTGCTTCATCCCGGGCAGTGGCTATGCTCTCCTCTTTGCCTGGCCTCTGGTGACAGCTGTGTTTTATTTCCTTGGGTCCTGCCTGCTCTCTCCCGGTTCCTAAGGTTGCAAGAAATTGCCTCCACCTCTTACATGAGGGCCTCCCTGCCTTTTGGGAGCCAGCTCTCTTACCACCAGGTTTACACAGAGAACACTCTTCCTTCCCTCCTTCTTCTGGAAGAGGATCCTGAGGATGTTAATTGGTTAATTGAGGTTGGTAGGCCCCTGGTCACAGAGAACTGTCAGTAAATCCTGCATTAGGAGTCTCTGCTCTGGTTTCCCGTTTATTCTTAAATCTCACAAACCAGCTAGTCCCTCTTCATTTTTAAATAGAAAAGCTTTGAGTGCTTGAGGAGCCTGGCCCTCTCCTTGTGACTTTTTGTCTTTTCCTGGCAGAGATATTTGAGAGCAAGTTTGTAGAATTGGCTGGATGCTCCCCCTCCCCACTTCCCCCAAGTGCTTTTCGTGGGGGAGTGCAAACCCCAGGTTAAGTGGGCACCATGGAGCTGAGAAAGGATCAGCTGCATTGGCCTCGAGTCACGGACATGGCTTATAAACTAAGTGCGGCAGCAACAGTGAGGGCCATGGCCTCTGAGAGCCCTGGATGCTGAGCCTGGGGCTGACACAGGCCCTTGCTGGGGCCACTTACCAGGGCCAGCCTTTAAGCTTTCTGGATGCTCAAAGGCTTTACAGAAATGACACATGGAGTTTCCCCATGCCACTGTGGCAACAAAAGCACAGGCCCAGCCGTTTCTGCAGTTTTCCGGGGCGGGGGGGGGGGGGGGGGGATCTGGGACAGCAGGGGGTCTGGAGGGCTGTGGACTCATCTCCTCCCTGTTACCTTTGACAGTGACTGGACAGTCCCAGGAGCCACATGACCCTGCCATACTCCCCTCCCTGCTGCTATTGCTTTCTTGCTCTCAGGTTGACGTTAAATAAAAGCAACCTGTGCATTATATGCATTATCTCAAATGATGACCAGCTGGGGAGCTTTCCCCGCCCATCCCCATTTTACATACAAAGGTTAAATTGTGATTGACCCAGGGCAACTGCACAGCTGGGGTTCACCCCCAGGTTGGCACAAGTCCCACGCTGGTGGTGTTCCTGTACCCAGGATCCCACACTGTGTCGCCTCCCTTGGAATCAGAGTCAGGTCATTATCCTGAGTGACAGGGAGGTTGCTTAGTAACCCAAGCCGATCGAAAAGCATGAACTGTGGCCTGACAGATTACTCGGGATAAATTGGTCCCAGTCCTAGGCATGTGCAGTTCTGGACATTCCCAGAACTCATGGAATTACTCGGAAAGGAGGCGGTCATAGGGAATGAGAGCCAAAAGAGAGATAAAGTGCTAGAACTATATGTTGACAAGAGTTTGTCTACTTAAATACGTAGGTTTTAAATTACACTCGCCTCATGATTTCCTTCTGCTGCTGCCACAGCTGTCTGAGGTTCCAGCCCCGGCAGCACAGCTTCACCAGCTGTTCACATGCCAGGAGGGGCAGCGCCGGGGGGATGCTCCCCAGGGGCCAGAGCACCCGGGACTAGAAAAAATTTACCTTCCATGGTCCAGCAAGTGGGATTTAGATTCCACATTGTTATTATTATAGGTTACTATTTTTGACTGGCATTTTGATGGGTGATTTTAGTTGCGATTCCTGGGGAACACTAGCAGCATCATACTCCTCAGATATCTTAAAGTATGTCCTCAACGCTGTTCATGCCTGAGTGATTAAGGAGGGGCACTGGTTAGATGGGTCATCTTCAAACCTGAGGTGCAGCAGAATCACTGGGACAACAAGCAAACTAATAAAACAAACAAACTTCAAACCAGCAACGCACAGGCAGTTCTCAAGTCTTGCCAAGCCCAGAGACTGATCTGGTAGAGAAATTCTATTTTGAAAGCTGCCAGGTAACAATTCGGCACATAGCCAGGTTTGTGAAATCTTGAGGGAACCATCTCAGGCAAAGGAAGGAATTCTGGGTTTTTATTTGCCAGCTTCTTTTTATTTCCCATCTTTGAAATGAAAAGGTTATGTTAACCAAACTCCTAGGGTCGAGGTGATGACAAAACATGTATTCCAGTTGGAAGCTTGGAACTTGCAGACCTTGAAGAGAACAAGTGACGCGCTCTCATAACCGCGATGCCATGTGGATTGAAAGTGGGAGGTCACAGTAATAGTATTAAATACCTGGGTGGGAGCAGGAGTGAACCACTTCACTTTTATCTACCTCGGTGGCCCCGTCTATGAAATGAAGGGCTCCTTTTGTGTGATCTCCAAGCTCCCTGCTGGGTCTGAAATTGGGTGATAAGAATCTCTGCTCCCTGGAATATCCTTCGGTGTCCAGGAATTTAAATCAAATGATCAAATATTTATTGAACACTTGCGATGTGTCCAGGAACTGAAATTCTTTGAAAAATTGTTTCTGGGGTAAAAAAAAAAAAAAAAAAAAAAAAAAAAGACGAGGGTGGGGACCGATCCTGGTGAAAAGAAAAAGATGGAGCTCAGGGACTCAGAATTTCTGAACCCACTGGCGATTCTACTTTCTTGTTTAGAGCCATTTTGTGTGTTTAAAGTGCAGGTGAGAGTGCGACAATTGACCCAAAGGAGCAAATATAACCTGAGAGCTGGTAACTGCGTTACTCAGCCCTTTGGATGACAAATATCACTAGGTGATAAAAAGCACTAATGCACCGGGTGCTAATCTGATGCTAAAATGCTGCTTCAGGAAAAACGTATTCCCAGAAAGGAAATACTGGCGATTTGACTGACAGGAACAGCTGGAGGCCCCTGTATTCGTTCAGATAGGAAGCCTGAGAAAAAAAAAGAAAAAAGCAGTTGTATGTTATATGGAAGAAGCCTGTGTGAGCTGTGTCTCTCGAATGTTCTCATTTCTGAAGGTTTGGGAAGGTGTTGATTGTATTATCTCTCGGTCAGTCGCTTCCAGGGCTCAGATTCTGGGTGTTATTGACTGGCAAGGGCTTCAGCCCCCGAAGGACCCTCAGTGCAGTGATCCTTTCTGTGGAGGGGGCAGTGGTCCAGGGTGGAGGTTTTCTCGGAAGTGGTGAAAGTGGAGGGGGTGAGAGGGAGAAGGGAGGGGCGTGGTGCCACCAACAATTCCACTCTGACCTGCTGTGTATGTTGGGGCTCTACAGGAGACGTTGGGACGATTACCTGGTTGTCATAACTCATGAGCTACTTTGGTGGCATTAGTCACTCCTTTGGCAAAGTGCAGTTGGGCAGAGTATGCCCTGAGGTTTGGCTGGGGTGGTGACTAACTGTTCTGGATGAGTTTGCTGGATAATGTGACCAGAGTTTCTGGTACTGAGAACTGGGCAGACGGTACATTTGTTACTCCACTCCTTCCCCCAAGTCCATCCCTGTCTTGTCTTCTGGGGGTGGTGTGGAGTGAGGAATGAGGGCAAACTGCTTGAATCCCCACAACAGCCCTCTGGGTTAGCTGCTATTATTCACAACTTTCAGAGGAGAAACTGAGGCTCACAAAGTTCAAGGATCTTGCCTGAGACCAGAGAGTCAAAAGGAAGTGCTGAGGAGACATAAAGTTGTGTGTTCAGAAGTCACCTCCTGGAGCCGACTCCAGGCACACAGCAAAATAGCCTACGCCTGGAAGCAACCAGAACCTTCTCTGGGTGCCGTGGAAACCAGGAGTTGTAGGAGGCCAACTGGGTCAGGGCCTCTGAGGAGGAGGAAAGAGCAGGAGTTGGCCTGCTGGTCTCAGGAGGGCTGTGACACAATCTGCAATTCTTCACCCACTTCAGCTCACGAGCGCTCCGGTGCTGCGGGATCAGTCTGAGAAGAGAGGTCTGGGAAGGACTCTCTTTAATTTCAGGAGGCCACAAACCTCCTGCAAGAGCTGAGAAAAAGCAGCTCTAGCAACAAAGCTCGGGTCATAAATACTGAGCAGTAGTACCATAGGTAATACGAAGTAATAAATAGTTGAATTCCCCAGATTTATAAAGGATGATGGAAATAACTCATTATTTTCCCTTAATATATGCGATTTATGATCCTTCTAAATTTCACAATTTAGGGATGGCAATTTTACTCCCTGAGGTGAAGAAAGCACACTGTGTGGAGTAGGCACCCTGTCACATTCCTTGAATGAATAGGTGGAAAAAGAACAAAGAGGAAGTTATATAAGGCATTCCTTCTGTCCTGGGATAAAGCCAGAAGAATCTACGCCTCAGAAGGGAGCTTTACCATGGGTTCTTTACTCCCATAAAGCTGCTAAAAGCTTGAGGTGATTTCCTTATTGTTTAATACTATTTACGTCTTGTGTGTCTAAGGTAGGATTGTTGCTATTTCAGACTCTTATAAAGCCAACAGCCTACGAGAATGGTGATGGAGTAATATCAGTGGCTCAGGTCATTTCTTCTTTTCCATTTTTTTCTTGGCAGACATGTCAGATGGAGTTTCCTCCGGTGTCTCTCCCGGGATGTAGACCCCAGTAAAACGTATGGCCTGACATTCTGGCAGCCTCGCTGAGACACAGACACATGTTTAGAATTCCTCAGTTAACTGGGAGGCGGGCAAAGAAAGCCCCAAGCAAGAAAGGCAGACACTGGGCACTTTTGAACTTATTCTGGGTATTAGAGGAGCATTAAATGGGAAAGGGTATGTGAAAACAGCAGCCAGAGATTTTAGCTGACTCAAGACTTGTCCTAGGAGACAGTGGGGGCATAGCCAGGTTTGCTGTGCGTGCATTTAGGAGATATTTTCTAGACAAACTGCATAAAGTCCCACTTGTGCCCTGGTGTCATCATATGCAGAATAAAGCCTTCTGTGAAAGGAGGTGGGCCAGAGCCTCACCTGTGCCTTCTTTCAGGTACAGCGATTCGCAGCAGGCTGTAGTATTCTGCCTGGGGCTGACATTTAGCTTGCATGCATGGGGGTGGGTAGCCTGGCTGCATATGGCCAGTGTCCATTCTGACTGATTGATGTCCATGTTGTACCTGTTGTTAAATATTCTGAATATCTGGTCATATCCTCCATACTACTGATTAGGTGAACATCTCTAGCCAGATTCCACAGACCTCTGTCCTTGTCCCTGTTCTTAACCAATGACTTTAAAGAAATGGTAGAAAATGCCATTTGGAGTTGACATAAACTTGATAAATTGGACTCAGTCTCGCTCTTCAGTTGCATGGTGTCTTGGGTCTTGGCTTACATGTGCTTCTATAGAGAGGCCCTCCATGACCCCTAGTCTAGATTAGGCCCCCTCCTCTACGTGCCCATAGCCACAGTACTCACCCTGTTACAACATTCTTTATACTCCATTGTTCTTACTTGTTTTTAGCGAACGTCGATCCTGCTGTGGGGTACACAAGGGCAAGGACCTCATGGATCTTGTTCACCCCATGTGCCAGAGCCTAGCATCAAAGAGGTTCAGTTAATATTTGTTGAATAAATGAAATGAAATGTGTTGAATGTTTATTAGATGGCAGATGTAATACTGTCCTCAAGGGGATCATTCTCTAGAGGGGACAGTAAAAACATCACGCTGTGTTATGGGTATAGATGGCACGTATGTGAGCTGTTGCAGGAAATGCATTGAAAGGAGCAATTAGCTCACTGTTTGGGGCTTGTAGGGGTGGGCAGTGGGGAGTAGTGTGTTGGTGAGAATTTGGGGAAGATTTCACTGTGAAGGCAAGTCTGAAGGTGGGAACTAAAAGTTTGCCAAGTGGGGAAAAGCATTCCAAAAAGAGAGAGCGGCAGGTAGAAGTCCAGGCGTTACTGAACAGATGTGGGGTACTTGGAAATGGCGTTCATTCGGATGGAGAAGAGTTGGAGCACCAGGGAAAAAATCATGAAATAACAGGCGAGAAAGTAAGCAGAGTCTTCTAAGGCATGCCCCGGAGGCTGGGCTCTGGCTTCTATACAATGGCGAACTTTTACAAGATTTTAACAAGGGCGGTTAACATTTTTCAAAAATGCAGCATTGTTGGTAAGTCTTGAGAATGGGTTGAAAAGTGGAAGATCCTGGAAGTAGGGATATTTCCTGGAGGGCGGGTCCTCCCTCCTCATAGCGTTCCAAGGGTGAGGGGAAGGGAATAGCTGCAGAAGACACGGATATCTCCACAGGGGATGGGATGTATGTCTTGACAGGTTGGAATGCAATGTGCTGCGATTTAAGACTATCAAATGACCTCTTTGCACCTCAGTAACTGTAAAATGTGGGGACTGGACTAGAAGATCTGCATGTCCCTGAATGCTAACATTCTGTAGCTCTACAGAATCATCACCTCATAGGATGAAATAAAATAGGAAATGGTAGTACGTTACTAGTAGTAATAGCGTGGGGGAGCACTTAAGTTATGAAGAAATCAACACAAATAGTGGCTTAACAGCAATTCTTGTGGAAAGAAGGACTTTTATTTGACTGCAAGTAAGCATGACCAGCAGTCTGGGAGGGGGGCTGGCCAAGAGGAATAGGATGGAGGAACAGAGAGGTCCTAGTCCCTTTGTGCACCAGCCAGGGCATATCTGAACTTGGAGATTGTTCTGGGCTTCACTTTTTCAGAGAGATGGACAATTGAGAATGACAAAGTGGCCAGGGTAGTGAAAAGTCTGATGTCCGGTTGTAGGATAACAGTGAAAGAACTGAGAATATTTAGCCTGGAAAATAGAACACTTAAGGAAAATGTATTAGCTGCCTTCATACATTTGAAAGACTTCCATGTAGAAAAGAGATTTGATTTTATTGGACTTCAGAGATCAGGTCTAGGACCACTGATGTGAAATTTCTGAAGGCATGATTTGGCCAAATACAGTCACCCCTTGGTATCCTCAGGGGATTGGTTCCAGGATGGCCCCTGCCAGCATGCTCAAGTCCCTGATATAAAATAGCGTAGTTACGTATAACCTAAGCACATCCTCCCCTATACTTTAAATCATCTCTAGATTACTTATGATACCTAATACAGTGTAAATGCTGCAAAAATAGTCGTCATACTGTATTGCTTAAGGAATAATGACAAGGAAAAAAGTCCACACATATTCAGTACAGATGCAACTATGGCAGGCCTTCCGATCCGTGGTTGGTTGAATCTGTTGATGCAGAACCCGTGGATACGGAGAGCCAACTGTATACATGAAAAAAATCTATCAAGTACGTTTTTCAAAAATGAAGGAGATTTTTGTAAATTTGACTCATTTACCAAAAAGTTTTCATGGGGGAAGTGGGGAGCTCTGTTTTTTGTTCCGTATTATATCAGTGGTACCTGTGCAGTGTTGTAGTGCCTGGTACACAGCCTTTGTCCAACACATATTTGTTCACTGAGTAAATGAACAAAGGTGCTTCTGAATGAGCTCTGAACTCCTTTTCATCCCTGATATTAAAATTAATGTCTGCATCCCCAGCACTTTTGTTTAGATGGCACTTACCCTATTATTTCTAATTTATTCTTTCAACATCTCCTTTTCTAAGTAGACTATGAGCTCAGCAAAGTCAGAGGTTGTGTTTTAATTGTCTCTTCAGTGTTCACTCCAATTCCTGGCATGTAGCAGGTGCTCAACGAGTTGGGGAGGCATATAATTTATTATTCAAACCAAGACTCTTTAAGACTAAAGGGCATGCTGACTGGATGGGAGCTGATCCCACAGCGTAAACTGGCCCTGTGTTGAGTGAACCAGAATGTGTGGTGACCCTCCTCATAAATGCATGTGACTGAATACAAAGCGAATGAGTTTACGGAGCCAGCAGAGGAAGGCTATACAGACGCCTTCCTTACACTGAGATTACAATCTGCTCCCTGGGAGTCCCACCCACTGCACTCAGGGCTGTTTGACTAGACAGAATGTATCTAGACTTTCTTTCATGTGGCATTTAAATATTTGAATTCATCTACTGCTTCCTTTGGGCTGAATTTTCTCTTTTCCAGACTAAATATCCCCGGTTTCTTTAACCATTCCCAGTTTTGCATGGAGTTTAGCTCCGCTACATTTGGGGTTCTCTGGTTCTGGATGGGCTTCCATTTGACAAGGTCAGTGTAGGTGTCATAGGCCTTGGCCCCAGTAACCACACATCTCCATCCTCCTGTATTGGTCCACTAACACCTGTCTTCTCCTCATACCTCAAGTCCCTTGAGCCCTACCCTTTCTTTGCCCACACAGCCTTGGCAGGGTCTCTAGAACCAGTAGTGACCACTGACAATAGGGATTTAGAAAGCCCTGAGCCAACATTCTGCAGCTTGCCCTCGTAAAGCCTTGCCACTGGTCTAGTCCTGACCTGGTGACTTGATTCTCATCAGTGTGCCCTGGCCTCGCTCCAAGATCCAACTCCCTGTGGCCCCAGTTCTGGTAACAGGGCCTCCTTCCTGGTTCCTTGGCCTGAGCCCCTGTGTTGGTCACCTACAGAGGGCTCATCTGGTCCTTACTTGTCTTCTCCCTCTTGCACCAAGGATGAGGTCTCAGCCCGTGAGGCCCCGCCGGGAATCTGTCAAATACATGTCGTGTCAGACCTCGGCTCCCACTGCCTACCTGAAAGACTGAGGTTGGCTCCTTGCCGTTAAGTCTGGGTTGAGGGCTCTGCCTGCTGACTTGGAGGCCCTCCCAACATCTGTAAATCACCGCGCTGTGCTAGAACATTCCCTGGATGTGGCAGTGTGGGCTTTTTTTCCCACCTCATGGGTTGTCTTCGTTCTGTCTCTTTTACTCACATTGTTTTTCTATATCCTCTCTTTTCACTGTCTTTTCTCCAGATTTAATTAATTGTCTCAATGAAGGCAGATAGCTCTGTTTTTCTGTTGCTGTTTGTTCTTATGGGAGAAAAGAGAAAGAAAACTCTCAAAGGTTCTAAACTCTTTGCAGCCAGAGGCTGAGTCTTCTTCCTTTATCTGCACCCTACTTCCCACATGTTCCCCTGTGCTGGGAACTCAGGGATCCTCCGGTAAATTGACCGATCACTTCCAAAAACAACTGAGAGATACTAAATTTTGATGTCCAGGTTCCCCTAGTGGAAAATGCTCCATGTAAACGTACAGCATCATTATTAAATTGCTAGAAAGCCCTGAAGAGGGAACTGACCTTTTTCAAGTTAAGTCACCTTATACCCTGGAGCTACACGTTCCATAAATTCTGGAATAAAAGTCAAAGCCTCCAAAAGGTTAATGATCTCAACTGGAGAGGGAAAGTTTTTCAGGAGAGAAGAATGATCTTTTTCATCAGCTTCTAACACCAGGTTAGTAGGTCCAACTGCATTTTTGGGAAAAAAAAAAAAGGACTAGAGTTAATAGAACAGCATACTATTTTTGATTCCAAAGCATCACTCCTTGTTCTGCCTTCTAGCTAGCTATCGGGTCCTAGGCAAGCCAGTTCACCTCTCCAGGTCTTGCATTCTCATTTCTAAAATGAAGGTTTGGGCTGCCAGGCCTCTCAAGCCCCCTGTGGCTCTAGCATTTTTATGATGGAACACAAACATTAAGAAGTAACAGCTGTGTTGGGCTTGTCGTGCAGGGAGATGTGACGTGTTCTGTGATGCTATGTGACTTGCCCTGAATGGGAATGGCAAGCTCCAGCGAAAGAGGATCTCAGCGGGATTCTGGGGTCTGGCAGTTCATGCAGCCTCATTGGCTGGAGAAACAGCCATTATACGGCAGTGGTTCAGAGCCGATGGACCAAAGCGGAGATCCAGGTGCTGCTGCCTCCTCAGTGTGTGATGCTGGGCACACGATTCAGCCACTCTTAAAGCCTCATGTGTCAAATGTGGATAATAAAGTGCCAACTCAGAAGGACTGTTGGGAGATTAAAGGAGGTACTATGTAAATGTTTGACATGGTTCTTGGGATGTGGCACGTGGTCAGTAGGTGTTCACTGTTATCATTGTTCTTCATCTGTGATAGATGATCACATAGATGATAACATAGACGATCTCTAAGGTCTCATCCAGCTCTAAACAGCTGTAATTTTTATGGCTTTGTGGAAAATGTAGTAGCAGATGACCTCCAGGATGTTTGGTTAACTGGAGTTTGGGGAATGAGGTCAGAGTTCATGTGAGAGCTCCAGGCCTATGATAATGGAAAATGCTATTTTGGGGTTATGTTACACTTACTGACATAATGGAGCCCTTTTATTCAACATGTCTCTTGTAAGCATTCTTATTCTGCAGTTGTGCTTACATTTTTCTAGGAGATGGGGGAAGCCAGGGAAGTGTTTTGTGACATCCACTGCTAGAGGCTAGAGATGGAGCTACTGACCTCTTGGAAATGCACAGCCAGAGGAAAATGGTTCCTGAGTGAATCTGAAATGATCACAAAGGAAGTAAGGTCATATCTAGGCACTGATGGGGAAGAAGTGCTGGCTCAGGGCTGTGTCTGCCCTCGCTCATAACAGCTCAGGTCCAGAGACCACAGGGCCAAGGCTCTTTCTGGATCTGCTCGCAGAAGACTGTCTTGGACGTCAGTGATTGGTTGTTCTTCTCGATGCCCCAGCCTGGACTCTGACAGTCCTGGAACATCACCAGAGACCTTTGTACCTCCCTCTCCAGTCTATGACGTGCTTCTGACGGTGACTTGGCCCTGTATGGCATGGCTGGGGCAGGACAGTGAAAGGTAGCTTGAGTGTGTGGACTGGAATGGCTGGGCCTGGGAGGCCTCCTAGCAGAAGAAATAAATAACTCTGATGACATATTCTGAAACTCAGTGCACAGTATCTGTCTACTAAGGGGCTCTCGCATTTTCATGTGGTCTTTGGCCTTAAATCTCTTGTATCCAATGCCTGACTTTTAGGGTAAAATTAAAGCTTAAAATTAAAAGCTAAAATAAGTTTTTAAAATCAGTGTAAGACATAGTAAATTTTTGAGAGAAACAATATGTACCAATTCAAAGACTGTCTAAATTTAATAGTAAATGATAGAATCTGTAAACCAAATTGAAGGACCTGTTAACTGCAGGTAAAAGGAAACTGAAGTCAATGCAAATTTAGAACAAGCACTGCACCTGGCATGTTTAATTTGGGACACTGCATTTTTAAAATCCCCTCCACCATGGCCTGCGCATCCCCTGCATTTCTTCCTGGATGGGCATTACCAAACTTCTTACAGAAGAATGGCAAAGAATGAATTCTTTTCCGGTTTAGGGGTCTCTGTTGGCTCAGGAGTGAACACAATATCTGTAAGACAACATCATCAGGCGCAGGTTGACTGCTGATGAGTAGGATCAATGATATGACTGAAGGCATGTAGGTGAATAAAATTAAAAAATATTCAGTCATCCATTTCAAGACCACTTAATCAGGGTAAAATTAAAACAGAAGTTGAGAACTGAAATTAAAGAAGCCAAAATGAGTCATGTTTGACTCTCAGCTCCTGCCAGTGAGTTTTCACGTCTCAGTCTCCAAGAGCAACTGAATGTCACCTCCCTGGAGTGGCCTGCTTAGATCGATTCCACGCCCTCCAATTCCCATCTGTGCCCCTGGACTGTGTTCAGTGGCGAAGCAGGGCCCCTTCCTTCTTATCTCTGCCATCTCGAACTTTCCAGGGCTCGTGCATGGCTCTCATTTTGTTCTGGTCTTGGTGATTGCTCATCTCTCCAGTATGGCTCCCAGACTCCTCTCTCTGTCACAGCTATCCATCACAGGCAGCACTGAGTCTAAGTCTGCTGCATGGACGGCCTGCCTGGGAGTTGATCCCCGACTTGGATTAGCCTCCAGTAAACGTGATCCTCTCTAGCTTTTGACTGCTCACCTGCTTCCACACTCAGCTCTGTCCCACCCTGTTAGTGTCTCCGTATTCCTTGGGTTCAGTGTGTTCCTGGCCCTGGTTTGCCTAGACTCTTGTCCCTGCCTTCTCGTCTCGTCTCCTTTATGTGTTGCCGTGTCTGTGTGATGCCCCCGCATGCTGCCCTGGAATCCCTGTGGCTCTCTGAATTACTGGGTGTGTCCTGGGAAACACTGGGCTGGAGTCAGAGACTGCAGTCCAGACTTTCTACTTCCTAGTCGTAGCAGCTTAAGTCGTGTTTGAGTGTCTGTTTCCTCATCTGCAAAATGGGAGTAATAATAATAACAATACCTACCTGGCTTACCTTAAAAGTGATTACTAGGACAAATGATGTTGGGCATATTTTGGGGTTTTTATTTGCTATCCATATATGTTCTCTGGTGAAGTGACTGTGCAAATCTTTCATCCATTTTTAAAAACACGGGATTGTTTATTTTCTTTTATTGAGTTTTGAGAATTCTTTATATACTCTAGATACAAGTCTTTTACCAGACACATGCGTTGAAAGAATCTCCCCCAGACTGCTTGCCTTTTCATTCTCTTAGTAGTATCTTTAGAAGAGTAAAAGATTCTAGTTTTGAAAAAGTTTGATATTATTTTGTAAATATTACTTTTTTTCCTTTTGTGTCCTAAGAAGTCTTTGCCTACCCAAGGTTGCAAATATGTTTTGAAACTGTGTTTTCTTCTAGAAGTTTTATAATTTTTGTTTTTATATTTAGGTCTATAATTTATTTTGAGTATATATGTATTTCACTATATATATATGTATGGAAATATATTTTACATATGTATATATGAAATAACCACAATGAGATATCACTACATACCTATAAGAATAAAGTTAAAAAGACTGGCCATACCAATTACGGATCAGGATTTGGAGGAATATGCTCCTGGTGGGAATGCAAAATGGTACACCCACTTTGGTAAACAGTTTGATAGTTTCTTAAAAATTTAAACATACATGTATCATATGACGTAGCCCTTCCACTTCTAGGTATTTACCCAGAATAACCGAAAGTATGTATCCCTACAAGGATTTGCACATGCATGTTCACAGCTGCTGTATTTGTAATAGTCCCAGACTGGAAACAATTCAAACACCCATCCATAGGAGAATGGATAAATAAATTGTGGTATATCCACAAAACGGAATACCAGTAAGCAACGACATGGATGAATCTCAAAAGAATTATGGTGAATGAAAAAAGACAAGTATTGTATACATCCATTCCTATAAAATTCTAGAAAATGCAAACTAATCAATACTAACAGAAAGAGATCAATGGTTACCTGGAGACGGGGGTGGGGTCGATGTGGAGTCATTATGAAGGGGCACGAAGAAATATTGTGGGAGTTATGAGTATCTTCACCACCTGATTGTGGTGATGGTTTTACATTATATGCATATCAAAACGTACCAAATTGTACATTTAAACATGTTCAATTTCTTGTATATCGGTTATACCTCTCTAAAGCTATTAAAGGAAAAAATGTTGGAATAAATATCCACCAATAAAAAAAAAAAGGAATTACAGGTCCCCAGTGAGGTAACGCCCAGGAAAGTGCACTGATAGCCACAATCTGCTCTAGAAATGTATGTTGTCATTATTATCTGTACCACATAGACCAGGAAATTTCCCTGTGAGAGAACTAGACCCGTTTCTGGGGGGCCTCATGTTCTAGTTTTCCCAACTCCACCCAATGGAAAAGGTCAAGTTGAGATTATAACACACATTTCTGGACAAAGGCCTGATTGCATGCTAGGACATTCAGACCCTCCGAGGATTTCTTTCAGGGCTTGCCATCTCCCAGCCCCCTCAGCCCTGGCCCGCGCTCCCCACAAACAACAAAATAGTGTCTTAAAGCGCAAGGGCTTGCCTACGTCTGGAATAGGAGTTCTCAACCTGGCTGTACATCGGAATTTCCTGGGAAGCTTTCGGGTAATGTTGATGCCTGATTCTGTACCTGGAAATTCTGACTTACTTGATCTCTATTTTTAAAGCTCTCCAGGTGATTCTAAAGTGGAAGTAGGGTTAAGAAGCACCAAGGTGGACCCTCTACCATCACCTGCCCCAATGTGTGGCCACAGCATCTTCTGGCTCATTTTGCACATCTCTAAATTTCTGTTGAACCAGTGTTAGATAGCGAGAAGGTAGAACCAATTACGATAATAATAATAATAATAACAATAATAATAATTGACATTCAAATAGTGCTTGGCCTTCTTCCAAAGTTTCCATGAACATTTTCTCATTGTTTCATAGATAACCTGAGAAACAGGCAAGAGAAGATGACAGTATTTATACTCTTTATTGTTTTTCTCCTAATTAATTATAAGCGCAATAAATGGTCATTTAAGAGTATTTTAAAGAACATATGGAAAACTATGCAGAGACAAAAGTTATTTGTAATCCAGTCTCTCAGAGAAAACCATGATTAACATTTGATTACTTTTAAAGCAGATACAGTATATGCACTTAATTTTTTTAAAAACAACATTGGGCACAAGCCATGTCAGTGTTTTCTAACCTGCTCTTTTCACTCCATACTTTATAGTCATTTCCCCATATGCTGAAATATGCTTTGAGAATAATGTATATTTGTTTTTGAGGAAGATTAGCCCTGAGCTAACTGCTGCCAATCCTCCTCTTTTTGCTGAGGAAGACTGGCCCTGAGCTAACATCCGTGCCCATCTTCCTCTACTTTATATGTGGGACGCCTACCACAGCATGGTTTTGCCAAGCGGTGCCATGTCTGCACCTGGGATCCGAACCAGCGAACCCTGTGCCACGGAGAAGTGGAACATGCGAACTTAACTGCTGCGCCACCGGGCTGGCCCTGAGAATAGTATTTTTAAAGATTGTTTCCTAGCACATTTCATGGAAACGTCACGCTTTATTTAACTAATTCCCTACTGTTTGGCAGCTTATTTCCAGGTTTTCTGTATTAAAAACAACTATATGCTTATGTGGAATAACTGAGCTCTCATTTACTTCTGGTTGGGGTATAAATTCACGCAACTACTTTGGAAAATGTTTGACAGTATCTATTAATGTTGAAGGGGTACATGTCGTGACTCAGCAAGTCCTCTCCCAGGTATATATATGCCCATAAAAAGGGGTAATTATGTTCAACAGAAGACAGATACGAGAGTTTTCATAGCTGTACTCCTAATTATGGCTCTCACTAGATACAACCCAAATATCTGTTAATAAAAAAATGTGTAAATTAACTGTGGTATGTTCATGCAATGGAATGCAATATAGCAATGAAAATTAACTAATTACAATGATACTCAACATCATGATGACTCTCACAAACACAATATGAGTGAGAAGAGCCAGACACAAAGACTAGACAGAAAAACCAGCACAGTTCATCTACCCCGTTAAGAATTAGGCTGGTGGTTACCCCGACGAGAGGGGCAAAAGGCAGCTCTGGAATTGTTTCTTGCTTTGGTTAATAACGAAACAAGATATGTTCACTTTATGAAATCTCATTGAGCTGTACATTTATGATCTGTATTTTTTTCTGTATATTTACTTCAATAAAATTGACAAAAATCTCACTATATTCTTATACATAAATTTGAAGGCAACTCTTGTTCCCTCCTTCTTTTTGCTGGGAAAAAGTGGCTTTGGAACTGTTCTGGGCTGAATTGTGTATCGCTCAGAGTCATATATTGAAACCCTAATTCCCAGTACCTCAAGAATCTGACCGTATTTGGAAACAGGGCCTCTAAAGAGGTAATTAAGATAAACTGGGGTCACGAGGGTGGCCCTAATCCAATCTGACTGGTGTCCTTGTATGAAAAGGACACAGTCAGAAACGCACAGACTGAGGGACGACCATGTGAGGCCACAGTGAGAACGCGGCAGTCTGCAAGCCAAAGAGTGAGGCCTCCAGAGAAACCAAACCTGCCAATACCTTGATCTTGGACCCCAGCCTCCAGAACTGAGAAAACATTCTGTCATCTAAAACATCCAGTCTGTGGTATTTTGTTATGGCAGCCTGAGCAGACTAATATGAGAATTGTGGTAATTTTTTCAATATCAATATCAAACTTGAACATCCACCATCTGTCTTCAAATTTTACAGTTTTGTCACCACCCCCGAGACAAGATTGACGGTGGTGCTGTGAGGCAGCGAAGGGGAGCACCATCGCCACAGACTAAACTGCTTTACAGAGGAAATGTGTCTGGGTACCCAACAGGTCACTTTTTTTTTTTTTTTTAAAGATTGGCACCTGAGCTAACAACTGTTGCCAATCTTCTTTTTTTTTTTTCCTGCTTTCTCTCCCCAAACCCCCCCGTACATAGTTATATATCTTAGTTGCACGTCCTTCTAGTTGTGAGATGTGGGACGCTGCCTCAACGTGGCCTGACGAGTGGTGCCATGTCCCCGCCCAGGATCCGAACCCTGGGCCGCCGCAGCGGAGCGCGAACTCATCCGCTCAGCCACGGAGCCGGCCCCCCAACAGGTCACTTTTAAGAGCAGGCCAAAGCAGCCTTTCCTTCTATCAGGTTGTTTGCTTGGGTGTGATGACTGTCACATTCAGAGAAGGAGAGTTTCTGGAGGAAGACGAATTTTTTCCCCCAAACTCAGAACTTTTCAGTGGGCAGTGCTATTTAGTAATTAATTACGATTGGTCATTAGAAGTCATCTCAGTCTTCTGAAGCATCCTGGGAAATGACTGTGAGTGATAGCAGTAATGCTATTTCCTGTTCCCCTGGCTACTTCTAGCCCCTCAGATTTGGCCTTCTGGGAGCTGAAAGATTTTGTTTTTACGTTTATCTGTTCCCAGTGATATTATAATCTTCACATTTTAAGGGCTTATCATATTAGGGCTTCCTCAGGATGTTAAAACGTCTGTTTATAACTCTCAAAAGAGAAGATAGGAAAAAAATAACATTTATTTAACTTTTAATTTTAAATACAACAAAATAAAACGTATGTTGATGTGAGTACCTTCTGGAATTTTCCTTATATGCAAGAAGAATAAAGAGATGTGACAGAGATGTAGAGTATGAGTTAGGGAAGTCAGCCATCCCATGGAGTCTTAATTTACCCCACTTTGGAGAGCGTATACAATTTCCTTTTAGTTCAGCAAACATTAGTTGGGAATCTACTCCTTGTTGGATATCACATCATGAACAGAGTGTGAGAGGGGTCCCTTCTGTTAAAAACTCATGAGATTCTTGTGTAGATAAGTATATGAGTGTCTCTACCTATGATTTCCACAGCTTGCTGACTTAAGAGAGTTTTCAGGCTGTGGCACAGAAAGGGACAACCCAGGAGGGGACTGGTGGGCTCCCTGAGTTGAGAAGTCAGAGCTGGGAGGTCTCCAGGGTTCAGAGCGTGGAGCACAGGAAAGGAGATTGGTACACAGAAAGGGAACTCCAAAAACCTGCAGAGGGTCCCCCTTGAGTATTCGGGTGGGTACTGATCAGTGAATGCAAGTGAGGAAACAACCTGAGGCTACGAAAAGACCTGAGGGAGCGATGCCCAGAGCTCACATAGGGCCGGGAGTAGGGCCTGTTCACACCAGCCAAACTGGAAAAACTCATAACACATTATGGAGAGTAGTCAGGAAAATTGTCATCAGCAGTGGAATAATTAGCTGTAGATTGAGCACTGCTCTGGTCCTGTCTGACGAATTTTAAAAGCAAGACTCCCAAATATCAAACTTTTCCCAATTAATATAACTGTGTACCAGAACAAAATATAAGAATAGTTATAGGGATACAAAAATATCCTGCAACATGGTAAAATTCGTAAAGTCTGGTAACCACTAAAAATTAGTAGGCATTCAAAAAAGCAGTAAAATACAAACAAAACGAAGATAAAAACCAATCCATTGAAATGGACGCGATTAATCCAGAACTGGCACAGCTGTTAAAATGGGCAGATAAGGACATTAAAGCAGTTATTTTAATTGTTTTCCACATGTTCAAAAAGGTAATTAGAGACACGGAAAATATAAAATATCCAAATCAAATTTCTACCGATGAAAACTATGGTGTCTGAGATGAAAAAATACACTGCACAGGATTAATGATAGATTACACCTTGCAAAAGTAAATATTTGAAACTTGAAGGCATAGAAACAGAAACTATCCAAAGTGACACTCAGAGAGAAATTAGACTGGGGAGGGAGAGGGAGCACAGGGAACTGTGGGAAAACTTCAAGCTGCCTTTGTAGACTATATTCAGAATCCCCCAAGGTGGAAGGAAGCAGAAAAAATATTTGAGGAGATAATTGCTCAAAGTTTTCTAAATTTGATGAACACTATAAACTCAGAGATCCCAAAAGTTCAGTGAACCCCAAGACCAAGACACATGAAGGAAATTACGTTGTCACTGCACACTCAAATTACTCAAAATCAATGATAAGAATAAATCTTAACAATAGTCAGAGAAAAGAGACAGATTACATACAGAAGGGGAAAGATAAGGATGGCAACAGAGTCCTTCTTGAAAATTATTCAGGCGAAGAGACAGTGGGGCAATATCCTTACTGAAAGAAAGAAAATCCATCCACTTAGCATTTCATACTCCACAAAAATATCTTTAAAAAATGAAGGCAAAATATGGACCTTTTCAGACACTCAAGAGTGAAAGCAACTCATTACCAGCATACCTACATTACAAGAAATTTTAAAAGAAGTTCTTGATGCCAAGGAAAACAATATCAGACGGAAGTCTGGCTCTACACAGAGGAATGAAGACACCAAAAACTTACAGGGGCATGTAAGATTGTTTTATTATTACTAAAGTTTCCTTAAAAGATTATTTTCTGTTTAGATAAAAATAATAACAATGTAGTGTGAAGTTTATTACATATATAAAATTAAAATGCATGACAGCAAATTAAACCCAAAATAAACAAAAGGAAAAAAAAGGTCAGGACGGAAATCAATGAGGTAGAAAACAAAGAAAAACCATCAGAGAACGATGAAAGCAAAAGCTGGTTCTTTGAGACAATCAATACAAGGGATAAACCTATAGTCAGGCTGCTCCAGAAAAAAAGAAAGAAGACACAAATTACAGGTATCAAGAATGAGAAGGCTGACATCACTCGAGATTCAACAGATATTCAAAGGATAATAAAGGAATATTATGAACAGCTTTATGCCTATAAATTTGACAACTTAATTGAAATGGGAAAACTCCTTGAAAGGCAAAAGCTACCAGAACTTACTTAAGAGGAAGCAGATAACCTGAATAGCCATATATCTATTAAAAATATTGAATTTATAGTTAAAAAATCTTCCCATAAAGAAATTCCACATTTAGATGGTTTTATTGGAGAATTTTTCCAAATATTTAAAAAAGCAATAGAGGCATATCTCAGAGATATCGCAGATTCAGTTCCAGACCACTGCAATAAAGGGAATATTGCAATAAAGCGAGTCACACAAAATTTGTGGTTTCTTAGTGTATGTGAAAGCTACATTTCCACTATACTGTAGTCTATAAGTGCAATAGCATTATGTCTAAAAAACATGGACATAATTTAATTAATAAATACTTTATTGCTAAAAAATGCTAACCATCATCTGAGCCTTCAGTGAGTCATAATCTTTGGTGGAGGAGGATCTCATAAAAAATGCGATATCTGTGAAGCACAATCAACTGAAGTGCAATAAAATGAGGTAAGCCTGAGATACCAATTCTGTATAAACCCTTCCAGGATTTGAAGTGAAACAAATGTATATCAACTCATCCAACGAAACCAGCGTTACCCAGATACCAAACCAGAAAAGACATTATAAGAAAAGAAAGCTACAGATCACAGATAATACATCATGACCAAGTGGGATTTATCCCAAGAATGCTAGTTTAACATTGAAAAATCAGTCAATGTAACTCACCACATTAACAAACTAAAATGGAAAAACTACCCTGTCATCTTAATAGATGTAGGAAAAGCATTGGATACAATCCAACATCTATTCTTGAAAAAAACTCTCAGTAAACTAGGACTGGAATGAAACTTCCTCTACCTGATAAAAGGCACCTATGAAAACCTATGGCCAACATTATACAAAATTAACTTAGAGTGGATCACAGATATAAATGAAAGCCTAAAAGCATAAAACACCTAGAAGAAAACATGGGACAAGAGCTTTGCAGCCGATCTCAGAGTAGGGAGAAGAGCCAGAAGAATCCCTTGCTGGAAGGAATCCACCACCTTTAGAAAAGTAAAGATTGGAGGCAGCCATGGTAGGTCAAACAAGCAAAATTTCTCCTGCTTCTCCTCTACAGAGGCCCTTGAAAGCTCATTATCTCTTCTCTGTGCTAACAGCCCTTGAAAGCAATGGCATGTCCCGTGGAGCTTACCAACCAGTATAGGTGAAGTTTCAAGGGGGCCAGTCATCGTCAATGGAACTGTGGTAGAACACAATGTGCAGAGAATAGGAGACAGTGCCATACTCGTATGTTTGGGTGTATACAAGCAGCCCAGCCATGGCATACTACCTGAGGTAAGGTAGAGCCTTACGTGTAGATTACAGTGCTCTGCTCATCAGAGGCAAGCCCTGGGTCTGAACACAGTCTATATGGGGAAAGCGGAGTATGTGTGTGGAACATACCTTTATTAACACCATACTATGTGCCAGGCTCTGTTGACACGTATTGTCTCATTTCATTCATATAATGATCCTGGTAATAGGTATTGTTATTCCCATGTCATTGGGTTATAGAAGTTATGTAACTTGCCCAAGATCAACAGCTGCTAAATGCTGCTGGTACTCAGATTTGTCTGATTACTGTTTTTTCTTTCTGTTCTTATATTCTCCATTATACCATAAGAGCAAAGAAGTTTTTTCTAGGTTGCGAAGAATAGCATGGATCTCTCTCCAGCACTTGAAAAAAGTGAGCCCAGAAAAATTCTATCCCTTTATGAAAGGGCAGCTGTTAAAAATTCTTAGCAAATCTTGAGTGTTCTAAATGTTTGGGGGTGAGGCCATACATGTGCCTGCATGGGAATACCTGAAATGCATTCTCTATTAGTGTTTCTTAGCGAGAAGATGTGAGAGTGATCCCATCTTTGGTCTTGAAACAAAGGAGATTTATGAACAAATACGGTGTCGGTGATTCCAGTAGGACTCAGCATCACAAGACTAGGAAGAAGTGATGAGAAAAACAAATCATGACGCCACAGGAGAGTTTTGTGACTCTTTCAGGGAATTCATGTCTGGTCACAGCCCATCTATTGAATAGATTTCCAGTACTGATGGATGCGTGGCATTGCTGGCAATGTTAATTGTTACACATTTGGAGAAGGAGCCGTGAGTCAAGTCCCTGTGATTTTAAGCAGAGGGACAAACAATCCCTGTAGTGATAATAGTAGACCCCCCCCCCCCAAATAATACCTTTGGCTAATATTTTCATTGTCCTAGAGCTTTCAGAGTAGTGACACATCAACCAGTAGTGTTCACACTGCAAGCTAATGCATGAATGGATTAAAAAAACCTTTTTCCTTCCTTACTGGTTTTATTATCTTTTAGTATATATAGTGAAAGATTTTTTAAGGGCCCGTGCTATCTTTTAAAAACATTTACATCATTAAGGCTTTCAAAAATTCATGCAAGTGGAGACACTCCTTGTTCAGATTCAGTGATTAGCAAGATTTGGCCATATTGGCTCCCTGTGTCTCTTTTTTCCCCATTGGTGAATATCTCCACCCCTACCTACTTGAAAGATCTTTTTTAGTGAAAAATCATTTTAGAATCCTTGTCGGATCCCTGATAGCTAAGAGAAGCTTAATACTCTTATTAGGTATGTAAAGCTTTGTTCAATCTGGATCCAGCCTCCCTTTTTAGCCTTTTCTCCCAATGTGCCCCTCCATGAATTCTGTGTTATAGACAATTTTAATTAATTATAGTTCCCAAATACATATTGAAAATTTCTGCCCCTGCTTATGCCGTTCTTTCTGCCTGGAATGCCTTCCTCCACTCTATTTCTGGTGAGGAAGTCTTACCCATTGGCAGACCCTGGCTGGCTATTCATCTAACTGACTACATTTCCCTGCCTCTCTTGTGTTAGGTGTGGGTGTAATTAATTGGCACCACTTCTGGGCCTTGCTTATATACACCTGCCACATTCGCTCTTCCCTTACTCTCTTCCTCTGTCTGAAAACTGTATGTAAACATCCGGACTCTCCTATGCAAGTCAAATATTGAAGGTGGCAGAGCCTTCATCTGTCTTGTCCTCGAAAGACTGAGTGCAGAACTTCTCCTCCAAGATTTTGAACTTTTTATGTGTTAGAAAAAAATCACTATTGGGTCCAGCCACCACATTTGGTCATTTTTCTCTTGGGTAGCTAGTGTCATCCTAACAAATATATCTGTCCTTCAAGCCTGGTTCAAATCCTCTTTTCTTATCATTTTTAGGATAAGGAAGTGATGCCTCTTTCCTTATCATTATTATATTATAGAGTTCTTGATTCTATGTTGATTTTACAGTACGTATTCCAAGCTACCTCAACTTCCTGCCCACCTGCCTCCTAAAATTGCACCTGCACCCACACTTGTTCTGTTCTCCTCCCTAGGTCTTAGTGGAGCAACTGGCAGTGCCCCGCCTCCTGCCTTAGGCCAGTTGCCTCCCTCTGGAGCCCATCTCCCTCTTGCCACCTCAAGGATCTTGTTCGCCCTGCCTGCAGTCTTCTCTGAACTGGCTCTGCAGCATTTGGCAATGTGCATGGTTAGTTCCTTCATGGAACTCTTTCCCCTTTGGATTCCCTGGCTGCATCCGTGAGGATAGGTCAGGTTATGCTGCAATGATCCAGTTATCACTGGTCCCCAAACCACAGTGGCTCACAGTGGCAAAGATTTATTTCTCATTCTATGTCCATTGTAGGTTGGCTGCAGATCCACTGTGTGTCCTCTTCATTCCGGGACCCAGGCTGATGAAATGAATGCTCTGGAAGGTGGTCATTCTTGTGGCAGAGGGAAAAAAAAGAGATCTTGGAGAAGCACATCCTGGCTCTTAAAACTTCCACCTGGAAGTGACACAGGTCACTTCTGCTTGCATTTCATTGTCCAGATCGTGTGACATGGCCCATCCTGATGTCAATGAGGCGTGATGTGTCATCCTTCCCAGTGGGGGCAGGGAGACAATACCTTCCACCACAGTACTGTCTCCTCTGGTTATTCTCCTCCTTCTCTGTCTCTTTGATGGTTTCTTTTCTCTTCTATTTGGATTGGCATGTCAGATACAGCCCACACGTTCTTGTAGCTTGACCTGCTTAAGGTTTTCTAATATTTAAATTGGTTTCTGCTGTTTATGGGGGAACATTGCACCCCCAAATCCACATGTATCACTTCTCTTGAGGAATACAAAGGTCTGGCAGGTCTGGGCCGGAATTCACCTGTGGAGGCTGCTGCTGGAGCTGAGCTGTGGCTGCCCTCTTCCCATGGACTGAGCACTATATTGGACACATTCTCCTTTCGCCTTTACAGTTCAAGTTACTGCCAGCCCTGGCGGTCCTGTTTGTTAGGCTTTCCTTAAATGCTAACGATCCTAGAGTTCCCTCGTTGGCCTCTATTTCACTCACCCTGCGTATTCTCCTAGAAGGAGCCGCTCCTTCCCCGTGGCTTCAGTTTCACTGCTAATACACCCCATCCTCTCTGTCCGCCCCACTAACGTGCGGCTTTAGGTCTTGGTCATCTTTTGCGTGGTTAATTTTGTCAGCCTCCTAACTGCTCTCCCAGCCTCTAATCCAGCAGGAACTCTGATCTGTCCCCAGATAATTCGTGCCATCACGTCTGGTTGTGTAACCACCCCCTAGTCATCCCCAGCATGCATTTCCTTAGTGACATACCATTGCTATTGGAGTGACACCAATCTCCTTTTTGTGGCTCTCCTACCGGCCCTGCCTTCCTCTCTGATCTCACTGCTTGCTTCCACTCTTGCACTCTATGGTTGGTCAAACTGAGTTACTTTCATGGGATGTACACTCGCTTACTAGGTCTCTGTATGTGCCACCCTTTGTTCAGTATGGGGAGCACCTCCTGCTCCTGGAAGCCTTTCTTGACTACTCCCCACCCTCACCCAGACCAGGCTAAGTGTCCTGTTCGACGCTTCAGAATCCCCTATATCTCCTCTACCATAGTCCTTCATACACTTAGTTGTAATCACTTTTTAATTCCTCTACTTCTTCAATTAGATGGTGTTATGGGCTGACTTGTGTGCCTCCCGAAATTTATATGTTGAACTGCCAACCCTGTGTAGCTCAGAATGTAACATATTTGGAGATAAGTTCTTCAAAGTGGTGATTAAGTTGAAACAAGGCTGTTAGGGTGGGGCTGTAATCCGATCTGGCTGGTGTCCTTATAAGAAGAGGAAGACACACAGGGATGTGGACACACAGGGGTGTGTGCGCACAGAGGAAAGACCGAGTGAGGACACAGGGAGAAGGCCGCCACCTGCCAGCCAGGGAGAGAGGCCTCAGAAGAAACCAAACCTGCTGACACCTTGATCTGGGACTTCCAGCCTCCAGAACTGTGCAAAAATAAATTTCTGTTGTTGAAGCCAGCCAGGCTGTGGTACTCTGTAATGGCAGCCCTAGTGAACTAGTGCAGATGGTGCGCAATTTGAGGACAAGTTCAAGTCTTGTTTCCCTCGGTGGGGTGTCCTTATCATATATTCCAAAGCCCATCTCACAGTAAAGGCAAAAAGAACATTTATGGAATCAATCAGTTGATAAATTGATTGATAAATGGATAAACAAATTTGATATTGATAAATAAAGTCAGTTTTGAGAGTTATTTTGATACAATAAATTTGAATTTAACTAACTTGGAGCAAGGAGCCTTTTTATGAAAGAACTTGCAAATCACAGACGTGTAGGAAAAATTAGTTGGTTGGAGAATAATAGGGTCGTATCACAACAGTGTCTTGTATTTATAGAAGCTTTTCTCTAAGAAACAAAAAATGCTCTTGTCTCCATTCGTATATCCCTCTGGGCATGGCAGTGAGCAGAACTAATAACTGGGTTCCTCTAGGGGAGGAACTTGAGGTGGGAGGGGACAGCCAGCCTGCCTGGAACCTGAGGGAGCCACTGGCCCTGCCAGCGCCAAGTTCTGCTGGCTGGCGGAGTGTTGAGTCCTGCAGCCGGTCCTTGGGGATGATCCTTGCAAAGCTCTGAGGAGATGACTCAGCCACACTTGCTCTGAAACGCCAACTGTACCTGGAATGCACCTTCTGGAATGACAGTGGAGGGAAAGAAATGGCAGATTTGAGGGGAAGGGAAAGATCGCTCTGTCAGAGTTTTATCTGACAGCAAGCATCTGGGCAAAAAGAGAATGCAGGGTCAATCAGATGTCCAGATGTTTTCTATCCACAAACATGAGAATATCTGGAAACATCTGGGCAGTAAGTGGAAAGGCTTGTGCTTTTCCACACGTGTGGCACATTTGGGCAAACGCCAGCCAGCACCGGGCTTGGTGAGCGGGGAGCAGGTTCACTGTTGCCACGTTCCCCACAAGGCTGCACTGGACTGGAAGAGGTTGCATTTGGCTGGGGTTGTGGTTGAACGGGCATGCGCACACACAGATGTACACACATGCAGTGGGAGGCTGCTTGTGGAGACACTGCAGGCCAGGACTTCCAGAGAGAAGAAGACTCCCCTTGGGACTGAAGAATGGCAGGCAGTAGCCTACCACACATAGCATTCAGTGCATAGTTGGCGACTGGTGTTGGTCACTAGTGGCAGCAGCAGTCAGAGAACACAGTAGGATAACGTGCTCAGAGAAAGAATGAGAATAGGATCAGGCCAGTGGTGAACGTCTTAGTGGTCAAGGTGGTTGATACGGGTGGGAGTCCAAAGATAGGGTTAAGTTTCAATTCTTAGGAGCAGATATTACCTGCAGTGAACAAAGAGGACTCACTAGGAAACAGGGTTTGTGGATCACAGCCAGAATGTCTTTTTGCAAATTCTTGGAGCTGTGGGCACATTGGCCTTGAGAGGGTCCTGAGACCAGATTAAATGATGCTGTCATTCTTATTCATCCATTCATTCATTCTTCATTCATAGACCAATATTTATTGAATGCCTATAATGCACGGATCAAGAATTAGACTAGTTAGTGGGGATTAAATAGTAAACTTCTAGTTTAGTGGAGATAAAGAGAAAATAGATAGGTCTTTGCAATACAGTGGAATAGATGCTCTGATAGGGGAGGTGTGCTGGCCCATGGGGGCCTGACGCCTCCTCACTTCCTGGAGGAAGTGATATCCACATTAAGATCTGAAGGATGAGTGGAATTGAGCCAGGGAAAAGGAGGGCTGAGGAGTTTACCGGAAGAGGGGACAATGGCTGTGCAGAGGCTCAGAAGAGGAAGAGTCAGTCGTTCAGAAAGTCTGGACTATTTGGTGGAAGAAATGAGGCAGGAGAAGTCAACATGGCCAGGTCCTGAGGAGAATTTGTTCCTCCTGGTGGTGAGGGTGGACCACTGGCAGGCTGATATGCGGGGATAAACTGCAGCACAGAGAGCAGGGCAGGAGGTAGAGATCTAGGAATCACTCGCATCCAGATATCAAAGGCCTGAGAGTTAGGTAAGTCCCTCCTAGGGAGGGTCCTGAGCCAGGAGGCAGAGCCCAGGGCAGAATCCCGAGAAACCCTGACATTTCAGGGATGGGCAGAGTGGCAGGGACACGTAAGACTGACTGGGGCGGGCAGCTAGAGAGCTGGGAGGAAAACCAGGAGAGACGGCAGCGATGTTCCCAAAGGAAGAGTAGATTCGAAGAATAGGGTCACGGTTAACAGTGTGAAAGAGGCTGAGAAATCAAGAAAAATAAGGGAAAAAAATGCCTATTTAGCAACATGGGGATGGTTGGTGATCTTGATGAGGACAGAAGCTTCCTGATAAGTCAGGTGCAGGGAGGGTGTAGAGAGCGAGTAAGAGGTGAGGAAACAGGGTTGCAAACTTTTTAAAGAACTCTGGCCGTGATGGTGAGAAAGAGACTGGACTGGAACTGGAGGACTTTGGCAGGGAAGTACACTTTAGGGTGAAAGAGACGAAAGTGTATTTGAATATTACTGAGTGCCTCGGAGAGCCGAACCTTTTCAGCAGGCATGGGGGTGGGTTCCTGCGGTTCGGGGGTGGAAGGTGTGCCCCGCAGAACTCATCAAGATGTTGTGTGGTGGGACTGAAGCTCTGGGACCAGGCCATGTGGATTTAGTCCTGCCTCTTCCAAATCCTGGCTGTGTGACCTTCAGTAAGTCACACTCTCTAAGCTTCACTCTCTTCATCGGCAACAATACGACCTACTTCATAGGGCTATTTTACAAGTTAAAGTCAATAATGGACTTCAAGCGGTTAGCATGGTGCCTGGTAAGTACTCATCCACGTCTAGCTGTCTTAGCATTACTGCTTCAGAAGGATGATTGCTTGCCAGCAGCCTGTCGATGGAGGGAAGGGGGTGAGAGGTGCCTGCAGTGCCCACCTCTATCTTGAATGGGGTGAGGACGCATTCTCTTTGCTCTGCTAGCCTCTCTTTCCCAGTACCAGAAGCATCCCTCGTTGGTCTCCGTGATGTCCAGATTATACTTACTGTGTGGGGCCTTCTATGGGAACAGTGGCTGTGGACACAGCCACCGGAAGCCTTGCGGGGTGGGTGACACCTCAGGGGAAACCACAGCTGCCTCTCTGCTGGAAAGCCTAGCTGCCTTTTTTTTCTGCAGGCAGGAATGTTGTTAGAGGGAATGTGGATCGAGCTCCTGGAACATGGAATGGTACTTCTGAAATGGTTTCTTTGTTTTTGAACATCACCACCATGTACAATGTGATGTAACAAGAAGGCAGCGCCCGAGGGAGGGCAAGGCGAGTCCTCATTTTCTAAACCAAATTCTGTGCTGTCTTTCTCTTTGGCTGCCTGCCCCTATTTCCTCTCAGCAAAGACTGTGTCTGCCTTTTTCTCTCCCTTTAGGAGCTCAATAGGCTCATTCCCATTGGAATCAGATGGGGACCCAGGCGAGGAGCAGGGGCTGGGTTGATATTCCAGTGCGCAGAGAGGAAAATGAGGCTCAAGGTCGCAAAGCGAGTAACAGAGCAGCCAGTCCGGGACTCAGAACTCAGCCTCGTGACTCCTGGTCCAGTGCTCTTTTCAGAGCTTCTCCTCGTAAATGGTGAGGATTTCGGTAATCCATCCATCTCCCTTCAACCTCCCGCACTGTTGCTGATTTACTGATTTATTCATCCAAAATGCATTGTGTGCCTCCTTCACAGGACTTCAAAGAACTCACATCAGCTCTCTTCTAGGCACTGGGGACTTACTGGCAAACCAGAAACAGATTCCTATTCTTGCAGGGGTTACGGGCTAGCGAGGGGAGACAGATGATAAGTGATCATGTGATAGCCATGTCCTCTACAATGTCTCTCCAGGGAGCATTTTCTCAATAGACCGCCCCTTTAATTATTAAAACCCAACTGCACAGAAAGTATGTCTCTCTCAATACCATGTGTTTTGGTCAATGATTATATAAAAAGCATGTACATTTATGATCCCCAAACTCCATACAACATTTAAACAAAATGATTTGTGGAAATAGTCTTGAGTTACATTCTAAATACAATTCACAGAAAGTCAGAATTTCTTGAAAGTTGTGTTGAGTGTCAACATGGGGTGTGCGCTTTGGTTGTTAGAGCTAAGAAAGGAGCCACAGCACATCGAGTAACTCTTTGTTACAAGCATATTCATTTTTCGGTGGTCAGATAGCAATGCTGGAAACATTTCACAGCCTAACGTGATGGTTTATTACTTAAATGTGATATACAGGTTTTACTATATATTAATTGCATTTAGGAAATTTCTTGGGAGTTTTGGGTTGATGCATTATAACTTTTCTCAAATAAAGTCATGGCAATAGGCTCCTGGTTCGCATTATGCTGAAGGCTGATTGTCAAAAATCTATCTGTGACGTTAAGTTTGTCTTTGGAAGCTGAGCCGTGTTATAAAATACCAGGCCCGCCTTTGTTCTCATAGCAAGGTCTGGTTGGGACGCTGGTCACAGCATCCCTATGGGAGACAAATCTGTTTTGTGGGGGAGCTAGCCCGGAAAATGGTCCTTGAGTCAAAGCCATTTAGGTGGGCATCCTGGCGATGAGCATGGCCTCCACTGAGAAGCTTGGCTCAGGGGGGATGGCCATGGCTACTCACAAAATAGCTTCAACAGGAAGAGCAAAATAATCATCTCATCAAGTTCCATGCGGGTCTTTTGCCAGGAGAAGTGGCCCAGCTCCATGATCGCTTTTTTTTTTGAATGGTAGCTATGGAATGGTAGGAAGTCTCCCACAAAGGATTTCCTTTGGTCATTGTTGTTTTTTTGCTTAGGAAAAAAAGGTGGTGGGGGAGGGGCAAGAATCTCCCTCCCTTTGTGAGTTCTGTGATTCAGAGTTTAAAAGGCCAGTGACAGGATCTGGGTCACAGACTTGGTTTCCGTCTCATGTGGGGCCTCGTGCTTGGCAAGCCTGTCCCTTTAAATCTTGAGACTAGAGCCCCATATTCTGACCTATTTTTATGCTTGGTCACATGCGTGAAAAGCGTTTTCCTTGAGGTTAGAATCTGTACTAAGGGAAGTACCGTGTACTGGAACAACCAAATCTGAAATTTTAGCTTTGTAAAGATCTGAAAGGCCACTTGGTCCTACCTCTTTCTCAAAGCAGAAGCCCCTCCTACTCTCGGTGACGGCTGGGTGAGACTGTGTGGGCTCTGAGCACATCTGATGAAGTGTGGGTGTATTCGTCAGGGTTCTCCAGAGAAACAGAACCAACAGGATGTGCAGCCACAGAGAGGGAAATTCACTGTAAGGAGTGGCTCCTGCAGTTATGGAGGCTGACAAGTCCAAAATCTGCATAGTGGGCTGACAGGCTGAAGATCCAGGGCTCTGGTGGGAATGCTTGGGTCCCCCCCCCAAATTCATATGCTGGAATCCTAGTGTCCACTGAGGGGGCGGTAGGAGGTGGGGCCTTTCGGAGGTGCTTAGGCCACGAGAGCAGAGCCTCATGAAGGAGATCAATGTACTTCTAAAAGGGGCCTGAGGGAGCTCCCTTGCCTGTTCTGCTTTGTGAGGATGCAATGAGAAGTCTGCCACCCAGAAGAGGGCCCTCACCCGACCATGCTGGCACCCAGATCGTGGCCTTCCACCCTCCAGAAGTGTGAGAAGGAAATTTCTGTTGTTTACAAGCCACCCAGTCTCTGGTATTTTGTTATAGCAGCCTGAATGGACTAAGACACCCAGGAAGAGCTCGTGCTGCAGTCCAAGTCTGAAGGCCATCTGCTGGCAGAATTCCCTCTTGCACAAGGGAGGTCAGTCTTTTGTTTGATCCAGGCCTTCAACTGATTAGATGAGGCCCGGCCACATTAAGGAGCACAATTTGCTTTACTCAAAGACCACCGATTTAAATGTACCTCTTATCCAAAACACCCTCACAGAAACATCCAGAAGAATGTTTGATTAAATATCTGGGCACTGTGGCCCAGCCAAGTTGACCAGTAAAATTAACCTTTATAGTGGAGTATAGCATCTAGAATATTATATGTTCTTGTGAATGTTCAGCAATTAAAACACACACACACATGCGCACACACACACACGCACACACACAAATTGAGCTCCCCCTGTGTTGAAGGAAAGGAAGAGCAAGCCTGAGTGGGGAGTGTCTCTCCTTGCCCCTTTCTGCCTAGGAAAAGGGATGGGCAAAGGATACGACACCTGGGCTTGGATGACTGATGAAGAGTGACCTTGGCTTCAGAGCTTTTAAAAGTTGCTGTGAGCCAGCTGCAAAACTTCCTGCATCTCTGGATTTGCATAGGGACTGAAACAGGCAATTAGCTGACCTGTGGGTGTGAAAGTGTCCACACATCCACACGTGTGAGGCATTATCACAGAAAGGTTAGGGGGCACATGGACTACGGAGCCGCACTGCGGAGTTGGGATGCCAGCTTTGCTACTGACTTGCTGTGTAACTGTGGGCTAGCTGCTTAACCTCTCTGTGCTTGGTTCCCTCATCTGTAAAACAGGGAAATAACAGAACCCATAGTTCATAGGCTGTGAGAATTAAACGAGGTAGTAGCTGTGAAATGCTTACAAGATTACCTGGCACGTGAGTCCTAGAAATGTCATTTCCTATTGTTACCACTGTCATCATCACATATACAATGCACGTCATTTGTTCACATACACATTTCACACATGGTTATTTGTAAGCAAAGACAACCTACACTTCTGGCAAATAAACGTATGGTGGGCAGTTTATACCCAAACTCTGCTCCTGTACCGTTGAAGAGCCCATGCTGAGCACTGTTTCCTAAGAAGATGGATGCTTTTGGTACTTCATTAATGAAACTCTGCTGGACAGGATCCAGATCATATCTGCTTTAAATTAAATTAATTTTTTTTTTTTTTTTAGTAAACAGCATTACAGCAAGCTGCTGGCATGCTATTGGAGTAAATTCAGCATTTCAGGTTTGCAAGGATCACCTGCAGCCCCACAGCCTTTCTGCTGGGGAGGGGGTCGCACGGGAGGTCTCTCCCCATCCTGCTCGCACATTCACTGAACACGTCCCGGCCACCTGAGGCTCAGGTGTGCCTGAGGCTGCTGGAACGGAGCGTGGATAATGACAGCTGGTGGGCTCCAGTGTGATCCGGCTCCTTCTCCCTGATAAATGGCTTCACAGATGCTGCCAGCTTCATGCTCAATTAATCTCAGTTGAATTGATCATCGAGTTATAAAGAAAACCATTAGCAATAAAGCAAAACTTCCCAAAGAGCTTTTATGAGGAGGAGGAAAGGAAGTGAATTGGTTTTTTAAAGAAATTAAGATGATGAACTGTGTTTGAAAAGAACACAGCACCAACCTTCTCTTTACCCAGCTGACTCAGCCCTAAGCGGGTGGGATAAGAAAGTAATTTTTTTTTCACCTATTCATTTCAGGAGTCATTAAGAGGAAATATCTTTTTAAATAAGCAAGAACATATAAAGCTTAGTATATTTCAGAGTTTACTGAAGCTGAGAAACTTTACACACCCTGTACCAGCTCAGTCAGCTCTCCAACAACATGGTGGGTAGGTAGCATTATTTTTCACCCATTTTACAGAGGAGGAAGCTAAAAAAGGAGATTAAGTAATTTGGCTAGGCTCACAGGTGGCTGAGCTGAGATCCACAGCCTGCCTTCTTGAGCATCTGCTACACAAGTTACATGACTCTGCTCCTGCTTGGACCCAGACGCCACCGGGGCCAGTCGCCTGGCCCCACCCTTCCTTCAGATACTCATTGCCTTAGTCCTGAAATTTTAGATTCATGTTTATAATACCACATGCATATCTTCAAAAAGATAACTTTGTGATTACACAAGTAATACAAGCTCCTTTTAGGAAAAAAGCAACAATAGAAAATACTGAGGAGCAAACAGAAGAAAGTAAAAATTATTCCTATCCCTCCACCCTTGTTAACATTTTGGTATATATCCTTCTAGATTTTTTTCTATGTACATCCTTTCCTTTTAAGCAACAATGAGCTTCTGTGCTGCATGCTGTTTCGTAATTTGATTTTTTTCACCCAACAATAGAATGTCTTTCCGTTTAGATAAATACATTTCTTTGACATTGTTTTTAATTCTTAAAACGTATTCCACCATATGGACGCAATCACGACTTACTCAACTAATCCTTTCTTTTTGGACAATTAAATTGTTTGCAAATTTTGAAATTAGAAACAAGGCTACTATGAACATCTTGTAGTTTTACCTATAAGCACATCAAAATATTTCAATTCATTATTAATATTAATTAGTATTAATATTATCAATACTTAATTATTATAAATTCCCATTCATTCAAAAGGTTTATTTACAAACCACTGCCATTTTTCATTTCAAGAACCTTACTTATTAGTGGAGGTGATCTTTGGGATCAGGAGTAAGTTCTATACTTTTCATCAACATGAATCTTGATTTCATTAAAATTGTATGAATTCAGCATTAAAATTGTTGAGAATTGTGTTCTAATTTTTAAGGAGATAACTGATGACATATGAATAAAACATACAGAAAGTGGCCTATTCTGTAACCAGCTCTCAGGAGGCCTCCTTGTCACTACTGGTACCAGGATCCTAGAGGGGCAGGGCACCTGCGCGGATGGGCACGGGCCGCTGCCTCCCTGCGCATAGCGGTAAGATTCAGGACTAATATTCCACTTCGGGGTGATGCCTCTGTCGCTTCTTTGCTCCAGGCCCTCGTTAGCCTCTTTCTGCAATCTTTCCTCAGCTTCCTATGTGGTTTCCTACCTCCTGGAGCTTCCCTGCTCCAAATTTATTGGCGCATTGCTATCAAATTTAGCTAACACATCAGTCTGGTATTGCTCGGCTATCCAAAAGCCTTCAGAATGGCTTCTTAAAGATTAAGAACAAGAGACTAAGGTACAACAAAGGTTTAGCGTCAGTATCAGGGTGTTTATCTACCCTGGCTCCAGACGGCCTCTGTCCGGTGTAAGCCAGGGCCCCGCCCCTCTGCTTTGATGATCAATGGAAAGATCCCGGATGCTCCTAGGCGGGCTTCCCGCTTCCCCATCTCCTTTCAGAAGATCTGGTCTAGGCCCGGGGCAGTCCGGGGCCCCTGTGGGTGGCAGTTATTCTCCCACCTGGCCACGAGGCGCCCATCCCTCCAGTGTGCTCGTCTGCCCTTGGGCCCCTGCCCTTCTGGGCCAAGCGCTGAGATCCTCCTCATTAAGGGTATTTTCTCTCTCCCTTTCTCTCCTCCCTCCAATCAGAGTCGGGCAGCCTGAGCCCAGACATACATGTTTTCTGTGCCTCTGTAAGAATTATATTCTTCCTCTAAAGGTGTCTTTAATTGGGGAAGCAGAAGTGGCAGGAATTTAGAGCTGGATCAAGGGACAACATGACACTTGTTTTCTCACAGAAAAGGTGCTTGCGAGGAATTTTACCCTTATTAATATGATGCGAATGGAACTGAGCTTGAAAACAGATTAATTGAGCTCGAAGGGTATCTCTTAAGGATGTTGGGCTCTGGGGGAAAGTGAGTGGCTTATCATAACTTTGCATATTTTAAATGGTTTTATCCAAAAAAGTAATCATTCTTTTTCCTTCCCTTCTAAGGTCACATGTGCCTGTGTACCCAGAAGTTATGAACAGCATCAAAATGCTCCTGTGGTTTGGTCCAAGATACCGCACCTACTATGCTGGAGCAAAGGAATGGAAAGAAAGAGACACTTATTAAGCGCAGTGTCTCATTCGGTGTGACTGAAATGCAAATCGGCTCTTGTGCCATGGAGACATGGGCCTAATGGCCTGGTTTTTTAACTGGCATTTCTTATATGAATCTCATTAATTTGCCTGAGACTGAAGTGTACAGAACACTGTTATTTACATAACCTCATTTTTATTCAGGGAAATGGATTCAGAGAAGTTAATTGGCTGGTTTGAAGTCACACTTCTTAAGTGGTCAGAGTTAGACCCTGTAACTTTAGATCCAGATTTTTCCACTCATCATGGTGTCTTTTGATAAGAGATATTTTTGTGCCATTTTTTCACTACCTTTATTGCAATTTGTGGAACTGCTAGCTAGAATCGTAAGTTTTCAATGTGAGCCCCCAGACTCCTTGCCCCAGTGCCCGTGTCTACTGGGAGAACTGGCTTATGAGCGTGGGCTTTGGGTAGGATGATGGGGCTTCACAGGCGCTGGGGCACAAAGTACAAAGGTTAGGGCTTGGTTTCCTCAGCTTCCCCAGAAGACCCCACTTGGAGGACTGTTGGCTGCCCGCTGTGTGTGTGGTTCTCCATCCCAAAGAGCTTGGCTTCAGTCTCAGTTAGGAGAGTTGGGGCGGGTCCGGAAGGGAGTGCGAGAACCAGGCAGAGTGAATTTTTTCCACAATGCCCTTGTGGCTGTATTTCTTCCTTACCTCAGGTAGCCAGACAACTCCTTGTTTCAGGACAAGGTGGCAACACTTTCACAGTGTGATTTAATATACAGATATTGCAATTAACTGGGAATACTTTTTAACCTTCTCTTCTTTATGTCAATATCTTGTTTTCCTGCTAGACTAGGATAGAATGTCAAAAAGAAATAAGTGACCTTGAGGACCAGGCTGACCTTAAGGAGCTCCACCATTATTGTCCTAAACACTATTTGGCAAAAGCGTTGACAATCTCAGAGGTGAGCAAAAGATTCCCGAGTGCTGTGACTGACCTTGGGAAGAGCCTACATGTGGAAGTGGAGCTCAGCAATATATTTCCAAATCGCCAGCCCCCCAATGGTTCTTCCTTTTCACACCTCTTCTTCACTGGGTTTCCTAAAACCTCTTGGACCAAGGCAAATTCACGGGGAAACAAAGGGGCTGGCCAAACATCCAGTTGAGTGGATGGCAAGCCTCAAGGTGTTTAGATCAGCTTGTCGTTGTAAACAGAGGTCTCTAACCCTGCTCTGGGCCACACCTTCTTACTATCTTTTTCTCCCTTTTCGTGAGGCAAGGACCTGGATTTATGTTTACTATAGTGGAGCAAAATAATTCCCTTCTCCCCTCTCATGAATTGAGTTAGACGCTTTGGTGAAGAAATCAGCCTGACGTACCCGGCTAAAAATGTGTTCACGTCTGATGGATGTAAATTCACACCATCAATCTGCCTACATTACCAGCTAATATTGGTCCTTTCTCTTTCTGTTTTATGATACTGTAAAGAAGCTTCTGAGGTGTCGCCTTTTTAATGTATGAGAATGGCATACCAATGGGTACTGCGAATAAAACCACCTTTGAAAGCTTGGGCCGTGGGGTTGGTGACTGCTGTAGAACTACCTACCGGATTAACCAGGTAGTGAGCTGGTGGGCTCTGTGTATCCACTGCTTGCTCGTTGCTCTCCAACATTGAGGAGAGAGGTGAGATGCTGAATGAGGATGATAGAGAGGAAAAGTAGGTAGGTGATCATAAGGAAGGGGGATCCAGAGATGAGGAATGAGGGGGTTGTCTTTACATTGACCCCAGTTTTGAAAACGCAAAAGTCCAAAACGTAAGACTGAAAATTTTAAAATGGAGTTGCCATTTGGATGTTGATTGTATTTACTTATTTTTGATAAATATACAACTGTATGTCATTATGCATTTAGGGACCTGACAAAGGCCAGATGCTGTGGAGGACACTAAAATCAGCCCCAGATTTACTCTGGGGTTGGGAAGCACGGAGGAACACCATCTGCTAGCTTTCCACCTCTATTAAATTGCTGCCACAGTGAGTTGCTGCTAACTAGTGAAATGGACTCATTTGAGTCTGCGTTCTTTCTCCTTCCTTGTCCTCTGATGACAGTGAGTGTGATTAGTGAACGCATAGAGGTCAGGCTCCAGAAAGTTCTAGAGTATGGGAGGTTGAGTCTGGAGCACTGATCAAGCATCATCAGAACCCAAGACTCTTCAGTGCTTGGAAGAGTCAGTCAGGAGATTCTGACACTTTTAAAATTCAAATTAATTACACTGTGATTCTTTATTTTCAAAATTAAGGAAGCTGGCAAAAAATGACATTCCAATAAGGTGGAATGAAATAGAAATGGAAAATTAGAACCAAAGAAAATGAGTCCAAGGATATGTTAATTGTAAGTAATTTGCCTTGATTAAGACTTAAATTTGGCTCCAGCCTTCATGGAAGCACAGAGAAAGGGAAATAGGACAAGTTGCGTGTTCTTCACAGCTCCTTGGAGGAGATAAAGCTGATCAAGCACCAAGTCGGAGGATGGGATTTTTAAGGGGCTGTAATGAAAAGATTTTTGCATTCCCCCTCCTGGATTCCTCCTTAAAAGAGTGACCCATGGCAAATTACTAACCCTTAGTAGTACAGTTCAGTTTCCTCCTCATTCTCAAATGGGGTTAATAGTAACTACTCTTCAGGTTGTTGGGAGGATTAAATGAGAGGCTTGGTAGAGAGTACATTTGCATGACTGTTAGTTGGAATCAACCTAACTTCTATTGGTGGAGGAATGGTTAAATGAAGTATGATACACTTTTACCATAACATAGCGCATCCTTCCTCATGCTTCACCCCTCCCAACCCCACATGCCGTCAATGACTCTGCAGTTTCTCCCAGGAAAGGCAGAGTATATTTCCTCACCCGACTAGTATTGAACTTGGCCATGTGATTTGCTTTGGCCAATGAAATGGGGACAGAAGTGACAATGTACTGAGCCCAGACCTAGGGGCATTATGTATTTCCTTTGATCCCTCTTGAGAGTCTGCCATCACCATAAGACTATGATCTGCTAGTTTTTTTGGTCCAAGGATGATAACAAACACACGGAGCAGACTGGACCCAACCTGAAGTTCAGAACCCAGATGAGCCCAGCTGACTGAGACCCTCAGTGTGAGCGGAAAAAAAGGAAAAAGGTAAAAAAAGGTAAGTTGTTGAAAATCATTGAATTTGGGGGTGATTTGTTATGCATCATTATTGTGATACAGTGGCCTTCTGTGATCAGACTTGGAGAGACATCTCTGATATATTAATTGAGAATAAAAGTTTAAAAAGCAGAATCATATAAATTCTGCTTTTGCAGGATATATACTGTCTGATCTGATTTTGTTTAAAGAAAGAACGTGCTTATACATCTAAACACAGTGTTAAAAGCATGAGGGATGGCACTCATATCTTTAAAAGCATGAAATTGAAAAGTATATACTTTTTTTTTTTAAGATTTTATTTTTTTCCTTTTTCTCCCCAAAGCCCCCCAGTACATAGTTGTATATTCTTCGTTGTGGATCTTTCTAGTTGTGGCATGTGGGACGCTGCCTCAGCGTGGCTTGATGAGCAGTGCCATGTCCACACCCAGGATTCGAACCAACAAAACACTGGACCGCCTGCAGCGGAGCGTGCGAACTTAACCTCTCAGCCACGGGGCTAGCCCTGAAAAGTATATAAATTTTTAAAAGACTGGTGGCTTTTTATTCTTTTTTGCCTTTTGTTGTGTGTTTGTGGGTGTATGTGTGCAATTTTTCAATTAAAGAGGCTTAAAGATCAAACACAACAACTTCAAAGCAGCCTGCCCCTACAGCACTGTGGTGGTCACCTTGTCTAGGGGCATCTGGGAAAAATTTTTGCTCAGACCTGCCCTTCATCATCGCCTGAGTGTTAGAGATGCTGAAAACAAATTGTCATTCTCTCAGCTGCTTTCAGGGCGAGGAGCGTTGCCCAGAGCTACATAGCTAGGGAGTAGTACAGCTAGGACTGAGACTAAATTGGTTTCCTAGTTGGCTTCCTTGCCTCCCTCCAGAAATATTTGTATTGCAGGCATTACACTAAGTGCTAGGGAGGCTGTAGTGGACCAGAGATTCTCACAGAGCATCGGCATTCACAGAGCATCAGCAGCATCTAGTCCTAGACTAGGACTTTATCCGTTCTTCATACACACGCACACATAATTTTACATAGGTGCATGAGGGCCATCTTATAATTTGCTTCTTTTTTTGAGAGCTGTTGTTGTCTGTTCTGGGCTGCTATAGCAAAACACCATAAACTGGGTGGCTTAGAAGTAACAGAAATTTGTTTTTCAGTGTTCTTCAGGCTGGATATCTGAGATCAGGGTGCCAGCATGGTTGGGTGAGGGCCCTCCTCCTGATTCATAGATGGCTGTCTTTTTGCTGTGTCCTCACATGGTGGAAGGGGCTAGTAAGCTCTCTGGGGCTTCTTTTATAAGGGCACTGGTCCTATTTATGAGGGCTCCACTCTCATCACCCAATCACCTCCCAAAGGCCTCTCCTCCTAGTACCATCACATTGGGGGTTAGGATTTCAACATATGAATTTTTGAGGGACACAAACATTCAGATCATAGCAAGTGCAGTCTTTAAAATTATCTTTTCCTTTGTTGTTTGACTCCTATCTGTCCATCTTGCCTACCCACACCTCACACGTACCCACAAATTATAACTGTGTATAGACAAATTTATGGTGTGAGGTGGGGAGACTAGTATTCTTGCCTCTACAGAACCCCATGGGCACTCTGTATTTTATAATCAGAATAGAAACACATGCAGTTAAATGTGCTGAAGGACAGATCAAGGACAGGTATCAAGATAATGCCATCAGGATTCTTCTGCTCCAAAGTTCTTTCGCCAATCATTCTGCTGATCTTAGTGTGGGAGTGTGGCCCTTTCCCCCGAAGACCACCCACTGTGGCTCGCCCCACTTCTTCACTTAATGCAAATGCAAAGTTGTCCCAAGTCATAGTGTCACATTCCTGTTGGCCTTTGGGAGTGAGGTGAGGGGGGTGGGTATGCCGGTGGTTGCAGAAGGACCATTGGCTCAGTGTGACATGCACATTGAGACTTTGTGGTTGGGTAAATATATCTTCCAAACTGAAGACTTTTGAGAGTGAAAGGAGGCTCTATTCACATTCCTTCAGGAAGACAGACATAAATCAACACTCTCTTAGGCAAACCAAGTCGTACGGGCACCGTCTTTCTGGTGTCACTGGATGGAGATGAGCTGACACTGTTTATGGCTTTGAGAAACTCGCCTTCACTTTTTTTTTCAATATTTCAGGAGCCCCCATTACTCCCACCCTCCAAATATAAGAGCCCAGGCCTTTCAACCTCTGGGAATCCCTGATGTGATTGTTTCTCTCCAAAAAGTCTATATTTTAATTTTTTTCAGGAAAATATGGTTAAAAGCCATGGAATATCAATCAGTCAAACTTTATCGGGCACCTGGCATGTGCCAGACATTCACCAAGTGAAAAGGTAATCATGGTTCATATCCCGGCGGTCCTCGAGAGGCTTAACCGAGACAACGCATGTCGAGGTCTTAGCACAGGGCCTGGCACAGGATAAGCCCCTATTTTTTTTTTTTTTGGTTATTGTTTTAATTTACATTATAATCATTACACAACAATAACTATGAAAAGACAGGATTCTTGTTTTCAAAATCTGGGCAATAGTGATGGGAGCACATGGAAACAACCGTTTAAAGCACAGTGGTGATAAAAGTATCTATAAAAATACAAAACACTGGAGCTCAAGAACATTCTGGTGTGACGCACTGTGGCTGTAGGTGGAAGCACAGTGGGGGTGTGGGCAGTGATCTTTGACTGCCTTATACTCCTGCAGGAGGCATGGAAGCTTCTTAGGGGAAATGCCTTTTATTGAGACATTTGGTCTCATTTTATGCTGAGAGGAACCTTTTGCTTAAAAGGAAATCCAGTATGTAGATATTTGTATTTTATTACAGTAAAAAAGACTAGTAATTATGATTATTTTGTTTTATTTTTTTTTAAGATTAGGCCTGAGCTAACATCTGTTGCCAATCTTTTCTTACTTTTTTTCTTCTCCCCAAAGACCCCCAGTACATAGTCATATATTCTAGCTGCGAGTGCCTCTGGTTGTGCTATGTGGGATGCCACCTCAGCATGGCCCGATGAGCGGTACCATGTCCACACCCGGGATCCGAACTGGCGAAACCCTGGGCTGCTGACGTGGAGAGTGTGAACTTAATCACTCGGCCACGGTGCTGGCGCCTGTGATTATTTGAAAGTTGATATATCATAGTGGTAGAGAGCTTGGGTTCTGGGGCCGGGAGCCTAGGTTTGGATTCTGGTTCCATCCTTGTGGGGCATGTGACTTTAGGCGGGTGACTGAGCCTCTTTGGATCATGGTTTCCGGATCGGTGAAGGAGAGATATTAGTAAGATTTAACTGGAGGAGTTCACGGGAAGGGTAAGTGATTTAATCGATGGAAAGTAACCAGAGTAGAGGTTGGCACTTGATGAGACCCCCCCGAACATCACCTATACCTTTCCACGTCAGTGTCCCCAGAGGTTGTTAAAGTGCTATTAAGTCAAACTTCTTTAAGAAACAGCTAAGTGAATGTCAAGTTAGAAGGTGGTTTTTACACGGAAGAAATGTGAATCCATTGACCAAATTTAAAGGCTCAAAGAGCCATTCTTCAGGTTCGGTGGATCTCGTTAGGCTGTAGTGGCTAAAGATCGCAGAGCTTCCTGTTTCTTTTCATCAAAGTATTCATACCTTACGATGGATTGAAAAGTATTCTGTTTTCTTTTAAAATAACAATTTGTCCTATAAGGAAGTGATTTTCCAAGATCTGCTAGAATGGGAATGGAATGTGGGTCTTCTAAGGCAGGAACTAAAATGCTTACTCTGGTAGTAAAGAAGCTTAAAGCCAGAGCTCCCCACCCCTCCTCAGGCATAAAGTTGAAGAACTGCTGGCCGGGGCTGGATGGAGGAGGATAAAAGGTACCGCCAGCACAGCCCAGCAGGTTTCCTGTGTAAGGAGGGAAAAAGAGGCAGCAAATAAAATAGGTTAGTGAAATATTTAATATTCTTTCATTCCATTCAACAAATGTAAGCCGAAGTGCCAGGCACTGTGTCCAGCGCTTTCACACGAGTTACCCAACTCTCTATAAACCAGGATGTTGCCCTCGCCCTGGGTGGGGGACTGGACAGAGAGTTCTAGCCTGGCCCTGACCTGAGGGATCCCGAGCCCAGGTTGGTCTCTCTAAAATGCAACGTTCACCGAGGTCATGTCTTGGGTTCTTCCTTCACTAATGTCCTCTGGCTGTAACTGCTTCCCTTAAACGTCCCAGAAGATTCCCAGGTCAGCACTCCCTTAGCTGGCTCTTGAACATTTCCTAATTAGCCTTGAGCAATTAGCACAATGAGTGTGACCTCCAAGTTCCTCCCTTGCCTGATTTAACAAACTGGCTCTGCTATTCAGTTTTTTCCCAGCTGGAATTGTAAATGTCGTAACTTCGTGAAATGAGAAAAGTAATAGTAACTATTGCATAAAGTTATTGTGAGGATTAGAAGTTTTAATAAAAAGTCCTTACAGCGCTGCTTGACACCTGAAAATCGTCAATACGTATTTGCCATTATTGTTATAGTTAAGCATCGCCTATGTGCCAGGGACTAGGCTGTGTTCCCCATGTGTTAGCTCATTTAATCACCAGAAAAAATTTTATTCACTCACTTCTATGTCAGAGTGATAGAATTTGGTGATCACTAGTATTTTTCCTTCTCAACTTGGTCTTTTTTTTTTTAATTTTGTCTTCCTCTCTTTAACTGATATCAGCATCACACCCTCCACATGGATTGCGGTCTTTGATTCCTCTCTCTTCTATCCTCCACTCCTTCAATCCACCTGCTCCCCATCAGATCAGGCAGACTTAAAATCTCTCTTGTATCTTTCCTGGATGTTTCTTCTCCTCACCTTACCTTGCCTCACTGGACATTATCATAGCTTCCTAGATGGTTTCCATCCAATCCATTTTATATACTAGTCTCCAAAGTATCCACTTGTAGTGTAGTTATCCACAAAGTGCTAATTTCCTCAGCCTGGAACCGAAGATAACTTTACTTTCTGGTCTTACTCTACCCTTTGGAACATTCTCTGAGCTCATTCCTTCATGCACGCTATTCCACTGCCAAACTGTGCCCTCTGCTTTCTCACTTAGAATTCGTGCTGCCCCATCTTCCTGGGAGGCTCTTCCTGTAATTCCTATGCCAAATTCATGACAATTTCCTTGTCAAACGTTAAAGCATTAGATAGAATTCCTCTTCGATCAGGCCCCCTGCCCTCTCCCAGGTCCTTCTGCCTCTCCCCAGAGATCACCACTATTCTCAGTGAAAGTGCTCTCCTTCCCCTCTTTTTCAATGCGTTTATGTTCGCACACATGCACTTTCAGAGAATATATGGTGGCGCTTGTTGTTTTGTGTGTGGGCGTGTCTATGACATAAATAGTATCCAACTGTGCTTATCATTCTGCAACTTGCTTTTCTCCTCCAACAATATGTCCTGGCAATCTGTCCGTCAGGATGCATCTTAAATGCCACCAAGAATTCCCCCAAACTTTACAAGATTCCATTTACTGGAAGTACTCTCTCAATACTCCTTGAAATCTCTTAAGAAGCTTTCTACTTTATATGTGTGTGTACTGGGATCATGAGTGATTTTTTTGTATTTATACGTTTATTTATACTTCTCTATAATTTCAAAAATTTCAACTATTCCCCCAATATTATATTTAAACAAATAGATGCTAGGTTAAACACATACACACAGACACACACACACACATTTTCCTTTTTTTGGCTGTAATTTTATGTTACCCAGACACCTAACTGTTAGTTTCTCCTCCCAGTGAACTTGACACTGGGACTACAGGTGGCTTGGGAGGGAGGTGAACGTACCAGGAAAATGTGCCACTGTTACAAATTCTTCAAACATGCCCAGCTCTTAGGCAACAATCTCACACTACCAGGATATGAGGAGAACAAGACTCAGATGCAAATTCTGCCGCACTGTGCTGTGCCCAGCCTTGCTGGAGCCTGTGCCAAAGGAAAAATGGGTGCTTCCGTATACCTTTATCAGAGCTTCATATTTACATTATTAATATTATATTATATAACCATATATTATATACATTATAGATTAGATAAATATACAGCATATTAATGTCATATGCTACATAATCAGTTATAAAATACATAATACATAAATACATTACACATATCATCATAATTTATTATACTCATACCAAAAGTTAATAAAAGCTCTACAGTAATAAAAATGACTATATATCCCACCCACCCGTGTTGCCCAATCTGTTTGCGCACCCTGTCAACCCTCATAAACCGGCACAGTGGGGGAGGCCTGGGTGTGGTCCCGGCACCCAGGGTTGATGCGAAACAACTGTTCACCATGCACAATAATACCGAGTTGTAAAACAAACATCATCAGCCTGTCTTCATTTAAAATTTGATATTTCGTCTATCACAGATTTTCAAAAAATTATTGCATTAAAATATTTGTTTTGGCTCCCCTTTAAATTTTGCACCTGAGGTGAATGCCTCATTGGTCTCAACCTAGTCCCGGCCCTGCTGCCACACATACAGCCACTTATTCACTAAGGATCTATTAACAAGCACAGAAGCAGCTCGTGCAAGCTGTTCTGGGAGCTTGATGAAGTTCCAGCTCTCTGTCCACCCGGTGGGTGAAAGCTGTGTTCTCCAGCGGCAATTCTCCCGGATCCCAGAGGCAGGGTTCTGTGACTCTGACAGCCTGCACCACACAAGGAGAATCCGCCAAGTTCACGGCTGTTCACATAGGACGATTTAGATCCTAGCCTTGAATGGCAGCCCCAGAGGCAAGGCTACAGGCCTCACTAGATTTTTATAGCCTGTTCCCACAAGAGCAGGAAGTGTACTTAAATATTTCAATCAATCCACATTTCTCAACTTTACGTTTTACGAATTTCCAGCACTCATCATGCTAACTGAGAAGTATTCAATTTAACCAATGAAAATATCCATTCATAACATTCACTCTGTGAATTAGCAAAGACTCAGGTATTGAACAAGACGTGGATCATGGTAGCTCTTGTGGTGGCCCCTCTGGAGCGTGGTCTTTCTGATGTAGCGAGCAGACAACCCCTGGAGTGTGGCTTGTTTTTTAGGGCAACCCTAGAGTGAAGCTTGAATTAACCAGCACATTCTTAAAATCATACCATCTTCGCTTTAAGTATATTAAAGTAAATGACAGACTCCATAACAACCTCCCGTGGTGAACGGACAAATTGGTGATCTGGTTTTCTTATCTCAGTGTACTGGGAGTATGTATGGTCACCTCTGGGTTATTAGGCAAATGTACACTTGCACTTGACAGACTCAGTTCCAGGATAGGGGTCCCAGGAGGTGTCTTCCTACCCTCGTTGCCTGGTAGGCCCCACTGCTTTGCTGCCCAGCTTGCAATGTCTGCGATCAGCAACTACAGCAGGAGTGTCTGTCTGAACATGGCAGCGGTGGGCAAAATCAGATCATGAACTAGAGTGAGTGAGTGGAGACAGGGGAACCACCTGCCTTCAACAACAGCAGCAGAGAGTGTGAAAAATCAAGTGGCCCAGGAGGTGTTAGCCAACAGGTCCCATTGCAAGGGAGGGGTGGGAGCTCAGAGTCCTGGAAACTGGACTGGGTGAGGCCTCCAAGCCCAGGAGCTGTGACTTAAATGTAAAGCCCTGACTGTACCCAAGGCTAATGTGACAAGCAAATAAAGATTGTGGTGAAGTCCTCCCACAGACTGGAGCACAGACTGGTACACGGCCATCACTAAACCAAGGTTTGTGGGGTGAAGGGATAATGTTGACTTTTCAGCGCCCTGGGGGCTCTAGCTGAGTGATCATTACACAATCCTGCTGCTATTCAAGATACCCAGACAGGACTCACCCTACGCTAGATTCAAGACAGAGTCCCCTGAACTTACTGTTCAATATCAACCTCTGAGATTACAGGCTTATTTTCTAGAGATCTGAAACTTGATCCTAAAAGAAAATGGCAGGAATAACTTCTAGCTAACCAATGACTCTGGTGTCCTTGTAGCCAGGCACCAGTTAGCCAGTGTTTTAATGATAGCTGTTCACATTAATTGAATACCTGCTGTGTGCTCTATACAACTGTGTATGTTACATGCACTACTTTATCCCTATGTTCTGAATAAAGACGAGAAGACTGAGCTGTGAAGCCACTTGTGCAAGTTTGGTGGCAGAGCTGGAATTTGAACTGGGTTTTCTCCCAGAACCTATGCACCTATGCTCTCAGCCTCTCCATTACTGTATATGGCTAACAGCACTGAAGAATTTCTCAGAAGAACGCACTTGCTTCCTTGTTTTTCACATGAAAGATGCTGCTGCTATGCTGACCTATGAACTGTGTGAGTCCTCTCTGCTTTCGCAGAAATAGTGGGCGACCCTGTTGAAGTGTCTGACTTTTGAAGGACTAGTGATTACCTTATAAGCTGTGAGCCCCATCGGAAAAGCTGTCCGTATCACCAAAACAATCTGAGAATGGACAAAGTGCAGAATTCTCCATCCGATGTGTAGTCATTTGTTGATTAAAAAAGAAAGGCTTAAATGAATGTGTTGTTATGAACCATCTCAAAATGCATTCACATCTTTTATGTTATTATACACCCAAATAAATACTGGGGTGAGTTTCTGGCATACCTCTTGCTTGCTGGATGAACTTAGATCATTTAGTTTCTTTGATTCTCTGTATTCTTATTATTAATAAAACAGTTTCACAAAATTATTATTCCATAAAGAACTCCTTTTTGTTATCTATCCTTCTCCCATCCTCCTTTCAGGATTTGGGATACTTTGCCAGTAGAATAAATTGCATTTAAGTGATATTTATTTTGATTTTTAATTTTTTTTTTAAAGATTGTCACCTGGGCTAACATCTGTTGCCAATATATATATTTTTCTTCTTCTTTTTCTCCCCAAAGTCCCCCAATACATAATTGTATATTCTAGTTGTGAGTGCCTCTGGTTGTGCTATATGGGATGCTGCCTCAGCATGGCTTAATGAGCGGTGCCATGTCCGCTCCTGGGATCCAAACTGGCAAAATCCTGGGCCGCCAAAGTGGAGAGCGTGAACTTAACCACTCGGCCACGGGCCCAGGCCCTGATTTTCAATTTTTTAAATGAATTAGAGACATTGATAACAGCCAGTATGAGTTAGGATGAACATGAGAATGATATGACAAAAGCATGGACAGTTTTTAGTTTGGCTATCACCATTTTGGATAGGTGTATGATTTCTATTACAAGTTTTGAAATTTAGGTTATGCTAGCCTAGAAGTCTTTGAAACTCCAGGCAGGTAACTTATAAAGTTCAAGTAAATCTATGTCTTCCTGTCAACTTGGCTGCTCCCACTTTATCAAGGAAGAAACTGAGGTCCACTACATTTCAATGATCAATGCGGTAGGGGTTCATCGTGAGCATAATGCAGAATTCCAAGTTTCCATACACCACGATGTCTGACCTTAAATACATGCCGAGAATTTATTTTGAAATGAGGAAAATTGGGAGGGCTGATAAAAACATTAGTAGATTGTTCACTGCAAAATGTTCATCCATAAGAGATCAAGTAATGCTTTAAAAGCTAAGAAGGAAATGCACAATGATATTTAACCCCCAGACCTGACCATCCCATCCACATGGAGATGTCAGTCTCAGCTCTGTGTTTCTTTCACTCTGAGGCCCTTATAGATGCTGAGGTGGACCCACTCTTCCCTCCCCTGGTCATCACCTCCTGACCCAGGAGCTGGAAGTCGTGAGTTCTATTTCCAGATCTAGCTGTGTGACCACAGACAGGCCCGGAAGTCTCAGAGCAATACTTTCCTACTCATCTTACAGAATTGTCAGGCTCAAAAAAGCAACGTACATGAAAGAACTTATTTATTTAGTTACAAAAGGTTATTGCACTACAGAAATATGAGGTGCCACAATTAAACCCAGCGACATTTACAAGTTCAAATAGCAATGGAATTAAAATGAATGAATAAATGATTGAACAGGAAAAATATCTGAGGTAGCATTTTACTCTCCCAAAGTTATCACGTCAGTTATCTCTATTTCATTCCCATGCTAACAAGTTTGGCCATGTAGGAAGGTGGTACAGGCATAATTTCCTTTTTGTTTTTTTTTAACCACTTTTAAGAAGTAAGAAAACATTTATTGGTACTTATGCATCTGGTGTCAATTTTCCCCACACATTTTATTATGGAAACTTTCACACAGAAATGCTGAAAGAGTTTACTGAGCACACCCGTAACCCTACCCCCCAGATTCTACCATCGATGTTTTACTGTACTTGCTTTATTGTGAATCTCCCTATCTAGCTATCCTCACATCCATTCGTTAGTCCAACTGCAGACATCAGTAGACTTTCCCGTAACTGGCACATATATCATTAAGTAGAGCTTAGAGTCTGCTCACAGTATTTTTTTTCTCCTGATGTAAATGGGGTCTAATTTTGTGTCGTAAAAATTGTGGTGTAGTAGGATATATTTTTGCTTGCTTCTTTGCTATTGGAGCAGTGAAAGCCCCTTTTCAAGCTAAATCTCATGCAGAGGCTGACATGTGAAACAGAAACTTGCAGAGCTGCTTGGGATGAAGCAGGGGTGGGGGCCTGGAGCCCCAGTCCCTGGGCCCCTCCCTCAGTCCCTAGGGCACTCCTGAGGCCCTCTTAGAACTCCTTGAATGCCATGGATTATGAACCTTCGGTGAGTTCCCTAACCTCATGAACCTCGGTTGGATTATCTACACAACAGGGCTTTGGAAATCGCTGTTTTCTCACTTCTTTTCAAGCTGCTTTCCTCTCTCATTCAGTGATGCTAAAGCACTGAAAATTTTGCAGACTTTCCTCTTCACAAATCTTCAGCAGAAAGCTTTTTCTTGTTTTAATGAGTTCAACGCAATGTCTCATTTAAGACTGTAGATCTGAATGCCTGAGGTAAAATCCACAGTTGGAAGGGCTGCCTGTGGGATGGAAGAAAACTGGAAAAACAGCAGCCTGACCCAGGTGGATGGCTGAATCCAGTAGCTGGCACATGTAAGGTGAGTGTGTAGACATGGCATGCATGGCCACACTGTCCATGTCCTAATAAGGCCTCTGTGAAGTCACAACTCAGAGCCCCCCGCAGGAATTTCAGCCTTCTGCCGTGAGCGAAGTCTGCTTGGGAGACGTACCTTCTCCTGGTCCCCTCCCGAGACACAGAGCTCTTGGGTACAGGGATGGCAGATCCTTTACTAGTTGGGTGGCAGCCTGGGAGTGTGGGTGAGTCCTGGGTGTGTGAGTGGGAGCTGAGGCTGGGGCCCTACTGTGCCAGAATCGCATGGGCCAGAGAATAAGTGTGCCTGAGAAGAAGAGCAAGGTTAGCGCCACTGAGAGACCTCATCAATTATGCAGATCTGAGAGGAGCGAGTGGGTCTGAGAAATGGAGAGAAGACAGGACGGAGCCGGGGACTGAGTCACAAAGCATGAACCAGGAGAGTGGGTCCAGGTCTGTGCCACGAAAGGTCTTAGATGCCCAGGGGTCATTCTTACTAGATATTAAACCCTGTGCTGTAAGTTCTGTGAGCATGGGACTGTGTCTAAGTTGGCTCTGTGCCCAGAGCCTAGAAAAGTGAAGGATAGATAGTAGATAGACGCCTAATAAATATTTATTGAAGGAAGAAAGAAAGGAAGGGAGGGAGGGAAGAAAGAAAGAAGACAGGATGGGCGGATTTCTCTGAGTTGTAGTAGGGTGAGGTCAGGTATCACACCATTGCTAACAGCACCATGAGATTGTAGAGAGCTTAGCTTAGCCTCTCCACCAAGGACCACTCTTTTAAACATATTTTGACCATGATTCACAGTAAAAAAAATATGCTTTAAGTGGTGACCGAGTATACACACACCTACACACACACAAAACAACACTCTCTTACAATGTCATCCTTTCCATTCCGTCCAATCCCATTCCATTCCCAAAATACTGGCTTGTAACCCACAGACTGAGAAACTCTAGGGCCAATCCCTTTGATCTCCTCTGGGACATTATTCTTGCAACGATCGCTTTCCTTTCCAGGATTCTTAATCTCTCTCCTATATGGGAGTTAAACTTCTGTTCTTGCAAACCTATCAGGTTTATTTTATTTCATAAAAGGTAAAGACAGTTCTTCACTTGACTTTGCTTCCTTCCTGGTGACAGCTCTTTCTGGCACCTTTTTTTTTTTTTTTTTTTTTTTTTAATAGGAATGGCCTTTAAATAAGTGATCTATACCTGCTACTTCTTCTCTAGCCAGGCTTTCCTTCCCTAGCCCCCCGCAATGAGTTATCTCTCTCCATCACTTTCTCTCAAAGGAGCGTGCAGAGCCAAAGCTGTTTTCTCCCTCCTCTTTCTTTTCCTCCTCTTCTTCCTTGTCTTAATTCCTACTCTTCTTGACTAAGGAGACTTTTGAACCCTCTTCTCATTCTCTTAACAAGAGTCTCCTCTCCTGATGTAGTCTTATTCATGCCTTCATTCATTTACTTGATCAGTCATTCAACATTGGCTTAAGGAACGTTTCAATGAATAAAATAGTATGGGCCTAGGTGCTAAAGGGAGACAAAGATGAATAAGATGCACAATCTTTGCCCTCAAGCACCTTAAAGTACAGAAAAGAGCTTGGATTTACAAAGCGAGCTGCCCTGCGCTGGGATTTGGAGGGCCATGTGGATGGTGGAATGTGGTTAAGAACTCAGATTTTGGGGCTGGATAGCTCTGGATTCAAATTTTGGCTCTGCCAGTTTCTAGTCATCGTATTTAGAACAAATTACCTAAGTTTTCTAAATGTCAGTTTCCTCTTTGGTCAAATGGTGACCGATATTCACAGTGCCTCCCCATAGACGTGTTCTCAGGATTACATTATCTCATTGAATTCTCCCACTGTTCCTCTGAGGTGGGTGCTATCACAAATCCCATTCTGCAGGTGAGGAAACTGAGGCTTAGACAGGCTATAGTGTCCCTAAGTGGCAGACCTGAGATATGAACTCAGGCATTTTGACTCAAGAAACTATGATCTCAGCCACAAAGTTTCTTTACTTCTCTGGATCTCCCAGAGTCCAGGGTCCGGTCTTCAGGGATATAAGACTAGAACCTAGTTTTATCGGTATTTGCAGAGGTTATTAGACTTTCAAGAGGCTGGCTGATAAGCCAGAAGACCATTTTATTAATTTACTGCTCAAGAGATAAGATGACACGTTCTCTTGTGCAGAAATGAGGACATTAAAAAATAAAAATGACAACTCCCGTCAACTGGGCATATGCTCTGTGCTGGGCAATTTACACATATGGCTCATTGTACCTCACAACACTTTGAAATTGATGATACTAGCCCAGTTTACACTTGGCATATTTTAGCTCACCTCAGTAATTAAATTAAAAAATTCATCAAAAATGTAAAGATATAGTGAATACATTTGAAAATTTTTTCTGGAATAGCAAAACAAAGCGTTCAATATGTTTTAGTAACGTGCCTGCATTTTGATATAGCTATATTTGGTATATGGGACTTGAAATGTGTTTAAAGTGATTTATGCTACAAAAAGAAGTCAGTAATTCAATAGGACTCATGGCTGTAACAGGCAACTTTGATAGGTTTAAGAGATGTTGTGAACTGTTTGGACATAAAATCCAGTCAGTGAGTGAAAAAGAATGGAAAGCTATTATTTAGTAATCAGAGTCTGTGCTTCAACCACTGTAACACACCGTCATCAACACAACCCACGACAACAGACACTAAAACAAACACAACCAACCATTTTTGGATCAGTATTTAAATCACAGGATTCTCAAAACTCCTAGGTGTTTGGAAATGTGAAGAGTGAGATGTAGGCTGATGAGTTAGTTTTGAGTGATATGTGCATGTAGTGTGTAATCCAGGGGACAGATGTGAGACTAAGGAGAGAAGAAGAGGGCTGAGGGCAGAATTGCTGGAAACACTCCTATCTCAGAGATGGGGGAGGCAAAATAAGGAATTGGGACACTTAGAGAGGTGGAAGAAATGAGAAAGTGCTGTACTAGAGAAGCCAGGAATTCTCCAGGTTCATCGGGAGGGGCATTTGGCAGTGTTGGAAAGTGGAAAGGATCACAGAGAATGACGTTTGAAAACACTTGATTGGGTGTGGCCATTGGGTGGCTGTTGGGGCGACAGTTACAGAGATCAGTGAGGATGAAGGAAGTCAGCCTGCCAGGCGTTAGGGAAGCGGAAAGTGAGGAGGAGGGGTATGAGGAAAAAGTAGATGGTGGGGAAGAGAGAGAGGGCGGGAGGGAGAGAGAGAGCACATCCTTCATTTTGGATCTTGTAATATAGTTTTTCCTGTAAGTTTTGGGAAGGCTAATATTTAGTGAGGCATAAATAGGTGTGCCAGAGATTGACAGATTCCTAAGGGCAGCAACGTGAGGCAAGAGGAGAGAAGAAAGGGCAGCCAGTTCTGGAGTGTGTTCTGCAAAACACCTGTCTGCAGGATGTTAATAGGTCTTCGTTGAGCAGAGAATGGAGTCTCCCCTCTCTCACGAAATGATTTGAGTCCTCTCTGTCCCACGGGAGAGCAATTATCAGCATCTTCTGCCTGCTTCCTGAACCAGCAGGCCTGTGGTTTCAGCTCTGCTAATCGCTTTGTGTTTCTGCTCCATTTCTGGTTCACTGAGGTGCTTATTTTGTTTTCGTGCTGGGTTATGCCTTCTTAGTTTTCTCGACTTATATTTTGTTTCTCACTGCTGCGTATGTATGTGCTACAGAGGGATGTGTCAACGATTGAACCAACTGTGCCATTTGGACCATAAAGCCCGGGCTGAGTTCTTTAGAACAGTCATCTTCACGTGCTGTGAATCTCCAAGAGGGGAATACGTTTCCCAATTTTCTTCACAGTCTTCGATTCTATGAAACACACTTTGGGAAGTTTATAAATGAAATGGTGGAAATGATGAGAAGGTACTTTAGAAAAACTGTATAAAGTGTTTGAATTGAGAGCGGGAGGAGGAGCAGCTGCTCCAGGGAGCTCCTTGTGGCTGAGTGTGCAAGGAACAATGATGCTTGTGGAAACAGAGAGAAGTTCCAGCTCAGGGAGGCTGGCAGGAGGCTGCCCAGGGAGTGTCAGCATTCTCATCCAGGAATGTAACTGGAAAGAACTTTCTTTTCTTTAAGGCACTGGAGCTGAGATTGTCCAAGGAAGGACATTAGCCTAAGGAGGACCTGTGTGTGATGATGGGTGAAGCCAACTCCAGCAATGGAAGTACCTGTCATCTGTCCATCTGCCGCGGGGTCTCTGGGTTCTGCTTGATGTAGGAAAGGAGCTCAAGAACCCGTCAGCACTGAGTGAGGGTGCCCCATGTTCTCAAGTTATTTTTAGAGAGAAGGTGCCCATGTGACCACAGTATATGGTGCTTACCCATGGCCATGGGCTAAGGAAGAGAATTCTGCTTCCTTCTTTGGGTAGTGGTGGAGGAGACATTTGTGTGGCTATTCATCGACCTACCTATGTAGCAAATATTTATTGGCTTTCTATTGTGTGGTTGAGCACTCAGTAACCGGGCGGGTGATAAATAGAGACTAAATGAATTAAGACAGCAGTCTCAGATCTCACTGAGCTTGGAGTCTAGCAGAGGAGACCAACATACAGTTAAAATGCAATGTGGTGAGACACTTCATACAGGAAGTTCAGGGAAAGAGGAGATGTGTAGGAAGGGCACCAATACAGAGGGCAGTCCAGGACAGACTCAAGGGAGAGAGTGCTATTCAGGCTGAGGGTCAAAAGACGAGTTAACCAGGTAAGGGGGAGGATGTATACATTTCAGGCACAAAAAATAGTATTTCTGAAGGTCTTCCTTTTAATTCCAACTAATCTGTTGGAGGAAGTGAAAAATATTCAGCATGGCTGGAGTATGGAGTTCTGGGTGAGGGGTCTGCCGTGGGGATGCGGGAACGAGAGAGACAAAGCATGAGGCAGGCGTAGCTCAGATCCAGTGGGCTGGAGGTCCTCCGTCTGCCTGCCCGGCACAATCACCAGAGCCTGGGCCTCACTCCCAGGGACTCAGAGACTTTTCTGGTTCTCTTCCTGCACTGATTGTGTCTGCATTGTTCTCTTCTCCAGCTCTCCTTCGCTTTCACCCTCTTCAAATCTCTCCCTTACAGAATCTGCCCCATCCTGTGAGGACAGGGAGTTCATCCGGGGAGTGACCAGGACCACTGGGGTGGGTCAGTGCTGGGAAGGAGCCGCACTGGGAGCTGGACAGATGGACACTGTCCTGGGAACTGATGGTTACAGGTAAGAAGAGTCAGCTGAGGCAGGTGGCCGATCAGGAGGGTTCCACAAGGGTGGGGGTCATAAAGAGGACAGGTAAAAACACTTATAGGAGGGCAACGTAGAGCCGGCGAGAGGAGGAAATGCAGACAGGCAGCCCGTCAGCCATGGGCAGGAGGGCTGGCCACAGGACCCTGGCCCAGTGAGGGACCTTCTCACTAGATCTGGGGTCTGGGTGCAGGCATCACAGGCATGATTCTCATTGGGTGAAAGGGCACAGTAGCAAGTGTGACTCGTGTTGAGTCATCTGAATTGTGGAACCTAGCGTACTCTAAACTTCTCCAGGCTCAGGACAGCCAGGGAGCATAACCTGGCCCTGCTCTGGGAGAGGAGGAATCTTGGTCAGGGAGTCAAGTAGGGCATTAATCTCTGTGCTCTCAGCTCTCACCTCTGTATGAATGCTGCCACCTGGACCTCTCTCTGGCCTGTACTTTATTCTTCTCTATGCCTAGATAGCTCTTCCTCTTCCTTCAGCTCTCAGCCTAAAGTTCACTTCCTCATAGAAGCCATTTCCGGCTCCTTAACGAGGCTGAGAACTCTTGTAACGGGTCCTCCTGCCTCTGGGAGTTTCCTGCCTGACCCTCAGCACGTCTGCAGGATGATTTGGGCGTCACTTACTCCCTGTCCTCTCTGCAGGCGGGGTGCTCCATGAGGCTAGAGCTCTGTCGGCTTTGCTCACCATTATATTTCCATTGCATGGGACAATGTGGCACCCAGCAGGAGCACACCAGTATCTGCTGAAAGAATGAATAAATGAATATTTCCACATGCTGCAGGACTTCTGTTAGATTTCTATGACCGCCATTTCCACAGACACAAAAACAACTGTCCTTCTTTCTCATTCTGTGTGTGCATTTTATATCCAGACTCTTGATCTCCATCGAAATAAGAAGGGTCGCGGATATGAAGCAACCTATGTGCGAATCCTTCAAAAACAGATCCGCCTTCCTCATTGCACCTGGGGAGGGTCATATGGCAAACATCAACTGCCCTTTGAAAACGGTCCGCTGAGCGAGCCAGGAAGAAAGGGGCCATCAGCCCTGCTCTGTGCGAACCCCCTTTCGGCACACACCCGCTGCCTGTTGCCTGACATTCTGACAGCCACGCAGTGCCCAGGTGGAGGTGATGCTAATGATCCCGGTGCCCCTCGCGATTACATTTTTGAAAAGTGATCTCCTTCATAAGGCAGCAAAGTGCGTCAAGATGAATGCCGCATTCAGGCCAGTGCACGGAGCATTGATAGCTCTGTGAGAGCTCTTTGTTTCTCTCTGGCATGTGGATGCACAGGCTTTGATGTTAGAATTTTGGCTCATTAATAACTAATTTACATTTCCCAGACAGCAAATTGTGATCTGACACAAATTTATAAAAGAACTCCAAATGGTGAAACTCTCTTATACAATGAGTCCTTTGTGGGCTTTTTTTTTCCTTCCTAACTTAAGGAGTTTGTGATTAAAATTTTAATGCAATCATTGAAATCTCATGGGCTACTTAAAAATAAAACACCATCTTATTTCCTTCCTCTCAGAGATCATGACAACTGGCTGCTCCTCTGTGGGTGTTTTAAGTGCTACAATTGCTTTTTCATCTGCTCTGAGTCGCAGATAAAGTAGGATGTCCTCAGTGAACCAGAGGAAAGGCACAGTGGAAGGAACTGGAAGTGGTAGCAGAAGGCGGTGGTGCCGCGTTCCTCGGCTTCCTGATGTTTCTGTGCAGTTTCAAGGATGGCAGATTTTCCAAGGGATTTTCTCCCTGGTCTCCAGAGCTCGAGGGGGTGATTCCCGCTGCTGCAGATACCTCAAACACTGAATAGTTCATTTTGGAAACACGGAAGGGCTGATCAGAGCTATCAAGATAAGGAATTGTGGATATATTTGTTCCTCTTGCCTACATCTTGGAGGATAAGATGTCTCACGGAAAACACGGTGGTTTTCCTGGATTTTACCCCATGTTTCTTTGGGAGAATATGGAGGTCAAGTGGAGTTGCAAAAGAGCTCTTGGGAGGCAAATCTTGGTGCATCTTGGTTCCTTCCCTCCTCCCATTCGTCTTTGCCAAAGGCTTTGTCATCTTGTGCGTTGATGATTCATGGCTTAGTGGGAGAGACTGGGCAGGACGTCTTTCCCCATGTTGGAGGAAGAAACTGCCATCCAGTCACCTGAAAACACGTTTTCTGGACCACAAAGGGAGGTCTGTGCCTCGGGGAGGTGAGGAGATAGACCTGAGAAGTGGACCAGAGAGCTGGTCCTGTGCAGGGCAGCAGGGTGGGACCAGGGGACCAAGACCCTGGTAGCTTGGCCAATTGCATCACTTCTGGCAAGAAGCTCTGTCTATTGAGCTACTCTTTGCTGGAGAAAGAGTTTAGGGAACAGCCATGGTCTTGTTGTGTGGAATGGAAACATATCCAGCATGAAAAGACTTTGAAACTGGCACCACTTGAGGTCAGATTTTAAATGGTCACACAGCATGAGCCAAATTGACTCCACGCAGAGAAGCAACAAGCCGCCCCAGTTCCCTATATTATTTTAATAACAGAAAGAATGTATTAGGAATTCCAGGCAAGACCTCCACCTGGACACAGTCCCAGATTCTAACTCATCTGTTCATGCCTTTTCAAATGAGCCTTTTACAAAGAGGCTCTTTTTCTCTCCAACCTCTTCCCGACAATTAAGGAATCTGAGACTTCCCCCTCCCAGCTTTGGTTGTAGGAAGCAAGAAACCCGAGAACTCCGCTCTGAGCAGGGTGGCTCCGTGGAAAGTTGCTAAGAAAACTGCAGTGCTGGTTGGGGTGGCCTTTCGTGCAGATAAAAAGGCCTCTCCCAGGATGTGTCATGAGGCCCACCTCCTGGCCCCTTTCCCTGACTTGGACATCATGGTGCATGGAACAGAGAGGGGACTGAGTTCAGTGGTTGTTTTTGCAAGGGTCTTTGAGTGACAGCTATGAAATGGACGTTACCAGGTTCGGGGTCCATCCGCTCTACTGATGTGACAGGAGGATTCCTGTAGTGCCTGCAGGCCACTCTGAGCACCACGAGGGAGGAAGGAAAGCTTTGTCTGTGTCCTGACAATAAGTAGGGTCTTTCTTAGCACCTAGACCATTCCTGACATTTAAAAAATAATGCTGCTGTCACGTTTGTTAATTTACCCTCTTGGATCCCGCACAGCTCATATAATACTGACTATTTTTCTAAGTCACTGATACCAGACTGGATTTTCTTTGAAGGCAGTCAGTTCTGTTCCCAGCCATAGAGAGACCAAAAAAGAAACAATCTTTTCATTTCTGTAAACACAATAGATTCTCCTGGCTGTGCTGTACTCGACTTTTTTAATCTGTAGGTAGTCTTTGACGTCTGTTTAGGGTTGAATCCTGGTTCCACCATTTGCCGCTGGTGAGCATGGATTTGTTACTTAATCTTCCTGAGCTATCTTTTTCTCATCTGTACAAAGCAGATGATAATACTTGTTAAGTAGATTAAATGCAAAGTTCTTAGCACGTGGCCTGGCACATGGTAAGCGCTCAAAGGGAGCTGTTGATATAATTATGAGGCTTATCACGGAATTAGGCATAAGAAGCCTCTAGAAACGGCGTCCTGCAAAGTGATGAAACCGGAACACTCTGAGCTGCTCCCCTGATGGCCACTTCTGGGGAGGTGTTGCCACAGTTATGGCATCCAGATTTCTGGGCAATTAGGGAGCCGTGTTAGGCTCAGAGGCCAAAGGAAGTGGCTCTTTCTGACGGAGGTATTTATGGCAAACCCCACGGCCCTCACTCTCATAGGGGAGAACCCAATCTCCTGGGCAAACCAGGGTATGGAGGATAAATTCTTTGAAAGGAAGGACCTCATATGTTTTTTCACACTGTTTTATCCCAAGTACCAGCTGGCATTTTGGGGGCGCTCGATGAATATCTGTGGAAGGAAGTAATGGAAGGGGTAGAGAGTGGAGGGCTATGAGGCTATTCTTGGGTCAAACTGCAGCTTCCCTTCTGCTGAGCACATTGGAGGGAAGAAGAGGTCCAAGTCAGTGGATACTGACTTAGTTCTTAGGGACTTCACCTCAGGCAATTGCACAGATACGAACTAAGATCTCTCTGTAATTATTCATAGAAGCAGAGGTCTTAGAGCAGAGATTTCTCAGGATACAGAGAAATAAGAAATGAGTCCTGGAGAGAACGATATCTTGGCTATACTGTGTAAAGGTTTTTACCGGTTTCTTAGGGACAGAAAATTTAGGATCAGGTTCCATTGTCTAGGAATATCTAATAAAATAATGCACAATCCTTATTATAGAGCACGAGCCCGTCACTCCTTAGGACATCTTATTGTCAATTTCATAAGCTCTTCAGTTAAAGACTCCCTTCAGGTACTGATTATTAGAACCAGGATGCTGATGCTCACATTGGTCAAAACTAGGTGTATGAAAAAATTTAATCCTGGGGCCAGCCCCGTGACCTAGTGGTTAAAGTTCCGTGTGCTCCGCTTCAGTGGCCTGGGTTCAAGGGTTCAGATCCAGGATATGGACCTACTCCACTCACCAGCCATGCTGCAAAGGCATTCTGCATATAAAAAATAAAGGAGGATTGGCACAGATGTTAGCTCAGGGCTAATCTTCTTCAAGCAAAAAAAAAAAAAACAAACAAACAAAAAAAAAGAAGATTGGGAATGGATTTTAGCTCAGAGAGAATCTTCCTCACCTCCTCACCAAAAATAAAACAAATAAAACAAATAAATAAATAAATAAATAAATAAATAAATAAATAAATAATTTAATGCTGCTTGGGTGTGACGCATGGTACAGAGGCATATATCAACACTCAGTAGTAAAAACTGTGTGTTATATCTTTGGCTTTGTTAATCCAGATTCACAACTCTGCTTTCATTTTGTCTTCACGTTATTCACAAGAGGTTAACAGGCCAGGTAGGGTGGCTAGTAATGTCCCGATTTTATAGACGAGGATCTCTGGTTCAAGTTTACCATCTCTGAAGGGGTGGATTCAGAGCTTACGTGGAACAAGCATGCACATTCCCCAAATGCAGGGCTCTTTATCTGCATCCCACTAAATCAGGGTTTCAACTGTACAGACTGCAGACTTGGAAGCTTAGTCATGTCATGGGCCACATCTCTGTCTTCTAGACCGGGAAGGTGGCCTGGTGGGATGCGTGATTGCTGTCATAAGGAAGGATTCAGGCTGGGACTGTAGTACAACTGGTGCAAATTAAGACGAGGAGGGAGGGAAGAACTCCTAAACTGTCTGTGCATACTTGTCTTTTGCTTAACAAGCTATCTCAGCTTCTAGAAGAACTTGGACCCTGGGGGCGGGTTTTGGAATGGTTTCTATGAATAGCTGTGCCTTGTCCAGTCTGTCTGCACAGCCAGATCCAAAGAACCTGGGAATGAGATGTTGGCAGGGACATTGGTAGAGACTACAGTCATCACATTCTTTGACTTTCATCAAATGACTGGCCTGTCCAGACAGAGAGATGCCTTGCTGTCTAGGCCATTTGATCAGTCCTGGAAGGGCGTGGCTGTCTGAGAGTCAGCACAAAGCTGTTGGTGACTTATTCTCCCAGCGGCTCTGGTTGGTATCATGAGTCAACTGACAGTTAAGGATCTGGGTCTTGTGGCTTCCAAGATGCTTATGGTTGGTTTAAATCTGGATTGGATGGAGCTGGGAGGAGAATTCTTGCACGAGCTCTCTGTGAATGTAGAGCATGGGTGGATTGGGGCGAGATGGACAGGTCAAGATTTATCTCACAGTTCAGATTGCTGTCTCATGGTGACTGGAAGCTGTTTTTATTCACGTGTAAACTCCTTCACTTTCGATGTGATAGATATTTGAATCTTCTTTTACCATCAATCTTGCACTGCCTTTGGGTGAGGGCACCAAAAGCCAGCCCGATACTCTGCCCAGCCCCTGGGAGAGCTGACTGCAGCAGCCAGGAGCCCAGAGGCCAGCCGACTGCCTGTTCTCATACCATCATGCCCATCTGTGACTTGAAGTAGGTTCCCTTCACAATTGTCCACTTACTTTCCTCCCCCCTTCTTTCTCTGATGCGAAATTCAGAAGATGGATGGTTATGTCACCCTTTGATTTGGCATCTTTGAAACAAATGTGCTTAGGTATCAAATAAATATAGCAGTTTATAATCTGTGGTAGATTTGACCCATTAGACGAAGGCTTTTTTTTTAAACAATGAGGGCACGTTCCTGAATCCTGGAAGCTTTAAGCGAGAGCTCTGGGATCCTCCTTTGTCACTTTCTGCCTGGGGCTGTGGCTCAGTCATGTGAACTTAGAGAAGGTAGGAACAGCGGCTTCTCTGTGGCCTCCCGAGGGGGTTTGGGAAGGCCACTTTGCTGTTGTCTTCTTACTGCACTTATCAAGGTATCACCTTGTTTCAGAAACCAGATTTCTTGGGAAATTTCAAAGTTATTTATGATGATTCCCAGAAAGATGTACTACTTCTCCATGCAACTATTCTGACAGATTTTATTGAGCATCTCTGAACAATAGGCAGAGAAGAACAGATTGATGTAATAGAAAAATGCCTAGTTGGGAGCCACAGGCTCCTGATTTGGAAGACAACATGGTGTGGTAGGAAGAACATGTGTTCTGGAGCCAGATATGCCGAGGAGTAAATCTTAGCTTTCCAGTTATGTGACTTAGCAAGCTTCTGTTTCTTGTCTGTCAAATGAACCTATTGACAGCTACCTCATAGATGGTTGTGGGTAGTAAATGGGGTAATATATATGCCGATGCTACCAAGATTAGTATCTCCAGTAGCTCTAGTCTACACTTATCTCCTGAATTTCAGAACCATATCTCCACCTGGATGCCCATCCATACTTTGTACCCAGCATGTCCCACTCTGAACTCATCCTTTCTCTCCCTTGCCCTCCAGACCAAACTACCCGCCTCCTGCTACATATTCATTCCAGTAAAGGGCTTCATTCTCCATTGTCCACGTCAGACACCTGGAGCCACTCTCAAGTCTTCTCTCTCCTTCAATCTGGAAAATTCCATCAGTCACCAAATCCTGCTAATTCTGCCTCTCCTGTATTATACATCCCCCCCACCTAAGGCCACTCTTAATCCAGTTCCTCATCATTTCTTGTCTGCGTTACTGCCACACTTACCACCAGAGTGAATTACTTGGTGTCACACATCTATTTAAAAGCGTCACCATTTCCTTCATGAACTTCAAGGGGAAGTTTAATTTCCTTGACCTGGGAAAACATGCTCTCTGTGAGCTGTGTTCCTCCATTCTCTGTAGCTCCACCCCTTACCACTTCTGTGTTCGCACCTTAAGCTGACGCCAAACTGAAGTACTTCGTGTTCTGCAGGAGTGCCAAGCTCTCTCTGACTTCCCTCCGGGATTATCTGTTCTCTTTGCTTGAAATGCTTTTGCACTTTCTATGTATCTGACTAACTCCTAACCACCATTCAAGAGTCAGTTCAAGTGTCACTTCCTCTTGGAAAATGTTCTTGAACCTGGCTGAGTTAGATTACTCCTTTCTGTACCACTATTTCATCTATTTATGCATTTATGGTCGTTGATTTTTCTGGTGTGTCTTCCCTTGAGGGCGGGGACTATCACACGTTCAGTTGGCAATATCAGACTCTGCACAACGCTCAGCATTGGTGGACGTTAAGTACATATTTACGGAATGAATGACTGAAGGGTATCGAAAGTGACTACTACAGAGCCTGACTTATGGGAGGGGCTCAGAAAAAGGACCGTCTCTCTAATTTTGCCACTAAATAGTTAGTTGACTTGTAGCTATTGATTAAACAGCCTATCACCTCTCTTGGCTTCATGTTTTTCATGAGAAAATAAAATTCATAGATAATTTAATATACATATACATGCAATATATATGTATATAAAATTTCAAAAATAAATATAGTGTAAATCTGTAATAGTAAGGAATAAATGGAAAGTAATCTATAATAAAGTTTGATGTGTTCCATAAGTAAATGTACAACTACCCTAAAGGGCATAATGAAGGGTTCCGATGCTTGCACCTGCTTATAATGAATAAATCTGGTTTTAAGAGTAGTAAGAGCGAATTATGCAAACACTTTTGCTTTAAATTTTTCATTTTGGAATAAAGGCTAAATAAAAATATTTGTAAGTTAAAGTGAGGTAACTGTGAATGGGCTAGCTGAAGATGCAGACTGATAAAGACATTTTGTATTGGTGACTGACACACACCTAATACCACAAGTGGCAATGCTATTGGTGACATAATTTTCTAAATGAATGTCCAAAATGGTAGACGACTCTTGGTAAAGTTCCAAGCAAAACATCACAATTGCCTTTTGATTTTTAATGTACTTACATTCCTGGAAAATTCAGTATGTACCAGAATAGTGCAAAAACAAAAAGTGTTTCTATGTAAAACGGAGTTAGGCACTGGGCTCAGTTAATTATACACAGGTTTTCCACCTGCATGACTGTCCAGTGGAGAGTTAGAAAGTCACACAGGATGAAGCACAATTTTCCGTGGTGTGCGGCTATCCCACACACTGCAGGATGTCCAGCATTCCTGGTCCTTACACACTAAAGGGTAATGGTGCCCACTGCATCAATGAGACATAAAAAAATACCTACTTACACAAATTTCTAAAATACCTTCTAAGTGTCTTGTAGGGAACTGGATGAGCCTCAATGCACTGTGCAGCAATGAAACATTCTCTGTCTGCATATTGCTTCTCAATGGAAAAAAATGCACTTCATTTGTCTAAAGCTAATTATTGTAAAGTGAATTTATCTCCTATAATTAAAGATTTGCAGCATTAGGAGAAAAGTCACTAACTTTCAGCTATGAAGGAATTAGATGCTAAGTGACTATATAAATAAAAGCAATTTTATCATCGTTGGGATTTGGGCTGGGTTTTTCTGATTGTTACTTGCTTTCATGCATCATTTTTCTTATTTTCACCCACTATCTTTTCTAACCTTAAAGATATTCTCCTTGTTTAGGAGGTGTCCTGCTTCCTAAATTGAGAAATTTGCCCTCATTCTCCTGCCTTTTTTTTTAAATTTTTGCTAAGGCAGATTTACCCTGAGCTAACATCTGTTGCCAGTCTTCCTCTGTTTTGTATGCGGGTCACTGCCACAGCATGGCCATTGACAAGTGGTGTAGGTCCATGCCCAGGAACTGAGCCAGGGCCACTGAAGTGGAGCACACTGAACTTAACCACTAGGTCACAGGTGCTGGCCCTCTTCTGCATTCTTGATCTTTATAATTGCAATATCATCTGACACCAGCTAAGTCAGAATTGCTTGGTGATCATTGGTTGCTTGACCCCACTACTGTATCATGAACTCACTTCTGATTTAATTCTTATCCAACTCAGCTGAGATTATTTTTTCAAGTCTGTTGCCACTATTAGCGAGAACTTCATTACCAAATTTATTGTCTACCTTAAAAGCAGGGGCCGTATGTTATTCATCTTCGTATCTCCTGATCCTATCTCAGTAATCAGCTACTAGTAGGTGCTCAAGAAACATTGGTTGAGTGATTGAATGGATGGAACACATCATGTGCTTTAGCCTGCAAATCTCATAAACACAAGATTTGAAGTTGCACAAAACAAATCAATGTTCTAATTCATCATTTTTGAAATCTGTAACATTGAATTTATTTAAAAGGAGCATAAATGTTTCCTTCTAAACTGACTTCCCCTTTCTATTGATGGTACCATCATTCTACCAAGCTCTCCAACAGAAATCTTCTTTGACTCTTTACAGTTCATTACATGTCATATCAACCAGCCATCAAGCTTTGGTTTACAAAGTCTCTCATATCTGTCCCCATTCCACTTGTACTCAAATAATTCTGTCATCATATCACGCTTGAATTCCAGCTAAAACTCTGATTGGGGTTCTTATCTCTGACCTCTCTCCTTCCAAAACTACTTTCGCCATAAGGTTGGTGTCCACAGGAAACTAGTGTGGCTCTCTCTTACCAGAATCAAGCTCAACCTCTTAGACCCAGCTCTTCCCAGATGCTCCCACAGTTGAGTTGCACACCCTCATTGTTACCACTCCCCCTACCTCCCTGCCAGCACATGCTATCTTGCAGTTGGGCTCATTTCTTTACTGGTCACCATACACCTTCTTGCTTTTGTGACTTTCCTCTTTCCCCTCTGCCACCTGGAAATCTTCTTTGCTTCCTCTCTACATCTGCTGCTTCTATCCTTCTGCAAAGTTTAATTCCTCCCCCAAGGACTCTGGAAAGCATTTTTTTGAGACTCTAGCATCCTATTCTGGTATCCCACATGCAGCCTCTGTTATGTAAGTGAGCGCTTTATTATTCACTGCAACTCTTGGCTTGCTTCTCATACTGGCTTCCTTGTAAGACTCTGAGCCTCTTCTCAGGGACTGGTGTTCATTCTTTTTGTAACTGACACCAAGCTTACCATGATGCTGGGACTATAAAGAGTGCCCCACAAATAAGTTGAATATGGTTGTAGTTTGGTTGCTTAGAGCAGGGCTCAGCAAACTTTTTCTCTAAAGGGCCAGATATTAAATATTTTAGGCTTGTGGACCTTATGTTCTCTGTCATAAGTAGTCAACCCTGCTGTTGTAGTGTGAAAGCAGATGTAGGCACCGTGTAAACAAATGAGTGTGACTGTATTCCAATAAAACTTTATTTACAAGAATCGATTTGGCCAGGAGGATGTTTCCTGACCCCTGGCTTATGGTATGGTTTTAATGAGGCCCATATCAAGACCCACTTTGGGTCTTTGTTGGTAAACTTAACTGCAGTTCTAAAATTTTTAATCTTGGCCAACAGCCTTAAAAGAGAGGGCAATGTCACTGTTGGAAAAAAAAAAAAGAGAGAGGGCAATGTCACTGTTGGAGAGCTAATCAAAGCAGAGGGGTACTCTGTCTGGCCATGTGTCACACAACTCCGGAACAGCCACTGACACAGCCCTCTTGAAAAACAAGGTCTTTCTAGGGCAGATGAGTCCTGTCATCTTCCCACTGGTAGGAAAGAAAACTATCATTTTTTGAGTATCTGTCAAGGGCCTGGTATTTTATATGTTGTCTATAGTTTCACTAAGTACAATTATCCTCTGAGGTATGAGTGTTATCATTTCCACTTTTCAAATGAAGAGACTGAGGCACAGCAAATTAAATAATTTCTGCAGGATCGCAGACGGAATGTGGTGGACCCTGCATTGGTCTTTCTGAGACCAAAGTTTGTGTCCTTTGACTCCACCATCACAGAGTTATTACCATAATAACTCTGGTGCTGATGCATGAAAACCAAATGAACTATCATGTTCCTGGCAAGGCAGACTGATGTAGCAAGTTAGTATTTATGCTCTTATGGTCCTAGCTTAATTTCTGCTGTCAATTTTATTAATTTTTACAGTTCCTTCTTTTATAGTCATTAGAGGCCACTGGTGAAGAACACGGTTGCATTGTCAGGTATATCTAAACCTCAGAGATCTTTCTTTGGAAAGAATCACCCCTAGACCTACCGTTATTTTTACACAGTAGTAATTGTAATACAATTGTGGTCTCAGTTAAGCTAAAAGGAAATTTAAATGGGAGCTGAAATAATAATTTTTCTCATTTTTCCTGTTGTAGTGTTCATCTCTGTTGTGGTAAATCAATATGAACCTTACTGGATTTTTAAAAACTGGCCGTCTCTTTTTCGCACTTATAGTCATCCTCAGGCTAAAGCCAATGGGTAAGGGAAGATGTTAAAGAAGACTATGGAAATAATTCAAAATCCCCTTATACCCAGATCGTATTACTAAGGCTAGAGGGAAGTAGAAATTAGAAGGAACAAAACGTATTCATTTTAGGATTTTTTAAATGTATTGATTTGCTTGTTGAACAAAGTGCAATTTTTTTTTTTGGCAGGGAAAGATTCGCCCTGAGCTAACATTTGTTGCCAATCTTCCTCTCTCTCTCTCTTTTTTTCTCCCCAAAGCCCCAGTGCACAGTTGTATATCCTACTATAAGTCCTTCCAGTTCTTCTATGTGAGCTGCCACCACAGCATGGCAACTGACAGATGAGTTGTGTGGTTCTGCAACTGGGAAACAAACCCGGGCCCCAGAAACGGTGAAAGCACTAAACTTTAGCCATTAGACCATCAGGGCTGGGCTTCATTTAGGATTTTTAAGCTTGAGTCTCCTTAGGCCAACTAATTGTATTTGCCATTTATTCTGTCTTCTTACCAAACCATTCTATAAGTTCAGATCTTTCCTTGCTTTCTTGCTTCTTTCCTCTCTCTTTTTTCTCTTTTTCTTCTTCCCTTTCCTCCCCCATCCCTCCTTCTCTTCCTTCCTTCTTCTCTCCCTCTATCTGTCTGCCTAGCTATCTCTATGCCTGTTCATCCATCACTCTATTCACCTATCTCTCTATCATTTATCTACGTATCGAACCTCTGGGTTTTAACAGTATTCTATGGGCTGTAGCCTGTGGTGCGAGTCTGTCTTGTCTGTGTTGTGTTTTTCTCATTAGTCTTTAACATATACCTGTGTCCCCAAATAGTCATAGAGATTGTGCTAGATCGAAGAACAGAAGTATAGGGATGACTTATCTTTCATAGTTATATCCCTTGTTTGCTTATCCCAGCGTTCCTATTACAAAGATTGGGTATTGTTAGATTGAAGGTCCCAGGAGGCACAGAACAGTGGGAAAGGAGTCCCATTGCACTTGGCACCTTTTGTAGTGATTACCCAAAATACTGGATTAAACAACAATGACAACATTAGAAAAGCACACCACAACCGCTGGCTATAGAAGTTTGTGAATCCGAAAGATCACTGTCCTCCCCAGTGCTGAATACATGCTAATGTATCGTACTTTGAACACACGAAAACCAGGGACTCACTGGGATATGCTTCAGTTTTGGACCAAAAGCCTTCAAAGGCTTGCAGCCCTCTAAATGAGGCTTTGAAGTAGGGTGGTGGTGTGGTGATGAGAGCAAGCTCACCTCTCTGAGCAGCTACTCTGTTATTTCAGGCTTTTGATTTCCAGCTGCAAAGCAAACAAGGCCCCCTGGTGCTCTGACTTACCCCAGGTTATCTTTAAAGACAGAAAGGGCTAAATTTCCAACTAAGCCAGAGATGGAGCTAATCAGTCCAGTTTATTATATATTCAGCCAACTGCAAACTCCTCCTTATTTTGATTTTGTTACAATCACAATGCCCTTTGACATTGCTTTTCAGTGTTATGAAAACTGAAGCCTAATGAAGTGTGATAGTTAAATTATATAGTGCAGTGGAAACTGTTGATTGGCTAATTTCACAGCCTTTCTCAACTTTTTTTTTCCTTTCTGCCTCCACAATACAGAGTGAGCCACATACTCACTTTCCCAACTACATTTGCAGCTAGGATGGCAATGTAACCCAGTTCTAGCCAATGAGATGTTGTTTCCTACTGGCTTTTGGGAAATCTTTGTGCTTTCCCCAATAAAGAGCTTTTGGGCTGGTGCCACGTTTTCCCTTTTTTTCCTTTCTTATATGCAGATAAGTTGCCTGGAGCTTCTGCGGCCATTTTGTGACCAATGATAATTATGAAGATGAAAAGTCGACATGCTAAGCATGCTAGAGATGGTAGAAGGAAAAGAAAGAATGAGCTTATGTCCTTGATGGTTTTATTGAGTAACTGAACCAACCTTAGTTGCAACCAGTCTTTGGACTCCTTTCCTATATGAGAAAAATAATCCCCTATTTGTTTTCAATCACCATTAGTTGAGTTTTCTCTTATTTGCAGCTGTAGGCATTCTCAGCAAATACAGATATAATAGCCAATCAATGGTCAACCAGGAGGGGAATTTCTGATTTCCACTTTTAGCTGTGTGATGCTGGCATGTCCCTAGTCTTCTATTTACTTAATCAATGAGCGCATCTATGAAATAGTGAATCTGACTTCACAAATCTAACATTTGTGATCCTGTGGGGAGGTTAACGCATTATTCAGTAATTGATGATGCCACCCAGATACACGTGAACAAATGTAGCATTCTCACTGAACACTTTGTCTCTCATTTCCTCAGCATAGCTTGTTTAATAAAGCATGTTATCCTCTCTCAGGGTTCCCAAGAATACCTTTACTATAGGAAAAGCACTAAGTTACAAAACCCATAAGTTTTAAGAAATTTTAAAGGAAAATACTTTATAACATACATATCCATCATTGGGTGTTAGTAATGCACACAAACAACAAGAAATTCTGGGTGATTGAAGTCTATAAACCCGCACATTTTACCCACAACCAGTCATATGTTGTTTTTTTCTGAATCAGGCATGTGAGTTCTGAAGTACAGTTCTTTTTGTGTTCAGTCCTCATGGTTTCTTGAGAATGTAGAGGAAATGCCAAGTTTTAGAGGATGTAAGGAAGTTTCTTCTCCTCCATGTTTTCTTGGGTTGAGCAGTAGTCATGGCTCGTGTCTTTCCCTCTAGGGAAAACAAGTCACCATATCCATTTTTTATTTTACCAGACTGGGGAGAACTTTATTACTTTTGTTTGGTGTTCTCAGAAGAAGAATTAAGTGTGATCAACAAGGAAAGCTTAGGAATTGGTTTAGGTCCTGACACGACCTTCTCTTTTCATATACTTATATTCTGAAGAACCCCTGGCCTAATTTAGAGATAAAATAATTCCTCTTAGTAAGAATGAAACACAAGTCTGGAGAACTATACACTGCTTACATGTCATCCTAAAATGAGAATGTCTGAGTGGTTTGAATTCAGGAAGGGTTTAAATGGTGTCGTCATCCAGTCCCCACTATCTGCCTCCCTGTATGTTTCCATAATCTTCCACTGGAACCTCAATTCTAGAACTTTCCATTGCATCAGCAATGCTTATGCACGTGCCTTCCTCTCCTTCTAAACTGTGAATTTGTAGAGGGCACCGGCAGGGTTTGATTCATCTCCGTATTCTCCCACATTTCCTAGTATAAGATTTTATGCTCATATGACAACTAATAAATGTTTGTTGAATTGAATTCTATCTGTGCAGTTGCAGCTTTGCAATATCTTGATCTTTGGTGTGGGTGACCTCTGAGTCACACACTCAGATGATTCTCAACTAGGCTACTGAGACTCTCTTAAAGATCAATTTGTTAGTATCACCAAGCTCTGGTTCCTTGGTGTTATATAATTATGCTGCAATTAAACTAAAAATAAGCAGCAAATTTAAATAACTAACAGAATTAAGGCGAGTGGGTGATTCACAGAAATGTCCTTGCTTCTCTTTTCTTGGTAGATAAAATTAAGTGCATCATTAGCAAGGGTTGAATCTTTCCAGTATTGACTGGCTTCACTGGAGGCAAGCACACTTACTGGAAATTTGGATTGATACGGAAAATAACATTAGAGCATTATTTTTTCCCCTTTTAAATTTGTCTGTAAATAACATTCCTTTAAATAGTAAAGTTAAAGTCTGAAAATTAAAAAAAAAAACAATTCTAATCTCTGAAAAAGAAAACAATAAGGAACTTCTCAAAGTGACTTTTTCTGAGGAGGAGAATTGGCAGTCTAGGAGCTAGTGATGAGAGGAAGACTTATTTCTCACTGAAACCCTTTTGTGTGCATATATTACCTACCGAAAGATAAATAAAGACAAAAACAAACAAATTTCAATGCAGTTTTGAAAAATAACAAAATTGGAGTACTTGTACAGCCTGATTCTATGATTTACTGTAATGTTGAAGTGTTCAAGATAGTGTGGTGTTGGTGTAAGGAGAGATATTTAGATCAATGGAACAGACACAGACTCCGGAAACACATAGATACACACATAGATGGCTGATAAATTTTTGACAAAAATACTAAGGTAATTTGTTTCAACAACTAGACGTTCATGAGGAAAAAAATGAACTTTGACACTTACATGATACATAAAAATTAACTCAAAATGAATCATAGACCTAAATGTAAAGTCTAAATGATAAAACTTCTGGAAGAAAAGGTGGGATAAGATCATTGTGATCTTGGGTACGCAAAGATTTCTTCAGACACAAAGAACATAAACTATAAAATAAAAATTTGGTGAAATGGACTTTATCAAAATTAAAACCTGCTTTTCAAAATAACACCATTAAGATCATAGAAAGTAGGCAACAGACAGGGAGAAAATATGTGCAAAACATGTATCTATCTGATAAAGAAATTGTACAGAAGAATATGAGGGAAATATTTAAAGATACACTTCACATAGAAGATACACAAAGGGCCAATAAGTACATGAAAAGATGATTAATAGTCATCAGAGGAATGCAAACTAAAAGCACACTAGAAAATTAAGGTGATGGATAATACCAAGTGTTGCTGAGAATGTGGAGTAACTCTAACTCTTAGACATTGCTAGCTAGAACGTACAATTTACTGCTACTTTGGAAAACACATTGACCATTTCTTGTAAAATTAAACATACCATACACTCCAGCAACCCCATTTCTTGGTATTTATGCAAAAGAAATGAAAACATGCTTTCACATGAAAACTTGTACTTGAATGTTGTATTAGTTTCCTAGGGTTGCCGTAACAAATTACCATGAACTAGATGACTTTAAACAATAGAAATTTATTCTTTCACAGTTTTCAAGGTCAGAAGTCCAAAGTCAAGGTGTCGGCAGAGCCATGCCCTCTGAAGGCTCAGGGGAAGAATCTGCTCCATGACTTTCTTTTAGCTTCTGGTGTTGCCAATAATCCTTAGCAATTCTTGGCTTGGAAATGTATCACTATGATCTGTGTCTCTGTCATTACATGGCCTTTTCCCTCTGTGTCTCTGTGTCTGTGACTCTTCATTTCTTATAAGGACCCTAGTTGTACTGGATTAGGGCCCAGCATAATGACCTTGTTTTAATTTGATTATATCAGCAAAGACCCTATTTCCAAATAAGATTACATTCACAGGGACTAGGGGTTAGGACTTTGCCGTATCTTTTTGGGGGACACAATTCAACCACAACAAATGTTCACAACAGCTTTACTGGAAAAAATTGCTGATGGAAACGACCCAGATGCCCATCAACTGGTGAATGGATAACAAATTGTGGTATATCCATATAACACATTACTACTCAGCAATAAAAAGGATTGAATTACCAATATGCATAACACAGACGAATTTCAAAAATGTTTTGCTGAGTGGAAGAAGCAGACACAAGAGAGCACATCCTGTATGATTTCACATACAGGAAATTCAAGAAATGACCGATCTAATCGATAATGGCAAAACACAGATCAATGTTTGCCTGAGGATGGGGTGAGGGAGTGTGGGATTGTTGGGTTGACTGCAAATAGGCACTAAGGTAGTGTTTGTAGAGATGGAAATGTTCTATATTTCAGTTTTGGTGGTGGTCACAAAGGTGTATGTTTGTCAAAATTCATGAAACTGAACTGAACACATTTTATTATATGTAAGTTATATCTCAGTAAAGTTTATTTAAAAGTTTAATTGCAAACAACTGTTAATTAGTGTATGGCATAAAACAACATTGTCTTTGTGAATATGTCCCCATTCTTGTATTTATTTAAAATAAAATGTGGCTGTAGCACCTTGGAAGGTTTTAGCCTCCACCCATTCACCACTGGGAAGTGAGGGGGACATCTACGTTTTTGTCTACCAAGCACCCCTTTACACTTCTCCTGGAAATAGCATCCTCATCATAGTTTTAGGGGGACCTCCAATCGTAACAGACTTCTTGCCTATTAGCACCTCCTTTCCTGATTCTCACATCACTCTCTCCGTCTCCTCCCTCTCACTCTGCCAATGGGAGCACACGAAGCATGTTGATGTGCAGTAGAAGATAACACTGAGCTGGAGCAAAGCCTCGATGAAAGGAGGAAGAGAGAGAGAATATTCTGGAAGCATGAAGTCTCTGGCTTTGGAAATCCACCAATTATCCCAACCCTCATCATTCCTGGTTTCTTCAGCCAATAAAATACTTTAATTTCCCTTTTGCTAAGTAAGTTAAAGTTAAGCTTTTTCCAATTCCAATCAAAAGATCCTAACAAATTAGGATTTAAAAAAAATTATATTAGCTCTAATTCAGCTGCTTCATATACATATAGAAACAGGGTGTTTCTGTAAGCATATTCACTAGCCTATACCACAATGCTTTCAAGTTGTCAATGTCCCTCTTAATGAATGTCACCCTGGACTCCCCTACCTCCCCATACTTCAGAGGTAATGTCGCCCAGCATATTGGGACTCTGACCTACTTTTATTTTTTTTTCAACTTTAATTAAATGGCATTGAGTTGGGTTATACATTTTGGCGGCTGCTTTACTTGTTGCTGTATGTTGAGCACGAGGGCAATGAGTTAAAACTAAACTTAGATTTTTAAATATAAATTGCTATCAAGCCAGGTCTTCTTCATCTAGTACTTTTGCAAGTGGCCATTTCAATCCCAAGAATTAGATTTACATTTATTGTTGTGCAATTTAATTCTGATATTTTTTCTCTTTCTAATATTTTAGAATCCCATTGAATCCTTATTCTATCATCTCTAGTACTCTTCTCAGTTTTGTGTCATTTATTCACTTAATAAGCAATAAAGTGGAAAACAGTGGCTTTTTTATGTGTGCCTCTACTAGTTCTGGTGTGCTCCTTACAGCTCTCCAAGATCTGTTCAATAATTGGTTTGGGAATTTCCCTGGAAATCAACAGGAAGCGTATGGATTGGCAGCTCTCTGCGTTGCTGTGAACAACCAATTATTCCTTTTATGACCATCAGGAAACCGTTTACTATCTTTAGCCTTTTGGCATTTCCTCCATTCTCCAGGGTATTGTGAAGAGCACTACTGAGGCTCTCCAATCACTTCTTCAATGATTTTGGTGGTAATTTTGGGGTACCAAAGGCTTAGACTCATTTAAGGCCACTTTGTATTCCCTGAATATCTCCTCATCTCTCTGGGTCTTTGATTTCTTCCACTTTTAATCTCAGAAGATAGAAACAAAATGAAAATGTTATTATTTACCTTCCTACATTGCTTACATTACAGGACCTCTCTTAGCATCATTTTCCCCTCATAGGGGATTGTGGGGCCTAAAAGAGACGTTGCAGGGTAAAAAGCCTGGTGCAAGCTAAGATGGTAGTGAAACATGGCTCAGACCTGCCATTCAGGGCAGGGTGCTCCCTGAGAGGACACCACTGATAGAGAAGGTTTTGCCAGGGAGTAAGGGGTATAACAGATGCTCTTCAGGCAAATGGTTTCTCTGCAGAGATTCTCATTGCCCAACGTGTGGTTACCTCTGAGAGAGTGGCCAAGGGCAAGGCTTCAGTTCCAGAGAAAGACTAAGACAAATCCCTAACCTCTGTGGGCTCCATGGAAAGGATTCAGGCCTGGGCTCCTGGATGCCAAAAGGGTGCCCTGTGAGGGGGCAAGGGAGCTGAAGTTCAGGGAGACAAGTGGTCAGCAGTGAGGCATTGCAGCCTTGGTCAGACAAATGTGGGAAGGAATTGGCGGGCACTGGAATGACTAAGGGTGAGAATCGCAGAACTCTCAGCACAAACGACTTCGAAGATCCAACCCCCACGTGAAGAGACTTGGCCAAACTCTAGATTAGCTTAAGGCCCTCTCCCTGGGGTGACCACCCAGCTCCTTAGAATGCCTGCCTGAGAAAGCTCAATGCTGCCAGAAGAATTTACTGTTTGTTTTAGCCAAAACCTGACTTCTGGTTCCTGACTTCCCTTTTCTTAGAGCATTGACTTTAGATAACTTGCCATTATAAATCTTTTCTCTCTCCCTCTGTGGACTACCTTCCATAACCCGGAAATGTCTTTCTCAAGGACCTGGAAGCCGTCCTCTGAAATGCAATCATCAGGAAGGGTAGGGCCCTGTCTCCCTGTCTCTGTGGGAGGAGAAGATGCTAATTCCCATAAGTACCAGTTGGTAGTCACTGGTGCCCTAATCACACGGACCAAACTCCCCGACTTAACATCTTTCAGGCCTTTTCTTTGAGCACACACCAACATTTAAAATGCCTCCCACCTTTTGTTTCAGCAGAGTTGAGCTTGGTTTATACTGGGGTCTCTCTCCCTTTGACAGTAGTCTGAATAACACCTGTCTTGCCATTTTAAAATAAATACCCAGAGAATAATTTCTCTTTGGGAAAGAATTCAGATTGCGATTGGTCTGAGATACAGGAGTGCAGCTGAACTTTGGAGATGGGAGGTGTAAGTGGTCCAGCAGTGGAGGGCTGAGGGTGGCAGCAGGAGGAAGAAGCAGGTGGCATTTGGTGATAATCTTCCTTGAGGACAAGGTGGACAGATGTTGGCCTGGTGATGATATAGTCAGAGTGTCAGATCAATAGTTGACAACAAAGATATTTCGTAAATTGACTGAACCGAACTGGAGGCGTCTAGTGGGCGCTACAAGACTCTATCTTTAGCTCTGTTACCCTTTATAGCAGCAGTTTAGAGAAATGTTTAAACAGCATGTGAGTAGCATTCATGATGGCATGATTATGATTCCAAATAATCTCAACACTTCGGATAAAGAGCTAGAACTGTCAGGACAAAATGTGAGAGAAAGAGAAGTATGGAGACTCTAATAGTGTAGGCTACAGAGTTTGCACGGCCCAGTGCAATATGAAAATGTGGGCCTTGGCGTGGGATAGCGAAGTCAGTCTTCCTTCACACAGGCCCACTGCCCCATCCACAGTGGTGGGTGACCCTCAAGGTACTGCAACCTCCGCTTCAGGATCTTTTCCGTACCTGGATCAAGAGTGGATGAGAGGATGAAGGCACTACGGCACCGTGAGTCCAGGGCAGGACGGCCTCCACTTTGCGATGGCCCAAGACACTGGGGGGCACATGCTCAACTCCAAGTTTTCCTGCACCTTGGCCCAGGCCCATACCAAGGGTGAGGCAGGCAGTGCTGTGGGGTGGCGATGGAGGGGGCTGGTGAGGTGAGGCTGAGAACCCATCTCGGGAACCTCTTTAGCTGCAGGGGAGGCAATGGGAGGGGGACAATTTGGGAACTGAGCCTCCAGGCTCTGGCATGTGCTCCATTGTCCCACAGACTTGATACAACACAAAATCAAAGGCAAAATTATTAAGAATTTCAAGAGAGCAGTCACAGAGCATTAAATCCCAAGTTCGGGCCTTTCTGAAGGTGAGCCCTGTGTGACTGCACTGGTCATAGGCCCATGAAGCTGGCACTGATGCCAAGCTTGAAAACAGTGTCGAAACTGGACATAACTGTTTTGGGCAAACCAATATGAGTGGATGGATGGATGGGCCTGAAAGGGAGGATGAGAAAGAAGCTAAGAAGGCAGGTTGAACACGAGGTGTAGAGAACCTTGAAAGTTGGACTGAGGATTCAGACGTCATCCAGCGGGAAGGGCAAGTAGGAAAGGCTTAAGAGCAGGAGAGTGACAAGGTGAAGATTAATTTCCAGGGAGATGTCTCTTAGAAGCTTGTGCCTTTTGACTATTCTTTTTCTTGTTTTCATACATAAAAACTGAGGGAACTCTTTTTGAATCAAAGAAGGGCACTCGCCTGGAGGGCCTCTCTCGCTCACTTTTTCCTACTGTTCCGTGCACAAAATCAGCTGGAACTTTTGACATTTTGCTCCTCCTTGCCTCTGGATTTTAATGCCAGCAAATTAATGTGTAAAATGTTGGCAGAAAATGACTTTCACGGGACAGGATGACCTTGCATTTTTGGTCAGGAGTAGAGGAAGCAGCAGAGACACTAATTGCTGAATTACAATGAACCTTTCTACGGTCCTTTGAGTCTCTCAGAGGAATCAAAACAAAACGAAATTAGAGCAGCGATATCAAGCAACCAGCTTTGCATGCAGACAACAGGTGGAGATAAAAGCCAAACCCTCAACCGCTCTCAAAGTACCAGCAAAAAATGTGACTTCTGTTCCTAAGAGACTGGTAACCATTTTCATGTGTTCCTCTCATCTTAGTAGTAATTTATAAAAACAGGCATTTCCATGGCAAACACACACACATGCACACACACATGCACACATGGGCACACTTCATAATCTTTTACCCCAGATATAAATAGATTGAAGCTGCCAGAGAACTGGTAGTAGAATTTAAACAGTTGTTGTTGAGAAGCTTAATGTAAGAAAGCTAACTCTACCCGGGTGGTGTGCAGCCAGAATAAGGACTTTCATAATGCTAAAAACTTTTGGCAGAAAAAAACTCTGGGCTTCGCCAGAAAGAGAAAAATGGATGCAAATTCCTAGTGGAGGACTTTCGTTTTACCTTTGTCATCCTCTCACTTGCATCCCTGGGCTTCAGAAGTCAATCTATTTCCTTGTTTGTTGCAATCTGACTACGGGGACCAGAGGTCTCCCTACAGTGGTCCTGGGCATTTTTAGTCAGTCTCAGTTAATGTGGACCTTGCTTTACCCTCCAGATTATATCCACCCTCCTTGGTTATGTGCTCTCTTTCTGTTCTTTTGATCAGGTCTTTAAAATGTGTCAGCTTTTTGGACAGCTCCCTGCATAGATACGCTCACTTCTTAAGCTATCGAGTCTGTACCTTTGCTATTGGGTACTTTTCTGTTGCATAGACAGGATGACCTTTCTTAGAAAGGGTGGTAGAAAAAGGGTCAACACAGGAGTCAGACTGACCATGGTCTCCATCCTGGCACTGCCCTTTTTTGCTCTGTGACTTCTAACAGGTCACTAGGCGTCTCCCCACCCCCCTGAGAATGGGGATGCTGATGGGCCGCCGCAGAGGGGTGTTGTGAGCGTGAAACAAAATCTCATGGATAAAGCATGTGAACACAGCAGGTGCATGGGAACTCTTACCATTCATTCGATTCACCCGCCCTCTCTTCTCAACTGTCTCTTACAGAGTCTCAGGCCATGAAACCACACGAAGCCTTTCCATGGAGTGTTATAGGCTTAAAGCCCATGCCCCTGTATGACCAGACTTCCCTTCCTGCTTATCAGAAATTCTGAGACGACATGTTTGCTTCCCCTCAAGATGTCCAGCACTTTCAATTCACTAATTAAAACTTCTTACTTTGTCTCAATTAGGTTTGAAGAATCTATCATTTTGTTGCATCTTTTATTGGCTCAGAGTTGAAATTGTCGTCAGGGAAAGTCTGGAACTTGCCCAATGATCTATTTTTAGCAGAATGCCCCTTCTGGCAGATGCCCAAACCCTTGGAGTGTCTCAACCACTACCACTTACTTCCCTGGGGCCATTTTGTGACGGGCATCAGCAATGGCCATGCTCCCTGTAACACAATCTTTATTTTCATAAGTTACAGTAGACAGAAGGGCAACCGGCTCTGCTGTCTAATTATTTCCCCAAAGAATGGTTTTATACTATTTTCAAACTAATTATCATTTTTGTATAGATATTTCTCAGCGGCTTATGTTGAGTAACAACCCTGTACAACAACAAAACACATTCAGCTACCTTGACAGAACATTTTGCAACTCATTTTTCATGTAAGTCTTACAAGAAGTTCTATCACTCAAAGTTAAATGAGGGTTTATTATTATTTTCTGGCCCAGGTGGGTATTTTGTAACATGTGCTTAAAGTATTTTTTTAAGTTAAAATTATTGTGTCCATGTTCTATGCTGTATGGCTTTAATCATCCACTTATTTGTATGAAAAGGAGAGATCTATTCTGAAGAAAATCAAGATTTTCAGTCCTTCTACATTTGGAAATTAGGTGCATGTCTTTGATGGGCTCCTCAACTTTCCTAAGAGGTCATCTGTTAAAACAGTGGTTGAGCCCCTGACTTTTACATAGAAGAGCTCCATTACAGGGATTTGTTGTTAAACATAATCTCAGACTCACTTCTGCTCAATACTTAGGAAAAATGCAAATAAGTGAGACAATCTTTATGAAGAATTGCCCAGACGATGTGCAACCCACTGCATTCGATAGACTAAAATCTCTTCTCGGTTCAAGCTAAAGATTTAAAGAGCCTTGTTCCTGAAGCATTGCGCCATCACTCTGCATTGAAGAACATTTAAAAACAGTCCTGTGGACTTCACTGCTGTATTTAGTGCTCAATGTGCTGAGGCAGTGTTCACTCCATCACCCCCTGTCCTCTTTTGAAGACAAAGAGGAGAACTTTATCTTAGTTCTTAGGATCAGGTACTATTTTTGGGTTTCTCTGTTATCTTGTGGGCTTTGTGAGCCATTTAAAAGTTACATTTCTCTTTGCTTGGACTGTAGAAAGCTCAAAACCAAATTTACAGTCTGCCTTTTGTGAGTGTGCGGGTCCCGTGGTGTGCATTTTGTGTAACCTCACACCTACCTCCGTCCCCAGAATGGAGGGGGACCCCAGGGCTCGGGGTGCTTTATCACACCCCACCCCCAACTTCCACATCTTCATCAACAGGAACAAAGAGCTGTAGCGCTCCATGTTCTTTAGAAATATAACCAATTCTTTTCTCCAATGCTCAAAAAATTTGGCCACAATTATCTACCTTGAGATCATCAATAAGACAAACGTTTTTTATTTTCCTCATTTATATCTGTCACCACCAGAAAGGGAGAACTCCTAGGCCATTTCTCATTGCTTGATTCTTATCCCCTAAGGATCGCACATCCCTTTTTACTTGCGGTTGTGGGACCAAGGTCCCTATTACCTTGCTGGCTGTTGGCTACTCTCAGCTCCTAGAGGCCACCCAAATTCCTTGACACATGATCCCCTTAGTCATCATAGCCAGCAATGGAGAATCTCCCTTGTGTAGAATGCTTCTCATGCTTCCAATCTCTTTCATTAGGAAGAGCACTGTTCCTTTTAAGGACTCACCTGATTAGGTCAGACCCACTTAAGCTAATCTTCTTTTGTCAACATCAGTTGTCCTACAGAACATAACCTAATCACCTGAGTGATATCTATATAGTCATAGGTCCCTCCCACACTCACAGAAAAGAGATTATCCAACGGTGTGGGTCACTGGGAGGTCATTTTAGAATTCTGCCTATCACACCCTCAGTATTCTCAACTTCAGGAGTTCCACTCTTAAACTACCACCTGCTAACTGCAGCTCACTTCTTTTATTTCCACGACTTTAACAATGTTTTGAATTCACCACAACTTACAGTCTACTATCTCACCAAGTTTTCATGTCCCAAATACCCATCATCTCCTCATTCATCTCCTGTCTCAGCTTATGGCCAATTGCTATGATCAGTCATTGAAATACACCGTTAACTCTCTTTTCCCTCTACCCCTTTGTTTTATTTGCCAAGTGAAATCCCAACACTGGTTAAATCGCACTCTCCTTTTCCCTACGCCTGCATCCATGTAGATAAATGTGGCTAGAGAAAAGCATATTCCTATACTGACTGGGCTTCCTTTAAGTCCATAAGCACTAATTTAAGTAGGTTTTTAAAGCTTTGTATCACTCATAAGACATTTCCCTGCTGTTAAACACCCGATCAATTAGACTTAGAACAAAGGTGTTCAAGCCTTTTGTCTTAAAATCCTTTAAAATAATTTTTAAAACTATTTTCTAATATTTTTTAAAACTAACCCTTGCATATCTTAAATTTGTATTACATTTTCATTAGAAATTTAAATAGCTGAAAATCTTATTCACAGTGTATTGTTAATACTTATATTTTTAAAAAGTTGCAAAACTCTTTTAAATTACTCCAAAGTAATCAATGTCATAGCAATTTGATATTCACCATTACCCATTTAAAAAATACACAAACAAGTTCTTCTTTATCAATTAGAAATTTTATATCATTCTACTTTTTCTTTGAACTCATACTTCCACTCTACTTGTATATAGAATTTTATAATATCTCATAATTCAAAGTATTTTATTGCTCATCCTGTCATCCTTTACTGGAATAAAACTCATATATAGCTAAGTTAAAAATAATTCACGTGTCTTGATTGTAAGGCTCTAAATGTTCCAATTTTTTCTGATTTAAGATACTATTACAGTCATGATTAGTACAGAATTTATCAAAATTATATTTTGGTAAATAATCACAAAGCAGGAAAGAATAAAATTTAAAAAAATATATCTTATGAAAAAGTTTTAATTTATGAAGTTGCAAGGATGGCACAGTGGAGACCCATATACCTTTTACCTAGATTCAACAGTTGTTGACGTTCTGCCATATTTGCTTCCTCTCTCTCTCCCTATATAATTTTCTTTTTTTCTGCTGAACGACTTGAGAGTGTTCAAATAGGAGTGAGGACATGCACCCCCAATAACACAGGGGAGGTGGAATGCATGGACTCGACACACATTGTGGGGGAAGATGTGGTGGACATATGGGAAGCTTCTTACTGCTTCTATTGTCTTGTGAAAGAGGAATCAAGAGTGTGGGGGAGGAGTTGTTGGATATTTATGGAAAATATGAAAGTCATGTCAATCATTGGACTTCAGTCTGGGGTCAAGACTCCCTTGGGGTGTACAAAGACCTTTAAGGGAGTACAAGGCCATAAACAGGTTTAAAGTAAACCGTTTGCCTTTGTGTTCTTTCCTTAGAATTCTGCCTGCTACATTCTCCATCTTCCCAGCTTTAGAAGTCCTGTTATTGAACCACTACCTACCATCTGTAGCTCACTTCTATTTCCATGATTTCAACAATGTTTTGGACTCACATCCTCTTCCATGGTGCACTTTCTTTACTAGCCTTCCTGGATACCACATTCTTCTAGTTTTCCTCCTAACTCATTGCTCACTCCTTCTGAGACTCTGTTGCTTGTGTATCCTCCTCCTTGAGTGCTAAAGGTTGCAGCACTTACGGCTGAAACCTTGGACCTCTTCTCTTCTCTGTCGCTACCTATGTCATCTAATCTAGTCTCATGGTTTTAAAACCCGCTTATGTACTCACAACTCCTAAATTTGCATCTCCAGATTGGCCTCTTCTCTGCGCACCAGAACTGTTTATTTAATCGCCTAGATGAAATCTACATTTGAGTGTATATGCAGCATGTCAAATTTAACATTATCAAGACAAAACTCCTGCTAGTTCTGTCTTGAAACCTGCTATACCAGAGGTATTGCCACCTCAATAAAAGCAATTCCAGGGGTCAGCGCCATGGTGGCCTAGTGGTTATGTTCACGTGCTCCGCTTCGGCGGCTCAGGGTTTTGCCGGTTTGGATCCTGGGGTCGGACATGGCACTGCTCATTAGGCCACGCTGAGGCGGCATCCCACATGCCACAACTAGATGGGCCCACAACTAAAATATACAACTATCTACTGGGGGGATTTGGAGAGAAAAAGCAGGGGGGAAAAAAAAGATTGGCAACAGTTGTTAGCTCAGGTGCCAATCTTAAAAAAAAAAAAAAGCAATTCCATTCTTTCCAATGCTCAGGCCAACAATTTTGGAGTTATTGCTTACTTTTTTCACTGTCTGAAACCCCATTGCCAATCCATCAGCAAAACCTATCGGTTCTACCATGAAAACATATTCAGAATCGATCTCTTCTCCTCACTTCCACCGCTACCACCCTGGTCATCGCCACAGCTGTGTCTCACCTGGATTTACTGCATTAGCCTCCTAACTGGTCACCTCGCTTCCACCCTCGTCCTCTTTAGTCTGTTCTCTCTCAACACAGCAGCCATTCCTCCACTCCGATGGCCAGAGTGCTTCCAGCCACCTATGAGGCCCTTCCTGAGCTGTCCCCTATTACCTTTCTGACCCCTCTTCTTGCCATCTCACCTGCTCCCATGCTGATTCAGCCACATCAGCTCTTTTGCAGCACCTCAGATGTGCCAGACATGCTCTCACTTCAAGCATTTGCACCTGCTGTGGCTTCAGCTCTCTCTTCAGGGACTGCCCAGGCTTGCTCCCCACCTCCTTCATGTCTCTGCTCACCTGCCACCTTCTCATTGAGGCTTCTGACAACTCAACTGACATCAGCATCTCCCATTCCAGCACTCTCTAGTCCCATTCTCTGCTTTGTTTTTCTTCATAGCACTCATTATCTGTTGTACTATGTTTTGCTTATTTCTTTATTATCTGTCTCCACCCATAAAGCAAGGATTCTTGCCTATTTCTGTCACTATTTCTCTCTTCTTTTTGTCTTCCACACGCCTTCCTACATGCCTCTACCTCAGGTTTGAGAATATCCTCAGTGGTAGATTTCTTCTTGATGTGTAATGAGACTCCACCTCCCCTCCCAACAAAGCTATTCCTTTTGAATTGAGCATAACTTCTGCAGCTGTATCTGCACCAGGAGCTCCAGCCAACCAAGTTTTGGGGGCAAAGTGAAGTTGTATTTATCAATCAATTCCCTCACTCATGACTCATGAATGCACATTAAAATTGAGGGCTGGCAGTCTTGCTCCTGTCTCTTTGGCTATTTCTTATTTTGAGTGAACTACTGGGTACATCCCGTCCCATGATCTCCTTTTCGTTCGAGACAGATGCCCTCCACAGAGACAGGTCTGTGCTCTTCTGCCTCCTGTTCTGCCGCATCTCCTTTGTATTCCGCTGGCTCACTCTCCTGCCAGAGTATTCTGCTGACATTTTGAAATCCATTACCTTAGAAGCCTGGAAAAAAATTGGAGGTTGAAGCATGGCACCATTAGAAGTTTTTATGGGTGGGATAAATCAGTTTTGTATTTTTATAGATTTGACAACCCAGCTTTCAAAGGCACAACTGTAAAACATCACATCTCGGAAAATGTCTTGGCAGAGCCCATAACCTATTCTGTCAGATATCTCACCTATTAATTATTTTCCCCAGCACTTGAGGATTTGAAAGTGGCTGACAAAGGTGTTCAGAACTGATTCAAGACAGTTTGCATTTACACACAGTTTAAATGCACATTCGGAATGATTTCCACCTCTTAAATGTGTCAGTTATCATTCTATAGTGTGTAACAGCATGGCAAGAACGACGTGGTTAATGCAATAATACTGTCTTCCATCACTTTTATGAGACGTTTGCATCCTTTTATGCAACACCTAATTGACAGTTGCCCCACCAGTCCTCCCCGATGGAACTGCCTGTTATATGGAATTTATGGCCAATGCTTTTTGCAATGACGTTCAATGAAATCTTTTCTCTGGCTGGAAAAATTACATTTTGAAAAACATTTATTTATTGGGTAGTTGAGCAAGCCACAGTGTCAATGTGCAGTGTGCGTTAAGCAGACCTTTTCTGTTGGGGGTATGCCTGCTGTAGTTCAGAAGCACAGGTCCCAGCCCTTGCTGAGGCCCTTCTGATGTATTTCAGGGCGCAGCCAGTGAAATGCCTAATCTTAGGGAAAGCATACCCCTCCTCACACCAGTGGTCCACATCTTCCTCATCCTGCATGTGCCCTCTCTCTCTCATCTCATAGCCCTCACTTACCGTCTCTCTCCTTCTGCTAGCACGTCTCCAAGAGGACAGTGATTCTGCTTTGTTCGTGGATGGATCCTCTTGCAGATGGTAGGTGTTTGATAAATCTTTGCTGAATGAATGAATGAATCGATACCCTGACTCCTTGGCCTCATTATTTTTGTGATTTTGACAAAATATTTTATCACCCCCCCAACTCATTAAATCCTTCTTCTACGAACCATTGAGTTTCACGATGAAGCCTAAGAATAGATGCTTTATCTTTTTGTTTTCTTAAGGCAATGGATGAGCCACTGCAGCTAAGCATTAGTGTCCCTTCTGGCTGACTAATGGGTGGGTCTCTCAAGGTGGTCAGTGGTTTGGGTGGCTGCCTGGTCCAGTCTGCCTGATTTTTGGTAAGACTGGTGAGGTGAGTGAGCACAAGCATTGGTTTGATTTTTGACTTGGTTGAGGATCAGTGTGGGATGATCAGTGCCCACATCTTCTGTGACAAATTGAACAGGATTAATGCATGCTGGCTGCATGTTGAGCTGACTCTTTCCGGAGCTGAACTGGGAATTTGCCCTCAGTGTAGTGCTTCTAGGGGATGTGATCCTACCCTGAGCACTCCAGTGTCCTGCCAGTCCTATGGGGTCTCAAAATGCAAGGACCACATCTTGTTTGCTCTTGTCACCCCAGTGCCTGGCATTCTTCCTTTCATCAACATGCACTGTGCTCTGTGAGCACGAGCTGGGGTTTAGCAGACACTGTTGAAAGAGTGAAGTCATTCATTCTTGTGTCTGGTTGGTACTATTTTAGGGGCCGGTTCAGGTCTGTGGAGGCTAAAGCTTCCATATTTTGTGTGTGGGTGGGGTCCTCCTTAGTGAAAAAGAATACAAAATGATAAGTTAGGTATGAATAGAAATATTTATTTGGGATGAGTAAAGAAATTGTAACAAATTACTGGAAGCTTGGAAGTTCATGTCCCTTCTTTCCAAGCTCTTTTTAGCCAGTTTGCCAGAAGCGCTTTCTTAGGAATGCTTTCTTCTAAACTGGCTTTCCTTCTCCATTTAAAACTCTATAGAAAAGTCTCAGCAATTCCCAGCACTATAGGGAATTCCTTATGCACATGAAGGGCTCTAAACTTTAACTTTCATTAGCTTCACAGTAAATCTACCTTTCTGATTATTTCACTATTGTCTTGAGAAACTGAGAAGGCCTTAGAAAGAAGAGGGGTGGGAATGAGGGGAAAGAAAAGACAAAGTTCTTGACCAAGGTAGGCTATTGACTCTCTGAGAAAACTCTAGAAACAATTTGGGACTCAAACTAGACAGTAGTCCAGAAATGCTGCTGACAGCATGACACTCTGCACAGTCTTCCTTTGGACCCCTGCCATGGTTCCTGACTTGCCCTGCCTCTTGTGACCAGAGCTTGGCAGCCACCAACATCCTGCCTTTGGGTCGCTACTGGATTGAGCCTCAGACACACGTAGAATTGAATAAATTCCCACGCTCTATGCTCTACTTGTTGGCAATAAGTGGAGATAAAGTAAGGTCAATTGTTCTTTCTCTCTTTCTCCTTCATCTTATTTTCTATCTTCCTAGAGAGGGAGCAATGTATGAGTAGCTATGTTCTTTGTTCCTCTTCTCAAATCTAAAAACAAGTTCTCATTTATAGGAGCACACGATAGTCATTTTTCCCTTTCTTTCCTTGAGTCTCAGCAATTCCTTCATAGATCCTTAAGACCATATTTACATCACACATCAAATATTGTAAGTCTTTTCCATAACATTTTTGGGATAAAAGATCTTTAAATGCAGTCATGTGGATCAAGTGGATTCAGTAAATGTGTATGAGATTGTATAAAGGGTATGACAAGGAGTTGGGATACATGTGGTGCCTTCCAGAAAGTATATTTAGGGGGTAGATGGAGAATGATAAACGTCCCACATAGCTGTAACATAAGGAAGGTAAAAAAAAGGGGGAGGAGGGCTATAAGAATCCAAGAGGAGGGAAGAGCACATTGGATTATATATTCTTTGTGGAGGGAGTAGTATATTCTACAGAACTTTAAGGAGAGGTAAGATTTCAACAGGTCTTGATAGGCTGGGAGAGTAGAGAAAGGGAAGTATTCCAGGTAACAGGTTCAGCATGAGCAAAAGCAAGGAATCAGGAGAGTGGGGGCATGTTCAGGGAAATGTGAGCATACAGCTTTGCTGTAATGTGGACGAATATGTGGGGAAATATTGTTTAAAAATATGAGAAAGGATAAATTAGGTACAAATTATAGATGTCCTTGAATATTGGGCTTAATAGTTGATATGAAAGAGTGTGATGTATTAATGACATCAAAGGAGTTGGACCAAGAAGATCTGAGTTGGATTATGACACCAACAGTAATTTACTAGCTGACCGACTCTCGGCAAATCATTCAACAACTGGAGGCTCCCCTACAGGAAGGTGGATGAATGTCTGAACTAAGACTATAGTGTCTGGGCATAAGACTATAGTGGGTTCAAAATAAAGGAAATAGTGTTCAGTCATTGATTCTTGCTAGAAAAACTTATCCAGTGTCTAGATCTTAGGATTACTGAGGGAGCAAGGCATGCAGGGTTGTGTTCTCAAAGAGTTGACTTGTTGGTGCAGAGACCCAGATAATACACGCATAGAATAGCCAAAAGGAAATAATTTCAGATAATGATGACTGCCGTGAAGGGACGAGAACAGACAATTGGGTAGAGAACAATGAGATAGGGTAGAAGAGCTGGAGTTTTTGTACTTTAAATATGGCTGTTAGGGAGGGCTTCACAGAAGAGTGGATGGCAGATGAAAATGAGCCAAAAATGTGAAGATCCAGGAGACTAGAGTTCCAGGCAGAGGTAACAGCAAGATCATAAATGAAGATGAGAGGAAGACCAGTGTGGATGGAGGAGACAAGTTCCTCTAGATGGCTGGGATGGATCATATAGAGCTGAGCCATGTGGTCTAGGGAAAGGAGTTTGTTTTCCATTCCAAGAACAATGGGAAATCAGGGGTAGACACGATTTATTCTGTAAGAATAGAATTGCGGTAGAACAAGAAAGGAAGGGGCAGACTAGACAGGAGACCGTTGTGGTAATTAAGGCAAGCAGTGGCGGTGGCTTAGATAGAGAGGTTGTTAGGAGACAGAAATACACGGTAGGATTTGGGTTATTAGGAATATTACCATAAAATCCCTGATAAATTCGATGTGACTATAGATAAAATGCTAAGTGGAAATGCTTTGCAATTTGAGAGCCCTGTGTATACATGAAGTACTAATAAAGCCTGTCTTGGTGCCCAATAGGGCAAGCTGAGGGTTTTCAGCTAGAGAGTGACATGAAGCAGCACTTCAGAGAGGTAATCAGGCAATTCCATAAAGCACGAGGAGAATGGGCAAGCCCAGGGTGGAGAACGGGTCAGCCCATGCTTCTCGCCTTCAATATGCACTTGAATCCCCTGGAGAATCTTGTTAAAATGCAGATTTGATGGGGTAGGTGTCGGGTAAGACCTGAGATTCTGCATTTGTAACGAGTTCCCAGGTGATGCCAAAGCTGCTGGTCTGCAAGTCACACTTCCAGCGGCCAAGAGTTCAGGAGAATAATCCACGTGAAAGTTAACGAGGGGTGGAATTGGAAAGGGAATGTGTATAGAGAAGAGAGGTATTTTCTTTTATAGTAAAGTTTGAAGGACAAAAGGGGATCATGAAAAAATGAAGTTTCGAATCAAGATGACCAAGAAACGATGGTATTAGTAACATAAATACTGCAATTGGGAGGAGGTTTGGGGAGGAAGAGGATGGATCTTCTAATCATCATTTTTTCTTGTGCTGCAGTGTGGGGTCTGACCTGACTTGGGTACTTAGGGTGGGAACCCCCTCGGCCTATTCAGACTTGTCTGGAAGGATGACCAGTCTAGGTTTCATTCTCTACTTCTGTGTTTGCTGAATATGAGCACACAGAGACCGCATGGATTTAAAGAGCCCCAAAGGGAAGGAGGACTGAGAACCTCATTCCAAGTAATGCGGTTGGAATTTGAACCAGTAAATCATCTTGGAAGTCCAGAAAGGCTATGTTTCCTTGGATCGTGGTGTCTTAGTCCCTGCATGTTTACAGCTCAGCGTCCTCGAGACCAGTTCCCACCCTATCTCCTGCACATGACATGCCGCTGGCTTCAGATGTTGATCCCATACAGCCCAAGGACTAGTACTAGCACATTTGTGTGATATTAGTAATGTTAACAACAGTCCACAGCATTGAGCACTGTTCCAAGCACTATGCTAAGCACTTTACAGTTATTTCATTGACCTCCCAGTAAGGTATTATTGCTATCACCTCTGCCCACCCTGGACACCACTCACCCCCATTTTGTAGCCAATGGATGTGAGGTTTTGCAAGGCTCAGTGTTTTGCCAAGGTCTCACAGGAGGGTGGCAGAACTGGGATTCAGATTAATCAATTAGGTAATTCTTCCAACGAGCAGGCTCAGGGAGTCTGTTTCTAGAAGCCTCATTCTGAACCATCAGGTAAAATAGCTCCTCTGGCTGCATCTCTACAAAATTGTTCTCTTTATGCTTACCTGGGCGCCTGGTCCAGCAATTGGTCTGATTGAGCTCTGGTACTAGCTCTGCCCCTAATTATCTGTGTGGCCTTAGGCAAAGCACTTGAATTCTCTGGGCCAAAATATTCTCACCTAGAAAGAAAGGGGATTTGATGAAAGCTACGGTTTCTCAGGCCCAGCTACCCAGAAGAACAAATACTGATGCTGTGTCCCCTCAGAGATTCCAGTTCACTCAGTTTGGTGAAGGACTCAGGTGTTGAGACTTTTAGAAGGCTTCAAGGGCTTCCAGTGGACAGCCAGGGGTGAGGCCCCGGACTGCTTGATCACTCCTTGAAAGAGGTGAAGGAGGGCCCACATCTCTCTTCCTAACGCTTTGCAAATCTTTGCAAATCTCCACAAGACGTGGGCATCAGACTCTTGTGACCACCAGAACTCATTTCATGGCAACTTTTATTCAAGCCACGAAACCCAGGTGGGTCTACGTGGCCTGAAACATTAGGTGTTAGGGAGGTCTGATCTGGTAATAAAAATTCTGGATTTTACAGGTGAAAAATATGAATGTGGGAAAGATGATTCCTTTTTTTTTTTTTTTTTTTTTTAAATAAAAGACACCGCTTCTCTAGAATGGCCTTCTGAGAAGCCTGGAGCAGCCTGGGTACTTTGTGTGCTGAGAGACAACCCAGAGTTGAGAAATGTGCTTGTGTCCAGGAGGATCCGCCTCAATTTGGCCAGGAAAATGCAGTCACCGGATGTCTGAGATACTACGCAGTGTGTCGTGAAAGCAAGGCATGAGCTCTACATGGAAATTATTTCATCCCTATGGTTTGGGTGTCAAATACCCTCCTGGGTCTCTGGGAACTGGAACTTCCAGGCGGTGTGTGTGGCAGCGCCTGGAGCTCCATAAAGCCCCACTTATTGAGGTGGCATCGTGACCAGTAACCCTTGCCCAAGAGTGTTTCAGCCTCACGGCCCCTCCTTATGAATGGTGCCAGTACATTTCTATTTTAAGATTCTTCAGTTGTAAGAATTGGTGTTTTTCTCCCAAAGTTGTCCCAACAGGGCCAAGCTTGGGTCAATTCCCTTTGATCCCCACCTTCTCTCACTTCTGGTCCTGAACCGCTGAACCCAAAGATGTTTGCCTTCCGTGGCAGGATGACATCAGTGAGGAGGCAGTTCCTCAGCCGAGGGAGCCAAGAGCTCCGACACGATCTCGGAAGTAGGACAAGTACATTTTGTTTCTGAGATTCAACCCAGAGAACTGCTTGGTCCCTTAAGTGTGTGCCAAATGTGTTTGCGCAACCTCAGTAGCAGCTTCCAGAATGCGATTTAAGAATTTGCCAAGAGTTTCATTTCATTTGGGAATGAACATACATGCATGGCATGACTGGTGTTGGCCAGACACGTCAATGAGAATTGGGGGCTCAAACCTCAAATAGGGTTAGGGTTGTGAGATCCTCTGTGGTTAGGCTGGACATGAGATGTGGCTGCCATACTCACCCCAGCAGGGACGCATAGTGGGGAGAACCCTGAGAAGAAATTGGTCAGGCCATGGTTCCATTTTGTTTTGGCTAAGGGTGTGTTAATGCAGTGGAAAGGAGTAAGAAAAGCTACCAGTTTGGCTCCTGCTTCTGAACTTTTGCTCTGCATTTTTTAATCCTCTTGGTTAAAGAGAACTTCCTTGCAATTCTTTCCTACCAGGCAATGGGATAAGAAAATACACACAAACACACACACACACACACATACACATACGCTACACACATGCAAACACACACATATAGAGTTAAAACCATTTAGGAAATGAAAATCATTTGTTTTATGAGTGCCCACATTCACATGTTCCTATAAGGAGAAATAAAGGACTATAAAATGTGCATGCACATATAAATGACCAACATTTAAGGGCTACTGTTGGTGTCTTTCAAAGGTCAGTCTTGTAATAGTAAACCCTTTCATTTTATAGTGTTTTACTGTTTACAGAACAATTTCATATGTCTTATCCGATCAGCCCAATGACTTTGTAAAGTAAGGATTAGTTTCCTCTCCTTTTTAGCACCTGAGGAAATAGAAGATCAGAGAGGCTAAGTGACTTGCTCAAGATTACACAACAATTAACTTCCAGGATCCGAATGAAAAACATGGGTCATTCCGTCCAACCTCTCTACCACATTGGCTCTCTAATCTTGAGCTTAGAAAGACTGGAGGTTGATGGGCATGTGACTCATCTTTTTATAGGGCCAAATGCTGGGGCCTGCTGTTTCAGAGTGTGGTCTGAGCACCAGCAGCAACACTGCTTGTCCTGGGAGCCTTTCAGACTGCAGAATGGCAGGCCCACCCCAGACCTTCTGAATCAGTGTCTGCATTTTGTCAGGATTCCCCTCGGGCGATTCATGTCCACAGTCAAGTTTGAGATGCCCAGGAGGAGGGGCTTGGGGTGTCAGTCTCAGGTCTGCCACACGCAGGAGTCCCTGAGCGCCAGAATTGCATAGCAGGGGAACAAAGAAGACATCCTCACACCACGATCCCACCCTGAGGTACTGCCTCTGGGATGAGACCAAGACATCAATTTGCTTTAAAAGACCCCCAGGTGGTTCCAGTGCACAGCAGGTTTGAGTGGCTCTCAGATTGTCTCTGAGGTTTCTTCCCACCTCTTGTGAGTCTGTGAGTCCTGTCTATAAGGAATGGGTCTGTAGATGCTTTGCCCCTACCCGGGGCTTTATTCATGTTTCAGGATTCATACAACACTTTTCATTGAACCCGACCTTTTTCCGTCTGCTGAGAGACTGCATTCTTGAATCCTCCTTTAATAAGCACTTCTGAGGACGCTAACCCCTCTCTGTGGTAACTGTACCCATGGGGTGGTGTATTTTATTCCCTTCCTCTGCCTAGGAAAAGGAGTTAAAATGTCATGAAAGAAGCCCCGGGCATAAAGGCAGGCACAGCCATCAGTGTGACAGGCTCCTGACTTCTCAGTGAGGAGCCGTGCCCAGCACAAAGTGTCGTGCAGTGCTCAGACCCCGGGATATGGAGGAAAGACCTGCACAGCTCACTCTTCAGGTAAAGCTCTCCAATGTCCCAGAGAACTGACAGAAAAGTCGGCACATTGCAAATGCTGCCAAGAGAGCTAAGCAGCAAGTTCCAGGCAAGATCCGGATGCTGGGGAAAGCCTGGATGTTTCTGGTAAGGCACTGAGAGTCCCAGAGACATAATTGTGTCCATTGCACCTCTTCAAAAAAAAACAAAAACCCCACATTTCCCTGTGTGTAGAGAGTCATGCTGTAAGATTTGGGAATGTGCTCACTCTCCTGTTGAGCCATCTGCTTGAGATAGCAAAAGGGAAATTCCTTAGGGAGAGATTACGCCCGGGTCAGGAGAGGACAGCTGGACAGCCGAGGCCCCGGAGCCGGCCCCTGTGTGAGGGAGCTGGTAACTCTAGATGTCCTGTATTTCACTGCTTCTTAGATATGCAGAGATGAGGCCAGGCAGCAGGACCTGTGCTCCTTTACTGGGTTTTACAAAACAATCTAGAAATTGACAGAGGTTTCTTGTCGAGCCCTGCCTGCCAGTGTTAACGCAAGCACAAGGCGCTCCTATTTTCATAGGACATCTGTGCTTGTCAGACCTCACACTGGACATGTGAGGACACGTGCTCTGTCTGGGCGCCACACACAGAAAGTGGGCAGCTGTCGCCATCCCTGGCTGCTGGACCTGTGCCTGTCATGTCCCTCTTTGCTAACTGCCTTTCCTCTCTCCTTCACTCTCAGTTTCATGGCTTAGCAGCTGCATGGCTAATTATTTTATTTTCCTTTCCCCAAACTTCTTGGATTCCTCTCCTTGCCTCCTTCCTGTCTCTTCCTGGCCCATATACTCAGGGCACAACCCAATTCCCATAGCAAAACCTCCCACTCTCTCTCCCAAGCTCAGGGTCCTAGGGAACACAGAAAGAAGTGGGTAGAAGTCGTCGTCATCTTGGGCTAGAGGCAGAAAAGGTTCTGGGCTCTCGGTACCCGGGGCCTCTGATGCTTACCCTCTCCATGTGAATCGGCTGTCCTGTGACCACCACATGACTGGTCAATGTTGTGATCATCCATCTGTCAGGGAAGAGGCCAAGGCAGGGAAGCATTGTAGTCTCCCTGCAGGTCTCAGAGCAGGATGTGGGCAATGTGGTTGAGCGGGCCCTCAGGTTACAAAAGCTCGTGGTTCTCAAGCCTGCTACATCTTATAATCCTCTGGGATATTTTCAAAACATACCAATTCCTGGGCCCCACTCCCAGAATCCAGACATAACTGGGTTGGGGTGATGCCAAGGTTAGGTATTTTTTTTGTCCCAAACTGTTGGCTGGGTTGAGAGCCACTGCTGTTCCACCTTCCTCGGGTACGGTCTTAAATAGTGTCAAATCACCAAATCCACATCTCCAGGACGGTAGGTAGGTATGGTATTTCCCAAATTCCAACTCTAGAGTCCATGTAAAATCGGACAGGGATATCTCCTGTTTGCTCACCCAATGAGGGAGGCCAGTGTGAAGGATACTGTTAGGAAAAATGCAATTTTGCTGCTGTCTGGCACATACGGTGGCTTATTAACTGCTAACTAAGTGTTGCCCAGTAGTGTTCCCGGAGGGGCTGGCTGTAATGAAGAAGATGGAGGAATCCGGCTCGTTTGTAATTACACATTAGTGCCACTAAAGTGCTGCTCACACCTACTGCTCTTCTTCAGCGCTCTGTGCCAGGGGGCAAACGTTCCATTGCTTATTCAATTATGTTGTGTCCACAGCCTAATCGCTTTTAGATTTGCCCTAATTTCTCCTGCAGGGGAGCACCTCTGGAAAGGGTATGCTTTGCAGATCTGTCTTAATCACCTTTCCTTAAGAAGAGAATGGGAACTGCTGCTCTCACTTGGATGCAGCTGGGCTAGTGTGGGCTGTGGGGAGGGCAGCAAGGGCAGAGTCACAAATCTGCCTGCTTCCAGCTGGCCCCCCAAACTGGCCCCTGAAAACAAACCAACACCTAAGTTTTAAACGTTTGAAACTATTCAGAAATCTTAAAAAGCCTGTGACTTTTCTTTTAGCACAATTCTTTCGTGTACATTCCTTCCAGTACAATTCCTCCTCCTTATAGGTGAGGAAACTGAGGCTCAGGGAAACGGCATGTCCTGCCCAAGGCTACATAGCAAATGGGTGACACAGCTCTCCTTGGTCTTTTCTAGGCCTACACTCTTGTCTCTTCATCGGTGTGTGTGCTGATTCCATGTATTCTCAAGAATTCCAGATGGTACCTATTTCATCCTCTAGACATTTTCATTTTGCCAGACTGACCTGTGAGTGTGTTCCCTCCTCTTACTCTTCCAGCCAGCAAGAATCTTCCCCAAGCCTCTGAAATGCCCTCATGGCAGAGGAGGGGAAATTTTTGCCTCTTGGATTTAGGGGGCTGGAAGCAGTCTGTCTAGAGATCTGAAATTTCTTTGAAGTCTCATATTTTATCTTAAAAAAAACCCATGAAAACTTGGCAGTCTACTTCTTAATATATTTGTGCTTATTTAATATTAAGACAAAATCCTCCTTCATATCTTCAAGTAAAACTGAAGTTTCAAAGAGAAGCAACAGTTCTATTTTGTGGTTTCGTGAACCACCTGACCCGTGGCTCATATCCTTGGGGGCCTCACACTCCAGTTTGAAAAGTGCTGATGCCCTGCAAACAATTTTAGTCGTCAATTTAAATTTCTCTGCCACATAAGCTTAGCATCACTTAACAGCTAGAGAGAAGACGTCTTGTTTGGGAACGTTAGGATTTCTAGTCTTTTCCAGAAAGATGTCTGTAGTTTGGGGGCATGAGCTTGGATCCTGTCTCATTGTCTTTGAATTTCAGATATTTCAAGGGCATAAATACAGAGATAGGGTAAAGCAGGGAATATTACCAGGAACAACAATAGATCAGTCCAAGGTCACTGGCTGTTTGAATGCCATTGACTTCCAGGCTGCTTTTGTCTTCAAAGGGAAAGACACAGAGAAGTCCTGGAAGTTACCAGGAAGGAAACCATGTGGTGGGGAGATAGTAAAAATGGCCTTAATTCAGCCTTTCACAGCATGTTCTTAAGGTAGGCCAATATGGGAATGTTGTACTGGGTGTTCCAGCTCACAGATATACGCACAGCTTGAAGAAAGAATGCAGATAAAAGAGGGGCACCTCTCACAAAGAGAAGCCATGGGTGTTCAATCCTGAGTTGTTTTGTTGCTCCACGGCTTCTTGATGCACCAACTTGTTTTCTGTGTTTTTGCATTATCCTCTCCATCCCTCAAAGGCTTCCAGTCAGTCAGAAGACGGAAAGTTCAAGAATCCTGATGGTGAGTTTGTGACTAGTCATGGTTTAACAAAGTTAGCTGTGGAAGAGCAGCAGAAAGGTATCCTGAGCATTTTTTACTTAGACAAGAGATTGGGAAAATGTGGGAACCTTTGCATATTTACTTTCATTCTCCACAGCGACTAAAGCAGGGTGCAGTGCATTGTGGGTTCTTGTCAAAGCGATGGGTCTTAAAACGAGCTTTGGTTGATCTGGACAAATCTTCAGATCCCTTTGGTCTCCTTCTTACATTCTGTTTGTTTTGTTTTTAATCTTGAATTTACCAGAAGACCTCCATGGTTTCAACTATCACTCTCCCCAATTTTTATCTCTCCGAAACATCACCCCCATATTTTGAATTGCCTACTAGATACATCCTTCCTATTGAGATACCATGGCATATCTGACAAAATTTGGTCCATAGAATTTATCATCTTCTCTCCCAAACCTGCTTTATATCCTATACTTTCTCTCTCAGACAGTGGTAAAATGGTTCACTCAGTTTCTCAAGTTAGATAAGCATCCATTAACTTTCATTTCACTTTTTCCTTTCCTTCCATTTTCAATTAGTTGCCTATCTTGTCAAATTTCTTCTATGATATTTGGCAGCATTCCCACTGCTAGGACTTTGACTCATATCGTCATGTCTTGTCTAGACTATTGCTATGGTCTCTAAACTGTTTTTTTCCTGACACCTCTAGTTTCTCTCATCTCTGCGGTAAATTTAACACTGCCCTCCTGAATCATTAAAAAAAGAATATAGCAGTCTCCTGCTTCAAATTCCCTGTAGACCCCTGTTATTCCAGGATAAGCTTTAAATTCTTTGTAAAGATTGCAAGATTTGTCCAAAACCAACCCCAATTTAGTTCTTCAACCTAAGCTTTTCCCAGTCTTCATTGATGTATTTGACAGTCAGGCCACACAGAGCTGTTCCCCATTCCTCAAATCTGGCATACCCTTTCAAGACCCCAGGTTGTTGCCACACCATCTCCTCTGTCTGGGATGCTCTCTCCTTTTTTCTTACTTCTACTCATCTTTCAAGTTCAATTTCAAATGCCAATTCCTTTTAAGATTTTCAACAACTCCTCTGGTCAGGATTAGCTATTCTGACTCTCGAGCTTCCCAATACTTTCTCCATGGCTCCTTTAGGGCTGAGAGGCTTTGTAATTTATTGGTTTACAATTTATCTGTATTTTCCACTAGATAGTGAGAACCTGAAGGCATGTATCTTGTTCATCTCTGTGTCCCCAGGGTCTAGCACAGTGCCTAACACAAGGTAGATGACAGTAAGCATTTGTCAAAACACTAATCTTACTAATCACAGTGGCAACTGGGAACCTCCTAAGAGGAGGGATCCCATCTTAGACATCTTTTCATGGTCAGCACCCATCATATACTAAGCACTCTAAATGTTTATGGACTCAATGAATTAGAGATTCCCAGAAATCAAATACAGTGATAACTCAATATGTGTGTTCCTCAGTTTTGTGGCCTTAGAAAGCTACAAATCACTGTTGAAAGGGCACCAAGACATCCAAAGACCAACAGTCCATCATGGAGGACATGTCTTTCATATTCATTTTATTTCTACTCAGAAATTGGACTAAGAATGGTGATAGTTACTATTTACTGAGGGCCTGCAACGTGTCAGGTTTTGCATCAAAAATTACCTCATCCAATTAGCATTTCTTTAAAGGTGGGTATGATTGAACTCAGGGCTATCATCAGAAAAACTATGGAATTTATTTAAAATTACCTTGTGCACATCTGAAAGACTCAAATTATTGTTTAAGCCCCTCAGACATTACACCACTATTCCTTTTCTAATGATCTAATCTTAAGAAATGGCACCGGCAGGAGGACTGTGGAGTCTCCCCCCATAACAACATAATGAGCAGATTTGGGTATTTACATAATAACTCAGAATGATTTCAGGGCATTTTAGACAAAATATACAGCCACTTAGACTGCAGTCATTGCAGTTATCTCATCACTCTTAGAAATTAGATGGAGACGGAAATGGAAAAAGTGAAGATCTGGGTGTTTTTAGATCTTTCGCACTTGGTTTAGCTACTTAAGTGCTCTGGGTCAATAGCAAAGTGCCACAATTAGGAAATTTGGTTTACAGAAGTGCAATCATTAAAGCTTTGAGCAAGTTGTCAACAACTGATCTGAAGTAGAAGCAACTGATTCCAGAAATCCTTGTGAAAATGGCCATTATTTAACATTTACAGAAGGGGAAACACACTCTTAGGGGCGAGATAACTTACAAATTACCTACTCCTGACTCAGATGCCATTTTTAAGAATATTTTACTTCTATCTCCATTTCTTTTAACTTCACATTGGACATTATATTTATTATTTTGTACTTTATTTACCCACATGTTTGTTATTTTCTTTACTTCTCGTGTCTTCTTCAGAATCATTTTATTTCCTTCTGAGATCATTTTCTTTCTGAAATTCATCCTTAAGAAGTTCCTTTACTGAGTGGTGGTTGGTATTAATCTCTCTCAGGTTTTTCTTATTTGAAGTTATGTTCATTACACCCTCCTATTTGGGAGATAGTTTTGCTGGATTGTCAATGATTTTCTCACAGTTGTTAGTGCTGATGGGAGTCAGAGGTTGGGCTAACATTCTTTGTAGATTATCTGTCTTCTTCTTCTCTGGGTGCTTCTTTCCTGTCTTTGGTGATTCTACAGTCTCACCTTGAGGTGTCTAGGTGGGGCTTTCGTTGGGAATGCTCCTGTTCATTGGGCTTCGTGAATCAGAGGATCATTGTCATGAATCAGCTTTGGAAAGGTCTCAACCATTATCTCTTTTAATGTTTCTCCTTCCCCACTCCCTCCATTAACTCCTTTGGTGCTCCTTTTAGATTTATATTAGATCTTTTCCTTTGACCTCCTTGCCTCTTAACCTCTCTGTCATATTTTTTTGTCTCTTTGCCACTTTATACTGCATTTTTGGTAATTTTTTCAGCTTGATCTTTTAGTTCATTAATTTTCTCTTCAATTCTGACCAGTTACTTTAGCTTTTGTTTCTCAAGGTTCTAATTGACCTTTTTTTAAAATCAAAATCTGTCTGATTATATTTGATGGTTTATTTCTCTGCCAACTTTTTGATACCATCTTTCATTTTCTTTATTGTGCTAAAAAACATAACATACAATCTACCCTCTCAACAAATTTTAAGTGTACAGTACAGTCTAGTTAACTATAAGCACAAGATTGTACAGTAGATCTCTAGAATTTTTTTCATCTTGCTGCCTTTCATTTTTTAAAGATTTTATTTTTTTTTTCCTTTTTCTCCCCAAAGCCCCCCGGTACATAGTTGTATATTCTTCGTTGTGGGTCCTTCTAGTTGTGGCATGTGGGACGCTGCCCCAGCGTGGCTTGATGAGCTGTGCCATGTCCGCGTGCAGGATCCGAACCAATGAAACACTGGGCCGCCTGCAGCGGAGCGCACGAACCTAACCACTGGGCCACGGGGCCAGCCCCCACCTTTCATTTTTTAAACATATCAGGCAAACATATTTTATATTCTCATCTGACAATCCTATTATCTGTATTCTTAGATTGTCTGATTTTGCAAGTTAGTGTTTCTATTCATCCTTTTTATGGTGATTTGTTTTCCTTCAAGTTGTGGGAATCTCTCTGTTTCTCTCTTTTTGTAAATACCTGTTTCTTAGAATTTTGCCACAGGAATTCTTTAAGACCTGTGTTGAAGTCTATCCCTCTTTAACTACATTTTTGGCTTATATTTTTAGAGTGAATTCTAGCCCCAAACCATTTTCAGTGTGGGCTTATAGTTAGATATTCTCAGAGGAGAATTTTTTCTCACTTTTTTCCCCTCCATCAAAAGCCAATGGCAAGACAGACATATCTATTTCCCTCTCTGATAGATTCTTCTTTTTTTAGGGTCAGTCATTGAGAATGTTTCCCTTCTGAGGTCCAGGATTTTTTTTTTTTTTTTTTTTTTTTTTTTTTTGCCAGAGTCTACTCTGACTCTCATCTCACTCCAGCTCAGGTGTTGCTTGCAGGTCCTGTCCTGCAGGTATGGAACGTGTTAAAACCCAGGCACTAGGTCCCCAGTGGTGGGCAGAGGAGACAGGACAGACTGGCTCCTGCAGCAGTTTAGTTCCCTGGATTCATGCTTTCTTGGTCTTTCTAGCCTCTGAGAATTGCCCTGACTTTCTTCTAGCTCTACCATACATTTCAAAACATATTTTAAATTTGATTCAGTGTTTCAAGGGCCTCTGGATAGCCATATTTCCAGAAGCAGAAATCTCAAGGGTGAACTCTCCAATACCTGATCAGTACAATAGTTATTATTCCTGTTTAAAAGTTAAGAAACACATTCACCAACAGGATAAGTGACTTCCTCGATAAGTAATCAGTGTCTACCCCAGATCCTCAGGCCAGTACTCTCCTTATTGTCTTACTAACTCTTTCTTTAAGGACATTCAAAGGGCAAATGATGATGCTGTTTTATACTTCTTTGAGAACACAGCATCAGTCAGCAGAAAATCCTTATACCCCCCACTGCCAAATTCACCAACATACCTGCTTTCAAAGACATATTCACTGCCCCGCCTTCTGTCCCTGTGGGTGAAATCTCTCCTTTTACCTAAGTTTGCCCCTTCTGACTGAGCTTTGGACCCTTCCCTCTCACTGTGTCCCAGCCTTCCTCCTTACAACCATCCATTTTATCTGCCACCTCACCCCTTTCTCTCTCTCCACAGGATTATTACCATGATCACTAGTATACCATGTACAAACCCCCTGCCTGTGACCTCATATCTGCCTCCTGCTACTCCTCTACTTATCTCGCTGGTCTTTATAGCAACTAATTAAAAGTGTTTTCTAGGTCACGGTGTCCATTCCTTTTTTTCACATTCTGTCCCTCAGCCCGTTACAACTACACTTCTACCCCTTCCAGTTGCTCATGTCAAGATCACCTTCATGATGTCAAGACCAATGGTGACAATCTATTCTTATCTTGCTTGACCTCTGAGCAGCATTTGGAACCAGGAACCACTGAAATCCTTTCTTCTTTGGTGCGTATAATACCACACACTCCGCTGGTTTTCTTGCCACCATAGAGCTTCCTCCATCTTAAGACCTCCTCTGCTGGACCTTTAAGTTTTGGAGTACTCTAGGGCTCTGTACTGGACCCTCCTTCTCCATCTACACACTCCTTCTGGGTGATAACTGTAATTCCAATGGCTTTAAATGCTAACTATTTGGCAATAACTTTCGAATGTGTATCTCCAGCCCAGAACACCCCCTGTATCCCCAGCACCTGAAATAGTGTCTAACACATAGTGCGTACAAATGAACACAGAAAATAACAATCAGAGCATCTTGAGAACTCAAAGTCTGAAGCCTGAAGTGCTTGCAATCAGGCGAAATGGATGTGAACAGTGTACCTCTTGGAATCACTGCCCTTCGCCTGGTTCTTGCTGACATCTTCAAAGAATCACGGCAAAACCCTACGAAATTCTTGGTATACCTTAGAAGAAAATATCCAATTTAAGTCTTTTCTTCATGTTAGGCTTGAAAATGGATTGGTGCTACCTACTGTTCCTTTAAGTATCCTGAGCTTTATAACATAATGAAACATTTAGAATGGGAAAGAAATTCACAAACCCTGGGGCAATAGACATCGGAGCACCGGGGGAACAAATCTTTTTCAAAATCTAGGCTGCTTTTTTCGCAAGAGGGAGAAGTGTGTGTGTGTGTGTCTATGTGTGTGTGTGTGTCTCTGTGTCTTTATGTTTGTGTGTATCTGTGTGTGTGTGTGTGTGTGTGTGCACATGTTGGGGGAGAGATGCTGGCCTGGAGTTTGGGGTAGGCGTACTGTCTGTAACATCAGTGGAGAAAGGGACAGGAAAGGTAATCTTCCTTACGACGATAAAACCTGTGCAGTGTCATGTCTGGCAGGAAAGGTACAGACTGGTTCAGATATACAATCAGATCCAGGAAACGCAGGATGATAATTAATCGCATGTCTCCTTCAACCCAAGGCGTTCTCAGATGGAATCCTGCAGGGGTCCCCATTAAGACTGGGCTTATTTGAATTCTGGCTGATGATCTGGAGGAGGGTGTTGCCAGTCCACTAATGACTCTGAATTGCATGCACTTTGAGGGCTTAAATCATCAGCATGGACTGAAAAGAATGTACTTTATATTAACTTTGTATAGCTGCTGTAACAAATTATCACAATTTAGTGGTTTTAAACAATATGAATTTATTACCTTACAGTTCTGTAGGTCAGAAGTCTACAAGGGTCCCAGTGGGCTCAAGTCAAGATGTTGGCCAGCATGTGTTCCTTCTGGAGACTCTAGGGAAAAATCCATTTCCTTGTCTGTTCCAGCTTCTGGAGGCCTCTCTCGGTCCTTAGTCATAGCCTGCTCCATTTCAGAACCAGCAATGGAGTGTCAAATCCTTTTTCTGCTGCTGTGTCTCTCTGGTTCTCTGCAGCCAGGAAAGGTTCTCTCCTCTAAAGGACCCTTGTGATCACATTGGGCCACCCGGATAATCCAAAATACTCTCCCCAGCTCAAGGTCCTTGACCTCAGTCACATCGGCAAAGTCCCTTTGCCATGTAAGACAACATATTTACAGGCTCTTGGGATTAGGATGTGGACTTCTTTGGAGAGTCAGGACATTATCCTACCCACTACATGCATAGAGGTTAGAAATCAGAGCCTTGTAAAACTCATACTCAAAAATGGAAATGAATGCAAGAGGGAAAATGACTGATCTAAGCCGCCCTAATTTAGCAGGCTGGAAATGAGTAGGGATTAGAGACATGGCGAGAACAGAGAGTGAGACCATCGGGCTGTGAGCAGGAAGCCTATCACATGATTGCCCCTCTAGACTGGGCCCAGAGAACCCATTTTGGAGAAAAGCGAGGGGCAGGCCTCTGCCTGGGAGTCTATAGAGGTTAATCTTAGTGTTTTCTGTTCAGTTCAAAGGCAAATGTCAGACTAACGTGTCTTACATAATAAACTATTTCTTTGGAGGGGGTGTCTTGGAAGTGGAGACGGCAAGGGAGATGACCGTGCATACTAACGGTTAAGAGGAAACCAGAGTAAGCCTAAGAAGGGTTTGCAAAAATTGTGCCTGTGAAAACACCTTAAAGCATAGTCAAGGAGTCTAATGAGGAAGAACAGGCTACAATGAAGGTTGGTCAGTTTCAATCAGATATACAAAATGACCACTATTGAGAACGAGACCATGGAAGGCAGAATAATGAACCCCCAAAGATGTCCCAGTCCGAATCTCTGGGACCTGTGAATATATGACTTTATATTTTGGCAATATATAGCATATTATACCACATACAGGGCAGAAGGGACTTTGTAGTAGCAATTAAGTCAAGGACCTTGAGCTGGAGAGATTATCCTGGATTATCTGAGTGGGACCAAGGTAATCACAAGGGTCCTTAAAAGTGGAAGAGGAGACTGAAGAGTAGAGAACCAGGGAGATGGCAGTGTGAGAAGGACTCAGCCCGCTGCTGTGGCTTTGAGTATAGAGGAAGGGGCTGTGGGCCAATGAATGCCAGTGGCCTCTAGGAGCTGGAAAGGACACAGAAACACATTCTTCCCTGGAGCCTCCAGAAGGAACACAGCCCAGCCAACACCTTGATACTAGCCCAGTGAAAGTTATTTTGGACTTCTGACCTTTTGAACTAAAGGATAGTAAATCTGTGTTGTTTTAATAAACTAGATTTGTGGTAATTTGTTACAGCAGCAATAGGAAGCTGATAGAGGAAATGTGTGTCTTTGTGGGTCTGCTTCCTGTAATAGGATCTAATGCGAAACTGACGTTCCCTCAAAGTTTCACTGAAAGGATGAATGAATGAGTAAATGAACACACGAACTATGTGACAGTCTCCCAAGACACTTAGAAATAATGCCACTATTTTGCTATTTAATTTTACTTTCCCCTTTCATAAGCTTCCTTTGATTAGGAGCATAGAACACCAATAGAACGTGCAGACACATACATACAGATAAGCAACTGTGGCCTTCTAAAGGACAGGAGGAGCCTTCCCCAGCTCAGTGTTCTTAAGTTAAGCCAGGGTTGGAGAAAACTAAACGCCGTCCAGTTTGGGGCCCAACAGTGGTGTGGCAGGATGACCTGTAGCATCTCTAATGTTACAACCCAGGCTGTGAAATGTTCTTAATCATCTGACCTTAGACTCTTGGTTCAGGCTCATTAACCCTCTTCTGACTGTACAGAATGTCCTGGTTTGCAGCAGAGGTTGGGTAACAGTTTATACTGCACACCTTTGCTCCGGGAGTTTGCTTGATTCTGTTTCTCTGTGCAGGATTCAAGTCCAGGTGGCCTCTTTCTTTTTAATAGGAATGCAGTCTACCTGGTGCTCTTGTGGCCAACAAAGAGACTATTTTCAGAGGTGGGCAGTGGGATAGAACCAGTTAGCACTACCATCCAGCAAATCTGGGCCTAATGGCCTCTTTCCTCTCCTCCTGGAGACATTTACCTGCATACGTTCTCAGATGGGTTTGGAAAAGGAGCCTGCTGTGTGCTGTGTCTGAAAAGGGACAGTGGTGGGAAAGGCCACTGGGAGTCAATGAGAGTTATTGTGGAAGGGAGAGGAGCTGGTTATACTATAAAATCCATTTTATTAGATGTTCCTTAACCATGAACTACACTTCACGATGGGCCTGCATGGGTTGTGTGTTATGGTGTTATCTTTAAATTGCCAGTGAGCCCTCTGCAGGGGTGAATAAGGAAGCACTCTCAGAACCTGAGTATGTGTGTCTACCTGTATCCCACCATCTCAGTGTCAGCTTGGACTAATGTTTTCACAACCCATGGTTTTGCAATGGCATCTGAAGTTTTCTCATTTGCAGACCATTTCACCTACCATCTATCTAAGGTGATGGAAATCCCAGGAAAGAAAGCAGCACTTTCACTTTGGGCAAGATGCTCAGTTTCTTCATCTATGAGGTGAGGACAAGAACACCGCCCTCAAGGGGTTGTGGTGGGGCTTCAATGATACAGTACACGTAAAGCGGCAGTGGAGTGCCTGCCACAGGATGAGGTCTCTCCAGAGTTAGCAGTTCTTCTTAGTGACAGGTGCTCCAGTATGGCCATGTGTCAGGCATGAGGCCAAGTGCTGGGGTGCGAGGATGACCTGCCTGAGAGATTGCTTGCAGCTTGTTGGGTGGAAAGATACGTGAATTTATAAGACTGAAATGAGGAATCATGGGTCTCATTAAAATTCTGAATAAGGTAGAATGAGTGGTCCATTGTGCCTGGATAGGGGTGAGGATAATGAGGAAGGGCTTCTACATCAGACAATCTGGAGCTAAGGCTTGAAATATGAGTAGATGTTCATGAGGAAGATGGGCAGGAAAGAATTCCAGGCAGGAGGCTACCTCCATCCCTCCCTCTTGATCCAGTGTCCGTCGCAGAGGGACCCAGTGGCACAGACCCGGAGCACTGCCTGCATGTCGCTCCTCAGGCTCTTTAGAACACACTCAAGCTGTGGCCTCATTTTGGTTTGCTGAAGGTTGGGGAATATTACCGCGTGCAGACATAATTGAGAGGAGAGCAGTCATTCAAAAGAATTCAACTTCTGTAATCAGATGGCTTTCCCTGCAATACAGCTCAGCTTCTTTCAGGGCTCTTTTCAATGAAGACTTTAACTCCACAAAGTAAATTAACTCCTGTTGCATCTTGCCCTTGCTTGCAGCAATGTGGGGAGGTGTAATGAGGAGGCAACCCTGGGAAAGTGGGCTTTCCATGCAGACACAGTAAGAAGGATCCTTACTGCTTGCTAAGTAGTAATTACTTCTTTTCATTTCTCTGACCTGCCCTTTCCTTCCTTCAGTGAGTCCTACTGATTCATGCTGACTCTAGGTGGCATGTTGGACATCAATCATGGTAAGACATCATTTCTCTTCATTTTCTCCTTCCAGGGGTGGAAGGACCTAACTCAGTTTTGTATGTAGTATGTACTCAGTAAATGCTAGCTGAAAGAAAGAGTGATTTCTTATATGAATGGAGGCTCTTCTCAGAATGTACTTGGACGGCAAGTCACATGAAGGCAGAACCCAGCCCTGACCTGTTCACCAGAATAGGCCCCAGGGCCAGCATAAGGTTGGGCACTTGGTCATGCTCAATAGATGTCTACCATATTTCACTAGTCATTAACACAAAGCTTCAGAGTCACTCTAGCTACTTTCCCCCTAATCTTAATGAGCCACTAGGTCTTGAAGATTGTACCTGTAAGTACTCTCACATTGTCTCCTTTGCATTCCTACTGCTACGTTAATTGAGACCCAGGTTATTATTTATCTAAACTGTTACAAAGTCTCCTGGTCTCCCTGTTTCCAGCGTTACCTCACCCTTTGTACTCCCTAACCTACTTCTTTAAATGATGGACTGATCACAAGTTACCCTATCACCTGTGTGTGTTCGTCTCTGTGTGCGTATTCCTTCACCTGGAAATAAGTCCTTTCACAATATATTCCAGATCTGACTCTCAAGACACAATCTCCTTCTGCCATTTGCTGTAATTGAATGTACGCTTGTCATTCCATTAATATTCTATGTCTTTCTATCTTCATGTATTTGCCTGTGTCACTCCCTGTTCCTGGAATGCCATATCCATTACTCCGTGCTCAGTTTGAATGTTACCTTACCTTACCCAGGGGCAGAGGAATTGAAATGTTAGAGCTAAAAGGGCCCTTGGAATAGTCCACTTCTGCCTCCTCACTGCGTACGTGGGGAAACCAAACCTAGAGCGGCGACTGGGCTTATGTTCCTTCAATGTTAAAGCCATCACTAAAAAAAAGATCTCCTGGCTCTTAATGTACTGCTCTTTCTATGTGGCCAATTCCTTTCATTCACTTTCAACAACTTCTCTTATAACACTTTTTATATTTCATTTTGCTTTACAATTTTTGGTAATTGTCTGGACTTGTAGCTCTGAGGCAGAGACCATAACTTAATCATCTTGGTATATCCCACCTCACTTAGCATAGATCTTACACAGATGGATGGATGGATGAATGGATGACTGGATGGAAGGACGGATGCGTGGATGCATGGATGAGTAGATGAGTGGATGGATGAAGTAGATGGATGGACAGGTAGAGGATAGATGGATGGAGGGATAGATGAATGGAAAGATGAATGGATGGCTAGCTGTGTGGATGGATGGATGCATGCATGCATGTATTCATGAATAATTAGATAATTATTGATGTAGCAGTTCTCCAGGAATGTGCTCAGGTATTCTAATAGTCCCATAGCTGACTTTAGTGCAGATGTGTGTATTGTACAGCACAGCTGCAAGAGTGGCTTACTCATTTTCTGATGTGATGAGGAAAAGATTATGGGAGGCGACTGGATGAGGAATATACTCTTCCAGGTGTGTATAATAATAATAACATAATTCTTCATTTGCTCTAGATCCTGTGTTAAGTACTCCATGCACATCATCATATTTAATCCTCACAGCAACTTTATGAAACAAGTGTTCTTATTATCCTCAATTTACAGGAAGTTAATGAGGTTGAATAACTTGTCGATGAAATTGCAGAGCTAGGATTTGAGTCCAGGTTTTACTGACTCAGAATCCGGGTCCTTACCTACTACACAGAGCCTGGGATGATTGGGGTGGCAGTTGGGTACAAGGTCTTCGAAATCAGAGCTGCTATGTCTGAAGCCAGTCAGGCCACTAATTTCCTGAGCAGGCAAATCACTTAATTTAGCTTCTTGGTTTACTCTATGGTTTAATGGAAGTAATAGAATCTTCTTAGCAGGAGTGCTGTGAAAATTAATGACTTCATATAAAGTGGTTTAAGATAAAGATTCTCAGATAAAAGGAGCTGGAGGGAGGGAGTTTAGAGTGTTGTTAGGAAAGAGTGAAGAACTGCAGCTTATTCTATTTCCATGGGCTGGTTTGCAAGTGGGCAATGTATTAGTAAAAAATTCAGCTTCAAATCAATTTGCATTGATGAAGAGTTCTGGGGAGGAAGTAGAACCTGGTAAATAATTTCTAGATTCCACTTTTACACATTTATGAAACATTGTTTTTAGCACCATGTTATTTTAAAAAGAGAATTACTGTTATGAATTAATAATATGGTAATTAAATACTACTGGGGAACCAAGGGAACCAAGTCAGCCAGGCTTCTCGGGCGACCGGCCAACACAGCATGCCATATTCTTTTCCTGGGTCTGCTCGTGCTTGGCCATGGACAGGGGCAGGGCATGGAAGATGGGAGGCTCTTTAGGTCACCACATCCCCTCCTCTCCCCTCGTCTCCAGATGGGAGTGTCTTGGCATGATTTTCTTAGGGAGGATTCCTGCTCCAGGATTTCATCACCCTTCATCAGTTTGTACATGACCACCACACATGCACTGTTGAATGAATGAACAGATGTCCCTCAGCCTCTTCCATCCCAACCAGGGATTACTGTGTATTCACATATACTTTCTCATCCACTCATTTGCTCATCAAATAGTTACCTCTGTGCCAGATGCTGTTCCAACAATGGGGAAATAACCCACATGATCTGTACACTGTGGAGAGATTCACTGTGAAATAATCACACAGTGAAATACACAAACTATGATAAGGGATGACAAGAGTGGTGAACCCGAACATCAGTGTGCTTCTACTCTGGTCCAGGAGATGGACAAACATACCAGCAGTGATGTACAGAGCGGCAAGTGCTGCAGATAGAAGTGTGTGAGCTGGAGGGCAAGGGGGTGGAACTCTTACCTGGACTGTTTCTGTGGAAGTTGATACTGTCTGGGAGTCTGAACTGCTCTAAAGCATGAGTGAGATTAGCAGATGAATGGCAAGGGAGGAAGTGAGGACATCTTATGGATAGGGAACATTTTTGTGCAAAAGCTCAAATTGCTAAAGCATCCTTTTGAGGAAGCACAAGTAGCTTTTTGAATCTGGAGTGTAGGGACTTGTTGAGGAGATGAGACAGGAGAGAGAAAGAGGAAGAAGTCAGGTAAAGAAGGGCCTTGTGAGTAATGCTAAGGAATTGAACTTGATCTTATTTTCTATGGGGAGTTGTTGAAGGGTTTTAATCTGGGGAGTGAAGTGACCAGATTCGCACTAGACAATCCCCACTCTGGCAGGAGGGCCTGGATGGGAGGCATAGAACCACACTAGGAGGCTAACACAGAAAGCACCTAGAGCGCAGATAGGATAGAAGGTGCATTTGGGAATGACCTTTTGAGATAAGGTGACTGGACATGATAGGGAGGGTACAAGAGGGCAGTAAAGGAAAAGATTCTTCACCATGTTCTATAGGAATTGACTTTCTGCAATGCTCCTTAAATAACAGATTTCTTGACCAACTGCACTTGCTGTCATGCCATCTCTTCGAGTCCACCTGCGGCGTATCATGGTGAGGAATCCAGCAGCAAAGATTCCTAAAGGACTGGTTAAAGTTTTCAAAACATCTTTGACCCTGGGACCATTTCTTTTTTTTATGGAAGATTTACTAACATTCAGCATGGTCTTCTTAGAATTAAAAACTGAGTATATTGATCCTTTCTTAGACCATTCAGTGATTTTTGGACCAAGTTCAAATTCCTTGCCTTATCCCTCAAGGCCTTCCTTGATTCAGTGTTTGGCAGAGCCCACTTTGGGAGAAGAGCGCTGCGAAGACTCCATTTGTAGATCTTCTTTCACAGAAATGTCTTTTCAAGTCTTTTACCCATTTTATTTGGTGGTTTTCTTTTTATTATTGAGTTGCAGAAGTTCTTTATATACTTTGGATATTAACTTTTGTCAGATATATATGTTGAAGGTATTTCTTTCAGTGTGTGTCTTGAGATCACAGGAATTTATGAAGATTCAGAGGGAAAGATGGTGAATGAATTTTGGAGAGGTTGAGTCTGAAATGCCTGAGGAATATTCAAGAGCAGACCCCATAGAGGCTGCCTTGGTTAAGTGTCTACATTTTCTTAAGAGGACAATATCGTGGCTATTGCCAAGACCTACGTCTGTGCCTTGATTGTCAACATCACTGTCTACATTTTAGGCTGTGGCCAGATACTGAGACTTAGAAGTCTTTGTTATCTAACCTTATGAAGAGCTTGGTTGTGAGAAACAGCATATAAGATGATATTCCTGAATATTTTACAGAAAATCTATTTCTTTAGATGTTCAAATCTTCACTTATATCAAATGAGATCATCAGATCATCGCTTGCTAGCGTTGTGTTGTTTTGGGCTCTCAAACACTCATGTGATTGAATTATGCTTTGGTGTTATGTCTCAGTTTTATAGAAGAACATGTAGGCCACATCCGGGTAAAACCTGTTGTTGATTCTAGGATAGGGATGATGTCAAGGACTTCTCCCAAAATATCACACAGTCAGGATCCCTTTGAGACGTTCCTTTAGGATCTAAAGAGAAGAAAGGATTTGTTTCTCTTGGATATCTGGTTTGTTTTTATCTAATGGATGTGATGAATCTGGTGACTATCCTATCTCTCATACGAAGTTTAGAGATAACTCAGCTTGTACAGTAATCCCTGTAGAGATTACATGGAATATCTCTGACTTTATGATTTTCCTACCTATATATTCCCTTTGATATTTAAATCCTTCATCAAAATATATACTTCATGACCTGTCTCAAATCCTCCATGGAACAAGGTGAGTTACTTAAAGAATGTTCAGTGAAGATGGCCTGGAGGCAATTGGGTGCAATGGCTGGAGTGTAGCTGGGAGTTCTTACTTAGAATAATGATTTGGAAGTCATATGAGTATAAATGAGAGTGATGCTATGATGGTGGATGAAGTCAACATGGGATCATGAAAAAAGCAAAAGACAGAACCTGGGGAGCAAATGTGAGAAGTGAAAAAAAGCAGATGAGGGCCTGGCCTGGTGGCACAGTGGTTAAGTTCGCAGGTTCTGCTTCTTGGCAGACCGGGGTCCACTGGTTCGGATCCTGGGTGTGGACAAGGCACCGCTTGGCAAAAGCCATGCTGTGGTAGGCGTCCCACATATAAAGTAGAGAAAGATGGGCATGGATGTTAGCTCAGGGCCAGTCTTCCTCAGCAAAAAGAGGAAGATTGGCAGTAGTTAGCTCAGGGCTAATCTTCCTCAAAAAAAAAAAGTAAAAAAAGCAGAGGAAACATAAAGTAGACTGGGAAGAAATATCCATGGATGAAGGGGTGGGCAGGGAGATCTAGCACCAGCAGACAGTGTTATCACCAGAGATGCGGGAGAGGATGAATATAGAGAGCAGAGGCCCACAGTGTCAGCTCCCATGGTGTCCAAGAAAGACAAGGACTTTGGGTGCGGCAATATGGAGTTTTTTGGTAGCTTTAGCAAGAGAAAGATGTAATTTAAAGAAAGAACCCAAGTGGAGAGCAAGAAGTTGAAAATACAGAAATATAAAAGAAAAATTAGAAAGAAAGAACCCCAAGGAGGTGGGAAGAGATGAAATCCAAAACAGAGATGGAAGGTTTGTCCCTAGAAAGGAAGACGGAGAATTTTTCTACTAAACAGGAGGGCAGAAGGAATGGATGGCGTGGCAGAGGCTGGGCAGCTGTTCACCAAACCATTTTCCTTCCTTCCCCACACGTAGCTGGACAACACTCTGGTCTCCTTTCTGATTAAGTTTAGCCATATGATTGAGCACCTGCCATTGGAATGTGAGTAGAAATGGTGTGTGCCTCTTATTAAAATTCCATGCACACCTCTCCCTTTCTCTGACTGATGGGGATGACGACCTTCAAAGAAACTTTGGAAATCACATGGGGAAGATTGCAGGACCTCCTTCAGACAAGGTGCCCGAATGACTGGATAAGCAACACTGTCTATGCTCCCAGCCTCTTTCCGCCCAACTTGGAACCACCCTGGACTATTACAGGAGTCAGATATAAATTTCTCTTGTGGGAATCATTAAATCATTTCAAGCTGTTGTATGTCACAAAGGTTATATGCCAAAACTGTCCTGGAATAGAAAATAACTTTAAAAGGAAGTGAGAGAGAGCCTTTTTAAGGAATGGCAGAAACCTAGAGCTGGCTGTGTGAAGAACCAAAGAAGAGAGTTCCAGGTGGGGTGAAGAGCGAGTACAGAGTATTTGCTGGGGAGGCAGCTCTGCATGTACTGGAATTCTCAGAAGTCCAGTGTGACTGGAGCACAGGGTGTGCATGAAGAGGTGGGGATGAGAATAATGAGGTGAGCTTGGAGAGTTTGGCATGGCCTGGATTGTCTATCTCTCAAGACCACGGCAGTGTGTTGGATTCTCTTCTATGCACAATAGGAAGCCACTGAAATGTACTAGGTGGAGGAATGAATTGAATGTCTTTAACAGCTCATGCTGGCTGCTATGTGGAGAGCAGGCAGGAAGAGTGGATTGTGGAGGAATGGAGAATCCTTTAAGGAGCCTCGTTCAGTGGTCCAAACTAGAGACGTTGGCAGTTTGGATTATAGTGGTGGTGGGAGAGACAGAGAAATGGATGGATTTAAATGCAAATTGTGGGGATAGACTAAATAAGTTTGGCGGTAGATTGGATGTGAGGACCGGAGCAAAGAGAGGGATAAGGAAGACTCCCAGACTTCTATCTTTACTAGTTGTGTGGATGGTGGTGCCAATTAACCAGTTGAAGGAGACTGGGAAGATCAGGCTTTTGGGGACAAATCAAAATGCGTTTAGGACATCAATTTGACACGCATATGAAATATTCAAACAGACATGTAAGTAGGCAGGTGGATATAGGAGGCCAGAGAAAGGTGAAGATGTAACTTTGGTAGTTATGAGAGAGATTCAAAATCTTGGACAAGTCACCTGGAGAGAAGGGAGAGGGGCTCAGGACCCAGCCCTGAAGAGTGTTACTATTCTGAAGAGGACGAAGCAGAGGAGGCAGCCAGTGAGGTGAGAGGAAAGCCAGAAGAGAGTGGTTTTCCTCTTCTTACAGAGGAGAGGCTTAAAGAAGGAGGTCGTTGTTCACTGCGTAAAGAGCTGATGAGAACTCAAGAAAGAAGTTGTCCATAGAAATAGGATATTCCTTTAAAAATTTTTATTTTCTTGGGATCAAACTGACTTATAACATTCTGTAAATTTCAGGTGTACATTATCTACCAGTTTTTGTGTAGACTGCATTGTGTTCACCACCAATAGTCTAGTTGCCATCCGTCACAATCCATATGTGCCTCTTTATCCCTTTTGCCTTCTGCTCACCCCATTCCCCTCTGGTAACCACTAATCTGTTTTCCTTATCCATGTGTTTGTTTATCTTCCACATGTGACTAAAATCATACAGTGTTTGTCCTTCTCTGTCTGGCTTATTTCACTTAGCACGATACCCTCAAGGCCCATCCATGTTGTCTCAAATGGCACAATTTTGTCCTTTTTTATGGCTGAGTAGTATTCCATTGTATATATATACCACATGTTCTTTATCCATTCATCTGTTGATGGGCACTTGGGTTGCTTCCATGTTTTGGCTATTGTGAATAATGCTGCAATGAACACTGGGGTGCATAAGTCCTTTGAATTTTTGATTTCTTGTTCTTTGGATAAATATCCATAGCTGGATCATATGGTATTTATATTTTTAATTTTTTTTTTAACGATTGGCACCTGAGCTAACAACTGTTGCCAATCTTTTTTTTTTCTTCTGCTTTTTATCTCCCCAGCTCCCCTCCCCCCGGCCCCCGTTATAGTTGTATATCTTAGTTGCAGGTCCTTCTAGTTGTGGCTCATGGGATGCCACCTCAACATGGCCTGACGAGCAGTGCCATGTCCGTGCCCAGGATCTGAACCCTGGGCCGCTGCAGAGGAGTGCGTGAACTTAACCACTCGGCCATGGAGCCAGCACCCCAAATTTTTAATTTTTTGAGAAATATCCATGCTATTTTCCATAGTTGTTGCACCAGTTTACATTCCCACCAGCAACGTATGAGAGTTCCCTTTTCTCCACATCCTCTCCAATACTTGCTAAGAAATAGAATATTCTGGGGCCAGCCCCATGGCCAAGTGGTTGAGTTCTTGTGCTCCGCTTCAGTGGCCCAGGGTTTCACCAGTTCGGATCCTGGGCGCGGACATGGCACTGCTCATCAGGCCATGTTGAGGCGGCGTCCCACATGCCACAACTAGAAGGACCCACAACTAAAGTACACAGCTATGTACTGGGAGGGTTTGGGGAGAAAAAGCAAAAAAAAAAAAAAAGAAGATGGACAACAGTTGTTAGCTCAGATGCCAATCTTTAAGAAAAAAAAGAGAAAATTGTTTAAAAAAAAAGAAATAGAATATTCTTAACTGATGACCCCATTTTTCTTAGTGGCATAGGAGAGGGTGTGCAGGAGCTAATATAAATGGAGATTCAAAGACGGAGGTGAAAGTTTGGTTCACAGTCGTGGGGAACAGGAGAGAGAGAGGATTAGGGACATGGGGCAGGACCTCTGGGCTGAGAAGCATGCAAGTAATTTGGTCCCATATTTGCTTATATATTGGTTATTTTGCTTGTCCTATCACTCACCCAACAAATATTTATTGTTTTTTAACTATATATTCCAGACACACACTAATGACAAAACAATACAGACATAGTTCTTTCCCTCATGGCCTGAAGTCTTTAGTGAGAGTCAGAGAATTAGATAATCATTATTATACAAGTTATGAAAGAGAGTTATGGGAACATCAAAGAATGAAAGGCAGAACCTGGGAACAATGCGTAAGTATTAAAAGAAAGAAGAAGAAAAGCCAGAACTGTGATGTCATGGAAACTTCTCAAGGAGCCACTTAGAGGAAGGATTAGAAGGGAATCCTACTGTACAGTCCGTTTTCATCATCCATGAAAGCTTCCATTAGAGGAAGCACGGGTTCATGAAACCCACATCTTATTTGGCCATTTTAATCTTCCCCTTCAAATCTTTTTTCAGTGTTAGTTGGTGGAGACTCAAAAAGATTCATTTTCCTGCTTCTTCTAGCCCCTTGTTGAAAGTGATAACGGCTGTACATTGTTTAAAAAAGAGCTGACGGGAAGGAGAAGAGGAGAGCCTGGGAAATTCCCTAACTCGGGTGTCAACCGTTGAAGAACTGACCATTGACAAACCTACCCTTCTCAATGACCACCTCCCACCCTTGTCCCAACCTGGCCCTCTGGATTCAGCTGGATCCTTCCAGATAGCCACTTGCTTCATGTCACTTCTGCCAGTCTTGCACTGGGAGAAGAAGCAGAGCTCAGACCTTTTGGCTGTGATAGGTCCCCTCCGTAGGGTGGACAGTGTCTGGGACCATGAGTGCCCCTAAGAAAGGCAGCTCTGAGCAGTGCTCAGGCCTGAGTTGTGGGCACAGAGCTGCCTCTGGCCCTGGCTGCTCTACTCTTGGTTGCGCTGTTTGTGCCCTGAGTGAAAGCTGAGATGAAAGGTTTCACGTAGGCATTTTGTCCACAGTCCATATGGCATCTCCCAGATCTGAGATACCTGTTGTCCAGATGCTCCGATGGACGGATGTCTCTCCAAACTGGGTGGGTGCTTTATGCCATCTTTCCCCAGAGGCTGCCCCGCACAAAAGCATGTGTGGTCAGTCCCCTACCGCGCGTCTGCAGAGTCAGAGGCTCTCTCCAATGCCATGCTATGGGCCAAAGCATTTTCTGATAAAAATCAGCTAAGAGCTTAATGAGCGCTTTGGACATTCACATTGTCCATTCCCTGCGCATCTCTGCTCACTGTTGCTGTGGCGATCCATCTACGTGGAGCAAGAGGCTTCGGTTGATTTAAGGATGTGTTTTACGTGAATGCGGCCTTAGTTGACAGGTGTAAATCCCATTTGCTTTAGTGGAAACATAGCCTGTAATGCAGCTGTTAACTGGTAAGTTTTTATTTCAACCTTTGTGCTCAGAAAAAAAAAATCCACCCCCAGGGGTGAGAGTTTAGATCTAACTAATCTCAAGTGGTGTGATCGTTCTCAGGCTGGCTTCCCAGCATAGAGCCTGTCACACAGTAGGGCCACCGTGAATGCTGAGTCCCTCTTCCTTCCTGAGTGACTGGAAAGGAATCTCCCCTCTGGCCTAGATCCTGGAGAGTTGTGGGTTTGGTAGAACGAACAGAATCAGAGACAGGAAGTGCTATGGTCCCTTGTGTTGACAGACATTGCTGGCCACGTGATTCTCTCTCCATGCAGGTGTCATCTGTTGCAATCAGGTGGTGTCACCCTTCATTTTGCAGGTGTGAGAATCACAATCTTTTTCTTGTAGGGGTTGGAAAGGAAACGTCACCTTTCTGTCTCAGAGGCTGCCAGTGGCTTGCTGATCTCTGCTTGCTGCATGCAGGCCAACCCAGGGGCCCTTTCCCCATCTTCCACGGCCTTCAAAATCCACTGGGGTCTGGATTAACCTGCGGCTTCCACGGTGCCGCCCTCATAGCTCTGATTTGGAACGTCTAGGGCAGGATCCCATGCACTGAGAAATTCCGGGCCCAAGATTTGCAGTCGAAGGTGACTCTCTGCAGGTTCATAAAACTGAGGCTAAGAAAAAGAACAGCCTGCAGCTGGAAACAGAAAGAGTTGGCGCCAGGCAGCAATGAAAGGCATGCTTCTTGTCACTGTCGTGCATTGGCTATGCACACAACGTTCTGGGTGCCAAGCATGCTAAGTGATGTTCATTTCTTCAACGCCTGCTAGGTGCCAAGGCCCATGCTACGTGCTGGGAATACAGAAATGAGTAAGAAATAGCTCTCGCCCCATGAAACGCACAGGCCAGCGGGTGTGGGCAAACAGGCAGATACAAACCAACTACAAAATACGGAGATGAATGGTGCAATAACATAGCGTGAACCCAGTCTGAAGAGTCATGGAATACAAATATTTGCTGCCATTTATTGAGCACTTACTATGGGCTGGGCTTTGTCTTGCATGAATTAAGTAACTTTATCACGACAAACCTATAAAGCAGGTAAGGAAAGAGGTTGAGGCTGTTAAAGAAGTTTGCACAAGGCTCCTCAGTTAATAAATAGCAGACCCAGAATATAGCTGCAAAAGGCCATGTTCTTAGGAGCTATAAGTCTTTCTAGAGAGAAGGGGCCTATTATTTACTGAACACCTCCTGTGTGTTGGGCTCACTTAATTGAATATTCGTGACATTTCTGAGGGTGACCAGAGCTCTGTAAGGAGCAATACTGCAAGCACTCAGGGGCCAGCTCGCTTGTCTGGATGCCACCATCACATCTCTTAGCCAGAGTTTGAATGGACAAGTACGGTGGGACATCGATTCCCTTAGGCTTCCCAGTGGCTGAGCAGGGCCTTATCACCTCTACCTATGCCTCCCTGGTCAGTTTGTCCCAGCAGGCTCACAGTGTAGGACACAGACTGTCCTGGTCTCTATTTCCTTGCCTTCATAAGCAATTAATGCTGCCTACATGGCAGCTGTTTCAGCCTAAGGAGGTTGGGGATTGCATTTTGCATTTCCATCCTCTGACCACTTTGAATGTGAGCTTGGTCCTTCCCCCAGTCCTTTGGATCAAATCAATCAGGTTGATAGGTTGGTGCCGGGAGAAATCACCCATCTGCTGAACGAGAGTTGGAGCTCCTTAGTGCTCACGGTCCATTTGTCATCCCACTGACTCACTTTGCACACATTTTGTCCGTTGGGGTTTCAGTTGAAGACACCCGTCTTCACTTCCTCTCCTAAAAACGGTCATATCTTGGGTTCCAAGAAGCATGGCTGCTCCAGCATTAGCCATGTGTCATGGTGGTCCTTGGTATCTTGCCTTGAAGATGAGCTACAGTGACAGGTCCTTAATTGATGTGCAGTTTCCATTTGCTTTTTTATGTTACTATTTTGGGCCAATTATATTTTTTAAAAAAGGCACTTCTTTTTTCTTTTACTTGGTTCATCAAAAACAGGAAGTCAAAGGTATGAATACTCTTCCTGTGAATCAACAGAGAAAACTTTCTCGTCTGTGCCCATGAATATGCAGCCTAGGGCCGCTAGACTTGCTACTGTAAGAATGGGGGGTTGCAAGCTGGACCCTGGGGTATTAAGCAGACAGGGATGGGAGGTGGGACAACTGTGTCTGTTGACGTTACAAGCTAAGCCTGGGAGGCACTAAATAGAGAGGCACACACTGTGAGCCAGAGAGGCACACACTGTGAGCCGGAGCGGCAGGGGGCGGAAGCCAGGGCAGGGACAGGCGGCTTCATTCCAGGGGTGTTATAAATAAGGTGACAGGCGAGTGCTGACTAGCAAATGATGCACTTCAGTAGCAGTCAAACTGGAATGATGGTCCTGGGCCTTCTGGGAGCTAGTAAGAGGGGTGGCTGGGGGTGGGGGTGGTGGGCAGTGGGTGTAGGAGACAGGGCTCATTTCAACACCTTGAGCTTGGATCAAAAACACACACACTATTGTTGGACAGACTCATTTGGCCTCACGGATTCAGTGCAGCACTGAGTCACAGGTCACTGATTTCTGATTAGCGGTACATATTTCAATATTAACCAGTGAGTCACAAGTATCAAGGAAAAGGGACTGATAGGGTTTCAAGTCATCCCATGATGTCACTGGAGTTGAGAGACAGTCCTTTCTTGGATGTTAAGGTGGCTGCTTGCCAGAGAGGAGCTATTCGGCACATTCTTGTCCAAACAGGCTGGTTGGTGTGTCTCTGGTGGTGTCCACCTGCCTGCTTCTTCCCAGGGAAGAGGTAGGATGAGTGAGATCATGGGCAGAGAATGTTTGAAGATCTGGAAACAAAAGGCCCTCTATATGTAGGAGCTATTTTGTCACTATCCCCTGTCCAAAGTAAATAGCCTTTTCTGCTGCTGTTGATGGGTGCTGAGAAAGCATGACAGCACCTGTGCCCAAACTTGTCTATAGCCCTCATCTCCTACCAGCTTCCACCTGGAACCTGTGCTCATACCAGGCTTTGAGCTCCCCGGGAGCATCTCTCTCTTCCTGTTTACTTGCTGGACTAGCTTCCTGCAAAACCATGGCTTAGGCATCAGGCCCTCTCAGCATCACCAACTCAGATGCTCTGAGCCACTTATCTGGGGTGGTCCGTGAGGGCCAGTCCTTCTCTGCTGACAACATTTGTGGCCCTTGGTCTTGTTAATCTCTTCACTCTTTCATCAAGATTGTACTGAGTGCCTATCATGTGCCATGCACTGTGGGATGAGTTAGGCATACAGAAATGAAAGAGTATGATCTGCGTCCTGGAGTGGCTTCCAGGACAGTGGGAGAGAATGGCGCATAATCCAACCAGTCTGTGCAACAGGTACAGGTGACCAAAGGGTAAATGTGATTAGAGGGGGATATTATACCCTAGGAGATATCTAGGGAAGTACTTCGATGCATTTATTGCCAGATCTAAGGGTTACACTGAGCCTAAATCTCCATTTTGGTAACTTTAAGTCATTTATCCAAGTTCCTCCCTGTGGAGCCACACAGAGCAAATTACATGCCTCTTCCGTAATGATGGAACTTTGGATATGTGAGGATGCCTGGCTTCTCTTCCAAGGGCAGTGGTCTCATGTCATTGAGTCCAGACCCATCTCTCTTTTAATTTCTCCCTTCTGGATATAGCTTATTCCTCAATGTCTTCAACAAAGTGGGAAAGCCAGGACCCAGTGCAATATTCTGGGTTTAGCTGGAGAGAAAAGTCAGAAAGACAAATAAATGAGGAATAATGAAAATATTAAAATAAAGAGGAGTCTGGCAGTGCGTGTGAATGTGTGTGTGTGTATGTAACGCATGGGTAGAAAGAAAGAGAAAGTGTTTTCATTTTTAATTTTATGTATTGCAAAGTCAGTTCAAGGACTTTTTTAGTATAGCATAATTGATTTTGACTGTCTTGGATCCTAATATATATGCCCGTTCTCTGGCGTATTTATGTTAAAGTCTACTTAGGAAAGCTTGGGGAAAATATCTGAGCTGCATCTCTGGGCAGGTACTGTGGCTTTCTGTCCCTCAAGTCAGTCTTGACCTCTATTTGATCTTCCTCCATTAGCCATGGCCTCAGCAGCCTGGGTGATCCTCCATTTCTAAGTGACTTCCTACTGGAGTCATTACATGGCTTTCTCTCTGTGTCAAAGCCACAACCAAGCCCTGTTCTGATGCAGATAGCCACTGAGAAGGCTGGTGCAGACAGCTGCAGGGGTGGCCATTCCATTTACAGTCTCTGTGAATAGTGCACAACATAAGGCATTCACTCCTTCACCATTCTGAGAAGTGCACAATCTGTGCAACCACACATTGCACCTGGATGAAGATCTCCTCTGATGTCTGCCTCTAAAGCACAACCCAAGAATCCTGTTTCTAATTCATCCTGGGAAACTGCCAATGTGTCAGAATTTACCTGCCATAGGTATACTAGATTGGCACTTGGCAGCTAACTACATATATCCCAGAATCCCTTGCAGCTAAGGTAATAGATGTAATGCAGCTTACCCACTAAGATGCACTCAAGCAAGATTCGAAAAGGGGAAATATGACAAAAAGTCAGATTTCTGCAGCTTTGGCTGCTATTGCTGACGGGTGAGGTCTTAAAGATGCTGTGCTTTCCTGTAGCAAAATTCTATTGTATAGTCACCAGCCTCAGGTGAGTAGAGAGGTGATTTTAGCAGTGTGTTGATAGTTTCTAGACCTACAGCTCTGGGGCTATATTCTGGAGCTCAGTCATTCCTGTGGCAGCTGCTGACTCTCCACCTCCTGGTTCAGGGTAGAGGAAGCAGCTCCCCCCGTGGGCCGGGTCAGCAGTGTAGGACCGGGGGCATTCCTGGAGAGCCAACCTGGAGCCTATCCTTCTAAGCCTTCCACCACTTTTGTAAGTGCTGAATTCCAGGTATTACAGCCCCTTCTGTTTAAAATACCTGGAGCATTTTCTGTTTCTTGCAACTAAACCCTGACATGTAGATTGATCAAAGGTAGTGTCTGAAAGGTGATTCCAACTCTTTCCCCTTAGTTAAAAAGTATCTTGCGATTGCTCTTAAAGAGCACTGCGGTAGAACTTGAGTTTAGTCCGGCGTCTGTTGCTTCTACACCCATGCCTGTGACCTTGAATAAGTCACTCTGCTCTCAAGTCCTTTTCCTTATCTGTCAAATTAGGCAAATCATACTTGCTTTGCATGTGTGAGTATAAGTAGAGAGAATGAATGTGAAAATGGATTTCAAGCAATAAAACGTAACTACTGTCTTTTCTCCTCAGCCTAATATATCCCCCAACAAAACCCAAATTTTCCATTCACAAAGTATCAGCTAGAAAATAATGTCTATTTATCACAAAATGAGAAATAGTACCAGATGTCCTGTCTCACATTTTATTTAGGATTCCCTATGGCTCTTTTCAAAGCAAAGACCCTGAGACTCTGGAGAGAGTTGACATTTATGCAATAATTTCTGAATGAATAAGTGGAAAGTTGGTGAAGTCAAGGGACCTTTCAAAGTCAGACAACGATCAAGATAGACATGAATATTATCTAGCATGTGAACTCAGTGGCTTACAAAGAAGTCCTGTGGAAACAGAAGATGGTTGATAAGTCAAATAATAACACGTTGATGGCAGACCATTCACCCCCCATCCAATAGCTGTTGACTATCTGCCTTGTGCAAGGCTTTCTGCTACACGTCGGACCCTATGCTAGATGTTAAAATAAGGACATTAGGGAAAATTCTGTTGTATGTAAATTATATATAAGTTAACCTGACTCAATAAAAATGAAGATAGCGAAATAAACATAATGAGTTACTCATTTTCCATTCCTAACAAAGCCTGTTTGCCATGTATAGCAGACCCACTGCGCAGCAGGCTATAATTCACTCCTCTGTGCAGATAATTGCTCTTTGCCACACCCGTGCCTGCCCTCACTCTGCTGTTCCTTCTCGTGGGAATCCCTGCTCATCTCTGCCTACCCAATTCTTGGCTCCTTTAGGGCCCTGGTCAAGGACCGCCTACTCTGAGAAGGCTTTCTTGATTCTCTAAGCCTAAATTAATCCCCCTCTCTGCTGTCCTACTCGTTCATGTATGTTAACTCCATTATGGCTCATTCTTCTGTCTCATGTTAATTTCTGTGTTAATGATTCCATTATTTTTTAGTTATTTACATATATGTGTAAAATATTTCTATATTTTAGTTAATCGAACCTCACACAGTGTAGCAATGTGTAGGTAGTGTAAAAACTTTGCTGAATTCAGTTTTGCGTGGCTCTTCCACACATTTTACTGCATTGAATAGTAGAAAGAAGATAGCTATGAAATAGATATGAGCAAGGCCAAGCAAGAACTAAAACTCTAAGTCTCCATCTTTCCTATTATTTCCTGTCCTTTTTGTAGCTCTGCCTGCCTGTCCTCGCCACCTGGACAAGTGGACAAGGATCTTGTTAGAAGCAGATAATATAATACAGTAGGCAAGGGGTCTTAGAACAACAGGAAACAATGCCACCTTTTCAGCTTTAAGACTAATTCTATAGAGTGCCAGATACACGAAATTTCAGGGAGAAAAAAGGGTATAACTTATTCAAATCGTGATTAAACTGAAAAAATGAAGTGCATACATGTATTCTGTAAGCACTTGCCCGGTGCACATGATGGAGTTACTATTTTAGGGGATGTGTGTATCCCCTCAAATTAAGGAAGAGGGTGAGAAGAATAACAGAAAGACAGGAAAAAAAAACTTGAGAAAGAGTAGAAGGTTTGCAATTGCTTCCTTAAAGAAGGGAAATCTCATAGTCGTTAAAAAAACTATTAATGCTATAAATGATAATTACATACATTTGTATAGTGTTCTAAAGTGTCTAATTTTTTTATATGCATTATTTCATTAGACCTTTAAAGTAACCCTGTGTGGTAGATAGGGCACAAGTTTACATACGAAAAAATGGATTAAGTCCAATAACGTGTTTCTTTGACCTCTTTGAATATACCAAATTTTGCTGTAAATGATTTAGAGAAATATGCCTATCTAAAAAATTTATTAGCTGTCATTTTGCTTCAAAATGTCAGACTACACCGCTAATGAGCTTAACACACGTTAGTAGCTTAGCAGCTGGGTCAGAATCAGCCATGTTATCCTGGAGCAGATGGAAAAATAAAATGATTTCCTTTGAAAGGAGGGATTTGCTCTTTTGGGTTACAGTGTTGGTGTGAGCATGGTCTTGAAGTGTGTATTTAGCTCAAAGTCTGTACAAAGCAAAAGATGCTAAACATTTGCTTCCAGACATCTGTTGGTCTCTCTCTCTTGTAGTGTATATATCCACACGAAACAGACACAGAGCCCAAAGAAGATGGGAAGCAGATGTGAAATGCTCTGAACTGGTTACAGGTGAGTGAGGACCAAATCTGGTTTACTTTGAGCTCTCTGTACAACTGGTATGATGTCAACTAGAAATCAGCCAGAACATGGAATTTGAGGAAATAGATTAGAAAGCAATTCTCTTTTGTTTTGAACAGACACATGATAAATAGATGAGTATTTAAAATATAGCATAATTTTTCCAGTTAGATATTCATTTGTTTAGCTAAAAAAGTATCACTGTGCTATGCACTGGGGACACATGTATAGAGATGACATGGTTCTCATCCTTGAGGAGCCCACAAGCTAATGGGGAAGATGAACATGCAAATAAAAACAATGTAATAAGAACATCTATAAGAGTGGGGAGGTGGGAATGATGACCTGTTTGAAGGGATGGGGAAGGCTTCTTGGAGGAGGTGATGCTGGAGGGTGAAGAAACTAGTTTCTGTCAGTGGAGAGAGGGAGAATTATTCCAGGCAGAGGAAACAGTATAGGCAAAACCACAAGCACATGAAAGGTTGGAATGATTTGTTAAAATGTACAGTGAATCATAAATAAATGCAAAAAATCCAAATTAGAATGGAGGAGATTACACATAAAAATGTATATAATTTCTAAAAGATGTTTTCATTTTCAAAAGCTTATCTCACATGTTCTATGCTAGAGAGCTCAGCTCTAGAGCAACCTGTCTCCAACTTTAATGTGCATAGAATTTGAATGAGAATCTTACTAAGGTGCAGATTCTGGTTAAGTGGATTTGGGGTGGCTCCTGGGGTCCTGTATGTCTATCGTGCCCCCAGGCGATGCTGATGCTGCTGGTCTGCAGCCCACTCTGTGAATATGAACAGCAAGTGGGAGAGGGCAGGTGATGAGCCTGGCAGCCAGTTTGAGGCTAGGGGTGGGGTAGGGTGTGTGTGTGTGTGTGTGTGTGTGTTTGTGTGTGTACTGTGGGCTAGATTTGATGCTGTTAGGCAATGGGTACAACTAATGTTTTTAAACAGAGTGGTGACGAGAGAATCTCTGTGTCCAGTGACAATGTAAAGAATGGCTGGGAGTGGGTAGGACAGGATGCAAGGATGGGAGGCTGCTATAATCTAGGGACTGAGCCAGCCCTGATGGCCTAGTGGTTAAAAGTTTGGTGTGCTCCACTTTGGCAGCCTAGGTTTGGCTCCCAAGCGCAGAACCACACCACTCATCTGTCGGTAGCCATGCTGTGGCGTGGCTCACACAGAACTAGAAGGACTTACAACTAGAATATACAGCTATGTACTGGGACTTTGGGGAGGAAGAAAAAGAAAGAGAGAGGAAGATTGGCAATAGACGTTAGCTCATAGAGAGGATAGGGTGGACTCAAGAGAGACTCAGGAGGTAAGTCAGACAGGGTCTGATGATCAAGCATGCTGAGGAGTGTAAGGCAGAGGGATAGGAGGAGGAGAGAACGACTTCTAAGAATCAGTCATCGAAGAGTGAGGTTTGGTGCTGCCATGATGAGGTATATAATGCAGGAAGAGAAAGTGGTCAGGTTTGGGATAGAAAGGAACCTATAGGTCGTCCAAGCAGAGCAGCTCAGAAGGTGGTTATGATTCAGACTCAACGTCCAGGAGAGCTGGATGCAGACCTGACATGTATAGGTGAAGCCACACTACTCAGAGAAAGAAGCAGAGAAATGGATGAAGGATTCGAGAAGAGACGGCCCAAGAGGTAGGAGGAGAACAGCAGGCAGCATTAGAGCGAGTAGAAGTCAGGTGCTTCCAGAAATAGGTCATGTCAACGTTAAACACTGCAGAATCATCGTGTAAGGATGAGGATGGATTTAGCACGTAAGTGTTTAAGACGACTTCAGCAGAAGTAGTTCCAGAAGCGTTGTGGATGCAGGGCCATATGCTAATAGGTTAAGGAGAGTCTGGTAGGCAGAAAAATAGCCCCCCAAAGATATACCTATCATAATCCCTAAACCTGTGAATACGTTATGTTACAAGGCAAAGAGACTTTGCAGTTGTGACTAAGGTACGAACCCTGAGTTGGGGAGAATATCCAGACGGGCCCAATCTAATCCCATGAGTCCTTGTAAGTAAAAGAGGAAGCAGGAAGAGTGGGTCAGAAAGACGGCATGACTACTCGACCTACTACTGCTGGCTTTGAAGACAGAGGAAGGGGCCGTGAGTCAAGGAATGTGGTGACCTCTAGAAGCTGGGAACTGTTCTTAGTTTACAGCCCCGAAGAAAATGAGGACATCAGCGCTACAACTGCAAGGAATTCTGCCAACAACCTGAATGAGTAGGGAATGGATTCTCTTCTAGAGCCTCCAGCATGGCACACACCTGCCCACTGAGACCTGGACCAGACTACTGACCTGCGAGACCGTAGGGTAACTAATTGGTGTTGTTTTAGACGCTAAGTGTGTCGGTAATTTGTCACAGCAGCAATAGGAAACCAATACAGAGGGGTAAAGACCTAGAGGCATGACAATAAAGAAAAAGTCAACTACTCTTTCAAGATGTTTGATGGCTGGAAATATAAGATTATGAAACCTGGAAATACGTTAATAGGAAAAATTTCGGAGTCACTGTCTTTGGAGCGGGGGTTGAAATGGTTTGAGCCCAAGTTATATCCAGACTTCTGACACCACGTCCTTTCTTCCCTTCACTGGATGAGGCTGATTGATACGGGAGATCACTGTATTTGCTGCAGAGACTCTAATACATCCTGGCCCCCCTCTCGCTTTATTTATTTATAAGTAGATTTTATTTTTTAGAGCAGTTTTAGGTTGACAGTCAAATGGAGTAGAAGGCACAGAGATTTCCCACATAGCCCCTCCCGGCAACATGCCCAGCCTCCTCCACCATCAACATCCCCCACCAGCGTGGTTTATTTGTTACAATCGATGACCCTACCTTGACACCTCACTATCGCCTAAAGTCCATCGTTTACATTAGGGTCACTCTTGGGTTCATGTTTTTTAACCTAAAAATAGAGAGATCCCACCAGCAACCTTTGGTACATTGATTGCCTGCTGTAATCACTCCACAGACCATTGGAGCCCACACTGTGGCTTGGCAGGAGTGCGCACATGCCGTTGAAGGCACCTTTAATTTTTCCTGCTCTGTCGCCTTCCATGTCTCCTGCTCAGCAGTCCAGCTATTACAATAAGTGCTTAATGTGTGCTCTAGCATTGTTGTGGTATCATTTAGATGACTGCATGCTGGGCTGACACAAGTCAGAGGCGGCAAACGCATTAAGGGCTCATGGTTATCAGCTTGCTGGGGATTCAGCCCATGGGATGGCGGTAAACCTCAGACGGTCCACTGAGACAGGATCCTGTTTGTGCTCTTTCCTCATCCTGTCCCATTCCCCTCACATTCTGTCCCTTATAAATGCTGTCTCTCTATGTTGGTTGAAGCAAATATGTACCCTGGCTGTTCCTCCAGTCTTGCCCACCCACCCTAGCAGCATAGAAATATCAATTGGTGAGGACGTTATTATTACCTTTCAAATGAGAAAGGGTTCTGGGCACTCGGGTAATGCCCATGGGCATTTTTAAACATCTTTTTTATAATTATATACATTTCAATGTACTTTTAAATTTCTGTGGATATTGCAATTGTTCCAATTATACTCATTTGCTTTTAAAACAAAGTTGCTAGAAACAAAGTCTGTGTGTATTTAGTATGTATTTAGTATGCCCTCAGTATAGCATCCAATGGCACACCATCAATTTCTTATTAACACTGGCAGAGGTCTATAAATCTAACCAAGCCTTTCTTTTACTCTTTCTGCATCTATCTACGTTTTTCTTTTCCATCTGTCATATGGAACTGAGCCTTTCTTTATGGTCATCATTCAATTCAATTACTAGGCTCACCACAGAGTGCGGGGCACTGGACTGATAATAATACCACCAGTAATACTTCTAATAATGCTCATTAGTCTAGGTCTCTCTGACAGGTGCTGTGGGGGGCCAAGCAGGTATCCACAGACACATGCATGGTTTTATGGGGTATGTGCGTGCTCTCCTTCCCCACAGAAAAGCACAGAACTCAGCATATACTCTTAGACCCCAAAGAATTCCCTTTATCCCAAAGGAGTACAATTATGAGGAGAAGGGAGTGGGAGGAGGTTACAGACAGTGGCCTGCCCACCCATGAAATTTTGCTCTGTGTCAGTGTGTATCCTTCCTGTCCTGGTCTCCTTATTCTAGGCAGTGGTGGGTCAGTCTCTCTATCTGCACATCTGGCAAGTCAGGTACTGGACAATACAGACAGATTCACAGCAAATTCTTTGCTTGCATGTACTCCAAATCTTTGGGACCACATCCTACTTATCCACCCTCCTACAAAGTTCTCTTCTTACCAGCAACATGAACACATCACCCCTTATTTCTTCTCACCTTCTTGGAATTCCCTGGTGGTTTTCTGATGTTTGAGGTGTGGAAAAATTTATTTGCTCATGAATTCAGCGGCTAGTATTTATTAAGTACCATGAAACATTAATTTTATCAGGCCACGAAGAGACTTTGCTGAGTAAGACACTGGTTCTAGGCTAAGGGAGTCCACCATCTGTGACTTATTTCTTTTAGCTTATGTTGCCTTGAGTTTGGGGCATTTGACTGAAGTGCATCAAATGTCTCATTGGATGGTCCATCCTGAAGGAGTGGCTGATGCAGGCTGGTGTTAAGTTGGATGTCTGGGCCGAAGTCTACTCCTTCTGAGCATCAGAGGGCATCCTGGATGCACTTAGAGTCTTCAGCTGGAGTGCATGAGAATAAGCCAGGAATGCCTTTGTTCATGCTCTCTCTTGACTTGTAGGTACCATATTGACCGCTGTGAGGGCCTATGGCTAGATGAGAGACCAGATGGACACCTGAGTCTCAGAGAAGCTGTCACCCTGCGACATCACTGTTATGGTCAGGTGTAGGCACATCTTGAAATATAATCTTAAATGTTAAGTTTGAATATTTTCAAAACTAAAAGCATATATACTTGCTTTCTATTTCTTTTGCAGTGTACCTAATTCAACACTACCAGTTACTAATTTGGATAACTATACTAATCTAAAAAATTCCTTCCTCTATTGTATGTAACACTGTGTCAGTGATATAAAAGCCAGGCAGATACAACATGTATATGAAAACTTAAAGGTTTACATTTATCGAATTTCTATTTGTTAATTGTTAATTAAATATTTTCTGTTTGTTAATTTAACTGAATTACTGTAGAACTTCACCCATAAAGGAAGGAGTATGTGTGAGCACTTTGAGGTTAGTTTGTCTACATCTGAGCAGTTGTAGACACTTTGGTGGTGATCACTGACAACAGGGAAGAAAGGAGTGAAGTTGCTGAGGGAAGAAGTCAGGAGATGCCCAGGATGGTTTTGAGCGTTCAAGTTCCGTAGAGTAGATTGCGCTGGGGCTGAGTTTTGGGATTCCGTGGGTGAATATTTAGAAAGCTGGGTGCTGGTGCTTGGCCACAAATACCTGACAGAAGAGGTATGGATGGATGGGTCAGGCCAGGGGTACCATCCAAGGAAATATGATTTGCCTTCTTTTCATTTGGTTTCGCTCTAGGCAGAGCAATGATGACTGATTTTTATTCCACTTGTGCCCCCAAAGTACCTCGGAAAGCGGGTAGCCATTTTCCACCAATTTTGCTTTCCAGAGGTCGATATCCCTGACTTGCTATGGCTGGCTAGCAGCCTTTAGCCTCAGTGCAGCCACTCCTGATTTCACGCCTTCTGTGCATTCTTCTTCCTCTCGCACCTCCTGTGGACACAGAACACTTCAGCCACGGAGATCCATAACTACTTCCTCCTGGGTCTGAGGCCATCTTGGCTCTGAGAGCTCCCTGGGTTTGCTGACATCACCCTCGTGTGGAGGCGGATGGGCCTGGCGCTGAAAACATACATGTAATTGAATGAATTCTATTAAGAAAAAGGAAAAGAATAACAAAACTAACTCAACCAGACACACCTTCGGTGGCCATTGTTCAACACTCGGAACTTGCGTTTCTGTACCACGGGCAGGAAAGGAAGAGGCGGCTCTGGGAGGCATTTCCTAAGTACAGTTCGGAAACAGCCTGGGGAGACTGGAATTGGTCAAGGGGAAACGAAAAGCAATGCTCTTCCTCCAAATAGGGTGATTCTGAGGGAACCGATCTGAGGAAAAGATGTAATGACGGGAGCCTAACAACTAGGAAGTTCAAAACAAAATAAAACACTGTCATCACCACCTCGCCAGCCAGGGGCTTCCTAGAACCTAAGGGCTCTGCTCCTCCTCACGCGTTAGAGCCAAGCACATGCACTCTTCCACAGCGTTTCAGCATCCTCTTTCAGTGATAGATTCCAGCGCTGCACATTCCTCGGTCTGGAAAACTTTTCTCATGTCTAGCTCAAAGCCCGCATGCTGCAGCTGACGTTCATTTCTTACTCTGTTCCGGTGGAGATGGGAAAGAACCTGTCACCATTTCCTCCTTAAGAATCCTTCAGACACTTGATGACTTAAAAACAAATCTTATTTTCCCTTGGTCTTTCAGAACTTCTCTCTGACTCAGTAAATTCTGGAGAATCTTTGTCAAATGCTCAGGGAAACAAGCTGCAGTTACCAAGCAAAGTAAAAGTGCCGGAACCAGCACCCTGTTCTGGTTTGTCAAGGAAAACCCTTTACCCTGGAGTCTGGATTTTCAAACAGCGTGCGGAACACTGTTTAAGGAGTGTGTTGTTTCCCTTTTCTGGAGCCCATTGTGTGTGGCGTCAAAGACAATGAGCGGTTCCTACAGCTGCAGTTGTGGAAGTATTAAACCGCCCGTGAGGATCCCCGTGAGCTCTCAGAAAGGAGTAGAATTGCCGGGGGGAGATGTGTGTGTCGCGTGTCTGTGGTGGGTATAGAGGGGCGGGGGCCTGGGGGCCAACGATGCCCTTCCTTCCAGCCTGAAGCATTCACTGTCTCTTTCTGTCAGGCTCGGGAGGCTGTCCCCACAGCGACACTCACATGCTGAGGAACCGAATAATTGCTGGCAATATCTCAGGGACAGTAAGCCAGATTGGGCGGGGAGAGCATTCCATTATTATAACACAATGCCATAATAGGAACAAAATTCTTTTCCTATTAATTCTTATACAATAGGAATCTTAAAAAGACTTTTACACTGAAAAGGGGGGTAAGATGCAACCAGAGTTTGTGTCTTCACAACCAAAGTTATCCTATTCATCTTGGGGAGCTTCCACATGGGTCTTAGCTGTGGGCTCTGTCTGCAGTGCTGGCAAAGCTTATGGTGCACACACCTCCAACACCCCACCTCCCACCCACGAGGCGCTGGCGTGATGTTCACCCAGGGCAGCAAGGACTGGGTGTCCTCCTTCCTGTGCCACTTTCCCTTGGCCTCGCAGAACCCTGTGCGCACCTTGTCAATGTTGTTGACAGGCTGACTCACAGGCTGGGCATGGACGCTGGAACCCAGAAACCTGGATCCTGTTTCCAGCTTGGCTGTGGTCCCTGGTTTTGGTTTCCTACCATGGAACCCAGGTGGAGAAGTCATTGGGCAGGCGCTTGCCTGGGATGCCGATCTGAGGGGGATCCCAGGAGACGTGGGACTTTTTCTTCATAAAAGTGTAGAAAATGAATTTAACAGTCTTTCTGACCTCGTGCATCCCAAGTCCAATCTCGGACTTTGGCAATGGTGGGGAACGAAATATATTCAAGAAAGCTCTATGGACTCAAACAGAGTTCCAACACGTCTTTGACAGTAATTTAAATTCTCACCCTTAATTTATTGTTGTACTTATTTGTCGAGCATACATTTATTTCGAATATTTAATGAGAGCCCTTCATAAAAATCTCCATACACTTTAAGTGCACATAAGCAGTATTCTTCAAGCCTCGCAGGCCTGCCTGAGATCAATTTCTTTCCAAGCCCCCTGCAAGGTAGGGGCCACTTGGGCAGTATTTCAGACTTTCCTAATAACACCTGTGGGGAAATGATGACACATTTTCTTATTTTCTATTAGGCTTATACTTGTTCTTGGGTTGAAAGGGACTCCATATGTAAATGTGATTATTATCCTCTGAATTTCTTCTGTGCAGTTGAGCACCAGAATCTCCTGGGCTGTTTGTACAGGGTTCAGGCCTGAATTTTAACAGTGAATATTAACTAAGAAAAGCAATAAAATCCCTGAAAAATTAACATTGCTAAAGACGATCACAAGCCCCCAGGGTCTACAACTCTGAGGGTCACCAATAAGTGACCATGATTTAATGAAGTGGTACTCCTTCTGATTAGTAAGAAATGCCTGGCGTCTTCCACAGCATAAATACCCTGTTTCTGAGCGTGCCAAGCAAATGCTTTCAGGGGCTGAATTTTCTCCCAACTCTAGTGAGCTGGCAGTGGACAGTGGAGGACATTCTGCTGAAATCGGGCCATTGGGAGCTGAAGACAAAGGCAGCTGATTCAAGTGCACCAAATTGGAGTTTCTCTAATCAAATATATTAAATTCACCATCATTCTTGATTGTTTTAATGGGAAGAAAGGGCAGCTGTGCCCTTCATTTTCTAAGCATTTTATTTAGTGTCGTGGGGAGAGGGAAAGCCGGAGAGGGAAAACAGGGTGGGAAGGGAAGAGGGGTAGAGACGGCTAAGAAAGCTACAGGAAGCTAATGTCTTTTGTCTTAAAAGTAAAATGATTTTTCATGCTGTTCAGATCCACACAGAGAGTTCCCAGAGCCGTCACTCATGGCGAAAAACCCAAGATAACCAGTTTATAAAGCACGTTACGTGGAAAAGGAGCCAGCAAACGGCTGGGGGGGCCTTGGAGCACCAGGGCAAAGAGACACGGGTGACCAGTGCTAGACAGATTTGCTTCACTGGTTCCATGAAAGCCTGCTCCATTGAGTATTTTCTCGCCCTGCATATTTGTGCTTTATACAAAAGGATTTAAATTTCAAGACACTTTGGGCAACTTATTTCCACTCCTTTGTAACCAACAGCAGAATTCACAAAAGGGGTTTTTCACTATTTGAGCAATAGGATTCAAAATTCTGGTTAAGAAACTGATGGCCCAACCTCTTTTTTTTTTTCTAAGACAGTTTAACAGAAAATCCAAGCGTGGTGCTTCCTGCCCAGAGCACAGCACTACACACAATGTCTTAGTATGCACCTCCAGCTTCAAAGGAGAGCTCGGGCACATGATGTCACTTCCTCTGTCTGCTGAGTTGATAACAGGATGAACCTGAAGGAGATATGAACCAGACATTCCACTGTGTCATTAATTATTTCACTCTTTTGTAAGACGGCGTACTTAGGTAGATGTTGTTTTTGTCCTTAGAGCTTTGCGCACACAAATGCACTTTGCAAAGGAAGCAGAGGCTCAGGATGGCAGCGTGGGGCTCATAGGCTCACACAGGCTAATGTGAGTCATCCAGAGAGAGGGCTTTGGAAGCTGGTGCCTGTTACAGCCTGAAGCCAGCCTGTTTCTGAGCTGGAATGTGAAAGGCAGCTGGCTGTGTCACAGGGGCAGAGAATAAAGCCACAGTGTAAAATGAAGATACAATTCAGCAAAGAGAAGATGCTATTAAAATGGTTTCTGCTCCTCAGGCAGCTTCTTTTGGAGGGCTCCCTTTTGGGAACAAGTGACAGTATTCCATGTCTTAGGGGAAAAAAAGGAAATGGGGGTTCCTTTCAGAAAAATATCCGAGTCTTTTTAAATGTCCACATTTGAAGGGAATCAAAGGGACCGTCATAAGGCAGAGTCTGTATACTCAGGGGCATTGCATCAAGGGACACAACGCAGGCCAGATGAAACTCTTCATCCTTTGGGGGAAATCTAATAACTCAATCAATCAGCTCGGGTCTCCTGTCATATGCAGCAGGCGTCTAGCCCGTTTAGGAAGTCCCTTCCTTTACCATGAGACAGCTGGGTAAGGCCAGCTCAGGGAGAGGAAGAAATTGCCAGTGCATTCCTCCCCATGCTCCCTCCCTCTCTCACACACAAGGCCCTTTTGTCCCTGTGGCCCCCCTCCCTCTGGGCATGGCCTGGGCTGGATGGAGGCTGTTGCCAGGGAGTCACTCGGCTCCTAGCATCTTCCTCTTGCAGGGCTGGGCAGGGTGAGCCCCCTGGTCTGGCTTGGATTCGCACCCAGAGCTGACAGGCTCTGTGGAGGCATGCACTGTTCACAGCCTGGGTCTTGGTGGGGCTGAGGGTGGTTGTCTCTTGCCACTTGTGGTTAGGGCCTGAGGCAAGAAGGAGGGTGCAGAGGGGTTTTTGAAAGCATCGGGGCCACAGAGAGAGCTCAGGGCCAGGAGCAGAGGGACTGAGTTGCAGCCCAGTTCTATACTAAGTTCACTGAACGAGCCTTGGGCAAGTCACAGAACCTCACTGTAGCTTGGCGTTCTCTGTGAAATTAGAGGCCGGAGGAGATGACGTCCAAGGACTCTTTCAGATCCAGTGGCGTGTACCTCTCAATAATTGCTGAGGACACGGGATAGAAAATACTGCGGCTTCCAAGTCTGAATCCTGACTTCACCACTATGTTGTTTTGTTCAAGTTATAAAGCTTCTGTTTCTCTTTTGAAAATACTGGGTTAAATCATATCTGCCAAACAAAGATGTTGCATGAGTTTAATGACCTGAATTACAAACACGAGTCTAGTCTGACTCCTGGTGCACAGTATGTCCTTCTAAACATGGGCTGTCCTTGTGACCTAAATGGTGTTGACTGTCAGAAGAGAAAAGTACTTAATAAAAATCCGTATTAGTCCATGAAGCTAGAAATCTAAAAAGAAATTATATAGCACTTCCATATCTTAGGCATCTTCCTAGAAATTTTAATTTCAGAGACAAGTTGGAAAAAAAATTAGGATTGCTTGCAAGGTAGAACTGTCAACTTTTAATTTTGGCCAACTAAATTGGTTAGAAAACAATTCTAACCTGCTCTCACCATCATTTCAAAAAATAAATGGCATAGCGGCCAGTTTTGACCAGGAAAGGATACTTGTCTTTGTTAAACTGACATGTATGTCACACACGTATTTTTATTATACGTAAAATGTACATGAACATTGTCCTTCCTTTTCCTTCTGTTTATGATTTACCGTGGATGAGTGACAGTTCATCCCATTCTGCCACCAATGTGGGGCTGGTCTTGGGAAACCACTGTCTTAAGGAACAAATTTAGTTTATTTGTGTCCCTTTATGCTTTTGTGTCAACTAGTCTCTACTGTTTTATTTATTTTCCCTTTTTATGTTTCTCTGTGCACACAAACACACAGATTTCATTCACGTTGCTTTAGCCTATCCAATCTACCCTGAAATTTCCAGAAGGGAACAAAATGCTTTGTAATTGTAAAAAATTTCAATTGCACAGGTACTGTTCCTCCCTCCCACTTGCAGTGACGGTTCTTGGTAGCACACGGAGGCCACCTCCAGGAGAAAGGGCCCCTCCTTTCACTGGCTTCCACAGCATTTCGGGGCTGCCTGGCTTCACTGGCCCCTCTGGGCAGAGTACAATGTACAAAGAAAGCAAAAGTGGCCTCCTACCTTTTCCCCTCCTGTGGACCCACTTTGCATGGTGCATCCAGGGGGCTTCTGACCCTCTCCTGGTCTCAGTCACAACTTCTCTTCTGAACTGGCTCAGCTCCTAGGAAAGAAGGGCTTTTGAGCCAGTTAATTGGTCTCTTAGCCAGGACTGCTCCCTCAAAGCAGGCGCCTGGGCTGCTTTTCATCAGCAGGGAATCTGGGCCGTCACCCCCAGAGTGGAGTTCCGGGCAAGTGCTAATGGAGCAGGAGCCGGATGGGAAAACTGGACGGCTCTCTGCCTCCTACTGATTCAGGTTCTCACACTGTGGCCTCATGTGTTGTGAATTATAGACATACCAAACACACCCACAATTAAATATAAGCACCAAAATGCTCTTGAATGCCAAACGCGACTTGAAATGTTCTCTGGATGCATGCTGCCTGTGCATGGCTTGCTTCCATGAGTGCCAATGCGTAGTGAAGCTCGGACGAGCTTGCCCTCCACCAGCTTGCCTTGTTTGTGGTGCTTCCCTTTAACTTCCACCAGGAACTAGGGTTGTGCTGCAATCACATTTTCCCTGCAAGGGGAATGACCCTTCTTGTAGACATATTTGGCCTTCATGGGAGGTCTCTCCACGGTCAGAAAGAAACTCACAGAAAAGCCATTAGGCCCGATATCAAATCTCTTTCTGGGGTAATAGATGTCAGGGCTACTCGCCGAGATCTGAGGCCTCCTGGAGCTGAGTGTGGCTGAGCGCAATGGTCCAGCTGGCCGGCCACACAGACGTCAAGCACGGTCTCACCACCAGGGCCCAGGTCCTGCAATATGCAAATCACAGTCCTGCGCAGAGAGCAGCTAGGGTCTTCCTTCTCTCCTGCTCCCTCCTCACCCGGGCCCTGCTGCTCTGCTCACCGGGTTCTAGTTCTGGCAATGTGCGGTGGAAGACGCCAGCAAGGAAGTGGGGTGGGGTCTGCATCTAAGCCGGGCTTTATCTTTTTGGGCTTGTGAGTCTCTTTTGAAGAGACATAGAGTGTAAAGAACAACGGTGCTTGTTTTTCATTTGGGAGGTTCAGTTCTATCAAGAAGCTTCTTAAGTGTTAAGAAGCTCGCTGAGGTTGGCACCCTCTCCCTTCATGTGGTTCGCAGTTCCCATGTTTTACTTATTTTTGATGTGGTAGCTGTAGCCAATGAAAGCTAGTCCCCTCCTCCCCTCCCCCAGCCCCAGTTCAAAGTTATAAACTGAGAGTTTTTGGTTTCTGTCTTCAACATTTCCTCTCTTCGACGTCTCTGCAGGGCCGAGAATGCCATTTTTGCAGTCACTCCCAGGAGCTTCAACTCTCATGATGTCCTTTGCTCATTAATGGGGACAGTGGGACATATGGGAAGGGAGCCAGGGTCAGGGGTGTGGGGCTACCTGCCTTGGCAGACATTCCTGAGTCCAGACCAGGGGCCAGGCACTGGCCTGGGAACTGAGGATACAAAGACCAGCCAGCAGAGACTCCCACCTGGGGCGCTGCAGCCATCTTGGGGACAGAGAGAGGTCTCCCACCAAGAGGTCTCTCTGGAAGGTGACCAACAGCCTTTTAATTGCTGAATCCAAAGATCCTTTTCAGTTCTCGTACTTCCTTATCTCTCTCTCATTCTGGGCCTGTTGATCACCCCTTCTTTAGTCGATATTTTATTCAATAATACCTATAAGCGGCTAATTCATATGCCATGGAAAATGGTACAGCAAGATGGTTAAAAGCAGGTTATGAGGTCGTAACATCTGTATTCACACTCAGCCCTGGCTTGTCTTAGTTGCGTGACCCTGGTGAGTTATGCAGCCTCTCAGGGGCTCGATTTCCTCACCTATTAAATGGGGCTAATAATATTACCTGCCCCATAAGGTTTTGTGCAGATTAGATGATACAGGGGATGTGCTTAGAACAATGTCCTGGCACTTTGTAGGTGCTCCATAAATATTGGCTGCTGTTATTACTCTTATCATGACGCTGTGCTAAGCACTAGGAATACAGCCGTGAACCCAGTAGTCGTGGGTTCTTCTCTCATGGAGTTTACAGAGCAGTCTGGGAGACAGCCATTCTACAGCGGCTGTCAGTGTGCTAAAATAAAAACAGCAAGTACTGAGCTGTGCTGCCGACCTGCGCTGCTGCACAGTTCTGTTTCCCAGACTCTCTAAGCCTTCTTTCTCTACTTCCATCCCTGACTTGTCTTCCTCTTTGGTTCCACAAAGCAGTGACTCCACAAGATTCTGTGATTGTTTCTTCCCCAGGCCCCTGACAGCCACCCCAACTGTCCAGCACAGTCAGCAGTGAGGCCTCAAGATGAGCTGAAGGCTTCGTGCCTGCTCAGTCAGGGGTCGTCCTGCGGTGGGGGTGGGGCAGTAGAAGGAGGTGCCTGAGGGTGAGGGCAGGCTTCCTTGTCGGAGAGAGATGGCTTCAGATGACCACCTCTGTTCAGCAGTCAAGTCTCCTGCCAGCCATCTAACCTCTCCATAACTCATTTCAATCATCTCTAAAAGGGACATGATAATACTCTCTATGTGGGTTAGTTGACTATGTAGATGTATTCTCAACTATATATACACCGTACACACATATGTAAGCATATATATACATATGTGTACACATACATACATATATGTCTATAGGTGTGTATAGATGCACTTATATAAACATACATACATGTATATGAAAAATCTCAGCTCAGCGCCTAGTCCGTAATAAGCACTCAGTCAATGGCAGCTCGAGTTCTAGCTGTTACTATGAGCTGAGCATCTCTGTGGGTTGTGGTTATCAGAGTACAGTTTCTGGAACACAAAAAAGTTGCCCTGTATAGTGTTATTCAGCCTTGTGTGGTCACTAAGCTAGGAATATGGGAGACAAACTTGACAGAGATGGGCTCATGCCCTTGATGGAGTTCACGGTACAGATCTGCATACAGGTGACTCTAATGCCAGCCAAACTCCAGAAGACAATCAAATTGAGGATGCGCGTCAGACGCTCAGAGAGAAAACAGTTCTGCTCAGGCCATCAGAGGAGGTATCTTTAAGTGTAGCCACAGAAAAATGTTGATGGGGAGATGAGGCTGGAGGAAGGGCATTCTTATCAGAAGGCAGAGGAAAGCCTAGGAGAAAATGCACAGATTTAGGGAACTGCTTCACAGGTTTGGTCTCTGACCATGGTGGCTGGCGCCCAGTGGGCATGGGGGTGCTGCGACTGGAAGGCAGGCTGGAGTTGCAGTGGAGGGTTTTAGGCTGTCAAGGGGTTTGCAGCTAACCACACTTTTGAGCTAAAAATATGTTGTCCTAGAATGACTAGACAATTCCATCAGGAAGATCCTAGCTTGTAAGGACAAGGAAAATTTAACAAAAGAAAGAGGATTTATAAAATAAAGAAATGAAGCTGAGTTGAATCTGCCAGCGACAGCACCTTCTTTGTTTCTACTGGCAGAGGACTCCATCATTAAGTCACAGCACCGTGGCCGCTGCCATCAGATTAAATTGTCAACAGATTTCCATGTGTAGCAGAAACTTTAAACTTGTTTTATTAGTTAAAAAAGGAACGTGGTGCCAAAGCCACAGACTTGGTGTTCTTAAGCTTCGGTATTTGAGCCTGGCTACGTGAGGAAATAGTCTAAACACCGATCTATCCCTGTCTGACACATCCTCTATCCACACGAAACCGTCCAATGGCTTCTCATTATCTAATGAATAGTTCCCAGACTCCTAGGCATGGTTTACAGGCTGCTTTAGCCCTTCAGTCCAGCCCCTTGTCACTGTCCTGTGCCCCTGTATTCTGGCTGTATTTAACTGCCTGTAAATGCTTGAACCATGCTGTGTGTCTGCTCTGCTCTGTGCTCTCCCTTATCTTCTTGGCCTGGTTGATCTCTTCTCCTTATCCAAAGGCCTGTTCTGACGCCCCCTGCTCCAAGAAGGCTTCCTGATCTCCCGTCTCAGGTAGCGTCCCTCTTGTTCTTGCACCGTGACCTGTGTCCATCTTTATAATCATAACTCTTCTGAAAGTTTGTGATTACTAATGGAACAGAACATCTTCCCCACATGCTCGTGAGCTCCTTAGGGTAAGAACTGCTTCTCTCATCCTTCTATCCTCAGTGCCCAGCACATGATGTGGATAAGAAAAGTTCCTGAATTGAAGAAGAACCATCCTAGGAATCCAAAACATTGTATTGTTTGCCTCGACAAGACATTAAGATATTTTAGGGGCTGGAGACAGCATCTAATCTTGAGTACTTTGTATGAAAGAAATGAAAGAATCTATCCTGGGAATTCTGTAAAAAGTGGGGTCCTCCTGAGGATTTAAAAAGTGTTGACATTGACCTAGGCCAGTGTGCAAAGATGGTCTTGGACTTCCTGCTTCAGAATCAACTGGTCTGCCAGCTAAAGGTTCAGATTTCTGAGCACCTGCTTTATATCTCCCAAGTCAAATTCCTGGAGAATGAGGCCTAAGAATCGGCATTGTTAATACCTTCCGCTGGTGATTCTGAACCACCCTCAAGCCTGAGGACCCCTAACTTGGGCAAAGTCTCCAATCAATGTAATATAGGTGGGCGCAGGAGGGATGGGGAGGTTGAGAAGGATATTGCACCTTGATGTAGTTTTTATGGTTCAAGAATTCTCAGCAAGACTCAAACTCCTCGATTAAACTGTATTCTGTACAGGCTGTCATGGGAGGGCATCTAGACTTCAAAATTAAACCTCTTTTCTGCTCCCTTCATTCTACAATTTTTGAAACATTTACAAAACAAGGAACAGGACCAAGATTTTCTGAATGTCCTATTATTCTACTTGGATATTGGAACAAAGGCCATAGTCATGAGCAGTCAGAGCAGCTTGATAGGTGAGGGAATATAATTAGAAACAGCCCTGCCGTGGAGGGAGTGAGGAAGGCCTGGGTCCCTCAATTTGCAAACAGAAATAAATAGACTATTCTGTAGGGCCCCAGGATGACAGGTCCTCTGGTGTTTTGCCACTTTCTGGTTCCAAGGAGAAAATCACAAATTCACAGAAATGAGTTCTCAGCCTCCTGACCAGAGAGCTCCCATCAGGCTTCAGACTTCCTTCAGGCTGGGGAAGATGGGAAGGAATTTGAGCTGTGGTAGCTCTGGTGACACTCAGATAGGGGAGACCAGTGCCTTCCCTTGAAAACAGGAGAAAGAAGGGACTAAGGCCGTCCAGCTGGGCTTTTCTTGCTCCATCTCTCAGTGTATGAGAGGGCTGAACTGTTCCCAGCCTGCTATTTCCTTCCTGGGATGAACTGTGGTTCAATTACTGTGGAGACAGAAGGCTCTGGACCATATCGTGACTGAGATGAAAGGGAGTTAGGTGGTCGTCCCTTGATTGGGGTGGTTTGCTGATGGGTGATTCAGGTACCACGACATAACCATCTGGGGATAAAAAGACTTAGAGGTGAAACCTTGTTCAAAATAATGCTGTAAACACAAAACAAGAAACATCACCCAATAATAGAAGCATGGCTCTGAAAGTCCCCTCACCTTTGATACTAAAGGCAGGAAGAAAAACTGGATATATGTTGCCAGGTGGCTAAAGAGAAGATTAAGGGATGAGCCTCTGATGAATAAGGAGCTGTGATCTATTTCTTCATTTAATTTATTTTTTATTTTTTGAAATGGATAATGAGATAGAAAAACCTTAAAATTAAATTGACTTAGAAGCAAAGGAAGAAATTATTGCAAGTGTTTTTCTAGCTATTTCCCCAACAAATTCTTTTTCTTCATATGTGTATATATATATATATATATATATATATATATATATATTTGTATTTTGCTTTAATTTTTGTCCTCGAATATAAAATGACTTTAGCTAATACAGGATTCTAATCACATTGTAAGAATATCATAATAAAATTGTAACCTTTGACAATGACAAATCTGCAAGACATAGCAAGGTGCAGTGATTAATATTTCCTATGCGGGTACTTAAAACTCATTTTCCCTGGAGTAACTGAGAGAAGGTTCTGTGGGACAGAACTACATCTCAACTTTCACTTGCCTTCTAATGTCTTGAAGTTCTTGAAAATACAATCTAGAATAAAAGAGTAATAGTTAGGCAAAAGGATCTAATAGAAAATTTAAGTCTGGGCTTAAGAAAAGTCAATGTGTGCCAACCAAGTATAATGACAATAATACCAGAAAAAAAATTATGGATGATTATTTGCATTCAGATAGATTTTTCAGATTTGCTGCAGGGTTATTTTAAACAAATATTTGTCATGATTTACTTCTCTGTATTTTTTTTTCTACACACAATTTTTAGGGATAGTTTATCACATAAAACAAACCAAGTATATACTTTTATCCATTTGTTGAATCAGTACGTCTGCTACAACCCTGTTCTTTGAACAAACAGGGGTCACTCTTTTAGCTGTGGCTTGAAAAAACGAACATTGACATCAGGCAGGTCTCCACGATCTGCAAGGTTAAAAACCAAGGACTGCTGTTATTTACATCTCTTGGACAAGGACAGCTCATCTACCTGGCACGCTATGTCTGTGTGTGATTCTGGAACATAATCTATGACTCGGTTCTGTTAAGTATTGAAGGACTCCATGTATCTGTAGCCACTCAGACCCGTGATTGCCAGACACCAAAGCATACTACCTTGGCTAAGCTGTCTCCCTCTGTTTCCCTCGGAATATGCTTCTGGACTTTTCACTGAGAATGATATGTGGGTGCCTGCTGATGTACTTCTAGCTGGTGATCCTGGGTCACCAGGATACACAGAAGGATCACGTTGCATTTCTACTGTGACATGAAGCCTGGTAAGAAGAGATTGCAGAGAGGGCGATTTCTTCTAACTAAAAGGATCTTGTCCTTTCCTAGTCTATCCTCAGTAATACGATTCCCTCTTCCCCTCATCTACAATGATACTACCACTCGCACAAAGGTTAACACTCAGTCTGATACTCATCCATAACATTTATTGAGATCTTACTATGGGCCAGATACTGCATTCAGTGCTTATATAGTGCTGGACAGATAAGCCACAAACTGGCCTAAGTTGTTTTAAAGTGTTAATCTTCATAACAACTCTGAGAGGTTGTTAATATTATCCTCCCTATTTTACATCTGGGCAAACTGATGTAAAGAAAAAGGTTAATGAACTTGTCAAGGTTAAATAGTAAGCAAGTGGCAGAGCTCAGATTGGCACCAGAGTCCATGCTCTTAGCCACCTTGCTATGTTACCTGTGAAAAGTTTGTTACGTCTCTTAAAACATACTCTGATCCTACAAGGTAGATATATTAATGTCCTCATTTTGCTGATGGAGAAACTGAGGCACAGAGGGCCACGTCATTTTCCCAGCATCATACATTCAAATCCAAGCCATCCATTTTCAGAGGCTTCCTGCTTTTCCTCTTATGTGGGTCCCCTCAAGGTGATGATGCAGGAGACTGTTTTTTTTGCAGGTAATGTTAAAGAAGAACCTCCGTGCAAAGGGCTAAGGTGGTTAACAGCTATTGAAGGGTGGGGGATGTGATTGAGAGAAGCAGAGATTTGCAATGCTTTGCAGTCTGCATGTACCACGTCTACACCCTACTGAGTCTCATCTTCTTTCTCCCGGGACTTGACTGCAGGGGCAGTGAGGGAATTCAGATCTCTGGGCTCTGATTCTCAGATTCCATGTCTTTAGGAGTCAACGCTTTCGTCTGATGCTGGAACAACTTCTCTGGTTCAGGCTACAGTGCACCTGCAGGTTTCCCATTAAACTGCCTGCCGAATCAGGAATAATGATTCTCAGGGGGAAGAGAGATTATTTGCATTTGAATTAATGTTGAGTTCAGAGTCACAGATTCCTCATCAAGAAGGATTTAGAGCAATTGCTGATATCCTGGGGATCTGTGACCAGCTCATTATTTTCATCTCACAGGGTAGTACTCGAATTTTTAATTTTTTTTTCAAGTCTTCTTTGGAAAGTTTGGCTCTCTTTATCCCCATGATCATAATTATAATAATTTTGAAACATCAGTCTGCTCAGATATCAAGGTGTTGAACGGATAATTTCACTTTAATGAATTTGTCTCTTATGGGCTTATTTTTCACATCTCTCCTAAGCTGAATAGCTAACTGGTTAATATGAGAACTGTTCCGTTTCATTAGCTTCTCCCTGTTGATTTCCTTGAGGTGGAACTGATGCATTGCCAGTTGCAAGCCCTGTCAGCTCTTTCTTTTTAGGCAAAGCACGGATCCAAATTCTATTCTAAGGCACTGAGGCCAACTAAGGAGAATTAAAAAATGAAATAGTTTGATCATCCAGAGAAGCCACAGGATTCCTCATACCCGGTGGCTTCTGAGAGATTAGCAAGTGCTTGTCGTGGACGTCATAGACACTTGTACCCGAGGCCGTCTTGGGGAAACTGTATAAGGAAGGCCACAAAGTCCTGGCAGGAATGGAGAGGGAAAGAGCTTTCGCTGATAAATGCAGGAAGGGATAAGAGAAGGAGGAAGAAAGCAACAGGGTGGGAGGGGACCCAGGAGGCTTTGTTGAGAGTCTAGAATTGGAATATAACAATTGCTAACTTTTTAGGAAGAAGGTCTTGTGATTGCTGTGGTGGGGTAGGAGGATGTTCTGGAACATAGTTTAAGGTAAAAGAGAAGATGTCAGTGGATAACTGAGACTCCTGGAAAGAGAAGAGTGGTGCCTCCTTCATAGGGCCCTGAGTTCCGCTGAGGTGGAGAAATGATCAGTTAGGGTGCTCTGGGCTTTAAGAGAAAACCCGATGTAAACAATCAGGAGATGCATTGCCTCTCACAGCAAGAAGGTAGAGTGCACTTGAGGATTGTTTGATTCAATAACTGTGTGTCATCAAGGATCCAGTGATTTGTGTCTTTTTGCCCTATGTCCTTAGCATTGGTTTTATTCTTAAATTTGTTCTCCTCAAGGTTGTAGGATGACTACCAGCAAAAATTGGGAGTGTGTCCTTCCTTGCTCACCTCCCTAGGGCTGGAGAAGGGAGAGACTTTCTCTTTGTTCATGGAAGAAAAATCCTTCACTTCAGTCTAAAGGAGTCAATTTAGGCCTTGTCCGGCCCCAGCACCAATAGCTATCACCAAGGGAATGTCATGATCTGCTGGCTGAAGTCTGAGCTCCAAAACCAATCAGTGGCAAGAGGTGTAGGGTTACCTGGATTATACTAGACTAATCAGTGCCCATTTGGGGGCTGGCAATGGGGTCAGCTTTCTGTGAGACACACGGGCTATGCGGAGAAAGGGTGGAGTCTGAGGCAATGAAGAAGAAAGGACTCAAGTACCCACTATGCTAATCTACAAAACAGTGTTGCCAAAACACTACTGCGAAGAAGGTAACTGAAGTCTACTGACCCCAGGGGTAGAGCGAGACTAAATAGCTTTCCCCCAACAATCTGAGACCAGGCGATTTTGCTCGGGTGTTTACGAGCCCTCCAAACAAGAGAAAAATGGAAATGAAACCAGAAAGCAGAAAGCGGCACCAAGAAGTCAGCTATTAAAAGGAGTAGGTCTGTGTGTGGGAGGCCCTGTGTGCTGGGTGTGTCAGGTTGTGCCTCCCATCATATCCTGTAAGTCTTTAGAAGGATGGAGACTGACTGGGGCATGCTCTCTATGTTCCAGGACATGATGGGCCTTCAATATCCAATCAGAAGAAAGAGGGAAGAATGGGTCTCGGGTTTCCATGGTTCACATAAAGTGTCTTCTTGCTTGGTAAAACTGGTTAAACCAACTCTCTAGCAGTCATAGACTCTCTTGTGCCTTTTGTTAATTTTTATGCACATTATTTCAAGTGTACTTTTTGTCCTGTTAATTATGCAGCAATGTTTCATAATTGTCCTTTCTATATATTCTTCAGTTCACTCTTTGAGAATTATAGATTGGTGTCATCTTTTTAGCTGAAGGTTAGGGATGCATGAGGAGAGAGCCATCTTCTCCCAGATTACACAGCATTGGTATTACCAGTGTAAAGTTTAAGTAGCTGTGAAGTGGATGACAGATGTTCTAGGAAGAGCTGGATATGGGTAGAGTCACTTGGTGCAGTCAAGTGGGTTGAGCTTGAACTAGCTCATGTCCAGTGAGAGACACAACAGGGGCCCTATGAGAACAGAGGCTAAAAGTCTGGGATCAGGGGAAGACAGTGACAGGGAGGAGAGAGCTGCCAATGTCAAAAGTAAGAAAAGGCTAGGCTTCCAGTGTTAGGTGTGCAGACTGGCTAAAAAGTAAGTGACCCAGAGGGTAAAGTCAGGGTCTCAGACCCCTGAGAACAGCTAAGAGAGAGAAAAGACAGAAAGAATCAGGGAGAGGCCGCCCAGTGGTGCAGCGGTTAAGTTTGCACGTTCTGCTTCAGCAGCCCGGGGTTCGCCGTTCGGATCCCAGGTGCGGACATGGCACCGCTTGGCAAGCCATGCTGTGGTAGGTGTCCCACATATAAAGTAGAGGAAGATGGGCACGGATGTTAGCTCAGGGCCAGTCTTCCTCAGCAAAAAGAGGAGGATTGGCAGCAGATGTTAGCTCAGGGCTAATCTTCCTCAGAAAAGAAAAAAAAAAAGAAAGAATCAGGGATATACTAAGGCTCATGGCCAGAATCTTTGTGCATCTTCCTTTCTCTAAAATGGCAGCCTGGCTGATATGCCGATACAAATCTGCCTGTGTGGCTCTCTCTGTACCTGCCAATTGTTCCAGCCATGAGGTAAACACTGCAATACTATGGCCAGCAGGAGATGAAGAGCCAGGCCATTTCAGAGAGGCCTGAACCTCGCAATGGGGCATAAAGGCTTAAGGGCTTGTGAAGGACCTGTGAAAGGAAATGGAAGACGATGACAGGATGGAAGGTACTGGTTTATGGTAAAGAGGTTACTGAAGTTAATGCTGTACCAACTTTAATCCAGAGCAGGGTTTCTCAGCTGCAGTATTATGAGCACTTGGGGCTGGAAATTCTTTGTTGTGTGGGGCTGTCCTCTGCACTGTAGGAGATTTGGCAGCATCCCTGGCCTCCATCCGCTAAATGCCAGCAGCATCCCCTACCCCCATTTGTGACAACTAAAAATGTCTCCCAACATTGTCGCTACTTGAGATTTTTGTTCCCCAACCCTGGTGAGAACCGCTGTCCTGGAGTGAAGGAGGAACTCAAAGGCTTGGGAGTGATGGGGTCATTGAATGGATGAGTAGCTTCTCCCTAAGATCCTGAGAGACTGATGAAGGTTACCAAGCTTGGGCACAGATTGATTTACAGCTAAAGAATAAACTTTGGACCCCAATGTAGGCAAACTTGTAAAGGTGATTTTAGGACCAAGAAGCCAATTGGATTAAAACACTGGCAGGACTAGTTGGTGCAAAAAATGACAGAGATCAATTGAGAACTGACTTGGATATCACTAAATATCTGAGAGATAACCAAAACCACAGGCTATGTTACATGGGTATCATGACAATCACGCTGATAACAGGACTCCAAGTTGTTATGTACCTGTTAAGTACAGGAGCTGTGGCAAACACAGATTACACCCAATTTATAATCCTACAACTGTCCTGCAAGGCAGGAGTTGCGCTCATTTCGTAGATGAGAAATCTGGGCCTCAGACAGGTTCCCATGACTTGCCCAAGGTCTTGTCACTAGTCGTGGTAGGGGCAGGCTGAAACCCCGGTCTGTCTAACTCCAAAGCCAGTGCTGTGTTCTTTATAACACAACACATATGATTAGAATGTGGGGGGTGTGTTCCACAAAAACTGCTGTGAGACCTTAATTATCACGTATAGCACTGTGTGTGTTATATACATACATACTACGTATGCATATAGGCAGAGACCCTCGTAACATAGAAGAGCACGTGGTAGCTCACAAAACTCTATAGAGCACATGAGGCAGCTGGTGTTTACTATTGGTACTTCTGGTACCTAAGGCTCCCTGAGCCCTTTTGACTCCAAGCGGAGAGGAGGCTGGGTCACAGAAGCCACTCAGCTCCCCTGTAAGGAAGCGTCTATTGGTGGGGCAGGGGCTGGGGGGTGGAGCCTCTGGGCCAGGGCTGTTGGGGTCTGAGTGGAAAGTTCTCCAGAGCAGCTTCTTAAACTTTAATGTCATCTGCTGTTCTTGTTAAAATACAGATTCTGATCCAGAACCTGAAGTTCTGGTGGGGCCCGGAACTCTGCATTTCAAACAAGCTCCCTAGAGATGCTAATGCTGCTGGTCCGGACAACCCTTGGAGCAGCGAAGGTATAGCAGCAACAGGGAAGGAAATCTTAGTCTTAATGGCTCTTTGTAAAGCAAGTCAGTTAAGAAAGTCTTAAAGAAGCTACGGGACACAAGAGAGTCAAAGAAAGAATGCTAAGATGATGAGCGAGGAGACAGGGAGAAAAGGACAAATAGCACCTTCCCCATCTGATAAACAGATTATCAGAGACACAGGCGCAGAGTGGCTTGAAGCTTTAAAGAACAAGAGTTTCTGAGAAGTTTGTAAAATTACAACTTCATATAGCAGGTAGTAAACTTACGAAACTCGTTATCCCTAATCTTTAGTGAAGATTAAAAATACAGTTATGACGATGCTATAAATAGAAAGTAAATTACATGCTTGCAGTAGGTTACAGAGGGAAGGAAGGGTATTTTGGAACACCTGCCTAACCTTTGAGGTTGACACACATGTAAGCTCTGTGCTCATGGTTTCTAAACCAAAATAGGGAGTTATGATTCACAAGGGATTCCTTGTCTTTTTCCCCTGTCTCTGGGTGTAAGAGATATGGGAAGATGCAGTATGGATGCTGGAACATCAGCATTTCCAGGACTTTTTGATGGTTTCTGAAACAAAGTGTTAAACATTTGAAATGAGAACGATCCTGGGGAATCCAGGGTCTACGGACCTCCCTTTCAGATCACACATTGGGCCAAGTTCCCCAGTCATTCTGGTGTAGCGGGATGTGTGGAACGAAGACTTGATGTGTTGTTCTCTACATTGGAGCTGGCTCAACTCCCATGTGCCAACTCTGTATTCCATTGCAATAGCTCTTTTTTGCTGATTTCCTAAGGAGGCTCAGAGGATGTGTCTCTAAATATTCTGGTCATTGTGTCTACTGAATTCACTAATTTATTCCACAATTATGTGTAAATTATTGCGTGCCCAATGCTGGGTAAATAAAAAGAACAAAACCCTAGCTCTCTCTCTCATGAAGCTTACAATCAAGTGGGAAAAAAAATGTCAGCAAAGTTTGTAATTTTTTATTTATATTTTTGAAAACTTGTTGAAGAAGTGCTGTGAAGGAGAGTTTGCAATTACATACAGAGAGGGACATTCTCAGATGGGATGGTTCACAGAAGGCCTCCCTAAGGAAATGCCTTTCAAGTTGAAACTCTGAAAATAAGTGGAAGTTAGCTTGACAAAGAGTGAAAAGAAGAACATTGTAGAGATATATAAAGATGCTAAAACGGGAGAGAGTTTGAAGGCTAGTGTCAATGGATGTCATGATTGGAGTTCAGAGAACTGTCTTCTGTCCCTGGAGAGACCATTCACAGAGGACCTTCTAGGCCACTGTAAATTCAGTTTCCTTCCATATATGTATACTGGAAATCCATCAGAAGATTTTGAGCAGAGCTGTGCCTTCACTTGCTCTAGAGCTCAGTGTATTCCAGCCCTCAACCCCAAGATGGAGACACGATACCAAGGCTCAGGTTTGCATCTGGCAAGCTCAGCTGTCCAATGGGCACTGAGGGAAGGGCAGGGGCCCCTTCAAACATCCCTCCAGCTGGACACTAAGGGTTCTGTGTCACTGTCCAAGCTGTAAGGCGCAGGCTGACTTTGTGACAGAGAAGAGGGGTGGCAAAAACCTGTGAAACACATGAAAGAAAAGAGCTACACGTTTCCATCATCCATCCTTTGACATGGAGGAGAAGTGAGTCCCACCCAGAACGCTCAGGCATTTGTCATTCATTATGTTTTATGCTTACAAAGTCTTCTTCCAGGAGTAACAAGCAAAGTGCTGTAAAGGCTTCAAACACTATTTTATATTCCAGATTCTGTCACCTGCATGTAGTGTCCCCTCAGGTTTGGGGGATAATTTAGATTATCATCAGCTACAAGGATCAGCCTCTTTGTGGTAGCTGGTAGTTGAAGCTGGAAAAACTTTTAATTTTTTTGGCTTACCGTGATGAATAGAAAAATCACTTGCTTTCCTCTTTTTTTTTTTTTAACATCTTATGATGAATTTAGTTTGAAAGAAATGAATTCACGTTATTCTGATTTACCATAATCTCTTAGCCTATAGATGTGGGGCTTATTTTCAGCTCATTATAATGCCTTATGGATCAGGCATCCCTAAGGAATGAAGGGTGTTGAGTCTTAAACCAGAAAAGGGAAATCTTTCTTGTTTTTTTTTTGTAGACCCCTAGATAAATTTTCTGGTGATCTACTTGCAACCTGGGAAACAGGAAGGAAGACAGGGCTTGGAAGTTTGCCATACAGATTTTAGCCAAATCATTCACTTTTCTTGTGTCAATTTTAGCATAGAAAGTTTTCAAAAAGAAATTCCTATACTGTGTGGTATCCCGTCAACCTACACACCTCCCAAAAAGATGTCTTTGGCATCCAGAAAGAAGACATGAAATTCAGTATTTGCCTCCACAGGAGGGCATAAATCAGATTAGAGAGACTGAATTGCCTAAGACAATAAAGTCAGGATAACTGAGGACTTGGTCTTTATTCTACCCAAGAGTTATCCATATTTCCTGGTTTTCTGAGTATCGCAAATCAAGTTGGGAACTAGTTGGGGCATGATCTCATTCTATCTATTTTTTTTTGTAAGGAAGATTGACCCTGAGCTAACATCTGTTGTCAATCTTCCTCTTTGTGCTTGAGGAAGATGGTTCCTGAGCTAACATCTGTGCCAATCTTTCTCTATTTTATATGTGGGATGCTGCCACAGTGTGGCTTGATGAGTGGTGTGTAGGTCCATGCCTGGGATCCAAACATCCAAACTCTGGGCTACAAAAGTGGAGCATGCAAACTTGACTACTACACCACCAGGCCAGCTCCTCCTTCTACGCATTTTGATGCGAGATTTCCCCATCAATCACTACGGAAAAGGAGCTTCTCCAGATTGGCCTTGGAGATGAAGAAGAAAGTAAACACTCAGAAATCAGAGTTCTAAGGTCTCCATCTCTCTGTGAGACCTCAGCTCAAGAGTGAAAACATAAATAAATAAACAGACAGGAGCTCAGAAGAGAAGAACTGTCTGTGATACATAGAAACAATGTTGGAGAATGATCTTCAGCTTCATTATCAGTGATAACAATAATTAAAGGGTTTTGGAACCTCAGTGGTCACCACTGCACTAGTTAATAGTAATTATTGGATAATTACATATTATTATATGAAAGCTATATAATTATATAATTGTTATTATTAAGGATGATGTTGATCATTGTGGTTCCAACCACTTCTTCATTTATGGGGCCTCTTTTGGGATGATAATGAGATAATAAGGGATAAAGTCAAGAAGAGGGAAAGTATCTGGGCCAGGGCATGTTTGCTGGCCTCAGCCAAAACAAAGGACAGGGAGACAGAACCTTAGGAATCAGCGACATCTGTCCTGGACCAGTCTGGTTGGCATCTCTGATTGACCTGTGAGATAATTACTCTCAAAGAATTTCTGGCACAGAGTGTTCTGGCTTGATTGCTGCCCCCTGCCTTTGCAGAGCATCTAACTGGCATTGCATGAGAACACAGAACAGATGTGTGCGATGTTGTGCCTTGGTCTCTCCGCTGTCAGGGTGCCTGGGGACAGGCGGGAGAATGGGTTGCGGGCAAGGGAGATGGAGACAGAAAAGCCGTGATTACCAAGGGCCGCTCTGACCTGGAGGGCGATTTCCTAAGCCTGGTGCCCTGGACTATTTTATTGAGCCTCCTAACAACCCTCTAAGAGGAAGCGATGTGTTCTCATCCCCAGAGCCTGGAGCTGGAGCCTGAAAGACTAGAGTCAAACCCAAGCAGCAACTCTTTTGTGCTGTGTGGCTTAGGTGGTGACAATGCCCCTGGGTCTCTTTCCTCACATGTCAAGTAGGGATAACCATGTCCTCTCTGCAAGGTGGTTAGAAGGATTGAGACAATGCCAGCACAGCACCTGGCGCAGCCTGGCCTGTGACGAGTGTGTGGTAAGTGAGAGCTGTTGGAAGAAGAGGTAGAAAACATTATCTGCCTTCTGCTCTCAAGGGAACCAAGCCTCTGGGAGAATTTCATATTCAACTTTGAATATGAAATTTGCCCTGTATCACCATAGCTAGTAAATGGCAGAACTGAGACTTAAACCCAGGTCGTCTCATTTTGGTGCTAATCTCATTATGCTGAGACTCTGGCGACCTTGCCAGCCCCTCTCCTGTGGAAGTGGATGGTGGAGTCTGAACTGTCAGTGCTGCTCTCAGTTGCAATGTAGCAAAAGGCAAGCCCAGGCTTGTTCGCCTCTGTGTCGAGTGTGGCCCAGGTCACAGGGAAGGAGTTGCCAAGCAATGAGTGGGAAGCTTTCCATAGGCAGTTAGGTTAGTAAGAGAATAGGGCGGGCTTTGTAAAAAGGCAAGGCTAGGTGCCTGTGGCAGAACACTTGTCAGCCCAGGAAGTTCCCTCTCTTGAGGAGCAGATGATTCCTAAGGAGAAGAGAACAGTAGTTTTCAAATTGGAGATAACGCCCCAAATCATCCCATAAGCAATTCAATTCCTTATTCACAAGCACATTTTCAAACCCTCAGTAGGAAAATGACCCAAATGTGCACACTTAGTGTAAGAAGAGACATCCCATTAGGAGCAAGACTGGGCCCACCTCTGTGGTTTATTTTAACCACGTTCTTCCTGGAGAGAGTCAGGTGGGGAGAAATCCATTCACGATTAGAGGGCAGAAAAATAAAGGATAACTGAGCTCATAAAATTGAGTCTTTACAACTAAATATTGCGTTTTGCTGGTTCATTGTCTCCTGAAAACTCAGATTATTCTCAAACATCTGCATTTATTTATTTCTCCCTTTAATAGGAAAAAAAAGTAGAAGGTATAGCTAGCTAAGTGAGGGCAAAGTTACATCTTAAAATAAGGATCTTGAAATATGACTTTGATCTTCTTACACTAGTGCTTCTGTCCCTGGACTCTGATTAACCAAAGTTTTCTCTTATGTTTTTGCCTAATATGTGTGTAATTTTTCAGTCCCCTCTGAATCAGAACACCAATTTCTGATTTCTGAGTTTTACTGTAGGATAATACAAAGTTGGTGTGAACAGGAGGTAAATCTAGCACTAAGATGACAACTGGCCGGGGATCAAGGGAGTTGAAGGGGAGAGCATTCATTCTGGGTAGATCAGTGCGGCCAGAAGTGATTGGTGCTGGGTACTTTTAAGTGGTAGTTGGCGTTTGGAACTTTGGGACAGTGTGGGTGGCTTTGGCCATACTGAGTCAACCACACCGAGTCAGGAGGAAGAGTCACCTTTGAAGCTCCCTCCATCACCAGGAAGGGGTTCATCTTCCCAGGTGAGTTTCAGTTGATTCGTCACTTGCTGTCATCCGCAGGTGAGCCGGGGAGGAGGAGCTCTGTTTTGTTGGCTGACTGCCTGCTGTTCCAGTAACTGTGTTAGAGGCGTGGCTGCAACAGCCTAGGACCAAGACTTGAAGATTGGGTTCTGGCCTTGACCTATGGTGAGGGTCACAATAGACTTTATCATTCAAACCAGGACACCTTTGAGAACCCAAGGAGGCCCTTTAGTAGTTCCTATGGGACAACATGTGGAAATGGGACTGTCTTGGGCAAAGTGGTACATACAGTCCCCCCACGTCGATCTTGGGTAAGTCACTGAAGCTCTGTGAGCTTCAGTTTCATCAGTTCTTAAAACAACAAAAAATACCTGTCCTATCTCACAGGGTGTGAGGCTCAAATGAGATAATAAATTTGGAAAGTGTTGTGAAAATAAGGAATCACTGTGAATGTACAGGTTATTTCCATACGTCCACAGAGGAGCCCAAATGTGTGCTGAATGGGTGAAGGTGGTCAAAAGGTACAAACTTCCAGTTATAAGATAAGTCAGTCCCGGGATGTAATGTACAGTGTGGTGGCTATATTAACAATACCGTATTGTATTTTTGAAGGTTGCTAAGAGAGTAGATCTTAAAAGTTCTCATCAGCAAGAAAAAAGAATTTATAACTATGTGAAGTGATGGATGTTAACCAAACTTATTGTGCCAAGCATTTCACAATATATGCATGCGTTAAATCATTTTGCTGTGCACTAAAATGAATACTGTTATATGTCAATTATAGCAATAAAACTGGAAAAAATAAAAAACATGAGAGAGGAAAATAAGTCTGTGAAATAGTATTATTGTGGTCTGTATCATTTTTTACAAATTAAATGAATATATTTTTTTAAAAAGGAGCCCAGAGTCTTAACACTGTTTAATAGTGCTAAACCCTGCACACAGGCTCCAAGAGTTTCAATTTTTAATTACAAAGAAACTGCTTCGTCATTCTCTTCTTAACCCTTGTACGCTTGTGGAGCCGATTCCGTTACTGGATTTACCTTTCAGTGCAAGAAGAGTGATGTCCCCCTAAGGATAGAGGTTACACAAAATCTCTGTTTTCGTCTCTTGGTCAGAGAGTGAGAAAAAGAAATTTTCTTACCAGTGTTTTGAGATTCTCCTCACCGTGGTCACAAGAATTAGCATCAGAGAGCCAAGGAATGGCATCCAGTTTGAGGTTTTAGCGTGGTTTTTAAAACGTTTAGAAAATGACTAGATATCCAAGCTTGTCTGTCTCTGCTTATAACTATTTTGGTGGTCTCTAAGTGGCAATAATTGAAATATTATTACTTTTGAGCCATATAATTTCCCCATAACACAAAGCCTAAATATATTCCCCTCAGCTCCGTTGGGTGACAGTTGCTACAAGCGTAGGCTGTGGCCATCTCTATGTTTGTGACCACATAGGGTGGGGGGCCCCCTCTAAGTATCCCTGGGTCCCAGAGCCTGATTAACTCATGGCTGCAAAAGCCAATCTTGACTCAGAGATAGAAGCTGGGAATTTAAGGACAAACATAAAAAAATATCTATTAGGAAACTTGTTATAATTACGTGGTGGAAGCATAGTGTGCTTGGAGCCAAATGTTGATTAATGTTAATTTTAGGGTAAACAGAGAGAGAGAAAGACAGGAAAAGCCAGTGGACTCCAAGTCTAAAAATATTCTTGGGCTGAGACTCAGCATCTATGGGTGTACAACCTGATAATTACTTCTGAATAGTGATTACCTGTTCTTATATAATTAACTTTGAGGTTCATCTGGACTGCTAGAGCTTCTCTCCTGGAATGTACCAATCACTGTGATTCACAGACCACTGAACTAAACCCAGAAATGCCCACATACTAAGTCAGTCTGTTCTGCTCATTCAGAACCAGTGTCTTCTCTTTCTGGAATAAGTTCAGGAGGAATATTGTTCATTAGAGACTAAATCTGTTGGGAAGGTGATAATGGTGGCAGCGTTGTAGATAGTTGTCTCGTTGGGGGTGATGGGATCTGGAAAGGAGACACAGAGAAACTTGCAGCTTAGTTTAATTAAGGCCACTTGAAGAACCTTCCTGTCCTAGAGTCCTTCTCCCTGTTTCACTTGGGAAAGCCTAGAAAAGAAAATTAAACAGCCATCAGCATTCTGGCACTGATTAGTACAAGCAGTATCCAAAACAAAGAGAAGGTGGGAGACCCAGGGAGGCAGAAGAAGGATCTGTAAGTCTGTGAATGTGAAATGAAATTGAATACTTTAAACTAGAATGGGGTTGAAGTTAAATGGAAGTGGGGAGCGGGGAGAAAGGGAGAATATTGGGCTCGCTTCTCTTTAAGAGATCCTCTGAGACTTGGAGAGACTAGAATCAGTCACAGCTAGTTGATTTAGTTCATCACCTAGAGCAGATATTGTTGGTTGCTTACCAACAGCTGGTCCCCTTTCATCCTTATTAAGGAACTTTGGTTTTATTTGGATAATCTGCCCTCCATTCCACAGCCATGTATTTCAGTAAGACAGTTATGGTCATCCTATGTCCATTCCAGGCAGGCATTGGTTTAGGCAAGAATATGGGGTCTCCCCTACCCCCAACCCCTTCCACCAGGAAGAAGCAGGCAACTTCAGCTTCCTCTGCAGGGTCTAGGTGTTTGTATGTGATGCCAGAGTCCGCCATCTTGCTTCCATGAAATGAGCCACCTTGAATACCAGCCAACCTGTTGAGGACGGCAGAGCTGAAAGACAGGAGGAACTTTGATGTCAAGGAGCCCATGAATTGACTAACGTTGGAGCTGCCCTACCTTGGAACTGCTTACGTTGTGAATAACTCCCTGGTTGTTTATGGCAGTTGAGTCAGAGTTCTGTTACGCTAGCGTTTGAAAACATCCTAACTGATATAGCTCTTTCTTAAGAGAAGTGTTTTATTATTTTTTTTTTCGATTTTTTATGACCAACCCATTTCTCTGCCCATATGAGGAGCCTCAAATCCTTAGGAGCGCGTCTTCTGAATCCTGAACTAGACAGTGCTCAAGATTAGTAATAACAACCATCATAATAATTCACACTTATTTAGGCTATGTATTTTCCAAATTTTTTTACATTGGTCCTTACCTGTGAGGCAGCTAAGATGGTTATTATTATCCCTATTTTCAGGATGAGAAAACAAACACAAGGAGGTAGAATGATTTGCCTGACACATCTAACGCCATGTTGATGTCAGAGCTACAATAAAAACCTAAGTCTGGCAAAGAGAAATGTTTTGACAATGAGAAAGAGTAAATGTAGGAAAGGATTAAAAAGCACAAACTTTGGAGGCTGCCAGAACTGGGCTTAAATTCCCACTCTACCTTTTGTTGACATTACGGCCTTAGACAAGTGACTTAAATCTCTCTGATCTTTAGCTTCCTCATCTATAAAATGATAATGATAAAAACCATATTACTGGGAAATTTCAAAAAATTAATGAGAAAATGTATCTAAAGTACGGAATCCAGCACTTGGCACCTTACAGATTTCCCTCTCTTAAACACTGTGCACCACTTACCAAAAGAAATTGTGGTAACTCGGTCCTTGCGGCTTTTTAAAAGTGAAATGGGCAACCATGAGTCTCAACTAATGCAAAGAAATAGATAGAACTGATTATTTCTAAAAATTCTTTAAAATGCAAAGAGTTTATGGCAAGAAAGAAAAAAACCCAAAAAAAGGAGAATCAAAATTGAAAGTGTTTCTATTTGGTGAAGACGAATGATATAAAACAGGACGCCGTATAATGGAGACAAGGCTGGGAAATTTATGTGGGAATGAGAACAAGACCATAAAAGAGGCCAGGAAGGAGCTGGCAATGTACAAGTATGGAAGAAAAAAATCCAGGGGACATAGTGGTACGCAAGCTAAACATTAAGTCGGTTGTGTTTTGCTCTTAGTAAGAAAAAGGCAATCGTTGCCTTGGAACTCATAAGCAAGCACCCAGCACAAGGGCACTTTGAGCTGACCCTCCCACCCTGATCAGCCTCCATTAGGCCTCTCTTAGAATTCTACCTTCTTTCTGACTCCACCTCTTAAGTAAGTCAAGTGATTGAGAAGGGATTTGAATAAAATCCAGAGAAAGCAAATGAAAATGACTAAATGACTGGAAGGCAAGACTGAAGGAAGTGGAGTCGTTTAGTTTCTCTTGTAGAGAAGAGGGCAAGCAAGGAGCCCAATAATTTTGGTGCCTGAAGGGATATTGTCCAGAGGTCAGGATTCTGGCCCTTCCACCCCATGTACTCTCTCCACCTGGTTAGGTGTCTGTACATATCAGATGTTCACATAACCATTTGCTGATGATATTGGGGAGGTAAGTTTTACATGCCTTCTGGAAATTGAGGTTGAACATTATAAAGAACTTCGTGACACGAAGTATTAGAGGACCTGGAATATAAACGATAAAATCTTCTTTTAGGAACATTTCACAGAACACTGTAGAAAAACTGCAAAGTTTATTTTATTCCCATGTATTTAAGCCCTCAAAGAAATTAAACCAAATAAAAAGAAATCGGTACTAAAAAGCATGCAGGTAGGTAATTGGGTTCTGGGTTTATGTCCCTGCTCTGCCACTTACAGACTCTGTAAATTTGTGCAAGTTCATTAGCCTCTCTGAGTCTTAGTTTCCTTATCTATAAATTGGCGGTAATAATAGAACCCCCCCTCATGGGGTTGTGAGGATTAAATACAATACTGCATTTAGTACATTATTTAGTGATTAGTATTTACACAGTTTTTAGGACGTGGGAAAAGGTTAAAAAGCACAGACATTTGTGCTTAGGAATAAGTCAATCAATCTTAGCTATTACTATTGAGTAGGTAGAGAGTACCAATTTGTCCATTTTAGAAGGTGCCTTAGAACTTCCTTAGTCTTGGACACTTCTGCTCGTTCACTGAAGTCCCTCCATTCTGGGCTCTAGTGCCAGTGTTAGTCTACACCCTAACTCCCCTTCCAGGGTAACTATGACTCCCTCCCACTGCAGCCCCATCTGAGGTGGGAGTCAGGGTGGCTGCTGTGGTAACATGTACCCCACTCTGTCGGAATCACAAAGTGGGAGAGTGTACTCCTGACCCATGAGGTAGCCTGCTCCTATTAGATCCCTCCTCTCACGCTTTCTTTGAAGAATTTCAACTAAGAGACACGAGATACTGGGGCTCAACTGGTGATGGTCTCCAAAGTTAGAAATGTTGACACAATAATCACTAGCCAATCTATAGATGAGAAAAATAGAGTGATATTTATTGAACCTAATGTGACGGCTAGCCTGGAAGCACTATCTACACCAGGGAAGAAAGCAGCCTGGGCTAGTCTTCATATTAGGCTCAACAAATGTCACTCTATCTTTCTCATCTACAGAATGGTTATTGGTTATTCTCATTGCCAGAAGGTCATCTACATTTGGTGGCTGAGGCCTCCATTTCAGGACTGGCCATGTGGAGCATGGTGAGGGGTCAGTGAGCACAGAAGCTGGTGTGCAGAGGGGACCATCAATCAGAAGTGAGAGTCGATGTGGCTTCAGAGAAGCAGAGTTCTTTGCATGATGGCCTCCCAGTTCACCAGAGGCCTGACTGCACTTCTTACAGATTTTCTGTAATAAACTTCTTGTGCTTAGTGACTTGAAACCAAAAGACCCTTGCCCTGGACACTGGTCCATAGTCTCCTCTGTCAGGCATGAGAAGCCACTTAGTAAATGCTGATGATGATGACAAGTTGGGGGTGGGGGGGTACATGAGCTATCTGCTTTAGAATCTAAGTTCTTAGATGCTGCTGAGCTCTGCATTTTGTATTACTGCCCTGTCCCAGCCATTGAGCGAGGCAAGACACACACAGTAGGCTCCTTATTTCCTTGGATAGCAGGTATAATTTCAGCTCCAGTTCCTACTGATTCTTCTTTCTCTTCTGTCCCTTTCTTCTTTGTTTAATGTCTGCGGCTCAGACCCTTGGGTACCTGACATCCATTATTCAGCTGAACCCTGGGTCCTTCAGAGTAATAATTTTTGGTTAACAGGTCTACCAATTAGCATAATTAAACTATCCTTTAATATGTAAAAATGTGGAGTTGTGTCATTTTGGGAGATTAAGTCCCAAAATCAGTATGCAAGGCAAAGATGGAGTATACTCAAAACTATTATTGGAAGCCCCTTCTATAATCCTGAAGTAGATGGCAGTATATGTGGTTTGTGTACATAAAACTGTACAGTAATACTCTTGTATTCATGTTTAATAATACATACAATAATCTAGAGTATATGGTGAAGGGTTTTATTCAAAATAAATTTCCTGCTTCCCCCTTCTCTGCTTCCGTCTCTCTTTGCTGAGCGCACATTGTTGAACACACGTAAGTTAGATGTGTCTATGAGGCACCCTGCTACACTGAACTACGCTGCATTTCCTGACCTCAGGCTTTCCACGGGGGAAGAAGGTGCTGTCCTCTCTAGCCTGTGCCTGTGCCGGAAGGTTCCATCATGCCCCTCCCTCTTCCCACACTCGCCTCACAGACACTTCTGCAGCCCTGCAGGCAAATATACTCATCCGAGACCTAATCAGGAAACTAAAAGGAAAAATGAGGAGCTAGGAGAGATGCTAAAATCATCGGTTATCCACCTGGGACACTGTCTCTTCGCTTCCCTGCAAAGACAGATTATGGAAAGGAGAAGAGAGTGAGTGGAGGGGCCATGTGGAGCTCTGGATCCCAGGCTCATTTTACCTGCAGTCTTGAGCTCTGCAGGTTGGAGGTTAAACTGAGCGGCTTGATGCTCTGGTTTTCACCATAGTCGGTCGAGTTTTGTATTGGAAACTAGCAATCCCCCTGGAAACTTCAGATCGCTCTTCAAATATCAATAATGTCATCCTTGGGAATGAGAATGCTCTTGTTCCCGCGGAGAGTAGGATGTCTGACTGTCTGCGTGTGCCTTTAAGTTGTGCTTTTGGTATGGCTGACTTTTTAAATAAAAATCACCTAGCATGGTTTGCCATATGTCTGATGAAATATTGCAAAAATGAAACGCAGATCTTTGCCATTCTCTCTTGAGCAAATACATATGCTGTTACATCTCAGAGCTATTTATTTCTCCTCATTTTAAGTGTGCCCAGTGCTACCCATCCAGATGCACATCAAATGCACAAGAAAAAACAGAAAATAATTTCTCAGTTATTTAAATTTTAAATTTTTAATTATTTAAACATTTAAATTATATTTGTAACTTGGAACAGATAAATGTTTTGGATAATGAAAAACAATAAATGGCTTTTATAATTTTATAAAATATAATAAGAAGTTTTGGATGGTAAAATTACACATAATACAATAATAACATAAATTAAGTCATAAAAAATTCAGGAGAAAATAGACCACATGTGTATCTCCTAGGAGTTGGAATGTTGACTCAGGAATCTGAAAATGTCATTTGAGTCTTACTCAGGTTCTGTCATGCCCTGTGTCGTTGGATGAACCAAGAGACTGTTCAGTGACTCATTTTCCTGACTCTTCTTGGAGAATAATCGTTCTGCCTGGGTCATACCACCTTGACACAAGGGTGATGAGAGGAGTGACAGAAGTAAGTGGTTAATAGCAAACCGGAGTTCAGAAAGATGGTCCTACATGTGTATGATTTCACGCATCTTTTGAAGCCTGGCAACTGGCTTAGTAGTTACTTCCAAGAGAATTGCAGTAACATTGTTCTTAAGCTGCTGGCCTGTGACCCTGAGCCTGTCGTCCACAATGGGGCAGTTAGAGTGAAGCCAGGAAGTGCTCAATGGTTGGGGGTCAAGCGAGACCTTCCTCCATCCTGTGGAAGTGGGTGTGAGCAGAAGGCTGGGACAATATAACTTTGCTGCCCTCTCAAGGGGTGTCGGGAACCGGACTCTGTACTGAAGTGTGTGTGGCTGTAGCTAGCTGCTGGCTGTCCCGTCTCCTAGCAGCTTGTTAACATTCTGGCTTCCTGTGTGGCCTTGCAGCATCCCTGGACAGGCCGAACTCTCAGCGATCCCTGAGGCCATGCAGTACCCTGTAACAAAGAAGACGCCACTCCACACTGCCAGTGTCACACAATTAGACCAGCCCAGCACCCAGGAGAACAGTTACCCTGAGGTTGGCCCTGTTGCCACCCTGACTTGTCAAGCAACGTCTTCCATGGAGAAAGAAAAAGTCACTCCATGCCATATGCCGAGTCTGGCTCTGGTTCTCCAGTTTATTGGCTCTTACACAACTCATGTTAGGTTCTCCACAGAAATGATGGAGCATTCAACCACTGAACTGCCTTCATCCACAGAACAATCAGCTCAGCTCTCTCTTTCAACCAACCCTCTACCCCCATCCCCTGCTACAGGAATCCTAGAATTTCAGAAGAGGAAGAGGTCTTAAAAATCAGCAAATCCACAGGCTCTCATTTCAGAGATGAGTCATTAGTTGAGCTAATGACTTGACTACAGACAGTCTGCAAGCTGACCTATCCCTTGCCTCTGTCCACTGGGGATTTGGGGTAGCAACAGGTGGTAATAACCTGGGATCCTTGGGTCCCGGCTTGGGGACCTGCTGCTACGCCCCCACCCCACTGCAGAACGGAAGCCCTGCACGTTCCTTCCCGCAGGTTGTGCACACATCAGGCTGTGTCTGTCTTTCACTAGGCCACCCTTGCCTCTGGGAACGTGAGGGTCTGTGTGTTAGTTTGCTCAAGCTATCCTAACAAAGTACCACAGACGGGGTGATCTAAACAATGGAAATGCATTTTTTCACAATTCTGGAGGCTGGAAGTCCCGGATCAAGGTGCTGGCAAATTTGGTTCCTTCTGAGCCCCCACCCCTTGGCTTGTAAATGGCTGTCTCCTCCCGGTGTCTTCACATGTCTTCCCTCTGTGTGTATACACCTCTGGGGTTTCTGTGTCTTAATCTCTTCTTGTAAGGACACCATTGATTTAAGGCCCACTCTAAAGGCCTCATTTTAATTTAATCACCACTTTAAAGACCCCGTCTCCGAATAGTCAGATTCTGAGGTCCTGTGGGTTAGGGCTTCAATATACAAATTTTGAGGGGACACAATTTGGCTCTACTTCAGCCGCCCGATGCCCACTCCCACTTTCACAATAGATGCTGAGCTTCCAAAGGCTCAGGAAATCATTGGTCACACTGGGAATATGGAGAAGGAGCCGTGTCCCTGGTCTACCTCTCTGGGCGTGGACAGCAGTTCCCCCACAGCACGATCTCCCCACCGGAGCTTCCTTTCTCTCTTCTCCTCTTGAAGGGAGCTCCAGTCAGGAAGCGAGGCTCCTCTCACTGGCTTCCAGCAATGCAAACTGAGCCCCCCAATTCCCTGCAGCTGCTGCCCTTCTCTTGTGGCAGAGCCCATATACGAGAATGTTAAAAATCAGTGAATCAGATTCCTCTTCAGATTGTACACTCCTAGGCACCGACACAGCAGCTCTTTGCCATGACTCCACTCAACCCAAACTCTCAGGCAACTGCTCCCATCACCTCGTAATAGTAGTTGCTACCATTTATTGAATGCCTGGCACGTGCCAGGTAGGCTCCTTGCTAAGAACTAAATGTAAATATTTAACAGAGTCCCACAATAATCTGGTGAGGTGACTATCGTGACTCTCATTTTACAGGTGAGAGAGGGAAGATTCTAGAAGAGAATATAGCTGGAAACAGAGGAATCTGAATTTGAACCCAGGTCTGTGTGACTTCAAGACTTGACTTCCAACCTCGACACTACACTGCCTGCCTTGCTAACCTCATCAGCTTCTCTCTTAAAATCATGTGTAGTCTATGGAACTTTCTCTCACCTGCTGCAATAGTTCTCAGCTTCCGGCCTCAGTGTGACTCCTTCAGTATTATCTCTTGAAGACGAGCTCGGATAGCACAATATAAAGGAAATGGGGTGGACTTTGGAGTCAGGGTTGGGTTCAAACACTGGCCATGCTGTTTACTAGCTCTTTGACATTGGGCAAGTTACTTAACTTTAATAAACTTCAGTTTCCTTATTTGTAAAAGGAGATAGCCTCTATCTCAGAGGGATGAAATTAGATAGGGTATGTCAAGCCACTTGCACATCTTCTGGCATGCAGTAGGCACTCTGAAAAGGGAGTTTGGGATTAAAGGAGACTCAAGAAACATGACAATTAAATGCATTTGGGATCATTGATTGAATCCTGGGTAAAAGAAAAAAATAATAATTTAATTATATTAAATTAATAATATAATTAATAATTTGTATAATATATATATGTTTCATATATAAGGTTCACATTCCAATACCTCCAATCTGAACGTGAACTTTATATGAGCCAGCAGTGTGGTATTAATGTCACGTTTCCTGAGTGTGATCATGGGATCGAGGTTATGGAGGAGAATGCCCTTGTTTCTAGGAGACACATGCTGAAGTATTTAGGGATGAAGCGTCAGATCATCTGCTACAAACTTTTGAACGGTTCATCAGACAAATGAGTACACACGTATGCTTATGTGCACATTGAAAAAGACATGTGCCAAAATGAGTATTCATTGTTCATTGCAACGTTTTTGTAGGTTTGAAATTTTTCAAAGTAAAAAAGTTGTGAGGGTGAGGGGGCTTCGTGCAAAACATGGATGCAAGCCGTGGAACAACACAAAGGGACCTCGGAGTTTATTTTGATTTTTCTCCTGTGCTCTGTCATAGCCTCTGTCCAGGACATAAGAAACCACCTCTTCTGGCATAGAAGTCAGCTCTCCTGTTTCTCCCGAGGGCCACCCTGCGCCCACCACCGCCTGGCTCACAATGCAGAGCCTGTCTGCCTTCCTGGCTGTGGCCCCACTCAGTGCTTTAGAGATTTGCAGAAGCCCACATTTAGGGTTGCCACATTTAGAAAATAAATATATAGAAAGCCCAATTAAATGAGAATTTAAACAACAGATAATTTTTTTAGTGTAAGTGTGTCTCAAATATTGCATGGGACATAACTTGTACTAAAAAAATGATTTGTTGTTAATCTGAAATTTAAATTTAACTGGACATTCTGTATTTCATCTAGCAGATCCTATCCACACCCCCTGCCTCCAACTCGTCTTCCTTCTCATGACCAGAGATCTTCCTCACCTATGAAAACTGAGTCTTAGGATACAGTGGGAAGGGATCTCAGGCTCCCAGCAAGATTTGCAAATTGTCACAGTGACCCTGGGCCCTCTGCCCCAGGACTCATGAGCAGACACATGAGAGGGCAGCTGGTTGAGTGGGACAAACCCATGGGCAGTCCTCCTGGGACATCTGGGCTGACCCTCATCCCGGCCACACCCGTGCAGCTGTGCCTGTGTACTGGGTGCCTCCTCCTCCTCCATCCTTCCCTCTTCCCCCTGCTCCTCCCCCTCCCCAGCGTGGCCAACCAACCTCACACACAACCCTGTGGCTGCAGGTGGGGAATCTGGAGCCAACTGGTTTGGTTTAATCCACTGACTGGCTGGGTGCATTTGGGCCCAGCCTAATTATCTAACCTGTCTCAGTTTCCTCATCTGTAAGATCCAGATAATAATAATGCCACCCTCACAGCCAGGATTAACTGAGCTAATATTTGCAAAGAACTCAAGACACTGCCTGGCATGTAGTAAGCTCTATATAAGTGTTTGCTAAATAAATAACCCACTTGTGGAGGAAGGCTGGGGTCGCTGTGTGGTAAACCCGATGGCATGAGGCAGCCAGACCTTGCAGGGGCTGTGTCCTGGAGTTTGTTTGATGATGCAGGCAATGTGCTCAGTCCTTGAGGCTCATTTCTCAGGGGCACTTACTGCTGGGAAGTCAGGAAGGTGCCGCAGAGGCACAGAGGCTGGCAGCCTGGAGGAGTGACTGTGTCTCCCCACCCAGCTAATTGCCACCTGGGGGGACTCAGGCACTGGGGAAAAAGTAGCTCAGTGTGGGCTGTTTTGGAAACAAACCTCATGAACTATCCCATTGCCATGATCTTTTACTCATCGTGTCTCTTTTGCTCTTTGATGCCTTTTTTCTTCCAGTCAAGGTCTCACTCTCTCCTTCCCTTCTCTTTGGTTTTCAGTTTTGTTTCATGGCTTCCTCTTTGTTTTGACTCATGTCCCTTTAACTTATTCTGTCAGACAAAAAAAAATCACTCACATGCTGAAGGTTGTGGTTGGGGCAGGTCAGCTGGTCCCCAACCAGCCCCACAGGGAAGCAATGATGGTGGCAAACTGACTCGTGGCCAGGGGCTGGCCTGAGCCTCATGTTCCCAAGTGGCTGAGTCTCTAGGGGTCAGGGGAGGGGGCCACAGTGACTCACTCACGGTCCTCTGGAGGGAATGATGCTTCAAAGGAAAGAGTCAGTGTCTTCAGGTACAATGATAAATGGAACCGCCATGTGGCTTGGAGGCCCTCTCCCTCCTCGTAGGCAAAGTATTTGAGAAGGAGCCTCTAGAGGGTCCCAGTTCCCAGCAGCGGAGTCAGGCCAACCTTCGGAGCTTCCCAGCGTAGGTCCCAGCCATCACGGAGCAGAGACAAGCCATCCCTGCTGCACCCAGTCCAAATTCCTGACCCACAGAATCCACAGGCGTGATAAAATGGTTGTTGTTTTAAGCCATTCAGTTTGGGGTTAGTTTGCTATGCAGCAACAGTAACCAAGACTCTGTTTCCCACTGGCAGCGCCGGTGTTTGCCTTCGTTAGTCTCCTTTTCCTGTGCTTCCATCGCTGACCAAGTGTTCTCATTATTGACATATTTGTAATGCGTTTTTTAAAAAACAATATTACTATAAAAATAGAAATCCAAGCTATAAGTCACCTAGACAAAAATTTTTTATTTGGCCAGACTTATCTTTTAGACCCACGAGTGCTTCCTACCTGCTTACTGTGTGATGGGACATAAAGAACCAACTTTCCCTCTTTCAACACCCTCCAACAAAACTTTTCCATGGAGACCAGCCCAGACTCAAGTTGAAGAAAAAAGTATTCAACGACACTTGTTAAAGATGGTAAGAAGGAATTTATTCAAGGGTGGTTACTTTGCACTGGGTGTGGGGACCACTGAACCACTGAACTGGGGTCTTGCAGTGGGAGAGAGAGATTGGACTCCAAATACAGCATGGGCAAGTAGGAATTTAGGGTCAAGGAGCAAGGTTGGGGTTGGTGGATGGAAAATTACTAAAAGGAAACACGAAGGGTAAAGGGGGATTCTGGCTAAACTGAGCTAACAGGATTCTTGAAGACAGGTCAGGGGGATCAGACGTCACCTGAGGGGTGGTAGGTTGAGAACCTGATCAGATATTGATGGTGATCAGGTAACGAGAGTAGGGGGTTCTGGTTAAACTGACTTATTAGGATTCTTGCTAAAATTAGACAATGCAGAGAGAACATGGAAGTCCAAAAGTCAGCTGAAAAAGAGCTCAGAGGAGCCTGAATAGAGGTTAGTCAATGGAGAATCTTTGTCACTCATACGCTTTTTTTAAAAAAGAATATCTTAGAGTTGAAATCAAATCTTGCTCTCCTGAGATATATTTTTTCTCTTTATGATTGACTTTGAATATCATTGAAATTGATCCATTGTGCATTAATTGAAATATTATTTACCTAATTTCCAAGTTATTATTGGTGGTGGTGGCAGGTACCCATCTTCTGGTGGTACACAGCATATATATAGGTACACACCTATATTTCACCTGGACTAGTTTCTCGTTACTTCCTGCTCTTTCTTTCTTTCTATTATTACTTTCTTTCCCAAGATAGGTGTGTCAATCATATTGTCTAGGACATGGGAGTTTAGGAAAATCCCTAATATCTAGATACCTTGAGGTGTGGACTGAGCTTACTAAGAGGTTCACATATTCTAAGTATCTGGAAGACTCTAGATAGAATTCTCCACTGTGCGCGTTCCTGGTTCTGGAGTCTTATGTCAGCACCAATCCACTCTGCTTTCCTGGTCAGATTTCAGACTCTGTGCTTACATCCTCAGAACTACCAGTTCCCCATATCCTCCCTGCTCTCGCTTAGGTCTTCCGTCTGTTTCTGCCTCCTTTCTCCACTGTTAGGGCTGGGGATTGTATCAGGGCCTTTCTCCCTGCCGCAGAGTCAAGGGTGCAGATGTGGGCTTACGCCCTTGGGCAACAGTCCATGTGAACACTGCAAAGATGACCTTTGAGAGCTTTTTCTTTTATTTTGTACTGAGAGAGCATCTTCAGGTTTGTTGAAGATGGACTAGAAGACCCAGGGCTGGAGTGAGAGTGAGGCCAACGAGGCAGGCTCAGATAAGCGTGAGGTTGGATCTGCCTGTATTTAGAAGTTTGATATTCTGTTTATTGTGGAATTTTTTCATCGATTTTATTTTTTTTTAAAGCATGGCTAAGAACAGCTTTTATCCTGATTGCTGAGTTTTGTGGTATCCCCTTAAATTTTGCACCCAAGGCGAGTGCCTTCCTCACCCCTTCCTGACAAGGCCACAGGCCTGTTTCCTTATGGGTTAGTTCTTGTTCTAGCTGTTGTTTAGAGAGAGAAGGCACAGACACACGGTGCTGGTCCCAGCCCCATTTACCCTTGCTGAGCCACTGCTTTTTCTGTTTCACACCCTGCTCCACTCCATCGTTACCTTTCTCTCATGCTTGTGAAGGCCCGTCCCATGAAAACACTGGACCATCTAGTTGAAGTCTGCACCTCAGGAAATAAAGGACTTAGGAGACCAACGGGACAAATCTGGGCACTCATAACTCTCAGTTGATAGAAGTAGATAAGTGAAATGACTTTTTCTTTTTTATGAATTATCAGAGCAATTATTTCAACATGCCTATTCATGCTAGGTGCCCAGATATGGCACTCCCCTGTGGCTTGCACTTAAGGATGACATGTGAAGCAGATGTTTGGTGCAAAAGTGTCTGGTCAAGTATAAAAGTCATTTTTTTAAAAGCGAGTAATGCGTGTCCCACTCATCCCCTTCCTGACCCTCCTCCATCCCTTCCATGGAGGATGGGGGTCTGAATTTCAGAGGTGACATATGGGGTGATTGAGGCTTCAGAAATGGTGAGGTTATCTGCTTCCTTATTCTAAAATAAAAGCTGAAATTTTTTTTAAACAAAATAGTTGTATCAAAGCAGTAATGTCAAAATATCATGTCCCCTATTTGCTGATGGTAGGCTCTCAATTTCTGTTTGTTATGATGGTTGCTAATTTAATCTGAAATTTAAATTTTAAAGCCTCGAAAGAAAAGCTAACATAATGGCAGATTTCTCCGACATTACCGATGTGTGCATGTATATAGGTTCCTCCCTCTCTTCCTCCTTTCCTCCCTTTCTTTCTTTCTTCTTTCCTTCCTCCTCTCTTTCCTCCCCTCATTCAGTTTTAAATGTTGAATGTCATTTGGGGTTGGCCTGTTAGCCATTCGCAGCAATGTATTATGCCCACCCTAATGAACCAGATCAAGTTTTGTATACCTGTTAAATACTGATTAATTTGGTTTAGTAATGATAGTCTAGGGTTTTACTTGGCCAGATTAGGCATAAAGAAGAATATCTTCTTCCAGATATCTCTGGGCATCGGCCAGTACAGTATTCTACTGCATACAGAGAAAACATGAATGAAAACATGTTGAGATAGATTGCCATACGGTACAGGGCACATCAGAACATCAAAGTTCCTCTTTCTGGGACGTGTTTTGACTGAAACTTAATTCACCCTCTAAAGGAATTTAAAATAGATTCTTTACCTATAACATATATTTGGCAACACTTTGAATTTTAATGTGAACCTGTGCAATGTAGACACTACTAAATCTGGCAGGATATTAATGTCACCAATGGCACATTTTTTTTATAGAATTTACTCTCTCCCCGTTCTCAGTTAGAAGCCCATACACAGTAATTAAGCCATTATAAAAACACAATAGGATAGAACATAATAGAACCATCCTGCTGTCAAGGCACACAGAGCAGGGAAATCAGGATGACACAAAGAACACAATGCATCTGATTGAGTCCTGCTGTGGAAATGTCACAAACCAGGAACCTCCAAAGGAGAAGTAGGGGAAAACATTATTTCCACAGACAACTGGGGATTGAGTCTTAATTTTTAGAAAATAGCAAACCAACCAGCAAACTAATCGGTCAATTAACTGATCAATCCATCAGTGAGGAGCAGTGGTCCGCGGCATAGCGAGGAAGACAAGGCACAGTCTTTCTACTAAGAGGTTTACAATCGTTCGGCAGTAAAGCCTTAAAACAAAAATGCAGTGTGACATCGGTTCAAGATATATCACAAGAAGGATGGGAGTAAGCAAATAATATAGACAACCCATTATATAAATCCAAAAGAAGATCAGGTTGCTGTGCTCCAGAAATGCCAAGGAAGTCTTCACTTGAGGAAGTGGGGCTTGAACCGGGCCTAAAAGGATGTGAAAAACTTGGATAGCAAGTGAAGATAAAAGAAATGGTATAAAAAAGAAATAATGGGAAGCCAGACATTCTAAGAAAATATTTACATGCAAATATTTGGCGTACTCATTCACAAAATAAAGAATTCAGACAATTAAGTTGAGGAGATATTGTCTTTTTAAAACAGAGCAATGATAAAATGATAATATGTAGTAAATAATGTAGATTCAAAATGTATAAATAATAAGACCCAATGCATAAAAGAAATTCATATGTAGCAGAGAAAAAAAACTAGAAGGAAAGACATCAAATGTTAACCCTGTTTTGTTTTTTAATGGGAGATAGGAGTATGGGTGAGTTTTACTTTTCTTAGAACTTTTCTATGATTTCCAAACCTTAATCTAAACAATAAAATCTCTACAATGAAGCAAAAACAAAGGGAGACAAAAAAAAAATCTCAAAAAATATTTTTTAATGCCCTCCATATGTAAGTTTTACATTTTACCATTCATTCATCCATAGACTAATGGGCAGAGTATGTTAAAAGGATTTTCCTAGACTTATCTGTATGGACGGAATTGTGTTCCACCAAAGTTCATATGTTGAGACCTTAACCCCCAATGTGACTGTATTTGGAGATGAGACCTTTTAAGAGGTAATTAAAGTTAAATGAGGTCATAAGGGTGGTCCCCTAATCCAATAGGACTGGTGTCCTCATAAGAAGAGGAAGAGACACCAGGGATGTGCATGAACAAAGAAAAGCCATGTGAGGACACAGTGAGAAGGTGGCTATCTGCAAGCCAAGGAGAGAGGCCTCAGGAGAAGCCAAACATGGCAAAGCCTTGATCTTGGACTTCCAGCCTCCAGAACTGTGAGAAAGTAAATTTCTGTTGTTTACACCACCCAGCCTGTGGCATTTTGTTATGGCAGCCCTAGCAAACTGATATACTATCTTTAACTTACATTATCTGGATAATATAATTTGTCCACCTAATTTTTTGCTGTAAAATTAACATAAAATAACTCATGACATTTATCTACCCAAATGCACCTTTCATACCAATTATGTCTCCCACTCTTGGTAGTAATTTCTTCTGCTGAGCACCACAAGAAAATTGGCCATGGGTCAACTCCTAAAGAAGCTACAGATTGTACAAGACAAAGGGACAGCCTCTGCAGTACCAATAAACAGTAAAAAGTAGAATCGATGGGCACTGCTAGTCACCTAAGGAGATGATCCAGGTAGGAGGTCCTATTTGCTTCTTTTCCTGTGTATGTGGCCCTGCCCGGCTCTTCCTTCAGTATTGAAGGAACTATGCCCTCAGCTTCTGGGCATGCTGCCAGCTGACTGTCAGCTCTCTCTGGAACCGTCCTCTATAAAGACAGCCTCTTCCGAGGGCCACACCCTTCCTGGGAGCAGCTTCCATCCAATGACGGGCCAGTGGAGGCAGAGAAAGATCTGACCCCATTGTCCCAACTGGGGACATCTCTGAAAGGCCAGCCCAGCTCCAGAGCTCCCTGTGCAGTCAGCTGAGACCTTTGCTGAGTCCGCATCCACCTTTACCCTCTGACTAATCCTATTTCCTTCCTTGCTCCCACAGGTATTAATCCTGAGACCACGCCCTAATAAATTTCCTGTGTGAGTCTCTGCTGCAGAGTTTCTAGGGAACTGACTGGCCACCTTTCCCATTTTATCCGCACCATCTCTTCCTGCCTTAAACCCTGATTGCTTATCTACAGACTCTCAAGGCAATTAGCTGCACATCAAGGATTATACTTGACCTTTGTGAAACAGTGAGGTGGAATTTCATGACTTTGGGTCCAGGAGGGAGATTCATTTTATCTCAGATTTTAATTCCTACAGAAACTGTTGTTGAACACTGGGGTTAAATCATGAAGGTCATTCCAGACCTACCTGCCTTTCCCATCAGAGAGTTTGTCCTCATCCAGTCTTAGGAGTTTGAAATGAGGAGTCTAGGTCTCACTTGGTCCTAAGCAGTTGCTCTGTAATAGAACATTAGCATGTTAAAAGTCAAAGCTGAAAAGTCCCTTCAGAATGCTCTAACTCTAGAATAACCAAGGGGCTTTAATTCATGCTGTGACTTGGATCGATTAGTACTGGTTGTTGGAGAGCTACCTTGAGAAGGAGGCTGAGGATGGCCAGGGCTCAGTGGGAGAGAGTGCTGTGGTTGGTTATGGATGTCAGGTGTGGGTGTGGGATGGGGACTGGCAGCAGTCACTTCTTTGACATTCTAGATAGTCCCACTCTCTTCTTTCACCAGAAATGAAATTTGCCCAAGATCAGACCTACTCAAGATTGTATGGCTGGTTATAGGAGTTTGAACCTTAGCCAATATGTCCCAATGAATAGTCCAGAATCCTACAACCCACGGATGCTGTATTTAGCCTCTCTGGCTAAACCTCCTCTGTTCCAGCCCCTGGTCTACAGGAGCACATGAGTTTTGAGCCAGATCCCAGCCTCCTCCTCTTTCTTGGCTGTCTTCTGTTGCCATATGTGAACATGGTTCCTTGGGCCAAATTCCTGTGAGCACTTTCTGTTTCCTCTGTGTTTCTTATAGTTAAGCCCAACAAAGTTCTGACACGTTGGGGTGGGTACACCTGGGAATGGACTAACTCTCTGCCTCTGATCTGCCGACGCTCTCATTCATTCATTTATTCACTAAAAAATATTTTAGGCACTTGCCATTGGGAATATTAAAATTCCTGTTGAAAAAGCCTACCAATACCTTTGAGCAGTGACTTATATGCGTATAAGGCCCAATTTGCCTTGTAGTGGACATTTTTCTGTTTTTTCTTGCTAATAGCATCCTATCTTTCACTAGAGAACTTATTCTTACTACCTCTTCTGCATAGTTTTATTGGAGCTGTCAATCACACCAGCCCATGCTCTGGCTACACGGGTGGATATATAACCAAAACTTGGCTGCAATAGTCTGAATAATGCTCCCTCCCCCACAGATGATGATGCTCTATCCTCAGAACCTGTGAATATGTTTTATATATTCACTGCCATTCACACGTGATTGTGTCATTTAGCATGCATTGCCATTACATGGCAAAAGGGACTTTGCAGATAGAATTAGGATTGTGGACTTTACAAGATTATCTTGGATTATCTAAGTGGCCCCAATATAATCCTATGCACCCTTAAAAGTGGAAAAAGAAAGCAGAAAGGTCAGAGAATGTGGTAACAGAAAGAGAAGCAAGAGATATTTGAAACGTGAGAAGGACTTGACCCAAGTATTGCTGGCTTTGGAGATGTAGTAAGGGGCCATGAGCCAGAGAATGTGGGTGGCCCCTAGAAGCTAGGAAGCGCCCACAAATGAGGAAGGAAAGAGGAAACAGAGATCTTGGTCTTAGAAGCACAGAGAACTGAATTCTGTCAACAAACCAAACAAACAAGGAAACGACTCTTCCCTAGAAACTAAGAAAGGAATGGATCCTTCCAACACCTTGATTTTAGTCTGGTGAGACTAAACTCTACTAGACTTCTAATCTCCAGAGCCATAAGATAATAACTGTGTCCTATTTTAGGCCAATCAGTGTGGCAACAGGAAATGAAAACACTGGCCAAATCTCCTGGCCATTAGTGATTGTCCCAGGGGTGGGCATGTGATTCAAGCTGAGCCAATCAGAGTCCTCCCCTGAGACTCCAAGAAAGAGAAATCTTTTCTCTTGTTGGGAGCTATAACAATGCGTGACCCCAAACCTGCCGGGGGCATGGCCCCTGGCAAGTGGAGAAGCTGATAAGAACTGGGCCAACACTAGGCAAGAGATGTGATGGGAGTCACCGCAGGTCCGGACAGATTTTCTCTCCAGCTGTGCTTGAGGCCAACTCCACCCCTGCCTTTCCCTATCACAGAAGCCAACTAACTCCTTTTGTTCAAATTCATTTCAGTTGGCTTTCTGCTACTTGTCACTGAAAGACTCTTGACTAATCCATGCCTCTTTAAACTATCAACCCTAGTCTTCTATACTTAAAATCAGTTCTTGGCTTAACACGTCTTCTCCAGAAAGAACCTAATAAATGTATATGTTCCCTGGGAGACTTGGCATGTTAGAAGAAATTATTTCATCAGATAATCCAGCTTCCACTGAGTGATGAAAGAGCCCAAAGAAAATGGTACACACACGACTAGGGGGTTTTGATAGAAGATGGGAACCTGGAAAGATCTGGATCATGGGGCAAACAGACCAGGGAGATGTGGGAGGAGGATGTGATGTTGAGAGAATGAGTGAATGTAAGTGGAAGCAAACCATGTCAATCCTAGACATTGGGAGTGAAGTGGGGAGTAAAGAGGAGCAGAGATAACTCTTCTCAAATCTGCTTAGAGCCTCTGCATTCACACAAGTCATCCTCAACTTTCATGACAGTCTTGATAATATGTTCCAATTGGTCCCCATGGCAGGTGGTTAGTGGCAGACCCACAGTGGAGGAAGGAGGGCACTTGTCCCAGGACTCTCTCTAGGGGCCACCAGTGCTCCCTATATCAAGTGCCTCTGTACCCCTTTGGGGAACTCTGCCCGAGCAGGCTGCTGTGAGGACCCCCAGGGTGGCGACTGAAGTTCTGGGAGTCGGTATGGACAAAGCGCCCATAGCATTCTGGAATATCACAAGGTAGAAAAAGAAGAGCTATAGAAAAGCAACACAGAACAATCTCTTGGTGCGGTCTACTTATTGTTGGAGTTTGAAATTCTGCCAAGTGTTCATGCTTCTTATTTGTCAGCAGTTTCGTTTGAGACAATAGTGAAAACAGCTCTTTTGGCCTCCATCTAAACTTCAGCAGAGAAAAAAACGGCTTCAGAAGTCGAACTGGAATGGTCTCCTTACCTCATTTGCCCCGACCCTGACTTGCACTGCGCTAGCAAGGAATCTAGAACATGGGGCATGGAAACGCTGTGTTTACTAGACAAGGCTCGGGGTTACACATTCTCTGAGTCAGAGCCTCTGGAGCTGGCGGGGATTAATAGGGATGTGGGAGGGAAGCGCTTTGCCAACTTGAAAACCCCCTTCTTAGGTTCAGCATTTTAAGCAAACTTGAAAACTCAAATCTTTCAGTTTTGGGAGTTTATTTTCTCTTGGAAAATGTCTGGATCCGCTTTCTCTGTCAGAAGAGAAAGAAAAGGCTAAGAGTAAAGACGACAGGTTTACTTGGGCATGAAACCACTGGTGGACAACTCGTTTTTCCTGAGTTAAGTGTCAAAAAATTTGCAATTTACAGAATAAGTTTTCCTGAAATTACATATGTGGTGGATAATTGAGAGCAAACTTCCTGGGCCATTCGGCTGGACTGGTGCCGCCCTTTCTGGGAAGTTGGGTCCCTCCCAGTGCAGAGCTCCTGGGGCAAGTCATTTATTTCCAGCACCAGGGTCTGACCCGAACTTGCAGGGTCTGACTTGATCCCCAACTCCTGGCTTTGCCCAGGTGCCCTTATTTCTTAGCAGCCATGAGGCTAGCTTCGAGTTTGTTTGTAAGATCTGCAAGTATTCATTTTTATAGCGTCACTTAATAATTTTTATGTGAATCTCAGGAAAACTTGTAAGAATGAGAGTTTTATATGGCCTGGAGGGGAGGGAAGCTGAATCCTCCCTATTTAGCAACAGGTGATTGACAGCTTCTCTGTGTACAATGGGCTGTTTGTCACCAAAGCCATCAGAGCCTATGAGGGGGCACTCAGGAGTTTTCCATGCCTGTCTCTGTGTGTTCTGACCCCTGGCTCTCACCTTACTGACTTTGGCTAGTTTGGTGCAGCAGCCTTATCATGGGGGTCTTATCTGGAAACCCAGAACAGGCCATGAAATTTTAGGTCAGTGCAGAAAATGGTTTCTTTCAAAAGGTCTTTACATAATGTGGTTTTCTCAAGTAATGTACCACAGACAGAGTTTTCTTAACACTTACGTGTCCATTGGTTTTTTTGTGCAGGTGTTAGGACTTGGCACCATCATTAATTGACATTAATGACATGACTTCACATTCAGCTAGCACCAAATCCACCTTAAAAATCCAAGGGTCAATTATAACTAGCTACATAGTGTAGGGAGTGAGACCTCCCTAGAGATGTTGGCTTAAGCTTTGCACGCTTCAGCCTCTGGGTCTATGAGTATCCCAGACTTCTCAGTGTGGAATGGAGAGTAGGGCCTGGATGTGGCTGTAGGCTTTGCCACACAGGGCCTGACAGTTCAGGCCAGCTTTGCCGCACAGTCTCTTGCTGCAGGGAGCGAGAACTGGGTACACTGTGGGCCCATAAGAAAGGCTAGTGTTATGCTCATGGTGTTCGCATATTCTGAAGTGTGGACCAGGGGAAGTTCTTTCCTTCCATATCAGACAGGCTGTGAAAAGGCAAAAGCTCCCCAGTGAACAACCTTTCGCCTGGCCTCTCCTGCCTGAAGTGTAAATAACTTTGGAGAGCAGAATAAGCCAGTCGATGAACTCATTCTTTGAACTTCTCTGACTGGGAAGTGGTTCTGACACTTTGAAAATCTTCAAAGATCTCAGCCCATGAAATCAATCGTTCATTTTTCAAGTTGCCAGAGTTAAGGCAAGAATTCCACTCAGCAAGCAGTGTTGAGGACCTGGCATGTGGGAAGCAGCATCCCAGACACTAAAGAGGCTACTGAGCTGGGGGAGGCAGTCTGTGCCCTTGGGGAGCTGTCTAGGGAGGAATAAAGGACAAGGACATACACGTCTATAGGATCAGTACAGAAAACCACAAGGTCAAGGGTGAGAAGAGGCCCATCAGGCTGGGCATGGGGGAGGGAGGATGGGGAAGGGATAAGGGCTCTTTGCATGCAAGTAATTACAAGAGGAAAGTTGGAAGACAACCAAAATGGTCTGAAATATGTCCCATCCTTCTGCATTTCTTGACTGATAATTTTGAAACAATAACACAAATACTAATAACATAATATTTATTAAGCACTTAGTAGGTATTATGCTATGAGTTTATATGAATTATCTTGTTTAATCTTTATCTTAAGTTCTATGAGAGTTATACAGTTATCTCCACTTTTTTGAGATGAGAAAACTAAAGCCCAGAGAGATCAAGTAACTTGCCCAGGACCCCTCGGCCGGTTAGTGCAAGAACTAGGATATAAATTCACATCTATCCGTGTAACTCTAGCACCTTCCCTCTAAATCATCATTAGGTATTTTTTTTTAATTGTTTGTTTTTTGCTTTTATTTTCTGTTCCTTGGCAAGAACTGAAAAAGAGTCTTATGGCCCTGGATCCTGAAAATGGTCTCAGGAACTCAGGAAAATTCTTGTGCCTCATGTTCAGAGTCATGACTCCTAGTAGCTGGGGCCTGGGCTTCACTGCATGAACCGAGCATTGCCAGCTCCCAGGTGCCAGGTTCTCGGGCCAAGGCCACGTGTGTCCACAGTCATCCGCATGGGGCCTGGCTCACTGCAGGATCGACGAAGTGAGCGCTTGGTGAGCTCTCTCAGGCTGCTTCCCTCATCCATCTGCCTTGTTGGCTCTTAAACTGCAAACAGGAAACAAAACTGAAGAAAAGAGGGAAATGGTGCTTTCAAGAAAAGGAAAAGCACCTTCCTGTAGGCAGTGGGGCTCTGAGAAGGGGAGCGATGACTAAGACGTTTGTGAGATGCTGTTACCTGGTGATGAGGAGCTACAAAAGCCAGATGCAGTACAGGCTGGGCCATTAGTGCCTGTGAGTAGCTGATGCCGAAGCCTCTTGTCGGTTGAGGGTGTAGTGTGAGCTGTCAGCTTCAAGCAGGATGCCAACGAAGCCTGCAGCACCCCGAGGACAAATAATTGAATAAAACACATACTTGATGAGAATGTTCAGCTTACAGACGTCAGCAAGCTGAAGCCACTGTTGCTAAGAGCAGAGAAATCACTGCTTGCAACCTCGGACTCTGCAAACCTCATGCTCTCCTTCCTCTCCTGTGGGTGAGAAAGGATCTAGGATAAATCCGGCTTCTTGGCAGCAAGTCCCAGGAATATCACTTTGTGTTTTGAAACTGCTAGAGAATCATTAGGAACCAGTCCACTGCTTTGAGTAGGTAGGTGGTGGTGGACTTTGGACTTACTAAGGAGGAAGCCACGGAGAGCACAAATCCTGAGACATGGCAAGCAGGAGGCCAGCTCCTGCAGCCGGCCCTGCGGTTACTCCCTTTGCCTCAGACCGGAGGAGTGGGGTTCGGCTATGGCTGTACACTGGGATGGGCATGGTTGCGTTTTCTTCTGACTTCAGAGGTCATTGTTTTTTAATGTTGTACACTCAGGTGGCACATGATCCCTCAGATTTTGAGTACTGTTCTATCCCGGTGAAGAAATATATCAAAAACAGCAAACGGCTTTGCAAACAGTGCTCATAAGTAGCAACTAAAGGATGCTGTGCTGTCTGGTGTCTAGGCAACACTTCCACACACCTTTGTATCTGGACGATATTTTCAATGATCACATTCAGAGAAAATATTTGTCCCTATACTTGGGAAATTGAGAAAAAAATACAGCTATAATCCTACTCTCCTCATTTGTCAATTATTGCCACAATTGCATACCAATTCCTAGTCTTGTTGCTTAGGCATTTTCTTTACATCTGGGTTCAAGTCCACAAGCATTTCCTGGGCTCCTAGCACACGCTAGTTATGGAAGCAGCCCAGGGAGCTTTGGAAAGTTTCGAGAGTGACAATTTAACCAAATGGTAAGTTATTTAAATGATTTTTTTAAATGAAAGCCAATGTGGTTGTACTATGCAGTGAAATGAAAAATGTACATGAATCAAATTTTAATACAAGCCAAGTCTTCGGAGATGGACTTTGGAGCTTCTGTAGGAAGAATGAGTTCAATGGATCAGTTGAGGGAAGCTGTCAGGAGGCCCTTGCAGTTGGTTGAGGCAGATCCCATGAGAGAGAGAGAAAACCAAATGAGGCCGTTGAATGAGGATGGGAGGATAGAGTGGAAGAGAGAGGGTCTTGTGATGTAGAGTTGGGAAGAGTTGGTGACTGGTGCATATGGGGCGAGAGGCAGAGGGAGGAGTTGACATTTTTTGACTATTTTCCTTGGATAACTTCCAGAAATCAGACTTGTGTGGCTCTTAAAGCCACAGTGCAGCCCTCTGTATTGCAATGGCCGAGTAATAATGCAAATAGCAATAAGAACATTTACTCACGTTGACTGAGTTCTCTCTGTTCCAGGCATCATGCTGACCTCTGCACATGCATTATCTCGTTTAATTTTTACTCCACCTACAAGGTAGGTTCTACTATTTTATTTCCTTTGCAGATGAAAAATTGAGGCTCAGAGGGGTTAGGCAACTTGCCTAAGATTAAACAGCTATTCATATGCCAGGACTCATGTAACTAAACCATCAGGAGGGCATCTTCCAGATGAAGGACACTATATAAACATAAACAGCAGCTCCTCAGTTTTATTGGAGTCCATGGAGTGTGAACTCTTCAGCATAATCTTTCTTTTGGATATTAGAAACATACCCCCTTTACGTGGTATGTTTTTAACATTTGGTAAGAAATCCTTTTAAAAGATATTCCGTAAGTACTTAACCTCTTATATAGATTATTTTGCACATCATTTAACCTTTTATTGATTCTTTGTTTGGCTGTTAGGACCATCAATACTGTCATTCTGAGAGGCTCTCTGGTGCAGAGGTGAATGGGGAGTTCTTGGCTCCCAGGCAGCCCAGCTGTTCTCCGTTTCTCTGGAGCCAGCCTTGCTCTGCCACTGCCCACAGCCTCAGCCCCGCTCCACCACCTCTGGTCCCTGCTTCCACGTGTGCCATCTGCCAAAGGCTTCCCTCTCTCCTCCCACTTTTCTTTCTCTCTCCTTTTCCCATCACCTCAGTGCTTCTCAGGGTTCACAGGGAGCATGTTGTCTTTGAATGATGTGAATTGCTGCCGTGTGCTGAGTGCCAGACACCATGAGGTCTCTACACAGCCCTGTTGAACCCTCACCACAGTTCCAGGGGCGTCGTAGTCTCTGTTCCCAGCGGAGAGTGTGGGGGCTCAGCCATGAGGCCGTTCCTCTCGGCAGGCTCGCTGTTCTTGAGGGTGGAGCTGGGATGCCAACTATGTCTGTCTAATTTCAGTTCTGTTTCCTTAGGCACAGGTGGTGCCATCTGTGATCACAGTCCTAGGAGAGGAGTCTGTTCCTGGCCTTCCACGGAGCAAATCAAGACATGGCTTGAGTCTGCACTGCTTCTGTCTTGTTTTCACTGGAACAGCAATTTCTAGAGGTTCTAGAGCCAATGAGAGCCAAGGCCGACCTGTTCATTTCCACACACCTGCTTCATGACCTGGGAATAACCAGGATTCAGCTCTGTGCTGTAAGGGGTACACGCAATCTTACAAATAACGACGATAATGATGGCAGCAATAATAATGCGAATGGCAGCTGACATTCTCTGAGAGCTTCCTCTGAGCCCTTTGTATGCATGACACTCACATGGACCCTGCGATAGGTGCCATGATTTTTACCTCTCATGGGTTGGGGAAACCAAGGCACAAAATGGTTAGGTGACTTGCCTGACGTCACATGTCTAGGAAGTGGTGTTGCTGCCATGCAGACCCAGGTGATCCTGGTTTCGTGTTGGGACATTGCTGCTCCTGTTATTTGCAGGTAGGGTGACTTTTTCTCTCTCTCTGCCGCTTCCCTCACTCGTGCTTGGTGGCTCAGATCTTTGTGCCTCTCTCTCCTGCCTCCCATCCTCTCTCTCTGCATCTCTCCTCTCTCCCCTCTTTTTCCTTCGTTCTCCTCCACTCTTAGCATTTGTTTCACTCTCTTTCTTCCAGTCCCCAGATGGCCTCTGCTTCTAGAAGCTAGGGTTGCTGACTCCAGGTAACCAGCTGTTGCTGCTGGAGCTTCCCATCCCTTGGCACATGGGCACTCGTCCCCAGGAGTACGTCTGCCCCTGAGCCTGCAGCCTGTGGCAGAGTGCAAGTTGCTACCTTGCCACCAATTATGCCTATGTATCATAATTGTACATTTTTTCTTTGAAAGCCAAATGATGAAGCTAATAGGGTTCATGCTGAGAACAGATGTTCTTATTTCTGCCCAGATGCTGTACATGGCAAGGAGTCTCTGATTCTTTTGTACTTTCATTTGAAGTGTTTCTGGTTGAAGGCTTCTTGGGAAAGGCTGAAAAAAATCACGCTGTCCTTCCAGCAAGGAACCAGGCCCAGGTCTTGAGGGGGTGTGAAGTAGCCATCCTTGGCATTTTCCAACCCATCTGCTTCCTGAGGACATAATCCTGTTTCTATTTGAAAACTGCCTTTGCTCGCATTTTTTAATTAAGCATTCAGATTTTCGCTTTTCTGGTTGTTTCAATCTCCAGCTAATGTGGCTGTTAACAATTCTTCCATTTTCTGCTTTATTTCCTCTTCTCTCCCTACTTGGAATTCATGGAAGGCTTTTTTCCTCCTCATTAAAAATCTTCAAAGATGGTGAAAGTATCATTCATTCATTTAATATTTACTGAATGCCTTCTACAGGCAAGGCAGTGGGGTACAACACAGACAAGATTTCCACTTTCATGGGGCTAATGTTCTGGTCAGGGAAGAAAGTAAACAAACAAACAAATAAACAAGCTAATCTCAGACTGAAGGAGTGCTGTGAAGGAATGGAACAAGATGATAGGATGGAGAGAAACTTGGAAGTGAGGGTTACTTTGTATGAGGTGGTCAAGGAAAGTCTTTCTGAGGTGACAACAGTTAAGCTGAGGTGAAGAAAGAGTATTCTAGAAAGAGAGACTGACAAGTGCAAAGGCCCTGAGGCAGGGAAGAGCTGGGCAGTTAAAGGCACAGGACAAAGGCCAGAGTGTTGAGTGTGCTGAGTGTGGGGAGGGGAGGCAAGATGAAGTCAGAGAGGTGGGCAGGGACCACAGCTCATGAAACCCTCAGGATTCCTCACTCTTCTCTGAAATAATTTTTTTAAGTCACTCAGCAAAGGATGACTAACTAAAAATCTTTCCCTGGGATTTGTTTGTGAGTTCTGGTCTCCTTTATGAACCACTGGGCAGAAAGTTTGTTCCAGTTGCCCGCTTACCTGACAGGCCTTGGTGAAGCTCTCTTACGTTTTCCTTTGCTCTAAAGGTTATGATGGAGAAGGAGAGCAAGATGGACTTATCCAGATAAGCCTTAGATGGATTTCCTTGGCTCAGGCCTCCAGACTGTGGTGGAATTTGACCACAGCCACAGCTGGCATTTCAAAGAGTCATGGAAAGTCACCCAAACTGTGCCTCGGTTAACAATCCATTGTCTTGAGACAGAGAGCAAATTTTGCAGCCCTGCTTACATTGAGACACATACACACACAGAGAGATGTCTGTGTTTTAGTGGTGCTGCTGAAGCCAGGGAGGTGCGTGGTGACGTGTGACAACCCTGGACAATTCTTCCTCCTGCTCATCTATCCTGCTCAGAAGAAGCAGAGCCCAGGGTTTCATCATGGAGTAGCCCAAGGTCATCTGGCTGCGTGGTCAGCATTGTGCCCCCTGCAAGGTCCCAGGTCAGAAGTACGGGCTGGGGTCTTCTCATTGAACCATGGGCCTCTTCTGGAGTGGACCCAACTTTCCAAGACACTGCTCACAAACTCAGCCTGCCTAAAAACCTGAGCTCAGCACATCTCCAAAGACGAGAGAGAGGGTTAGCTCAGGTGTCTATCCAGCTTCATTCAGGAAGGAACTATATGCAAACTAGATCCACATGCAATCTCAGGAGACACATTTTCAAGATCCCCACTCCCTAGTCAGAGGCATTTACGGGTTTCCGTTTGCACTCACTGAAGTCGTTCCTGAGCAGCTGACACAGTCCACGCTACACTGCCTCCAGGTATGTGCCCGTTGATGCTATACACACCATCAATCAAAAGATGTCTCACTCTAGCCAGTAGTAGGGGAAGGGCTGGGACGGACTGGGTGAGGGAAGCTCAGAGAAGAATGGAATAGGCTCTGAAGAGGTGGAAAGCAGACAGAAAATTTCCTCCAATTCACAGGAGAACTAGACCTCAAGACTGTCCTGCCCAAGACTGAGGTGGACAGCCTGGGATTGGAGAGAACTCTGGGAGCACAGAAACCCCTGGAAGGATTGGAGGCGAAAGAACGGAACTCTAAGATTTCTGGATGCAACTGAAGGAAGTGGGATATTAGACTCAGAGGCTCATGATGACTGTCTTCAAATATTTAAAGTGGAAGAGAGTATTGGATTTGTTCTTTGTCACCCTGGAAGGCAGAACTACACCAATAATAGTGATGACAATACACTAATGTGTGGCATTAATTGAGGTGATGCCTATGCCAGGACTGGCCTTACTTTATAAGGAGTTCCTTAATCAATTCTCACCACAGCCCTCTGAAATAAGTAATGCATGCATCCTCCTTTACCCACTAGAAAATGACAAACTGAGGTACAAGAGCTTAGGGCCTTGCTCATGGTCACACTGCTAGCAATACGGAGAGCTAGGATCAGAACCTTTGTCTGACCACCTCCAAGCCCATACTGGTAGTCAATGCACATCATCACATGCAATTTAACATAAGGAAGAATATTCTCAAATAGAGGAAGGAGAAGTGAGCTCCTTGTTGCTGGAGGTGCTTAAGCTGAGATGGTGTCATTGCTCAGGGGAGGTTTGTGGGCACTTCTCACACCAGAGGTTTGACAGGGACATGGTCACGTGACTTCTCAATCCTATTCTAACTCCGAGATATCGTGACTGTTGAGGAGCTTAGGGGTCGTGAGTCAACTTGTTCCAGAGGCCAGAAAGATCACAAACTCGTATACTCAGATATATTCTGTATGTATGCACTACATTCCAATAAGAGCCTATATGTGTATTGTCTACTCTGTTTCACAAACCTGCAGAAAATCAGATGGTAAACACTGAGATACTTGTCTCAGAGGATGCGATTGTCAATGACTTACCTTGTATTTTCAAACAATATCCAGCCTTAGAGTAAAAAGTACCACAATTATTGGGAAAATCTTTTCTGCATAAAGAATCAACTCTTTTTATGTGTCAGAAACTGCTCCAGGCCTATAAGCACACTGCTTGATTTCCTCATTCCTGAATTGGGTGGTCCCGGGGGGAGAAATGGTGGGAAGGGGGAAATGGGTACAGATAGAAAGGTGTTCTGGCAGAGAATATACCAAGCATAGACCTCCTGGCCTCCAAGACTTGCCCGAGGCCCCCCTTCAATCATGGCTTCCTTTGGATCAGAGGGAAGGGAATTCCGTTTCCATATCTTGGTTGAATAACAGTAGCAATTAATATCTATGAGTCTGAACCTTTGGAAACTGCAGTATTTACAGGTTAAAATGACCAAATATAGCAATATAGAATAATACTAATAATATTAACAATTGAGGAAGGAAGGGGGCATTGAAGTTACTCATTAGTACTTGAATCTGCAAAGAATTCTAATTTTCTTATTTTCTTTCAAGGCCTCATTTCTTACTTGGTGACAGAAGGGTGGATGAGGGAGGGAGAGTGTGCTTTAATTTTTCGATTTAATGCAATTCTGGCTTCCCGATTTCAAACGGCCTCTTTTGTGTTAGCATAGTCTATTTTGGGAAAACAGTAGTCCTTTGGGATTTCTTCCTACTCCTCTTCTCTTTCTCTTTGTATAAGGGGGCCTGAGTTGAAGGGGAAGCTCATGTAACATCCTGGTGGAGGGCAAGGAGTTCTCAAGAGTGTCCCTCGGTCCTTTCTGGCCTCACCTGAGTGACGCCTCCTCTTTCCTGGTACTAAGCATCCTGCAGGTGTGTCTGCTGAAGGCTCCTGTGCACATCTGTGGACAAGGCCTCTGCCTCTGCCTGGAGGTCCCTGGATCTGGAGCCTCCTGTACTGACTGTCTTTCTTCTGATCTCCTGGTCTTTTCAGCATTGCTGAGGTCCCCAGAGGCTGGGAAACCTTCTGCCACTATCTCCCGCCCTGGCTCATTGTGCAAGGCTCTGGGTGGCTGCTTTTGTGCTCTCCCTCCATCTGTGCTTCTCTACTTGCTCCCAGTCCACACTGGACGATCTGGCCCCCAACGCAGGCCTTCTCCAAAGACTTTCAGGCTTTTCAGGCAATGCCCAAGGACAGAGAAACCTGACCTCAGTATTCTAGTCATTTCTCAAACCTATAGAGAGTTTCTAACCACCTCCTCTCACTGCCTCTCTCAAGGTTCACCTGAGGGGTGGTGGACAAGGAAGCGAGGACCCTCCTCGGGCTGACCACTGCCCGTTCTCTCCTCTGTTCCTGATCCCTCCAATTCCCTTCTGGGTGGAAGGAGATCCCCATAATGTCAGGTCACCCTCTTTCCCCACTTTATGGAAGGTTTCTACTGATTTATTGATTCATTTCTACTTTATTGCATTATTGATGCATTTCTTTGGTCTAGGTGGAACTAAACTTACCTTTGCTCAGCACAGTAGGCCTTGGAGGTACAACAGGGTGTATTTCAGAAGCAGTATCCGCAATGTCTAAAGGGGCAAGGTAGGTGCCCATCACTTTACATGTATTCTTTGATTCAATCCTCCCAATAACCCAATCAACAAACTCGTTTTACAGCCGATACCACTCAGGCATAGAGGTGGAATGATTCGTCTGAGGTCACAGAGAACAAATTGGTGTTGCAAAACTGAGATTTAGACCCAGACTTCTCAGACTGTAAAATGCCAGGACCTCCCAATAGCTGTCATTATCACATGCCTAAAATATCGCTAATGCATCTATCACATACACATCACACAAGTACACTTTTTGTGGGACCATATATATTTATATATTTCACAGAGTATAACTCAGAGGGAAAGAGGAACTTTGACTTTTGGGAATTTATGTCATATTTCAACTCAGAAGGTTCGATACCCCTGTCTTATCATCCTTTGATTTATTTCCTCTCCCCAGCCTCTGAAAGTCTCCTTTGACGTAGTGAGTCTCTGCAGACCATTGGTCGGGTCTGTTGTTGACAGGCCCAGATGTGAGTTGGAAGAGCTGGAGCCCCATGGAGTCAGGTTCCCCACATCCTGCCTTCTCTGTCCAGCTCGACAAAACCTATCACTGTGTCATGTTCCAGTCCCACAGTGAGTGTTGACTGAATGACTGGCTGGCTGAGAGAAGCCACAGGGCAGACGGATGCATCCGGCAATCAGAACTGGAGAGCACTGTTGTGGAGTCGAAATGATGGTGAACCATGAACCCTAGAGGCAGGTAGGAAGAGCAGCAGACTCCACAAATGTTGGCAGCTCCCACAGACCAGCTGATGGTCTGTGTGAGTCCAGAATGGAAAAGACTGTCACATGTTGGGTGCCTGGCCTGGACCTCACATCAGGCAGTGACTATTGCCCATTCTGACCATAAAGGTCAGTGATTAAGGCATGAGCACAGCACGGGTCTGACTGCTCTGGCATCTCACCATGCCAACCTCTCTGCACAGAGTGTGAGTTTGGAGAGACAGGGCCTGGGCAAGATCCTCCTGGCTGCCTTCGCTCACTAGGTCTAATTTAAGGCACAGGTGCCATGGTCGTTCAGGAACAGAACAGATCCTACAGATACGCAAGGCTGGTGTGCCAGACCTGGGTGTCATACGGTGCAACTAGATTGAGGCATCCATGGGAAGCATAGCTGTGTGGGCTCACAATACAGTTGACATTGGAATTGGTTTCTGAATAGTGAGAGAGTTTGCCAGATAAAAAGTGGGAGAAGGTATCTCAAGGAACAGGAAACAGCAAATGCAGAGTTGTGAGAGTAGGAAGGTGTGTACGTGTGGGGTCCAGAGAATGCTTTGTTGTGAGGGTACATGTTCTTGGGAGAGAGTATTTCCTACTCCCAAATGCTCTTTTGGACTCCGACGTGATGGAAAATGTCTTCTCCCTTCTTGGTCCCTGACTGTTTCCCAGCCCCTCCCTTTGTGGGGCTGCCCTCTCACCTTGACTTATGCCTGTAGGCTCAGTCCACCTAATCCTTGGCACCAAGCACTGACCTTTCTATTTTAGAGAGGAGGGACCAAAACAGTGGAGCTCTGGTTTATTTCTGGATTCTACCTGGAGTTTTCTCCCCAAAGACTGGTCCTCAAGACTCGTGAGGGTGCTGCCTAGTTTTACTAATCTCTCTCCAAACATTTGAGTCCTTTTCTGGAATTTTAGCTCAATAACTGGGACCTGCCACATGCTGTAATACTTCCCTGGTGTAGGCTGCCTCTAAGTTGATCCATTATTTGTTTAGAAAGGCTACTTCTTTCACTATTCTCTGAAAAAATCCTAATTATTTATAGTTCCCGAAATTGCTTCTCTCTCTGTTCATTGGCATTGAAGCTTTCTCTCATTTACTCCTGTTTATACTCTATGCTCTAATTTATTAGTTCTAAGCCCAGTCCCTTGCATTCTCCGTACTGTCAACATAGGGGTAGTTTTCATTCATTCTCATTCATTCAGTACATATTTATTGAACACCCATTGTGTTCTAGGCCCTGGGAATATAGTGGTAAGCAAGACAAAGTCTCTGCCATCATGGAGCTTAAGTTTTAGTGAAATAAAACTGATAATACCCAAATAAAGAAATCAACAGGCAAGATTTTTTTTAAAAGATTTTATTTTTCCCTTTTTCTCCCCAAAGCCCATCGGTACATAGTTGTATATTTTTCCTTGTGGGTCCCTCTAGTTGTGGCATGTGGGATGCCGCCTCAGCGTGGTTTGATGAGCAATGCCATGTCTGGGCCCAGGATTCGAACCAACGAAACACTGGGCCACCTGCAGCAGAGCGCACGAACTTAACCACTCAGCCACGAGGCCAGCCCTAACAGGTAAAAGTTTTAAAAACTGTGAGATGTACTAGGAAAGAAAAGTTTGATCGACAGAGAATCTGACAGGGGGCAGATGAGGTGAGAGTGGAATGACATCTCAGGGATGTGCCAATAAAAAGATCACCTAAATGATGAAACTAGCCACGGAAAGCACATTTCAAAGAGTAGGAATAGCAAAAGCAAAGGCCACTTGGTGGAAAAAAAAGCTTGGAGGCTCACAAGAGGGAGAAGTATGAGATGAGACAGGATAGTAAGACAGGCGCCCAATCTTGGAGTGCAAGGCAAGGTATTAGATTTTATTCTAGGGGCGTTCTCTGTTGAACCATACTATGTGGAATCTGTGTTAGTTAGGATGGATTAATAACAAATGATTGCATTGAAAGATCCAAAGAATATGCTTCTAGGATGGAGGCTTCAATGAGGGGAAGAGCCGAATTCAGAGACAGAAGCTCCCCATGCTTCTCGTAGTTTTCAAGGGGCTACAGAGAGATGGCTAATTAATCATCTTAAATGTCCATTATAAAGTCAAATCTGTGAAACTATCCAGAGGATAGAAGTTGCTACCAACCCTTGGACCTGGCAGCATTATGTTCTCTCTTGAGAAGGTGTGAGTGTGTGTGTGTGTGTGTGTGCAGGGATCGTGAAATGTATGCCAGGCTAGACTCCTCATTTCTTTTCATTTTAAAGTTCACATAACACACCGAGTGGGCACCTTTGAGATGTCAGCTCTGGCTAGGAAGTAGTGAGATTGCAAACAGGGAAAACGTGTCAATAGGTCACCAAGACAAACTACCTTCGGAACAAAGGTATTCACCTTTTCCTGCAGGTCTCTGCCGTGGATGGATGAATGCCAACCATTTCATTCAAATTTTATTTAAGAAATGTTTTTACTCTTAAAAAGTTATAATTAACAACGCTGGCATAAATTTGTTTTGTATCAGAAATTCATTCACTGGAGACAGCACCCACTCATCAGTGTCAGCTGCCATGTCCATTTGCTATGCCAACTTGAGGTAAAGCTTCTCTTGCCATCTCGGTTGAACTGGACCATTTTCTGAGCCCACAAGACCTATTGACTTAAAAAGTTATTATTTGTAAATACTTACCTATCCAAATAGAAATTTTCTCAATCTGTTGCAACCAGAAATACAATGGATTCTGAGGCTAATATAAGACAGCAACTGTCCTCCATCACTCTTAGCTTAAAATACTTAAATAGTCTCATTGTCTTTATTAATTGACTTTTTACATTTTATAAATACTGAAGCACTAATAAAGAACCATTAACTGCTCTGTACAGGAGGGCCTCCTCCGGTCTTTACACGTCAATACCTTTATGCCTGCCTTTGACAGTTGTCACAGTTTCAACAACTACATATACATATGTACAAGCATATAGAGAAACACATACCTATATATACACATACACATATACATCTGTATTTAACTGTTCATTACAAAAGCTTTTTGGGAGCATTCACTCATTCAGTCTATTGACGGATATTTGAGTCTCTACCAGGTGCCAGACACTATTCCAGGCAGTAGGAATACAGCAGTCAACAAAACAGACAGTATCTCTGCCTTCATAGAGTTTCCATTTTTGTGGAGGGAGACAGATAATAAAGAAGAGACATCAGTAAAATATATAAAATGTTAGATGATGATATGTGTTAAGGGAGAAAGAAAAGCTGGGAAGGGAAAGAGAGAGTGTGGGGGAGGTGGGTGGTGGTTGTGAGTTAGATAATGGCCAGACAGACAAGCTGAGATTTGACCAAGCCCTGAGAGGTGAGGGAGCAGGCCTTGCAGGCAGGAGCAACAGCCAGGAGTAAGTGAACACAAGGAAGAATACATATATGTGTCATCAAAATATAAAGTACAGAAGCATAGGGAGTAAAAAGTGGAAGTTCTTGACACCCAATCGCAACCTAATTCCCTCCCAGGGCGAGAGTGGAGACAGTTAATGTGTCTCCTTCCAGGCCATCTTTGCACATTTTTAGAAAACCAGATACTAAATACATTGTCTAGTGGATTGCTTTTCTGTTCAATTCACAGTATCTCACAACATTCTTTATCAATATGAACATAGTCCACTAATTTTAATAGTTCTGTGGTATTCTGTTGGATGCATGCACCATATTTTGCTTGGCTATTTTCCTATTTTTGGACCTTTCAGTTGTTTCTCATAAGTATTAAAAAATGTTGCGCTAAACGTCCTTGTACGTTTTTTGAGTGCTTATGGGTGTATATCTGTAGGATAGATTCCTTCTTTATCCAAAACTTTCACGAGAAGTTATTTCCCCAATTAAAAACTTTTAAATGAATTTCGTTATGAATTACATGTTTTGATTAATGCCATTTTGCTAAATCCAGAAAATCATTTTAATAAAAGGTTAGGGAAAAACTCCTCTAGTGTTCTTTTTCTACCTCCCTGCCTTTTGCCATATGCCCAAAAAAAAAAAAATTTTTTTTAATGATTTTCTTGCCAGTAACTGCTTTTGGCATAGCCAGAAGCTGAACATCACAGTGGGGGCGGAAAGGAGCGTTTTGCTCCAAATTGCGTAATTTGGCAAACTGTCCTACTACGGTAGTCATGTTTTTGCAAGATTCAGTGAACTTTCTAAAGACTGCCTCTCCATCAACAGTTTGCTGCTGCAAACCATGAGAGTGTGGCCGCCCCTCTCCCCTTGACCCCCTCCCCTCTCCCCTGCAGGTGGAGGCTCTGTGGAGCTCATTTGTTCAGATCCTTGGGGAGTTCTCCTGCTCACTGTTGTAGGTCTTGCTCGTTCTTTATTCCTTCTTGCATTTAAACCCTTTCCCCTTCTAACAAGTTGCCTCAAATATGATAACAGAAGGCCAATGAGGAGTTCATTCCCAAACTATACTTGTGTGTGTGTGTGTGTATGTATAGACCGTGAATGTGCGCTTCCTGGATGCCTGATGAAATGCCATTCCATTTCTGTCTAAAGGGGTAAGAATGATCAACAGCAGCAAATATTCTTCAGCATTTACTTTGTGCTGGGCACTGTCCTAAGCCCTCATCTTTTTGTTTCGTTCTAGTAACAACCCTACAGAGTAGGAACCATCCTCCCCATTTTACATGTGGGAAGATCAGGAATGCGAAAGGACTTCCCAAAGTACACACAACTAAAAGGTGGGAGGTCTGGGATTTGCAGCCAGGTCTTTTGGACTCTGGAGTCCCACAGTCTTGACCACTGTGCCCCATTTCCTGTCTAGGCCATGTCTGAGGGCCTTTCACGTTGATGGAGCTTCTTCTCTACTACTCCTCTGGTGCAAGTCAAAGTCATGGCCATGGGCCAGTGCTAGGTTTGAAAGAAACAGAAAGATATCTTGAGGGTGCTTGTGATGCTGCTAGTGATAACCATGACTCACCTTCCAAGACAGACCTCCTATGTGTGGTGGAGGACACAAACAGATTTAGACTGAGAGACCTGACTTACAATACTGTCACTTCGTGAGCACTATGACATTTCTTGGGTTTCTTAACTTGGAAAATGATGACCGTAATAACTCCCTTATAGAATGTTGTGAGGGTGAGACACTATGTGGAAATGCACCCACTAAGGATATTTTTTTTTATTATTTATTATTATTCTTCCAAGAGAAGCAAAGACAATACAAATTTCTATGAGAAGAAACATCACGTGTCTGAGTTCCTAATTGAAAACATGCAAGAGTTTCTGGGAATTACAACATGGCTGAACCTTGAAAACATTATGCTAAGTGAACGAAGACAATCACGAAAGGCCACATATTGGATGATTCTATTTATATCAAGTGTCTGGAACAGGCAAATCTAGACAAACAGAAAGTATTTCATCGGTTGCCTAGGGCTGGGAGGTTTTGGGGGAAGCAGAGAGTGACCACTAATGGGTGTGGAATTTCTTTTTGGGGTGATAAAAATATTCTAATACTGATGATGGTGATGCTTGCGCAACTCTGTGAACACAATAAAAATTACTGAATTGTATGATTTAAGTAGGTGAATTATAAGGTATTGGAATTATAGTTAAGTAAAAAAGTTTCCATTAAAAATAAGTTTCTCGTGTATGTTTAGTTAAAAGAAATTGAGAGATACCACAGTTTATCAAGGGCGTTTATATTGAATGCATTTCTCCAAAAAGATATGTGCTGCCTCTTTCTTACCAAGACACTTAGAAGTATCAAAAAAAAAAAGTATAAAGTTAAAAAAAAGTCTAAAGGAAAAACAAACCCAGGAAGAGAAGCTAGACAGAAAAGTAGAAAGCTGGGAGTGAAGCTGCCTGTAAGTCTCCACGTAGCCTGACTCACGCTCAGCAGGGCATGCATTTTGAGTTGTTTATTATAGGACGATGGATCTGCTGTGATTCATCCACACTGTCCTGTGGAGGATCCATGTGACAAAATGGGCTCCATGAAAATGAAACTTGACCTTGCCCCACAGGCCACACAGATGTGCATGTGGCAAGATGCCGAGGGAAGATGAGGACAATTTGGTGCTTGTGGAATCAAAGCATGGCGTCTGAATCCCAGTGAAGCCATCTATCAAGGTCCAGCTCTAGGTATTCAGCCCACAGCAGGTATAACATCCGCCAAAATATGAGAAGATGCAGAAGTAACTTGGTCATAAATGTCTTGTCTCTTGTTTCTGAAAAGAGAAAATATCTATAAAAGTGCCTGGCTCAAGTTAGGACCTTAATGGATTTTGTGGAAAGTACTGTTGTTGGAACTAAACCAGCCATAAAAGACCTCATCTCCCTCCATGACTTTTCGGTAATTAGTCAATTCATTGGAAAAAAAGAACTGACCTGCTTTCCTGACATAATAATAATTTTTATTTTTGGTGGTGCCTTACAGTTTATAGAGTGCTCCCATGTCAATAGCTCATTTGATTTTTGAAGAGCACTGTGGAGGCATAGAATGCTAGAGAGCAAAGTCAGAGATGGCCTGTGGTTTTCAAGGTCACTTGACCAGGGCAGAGAACGACCCAAGTCCAGTCTTCTTCCCAGGACAGGTGAGCTGAAATTACTTGGCCTAGTTAGTCAATTTAATTTTTCAATGTTTCAAGGGATTATATTGATGCTACTTAGCATCAAAGAGAGTGTTGTTGGTAAAAACATCAGATATGGCAAGGATGGGAGTTGGCCAACCAGGCCACCACTTCTTGAGGCCAAAATGAAGCAGTGAACTAAGCCTAAGGACAGAGAATCCGGTGCCTGTTGGGAAAGGAGCTTAACAAGATGGTTAAGAGCACAGGTTTGGAATCACCTTCGAGTTCCATCACAGTTTCATCACCTATAAACTGGGGGCAACATTACTATTGTACAAGATTGTTGCAAGGGTTGAGTGTGCTACTGTTTGTGAAGTGTTCAGCAGAGTGCCAGGCACAGAGTAAGTGCTCATTAAAAGCTCCTTTTTATTGCCCGTTTTCTTCTCCTACTTCTTCTTATTTTATCTTCTCCTTGTCATCCTCCTCACTGTCATCTGCTCAGGAGAGTGCAGGGTCATCTCACAACAACTGAGAATTTAGACCACTTGAGAGGAGGCATAGAGATACCTGTGGGATTCAGTGTCAGCTGACATGTGAAGGGAAGTTGAGTTCCTTTTAGCTTAATCTTTGAAAGCCAAGGCCATTCTGGTTAAGCTTGTTCTGCCCTTTCTCCAAATGCAATCCATCCATTCATACACTCATTTTTTTCTCACTATCATTTGTTGAGCCTCAACCATGCTCTATATTTAAAGCCCAGGCAGCCCGACCACTGAGACATGACCATCCACTGAGCTGGAGAGAGTGGGTGCCAGGTCACAGAACTATGGGTCAGACATGCCCAGGAAGAATTTGGTCAAGGCCTCGGTCTCAGAGGCTGAGATGACAGACACCTGTCTGGTTTCAACCTTGTGATCTGAGCACCTAGACACGGAACTACTCTGAGAGGATGAGACATGGGTTCAGATCTGGGAGAGGTGAGTGGCCCACCCAACCTCCCGCCACACACTAATCTCCAGGCAGGCCCAAGCTAGCAGATAGGTGCTTGTCCTCTGGGCCTTCAGAGACTAGAGCTGCAGTAGAGGGTCCTAAACGGGGTCCCATTAGCTCTCGATTGCCCAAATTTATTCTTGATCTTCTTAAGATCAATAAAAGGTTCAAGTTGGGAATCTCTTTTGGTTTTTCAACCTCTGCAGGAGTTATTGACCCATCAATCAACTCTGTCAATCACCAGAGGCTCATTTGACAGCAGGAACCAATCACTGCCACTGTTGGTGACCCCTCTGCGTGGCCCAAACATCCATCCTCATCTTCTGCTAAATCTTTGGTGCATACCTGTGCAACTCGGCAAAATATGTCTTTGTAGTTTGTCTGGTTTAAACCAGTGCTTGCTGTAGGTGAATGTTGATTGCAAATTTGGGCCTTGCAAGTAATGTTAATGGTGTGCTATTGGGAAGAGTGGAAAATGCCATTGGAGAGATAAGTTAAGAGTGAGGAAAAGGCAGCTTAGTGGAAAGAGCACTGAGTCAGGATTTCAGAGATTTGAATTCGTCTTTGCTCTACTATTAACAGGACTGTAACCTGGATTGGTCTCAGTGTCATTGACTGTTGAAAAGGAATGATACTTGAGTTCTTTATTTGACTGTTACAATGATCTAATGAGATAAACATGTAGAAATGTTTTGGAAACGAAAAAGTGCTTAGTTCTTCTATTCAAAAGAATTTGCCAAGAGCAGCATATCGGTTGCTAACTCAGTGTAGCAGCCAGGAGAGGGCAGACAGATAAGAAGGACACGCAAAGCTGGCGACCCCCAGGGTCTCTGCTGCCTAGAGGGTGAGGCTGGGCCTCCGCTGTCATGAGAGGTGGTAGCAGAGTGCAGAGGAAGAGGGAGAGGAGCAGGGTCCGGAGCCCTGGAGAGAAACTGAGGCAGGAAGAAGGTAGCTCCCTCAGTTTCAATAGGCAAAGATTATGAGCTGGAAGCCAGACTGCAGGGATCAGGAGCCACTGCCAGGAGTCTGGAAAACAGAGGACCAGAGGTTCAGAAAGGCTGATGGTCAAAGAACTGGCCAGTCACCCCGGCAGACCCCAGGGTGCAGCCAGCCTGAATGGAGCCCAGGCGTTTTCAAGATCTCTTCCCCTTACCAGACCAGATGAAAAAGACCACTGAGGAGACACTTAAGCAAGCTCTAAGTAAGTGTAACATAGTGTTGTTTTCAAACTTGGGTGTGCATCAGAGTCAGCTGGAGGGCTTCTTAAGGCCCAGCTAGCTGGGCCTCACTCTGAAGTTTCTGATTCAGTAGGTCTGGGTGGGGCCCCTCTCTGGAGTATTTGCATGTCTAACGAGTTCCCAGGTGCAGCCATCTGCTGGTCTGGGGACGACACTTAGAGAACCGAGCACGCTGTGGCAGTTGTTATGCGTTCTTGACCCATGAAAGAAAACGTAAGCAGAGGAAGCATGTCAGAAGCGTCCAGCTTCCTCCTCGCCGCAGCAGGTGTTCTAAGCTGGCTCCAGGGCAAGCACAGACCCACCCAGGGGCACCCACCAGGCTAGGATCCCTGGCATGGGCAGTGCTGCTGCTGTCTTCTCCATCTCTTGTTAATCTTGAGCATGGATGGACCCTTTCCCAGGGCACCCAGTGTCCCCTCCACTTTCCCTCAGAGACTTAGGGATGCTCAGAACAGGCTAGAACTGCTGCTTATGGACACAAACAGTTTGGGGGCATTTTTCATTTTTGAAATATTTGCGAGTGGAAAAACATCTGCTGTATCATGCTGAACCTCTTCCCTCGTGGTTTGTCTGACTTTCGTCCAGGCTTGGGAGCGGCTGTGATGACCAGGTTACATATTCTCCCTTTCTGTGATTCTCCTGCACCAGTTGTGCGCCCTAAACTGGGAAAAGTTGAGGTGGCCAGTTTACTCTCCATTCTGCATAGACTTGTCTTTGCGTAGTCTTAGCCATATGACTGGATAATGCAGGGGGGCTCCTCCTCCCCCTACCCCTCTTTCCTCTCCCCCCCGCCATGAAGACACATGCAAGCCCTACACTCTTCATTCCCTGTTTTCTAAACGCTCTGGTGGTGGGCAGAGAGATTGAGTAGAGTATAAGGAGAAGTAAATTGTCACTCAAGCATACAGGGTGGAGTGGGTTGGCCATGGCTAGGATGGGGAGGTTTCTCTAAACTGGTGTTTCCTAACTCTGGCTGCGTGTTAGAATCACCTCGGAGCTTTTTCTAACCACTCAGGTTAGAGTGCATCTAACCAGATGCTCAGGACGTGAGATGCTGATTTAAATTGATTTGGGATGGGACCCTTGGCGTTGGAAAATTTGAGTCTCCTCAGGGGATTGTAATGTGTAGCCAAGCCTGAGATTCGCTGTTCTAAAGCAATTTTTCTTGACAACACCTGGGTGCTGAGCACAGCTGCATTTTTGTGTGACTTCCTTTCAACAACCACAAGCCATCTTAAGGCGGGCTGGAGGCTGCCACCTCTGGGGTAGGTTAGAAGTCAACGTCACAACCCTAAGTTTAGACAGGTAAGAGTGGGAAGGAGGGATCTTAAGACCAGTTGGGCAAAACCAAAACTGTAGGTTCAGAGAGCAGCCACAAGTCCCCAGGCTGAGGACAGCAGAGGCTCGGACAATTCGGGAGCACGAGCCAAAGATTTCAGAGCGGAGAGAGCAAACTACCAGGGTCAGGTTATCCCAGGCCCATGGGCTGAGCACAGGGATAAAGCTTGATCCTAGAGCCAACAGCAGCCCAAGTCACGAGCTCTGTAAGTCCCACGTCCTGGGCCGGAAGTGGGTGAGTGGGGCTGAATTCACCTGGGTGTCCACAGCCAGAGTATGAAATACGGGAAGCTGGGAGGGTCTTGAAAGGAGGCAGATGAAAAGTAAAAAGTGCAGAGGAAATTGTTCAGTCTACGTAGTGCTCAACACCCAGTTGCATTGCTGTTTTTCCACCAAACTGACCAAATATTCCTGACATTGGATAGATACTGCCTGAGACAACGGGAATCGAAACATGACATTCTCTCAGAGCAGTGCTCCTTAAACTTTACCAGCTCAAATGAATTTCCCGAGGGTCTGGTTAAAATGGTGACTCTAATTCAGTAGAACTGGGGTGGGGCTTGATGGGCCTGGCACTCTGCATTTCCAACAGTCCCCCATCACATGCGGATCTGAGGACCATTTCTGAATAGCAAGGACTTAGAGGCCAGGGATGGTGTCTACTTGAAGTGCATTGATGAACACCTTGCAGAGACCTGTCGAGTCACTATTGACATGGAGGTTGACACATGCTTTTCCTCTTTTCTCAGGTCATTTTAGGGAGTCTATGGTTTTTGCAGAAGAGGCCCATTCCATGAGAAAAGTAACTTTCTCAAGACAGGAGTATGAGGACAGCATCCTAATATCAACAGTGTCTATTTCTCTTCACCCCCTCTCCTTCCCCACATCCATCCCATTGGAAAGACTGACAGTCTACAGACTGAGCCAGGCTTGAGTTCACCTACTGAAGCAAGAACCACAAATAAGTAACCTGTTACCTGGGAAGAGAGCAGCAATTCTTTCATAAACGAATGTCAATGAGGTATAATTTTCTGCTGTAGCAGAATTTCTACACCTGACAGTATTCTTAATATACTTTAATTAAGAGGTTAATCTGTTGTAGAAATTGCTTTTCTCTGAAGCCACCTGAAATCAATTTAAACTCAATTACAAGTGGTTAGCTATTGTTTATGTGGTTAAAGATTAGAGAATACATTTTTGCTTGTCGGGAGCCATCCGAGCAAATTTTGAATGTCATGATCAGAGGAGAGTCTGAATAGTTGAGTGCTCTTTAATGGGCATAGAGAAACCATTAGAAATGTAATCAGTCAAATTTGATGACTTGACCTTGGGACGCAGTAGAAGAGGGTCTAATCATGTCTGTCCCATAAGTGCCACCAGGATGGCTCTGCTGAAATTAATTGATCATTACGTGTTTTCTGAGAGCCTAATATACCCTATTTGATGGAATATAAATTGCAAAAATAATCTGTAAATTATATAACAAGCTTCAGAATACATTTACCCTCAGTCTCTTTAGCACAGATTAAATCTGACAGCTAGTTTCAAAATGATCAAAATTGCTTAACTCCTCCAATAGTTTGGAATGCTTGAGTTTTACAAAGAAAAAAAAATCTATTTCACGACATGTGCCTAGTCTATAAATTTGAATTACAATCCATTTTCCATCAATAAAATGTAGCGACAAAAAGAGGTCTGAAAAGGTTTTCTGGGGCTTGAATGCATTATTTTATTCAATTGCTTAGCAAGGTACTTAGCTGCTATTAAAAATCTGGATGCAGGTCAGAAACAAGGAAGCTGTTTTGAATCCTATTCACTTCCGTGCTAAATATATGAAAGAATTAACATGCCTCTAATAGGCCAGCCAGCTTGCTACTGTGATATCCTATAGTCTGGTTGAGAGATGCACAACGACAGTGCTCTCCATTGGTTATCAGCAGGTTAAAGGTTTCTTGCCATCTTTTCAGGTGTCATAATGATGAATCCAATGATCTCTGTTTATGTGTATTCTTCTGGGATCGAGACATTCTGCCATTAGAGTGTACACATTCCATGACATTTTGGTTAAAGTTGCAGAAAGTTCTTCCTCTAGAACTCTTTCTCCCCCCAGAGAATTATTTAAAAATTTTTCCTTTGGGCTGACACTTTTCATATTTGAAATAAACCTTCCAGGATTTTCTTCCATAAATGTTGAATGGTTCACTGTTGAGTTGAAGACCATCTGTTCCTGCCTAATTGGCATAATGAGGGAAGACCAGAGTTTTGGAGCCTGAAAAATAACGTGTGATGAAGTAGGCTCAGAGGAGTGTTTTGCATAAGAGACTGGGGCAGCTCCCTAGATGCCAGGACAGCGGTAGGTTTTTCTGGGAACTGGACCTTTGAAAGCTAATTTCTCTTGGGAGTTGAGTGAGGGGTGAAGTTCAGCAATAGGGACCATATTTATCATCTTAGGGATCTGGGTCAGACTACAAGGGTTCAAATTCTGGCTCTATCACTTACTTATTGTGAGCCTTTGAGCAGACTTCTTAGCTTCTTAGAGCCTCAGTTCCCTGAACTGTCAAGTGGGGATAATAATGAAGATCAAATGCAGTGGTGTGTGTAAAATACTCAGTAGAGAATCGGGCACGTACACTTACTAAGCTCTTCATCATAACTAAGCAAAGCACAAAATGATTTGGTGTCTCTCTTTACTTAGCCCTAAATAGGGGTGCATGATTTAAGAAAGAATTTTTTTCCTGCCTTGTGAAATTTTCAGTGTGAAAAGTCTTACAAGGATACCAAAATGAAGCTGTATTTGATTTTTCGTTTCACAGACACACCTTATGACACCTCCTGTAGTGAGGAAGGGGGTGTGGGATAGGAAAGATTTTCAAGACAAGCTCTGCACTGGGAGGCAGGGCCTAAGTTATAGTCTCAGAAGAGCCATAACCCAGCTGTGTGAGGCTGAGAGCAACAAGTCCCCCCTTCTCTGGGCTCAGCTGATTTGTGTAAAATGACAGGGTTGAACAGACGACTGCTGAGGTTGTGTGGAGCACTGGGATTCCATGGTTTCATATTGCTGGCCATCTCTGTAAGAACATTTCCTGCTCCACACCCAGGACACGGTTGGAGGGTGGACACAGACAGGGTAGTCTGAGCAGTGTGGTGACCCCCACATCTGTGGCTTTGAGCCTCATGCCACGTGACCCCTCTGCTCATGGCACACGTTGTCCCACACGGGTGGCCACATGTGGGTGGTCATTCACTAACGCAGGGTTACACAGCCTTTAAAAATTATGTCTCCCTTTGAGAAACATAAAACAAAAATTGTATACTTCCTCAATTCACTCCATTCTGGGAGATACTAATAAGCCTCGTCCACATCCCCCACTACCCTTCACTACTTTATGTCTTGGGGAGTGTCTGCTCTCTCCCACCTCGTCCCACCTTTGCCCAAACGTCCGCCTTCAGCAGAGGTCATAAAAGGGCATCCTGAGGAATAGATGCAGCCCACAGATGACCTTATTTGTACCCCCCAAAATAATTTTTACAACTGGAGCTAGTTCCCAGCACTTAAAAATCACACTTCACATAAAACCTAGTTTTCTAGCTTCTTTTGAAAAAATAACAAAGAGGAAAATATGACCAGAATTTCCCTGAGAAGGACGAACTAGTTTTTGTAGCAGGGGGTGAAGAGTCTGGCCAGGATGCGAAAAGGGCAGCCCTCTGACTCCCCAGTCCAGTGGGTCTCAGTAGTAATTTAGTGCTGTCCCCTTGAACCTCTTTGAACTGACCAGGACCATCACATTAACCAGTCACCCTGAGACTGTTGCAAAGGAGCCTCGCGGGAGAAACTCACTCCTGCCCTCTGCCTGGTGTCACTCCTTCGAGCTGCCTGCCAGGCCCTCACAGATGTTTCAGCCTGTGCTCCACCCATGGGTTCATCCATGAAGTCTGATCTATAAGTGTGCTAGTTCTTTAAGAGTCAATCCTTGTGAATGTGCAAATCCCTCCGACAGGATCGCGCTTTGAGATAAATAAGATTAAACATGTTGTATATCACCGTGCAAAAGGCGCTGAGTGCACGTTTTGCTATGAACAAAGAGGAGAGGGTTGGGGGCACATAGATTCTAGGCTGGGCTAGAGGATTAAGCCAAGAATCTGGGAAAGGTGGGAGAGGACGTGGGGCTGGACGAAGGACTGACAGCCTTGCCGAATCCTGGACTAGTAGTCGTGAAAGTGAGCAGGAGGCCGGGGGCCCTGGGAAGTGAGGGGCCCTCTCTCAATACAGTGGTAGTTCCACATCTTCTCTTGGGGGCCTGGGTGCTCCCAGCCCTCTGCTGTCTGTAGGGGGACAAAGCCTCCTCAGAGGCAATAAGACGGTGGAAAGGAGGTTTGGAGCAACCTCAACACAACCAATTTGAGGACAGGGACACATGCAAATAGCCTGCCGCCTCTGTACCTGATTTTCCTCAGATGCTAAATTGCCTTCCAGCTCTGAATTTCTGTAGTTCTGGTTTCCTTTGCTGTCCCAGAACTGTGTCTTTTGGCCACACATGAAGGTTCATTGCTATTGCTCGTGTAAACCTGCATTCAACTTGCCATGATACACACGACTTGTTTGCCAGTCAGGCCACAGTCCTGTGGAAGGCAATCCTGAAGGAGTTGTACTCCAGAGAAGGTTTGTGCTGGAGCCATGGCCTCACTAAATCAAAACTACTGAGGACAATACCACTGGTGGCTAACATCAACCCATGAGATCAAGTTCAATGTGCCTGGTCAATGACTGACCTCAGAAAAAGTCAAAGGCCATGAAATCAATATCTACATAGTAACCTCAATACAATATTCAGCATTACCTTGAATTGAGTCATTCACCTGAGAACTCAGCTACTGAACCGAAGGCAAGAACAGATGCCTGCAGAGTACACGTGCAGACAAAGGAAATTCCGACCGAGGAGAGAATCTCCATTGATTTAGTCACACAATGAAAGATTTCACTCCTGTGCAAAATACTTTAACAGGCAAAGGCTTTCTGCTTTGTACTCTAAAAGCTCTCTCGAACTCCGTTTCCCTAGAAATAGCAAGCAGACTATGTCATATTAAATTCCCTCTGTCAGCTGAATTGTCTGGCGTGGAATTTTTGGGTTGAATCATTTTGTCTAAAAAGGAAAAAAAAATAGGTCATTTGCCTTTTCTCTCCATAACTCTTTTGTTCATTCACTGAATACTTCAGCCAAATCCTGTTGAAGGAATGAAATGTGGCTTATGCTGCATGCAGATGTTATAGGAGGTTTGGGTTCCACACCGAAGCTGTCAGAATTTTTTTTTAATAGTTAAAAGCACAAATTCTGCCATCCTTATGCAGCTCTCATATCTGTATATTCTCCTCTAACCTTTTGTTTGTATATTTATATAAAAAGTTCATAAAAGGTAGCAAAATTTTTTCTTTGGTTCTTTTAACTTTCCAGACTTGGTACAGAGGCTTCATTTTTAATGCCTGGATAATAACCCATCAAATGAATATACCATTGTGGTAGATTGCAAAACTGCTCTAATTCTTTACCTCTCCCTGTTTCTACATTCTTTGCAGTGTGATTTTTGTAGCTCCTCCCATCTGGGGGTGCAGTTTATTTTCCAGCCCCTGGAATACGGGCTGGTCTTGTGACTTGCTGTGGCCGGCAGAAGGCGGCGGAAGTGATGGCGTGCAGATTCCAAGCTGGTGCCTCAAGAAGCCTTGCGTACTTCTGCTTGCCTTCTTGGAACCCTGCAGAACTTCTTGGAACCCATAGACTATCATCATGAGAAAAATCCCAAGCTAGCCTACTAGAGCCTGGGGACCCATGTGGGGGCAGGACCAGAGATCCCAGCCGTCACAGCTCAGCCTTCCCAGACCAATAGGGTCCTGATTGGCCTGTCAGCTGAGCGCAGTTGCCTGAAGGAGTCCAGCTGAGACCAGAGGAACCCCTCCGCTATAGACTTGTGTGCAGAACAAATGCTTACTGTTTTAAGCTAAACAGTTTTGGAGTGGTTTGTTATACTGCAATAGCCAACTGATACAGCCATAATTCTCTTAACTGTTTCCTTTTTCTTGTTTATGTAGGTGTTTCCTAATTTTCTCTTTTACAAAACAATGTGGCGATGAACACTTTGGTTCAAGTGGAGATTATGTTTCTATGAGGATTTTCATTTTGTTTAAGGAAACTGGTAATTAGATTTTACCTCCTATAACAATTATCAAACTACTATACTATGGAAATTCTGGAATTGTCTATAGAAATGGCATTCTCAAGCAAAGCCTAAGCTTTTATACTGCATAATTGCTTTATCTGTCCATATGCATGCATTTTCCTTATGGAAAACATGGCACAAGGCCCTATCCAGTCTTAAACCAGACAAGTCTCAAAAAACCTCAGAAGCTCATAGAAACTTATGTTTCAGGTAGGCAAACCCTGAACCTATTGACTCCTCTCAGGTGGTTCTATACAATAACCTAGGTTCATTTATTCTACCAGTCCATATTTTCTCCTCCAGAGAAAACATTATCACCCCAAAGTTTGGCTTCCTCCTGAAAATGCCAAATCATTTGCTGAGTAAGCTGTGGCCACTCAGATGGTATATTGGTGGGGGGTCTCTAGCAAGTCATTTGTTTAAATGAAAAGCCATTCTAACTAATGACTGCTTTCTGTAAAGTGAAAATAGCTCAGTGATAATAGCACTAATTGTTTAATATTTCTTCATTGTGTGTATTTACGCCTTGCCCAATAATGGTCTATGTTATGTCAAAAGCCAGTCTGAGAAAATTGCTATTTGAGAAGAGTTGTCTAAGGGAAATACTAGCTGTCAAAGACCTGTCCCTTTACTAGGTTAGATAACCAGAAAGCCATATAGTCACATTATTTATTTTACGTCTCTTGGTTCATCATTATTATTGTTATTATTGGTGCTGTTTTTGAGATCTCTTTAAGAAAAGAAAAGCACGTGAAAGACATTTTTGGAGCTTTGAAAATCTGTTCTTGATGATGTTGTTGTTGTGTTTTTCACCATTTCTTACATAGCAAACCATGTTCTATTTCAAACCGTGGTTCAAACCATGACCATGTTCTATTTAGCTTTCGAAATTGTTTTATAGTACCTCTTCTTTGGTAAACTGTTATGCATCTTTTTATTAGCTATTGAGAATTAAAATCATCCTGTTGCCCTTTTTCTTTGACTAGCAGGAAGCTCAATTGCAGTATGTGTCTTTACCTAGATTGTTCCTACAATGCTTCTCCCTCCGGGGCTTTCTTACTATTTTTATCTTTATTATAATGGTTCTATTATATTTACATACTTGTGCAAGTTCCTTTAAAGACTTTCTGGTCATATTCCTGTCCTATTGTGACTATGTAGGCCTCTGAAAAAGTCTTAGTTGTTCTGATCATTTGCCTTACCAGGAAATTCGAATTGTCATCATGGAATATTAGACCCACTTGGTCCTTCACTCATTTTGCAGAGGAGTAAGTGGAAACTCAGAAAGTCTGCCTACTGGAAGGGTGTTCAGTGTAGAGGTGGCGGAGCCAGCTCTAGGACAGAACCCCTGACTCATGCTCTCTTTGAACTATACTTAGGTCCAGCACTCTTTCACTAAAAGTGTGAAAAGCACCCCCGGTATCATTTCACTCAGCATTAGAGTCTTCATGATTAAGAGAAAGATACTAGACTGTTTTTTTCCGTGTCAGTAGAAGTTGTATTTTCCAAGCTTTTCTGGCATCTACTCCTTCTTACCCAAATCTAAATAAAGTCTGAGAGATTGGTGAGATAATTCTCAGTTTAAGTCCTGAATTTTATAGTGTTCTTATCCACTTGTATAATTTCAGTTTTTTGAGTCACACTCACTAAAAAACCAAGAGGCTGTGTTATCTGCCCGAGACTCTCCCTACCCAGTCATCCTGAGATTCCAGGCTACAATACTTACGGATCCTCCATATGTCCCCGGGGTCACTTGTCACTTTTCAATGAATGGAGAGAGAGTGGGAAAACACCATAAGACCCTGTCTCCCTGTCCCCAAGCAGTTGGAGACTCAGGTTAGGATTATGTGCTACAAGAGTCGTCCATGCTAAAGGGCTCTGTGCACCGCTCTCATCCAGCATGACCCCCGCTCCTATGAGTCCCCACTTTTCTCAGGACCCTTCCTACACAGCCTTGCCCCATGAGACCCAGGGCTATTATTATGAGCCCAAGACCTGCCTGGGTCAGGCACTCAAGTGATGGTGTAAAATTAGATCCAACTTGTAAAACTGGGTCATTTGTATGTGAGCTGTCACTGTATAACAAAATTGCATTTCCCTAAAGAAGTTTTTTTAATGATCAATTCATTTGTCTTTATAAAATCCAAGAAGTTAGCTGAACTAAGGAACTCTGTAATAAGCATCAATAACTAGCTGGACACTGAAAAACTTTCAAATATTTTTTGGAACCTGTTTTTTTCCTCAGAGGAATGCCTAGTGAACCATCTCAAATCAGACAGATATTGAGTGGTTTATTGAAAGCAACTAAAGTCTCGAAATGTTCTCTAAAACAAATTGATTAATCAGTTCCCACATTTTTGCTGCTTCCTGATCAAGGATCCTGCTGTTAATAAAGCTTCTATCTTATTATCACTGCCTTTCCCATTCAACAGGTTTTTCCTTAACGGTCTAAACAAAGAAAGGGCATGTCTGTAGTCTGGGTAGGAGAGAGTCACAGTCAGGATTTTGTCCCACAGCCATGGGGAAGCTCCAGAATATTGTCTCTGGGGTGATATGTCACCTAAAATCCTGGACAGGAAATTTAAATAATAATAAAAAGAGGATGATATTGTTGGTTAACGTTGATTATAGTCGTACTGTAGGTAGTCAATTAATCTGCCTGTTGCCCTCTTTTTAGACTTAATTATCCTTTTATTTACTAATTCACATAACAAACATTTAGTGAATGACCTTAGATGGCTGTTTGACTAGAGTCATTCATTCATTGATATCTTCTGGAAGATGGGCAGCAACCCATATGTTGGAGATATGGCAGTCAACTTAAAAAAATCCCTCTTTCCCAGAAGTTTACATTCCAGTGGGGTAGGGGACAGACAGTTAACAAATCTGTGGCATGTCATGGGGTAATAAGTGCCATAAGGAAAAAAGGAAAGCGGGGAAGAGTCATAGCGATAGAAGCAGAGTGGAAATAGTAAAAAATTTATAAAGGTGGTTAGCTGGACTATAAACATAAATGTTTGTTTTGAAATGGTTAAAGTTTTTTTTGCCTTAGAAAAAATTCAGATCATCTAAATCTCCTAAGGCAGCAATTCTGAAACTTGGACCCTCACTTGCCAAAATCCCCTTTGCTATGCCTCAGTACACCTTTAAAGATGGCACCTGGAGAAGGAAAATAAACTAAAGAAGCATAAGCATATGACCCTGGAGGTCACCTTGTCCTTAACTTGTAAAACACCGTTTGCGGCCTGTCTGACGTCAATCAGCAAAGGTTGACAGATGATTCATCTGTGTTCGTACCATTGTTGGTTCCTGTTATTGTTTTTCTTCTCACATGTTAGTTAATCATTTGTCTGAGTTAGGTTAAACACTCACAGGCTTTATTAGGCCTTTTCCTACAGTTTCATCTTGGCCAGACCCTGGGTGGAAATGCAGATGTGGGTCGGGTCTGTATTTGTGATATGAGGCCCCTCTGGTTCTCCTGAGGGCCAGTATACTGGCATGAGAGACCAGAATGAATGAATCCAGTTTGTAAAACAAAATCATAAATAGCCATAGGTTGGAGGACAGAATGTGCCACTCTTTGCACAAGCAAACTCACCTCGGAGGTCCTATTTCTACTCTGAAATTACAGCCAAGTTTAAAATAATTCCATAATGAGCCATTGACCTGAATCCACATCATCAAATAACACGAAAGAGAGGGTAACAAGGATTTAAGGATAAACTCAGGAAGCACAGAGACCAGACTCCACTAGGATTTCAAAAAGCCAGATCTGCTTACAGAACACATTCTAACCCAAAGTTTCTGAGTCAAAAGTCACTTCTAAGATATGCAGACATGAAGGGAATCGCTTAATAAAACTCTCCTACTTCTGAGGCGGGCTGAGGCACAAACAGCAGGAGGCCTTTAGCAAGTCTTGCTTTCTTTTTTTCCCTAAAATATCCTTTTTCTTAGCTTTACAGTGAACAGGAGGCACTCTGGACCTGACTTGCTTCGTCTGGGTTCTTCCTACCCGGCTGGTGAGAAAGCTCTCTGTCCTCAAACACAGAAAGAAGTCGATCTCACTCCCATCAACATGCATGTTTCTGACCCAGCTCCAAACGAAACTTCAGACCAGACTGGACTCTTTCAGAGCCAGGCCGAGCCTAGGCTGGGCCCCGCTTGCAGAAATTGCTAATGACTTGCTGGTAAGCACCCAAGTCCGAGAAGCCTACGAACACTCGAAGCAGGGCTTTGGAACCGAAAAAGAAAGTTCATCTCCTCACCATCTGGCTAGCTTTTATAATCCTTATTGCACTATGATTAATTTTTTATGCTGTAGATTTCTGCTAATTAATTGTAATTACCAAGAACAGGAAATTTCTGCGCGGCCAGATCATGTTTACCCAGAATGGCAAAGTTGGAGAACTGTTCTTTAAGAGACGTTCTTGGGATTATTGAATTTTAAAAGCTGGGTGGAGCCTCTGAGGCTGGGTCTCCCACGTAGCTGGTTAGTAGCACAGCGAAGACAAAAACACCAGCTTCCACATCCCTGGTCCAGTCATGTTTGTACCATGCCCTGCTGCCTTGAGAGCTAGTTCACACCAGAAGCAGCCACTCCTCTCTGTTTGGGTGGATTCATCAAATCCAGGATGGAATTTGGTCAAAATGTCTCATTGCATCACCATGTCACTTTGAAACTCCTAGTTCTTCGGACATAGAGTTCTTGTCCATGTGATATGAACCAATAAATTCTCTGGAAAAAAATCAGTCCAAACACTTGGCTGGTATCTTAGAGGGGAAAAAAAAAAAAAAGTCTGGGTGATTGAATTTTTAAAATTGAGTTAAGCAACTGTTTTTGCATTCTGTGGACACTCATAGGAACTCTAGACAAACTTGTCCAAAGCTGGGATTGGGATATAGAATTGTACGGAAATTGTGTGGCAGCTCTGTCACAGTGTCATGTGACATATGAATGCTCAATAGTCGTCCTGGGTGACGGGGAAGCTCCAGGTGTTAGTCCAGAGGTTTTTAAATTGTCAAGCCACATTTTCTCTTTTGAACAGCAGAATCGTTTTTTCAAATGAACTATTTATGTGTAATATATTATTATAATATATTATAATATATTAATATTATTATAATATTAATAATACAGTGTAATTTTTTGTAAAATAGATTAGGACAATATTTTATGTTTAAAATGTTTCCCCTTTCTAAAAATAATAAATGAGAAAAATACAATTGTCTTAATGAACTGACGTTTGCAATGGTGAGTTATAGGAGTCGGTTTTAGTCTTAGAGCGCGGTCAGCACCTGATTCGTTTCTGTGTGTGGATTTACTGGTACCGTAACTTATTCATCTGGTGTATCAAGTGCTCAGCACAGCATCTGGCTTAAGGGAAAGACGAATGCATCAATGACTCTTAGCTGGGAGCTTCATAAAGGTAGGACCTGCATCTTAATTTGCCATTTAATCCACCCTTCCCTGAAATGACGCCTACTGCCATGCCTTTAACAAAGTAGGCATCCAACAAAAATCGACTGGATTAGGAGGTAAGGAGTTTGTACCTGATGAGGTTAACTAATGATGGTCCACTGGAGAGGTCAGGGCAGTGGAGGGTTGTGGCGAAGTCAATGAGTTCGATGGGATGCTTTAGCTGCAATGTCAGGGATGAATTAGAACCAAATGTGTCAGCTTGCTTCATACAGACTCTTCCTCCTTGTGGCGTATTTTAATTCATGACATTCTCTTGTACACGTGGTCACCAGGACACAGACATTTTTCAGCTTCTCCTCTGGCCTTACTCTCCCCCTCTTTCAGCCAGTGACAACCCTTATCATTTTCTGTCCTATGTGGCACTTTTTGCCTCTTCAGATAGTGCCTTAATCAGGTCTTTATCATCTTTCATCTGGACTACTGCAATAACGCTCTAACTCATGTCCCTATCTCAAGAATCTACCTTTTCTAGTTCATGTTGTGCTTTGTTATAAAATTTGCTTTCTAAAATCCAAATCTGGTCAGTATACTCAGCTGCTTAAAAGCCTTCAATGGCTCCTTAGTGTCTGTAGGTTAAATTTCAAAGCTTCTTTGCAGGGCATTCAAGGCCACACTCTTCCTCCACCCCCACTCCCCCACCTCACGTGACCCTTAGTTTCCCTGCGTAGAGGATAGTTCTGTTTGGGGCCTCTGCTCCTTTGCTTGCATTATTTTTCTGCCTGAAATGCCCTTGCACACTCCGCCTTCTATGTCTGTCTCCCAGTAGACAGCACCCCCCCATCATGGCAGGTACCTTGTATCTTTTTCTCACCATTCTATTTCCAGTGTTCAGTCCATGGTCTAGCACAAAATATGTATTCAATGAATATTTGTTGAATGAATAAAAAATAAAAAGGGTGATAAATATAATTTGCATTGAATTAAAAATCAAATATATTTTCATTACTAGGAGCTGGTCTACTTAGACTGAGATTGCCCAGTTCAGTTCAGGCCCTTACACAGTAGGAAACACAAAGATTGATAAGACATAGTCTCTACAATTTAGAGAGTCAGTCTGAAATAATCGGGGCTGGCAGGAATTGTGGGAAATATCAGAAGAATGGGGCAGACTATTGAGGTAAACTCTGGCAGTGGTCTCCTTACTGGATTCCCTGCCTGTGATTTCTGCCCCCTCCAATCCAACCTGCACATGTTTCTCAGATTCACCTTCTCAAGTGCCCTTTTAGATATGTCAGCTCTCACCTTAAAAACCAAATGTTCTGTGATCTTTGTTACCTTCAGATTGAAGTCCAAACTACTTATTAACTACATATATTCTTCCTAAAGGATCCAGTCTTTGGCTGCTATGACCTGCCCTTGTGGGATTCTGTCTTGCTCCAAGGGGCTTCTTACACACCACCGGCCTGTGTTGGTTCATTCCTGGAAGGATGCTAAAAGCCACGGCAAACCTAAGGCAGCAACCCTGTCCTGGGAGCAGGCATCATCTGTGCTGGTATGTGACACCTTGCTTGTCTGGATTCTACGAGGCAGGTCTCAATGACCCAGACCGAACTCTCTTCTATCTTATGACCCCCTTGCTGTGCAAATTGCCCCCTTATAGCACACATTCAGGACGCTTCTGCCTGCAGAAGCCTCAGGAAGGTAACTGGGGCTCTCTGTCCGGGCCTCTCCTTGTCCTACAATCAGTACCTACTATAGATACTTCTCAGCCTAACTCCATGTCTTCTGAAGTCTGCTCCTTCCCTACCCCACAGGGAAGATTCCAGCATTCAGAGCTGTAAGAATCACCCCGGAGCTTATTAAAATGCAGATTTCCGAGCCTCACCTTTGAGAAGTATGCATTTTAGATCAGCCTTCTGGCTGATTTTGGGGATTGGATTCACTGCCTGCACTTTGAGAAACATCTCGAGTGTGGTCACCCACAGTTCTTCTGCATGAAGTCATTCATTCATTCACAAGCACAGGCATTTCTTCTACAGCAGAGCTTTTATAACAAGAATTGCATATAAGGGGATAAGTTAATTAAGAACAATGGATTACATCTGCTGTTAATAGTTATAAATCACTGTCTTCTAAAACCATCCAGTAATCATACTTCCTTAAGGAAAAAAACGCTGCTCGAGTCCACTCCACACAGCTGCTTGGAGAAGCTCTGTGATTTCTTGGCGCATCGGCGGATGAAAAGAAAATACGAGAAATCTGCCCTTACATGGTAAGAGGAGAAGAAATGCCTCACTTAAACTAGATGGATGGTTGGCTCAATAATGTTTAGTTTTTCAAGTTATGCTCTTATAATTTTTTTAATTCCAATAAGAAAATAAAACTTCATAATTTCACATCTGAAACTTTGGCCCCTAAGTCCCTAATATGATTTTTGATAACTGAAGATTGATTAGGAACACAATTCTCAAAATACAGAGAAGAAATTGTATTGGTTCATTTAGCCTACTAAGTTCCAAACGCTATGATGGGGACACAATAATACACAATAATACACAGGACTTTCTTCAAGGTATTTATCAGGGTTTAGTGGGTGGTGACATATGATGATCATAATCTCCCAGATTAAAGATTAGGGGCCATGATATCATATATGGTCTTACAAGTCTGGATGTGAGATTATTCTTGAAATTCCTGGACGTATGTTCCTCTTTCCACATGAATTCACAGCCTAGCCAGATTGATGTACTCATTGTCCCCAATCTTGCCCCACACCTTTCTGCAGCCTCTCTTTAGCTCATGCACTTGCCCATTCTTGGAATACCCTCGAGGCTTCTATTGTTCTACTGCGTAAGCCTAACCTTTATCCAAGATCCAGTTAATGTTCCACCTTCTTTGTGAAGCCAACCTAAACCATCTCCGACCATAATGAACTTCAGAACACCTCCATCCCTTATTGTTTCTACTCTTACTTGGTTTTTAACAGATGCCAAGGCAGCATTACAAACCTTCTTACGCACAGGTCCCTTTTCCTCAATTACAATGCTGCACAGCCCTTTGGAAAGCAGTGGTCAGGCCGTATGTATCTTTGTAGTCACTATATTGAGCCTAGCATCTGACCCTGACGGTGCTCCTTAAATTTGAGACACAAATGGGAACACGAACGTTGTCTTTATTCTTTTTTTTTTTAAAGATTTTTTATTTTTTCCTTTTTCTCCCCAAAGCCCCCCAGTACATAGTTGTATATTCTTCGTTGTGGGTCCTTCTAGTTGTGGCATGCGGAACGCTGCCTCAGCATGGTTTGATGAGCAGTGCCATGTCCGCGCCCAGGATTCGAACCAACGAAACTGGGCCGCTTGCAGCGGAGTGCGCGAACTTAACCACTCGGCCACGGGGCCAGCCCCTGTCTTTATTCTTTATTTGTCAAATTTTCTCCGTTCTTGGTCTATTTCATTGCGCAGGCTCTAAATTCTACTTTTGTTTATGACATCTAAAATTTCAATGATAGTTGTTGTCAGGTGCAAAGTTATCTCTGGTGATAACGTCTGTTTAAAACCAGGAACCTCAAACTCACGCTTTTGGGGCCAGTCAAGTAACTAAGTAGGACTGTGCCCATCCAGCTCCATGTCCTTGCCACAAGAGAATACGGGGAAAGCTAAGCCAAGCTCGTCTGTTCTGCTAAGAGCCAGCAGGGCTTAGCATGTTCACACCCCGACAGTCTACACCACTAGGGCTATAACTTTATTAGCTCTTTTTGGTCTTTTAACTCTCTGCCATGGGCAGTTTGTTCTCTGCTTAAAGTCGTTTTGCCATGCTGACCTAAATGCAAATGTCTTGCCGGACCCAAGCGCAAAGAGCTGTCTCCAAGTCTACCCTAACCTGGGTCTACCTTTTCACACAGAGCCCGATTGTCAAATATCAGTACAATCTCACTGGGCAAGGCTTGTTGGCTCCCACCTCTGCCCAGAGTTCCATAGCCAAAGGTGCTCATCAAGTTCCAACTCTCTGCTGCCCTCAACAGGCCCATGATCTCATTGCCTTGGCCATTTAGCCTGGTTAACTAGGTGGGTTCCAGGTGAGATAAAGAAGGTCTTGCAGTGTGAAATGGATCATGTATTTTGTGTCAAGTGATTTTGTGTTTGGCAGGTAATTTTTGTTTTGGTTGTATGTGGGGAGGTGCTTTTTTCTTGACTTACTTTATTTTTTAAATTATTTTATTGAGGTCATAGTGGTTTATAATATTGTGTAATTTCAGGTGTGTATTATTATGTATCAGTTTCTGTATAGACTGCATCGTGCTCTCCATCAATGGTCTAGTTTTTATCCATCACTATACATATGTGCCCCTTTACCCTTTTTGCCTATTCCCCAACCCTTTCCCCTCTAGTAACCACTAACCTGTTCTCTTTATCTATGTGTTTGTTTATCTTCCACATGTGAGTGAAATCATACGGTGTTTGTCTTCCTCTGTCTGGCTTATTTAGCTTAATACGAATACCCTCAAGGTCTACCCATGGTGTTGCAAATGGGACAATTTTGTCTTTTTTATGGCTGAGTAGTATTCCGTTGTATATATATATATACTACATCTTCTTTATCCATTCATCAGTTGCTGGGCACTTGGGTTGCTGCCACGTCTTGCCTATTGTGAATAATGCTGCACTGAACATAGGGGTGCATAGATTTCTTTGTATTATTGATTTCATGTTCTTTGGATAAATACCCAGTAGTGGCATAGCGGGATCATATGGTAGTTCTGTTTTTAATTTGTTGAGAAATCCCCATACTGTTTTCCATAGTGGTTACACCAGTTTGCATTCCCACCAGCAGTGTCTGAGGGTTCCCGTTTCTCCACAACCTCTCCAACATTTGTTGCTTTTTGTCTTGGTAATTATAGCCATTCTAACAGGTGTAGGGTGATATCTCATTGTAGTTTTGATTTGCATTTCCCTAATGATTAGTCATGTTGAACTTCTTTTCAAGTGCCTATTGGCCATCTGTATATCTTCTTTGGAAAATGTCTTTTCATATCCTCTGCCCATGTTTTGATTGAGTTGTAGTTCTTTTTGTTGTTGAGTTGTATGAGTTCTTTGTGTATTTTGGAAATTAACCCCTTGTTGGATATATGATTTGCAAATATTTTCTCCCAGTTGGTGGGTTATCTTTTTGCTTTCTTCCTGATTTCCTTTGCAGAAGTTCTTTAGTCTGATGTAGTCCCATTTGTTTATTTTTTCTTTTGTTTCCTTTGCCTGAGTAGACATGGTATTTGAAAAGATGCTGCTAAGACCAACGTCAAAGAGAATACTGTCTAGGAGTTTTATGGGTTCAGGTGTTACATTCAAGTCTTTAATCCATTTTGAATTAATATTTGTGTATGATGTAAGGTAATGGTCTACTTTCATTCTTTTGCATGTGGCTGTCCAGTTTTCCCAACACCATTTATTGAAGAGACTTTTCTTTCTCCATAGTATGTTCTTGGCTCCTTTGTCAAAGATTAGCTGTTCACAGATGTGTGGGTTTATTTCTGGGCTTTCAATTCTGTTCCTTTGATCTGTGTGTCTGTTTTTGCATCAGTACCATGCTGTTTTGAATACTATAGATTTATAGTGTATTTTGAAGTCAGGGATTGTGATGCCTCCAACTTTGTTCTTTTCTCTCAGGATTGTCTTTGTTATTCAGGATCTTTTGTTGTTCTGTATAAATTTCAGGATTCTTTGAACTGTTTCCATGAAGAATGTCATTGGGATGCTTATTGTGATTGCATTGACTCTGTAGATTGCTTTAGGTTATATGGACAGGTTAACTATGTTTATTCTTCCAATCTGTGTGGATGGAATATCTTTCTATTTCTTTATGTCTTCTTCAATTTTCTTTCAAATTAAGTATAGGTATAAGTCTTTTACCTCCTTGGTTAAGTTTATTCCCAGATATTTTATTCTTTTTGTTGCAATTGTAAATGAGATTGTAGTCTTAACTTCTCTTTCTGCTACTTTGTTGTTAATGTCTAGAGATGCAACTGATTTTTGTAAGTTGATTTTGAACCCTGCAACTTTGTTATAGTTGTTGATTATTTCTAATAGTTTTCTGATGGATTCTTTGGGTTTTCTATATATAAAATCATGTCATCCACAAACAGTGAGAGTTTTACTTCTTCCTTTTCAATTTGGATTCCTTTTATTTCTTTTTCTCACCTAATTGCTCTGGCCAAAACCTCCAGGACTGTGTTGAATAGGAGTAGTGAGACTGGGCACCCTTGTCTTGTTCCTGTCCTCAGAGAGATGGTTTTCAGTTTTTCCCTGTTGAGTATGATGTTGGCTGCGGGTTTGTCATATATGGCCTTTCTTATGTCGAGGTACTTTCCTTCTATACCCATTTTATTGAAAGTTTTTATCATAAATCGGTGTTGGATCTTGTCAGAAGCTTTCTTTGCATCTATTGAGATGAGCTTGTGGTTTTTATTTCTCATTTTGTTAATGTGGTGTATCACATTGATTGATTTGTGGATGTTGAACCATCCCTGTATCTCTGGTGTAAATCCCACTTAATCATAGTGTATGATCCTTTTCATGTATGGCTGTACTCACTCTGACAATATTTTGCTGAGGATTTTTGCATCTATGTTTATCAGTGATGTTGGCCTATAATTTTCCTTCTTTGTTTTTTCCTCGTCTGGTTTTGGTATCAGGGTAATGTTGGCCTCATAGAATGTGTTAGGAAACCTTCTATCTTCTTCAATTTTTTGGGATAGTTTGAAAAGGATAGCTATTAAATCTTCTTCATTGAATGTTTGGTAGAATTCTCCAGAGAAGCCATCTGGTCCTGGACTTTCGTTTTTTGGGAAGTTTTTGATTACAGTTTCAATTTCTTTACTTGTGATTGACCTATTCAGATTCTCTATTTCTTCTTAATTCAGTTTTGGGGGGTTGTACGAGTCTAAGAATTTATCCATTTCTTCTGGGTTATCCAACTTGTTGGCATATTTTTTATTCATATTATTTTCTTGTAATCCTTTGTATTTCTGTGCTATCTGTTGTAATTTCTCCTCTTTCATTTTTAATTTTATTTATTTAAGCCTTCTCTCTTTTTTTCTTAGTACATCTGGCTAAGGGTTTGTCCGCTTTGTTTATCTTCTCAAAGTTTCTCTTAGTTTCATCAATCCCCTCTATGGTTGTTTTAGTCTTTATTTTATTTTTTTCTGCTCTAATTTTTATTATTTCCCTGCTTCTACTGCCTTTGGGCTTTATTTGTTCTTCTTTCTCTAGTTCTGTTACGTGTAGTTTAAGATTACTTATATGAGATTTTTCTCGTTTCCTGTGGTAGGCCTGTATTGCTATAAATTTCCCTCTTAGGACCACTTTTGCTGCATCCCACAAGAGTTGGTATGTTCTGTTTTCATTTTCATTTGTCTCCAGGTATTTTTTTATTTTTCTTTTGATTTCTTCATTGACCCAATCGTTGTTCAGTAGCATGTTGTTTAGTCTCCACATTTCTGACTTTCCCAGCCTTTTTCTTGTAGTTTATTTCTAGTTTTTGTAGTCAGAAAAGATGCTTGATATGATTTCAATATTCTTAAATTTATTAAGGCTTGCCTTGTTTCCCAACACATCGTCTATCTTTGAGAATGTTGCATGTGCACTTGAGAAGAATGTGTGTTCTGCTGTTTTTGGATGAATGTTCTATATATCTATTAAGTCCATCTGGTCTAGTGCTTTTTTTTTTTAAGGCCACTGTTGCCTTTTTGACTTTCTGTCTGGTTGATGTATCCATTGATGTAAGTAGGGTGTTGAGGTCCCCAACTATTATTTTATTGCTATCAATTTCTCTCTTTAGGTCTCTTAATAGTTGCTTTATATACTTTGGTGCTCCTGTGTTATGTGCATATATATTCAGAAGTGTTATGTCCTCTTGGTGGAACGTCCCTTTTATAATTATATACTGCCCCTTTTTATCTCTCATTGTCTTTTTTATCTTGAAGTCTACTTTGTCTGATATAAGTATGGCAATGGCTGCTTTCTTTTGTTTGCCATAGCTTAGAGTATCATCTTCCATCCCTTCACTCTGAGCCTGTGTTTGTCTTTAGAACTTAGATGTGTTTCCTAGAGGCAGCATGTTGTTGGGTCTTGTTTTTTAATCCATCCAGCTACTCTGTGTCTTTTGATTGGAGAATTAAATCCATTTACATGTAGAATAATTATTGATATAAGAGGGCTTAATACTGCCATTTTACCTCTTGTTTTTCTGGTCGTTCTATATTTCAATTATTTCTTTTCCTTTGTATTTCTGACTGCCATTTCAGTTTGGTGGTTTTCTGCAATGGTTTTCTCTTTAGTTATGATTTGTGGCTCTGCTCTAATTTTTTGTTTAGTGGTTACCATGAGGTTTGTATAAAATACGTCATAGGGGCCGGCCTTGTGGTCTAGTGGTTAAGTTTGGTGCTCTCTGCTTCAGTGGGCTGGGTTCAGTTCCTGGGCATGGACCTACACCTCTCAACAGTAGCCATGCTATGGAGGTGACCCACATACAAAATTGAGGAAGATTGGTAGAGATGTTAGCTCCAGGCAAATCTTCCTCAAGCAAAAAAGAAGATTGGTGACAGATGTTAGATCAGGGCAAATCTTCCTCAGTGGGGAAAAAAAAGATGTCATAGATGAGATAGCCCATTTTCTGATAGCCTCTTATCTCCATTAGCCTAAGCAGGTTCCATCCCCCTCCCCTTCCCCTTCTGAGTTATTGTTGTCACAAGTTGTTCTTTTTTGTGTTGACTTTTTGACTAAATTGAAGTGTTTATAGTTATTTTTGATGCTTTCCTTCCCTTTATCTTTTATGTTATAATTGGTTACTAACCTATTCTGATATAGAGCTGCAATTTTCTGATTCTATCTATCTATTTAACTCCTTGCTCAATGTTTCGTAAACCTTCGCTTTTTAGTTTCAGATGGGAGGGTTCCTGTCCATGTTTCTTGTAAGGCAGAACTAGTTGCAATGAGCTCCCTCAGCTTGTTTATCTGGGAAACTTTTTATTTCTCCGTCCTATCTGAAGGATAGTTTCACTGGATAGACTATTCTTGGCTGAAAGATTTTGTCTTTCAGTATTTTGCGTATTTCATTCCACTCTTTCCTAGGCTGTAAGGTTTCTGCAGATAAATCCACTGAACACTTGATAGGGGTTCCTTTGTAGGTTATTTTCTTCTGCCTTGCTGCCCTTAATGTTTATTCTTTGTCATTGAATTTTGACAATTTTAGTATTATATACCTCAGAGAAGGTCTTTTTGCATTGAGGTCATTAGGAGTTATATTGTCTTCATGTACTTGTAAGTCCAGTTCTCTCTCCAGTTTTGGGAAGTTCTAAGCTATTACTTCTTTGAACAATCTCTGTGCTCCTTTCTCCCTCCCTTCTCCTTCTTGAATATCCATAATCCTTATGTTGCTTTTCCTAATTGAGTCAGATATTTTTCAAAGGATTTCTTCATTTTTTAAAACTCTTAGTTCTCTCTCCTCCTCCACTTGAAGCATTTCTATAATTCTATCCTCTAAATCACTAATTCTGTCTTCTATAACATCAGCTCTAATTTTCATGGTTTCTAGATTATTTTTTATCTCATTAATTGTGTTCTTCATTTCCAGAATTTCTGTTTGTTTGGGGTTTTTTAGAGCTTCAATCTCTTTGGTGAAGTATTCCTTCTACTCATTAATTTTATTCCTGAGCTCACTGAACTGTCTGTCTGAATTTTCTTGTAACTTATTGAGTTTCTTTATGACACCTATTTTCAATTCTCTGTCATTTAGATTGTAAATTTCTGTGACTTCAGGATTGGTTTCTGGAGACTTGTCACTTTCCTTTTGCTCTGAAGTATTACTGTAGTTCTTCATGGTGTTTGATGAATTGATCCTTTGCGAGGGCATTTGTGGTAGTATCAGGTCACAGATTCCTCCTGTCACTGCTGTGGGGGGTGGCAGGAGCTGTGTTTTCTGATCCCACTCCCTCTACTGGAAGCTGTACAGGTAGTGACACTCTGCATTTGTGTGCTGGCCGCAGCTGCTTGGTGGGTCATGCATGCAAGTGCAGGCAGGGCCCCTGTGCTTTACCAGTGGGCGGCTTTCATGTGGGCAGGACTGCTGCACTTGGCTGGAGAATGGCTGAGCTGCTGCACTAGGCAGAAGAGGAGGGGTGCTTTCTTTCACATTCTGGCTGATCCTGCGCTTGCAGGTGGCTCTGCTGAACTGCTTTGCTTGATGAATGGGGCTCTTTTCTGAGTCAGCGGGGAGCATTCCCACAGGTGGGCCACCTTGGCACAGTGGGTGCTCCTGTGTACCAGGCTACCACTCCAAAACCACTCACACACAGGCTGAGCTGCCCCCTCCTCTTATAGTCTGGCCAGCTGCTGTGTGAGGACTGTGACCTAGATCACTGCTGTTGGGGAGGGGGAGGAGTCAGCTCACCTAGTTTCATTGCTTCCCTGGGATCCAGTCCACCCACCTTCAGATGTATGACTGGGCAGATCTCTCAGGCATCCTGTTGTGCTGTGTAGGGAATCATCTGTTGGCTAATGAATATCCATTTAGTTATAACTTAGAAGGATGAGACAAAGGGAGCAGCTCACACCACCATGATGCTGATGTCACTCCTCTTGACTTACTTTCAATTACTGTAGGTACATCCTGGTTTTTCCTCCCTTCATACCCACCATCTTCTCTTTCTTCTACTTAAAATAGCAAAACCATTAAGTAGAAGTCAGTTATTTTTGTAAAGACAGTATGGTTTAACTAAAAGCATGTGACATTTGGAGTAAGACAGATCTGAGTTTTAATTCCCACTCTATTAATCACTGACTCTATGAATTTGGGCAATATTTTTCTGTTTTTTTCCTCTATAAAAGGGCATTATATGTAATAATATGCAAGCAAAACTGACTCAATACTGCTTATTTTCCCCTTTTCCTCATGAAGTATTTTCACTTTGAGTAAGGTAGCCAGTCATCAAGTTTCTTGCTATAGAAATTAGAAGTCATTGTGTGGGTGACATTTGTAATCTACTTCTCCCCTCCCCCTTGCCCTTCTTTGTCTTCTTCCATCTGTGATCTCTTAGATTCAGGAGAGAGAATGCACGTTGGGCATATGTTTAGTCAGCAACCCCAGCACTTTCTCCCTGTACTGACTAAAGGGATCTTACTTTACCTACAAGCTTGGGAACTATCCTTAGACTGTGAGGCACAACCCTTGTGAAATGTTAGTTACTGTATGAAAACTAGTCAGAGTGGTCCATCCCATTAAATAAAACTGGGTCTAGAAGGGCTCATTGGAAGGCTAGGCACTAGTTTCTAAGCATAATGGCCAAATATATGATTCTACTAGCAACATAAGTACAGGGCAAGACCTGATCTACATTGCCATTTGTTGAACTTTTACTACGTGTTAGTGATCTTACAGATTATATCATTTAATCATCAGAATAACCTAGCATATTAGGCTTTCATTCCAACTTTACTAATGAGGCAATTGAAGCCTAGAAAGGTGGCAGTAACTTGCTCAAAGTCACATAACTAATAGGTCAAATCTCAGATTTGAATTAAGGTCTGACTGGATACAAGTCTGTGCTTGTGTCAGTTGTCTTCCTCTGCCTCTTAAAAATAGGAGATCTGAGCGCCAGTCAATGGAGAGGGCACCCTGTAGGGATATAGATCTTCATTTGGTTCCACATGGAGTCACAGGTTTTGGCATCCTCATGCCCTAGGGGGGCTCCTCAAAGGTAAGTTGAAGGCTAGTTTTAACTATGATACTGTAAAATAGTAATGTCAGATCACAGCCTTTTGTCTGTTGCTGTTCCAGTGTTGATTGATAGTTTATAGTTTTAAAGATTGCATTAGTAATTCGTGCTTTATTTCTCCTGAATTAGTCTAATGCTTCAAATCATCTTGTTGTAATTCAGCATAATTATCTATAATTAAAAATAAATTCCTGTAGGGTGATAATATTAATTCCTATTCAAATCTCTTTATTTCAGTTATACTATCCACCATTACTCAACCCTTACCCAACAACTCTGAGCACTTGTTGTGGAACTAACTTTACTCTAACCAATGAGTTTATACTTTCTATACCATAGGGCATTCTCCTCCCTTTGGGATCAGTGTTCCTCTAGGCATTTTGTCTTAATAAATGTTCTTAAAGTTATTGGTGTTTGTTTGTTTGTGGTTTAATTCACTTTGAGATTCTCATGAAAGCTATGAAGCACACTCTAGGATAGACACACACAGGCATATATATACAGGTTGTGCATGGAATTTCAGGAGAATCAAGGCCCCCTAGGATCTAGCTTCTCCAAGTGGGATCCTCAGACCAGCAGCATCAGCATTGCTGGGAACTTGTTAGAGAAGCAAATCCTTTGGCCCAACTGAATCAGAAACTCTGGGGTGAAGACCAGTAATCTGGATTTTAACAAGATTTCCATATGATTCTGATGACCAAATTTTGAGAACCAAGGCACTAGGAGGAGTTAAGATCCTTGTCTTGGCAGGATGTCATTTAATATACTGCAATTAAATGTCAGAACTTCTGAGAACAGAAAAAGTAATGGATCCTTGCTAGCTCTGAACTTGTTAGCTGCACTGGGTGTTAACAACTGCTTCGTGTTTCAGACCAAGGATCCATTTGCTCACCAGGAGCAAGGAGGAGGCTGCTGGCACTATCACTGACTCAGCTGGAAATACCGCAGGGAAATGCTCCCAGGTGCCCAGGAACATTAAAGAAGATTATAGTGGAGATAGAAATCGATGGGCAGGTCCTCTTACTGAGTACATACCCATCCTTAGATGGCTCTCCAGTCACACCTGTCCTCGACTAGGAGTCATCCTTGCCCTGAAGGCAAAGACGCTTTTTCTGGAGACTAACACTCTAATGCAGAGCCTGGGTGTGATTAGAGTAAACACAGTTTGATGCTAAGAGTTTCAAGAAGTCAACTTTTGGAGTCAATCTTTGTGTTTCTCCATGTAGGAAGTTTTACTTCTCAGCCAGATAGCTCAGTCATTAGAGCCAATCTTTTAACTATGTTTCCATGTTTAAGTTTTATTATGTGAGGAAAAATTACTTACATTCATAAAGAAGCTCTCACCTAAGGCCTGAATCTCTCTTGAGTAAGTGCTTTGACACATGGAGTTTATTGCCCAAACTAGCCACAGTCATTTGTCCTCACCATTCGATTTCTCTTCTGACTCCTGTTCCTTCTCTGCCTAAAACCCAACCCACCATCCTCCCAAACTTAGTGCAAAGAATTTGAAAATATAGAAGAAGGTTTTTCAAAGTGAGCTTCACTGTAGATATTTATTGTAAGTGTCTGCATTTGTGTTGTCCTCTTTGAAATATGAGAGGCTTAGAGGGGCCATGTGTTTTAAACTCAACATTTCACTATTTTGGTTTAGTAGAATTTATGTTGAGTATTGCAAGTAGGGTGCTTATAAGAGTATGGAAATGGGATTATTACTTATGTTGACCAATTGACTTCTTTGTGGTCAGTGGTCAAATCTGTTACAAATTAATGTTGTTGGTTTCAAGGAAGGACCAGATTGGAGACTGTAAAAAAAAATTGAGGGCAGAGTTGACATAAGTCAAGAAAAAAAACAGAATTGGCATGCTCTTTATATAAGCTCCTCTGCTCTGAATGCTTCTTCACCCTTCCGGAGACTGTCATGCCTCTAGGCATTCATTAAGACCCAGAATAAATACCACGGCTTCTATGTTAACACTGTCTTTTGGTGATATTTTTGTTATACACTTACAACACTGTTTGTAAATATCTGTTTCAGGTCTGTTTTCCTGGTCTTCTGTGAGCTCCTTAAATTCAAGCACTATGTTTTATAATTGTTGTGCCTGCAGAACCGATCATTGGCTAGTATATCATAAAAGCTAATAAGTCTTCCTTGAGTCCAGAAATGTTAGCACACAAACCATTGTACTTTAGTGCAAAGGGGGCGTTGAGGATACAAGCTAAACACAACTTTGCTGAATGAGTAACTTAGTAGATCCAGTGGTAGGCTAGAGCTTCTTCTCTTAGCTCTATTGACAACTAGGAAACCAAGATCCTTTTTGACAGAGACTTCACTCCATTCCTACATTTCAGGAGATCTCATTCTCTTAAAAACAGAAGAAAATAAGAAAAGAGGCTATTTATTTGAATATTTGAATGCGACCCAAATGCTAAGGACTTTACACAAATCTAAAAATAAAAGTCCTCTGACTGTATTTGTTAATTATTTCTAATAGTTTTTTGGTGGTTTCTTTAGGGTTTTCTATATATAGAATCATGTAATCTGCAAATAGTGACAGTTTATTTCTTCCTTTCCAATTTGGATATCTTTTAGTTCTTTTTCTTGCAAAATTGCTCTGGCTAGGACTCCTAATACTGTATTAAAGAAGAATGGTGAGAATGGGAATCCTTGTCTTGTTCCTGTTCTCAGAAAAATAGCTTTCAGTTTTTCACCATGGTTTAAGACCTTGGCTGTGGGTTCGTCATATATGGCCTTTATTATGTTGAGGTAGTTTCCTTCTATACTAACTTTATTGGGAGTTTTATTATAAGTGGATATTGAATCTTGTCAAATGCTTTCTCTGAATCCATTGAGATGGTCATATGATTTTTATTCTTCATTTTGTTAATGTGATGTATCACATTGATTGATTTGCAGATGTTGAACCATCCCTGCATCCATGTTGCAGGGTACAAATCAACAGACAAAAATCAGTTGCATTTCTATACATTAACAGAGAGCTAGCAAAAAGAGAAATCAAGAATGCAATCCCATTTACAATTGCAACAAAAAGAATAAAATATTGAGGAATAAATTTAACCAAGGAGGTGAGAGACCTATACAATGAAAACTGTAGGACATTATTGAAAGAAATCCACAATGACATAAAGAAATGGAAAGGCATTCCATGCACATGGATTGGAAGAATAAACATAGTTAAAATTTCCATATTACCTAAAGCAACCCACAGATTCAGTGAAATCCCACTCAGAATCCCAATGACATTCTTCATGGAAATAGAACAAAAAATCTTAAAATTCACATGCAGCAATGAAAGACCCAAATAGTTAAAGCAATCCTGAGAAAAAAGAACAAAGTTGGAGGTATCACACTCTCTGATTTCAAAATATACTACAAATCTGTAGTAATCAAAACAGCATAGTACTGACGCAAAAACAGACACACAGATCAATGGAACAGAATTGAAAACCCAGAAATAAAACCACACATCTACAGACAACTCATCTTCAACAAAGGAGCTCAGAACATACAATAGAGAAAGGAAAGTCTCTTCAATAAACAGTGTTGGCAAGACTGGACAACCACATGCAAAAGAATGAAAGTAGACAATTATCTTACACCATACACAGAAATTAACTCAAAATGGATTAAAGACTTAAATTTAAGGCCCGAACCCATAAAACTCCTAGAAGAAAACATAGGCAGTACACTCTTTGACGTTGGCCTTAGTAACATCTTTTCGAATACCGTGTCTACTCAGCCAAGGGAAACAAAAGAAAAACTAAACAAATGGGACTACATCAAACCAAGAAGCTCTGGCACAGCAAAGGAAACCATGAACAAAATGAAAAGACAATCTACAAAATGGGAGAAAATATTTGCAAATCATATATTCGATAAGTAGTTAATCTCCAAAATATATAAAGAACTCATACAGCTCAACAAGAACAACAGCAACAAAACAAACAATCAAAAAACGGGCTGAGGATATGAACAGACATTTTTCCAAAGAAGATATACAGGTGTCCAACAGGCACTTGAAAAGATATTCAACATCACAACATCACTAATTATATTAGAGTGATACAAATCAAAACTACATGAGATATCAACTCACACCTTTCAGAATGGCTATCATTAAAAAGTCAAGAAATAACAAGCGTGTTGGAGAAGATAAGGAGAAAAAGGAGCCCTTCACATACTCTTGGTGGGAAAGTAAGTTGGTGCAGCCACTATGGAAAACATTATGGAGATATCCCAAAAAGTTAAAAATAGAAACACAGCATTATCCAGCTATTCCACTTCTGAGTATTTATCCAAAGAACATGAAAACACTAATTCAAAAAGGTATATGCACTCCTATGTTCATTGCAGCATTAGTAACAATAGCCAAGACTTGGAAGCAACCTAGGTGCCCATCAATGGATGAATAGATAAAGAAGATGTGGTATATATATATATGTATACAATGGCATACCAGTTAGCCATAAAAAAGATGAAATTTTGCCATTTGTGACAATGTGGATGGACCTTGAGGGTATTATGCTAAGTGAAATAAGTGAGGCAGAGAAAGACAATTACCGTATGACTTCACTCATATGTGGAAGACAAACAAACAAACCAGCATATAGATACAGAGAACAGACTGGTGGTTACCAGAGGGGAAGGGGTGGGGGAAGGGCAAGAGGGGTAGGGAGGCTCATGTGTTGACGATGGATGGCAACTAGATTTTTGGTGGTGCACATGATGCAGCTGATACAGAAGTTGAAATATAATGATGTACGCCTGAAATTTATGTAATGTTATAAACCAATGTGACCTCAATTAAAAAAAGTCCCCTGACTTTGCTTCTCCCTCGAGCTAACACCCCGTCTCTTTTCTCTGCTGAACAGCTACTTCTGTTTCTTCAGCCTCATGATCCATTGAAATAGTTGTTGTCGAGATGACCAATGGTGATGTTGTCTCTATGTCTAGTCGTGTTCAGTTCTTAGTTGACTTCTCAGCAGTATTTAGTGCTGTTGATCACCACCCACACCTCCAACCCCCATTTTGAAACTTTTCCCTTCTTTTTTTCAAGCACACGTTTTCATTTTGTTACTCTTTTTTTTAATTGTTGCAGTTTCTTGGATGCTAGCCTGCCTGGATATCTTAAAGTCTTTTTTGGTTGTCAGTTTCCTTTGGTGTGGATTTCCCTAATGGTTTTAGAGTGGAAAAGGGGCATTTTAGCACCTGCATCACCAGCATGTTCCTATTGTTCACAACCCCACTCTGTTTCCTTTTAGTTTTTTGAGGTACAGTTCTTATTTCCACCCTGGAATCTTTACATCCTCTCCTCTGTCTACCTAGAGGCCCCTCTCCTCATCTTTGCCTTCAGATGTCCACACAAACATCTCTCCTGGGAGGAGCCTTCCCCGACCCACCCCCACCACCCCCTGCCTGACACCCCCCACCACCGACTACCCCCATGCTGGGCAAGTTATCCTTATTATTGTTCATATAGTGCCAGCTGCTTTTCCTTCAAAGTACATATCCAAATTTCTAAATGTACATCTATTTCTGGTGATATGATTAATACCTGTCTTCCCATAGGCTGTAAGCTCCATGAGGGCAGGGACCTGGTCTGCTTGCTTATAGTGAGTACTCAAAACATTTTGGCTAAAGAAGTCAGTTTATTATCTCATTGAATTTTAAAAACAGTGCACAGAACTCTGACCTGGCAATTGCTAGGGGGCACCATTCCTCCCCACCTGCATTCCTATCTGAACCATAAAGTGAAAACATCGGTCCTTTTGTTTCATTCTTCACGAAAGGGAGGAGTGACTGCGTTTACCAGGAAAGTTCGGAAAAGCAACTCTTCTTACACACATCTGCCTGGACACGGGACACTCTCTGCTCGTGCCTGCTTGTCTGAAGGCTGGTTGGGGTGAGTGAGCATGGGTGATTCCAGGTGGTTTATAATGAGGTGGGTAGATCTGCCTATTTCCAGGATGAAGCCCATTTGGGGCATGGTCTGAGCCACTTCTCCAGTCTAACTTTATCAATGAATCTGACAGTTTGATTTCCATCTTCCTGACCTTGTTATTTTCTCCATGGGTTGGTACTCTAGATGCTAAGAGTTGGGCGTTACTTAGTGTTCTAACAAAAATAGCAGGCTTCTTAGATGTTCCCTTTCCCTGTTAGAATTCATGCCCTCGTTCCCTGAGCTAACTGGATTTGAACACTTTTTTCTGTTTTCTAAAATCACGGTATAAATATTACTAAGTTTATTGTCTCCTCTGAAACTCCTTCCCCGTTCAAGTACTAGTTGTTCTAAAAGCGTCGTTAACTTCCTAATGCTGTTCCCAGAGTCACTGGTGAGAGGAGTCTCTTGCATCTCAGCTGCCTGCCTCGCCCTGACTTCTGGGGAGAGAGCTGTGTCAGGCAGATCACGCTCTGCACCCAGCACCCAATCTCCCCTGCCAAGGGTACTGAGCAGACCTATGGGTTGGGGGCATGTGACCCATGGGCAGAGACTCCAGGGAATCAAATTTCTACCTGGCTTGCAGCCTATGAGGTAGCCTGGCACAAATGTAGTGTTCAAACAAGGTCAGAAAATGATTAACTAGGCCAGCAGAATTGAATTGGAGATGTGGGCAAGTGTCCCTTAGTTGGGAAGGAGAGCCCAAGAAGAAGAGTTCTTGAAGAGGATGGAGTCTGATAACTGAGCCTTGTTACCGAAGGAACACCAGAGTGAGATCACCGAGATCCTGCCACTGGTTGCTAGATGGATGACCAGGTGGTTAGAACTCTCTTGGATCTCGCCTGCAATACTATTGGGAACCTGGTACACCTTTCTCCTCTGTAGCCAACAAAGCCCAGTGAAGACTCTCACAATTCAGGATATTTCTATTTGTCTCTCCTGAATTCCTTCTCTTCTCTGCAGCCCCCTCGAGGACACTTCCATATGGTATTCCTTAGCACAAAACAAAAGCATATCTCCATTCAATACCTGGCAACTCTCCATGGTCTTGGTTTACTCCTAACTTCACATATGACCTTTTTGGACACAGGGTCCCATGTAATCACTGTGGTAGACTAGAGAAAGGAGGGTGGGACAGAGGTGGCAAATACACAGCTTGCAGGATGATCCTAGCCCTTTGATGTGCTTGGTTTGGCTCACAAGTATTTGTAAGAAAATTTTTTGAATTAATTTCTACATTTTAAAACAAAAGAGATTCCCCATAAAAATCCAGATTTCCAGATTCCCTTGAAAACTAAACACCTGACAGCACTGGGCCTTCTTCCCCCCGAGGGCAATCATTGGTCAGAGCTGGGTAATGGCCACCCTCCTTTAGTTGAGCTCACCCTTAGCTCTAGTTCATCTCTGGCCTGCCTCCATCACTTATGTGCCTGTCTGACCCCTGTTATCATTGAACTTTGCGTTCACTGTTAGAGACAGAATGAGGGAGCACATGAATGAGGAGAACTAGAAGTTGTTTCTCAAGCTAAGGCAAGAAATAGCATTAAGAAAAGGATGCAGCCAATAGAGGATGTCAGCGAGAGACTAAGGATGAGAACCTGGCAGTGTCATTGCATTTGATTAGGAGGGGATCCTTAATGGATTCCATGAGTCCAAATGTCAGATGGCAAGAGGGTGGAGAAGCTGATGATGGTCATGTGGGATATTGGAAATTCAAAGAAATCAGTCATTAAATGGAGAAGAGAGATATGATAGTTTCGGAAATGCGAAATAGTGCCTGTTGATAACGTCTTCAGAATTTCAGAGACTTATGAAACCTTCAAACAGAGAAGGTTATGCCTATGGTATGAGGGAAAAATAGATATTGTTCAAAAGGGAGGTGATGTATCTATGAGGAAATCCGTAAGGTGGATGGAGAGTTGTGATGACTACACGGGGAAGGTTAGTATTCCAGTCCTAGAGAGAGATGGTCTGTCTCCTTTGAGATTTGTAAGGCTTGTGGCATTTTGTCTATATTTTAATTTTCCTCTCAATATGTAGGGAATCTTAAAAAGTTTTAATTCACAATTGATAGTTCACTTCTTTTTAAAAAAACATGTCCCCGTGATAGTTTTTTTGATGGAATATTGTCCTGTGGCCTGTTTCCTTTTCTGTGCTTTTGGGAATATCTCATATGAAATAAGCACCTCAAACTTACATGAAGAAATTTGATTTACAGAAGATACTATGGAACAGCCATTAAACATTATTTATTGAATTTGCATACAATCATTGAAAATCATGACTTCTGTTTATAAAATCCATGTGCCTCAACTCACAACTGTTGAGAATTTATTTAATTCAAGAACTTGAGATACACTTGGTTTGTGTTCTGCTCCCTTATCTTCTTGGTAGGCTTAATAAATGCATGCACTTCTGTCTTCCTCAAGCTTCCAGACTAGAAATATCTGCTCTCAAGGAAATAATTATTCACTTTCTCACAAAGCCATGACTAGCTCCTGATGGAGCCTAAAAAAGTTCTTTCAGATTCACTCACTTGAAATACCACCTCTTCTTTCATTTGTGGCCTTAGGCTCCCTGCTTCCTGCTTTGTTGAAATCCATATTATGGGGTAATTTTTGCCCCTCTAGCTTGACCGACCTCTACGTAAAGAACCTGAACTCCCTTCTGGGCTCAGCAGGGGAAGAGGACTTGGCTCCTTCCACTGGAGGCCGCCATCTTGTTTCTACTCCCAACTCTGATATTTCCCCAACTCCTTCATGCTAGTCAGCTACTTCTCCCAGCATTGACTCCCTTCCCTGCGGCAACTCCCACAATGCACAACTGTGGAGTTTCTCTGTTTACAGTTTGCTGCGGGGTTCATTATATTTATTTGATGGGGAAGGTTTCAATTACACCTCAGCTGACCCATCCTCTTTAATTTATACTCCCACTACCTGCTCTCTTTATCTATACTTCTAAATATTAGTCACCTCTGTGAATGGAAGATATTAAAAATATCTTTCTGGGTTGGCCCAATTGTGTGGTTCTTTTCAAATAGCAACTGCTTATCTGAAGGGAACATTAAACCCTGAGCACAGTGAGAGACTTATAGTAGTCACAGTATGAAAGTTCTTTGTAACTGGAAGGATCTTGGAAAGAATTTAATCCAAACTCTCTTTTCCAGATGAGGCTTGGGGAAGAGAGGTGATTTACTCAGAATGATTTTGTTAGCTAATGTCAGACCTCTTGACTTCCAAGACAAGATCCTCACCACACTAGATATTTCTGTGTGTGTGTGTGTGTGTGTGTGTGTGTGTACCTGAAGAATGGTTCCCAAACCTGTCATAATCAGCTGAGGTGCCTTTAAAAAAGATAGTAGCATGGTCCCCTATCAGACACACTGAAACAGAATCTCTGAGGCTGGGCCCAGAAGCCCAAGGTCTGGCTTGGGAGGTGCTGCTTTGTAGAATTCTCTTGCTTTTCTCCTCCATCTCTTTTTCTCTCACATCAGGCACTGAATTTTCTAAGACTGGCCCTGTTTTTATAATTCCATTACCAATGTGAAAGAGACCCTAGGTGAGTTCACTACACTACGTTGTCATGGCAGAACGCAGAAATCCAGAAGAGAGAGGTGTGCATGTAGCAGCCTGCAGCCCTGAGCAGAAGGTCCTGTATCTTTAAGCAGAGCTCAGCAAGTCTAGCAACTGGCTTTGTTTGTGTATCTACGTGGAGGCGGCCACAGGCTTGTGAGCAGTACCTGGAGCCGTGGGCGTTCTCTAGGGAAGCTGCCACATGAGTCAGGCCTGCAGAGAGTTATGGAGTGGAGTCCTTGATATGCTCAGTGATGATTCAGGGGCACGGTTGCGACCTTGGCATGCCAGACTAACTGAATAACCTACTCTTCCTGGCCAGAGTTGGCCTTGTGTGGATTGTAGAAAGTCATCCTGACTTGGACAACTGCAGAGTCACTACCATCAGTGAAAGAGATAGACATGAGGCCATTTTCCCAGAATCAACCATGACATGTGGGCATAAGGAGAGCGAGGGAACTGTGGGGTCAAATGGTCCCGGATGACCAGCTCCCAGAGAATAAACATATTCACTAAGGCCTTAGCTCTAGAAAGACCACAGAATAGCTAGGTATACCAATGGGTGGTTAGTCATGTGATGATACATGGCTTGGGGATCTAAATCCCTTGATACGTGTAGGTGTTGGGCAAGTCTCCCCTGTGGTGAAGGGTTTCGGGCAGTCCCATGTGAAAGCAGTGAGAATGGCCCAGAGACTTTGGGGCTGCTTCCCAGCCCACTGCGGACTACATACACCTTTGCTTTCAGTTCAGGCGCTCTTTATTGTTTGTTTGTTTTTTTTGTGAGGAAGATTGTCCCTGAGCTAACATCTATTGCCAATCTTCCTCTTTTTACTTGAGGAAGATTCTCGCTGAGCTAACATCTGTGCCAATCTTCCTCTATTTTGTATGTGGGACGCCACCACAGCATGGCTTGATGCGCGGTGCTAGGTCTGCACCCAGGATCTAAACCTGCGAACCCTGGGCTGCTGAAGTGGAACGCATGAACTTAACCACTATGCCACCAGGCCAGCCCCTCAGTTCAAGTGATCTTTACTTTTGACTCTTTGGAGGTGAAATATTGACCTCTTTTTTCCCTGAAGATGCCCAGTGGGGCAGAGCTCATAAATATTTACCTTCTTCTCATTTTATAGCTCAGATTACACCCAAAGCATTGCTGTCTGGCAGGAAAAGCAAAGGCTGAGGAATAATAGAAAGAACAGGGTGTCACTCAGATTTTTCTGTCACCACTTTCTCTCAGGGTTGGGACAGTACCACTGCTACCGCACACCCGTGAATCACTTAGAAACCAGGAGTCACAGAGCAGAGGGTGGATTTCATGCATAACAGAAAGGTCTCCTGGAGGTCAACAAGTAGGTGCAGCCAGACCAATCAAGTCCTTTCAGGTAGATAAGGGAATGCAATGTGTATGATCTGTAAGTGTTTTTATTTGTTTGTTTTTGCCGTGAATCCTTCAGGCATTCTTGCTGGAGAACCAATCCTGGGAGAGGGGCTTCTTGACCAAGCGTCTGGTCCATGCTGAAGGGGTACAGTGAGGAAAAGTGAGCTGAGCACCACAGTGGAACCACAGCAACCAGTAAGTGGCATAACCCCTTGGCAATGCTCCCTGTCAGTTTCTCTACTACCTGGGCACAGGTGGGTACAATGGATGTAGGCCCTTGAGTTACAAGGAACCATGACCCATGATGGCTGGGTCATGTAAAGAGAGGGGCCAGGGTTATTGCAAGAAACGAGGGGGAATGAAAGAGCAGTTCTCCTGTAAGAAACCACAGTATGATTAGTCCACACAGAGATTAGAGCAGTATAGCTCTTGGGACCTTGGCACTTGGGGGTGGTGGATCTTTACGGTCTGCTATTAAGCGACTTGGCCAACCCTTAGTTTCTGCTGCTGTCTATATGTATACTTTAGCTTCTTCTCATACCACCCGTGACTGAATACAACTCTTCTACATTATGTCTTCTGTTTAATCCTAGTTTCTACCTCCTCACAATTTTGCCTTGCTCTTAACTTTGCCTGGCTCAAGGCTACTATGGCCTTACCCAGCGAACTTCAGCCCCCACGGCAAACATCCTGAGTCTCTGTGTCTTCCCCAATTCAAAGTCCTGTGAGTGAGGATCTGATTGGCCCAGTGGATGCCGTTTGAGATCAGTTGTTTGAGCTCAGCTTTGTACAACAGGTCATGTGATAAGCCTGGATAGGCAGCCTTTGAAACAGGTATCATCCAGTCAGATAAGGACAGAAGTAATAGGGACATATGTAGGGCTGCCATTTCAGCAGGGGCTATGGGTAGAACAGTACCTCTTAGAAAAGGCCATGGATGTGATCTAACCATCTTTACTACAAGCAGCCAAGAGTTAAAAAGCTCCCAATTAAAGAGAAAAGCAATAGTTCTAATCACTCAGATAATGCCATTAATTGGGATATTGTTACTAAGCCCTTAAAATACAGAAAAAATTTTGAAGTGGCCTTGATAAACTACGCAAGACGAAATATAATGTTGCTGGAACCAATGCCATATAGTAAATTTTACACAGGTGCAAAAATGGTGAGGAGGGAGACAGATGGGGAGAAGGGAGGCTTGGAAATCCAAGCAAGCATGAAATACAAACATCTGGGGGTCATGGCGAAACACAAGCATTGCTGAATATGTACAATAATGTGAAGTTAGAATATGACGTATAGGAGATGATAGAGTTTTGTATTCTTCTCAGCATTGGCTAAATCATTATTTTATTTAGTTTTGTTTTGTTTCTGTATTTTTTAATAAAAGAAGAAGAAAAGAAAAGAAAAAGATACTGGAGAAGATGGGGGGATGCAAGGTGAAAGGAAAGAAATAAAAGGGGTGTAAAATAATAGTTGGATTCCTTTAGTTTGGGAATTAAAAAAAAAAAACAGGCTAAGGATTGACTTTTTAAATTAAGCCTCAAATGCAAGGCAGCAGATGGGTGGACCACCCTTTCATTCCAATGCTACAATTAAAATCAGAGAGAAAAATGGGGAGACAAAAACTATTGGCAAGTTGATTGCCAAGCAACCGATCGAATTGCAAAGGGCCAAGCCAATTCACTTTTCTTAACAACAAAATAATTGGGCTGTGTCTGAACTATGTGAAATTATCTCCATTTTAAAGACACCAGATGAGTTTGATTATTCAGTAATCAATTCACTCCTCAGCACTAGCTTGTTATATCAGCCAAAATAGCTGATTTGACTCCAAAAATGTCAATTCAGTGGCACCATGTAAATGCATCCTCAAGCTTCATATGAGAATGAGCTCCAGATCCAGCACTTTAGTCTCTGCTTTACCCACAGAGATAACTGACAGGAAAGCCACTTGGCTTCCTCTTAGAGAGGGTAGCAGCAAGGAGAGGAAAGAGAATTTGCTTTTACCTCCCTCACTGGATTGTAGGAGATTCATCCCCTCATTCAAAAATATGCTGCAATGCAACTGACACCAACTCCCCAGAGTTAGCACAGACTTCACAGGCAAAGGGCACTGTTCTCCAGAGACTCCCTTCACTTTAGACACCAGCCACATGTTCCAGAGTCCCCCAGGCCACCCATACTTTTGAAGAACTGGTGACAAATTTGGGGATTCCCATGACCCCCTCAGTTTTGGTAATTCGCTAGAACAACTCACAGAACTCAGGAAAGCACTATACTTACTATTTTATTATAAAGGATGCAAATAAGAACCAGCCAGAAGAAGAGACCCATAGGGCAAGGTCTGGGAGGATCCCTAAAACAGAGCTCCCATGTCCTGTCTCTGTAGAATCTGGATATATCACCCTCCTAGCATATTGCTGTGTTCACCAACCGGGAAGCTCACCTGAGCCTCAGTGTCCAGAGGGTTTACTGGGGTTTCATTATGTAGGCATGATAGAATGAAACCTTAACTTCTTGTTTGAATTCAATCTCCAGCTTTCCTCCCCTCCACAGAGGTCAGAAGTTTGGGCTGATATCGTGTGGCTCAAAGCTCCAACCCTCTAGTCACATAGTTGGTTTTCTGGCATGGCCAGCCTCCATCCTGAAACAATCTAGTGGCCCACCATAAGTCACCTCATTAGTATAAACTTGGGTGTGGCCCCAGGGGGTCACTATCTTCTAGTGAGGCTGGAGGCTCCCAAACTGCTTTGGCTGCTGCCACTTCCTGTGGGGAGAAAAATAAAGTTTAGGTGGTATTTCTGCTTCCTAACCTGCATCCCAGTGGTTTGCCCCTTCACCCAGAACTTCCCCTTCTCCTATCAGGTTTCCCCTCAGCTCTAACTTCAGGCACCCAGAGCTCTAAGATGAGGAAATGGCTCTATCCCCTTGTCCTGATCACTTTTTGGTTCAGACAATCCATGTCCCAGGATAAATGACAGTGGACTATTTATCGCAAAGCCCCATGCAAAGTACCCCAAAGAAATATTTGCACATTCATGCATTTCTCAGGGTCTGGGTTGGGTTGGGCTGCTTGGTCTGTGCTTGCTTTTATCATCATCAGCCTCTCCCTCTTCCTCCACAGTCACTCAAGAACAGTATCCTACAATTGCCTGTAAGAAGCAGCCCTCTGTGTTTTTACCTAGAGAGCAAACCAAGCTCTGGGGAAGGAAGTGGAAAATGGTCCAGCAGGCACAGCAGGCAAGATGCCTGGGCCCCACAGTGCTGGGAGGTGGGAGGAGGAGAGAGCAGGCAGGAAGGACATGAAACATCGGCCTTCCTGCAGACAGCTGGCGAGGCCAGGCGGGCCGTCAGCCAGAACAGGCCAGAACATGGCCTCCCAGGGAGAAAGGTCTGCTGGGATAGTCAAAGCCAATTGTCTGAAAACAGAATTATAGAGGAAGGACGGCAGCAAGAGTTAGGGCGCTGGCCCTTGCCCTCTTGCCTCCCCAGACACAGGGACCAGGAAGAGCACTGAGTCAGAACAAGGGCGGCTCTGTGGGCAGCCGGCACTCACAGGGGCAGGTGGCCACACAGGACACACGCACCAGAGTTATTGTGCTCTCTGGGGTCCATTTGGTCGTCATGGAGATAGAGGGAAATTCCCGGTTCTCCTCTTAGTTTCCAGATACACAGTCTAGTGTGGCACTTTGGTGCTAGGTAGACCTGGGTTTGAATCCTGGCTCTGCTGATCGCTAGCTGCGTGACGTTGGGCATGTCACCTGGCCTATGCTGAGCCTCATTTCCCATGTGTACAACAGAGCTAATATTATCTTCCTCCTATTGTTGTTGTGAGTGTTAAGTGAGATGATATACATTAAACTCCTATGTTACCCGGCACCTTTAGACCATTTCACTTTCTCCCTCCTCCTGTCCTCAGGTCCCTGGTGCCACTGTCCTTCTGTGCACAGTGTCCTGCACCTGTAGATTTCCCTGAAGCTCCTGCTCCATTTCTTGCTGGGCTGTGACAGTTCAGGATCCCCCACTGTCCAGCAGAGTCAGCTCCTGAGAGTGAGCAGTGCACTGGGAGAGCTTACCATTTTCCCGTCATTCACCCAGCTGACTTTGCTGGAATAAAAGGAAGTTGGCATTTATGTGCCATGATTTCAGTGATACCAGAAAGCCCTTTCCTCTTCTCTCTCCACTCCCCTAAAAACCCCAGAAAACAAAATCCCTCCTCTACATTGCCTGCTGAAATTCAATTATTGGCATTTTGTTCTTTTGACTTAAGGCTTTTCAATAGTTAAAATGCCAATTTCTTAGAAGTCCTTATGTTTAAAGCCTGATATTTGTCTATCTGTATGACTCAGTTAGTCTCCCTCTCTCCTCTGAGGTCCACGAGTTAGGGAGGGCCCGAGGCCACTGGCCAAGGAGCAAAAGCGGCTCAGACTTTACTTACTCCAACTTCACAATTTAGCTTTGAGCCTGTTTCAACAGAGGCTGCAAAGCCAATTTCTCATCCAATCCACAAAACTCCTCTTCTCAGCCTTGGAGTTTTTTCTCCCCACCTCACCCCCTCTCCACTCACTCCCCACCTCTATATGCCACTGGTGCATGAAGGAAAGAGTTCACATCTGTTGCGTGCCTACTGTGGGCTGGTTTGGGAATGACATGCGTCATCTCCTTTATACCTTATTGCAACCCTGGCGGCAGGATTCTTCATGGCACTTCATGAAGAAAAGAAACATAGCAGAGAGTTAGTAAATTGCCCAAAGACACCAAAACCCTGGTGGTCCAGCTGGGATGTGGACCCAGGTTGGTCTTGCTCTAGAGTTTTCATAAGTCACTGTCAACTGTTTCCACTTTCTTCTTATTTCCCCACTTCCGTTTCTAGTTTATTAAGCTTAATACATGAATTAAAAAAAATACATTTCCAGAAAGAGGATAATACATTTCAAACAAAAAATAACCCATCACAAACTCTTAGTATTTTAAAGACATCTTATTATGAAAACACTTCAACATCCATGAAAGATAAAGGATAGTATTACAAACCCCCTGTAATCGTGGCCTGTTCTTGCCGGTCAACAGGTAAGTGCCAGTTAACAGCTAGGCGTCATGAAGAGTATCGGGAGAGGCAGTGTAGCGAGCGAGCGAGCGAAGCTTGTGTTCTCTCCAGAGCCTCCAGAGCTTCCTTTTCCACAACCGCATGTCCTAGCACGGCTCCCGTCCTGTTATTCACAGGTGACGGTGATCGCTAACCCTTACTGGGAGTTTGGTGTGGCAGACATGCCTTGTGCTTCACAAATGATAACCAATGTAACTCTCCCAGTCCCCCAGTGGGGAGGGCACAGTCATGACAGGCCCATTTTGCAGGGCTGGGTGCTGAGTTCAGAGATGCTCCTTTCTTGCCCAAGGCCACAGGGCTGATGATTAGTGGCAGAACTGGGGCAGGAACCCAGGCGACCAGGCTCCAGAGGCCAGGCTTTACGCTCTGAACTTGACATCCTCGATTCTTTCCCCGACTAAATTTATATTGCACAACGTAATCTGAAAGCACCACGTTCCCCATCTTTTGTCTGTTCACAGTGCTATGCTAATCTATTCTTTTTTCTTATATCAAATGCAAACAATTTAGAACTAGTGTTTGGAGATTCTGCCACCTTTGTCCCCAGGGCAGGGGGCCAGGACTTTGAGTTTCCAGGCCAAATACTATGCACCCTTCTCCTGACTACCTCTTTGGGCTTAGCGTCCCTAGACGATGTGCAGAAACAGGGCATCTACAGCCCCCCATTACCCTCCACCTTACTACCTCCCAGTTTTTAAACAGTATTGAGACTCTCCTTGTTTATGAAGTTGCCAAATCAATTCCAATTTATTAGCTGAGAACCAGCAGGCAGATAAGGTAAAAACAGGGCTTAACAGACAACATGAGAAGCATGGGGAGAGCCCTTAGAACAAGCAGGGCTGGCTGCTCAGCCTTTGCAGACTCAGGGATTAGGTCTCACAAGGACGCGAGCCTTGCTGAGTCCCTTTCTAACAAAACCACACCTCGTAGCCACCTGATAATAGTCCAGCTTACACGTGGTGTGGGAAATGAAACTGACCTCAGGAGCCGAGCGCTGCCACCTGGGCTGCCCGAGGCCTTCAGCCAGAGAAAAGGGCACCGGGATGTCTCACATCAGAAAAGACAGAGAGGGCCGAGGCCATGTGGAAGTCTTCAGAGGAGCATGGGGCATGTGTGTGGGGTGGGGACCTCCCATGCCAGGCTCTGTGCTAATGCCTTATGCCTAGTAGCTCCTGGCAGCCCTGCCATGTGGCCTTTTCTCTGCCCCTTGTGGCTGATGAGTGGGGTCCTACAACATAGCGCTCAAGAGTGGAGCCTCAGGACCAGAGGGCCTGCCTTTCCACTTAAGCCCTGCCCTCTCCAGCCTTGTGGCCTTGGGCAAGTCACATAATCTGTGTGGGCCTCTGTTTCCTCATCTGTGTATTGGGGACAAAAATAGTTCTTCTTCTATGGGATTGTGAGGTTTAAGAGTTAGTACATATAAAACGCTCACAACGGTACTCAGAACTTAGAAAGCTCTGTACAAGTACTCTGATACCAGAGAGGAAAGCCATGGGGGCGGGCATCAGGCTGCCAGGGTCCAAATCCTGGCACTGCTACTTGCTGCTGTGTGACCCTGGGCTAGAAACGCAAACCTCCTCAGCCTCAGTTTCCTCATTTGTACCACATCAGGGGGTTGGTGAGGGGTTTAAATGAGTTAATATTACAAAGCTCTCAAAACAAATAGCACTCGGTGAGCACTCAGTAAGATTATTATTTTACTATACAGCAGGTTGACATTGTGCAAGGTGATGACCTGTAAAGGAGGTAGTGGGCTGACCTGGGATACGTGTGATTTTGTTCCATGATGAGATAATATTAAATTTTGGCCAGAAAATGACCACTTCTATTTATCCCTTCACACAGCAGTCAGAATTTCCAAAAGCTACAGTTTCCATCTCCAGCTCCTTATCCAAGACCTTTCCCCGGCTCCCCCTCCTACCTGAGTCCCATGCCCCCTGACTTCTCCACGTCGGTGACCCACCTATGTAACCAACTCACGGGTTCCCGCCTCCTGCCTGAGTCTGTACATTAGCCACAATTGCTTCACAAAGTTATATGGCTCGTAAAACAGAATAGCATATCGAATGGAAAATTCAACCACAAATAAACCGGTTTCATCACACCTTGCCAGCGTGCTTGAATTGTTCCATGTGATTTGATTCCAGTTCAAAAATTGCTCGAGGGCTTTAGTCAAGGCAGCTACTATTTATATCCCACATTGTTTTGGGGGTTTTCCGATTGTCTGAGTCATGGGCATTCTGTAAACGTGTTGTCTGTTAACTCTGTTCCTTGCAATGCTACTAAACGTTACAAAAAACATGAGATTTGGGGATTTGCTTAACCAGTGGCCACAGAGTGAAGCATAGATGGCTTTGGAGAATGGAGAATCTAGAGGAGGGATCTGGATGCTCCCGCGTGATCGTCTCTGTGAAGCCCTGGATCACATAGACGGGCTGGTCCAGGGCTGCAGAGCTGCAGACAGGGAAGTAGATCAGTCGGATGTCATTGGGAAAGGATCAGGTGGATTGGTGACAGCCCGGATCTGGGGTAAGATGAGAAATTAAAACAAGTCCCCTCTCTGAGCTTAGAATAAGAGGGAGATTGTTGTGATAGAAAGGTTGGGAAGAATAAAGGGTTTAAAGAGAAGAAAAATCATCAGTTCCCTATTTATTGAGCACTATGGGAGAAAAGTGTAAAACATATTCTTGCTTTCAAAGAACTTAACATTTTTCCTGGAGATAAAAGACAAAAGAATCCCCGGAATGACCAACAATTGATTTAGAGATCCATCAGGGCCAGGAAGAAGGCTGCTTCATGACAGGATAGCATTAATTGTGGTGCATAATTACTTTCCAAATGTTTATGTAGAGAATAACTATTGGAAGCTCATTTCTGGCCTGATGAGACAGAGAAGGCCATAGATAAAAGGTGCCATTTGAGCTGCTTTGGAAGCATTGGCAGGGATGACGAAGGTAGATAAGACCGGCAAGACGACGTGAGCACGAATATGGAGGCTGACAGGCCAAAGGCAGGGCGAGCGCTGGAAAGTAGAGTCCTGGGAGGTAAATAACTGGATGTAAAGTTAGAAAAGTAGACCGATGTGAAGGACTTTGAATACGGTCTGTGGAGTTAATTGCAGTATGAAATAATGGACTTTATATAAAAATATGCAAGTCTATTGAGTCTCCCACTGGCCATGTGACTTCTCCCCACTGCCTTTGACTCACTCTTTCAACAGTTCCTTGCAGGGCGGAGGTCTGGGCTGGTCGGGGAAGGTACGCTCACGTGCAGGACCATGAATGGTGTGGCATTGTAGTGCTTTTAGCTGAGGAGAAGAATTCTTCAAATCACAGCTCTCTGAGATGGATTAGTCATCATCTTTCTGCCACTTGAATATGTCACTTTGTTTTTCAGAGTGAGGAACAGACTGCTGATGGTCGGGCTTTCACCATTTACACCTTCAATAGGTACCAAGAAATTTGTATAAGTTAGGCACCGTGCTAGGCACTGGGGACGCAAAGATGAATAAGACACAGTCTGATAGGGGAGACACATAATTAAGAGATAATTACAGCAAAATGTGTAAAATGCAGTGATTGCCAAATACCTAAGAGGGGTGTGGGGGAGAGAAGACTTGGGCATCTGATCCAGCCCCAGGGTCCAGGGAAGTTTACCTACAGCTGCTGCTGTCTAAGCCAAGTCTTTAAGGATAAACAGAAGCTGGCAGGCAAGGGCAAGGAAGGGAGGGAGAGGGCATTGCAGGCAGAAGGGAGAACACAAAATGTGTGATAAAATTAAGAGAGTGAGTTCTGGAGTCTAATTACCCAGGTTGAAATTCTCTCTCTGCCACTTACTAGCTATGCAAGTTTTGGCAAGTTATTTATCCTCTTTCTGACTCAGTTTTCTTGCGTATAAATGAGAAAAATGATAGTACCTACCAGATAAGATTATTGTGAGGACTACCTGATACAACGCATATGAAGAAATTAGCATAGTGCCTACTACATGGTAAACACTCACTGAATAATAGCAATGATGATTATGATGATGACGACCACCAGAGGGTCAATGTTACTGGATGTGCAGTGGAAGATGAGACTTGGTGAGCACTGAGGCCAGAGACATAGGTGATGCTAAAACCTTTACCACTGATTTTTATTCTATAGGCCAATGGGAATTTTTTAAGAGTTTTAAGCATGGAAAATAGCATAGCAATATTTGTGATGTAGATAGATTCTTCAGGGCTTTGTGCAGTGCACTGATAGGAGGAGGACAAAACTGGAGGCCAGAAGTCTTGTTAGTGGTAGTATAGCAGTCCCAGTGAGAGATGATAAGGGCCTACCTAAGCCAGGGAAATCCCAGTAGGGACTAAAAGGAAGGGGCAGATTTGAGAACTTTGGGTGGCAAATGTGACAGGATTTGGTGAAGGAGAAGAAAGAACTGAGGACACTCCCAGTGCTTCTCATCTGGGAGATGAGATGAATAGCGGTCCATCTACTGAGAGGGAGAACGTATAAAAGAGGCCTGTATAGGAAAGACAAAGGTAAGATCAGATTATTCAGAAGAGTTGAGTGTGAGGAATCTGGGGGCAGCCAGGTGGAGAGGTCCGGTAGACCACGGTTTATGTCACAGTGAAACTCATTGGGAGGAGCCAGCTAGAAATACAGATTAGGGTGTTGCTAGTATGATGATGATTATGGAACCATGAGAGTGGATGAGATTGTCCAGAGAAACAACAAAAGAAGAGGATCAAGGATAAAATCCTGGGAGACACCACTGTTTAAGAAGCATGAGAGGATAGGCAGCCTATAAAACCAGGAAGGACTGATCAGAGAGGCTGAAGGTGAAACAAGAGAGAGTGGGGTGATGGAGACTAAGAAAGTGGAGAATGTGAAGAAGAAGGGAGAGATCAACTGTCTTCAAAACCATATGGAGGCCCACCGAGGTAGGACAGGGAAGGGACCAACTCATCTGGCAAGAAGGAGGGGAGGAAGAGATGTGAGATGAGGAAGGAGAGACAAAAGATGTTGATTCTTTGAGATATTGTGTTGAGAAAAGAGTAGAAGTAGCTAGAGGAAGGAAGGGAAAACAGAGTTAGAAGATGCTTCACGGTTTTTTTTCTTCTAGTGGGAGGGATTGGAGAAAGTTTTTATCTGATAGGAACGAACTTATGGAGAGGAAGAAGTTGTAATGGCAAGAGAAAAAGAAGATATTTGATGAACCAAAGTCCAAAAGGCCATAGGAAGGCATGATACCAAGAGCTCAAGAGGAAAGAATGCAATAGGAATAAAACAAACAAACAAAAACATCATCTTTTCCATCTTTTCTGAGATTCCAGGCAAGAAGATGAGTGGATGAAAGTTTTTGTAGGTGTGGACAAGCTTAAAGTTTGCACGTTAAGTCTCAGGTTTTTAAAAGATGTAGAAGTAGGGGGCCATATGCTCTAAGTGAGGGGTACGGGAAATTATTACGCCTTTCTGGAGAGTTGAGAAGAAGTGCAATTTCTACTAAAAGGGTGCAGCACATGGACAAGAGAAAGACTGTCCCTCAGTCCTGAAGCTCAGTTGAGGAAGACCGTGAATTTGTGGCATCACCCGTCTGAACTGTTGGACCATATATTTCCACCCTCCTTGAATGTGCTGAGTATAGGAGGAGAAACACAGGGTGCAGTGTTCACTCAGGGGTGGAGCATTGCCACGTGGGCACAGTGAAAGCAGGGACAAAGGGCCAGTGGGGGTGCTGGTGAGATGATAGTTCCGAGGAACAAGCCTGAGACCGGGCTCAGGAGGCTGACAATAGTCCTTCTGTCTTGTTTATCCCAATGAAGCTCAAGGGAAAGAAATTACCTCAGAAGAAATTATGCCTGTCTTATAATCATTATTCTTTAACAGATGAAATGCCATTTTCATTTTTGCTCCAATTACAATCACAAAAACAATATATTTAACTTCAAATATCTCTTTACCCTCGTCCTTGGGTTGTGCATCAGCTTGAAGTTTTGGAAACTCCAGAACCACTGGGTGACCTCCCACAGCAATCAGGCATTTTCCCAGCCACCTTGGGGTAGCATGGTCTTTATGCACTTTTAGCAAGGATGCAAGGAACATTAACCCCACCTGCTGAGGGGAGGCCCTCCAGCTCTAGATAGAAATGACAGAAGAAAGACCAGGAAGTCACTTAAGCAAACAAGCATCTGGAACATGTTGTGAAGATGAACCCAGTTAACCCTCACCGCCCCCCACCCCCTCACCAAATAAGAGTAGAGCAGGAGTGAAAAAGAAATTATTTTGAAGAAAAATAGGCCAGGCTGTGGTCTAATAGAAGTCGATTGGTTGGATGGAAAGATTAAGAACATAGCGAATGACAGTGTGTCGCTACCTTAGTTTAATCAGAAGAACCACCTTTTTTGGTGGTTGTTGGTGGTGGCAGCACAAGACTAGTAACGATTTCCTCTCTCTGTTCAGGACCACTCCCTCAGTGGATGGATAGAGCCCACGCCACTCGGGACGTATAACTGCCATGTCCTCAGGAGGCCAGGATGCTTTGACAATGCCCATTCTGATTCCTCTGGTGGATGTTTTGGAAAGGGCTCGCCTACGCGTCTGCTACAGGAAAGCAAGCTCCTTGAGATGATCTATCGCGTGGAGACATGCAGATAGATTGCGTATCATCCTCACTTTGGACAGAAGGGAGTTGAATTAAAGATCATATAAATATATCATTAAAAACAAAAATGGTATTTGAACAGCACATTATGGTTTACAAAACAATTCCTCTTGTTACTATATCCGATCTTCACGAAAACGCTTTATAGAAGATTGTTATTGAGTAAAAACAACCCTTTACGTTTCTTAGCTTGAAAATATACTTTTTCATTATATGGATTTGATTGTATTGCTCTATTGCTTTCCTTGGTATTTCTAAGTCATTTGTGTTTCACTCCCTTACTCCTAAAATCTTCAATAGATTTCTAGAATTGAATAAAATTTCTCCTTCAACGCCCTCCATGCTTAGGCTCAAACTGTTCTTCCCACGTTAGCTTCTCTCCTCACCTCCTTGGAGACATATTTCTCTATCTTTGTCCTCTCTCTTCCTCCCTCCTCCATCCCTGCCTACCTCATCTGCTGAGCTCTCTGCTTCTAACAAGGCTCCATCCTAAACTTTAACCAGCTCTTCGCTTAGGTACCACCTCCTTAATAAACTGGTTCTTGTTTACACTCACATTTGGATGCAATCTCTTCCTTTCCAAGGTTCCCAATATATGTGATACCCTGTTTCTAAAACTGTCATAATGGTGTCGAAGACATTTAGTGAAGTGTCTTCTTAGATGGTAACTTCTTGAAAGCTCTGGCTTTTTTCTTTCTAATTCAAAACCCAGATCAAGCATCATTTTCACTGTGAATTCTTTTCCATAGGCATTTAATAATTCCCTTCTCTCCCTACCGTCTACTTTTTACATACTTTACACAGATGTGCTTATCACACTGTGTTGAAACGGTTGGTTTTGATTTTTATCTTCCCTGTCAAGCTGTAAGCAACTTGAGGCAGCACAGCATAGTGGTTAAGCAGCCAGACTCCTGGGTTTAAATCTCAGCTCTGCTGTTTACTACCAGTGTGACCTTAGGCAAGATACTTAACCCCTCTGTGCTTCAGTTTTCTTCTCTCTAAACTGGCGATAATAATAGTACCTACCTCACAGAGTTGCTGCAAGGATTAAATGAGTTAGTACACGTAAAACGCTTATCAGATGGTAGGCAATTATCATTATTGTCCTTCATATTTTTATTGACAAGAACAGTGCTTAAACTAAGCAGGCACACAGCAGGTGTTTTTTGAATAAATAAATGAATAAAGGAGAGAAAATGTACATGATGGTTCTTTCTAACAGATTCCAAAGTCAAAGATAGACCGTCCTCTCACCCATAGTTTTCCCACAGCAATTAATATGAGGTTTATAATAGGTGATCAATAAATATTTGTGGAGCGTGCTTTATAAATATTAATCCAGTGACTGGCAGATTGAGAAGGATAAAAATAATAAAGATGCAATGAATTAGGCTCATATCAAATAAATGGTGATGGTAGATTTGACATGAAGGTTGTGAGACACATTTCTCTCTTGTTTTAAAGCTCCCCGTTGGGAAGATTATTAAACTTGCATGCTTGGCTTTCTCCAGACTCTAGTTCTGTAATAACATGGCGGCTACCAACTGGGGTCACGGAGGGAGCCAGGGCAACGCAGTAGGAGAATCCTGACACTGAGAGTCTCTCGCCTCCAAAGGGCAGATGTGGACCCCGGACCCTGCCTCTGGGGAAGGTGAAGCGAGCCATGCAACAGCTCTGCAGGAGACCTGGCCAATCGGGACTCTGCAGCCCCGAGGAAGGCTGCCACCGCACTGAGGCTTTGGCTGAGAAAAGTGAATCAACTGAGGATTGCGAAAAAGCAGATTAAAAAAAAAAAAGCCCTTTTTGGCAGATTGTACAGGCAGGTATGGGGCTGTTTCACAGTCCAGCAAACATGCACATTCATGTCAGCGGCCATGCCGCAAAAAAGCAGGGGACTTGGTTGTTCTGCTAGAAATGCTTACACCAGCTCTGTCCCCTCCCTGCCTGCTCTGGCTTTGTCACTCGACTTTCCTAATTCTGTGTTAGGGAGGTTTTTTTTTACCCCTCCTCTCGGCTTTTTAAAGTAACATCGGTGGAGCAGCTAATGAGGCGGTGGAAAGCAAGCTGGTCGGTTCTGGGTTGCTAATGACTCCATTCCCGGGAGCCTAATCAAAGATTTGTACATTTAATTGCTGTCAAGTCAGCTCCAACCACCTGCCATTTCTGCAGCACCTGAGCTCCCAGCTCCGTAGCCCCTGATTCTAAATGAATCCATCACCATTTTTAAAGGCCAGAAAGCCGGGCTGCTGGGCAACCCTGAATGGGGTTCATCCGGGAGTGCAGAGACCAACAGGCCTTGCGGAGACCTGTCGCTGCCCTAACTGGGTCAGTGCTGGAGGGACCTGCATGTTTCTTGGATCTACTTTTCCTGCTTCCAGAAGGAAAAAGGGTGGGCGTGGTGAGGATGTGGGTGTGGAAAGGGAGAGATGAGGGGAGAAGGTGACATCTGATCCCTTTCTTTCAGAATCTATTGATGCTTTTATCCTTAAAGATGACTTGATTTCCATCCCCAGCACATGGTTGTGCCATGGATCAATATTTGCTGGAGATCTGTTCCAATTAAAATGGTAATTGTTTTATCGTCTTTCTCTAATTCAGGTTGTAGTTATCCTCTGGGCTTTTTTTGAGATTTGGGGAATGAGAAAACAGTTAATCTGGACCTGAGTTTAACTTAATGGCAAAACAGGCTACCTCATGGGGATATAAATTAGGAAAGAAAATTAGGTCTAGCCTTTGTTCTAACTGCAGTAAAAAGTCTGAACTCATGGACCACACTCTCTTTATTCTTTTCACCTGTGAGAGGTACGTCAGGTAAACCTATTCTATCTGATCTAGTGAGGTCAGTCTCCAGAGCAGTGGTTCTCAAACCTGAGTCTGCGTCAGCCTCACGTGGAAGAGTTACTGAAGCACAGCCTGCTGGCCCCTCCCCAGTTTCTGATTCAGTCTGACATGGCTGGGGCCTGATGATTTGCAGTCTAAGTTCCCAGGCAACGCTTATCCCACTGGACTGGGGGAGCTATCTCAAGTCCTTTGGAAATGCCAATCTCACTATCCACAAGTGGATGAGATTGTCCTTTACCAAGAACTTGATCAGCTGTGTCTGCCTGCTAGGAACTGAGTTGGCCACGCGGAAGAGGCACTGACCCTGAGAACTTACATAGGAAAGGAAGGGATTGCTCCTTTTTTCTCCTTCCCATCACAGGCCCACATATCATGCATGAAGGAAGGAGACACGATGGGCCACGTCAGCGGTTGGGCAGGTGCAGTGCTTTGACCTACACACGAATAGCCCCTCCCATCCCGGAATTCCTTCAGCCAGAATAAAGCTACTTGTATTCGGGAATTTATTCTCCCTTAAGGTAACCGACCATCCTGATCTGCCCAGGGCTGAGGGGTTTCCCAGTGCTAACATTTAGAGTTCTGGGCAAACTGGGACGCTGTTCAGCGTATCTCCCCTTTGGTTTAGCAGAATCTACATCAAGAAAGGCATATTGCTAATTCAGATTTACAAATAAAATGAAGGTAAATATTGTCAGGCTATGTACATTTTTTCCATACCCCTGCCAAAAAAAGACCTAAGTGTTGAGACTGATAAATCTTCATTCATAATCCCCAGCTTGCCATTGGCAAATATTTGCTCCAGACAACTTTGGAACCAGACCCATTTTTCATTATTGACTAACAGTGAGGAGGTTTTCTTTTTCACTTCCTTATGAAAGAAATTTGCTAAACTTGAACTGATTTTTCTAAAATAGTAGCTTTTCTAAAATGAGGAAAGCCATCATTCCACTGTAATCTGCAGCTTCTCCTTGACCTTGACGTGAATTTCTGGCTTAGTCTTTTATGACCACCCAGTTGATCTGAAGAAGATATTGTGGTGACCAGCTATATCCTCCAGCTTTCTGATACTTGTTGTTTTCTTATATTTGTCTTCTTCCACTCTGCACAGTTGTCACCACTTTCCAGACAAATGCACACTTGTTTTGATTTCCTCCTTGCTGCCCAGTCTATTTATATCAGGGGACCCTGGAAAGTGTGCAAGATAACCTTACGAGAAAGCTAAATTAATTAGAAAGAGCAAACACCGTATGATCTACTGATCAGATGGGAAAATATTGTTAATTGTTATTCACTTACTACCCCAAATCTTTCCCCAGAGTGCTTGAAATCACAGAAATGAGGTACACTTGCTCTTGCTCACCTTTGGAATTTAGATTTAAATGCATCCCTGACCTGGGAAGACAGAACAAAAGAATAATGGCTATCAATCTGACAAGACCGAGGAGGGCAAGTGTGTGTATACGTATTTTCATGGAAAAATTGAATTGGCAAGCCCTCTTGATGGAAAATTCAATGTTCTTTGGGTTGAGAATTCCCCAGCAGCAAAATGCCCTGAGTAGGGGACTCCTGATTCTGTCACTCTCTGCTCATCTTGAAAGGCTGTGCTGAAGCACCATTCTGGAATATCTTTTCCTGGACACAGTCCTTCCCCACCCCGAGCTGCTTTGGTCACTCCTTCCTCCATGTCACAATTATTTTGCGTCCCTGTTTTAGCCCTTATTCCATAGCCTTAGGATTGTCTGTGTATGCATTTATCTCCCAATTTGGCTGCAAACACTTTGAGGCCAGCATCCAGGATATATTCCTGATGGGCACCTTGCTGCCTCCTCCAGTGCTTGGCCTCCATAGATACTCAAAAATATTTGTTGATCGAATGACTGGCTGTTACTCTTGAAACGGCTTCGGTGATCCTATGCACAACTCTCAGCTGATCATTTCTAAGAATTTGTTGTAGTTATTTTACTACTGTCAGTGGGATTTGGGCGAAGTCAAGAGATTCTTGACGTTCTGCCCTTGTAACACACAATCTGGGCACAGGCATACTTAAAGGTTAAGTTGGCCGGTACTTGAGAGACGTGATTAAAAACATAAGGTTGAAAAGGCAGTTGGTTTGCTTGATTTCACCTATAGTTCATGCTCTTGCTTCACTTCCACGGGTCTCATAAAACCTAGAGCTGTGGAAAGTAGAACCACCAGGAAGCTTATCCTTCTTGCCACCTTATTTCTCCCGCCGCCTTTTCTGTATGAGTGGGAAAGTTTCTGCCTGCTTTGCTATGGGACAGGCAGACGCTCCGGCCCAGAGAGGGTTTTATTACCACCCTATAAACTTCACCAGGGACACTGTTCAAAATGGTAGCCTTGTGCCCTGGGACAGAGGTCTTTGCTCAGCTCAGCCTAACTCTTGTGCTCACTGCTTCTGTATTAATCTTGCCCAAGGATTAAGGAAATGGTCGAAGAAATGGAGAACATTCTCTTCTGGAAACCTTGACTTTACTGCAGGTGTGACTCGCTTTACCCAATAGATGTGGTCCCTAAGAGCTACGTGAAAATCACAGCTTTAGAAATCTAGTCATATTTAAAATGCACTGGAAAAAGCTGACCATTTAATGGAGGTGTTTGTGAATACTTTCAGAGTCACATCTTTGGTAATAGCACAACAATCCATAATTTCTCTTCTGTGACAATGCAGGTTTTCATAAACAGAGTTTGCTCCAAGTGAGATGCACGAGAACTGTTTAAGGTTGGTGGCAGGTAGCATGGAGATGCACAATTATTAGCAATTATTAATATGCTGGGAGTCCTGTAAGGCACTGGGACTTTTGGGCTTTAGTTTCCCCTCTATTGTGCTGCCTCACCAGTGTCCCCTCCCCAATCCCTCCCCTGATGCCTCCCCCACCTGGAAGAACAAAGGAAAAAACACAAGGAACAGAGAAGACTCTTCAAATATCTTTCACTTCCTTCCGGAGGAGGGGCTGTTGCTAGGGGGTGATGAGGAACATTGAGACTGAAAAGAGAAAGAGAGGGGGAAAAATACAATCCTCAGAGTGTCGGGAAGCAGCAGGGTGGAATTAAGCCACCCCTGAACTCTTTCCTCTTTCTGGCCTGACTGAGAAGGGGACTCAGTGTGATCTGCAGTAGTGCAAACACAGCACTTGTCGTGTCCTGTTCCTACTCTCTGTCCACATCACTAACCCTGCTTCAACGGTTCAGGGCCTCAGTTGCCCATCTAGGCATTATGGAAGGTCTTTAAGCAAGGGTGCGATGAGAGGGTGCCATCCATTTTGTGTGACTGTTACAGACCCACATAGGACTCTGTTGTTCTGTTAGGCAACATGCCAGAAAGAGAGGAGAGAGTCTAGTCAGGATATTTAGCTTATCAGCTGCCACGGCAAGAATTTTCCCTGCTACAAACTTCCTAACATTCTGACCCTTCTGCTTTGAAAATTTCCAAGGCTGTTCCTATGCAACAAAAAACATTACATGATCTATGTTTCTTGCGCAATGTAGCAGCGGGTTGTACGTTACCAGGAAGACATGTGAAAGGTGTGATTTATTTCCCATTCTTTCGTGTGGGTGAGTCCAGTGATTTCCGATGGAACAACAGAACTCCGTGGGACACTGAAATGTTCCTGTAGATACCCGACTGCCGTGAGCCTCCACTGGTCTCTTGGGAGGTATGCAAATCAAATACTGGACACCTGGCCAACACAGAAAATAGCAGATAGTTCCTCTCAAAACTCCAAACATCCAGGTGTTTTCAGTCATTTAGTCAAAATACCTGAAGGCTGCCCCGAATTAAACTGTAAATTAGATGCTTAGTTTCAGGTAGGCACAGCCTGACTCTTCTGGACAAAATCTTGACATTTACTTTATGTCTCTTTTTCAGAAATTCACTGTAATTTTTATCTTTGCAGTGAGAGAAAAACTTTTATCTGTCTCCACCAGTCTTTCTTCATATTTTGATGATTGACTCATCTCAAAGATGGAGAGTTAAGTACAATTTAAGCCACTGCCACCACCAACATCAAGCAAACAAACAAGCGTGAAGTCAGAAGCCCTGTGGCCCAGCCCTAAAGTCTGCTGCCTTGCTAAGGACTAAGTCACATCCCCCCAAACCTCAGCTTATTCGCCTACACAACAGGGTTGATAACCCCTGTCTTGGAAACTTCTTAGGAGGCTCAATGAGATGCCGTGAAGAGGCAATTGGAAAGTACATGTACACCACCTCATATTTTTGCCCATAGATCATTCAAGCATCTGTCCTTTGCCCTAGAGGAAGACCATTCCCAACCTACACTACCAACAAGTTCTAGAAGTCAACAAGTTTGAAATGTTGTTCCCACGAGGGCCTCTCAGAACAGCAGTCCACTTGCCCTGCTGGGTGTATGTTGCCCAGTCCTGACCCCATTTAGGCATCAATTCAATCATTCTCAATTAAGATCGTCTGCCTGAACATTGGAGTTAAGAGTAGAATAATCACATTTAGTCGGTTTTTAAAATTCTTTTTACAAAAAAATTTATTTTAAAATTATTTTGGGTCAAGTTTATTGAGGATAATTTACATATACTAAAATTCACTCTTTTTAGTATACAGATCTATGAGTTTGAACAAACATATAATCTTGTGTGACCACCATGAGGATCAACATATGGAACATTTCTGTCACCTCCAGAAATGCCCCTGCTCCCTTTTGTGGTCAACCTCTTTCCCTTTTCCAGCACCTGGCAACCATTAGTTGGTTTTCTGTCTCTATAGTTTTGCCTTTTCCAGAATGTCATGAAAATGCAAGCATAGGGCGTATAGCCTTTTGGGTCTGGCTTCCTTCACTCAGCATAACACATTCGGGATTCATCCATGTCGTTACATGTGTCAATAGTTTGTTCCTTTTTATTGCTGAGTAGTAAGTAGTCCAATGCGTGGATGTACTGCAGTTTCTATATCCATTCATCAGTTGAAAGACATTGAGATGTTTCCATTTTTTTGGTGATCATAAATAAAGCTATAAACATTTGTGGAAACTGTTTCATATGTATATACATTTTCATTAGACGTTTGGTTTTAAGAGACATATTTTAGTTCTAGATGAACAATCAGAGACTGAAAGATTTGGGGACCCCTGGGGAGAGGAGAGAGTATGTTTCCTTTAGCAGTCAGTCAGGCCCAGACCTGTCAGTTAAACATGAGCTAGTTGGAGCAAGAGACTGTTATTATTTTCACTGAGGATATTTTTCAAATAGAAATTAAAATTAACTCTACTTTTCTGAGCCCCTGGGGAAGAATGTAAGTACATGATGGCGACCATCAATTTAGGGGGCCTAAGGTTGTCTAGGTGGTTAAACCAACGTTTCCGTGGATTCTGGCAATTCCCAGCATAGGTCGTCTGCGTGTACTCGATAAATTCCTTTTCAAGTCATGGTAACTGTTCTTTAATAGACAAGGAAGAATATAGAGCCTGTGGGTAGTCTGTTAACAAACTCCTCAGGGTCATTCAGCTTGAATAAACTTTCTTTTTGACTCACTTAGGGGGAAATCCACGTTTCTTAGTTAAAATAGTTTTATTGGAATCGTTACTGTGCACAGGATACCAAGGTAATTATCAACCCCACTGAGGAGTCCGGTTTAGCACCAATTCTACCTGCTTTCTCCCATCAAAAAAAGGAGTTAGGGAGGAGTTACAGCCATATCAGTAAGAAAGTTTAGCTCACCCTGGAGTCTCATCGAGTCTCTCCCACCATCCCACCTCATCCCCCTGGGGCCATTGCAATCTCTAACACCTCACCACTAAATGTTTTCATCCACCCAGGAAACATTCACTGTGTGTTCACCTGGTGTCAAGCCCTTGGATGAGGGTGGGAGCTCACCAAGATAATTGCACTAAAGAATAATCTGACCTCTAACGTCCAGACGTCAATGTGAGTTTCAATGCTGACAGTGCTACAATCATATCAAGGCAATTTTTCAGGAGCAGCAGAGACTATAAAAGAACATGTAACTAAAATACAGTGTTAGATATGTATAATAGTCTCGTGTTCTGCTCTTTTAATTATACGTGTAGAGTATTTCAGCTTTATTTGTGTGGGCTGATCCTCTCTGAAAAATTATTTCAAGGAGGAAATGTGTTTGGAGTTCTGAACAACTAACTTATGGACACAACTTTGAATGCAGCCCATGAATAATTTGAGGAGTTAGGTCTATCAATGGCTGATCTACCTAACTGCTAGGTTTGGGTTTATTAGTATCCATGTTGGGAGGCATCTGATCATCTGAGGTTCAAGTTTCATCAGGACCACTAACTAGCAAGGAGACTTTAATAATGTTAACAATAGAAATAACAATGATAATAACAGTGACCAGAGCTAACTGTCTATGAGCACAATGACTCAGAGAATAGGTGTCGAGGTTAGCACCAGTTCTAATTGCTTTCTCCCTGTGCTCATCAAAATAGGTGTAAAGGAGGAAGTAAACAATGACTAGACTTAAATCTCAGTTCTGACGTGTTAACGAGGTGTTACTTAGCAAGCCATATAATCTCGCTAAACTGTGGATCTTTATCTGAAAAATGGGGATGAGAATAAGGCTGCTTCATAACATTGTTATGAGAATTATGTGGAATGGCAGAGGTATTTAACCTAGTGCCTGGTATACAGCATGTCCAAAGTAAATGTTAGCTGCTGTTATTTATTATTATCATTGTCCTTGTGTGTGTGTGTGTAGCCAGGCAGAATGAATTGGAAAAGAAGTGAGTGAAGAATTACCCTTCCATATTTCAAAATGATAGACTCAGAGACTGGTAAAGAAGATTCTACCTTCCTCCTGTTGGAGAAAGAAACAGATCCGGACAAAAGACCTTAGTCTAAAATATGAAGGGGTAATCTCCCACCTGGGCTGATTAGGGATATTGTTTCCATAAACAGAACAAATGTGTGAAAGCGTCCTGGGTGAGGGTGAGTGGCTAGTGGACAGTGGAAGGACAGAGAGTCACCTCACAGAAACACAGCTTACGTAGATCCCATGAAATCAGAGCAGGGACTGAGACAGCTCCCCACACCCCTTCCCTTCCCTTCCCTTCCCTTCCCTTCCTTTGTCTCCCCTGTTTCCTCGCTCTCCTTCTTCCCACAGGGCCTCTTCTTTCTCCTTCTCTTTGGGAAGCTGTCCCATTAGCCCAATTCTTTCTGCTACCTGATCTTCTCTTTCTCTGCTTGCTCCTCACTGAGCAAACTGATCAAAAGTCTGCCCTGGCCTTACCTACCCTATGTAACCCCATAGTTAAAGGACACAGCACCATCTGGCTTCATCCTCTGGCGTCTTATTTCAATATCCAGAAGGAGAGACTCTGACCGTCTAGGCCTCAGCTGTGGGTAGAGGGGGAAGGGTCGTGTGGGCCGTGGGGATGGTGGGTGGTGAAGTTTTCGGAGAAGGAAGCACATGTACCATACAAGTGTAGAATTGGGACATCAAGACATAGAGGCAATGCGTGAGAAAAAAATTGAGTGGTGGAATTTAGCTGCAACATACACCAAATAACCTACTTTAGGAGTATTTTCGTTACAGCCAAGCATATGGTTTCCTCATTGGTCAGAACACAAGTGGAACGTTTTGTTTAGCTCTAGATCTCACGCAGGGAAGGCTGTCAGGAGAGTACAATGTCTACAATAATTGGAGAATGTTTAATCTAAGAAAAAATAGTATTTTAGGGTACTTTTCAAAATTCAGAGTAGGATTAGCTGTGTCTAAATGTCAATGGCTCTTTTTTGTGAAGGAAACATGCCACTCTTTCCTTCCTGCCTGTTTTCCTTCCTATCTTCCCTCCCACCTTCTTTCCTTCCTGCAATGCACAAGCAGAGCCACATGGAGCTGTGCCACAGGCATCTAGGGAGCTCCTGGTTCCCAACAGTCAGACACTGTACTGCTGACCCAGGGCTCCAAACATGGATGGCTTCACGGGCTTCACATTCTGGTGGAGAGGTGAACCTTTAAAGAAGTGTCCCTAAAAGCAGTAGCTATTGTGACTGAGATGGACAGAGGGCTCAGCAGAGGCCCAAAGAGGGCAGGAGTCAGCAGGGATCAGCTTGGTCTGAGGAGGTGAGGGGAGGATGGGATGCTGGGGCCAGCCCTGAAGGGCCCATGGAACTTCGCTCCCGCGATCGAAGGGGAACAGTGTTTCAGATAAAGTAACAAAATTCATTACTGCTGCACGGTCAGGGAACTAACCCTAAGTGGTCCCACAGGGTTAGAACTTGCCATGGGAAGGGGGTTAGGTGGAGTATTGGGACATACAACCGGGGAGCTAAGCTGAAGCCTGGTCATGGAGTGGGAAGGAGCTTTATCATGTAGTGTTAGAGGGGCTTCAGCATAGCGTTTTACAGAATGTATTGATTCCATTTGAGTGGTGAGCCACAAAGGGTGAGGTTAAAGGCAGAATTATCAGTTATTGACTATTGCAATACTCCAAGAAAGAGATCTTCGGGACAGAGAGAGGGCAACAGACCCAAGAGGCTGTTTTCAAAAGACAGACTCACCTGGGTTTGATAATCAATTAAATGGGAGAAAGAGTGGTATATGGGGCCTGGTTTCTAAGCGGTTGATCTGTGGTTCTATTAGTTAGAATGGGAAACATAAAAGAAGGGGCTGGTTTGAAGAAAAAGAAAGACAAATTTAGTTTTAGATCTGCCATGGAAATTACTAGGAACCTGTTCTGGCTTGATATCAGGAAGATCCCCCTGACATTTAGATCTGCACAGAAGTGAGTTCCCCATCGCTAGGAGTATTCAAGCAGAGATTTACATAACCTTCTGTCAAGGCTATAAGAAAGCTGATTCCTATATTGGTTGGAAGCCAGAGTAAACAACTTTTCAAATCCTTTCCAACTTTGAGATTCTATGAATATCATAGGAGTAGGAAAAAAGGCTATTTATTTCATATATTGTTGATGCCTCCTGACAGATTTTAAATATGGCTATGACATACACCATAAAATAAAAACAAGTAGAAAAAGAGAATGATAAGTCAAGTGCATAACTTTTAAGTGTGTCTCGATCACTGTATATTTACTTTATATACATTTTTTATATGAGGCTGTTTATATCCAGAACTTTAGTTGCTGTTTAACAAATCAACATTCAGCATTTGGCATACTTGTCAGTGTCGGGGCTCTGACACAGCCAGCTCTACGTGCGTGTGTGTAAATATGTGGTTATGTATGTGCAAATAAAAAGAAAGGGGCCATGATTTGTAACTAAATGATTACTATTTTCCACTTAGTGCCACATCTATTCTATTACTGCAAAGCAGTCATTTATAAATCTTTTGCAAGGCACCGATTCTGAGGGGAGTTAAATATCAATCTAAGTATAACATCAGTATGTAAACAGATTGATGAATTGCTAGATTGCTAGGATAGGAACCATATGGAGCTGCGGATCACACCCTGAGGAGCTGCGGATAATTTTAGCATTTCATGAAAACCGAGGACAAGACAGAGCTCCACCACCGGTGGGTGAAACTTCCCGACACTGTTCTGCTTTCACTCTCAAGGCTATATGGGACAATTCGCATTTTGAACATTAAAAATATAGCATGCTAGATTGTTTCCCTCCTAATGCAGGATTAAAGGACTCTGTGGGTGTTAGTGATGGGAAAGACTAGACATAGACTGGGGAGGGGTTATTACCCTGAGGGCTCTGCTATCTGCGCCCTCAAATTTTGTACATATAATACAAGGTTTAACAGGTCTTCAAAGGGATCCAGGATGCAAAAAAACAAAGGTTAAGAATCCGTTACTTTTCAAGTGGCCGGAACAAGGCGGGAATCCAGGCTTGCTGTCTCTCAATTCTGAGCTGTTTTTATGAAACGACACTAGTTTCACGTACTAAATCCAGAGACGGCATGATGTCTTTCAGCCCTTGATGTAATCAGGAGACAGGCTCTCTCTTTCCCAGGTTATATAAGTAGATCCTTCTTTCTTTCTAGTTATGGATGTAGCCTTGTTACTAACCCTGGAGGTGGGTGGAATTAAGTTGAGGGGTCCTGGGGATTCTTTTGTGATTTAAGGAATTTTAGGCTAAATCTATGTAATCAGAGTAGAGCCGAGAATTAAGCAATTTTCAGCTAAATTTCAGCACAAAAGGCAGCCAATGTGGAAAATTACTTAAGCTTTCAGTGAATTTGGGTTCTGCAAAGCTGACCTGAATTACCAAGGAAGAGAAAATTTTCTGCAGAGTAATCAGAGGTGAGCCCCGGAGATTAGTAAAGAAAGCTCTCAGGAAAGGCTCTAAGAACTGCAACCACTCAGCCAAGGAGGCTGAGGGTGAACGCCATTGTGACTGCCAAGTTTACGCAACCCTCTCACGCAGGGAATTAGGCCCTGTAGTCTCTGAGCACAAAGGGAGATGGGGCGAAGCCTGTAGCTCCACACCTTCACCTTGGCTTCCGGGGACTTGTTGACAGAATGGCCGTGCAAACAGCCTGTGGACAATGAAGTGGCCTCCCTCTTAAGATGCTCAGAACAGCAAGGTGGGGACAGCACCGGGGAGAGACTGGAGGGCAGGAGTAGGGTCCCTGAGTGCCTGGCTGGGCTCAGGAGTAGCTGGGCTTGGGGGAGACCCTGCCCATCTGTCTCCAAACTGGCCTCCTTTCTCTCAAGAAAAACTCCACGAGGAAGATTGGAAAGTGACCAGGACAAGAACCATTATTTTGTTGCATTTTTCTATTCCATTAGAGCATGGACTCTTTTCACAGTGTTTTAAAAAAATAAATGAGAGTGCTCTAATTTAAATAGTAATAATAATTGTGATAAATGCCTCTATGATAAATGCCTCTTGCCGTTGGATGTGATAATTTATTCTCACTTCGTTAGGTATTGATCCCAGATGAATCTCTCGAAGTATCCTTTACTGCCCTTCCAAGACCCTCCATTCCCTGGAGCATAGTGAGGTGGCTCTCCTCGTCAGCATCTTCCTGGGATGGGCATCAAGAACAGGACTTAAAGGAAATATCATTGCTAAGAGTGAGTATATCAAACACTGGGAGAAAAATGTATGCACATCACCTTGAGTGGCACCTGGTAGAGCTTGGTGTGAGGCATATCTTATGAGGTTTTAGTGAGCTAAAAAAATTATAAACAGGGGCCGGCCTGGTAGCACAGCAGTTAAGTTCACATGTTTCCGCTTCGGCGGCTGGGGGTTCAAAGGTTTGGATCCCTGGTGCGGACCTACGCACCGCTTATCAAGCCATGTTGTGGCAGGCGTCCCACATACAAAGTAAGGGAAGATGGGCACGGATGTTAGCTCAGGGCCAGTCTTCCTCAGCAAAAAACAAGAGGATTGGCGGCAGATGTTAGCTCAGGGCTAGTCTTCCTCCAAAAAAAAAAAAGAAATTATAAACACACAGGATAGAATAGACTTTGAGTCAAATGGATTGGGTTAAATGGACTGATTACTGTTCTATGAGAGGATGGGTAATGGAGGAGGAGGAGGAAGGGGAAAAAGAGGAGGAAGAAGGAGGAGAACGAGGAGGAGGACGGGGAGAAGGAGAAGAAACTGCAACAGCCCAAGACACTATCCGGAACTTGAAGGCACTGAAACCACCCTTCCCAAAGGAAGTTTCTCAATTTCACTCACTACCTAGACATTGGTATCCCTTGTTTGTTGCACGTGCCATCCTTAGAAGCAATCCCGATTTGTCAGTTGCTCTCTGAGGTGTACAACCTTTGCCAGAAATAACGTGTGTTTGCTCATGCCTAATTCCCGGTGGCAAGTCCACGTAGATAAAGCCCTCCTCTCAAGGCCATCTCTCTCCTGATGACCTTTGGGGCACTCCTGCTCCCCTTTTCTGCTTTGAGAACTTCCTAGTTAAGTCCCCCTTATCACTGGGAAAACTTGACCTCTAGCACACCAAGCATGTTATGGAGCAGCGGCAACGGAACTTTCTGGCTTAAAGTCAATTTGACTTTGTTTACCTTTGATACAGAGCATTTGTATTTTGAAACTGTTTATGAAAAGTCCTCTGAGCACTGACCTGCAAACACAGATACCAAGAAATTCTGGGGCCAGAATGTTCAAATAACTAGGATAAAAACAACCGAGTTGAATAATAATAAAATCTGGCACGAATTCCTTAGGCTTTTGAGTTCTCCAATGGCAATCCTTCCTTGTCTTGGGCCTTTGGTCCAGGGGAAAGAGCACAGGGCTTAGAAATGAAGAAAGTGTAGTTGAGGCTTCACCTTACTGTTCACCGACTGTGAGAACTGTGGTATGGTGCTGCACTCAGGAAGCTAGACCCTGGTTTATCACATGTAATAGGGCACAGCATCTACTTCACAGGATCTCTTGAGAAGATTAAGTGAAACAATAAATGCTTCTCAAGTGCTTCACAAGTATTTTATTTTTCCCCCCATTGTATAGATAAAGATACTGAGGTCCATAAAGGCTAAGAAACTTGTCCAAGGTAACACAGCTGGTAAATATTATATTCTGGAACTTAGGTTCAGAGTAGGTGGTCAAGAAATGCCTGTTAAAATAAGATTAATATCCTATTACTATGATTCTCTCTCTCTCTCAGAAATTTATCTTTTGGGCTAAAAGAATCATAGTGCCCTTTAGTATTTTCACAAATTGTTTTAGGCTCAATTTTTTTCTACAAGACATTCTTGGAGCTAAAAGGGAGAATGAGCCCCTGTCGCATTTGTTCTGTGATCCTTGTAATACGAAAATTATAACAGAATTAATCCAGAACTATAAATATAAATTGAGGAAAGCATTAACACATAGAATCCTTTAATATAGTGTTTTGAAAATAGTACATGTTCGATAAGTATATGTTGATTGGGTGTTTAGAAAAATTAGTTCTCTGATATTCTGGTAGAAGGCCAACAAGTCCTGGAAAAGAAAACAGACATTTCACATGGCTTTAAGTGTCCTTCTCTGGAGGAAAATAAACAAGCATAGAGTTATGACATCAGGGCTGGAGTCGACGTGACACTATAACAACTAAGGAATCAAGTCAGTGATTTTGGCCAGTGGAGTTCTAGACCCTGCCACAGCACGGACGATGCTTATTCCAACCGGAAGATTAGTATAATGCATCTCTCGGATACATTTTTTCAGTTTTTCCTATTACAAGGACATTGTGTCAGATTCAGCTAAAATAAACTAACGCTAACTCTGCCTTCCAAATGTAGTTGCTTTTCACTTTCCAAAGCACGCCTACATCTTTATACATTGCCGTTCTGACTTGATCCCCAGAACAACTATGGGGAAGAAGTAGAGTGGGTATTATTATTATTTGTGATCTTAATGGGGTGGGGCTGCTGAGCTTGTGTGTCTTGCACGCATCTAGCAAAGTGGCTGGTGTATAATGGGTCCTCAATATACAATAAATAATAGCTATTATAGCTATTACTATATAGCTCTTACTGAGTGGCAGACACTACTCTCAGCACTTCGCATACGTTGACACATTTCTTTGTGAGGAGTCAGGCATAATTGTGATGAGTATGGGAGACTGCCACTCACTAGCTGAGTGACCCTGGAGAAGTTACTGAAGCACTTTGGCCCTCATTTCATCATCTGGAAAAAATGGGAAGAATAACCTCATAGGGTTATTGGGAAGATCCCTGAGTTGATATACACAAAGCATTTGGAACAGTGCTGGCATTCCTGATTGCTCAATAAATACTGGCTAGTATTTGTATTTATCCCAAAGCAACCTCTCAAGTCATTGGTGGAGCCAGGATTTGAACCCAGGCTGACTGGCTCAAGAGTCTGGTCTCTAATCACTATTTATTTTGAATAAGTAACCAAGTGAATAAGTAACCTAGAGTCATATGACAGTATAGTGGCCTGAGTCCAGGTCTCCTGTCATTCACCCCATGGTTCTAGGGCCAGATCAAGGCTGGGCTAAGGTGAGTGCACAGATCTGCTTCCGGGGAGGGAAGCAGGAAGTGGCTGCTTACACATGGGTTTCATGCTCCCCCTTCATCCTCAGATCACACTGCCGCCCAGGCTGCGGGGCCTGGTAGTGCCTGTGCACACAGTCAGGAGTGCACGTGTGTGCTGTCAGTCCTTTTACATTTTAGTGGTCAAGGACTGGGTTCTTTAGCCCCCTGCGGGAGAAATGAACTGAGTGAGCACAACAACAATAATAAGTGGTATCTGAATAGCACTCCCCAGTTTACAAAGCAATTTCACATCCATTGTCTCACTTGATCATTGGAACAACCCTGTTACGTAGATTACGTTATCTCTGTTTTTGAAGCAACCCAAGCACAGAGCCAACACGTGACTTGTCCAAGTGTCAGGGTTGGCAAACCCAGGGCCCAGACTTCCAAGGGTCTGCTCACTCCAGATCCCACGTTCCTTCCTTAACAAGATCTTTGACCCTTTACACTGAGAGATCTTTGGCCTGGGCCTTGGCCTTGGCCTCGGAAGAATTATTTCATGATATTTCCAGAGGAGATTTTGATCTGCTTGGGAAAGTTTCAGTTCGAACCTTCCTGAAGACAGAAAAAAGGGACAAGATGAGTTTCCAGATCACATCTAGAGCCATGGAGTCTGTGATTCTTTTCCAGGAATTTATGAAAGAAATACAATTATTTATTTGGCATGCTTGGTACAGGAAATATCACGGCAGCTGTAAAGAGCTATTTATTTGGGACCATCTGACCATGTGCTGTGATTGAAAAAATATAGGAGAAAAAAGGGGGCATCAGGAAAATGATTTCATTCACTTTGTAGGTTATTGTCTTATTCTGATGACATTTTATTTCAAAACTTTGTTCGTAGCACTCTTCCACAAAAACAGCGCCCTCTGGATCCGCACCCCACACCCCCACCTCCGGCTTCATCCTGCTTCTTTCCCTCACGTATGTAGAGACTGTTTTTCATTTTGAACCCAATTGCTTCTTCTTTGATTCTGCAGTGAATCGCCCTTCTGAGCGTGTGGCATAATTACTTCCATGGCAATGGGCTGAAGTCAGACAGGCCATTATGTGAGACTGCAGGCTGAGCAGAGAGACGGGAGCTCAGAGTTCCTTTTAAACCTTCTATCCTTAATAATAGCAGGACAGAGGAAGAAAATTACTGGCATTATAAATTGTTTTTTCGATAAAGGTTTTGTCCCTATCTTTTAAAAAGCTGGGCCACACTGAGAAAATTTCTCTATATTTTTAATTGTAGATCATTTTGTGTAAGAAAAACCTCCCAGTGAAAATGGTCTAATGAAATGTGCTTGGTTTGGCTTTGGCAAAGCTCCATGTCATCCTAAATGAGTGCGGAAAAACACACACAAGCAATAGTTGCTATTTCCTAAACGTGTAAGCGATAACTTACATCAAAAGCAATGCGGGAGATTGAGAAGTGGAGATTGGCCCCTAAGTAGAGCTCGTCTTTTTCACACACTTATGTAAGAGTAGGGACAAAGGAAGTGTGATGTGCTGCCATCAAGTGGTGAGCTAGGTGAGGCCGATGACTACCAGGATCCCTCACTTATCCGGAACCCAACCTCAACTATCTGGAAGCTGGACAAGATCAAGAAGAAAGCCAAAAAGACCCTTGTGTCGCCAAAGTAACTGCTGGAAGACAAGTTTTGAAGCTTATGTGCTTGACTCAAAGAGTACCATATCAGAACCTTGTTTGTGCTTATCTTAGGTATGATTCTAACAAGCTTGGTTTTCAAACCCTATAGCACACTAGAGTCAAGTAATTAGAATGGAAAGAAGAAAGGAAGATGAATATACTAGGTATTTCATACGTATTTATTTTATTCTAACAACCACCAATATCAACCAATGTTACACTGGTGTTATGGACTCACTTTAAGGATGATAAAACGGATTTGGAGAAGGTCAGTCAGTCAGTAAATGGTAGACTAGGTCTTCATGTCCAGGTTTCTAGGACCTCAAGACTCGTGTTCCTTTCTCTTCTTTCCCTGGCCTTTCCAAGGACAGGAACACTGAGAAGCAAGCCCCGATAGTCAGGGCAATGGCAGGAGACAAAAAGGAATCAGTACTTAAAATTGACCACATTCTGGGACCACCATGTGCAGAGGCAAATGGCCTCACCGCTCCCAAATGCACCTGCAGTAGAGGAAAGTGATGACTTCGTGCCATCAAGATGTTCAGTTGCACACAGCCTTCTCTGTGCAAGCAGAAAGGAGCATCCTGAGGACGGCACGTGGTGTTAGAGCCCGGGATCAAGTGTTGCTTTGTCACTAGCTGTGGGAACTTGGTCACGTGACATCAGCTTGCTGTGCCTCAGTTTCCTCATCTGAAAAATTTACATAATAATTACACCACCTACCTCATGGAGCTGGTTTGGAGGATTAAATGAGTCAGTTTGTATAAATAGTTAAAGCAGTACCTGATGCTTAGTAGGCATTATATATCGAGCATGCACATTTTAGAATTTAAAAGTGCAAATCCTTTAAAGACTAAATCTGGGCTCTAATTTAAATTGTTTCTCTATTCATTCATTCATTTAACACACATTTATTGAGTACATATTATGAGCCAGCAGTGGGTAGCCACTAAGTAATAAATACGAATAAGCTAGAGTTCTTCTCAACTAGGAACTCAGATGTGTAAATAAAAAGCTACAGTGATGGGGAAAGAGCTGGGGAAGCATTTCTGTGGGAACGCAGATATGGGAACACACATTCTGTTTCTACCTGGAGAAATCAGGAAGGCTTCCCGGAGGTGATGTTCAAGGAAGAGTGTGGAAGGTGAGGAGGGGAAAGGGCATTGCCGTGGAGGATGCAGCATGTATAAGCAAAGGTTCAGAAGGAGGAAGGGCAGGTGATTCTGCATATCGGGTTGTAGGGTGTGTGAGGCTGAGGGGGTGGGCAGGGCCACCCCCACAAAGGGCCCTATATGCCGAGCTAAATCCTGAGATTTGTTTGTGATTTTCAAACTTCTTTGGCACTAGGTATTTTTTTCCCCAAACGAAATCTCCTGGAGAACCCCAGCATGGGAATCAAATAAAAACAGCATTTTATTAGAGAACTTTTAGCTTTTAAGTTCAAATTTATAACAGTTACAAAATCAATCAATGAGAACAATAAAGAGGTAGTAATTAATTCAAGTTGGGATTACGTGTGACAAACAACTTCTATTATATATATTTTTTCTTATATAATATTGAGAAAACTGATTTGCTCAAAGAAGTAGTTGCAAAAGGTGGCTTTTTTCAAAAGAACTCAACTTATACTCTCAGGATACTCAACTGATCTAGAAGTTTAAAGGAGAAGTAGAAAGATATTTTTACTTCAAATTTAAATTGTCTACCAACATCTTACATTTCTTATCATAAATATAAAAGTCAGATGAGAAGCAGCAGCATCTGAGCATCAGTGCTAAAATGATCCATATGACACAGCATTGTCAAGATGTGACCCAGCCTATGTCTACCCGTCATTGCCTGGCTGTTAGGCTGGGATGAGAATGGGTACCCAGGCAATGCACCTGAGCCCTGCCCGGCCCATGAGTGAGCAAGGCCATACCTGTGTGCTCTGGTGGGCCAGTAAAAGCTTTGTGTTGAAGAGCTGGCATGAAGTAGGTTGATGGTTCTTAAGAAATGGTAGCAGATTAAAAAAAATTACTATTGCTATTATGATTACTATAAGTTTGAGTGAAAAATTCAGTAGGTAGCTGGAAATAAAATTACATGTGAGCCCTGAGAGCAGACACCATATTTTACACATTTCCCTCAGTCCGGTATCCAGCCCAGGGCCTGCCACACGGTAAGTTCTCCATTGATGTTTGTTGGGTGAACTGAAGTTTAGGAGAGAGTGTTGACCTAAACACCTGGATCCGGACATTTCCAGAGTGTGCACATGGTGACCAAAGCCCTCCACAGCTGTTAAAAAACCCCGGTGGGGAGCGTGCATAGAGTGAGAAAAGAAGAAGGGCACAGGCAGCACCAGTGAAACATCAATACGAATAAGGAACCTGCAGTCAGGGAAGCCGCAAAGGAGACCAAGAAAGTGCCAAGGTGGTGCTGAATTTCCCAGTCAGCTCTGGAGATTTGATTATGCTGTACCAGTCTGCATCGTGAGAATCCATTCACCACCTTACGTACATACTTGACTTAGCACGACGTTTAACCTACCTTTCATTTATTTCAACAGCCTACCAAAAGCAACAAGTTAGCAATGTTCATACAACTGGGGGGGGGGGGGGCGACCCTTTTCAAGGGTTTGAAGATTCAAGTATAAAGTCTGTACTAGTGTTATAAAGCCACATATGGAAGACATTTAGACCAGGGGGCCTTTCTTATGCTCTTCTGTTCCTCATCCTCATTTAGGTTTTAATCTTCAACTTTAAGCTCGTTCCATAAAGTGCAGCAAGTCCCTTTGCTGTATCAGTACTGTGATGGTGATTCATCAGACTCTTGGGAAGACTTCTCACTGGGAAGGAGTTGATTGGACTCTAGAGGATTAGTGGGTTGGGAACCAACCATATTGAAGACATTGGGTTCTTTTACTGGGCTGAATCATAAGTCCCAATGGAAACTTTCTCCATCCTGGGAGTCATTAATGTGTCATAACCCATAATTTAAAAATTATTGGGTGTTTGGGACTTCCTTTCTTGTCCAACCCACCGATATTTATCCTCATACCCAAAATGAACCTTCTGAATATAAATGAAGGGGGAAATCCTCCTACCACCTCCTCCTGGAGCAATAATATGAGAATAGACACAATTGAGAACCGTCTACTCTGGACATCTTAGGAGGACAATGATGTTTACCCTCCTAAGTCCTTGTGTCTGACTGCTGCTTATTGTTCTCAAAATTCCAGCACCTTTCTCCTCCTGGCAGGCCCTGGGTGAGCAGTCAAAGTGAAGTAGTCCTCTCAGCCTGGCAACTCAATTACTTAGCTCAGCAAAGGCCAACCAACAAGGCACACCTCATAGTGGAGTGACAGAAGTCCTGCCTGTGAGGATGGAAGTCTGAATTTCAGGTGCCCTCAATCTGTGAATATCTCTTCATTTCCATGTTTGTCTTAACGGGTTAGGAAATGGAAGTTGAGAGAGAGATGGCGTCAAATGTTTGCAAAGGTCACTCTGTTTCACGTCTGAAAGATAAGCAGGGATGCCAGGACCAAGTGGACAATGAGGACAAGGGGAAGGATGACAGAGAAAGAGGTTTTTAAAGGCAGAACCCCCTGAGACTTCCTCCCATTTCCCTCTCCTGGTGTCCCTTTGAACATCCTGCCGATAAATTTAGCTGTTGATGTCTATATTTAATTTTATGTGCAGAAAGAAGGGAGAATAGAACTAGTTGGACATTTAAAGGCAGTTGTCTGTGTTTCTTATTTACTTCTAGATAAGAAAAACACCCACATAGTTTACTCTTGATAAAGACTACTGGGGCTGCTTGTTTGCTAAAGACATGTGACTTTTAAGCCATGGACAGTTTGGGATGTTACCAGAGCAAAACTCTTAATTCCTACTTGCCAATCCCCTTCTGATACACACACACACACACACACACACAAATGCACGCAGTATTTTTTGGGCCCATTTTTATAGATGTCACTATCACCTGTGCTTCTATCCATTCCTGTTTAAACATCTGTATGTCCATATGTTGTGACATCAGTCAAACTTTGCTCCTGCCAGCTCTACTGTGTTAGCCACATGCCTGGGGACTCTTCTGGTTTGCTCCATTGCCCACTGAACTCTACTGCCCTCCAGAAGGTTCCACATGGAGGAAGAGGGTCTCTGGGGTGTGCACGGAAATAAGAACATGACAGCCAGGCCTACAGGATGAGGACATTTGTCTGACTACTCTGCTCATTCCTGCTGTGACCTCACAGAGGCCTCAGTTGGATCAGGCAATTAGTATGGTCAGGAGTAAATGCTGCCCAATTTAATTCAATTACTCTTCACCGTGCAAGAAAATATGGTTATTATAGTGACAGCACCTGTGTGAGGAATACAGGCTCCCGGCCAGCAACCTGCCAACACGATGCCAGGCTGAGGATCAGGAAGGGTGCAGATGAGGATGATTGGAGGGGACGGGGTGGAGCTGTGCCCGCTCCGAGCGCTCAGACAGGCAGTTGAAGGTCCAGCCACAATTGCCCAGAGGCGCCTTTCAGACGGAAACCCACAGATAATGCGGGCCTACCTGTTAGCCAGGCTCAGAGTCGAGGTGTGGAGCAGCCAGGTTTAGCTGTTACATGGTAACTATGAATTATTTACCAAATCCTGGGGAGAAAAGGATGAAGTAGCACAAAGTGACAGCAGCCAGCAGAGGAAAGGGAGCTCTTTTCCAAAATTACTGTTGCAAGAGAAATTTCTTATTTATGTTTCATAAGTCTCTATGAAAAATTTGATAACTAAGAAGACAAAGTAGACCTTGATCTTTCTTTTTTAAACCTTATCTTCCCCTAACTGCCATTTACCTCGCTGTATTTAATAGTAATTGACATCATCATTTATTCCACGTTTACTGGTAGCCAGCCACTGTTCAATGCTGTTCATGTGGATCAGCTCCTTTTAACCCCCAAGAACACTGTGAAGAACGGGCCATTTTATAAATGAGAAAAGTGAGGCTTAGAGAGGCTGAGTAAACTGCCCAAGGTCACATAGCTGGTAAGTGACAGAGTGGACTCCAGCCAGATCTGTTGGTCACAAAGCCCTTGTTCTTGACCATTATGCCAAACTTCTCCTTGATCTACTCTCCTCTCAGATCTTTTTTGCCTTTCTATGTGCATCCTCATATCACTGAAGAGAGAGGGGTATTCCCAAACACTCAGAAGTACATTGGATGCACAAGAACCTGTGTCCACACAGAATCATACCAACATCTCTTAACCAGCATGGTTAAACACTCTGAGCTCTAGGTTCAAATCCCAGCTCTGCCACTTCTCAGCTGTGTGACTGGGAAATCTCTGTGTATCAGTTCCCTCATGGGTAAATGAGGAACATATGTCCTCATAGGGTCGTGGGAAGGTCTAGCAAAGTCAATACACTTAAAATGGTGCCTGGGAATAGTGTGCAAATATTGCCAACTATTATTATTACTTCCTTTCTGAAAGCAAATACTGCAAAAATGGGTGGTAAAAGACGTCTTCCTCGGTGTGCACATATGCACACACTGAGACCCTTTCGGTGGAGACTGGCACATATTTGCAGTGCACACAATAGTCAGGCTTCAGCTGGGCACTGTGGTCATAAACAGTCATACTGGCCGGAGAGCCCAGCCTTGTTGGGGGTGGGGAGGCTGTAGGAGACCTAGGTGACCCCTAATCAAATTCCTTTTGGGGTCAGGTAAGCTATTCCTTTAACTTTATCCTCTGTCTTAGGTGCTGCCTCTTTTTACACAGGAGCACAGCAAATGAGAGAGGCAGGAGGACTGACACAAGGCAAGGGGCAGTGCGTGAGTCCTCCCCTTCCCTCTCCAGGAGGCCGTGCCCCGTAGCAGGTGCTGGCTAAGCCCCTTCACTTCCCATCTGGCTCACTGCCCCCTACTCAGAGGAAGAGGAATACACAGCTCTAAGGGTCCGTCGAGGTAAATGTCCTTCACACATTCTCTCTGAGTTTGCCAACATGCTTCCTGTAGATGAAGTACTGTCTGGTAGCTTTGCAGGGAGTTTTGAAAACTCTAGAAACTCAGAGGAATTTCCCGAAGGCCTTACCACACTTGCCCGGGTCATCATGTTGACACCTCTGAGAAGCCAGGATGAGGGCGTCTCCAGCCTGAAGAAATGGAGTGCAAACACTGTGAGTCATGCTTACATTGTTAAGGATGGTTCTTAACCACTTGGATTTCTTCTAGGGCCAGGGTCGCTTTTTGCAGGTGCCATAAATCTAAGCTAATATACATATCAATGTATATCAAATAATGGAAACTCTGGAATCAGGCTTTATAGTGATTTTGGCAGGTGGGTGCCAGACCTCTCTGTTTAGCTACATACCAAGATTTATTTCCTCCCTCCATCAGGGCCCACCGTGGCTCCACATTACTCTGAGGTATGGAATGCCGATCCACCATGCACAGTGTCAGTGGTTCCTATATCCCATCCTGTCTTTTGCAAATGAGCCGGATCAGTCTTCAACGCCCCGAGCCCTTCAACGGCCAGCACTGTACATTTAAGTTATAATTGCTGGTATTACTCAGACAAGGAAAGCAAACCTTTCTAGCTCCAAGAAGAGCAGGGCTCACAGCTGTAGCCGAGTACGAGAGGAGAGAGACTGATGAACCAGGGATGTGCCCAGCTCTTGAGTCCTCCGAAGGGACCCTGGGGAGAGAATGGCAGCCCCAGTCAGATAACTGTTTCAGTGTAACATGAAGTGATGTTACCTTCATTTCCACACCAGCTCAGCTCCTGAATAATTATATTTTAAGCAACACAGAGCCTAAAACAACCAGATCCACTTAGCATCTGGGGAGCCAATTGCACCCAGGCCTGCCCAAACTGGCCTCTCTTCTTGCAGGGTGTGGGAGAACACGGGGCTTTGTGGGTCCCCAGGGCTTGCCAGCCCAGAGCTGTTGCTCAGCTGTGGGAGGCACGCCAGTTCTCAGGTCTGCTAATGAGTGGTGTGGTGTCTGGCAAGGACACGGCCTGTGAGAGAGTGTGACTAATCATGAGTCTTTTCAATAATGCTGACGATTCATTCTCTTTTCTCTCCTTCGCCTGCTCTCTGTGCTGGAGCTGGCTGAAATAGGAGCAAATTAGCCTCATTCTGGAAAAGGCAGGGCTTGATAAAGGACCCCCTAACAGGTTTGCAGTGCTCCGTGCCTGGATGTTTTGCAGTCAGAGCAATTATCTGACTTGGGTGGATTGACAGGGTGTTTTTTGTTGTTGTTCCCGCCACTCAATAGCAGGCAGCATCTGAAGACAGTGCCCTGTTACCGTTCCATGGGCTATTTAACAAATTTGTGTCGGACACCCGCAAAGGCAGTGTCATTATTATTCCACATATGCTCCAGCCCAAACTGAATACCCTCCCATTTCCTGTTCAAAGGCTACATTTCAACAAATAATGTTTCCATCCCCACATGGAAATGCGGTCGACCTTAAATGCCCTGGAATCCTTGATGGGGGTGGGAGCCGGAGAGTGGGTGAGCTTTTCCTCAAACTTCTCTCTCTTTCTGCCACCTACTTTGTTGCTTGATAACTTCACTGTGCTTCCAACACGAGAGCGGAACTGTGTGTTCTCTCATGGGGAAGGTGTGTATGTGTGTATCTCAGGAAAGTTGGTAATGCCATCTGTTGGTTAGTGGGTTGGAAGAATTTCAGGCTGGAAGGCAGGTTTTGCTGATATTGGACCAAAACTTTTAGAAAGGAATATGAATTGTCTAATGGATGTGGTACCCTCTCATGGACCAGACCTCCAAGAATGACTCAAATACAATTTCTTAATAACAGAGCCAAAGCATTTAGATTTTTGAGGGACATGAAAAAGTAAAAGAAAAGGAGTAATGCCTCAAGAGCTGGAAAATATTGGGGCAATTTTTAACATTCCTTATTCCCTAAAACAAAAATAGTGTCTAACTCAACCTTCTTGTCACCCTTTAACATTTAGACCTGTTTCTTCTCACTTTCTCAGCCTTGTGGGACTACTACTAACTTCTAAGGAGGTCCAAAATGCTAACTAGAAATATTAAAGCTTTATTTTCCAAATTAAAAATTGGTACGTGTTCCAACATGTGTCAGAATATTTGCAGGAATGATAAGTGAAAGTATTTTAAATTAGAGTCTTCTAATTTAAACATTCTGTTCTAATTGGAACATTCTGACCACAGAACCCCCTTTCAATTTCTGAGTGCCCTGTATTCATAAGGCATCATGGATTATAGTTTCATGTAGGAGTTGCAACTGGTGACCGGAAGTCAGATCTGGCCTTGATCCATGTTTTGTATGATACGTACCATGTTTAAAAAACCAGGAAATTACTCATAAACATCCAAATTTCTAGCTTCTCTTTAAAAGTAGTAAAATCTGGATACATTGACTTCATAGGCCAGCATGAGAGCACTTTATAGCACTGCTTCTTTACAGAATACTTTCTCACACTCCTCACTGCTCTCTATTGCTTCACATTTGGCCTCTTTTTCCTACTTACATGATGTACCTGGCCTCTCTTGTCATTTGAATTTGTCCTCACTGATTCAGTGGTCAACAGATGATTTGGGTCATTCTCTAATAATATGAAATGTGAGACACAGACACCTCATATATGTTGTTTGTTCTATGGCTGTTCACTACATTTGGAGCCAATTTTGTAACTATGATAATCATTTTTAGAAGAATAAATGGCTGGGTCAGGGAGTGGGACTGGGAAATGGAAGAGTTATTCGGCTTCCAGGTAATATACTGATTCATCATGATGTATTCAGTAAATTGGGCCTTCTTACCGTGTTTCAAGCTGGTTTGGTCGGAGAGAAACAGTGATGAGTATGTACAAGTTCAGGATTCAGAATGTATACATGTGAACATGTGTGAGATTGACTTAGACAATTCTTAAATCTTCTGTTTTCCTGAAAACAATATTGTAAACCGTTTCTATTATTTTACTATAAAAACATAACTCATTGATATAACTTAGATTTTTAAGAAAATTCTACTGGAAAATAAAGAATGGATTAACATGTATCCAGGGAGATAAATCAGTGTTTGTGAAACTCATGGCATCATTTAAGAGACTTGTCAGCTACTAGTAGGTCAGTGGGAGCAAAAGTTCATTCGTTTGTTCATTCTTTCACTCATTTATCGCGTTACCAGCAGATATTACTAAGCACCCACTCTAGGTTGAACCACATGAAATTGCCAACATTTGAGTTTTTAATCTGTAAAAACAGAAATCTCATGAGGTTCAGCATGAAGTATGTAAGGTGCTATGATAGGTACTGGGGATACAAGAATAAGAAACAAGAAGAACAGATGTGCAGATGACGTTGCAACGAAGGGATCTAAGTGCAGTAACCAGAACACGTAGGAAGACTTGTGAGGGTCTAGGGGAGACGGAAGTCACTTTTGCTCTGAGGGTAGGCTTGCTGAAAGGCTTCAAAATGAAGGGGATGCTTAAAATGAATCCTGAAAGAAATCTCCATGATATTGAAACATTTTTGCATGTTGTGATGGGAGAGTGTGAGTGGGTGGGAGTCAACATTTAAGCCCAAGGGAAAAGTGAACAGGCAGAAAGGCATGCTGTGAGATTTGTGGATTGTAAGCAGTTTGGGCACGGGGTCAAGGCGGGCATGGCAGCTGGTAAGGCTGGACTGGTGGGCTTGGGGCTTCATAGACCATCTCAGGAGCTCCTCATGATCGTGTTAGTGAAGAGCTATTGGAGTGTTTCCAGCAGAGGTGGGGCATGATCAGACTTGTCCCTTATGAAGGGCTTTCTCTATGCAGCATGTGGCAGGAGCCAGGTTGTAGGCCAGGGGACCTAATCGTGCCATTGAACTGACTTTGCAACAACCTGGTGAGGTAGGTAAGTGAACATCATCCCTGTTTGATGGCAGAGGAAACTCTGGTAGAGATTCACAGACTATTCACATGGAAGCGACTGTAGATGTCTTTCGTGATGAATACAGTTACTTCCTCAGTAGACGATGCAAACTTTTTATAATTACTAGTAGTATTAGTTAATACAAATTGAGGGTTGCTATTACAGCGCTGTGTTAAGGATTTTATATTTATCTCATGTCCTCACATAACCCTATGAAGTAGGTATCACTACAATTCCCGTATTTCAGAAGAGGAAACTGAAGAACAGAGAGGTTACGTTCTTTGCCCAAAGTTACATAGCTGGTAAGAGTTGGAGCTGGGTGATCCACACTGAGGCAATGCAGACACAGCGTTGCTCTAGTTGTGAAATAGCAATGACAAGACCAAGGACTTCTGAATCTTTATGTCAAATCCTTCTAGAGATCCATAACCAACTCTGTTTCTGTCCCCAAGATGCAGTTTTCAGGTGCCTGTTCTAGACCACTTGGTATGGAAGTGAGTAGGAAATAGTCCCACTCATGCACACATTCGTACATGTGCTCCCGTGCACACTTACCCCATTCTAACTCCTGAACTTCTATGAACTCAGGATCATAACAAAAAGGCAATAAAATGTGGTGCTGTTTCCAAGCAAGTTTCCTCTTAATGAAATGGAGCTAGAATATTGCCATGACCTAAATTCCAGGGATGTTACATAAAGGAGCCAGCTACCATGTTGTACAGTGATTGATTCTCCTTGGAAAAACGGAAATGATAATTATACACTGGCATAGCCTCAGGGAACATCAGGGGAATTCAAAAAAAAAGAAAGAAGGAAAATTGAGAAAATTGCAGGTTAGACCCCTTGAGGCCCTTTGTCAATGAGCACAATAGGACTGGGTTTCCCGGGTGTTCTCAGGGCTCATTATGCAGCAAGCCCCTGGCTCTGTCCTTTCCAGAAAGAGTCCAGAAGCTGCTCTTGCAACTTGGCCTCTGTTCTGAACTCAGCAGAGCACTGGCAGCAGGGCCTTGGAGTATGATTCAGATAGTTCTGGGATGGAAAAGTGGAAGCACTATGGAAGTGAAAACAACGAAGGAGAGCACCCTCGGGGAACCATGTCCATCACCTCTCCCTCCGCCCACTTCCTATACTCCTGAGCTCAGCCCTCGGCAGTAGTAGCCTCTGTAAGAAGAGAACCAAGACTCAATCTCCAATGGATTGACAGGTAATTCAAAAGAGATGTTATAGGGAAAATGTCAAAGAGAAAATGTGGGGAACAAAGAAGTGGAGAGGAGTCAAGAAAAATGCCTTGTCAATTACTGTTAGTGAAAGGAAATCATAGCTCTGAGAGGAGGAACGGGGAGGCTGTGGCTGATACACCACAGCCTGCCATGTTAATGAAGGCAGAGCTGACTGTGATAACAGGTTAATCTCCAGATCTCATTGACTTAGCACTGTCTTCTGTCTGCCTAGCATCTGTTGGTATGTAGTTAATTGGGGGTCCTCTCTAAGAAGATAGTGGGATCAGAGCGTTAATAATTCTTTACAGCTCAAAAGGGTGAGGGGCCTTTCTCCATCCCATCCTTTCTGGGCATTTTGGTTCTGAACACAGCAACAGCTGAAACTGAGTGTAAGGAGAAGGAAAGTGATCATTTGCAATCCAATGTAAGATACTTATCTTGAAACTAGATTAAAATATATCTATATCATATCTACATATCTATATATATCAGAGTATCTATACCCATACCTGGTACATGTTTTGTTATTATTCCTACCAAGTAAGTCTCATCCTTATCATAGACTCCTCCATGTCAGGGATTCTTCTATTATTATTATAACCCCACCTCCACCTGCAAGGCACACACTCACACACACACACACACAACACTGCTTGAAAAAGCAGTCCATGACACTAAGTTGCTTTTGATGCATTCTATTGAAGAAACAAGACATAGAGGCAAAAAAAAAAGAAAACCCACAATTCAAAATAATTTATAAGAATCAAGTAATACAGTAAGCAAGTGATGTGAGAGCTCCACCATTTTAGGCAGCAAGCTGGAGTAAGGTGGGGGAGGGTAAAGGGTACGCTCCAAGTGAAGTTATCTCACAGTGAAGGGCTATTCTGGAAGCTGCATGCAGTACTTTGACTTACATCCTACTTGTCAGAACCTAGTTACAGGTCCATACCTACTGCAAGGGAATCTGAGAAGCATGAATTTTTGCAGTGTTTTGTGACTGGGAATGGAGTCCTAGAACAAAATAAATTCAGTTCTAGAAAAAAAAAATGCCAAACTATGTTTTCCCCAATCTGAGCATATGCTGGAAATTTCAACTCTGCTATGAGTTTTGCTCTGACTAAGGATCTAGGCTGTTGTGGTGACGATGTGCTATTGGAAAACATGATTTCAGCAAGCAGAGGGAAGAAGCATAGTGTCAAGTGAAGATGGTACCCAAGGACAATCTTCTGTTTATTGAAACATGCAGGAGCTTGGCCACAGCGTGATAAATGGGGGATGACAGGGCAGCAGAAATGTCTACAGCAGCAACCAGGGCTCACCAGCATCCCTAGACATTCTAGGGCTTAGAAGGGCATTGGGAAATTATACACAAGGGTTGGGAAGCACTGACTTGGGGTGGTGAAAAAGCACTCTTCTTGACCCTACTCTGCCAGAAGAGGTTTCTCTGCATAGCTGGGGAAGAGGAGAGTGGGGTCAAGGTAAACTCAATCACAGGGCAGTGTGAACTGAGGAAACTCTTTAAACTGTCCGTGGAATATTACCAGAGTATCTAAATTTATTTGGCTGATGTCCTAATACAGCCTAACACAAGAAAGACTTGGTATCTCTCCTCTCTGCCATGTCTTTCTCCTTCCTCCTAACTCCTTTTGACCAACTGTGGGGAGTGAGTGAGTTCATTGCCTGAGCAGAATTAGGTCAGACCAGAGCTGAATATCAAGCTGACAGAGGCGAGTTTGGTGCCAATGTTGATTAAATGAGAAGTGAAAAGAAAGTCTCACTCTGAATCCAAATATGGGAATTTAGAAAGGAAAAGGCTAATATTAGACTTCTTAAGAATTAGTACGGAATGATACGTTTATTATCAGAGAATCAAGAAGTTTCCATCTGTGTTATTACTTTATTGTAAAGAAGTCACATTTTCATGTTGATAGATGTTTAAAACACTCGAGGTTTAGCTGTTAGGGTAAAAATTGTTAATTTCTCACATGGAAAGTCTTGAAAAACTGCCTATTACTGCTCTTCAAATACATATCATGACATACTTTGTTACGGCAGGGTCATCTCTTAAGAGTTTTCTAACTGCCACCGTCCCACCCCAGACTGAAAGAGCAATTCTCTGTCAAAAAGGGGGCAGCTTCTGACAGTCTTGCTTCTACACAGAAATGACAATCTTATTAATAATGCTAAGCTGATATTGTAAATATATTATCACCACTGTCACACCAACTGCCTATGTTAAACAATAATTACTAACTAGTTTCTGCAAATGTATTATAAAAGCGTGGCTAATCTGAACTATTTTCCTCCTCCCTATTTTATAAAAAAAAATTGGGTGATTCAGAGAAAGCAATCTGTTACCTGGAGGAATGTAGAATTTTTAAATGATCTTTGATCAGTGTTTTTAAGAATCTTGTGAAAATGGTGGTTCAGGTAATAAAAGAAGTGAGTTACAGCCTTCGGCTGGTATCTTTCTCCCCCAAATTTAATGATAATGAATATTTAACTGACTACTTTTGCTTCTAATTTATCTCCAGGATGCCCATCATAGATGTTGTCTGGACACCCATTCTACTCTCCCTAGTAGCAGGCTGGAATCTTCTAGATCTTTGCTTCTCTTCTTCCAAGGACATCTGTTCTTCAGCCTCACAGACGTCTACCCCTTTACTCCTCCCCTCGCCCACCCTCTTTAGATGCCCCCTCCTCCGACTTTGAAGCCTCCCTATTCAACCTACACCCCAAGAGGGAATTTTTTTTTAATCAGTATCTCCACCAGACCCTGGTCTTCCTTTTCTGTCTTGTCTTCTGCCTCTTTCCAGCAAAACACAAACCGGAATCAATCAAACTTCCATTTTCTCTTCTTTTAACCGGGAGCATCAGATACTGCTGCAGAAAATCGCACACTTTTGTGTATTGATTCTACTACAAATTCGTGGTTTCTAGTGTCAGTTGTTTCCTTAACACTGCCCAGAAATCTTGTCTGTTCCCAAAGAGCTGTTATTCCTCATTATGGTGGGGCTGAGCTTTGCCATGCTCCATTCCCAGCTACAGCCTGGCTCTGACCCTGGGATTGCGCGCTCCACACGAGCTCCGCGGAGCCTTCTCTTTGCTGAGTCTCTGATAAATGACCACGAGTGGAGACTCTGGGCTGGACAACTGGGCTCATATCCTGACTCTACCACTTATCAGGTGTGTCCTTTGGGCGAGTTTCTTCCCTCTCTGAAGTTTCCATTTTTCACCTATAAAACAGATCTAAAAAGGGAAGAATGATGTGAATAATATGGGTATAATTTTAAAACTTTAGTCCTATAATCTTTATCGTTTAATCGGAGTCGTCCATTTACTAAACACTAAATTTAATTGTTGATATACTGAGTTTAAATTTTCCATCTTAGTATTTGTTTTCTATTTGTCCCTCTTGTTCTATATCCCTTTTTCCACTCATTTCTTGCCCTCTTTTGGATTAATCAAGTATTTTTTGCCTATCATCGTGATTAAAATGATTTTTGTTTGGGTTAGGAAACTATCGTTAACTGTGGGATTAAGGATTTGTTTCAGGGAAATTGACAGGGATGAAATTCTTGATGTGGACAGCAGGCTGTTCTTCTTTTATTTACTGAGCACGTACTCTATACCACATTCTGTTCAAGGCTCTGGGAATCAAGCAGGGCATAAAAGCAGGCAAATGCTCTGTCTTCGCGTTGTTTATGGTCTAAAAGAACAAAAAGCGTGAACTCTGAGGTCAGATGGTCCTGGGGCCAGAAACTAGCATTGTCACTAATTAGTTGTGTGACCTTAGACAATTGCCTACACATAGTTTCTTCAACTATGATCCTTTCTTTGGAGGGTTATTATGAGGACTAGAGAGAATGTATAGACAGCTGCAACACAGTTGGGACACATAGGAGGTAATAAATGGGGCTGTAATCAATTATTATTATTATTATATTCACCAAATTCTAACCATCTGAATGCTTAGCCACGAACTCGTATTATTAAATATGTGCCAAATGGAGACCATTTAGTGTTACTCTCACTTACTCTCTGCCTACACAATAAAACTGTTGCATATGTGTCTTAAATGTTTGTATTTTTCTGTACTCTGATTTTCAATTTTGTGAACATGATTTAACCCATGGTCTATGAGTTTGCAATAATAATAGGATTTGGAATAATAAGCATGTGCAACATATGGTGACATTTGCCATCTTCCTCATGAAGGCAGATGTTTAAAGTTAGTGTCATATTACTTCTCGCAATTATTATTAACTACTAAGTTTAATGTTCATGTGAAAAGGATGTTAGGAAATCAAGATCATGACTTTAAAATAGTACTATCTGCAAATATAACTGCCTGGAATTGCATAATTAATTAGCATAAAATCGCTTTTCAAATTATCTGGCTCATGACTACAATTTTTCACGTTGGAACTACTAGAAGTTCAAACTCTTTATACTTATCCTTGTATTGAAGTTATTACTGGCATTTTAATATATTTCTCACTCATTGGCTATCACCTAGACACCAGGGACTGAATCTCTCATGCTGTCCACTAATATGTGCTCTTGGTTGTACCTCCCAGGAAAGTGCAATTTAATTGGAAAAGAGTGATTGATTGTATTGCCAGAGAAGGTTATTAGAAGTGGTTCTGGAACTATACTTTGCATAAGAATCACCTGGGAGACAGCTGGAAGTGAAGGATGGTGTGTCTGGGGGCGGGGGTTGGGGATTGCTATAAATGCAGATACTTGGGCTCCAGTCCCCGAGACTCCAGTTGATAGATTGGCCATGGATAATCTCTTTTTTTTTTTTTTTAAGATTTTATTTTTTCCCTTTTTCTCCCCAAAGCCCCCCGGTACATAGTTGTATATTCTTTGTTGTGGGTCCTTCTAGTTGTGGCATGTGGGACGCTGCCTCAGCGTGGTCTGATGAGCAGTGTCATGTCCGCGCCCAGGATTCGAACCAACAAAACACTGGGCCGCCTGCAGCGGAGCGCGTGAACTTAACCACTCGGCCATGGGGCCAGCCCCCATGGATAATCTCTTATCTAAAGACGGGCGCTCACTGGGGATCTCTCACTTCTTGTGCCAGTGCCCGGGAATCAAAGCTGCAGGTGGGATTTCTGCTGAAATATTACGCTTCAAAGCTCTTCTCTTAGTTTCTCCTGTGGTCATTCCACTCTAGCAAAGTTTACAACTTTACCTTGACCCCAGTTAATCTTTCAATAAATATTTATTTATAAGGAAATTATATGAGCCAGATTTCTTGAACTGAAAATTGAGCCATACAAACTGACAATTTTAACTATAATTTAGAGGAAAAATGCGAAATTAGAAATATCAAATGAACGGTTGGCAAAAGGTGAGTTCAAATCAATTCAATTACAAAAGAACTTATTGAAGGCCTACTGAGGGCCAGCCAATTCACCAGGCCTAGGGTAGAGAAATGTATGAGACATAAGGGAGTTCAATGTCCAGCAGACCAAACAAACACATAAACAAAAACTAATAATATAATATTGTAAGCATTAAGGCATAGAGAAAGATATCCCAGGAACAATGATGAAGAAACATTCAACTTTGTCTGGATGTCCAGGGAAAAAGTGACATTGAAGTGGACCTTGAAAAATAGGTAGAAATTCATTGAGTCAAGAAGGGAGACGGGCTATCTAAGCAGCAAGACAAGTATGAGCGAGCATGTGGCGGGCCGTTGCGTTATTCAGTATGCCTGGAGTAGTAGAAATAGACTGAGCAAATCGTCTAAGCCTGTTACAAAGGGTCTTGCATTTTTGCCAAGGAGTTGGGTTATTTTTCCGTAGGGAGCAGGGAAGAGTTAGAGGCTTTTAAAGAGAAGAATGACATGATCGGATCTGTGTTTTAGAAATACAGCTCTTACTATGACACAAAACCAAAATGGGCCATGATCTCTCTTGACCCTGGGTCTTTACATGTGCAGTCTCCTTCGCTAGCTTGCTTTTCTCGCACCATGGGTGCTGGTTTATACTTCCCGACATGTCTTATGCCATGTCCTGAAGCACCTGGGCAGGGTGCTCTGATCTACTTAATTCCTGCTTATCTCCAGGGCTCAGCTTTAGACATTATTTCCTCTGGAAAATCTTTCCTGACAACCTCACCCCACCCCACCTCCAAAATGGGTCAAGTGCACTTGACAAGTGCTCCCCAAACGGTCTGTGATTGTCCCGATCAGAGCCTTTGTCATATGGTATCAAAATGCCTGTCTTTTTTAATAGACTGAAACTTCTTCAAGTTAAGGGGATGGACCTTGTTCAATTTATATAAATAGTGCCTGCCACTTCTCTTGTCTGGCTCATAGGAGACAGTCTATGCCTTCTTTGAATTAACTCATCTAAAAATGAGAAAATGAGTTTTTTTCAGCATGTGTTGCATTGAGGCGCATAGTACAGGGTTGGGAGCACAGACCTGAGTCAGACTCTGGCCTCTAATCTGCTCTGCTATTCACCACTGGGTGATTTGGAGGAAATTTACCTTCTCTGCGCTCCTTGTTTTCTTGTTTCTCACATGAGGTTAATAATAGTATTTAATTCATGTGGTGGTTGTGAGCAGTCAACAGAATAGTACAAGGAACAGATTCCTTCCAAGGTCACATCACAGCAACATGCAGCCTCCACAGTATGACAATGGACAGACCGGTGATGTGGTCCCCTGACTGGGAAACGAACTCAGGCTTCGTTCTGCTGTGGCGAGAGCACCAAATCTTAACCACTAGACCACCAGGGCTGGCTGAAGCCGTTTAGACATATTTATACTTTTAAACGCACGTTGTAGAAAAAGAATTAAAAATCAATGATCTAAGTATCCATCTCAGAATGTTAGATATATTAAGGCCAAATAAAGTAGAAGGAAGGAAATAATAAAGACAAGAACAGAAATCAGTGAATTAGAAGGCAAATATACAATCAAGTCAACAGAGCTAATATCTTAAAAATAAAAAAAGACTAGGAAAATGTAAAAGTTTCTGCCAAAACTGATGAAAAAGAATTAACAGAGGGCGTAAATTATTCTTATCAAGGAGTGAATAAGGGAGCTTTGCTACAGGTCTTACAGACATTAAAAAGATAGGAAGATATCTAAACATCTTTATGCAAAATAACTTGAAAATTTATGTGAAATAGACAAATTCCTAGGAAAACACAGCTTGCCAAAACCATTAGAAATAGAAAAATCCAACATCTCTTTAAAAAAATGAATCTTAATAATATGATAATAACGATGGTAATGATTTTTGGAGAACCTCTTCGACCCTGGCTTCAATTTTTTTATATTGTGGGATTTTTATTAGCCTGACACCTGGATTCTCTCCCATCTCGTATTTATTCCTCCTGACAGGGGAAGGGATTACCTGATAGAGGAGCTGAGGGAAAAAACTAGATGTGCTAGTTCAGACTTTCCTTCCCTGTGTTCAAGTCTGTCTTCCTGCCGAGGCGAAGCCTTCTGATCTGCTCTCTTCTCGGCAGGTGTTAACCTGCTGGCTTTTCCTGAGTCTCCCTGCAATTGTCCAGAGGTGTCTGTAAGTGGGAGGGCAAACTGTCTTCTGGGACAAAATATTAGCAAGGCTACATATCTGAAGACATTTTTCTCTGATAAATTACATAAAAAATAAAAGTGATATTTAGGGCTTCATCTGCCTTACTCCTATGTCTCTCTCTCAATTCTTTTTCAACCTGAGAAAAGAAGAAAGGAACATTATTTGTTGATCTTCTAACTTCTCACAAATAAGTGGCTCCAATTCCTCATCTGTAAAATGAGGAAATCATCTCATTGAATGTTAGTATGTAGAAAGTGTTTAGAAACTTGCCTGGCAAATAAGCACTTAATTATTAATTGTTAGGTTTTTTTCTCTTTTTTAATTAAATCCTTACTGAGCACCAGAACTGGGCTAAATACTTTACATTGCATTATGCTGTGTAATATTTAGAAGAAATCTATGAGGTAGGTGCTATGATGAATTACTCTTATGTCACAGATAAGGATGCTGAAATTTGGAAAAATACAGCTATTTCGTTGAAGGTCACACATTTTGTAAGGTTTGTCTCACTTCAAAGTGCACAGCTCTCTCTTGCAAATGCAAGCCATTGTTACTACGTGAGTGAAGTAAGAGAGCAAGGATTCGTGGCAAAGTTGTCACTATTACTGGAGAAGAAATTTAGAGTGCAGGTTCTATTGATAGTAACCAACAGCATCAAGTCCTGAGAAAATGACAATCAGTTTGTTATGATATTTACAAGAACCCGGTCTAACAGGAGTAAAATTCAAAGCAATATTACATATTTGTCGAGCTCCAAGCATGTCCAGGAGTATTTATTTATTTATTTTTTTGAGGAAGATTAGCCCTGAGCTAACTACTACCAATCCTCCTCTTTTTGCTGAGGAAGACTGACTTTGAGCTAACATCTGTGCCCATCTTCCTCTACTTTATAGGTGGGACGCCTACCACAGCATGGCTTTTGCCAAGCGGTGCCATGTCCGCAGCTGGGATCCAAACCAGCGAACGCCGAGCTTCTGAGAAGCAGAACGTGCGAACTTAACTGCTGCGCCATCAGGCCGGCCCCACATGAACAGTTTAAATATTACATCATTAAAAGTAAAACGATTTGGGCCTTTTTAAATATCACTATCTAACCTTTGGACCTCCAACTCCAGTCCTCTGATGTTTCATGGGAAAGTCTTCAAACTCTATCCTGATCATTGCCGTGCAGATTAAGTTAGATCACTTCACTTTTGCAAATGGCTCCAAAATCACCTCTCCCAGGAATCTGGGCGAGCCAAAACTCTCTCTCTTTTTTTTTTTCATTTTATTTTGTTTATTTATTTATTTTGAGGAAGATTAGCCCTGAGCCAACATCTGCTGTAATCCTCCTCTTTTTGCTGAGGAAGACTGGCCCTGAGCTAACATCCATGCCCATCTTCCTCTACTTTATATGTGGGATGCCTACCACTGCATGGTTTGCCAAGTGGTGCCATGTCTGCAGCCAGGATCTGAACCGGCGAACCCCGGGCTGCCTGAGCAGAACGGTTGCACTTAACTGCTGCGTCACTGAGTTCTTTTTCTTTTCGGCATTAACAGCCTTGTAATAGTGCTTACCACTCAAGCTTTTCCTAGTCATTCCTGAAAAGAAGGAGAGAAATTTTTGGAAAGAATATATGATATCTGAAGCAGATCTTGGATCAATGTTTAGTGGAGAAAACATGATTTTTTAGACAAAAATATATAGGCCCCGTACGCAGATTTGGATCTTGCTGATATTCATGCAGGTGTTTGGGAAGTCTTTACGACCTGAATCTAGGCCAGGAATTAGAGAAAAAGATATGTTTCTCACACTTTAGTGAGAGAGTCTATGTGATGGGGGATTTTCAAGACTGCATTCATTTCTGGGACTAAAATTGTATAACCCTGAGAAGGGAGCTACGTATTAAATTTCAAAGTGCTATTCAAAGAAAGCAGAGTTGTCCAAACATCGGGAGTTAATGAATTAATCGATATTCAGAAACAAACTGGAAACACTTTGAGGTTGTTTTTTTCAATGGGTTATATTTGTGTGAAGCCTTGTTGTAACGGCTGATTTGTTTTGTCTTTGGGTAAGTAGAAATCTCTTCTCAGGGACCTCAGTTTCCCCATCTGCAGTTAGGACTCAGTAAAGCACATTGGCATGCAAAGAGGATCCTTATGCAATGCCCATATTTCGCTTAGACTTCCCTGGATATGGCAGCTATAAAACCACCAATATCTGAGGCAGATTTTCCTTATGTCTGAGCTACCCTCCCAGGAGTAAGTGAAACACTTTTCAAGAGTGCCATTAGTTCTGCGGAATTGCTACTTCCTTATATTATATGGGACCTGTGTGGCTTTTAAGCGTTAACACAACTTCCTTAAAACTGCCTCCCTGGGTCCCAAAGATTAACTAAGGCACTTGGATAAGATCTGCTCATGATTTTAACATTTTCTCTATTTTCTTTATAGGGTATATTCAGTTAGGCCACCCCAGAGTTTCCATTTTATATGAATACCCCTTCCCAACAAAAAAGAATATTTACACAGCTTGTTCTGACATCTCCAAAGTTAAAGTAGTAAAAAGAATTGTTTAAATTGCCAGTCTGAAACTAATGTTCCCTTTCCAATAAGAAAGAATGTTTTTATGAAGCTTGTCCTGACACTTCTAATATTAAAACATTTTTACCTCTGCCCGTCTGAATTTAAGGCCGATCGGGCGCAGGTCCCTGTGAGGCCTGTGTATGACGTTTCCACGTGAGGTCTTGGGGGAGCACAGTCTCCTGGTCCTTTGGTTGGCTATGCTGTTTCTTTTTGCTTGTTTTCTTCCTTACATAGAAGTATTACTCAAAGTTCAGGGCTTGGGCCCTTTTCCTCTTTCTCCCTAAACTCTCTTTTAGCTTCATACGTTCATACAGGGATTTGCATAGAGCAAGGGTCTATGAAAATCATAGCAACCTGCAGTCCTGAATTATCCCAAATACCAAGCAAAAACTCTATGTTCCCCTGGTAGACACTGCAAGCCCAGGGGAAAAAGAAAACTGAATTAGGAGGTACGGATGAAGAAGAAAAGAGAAGACAAGTAAAACAGTATAAATAAAAAAAGAGAGAGAAAGCACAAGAGGTTTAGTTGCCTGTTTCCAGAGAAACCACTCAGGGCCCCAGCGTTGATGGCTGCTTGGGGATCTCCCATCAGAGAAGTGGGTAAGACTCTGGATCGAAAACCACAGGAGAAACATTCATTGCGAAACTGAGAAAAACATTATTTCACTCAAGTTTATGAGGGCAAATAAATAGAAATTCTACTAAGCCCTTTCCAACTACATTTATATAAAATACATTCCATGTTGTTGATCCACACAAGTTTTAAGTCAAATTTATTTCAGAACGCTAACATGAGCAAAGCTGTTACCCTTGTGTGTACATGTGGGTTGGTGGCGTCGGTGACCATAAATGACAAACAATAAGTAATAATCACGTGGGAAGTTAAAGATTTCTACATTTTTATGCCCTTGTATCTGTAACTATTAAATGCCAGACTTGAGAGAGAGGAAACAATTTGCTAAATCACAGGTTTGGTACTAAAAACTATGTTATCTGCACAAACTTTGCATAAATAAAAGCTGTGTGTGTCAGGAGGTTTTGACAGCTGAGGCAATAGCTTAAATTTTACTCTTGAGATGTTACCGTGTCTCCAGGATCAGGGTTGAAATTATAGCTTTGAAATGTTCAGAAGTGTACACTTGATTCCTTAGGTAAATTATACATGAGGATATGCTTTAGGCATTTTCTAAACTCGTAGTTGCTTTAAGTGGTATTGAATCCCAGAGTGCTTGAGCCTCAACATAGATCAAAAAAATACTACTGATTTTAAAAGTAGTATTCCTGGGGCCAGCCTGGTGGCACAGCAGTTAAGTTAACATATTCTGCGTCGGCAGCCTGGAGTTTGCTGGTTCAGATGCCGGGTGTGGACATATGCACTGCTTATCAAACCATGTTGTGGCAGGCATCCCACATATAAAGTAGAGGAAGAGGGGCACGGATGTTAGCTCAGGGCCAGTCTTCTTCAGCAAAAAGAGGAGGATTGGCGGCAGATGTTAGCTCAGGGCGAATCTTCCTCAAAAAAAAAAAAAAGGAAAAATAACATTCACTTTTTATTAAAACATGTACATGCATTACAGAAAATTCAGGAGATGCATATAAGCAAAAAGAAGAAAAAATGATGCATAATTCTAGCATTTAGGAGTCAAGACCATCATACCATCTCATTCCATATTCTTTTCTCCATCATTTATAATGGCCACATGGACGTACCACAATTTATTTAACCAATTTCTTATTGTCAGAAATTTAGGGTTGATTTCCATTTTTTGCCAAAATACATAAAATGGCAATGAATATCTCTGTAACATAGGTCTCTGTACGGATCCATTTGATCTTCTGCAGTTAACCTTGGGCAGAAACAGAGCTTTTATGAAGAGCAAATGTAGGAGACGGAGGCAGCAAAGAAACCTTGCTTTCTATGAGGTCTGCTCTGGCTTCCACAGCCCACCTGGGCAGAGTCAGACTCCAGCTGCCTCAAGGGGGTTGGGGAGGCAGCCTCCTCATTGAAAGACTCTTTGCTCTGCACAGCTTCCTTAGAGACCAATAAGACGCCTGGGCAGGTTCTAGGAACGTCTCGTCTTCCAGTTCTAGGAGGAGGGATAGCTCTGGAGATGATAGTCGTGACTAAGCTGGGGAAGGCTACAAACTGAGAACCGTGGGAGAGAGGTGGGAAGAGTTCTCTCGGTGTACATCCTCTCACTGTATCCTATTGATTGGAGAAATACTGTGGCACTGGTGCCAGCACGCAGGTGGGTGCAGAGGATAGTAAAGGCTGTATCCTTGATTTTCCCCTGGCAGGGACAGGGCTCACTCCATGCTCTCCTGCTGCAAAATCTCCAGTGAGTCCTTAGAGCCCACGCAGCGTGATGCTTTATTTAGCCTGGCGCACAAATGAACTCTCCCTCACCCTCTGCTCCAGCCTCCCTTGACCACTCATTAGCAGAGCAGTCAGGCCTCTGGACCCTTGGCTCCCTCAGCTCGAATGTCCTTCCTCACCTCCAGGTGAAAATGAAGGATAATCACTATTTCCTCCATGGAAGCTTCTCCAAGCTCCCAGGCAGAATTCATTTCTCCTCACTCTTATTCCCGTAGAAGTCACAAAATCTGGTTGGTTGTCTATGCACTGCCTCCCCCAGCAGGCTGTGGAGCTCTTCATAGCCAGGATTTTGGCTCTGTATGTCTGTCTTCTTGGTGCCGAGAACAGAGTGTGACACCCAAAAAGCACAGCTTTTCAGTTTTTATTTATTTTCGAATGAATGAATTTAAATGTTTGAAACCTCTAACTCAAGAATTCGCACATGATTATTTTTAAACAGCATTAATTAGCCAGTATCAACCCTTATAATGAAATCATTTATGCAATCCATCTGATCTGGTTATTAAAATGGGGAAAAAAATCACAAAACCATTTTGTCATGAAACAATTTTTGGAAATCTGTTGCTTTTCATTATATCCTGTTTTTAAAAAGAACATCAAAAGAAGGAAAACAACAGAAAAGTTGTAGCATCATGCTATACTGTTCTAGAAGTATGTGTCTCTCATTTGCCTTGGTCCACTTAAGTATTCACAGGGAGCAGCAGAGAATCTCAGAATTTATATTAAACCAAGAACTGGATCCCCAAACCTCTCTTTATTAGAGGGCTAAGTATGGTAAAACCTCAGTGCCTTAAAACAACCAGAAGAGCGATACAAAGATGGAGTTCTTATCAAATGGTTACAAAAATAAGTAATAGAAACACATAATAAATATTTCAAAAGTAAATATAAGCTAATATAGGATTTTAAGTGTCTTTAATTTCTTCTCATTTAGTTCTTGAGAAGGGCCATCAAAATTCATGGTGTGTGACAGTCCAGAAAAACGTAATTGTGTTGTGGTCATTTTAAAGAAATAACTGTTTTAAAAGTACCCTCCAAACATTTGAACTTTATTTTGATGATCAGAATTTTTTATAATGAGAGTTTATCTTGGATGCCACCCTAAGAAGTGACTTTAATTTAATACTGCAAGATCTTGGTGTAAGGTGAGTTCACCAGCGAAAGGTGACATGCCACAGAATCAAAGAACAGAATCACAGGGAACCCCAAAGTCTAAGCAAGCTTTCTCTATTCATTTTGGGGTAGCCGTGTCTCCCTGTAATTGTAAGTAATCTGGGGAAAAGGAAGGTGTGCACCGTGTATGAAGGACAGAGAGGTCTCTGGACAGAGGCGATGAAGAGGGACAACGTCGTTTCTGAAGGATTTTCCAAGAGAATGTCGTCCTTGAGGATTACGTAAAGTGAGTTCCCAAAGGAGAAGCAGCCTGCATTTCACCTACGATTTTCCATGCTGACGATCATATTTTATTTAAATGCAGAGTTGTTGGAATTTTGGAGCTTTCTTTCATTTCAGAATCATTTAAATGATAACCTAGATAATATAAAATCTGGGAGCATGCGTGAGAGGCACCTGAGATGTGTTGCCTCTGGGAGGATCCTAGGAATTGGAGGTTAACATAACAGAGGGGATCGGCTATAAAAAAATCACAGTTCTTGAAAAGTATGGAGGCATCTCATATAACACACAAGACGAGTCCTAGAGGGAGTAAGTTCTAAAACTGTTAACAGTCTGTGCCTCTGGGCAATGGAGATGGAGGGAAAATCAAACTTTTTATTTTGGGCTCTACTGTCTGGATCTCTTAAAAATTACCATTCTGTGCATGCCTTGCTTTAATAAAGGAGAAAAATCTAAAATAACTATAATGGATATACCCTTTAGAAAGAAGTAGCTTAGATTTCAGCTCCTCAGGCTGACTCAACACACTGAGTCTTTTAAAGAAGCCGCCTTCCTAGACTGAGTAGCACTAAATTGTTACTGTTGTTTCCATTTAACATCTATTAACTGTAACAAAATGGTCTGTAAAATAAAATATTAGATATCATTTGTAGCAAATTCTTTAAAATCTAAACATCAGTGGAAGATGCTTTAAATAGAGCCTTCTATCTTTTCCCCACAAATCACCAGGATTTTACTTATTCTCAAATCCATCTTATGCCATAAAGCTAAATATTTTCAACTTAAATTTAATATAAGAATAGTACAAATAATAATACCAAATAAGAGTAGGTACTATTAGAGGAATGTCCCATAAGAATCATTAGTATTTGAATTCTGTTTCATGAAAATGTAATTTTCTCCTTCATTCTCCAGCCCTGGTGAAATGAGATTGAGTCTTAATAAAGTGTTTGTTTACTGTTCCTTGTTTATTAATAAGGGACCAATAAGGCCTTTTAAATGAAATGTAATTCAAAGAATTAGTTTGAAAATAAATAGAGCACATGTGGTTAACTTTGCTTTTGAAATTAACCTATCAGGTGCAGATCTCTGTAATTAATGAATCCTAATTCACAATTCTTGAATCACTGCATTTGGCAGGCAAATGCCGGTAATTTTCGTTTCACAACACAGTGCCTCAGACAGTAATAAGCCAGAACAAAGCACATGCAGGTTTAATCAGGTAACAAAGCATGTCAAATCCTTATCCTGAAACAAGGGAGTCTGGCACATGAAGTGTGAAGCTCCGAGAAGTCCCTCAGGGGATGTTATATTCTCTGATCTGTACCTTTTCACAGCTTCTGCTGATACCTTTAAGAGAAAAAAAGAAGGCTCACCCAGAACAGGCATCAGTATTCAAAACAAGTCACTCTCAATGGGACTTCTGGGAGCCAAAGATACAAACACAGATACACACACACACGTGCATGTGCACAGATGCATAAAATGCACATATGCATACACACGTACACTCACACACAAATATATATCAGTGCAAATATAGATGCAGATATATCAACTGAAGAGTACTTAAAGAATGGTCTTTGTTTATCATTAAGTAATTTTGGTCCAAATGCCATAAGAAAAAAAATGCTATATTTAACTCTTAGGAAAATGTGTAAAAGTTTGACTTTGGTGGATAGGGTTCCTAACCAGCCATCTTAGAGCCCAGATATAAGTCCAGAAAAAGCAAGGAGATTACCTGGTTCTTTTATGGCATTGCCAAGGATCTCAAGTAAGGGACCTGACACCTAAGATCCATGATGTACGGAGCAACCTCACGAGGAGCTAGTGAGGAAATAGTTTGCAAAATACGTCTTGCATAGCCCACATCTCAAAGCTAAAGCCCATCCGTTGGTGGACATGGTTGCCCACAATAGTGCCTCCCTTGGACCGGGACAGCCAGGTTGGCCAGCCTGGCACCCTCCTTGGGCTGTGAGGTGAAGAGTCCACAGGGCCAAGGGGAAGTGCCCATCTGAAACCCTCTCACCAAGATCCGGGTGTACGGTTCCCAGAACACATCCCTCTGCCCCAAACAGCCCCAGACCCATTTCCAAGGTCCTTGCTGGCTTTTCCTGAGGTCCATCCTCCTGCGGGCAGAGTTTGTTGCTGGGGTGCACACTCTAGGCCTGAGGGGTGGCCAAGGACTGATTGTTGGAGTGACTATGGCTCTAACCCGCAGCCTGGGGTACCCAGAGGTGTGAGCTCCATGCCTTTGTTGAGGCAGGCAGGGCCTAAGCAGGAAACAACTGGGAGTGAACCCTGGGTGCAGGTGGGTGGATCTATTTATTCACTTCCCCAGCCCCCCATTATTAGGAAAGGGCCTGGGTACATTTCTGCAGAGAAAACTTATCTAGGTTAATTTGAGGTCTCAAGATTCCATCAAGGCGATTTGCTTAGCTTCTTTCCATTTTCCTCTCTAGGCAAGACCAAGAACCTCTCCTTAGTGGCTTTCCATGATTATTTGACATCCAAAGACAAACTTATTTTCAACTATAATCATGAAATGCAATGAAATATAAAAATGACTAGTAAAGAAACATAATGACGATTTTCTATTCTTGGCTATTGTATATGTAATCCAGCTAGTCAAAAGTTAAAATAAAATTTTATAGTAGGGGAGAAAGTACACAAGTCATGGATTAAAACTTTTTAATTAAAGCATTTTTTGAAAAATGGGGAGAACCTATCTACATATTTGTCTTTACAATAATGAACAATACATTTCCATTTAATAAGTAACTCACAATTAATGAGGAATAATTTATAAAATATTTTTTAATGTTAAAGGTATTATTCCAAAGAAGTAAAATATTTCAGGCATGAACTAAAATCTGCACTTACCAAACAGAAATATTATACCTTGCAATTTGCACTCTGTTTCTCTGTTTTAAATTTTAAACACAAATAAAAGTGCTGCGTCATCACAATGAATGACAAAATTGAAGTGGTTGACGCTCTGTTTCTTCTTTACATTCCCTCTCTGTTATGTTGTGTTCCCCGCCAATTCATATGTGGAAACCCTGACCCCCAATGTGAGTGCATGTGGAGACGGGACCTCAAGGATGTAGTTAAAGTTAAATGAGGTCATAAGGGAGGAGCCCTGATCTAATAGGACAGCGGTCCTCATGAGAAGAGGAAGAGACTCCAGAGATGTTTCTCTCTGTGTTCACAGAGGAAAGACCATGTGAGCACACGGAAAGAAGGTGGCAGACCACAAGCTGAAGAGAGAGGCCTCACTAGAAATCAAGCTTGCTGGCACTGTGGTCTCTTTTTTTTTTTTTTTTTTTGAGGAAGATTAGCCCTGAACTAACTGCTGCCAATCCTCCTTTTTTTCCTGAGGAGGACTGGTCCTGAGCTAACATCCATGCCCATCTTTCTCTACATTATACGTGGGACACCTACCACAGCATGGCTTTGCCAAGTGGTGCCATGTCCGCACCAAGGATCCAAACTGGTGAACCCCGGGCCACCAAAGTGGAACATGCAAACTTAACCACTGTGCCACTAGGCCAGCCCCTGGCACTTTGGTCTTGTACTTCCAGCCTCTAGAACTGTGAGAAAATTAATTTCTGTGTTTAAGCCACTTCATCTGTGCTATTTTGTTATGGCAGCCCAAGCCGACTGATACACTACCATTGTTTATTTTGCATCTACCCGTTAATCGCAGGACTGTGTAGTACCAATGGAAATGAAGGCACGCACTGTCACTGAAGCCAGCTTGAACAATTCTAATCTGCTAGCCATGACCCTTGAAAGAAACATGTACAGTTCAGTCATTGTGGGTGAGGACCGGCTGGGAAAGTGGGGTTCTCTGCATTAATTTCTATGTAAAATATCATGTTAGTTAAAGAATACATAATCAAAGCATGCAAATTGGAAGGTTACGTAGACATTTTTACATGTACAATCAATAATAACTTCATCAATTGTTCTGAACATTAGTGTACAGATGAAAAAAGATTTTTTTCAGGAAGGCATGGTTTATCACCACCGTTGTTTAGAATTGCCAGGACAGGGAGATTATAAAAAGCAGACAGAGTTTTAGTTGATTTTAAATTCTCTACAAACCACGTACTCCCTATTACCTGCATTTGGTTGTCCACTTCCACAGCCCTGCCTTTGACATTGCAAAGCACCTCTTTTATCCTGGTTCTTCTGAGAAGCAGCCCATTTGCCTCATGGGGCAGTAGCCACAGTCATCGCAATGGGTCCCATCATCACATGATAAGTCAGGAGTCCTGACGCCTGAGGGAAGTGAACTGACCATCTGCCACCATCACCTCAGGGGTGAAGTATGAACAAAATTTCCTAACACATTTAAGAGATATTTCTTTCGGGTTACAGTGGCCCTAGTTCACGTGGGAGGAGAAAACAAGAGTGGGAGAAAATACGTCCAGCATCTGTCTAGCTAAGAAGCATTTCTTAGGCTTCTTCTTTGTCAGCAAATGATAAAGGAGTCTTTTTGGAGTCTGTTTTCAGGTGGATCCTTTGAATCATGTTATTACAGCACGTAGAGCTGATAGTTAGAAGACGTGAATACTGTTATTGGCTCTGATCCTGGTGTTGCCTGTGATTTAATACCTCTCTGTTTTTTGGCAGCTCCACTGTTACTTGCAGCTGGAAAGGTCCATTTATACTATGTGAGTAACTGGGGAGTATGGAGTGGAAAGGAGCTTTGGCTGGTTTCAGGAGCCACGAGGGGACTCTGGTTGCTTAAATGAGGGGACAGTAAGAAATTCTAGCTCTTCTTTTATCTCTGCTTTAATAATTATATTTTCTGAGAGCTCCCCTGGACTACCATATCATTTATTAGTTGAGTGCCAACTGTCTCCTTGGTGTGGAAAGAACTCCATCCCTCCATCTCTTGGAGCAGAAAATGCAAGAAGGATTGTGACCGCAAGGAGCAGAAGAGCCACCTAAACAAACCAATAAAGTGATGTTTAAAAAGAAACAAAAGGTCTGTCAGTTTCAGAGTCAGTTTCAAAACATGTACTTCAAAGTGATAGTGGGATTAGAAAAAAATATATCAACTGGACCTCTAAGGGGAAACAAGGCCTGGCACATAGCAGGAGCTCAGTAAATAGCTGTTGAGTGAAAGGTTCTCAGCTCCTTAGAAGAAAGCAATTGCTCACTCTTTTTTCATTCAATTCTTTAAAAATAAAGAATACATGAATATGTCCACATTTTACTATCAACTGGCAAACTATATGACTGAAAATAAACAAAAGGAAGAGAAAGAAACGGGGCTTGGGTGGGTAGTGGTGCCCGTGAGTTGAAATGAGAAAATTAGCATCAAGAAGGGAAATCCAGTAGTCCAAATCTGTGGCTTGAATCAGACATTTGAGATGTCTGGCAGGAGAAACAATCCCTCAGGAAAGATCAGGCCACAGATCAGAGTATTTCAGCCAAGCAGCTTGCTCCTTGGATGGCTAGACAAGGTGACATAGAGCAGAGGAAAAAAACCCAGCACTTCCGCTGGCCACAGATGTTTGGAGGGCTAAAGGGCTTGTGGACCGTTTGGCTTTTTTCCCACCCTTATCTTGAGCTCTCCTCCTTGCAAAATAAAGTAATAAATAAGTAAGGCTCCCTAGAATCATGAGACCTAGAGATGGAAGGTGTACCCCAGCATCTTGACCAATGATCAAACCAGATCATCAACATAAAATGCCTGACGTCAGGAATGTCAGCACCTATGGCTAAAACTCTAGATCTTCAAGAGGTGACAGGTCCTTCTGAGTACACTGCATCCTTCTGAGGACTGTGATAGCCACACTCATAGTCTGTTGTCTTGTTCACTGTTTATTATCACCAGATACTGGGTAACAGCTTGGCAGAGATATTACAGAGTAATTTTAACTGCAGATAACTGGGTAGAATAGAAATGCTTTAAAGTCCCTCCCTAGGCTGAGATCCTACCACGTGATTGCCTTACCTTCCTACTTTACGTCCCCACATCCCACTCCCATTAGCAGATGCTAGGATCAAGGAGGTATGATGTTCAAGTCAGACATGGAGCGAAGAATCGTCCATCCACCCCACCCCCCCCCTCCCCAATCCATCCCCCTTTTCCTCTGGTAAAAAGTTACATTGGTAACAAAAGTTCAGGGTAAGGGTCTGCTTACTGGTGCTTTGCTCCTGTTGAGATATGCTCCAGTGAAGTGTGATCCATAGCTAAACAGTGTTCTCTGAACCGCTTCTCTAAATACAGGACATTATCAAATTGCCATTTTTCACCCAGCAGTACAGGCCACCAGATTCTTTCCTAGTCCAGAGACTTTGGAGTAGAGGCAAAAAATGGGATGATCTTAATCACGTGACTGTGTGGGGCACGGTGTCTGCTTGGCTCCCCTAAGAGTGAAGAAACAATAGAGTTCCTTATGCAGACTGTTTCCAACATGAAGCTCCTCAAACGGTGTGTTAAATTTTTTCTTTTAGCAAGATTTTGAAAAAGAAAAACAATCTTTGGTGTGGTCAAAGAAACATCATTTTTAAACTTTGAAGTGAGGACTGGGTACTTGTTTCCTTCAACCCTGGCCTTGCCCAACATGCTCCATCAAATAAATCTCAGGTCACCGGGCATGGATGCATGGGCATGGAGAAAAATAACAACAGAAAGGAATGGCAATTGGTAAAAACAGTAATACCAACAACATGGGAAAAAAGCAATGAACTGCACCAAAATGGAATGTTCCATTCAGGGAAAAAACTCCATGGACTTTTTTAAGATATACTACTTCGGAATTTCAAAAGTAGTGAAGGCAGTGTGTTCTAAAATACTTGGACTTGGCTCAAACAGACTGTGCCATTTCATCTTGACAGAGAGCTCTTCCAGAAAAGACCCCTGAACTACACTGGACATGAATTAAATTCCATCTATTGGACTTCAATTCATAACTACTTGAGAGAAAACTCAAGTTGACCAAGAATGCACTTTTGCTTGGATGGTGTTCCTTCTGGATGATGCATTATTAGGAAGAAGGACTTGATGTCTACCTTTCACCCAGCAATTGCTTATTGGAGAAAAAATTGGCATCAAATAAAAAGGAAAACACTACAAATTTTTTCCTTGTTTTTGCCATTAGACTTCATTTTTGTATACTTTGTTTTGTATTACATAACATCATTCTCTATTGATAAATTCACTTATTTATGTAACAATTATTTATTATGTATCTGATATGTACCAATTGCTAAGTATCAGTAATTCAAGTATAAAGGAGGGATGTTCTTTTATTGCAAGAAATCCATGGTCTGTTGAGGGAGAGTCACTTACAAGCCAGTGATGACAATGCAGAGTAATAACAGTAAAAGTTAAATAAAAAAGATAAAAGAGTAATCAGTAAAAAAGACATACAAGAGTGGGAGACAAGTGAGTCTACACTCTCTGGGGAATAGAGGTGGCAAGGACTACCATGAAAATGTTGTTTTTTTCTGCAAAATCACTGTGGTGAAAACTGTAAAAGAAATGACACAGGCACATATTGAAATTCCCTATGAAGGTACACTATTACATAAGTTTTCTATTGGTAAGGCTATACATAATTTTAAAAATCACTAACGTATTAAATCGTTTGCCACTAGTGCGTTTATTTTCTTCCTTCTTAATAAAATAGAAGAAAAAAGGGAATATGCACATTTATACAAAGTCACTTCAGTTCAAAATAACACTCTTCAATGAACAGAATGAGCGGCCGTTGAGTAGCCTGTGCAAGTCACTGGAGTTTATGTTCCATTTGGTCGTTTACACACTCGTTTTCCAGAGAGCTCCCTTGTTAGGTTTCAAAGAGGGGGTTTTCTTATCTTAAATGTTTCACTGATCCTCCAAGATAGATGCATTTTTGGTTAAAAGTTTTTGCATCGAAGAAGACATCCTATTCATGACGCGCTATTGATAACAGCTCAGCCTGAAATGGCTGGAAAGGTCATCAAGGGGCTGTGGAAGCACAAGAGTAAACACACAGCACGTGCAGCATCCCTTAGAATCTAAATGCCTGGACGTTAAAGGAATGCCTCCTTATTGTTTCACTAGGGAGTCTCGGTGACATTTCTAGAAGAGGCACAGTTCTTGGCACTTTTCTTACAACAGTGCTCTCTGCTCGCTAGATGAGGGAGTGCCTCCTGTCCCACTAACAAGGCAGGAGTCAGCAGGAGACAGGCTGGCAGGCCAGGGAAATGAACTCTCCTCTCCGGGGCTGCTTTGTGGGGTGGGTGCACCCTGATGTCAGGATATTCTCAGCTAGAGCCATGGGGAGAAGTGGCACGGTGAATCCCCTAGCTTTACCTATATGTTCCACTGATGACGAGTTAAAATACACTTTTATTTTCCTACTAACCCCACTTCTTCTTGTGAACAGAAGAACAACAGAGCTTGTAGCTATCAATTCGGAAGCCTCACCTCTCTTGAGAGGCTGCAGGATGGAACATCATTTTTGATAATAATCTCTCACTGTGATGGAGTCACTTGGAGGCGAGGGGGCCTTCATCACTGGCTGATTTGTGGTTTAAGTGCTGAAGTTTGTGACACCTAAGAGTGTGCATTTTAGAGGAAGATTGATTGACTTTTCAATTTTCGTGGGGTATTTGCCTACGTTTAGGAAAGTCAGTCACTGTGGAGGGGACAATGGGAAGAGGCCACAGGAGTTGAGAATACTATCTCTGCTCCAAAGAGTTTTTACTATAAGGAAAAGAATTTTTCATTTTTAGACCTTTACGGAATTGTGGAGATGGTGTAGTCTAACACCCAAATTTTAAAATAAAGAAATCGAGGCTCAGAGATGCCAATAATTTGCTCAAGGACACATAGCTGGTGTTAGGACAGTATTGCATCTCTTCATCTAGTGATCTTTTTAAAACAGTGCACTGGCCCTTCTTCTATGAAAGAGAGAGAGAGAGAGAGACATCCTCTTTGATGATGTGATAAGCCAGGTACCAGAAAGGAAAGCTTTCCACCTACAGGTCTGGAACTACTTATGAGTAAATGCTATGCTGTTCTTCCCACCATAACCAGCCTCCAGTTGAGCAAATCTTGATGGTTAAATGGGGTTTCACTTTCAACCTCAGGTCTACAGAAATGGTCATGATTCACTCAAATTCCCTGTGAACAAAAACAACTTAGCTTCTCACACCTCCAGGGAAGGCTGGATGGTGGTGGTGGACTGCTTCTGGTCTCAGTTTCAAATTCTTCCAGTCCGTTTCATGCCCTGGAGAGCATATTTTGGATTGACCCTCTATGCCATGAAGGACGACCACATTTGACCCACTGACAGGGAGCAGCTGTGGCTGGTTAGTGAAGCCAGAGTTCCATTTGTCTATGGACAAATTCACTGTGCGTTGTCAAGGAGTCAAAACTCAGCTTAACTGTGGAGTGGTTGGAGACTGGCCATCTTTCAATGCCCTAATAAAAATAAAAACTCTACTAATGGCTGAGTTCTGGACTCTCGTTTAGAGTTCTGCTCAGTTGCATGTTAAAGTTGAGTGAATCGATTCAACCTTAACAAACAAGAATGCCCAGGGACAAGCAGGGAGCTGGTGTTTTTTCTGAAGGGATTTTTAAGAAATCTGCTTATCTTACAAAAAAGCCTTAGTAAGAATCCTTCTATGTCAATGACATTGCTAGGTTTTCTGAGACAAGCAAATGAAGTTCTCTGATTTCAGGCTTAGGGATCATTTGGTTCCACATAACAGAGACTCACTCCAACTAGCATATCTAAAAAATGAAATTTGTTGGAAGGATATGAGGTTATCGCTTGGAGGCCAAGGACAGGAAGAGGAGCCAGGGTGCATGAAGGCCTGGAATGAGGAACTGGAGCAGTGTCAGGAACCAGCATCTTCTCTGGGGACCAGCGGTTGCTTATCTCTGCTTCTCGCTCTGTATCGGCATCATTTTTCTCTCTTTGCAGACTGGCTTTTCCTGCTTTTCTGGAACTTTGGTTCTACACCACTTCCCAGTCTCAGGGCTCCCAACTGCCTAACCAGGTTCTAGTTCCCTTTCCAAATTTCTGAGAGAGAGACACTAATAGACTCGGCTTAACTAGAGATTGACTCCTCTTGTCCACCCTTGGTTCAACTAACTCTGGCCAGGAGCTCAGCAGCACATTGAATGGGCTGCTGGGGCCCAGTCCTGTGGGTGGGAGAGGCTGTTTTGGAGGGGGGTGGTTTGGGCTAGTCAACCACCATTGAAGCAGCCCCAACAGTTGTCATTCTAGGAAGGATCTCAGATTGGTTCATAAACATTGAAGAATTTATTCTCTCAACATCTCCTTAAATTTAGCAGGGTGAGCAAAACTGTTTTACAGATAGGAAAATGAAGGTAAGGAGTTGTCAGTAAATTGCCTACATCAATTTCAAACCTGAGATGCTGGCTCCTGACTCAGGCTTTGCGATGTTAAATATTTATCTCCTGCCCTGTGAGGGCTGGCTGGCTGCAGATGCTCCGTGGCTTTTGGAGAGGAGTGGGGAGGTTTGTCCAGATAATCTGCAGTGAAACCAGGCAGAAAATCAAGTCGATCCATGATTTACTTTGTATCATTTCACCAAAAAAAAAAAAAATCTCTTCCCTGAAGTGCAGCCCAGCTGGCCAGGGAGTGACCTGATCTCCTGGTCCCTTTCATCCCAGCTCAAATGGTAGTGGCTCAGCTCAGTGTGGTTGAGCCTGACATTTTTTCGTCAATAAAAAAGACATTAAAATTCATGTTGAAATATTCTTCCATCACTCTGAAAGTATGCACTTTGCTCATCTGAAAAATATAACCAACTTGCCAGTTTCTAAGTTGAAATTTGTATGTCCTGCCTGGAATAACATTGACTCAGTATTCCTTTTAACATCAAGCGTCAGTAATGTTTCTCCTTTCAGTTTTCCTCTTCTATATCCTTCGCACAGTCTTCTACAGCTGGGTGTGTGCATACACACATACACACGCAGATGTGCACACGTGCAGATGTGCACAGGCTTTTTCTCTCCTGCGTGTCACAAATTACAAGGAATAAATGAATATAGAGTATTTGGGACTGGAAAACGCTGAAGGTTAACTTCTTTGCGTAAGAGGTTAGCAAATCGAGGTTCGGATAGTTGGTCCCTTCCTACGCTGGGCACCTCATTCTTCCTGTATGGAATTTCAGTACCGTTGATGGATTTCTACATCACAGTTTGCTGTAGAAAGTGTTTGGCAGCACATCCAAGTTAGATTTTCGCCAGAAAAGGTACAATGCACTTTTCTAAGAAAAGAAACATTAAGTTCCAGTGAAATTAGTGCAATGATCACCTATTTAAGAAAACAGTTTATGAAAGACCCTCGGATGGGCTGTAGGGAATTCTGAGGCCAGAACCCAGGTCCTGTTCTTCATTATTTTCTGATTCAAAACACCTGTGGAGTGATTGATCTTTATGAGCATTATCGTCTCCCAAGCACATGCAGCAAATATAAAAACACAGAAAAAAACCCAAGAACTCCAGATGTGTAGACATTACCTTCGTCAGAACCTTCTCTAATGGAAGATTTACCATTTGCAGCTCTTATTTCTTCCTTTGCCTGACCCCTTCCTGGACCCCACAGTCAACCCTGTTCCCACCCTGCTCCCTGCCACTGAGAGGGCTAGTGCATTTCTTTCTGGCCTGCCTACCTGACACGTTAATAATAAATGAAATAGCAATGGCTACAATGAACATTTCTGAACCCTTTCTACATGGCAGTCAGAGTGCTGGGGCCATGACAAATACAATCGCATTTCGTCCTCACCCAGCCTGGGGCATAGGTTTAGTTCCCAGGCTAGATGTGAGGTCTGCCTGATTCCAAGCCCCTTGCTTTCAGAAACCATTAAACTGAGTTTTTCATTCATAGTGATATTTTTAATAGTTATTTCGAGTGTTTAAAGTAATGCTTTAGTGCTCAATTCCAAGGATGTTAGGATGAGGAGACAGAACATCAGTGGGAACTCTACGAGGAACACTCCCAGCCTCCAGCTCCAGCTTTGACCTTCGTCCCAGCCCCAGACCCACAGAGCAGCTGACACACCCAGGCTCAGATGGAAGTGTCTGGAATGGACTGTAAGAGAGAATGTCAGCCTCAGATGTACAAATAGTCTTAAGACCTAAGATTAGCACAACTTCTTCCTTATGGTGGATTATTTTTCCATCCCCAGCAAAAACAGGTGTGCCTTCCTAAAGAGAGGAAGTAAACCCCGGAAAATGTGAGTTAAAATGAGAATTACTTTTAAGTGAATATTAATATTCTTTAGATTCATAGGAGAAAAATAGATCAATGCTATAGAATCACAGAGTCTTTAAGTTGAAATGATTTTAAACCTCATCTTGTCCAACTATTTATTTATTTTTTGATGAGAAAGACTGGCCCTGAGCTAACATCTGTGCCAATCTTCCTCTACTTTATATGTGGGAAGCCACAACAGCATGGCTTGATGAGCAGTGTGTAGGTCCGTGCCCAGGATCTGAACTCGCAAACCCTGAACAACAAAAGTGGAGTGTGTGGACTTAACCGCTATCCCACCAGACAGGGCCCTTGTCCAACTGCTTTTATTTTATAGACAAGGAAACCTAAGAGAGAAGTAAAGTATCTTAACTTGCCAACTCTGCTCTATTCTGTGAGGCTAGATATAATCAAAAACCACTTGGAAATGAAGCATAGTTTGATAAGCAACCTTTATAAAAAAGCTATAGTTTTTGATAAAATTATAGTAAAATGCAAAATTTTATTTGTACTTAAAATATTAATAATACTACTAAATGATACTAAAGCCTAATAATTATTAAAAGAGACTGTTCAATAAAAAGGCACTCTGTGGGGGGCATGCTTTATTCAACTTTGGTTCCACAAATACTTATTGAAGACCTACTATATGTCAGGCACAGAGCAAGGAGCTTTGACTTCAGAAATAAAGGCATAGTTCTTTCTTGTTAAGAATCTATAATCTAGTGCATAATCACCAGCTTTAAAATGCAACAGTGGTAGAGATAGCCTTTTAAAAAATGTTAGTAATTTTGCTAGTTTATCAAAAGTTCCAAACTACTTCATTTACATAGAAGGTCACATGCGTGCACACACACACACACACAATATAAATAGCCTTCCAATACATATCAATGTGACTGTCATAACTGTGAATACTTTGAGATTTTACCCTACTTGCAAGCTAAGAAGTTAGCCTGTCACAGTGTCACAGATGCTGGTTGAAGACACGAGACTCCTGAATCAGAGACAGAAGACTTCATTACTCATAGCTATAGCAGTAGTAAGAGCACCAGCATTTCCTTGCGATCATTTTCCAAGTCTCAATCTCCACCTGGAGACACAAAGAGGGACAGGGGACATCTGCACACACAGAGGCTTGCATTATAGGGGAGGAACCCTGAGCTTAGGGAACTGAGCTTTTTTATAATGGGCAGGAAGCATGCCTGCCCTTTGCTCCAGAGGGAGATGCTAGCTTCATTATACTGGACAATAAGTATACCTGTCCTTTACTCTGGAAGGAGACACTATCTCTATCTTCCAAGGCTGTTTGACATGAAAGCCTAAAAAGATAGTCCAGAACAAAGACAGTCAGTGTCTCTACTCACAAGACATGCAGAAACCCAAGAGATCCATGGAAAATTGTCTCTCAATAGTTTTTAAGTTATTTCATTACTATATTATAGACATTTCATGACTAGAGTTCACACGAACTGTCAGAGCCACATGTAAAGTGAAGGCTCCTGATGCCTGCTCAGTTATGCAGCCCCTGTTCGAATGACACCAATCTCATGACTAGTTTAGTCATAAAAGGAAACCAGCAGACTAGAAATTTGAAACTGAAAAACTACGTGTCATTCCCATAAAACATGCATCAAGGGAAGTCAAGCATCCTCCATGGCTAATGTAGCAAGAAGACGTTAGCTTTCATCCCTCAATTGTGCATGACTCAAGGAAAAGGTATTCTTAGAGGGAATTAGTTGATTTGTTAAGTTCCCAAGTTTCAAATTATCTTTAGTAAGTGGCTATCGAAAACTAGAATATGTGTATATGCATCTCATCACGTAAAAGTTGATGTTGATTGGCTATTGGTGTGATATATAGACTTTTAAAAAGTATCTTAAAGGAAAAGAAAATCATCACACTTAAAGAGGCAAGAAAAATTACTTTGCTTAAGAGCCCAAACTCAGCCACCATTGTAATGATCGTGGCTTTCTTCTCTGGAGTCATATTAAAAACAAAATGGTTGATTATTTTCCTAAGATGACTGTGGACGAACTGGTTGACTTTCAGGATCCTGCCCATCTTTGACCTTCTATGATATAAACATTAGAGAAGACCCCCAGCCTTGCGGTTCAGGGATGCTCACTGCCGGCGCTCTTTCCCGTTGCCCTCAGGATGTATTATTCCCCATTCCTGTAACTGACCTGTAACTGCTGCAGCCTCTGAGAACACTCCAATCCCTTCTTTTGTTCAGCCAACAAACCTACTGGCCATAACAAATAGAGCAATTGTTCCCTAGGGCATAGGAAGTGGGGAAACACTTAGTTCCTCCATAGCAAAAATTACTAAAAGTAAACATCTTCAGTAGTGGAAAGTGTTCCAGGCCCCTCTCATTAAACATACAGACCTTTGTCTCATAAGACAACATTGTCCTGTAAAGCAAGAGGCTGATCTGCTTATTTTATCAGTACTGGGACTGTGCTAGATTATTACATAGCTAGGAGGCTCAGACCACCAAGATTTTGCCCCACTTTCAAACACACGATAAAGAGCAGGGCTTCTTTAAATTACTGCTATTTTAAAATCTTTTAAATTACATAGGTTCAGAAAAGCACCTTCGGAAAACATTGACTGGTAACTTTGAAACTTAGAAGGTGAATAGATTGATGTGGGGACTTGACTTCTGTAATTCAGAAAAAGTTTATTGAGTGCCTACTGTGTGTTGGAACTTTGATATAAACCCTTTCAACTCTTACATTAATCCTTTAAGGCAGATATTTTAATACCTATTTTATAGGCCAGGAAACAGACTTGGACAGGTTAGATAGCATGCTCAAGGACAAGTAGCTAGCAAGCCTCTGATCTTTCCTCTTTGTCACATTGCTTCTCTTTCCATTGATAAATAGCTGCACCCACAGAGCATCATATCACTTCTTCTACAGAACCACGGAAATATAAGTTCAACTCAAAAGGTCCATGTGTAAATAAGTGTATAAAATACCATAACACGTATGTTTATACATTCATAAATAGCTATATATAATTTTCAGCAATTAATTGTATATATATAATTTAAAACATCTTTCAAAGTACTTCACAAATATTATTTCATTTAGTCTTCATAACAAAACTATAGGCAAGTATGATTATCCCATTTCAAGTTAAAAACTAAGATTTAGGAGATATCCTGAAGCAATTTCTAGAATGATCAATGCTCTTCTCTTACTTGCATCATCAGTTGCCTTTTCTTATTAGATCCTTCCCATCAGCAAATAAATACACCGTCGTTCCCCGCCATTACCCCTCCAGCCAGTGCCCCGGGTCTCTCCTTCCCTTTGCAACTAGAGCTGGTGATATAGTCTGTACTTGCTGGTCCAACATTCTCAGCTTCTCTTGAACCCAATTCAATTGAATTGAACCCAATTCAATCAGGCTTTTGGCCTCTTTCCCCACCAAAACCTTCAACAAGGTCACCAATGACCCCATGTTGCTTGATCCAATGGTCAGCTCTCGGATTTCGTATGACTTGGCCTCCTGGCAGCAGTTAACTGCATGAATCTCTCCAATAATTTTCTTTTCTTCACTTCCAGGACACCACACTCGACCAGTTTTCATACTCCTTTTCTAGCTGCTGCTTCTCAGTCTCCTTTGCTGTTTTCTTTTCATATCTTTAAACCTCAGATTAAGTAGCCAATTTCTTCTCTATTCACACTCAAGCATCTCAGTTTTAAGGAATATATGTATGCTGAAGATGGACCTCCCCTCTGAACTCCAGGTGCACTTATTGAGCTGTTCCTTGACATCTCTTCTTGGATATGTAATAGGCATCTCAAACTTATGCCCTAAACTTCCTTTTATTCCCCTCCAAACTTGCTCCTTTCACCGTTATCCCCAACCCCCCAAAGAAAAGTTGATTGGGAGTTACTCTTCAGTCCTTTTTCTCACTCTCTACATCTGATCTACCAGAAAAGCCTTTTGGCTCCCCTTCGAACTATATCCAGAACCTACTGCTTTCATCACTTGCTTCCATTGCTACCACCATCGTTTCTCTCCCAGATTATTGCAAGAGCTTCCTGCCTAATGTCCCAGCTTCCTTCCTCAGCCCTGAAGCCAGAGTAATCCTTTTAAACAGAGTTAGCTCATGTACTTATGTACCCAAAAACCTCCAGTGGCTTCTGTCACAGATTGAACTGTGTTCCCCCAAAATTCATATGTTGAAGTCCTAACCTCTAGCACCTCAGAATGTGACCTTATTTGGTGATAGGGTCTTTACCAACCTAAAATGAGGTCATTTTAAGTGACTCTAATCTAATATGACTGGTGTCCTTACTAAAAGAGAAAATTTGGAGACAGACTCACATACAGGGAGAACATCATGTGAATGTGAAGCTGACCATCTACCAGCCAAGAAGAGAGGCTCGCAACAGATTCTCCCTCAGCCCTCGGAAGCAATCAACCCTGCCAACACCTTGATTTTGGACTTCTAGCCTCTGGAATTATGAGACAACAAATTTCTGTTGCTTAAATCACCCTCTTTGTGCGACTCTGTTACTGCAGCCCTAGCAAATTGAAACAGTTGACTGTCTCCTCAGAGTAAGAGTAAGGCCCTCTCAGTGGCCTCCAAGGCCCTTCCCTACTAGACCCTTAGATTTCTCAGCTCTTCTCCTACTGCTTTCTCAGCTGTTCACTCCGCTCCAGACCTGCTGGCCTCCGGTCTTCCGTGAACAAACCAGTCTTGCTCCTGCCTTTGGCCTTTACGCTTGCTCTCTCCTGCAAGGAATGTTTTCCTTCCAGATTGTTCCATGGTTTGCTCCCTCATTTTTTTGCTCTTTATTCAGATGCTACCTTTTAGGTGCTTTAGTCCTCTTGGCACTTAACGCCAGCTAACTTACTCAATATTTTCCTTATTTATTTTGTTTATTATCCCTTCTTCCCTAAACAACGTGCAAGCCACATGAAGTCAGGAATTTTCATCTGTATACTGTTGAGTTTAAAACAGCTTCTGCCATATAGTGGGAGATCGAAAATATTAATTGAATGAATGGATCATGAGCATAAGTTCTACACTGCCATCTAAATGTACTATGCATGGGAGGCTCAGCACTCTTCTGAAAAGCGACGGAGACTCTAGCCGTAATTACAGTAGTTAAGAAGTGCTTCCACTGAGTAAATACCACCAAAGGAATCAACCAGTACAGCTCTGTCCTTGAGAGACTACAAACTAATTGGAAAGACTAAATATATAAGGTATGAAAAAAAATAGACTAGATCCACAGAACAACATATCAACATGAGCAATTAAATCCGGCAAGGGCTAATTTCTAAAAACGGGGAGACAAGGAGCTTTATCACAGAAGCATCTGTTATACAGAAACAAATTAATACATACCTGAACACTAGAAAGCGTTTTTAAGGATATGCTCATATACACCTTATAGAATAAGTACATTTGGAGAATATTTATGAAAAGTTCTCAAGTACATGCATTGGGGCTGTTTAGTCTATAATATGAGCACACAAAATCTAGTTCTCAGCAAACACTCTGTCCCTTGGATAAATCCAATTCCACCAAGTGGCAGCAACAGCAACTTAAAAAAAATACAGAAAACGGAAACAACTAGGAACACTCTGAACAGGCAGAAGGTAATCACCAAATTGGGATCCGGACACCACCCGACGAAAACCAATTAAATTTTGTAGAGGCGGCAAGTGACAGAAGGAAGTCAAGTTAACTGGAAAATAACCTGTGATGTTTGCTTTTGATCTTTCTGCTGTTTTATCTATTTCTCTCCTTTTTATTTTTTCCTTCCCATTAAAATTTTCCTTCTCATTTCTTAGATGAGTAATTAAACCTTAACCTCAGGTATAAGTCCCAAAGGCAGTTATCGATAAACGCTAATCGCGAGGAAACTTCTGTTCTCAGTTTTGACGCTGATTTACCATGTGATCTTACTTTGTTTATAAAGCGCTCTGAGTTCTTTGGAAGAAAAGCACACCACAAAGTAGAGGATTATTATGGTAGCAGATACTGCTATTATTTGTCTAAAAACAATTCCAATTTCACTTCTGATGTCTAGAAGCTTCTATTTTTCTCTTTCTCTATTTTCTATTTTTAACTCTTCCCACTCATTAAACCTTCCAGTAAAACAATAAACAAGTTCATTGGGGTAGAAGAAACTCAATATTCAAAATAGTAAAACATATTTATGGGAATCTACATGGTTGTGGACATTAAAGAGCCTTTTATTAAGTGTTCAACACATTGAGATAGTAAGGGAATACACAAATTTCTGGACGAACATTCCACAAAGGTGTTCTCATTACATTAGAACACACTATATTCGTTTAAATGCAGTATACATCGCATCTAGCCTAGTTCCAGAAGCATAGCTACAAGGTGATGCAGACTCTTGAGGCCAAATAACACATGTCATCAAGATATAATAAATTTGATCCCGTGATTGAAATGTCTTTCTAAGCTCATTGCTCCTCTCTTTGCAATTCAGAGATAAAAAGTACTTCATAGTGGAAAGTACACACAGAAAAAGCTTAACGTTGCATTACACTAGATTGTTCATCCCTATGGTAAAATATTTGTATACTTCCAATATATGTACATTTATTTACTCATGAATTACTTAACATATTAAGTGGCATGTAAATTAAAACATACACAAAAATAGAAGAAAAATGTTCTAAAAACAGAACATTTTAAAGGACGAATTAAGGATAAAATAGGAAATACTTTTAAATGTTTTTGCCAACCATGATGGTTTCATTTTATCATTAGGGAACATCTCAAGGCCCAACACAAGCTTCAGGCAAGGTTCATCTTCAATGATAATGAAAGTAAGTCCCTATTTCAAATAGTCTTCTTGATAATGCCAAATGTTTTCTGCCCAGTTCTTCTTGGGTGTGATGAGGCCATCAATGTTTTAAGCTCATAATATGGCTGACAAAGAACTTAGGAAGAGGAGAAGGGTTGACTCTTCCATCCTCCTTCCTTGTACTTACTTCACTGCGTTGTCTTTCATCATGGGCTCTTTGCTGGACTAATTTTTTATTTTTGAAGATTAACACCTGGGCTAACAACTGTTGCCAATCTTTTTTTTTTTCTTGCTTTATCTCCCCAAACCCGCCCTGTACACAGTTGTATATCTTAGTTGCAGGTCCTTCTGGTTGTGGGATGTGGGACGCCGCCTCAACGTGGCATGAGGAGTGGTGCCACGTCCGCGCCCAGGATCCGAACCCTCGGCCGCCGCAGCGGAAGGCGCAAACTTAACCACTCGGCCACGGAGCCGGCCCCTAATTTTAAGCCAGTATGTTGAGATGGTTGATTGAATTAAAACTAGATCAGGTGTCCCATAAATCCTTTCAACAAGGGCACACATAAGAACCGTATACTGTAATATGCTAAAAGCAATGGAAGCATGAGAACAGCTGTGCCTCACCTGACTTTTGACTACGGACTCGAGGGGCTGTGGCAATGCACATCATAAATGTTAGTAAAGCGCAAGATTGTTCTTATTTTTTAGATAACGTAGAAGATCTAATATATTGCTTTCCAGTCATTCATGTGAAGCGTTCACATTGAACGTCATTCCTCTAGGGAATTTTTCAAATGTGGGTTCCTTCTGATTTTGAAAACATACTTAAGGCATTTCCTGATCCTTACAGCACCAAATTTTAATTTTTAGTTATCTACATGAAAATAGAAGGCTGGAATAAAGCTCTGAAGCCAAGACTGGTCTACCTTTTCCCCTTTGAGGTGACAAATAACCAAATGACAGGTTTTACTCCCATAATGTTTTATTCTTATTCCTGCCCCTAGTGGGTAATTAGACTTCATTGGCAATGTTTTAGCTATAATCCCTATTATTTGTTTTTAAAAATTTGATAATGTAAGTTATTTGTTTGGTATATGACTTATAGAATTAGCGCAGTAACTGAAGTAACCTTTCAACTAAACAATGAAACGTGTATTTAGGAGTAAACTACCAATATGCAACAGCATGGATGAATTTCAAAAACATGATGCTGAGGGAAAGAAGTCATCTGTAAAAGGGTACACACTCTGTGGTTTCATTTATATAAAATTCCAGAAAAGGCCGACTAATCCATCACGATAGAAACCAGGATGGTGGTTGTCGCCTCAGGCATCGAGACGTGGGACTGACTGGAAGAGGCACGTGGGAACTTTCTGGAGGGATGGAAATGTTCCACATCTTGATAGAGAGGCAGATAAAATGAGTGTATGCGTTTTTTTCAGAACTAGTTTATCTGTACAGTTAATATCTATGCATTCGATTGTATGTAAATTGTATCAATAAAAATTTAGGTGCATAGTAAAACAGTGTCTAATGATCCATTTATTCAGCCTTATGATGTCTTATTTAGCACCTGAATAGCCAGATCTATTTACCCACAATAAAGTGAAGAGGCTTCAATTGGTAAAATCTGCACATTAGGTGTCAGAATAGAGTGATAATAATGATAACGGTAGGTATTATTTTATTGCTTATTGACCATACACCAAGCATTATGCTATTGCTATCTCATGGGGGAGAAAACACTCAGGCATAGAAAATTTGAATGATTTCCCCAAAGACCTATAAGCAACAAATGGCGGAGCTGGACTTGGAACAGATTTCTCTGATCGTGGAGCCCCTGCCTTCAATGCCCAGGGCAAATGTGATCTCTTCCTGGAGAAGAATATGAGAATTTCTCGTTTTTTCAGAGATACAATATAAAAGCAAACATTTACTGAGTGTGTACTTTGTGCCAGGAACAATGCTAAGTGTTTCATGTCATTATCTCTGTAGAATTACTATTATTATCTCCTTTTTTACAGATGAAGAACTTGAAGCTCAGAGAGGTTAAGCAGCAAGCTCAAAATCACACTGTAAGTGGAAGATTTCAGATTCCATTCCAGAACCATTGAAATCAAAGTACAGTTTTTTCTACTTTCATTGATTTTTAACTAGGAGGTACTTCCGAATCAATAGTAGACATTTTAAAAATTACACATTTTTGGGCCTCCCTTGGGTGTTTTGATTCTGCAGATTGAAAGGAAACTCAGGACTTAGTCTTTTTTACAAAGTCTGTGGGTGACGTTAAAGAAAACTCTACCTGAGAACCACTGTACCAAGTTGTCATTGGTTTTTCAACAAGACGCACCACTCCTCTTACAATGTGCATGCATTTATTTTACTTTAAAAACTAGATAGAGAGGAAGCCTCCTGTCATGCTAAACAGACAGGAGCAAACATCAGTAGATCTTGGTTTATGTGTCACTTCTGCCATTAACTGGCCGTAGGGTTTTAGGCAGAGTCAGTGAAATCCTCAGGGCCACGTTTTTCTCATTTGTCATATTAAAGAGTTGAGCACACTTAGCTTTAAGATTCCATCTTGTTCTAACATTCAATAAATTAAAACTAATTTTATTTGTTAAATTCTGTGAGGTAAGTGAAGGGATCCTATGATACTCTAACTGGATCCATCATACAGTTAGGTGGAAATTTCTTGAAATATTGAAGATCAACATAGAAAATAGCTTAAATGTAGTGATATTTTCTAGGGGAACTTAGAGATACCATCAGTTTCTAGACAAACTAATTTGTTGGAGAATTCCAAATCCTTGTTACTTCAAGCAAAATTAAATAAAAGCGCGAATTCTGTATTTCACACCTATTGTGCCAGCACTCTCTGTGTATAAAGATAGAAGTGACCTTCACCTTCAAGTAGAGTTCAGGGAATGGACAAGATAGGCGTTATCAATTGACAAGTGAGATGTATTCGCATTCACAGCTTATAATTATGTTCAGGGAGTGGCAAAGTGGAGGTTGCTCCCACCAGTCATCTGATTTGGCACAGAAAATCAAGGTTAGGACTTGTAACTTGCTGTGTTGGGCGTAGGAGGCCAACCACAGAGCAGGGAGTCCTGAACCTGAGAAGAAAAAAGACATCAGTTGATTCATAGAAGAACTAATGCAGGTGGGAAAGAGCTGGGGTACTGAAGAAAGGGGTAAACCAGGCCACATGGGTCTGTAGGGATTTGACACAAGCACAGGAAATGTCTCCGCGGCGGCTGCCCACTCATGCCCCAACAAAAGACACACGTTAGGTCGGATGAGAAAGGAACTCTGGTGTCTGCAGTTGGTTCAACAGTCCACCGCCTGAGACCCGGTTCACTTTCAACCACTGCTTCTGCTGACACTCTACCGCCATCCTGCTCTGCTCTCTCTTTGTTCTTTCTTCCCTCAACCGCAGGGCTTACTCAAGTCATCAACTGTCCCCTGGCAAGTGTCTGCTGCCTTTTTTCCCATAGCTTCCGCCTCCTCTCTCCTGATCAGGTCTCCTTCTCAGAGCTGAGATGAAGCCATGTTCTTACACGGGAGAGAATCCTGGGTGAGGGGCAGGTTTGCGTGGGGGAAGTCAGGGCTCATGGTACTGATGGGAGGGCAGGCAAGCCCAGAGAAAATATTCTATCTTTGATTCCCTTTTCTCTCATCTTTTGTTTTCATACCACTTCCTCTAATTTTTATCTTTGTGGTCTCAATAGCCTTGATGAAAAGCTGGAAAGGTACATCTTTAGGAGCATGAACTTAGGAGATCTGCTCACTTCCCGTGGACTTCTGCTCTCTCTATGTATGTTGTACTCCCCAAGGAAGAGGTTTCGTTTGTTTATTTTGTTTGGTTTTCTAATGTAGAGCAGTGTATTTAGGAAGAGCTCTTATGTCAAGTCCTACCTCATGGGCCACAGGCTTCCTTCAGATCCATCGCACAGATTTCTGCCAATGACTGAGATACTGATCTGTGGTCTGTCAGTTGTGTCCCAGACTATAGTTTCACTAACTCAGGTAGGACAGCCTATGAACACAAATAACATGACTGGGGCTGGCCTGGCAGCATAGCAGTTAAGTTCTTGCACTCTGCTTCAGTGAGTTTCGCTGGTTTGAATCCTGGGCACAGACCTACACACCACTCATCAAGCCATGTTGCGTCAGGCATCCCAAATATAAAATAGAAGAAGATGGGCACAGATGTTTGCTCAGGGCCAATCTTCTTTGGCAAAAAGAGGAGGATTGGCGACATATGATAGTTCAGGGCTAAACTTCTTCCAAAAAAATAAATAAAATACCATCACCAACCTCTTTGATCATTTTGTTTTAGAAGGAAGCACTAGACAGAGAAATCAATTAGAGTTTCACAGACTTTTCATTTGTGTAGTCAGAAATAACTAGATTCCCTGTAGTCACAGTTGATTGAAGCAAAGAGAATAGCAGGTTTCTCTTCAATTAAGCTTTTCCTTTTTAAAATACTAAGTGTAAGTTTTCAAGAAAGTATAATTCAAATACAAACAATGTTTACAAATATATGAACAATAAGGTCTCTAAAGCACTGGTTGTTTCCTGAAATATGAGTTAAGTACAATAAAGTTCACCCATTTTGCAAGTACAATCTGATGAGTTTCACAAATGCATACAGTGCTGTAGCCACCACCACAATCACGATATATCACATTTCCATCACCTTAAAAAGTGTCCCCATGTCCCTTTGTAGTCAATCTTCTCCACCCACACACTAGTCCTTGGCAGCCACCAAGCTCCTTTCTGACACTAGAGTTTTGCCTTTTCTAAAATTTCAAATAGATGGTATCGTGCAGTATATAGTCTTTTGTACTTAGCTTCTTTCACTTATAAAACTTTTGAGAGACATCCGTGTTCCTGCTTAAAATAACTTTAGGATGATAGATAGCTTGGGCTCTGGTATTCAAGGCAAAATGATGTCAACATTATTTGTAAGTTTTTTTGATGATACAGATTATTTTTTCTATCAACAAAGCTTGAAGTGTCTCCAGATTATGAGACAACAGATTTCTGCTTGTCTCTCCACTTGCGCTGTCCTCTTCACTTGCTTTTTCTCCTCACAAGGAGTAAGAGAGAGAAAGGGTGTCAGAGAGAGCCATGTCCACATGTCCCTATTCTTCTCTCCTACTGGACAATGTTCTGCCTCCCTTGAGGTTAGGCGTGGCCACGTGACTTTTTTGCATAATGAAAGGTGAGCAGAAATGATGTCTGCTCCTTCCAGAGAGAAGCTTTAAGAGCTTCAGTCCTCTCTTCCTGCCCTAGTGATTATAGGAGCATGAGAGGAGAGAGATCCTGGGTCCATGAGTGATTACATCAGCAGAGACCTCTGCCAACTGTTTTGGACATGAAGCATAAGCAGGAAATAGCAAACCTTAGCTACGGAGTAATTTTAGGGTTAAATCTTGCTGAAGCATACTAGCATATTAGTCAATCCTGACTGAACAAGGAAGCAAATGACCTGGTTATATGAAGGTCATTCACAATTATTGACTGTCACCTTTCAATGAGAGGATTATTATTTTTTTCTATCTTCCTTAGCAGCTCCAAAACAAATTTCTTCTCTTATGATCGATTCTTTGAAATTTGCATTGAAAGATTAGATGTATTTATTATACATGCAATGCAGCATGTTCAACTTGGTCTCTGACAGACTGTCATTCCTCAAAGAGATCATGTCCTTTCTACATGGCATTCTATTTTAAACAGAGTGTAATAGGCACAAAATAATTCCTCCATGGAGGAATACCATCATTAGCAATGTCACGCTCTGTAGCAGAGACTTCCAGAGAGCACCAATATCTGTGATGTCCTCTTTTCATGGGCACAGCTAGACTGTCTTCCAATCCCTTTGCATATGAGTCACTTTCAAGCCCAGGCAGTTAAAAGCAGACATGTTTCTCCACACTCTCTCTCTTTCCTTGTTTAAATGGCTGAATGCAGAGGAAAAGAAAGCCCTAGAAGAAGGTAAGTCAACATGAGGAAAAGAGATTGGGCCTTTAAGTGACAGCATGGAGCAAAGTCTACCCACTCACTTCCCATTCTGCCAACCTGTGGACCACTATTATGAGCAAGAAATAGACTTTTACTTTCTTAAGCTCCAGAGGTTTGGTATTTGTTTGTTACATCAGCTGGTGTCAGTTACCCTGACTAATACAGGAGTCAATACCTTAACAATGCTATAGCACCACAGTTTGAAACACGAATTCCTCTATTCAATTTAATCCACACAACCCTGTGAGCCCCACTTCATGCACAAAGAAACACAACTTAGATGGCTCGTCAAAGCTGCCTACGTGATAAATGGCAAGTATCAAAAGTCATCTTCTGTCGTAAATCTAGTGCTCCTACCATAGTCTCTTGCAGTCTCCTGGCAATTCACTGTCTCAGCTTCAACAAAATACATATAAATATATACACATATATTTCAGAGAATTGGCTTATACAGTTGTGTGGTTTGGTTAAGGCATCTCTTTGAGGCTTTATATCTGCATCTGATGGAACTTGAGGAACACAGGGAGAAGTCCTTCAGGAGGAGAGGATCCTGAGCAAGCAAGAAACTACAAGCAAAACTGGGACCTCCACAAGAACAGACTGACACCCGCGGCTGTTCTTGTTGCCTCTGACTGTTGTGATGAGGATGTTCTGAAGAGACCGTCCTTTGTCACAGAACCGAGCATACTCACGCCTGATTCAGTAGTAAGAGAAACTGAAGGAACAGCCAGGGGAGGTGGAGCAGTTGCTGGCCCAGCTGCTGCTTCCCACCAACGCAGTAAATTGGCAGATCCACCACGTGTATGAGCTTAAAAATGGCCACTGATTCCTTTTTGCCCTCCTCATCTCCCAAGAATCTTTCTTATGACCACTCTACCCAGAAATTTGCAAGAAAGGGAATTTTAGGAAATGTATCTCAGCCTAGTCAAATTGTCCGTTACAAAGCCATCTCAGCAACTTTTAAGATTTCACTTTCTTTTGATGCTGAAGAGTTTGCAAGTACTGATCAGCCAGGGAAACTAAAGATTCTTGCTTTAAGCGCTCTGACTTGAGGCAAAAATTGCTAAACAGGTGTAGTTTATCTGAGTTGTTTCCATCCTCCGTTTTTAGGTGACTTTACCATTTTGCTGAGGTCCAAGCTATCGCTGGTGGTTATTTCACTTTTTGTAAGCCTTCTCTCGGTGGAGCTGCTGATACTGTTCATAAACACATGTCAATAGCTTTAAGTCAAAGCCGTCTGCTGGGGGCACTCATATTTTAAGCCTCTTCTCCATTTGGAGACCACAGGCCTCTGCTGCAGGGGACCACAGAGGTCTTGGGGAACCATGTCTGGTAACAGTATTTCCCAAAGAGTGGGACAGGTGGCCCTGTGGTATGTGAAATGATTTTAGGCCATAGAGGGACATGTTTATGTTAGTAGACGTGTTCTCTTAATGTGTAAAGGAAAATAGATCAAGAGATACAACAAAACAAGGGTAGCGATTTAAAGTCTTCTTTTGAAATAAATAGTTTCACACTGCAACAAGTGAGCATCTTTAAAATCACTAAGTAAATGATAGTGAGTTGATATTTAAATCTATTAAGTAAATACCATTGCAAATGGTACACCGGCATGTCAAAAATGAAGATGGAATTCACACTATTGAACTTTGAGAGACACTCCCATGTAAGGGAGCTTAAAGTCCTGATCTTTAGGACAGTCCAATGAGAATCCTTAATTCTACAAACCAGCTAGTAGAACCGTCTTCTCTGACCCCCCAACCTGATCTCCGCAGCTGCCTCCTAAGTGGAGTTCAGGTTCTCATGATCCTGCGCGGCGATCTCCTGAAGGCACTGACTGTGTCACGTGCTCATGTTTGCACTGAACTAAACAGAGGATTGCACAGACACCAACTCAAGGACAGCCCATTCGTTGGAGCAGCCACACCTGGATATTTTGGAAGACCTTAGGATCAGTGACTACATAGTGTCTTCCAGGAAATCAGGGAGTAAAAGTAGAATGTGCCCACACACTTGTACCCCACCCTTCTCCCAAACACCTGGATGTGCAAAACTCAAGGTGAATTCTCCTTGTCTAAAATTCCTAGCCAGCTCTTAACAAATGAAATGCCTTTGTTCCAAGACTGTGGGTGCCAGAGTCTGAAACGCCAAGAAGGAGGCCTGCCAGAAGGGGAGTGTGCTTCTTGAGATCAGCCTTTCTGCTGATGTACCCAAAGGGCAATCTCTGTTGCTTGGCTTTAAGGGAAACAGAATTCAGGCTCCCAGTGACATTGATTCTTATGATTCAGTCATTCTAGGTCACCATTCGTAGGTTCCTTTGTCTCTATGATCCTGTCTTTATGGAGAGTTTTGGGGTACAGGATACCTAGGTGGACTGGCCGTTCTCTGCAGCCAGTTGCACCAACCTGGTCAGCCAGCTCGGCCTCCCTCCCAACCTGGTGAAGAGCTTTCCTGATGGATCAACAATGCCTCAACACAGTTCTTGTTATTCTTGATGCTGCCACAACAGTCCCAGAGTTCGGCCTCCTTGATTAATGGCAGGAGAAGATGGTGGACACATACATACATACCAGGACGTGTCTCATTTCTAAAACAGATCGAATGTTTCTAAAAAAAGATTATTGTAGGGGCTGGCCCAGTGACACAGAAGTTAAGTTCACAGGTTCTACTGCAGCAGCCGGGGGTTTGCTGGTTTGGATCCCGGGTATGGACATGGCACCACTTGGCAGGTCATGCTGTGGTAGGTGTCCCACATATAAAGTGGAGGAAGATGGGCACATATGTTGGCTCAGGGCCAGTCTTCCTCAGCCCAAAACCAAAAAAAAAAAAGAGTAGGATTGGCAGCAGATCTTCCTCCAAAAGAAAATAAAATTATACTAGAAAACAGATAAGAAGCAATTAGTCAAGATGGTCCAAATTGGGTTTCTTGAATGTATTCTGGTGTGGATGGGAGAGAGGATGTAGGAAGGAGTGTGATTGGAGCTTGGGGGTAATATCTGGCACACAGAACTTTGACAAATCTGGAAAGGGAAGGGCTGAGGAAGGAAAAATTATTCTCCTCAAATTTGTTGTGGACTCCAAACATTGATCATTCATATCTTACCTAAGATTTAGAGATTTCAGAGTTCTGATAGTTACTAGCATCAAAAACTTGCTGCTACAAGTGTGCAACTTACTAAAACCCAGTCTCACATGTTTTCCAGCTCCAGGTTCATCCAGAAATCTGCGGCCATTGCTCCCTGAGGCTTTGCCCCATTTGGCCCCCCACTCAGCTCCCTCCAAACAAGAGGAGGAGGAAGACAGTGAATTATGCCTAAATATGCCTGGTCCAGGTGCTCCCCCCGCCAGTTTACAAGTTCTTCTTGCCCATGGACAATTTGGCAACTGCAAATCGTGAGGATTATTAAATGGAGTGTTGGGAGATATTTGGTGCCAGATTTCTGCATTTCTGTCTGCCTTCAACTTTTAAAGAGGATTTATCTTTCAGTTCAAATTTTACTGTAATAATTAAGTAATGGTCAGAACCCAGGGGTAAACACACTCCCAGCATAGAAAATTTAGAATAGGCTTAGACATCAATTCCAGGACGTCTAATTCAACTCTTTACTAAATGCATATTTAGATCATTTGAAGTAACATGTACATGCTTCAAAGGGAATCTTTACCCATTTGATAAAAGTTCCTGATTTTTACCACTGACAGCTCTGTCCACACATGGTACAACCACACCTGGAAGGATTGATCCTGGGGAAAGATCTGCAAGACCCAATATCAAAGCGGCATCATTAGTCTTATCAAATTATTGGTACTGAACTTACAAAACCAGCTCTCGTTCCCACTGTGCATTGCTGAAGAGCTGCTTTCCTTTTATTTAAAGTTAGTACCAAATACTGTGTGCATTTTACAATTGGAAGCGTTTAGACTTTGCGCTGGTGATATTTAGAACATGCTATGATTGTGCTAATGATATTTAGACGCAAGTGAACTCATTAACATATTTAATTCCTGTGGACCATTTTAAAAGAAATCACGAGGTCAAACACGATTTTTGGATAGCAGAGCTTTTCAAAAACAATGCTATGAAGGGAGTTGCTTGATTCACGCAAACAATCTTGGCTTCACAAACCCTCCAGCACAGACACCTCAAGAGTCATTTATTTGCAGGGGAAAATATCCATACTTGTGTGAGATTCTGACTGAGAACTCAGCAAAAATCATCTAATTGGTTGGATATTTCGATTTTTATTTGAATTATTATTATTGCAACAACATAATGCTTATAAAAATTGCATAAGAAATTAGAAATTACTTTTGATGAAGCATCTTTAATGGAGATGGTATCAATCCCTCCCATTTAAGATTATGAAACTACTTTGCAAGGAACTTTTCCACCTATATTTTAGTATTAGCTTCCACTAACTTTCTAAATCAGTTTTATTATGAAAGCTATTAAGTCTGTACCTATTGCTCATTTTAGGAGGTGTAGATTCTGATGCATGTGTAACACGTTTTTTCAAAATGTTACATAGATACTAAAAACAGATTTTTAGTATCTTTTTGAAACTCTCCTGCTAGAGAAAGAATCGTTTCTCTCCACCCCTCACAGCTTTTCACCCTACATCCCATGAGGCCACGGTTTTCTGAAGTGTAGGAGCGCAGGACATGTTCTATTGGCCTTCCCTAATGAATTATTTGCCAGCCAAATTCTACTTGAGCCCAAATAAGAAGTCCTAGCTTCAGATTTTTCCATTGCCCAGCCAGTGTTCAGTACATCACAAAACAAAGGCAGAGTAAGGAGGAATTGAGGAGCTGGGGAATGTTTGAACGTTTGGGTCTATCTCTAAGTTTTTCATTCTATGTTATAATTATCCATTTATATATATCCCCACCAGAAGGAACATTTTTCAAGCTGGAGTCATATCTCTTTCATCTCTTTTTTTTTTTCTCTTGAGGAAGATTAGCCCTGAGCTAACAACTGCAGCCAATACTCCTTTTTTTGCTGAGGAAGACTGACCCTGAGCCAACATACATGCCCATCTTCCTCTGTGTTAGATGTGGGATGCCCACCACAGCATGGCTTGCCAAGCGGTGCCATGTCCGCACCTGGGATCCGACCTGGCGAACCCCGGGCCGCCGAAGTGGGATGTGTGCATTTAACCGCTGCACCACCCGGGCCGGGCTTTCTTTCATCTTTTGATCTCCACATACAAGCATAGGGCCTGATCCAGTTCATGGCTCAAATTTATATCAGGGTAATTAAAAAAAAATGATTTCCCCTTTGGCATTTCCAAAACTTTCTCTTGAGTCTGTCCAAGATATTATCTGCAAGCTTGATGAGGTAGAAATGCAAAGATAAAGAAAAATTCAATGTTTGTTTTTTTTTCAGTTACCAAAATAAGATTTTGCATCAAGTCTTGGGAGCTAGGCTGTGTCAAGAGTGAAAAGGATTTTCTAGGAAGTTGCCCTGTGCCTTGGGTATGGATCCTGAAGGTAGCTAATGGCGCTGGCCTGCAATACTGACATTGGGTTCACTATGGCGACAACAGAGAGTTCCGTTATCCCCCAGCTGCAGGGCAGACCACCTGGGGCCAGGAGTCAGCAGTAGTCGCATTTCAGGGGGTTGTCAACAGCAAAGTTGAGACAAGCTAAGACAAAAGGGAGGCTCATGTGTGTGGTATCATGTCTGAAAATAAATATCTACGTCTATATACCTTTAAAAATATCAAGAACTATATAGATATCAATATCTAACAAATCATGTTTCATTTTCTTATCTTTGTTGCTTGCTGATTTGAATACGATAAAAAATTCTATAAGCACTTGAAGTAATGAAAGCTGTAAACTAAGAACATTTCCTATCGTTTCATTGATGACATAAAATGCAATATGGATAAAGATATGGATTTAGCTATAGCTACAGATAAAGACAATATATTGGGACATGCTGGGTGGAGACAGGAAGAACAAGAGAGGTCAATTCATGATCTACTTAGTATTCTCAAATGTGTTTCGTAACAATAGTGAAATATCTGCCTTTTTAATGTCTTTACTTTTTGTAGGTCAGAAATATGTGAACAGGAGTGAGCTTGCTTTTTTTTGTAATATGGATGTGCTCATTCATTTATTTTTTTAGAAAACATTTATGCTTATTATGTGCCAAGAGTTATGTTTGGAAGCCACTGAGGGATTTTAAGCAAAGGAGTGACATGGTATTTTTGACTTTGGAAAATGAGACATGACTCTGTTTTTCTCCCAGCACTGCTTTCAAATGTGTTCTGCCAGATCTTTCTTCCTCAACCTTTGACAGCATCTCAAGAAGATCCTGTAGGTTTCCAGTCATGTTCAGCTGTACCAAGAGTCGTACTTTGACAATGGACTCACTGACAGATATTGAAAAGTCCAATAGAGTCTAAATCAAAACACCAGTCTCACATTCAATTCATGGCTTTTTCTGTTCCCACAGCTCAGTCCTCATCCGGGACTTGGAGCCTGCAGCTGGAGGCCTACTCTGGCATTCCTGTTTCTGCCTCCTCCAGGACAAGGTTTGCAGGAAGGAAGGATTAAACGAAAAGGGGAAAGGGCCCTTTTGTGGGTGCATTTTCAAGTTTCTTTGGAAGGCTCTGTAAGATCTCTGTCATGTGTGCTTCTCGGACATGGGTGATATATTCTGGGGATCATCTCTTGTGTTACCTCTGAAGTTCCTGCCTCTGAAAGTATAGTCCTCAGTCCCTTGCTCCTGGCAGGTCAGAATATTAAAGACGGCTGCAGTCCAGCTTCCTTCTGTGCATTTTCCCCCGAAAATTTGTATATCCTTGCTAGGAGCTCAGGCTGATTCACTGTTTCTTCATTTCCCCCATTTGAGCTGTCTTCAGAATTCTCCAGGAGAAAGGCAGGCTCCTGCCTCTGTCTTCACACTTGTTGGCAAACCTCAGGGGATACAAGCCCAGCTCTCCAAAGAACTCTCTACTGTGATCTGCTCTGGATCGCTGGCTCCAAGTTAATGCCATTCAGTAAACATCAAGCTAGGGAGGAAGGTTTTAGTATCCTTCTTTGCAGGCACCTTAACTCTTCAGGAGAAATTCTCTTGTATCTCACATCCCTTGGCTTGTGGGACAGTGCCCCTTCTCCCCATGAGAAAGAGAGGAGAAAAGCCAAAGCATTCTTTCCCTTCACCCCAGGCCTCAATGACTCCCTCCTCCCTAACGATTTAATGAGATCCAGTCTTCCGTAGATCTATGTTGGATGCAGCGGTGGGAGTGAGAGATCTTCATCTCATTTGGCCACTTGTCAGTCAGCCCTGGAAAGGAGTGACTGGTAGTTCTATGGCTCTTCAGCCTGGTCTATTGTTCTCAGTGATGGGACTCCAGACAAAGTTCCAAGACAAGAGCAACATCCCCTTTACACAGTATGTTTCATCTTGTTTAAAGGGTACCATGATAACACTGTGAAGAACTAACTAGAAGGAGATGAGACTGGATGGGTATTTCAGATAGCAATCCAGGCAAGAGGTGAATGGAGTCTGAGCTGAAGTAGTGGTGATGGGAATGGAGAAGAGAAGAGGGACTTGTGAGCTGTTCATTCAGGTTTCTGGCCTGCATGAGTGATCGTGCTGTTCACAAAGACGTGACATAGAGAAAGAAGAGCAGGCTTTGAGGACAAGCCTGGACAAAACTGGCGAGCTGTCTTGACCATGTTGAGTTTGACGTCTCTGGGGGGGACTCAGGCAGAGAAACCCAGTAGGCAGTTAGATATATAGTATGAGGCTCAAGCGAAGGGTCTGACTTGGGGCTATAGTTGGAAGAGTCCTCAGAATTCAGGTGGCTACTGACACCATAGGAGTATCTGGGGTTACCCAGGAAGAGTGTGTAACATGAGAAGGAAAGGGGGTCCAGAAGAGACCCAAGGAGCGCCTACATTGAAGGGCTGGATTGGTTCACATGGGAGACTGAGGAGGGGCCAGAAAGGTGGGAGAAAAAAGTTCCCTCAAGAATACTGTAAAGAGGATGTGATCCTCTTGCTTTAAACTCTTATGAAAAAAGTGTCTCCAATCACCCTAAATTCTGTCACTTGTACTTGCTACCCTTGTCCCGTTCTCCTCTTTCTCTGCCTCTAGAGCGGACCCCCTCCTTGAGCTGTTTCATAGGTCCTCCAAACGAAAGAGTGAATCACTTTGTTGCAGGCCTTCAACTGCTTCCCCCAAACACAGGCTCCTTCACAGAGGCTTCTGGATGCTAGGTCACTAATGGGAGGAATGTTCTCCTTGCTCGGGTGTGCCGCCAGCTTCCCCTGCTCGGGGGAAGGGTGCCATACTTCTGCCATGCTTCTCTGCCTTTCTGCCCTGCACAGTTTGCAACTGCCTCTTTGTAGTGGGAGCTTGTGCTTTCTCTTCCTCAGTGTCCTGAACACTCAGAGTTTCCAAAGCCTGTGTGCCTGCAGTGTCCCTAAGGTGTGACAAGCAAATGGGATTGAGTGGGCCTAGCCAGTTCTTCGCATGCTAGAAAACACCTCCATGTTACTGGCAGAAGAAGACAATCGTCAGCTATTACAAGTGATTCTTTGTCGTGGGGTTCCTAATGCTCCTCTTTAGAGAGAATCATGATAAGGTCCTTATAAATTTGCAAATAGAAAGAGATGTCTATTCTCACCAATGGGTTTCTATTTGGTGGGATGGAAAAATGGGGAGGGGAACCATAAGAATGACCAAAAAAAAAAATGCTTCTCAAGACACCCCCAAACCAAATCAAAACATTCAGGAGGAAAGAATCTAGTATGTAAAGTCTGGTTCACTTAGAAAAGCATCGGTTGAGCAAATCCCTGCTTTCAGTAGTTGTATTCTTTGATTGCTTAAAACAAAATGAGCATTTCCCCTCTCCCTGCATGCCTGCCTTCCCCAGCTCCCAGCGTGGATGTTAAAACTCACATCTGCTTTTGTTTCCCAGTTCTTTTGAAGTAGCACGCCAATTCGCAACACCCACTCTCATGCCAGGATAACTGTGTGATCGTGCGGGCAAGCTTTGGTTCCACGCCCTGCGCAGCTCTGCCAGAGTCGTGGAGGAGGCTGGTGGGGAAGGCAGGAAGAGCACACACAGCTTCAGATCTTCGGGCTCCTCCAAGGAGCCGCGGTCGGGCTACTCCTGTCTCCTTGCTCCGCAAGTGTTCCCTGACGCTGGTGGGGAGGAATTTTTCTCTTTCAAATAAGACACGTAGACTACCTCTTAAAAATACCTTGCAAAAATGTGTCTATGTGAGCATATACGTAGATTTAGGGGCATTGTATGTGCACTCCTACTAGCTTTCCAAAGATAGGAGCTGGTGCTATTTTCAGAAATATCCACGTAATTCAGATATTGGAAAAAAATCAGTTTATGATAAAGATTTATGATGATAAAGATTATGGAGTGATTAGCACTTTTTAAGGTAGGAAAGTGTTTTCCATATGTAAGTTGGGTGCTCTGAAGGAGTCAGTTTACAACATAAGCTCTATGATCTTAACTACAGTGTAATGGATACGAAACATGCAAACCGCGTGTTGCTGTGAAAGTGTCTGGGACTAGACAACAGTGTTGGAAGAATAGCCAATATTTACTGAGCTCTTGCTGTGTGTCACACATGCTGGATCTCTTCATTTAATTCTGAAAACAGCTGTGATTTAGAACGATTGTTACCACCACTTTACGGATGATGAAACTGAGACTGATTTAGGCTTGACAACTTGCGCAAAGTCACCCAACTCCTAAGACGTAGTGCGGATAAAAGAAGATGCTGTTAACTAAGTTGATAGAATCTGTCTGTAGAGGGTTTTTTCCCCCACTAGGAATTCTTTTCCCCTACTAAAGGAAGATGTGGAATCCAAATTTTCCCACACGTCCCCTTTTACCTGAGAGCCTGCCCCAGGTGTAAAGCATAATTAGTAGTCATAAGATAAAATTTCTTCTTTTTATAAATGCTGAAAGTACTTAGTCTTAGACTTGGAGAAGTTATTATAAATATTGCATATTTTAGAACAAATATTGCCTATGGATGGCATTACCATAAAACTTCAATAATTGCCATGAAAAACGTTTCTAGAATACATTAATTTATTTTCTAATCTTAATAAATATAATACAATAAAAACATTCAAAAAATTGACTCAGAGCCAGCCCCAGTGGCCTAGTGGTTAAGTTGGGCATGCTCTGCTTCAGAGGCCCGGGTTTGGTTCCCAGGAGCAGACCTACACCACTCATCTATCAGTGGCCATGGTGTGACAGTGGCTCACATACAAAATAGGGAAAGAGCGGCAACAGATGTTAGCTCAGGGCAAATCTTCCTCAGCAAAAAAACCCACAAAATTTTACAGTATCTCCATAATTGCTAGAACACATACCAGAAAAGATTAAGCTCTGATTGTTTTCTTGCAATTTATCTCTTCTCCTATAGCTAAAAACAAAAGAAATTTGCTATGATTTTACCCTAGATTTTTCTGGCAGAACAATAACTTATACCAACCCTTGGGATCATTTTCCCTCCCATACATTCTTCTTGATAGAAATGGTTTTAATCTGTCCCGTTTCTAAGTGTCGCCCGGTTCAGTGGTCTGAGGCCCCGTGACTTTGTTGGCATGACTTCCTCTGCCCAATGGCTTTGGAGTGCCCTCAGGTTACAGACTCCAGGGGCTTTGTTTCTATGCGCCTACCTTGTCTCCAGGCTTCCAGGCTGCTGCCTCTGCTGCTGACCACTGTCCTGTGGTCACCACTCCACCAGGTATAGCAGCATCTCCTGGAGGCAGCACAGTCCCCACCACTCCTCCTTTCCTTTGATACTTGACGTCAAGCTGGGGACAGGCTATTTCTCAGAAATTTCTTATTCACATCAGAAGCTAGACTGTAACTTCTGACAAGATTATACTGAAGATTCAGAGGTAATGGAAGGAGAGTGCCATGTAGATACTATTAGTAATGTAAATAATAATATGAGGATTGCAACATAGATACCAGTCCTCAAGACCACTTATTGGATCACCTCCCTCTTTAGCCTTGAGCTCGCTCCAAACAATGGAGGCCGGATCCCTTCCCACCACCAGAAGCATTTTAACCCAGAGAGCCGCCAAAATTAGCTCAGAGACAGGAGAAAACTGTTTCTTGACCCAGTCGCAAGCCAGTTTCCTCACTTCTTTTCTAGGACCATCTTTCCCAGGGTGACTGACTATAGAAACATTCCTTCCTTTTGGGAACTATGCCTCCCTTTCCATAGGTGTGATCCAGGCCTAAGGCCTCAAGAAAATGCGGAAATGGCTCCATGTCAGTGGATTTACCAAAGCCTGGGCTATTCGATTTGAAAGAACATTCTATGTGAGGGAACAACATTCCAGTACACAATGAGCTGCGCCAAATTCTTCCTGATTCTTTTTCAAGCTCTCTGCTGTTACAAGAGGGCTTAGCTCACGTCCTCTCCATCACAGTTCTGCTTCTCCTGCAAACAGGCACCCGATGAAGAAACCACAAGACTGTGAGCCCCAGCAACAGAACAGTGTGTGGTTAGAACAACTAACTAGTTAGTCTGTACCATTAATCCAAACTTAGCCACTTTCTATCTTTGCAAGAGACATAGATCTGCTAAAAGATACAACACACACCAGCTCATCATATTTCAGACTTTGCTCCAAAGTTACAACCGCCTACCTGCAGGGCCTACTCGAGCATCTTTTCCTAGAACAAAGGGACAGTGGGCCTCAAGGGTAATTTTAAGATTCCACCTCTTAGAGAGCACAAAATGGCTTAAAACTTCCATGAGGACTTCAAACCATTTAAAGCTTACACTCAATGGCGTTCAGTCTGCAGCATAAGCAAACTTCTCTTCTGTCTTTAGACCTTCTCCTGAAAAACACAGGTAACATTAAGTGCACCTAAGAAGCAATGTGGTTTGCTCATGCCCTAGGTCACCCACAGGTAGGTGTCTCTTGCTTCCTGGCCTTGGGCCACTGCACCCTACAAGGTTCCCACCCAACAGACTAGATAGACCAGATAGCCCCCAGATGAAGGGAGGGTAAAGGGGCTCCCTTTGGTCCAGGGACCATTCCATACTTCTGTCCGACTCTTGCTCAGGCAGCAGAAGGGGCTCAGTGGGGCATCCATTTTGATGCCTTATTTCTGCCCGTGTTCCATAACAGAAAGTGCACAGTGTCTGCAGCCTATTGTTAGCTTTACTGCAAATAGAACTAATAATATTACCTACCCCAGGCATTTGTTGTAGGAAATAAATGGCACGATTTACAGGAAAATACTTTTTATGACAAAACGCTATGCAGATGTTAATTATAATTATTATCTTCTATAATAAGAAATTGTGGGTTTATTCTAGTTCACTCTTTTAAGCACAAAACTGCTGTGTCTCTCAAAACTATGAAATTCTATTCTCTATCATAAATTCTTAGCCTGTAACTTATATTTCCTCTGTGTCCTTTCTCCTGAGTTTTGCAGGCACTTAAGCTGGGAGATCTGCTGACTGCACATCAGTGCTGTTGGCAGGAGCGGCTTTATTTTTCCCAGTACAAAGGTTTGTGATACCTGAAGATCATCTCTAAAATGTCTTGATTCTATAACGATTTTGTTGTTTTTGAAACAGTCCCCGAGACTGTACCATATCCAGGACTCACATCTACAGTTGCTTTGAAACTGTATAGTTGATCAAAATATTTGGGAGAACAACTGAGAAGTAAGGATAATTTTTAAATCGGCATGGTGTCTGAGTTAGTGTCCTGGCCTCTGATCTGATACTTAAACCGAAGCTTTGCCTGTGGGAACTCATTCTACACAATCGTTTCATTGTTATTGAACACAACGTGTAGGATGACCCTGAAAATTCAAATCCTCTTCCCAGAGTTATCTCCTTAGACCACCACCTTGTTTTTCTAACTGACACGTCTAAGATTTCTTCTTTGCTCTTTATGAAGCCTGAGAATTCCACAAGTTCAACCTCTGGGGCGCTCTTCCATTCACTTTCACATTCAGCGAATCTTTATAAAATGCTATGTTAGGTCTTCCAAGGGGTGTGTGAGACACGATCTCTGTTCTTAGAGTTTTATTTAATTGCAAAGATCCACAGGTCCTTCCTACATCTTCCCAGCTGCACATTTAAACTAACTTCGGCTGGACCCTGAGTGTGGCTCCAGGGAGGATAAGCTATGCTGTGCTGCACTAACAAATAAACCACAAGATGTGGGAACGAAGTTCATATCTCAGTTGTGTGACGGCCAAGTCCTGTTGGTTGGGCTTTCCTCCTACGATAATTTGGGATCCAGCTCTCCCTACCGTCATGCTACCGTCTCACCATGTGGCTCCCAGAGTTGCTGTGGAAAGGGAAGAGAAGGCTGAAGGTGTCACCCCAGCTCTCCCGTGCCTCATCATGGAGCAACACAAGTCATTTATGCTCACACAGCATGGACCAGGACTAGCCTTGTGGTCTCACCTAATTGCTAGCTGCCTGAAAAGTGTAGAGAAGAATCTGGAGTCTGTAGAGAGAACCCCTGCAGTCACCATCACTGGTTGATTCCCCTGCTTCCAGTTAAACCCTACTCTCGTGCTTGGCACATGACCTTGCTTCCACTTCACTGAGAAATATCAAGTTATTGTGACAATCATTTCCTCCTTTCTCATCCCTGGTTTTCCTTTATATCTCAACACAGATGTCCTGAAAAAGTGGCTCTCCTCATTTCTAAGGTTTGCTCTGCCACTCTGCTCTTCATTCTTTGACATTTTGCTACCTCCAAGCCAAGACTTAATTCTATAGTTATCTATTCTCACTCCAACATCTTCAAATACTCACGGTAGGTATGTATCTCAAACCCAGGGCCACAAGAACTAGAATTATCTTGATTTTTTGGGTAATCATTTAAGTTCTTTCTGAGTGCCCATTCTGTCAGGTTCATAGAGAACTTAAACTTCAGGTTCTCTCACACCAAATTAAGCTGAAGTTGCCTCAAATGAATATTTGGCCCATTATGGTGGATCCATTTTTTCAAAAAATGTCTTTCCTCTGAGGTGGCCCCTGTCCCTATGTGTGTATCTGAAGGAGGAGGGGGAGGTCGCAGACTAGGGGCCAGCTCTTCCTCAGTCCTCATTCTGCTGCATGCATAATTCTGGTCATCACATGTAGTCTGAATCAAATGCAGCCTATACTACTAAATTCACTCTCAGCCCTCGCAGCCGAAGTTCTTCACCTCTGCTCTGAACTCCTACAGTGTGTTATCTGTGTCTCCATCACAGCATTTATCCCTTTGTACTGTGAATTATGTTATTATGTTGATGTCTTAGCTCCGTTAATAAACTAAGCTGCTCCTTTCAAGCGAGATCCATATCTGACTCATCTCTATGCTCACCTCCGAAAATAGTTGCCTCTCAAGTAGATGCTCCATAAATATTTACAGAAGAGGCCTAAAATGTCAGCACATTGGAAAAGCAAACGACTCTGACATCTGGGAGTTGCTTCATATTATTCTAGGGGAAGAAATGAGAGGGTAGAGGGGATGGTTGAAATAGGCTTGGTGAGTGTTGATCACTGATGAAGCTGGGTAATGGGCACAGAAGGATTTATTATTCCATTTTATCTACTTCTGTGTGTGTGTTTGAAATTTTTATAAAAACGTAAAAAAAAAATAATCAAATGCCTCATTTGAGAAAAACTGAAATAAGATGGTTACTTTTAGAGATAGACTTCTCATTTCAAACACCTGAGTAGAACAGCTCATTCCAATAGGTTAATTTTAGGATTCTGAAAGAATAGAGTCCAAGGATAGTTTTTGACGCCCAGCCTGTAGCTCTTTAAAAACTGGGAATTATGTACATTTTCATTCACAGAAATTTTCCCAGGGTTATTTGTAAGTGAGCAAGGACTTGGTGGTGTTACTGGGCTCTGTACGATTGCTCTCCCCACATGAAATGCTCTTTTTCCACTGTACTGTTTCTAGATGAATGTGATTTACTGACGTAATTTCTGTAACTCTGCCGGGAATGTCAATGTTTCTGTTGTGCTTTATCGCTTTAGTCAGAAGTGTAGCCTTTGATTGTCCCACCTTCCCTTGCTTTTCAACACCTTCTTTGTACGTAAAATCATCTTTTAAAATAAATCTTTTATTTTAGGATAATTTTAGATTTACAAGGAAGTTGTGAAGGTAGCACAGAAAGTTCCCCTATGCTCTGCATCCAGTTTCCCCTATTCTTAACATCTTACATTAGGATAGCACATTTGTCACAACTAAGGAACAAAAATTGATACGTTATTAACTGAAGCCCGTAATTTATTCCGATTTCCTTAGTTTTACCCAATGTCCTGTTTCTGCTCCAGGATCTTATCTAGGATACTACATTATATTTATCATCATATATGAAATAATTTTTCAGAGAACATTTTGTCTTTCTTTAATCCATGATATCAACTCAATATTTCCCCAGAATACTCATCTTCCCTGGGGAATGTATGATCCCTTTGCTCCCTTTTAAAATATTTTATTGATTAGAAATTTGACTTTGCTCTGAGCATCTCATTATAAGTAAGGTTATGACACTAAAACTTCAGGAGAGGGAGAAAGAAGCCAAAAAACCAAAACTCCTCTCTGCCTCAGAGGCCAAGTGAGTCGGTCAGCACTTCAGGCTTAGTGCTCAGGGCTTTCCTAAGCCCCACACAATGGGAAGACCCCAGAGTGAGATAAAGTGGCATCCATCCATCCATTTGCCTGCTTCCCCTCATCAGAGTAAATTAGTTCAGAATCCCCTGAGCAGTTTTTGCTGATGGAGATGGGAGAAATTATAGCTCCTGAAATCTAGTAGATGGCAGCCTGGTGCCCAAGAGCAGGAAATTATGTCCTAGGTACAAAGCAAGTGGCACAAAACAATGTCCTAGATGGGGAAGAGGAAGGAAAAAGAGAAGTTTGGACTGGAAGCTTCCAGCCTTTGTCCTGAGATATCCAACCACACACATCCACCCCCACAACTGGCCGTGTTGGTGTCTGACTCAAGGCCAGGAGCGAGATTACCTCTATCACCGGGGAGGCAGTGACAGCGTGTTTACCGATAAAAGAGGATAATTAATGGCAGGCAAAAGTTTTAAAATCATTATATTAAAACTTTACTTTTTAAATTATTGTGCCCAGGACCAAGCTCTAGTACCAGGCCAGTTTCAGAGAGGCTGTGCCTCGGTTTCACTGACATTACCTAAAAGGAAAGCTGAGAGAGCAGGAAGGGACCGTTGCCAACTCTCCATTGTTCAGAGGGGCCTGCTTGGCTCAGTGCCAGGCCAAACAGCTCTGCCAAGATCTCTGAGGCCTGGCCACCTCCCAAGTCTGGCCAGCCCCACTTTCTCCGCTCTGATGTCACTAACCACTTCCATTCTTTCCACTGCACTGCTGCTGTCCACCAACCACTTCTATATTTGTGATAATCCTGGGAAATCACTGGGTTTGCTCTCAGAAAATCTGAGTTGATAAAGTAGTTTGCAGCAAGACAAAACTCCTGCCCGGTAAATTATGAAAACTCTATTTAAGGGCGCCAGAGAGCCCTTTGAAACAACCAGGACTGGGGGCCTCAAGATTCTGAAGCAGAGTCGAGTCAGTCACTTTCTCTCTGGAAACAGTGGCTGATTCTGGGTGCAGGAAAAGAAACTGAGCTTTCTCTGGGCAGAGACCACTGTGGAAAAAGAGAAACCAATAGAGATTGTGGTAGACGCATGGGGCTGAAAATTCGAAATTGGAGACTTGATGGACTAAGATCCTGGTGAGGAGAATGAGTCAAAGAGCTGAACCTAGCACATAGGTAGTTTGCCCTTTGAGATATTTACCTAACTCTGGGAGTTTAAGAATCTAAGCAAGAAGTTTCTGAAAAGCATATTTGAATTATTGGTAATCTTGCTGTACTGAGGAGACAAGGATTAGAGCTCAGGATCAGCCAGAAGGAGGGGTCTCAATGAGCACATCGGGCTCTTATTGTTGGCATTGGAGGTATAATTGCCAGAGAAAGTACAGGACATGCCCAGCTCAGTTTGAATCTCAGATCAACAAATAAACAATTTTACATTCTAGATATGATCCATGAAATAATTAAGACATGCTTAAATTAAAAAATTACTTGTTGTTTATCTGAAATTCAAATTTAACCAGGCATTCTGTATTTTTATTTTTGAATCTGTCAACCCTGCTTGGTGGACTTGTGGTGAGCAGAATAGTGGCCTCTAAAGATGCCGTACTCTATTCCCCAAACTTATGCGCACATTACCCTACCTGGTAAAACGGATTTAGCAGATGGGATTAAGTTAAGAATTTTGAGATAGAGGGATTACCCTGGAATGTCTGGGTGGACCCAATCTAGTCACAAGGGTCCTTGTAACAGATAGACATGAGTATCAAAGGCAGAAAAAGGCAATGTTACCACAGAAGTAGAGAAAGAGAGATTGGAGGCTGCTACACTGCTGGCCTTGAAGATGGAAGAAGGGGCCACAAGCCAAGGAATGCAAGGAGCTGCTAGAATCTAGAAACGGTAAGGAGATGGATTCTTCCCTAGAGCTTCCTGAAAAGAAGGCAACCCTGTTCACATCTTGATCTTAGCCCAGTGAAACCTATGTCAGACTTCTCATGTATAGAACTGTAAAAAAGTAAAAGTGCTGTTTCAAGCCACTAAGTTTGTGGTAATTTGTTATGACAGTGATACAAAACAATAAGGCAACAATAGAGCTATTTCCTAGGAGGAAAGTAACTCAAAGATAAAGAGAATCTTACTAAAGCTTCAACTCAGCTTCTGATTATCTTAGCACATACTTGGACTAAGACACTATCTGCCAAGACAGAGTGAGTGGTGACATCTCTCTGGAGGAAGATAGCATCATCTGGAAACTCTGAAAAGTTTTATTAGCAATGTCCAGCATTAAATAACGAACTTGCTAGACAGAACCATATGACCGAAACTGTGAGGAAAAAACTGACAACAAAAACTGTCTCATAGTTGATCCAAATACAGGAATTAGCAGACAAGGACCTTTTAGCTATGAGTAATATGATTAACTAGAAGAGTTAAATGTGCTGAAAATAGATTTTAAAAATGAAAAAATCTCATCAAAAAATGAAGTCTTCCAAAAAATAAATATTCTTGAACTGAAAAACCAAAAAAAATCAATAACTGGAATTATGTACTCAATAGATGGATTTAATAGTAATTTACACGTGGTAGAAGAGAGGGTTAGGGAACTCAAAGACAAGTCAATAAAAAATATCCAAACTGAATATGTGGAAAATGAAAAAGAACTATAAAAGCATGTGGGACGTTATAAAAGGATCTGACATTAGTGTAACTGGAATTCCAGAGGGACGAGAGAGAGAATGGGGTAGAAGTAATATTTTAAGAGAAAATGATCATGAATTTTCTAAAGTGATAAGAAACATCAAACCACAGATTTGAGAAGCTCAGCAAAATGCAAGCAGGTTAATGCAAGACCTATGGGGTGAAAATTTTAAGACGCTGTTGAAAGACAAACAAGGAGACGTGAACAAATTAAAAGATAGAACCTGTTTTTGGATAGAAAAATTCCCTCCCATAAAGATGTCAATTCTCGGAGCCACCTCATGGCGCAGTGGTTAAGTTTGCGCACTGTGCTTCAGTGGCCTGGGGTTCACCAGTTCAAATCCTGGGCAAGGACCTACACACTGCTCATCAAGCCATGCTGTAGTGGCAACACACATACAAAATAAAGAAAGACAGGTACTGATGTTAGCTCAGCGACAATCTTCCTCAAGCAAAAAGAGGAAGATTGGCAACAGACGATAGCTCAGGGTCAATCTTCCTCATCAAAAAAAAAAAAAAAAAAAAGACGTCAATTCTCCCTAGGTTAATTTTAATTCGTAAATTTAATGATATCTTAATTTTAATAAAACAGTAAGGTTTTTTCCCTGAAACTGGACAAAATTAATTATAAACTTTATTTGAAAAGATAAAGAAGCAATAATAGAAACAGAAAACCATAAAAAAGAACCATGAGGGGAATTTAGCTCTACCAAATACTAAAATATATATAAAGACTAAAACTAAAAGAACACTGTGTTAGCATGTGCATAAACAGACCGATAGACAAAATAGAAAATTCAGAAATAAATTCAATGCAAGTAAACATTTAGTATATGACAGAGGTAGCATTGCAAATCTGTGGGCAATGGTGGACTTCTTATCAGGTAGTGCTGGGATAACTGGATAAAAAAGAATGAAATTGGATCCATTCCTCATAACCATACACCAGGATTAATTTAACATCAATCAAGGGTCCAAATGTAACCCATCTGTATAAGTTCCAGAAGAAAACTAAATGAACTACCCTTAACCTGGGATGGGAAAACTTTACAAACTATAACTTAATAGCAAGAGGCAATAAGGGAAAATAATTGATAAATTGGATTACTTTTAAAAAGCTCTTATGTGACCAAAGCACTGAAACAAAGTAAAAAGCTCAATGACAATAAAAGAAAATATTTGCAACATATCACAAAGTGTAAATATCCCTAAAATTCAAACTTATAAAAATAAATAACATGACTAACAACTCTATAGTTTATGTATATATTGCAAAATTAAGGTTAAAAAGCCGTTCCTAAAATAAAATCAAAATTAACAAATGAATCTATGTATTGAGTTGTTGACTTAATTACAGAGAAGAGTATTTCAAATGACATTAAAACAGTATACTTTGACAGTACATCTATGGTTGGAATATATCCTAAGGTAAGAAGAATTACAAGGGAATTTTAAACTATTTTCAGCAATCATATCAATAGTACCAACAGTACATTTGTTACTGTGAAACTATTATATTTAGGAACCAACATTTTCAGCTTAAGACAAGATATAAATATAAAACAGAAAAAGTTAACACTACAGAATAATAAATTTGATTTGGAAATATTTGAATTAAACTCATATTTATATCTCTAAAAATAAAATGCATTTTGCACTTGTGTCTTTTAGAAATGCCAAGAAACAATGATCCATCTAGTCATACCGACCACTTCTAACATCCAGACTGTGGTCTCTAAATAAAATTTCCCAGTAAAATAAGACAGGACTGCTTGGGGAAATGGGCGATGCCAGATCCGGGGCGGAAAAGGTTCAAGATGAATCAGGAATATTTTGTTGTATCCAGAAAACAAGGGAGTTATTCAAGATTACTGGGGTCATGTTAAAAAGATTTAGTAGCCAAATTGCAGGTAATTCCACTGGCCAAAGATGAAATGATCTGAATGTTAAAAAGGAGAGTAATGATAATGGGTGGAAACATATTAAATATGTTAAGATCCATGCATTCATAATAACATCAAAAAATAAAAACTACAACAACATTATTGGTCATCTTTGAAGAATGCTAGGGAAGCAATACATTATTCTGAAAACTGGTAAAGAGAAAAATGTAAACATTTATATTGTCTTTCCTACCCATGTGATACCTAAGAGTAATCAAATGCTTGATGAGTGCAAGTTTTTACTTTTAAAAGAATTCCAGAGAATAAATAAAAAAGAAATGATAGAATTATAATATTAGTATTTTGCAAACCCAATGAAATAATGGATCTAGCAGTAATTACCAGTGGCTGTTAAAACCATTGGGCAAACTTTATAAAGAGTGAATCAGGCTGACATACTCCAACCCACTAATCAGTCTCAATGTCGCCAAAAAGAGAAACAACCACAGAATATCTGCCTCTTGAAGATGCTGGGGAAAGCACACGACATCATCTCTAGGGTGTTCTTAACAAAACATTGAATCTGAATCTAAAATGCCTCTGGATCTAGCTACCACTTTACAGGAAATACACAAGATAAAGGTAAAGGTTAAAAACATGGCAATGCAAGTAGTAAAATCCAGAATGTAAGAGGCCCTACAGAACAAATAATACAATTTCTTTACTAAATGAATTGCAGTAGGAGAGAGAGAGAAACTATAGATGCAATATGAGACATATCAACCAAAGGCACACAGCAAGAACTCTTGGGAGAAGAAACACAGTGACAAAGAGTTTCTAAGGTATCTGTGATTGAGGACAGCCTGTGTCGTCTGCAAGTAAGTGCTGTGTGAAGTCACAGCTGCAAGAGTCAGAGTGGGAGGCCTCAGAGAGGAAAGCACAGAGAGAGAGAGAGCCAGAGTGGATACCCTCACATCAAGTCTTCCCTCCTTCAACTCATGCTCAAGGCCTACCTGGCTTGAGCAATGTACGTGTACGTTTCGGGCACATATGGGGTGTAGGGTTCAATGCGTGTTACCCCGGTCTAGGAATTGCCACTCACCCTACAGGTAGCCCAAGGTTAAGCTCCCGTCGTTGCAGACTTTGAACTCTGTGTCTTTATTCAGTTCAGATCTTATCGCCTACCTATATAAGTTAGATACCGCAGGAAGCATGTTCACATACATTACCTCATTTAATATTCACATTACCCTAATTTAGGTATTATCTTACTTTACAAATAAGAGAACAGACTCCAAGATGTTAACGACGTGCTAGATCACATACGTAATAAGGGACAGAGCCAAACTTCTAACTACAAATTCTAGGTTCTTTCCCCTTAAAGCCCTTATAATTGGGGAGAAATTAGCCTCTATTGGGCTGGCCTGACTAATTCTTTCCTAATGAATGATGACAAATGTCACACCCTCCCGCCTACCCTGAAATTATCTCTATGCTCAGGGCAGTCCTATAAGACATCATCAAAGTAGACCTCTTGGGGAAACTTTTTTCTCCTTCTCTCATAATTTTTATTTTGGAGTTGAAGGCAAAAAGAGAACTTTTTTCTCTCCAATCATTTTGAGACATTCAGATCAAAATGACACCCTTGTCAAAGTCTTCTTAATGCTGTGCTCAGAGCTACACAAATGCAGACAGCTGATGGAGGGGAGAGGAGGGGTGAAGAGGAGGTGTCCCTGAATTGATTAGAGATTGCTCAAAATGGATCATGTTCAACTGAATGATCTTCATTCTCCCCATTGTTTTCCATTCTGATGGAGTAGCATCTGACTGGTAGGTGGAGATTATTTTGCATCTTTTTTTGTGTAGTTGCCAATTCTCCCCACTTGCGTCTTGTCATTTGCAGGCACAGCCTCCTCTGAGGAGATTACGTGCATCTGTGCGGGAGTGGGGCTACTCAGAGTAGCAGCCCCCCAACATGGAATATAAGCCTGAAAGGTGAAAACTAAAGTTTTCAAGAAGAACTTGGGCAAAAATTACTTGTTGCTTGTTCTAATAGTGGTTAAAGAGAAAACCGAGAAGGGAGTTTAATAAAGATACACTAAACTATGTTTCAGAGAACATGACCTGTGCCCCAGAGCTTCCAACTGCATTTTTATGAAATTGAAATGACAAGGCCATCTTTGCTGGAGAGTAGATCACGGAAGTGGATTGAGGTGGATAGATATTCCACATAAGCTTGTTTCCTTTTTGATATTCAGCTACTAAATGCATTAGGATGGGCAGTTCAACTTTGTTATTGAATCTGTAGAATTTCCCATATTACGCATTCTTCACAGGGCAGAGATCACAGCAAAAAGCAAAATGGCGCCCTGAATTCAGCCAGGACTTGGGCCCCTCATTTCTATTGTTCAGTGTTTTCTACCACCTTGCGACTCAAGGTTACAGAATAGATTTTGAAGAAAATATTTTGTTTCTATCACTTATGACCATACCAGTGGATATATTTATAAATGAGACAAACTTTGAAATGATATGAAAAATCAAAACCAGGAAACTAAATTATTAATGTATTAGCTTATCCATAACAATAATGGTCCCAACACACGCACAGTACCAATCCCCAATAGTGGCATAAAGCTCCAGAGGCTCCCTGCTTTCGGTCCTTTGCGCCTTGTTGGTTATTGCTTTCCTTGTCCTCACCATGAAAACTCAGAGTATATGAGCCCGAATACAGCAACAATTATGTGATTTCAAAAGAAAGCTCTTTCACAGCTAGAATACCATTCTGTCAGGAATTAGCTAAAGATGATTTGGGAGACTCCTTCAGATTTTATAATAGAAACATATAAATAGGTAAAGACCTATTTAATAATGTGAAGGCAGTATTTGCCCATTTTCTGCCTGAACAAGATTCCTTTAACCTCATGTCGTCAGTTAGTTATCAGAAAATTAGCAGGTAATCATCTCTGTTCAGGTAAGTTCTTAGCTCAGAGGCAAGCATGAACATGACTGAGTATGCATGGCGCTCGAATTTATGGTTCCACTTGCAGACTCGCTGTTCGGACCACTTGACATCAGCAGTGTCTTTTTTGTAATATTTGCTTTAAGGAGTATAGTTTCTATTTAAGGAACTACCATAAGCAAAGGAAAGAGTGAAAAGGAGTTCTCATAATTTGTCCAAAAGCTTGTCAGTTATGCTAACTCAGTTTAGAAATTGAACCAACGAAAAGCAAGCTTACCTAGCATCTTTTGGCACAAAGGATATCCACTCTTGGATTTCGGCCTTAAGGTCTTCAAAATTTTTATTTGACAGAATACCCAACATTCTTATTTCATTGAATGTGTCCATTCAAACATTTTATGAAGACTTGCTCATTTAGAGGAAATGAATTACCATGGCAATGATCTTGGACAGGAGAGGGGAGGGAAGAAGAGGAGATAAGGAGAAGAGGCATTTGCTCTTTAACAGGATGTAAATAGGCAGGGCTGTTTTTAAACACTCCATAAACGGATCTAATTGTCATCTAATCTCAATTAAAAATCACCTCTTATTGTGGGGAAACCTAAATCAGGAAGCTTCCACATACTGTACGTGGGTAGAGTATACATGGATAGAGTGCTTTCTTCATAGTACTTTTCTCAGCGCAAATCCAGGTATGTCATAGGTGCTTAATGACTCTTGGTTGTGTGTACTAACTAATTAGCCAGCCTTGGTGGTCTAGTGGTTAAGATTCAGTGCTCTCACTTCCGTGGCCTGGGTTCATTTCCCAGTCAGGGAACCACACCACACGTTTGTTGGTTGTCATATTGTGACAGCTGCGTGTTGCTGTGATGCTGAAAGAGATGCTACTGGTATTTCACATACCAGCAGGGTCACCCCTGGTGGACAGGTTTCAGCAGAGCTTCCAGACTAAGACAGACTAGGAGGAAGGACCTGGCCACCCACTTCTGAAAAAATTGGCCGTGAAAAGCGTATGAATAGTAGCAGAGCATGGCCTGATAGAGAGCTGGAAGGTGAAGGGATGGCACTAAAGGACCAAGCAGGGTTCCCTCTGCTGTACACAGGGTCGATGGGAGTCAGAATCGACCAGATGGCACTAACAACAGCAACTCATTCATTCACTCATTCACTAACTAATTGTAGGATTTCAAATCAGAGGCCCTAATTTTAAAAAACATATCATAGAAAAGATAACACTCATGAAACCTACACTCTGAATTCAAAATATACTATCGTTTTATAATATTTGCTTCAATTTATTTTCATGAAATAAAACATTACTAGAAAAAGCTGAAGTTCTCTACATTTCAATCTCAACCCTCTTCTCCCTTCCACAGAGGGAATACTAGATATTCATTTTCTAGGAACCAATATTGGTTTGTACTTAGAGAAAGTCAAAGAGAAAATACAATCAGAGGGACTTCTGTTGACTATAATTATAATATTTGGAGCACTTCCTAAGATGTAGGAACAAACTGATAGTGATCATGAAAAGCACATATAAGCTCAAAATATGAAGATATTGTATAACTTTAAAAAATGTGTGTTTGTGTTACTATAAAGCCTCCTTTCGTAGGTGCAAAGAGTCTGAAACAAAGATAAAAACTGTATACTCAGACCAATGAATGTGATTTTCCCACTGTACCTCTAAATGAAGCATTTCAAGTTGAAGAATAGAAGGTGTGAAAAATGATGAGGGCACAGAAGATTCTAAGTTTTTTCAAAGCATTTAGGAGATGCATTTTATAAAGCATTTATAACGCTTTGTGCAAGGCATTTAGAAAGCCATCAGATCTTGTTGAAATGTCATTTTCTGAGGAAGCGTTCCCTGATCTTTCAAACCGAGACAGGTAACCCTGTCATTCATTCTTGTTGTACATTTTTATATAACTTATCACAATTGTAACTAAACTACTTTGTGAAAGCATTTCTTTGAAGTCTGCCTCCCATTATTTTGTAATTTTCGTGACAATAGCATCACATCTGCTGTGGTCACTGATGTGTCGCCAGCCCCCCCAGCATAACTAATTTTTGAAAGAAAGAGAGAGAGAGAGAAAAGAAAGAAAGAAAAAGAAATTGTTGAACATTTGAATTGGAACAGTGCCCATGTTAGGATATTTAATGCAAATGCTTAGTTGGCAAACAGCACATTCTTATTATTTCATCTAAGCCCAATGATCAGGCTCGGTATCGCTGTTCTCAGACAAGTTCTGTGAGTTCAGACTTCTATCCTTGCAGACTCTGCTCAAACTGCTGACTTAATGCTTCTTGTATTTCAGGTTGATACCCTCTGCTACCCCTGTAAGTTCCATATTCTTACAGGCTCCCAAAAATAATTCTCTCTCAAGTCTTGTACCCATTTTAAGGATTGAAGTGTTGGAAGGAAACTGGAGCCTGGGCAAGCCAAAAAGCCAGGATTAACCAAGCAAAGAGAGCCCAATGACCCAGGTGGTTGGTGTATAATTCACTGTCAGATAATAGCAGCTCTTCGTCATCTATCCTTCAATTTCCTTGTTCTTTTTGTCTGGCTTTGTGGGGTTTTTGAGATATAATTGACCTATAACGTTCAGTAGGTTTAAGGTGTACAAGTGTTGATGTGATTCATTTTTATATTGCAATGTGATTACCACCATAGAGTCAGCTAACATCTCCATCAGGTCACATCATTGTCATTTCATTTTGTGGTGAGAACCTTTGGGATCTAGTCTCTTAGCAACTTTGAAATGTTTAATACAGTACTGTTGCCTATGATCACAATGTTGTGCAATAGAGCTCCAGAACGTATCCATCTTCTAACTGCAGGTTTGTACCCTTTGGCCAGCATCTCCCCAATTCCACCCCTCCCTCCACCCACCCCCTGGCAACTACCATTCTACTCTCTGTTTCCAAGAGTTTGGCTTCTTTAGATTCCACATATAAATGATATCATGCGGTTATTTGCCTTTCTCTGTCTGGACTTATCTCACTTAGCATAATACCCTTCAGGTCCCTCCATGTTGTCACAAATGGCAGAACTTCCTTCTTTCTCTTGGCTGAACAACATTCCATTGTGTGTATATATACACACATATCATATATATAGTGCAGATATCTTCAGTATTCTGTTTTCATTTCCTTTGTATATGTACCCAGAAGAGGGATTGCTGGATCATATGGTAGTTCTATTTTTAATTTTTTAAATTGAGATAACATTGGTTTATAACATTATATAAATTTCAGGTGCACATCATATTTCAACTTTTGTATACAGTGTATTGTGTTCACCACCAAAAGTCTAGTTTCCATCTGTCACAGTACAAATGTCCTCCTTTACCCCTTTTGCCCTCCCCCCACCCCTTTCCCTTCTGGTAACCACCAATCTGTTCTCTGTATCTATTTGTTTGTTTGTTATTTTTCTAAATTTTCCACATATGAGTGAAATCATATGGTATTTGTCTTTCTCTGTTTGACTTACTTCTCTTAGCATAATACCCTCAGGGTCCATCCATGTTGTCACAAATGCAAAATTTCATCTTTTTTATGGCTGAGTAGTATTCCACTGTATATATACCACATCTTCTTTATCCATTCACCTGTCAGTGGCCACTTAGGTTGTTTCCATGTCTTGGCTATTGTAAATAATGCTGCAATGAACATAGGGGTGCATATATCTTTTCAAATTACTGTTTCCGTGTTCTTTGGATGAATACCCAGAAGTGGAATAGCTGGATCATTTGGTAGTTCTATTTTTAATTTTTTGAGAAGTCTCCATACTGTTTTCCATAGCAGCTATATCAATTTACATTCCCACCAGTAGCGTATGAGGGTTCCCTTTTCTCCACATCATCTCCAACACTTGTTATTTCTTGTTTTATTAATTATAGCCATTCTGGAGGGCCTGAGGTGATACCTGATTGTGGCTTTGATTTGCGTTTCCCTAATACTTAGTGATATTGAACGTTTTTTCATATGCCTGTCGGCCATCTGTATATCTCCTTTGGAAAAATGTTCAGATCCTCAGCCCATTTTTAAATCAGGTTGCTTGTTTTTTTGTTGTTGAGTTGTATGTGTTCTTTATATATTTTGGAAATTAACCTCAGATATATGATTTGTAAATATCTTCTCCCAGTCGGTAGATTGTCTTTTCATTTTGTTGATGGTTTCCTTTGCTGGGCACAAGCTTTTTAGTTTGAAGCAGTCTCATTTGTTTATTTTTCCTTTTGTTTCCCTTGCCTAAGGAGACATATCCAAAAAGATATTGCTAAGACTTATGTCAAAGAGCATACCGTCTATGTTTTCTTCTAAGAATTTTATGTTTCACTTCCTACATTCAAGTCTTCAATCTATTTTGAGTTAATTTTAGTGTATAGTGTAAGATAGTGGTCTACTTTTATTCTTTTGCTGTCCAGTTTTGTGGCTGTCCAGTTTTCCCGACACCAATTATTGAAGAGATTTTCCTATGTCCATTGTATGTTTTCAGCTTCTTTGTCGAAAATTAGCCATACATAGATGTGCGGGTTTCTTTCTGGGCTCTCAATTCTGTTCCATCGATCTGTGTGTCTGTTTTTCTGCCAGCACCATGCTGTCCATAAATGTGTGGGTTTATAAGTTTCAAAGTATACTTTGAAAATATTTTTAATTTTTTAAGGAAATTCCATACTGTTTTCCATAGTGGCTGCACCAATTTACATTCCTACCAACAGTGCACAAGAGTTGGTTCTCTTTTCTCTATGGCTTCACCAACACTTGTTTTTCTTGTCTTCTTGATGACAACCATTCTAACAGGTGTGAGGCGATTCTCATTGTGGTTTTGATTTGCATTTCCCTGATAATTAGTGATGTTGAGCATGTTCTCATGTATCTGTTGCCCATTTGGATATCCTTTTTTGAGAAATGTTTATTAAGTTTCTCTGCCCATTTTTCAATCGGATTATTTGTTGTTTCGTTATTGAGCTGTATGAATTCTTTATATATTTTGAACACTAACCCCTTATCAGATATATGTTTTGGAAGCATTTGCTCCTATTTCATAGGTTGCCTTTTCATTTTGTTGATTGTTTCTATTACTGAGCATAATCTTTTTAAATTGATGTAGTCCCACTTGTTGATTTTTGCTTTTATTGCTTGTGTTTTTGGTGTCATACCCAAAAAATCATTGCTGAGGCCAATCTCAAGGAGCTTTGTTTTTTTTTTTTTTTGAAGAATCTGATGACATACTTCAAAGGATACGGAGATAACTTGGTTAATGAAATACCACTCACTAAAACAAAATATCTGTTCTTGCATTGGTTCAACAACAGACACCAACATTTCCCAGGGAAAAGAAGTTTTATTGATCCTTCTAGAGCTCATGATGAGGTCTGGAGAGGAAAGAACTTCAGGGCCCTGGCATTACTCTTGCTCAGTTGCAGCTCTTCTATGGAAGACTGGAAGATGACATAAAAGCAACTGGAAACACACTTGTTTTATTTCTCTTGGCATTTTTAATTTTTGTGTTAAAATACCAAAGGAAATTGTTCTTTCAATTATCTATTTGTTCTATAACTTTTTCCTGAACTATGCAAGATCTGAAGATAGAGTGGTGAGCAAAATATACGTGGTCCCTGCCCTTGTGGATTTTCTAATCCGAAGGAGAAGATTGAACTAATAAAACAAGTAGAGAGAGGATCCAGTTTGGCTGGGAGGGTAATTGGAGAGGTCCTCCTCAAGGAAATGATGTTGAAGCTGAGGGATGACAGATGTGTGGGGTTGGTCAGGCAGTTGGGTTGTGGTGGGGGGAGGGTGAAACATTCTGGGCTAGGTGAGGGAGGAAAGATCTTGACCTCTTGAAAGAAGACCAGGGTTCTAGAGGTTACTAGGCAAGGAATACAGTGGCAGAAAGTCATATTGGACAGATAGGCATTGTCCAGGTAATGCTGACTCTTGTAGGCATTGATAAGGATTTTGGGTTTCATTCTAAGTGCAACGGAAAGTAACTAAGGCTTTTGAGCAGGGGAATGATAAGATATGCCTTATGTTCATAATCACTCCGGCTGCTGTGTATGAAATGTATTGGAGAATGCAAAGAGTAGAGATAAAGATACCTACTCAAGGTATTGCACTAGTCAGACAAAATGTGATGATGACTTGGACAAACATGTCACCGAAGACAGAAAGGAGGAGCAAAATTTGATGTATATTTGAGAAAACAAGTGACAAATCTACTTGATGGGACTGTATGCAGGGAAGATGGGAGGGAAAGTCAAGATGCCTCTCAAGTTTCTGTTTGAAGAATTGTAGTGACGCTTATGAGTTTATGAGAAAAGAGCTGGTTTGTGGGTAAGGAAGGCATAAGACTTCTGAGACACATTTTTGGTATAAGGAACTCTGTCAACTCACCACTTTCAAAGAGAACACATTCTTGGCACAAAAGCACAAGAGGCCACCACGGCCAATGACCTCAACAGGTGGGCTTGCAGACAACTGTACTCGAGTCTCCCTTAGATGCCTTCCATCTTTTCAGCTAGAACATTTAACAACCTTTTCCAATCTCACAGAAACTATGAGTTGGGAGGGAATTTAAGGAGACAAAAAAGATAATTTTCCTTAAGCTAGCTCTTTTCATCTGCCTAAGAAGTAGTTTCCAGAATGAAATATTTGAGTAAGGGAACCAAATAAAGAGGCTAAAACATTTTCTTTCTCATTTTGAGGGGGGTTTCTACAGGCAGACCACACTATGACAGCTATTTTGAAATGTTAATTTCGAATGCATGTTTTCTTTCAATGATCACTTTAATGTGATCATTTAATATATGAATACCAAAGATCATAGATACATATTGCTAAATCCTACACTACCAGGTTCCCTTGCTAGTACAAAAAAATAAATAGCGTTGACTATATCTAAAAGTATTTACCTTTTTGTCTTCTGCACAGAGAATGGCTTGTATGATACTTAATCAAATCAAGAGATTTCACAGTGTCCTATAGCATACGACACAAATGCAATAACCTTGAGAAAGCAAATCAAAAATGCTCCGAGTTCTCTCCCGAAGTAGTATTTGGAAACTTAGAGAGCATAAGATCTATAGCTAAGTTTTCTCATGAGCTGGGAACCTCGAAACAACATATTGTTCAGTCAGTTGAAATCACTGCAGTGAGAATATTCTTTAAATGAAAATAAATTGCAATCATTACCTGGATTTTGAAACTTGTTCAACATAATTTCTATACGGTCCAAAAAAACACATGGCTTAGACCTGCAAATCTAGTAAACACTTAGAACTTAATGCTGCTGATAGAGGCTTATCTCTTCAGGCTTGTCAACATAGCCTACTGAATGATAATCCTAATTAAAACCCTAATTATGTTTCTGCTCAGAGTATTTTTAGATAGCCTTAACATTTAATCTGTTTAGTCTAGTTTTACAGGTGGCTGTAGATTAAAAACAGGTTTTAAAATAAGATATGACTATTACATTTCTAATAATAGGTGATTGTGGTCCCAGAGCCACTTTTTATTTAGTGATGCGTGGAAGAACCCTTTGATGATGGTAATTGTGCCCGCATGCCCTATCCCTACACTGGGAAAAATAGGCCTCCCTTTGTAGTCAGTGCCTCATTTCTACCATATAAACTTTAGCCTTTTCAGTTCAGGATCTTGAGTTTCTTTTATTCTTTTCCTCTAAAATAACCTACCTTTTAAATTCTGCCCAAATCCTCTGGTTACCTGTGCCCAGGGACACTTGTCCTGATTTTACCTCCATGGCCTTGCTACCCTTTAATGAAAAAGTCACATGCTTTCAAGGTGGCTTCTCAAACTTGAGCTTGCATAAGACTCACCCAGGGAACTCACCAAAAATGCTAATTCCCAGGCTGCTGTCAGAGCACTTCCACCTCCATCTGCCTTTCAGGGCTCTGGAAATCCAGACTTTAAACAAAAAATCTCAGACGGTTTTTGGACAGATTTTGAGAAACATTGCTTTACAAGACTCATTTTTCATTTCCAAACACACAGTTTCACATTTTCCGTCATGCTTATGGTTGTTTTCCATGAATGACAACATCCCATAATTATAAAGCATTAGACAAGTAGACAAATATAAAGTGTTATTTTAATTATTTTTAATATTTTTCTGGGATAAATGTGGCTCTACCTCAAATCGATCTGATTCTTCCCTCACTTTACAAGTGAGAAGAAAGGAAGGAAACACCAGAACTTATACAAAGGCAGGGAGGGACTCTGGGTGAGTTCACCGGCTGGACTTGAGGTAGCCTGTGGCTCCACCATCCCCACCCAGAGACAGACTCAGTTCCCCAGTGTCCCCTGAGGCCCTGACGGTTCTGATGCAGATAGGCCATTAGCCACATCTGACAAACAAGGGCACAGGACGCTCATCCTCTCCATTTGCCTGACATCTTGTCAGGTCCCATGCTTTTTCATCCAAGACTTCACACAATATCCAGACTTCAGCTTGACAAAGTCATACATTTATGCCTTCTAAGTGGCTGATTCCGTCTTCAAAAGAAGATAAGTCTAAGGGCAAGTCAGGATTTACTTTTTTTTTTTTTTGCAAGGGCAAAACCAGGACAGCCTTACAGCTGTCCAGGGTCTACGCAGCATTTCTGAAGAGGATGACCTCAAGGGACACTGGTTTGCAAAGCCAAAAGCTTTGGCAGCTTAAAATATTAATTTAAGCCATGATAAGAGGATTTTTTTTTAGCACTAAACAGCACTTGAGCTATGACCTGAGCATGAGTGCATTCTATAGTACGTGCCCTTAGTAATGGTACCTCTTACACTCCTATACTATTCAGAAAGAGTGAGTCAGCCATTCACCAAATATTTACTCACAAGCTTTAATTGAAAATCTACTGTGTACTAGGTAACAAAGAGACAGAGAGTAATAAGAAGCAATTCTGGCCCTCGAGAAAAAACCCTCTAGTTAGGGAAACATTCTACATGTGCTAAAATAGAGGGAAGCATGGGTTACCACCCGGAGCAGGGGAAAATAGACAGAGAGGAGAAAGTCATCAAAGTGGGCTTTCCAAAGAAGGGTCCCTCAGAACTAAGTTTTGAAGGAAAAATAGAAGTTCGCCAAGAGGATTATGTTCAGGGGAGGTAGTGGTTGACATCCCAGGCAAACACTTTGTATGTAAGAAATGGAAGTTCAAAAGAATATGGTTTAATTGGAAATGCAAGTAATTTTCTAATGCTAGAGAAGAGAGGAGGAGCCACATTAGATCATGTAGAGTCTAGTATTTTTCTGATAGGCTATGGAGAACCTTGGAAGGTCTTTAGGTAAGGGATAAATAAAGTAGAACTTGGGTTCATTCACTGTTGATTTGCTTCCACAAATATTTATTACAAACTTGCTATACGCTAGGCACTATGCCATAGTGAGCACTGAGAACACAATGCTGAAGAAGACAGAAATTGTCCCTTGGGAGCTTCAATTCTGATAGGAAAGACACACAGTAACCAAATAAACAACAGGAAAAGAAAAAATAGTCACCACGTGGTAAGTACTAAAAAGAACATAAAGATGGATATGTGAGAATAATGGGGAGATGTTCTTATGGTTAAAATGATTGAGGTAAGCTTCTCTTAGGACCTGATATTTAAGTTGAAGTATGGCAGGAACAAATTAGGATTTGGGTTCATTTATTCATTTACTTCAACTAATATTTATTATGTATCAACTTTGGGGTGATTTGAGAGAAGAAATGGGTGAAGCACATTTGAGGAAGAGGTAAGAAGAAAGAAAAATGCCCTGAAGTAAGAAAGAGCTTGGCAAAAGACCAGACTGTCAGGCGGGTGGTGGACAGAGAGGGAATAGCAAGAGATGAGATGGGAAGGGTGGGCAGTGGAAAAGCATGGGAGTTTTGAGTAGAGAGCGACGTGCCTTGATTCCTTTCTGTGAATACATTCTGACAGCTGTGTGGGAAGGAAGGAGCTGGAGGGGTTGAGGGTGAAGCAGGCCGACTAGCTGGGAGGCTATTTCAGGTGAGAAGTGAACACGACTCAGACAAGATAATGACTGTGGAGATGGAGAGAAGCTTTAGTTCGCCCTGGACGCGGGAGGAAGGAAGGAGCCTTGTAAAAATCACCCTGCTGTTTTATGACCCAGCTGGTTAATTATTGCCAGAGCCCAAGCTAGAAACCAGGTCTTCCCACTCCTTGGCACTGGTTTTTCCACTACATGATGCAAACTCTGAAGAGTAAAAAGATTTATAAAGTTTGGGCAAATACCTTTTTTCCTCTCAGTCAAATGACTTTGATTTGAAATGCTGTCAAGGAGTATAACACATCAGCGGCATGGATAATCCAAGTAAAATGAAGGAGAAAAAGTGAGCAATGATTATGTCCGATTTTGTATTTTCCTTTTTATCATTCATTTGTTAATTCATAGATGGTTTTATCTGGAATGTATTTACCCTGATGCTTTTGCTATATAAGAATGTGCAATAGGATACTAGGAAGCTCAAATATTTGGCTTTTAATGCTTGTGAGGATGTTAGCTGTGTGCTGAATGGAGAGCAAAATTTGGGTGGGCTCCCTGGCGGTTCTCTGCACCAGTCTTCATAAGATGAGATGTGGAGAAGAAGAAGCATGGCAGTGTCCTGACTAATTCAAAGCACTCCAGGAAGTTGGAAGGATGGTGGGTTTTTTCTGGTTTGTTCATCCTGTGGATCAGGACACCCAGACCTGAGCACATGGGGGAAGGACCAAGCCCCTCTTCAGAAGTCTGGGTGCTTTGATGTCCACCTGTCATCAGGCGCATCTTTTTCTACACCTTTTATTCTTCCAAGGCAGTTGCACTCTCTTTCTTCTTTTCACTCTCTCTCTCTCACACAACCTTGCAATAGTCCTTAACAATACATAAAGGGGAAAGAAGACAAGATATAATGTTCCAGAGAGAAAAATGGGAGAAGACATTTGCTGTTACCATCACCACATGTAAGTGCCATTCATTATGCATTGTTCTTTCAAATTAGTAGCTTCATCTAATTGAGCTATGCTGCTCTCTTGAAAGCTTCTCTATCAATGTCAAAATCAAAGATAGAGGGTGGAGGAAAGACTGTGTTTGGGAAGATGGTATTTTAAATGTGGCTTTATCTAAAGGAAATGCCACTCTTCTTCCATCTGTCTTTGTAAGCCTTTGTTCTTAGTGTGTTGCAAACTCCGCTCGAGTTATTGGTTTTAACAGAAGTTCCAAGAGGAATTCTTCTTGGGAGTTAGACACACAGAGGTGGTGGGTTGAGGCTCATTGTGTGATGTGGAGGAAGCAGAGACCTGTTCAGAGTTCACATTCTGCCACTCAGTCGCTTGGTAATTTAGGTTATATCAGATCAGAAGTAGGTCCTAGATCCCATCCTCGGTGGGTACATCAAGTCACTTCACCTCTCTGGGCCTCAACTTTATCACTTGACATAAGGAGAGCTAAAGGGCATCAATTGACCAGGCATTGAACTGAGTGCCTATGTCATTTAGATCCATAAACTCAGGATTAGTATTCCAATTTTATGATAAAGAAATCAAGGCTCCACTAATCAGCCTAATTTTAAGTCCTGGGCTCTTTCCACTACACTTGTCATCTTCTGTGATTTCTGCAAATATTTCACAGAAAATTCACTTTTTAAAGTTCATATTTATTGCTTATACTGTAACAAACCCAAGAAGTACACTCAAACGTGTTTTATTATACAAGCTATAACATTAGGGACATTATACTCATCACTTCTTGCTGTTACTTTATTGACTTTATGGGGAAAATGTACTAATGCTTCCCCCGCCTGCCTTCTCTGCCTAGTTCAAACAAATCCAGAGATTGGGGGGAGATGTTAAAAACCCATTACCTTGTGTAGCTGCTTGTCTGGTGTATTAGTTATCAATTGCTGCATAACAAGTTATCCCAAATTTAGAGGCTTAAAATAACAACATATGCTATCTCACAGATTCTGTAAGCAGCAATCTGGGCACAGCTTAACTGGTTCTCTGAGTCTCTCCCAGGTTGCAGTCAGGTGTTGGCCAGGGCTGTAGTCATCTAAAGGTTCCACTGGGCAAGGACTGGCTTTCAAGTTCACTCACCTGGTTGTTGGTAGGATTCAGTTCCTCGCAGGCTATTGACTGGAGGTCTCTCTCAGTTCCTTGTCATGTGGGTCTCTGCATTGGGCAGCTCACAACCTGGCAGCTGGCTTCACCAGAGCAAGCAAGCCAGAAGAGGCAGAGAAAATGAGCGCTAGTAAGACAGAAGCCTCGGTTTTTTAATAATCTTATGTCAGAAGTGAGATCTCATTGCTTTTGCTGTATTCTGTTCATTAGAAGCAAGTAATGAGGTCCAGTCTATATTCAAAGGAGAAAATTACACACAGCCACAGACCAGGAAGCCAGGATCATTGGGGATCCTCTTAGAACCAACCTACTACATGTGGTAGACCAGTGTAGTCCAAACATTGTGAAACCAAAACAAAATTGAGAAATGACTTGATGCTGAGGGTAAGAGAACTGATGTCATCTCTAACTTCAAATTCCAACTTTTTGCATTCAGCAGGCCAGCCTCACTGTTTTCATTGATTCAACTTGTAATACATTTCAATTCATACCAATAAATTCCTATCTATAAAATCTGTCTTTATATCTGTGTGCCTATTATGCTTCCATGGAGAGCTTGTTGGGTGGGAGTGAGGGTGTAGAACGTCTCTGTTAAAAAAAAAATGCATGAAATTGTCTGGACTACCTCACGCACCGTGGGAAATGAGGGTATTGGACTTTTAAGTTATACTGAAGTTTCCTTCCAGCTCTAAAACTCATTTTTCTCATCTGTAAAATGGTCAAAGTAATTCTTCCCTGACTACCTCATAGTGTGTTGGCAGAATTAAGCAACTGATAATGGATGTGGATGTGTTTTTTTAAATTATAAAATACTATTTTATAACATGCAATTTAAATTGTCTTTTTTTAAGTTATAAAATACTATTCATCCTGGAGGTTTCCGATGCTGACCCAGCATGCAACTCAAGGGAGCTGCCAGGTTCTCTGACCTGTCTGGAGGGAGGAGAGAGGTAGGTTGGGAAGAGCTCCCTGAAGGAAAAGTCAACAGCATCCAGCAGGTTGCAGAGATTGGTTAGCGGTTCCTGTCGTCCTGAAGTAAGGACCTGTTTCCATATGATGCTCTGTAAATTACCAGGACCCAAGGAGTGCACCTTCAGGACTTGAGTGACAGAAAGTGACTCAGAACTGGGGAGAAGGATGTTTCTTCTAAGGAATCTGGCTAAAAATAATTTGATCATAAGCAACTTAATTCAAAACAAGATGATAGTGATGAAAATCAGCTTGTCTTAGGATGACTATTTGACTTGAATAGGTGATTTCTTAAAACAAAATGAATATTTCTCAAACATTACATTTTTCCTGTATTGATAATTTGGGTTCATCACCAGCAAGTTTTACAGCTATTTACACAAACATTAATTTATTTTTGCTTTTTTAAAAGAATTTATTAGTGGATGGATATATTTCTTTCTTTTTTTCCTGTTTTTCTTCTTTCCAATACATTTTTCTGCCAATGAAATCATTGTAATATGTGGAGTTCATAATAGTGAAAATGTGGCAGCAATTTAAAGGTTGTTTCCCATTCCTTGATATTACAAGTAGTACAAGGCAGGAACATTTTGCTGAAATAATTTTGAAATTAAAAATTATAAAAGTAGAAAAAATTCTTAAGTGACATATATCAATTGATGGTATTTCATTTGGATCATGTTATCATTTCAACCAAAGTATTGTCTTCAGTTCCTTGTTTTCGTGCAAAATGTATTTCAAATGTTGGCATCTTGAGGGAGCCCCAGGATGGAGGGCTTTGGGCAAAGAATCAGTGTCTTTGCCAAGGACGGTAGCCTTGGAGACAGTGGCAAGGCGTCCCCCTTGAGTGATCGCCTGGGCAGCGGGCACTAAGGAGGGCCTGGGGGAGAGCTTGAAAAGCTGATTTACAAATATGTGTAAGATGCCTCCCGGAAGCCCAATAATTATTTAATGAGGCTTTAGGGGAAACTGGACTTCTTGCAATATGCAGCTAAGTTCAAAATGACTGTGAAGTTTAAAGTGTCACTGTTAACGGTCTTATGAAGTTGAGGGAGATCCCAGTTACACAGCTCTAAGAAGTCAGTATTATACTCTTGCTATCGCCCTACTGTTCACTGTAAATAGTGATTGTCAAGGTGGGATACAAAGATGATCCAATGAGCCTAAAACTGCCCTAAAAAATAAAGTCTTTATGAAAAAAGATGTTCCACTGCGGCATGGGAAAATAATTGAACTTTTAATTTTATTTATTATCATATATAAGAAGATAAATGAAATGAAATATACTAATATGTGATACGAGGATTAACACTGGCTTCCTCACTCAGTCCATATGTCCAGGGGTCCCAGGTCTCCAATGGCAGGTGAGCAGTGAAGTCAGTCACCTACCTGCGTGCTGTGAATTGTGATGCGCTGCAGTTTATGTGTCCCATAGTTAAGTGGATTGTACCGTTTAATTCTAACTAAACTGATGCTCCCCCAAATATACAAGTGGTTTAAAAAAGTTTCAACAAATTAAATACAGATAACACTCAATATAATTCTAACAATGAAAGAGCAAATTATCAGTAAGGAAATAGAGCTTCTTCTTCTAATACAAACTTGTATTAGACATAAATGCAAACTTTCCTTTGGTGTAAAGGTGGCATTTCAACAATGAATTATAAAACACCCGCTTTTCAAAAGAAACTCTGGCTGTAGAGAGGACACTGTGAAGCAAATGTCTGGACATGTTTTCATTGTTTTATTATTTTAGTGCCAGAAGCAATGTGTTCCACCTTAAAAACTGGTAACTGCGGGCCAGCTCTGTGGCTGAGTGGTTAAAGTTCCGGGCTCTCTGCTTTTGCGGCCGGGGGTTCACACCTTTGGCTCCAGGGTGCGGACCTACTCCACTCATAGGCCGCGCTGTGGAGGCATTGCACGTACAAAGTAGAGGAAGATTGGCACAGGTGTTAGCTCAGGGCTCATCTTCCTCAAGCAAAAAAAAAAAAAAAAACGAGGAGGATTGGCAATGGATGTTAGCTCAGGGTGAACCTTCCTCACAAAAAAACCCAAAAAACAAACAAAAAAACCTGGTAAATTATACATTCAGGAAACTTGCAAACTTTGCTCTAGCATGTTTAAAAATCCTCCGAAAAACAAGTTTCAGTGGTTTTTAAACACATTTGTTAAAAACGTTAAAACGCAACAAGTTCTGATTAGTTGAAAGAACATTTGATTGACATTGGGGAGGATGGAAAATTACTAGCCACATTTCGACTGAAACATTTATATAATTATTGGAGGGATGGATAAAAGCCTGCCATTATTTATTGAAGCAGCTTGAGATGCTTGTCCTCCACCTAGAGCTGATCATACCCTGGGATACATTTCCCAGCTATGACAGGCTTAAATCAAGTATGTAAATAAACTCAACTTCTATGCTGAACTTCAAATTATTGTATCAGAGGGTGGGAAAACAAGATTTTAAAAATTATAAAGCATATTTATTCTTTTTATTCTCATTAAAATATGACGATTAATGTAAGAAAATACATATTTATAAATAAACATACCTATATTGAAGAGGATGCTAAAGTATTTTTTTGGTAGGAGTGTGAAATGAAAAAGTTTTAGTACCATATATTTAAGACAATAGTGACATCCAATAAATCTGAAATCAAAATGCTAGAAAAAAGAAAACTACAGCCTCTTCCGAACAGCCCATATGTGTATCAATAAAAGTAGCTTCTTCTGTCCGCACTCTGGGTCTTTGTGGCCGGACCGAAACCTGGAGTGAGGGCGATTCAGACTCCCGTACAGACTTGGGGGAGAGGCAGGAGGCCTCAGGCCACAGCCATCATCGCTCTGCAAGGGGTCATGCTCAGGCTACAGATGAGAAATTTATTCCAAAGGGGATTTAAATTCTTAGAGGTGCAGCAAAGGAGAGGGCAGTCCGTACTCCACCATGGTTTTGAGGTGGAAGATAAGAAAAAGACACTTACAAGATTGTTTATGAGTGATTTTCTAGACTAAATTTGCCAGGAAAATGTATGCACTCACCATCTGACCCGAGTGGAGTTAACAAATTGTTCCACCAAGTGGATAACTCTCTTCCCTTCTAGTCCAGGCCTGTATCATGACACATGTGGATTCCTGCAACAGTTTCCTCCTGCTTTCTCCGATGGCAGCTGCTCCAACCACTTCCCATCATGCCCCAAAGCTTGAGAGCATCTATCCATCCATCCTGGGGACCATCATGAGATGGAACTTCCCTAAATGCTGTTCCCTTATTCTACATATGGAGTGGGCCATATCAAATATGACTGCCAAGGCCTTCTGCCATATGGCTTCACCTTCTCTTCTGGCTTCATTTCTTTTGACTTCTCAGTAACAACCCAGCCATCAAATCAGACCAACCACTTCAACATTCCAAAGACACGTCATCCTTACTGCTCTCCTTTCAGAAGATTGTTTCCTTGAAAAACAAACAAAATCCACCATTTCTTCTCTTCCTACCTGAATTTTTCAATATGCTTACTTCAGATTCCATTCCTCTATGAATCTTACCCTATCCAGTCAAGCCCTCATGTACATTGACTCTTCTGGATTTCTACAATGCTTAAAACATGTAAGGCATAATCAAGGATTCTCTTGATTTGTTTGCTATTATTTCACTGTATTATTCCTGTATCTCCAGCTAGATTTTGGGAATAAGTAGACTATTTTTTTACACTTTTATTCTTCATATTACCTATATATAGTAGTTGATCAACAAATTCTATTGATTCATTGATCTCTCTGGTCAAGTATAATTTCCTTTCTCTCTGTCTCCATTTATCTTGTTGAGCTCACTTCCCTTATCTGACGCATTCTTAGGATAATTGAAATATTGTCCTTTCAGCAAAGGTTAAAGGCCAAATTTCAATTCAACACCAGGCTTTGCTCTTTCTGACAGTATCTCCTTCTGAGGCAGAGAGAACTCTGACCCTATGAATGAGACCATTCTTTGTTTAATAAATAAATAAATGAATGCATTTTCAAATACTCTCTGGGAGCTTCATTATTCTGGAAAGAATTAACTTAAAACATAAAAGATAACCACCACCTATACCCTTATGTAAACATAAATTTTTATTAAAGTAGGCTTAAAAATAGACTTCAGATTTCAAATTCTGACACTATCATAAAAGTATTTATATGTGTCCAACTATACTAATTAACAGTTAAAATGTCCTGATCACATTTTCATTCAAAAAATTAATTAAAAAACATTAGGGTCAGGACTCATGAAATTATTGCTGAGTTGGCCCCTCTGCTGTGAAATGCAAGATACAGGAAACTCAAACAAATGTGTGAAATAAAAACACAGTTTCCATTACTAACGGATTAATCAAAACAGAATCTATTTAAGTAACTAACTTTGTTAATAGATTTTAAACAGAAACAAAATCATGTATCTACTGAATCTTCCTCTCCTTCGGTGGGCATCATTATTTATTTCTTTGCTAGTCACAACATGTTCACAGCCAAAATGAGAAGAACGGAGCTCACGTGCAATGCAGGAAAACAAATTTCGTGTTTTAGTACTACCACTATTGCACTTTTTGCCTTTGCTACTTTTCTTGACTTTTATTTTCATTCTGTGCATAGCAACTTCTTAATTAACATTTTAGATGAGAACGTCAAAAACAGGGAGATGACAGACTGCTACTATTCTTGGTCCTGCTGACACTTTCCCCATGGCAGAATGACAGTCACAGCTGCAAGTCATTGCAAGGAGTCTGCCTGAAATTAGTATTAAGGTTGGGTCAAAAACCTTCAATTTTTTGAAGCAGTTTCATTGTCCTGAGTAGCACCTGATGAAAACTGGAAGCCACTCTAAGGTGTGGGTTTGTGTGTGAGCCTCTTTTGAAAACCACGGCCCGTGTGCCATGGGGAGGTCACAAACCGAACTGCATTTCTCGACAATTATTGAGCCTCTATGTTCACAGCATTGTGAAAGATACAAAGAAGTGTAAAAAAATGGTCTCTGCCTACAAGTGGTTTACAATCTTAGTGGGTTACATGAGGCTTATTGGGTTAAATGAGTCCACAACTCCAGATTTTTATGAAGGCTCAGCATTCCCCACGTTGTTCACACCCAGCTGCACCAAATTACATCACTTGAGCAGTTTTATAAGAAAATACGTTGACAATTAGGCAGTTATTTATGCCAATAAAATCAGCCAACTCAGTGAACACACAGAAGAGGATGAGGTGCTAAGAGAAGACTCCTTCCTGGATACCAAGTTTGGAAGGAGCCAGTATTAAGCAGCTGATTTCCATCCTCTTCACTTCACTTTGCTGTGTAGACAGTGATGTCAGGTCATGCAGTGATCTTGCCCCTGGGCCTTGAGATCCTGAGTGCACCAGGGCTCAATGGATATTCCTGATGATTTGTTGGTGACTTAGAAGTATGGGGCTTATGGCTACACAAAAGGAGATGCTGTATGAAGAGGCAGCCTGCCATGTTTCTTCTTAGCTTTTGCTCTTCAAATTGAATCCTTTCCTATTGAAAGACACACTCGTTGGCCTTTATTTTATTCTTCCATCCATACCTGCACTGGATGCTTGAAGTGAGAGGGTTTTTCACTAGGAATCTTTTGTAATCTGCCTTAAATATACATCCACTCTGTTAGCAAGAGTACCTGTTGTTTTCCCCTGAATAAAGTGATCACCAAATTTTTTTTGGTCACAGGCAAAGATATTTGTTGGAGTTTTTTTCTCCCCATGAATCTTACCTGACGGATTACTAAGATAAAACCCAACTTAATGCTTAGGGGAATTGGAAGTAGTGGTTTGGCATCTAGCTTTTCCTAGCGCTAAAATTTCCAGAATTTTTGAAATCACCTATCCCTCTCAAAGATCTTTAAAATATTTTGAGATGACAGCTGATTCTCTTTCTGTCTCCGAAGCCATCTTTGAGAGTGTCTAGAAAGAAGGTCCTATTGTCTTTAGACATTCTAAGGTGCCAAATCAGGTCAGTTGATATTTTTGAGCAACCACTGGATACACTCCTGTCTGTCATATTCAGAGGATATCCATCAAAGTGTTCTGAAGTATTAAATATAGGGAATTCACTCATCAATACCAGCATGGGTTTAACTATGTCCATAATCATATACGGACATAGTTAAACTATGTTTAGACAGGTACCTTCTTTCACAAAGCCCATGTATCCCATCCAGAAAGTCTACTCTGGTGCACATTCTTGTGTACTGGAAGGGAAAGAGTTGGAAGTGATGCTCCACTTCACCACAAGCTGCCTTTTAATCCTGCTCCTCCATCTGCTCTCCCACAGTTACTCCTCACCCTCCTTAATTGCATCCCTTCCCTCATCCAAAATTTCTTCCTTCTTCCCAGAAAGCAAAAACCAGCAAAATGATGGCTAGGAGCCATCTCCTCTTCCAACAAGTTTTTGAGTTTGTTGCTTACTCCAGGACTACCTCCTAACTATTTGTAAAATTCAACCGTTCATGCCCATCATCTCCACCACCACACTCTCCAGACCATCATTGTCTCTTATATGCACTGGGCCTCAGCTTTCTAACTGGCTCCCAGTTTGATAACTTATACCTGGACTCCATTCCACAGTGGAGAGGGCTTTCAAACACACAGATGTGGTCATGCCACTCCAGTGCTTAAAACCTGGCAAGAGTCTTCTCATTGTCTTAGGCTATGCAAAGCCCAAACTTCTCAGCATGACTTAACAGATGCTCCATAATCTGACCCTTGCACACATCTGTCTCATCTCTCACCAGTTTCCTTCTTTTCTTCTTCCTTCTAACCATGCTGAATGTCTCCCATGTTCTCTTTGATGCCTGAGCATTTGTCCATGCTTGTCCCTCTCCTTGGAATATTCTTTGCTCTTCCAAATTCCCAACACCCATTCAACTTGGCTAATTCATTATTGAATCTTTGGATTCCAGTTTAAACACCACATACTCAGTTCTAGACTACTTGACAATTTAGGATCCCTTACTCTCTGCTTTCTCATCACTCTTCCCCTTTCAAAACAATCAGTATGCTCACTACAATTACATGCCTAGGGACTTCCCTTCTGGACCAAGCGTCAGCAAACTATGACCTGCAAGCCAAATCTGGACCTCCACCTGTTTTTGTAATAAAATTTCATTGGCACACAGCCGTGCTCATTCATCTACGCACTGCCTATGGCTACTTTCAGACTACAAAGGCAGAATTGAGTAGTTACAAAAGGGACCATAAAATATTTACAATCTGTTCCTTTACAAAAAAAATGTTTGCCAACACCTGTCCTAGACTATTAGCTCTCTGACTTCAGAGACTGTGTCTGCCTTGAGTATCAATGTATCCTTTGTACCTAACACAGTACCCAGAGGTTAATGAGTATTAAACAAATAGTTGTCAAATGAAAGAAAAAATAAAGGAATAAATGAAGTGGGTATGCTTAGGACTTGATAAAAACACAGGGACTCTTGTTTTGCTCCATCTCAAGAAGGACATTAATTAAACAAAGTAGGGAAGCGAAGAGAATGTGGATGCCCTGATTCTTGCTGTGGATTTAACTGTTTTAGTTTGAGGGGGGCCTAAGGGAGATTTAGGCTATCTCCCCAATTATTTTCCTGTCCCTGCCTCCCACCCACCCCTTCCTGCAGCCTACCACCCAGTTCAGCTTCCTTAATCACTCCCTCAGAGCCTTCCTCTGTTCAGTGCTTGGTTCACCGTAGATATTTAACAAGCACATGTTGCATGAATTGAAAAGTCCGCAGTGGCTCCCTGATGGTCCTCATGTCCAGTCGTGGATCCTCCCCATGATTCCCCAGGCCCTCCGGGCTGCACCCAGCCATATGTCTTGCTGTGAACCTTTCTCCCTCATATACACATCCTGCTTAAGGTCACCCTGATGCTTTTTCTGTGTAGTGTCTCCCATAAGATTCAGAACAGCCTTCAAGCTTCTCTTAAAGAGGAGTCCCCTGAGGAGCCGAGCCAATTACAGTGAATGGAGTCAACAAGCAAACAACTCAGGAAACCCTTCTGGGTCTCTGCTGATAGACCTGACTTCTGTTGACACCTGACTACATGTTCTGCCTTCTGGTCCAGTTCTCACACTGGACTTTGGGATTCTGACTCCCTTGTAGTGTTTTTAGTGTCTTCTGGAATGGGTACCTATTATTAGCCCTGCTACCTGCTCACTTCAGACAACTGCCCACTCCACTGTCCCGTGTGATAGCTCCCTCCATGAATGGCAACCGTGATCAGACCACATCTAGATTCCACCCCTTCCTAAATATTCAATCTAGATCTCACCTCCTCCATGACGACTTCCCCATCTACACCAAACTACTTCAGGGAGCGCTTGGTGTCTACTTGTTGGGAAACTGAGAGGAACTGATGTCAGAGAACAGAAAATGAGACTCCAAGACAGGTAGGAAGAAAATCCATCCATACCCATTGGCCTCAAACCACAGAAACAGTGTTGAGCCTGTTGCTTACTCTAATGATGTCTCAGAGCTGTTGGAGGCAAATAGGACAGAAGAGAAGGGAACAGGGAGTCTGTTACCAGAGTGATAGTTTCTTAGGAGAGACTGTGAAGTCTAATCTGTATCTGACTGCTACTCCAATCTCAGCGGTGTTTCCTGGCAAAACATGTGACAGAGGACGAAGGCAAAGGTATATTGGAATGTCTTAGTTAAGAAATCAAAAGATGGGAAATTCACCCAGTATTTAAAGGAGGTATTGTGAAATGATGGTAGTGTCTTTTCAAAAGTTTAGTGTCAAAAGCACATCACACAAAACTGAGTGAGAGAGAGAGGATGCGTATTTGATCGTCCTGTTTGCTGTTGGGGAATGGATCTTCTGAGAAAGGCTGAGAGAGCGTGAATTGGAAGCTGCCCCTGAAAAGGGAAGCCCGTGGATTTCCTGGGACCAGTGCAGGCTTTAGCTGGAGTGGATTCTGGTCATTCAAAGATACTGAGTGACTACTATGTGTGTGACATTGACATAATGCCAGAAAACAGAGCAGGCACCTATCCTCACTGAGCTTGCAATCTAGTCAATGAAAATTGAGTCTATCCACAATGTGACAAAGGAGAAATTTTGTCCCTGCCAGGGGGCTTGCAGTAATGAGATTGATCCTGTCACACAGTGCAGACAAGAAAGAAGCATCTTCTATCAGCATTAGAGTGCAAGAGGGATGCGACCATGACCCCCCATTGAGGTCCTAGCCTCCCTTGACAACTGAGGGACACTCTTGAGAAGATGAAGTTTTGTGAGATGTTGTCAGGATTCCTCCCTTAGCCTAATCAGAAGAAGGCCTCCATTGGAAAGGTTATTTGGCAAGTCAGCTGGAAAGTGGAGCACAATGCTTGCTTTTGTACACCTGGGCTCGTGTGGGTGGAAGGAAGTACCTGTTTTACAAGCACAGTGCTTGGCACATAGAAGACACATGATAGACACTGCCATTTCCCCTCAATTCTATCCAATTCTATAAAGACTTTTTTATTCATATTTATGGTAATTTAAGCAGGACATGGGTAACAATGCATAACAGTATAAAACTACGCTGGAGGATGTTAAACATATTGACATGATAAAGTTCAATGGTGTCCCCATTGGATAGTTTGGATAAGGCAAGTTTAGAGGCAGGATGGACACTCCCACATTGAGTACATTGTTTAACAATTTTTCACAAGCTGACTCTGACTTTGAGGGAACAGGAGAAAAATAACAGCATCCTCAATCTGAGGAGCCCTATTGGAGAAGAGGAATTCTGGCTCCCGTGAGTGATTCCATCTTAACAATAATGCTGGAAAATCCAGATGGCCTGATTTTGGATGGCAGGCAATGGAGCACATGCCAGTATCTCAGATTTTAAGGTAATAAAATCTGTGATGAGAGACTGGGAAGGAAAGAAAAGCAATAACTATAATGGCCTCTCATCCAAACGTGTTTGTGTCAATGTGGCTGATGAGTGTGATGATCACAAAGTCCCCACAAGAGGAGTCCAAGAAGAGTCCTCTCAGACGCCACAAGGGAAAGTCTGTGTTCCTGCATTGTCATCCAGCTCCTGCGACATTATTAGTGGCCCCTATCCCTTCTCTAACAGTAATCAGTTCTGGGTGCTAATAATATTGCTTCAGGAAAAATGTAAAATGAATTTCTGGATTTTTTAAATAAAATTTGAAAATAATCTTATCTGAAACTGTGCAGTCATCTGAATACTAGTATTTATCCAGGAAGTACAAACTCTGCTGGCATCTCTGGGATTCTTGGGTCTCTGTTCTGGGCTGTGTGCATTTCCATTTTCTGCAGGATTCTTCCCTCTTCTCCAGCATCACTCTTCCCTTTCTTCTCACAAATGGCGCCTCTCTCTGTCTTGAGAGTCTATTCAGGTTTGAATTCCGGACTGGGAGGTGATTTGGCAGGTAGCCGGCCTAGCTCCCATCTGCCCTCTGTAGCTTCTTTCTTTCCTTTGCCTCTCTGAGGCCTGGTGGCAGTGAGGTGGCTTCACCGGGCTCTGGATGCAGAGGGCGCAGCTGTCAGAGATTTGTCTCCTGTCTTCCCTTTTTCACATTCGATGCCTACACGTGGATGGTTAACAAGATTGTGCTCCGGGCAGGAAGAGCTGAAGAGGATGGCTGCTGAGTCCTCGTGTCCTTTCCCTTTTCCCTTCAGAGACCGGAAGCTGGGGGAGAGACACTAGAGCTGGATTAAAAATTGCCCACCGGCTGCTGAGGAGCAATGTGCCCTCTGTCTGGGCCTTGCTTCTCCTGCAGAGAGAGTGGCTGCTGTGTTCCGACTAACTAAGGTGATGTTCTAGTATCTAAGGTAATGGCTTTACCCAATCTTCCTCTCTTGTTCCCAAGACAACCCATGACTGCAGGCCGCCTTGGGGTTTTTTTAACGCATAGATCATTAAGCTTACCTCCTACCAGCGAAGATGAATTTTCTTGAGTGGGCAAAGGCCAGGAAGCTGCCCAGAACTCTGAAGCCTGTGGTGAGATCAGAAGGAACCACTGACTGATCATTGCCTCCAACAGAACATTGCCTGGTCTCCGAGGCTGTGCATCTTCGTGTTCTCGGTTCTGCCCTGCTTGGGCCTCAGTCTTGTCATCTCTCTACTTCCCTGGGATTATCTTCCGACTTGCCATGGAGAGGGGTCCACCCAGAGCTTTTCCATCCCAAGCCCCACCCCCATGCCATCCCCCCACCAATTATCAGTCCCCTCCCTGATGTTATCTCTGCAGGAAATCAAAACACCATGTGTGTGAACATAAAATTCTGTAATTTATTTATGCTACAGACTTCAGGAAGGAAAAAAAAATCACAGCTCTCTTTCCATTAAAAAAAAAAATTGGCACAACGTTCAAGCATTGGTGGCCTTAAATCAGCCTGTTATTAACAGCCAGGAAATGCCTGACCCAAAGGTCCTCATGGCTATTATAAACTGTGAAAATTATAAAAATGGAAGTAAAAAATAAAGTAATTACCTCTTCATGTGTTAAAAAGTTAAGTTGAATGGCCTGTTGCCATGGAGATGACTTCCTGTTTACTGTGCTGGTCATCCCTAACAGTTAAAGACCCATCACCAGCCAATGGGAAAACAGCATTTAGCTTCCCATATTCCCTTAACATTTGTCATAGTAACTCAATTCAGTCTATAATTTACCAGTCAGTAAAATTTGGTAAATTGTATTTTCAGATGTATTAGTGGTTTTTAATTTTTATTCATTGCATAAAATTACTACTGTGGCCAAAAACACTACTTTGTATTTTGAGGGGGGAGGACCTTATAGTTAAAATATCCTAGTTCCCTCTTTTAAAAACCTGGCATTCTCTTTCTGCTGTAGCAAAAGGACTCCCGTGGTTGAGACCTTCTCATCTCCTCCTCGCTTTTAAGGAGGGTTGTATTGTTACCAATGGTAATACTACTGATAATATTCACATTAACAAGAGCAGGAACAAAGTTGCCTTTCCTGTTAACTACATATGAGTTCTTTGGGCTTTTTACTTGAAAGATCTTAGGATTCAAAAATAAACTATTTGGTGCATGATAATACATAAAATTATTTGAAAATTAAGGAATTCTTGGCCTCAATGTAAAAATAAAACCTAACACAAAGATATCGAATGACTGTTGGGAGATCCTGTTACTCAGGTCTTACAGATTTGAGTAAACAGTCTTTAGAAGAAGAAAGATGTGTTGACTTAAAAGTTCCAGGCACCATGGAAATTTAAAATGTGGAGGCAAAAGGGAAGGGGAATTGTCTGCCTTCTCTTGAACATCGGCCTGATAGGAAGGCAGCTGGAAGAGGTCTGACCAAAAGCTGCAAAGGGCTAGTGTTACAGAGCTGACCCCAAACCACACCACCCTCTGTGTTGCTATCAGTCTCCTTGATGGGTCTACCTATGCCTCTGACAAAGCCACTCTGCTTTCCCACCACTCCCCTCCCAGCCGAGTACTCCCATGGGCTCCGAGCTCTCCCTCCTGCCCCGCCCCTGCCACCCATCTGTCCTTCACAGCTAGCCCTGGCAACAGCGGTGTTCTAGACACACTTCGCCCTGCAGGCATAAAATATTGGTGACAAAATGAAATAGAGACAGCTCCTGGCAGGACATGCAATATGCTTGAACTTTGTGCTCAACTAACTATGACATTTTTTGCCTTTTTGAAAGAGTTTTAATTAGCAATATATATGGATTCAACATTAAAAATTGAAATTGTGGCATGTGATTTTTAACGTACCATTGATTTGTAACCACCCTGGGCACTTGCATGTTATGGACGTCCTACAGTTAACTGTGTCCTTATTTAGTTCTTCCTCCCACCATAACCGCATCTTGAAGGCAGCAATCCTATTTCATTCATCCTTATATCTCTCACAATTTCTACCACAGAGTCCTAGGCAGAGTAGAAACTGGATGTTAGTTTATTTAAGGAACACTTGGGATCTAAACAAGATCAAGAAGCGCATTTTATATGTTAAGCTTCACTGCATCTGATTCTTTTTGTATGAAGCCTCCTTAGTACCCTATGTTTGTGAATAAGCTTGCAGTATGTGTTTTTATGAGTTGTACTGGGGTCGGAAGGTGGGTGCAAAAGGAGATGTGCCATCACTTCAGTAGGGCTGAAAAATTGTTTGAAAAACCCTAAAGGCAAAATGAGCTTTGCTTTTGTTTTGAAAGGGATGAAACAGAGATCAAACAAAAAGGGATGCGATGATATTGGACAGAGTTGCACCTGCATTAGTGGCAGGTTTGTCAGATATATTGGAACACGTATGTTCAAATGAGAGATGCCCCCAATAGAACTGTAGCTTTTGAGGCATGGATATTTTTAAAAGTTATCCCTTGAAACTACTGCTGAAAGATGCATACAGTTCTGTTGTCAGTTTTCTAGAATAAAACCCAATTCATTATCAAATGCCAATCCTACTTTACTTAATGTGAAGTAAACATGTACATTTTTATCATCCTTCGCAATTGCGAAATAAAAGGATTCCCCAGCATCGATTGGCAGGTGGAGGGATCTTGGTTTCTTCACCTAGGGAATGTTAGAGAAAAGACGTGCCCTACGGGATGGCCCTGGCAGTGCCTTTGAAGTCAAAAGTGGACACTCTGCCTTGGCAGTCAAGAGCTGAGATGGTCAAGAGGTGTGATGACATGGCACAAGAAAGCCAGCGACTTATTCTGGAAATAGGACCTTGGCCATTGATGCTATCAACTCCTGCCCCTATGAGAATCTAAGGAATGTCCACATTGATGCCCCAGGAATTAGAATTAGGAGTCATCATTTTATTCATTACTTCGCATAATTGCTTCCATTTCTATTCACGTGGATTCTTGGCCTTAGCCTTGGCCAAGACTTTTGGGAAGCTTCTGTTTTAACAGCTTATATTATTCATCTGTCTTCAGTAAGTTACATAAAAAGTATGGAAAAGTAATGAACTTCTGCCTTCTGAAACAGGAAGAAGCTAGAAGACTCGTGGTGTTGCTCTGAAAAACGAGGTGATGTCCAACATACTTATCTGTCTGACACATGCCAGGCAGTGATAGGTGATGTTAACAGAAAGGTCAGATGTGTCTGCTCTAAAGAGACGGATCACACAGCAGCAATATTTCACGAAAGCTCATTTTCACAGTCTCTAAATGCTAAATGGTCAAGCACTTCTATTCTGGAAAAAAAGTGATAAATGCGTGTGTAAGATTTTTTTTTTCTGTATCCAGGTTTGACATTAGTCATCTGTTCTGATTCACCCAGAAACTCGGGGGCAACCGTGGGATGCATTTAATATGCTGGGTGTTGAGTTTAATCTGACACAGAATTTTTTAATGGTGCAATTTTGGACAGGTTCGTCAGGCAGGAGGTTATGTATGAGGAGAGGGAGCTGTGGAGATGTGAAGTCAGAAACCACCGTGGTGGCAGGAGCATCCAGGTGGGGAGGCTGCTTTTCAGCAGTGCGTATAGAAACAAAGGCGGCACCTGATAGAGGCTGGACCATTTCATGAAGGGAAAATTGTCATTGTCATGATTATCATCATCATCAAACTTTTAGTGAGCACTTGCTATGGAACTCTCTTACTCCTGGCTAGGAACAAGTGGGAGGGGGTCTCTGTAAATTGGCTCAAGCATCCCCCCAGAATTCCTCAGTAAGTGTAGCTTTTCACTCCCCACCAACTCCAAACCACGTTACTCTCTCTCCTTAGCGAAGAGCTTAGCACAACACTGTCCAAATGGAAACAAAATGTGAGCCACAAACATAGGCAATTTTAAATTTCTTTTAAATAAATAAGAAACAAATGATATTGATTTTAATAATTTTATTGACTCAATGTATTCAAAATAAAGTTTTAATATATGATCAACATTAAAAATGTCAAGATACTTTACATTCTTTACTTTCATATTAAGCCTTTGAGATCCAGTGTGTATCTTGCTCTTTGAGTACACCTCCATTTCAACTAGTCGCATTTCAAGTGCTCAGTAACCACATGTGGCTCGTGGCTACGTACTGGACAGCGCAGCTATAAGTGCTCCGAGTGTCATTCTCAGGGGTGACTAGCACATTGTCTTTAGGACCTCAACCAGCTTTTTATCCCTGTGGCTTCATCTCCAAGGTCTCCTGTGACCTTCTGCCCTCTCATCAGCTCCCAGGTCTCTGAGCTGCAGGACAGCTTAGCACCACCTTTCTGGGCTCCGCCTCTAGGGGGCAGCTCTGAAAAGCGTCCCCGTGAGCCCTCTAGTGACTGGATCAGAATGTACAGGACTATGCAAAAACAACTCTTCAGGAACTTAAAAAAAATCCGTTAAAGTGCATTACGTGTATCCCATCTCCAAGTAACTCTTCTCAGCCCTTACCTGGAGCAGCACCCAGCCACGCGGACTTGCTCCTCAGACATCCCTTCAGAGGAGCTACAATTTAAAGCTCATCACCCTTTTATGTCACCAGAAGAATTCCACTGTCTAGGATTCACGCTGTCTAAGCAGCACGCTCCCCTTCATTTTCCCTCCCCCTCCCCTGTGCCCCTCTGGGCATAACTACCTCAATTTCATTTCACCCCTTTTTCCTGCCTAAGAGAACCCCAGCTTTGGGTTGGTATCTACCTGTTTCCTCAGAGCTCATGGGCCTCAGGGAAGCTGCCCAGCCCCAGGTCCAGGAGTGGACCTGGTTGGCCTTGGGCTAGCACCATCCCCCATGCCATTGGTTGGTTGAGATACCAGGATTAAGCCAATCAATGCACAGAGTTTCCTGGACCAAGGGAATTTGGGTCAGTTAGATACTAGAGAAACTATGTTGAGAGCTTCTAGGCAAGAAATTTCCTGTCTCTTAAGATTGAACCACTGGAAAGGACAGCTCTTTTCTCTTGCTCTGGACATTGTGGTATGTGGGTGTGAAGTCAAGAACTACTATAGCTATTTCTGCAGCCACAAAGGAAGCTGCATGGGATGAAGCCGCGTCAACACACAGATAAAGGAACAGCCTGAGGAACTGTGGGGAAATGATGTTAGAGTCACTGAATTAAACTGACTCTGAAGCCCACCTTTCTATATTTCCGGTTACATAGTTAATAAATTTCCTATTGTTTAGACAGTCTGTGCAGGTCATCTGTGACTTATAGTGGGAGTCTCCCTGACTGAAACAGACACCAACACAAATCGGATCATAGGAGCTTCCCTGCATATTCTACAGGTCCTGAGAGCAGGTGAGGAAATGAAACAGCCTGGAATTATTTGTGTATATATACAGAGAAAGAGAGAGAGAAAGGGGCAGGCTAACGTCCTATGCTCCTAAAGTTAGGATGGATGCGTTGGAGATATGCCAAACGGGGCAAGCTAAGGTAAGTAAAATGGAGCATCCGCTTACTTCTCCCAGGATGGGAACATAGATTCAATCTGATATTTAATTAGAATCTTTCTAAAAAATTAGAGATCCTAGCCACTCCACAGACTGAGATTTCTATTAGAAATTGGGAGAAATAGCAACACTGAAATAATGGATCTTGGGGAACTTTTCTGTCATAAGGATTTTCTCTAGTCCCTTGATGCAGGTGGCATGCCTAACTCTGTTCTGCAGATGATTGCCTCTGTTGAGCCCAGCAGGAAGGTGATGGGACAAATCTACAAGTCCCAGCTCACAGGAGATCAGTCAGCCACACCCTACGGCGAGTGCCAGGCTCTAGGCTTCCTGTCCTGGGAGCTGCTTCAAAACCTCCCGTCTGTGATGAGGGGAGCTGGGGGCAGGTGACTCAGCCCAGAGTCACCTCTGAGACTGGAAAAGCGCTCTTGGACCTGACCTTGTGAGAATGATTGTCTCTCCCACTAATGCATCTGACCTAACAAGACCTGGTCCGCTGTTCATTTCCTGAGGGTTCCTTTTTGGCCTGTCCTGTGAAAATTGTTCCATTTTTTCCCCGTGATGTTCAAGCCCCCAGTTCTAATCTCCCCTCTCACTCTGGTCGGAGACTTGTCCTCCTGCGTCCTCTGAGGACACTGCAGCCATCCACTGCACCTCTTCACAACATCTACCTCTCCGTCTCTGATCTGTTTTATGTCACTCAGCCCAGAGGAAGGCTCTTACCTTTGCCAATATTGCCTCTTCCTGAAATTTCAATTTAACCAAATCTCTAGCCTTTGGCTCTTTCCTTCTGCAGCAGCTTGACTAGGAAAGACAGTTATCACAGAGGTTGTAAGTCTGAGGCTCCAGACCACACTCCCTGCCTTTGAACCCTGGCTCTGCCACTTACTAGGTATGTGACCTTGGGAAAGTTAAACTAGTCAGTTTCCTTTTCTAACCCACAGGGATAAGGTTTCTGATACCAAGAGATTCAAAGGAGTTGATACATGTAAAGCATTTAAAACGTTCCATACGTTAAGGTTAAAACATAATCTGTCGCATGATAAGCACTCAGTAAATGTGGTGGTTGTGAAGTCTATTTCATGAGGAGCTTAAAATGTTGCTTGTCATGTCATAATACCTCAATAACTGTCGGCTGCTGTGTTAATGCTGTTGCCACCATCACAGTCTGCTGTTCCTCCTTACCGTCTTCACTGAAGGGCAGATGGGGAACTTGGAAAGGGAACAGAATGGATTTATGATCGCCCAGATTTGCATTCAAATATTCTCTCTGTTACTTATAAGTGTGTGACCTTTGTCGAGTCATTTATAGATTCTGACTGTCAGTTTTCTCATCCAGAGAATGGACCTAAGAACATCGAAATGGAAGAGTTTGGGTGAAGATGAGTAATATCTGCAGTAAAACACACGGCACTTAGTGGATGTGCGAAACCACCACCACCATCCCGACCTTCCTGTGAGCACTTCCGACCCAGCAAGTCAGTGAGGGAGGATGCCATGTTATTGACTAATACAGAGTTTGAATTATCAAGTGCTTTTATTTATCTGTGGCAATATTGACTCTACACATTAATGGAGACGACTGCATAAATATCAATTTTGTAGCATTTCTACTGTTATAAAGGTACACCGTTTTTATTTTTAGTTTGTATCCAAACTAAACTAGAACCCCCTCACATTTTTAAAAAGAAAATGATCAACGCAAGAAGATGTAAATATTTTGAACAGTCAGTTGAAAATGTGCAATGCCAAATGTAAGTGGTTACAACAGGCTGAAGACAGGGTCTAAAAGCAACAAATTGACTGGATTTACTGCTTAGTCACATTTTTCCCACTCAGAGCTCTTATTTGGTTATTTAGGTATTCTGGAAAAGTCCTCCCTCCCAGCCCCCTGCCCACTACCACCAAACACGCTCACAAATGCACACATCTGCTCACACACGTGCACACACTGCACCGAGTGTAATGGAACTCTCGCCCTGTTTTGGCAGACAAGTCTTAAACCCCCACTGTCCTCACTGGCTATACCATCACTGGCCCCTCTTCCACATCACCTTGACAAAAGGCTGGGGTGATCCACTGCGCTTGCCCTCTTTGAACAAGAACTCAGGAGGCTCTGAGGGAAATGAAACGAGCTTAGAGGCCCCGTGGACTTTAAGGAGTTTAAACGATTTTACATTGTGTTTCAACGTACTTTTTCTTTTCAGAGCCTGTTGAGTCTTTGAAAAGCTACGCACATTTTTGAACAATTCACTATTGCTGTTAAGAAAAGAGTTTTCCCCAAAAAGCTGCAAATACCAATAATACAAAGTAAGCAAATACAAAGACCCCAAGATGTAACACAAAGTGACCCATCCCCATGAAAGGAGAGATATCAGCGCAAATGATATCCTCCTCTTTTAAAAACCATTTGGGAGGTTTGATGAGTTTTTCCTCAAAGATTTTTTTTGAAGAGGTCCTCTTATTTTAAGGGCATTTTATCCCATAAGACAAGAATAGAGGAGACATAGTCCGCTTTCCTGGAACAAGTTGTAAATTGACAGTGAGGGATAAGCTGACCCAGTGGTATTTGGGGCTAGACAATTGCTCCAATTGTTATTTTCCAATGTTTGGGTTTTTATAAACCAAAAACACATTTTGCCCTAAGCTCTTTCCCCTGGATTTTAACAAGTCATGTGTATTTGAAGGGAAATTGAATCCATATGTGTCTAATCTATTTACACTTAAATCATTACAGTGTTGTTTTGTAAGATTATTTAGATGACCAGAAAACCTTTTGAGTGTCTTTAGAGCTCTGCTTCTCACATGGCAGAAGTCCTTATTCTATAAAGAGGTCACATTTGCCCTCAGGCCCGATAGCCTGACCTTATTACACACTCATAAATCAGATCCCTGAGACTATTTTCATTTAATGAGTTGATACCACATGATTTCCCAATTCCAAGAGTGGAAGTAAGTCTGTCCACGTGCTACCAGAAAAACAAATGACTCTGAAGGCCCTTAGAGAGCAACAACTATGTTTTGTCCAATATTGGGATGAGATAACAGTAGATGAACTAAGAATAAAAATTTACCCTATAGACACAAAATAGAAGGATAATTGAAAGCTTGAAATAGATCCAAAATAATGCTTGGGATAATCAGAGGTACTGAAGTATAGGAGGAAAGAGAAATCCTACTCAGTAGGCCACACAATTATTCACGGACCCAAAAGACTTGTCCCAACAGGTTCTTGCAATGATAGTTTTAAGAATCACAATTGTAGGGCGAGAGAAACCTAGGCAGGTTATTGCATCACATTTTGCAAAGATGGTATTTCATGTAGGGCTGATGCAGAAAGAAATAACACTCATTAATTCTAAGGTGCCCTGCAAAGGCTTGCCAGAGCTTCCCATGGGAACCTCTACTGGCCATACAGAACAGGGATCCAGTACCTCAACCTTGTCAAGGCAAAAGGAGAAGTCAGGAGCAAGCTCATATTTTGATTATCTCAGTGAAACTACTATTTCTGTGAGCAAGACTAAGTCCAATTACAACTCTTAACATACCATATTATAAAAATGAAAATCAACTAATGGTTGCAGACTCTTTACCTAGAGAATTTTCTGAAAGCTGTTGTAAAGCACACCAAGTTTAATAAAAACTGTCATTAGGAGAGTTTTGTCTTCTAATGGACACTGACAACTCACAGGATGCCCCAGGGTCTCTCTAAACACATGCTGTGGATCTAGATAAGACACATGCATGGAGCTGAACTGGGGAGAGCATGGCTCATGGCCAGACTAATTAGGAAATACTGGCCAGAACCTAGAATGATCTCTAGTTTTCATGCAGCTGCCCTTTTCTGATTATCAGCAAGACATTCAGTACTAAACATGTTTAGAGAGAGCAATAGGAAAGAGGTTAGCACACAGACAGACACACACACGCACACACACATACACTATCGAGTTGTCATTTCCTCACTGCTTCAGAAACCACATTTCAACTCACTACATTCTGGTACACAAATGCCAATGTGTGCTGGAGTGAAACCTTAGCTCTCCTGATCCCCGACAAGTGGTAGAGAGGCAGTCTAATAGCTGATGGGTAACGACCACATGCCAGGCTTGGAGCAACCACTTATATACCGCTAGCTGTCAAAATAAGCCTGCGTGGGAGAGAAAACAAACACACGTTGTATGTCTTCTCCACCGATGACTTGACATAGATTAATTAGGTCATTTAATGCACCGAAGAGCCTGGACTGATGTCTTGAAGCTTGCCTTTTTCACTCTCCAAAGTATAATAGATTTTCATAATAAGTGTGTCAAAGATTCTACAACTTTTTAATGGTAACATGGTATTGCACTGAACAAACATACCATAATTTATTTAATAGTTCTTTATAATTGAACATTTATGAAATTTCTAATGTCTTGCTCTTATAGATAATGCAGCAATAAACTCCCTTTTAAATAAATTTTTGTTCACCTCTATAATAATTGTATCAAACTTTATTACTAGAAACAAATATTTAGCAAAAAGTTAGCACATTTTAAAGAATTTTGATTCACGTGTCAAATCCTTTCCTGATAGAATCAATTTCTATTCCCTGCCTAGAGTGTGTAAATTCTCTTATAAAGCTATGATCTCCTTTGAGTCTGTGATTATGACCACGTCCTTATTACTGTACATTACTACTCATTATCACCTCACTACTACTCGTTATTACACAAATTTTGATAATTTGTGTTTTTTCTTTTTAAAATTATAAGTGCCAGAAGTCTGTCTAATTCATTGACTTATTTGTTTTTTAACTCACAGACGCAACTCTTAGATTTATCAATTGTACTGTTTTTTACATATGTGATGTTTACATTTTCAAACAGACTATAATTGTAGTTTGATTACTTTTTTGAGTCAATAGTGAGTTAGAAGGATAATTTTAATGTCCAATCAGCCAGGGGGTTTTGTTTTGTTTTTAACTTTTATTACTAACTTCTGGTATTGCTTTATGACAGTCTGAGAGTTGGGTCTATACAGTCTATTTCAACACTTAGGAATTTATTAACTTTCAGGACAGTAATTTCCAATCTGTTGTTATTGTTTAACAAATGCAACACACAAAAAATTAAACCTTAACTGAAACCACAATATTTGAAAAGATAAAAAGCAGAACATTTTTGGTTGAATGGAGAAGCGAGAGGCCTAGAAATCTACTCATGATCACCGCCCCTTGGTTTTGACCCAGGCAACACCAAAGATCTCTTGAAACCCTATGGCTTTGTATATTTGCATAGCACAATTTGTTTTAGTATGTAAAGTAGCTGTATTTCTAGATCCTTGAAAAGAAGGCAAATTATCTTCTTGTACAGATTTATATATTGTTGCTAACTCAAGGTTATCAGTGATAATGCAAATACTCTGTATCCTTATTTAAATGTCAGGATGCTTGTGTTAAATGTCAGAATGCTTTTCTATGTCCTCAATGTTTATTTTATTTTCTATCTTATTTTTTATCTCTTTTCATTTTTTCTGGAAACTTTGGGAGAATTTCTCAAGTTTATATTCTATGTTATTGGTTAGATTTTCTATGTTACCATTTCCAACTTTTTACAGTTTCCAAGGAAGATTTTAATTCCTTCATTGCATTTTGGTTTGACATGTGCTAGGCTGTTGTAATTACTTTAGTCTTTGAAATAATTCAATGAAATGGATACTATTTTAATCTTCATTTTATGATGAGGAAATCAAGACTCAGTAAGGTAAAGTGACTTGCCCAAGGTCACACAGCTAATAAGACATAGAGCTAGGTTTTGAAGGATTGATTCCGGAGTCCTTGTTATCAACTACTCTTTCTTAGACATAGCTTATAACTTTATAGTAAGTCATTTTTCACATTGCTCTATTATTTGCATTTCTTGAGGAATTTATTCTCTGTTGTTTTTATTGCTTGTGTATATATGGTTTGGTTTTTTTTTTTTTTTTGGTGAGGAAGATTGGCCCTGACTAACATCTGTTGCCAGTCTTCCTCTATTTTGTGTATGAGATGCTACCACAGCATGGCTTGATGAGTTGTGTGCAGATCCATGCCCAGGATCAGAACCCAAGAACCCTGGGCCACAGAAGCAGAGCACATGAACTTAACCATTATATCCCTGGGCTGCCCCTTCATATTTCTTAATAGTTACTTTAATTTCTTTCCCTCTTTCTCCCTCTCAAACACACACTTCCCCATTTATATCTAGCAGTATAACCAGAACCAGGTTTTGGACTTGGGTTTGGGTTCCTTTCCACAATGACATTGGGGTACATCATAGATCCAGTCCCAGACCTGTTGCGGTTGGCCCAGATTCTGGTTCTGCAGTTGTCTTTGTTCCATCTTTGCAGCCACATAAGTAGATTTATGCAAGCCAGAGCTCTCGGCAGCGGTTGTAACTCTTTCCACTTCCTTTCAGGGTTGGGGTGCCCCACCACAGCCCAGGTTTCAGGCAGCGGGCTGGCTCGGGGCTGCTGACACATATGGGGCACTCTGTTTTCAATATCCTAAAGGGATCAATACCCCAGTTGTCTTGATCTATTCTAGACTGAGAGCAGAAGCAGTCTCTGCCTGCTTTCTAATCTCTGGTCCACAGAGATGTGCATCATTTTGTGCGGCAACAGCTGTGTCTTTTCAAATCTTTTAAATGCTGTTTTTTCTTTCCTGCTATGTTATTGTAACAGTGTGTGTAAAACTTGAAATCATGATACCACCTTTACCAAACGGCCAGGAAATCATTTTGAAATGTTTTGAGGCTTTCTCTATGTCTCTGTCTCATTATTTATAGTATTTTTTTTTCTCATGTACTCCTTCTGCTGTTGTGGCTTTTCCTATTCAATTATCTCGGAAGAAAAAAAGATTGATCTAGAGTTTAGTGTTTTCCAGCAGAACTGGTCCATGACTTGCCCTTGGCCTTATGAGTTGTTCATTTATAAATGGAAATGATTTACAATTGGAGGGCAAATTTAGGTGCACGATTTCTAGCCTAATTCCCCGTGACTGGCTCACATCCCACTCGTGCAGTTGTCCTGGCCTTAGACGTTCTCTTGCACTCAATGCCTGGTTCCTTGTCCTGATAAATTAACCCCAGCATGCCCTTCCTGTATCTGTTCTCACCTCTAATTTGTTACTGTTGGGATTTAAAATTCCAGAATGCAACATGCCACTGTCAGGCCTTCTCCTTCTTTTCTTCTCATCTCCTTCCATACACACTTCCGGCTGCATGTTTTCCAAGAGGTGAAAATCTCCAAATAAATGAGGAAGGGAAATTACTGATGGGGTAAGAGGTATGTAGAGAGATCAGTCCTGTGAACCCAAAAGAAGTATCTATGCAACTGGGTGATGGCCACCCTGTTTTTGGCTTGATACAGACCTTAGATCTCTGAGCCAGGGTACAGCACTGAAATAGGGCACCACGATACCCCCGCCTCATCTAAAAAGTCAGGTTCACTCTATTTCCGCTGGAAAAGCACACCTAGGTCAACAATTTTGATTTCTGTTTCCACCTCATATACCTCTTAATTGGTGGAATTTCTTCCCAGGTTCTGGCAATATCTTGGCAGTTAACTTTAGTTTTGTACAAATGTTCATTGTTTTGCCCTCTTTCTTGTTATTTGAGTAGGAAATTAGGAGAGGTGTGTCAGGATCAGTCAGCCAAAAGACTTTAAGCCAGAAATCTGCTTCTGGTTTTATTTTTAAATACAATTTTGTCAGCGACTATTGCAATTAGTAAGATCTTATTTTGCCATGTTGGCAAGAAAATTTTGGTTATTCCTCTCAGAGTAGACATTCTAAAAATCTTGATCAGACTACTCAGAGGCCACCTGTTGAAACTCCTTATTTATTTGGCATTATGAGAGTCTGCTCAGTCCGTTTTTGGAAGTCAGTCTGGTCCAACTTACACTAGAAGACTCAGAAACATCTTTGAAATCAGAAATCTCCATTCAAATCCCGTGTTCGGAGCTGCTATTAGTGCACACAGCTCCTCTGCATGAATTTAGAAAAAGTTATCCCTTCACGAAGAATCTTACTTTTACCTATTAAAAAATTGCTATGGTATACTTATTTTTGTAGAACAAGATACTTTACTGTCATCTGCCAGAAATTTGTCAAAATAAACATAGAAAGGTGCAACACTTATGATGGGAATGGTTTCCCTTCGAGTTATGCACTGGACAACCAACACAACTGTACGTGATAACCCTGCTCTTGCGCTCTTTTTCCTGAGAAAACTACTTTTAGAGATCACAAGAGGACTTATGGTCAGATGTAGTAGGTGGAACTAACTCTCCTGAAACCTCACTAAAATGAGAGTGAAACAAAAAAATGTTAAGGCATTTTGTTCTCAAGGACAAAGAGCAGGAGAGAAAGGAACGGCAATGAAATTGTGGAAGCTAGAAAGCAAAAGGATGAGTGATGAGTGAAACAGTAGTAATGGAAATGAATACTAAGCTTGCCAGTGAGAAAGCTGAACAAGATTTGCACCGTGGAACCCCTCGAAAGGCTGGACGTTGGCAGCACTCAGTAACCGTGGGTATGGGAATGACAGCAGAGCTGGAAACAGCGTGGTTGTTTGGAAGTCTGTGTAAAAAACGTGTAGACTCAGATGCCCCGCACGCTCTCGCTCAGCACAGCTTGGCCTCTGCATTTCCCCACCTTGGTGGGACCCTGGAGGCTGTTCTCAGGACAGGGTGAAAAAGGGGGTCTCTGGAATGGGGGAGACCAGGCACCACGGAGGATGAGGGTGTCTATAGAACACAAGTGGTCAAAGTCCCAGGCTATTTAGCTGTTGAACGTTGGGGCCATAAATCCTCCATTACCACTCAGGTCTCAGGACGCCATCAGCCAGGCACACACCCTACAGACAACAAAAGTTTCTTCCCTTGAAAGAGAAGATGTCCAAAGAGATTGACATCAGGGGTTCCCAGATTGCTCTCTTGTGTGTCCCAAAGGTGGGAGGCACCAACCAGCCACAGAGCTGCCTTTCAGCTTTTTTGGGCCACTTTCCTAAGTATAAGCAGACAGTGGAGGATCCCCAGATATCTGAAGAAAGTCTCAACTACGAATCACAGAGGCCAACACTCACAAACAGAAAAAAACAACTCGAAGAGACAGAACCACCCAGGAAATTGAAAAAGAAAACTATCGATATTCTCAGAAAGATCAGAGAAGATATTAGTCTCACAAAATACAATAAGAGGATAGCTGGTCTTAAAAAGAAACTTCTGAGGAAAAAAAAAAGAACTCCTGTAGATTAAAAATATGCTAGAAGAAGTGAAAAACTCAACAGAAATATTGTACAGCAAAGCTGTGAAGTCTCTGAAAAAGTAGAATGAAAAGAAAAGAGAAACAGGAAGGAAAAGAGAAGAAAATTAGAGGATTGGTCCGGGATGACCAATATTCAAAATTAGAAGTTCTAGAACAGACAATAGAGAAACTAGGGCAGAGTTTGTGGATGAATTGTAATGAGGACGTGGAAAACTAAGGAAATCAAAACCAAGGCAATTACTAATCCCAAGGAGAATATGAAGTTGTGCATGAAGAGTCACATTTCTCACATCATTCAGTTAAAGCAGCATTTACATAGTAATAATTCTGTAGTCACTGATTATGTAAGACACATATAGGGGATGGGGCCAGCAGGGTAAAAGAGGGCAAATCTTCCCCTGCGGTGGAGGTCAAAAAATAATACCTAAAACTGAAAAATCAAGAAGTATGTTATTTGGAGCTATGGAGGTAAATACTTTTAAAGCTGAAAATGGTAACCTCTCAGAAATGGGAAAAGGAGGGTGGGGGAGGAGGATGCAGTTTTTTCTTTTTGAGCAAACTTCACAAAACTATTTGATGATTCAAATTGTGTAAGAGTATCATCTTGACTTTTTTAACAAAAACTTTAAAAATCTTTGTAAGTAGAATCATGGATAAGTCAGAGGGAGAGATACATTCAAAGGTGTTAAAGAATGAAAGAGAACTGGGTAAGGAAAAAATAGAGAAAGGGACAACCTCACTTCTACCCCACCCTCTAAATTGTGCCGGGGTCGGGGAGCAGCGGAAATGGAGCACATTGGACACTGAAATGCAAGAGGATGCTGCCAAATGCCATCGGGATATCTGGTCCTGTTAAGAGGGAAGCCTCCAATAATGCATAATGTGCATCATTTTTAATGAGTTGGGGAAGGAGAAATGCACACCCTATTTGGAGAGAGCCTGCGTTCGAAGACTCAGGAAAGGAGGTAGCGTGCCCACCTGCACCTGCCCGAGTCCATCCTGGCTTCCCGCTTCCTCTTCCCACCGGCCCCACCACCCCTGTGCTTCTCCTGGCTCGGCTCCCCTTCTGGAGCTGGTGGTACCGCTGCTGCTCCTCACTTGGTGGGAAAGCCTGTGACTATTCTGGACAGAGGGTGGGAAAATCCCTTTTATCTTAGTTTCAGTACAGTCAAAGTTAGTCTTTCAAGAGTCTATACTGAGAAAATGCGGAAAAAGGCCAAAACAAACTTGCAAAAGTTCGGAGGCCTGCATGCCTTCCTCAACTATTTGGTCACAGATCGAGGTGCCTTGATTGACACCTTTTAGAAAACACCAGCTTCCCTTCTCTTTTCCAGTTTTGAGCCCAGTCTCACAATATTTGTCCAGATCACACTTCTAAGGAGATGAGAATAATAAGTAGTGTGAAACTATATACTAGGAAGGGAACTGCTGGAGACCAAATGAAAATGAAAGTGAGCAAGAAAATATCAGAATAAATTGTTATTTAAAGAGACCTGAATTGTTCGAGGAAAAGTATAAAAATAAATTACTTTAAAAGATCTGAATTGTTTGGTCTTAAGCTATGAGAAGTGTACTTTTCCCATCCACTTCTTTCTTGAACTCCAGCAGAAGACTGGCTCGCGTGTAAAAGCAGACATTTAATAGGCCACCTCTTATTGACAAAACAAGTGGTCAAGGCCAGGTGTACACCTTCTCTTAGCCCCTTCCCAGGTAGAAAGGCCACCTCACTTTTTCTCTTTGTCTCAGAAAGAAAACAGAAAGGAAGTATGCTTGAAATTTCAAGGGCTTATGGACTCCCTACAAGCCATTCATGGCCCCCAAACTATTGAATATGAATTCTACATTTCCAAAATAAGGAATAGGCAACTTTGAATTCTTGCTAAGGTAATTTTCAAATTCGTGTATGACTTGAAAAAGTTCCTAACAGCCAGCTAAATTCTGCTCTTGGCTACGTTCTGGTCAGGGAGACAACATGGCAATTGACATGAGGCCTCAAGGTTTTCACACAGCAGCCACTCGTCAATGCTGAGACCTAACACGTTTACTGAGGAACACTCTCATGCCTCAGATGGTTGTAAAACCAGTGAAATAGGCAGAAAAAAGCTGTTAAACAAAAAAAGGAGGATGTCCTTTAAATAGAAGAGAATGGCTGTCACCTAATTTACAATTTATAGCCGTTTGTGACAACAAACAGGATGTCAGGTTGTGTCCCTCTCAGAGAGTGTATAAATCAAGGGAAGTGCTACTGCTACACTGAACAGCAACCAAGAGGGACCAGCTTCCATCACTATTCATCGAACAGGATGATGGCTATTCCCCTTAAAGCCTAAAATAGGCAAGATAATGCTCCTCAAGGCCAAGAGGATTCGAATTCTTTACCCAATGACCAGCATCGGGCTGGAACTGGTGGAGATCTCAGACAATTTACACTCGACCATTTTGTCCAATGCCTTCTCACTTTTTTATATGCCGGTCGGCTTAGCTCTTTGTGCAATATAATCAGACCTAAGCATTTCCTGTGCCTTTAAAGGTCAAATTATTTGGTTCCTCTTAAAGTTATTTTTCCTTGATTTACGATTCTTTTCTTTCTTGTATTAATTTGGATTCCTGCAGCTCCGTTCTCTGGTATGAGACGCTCTTGAGCAATCTATTTCTGAGCACTTTTAGGCTAGGAGACAAGATAGCCACAAATGGCTGATGTTTGTTAAGAAAGCCAGGATGCTATGGTGTCACTACCCTTGCACTGATTTGGAAAAGCATATTTAAAAAGGCAAAATGCCTTTTCTATACCAAGGACATTATCTGATATTAAGTTTTTGAAAATGATCAAATGAGTAATTAGCGTTAAACGTTTTTGGCTTCACCTCACAAGGGAATGATCCTAGAAAAGGGCAAGCATTGTGAGCTTTACAGTTGCTTATAAGCCTGGTCTTGTGTCGCTAAGAAGAAAATTACTTTTAAAAATCATATTAGCTGCATTAAATCTTAGTTATTATTTAGCCAGAGGCAATGCGTTTGTTTTAAAGTCTCTGTCTTCTAATCACTGTGCAGCCAGTCCTTTGTTTTGTGACCTTAGGCAAGTCATTTAAACTCTTAGTGGTTCACATTTCCTCATCTTCAAAAAGTGCACATTAGTGTTAGCAATTAGGAAAATCATCATGAAACACTTGCAAGATACTGATGTAAAATATTATTGTCCTTCTTTATAAGATGTAGTTACTGATCTGAAGTTTGGCACATAGGAGGCAATTCAGTAAACGTTGATTATATATATTAATGAATGAATGAATGTGTTTTGCCATCTTTTCCATGCAGACAGACCTAGAACTTCTCAGAGCCAATGCATATGTTCCTGCAATATTATGCAATCATCCCAGCTGGGTGGCCCTTGGCCTAATCTCCCCTCCCGACTCGTACCTTTCAGTTTCCTTGCACTCCTCCTTCTCATTCCCATTTCCACCTCGGCTCACCTCTTTTTATTCAATCTGTTGTTCCCCAAACCAATCCCATCTACCACTCCTCACTCATTCCATTGAGTTCAGGGCTGGTCTACAACGACAAGATGATAAACACAGGTGGTCCCTTATCCAAAAAAACCCGGAAAAGAATATCAGCATCAAGCAGTGGTGCTCTAACTGTCTTCTAATAGGTCTTTCTACCTGTCTTTTAATAATGACCCAATTACCAACAACTGACTTAGTGAAGAAGAAAGGAGATTTTTCAAGCACACAACATTCATGACCTCCAGAAATGCTTCCGGAATAGGTGATCACATAAAAGAGAAATGTTCTTCTGGCTCCACGGGGCCTGTAATTTGCTGCTTCATAAAGCTTAATGAATATCCCACGGGTCTGGCATTACCAGTGCGGGTTAGTCTGTGACAGTGTTGTGGGCTCATCCTCAAATTTTATATAGTCTCTGTAAAGTTTCCTTGAACCTCAAGTTTCCAGATCAAAACAATAGGATTATTGTTATCTTAAAACAATTGAAACGTTTCCCCTCTTTTTGTGGCTAACTGGTTAATTCTTACTTGAAAGTTCAGTCTCTGAGCCTCCTGGATACAGTTTTAGCTTTCATGTCCCATTTGAGCTTAAATAGCAAATTTGCGCACACTTGAAAGAAAGGGTAAAAATAGTAGAACAGCATAGACCAAACAAAGGTAGCTTTATTGACAAAATAATGTGACTAAGGTTTTTAAACAACTTTCAAACAGAAAAGCCTGTCCATTTCGCTCTTTGGCTCTTGAGTGAAATGTCTCACAGTAAGTTATGGACCTGTGGTTGCAAGAGGTCCAGTAAGGCAACTAGGGGATGGGGATGGAGCCAGGCTGCAGGGCTAGAAGGAGACTTAGAGATCTTGTGTATGATGAAACTGAGACCCTGAGAAGTGACCAAAACCAAATGCTTTGCCAGTGAGCAACAGAGCTTCCAGACCTGGGAGTAAAGCTTTGATTCACTATTAACAAGGGTCAATTACTTCTTTTCATTCAAAAAGGGTGCAAGTGTTTCAGCACTGAGATTTTTTTTTTAATGTCTCTTTCTTACTGGTTTGATCTTAAATTCCTTTGCATTTAAGACTAATTTTCAGGAATCTATTTCCTTTTCTATTGGTCTTAAATAAAATGCCCTTAAAACCACTGGAGTACTCTGAATCCAGCCAACAAAAGAGGGCAAGAGAGAGTAAAGCAGGCACACCCATTTCTTACCTGCCTCCACTCTAAAGGGGCTCACTTCATGAGACTTGTGCAATGTTATATGGTAATTATGTCTCAGTACAACCAGGAACAAATCACTGCCGATATTAACAGAATGATGGTATGGACTCTCAAAAGGCTTAATAAAATGATGTCTATTCATAGAAATAAATAAAAGGACACACTTCATTCCCACCCTCATTCCATTTGCAAAAACAAGTCACATGTCCCCATCTAGATGCCAAGGGACTGGGAAATGTAGTCCCTAATGGACATTCACTGCCCGGGACAACTCTACAGTATGAAAGCGGAAGCATGAATTTTTTAAGAATATCCAGCCAACTCTGACACATCCCTCCCACCCCTCCTCTCTCTAGCACATCACGCAGATCCCTTCATAGCTTCTATCACAACCTAAAGACATGGATAGTCCAAGGGTAGACTGAGTCACAGGTACTTCTGCATCCAGAGGTTTGAACAACTTCAGCAAGAGTCTGTCACTCTCTTCCCATTTCTTGTCTTTGCTCTCCTCTCTGTTGGCTTCCTTCTCAGGCAGGCTGTCACAACACGCTGGCCACAATGGCCTTTAGAAGCTTAGATTGCATCGTCTTTAGAACCAGTAATCTCAGAAGGAAAAGAAAGTAATAAAATCACCTCTCTGACATGACATCCTCAGAAATCTGTGAAAATAAATCTGATTGATCTTACTTGAGATGCACACTCACCATTGAGCACATCACTGTCCCTGGGAGTAGAGGATACTGGGGTCTGGCCCTCCTGGGGCAGAAGAAGTAGGGTCGCAGGATTTATTGCTCAACAGAACTTTGGGAAGGAGCAGTTTCTGGAAGGAAAAGCTGTTGGGCATACAGGGAAATACTGATGATTATGATACTGAGCTCTAAGAATGGGATGTAAACAGGCATGGAACTTGTGAATTTGCTTATTATTAGTCCTTCCTGTCATTGTTAGTTTTCTTTTCATCTCTAATAACATATATCTTCTTACATATTTCTGATTTTTTGCTTATAAGAAGAAAATTATAGTTCTCCTTTTCTCTCACTATGCTATAGAATTGTCTGGGTTAAGGGCCATTCCACCCATTTAAACACAACTTTAAATAACTAATGTGCCATTCCATAAAAAATAAATTTTGAGGGCTGGCCCGGTGGTGCAGCGGTTAAGTGCACACATTCTGCTTTGACAGCCCGGGGTTCGTCGGTTTGGATCTCAGGTGCGGACACGGCACGGCTTGGCACGCCATGCTGTGGCAGGTATCCCACATATAAAGTAGAGGAAGGTGGGCACGGATGTTAGCTCAGGGCCTGTCTTCCTCAGCAAAAAGAGGAGGATTGGCAGCAGTTAGCTCAGGACTAATCTTCCTTGAAATAAATAAATAAATAAATAAATAAATTAATTAATTAATTTTGACAAATGTCTTGATAAAAGCATCCCTTAAACTATTTGTAAAATCAGGTTTGATTGCATTTGTTTTCATTTTGAGGGAGTGGTGTTGTTTTTTGGGCTTTTAAAGTATCTTACCAGACGTGAGCATTTTTTCTACTAGGGAGCCTGCAACTTTCTTAAGATAATAGGAAGGTCAGAACTATGGGGTGCTGGACCTCTAGTTTTTTCCGAATCTATACCATTTGGATAGTGCCTAGATTAAAGCATGGATCAATTCATTCATTTATTCATTCAAGAAAATTATTATTATTAATAGCATTGATATTAAATATTAATATTTATAATATCCTTCAGGCACTGGGCTAGGCTTTGGGGATATAACCATGAACCTTAATTATATCTATCAAGACCTTTTTCCCAAATAAAATAATAGTCACAGGTTCCTGGGATTAAGACATGGATATATCTTTTTGAGGCCCACCATTCAACCTATTACAGAGGGCTAGCCTTCCTGAAGCCAGTCAACATTAAAGTTGAGGCCTAAAGGATGAATCAGTGTCTGGGGAGTTGAGGTTGGGGAGTGTTCCAGACTGGGAACAGAATGTTCAAAGCCTAGAGGCAAAAGAATGGTGCAATCAAGGAACTGAAAGAAGTTCCCCTTTGGCCCCAGCTCAGAACACTGGGAAAATAAAATAGGAGAGACAAGGCTGGAGCCAAATTGTGTGAAAGCCACATGAAGGAGTTGAAGTTTATCTTTAGGCAATGGGAAGCCATTGCATGTTGTAAGAAGAGGAGAAGTGTAATCAAATATGCACTTTTGGAAGATCCCTGGTTGGTATATGGAAAATGGATTAGGAGAGACTAGACTGGAAGCAGGGGACCAGTGAGGAAGTTACCACCATAGTCCAGGAGAAAGAATGACTATGTTGGGGTAAGGATAGAAGGAAATAGCTGGACCCAACATGTATTTAAGGTAGAACTGGCAGAACGATGTGGAGAGGGAAGGCAAAGTGAGTTACCAGGAATGACATTCAGGTTCCTGAGTGTCACGGGTTCAATTGTGTACCCCAAAATTCATAGGTTGAAGTCCTAACCCCTATATTGACCTCATTTGGAGATAGGGTCTTTACTGAGGTTGCCAAGTTAAAATGAGCTCATTAGGGTGAGCTCTAATCCAATATGGCTAGTGTCCTTATAAAAGGGGAAATTTCGAGACAGACATGCACACAGGATAACACCTTGTGAAGATGAAAGCAGAGATCAGGGTGATGCTCTGCACAGCAAGGAACACCAAAGATGGACAGCAAAGCACCAGAAGCTATGGGAGAGTCATGGAACAGATTCTCCCTCACAGTCCCCAGAAGGCACCGATCCTGCTAACACTTTGATCTTGGACTTCTAGTCTCCAGGACTGTGAGAGCATACATTTCCATCGTTTAAGCCACTCGGTTTTTTAAGGCAGCCCAGGAAGCTAACACCCCGAGACACTGGGTGGTACCAGCTGCTGAGCTAAGGAGCACTGGAGAAAGAGCTGGTGAGGAGCGATGCTCTTAACTTACCAACTGAAGTGATTTTCCAGCCACACATCAAAAAATTATTTTTTTTCATCTGAAACTGAGATAATACATTACTTAAAGGAAAATCAGTTTCATTTGAACTAACTAAAAGTTGTATTGTTACTTGAATACAAGTTAGAGGCACAGTTTTAAAGGGAAAAACCATAATCTTATAAATGACCTTCTACCCTTAAGCAATGCAATAGTTCTGGTCCCAGTTCATTATTTGAAGGAGCAGATTTATTAAATGTTCTGATATTCTGCTCTTCAAGTGGGATACTGATAATTCTGAATCACTTGAATTTGTTTACCTATGTAGTATTTCATATAGGTGAGATGGGTGGCTACTATAAGATATTTATTAACACAAAGAAGCGTTATTAAATCTGTTTGTATCAAGTGGGAAGACATGAGTACCTAGCTTGGTGCCTGTCATAGAGTAGAAACCCAATAGCTATTTTAGCAAATGAATAAGTGAACTGTATAATCATCAAACATCAACATCATAAATTTGTGTTAAAGATTATCTAGACTAGTAGTTTTCGGAAAATTTTTAGCTGCAGAACTTCTTGTTCAAAGACATGTTACGTGAAACTCAGTATAGAAAACTGATGAAACAGCGCTCTGCTGGTTGAAACACTGTTGGAAGCCACAGAAGGTGGGGGTGAAGTACAGGACAGGAAACAGGGCTTGTTGAAGTCAGTGGACAGAGCAAGAGTCTCCAGGTGTGCTGTTCCACTCACAGCCAGGTGACTATACCTCTGTAGAAGACCAGAAGCTTTCCTCCAGAAAACATTAATAAGAGAAGATCAAGACTCCAGGATGCCAGGTATGGCTGAAGAGAGAGGAAAAAAAGGCAGGGTTCAATGAAGGTCTGCAATCTGAATGACAGCCCTACACCCTGTCCTTTCCATGGTCTCATACCAACAGCCAGCCTGAACAGCTGAGCCTGCCAGGCAAGGGGTTAAAGATTTGGCTCTTGAGAAACTGAATGGCCCAGAACAAAGATGGCTGCTGCATGCTGACATTTAGGGGTTCCTCAGCTAAAGGGCTTAATCCCTGCCCAGTCACCTTATGGTAAATTGCATTAAAAATTACACAACAAAAAATTAAACAAGGAAACTTCTCAAACTGAAGGATTCCAGTCTCCAGTTTGAAAGGGCTCTTGAAATGCTTAGCCAAAAAAACTCTCATTGTTTTGAAAAAAGACCTTTATAAAGACTCATCAATTAGAAATTTTAGAGCACTAAAGATAAATAAAAAATCTAAAGTCTTCGAGATATTAAAAAAAAAGAGAAAACAGAGGTCAAATACAACCAAGGGACATAAAAACCAAAGAAGAAATGTCTTCAAAATCAGGGGAAAAATTTTTTTTTAGTTTACATTCTAATACCCAGCCAAACAATAAATCAAGTGTAAAAGCAGAATGAAGACATCTCAGATGACTAAAGATTTTATTTTAAATTTAATAACGGGATTAGCCTAGAAAACCAGAGTGTAGCCATACCGGGCTCCCCTCGGGCCATGCCTTCCTCCCAGCTCCAGGCCCAGCCACATCCTTCCTAACTCCTGACCTGTGCTGTTCTTCCCTTCAACACCCAGGGCCAAATGGCTGCAAGGAACCAGATTGCCCCAGAGAACCTCCACTGGAGGCCAAAAACCGGTGGAATAGTAAAAGTTGGCAAGAAGAAAAGAGGGGGATCTTAAGAGATACTTTTAAGTAGTGATTCGAAACAGCTCAAGACCATTTATTGATTCAATTCCAGAGTGTTGTGGTTTCCAGTTACGACCTTCGGATAAGTATGGTTTTACTGTATTTGGTTAGGAAATTTAAAATAATGCAATATCAAACTTCATGGGATGATGATGATGATATGATGATGATGGTGATGAGGATAATGATGGTGATGATGATTTATAGATTTTAAAAAGAAACAAAGTAAAAGAAAAGCAAAACACAATAAGATGGTGAGTCCAAGCCTTCTAGAGCAGTTGATGAAAATACCAGCACCTTGTGATTAGATTATGATTTATGTTTATTTTTGTTTTCTAGACAACGCATAGTTTTCAGTAGAATCCTGAAAAAGAGGTCACAACTTCCTTTGGATAGATATCTGTTCACAACAAATCCATAAATTAGGAACTTTACGTAATAATCAGAGGGATTGAGTCTATTTCTCTTCAAACTGAAGTTACCCCTGCTAGAATATATAAGCCACGAACAAAGACAAAACTGTGGTGGAAATTTTGCAATTAAAATTGTATTCCTACAACACCAAATGCTGGGAATGTGTGAGCAACAGGAACTCTCATTCATTGCTGGTGGGAATGCAAAATGGTGCAGCCACTTTGGAAGACAGTTGGGTGGTTTCCTACAAAACTAAATATACCCTTACCATACGATCCAGTAAATGTGTTCCTTGGTGTTTACCCAAAGAAGTTGAAAACTTATGTCCACACAAAAACCTGCACACAGGTGTTTATAGCAGCTTTATTCATAATTGCCAAAACTTAGAAGGAATCAAGATGCCCTTCAGTAGGTGATTGGATAAATAAACTGTGGTACATCCAGACAGTGGAATGTTGTTCAGTACTAAAAAGAAATGAGCTATCAAGCCATGAAAAGATGTGGAAGGAACTTAAATGCATATTACTAAGTAAAAGAAGCCAATCTGAAAAGGACACATACTATATACTTCCAACTATATGACATTCAGGAAAAGGCAAAACTATGGAGACAGGAAAAAGGTTCAGTGGTTGCCAGGGGCTGTGGAGGGTGGGGGCTGAACAGGCAGAGCAGAGAGGATTTTTAGGGCAGTAAAACTATTCTGTATGATATTATAATGACAGATACGTGTCATTATACATTTGTCAAAACCCATAGAATGTACACCAAGAGTGAATCGTAATGTAAACTATAGACTTTGGGTGATAATGATGTATCAGTGAAGCTTCATCAATTGTAATAAATGTACCACGGTGGGGCTGGCCCAGGGGCGCAGCAGTTAAGTTCACATATTCCTCTTCAGCAGCCCAGGGTCCACCGGTTCGGATCCCGGGTGCAGACATGGCACTGCTCATCAAGCCATGCTGTGACAGGCATCCCTCATGCAAAGTAGAGGAAGATGGGCACGGATGTTAGCTCAGGGCCAGTCTTCCTCAGCAAAAAGAGGAGGATTGGCAGCAGACGTTAGCTCAGGGCTGAACTTCCTCAAAAAAAAGAGTACCACTGTGATGAGGGACGTTGAGAGTGGGGTAGGCTATGCATGCCCAGGGAGAGAAAGCATCTGGGAAACCTCTGTACCTTCCTCTCAATTTTGCTGCGAACCTAAAACTGCTCTAAAAAGTAAAGTCTAAAAAGTAATTGTGTTCTTTTAGCTTGACACTGTGATCCTTGTTAAAATGCAATTACTGCAGGAAGTAGAAGCGCATTAAACTGTGAGGAGTCATTGAAGGCTCGCTTTGAATGAGTTTTAGACTCTTTGGAAAAGCAGGTTTTTAAGGGGGAAGGGACCACAGACCAGGAATTGAACACAACAAGGAGACACTTCAGAAGCATAAGGCTCAGGGGTTACAGCTGGCCCCAAAACCATCTGGATGCTGTTTGTTCATTCATTCCATAGAGGTTAAGTACATGACTGGAATGTGCCAGGTACTATTTGAAGCTCTCAGGACAAATGAAACAAAGTCCTCTGTCCTCACAGAGCTTCCTCTTTAGCAGAAAGAGATGGAAAATAAATAATAAAAAATACATAAAGTTAAGTCATACAGTATTTTAGGAGATGATAAGTTGGGATAGAAAAAGAAAGAAAAGCAGAGCTGCGTCAGGGGACTAGGAATGCCAAGGTAGTAGGGGCAGGTTCTAATTTAAAATATGGTGGGTGGTTTGCTTTTTCAAATGGGTAATTCAGTTAAGAGTCTACTGAGTATATAATCAGATCCCAAGTTTAAAAACCATGAAGTGCATCTGTGACAACTGCTAGACACTGAAAATTCACATAACACATGGGCTTAGAGGTAGTGAAGGCGTTTATTATCCTCTGAAGATATTTATAGATGTTCGAATAACATCACATTATCTCCTTTATTGTTTTGTGAGTACAAGGGACATGCTGAGTTTCGCAATCAAAAACAAAGGAAAATATGTCTATTGGAGAGATGACACAATTTCACCTCCTCTCCATCTGTAGACTTCCATAGGTACAAGTCATGCCTTATTCACTGGATGTTTCTTTCATCAACACATGAAAATGTTTAAGTATTTGAACTAAATATAGTTTCAAAAGATGATGATTATTATAAGTGCTGAGAGTGTTGTGATCTGCTTTACAGCGAAAGAATAAAAGACCAGAGAAAGTGTTGTCTCAGTACGCTCTCCTTTCTAATAGAAGGTAGACCCTTAATCACCAGGTTCTGCTCTCTGTCATTTGCATTCAGGGGGTTGAAAAAGCATTACTTGGTAACTGAAGCTCATTGAAAATTATAGGGGAGAAGCAGCCATGAAAATCACATATAAGAGCAAGAACTCAAGTCAAGGCTATTTTGTCCTTGATTGATAGAACTCTGCCTTGAGATTTGCTTTGCGTTGCCTTGAGCTCCTAAATCACTCCCTCATTAATCATTTCCTAACAAAACCTAGGTGCTGGGGTTGGAAAAGAAAAGAAAGAAGTGATCAAAAATTTAACAATCTGACCAATGTAATCACTGAATAACACCAAACAACTACTAAAACAAAGGCTTGTGAAACAAGATTCCTGATCCTGAGTACGTGTGGCAGATGTTTCAGGCACAAGTTACCTGGGTAACAGATGGTGTTTTGTTTTAAATGTCTTGAGTTTGAGGTAGCTTTGAGAAATCTATAGTAAACATTTCTTATTGGGAGACAGTTTTGCAGTCCCACATCCAATCCCCATTCCTGTTGGGTGGGAATCCCCTTTGTGTGTAGAGTCAGCTAGATCTTTCCTCTGACTGCTCCCAGGCACAGGCAACATGACCCAGAATCTGCCAATAGGATGTTCCAACTGGAGACTGTGAATCCTGCGTGTGATACTAGGATGCCGACCAGGTAGAGTCGATTCATCACACACAGGACACAGTCATAGTGGTGGAGGCAGCAGGATCCGTGGCCATGGCTGCAGTGCCCGCAGTGGCAGCCTGTCAGCAAAGCTAAATGTTTGCTTCCGTGGGACTTGTTTGTACTTCTAGCTATGTGAACACCTGGGAATGTCCTGTTCCGATTCATAGGTAAGGCTGTCTCCCCAGCCTTACTAGCAACTCTAAAGCTCACAGAAAGTCAAGAGAAAATTTATTTTTTGTTCAAGTTTCCTTCTCAAGCCAAGAATGTTGACTGATGATATCCATGTGAAACCTGAAACACTAACTCCTTCATCTCACAAAAGAGGAGAGGTCATCTCAGAGAGGTTGTGGCTTTCCCTGGCTTACTCAGCAACATGGTGTTCATACCACCATGGCTCAAATATCAAAAAGATTATTAAAAACAATGCATGAAACTAAAGAATTAGCTTAGGGATAGATTTAGAGTTTAAGTCTCGGGAATGAATCAAGTCACCATTTGAGAGCGTGCAGTGGAACCAAAGGAGAGAGCTGAGAACTGAACCTTAGGAAATTTTACTTTAAGAAGTGAGTGAAAAAAGAGAGTCCACAGTAAGGCAGACTCAGAAGAGGCTGATAAAACAGTAAGAGAAGGAACAGAAGTGTGGGATCATTGAAACCAGAGCATAAGGAAGTGATTCCAAAGAGAATAATTGATCTGCAGTTGACACCACCACCAATAGACTACTAACGATTCTGGTCACCAGTTATAATGTGTGGAGGATTTTCTACACCACCAAGCAATTCTCCGATTCCAGCTGAGTGTCTTACAAATTAACTCAATCTGACACTGTCTACCTGGAGATAGAGTCACATCCTGCAGGTTGACAGCTCAGTCCTACAAGACTGCCTCCCCCCCTCACTTCAGATGCCAATCACAGGTCCAGGTTGTCACCTGTGCTTCTGACCAAGCAGCTATAGATCAGAGGTTCCAAGATCCCCTCTTTGGGTTTGATTAATTTGCTAGAGTGGCTCACAGAGTTCAGAGAAGCGTTTTACTTAGCATCGGTTGATAATAAAAAGATATAACTCAAGCACATTCAGATGGAAGAGATGCATAGGGAAATGTATGGGGAAAGGGGTGCAGAGCTTCTGTGATCTCTGAGTGCGCCACTCTCCCACCCCCTCCACCTGTTCACCAACCCAGAAGCCGTCTGAATCCATCCTTTTTGGGTTCTATGGAGGCTTCATTACATAGGCAAGATTGATGAAATCCTTAGCCATTGGTGATTGAACTCAATCTTCAGACCCTCTCCTCTCCCTGGAGGTCAGGGGGTTGGGACTGAAAGTTCCAACCATCTAATCACAATGTTGACTCTATTGGCAACCAGCCCCCATTCTTTGGTGTGGTCCAAAACTCACCTCATTAGCATAACAAAAGACATCGTTACTGCTCTCATCTCATCACTTAGGAAATTCCAAAGGTTTTAGGAGCTCTGTGCCAGGAACGGGGACAAAGATCAAGTACATATTTCTTATTACAAATCCCAATATCACAGCTATGAAGTGAGAAGAGACAACTAATTATGGAATTATGAGTTCATTTGTAAATTAAGATATCTTTAAGAAAGAGGTCTTTAAGAAGACTCTACAGCCAAGGGCAGCTCCCAAAGGATGCAGAGTGAGTGAGGATGTGAGGTGAGGGTTAGCTCTTCCTTTAGAAAGTTTTGTGTGAAAAGAAAGGCAGAAATGAGACTGTGTGTTGATCATCAGAGGAGTGAGGGAGAGATTTTTGTATAGGAAGGGTGATTTGAACACCAAAGTGAAGGAACTAATTTAAAAGAAGCTAAGAGATAAGGACAGGGATTCAGAGACTGTTTCTGTTGCCTCTCCCTCAGCATCTCATGTGGAGACAAGAAAATTATTTAACAAATTCAGTTCATGAACTGTTAAATTTTCAAATATTTGATTATTTGCGTTTATACCTGCTTTTCTTCAGACAGTCAGTGACTAGTTGAATATTTTTCTTGTTTGGCTTCACATAGTCATGGTCATAGCCTGTTGTGTGGCTAATCATATTTTCTATATTTGACTCAATCACTACCATTTGTTTTTATTGTGTACTATCACACAATAAGAATTAGATGTTATTCGTTTAACAGGCACAGACATATTTATCACCAGCAGGCCTGTGCTACCCTGTGAAGGCAATTACCTCGAGAAGTCAAGTCAGAGAAGGTTAGCTGCCTGGGGCCCCTGGCTGCTTCAAGCCCATATGTGGAGTTTGGATGCATTTTGAGTGTGCGACACAATTGGTTTCATGCTGCATATTTCACATTGGAGTCACACACACTGAAAATTTAGCAGCCTCACCTGTCATTCCCAGGTAACCTCTCTGGAGAAAGTGTGGTAGTATTGAGTATCTGGAAAGAAAAATGTTTTGAGAAGTTCATAGACTTCAGAAAACTTGGTCTTCCAGCAGGTATGTGCTTTGATGGACACCCAGCATCCAATTCTGAGTCACTGTGGCATAAGTGAGTGCAGGTATTGATCAAACTCCCTTCCCAGGTGCCTTCTGCTTGTGTCTTGTGTATAATAGGCTTTGGGAACTAAGAGGTTGAATTCTCAATGTCTGTAAACTATTAGTCTCAAAAATATTTTCCACTTTATGAGCTCTGTGACCTTGGACAAATTACTTAACTTCTCAGTCTCCCATCCATAAAATAATCATATAACTCCAAGGGCCGTTGTGATGGTAAAATCAGATGCACAAAGTTGAGCACAATGCCTGGCACACAATAAATGCTCAAGAAATGGAGGATTTTTTTTTCACTTTCTCTGAACTTCTAGCTGTCATTTTTTTTAAATAAAAGATTGCATTTTATTTTTCTTTTCTGGGCAAGATTCACCCTAAGCTAACATCTGTTGCCAATCTTCCTCTTTTTCTTTTTCTTCTTTTTACCTCCCCAAGGCCCCAGTACATAGTTGTATGTTCTAGTTGTAAGTCCTTCCAGTTCTTCTGTGTGAGCTGCAGCCACAGCGTGGCTACTGACAGACAGGTGGTGTGGTTCCACTCCCAGGAATTGAACCTGGGCCACCAAAGTGGAGCACGCTAAACTTTAACCACTAGGCCCTCAAGGCTGGCTCATAGCTGTCATTTTTTTAACAGATAATAATTACAGATCATTTGCATGCCTGATAGTAACGGGAAACAAAAGCCTAGCTAGTGAACCTCAGGTGGATTCCTATCTCTTATTGCTCTCCGTCTGCAACAATATGTGAAGTTGTTAATGTTAAATATGAAAGTGTTTCTCAAAAATAAATACTTAGATATTAGCTCTAATCTATTTGCTCAAAAATAAACCAAACATGTCATTCCTAGGCATTCAAACAATGTTGGGTTATGATTGCTCAGACTTTGTCCTATTTGCACACAGCATTTACATATATCACCAAGTTTATGCCTTTGCAGAGCCACATCAATATAAACACTGCTTTGTATCCTCTTCCTGAAACTTCCATGCAAATAATTTATATGCCATTGAAATATCCAGAAATATTTGCACTTAGAAACTTTCATTAGTCAATTTTTTATTTCAAAATGGGATGTAAAAAAGACTTTTAGTATCATAATAGAAAAAACATGTTGGAATCATCCTTGATTCATCTTTTTTTCTCATTCTCAGCAGCCAATCTGCCAGAAAATCTTGTGGGCTCTTCCGTCAAAAGATATTCAAGATTCAACCATAAATGTCTTCTTAACAGGTCACCTTTCTTCATCCTTGTCTCTTTACAGCCTATTCTCCTCCAGCAGCAGAGTAATACAGAAAAACCTAATTCAGCCCTCTGTCCAAAAACCTCAATACCTTATGTACCCAAAAGAGCTGAAAGCAGGGACTTGAACAGATGCTTGTACATCAATGTTCACAGCAGCATTATTCACAAGAGCCAAAAGGTGGAAACAATCCAAATGTCCATTGATGGGTGAATGGATAAACAAAATGTGGTATATATGTACAATGGAATATTACCCAGTGATAAAAAGGAAATAAGTTCTGACACATGCTCCAGCATGGATGAATCTTGAAGACTTGAAGTGATGAAAATATTATGCTAAGTGAAATAAACCAGGCACAAAAAGACAAATATGGTATGATGCCACTTATACGAGGCACCTGAAACAGGCAAATTCATAGAGACAGAAAGCAAAATGGTGGTTGCCAGGAGGTGGGAGGAGGTGGGAATACGCAGTTATTGTTTAATGGGCAGAGTTTCAATTGAGGAAGATGAAAAGTTCTGGAGATGAATGGTAGTGATAGTTGCACAGCCACATGAATGTGTTTAATGCCACTGCACTGTACACTTAAAAGTGGTTAAAATGATAAATTTTATGTTATGTCTATTTTACCACAATTAAAAAAAAAACCCTCAAATGGTCACCTACCTCAAAATAAAAGCCTAAATTCTTCCATTGACTTAAAGGCTCCGTGTGATCTGATTCCACATTACTCCTCTGCTCTAAGTGCCTGTATTTCCTCCCGGCTCGCTCCACTCCACCTCAGTGACCTCCTTGTTACCCTGGAATACCCAGGACAGGGCGCCTCCACAGATGCTGCTGTGCACTGGGGTGCCGGGCCCCCACAGCCCCCAGGGCTTACTGCCCACATCACATCCTTGCTCAGGCGCATCTTCCTGACCTCTCTGTTTATAGCGAAAACACATTCCTCCCCGCTGTCCCCAACTCCCTTTCCTGTTTTGCTCTTCTCTAAATAACTTATTAGCATTTAATATACTATATAACTTACATATTTATTTGCTTCCCCATTCTAACTTAAGTTCCATAAGGATATGCTTTTTCTTCTGTTTTGTCCACTTCTGCTTCCCCAGAGCTTAGAAGAGTACCTGACACCTGGTAGTCACGTCATGAATATTTGTTGATAAATAGTTGAAATGTCCAAACTCATAAAACAAGCTAAAAGGCAGAAAAATGCATTCAAAAGATTATTTTAAAATCCAAAATCATTACCTTCATTAACTAAATATTTCTCAGAAAATCCCTATGAGATGAATTATTGATTGAGTCTAATCATTTAAGCTTTAATCTTTAATTTTTCCTGAATAATACCTAGCTCTTGTATTTTTGATATCTAATATTTCATGATATTTTTTATTTCCAAAATATCTTGGAATTATTTATATTCAGATTTAATTTAGCAAGCATTTACCGAGGGCCCTCTATGTACCAGGCAACATTTATCCAACTTGATTTGGCTTCATCCCTGTCACAGCTCTGTAATCAGCTAGTAAATGTTTTTGGCTTTTAAAATATGTACTCTTTCAAATTTGCGTAGAAGCAAATTTTATCATCTGAGAAGACAAAGTACCTTATTTTGGGGTTATTATTCCAGGAATGTATACTTCCACCATAATATAACGAAAATGAATCTTGAATTATATCATAATTCTCACTTTATAAATGAGGAAACTAGGGTAGATGATTAAGTTTCCTAACCTGTCAAATCAGGTTTCTTATAGAGTCTAGATTAAAATGCACTCAAAACTCAAATTATCAACTTGTGAGTAGCTTTCTGAAGCTTACTGATTTTTATTAGTACACAATTTCTTTTCAAAGATAAATAACATTATTTTCCACAAACCAATGTCTTGTGGAGTAAAAGCATATAACTTTTGACTCTATAAAAGACTCCACTTTGAATCCCTTTTCAAAACTGTTTTTTAATTTCTAAAGCTAATAGTACAATTTTCAGAGGTGCAGTTAAGATCCTGTTATAACTAGCTCTATGGGATGTGTTAATTAATTCCTTGTAGAGAAATTTTGCTATAGTGAATATTAAATTTAGGCATCAAATTTCTAAGCAGCAAGAATAGGAGAGAAAACAAGGCTAGTGTGTGATTTCTCTGAAATAAATTAACAAAAAGACAAATGGCAAAGTCAAAGATTTGTGCTATTAATAAAAATTACCATTTACTGAGCATCTAAAATGTATCAAAATCTGTACTAAGCTCTTTCCACTTATTTATTCTCACCCCTTTTCTCTTTTAAAGTCCTGCAACTTTGATTTATTGGAAATTCCTATTTTGGTTAGTTTGGGTAAATAATCAGGGAATTAAACTGTTTTGCCTAGTGTATCGTTTTTAGTTAACGATGAGAATAATTAAGTGGGAAGGAATAAGAAAAGATGATAAGTTCCAATTTATACCTATCACCTCAAAAGTGATTGAAAGGTTTTCTTTTGCCATGTGGTTTCCAGATAGCTCTAAATACATTTCTATCAGTTTTGGTAAATCAAGAATCCTATTTCTAGAGGCTGCTGCATATCATTTAGTGGGATTCTAACTGGGGAGGAACAAAATGTCTTTACTTGGAGCGTCAAATATGGGAGGTGCAGCCAGCACCTTTCTTCCTCAATTACGTGGTTGGCATGGAAAGGAATGATGTGAAGGAGGAGAATGATCTAGGCTGAGAACTGACCTTCCAAGTGCTGTTCATACAATGGAAATGCTCATTAAGTTTGTGAAGTTTTATGGAGCAATAAAATTCATTTTTGTTACCCTGCTCTCCAATTAAACCACAGATCACTCACACTTATTTTATAATCAATAACTTACGTGGCCTTGCAAACAAACAGATTTTGTAAAACTCACTAACCCACAGAGACACTCACAGTCTTGTCCCATCAAAAGCAGTTTTGTTGGCTTTTTTTTTTTTTTTTTAAACTGTTTCAACTGTTTCAACTTTTTTTTTTTTTTTTTAAAGATTTTATTTTTTCCTTTTTCTCCCCAAAGCCCCCCGGTACATAGTTGTGTATTCTTCGTTGTGGGTTCCTCTAGTTGTGGCATGTGGGACGCTGCCTCAGCGTGGTCTGACGAGCAGTGCCATGTCCGCGCCCAGGATTCGAACCGACGAAACACTGGGCCGCCTGCAGCGGAGCGCGTGAACTTAACCACTCGGCCACGGGGCCAGCCCCAGTTGGCTTTTTAACCTAGAAGGCTGCATTCATGATTCAAAGTCTTAATAGTCTGGCATCACGACCAGAAAGAATAATCACACCAGTTGTTAATTAAATCTAAGACAATGATAAGGAGAAAATGGTCACATTAATCATGGAATAAGAGATTAAAATAGCTCTCCAAAATAGGCTGCTGAAATTCACATCACAGCACATGACGGTGAGCATTTTAAAGCTCCCAAGAAACAAAGGCTGAAAATCAGCTGAATGAGAGGAAAATTCTCTTATCTGGCACAGAATGATAACAAGAAACTTGAGCTGTTATGCTGCCAGCCCCAAGGCCACTGTAAGTCAGTTGTTTCATGGGGTCTTGCCAATAGTATGTGTTTATGGTTAAGTACAAATCCAGCTATGTCAAGGTTACAATATTTAGCTGAAGAGAATGTTTCAGACACCAAAGAACTAAATATTTTTAACCACAGCATCAAAAGGAGATGCTTTTGGTTCCTTATTGTGTACAAGTCAGGACCCGAGATATCTGGGGCAGAAGAACCTGACAGAGGACAACATTCCTTTTTAATGGACCATGCTGTTCTCTAGGCCAAGTGTAAAGTAATAGAATTTCAAAAGACAGAGGGACTTTGGAGATCATCTGACTCAACCCCCTCATGTTCCAAAAGAGGAAAATGAAATCTGGGCATGATAAGTAACGTTCACAAGGTCGTGGTCGGAGTGGAATCCGGGCCTCCTGACTTCCCACTCTTTCTCTTTGCTGGGAAGATGCCTTCCTTTTGGAGAGTGCAAGCTCCCTGTCCTGAAGTCCAGCACAAGGCTAGCCCAATGCCATACTACCTACAAATCACGTACAAATAACATAGACCACCTTTGTCAATATGGGGTGTCACCCTTGCCTGGATACTACAAATTCTGGAGCCTACTTAAGAAAAGATAAGCCTGGAATGGTGGAATAAACTCTATGACACTTGTAGGAGTTTGTTTCCGCATGGATCCAGCAAGTAACTCCACTACTTCCTGTTTCCACATTAAATTGTTTCTCTTCTTAGTGCATCCCTACTAAAGATTTGATCAAACAATACACATATATTGAGGCCCTTCCTATTTAAGCACTAACCTTTTTCTTTTTAAAAAAATAATTTTATTTATTTATTTATTTTTTAAAGATTGGCACCTGAGCTAACACCTTTACCCATCTTCCTCTACTTTATATGTGGGATGCCTACCACAGCATGGCTTTTGCCAAGCGGTACCATGTCCGCACCCTGGATCGTAACCGGTGAACCCTTGGCTGCAGAGAAGTGGAACGTGCGAACTTAACCGCTGAGCCACTGGGCTGGCCCCAACAAGTGTCTTCTTATGCCAACATTGTTGTGGTTGTACAAATGTATGGGAATCTTCCCTAAGGTTCTACCTACAGTTAGCTCAGGTTTACAACAAAAGCCACAAAAAAAAAAACAAAACAAAACATGGAGCTAGCTATTTAGGGTTAAAATACTCAAAATATTCATTCCAAATTTCACTTGAAACTTCATTCACCAACTCTACCATTTTCTATCATGATTTTTCAAAGCCCAAATCATTGCACCTAATTTTTATTTTCCAATCTAAGCTCAGTAGTAGGCTTATTTGGTAAGCTGATGCTGGTGGGAAAGTAAACACAATACTTCTTATAAATGAATTTTAAAATTATGTAGCTACTGACTGATGAAATTCACTCTGTTTCCAAATTCACTCAGTTTCAAGAGAAATATGAAAAAGATTTTCTCTTTCTCTTTTCTTCCTTCTTTCCTTCCTTTCTTGGAAAATACGTCTCGTTACCTACTAGTCACCAGGCACTCAACTAGTTCTTGTGGAACCAGAGTAATAATTCATGGTCTCTCTTCTCAAGGAGCCCATGGTCCAGTGAGGGGAAAAAAATGCATTAGTGGATAAACTCTTTCTTTAAAAATATCCTTTTCACATTTTTTGTTGCTGCTGTGGGGATGGGGACCAAATCCCATACTAAAAAGACTTTTGAGTCAAAGAATCCCTATAGAAACACCTTAAAAGTTACACTTTAGAATTAGTACTTTAATTTTCTGCAATCTTCCAGTCTAACCATTATTCTTAACCCATGTAGCCAGTTTCTTGTTTGGGTAAGTCCCCATGCAATCCGGAGGTGGGCTATGGACCTTAAGAGACATGGATTTCAGGAAACCTGCCCAGTAAGTGGGGAGCCAAAAAACTGATAACACCAAGGGCTCCATCTCAGATTTAAAAGTTCAAGCTTAGAGCTTCTAAAGCCACAAATACAGCAGAAAAAATGACGAGCAAACAGCATAAGAAATACTCTGAAAGAAGATTTTGCATAGCTGTGAACTGTCATTTCTGCAAGAGCTATGCACTAATCAAATGCCCTGTGTAAGAGGCATCCTAGAGAAAATCAGGTCTAACGAGACCGATCGTCTTACTCCACGTGTTAGTTTCCTAATGCTACTATAAAAAAAATTACCTCAAGTTTAAGGGCTTAAACCAACACAAATCTATTTCCCTACGTTCAGGAGATCAGAAGTCCAAAATCAGTTTCACTGGGCTGAAGTCCAAGTGTCTACAGGGGTGGTTCCATCTGGAGGGTCTTGGGAAGAATCCATTTGCTTGCCTTTTCTAGCTTCTGGAATCTTCCTGCATTCCCTGGTTCCTGACCTTTCCTCATAATACTTCCACTTCCTGCTTTCATTGTCTTTGTATCTCCTAATTCCTCCTTTGACCTTCTTGCCTCCCTCTTATAAGGACTATCATGATTACCGTGGACCCCGTGGATCTCTCCCTATCAAAAACCCAATGTTAATCATGTCTGCAAAGTCCCTTTTGCCATAGAAGGTAACATTCACAGGTTCCAAGGATTAAGATGCAGATAATTTTTGTGAGGCCCTTATTCAGCCTGCCACACTCAGCCAGAAGTTGACTTAACTGAGGGAAAAACTCTGATTCACTCACAAAGGTGGGTTGGAAACAAGGCTGAAATGTGAACATGAAGATGAGCCATTGCTCATTCCACTAGACTATTTTTTCACTATTTTGTTCCTGGGCAGACAGAGACATAGACTCTGGTTATTTGTTTCGCCATTTCCTGCTAAGTCATGTTCCCAACTCTAATGTAGCTTGGTTTACACTTTTACCTCAACATTGCTTTTGGCGCTTGGTTCTGACCAATTCCCTCCCATCTATCGTGTTGGTAATTGATTCCCAGCGGTACTGGCATTCAACTTGAGAGATTTCTCTATTTCCTTCCCTTCCCCTTTTTTAATGTTCTAAGGTTTTCACAACATGTTCTGGATTAGTGCCAACTGCAAATTCCATTGTTGTGAATAATTTCTTTGAAAATTTTAATGAACCTAATAAGATGACATCTAATTTTGATCTCCATCAGATAATTTCTACGAAATAAATAGGGAGCCTTATTATTCAGTTTACAATCCATGCAAATTTCAGTCCATATGGTAGGTCTTATTTCAACATTTTTTATGGAAAGAGAGAGTTAAAATCATACTCTGTCTGTTCCATGTGTTCATACTATTACATGCATATTATCATTTATATAGAGACAACATTGAACTCTAGCATTTTTGTGCTATTCACATTTGTCTTCTTTCCCCATCTAGACTATTAGTTCTTAACAGAAACAAAACCTTTTACTTCTTTTGTATCCTCACTGGTAACTAGTATTGGATTGGCCACATTATTAGCAATCGAATTATTTTTGGTTGATTGTCTTTTTTTAAAAGTCACATTTGGCTATATGATTTCATTCCTTTCTACAAATTTGGATACATTTCAATTTAAACAAATTATATACGTGGAAACTTGGATTTGCTTGTAAAAAAGAAAAATTAGAGAGTGTGATGATTCAATTTCAAATAGGATATAAATTTTCTATTAATGAGAACTACCTACCACAAAATTTAAATGCATATATATAACTGTACACGAATATATTGATTGCAAAAGCAAAATGTGGTTGCTATTATTGATTGTTATTCCTTTAATCTTTAGCTCTGTAATGATTTTTTAAAAATAATTATGTGCTGCTTTACAATTCTATTATCTTACCACCCCATCTTTGATTCTGGTTTACATATCACCATAATTTTAGTATTTACCTTCTTTAAAATTCTTTTATTTCATTTTTATTTTTAGTTTTACTCCTATGTAACACATACATAAAAGTGCATGGGTCACAGTGTACAGCCCACTGAATTTTCACAAAGTAACTCCCCTCTTCCCGTCATCCCACACAGAAGTAGAAATAGAACATCATCAGCATCCCAGAAGCTCCCCATCCTTCTGCCCCAAGGTTATCCCTCTCCAAACTTCCCATGCCATAAATTAGTTTTGCTTCGTTTTGAACTCATTTTATCATAAACTTTGTTTACTAGTGGCTTATTTTTAAAAGATTCATATTTCTACTCCCTCTCCCCCCAAAAGAAGATTCCTGGGGATATATTTTCTTTCTTCTTTTTAAAAGATGAATTTAATGATGCAGTTCATTATCTCAATAATGTCATGTTCATCATTAAATCCATCTTTCCCTCACTTACTAATGGGCCTCCTATGTTTCTTTTCTCCCCAATCCTTTTACAAAAGCCTTGAAAGTTCCTATAACCCTTCCACCCACACATTCCTTCCAGGGACAGCTGTCCTTTCCTGTCCCTTGCAGCTCTCAGGCTCGCTCTAGTGTGGGTCTACCTTCTTTCATATTTTCAGAGAAAGATCATTTTATATCTTTCAAGATGAAATCCTCTATCTTCCTTTGTGAGTCCACAGTATAGCTGTACTTTCCCTTTCTTAAAAAAAATAAAATCCCGTGTGTATTAATTACAGAGTGTTGCTTAAATTTATAAAGATTCCTGGGGCACTTACAAGCATTTAATAATTCTCATTTCACTTGGCTGATTAGTTTTAATCTTAAAATTTCAAATCCAGGAAATAGGTCTTATATTGCTTTGGGCTATGCATTCATCAATATTTTACTCTGCCAAATTCAAATGGTCACTGCTGCCTTCTTTTCTGTAACTCTCATCCTCGTTTGCTTCCCTCCCCTTTGTTCAGGGGCTGATTGAGACTTTGGCTGGGGCTCTACTCTCTGCTTCTAACATCAATGTTTCTCTCTCTGACTAAAGAACCTTTGGGATGATGGATATACCATGTGCTTGTTTCCCAGAAGATGCCTAGAATAATTCTCCCCAAGGAAATATTTTGAGCACTTTAAGGAATTTGAAGAATTGAAAACTCCAAGCACATCTCACATTCTTGATACACTTGAACTCTAGGGACACAGAACATTATAGAGGATAAAGCTCTTGACTAGACGACAGGAAACATGTGCTCTTATCTTGGGCAGGCAGCTAACCAGCTATAGGATCTTATGCAGGTCATCTCTTGGCATCTTGTTCATCTGCAAGATTGTGCTACAGGGATTCTCAGTGGTTGTGGGGAGGGAAAGTACCTAATTCCTCTGTGGACACATAAAAATCTGTAAGAGTGCATATTTTCATGATCCCAAATTTAAGAAGTGAAATTGCTCAGAATTTTCTTGGGATATAGAGATGCATAGAGGCTTCAGTGAAAAAGCATTGTGTGAGAATATGGGTTTAAAAATGTTGAAAACACTGAGCAAGAGTATCTTTAGAATATCTAAGAATCTGATATTTATGAAGAAGATTTTTAGATTCCTTTCATTTCTTGAATTTTTGGTCACATCAGTCATTCTCTTTTTCTGTGCCCTGCACTCCATGGAGTTCTCTATAAATTATACAATCCCCACCCAGGTTTTCTGGGTCTTCTACTCCTTCAGATTTCCTAACGAAAATAAATAATTCCTTCTACTCAGTAAGAAATGTAATCAACAACCACAGGACCAAGTCCTCTGGGGAGGAAGTTCTCCAGGCTGACCCTCTGCTGATGTTCCCTGCAGCTCGGCTCTGCCAGCACTGGGACACTGGAAAGAAAACTGAGTTAAAACTCAGATCTGAGTCTTTTTGGTCCTGCTTTTTCCACTAACATTTCACTGTAGTTGGTGGGCATGTCATTTCATCCATCAGGCTCAATCCCTAAATGAGAAGTCACCTTTACCTCCTGTCGTGCCAACCTAGAATCAGTTGTGAGGTTTGCTCCCTTATTGAGGGGAACCAGGAGCCTCTCAGGGCTCTCGGTTGGCCCAAAGAAACTTCCAACTAGAGTACTGTTTTTCACATGAGTAGATTCAGGCTAGACTGAGGGGTAGCAAACGCTCGAGGAAGAACCAGACCAGAATAGCAGTGCTCCAGGAAGAGGGGTTTGAACAAGGAGAGCCAGCTGCGCCCCCTTCCCCTTTCCCATGTCAGACCCACTGGAACACCAAGAGGCAGACCCGAATGACAGAACTTCTTAACAGTTGCTTAGTGTGGTGGCACCTAGGAAACCAACTACGGGATCTTATTACCAGCATAGGGGTGATCAGGGAGGGAGGGAAGCAGGAAGCAGGAAGAGTGGGTCAAAAGATGACTGGGAAGAAGTTTGAAGATGATCATGGACAAAACTTTCTGAACATGTTTTAAAACAAATTAAATGAGACCATGTCATTTATCTGTCTTTGCCATTTGGTCCCATGAATGAAAATCTAAAAAGTGAATCTCAGCAGGCAGCTTCCCAGTGAACTTTTCCTCTCCTAGGAGGAGGTGTTGTAAAAAAACAGTGAGTGTCTCTCTGCACCCCTAATGCAAGGTTCTGGAGCCCTGCTGAAAAGGGATTGTGGTAACAGAGAAGTGGGATGGAGGTCACCTCCAAGTGCTTAGAAGACTTTTTCCTGTACCTAAAATTGCTTGGATTGTTATGGAAAAAAGAAATTTACAATTACAACTGTAAAGAATTAACTTGCATGAATAGTGAGTAATTGGAGTGAAATGAGCCAGAAGAAGGTTAAGCTTTCTTACACACACACACAGACACGCATACAGGCACTCACACACACACACACACACACACGGAGGTGGGCGGGGGTGGGGGGAGACACCTGGGAAATGGACAGTATTTTCCTGATGACTGTCAGGAGGTCCTTGTGGACTCCTTCCACCAAAAGGCAGGACAAGCAGTACGGTTCTTCCTCCGACTTGGAAGCGTTCTGGTCAAAGGAATGGAAGGGCTGAGCCTGTTTCGATGACTCCCACAGGAAGTGGTGGGCTGAGAGCACGGCTACAGGCTTTCCTGTGCTGCGTAAATTGGCCCAATGTGCGCAAAACATTCTTATCTGATGAAGAACTGGAAGTGTGACCGTGTGCTAAAATGTTGGAAATAATATTGGGTCTCTGCTTCACCATTCCCTCATTTTTCTTCTTCTGCTGTCCCTTCTTCATCTAGCAATCACACTGGGCTCTTGGTTCTTTTCTAGCTTCTCACGTGGTTTTGATTAGGAAGCACAAATGTGACCGAGAACAGAAATGCTCCTAGTTTTTCTCATCTTCTTTTAGATCAATGTGCTTAATTGTTAGTCTTACTGTTATATGTTTATATCAAGAATATATATATCTCAACCTAAAAGTATCTCTTTTATCCTATCCCTTTTTAAAAACTGTCTTGGAAAAAGAAGTATTCATGTAAAACAATCAAACTACAGTTGGCTAAAAACTATTTTCTAGGAGAAATAAACTGAACTGGCGATCAGACACACATTTTGACTTTCAGTCCTGGCTCAGCATCTAGCTAGCTGTGTGGCCTTGGAAAATCTACTTGAAGTTCCTGGTGTGAATTTTCTCATTTCTAAAACTGACAAAGTTGGATGAGGTACTCTCCCAGGTATCTCCCAGGAGATTTTATGATTATCTTTGTCAGGTACATTGGTACCACCTTCATGAGACAAGCCAAAATGGGACTCCTTACCTGCACAGAAAAATGAAGACCAAAAAAATGTCTTGTATTTATTTCCTTACTAAACTTAAAAATGACCAAAAACTAAAGTTTATGCCAATGAATTAGCACCATTTTATTAACAGCTTGGATGTAGCAGGAACACAGATTACAGAGCTATGCACAATACTGGACGCCCAGGGAGCACACTCTGCTGGAGAACATTGCACTAGCTGCAGACAGGGTGGCATAACCTAGTGACAACAGCAAAGGATTTATAAAACTGAGCCTCCAGTCTCAGCCCCACTATTTGCAGTTCTCTGCTTTAAAACTAGCCACTCGAGGTTCCTCAGCTGCAGAAGGGGACACGTATCTGCACTTTAAATTTGGAGGGAGAAACAAATGACACAGTGTGTGTGAAAATGATTTACAGTGTGTAGAGTACTTGCAAACATTCTTGTACACAACTAAAGTTGTTACACAGGCCTTAGATTACACATTAAGGAAGTTGGCCTCTGTGATCTGTAATGTGCCTTCCATGACATGGCTGAGCTTCTGCTCCCAGGCTGCAGAGGTGCTGGCTCCAGGCAGCTTGGAGCAACTCCTGCTGGGTCTGGAAGTTTAGAGAGAGAGGCTAGGAGATGCACGCAACCTCAGCCGTGGCCCTACATTGCATAATGTGGCCCTTCTTCAAAGACATTGATGGGCAGGTCAACTCCTCTTGTTTATCTTTAACTCCTACTAAGACATTCCACCCCAGGGCTCCATGTGCCATTATCATCAAGGACACTCTAGTCCCTAAACACAAGACACTCTCCCTTCTATCAATGTTTATGCATGTAATCTAAAGGAGAAGAGGAAAAACTCGTTGGCGGTAAGTAGGAAAAGAAGTAAATTATGTACTTTATTTTTTACTCCAATTGAGTAGTTCTTGCTTTTATTTTACCACTTATTGAAAATGAGCAAATTGCTAGGAAGAGTATCCCAAACTTGCAATGGAGAAATGACTGCTTGTAGAGTCACCTGAGAACCTAAATTACATAATGTGAAAGTGAGTTTATTATTGTAAGGTGTAGGGGATGTGTCTTTACCAGAAGGATGTGGGCTCACAAGTCTTCCACCTCCAGAAGACCTGGATGTACTGATGCTGGAGACATCCTCCTCTATCATCCTGGCAGTCAGACCCCTAAAGAGAGCTCCAAGGAGTGTGGGTGTTCCCTGTTAAATAGAAGCTGTGAATAAGGGCGAGCTCTCAGGCTTAAAGAAATAACAAAAAAACAGGCAGAGGAATTGATCAAGGAACGAAAACTCCAATTTACAGTGAAAACATCTTTTGAAGTTTGGTATTCATATCTATATTTTGTAATCAGTTTTTATTCATTGTTCTCTATTGCTTCCCCCCAAAATGACTGTCCATGTGACTATTCATCGCCCATGAGTTTGCGTGTCACCACTGCAGTCAGGGGCGTCTCTGCTATTTTTAGGGCCAATGGTGAAACAAGCACAGGACACATTCCGCTTCCATTCTGCTGGATGCAGGCTCCACCCAGGCACCAGGGCCGTTCTGATTCCACTTCGAACTATACAAAGGCTTTTTTTGACGGGGGAGGGTTCAGTGGGTTGAGGAAGGGAAAGATACTTCCAGATTTGAACTTGAACAAGAGTTAATGCTGACAGCAGAGTTAACTAACAGTCAGAACTCAGATGTGCAGACAGGCATTGCATGACTAAAGGCTGGTGGCCAGGCAAGGACGACATCTGCGACCCACAGGGTAGGATTGATTTTGAAAAATCCCAGAAGGCGAAATTGATCTTTGGGGATTTACTGGTCTTTTGTTTAAGGGTTTGGCAAATCTTTTGGTAAGAAGGAGATGGTACCTCAGGGCTCTGATTAGCATGGGTGGGCTTTCTACACGCCCCTCGTGATCAGGCATACTTCGCCTCAAAAGGCACTGTACCCACTAACCTGTCCCCATTGCCACTACCCCGGAGGTTTTCTTAAAAACTCAAACTACATCAACCTGGAAAGGCAGGACCGAAAAGAGGTCACAAGTGCCTTTGCCTGTGACCTACTTGTACCTTCTTTCTTCAGAGATGAGACTAATAAGCCGCCCACACCCACTGGCATAGGATTCACCAGTCTGTCATTTTGGCTGGGAAGCAGGACAGCTTCTGGCAAACTTAATAAGCAGATTTTCTCAGTGATAGGAAAATTCTTGCTTAATGCAGCTCTGTTTCCCGTGGTTAAAGCATTCAACCTAGAGAAGATAACAGAAGTCACCTGACTTGGTGTGAAGTATAAATGAAAGTTTTCTTTTTTTCTTAGTATTTTTTTCTCTATTTTAAACTTCCATTTTCTTACAGGAGGTAGGCAGGTGGGTTTTCTTTAACAGCCCAGGTTCATGTATTGCAACTTGAGCTGGAATTGTGAAACTGGTGGAATGTTAAGTCTGCTTTTTGACTAAACCCAGCATTAGTATCACATACAGCATTTAAGTGGCTTTTTTTTTTTTTTGAGGAAGATTATCCCTGAGCTAACTACTGCCAATCCTCTTCTTTTTGCTGAGGAAGACTGGCCGTCAGCTAACATCCATGCCCATCTTCCTTTACTTTATATGTGGGTCACCTACCGGAGCATGGCTTTTGCCAAGCGGTGCCATGTCCGCACCCTGGGCTGAACCAGCAAACCCTGGGCCTCTGAGAATCGGACTGTGTGAACTTAAATGGTCCCAACATTTAAGTGTTTTAATTGCTCGATTAACATTAAGTGCTTATCCTGTCACTGTCACTCTGATGATCTCTATGCATGCGACCAGGGATAGAGAAAGGATGTTATAAAACTATCAAAGAGCCTCGGGCAATAAATGGAACCTAAACAAAATGTGGAGTTACTTCTGTGGATAATTCCAGTAAAACCAGTTCACATGCCAGCAACTCCCACCCCCCGAAATCCCAACTCTCTTAAGTCTGAGAAAGACCCAGGCTTTTAGGCCAGGTGACCGCCCGTTTACCTCCTACTGTATCGCAAAGACTGGATCCTCATCTGCTCTTTCACTTCCTAGTCTGGAAATGTCACCTATAAAGTGGGAACACCTGGCCTAACAGGCACACCACCTTCCCAGCTGCCTGGGTGCTAATGCAAGGTAATGGGTTTGAAAGTGATTTTAAAAGTTTAAAATGTACAAATTCAGAAGTCTGCAGAAGCGTATTTTTGAGTTTCACTACGAAAAGGATATAATCTTCAAAGATCTGTTTTTTGTAATAGTCCAAATAAACAAACATCACAGACGTTTGTGCAATCTAACAGATCTGCATTTCATCAATTTGTCAGGAAGCTCAACAATATACCTATTAAAACTCGATAAAAAATTGGAAACTCTAATTCCGACTTTCATTTATAACTCAAGTTCAGTTAACTGGCACCAATCTTTTAGAGAGAACTTTTCTTTTCAAGAGACACAGAGTATGACTCTGAGTCAAAACCAAATTAATTCCAGCTTTCTCAATTTATTAACTTCCTTTGTATTTTCTGCTGCCTCTACTACCATTGTGGATGCTGCTCCGTTATTGGGCTGCTGGTTTCATACGAACCATTCTTCTTCTGAAGAGACTGTAAAAAGTGAAGAGACAGCATCCAGCAGGCCACAGTCAGCATTGGAGTGTGCTGGGCCAGGCACTCATCTCAGCAATGACAGTTAATAGGCAAGCAAAATAGTCGCACTTTATTACCACTGGGGAAAGTCCAGGGATGAAGATAACAAAGATTATTTTATTAATCCCATCAGCTGGGTAGTGACTTTTGTAAATCAGCTATTGATACCATCATTTTCATTTTCCTTGGATACTACAGAAGCAAAAGCCAAAATACACAGTAGAAACGCCCTAGGCTTTGTAATCTGAAAATCTGGAACATACATACTAATTCTACTCCCTACTCTCTCATAATTTTGACAAATTACTTCAGTTTTTGAAACCTGAGCCTCAGTTTCTTCATCTGTAAGAGGAATGTAATAATATAATATTATGTATTTCAGGGTGTCACCTTGAGGATTCAAAAATTCTATATTAAATGCCTAATGTAATGCTTGGCACATAGCACATTCCAAATACAGAGAAGTCGGAATTGTTATTTGGTCAAATGCTTTTTCTGCATCAATGAGGTGATCATGTAGGGGGTTTTTTTTCATTCTGATAATGTGGTATATTATATTATTAACCTTCATATATTGAATCATCCTTGCATTCCAGAAGTGAATCCCACTTGGCTATGGTGCATAATCTTTCTGATATACTGTTGAATTCAGTTTGCTAATATTTTGTTGAGGATTTTTGCATCAATATTCACAGAAGATATTGGTCTGTAGTTGTCTTGCAGCATCTTTGCTGGATTTACTAGCAGGGTAATGCTGGCTTCATAGCATGAGTTAGGAAGTGTTCTGTCCTCTTCACATTTTTGGAAGCGTTCAGGATTGGTGTTAACTTTCCCTTAAATGTTTGGTAGAATTTTCCAGTGAAGCCGTCTGGCCTGTGACTTTTCTTTATTGTGAGGGTTTGGTTACTGACTAATCTCCTTTCTAGTTACAAGCCTATTCGTATTCTGTTTATTCATGATTCAGTTTTGGTAGGAGTGTGTTTCCAGGAATTTGTCCATTTTCTTTAGGTTATCCAATTTGTTGGCATACAAATGTTCATAGAATTCTCTAATCATAGGTTTTATCTCTGTAAAATCAGTAGTAATGTCTCACTTTGGTTTCTGATTTTAGTTATTTGAGTCTTCTCTCTTTTCTCTTAGTCAGTCTAGCTATAGTTTGTCAATCGTGTTGGTCTTTTCAAAGAACCAACTTTTGGTTTCATTGATTTTTCTCCATTGTTCTTCTATTCTCTATTTCATTTATCTCTGCTCTAATTTTTATTATTTCCTTCCTTTTGCTAGCTTTGGTTTTGGTTTGCTCTTCTTTTTCTAATTCTTTAAAGAGTAAAGTTAGGTTATTAATTTAAGATATTTCTCTTTTTTTAATGTAAGTATTTATAACTACATATTTTACTCTTAGCACTGCTTTTTTGCATTCTATAAGTTTTGGTATGTTGTGTTTTTGCTTTCTTTTTCATTTGCCTCAAGGTATTTTTCTAATCTCCCTGTGATTTCTTCTTTGATCCATTGGTTATTTAAAAGAATGTCATTTAATTTCCATATATTTGTGGATGTTCTAGTTTTCCTTCTGTTATTGATTTCTAGCTTCATTCCATTGTGACCAGAAAAGAAACTTTACATGATTTTAATGTTTTTAAATTTATTAAGATTTGTTTTGTGTTCTAACATAAGCTCTTTCCGGGAGAATGTTCCATATCCCATTGAGAAAATTGTGCCTTCTGTTATGGTTGGGCGGAGTGTTCTATATATGTCTGACAGCTCCAGTTGGTGTGTAGTGTTGTTCATGTCCACTGTTTCTGTCTGGTTATTCTATTCACTATTGAAAGTGGGGGTATTGAAGTCTCCTACTATTATCTTAGAGCTGTCTATTTCTCCCTTCAATCCTGTCTATGTTTGCTTGATAAAATTTTGGAGCTATGATGCTTTGTGTATATATGTTTTTAATTGTTATATCATCTTGGTGAATTGACCCTTTTATCAATCAATAATATCCTTCTTTGTCTCTTGTAATAATTTTTGACTTAAAGTCTATTTTGTCTGATGTTAGTATAGCCACCTCAGCTCTCTTTTGGTTACTATTTGCATGAAATATGTTTTCATCCTTTCACTCCAACCTAATTATGTCTCTAGTGCAAAAGAAAGCTTCATGCTGACAGCATATGGTTCAATTTTTTTAAATCTATTTTGCCAACCAATGCCTTTTGATTGGAGAGTTTAGTCCATTTACATTTGAAGTAATTACTGATAAGGGAGGACTTACTTTTACTATTTTTTTACTTGTTTTCTATACGTCTTATATCTTTTTTTGTCCCTTACTTCCTCTATTACTTCCTTCTTTTGTGTTTAGTTGAGTTTTTGTAGCAACGTATTTTGATTCCATTTCTTTTCCTTTTGTGCATATTGTATAGATATTTTATTTGCTATTACCATGGTGATTGCATTTAACCTCCTAAAGTTATAAGAATCTAATTTGAATTGATACTGACTTAACTTCAATTGCATAAAAAATCTCTACACCTATATAGCTCCTCCCTCTTTATATTATTGATGTCACAAGTTACATATTTCTACATTACATACCCATTTACCCACTTTCTATGCATTTGTCTTATAAATCCTGGAGTGGAATTAATTTAAAAGTGGAGTTAAATCCAAAATTACAATAATGCTGACTTTTATATTTGCCCATGCATTTACCTTTACTTGAGACATTGTATCTTCATCTGGCTTCAAGTTACTGTCTAACATCCTTTCATTTCAATATTAAGGTGTGATATGGTGATTTATAATGAGAAATATATATTTGGTCTTTGACACTGTTTCTGGCACAGAGCTCCTAAAACTGTTGGAATTTCCTAAGTGATGAGAGTAATAAAGGTGTCTTTTGTTATGTTAATGATATGACCTTTGGAAAGTCCCTAGGTAACCTAAGGATGGGGGTTGGTTGCAGGTGGACCAACCATGTGATTGTTGGGTTGGAATTTTCAGTCCTACCCCAACCTTGGGGGAGGGGAGAGGGGCTGGAGATTAAGTTCAATGTCACAAATGGTCAGTCATTTCATCAATCATGGCTATATAATGAAGCCTCCACAAAACCTCAAAAGAATGAGTTCAGAGAGCTTCTGGGTCAGTCAAAGCATGAAGGTGCTGGGAGAGTGGCTCACTTAGGAGTATGGAAGCTCCATGCCCCTTCCTATATAACTTGCCCTATGCATCTCTTCCAAGTGGCTGTTCCTGAGTTATATCTTTTTATAATAAACCAGTAATCTAGTCAGTAAAATGTTTCTCTGAGTTTTGTGAGACACTCTAGCAAATTAGTGGAACCCAAGAAGGGGATCATAGGAATCTGTTATCTATAGTCATTTGGTCAGAAGCACTGGTGGCAATTTGGACTTGGGATTGGCATCTGAAGTAAGGGAGTAGGAGGTAGTCTTGTAGGACCGAGCCCTTAACCTATTGGATCTGATGCTTTCATTCAGTAGACATTGTCAGAACTGAGTTAATTGCTTGGTGGTGGTAGAAAGAATAAACTTCTGAGAAGGACTTCCTTTAGCATTCATTGTAGGGCAAGTTTAGCAGTGACAAACTCTCTCAGTTTTGGTTTGTCCAGGAATGTCTTAATTTCTTTCTCACTTTTGAAGGATATTTTTCTGGGTAGAAAATTATCAGTTGAATTTTTTTCTTTCAGCACTTTAAATTTATCATCCCACTGCCTTCTGGCTTCCAAGACTTCTGCTGAGAAATTGAGGGATAATCTTATTAAGGATCCCCTGTACATAGTGAATCACTTTGCTCTTGTTGATTTCAAGATTCTCTCTTTGGTTTTGGCTGCTGACAGTTCTATTATAATGTGTCTTAAGGTGGATTTCTTTTGGTTTTCCTATTTGGAATTTGTTGAGCTTCTTGGGTTTGAAGATTCATTTATTTCATGAAATTCAGGAAGTTTTCAGCCATTATTTCTTCAAACAAGCTCTCTGCCACTTTCTCTCTAGTCTCCTTCTGGGACTCCCATAATGCATATATTGGTCCTTTTGATGGTATTCTGTAAGTTCCTCAGACTCTGTTCATGTTCCTCATTTTTTTTTTCTGCTCCACAGACTCAAAAACTGTAGATGTCTTGGGGCTGGCTCCATGGCCGAGTGGTTAAGTTTGCACGCTCCACTATGGCAGCCCAGGGTTCGGATCCTGGGCGCAGACATGGCACTGCTCGTCAGGCCACGTTGAGGCGGCATCCCACATCCCACAACTTGAAGGACGTGCAACTAAGATATACAACTGTGTACAGGGGGGGTTTGGGGAGATAAAAGCAGGAAAAAAAAAAAAAAGATTTGCAACAGTTGTTAGCCCAGGTGCCAATCTTTGGGGGGAAAAAAAAGGAAGATTGGCAACAGTTGTTAGCTCAGGTGCCAATCTTTAAAAAAAAAAATTTTAGATGTCTTGTCTTCAAGTTCTCTGATTCTTTCTTCTGTCTGCTCAACCCCACTAGTAGGGTTGCTGTTAAGCCCCACTAGTGAATTTTCCATTTCAGTTATTACACTTCTTAGTTCTAGAATTTCTGTTTGTTTCTCTTTTATAATTCTTATCTCTTTGTTGATATTCTCAGTTTTTTCATGTGTTATGTTCCTGATGTCCTTTAGTTCTTTGTCTATGTTTTTCCTTAGCACTTTGAGCATATTTAAGAGAGTTGGTCTAGTCATTGTCTAGTATGTCTGTTGTAGGCTTTCTTAGGGACAGTTTGTCAATTTATTTTGTCCCTTCGATGAGCTCTATTTTCCTGGGAGTTTTATGTCCTTTATTTTTTGTTGTAGTTCAAAATTGGGCATTTGATTATTGTGGTCATTCTGGAAATCAGATTCTCTCCTTTCCCAGGGTTTGCTTTATCTGGTCATTGAAGGCTATAATAGTCCATTTGTTTTGATACTTTTCCAAACTGTTTTTGCAAAGCCTAATCCTTGCCATGTGCGCTCTCTGAAGTCTCTGTTACTTTAGCTTGTGTTCAGCCAACATTTTGATAGAGATTTCCTTGAATGCCAGGGGCTGAAACAAACAAACAAAAACACCTAGAGTGAGAGAGAGAGAGAGAAATCACCACTCCCAGTCTTAGTGGACTGGCTCTGTGCTGGAGTACTCCTTCCAGCTAGTTAGCCTTGCTCTGAGCCTAGGGATCAGCCTTAGGTGAAAGTTTAAGGTCTTCTCAGGATTTTCTGAGTGTACATCTTACCTGGGTATGCATGTGGCTTCCTCGATTCCCCTACATAAATGGTTTCTTTTGAATATCCTAATTTCCCAGAGTTTCACCTCACTTTCTCCTCTGGGCCCTAGATGGTATATTGTCTGTCACCAGCGAGAATCTATTGCCCCAGGTGTCTGTGGGTGTGTAATCTGCTTGTAGCTTTTACAAGAAGTACCTGTAGCTTTGCCTGACTGTGTTCTGAGTTAGGCGAGAAAGAGATGGCAAGTCAGTTCTTCAGGTATCCCCAGCCGGTTTAGAACAGATGCACATAATAATTTGCAAATAAGGTCTGCTCTGTTCCTTTGGTTTAAAAAGTGGAACTGGGAACTGAGTTGCCACCACTCAGGACCAACACTGTCGCCATTCAAGCAAGGAGTTTTTTGTTTGTTTTTTTAAAGATTTTATTTTTTTCCTTTTTCTCCCCAAAGCCCCCCGGTACATAGTTGTATATTCTTTATTGTGGGTCCTTCTAGTTGTGGCATGTAGGATGCTGCCTCAGCGTGGCTTGATGAGCAGTGTCATGTCCGCGCCCAGGATTCGAACCAACGAAACACTGGGCCACCTGCAGCGGAGCACGCGAACTTAACCGCTCAGCCACGGGGCCAGCCCCTGTTTGTTTGTTTTTATGATTATGTGGAGGAACATGAGCTTGGAGCTTCTTAGTCCACCCTTTTGCTGATGTCCCACCATTATTATTTTATGTGGATTTACCACATACCAAAAACTGCCCTGAGCTGGTTATTTTCTCTTTGCCCTCCAGACCCACTCTCCACCCTTGTCTGTTCCAGTCTGTGCCCTGTAGGCCAATCCATATAGGCCATATCAGTGGGCTCTCAGCCCCAGTAGGAAGAGAGGGAGGGTGTACATTTAATTCCTTCCCACAGTGTACACAGGTTGACTACATATGTCACAGCTCTTCTCCAGTGACTCTTTCCTTTTAGCTATGCACCCTGAAATCTGGAACTGGCACATTTCCCTTAAGACCTGGAGGTAATAAAGAGCTTACCAATCACCATCTCTTTCTTCTAGTTTAGCTCCGAGGTCCTTCACCATTCTTTGGACATGTCTCTAAATCTTTCCACAACTTTGTAAATCACTCTGTTATTAAGACTTCTCACTTATTCAGTTTGAGAGTGCCATCTGTTTCCTGCTGGAACTCTAATTGACACTCTGCACTATTGGCTGTTATTTCTCTTTCAGAGAAATGCTTCTGATTTGGGAGAAAAAAAGTGCTCAGATACCAGCAGATTCTGGAGGCTACTTTGGGTCAAAAGATAGGAATTAACTTTTCTGAACAAATTTGTAATATTTGTCAGGATGACACTCAGTTTGGAGTTCTGAAAATGTCACACGTTAAACATGTAGTCTTGGTCCTTTAGTCTGTAATGTGAACGAATTTATGACTCAATTCCCACAAGGCAAGTGAATGAGAAGAAGACGGCCCTCGCCTCATGCATGGGCAGGGCAGAGCGGAGCAGCAATCCCTCATCACAGTAACCTGTCCCAGCAGTGGGATCATCCTGCCTGCCCCCAAATTGTGAAGATGAGTGCTCAGGCAGAACTGCAGAGGGAGATAGCTGGTGTCTCGTGTCTAGAAAAGAGCTACCTATGAGGTGAGATCAAATACATTAATTGCTCCTTCTCTAATTCCTGCTCCTCACTTCACAGTCCTTTCTTTAGCACAGACCTGATGAGGCCATTTCCTTTGCCAGAAACCTCCAGTGGCTGCCTTTGACCACAAGACAAAGAATGACAAATACCCACCATGCGGGTGGTCAATCCCACTCCAACCTCCCACAGCGTGCTTGTCCACTAAAGCTGCTTTCAGTCATAGAGCCATTTCCATCACAGCTCTCCAGGGAGCCCATACTTATATTGCTTTTCATTCAAGGTAAACATATTTTCCAACCTTGTCCTATCAAAAAAAATATACTCCAAATTCAACAGCATAGCATTACACAATCTAGCCCCAATCTTCCATTCTAGCACCTTAGCAGTTTCTCTCTCACTCTTTTGTGCCATATTTTCAGCACTTTGCACTGTTCATAGCACATGTTGGGTGTTTGAAATATTTGTTACACTAATATTGATACAATCCTATCAATTAGCATTCTCTTTAAACACATACACACATGCAACATTTAAACTTAGCCACATATGTTTAGAATATTGCAGTAGCACCAGATAATATTTGTATATTAGCTTGGAGCATTTGCCCATACATTTATTTGTATATATTTATAGGGTAGAAAAGATCTATTAGATGAAAAGTTAGGAAATACATTCCTTATAGAGTAAAAGCTACATGTTCAAGCCCAATGAGCTTTGAAGTGACTCTTTCAAGCAGGTGGCCCTGATGGTACTGGTCTTCTCACCACAGAAGGGTCAATGCATTCATACGTGAAGTCAAATCTTTTCTTAGTTGTACTTCAGCTCTCCAGACTGTAGCTCATTTTTTCTGTGTCAAGCCCCAAAGCAAATAACAAATTCCTGCTGTTCTCCCAAGTTGTCTCAACTTTACCTCTTCTGGCAGAAGCTGATTACATCATTTATCTGCTGACTCTTTTTAGGTGTAAGCTTGTTAACGGTAATTTACTGAACTCATGTTAGAACTTCAACTTCAGTTTCTTAAACAGAGGAGTGAAACAAAAACAGTATCTTTGAAATTAGAGTTACATTTTTAAAATATATTTAGAGAAAAGAAATCAACTCTGAATATAGACAACTACTTACCAATGTAATGGAGACCCTGGCAAATTGATATTCAGATGAATTTCACCCCACCAATATTCATTGAGAGACTGCTCTGTGTCAAGACTAAGCTGAAAGCTGGGGAAGGTTGAAGGTCAAAGGAGGCCACTGCCCATTATCCCAGAGCATTCAGGCTTATGGGGACAGAAGACATAGGCACAGATTGTTGTAACCAAATTATTAATTTTAAACTTCACTCTTTATAGAATATTTTCAAGCTACCCTTTATTGAGCACTTACTGTGTGACGGGCAATCATTATTTTACCCGTATTATGTCATTTAAGTGTCATGGCAAGTCTATAAAATAGGTATTACTCTTTTCACTTCAGAGATAAGAAAATCGAAGCTCAGAAAGTGTGGGTAATGGAAAGTTCAAATAGCTAATAAGCCCATGCTCACAAAGAGACAGAAATTAATGATGGCAGTTATATTTTTAGACAGACAAACTTTGAAAACATTAAAACATAGTAACACAGCCAAGCATACAAAAAATCCTAAAACTGAATTGTCAGTTCCTGGGTAATTCAACATATTCCAAATTATGTAGTAATTGGTAAACAACCCAAAAGATACTTTTTATCCAGAGTAATTTCTTTACTGAAATATTTTTTAGACAAATAAACCTACTGGAAAATATTTTCAAAATCTTTTTTTTTTAAGCAGTAAAAATAAATTTAGATGCAGCAAAACCTGATTTCGATTTTGATCTCAACACAGGATTTATCTTCATAAATAACCCAGGGTGGTATGTGGATGTGTGGCCAAAAGTGATAAGATTATAGAATATCAACTAGAAACACAGTCACAATAGTGGAGTCTGGCAGTGTGGAACTTTTAGATTTGGCATATTTGAAATAGCTTTATTATTATTGTTTTAACATATTTTGAAAGTGGGAACAATGGGTTAGGACAGGATAATACTGTTGCTATGAGGGACTTTGGTTTCTCTCTAACTTCTAATATAGGAACAAACTATGCAATCCACTTACTTCCATTAAGAAATTACTAAAATTTGAAGAAATATGCCTTCCTTTCAATGAAACTTCCCTAGATGCCATGGAAGGGTGTTGTTGAGATCCTGACAAGAGCCTTTACATGTTGAAGGACTGGAGTTAGCTACAGAGTGACCCAGGGCTTGAGTCTTATATGCAATCTTGTTTGCACAGAGGCCAGAAATGAGAAGGTAACAGTGAGAGAAACTGCTAAACAAAACCTAAACTTCCTTCCAAGTGCTCCCTCCACAAATGCCCTGCAGAACGCAAAAAGGCAGGGTGAACTCCAATTGAAAGATGGCTCAAGAATCCCATAATCATTACCAGGGAACTGGCAATGAGGCTGGAAGCATGGCCAGAAGGCAGAATCTTTGGGAAGAAACAGAAAACCGAGGCCCTTGAGTTGCACATAAAGTCAGTGAGCAGAGAACTGGAGTTTTAGTCGAGGGTTCTAGACCCTCTAGAAAGAGTAAACCTCTGCCTGTGCTGTGGGCCTGGGAGGTGGACCTGGAAGGTAGGGACAGGGACTCATCAGTTTGTCAAGTAGCATAATTTAGTGGGTGAGCAAACCTGCTCCAGAGGTAGGCAATGCAGGTTCAAGTAGGGAAAATTCTTTTAAACCTAGAAAAAAAGCAATTATTGATTTTAATCCTGGAACAGGATTTACCCAGTTTGCGTATATATATGCATATGTGGCCCAAAGTGCAAAGGGAAAACAATGTCAACTAGAAGCACAGATTCAGAAATTCCCATCCTGCATCTACCGCTGCGTGGCCTTGAGCACTTTGCTTCATGTTTGTCAACCTCATTTCCTCATCTAAAATGGAGATGGTGAAAGAACCTAGTCCACAAGCTTCTTGTAGGGAATAAATGAAAGAAGAGTTTAACACAGCCTGGCTCTTGGTACATCTTTCATCTCATTAAATATTACTATTGTCATCAAAGATCTACTTTGCATATTTTGGCAATAAATCTTGTCCTGAATTAAACATGACTTGTCTTTAAAAAGTTGCTGTCTGTCTATCTTTCCCTCCATTCCCTCCCTAGCTGTTTTCTGACAGGAAGAATTTACCTGGGAAGTCTCATTTCCTGGAACTGAAATAAGTGTGTCCCCTAGTAGCTTCCTCCCCACACATTCTCAGAAGACCCTCTCCCGCAATCCCACTAGACCTTCTCCAAGGATGACCTAAACCCAGACAGTCAGCTGATACTACAGGTTCCAATCAGAGGAAGGAAAAAAAAGCAAAACCTTCTAGGTCCTGGAGGGCAGACCATCTTCTTACATGACTCTTTCACAGTCCCTTGAACCCAGCTCTCACGAGGAGGGCCTGCGTGTCGGTGAAGGTGGCCACAGGAAGGAGGGTGGGGTGTGAGAACATTCTTCATCAGCGTTGGCAGAACCTGGCTCCAGTACAGTGTAATCTCTTCCTGATGTTCCAGAGACAGGAAGCTAGGCAGGGAGGAAGTAGAAGGTACCATCATACCTAGACTTCAGAAAGGTTTTTATTCCTTTCAGATCAACTTGAGCGGATGCCCTACTCTACACTGGTGTTTCTCAAATAGGGTTCCCCAAGGAGCCTGAGAAGGACTGCAGAGACCAGAGCTGTGGAAGTGGCAGCAGCTTTAGCATGCCTTCCTCCCTGGAGCTGGATCAGCATCTTCAGCACTGTGCTCCTGGCTCCTCAGCCCTGTTCATACTCTATGTGACCTTTCAATACTTCTCTCTGCCACACCCTTTGTGTCATCTTATCTCCACTTAACCTCCTTGTGAGAGGAGGAGTCTCACCTAGATTGTTTCGGGGTCCCACCCTTCGATCAGCAGGTTCACCAGGTGTTTCAAAATCACCCTGGAGGAATGTGGGCTATGCTTCAGGGCGATTCCTCCCTCCCTCTCTCCCTTCCTTCTTTCCTATCTCCATCCCTTTCTCTTTCCCTCCCTCCCTTCCTGCCAATATATTTATTGACTGCCTGCTATATGCCTGGCACTAAGACTTTGTTAATTATCTGGGTTTAGGCTGAGCTCTTAACTTTGGAGATGACAACAAATAGTGTTGAAAGCACCTTGAAAGGAAAGAAAATTTATGAGTGTGCTGAATAAATGCGCTCAAGCTAATTTGAACAATTGTGAATTGATTTGGACTGAAATAAGCTTAGACTCGAGGTAGCACAGGGGCAAACAGCATCCCCCTGGGAGAGTGGCTAGAGTAAGATTGATGGGGCAAAAATCCATCAGCAAAGCAAAGCAAATGTGTTTCTTGAGCACCCCACCCCGCCATTCATTCTGATCTGTGCCAGGGACCATGGGAGATGGGAGAAAAGTAGAGAAGATACTTTAGGGAAGTGTCTTGAGGCAGATGTCGCTTTGGAACTGCTGACCAATACTCTACTATGCATGGATTCCCCGGGGATTTCCAGGCCTGTGGCTATGAAACAGGCAGAGCCACCTCAGAGGTTTAGTGGTTTCCCAGGAAGGAGTAAATTTCCTGCAGTGAATTACCATGTCTCAAGGAGGAGTCTCCTGACATCAGCTTCCAAGCAGCTCACCGAGACTTTCTTACTCAAGAGGGCATCGGAGCACACCGCCACCAGAGCCCACACTTTATTTATTTTTTTGCATTTTCCAAAGGGACATTTGGCCCAAAGTGGCCTGTGGCCCCTGGAAACTCTGAGTAGTGGCTTGGCATCTTAGGAATCTATCTGTTGTGCTTTGTGGAAAGGTCTGGAAAGGTCTAGTTCTGTCTGGAAAACAAAACTCATGGTGGTTAATCTGACAGTGTAACCCTACCTACTCCCTTTCTTTTAATAAATGCTGCAAACTCAAAGTAAAATCGATTAAATCCCTTTGATATCTAGATTTATCACTCAAAATCAATTTGCTTTTATTGGTCTAATTCTACTAACTTTGGATTTTGAATGCACAGCGCACAGTTGCAATGCTTTGACAAGTATTTTCATCTCCTCAATATTTTACTTTTTCCATTCCCACTTTTTTTTTCAGTGAAGCCTAATATCTTCCAGCCCTAGACTTGCGGGTCCATGTTCGTCTCTGTGACCGACCCCATAATATTTACTTATGACATTCATAAAAATACCCTGCATGCCAAAAGCTGCTAGCTGCAGGAAAACGATAAAATATAAAAATATTTAATCAACCAGTGGGAATTCCCTTACATGTTAAATCAAAGGCGCTCTCAGAGGGCCCGCAGTGACCTTGGATGGCCGGCAGATTTAAGCCACACTGAAGGATGACAGCAGGAGGGAACGCCTGCCGTGAAACGGCTCTGGTCAGGACTTTTCGTGTCCTCGAGAAAACACAGCCTGAAGGAGGTCTGGGCTCCGTTGTCAAGGGGCTCAGGGGCAGCTGCGTCCAGGCACTGTGTGGCTTTCCATCAGGGTCTTTGCAGCCTGTCACATCTGCCCCAGACCATCCCACCATGTGATGCCTACTCTGATCCTCTTCCTCTCTACCTGCAGGACTCCGTCTGTTTCTCTAAAAAGAGCACTGTGGAGGGTTCCTTTTTTCTTCTTTTTAGATTTTTTTCCAGCTTTCCTGAGATATAATTGACATATAACATTGTATAAGTTTAAGGAGTATACTGATGAGGATCAAGGCTGCCCCAAGGAGAGAAGCCCAAGGCGTCCTGCCCTACATACTGATCTATATCATCCTCCAGGAAGCATAGGACATCCTGACCTGATCCAATCTGATTTGCATCCTAAGTTATAGGACCACCAGATAACCAGACCCCACCTGCACTGATACCATTTTAATGACTTTTTTACATGATCTTTCCTTTGTTTAGTAAAAAATAACTCACATACCTATGCCTTATAAATTTAGCCCTACCTTCAACCCATTGAAGCCCTTCACTGCCCATGGGTCCTGTCCCCGGGCTACTCCACGCTGTTCTCTGAATGAAAGCGCACTACTACCAGACCTTGAGAGTCCAAGAAATCCTTCTTTCGACTCCTTGGCTCACCGAGCTCGCATCATACCAGGTGATGATTTGACGCATGTATATATTGTAAAACGTTTACCACAATAAAGTGAGTTAACAGATCCTTCACCTCACATGCCCGGAGGGTTTCTAAGGAAGAAGTGACATGATAATAACAACAACCCAGGGGAAGTAGTTCTGAATCTGCTTCCTTGAATCTGCTGCTGCGTATCTTGACCAAGTCGTTGTACATCTCTGGAAGTTGGATGTATCCGGGTTTTCAGCCTTAGTGGTTCCAAGAAGCACCCCTAGGTGAGAGAGGGGGTAACTTGGAGCAGGTGAGCTTCTAGACTCCTCCTCATTCCCATATCCATCAGCTCTGCCTTATCAATTTTACATTTTGGATTACATGTAATATTTAATTCATAAAAAGTGTCTTCCTATTAAAAAGAAAAGTTTAAAAACCACTGGACAAAAGAGAGATTCCTATTCAATATTAACATAATTTGGGGCTTGGTAATACCCCAGATGCCAATTTCCCTCTCCTTGGCATTGCCCACCAGAAGCTGGTCAAAACTGGTTTGTTATATCCAGTGCCCACTAAGGAACTGTCAGGGCATAGGGGTCAGGACAGGGTCCATCAGGGAGGTGGGATTGGGTGGCATGATTCATTGACGTCACTCTGCTTTTGCAAAGGGTGATGCAATTCCACAAGCTGCAAGCTGAGCCAGCTGGCAGAATGCCTTCCTCCCCTTTTGGGTTACCTCCTACAAGACTAGTACCAAAGCAGTGCGCTGTGTCCCGACTGTCTGCCAAAGCGTTTTTTAAACTGAATCAGTTCCCTTCCCAGCACTCAGGAAATCCAGGAAGACTGTCCTGGGACGCATGTGAGTGTCGGATACTATGATAACAGAGCCACTTAACCTCTTGCTGTGGTGCTTTGCTATGAGGCTGAGCTTGCCCTGAGATGACCCTTCCCAGATGGCTGCTCAGGACTTTGTGCAAACAGATTCCTGAGAAGTCCACCAAAGGAGCTCAAACGAATCCCAGTAGTGAATGCCACCAGCTCCATTTACCATACCTTCCTCTTTTGTTCCAAAGTCTTCGTTTTAAGCCACACAGAATGATTTAAAATCATTCCATCAACAAATCATTTTACCATTCAATTTCCATCTATCATGCTAGATGTCCTGCCTAAGTTTTGTCCTTGATTCCATTTCTGTCAACAAGATAACATTGATTCAAAATTCTATTACCAATTCAGACGAAAGGTGACAAAAACAGGTTTTGCTGGGCAATGCATAAGGAACTTTGCAATCCAGCTGCTTAATATGACCTAGAATCCTAACATCAAAAGACAGTTTCATTAACATTTAATTGTTTGTTCTTCCATATCTTTGCTTTGTGGGCATAACAATTTTTTACAGCAATAAGATCATATAATGCACGCAGTTTTAAAATCTGCTGTTTGACTTTAAACAACATAGCCTGGACATTTCCCCACGTTAATTAATATTCTTCTACAATGTAATTTTAATGACAGTATAAGGTATATAATTTATTTGACTCAATTCTCCTGAAGTTGGAAAACTGTTAGAAGCTCAGATGTTTAAATTTTTTAATATTAAAAATCTTGAGATGAATATACTTATAATATCATCCTCCTCCTTGCAGTTGGAATTCCAGTGACAAAGGGAATGTTTTTAATAAATATTAAATATTTTAAATAAATATTGCAAAATTTTTCTCTGGAAAGATAAATCTATACTTCTGCCACCATTGTCTCCTTGTTTCCCTGCACCTTAGGCAACACTGGGTGTTATTATTTTTAATCTTCACCAATTGATGGAGGAGGGATAGTATCTTATTCTTGCTTTAATTCAAAATTCTTTGCATCATAGTAAGAGTGAACATTGGGTCAAATGTGTGATGATCATCTGTATTTCTTCTTTGGGGAGTGTCTACTCACATCTTTTGCCATTTCCTTTTGGTGTGCTCATCTATTTATTGATTTCTAAGAGCCCATTACATATTAAGGATCTTAAATTTTTATCTGATATGTATGTGACAAATATATTTTTTCCAGTGCACGAAGCCTAAAAATGTTGTTTAGGCTATTTACACAAAAAATTATTTAAAACACAGATTTTTTAAGATTGTATTTGATTTTGGTATCATGCTTAGAAAGTGCTTCCTCACTCCCAAGATTATATAAATATTGCTTTTTTCTTCAAATATTTGTGTTGTTTTCATTTCATGTTGAAATTATTAATTAATCTGGAAGCACTATTGAAATAAGGGGTAGGATAGACTTCTGTCCTCTAAACCAAATATTCAGTCTACTGGCAAATCTTTTCAGTTCTTCTTTCACAGCCTCTGCTGTATCTAGCTCCGTCTGCATAAATTGACAACTTTAACTGGTCTGCTCTCCAAAGTCAGGCTCAACTTTAAACTAGTCAAACTGTTCAGAAGCTCAGGGCAGTTGGAAATGTTAAGTTCCCTTATGCTGTTGTAATTTAAAAGTAAATGAATTTTTATTTACTTCACCAATTATAACATGATAGTTCACAGTGTCTAAAGTCAATTAGGATTTGCTAAGTCCAAGGTGTCACTGTTGGTTGAGAGGAAGCAGGTTCCTATACTTAGGGAACTGTCTTCTCAGATCCCTCGTCTTTCTCCCTCAGCTCTGCAAGAGCTGCATTGTCCAGGCACCTCACCACTCACTGTGAGCCTCCTTTCAAAGTGAACCACGTGGCTACAACAACTTCGTCCCTCACCAGCCATCTCAGTTCAATCCTTCAAACTGCTGTGAAAGTCCTATTTTTCTCCATAAGGTGTTGACAGGTTGCTTAGATGAGAACCCAAGGACTTTCCTGTCGTCTTGTCATTCTCTGTGCAATTCTCTAATATTTATCATTGCCACCTCCATGAAATTTCAATCACCTCCAACACTCATGGAATGTAAAGGCTTTTTTTTTTTTTAATTTTTTTTATTGAGTTATTGATAGGTTACAATCTTGTGAAATTTCAATTGTACATTAATGTTTGTCAGTCATGTTGTAGGTGAACCACTTCACCCTTTGTGCCCACCCCCCACCCCACCTTTCCCCTGGTATCCACTAAACTGTTCTTGGTCCATAGTTTTAAATTCCTCATATGAGTGGAGTCATACACAGATTATCTTTCTCTTGCTGGCTTATTTCACTTAACATAATTCTCTCAAGGTCCATCCATGTTATTGCAAATGGAATGATTTTGTTCTGTTTTGCAGCTGAGTAGTATTCCATTGTATATATGTACCACATCTTCTTTATCCATTCGTCTGTTGATGGGCACTTAGGTTGCTTCCACGTCTTGGCTATTGTAAACAGTGCTGCAATAAACATTGGGGTGCACAGGACTTTTGGGATTGCTGACTTCAGGCTCTTTGGATAAATACCCAGTAGTGGGATGGCTGGATCGTATGGTAGTTCTATTTTTAGTTTTTTGAGGAATCTCCATACTGTTTTCCATAGTGGCTGCACCATTTTGCATTCCCACCAGCAGTGTATGAGGGTTCCTTTTTCTCCGCAACCTCTTCAACATTTGTTGCTATTAGTTTTAGATATTTTTGTCATTCTAACGGGTGTAAGGTGATATCTTAGTATAGTTTTGATTTGCATTTCCCTGATGATCAGCGATGATGAGCATCTTTTCATGTGCCTATTGGCCATCAGTATATCTTCTTTGGAGAAATGTCTGTTCATGTCTCCAACCCATTTTTTGATTGGGTTGTTTGATGTTTTGTGGTTGAGTTGCGAGAGTTCTTTATATATTAAGGATATTAAGCCTTTGTCAGATATATGACTCGCAAATATTTTTTCCCAGTTAGTGGGTTGTTTTTTTGTTTCAATCCTGTTTTCATTTGTCTTGAAGAAGCTCTTTAGTCTGATGAAGTCCCATTTGTTTATTCTTTCTATGGTTTCCCCTGTCTGAGAAGACATGGTGTCCGAAAAGATCCTTTTAATACTGATGTCAAAGAGTGTACTGCCTACGTTTTCTTCCAGAAGGCTTATGGTTTCAGGTCTCACCTTTAGGTCTTTAATCCATTTTGAGTTTATTTTGGTGAATGGTGAAAAAGAATGGTCAATTTTCATTCTTTTACATGTGGCTTTCCAGTTTTCCCAGCACCATTTGTTGAAAAGACTTTCTTTTCTCCATTGTATGCCCTCAGCTCCTTTGTCAAAGATAAGCTGTCCATAGATGTGTGGTTTTATTTCTGGGCTTTCAATTTTGTTCCATTGATCTGTGCACCTGTTTTTGTACCAGTACCATGCTGTTTTGATTACTGTAGCTTTGTAGTATGTTTTGAAGTCACGGATTGTGATGCCTCCCGTTTTGTTCTTTTTTCTCAGGATTGCTTTAGCAATTCGGGGTCTTTTGTTGCCCCATATGAATTTTAGGATTCTTTGTTCTAATTCTGTAAAGAATGTCATTGGGATTCTGATTGGGATGGCGTTGAATCTGTAGATTGCTTTAGGTAGAATGGACATTTTAACTATGTTTATTCTTCCAATCCATGTACATGGAATGTCTTTCCATCTCCTTATGTCGTCATCCAATTCTCTCAGAAAGGCCTTGTAATTTTCATTATATAGGTCCTTCACTTCCTTAGTTAAATTTACCCCAAGGTATTTTATTCTTTTTGTTGCGATTGTGAATGGTATTGAATTCTTGAGTTCTTTTTCTGTTGGTTCATTACTGGAGTATAGAAATGCTACTGATTTATGCAAATTGATTTTATACCCTGCAACTTTGCTGTAGTTGTTGATTACTTCTAACAGTTTTCCAATGGATTCTTTGGGGTTTTCTATATATAAGATCATGTCGTCTGCAAACAGCGAGAGTTTCACTTCTTCCCTCCCTATTTGGATTCCTTTTATTCCTTTTTCTTGCCTGATTGCTCTGGCCAGGACCTCCAGTACTATGTTAAATAAGAGTGGTGATAGAGGGCATCCTTGTCTTATTCCTGTTTTCAGGGGGATGGGGTTCAGTTTTTGCCCATTGAGTATGATGTTGGCTATGGGTTTGTCGTATATGGCCTTTATTATGTTGAGGTAGTTTCCTTCTATACCCATTTTGTTCAGAGTTTTTATCATAAATGGCTGTTGGATCTTGTCAAATGCCTTCTCTGCATCTATTGAGATGATCATGTGGTTTTTATTCCTCAGTTTGTTGATGTGGTGTATCACGTTGATTGATTTGCGGATGTTGAACCATCCCTGTGTCCCTGGTATGAATCCCACCTGATCCTGATGTATGATTCTTTTGATGAATTGCTGAATTCTGGTTGCCAAAATTTTGTTTAGAATTTTTGCATCTATGTTCATCAGTGATATTGGCCTGTAGTTCTCTTTTTTCGTGGTGTCCTTGTCAGGTTTTGGTATCAGCGTGATGTTGGCCTCATAGAATGTGTTAGGAAGTGTTCCATCTCCCCTAATTTTTTGGAATAGCTTGAAAAGGATAGGTATTAAATCCTCTCTGAAAGTTTGGTAGAATTCCCCAGGAAAGCCGTCTGGTCCTGGGGTTTTATTCTTTGGGATGTTTTTGATTGCTGTTTCAATCTCTTTCCTTGTGATTAGTCTGTTCAAATTGTCTGCCTTTTCTTGAGTGAGCTTTGGGAGATTGTAGGAGTCCAGGAATTTATGCATTTCCTCTAGGTTATCCATTCTGTTGGCATATAGTTTTTTGTAGTATTCTCTTATAATCTGTTGTATTTCTGCAGAGTCTGTTATTTCTCCTCGCTCATTTCTGATTTTGTTTATTTGAGCTTTCTCCCTTTTTTTCTTTGTAAGTCTGGCTAGTGGTTTGTCAATTTTATTTATCTTCTCAAAAAACCAGCTCTTTGTCTCATTGATCCTTTCTACTGCCTTTTTCGTTTCAATTGTATTTATTTCTGCTCTGATTTTTATTATTTCTCTCCTTCTGCTGACTTTGGGCTTCATTTGTTCTTTTTTCTCTAGTTCAGTTAGGTGTGCTTTAAGGTTGCTTATTTGGGATTTTTCTTGTTTGTTAAGATGTGCCTGTATTGCGATGAATTTTCCTCTTAATACAGCTTTTGCTGTATCCCATATGAGTTGGTATGGCATGCTATCATTTTCATTTGTTTCCAGGTATTTTTTTATTTCTTCTTTAATTTCTTCAATGATCCATTGCTTGTTCAGTAGTGTGTTGTTTAGTCTCCACATCTTTATGCCTTTCTCAGCTTTTTTCTTGTAGTTAATTTCTAGCCTTATAGCACTATGATCTGAGAAGATGCTTGTTATTATTTCAATTTTTTTAAATTTGTAGAGGCTTACCTTGTTTCCCAGCATATGGTCTATCCTAGAGAATGTTCCATGTGCGCTTGAGAAGAATGTGTATTCAGCTCCTTCAGGGTGGAGTGATCTATATATGTCTATTAAGTCCAATTGTTTTAGTTTTTCATTCAGCTCCACTATTTCCTTGTTGATTTTCTGTCTGGATGATCTGTCCATTGATGTGAGTGGGGTGTTGAGGTCCCCTACTATTATTGTGTCGTTTTTAACATCTTCCTTTAGGTCTGTTAATAGTTGCTTTATGAATCTTCGTGCTCCTGTGTTGGGTGCATAGATATTTATAAGCGTTATTTCTTCTTGATGAAGTGTCCCTTTGATCATTATATATTGTCCCTCTGTGTCTCTCTTTACCTGTCTTATTTTGAAATCCACTTGGTCTGATATGAGAATTGCAACACCTGCCTTTTTTTCCTTGCTATTTGCTTGAAGTATTGTCCTCCACCCCTTCACCCTGAGTCTGTGTTTGTCGTTGGGGCTGAGGTGTGTTTCCTGGAGGCAACAAATTGTTGGATCCTGTTCTTTAATCCATTTTGCCACTCTGTGTCTTTTTATTGGAGAGTTCAATCCGTTCACATTGAGAGTGATTATTGATGCATGTGGACTTAATGCTGTCAATCTGTCGCTCATTATCTTGTTTTCCTGTGTTTCTTTTCCTGTGTGCTTTAGACTACCCATTTAATACTGCAATTTCTAATGCTGGGTTTCTTAGATTTTTCCTTATCTATGATTTGTGACTCTGTTCTGTACTTTATTTTAGTGTCTACCTTGAAGTTTGTATTTAGAATCTCGTGTATAACATAGTCTATTCTCTGGTGGTCTCTTACTTACTCGACCAATACTGATTTAGACCCTTTGCTCTTCCCCTCCTAAATAATTATTTTCATTTTTTATTCCAACTCGTCTTATTCATTTGTAGTTAGAGTGCTAAGATCATCCTTGTTTTGGTAGTTTCCTTATTTTTACCCTAATGCTATAGTTGAATATTTGCTATCCTGTTCTGGTTCTATCCATCAGTCTCCCTAGTCTGTGGAATGTGTCCCCTTTCTCCCTTTTTTCTTTTCTCAAGTATGAGAGCCTTCTTGAGGATTTCTTGTAATGGAGGGCTTTTAGTTACAAATTCCCTTAACTTTTGTTTGTCTGGAAAAGATTTAATTTCTCCCTCATATCTGAAGGAAATTCTTGCTGGATAGAGTATTCTTGGCTGAAGGTTTTTATCCTTTAAAGCTTTGAATATATCACTACATTCTCTCCTAGCTTGTAGGGTTTCTGTAGAGAAATCCACTGACACTCTGATAGGGGCTCCTTTATAGGTTATTCTTTTTTTTTCTTACTTCCCTGAGTATTCTTTCCTTATCATTCCTATTTGCCAACTTTACTATTATGTGCCTTGCAGTGGGTCTTTTTACATTGACAAATCTAGGAGATCTAAAACCCTCCTCTACACACATTTCTCCGTTGATCCCTAGATTTGGGAAATTCTCTTCAATAATTTCGTTAAGCACACTTTCTGCTCCATTATCCTTTTCCATATTCTCGGGAATTCCTATGATCCTTATGTTCTTACTCCTCATTGAATCCATTATCTCTCGGAGATTTTCCGCATTTTTTTTAATTCTTCGTTCTCTTTCTTCCTCTGTCTGGCGCCATTCAGCCTGTCTGTTCTCGATTATGCTGATTTGCTCCTCTAGGTTGTCTACACGGGCATTCAGGGAATCCGTATTCTGTTTTATCTGGTCCATTGTGTTTTTCATCTCAAGTAATTCTGTTTGATTCTTCTTTATGATTTCAATCTCTTTTGTGAAGTAACTCCAGAACTCGTCTTGTTTCTCTATCTTTCTCTCTACGTCATTGAGTTTTTTTATTATAACTGCTCTGAATTCATTATCACTTAGTTTACCTAATTCCAAGTCCTCAGGACTTAATTCTGTGTTTTTATTGTTTTCCTTCTGGTCTGGGGCTTTTATAAATTGCTGGATGGTAGAGGAGCGGTTTTTTCTCATGGTGGTAGAATTCAGTTGTAGTTACAGCCTGTCGCCACGTTCCAGCGCCTCCGAGGGTGTAAGCAAGGTTATGATCTCCGCCTTCTTGGTATTGTAGGTCTCTAACGAGCTGGCATTATGTTTATCCTCTGAAATTCAGTTCTTCCAATCTTTTGTTGTATTTTGGAGGGGAGAGAATCCCGGGTCAGCTCACCCCGCCATTTTGCTCTGCCCACCCTGTAAAGGCTTTTTTAAATACATTTTATTTTTTAGAAGAGTTTTAGATTAACAGGAAAATTGAGGAGATAGTCCAGAGAATTCCCCTACAAGCTTTATTTTATTTTATTTTTGAGGAAAATTAGCCCTGAGTTAACTGCTGCCAATCCTCCTCTTTTTGCTGAGGCAGACTGGCCTTGAGCTAACATCCACTTTATATATGGGACCCCTACCCCAGCATGGTGTGCCAAGCAGTGCCACGTCCGCACCCGGGATCCGAACCGGCGAACCCCGGGCTGCCGAAGCAGAACGTGTGCACTTAACTGCTGCGCCACCGGGCTGGCCTCACAAGGTTTATTTTTCGAGTGAGAATTTCTACAACTCTTGTATGTCAGTATGTCTTTTACTTAAGTAGACATCAGTATGGTTTTTCACTTGTGTAAACATTTCATCGTGGTTTACTTTTAAATTATTAGCTCCTAGAAAATGATGAAATTCCCTTTTAATAGTGTTACAGTTTTATTAACATAAAAAGCTCTCAATGGTTTTTCGTGATGATGATGACAATGATGACAATGATGATGAGCACAGCAACTGCCATATTTCTGCTCTTGAAGATACTCTTAAGGTAATGATTCAGAAATTTTATTTACTGCTCAATTGAAGAAGTCATTCCCACAGTTCTATTCCTCTTTTAACATTAAGACACTCACTTGGCCCTACTTTGTCAGTTTCTTTTTCTGTTTATCTATTTTTAGATATTGTGTTTTAAAAAGATCTTGGTGCTGACACTGCATGTGCATTACCAATTTCCATAGTGGCATGATATTTTTCTAAGTAATTCTCTCTTCTTAACTCACATTGGCATTTTATTTTAAGAACAAATGATTTGTGAATACACTTTGCACAGATACATTTATTTATATGTCCACTATGATGCCTAAATCTGTCCCCAAGTTTGAAAGCAATTCAGAAATGATCAGTGTGTTTTGGTAGCCTAAATTGTTTACTCCAAGAGGCATAATTTGAAAATTCTGAGATGTATGTTAAATTTAATTTTACACCAGATTGCCTAATTTCCCTTATTTTGTCAGATGGTTTCCTAGAATTTGTATTTTTCTTTTCTAGGTCACGTTTTAAGCAAAAGTGAATAGGAACTGTTTCACCACTTCCTTAGTCTCATAGCTTTCTGAGTTAGTTATAAAATGAGTGTTTTTAATAGTGGTCAAAAATAGCCGAGCATGGTAAAGAAGTAACTCCCTTTCCCTTTGATGAATTTTTGTTTGTCATTGTTACTGTAGAAGTGTGGTCAAAACAGATGAACAAAAGTCCCCGCCAGCGTTGTGAGTGCACATGTAGCTGAAACATTTGAGAATACTTCCTTCCAGAATAAGATGTGACCCAAAGGATCAAAGGTCATCAAAGAACCCATGAAAGTAAGAAAGTGAATTACCCAGGTAAGGTGGCATTTGATTCTTCCCTGAGATCAAGAACTCCTCCGTCAACCTCATTCTGCAAAGATCTGAGAATTGGAAGGGACGCTTCTGACAGAAAACAGTAATGTAGTGCCTCCCAAAATGGATTCACTCACTTGGTAATATGAATCTACAATGAATCTACGGCTGGGCATTGAATGAATCGATGGAATGTGGCCAGGTTCCAGAGAACATTAGCACCTGTCTTCAAAGCCACACGGCTAGACACTGACTTAGAATTTTAAGCAAAGGAATCTGGCATCATCTGCCAGATGTAAGTCCCGAGAAATTAGAGTTACGTGAACTCAGGTATCAAGTACACATCTGTTTGTTCACTGCCATCACTTCATTCATTCATTCAATTGACCAACATTCATTGAGTACCTACTATGTGCCAGGAACTATTCTAGGCACTGAAGTACAGCAGTAAACAGAACAGTGAAAGTTGGTTAGGTAATGAGCCTTATTCAAACAGAAAATATTTTACTTCAGGAAAACCAAACAAGGTGAAATAAAAGACCAGGGACACAAGTTTTGAGATCACAGAGAACACCACAACAGGTAGAGGACACATCTGTGTTGGGCATCCACGAAGAAACTTCTCTGAGCTAGGTAGGAAGTATATTCTTACTTTAGGACATCAGGAACTGTCTGTCTATTTATCTGAATTTATATATTTTGGTAGGCTGAATCATTATTGACCCCTGGCCTCCACCAAAAAAGTTATTCACATTCTAATCCATACGGCCTGTGGATGTAACCTAATAGGGCAAAGGAATGACTTTGCAGATATGACCAGGATTCTCTGGGTGGGCCATAAATGTAGTCACAAGTCTCCTGTGGGAGAGAAGCAGAGTAAGATTAGACCCCGGAAGAGGAGAAGGCAGTGTGACCACAGAGGCAGAGATTGGAGTGATGCGGCTACAAGACAAGGCGTGTCAGCCATCGGAAGCCTGAGGCACAGGGAAAGATTCTCCCTAGAGCTTCTGGAGGGAACATGGCCCTGCCGACAGCTTGACTGCAACCCAGTGAAACTGATTTTGGACTTTTGGCCTCCAGAACTGTCGGTGTCGCAATCCAATGTACACATCAAGATAGATGCGGAGAGGGCTGATGGCCATTCTGAGTTTATTATAACCAGCATTTCAATATATACATAGCTTACATCTGTTAAACATACACAGATGTTCTGGATGAAGTAATTAGCGAATGCCAAGAATTCTTAGTGATTTCTCAAGGAGCCCTCCCTTGGCCTCTGTTTTGATATTATCATGTTATTGCTGTGCTCCTATATTTTTATCTCGGAGCAGGCAAGGTCTCTTAGGCAACGGTCCCTCCTGCTCCCGATATCGATATCATTTCTCCATCTGTGCCCCCGGGTGGCTGCTGCCTGGCTTAGGTTGCCCCCCTCCACCCCAAGGTCTTACCCGTCATTGGCTAACCGGCCTTCTCACCTCCCGGTCACAGTTTGTTGGCAAGCCTTTTCCAGTGATTATTAGCCCTTCCTGTGTCAGGGGCGGCTGCAAGAACCATGAGAGGATAGACATTATTTTAAGCCTACAAGTTTGTGGTAATTTGTTACAGCAGACACAGGAAGCTAATACATGCTTGTTACCATATACACAGGTGTGTGTGTCTAATATGTTCATTTATCTACCAGATAGCTCTATATTTATATATAATGTCCAAAACAGAGGGTTGATTATCATTCCTAAACCATTCCTCTCCTAATCTTTCTCATCTTTGGAAGTGGCACAACCATCTACTACTTGTTCAGGTCAAAACCTGGAAATCATCTCAAGTTTCCTCCATCCCTACCCCACTCCCTATTCCAGAGAATCATCAATATCTTTTGGTTCCACCTCCAAAATATATCCTGAATCTGGCCACTTGTCTATCGCCATTGCCATCACTTAACACTCTATCAGTATCTCTTGCCTCGAGTACTAAGGCAGTTCCCCAACCGATCTCCCGTTTCCTGTCTTGCCCCCTGAAATCTGTTTTCCACAGGGTATCAGAGAGAACCTTAAAACATATAAATCAGACTGACTCACTCCCTGAATAAACCTTCCATTGGTTTCCCCTGGCCCTCTGTTAAATCTTATGCTTTCCCTGGTCACAAGACCCACAGGGTCTCCCCCCACGTGCCTCTTAGGCCCCTCCCTCACGATGTTCCAGCCCTACTGGCTTTCTTTCTACTCCTCCAACAAGTCTGACTTGCTCTGACTTCAGAATCTTGCAGTGCACTTTTCTCTGCTTGAATCAGATCAGTGCCCAGAAGTGGTAACAATCTCCTCTGTGCTCTTAAATTCAACAAAAAAAAGAATAAGGAGAAGGAGGAGGAAGAGAAGGACAAGAAGAAGGAGGAGAAAGAGAAGGAGGGGGAAGGAGGGAAAATACATATTCTTTTTCGGTATTCTGAGTTTTTTCTATAAAGTTTCTTTTGAAAAATTCCAATCTTGCCTCTCAGCTGCATAGTAGGAAAGAGGATGTTCAACACAGTGGACAATCAAGCAGCAAGGTCAGCAGGTCACATCATGGTTAATTTTTTGGTGGCATCTGAGATAGAAGGAACAGATGATCAGAGAAGAGTAGAGGATCCGATCTTGACTACCCCATTTAAACCTGGATAAGTACATTCAACTGTACTCCCCTCAAAATTTCCACACCATGTCAGTTTTAATGTCTAGCTATAAGTAACAAAAAATCCAAACTCAACTGGATTAAACAATCAGGTAAACTTGTATCCTCAAATCAGGAAGTTCATCTGTAGAGCACCTCCTGGGGGAGTTGTTTCAAAGGCCGATATTGTCGCGGACTCACTCTTTTCCTGTCATTCCACTTGACCACCCTCAGTATGGGGTTTGTCTTCAGGGAAACCCGAGTTCTAAGTCTCTAGTTGGCTGTAGTAGCTCCAGGAATCCCATCCACCCCACCACCCGCAAAGTCCATTGGAAAGAGGATGGCCATCCCTTTCTGGGCATCTCTTTCCATCAGTGAGGAAGCCTTTCTCAGAGTTCCTCCAGCAGATTTCTCCTCACATCTTATTGGTCAGAAAGGACTTCTCCTAAACAAAAGATTAGGAAGAGTACAGCTTCATTGCTTAAATTTATGGAGGACTTACCCTTGAGCTAGGTGTGGGATTCCTCACCGGCAATATGGAGACCTGAACAAAATCAGAATATTCTTAGCAAAGAACAGGCAAGGGAATGAATTTTGAGTAGACGACTAACAGAGTCTGCCACACATCCTTCCTGCTATCTTTTTCAATTCTTATCTTTCTTCACTTTTGCCTAACAAAAGATATACTTGATATTCTCATTCCTTGAGTAGGTCCTTGGTAAATGAGTGTGGGTCAGGAAAGCAGTAGGAATTGGAACTATAAATCTGGGAGCCATCTACATAAAGATGGCATTTATAGCAATGAAACTGGATGGGATGGCCTATGAGTGTGACAAAAAATTCGCAAAGATTGAGCCTTGGGACACTCCATTGTTTAGGGGTCAGAGATACACAGTGAAACAGCAAAGGCGACTGAGAAGGAACAGCCAGAGAGATAAAGAAAACTAGGAGTGTGATATCTTGGAAGTCAAAAGAAGAAATTGTTTCAAGGAGGAAGGTGTGATCAACAATGTCATCTAGTTTAAATGCTATGATTAACTTTTGATTATTGGATTTAGCAATATGGAGGTCATTGGCAATCTTGACAAAAGCAGTTTAGGCAAAGAGGTTAGAATAAAAGCTTAACTAGGGTAGACATGAGAGAGAACAGGGGGAAAGAATTAGGGAGAAATCAAGTAGAGTCAGCTCTATTAAGGAGTTTTGCTGTAAAGGCTAGCAGAAAAATAACACAGTGGATGGGATAAATAATATTCAGTAGGTGGGGCAGGGAAACCAACTATTCAAGAAAGAGAGGAGAAAATTTCTGGGCAATACCCTTGAGTAGAACACGGGGAATGGAATTTCAATTTCATCTACAAGTGCAGGGGTTGCCCTTGGCAAGGAGCCAGGATGGTACATCCATTAATAATAAAAGGGAAGGTCGAATATACAGGCTCAGGTGCCGTCAGATATGCTATGGACACATGTGGAGGTTTCCTTGTGATTGCTTTGATTTTCTCAATTAAACAGGTCATCAGCTGAGAGTATGGATGAGGGTGAAGTGAGGAGAAGCTTGAGGAAAGTAACAAAATATAAAACAATTGTCAAGGAATGTAGGAGATGGAATGGACTAAGGAATTATAAGATGATAAACTCTTTTACTTGGATGGTGCTATATATAGAATTCCAATTTAGAGATAAAGTTTAAAATGAGCTCACCTAGGCTTGTAATGTGCAATGGTAGTTAAACTGAGTTATATGGTTCCAGAAAAACACATTATGGTAGTATCTCAGTATAGTAGTCCCCCCTTATCTGCTGTTTCACTTTCCATGGTTTCAGTTACCCAAGGTCAACCGTGGTCTGAAAATATTAAATGGAAAATTCCAGAAATAAACAATTTGTAAGTTTTAAGTTGCACACCATTCTGAGTAGCATGATGAAATCTCGAGCCATCCCACTCCATCCCAACCAGGATATGAATCACCCCTTCATCCAGCCTATCCACGCTGCATATGCTCCCCATCTATTAGTCACTTAGTAGCCATCTGAGTTATCAGATCGACTGTCGCAGTATTGCAGTGCTGTGTTCAAGTGACCCTTATTTTACTTTACAATGGCCCCCAAAGTGCAAGAGTAATGATGCTGGCAATTTGAATATGCCAAAAAAGAAGCCATAAAGTGCTTCCTCTAAGTGAAAAGATGAAAGTTCTCAAATTAATAAGGAAAGAAAAAAACTGTATGCTGAGGTTGCTAAGATATAAGGTAAGAATGAACCTTCTATTCATGAAATTGTGAAAAAGTTAAAAGAAATTTGAGTTAGTTTTGCTGTCACACTTCAAATTGCAAAAGTTATGGCCACAGTGTGTGATAAGTGCTTAGAACAGGAAAAAACATAAGTGTATACAGGGTTTGGTACTATCCTTGGTTTCAGGCATCCACTGGGGGTCTTGGAACGTATCCTTGTGGATAAGGGGGGGAGGGCTACTGTCGTTGGGAAACCACATCTACCTTCATCCACAGTAGCGTCCCAGGCTCACTGGTTTTAGTCTTAGACAACTGAAGGTGTTTATGCTAACAAGGTAGGTCATGTTAGCATGATCTATTTCAAATTCATTTCCCAAGATGCTCTGGGCTTTAATATTGTCAGGACGTGTCACACCTCCCTGACAGAGCAAGCAGCTCTGACCAGAGCTCTGTGTGAATTGGTTACCTGCAAGTACAAGTCAAAGTACCTAAAACTACGGGATCAGGTACCACCTACATTGGAATCCTGACTCCACTTCTTTTAATTCTGTTGGTAGTTGAGCTAGTTGCTTAACTTTACTGTGCCTCGTTGCTCTTGTGTAAATAAAGGATAAAGATAAGGTTGTTGTGACTATTGTTGAATAAAGTAATGAAGTAAAGCATTCAGAACAGTGCCAGCACACAGTAAATGCTCAAAAATATTAACCGATTACTGGTCATTGTTCAAGACCTAAGGGGTTCTCGGAACTGGGGACTTGGAAGAATAAATCCAGCACTGGCCCTGTCTAACTGGAGATCATGACAGGAGTAGGGGGTCATATGGGCCTGGGGCTTATAGTCCAAATGAAACTATTTTGCTTGAGGCCTTCAACACAAAGCTATTAATTTAAAATTAACAGGTGCCCACCTGGTGGTGCAGCAGTTAAGTGCGCACGTTCCTCTTTGGCGGCCCGGGGTTTGCTGGTTGGGATCCCGGGTGCGGACATGGCACCACTTGGCACGCCATGCTGTGGCAGCCGTCCCACATACAAAGTGGAGGAAGATGGGTATGGATGTTAGCTCAGGGCCAGTCTTCCTTAGCAAAAAGAGGGTGATTGGCAGCAGATGTTAGCTCAGGGCTAATCTTCCTCAAAAAAAAAAAGTTTAAAAATAACAATAACACTGGGTTAATTATACATAAATGTACACAACAGTTTTAGGTAGCTGTGTTTACAAATGTTGACATTATTTCACCTCCACGTGAGAGCATCTCACTGGGTAGGAATTAGCATCATCCTCTAGGTAGTCGGGGCCAGAGGCAGTCTCAACGTGGGTATGCTTTATGCACCCTCTTCCTTGGTTTCCCCAAGGTGCTGGCTGGGTTGGCTGACTTCTTTACCTGTCACACTGTCTCTGGAAGCCTGCTGGCTGCAGGGGCTCCTGACTTGCTCCCCACTTCAGATGAAATTCTCACTTCAAGGCTTGTCTTTGTCACTTCTAGTCTGCCGCTGTTTGTCTTTTCTCTCTCTTTTGCGTTTCCATAGTTTTGCAGTGCATTTGGCTTCTTCTGGGTGAAACACACCTCTCCTCTCTCTCTCTAGGTCCAGGCAGGAAATCGCAATTCTCTTTCAATCTGTTACTCCTACTTCCATAGATTGGAGGGTGTTTGTCTCCAACGGTAAAAAGCAACATAATTAGGGTGACCTGGAGCCTCGAGATCTGCCTGCTATATGTTCAGGGTACGTCAATTTTATCAAAGTTGCATCCTTTAAACTACTTTAGTCTAAAATAAGCACAGATATATTATGCTAAATGTTCATAATTATTTAAGATAAACATAAAACACCAAGAAATTCCACTTCATGAAGTCAGCCACTTCAAACAACATTCCAGGTATCCGTTCTCTGCCTTCTGCCATTAGGCATGCCAAGGTGGAAATTTTGGAGGAGGACTTCATTAATTTCCTGTTCAAAGTCATTAAATGGCTTCCATTGCCTTAGGATAATGCTCAACCCTTTAACATGGCTTAGCAAGCCCTCCACCTTCTAGCCCTGTCTACTTGTCCAATCTCATTTCTTCCCACTTGCTAACTCCTTTTCACAAGCTTCTTACTCTCTGGACCTATTGAATTCTTTCAGTTCCTTCAAGGTGCCCTATAAACTTCCCTTGGTCTAGATCATGGTTCCTCATACTTCGTGTAGTTCACTTCTTCTTGTCCTTGACTTAATCATCTTCTCCTTAGGAGGGCTGTCTAGTTTAGTTCCCCTACTTACTGTTCTCAGAGCACCTATACTTCCTCTGTCGTTGGACCTCCTATATTTCGTTGGTTTTGCATATCTAATTACCTGTCTTCTACTTAAGAATCTTGTCTTCCACTTGCCCAACACTATATCACCAGCTCACTACTATACCCCTAGCATCTCACACAATGCCTGATACATAGGACAATATAGTTGTGTGTGAATGAATTCACGCATTTGTGTTGGACTCATTTTCCCTCCGGTTATACTGTCTACTTGTTTTCCCTTCTTGTGGAGTTTCTCTTAGCCTGGATCTCACAAGTCTCTGGTTTTTTAGGATCACTTAACTCTCAGACTGTTCTCCATTCATTTTAATCTTCTAAAAGATTCTTCTTAATCACTTGGTTGTATGGACTGATGGTTATCCTCTCTATTAATTTGTTGCCTTCGATTGTCACTCTCTCAGGGGTTCAACTCTCCCTTCAGTCTCTTAGGGTCCACTGGTCTCAGCGAATTCTGGGTCCTCTCTTATTGACAGGCTGGGAGAGGTTATTCTCTCCCCAGTTGTTTGGGATGGGAAGATGCCACTAGAAAAATTATTCTCATAGGAAATAGGGGGCCCCTTTTTATTTTAATTTATATGAACTTAGCTATAAGGAATCTGGGCTAACTTTTCAAGATATGTCTTGCCTTCACTTTTCTAAGCAGAGATTCTGAAGATGTTTTACCTGCTGGTCCAGGCCTGCCTGGTTGTTCCAATTCTAATCAAATCTCCTAAAATCCTCATTTTTAAGAACAGACAAGATCTGGATTTAGTTTTGATCTTCCTGAATGGTGTCCAGTGTACCCAAAATACACATACTCATGTGTATTAATGGTGGATCAGGGGGAGAAATAAAATGTCTGTAACTGCGAGAGGAATTAAACAGTGACAGTGCTGAACATTACTAAAAGTAACCTATAGTCAATTTATAGCACTAAAGAACAATAGTGAACTTGGATCTAATCTGGACTTGATGTTATAGCCAATCAACCAAATCTGATGACTGTGGACATAGAAATAGAATATTCTGCAAAGTAGTGACGCTGAAAGTTAGGTAGATAGCAAGCAGTTCTATTTCTTCAAAACAGAATTACTTAGGTTGAAACAAGATCCCAGCTAATTATGTACTTTACAGGAAAATGGTCCATCTTCTCCAGAGGGTAGGCTATCTAGGATTAGATAGATCATTAAAGAACTAACCAGGCAGGCTGGGATGCAGGGAAGACCTCCCATCCCAGTAATATACTGTATATGAGCCAGGACATATTATTTAGAGACCAGTCAGAATAACAGAACCTTACTACGTATATCAAATGAGGTATTTTAAATCTGGGAATTGGTTCCACTGATGTGGAAATGCTGAAAGAGCAAAAAGGGACCAGAAGGTAACTCAGAGGGAAAAAAAGAAGAAGCAGCAGCTACCACTCCTGGAACAGTTTAATAAGCCATTAAATTACAGGGGGAAGAGGGGAAAAAAGGGAAGGAATGAAGTAACCAGAACTAGGATCTCTGAGAATGGGCACTAAGGAGCTGTTCCTAGGGATTTTGATCAAAAGACTGGCAGATATGGTGAGGACTGGTAGGCACGTGCTTGGTACACATACCCTAGGCACACTGGACTTGGTTCAGCACGGATAAAAACTAAATCTACACTTCATCTGTTCTTAAAATGAGGTTCCTAAGAGATTTGGTCATGATTGGAATGACTGGAAAGTCCTGAATCAGCAGGTGAAACACCTTCAGAACCTCAGTTTAGAAGAGCTGAGACAGGAATATCTTGAAAACTTAGCATTTGATAATAAAGCACATTTTATGTTAGACTAAGATGTGGGATGATGAAAAGACAGAACATAGAAAAGGAGCTAGGTAAGGCACCCAGAAAAAGCTTTTCTGTAGGCATTTAGAGCAGTCAGAAAGGGAGAGAAAATATGATGAGAAATGTAGCAATTGGTTCAAGAAATGCAGGTTTCTAGAAGACAAAGAGGGAGAAAATTTCAAGTAGAGGGGCAAGGTTAATAATATAAGTCCCCCAGGAAAGTTAAAGAAGAGGAGAACTGAGAAAATGTCATTGCATTTGGTACCCATGTTGTCACCGGCAACCTTTAGGAAGGTTTTGATGGAGTAATGAGGAGAAAATCTACTGCACTGGATTGATGAAGGAATATGATGTCAAAAGTGTAAGCAATTTATGTAGATTTCTCTTTTGAGGTGTTGGCTGTGGAAGGGAAGGAGAGGAGAGGGTGATAACTTGAGATAAATCAGAGTCAATGAAAGATATGAGAAAGATTTTTATTACACTTGTAGTCTAAGGGGAATAATATAGTGGAAATAAAAAGTCTGAAAATTTAAGAAAGAAGAGGAAGGAATCAAGCCTGGGATAGGAGAATGTCAAGAAATAACAACCCATCAAGGTTCAAGCCTAAAATCTATTCTCCTTCTAGGCAAACAGTGGAGACATTCCTTTGGTGGAGGCATAGCTGGGGTTTCTTAATAAATGTCCCCAGTGAATCACTTCCTTTTTAACTGGTAATGATGAGGATCAAGACTGCCACAGAGAGAGAAATCCAAGGCGTCCTGCCCTGCATACCCATCTATATCATCCTCCGGGAAGCATAGGACATCCTGACCTGATTCATATCCAGTTATATGACCACCCAATAACCAGACCCCACCTGCTCTGATACCATTCTAACAACTTTTTTACATGATCTTTCCTTTGTCTTGTAAAGAAATAACTCACATACTTATGCCTCATAAGTTTAGCCCTACCCTCAATCCATTGCAACCCTTCACTGCCCGTGGGTCCTGTCCCCATGCCTGCAGCTCTTTACTGCCCATGGGTCCTGTCCCCATGCTACTCCATGTTATTCTCTGAATAAAGGAGCACTGCTATCAGACCTTGAGAGTCCAAGAAATCTTTCTTTCAACTTGTCAGCTCACCGAGCTCGCATCAGTAAGATTCTGATTGCCAAGTCCAACGTGATGGTGTGGGGCAGGGGCTGGGGGTTTCCTTCCACACTACCAAGCAATGCTCTGACACCAGCTGGGTGTCCTACAATTCAACTCAATTTTGACCATATCTACCTGGAGATAGCATCAGATCCCACAGGTTAAGGGCTCAGTCCCACAAGACTGCCTCACCCCACCACCACCACTTCAGGTACCAATCACAAGTCCAGGTTGTCATCTGTGCTTCTGATTGACTGGCTACAGATTGGAGGTTCCAATGACCCACTCTTTGGGTTCCATTAATTTGCTAGAGTGGCTCACAGAACTCAGAGAAACATTTTACTTACTAGATTACATGTTTATTGCTGACAAGAGATTTTCACATATTGAGATATATGGGGTAATTATTCGGATTCAAAACTGATTCAGCTTAAACTAAAAAGTCCGACATGGCCTATCAAACATACATTGTAAAGAATGCACCCTCTCAAGATGTGAATGCTTACTTCCCCTCCTACACCCTATTGGTGACGCCCTATTGGTAATGCCTGGATTAGTCCCTCTCCTGACATCATGGTCATGTTGACCTGCTAATTTGCAGCTGAATATCGCTTTGAAATTTTTATGAAAATGTATCCTGGGTGTGTTTAACGTATGTTCTTTGTTCTAAAAAGATATGAGACTGTACTGACACCCATACGTCTCCAGGACACCTTCTAAAGGCTTCTCAGGTTATAATCCTCACTCTGACTCATAATAAACTCACCCCAATTTTGATTTATAGGTTGGTTATGGATCATTTTGCATCAACATTACAAAGGATATTAAAGGATATGAATCAACAGCCAAATGAAGATACACAGGGTAAGACACGTAGGAAGGGGTGCAGGGCTTCCACGCTCTCTGAGCTCATCACTCTCCCTGAATCTCCACATGTTCACCAACCCAGAAGCTCTCTGAATTCTGTTCTTTCGGGTTTTTAAGGAGGCTTCATTACAAAGCCATGATTTGTTAAATCATTGGCCACTGGTGATTGAGTCAACCAACCTCCAGCCCCTCGCCTCTCCCCAGAGGTTGGGAGGGTAGGACTGAAAGTTCCAACTCTCTAATCACATGGTTGGCTCCAATGGCAACCAGCCCTCATTCTTTGGGTGTGGTCCAAAAGTCACCTTATTTACATAATGAAAGATATCTTTATGCACTCATCACCTAGGAAATTCCAAGGATTTTAGGAGCTCTGCGCCAGAAAGGAGGACAAAGACTGAATATATATTTCTTATTATAAGCCACAACGATGCAGATCAAGGCTGCCCCAGTGACAGAAGCCTAAGGCATTCTGGCATACATGCTGATCCATACCATGCTCCAGGAAGTATAGGATGTCCTGACCTGATGCGTCCTGACCTGATTCAAATTTGAAGTCATATGACCACACACACAATAACCAGACCCCACCTGCACTGATACCATTTTAACGACTTTTTTACATGATCTTTCCTTTGTCTTGTAAAAAATAAGTCACATACCTATGCCTTATAAATTTAGCCCTGCCCTCAACACATTGCAGCTCTTCACTGCCTGTGGGTCCTGCCCCCAAGCTTGTAGCTCTTCACTGCCCATGGGTCCTGTCCCCATGCTTGCAGCTCTTCACTGTCCATGGGCCCTGTCCCCATGTTATTCTCTGAATAAAGAGGCACTGCTACCAGACCTTGAGAGTCCAAGAAATCTGTCCTTCGATTCCTTGGCTCGCCAAGGCCACATCAACAATATCACACTTAGGAAGGGTAGTAAGCTGAACTACTTTTAAGGAAGACCCCCCAGGTGTCCATTACCAATGAAGGGAAAATGGAAAGATTACAAACTGGTCTTCCCTATAGGTAGAAATATTCAAACACATGCAGAAAGAAGAGTTGTGATCATCTTGTTCTTAAGGACCTTCAGTCAGTTGTTTCCTCTTCAGGGCATTCAAATCTGAATAGCTGGAACTATCCTTGCAACGTCGGCAGTGATTGCCATGTTGCTAAGCCTGATAGAGGGTTTTCTGTCTTCAGCTGGTCAGAAGCATTAGACATTCTACCACTCTCTCCTCTCCACTCGTGGCTTCCATGACACCACAATCACCTGGTTTTCCTTCCACCTAGTGGTCTCTTTCTCTCTGTCTTTTTAACAGTTCATCCTTCTGCACAGGACTTTCCCCCATGACCTGAATCTAGTCACCAACTTCCAATACCTGCTCAATATTTTCAGGCAGGTCAACTTCTAGACAAGTTCCATCCAATCTTCTACACAACATTATTTTAATAACCAAATACATTATAACCAAATTAATAACGAGGATTACCTGGCACCAAATATCAGCATTTGGCAGACAAATGTCCACGGTTGAAACTATAGTGCTATGGGTGGTTTTGTTACAGGAAACCAATCTCCCTCTCTGATCCATAGCATTCTGGTTTGTCAAATATTCATCAAATGTGATAGAACTAAAAGATGGACATAAAGCCAGGGCCGGCCTCTGGGGCCACCCAGATAGCCTGGAAAATGTAAAACACTGATGGTAATTGAATGAAGAGGAGGGCATATTGCCATCACCATTTTGCCAGACATATTCCAGACACTGCACAGAGACAGTTTCCCAGACTACTGGAATGAGTGTCATACAAGCATTATTGTGAGAGAGTATTTGTGTGCAAATGGCCTGACAATTAACATTGGGGCATTGATAGATTTAACAGTCCGTAACATTATATGTCTAACTGAAATTGTCACCCTCTCAGAGCTGGCTTCGCTTCTAATGGTAATACTCATCAAAGAAATAATGATCATCTTGATTACAATGATAAAAATAGTGCCTCATCCTTACACCTCACTTCATACATTGCACGGCACTTTTCACTTTCGCTTATGTTGTCCTCGCAACTCTCTGAGGCAAGTACTCTGGACTCCATTTTATAACTAAAAGAAAAAAGGAGGTTCAATCAGAGAACTTTCTTGATAGAAGCTGGGGTTACATGGGTGCATGCAATTGTCAAAACTCAGCAAAAGTACACTTAATGTACTTTATGTACATTATGTATTTTAATGTGTGTGGATTTTATATCAAAAGAAAAAATTGTAAGCAAATATTCAATTCTAGTTAATTATATACATCCTTAAGTATTTGGGGGAAGTATACTAATGTCTGCAAACTTACTTTGAAATGTATTAAAAATAAGATGGATTAATGGATGGATGGATGGAGGGATGGATAGATGAATAGATGTGTGATAAAGTATAGTAAAGTGTTAATGGTAAGATCTAAGTGATAATATTATAGGTGTTCACTGTAAAGGTCTTTCAGCTTCACCTTTTGTTTGAAAGTTTTCATAATACAATGTTTTGGGGGAAAATGGAGGCTTAGAGAGATTAAACCTGCCTTCAGGTTACAGTCTGAAGCTGGGCTGGGACCCAAATCCAGTTCATCTGATCCCAGTTCCCATACCTGACAGGAATGTTTAAGAAAATCATTATTGTTCAGTGCTTAAAGGAAGGCAATAGTGCAGGTAAGTACTAAATTCTGGTTCACTGAGAGCTATGCAAAACCAGGGCACGCTCTGCCATAAAAGGGATGCTATTCAAGCAAGGAGACTGCGTTTTTAACTCCCGCGTCGATTCAGCTCAGGGAGTACTACCCCCTTTATAGCAGTCCCTTTGGGGTATTTTTTTCTTAACTTTTTTTTTGTATGTGTAAGGAAGATTTGCCCTGAGCTGACATCCACTGCCAACCTTTTTTTTCCTCTTCTTTTTTGTTCCTCCTCAAAGCCCCAGTACATAGTTGTATATCGTAGTTACAGGTCATTCTGGTTCTTCTATGTGGGATGCCACCACAGCATGACGTGATGAGCAGTGAGTAGGTCTGTGCCCAGGATCTGAGCTGTGAACTCCAGGCCACCGAAGCGGAGCACAGGAACTTAACCGCTCGGCCACTGGGCCAGCCTCCTTTGCAGTATTTGACTTAGTGTAATGATGCTGCCTCACCCGGAGCACTGTTGCCTGCTGAAGGGAGTATTTTCAGAACTTAAAGCACTTCACATATTCCCAATGACCACAAACCTTTGTCCTCTTCAAAGATCCAAATGGTTACCTGAAGCTCAGTCAACTGAATCAAACTCAAGGTTTGCAATATTGTCTCTTTGTAAAGCTATCAAGAAAATACAGAGCATAAAAGGAGATTTTTGCTTGTTTGTTTTTGTTTTTGTTTGATAAAATGAGCTAGACATCTAAACTAACAAAACTGTCTTTCTTGTAACATGCTAACCTGGTCTCTGAAACCTACTCTGTGCCAGTGTTTGGGAAAGTGGCAGCCTCTGACCCATGATGGTACTTACCAACCTATGTAACAACCAGGTTTGACGTCCGCCTCCTCCATTAGACTGGAAGCTTCAAGAAGGCGGGGACCCTGGAAGCTGTCCCACTCCTCTAACACAGGGTCTGTGGTTTTATTTACAAAAATAACTAATAAAAGAATGAGTTAATGAATGAATAAGTAAACGAGTGGACTGATTATGTTAACTAATTAGAAAAAGTGGAACCTTTTGACTGTATCTGGCCCGGTATTTCCATAGTAATTTGATTTCTCCAATATCACATCCTACATATGTTATGCTACGCAGTGACTGAAAAATAGCAAACAACACAGAAAGATGACAGATTTTTCTATGGATTTCTTTTTCTGTCTTTTAATTACCATGAATAATTTTTGGTTACCATCCTTGAATTTTCTAAGTATACAATTACGTCTTTTGTAAAATGAATTCTTGCTTTTCTGTATTTTCTGCTTTTTCCTTTTTCTACATTAGTAGTTATCAACAGTCCATCTCACATTAAGACAAGCAACGCTGGTGACACAGCCCTTTGCTCTCGTTGCTTTCACTTTTCCACTAAATACAATGGTAACCTTGTGTTAAGTATACTGGGTTTATTGTGTCCACAAATAAATTTTCCCATCAATATGTATTTGTAATTTTATTAGTAAATGGATTTTGAATATTATTAAATTTCTTGTCAATGTCTTTTAAACTAGTGATATGCACCGTACCACGTTATTGGCTACTGGGACGAAGTGATACAATGGGGATAATAATACCTACCATCCAGATTGCTGTGAGGACTAGAGAAAACAGAGCACCTGGCAGGACAGGGTACATGGTAGATGCCAGTTCAAGATTCCCATCACCTTCCTTGGATTGTGCTCAGCTCTAGACCACTGAGCCGGCTCTTCCCCACATGTCTTGGCTCATTCTGTTCCCAGTTCCTGCCCCTGCTTGGGGGTTATATTTGGAGTTCCATATCCCTGGGTCCTTGGGTTCCTCTCTTCTTTCATCCCTGACTCACAGTTGGCTTTTTTCTAGACTGTGGCTGTTGCTCTGGCTGTTCTGAGACTGGGTTCCTCCCCAACTTGTGTGCTCACCATTCCCTCCAGTGGATTTCCAGAGCTCTCCACCGTGTCAGCTCTGTGCTGCCGTCACTAGACAGCAGGGGTCAATAATGGTTTCTTGTTAGACCTGCCAGCTGGGTTGAAACCCTTAGATTTGACAATAAAAAACAGAAAGGAATTGTTTACAGCAACAAATCAGACCAAAGTCCTTTTTAAAAAAATGAATAATTTCTCTAAAACAGTTGTAGGCAACTCTCATAGCACACAGCCTAACTGGAGACCATTTTCCAAGAACCAACTCAGATCTGAGTTAGGAGTGTCTGAAAGCTTAATTCTCCTTGCAAATCATCTGTGGTGCTTCAGCAAACTTCCACAGTCCTGTGTTCCATTAAAACATGTACCAAAAATGCTTCGTTAGCAAATGTAGTTTATCAACACAGTGCAGATAAGGGTTCACCCACTATTTTTAAGCAAGATCTTGGAAATCCATTGTCTCCTTTATCATCTTCACTGCTGAGATTATTCACTTAGGTTTCTAATATAATCATTTTACATCCTTCTTCCCTTTACTATTTGGGTCTTGTCATTTTATTCCTGTGTATTACATAAAAGCAATCACTTGGGATCTTGACTGTGTTGCCACTATAAATACAGTTAAAAAAGAAGAAAAAGAAAGTAGTTTCCCTTTTGTCTTTTTTTATAGAAAGCACAGCAAGACCCTTGGGGTCTGAGTTGTGAAGTTCTGCCTTTAGGGGGCTTTGCATTATTTTGTATTTCAAGAGCTACGGCTCTAAATAATCCCTTCCCCCCAGGTCTCTGTTTGGCAATGCTCGTGTCTTGGGAGAAGGCAAACAAGGAAAAAAGTGTTGAATAGGATAGTGGTTGGACGAGATTGGATAAGAGGACAAGGACAAAGACAGGAGATGGCCAGAGTCAGAGGAGCTGCATTCCCAAGACCTCCGAACTGGGAGATAAGACAGAGACTATGAAGGGTAGACATCTGTAAACACCTGCAGACCCTCCTGCACATCACCCCAAAAGTAGTAAGACCTCCGTGAGGGGTAACTGTGAGCATTCCAAGGGCCTTGGTGTTAAAACTGCAGTGAACATTTCCGTGGTGGCGCGTGGAGTGAAACAACAGCCACTGGAGGGACGTCTCCTCACTTCTCCTAAAGCATCAGAGCCTGGCTGGCAGTGGTGTGGGTTGGATCACTTCTGACGCCCATCATAAGAGTAACAAACTCCATCAGCTGAGAACCAGTCTCCTCCCTGTGTCACAGGGGCAATGCTCTAGTTTAATATAGTGGAAGCAGGGGAGATACCCAAATTAATATTTGATTTTGTATGTCGTACAAAATCTTGCTCAAAGATTGATTTTGTTTGATATTTGGGGGGAAAAGACATAAGATCGCTTTCATTCAAGTGGCTAAGCAGTTTATACTTAAAATCATAAACGGATTTTATCTTTTATTATATTCATGCCATATACTGCATACAGCCACACAATCCTTTTAGGAAATACACGAATTACAAATAATTAAAGGAAAAAAGCCTGTTCAAATGCTTTGCCTTGATTTCAACTCATGAGGCTTTAGCTTATAATTTATAGTTCAATCTGTTGATCTGAGGGACAAAATTTCACTCAGTCTTAAGGAGTACTTTGTCAGCTGAGGAATGATAAATCTTTGTAGTTCTGTTCCTACCACTGTCTTTTTACTTTTATTATTTTCCAATTATCCCAGTATTTTTTAGAACTCACTCTTTAGAACTCACCCACTCACCTAGCTTCCAAGTTCGTATCTGAGGGAAGACATATGTAATTTCTTTCACTCTCCAGTCGCTCTCCACTAAGAAGCAAATACAGATGAAAACATTATCCTTTCTAGATTTGGTCTTTGTTCTTTCAGTTAATTGATTTGAATGAAAGTTTTGTGTTGAGCAATATCCAAAACAGGCTTGTTTCTAGAATTTGTGTTGGATCAAGTCACAGGTCAGCAAGTTTAACTGTGTTAAGTGTACCAATTGTGTACCAACGGGATCATTATGCGGTTTGTAAAAGTAAGTCTTATCAGACCTCCTGTTACGGTTTGAACGGAAAAGCAAACTTAACACAGACTACCCAGTGAGGTCCCAGAAGGTGCCACAATCTTGGTAAATTCAGTGAACTCATCACCATTTAGGGTCTAGTCCTGAACCCTGTAGACTTAGAAATCCAATCCATCAGAATATCAAGAGTAGACCCTTCTCTCTGGGAAGACTCACATTAACATAATCCCCAGTTACTGATGTATAATAACCAGAATGGCAATTTATTAGTTTACAATGAAATATATAGCCAACAAGCAAACCAGATCCTCCAGCTTGTTCATTTCCTCCCCTGTAGACAATCTACAGGGAACACCAGATAATTGTCAAGAAGAGGCTTGATAGAAAAAAGTCAAGCAAGGGACATAAGTTGAATGATATTAATGACTGCTGCCAGTAAGCCATCCACCTCTGCTGGACAGTGTCCTTGCCATGGACTGGGCACCCCACTCTAGTCCCCAGGTCTATGCTGGAAACATTAGCCTGTGTTTAAGTGCCATTCTTTTCTCCGAACTCTTAGCTGACTAGCCTCTTTCTTTAAAAAAAAAAATCTGATTTTTATATACTATTTACTTTAAGCAAGGCATTCTTACACTAGAAAGGGAAATAAATTTTAGTTCAGACAAATATAATTGAAGTCACTGTGAATATCTAACAAACTAAAACATTTTTCTAAAAAGCACTGAGTCACAACATACATTAGGGCTTCCATGTCCCATGGGATCCAAGTACGATGGTGGGGCGAGAGTTCCTCTAACCAGCTAGAGCCTGGATAAGACACAGAATTAACATTCTAGTTTAATAACTGGCTGTCCCTCCTGTCTATGGCATACCATTTCCTTCCGACCCTGGCTTCCAAGGATCTATGACTTCTAATGTACTCGTTGTATCTTGGGCAAAATTCCTTCTACTCCTTGCTTCCCATGTGCCCAAGAAGCCTTTTTATTGTCCATCTTCCCAATGAGCCTGCTCACCATGGAATATCCTTTCAGCTTCTGTCCCTCCTTCCTTTCTTTTGACCAGCCACGTCCTTGATGTATCTTTCGCACCTCCTGAGCTTCATTTCCATCACCTGACCTCTGCATGCCAACATCTTTACTCTGCTTTGTCCACCTACCATTGTAGAATTTTACATAAACCTATGATGGCAATATTTTTTTATTGAACATCTTTGTGTTTTACTGTTATTAAAATAGTAAATTTTATTCTCAACCATATAATAACAATTTTCAACTACTAAAGGAATAGTTTTGGCTTGTTTTAAAGACTTAGCAATTTCTAGTACAATTTTTCACAGGCTTAACACAATAAAATGATAAACATAATAACAGAGTATTTGTAAAATATGATCTTTCCTGAAAGTGAGGGCTTTTAAATTTCTAATAAATTAATTAATCTAATAAATCTAATAAATTAATGTTGAGATCTTTTGGCTATAATCTTTGGTGGAACACAAGACAAAAGAGGCTAAGAATTACTGTGCAAGGGCACACAGTTGCAGAACAGCGTATCTTTCTATCATTACTTTGTCAATAATTTTACTATAGAGACAAAAATAAAAGTGGAATCTGTATCTTCTCACTAAAAGAGCTAAATGCCGCCCATGTGCATGTATGTGACATACATATAATGATTAATATCAAATAACCAAATATATCCATTACATTGTTTCTATTCTTGAATAAACTGTATTTTTCAAAAGTATGTCCAGCCATAATGATTTTATCATAAATGACTCAATACCCTGAAATTCTTAAGCAAAAGTAAGCACGCCCCAATCTACCAACGCGGTATCTGGGGTAGTCATTTGTCTGATTTTTTGTGATTCAAAGCAAAGTAAGAGTTGAGATTCAGAGGGAATTTGGAAAGAAAATCGCTCAAGCACTTAGAACACAGCAGCTTTGACCAGCCTCTTTTGGACGCGCACAGGCTTTCTTTGGATATGTGAATATCCTAAGTGAAGTTACCTTTGGATTTAACCTGAGAGGCATACATGTATCTCTGAAGACGACAGGTTAAATGGACTTGTTGCTCATGTAATTTAAACTTTTGAAGTGCAATCTTATTTCTCTATGTCCAGCTTTACGGGCTACAAGGAGGGGAAAAAAGAATAACTTCATCGTCAGTCCCATGTTTTTTGCCTATACATCTATCCTGGATTTTTTTCCATTTGCCCCATAGACCCACTCTCTACCCTTTTTCCTTAGTCCTCTCATCAGGAGATTGAAAGGACTGAACAGCATCAATAGGACCCCATACTCGCTGGCTTCCAGTTGGGTTTGGCCAGTGGGAAGCAAGCTCAGGAGATCAGAGAGAGGGAGGAGAGTGGAGCTGCTGTTATTCCCCCAGCTCCTTCCCTCCAGGGTCACCACCCGCTGCCTTCCCCAGTCCTGTAAGACTGCCCTGTCCGCAGATCCTCAGTCCCAGGGTCTAGAACTGCTCCCTGCTCACTGCCCCTTCAGGCCTGGCGGGGGGCAGTTCAGGATGTTGCTAGCACCTCCCACCACAACCCTTGATTAACTACTCCCTGATGTCTTTGTATATAGTCCTTTCATCTCTCCTCAAATTATTCAGTTTGAGTGTCTTATCCTTTACCTTCTAGAACGCTGACTGATAAAAACTTTATCATTGGGTCATACAAACTTTATCTTCACCAGATCTCTTCCAAATTAATGAGACTAGGATTCTATTAGTAAACTAGACTGAAACCGTGCTACAGCAAAGAGTTAACACCTCATTTTTTAAAGTGTAGGAATTTAGAGAGAAATGCTGATTGCCTAAAGACATCAATTACCTTCTTGGTCCAAACTGTAATTAAACTTTGAATAATCCTCTTCCTTGACATACAAAATCATATCTTTTTAACAGAAAAAAAGTCTTAGATTGAGTGCTTTAGGCCTGAGTAGAAGTAAAGAAAGTTTCTAAATTAAGACTTGAAACATTTAAAATAGACAGGGGTAAGAGCCTGAATTTTCTTTCTGCTATCCATATTTTGCATTACCATTCCTATAATAATGATAGTATTAATAATAATAGATAGCAATTGTTGAATGTTTAGTATATGCCACAGACTGTTTCAAGTGATTTAAATGTATTAGCTCATTAAGCTCCCTCAACATATCTGTGAGGTAAGGACTGGTATTATTCTCATTTTACAAATGAAGAAATAAAATATGGAGGATTAAATAACTTGCTCAAAGTTGTGTTATTTATGTAGCTGCCTTCAATGGGTTTTAGAATACACTAAACAATGATTCTTGCCCAGAAAAATCACACAGACTAATACTGTTTTTAACTAAGAACCGTTTTTATTACCACTTCCATATTGCTAACTGTCCTCCAAATGTCTGTAGACCTGGGTGAAATGAGGAGTGAGTTCTGCAATTTTTTAAACTTTCAAATTTGTTCCAACTCATGAATTTGTGACTCTGAGAACTGCCGCAAAAGATGTTTAGATTCCTGAACATTTCTTTCAAGAAACACGTCCACATGTATTTGTGTGTTGGAGCTGTTGCTGGCACGAGGGGAAAATCAAATATACTCTAAATATGATCTCAAAGTGAAACTAATGGACGTATTGCCTTAATTGAAGTGAAAATATAATCCTGCTTAAAAGTAATTTGGGCAATCAATGTATAAACTTGCTTAACAGTGGCCGTTTGTAAACCTTTTTATCCTTTAGTATGATAGATTATAAAAATATCAAAAAAGAATATTTTAAAGGTATGAATCTTTAAAAAATTGAACTGTGAATACACACCCCTTTAATATGTTTCTCTATGTTAATCTAGTTTGTCAGGGTGCAGTCAGTGGTCCAAGGAGCACTATTTCTATGTAACTGTGGAAATACAATTAACCTGCCTTTTCGACCTACTTCAGGCAAACCGTGAGCTGAAGATTATAATTTGAAAGCCAGATCAATACCAGTAGCTCAGCTGCCTAGCAGTGAGACTGAAACCACATGCTCAGAGCTTATGCTTCCAGGTAGTGGCTGTCACTTAAAGAAAATCTATCTTCCTGCCTAAAGAGTTCTTGCTACTGAAAAAAGTACAAGGAATTAACTCTATATTCTAAGTTACTAGTTAAGTCTCAAGAACTAATGTTTTTAAATCTTGGCTATGTCATCAAAATATTAAATAATAGTGAACAATTTTGTTTTATCCCAGTATTTTGGTCACAGTGTAACTCCAAGATACTCTTTTTACAAATGCATTTATCATGACTATAGATCCAAAGGATTACCTATTTAGAAGGTGAAGTTAATAAAGATGAAATAATTAGCAAATATATTATTGGAGTGATGCTTTCTCTCATTTGATAACTACAATCATTTCTTGTTTTCACTGAGCTTTCTAATCATCTGGTCCTTGGGGGCATTTCACTAAACTGAGATATTTCTAGTGCTTGAAAATACAAACCTACATCAATCTGTCATATATTTGTAGCCTTTTTCGTCTCTCAATATTTTACATAACATATCCTGGTTACAATTAAGATATAATGCCTCATTTAAACTAATAAATGATTATTCTTCCCAATTTTCAACAAGCTAGTTTCCCAATTAATAAATGTTCCTTGTTCTTCTCTATTTAACAATATTAGCCTCTATTCCATCTTATCCTGGAATATACTGAACTGTTATTCAGAGGTTCTAAATGTGTGAACTCATTTATGTTAATAATGCCTCTGTGAGAAGAAAATGTTTCATTTCATCCATAGTTCACCAATAAAGTATAAGAGCCAGAGCGACTGACTTCCCCAAGGTCATGACAAAGTTCACGGGTCAAATCTAGGCAGTCAGAACTCTAGGTCCCCTTTCCCAATTAATCTATAATTTTGACAATAATACCAAGAATGTGTCAGGATTAGATGAATCAGAATTGTGGATGTTTAACCCAGCACATGTCCTCTAACATTTATTATTGAGAAAATCCGACCTGAAACTTTGTGTGTATTTGGTAAATCTTTGTTGAATGTGTGATTTAATTAACTGATCTCTAATTAGTTGATTTAGTTAATTGATCACTAATCTCTTTTTAGTGCTTTTGTCTGTATCTTCACATTTGTGTCCAGAACAGATGGATAAATAGTAGGTGTTTAATCCATTTTTGCAGTGAAAAAAATGAACACTTGGTACAACTTAATGAAATGCAACAATAGAAAACCCATGAAGTCACAAAGTGAATTAGACAGTGTTTCCACCAACATCAAGTTAGTGGTTAATTCCACAGTGGGAAGAAAGAAAAAAGGAGCCTGGAAGAGGAGCTTTAACTATATACGTGAAATGTTTTATTCCTTTCAAAAAAAATTAGAGGGGCCGGCCTGGTGGTGCAGGGGTTACGTTCGCACACTCTGCTTCGCCGGCCCGGGGTTCACCAGTTCAGAACCCAGGTGCGGACATGGCACCGCTGGGCCAGCCATGCTGTGGTAGGCATCCCACGTATAAAGTAGAGGAAGATGGGCATGGATGTTAGCTCAGCGCCAGTCTTCCTCAGCAAAAAGAGGATTGGCAGCAGATGTTAGCTCAGGGCTAATCTTCCTCAAAAAAATAAAAATAAATAAATAAATAAATAAATTAGAGATCAGAAATAATACAGCAAATCTGCTAAATTTGATAGATGGGTTCTGTTGGTGTCATATTCTTTTCTTTTTTTATTTTTTAAAGGTTGACACTTGAGCTAACAACTGTTGGAATCTTTTTTTTTCCTCCTTTATCTCCCCAAATCCCCCCTAGTACATATTGCATATCTTAGCTGCAGTCCTTCTAGTTGTGGCTTGTGGGAGGCCACCTCAGCGTGGCCTGACGAGTGATGCCATGTCCCTGCCCAGGATCCAAACTGGCAAAACCCTGGGCCACCACAGAGCAGAGTGCGAACTTAACCGCTTGGCCACGGGGCCAGCCTCTCATATTATTTTCTGAGATTTGAAATATTTCATGTTTTAAAGTTTTAGTAAATAATATTTCTAAATTTGAGTAATATTTTAAAGGAAAAAAAATTCACAAAGCTCCAAAATATGTCTGCAGACCCAGTTTGAAAGAAATTGAAATAGAGTACTTTCTAGAGGAAGAAAATTAAAAACAGAATTTGTTTTTCTTCTGTGTGTTTTCATGATTTATCCCAGTGTTTGGAGTTCAGGATACCAGAAATGTGTCCACATCTAGTATTTGTATTTTGGTGGCTTGAAGGCTATCTTGTTTTCACTTACTTTGTGTGTTTATGGGTAATTTTTAGGTCTGCAGATACTTTGGTGGGCTCGTAATTAATTTGAGTTTGTTCAATATCTCTAAAAAAATTATAAGTATAAATAAGAAAAGAATACACAGGAATAATGGCCTAACTTTTTGTTGCAGTCAACATTTTAATTGTGATATTTTGGAATTTTCAATACACAGCCTAAAGGAGAGGGAAGAGAAAAAGTTACAAAAAAGGAGAGACAAAAAGAAGAGCAGTGTCAGGAGGCAGAGGGGGAGAAAAATGAAAAGAATGAAAAAAATTAAAGAAAAGAAGCAGACAGAAAAGGAGAAAGAAGGAGAAAGGAAAAAGGAGGAGGACAAGAGAGGAGGGGAGAGGAGGGAAAGAGGAAAGAAAAATCATAAAAACTTTAGTTATTTTCAGAGGCCAGAGTATTTTACCACAGAAAAAGGAGGTGCGAGAAAAGCTTTCTACTATTTTTGGTACACGTGCAAGTGTATAAAGGGCTATTCTATAAGTAATTGCATAGAGTCTTGAAAAAAATTTTATAAATTGACCTACTCGCATGTTTCTACTGCTTGGACTCTCGTTGCTAGCAGAAAGTGATAAATGAAATCAGAATTCGTTGCATTCTTTCTTACCTCAGATAAGTGTCTAAGGAGCTATTTCCTTAATTCCAGCAGGATTAAGTTCGCCAAAACTACTGACGGCTGAGAATACAAGGCTGATAAGCTCAGCGCTTCAGGGCTGATAAGGTTAAGGCCGCAAGGCCCTCCAAAACCCTGGCAGAGGACTGTGTAATGTGTTTATTTACGTGTCTTATGTTTATGGAAAATTTGTAAAAGAGATTTTTGTATCCATTTTCTCTAAGAGGAACTCCACAATTTGTATGAGTTCCAGGCCCCACAAAACTTGGATCCGCTGTGTAATAGGTTATTCAAGGAGACTGTCAAATCTGCTTTAGGAACTTTAAAGAAGAAAATTGTGCAAAATAATTCTGGAAGCCTTTCATATAAAGTCCTGCCTGCATATGAGGGGCGGTTAAGTTAGGAGAATTCTCAGAGACTCTTCCAGACCCTTAATACTAGGACTACTTTTCAAGATCTTACAATCAAAAAGCTTATTTGCTATGAAGTAGCTGTTTAAAATATAGGCTTATAGTACTTGTCCCTAATGCTCCATCTCCCATATTTTGAAAATAGATAGATAGTAAACAGAAAGACAGATCCAAGACAGTTTCAAATGTCCCATCCTTTTCTATAGTAAATCATGCAATGTTTCAGTCTTTGACATCACACTATAAAACCCCAACCGATGAAAGCCTGTAATCCATAAGGCTGTATCAGGTACCACTGCATTATGTAAATGATAATACCAGGACTATTATAATCCCAGATACCTATGCACAATGAGTGGGTTATGATGAATAATGTAGAAGGTTGAATACTCTCATTTGCTTGAATGCTAAAAATGGTGTTATAAGCAAGTGAACTTAATATACTCACAATAACCCTCAAATAATACTCTTATTGGTTACACCTTAGGCTTAGAATAATTCGCATAACTCTGGTTGGCATAGTTTTCAAGATGAGGAGAGTAAAAGCCTAGGGACCAGGGATGGCCAGTAATTGGTATTAACGTAATTATTCCTCTTTCCTATTCTGTGGCAGACATCAGTAAGCAATCATCAGATTCTTTTCTAATGTTCCAGGCAGCTGTAGCTAACTGATCCGTGTGGACATATGAAATAAAACCTAGTTAATAAACCAGGTCTACACCAAGAACACATAATGGTCAGGAGATAACAAGGAAATAGGATTACCAGCCCCTCACCACTCTCACCCACTCAAATCTGTCACTGTTTCTTCTTATTTTGACACTCCTTTTCACATGACTTCATTCTCATAAATACTCTTCTTCAAGAAAAATAAGTCATTTATCCAGTTTATGACTAAAAACCACTCTCCTTTCCTGGTGACACTTTGCGGGTGACGATGACTGAGAATCCTGTCTTCAAACTTGGCTGTCCCCATGACCTCACACGGTTAGTGCCAACGTCTCCATTGCTCTCCTGGGGTCTGGTGCTCCAGGCGTGGACTCTTGCTTTCTCTGGCTAGCCGCACTGCTTGAAGCCATCTGTCTAAACACGGAACCCCTTAGCCCACATTCCCTCATTGCTCATGTTCTGCCCCACTCAACCGTCTGCGGCTTTTCGCTTGGCAAACACCAAGGAAACTACTCAGAGCTTTACCTGTATTCTGAATAGTATTTAACTAAGGAAAATGAGACGTTTCATAACGAGTGGGCTTTTTATCTTCTTTGAGGAGGCTTCCCCTTCATTATCTTCTGCTCTCAGAGCAACAGGTGAAGACACAGAAAGAGAAATAGATTATTTTGAAGGGGGAACTAATTAAATAATAGTGATGGATGTGTAAGTATATCTTTTAGCTTAAAAAAATGCTTATGGAAAGTATTTGATCCTATAAAATGGTGGGCAGGGAGTGGAGGTCCATCTTTCTCCAGTTTTCTTGAAGCTTGCCACAGAACAGAGTCAAGGGGTCACCACCAGTGGGCTATCTGGGCCACGTTTGGTAACACGATAAACTTTCCTTCAGCAAGAATTTTGAGAAATACCTATTTTTTCCCATTTTAGTGAATTTAGACTTACATATAGAGCAGTGGTCCCTAACTAGCTCAAGTGACTAACCAACTAACTCAAAAGTAGGCAGTGAAAGGCCAGAGCCACTGTCGTTCCCTTCCACCTTCGCCCCCTCCGCCCCCGTGCTCACACTATATAAACCCTGAACAGGCGTACAAAGTGTTAGGAATTTGGGTGAAGGATGCTGACCGGGGGAAAGAGAATGGAGTATCTTCCAGACAAATGCCGTTCTCAAAAATCTTGAGGACTCCTTCTTGTCTCTCTCTTTATTAATTAATTTATTTAACATACAAGTATTGCATCCCCTACTAAGTGCTAAGCATCAATTACTAAAAGGTAAGTAACATTCTGAAAATTAGGTGTAGATGTTTTTATTTTTTGAGTACCTAATATATACAGCAGCTAAGTACATATTTACTCCTTATTCAATCTTGTGATATAGGTATTATTATTCTCATTGTTTTACCAAGTGATAAGATGGAGACTCGGGGAAATTATATAGCATAACCTGTATCTCAAGACTGAAGTGTGGCCTAGATGGTTTTGAACCCAGCCCTGTCCTCCTACCATATCGCCTCAACCCTCACAATTCAGTGAAAGAAACAAAACATCTGAGACTACATGTGTCTCCAAAGAGATTAATGCTATCATGCAGGTATGTACATGATGCTGTAGGAGCACATGGTGGAGACTAATATTGTGTTCAAGGATTTCTGACCCTCACCTGGTCCTTATGAGAAGTGAAATGTGAAAGACCTCTAACATAGGACTCAGAAGCATTGTTTTCTTTTAACAGCACACAATTCCCAAACCAGCCACACCTGCCCAAGTTAATCACCTGTTATATGTTTTCAGTCTTGTACAACTTCAGACCAAATGCCACCTTGACCTGTGAGAGACTTTAAAGGAACGCCAACTCAGGAAACTCCTTTGGACAGAAAAGCAACAGTTACTCAAACAGAAATCCAGTCTGAGTAACCATCACACTATTGCTTTATATAAAGGCCATGAGAGAAGGCAAAACTATTTCCTTTGGAAACTTAAAGTATATGGGTGATCAACATTTGGTTATTTTGCCAGGAAAAATGTACAAATTTTTAAATGTCTTTAAATAACGCCTTACAATAAAGAACTTAATTATAGTAATGAGTTTTCTTGACAGTCTTAGTTTTAAAAAGTCTATCAAGGGGCCACCCCATGGCCTAGTGGTTAAGTTCAGCATGCTCCACTTCGGCAGCTTGGGGTTGGTTCCTGGGCAGGGACCCATCGCTTGTCAGTGGCCATGCTGTGGTGGTGATCCACATACAAAATAGAGGAAGATGGGCATAGATGTTAGCTCAGGGCAAATCTTCTTCAAGCAAAAAGTGGAGGATTGGCAACAGATGTTAGCTCAGGGCAAATCTTCCTCAGCAAAAGAAAAAAAAAAGTGTATCAACAAAATAAGAAAAGAAATCATACAAATAAATTGGTTGAAAAAAAATCATTTTACTATTGTAACTGAGTGTTATCATAATAAAATCCCTAACTCAGGAAGTTCTCCTCACCAGTTTGTTTTCTTTCCAATATGTGGAGGAAAATGATAGCCAGTATGTGTGTCACTGGAGACCAAGTGGAACCTGTAGGCTAAGCACAGAACTGAAAAAACAGTGTATTTCTGTGAAAGGGGAAGCACAATAAACCATATTATTAAAAAACGAAAATGCCTAGTTTCAAAATTTCACCTTTTCATGCTGTCATCACTAGGCAATGATTCCTTGCTCATTCCCCATTCCACGTTCTCAGGTGGTACTTTTTGACTGGCAATATTTATTTTCACTTTAAGACCTGAAAAATAAAGGAGCATATGTCTGTCCTGTGGGTGAACTGAATAAGGCCAGCAAAATGCAGCCGCTATAACTGGGTAAGCATTTGCCAATGCTGGACAAGTGGCAGAGCCAATGCTTATGTCCCAGCCATGTGGCTTCCTCAAACAGCCACACCACAGCTAATTGGGTCCATCAAAATCTTCAGTCCATTGATTCAGCTGTGTTGTTTAGACACAGTCTTTTTTAACGGCAGGGACCAGACTGGAGCTCTTTCTAAATGGCTGCAATGATCAGTAGCAAAGCCACTCGTCCAGACTACTCCTCTGGTATAGAAAAAGCCCATGATTGCAGGCTTAAATTATGGTTTGAATTGATGTAGTGTGTCTTTTCCAAAGTGGAAAAACTGAATAACCTGTGTTTGTTGTTTTCCTATTTTAGGTACAGCAGAATGTTTAACTACTAAGTGGATTTCACAATGGTTTGGATATGTTTATACAATAGAAGCATTTATACGAAGACTGCCTTTTTCTTAATAAGAGATTTCCCCCTGAATATTGATGACTGATAGTTGGGACCGGCCCAGATTTCTTCAGCTGAGTGTCCCATCCAAACCACACCAGCATGTTACACATAGTTCGTCCAAACCTTCCTGCTCAAAAGTCTCCAGGCCCACGACTCATCCCTGCGAGACCTTGCTCAGGATACTCTTTAGCTGAACGGCTTACAAGTGCACCTGTCATCTTTTGGCCCTCAGACCTCCATTAGTTGGGCAGGAAACCACAGCCGTGTAGTCTGACCTGAGATCTCCAGCTAAGCAAACTAAACCACAGATGATGGGGAACAACCTTCACTCAGCTTCCTCCTTTAGCAGCTTATCTATCCTTCCCCTTTCCCCAGCCTCCAACAGGCAAGCACAGACTCCTCTGCTTCTGCTGTGCAAATGTTTGACTGACCTCTTGCAACATGGCCAACCATTCTAGGCGCACAGCTTCAGCTTAGCCTCAGCATTCCCTGCCAAAGCGATTCTGCCTTTTACCTTTTGGTCTACAATCACGAGTGAGGATCATGCCCGAAATCTGCCTTGAACCTTTGGAAAAACACCCCAAATTAACATTCTCCTAGAACGTAAGTCCATAATTAATAAAGAGTAGAATATTAGATAAAATTGAAATTGTAAAGAGAAATGATGATTGATGCTTCCTTTTTATTGTTATGGCCTTGCTACCGCAGAAAGAAGTTATAATCTCCTCAAAGAGCTATGTAGGCTATTTCCTAGGATGGTAAATTGTACACTTTTTAGTGTTTATCTGATATGTTCCAGTATCTTTGATTAAGAAACAATGGAAGAGATGTCACAGGATATTACTTGAGTAACTGCCAAACAGTGGTATACGGAATTGCTAAACCTTCAAAGAAAATGGAAAAGGAACAAACATGTTGATCTTTTATTGGGTGCCTGGCACTGGACTGAAAACGTAAGTAGGAGCTTAAATTGGTTGGGAATGATCCATGCTTGGCTTCTCTCCATCCCTCACCCCTTCTATCACATCCAACGTTGTCACTTCTCTCCATCTTCACTGCCATAATTTCCTCTGGACTTCTACAGCCACTGCCAGTCTCTCCACTTCAACTCCTGTCCTCCTCCCATCCGTTGTCCACACACAGCTTTTCAAAGCATACATCAAATCATATCACATGGTGTTCCTTCTTCTAGGTACCCTGTCCCCACTGTCACTCCCTGGATACCTGACTTCTCACTTTTCAGGTCTTAGCTTAAATGTCATCACCTTCTCTGAGTAGGTTCTCCCGATTATTCTATCTCATTGTTCATTCTTTCTTACTTATTTCTTGGCCTTTCAGTTAATTCTTTTTCTCTCAATAGACTGTAAGCTCCACAGGGCAGAGAGCAGGCTTGTTTATTCACCAAAGAGTACCACAAATTTAGCAGGTCAACTGGTATGTGCTAGGTATGCAGTAAATGTTTGGATGAATGAGGAAGAGGAAATGGAACTGAGTGTTGATGGTAGAAAGGTGCTGGCATTCAGAGCTTAAGGTGTGGTAACTTATGTTGATAAATGGGCAAGAGTGAAGATGAAATACTGTAAAAAAAAAAAAAAAGAGAGAGAGAGAGAGTGGGAAAGTGCCATTGTGTATGAGGGCGTTGGGAATAGACCAATACACAGAAGATTTGGGCAAGGAGTGGTGTGACATTGTCTGAGAAAAGTAGACCAGGTGTGGTGAGGTGTGTTCCTTTCTAGGCATCCACCCTCTGGTCTGGTATTGGTAGTGTATGTCTTACATGGATGACATCAATTTGGACCCCATAAAAGCTAAAGTCACAAGTCTCAAAGAGAAAGCCATGATCAATTTTCAAAGGCATGTGTCCCTATGTGCATACTATTACACATTTTGAGAAATTTCACACCCAAAGGATGTATTCCGTACATTCAAAGGAGGTGCTCCCTACTTCCCTCACAGGGCTATTCCATAAGGGCTTTACAAAGAAAATCTGAAAGAAACATTTGGAAAGCTCTTCAGAATGTGAGTACCTACAATCAGGAAATGATGTGAAAAGAGTAGCTCCTGGCAGCATTGGTAATATACAACCCAGCCACTTACTAGAAGTATGGAGTTCCAGGTGAAAACTAGCTAGGGACTTAAGGTGTCATTGTGAACTCATTTAATCCTCTACCTCTGTTACAGACATGAAATTAAAACACCAGAGCAAGAGAAAACCGATCTATGAAAAGTCTCCAGGGAGGAGTAAATTACGGTGTTTATGGTAAATCTGATCTTCGTCACAGGATTTCCAGCCTTATTTCAACACAATCCTATAGTAAAAGGGCCAGGTGGATGGGGCGCAATCCCTGTATTCACGAGTGTTTCAGATCGCAGCCAAGTTTATACTGATTTGATTAAATGTTATCTCACACCCAAGGGACCTCGGTGCAGATGTTGGTCAGGGAGCTGAGACTGGGGTGATGGTATTGAGTCGAGCTTCTTAGGCCAAAGGAAAGTCCTTGACCCAGGAAAAGAAAAGCTAACAATAAAACTGCAGAGGAACAATCTTGGCCTTTATCCCTTTGATACGAAAGGGCAGGTATGGGAGAGACATGTTGTTGGGCTGAGTTCCCAAAATGTTTATTAAGCTCCTGAGGAGAATGGTATTGGAATTTTAAGTACAGTATTTATGAGTTGCTCACCTGTAGGAAATTGTAGACATATCCAACAATACCTAAATTCTTTACCTTTTCAGCTAGCTGATTAATGATTCACCGTTCCACTTGAGTACGTTATGACATGGGTATATGAACGTGCCGTGCACAATAAAGTACACACCCCAAGGATCTGGAGGGTCTGATCCAGAGAGTTTTGTGGAGAAGTACTAAAAAAACTGCCCACCTTTAAGGATTAGACTTTAAGGTACAAGATGCTGGTTTCTTGTAGGGTTTCAGGGCTGGACCCATGATTCAATTTAAATAAGGGTGCTAAGAAAGTATAGGGAAGGGCCTTGAATAACATGGGGGCAGACAGTGAGATGATCCTGACCAAATATAAGTCACCTCACTGCTCCCAAGCTCGGATTTGATATTAAGAACTAGAACCAAGAGCATCATACTCAACCCCAGAGACAATCCCTCTCTAAAATGCCCAGTTTCCAAGCCCAGTATCCACTGGGAAAGATTCCATGAAAGATTATCTTTCAAGAGGCATGTACGTCTACTGACTCCCACCCAAACGCCTTCACAATTTTCCTCAATAGCCCAATAAACTAGCAACAGCTCCCTTCTCAAGAACTCTGGCTACAACATATTAAAAGAAAATTTTATTAATAAAAAGAACATTAACAGATATTACATACCCTGAGCCTGGCACATTACAGTAGATTAAAGTCCAGAACCCATTAATTTCCCACAATGAGTTTTATCTAATGTCACTTAACCTCTTAACAAATATTGCTGGCAGAAGACTTACTTTCCACATATGGCCAACGATTACAGCTCTACTTGCAGAGGCCACAGATCTAGGAAAATGGTACAAGAGCAGGGAGTCCCTCCACTAAATGACAAGCATCTAATGGGAAGAGGAGAGCATCTCCTCTGTGTCCAGCTGGCTGTCTCCTCACATGGAGGGATTTACACAGCAGTGAGGTCACTGTAATAGACCTGTTCCCTCCACCCTTGGAAATATTGGGCAAATGCTGCCCAAGGTGGATAACAGGGTGGATAATCCCACCACATAGGCTTTTTTCTGGTGAAGTTCCAAACATTGGCTGCCTTGGTCTTGGATCTTAGACCTCTCTAGTGCTAAGAGGAATGGGGAAACAAGCAGCAACTAGAAAAGTACCAAATGGCACACGGCTGATTATCAGTCAATACCCAGGTTTGTTGTGTAGGAGCCTGGTGCACTGTTTCTTTCCATGGCACCTAATTGTAATTGCCTGTTTGTCTTAATTTACCCAAATCAGTTTTAATCAACTTAATGGGGTAAGACATAGGCTTTTTGGGAGTTTCCAATTCAACAGTTTCTCAATTAATTGAATTGAGCTAGTGTCAGCTTGTAGATTGTCAGATTCTCACACTTTTTCATACAGCGCCTATTTATGACAGAGAGGCACAATAGACACACATTATCTTTTAAGAGATATTTCTATTGGCTCCCACCCATGTGTCCTCAAACAAAAAAATCCACTCATAAACCTTTAAGTTATCTTTGTCCTTTGAATTGCCTCTAATTCCTCTAATGTTATCTACTTTCTTCTCCAGTCTTTGTGTCTGGCCATTTTGATTTTCCCATCTATTTGGCAACTTAAAATGAAGGTTCTCCTGATACCCCAGCTCTCACATCTACAATTAGGGCCTTCAAGCGATCGTGCACAGTAGCGTGAGGGTTATCCATCTTTAAAGTGAGTTGCACATCCATAGCAGTCCCTTAAGTATCTCCCATCAATGTGTCCTGTTTTGATGTTCACACTGTCACCTCTCCCTCCTGGGAGTCTCCTCCAAGCAATGGACTCCTCCCCAGGTAGGGAGACCCTCAGGACTATCATCTTTTTAGCAGATTAATTCAGACATGAACTGCCAACCTGATAATTTCTTAAACTCAGCATCCCAAGTTTCTCCCATTCTTACTCAATTTTTCCCTAATCTTAGTCAGAACTCCATCTGAAGAGTATATGTGGATGGACAGACTATTCTACTGGCATCTTGGTAGGACAGATCTACATCCTTCTTAAAGTCTTATGTAAACAAAAAGTCCTACATGCAAAACTGTTTGAAGAAAAGCAGTGAATAATATAGTGTTTTCCAAACCTAGTTGATAATAAATCACTTAGAAAGTTTTTAAAGATGGAAATTCCTGGGCTTTATCCCACACAATTCTAATCAAGTATGTCTGAGATGGGGTCAAGGAATCTGTATGCTTACAACAGTTCCCCCAAATAATTCTGACTACCAGCTGGGTTTGGGATCCAACCTAAGGTATTATTACATTTACGCAATAATAACTATGACTTTCTGGGAATTTTTGTTTTTTTAAACTTTCTATTTTGAGATAATCATAGGTTAATTTGCATTTGTAAGAAATACAAGAGATCTCCTGTATCCTTTAGATAGTTTCCCTCAATAATAACATCTTGCAAAACCATAGGACAATATTACAACCAAGATATTAACATTGATACAACCCACCTATTTTGTTCAAATTTGCCCAGTTTTGTTTATACTCATTTCTGTGTGTGTGTGTGTATTTAGTTCTATGCAATTTTACCTATGTGTAGGTTTGTGCATGCACCACTGTAGTCAAGATATAGAGACAATCCAACATCACAAGGATCCCCTGTGTTGCTCTTTTTTGGCCATACCTGCCCACTCTCCCTTACCCTGGCAACCACTAATCTGTTCTCCACTTCTATAATTTTGTCTTTTCAATAATGTTATATAAATCAAATCAAGCAGTCTATGTGATAGGCTGAATAATGGCTTCCCAAAGATGTCCACATCCTAGTCCTTCAAACCTGTGGGCACATTACCCTACATGGTAAAAGATACTTTGTAGATGAAATTATGTTAAGGATCTTGAGAAAGGAAGATTATCCTGGATTATCTGGATGGGTCCAATATAATCACTAAAGTCCTGGTAAGAGCAAGGCAAGAAATCAGAGATTTGGTTGTAGGAGATGTGGTGATGGAGGCAGAAGTTGGATACCAGAAAGGGGCCACAAGGTAAGGAATGCAGGTGTCCTCTAGAAGCTGAAGAAGTCAAGGAAATAGATTTTTCCCATAGAGTCTCCAAGAAGGAACCAGCTCTGTCGACACCGTGACTTTTTAAGGTTATAGAGACTGATTTTGGATTCCTAACATCCACAACTGTAAGATAATAAATTTGTGTAGTTTAAGTCACTAAGTTTGCGGTGATTTGTTGCAGTAGCAACAGAAAACTAGTACCGTATGTATCCTTTGGCGATACTGGCTTTTCTTCCCTCAGCATAATTCCTTTGAGACTTACCCAAGTTATTGTGTGTGTCAATAGTCTGTTCCTTTTTATTGTGGAATGGTATTCCACGGTGTGGATGTGCCACAATTTGTTTAACCATTCACCTATTGAATAACATCTGGGTTGTTTCCATTTTGGAGCTATTATAAATAAAGCTGCTATAAACATTCATGTATGGGTTTTGGTGTGAACATAAATTTCTATTTCTCTGAGATAAATGCCAACGTCTGCAATTCCTGGCTCATATAGTAATTAAATACTTCATTTCATAAGAAACTGCCAAACTATTTTCCAGAGTGGTTGCACCATTTTAAACTCCCACTAGTAATATACGAGTGCTCCAACTTCATCTCCATCATTTGGTGTTGTCACTTTTTTTTTTAATTTTAGCCATTCGGATAGGTGTACACACACTACAGTAGCATCTCATTTGAGTTTTAATTTTTCATTTCCCTTATAGCTATTGATGCTGAGCATCTGTTCATATGTGTATTTGCCAGTAAACACCCTTTGTTGAAAAAGTCTGTTCATGTCATTTGCCTATTTTCTGATTGGATTATTTGTTATTTTACCGTTGAGTTTTAAGCGTTCTTTATATAGTCTAAATACTAGCCCTTTGTTAATATAAGGCTTGCAAATATTCTTTTCTAGTCTGTAGCCTCTCTTTTCATCCTGTTAACAGGATATTTTGCAGAGTAAAGCTTAAATTTTGATGAAGTCCATTTTGTCAGTTTCTTTCTTCTGTGGATCATGCTTTTATCATCGAGTCTAAGAACTTTCTGCCCAGCTTTAGATTCTGAAGATTTTCTCCAGTTTTTTTCTAAACGTTTTATAATTTTACAGTTCATTTTTAAGTCAGTGATCCATTTGGGTTAATTTTTGTATGAGGTATGAGGTTTAGACTAAGATTCATTTTTACATTTTTGTTTTCTTTACCTATAGATCTCCAGTTGCTCCAACAACATTTTCTGAAAAGGCTATCTTCCTCCAATGAACTACTTTTGCACTTTTCTTGAACAAAATCAAAGGAGAACATTTGTGTGGGTCTACATCTGGGTTATCTATTCTGCTGCATTGGCTCATATGTCTATCTGTCTGCAATACCCCTGCTGTCTTGATTACTAGTGTAGCTTGATGGTCAGCCTGAATAGCAGTAGAGTGATTCCTCTCTCTTTATTCTTCTTTGTCAAGATTACTTGAGCTATTCTAGTCCTTTATATATAAATTTTAGAATAAGATTACCTACATGTACAGAAAACTTTGCTGGTATTTTGACAGGAATTACGTTAAACCTACAGATCTATTTATGAAGAACTGATATCTTTACTATACTAAATCTTCCCATCAATGAGCACAGTATGTCTCTTCATTTATTTATTCTTTGATTACTTTTATCAGCATTTTATAACTTTAAGTATACAGATCTCGTATATATTTTGTTTAAATAATACCTAAATATTTTATTTTCGGGAGGATTTTCAACAGAGAAAATCATGTCATCTGTAAGTCAGAACATGCAATGATTTTTCTGAGCCAATAAGAAAATCCTAATAGGAAACATAAAAGATTTTGGACTAAAAAGTGCTGCCATGTCGTGATTTTGAAAGACAAATGATTGTTCTATGAAAGCAGACGGGTAGAACTTTAAAAAAAGAGCACTCATCTTTATTCAAATACACAGAAAAAACTGTCAGTTCCACAACACCAGATTGCCCCTGTGTTGAGCTGGTGACTATGTCACAAGATAAAATAGTTGGTTGGCTTTGATTCTCATAACTGAAACTGGCCCCATCAAGCGTGACTTATGCCGTCCTCTGTTTTGTAGACAAGGAAGTATGGGCCAACTGTGAAATTAGCCTTCCACTGTGCATGGGCTTAGGACTTCTTCACTTTTAAGGGCATCTCCTACCATTAGAGAGGGCCCAGAGTATCAAAAGCTGTGTTCATCTAAGTAGGAGACAGACCTAGTCTCTTGAGCTCTAGGGGTGACAGCAGAGAGCCAAGGAGAGAATGTGTCCCCAGAGTCATGTCAAAAACAGAAACAAAACTCCTGACATTTAGTCTGCCAATCTAACCACCAGACCGCATTTCCTCCTTTTAATTTCCACTCTGTCCTTCACATAATTACATCAATGCTTCACTGTGTTTATGACACATGGCATGGATTAAAAGGTTGAATGTGAAATACTCTGCCTGAGAAGGCAATTACTTTGAACAATTGTTTCAGTTAGATTGAAAGGTGATCTTAAACACAGGGAATCCCAGTTCACATACTAGTCAGGCTTCAGGGCTGTATCCCAGAACCCAAGGGCAGGGGTACAACAGTCCCCAGGAAGGCACTGGAACTAAGATTCGGAAACTTGTCAGGACTCCCTCTGGGTCTTCTCTCTTCTCCCAAGGCTTAACTTCAGATTTGTGTGTGTGCGTGTGTGTGTGTGTGTGTGTGTGTGTGTGTTCTTCTTCTTTTGCTCTGGAATCCATGTGATGAGAACCATGGCCCCAGAAATGTACCCATTCTGGGCCTGTCCCCTAGATAAGGCTGACTCTCCCTCTGCCCATGACTCCCAGGGAAAGGATTTTGACTGCCTCATTTGATTATGGGGGTCCACCCTGAGACTAAAAACTGAGGCCAGGGGAGTGGGCAATTATTATACAAAAAGACTCTGAGAAACTATTAAAGGATAACGTGGAAAAAATTCAATAAGGTCTGCACAGAATAAATAGTTGGATATTAACACTTCTTTCCATTATGAACTTGGAAATAGAAGTCCCCTAACTATCTGTGAAGTCAGTTTGTTTATCAAGGTTGAGGTCTACCATGCTGTCAAATCTTTCACACCTAGACTCACAACCAACAGACTGGTCACAGTTTTATTTCTATGCTAAAATTGCAATACTTGAAAAATCTGAATATTAGGATGTTAAGCAACTTGACTCAGGAAGTACAGAGCAATTTAGCGATCTGATAAAACTCTGGTACCTTAGAAGAGTGAAAGATAAATTGACAATTATCATAAATCAGGGGTTAAGTCCTCTTTTTAGGACTGTGTGACCTAAAAGAAATCATTTAACCTTTCTAGTTCTTTATTTCTGTATTTATGAAATGGAAAAACAACATCTACCTGGTTTGTCTTCCAGTATTTTTGTAAATATCAAATGAATTAGTGGATGTAATAAAAAATGCTTTATGAACACGTAGAGCACTATAGAAATATAATACGCCACAAACATGTTTGTCTTGGGACTCATGTTATTGAAAATAAAAATAATAATCCTATAAAGTGTCTTGTATTTATTTATTTTAACACAAGGAGAAAAAACAATTTACATAAATGTCCATACTTATTTTCACAAGACCCTTTTCATGTTATTTGGGTCAGAAAATATTGTCCTCACTTTGTTGGAGGCAAAAATGAGGCCCAAATAAAATTACTTGCCAAATGTCACATAAATAGTCATGGAACAAGACCTTTTGGCTAGGATATAATATTAAAGGAACCAGTGTTAAAATCCTAGTCCAGGATGTCATCCTATTTACATTTCAGGAGAAAGATGTTTCTTAGCATTGAAAATTCCCAGGAAATCACCTCCGAGCCAGTGCTTCTGAAAGATGGAAACATGGAGTTGAAGAGTGGCGCCCTGAATTTCATTGCTGCTGTTGTCCTGTTTTCCCCTAACAAACGAAAAGTACCACTACCCTTAGTAGTTTGGGCCCTCCCTGTACTCGATTCCAGGATCCCTATGGCTCTCCAGCCCTCTGGGAACTATGCAGAAGCCTGCAGCTCCTGGGATGTAATTGCACACTCTGAAGTCAAAATGCTCCCTTTGGTGCATTCATGCTCTTCTCAATTGGTGCAAAGATTCCCAAGAGCCAGCAAACAACAATGTACCTCCCTAATGCCTAAGTTTTATGGATTGAGGAATTTGATTTCTGAGAGGAAAAGAGCCCATTAGATAAGAGAATGTTTTTACCCATATTCTCTTTTAAAAGAGAGCAGACATATAACTCTGTTGCAAATACCCCCTCAGAGACCAAAAGAGCTGCTATTCTAACACACCCAAAAATTGAGATTAGCTTCAACTCTCCATTTGGGGTAGTGTGGCTGAAACTGAAAATGGATTTTCCTGTAGATTGGTTCCATCATGTTTGTCCTCCACCATGGTGAGCAGCCCTTGTTTATTTTTCTTCTCTTTAATAACCGAAATAGCTCTGAGAAGGTCTGAAACTGGAAAAACCAAAGCCATTTCATGGCAACAGTATCATTAAAAGCATCTGTTGTTATTTGTTTATTAGGCTGCATCCTACAATGAAAATGCCCAAAGAATCAGCTGTATCCATTTATCAGCAACGCAGGTACCCCAGATTTATTCTGCTGTGTTAGTTTAATTGGAACATTATTGAGAAATACAGGTTTCCAATGAGAAGGGATTGAAAGTCTAGATAAATCACCCCAAATAACATATGGCTTTTTCCTATGAAGATCATAAACAATTTGTACGCCATTTGTTTTCCAAGGACAGGAGTTTTTTGTAGTAAACTGAAATCTGAAGTAAGGTACATTGATTTACAGGAAATTGTTCCTTTACACACTAATTCATCGTTTACAAATACTATTTTGGGGGGCCAGATTGAAGGAAGGCTTACGTTTTTCAAGCCAACTATGTCATTAACTGTGTCAGTATCTGTTTATAAACAGTTTTTCCCAATTCATGGATCCAAAGTTCACAAAAATATTTGTTTTAAATCATTTCAAATAAGCAGCATAAAATTCAGTCTTAAGGCTCACTTCCAGGGAAAGCTGTATTCACTTCTCTTTCATAGAAAAAAGAGAAGGGCAAGTCAGGGTGGTTAGGGCATAAAGGGAGCAGCTGATTAGAAGGTTAGTGCTATTTTCCTAGGAAATGGTATCGGTTCTTTCTTCTCAAACTAAAAATGATGTGTTTCTCCATCTCCTTTAATGTGAGAACTTTGAAAATCCCCCAGAATTTTCCATTTGCCACTCTGAGCTTGCAGACAGCCCTTTTATTGCCTAGTATATTTATTTGCTGATCTTAAAATGTCCATATGTCATGGAAGATATGAGCCTTTGGTGACAGGTCCTAAGATGTGTCCAAAAACTACTTTTCCAGGGCCCCGTGCCCGAGGTCTTGACTTAAGGATGATGCATCCCCGGAGGTGAACTCAACAGAGAGCACTGCCAGGTGTTTAGAAGGGGCTCCCTCCCCCTCCCCAACTTCGTCCAACTCTTCATTTTCTGCTGAGATAAGACTGCAATCGAGCCAGGACATTTTCCACTTCTATTTCTTCTGATCCAAAGCCTTATTGCTAGGAAAGTTTTCTTCTTTTTGGGAAATGGCTCAAAAATGTGTTGAAACACTAAGACGTGGAAGAATTTGCCCATCTTCACAGGATGTGTCTACCTGCTGGGCCTACTCAGGAATGTGGTATCATCAGCATAGATGAGGCAGAGTGGCAGGAAGTGGGGGAGGAAACCTATTTTGCTTTCTGCTGTGTCTTTGCTCTTGAGTTTCAAAGAAAAATATTCAATATCCAATGCACGTGTGGTTCAAACAAGCCCGATGCCTTCCTGGAAGCCACATGTTATTCAAGTGTGACGGAGAAACACCGCAGTTTTGAGACTCCATGGAAGACGACTGTGGCAGGGAAGGCATTTCCTGATATTTGACCAGGATGCTGGTGACAGATTTCATTTGCTTTTGCCTTGGCCATCTAATCGTATGCTGAAATGAAAAGGTGGGCATCAATCATCAGCCTCGACTCTGAAAGCTTATTTTTCATTCACATTGCCTCGAAAATAAGGCTTGATCTGGGTTGGTTTCCAAATCAGTAGTTTATTATGCTTTGCTCCCCTGGGCCATATCTCAGCATTGGGAATTCAGGTACCATCACAGGCAGAGGAAGGCAGGGTCGGTCCCTTTGCTTTGTTTAGAATACAAAGAACACCCCCTCTAACCCCGTCTTTCGCTCCGTCCAGCACCAACTCTACTGGAGAGAGGAGAAGAACAAGGGGGCCTCTGCCCCTCACCCACCCTGCCTGCTTTCCCCTAACGCAACCAACAGGTCTCTCTGCCAATGGCTTCAGCAATGGGGAGGGAAATTCTGCTTCCCATTGCAGACAAATTGGATGGTTCTGATGCATGACTCATTTTGTTTTATTTGGTCCTCCCCAGAAGCTCATCCTATGTATTCTAAGACCAAGTTAAAAATTGCTAATTAAGACTGTGTGTGCGAGAAGCAAGCAGATAACCAGTTTGCCTTAACGGCCTGTGTATTTCAAACAACCCAGTTGGTTGGGGAGGGAAGAGAGGAGGCTGTTTTGTTTTAGTTTAGTTTTGGGGTTTTTTTACTCTAAATTAACTAGGTTTGGTTCTTTGGGTTTTTTAAACTGAATTTGCATATATTCCGTATATTCCTCTTCCTTTCCTTTTTGCTTTTCTTCCTCCTTTCTAATTATGTCGCCTTTTGTTTACAGACTAACAAATTTCTCTTCTACTTCTCTCATTTTCCACTGCCACCCACAATCATAGCTGTCTCCTGATCTTGTAAACTTTGTAGTTTATAAACTTGCTGCCGCCCCTCGAGTTTCTCAGTACTGACCTGACATTGATCTATAGAGATATTTCCAGGTGGACATCTGACCGTATCACATCCCCAAGCACATCAACGTCCCTTGGGCTCTTCTTTTATAATTTTCAGTTTTCTTTAATTCTTATATTTTCTTCCTTTATTTTGGGGTGGGACACTATAGGTCTGGGGTTTTGCGTTCTTTCATTTCAAGCCTCATGTACTTCAATTCTCCACCTAACTGATCTTAACTCTGGCCGAGAATGTCCTCGATCGCTCCATTTGTCCCTTCCTAACCTTTTTTATACATTACGCTATGAAGACACCACAGGAAGCAAATTAGTTTCTATTTCTTTCATTTCACAGATGAGGAGCCTGAAAGCAGAGAGAGATTGAGTGTAGAGCACCAAGCTGGAGGTAAGCGGTGATTCAAACTCCCAGTCCCTTGCTTCTAGATGCTTCTCACACAGGGAGTCAGGTCTCTTCGTTCAACCATTTCATGTTCTCCATTGAACCCCGGTGACCAACAATATAGTGCGTTGCTCACAGTGTCTAAGTATATTCCTGATGGAAACCTTCCCTTCATAGACCAGATTCTTCCACTTTTCACACCAGAAGATGCAGTATGCCAAAGCCCTGGGCACCTGCAACCTCTCCTTCAATGTATACTCTTATGCTGGAACCCAGTTTGGGTTCAGATAAAATTGTTCTTTAAAATTGTTCTTTTTTGGTCTTGGGTGGTTACTATTTTCTGATCCCTGACACCCTTCCTCCTGTACCAGATCCCTAAGAGCCAAGAAAGAACCTGATCACTCTGCACATTATTTCTTTATTTACCCTTCCTGCCAGTCAAACTCGAACAAGCCGTTTCAGGTCATGACAGAGAATTTCAACACTGGCGATTAGCCACAGCTCATCAACAGCTATAAGAACCTGCTGGAATTTTCCTCAGAAATCAATACACTCAACTGTGACGTGCTGATTGAGATAATGAATTGCAAGATGAAAATTAAGGAATAATAGAATGGAAATCTTTTTTTTTTCTCCCACTAAGAAGCAAAATGTAAAAGAAAAGGTGGAAGAAGCTAGTAACTAAAGTTTGTTTTCTAACACATTCCTTGCTTAGTTTTTCTCATCTAAACCCAATTAAGCCCACTACTGTCCAAGGCTTTTGCAAATTTCTACCAGTAGTGGCTTTCAGGTTCAAGAAGAATGCAACTTGAATTTGTCTTTGGCTGTGTGAATCTTAAAAGCCACAGTGCCAACAGCTTTTCTCCAAATCCCTTTTCCTTTTACTCCTCCTCTTCCGAAGGATCAACTTTAATACTGGCTTTTGTTTGGCACCAGTACCTTGTATTGGATGTCTGAGCTTTAGTCATCGGCATGCAGACACGACCCACGGTGCTCATTTGCCATTGTCCCCCTGGAATTTCAGAGGCATCTGGGCCACCTGGCCCCACTGCCCCACTCAAGGGCAGCCGAGCTCTCCACCCAGGGGATGGAGGATATGGAAGCAAATTCCCACAGCTCCACATCCTGGCCCAGCCTTGACTCTTCCTTCTCCCAAAGTGGGATGGAGTTGAGGTGAGAGACAAAGACTGTCTCAGAGATTTCGTTCTCTGAAGTAACAGCCCATCTCCTAGGGAAGCAACACATTCACACAATGAACTTCAATTATGAGATTATAAGACGGCAATGGAGGCTTAGGGAGACGGCATGTAGGCACATTGTGTGTGTGTGTATGTGTTGGTAAGATGGATACTAATGAGGAAGAAATAATTTCTGATAAATAGCTCAACAAAGTTCTTTTGTGACCACAGATCGCTCACATTCGAGACACTTAAAATGCATAAATGACAACCCTTACCTAATCTTAATTGACCTTGGGCTTATTGATTGAATTATCTTTCATTTTAATTGTTAACTTTATGTATAAATCTACATTTGATTTTTATGGTGTTTGTTGCACAGATAACTACACCAGTTACCTAGAAAATGAAAAAGGCATGTGTATACGTAAATGCATACATAAATCAACAGCTTGAGATGAGATATATATATTATCATCAACAGCTTGAAACTAATTAAAAATAAAGCATAAATTGATTAAACTTCACATGAAAAATATTGCTTCTCAAATGTCATTTAAAATACATATATCTAGTCAACACACACACACATACGTATATAGTAAAAAAAAACATTGTCATTTGTGTGTATGTCTCCCCTTTTCTCATCTAGTTTTCTGTCTTCTTTTTTTTTTACAATTGACCTTCTCTCACCCAGTGAAAGACCCCGCTGAGGAGCCACGGCAGCTGGGCCATGGGGGAAGCACTAGGCTCAGGGCCAGAGGACTGCCCTCCTACTCCACCTTCAACGAGGCATGTGACCTTAGCACATCTCCTTACCCCTCTGTGCCTCATTTCTATTCACAAAAGAGCCTTCTACCATTGCGTAGAGGAAGATAATGGTAGGTAGCTCACAGTGTTACAAGACTTCCTTATTGAGATCCACAATTTCATCAATTCTAAGACCTTTAACATTTTACTGTCTCTGAATTTACAGTTCATTTTACAATGGAGGATGCATTAAATTTAATAGCAACATTTTTTTTCCTTAATGGTACATAAAATAATGATGTTTCTTAGAATTGATGATGTCTACATTTAATAAAGTACAGTTTTAGTTAAAAATGCTTTGCAGGTTTATGATATTATTCCAAAGTCACACGTTTTCTTGTTAATACAAGATGAACCATGGATTAATCTCCCTGGCCTGTTCTGAACTGAAGACGTTCACTGAGTTACAAAGTACCCAGCTGAACCAGAAGGAGGGACTAGATAAGAAGAAAGAAAAAATGTCCCTCTTAGGAAATCTTGTGCTTAGAAGAGGCCCTTACCGGTTTGATGACCTGCTGTCACTGTCCTGAAGTTCTTAATAAGTTTTGAACAAGGGGCCCTGTGTGTTCATTTTACACTGGCCTAGAAAATTATGTAGCCCATCCTGATGGGAAATATATTTGGTTACAAAATTAAAGGCTATTCGATCCTTCTGACATTTGCCTTCTGGTCCCTGGCATGGGAGACTTGCAGTGTCTCGAAAAGAGCAATGAACTTTGTGAGTACTTGAATCACAGCATTTTTAAGCACATTTAAAACAGTGTTCTGTTTTCAGAGTCTGTATCCTCTCAAGCTCACATTGGAGAGCAGTGACATACTGACCTCAGAATTTTGAAGGTTAGAAAGGAATAAAATATTTCAAAACCTTTATCTTTTAAAATAAAGGTCCTTAAAGAAAGTACTGTACTTTGTTATAATTTGAGAGAGAAATCCCCCTGAAACGTCAAGATACCTTTTCATATATCCATGGTATATAAAGCATATCATAAAGTTTTTTACAGTATATTATTTTTAAAAAGTTAATGTAAGAATCTATTCTGGTTGTTTTCTATCTCCAGCCAAGATCTACACCTTTTGTTTTATTGAGGACAGATATGGTGCAAGAACTTGGACAATTTTCTCTGCTAAAACCAAATTCTGTAAGGGAATTAAAGCCCCTCCTTTGAAATTTATTATCTTGAGTCAAATTTGATCCAGCAATGAATTGCGAACATGATTCTATAAAATACGTACCCTAAGCTCAGAATTTCTGGCTGATTTGAGTGAAGATGTTGATGGGATGAAATGAACAGACTCAATAATATATTGGGTTTGTAAAATCTTCATAAGCATATAGAGATTTTAGTCAAGTAGAAGATTAAATCTTTTCATTTTCAAGCATGTTTCAAAATCTAATATTTCAAAAGTTTTCAAGGTGTTGTTGGCCTGTCTAAAAGCTTTAGGAAGGTACATAAAGACTTCTGGTAAAGGTTTCTGCTGCTATTTGAGCAATGAAGATTCAGCTAAGGAACAAACAAAGGTAACTGTGTTAAAAAGGAAAATAATAGGTGAAATTCAAAAGATGTCAGTGCACAGGATCCAAGAATACCCAAATCTAGCCACTTCTTTTTTCGTGGTCCAGGGGAAGTGCATCTATGGAGGACAACAGCCAAAGGATATTGTTCATTATTATTAACTTTGGGGCCTAAATCACAAGGTAAAATGGAAATGAATTAGGCTGGATCACTCCTTTTGAAGATTTCCAAACACAGATTCAATAATGTCTATCTTATCTCAAAAATCTAGGCACAATCTACATAATATTAAGAGCTTAAATTCACTGTTTTCAATGAATTATATAAACAACACAAAAAGTTAAGGGTTCTGGTGTAGGATAGAGGAATTTAACATCGGGGGTCTTGGGTTCTGGTTCTGCAGTAATTTCACATTGCTTCTTTGGATGGTTTCTCTTATTTTTCAGTGGGAGTCATCTCATGATGCTTGGGAGCCTTCCTTCTCCCCCAGAGCCTCATTTCTTACGGGGACCACTCTCTATAGATACAACTGTCTAAAATTGCAGAGGTCTGCGTAAGGGCTCCAAAGTCTAGGCTACATACCTAAGTTCTTCAATGCATTCTTCTTTGGGACAAATATAAGGGGGACATAGTCAGCTTCTTCCAAAGTGTCTAGTATTACATATCACCGACCTCCTCTTTTCTCTTTTTTTTTTTTGAGTTAGAATTTAGTCTAGCATCATAACTCCTTATATTCCTTTCTCTATTTTCTCTTATATCTAGCAATCTCCCCAAAACAAAAGCTTCAACCTTACAGAGGCATAGCCACCTCCATTCCTTTTATTTTCTATGGAGATTCTGGAAGAATTTGGGGTAAGAGGAGAAAGGGCAAGAGAAAAATAATGGGAACAAGAATCCTGCAATAATCTGCAAACAAATCCTTTAAAAAAAATGAGTTGTCTTTATAAGATGGTCAGTACTGTTACATAAGAAAATTTAAAAAAAGTGTAGTACATTTTAGAGGCTATATAATTGTAAAGCTTTATTAGTCCTTTTTTAAGGTAAAAGGAAAAAAATGTTTGAGAGCCAATAATTTAGAAAAAATTGTTGTAATGAATAAGTGCATCAATCAACATTCTCTCTCAGTGGTTCTCTGCCAGGAGCGATTTTGCCCCACACTCTCACCCCAGTGGACATTTAGCAATGTCTGAAGACATTTTTGATTGTCACAACTAGGGAAGTACTACTGACATCTAGTGGGTAGAGGCCAGGGATGCTGCTCAACATTCTATAATGCACAGAACAGCTCCCCAAACAAAGAATGATCTGGTCCTCAATGTCAACAGTGCCAAGGTTGAGAAATCAGCTACACTTTATTCATAGACAAACATCAAAAATAGGAGGGGCTGACTCATTAGGAATTGCTTTCAAAATCCTTAAAATGGGTTGCTTTGACTCCAAGGAGGTCAACTGCTCGGGGGCTGGTCTCATGGAGACAGACATCATGAGTCTCATCTTCCTGATCCTCTCCTTTCTTAATCTTTTTAACTATGTCTTTTTAACTACATCAACTCCTAGAGGCTCAATCTCACCAAGTAATTGGACCAACTCTGCCCCCTGTCTATGATTTAAACAGTTGGAAGCTTGACTTTGATGCTCAGAAATCAGGAGTCTTGAAGCTCGGGGAAGCAAAAATCTGTGCAAATGCTTAAAAATAGCCTGGCTCAAAGAGTGTCAAGAGGTAGATATTCTAATCATAAACATCAGGGAGCGTATTCTAAAAATGTTCCAAGGAGAATCTGAAAATCTGACAGGAAGTCCTTTGCCGGTTTGATTTTACATGAAAATCAGTTTGAGGCCGTCAAGGTTATACCCTACACTGGTTTGTAAGAACTCTCAATAAGAATGCTATCTTACCTTTCCTCATTCTAACTCTTAGCCACCACCCCTGCTTGGGTTCTTTTATACCAATTTACTATTATCATACTTCTGCTTCTACTTTTTCTTCAATATAATGTGGAAAAATGACTTTTGTGGACATTCCTACTGTGAATATTTGCATTTTTGAACATTATCTGAGTGGCACCATGTTCCTCAAACAATTGAAATCACAGAGCCTTGCAGGTAGCAATCAGAATAATTTCATACAGATAGAAATTATTATGCTGAGCAGGAAACTAGCATAATGGTACCGGAAAGTTGAAACGAAATCAGCCACAGAAGTGCAATAAAAAGCAAACATTCATCTAAAAACACAGTAAAGAAAAAACAGGAATATTAAGTTAGAGTTTTAGCTTTCTATTGGAGCCATTTGTATTTTTCTTGTATATAAATGCATGTTTGTTTACACATGCATGAATATATATATACCTGTGTATATATACACCTATATGCATATGTATATTCCTCTTTAAACTTTTTAGTTATTAATTGATATTTATATTCTTATCACCAGAATAACTGCAAAATGTGTGTTGGTGAGCATTATAAAAATGAGTACCTGGGGCTGGCCCCTTGGTCTAGCGGTTATGTTCGGCACACTCTGCTTTGGCGGCCCCAGTTCGGTTCCTGAGCGTGGACCTACAACACTCGCCAGTGGCCATGATTTGGTGGTTACCCATATACAAAATAGAGGAGGATTATCCCCAGATGTTAGCTCAGGGCGAATCTTCCACAGGAGGAAAAAAAATTAGTACCTATGAGTTGTCTGAGTGGTCTGAACAATTCACTCCTGGCTTTGCCCACCATGCCCCTGAAAAGGAACAAGTCTCTTTTCAGTGCACACAGCATGTTGCCACACTAAAGTATTGTTCTGCAAAGAATACTTTTCTCAGTCATCCTAGAACCAAAAGAAGGTAGTATAAGTAATCAATTCTCAAATTACTGCTGAGTCTTCCTTAATCACATCAATAATAAATGAGGTAACTCTGCCCAAAAGAAAAAGAGAAAACACATAAAGCGAAAAGAAGGTAGTGATGTCCAGCGGGACCTGGTATTAAAGAAAAGGTGACAATGTCATAGTTCTTCCCATTGATTTTCTCATTTAATGCTCACAACAAATGTGTGAGAAGGTGTTTATTATGACTCCCATTTTACATATAAGGAAATGGAGTTACAAGATTAAATAACCTGTTGACGGTCATACAGAGAGTAAGCTTTGGAGGCAAAATGAAAGAGTTCCAAGGACATTATGAAAATACCTAGGTTATGCAGTGAGATGTTAATGTTATAGCTGGCATACAGGGTAAGAGAGTAAAGAGACAGGAGAAAAGAGCATGAAGGAGAGAGGATTTTGCAGAGACTGTTACATCTAAGGTGTTAAAGAAACGTCAGTCCGAGATGGGAAGGGAAAGAAGAGTCAGCAGCTTCTGTATCACTTTATTGTTAGCTCTCATTCACTCCCAGGTTTTCTTAGACGAACCAGGTTGCCAGGTCTTTGACACTGGGGACCATGTCTGATACTTTTAATTCACTATGATACTAGGCACATAACTAAATACCTGTCTACTGATTACGCAAGTTGTTTGTAAAGTGAAAAGGTGTTCTGGCCGTGAATGTGGTGTATTTACACCTGAGCCTCACTCAGCCTGTGCCGTAGGAGAACAGATTCATCCCAAGAACATTCATGGTGTTTTGAGGCCCCTGGGGAGGCGGCACGCCCCTTGAGGAAACAAAATTGAATTTACCCTTTTCCAGGTAGAACTATGACAGTAGCAGAACCAGGGAGAAAAGTTAGTGTGAACCGAAACAGAGGCCCTGAGGAAGGGAGTGGACCCCCTGGGATGCTGCAGTTGATAACCAGCATTGCTAAGCTCAGGACAGCCAGACTGAACCTAATTGTGACAATCTGAGAAGGACCCGAGGAGATAAACTTGACCTAAAAGTTAATCCAAGAACCTTTTGGAAAAGCCCAGTGTTAAAGAGTAACATTATATGAGCAGAGGGCTTTGGTGCATCACGAGGGAGTAGCAACTGAGGTGGGACCAAGGGAGAGATGCCAATGACACATGGAGGGTCCACAAGACGCAGAGATGTGGGGATGCAACAGACAATTGTGGAGTAAGCCTGCCTACTGAGGACCTGAGCTCAATGGAAAGCAGACAGGAAGGTGACAGGAAATGTGCCATTGCTGTATCGTAATGTTTTGGTGACCTGAGCTAGTGGTTGCTAGTGGGAAAGCACCAGCACATCCAAAAGGATAAATACCACACATATCTGAACTGGGACTCAAACCACCAACTCAGATTGGGATTAAACCCCCAGAAGATCCCTGGATCTTTTCTACCATAAACATTGATTCATAACAGTAACAGGAATAATTAGTATCTCCCTCATTTAAATGATGGTGGAGGGGCTGGCTCTGTGGCCGAGTGGTTAAGTTCCCGCGCTCCGCTGCGGTTCGGATCCTGGGCGTGGACATGGCACCACTCGTCAGGCCATGTTGAGGCAGCGTCCCACATCCCACAACTAGAAGGACGTGCAACTAAGACATACAACTGTGTACAGGGGGTTTTGGGGAGATAAAAGCAGAAAGAAAAAAAAAGATTGGCAACAGTTGTTAGCCCAGGTGCCAATCTTTAAAAATAAATAAATAAATAAATAAATAAAAATAAATGATGGAGGTCAATTATGTTGGCATTTCTTCTGATAGCTGTAAACAATGTTCAACATCAGCCCCAGATTTAAAATAGAATCATATGAATATTAATAATCTTTATTTTGCTGGTTCATGTTAGCACCTATGATTGTGGGACCTCCACTTGTCCTTTAGTTATAAATGGGAATCCCCAGGGCTTTCTCATTCTCGCCAACATTCCTCCTGGCTCTTCTTTGGGATTCACAGTTGTGTTTCCTCTCCCATCCAATCCTCCTTTAGAACCATCTACTGTCCAGGCCTCAATTCCCTAAAGCCACCTGAAGCTTCTCACCTCTGCCTCTGATCCCCACTGTTGAGCTGTTTCCCACTGTGTCTCTCAAGGTCACTGCTGCCACCACCACCACCCAGCACTGCCTAGGCCAGGATCTGCAGGAGCCTCTTCCAGCCCCAGCCTACCTGCTATAGACTGAACATTTGTGTCACCTTATATTCACATGTTGAAACTTGAATCCCCAATATGATGGTATGTGGAGGTGGGGCAATTAGGAAGTAATTAGGTCATGAGGATGAAGCCCCCATGATGTGATTAGTGCCCTTATAAGAAGAGATGGAGAGAGCTGGCTTCCTTTCTCTCTGCCATGTTATGGCATAACAGGGATGTGGGCTGTCACCAGGAACTGAATCCGCCAGGACGTTGATCTTGGACTTTCCAGCCTCTGGAACCGTGAGAAATAAATCCCTCTTGTTCATGCCACCCAGTCTCTGGTATTTCTGTCATAGCAGCCTGAAAGGACTGAGACACCCCCTCTCCCGCCTCCGCCCTGCCACAGCTGGTGCATCGGAGCCACGTTCTCTGGGATCCTTGAAGGCTGAGACCTCAGCGCAGAAAGGGGAGGTTGCCTCTCTCCCCTGAGTGTGACATTTTGTTACATGAACACAAAAGTCTCATAGCAAAATGACACTGGTCACCAGGGGGTTGGGGATGGGCAGACACACGTGGTTTCATGCTGTGACTCACAAGTGCATAATCAGCTCTGTCACGCAAACATCCACCAGGTTACATTCAACAACTTGGGATTATTGGAAGAATATGAATACACGCCTACTGGGGCCTCATAGCCATCATTAAAATGTTCTTTGCTGGTCAATCTTCATTTCACAAAGTCAGCATTTCCACATAAATGGAAAGGACATACCCAAACCTGATTTTGAGGATGCTTATCCAATACCTTACAAGCCCCAAAGTCAGCAGCCAACAGGGGTGGGGAGACGGGAGCATTAGGTGGATGACACATCCCTAAATTGTGGTGGAGGGAAAATGCTCTCTCCTGGCACAGGCCAAGACTGGCAATGCCCGTGGGTGCTCCCCAGAGACTGTCGTCTGAAACTTATCTTCTCAAGGAACAGGAAGCACAGCATGCCCTTCCTCAGTGGTGACCTCCAAGTAGCAGGAGACGCTGTGTAAGAAGCAGAGGCAACAGGGGGCTCAGAGGGCTTCTGTTCTGGAGCCAGCAACCACTGGGCTTGGAAATTTGTTAGACTCCCTTACTTGGGTCAGAGGGATATGTTGTAGTAAAAAGAATGTGGGCGTTGAAGTGACCTGGAGGGAACTCTAACCTCACTGAGAGATAATAATTTCTGCCTCAGACAGTTATTCAGAAGGATAAAATGCAACAGTGGACACACAGCCCCTGTATCATGCTTCTCCCATGTGGGCACCCCACGCTGGGCTTGTGGTTCCTCATGTGCGTCTTCCCTTTATGCACTAAACCCATTCTCAGAGGACCTGTCTTCAGGAGCAACAAATAACAGAGTCCACTCTCCACGAAGTCTTGAGGAGAGAGGAGAAGGAGGAGAAATTCCCGGGATAAAGTGGTGGTGGAGGCAGCTACCAACAGGTGAAGACAAACTGAATCAGCCAGGGTGGCTGCAAGGAAGGGAGGGAGGAGGGGCAGAGTGCGAGGAGTGGCCTGTCGCAGAGAAAGGGCTCACAGCATTGCAGTGTATTCTCCTGGGGAAAATCCAGGACTTGTGGACACCACGCCTACATCTCTATTTACATGCTATCCAGTACTTTCTCTCCCTTCCTACTTCTTCCTTTGCCTAACCATGTAGCCTTTCTGTGCTTGTCAAAGGATAAGTTAGAAAAAGAAATAAAGCACGGTGAAACTCCAACTAACCTGCTGGTCTAATTGCTAGCTGCTCTGTTACAAAGGTTTACCGAGTCAGGAAGGTCAAATAGTGACCATTTTTTTAAAAAGTTATTTATAGATTTCCTTTATCAATGTTTTCTCTAACTCCCTCTTTACATGAAAAAAACAAAGGTTGTTTTTATCTTTTTCCACACAAAGCATCTGTGACAAAGCAGAAGTAGGATTTTAAATGACAAATTCGCCCTGGGGGTCTCTTCAGAACATTTAGTTTTTATGGACAAAACCCAGTGAAGGTGAAGCACATAGGGGTTTAGATACATAAAAATTGCCGGCACCAGGAAAAAGGCACAGGCTCATGTGATCTGTGCTTATTTGCCGTATTATATAATTTATTGTCCTTTTCCTAAATGTGCTGGCCTTGTGAATTGTCTTCAGTTCACTACAGAAGCTACGTTGAGTCCTTTGCTATCTTAGTGCAGGATTTTCTCTTCTGTTTTCATGTTTATGAATTTGTCCTCCTGGAAAATATCAAGGTCAATTTCTGCCATTTGTTGCAAAATGCAGAAGGTTTAACTGAAGGTGATCTTGATTATGCATGCATCCAAATATAGATCTGGGTCTTAAATATTTATATATAAACTGAAAACACTTAGATGGGAACACGTACAAAAGCACCAAGTAAACAAAACAAAACAAAAAAATGTGAAATGAAATCTGAAATACGTTTTCTTAACCCTCAGTGTCATACTGTATGAAGTGGAAGGGTCTAGTCTCTGCAAAGACTGGTTTTTGGTTAATAATGACAGCCTAAAATGAAAATAGGAAGGTAACACATGATAGCTAACAAATTAAGTTTTCAAACAAATAAGGGTTTTCATTTAGTTGACGTTTTGCCCTCCTGGGGATGTACTTTTTTATTTTTAAAGAAAATAAATAGTGAACCTAACTCCAAAGCTATTTTGAAATGAAACAGAAAATTTAAGACTATGAACAATTTCCTGAGCCCCTTTTCATACAGTCAGGTTATAGCTCTGGAGTTCCAACGATTTCCTGGGCACAGCAAGAAGCAAGGGAACGAACCCAGTAGGTAAACATGAGGAGAAAACATCAGTAAATTGTATTCACCGATTGTCTTCTTAATTTTACAAAAGCATGTGTAAAGTGACAATCCTCAAATTACAAATCAGATTCAACAAAACCTAAAAGATAGAGATCATGTATAGAGGCTGAGATATAATAACAAAGGTGCAATGGAACAGCTAGAAAGCATTGACTTGGATGCTAGAAGCAAATGGAGAAATGCCTGGCGTATTCTGAGGAAAACCGAACTGTAAATCAGCAAAGGGTGAAATCAAGACATTCTGGAATATGCAAGACTCAGAAGATTTAATACCCATGTGTGACTTCATAGAGAATATTATTCACCAAAACCAGGGAGTAACTCAAGAAATAGATTAAGGAGGCAGTGGCTCCAACAATAGAGCTGGGAAGGGAAATCTTTGGATAACCACTAGGCCCCTGGAGATCAACGCGTCCCTATTAGAGAAAGGGAAGGAGAGACCCAGGAGTGAGGTTTCCAGCAAAAAAAGGAAACTGGTAGGTCATCTGACTTTATAAAACATTTTTTTTGTATTTGACTCATTTTTGGCATTATTTTTTTTGTGGTACAAATATATAATATAAAATGTACCATTTTAGCCATTTTTAAGTGTGCAGTTCTGTGGCACTAAGTATATTCACATTGTTGTGGAGCCATCAATTACCACCCATCTCCAAAATTTTTTCATCTTCTCCAACTGAAAGTCTCTACCCATTAGACACTAATGCCCCATTGACCCTCTCCTCAGCCCAAGGTGACCACTACTTTCTGTCTCTATGATTTTGAATACGCCAGGACAACATATAAGTGCACTCATACAACATTTGTCTTTTTGTGTCTAGCTTATTTTACTTAGCACAACATCTTCAAGATTCACCCATATTGTAGCCTGTGTCAGAATTTCCTTCCTTGTTAAGGCTGAATGATGATCCATTGTATGTATATAGCACATTTTGTTTATCCATTCATCCATTGATGGACACTTGGATTGCTTCCACCATTTGGATGCTGTGAAAAATGCTGCTAAGAATGTTGGTATACAAATATCTCTTCCAGTTGCTGATTTCATTTCTTTTTGGTATATACCAGAAGTGGAATTACTGGATCATATGGAAATTCTATGTTTAATTTTTTGAGGAATCACCATACTCTTTTCCACAACAGCTCTGCTATTTTATATTCCCATCAGCAATGCACAAGGGTTCAAATTTCTCCACAAGCTTGTCAACACTTGTTATCTTCTGTTTTCTCAATAACAGCCAACCGAATGGGTATGAAGTGGTATCTTGTGGTTTTGATTCACATTTGTCTAATGATTAGTGATGTTGACTGTATTTTCATGTGCTTATTGGCCATTTACATATCTTCTTTGGTGAGACATTTATTTAAGTCCTATGCCCATTTTTAAATTGAGTTGTTTTCTTGTTGTTGAGTTGTGGGAATTCTTTATATATTCTGGATAACAATCCCTTATCAGACATACGACTTGCAAATATTTTCTCACATTCTATGGGTTACCTTTTCACTCTGTTGATAATGCCCCTGATGCACAAAAGTTTTAATTTTGAAGAAATGCAACTTATCTGTTTTTTCTTTTATTGTCTTTGCTTTTGGTGTGATATCCAAGAAATCATTGCCAAATCCAAAGACATGGAGCTTTTTCTCTATGCTTTCTTCTAAGAGTTTTATAGCTTTAGAGCTTATGTTTAGGTTTTAATCCCTTTTGAGTTACTTTTTAAATATCGTGTAAGGTAAGGCTCTAACTTCATTGTTTTGCTTGTGGGTATCCAGTTTTCCCAACACCGTTTGCTGAAAAGATTGTCTTTTTCCCACTGCATGGTTTTAGCACCGTTGTCCACAATCATTTGACTGTACATACGAAGGTTTACTTCTGGGCTCTCTATTCTATTCTCTTGGTCTACATGTTCGTCATTTTGACAGTTCCACACTGTTTTGATTGCTATAGCATTGTAGTGAATTTTGAAATCGGGGAAGTGTGAGACCTCCAGCTTTGCTCTTTTTCAAGATTGTTTTGGCTACTAGGGGTTCCTTGAGATTCCATATAAATTTTAGGATCGATTTTTCTACTTTTCAAATGACGTCATTGGGATTTTGACAGGGATTGAGGCTATAGGTCGCTTTGGGTAGTAATGATATCTTAACAATATTAAGTCTTCCAACTCATGAACACAGATCTCTTTCCATTTATTGTTGTCTCTTTAATTTATTTCAGAAATATTTTGTAGTTTTCAGTGTACAAGTCTTTTGCCTCCTCGGTTAAATTTATTCCCAAGCATTTTATATTCTTTTTGATGCTATTATAAATGGATTTGTATTTTAAATTTCCTGTTTGCATTGTTCATTGTTAGTAAATTAAGATGCAACTGGCTTTTGTGTGTTGCTTTTATATCCTGAAAATTTGATGAATTTGTTTATGTTCTAACAGTTTTTTTGTGGACTCCTTAGGGTTCTCTACATATAAGATCATCTCATCTGTGACTAGAGATCTTGTTACTTCTTCCTTTTCAATTTGAATTCATTTTTTCTTTTTCTTGCTCAATTGCTCTGCTTAGGACTTCCAACACTACGTTGAATAGAAGTGGCAAAAGCAGGCATCCTTGCCTTGTTCCTGATCTTACAGTAAAAACTTTCAGTCTTTTACAATTGAGTATGATGTTAGCTGTGTGTTTTTCATATATGGTGTTTATTATGTTGAGGTAGTTTCTTTGTATTCCTAGTTTATTGTGTTTTTATCATGAAAGGGTGTTGAATTTTGTCAAATGCTTTTTCTGCATCAGTTAAGATGATCATGTGTTTTTCATTATTTGTTCTGTTAATGTGGTGTATTACCTTGATTGATTTTCAAATGTTGAACCATCTTTCCATTCCAGGAATAAATTCCAATTGGTGATGGTGTATAATCCTTTTAACATTCTGTTAAATCTAATTTGCCAGTTTTTTGTTGAAGATTTTTGTATTAATATTCATAAGAAATATTGGTCTGTAGTTTTCTCGTAGTGAATTTATCTTGCTTTGATATCAAGGTAATAGGAAGTGTTCCCTCTTCTTCAATTATTTGAAAGAATTTGAGAAGGACTGGTGTTAATTATTCTTTAAATATTTGGCAGAATTCATTAATGAAGCCATCTGGTCCTGAGGAGGTTTTGGATTACTGATTCAATCTCCTTACTAGTTTAGGTCTATTCAAATTTTCTATTTCTTCATGATTCCATCTCAGTAGGTTGTGTGTTTCTAGGAATTTGTCCATTTCATCCAGGTTATCCAATTTGTTGGCATACAATTGTTCATAATACTCTTTTAATTCTTTTTTACTTTTTTAAAATTGGTAGTAATGTCCCCCTGCATTTCTAATTTTTGTTGAGTCTTTTCTCTCTTGTCTTCATCAATCTAGTTAAAGGACTGCTGATTTTGTTTTCCAAAGAAACAACTCTTGATTTCATTGATTTTCTCTTTTGTTTTTCTTTTTCTGTTTTATTTATCTCTGCTTTAATGTTTATGAATTTCTTCCTTCTACCAGCTTTGGGATTAGTTTGTTCTTCTTTTTCTATTTCCTTAAGGTATAAAGTTAGGTCATTGATTTGAGATTTTTTATTGTATTCACAGCTATAAATTTCCCTCTTAGCACTGCTTTTGCTGCATTCCATAACTTTTGGTATGCTGGGGTTTTTTTTCATTTCCATTTGTCTCAAGATATTTTCTTATTTCCTTTGTAATTTCTCCTTTGACCCATTGGCTGTTTTAGAGTGTGTTGTTCGATTTCTCCATATTTGTGAATTTTCTAGTTCTTCTTCTGCTGTTGATTTCCAGTTTCATTTCACTGTGATCAGAAAAGAGACTGCATATGATTTCAATCTTTTTATATTTATTAAGACTTGTTTTTGGCCTAAAATATTGTCTTTCTTGGATAATGATTCATGTGCAATTGAGAAAAATGCATATTTTGTTTTTATTGAGTGGAATGTTTTCTACATTTCTATTAGGTCCAGTTGGTATATAGTGTTGTTCAAGTCTTGTCTTTCCTTATTGATCTTCTGTCTGGTTTTTGTAAGCATTACTGCAAGTGGGGTAGTGAAGCTTCCTACTATTATTGTAGAGCTGTCCATTTTTCTCTTCAATTCTGTTGGTACTTGCCCTTATATTTTTGAGCTCTCATGTTTGGTACATATATATCTACAATTGTTAACATTTTCTTGGTGAATTGACCCTTTCGTCATTATATAATATCCTTATTTTTCTCTTATAAGTTTCTTACTTAAAGTGTATTTTATATTATATTCACATAGCTACTCTGCTCTCTTTTGGTTACTATTTGCATGAAACATCTTTTTCCATGCTTCCACTTTCAAACTATGCATGTCCTCATACCTAAAGTGTAGACAGCATAGAGTTGAATCTTGTTTTTTATCCATTCTACCAATCTATGTCTTTTAACTGGAGAGTTTAACCTATTTACATTTGAAGTAATTACTGATAGTGAAGGACTTATTTTTGCCATTTTGTTATTTGTTTTCTGTATGTTTTATAGCTTTTATTTTATCCCATTACTGCCTTCTTTTGTGTTTCATTAATTTTTTTAGTAACAAATTTTTAATTCCCATCTCATTTCCTTTTGTGGGTATTCTATACATATTTTCTTTGTGGTTACCAGTGGGATTGCATAACATTCTAAGTTTATAACACTCTATTTTAGATTGATATCAATTTAATTTCAATCACATACAAAAACTTTACTCATTTATATAGCTTCACCTTCATTTTATGTTATTGATGTACAAATTATATCTTTATAATAATATTGTATACTCATTATGATGGTTTATAGTTATTTATTATGCATTTCTCTTTTAAATCCTGTAAAAAAAAAAGGGGGAGTTGCAGACCAAAATTACAATAATACTGTTTTTTCTGTTTATCCATGTATTTACTTTTACTGGAGAACTTCATATTTTTGTATGGCTTCAAGTTTCTGTCTAGTGTTCTTTCATTTCAACTTAAAGGACTCCCTTTGACATTTCTTGTCAGGCAGATCTAGTGGTAATGAACTCCTGTAGCTTTTATTTGTTTGGGAATGTCTTAATTTTTCCCTAATTTTTGAGAGACAATTTTGTTGTATATAGAATGCTTGACAGGTTTTTTCTTTCAGCACTTTAAATATATTATCTCATTGCCTCTGGCCTTCAAGGTTTCTGCTGAGATTTCTGCTGATAATCTTATTGAAGCTCCCTTGTACATGATGAATCACTTTTCTCTCAGTGCTTTCAAGACTCTGTCTTTGGCTTTTGATAGTTTGATCATAATTGTGTCTCTATGTGGTTTTCTTTGGCTTTATCCTACTTGGATTTCTTCACATTTCTTGGATTAGTATATCCATGTCTTTCCTCTAATTTGGAAAGTTTTCAGTCATTATTTCTTCAAATAATCTCTATCTCTTTCTCTCTCTTCTTCTGAGATTCCCATAATACATGGTATCTTGATAGTATCCCATAAGTCCCTTAAGTTTTGTTCTCTTTACCCCATTCTTTTTTCTTTTTCTTCCTCAGACTAGATAACGTCTAATGACCTGCCCACATTTGCTGACTCATTCTTCTGCTTGTTTGAGTTTACCTTTGAACCTTTTAGTGAATCTTTCCATTCAGTTATTGTATTTTCAGCTCCAGAACTTCTTTTGTTCATTTTTATAATTTCCCTCTCTTTGTGGATATTCTCATTTCATTCACATATTGTTTTCCTGGTTTCCTTTACTTCTTTGAGCCTACTTAAGAGAGTTGTTTTAAAGGAAGTCTGACGTGTGTGCTTCTTCAGGGACTGTTTCTATATATTTATTTTTGTCCTTTTGAATGGGTCATATTTCCACATTTCTTTGCATGCCTTGTGGCCTTTTGTTGAAAACTGGGCATTTGAAAAAGAGCTACTCTTACGCAGTCTTTGCTGACTAGCATGGTAGACCTTCACGAATCTGCAGACCTCTGAACTTGAGTCTAGGGTGATAGCTAAGGTCTCCTCAGGTCTTTTCTGGGCATGCCTTCTGTCTGGATCTGTGTGTGTACTTTTTTTCCCCCCAATTCTCCCCAACTGCTTTTAAATGTCTTAATTTCTCAAAAAGTCTCATCCCAGCTTCTTCTTAAATGTTCTATTGTATTCCTCTATTCATAATCTCTTGCCCCTAGGTATCCACAGATCTGCAGTACCTCTGAAGCTTTCATGTTTGGAGATGTTAAGACTTTATGATAACAAAATCCCAAGGTCCTATGTAAAAGGAGTTTCCATACTGTGAGTTTGGGGCTGTTCTCTTCTTGTCCTTTAATGGGAGATACATCAGTGCATGAATCATCTGCTCTGCATTTTCTTCCCAGTTTTGCATTTGGCTTAAATTTCAGACACAAACTTCTCCAATTTTTGTTTCTCAGTTTCTCCAGCTGTAAACTGAGATGCTAATATTTGTCATGAACTCTATGCAACGGTAAGTTAAACAATGGTATAATGCTTGAAACAAAAGGAAAAAGACAAGTTTGTGTTCTATTACAGATTGTAAAAGTGATGTGGGGCAATTACCAACAAATATAATTGATAAGGCTAATTATCTAAGTTTAAGCCTCTCAGATTATAATGGCCATATAAATAATGTGAGTATCTTGTTAAAATGCAGATTTTGATTCAGAAAGTCTGGGATGGCCCCAAATTCTGCATTTCTAACAAGCTCCCAGGCATGCTGTTGCTCCTGCTACATGGATTACACTTTGAGTAGCAGGAATTTTAGTGATTTCAGGTGCTACTGTGAGTGCAGATCTAATTTTCACAATTTCTAAACGTGTATTTACTTGCCAAAGCCACTAAAGCAACACTTAAGAGGGCAGTTTTTGAACTATTTGTCTCAGAACTCCTTTCACCATCTTAAAAACTACTGTGGAACCAAAAAAGCTTCTATCTAGCTGTATTTACCATATTTGAAATTAAATCTGAGAAAATTTTAAAACACAAGAATACATCAGCATACATTTTACTATCTGTCAAAACAATATCATTCCAATTCTTGAAGCCTCAGGGAAACTCAACTATAAATTCATGAGAGAAAGGGAAAGTAAAATCAAATAATGTCTTATTATTATTATCAAGGGAACTGCTTATTTAAGACACTGATTTTTCAGTGTACAGAGTTGTACTACAAACTCTACTAAATAAATTAGATAACAATCTACAGTCTTCTAATTCACTTAAAGATGCAGTTATTGGAAACCTAATGTATATAAATCAGCATGTTAGCTGCCCAGGCCCTCTCATTAAAAATGTATGGTTAAGGCTGTGGTTCTCAACCCTGAGAATTTAAAAAAAATAGCAGCCTGAGCCCTATCCAAATGAATTAAGTTGGTATTTCTGAAAATTAATATTGTTTAAAAAGCTCAACAGGTGATTCTAATGTGCAGCCAGGATTGAAAACTATTGGGTTAAGAAGGTGGGATATAAACAACAGGAAGCCCAAGGAAGAAGTGTGCATGTAGGGTCATCAGCACTGCCCTGCGGAGTCAGAGGGGCCAGGTGAGAGTCTTGGTACTAATGCTCACCAGCTGCATGATCTTACACAATGTGCTTATCCTCTCTCATCTTCAATTTCTTTAGCTGTAAATTGGGCTAGTAATGCTTCCATCTTAATGGAGTTATTCTGAGGATTAATTGAGGTAAGCATGGAAAGCACAGCTCCTGTCACATGGTAAATGGTCATTGAATGTTAGCATTATTAATTGTACTGCAGTATCTTACCAGATAAGATGTGAATTAAGCAAGTCTTGCTAGGTGGGAGGTAGGGTGGAAATATTTCATATGCACATTGAAGGAAGATAAAATTAATTTGAAGGCAATTACCATTCTCACTATTACCCCAACATAAATTGGCTTAACACAGTTCAGGGGTGTGATTCAATAGTCTGTTTTTGTTTTTTTAATCCTTGATGGAGAAAAAGAGCCAAACTAGTAGATTTGGCTGGACAGAAAGGGTTTTTGGCTACTGTTGATGGGTTCTGAAAGGGTTTATTGATCTCTAACACTAGAGCTTTCATGTCCTGAGAAAAGAGCTCCCCTGAAACCATGACAAGCCAGGCTGGCTATACGGCATGAACAGCCCAGTTTACTATTAGTATATAAACACTGCTTTGGCACTAATATAGAAAACATGAATCAGAGGGTTCTATTCATACATAAAATATTTGGATAAGAAGTGAAGCCACCACAGAGTTAATTTGTCTGTAAAGTTAAAAAGAAACAAGAGGAATAAAGAGAAAAGCTGGTGTCAGCATCAGGCAATACTTCAGATATATGGCAATTACCCAGTTAATTTAGTCAGTGTGGAAAAATTCAAGAACTCTTCCAAATTGTCTATCCACGCTGACCAACGTATTCAAACAATTAACAAATCCTTACTTTGTGTTGGGTAGGTTGGTAATATTCAAAATATGTAACAAAAATAGCACGGTATAACAAACATGGTACAGTACAGAAACTAACAATCAGGACAGATACTTGCCCGATCAGATCCAAAGTCATCTATAAATATATGGGTCATCTGTACCTATGTGACCCACTGACCATCAGTTCTGGGGTAGGTACCATCTTTTGTCTCTTTTTTCTTACTACTACTCTATACAATTTGACTCTTCAAGATGTTTTACCTAAAATTTTGATGATCTCAGCTGGCTCTCTGCACTCATCAGTTTAACCACTTAACAACAGCAAAACTTTCCCTGTTTTTTGTTGCAGGGATATCTGAGAGAGGAAGAAAGAACTTTTAAAATTATTAACGCTAATGCTCTGGGTCCTTTCAAAACAGGTCATTTAGAATACCACTGGAATTGTAGAAAAATGGCAGAGTAAAACAACAAGGAGAAGAAATAGAAATGCAAGCTCCATTTACGGCAAACTAGGAGGTATATATAATCCTGAAACATAGTAGATAAGAAGAGCTGACAACAACAGTGAAGATGGAGATACCAAGAGGGCATTCTCATAGCTGCAGATCTCAGAAGTTCAACAGAATACAGTTCTAAAAGTTTGTCCCTTAGAGGGACAAAACCAACCATGTGTTGTTTGAAACAAGAAGCATAGTTACTCTCAGTAGCTTCAGAAAGTACGGAAAGTAAGATTGAATGAGGACTCACAAACAATCTTGCAGGAAACAATCTATTAAGGAGACTAACAGGCAAAATACTGAGTTCAGTTAGGGAGATAAAATGCTTCAGTAACTCACTCACATACACACACAACTCCAAATATTAAAAACTCCTGCTAGCCTGCAATATGGCACTGATTCCTCTTCCACATAAACCTCTTACAAATAGCTGGTCAAGAAAGAATTTATCTTCAGAGATACCACAAAGGGAGGAAAAGGGATTGAAACAGAAATTTAAAATATACAGAAAACATTTACGCTTAAAAAAAAATTTGTATTTAACAAATGAGAATTTTAACCAAGTATATCACTGTAAATTTTTAAATCTTCAAGCAACCGCTTCTCTAAACCAAGAGCACAGGCCAGAGAAGTTGTGGTAGGACAATGGAAGGAGATGAAATATGAGCTGACGCAAGTCCAAAAAAGTGGACTTAAAAGCTGAAATTCTCCCATAAACAAAGGCCAAAATGGATGTAGGCAAATGATAAATATAGTAAGGATTATAAAGAAGAGAACTGAGAAAAGTAAGTAAAATTAAATGAAAATAGACTTTATAAGGATAAATATATATATATACATATATACACATATAAATCAGAGGAGGGTCAAAAAGGCAGAATTGATGTCCCTGAAGAAGAGAAAACCTAATGGAAGTAGAAAACATTTATTGATATAAAACGTTTTTAACTTTCAAGAATTAAGTGGAGATCTGATTCTACAAATTAAGGTAATATACAATGCCCCAGGGAACACTGACATAGAAGAATCAATGTGCAGACAGCTAGTAAAGTTACTGGATTTCAAACATAAAATAGCAAATCACCTCTAGCGGAGGAAAAAATCCCATGCTGCTCTTATACTACTTTATTGCTAGATTCACTGCTAAAGGACAATCAGCAAGGCTGACAAAGAAAGAAAGAAAGGGACCTAAGAATTTTACCCATAGATAGGTGACCAACCTGTCCTAGTCTCTTCAGGATGGTCCCGGCTTTTGCGCTAAAAATCTTACATCCTGGGAACCCTCCTCATGCCAGGAAGACTTCGTTTCAGGTGTCCACGCCACACTTTTTGCAAGGTGGTGTATTAGGCCACGATGAAAAACTCAACTAATTCCAACATACAGAAATAACACAGATAACATTCTCGGATTACATGAAATAAATCTAGAAATTAAAATAAAAACTAAAAAAATAGAAAAATCTCTACCACCTGCCAATTTAAAAAGGGAAAATCGAAATGTAAATTACAGAATGTTTAGGACATAAAAACACCACATAGAGAACCTATTGCTTGTAGGTAAAGTAGTGCTTGGTAAAAAAAATTTTGTGATCTTAAATATGTATAATAAAAAAGGAGGCGATTAAAAATAATCATTTAACATCCCTTATCAACATAGACGCAAAAACATTTAAGAAAACATTAGCAAATAGAGTTCTACAAAATATACAATAATAATACATCAAAACCAAGTAGAGTTTATCTCAGGATTATAAAATTGGTTTAAGATTTTAAAATCAATCAATGTGTGATCATTTTAAAAATGTAAAAAAAAAAAGTACTGAACAAAATTCAACACCCATTCAAGATTAAACAAAAAAACAAACAAAATACCTTTCAACAAACTAAGACCATTGAAGGTGACTCTCTTAATCCCTCAGTCTGATAAAGGACATTTACCAAAAACCTATAGCTAATATCATTCTAATGGGAAATTTCACCACATTTTCCCCATAAGATTAAGAACAAGGCAAGGATGCCCACTCTCAACATTTTGATTCAGCTTTATACTGGAGGTCCTAACCTTTGCATTACAAAAAACAAACAAACATTAAGGCATAATATCAGAAAGGAAGAAGAGAAATGGACTGTATTTGTAGGCGGAATTGTTTGTATAGCAAATGCTAAAATATCTATAAAACTAATACTAAAGATAACAAGATTAAAAATTATTTTTACCAGAAAATAAGATGAAACAAAATTCCATTTATAATAATAATTCTCCCCCAAATCCATAAAAAACTTGGAAATAAATTTTTTTTAAATTTTTTTTTCAGATGCACATCATATTTCGAATTCTGGATACATTACATCATGTTCACCACCCGAACACTAATTATAGTGCATCCCCTCACATGTGACCCTAATCACCCCTTTTGCCCTCCCCCCTCCCCCCTTCCGCAATGGTAACCACCAGTCCAATCTCCAATGCTATGTGTGGTTTTTTTTGTCGTTTTTATCTTCTACTTATGAGTGAGATCATATGGTATTTGACTTTCTCCCTCTGACTTATTTCACTCAGCATAATACCCTCAAGGTCCATCCATGTTGTCACAAATGGCTGGATTTCGTCATTTCTTATGGCTGAGTAGTAGTCCATCGTGTATAAATACCACATCTTCTTTATCCATTCGTCCCTTGATGGGCACCTAGGTTGCTTCCAAGTCTTGGCTATTGTGTATAATGCCACAATGAACATAGGGGTGCAAGTATCTTTATGCCTTTGTGTTTTCAAGTTCTTTGGATAAATACCCAGGAGTGGAATAGCTGGATCATACGGTAGATCTATCCTTAATTTTCTGAGGATACTCCATATTGCTTTCCATAGAGGCTGCACCAGTTTGCAGTGCCACCAGCAGTGAACAAGGGTTCCCTTCTCTCCACACCCTCTCCAACATTTGTTGTTTCCTGTCTTGTTAATTATAGCCATTCTGACCGGAGTGAGGTGATACCTCATTGTAGCTTTGATTTGCATTTCGCTGATAGCTAATGATGTTGAGCATCTTTTCATATGCCTATTGGCCATCTGTATATCTTCTTTGGAGAAATCTCTGTTCAGATCTTTTGCCCATTTTCTAACTGGATTGTTGGTTTTTCTGTTGTTGAGCTGTATGAGTTCTTTGTATATTTTGGATATTAACCCCTTGTCTGATATGTGGTTTGCAAATATCTTCTCCCAATTGTTAGGTTGTCTTTTCATTTTGTTGATGGTTTCCTTTGCTGTGCAGAAGCTTTTTAGTTTGATGTAGTCTCATTTGTTCATTTTTTCTTTTGTTTCCCTTGCCTGGTCAGACATGGGACTTGAAAATATGCTGCTCAGACCAATGTCATAGAGCATACTGCCTATGTTTTCTTCTAGAAGTCTCATGGTTTCAGATCTTACATTCAAGTCTTTAATCCATTTTGAGTTGACTTTTGTACATGGTGTAAGGGAATGGTCTACTTTCATTCTTTTGCATGTGGCTGTCCAGTTTTCCCAACACCATTTATTGAAGAGACTCTCCTTTCTTCATCGTATGCTCTTGGCTCCCTTGTCGAATACTAGCTGTCCATAAATGTGTGGGTTTACTTCTGGGCTCTCAATTTTGTTCCATTGATCTGTGTGTCTGATTTTGTGCCAGTACCATGCTGTTTTGGTTACTATGGCTTTGTAGTATAATTTGAAATCAGGGAGTGTGATACCTCCAGCTTTGTTCTTTTTTCTCAGGAATCCTTTGGCTATTCAGGGTCTTTTGTTGTTCCATATAAATTTTAGGATTCTTTGTTCTATTTCTGTAAAAAATGTTGTTGGAACTTTGATAGGGATTGCATTGAATCTACAGATTGCTTTAGGAAGTATGGACATTTTAACAATGTTAATTATTCCAATCCAAGAGCACAGAATATCTTTCCATTTCTTTGTGTCTTCTTCGATTTCTTTCAACAATGTTTTATAGTTTTCAGTATACAGATCTTTCATCTCTTTCGTTAAGTTTATTCCTAGGTATTTTATTCTTTTTGTTGCAATTGTAAATGGGATTGTATTCTTAATTTCTCTTTCTGCTACTTCGTTGTTAGTGTATAGAAACGCAACCAATTTTTGTACATTGATTTTGTATCCCGCAACTTGACTGTATTCCTTTATTATTTCTAAAAGTTTTTTAGTGGACTCTTTAGGGTTTTCTAGATATAAAATCATTTCATCTGCAAAGAGTGACAGTTTCACTTCTTCTTTTCCAATGTGGATGCCTTTTATTTCTTTTTCTTGCCTAATTGCTCTGGCTAGGACTTCCAATAAAGGCATGCAAGGCTCCTAAAATGAAAACTACAAAAAATTGCTGAGAGACAAAGACTTGAGCCTACATTTTACCAAAAAAGATTTATAAATGATTAGTAAGCACATGAAAAAGTCCTCAACATCACTAGTCATCAGGGGGGCAAATTAAAACAGTGAGACAACATTACTCCTTACCAAAATGACCAAAATTAAAAATACCGACCATAGCAAATGTTGGTAAGGATCTAGAGCAATAAGAGTTCTCATATATTATTGATGGGAATGTGGTAAAATCTCTTTGGAAAAAGTTCTGGCAGCGTCTTGTAAAACTAGATATATACCTACCCTATCACCCAACGGTCTCATTCCTAAGTATTTACCTAGGAAAAATGAAAAGTTATGTTTACAGGAAGACTTAGACAACAATGTTCACTCTAGTTTTATTCATAATATCCACACACTGGAAAAAGCTCAGTTGTCTATTATTAATAAGACATTTATACAATGGAATAGTACTAAACAACAAGGAAAGAACTACTGACACACGAGCCAACATGGATAAATCTCAAAAACATGCTGACTACAAAAACCATACACAAAAGAGTACAACATGGTTACATTTACATAAGGTTCTAAAGTAGGCAAAACTAATCTATGGTGGAAAAAAATCAGAATACTGTCTGTCTCTGGAAGGGGTGTGAGATGGTGATAGACTTCGAGAGGCAGGAGAAGATTCCGATATTGTGTTACTGTGCTATATCTTGATGGGGTTTCAGTTATACATACTGTGGGTTACACAAAATCCAGCAAATGTACACTTAAGACTTGTGTATTTCATTGTATGTAAATCTTACATCAAAAGGAAATATTGTAGCAAATATTTAACCATTTTATGATATGTAGGTGTAACAGGAAACGTGAACTGATTTCCAAAATTTACTTTGAAATAAGTCAACAAAGTAAGATGGATTACTGGATGGACAGAGGGATAGATATGTTATAAAATAAGCATAGTAAAATGTTATTGGTAGAATCTGTGAGATGAGTAAATCCATGTGTTCTCTGTAAAACTATTTCAACATTGTTCTATGTATAAAATTTTTCACGGTAAAATATTAGGAAAAAAATTTATCTCAAGAAGATAGAAAGTAAATGACAAAAGTGAAGCAATCAGGAAGATGTGGTAAGTAGGAAACTGATAATTTCCAAACAGAAAAATAATAAAGTTAATAAATTTAAGAGCTACTTCTTTCGAAAAATAATAAGATGGGTAAACAATTTTCTAATTTAATAAAGAAAATAACTGTTAGTAGAAATACATAAAATTAGAAAAAATAATAGGAAATGATTATAGATACAAAGACTTCAACAGATCCTAAGAGAGTACTTCAACTCTCTGTAAATAAATTTGCAAACTGAGATGTAATTCATGATTGTTAATTAAATAAAAATTTCCAAAAACAACGCCAGAAGAGATAGAAAATCTAATTAATTCGAAAATATCTTTTCATTATTTTATTCAATATTTTTAAGTGCTCTGTAATGAGAAGGTATCTTCAGATATATAATCTACCATATTTTCATAAATAGAAGTCTGCAAAAATTTCTTGCAAAGCTGAAGTACAACACTCCATAAAGATAGCATACAAAAAAAGGAAACCTGCAGATGACGCTCACTTAGAATATTGACGCAAAATCTTAAATGAAATATCACCAAGTAGAATCCTCTAGCAATGTCTAGGTCATTCAATATTTGGAATTCTATCACTATCTTATTTCAGATCATCATATTAATTAATCAAAAGACAAAAAAATCATGTTATCATCTCCATAAATGTTTAAAAGCCTTTAATACAATATAATATCCATTTCAGATAAAAATGTTAAATACTAAATACTAAAAATAGATACTTCTTAATGTGAATTACACACACATACCCATAGCTATACCTATTTAGATATAGATATAGTAACTACCTAGATATAGAGAAAGAGAGAGAGAGAGAAGATGATGTATGTATGTATGGGTTTATGTAAATATGTATACCAGCCTCTTGGTAAAGCATTGTCTTTAAAACTGGAACAAGAAAGCACGTCCTCTGCCAGCAATATGGAACAATTTATATTGTTCCATAGCTACCAGTCAATCTGATTAGACAACAGAAAAAAAATAGAGTATAAAATTTAAGGAGGCAAAACTATTTTTGCAAGTGATGTCATAGTTTCTCTGGAAAACCCAAGAGAATCAACTAAAAGATACATCACAAATAATTACAGTTAAGTAAAGTAGCTGGGGAAAAAAATTAGTTTTCATATATATAAACAATAATCAAGTAGATGTATTAATGAAAAGTAACTAGGAATCAACCCAATAAGAAAACTTTAAAATGCTTCTGAGGAGCATAAACAAAGACTTATAATATGGACATACAGCTAATCTTGAATAGGAAGACTCAATAATATACAGATATCAGTTTTCCCTAAGTCAATATATTCTAATTTAACGTATTCCCAACAAATATGCAAACAATATTTTTTAACTCCATAAGCTGATTTAGTTCATGAGAAATTTCTAAAAGAGAAAAGCAGTGAGAAACAACAGAACCTAGGAGATATCAAATGATATTAAAAAGCTAACTTAATTACTTAGTGAATCTGTGGATTTATGAAAACTAGATTCATGATTCATGAAGAGTAGGAAGAGTGATGGGAAGAATATTACAAAGGCCAGAAAGAAAGTAGAGAAACAATAATAGCTCATGTGATTTAGAGTTCAGCATAGACCAGGAAATATTTTAAGCCCTGTATAATATTTGCCTTGTATTAAGTTATCAGTAATCCTATGAAACGGTTATTTTTTTTACTGTCACTTAATGGACGAGGACATTGAGGCAGAGAGATTAAATAATTCATTCAAGCTTAAACTATTAGTTAGTGAAGGAGCTAAGGTCCAAACCCAGACAGTCAGACTCCCGAGCCCACACTCTCTAATATTATGCTTACTGAGAGGATTGAGCATAAGATAAAAATATATTTCAAATCGTTGGGGGAAAGGTAGATTATTCAATACATCACATCTGGTTAAAAAATAAAGTTGGATCCCTGCCTCACACCTATTAGGAAAATCAGTATCAAGTAGATAAATATTTCATATTTATCTGAGTGCATGGATTCTCTGTCAAGCATGCACAAGAACCAGGCAGCAGGGCCTGCCTGTGGGAAGAGGACTCTGATGACTAAGGTCCTCGGTGAGGGCGAGATGAAATTTTCACTGCGTGTCTTCTTTTACCTTTTGATGTTTTTACAGGGTACATGTTATTACCTATTCATAAATAATAAATTTAAAACCAACAACTATAAGTGAAGATATTTATTTATCCCCTGCATATTAGTATCTCTGCCAACTGAAGTAAGCAACTTTTGTGAAAACACAAAAGGGAATTCTGAAGTTTAAGAGAAAAGAAAAGAGTGGCAGAGAAAAAAGATGTTCAATAAACAAGTCTTTAGGGCCTAATTTTCTTCAAGTCATTTTATCTTTTAACAGCCTATGAAAATTAACGTCATTTAGAAAATAATACACATTTAAGACAAGAATATCAACAATAGCAATAAGAATAAACACTTAATTGGTGCTTAAAGTTCGTCAGACACTATTTCAAGTGCTTTGCCTGTATTTATTTGTTTAACCTTCACGACTCTCCGTGCTATTACACGTGTATTACAGTCTGCATTTTTCTAAAGAGTAAATCTGAGTTTCCATTTGGTTTGTACCTCACAACATTTCCACCAAATGAAGAGTTATAGAGCATAGTGTAGACAAGGGCAGATGACAAAACCATCTGGCCACGTTTCTACAAGCCAGGCCGAAGGGCAGAGTTTTCCGAGACATCATCACCTCACATACCTGGCATAGTTCCAAAAGCACAAGGCCCTGTACAGGTCACCAGATGATGATGATGGCCCCTGGGGAGGCCTGACCTTGAGCAAAGGTCAACATTCAAGACAATGTTGCTGATGGTGCAATTTCCTGCTTTGAATGCTCCACATTCCTGAGCATTCACAGTGAGGAGGACTTATCCAGGACCATAGACTGAGTACTTGTGGTGGTGGGCTTTTGAAAATGGGGAGGACAATTGAGCACTCTGCTTACAGCTGGTTATTGTCTAGTGGTGACAGTTATCACACAAGGAAAGCTTTAAGCATGGCACTTTGAGAAAATCCCACTCTATATTTTTCTCCACACCTCTGTCCAAAGTGCCTGAAATTCCACAAGGAAGCATTGCTGTCTGCTGTCTGCCAACTCCACTTTTTAAATGAAAATAAAATGAAACCTGTGTATATGTGGCTAACACTAAATAAAAGAGTGAATATTTTAAAAGTGCAAAAGTATAGAAGTCACCTTACCATGCTTTACTTCTAAACTTTACTAGGTCTCTTAATAACTCTGTGCCACCGGGTAAGTTTTCTTAATCTGAGTTTGTTTCCTCATCTGCAAAATGGGGCTACTAATTCTCATTTCATTGGGTTGTTATGAGAATCAAATACAGACACACACACTCCACTTGATACAGAACCCAGTTAATTGCTAAAGCATCCAGTTAAACGTTCCACTAACATCAGTTTCCTCCTACACTTTCCCACTCAATTAACCCATATTCTTGGCAGGCAATGCAAGGGCACGTTGCTGAAACCAAACTTGACCATCTTGCCTGGAACTGGCCCTTTGTGCAGTGACCACCCACACCCTTTTGTTCATTCCACTCCTCTGACCCTTGACCCAGTCGACTCATTACAGTTCACAGTGTGGTGAGCCAATCTCACAGTATAAAGGGATGTTTCCTACCTTTGAAAAAAAATGGGCAGAGAACCAGCAGACTTGTGGTGCCTTCCATTTCCCATCTGTAAATTTCTCAAAATACTTTCCAGTAAGCAGTCTCCTAGGGCTCATAATGTGATTAATAATATTAAGTGTCTCTGTTACCATTAGCAGTTTAGATGAAACAGTGTCTTAAGAATGTACAGTCGTTGAATTATGAATGGGAGGCAGTTCAATCCGTCTTCTTTCTATTCACATACACGCTAGAATCTCAGAGGGGCTACAAGAATCAATTGGTCAGTCAACAGGTGAAAGTTTTGCTTGAATCCAGCAATGAATTCATAGTGCTGCTGTGGTTGAAATCCAGTGTCACCTCTGGAATCTGGAGACCTCAGATCAGCAGGGCCAAAGAGAACGCACATCTCAGAGCAGCTCTTCTTGGGAGCGCTTTAAAACATGACTGTTAGTTTCATCTTTGAAACGCCATTACCATAAAGTTGAATCTTACAGGTATCAGTATGATTTTCTCTCTGCAAACTGGTTTCAATATCACTTACCATGAGGGGGTGGTCATTTTCCAGAAATGTGATTTCTAAACTGCCCAGTCCTGACAGCTGTGCCTGCCCGCCCTCACAGGAATGCTCCAGGCTCCCACTATCATCATGGGAGCCACATGCCCTTTTCCGGGCTTCCACTATTCTTCGTCTACTCCATGTCAGGCAAATTAAAACAGGCAGAGCCAGAGTTCCAGCCACCCTCTTTATCTGCCTTCACATTCCTTCCTCTGCCTATTCATGCCACTGCAGAGGTCTGGACGGGCTTCCTGTAATCTTGGAGGGGAAAATTTCTCCCTTTAGCACAGCTTCTGAGCCTAGTTGTTTTGGGTAACTGACTTCCTCCTCTCTTCTCACTTGAGTTCATCTAGCTTCCTTTGCTCAGCCTGCTAACCCTCCTCTGACAGTGAGGAGTCTCTCCTAAGCCCCAGGATTTCAGTGTGCTCCTCCGTTTCCTGCTGTCAGAGCACAGGATTTCCTGAGCCAGGGATGGATACACAGTTGAGCCACTCCTGGGCTCTCTCCTGACCACACCTCATACGGATCATCTTACTCTCCATAAAACTCATCACATTTATATCCCAGGGCATTGAGAGTGGTCTCTACTTTGATATGTCATTTCCTTCATTGCTCAAAGCTGAGCAAAGCGGAAACCGCTTCATCCTCTGAGTCCGCCAGTGCCTGCTCTCTGTCTTCTGATTTGAGGGTGGTCTTTCCACCTCACTCTCTTAGCTGAAGTATTTAGTTAAAATTAAGGATAAGTTTATAGCTAGAAAAGCAAAAGGTTGCAAGAGATATAATCTTCTAGCTGAAATCTCTTCTGAGTGCCCTAAATATTTAAAACATTGAATAATTCAAAAATAAAAGAGTTGGTAGATATACCTGAATTAGAGTAAGTTCTCTGACCCTTTTTGTTAGTAGACACTTCTAAAACATGAAAATTGCATATATAAGAAAACGCTTGAAGAGTAAAATAGAAAATGACCATAGAGATAAGTCCATTTAAATCTGGGAAGGTAACATTTACCAGAGGAGACTTAAAATAAAATACTAGAGGCTGGCCTGGTGGTGTACACTTTGGCAGTCTGGTGGTGTAGGCTTTGGCAGACTCACTTTCCCAGGCACTTCATGGGTTCAGATCCTGGGCACAAACCTACATACTGCTCATCAAACCATGCTGAGGCAACATCCCACATACAAAATAGAGGAAGGTTGATACAGATGTTAGCTCAGCAAAATTCTTCCTCAGGAAAAAAAAGGAAGATTGGCAATGGATGTCAGCTCAGGGCCAATCTTCCTCCCCAAATAAAATACTAAATTTTTCATAAGGTCCTATAGCAGGAAATCCAGTCCCTTTACTTCCTGCCATCCCACAACCAGTGCCCCTATCTCTGTACCATATATCCTGATAGAGCCCAGAATTGCCAGGTGTTTACTAGCATCTGAAGGCAGGTCCCAGCTTTCCAGCCTTGCTACTGGAGCAGGGACTCAGATGCACCCCTCAAGGTCACCTTCAGTGCTGCTGCAAAGTAACCCTGCTGCCACCAGACAGTCCAAAGAGATCCTCTGGTGGCCACGTCAAGGCCATGAGGCTGAAGCATAATTCAGTTGGTTATGATCAAAGCTGTGGGCCTGAGATTGGCCCCCCACTTCAGTTCCTACCCAGTCTACGGCACTTGGTCAGGCTCGACTCACTCTTCCCGGTACAAGGCTCCCTTAGGGATGTACTGGGGTACATCCAAATGAGCCTGAGTTCAACACTTTAGCGCTCTCAGACTCACTTTCCCAGCACTTCCTCAGGCCACCAGACCACCCCCTGGGTGTAGCTCTCCAGCACTCATGCTCCCGGGGGCTCCGGAGGCTCCGGAGGCACTATCCCTCCTTCAACAGCCAACTCGGTGTAGGAGCCAGCTCAGAAGTTCCTCTCTTTCTACCCTCTTTGGGAACTTATTTGGAAGGATTCACTGTTCTCTCTTGTCTCTGGGCCTTGGTTAAGGACACTGTCTTCATCCAGATTTCTTTAACTTTGAAACTAAGAAAAAGGTTAGAAATCTCCTTGTAGGCATATAGATAACTGTTATTTACAGTTTCGACTGATTGCAACTCAGTGAACAGCCCAGTGTGTTCTAGACCGTGAACTCCCTGAAGGCAGTCTTCTTGACTTCTGTATCCAATGCTTACAGGCCTAGAACAGAAATCATGTTCAGTAAACACTGGTTGGTTGGATCTGGTGTCCAGAGACCATCTTCTCCTTCTCGGTGGCTGTGGTCTCCTCCAACTCTCTATTGGAAACTCCCAACTAATCCAAGCCTCTAGTTCTTCTGGATCCCACAACTCACTTCTCACATCTATTCTAAGCAATACCTTTGCCCTCAAGGCACGCTCCCCTGAAGGTCCTGCATCTGAGTCTTTCTTTGCAGGTGAGGGCAGGCGGGTTGTACTCTGACCTAGGTAGACGGATGCCTACAGGTATCTCCTAAGAGTTAGAAGAAGACAAGCTTTCAGCTCACCATGAAGGTAATGACAGCTTCTCATTACCCCATTTTAATGCTAGATGTGCTGCCTGGATGGACCAGATTGTGCCAGCCCTAAGTCAAGCCACACTGCAACCACCTTGCTTCCCTGCCCATCACACTTTCACTCCCCAGCCTCCGTGCTGTTTGGGGCCACTTCCAGCCCAGCTTCTACTTCCTAGGTTAGTATGAAAAATCATCTCACTTGGCTTGGAGTTACTTTTATTTCTGAAGATCTTCAACAAGATAGGAATGAAAAATTCCTCTTAGTAAACTCGGAAGTTGAACTTGTATATGAAAATTGTATTACTATTGTATATGGCTACTCTTAGCTTGAGGGGGACCTAGGTCAACAGATAAACATTGTTCAGGGGCCGGCCCAGTGGTGCAGCGGTTAAGTGCACACGTTCTGCTTTGGCGGCCTGGGGTTTGCCGGTTTGGATCCCGTGTGCGGACATGGCACTGATCGGCACGCCATCCTGTCGTAGGTGTCCCACATATAAAGTAGAGGAAGATGGGCACGGATGTCAGCTCAGGGCCACTCTTCCTCAGCAAAAAGAGGAGGACTGGCAGCAGTTAGCTCAGGGCTAATCTTCCTCAAAAAAAAAAAAAAAGAACATTGTTCAGACGTCCTGGGATTTGGTGTGAAGTCAGAGTCTAAATCAGGGACTGTATTTCATAATACTGCTACCACAAGTGATGGGTCACTTAGGGTTAGTTTGAATTGCTCTGTAGTCTAAGAAGGCCTCTGGGAAGTATTGTCCCTCTCAGTCTCACAAGCACATGAATAACACTGCCAACTGTAGCATCATTTTAAAACAGAAAAGATACAGCTCCTCACTCCAAGAATTTGACATGAAACACAGAAGAGAGAAAAAGAATTTTAAAATAAGATATTGTGTTCACTTATGACATTAGAATGGAAAAAGAAAAACAAAACAAAACAAAACCCAAACAAATATTAGTCATGCAGTAATTGAAAAAGCCAGGCTTTTATGTTGCTGAGCATCAGTAAATTTCTAAATAATGCCATCCTATTAGCCCAATGGCCACCACGCTCTTGTCAGTGAGAATATTTATTCCTTTTTGAGAAGTAAAGGTTTCCTAACAAAGGGCATAGGATTGAATGATATCGCTTTGTCTCCACCTGCAGGAATGCAGAAACTGAACTCCTTTTTGTTATCTGAAAACATGTAAGGCCTCTAGGATCACCATTAAAAAAGTGAGGTATAATCAGTACTCACGCTTTATTATACATTCTTCTATAACAAAATAATAATTAGATCAAAACAGCGGCAGTTAAAAGAAAGACGTAATGAATGTGGACCACTATGCTTATTTTTATAACTTTTTACTGAACTATAATACACATAGAGAAAAGTTCATAATCATCAACGTAGAGCTGGATGAACACAGTGAACACACTGTGGAACCATCATCCAGATCAAGAAACAGGACATCAGCAGCACTCTAGAGGCCCCCTCACAAACTGCACTTATTATTAAAATCAGGATTTAACACCTCAGTCTTTAACCTACCCATCAGTATATCCTAAAGGAGAAAGGAAGCCATAGACTGCAGTCTGGTCCAGGAATTATGAAGACGGTCACTTGCCCTGCAGTGATGGGAAGAAGGAGGCAGCTCCCAGACTCTCTATGGTTCCCTTCTGACCCCGTGGCTCCAAACACAATCAGCTCATGCTCATGTTCAAGGACAGGTCCAGTCCTTTCTTCATTAAGCTCAGATTCTGTTGTAAGATTCAGTTCAGATGAAAATGAAGCAGAGACTGAGGGTTGTCCTCACCAAAACCCATTTCTCGTGTCCTTCCTGCAGAACCTTGGCACACGGCACTGGGGGAGGGCTCTAGTCTGATCCAGACAAGAGTGAAGGTACCCACAGTGTACACAACCAGCACATCCAACATTCTACATCCACACCAAGTAAGAAACTAAACTCATTTGCTTATGGCCCAAACTACACCTTCTAACTAAAATAAATCTGCATCTGTTTTGGGTTATTCCAAGCTGCCCATTGTCCAGTGTCTTGAAACTATTATTTCATAAAGTTTTTTGGATTTTGGGTTGTTTCAGTCAGAAGGGTACATCCAGTCGTGTTACTCCATCTTGGCTAGAAGCAGAAATCTGAAGACTTCACTCTGACAGTCCTCTGGCCTCTTGAGATGAACAAGATTTCTAGAAATACAAAGCATTTGATTATTCTTATGCTTTGCTATATAATTGGTACTGCTTTTTTCCTTTACCAAATATGTGTGGTTGGTTCTTTTGTGACCACAAAGTCTGTAGATATTTTCAGACTTAGATTTAAAAGCAATTAACAATCCAGTCTCCCACTGATTCAGCTGGGGAAGAAGAAACTCACATCTTAATGTTAGGAACCCAAGGGAAAAGGAGACAAGAAGAGAGGAAAAGTAGAAAGGACATTATAAAACTTAACAAAATATGACAGGCTTTATTTTCTTTCCGAAGCATTTGTTAAAATAGTTTGTTAGACTATTTCCAATATTTGTTAAATTTATTGCAAAAATATATTTGGAAATTTGTCACTTAAAGAGTTAAGCCAGACTCCATGGGGGGACTTGGGAGGCCGATGACCCTGCCAGGTGCTTTTGGTCAAAGGGAGGTAACAATGTGTCTACTACACACATATTGTGGGCACACTTCAGCTATTCAAACCCAGAAAGAGGAAATGGGGGGAGGGAGTGGGGGAGGGATGAGGCTTAGAAAATGAATAAAGAGAGAAAATGGCCCAAAACTCTCTGCTGTGGCTCTTCATGTGATGAAAGCCTGCATTGTGTGAAGCTGCGAGTCAAAATAAGAAGCTTATTCAGCTATCGCAGACTGCATCTAAAATATGAAATAGTTCTATTACAGCCGTTTAGCTTCTCATTCTGGAAAAAAATGTCCTCCTCATTAGCGACCACTTTTTTCTACCATACAAAGTCATTTCATATTTTCAGGGGAAAAAAAACTTAATTTTTTTTAAAACTTCTCTTTAACCGGTCAACTGAATTTGCACATTCCAGTGAATAGGGAGGAGCGTTTGGACCTAAATGCTTGCCCAAAGAATCTTCCGACCCTCTCCTAAGCGTCCGTGGATTATGTGGGAGCAGCCTCACCTCCTCTTCTCTTCTCTAAAACTGCTCCCCTCTGCGTCCTGTCCCCACCCCCCAGCTCCTTCACCGCCATCTATTTTCCTTGGATGAGAGCCTCACAGTGAATAGGAAACATTTTTAAGAGGGGGAGGAGGAGCTGTGAAAGAGGTTTAGAGGCCAAATGAGGCCCTTGGAGGAGAAAGAATTCAGAATCGCTGATATAACTCAATGGCATTCACTGTTGCAGAAAGTAATGACTGCTTTACTTACTTAGCGGCAGTTCACTTCGTGTCCTAGGCTAATTGGGGACCATTTTCCAAGAAGAAAAGCAGGGTAGGTGGTTCACAGCCACGCATCTGTGCATGGTGCTGAGAGCCATCCGCCTTTTCTTGTGCGGACTTTTGTGCAAGGAAAAGGCTCTTATCTTTGTTTCTCTGCCTGGTTCCTTGTGTGGCATTCTTTCATAGGAATAAACACAAGGAGAAATTAGATGGTTTGTAATCCACTTTAAAAAGGCCAATTTTGCCTGAAAAATATGTGCTATAACTTGATCGTAATATTCTACATCCACATATACTCAGACCTCCCTAAGTAATCGAGTGTACATAAAATGTCCAAATATTGATCCTGAAGCTGGGTCTTCTGTTAAGTTAGCTGAAAGTGTAACGCCTTGAGAAACTGTGGGGTCTCTTTTCTCATTTCTTTCATATTAATATGGATTCCTGGCCAGAAATAGTGATTTTCATGTGTTGTATTAAAATCTATAAATTACTTCACCCTGGATACTGCCTTTGAATGGAAGAAACGTTTCTTTCAGGGAAAGGTCAGCCACCAAGGCATGCATGCCAGAGAGTGACATTTGTGTTTCCTGGTGGTCTTGCCTTCCATGGAATCAGCCACTGTGTTGCATTATACACTCAAAAGCAAAGTTCTGAATTTTTAACTGTAATTTGGTGAGATAACAAGACTTGATAGATTCAGACACCCTATCAAATTTCTTCTTTTCTCTTTTTGAAGGCAAGTTTGCTGGTGTGAGGGCTGGAACTGTGAGGAGCAGGCAGTGATTCTGGTTTCTGCTCTGAATCCAATGGATTTTTAAGTAAAAATTCAAAGCTTTCTCCTCATTCAACTTCCTGACACATGCTCTTGGACTATCACTGTGAATTTTGACTGCAGCAGATGGTAATTAATAGCCCTAAGATCCTACATGGGTTAAAATTCTGTTCATTTTTGGCCATGAGAAAGTTTCTGACAATTTAGGAAATACTGTGACTTGCTCATGGTAGGCACCTAATAAATATTTATTATTTTATTTAATCTAGGATAATATCTCTAAGGACTATTTGGTAGCCATATTCTTGAACATTCCTGCAATATTTGTGCCTGACAGCTCAGTTCTCAGAGGTGGTACTGTGGTGGGGATTCTGAAGTGATTTCTGGCCCTGGATCTCTTTCCTATGATGTCAGAGACACAGCTTTCTGAGGCGACTTAAGGACAGAGCCCTGGAGAGGCCATTGCTCAACGAAGCCACTCTAAGAATCAGAAAGGATGTATTCAAGGGTTCTTGGATGGCTGCTGATGGCTCAGCTGAGATTTATATCTCTGATTTCAGCAGGACGCTTGGTGCCTTTGGTCTTCCTCACCTCCATGCCACTGAACCTGAGAAGTCACATAGTCTGGCTGGCACCTTTCCAGACACTTCCTCTGGTGAGAAAAGAATAAGGAGGCTTTATAACAAGGAAGAAAACAGGCTGCCTGGATCCCCAGCCTAGGCAAGAACAGTATCCAGGTTCATCAAAAACCAACAGGAGGGTGTGGAGATAACTCTGTTGCTCATAGGAATGGTCAATTAAAGGGAAGCCCATGACTGACGCCAGCATGTATTCTTCTTGCCTACAGATTAGCTCCATTACAGGCCAAAGAGGTCTGGAACAGAGTTAGTAATCGGCATAACAATTGCTAATACTCAGTGAGCACTTATTACGTATCCTGCACTGTTTTCAGGTGTTTACATTAATCCATTTTACTCTTACAACAACTCTATAAGGCAGATACTAATATTATTTCTTTTTTACTGACAAAGAAACTGGAGTACAGAGATTTTAAATAAATCACTCAAGGTCACACAGGGTGATAGTGTAAAATTGTGTGCACAATTCTTCAAAACACCTCTCTTCAAAGAGTAGAGTATAATTCTCCTCCTTCCTTAATTTGAATCAGAGTTAGAGATTCAATTGTAAGGAACAGAATGCGGTGGAAGTGATGGCCTATGCTTCCTAGGCAAGGATAAAAGACATTGCCCCTTCTTCTTGGCTCTCTCTTGGATTGCTCACTCTAGCAGAAGCCAGTCGTCACGTCTTGAGGACTCTCAGGCAGCCTGTGGAGAGGTTCCCATGGGAGGACCAACAACCAGTACAAGTGTACCCCCCATGAAAGTGAACCACCCTGGAAGTGGGTCCTCCTTCCTCAGTCAAACCTTCAGATGACAGCAACCATATGATAGACCCTGAGCCAGAACTGCCCCACTAAGCCACTTCTAAATCTCTGACCTACAGAAACTGTGAAACAATAAATGTTTATTGTTTTGACCTAGTATGTTTGGGGTAATTTGTTGTGCATCAATAGATAGCTAATACACACAGCTTGTAAGTGTCAGAGCCAAGATACCAACCCAGGGGGTCTGAAGGCAGAGCCCAGTTTACCACTATACCGTTCTGGCTCTGTTGATACAAAGGAGATTATTTGATAAGCTCAAATTTTGAGGAAAAGTGTTCAATAATTGAGAGGACTATTTCATCCAAGCTGCATGAAATTCTGATGTGTTTGTAGACACTCAGAAATCCAATGATGGTGATAAACACATCAGTCACTCCTTTCCTTGGAGAATGTTGGTTGAAGCCTTTTGCCCTATCCTGCTTTTTCTAGACTCAAGGCAGACATTACCTTTTATGAGCACATTACTTCAGACAAGACTGGTACAATATAATTAATCCAATTACAGCTTCCTTTAGTGCCATTTCTATCCTGAGGATACACCATAATCACCATAACCAAATTGGATATGTATCAAATCTATTGACTTCAAGTCTTAGCCCTCTTTTATCATCTATTATTTTTAGGCTGGGAGGAAAATATAAACAACTCATCTCTTAGGATCACTTATGCAAGAGGTTACTTCCCATTCTGTGTTGGTTAGGATTTAACTCTCAGAAGTTTGACTCTCTGCTGCCACCTTGTTGATACAATAAACGCTAATGCCCATAGCCTGGGCTTTGCACAGAGCGGATGTTCAGAAAGTGGTAGTTCTTGTCTCTCTCCCATCACTCCCCACCTATGCTATTAAGAGAAAGTTAGTCTTCCTCAGAAGTTGTTAGACAGTTGTCAGTAAATAACCACCAACGGACAGAACCCCCCTGGCTGCAGCAAACATGTGTTCCTCACTATCCACTCTTCAGTACCAAGGTACCGGGAACTTCCATTCAGAGATTCAGAAGGTAAGTAACTTCCCAACTACTTAGGGTCAAGGGAGACAGATGGCCTTAAAGATACTCCAGCCAAGAAGAGCTAACCTGACCCTGGAATCCCAACACTCATCATCTCTCATCAGGACAGATGCCACGGTCACAGTCTCTCTGCCTTCACTCCTGTATGTTATCCATATGGCAGCCATGTCACTCCTATTTTAAATCCACAACAAAGTCTAAGTTTCCCAGCAAGTAGTACAGAGCTTCCCATAATCTGACCCTGGCCTACCTTATCTCCTAACAATGTTTTTCAACTTAATAAGACTGAACTCTATGTAATTTCTTGAACAACCATCTTTTCCAATTCCACGCTCCCCTTCTAACTCTTGAAGCATTCAGCCTAGAGTTCACTTTACCTGGGATAGTACCCTCCCACTGCACCTGACCTCTGCCCTTGCCCCTTCCTCTTCATTGCTGGAGTGGATCCTCTTGCCCTGAGCATGCTATGTGGACATTATCTGTTTGAATGCTTGTCTCCCTCAGTACATTATAAGCTCTTTGACAACAATTACAGGATCATATTTAACTTTGCATTCCTGGTGTCTGGCAAACAGTAGGTGCTTGACAAATGAGATAATAATGTACAGAAAGTATTTAGCCCAACACCTGACATAGTAAGTGATTGATTCATGTTGTTGTTGCTGTTGTTGTTAATTCATTGAATGGAACCAAAGGTTACTGCTCACCTATCCACAAGCAAAAAATATTTGTTTGCTTTCTTCCCGGCAACAACTAAAGAGAGAAAGGTTGAATGAAAAGAAAGAAACATAAAACACACGTAGAAAACAATGAAGAATCTCAAGACTCTAAAGATAAGCAATTAAATAAGCTAAATCAAATGAGATTAATGAGAAAATTAAACAAAGCAAGGGGAATTTGACAAACTTTCCTAGCAGGCCAGAGAGTCTCCACTAGGAAAGTAGCTTTGAGGGAAGTGGTAAATTCCCTATAATCTGAGTCACTAAAAACTAGACCAGACAAACCACTTAAAAGTATACAGCAGGAGACATCAGGGTACCGGCTGAGTTAGTGGGCTTTTTCATCTTTAATTTCTCTGATTCATTCACAAAATATTTGTAATAAGGCTGCAAAACATTTGTTACATCTTGCGCCTTCATTTTTCCGAGGGAAAAGTGCACAGTATTAGTATTTACTTAGCTAACATTACCAAGCAAGAGGACTATGCAACCCCAGACTGGCTAATATTTAACAATAACATTGGAAAAGCTAGAGACTGCCATTTTACTGGAAACTTTTTTGACACAACCTGATTATTTTGATTAGGTCTATATTGGAAAAAAAATCTTGGGGCAGATTGCTACTGGGTGTTTGTTGATTTATTCTTTGAATAAAATTGATCAGAATATATTTTCTTAAAATAACCACTCATGACACACAAGATGTACTTTATTTCTCCTGCCCCCTCACTGCCTCTTCCTCCTCCTCCTCCTTCCTCTGCCCATTTTTTCATCTAATAGTTCCTAGAAACAAAGGCAGACACTAGAATAAAAGAGCTGATATTACCATTCTCTTGCAGTTGTTTTCTTTAGCTTTATGAATATAGTCATATTTTCCCAACTCTTTGTTGATCAGAATTTTGCCGAAAAAACATCTTTGAGAAGTCTCTCTGAAAAGATTGTTTTAGAATATTTCCAGCTTTCACTTCAGCTGGCATCTGGATGTTTTGTTTTGTTTTGATGTATTTAAAATGTAATACTACATTAAAAAATAAGTTATTAGGGTTTTTTGAGCCACCTGAGCATGATCTTAGGATGGTAGAGGTGAGTGGGAACAGGGAGCCTCCAGTTCAACCCTCTTGTTTTAGTGATGAGGAAACCAAGCTCCCAGATGCATTACAGGGTCACAAAGCTCATGTGGCAAAGCCAGGACCAGAACCCAGATGTCCTCATTCTCCACTTAGAACTTTTTCCTTTATACCTAGGACTAAGTGGGTAGAGACAATCGAGTTGTGTGTGTTTTTTTCTTTTTCTCGAATCTAAATTTCAGCAATGTAACTATAATGAAAATAAGAACAGCTAATATCCAATGAATGCTAATTGTGTGCCCTGCATTATTTTGCAATATTTATGTGTCTTAGTTTATTTGAGTCACAAAACCATTATCTCCATCTTACCAATGAGGCACAAAAAGGATACATTACTTTCCCAGGGTAATGCGCCTTAGGTAACAGATGATAGAGATAGGATGGGACACCAAGGCCTCAGCTCCAGAGCCCATGCACCCAACCATTACACCTGAAGGCCTCTCAGCAAAAGCAGACCTTCCCTCCAGGGCTGGGAAAGCAATGGAAACGCATATTCCCTTGTCTGAGTGTTGATATTTTAATGTCATTATTGTGGCTTTGCATTTTGGTAACCTCTATTTTATGTAATCATTACAATGAATTTGCAATCTCATTCCCTTGGAATTTTCTGAATATAATCACATTGATTTTGCAATAATGTAAAAATATGACCTTTGCAAATTTTGCCTCTTTGTAAACTACCTAGATGTAAAAATATTGAAGTTTGCCCTAAACCACTGATAAAAGTAAAATAATTATAGACAAGATTTACAAAGAAACCAGTATAAAAATCCATAGAAGTGAAAAGAAATTTGTTAATATCTACGACCACAAATCAAATAGAAGAGCTTTGAGCATAATGTAAGTTGTACCAAATGCTAAATATAGTTCTCAGATTTCTTCAAAACCACATTTAATGAGTATCTTACATGCTGTCCTGAACACCAGAAACTATTGGCCTAACAATTTATAAAAAATTACTTTCTACCAGCAAAAAGAAGCCTTCAAAATGTACATTACATTTATAAAGTTATAAAATTATATGAAGTTTGGGAGAGAATAGATAACACAGAAGACTTTGAAAGTTACAACTAGTCTCCTTTGGCAGATGTGAACCTGGGGCTCATGGTGGTCATTCTAGAAATAGCATGCTCTTATTTGTCCTATTAATACAGACAGGGAGGCCACTGGCTGGGCCATTCCCTACAAATAGATCATCCTGCTCTGTGAAATAGGGGACCGCTCTGGAGCCTGGGCACCCAGCACACACCACACACAGGTGGCTTTCCACCCAGCCACTTTACACTAATCGACCCAACCTTCTCACAGCCTTCATGTTCTCTTGTGTGATTAATTTTTGGGTTCATTTCAGCCAATAGTTAGATATCATGGGGCAAACAAAAATGTCAGTAGATTTATAATTTCCATTTCCATCTGGACTAATTGAGAATAGCATGATAGGTTTTACACAGGCTAACACAGCATTTCTTATTCTAAGGACTGTATTCACTTTTAAATAAGCAGTTGATTATTAAGTGGATGGAACTTAAGTCATAGGAAAGAATGAACCTATTTCCACAAAACTCCCAGCTTTGAAAGAATGCTGATCGAAGTCAGGCTGGTGCAGAATTTCTACATTCCCTTGACTACTCTAATGATAACTGATAAGTGATAGTGGCCCAGCTCTTCTACTGACTGGTACTGCCTATCTAAAATCAGATAATCTTCAGTTCAGAGTTTTTGTGGTATTTTGTTTTCCTCCTGTTGTAATCAAAGCAGAAGTAGAAACAGATAATCAACTTCTAATTATTAAAAATCATGGTGTCCCAGCTTCTTTGGTCATTAATGGAAAAATGTATAAATGGCATAAAAATCTCTTTCTCTCTGTCAGAAGCCTCACAAACAATGTCCAGTGCTCAAGGCTCTCACTGTTAGGGGAATCCAGATCACATGAAGCGCTCTCCCTTCAAACAGCCGAGGAGGGCCATCTGGAAAGTGTGCATTGCTACTTCAATCCAGGCCTAAGCCTCTTCCCAAGAAACAAGTATATGTAAATATCCCAAATGAGCTGCACCCTGGGAAGACCAGTCTCCTTCCTGTGGTTGCCTTGGAGACAGGTTTGCTGTTTTTCCATTCCTGGCATTAGGATGGAGGGAGAGTGGAGAGTTAAGAAGAGCAGAGGGTGGATAGAACTGGCTTTGATCCCTGCTCTGCCACTGGGGAAAGTCCCTCAATGCTCAGGCCCTCCTGATTCTCATCTGAAAAACAGGAATACTGATGTCTGCCTTGCGGGACTGATGTGAGGGTGAGACATAAAATATACAAATTGCCTGGCCCGAAATTGGTGATCCAAAATGGCAGGTGTTTAGAAGGAAGACAGTCCTCAGGACAGCGACAGGAGTGCAGTCCTTACCAGCTGGTAACTGCTCTGGGACTAGAGCCTCTAGCTGGAGGATTTGGATGCTTAGGAAAACCCTTCAGTTCCCCAGCAGTGGCACAAGAGCCCAAGGCAAGTGGAAGAGGGGTGTTTTTCAGATTTTCAAGGAGACCACAGGTGAGTCAAATGCTTGTTTATTTGAATTGTCTGTAACAGGTTAAGAACTGAGCTCTCAGGCCAGGAAGGGGAGTCACAGAGGGTCCCTGAGCCAAGACAGATGATAAATGATGTAACACCACCATGCCAGAGAGTAACTTTAGGAATGTCTATTTCAGGTGCTTATTGAGAACGCCTCTGAATTTCAACGACCAAGCCAGTTCAACTAATATTCAGGGGCTGGTGTCCCTGCAAAGAGCCCAAAGTGAGGGCCAACTCCTCCCTCATAATGCAGAGCTGAGGAAATAAAGGCTACAAGCTCCCTGAGGGCAGGAACCATGTCTGGAAGGAAAGAAAGGGCCAGTGGGGTTAAATTTACTCCCCCAAGGGAGTAGCCCAAATCGGGGGTGAAAGCATGACTGGTCTCCTGCAGAGGCCAAAACCTGGACCCATGCAATTTCTCAACTCTGTGCTCCAGGGTCCAGTCACAAGCTCGCTGTGATGACCAAGCGACAGGAGTGAGCAGCAAGGCAGGGTCTCACTGGGGAGACCTGGGGAAAGGCTGAGGCTCACCCCACATATAACTCCATCTCAGTACCACTGGGACAAACACACCTGGCTGGTCTTATCCAACATCAAGATGGTGGGACACAAAGAAGTGCTTGGAAATCTTGCAGTGCGACTTGAGTGTGGTAAGCGCCTTTCAGTATCTGTGGGAAATAAGATCTAACAGATCTGTTGATCTGTTGTCTGCTGAGTGATACTCAGAGCATTGCCCACGAGTTGTTGGGAATTCGGTGGTTCTCACCAGTCAACCTCGTGTGAGCGACCCCAAGCGGTAGCCGTACCTTCTTCTTGCTTGACTGTGGGGGTGGTGGCATTGTGCAGCATAGCCTTACCTGTGCCCGCACTGATTTGAACTGCTGCTACTTATGACATGAGGAGCAGTTAAGGAGGAGAAGCTAATGCTTGAGCCCCAGAGAATGCAGAATGTTTTTTAGTGAAAGTGAACACTCAAAAGACGATTAATACTATCAAGTGAGGTCTTGTAGAAACAAGAAGACAATGAGGCAGAAGCTCTTGTGAAAAAGCCTCCCAGCCATAAAGAGTATAGTAACTACTTACTTCAGTTATTACTAAAATTTTCAGTAATTACAACTTGATTGGAAGAAATTAAAGCCTGTGATCGTAAGCCTTTTTCATTATGAATTAGTCTTTCACAATTAATTCTTGAACTGTTCCTCTTAAAGCAACTTTGACAGTGAACTTTGTTCAGTATTCTAACTAATGGCTATATCTACTTCTAGAGACAAAATGGACTTTTTCTTATTTTTAACATAATCAAGCAGATTATATTAAATAACATAGAAAGGAAAAATGAATAAACACACACTATAGAGCATAATACAGTAAGACAAGGTGAAGTAGCGGGGAAAAAAGCACTGGATCCAGTGACAGAAGATTTGGGGTTCAGTCAAGCTTCTGTCACTTACATAAGACAAGTCACTTAGTTGTCTCTAACACTCAGTTTCTTTATATGTACAAATGGGAATAGAAATACCATTTAACTTTGAGGACCTCAGTGGAGAGACAAATGACAGGCCAAACAGGAATAAGCTTTGTGAAAACCCTATACTAATGTTACTGCTCCTAGCATCACTATTTATTGTCTCTAAGGGCAACCCGATCAATGTAAGGGAGTCTTGGTGTAGCTTGGGCTGTCTTATGGGGCTCTGAGGGCAATGGCATTCCTCTGACAGCCCAAAGAGAAAATCCTTCTAATATGTACAAGATAACAGCAACAGTGGTGGGTGTTAATTAGGTAAATTACCTAATTACCACGTAATGCAAACCAGAAAATGTTTATACCTTCTGATATCTTACTGATTTCTCGTTTTCTTTGCAGGACAGAGTTAAATCGTGAACGGTACTAAGTAGCAAATATCCTAAACAGCAGCACAAGGAAGTTTGGCTAGCCGCACCTGGCAACGTTAAGGCACTTGGTTGCTGGGGGATGCTGCATTTTTGTAAGGCAAGGAGCTTGCCAATGTGACCACTAGATATTAGGTACTATATGTACTCAAGTATTTCCCCTCACTTTATGGATGAGAAAACTAAGGTTTAGAGGGAGCCCCTAATTTTTCCAAGGTCCCACAGCCAACATCTGGAATTCATATCCAAATAATGCTCTTAACCATTATGTTACATTAGACATAGAATACTGTGGGAATCTGGAAAATTGCCAAAGGTGCTGCCTGGCTGGAGGGGCTATGAGTTGGTTCAACCATTTTGGAAAACAATTTGGCACTCTCTTATAATCTTGAATATTCTCATACTCTACAACCCAGAAATTCCACTCCAAGGTAGAGAAACTCTCATCCATTTGAGCTAGTGTGCATACACAGAAATGGTATGAAAGTGTTGTTCGTAATGCAAAACAAAACAAAAAATCTAGAAAAGCCAACAAGTTCATTTGACAGGAGGATGGATAAATAACTTGACACACAATGGGATATTGTGCAGCAGTGAAGATGAATGAACCACAGCTCTATCCAGTTGCAGAGATGAATCTTTAACATTACACTGAGCAGAGAAGAGTTAATTAAAGAAAGCTACCTATAGAATGACACCACACCAACAAAAGCAAGAAAAACCAACAAATAATGAATAGGAATACATACATATGTGATAAAACTTTTTCAAAAATCAAGTGAAAGCTAAGGACAAAATTCAAGCAAATGGTTCCCTCCGAGGGTAAGCAAGGGTGGGATAAATACCACAGGTAGATGCAAAAGTATTGGGAATATTCTAGTTACTAAGGTGGGTGGTAAGTCCATAGGTAACTGCCTTGTTATGCTTTGTGCTGCCATATAAATTAGATACATTACTTTGAATGAAGTAGATATCTCATAATTAAAACTTTTTTTTGGAAAGCGACCACTGGGACTTAACTGCAAAGTTAGGGTGGGTATACAGGAGCCTCTGCCTTCCAGCCCCACCCCTAGGCACCTAGAACCTAGATGACTAAAAATAAAAAACATCAGACCAAGTTTCTTTTTCTGGCCCTTCCAAGCTAGAAGGCTACCTGGGGCTCTGGGGCCCAGATAAACAACCCTGCCAGCAGAGCAAGGCAGATGAGAAAGATTTAGGCCACCCACACAGCAATCAAGAGCTCCACTGGGTGGGCCAGAAATTGCAATTGTGCCTGCCCTGTGGCAGCACTACGCCACCTGTGGAGAGCAGCAGGGGCAGCAGGAGTGTCAGTGTTCCAGGCCTGGCCACCCAGCTGCCCCCAGGGGCCCGCAAGTGAGTGCTAGTGAGACATCAACACCAGGCGCTCCAGCTGAGGCAATTTAAGTGAGTGGATAATTGCACATAATAGAGGTAAAATATAACTGCCTCATTAAAATGGGTTTCTAAATCTCATTGTGTGCGAGTGTAAGAGAGAGACAGAGACATGCGTGTTAAACTGCAAGAAAACGCAATTGCATAAATGAATGTGAGCGGGAGTGATCTGAGAGTGCCTGACTGTGCCACCTAGATAGAAGGAGCACCTGGATACTTAATGGACCCTCTGAACAACCTGTGAAATCCGCTGCTTGTGGCTGCTCTTGTGCAATGATGGCTCAGAGTTAGGATTCACTAATGGCAACCAGGTCTCATCTCCTGCTGCAGAGTCTCCATCTTGGAAGATAAAGCTCTATTTTCTAAGGAAAGATCTTTTCTGTCCCTTAGCTGTCTCTAAAGTTCAGCCTGCCACGGCTACCCAACAAGCTGTACAACTGGCACTTTTCATGCTTGGTTGCCTTCATGGCAGAACTCAGAGTTGGAATTGGAGCTGTCTGCTTGTGTGACTGGGAAATCTAAGAATCTGAGAATGACTCCAGGGGGAAGTAACCCCAAGCAACAGCAAAAGCTCTTGCCAACCTGTCAGGGAGCCCTCCAAGTCACATCTTCCCCCCATCTCCAGGAAGTATGCACACGACCAGGCTCTGCTTAGACTCAGTAAACCCTCTCACCATAACACACAGAAAGATAATGCTCTTCTTCCCTCACAGGTGGTGCACCAACTACAACACTTCCTGTTACTGCACCTCCGTTTCCACCCCTAAAATTGCCAGTGCCTTATATAAGAGCTCCTAAAGGGAGAAAATCTCAGCTACTCACCTTCTTTGGAAAATATTTCAGGAAAATCAGTTATTTCTGAAAATAACTCTGAGCTCTTATTACCCCAAGAGCCACAAGTGGTCATGCCTCTCTTTGTTCTCATTTCTCACATGCACTCAACCTGGCAATTAGCACAACTTCGTCTGGAAGGAGCAGAGTTAAGTTTTGTCTCAGAACGCTTGCACATTAAAATGTCAGGACTAATGAGTTATTTTCTTTTCAGTATTAGAAAGCAGATAAACATTAACAATCTGGTGTCAGTTAGCTTCGCTAACAAGACCCAAAACCGGCTTCAGAATCCACAGTCCAGAAGTGTTTATTTTAGGCACGGAGATGGAGACAGGGGATAGAGGAGGGAGGAGAGAGAAGAGGGTCGCATACCCCAGCCCCGACCTGTGCACAGAACACCGATGGGGCCCATCGCGCAACCAGCCTGCAGGGCTCACCTCCGAGGCTAAGCCCCTGACTTCAAATGCAGATTTCACTTATATGGACAGATTCATTTCTGTGCATGATTAAATACTCTCTCGATTCCTCAGATAAGTTCAGAAGTGCAAAAAAGGAGCAGGATAAGCTTTTTAATTACAAGCAATTCAGCCTGGCAAATAGAACTCTCAACCTGTCCAAGCCCTGGACTGCAGAACCTCGCCAAGAGCCCCATCTGCTTCTTCTGTGGGAGCTCGGGAAGGCGGGTGCTGCTTCAAGTTCCCACAGAGAGAATCAGAAAATCTTGGACCAAATGCTTAGCTCTCATAAATAAAGAGCCTCAGTTCTGGATAAAAGTCAAATTGTTAAGATATTGCACTATACTGGTTTTTTTTTTGGCGGGGGAGGGGTGGGTTGTGGGACAGGGCAGGACGGAGAAATGACAGAAGCAGACTTCAGCTCATCCTGATAAAATTTGGGAGTTACAAAGGCTACTCTTGTTCCCCCAGGTCTTCCTGGGCGCAGGCCAGGGGCGCCTGGATGTCCAGAATGTCCTGAGTGGGTCTCCCTAGCCCACGCCAAAGCCCAGTGTCCTTGAGCGCCAGGATCCTCCAGAAGCCTCAGAATGGAGCCCCTGAAATGTTATGAAACAGGAATTGGCAACCCTTTCCTTTGAAGCTGCCAAGCTGGAGAAGGGGCTGTGGGGGGCGGAGGCATAGGAAAGGTGAATGCAATGTGTCAGCTGGGTGTCATGACTCAACTCGTAAGGTACCCCCGACTGTGCTCCCACTGCTCAAGTGGCAGGCAGATGGAGGGCAGAAGGGCAAGAAGGGTGGGGACAGAGGCAGCCCTGGGGAGAGTACCTAGAAGCCAGCAGTGGCCGGGTGGCAGCTGCTGAGACTCAGCCAGGCTGGCACAGCTATCAGGAAGCATGGAGTGCCACCCTCTGGTGAGTGAGCCAGGGGTTGGTTGCTAAATCCCGTAACAGAACCCTCCCTCCAGGCACTTGGCATTTAAGCCTTAATGGTTTTGGCACTTGGCCTAATTGCTCAGAACATGTGCTCGGTTAGAGAGTAATTCCTTCATCACGCTCAATAAGTATCTGCACACAGCACAGAAGCTGTGATATTTTTATTCCAATAATTCCTTTGCCGACCACCAAAATTCTATGAAAACTCCTCAGGAGCTATTGGACAAAAACCAAACTGAGTTTTACATTAAGTTTACGCTTCAGATTACGGATGGTTTTATAAACAGCAGAATATCCACCAAGCAAGAAAACTGCCTCATTTTGTTCAAGAAGCTATCCAGAAGGAATGTTGCAACATTCACTGATAAAAAGGATTCGCATTTTACAATCTCAAAAAATTGGAAGCTGGAAATCAATGTGACATACTTGCTTATACTTGTTAACGCGATTATGTACCATACCTCACTTTGAGACGAGGTCATTTCAGTCAATGAAATCAGATTATCTCTACCATATAAAACACCAAGACCTCTTAGAGATTAGAGTCATAGGCTAGTATTCAAAAATCAGTCAGAGTCAACAGAATCCAAGTAACCTACCCGGGCTTTGAGAGAGAAGGACAGAAGTGAACAATATGAATGGTACCTCAATATGCTGTGAGGATTTAGCTTAATTCATCACGAGACCAAAGTGACTGGTGCTGCCAGTAGTTCACATATCACTGATTGGCTTAACTGGTAAGTCTACGGTTTAGTTTTACAACTGTGGAGGAAGACAGAGAGAGAGGGATGTCAACGGGGCATGGCAGAAGGAAATCTACCCTCAGCATCAATTATTCTTTTTAAGAAACATTTTATTGCCTCACTACCTTGCTAAAAACTTTAATAGGAAAAATGCAAATAACATACTTCTAAGTAACTAATGGTTCAAACAAAAAATCATAATGGATAAAATTTAAATATCTAAAAAAAGCCTCAAAATAGATAAGGCAAAAACTGACAAAAATAAAAATATAAGCAAATCCACAATCTTAGTTCAAAATTTTAACAAGTATCTCTCACTGGCTGATACAACGTGCAGATCAAAAATCAGAATGACTACAGATGATTTGAATAAGTTTAACAATATTTATCCTTTTAACATACATAGAGCACTGCACCCAATAACTACCGAACACATTGTTTTCAAGTACAAAGAGATCATTCACTAAAATAGACCATATGCTGTCCCATAAAACAAGTATGAACAAATATATAAGGATTAATATACAATATATATTTTCTGGCTACAGTGGAATTAAGGTTGAAATCAATAATAAAAAGATAACAAGAAGATCTTCATATGTTTGCAAATACATTTCTAAATAATCCATGAGTCAAAAAAGAAGTCACAATGGAAATTAAAAAATACCTTGAATTAAAAGATAATGAAAATACGACATAAAAACATGGATATAGCTAAGTCTGTTTAGGTGGAAATACAGATAAACATATTTAAATGAATATATTACAAAAGAAGAAAGTCTGAAAATCAATGATATAAGCTCCCACTTTTAGAAGGCAAAAAAAGAAGGGCAAATAAAATACCAAGAAAGTAGAAGGGGGAAATAATAAAGATAGAGCAAAAATCAATGAAATAGAAAATTAACATGAAATAATCAATCATGTCAAAAACAGGCTCTTTGACAAGACTAATAAAGTCCATAACTCTTAGCAAGACCAATCAAGAAAAAAAAGGGGCCCACCTGGTGACATAGCAGTTAAGTTTGCACATTCTGCTTCAATGGCCCAGGGTTCGCTAGCTCGGATCCTGGGTGCAGACCTATGCACTGCTTGTCAAGCCATGCTGTGGCAGGCATCCCACATATAAAGTAGAGGAAGATGGGCATGGATGTTAGCTCAGGGCCAGTCTTCCTCAGCAAAAAGAGGAGGATTGGCAGCAGACGTTAGTGCAGGGCTAATCTTCCTCAAAGAAAAAGAGAAAACAAATTACTAATACCAGGTCCACCGACATTATGAAAAGATAAGAGGATAGTAAGGAGAACAACTTTATGACAATAAATTTAGATGAAATGGACATATACCTTGAAAAATAGAATTAGTCAAAACTGACACAGGAAGAAATGAAGCATATGAATAGTCTTATATCTATTTTAAAAATTGAATCTGTAATTTAAAACCTTCCCACAAGGGTCTACCCAGGGTGGGGCAGCAGTTAAATTCACATGTTCCGCTTCTTGGCGGCCCAGGGTTCGCTGGTTTGGATCCCAGGTGCGGACATGGCACCACTTGGCAAAAGCCATGCTGTGGTAGGCATCCCACATATAAAGCAGAGGAAGATGGGCATGGATATTAGCTCAGGGCCAGTCTTCCTCAGCAAAAAGAGGATGAGTGGTAGTAGTTAGCTCAGGGCTAATCTTCCTTAAGAAAAGAAAAACCTTCCTACAAACACATCACCAGGTGAGTTGGTTTTACTTGGAATTCTTCTAAACATTTAAGGAAGAAGTAACAACAATCTTACATGAATTCAGACAACAGAAAAAGAGAGACTATGTTCCATGAGCTCGGTATAACCTTATTACCAAAACCTGACAAAGGCACTAAAAGAAAGGAAAGTTACAGGGCAATCTCTCTCATGAACACAAATGCAAAAATTCTAAATAAGATATTAAGAAGTCAAATCAAGAGATATATAAGAAGATGTAAATTATGACCATTGAGTTTATTTCAAGAATGCAAGGTTGACATTTGAAATTCTCCACATTAAGCAAATAAGGGAGAGGGGGACCATATGGCTATCTAAACAGATAACAAAAACTGTAATAAAATCGAACACTCAGTCATGATTTAAATTAATCCTAACAAACCAGGACTGTTTTGACAAACCTCCCTCCCTACATTTTGGAAAAAGACAAGGGGAACCACTATCACCACTTGTATTCAACACGGTAACATTGTACTGGGTGAACATTATGCAGTGCCATAAAGGCAGAAAGGATAAAAAGAAGAAAGAAAACTGTCATTAATCACATACTGTGTGACTGAATCTACACATAAAGTTTACAAAAAGAATCCAAGAAGTTTAGAATTAACTGGTAAACTTAGCAAGGTCACTAGTCAACATACAAAACTAAACTAAATCCAGTGGTTTACACCAAAAGAGGAAATAATGTGATCAATTTGGGATTATTCTAGGAATGCAAGATGGTTTATCATCAGAAAAACTATAAATGTCGTTTGCCACATTAATAAATAAAAGAGAAAAACCACATGATCATCTCAATAGATTCTGAAAGTCATTTAATAAAATTGAAGACATTCATAATTAATAACTAAGCATATAAGAATCAAAAAGAACTTCCTCTCTGATAGTCTACTGAAAATCTACAACAAACAATTCTTAATGGTGAAATGTTGGGAATGTTACCTTTAAAATCTGAACTAAGAAAAGCATCCATTATCATTGTTATTAGTTAACATTCTTCTAGATGTCCTAGCCAGCATATTAAGACAAGAAAAAGAAATAAAGGGTACATATATTGCACAGAAAGAAAGAAAATTGATATCTAGTCTCAAATAATATAAATATCTATACAGAAAACTTCAAGCAAAATTATTAGAAATAAGTGAGTTGAGTGCTTAGATCTAATTGACATACAAAAATCAATTCCATTTCTATATACAGCAACAAATAATTTTAAAATGTAATTAAAAATATATGCCATTTACATTATGAACAAGTTTCTTAAGAATAAATATGTCAAAGTTTTCTTAACTTTATATAGAGAAAATCATAAAAAATTTTTGAAGGACACTAAAAACTATCCTAATTACGAAGGGAAAATTTAACATGTTCACGATTTGGATTATTTAGTATCATAAAGATATTAATTCTACCAAGATTGATATATAGATTCAAAGTAATCCTACCTACATTCCCAGTTGCTGTTTGAGAAATATAAGTTGATTCTAAAACCTCAGTGGAACAGCAAAAGCCAAGAACGCCCAAGGCACTCCAAGTGAAGCAAATGAAACAGCCTACCAGATATTAAGACTTATCATAAAGCTCTACTAATTAAAATATTTGTTACTGGTGCAGGAATAAATAAACCTATGAAAAGAATGCAAAAAATACCCAGAGAAGTATCCACATACATGGATATTTGATTTATGACAGAGATGGCATTAGCCTCACCCCATTATTATCACACACAGAAAGTAGGAAGCAATACTAATTCTCCACCATTCCCTGAGAGCTGCGCTTACCAAGAGCAACACATGGCCAGGGATTTATCACTTGCAAAGAGAGAGTCTTTCGGTAAATCACAAGAGTGTATTGACGCATTTCTTGGTTTTTGAAGATTCCATTATGGTTTATTATTGTATGATTGATTACATTAACCTGTTAATCCTCAGTGGATAGATGATTTTCTTCTTTGTAAGATTCAGAATAAAGACAGGGTACCTTTATATGGTGTTTTTGTTTTTGTTATTTTTGGTTTTTGGCTTTTGGCTCAAAAGCTTTCTGGTTTTTGAATGCTTGCTTTGCTTATATCTTTGTTTATGAAAAGGAACTAATACAGTTTTTAGGCAAGAAACATTTCTGGTCTGCTATTAAATACATATTGCAAGTCTGTGGAATTCTAATCAAATCTTTGCTTTCCTTGATAAGACTTGGATTCTAAGGCAACTGCATTTTTCTACCTCAGTTCAATACCCATTACCATTTTATATTCCATCTGAGGCTTGCTTAGCAAACAGCAGTCAGCTCTTGTCTGAATCCTGCAAACGACGCTTATAAAGATGATGCCCCTAGAAAGGCTCATGGCATCTCAACACAGGAGACCCAACTTTTGACGCTAGCTTGCACAAAGAAAAAATCATTCGTTTCTTGTCATTTTGCATTTAGTAAGCAAAAAACTAACGCTTGCTCCAGTGGAATTTCAGATCTTGACATTGATAAAGAGAATATTCAAGTAAATTAATTTCCTAGTGGCAAAACTATACACTTTCAAAATCCTAGATTGATATAGACTTTCACTGTTTAAAATACACAACAAAACACTTTGTCAAAAAATGATACAGCTCCTCAAAGCAAGCAAACATTTCACATGGATATTTTTGGCCCTATCAAAATTTTTCTCCAGTTCAGCTCATTTTTATAAGTACCATTTATTTTTACTTACTAAATTATCAGTGCTAGGAAAGTTTTCATTTTTAACATTCACTGGCATTAATGTTAGTTGAATTTGAGAGACCAGCATGCTGTTATTAATATGATTATTACATTCATTTCTAGCCAATTTATAGTAATTTTATATTTGGATCTGTAAAAATACATAATTATATTATCTCTATCCAAAAACACATTCTCTCTGAGAAATAAATATGCACTTTCAAGATAGTCATGCTTAAATACAATTACAGCCCACGTAGGCTTACTTATTTATACTATTATTTAAACAGCATATTTATATAAATAGAAAAAATAAGCTGACCTGCTGCAAGTATTCAACATTAATACGTGACTGTATTTTATCCATATATTTTACAATCCACATTGTATAAAAGATTGAAAAATTGTTGCCTAATACACAAAGATTTGTACCTACCTTTCCTTCTGAGAGTTTTGTAGCTTTCAGCTTTCACATTTAGATCTTTGACCCATTTTAAGTTAATTTTTGTATATGCAATGAGATATGGGTCCCACTTCAATCTTGTGCATGTGGATTTCCAGTTATTCCAGTGCCCTTTGCTAAAAAGACTATTCTTTCCCCCGTTGAATGGTCTTGGCAGCCTTGTAAAAGTCAGTTGAGGATGGATGGGTGGGTTTATTTCTGAACTGTAAATTCTACTCCATTGAACCGTATGTCTATCCTTATGCCAGTATCACACTGCTTTGGTTACTGTGGCATTGTAATAAGTTTTAAATTTGGGAAGATTCAAAATTGTTCTGGCTATTCACAGTCTTCTGTATGTTCATATGAATTTTAGGATCAGCTTGTCCATTTTTGGAAAAAAAAAAAAAAAAGGCAGATGGGGTGCCGGCCCAGTGGCGTAGTGGTTGGGTTCGTGCATTTCACTTCAGTGGCGCAGGGTTCAGATCCTGGGTGCAGACCTACGTACTGCTTACCAAGCCATGCTGGGGCAGGCATCCAACAAATAAAGTAGAGGAGGATGGGCACAGATGTTAGCTCAGGGCTAATCTTCCTCAAAAAAAAAAAAAAAAGGCAGATGGAATTTTAATAGAGATTGCATTGAATCTGGCGATCAATTTGGGGAATATTGCCATTTTAACAATATTAAGTCTTCCAATCCATGAATATGAAGTATCTTTCCATTTATTCAGGCTATCTTTAATTTCTTTCAACAGTGTCTTGCAGTTTTCAGTGGATAGGCATTTAATTTCCTTGGTTAAATCTATTCCTAAGTATTTTATTCTTTGTGGTGTTACTATAAATGGAATTGTTTCATTTAATTTTCAGATTGCTCACTGTTAGTGTATAGAAATACAACAGATTTTTGCATACTCATCTCATATACCACAATGTTGCTACACTTGTTCATTAGTTTTGGGGTTTTTTTTTATTCTTTAGGATTATATGTATGACCATATCATCTACAAATAGACATAGTTTTACTTCTTCCTTTCCTATCTGAGTGCATTTATTTTTTCTTACCGAATTGCCCTGGCTAGAATTTATAGTACAATGTGGACTAGAAGTGGCAAAATTGTACATCCTTATCTTGTTCATCATCTTAGGAGGGAAAGCTTTCAGGGTTTCACTACTAAGTATGTTAAGTGTGTGTTTTTCATAAATGTCCTTTATCAGTTTGAGGAAGTTCCTTTTCATTCCTACTTTGTTGAATGTTTTTTATTTTATCACGAAAAGGTGTTGGATTTTATCAAAAGCTTTTCTTACATCTATTGAGGTGATGTATTTTTTTTTCATTTATTCTATTAATATGATGTAGTACATTGATGGACTTTCACATGTTAAACTGATCTCGCATTCCTGGGGTAAATCTGCTTAGTTGTAGCATATAACCCTTTAATATGTTGCTAGATTCTGTTTGATAGTATTGAGAATTTTGTACTCATCTTCATAAGGGATAGTGGTCTGTGGTTTTCTTGTGATTCCTTTTCTGGCTTTGTTACAGCAATAGTAAATACTGGAAGATTCTAATAAGTTAGGATGTGCTCCCTCTTCTATGTTTTGGAAGAATTTGATAAAGGTTAGTGTTAATTCTTTAAACATTTGTTTAGACACCAGTGAAGCAAGCCACCAGGTCCTGGGCTATTTTTAAATTGGAACTGTTTTGAATACTGACTCAACCTCTTTGTTATAGGTCTATTCATATTTTCTATTTCTTCTTAAGTCAGTTTAGACAGTATGTGTTTTTCTAGGTATTTGTCCATTTCATCTATGTTATCTAACTGTTGACACATAATTATTCATAGTATTGTTATCCTTTTTATTTCTGTAAGGTCAGTAGTATTGTCCCCTCTTTCAAACCTGATTTTAGTAATTTGGTTCTTGTTTTTTCTTGGTCTGTCGAGCTAAAGGTTAGTCAGTTTTTTTCTTTTCAAAGAATTAACTTTTCTATTCTTTATTTTTCTATTTTATATGTTTACACATATAATTAAACACCTCTCTACATGTGATGCTGAATGGTCAGCACATCCAATAACTGAAATAACACTGTTCTCAACATGATAAGCAGGGAGCTTTCCTAGAAACACGTGTCTTCTTACATATATCTTTAAACACTTGTTGGCAGGCTGTACATAATGGTTAGTATATCCATTCACTGAATTAACACTACTTTTCCACTCTATATTTTCTGTATGTCTGCTATTATTTACTTCTTGCTTTCAGTTTAGTTTGCTTTTCTTTTTCTAATTTTTTAAGGTACAAAGTTAGGTTATTAGTTTATTTCTTCTTTAATGTAGGCAATAAATTTCCACCTTAACATTGTTTTTGCTGAATCCCATAAGAACTGGTATGCTGTTTCATACCAAATTTTCATTCAGCTCAAAGTTTTCTCTAATTTCCTCTGTGATTTCTTCTTTGACTCACTGGTTACTTAGGAGTATGTTGTTTAATTTCCACATATTTATTCATTTCAAAATTTCCTTTTGTTATTGATTTCTAATTTCATGTCATTGTGGTTGGAGAGTATACTTTGAATGATGTCAATCTTTTTAGATTTATTGAGACTTGTAGCGTGGCCTAACATATGGTCTGTCTTGAAGAATGTAGCATGTGCACTTGAGAGCAGTGTGTACTCTGTTCTTGGGTGGAGTCTTCCATAGATGTCTATTAGATCTAGCTGATTTATAGTGTTGACCAAGTTTTTACTTCCTTGCTATTCTTTCTTTGTTGGTTTGAGTTACTGTCTAGTATCCTTTCATTTCAGCCTCAAGAACTCCCTTTAACATTCATTTAAGGCAGGTCTGATAGTTTTTGTTTACATTGGAATGTCTTAATTTCTGCTATATTTTCACAGGCAGTTTGTTGGATATAGAAATATGTTAACATTTTTGTTCTTCCAGCACTTTGAACATGTCATCCACTGCTTTCTGGCCTGATTTCTGATGAGAAATCAGGTGTTAATCTTATTGAGCCTCACTTGTAGAGGATGAGTTCTCTCTCCTCCTGCTTTCAAGACTCCCTCTTAGTCTTTGGCTTTTGATAGTTTGATTGTGATGTGTCTCGGTGTGTATCTCTTCGAGTTTATCCTACATGAAGCTTGGTGAGCTTCTCAAATGTTTATATTTTTCCATCAAATTTGGAAAGCTTCCTGCCAATATTTCTTCATATATTCTTTTGGCCCCTTTCTCCCTCTCTTTTCCTTCTGAGACTCCCATTGTGCAAATATTGTTGATAATATCCTACAGGTCTCTGAGGCTCTGCTCATTTTCTTTTATTCTTCTTTCTGTTTCTCAGACTGGATAATCTCAATTGACCAATCTTTAAGTTTGCTGATTCTTTTTTTCTGCTGGTTCAAATCTGCTGTTGAACTCCTACAGTGAATTTTATTTCACTTATTATCATTTTCAACTCCAGAAGTTTTAAAAATAATTTTTATAAAATTATAACTTCATAACTTTTATGATAAACTTATAACTTTATAAAAACATCCTTTTTGCAATATCTATTTTGTTGATATTCTCTATTTGGTGAGACATTGTTCTCATATTTCCTTCAGCCCTTGAACATATTTAAAATAGGTGATTTAAAGTCTTTGTCTAGTAAGTCCAACATCTGGGCTTCCTCAGGGACAGTTTCTATTGACGGCTTTGGTTTTCTTCTGTGTACTGGCCATAATTTGCTTTAGTACCTTGCCAACTTCTTTTTTGAAGTGTGGGCATTTTGAATATTATAATGTGCTGGTAAATCAGAGTCTTCCATCTTATCCCTCAGAGTTTGCTTTTGTTGCTTTTAGTTATTTTGTGTTTTTGTGACTTTTTTTAACCAACTCTGTAAAATCCACATTCTTTGTTGTGTGTGACCACTTAAGGTGGTCCATTAGCTTTGTTGTCAGCTAATGATTGGACAGATTTCCTTAAATGTCTAGCACCAAAAATATCTCCCAGTCTTTGTTGGGGTGTTCAGTGTGAGTGTTGAGGCATGCCTTCAACATTCAGCCAGGCAGCTTCTAACTTTGCTTCAGCCTTCACTTCCTGCTTGCACAAAGCCTCAAAATCAGCGAGAGCTCATGGTCTCTCTGGTCTTCCTTGAGCACGCACAGTCTCAGCTATGTGTACAGCTTTCTAGATTGCCAAGAATGTCCGTTTTTCAAAGCCCTTATGCATAGCTCATTTCTAATCTCTTCCCAAGCTTTTTGCTTTGTCTATTGCTTGTCCCAGCAGAGAAATGCCCTGCCCCATGACTAAACCCTCCCACTGGGCTGTGACTTTAGCACTGGGCAAGTTCCAAGTTAGGCAAGATAAAGATAAGCTTTTCCAGGCAGTCATGAGACAGGTCAAATAAGGACAATCTTTGCAAAAAAGGTCCATTCTGCTCTCTCCAGTACCAGGAATGTAGGATGTTATTTTCAAGGCTACTGCTGAGCTTTGGAGCAAGGTATACAGCTACCTGAAGTTAAAATACCACCAAGACTCTTACCAAGAGTCACCCTTTTTTAAAAAAATAATAATAATAAGCATAATCCACTTGCTGTGAGCTTTCAGTTAGTTTCCAGAATTCTGAGAAAATGTATTTTGACAGTATTTTGGGGCCAGTTTTATTGTTGCTTTTATGGAGAGGCAGAATTTTGGGATTCCTTAATCCATCATTTTTGCTGATGTCCCCATCCTATAATAGAATTTTACATCTTAATCCAATAGCCAATTAATGGGACCCAGTAATTATGATCATCTCAGAATGAAAAATGCACAGCTGTGTTTTAAAACTTTCTTTTCTGTGCTCTCAGCTTCTTAGCATCAAGTACATACATCTGGCTGTTATAAAGGATGATGTTAGTTCATCTTTTCCTCTTACCTACATACACAAGCACCCTATCAAATTGCATTATGTTTACTCATAATACAAGTGACTATCTTTGTGAAAGACAGGGAATTCCTCAATGACAGATGCCCATTTTAGTGATCTTTTAAAATTCTAGTTGCTTCTCACAGAGCCTGGATCCTGGTAGGTACTTATTAAACGTGTTTAGCAACAAGAGTAATGAAAAACACTAGCTATAATATATTGAGGTCTAATTTTACCGTAGGCCCTGTGTTAAGCAAGTTTTTAAACTTTTTTTTAACTTATGAAACATACAAATGAAAGTTTATGTAATGCATATGGAAATTTTAAGTAATTAAATAAATGAACACTCACATACCAACAATCCAGAGCAAGAATAGAACATTTTTAGTGACTTGAACAGATCCTGTGTTTCCCTCCCCAGAGATATCTGGACTTCTGTGATAATCATTTCCTATATTTTCCTTATAGCTTTACCACATTTGTCTCCATGAATAATATATAATTTTCTTTCACCTTTTATAAAATATTCTACAAATGGACTCAATATTATTCTGTGCTTTTATTTTTTTGTTCAACATTACGTATGCAGAAATCACTCATTTTTCACTACTGTAGAATATTCCATTACATGGATATATTTAAAGACGTTTGAGCTAATAGTAGTCTGGAAAGGCTGGGCTATGATGAGGTACTAAACAACTCCTAAGGGGAGGAAAAAAGAGATTTCAGGATTAAGCCCTAGAGTGTGCCAACTTTTAGAAGTTACATAGAGGCAAAAGAACCAGGGAAGAAGGTTCAAAGGGGTTTGGCCAGTGAAATGGAAGGAAAATTAGCAGAAAGTGGTGCATGGAAGCCTGGGATGGATAATATTTCAAAGAGAAGTGTGTAGAATGCTATTGAGAGCTCAATACAGTAAGGATAGAAAAGAATCCACTGGATTCAACAACATACAACACTGTGGAGATCTCATCAGGGTTAGTTTTGTTGTAGTGGTGAGAGGTTAAGACATATTGGGCTACTGTAAAGACAGAATGGCAGTAGAAGTAGAAGACAGCACGTGTAAACAACCATAAAAAGCAGCAAAGAAATAGTGGTGTTAGGATCTGGGAGGTGGAAGTTTTAAAAGATATTATCAACACTAGAGCATTGTGTATGCTGTTGAGAATAATCCTATAGAGAGGGCACAAGTTGTTGAAACAAAATGAAGGGATAACTCAGAGAGAAGTCTCTGAGAAGGTGAGAGAATGGAATTCAGAGTACAAAGCAAGGGAACAATCTGTCACAGGAGGAGGGACACTGTCTCCCACACAAAAGGAGGAAAGATGGAGAAGATGAGGCCAATATTTGAGGGTAGGAAAATGAGGGAGAGTAATCTAACAGGCTCTTTTTTCTCAATGAATTATGAATGTTGTTAACTAAGAGTCAGAGAGGAAAAATCATCTTGAAAAGTGGGGAGGTGAGTTTAACAAAGAGACAGAGTAAAACTACAAAACAATACTGAGTGCCACTTGAAGACTGTGATCACGAATTTAAAGTCAGTTGCTCCATCTGTGTGATTTCTCGCAGGTAACATTCACCTGTTCAAGTACAGGCATAGAGAAGAAATGCAAAAGTTCAACCAGAGAAGGTTTTTGCCGGGCAAACACCTTTTCTCTCTGAAGGAAAGGCTGACATGCATTATCTAAGGTTATAATTATGCTACATCAAAACAGTTCAAAACACAAACTATGAAGTATACAGCAAATACGAGCGTTATGCTAATGGATTAACACTTACAATCTTTTATTCTGACTTAGTTCTCAAGATCATATTGACACCACATTCTGCTCATCAACCTTTCACTGGTTATCTCAATTTGGCCCTGTATTGTACTTCCTTTTCTATCAGTATATTTTCTAAAAGTACATCAGTGAGATGTATAAAAACGCTGCAATGATCACTGCTCTAGAAATAGTTTAATATTTTATTTGAGAAAACTAGGTAAAAAGCCAAATACACTTTTTTCCTAGAAAACAAAGGAATTCACTAATGGTAAAGTAGCAATCTTTTTTCATGGCAGAAATAAATTATATAAAATTTAAGTTCTTGATTTGTGTTATACTTTATTTTCTATCTTTTATACATCGCATATACCCTTTGAAGGAAAAGACTAAAAATACAGATTAATACCAAAGGAGATAATATATAATCACTCTTGCTCCAAAAGAATCATATTAGTATAAACAATTATAAATTTCAGATAGATGAATAGGCCACATTCTATAAATACTAATTATTTGCTATATAAATATTAATTTTAACTAACTACTTTTCAAAAGATTTTAACCTAGTCATTTTTTTCTTTATGCCTCAGTTTTCTCATAATTTACCAGAAATTAAGATATTTTGTTATTAAGAATTGTCCTCAAAATCTAACCAACAAAGTAAAGTCACATCAAATACATTGAGATTTGTTTTTAAAAAAACAGTGATTTCAAATTACTCACAAGTTTTAAAGTCAGAGGTCAAATTATTCTTTGTGAGGGGCCATCATGGGGACAGATACACTGTCAGTCAGCAATTGCTACCCTGGCATTTTCCTGCCAGTGTTAGAGTAGATCGTTATCTCTTTGGTTTGAACACCAGATACAATTTGTAGTTGGTTGCATTTAGAGTCCACATTGTATGACAAAAATCTACCCGTAAACACCAGACTTACACACAGCACAGGATGCCCATATACCTAAAACCCATCTGAAGTGCTGAACTTCACCCTGAATTCAGTCCAGGGGACACAGAGTGGAAGCCATGCTGTTTAAATTATTTCTGTCTCCCTTTTTCCCTTTTCTGCTGAGTGTATGTTTCTGCTCCTCAGTTTAAGTATACCTACTCACATTAATAACTAGTAAGAAAGCAAATGAATACTTAGGTAAAGAGACATTTATTAGATTATATCTTCAAACTAATTCTTAAGTTTAGATAAATTTTTTTATGTATGGTTAATTTAGAACTAGTTCTTGTAAAAATGAAATCCTCCAAACTCTCATACTACTTTTTCCCCACACATTTACATTCCAGAATCGAGGGGAAACTGCAGAGCTGGAGAGGTGGCTAGTAGAGAAGACAGCATCTCTACATGGAGAGCAGACACAGAGCAACACTAAGTCAGGTCAACGTAACCTACGTCCACATTATTGTGATCAAAGTAAAGCAATTACTGGGACCCACAATCTTATGATACAAAGAAAACCGTAACCATAAAATTCCAACCTAAAGATTAACAGACTAAAAACCAAGAAAACCTTCAGGATTTTAGGGACACAATATTTTGCTAATACATTCAAATAAGATAATCAGGAGAGAAGTGTCTGCACTTGCTGCGGCGATCGGTGGAGAATGCTCTCTGGATCTTTGTAGTCATTGCCTGGATTCATCACAGCTGCATACACTTCACCATAGGCTCTGCAGACTAATTCTGTAGACTGCTTTATGATCTGCTCTCTATTGATAAACAAACAAAATGTGAACACATAATCTGAAAATAAAACACTGAGAATTATAGGAAAATTTCATGTTTGAACCAACGCATTTCATTTTCATAATTATCACATATATACTATTAAACATTATTGTACAGCTACACAAGTTACTTACCTTGATTTTGGGACAAAACTTTTAGATTTATTATATATTAAACCTTAACCATTAGTATGTAGGTTGCAGGAGGGCAAGACTACGTTTTCTTCTCTGCTATATCTTAGGGCTAGAACAGTGCCTGATATATAGTGGATCACTAAACAAGAAAGAGAAATGTGACCTACCATCAATGTACTGATTTTGCAAACACGACTGCTAACACATTAAAGAAAGAGGCTTACAATTATCCAAATTTATCAAGACTGCAAATCTCAGAATAAGTGATAAACTGCTCTTTCACCTACAGTTTCTACACTAATGACCACATCTCCTAGATTTCTCATCTCTTTGTATCACCAGGCTAAAATAATGCGACACTTGCCTACAACAGATAACAGCACTTTCCAAATATGCATTTCTACAGAAGCACATAAAATAGTAATAGAAAGTTTTAAATCAACTGAAGAAAATGTTTAAAAAAATATCTGGCCAGAAAAAACAGCACTGAGTTCAATAAACCTGCATCAACTCTCTCCATCTTTCCATGACATTTACTTCTTGTCATCCCTAGCTAGTTCTATTTACGTATCACTATATGTAGGGATGAAAACAATATTTTTTTCTAATTTTTACAACTAAATTAAAAATGTGTCGTTCAAGCTTTACTCTCAAACCTTCTTTTCTTCTTATGTTTCCAACTTCTGTCAATGGCATAACCATGTTCCATCACCTCGTTCCGACCCTAATAAACTCTTGCCTGGAGTATACAAAAAAACTCCTATCTGGTTTTTCCCTTTCAGTCTCTTCCACGTCCAATCTAACATAAGCACTGCGGTTAGATTAACTTTTCTAAAGCATACCTTTTATCATGTCTCCCCCTTACCCAGGGCCTTCCTTCAAAAGCTTTCATGGCTTCTTCTGATTTCAGAGAAGTCAAAATTCCTTACCCTATCATTCAAAATCCTTTATAATACCTTCTCTATCACTACGCTAATTCTACAGTCCGGTGCAACTCCTGACTGTTCTCTCTGCCCTGCTCTTGCTGACGTCAATTCCTTGTATCACGTTCCTCCACTTGCCTAGAATATCTTTCTCCCACTAACCTTTAAAAGCCCTTAATCCTCAGCAAAAATGTGCTCCCTCATCCATGAAATCTTTCTTGATCTTCAGAGGTAGAAAGAATTATCCCATTTTTGGAACATCCATGACCAAAATAACACCTTTGTAAGACTATGGAAATATGTGTATCTGTCCTCTAAAAAAACCCAAAACTAGTTGGGTGGAATGAGGGAAGTCCACTTATGATCTTGAGTCATCGGCATCCTATTCTGACAGGATCTCAAACTCCTGGTGAATTGAAGCAACTTGACATTTTCCAAAATTTGCTAAAGCTTCCAAAATGAGAGTGGGTAGAAGGAAGATACGCTGAGGAAATTCTGAGCAGACTGGAGTAATGCTACTGGCTGTACCACCTTCTCATTGCAAGGGAGGATGGTAGAAACCAGTCTGAAATCTACTTAACCAGATGAGGCTTCGAGATATTTTTGATTTACCAATTGGTGATCATTCCTATAATTGAGGTTAACAATGAGTGCATCAAAATCATGCAAAAATTATCTTCCATCAATGAAATAGCTGAAAAATACTATAAACTGCTATTTTAAAAATTTGTTAAATATAATGTATCTCTGATACTCATTTTGCAACAATAATGGATTTTAGATATAGCATTTTAAGCTCTTTACTCAAAGCAATAAGACAGATTTTTGGGGGGTGTATAAAGCATCCATTACTCACACTTCACTCAATCTGAACATAGTATATATATTTATACTATGAAAGGAATACAAAGAAACAAGGCTATTCCTTCTCACTAGAAGTTTAAAATTATGCTAAAGTAATGAATATTAAATATAATTTTAAAAATCCAGAGTAACTAGTAAATGTAGAATGTATTGAAAATTCTGAAGTAATGAATTTTAAATTTTATTTTCAAGTTCAAATAATGAAATTTTAAATTTACTAAAGTCTAGTTGTAACTCAGGGCACATTTCTATTTACAAGCTAAACCAGCTTAAAAATATCTGTAACTCACAATGCAGCTGACAAATCATTATAAATTTGCAGTGGAGAGACCAGAATAAAGTTGGCGTTTCAAGGCAGAGGGCTTCCTCATTCTGCTCCTCAGTTTAAGAAGCCACTGAGCTAAGGAAGGAATTAAAAAATAAACGTGGCTGTGCTGAACAAGATGAGAGATACCAAAGCTCGTGGAGAAAAAGGTCTTTCACGTAGTAGGAAGAAAAAAGGGAAGGGGAAAGAACTGTTCCTCCTGCCTGTCAGTTAGCTGCTAAGCCAAGAAGGCAGAAACACAATAGAAACGGAGATTCTCCAAAGGGAATCTGAGTCAAAGTCAAACTGTCAAGAGCAAGAACTGTGCCTGACAGTGATTCTGCATTTCTGGACAAATCTAAGAGTTCATTTGTCCCTACCAAAGCCAGGTCTAAGTCCACACACTCATGTTCATTAATTTTTTTCTAATGAATTACACATGATTGAGATAAACGGTATAGTGGAAGACACTACTGTCAGGAGACCTTGACTCAAGCTGAAGCTTTGCCACTAATTGTTGCCTTGAACAAGTAATTTAACCTTTCTAGTCTAACGTTTCCAATTTAACCTTTTTACTGTTGTAAAACAAAATATTGAACTCATAATGTTTATAGTACTTTCAGACTGTAAATTATACCATTCCATTGAGAGAATTTTAATGAACTGCTGTTAAAAACATCTGTGTGCCTTTCTATTCACACACATAAATACACACATGTCCATACATGTATACACGCACAAAAACACACCAACATTATTTTGGGGAGTTGGGATCCCTAAATAATTATTTATAATAAGCATATCAGTTATTTGTATATAAATGGGTGGTGTTTTTGAAGTGCTAAAACAGCTTTATTTTCTTGCCATTTTACTACCCCTTTTTTCAAATTTATAGTGTTAATTACTATGTATGTTCATCCTTTATCTTAAAAAGTATATGCATGTATCTGTAGCTCTATCTGTCTGCCTGCCTGCTTGGTGGCTTTGCCCAAATTATTCACTAATATCATGTATGAAATACACAGTCTCAAATAATGATGAATCATTATAGTGACAGTCAATGTTTGAAGTGGAAAAGTTTCAGGTGTTCTCTAACTAAACACACAATGACTAACAAATCATCTCCATCCAGTCATGTACTTCTGAAAACTTGGAAATCCTTATCCACTCATCACCTTGTGGACAAGTAAAGAAAAGCAGTATTTTTTTAGAAGTGTGTGCTGAGCACTGGTTCTAGCATGGGCATCCACCTCAGATTGTACTTACATGCTGTATTTGATCAATTACAGTCAAGCCCATAGCTGACGGATGGAGAGTACTTTTAGAACTGTTTCTGTATGTTAAAACTCTCAAGATTAAGTCCTGCTTTTCACATGACCAAAGGATATGCAAAAAGGCGAGTTGAAAGGGAAAAACTTTTATTTGAATGTAAGCTATGATCTATAGAGTTAGAGCATTAACTTTCTTGGTCTCTTTATGACCATGAAATTCTCATAGGTAGTAATTTGTTAAGTGGTGCCCTATTGGCCTTTGGACAGTTTAATAATCCTCCCAGTGCAAGGATAACTTTCAAAAATTAAAAACATGACTCATACAGAAAAGAATGAAAGAATGTCAAAAATTTAATAACTCATTAATGAGTAAACTACTAAGATGGTAAAGTTGGTTCACAGAACATGTTGAGGAACTAGTCATTTATAGGCATTTGGATAGGAAGGTTAGAATAAAATAGGTTAGATACAAAATGGGTTAATGTCCCATGCAGCAAGAAAAACCATAGGACATGAAAAACCGTGGGACCTGTCATCAATAGCAAACAGACAATCAAACAATGGTACGTCCCCCTAAATAAGTAAGTAATTTCGGATGGGCATGTTAATAACGCTTCAGTATGAAACTGAAAGGACATGCTGTTCTCCCAGACCCCATCTGCCTTATTCTGCAAGTCTTGGAAAGTCTGTCTTACATTTAGAAAGTAGTGTACTGTATCAGTGTATCATATAGCAAAGAAAATAATCACGTGGTTAATTTACTACTAGGAAAAAGAAAAAAAATTGAAGGAGGAGAAGAGCTTGTTACACGATTTTACAGAAGGGGAACATTTTTCAGTTACTTATGCATCACAATATCATACATTAGGAAATTCAATTTATCCAGTTATAAACGTAACAATGCTATAAAAATCTAGTATTATAAATTTCAAAAATACTAATAAAGATTAACATATAGCTAAACAGAGATATCATTTTCATTTTAAAATACGTTCACTGAAATTAAGTGTACTTTACTTATTTAAAGCACTGAGCTGTGAGAAGAAATGAACTGCTTACTTCCAGAATCAGTGAGCCTGTCATTAATCAGTACTTTAGGATTTTGTTGCCATAACAACATGATACAACTTTCATCATTATCATAAACCCAGCATTTCTAAAAATAGCTTATTTCAACATTCAGGTTCTGTGATCACTAAAATTGAGCTTTATTACAGCACCACAGTTAAGAGTGTAATCAAATGTGCCACAGGAGAAAAGAAATATTAACAGCATAAGCCTGAAAAAGTAAGAGAAAAGATAATATACTTATGAATAATAGACTGTTGAAAGAATGCACATTAAAGACTGTATATCACAATATAAACATCAAAGATGTCACAATGGGTCAAGTCAATGTTTCATCCTGGGTCGGCTTTCTGTCACTCACAGTAAAATTAAAGTATATTTTCCATGAGACTAAAGCCACATATCTCACATTAAGTGTTATCTATCACATATGCCTAACATTTTTGAGCTTCCTTTAAGAAGAATAATAAAATCTCAACATAGAAAGAGTTAATAAAAATACACTTCAGGCTAGTGTCAAAGAAAACAGGATCTGGCAGCAGAAATACCAGATTCAAATGAATGCTGGCTCTGCTTCTTACTAATTGTTTGAGTTGGTTCATTTATTGGACCTTTCTAAGCAATGTCCTCTTCTGTAAAATGGAGATCCTATTTTCCACTTCCACTGGGAAGATGAAGTGAAGTAATCCACTGAAGGATCACTCTGGCTGAGGTGCTCAGATTAGATATAGGGGCTGCTGTGGCGGTGGTGGAGGGGGCAAGGGTGAAAACAGAATATTTCAAAGGCTAAAGTGATAATCCAGGCACAGATGAGAGTAGCTTGGACTGTGGAGATGTGGAGGGTAACTGCGGAGATGGTCAAAAGTGACCAGAGTCTCCTCTCACATACTTCTTTCTAGATAAATATTTAATAAAATGGTTCCATGGGAATTTTGATTGACGTTATATTGAATTTACAGATTACTACATGATGTAATCAGTTAGAAGAAAATACCATGTAACCACGTTGGAACACTGAAAATCTATAGCAAACAACACACTTGATCATCAAACATTAGAAATATTCTCATTAAAGTTCAAAATAAGATATTCACACTCACTATTACATCTACTATTTACTTTGGAGCTCCTAGCCAATATAATGAGTTTAGTCATAAATACTGAAAAGAATTAATAACACATTAATTTTAAATGTCTGTACCAAAAACAAAATAAAGCAAACAACTGATAAACTAATAGAACTAAAATGAGTTTTGTAGCTTGGCCAGATTCAAAATTAACATACAAAATTTAGTACCTTTCCTAAATACCAGCAATTATCTAATTAGAACATGTAATGGAAAATAAAAGATCTTCTCATAATAGCCATAGAACCGTTTCCTAAGAATAAAGGCAATAATACATAGAAAATTATATGAAGAAACTATATATCTTTACTGGAAATTCTAAAAGAAGATCTGAATAAATAGGAATACCATGTTCATAGATGGGAATATTCACTAGTGGCTTTCTTATTTCCCTTTTGCTCCGTTTTACATTAGCTTGGTGAATGTTTTATGCGCATTTAAAAAGAATGTTATTTTCTGTAGCTGTGTGTAGTACTCGATCTTTCTATTTGGTTGAGCTAATTAGTGGCATGTTCAGTTCTTTTACACCATACTAGCTATCATCTACTTTTTCTATCAATTACTGAGAGAGGAATGTTGAAATACCTAAATATAATTGTCAATGTATCTATTCCTCCTCAATGCTATGAGCTTATACTTCATGTTTTTTGAAGCTCTGATCTGATGCACGTATTTCTTATTATATCTTCTTCATGAATTGATCCTATCATTACTGTGAAATGTCCCTCTTTATCTTTGGTGTTATCTGTCCTGCTGTCTAAGTTTTCTGATATTAATATAGCTACTTCAGCTTTATTATGATTAGTATTTGCATGCTATATCTTTTACCATCCTTTTACTTTTAAACTATTTGTGTTTTATATTTAAAGCAGATTTCCTATAGACAGCAAGATGGCTGGGCTGGGCTTTTTCATCCAATCTAACCAGCTCTGCCCTTTAATTAGAGTATACAATCTTTTCACATTTAATATAGTTACCTATAAGGCTGTATTTATAGGTCTATTATCCTGCTATTTGTCTTATATTTGTCCCCTCTGTTCTTTTTTCCTCTTTTTCTACCTTCTTTTGATATATTTGTTTTTTCACCATTTTATTTTTTATCTATTGGCATGTTAAATGATTTCTGTTTCAGTACTGGTTGTAAGATTTATAATCTGATTTCAAACAATATTATACACTTCATGGATAAATTAATAACCTTACAAAATCACAACAGTATATTTCTACTTCCCTCTCACTCCATTTTTTGTGCTTTTGTTATCATAACTTTATTTCTATGTGTTACAAATTTTACAAATCACTGTTAGCACTTTTGTTTTAAATGGTCAGCTTTTATATTTAGCATTTCCTGCATTCATCATTCTTCTGTGTAGATCTGAGTTTTTTTCTGGTATCATTTTCTTCCAGCCTGAAGAACTTCCTTCATCATTTCTTGCAATGCAGTATTCAGGTGATAAATCCTCTCTACTTTTGTTTATCTCAAAATGTATTTATTTCACTTTGTTTGAAAGATTCTTTTGACGAGTATATAATCAAAGTTGACATTGTTTAATTATCATTCAGCTTTTTAAAGATGATATTCTACTGTCTTCTGGTTTGCACTATTTCTAACAAGAAGTCAGAAGCATACTCACCATTGTTCCCTGCAAACAATACGTCTTTTTTCCCCCTCTGGCTGCTTTTAAGATTTTTTATCTTTATCATTAGTTTCCTATAATCTGATTATGGTGTGCCTTGTCCCTGTTGGAGTTATTTAGCTTCTTAGGTCTGTGTGTTCATATTTTCCATCACATTTGGAAAAAATTCTTCTCTACTTCTTCAAATTTTTTCTGCCCCAATCTCACTATGTCACTCCAGGTTCTACCTACATTAGACCGCTTAATATTACCTCACAACTCATTAAGACTCTTTTCATCTTTTTTCCAGCCTTTAATTTTTTTCCATCTGTGCTGCAGTTTGGATGGTCTATTGTCCTGTCTTCAAGTTGACTCATCTTTCCCTCTAGAGCATCCAATTGGCAGTTTAGCCCATCCAGTGACTTTTTCACTTTATTGTATTTTTCAGCTCTAGCATTCCCATTTTGTAAAATTCTTTTTTTCTCTCAATATAATAATGTTTTCCTTTGAGTCCTTGAACACATTTTAAATAGCTGTTTAAAGACCTTATCTGCTAATTATGTAAACTCTGGCATTGGTGAGTCTGTTTCTATTGACAGATTGTGTTCCAGTTGTGGTTCAGATTCTCCTACTACTTCACCTAAGTAATTTTTTATTGCATGCTCAGCTTTATAAATGCTACATTGTTGGTTGTCTGTATTTGTTGTCATCCTTAAGATGGTAAGTTTTGCTCTGGAAGGCAGTTAATTTAGTTAAAGATCAGTGTGATCCTTTAGAGGTTTGTTTTTCAGCTTTATTTTCAGTGTGAGTCTAAAGCTGCTTTTACCATAGGGCTCGATTAACCCTTTTAAGGCCTGGACTTTCTTCAGAGGTCTCTAAAGCATTGTACAAGCTCCACTTATTTTTCAGCTCAATAGTTTCCAGTAGTTGTTCTTGCCCTGGTAGGTTTTTTCCCCCCATACCTGCTTTATTTTTGTTTATACAGGTATTCCTGATAGTTAATACAAGTGGCTTAAAAGAGGTAAAGAAAAGAAAAGAAAATTATTCCATTTACCTCTTAAACATAAAGAAAACAGTTCCTTTGCAAGGCATATGCTTTATTTCTAGTATATATAATAAAAGAAGATTCTTGAATAAAAGAAATCTTAAATTTTACCCACTTTCCTATATGCTCACATTAGGAAGCATCTATAGTCCCTTTATTTCCTAAATTACTCACAGAAATAATTCTTATTCAATAAGAAAAGACACTGAGAACATTTTATGTATGCATAATTGAGGTTTTTGTAGTCCAATGGCCATTTTTATACCATTAAAAGATGAATCCAGGAGTTTGGCATTGAAAAAAGAACACCATTCTTCTAATTCACCGCAAGGAAGGAAGGAAGGAAGGAAGGAAGAAGGCAGTCAAACTATAGGACAAGAAGAAGGGAGACAGAGTGGTTGGTGTCCCAAAGGTCCTGCAACCATAGAGACAGGCAAACTTCAGGACACAGAACTAACAAAACCAAGTGAGACAGGATGAAAAAAGAATGTTTTTCGTTTCAAAGATCTATTTCAAAGAAACCAGTGATATTTAAATAAAATATGAAAGAAAGAAATTGGGGACAACAGTATTAAATTAATTTTGCTTAAAAGTGAATTGCCATTTTGAAAACATTTAAAATTTAACTGAATAAAAGTTAACTCCTATTATTTCAAATGCTTTATAAAAATAAGATCAAATATATACCACGCCTACACAGTAGGAGAAATAAGGACAAAAATTATATTTGAAAATAGGGAAATGTCATCAATCAAAAAAAAGGGGGTAAAAAGCACAGTTATAAAATCTGCTTTAATGTTGAATCTTAGATATGTAAAATACTCTATATTTTCAAGCAAGCTGATTTTTAAAATAAGTAGCCAAACTGATACCATAATTTCTTTTCTTCTTAAAAAACTGAAAAAACATTCACAGGTTATATTTAATTTTAGAATACTTTGAAAATAATATTTTAGAAATTTTCTGAAGGAAAAAGGAGTAAATAGGTACTAACCAATTTCTAATTCTTAGTTGCACTATTATTATTTATATAAACCATGTGCATATCTCAATTTTTAAATGTCATTATAATTAGTAAGAATTTATAACAGGGCGTTAGGTACATACTATAAAACCAAAATACTAAATAAAAGTTCAGATTTTTAAATAATTACCAAAAACTAGGCTCATTTGACTTTGTTAATAAAATAACAAAATTTACATTACTGTTAAACAAATTGTTTAACAGTATTAATTGTTAACACTGTTAATTGTTAATACTGTTTAACTATTAATTGTTAAACTGTTAAAACAATAAAAATAAATGGAAAGCTAAAATATTTCTTCAGTAACAGAAGACAAACATGTGTTCTGAATATCATATAAGCTTTAGAAAATCTGAGAAGTCCTCAGAAATAAAGAATTCAGATAGATCCTTAGAAAGTGCTTAATGCCGCAGCTATTTCAACAACTTTATTTTTTAACTCTTACTAAGATTTTAACTTTTACTAAGAAAGGGGAAAAACCTATTAAGAGATATCTCTAAACCAAAGGACATTTATTTTTAAAATTTTTATAAATGCTGCCAAATTGTCCTCTAAAAAGACTGTACTAATTTATACTGTCACCCAGAGTATGAAAATACCCATTTTCCCAGACCTTTTCCGTTAGCATATAATAACAAACTTTTTATTGTCAGTAATCTGATAGGCAGAATTCTCATTGCTGTTTTAATTTGCATTTTTGGATAATTATTATCTTCTCATAATTCATTTGCTATTTGCATTTCTTCTGTGAATTGTCCAAACACAACAGTGTGTGTTTTTCTACTGTTTTGTACTGTTTTGTGGAATCTCGTTCTATATTAAGGATAATACATTAAGAATAATTTGGCTGTTTCATAATTTTAAAATATTTTTCCAAATTATTTTTCATGTTTTAACTTAGTATATCTTGTCTTTTTCTACAAAAAAAACTTAAGAGTGTTATGTAGGCAAATCTGCCCCTTTTTTCCCTTGTGGCATCTGGGCTACATGCCATGCTTTAAAACACATTAAAATTTCCCCTCAATCATTATATTATGAAAAGAATAACGGTATGTTTTATATTAGTAATGTTCCAAACAACTTAACATTCAAATATTAAGTACTGAAACATTTAATCTAAAAAAATTGCAGGTATTTGGCTAAAAAATTAAATAATTTAAGAAATACACACAATTTGAGCCATGGCATAATGGAGCTTGTTTTATAATCTCTTGGGTCTTTGGAATTCTTGCTATGTAGACAGTATGAGATCTTTTAGAATAATAAAATATGAATCAAAAAAATATTAAAATCATTTCTGCCTGTTGAGCCAAAAGCTGCCTTCTCCTTCTTTATTGCTGTAGGCCTACTCTGCAGAACACGAGAAAACAAGTCACCACCTCTGCACTACTACATCCTTTCTTGAAGCATTTTCTTCAAGTTTCACAGTTTTCCTTACTGCACTTTTTAATGTAATTATCTGTTCACATGTCTAACTGACCCATCAGACTACATAATCCATGAAGACAGTCCAAACGGCTTTTCAATCTTAATCCCTAGTGCCTGCTACATAGAAAGCACCTAATACACAGCTGGTTGAATGGAAAGAAAAAAATGTATAGATGTTCTCTGATTTCATACTTATAGATAATTTACACTTGTCAATATTTTCCTTAAAATCAAGACAGTCAGACAATAGGATCTCTCAGTTTCTTCTAATTGTAATAATCTAATATTTTAGTATATAGTTCTTTATCTGGAACACATTCCTGATAAATATGTGATACCGGACAATTTTGTAATGTATCTATAGAAACTGCTTAGATCCGAAATAGTCTACACAGCACACCATCTACACTGCACAATGAACATGTTATGGCTCTTTCATGACATATTCAATGTCGTCTGACATGTTTGTTAATATAAGGGAATTTGGTATTAAGGCTATGTAGCTCCAATTATATTCACATCAATTTAAAAAATCATTCACTAAATAGAGATTTTGGAGCTAGATACATGCAAGGAATAAGTACAAACAAGGTAGGGTCAGATCTCTTAGGGGTACTAAGAAAAAGGTTGAGAACTATATCTTCAATGGTAAATCTATTCTTGAAAATAATTTTTTTCTAGGAAATGTGCTTGGTATTTAAAAATATGTGAACCAACTAACTGAGACCAAAAAAATACTTACTTCACTGTGGCACTTAGAAGAAAATTCAGCTGGGGCATTAACAGGTTGTCTGGGGCCGACAGATAACGATCAAACTGAACCTAAAAGAAACAGAGAAATGTAACACATAAGGTGCATATATTTGCTAATAGACATCTCAAATATAACCATCTCTTTAAAGGGTTAAATCTCAGGAAAAATCTCATATTTCAAATAATGATTTCTTTGTGATCAAAATGAGTTATTTCTCAAATATGCTAACCAAAACTCCCTAAAAGTGCCAAACTTTTCAACGCAGTCAATATCAGCAACACATACTTTTAAAATTCTGAATCCAAGCCATTCATCCTAGTCTCCCCCACCAAACTTCCGAGTTTAATACTCTGATACTTATTATATCAAGAAGTAAAGTCATCAGATTTCAAGTCTTAAATCTACTGTATTTGTTAATTATTAATTCATCTATTCATTCAACTAACATTTATTAAGTACCTCCTATAAGGTGTATTAGGTAATGTAAATATAATGGTGCGCAAAAGAGGAGAGTCCCTCACCTCATAGAGCTTATGGCCTAGTGGGAGAGGCAGGAAACAAACAATAATGTAATTAAATATGTAACTATAAACTGTGTGAAATGCTATAACAGAAAAAACCAATGTACTATAAAAGCATAAATCAAGAGGACAGATTTATGTCTCTGTGTTTGGCAAAAGCATCTCTGAGGAGATGACACTGAAGTGAGAACTTGAAGATGAACAGACATTAAGTAAATGCAGGTGTAGCAGGGGTTCAGGGAGTGGGGACAGCATGGATGAAGGTGAGAAAGAGAAATGTGAGAAAGAGAATGCTAATAGAGGTAAGTTACTGTAGGACTTGTATGCTTTTTCAAAGGATTTTAATTCCTATTTTAAAAGCATTAGGAAATCACTGAAGTAGGGGAATTACCTAATTTAAATTTTAAGAAGTTAAATCTGGTTACAGCAAGAAGAATGGAATGGAAGGTTGTAATGGTAGATGCAAGGACACCAAATAGGTAGCTATTGCAGCATCTTAGACTGCAAGGGCAATAAAGGTGGACAGAAGAGGAGATGCTGCAGAGAATTAAAGAGTAAAATCATCAAGATTTGGTTATTGATAGGATGAAGGGGTTGACTCCCAGATTTTGAATCTGTATAATTTAATTCAGTGTTGTTATAATTCATAACTGTATATTTGTACATTTATTTAGTTGTGTAATAGCCACATCCCTTACTAAATCATGTCTATTTTCATCCCAGTTCTTAGCATGATGCCTAGAAAATAGGAAACCCTTGATTAATAATTGTTGAAATAACAGATGGATAGATGCTCTTACCACTTTATGAGTTAAGAACACTTGGAAGAGAACCTGGCATTAGCGGGTGGGGAAGAGTTAGAAGAGCTCAGTTTTGGATATCCTGAACTGCAGTGCCTTTGAAGCATCCAAATGGAGGCAACAGTTAGATATAAAATGATGGCTCATACACAAAACTCAATCAAGATTTTGTTTCTTAAGAGAGATATAAAATATTCAACTTAACTGTTTTTAAAGTTTAAGACCAAGTGTACAAGAATTTGTAATAAGATTTAAATATATTTTGTGGGTTTCTACTATGGATTGGATATGTGTCGGGGGAGAGGAGAAGCAGAGGGAGGGAAACAGTTATTGAGTACTAACTAAGGTTACTGCTCTTTGTGTAGACATATGTCCTCATTTGCGGAGGTAAACACCTTGAAGTGGAATTACTACGTAGTATGATGAATGTAACTAAGCAACTTATTTTTTTTAATAAATCTAAAATTTATTCATTTTCATTTATTTTTATTTGAATGTTTTAGAACCAAATCTTTGCGTTTCTAGAGTTTTTACTGTTATGTTTCATATATAGCAGTTATGACTGTTACTTTTATGTATATTGTCTTTTATCATGACATAATGTTCTTTATTTATCCTATTCAGTTTTTGAAATTTACCTTGTCTAATATTAATATTGTCAGCTCTGCATTCTTTGCATTTGTTAGGTAACTTGTCAGTCTATTCTTTTATTTTCAGTTAAATTTAGCTCTGTAAGATGGACAGGAAAACCCTGGAATCAAAAAGTTATCCAAGAGCACTATTTATTAAAGTGAAAACATTGTGGTAGTGAGTACAAGTATTTAAACACCTAGGATAAGCAGGATAGTAGTTAAGTGCATAAGTACTGGGTTGAACGGGGTTGTTAGGAGGATTAAAGAGTTAATACATGAAAAATGCTTGGCATGCTCAAAAATGTTAATGGCTGTTGTTGTTATTCATTGTTATTATTACTACTACTAGTGGTATTATTATAAAGCTTCCAAGGGGGTAATTCCTATGAGGGTTAAATGAGTGTCATCCACCTGATGGATATACATGATATACAAAGTATACAGTTAAGACATGGAAACATGCTACAAAAAGTTGCACTCATACAGAAAGGGATGTGCAAGCAAGGTCTTCACTTGAAAGGAAGGTATTAAAGTGGAGGTACACACTCAAGCGTAATATATTATTTTTAAGACTGGAATCCAATTTCAGTTATCCTCTCAAGACAAAGTTAAGAACTATAAGCCAAGGAGTGTTGACAGGAGGAAGTCTATAATGATAAACAGCCTAACTTCTTCACATCTGCCACTCCTATTTCTCCATTAGGTTAGGAGTAAAACTCTGAAAGTAAAGAAAACCTAAACAGAAATGATGCAACTATTATGGTATGGTAGAATATTACCTACCACAAATGTATGTCTTGGTCAGACCTCTTTAGTTAAAGGAATACATGCACAGTCATTATTCTTGGACCCCATGTAAATACAGAATATCAAGAGATAAATTACCACACAGGACAAAATTACCAAAAAAATTAAGAATAATGTTCCATAAGGAAATCTATACTGAAATGCTTTATTATGCACTTACCATTGCAGCCTTCAATGCCACAGAATCTAGATTGGGCAAATTAGCTAAAGGGCCCTGGAAAAAAAGGCAAAAAAAAGGTGCTATATGTTTCAGTTCACTTATGAAATATAGTCCAATAGTGGATTGCCCAAATTTGGAAATTTAGCTTATTTCCAAAGAACTCAAGTGTCATCTCTTCAACCTCAATTAGAGCAGGGACTATGATTTGCTCACTTTTGTGTAACTAGTGTGGGAGATGGGAATTGGCCACCCCAAGATATGTCTCTTTGGCATGAGGATTATTTTAGGCTGGTTACTTTTAATAAACAGCAGACAGGAAAGGAGGCTCTGAGGAGTAGAAGTTACTTACCCTTTGTTAAGAGACATTTACATTGTAAAGGAAATCTCCACCTGTAAAGGTGTCTCCCTCTCTGTACCAGGAAGAATTGGGGCAGATGACCTTATCTCTAGAAACTCTTAATCAATGCCAAAGGCAAGGACTTAAATCTGCATTTGTTTACTGTACTTGTGTGGTAATCTCCCATGATCAACTCCCCCTCCACCCCCAACATCCTCCTTTGCTGAAGATGATATTTAAGGTGGTGGCTTCAGCTATTTTGGCCAGTTGCTCAGTTTGCCTGAGCCTCTCCCATGTATACATGTTATAAAGCTTTGTTTAATTTTCTCCTGTTATTCTGTCCCATGTGAATTTAATTCGTTCTCCGGCCAGAAGAACCCAGAGACGGTAGAGGAAATGTCTTCCTCCCCTACACAAGCATGAAGGCACTCAATAGTATTTGTTGGGGGGAGTGATAAGCACATACGTTTATTAATGATGGAAATGCCAGGATACTTCAGAAGTACTCATAAGCAAGAAAGAAAGGCAATGAAGCATTTAGAAAATGGCAGTGAAAGGCTTTATGAGTTTTACTCTGACAATTTTTGATAGTATAAGAAGGGCAGCAGAATTGGTTTCTACTGGTAGAAATTTGCTTACTACTTTAAGTCAGAACTTGTGATTTATCTATCTATCTATCCATCTATTTATTTATTTATTCTGAGGAAGATTTGCCCTGAGCTAACATCCACTGTCAATCCTTCTCTTTTTTCACTTGAGGAAGATGAGCCCAGGCCTGAGCTAACATCTTTGCCAATCTTCCTCTATTTTTTCTGTATGTGGGACACCACCACAGCCTAGCTGGTGAGTACAGTACGTCTGTGCCTGGAATCTGAACCCATGAACCCAGGCCACTGAAGTGGAGCACACAGAACTTTAACTACTCAGCTACGGGGCCAGACCCCAGAACTTGTGATTTTTGAAAGCTTCACTTAAGAGTTCCTGGGCTATAAAATACTCCTCATGTTAAAGTCATTTAACAGAGTTCTTTGCTTTTTAAAGAAAGATGCTTACATAGTTTTCTAAGTTTCCCACCACTCCATTATCTATTTCTACTGGAGCATAAAACTTAAGATCAAGTGCTGGCCCCAGAAATATTTACCTTTCCAAAGTAATAGACCACGATTTACTAAATTAAAAAGGGAATGAGTGCTATTTATACAGTAATCTATGCATTCAATTAACTGATAGTGATACAGGACTCTGAAAAATTTACCAGTAAGACTGATGTGGATTATTTTAGGCTGGTTACTTTGAAAAACTGCAGATGGGAAGGAGGCTCTGAGGAGTGGAATTTGCTTGCCCTTTGATGAGAGATATTTGCATTTGTGAAGGAAGTCTCCATCTGTGGGGGTGTCTCTCTCTCTCTGCACCAGGAGGAAGGGGGGATGACCTTATCTCTAGAAACTCTTAATGGGGAAGGCGAGGACTTAAGTTGTTTACTGTCCGGTAACCTCATGTAACTGACACCCCCACCACCAACATCCTCCTTTGTCTTTAGCTGAAGATAATATTTAAGGTGGTGGCTTCAGCCATTTACTTAATCCGGTTTGATTCTTATCTAAAAGTTATAGGACCACCCAATAACCAGACCCCAACTGTACTGATACCATTTTAATGACTTTTTTTTACATATTCCTTCCTGCATCTTGTAAAGAGATAACTCACATACCTATACCTTAAATTTAGCCCTACCCTCAACCCATGTTTGCAGCAGCTCTTACTGCCCATGGGTCCTGTCCCCATGGTATTCCATACTATTCTCTAAATAAAAGAGCACTACTGCCAGACCTTGAGAGTCCAAGAAATCTTTCTTTCAACTCCTCGGTTCGCCAAGCCCACATCAAGACTGTCCTTTATATACTTTATAATACTAATTTTTATATATTCTCATTACTTTTAACCCAAACTATGTGTAGTAAAAAGGACAGTTAATATTTTGGGGCACTCTACTATATCTCAGGTAGTCATCTAAGAATTATATACGTATTATCTCACTTAATCTTCAGAACAACTGTGTGATACAGATGTTATTACCCCCAATCTACAGATGAGGAAATAAGACAGAGAGATAAGTTACTTTCCCAGTGAAAAATTGCTATTAAGTGGCAGAGCTAAGATTCAAACCAGAGTCTACCACTAGAACTTGACAAATAGAAATGGCAAGCAACAGGATATATTGGAGTATATGAGGAAGCCATTTGGTGTAAACCTAATTCAGCATGACTTTGTTTTTTTCCCCCAAAAGGGCCTGACGTGGCTGTTGAGCATGCATTGTATATCTGCTTTAAACATTGCCTATGCTAAGAACAAATGCTCTTAAGATAAAGGTGCAACTTCCCCCCACATTGGCATTTCCTTAAGGATAAGAAACTTTCTTTAGGCTAGGAACTGATTGCTGTGCTCACTTGTGACCATCCAGCTCGAGACAACAGACCTACCACCCTGCTATGTCCACTAAGACAGGAGACCTACTACCTGCTGTGTCCATCAATCACTGTGCCGACAGAGCAGTCTCACGACTATTGTTAAAGCGACATTTCAATCATATGTGAAACCTCCTCTTTGGGGGTATATAACCACTCTGTACACCCCACTTCTTTGGTGCCCTTTCTTCCTTTGGGAAGAAAGGCCCCGGGCCATGGTCCTCACATTTTAACTCAGAATAAACTCACCCAAAATTTTCATTTATAGATTATTTTCATTGACAAACTCTAAACATGTGCATTTCTCTAATTAGGAACATCCATGTGCTTACCTGTTCAGGTTTATGTTGCTGTACAGTGTTATAGATATAACTCAAGCCTGTTCTAGTTAAAACATAAGAAGCTTGTTCATTTATAAGTGTGTCCAAATGTGCTTCAATCTAAAATAAAACACAAAAGAAAGAAAATGTTTTAAAAGAAGACTGATGACAGCAGAAGTGGACTATCCTGGAGTCTTAGGTCTTCATCACGGACTTGTTCCCTGCAGTGGCTCTGAGGCACAGGGGCTGCTTCTATAACAAAGGCTTTTCCTTCCCCCAAAGAGGAAGTCCTCCTACAAAAGAAAGAGAAAGTCTTACCTTAAAAAATGATAACCAAGGAGGATTCCAGGACTAGCCACCAGTCAAAACATTTGCGTTGCTTCCCAGCTCTTTGAAGCTGGTAATAAGCAAAACACAAACAAAAAACACTAATAAACAAGAACAGTGTAAAATAAAATATTTAGGAACAATTCTGGGAAGGAGAAGGCCTGATGTTCCTGACCTCCATGCTCCCTCACCCTCCCCACTTGCTGGACTGACTCAATCAAATATGCCATCTGGAGAAGCCGGGAGGAAATCCCTTTGGGGCTGAGGCAATAAGCTTTTCTGAGGAGAACGCAGGTCTTTGACTACTAGGGGAGAGGTGAGGACCCAGCAGAAGACTGGTCAAAGACTTCAGTTCAGAAACTGCCTAAGAAGACCTGGCTAGGAGATGTGAATTATATGTGCTCAGATGCCTTGTGCCATCTTTTGGGAAGCCACCTAATGCTAATGGGGGCAGAAGACACAGAAGGGGACTACCCTGATGGGTTGAAGAACTCCCTAGTGGGAAGAAGTCTGCTGCTCCCTTACTTTACCAGTACAGGCCTGAGAGTCCAGAGTTCTTCCTTCTATTCCTCACCACAAGTTCCCGCAGTTTTACCAGTCTGTTTGCCAACGGCACAGTACACTACTAACTGTGCTGTTACCATCTGAATGCCTGCCACTGTCCACGGAACTCCAACAGCTGAGCCCCTCCATCTAAACAACTTATAACTGGTATAAAAGAGGTGAGGAGCTTCTAAGAGGAAACCCACCTGAATAATCTGAACAAGTATCTTTCCCTGAGGGAACAAAAGACGCAGAGTACTTTAATTGTTTTTTTAAGTGAATGCTCAAGAAAGTACAATAGAGCCCTTACTTACTAGACTTACTAGAAATAAAAGAACAAGATGTGCAAATGTAAACATTTAATGAAAGAGTTACTGCTAAGAACCAAATTAGTATCTGAGAGAATAACAGAAGAAACATAATACAGAGAAAACATCAAAGAAATAAAGTGAAGAGATTTAAAAAGAAATTAGAAAACAGAATCAGGAGATAAAACCAACTAAAGACAGAAGCCTCCGAATATAAAAAGTAACAGATGAAGGAGTAATAATTAATTAAAAACAAGAGAAAACTTTACTGAGCGAAAGAAAGGGTTGCACCTTCAGATTGAAATGGCTCTGCAATGTCCAAGATGGAAATGACGGAAAGAGAGAAATACGAAAAAATATCCTGAGGAAATATTTGAACTCAAAGGAAAATCCTTATAAGCTTCCAGATGGATAGAATACATTACCACAAACAAGAGAAAATCAGACTGGCCTGGATTTCTTACTTGAAACACTAGAAGAAGCAAAGTAGGAGCAGAAGAAAATCAATAGATGATTGATAGAAAAGGTCTGACAATTAAGTATCTTCAACTTAACAAGGTGAAGCGTTACTGTGCAAGGCACAAATAAACTATGCCTTCCAGCAACCACATCCTCATCTGATCCTCTCACAGTGACTATGGGCTGGTCCATGGAACTAACATTGGCCAAGAGCCCATCAGCAAGCGTGATGCAAGTACAGGATCAATAAGCGCTTACACAGTGGGGCTTGTCCTCCTAAAAGGCAAAAGGTGACTATGGAATATGTAAGAAATGCAGATAATTGGTGATAAAATAGATTGATGAACACCCGATGTATCTGAACATCTTGAGAAAAGATTTAGGCAAATGGCAGAGAGTTTGGGGTTGAATTATTGATGAATACAGTAAAGATCAATGAATTTGTTTTAAAAAAGAATTCTATTATTCCACATAAAACAAAAATTTATGCAAATAAGGAAAATCAGTCATACTTCCTTATATTTCTTTTAAAAAAAGGAATTAGAAATTATAAAATATCAAAACTTTAGATGTGTCAAAACTCATTCTTCAGAAAACCCCAAAACCTTACAAATGAATTTTTACTATAGTCATTGAAAAACTGTTTATACACTTGTGATAATACAGAACATTCAGAGTTTTTTTGAAACATTCTATCTCCCCAAAAATTGCTATTTCAAAATCAGAAGCCAAGTATCTGATAAATATTATAAATGGCTTTGTTTTAGCCATTTACAGACTCTTAAGAGATACCATTTGGTTTACAGGACTAGAGTGATTGGTATAACAAATTGTAATGTTTTGCCTAACACTGGTTTACACATAGATAAAAATATATCTGTCCTCTATAACACCTTCGCACTAGCTACACAGCTTGAAAAATATAGCATATTATTCACAGTTGAGAAACTGAAATCTGCATACATTAGAAAAGCTTCATTCTACCATCACATACTATGGTTTAAATAAAATATCTTACCCATCACATATTCTGCCTTCTCCAAAACAAAACTGAAATACTAAGAGTATGAGCGTGAGTGTGAGTGTGTGTGTGTGTGTGGCCTTCCATCAGATTACAACAAGGGATTTATAGGAATTAAGTCATTGAAATTAGGTTAAAGCCAGTAACTGAGATCATACATAGAAAAAAAGATTCCATCACAGTGAGCAATCATTTTATAGCAAAATTAACCTGAAACTGTAGCATTTCCAGACGTCTGTCAGTGAATTCAAACAGAGCTAATGTTGTCTTCATCATATATAGTGAATTGACCATGAAAGTGGCCATGTCAGCTGTGCCTAAATTGCTGGCTGATACAGTACACATCTGGAGGAGAGGATCCAAGACACATGATAAAACCTATAAACAAAAAATAAAATAAAACTTATTCTTTATTTCCCAAACAGTGATACAGGCCTGGGTTAATGGCACTTCAGAATGAATGCCAAACTAACTGGAAGGGGGCCAACTTACAGAAGCACAGAAGAAAAAGATTAAATGGTACAATAATCATAATAGTTTTAAAAATGAGCATCATTGAATACTTTTTAAATCAAAGAGAATTTGTTTAATATTCGAAGGAAAAATCAATGAGAGGGATTATCGAAATATATGGGTTATAAAATGCCAGAATCTCAACAGAATGTACAATAGAGGAGCAATAAGCAATCATTAAAAACGAATTTACAATGCACCTGCACAAAATCAGCTTGACGGGCATCCAGTGGTACGACTGAAGAATCATGAGATGCCAAAACTTCACGCAACAACATGAGTGTCTGATTTAAGGCAGAACTTGGTCCAAGATCAGGTGGTGGGAGTTCAACCTAAAATAGGGGATGGTTATCCACTGCTTATATTTCTCCACTAAACCTGAATGTATAAATAAATGCCAGTTCACAATAAAATAATGCATATAAAAGATGTAAAGCATTGGCTGACACATTACAAAATCTACAATTTTTCAATAGCTTATTTTATATTATACTAACCAGCTCAGAAAATGACACAAAAGTTTTTTGTTAGATTATCTCAGAATTAATACATCATAATTAGAAGTAGAGAATTTGTACTTCTAAAATTCAAAATATTTTAAGCAAACTTAGTGGTCTTTGTAGAATTATATTTTCATATGGATTTGAAATGGGCTGTTTTGTTTTTTAACCCAAGTCATAAGAAAAAAGCAATCCAGAGATCAGCGCTTTCCCAACTATAATATAATTGAGAATCATCACCCACCTTCAGGCCCAAATCTCAAATATTTTGGTTCAGTATATATAGGTTTGGGGTCTGGGAATCTCTGTGTCAACAAGCACCACAGGAGATTTTCAGAAAACTGGTCTATGGGTCACACACTTCCCCAAAACCATATAACACCGTCACACAATCTTGGGCTCTGGAGTTAAAGAGAGTAATTTTACATTTTGGATCTACCACATACTAGTTGTGTGACCCTGGAAAAGTTATTTAACTGCTCAGAGCTTCAGAAGAATTCTGCAAGGATTAAATGAAATCGTTGCATCTAAACTGCTGAGTAGAGTACCTGGCACTTACTAACTGGAAGTATGCTGAGTTTATTATCCCTACTTGCTGGCATCACAATATCCAAGAACATGCGCCTATGAATTTTTTCAATAATATTTTTCAGAGTATTTATTATATTAATACAGTCAGATTTTGTAAATGAAACAAAATTTGGTACTTAGAATCCATGTAAGAGACTACAGTCTTGCGTCAGGAAGACAGAAAGACGTAAAAATTTTAAAACACCCCAGGATTTATATTAAGAATATTTTATGTATAAAAGTTAATACTTAAGTGACATCAGCAGAAATGGAAAAGTATGGACCTCTGAAAACCCATCCTCCTTCATAAAAGCAATCAAAACAATAAAATTATGAGACATGCAAACAAACAAAAAAATAAGGTCCATGCATAGAAAAAAAAGTCAATAGACTTTCCCTGAGGAAGCCCAGATGTTGGAATTACTAGCCCAAGACTTTAAATCAGCTATTTTAAATATGTGCAAGGAACTAAAGGAAATTATGTTATTAAACTAAAGGAAAGTATGAGAACAATATCTCACCAAATAGAGAATATCAATAAAGAGACACAAATAATAAAAAATAACCAAATAAAAATTTTGGAGTTGAAAAGCACAGTAATTGAAACGAAAAATTCACCACAGGGAATCAAAAGCAGATTTGAGCAGGCAGAATAAAGAATCAGTGAACTTGAAGACAGGTCAATTAAGATTATGCAGTCTGAGGAACAGAAGGAAAAATAAAAGAAAATTAACAGAGCCTCAGAGACCTGTGGGACACCATCAATAACATAAGTACAATGGAGATCTCAGAAGGCAGGGGTGCAGAAAGAATATTTGAAGAAATAACAGAAGACTTCACAAATTTGATTAAAAAAATTAATGTAAGCATGCAAGAAATTCATGAATTCCAAGTAGAATAATCTTTAATACATCCATACTGAGACACATCATAATCAAAGTGTCAAAAGACAAAGAAAGAATCTGAAAGTAATGAGAAAAGTAACATTATGAACAAAACATTCTCAATAAGATTAACAGCTGATTTCTCATCAGAAAACATGGAAGCCTGAAGGCACTGGATGACACATTCAAGGGCTGAAAGAAATAGACTGTCAACCAAGAATTCTATATTCAGTGAAATTATTCTTCAAGAATAAAGGAGAAATTAAGACATTCCCAATAAACAAAAACAAAACTTCTCCTGTTCTATAAGAAATATTAAAGGAAATTCTTCAGGATAAAATCAAGGAACACTAGACAGTAACTCAAATTCACATGAAGAAATAAAGAACATCAGTAAAAGTTCCAACACAGGTAAATATAAAAGACAGTATTGATGTACTTTCTGTGTATAACTCCTTTTTTCCCCCGATTTAAAAGATAACTGCATGAAGCAAAAATTACAAACCTATGCTGATGAGCACACAATGTAGAAAGATATAATTTGTAACAATAATAGTGTAAAAGAAGTGGAGAACAGGGCTATACAGGAGCAAAGCTTTTGTATATTAATGAAAAGAATTTGGTATTTTTCCAAACTAGATTGCTATAAACAGAGATGATAACCAAGAAAATAACTAAATGTATACATAATATATATTTTATATATACACATTCACACACATATTTAAATAAACAAAAGAATTAAAAGTAGTGCACTAGAAAATATTTACTTAACATAAAAGAAGGCAGTAATGGAGGGAGAGGGGAACAAAAATCACTTAAGACATATAAGAATAGCAAAAAAAGTTAATTTTCTTCAAAGAGGATATTATATAGATCGTACAGAATCTATGATAAAGTGTTGTTAAAAGCTCTTAAGATCATCACCACATTGAGATCTACCTGTGCTAATGGCTCCAGTATCTTACAACAAAGATGATGGCTTCTTCAAGTTTACATAAAGCATCCTTCCTGCCTAAATCTTCTGTTATGTTGAAATTTTGCTAGCTAATTTTATACCTTGTGACTCACCTGCCTTAAGTTTTCCAAACCAGTGATTCTTATATGTAATGAGGGTGTGAGGAAGGGGGAGAAAGCAAACATCCTTTAAGAATTTCATAGAAGGTATTGTTTGTTTTCCAAGGAAAAGATAAACACATGGAAAATTATACAACCCATTTAGGATTAATAGAAGCCCACCCATGGGCTCCAATATAAGCTTAAGCACAAGTAAACTTAGACATATTAAATTGTAAATTAAGATTTTAAAAGCATAGAAATTAGTATTACATTGTAAGGTTAACATTTTTGTTTTACCAAAATTTTTACTACCAAAAGCTGATGTCTTCACTACCTCATTAAAAAAACAAAACAAAAAAACTTCTAAAGAATGTTAAGTATCTATTATATGTAAAAGGGAGTAGGAACAACAACTAATTTATCACTTTTTGCTTTATGAATATTAAATGAATGGGAATATTTGCTTAACTTTACATTAACGTAAACTTTAAATACATTAATGCTATCTAATTAATCAGACCAACAACTCAGGAGTAGTCACTGATTTTTCTTCTTCACACTTCCCTCATCTAATTGATCAATGAGCTCCATACTACTAAAATACATTCCAAACACAACTGTTCCTCACCATCCCAATGCTATGGCTATCATCTTTTGCCTGGTCCATTCCAAGAGTCTCCTAAAGTGGCCTCCTTGCTTTGAAATTTGTTCCCCCAACTCGACCTTTTACTGAGCACATAGCAGCCATAATGTTCTTTTTAAAATGTTTTAAAAATAAACAAAGAGGTCAGACCTTCTCATTAAGCTCTTTAATATTCAATGGCTTACCCTAGCACTTAAAAACCAAATGCCTTAAAGGTGTGTGGAGACACAGTCAGCATTTAAAATCAACTATATGCTACATACTACCATCACATATGTGGAAAACAACATTTAAAAAGCAAAACAAAAACATTTAAAAAGCAAAACATTTTTTAAAAAATAGCATCAAGAAACCCTCAAATACCTAAGAATAAATCTAACAAAAGATATACAAGGCCAAAAAGACTTGATATACTAGATATCAAGGCACCACATAAAGTTCTAGAATGATTAAAACAGTGTGGTACCAGAGCAAGGACAGACAAATAAACCAATGGGGACAGAATAAAACAGTTACAAAACAAATCCATACACAGGTGATTTGTAACAAAGTTTCCACTGTAATTCAGTGGGAAAAGATTGTCTTTATAACACATGGTGCTGGATCAACCAGTTATCCATATGGAAAAAAAACTAACCTTAACCTCCACTTCACACCATACTCAAAAATTAATTTGAGATAGATCAAAGACCTAAATGTGGAAGCCAAAACAATAAAACTTCTCAGAAGAAACATGGAAGAACAACTTCAAGACCTTGTGATAGAAAAAGACTAAATGAATAACCATGAAATAAAAGATTAGTATACAGAACTGAATTAAAATTAAAAACTAATCATCAAAATACACCATTAAGAGAGTGAAAAGACAGGTCAAAATTGGGAAAAAATATTTGTAATGCTTATTATCCCATAAAGAACTTGTATCCAGAACACATTTTTTTAAAACACTTACAAATCAGTAAGAAAAACACAGGTAATCTAATAGAAATTGGGCATCAGACTTCAAAAGAGTATATCCAGCAGCCAATAAAATGAAAAACTGTTCAACATCATTAGTCCTCAGAAAAGCGAAAATCACAAATGAAATACCACCACACAACTTCTGCAATAGCTAAAATAAAAAAGCCTAACACAAGTACTGGAGAGAATGTGGAGGAACTGAAATTTCCACACATTTCTGTTGGAGGAAATTGGTAAAATCACTTTGCGGAAGTCCTTGGCAGTACCCACTAAAGCTATCAACCCTATCACCCAGACATCCCATTTGTGTGCACCCACACAAGAGAAATGAAAACTGACATCCACCAAAAGACACGTACAAAAATATTCACAGGAGCTTTATTTCTAATACCTAAGAACTAGAAACAATCCAAATGTCCATCAATAAATTGTGGTGCATTTATATAACGCAATGATTACACAATGATTAAAAAGTGAACTACTGCTACATACAACATGGATGAATCTTACAGATATAATGCCAAATGAAAGAAGTCAGCCCCAAGAGTTCAACTGCATGAATCTATTTATGTGAATTTAAATAGCACACAAAAAGAGGAAACAGAAGTCAGACAGAGGTCCACCTGGGGCGGGTACTGACTGGGAAGAGGCATGAAGCAGCTTTCTGAGATTCTGGAAACATTTTACATCTTGATCTGGGTGGTGATTAATGAATATATACAAATACAAAAATTCAATGAACGGTACATTTAAGATTTGTGTACTATAAGTTTTATCTTCACTTAAAAAGAAAGTTCATTTGATCTTTTTATTTGTATTACGTAAATACTGAGAATCGTTTTATAAAAATATCCAAAATTCCTAAACAAAGTGATCATTAATAATACTCAAGAGCTTTATGAAAGATATATTCGTAATTTTTATGTACATCTTCTAATTGATAAAGTTGAAGTGTAAAGAAAAATTTCACATTTAAAAGCATTTAGTCTACTGAAAACCTCATATTCCACATATTAGAACCTCTCTTTTTTGAAAAGTATAGAGCTCTAACACTAAACAGAGTTCTCATTCTTCCTGCGACTATTTACTATGACACTTTCTATCCCTTTTGCGGATAGATTCTCTGACTTTATTAGAGAAAAATGAAAAGGTTGCACCATAAAAAAACCAAAAGCTGTTTTCACAACCCCATTCCACTGCCAAGTTTAGTTATATCCTTTTAAATATCTTCCACTTAAGGTCCTCCAATTTTCTGTTCTGTAGCTTGTTAAGCCACTCACCCATTTGCTTTCAAAAAAATTTAAGAAAACCAATCAACCAAAAAACAACCCCTCATACTTTTAAATTAATGTCTTCATTCTATATGTAGACTCCTTTTGTTCTATCGAAATTCATATATGTTCTAGTAATTGACAATAAATGGAACTTAAGTTTTTTTAAAAAACCACTTTATTGAAGTTTGATTGACATACAAAAAGCTGTACATATTTAATGTATATAATTGATGAGTTTGGAGATAAGTACACACCCACGAAACCACCGTCACATTCTATGTCATAAACATATCCATCACCTCCAAAAGTTTCCTCTTGCCTTATTTATTTATTTATGGAATTGAAATTAAGTCAACAAAATTATTGAAGATAAATTTAAGAGTGCAAACTAACATTTGAAATACCTTCTAATTATAACTTTTTATTTCACATACTTTTATTTAAAAAGCATTTTAGCTGAAAACATTGTTTTTGTTTGTTTTCCCTAGTAGAACAATCTGTAAGGAATAATGCAAAATTCCAATTACTCATCTAGAACAGCACATCCCAGACTTAACCTGCATAGGAACAACCAGGGAATCTTGTTAAAATGCATATTCCGATTCACTTGGTCTGGGGTGGGGCCTGAGATTTTTGCATATCTTACAACTCCTAGGTGCTGCCCAAGCTGCTGCTCCATGTACTACACTCTGAACAGTAAAAAGAGATTCTAAACAGCAACCATATCCTAGAATTTAAAGCACAATTTACTTAGAGGACCATTTAGGTTTTTCTCAGAGGGCTGAGCAAATTAATCCTGACTACTTTTAATCTGGTATGGGTTTCATTTATGACATACAATATCCTTTAGAATTAGAATTGTACTATTACTATAGCGAAAAGAATTTCAGACAGAGTTTGTCCAGCTTAAATTGCTATGGCATTGTGTCTTTTGCAGTACAGATACATATTTCCTTTAGACTTAGCAAGATCTACAGCTGTGAAGGTTTCAGGAGAGACTGATAAGGAAGGAAGAACACATACTTGAACACTCAAGTGCTTCAAACTGCTTTGGTAGGGAAAAAGTACATCTTTCAATAAAATGATGTCCCTGAATTTTTTTTTTTCATATTAGATAAATAACTAGCTCCCAAATACGTCTTTTTAAAAGCACAGAAGGAATCATATGAAAAGAGCTCATCTCTGGCTATACCTTTACTTTAAAAGCTATTCTCCCAACAATTTTACTATCCACTTAAAATTCTATTAACAAAAATTTCCACTTGGGGGTTTTGCTAATGAAGACTTTTCTGCAGTAAGTGTTGTTTTCTTCATAAGGCTAGAATCTTTTTAGAAGAAGCAAATGGATTACAAGATGTAATTATATAAAATATGGAACATTAAAATTTGCTGAAAAGAAGACAATTCTTGAAAGAAATCTGAAATGGTTGTAGATCTAAGCAACACACAACCTGTAAACAGTATCATATTCCAATCTCAATTTAATGTTAAAATATTCCTAAATGTGGCCCAATTCATATCTGAGAAAAACATTTCAAGGCACATTATTGGTAATAATGACAACACTAAACAATAATAGTAGTCAAAACTCATTCACTGCTGTAAACTCACATAGGCTGCAGTATTAATTGGCACTTAATATATTCAAATTACAATTTCTTTCTCTCCCTGTTTTTATCCTATTTTATTCTAAGTTTTAATTGGAAGATGCCACCTTCAAAACTTGCTTTTATTATTCATTATACTTTCCTACTTTCTTGAAACTTTCATTTTAACTTTACAAGAGAAATAAAATATATAAGAACTTAGTGGGGGTTTTTTGTTTGTTTTCAAAGATTGGCACCTGAGCTAACAACTGTTGCCAATCTTATTTTTATTTTTCCTGCTTTTTTCTCCCCAAAACCCCCCAGCACATAGTTGTGTATTTTTAGTTCTGGGTCCTTTTAGTTGTGGCACATGGGATGCCGCCTCAACGTGGCCTGACGAGTGGTGCCATGTCTGCGCCCAGGATCCAAACCAGTGAAACCCTAGGCCGCCGCAGCGGAGCACGAAAACTTAACCACTTGGCCACGGCGCCAGCCCCAGTGGGGAGTTTTTGAGCAAATATGAAATAAAATAAATGGATAATTACTTGGGAAAAATAAATAAGATCCTTCCTTCCTAGCATGGACAAAAATAAACTTCAGGTAGATTAAAAATTTGATATAAAAGTGAAACCACACAACAACCCAACAGCATACATTTCAATGAATTTATTAAATAATCTAACATTTTCCCACTGATAGACGCTAACTTTAGCACGTATTAAATTCTAAATGTTTGTGGGGAAATTTTCAAGCATAGCATGCTCCCAAGGGAGAAACAAGAAAAAAATGTTATGTTTTACTACGCAAAAATTAAAAGTGACATGTCAAAAAACACCATACGCAATTTTACAAGGCAAATGATGACTTGGAGAAAATATTTGCAATATATATGAGAGTTAATATTCTCAAGGTATAAAAAATTTAAAAAATAATAATAAGACACAACCTAGTAGGAAAATGGCAAAGGACATGAATAAGCAATTTACAAACAGCCAATAACATATTTTAAAATGTTCATTCTCACTAGAAGCACCAAAATCCAAATAAAAAAAGAATAAGATAGCACTTTTTGCTCATCATATTGGCAAAGACATTTTGAAATGCCTATTATCCAATGTTAGCAAAAGTTGGCACTTTTGGTAGCAAGTAGTATGGAAGATTTGAGGAAACAGGTGAAAGTTCAGTGAATATAAGTGGCTGGCCTAAGAACATGCAGAAATGCTGGACATCACGGAGGGCTTCGCTGATGGAGAGTGAATTTTAGTGACTATAGCCCGCTGATTATATGATTTTCTTTAGCAGTGCTCAGCAGTCACAGAATACAAAGAAGAAACTGAGTAGTTGTATGAATCCAGGGTGGTTTTGCAAAGTGAACGTGATAAAATTACAAGAGTGCAAGAGATTTAAAAATAATGGCAAGATAATGACAGATCACAGGCTGGCAGAAAAAGAGTGAATCAGTCATTAGTGTAACTTGTGAGCTCGCATTTAGGAAATTATTTATTTAATGATCTTAACCATTTTTAAGTGTACAGTTCAGTGGTACTAGATACATTCATAAAGTTGTACAATCATCACCATCACCACAACTCTTTCCATTTTGTAAATTGAAACTCCATACTTATTAAACAATAAGTCCCCATCCCCCGACTTCCCAGTCCCTGGCAACCACAATTTTTAGTTTCTGTCTCTACCATTTTGACTACTCTAAGTATCTCACATACGTGGAATCATACAGTATTTCTTTTTGTGATTGGCTTATTTCACTTAGTATAATATCCTCAAGTTTCATTCATGTTGTAGGATGTGTCAGAATTTCCTTCCTTTTTAAGGCTGAATAATATTCCACTGTATGTATATACTAAATTTTGCTCATCCACTCATCCACTGATGGACACTTGGGTTGCTTTCACATTTTAGCTACTGTGAATAATGCTGCTATGAACAAAGCTGCACACACATCTCTTGGAGACCCTGCTTTCAGTTATTTTGGATATGTACTCAGAAATGGAATTGCTAGATCATATGATAATTCTATTTTTAATTTTTTGAGGAACTGTGATACTGTTTTCCACAGGAGCTATATACTACTTTACATTCCCCCCAACAGTGTACAAGGGTTCCAATTTCTCCACATCCCTGCCAACATTTGTAACTTTCTGGTTTTTCTGATAGTAGCCATCCTAATAGATGTGAAGTAGTGTGTTATTGTAGTTCTGATTTGCATTTCCCTAATGATTAGGGATGCTGAGCATCTTTCCATGTGCTTATTGATCATCTGTATATTTTCTTTGGAGAAATGACTTTTCCAGTCCTTTGGCCATTTTTGAATCAGGTTGTTTTTCTGTTGTTGAATTTTAGGAGTTCTCTTTATATTCTGGATATTAATCCCTTATCAGATACATGATGTACAAATATTTTCTCCCATTCTGTGGGTTGACTTTTTACTCTGTTACAGTGTCTTTTAATGTACTAAATCTTTCTCATAAAGTCCAATTTGTGTTTTTTCTTTTGTTGCCTGTGCTTTTGGTGTCATATCTAAGAAATCATTACCAGATCCAATGTTGTAAAGCTTTTGCCCTGTTTTCTTCTAAGAGTTTTATAGTTTTAGGTCTACATTCAAGTCTTTGATCCATTTTGAGTTAACTTTTGTATATTGTGTTAGATAAGGGTCCAAATTCATTCTTTTGCATGTGGATATCCAGTTTTCCCAGCACCATTTGTTGAAAAAGACTGTCCTTTCCCTATGGAATGGTCTTGGCACTCTTGTCAAAAATTATTTCACCATGTATGCAAGGGTTTATTCTTAGGCTCTCTATTCTATTCCATTGTTCTATATGTCTGTCTTTATGCCAGCATCAAACAGTTTTCATTACTATTGCTTTATAGGAAGTTCTGAAATTAGGAACTGTCAGTCCTCCAGTTTTCTTCTTCTTTTTCAAGACTGTTTTGGCTACTTAGGGTCATTAAAGATTCCATACGAATTCTAAGGTGAGTTTTTCTCTTTTTACAAAAAGTGTCATTGAGATTTTCATAGAGATCGAATCGAATTCGTAGGTTGTTTTAGGTAGTACTGACATCTTAATATTAAGTCTTCCAATCCATGAATAGGAGATGACTTTCCATTTATTGACGTCTCCTTTAATCTCTTTCAGCAATGTTTTGCAGTTTCCATTGTACAAATCTTTCATCTCCTTGCTTAAGTTACTTCCTAAGTATTCCTATTCTTTTTGATGCTATTGTACATGGAATTGTTTTTTAAATTTCCTATTTGGATTGTTCATTGTTAGCATATAGAAATGCAACTAACTTTTGTGTTGACTTTGTATCTTGCTACTTTGCTGAATTCATTTGTTAGTTCTAACAAGTTTCTTTGGTGGTATGTTAGGGTTTTCTCCATATAAGACCATATCATGTGCAAACAGAGATAATTTTACTTTTTCCTTTCCAATGTGGATGCCTTTTACTCCATTTTCTTAATGAATTACTCTGGCTAGAACTTCTAGTGATATGTTGAATAGAAGTGGGCATCCTTGCCTTATTCCTGATCCTAAAAAAAAAATTTTTCAGTCTTACACTATTGAGGATGATGTTAGCTGTGGGTTTTACATAGACGGTATTTACTACATTGAGGCAGTTTCCTTCTATTCCTAGTTTCTTGAGTGTTTTTATCGTAAAACGGAGTTGATTTTGTCAAATGCTTTTCCTGCATCAATTGAGATGATCATGTGAGTCTTTTTCTTTGTTCTATTAATGTGGTAATTACATTGATTTTGATATGCTGAACTATCCTTGCATTCCAGGAATAAATCCCACTTGGTCATGGTGTATAATCTTTTTAATATGCTTCTTAATTGGGTTTGTTAGTATTTTGTTGATTTCTGCATCAATATTCATAAAGGATACTGGTCTACAGTTACCTCTTCTTGTAGTGTCTTTGGCTTTGGTATCAGCGTAACACTGGCCTCATAGAATGAGTTAAGAAGTGTTCCTTCCTCTTCAATGTTTTGAAAAAGTTTGAGAAGGATTGATATTAGTTTTTCTTTAAATGTTTGGTAGAATTTACCAGTGAAGCCATCAGGTCTAGGATTTTTATTTTGGGAAGAGATTTTTTGATTACTGATTCAATCTCTCTACTAGTTATAGGTCTCTGCAAATCTTCTAATTCTTCATGATTTATTCTTCATAGCTTTTGTGTTTCTCAGAATTTGTCCATTTTATCTAGGTTATCCAATTTGCTGCCATACAGTTGTTCAATAACACTCTCTTAAAATCTTTTTTATTTCTGTAGAATTGGTAGTAATGTCCCCACTTTCACTTCTGATTTTAGTAATTTGAGTCTTCTTTCTTTTTTTCTTACTCCATCTAGCTAAAGGTTTGTCAATTTTGTTGATATTTTCAAAGAACTATATTTTGGTTTCATTGATATTCTCTATTGCTTTTCTATTCTCCATTTCACTTATCTCTAGTGTTTATTATTTCTTTCCTTCTGCTAGATTGGGGTTTAGTGTGTTCTTTTTCCAGTTCCTTAAGTTGTAAAGTTAGGTTGTTGATTTGAGATCTTTCTTTTTTTTAAATTAAGTCCTTATAGTTACAAATTTTCCCCTTGACATTGCCTTTGCTGCATTCCATACGTTTTGGCTTGCTGCGTTTTCATTTTCATTTGTCTCTAAGTAGTATCTAATTTCCATTATTTCTTCTTTGATACATTGGTTGCCTAAGAATGTGTTAAATTTCTACACATCTGTGAATTTTACAGTCTTCCTTCTGTTACTGATTTCAAACTTCATCCTGTTGTGGTCAGAGAAGATTATTGTATGATATCTATTTATTTAAATCTACTGAGATTTAATTTGTGGTCTAACATACGGTCTATCCTGGAAAATGAGTCAAGTGCACTTGAGAAGAATGTGTATGCTGTTGTTGTGGGGTAGAGTGTTCTCTATATGTCTGTTAGAGCCAGTTGATTTATTGTGTTAAGTCTCTTATTTCTTTATCTTCTGTCTGGTTGTTCTATCCATTATTACAAGTGGGGTATGGAAGTCTCCAACTATTACTGTAGATCTATTTCACCCTTGCATTCCATCAGTTTTGGCTTCATATATTTTGCTGGTCTGTCATTAGGTATGTAAATATTTATAATTGTTATATCTTCTTACTGTATTGAACCTTTTATTAATATCTCATGCCCTTCTTTATCTCCTGTAAACTTTTTTGACTCAACATCTATTTTGTCTGATATTAGTACAGCCAACTCTGCTCTCTTTCAGTTAGTATTTGCATGGAATATCTTTTTCCTTCTTTTCACTTTCAATCTATTTGTGTTGCTGGATCTAAAGCGAGTCTCTTGTAGACAGCATATAGTTGGATCATGTGTTTTTATCCATTCTGCCAATTTCTGTCTTTTGATTAGAGAGTTTAATCTATTTACATTTAAAGCAAATACTGATAAAAGAGACTTACTTCAGACATTTTGCTATTTATTTTCTATATACCTGAAAGACTTTTTTGTCTCTCATTTCCTGCATTACTATCTTCATTTAGGTTGATTTTTTGTAGTAAGTGAAACATTCAAATTCCTTTCTTGTTTCCTTTTATGTATATTCTTTAGCTATTTGTGGTTACCATGGGAATTACATTTAAGTTACTAAAGTTTTAACACTCTAATTTGAATTTATACCAGCTAATCAGTAACATACAAAAACTTCACAGCTCTATCCCAACCCTTGTTGGTTACTGATGTCATAAAATTACATCTTTAGAAATTTTGTGGCCCAAAATATAAACTAATAATTCTTTTAAATGTATTAGTCTCCTAAATTATGCAGAAAACAAAATATGGAATTACAAACCAAAGTTACAACAATACCAGCTTTTACACTAATAAATTTTAAAAATATATTAGTCTCTTAAATCACACAGAAAACAAAAAGTGGAGTTATAAACCTTTGTTACAATATTAGCTTTTAATTGCCTGTGTATTTACTTCTATTGAGATCTTTATTTTATCATACAGCTTGAGTTACTACCTACTATTCTTTCATTTCACCCTGCAGGACTCTCTTGAGCATTTCTTGCAGGGCAGGTCTAGTGGTAAGAAACTCCCTCAGATTTGTTTATCTAGGAATGTCTTAATTTCTCCCTCACTCTTAAAGGACACTTTTGCCAGATACAGAACTCTTGGTAATGGGGTTTTTTTCTCTAAGCACTTTGAATGTATCTGCCACTGCTTTCCTGCCTCTAAAGTTTCTGAGGAGAAATTTGGTGATAATCTTATGTGACAGGTTACTTCTCTATTGCTGCTTTCAAGATTCTTTATCTTCAGCTTTCAGATTATAATGTGATACTGATTATAACATGTCTTGATGTGGGTCTCTCTTTTTTTTTTTGAGGAAGATTAGCCCTGACCTAACATCTGCTGCCAATCTTCCTCTTTTTGCTGAGGAAGACTAGCCCTAAGCTAACATCTGTGCCCATCTTCCTCTACTTTATATGTGGGACACCTACCACAGCATAGCTTGCCAAGCGGTGTCGTGTTCACAGCTGGGATCCGAATTGGCAAACCCCAGGCTGCCAGAACAGAATGTGCAAACTTAACCATTGTGCCACCAGGCAGGCCCCTTGATGTGGGTCTCTTTGAGTTTATCTGATTGGAGTTTGTTGAGCTTTTTGGATGTTTAGACTCATATCTTTCATCAAATTTGGGAATTTTTCAGCTATTACTTTTTCAGATAATCTCTGCTCCTTTCTCTCTCTCCTCCTCCTCCTCTGGGACTCCCACAATGCATATATTAGTCCACTTAATGGTGCTCCACAGCTCCCTTAGGCACTGTTCACTTTTCTTAAATCTTTTTTTCTTCTCATTCCTCAGATTCAATAATTCCATTGTCCTATCTTCAAGTTCATTCTTTCTTTTGCCTGCTAAAATCTGCCTTTGAACTCCCCTAGTGAATTTTTCATCTTAGTTATTATACTTTTCAACTCCAGGATTTCTGGTTGGTTTCTTTTCAGGTGTTCTAACTCTTTTTGTGTGTGTGTGAGGAAGACTGGTCCTGAGCTAACATCTGTTGCCAATCTTCCCCTTTTTGCTTGAGGAAGACTGCTGCTGAGCTAACGTCTGTGCCAATCTTCCCCTATTTTATATGGGATGCTGCCACACCATGGCTTGCTGAGTGGTGCTAGATCCACACCCAGGAGCCAAACCTGCAAATCCTGGGCCACTGAAGCAGAGTGTGCGAACTTAACCACTACACCACTGGATCAGCTCCTCTACCTCTTTATTGATATTTCCATTTTGTTTGTACATTGTTTTCTTGACTTTCTCCAAATCTTCCTTTAGTTGAGTATCTTTACCCCAATTTTTTTAAAGCCTTTGTCTAGTAGATCTGCCATGAGATCTTTCCCAGGAAGCTTCTGTTGACTTATTTTTTTCCTTTGAATGGACCATAATATGACATTCCTGTTTATTTGCATGCCTTGTAATTTTTTGGTGAAAACTGAACGTTCGTATGTAGTAATTTGGTAACTCTGGAAATCATATTCTGTTCCTTCCCCAGGGTTTGTCATTTTCTGTTATCTGTTTTTTAATTGTTGTAGGCTGTCTCTGCAACAAGGATCAGCATAAAGTATACACTTAAGGTCTTCTCAGGTCTTTTCTGAGCCTGTTCCTTTCTTTGGACATACACAGTTACTTTCTAATCTTCCCTGTATATACAGTTGCTTTTGAACGTCTTAGTCTCTAATGTCTGGCTCATAAAAGAGAAAGGAGAAAAACTAAGGGAATGAAAAAAATGCACTTGCCCTTGAAATTCCCAGGAAGTCACTTTAGACAGAGGATGAGGTGTTTGCAACAATGGAGGGGTTGCAAAAACAATGGTCACCCTCCTCTTCACACCTCTGTGATCAGAGCACAGATCCTCCTGAGGTCTGGAGGACAACGTCTTTTTTGTCCAAACTGGCTCCATAAGCTGTGTGCAAGGTGCTCCAGGAACAAATGTACAGCTGCCTGCTACAGGGCTGGGGGTGAAAGATGGGTAGTTGCTACTCCGCTAAGAGCTGAAATTGACCAAAATTGATTGCAATTTATTGTCCAAGCCTTTCCCTAGAAATTGTAAGCCTTCAATAGACTCCAGAGTTCCAAAATAGTTATATTAGACAAATTCTGCCGGTACAATTGTAGTCTAGGTGAGGAGACAAATTCCTGATGCTTCCTACTTAGCTATCTCTCCCAAAATTATTTATTTTTGTACATTGATCTTGTCAACAATTACCTTTCTAAATCCATTTACTAGTTCTACAATTTTTGAATTAATTCTCTTGGGTTTTTGAAGTAGACAATCACAGTACCCACAAATAAACTAATGTCGCCTCCTTTTAAATATTTATCTCATTTCTTTATCTGGTTTTTCTATTATTTAAAAGCGTTATTGGCAAGCATTCTTGTCTTGCTCTTTCTTGACTTAAATAGAATATATCGCTGGTGCTTCTATGTTAATCATTATGTTTGCTGTTAGTTTTATCTATCTTTATATGATGAAGGTAGCACTTTTACTTTCATATTTACTGAGATTTTTATCCTAACAATTTGATAAAATATGAGAATATAAAATTTTCTTAATTAACGTTGAAACATTTAACATATTTTCTAACGCTGAAACATTCTTGTATTCCTGGGAATAACCGACAGTTAGTTTTAATATGCTGGATTTGACCTAGTGGTATTTTTAACTATTTTTACTTTTTTTAAAGCTTAAAAAGTGACTGGCTTGAGGTTTTCATTTTTATATTGTTTTTACCAGGCTTTTATGTCAGTGTTACACCACCTAAAAGGAGCTGGGAAGCTTTCCATATTTTTTTGTGCTCTGGAAGATTATTTGTTCTGCATAGGTGTGAACCTATATAATCTGAACTAGGCCTAGCAGCATGTTCTTTAATAATTTTTCTTTCCTCCCTAAGTGTATTCAAGTTTTCCACTTCTTTTCAAACCATATTTTGTCAACTTACATTGTCTTAAAATTATTCTTTTTATTTAGATTTTCAGATTATTTTAGCATAAGATTGGTAAAATTTAATATGATATTCTCTAATAAGTTTTAATCCTCATTCTGTTTATTATCTCTAATTTCTGATATCATAATTTTAAATTTCCTTTTTCCTTAAAGAATTGCTACAAGGTTGCCAATTTTGTTGATCTTTCAACAAATAATAAATTTTGTTTTTCTGTTTTGTAATTTATCCTAGAAAGCTAATTCCATCTTTCCTTTTACCATTTTATTATTCTCTTTTAAATTTCATAAGAATGCCTATTGCATTTTACTTTCAGTCTTTGGCCCATTTGTTTTCCAATTGGTAAAACCTTGGGTAATATGCTCATCAATGTGCTTTTCCACATACTGTAATCCAGCTCTTGTCCCCACCCCATGACTATAGTTGTTCTCAGTAAGTCATGGATCATCTGTATATTGACAAAGACAACAAACCTGTCCTTGTTTTATTAGAATTCTTCATACTGTATCTGTAATTAACCATGTCCCCCCTTTTGAAACTCTATTCTCTTGGGTTTTCTGACAAAACCCTCTCTTCAGTTTTCTCCTGCTTCTCCAGTCATCCTCCCTCAGCATCCTACCATGGGTGGGTTTCTTTCCTTCTTTTAAATGTCAGTGTTTCCCAAGACTGTGTCTTGGGAGTCCTACTCTTATTAAACATGATTCCTTGTGACCTCATCCAAACTCATGGATTTCACTCTCTTTTATATGCAAAACTCTCTAAATCCAAATGTACAGCTCCCTATCAGATTGACTGCAGAGGGATATCCCACGGGTATCTTCTCTAACTTAGATAATAGAGTCAGCTTTATCCTTCAAATTTTATGCTCTTTCTGTATTCTAAATACTTATGATTAGTATCAATATTCTCAGGTTGGTACCTAGGAATTATTTTAGACTCCTCCCTCCCTCTCATTTACCCACATTCAATCAGTCAGCAAGTTTTGAAGATTTACCTGGCCCCTCAAGAATCTGTCCCTTCATGGCTCTTCCCAGAATCTCTGCCTTAGATGATGCATTTTCATAAAAACTACTTCAATGCTCCCCTAATTTCCTGTCTGCAACCTGGCCTCTCTCCTATCTACATGCCATATCACTTCCCAAGTGACTTTTTTAAATAATTGAAAATTTGTTTGTTGGGGACTCACAGCTTGTGCTCTTGCATATTCTATTCATTTCCTCTACTGAGGATGACCTCTACCCACCCTTTTTTTTTACCTATCTAAATCCCCTGTGTCCTTCAAAGTTCAATTCTTAAGTCCCCTTCCCTGGAAAGCTCCCTCTCTGCAAAGGAGTATACTTAGATTATATACCTCCTGTTGTGCAGACAAAGCACTCTGGGCACAAGTCTTTCATAAACGTGTGATTCTATAGTAATCACTGATTTATTAGACTCTTTTCCACCAAAGAAAAAGCAACCTGAGCCCAAAAGATCCTGATTGTGTTTGTCCTTGTACTTTATCAGCTAGCATGTGTTTGTTCATGTTCAAAGTCTGTATCATGTATGAATGATTTTAGAAAAATTATGTCTAAATAAGAACTCATATAAGCATATATATAACCAGAATTGTTAGTAAACTTCTGGCACAAACAGAAATACATAAAACAGGAAACAATATAAGATAAATACTCCAGTTCCACAAATTCATGTTGCTTTTCCAGAAGAATCTGAGTCATGAATGTGGGTCAGAAAGCAGACTCCTATTAAGGTTTCTCTGAGCTTAGGAATGTAAAAAGCAACAGGTACTATGGATTGGATTGTGACTGACTGTTTTAGACTATATTACAAAACTTGTACCTAAGATAACCAGGCTCTTAGACAGAGATGGATGATTTGAAAAAAAAAAAAAAAAGAGCCAGCATGGTACTGTGATGAATCCTTAAAAAACTTGAGTCCTTAATAATGAAACAAAAATAAAGAAGGATCTAATTATTATAAACCCATTCCTTACAGTTCTGCCACAAGACACTGATTAACTTAAAATATTAGCTCTTATAGGAGTCTCAGTTTTGTTGTTTATTTAGTTTTTGTGGATGGGTTATCTTGTTTGTTTTCTAATTATTCATAGTATATAATTCAAAGGAACATAAATTTCATAAGGACAAAGCTGGACCATCAGAGAGTAAAAACATAAGAAAGCTGTTTAGAAAAGACATTTAGTAAGAGTTCCAGTCTTCCAATCTGTATGTCATTTTAGCCCTGACCTAAATATAGTAAGCTAGCTTTAATTATAAATTTTTGGTTACATAAAAATGCTAACTAAAGAAAAATGAAACTAATGTTTGAGATTCTATCTCCAGTTATGACTCAATGATATACTGTTCCAGGAACAGACTATAAACCTAGATCCAGTAAGCCATCTCAAAATGAATTTTGTTGTTCACAGGAAGAACTCAAAAGAACACTGCATGGAATGGGAAAAAACTGTCACCAATATAAAAACAGTAAAACAACATTTTTAAATATGAAAGATTCACAATCACATAGTTTAAGAACTGCATTTTTCAAACATACCTTGTCCATTAATTTACTTGCATGAAGACTCAAGCTATTGAAGAATATTTTTTTGCTTAGCAAATGCATTTCTTCAATTGTAGTCAACAATGTAGTTGCACTATTTCCAACAATGCCACTAAAAGCAAAGAATATTTTAGGTTGCAAAACAGACTATAATAATTCAGTTCTTTGAGTATAATTCTTTTAAAAAATCCAGATTCAAATAAGTTTTTGTGTAGAATATAACCTGTGAATTAAAAAGAATTACTCTAGTTTCATATACAAATGACAAGTTTTTTTTTCCTTTTGAGTCAGGGTATGAAAAAACGAAAACAAACTACTATGTTTTCAATATTTCACAATCTTTTAGAAAAACATTGGGTTAGAACAGACACTTGTAATATCTAAACTCATATCTCTATTTTTCCTCAATTACAGTAAATGTATGTCTTGATTATCCAAGATCTAATTTTAATTCTAAGAAAGCCATTCCATCAATAGCTCTATCAATAAAATACTTAAATTTTATTAATACTGAGTTATCCTTTCAATTAAAACTGCTACACCATATCAATAATATACTTAAAGTTTCTCAATTTTTATACAGCTGCCTAATAGCAGTATACTAAGACTAATTATGAAAAATCCCTAATATTTTTAAATAATTACTAGTACATTCTATAATTCTCAACTTGCAATTACAAGGATATTTCTTAGACCCATCCAATGGGGTTTCCCATTTTTGCCAGGATGTAAGACAAGCATGTATATAAAACAATTCCCAATTTTATTCTCCTAATTCATGTACTGAAAGTGATTTTAGAATCCGTTTTAGGGTAAAACGTTTTTGTTGATGTGAAAATATACTGTAATCCAGTGGGAAATCACAATTTTTAAAGGCACAATAACTTCTTACTATACCTAAAAAAATTTAGATTGCTGAAGATAAATATGGTGGCATTAATAAATACCAGTAGATAGTAAACAAAAAGTACAATAAATTTACTGAGAAATGAAATACTACATATGATATATAATAAAAGCAAATACTAATACTATGTATTTCGATACATTCTGAAACTAAAATAAATTGGAATGAATTCATATAGAGTTAATGCAGACAAAGCAAATTATCAGTTAGAAAAATACATAAAACAAACAGCAAAGTAAAAGCAAATTCCTAACCAGGTAGCCATAATACTTGTATTTTAAAAAAAGATAAAAGTCATTTCAGTTAAAATATTATAAGCTAAACACCAAAGTAAATTGGACGGAATTCCCACATATGCCTATGGATACAATAAAAATAAGTATGCCTATGAATACACTAAACAATGGAAAAAAACTGAATGGTTACAAATACAAACTGATATTTTAACAAAAAATTTGGAGAGATATCAAGATACATTTACATTCTTTTTTTTTTTTTTTTAATTTGCAGTTATCAGCTGTATTTTGCAGTTACTCAGACCTAGGATGTACTCCTGTTTACTAAGTACTCACTAGGTATCAGTAACTGGGAGACATACTTGCGGATGCTTTTTGTATTTCACTTCATATTTCTACCCAAGATGCTTACATTGCTATTACTTGATTTTTCAATTTTAAGTATTATACACAAATTCCCTGATACAGAAGATGAGTTAAATTCTCTTATGCAATGCTCCTCCCCCACCACAATCTACTCAAACTTCATCTGTCCCAGGCTTCCTAATACAGTTGTATCAGAGGGTTCTGGTAAATAAATATTCAATGTTTACATTATTACAAGCGTGTAAATACTATGTAGAGCTGGTCAAGCAATCAGAGAATCCAACACAGGGGAATGAGCAGGCTGGTGAGGAAGACAAACCCTAGTGGGACATCCATGCAGCAGGCCTAGAGAGTACCCAGCCTGGGCTGGAGACGGTGAGTGAGGGCTCCAAGAGGGACGTGGAAGGGAAGAGGGAAGGATGCTGGGAAGGATTACTTGATGTGCTTGACTACATGGTGAGAACACGGAGAGTCCACTTAATAGTTTGGGTCTGAAATAGTGAGAAGGGCATAGGAAAGTAAGCAAGTGCAAACTCCAAGCAATCAGTAACTGCAGAGAGAAAAGGTTTTACAGGAAAGGAAATGTAATAGAAGTATGCCGATTCCCTGTCTCCTGGATTCCACATCTTCCTTTTTCTGTTTACTACTACCTCTTGATAGACTCTAACCTCTAGGAGTTTTAATGTATAGGAGGCAAAACTTTTTGAGAACTTGCTTGCCTCCAATTTTTTCCCAGCTTCACTGGCTATTCCTTCCAAATTTTCTTTGTGGGTTTCTTCTCTGCTTAACCTCTAAATATTGGATCTTCCCAGGACTCAGTCCTAGGCCACGTTCTTTATCTACCCTCACTTCCTAAGTGATCTTACCTAGTCCTATGGCTCCTAATATCATCTACATGCTGCAAACTACTGAATTTATAGTTTTAGCCCCAATTTCTCTGTTGCCTGTTCATTCAGCATCTCCTTTTGTATGTTTACAGGTACATCACAACTGACATGGCCAAAACGGAACTGAACTCTTCATTACCCACCCACTCCCATCAACCTGTTCCTCTCCAACATCCCCCATCTCAGCAAACGACAATGCCGTTCATCTAGTTGTTCAAACCAAAAGCCAAGAATTCATACTTGACTCTTCATATCTCAGCCCATCTAGTCCATATATATGTCCTATTGGCTAAAACATAAAAAATCTCCAGAACCAACTACTTTTCACCACCACCAAGACTACCACCCTAGTCTAACTTATCATTGTTTCTGCTCAGAACCACAAACCGCTCCCTAAAGTCCTTCCTTCTTCCCCTTTTGCCCCATTATACTATATCATACAGTGCTCAGAGTCACCTTATATTATAAATCAGCTCAAGTCACTCAAAACTCTCCCACATCTTCCCCAACCCACTCAGTATAAAATCTAAATCCTTGCCACCGCCTACAGTGCTACGTGATCCAGCCTCTGCCTACTTCTCTGATTGCATCTCCCCCTACTCCTTCCAATTCACTCCACTCCAACCACTGGCCTTCCTTTTACTTTTCTAAAATGCAAGTGTTTCTTGGCCTCAGGGCCAGAATGTACCTCTGCCTAGGACACTCTTCTCCCAGATTGTCTCATGCCTAACTCCTTCATGTTATTCAGGTCTCTGTTCAAAATCACCTCCACTGAAAGGCCTTCAAAAACAGTCATATGTATATACATCTACTCATATATGGTCTCTCCCTATACTTTCTACTTCCTTTCTCCTGCTTTAATTTTCCTCAGGATCCTTATCACTCCCTAGAATTATTTTATACTTGTCTGTTTGTCTCCCCCACTGGAATGTAAGTTTAAGCTCTGTTTTGTTCATTGCAGTTTCCTTAGCACCTAAAAGAACAGCATTTATAGTCAACTTTTTAATTGACTAAATGAGGAAATGTGTGAACAAGCAAAAAAAGTACATGCAAAAATGTATCAAAAGATCTTAATTGTCATCCTCAAAATTGTCACTTTCAAAGCACAGAAAAATTAGAATTCTCAGAGCCTAAAAATCTACTATCTCTTTCAGAATCCAAATGATTCTATTCTTAGCATTCCCTACATTAGAAATTGAGCTATCACTATCTTCAAATAATAAATTTCATGCAGTACCATCATGGGCATTACTAAATAGATAACTTAAAAATTACTTTACCACTATCTTTGCATAATACAGCATTAGCTACGAGTTAGCTGCTTTCAGCTGCTCCTGCATTTTCTAAGTATGTATCATTTGCTTATTTTAGGAAGCCTATAACATTACAATTGAAACTAACTTATTGCTTTTGAATCATGGAAAGTAGTGATAATAAATTTATATCTAAAATGGGTTACAGGACTAACCCAAATCCTATCTCTGATCAGTTTGGTAGCTTGTGGCTTGCTAGTTTTCTTTGAAAATCTACCAGTAGGATCTGAAATCCATCTCTCAGCGGTGAAGTTTTCTGTGGCTAATCGCAGCCACTGGGAGGTAGGTTACATCATCGTCATGGACCTTTGGTTCTTCATGAACTAGTGATCCCTGCACCTCTCCTGGATCTGTTAGTTATAAGAACCCTCTTGGATTTCACAATTGTCTTTCTGTTCCTGATACTGTCATACTGGATGAAAAGTAATTTTTAAATCATTTTTTAATGGACTAATTATGGAACCCATCAAACATATAGCTTGAGAGGATATTGTTTTAACACAGCTATACATATAACATGGTCTTATAGTGACATTTATAATAAAGCTCAAGTGTATACCATAAACATATATATGCAAAGCAAAAATGAATGCAAACTTTGGAGTCAAAGATTATATTCTAAATAAGACAAGTGGTTCCTAACCAGATAGAGTAGCTTTCATTTAGAGAAGATAAAGCTATGGTTCTGTTTTGTCACTAATAGAAAACTAAATGTTAAAGAAGAACTGATGTTATTTACATCCAGAATAAGACATTTCACTTACTGTGGCCTATTCTGAGTACAATATATAGTTGCTTTAGGTGCCATGGATCTCTTTCACTAATGCAGGAGGACTCAAAAAATGCTTACATTATACACCTATACTGTTGTATAACATGTGTGTGCACAGTCACATTAGAGAAGAAAGGTAAAAGTAAACGACAGATCTCAAAACAGAGCAAGTATGACACGCACATAACAATTCGTGTGGTGTGGAGGTTTTACTAGTTATACTTTAGTCATGCAGATAGTGAAAACAAAAAAACTCTGCCACTGTGTTCTAACTGAAATGAGGTATCACATGGCATTTAACAAGCACATCTGACCACTCCACATACCTGATTGTATGATGGTAAAATTTAAGGAGGTTAGAAATTTTATATAATAGAACTGCCCCAGGTTCAGCAACTATTACTTGTTCAATTCGAACCTATTAAAACATGTGAGAAAAAATTAAACATTTCTTAAAAGTATAACTTTTCTTCATTAATTACATGTTGTATAAACAGCATTAAAAAAAGAGAAAATTTTATTATTGCAGAAATCACAAAATTCCTTCTAAATAAAGAGTTTCTGAATATTGTCATAGGTGACATTACAATAGAAACATTTTAACACAGATATACTCTACAATTGATCAATTATCTATACAATTTAGCTCAAGGCAACTGTTACCAAAATAATCAATATAATGATGAGATCATTTTGGGGTTTTTCACCTGTATATAATGGAATTTAGTTGAGCACTAAATCACAAAGCAGCTGTTAAACCTCTAAAAACAGTTCTCAGTGGAAATGTACTGTTCTTTCAGCAAATATTAGAAAAAAATGAAAGAATTCTTATCTTTAAACTATTATACCAAGTTTCTTTTTATATTAAGTAGAGAATAGGAAAGCAGAAAATCTTAAATTAGCGCCAACGTATTTGTTTAATTATAAGACTACCATGGCAATTTCAGATCTAATTTGCTCTGTCTCAAGATTAACTACTAAGAATCTTTTCTAATCAAATTCCATCCCTCATTGATTACTCTTACTTTATATTCCCTAGTTAATGAATACAATCTAAACCACACTGCTATGTGCTTACTTACATATTACATTATATCTATTCTTAAGCTGCTGCTTAAATTGTGTCATCTTGTTTCCTAACTAGATTCTAAACAGACATTATGTTTTCCACTTCTTTTACATCTCTGCAGCATCTGGTAGAACAGCAAATACACAATAGATGTTTAATAAACGCTTTTGATAGCTGAAGTTTCTCTGTACTTAGATTTTGGAATATGTCATAATACCAACAAATGTGATCTGCTAAATTGAGAGTTTATAAATCTATGTATATGAGCATACAAAAACCTTTTGGATTATAGAAATTAATTGACCTTTACATTAACATGTTTATGAAACTGATACATCTTTTGGCATAAAGTAAAGACTAGCTAACACAATATTATAAATCATGAATGGTATTTGAATTTAAAAACCATAAATTTTCATATTACAATTTCTTTATAGGTCCAAGGCCTCATTAGCTATTTAAATTGTATATTATATCAATAAAAGTGATATTTTCTGAATTTTAACATAATTATTAGGACACAAATATATAAAGGATATTAATTGTAGACAGATAGCCCTTCCCTAGTAGATTTATAACACCATCTCGGCCATCTGGCAACCTGCCTTTCAGAATTTTCAGGCATCACAAAAATACCCTTCAGCACAGTACAACTACATGTATACAATGATCTCATATTTAAGAATATTTTTACTGACCTATACATTTGTATATTCAAACATTTAACAGTATTTATCTCTGTGGTGGACATTGAGGGGTATTTTCTTGTTTTATTTTTTCCTACGATAAACATATATTTAAAAAAAAGAAAAAGAAAAGAAAATACTCTTCATTTCAACTCCCTTAAAGAAGGTGAGAAAGGAGAGGAGAGAGGAAAAGAAGAGAGGAAAAAGAAGGAAGGGAGGCAGGAAGGAAGATTAAAAAAAAAATAACTTTCACCTCTTTTCACATGCACAATAGTTTTGAGGAAAAGTAGCCTTCTTTTAGCTACAATGAAAATAGCAGAGAAAGGCTGAAAAATCAGATTTCTGTATGAGACACCAGGACCAGCTGGTTTGTCACACTCTGTCTTATGAGGGTTATATAAGAGGCCACCCATTGTCAGCAAAAGCCAACAGTCACAGGAAAAACCACAGCAGGTAAGAGAAACAAAAATAAAAAAGTAAAAGGGTAAAAGAGACTAAAGAAAACTAAGCACTTAGTAGCCCTCTCAGTTATCGGATTAACTCTCGTGGTATCACAATGCTTGTGATAAATGCACTGATAAATACAATAACCCTTATTTTACTTAAATAATGGCCCCAAATTGCAAGAACAGTGATGCTGGCAATTTGGATATGCCAAAGAGAAACTGTAAAGTGCTTCCTTTAAGTGAAAAACGTGAAAGTTCTCAACTTAGTAAGAAAAAAAAAAAAACTTGTATATTGAGGTTGCTAAGATTTATGGTAACTTTTATTAAAGTATATTGTTATAATTATTCTATTTTATCATTGTTGCTGTTAATCTCTTATTGTGCCTAATTTATAAATTAAGCTTTATCATAGGTATGTATGTATAGGCAAAAAACATAGTACATGCAGGGTTCGGTACTATCTGCAGTTTCAGGCATGCACCGGGGTTCCTGGAAGGCATCCTCCATGGATAAGGGGGGACTACTGTACCCTTTCCACAATATAAGTAATTTTATCTTTATGAAATTTTAGTTTTAAAGTACAGATTTTTAAAACTGGAAATAACTTCAGAGATCATATCCCAATGCATATACTTACAAATATATAGTCCATTGCCCATGAAGTTTTACTTTATTAACACAAAGAAAAAGTTTAATTCAGAGTACAGTAAAACAAATATATAGTTTTGCAATATCTCCCATTACCATTACAACCTTTTTTCTTTATGCTTCTAAAAATCAAAATCTTTCCTGCCCTAAAAAATACATTCCTACAAAGAAAAAAGATTGAAGGACAGAAATTTAGCCAAAACACTCAATATCTTATGCCATTATGAAAAAAGTTTAGCTGCTTATCACTTAGGAGGAAAAAAATTTATATCAATGGAATGTAAAAGCAGATAGATCACTAAAAATAAAATTCCAAATTATAACTGCAAAAACAATATTAAAGCAAGTTTTTTTCTTAGCTAACAACTAGATCACTGAGAAAATTAGATACTCAAATGAGGTAATACAGAAAGAAAACTCTTAAAATAATGTGACACTGTCTGTGAGTCCATAAAGGAAGGGAAGAGTTGTGGGTCCTATCATCCATCACTACCAAGCCAACCTGATGTGTAATTATTATGAATACCTGTTACATTGTCTGGAATATGCAATAAATATTACTATCATATGGAAAGATTTAAGGTTTCTGTCACTTCAGAAACTAAAGGGATTTTTCTTCACTTTACAATAAAAAGGTTTTTGCTTGCTTACTAATTTTCTTTATCCTTTGAAACCTTATGTTAAAATTTCCCAGGGAGTCACAGTAATGTCCCACAATTGTTGTAAACACCTTTCCATACATTTAAGGAAGACGAAACGAGAATTCTAAATACATTTTTAAAACAAAAGCAGACTTCAGTATATAATTTCTTTATATAAGCAATGGGTGTTATTTTTAACATAATTAACATTTTTTACTCAGACCAGGACAGGAAACTCTAAGGTCTACTCCAACTCTCAGATCTAGAATTAGAATTTATACAATTTACTAAAAAAAAAAAAAAAGAAAAGCTCTAATCAGGAACATAATGGAGAGGGGGAGAAATACAATTTATTCACCAAAGTGAATAGGAGTTTCATTTAACTACATGTCATTATAAAAAAGTATGAAAAATGCAGAAAAAGCAAATTTTGTTCTGCCTGTTCTTGTCTTTTTAATAACTGCTATTACACAAAACAAATGATATTATATGAATATAAATGTCTGAAAATCAAACTATGGAAGGTAAATTTTTCATTTGGGAGAAATAAGTAAAATAATTTCGAAATAGTTTGCTATTTATTAGCTGAATATGTAACTGGGCCCTAAGATGATCAAGTTATAGCACTAATTAAATTTGTAAATATAATCAATTGTCACAAGACATGTCACCTGAGATTTCCTTGCCTGGGACAAAATACCAAAGAAAATCTTAGATACAAAAAAAATTTAGTTTTAATATTTAGTTCTTGGTAAGAAAAAAATCATAAAACTTCTGGATTTCAACTTCTATATAATAAACTGAAGTCAGTTAAGAAGGAAAAGTAAACCAAAAATTGCAAAGTGTTCTAGAAACATTAATAAGGAAAAATAACATCTGTTGCAGGCCTAGTAGATACAAGGAACTATGTACTTCATCTACACAGTTTTCTCATTTACTCCTTACAACAACCCTAATGGCAGGTATTTTTATATACAGGTTCAACGTGAGCAAATTAACACACAGAAGAGTTAGCAATTGGAACAAGTGAACACAATTAAGTGGCAAAGTAGGGGTTCTAACCCAAGTTGGACTTTAAATTCTGTTCCTTGTACTATAAATAGTATTGATAATAACATTTATACATATTATTATTTTATCCTTGGATTTACCATTATTTATTGTTATGATAAACCAAAATTTTTCTATGCTTTAAGTAATAAAGTAAATGGAATATGTTCTGAGTAAATCTCTGTTAAGAGTTCAAAGATTAGCTATTTCAATTTAATAGTCTTTTGCTCAACTGATTAACATAAATTACTATGGGAAACACAATATGAAAAAAAGTCAATATATGCAAAATAAGAATTTTCTTTCTTAGAAAATTGACTGATTATTTTAAAATGTACTTTATCACCCTATGTTAATCTGTTAATTTGACGAAATTACAGCTTGAATTCAAGCTGTTATCAGTTTCTTTAAACTCATAAGAATAAGGCAATAATTTACCCACAAACCATATATGTAAAAATAAAACATTTTACCTTTAGAGGCCTGCACACACCCTCAGTGATATGCCCAACAACTTCCTGAATATTTTCTTCAACGCCTACAATTAATTATAACATAACTGAAAAATTTTTTTTCCGATTACAGTTTGCCTCGCCTAAGTTCAACAAACTAACAAACAATAATACATATGACTAATGGCACTAATAAAAAACATTTATAATAGCCATAACAATATTTTATTAAATTCGCTATCTTTTAGGACATTACCAATTATGTTAATATCTGAGTCTAGAGCCCTGTTAATTCATTTGACTACTGATTAATAAAATGAACATGATTCCTGTGAAAGAGTAAATACATGAGTCAAGGGGAAGAAGACTGTTAAACGTCCTAACTGAAAGGAGTGACGTGAAGATGCGCTAGCATTCGTTCCACAGACAGCCTATTCCAGGCAGCGGCACTTACCACACAAGCTGAGAGTAGAAAGACGGAAAACATACCTTGCAATCTAATGGAAAACTAACACTTACTAAATACTGACTGTTTATCAAACTCTGTCTTAGGTCCTTGATGTTTACTGCTTGTAACCACCTTCACTTTTACAGATGGAGAAACTGAGGCTTGGAAAAATTAAGCCGTTCCCACAGAATAACCTATTTCACCTAATTCCAATATATTTTCTTCCCACCTCTTAAGGCTGCGTATCATATATATTTTACTAAAACATTTTTTAAGAAATACACTCCTTTAAACTGGGTAATTAGCAAAAGAGAAAACAACTTTACAAAGTGCAGACTTTGTGCCAATCTAACATATGTGCTGAGTCTAATCTCAATACCAAAGAGTTAAAAACCAGGAGGTTAAGTCTTGCACCAATTTGTGCACTGGTCTCTCCTGCAGATTACTGGTGAAGCAGAACGATGTGGGGCTAAGCTATGCAAAACAGTCAAGTGATACCAGTCACAATATTTCTCTTCATGTCCTATCAAAAACAGAGCATCTTAATTATCCATTAACCCCTTCTGTAACAGGCATCTTAAGGTAGTCACAGCTAAGATTTGAAATTCTGTAAACCACAGACATGAGCAACGCAAAAATAGTAGTTTTTCTTCCTTGAAATCGAGACCAAAATTTTAAAAACATTTAGTATATATGTAGTTATTCAAAAACTTTAAAACACATGAGAATGAAAAAAGGGGGAAGGCAGTAGAAAGGAAAGAATTAGCAGTTTAATGACCGTAAGCAAGTCACTCAGCCGGTTTACTCACAGATAAAATGAGGATAACGCCATCTTCTGCCCTCAAAGTGTGGTGGCACAGAAGACCTGAGATAACGTATGTTAGGCACTCCAGAAATGCCTTAAAAGTGAAGCAGGAGGGGCCAGCCTGGTGTGACAGTGATTAAGTTTGCACGCTCTGCCTTGGCGGCCCAGGGTTCGCCAATTCAGATCCAGGGCACGAACCTGTGCATTGCTTATCAAGCCACGCTGTGGCAGGAGTCTCACAAATAAAATAGAGGAAGATGGGCACAGATGTTAGCTCAGGGCTAATCTTCCTCAAAAAAAAAGTGAAGCAGGAGTCCAGGCTTGATAACAAGGGTCAGCTATGAAAGTGTGAAGAGTCGTGTGACAGGATGAAAGTGATGGAGGAAAAAGTCTATTAGCAGAAAAAGTGGGAAACTAGAGAGAGGAAGATTAATTGGATGCTTATTGTACTATCTAGGTGTGAAGAGTTTATCTCCATAAAGAAGACAGCAATAAGAATAGAAACAGAGAAGCCTTGTGTTATTTTCTATATTTAGGCATTAGTAATAACACTGGGAGGACCCACCTTGTGTAGTCACATGCTTTAAGAGAGCTTCAAGGTGTTCTTTTTCAGAAGCAGTAGCTTGATGGAGCCAAGCCAACATATCTCCTACATACCTAATAAAAAAACTAAATGTTAGTAAAGATTTCCTTCAGAAAAACACCAAATACTCCAAATTTATCTGATTATTGTACCTCAAAGGGTCATGGGAGTGCATTTCAATAGGTCTAGGTGTACCTCCTGGGCCCCCTCTTGTAAGAGCATCAATAAATCCACGAACAACTGTACTTCTTCTGGCTGTTCCAAACTCATCTAAGGTATATCTAGAAGAAAAGTTGTACAAAAAACAGTTGTTTTTCTTCCTAATGGTTATATCAAACTATTCCCGCAATTTCTGAGATAAACAAGACATCTAAAGCTTCTTTACACAACTTTCTCAAGCAGTACTATTCTTAACAAAAATATTTATGAAATAACTTTATCCTAATGAAAATCCATCTAAAGGTACATCTTTTTATTCCTCATAAGAAGGAATGCTGGGAGTGGGGATCAATAACAGAGCATGGTAATAAGGGACAGAACACCACATTTGGTAAAAGTAAAGACCAAGGTAAGGTGGGAATCCTGGACTCTTCAGGTTTCAGTACCCTCCTCGTCCCAGACATGATGCTCCACTGTTCACATTAGGCCATAATATTCAGTTCTCAGAGGCTAGTTACAGTGACAACTCTGCAATCCAAAAAGCAAGACTTTTTCTTCTACATTAAAAAATTCTTGAGCCAGCCCTGATTGCCTAGCAGTTCAAGTTCAGCACATCTGCTTAGCAGCCTGGGTTCGGTTCCTGGGCGTGGAACCACACAACTCATTTGTCAGTAGCCATGCTGTGGTGGCAGCTCACAGAGAAGAACTAGAGGGACTTACAACTAGAATATACAACTATATACCGGGGCTTTGGGGAGACAAAAAAAGAGAAGAAGATTAGCAACAGACGCTAGCTCAGAGTGAATCTTTCCCAGCAAAAAAAAAAAAAAATTCCCCTTTATACATATTATCACAATTTACCATCAAAATTTGCCCAAAACATAGTATCCATATTTAAAACCTTATTTTGACTTCAATATTAGACATATTATATGCTTCTTAAATTCACTGACCAACTAGGCATACAGAGCAAATACTTTCTCTTATGCATATTTAGAAGTCATCCATTGTGGTTGAAAAGGCAAAAAACGATTTCTATGGTGAGGGATTTTTAGGGAAGGGAAGCTTTGAACTGGGGGTTCAGACAATTTGGGGTGAAATCACAGGATGGACTGAAGTTTCCAAGAGTACCCATTTCTTTGAATAAAATCAGTCTTTGCTTCCCATTATCACCACCATTCCTTACACCCATCACCCCATTCAAAGTTCTTTCTATTTTAAAAGTACACAGGAAAATAAAATATTTTTTCTCAGTCCATTATCAGCAGATTCTAGACCCATTAACTTATAAATCCCTAAACAGTATTCTAACAGACTAAGTATTAAGAATTATTTCATTACTGTACATATAAAAAAAGTTACCAAAATTTCTCAAAGATTTCCAAAGAATTAACTTCCTAGGCTATACTGCTTTCTTTGATATGCTACTGATTTAACGAAAAATTCACATTGTTTTAAACACAAGAAAGCTGGAAGAGGGAATATTTTTAAATAAAGGGGAAAGCATAGTGGTCAACAGCTATAAATTTTTAGGAATCTGAACCTTTTTAAAGGACTGCTCACTAGTAACCAGATCATGGTTCTTTGTGTGTGTTTGTTTTCAGCTGAATGGAAACGGTTTTGAAATTTCCTACAGTGACATACTAGCAATATTTCAACATGAAAATGCAATATCAATGTAAGTTTTTCTACTGGCACAACCGCCTTCCATTCACTATTGTTTAAAACAAGTTAGAACCACAATGCTTATTTCTATTTTTCCCCTCATGCTCTTATATTATAAATGTTCAGCGTAAAGAATGCATTCCTTTAAATGACTTAAGCTCAGATGACTACTTATCACAGCACAAACTTCACAAACTTTCACCTTTTTCTTTTGGTGAAGACAATTGGCCCTGAGCTAACTTCTGTTGCCAACCTTCCTCTTTTTGCCTGAGGAAGATTGTCCCTGAGCTAACATCTGTGCCAATCTTCCTCTATTGTGTATGTGGGACGCTGCCACAGCATGGCTTGATAGGTCCACACCCAGGATCTGAACCAGTGAACCCTGGGTCACTGAAGCAGAACACATGAACTTAACCACTATGCAACCAGGGAAGTCCCTCAAGTTTTTAAATATATAAAACAAATGCTCACTCTCAGGACCCAACTGCCCACAGTAAACAGAAACAATGTAACTTCTGTTTCTAGAACACTCACTGTGACCACAAGTTATATTAGAAACCAGTGAATCCACTGGCATTTTAAATGGGGATGAAATTATCAAGCCTGACAAACAGTGGAATCTAATCTGTATAATACCATGAAATACCAGTGAACATAAATATTACTCCTCCTGCGATAACATATAATTTGAAGCAAGAACAGCATGAGCTACAATAAACCTTCAGTAATATCTGTAGACATGAAATATCTTTTCCCAGAGACAGAAGAAAACTTCTTTGACCAAAACCAGATTCCTTTCCAATAAAGGTCAAAAATTCAAAATGCAGCTTTACAAAAGTGAAAGTTAAAATTAGGTAAATATTCTAAAATGCCTCTAGTTAAAATTAAAATCCCCCCTTTTTACGTCTAGCTATAGTAAAAAAAGAAAACCGTGGTCAAAAAGTAAATTAAAAGATGAAAAATTTTGGTCAAAAACAAAAGATGAAAGAATACTGTAAAAGCCTAAGAAATGTAACAAACACATGAAGAATGAAGAAAAATCAGCATTGTACATATTACTACATTCTTCAATAATTTATATTCTGCAGGTTTACCAAACGAAAGAAGACATCATCAATCTTTTCATTTCCACTTACAATATATTTCTTTTTGAAGAAATTTCTGCACTTGATTTATTAAAAGTTAATAATGCATAAGCATTCCTGTTATATACTACTTAAGTAAAAGTGAGTATGGCAATTTTAAAGCACTTCAATAATTGACATCTTTCTTGCACATGATATCAACACATTTGAGACACCATAATAAACACTGACACTTTTACACAATACTTAAATAAAGTTCATATAGTGCCATCTGGTGGTTAACATGACACATTATTAAGTTTTTCCTAAATTTAAAGAAACTATCACTTTGAAAATAGATGATTACTTAATGAAAGAACAATTTTCTCTCTCTCTGTTTTTTTTCTTTTTTGCTAAGGAAAATGTGCCCTAAGGTAACATCTGATACCAATCCTCCTCTTTTTTTTGCTTGAGGAAGATTAGCCCTGAGCTAACACCTGTGCCAATCTTCCTCTATTTTCTATGTGAGTTGCTGCCATAGCACGGCTGATGAGTAGTGTAGGTTGGTGCCCGGGACCCAGGCTGCTGAGGCAGAGCGCACCAAATTTAACCACTACACTGTGAGGCCAGGCCCCAATTTTCTCTTTTTTAGCATTCATCTTAATGTAATCAACTGGTCTTAAAATCCTCCTTCTTTCCCATGCCTCTGACAATCTTCCAAATTTTACAATTGGCCCCTGTTCTCTGACACATGTCCTTCAGAGAAAAATCTTCTTTGCCTCTCTGTTATAGTTTTATTGTCTTTCAGGCTTTGTCCCCATCTGTCATGTAGGCCCTGTAAGACAGGTACTATTTTTATTCTCATTTTACAGCTAAGAAAACTGAACTTACAAAGGTTCCGGAGCTTGTCAAAAAATCTAACTCAGAGCCCACCTTCTAAACCTTTATGCAATATTGCTCTTTTCCAAGGGTTAATCAAGAATGATAATTTAGTAAAAATATATTTAGATGGTAGAAGTCAGCTGACCTTTTCAGATGCCCAAAACAAAGGCATTTTTTTAAAAAATGTTAACTTTGTGAACAAATACGAATCTGTGGACAACGTAACACTTTACTAAACCCAAACGCCAAATGTTTTAAGTACTAAAGACTCTCATAATCAAACACCAATGCCTTAAAGTGAAAAAGATGGCAAAGAAATTTCAAAGTTGATAAACCCTGCTGAGCTGGCGATCAATAGCGAACATCAGTTATCACGCGAACATGCACAACATTCAGGGCTACTATGACCCTGCTCTCGCTGCTGACCCCAGAGCTAGCACAAGCTTCTGCAATTACTTTCCCAAGGTGCATGTTCTTTCTCAAAGCACATCTTTGCACCTGCTGGTCCCTCAACCTAGAATGTTCTCTCCTTCCTTTTCTTCCTGGAAAACGCCCATGCAACCTTCAGAACTCACTTCATACCTACTTCCCAGAGGAGACTTTCCCTAACGTTCATCCCTTTCCCCTACCACAGAACACTGGAGCCACAGAGCCCCTGAGACATGACCTCTAGAATTGCAATTAATAAATTCATTAAATGGATGTGTTTATGTCTGCTTCCATAAAATAAAGCAACAGCAGGCCAGGCAGTGTTTTATTGATGTTGTGTCTCTAGCGATTACAACTGTGCTTAACACTCAGTAAGTACTCAGTAAGTTGCACTGGAACGTTATTTTTCACAAAGCTGTCCCAGCATTTGTACTCTAGAACCTTATTTTAGACTCCAGAAAGGTACCAATCAGGAAGAAGAGTAATGGAGAAATCTTCTACAAACATTACCAGCATCTGAAAGTTCGAGATGATTCAGAGAAGGATTCAGTGCCTAAGTAGGGGTCCCCTGGCTGTTCCCTGAATAATAACTCCCCACTTGGTCACCCTAGTTTCATAATATTCCAGGCATCAAAAATAAAAAGTACTTACTTCTATTTTATGTGAGAAATAAGATAATAAAATTAAAATACAGAATAACAAAAAATATGTATACACGTGAATAATGCATAAAGTTCTTATCCAAAATATTATCACATATCTCTTGGCTGGCATAACATACAGGATCAAAGACCTGGACACTTTCTTTTCCTGAATCCTATTACTGGAATCCTGATTTTAAATTTTCTTTTTCATCTCTGAGCAATTATATTTTTTAGTCTATTTGACCTCCTCTCCAGGACAGGGTTGATACAGGAGTTCTACTTACAATCCCAAGGTAGTAAATGACGACAGACTGGGGAAAAGCCCCTTGGCCTCCACACAAATAAGAGGCAATCTAGATACAGGGACATCTGGGCTTTCCCCTCCATACCACATTCCATAGCACATAACATGCAAGAAGCTGATACACACACAATATGAGATGAAAATATCACTGTAAATTATCATCAAGATTACTTAAACTATTGTATATGAATTCAATAATACTGACAGTTCATGAAAATTATGGAAGAAAAAGTAGGGTTTTTTTTTTTCAATTTGGAAAAAGTCACCAACTTATATAAGACAGGTCTATCCTGCAGGGCTTCCATTGCCTTAGTTAATACTGGAGATATGTCACATGATTCTTGTGTCAATGTTCGGCATTCATCTGAAAAATAATTAACGTTATAATTCTTATTAAATTAAAGTTAAGTCTTTATTATGTCTGCTGTATAGCCAGAGTCTAAATCCTATAGCAAATATCACATCAAAAAAATGCTTGGGAAAACCTAGAGAATATGCCAATCAAAAACTAGTTGATGCTGTCAACCAAACTAAAAATTCAAGTTAAGTATTTATATAACTTCAAATGGCCAGTACACCACAAACCTCTACTTCATTTTTATTAAAAAAAGACAGTTCTGAAGAAACCAATCGATGAACAAATCTTCACTGAATAACTGGCAATGTTCAAGGTGGGAGAGGAGGAATACTAAAAACATATTACCAATTCCTTCCTTCGGGAGTAATCTTCAAGCAGTTTGCTAAAAATGTATATATGAGTAACTAATATATGGTAAATAAGATTATAATTTTTGAAGTTTAGATTTTAAACTTTGAAAAACCACAACATCAACATTTTCTTTATTTTACTCTTCTAATCTTATCCATAAAATGCTCATTAAGTGTCCACTATGTTCAAAGAACTTCAAACTTGTACAGAAATTCCCAACCTTTTGATTTATGAGGACATCACACTAGCGGTATATTTTCAGCAAGCATTGACTCAGAAAAACATACGCTTGTATGGAATTGGAGATACCTTAAAATGACTCCAGAGTCCATAGGAGTAAGAGGCCCACAGTTTGGAACCACTATGTTAGATGTCATGGAAGCACAAAGAAATATGAGGCAATGTCTTTGCCTTTGAGAAAGAAATCTAACTGGAGAGCTAAGAAATGCATATATGAAAAAAAAATAGAGTAGTACATTATTAAACACCAAATAAATATTTCTGATAGTTAGTGCTCAGAGATGTGAAAAATCACTGTGATCAAATGTAGTCATGGAGAGTTCCAGGAAGATGCAGAACCTGAACTCAGCTTTGAAGACTGAGGTAGCACCTGGGTATAGAGAGAAAGTCAGACAGCACTCCAAAGAGGAGTAAACAGGGCAAGCAAGAGAGGCAGAAAAAGAAACACATTTTGGAGATAAAGAGTAAATCATCTGAACCAGATAATTAGGTGTTCACAGTCCAGCACAGGTGTTACTACTTAAATGGATTTCATCCCTGCCCTGTCCAATAGTCAGTTGGTAACATGTATTAAAATATCATGTGCTCCTGGTTCCATTCTTGCTGTCTTAACTACATTCCTTGGTTTTAACAGATAATTTTGTGAATAGCCTATTGAAACATTTTAAAACAAAACTAAAGTAAATAAACCATTCATGGTAGGCAAAATAATGGCCCTCCAAAGATCCCTAACCCCTGGAACCTGTGAATAGGTTATATTAAATGGCAAAAGATACTGCAGATGGAATTAAGGTGACAGACCTTAAAATAGGGAGATTTCCCCAGAGTACCCAAGTGGGTCTAAGGTAATCACATAGATCTTAAAAGTGGAAGAGGCTGACAGAAGAGTTACTCAGAGATCTAAGATGGAAGAAGAGGCAAGAGAGATTCCAAGTGAGAGAGTGACTTAATTGTCCAATGCTAGCTTTGAAAATGGAGGAAGAGGCTACAAGCCAATGAATGCAGGCAGCCTCTAGGAACTGGGAAATGCCCCCAGTGACAGCCAGCGAGGAAACTCAGACCTCAGTCCTACAGATTCAAGGAACAAAATTACGCCAACAAACTGAATGTGCAAGAAAACAGACTACTCCTCAGAGCCTCTGGAAATGAATGCAACCCTGCCAACACTTTACTTTAGTGTGGTGAGAACCATGGCTGATTTCTGACCTACTGAAGGACAGGATAATAAATTTGTCTGGTTATAGGCCATTAAGTTTGTGGTAATTACAATAGCAAAAGAAAATTATAACAGCAATAGGAAATTACTTCACCGTTCATAATGCAGTTACATAAATAACGAGATGTCCAATCAACTTTAGGATAATCTAGGGTAGAAATATTGACTTTATTTTTTATTCCCATCTTCAATCAAGTATGTTTCTTGACTGACAGTAGATGCTCATGATACACACACAAACATTATGTTCAAATGTAGCGCTTTTCTTTTTAAAAATACTTTTTTGATTACTAAAATCAATATACGATATCAAATAAAGACCAAGCGAAATAAGAAAAGTCTAACACTGATATTCTTGAATACAGACCACATGAAAGAAATCACTTACTTTGAGCCCATCGATAAAGTCTTTCATAAGCTGTTTCTTGAAGCAAGGCCATTTGTTCCATAATTTCTAAACTAAAAAAAAAAATAAAGATTTACTATAATTTAAACTTTTAGTAGACAATAGCTACATTTAAGAACCTAATTATTGTTTAATTACAAATGATTTAGTTATAGTATATTAGCTTTTCATCATTTTATGGAATGATTTTTAAAATTTTTATAATTAAATAAATATTGTCAAATTTCAATACCATCATTTAGTTATCCAGCTGCTGTTTTACTCTGAACATATCAGCATACAACCTCCTCCTTATCCAAAGATACATAAAGATTAAACTCCTATTTCCCAAAATGTCAGATAGCTTCAAAAATAATCTAGCATGTTTTAAAAATTTTGGAAATATAAGAGGCAATGCAATTATGAATTGAAAAGGTTACTCACCCTGCTGTTTGTTGGTTTGTACGCAAGAGAACTTTGACATCATTATGAATCTGTTTTACTCTTCCCAATGCTTTGAAAAAATCCTTTAAAATTAAGAAATATGACTTTAAAATGTTCCTGTTTTCAGGTAAAATTACATTACTCTAAATTGAAATATCACTACAAAGGAAAAACAAATTCTTTCACCTACTCTAACAAAGCCTTCCTATATACTCATTCCAACTTTCTCTAAATTTTTATAGAAAATATAGCATTTATTTGCATTTTAAAACATATTAATTCAATGTCTACCATATGCCAAATAGTGTGCTACCTGTCAGGGACACAAAATTTATAAAGACGAAAATCCCTGTCCTTAAGAAATGTATGGTCTAGTAAGAGAGCAACACAAACCTAAAGATTACTACCTAGAGAAAATGTGCTATGTATTACACATCTCACGATTTAACCATGGCTTTCTTATCACCAAAGATGATATTTTATATATCTTTCATATGCCCATTCTTGCTCCCTTATCCAAGAGTAAAATGCAAAGTGGGATGCATAAAAGATGCTCGTTAAATATACAGAGTTGACTGATTTGAACTCCAAGATTTTTTTCCTTTAGAAAAACATACTGGAGCCTTAGTTTCCAGATAACCACAAATAGTGTTCTAACCATGAAAATAACGAATGTATTATTTTTCTTGATGAATAATATTATTTAAAAAATCTCTAGTGCTGTTTACTATTTCTGCCAAGTGGAAAAAAGGTGAGATGTCAAATATTTCAAATGTGCCAAGTTTCTCAAACTACAAGGGCAGCTATGTATGTTCCACCCAATTCTCTCACTTACTTAACTCCCTACACCCAGGTGACTGGCTCCATTCAAGCCTAGGCAATAAGATAACAGTGACATCTATCAAGAGCCACTCAATGAGACCTCACCCCCACCTCAAGAACTCTTCCTGTCCTCAGATCCCAGAATGATGACAGCAGGTGTTTACAGCCCCTCCCAGTGAGGAGACAAAAAGATTCCTTTCTGGAAAAACCGAATGTCTTCAAGAAAAAAAAAAAAAGGAAACTTTTCCCTGTTGTTTAGCATTTTGAGAGGTTTTATAGCTCTGTGTCAGTCTGTAAAGAACGGCATAGGTTAAAAAATTAATTATATGAAAAGATAAAGGATTTCTAAGAAAGACAAAAAGTTGTAAAAGAAAGAACATGTAATCATTGTAATGAAAACAGAAAATGCCATATAACTCTCCTATGAGGTCTGAAAGAAAGAGAACACGCACGTGTGTGAGAGGAGGGGGCAGGGCAGAAAGAGGCTAAATCCTCACACTTCATGACACAAAATCAATAGAAAACAGTTAACATTAGATAATCAAAGCATATCATTTTCAACTATAGATGTAGAATACAGACTTTACAAAAGAAGCAATCAACAAAGTTGAAAATGGTTGACGAAGGACTTAAGAGTGGAAAAGGTGATGTAGGTTTTCTTTATAAGCCTTGTTGTACTCTTTGACTTATATAAAAAAAAAATACATGTACTGCTTTGAAAAACAAAAAATAAGATAATTTAAAATATACATTTTAATTTTCAAATTTAAAAATATTTTCAAACTTTTTTTTCAGATGGGAAAATAAAACCTTAAAAAAAAAGATTTCTCTATAACATCTGTAACTGTTATGTTTTAAATGATTATAACAAAAGCAAGATACCTCAGTAATAGGTCCTTCTCTTGTACCTCGGAGAAGACTCATTTCATCAGAAGTCAGTTGGAACTTGGATAAGAAGGCATCAGCAACTTGTGCTCTTATTTCTAACCTTTGACTATAATAACAATAAAAAGAAAAAATAAAAATCAAGCACGCTATGCATTTGCATAGCTCTAAAACAACCTACCTCTCTGACATAATTTTAAAACAAACGTGAAAGATTCCCAACATCTTCACAAACCTCATTTCTGCCTCAAACACTGGAAACTAATCAGGGATGTTAGGTGATAAAACTAGCTGATACTGTTCTATCTCAGATACTTGAACACAGTAAAAGGAGTTAATGATCACACAAAAGAAGAAATAAGTTCACAAATGGTCCCCACATTACAAATTCTCAGCCACTTAACATGTACTTGAATAGTTTACCTTGTAATAACAAGCTTATCTTACAGGAGAGAAATATGATCATTTTCAACTAATTTCTTCTCAGTCACTAAAAAATACTAACCCTTTGAAGTCTTCACATGAAGTACACAACAACCAAAAATCAGATCTATTGTTATTCTTTATTTTACATTAGAAATACAAGTCAGGAACTCATTTACTAATTCCTCATAAATCCATAAAGTCACTTCTCCACTTCACCTTCCCCAAATTTTCTGCATATTGTGGTAATAAAAAAGTGTTTTGAAGTATATCTGCATGCAGCCTATCTAGGCTAGCTGACAACTAGGAAAAGGCACGCTCTAGCCTGGAACACAATCTGCAAGGACCTGAAGGACTGAAAAGGCTCACCATCTAGAGGCAAGTTAGAAATATACACTACCTAGGTAGAAACTGAACATTCCTGGCTCCTAGATCTTACATGTGAAGATATATAAATACAATTGTAAGTGTTTCACTAGTATTCACAGAGCAGCAATAGTCTACAGTCTAACAATATTCAAATAAAAGTGAACAAAGATAAATACTAACATTACTTGTATACACAATACAATGTGTCTGCCATCTGTTTGTACTCTTGGACTGTGAGATTTTAAATTCACAAAATCAAATGCTGCTGCTGAATAGTACAGAAAGGAAGAAAGGAAAAGTCCTCCGGGTGGCAGTGACGTTCTGTTTATCTCAAATGATAACATAAATCACTTAATTAAATCTACAGAGATTCAAATGGCATATGTCCTTAATCATCTTATTACTGATAATGACGTTAATCTTAACAGGTTTTGTTCTATACTCTTAGAGTACACTCCAATCATCATCATACAGTACTTAAATTATAAAACTTCATAAAATTCCTTGAGACTATACAAATAAAACCTTTTTGGTGCTTCTGTTGGATCTATCTTTAGAGTCAATTTACTAGGCACAGAGGAAAATTAATCCATTTAGTTTATAGCCTCATTTTGTTTTAACCAAATCTAGTATTACCCATCTTGCTCTTACCCCTTAATCATTAAAATTCATTCCAAATAATATGGTTGACTGTATCTAAAGACAGATGAATGAAATAAAGACTTCGAATCACAGGCTCTAAATCTACAAAAGATTTAGTCCAAAAATATGTTTAACATAGGCACACTGCTAAAGCAAGGGTTTGCTATCTCAAGATGACAACTTTTAAATTAGTGACAGAATAAATTCTAACCTATTTCTAAAATCATATTACTCTTTCGTTTCACCATATATATTCTCTCCAGGTAAAATTTCACAACCATTCTGGCAGTAAGTTACTGTTAGATGGTTCAATGATTTGGTTTGGTTTGTGCAACTGAGTAATATTAGTGGGGACCTACCATGTGTAAAGGCCCAAAGCCAGAGTCTGGTGTGACAAAAGCTAAATATGATGCAGAGCTTGCCCTCACCTCACATCACAAGTGAAATATGGTATCTTTTGGAGGGTTTTTAATATCTAAATAAAAGTTATAGGAAATAAATGTTAACAGAAAACGTATAAATGATGATTATAAATTACAACTTCTAGAGAATTTGAGATGTGTTCATGTAATCACTGACTATCAACTAAATATTAAGGGGAAATGCTAAGCTGCATTTCTGTGAAGACAATTCCACATTACACGCTACCTGGTAGAGCATCAGTTGTCACAATGACTGACCTCTTTCTAACCCAGCTGGAAAAATATTTCTATTTTTTACACAGTTGTCTGAATATGAATATCACGTTATACAAATAAGCCCACAGAATTTCTATTTCTAAAGCCAACTGCTTATTTAACAAAGTTTCTTCTTAAAAAGAAAAGGTAATATTTAAAAATGGAGAAACAACACTCTGTCTCCCAGGAATCTGTTATCATAATTTCTGCTATGTAATTTTCCTAAAATACATTCACACAAATGTTCACTCGGCACATCCTATCTATAGCTCTTGGGATACTAGGATGTCACAAATTTTCACTACCCAAAGCATACCAGTCCAACTCACTCTCATGGGCTTACTAAAATAACGAACATACCCTTGCTTAAATAGTTTTGAGAATATATGAACAGAAGCACAGTGTTCTAATACTGCAAAGTCCTATATATATTACCAGCTCCAATACAATGCTTATTTTTCAGTTTTATTTTCTCTTCCTCTCCTGACATTAGAATAGTTGCATTCCATATTCATTCACTCAAAAACTATTTAATCTACAATGGGTAGGCACTGGAGATACAAAAAGAGAATAAGAAATTGTCATGGTTCTCAAGGAGCACACAGTGTAGTAGGAAAAGAGACAATCAAACCAACAATTACTTATAAGAGACTGTAATTCACACTACAATACATGAATCCATATTGTACCCACCTTCATTCACACATTTACTCAGTCAACAAATATTAGTAAACCTATCTGTAAACTACTACAAGAAGAGTTTATATCGTTAACTCTTTATTATACCAGAGAGGAGTAATCATAGCTAAAAAATAAGACACAATAATTATGAAAAAAAATTACTGAAAATCTGAAAACATCTAAATTTTAAAAAGCAATCATTTTTTAATTTCACAGCAGACAATAAACACCACATCACCACCTCCAAAGAGGGAATAATCTCTCAATCCCAATATCAAGTGTAATGTTACTAAACTATTGCTTTATGTTTATTTTACTCTTGGATAATAGTTTAAAACCTTATATGCGACATCAATTTTGAATCATGATTTTTATTATTTTCTTTTAACTTTGATTTGGAGTTATCTATAATTTTATTTCTACTTAATCTCCAAATTAATGAAGAAGTGACTATATAAAGGAAAACTTACCTTTCAGCTTGAAGCTTAGTGGTTTTTACTATTAAATCTTGAGTCTGTTCCTTTGCTGCCTAAAATTATAAACATATCTCATATCAATACATTTCAATTGGATTATATTTCAGAAAACTAATATTACTACTTACTGGAGTTCAGACTTACAGCGAATGAGATCACACTCCAGAACTCAAAAGTTTAAAAAAGGCCCAAGTAATTGAAACAGATGTTTCGAGGCTCATACAATACCTTTCCTAAGAGAAACTCACTCAGAGTTCTCAATACACACATAATGCTAAGGCTTACAAGAAGCGAAAAGGTATCAGGATGCTGACTAAGAAATTTAACAGTTCATGATGCTTTTTAGTGAAATAGAGCCCTGGAAGAGCAAGTTAAGGATGAAGAGCATGACTTCAGTTATGCACATGTGAGTTGAGATACCATGAGACCTCTAAATGGAGCTGTAAGTTAAGTCACTGAAATGCTGAGTTGGAACTCGAAAGAAATGGCCAAAGACGGAGATGAAAATTTGAGAGTTGGAATATACAAACGACCCCTCATATATGGTTTTGGTGAAGATTAGAGATAGCCCTATCTGAAGGACACAGGGCTGTTCCTGACCAAGTTTCATACTAAGCAATCCTCCCTCCTTAAAGCCAGAACTGGAAGGATCAGGAGTGAAAACATGATGAAAAGGTAATCTATCCAAATATTAGGCAAATATTTACAAAGCGTATTGAAACAAAAGACAAATGTAGCCAATCAGTTTCTCTCTCAAAGACCCGAACATAAGGCAGTTAACAATGAGACAAGAAACAGTGGGCGTGAGGCAGAGATAAGGTATTCACGCCTTGAAGGGACATTAGGCAAGCCAGAATTACGTAAAAATAAAGCCACTAGTAAGCAGAAATTATAAAGTAGACAAAAACACATACAGTGGAGGGTCAGTCTGTTAAAGAGAGAATACCACAATAAACACATGAAGATACTGAGTCATTTTCATGCTGGAACACTATAATAAAGAGCCAAGCTTCTGCTGCTAATGTTTCTTTCTAGAGCTGCTAATGTTTCCAGAAGCACAAGTCCTGGGTTCTTAGAGGCCTAATCTTCTGACAAATTCTCAGATTGTCAGTGAAGTGTTCTGTCTTACTGCTTCACGCACATCCCGTCAATAACAGGGCCCCATCCCCATCTCTACTGAAGCTATGAAGCTCTTTTGAGCCTGTGTTCCTTGCAACCAAATTACATGTCTAGCAAATAGTAGATATTTTTAAGAAAACAGATTTGAACCTAGATAATTCAGCAGATCACTAACTTTTAAGGAATGGAGCTGAACATGACAGCTCCCATGGTACTCTTCTAAAATTTTTACTCTTTAAATCCAGTAATTTCCTCTTTAAACCCAAACATTTCTTCAGATGCTTATCTTTCCTAAAGTCATTTTGTTTTAAAGATCCACTTCCAGCCTTATTTTTGCCTTGTACAATTTTTTTAAATATAGTATTTCCTCAATTCTAAAAGATATTTACATTTTAAAATCTGTGAAAAAAGAATGCTTCACAAAAGCAATATCAAAAAACGCTTACTAGCTTCTTTTTACTCTGCCATTATTAAGGGTATATCTTACAAATAACATCTACTAATCACTGAAATATGATACTTGAGTACAATGTTACACAATTAAGAATTTCTGTGGATTTCCTGACTATTCATTTATAAATTGTGATAAGGATTCTGAAATAAAGTCTAATAAGATTATTATCCTAAAACAATTTCCAGTCAATTTATCTTAAATGTTAAGGATGATTATTTCTCATTAAATAATAAAAACATACTTCTAAATGTAATTTATTCAAGCAAAACCACAGTCAAAGGGATAAACAATAGCATATAAAAATTGCCAATTAAATTTCTAAATATATCTCATAATAATAACTTCTAAATTGTCCCAAATGCAAAGTATTTTAGAAAAAATAAACTTCTTAAATTAGTCCTTATAATAGTCTATAATAAAGGGGGGGGAGCATTCCAAGAAATACTTTTCTTTATGAATGAACAAATTGAAAACATTATTCCAGAGTTGACAGGAGTGGGTACTATTAAGATTGCAATTACCTATATTCAAATAAATTAGTGCCAGTGGATGAACAAACCTTTCAAAATCATGGATCTAATCCATACTAATCTAAGAATCAAAACTGAAGATAAACAACAGGTAGCATAAAATACTTTTAAATATTCTAAAAAGCTAGGAGGGAATCTTTTGCAAGTGATGAAAATGTTCTATATTTGGATTATGGTGGTTGTTTCATAGGTGTATAAAACTGTCAAAATGTATTGACCGTATACTTCCAGTGGATGCAGTTTATTGTTGTACATAAATTATTCCTCAATAAAGTTGATTGGAAAAGAAAAACAGCCCTGTCATTACAGGAAAAAAGCAGGATTGAGGGGTGCAAAGAAAATACAACAGACAAAATAGATGACATTTTTTATTTCCTACCAACTGTTTTGAAAATAGCAAGAAGAGCAAAAATACTTTGATCTTTTTACATTTAAAAACAGGTATGATAGAAAAATAAAAATATAATTAAGGATAAGAATTATACAATAAGAGGTACTACCATCTTAAGAACAGAGGAAATTGAGTAATCCCAAATAACACAAAATGTAAAATTAGTATTACAAAATAAATACAAGAGAATAATATAGAAAACTTCATAGACTATTGTTTGAGAAAAGGTATTAAATCATAAAAGCTGGAAGATGAGAAAAATAAAGTTAAAGAAAAAGAACAGTCAAAATCCTAAAAATAACAAATGTTGGAGAGGGTGTGGAGAGAAGGGAACACTCACACACTGCTGGTAGGAATGCAAACTGGTGCAGCCACTATGGAAAACAGTATGGAGATTCCTCAAAAAGCTAAAAATAGAACTACCATATGACCCAGCTATCCCACTTGGTATCTACCCAAACAATTTGAAGTCAACGATCCAAAGTAACATATGCACCCCTATGTTCACTGCAGCACTATTCACAATAGCCAAGACATGGAGACAATCCAAGTGCCCATTGACTGATGATTGGATAAAGAAGATGTGGTTTATATATACAATGGAATACTACTCAGCCAGAAAAAAAGACAAATTCATCCCATTTGCAATAACACAGAAGGACCTAGAGGGAATTATGCTAAGCAAAATAAGCCAGACTGAGAAAGACAAACACCAGATGATTTCACTCATATATAGAATACAACCAAACACATGGACAAACAAAACAAATCAGTGATTACCAGGGGAAGGGGGTCGGGGGGCAGTGGTGGTGAAGGGGAGCACTTATGTGGTGATAGTCAAGAAATAATGTACAACTGAAATCTCACATTGATGTAAACTATTATGAACTCAGTAAAAAAAAAAACTGTTCTCAAAAAAAAATAGTTAAAATCAATTACTTAGCAACAAAAGTAACATGCAAAAAATGTGAAAGGACAATATTAGTAAAGATTATACAATTATTTAAGAATTGTATAATTAACAAAGATCTAAAGATTGGAAAATAAGTAGGCCAGTAATATTTTATATACTAGTAAGAATATAAAAATTTACACAAGATAGGAAAATTAAAATTTTAGAGAAACAGGAAATTGATCAGTTCTGCAGTCAGATCATGCAAGTAGCCTACAATTAATTTGTGGAATATGCATAGATTAATGATTCTCCTAGTCAACAGTTCCAGGAGAACCTTAGAGGTAAAAGTTTGGAATAAATTGTGAAGCAGGAGACATAAGCATTATTGACTTTTAGGAGGAAGCTATTCTATTCACTATTCCAATTACATGACTGAGGGTAATTAGGTTAAGTGCTAACTCTGCAGCCAAACTAGAGGTTTTAGAAAGGCTTTAATAAACAGATGTGAAATTACAATATTTTCCTGAGATTTTTTTTTTAGGCTGAGTATGAATCACAATTAAGCTGGGTTTTTACCAGGCATAGCTTTAGATTGGACTTATTCCTAAGCCTTTATACTAAGGAATTCATTTCTGCTGGACTTAAGAGATTATCACGGTATTAAAAGGTTTATCAAAATTCTACACAGTTAGCTCTTCAATCTGGCTAGATCAAACAATAAAGGCTTCTGGAGTTAACTGAACAATATTAGTAAACCATCACCCAAAGAAACACAGACATTAATAGTTAAAAAAATAAGAAGCAGAGAGTGACATCAGCATCATGATGGAGTGAGCTTTTCCCTTAGTCTCTCGCTGATAAAACAAAAAGGACACTCATAAACCAACAGAGGACATTCATACAACACAACAGACACCTGAGAGACCCACACAGCTATACATCTGAAGGTGGAGGTGCTGGACTCACCCGGGAGGCAGTGGAAGGAGGTAAGGGAGCTCTGGCCCCCGCCCCCAACGGCAATGGCCTAGGGTGTGGGACTCTGTGCAGCAGCTGGCACGTGATTCTGAGAGGAGAACGGGGAAAGGGCAGCCCTCCATGGGAACACCTTCGCTCTTGAAGCTGACTCCCAGCCTGTGGGAACACTCAACACCAAGGAGGCTAAGCAATCGCAGGGGCATCTTCACCAAGCGGAGCAGCCCAGTAGAGCAGACAGTAAGGGCAGAGTGGGAGTGCCCCTGGGATCATGCCCACAAAAGAAAGCACCCCTCAAGCCCCCTCCCACCTGATGCACCAGCTCGGCCAATCGCCTAGAGCAGGGGACTCCCACTAGAGTAACTGTGCACCTACATGTGTAAAGCAGCGATGGCCAGCAGGCAAACACAGACAGGCCCTGATCAGCACAGCTTCCAAAGGACAGGCACAGCTGCCAGGGATTGTGGCGGGCTCAGAATACACAGCTCATGTCCCTCCTAGTGGCAAGAGGTAGAATCTGTGACCAGATACTACCACTATGCAACGGCACAAGTTAATCCCATCAAATAACATGAAAAGGTATATTAACACTCCAGACCAGAAGGAAAATGATAAGTACCCAGAAATCAATCCGGAAGTCACAGAAGTTTACAATCTAAATGACACAGAATGAAAAATAGTTGTCATAAAGAAACTCGACAAGTTACAAGAAAACTGATGATGATGGTTCAATGAAATCAGGAATAAATTAACGAACAGAGGGAATGCATCACAAAAGAGGTTGAAACTATTAAAAAAACCCAATCAGAAATGTTGCAGTTGGAAATCACAATGGATGAGATAAAGAAAAATCTGGAATCTATAAGTAGGAGAGCTGATATCACAGAGAACAAAATTAGTAATTTAGAGGAGAGAAATATAGAAATGCTTCAGATGGAGGAGGAGAGAGAACTAAGATTAGAAAGAAATGAAGAAATTCTCTGAGAAATAGCTGACTCAATTAATAAATGCAACGTAAGGATTATAGGTATTCCAGAGGGAGAAAGGAGTGGAGAGATTGTTTAAAGAAATAATAGCTAAGAATGTCCCAAACCTGGAGAAAGTGCTGGAATTACACGTAAATGAAGCCAATAAAACACCTAATTACATCAATGTAAAAAGACCTTCTCCAAGACATATATTAGTAAAACTGGCAAAAGACAATGACAAAGAAATAAGACTAAGGGCAGCAAGGCAGAAGAAAATAACTTACAAAGGAGCCCTATCAGACTTTCAGTGGATTTCTCATCACAAACCTTACAGTCTAGGAAAGTAAAATGACAGACTTAAAATTCTGAAAGACAAAAGCTTTCAGCCAAGAATACTCTATGCAGTGAAAATATCCTTCAGATATCGAGGAGAAATAAAAACTTTCCCAGGTAAACAAAAGCTGAGGTAGTTCATTGCCAGAAGACATCCCCTACAAGAAATGATCAGGAAGGGCCTCATTGAACAAGGAGATGAAAAGACAGACAAAATAAAAAAATCACAGCTCTCTATCAGAACAGGTTAGCAAACACTTATATTATAACATTAAAGATAAAGGGAGGGAAAAACATCAAAAATAACTATAATCACTTCATTTTAATCACAAATACAACACAAAACAGAATAAGCTGGGGCCAGCCCAGTGGCACAGCAGTTAAGTTCACACGTTCCGCTTTGGTGGCTTGGGGTTCACCAGTTCGGATGCTGGGTGCAGACCTACGCACCACTTGGCAAGCCATGCTGTAGCAGGCGTCCCATATATAAAGTAGAGGAAGATGGGCACAGATGTTAGCTCAGATCCAGTCTTCCTCAGCAAAAAGAGGAGGATTGGCAGCAGATGTTACCTCAGGGCTAATCTTCCTCAAAAAAAAAAAACAAAAACAGAGTAAGTTGTGACAACAATAACTTACAGAAGAGGCACAGGATGGAACCTGCTTAGACTAAGGAAATAAGAGGCTACCAGAAAATGGATTATCTCATCTATGAGATCTTTTATACATACCTTATGGTAACTACTAAAAAAAATCAGAACAGAGACACAAATGATAAATAAAGAGAAAACTGAGAAAACCATCATAGAGAACCACCAAACTGAATTGGCAGTCTGAAATACATGGAACGAGAAACAAGAGAAATACAGAACAACTGGAAAATAAGCGATAAAATGACAATATTAAGTCCTTGTATATCAATAACCACTCTAAACATAAATGGATTGAATCCGCCAATCAAAAGACACAGAGTGGCTGGATGGATTAAAAAACAAGACCCAACAACATGCTGCCTCCAGGAAACACATCTCTCCTCTAAAGACAAACTCAGGCTCAGAGTGAAGGCATACAAGATGATACTCCAAGCAAATGGCAAACAAGAGTGAAAGCAGACAATTATCTTTTGCCATACATAAAAATCAACTCAAAATGGATTAAAGACTTGAAGTTAAGATGTGAAACCATAAAACCCCTAGAAGAGAATACAGGCAGTACACTCTTTGACATCGGTCTTAGAAACATCTTTTTGAATACCATGTCTACTCAGGCAAGGGAAACAAAAGAAAAACAAACATGTGGGACTACATCAGACTAAAGAGCTTCTGCAAAGCAAAGGAAACCAGGGACAAAATGAAAAGACAACTCACCAACTGGGAGAAAGTATTTACAAATCGTATACCCAAGTGGTTAATCTCCAAAATATATAAAGAACTCATACAACTCAACAACAAAAAAACAAACAACTTGATCAAAAAAATGGTGGGGTGGGGGCCAGCCCAGTGGTGTAGTGGTTAAGTTTGCACACTCCACTTCGGTGGCCCAGGGTTCGCTGGTTAAGATCCAGGGCATGGACCTACACCACACATCAAACCATGCTGTAGCAGCATCCCACATACAAAACGGAGGAAGACCGGCACAGATGTTAGCTTGGCAACAATGTTCCTCAAGCAAAAACAGGAAGACTGGCAACAGCTGTTAGCTCAGGGCCAATCTTCCCCACCAAAAAACAAAGAAAAGAAAAATGGGCAGAGGATCTGAACAGACATTTTTCCAAAGAAGAGATACAGATGGCCAACAGACACATGAAAAGAAGTTCAACATCACTAATGACAAGGGAAATGCAAATCAAACTCCAATGAGGTATCACATTACTCTTGTTAGAATGGCCATAATTACCAAGACAAAAAACAAATGTTGGAGAGGATGCGGAGAAAAGGGAATACTCATACACTACTGGCGGGAATGCAAACTGGTACAGCCACTATGAAAATAGTACGGATATTTCTCAAAAAATTAGAATAGAAATACCATATGACTCAGCTATCCCACTACTGGGTATTTATCTAAAGAACATGAAATCAACAATACGAAGAGCCTTATGCACCCCTATGTTCACTGCAGCATTATCCACAATAGCCAAGATGGCAGCAATCCAAGTGCCCAACAATTGACGAACAGATAAAGAAGATGTGGTATATATATACAATGGAATACTAGTCAGTCATTAAAAAAGACAAAATCAGGGTCAGCCCAGTGGTCTAGCAGTTAAGTTCACATGTTCTGCTTCGGTGGCCTGGGGTTTGCCAGTTCGGATCCTGGGTGCGGACCTACACACCATTTGTCAAGCCATGCTGTAGCAGGTGTCCCACATATAAAGTAGAGGAAGATGGGCAAGGATGTTACTTCAGGGCCAGTCTTCCTCAGCAAAAAGAGGAGGATTGGTGGCAGCAGTTAGCTCAGGGCTAATCTTCCTCAAAAAAAAAAGAAAAAATCGGCCCATTTGCAACAACACTGATGGACCTTGAGGGTATTATGCTAAGTGAAATAAGCCAGACAAAGAGAAACACTGTATCATTTCACTCACACATGAAAGATAAACAAACATGTGGACAAATGGAAAACATTAGTGGTTACCAAAGGGGAAGGGGGTTGGGCATAAGAAGTAAAGGGGCACGTATACATGGTAACTAACAAATAAAGTATAAGTGAAATTTCACAATGTTATAAACTATATGACCTCAATAAAATAAATTTAAAAAATAAGCATACTATTTATATTCAAACTTCCCACAGGGCATGATGTATTAGATATCCATACATTTTGTAGACCTAACAATTTTTGAAAGCTTACTTTGTACCAGGAACTATGCTAAAATCCAGCCATTATATGGTACCTGTAGGCGACTTGTCATATCTTGACAACAGTTGCTCATTGCTCGAACATCTTCATTTATGCTTTCAAGTTCCTGAAAAGGAGAAAGAAACATCAAACATTATATATATCATCAAATAAATTTCTCTTCTGTTAGCCAAAACCTTATTTTCATCCCATGATTTTTTTTTTTTTGCCAAAGCATGACAAAAGATCCCATATTTAAGACTGGAAATGATTAAAAAGAATAACATCTAGTGTTAGAAAAGACGTAAAGAAACTAATATATTCTTTTTAGAGGGTGTAATAGGAAATGGCAAATTGATTAATAATATTAATACTTCTTTATTCAAAAATTATAATACTAAGAATTTATTCTAAAAAATTTAAACAGATGAGTTTGCAACAGTATATACACAAGGATGAATAACACAGAGCTGCCTAAAACAAACGGAAAATGTGAAACATTTCCAACCACACAATGGAAATCTGTGCATACATTAAGGATGATGTGTGTGCCTATATGCATGTGTGGGTGTGTACACATATGTTTATTCACATGGAAAGATGTCTATTGTAAGGTAAAAAAAAGTGTTATAAAACAATACATATAACATCCCCATTTTTTAGAAAAATACATATATATGTGCTAGGATCATAAGTAATTGTTCTTTCTATTTCTGATCTTACCAAACTTTTATATAATGATTTGCAGCTTTTAATTAATAAAAACAAGGAAATTTGAAAACTCAATAAACTAACAATAGTGCCTCTTCCTATCTTGCTGAAAGTCACCACATGTTAGATCATGTCAAAAATCCAATAATTTTCTCAGTAACACTCTCTCCCTATGTATTTTCACCTCCAGTCCCTTCCACATAAGTATGAATTTAACTGGTCATTAAGTCCTATCATTTATACCCCTAATATATACATCTTCTCCATTTCTTTTTTACTACCCAAACAGCTACTACTTTAGTTCAGGTCAATTGCTCTCTCTTCCATGGAGTGATAAAATAAGGTCTTCTAGAGGTCTCCCAGGCTCTACACTCTTTACAAAACCATTCTCTAGACTTCACTGAACCAATCTCTTATACGAAAATACAGTATTACAAAATCACTTTTAGCTTCCAATGGCACTATTATCTTCTTTTTCCCAATTCACTTCGTGTCACACAACAGAAAGATATGCGAGGAAGGAAAGTTTCCGTGGTACACAGGGTCTTACTGTAATCCCGTTCAACACAATGCCCAGACCTTCAGAGAAACATGACAGCTTTATGAAGGGATGGCCCATCACAGGGCAAGAGATAAGAAAGCAGTTAAGCAGAGCTATAACAAAATGTGAGTATGAACCAGAGCTGGAAATCACAGATAAGAATATGAGCATAAATCTTAGTTCTAAAATAAAGATTTTTTCCCTTCTGTTTATAAAGTACTTTGAATTATAAAAATCATAGCACCAGATATTTTCAAATGTTACTCTCTATATTTTACTATAAATATGATGTAAATCAAATTATTAAACTAAGTCCTAAACTGCTTTGAGGTGAACAGTAAAAGCACCATGATTTCAATATATCAATTAATATCCACAATAGCAGATACATAAAACTAACTAATATCATCATTCCCTTAAATTTCACAGTATAATCTAGTAAGAAGAGCACTATGACATTATCAGGCAGCCTGGTCAAGAATAACTACTCCTAATACTTACTTTACTATCATAATACAGTAAATGGATTTGATTTGTAAAATAACAGAAATTACACCCCTTAATATATGACTTAAATGCAGAGATTTATTAAATTGTAATTCAAGGGCCTTTAATTTAAAGTCTTCATTTGAACTTAGGGTAACTGTCTTCTTTTTTTCCCCAATTAAATAAAATTCTAGACTGTGAAATATAACTGGAGTATAATAAAACTGTTTAAAAACTTTTTATTATGGAAAATTTTCAGAAGCTGAGATAACAGGAACGCCTATGTACAGATCACCTGGCTTCAACAATTATAAACTCGTGACCACTCTTGTTCCATCTCTCTCACTGCCTGCTTTCTACCTTTCTCCCCATCCACTTTTTGAAAGAAGGGAGCTCCCTTCCCCCATCTGACAAACTGAATTATTCTGAATTTCAGATATTATATCATTTCACTCATAAACATATCAGTATCCACCTCTAAGAGAACTCCAAAAAAACCCCATAATGCCATTATATGCATCTAAACATTTAACAACCATCTCTTAATACCAAATATTTAGTCAGTGTTCAAATGTCCCCAATTGTCTCATTTTTTTAATAACTTGTTCAAATCAGGAATCAAATATGATTCACAAATAGTAATTGGTTGATATTTCTCTTCTTTTTTTGATCTATAGATTCTCACTCCTCACTATTTCTTTTTCTTTGTCTAACAATTTACTTGTTAAAGAAACCAGTTCATTTGCCAGTACAGTTCTCAATATTCCAGATTTTGCTGACTGCATCTTCACGGTGTTAACATACTCCTCTGTCCCCAGGACTTCCTATAAACTGGCAGTTGGATCTAAAAGCTTGATTATACTCTGATTCAAATTTCTCGCAAGAATTCTTCATAGGTGGTGTTGTATACCTAATTAAAAGTCACATATATGGTTGTTCCTCTTTTTGTGAGCTTAGCAGCTAGTGAAGGCCAATGGCTAGATCAGTGGTTTTCAATCAGGCAATTTTGCCCCCTAAGGGGGCATTTGGCAATGTCTAGAGACATTTTTGGTTGGAACAACTAGGGAAAAAGTGGGGCTATTGGCATCTAGTGGGAAGAGGCTAGGGGTGCTGCTAAACATTCCACACTGCAGAAGACAGTCCCAACAATTATCTGGCCCAAAATGTCAACACTGCCAAGGTTGAAAAACCTTGAGCTAGATCCATAAATTCAAGAGTGGCTGCAGAATCTTCTATCATTTCTTCTTCCTTTATGAGATGGAATATTCCTCTAAGGAAAAGCCTCCCCTCAACAACTGTATGTAGTTGGTACAACACACAGGATAAATGCTTGACTCTTTCCTTTTATTTAGTAGTTCTCAAAGTAACAAGTTGGTTCCCTTATATCCACCAAAGATAACTAATGAAGGTTCTGTTGGTTTTTAGTATCATTATGTCTTCATGACTTAAACATTTTTGATGTGTTTCAGTCCACTGAGTTATTCTTATTGATGCTCAAACCGTCCTATCTTTGGCCAGTAGAAGCCTCTTGAAGTTAGCTCCAGTCTTTGTGATACTTTCCCAATAGTCTTAGCTAGCTTGCTTGCTTTCTGGTCCTGATAAGATTGTTCCTTTCAGTGGGAAACGGTGGTGTTTGGAGATCACAATCTGGATGTGCTCATTGCTACTAACTTTTCCTGTTTTTATGAATACTACTAAACTTTTCTTTCAATCTTTAAGATTATTAGCCTTCAGTCAATGAAATCCTACTAAACTGGGTTAAAAATAATCTGTTTTTATTAAGGACTCACTGAAACCACGTATAACTCAATACAACTCACACAGAAATATTAACATAGTTAACAATATATTACACAATAAATAAAATATAGCATAAAAAATAAAATTCATTTTTACCCTATGGTGAGTAGACTGCTCACTCAAGTATGATGAATCATTATTTGCGTATTGAAGTATTGATCTTAACTAATCTGAAAATTTCATAATTTAGCATGCAGCAAAGTAACTCAATCTTAATTTCCAATGGAGAAGTGGTTATCCAACAGATGTTTATTCAATGAGGGAATATGTCTACTGGAAAAACATTCAGAGAAATGTTTTTTTGTTTTGTTTAAAAAAGCTAAAATTCCTAAGAGAATATCCTAGAACAAATGTTATAACTTTCTAAGAAGCCACATCATTGGAGGTCACAGACACAGAAATCACACTAATCTACAAAAGACCTAGATGCTTCTGGAGAAGTAGTTACATTTTCTATTTGAACATGGTACATGAACAGCAAATATGTCAACCTAATCCATAAAAACACTTCGCACAGAGCCAGGTAGATAGTAAATTCTCAACAAATACCAAATGAAGAGAGTTTACATACTTCCTTCACTTCCTTGAAAATGCTTACAAATTCTTCATTGATGGCTAAACTTCTGCGTTCAATATCTCCACGTAAATTTCTTCGAGTCCGCAAACTATTTTCAACAAAAAAGCTTGAAAGTGCCTTGAGAGCTTCCAACATCTCCTACAGAAGTGATAATAGAAGAAAATTATTGGACCAACTTTCAAATGTTTTCCTACTCTCAAGTCAAAACTTAAACCATTTTCAAATAATTTGTTTCCATTAAACAATTCAAAAAATACTGGATGACCTTCACATTACTGAACAGTAAGCTTATTTCTGGAACACAATAAGGACATACTTACTCGTGTATTGTGGCATATATACAAGGTTATTCACTGTGGAATTTTTTGGAATTGCAAAGATTGGAAATAACCTTAATGTTCATCTAAAGAAGACTGGCTAAAGGAATTATGATACATCTATTTTTAAAAGGTAGAAATTCTTTATGTACTTACACAAATCTTTATGTACTTACATACATGCAATATGTGAATCCATAAACTATCTTTGGAAGAATATATATAAGAAGTAAGTACCACTGGTAGCCTCTGGGCCAGGAACTGAGTAACTGGGAGCAGAACTTAAAGGAACTTAGAGAGGAAGGCCTCTCTGAGATGACTTTTGAACGGAGGCCAGAGTGGTAGGAAAGAGGCACCCATGGGGGCAAAGCCTTCCACAGGCAGATGAAGCCATGAGTACTAAGCCCCTACAACAGCAGGCCAGTGTGACTAACACTGTGGGAAACTACTAAAGGTTTTAAGCAAAGGAGTAATGTAATATGCTTTATATGTTTAAAAGTTTATTGCAACTTTGTGAGGAGAATGGATGGTGGAAGGGACAAGAAAGGAAGCAGGTAGGAAGAAAGTAAAAGGAGCCAAGCAAGATTTGACAGTGGCTTAGACCAAGACCATAGCATTGCAGATGAAATGGAAAAAAAACATTTCAAAAAAATTTTTTTCAAGTTAAGAGTCTCTAGGATTTGTTAATGGATTGGATGTGGGATGTGAAAAACACGACAGGACAAAAATTACTGATACACTTCTTGCCTACATGGGTAAATGGGCTTTTCTTTAGTAACAGTAGGGGCAGGATCAGCTTGGAGAAAAATCAAAAGTTCTGGCCATGTTAAATTTTCATAATGTCCATCAGGTATCCATTTCGAGGTGTCCTATAGACAAGTGATGGTATAAATCTGGAGCTCAGGAGAGATGTCAGGCAGGGTTATAAATGTGAGAATCATCACGCTTTTTGCTATTTAAAACCATGAAAGCAAGAGGTTCTCCTACAGAGAATATGGATAGAGGAGACAGGGCAGAGGACCAAGCCCAGGATATCCAATAGTACCCTAACTCCTGCAAATATAAGTTCTTACATCTGAACTAACCAGTATTCTAACAGGCTTACCTGTCCATGTTTTGGTTACAATGTTATTCTGAAATATTGGATGTATTGATAAAAATAGTAAAGCTATTAAAACTCAATTTAATACTTAGAGCAAAAATACCTGTACAACTACAAATAATTATTATACCAAAAAGAAAAAAACCCACAAAATAAAGCTGTTTCTTTCGACTGCAGCCTTGAAATGTCCTAGTGCCTGGCTCAAAAAAAGTAGTCAGGAAATGGTGAATGAACAAAAATCACACAGACTTAGGTGCAAAGAACTCCACCAGTTACTGGTTATATGACTTAACCTAGTTCCATGCTCTCCATACCTCACTTTTCTCATGAGTAAAAAGGACATAATGTTAATTTATGAAAGCATCCAGTAGCTGCCTTAAAGAGATAATAAATGTCAATAATAGATACTTTAAACACTTAATAAACTGTATGATAAAATTAACACTTAATAAGAAACAGTAAGTGTCGGGCTGAGTACTTTCCCCGGATTCTCTCACTGAACCTTCACAACAATCCTGAGAAAGTTGCTAGCAGTACTCCCAATTTAGAAATGATGAAACACAAGCTGACAGAAGTTAAGCGACTTACTTAAACCATAATGCAGCAATGTGGTGGTTTTATCTAATAAGTGGTGGCCCCAGAGCTTGTCTTTCTTAATCACTTTATGATGTTATTTTTTTACAGACTGGAGTCAAATTCTCATTGACAGCTTATTTTCAGTTACCTACAAATTTATCTGTAAAGCTCTCACTTCTACATACTTTTTCTTTATGCTACACTGGCATGACCGATTTACCCAGCGACTCGGTGATGGAGAAGAGAGAACCGGCTACGACGGGCGCTGGAAAGTGCAATCTAAGTTTCAGGAGGTTCTTGGGAGAGCATGTGGACAGTTTACCTTCTAAAGCCCACAAATCATACGCAGTGCTTAGCAAACAACAGAAACTAGTAGATACTATTCCATCTGAGCCAAAAGCAGGCAGTATTCTTTTGCGCTGCCAATTATTTTAGCCGCTGGCACTTGTCAAAGGAAATGCTCAACTATGCCTCGCCCTGTTCTCCTGTCCTCCTAACCCCCGATTCGCGTTGCCTTATCTGGTAATTTGCTCCTTTGCATCTGTTTCTTGCTCCTTGCATCTGCTCCGTGCTCTCCTCTCCTCTCCTCTCTGCCTGCTCAGACCCTCGAATGCCTCCGCGATGGGGCGATGCCACCATCTGCCTCCGGGATCCAGAGTTTTTGAGGAACCTTTTGAAACAGGGGTAACACCCAGAAAACCTCCTCGCTTTCCCAAGGGCCCCTCGGCCTCCCCTTCTCACCCGCCCCGCGCCGGCAGAGCAGTGGGTCCCGCGGGCCTGGGGTGCCCTGCGCGGCGGGGACGAGGGATACGGTGGTGGGTCCGGCACAGACCGCCCCGGGCAGTGCTCGGCCCCGCCAGCCCCGATTACCTTGTCGTTGTCCAGCCGCGTCTCCAGGATCTTATGCAGCTTCCGCGACAGCGGGTTGCTGCTCTGCGCCGATGTGCCACCTGCCCCATTGCTGAGGCCGTTGGCAGCCCCAGACGGGGGCACTGCGACTACTTCCCCGCTGCCCTCGGCCATGGCGCCGCCAGCCCCGCCCCCGGCTCCTCTGCGGCCACCTCAGCCCCCAGCTGGGACCCACGCCGGCAGCGCGCGTAGTGCGCATGTGCGCAGCGTGCCGCGCATGCGCCCTCGGAAGGCTCTGCCGGGACAGCCATCCAGCCAGGCTCGCAGAAGCGCGAGGTGGGGGAGGAGTGAGGGGAGGAGTGAGGGGAGGTGGGGCAGGACCGCAGGGCCGGAGGGGACGACTGGTACGGGAATTCGCCAAGCGGTCCGAAATTGGAATCGGATTTCTAGTTTGGCGGTTAAGATTTATGGGATTAAAAGGATTTCGGAATCCTGAATCTGTGAATGTTTGAGCTAAGCATAAAATACACCAAGACCTGTGCCTGGCATGTACGTTCAATAAAAGTTAATTCTAATTAAATTCACTTTAAGGGAATTGGGGGTTGTTTGTAAAGTATTCATTGAACGCCTATTATGCGCCAGGTACTGTGGTAGGCACTGGGGGACCTATATTACCTGCCTCAGACAAAAGAGTTAATAAATGTTATCAGATTGTGGTGAGTGCTCATAAGGAAATGAAGTAGAGAGAAAGAGAGTGACGGAGGGAGGGACCTACTTCACCCAGGAAGGTCTGGGAAGGAGTTGACGTCTAAACTGAGACTTGAAGGAGAATCTGAAACATGGGGTGAAATCATTGCCAGGTAGGAGAAAGACAAGAAGGAACGTGGCTGTTCCACAGAGTGGCCAAAGCCAGTGTCGCTGTAGAGCAAGGAAACAGAAGGAGTAACAAGATGAGAAGTAAAGTTCAGGAGGGTCTAGTGACAAACATCGTTATTTTTTTCTTTCTTTTCTCACTTTTTAAAATTTGGATCATGATAAAATCTCTGAACCTCTTGTGAATTATTTTTCTGAAACATTAACCATTTAGCTTTTGTCCTTAATTTGCCTCATTTTGCGTGTATATATATATATATGAAGAAAGTTCTGACAAAATTACTCATCTCTGTTCTAGTAAGTAAAGAAGAGAGGGGTCAACTAGCAAAAAGAAAAAGAAAAGGCCGAAAAAACACAATATCGAAGTAGGATTTCGACAAGAAATACACAGACCCTAGACAAAGCAGACTTTGAAGTATTACTGGGGAAACATCAAACTTAAGTAAATGAAAAGATATATTGTACTTCTTAACAGGAAGACTTAAGATTGTAAAGATACCGTTTATGTTTAATATATACATTCAAATTCAACGTGACCAAAATTAAAATATCAAGGTGTGCATAAGTGTGTACACCTAAATAAATTTCAACTGTGTGAAACAATAATGTAATGTCTTATGGAGCTTAAAAATATATACAATTAAAATAAATGGCAATGATAGGACACAAAGTGAGGAGGGTCACAAAAGATCACATAGTGTACAATTTCATTTTTGTGAAATCTCCAGAATAGGTAAATCTATAGTGATAGAAAGTAGATTAGTGGTTCTTGGGGGAGGGGGTTTTTGGAAGGAGAGAATAGGGAGTGGTAGCTCATGGGTACAAGTTTGTTTTGGGGATGATGAAAATGTTCTAAACCTAGATTGTGGTGATGGTTGTACCACTCTGTGAATGTACTAAAAACTTCTGAACTGTACACCTTAAATAGGTGAATGGTATGATATTTGAATTATATCTCAAAGCTGTTTCTAAAAAGGAATGAGGGGGGAGGTAAATACACAAAGTTTTTAAGTGATAAAAATACTAATTTATATTAGATTTTTTAAAACTTTGTTGATATATAATTTACAGGTCATACACTCTCCACAGGGCTGTTTGAACGTCCTCATGACATGGCACTCACACTGCTAGGAATTTGCTATGGATGTAATGCAAATATGCCAAAGTATATGGACAAAGATATTCCTAACATCTCAGTTTGTAATACCAAAGAAACAGGAAGAAAGGAAGGAGGGAGGGAGGGCAGGAAAGAAGAAGGGCAGGAGGAAGGAAAGAACGGAGAAAGGGAGCAAAGGAGGAAGGAAGAGGCCCATTTGGAGAGGAACTGAGTCTCCTGCCAACAATCGGCACCCACTTGCCAGCCCTCTGAGTGAGCCAGCAGCCTGGATGTGGATCCTCCAGCACCCGTTAAGCTTGCAGATGCCGGCAGTCCTGCTAACATCTGATTGCAACCTCATGAGAAACCCTGAGACTGAACTGCCTAGCCACGCCACTCTTGAATTTCTGACCTGCAGAAACTATGATGATTGTTCTTTTAAGATACTAAGTTTGGGGGTAATTTATGTAGCATTAGATAATTCGTATGCTTATGGCTGAGAACAGTGGCTCTTGACCTGGGACAATTGTCTCTATCAGGGACATTTAGCAATTTCTGGAGACATTTCTGATGTCCCAACTGAGGAGGGAGGGAGGAAGGAAGGAAGGAAGGAAGGAAGAGGGAGGGAGAGGAAGAGGGGAAAGAAGGAAGGAAGGAGGGAGGCAGGGAGGGAGGGAGGGAAGGGAAGGAAGGAGGGAAAATGGAAACAACCAAAGTTCCATCTATAAAGGACTGAATAAATAAATTATGGTGCACTCACTCAGAAGAATACTATGCAACTGTCACCTGCTATGATGGAGATTTAAATACTAATGTGGGAAGAATTTCAAAATATAGTAAGTGAAAAAGATAAGGCGCATTATAGGGTGTATGGTGTGATCACTTGTGCATATGAAATAGAGAGATACATGTAAATTTAGCCTTTTTTTTTTCCAGGATGGCATTCTTGTGGAAGGAAAGTTTCCACTTTTCACTTTGTACCTTTCCAAACGAATTAAGATTTTCTAATCTTACCTGTGTTACTGAACATATTAACAGAGGTTATTAAGATGGGATCATTATGGCCCACTTTTCTTTGTTTATTTGTACTTCTCTGAATTTGCAATTGTAAAAAAAGGAAACAAAATAATTTGAAATTATGGTTGTAACATACAATAAGTAATATGAAATAGTATGAAGATGAAAATTATTGTAAAATTTAAACATTTAAAGCCATTTGTATGTAAAAAATGTAAAAAACACTTTTTAATGTTTACCTAATTATCGTATATTTTATGAGGTTAACTATATGAGTTAAGTGCTTAAAATCAATATTTTTCAATAGTTAGGTATTCAAGTAAGCCTCATCAGAGAACTATGTTATATAGAGAGGTGTATATTATTGAAGATAAAGGTTTTCTTTCAGTGAAAATGTCAAAGATATTTTTGCATATCGAGTTCCTTGATATACTAGAGCACTAAAAGAATTAAAAGACAGGTCCTGACCTAAATATTTTAATTTAATGGGAGAACAAATACATGCATGTAAAATAGTAAAGCATTTTTATATAACTACAGAAGAACCACGCTGTAGAGTAAAATATGGAGATTCTTCCCTTCAAAGCTGAGGTTGAAAGGAGGGCCTCTGGTTTTCGCCCACTTCTCTTCTTTTCTCCTTTACTTAAGCATTCTTGCTCTTTGGCTTCTGAATAAGTGGCAGTCACATTAGATTGGCCACTGTGGCTTCATCAAAATATATGACATTTATTAAAGCCATGTCTGGTGAATTGCAGAATAGAATGGGATTTTCAGCCCTCTGCATTTTCCACTGTATTAGTAATAATAGGTCCTATAATTTAGCATCCACATTTAGTGAGAATCAGGCTCAGTGCTAGATCCTCTTAATACACTGTTCTTGTCTTCATAACTACCTGCACCATAACGATCATTACCATCTTATCATATAATTAGTACCCTGTCATTGATGAGTAATCCAAGGCTAAGGAAATCTTTCCAAGGATATATGGCTAACCTCAGATCACACAGCTAGTTACCAGCTGAGTTGGCAGTTAGTTATCAAATTCTATTGCTACTTCCTCAGTTTTGGTTTTGAGTTGTGTACACCTCTCCCTTGGAACATAGGCCAAAACTTTTGCAAGTAAACTTTCAAATGTGCTCTGTTAGTATTTCCTTGACACAGTTCTTACTGCCTTCACGCTGACACGGGCATTGTTTATCTAAAATGGATTTTGTCATATCTCTTTTTTGCTTTAAAAACCATGATGGCAATCACTGAGTAAAATAAATTTTTAATATGGTTTACATAGGTTTTCATAATCAGATCTCAGATTATCACTCGTGTTACTTCTAGGCACTTGCTTGTGATTGCAACATGCAAGCCACCTGTGTTTTTTGGGCTGCAAACACATCGCAAACTTTTGTCTCCATACACTGACTCATAGAACCCACTCTTCCAGGAACATCTGTTCCTGTGAAACTAGTGAAATCCTGTTTATCCTTCTGGCTCCACTCAAGTATGATTTCTTCTCTCTACCTTCCCAAAGCTCCCCATCTGTCCTGGGGCAGAATTAATTGATCCCTCATGAAGTTCCATAGTACTTAATATATAACATCTATTATAACTTGTATCATATGTTCATTTTTAAAATTTATTTATGGATTTGTTGTTTCCCCACTAGACTCTAAGTGCCTGGATGAGGGAGACTATGTCACTCATCTTTGCCTTCCTAGATTCCATCACAATATCTTATGCAATATATGTACTTACTAAAGGCTTCCGGAGTGAAAAGTTTTGAAATGAAGTTTTATGGCTTTATAAGTTAGAGTTCTTAATTGCAATTAATAGGAGCTGACTATGGACAATTTAAATAGAAACTTGTTTAACAAAAGGACATTGGGTAAGTCTCAGAATCAATAGGAAGGATGAAGAACCACACTCAGAAGAGAGGCAGTAACCAAAGGAGGCTGGGCACAGAAACCATCATCAAAATCTCTCCACAGAACAGCTCATCGTGGACCCCACTGTCATGACTGCTGAAGCTTGGGACTGACAGGTGGCTCCACCCACACTCTTGACCGTAGACATAGGATGCCTCCACGGCAGGACTGCCAGTGCTGTCTCAGGAGACTATGTTGCTTAAAACTTTACCACCTCCTGAAGAGTTCTCCACTGTCTATGCTTTTTGTGTCACTTTCTCTTTATTGAAATTCTAAGGCAGATGCTTCTCATTGGCAGAGCTTAGGTAACAGAGTTGTGCCCATTACCAGGGGAGCTGAGAAAGTAGACAATTACTTAAATATAGACAGAGTATTCACATACTGAGCAACCCCTATTCCCACTAATAAATAAAGAAATAGATAGATGAATAAACAAATAAATGGCAAATGTCCACCATAAATTAGCCCTTCAGTTGGAAAATATCAACATATACGCTTCTTCCTATACTTAGACTTAAAAATATTTTTACCTAATATAATGCAATTTATTCACCACATGACTAAAACTTACCTTCTCCCCTAAGGAACAACTCAAAATTGAATCTGTTTTTCTATTCAGCTCAAGGCCAAGTCTTTCTCTCATCTTGTCACAGTCTTTTCCCAATATCATGCAACTTATGGACTAAACTATAAAGTAACCACCACCAAGTCATCCTCTATAAACTGTTATTCAAGAAAGAAAAGCTAGAATAGAAAGGGTTAAATGTCATAGTTTTCATTTCTGCAACTGTCACGAAGCTGTTGTTGGAATGTATGATTTCTGTCCTTTCCATGATCCCTTCACTTTCAGCCAACACATCAGCTGACCAAAGTTCTTTATCTGGTGAGGTGAACCAAACTGGCATGCCCAAAGAACCTGGGCCTTGGTGGTTCTGGCTGTATTAATTTACTGTACTTTTCTTTAAAGTTTGCCCCAGGACATGGAAGTCCTGGGAGGTACTGGGGTGATTGTCTAGGTTCTGTCCTTATCCCTTCCTAACTGTACTATATACTATACTCTTACTATATAGCAAAAACCCAAATTCCCCTTTATTCAGGGTTAGGATCAGTCACTCAGCACAACCACATAACCCTCTTATTTGTCTGTTCACCCACTGTCACCAGGAGCCCCATCATCCAGTCCAATGGGACAACTGTTGCTACTCCTGGTATAAGCTCTCTTTCTTAAGGCCCTAACCCCTTTAATCTCAACTTAGTTTCTGCAATTACATGCATCAGTTCTTACATGTTCAGGAGGCAGTAGAAGTTTAAGCAGCACAGAATTCCAGAGACAGCATCAGCAGTGGTACCAGACTTTTGGAGATAAAGAGCAAGGTTTGCAAGTGGGTAACATAGAGAGAGGTGCCATTTCCACCCACCTCCATTTGTTCTTAAATCGTATATTCAGGCTATGGGAGAAACAGGGCAAATACTGGTCTCTAGTTTAAGAATAGCATGCACCTAAACTTCTGAGGTGTTGTCTTCTGACTGTTGCCATAATGAATCAATAATAGCTTCTATCACTATTTTGTAGTTGCGTCCTCATCATGGAATACACAATAAGACTAATGAAGTCCATGGGTATTAAAATACTTCTTTCACTGTAAAGTGATTTTCCTAAGTGTAAAGTGTATGCAAAATTATGGTAGTAAATAAAGCATTCAATAAGTCAACAGATAGTAGAAAAAGAAGGCAAATTCAAGCATGATTCTAGTTCAATAGAACAAAATATTTCTCCTACACGAGGGAAGGAATCGAATTATGCAATGGCTGCTAGTCCTCCTAGGGTATGTTAATATACTGGAGGCTCAAGTTTGGCTACAGCTGGCAAATTGGGCCCTCAGCAGTGGTGGTAGCCAAGTGAAAGGAAATCCACATTGTTGAGTCCAAGTCCTTGTCATTATTTTACTTTGTGCATGGGCCCAATGAACAAACTTGGGGGTGGTTAAGAAAAAGGATGACTGCCATCTACAGAATTGGTCATTTTGTTCATCTGATTATTAAGAATGTCCATCAAAGTGGAGGCCACATGGTCCTCCAAAGCTTTGCCATCAATAAGCCTATTATTCCAGAGTGACCACAGGTGATAATTAGATGAACTTTTTAGTTATTGCATGCCATAGGCTGCCCAAATCTTCTCTCTTAAAACTAATTGGTTTTGCTGTCTTCAGCACCAATCAGACCAGAGAGCAGCTACTAGATTCCTCATCATTTCCTTGAGGTTCTGTTACTACTGATAAATCAAAGAATCCCTGTGAAAGTTGGAGAACCAAATTCAGAAAATAGGAAGAAACAAAAGGAAGCCATGTTGCCAGAACTATGGTCAAAATTACTCCCTAGGACCAATTTTTCGAGGACATCACTGGCCTCCAAGCTGAACCCTGGATTCTGGTAGCTGATTCTGTACATTGCACCTCCCATTGGTCATATTGGCACTGCTGCCACTGCAAACTGATACAGTACCACAAACATCACCTCTAGGAAAAATCTCCACAGCACCAGTTTCTTTGAGCCCTTGTATTGTGTTTCTATGTTTGTGTGTCTGGTAAGCTGAATCTAAAGCATGTCCCTAGTTTCTAGAAAAGCTGAGAAACCAGGTATGAAATTTTTGGCTTTCATTTTTGGTTAAATCAATTTCTCTGTAGAAGTTGTTGTAACATGTACTGTCTTTGCTGCGTATTTTCCTCAGGGACTTTGAAGTAATGACATCACATTCCCTATCTCTCTTTAACCAGGACTCCCTGAGCCCTTTTTTTGGATCTTCTATTATCTGCCTTTACTGTTTAGTCCTCAATGTTTAGGCTTTGAGGCTTCTCACATGGAAATACATCCTGATTTCTCTCTTCTCTCTGATACCTCATGAATTTTGAAAGCTGCCTCAAGTTTCTCATTTCATTTTTTATTTACACACATTTTATGAGATAGTTGTCATCCTTCAACTTTTCCTTAAAATTCTTTAATCTTAAGATTTCCTGACTGAAACCTTAGCAGTCACAGATGTAACAATTTCAAAGCTTTTTAGTAGTAAAATGGGAATTCAAACCTTCTTCAAATGAAATGTGCAGAAAGGATAACTGTGGCTGATCTGACTGAAGCATGGGTAACCCTGGAGCCCTGTCTCCACTTACTTCACCCCTTTTGTCATCTATGCAGCTCCCCCTTGGCTGCCTGTGTCAGTTAGAGTTGTGGGGTTTGCAAAGTAGGACAGGATAGTTTACTGGAAGGCTATGAAGGTAGCCCAGAGAACTGAAGGGAAGGCTGAAGACTCAGCTGGGAACCAGCAGCAATAGAGGATCTCAGTGGCTGGAACCACTGGGAGGTTTTTAGGGCCCTGCTGATAATTCTTTCTTCTGCCTTTGCTCAACATTCAAAGTCCTGAAGTGAGTCCACTTTGGCCACGTGCTCATCCATTGGTCAGGACACCATGATTTACAGTCCCAACTTGACAGCACGCAGCACCGGAGAGGTAATTCTCGTCAACACAATAACCATAAATACGCGGTCTGTGAGACAAATAAGGAAATAATCTATATAAAAAAGACGCAAAAATCCAACTAGGTAGTAAAGAGATTAGTTACAACTCCAGCACAGGGGAGTAGAAGGGGCAGTCGTGCAGATTTCAATTAACTTTGAACAGACAGAGAGATTAATTGCAACTGGGTGGGGTGGGAGGTGGGGTGGGTATATGATGCTGTGTACCCAAATTAGGCAATTATATTTATGAAGGAGTTATAGTAGAGTTGTATCAGAACTTATATTAAAAATAAAATGCCTAAGAAGTAGCCAGATGAAACTGTTTGCAAGAAAAGGCAAGGACTTGAAAAGTTTCTTCTCTGTATGATCAGGATTGGTATTAATAAGCAGCTCAGGTAGAATTATTCTGGAAATTGCCGCTAGGTTCCAGATCCCTGTCCAGAATCTCTAACCACAGCCTGAAAGTTTTTAAGTAAAGAGATGATAAATGACTTAGCAACTCCAGGAAGATGTAAAAATAAGCATAGAGAAAATAGTGATAAAATCACTTCCTTGGAATCAATAGTTTTGTACAAATTTAGAATGTTAAGGGCAAATCTAGGTGACCACAACTGCAGAAAATAAATGTAAAAGAAAATTGGAAATCTAAACAGTGTACAATCATCTGAAAAAAGTGTGTTATTTTGTTTTTAAATCTGATATATTAAACTTATAATTTCAACTTGAAATTTTTGTGTGTGAATTTAATTTTAAAAGGTGTAATAGTATTTAATAAGTTTTTAACAGAATTTATAAATTTAAATAAATCTGAATGATCAAGTCTTTATTAGGTTTATAAGTGTTATTTCAGTACTTAGGAATATTTTGTGTGTTAGATTTGTAATTCCATCTGCTTATCTGTTTGAAATATTTTAGAAAACTAGATATAATACCTATTTTAAGTTTAAAAGTCTTAGATAATTAAATCAATCACATTTATAAAGTTTTTAAATATTTAGGAGAACATATAAATTGTATGACTTTAATATTAAATGTTTAAAATAATTTATGAATTAAATTTATAAGATATACTTAAATGCTTGGGGAAATTTAATATCTTAAATTTGGAACCAATTGAATATTAATTAACATCACTAGATTTGTAAGTAGATTTACTTAATATATAAGTTGTATCTACAACTTACAATTAAAATTTTAATGTGTTGATTATTAATGAAAATGAATGCAGATGTCAGGATTCCTCTCTGCACAAAAAGCTATCTTTACACATTAAAAAAAAAATCCCTCAATTATCAAATGATAATCTCCAAAGAGATATTGATACATTGTCACAATGGGAAGAGAGAATGATGCTTGACAGCTGAAAAGTTACAAATGTCCACCATGCTGTCCCTGACACAGAACTGCAAAACCCTTGGACCTCCATGAAGCCCATCTGAAACCCATTGGTAAGGTGGTAGGTGCCCTGGTCTCGGAGTCAGAAGACCAGGTTTGAAGCTCAGCTCTGCCACCATACAATACTGGGCAACTCATCTTTTGCCTCCAATACTTAATCTTCTCATCTGCAATTGCTATAGCACCACCTGGGTTATTGAGTAATGAGGATTGGGTGAAATAAGATGCATGGGAGATGTATTATATAATCTGTAAAGTAGCACATAGTTGCTACATTTATCTGAGCTATTTTATACCACCATCGGCGGAACTGTACAGTAATCCTTCATTCTTGCCCAAGTCTCATGCAACAGTTCCACATTCTCAGATAAAGCACATATATTGTCACACATTTCCTATCCCCTGTCAGCTTCAAGTTTCATCTGGCGCATATATGTACATGCATATACTTAAAGACATAGTTTAATATTATGGTATAAACATTCATGTAGCTTCTGGAGCTCTGGCTGTGTCCTCTTTCCTTTAAATGGATGAATTTATTCTCCAGGAGCAAGCTTCTAATGGTGTTTACTTGTCTGTGCTGGCGGTTCCAATCTGCAGGGTTGCCAGCTGGCCTCTCTTATTTAATGCATACCACATTTAATCACTGGATAGTAATGTCTCCAATTTAAATAGCTACACTTAATATTTTCATTGTTTAACATCTATGCTGCAGCTTTAGAGCATAGCTATATATTTCCCCTTCTTTCTATTTGGCCTCCCCCTGTCGCCATAGGCCTGACAGCCTTCTGCTTTTCATTGTTATTGATTTTTTTTTTTTTCAGAATATGTGAGCCCATGGCCTCTGAGCAGAATTACGCAGTCCACCTGTCACAGAGAATCTGATTTCTGTGGAACTCTTCTTCTGCTTGAGCTTCCTACATGCACTGTGCTTTGCCTTAGCCATCCTACCCACTCTGCCTGAACACATTCCCTTCTTCTTCCCTTGACTAGCATGTACTGGTTCTTTTAGACTGCTCAGGGACCTCATCTTCCACAAAAGTTTCCAGTCAGGCAAGGTGTCCCTTCCATGTGCTTTTGAATCACCCTACAGGTGGTTCTCTCATTGCAATTGCACTTCTCACATTATATAACATTATCAATACATTTTTATTATTCTCACTAATCTGTGAGCTCCCTGAGGTTAGACCATCTCATTCCTCTTTGAATACTTGGTACTTAGTACTTGAATACTTGGTACACAGTTTCTGAAATGTAGGAGTTGAATAAGTACTTGTTGAGCAAATTAAAATTTAATGTGAATAAAGGGACAGACTAATTTGTTTAAATAAGCTATGACCCAAATTTAAGAAACTATATCCTATTCTAAACCAAACTGAAAACATAGCGTTTCTGTTCTTATTAACGTCCTCACCCTTCACTCAGCTATCCAGAGGAGAAGCTCGTAGTTACCTCTGGTCTGTCTCCATTACTCCTCTCACTTCCCCCTGTAATGAATCATTTACTGAAATCCTGTATGTCCTATCTCCACCATATCCACTACATCTGGCTTCTCCTTCCTGTTTCCATCACTCTCTCTCTTGCTCCAGCCCTTAATTAGCTCAACAATTTATTAACCATCTCTCTTCTTTGTCTTTTATAGTTTATCATGGTCTGTTTTATAGCACATTGGTACCTTTCTTTTTCTTAAATACAGTTCTTGATACATCTTGATGTATTGCTGTATCGCTTCCTGGATCAAAATCTTTAATGAATTCCCATTGCAAAATGTAAAGTGGTAGTCCTCAGATTTGTAAAAACTCATCCCCTCTCAGGTTAAACATTTTGAGAACGTGCAGTGTACAGACCCACACGTATTTCTAAATATATATTTAAGTTATAACTGTACTAATATGTTAGATACATTCTTAAACACGCATAAAAATGTAAAAGGTTGAGGTCAAGAGAAAATAAACACATGTTGAATAATTTTATTCATTAATGTTTCAGATAACTTTTTAACTCTAAATTTTTGTCTTTAATATTCTATCATACGTGTTTACTTACATAGCATATAATTTATAGGTATTATATATGCTTAATTGTTTTATATTCATGGATTTTATACGCATTCATATTTATAGTATATGTATATGCTTCATTATTTTTGAAAATTTTGGTTAATACTTTGTGATATAGCAACTGAAGTTGCTGTTCTTGTTTCAAGTTCAGTTTGTTTCAATACCTAGTTTAAGGGATATCATGGCAAAAAAAAAAACCTCTCAAGATTTCACAAAGGCATAATACATATTAAACCATTTATGAGAAAGTTCGTTATAAATAAAATTGAATCTGTATCCATATTTCAAATGTCACTTTTTAGAATAGTGTTTTTTGTCAGATCGCATCAGATTGTCCCCTTGTTTGTTTCATAATGTGGCCGATGAACATCTCGTACTTAGAGTAGAAGGACTCTCAGCTCTGCCACTCTGTATTTACTTGTGATTGTATTATTAGTATTATCTTCAATCGGTGGGTTCTGAGGGAATCTTTTTAAACTATATGCCACTTTGTGAGGATGAGTTTACTTAAAATTAGATGACATAATCTACAAATCCACCTAACTGGACGCCCAAATTCGAAAACTCACTGAAAGGTAGCATGTTCCAGCGAGCAGCTCACTGAAAACCAGCAAAAAGTGAAGGGTCCCTCCTAATCTCTTGGCATTATGGAGCACCCACCCTTTTCTCAGGATGCCTCCCATACTGTGCTAGAATGCAGCCTGGGGCCTCGAAACACGGACAGTGAGGAAACCCCAGTCAATCAATAGAGTAAATGTTAGTAATGCTTAATTCCTTTCATTTTTAAGATTAAAAATTAAAAGTAAGTGAAGTTTGACTATCTCCTCACACCCCAATGCATTCCCTTACATCCCTTCCGGGGTTATGCCCACTTCGGAGAACACTGGTGAGGAGAATCAAATCCGTGCTTGCTGTCTCTGGCTTCTGGTGCTCTCTAATTTGCCCCCAGCCCGTCTGAACAATACACCCCTAAATTTCACTCTCACTGCTACCTTATATTTATGTTATGCTGCACTCTATGCATTCTAATGTCTTGTTTCTAAACACGCCCAGTGTTTTTCATCCTCGCTCTGTACATGCTCTCTCTTCTGCCTTGAATGCTCTCCCCGCTTTACCTCTATATCATCACCACCTACCAGGTTTCTCCTTCATGAAATCTCCTTCTATTTGGGTATCGTTCTTTTTACCTCATTTGAACAAAGTTTCATAGTACTTAAAGGTTCTCTTTGGCACTTGAATTAGAAATAATTATGTGCATGTATTATCTCTTCTATGAGTAAATTATAAACACCTTGAGAGGAGGTTCTGGATCTCATAAATTTTTGGATTCCTGACAATTATCTTGCAAACTTCTTGGCATATGGGAGGCATTCATTTGGAGGCCGTGTGATACTATAAAACAATATGGGCTTTGGAATCAGAGAGACTCGTCTCATGGAAGAAGGATTAGCATTTTTATGAAAATTTTGGAAAGGAAGAACCTTCCATCATTTAGAACTGTCCAACAAGGGAATGGTCATACATTCAACTCTCACTAGAAGGGGTGAAGCAGGAGCCAGCTAACAATAACTCAGAGAGGTCCAGAAGAAACTTCTCCATTTGGTGGAACATCACATTGAAGTCCCTTTCCATGGCATGAGTCTATGATTTGGAGCAGGAAGAAACACCAAATCTCTACAGGCCATTTCCAAGGAGAGTGCAACTGTATTTAAAATCATCTGCCAGATCTCAATTATATTGACCACTTCCAGTCTTATTTATTGACTAACACAGCTATAAGATACCTTTTTAAAAACAAGAAGTGATTTCAGGTTTTGATAGGTTTGGTCACCCTTATACATATCAACTAGCTCAGTAATTGATTATGTACAAGCTTATTTTAGAGGGCAGGCTGTTGTGCTGATAATAAGTGTTAAATCTATTAATTCAGTGTGATATCATCCAACCATGTTGTGTAGGCACAGATAATGAAGGCAATTTAGGTAATGGAAGTTACATAATTTATTGCAGGGCTAGTTTTGCCATCTTCACACCCATTTTGACCATTTAGCAATCAGAAAAAATAGTTGCAAACATTGTTTGTGACTAGAAGGACTGTTAATATCCTACCAGGACTATCAAAGTCTATTCTTTTTCATTTTGGCCACTGTGGAGGAGAGGTGATTGGGGGGAAAATACATCTAAAAAGGCTCCTAAGAGGAGGAGGTAATAATGAAAAAAGGATTGAGAAACACTGGTTTAGAAATATGATCCATCTCAAATTTATTTTTGTGTATAGTGTAAGGTAGGCTTTCAGTCTCTCTTTTTTTTAATTTGCAATGTTTATCCAGTTCGATAATACCATTTGTTGAAAAGACCTTTTTCCCCATTGAATTGTTTTAGTACAATTGTCAAAATGATTAACTATATATATGTGGGTCTTTCTCTGGATTCTATTCTGTTCCTTTGGCTTCTTTGTCTATTACTATGCCAATAGCACGCTGTCTTGATTACTCTAGTTCTCCAGTAAGTCTTAAATCAAATAGTATAAGCTCTAGCTCTTTTCTTCTTTTTTGAGACTGGTTTGTCTATTTTTGGTGCTTGGCATTTCCATATTAATTTTAGAACCAGCTTGTCATTGTCTACAAAAAGTACCACTGAGGTTTTTATTGGGGTTGTGTTCAATCTATAGATCAATCTGAGGAAATCAACAAACTTGAGTATTCCAATCCATCAACATGACGTGCCTCTCCATTTATATGCTTGTATTTTTTATAAATAGGTTTATGTATTTTATGCTATTGCAAATGGTAATTTTTATTTCATTTCTCAATAGTTTCTTGCTAGCTATAGAAATACAATTGATTTTCTTTTATTATTTGATAAGTCATGTAATTATCTTTCTAGCTGCAAATATTGAATTCGTAACAATAATAATATTGTTATTTACTTGTGTTATCTATTAAAACAAAACAAATCCAAAATACTGATGAATGGCAGGATTCACATTGAGTTTGGGGCATTCGTTTTTTGTATAAAATATTGTTGAGTGAACAAGTACCAATTCACACTAAAGTGATAGGTGGGAGAAAATGCTATAGAACATTGTGTTCCTATAATATACAGCAAGGATGATTTTAAACTTTAAGTTTCTTAAGTCCCCATATGAAAGCATTGTAATTCATTTACCTCTTTTTTATGCTACCAGACTTTCTCTACTCTGTAATATTCAATGTTCATCAGCATAATATACCTTACTATATTTATGCATATGTATCTATTTATACCAAACAATATATTTAAGTTACAATATTGTTTAAAGTTAACAAAATAGTTTTAAAACATAGATAATTTTGTTGAAGCATATTATATGGTAATACTCATAGTACTTATCAAATTTTGCCTTTATGAAAAACCAATACATATCACACTTGGACAAAAATACGAAAGTAGAGTATACATGAAGGTTATGTAGCAACTGTATTCATTTCTTTATTTTATTTTTTTCTTTCTTCTCTTTTTTTTATGCATATCCTTATATACTGGTACTTTGTTTCTGTAGGAGATATTCTTAAAAGTAGGATTACTGGGTCAAAGAATATGTACATCTAACAATAAAATAAACATCCATGAACCCATGACTTCACACAGATTGAAACATTTCTAATCTTCTAGAAGCTACTGGAGGTTGCTCTCTGCTCCATTCCCCCTAGCCTCTCCATAAAGGTGACCATCATCTGAAGGTTATGTTCACAAATTTCTTGCTTTTCTTTATAGTCTACAGAAAGATAGACAGAGACTTACCTAAACAATATATCTTGTTATCTTTATTTTTAAGCTTTATAAAAATGAGTATTATGATGAAATAATATTTACTTTGAAGCAAATTTTGATGACTAAAATCTTCTCAATAGACACAAATCAAATTGCTGGTATTATTTGCATAGTTTACAAAAATGTTACTCTATAAAATATCTAGATAACATTGTGTTAATAAATATCAATAGCTCTTTGATTTAAAAGTGATGAAAGACAACCTAATTATAATTGTTTTTCATATATCCACATTTTCTTTCAGTGGTATGAAACTGTCTGGATATTTAAAAATAGGTTACTTTGGCAAGAGAAAACTTGCTGAACTCTGGAAAGTACAAAGTAGACACAATGGAAGGTTTCTGAACCTGGAGAAGAAAAGATAATTTTCTATAAATGATTTTTTTCACATCTGTGTTTCTTATATTCACATGTAGATATCTCAATTGCTGTATTACCAATTTGCTTCACTAGATGGAGATATGAGGCATAATAATTACAGATGCCTTCAAAAAGGAAAAATAACAACTTGAGAAAATAATTATTTGTAGAGGAGAAACTATTGCTTGTAAGATGTCATCTTAAAGGATGTGATCTTCCATGTAGTGAATTGTTCGCTCCAGGGAGAAACATTTGCTGGAGATTGACAATGAGTACTTTATTAGTGAATAATAATTCATTAGTGAACTGGGTGGACTCCTTCTTTTATTCACTCACTCATTTGTTCATTTTTTCATTCAGTGACTAAGCATTTTTCACACCTAGTGTGCCCAACATGGCCAGGCACTGGGGATATGGAAATAGGAACACAATCCCAGCCCTCAAGGAGCTCACAGCCTCAGTCAAGTAGGGGAGATAAGTACATAAATGATCAATTAGAATACATTTGGGGAAGAACTATCGAACGGATTCACATGAGGTTCAGTGATGGCATCAAGAAAGAAATGACTAGCTCTTATTGAGTAAGAAAAGATGCCTGGGATGAGTTTTAAGGGATGAACAATTCAAGGATGGGAAGAAAACTATAGCAATAGTCCAGACAAAACTTGGTAAAGACCTGAACCGAGTAAGTACCTCTGGGATAGAAAGGAGGAGATAAACGTACAAGATATGGAGGAGGCAGAATAGGTTAACTAAATGACTAAATGATTGCAGGGATCAGAGAGTAGGAAGAAATTTCCTAGATAGTTTAAGGTAAGTGCTGTGGAGGTCAGGATAAAAATTCAACATGACAATGAGAAACTGAAAACAATTTTAATAAAGCACCGCTACTCATATCTTAAATTGTAGACTGCCTCCCCACCCTTTCCCTCTTCTTGAGATCTCACCCCATTCTCTGTTTGCTCTGGCATGTGAACTTGTTCTTCCTGCCAAATGAGTCAGTCTCAGTTAGATTTGTGCTGACATGTATTAAATTTCCTGTAAAAGTAAGAAAATAGTATGTCGTCCCTTTCTCTCCCTTTCCTTTTCCCTCTCCCTCTCTTTCCTTCTCTCGTCTTCTCTCTCTCTCACACGCACGCCACACACATGCACATACAGGGAAAAGCATATAGAAAAAAGTATAGTGGCATTTGTAGAAAACTACAAATAAAAAGATGTGGAATGACTATTCATACAGCAGAAAAACAACCTTACACTCACAACGAACTCTAAGAAACTGCGGTTTTTACTCTTAAGTGTTCTTAAATCCTGGAATGGAATATGGGTCTTACTGCAAGTATCTAAATCATGATACATACTCATCTATTTGCAATAGTTTTCTAAGCTGATTTTTAAGTTCTATTGTTTTATGCAAAAGATTAGAGATCTAGAATTTTAAAGTTTCTGTTTTTGGTCTTCCTTTGAATTTCCACTGTGAATTTAGCTATGTTTTCATTTAACACCCATATGTTGAAGTTTATCTGTCCCTAACACAGAGAGTATATTAATATGTCCTCAGTGAGTGTGTGAGACTCAGCAAGAAGAAGACTTGCCATGACCCCACAAATCAGCCCAGACAGCCCCGGAGGCAACTTGAGAGAGTAAGAAGAGCGAAGAGAATCTGAAGTCACAGAGAGCACCTTCCGAACAGGTAGAGTGGAGCAAGCACCAGAAAGAAATGAAACTTTAAAAATTCTGACTTGCGTTTGAAACTTTTGTGTTTTTTTGATTTGCATAATGGGGAAGCAGAATGAATTTACATGTGTATATTTGAGTCCCATCCAGGGATTCTCCCAGCCTCCCATTCATGTCTCCATGTATATCCGCATCATTTCTGTCTACATCTGTACCCTTAGCTACACTCAAATCCACTTCTGTATCTTCTCATCTTCTTGCTACCTCATCCCAGAAATCGAATAGAGTGGACAGAAGAGCTTTGGGAGTAACCACAAGGCAACATCGGACGATTAGAACGAACTTGACAAGTAGAAACTCCATTGACCTTTATAGTATATTTCTGAGAAAATTTACAAAGAGTTCAAGTCAAAATCGTTTCAAATGTAACACAAGCTGGTGGAAGGAGCATAAGAGGTTTACATCAAAATGTCTTGGGCCGGCCCAGTGGCATAGTGGTTAAGTTTGCTCCCTTTTGACAGCCCAAGTTCGCGGGTTAGGATCCTGGGTGTGGACCTATACCATTAATCAAGCCATGCTGTGGTGGCAACCCACATACAAAATAGAGGAAGATGAGCATAGATGTTAGCTCAGGGCCACTGTTCCTCAAGCAAAAAGAGCAAGATGGACAACAGGTCTTAGCCCAGGGCCAATCTTCCTCACTAAAAAAAAAAAGTCTTGATTTATAGTGATTGATTCTAGGGCTGGAGTAAGAGAAATCTAATCGAGCCTGGAAAATCTTGTGTCAGAAAATAAGGAAATACTCAAAACAATAACAACCTCACAATGATGAGGCATGACAAAAGAATACAAGATCCAACTTACAAGAGTTCCCAATGGCCAAAGTTGAAACAATTTCAGCAAAAAAATAAATAATGATAGCCTTCGGTTATAATCCATAACAGAAAATAAATATCCATGAGTCTATACATATTGATATAAATACATTACAAAATTTCCACCACGTAAGTATCACAATATTAATTGTTGCAGGCAAGATCCAGTGATACTGAAATCCATGAGTGAACGTTTGAGGGAAAACAGATATTAGCAGAGTCCCCATGTATCTCCTGCAAGATATTTATCAATTACAAAGGAAAAATAGTAAAATGACAGTGGAGAAACCTGGCGGACATGATCTCAGCCAAGAGATCAAGGTTCGCTTCACCAGTAATAAGACATATCAACATGTGTATTTCCTGATAAAATGCACTGAGAAAGACACTTCACCTCTGTGGTATTTGTGCCAAAAATACATAACTTCAATCTAATCTGGGAAAACGTTAGACAAATCCCAGTTGAGGGGCATTCTACGAAATACCTGAGAAGTACTGTTCAAAAGTGTCAAGGTCATGAAAGACAAAGACTGAGGAACTCTCCCAGATTAGAAGAAGCTAAGGAGACCTAACAACTAAGTGCAATGTGAGTTTGTGGACTCGATCCTAGAATGACAGTGTAGTCTAGTGTCTTTTTGACATTGAGGGAAAACTGATGAAATTCAAATAGGGTCTGTAGTTTAAGTAATAGTATTGTACCACTGTTAATTTTCTGGTTTTGATAATTGAACTGTGGTTGTGTAATTGTTAACATTAGGGGAAGCTGGATGAAGGGTCTACCTGAACTCTATGTGCTGTTTCAAAATATTTCTATAAATCTAAAATTACCTTGAATTAAAAGTTTTATTTTTTAAGAATTTGGTTCAAATCTCAGCTCTAGCACCTTTTAGTTCTGTGAACTTTCTGGTTATCCTTTTCCTTATTAAACAGGGAGCTAGGATGGATGACCCCTAACCCATTATGGAGAATGGGTTGCTCTCTTACCCACAATATTTGCCTTCCTTTACATCAGCTGGCCAAAGGACCATTGATCAGCAGTTGTTGAAAAGGAGAATCTTGACAACAGTTGTAAAATGATATTTTCAGGTAATTCGTCTCTGCAGTTCAAGTTTCCAGTTTAAGGCAGAATGATATAATTCTCCAGAATGACTGGAGAATTGTTCCCAGTTTATTAAGGGTCAGAAGCTGCTTTAATACATATTATGCCAAGAGGAAACTTACTCTCCCAAAAGTATTGCTAAAGAAAGAGAATTATAGTCTAGAAGAAAACAGAAAAATAGAATACTACCAGTTAAAGAGCAGTGGAATTATGAGGGGTCGTTTTGTTTCCAAGTTTCTTTAATGTCATCATTGTCTTTTTAGAATTTAAAATACATCTGCTAGAAAAAAAAATCCTTGTGCTTCTAATGCGTAAACATATTGCTGAAACTGGCCACCTCTGTAATCCCAGCATCTAGAGAGAATGTCCCAGGAATGCTTTGGCAGCTAGAAAATAAATCAGCTTGGCAGAGTTCATTTCCCTTGATACCCTCCCACACACCCACATGTGCATGTCTCTTGACCACTACGGACATTCCATGCTCTCCCCTTCCAACAGCATCCACCTCCCTGTTCTCATTCTCCATGGCCCTTTATCCCTGTAAATACACAGCATCTAATTCAAGCATGAATCTGGGCTCAAGGATACAATGCCCCAACTAGGATGGATCCCCTTTTCATTATGTTTTCCAAGTTTAACAAGGTTTAGTTGTTGACAATCAGAAAATTTCGTCTTATTGACTGTTTCATTTTTTCTCTAGTTTTGAAGTTCTACTCATCAAGGTTGTCCTTCAATGCAACAACCAAGTGTTTTTAATTTCTAAGTGTTTAATTTCTAAGTGTTATAGGAAGTTGAATTTTGGGTTTTTTTTTTAAAGTATACCAGAAAGTTTCTGCAATCAAATCTCTGTAGAGTAGAAATCACCCAGAAAACTTTCTAGGAGCCCGTTTAGAATGATTTACTTTCAGAAAAACTAGCAAGACCTTTTCATGGGCCTCACCCTCTGGAGTGCTCACAGCCATGTGCCCCAAGGAAAGCACATGCTTTCTGCATTATTCAGCATCGTTACAGCGGTAAGGAAATTACATGGTGGTAGTAATGGTGTTAGGTCAGTACTTGTCGGGATTGCATGACCCCTTCCAGTTGCCTGGAGCTCCACTCAATTGTTTAATGATAGCCATCTACTCAGAGGTGGCTCCTTTGACACCAGTCCTAGGTTCTACCAGGGAGTGGCTTTAATCTCTAACTGGATTAATCCAGATATCTGAAGTTTTATCCCCTTGAGCACCAAAAAAAAAAAAAAAAATTATTTAAACTGTTCTTGATGGAATGTTCATGTATTTACTCTTACTTGAATTTAAAATAGACTATATTGCATATAATTTAACATTTCTGGGTAAAGCCTGTTATAAAATGTGATGCCCTGTGGCTAGGGGAATGTATAGCATTGTCTGATTTTGTTTCAATTATTCTAGGACCACACTCTTTTGAATTCTTAGGTCATACTTTCAGTTTTTCGCTTTCTCCTTCACTGTCAGGGTGTCAGGCTATTTACTATTATCAATGTGCCTTCCTGTGTACTTTTCTGCTACTTCTAATCTGATGTAGGCTTGGGGATGAGATATCTGGGATCATAACACCGCGTGTACAATGGGATCCATAGATCCAGAGGGAGGCCTGCTAATGTCTCACATTATTAACATGCATATGCTTTTAATATGATCCAGAAGAAGTGAAGGAAGCTAGAAAGAAAAGAAAATGACTCAGTGGACTTCATTCTTGAAAAAAATCTCCTTCCAGCAGCAAAATTACAAACACATAAGATTATATAGTTCTTTAATTGAGGCATATTTCATACACAATAAAATGCACAGATCTTCAGTGTACAGATTAAGTTTTGACCCTACCTAGGTAACCATTACCCAAAGCAAGATACAGAGCATTTCGATCACCTCCGTGAAACCAGCAAACAGGTAGACATTGATGATTAAGAAGTTAGGAGCAAAAGTCCTTTTCCTTTTTGCAATTACTGATTATAGCCTTTAGCTGTTCTCCCGCTCATTGTTAACTGTGCTGTTTAGGCAACATGCTATCTGACTCCCACTAGGTTCCTATAGATAACGTCTCCCTGGAGCCTGGGTCACCATAGTAATGGGTATTTGAGCTGTTTTTCAGGGATTAGAACCCCTTGTCCTCTTCAGGCTTGTTGAGACCACCAACCCATCAACTGGGCCAGCGCAGATATCCGATAAGCGACTTTTTGACGTCAAGAGGCTAAAACTCCTCCCTCAGATCATGCTAATGCCGCCTTTTTGTGAACATGCATCCTATGAAGAGCCATGAAGTCTGACTACGCTTGCGCAGATCATCAATTATCTCACCTCTCCTCACCTCCAACCATCTATCTCCACATTTCAGACCACTTTGCCCCCTATCCCATGTATATCCCTGAGTCCCTGTTTTCAGGGAAGTGGATTTGAAACTCATTCTCTTGTTTCCTCACTTCACTGCCTTGTGATTAAAACTCTCTCTCTGCTTCAATCTTGTTGGCTCAGTGTTTGGCTTTCTGGGTGACGGGCAAAAATGAACCTGGGTTCGGTAGCACCTGGAAGTTCCTTGTGCCATTTCAAGCCAATGCTCCCTTCCTTCCACCACCACATACACGTCCAGAGACAACAGTTGTTCCAATTTCTATTGCTATAGATTCATTTTACTACCCTCGAACTTTACATAAATGGAATCATGCAATATGTACTCTTCCATGTCTGGCTTCACTTGTTCAGTATAATGTTTTGGAGATTAAACTTATTGTGTGTTATTGGTGGTCCATTTCTTTTCGCTGTTGAGTAGTAATCTATGTACAAATATGGCACAATTTGTTTATCCAGTCTTCTGTAGATGGAATTTGGATTGTTTCCAGCTTGTTGCTTTTATAAATAAAGCCCTATGAATATTTGTCTTTTTATGGACATATGTTTTTGCTTCTCTTTTTTTTTAAGATTGGCACCTGAGCTAACAATTGTTGCCAAACTTTTTCTTTTTTTTCCTGCTTTATCTCTCCAAATCCCCCTGGGACATAGTTGTATATCTTAGCTGCAGGTCTTTCTAGCTGTGGCATGTGGGATGCCGCCTCAGCATGGCTTGATGAGTGGTGCCATGCCCACGCCCAGGATCTGAACCCACAAAACCCTGGGCTGCTGCAGCAGAGTGCAAGAGCTTAACCACTTGGCCACGGGGCCAGCCCCTGTGTTTCTCTTGAGTAAACACCTAAGAGTGAATTTTTTTAATGGGTCCAATCTTACTACTTGTTTTTATAATGACTTATATTTACATAATCATTTCTTAAATATTATTTATTGGCTTTTAATTTTTAGAATTAACCAAAGACAAAGCAAGTGAAATATAACTGTAATTTCAGAAGAGAGAAAAGACTGGAGAAAAGAGCATGGCAGGTAAAAAGAACAGTACATGCAAAGCCCCTGAGGAAAAAAGCATTTGACGTGTTTGAGGATCTGAGTGAAGGCCATGTGGCTGGAGCATAATGTGTGAAGGGAATAGTGGTAGGAGATGAAGCTGATATGTACAGCTGGGGTCAGATTATGCAGGGCCTGGTAGGCTGCATTAAGCATGCTAGATTTTATCCTAAACCCATCCAACGAATGGTTTTAGGAAGCTGAGTAATATGGTCCATTGTTCTCCATGGAGGAGATGGAAGTATAAAGGAAGAAGCAGACAAAGCTTCATTAGTAAAGCTTTGGAGAGATGGGCGTGGCCTTTTGTAGGCTAGAGATGGAGAAACACGTGCATATTTGAGATATATTTTGGAAGTAGAATTTGAGCTCATGGCATCAACCAAATGAATTTCTAAGTAAAAAATATGGGAAAATTATTTTTATTTTTTTAAATATTGGCACCTGAGCTAACATCTGTTGCCAATCTCTCTTTCTTCTTCTCCTTCTTCTTCTTCTCCTCCTCCTTCTTCTTTTCCTTCTCCTTCCCCTCCTCCTCCTCCTCCTCCTCCTTCCTCTTCTCCCCAAATCACCCCCAGTACATAGTTGTGTAGTCTAGTTATAGGTCCTTTTAGCTGTGCAGCAAAATTTTAAGTAAGCGTCCAGGCACTATTTTTGAAATCTTAAATTTATCATCTTTTTGGCGTGGGCTGATTTTCTATAAATCATTAAAAGATATTGCCAGGACAGCTAAAAGAAATGAGACAAAGGAGAAAAGGCGAGCAAAAAAGCAAAGAATGGGATAGAAAAAGAGATTACCTATTTAATTTCAAGTATTAAGGAGCCAGTCCTAAAAACAGAGAAGTGGGGTATCAACAAACGATGCCTTATTGCAGCCCATCTCACTAAGCTTTTCGAGAAGGATGGGCACAGAGACCTGTTTCTTCTCTTGGTTTCATATCTGCCTCTTTGATGAAATAGGGAAACACTCAAGCCCTTTACTACACAGTGGTGCAGAAACGTTGCTGTCCCCAAAATACGTTTTGTAACACGAACATATGCTTCTGAAATCACTTTAAAACGCATTTTATTTCAGTGAAATAAGTCAGACACAGGAAGACAAATACTGTATGATATCACTTATATATGGAATCTAAAAAAGCTGAACTCAAAGAAACACACTAGAATGGTGATTACCAGGGGCTGAGGGGTGGGGAAAAGAGGAGATGTTGGTCAAAGGGTACAAACTTCTAGTTGTAAGATGAGTAAGTTCTGAGGATCAGATTTACAGTGTGGTGGGCCGGCCCCGTGGCCGAGTGGTTAAGTTTGCGTGCTCTGCTTCGGCAGCCCAGGGTTCAGATCCTGGGCATGGACATGGCACCGCTCACTAGGCCATGTTGAGGCGGCGTCCCACATGCCACAACTAGAAGGACCCACAACTAAAATATACAACTATGTACTGGGGGCGTTGGGGAGAAAAAAAAAAAGAAGATTGGCAACAGTTATTAGCTCAGGTGCCAATCTTTAAAAAAAAAAATTTACAGTGTAGTGATTACAGCTAATAATACTGTATTGTATACTCGAATGTTGCTAAGAGAGAAGATCTTCAATGTTCTCACTACAAAAAAGCAATGGTAATTATGTGACATGAGGCAAGGGTTAGCTAAAATCATTTCTCAATGTAAAAGTGTATCAGATCAATGTGTTGTACATCCTAAACTTACACAATGTTATATGTCAATTACATTTCAATAAAGCTTGAAAAAATAATAACACACATTTATTTTACTAGACTCATTCAATTTGGGATCTAGCCAGTGGCCATGCCAAGGGATAGTGTAAGGAGACTTTACTCATGCCCATCATCTCCTTCGGTCCCCCTGTTGAAGCTCCCAATAAATACACAATAAAGAATAAGATACATGCTCTACAAATGAAGCTTCGAGGCCTATCTGCTAACCCCACTGAATTAGTTTTCTAGGGCTGTTGTAATAAATTACCACAAGCTGAGTGACTTAAAACAAGAGAAATTTATTCTGTCACAGCTCTGGAGGCCAGAAGTCTGAAGTCAAGATGTTGGCAGGGTTGACTCCTTCTGGAGTCTCTGAGGAAGGATTTGTTCCATGCATCGTTCCTAGATGGTGGCTGCCGGCAATTCTTGGAGTTCCTTGGCTTGTAGATGCTTAGCTCCAATCTCTGCCTTCATCTTCACATGGCCTTCCCTACTATGTCTCTCCATGTCTTCTCCTTTTCTGTTCATTACAAGGACTTTTACCATTGGATTTAGGATGTACCCTAAAGCCAAGACAATCTCATGTTGAGATCCTTAATTTAATCACATCTGCAAAGACCCTATTTCCAAATAAGTTCCCATTCACAGATACCGGAGGTTAAGACTTGGGCATAACTTTTTGGAACCACAATTCAACCCACTACACTCACCTTCTAATCTGATTGCTGCCTCTAAGCCTCTCCTATAGAAATTCTGGAAAACCTCTGAGTGTGTCCTCCTGGTTCTCATCTACAGTTCACCACACAGCACGAAAATAACTACCAACTACTGAGTATTTACCAGTGACAGGCACTGTATATGAACATCTATATATGAAAAGAGTGCTGCTATTTTAAATTAATCATTGTTGTTAAAATCTTACTTATAAATAATTTTTAAAAAGCTAACGGTGCCACAAGATTTCTGATGAAGAACAGCAGTCCCTTGTCTCATCATCCTTTTCTAATCCCTTCCTATCCCCTAGAGGAAACTGCATTCAGTTCATTTGACTTTCTGCTAATTTTTACATCCAAGATTATAAATAAAATCCTTATGCTGCTATTTCTTGATTTTTCTATTTTAGACAGTATTTATTGACTTCTTATTATGGACTATGAGAATTTTGCCTCAACTCCTTCATTTCTTTTCCCATTCTCCCAATAGGGGGAGAATATGACAGTTTTGTTTACTTCTGAGCTGAGTAGAGTACTATCATCATGATATGTTTACTTGTACAAATTTTGTTTTTCCTGGAGTTAATAATTGCCTTGTTTTAGTTTTTTGTGTATATACATTTGTTATTCCCAAACTATCAAAATCATTGTAAAATCGCTCTTACTACTATATTTTCTCATGGCCAAATGCATCAGGTAATCCATGAATTCCATTTTTCTTGATGTGGGGGACTTTTTCCCAGAAGTGACCATTGTCCTGCTCCAGTTGAGGCCTTGTGCACAGTTGTCCTGACTCTTCCCTTCTCCATCTATTGAGAATTCCTCCTGCTTCTCTTCTATATTGGAGTCGCTGTTTCCTGCCCTTTGTGTCTTCTTGGTTCACTTGCCCCAATTTCATAAAGCACATTATCCAGTAACTTCTTGAGAAAGAAAACATAGGAAGTACCATTTCTGAGACCTTTTGAGTCTGAAAATGTCTTGATTGATAGTTTAATTTGATACAGAATGCTTCATTTAAAAAACATTTTTTTCTCTACATTTTACAAGAGTTATTTCATTGTCTCATTAACCTCTGAGTTGCAGTTAAGAAGTTTAAGTCTAAGTCTAAATCTGCTCCAACACACATTTTTTTAGCCAGTCTCCCTGTTTTAGCCAGTCGCCCTTATTCCTCATCCATGTCCTCAGTGGTGTTTGGTGCTGCCAAATCCTGAGCTCTCCCAGTGTTCTCTGGAGAAAATCAGCTTCTCCTCATTGGTGTCCCTTTCCTCAGGCCCTTAGGTTCAGCTTTCTTGGGTTGAGGTTTGAGCTTGCTAAGTCAATTACATTCCTCCATCCAGGGGTGACCACAAAAATACTCAACCACTAGGAGGGCATAAGCACTGAAGGGACATTGCCTAAAAACAATCAATAGGGTCATATTAATGTCAACTGATGAGTGCCAATTAAATATTTGCTCTGCCTCCATCCGATTTCTTTTTTCCAAAACTGGTAACATTTCATGTTTATTGTTGTCTCCTTTCCTATTCTCCTTGTCCTTAGGTGTGTTTGCATTTTTATATTCCTTTACTATCATTTTGGTGGGACTTCAGCATAAGTAGAAACAAATGTATGTGTTTAAAAGCTGTGTTTAGCAAAAAGTCTACAAGATGCTCTATTCTGTTATCACATTTACTCCTTAAACCAACCTTATTGTGAAAGGTATTAGCTCCATCTAACAGAAGGAAACTGAGGTACAAATATGTTTACAATGCTTTCTCAAGACTGGATAGGCAATCATTAGTATGGAACAAAGTTCGAATCAGTTGGTCTGGTTCCAAAGTCATGCTCTTGCCTCCCAAAGAGCAAGTATCTCTCAAAGTCCACGGGGGTAATTCCTATAGCCCTCTCTCTACATTAATATGCTTTTCCTAACCTTCTGCTAGTTACACGTTTTTCGAAGTAGGTCAGCTGTCCCCTTGTATTGGAAGCACTTGGAGGTGACTGTTCTAAATGTGGATTCCTGGGTTCCACCCTAGACCCACTGAATCTCAGTCTCATGGAGGTTAGAGATTGAGATTTGCATTTTAAACTAGTTCCTCAGAAGATGATGATTCCTAGACATTTTGAGAAGCATTGCTCTAGTCAATGTATGCCTCTCCAAAGCAGTAACACCAACCATGCCTTACCAACCTGAAATCCTTTTGCTCTTGGGTGAGTTGGGTAGGTCTTAGTGAGTCCAAGCTGTTACACATTAATAGTAGAAAAGAGTATCTCAGATAAGTGAGGGGCAATATTGAGAAGTAAGTGTTCAGAGTCATTTTTCCCAGTATAGAATATCTAAAAATGCTACAACGAAAAACCCCCATAAATATGCACTACAAAAAGTACATTTTTAAAAGCTAGCTTGGGATAAAAATAAGGCAAATGGTAAGAGGACCAGAAAAGACTAGAAAGCAAATCCAAAGGATAAGCTAATGTTTGCACTGATCCTGGTGGCTGGGACATCCCAGGGAGTCAGGAGACAAAGCCTGAAGACTGAGCAGGTGGAAGTCAGACTGTACCCCCACACAAAGTCAGGCTAAAGATGACGACATTGCAGTAAATGAACCAGATAGATTACCCACCACACTAATGTTAGTTGTGAATCTGTTAGAAGAGAATGTTGTGAATAAATTTGCTGTGAGCCCTTTTGAGGGTAAGCATTGCTTAGATACCACTCTAGAAGCCACGCCTCAGAGAGGCAGCTACAACACAGTGGTTAAGACTGTGACCTCTGGAGAAAATTGTTTGCGGTATGATCTTGACCCCATCATTTTCTCATTGTGATCTTGGACAAACTCTTTAACCTCCCTGGGTCTCAATGTCCCTGTCTGGAGACACATAGCTCACAAAGTTGGTGTAGAGATTATATTATTAAATACACGTCAAGCGCCTTCACCAGTGCCTACACAAAGCAAGCTCTCAGCAAATCTTACCTGGGATTACGTACAGTGGTTCCCTGACAGCAAATGTGAAGCAGACGAGGCTCTTTGGGCTTAAGCTTTTAATGTCCAAATAACACCCATTTAGCTTAGTATATAGAAATACAAAGAGTGGTCCTGATTTCTGGTATAAACATTGGCGAGTTATTTCTTTAACATCCTAAACACTGTGAGTATAAGTAGTAGATGCGTTCATAACTACTTCTTCATAGATATGCAATTCCACATATTAATTTCAGGGCCTAATTTATTCTGACTGGATCTAGTCCCTCCTTCTTGTTCTCTGTTCTCATCTCCTGCCATTGGCCCATCACTGCCAGCTCCGGAAACACAACGTCAACATGGCCTATGGCCCATCCCAAACTCAATTGTTCACCAGTTCTGCTGCTGCTATTTATTACCAAATTGGCTTCTTTAACACTTTCAAACATTCTGCTTTGCCAAGCCTGTATAACTTCTACATAAAGTCAACAAACAGCTGTTGATTTTTATAGTCACCACACCCTCTCAAACGCTAGAAAACCGTCAAATTCCCTGAAAGTAAATTTCATATTTAAAAATATTTTTTAAATGGAAAAAAAAAGCCCCCTCTTTTACTTGAATTGTGTCTTATGGGATTGGTCATAAAACTTTAAGTAATAGAACTTTGGATAGGTTATTCCTAGCACCCCAAATGTATCCTGCATTATATCCAGTCATAACTCACTGACGTCATAGGTTGGAAAGGAACATTCAAAATGAAAAGTGGTGTTACAGATCTGGGAAAATTTTTTTCTTCTTCACAAGCTTCCTTTTAGTCTTAAATCAAGTTTTAAATATGTGGAAATTAATTTAAAATTACTCATTAATGACTTTCCTCTTTTGATTCATGTAACTTTCAAACAACCATTATTTATGAATATCATCTTGTGAATCCCCAGAATCAATTGGTTTTTAAAAAGGTGAAGCGAACAATCTTGTCATAATGTTATTTTTACAACTGTGAGCAAGGAACCCACAGCAAATTCCTGCTGCATCTCATATTTTAGAAGGAATTTTTCCTGTAATATCCCATACTTGAAATTTAAATATTTTGTTCTGACATGCAAAAACCAAAGTTTAATGTAATGAATGAGGGGGCCATGTTACTGATTGAGAACACAGCACAAAAGCAACAGAAGAATCTTTTAATAAGAGATGGCTCAAAACAGCCAAAGTCCAACCTACATAAAGCATTGCTCTGCCTTGATTTGCTTGAACAAGAAGTTCTAGTCACAAAGCATTCACCATGGGGATTGTACTTGGAGGATAAGAACATCTGGACCCAGCCATAGTAGAGTAGAAACAGATGGCGACTTCACGGAGGGAGAGATGTGGCTTTTCTACTGCTGAGAGGTGCTCATGTTTTTCCCCCTGTTTTCCTAATAATAATAAACAACTAGGATAACAAGGAAATTGCTTAGGTGTCTCTATCTAATTAGCTTCAAAAAATACTTCATAGTTCTAGAACTTTCCAAAGAAATTGTACATTTGTATCACAAGATGCTATAGTAATAAAACATTACATGTTAAACAAAATATCAATAAAGATCACATCATTATCTTTATACCAGAAATATTTCATTGGATTTTGAATGCGGCCTAGTGCTTACTTTGCTGTCTCCCATCATCCCTCCTCCTTCACCAAATAAAAAGGAAATTACAACATTGTTTAGTGCATATATATAAACTTTGAAGCTAGACTGTCTGGGTTCAAATCCTGACTCAGTGGTTCACTAGCTGTGCCCTGGGGCAAACAAGTTATTTAACTTCTCTGTACTTTACTTTCTTCATCTGTAAAATGGGAATAATACCTTATAGAGTTGATGTGAGGATTAAATGAATTAACTTAATACATGTCAGCACTTAAAACAATGCCAGCACATAGTAGGCACTCAATAAATGTTATGTTAATTTTATTATAATCTTTCAACAGACCTTTCTTCAGGCTGATCATTGATAAATTATGAAATTCCTATCCTTCTTTTCAGTGCCCAATATGATAAGAAATCATGTTGCCTCAGGGACCAGTGGAAAGGACATGGTGTTGGGATCAGAAGATTCTTCCTCAGACACGGTGACAACTGTATAACCTTGAGTGAGTCCTTACTTTCTGCGACTCCCACAGTCATGCAAATTCACTGAGACGTCAGATGCCCATCACCTAAGCTGCTACCTAGGACTCACACAATAAGCAGTTCTTGATTACTGGAAAAAATGGATATCTGTAAGATTCTCTGGGATGTTACTCATAGTGAGCCCTTCTTTATTAAGTTTGTCAAAAGTTGTAGCAGTCAACAAAGCTCTTAAGAGAAATTAGATAAGGAAACAATGTCCATCAGTTCTGAAAGCTTGGTTAAGCCAATTTTGAAGACTAGATTCTAATATTAGGCCAGTTGGTACCCAAAGGTTTCTCTTTGGTTTCTGCTCCCTGTAAGCCAGGGGTTCCTGCCTTCAGGAGCCTCATATATTACGTAAATGAGTGAAACAGTAGAAGAGGGAGTGTTAGCAGCCGTGGAAAACTGGATTGCATGGGCCCCATCAGAAAAAGGATTCTAATTAAAACATTCTGTCCAAAACTCATCTGTAGGCCAAAGTCAATCCTCAAACAACCAGACATCAGCTTCTGTTTTTGCTTTTTAATTGGTATATTTAACTGAACGAGGTTTACATTAACTGGTATTTAGTCTTATTTGCAGTTTTATGCAGTTCTTTGCTAAACTTCTCTTACTAAATTCCTAGATATTTATTCAGGGTGTCCTTTCTCCTCCTCCGTCATCTACTGATGATGCTAACACCATGCATATCTTGCAGCTGTCAGGCACTGTTAAGGGGTATGGCTAGCTTCTCCTAGGAGCTCATTAAAGCCATACCCAGGGGAGTAACTGGAATCATTCAACACTCATTCAACGGGTATTTAGAGAGCACCTAGTCTGAGCATAACCAAACATTACGGTGACATCTAGGCAGGCTTTTCCATTTTCCAGCCCCCATTTTACTAAAAGGATTTGGATTTAGCAAATCATGTCATCAGTTTCCTTTCTTATTCCTATAGACAAGCTGGTGCCTTCCATTTATCAGGAGTAAAGCGTTTTTTTCCTTGTTACTTATAAGTAAAATCACGGCAAATCTGCTTCTAACCTTGCCATTTCTGAGCTTGCTCTAAAGTTGTTCTGAACTCTGTTCAAGTCACCCAAGCCAGGATCTATGAAGCACCAGATACTCTGCTCAACCACATGCTGAGGGTGGTAGGGCTTTTTGTCCCTCTGGGATCTGTGATCTAAAATGACCACCTGTGACTCTGGTAGACATAAAATGGATAAACAGAATTGTAATTGCACTACAAAACCAGATGAAATACAGGGCTGATTTTAGAATGGTAAAGCTCGTAAATTGGTTGTCAGAGGAGAATCACGGCTGTTACTTTAGTCCCACTTACATTTTTTGTTTGCTCTCAGAAATCAGGTTGTTCTCTCCTCATTTGATAGTTGAGGAGACTGAAGCCTGATGGGGTAAACACCCTGCAAATCCTCACAGAGGCTGAGAGACCGGACCTCGGGCTCCTGACAGACAGGACACTCTGCACTGCGCAAGGATGGCCTCCTCCTTTCTGCACTGAGCAACAATCGCCAATTGCCCAAAACCCAGAGAGTGTTTTAGGAACATATTAACTTAAGAATTTCATGTTAGATGTGAGATGACAATGATGATGATGAAGAGTAGGGTTTTTTTTTTTCAATTTAATACATTTGATTGAGTGAAAAGTTTGTGCCAGCCACTGCCCTGAGCCCTCAGGTAGCAAAGACGATTTTCTTGAGGAAGACAAACACGTGAAAAACACTGCAACATAATCAGTGCTGGAAGGGAGGTACTTAATGGGGGCAGGGGACACAGAGGAAGCTCCTTATCTCTGCTTGAGGATATCAGGGAGGACCTGAGGAGTCCCCAGATGGACAAAGAATGGAAGGGTATCTGTGCATTGGAAACAGCATGTGCAAAGTTTGGGAAATGAGAAAGGGTGTGGCTTCTGTAAGGAACCGTACACAGTTTGCAGGATATTTGTGTCAATGTAGGAAATGTGCCAGATCTTGAAGGGCCTTCCATCTCATGCCGAGAAGTTTGGATGATTTCTGCAGACATTTGGAAGTCACTAAAGAGGACTCCCCAAGAGGAATGTCATGGTCAGATTTGCATTTTAAAAAGGGTGCTCTGGCTGCCATGTGTGGGATCAATTAGAGGAGGGCAAGATAGAGGCAGAGCAATTTTAGAAAATTAATGAAACAATACAAGCATGAAACGATAAGGCAGCAATAGGGCTAGAGCAAGCAGGGATAACACTGACACAGCTTTGATGACCTGCTAGATGCAGGGGGCTAGTGAGAGACAGGAGAATTTCAGAGTGACTCCTAAGCTTCTGACTTGAGGGGTCAGTTGTGTGATGGTGCTTTCAGAATATAGGGTAGATTGGGGAGAAAAGAGGATGTGTTGGGTTCCAGGTTGGGAGGACCATTTTGAAGATGGAAGGAGCAGGTCAAGAGCTGGGAATATATATTGGAGAATTTTCATCTTGTGGGTGGTAGTTGAAGCTCTGAGTGTGGATAGGGTTGCCTGGAAAGATGTGGAGAGCGAAAAGAGAAAAGTAATGAGGACAATACCAGGATGGCCAATACTTGAGAGTAAGAAGAAGAGGTGAAGCTGACAAAGGGAAATAATAAGTGGTCTGAAAACAGGAGGAAATCCAGGAGAGAGTGTGGTCATGGAAGCACATGAGAAGTGAGTGTCAACTGTCACCAGAGGCCAAGTAGGACACAATCTGAAAGGGAGACATTGAATTTGGAAACCAGAAAGTCATTTATTTGTTCAAGTCAGTGAATACGCATTAAGCACCTATTAAGTGAATATGCTGCTCAAGGCACCAGGGATAAATCAATGAACAAAACAGAAAATAAAAACCCTGCCCTCTAGGCTTACATTCTAGTGGGAGACACAGACAACAAACAAATAAATATGTGAAATTTTAATATGTTGGATAAGCACTATGGAGAAAAATAAACAGGAAGGAGGTGTGGAGTTGGGGTTGAGAGAGATGTGGATGCAATGTAACATAGAGTGATTCAAAGGTTTTGGTGAGCAAGTGCAAAGGCCTTGAAATTAGAGTGATTTTTACTTGTATCAGTTTCAGTCTAGTGAAAGTAAAAGTAAGACTGCAGCGACTTGAAGAGTGAATGAGAAGAAAAAGAAGAAAAGAGCTAATGAAAGAGAAAGGAATGGAGTAAATAACTTCTCCATGAAACCTGATGCTAAAGAGAAGGCATGAGATCCTAAGTGCAGGTAGAATGGATGGGGAAAGAGTAGATGAAGGTTTGGAAACTGATAATTTCACAGGGTGGAGGCTGGGAATCGGGGCTGCGAAGCTGCACAACTCCAGGGACGTCCGTTGCTCCCTGTAATTGTGAAATGGGGTCTTCCCAACTCCCTCACTCCATTAACTCCATTTTTGCTATGAATTAGGAAGCAAGGATGTCTATTTTCAATAGAAAGAGAACAGTGATGTCATGTGGGGCTTCGACTGGTTGGGACACTAATAGTAAAGAAATAAGTAAAATTTCTCGAAAGAGTTGATGTCAGAAATAGAAATGAAAGTTGAATCTAGGGACAAGCAAAATGGTGGCCAAGTGGCACTGAGAGCTGGGAGGATGGTTGGGCCATACACTGCACCCTTCACTCACATCATCTCACCCAATCTTGCCAACAGTCTAGCAAGAAGAGCTTATTCTGACTTTCTGGATGAGAAATCCGAAGTCCACCGTGGAGAAGTACCATGCACAAGCTCATGAAGCTGGGAGGTGGTAGAGCCAAGATTCCAGAGATGATGAACTTTCCCCTACAACATGCCACTTGAGATACAAAGAGGAATAGAATATACAGTCGCTGCTCTCAGCTCTCACACACTATTGGGAACAAAAGCATATAAATAACTATAAAACAATGAGATGAACGTGAAACTCGTTTATGAGCAAAGTGCCGTGGGAATATAGGCTTGTAAATTCTCCCAGGCGGCTGTATATTTACAGTCAGCAGGAAGGGAGAACAGGAATGACAAAGGCAAGATATTAATAAAATCTCACGATAATACAATGAGTATCCTTCACTGCTACTTTATTTTAAAATATGTATCCATCATTTCTCATTTTGAACCAGCAACTTCTTTAGTTAATATGTAGTTGGTTATTATGAGCCTGATTTGCAGATTTTTAAAAGTAGAGAGTTTAAGACTCATATAGTTAAAGTGAAGTGCTTCGAGATACGAAAACTTTTACATTTTGTATAAGGAATGAGGGAAATAGGAATTTAAGTGTATAGTTATAGACTAAATGTATATATAGATATAGCAAAGACTATATCTAGTTTTTGCACGAAGAAACGCTAGAAGGAAAAACCAAAAACCTCTCGGGTAGAGGTGTGGGGAACGATTAGAAGGGATAGGCATATAAGTGAGACTTTTCTGAGTACATCCTTTTACAGAGTTTTTGTTTGTGATCCTTGCAAATGTTTTACATATTTTTAAAAAAGCAAACCCTAAAATTAAAAACAGACTGAAACAAATTAATCAAACTATGTATCAAATGGGTAAGATAACCACACAGAGACAAGAATTTTGAATGAATTTTTAACACAATGCTCTGATTATATATCTTACTCCTACATATTCTAAGGACAAAAATAATTTTGAAGACATCTTAAACTGCACCCTGTACTTCTATTTTGAGTTGTAATCATAGCATTTTTGAGAGTACTTTGTGTATATTATAGAATAAAGCAAATAAATACTTTGAAATTATTAGAACCAAGATGTTTAGTGTAAGAAAAACAGTGTACAAATATGAAATTATAGAAGTTAAGAAAAAATGTAATGTTAATATCTGAACTGACCTGTGCATCAAAGGACACAATCAACAGGTGAAAAAGCAACTTAGAGAATGGAAAAAAATATTTGCAAATCACATCTCTGATATAGGATTAATATCCTGATATATAAAGAACTCCTACAACTCAATAATAATTTTCAAAAAACAGATAATCTGATCAAAAAATGGGCAAAGGACTTGAACAGACATTTCTCCAAAGAAAATATACAAATGGCCAACAAGCATGTGAAAAGATGTTCAACATCACTAATCATTAGGAGTATACAAATCAAAACTACATTGAGATATGACTTCACACCCATTAGGATGGCTACTATTATTTTTAAAAAACACAAAAATAGCAAGTGTTGGTGAGGATGCGAAGAAATCAGAACCCTTGTGCACACTGTTGATGGGAATGTAAAATGGTGCAACTGCTGTGGAAAACAGTGTGGCAGCTCCTCAAAAAATTGAACATAGGATTACCATATGATCCAGTGTTGTCATTTCTGAGTATATACTCAAAAGGATTAAAATCAAGGCCTTAAAGAGATAGTTGTACACCCATGTTCATAGCAGCATCATTCACAATGGCCAAGAGGTGGAAGCAATCCAGATATCCATCAGCTGATAAATGGATAAACAAAACGTGGTATATACGTACATTGGAATATTATTCTGCCTTAAAAAAGAAGGAAATTCTGACACTTGCTACAACATGGATGAACCTTGAAGACATTATGTTAAGTGAAATAAGCCAGTAACAAAAAGACAAATAATGTATGATTACACTTATATGAGATACCTAGAGTAGGGAAATTCGTTAGAGACATAAAGTAGAATGGTAGTTGCCAGGGGCTGGGGCAAGGGTACAACGAGGAGTGGTTGTTTAATGGGTTTAAGGGTTTCAATTTTGCAAGATGAAAAAGTTCTGCAGATTGTTTGTACAACAATGTGAATACATTTTACATCACTGAACTGTACAGTCGAAAATGATTAAGATGGTAAATTTTGTTATAGATATTTTACCACAATTTTTAAAAATCTGAATCAAAACAGCAGTATGAGCTCCTGATTTTTAAAAATATATTTCTTAGTGCTGTCCTTTGAAAGGACCAGAAGCAATGGCATCCTTAGTCTTGGTTTCTCATGCCATTTCCCACCAAAAGGACCAGAACTCCTTAGACAAATGCCTGATTTCAGTCCTGGGCAGAGAAATACAAGATGAGCCCAGGACATCTTAATGCACCAAAAAGCAGGAAAGCTCTGAAAGACTAATGGGGATGTGCCAAAAGGACACAAGAGCCAGGGTGAAGAGGCTCCCACTGGACAGATCCAAACAATCCGGACATCAAAAGGAATAACTGATTGTAAAATATTAAATTTTTAAAACTCGATGAGTTCATGGAGACAGAAATTATTACACCAACACCTTACCCTAATATTTGATAATTAAAGGGGAAGAATTAAGCATTCATCCTACCTTTTTGTAAGGAACTGTAGTTCATCGCCAGTGGATGAGGGGAAGCTCTACGGAAGAATGCAGTTAATAAATGTGGAAAGAATAATAGAAACAGAAAATCACCATTTTGCTACCTCCAATAAACTTGTTGATTCAGGCAAAGATTATATATGGAATCTAAAACCATTAGGTAAAGTGTTGTAGAGAAACAAGATATTCACACAGTGCCAATGTATCACCCATAGATTACTTACTAATTACAAAGGGAAACATTATCAAGAACTGTGAAGGGTCTGAGAAAGCCCTATCTGCAAACTGACAAGGTAGCCAGCCAGTCTCTTGGATATCTTCAAAAGACACAGGACTTCTGGCCTCATGAGAACTTATTCCTCACTGTGTATCAGCATTTTCGTTTTGGTTCCTCAAAACCCACAGGGCAAAGCAAAGAGGGCCAGGTGACACCTGCACACCATGGGTTGTATAACAATGAAAGAACCCTGAACTTAGGGAACCCTAATCTTTTATACTGGACAGTAAGCATGCCTGCCCTTGGCTGCAGAGACTGACACTATGTCTACCTTCCAAGGCTGTTTGCTATCCAAACTTCCTCGAAAACATAGTCCAGCGGGAAAAAAGGGCATTCAGTGCCTTGCTCACAAGTTGTCCAGAAAAACGAGAGACCTGTGGAGAACTGTCTCTCCATACATACACAAAGTGGAGAGGTCTGGCCATTGCCACCTTAATCAAGTGTTCAAACTTAGCATCACTAATAATGGGACACCTGTGCCTCCTGATGGGCTGCAACACAGAGCACACAGGCTCCCTATGAGTCTTCACACGGAATTGAATCAAATCTTTAAACATAACGTCCCGGTTACAAGACTTACCAGGAAGAGAGGGACAAGTTACCACCACCAGGAAGCAATCAGACAAATCTACATTTGACAAAGACAACTGGTCCAGTCAATTTAAAAAATCAATGTCGTTTTCTAAAAAGGGATACGTGGAGGGAGAATCTAGTATAAAAGAAGACATAACCAAATACAATGCATGAATCTTGATTGGATTCTGAAGCAGAAAAAAGACACTTTGGGGACAACTGGGGAAATTCGAATGTGGACCGGATATTAGATTATTTTAAGGAATTGTTTTCTTAGGTGATAATATGGGTTTTGCAGCTGAATGTCCTTATTCTTAGAAAATACATTTTGAAGAGTTATGTATATCTGCAACATATATTCAAGTTGTTCAGCAACACACCCACTCACTCAGACATTAGATTGAACTACAGGAAATTTTTCCTATTCAACCATTTTCTATTACAATTTCATATGGTTTAACCTAATAAATAAACAAAACAAATATAGCAAATGTTAACAGTTGTTGAATATGGTGGTTGATATACAAGTGTGATTGTACTATTGTTTTGACTTTTCTGATTATTTGAAAATTTTACTAATAAAATTTTGAGAAAACAAAATAAGAAAAGAGATAGTTTGACATAAAAACTCACTGAGGAAGTCAATCCTGCCTTTGCCATTTAGTAGCTATGTGACAGCCATGATGCCAAGAGAAGGTTCTTGGGGAGGGGAAGGGAACTGGGAAGGCTTGATTCCATCCACATCCTCCTTGGGGACCCCACCCACGCAGCCCCAATAAGCATAACCCTACTTAAGAACAGGGTAATTTAGCACAAGTTTCCTAAGTACTAGATTTTTGCTCCTAAGGCCCACCCACCAGATGCTACGTGACCCAGGCGAGTTACTTAATTTCTCCAAGGACTTATTATTCAGTAGATCTGAAGGATGAAGAGGAAAGAGGAGTTTAGGATGACTTCCAGATTTCTGGCCAGAGTGACACCTCAGGAAGAGGAGGCGTAAGCATCCCTGGGTGGTTGGGAGCTATTTCAGGCCAAAGGACTCAAAGAGGAAAGAGACCTTCTCTTTAGAAGTGATTTGGGTACTGTCTAATTTTAACGAAATGGGATTTCTTTCTGTACCCCAAGCTGATGAAGAGGAATACAGCAATTATGTCTATTTTCCAAATGTCCTATAACAAGTACATACTGCTTTACTTTTAAAGAAAAATTATAAAGTAGTTCTGGTATAAAGCTCAGAAACAGCAAAAGCTGACACAAGATTTTGTATATTATGAGCCATATTTTTAATTGAGCAATTATATGATTATGAGCTAAATAGTAAGCTTTCAAGTTCATGCATTTGAACTTAGGAAATAAATTTACATCAATCAATGAATAATAATAAGATGCAGCTTGGTGTGTTTCGGCAGCAGCTGAGGGAGAAACTGACAACAGCAATAACTGCATGCTCAGGGCACCCACACTGGCAGCAGAGGTGGCATACGGAGAAGAGGTGGGCAGTGAGAGACAGCTCACGGTTGGAATGCCGGGAGACAGAAGACATGACAGGGCAGCTGGGGCTATGAGCCATGCAAGATCCCCAAGGAAGGAAGAAACATGGGTGGGGCAGGTTGGAGGTCCAGTAACACCACCAGGAGCAAATTCTACTATTAGTAGAAATAAGAGCCACACGATGGCTCACCAGTTAGATTCCTAGGCATTAGTAATAGGTTACCCCTGACCCTCACCCTAACGCTGTAAGGCAGGATTGTTACGTTTGGTTTTTGTTTTGTCAAAGTTAAAAAAGAAAAGAAAGGCAAATAGTACAGGAAGACTTACAGCAAAAAGCAATTGTTCCTTGCTTTTTGCTTCCCAGCCTCAGACCCACTTTGCAAGTGCAAACCACTTTTACCTTCCTGGCTTTCCGTTGTCCTGCTGATGCTCTCCAATGGTGTATAGATAGACCATTGAGATGCTATTCATTTATTGACTCCTGCAATGCCAGGTCAAGATTCAGCTTACTTAGTATCACACCCACACACACAATAGTTACATCACTATTTTTAGTTCTATTGTTCACTTTTGAAACTCTCATTTCCTTAAACTTTTGTTTTTAGTTCTCTCAAACACAGACAGCATCTCTTGGCTCTCCATTTTGTGAGGAGGAGATTTGAGCTCCTACCGCTCCTAGACTCCCCTCCTCTACTTCTACCTCCAAACTTTTCATAAAGCTGAACTCTTAGATTTCCATGACTGAGAACATTTCCATTCCCTTCTGCAACCATAATTAAGTCTTCTATAATTGGTCCACAGGTTAGAGTCTGTTAGATCTAACAGACAGTGACCAATAAAGAGCACTAACACCAGGATGTTTATGAAAACTTTCCTTCACGGAGAGCAAGAATTGTGTTTTTCTGTAATCAGTGTCACAACCTGTGCTGCTCAGTTGCTCAAAATCTTGGTTAGTTTGATTTTTGATGCTTACCGTTTTCTTTTCTTATTGAATGAGGACAGCTGTGCCACCTTGTCTGTTCTATCTATTGCATTCTTTTTTCTCTTTCTTTTTGAAGCCCACTGACGTCCTATTCTAACTTGATTCACAGTTGGATTTGGACTTTCTTATAGAGTCTTTTTAAAAAACATTTCTAGTTGCTTTTCTTCTTTTCATGCATTCTTTGCTTATAGTGTATCTTCAAGTTCCTCCAACTCTATGTTATATGAAATTCTTTTCTTTCCTGAAGCCCTATTCTTGCTGCAATATGAACTGGTGGCTAAGTCACCCACACAGCTGACATTCTTGGTCACATCTGGTATTTCCTGAATCCCACATCTTCCTCATGTTACTTTGTTGTTTTACTGATGGAATACATGCTCAAATAAGTTCTTACGAAAAGGTGTATGGCAAGTAAGCTTTCTGAGTCTTTAACAATGTCTTTATTTTGCCCTCACAAGTCATTTGACTGGGTATAGGTTTCCCAGGTCAAAAATCATTTTTCCCCTGAATTTTGAAGCTGTTATACCACTACTTCTAGTGTAGCTATAAGAAATCTAATGCCGGTATGATTCTTGTTTCTTGTAGGAGTTGGTGTTCCCTCACCCCAGGAAAGCTCTTAGGTTCTTCTCTGTATAACTTGTTCGAAAGCTTCAGATGATGTGTGGTTTTTTCCCTTCCCCCTAATCAAAATCCAGAAGGCCCTTTTTAATTGAAAGCTCCCATCTTTAGTTCTGTAAATTTTCATTGTATTGTTTCTTTGGTATCTTTCTCTCCTTAGTCTTCTCTGCTCTTTCTAGAATTCTTATTGGTCTCTTATTGAACCCCTCTGGATTGATCTTGTGTGTGTGTGCATGTTTATACTCTCATATTTTACACATTTTTGCTCAAGGTTTTGGGAGATTTTCTCTACTTTATCTTACAATCTTCTATGGAATATTTCATTTGCAAAAGTTCCTCCCCATTTTATGATTCTTGCTTTTTATAGCATCATGTTCATGCTTAATAGATGCAATGTCATTTCACATCTCTTTAGTAATAAAGAATTAGTTTTGTAGGGTTTTTATTTGACCCTTCTTATATTCCCTGAATTATATGTTTCCTCTGGGGTCAGTTTTTCTCTGTTTAGCTTTCTTCATCATACTGTAGGCTTTTCTCAAATATTTGGGCATTCTCAGTTGTCTGGCTATTCTTAAGAATGAGACAGGAGAAAGACTGACTAGACACTCTAAGCACAGGAGTGGAACTTGCTGACCGGCGGGCTTCAATTTAGGGTAAACAGCCAGAGATCTGTTTGTTGTGCTGTGGCCCCTCAAATGCCGGAATGTAGATGGCTTCGTGCTGGGGTACCAGTGATGACTCTAGATGCCCAAGTGTTCTCAGAAAGATCCTTCAGTGTCTTTTAAAAAGTCCCTGTTGGTCATTTTTTGGTTGGCTGGTTGGTTTTGCTCTTTTCTGTGGTCAAACTACCTAGTTGCCGGGGTTCTTGGCACCAGAGTTGAGGAGTGGTGTGGAGGACGACCATTTCATACACAGACCTTCACTGTCTTCTGTCTCCCCTTCATCCAGGAACTTCTCTGAGTCCCCAACCTCTGCAAGGTTCTACCACATAGGGAGGCACCCTCATCTCCTGCAAGACTCTTCAAGCATATCCTGAGCTATAGCTTCTTCTACTCAGTGCTCTTCCAAATACTCTGTCTTCCAGAAATTCATTGAAATCACTTATCCTCTTGTTCTCTAAACCCTTTTTGGTGTGTACCTTTTATATCCCATTACTATAAGTATAAGTGAGTCTGAGAAGGGATAGGAAATAAATATGTATGCTCAAATCCCCAACATGAACCAGTAGCAAGGGTAGGTATTCTTCCCATTTTACACATGGAAAACAGAGGCTTATGTGATTAAGTGACTTGCCTAAGATCACGTAGCTAGAAAGGGAAGGGCCAGGATTAAACTTGTATTCTTTTGACTATGCTAAACTACTTCTTTTTGTCCAAACCATGACTCAGCTGGTATGACCTGGAAAAAAAAGAATTTACATAATACTATGAGTTTTAAATATGCTGTCACTTGTGCATAAAAATGACTCAGAAACTGCCCAGACTAAAAACTGTGCAACATCATTTTACAATTGCATACCTAGAATACAATGAGAAATCATCAAAGTCATAAAACAACAATTTTATATTGGGTGGGTCAGGTTGGAGTGGACCAGAACTCGAGGAGAGAAAATTGGTAGGAAAGGCTGGATTATCATTTGGGTAACGATGGCAAGGGCTTGGCACACTGAATGCTCTCAGCTCTAGCAAATCTACTTTAGAAGTCACAATTGGGGAGCAATTGCCCCAAAGAGGTGGTGCAGACTCCAGAGCAGTGGCATGGATGGAAGAGACTTGTTAGGAAGACAGGGCACCCCATCCACTTGGAAGCCACTCTCTCATATGCATTTAATAATTGTTAAGTGACTGCCATGTACAGACACTGCAATAGACTCTAGAGACACTTTCACCTTCAGCCAGGGTGATATCTGCAAAAGATGAAGATCTCTTTGTTTCTGGAGACTTCTAGAAATCAAAACCCTACAATATCTCATAGGAACACATCACATTCATAATGGTTTAAGATTTAAAGTATTAGAATTGTTCTAGTTCAACTGCAAAGGTAGTTTTGAGGGCTTTTGAATAGCTAGTCATTTATTCCACAAATCTTTATTGAGCTTCTAGTTAATGGCAGCCACTGGGGCTAGGACCTAGGGACACAATGGTGAAGAATACGAGATTATTTCTAATGTTTACCACTTATCCACCAAAGACAATGCTGAGGCACCTAGTTTTCTCTTTCTCAGAGGCAGAGGCCAAGTTATCTTCTAAGTATGAAATGTAGAGATTGACTCTTGTTAGGGCCACAGAAAACTGGGGAGGTGGATGGTGAACATGCTATTAGCTGGTATTAGTTCACTGTGATATTAATTTAGATGCATGATATCCTGCCGAAGAACAGATCTTAACAGAAGATCTTTCTGCTCACAGTGTTTTTCTCTAATTTTCACCTTTCCTGTGGCTGTTTTGGTCTCATTCTGACACTGTAGGAAAATTCACTGTGAAATCTGGAACAAGTGAGCATGTACCCTCTGTCCTCAAAGGTTGGGACACAAGCCTGTGAACTTGGAAAGAGAACAAAGCTTTCTAGTATGATAAACAAAGAAAATGGAGATTAAAAAGTCTGGTTTCCTCTTTTTTGCATCAGCACATACCAGCTGTCAGATCCCTCTGAATAATCTATTTCTTCTGTTCCTGAAAGGTAGATATTATTATTACAGCATTTCCAGAAGGAAGTATATTTTAATTTTCAATAAAAATGGCCACAAATGAAGTGGTAATGCAAAGAACAGAAGAGAAACTTTTACAGCTATAGTATTTGCATTTGTGACTTTTTCCCGTCTAATTCCACTTTCTCCACTGATCCCTGAAACCTCGCCAGCAGGCTGACACCCTGATAAACTCCAAAAGGAAGAAGGAAAACAGTCTGAAAGGCAGGGAGGGTGTGGTCGCTAGAGGGGTCATGGTGAACAAGAAGAAAAGTGCAGCTACTCCAGTGCATGCAGATAAGGCATGAGGTTCAAGGGCTGAAGGGAAGCACACAGATTGCAGCGTGCCCACTTGGTACTGGTGACAGACTTCCAACGGAGGAGCCCCACCTTCGGGTTCTTTTGTTTAGGCCTGACTTCCAAACAAAGCAAGCTGGACGACCAGTCCTAACATCAAGCAGCAGAAAGCTTCCTTCCTTTGGGAAAATCTAGTAAAGGCATCTCTCTAAGCCCTCTTATTGCAAAAACGGCCTGCTTTCTCCTGAAGTTTCTGCTGTTAGAGAAGACTTGCGAAGGCTGTGATAGCAGAGTGCAAAGAGGTAGGCATTTAGGATAAAAATATGAGTGCACGTCCATCCAACCCTACAGGGCTAATTCCCCTCCCTGAGCCTCAAATTCTTCATCTGTATAATGTGGTCGGGAGGTTGAATCAGAAAACAAAAGTGGTTCTAAATTTCTAAAAGACTTCTTTTCTCTATTTCCCTCTTTACCTCTTTCTTCCAATTAAAAAAGCTTAAGCTGTAAAATCATAATCCAGTCTACCTACTTTCCACATTTTTTTCTGAGTGTGCTGTGGAGTCGACTCTGACTCCTAGTGAGCCTACCCAGTCTTTATTGGCTCCATCCTTTCACCTTCCAGCTCTGTATTTGACAATGCTCCACTGCCCTTCACAGGGCTTTCACAATCAACTTTTTTCAGAAGCGGCTGGCCAGGTCCTTTTTCCTAGTCTGTCTTAGTCTGGAAGCTCTGCTGAAACCTGTCCACCATGGGTGACCCTGCTGGTGTTTGAAAACCGGCGGCATAGCTTTCAGCATCCCAGCAACATGCAGCTGCCACAGTATGACAACTGACAGACAAGTGGCGTGGTTCCCTGACCTGGAAACGAACCCCAGACTGCAGGGTGAGAGCGCTGAATCTTAACCACTAGATCACCGGGCTGGCTGCTTCCCATATACCCGAGATTAATTTAAGCACATTCTGAGTAACATGATAAAGTTATCTTTAGAAACATGCACACACCAGTTTCAGAATGGCACCCCCTGGGGTCCCTGCTGCCAATTTGGTCCAGGAACACAAAGTCAGCATCTTGATGTCGGGCAGTGTCCTGGCCAACACCCACTACCCACTCCAGTTGGTGCTTTCTCAGAAGACAACACCTTGCTTTCAAAACTGTCTACTTTTTTGCTCAAAACAATGATGGATGGATGGATAGGTCTTCATTTGACTCACTACCTGAAAAATCAGCTTCTTATGTGATTTCCCCAAAGCAGAATTAACTCACATAATTTTGTGTCACATACCAGGGCTCTTCCTTGCATAAAAAACAGTAAGATATCACCAAACTCTGGCCTGAAAGTTCTTCTAGGATATCTTGTGGTATCACCATTCCTAGGTGCATGGTAGTCATAAGTGACTTCATCAGCCAAATATGAAACTGGTTCAATACTGCCCCTGTAGGTGTCAAATTCTTATGCATTTACAACTTAATAAATTACCATTCAGGGTTGTATTAGCAAGTTTGCTTTGTTCCAGCCCTTTTATAGTTGAGACTCCCAGATTTCTGTTTCAGGTTGGAATTGGCAAATGAACTTTTCAAAGCATTTCATCCTCACAAGTCACATCTTGTCCTCTTTCACATCCACATGAGACACCAAGCCCTATTTCACTCTTGTTTAAATTCTATTATCATTGTTATTAGGAATAAACCAATAGAAATAGGATTACAAAGGGAAAGGCTCAGGATAAATAACTTCTTCCTTATAAATTCAAACACAGGTGCACACACACATGCTGGTCTGTGTGAGTTACTTCCTCCCCACATTCTGTCCTCCTGCACAAACAGTTATACAAAACAGTCCGCACAACAATGTGAGCAGCTGGTACCACAACCTGAGCAAAGGACCCCAGTTGTGTCAAGTCTCAGGCTGACTCTTGGTCTAGATGACCAGCTTCTCCACGCTAAGAGTACTTGTGGTTTCATCCTCTTCATTTGACCCAAAATATCCCGGGAGGTCCAGCATCCTCTGCTCGGCTTCAGTGAGGCCGAATGATGTATTGTCGTAGAAGGCGAACTCGGGGTGCGCCGGGAAGCTCTGGCACTTGTCTTTCCGACATTGAGAAGGGCTCAGAGGACTGACCCTCTGGTAGCTATCTTTGGGGGCAGTGGGGGAGGGCTGCTTCCTTGAGACACTCCTGTGACTGGGGGACGGTCCCCGCCGAGCTCTGTGAGGCTCTGTTCTCTCGCCTCCTGCCACCAATCCCGCCTGACGATCCCCTAGGTCTGGCTTCCTGGTGGGCTGCCCCAAGGTGTAGGATTTAGGGAGGGGGCTTAGTGGACCAGCGGTTCCACCTGCCCCTTGGAAATGGTCCAGTTTCTCAGGAAGCGCGGCAGCACCCCGACTCTGAGGCCTGAACCTGTCTTCTGCCTGGTCCCAGGTCCGCGTCCTAGAACTGTAGGCGGGGGCCTGCCGTGGGGTCAGGGTAGACATGCTCCTCTCCCTGAAGGGCCGCGCCTGCTTGGTCTCGTGGAAACTGGCTGTCCTCCGGAAGTGGGAACTCCTGGGGTGGCTCCGCTCCGACAGCCCCCCTCTGCTGCCCACGTGCCTCATCTGGGATTTGCGGATCACGGTCTGGCTGGGGCTCACGGCACAAGTGGCCTGCGAGACCCCGACATCCAGCCTGGAGGGAGGCCTCTCCCCGGCGCTGACCGCGGGCTGGTCCAGAAACGGGGATTTGATCCTGAACTTGTTTGCGGCAGCTTCTTCCGGGTTCTCCAAGTCTAAGGGGGAGACGGCGGCGGCGGCGGCGGCGTCGATGGCCGTGTCTGTCAGGGGGCTCTGAGACACGTGGTACACCTTGGTGGTTTCTGTCAGGCCTTTCTTTTTCATCTCCTTCAGCTGCTGCTGGGCAAGGCGGTAGCTGAACAGCGGTGGGATTATCTTCTGCGCGTTGGACTGGAAGCTGTCACTGCCGGGAAGCGTCGTCCTCGGGAGTGGCCGGCACGCTGCGCCTGTAGGTCAGAGGGATGCCCATGTCCCCCGGGCCCCCCACAGGCCCGTCACCCCCATCCGAGAAGCTCCCGCGCTGCTCGCTCAGCTCGCAGATGTTCTCCTCATCTGAGTTCTTCCGGAAGCTGGGCGAGTGGAGGGAGTTGTGCCGAGCGGGGGTGCTGCACTTGGGGGGGCGGCCGAACTTCCTCCACAGCGTGATGAGGACGGTGGCCACGATGATGAACAAGCACAGCGAAATCCCAGTGACCGTCACGATGTTGTTGGACTTCACCGGGCCCTGCGGCTGAAGAGGAGACGGGCTGGATGGCCGGAAAGCTACAAAAAAGGGAAGAACAAATGTATTCTCTAGTAGTGTTTTCTCTGGTGGTTTTCAGGTCTCTGAGAGGCTTTTCTAAGAACAAAGATTTCTGGTCCCACATCTGCATCTCTGCTGGCAGCTTAAGCCAAACTAAGAAACAGAGACCCATGTAAGTGAGGTGACCAGATAAGCCACACTTAAGGTGATTCCTGGACTCGGGGGCTCCTGCTGACGCTTGTCTCACATTTTTCACAAAGAAGTAGCATGAGGAAAGTTTCAAGGTAAAATCCAGGTTTTTGCTTACAATGATGTAAACATGGGATATCTGTAGTTAAATGTACCTTTGAGATGCACGTTGGAAAATTCCTACCAAGTATAAAACTTGAAATGCAAAATAATTTAGGTAGGTTGTACCTAAATTTGCACATCTCGAGAGAAATTGATAGGTGAAAGAAGATCTTCGGTAATACAACAGAATTCATTCCTCCCTTCTAATACCCAGGAACTGTCTTTCCTAAATGTTGAAGCCTCTGCTTTCTCATTCCTCTATTTTCAGCTGTCCACTTCCCTTCCTCCCTTCCAAGTGGCCTTGAGTTTTCCTCTTCTTCTCTGCTCTCTCAAACTGGTTTGTCCCACAGTCATCAAAATGTTTCAGCAAGGCTCAGAGGCCAGCGGGGCCTCAGGCTGTACTGCCACCAAAACACCTGGGAACCTGAGACCACCTAATGCCACCAGGCCTCATCTCCCTTTCCTCCGTGGTCACTGTCCTCCATTCAAGCCCTTCCAGTCACCTGTCCTCTCTCTTCTTGCCTACTCTCTTATCACCACCAGCTCTCTGCGTCATCTGCTAGACCCACACTCTCCCACTCTCTCCTCTCCTTTCTACTGTACCCTGTGGTAACCAACCTCCTCCACATCCGGAATCTCTCCACCAAACACTCCCTTTGCCTCCTTGCCTTACCTGAAGACTGAATATCCTGCAGGACACAGCTTCCCCCTGCCCACCCTCTTGGGTGGAAGCTGTGACACATACTTTATAAGCAAACAGGGCCAGAAGTAGGGTGTATCCTGTCTCCTCATTCCTGACTGCCATTTTCAACCAACTCTTTCACCTCTGTATAAAACTTCTACTCTTTTGATGCCCGTGCCATCCACCCAAACCGCCCCCGACTCCTCCTTCAACTCTGTTATCTGCCAACCTCGTGGCAGCCATCAGTCACTAGTACTTGAGTCCTACTGGAGTCCCAGTGCTTCAGTGTCCATCCAGCATGTCATACCTTTCCGTTGTCTGCAGCTGCTCCTCTTCTGAAATCTTGAACTTCACAGCCCACTTTCTGGCTGTATCCTCCCCTCTCCTTCACTCATGATTACTACACTGGGTATTCAACCTCACTGCAACTTCAGATTCCCCAACCCTTGCATTTTCTCCCAATCTGCCAGCCACCTCCTGGCCTCACTTCTCTCCCTACACCCATGATCCATCACTTAAACCATTCTCCTGCCAAAACCTCAACTCTCTGGCCACTAATACTGAGCTATAGCCCTTTCCCTGCTCTGCAGCAAAAGTCCATCCCTAGATAAATCCAGGAATGTGGGTGTGGGAATCCCAGCAGATTCTCAGCTGCTGCACCCAGGCCCTGAGCTCTGGTGGAGAAAATAATGCACCCATGCAGGCCAGTGCCTCTACGCACTGACAGCGCCCAACCTCGGCTGCCCATAACTCCGTCCATGGCTCCCTAAGCAATTCTCTCTTCCATCTTCCATTCCAATACAACTGCCTCAAAGTTTCACCACTTTCCTCACGCCCCCACCTAATCCCCTTCCTTGGCAGTCTGCTAGGTCACAAAAATAGACACCATCAGGCAAGTACATTCCCAACTTCTTCTGCCATCCTCTCCTCCCCCATAAACTTAGCAGCAGGCACATCTCTATTTACCTCTTTCTCTATGGAATTAGTGGGAGAAGTCTCTTCTTATAAAGCAAGTCCGCCCAGTACTCTCTAGGCCACCCTTCTCCAGGGGGATCGTCCCTTGGTACCAATTATCTCCAGCTTCTCCTTTGTGCAGCTCCACAGAAACATGCTCAAGCTCTTCTCACTTTGTAAAGACCTTTCTAGAACCCTCTCACTACTGCCATAGCTGTATCTTGCTCCTGGTATTCCCAGCCAAGCTTACAGAAAGAGGAGTCCACATTTGCTGACTTACTGCTTCCACATCGTCGCCTCTGGCTCCTGCAACCTGTCCCCAGGATTCCAATGAAACGGGTCCTGTCGAGGTCATTAATGATCTAATAGCCAAACGACAAATGCAAAGGCGCTCTGTCCTGATATTCCTTGACTGCTGCAGCACTGGTTACTGTCTTGACACTTCCTGTGACTTTTTCTCTTCTTGGTTTCAATGATAACATTCACTTAACTAACTGGAGAGAAGAACATGAACTTTGGAGCCAGGGAGATCTAGATCTCATCCTGGCTGCAATAGCTCTGCTCTCTCCATCAGCATCCCAGACACCTTCACCTCCACATGCCCAAGACTCATCCTCCTCCCCCCAAAACCCCCCCAGTACGATATGTCCAATCTCAACGGCATGGCCCTGCTGTCCATGCAGTTGCCAGTACCAGAATCCTGGGTTTCATCCATGATGCTTCCCTCTCCATCACTCACCACATCAGAGTCTTGGAATCCCTCTCTCCTCTGCATCCCCACTGCCAGTGCTTCATTTCTTACCTGGGTTAGTGAAGAACTCTTAACAGGCCTTTCTGCTGCCACCCCTACCCCTTCTGATTTATATTCCACACTACAGCCGAGAGATCTCTCTAGAATACAGGTCCAAACCTTCACAGCCCCTCAGAAACTGTCTCCTGCCTACCTGTCCAGCCTCGTTTTTACCACTCCCTTCTGACACACTATCCTCTAGCCACATGAAACCATTTTCCATCCTCTGGGTCTCTTAATGTGCCACTTTCTTCCATTGCTCCCTTTGCTAAAATTTCCCTTCTCACGTATTTCACCTGGTGACACCTACTCAGCTTTCAAACTTCAGTTCAATCATCACCTCCTCCAAGAATGGAGGTGTTCCCAGCATACGTTATCACCCCTGTAAGCATCCATAGCAAGCTGTGGATACCTTCATCATTGTAGGCTCTCTATTGTACTGTGTATTGTGCCTGTTTATATGTCTGCTGAGCTACTATATCATAAGCCCCTTCCAGACAGGGACATGTCTTATCCATATATTCCCAACCCAGTCACAGTAACTTGCACATAGTTGATACTCAATAAATGTTAGATTAATTAATTGATTCATTATTAAAAAGGTAACTGCAAAATGATCAATATCCCACCAGACAGAACGTGGGTACAAGGGCTATTGGATCCTCCCACTCTTGTATTGAACAAGATGGACCAAATTAATACAGAACTACCCTCAGACTTTGGCACAAAAATAGCCTTTCAAAGCCAAACAAAACTCTAAACTCTCAACCAAGTGAAAATAGTTGAATGATGACAGACGTGATTGCTGACTCATCACTTCTTCCATCTGCAGTGGCTGCTTAGGTCAGTGGGTAGCAGCATTGCTCCGGTACATTATGGAACCCCTTACTTAGCTGTCATCTCTGACTCTGGCTGGTTCCCTGCAAAACTATGGCTGGAGGAAAGCCCAAAAGCTGCGGACCTCGCCCATCTCTGCCTCATCTAGCCTTTCCCCCTTCACCAAAAGTGATGGAGATTTCCTGATGCTAAGCAGCCTGCAAACAGATCTTTACATTTCCAAAGAGTGGAAAATAGGTTGAATAGGAAAAAGAGAACACTTGGAAGAAATGACCATTTTTACCAATGTAAGCATTTAACTGAGGACCACTTAGAGTAGAAGTAGGGTACCTGCAGCACTTACCCTTTTCACTAATTTATAATGTACAAATTTCTAGTTCCCGCCTGGAATTAAAGAGTTGAGATGCCAGAACATGAAATAATACCACATATCCTAAAAATGATTGCAAATTCCAGGCTGTCGGTGCTTCTAGAAAGCTAGACTGGCTTGTATATTAAGGCAATTATTCAAGATAGGTAGCTTAGTAGATAGGTGTCATATCTAGGTCCCTGCTTTCTAGCTTTATGGTCTCGGGCAGGTCACTTACCCTCTCTGGGCCTCCGAGTCCTCATCTGTATGTGGAGATCATGATGTACCTACTTCATATGTGCAAGGCACTTAGAAAAATGCCTGGCAGGCAGCAAGCTCTCAAGATTTGAGCCCAACATAATAATCCTTACCTCATAGAATTATTGTGAGCTGTAAGTGAGCTAATGTATTTAAAGTGCTGGCACATAGCAGATGGTCAATAAATGGTTGACACTGCTGTCACTTCCAAGGGTGCAGTAGAAGCCAGTGGCAATTAATTTTAAGTTCATCTTAGTATTATGGAACTCTACATGGAATATCTTAACCCGATTCTGTTCTCCCAGAATTGAGAGGAGCAGGCATATGTGGAGGAAGTTATACACAAGGAAGGAGCTGTGGAAAGTGAAGAGGACTTGAAAAGAGCAGACAGAGAAGAGAGCCTTAGACAACAGCATGAGACACAACTGGAGAAAGAACAATTCAGGGTGGGGCCCAGGGCTTATGAAAGAAGAGGGGCAGGGTGAGGGCTAGGAGAAGAGCCTGGGCCTGAGGCTGTAATAGGAAAACCCAGAAGTGAGGATATCCTCAGGATGCTAGAATAAAGAGAACAAAGCCTACAGTATTGGTTGGAAAGACGAGACAGCAACAATGATTTTCTAAGGCCACAGGCCGGGACACTGGCCAGGATGTAGCCAGATGCCTGTGGTTTTGGCTAAAAGGTGCTCTTTAGCCAAAAGTTGTGTTGGGAGCCAAACACAGAAAAACACCTAACTTCTCCCTGTCCCAAAGGGAAAAGGAACTAGGGATGGTTTTTTAACCTGGAACTGGACAGTGGAAGAAGGCAGGACTTGACAGAATGACTTTATCTGAGAGTTGGGACCAGAGCAAAGGCCAGCCAACTAAGTGGAGGGCTGATTGTATATCAGAAGGTGGGATGGTGTGTGGGACGAGCAAGGAGCCTTTATTACTATAACCTATGCCAAATGAATGGGATGCAGCTAACTAAGTCATGTGAGCATCACATCTATGGACCATACACATCACTTATTGAGCATCTACCAGTGTGTACCTTCAAGATGCTTAGACGATTAAGGAAAGGTCAGTCTCCAGGTGAAGGAAAGAAGAAATCTCCCCACCTTCTCCTCCTGGGTAGGGGTGGTATGGAATACATGTAGAGCCATTCAAGGGACAAGACAAGCTGTCTTGCCTCGTTCTGACAAATAACCGTCTGTGTGGTCCCCTAGGGCTTCTCTGGGATGATAAGGAGAAGAAAACTTTTTGAATGTTTTCCCACAGTTTTGGTGGGGAGAAGTAACAAAACAAAAAAGCTCTTGGGAAGAAATGATCATCCCACCCATTTTTGTATTTTTAAAAATTATTTAATATATCTGAAGTTTTAAGTTAGATAGATTTCCGTGTCATTTCCTGATCTTCCACAGTGGTAAATGCCCTGTCATCCCACTGGCCAGTTACTCCCAGTCATAGACACACTAAGGAATACAGGGTTAGTACAGCCAACAGCAATAAGAGAACGTTAATGAGTCCACCCCCGAACTCAGACTGGTGACTTTCAGGCAGCTTGGGTTCAAGAATCTCTCAGATGGAGGCTCTGAGGAGAGACTCCTGAAGGCAGAATACCTACCAGCACACTCCTCCAGGGAACACAGGGAGGTCTCCGAGGACATTCCGGGGCAGCCAGGTCTGGAGCGGAAGGAAGTCAGGCACACGCGGCGACGCTCTCTGACACCATCCCCACACGTGACACTACACTGGCTCCACGGCTGCCACAGTCCCCAAGTTTCTGCAAGGACATTAGCCATGCTTTTAATGCTAGTTCATTTGAGAATCAGACTTTAACTGTACCCAAATGAAGCAGCCAACTCAAATCTCAGGTCTTGAAAAGTCAGTAAATAAAAACATTCCTAAAGATGTGAAAAAGCTGGAAAAGAGTGTTGCTCCTACCCTTAAAACAAAGAAAGGCTATATAATCTACAAAACACTAACCTTCCTAGAACCCCACAGAGGTAAGATCACAGGGCCACCAACTAGCCTGGAATATAAGGAAAGACAGGATGCAAACACTGCTTACCTGGGGCAGACACCAGGCCTCATATAAGCTGGTGAGAAGTCATCTAAAAATGTAATGAACTGCTAGAGGCCTAGTATGGGCTAGCATGGGAATATAGGACCCCTGGGAGCCACATATGCAGGGGGAATTTGTACCCATTTGCAGGCTCTTCCCGGATCTCAGCAGATGCTCACAAGGACTGAGAGCAGAGAAAGCCTCCCTTGTGATGGAAGCCCAAGCAGGGAAGGAGCAGCGCTGTGGGAAAGACACAGACCTCACCCAGACCCTCCTCCACATCTGCTCTATCAACAAAAGCCTTGACCACTGGGGACAAGGCAGCAAGCCTTGTAACTCTAAGAGCACCGGTTGAAACTCAGTGCCACTACGGAATGGAGAAGGAAGAAAATCCTTCACCCTGGAAAGGAGCAGACAATATCCTGGGCCCAGACTATGAGAGAGCTTCTAGCACTGGGGAGGGGCAGGATCATCAGGAAGGCCCCATCACTGAGACTTTGGGGCACAGCACTTGCCTGAGACTAAGGCTGAACTGGAACAAGAGGATGCTCTCCCACACCCATTGCCTGACCCCCATGCTGCACCAGGCCAGCAATTACCACGTATCAAGTAACAACAGTCTACTGCTGAGGCAGGGGCAAGAGTGACAGGAAAACCTCTCTGATGTACAGGCTCAAGCCTGAAGCTGAGGGTGCAACAGAAGCATGGAGAAAAACCCTCTGGCAACCCAACTCCTACCCTAATCACAAAGTAACATTAGAAAATTTTGAACTCTGTCATGCACTGAAGGTAGCCATAGCAACAGCAAAAGCCCAAACAGCCCCAATTCCTTACCACATTGACCCAATCCCCACACTAAAGGCCTAGCAAAAACAGGGTATGCCCATTTCCAGGCATAAATACTATCTGTCGGTGTCTACAATTCTAAAAAAGATGTCCAGCTTTCAAACAAAAATTGTGAGATACACAAAGAAGCGAGAAAAAAACCATAAACCATCTAGAGACAAAGTAATCAAGAGAACCAGACTCAGATGTGACCCAGATATTGGAACTATCAAAGAGAGAAGTTAAAATAACTATAATTAATATGTTAAAGACTTTAGTCGAAAACATGAGCAAGATGCATGAACAGATGGAAAATTCATCAAAGATTCATAAGCTTAAAAGAATCAAATGGAATGAAATGAATAGCGTGCTAACAGAGATGAAGAATGCCTTCCAGAGGCTCACCAGGAGACACGACACAGCTGAGGAAAGAAGCAGTGACTCTGAATACAGATCAATAGAAATCACGAAAACTGAAACACAAAAAGGAAGAAAAGAGTGAACAAAACAGAATAGAATACACAAGAGGTCTGCGACAATATCAGATAGTCTCTTATACAAGTAACTGTAAAATAGCAGGAATGTATTATGTGTTTATAGGGCATATAAAGTAAAATGTATGACAACAATCACACAGAGAATGGGAGGAATGAATTGGGAGTGTACTGTCACAAGACCCTTACACTACATGTGAAGCAATATAACATTATTTGAAGGCAGACTGAAAGCAATTAAAGATGAATATTGCAAATTCTAGGACAACCACTAAAAAACATTTTAAGGTAGAAACAATAAACCAACAGTCTAAAGTAAACCATAAAAAATATTCAATTAATACAAAAGAAGCCAGAAAAAAGGGGGAAAAGAAACAAAGAACAGATGGAACAAATATAAAACTACCAATATGGTAGATCTTGGGGTCGGCCCCGTAGCCGAGTGGTTAAATTGGCACGCTCCACTGCGGCAGCCCAGGGTTTCTCTGGTTCGGATCCTGGGCACGGACATGGCACTGCTCATCAAGCCATGCTAAAGCGGGGTCCCACATATGCCACAACTAGAAGGACCCACAACTAAAATATGCACCTATGTACCGGAGGGCTTTGGAGAGAAAAAGGAAAAATAAAATCTTAAAAAGAAAAAAAGCTGGTAGATCTTAATCCAACCATACAATGATTACAGTAAATATAAATAATCTAAAGACACCAATTAAAAGACAGATTGTGAGACTGGATAAAAAAGCATGACCCAACTACATGCTGTTTAAAGGAAATACCTTAAATACAAATACATAAATAGGTTAAAAGTAAAAGGATGGAAGAAGTTATACCTTGTGAACATCAATCAAAAGAAAACTGGAGTGGTTATATTAACGTCAGACAAAGTAGATGCCAGAACAAGGAATACTACCAGGGATAAAGAGGGACAATACATAGAGATAAAAGGGTCAATTCAGCGAGGAGACTTAACAACCCTCACAAGACCAGAGCTTCAAAATACATAAAAAACACTCCCCAAACAGTCATTATTGCTTGAGAAAGGCAAACTTCTCTTGCAAGCATAGGTGCAACCACTCCCAGATAGAATAACTGAGTAGTCCCCTCTTAAAAAATAATCCTAATTGCCTACTCTATCAGCACCCATCCAACCCCAAGACCCATCAGGTCACGCCAACACTAGGCACCAAAACAACCTCTGCATAAAAGCCCTTCTTCATCCTTTATGAAAAAAAACTCATACCGCAGTCAAAGGTATATAAAGCACTACGAAAACATGAGGAGAACGTGGAGGGCAGAGACATTCTCAGGTGAGCCAAGTGGTGCAATCTTTGGAGTGAGTGACTCATGGAATATGAGTTCTTCACAGCAATTAAAAGTTTCTGGGATCTTCACAAGAGTGGGAGCATTACAAACCAGTATCCTGGACTCACATCAACTGAGGTGTGGTAATTATGTTCCACCCAGAGGTCCAACTGAACACAATATCGGTTCTGTGCCTCCCAGATCACACTGCAGCTCCTCAAAGGGTAGAACAATGAGCCGGCTTTGTCCTCAAGCTTCAGAGCTGTCCAGACACTAAGCCCCCAGTGCTCGCAAAGCTTTGGGACTCTCATAATAAAGTCTCTCTAAGTTAAAGTATTATGATTTATTTTTCAAATATCTACTAGGAATTCCACTACTGTGAAATCTAAATTGAAAATTAAGTCAATGTATAGTTTATCCTTCCCTTGTGCTCATATTTAAGACCACAAAAGGGAGAATTACAAAAGCTGAGAATCTTTCTGTTATTCTTTCTTAACTCTGCCTTTACTTTACATAAATGTAATTTATTTAAATACTGAAAGTCATTTGTCAAACGGAAAACAAAAATTTCATTAGTAGGTGCCAGAAAAAAATGAAAGTTTTAATAAAAGCTTGAATCTTAATGTCAAAAATCTCATTTTGAAATGTTGTGTCCTTTGCCCTTGAAAGTGAAATCACAGCTTATATGATAATCAACAATGAAAATAAGCAAACATTTAAGCTACGTTTTGTCTTTTTATTTCCAGATCAAATTAATCAAATAAGAAACACAGGAAAACATTAAAATAAAGCAATGGAAAAATTTAATCAGGCAAATAAAAAAATGCCTTAAGTAACTCTATCTGTTCCCTGAAGATTTCTACTAATAACTTTGAGGGAAATACTTGGCAAAATGGGAAGTAATTAAATAACTGTAGTTCATGTTTTAGAAATGAAGAGCAAGATGACCAATATTCCAAATAGTCTTAACTTTATGAATGGAAGGCTGTCTGTTTTGTCCTGTTTAGATGTCCACACATGCGTTCACACTCCATAACAAACCTGTTTTGCCAGGATAAATACCTTTCAGGCCACTCGAGAGGATAGTAATTCTGAATGAGCAAAATTTTTCTGGAATAGTAGAAGGGAGATTGTTTCCACCCCAAGACTATCTGAAGGAACGCAGCCTGTGAAATATTCACATCTGCAAGACATTTCGCTCAAAAGACTAAGGTAACTAAACAAAACATGCTGATAAGAAGATTCTACTGACATGAGTGAGTAGCTACAAGCAGCAGTAGGAGCAAAGTCTCCTGGATAAGCAGTTCAGATTTTCTGGGCACAGAACAAGGCTCACTTATATTGGACAAATCATGCTTCTGCCTGGGCCAGTGGACTCCAAAGTGAGTTGTATGTCGCTCAAGGGGGTGGGCAGCACAAGACGAACCCGTGAGAGGAGGAGGAAAATATTAGAACATTTTTTTAATCTAAAAGCTTTATATTGTTTAATACATGGATTGACAGCTGATTATATGGGAGGCACCATAGAATAGTGGTAAAAGCAAACTGTCGAGCCAGTCTAACCACCAGTGGTGGTTTAGCCACTTAACCACCATTGACCTTGTTCAAGTTACTTAACCTTTCGGTGCCTCCACTTCTGCACCTATAAAATTGACAGTATAATAAACCTAACTCATAGGGCTGTTATGAAGATTAAATGGGTTAATATTCATAAAGCACTGAGACCAGTGCCTCATGCAAAGTAATCACTATATAAATGTTAGCTTTATCATGTCACATGGTCACATACAGCACGTCAGCTGTCCTAAAGGGATCCCAGAGGAAGAGGGGGAGCTGCACTGAATGAAAGGGTTTTACTGGTTCATTGACTTTCAGAGAAGTGACGAGTATTACAGCATCCAAGGGTCTGCTTACAGGGATTTTTAAATTATATTTTCTAGTTTTAGGTAAACTAACTCACAAAGTAGACAAGTGGCTTAATCCGATTTCAGCAAAGGATTAAAGATAAAACCATTATCGCAAACAGCTACAAATAAGAACAAAATGACAGGGGTGACAGCACTCCTATTCTTGGTAAAAAGCTCCTGTTTAGTCATTAGGAAGGAAAAACAAGATCATCTATTCGGAGAAACAAAAAGACGGCCAAAAATGTTAAAATATCAAGAAAACTATGCATTAAATATGTACAATTTTTGTCAAAAAATAAGTAAAAAAATAAAAATATGTGAATATGAATTTATACCCTCTATCAATAATAATTCTCAACTCAAATATATATATTTTTGGCCTTGAGATACAGGGTCCATACTCCCTATCTGAAACTCTTGGGGCAGATGTGTTCAGAATTTAGAATTTCTCAATTTCGATTTTTTCAAGTTATTACAGTGCCTGTGCTGTATATTACTAACACTCCCCTAGTGGGATCTCAGGCAGCATCCCATAACCAAACGCATTAACATTTCTGCAGAGAAAAATATAAACATTCACACTAAATAGGATAAATGAAAATCATAAATAATCATTTTTGGCAACATCTATTATATATTTGCTGTAAATCGTTATTTACACACTATCTTCAGGCCCCAAGGAGACAAAAATCCATAGGACTTAGTGATTTATTATTCATAGGAGCTGAAGGAGAAGAGGAAGACGCCTGGGTTTCTGGTTTGAACAATGAGATGGGAGGTGGAGTCCAGCACTGAGGAGCAAGATTAGGGGGTAAGATGATGAATCCAATTCCAGGTACATTGCTTTTGGGGTACCTGGGAGCCATCTGAGGGGTGACAGCTATTCAGCAGCTCTTGGATGCAGGGGAGAGGCGCCAATCTGGAGTCGTTGGCCAGGACAGTAATCACTTAGGAAGTGTGTGAGGAGTAAAACAATGCAGAGGTCCAACACTGAAGGGATGAGAGGAGGTGGTGGAACTGGCAGGCAAAGGAGACAGCCACGGAGGTAGGAGGTAAACAAGGTGAGTATGAGGTCACAGAATCAAGGTCAATGAAGATACGGAGGTCTGAAAAGCACCCCCGGATTTGGAGACCTGGAAGTCGTCTGCTGGCTGCTTTAGTGACACCATTTTCAAGGGAGGGGTGTGGGTTTCGAGTGGGTTGAAAAGTGAATGTGAAGTGAAGAAATGAACCCCAAAGTGTAGGCAACCTTTTCAAGAACCTGGACTATGAAAGGAAGAGAGAAAGAGGGTCTTAATTGTTGGAGAACCAGGGGTTGAGGGGCGGGGTCTGTTTTGTTTTTAGATAAGAAAATTAAGTACATCTCAAAGTTGATGGGAATGAGCCAGTAAAGAGGGACAGTTAAAGACAGGAGAGAGAGAGGATAATGATTAACACAAGTTTCCTGAAATGAGCGGAGAGGCTGGGATCCACAGTGGAGAGGAGGGTTGACCTTGTACCAGAGGAATGACACCTCTCCTCCGGTGACAGCAAAGAAGGGGGAGAGGATGGGACGATGCCTGTAGGTCTACATAGATTTCAGTGGGAGGGCGAGGGAGCTCACACCTGATGGCTTCCAGCGACTCTGTGTGGTCAGAGGCAAAGTCAGCTCTGAGAGTTAGCCAGGGAGTAGGTGAGGTCCAAAGAGAAAGCAGGAGGTCTAAACGAGCTATTGTGGGGAACAGGAGCAGAGCCGACCAGGGTGCCTTACTGGGTGGCATGGTGAACCCAGCTGAGAGGAGAGGCATGACCCACCCACACTGGCCCCAGTGTACTTGGGTGTGACCTTCTCGTCCAGCTTGGGTACAGTGGGCGGCTGGCAGATTGCTGGATCCATGCAGAGCTGGGGTGTGGCCTGGCAGGTGCAACGGAAGAACAACAGGGCAGAGGAGTTTATGGTATTAGTAGGAAAGTGATTAAAGGGATGGGCCACAGAATCTAGGCCAGATAGAGAGGTAAGTGCAAGCAGGGAAGTGGCCAGTGGGCAGGGACAGAGTTAAAGGAAGGGGACGTCTTCTAAAAAGAGAATGTGGGTGAATTTGGAGCAAAATACACTTGGAGTTACAAAGATGGCCCAGGTTTGGGCCATGAGGGGGCACAGGCTCAGTAGGGAGGAAGGTAAGAGCATATGTAAGTGACCCAGGCAATCTCTGCCAGATTAGCCTCTTGCCAAGACCAGGCCTGCACCCAGCAAAAGGGAAAGAAAGGCAGAGGAACATGCGGGGTGGAGGGGATGGTGATAACCCCCTTTCCTGTGATTAGCTAGGGCATTACCCAAAGAATCCAGAATTTGAAGAAGTTTAAAAATCTTGCCCTGTAATCTCACTAAACACACTTCCTTCCTCTAAGGAAGGAGATGTACTCAGCTGAAGGAAGACAGAAGTTACTAAACACGATTTGGGATTTAGCTTTGAACTCTGATCGTACCTGCCATGGATTTGCCATGTGACATAATAATATAATTTTTAAAATATAATGTAATAATAGCTAATGTTTATTGGTGCTTCCTATATGCCAGGCACTATGCTAAGAACTGTATCCATTTCCTTCATTCAATTCTCACAACTCTCTGAGGTAGATACTCTTACTATGTCCACTTTACTGATCGGGAAACCGAGACCTAGAGAGGTTACATGAGTGGCCAGCCAGGTCTGTTTATCAGGACTCTTGACTTTTTATATAAGGATGATAATGCCGTTTGGGACATTATGAGGAGTAAACCATAAAAATTATGATACAGTTCATAGAAAATTAAGTTCACTTAAATTCAAAATCATAATTTTGATTGCATGAAGGCATCAATTTGATTTAAAAATTTTTTTTAAAATCTCAATACCAACCTATATTTCTCTGAATTAGCATGCACTCCTTCTCCTTTGTGGAAAAATGGCTTCCGCTGGAAACACCAAAGTCAAAACAGTACTTATTCCTCCCCATGTCAAACAAAGTGCAGTTGAATACTGTTCTCCTCTCTCCCAAGTTCAGGCTGTTTTCAGCCAGTCGAATGATCGCTTCCCCAGGGTGTCTGGGGGCTTCCTTGAAGACGGCGACCACTCCTTGGACAAAGATGCATGGTGGGGGCAGCACCATCACCTCCACCCCAGACTCACATGTGAGTTCCGGCACCATCACTAGTTTGTATCCAAATTTCTGGGCCAGGTCAATGGGTCCTGTGGAGGTAATGACCGAGTCTCGGCCAAGCAGCTTCAGCACCACAGTGACATAGGCTTCAGGCCCCACAGGTGCACAGCCAAACTCAACCCATTGGCCTTGAGAGAGTTCTGTCCTCTTGCTAGTTCTTATCTCCAGTGGCTGTCCCTGACTCTTTCTTGCCTCGGGAAGACTGTTGCTGAAGATGACATCCACCAAGATGTTGGGCTTGTCCACAGGGAACGGGCACAGTGGCTGATTGGTAAAAAGGCCCACCTGGAAGGTACCTTCTGCTGCCTTGGATGTCCTATTTAAGTCAACGTGAAAGACAGGCCATTCCACCTTGGGAAAGGCACTTTTCTCCCACGAGGGGACGGGAGTGCTGTTGTCTGCTGCTTCTGGAGTCATCATGAACCAGTAGTTGCCAGCCTCTTTGAAGTAGAAGCACTCAAACTCGAGCGTCCCCTGGGACTGGTTGGTCAGAAGGTACTTGGTGGTAACAGTCTGGTTGGTGTCAGCCTCCAACAACAGGACAGATACATTCCTCAGCATCCCATTAGCACCATCGAAATAATGGAAATCCACAGACACCGTGTGGTTGCTTAGCGCTACATGGCCTGGCTCTCCCAAGAGGAGGTATTCAGCTTCTCCAAGAACTGAAATGAAATGGTCAGAAAGGGCTTTAAAAAGGTGTTTTGAGCAGGACTATTGGTGCCATTGAAGAAAACAGCATTTTAGACACAAGAGAAGTCTGAACTGAGCCAAGGATGATGTAAAATGATGCCGAGTGCTTATCCTGGGAGCTGGGCACTGTGCTGCTCCCATTCTAAAGGGGCTTGTTCCTACATTTCATCTTTCATGGTTATGTTTAAAGTAACTAATCAGCGATAAATACTCTGAACTCACAACACTGAATAATGTAATATATTTGCAATGAAAATCTACAGTGCAAGAGTAACGACTCTCAACATAAAAATCCAACACCTCACTTTTCTCACTGTAATCAAATTCTGGTGTTTAAGTATTTGGGGAAAATGGATTTACAGTGAAGTGAAAGAAAGCTTGGTTTAAATGATATAATATAAACTGCTCTAGACTATTTAAAATGTAAGATCCCAAATATACTTCAAAGTTATTATTTTCTGATATTCAAGACAAGTACTTGGGCATTTTCACCAGTAAAGGAACCAGTGCCCTTGGTTTGTATGAGACAGAAGTATTTAAAGGAATAAGAAATGTTGACACTATTCTCCAAGGATCATCCAAGGGGTAGAGTGACCATTTATGAAGTAGCCTGGCTTGCCCTTGACAATTTTAATGACATTACAGTAAGTCCTATTGGCCTAGAGAGAAGAGATGACTACTAGCCCACAAGTATCACTCAGTTAGGATCAATCATACCTTCTTAAAAAAGACCTATCTGAGCAGCTGAAGTAGAGAGTGGAGAAAACAGACACACAAGAATCCTTGTTTCTATTTTGAATCTTATCCAAATACATATCAAAGGAGACAGAATTTGGCAAAGTAATAATCAGCTGGCCCATGGCTGTGGTAAGAAATAATTCTAGACTTAAGGGGCTGCAGCATCCTTTTGGTTGAAAAACAACATATGTATGAATTTATTAGTCTTAATATGTATACATAATATAATACAATATATTATATTAATAATAATAACATACACATCCTATATGTCCAAAAGACTCAATGTGTTGTTTGGGTCGGTAGTCTTTAAATATACCTTACATGTATTCAATCAATGATTGTTAGAATCAGCACATGAATATATGGGCACATAAAGGTTTGGGTTTGTTTTTTTTAATTAGTTCAGCATTTTACCCATTTCTTATTTAAGATGAGGTGAAATAAAATACATAAAACTTGGACAGACCTGAATGCTTGATCACCACTTGCTTGGAAACCGTAATATGATAAAGCTCTTTATTTTCACTTAGTCAGTACAGAAGTTGAGGGATACTCCCCTTTGGATGGAGATGACTCAAGTTTGAGGAAGGAAGCTGATTTTGGAGCAGCTTGGATACTGGTTCAGAGCCCACCTGGTAGCTTTTTGGGAATAGGTGGCTAAAGAGACTGCAGTGCTCACCATAGCCCAAGGAAGGAGCTAAGACTGAGAACACATGTCAGATTAATTTGAATCTGATGGGGCAGGATGGTTCTGAGATGCATTTTAAGATCGAGAGGCATACACCCCTTAGCTAACTAATGAAAGCCTACTGTCAAGGACAGAGATTGGCAATGAGGCAGATCAGATTCTGATTTGATGGGCAGCCAGCTAAAGAAAGAGACACACGTGCTCACTTGGAAATGGAGAAAAAAGATACAGTTGATGGGTACCAGCAGTGGCAAAGAGAGAACTTGCTACTTTACTCTAAAACCTTTGTTTTTACAAAGAAGAATACATTCTCATTTGGAAAACTACAGTTTGGTTGTATCATATCCTGACTACTACAGTACAGTCACGACTCGCTTAACAGTGGGGATATGTTCTGAGAAATGTGTTAGGCGATTTCATCATTGTGTGAACATCATAGAGTGTACTTACACAAACCTAGATGGCATGGCTTCCCACACACTAGGCTATATAGTACTAACCTTACAGGAACGCTGTCGTATATGTGGTCCATTGTTGACTGAAACCTCGTTATGGAGTGCATGATTGTAGAGTGTTCTCTATTCTCTCATTTCTTCTCTCTCCATTCCTTTATTGTATTTAAAGTAACTCATGTCTCAATATAAGCATGTTTTCTTTTAAAAAAACTAACTGGTAGCAACATATTTAATCAACATCAAGTGATATTGATAGAGAAGAAGGGAAAAAATCCAGCTCTATGAAAATATCTCCTTTTCCCTCAGTAGCTTGTGCACTCAACTTCTATGTTCTGCTCTATTTTACACTCATTCAACTTTTATTTTTACATTCCAGTGAGATATTTTGCTCTCAACAATGACAAACATCCTAGCAGATTTTATTTAAATAGAAGACTTTGATGTCTTTATTTACCATTTCGAAACCAAGGACACTTTTATAATTTTTTGTATGAGGCTGTTACACATAGAACAATCTGTTTTTAAGTAGGGATCAATGATTCTAAAAGAAATGAATCCCAGATTGGTTTTCAGTAAATCAAGCATCTTCTTGTTTAACTAAACTTCTTAAAAAGAAAAGACTAGGGAAGGAGATTCCCCGGACACAATGAACAATATACACTCTGGTCTAATTAAGTGGATATGCCACTGATACGAGACGAGCCAGGATGCTCTGTCTCTTGAATCATAATTTCTTCATCAATTTGAAAACAATTTCCACTCTCATACCATCAACTGCTTAGATGAACTGCTATGAAATATTTCGAAATCATCAAAAGAAAAGAGTATTACATTGTTGAATCTATTGGTTCAGTAGTTGCATACAACTGAGAAATGAACTCTATTTTTTGAGGCAAAAATGCAGTCCCTTAAGAGAACCCAGGGTTGCAAGGATCACAGTCTAAAAGGTACTGCACTGGAGACCCTGCCTTGCCTCCTCCACACAGGGTCGACATCAATGCATTTCTAAACCTCACGCTGATGTTTCTTTGTTGACACCTATAGCATTAAGTATGCTCACAATACTCACCACAATCACAGAGCACCACCAACAAGCGATTTGAAAAGTCTTTCAACATTTGTTTCATTCTGATCAGCAAAATCCCAGGTCTTTGGTCTCCTCATGTCCTTTCTCGCATCCAAATTGTGAATTTTTTTTTCAAAAACACCTGAAACCAGAACCTCAAAAAATGGATGGCTCTGTTCAATGTGATTCATAAAATAGTAATCATGAAATGATAAAACCATTCTAAGAAGTCAAATTTCCTAGTTGGTACTGAAAACAAAATAAGGAGGACACTAATTTTTCCCGGGGAAATGATCTGTAATTCTGCATGTCCCTTTTGTTCCGTGATAGAGCACCTGTTAAGAACATTCAGGTATGCCCAACACCAAGATTGTCTTTGCGAGACAGCAAGTCTTTCTCTTTATAGCACATCCTTACATGGAGAGTTTGCTATTATTTGCTTAATTTCATCAAAGCCAATAGCCAATCTAAATGATACATCTGCTAGTCATTTCACAATGATTAATATACTAAATTTTTGCCAAAGTTTCATTGCACTGTGTAGACCTGCCTTGCTTCCACAAATGGGCTTACCAACACTGTCTCTCTTACACAATTGGTGTGTTAGTAGGATTGCTTCATTTCTTAATGCCTAGGAGCTCCATCAAAACTATCAGACCTTTAGAAAAGATACCCAGGGTATTACAATTAAATGAGAACTCCCTGTGACCCTGAGTCCCTTGTTTAGGGCACTGTAAAGAGAAAACACAAACAACAATTATCATCTTCTGTCAGTCTTCCAATACTTGCCGCTGCTGGTATCCGTCAGGAGACAGACGATTTCATGCGGCAATCTTCCCAAAGCACCTAGGAGGGCAGGAAAGACCCTGCTGGCCTGTGGTTCAGAATGACTTGTGGAAGGAGGCACTTTGATATAAACAGACTATTAGGTGATAGAATAAGATGTAGGGCATTTAAGTGCCACTTTTTTCATACCAAAGTCTAGGAAACTATGGGCTACTAAACATAACCAAATGTATATTTTCTTAATGTTTACATTCCCATTATGCACAGCTAATATATTTTTACTAAGCATATTATATTCCAATATATGTATGTTACATCCCTTTAGATAAGACAGAAATTAATGGAATGTAAAGAATTGATGGAAATAATAAAAAATTCAATGGAAAGAGAACTGGTGTGTCTCCACGAGCTTTTTTTTTCCTTTTGAGGAAGATTAGCCCTGAGCTAACATCAGCTGCCACCATCTTCCTCTATTTTATATGTGGGACGCCTGCCACAGCATGGCTTAGCAAGTGGTGCGTAGGTCCACACCTGGGCTCTGGGCCCTCGAACCCCAGGCCGCTGAAGCAGAATGTGGGAATTTAACCGTTGCGCCACAGGGCTGGCCCAGGAGGTTCCTTTCAGTAGAAATTAGCTGAACAAAGGAAATACTGGACTTCCTCAAAGGGAAGCAGAGATTTGAAGTGTAATTATGCAGATGATTAGAGCTCCCTCCCCTCCCTAACAAAAAAAAGGAAATTCAGTTTTGCTGGAATTAAGCATAGATTGGACCTAATCTTTTCCTTGAGCGGGGATGGGAAACTTGGCCAAAGACAGCAGGTGAGCATCATTGGATCTCCTGGGCAAGTGTGGGTGCTGAGGGCACTTTAAAGACTTCCTTTAAGTCACTGATCCTCAGTAACCAAAGAAAGGAGGAGCAAGGCTGGCCCTGTGGCTGAGTGGTTAAGTTTTCGAGCTCTGCTTCAGCGGCCCAGGGTTTCTCTGGTTCGGATCCTGGGGGCGGACATGGCACCACTCGTCAGGCCATGCTGAGGCGGCGTCCCACATGCCACAACTAGAAGGACCCACAACTAAAATATACAACCATGTACTGGGGAGACTTGGGGAGAAAAAGCAGGAAAAAAAAAAGATAAAAAAAAAAAAAGAGAGGAGGAGCAGGTGATCTGTAGCTCCCAAAAGTTGAACTTGCTTCTCCCAAACTGCTTGCTTCCCCATGACAATCATTTCTTAAAGAAGCTCCTAATCACAACTGATTTTGCAATTATAACACATTTTCCTTCTTTGAAAATGACCAGTAAAACACAGAATTGTGTGATAATCTACATTTAGAGCTGAATGGAAATGGAATTATAAAATACACCAGCCTACCTGAAAATCATAATAAGGATGTTTTTTTAAAATGTTCTCACTTTTGAAAATAAATGCTCAATTTTTACCAGCTCAACCATTAATTTGAAGATATTAACAGAACACCCCAGAATGGAATGGAAGGCTGGATAAAAAGCACTACACTTTTTAAAGAAGATAGCATGCTTCTTTAATTTTCCTTTTTTTACACCTTGCTTGCTTTTCTTCCAACGTGTTCCCAATACACTACTGGCTACTTATGTTTGGCTTGAGAATCATTTTGAGAAAAGAAGAACTTAGGTGTATTTCATACACATTTTAAGATACTTCTATATAGCATTCACATACAAAAACGTTTACAGACAAATTTTAAATGTATCTGTTGTGAATATTCTCAATGGCTAACAGCATCATGCCAAGCTCAGATCCCATGTTTTTGCTGAAACCAGCTAAGAGAAACCCCTACAGGGTCTTCACAGCTGCCGAAAAAGAAAATAAATTACGCTAAAGTCCATGGGACCAATGACTTACCAAATAAAAGGGAAAATAAAAATAAGCAAAGTGATTTTTGACCCTTCTGACAACCACGCACACGCTCGTGTGTGTATATATCTAATAATAATATTTATTAGGAGGAAATCCCTAATTCCAAAGCAGCTCGTGTAAACAGGCCTTATTTATATATTCGATCGGCTCTACCCTGGTCCCCCGGGCTGGACGCAGCTTCCCTAGAAGCTGGGCGCTCCCCACCTCCACTCAGCTTTCCAAAGGCCCGCAAGTCAAGTTCATACTTGGAAATCCAGCCCTGCCCGCGTCGCCAGCACAAAGCCCTCTTAAAATGAGGACTGTTCTGAAATGCTTATATCTCAGAGAGGATTTCTTTTTAGAAAGACCCAAACTTGTTCTGAAACGCTTAGCATCCCAACTGGGACTCAACACCCCGCTACCGTCAGCCTCAGCCCCTCGGCCACACCTGCGCCAGGGGAGAGCCGCGCTCGCGTTAAAGCCGGGACTCCGAGATGCGGAGAGGCACACTTTTCCAAGCGCGTTCCTCGGCGGCAGAGGCTGAGCACTAAGAAGCGAAGGCAGGGGACCGGGAGCGTCCAGGGAACGGGAGTGTCCACCTGTGCTTTCAGGCTGCGGGGAGGGAAGGGGCGGCCGGGTCCGGGCGCACTGCCGGGCCCCGGCGGAGCCACCGGGAGCCCTCGCGGCTCAGCAGCGCCCGCCGGATCGCGGAAGGCTCTTCTTACCTCTCGGGACTGGTGGGCGCAGCAGCCCGGGCCGGGGCGAGCGAGGCGACGAGAAGGGTGGCAGGAAGGAGGCCTCAGGGGCCGCGAGGCAGGGCGTCGAGCATCCCGCGTCCCAGGACTGCGCGCCCTGGACAGCAGCGCCGGGTTCCCGCAGCCCCGCCCGGGCCCGCCCCGAAGGCGCGAGGAGGGCGGCACCCGGAGGGCCGCACCCGGAGGGCGGGGGACCTTGGCGAGCGGCCACGTCTGCCCCCGCCCTCTCTGGGCTGCGCATCCTTTCCTGCCCGCGCCGGGCGAGCGCGCTGCTGGACGGGAAACCCGGCAGGAAACGCTCCTGGCCGGCCAGGGCCTGCGGGAAGCGGGTGCGGAGCCCCGAGCGCGCACACACCCGCAGCCCGCAGGCTGGACCTGGATTTTAAGGACAAGCCAGCAGTCTCCCACCAGTTCAAATTCAGTCACTTCCCCAGCGTCATTTTCTTCTGGGGTAACACAAAAGTCAGTCGTTGAAGTGCATAACTGGTGGGTTGTAAACTTGGTTTCCCAAATGTCATCGAAGAGTTTCAAAAGGAAGCAATTCAGGTAAAGTGCATCTTCGTTTTCTTAGCAGCCAGAAATGGTTGTTCAATAAATCAAAAAGAACATTTAAAAAACTCTAATCCGCAAGTGTTAAAGTTGTCTTCTTAAAAGAACACAAGAGGATGGAGTTCACCTTAAGAGCTGTCATTTTCGAGTCCACTGTGAAGTGCAACGCACTTCACCATTTGCTTTTCTGTTACACAAAATACACCACTTGACAGACAAAACTAACGTGTGGTAGTAGAAATCAGAGCACGGTGGTGGCCTCTGGGGAGCAGGTGATGGGAAAGAGGCACCAAGGACCTCTTGGGAACGACAGATATCTTCTATTGTTTGGTGTGCGATTTACATGGATTTTTTATGCATTTGTCAAAACTCATCCAACTTAAGATCTGTGCATTTCACTGTGTAAATTTTACCTCCATTTTTTTTTAATGTTTTAAAGATTTTTATTTTTCCTTTTTCTCCCCAAAGCCCCCCAGTACATAGTTGTGTATTTTTAGTTGTGGGTCCTTCTAGTTGTGGCATGTGGGACGCTGCCTCAGCATGGCTTGATGAGCGGTGCCATGTCCGTGCCCAGGATTCAAACTGGCGAAACCCTGGGCCACCGAAGCAGAGTGCACGAACTTAACCACTCTGCCACGGGGCCAGCCCCTACCTCAATTTTTAAAACAAAAAAATACAGCATTTGCAGGTCTTTGAATCTAACTTAATCTTTTAAAAGATGGCACAATTATTCAATTATCAGTTTACCAGAGGTACTATACTTGCTAAGTATTTATCTTGTCAAATAACTAATTCTAGCAGTATTCATTTAATCTACCCAAAGTTTCAAAAGAGGCTTTAAAGTCATTATCCACTTTCACTACCAACAGAATTATCTAGTCCAATATCCATTCATCAGCTCAAATTGGGATTCCTTTTCAAATGCCACAGTCCCTGGCATTTTCAGTTTTAAAAGCAAAAGCTCAAGGCAAAGAGTGGGCTTTGGAGTTAGATACAGCTGAGATTAATTCCAGCCCTGCCTCTGTAACCTTGGGCAAATTACTTAATCCCTCCTTTCCTTCACTATAAAAGGCATATAATAATGGTTATATTGAAGTTTTCTGGTGACTGGGTGAAACAGTCAGAAAGCAACTTGCTCTGCGTTAATCTTTCAAAGACACTCTCTCCCCAGGACCTCAATCCAGGTACAAGTGGCTGGTTAACGTGCTTGGTCATTTCTTAAATAACAGCTTTATTGAGATGCTTGGTCATTGTTGCCTTCATTAGAATTCTCACCAAACTGTATTACTGTCTTTATTGGACAGTTAAAACAGTTTAATCTTTTCTAAAAGAAGGCACATAGACTTGAAGGGAAAAAAAAGCTTTCAAAAGGACAGCGGTATGTTCTTGTCAGTATTGAACTAAAGCTGGCTGTCTAGATATCCTGAATTCTCTTTATGGGTCAGTGACTGGTCTAATGATCTTGTGCAAATTGTGTGAAAATTGTTCACTATCTCAATAACATCCTTTATACAAATGGAGAGATCTTGTATTTCCCTAGATAATACCCTGAGAGAAAAGCTTTAACTGACTCCTGATTATCAGGGCACAAGGAAGGACACGAATTACCCAGTTTTCACACTGTAATAACAAGATCTTACATGTGTGTTAACCTGACTTTTCTGGAGTGCTTCCCACATCATGGATGTGGCCTGTGTCATGGAATTTGAATAAGATAGTGTATCTCAGACAGGCTGAGCCCTGACAAGTCTGGTTGAGAAGCCCCTTGGGAAGAAGGGTAAAGGACTGATTTAGGTTTGTGAGTCAACTCATGGCACATTATAATCCAAAATCGCTCCATTCAGTTAGTACTTAACCAGGATCTACCTTGTACAATCACTGACTTAGGAGTGGGAATTCAAAAGTTGTGTCATATGAAAGTCCTTGAACTCAAAGAAATCCAATTTCTCTATTTTATTACGGCATCAAGACAACAAATAGAGAGCAAGATAAAACACAGTCAAGTATATGAGACGGACAGTAACTCTTAGGGAGTTTAGAAATAGAGCTGTGTACTGGAAACAGATTTTTCTAGAGCAGGTGGGATTGAGCAAAGCATGATTTTGATTAGTGGGGGTAGGGGTGTGAGTGGGAAGAAGGAACGATGGGAAGTCTGGACAGACAAGGGGAAGCGTCCCAGCAACAGGAAGAGGCACACCTCACGCTGTTCCCGTGACCCAATGCCTGCCACCTACTGACCATCTCTTGGTCCTCGTGAGTCTAGTTTACCAAGCTCTTCCCCTCCCACGGGGCCTTCCCAGGTCCCTCCCTCAAAACGAAAAGCTCCTTCCTTGTCTTCCACAGCGTGGTACCTGTGCCCCTTTCATGGCATGGACTTCCTTCCATCTTCAATTAAGGTTGCTCACATGTCTCTTTGCCCAACCGGGCCACCCTCTTAAGGGCAGGGGCTGTATCTTATTCACTTTTGTATCCCCACCAATGGCCCACAAAGCTCCTCACACAAATTCAGTATGTATTAAAAAAAATGTGTTTTAATTGAAGTGACTGGGAGATAAAAAGTAGGATAAAGTGGAGCCAAATTATAAATAGATAGATACACCGGAGTTAATTCATTCAATAACTATTTATTGAGTCATACTGTGTGCCAGGCCCTGTTCTGGCCTCTGGGGATCTATCCATGAACAAACCAGAGAAACATCTCTGCCCTGTGAGCTTACACTCTAGAAAAATGGATGGGATCAGCAATAAATTTACATAAATTCAACCATCCTATTCAGGAAAAAAAAGGATCCATATTTAAATAGTTTATTGGTGCTGTAAAAGTCTACTGTTGATGTGTAGTTTGTATTATATATTGTACTTACTATATTCATAAACTATTCATCCTCATGTATCACACTACAGGGAATCTAATATAGAGAACTTTATTGGCAGTTTAAGAGATTCTCAAGGATCATTTTGAGCATGCTCGATTTCATCCTTAGGCAGTCTTTAGCACAGTCTTTGAAACCTAACTACCTTATAAGTTGTGACTCTACTGAAACAAAATGAAAACTCTGAGATTGTTGGGCAAAGAAGAACCAGTTTAAGTATTTGAGCATGAGAATGCTGACAATCACGTCTGGTCAGATTTGTCTGGTAACAGGGAATGAGAGACAGTACATTCACATGAACACACAAGGTCAATCAACAGTGGAATTCACATCAGGAATTAGAAGAAAACAGTTCATGAGCCATTTCCCATTCTTTTAAAACTAAAATAGTAAGAGCTTGAGGTCATAAATATTTATAATCAACTCTTGATTATAAAATCTAAACAAAAAAATTGTAACATACTGGCTTATTCTAACTAAAGGTTTATCATTTTCATATATTTTTCAAAGAGTATTTAAAAAGAACGCCAAGAAACATCGTTTTTAAATTTTGCAAAAACTTTACTCTATATACATTAATTCCAATCATTTAATCCTGAAAGCAATCTTCACTTGTACAATGTAAAAAAACTTTTGACAGTATGTGACTAGAAATATCCCATTACCATAAAGCTACAAACAGATTTATGCTCCATAGCAAAGTTAGGAAAGCAAAAATAATAACCACACCAGTGATAAGCACCAAGACAGAACTTTTTTGCACTTAGGGCCTGATTGGCTCTATTTAAACAAAACCTCTACCAACAGAGGACCAAAATAACACCTTATTTGGCAAAAAAAAAAAAAAAAAGAGAGAGATAAAAATATACATACAGAGGTCTGGAAACAGTGGAGAATGCCCACTTAAAAAATTAAACAATGAAATTATTCATATTTGTTTTTTAGTTAATGTGACATTTGCAAAATATATTCATATGTCACTTTTCTTCTTTAGTTCGCCTTATACAATTCAGGTTGTGCCATGTTTGTTAATGTTGTCACACTACTGTAAATCAATATGGTGAACAATGGGAGTTTGCTGTAATGAATCCGAACCATGAGAGCTAGATCCAGGAGCCCAAACAACCTTAGTTGCAACTCATTAAGCAGTGAAACAGATTATTTATCTTTGTAATTTTTACAAGCCGTAGCCAGATATCATGTGTGTGTGCGTGCGTGTGCACGTGCAAGTATGCCAGAGCAGTGAGAGCACAACTCAGAAGGGAGTGACATAAACAGGCTCACACAAGGACCCAAAAGATTTGGGCAGCCGACACTGAATTTCCCCAAAACAAACCTGAAGCTGAGCAATGGGGGAATTCGGGGATCTGTCATCACAATATAGAATCAGTGACAGATTTGGAGAACAAAGACTAAGTAAGGCAGGATGCCTCAGCCACAACATTCCCATGACACTGGAGGACACAAAGCAGTGACAGCCACTCTTCAGGCAGGGATCAGGGACAGACTCTGCCTGCACTTGGAGGGATTCCCTGGGTCTGCGGCCGAGGGTTCCTGCAAAGGCAAAGGGTCCCCAAAGGGCATCTGCAGTAGCCTCAGGCAGGGGCCCTCCACCTCACTCAGTGAGAATGTCTTAGGGACCCCAGAGTGTGGCCCTGGGTATCCCCTCCTCCTGGTCTCAACCGTTCTCTGGATACAGATACTATCCCTTCCAGAGACTTGGTCAAAAACTATTGCTACCTTCCACTTCCAACTCAGTCTCAGGAAGAGGGTGTTCTGGTCCCCGTGGGGTCCCTGAGTTTGAGGTAATGCCGACATACTGTATGCTGTACCACAGTAACATATGAAGGCAGGCAAGTCCACTTGAAAACTCAAGCAATCTAAATTCAACATCAGCCAGTTTTTGTTACCTCGGTAATACTGTTTGGTGAGATAGTTTCTCCACACAACTTATGATGTGTGGGGTAAAGAAAAAAAATATTGCTAGAATGTGATAGAAATATTTTTAAAAGTTCAATGTTGAAACTCCTTAAGGGAAGGAAAAGGAGACATTTTACTTTTCCACTGTCTATGTTCCTGTCCTTGGCTTCGAGGTCAAAGAGCACCAAGGTTCCTGTTAAGCTAGTTCAAGCTTCTCCCAGCCCCTCCCCTGCACAACAATCCTGGGGAATTCCTGAGCCGTCTGCTTCCCAAATTTGTAATCTTATCTCTGGGCATGTCTACACAGCTCTTTAATTCAGTTTCAAAATCCACAGTACTTTTTAAACAAAATGACATAGTTGCATTCTTTAAATGCCAGCTATGAAATCATCACTTAAAAAAAAGAAAGAAAGAAACTACTCAGATTATATATACGTAAGACAAATAAAATTCTCTCCCTTTTTAAGTGCTTTATTTGGTCTGCTGCAGACATGCGTATGGCTGCTTCCAAAGAAAAGCCCTTAGGAGGAGCTGCTGACAGCATTCCGCAGTTTGATATTTGTTCCAATGTTGTCAGGTTCTTAGACGACACCGTACATATGACTTGCTTCATGAAAACCCCCCAAAATGGGCACATTAGATACAGGAAAAAACCTTATTTATAATTCAGTGAATTTTTCTCACACCAAAATAACACTCTAACCTGTCCAAACATGCAACTTCTCCTTTTCTTCCCCCATGAACTAAATTCCTTTCCTTAAAAAATAGTCAGACTTGAGGATTGAGTGAAAAACTACCATATTTCAAGTTCAACTCTGAGGGTTCTTTACAACTGTAGCATGATTTCAAATTCACGTTGTCATTCATTTTTCTGTATTTTCCTATATTTATCCTAAATAACCTTCCTGGACCATTATATTTAGGGAGAAATTAAAAGGGTTTTATATTATACTGCAAAGTTCCTGTAAATGCTCAGTTTATCAGGGTTTACTCTGAGCTCAATGTCAGACAACCTCTACATGACGCAAAGATACAGACAAGAAGTATTTCAAATACAAAACCCTTAGCTCTGTGTCATAAATAAATTTGGGTAAAATCGCAAGCCTTCCGCGGAATCATCTCGGCAAAGATGGCCCATCTTCTCTGCAAGAAGCAACCTAGAAATCAAGAGGAAAAGCCACAATCATGTGTCTGTTCAGAAACACAAACTACAAGGTGTAATGAAGAGCAAGGACCTTACGTACCGTTCTTTGGCCAGGAGGACAGACATTCCTACGAGCTTGGCAAACTCTTCTGACATTAGGGATCCCTTTTCTGAAACCTAACAGAAACACAGAGCAGAAAAATGTGATGGTGTGGACCGTCTAGGCGCCAACCTAAGGAGAGCGTCCACCAGTATACTCAGGAATAACGGACTGAATTTCCTACTAAATGTAAGAATATCCACTACAGAACCACCTCTTCTTCACTAATGTTTAATTCTGCAAAAGCTGAAGGACCCAGAACAAACAGAGAAGAGGTTAAAATATCACGAAGTGCATAGTAAAACAGTGCGGGAGTACAAAGGCACTACAGTAAAGCTTAAAAAGAACTATTGGCTATTCTAAGAAGGAACATACGACAAATTCTAATTGAGTGCATATTACACGCTCCACTGAGGACCCTTATCTACAGATGTAGTTTAAAATATGTGGTAGAAATACCTATAGTCTTGGGATTTTCATCTAGCTTAAAATTAGAAGCATAATAAATATGAGTTATTCAAATTATACAGGCTCGCCGCAGAGGCTATGAAGGCAGTAATATTTCAAATATCCTAATGAGTAATATTAGCAGTTTGGCCAGCAAAAGCCATCTAAACTACAGTTGCTTTTCATATTTTTTGAAGCAATTATTTCACAAAGCAACTTGTGATGTTTTATAATGCTGCTTATGTGGGTGTTACTGAAAGAAAAAGTTCAGTCATGGGTAACATTCTGATTAACAGAGTTAAGAACCTGTTCTCAACACTGGGCATCAAATGAAAAGAGAACGCCTCACTAATTCTATCTCCTTACTTACAAGACGTTACGAGTATCGGTAAGTTTCAAAAAGCTTTCAAAGTATAATTTTGATTACTATTTATTCATTAATGATAAACTGTTCTTAATTGGGTCTTCAAATGTTACTTTTTAGTAAAGTTAAATCCGAAAGGAAATCCTGTTTCTCAAGTTGCTAAGCATCGCGTCTTGGTAGCAAGCCCTAATAACCAGAGGAAGCCGGGTTCACATACTGTCTCCAAGGCTGAGGCCACCATTTCCTCTTCCTTGTGGGCCTGAAGCTCAATTACCATGACGCCGCTGTCGAAAACTCGGAGCCTACAAATCGCAGATGGGAGAACAAAGCCATGAATATCCGGGATTTTCAACCCCTGAGGAGGCGCAAGTATTTCTTGATATCTTTTATGCCCAGGTATGAGGGGAAGAATAACACAAAATAACCTTTAAAACATAACGACCACAAGCAACCATGGCATAACTAAAAAGCTCATGAATAAACAGGTAATAAAATTATGAACTATAATCCAGAGGCTTTTCTATAATCCAGAAATACGTATGGCTACTTTTTTTTAACCTGAGGATAAGGAAAATGTAATTCACAGCTCAATATTTGCACTTCTAAGCTTCCAGAAACTAACGCAAAATGTCTAGGGGAGGAGGCGCTGGTTACTCTGGCCTCATGGGAGGTGCCTACATTCTACTCTCACTGCCCTCAATCCACAGCCGTCAGACTACTAGCACCCGCAGGCCACGCCCAGCCCTAAGGATGGAGGCCAGAATGACAGAGATGCTTGTGGGCCCAGTGAATTCTGTTCACACGGAATGTAATTTCAAGAGGGGCGATATGGTGGCTGGCCCTGCAGGACGGCACCTGGCAGCGCTTGCCTGTCCACTCTGTGAGGAGCAGCGACTACAGCCAGCAAGGCCCCGCGGAGGACCTTTTACCTGAGAGGTAATTTCAGCGCTTCCAGCATCTTGCACGCATTCACTAAATCTTCTGGCGAGAGCAACTAATGGGGAAACAAATCCAGTTTACACTGAAAATTAATAGAGTGATGCTATATAATTATAATGACCACTGAAACAGAAGAGCAAACTTAAAGCATCGTTTATCAAGGATTTTAGGTAGCTTAATCACTACAAGGCAAAAAGGATTAACAAAGAAGCAGACTTCTACTCATTAAAGCAGTGCTATCCAACAGAAACAAAATGCAAGTCATAAATGTAATTTTTAATTTTCTAGTAGCCACATTAAAAAAATAAAAGGAAACAGGTGAAATTAGTTTTAATACGTACATTTTATTTAACCCAATAGGTCCAAAAATTCAACACATTATCAATACAAAAATTACTAATGAGATATTTAAGAATTCTTTATTCTGTACTAAATCTTGTAAAGTCAATGTATAATTTACACTTAGAGCACCTCTCAGTTTACATTAACTACACTTCAAGTTCACAGTGGCCACACGTGGCTAGCTAGCGGCTACCCTTCTGGACCACATGGCCTTAAAGACTCAGCCCATGTGGTGGCTGACAAGCACAGCTCTGAGTCACAAAGAATGGCTCCAGAGCCAGCCCAGCCTGGGTCCAAATAATTTGCCATGGTCAAATTATTTAATCTTTCTAAGCTTCAATTTCCTCTTCCCCAAGTTATCCCCCAGACAGGGACAGTAAAAGTAGGCCCCTCACTGAGTTATTGGGAGGCTAGATGAGGGAACCCTTGCAGAGTGCCTGGCGGATGGGGAACACTCACTGATGGCAGTTATGATGACTATTGAAATAAGAACAGAGCAGAGGCTTAGCTCATGGGGCAGGCTGAATGCTGGAGAGACAGGTGTGGGTCATTTGCATGGAGCTGACACCACAAAACTGATTTAGAGGGCACAACGGTGAGAACCCTGGAGGCCAAGGACATCTGGGTGTGAAGGGACAATGAGAGTTGAACAGCGGCTGCAGATTCAGAGCCAAAGAAGCAGGGCAGCTTTTTCTGTATCATTTACAGGCAATTGGTATCCAACCCAGTTAATTCAAACAGGTAACTATCACAGAGAAGGGGCATCACACTCAACCTTATTAATCACAGCAATACGAACACAGAACATTAGAGCTGAAAGGTATCTGTGCGTCCAAACCCTTATTTTAAAGGTAGAAAACCTGAGTCCAGAGAGATTAAGTAAGCTACTCAAGGTCACTCAGCAAATCACTGGCAAAACCAGGAACAGAATCTACCTCCTAGACCCCAGGGCAGTATTCTATTCACTGCACCACACTGCTTCTCCAAATAGTTTTGATATTCACAACCCTTCCTCAAATTCTATTCACTATAGGGGAATTTGTACTATATTAAGAAAGTCTATAATTAGTTAAAAGAATATCTAAATATTCTATTCTTACTTCCATTCCTCGAGCTCGGTTTACTAAACAGTATACCTCTGTGAGTGACATTATTCCTCCTCGTCCCTGTTAAAAATGAAACAAAAGAAGTATTACGTTACACTTAGCACCAGTTGGCATTTAACAGAAATCACAATCAGAGTGAAATCAGAAATCATAAAATTTCTTAAGAAGCTTTTAAAAACTGTATTTACAAACAGGAAGACCTGTTCAGATACCCTGAGGCAATTCAAATTCAATACTTGGACTTGTCATTATTACTGTTTTAACATTTACTCAACGAAAAATGGGGCTCTCTTCTTTCATGTTTCAGAAAGTGTATTTAAATGTTTCAAGTTATTCCAACTAATAAATGAAAAAAATCATAGAATTAAATAGGAATATCACCATTTTACAACCCCTAATAAAGTAACAGATCTCCATAATGACTACCAATGGCTGCCAACATCACAAAAAAAGACGCTCAGACGTTATGCACCTCCTGATGCATGGTGCTGGTGACTGTGGCTGGTGGTACTAAACCCATAGGAGATGAGGTGAGTGCTTCCGCTTTTGGACTAATGTGCATTCATTCCTCCGTTTACATTTCCAGTATAGTCATTTTACCTACAACCCTCGAACTGCTGACGTGCACCGGCCTTATGCTCTCCTCTGGCACCATCACACCCTCATGCCGTCTGTTGCTGAGGTTGAGGTGGTCATCAGCTGACCTGGGAAATCTTTTTGCAATGGCAGCTTTTTGGTTAAAAATTTATCCTGGGTTTTCATCTGTGGCAGTTATATGCTCCACTGCTCCAGGTTGGATTTTGAGCATGTAGGCATAGCCTCAGAACCTAGTTTTATTTAAAGCTTAGTGGCAAATACACTAAAGTATTAATAGTGTATGTTTTTGGGTGATGGGACTATAGGTAATTTTTTCCTCCTCCATGGTTTTTGGTTTTGTTTTGTGTGTCACTGTGTTTCTTGTTCTGGCTGCTGTAACAAAATACCATTGACTGGGTGGCTTAAACAACACACATTTGTTACTCATACTTCTAGACGCTGGGAAGTCCAGGATCAAGGTGCTAGCTGGTTCCATGTCTGGGGGGGGCCCTCTTCCTGTTTTGCAGAGGGACCACTTTGCTGTGTCCTCACATGGCAGAGAGCGAGCACAGCCTAGCTCTCTGGTCTCTTATAAGGGCGCTAATCCCTTTGTGAGGACTCCACCCTCGTGACCTCATCTAAACCTAATTACCTCCTACAGGACCCTCCCCGCCCCCACAAAATGCCATCACATTGGGGTTAAAGGGTTCAACAAAGGAATCTGGGGTGGGGGGCCCAACATTCAGTCCGTAGCGTTGTGACTGATAAAGGAGCATGGATCCTGCAGTCAGGCAGACCTGGGTTCGAATCCTATCATTGCCACTTAGCAGCTGTGTGACTTTGGGCACAACATGTATCATGTCTAAGTGTCGTTTTCTCCGTGTGGCAGTTGGGGTCTTGCTGTTCGCCTCACCGAGTTGCAGATCCTTCAATGAAACAACACATGCACGTTCCTGGTGGGCGCTCAGGAAGTGTTTCTCTCCCTTCATCTGCCCTCTCCTTTACCACTGAGTTTCAGCGCAGTGAGTGCTGCATGAATGAACGGCTGGACAGGTAACTGGTCTCCTGTGCTGTGTCCTTTCAGTGACCTGCATAATGCGGCTGCCGGTTCCTTCGCCTCCGCGTTTGCTGCCCTGGTGCTCTGCCCCACTGAGCTTGTGAAGTGCCGGCTACAGACCATGTACGAAATGCAGATGTCGGGGAAGATAGCCAAAAGCCAGAAGTAAGCACCGCTTGGGCACAAACATTAGGTCTCGAGCATGTATTGAGTATTTTAAAAAATATATTGTACTAAAATTAAGTGACAGATATAGAAACAGATGTGTCTAATCCAAAATACTGTTTCTAGAACTTCTACCAATCAGAATAATTTTCTGAACGGACTATTTGTGGTGGTCGGACCCACCCCCCAGGCCACAAAACATCATAGACAGGTGTTTAATACCCCAGAAGTGATGAAGCCAGGAGCTTCTACCCCTTTTGACCGGTTGAGGGCATAAGGCATGATCCCCAGCTGTTTTTGGAGGCACATGGCGGACAGCTTTGGAACTGTGTGTGAGAACTGAGCCTTCATAAGGGCCGCTTTGGTTCTGAGATGAATATTTGATGCCCTTTCCCAGGTTTCACGTAGATGTTCAGGCTGATCACTTCAGATCCCAGCGGTAACTTTCTTTACGCCCCTCCCTAATCCTTCAAGCGGACCTGCAAAGGGCGCCAGTTCTGGGAACACTGAGCAGGACCGTTGTGAGCATAGCTGCCCTTCAGATCAAATTCCTCTCCAGCTCAGTCTTGAAAGATCCTAGTTACCCTGTGAAGGTGTATATGTCACGTAATATGATTTATTTGAATTGTAAAGCAATTTATTATCCTGATTAATCTCAAAACTTGCTTATTTATCTTCACATCTGGCTGACTGCAGTTCTGGGGGTGAATATTGCTGTGGTTAACTCAGACCCTGTCAATCCACTGGGGAAAATTGGTAGATAAATTGACCATTTTCAGAGTTACCAGTCCCCTTGCAGCAGCGAGGCTGGGGTTTGTAATAGAGCCCAATTTCCTGCACCCTTGGGATTCTTTGCAACCAATTTGAATCTATTATTCATAGCCCAGAGTCCAAAACTGTGAGTCTTTAAGACTTTTTATTGAGATAGTATGTGTACACAGTAACGCGAACACACACAGAAATCGTAAGTGTGAAATGAACATGCCTTTGTAACCAGTGCCCAAGAAGTAGGACGTTAATAGCCCCCAGAAAGTTGCCCTCATGCCCCTTGAAGTGGTTTAAGGTATTTTTAAGGAAAATAGTTAGGTCCAAAGGACTTAGGCAGATGGACAGCTTGCGTGAAAGTAAGTACTGGCTGACTGTATTTTGGGCATAGCAGTGGCCACGCAGGGGTGTAGAGTAGCTTGGGGTTAAGACTTGGATGGGAAGGTAGGCTGGCCGTGTCGAGTTGGGTTACTTTGTTACGTTCACATCCGAGGATGAGAGCAGCGTTGCAGGAAGGACCTGGCTGATGGATAATACCCGATGAAGCCTTCTGAAGTCCGAGGAAGGAAGATAATCATCAAAAGCAGGTGGCCTTTATTACCTCTGGGCTTGGTCCTTCATTGGTCCAAACTGAGTCACCTGCTCTCTGAGAACAAAGTGAGGAGTGAGGGGTCCGCCAGGCTGCTGAGTGTGCGGGTTCTGCGCTCTTCCTGCCACGGCGCACGTACTCGGGAAGAGGAGTCTAGATGGACGGGGTGCTGTGTTCCGGCTGCTGCAGGACTCGGATCTGCTTAATTAGAAAGCCTTGCACCCCTACCTCTCTAAGAACTAAGTCCTGGTGCTTCTTGCCTTACAGGAGCTGTAGCTCCATTCTTAGAATTTCTTTTGTCTTGCCTTAAAGTAATGTTTAATGTTACTTGCTCGTTTCCCTGCACTGACACAGAAAAAGACAAACCCTAAACACCTGAACCAATTTTCTCAGAACACAGCAGATCAAAAGAAAGGTTGGGGAGATAGAAATCGAGGGAGGTAAGGGACTGGGCAAATAGGATACCGTTTTATTCTTGCTGAGTTTGGACAACTCCTTATTGTAATTTCGCTTATTCTGTATTGAAAAATTGGATGTTAGCTTTTTTACATCTTTGATAATATGCCTTCTAGAAATGTGTGCTTCCATTTTAATGAGATTTCTTTACCCTGGAGTAGTTCAGGTGACAAAGGTTGTTATAAAATAGCTGTATCTGAGCTTCCCTGAGATTTCCTTCCCACAGCGGCCTTTTAGAATTCTGGTTCTCTGTTTACAGATTCAGCTGCTTCGCCTGCTGTAACTGTCTCTCTGTGTCTCCTCCCAGTACAGTTTGGTCTGTCATGAAGAGTATCCTTAGGAAGGATGGCCCCTTGGGCTTCTACCATGGACTCTCGAGCACTTTACTTCGAGAAGTACCGGGCTATTTCTTCTTCTTTGGTGGCTATGAACTGAGCCGATCGTTTTTTGCATCTGGGAGATCAAAAGATGAACTAGGTAAATGTATTTGCGTGGACGGCAGGTGGGTTGATGGTGTCCGCTTCCCGACTCTATGGTTGCTGCGGATTCCGTGCACTCTGCGCCGCCTTGTAGGGGATCCACCTGGCACTGGGGAGATTCTAAATCACAGAAAGTAACAGGGCCGAATGATTTCTAGCATCTTCTTCTGGGCTTCATAATTTCCTCAGGACAGGGGCTGGAGCAGCACATCCCAAACTTCTTCCCTAGAATAACATTTGTGAATTTCTTCTGGATCTATTTTCAGGAAGAAGAAATATAGAAATTACTTTTCCTGTGGGAAATTACCTATAAGTCAGCTTGCAATAAACTTAGAACTTGGTAATAAGTCTTGATAGTGTTTTGAGAGCAGTGAAAAGTGTAGTTCTTTCTAGTTTGTTCTGTTTAGCTGCTGGATACAACCATATCAATGTTTGAATCACATGGGTGATAACTTTTTTCTTGAACACCTCCCTTCATGGTTGGTGGACTTATTCTGGGGTTGGTCAAGCTCCCAGGCTTAACTGTCTTGTTTAATAAGACAACTTTGGTTTTTCATGGTAAAGGAAGAATCAGGGCTGTGGGGCATTAAGATAGTTAAGAGAAGGCTGATAAATGCCTCACCCTGCATTTCAGTGGCCTCTATTCTCATTCCTCCTGTAAGGCGTTGCCATGCTGCTGGGGGCCTGCTGATTCTAGGGGCCAGCCCTCCAAGGATGGCACAGGATGGCCACAGTGCCACAGTGATCAGCCTCAACATGACCCTCGCTCGGGCTTCTCGTCCTGGCATGATGAAGGGTAGACGCAGGCCACCAACCGGAACCTTATGCTCTTAGAGCTTCGACAGTCTCCTCAGGGAATTGTGTTTGCAGCGTTTTTGTTTGTACCTACCTCCGGCCACTGCCATTGGCCTCTGGAAATATCACATCAGCTGCCCTTGAGACAAAATACTGTTTGCTGATTTTCTTCTCTAGGCCCTGTCCCTTTGATGTTAAGTGGTGGCGTTGGTGGAATCTGCCTCTGGCTTGCTGTATACCCAGTGGATTGTATAAAATCCAGAATTCAAGTTCTTTCCATGTCGGGGAAACAGGCAGGATTTCTCGGAACCTTTATAACTGTTGTGAGAAATGAAGGTGAGTCTGGTAATGGCAGAAACAGGAGGTATGTTTAGAGGGGCTGGTCATTTCGGTGCTAGTCTCATTGAGGTGGTCAGGTGTGTAATTGCTTTCTTCCCCCGCCGCATATCCCTTTTCTAGTACTGTATATTAATCCACATTTGTGGATTTCTGTTTCCAACCCCCTGTCTTTAGTTTAGTTAGTTAGTTAGTTTAGTTAGTTTCATTACTCTCAAGAAAATTTAAAGTTCTTATTCCTAACCCCTGGCCCGGGTACCTGTCAGGATTCTTTGTTCTCAATAGCCTGGAGGGAATTGTTAACTAGGGGCTTTGTCTAAGGGAATAGGTGTTTTGAAGTTAGCACCACTTGTTTTACATAATGTATTATCAGAAAATGATCTCTAAGAACCACGAAGGGATTTAAAAGAATGTACAACATCCTTAATGCTAAGACTTCTGGAATTAGAAATGCACTAAGCAACTTCTGAAGGTAATTTGCTATCAATTTTTAGAGTTAAGCAGGAGGATAAAGATTTCCCAGTTAATGTTTGTTTAAAGCCAGTTTTATGCAACTAGTGAGTAAAGTTCTGTCCTTCCAGCATCCACTGTACGTCTTAAACCTTGGGATGTGAATGTCCCTGTCTTGATTTTAAGAGAGAGAGCAGGGGCCAGCTCCGTGGCTGAGTGATTAAGTTCGCGCATTCCGCTGTGGCGGCCCAGGGTTCGGATCCTGGGTGCGGACATGTCACCGCTCGTCAAGCCATGTTGAGGTGGCGTCCCACATCCCACAACTAGAAGGACCTGCAACTAAGATATACAACTATGTACAGGGGGGGTTTGGGGAAATAAAGCAGAGAAAGAAAAAAAAAGCACCATAACAATATGCAGAAATTGTTTCGTTTGTATCCCAAATAGAGTGCAGACATCTTGTACATTACTGATAGTAACCCCTCTTTGAATTTGCGTAACACTTTATGGTTTTACAAAGTACTCACACCTCAATTATCTAACTAGTTCTTCATAACTACCTTGGGCAGTGCTAATGCTAGAAACAGGTCTCTGACTTCAGTGCCGGTGCTCTTTCTGCTGGCCCAATGCCTCGTGGCCCTCACCCCCCAGGAGAAGCTGCAAGGCTGCTGCCTCCTGTGGCTCTGTGGTTGCCTTCTGTCTGCCCACGTGAGGCCTCAGCTCTACCCAATCCATTTACCAGAAGTTAACCAGGTGTGGAATTGCTATATGTTACCTAAGCATCAACCAGCTTTGCTGGGAGACCTGACACTTGTCCTGTTTCTGTTAGTTGATTTGTTTCCGTCAGTCCAGGGAAACCGGGAAATAAGTCTTTCCATCACTTGTTGGTTTTTAGTGCTATTGGCTGGATTTCTAAGTGTAAAAATATCTATGCTTTGCAGCTTTGTGGGGTGGCTCCAAGGAGGGGAGTCTCAGTCTTCCATCACCTTTTATCTTCTAGGAATAATGGCCTTGTATTCTGGACTGAAACCTTCTATGATCCGAGCGTTCCCTGCCAACGGGGCTCTATTTTTGGCCTATGAATACAGCAGAAAGTTGATGATGAGCCAGTTTGAAGCTTACTGACGTGTTCTGGCGAACCTAGATCCAAATAGGCGTTTGAGGACTGCAGTTCATCTCAGGGTTTCATGGAGTACAAGACCAATGTGGAATTATTTTGATTTTGTGGGAAATTTGTTTTTGTCTTCTCTTCTTCTGCTTTAAATCTTCAGCTTTATGGAAGGACCTCTATTTTGCATCATGTAATTTCTGCTCATAATTGTATTGAAATAGAAAAGTTACTGCTCTTGTCCTTGGTGGGACTTTCAGGGCGAGCTGCTGGCCGTCTGTACCGAATCTGAAAGGCTAAATATAGTTATATCAGGGCTTTTGCGTAACCCTGTGTGTGTACATGCAGTCTGGATGGCTATGTGTTGTGAGTGAAGCACACTTTGTTCCATGTTTGATCTCAAATCTCAGCAGGAAAACCTAGAGGCGTAAACCACGTTTCATAAAGATGGTTATAAGTGATGGCTTAAGCCATCCTATATGTAGGGTCTCTTTTAAAATCTGCTTAGCACCTATACTATACTAAGTGGTTAAAGTTTTTAAAAAGTTTTCCTGTGGTGCTTGAAAACTAAAATATCCATCTGTGTTTTAAAGAGGAGACCATACCTGCATACTGGTGTGGCTTCCATGTTCTTGATTTAAGTTTCAGAGTAGGCATCCTGGATTTTCCCAGGATGCTCTACTGTTAAAATAGTGCCATTCATTTTCTAGGTGGAATCATATTCTACACTCTGATGTCTTGTTGGGTTTGGCCTAGAGCATCAGGCCTTCGGGCAACAGCACGCCCTCCCCTGTGCCAACTTCCCTTCTCCTCTCCCAAAGAGCTTCCTGTCTGCTGGGCTTTAGGTTGAGGAAGGGGCTGAAGGGAGGGAGCTGTGCTGCTGTGCTTTGTGAAGTCAGCTTGTGGCTGACAACAGCCCTTAGCTTCTGTCTTGCTCCTGGTCTGGGTGGGATTCCAGAGTATTGTGTTGGACCATCTATGGGCTGTTGATCTACTTTGAGCCTCTCACTCATTACCTGCACCAATTGGAAACCCATCCAGGGAGCAGAGCGCCAAAGCCAAAAGAAGCCCTCGTTCCCTGTCTGGTGACTGAGTGATGGGGCTCATGGGTGGAGTCCTCCCATCTCGGACAGAACTAGACACAGTGTAGTGTTTGCACTCCACTGTGAGTAATGTCTGGGCTGACCCATTCTAACATGTCTCAGGATCCATACTGCTTGCCTTGCTTTTACAGTTTCGGAGCCTTTCACATTTGGTACTGGCAGTCAGTGAATTTTAATGATGACCATGTGGGGGTGTGACTTTATAAAGCAAGGAAACAGGAAAAGTCGTTTTGTTAAACTCTGCCATGTATGTGTACTAACCACAACAAAAACCCCAGTTCATCCGATCCCCAGACTTGGGGATGGGCAGCTGCTCCTTGGCCACCTGGTGTAAGAGAGTCCTCCTCGGCACCACTAAAGCAAGCTGCCTCACTCCGTGCCACTCCAAGACCAGCAAGGGCTCTCGCAGTAAAAAGTGTTCTTAAGCAGCCTGTGAGACTGAAAGCAGGCAGCCTGACAATGTTAATAGTAGTCCATACCAGGTGTGTCTGTCCCTGTTGGCAGAATGTAAATAATTTTTCTACCTTGCTTTTCTCTCCGTACTTAAATGGTCAGTAGCTACTGAGGGGTGCCTCATCTCAGCAGTCTTGGCTTGAAGCGAAGTAGAAAATGGGACTGGCTTCCAGCAGGAAGTGAAGTGCTTCAGAGTCTGTGGTCCCCCAGCCCGGCGCCTGTGGGTCATCTGGGGGTTAGCCCTGTCGGCAGCAGACCCTCTCATGTTGTCCTTTAAGGATTGAACTAAGTGTCTTCAGTAGAAGCCGTCTGAGGCAAGGAAGAGTGAGTGGGAGTAAGGAATGGAAACCAAAGTCAGGAGAATTTTTTTTTTCATTCTGTTTGCTTAATTCATGGTTCAGTATTTGGGTACAATTTGTACCATTTCAGATTTGTACTCCAGACAAAAATATAGTAACTTGAAATATTGTGTTTAAAGAAATTCTATTGTTCTATCATCATTAAATTATTTACCTAATATTTGAGCATATGATGAGTTGTTTTGTTTAAGTACTTTATATCCATGCAAAGAGCTAAGTGACGGTGATGTTTGAGGTGTATTTAGTAATATTCCGAGGTGGTGGTTTTCTTGCAACAAGCATTGGTTTTTGTCAGCAAGATTCCTGATGTAAAATTATTTCACTGTAGGTAAATGGACCAAAATACACACTTTTTATATACACTGGCGGTATGAAACTTGGCTCTCTGGAATCACTCCCCCTGCACCAGGCTGTGGATGGGACGGGACTGATTTGGCAGGATGCCATTCTATCTTTTAAAATAGTTAAACTTCTTGCTATTAAGTTTTGGATAATTCTATTTCAGATTAGTAAATTCTGTTTAAGAAAACCAGTATTATTCTGATGTATTATGATGGAAGTTTCTTGCATTGGTCAAAGAACGCTTCACAGTGGGTTTGAGGAAAGCAATACCAAGAGGCCCTAAACCAGTTCTTGTTAGGTGAGCAAAAGCAGGGGAGTGTGGTGACTCAGAATTGCCAGAAATCTTGATGCATTTTGGAGGATTAGGGGAGAGAAACCCCAACTGTAGTCCCCTTTATTTCTAAAAGCCAGGTTCTTAAAAACTGCGCTTTCCTTCCCTTGTTGTTGGCAGTATTGAGAAAGGTGACTGGCTCGGTTGAAGAGTGAGATCGCAGTTTTTCCCCATTCCCCTAAGCCCGCCGCCGCCTCTGCCCTCCGTGGGTTGTTGCTCCAGGAATTTTAAAGGAAACCGTACAACGTATTCTGCCACAACACGTTTCTGTCACACAAATACAGGGAATAAAGTAGTCATAACGTGGAAGGAACTTGAAAGCATGTTCCTCCAAGACCTCTTCCTCCAAGGGGAGCCTGATTAGGGGAGTAAAATGACAACTTCTGTCAGAAAAGCAGACAGCCTTCAGCTAGGCTGCTGCACCGGTAGCTGGGACCCTTTGTGGGCTATTTTGAGAGGAAAAAAGAGCACCATAACCAGGCAGCCTGCCAGGATTGCACGGCTTTCTGTGCCACCATGATGCCCAGCGGCTCAGAGTTCTACTCCCATCTGTGCCGCTCTGCCACCCACCAGCCCTTCTCTAAAGTACGGCTCTAGGTCCCCTTTAAAAAAGATACCTACGATGGCAACTGCCAGATAGTCTGAGCTGCCAACCTGGGTGGTGAGTGGTTAGCATGCCGGTTACGAAGTTGCTTAGTTGGAGTGGTCTGTCCCAAACCCTATTTTTTCCCCACGAACTTGTTTTTCTTTTTTTTTTAGTGTGCTTTTTGCCGAGCACAAGGTTTTCAGGAATGAGTACACTGTTTTAGCAGAGGCACCGGTTCTTATCAGTTGCTACCTCTCACTTCTTGATAAATTCAACTTGGTCTAGACTGTTGAGAGCCTTGCCAATAAAAGGAAAATCACTCAAGGATAATTTAAATAAAGCCAAAATAGAACTGTTTTCAAGGACAATTATGGCCCTGAGATAAAGTTGCAGTGAAGGTACTTAGAATAAAATAGCACCCAGTACCAATGAGAATATGATTTCCGGTGGACACAGGGCTAGCGTGTGTTTATGACAGAAAGGTGACCTTTCCTCGCAGTTCCACATCACCCGAGTGAAGTCGGCTGTGAGTAGGGGTGGGTTGTAAAATAATCTAGATTTGCCCAGGCAAATATTTCCTTCGGCTTCACTTATGATGTTACACAAAAGCAAAAGTTACTGAGATTCTTTATCCTTCATGTTTACCAAGATTCTGTTAGCCTCCCCGATGTCTGCGCCTGTAGAATAAAGGAAGCTCGTCACACCGTGCGGTGCTTGGGGCAAGAGAGAAGTGTGTGTTGGGGGAGGGGGACTGCCTGTGGAATGGTTCTTGGGGTTTGAAACAGTCTTTGCTGCCAATGTGATGTTTGCTAACAGACAGTTTGTAAATCAAGTGGAGGAAGAAAATAGGGATTGCCTTTCTAATAAACCTGAAATTACAAATGTGAAAGCAGGGAATACATACTTGTTCAAAAATATATAAGTAAATGAAATAAACCCACAGTATTGGGGAGAATCGCATTTTTAAAATATCTCGATTATTTTGATATGAAAGTTTTATTTCAAAGTTCTTAAAAGTGGTAACTTTTAATGTTCCTGTTAGTGCTGTTGAGTCAATTCTGACTCCCAGCGACCCTGTGGACAGCAGAGCAGAACCCTGCCCGGTCTTTTTGTACCATCCTCTCGCCTTCCAGCGCTCTATCAGACAATTCTCCGCTGCTCTTCACAGGGTTTTCATGGCCAATTTTTTTGGAAGTGGGTGGCCAGGCCCTTCTTTCTAGTCTGTCTTAGTCTGGAGTCTCTGCTGAAACCTGTCCTCCATGGGTGACCCTTCTGGTATTTGAAAAACTGGTGGCACAGCTTTCAGCATCACAGCAACATGCAGCTGCCACAGTATGACAACCGACAGATGGGGTGGTGTGGTTCCCTGACCAGGAAACGAACTCAGGCTGCAGTGGTGAGCACGCTGAATCTTAACCACTAACCCCCAGGGCTGGCGAGTGTTCCTGTGTACTGTGTTCCAAATTTATCTCAATACAGATGAAAACTATGTGTGAAGTATATTCCTTCAAAGAAGAAAAAAAAACTGCCACTGACATTTTACCTTTTATATTTGTAATAGATTTCTTAACACACGTACATATATGTAAATAAAAGTACACTGTCAAAGAGACAGGTTTTTAAGATGTCAACGTGCAGTAGGGATTGAAAAGACGTGATTCTATCCTGGAAAGGACACTGTGCTCAGTCAGACGTTAGTTCTGGCTTGAAAATATATCTCGACTGCAAACTTTGGACCGTAAATTTTCCATGTCTTCTGTTTATGGGGATTATCCAGTTCGCTTCTTGAAAGATAAAGCCTAGAATAGAAAAAAAATCATTACGTTTAATTTTGGGCTAAGAGGAAAGCCATGCAGCCGGGCCCGCTTGTTAGAGCTTTAGAAGAGACCTGGCCACCGTTAGGCTCAGCCCCTTCTCAGAGCCCGTCCTCCCACCTTCTCTAGGGAGACGCAAAGTATCTTAATCCTCAGTAACACAGCAGTAACAACATGTCATCGATTCTTTTAACATTGCCTGTAATGGAGTTAATGACATCTGGGTTTAATAAAATAAGTTTCTATATGTGACAAATCAGCCAGAGAGACTCGATGTGTATTAAAACCCAGTAATAAAATACTGAGTGTCTTTTAAATGATGAAGCTGGCATTTTCAGCTGATTAAGAATCTTGTAACTAATAAAAACAGCTTTACTAGGTAGTATGGAAATTTAAATGTCAAATCTTTAGAAACACATAAGTGAGGAGAAAAGTCATCTTTTTTTTGCCTCTCCTATATGATTATGGTGTTTTAAAGGAAAAAACTGTTCTTAGCAAGAACCACTTTTCAGGAGTAGCATCAAGTGACGTTCTGCCCAGATGTCTATATGAGGGACTTTGTTCCTGTTAGGAATCAAAGTTTATTGTTTGCAAACATCTAGGGAAAAAATTGCTAGAAATTTTCCATTAAATCCAAAGTTCAGTCTATCAGAACCCATTAAATGTGTGTCGTTGTAAGTGTGTAGGCTGGATGTTCAGTTCAGTGTTGCCTCACTGGACTTGTGTGATTAGATGTAGTTCAGGGTTGAAGGAAAGGCTAGGCTTGCATGTAGTGAGAACTATCAATTCATGCCACGTACAGTCACAACCACTTCTTCAAAACTCACCTGCACAATGTTTTGAATATTACTTTCCTTTTGTATTTCATGGTATGGTGATACCAATGATCTGAAATTTTCAGCACCACAAAACATACTCCTTAAAGTGAAGAACTTATAGACTCAGGAATGAGTTTCCAGATATGGTAGAAGATTCTTTGGAATAATAATCTTCAAATCAATTAATTTTTAGAAAAGCTTTCCCAATTTAGTTATTAGAAAATCATTTTAAATGGGAGACTATTAATGATTTTTTTTTAGCTGTCTTTATGGTACTTATTGTGTCTTATAACTTCTGCCATTGATATAAATGAGTCAATCAGCTTTTAAACTAGCTGAAGCCTTGCTAGGTGATGCCTTCTTTTGGAAGAGAATTTGGTGGTGGCCGGTCATCAGTAAATCAACACATACTGAGGACCTGCCATATTCGAGGTACTGAGCAGACTCATATTAAACTTCCATGGGAGGGATTTACCACCACACCCGAGATCTGATTATAATACATTTTAACTTATAATGCAGTCCTATGGTATAGACCTTGAGGATGATGCAACAGGGGGTCTCAAGAATAACCATATTTTTTAAATACTCAGATTAAGATGAGTAAGGCAATGAAGAGTGGTGACTAGAGGACTTTTTGGTTTCTATAAATTGAGCTTATGGTAATCAGCAAAAGACTTGCCATTTCACCTTACACATACATTGAAGATGAAGCCATTTCTACTGGATTATATCATAGCCATACCTGTTTTTCATGAATGATGTATGAAACCAGAAGAAAAACGGGCATTTGTCATAGTACTTAGGAATATTCTAAAAAGACATGGTTTAAAAATAAAAGGTTATTTTTCATAGTAAAATTGATACCAAGAACTAATCATTCCAAAGTGATTAAAATTCCTTCCTTTATTCTTGTTTATCAAACAATTGTAGCCATTAAATATGCAGCACTTACAGTCTTTAACATTACACTTAACACACAAAGGAGAAGGCTTTAAGAGACGGCTCTTTTTTTTTTTTTTTTTTGAGGAAGATCAGCCCTGAGCTAACATCCGCCACCAATCCTCCTCTTTTTGCTGAGGAAGACTGGCCCTGAGCTAACATCTGTGCCCATCTTCCTCTACTTTATATGCGGGACCCCTACCACAGCATGGCTTGTCAAGCGGTGCCATGTCCGCACCCGGGATCCGAACCGGTGAACCCTGGGCCGTCCAAGCGGAATGTACGAACTTAACTGCTGTGCCACTGGGCCGGCCCGAGACTGCTGTTCTTTTGCTGTTTCTACCAAAAATTTCAAGGAAATCTATTTTTTCTGTGATAGGTATTTATAAATGTAGACAGTGGTCTTTTAATCTGGTTTAGATAGTGCTAAACAGAATCTACTAAGGATCTATGATTATTTATGCCCAAATATATTGTCCATTTCTACAAGGAGCAGCTGCATTGGATAATTAACCGTCATTATTGATGATGATAAAAATACCTAAATTTTTTGAAAGTGCTTTCATCTCATGGCCCTGGAAAATCACAAAGGCCAGGTATTACTAATGTCCCCTGGGTCAATGCCGTTACACCAGTGCTTCTGCTTGGTGTAGAGACCACTGATAGAGAATCCAAACTGGTCCATTATTCAAGGGGTAACCATCCACTGTGGGAACAATCCAGGTCACTTGCTTCAACATATTTACCATTTCAGTACTTAACAGATTCTCTCCCAACAGGGAGCAAGCAGCAGCTGAAGGAAGGCACAGGAAATAAGTTTTAAATTGATCAGCATATTTACTTATTGGCAGTTCTCTTTGGTGATTTAATAGGAAGATGAAACTACTGAGGCTTAGAAATTTGTTATATACAGAATAATACACATTTTTTTTGAGGAAGATTAGCTCTGAGCTAACATCTACTGCCAATCCTCCTCTTTTTGCTGAGGAACTGGCCCTGAGCTAACATCCGTGCCCATCTTCCTCTACTTTATATGTGGGACGGCTGCCACAACAGGGCTTGCTGAGCGGTGCCATGTCCGCACCCGGAATCCGACGGTGAACACCGGGCCGCCGAAGCAGAACGAGCGAACTTAACTGCTGCACCACCAGGCTGGCCCTACTCACACATTTTATGACTATCAATATAAACTATATACGTGATATTCAGAGTAATGACAATGGCAGACGTTCAGTTTTTCATAAAGTAAATATTAGATTAAAACTACCATTTACAATGTATTATAAATCAATTCAGAGGAAAATAAAATCTCCCTCACTTTAAAGTATTTTGTAAATTATGGGGAGTGATGAATTTTTTTTTTTTTTAGTTTGGCACAAGCTAGTGTTATTTTTTTATTTTTTTAATTTTTATTTTTTTCGGATGTACATCATATTTCAAATTCTGTATACATTACATCATGTTCACCACCCGAACACTAATTATAGTGCATCCCCTTGGGGAGTGATGTATTTTAAAGATACAAAACAAAAATGTGATCACTGCTATAGAGTAAAACATACCTTTGTTGTTTTAACATCTTGGTTTTTGTATTTTTTTCTTATTTGAAAGTTAATCCATGCAAATTGTATAGAATTTAGAAAAAACAAATGAGCAAGAGAATTTTAAAATTACATATGCTTTTCTTTTAAAAAAAAATTATAGATCTGACTTGTTGCTTTTCTTTTCTCCCTCTCCCTGGCTAGGGATTGACATCTCCTATCATCTCCCTTATTGGGAATTGTAGCAAAGGAAATCCCAAACCAGAATCAAAGACCAGACAAGAATAATGGCATAGGTTGTTTCTTGATTACTCACGGAGGAAGAGAAAAATTGCACTTTCACGTCGTCATACAGAGGTGGACAGTTAACTGGAGTAATTATCACTCTGTCTGTTTCCACATCATGATGTATCTGTGAATGAATACATGGAGTTCAGAACTATAAACCTAGCTAATAATGAGATAATGAGTAGAACAGCGAAGTTCACGTTCACTTATTGAGGCTTCCTATATTTATTGAGTACTCTTGGTCTCATAGCCCAATCACATGTATATCTACACGTTAATCATTATTTCTATAAAGTTGCAATACTGTTGTTTACATTTTTGAAAGGCCAACATATCTGAGGGTTATGGTGGGGCACTGTTGAAAAGCAAGTATTCAATTTTCTATTAGAGGTTTACCCAGTAAACTTTACTGTTGAATGTGTGTCACTCAATTTTCATATATTAGGAACATGCTAAGAAGCTCAATTTTAAAGTTGATATTCACATTCAAAAAGCAATGCATAATTGGTCACGTTCTATCCAAAATGTTGTGATTGCTGATGGGATCATAGGCCTTGTTCCTAGCAGACTGCTGGATGGAGTGGCCAAAGATATGTCAAGTTTCTGGAATGAGCAACTTTGAAGCTATTCTGAATATTTCTGTTATTGCTTCATCCTTGTATGATAGTGGCACCACAGTGAGAAAGGTCTATACTAGACCTTGTGAAAAATACAGAAGAAGGTGCAGACTCAGTTGATGCTTCAGGGAGCTATACACATAAGCAACAATAGTAGCATGGCATATAATGACGTGTCAAGTTGTATGATGAAGACTGAGTGTGCTGTTGTGTGCTTCAGGGGAGGTTAACCAGAGGTATAGAATGAGAAAGCTTCACTAAGGGGGTAGAAATTGAGTTGGGCGTGGAAGGACTTGTATAAATGAAGAAGAGCATTGAAAAGATAATCCAGTTCAGGCAGGAGGCAGCTGGGGGTGGGGGATGGGGCCAGAAAGGGGAAGGGGGAGGAAAGACCAACAAAAATATGAATCAGACATTATTGTGTTCCAAAGGCCAAAGGGGACCCAGTCTACTTGGAGTGGAGACTGCAGGTCAAGTTATGATGGAAATAAGCTCAGGTATGATAGGGCTGTATCTTGAGAGTTGAAGAGCCAGGGAAATAAGAAGGAAGTTGTTGAAGAATATGGTGGGGCATTTCCTTTGTGACAAAGTGGCCTGATAATTATCACATATAACATTTATTTAGTGATTAATAGCTCACAAAGCAACTTCAACTATATTATGTAATTTAATCCTCACAACACTTGAGATGTAATCTTTATTTTACAGATAAGAATACTGAGCCAAATATAGTAACTGGCTTTGACCATGGGCACGCAGTTTGTCTTCTGCTCTACCTATAAGCTTTTCACAATGAGAGCAGTATTTCAGGATGCATATTGCAGGATCCTATATACTGCATTATAAGGAGAAAGAAAAGGTAAGGAGATGATTGTAGAAATCTAGGCGTGAGCAAATGAGGTCCTAGACTAGGTGGTAGCAATGGGAACAGAAAGGAAGGGAGAGAGTGAAGAGAGATTTCAAAGGTATAATCAGCGGGAATTGGTGACTAACTGAATATAGGGGGCCAAGGCAAAGAGAGAACCAGAGATAATACCAAATTTGAAGGCCTGAGCGAGAGAATGCTGGTGTCATTTGCAGAAGCAGAGGAAAAGCTCATTTGATAAATACGGATTGACAAATGTGTTTGAATTGTTAGGGCAGAGACTGTCCATGTTGTAGCTCCAGTATCTATCACACAGTGGGTGCTCATAAATATATTGAGTGAATGAAAGAAAAAAATTATAGTTTAAGCCTGGGGGATGGATGAACAGAACCAACAATAGAGTATGTGTGGAGAGAAGAGCAGAAAGCCAAGGATCAGGCCTCGGTGAGTGCCCTCAGTTGGGAGGGGGGCACAAAAAGAAGGGAAAGGAGTGCTGTTGGAGAGGTAATAGTAGAACTAGAGACAAAAGCCTGAGAATTTTAAAAGTTAATTTTTCTTAGACCCATTAAGGAAGCTTGCTTATTGCTTCAGAAAAGGTCCATAGTCTTAGGCATTTCTCCAACATGTAAGAAAACATTGACTACCAGCTCCCATTGCTTTGGGTAAAGAGATTCCTCTTGCATTGTTTCTCACAGAGCAGTTCCATGGGACATCTGAGTTAGAATGACTTGGGACATCACTAAGTCTAGAGATTCCTGGGCCCCATTCCAAATTTCCTGAATTATACTTTTGGGGTGCAACCTAGGAATCTGCATCTTACAAGCTCCTAGGTGATTTTCATGCACACTAAAATTTCACAATCAGTGCCATCCAATAAAAGGACCATGAGGCAGCATCCCACAAAGCACAACCAGAAGAATCTACAACTAGAATATACACCTACGTACTGGCAGGGGGTGGGGGAGAGGCCTTTGGGGAGAAGAAGAAGAAAAAACAAATAAGATTGGCAACAGATATTAACTCAGGTGCGAATCTTAAAAAAAAAAAAAAACCAAAAGGATTCCTTTAAAAAGAAAAAATACTCTGGTAGATTCCTGGGAAACTGCTTGACATTTATGGAAAAATGAAAGACAATGCAACACTCTGAACTGAAAATATATTCTGGAAAATGCCCTGAAAAAACTAGTTTGAACAGTGAGTTTAATTTAGCTCTGACTAGGGACACTCAGTCGGATGGTAACCAGAAAGCAACTTGGCCTCTCTTTGTGGTGAGCACTGGTCTGGCGAGGTCAAGATGCTGATTTGACATTGAGATTGAGACAAATACCAGAATTTTCAGTTCACGTGCTTTCTCTTACCCTACAGTTCTTGGAAGCAGCACAGACAAAGACAATCCTTTTACGCATTATTATTTGTACTTTCAGATCACGTCCATTTCCATTTCCAACACCTGAATGAAATTAAAAAGTTAGGCTGGTTAGAGCAAAGATCAAAATGTCTCCCCAATTAAAATTATGGATTAAAACGAGAAAAGATTATCCCAGCTAACAACGTGTCAATATAGAAACATTTGGGACATGCATAGATTTTGTCTTTGAAGGACAAGGCTTTAAGCCCAAATCTGTCTCCTAAAGCAGACATTATAAGGCTGGAGAAAAATAAAAAGTCATATAGGTCAGCTTCTAAGACTTAGAATCTCATCTTTTCATCTTTCTAAGAAAAAAAAATAGAAAAGGTGACTTGCAACCTTCCTTGTTAATGTGTTTCTTTCTTCAGACTTCTAATCATGATGTTTCTTAACAAATTTAAGTCCAGTTCTTAGCGCAGTCTCTGAAAATATCGAATAGCTGTATCCAAACATTTCTACGGTGCTCAGGATGTATTTACAGACAGATGGTTTCTTGCTCCTTTTTCAATTCCAATGGCCCACTTCCCTTAGCATTTCCTCCAAGGGCTGGTTTCTCAAGCCTCCAATTAATTTTTATTGTTTTCCTTTCAACCCTGCATATTTCACTTAAATATGCATGGAACTAAAGGTACAAAACTAAAACAAATATTCAAATAAAGTCATATACTAATCATTCTTTTTTTTTTTTTCCAAGGAAGATTAGCCCTGAGCTAACTACTGCCAGTCCTCCTCTTTTTTGCTGAGGAACGCTGGTCCTGAGCTAACATGCATGCCCATCTTCCTCTACTTTATATGTGGGACGCCTACCACAGCATGGCGTGCCAAGCGGTGCCATGTCCACACCCAGGATCCGAACCGGCGAACCCTGGGCCGCTAAGAAGCGGAACATGTGCACTTAACTGCTGCGCCACCAGGCCCCCCCATATACTAATCATTCTTGATTGTTCATCTTATATTATGTTTGTGTTGCTTTCTCTAATACCGTATTATTTTTTTTCATGTTTTTTTATAGCCTTTTTTTTTTTTTTAAGATTTTATTTTTTTCCTTTTTCTCCCCAAAGCCCCCCGGTACATAGTTGTATATTCTTTGTTGTGGGTCCTTCTAGTTGTGGCATGTGGGACGCCGCCTCAGCGTGGTTTGATGAGCAGTGCCATGTCCATGCCCAGGATTCAGACCAACGAAACCCTGGGCCGCCTGCAGCGGAGCATGCGAAGTTAACCACTCGGCCACGGGGCCAGCCCCAAATACTGTATTATTGATTTGTCATTAGGAATCATGGTTTCTTTGCCTCAGCTCCCTCTGTCCTATTCCAGTTGCAAATCTTCTTCCTACTGATGTCTACCAGAGATCAGTAAAATGTAGAACTAAACTAAGTCAAATGCTTATCACATGACAAGAAAAGGGCATTGATTTATAAGCTTAAATTAATTCTCACACCTTTAAAATTTTTTAAATAATTGAAGTATACTTACATGACTTAAAAATAAAAGGTAAAACAGATGAAGTGAAAAGTCTCTGTCTCACCCATCTTCCCGTTTAGTTCTCCAGCCCCAAATAGATAATCGCTACTATTAGTTTCTTGCTTTTCATGCATACATAATCAAATATGAATATATATTCTCCCAGAGAATTTTATGTGTACACACACACAAATATGAATCCACATTACTGCCCCCTTTTGTCTTACAGAAATTGTTGCATACCATAGTACTGTCCTGTACCTTGCATTTTTTTAACACACATTAAAAATTTTATTTAACTCCTTAATTAATAAGGAACCAGTAAAATGTTACAGCTGGTTCAAAGTACTGCACATTTATAGGCAAATAAGGAATGATGAATTTACAGATATAAAACTGTCAACAATCAATCACTTTTCACTGAACACAACTAATTTGCATTTCTATGTACAAAAATTATTTGCATTATTATCAGTTTTCTACAACTTACAGAGTTGTAGAATAGCTTAAAGACCATGAGAGGTGGAGGGAACCACGGAAGGGCACCCTAGACAAGACACTGCCTGTTTCAAAGTCTTCCACACTTTTTCCTGACAGTCTCCCATCCCCTTTCTGTTGTGATCAAAACAATCTGAAAGGAAGATTATTATTCCAAAAGAAGGCTGGTGTCATTAGGTTTGGCCTGATGATTTACATGGTGCAGCAAGAATTTTAACTTCCCATAGAGGCCTTCTTAAGTTGGCCCCACAAGCCTAGACCCACATTGTACTGAACAGCTGCTAAGGTCACAACTTTCTATCTGGAAGTCTTCATGAGGAATCTCAAATTGGACTTTTAAAATCCTCTATTTTATGTTAGCCCGAGATTAGGAAACCAAATGCATGAAATTCTCCATTTTTCACCTGCAGTACTTAAAAATTTGGGTTAGTTCCTCTGTTCACCACATCTGCACCTTATGGTTTTACTAAATGTCTCCACAGAGTTTAAATAAAATTCAAGATATTAAGAGAGAGGTCACAGTCTTAGGATACAATATCAGACTGGAACAACATATGAAATTCTAGAACTTATTAAAAACATTTCTAAGCTTAGGATTTTGAGAAACTAATCTTATTCTCATTGTTCATATTAGAGAAATGCATTAAAACTCCATTAAACTAGGAGGCCGCCCCGTGGCCGGGCAGTTCAGTCCGCGCGCTCCGCTGCCGCGGCCCAGGGTTTCGCTGGTTCAGATCCTGGGTGTGGACATGGCACTGCTCGTCAGGCCACGTTGAGGCGGCGTCCCACATGCCACAACTAGAAGGATGTGCAACGAAGATATATAGCTGTCTACCGGGGGGATTGGGGAAGATAAAGCAGAAAAAAAAAAAAAAAGATTGGCAACAGCTCAGGTGCCGATCTTTAAAAAAAACTCCATTAGACTAAATGCCTGTTTGCCTGTTTTGAATAGTTTAATACTCACAGAAGTTTGTATAGATACTGTTATTCCCATTGTTAACAAAGAGGAAACTGAGGCAGAGTGTGCACTCAGGTACCATACAGGCTCTCACACCATCCAGTTGGTCTATAGTTGGGTTTAAATTTCTTAGAGGAAGAAACTGCTCCAACAGCCAACTGTGTTGCCTCTCACTCTGTGGAATAAAGCAGCCTTGCAGTCTAGTGTGCAGGGCCCCACTGAGTGTGGGAAGGAAGGGGAGCAAAGCGCTTCTGACCTCTACTGGGCAGCCTCCTGCTAGAACAGGCTATGTTTCTAGGCTTTGCCTGCATGATGCTTGCTTGAAAATCTAGACCAAAATTTCCCACAGAAACAATGCTACTAGGTTGAAGTTGGTTTCAGAAGCCAGAAACCTACATAATCTGTTTGTGGTAATCCACCAAAATTCCTCACCACCACCTCTTGGTGATGGTGATATGGGTGGGTGTGTGTGCATGGAGGAGGTATGTAAATAATTTGAAAAAAGCATTTTATATTTTAACAACTGTAATCTATCTTTTCAACTATGTAGTTTATATATATTTATTTAAAGATTCTTTTATCTGTAAATGATTGGATGAAATGTTAAAAAAAATAAATATCTAGATCTTACTTTGTGTGACTCTTCAGAAGGCTGAAAACACTAGGCTGTCTGGGTGGATACCAATGCTCTGGCACCATTCCACCCATGAGAGGTCCAGCACTCAGCACCTCCTCATGGTCTACAATCTGGCTGTTGCTTTAGGGATCAGAAGCCTCACCCCCTGCTGCACCTCTGGCAGTGAGAGTGAGGCCCTATCCCCTTTCTGCTGAGACATCCCTGCCTTCCCACCTCCTGGAGGTGAGCTGTGCAGGAAAGAGAGGTGAGTGATGGAGAAATAGAGACATGGGACTTGAGGCCAGTTCCTCTCCCTTCCTTCCTTTCTGTTCTTTCTCAAGTTCCAGAGATGGACGATCTGACCAATTTTCCTGCCTCCCTGGGCACTGGTGGATCCCAGTCTCTCTCCATCATTCTTGAAGCAGGCAAACATCAATTCTTTTGAAGCTTATAAGGATTTTTACTCCTGGTAATAATCAGTAACAGTTGGGGCGTTGAAAGACACCCCATACAGCCCAGGTTTCTCTCAACCCTTTCCAGGCTCATGTGGATTCAGGTAGGGAAGATCTAAGCACTGTCCCCTCAAGAAGCTTTCCCTGACCCCCAGGCTGGGTGGGGCCCAGACTCTGTGTGCTCCCAACACTGTGGTCAGCTCTTTATCTTCGTACTCATTCCGCCCCTCTGCTAACCACCCAGCGACTCCTTAAGGGCAGAGAAACACTAGCATGGGGCTGGCCCAAAGCAGGTATTCGGTAGTTATTTGTAAAAAGAATTTGTGGCAACAAAATTCATTTGCTGTTTGGGCATTTAAGACATCTTGATGGAGCTGCTGAGAGTGAGGGGGCTACAGGTGGAGGAGGGAGGGCAAAAGGAGAGACCAGGGTGGTGAGAAAACAAAGGGTCTCTGAAAGGAGTAGGTGAGAAAATGGTAGAGATGCTGCTGCCAAGACCACCCCTGAACTAGAGGTGGGTATGAGAGAGAAGTGGTCTCCAGGGCTCACAGGCCCTTCCTCTCTTCTGCATCAGAGGTTGCACTCTGAAAAGTCCACCTGGGCTGAGACCAGAGCAGCAATAAGAACAAGAGAAAAGGGAAGGGGATGGACCCCCCAAAGTGGTGATGGGAGAGGAACGGAGAAGATGTCTAAGGGTTGCTAATATGACCACAGCACTGCTAGGCCAATAGGAAATTCCAGGGGGAGGGGTTCATATGTGAGGATACATAAAAAGACAACTGTGAGTTGGGATTGTCTGTTTTATATAACCATAAGGGAAACTCTCTCGAATAGTAAGAACACTGGCCTTCCTGCCCAATTTTCCAATTATACTAAAGCACTTACCATGAATTGAATGAACAATAATTTTTTTTATCATAAGTATCCTTCTTGGAGGAAGATTCATATTGTAGATATTTTTCACAGCTGCAAAGTATCCAACATACCTATTCTGCAAAACAACAGAAGCCTCAGTTTAAGTGGAGATGAAAAGTCTAAAGTCAGCATTCCTGATTTTTTTTCTATACATAGAACTTGTTAAGGAGAGTAATTAATTAAGGAAACATTTATTGGATGACATTATATGAATCTACATACATGCCATTATAGGCGTTTTTATATATGTTGCCTCACGACTGAATATCTACCTTAAAAAAAGATACTGAACTAAGTGCTGTGGGGAAGGAACAAGAAAGGAGCCAGGTGTTGCTTATAGGCTGCTATGACTGAGAGGTTGACCAACCAGAACCAACAAAGCAGTTTCAACAACATTACAGTGAGATGCAGCTAACTGCAACTGTGAAAAAGGTCGATCCAAGGGTAGAAGCTTGACTGTGACGGAGTTAAAGGAAGGCTTGTGGTTTGGTGGAGAGTCGCCTCCTAGGCATGAGAGAACGGCAGATGTGAAAACTCAAGAGGAAGACTTCTCTAGGCCAGTGGTAGATACATATTCTTCTCTCGTTCCTTCACTTTGCATTTCCCCAATTCTATTTTCAAGGAAGCCCTGTCCTTTTTAGTCTAGTTCTTCTCCTGTGGCAGGCTGCTCACAAGGGCTCTCTCCTTGAATCTTTCTTCAAGAAGCTGAAGAGTTCAGGTACTGAATCAACTGGACTTAAAAGTTCGCGGACTCTTCTGCACCCAATGAGAAGTGTTAAATTAACTGCCATACTTTGCATTGGAAAGGGCCAGTCAAGGGAAGCGCTCTTGCAATTTCTTAACTCAGAGGTGGATGAAATGTAGTCTGTAGAATGGCCCACAATGCAGGGTCAGAATTTGATGGTATCTCAGAATTACCTCCCCACATGGAGGGAACTCTGTCCTGGGGCTTTGCCAACACAGCTCGGAAACCTGGGGCCGGGTCCTTGTATTGCTCTCCCAGTGAATCAGAAAAGATTCAGTTGTAGCCTAGGGAGTGCCAGTTCTGGACCAAAGTTAGAGAAACTGTGCATGACTACAGAAGAAATGGGGAAGGGAATCTGTACAGCGAGAGTCCTTGAAGGAGTTACATCTAGCGTCCCCTTGGCTTCTGCCACTAGATTCTTGATCTTTCATTAAAGGATGTAACCCATCATGGCCCTAAAGCTGCTCTTACTCTCACTCTTCCTTCTCCTTCAGCCTAAAACAACAGGGTTTGTAACAGAAGTTAATAAGACAAGCATCTATTTAGTAAGCATTCACTACAAACAAAGGAGATACTATAAGAGGTGCTTTGGGATGCCAAGGTTGGGAAGATGGGTAAGACATGGGCCTTGTCTGCAAAAGGGGCAGAGAAGTCGCCACTTCAAATAGCTAGAGAATAATATAAAGTCACTTAGTCCCTAAAAGAAACACAAAGGGATATAAAAACTGAAAAAGCAAGAGACTACATCAGGCTGGGAAGAGAAAAGGACTCCAGGAAAAAGGGTCCACATGAGCAACAGCATGTGGGTATAAAGTGGTACCAGGCTGAGAAACAGCAAATGGTCCAAACGTGTTAGAGCGTAGGACATGTGAATGTACGTTATGGAAGAAATGGTTGGAAAAATAAGATCTTGATGCCAGATTAAAATGTTTATATTTGTTGCCCTTGGCAGAGGGGAGCCATTATGGATTTTGAGCATGGAAATGTCATGATTAGAGCTGGGCTTCAGTAAGTTCAAGTATTACTTTTAGCCTATAGCTTATTACTATCTTTTTTTTTTCTTGGGTGTGGCAGAAAAGTATCAGCGGATAAGGCTGAGTTCTTTTGCCCCAAACTAAACTTCTAGAGCCAGCAGTTACTAAATTTCCAGAGCCAGCTAACAAGGCCAAGGTTATCTATTCAGCTCCCATCACTTCATTCAAAGAAAACTTTCTTTCACAGCCGCATCCACATCTACTTAACAATTGCCAACCAACTCTCACTTCGGTTTGAGAGGCAATATAGAAAAGGCAAAAACAGATGAGATGCTGTGCAGAGGATGGGAAATAATGGGCTTCAGAGTCTGACAGATCTAGACTTGAGTTCTTGGTTCAAAAAAATTTCACTGAACTTCAATGTTCTAATCTGTAAAATGGGAATCACAATGGTGCCCTCTCATGGAGTTATTGAGAGTATTAAAGGAGATAATGAATACAAAGCACTTAGCCTGGTTCAACAAAGTCTAGTATGTTGTAAACTCTATAGGATAAATGTCCAAGTTCCTTCAATAAACAAAGTACAAGGAATAAAGAAGAGAGATGGAAAACCTATAAACTAAAAGAGACTTAACAGACAAAGAAACCAAATGAAATGTGTGGCCCTTGTTTAGACCCTGATTGAAACAAACTAAATTTAAAAAAAGATTTAAAGATAATTGTGGAAATTTAAACATGGAGTAGACATTTGAAATTATTAAGATATTATTAAGGTATAATATTCTTAGATATGATAAATGGTTTTAAGGGTTTTTTAAAGAGTCTTTATGTTAGATGTCACACTAAAATATCTGTTGGATAAAATGATCTGATGTCTGGGATTTCCTTCAAAATAATCCAGGTATAGAGAAAGGATGGAGAGTGAGTGTGTGTGTGTGCACACGTGCGAGGAGAATGGGGAGAGAATGGATGAAACATGGTTGGCTACATGATGAAATGATTGTTGAAGTGGTGAGGTGACTGTAAGGAATTTATTATATGATTGTCTTGACTCTTTGTGTGTGTGTGAGTAAGTTTCACCCTGAGCTAACATCCATTGCCAATCTTGCTCTTTTTTTTTGCTTGAGGAAGATTGTCCCTGAGCTAACATCTGTGCCAATCACCCTCTACTTTGTATGTGGGATGCCTCCAAAGCATGGCTGATGAATGGAGTAGGTCTGCACCTGGGATCTGAACCTGCAAACCCTGGGCTGCAGAAACAGAATGTGTGGAACTTTAATCACTTGGCCATAGGCCGGCCCTGTCTTGACTTCTTATATTTGAAAAAGTCCACAATAAAATGTTTTCAAAAGGAAAAAATAGGGTAATAGCATATATTTCACATGGGTTGTCTGAATATTAAATGAGCTAATATATGTAAAAGTACAATAGTGACTGGTATATAATGGGTTTTTGAAAAATGTTAATTTCCTCTTTTCTCTCTCTTTAAAAACACAGCCTCCCCATCTCTCTTTCTCTCTCTCTCTCTCTCACACACACACATGTGTGCACATACACACTTGTGATGTTCTGCAAGGGCTGAATTGTCCCAGTAGGGGTTTGTGAAAGACTCAGTTCCTTTCTGCAGGGAAATAAAAGGCTGATGACTTTAGATATTTTCAGAGGTCTGGAACCTTAGAATTGGACCTTCCTACTTTGGGAGGGGAATCAACTCCTGAATTCTGTAAACAATAACCAATATAAAATGGAAAGCAGGATGCTCTGGGGAGAACTCAGTGCTTGCAAAGCACAGGCATGCCATAGGCATGGCTCTCGGGCCCTGGGAAGGATCCAGGCCTGTCACGGGGCACCCAAGTGCTGCTACCTGATCACCAAAGGAGAAAAGTCTAAATGAAACTAAGTAATAGGCACCAATCTTAACCAAATTCCCCAAAGAACCCACCTTTTTTTAAAAAGAAACTTACCTGGGAAGGAGTTTCTACTCCCTGAAATTTAGAGCTGCTGGTTTTATCTGTTCGTCGTTCTCCAAAATAATAAAGGCTCTCCTATAGAAAAGGGGACAATCCAATCATGGCTCATTTTCACTTTCCTTTCCTATATAAGGTATTCTTAAAGTTTCCAAGGCACATTATTTCCTTAAATCAGTGGTCTTTGGGCAGAGGCTATCCAATATAACAAAACTAAGAAGGCAACATGAAGGTCTGCTCTCATCCAAAGGTTGATAAAGACATGGAGTTTCAGAGTTGGAAAGACCTTAGAGATCATCTGGTCCTTCTTCCTACCTTTCCATTTTACAAATAGGGAAGATTGAGACCAAAAGAAAACCAAGTGACCTGTCACGGAGACGTATGCAGCCAGTTGAGAGAGCACAGGCCCAGAGCATAGGTCTCTGGCTCTCAGTCTAGGGCTCTGGGTCAATGGCTTTTGATCTTTTTATTTTTTTATTTATTTTATTTATTTTTTTTTGAGGAAGATTAGCCCTGAGCTAACTACTGCCAGTCCTCCTCTTTTTGCTGAGGAAGACTGGCCCTGAGCTCACATCTGGGCCCATCTTCCTCTACTTTATATGTGGGACGCCTACCACAACATGGCTTGCCAAGCGGTGCCATGTCCGCAGCTGGGATCCGAACCGGCAAACTCCGGGCCGCCAAAGTGGAACTGTGCCACTGGGCCGGCCCTGATCTTTTTATTTTTAAAGCTACAATCTACATTAATAAACCTAGGACACACACACACACACACCCCTGAAACAAAAGTTTCACAAAATAATACTACCATTTGACATTTTCTATTTAATCTATTTTATTTTATTAAAAAACATGCTGGTCACAACCCAATAAGTTGATTTACAACTCACTGATAGATCATGATCCGTAGTTTGAAAAACACTGTCCTAGAACATCCATTTTATAATTTGTGTGTCTCAAATTAGAAAAAAAGAAGATGGTGGAATTAGAGTGCTGGGCATTGTGCATAACCCACAGCTCCTCTTATCTGGACTGGCGGCCAAACGAGGAGCAGAGCTGCTGAGAGTGTGTCCTTTAAGTGGTAACCTCTCAGCAAGATCATGGCAGAAAAAAGACTGACGACCCTACTTAAAGACGTAGAAACAGCCCACTCTGTCTTCTCACAAATTTCTAGAGGGCACAGACCCCACATATACTGAGTACGCAAAGATAATAAATATTCGGGCAAGACTTTGCTCTGAGTTGAAAAATGATACCGTCTATCTTCCTAGCACTTCTGAGGATGTTTAAGGTCCTTTGGAGAATTTACCTCATCAATCTTGGTACTATTCTTGTGAGGAAGGAAGAATTCTGCAGTTGGTGGGAGTAACAGCAGATCTGGGACTAGGGGAGGCGAGTAAAACATCTAGATTGCTGAGTATTTGTACAATTGCATAACTTGGACCTTACTCATCTCATCTCAATCCTGCCCCTATTGAGTCCTGTTTCTATTTAAAATGTTGCTATTGTATACATCATGGAGTTTTTGCATTAATTTTTATTTTTGAAAGTATTGAATTAGAATATTGTTTATCTTAATTACTAAAATTTTTGGCATTCCCTTAATTTTTGTGCCCAAGGTGAGTGTGTCACTGACATCACCCTCATCTTGGCCCAGAGTAAGAGGTACCTAGGTTAGTTACTAACTAGAGCAAGTTAAACAAGGATGTATTAAAACCAAGCTTTCTAATAACCACCTCTCCAATTACATTTTCATAAGTACCATGACTCAAAGGATCATCTTAACATCCTACCAGTAAGGTTTCAGAACTAGCGAATTCAATCAGCACAGGACAGAGTTGATAGTAACATCTTTCATACCTCTGCAGTTACAAATATTTCACAGGCAATCAGGCAGGCACAAACCATAGTACCAGTCCGTCCTGGAAAAGAAAACAGTTCGTGAACCAATGTTCATGATAATACTTGGTATAAAAATACTCTTAGAAATATCCTAAGAGTTCATTTTGGATTGATTTTCTTTCACTCTGAAAGTGCTTGTTCAAAATATTTCAATTCAGAAATAGTCAAAGCTGTTTCACTGCTCAGAGGTTCCACCTGGAATTCTGCCCTAACTCTGTGCATGAACGCACATGGGCACGCGTATGCCGTTCTTGAGTTACTGCTGCTGGGGGCTGCAGTAATAGGCAGAAGCAATCAGCTCTGCTCTAGGACTCCAAAGCTAAAGAGCTGCTTACCAATTAAGACCTAATTACATACCCTGTTTTTCTAACTAAAAGTACCTATAAAAGATAAAACATGGTCAGAACCCAAAACACTATCGAGTATTTGAATACCCTTTACTCCTTACATTTTCATTAGAGTTTTTAAGTGTGTTACAAAACATATATGAAAGCAAAAAGAGTAGTATAATGAACCCCCATATACCTGTTTCCCAGATTCTATAATTATCATGTTATATTGCTGTACTTGTTTAATTTCTCTTCCTTCTTCCTTCCTTTCTTCCCTCTCTCCCTCTTTCTCTCTCTTTCCTCTATAGCATTGTAAAGCAAACCCTTGATTTCATGTCATTTCATTCTCGAAGTCTCTTATGTTTTATTCCAATTGATATTTTTGTCCTGCCATACAAAATCTGAGTTTAAAAAACATGTTACTTTTATTTTTACGATGATCTGTAGCTTTTGTCTTAGCCAGTATATGCTGAACTTATTTTATGTAATTCCAAACTTACTCTTCTAACTTGAGATGCACTCTATTTTCTAGTCCTTTTTTGTTTGTTTGTTTAATGGACTACTAAACTTATTTTGCAACCCATAGTTTGAAAAACACTATTCTAAGCCAAGTGCTTCCAAAGAGGACTTTGTACCACCGTCTGCTATTACAAATAAAAGCTTCTTGCTAAAGGAAGCTACTGACCATTAACAACCTGGCTCTCAGTTGTATAGACTGTTAACATTTCAATTTTCAAGGACATTTCTGGTCTCTATAACTCTGATATTTTCCCATTTGAAGAAAACTTTTGCAGATTCATGTCCTTGTGACTGTAGACAAGTACAAGCACAGACAAAGTAGATGCTCTCTCATCCAGTCAAGTCGTGTACAGCGGGGAATCGTAAAAATGATACATACTTGCCTCCAATATTTTATTTTAACTTAAAACATAAATGTACATTCATTCACTAAACTTCTGATATTGGACCAAGGTTTTAACATTTTGAGTGCCCCCAACTGGAGTTTTTTCTTGGAAAGGCCAGACTCATGGTATAAACCATTGCCTCATCCATATTTCTAGCTTCAGATTCTTCCGAGCAATCTAAGTGCAGGATCCTTCTAGATTTTACTACTGGAATTTTTCTCCCAATGTTTTACATTAGTCGTACTTGCATTTAATTCAGCTGCAATTTTGGTTGTAGGCAGTCAGCTTCATTGAATCTTCTTGAAACATTCAACTTAGGTTTCATAAAATTGTAACTCTCTCTGTTCACTCTGACATTTTACAGATCTACATAATATTTGATTATTTGACATAAGTATAATAACAAGTAGAACTGGCAGACACTGGTGGAAGCAGAAACACATAGGCATACTAAAAAGAAGCATACTAGCTACAAGTTTTCAACATGCCAATGGACACCAATAGGTGTGTTTATGGAGGGGATGGAGAACATGAAATAATCCACCAAGTTGGTCAGATGGAAGTCGTAAGAGAGCTTTTGTTATCCTGAAGTCGGCAAAAGCATCTTGCACCTCTAAATATAATACAATTTTTGGCTTTCATAATGATAACAACTAACATTTGGGTAATGCTTTACAGATCTCATATAATCTTTACAACACCTCAGTGAGGTAAACAACCTGGCATAAAGAAACTGAGGTTCTGTAAGTTTAAGAAACTTTCACATAGTCAAATAGCTAGATACCTTAATGCCAGCTTATATGACCTTTTGCAACAATCCTTAAACTTTATTCTTTCTCAAGTGGTGTCCATCACCCTTCCTCACAATGCAGATCTTATATTTCAAGTTCTTGAATCTATAACCAGAGCACTGAGGTGATTTTCCAGACACCAAGAGTGGTAGCTCTATGTATTATGTATATATGTATGTATGTATGTACGTGTGTGTGTGTGTGTGTATCCCTTAGAGTTGTTTAAAGCATTTAACATGTAACTGAAGCAATTTCTCATTCAAGATTTTCAGACCAAAATAGCCTTTTGTCAGTTTGACTGCCTTGCTTGATACAATGAATGTCTCAAATGAAAATGTACTTTGTAGCATCCATTAAAAAAGACTTTGAAAGAGCTAGAGACGCTTAAACATTCACTCCTATTATTTAAATAAAAATATGTTCATTGTATATCTACTAGAAAAAGACTCAGGAAAGATAAGTCTGCTGCTAAAAACTGATAGCATACCAGTTGAAGGATAACAATAATGGCCAATATTATCAAGCCATTGATACTTCTTTCAGATAGATAATTTTCACATTTCATTTAATCTCTAAAATAGGACCATGAGGTTGGAACTGTCATCATCCACATTATACTTATTAGAAAACTAAAGCATGGAGAATTTAAGTAATTTACTCAATGCCGCAAAATTCTTTAACGGCATAGTTGGGATTTAAACCTAGATCTTTCATTTCAAAGCCTGTGCTTTTAATCATTATGTTTTGATAACTGCAACTTTTCAATTTCTTTTCTTTTTTTTTAGTCTCTCAACCGGGAAAAAAAATCCAATTGAAAAGGATAGACTAAACATTGGTAAAAGACATGTATAAAAGATAGCTGATGAAGCTGTGAGAGAGTTCTCAGTTAATCTAGTCCTTGGGCCCAGTGGAATTATTTTCCAGAAAACTTAGAATTCCTGACTGGACAAACTTGCAAAAGAGATTCCTCAGCATCCCTGGATATTCCTTATGGTGGAGAGCAGGAGAGGTGTGGATAGCCTAGAGCTGATTCATTTCCTGCTTTGCAAATCAGGAGGTAGTGCATTTCCCAAATTGTAAGCCAGTAACCTTGGTGTTAATTTAGGGAGAAATTTTAACACAAATATACTTAAATGGATTTGTTGCATACACATAAAGAAAAGTTATGATCACTCAAGCCCAATGTGAATTTTCCAAGTTCTGGTGGATTTATTTCACTGATACTCTCTTGATACTCTTTATACCCACTTTTCCCTACACATCTGTACGCTCACAGTACTCCTTGTGTGACATCTCTGCTCAAATGTCTTTGTATTGGTAAGACCTTCCTTGACCATCTACATATCAGTTAGCAACCTCTCTCCCATTACATATTCTCCTTATTTTTATTTTTTCAATTGCACGTGTCACCATCTAATACATATATTTTCTCTGTAAACAATAGACTGTGGTCTCCATGGGAGATGTGCATGTATCTGCTTTGTACACTGTCACATAAATGCATCTAGACAGGATCTGCTGTTCAAGGCATGAATGAATATATTTGCTCTTTCAATTTATCCTGTCATCCAGTCCCATGGCCACTCATTTTTCTCATTTTGTTTTCACTTCCTCATCCACCTAGAAGTATGACGGACAATTTCACTGTTGGTTTTACCAATACTAAATAACAGTGCCAGTAACATTGCCATTCTTGCTTCTGGTCCTTTTGCTGTGCCCATTCTGTAAAAACCTAATACTGGGTCCATTTGGGCACCCACTTCCTCCATTCCTACACCAGAAATGTAGAGACAACAGAGATGCAGAAACACCAGAGATACAGAGAACCGCTGGAGAAAAATCACGCAACTTTTCACGTTGGTAATAATGTCAATTAATGGTCTGACACTTAAGCTAGACCCTCACTGCAGCCAAAACACTTCTCAATGGTGCTAGTCAGTTCTTTTTCTTGGTTCCCTTAGAATTTGGTTGAAATTTTCCCTACATTCCTTAGGTCGCCAACCCAATTGCCTTCCCACTGACTCTGAGTTTGTGTCTTCATTTCTTTCTTCCCAGAGGCAGGATCTCCGATAACGTGTTGCTTCCCTGAATCCCCCTTACAAGCTTCCTGTAACTACATCTATTCCTGTGACTACACCTCTTCCCTTGAATCTCACTTGTGACGAGTTTCTCCTCTTAATTCAGCCAAATCCTCCACTTGGGCTCTGGATCCCATCCCCTTCTCTCAACTCAGGGTTTTGACTTTATCAGGCCCTACTCTTCTGTGTCTTCAACCACTCCCTCTCTTTGACTCCTTTCCCTTGGCAAATAAACATATTCAGCTCCCCTTACCCTATCTTATAAACAACACTCACTATCAGCCCCAAATGCTCAGACAACTAACTTCTCTCTGTCCTTTTACAGACAAGCACCTTGACTCTCTAGTCTACACTTGCTATGGTCACTTCCTCCTCATTAACGATTCTGGTGCTGGCTGTCTTTAGACTCTATTTTAATAATTATAATAGCTACCATTTACTCACTGTTTACTATGTATCAGGCGCTCTACTACACAGTGTAATATGCATTACTTCATTTTAATTTCTTAACAATCCTTTAAGGTAAGTATTACAATTCCCATTTTACAGATGGGAAAACTGAGGTTTTGAATGGCTATCTAACTCACCTAAATGGTTAGCGATGGTCCTAGGTTTTAAATCTGGACAGTTCAATGCTAATTATCCCACCATTACCAACTGCATAATAATATGCACACTTTGAGAAAGACTGTTCTACATCAATGTATCTATCTTAGTCTTGAGCTCCTTTATATCCCACTGATGTGACTGCCTTTTCCAGTCACCTGCAGGCTTGCTTGACTCCTCTGGTCTTTTCAGTATTTCTTCACTGCACCTGGATCACTGTTTTTGGAGTTTTCTTTGCTGGACCCCTTTTTTTTTTTTTTTTTTTTTTTTGCTTCATCTGAGGTATTTTGTTATTTATCTGGCAAATCTGGCAAGGAGGTTTCTCTTACGTTTTCCCATAAAAGATAAAAGAATATTTATTCTAAGAAATCTAAAGAGTTTTCTTTACAAGGGTACTGAGAATATTAAATCTGGGTACTCTTTGCATTAAAGTTCAAGAAATCTAACAAAGATGATTGAAAGTTAAAAAGACTATTTCTAAATCAAGATGATAGTTTGAGCACCAATGATAGATTGAAAACTTCTACCTCTGTATCAAACATATGGAAATGATAAAGAAAAAAAATGGCTGAACTCAAAAATAAAAAGGCAAGGAAAACTCAGAGGATCAGAAATGGAGAGAGGAGTCAAGCTGGTAGGTAGGAGTTAAAGCCAAGAAACCTCAAAATAAACCATTATAGGAAAAACAAAAGGGTGAGAGGATCCACAGAATGCAGGAAAGTAGATAAAAAGAAGCATAGAAAAATTGTGGTAAATATAAAACATATAGCTGAATGTCATAAATAAGTCCAAATATGTCAGCAATTGCAATAAATACATGGAAAATGAAGATACTGAGATTGCATTTTTAATGATGCAGGTATATGCTCTTTAAAGAGACATATCTAAACCAAAATGACACAGAAAGGTTGAATGTAAAATGATGAAAAATTTATAACAGAAATAACCCACTGAGAAGATATAATAATCATGTATTTGCATGCACCTAACAACACACTATGAAATATAAAAAGCAAAAGTTGATAGAATTAAAAGAAGAAATCAACATACAAAATAGTTGATACAAAGAAATAGTAAAAAAGAAAAGAAATACTAAATAGAAAGATTTGAGTAATATAATTAATAAGATTGATTTAATGGATAGATAGATTTATAATAAATAGATAGATAATAAGATTGATTTAATGGACAGATAGATAGATAGATAATGGATAGATAGATAGAGGAAAACTGATACGAATGACAATTTAAAAAAAAGAGGCTGCTCTGATGTGCACCAGCTGAACACCAGCCCTCCAAACAATCCTAAAGGGAAATCGATGAAAGACATGTGAACACAGAATAGTCCTCTCTCAGAAAAAAGAAAAAAATGAAATTTGAAATGAATGTTTTCCTTCAAGCAGGGAATTAGCTTCAATTAAAAGAATAGTGAAGCCAATTGCTTGAAATTATAATATTTTAGGTTGAGCCATGTGAAATGGCCATTTTTATTAATGAAAGATGGTCCAAAACTGACAGTTCCATGTGGTTCAACCTCTATATTCTTCATTTATCCATGGTATTGTAAATTGCTAACATATACAGAATATTTCAACCTGTGGATCTGGAGACAGAACTTGCCTACTCACTAATGGGCTTGAAACTAGTTTTCAAATAAGACTAAAACTTGATTCTACTCAAATATATACGGCAGTTTTACAGAGTTATGTTTTCCCGGAATTCAATATAAAAAACCATTTTACGGCTCACCAAAAACATAATTCTTTGTCAAAAATTGTGAAATATGCTTGGATGATTATTAAAAGTCTAAAGTTGAATGAGAGAAAATCTAATTCAACTTAAATTGGTTGGATTTACTAACAGCTTTTTTTTTCATTGTACACCCACCAAAATCATCTTCTTTGTATCATTACACTATAAAAATTCCAGTAGATTTGGTTTTTGAAATAGCATCACTGTTGGTGCCCTTAACTTTAAAAGCCTCTCACAAAGTTTAAGAACAATCTTAAATAGAACACAAGTGCTCAGACAGTTTCTAAACACTGTATTTTGACAGATTATTTTAGCAAATCAAAAATGAAGAAACCAAATAGTCAATAACAACGGAAATTTCTTAGTTTTTATTCCTATTTTCTTCCCTTCTTTACTCTCTGCCTTCCTCCCCTACTCCCCCCTTTCCTTCCCTTTCTTCAGTCTTGAAGCAAATATTAAAAAGTGTTAACAATTATTAACACACTGATTAATAGCAGTATGTCTTGGTCTTGTACCTTAATATGTTTTTCACATTTCTCTACAAAAAGAGAAATAAAAAGAAAAATGTTTTTACCTTTTCCACCTTTACAGTGAATCACCACAATGTTTCTTTTATCCTCAGCCATCCACTCAATGACTTCCTTCGAAAGAGTCAGCATCTCTCTGATTTCAAATGTAAAATTTTTAGTTGAATTAAAGTACTTCAAAAAAATTGAGCTCAATTCATTTAGCCCTCTTCTGACAGCCAACTTGGCAAGAAACTTACTTTAGAGTGGGCACATTGTGATCATCAATCATGATTCGATGGACCCTGTGGTGGAAACGCTTAGGATTGTAAGATCTTTCACCTAAAATAGATGATGCATGGGTCATACCTCTATATCTAATAAACAAAGTAAATGATCAAGTTATGAATAAGTTATGCTTTTCTGTTAGAAATTCCTTATTCACCTTTAAAAGGAGCTTTCTGACTGGCTCCTCCTGCTCTAAAAGAAACTTAAGGGTCTCAAAAATATAAGGACAGTAGTGGTTTGTCCATCTTGAGTAACCTAAGTTCAACCTATTTTGGTTTGCTTAATAGGACTTGCTTTTAATTTTCTAGCAGGCTACTCATTACATTATTATAGGGTAGTTAAGCACCACAGAGCAGAAGCAAATGTGGTCGACCAAAATGTTTGCCTCCTGAAAATGATAATTTAATGTACAGGAAGAGGAGAAAATCAAGAAAGACAAAGTAGTAAGCTGAGATATAATCTGTTTTCTACACCGTTTTCTTTTTTTTCTGTGTAGGGCCCTGCTCTCCTCACACCCCACTCCTAGTGGGTTAGAGAATGAGTTTGTTGAATTATCTGTCTTCAAAACAGGAGCTGGCAGGAAAAACAGAAATATTTTCTTCACCTAAAACCACTAGAGCATACAGACTCCTAAAATGGCTCCGCCTCTACCCCAGCCTCCTGTCTCGCTCACGGGGCACTTCGTGCTGTTGAGCTATCTTTTCCCACCAAATAGGGCCAAGAGCAAGATGGAGATTTTTTAACTCACTTCCCACCACTACCAAATACTTATGACTAAATGAAATGTAAAAACTGAATCGTCTTCTTACGTGCAGTGATTTGTTTTCTATCTATAGTAGGAAAATATCTAGTTAAGTACGTACTGCATAGATTGTAGACTTGGTAGTGGTTTCGATGCTTGGTGTCCAGGAACCGCACAACTTCCTAAAATCGATGGACACATATATTACATATATCCACATGGCACCAACATAAGCCACTTCCTAGGAGTAGCCTGAAATGGTTATTACCTTTTATTCACTTGTCCCTCACTTAGCACCTTTTAGGGGAGATTCAGGGACTATAAGAGTATGTGCATTCCAAATCACATCTAACCCACTGATAGTTTTCAAATAGCCCACAAGGTTGTGCTTGACTACCCTGATTAGCCTCTACTATAAATACACATTGTTTAAAGATACCAGACAAGGAAATTAGCTGGTTGACTAGTTTTAAGTGAATTTACTCCTACTCATTAATTCGCAGTACTATATGATTCTTATCTAGATCTAATTCTACATAGATATGTATTTTAGATAATGATCTGGATTTTACCATCTACCTAAGCATTACTTAAATAAATAAATGCAAAAAAGTATGTATGATTGTGTGTATGTGTGTGCATGACAGAAAAAGATAAACACATTATGTCAAATTTTAGATAAATGGTAACAATATGGAGAATTTCTTGGCTCATCTGTGTTTTCTTATTTTCTAAAATGAATATGTATGTGTGTATGTGTATATATGTGTATGTTATACACACATATATGTATATATGTATAACTAAAAATAATAAATAGTGTTTATTATTTAAAATACAGTTAATATCACCATACTAATACAACAATATTTCCAGCAAACTTATCCAACTGCAACACACACATGTGCATGTATCTCTGCCAAAAACAAAAGTGACTGTAAAAAATGTCAAAAATTGATTAGTACAGTACCCTTATAGCAATGTTTACTGGCTTAATATTGAGAAAAAGAAAAATTAAGGTATCAAAATGATCAATTTGTTAAATTGGTTATCCCTGTCAGGAGGAAATAATAAATCAAAAACAGAAACACTCTGAGTCTGCATAGCACTGTGGTAGGGGGGATAAATAGTCTTACACGTGTCAAAAATGTGTGGGATCCCTACACCAAGATAAAATCCAGATGGACTGAGGTATCAAATATACAAAGCCACAAATATCTCTAAGAAATGTAAATGAACATCAATCAATTCTTTGGATGAGGAAGAACTAAGGATTATCAATGGAAGATCAACAGATTTAGGTTTGACTTCACAAAAATTTGAAATTTCTGTTTAAAAAAAGCCACAGTACAACAAACAAATGACAGGAGATTCTTCAGTAAAATTGAGAGAATAAGGACTATGCCTAGTGTAATCTATAAACTAGTTATAGTAGTACAAACTAATAACACAGTAACAACAATTTAAAGATTACTCTCTCACCCTATAGATAAATAGGCCATAAATAAAAGTGGCAATTCACAAAAGAGAAAATCCAACTGGCTAACAACCTGCAAAGATAAATATTTAGCCTCACCAATAAAGATGCCAAAACAGTAATGAAATGCCATTTTCACCCATAAAATTAGCCTTTCCTTTTTAATGAGAAGACCCAATGCTGGCAAATATGGCATGAAAATTCCTTGCAGGCCAGTTAATAAGTACATTTCAAGAAAAGAAAATTGAAGGTTAATATCTCATTAGTATATACAAAAATTTCTAAATAAAATATTAGCAAATAGAATCTAATGATATATTAAAAAGGATAATACATTAAGACCAAAGGGGGTTTATTCCAGGAATAGAAAATATTGTTTTAATATTCGAAAATCTCAATGGAATAAGAGAAAAACATTTTGATTATCTCAGTAGATGCAGAAAAAGTATATGATATATTCAGCACCGATCGATGATTAAAAACTCTTAGCAAACTATAAATAAAATGGAAGTTTCTTAATCTGGTAAAGGATAGCTACAAAAAGCCTCTAGAAAATATCATTCTAATATTGAAATAGCTAATTCTTTCAACCTAAATTTGGGAACAAGGCAAGGCTGTCTAGTCTTACCACTTCTATTCAACATTACATTGGAGGTCCTAGACAGCTGAATAAAGAAAGAAAAAGAAATGAAAAGTACAAAAAGTGGGATTAAAGTAGTAAATTACATGATTATGTATGTAAAATATCCCAAAGAATATACAAATTAATTATTAAAATAAATGCATGAATTTATGAAGGGTGCTGGAAATACATACAAAAATCAGTTATATTCCCAGCAAATAATTAGAAAATGAAAATTTAAAAATACCATTTAAAATAGCATCAAAATCCATCAAATAGGGATAAAGCTAACAAAAGATGTGCAAAGCCTGTACAGTGAAAATACTGCTAAAAGAAATTAAAGAAGACCTAAATAAATTCAGAGATATATTATGTTTATGGGTTGCAAGACTCAATATTTTTAGATGTTGATTCTCCCCAAGTCAAGCTATGTAGTCAATGTCATCCAAGTTAAAATACCAGCAGGGTATGTGTGTGTGTGTATGTGTAAATTAACAAGCTGATTCTAAAATTTATATAGAAATTCAAAGGACCTAGGAAAGTCAAGATAGTTTTAAAGAAGTACAGGTTTCCTGGGTTGGTGAGCAGGTGGAAATGCTCACCGGAGAAAAGTGAGAGAAAAGGGAGCCTGGAGAGGGTTTAGAAGCTTTGTGCCCCTTCCCCCATGCATTGCCCTATGCATCTCTTCTATCTGGCTGTTCCTGAGTTGTGTCCTTGTCTAATAAAGTGGTAATCTAATCACCAAGTAAATAAACATCAAATGAAGATGCTGTGGAAGCTGAGGAGCATGAGGTAAAAAGACTCAAGTTTGACAAAGAAGGAGAAGTCAGAGAGATGGCCAAACAACTTCAAGTGAAATTTCTTCAGTTATGATAGAAGAAACAAAATCATCTTCATCTAAGAATAAAGACAGACAAAGTAGTTGTATCAGGCAGCACTGTACAGAGGAGGATGAAGAGGCAGAAGAGAGTCTTTAATGACATCAACAGAAATGATCCCAGAAAGGAAAAAAGTCAAGAAAAAGAATCTGATGCCTTAACTAACTGTGAATGAAGAGACTTCTGAGAAAAATAACCAAATGGAGGAATCTCATTGGTCTCAAGCTGAGAAAGATTTACATTCTGAAGGTAGTGCAAATATAAGGCCCTGTAAGTAGCGACTGTGACTGCCATGAAACAGAAGAATTAGTAGGATCCAATACCAGTAGACATGGAGAGATTCTCTCAGAATCATCCATGGAAAACGATGATGATGCCAGAGAAGTCACTGATGACAAGACTATTGGAAACATTTAGATGCAGTATTTTACATACACTTCTAGTTTTATACTGTATAAATTCCTATGTAATAAAGTGGAGGTTTAGTTTTACAAGAGAAGTAGGTTGTAAAATAAAGTACTTTATGGGATACATCCTGAGAGAGTTGTTCATATAGGAACAGTGAATTATCAGCTCCTCTGGGTCCTGCTTATTATTGACAATTTTTGGTGGGCGGAGTCTGGTTAATCAGTGGTTTGTGTATAGATTTTTTTAAATTTAGAATTAAAGTTTTTAAATGGGAAGGTAATAATTACAATTTTTAAACTTTGAGGACAGTATCACATTTAGTTTATACATACGCAAGAAAGCTTTTTGTCTTGTCTTTTTCTGACAGCTCTAGAAGTTTTCCTATTTTGGTCATAGTTTCCACATTTTACCATGTGAATTATAGGGTTTTGTGGTAGTTATATATTATTTATATTTATAAATATACATTACATATAATTCATCTCTTACAGAAACAGAAAAATATAAAATTTGCCTCCTTAGAATAATATTGTACATTTACATGTAATCTAGTATACAGGGTATATTATATCACACATATAATAACATATTATATAATATAACGTGGGATATAATACATATTATAATAAAATAATAAATAACATATATTATGTTATGTAATATGATTAAGTACAATTATATTTATATAATATATACCATATAATATATTATATATAAAATATATAATTTTAAATACAAATATACGTATATTATTCTAAGGGAGGCCATGTTATATTTTTATCCTTCTATAAGAGATGAATTTATATTATTATATAAATTATATATATTTATAAATGGAATAATATATATGTATATATAATATGCATTAAATTTTTTACCTGAAAGAGTATATTTTTAGGAGAATACTGCCACCTACGTGTTATAAGTTATATTAAATTTATAACTCCATAGTCTGTTTACTGAGAAAAATGAGCATTTGTTAGATAAATACCCTTACCTTAATGGGATTCCTATAGAAAGAGTGTTTTCCAGAAGATGGGAATGACATGGCAATAATACGCCCTGGAAGTCAAAATAGTCACTATTACAGATGTTATTATACATGTGAAACAATAAATGAGAACTTAATTTACATATAATCAGACTCTTTTTTCATAAAAAAGAAATTTCAGGATTGAGAATGACAAAAAAGCTAACTAACCCTCAGAATAATCAACATAACATATTAAAATATCCAATATAATGACCACTAAACTCACACAGTGCTCCCAAGACTCAACTGCTTCCAGCCAAATGCAACAGATTTGTGTTGATCTCAGTCTGGAGCTGCCCCCATGGTGAGAATTTCTTATCTGAACACTAAAGAAAAACGAGAGATCTGGGATCCAGCAATCGTGGGAACTCCCAGGGTGCTCCAGTGCTCCTGACTCAGAAACCTGAGACCTACAAAGGGTTCCAGCAAGAGAACAGGTCTCTCTGAGATCCTTGAGACCCAGGATAACTAGTAGAACTCAACAAATTCTAAACCAAACAAATGGAGTCAGCTGAAAATTCCTTCAACTCCCTGTACTGTAACCAAGTAACCCTGATTTGGGATGACAATGGAGATTTTCCATTGTCAGGGTTAAACTACAAATATGTCACACTACCATAGTGGTAGATGTCTTCACAGATAAAGAATGCTTTAGACAAGGTAAGAACCAAAATAAACATATAATTACCCACACACAAGAAAAATGTGAAGTTAATGTAAGTAAATCAATAGTTAAACTTCACAAACCAGTAATGTAAGTGAGGTCTAAGTCAAATCCATCCTTCCTGTATCGCCGTTTGTTTCCTGAAACCTGAGAGTTTAAAACAATCATTAATTTGTAAAATATAAATCAACATAAAAATAAAGAAGATTATATACATATCTATAACACTCGCCAGTATTTCCCGAAACACAAACATTTTTCTGAATCACAAACATGTTTTGCCCACTTACCATCCTTCTGGTCAGTATTTCAAGATGTCTTTTTTGGTAAGCCAGATGAAAAACTCTCATCAGAATGATAAGTCGTAGAGGTCGAAATATAATTGCCAATCTAACAATAAATTTTAAAGATCCATTTTTACTACAGAAATAGAGGATTTTGTCAATATGGACTAAGTCTTGAGCAGTGATTCTTAACCAGGGGCAATTTTGTACACCCCACCTATCCCCAAGCCTCTCACCCACTTACCCAAGGGATATTTGGCAATGTCTGGAGGCATTTTTGGTTGTTGTAACTGTGTGTTGAGGGGGTGCTACTTGCATCCAGTGGATAGAGGACAGAAAAGCTGCTAAACACCAATGAACAGGACAGCTTCCATAACAAAGAATTATCTGGTCCAAAATATCAATAGTGCTGAGATTGAGAAACTCTGGTCTAGAGAGATAGCTATATGATGGATGCTTAGAATTTGTGGATTTAACTTTTGTAGCTTAAGATGAGCATTTTTCAATCTTTTCCCCATCAAACAAACTGAGGGTTCTTGTTCACCTGTGTTACTCCCATCAGTAACAGAGGTTCACTACACTACTAACACACATCAGGCAGGCAGTAGATTGAGATACTTCCCAAGTGTGCTAGCTACTGTCTCTCCTGCCATCAGAAAAAAACACAATGGCAGAGAACTGATGGTTTGGACTAGTGCTTCTCTAACTTGAGTGCACACACTGATTCAGTAGGTCACTGGGGCCTGCGGTGCTTTCCTTCTTGCATTTCTAGCTCTTAGATGATGCTGAGGTTGTAGGTCAGAGGACCATACTGGCTCCAGCTATTTTCAAACAACTCCAAAAGCCTATCGCATAACATCAAGTTTCACTAGCACCTGAATTGAAGTCCTGGGAAGCTGGAGTGCAGAAAGAAGCAAGCTATTAGACTAATAAATAAGCCTAATGAGCCACACAACATCTACATCCCAGTACGCATTTGTTCTTCTTTTCCTCATCGCCAAAGTAGAAAGAAGAAAAGCCATCAGTTCTTCATACACATTTTAGTTTCCTGATCCCCAACAGTTCTGATTTTGCCTCAGCTTTCTTCATTCCAATGATACTGCAAAATTCCACCTCTGTGTTGCTATCCACGTCACCTGGTTTTCTGTTCCATTTGCTTTTTGAGAGAATTATCATTGGAGTCACTCAAGTTTTGCATATGCTCAAACCAATACTCTCTTTGTTATAGGAAAAACCCAGGAATTTCATGTGTAAGGAATTTGTGATTGAAGCTTAAACGGGAATTTAGTGGGAATTTCAAAGTATAGCGAAGTTAAAGTTAGTACAAGAGGCAAAGTCCCCAGTTTCTTCTTTGAGTGCTCCATCTTCTTCATTCAACCAAAGGTACGTAGTGCGTACACCCTTCATGGATCCCTAAATACCACCAGCCTTTAGTTTCTAAGTATGTGGAAATTTATCTAAACATTTCATTTTCAAGCAGCTTATCTGGCATAGAATCATCACATTCAGAGTTAAAAGATTATACAAAATGAAATCCATAGAAAATGCAAAAAAAAAAAAAGACAGTTTAAGAAACGTGAATCATGTCTCTTACCTGGGGATATCATTAAAATAACTGAAGTCATAAAAAATGTAAATTATATCAATCAGTAGAGTCAGCAGAAGAATGACAGCATCTAAGGAGTTAAGTAAATCAGAGAAATATCGTTGCATCCTATAATGTAAAACAAAAAATACAAGTTTATGCTCCCCCAAAGAAGAGACAGGGAAATTTTAAAAGCAAGAATTATTTGACTCATCTCCATTAACAATTCTATTTTAATGAATTATCTAAAATGCATTTACTAGACTAGACAGAGAAAAGTATTCATATTCATTATTTTATACATATATATGACAAAAGCATAAATATTGCAGTTTAAGTTCAGTTAAGAGATATAACCAAACCATCAAACAAGAGGCAAGCAATGCCTTCACATAGGTGGGAGAGAAAGGTGGGATGTTGGAGAGTACTGTTGGGCAGTGGAAGCTGAACATGTCACAGCCTTAGAGCAACCGCGGCTGTGAGGAGGGCAGAAGAGGAGCTTGTGAGAGGCAGACAGGTCCACTATTTTGGCCTGCGAACTCATCATCTGCCTTTGTACCTAGAGTGGAATCCCAATGGGCTGGTATGGCCTCCCCTGCAAAAGCTGAACTTGCACCCACTGCACCTTCCTCCCCCCAACGCTGGCTCCTTCAGCTGTGGGCACTGGTGATCCGCGGGAAGGTTCTAGGGTAGCTTCCACTTCTAGGGTAGCCCCTTTCAGGCTCTGAGTAACCCGGGAGTGGGCAACTGTCCTTAGCTCAAAGGCATGAGGGTAGAGTTCAGGAGGAGAGGAATCAAGCTGCCTTCTGAAGGGCTCTGGATGAAGTGAGGCCAGGGAACTTAGTCTCTGACTTCCACAGCAGTCCAGCTCTAAGGCTTGGCTTACTCCATCCACCTTCTCAGAAAGTCAGCAGCGGAGAAAATCAACTGCTGCCTCACTACTAAGCCTCGCTGACAGGATGAGCATGCCTCAGATCTCCTGTGTACCTTAACAAAAGTTTTTATTTTAACTGAGGTAGGGGATTGTTCATGATCTATTTTCTAGTATTTAATATGCTATCAGATTTTATTTAGATTCAATTCTTAATGAAAGTATTAATATTTATACTTCACATACATGTTCCTCTTAATAATGTGCATGTAGACACATCAGCTGCCTTGTCCCATTTTGCAAACCCATTAAGCTTTACCTGTTGAAGGAACCATCTAGAATACATTATTGGAGACTAGAGTGACAGTTACAACAAAAATATTAAAGCCCAATCTAGTAGAAATTGGGATTTGGATAGTTGTTTCTCTGGTGGACCGTGCCTTCGAGGAGAATTATTTTGATAAAGAGGGACAAATTTGGTTGTGTTGACCTGGTAATTACTTTGGGATGCTTCTCATAGCACTACAAAATAGCTTTATATGTTTTTAAAAAATTAATCAAACTTACCCTTCTACACATACTCGAAGAAGAACATCCATTAAAAAAAATAAAGCAATAGCTAAAGAAATTGAACGATATTCCAAAGGAATATACACTTTGCTATCAGAGATGAATTGATCTGCGATGATAAGAGACATGTCCACAAAGACGAGCAAGATTCCAAATATTCTAAAACAAACAAACAAATAAATAAACAGAATAAAGATGAATTGGTTTTCACCTCTATAGTTAGACTACATTTAGCCCAGGGATCTGATTCTAAAATGTCATTATTTAGGATTAAACTGTCAGTGGCAGGGAGAACTGTGTTGTCTTAGAATTTCAACAAAATTACTCAGTTTTCACCCAATAGAAGCATTTAGGAAAATAAAATTCCCACAAAACCACTTCATGTTATCATGCTCCTTTATAATAGACACATCAGACTAACCCTCCAACATAGAACTGTCAAACTGAATTAAAATTACTTATCTCTGCTTGTAAACTCTTCTTAAAATTCAAGAACTTTACAAGAGGTCTCTACGAATTTCTCATAGTAAATAAAACCTCATTAGTCTTGATAATTATTAAGAATTTAGTGATAAAAACCAAGTGAAAGCATGACTAACATAAGCCCTAAAAAGACCACTTTGACCAGTAAGATCTTTTCATCAGTGAGATTTTCAGCAAGTATATGATTACACATTAATGGATGTTTCTAGCATATGCTGGGCACATGAGAAGGACTTCGATTCCAAAAATATATACATGATTGAACTCTAAAGTAACTCCGAAGCCTTTCTCTTACGTATTCTAAACACATTATCCATAAATTGATTACACTATTTGTAGAATCTATGAAGATGAATTAATTAGTCTTCAAAGTACTTTTTTCCAATTGCAACACAAATTAAAATATTATAAATTTAAAAGGAGGCAAGTATATTGTGTGAAGCTGTATGATAGTATGAAATCTTGCCATCATGTGGAGAAGAAGCCTAAATAGAATGCTTTCAGAATTAAGGAGTAATTCGAGACAAATAAGGTATTTAATAAAACACTTTACTTGTAATTGTAGAATTTTAAAGTGCATGCATCATTATTTTTACTTTTCCAGGTAGGAAAAAACATACTAATATGTTACCATTAGACTTAGGGGAATGCCGTTTCTTTGCAATTCTTAATGTTCAGGTTAAACTAACCTTCCAAGATAAATTAGATTACATTATATGGGACACGGGGGCTATTTAGTAACATACTGACAGTGGAAATGCTTTTTTTCTCCTCCTAGATCCTTTCTCATTAAAACAAAATTCACATTAAATGGATACATATTTAATTACCTCTTTTTTTAGGGTCTCACATACCTGATTATGAAAGATGATACAATTAAGCGTATAACTTTCTTAATCTCTTGGCTGCAAAAAGAAGTAAAAATAAAATTCAAGAGTTTTCAAGTTTATCACAGATTTCTTCTAACATATAATATGAATTTAACCAATAAACAAAGGCCTTTATAAATATAATTTTAAAAGAAAATTCTTCAGAAGTTGCATAACAAGGTGCTTTTTACTAATAACTAAAATTTTCACATTTCTGCTTCATGATTTTTTTTTTACTTTCATATGTGGAATATGAATAAAACACCAAACTTTAGATGTCTAGTAACATTTCCTTTGCCTATAAAGCCCCAACCCCACCTTTATGGTAATATTAAGCTTGGCGTCATCAACTAAAGCAACATAGCGTGGAGATAGAGGGAGTGATAGGAGAGACCTGTGTTCCAGTTCTCCCATTCATGAGCTGTGGGATCCTGGGCAAGTCATCAAACCTTGGCCAGACCTATTTCCACAGCAATCAAAGAAGGGACTTCAGGCATGGGTAGGGAGCACCCATCTTGTCCTGTAATATTCATCTCTTGAAACAAGACATCCCATGAATATGACAGTTAAACATTAATGAGAGTCACATTTGGAGTTGCAAGTGCTCTTTGCGGGTAATTTAATAAGGAATTTTAATAAGATGCATTTCAAAGGAGAAATAACATACAGACTGGGCTCCTTCCATTAATAGGAGGAGGAAGAGGAGCCTCTTTGATGAACTCCACAGTTATGCCTCATTTTATCCTATGGCTAAAGACAAGGTAGCCACTGGGGTGCAGTTTCATGCCCTGCTGAAGCTTCCAACACAGGACACAAATTCCACTCCAAGTGGGATCAAGCCCAAGGCAGTGCTCATAGCCTGTGCCCAAGACTGAAGAATGGAGATGATGGATGAAGAACAGAACTAGGGCACCACCAAAATTGGCCACGGATGAATACTCTTAGGCTAACCTGGGATACAAGAGCTCCCCACTCCCTCTAATCTCTCCCTCCTTTACCTGCACCCACAACCTCTGCCCAGGCTTAGTGAGTTGAGGCTGACAGGGATGGGAACTGATTGGCCAAAAGAGGTGAATTTCCCCCTGAGGTTACCATTCTCTTAATACAAGCCCTTTCTCAACCACACAGACTACTGGATCTCCAGATAGCAATGAAATGTTATAATAAATCTGAACTTGCCTGACAAAGTGAACACACAGAACCATGACTGACAGAATCATGGGGGCACAAAGGTATGACTTAGGATGGCTTCAGGGCCTCCTATCACTTTCAGTGCCTCACAAAACTACCCCAAGTAAATATGCAATTGAGATTTTTTAAAAACAGTGTGCTATGTAAATGGAACTTCAAACAATATGTTTAGAGTTTGCAGGGAAAGGACTGTGACTCATTGACTCTATATCCAGGAAAAGTACTGTTCATATTTAGGAGCAACAGACAGATACTCTCCAACATGAAGCAACTCAAAGCATAGCAGCCACATACCTTTCCTAAAAACAATTACTCCAAGTGCTCAAGCCAACTGAGCAATGAGTCAAAAGGAAGAATGCGGGAGTAAGAAAGATACCTTATAGAGACAAGGTTAAGAAATTAAATCATAACAATTCAGAACTGTCTAAATAATCATTGTTAATGGAGCACATGGAACAAATGATTCTAAAAACAAAGATAATCTAAGATTCTTGATAATACCATGGACTTAAATTTGCAGGTTTTCTCACACAACTTAGGATTTAAGGTTTGTAAGAAGATAGAAGTAAAAGCAAGTCTCATTTCTTCTCTTTCCCAGGTACAAGTCTAGTGTTAACCTGGATACTGACGGAGAAACAAGGGCACAATTATGTTCTCTAAAAATAAGTTTATAACTTTCATATCATTAAAAATTGACAAGAATAAAAACAATGAATTAATAGCAAAATACAGAAAAATTTAAAGGTAAAATATGAAGAGAATGTTTAACACAGAAAACAAAGGAAGATGATAGCAAATAAAACCTAAAATACCAGAAATGATAACAAATACAAGCACGTTACTGTCATATTAAATACTGGCAAATACTCTCAGATAAGTTTAAAAACTAAATGCACAATATGCTATATACAAGAGACAAAAACTAAATTAAAATGATAGTTTGAAAATAAAGAGATGGACAAAGATATGAGATGCAAACGTTAAATCTCAAAATATTAAAAGTTGTAATATTAATATCAAAGTTGAATTCAAAGTAAACATATTAACTATGACCAAGACATCTTATATTGATAGAAGGTAGATTCTATAGGACATTAACAAGGCCATGTTGAAAAGAGGTGAGATGTGTATTGGGGTCAGGTCCTGTCTTTCCCATTGGACGCTTACTTCTCTGTACAGATGCTGGAGAAGGCATGTGGCCATACTCAAAGCACTAAGGGCACCAGGGTGATTCTTTGGTCTTCCTGCTCTCACACTAGGGCTCTGGACTTTTCCCCCAAACTATCCACAACACACAAGGCTACATTCCCAGTTTATAGTGTAAACTCTGGTTGAAGAGAGCTGAGTCCAGCTTCAGATCTGATTCCAACCTAAGTTAGCTCATTAGAATTCTCTACCGGGGTTTGGAGAGGAAGCTCCAAAGTAACTAGGAGTGTCTTTTGCCTGGCTTGGTCCACAGGGTATGTACTTCCCTTGGGAGTATTGGTGGCAAAGATAAGATCTGAGTGTCTCTGGCCAAATACTATCTATTCTTAAATATATATATATATATTGAAATATAGAAACTTCTATTGTGCAGAAAACACATACTTAAAGAATTCGTATGAAATATTTGAAGAAACTCATCCTGTAATAAGACACAAAAAACTTCAATGTACTTTAAAATATAAAAATTATGCAGGCTATATTTTCTGACCACAATGTAATAAAACCATTGCAGTGGGAGAATACCGACATACAAGATATTTAATTGCATTTTATCATTACAGAAATTAAAAAGGTGCCATACATGACAACTTAGATTAAATGGAGATATTGCCTGAAAGACATGAACTACTAACATTTGCTCAAGAAAAAATAGATAAGCTGAATAGTCTAAAAGATAATATACCTTTTAAGGAAATTGAACTTGTAGTTTAAAACTTTCCAACAACAAAAAATCCAAGCCCAATTTTTAAGTGAAGAAATAATACCAATTCTAAACAAACTCTTCCAGAAAAGAGAAAAAGAGGACTATTTCCAAACTCATATTAAGAGACCAGCATTACCCTGATTATTCTATCTTTGTTAGACCAGCCAAATCAGTAAAGATGTTACATGACAAGAAAATTACCAACCAACATCCCTCATGAATACAGATGCAAAAATCCTTAACAAAACGTTAGGAAATCGAATCCAGCAACATAAAAAAGAAAATGCATCATGACCAAGTGGTGTTTGTTCCATGAATTCAAGGATGGTTCAATACTCTAAAATTAATGTAATTCACCATGTCAATAAACAAAGGAAAATAAAACATACAGTCATCTCAATAGATGTAAATTTTTTTTTCCAAAAAATTTAAGGTCCATTCATAATAAAAACTTTCAGCAAACTAGGAATAGAAGGGAACTTCCTTAGCCTGACAATGGACATTTACAAAAATCCCATGGCTAATATCATTCCTAATGGTGAAAGACTGAATATTTTCTCCCAATGATTAGCAATCCAGGATGTCAGTTCACTATTCTTCTATTCAAAATTGTATTGGAGGTTCTAGTCAATGCAATAAGGCAAGAAAAGGAAATAAAAGGCGTATAGATTTGAAAGGAAGAAATAAAACTCTATTTGTAGAAGATATGCTTGTCTACCCAGAAAATCCCAAGGAATCTACAAAGAAGCTAATAGAACTAATAAGTGAGTTTAATAAAGTTATCAGATAAAAGGTCAATAAACAAAACAATTATATTTCTATATACTAGCAATGAACTATTGAAAAATGGAAATTTAAGCAACTACACCATTTATATTAACACCAAAACCCACAAAACACTTTGGTGTAAATTAACGAAATATGTGCAGGATCTGTACACTGAAAATTACAAAACATGATTAAAGAAAAAAAGATTTTAAGGTAAGAGATGTACCATGTTCATAGATTAGAAGACTCAACATTGTTAAGATGTCACTTCTCCTCAAACCAAGCTATAGATTCAATACAATTTCTATTAAAAAATCACAGCACAATTTTTTGTAGATATTGATAACCTGATTCTAAAATTCACATGGAAAGGCAAAGTGATACCACTCCCTGATTTAAAGACTTACTGTAAAGTTAAATAATCAAGACAGTGTGGTATAGAAGAAAGAATCGACACATAGAACAGTGGAACAAAATAGAGTCCAGAAATAGACTCTTGTACGTGGTCAACTGATTTTCAACAAAGATGCAACGGCAATTCAACAGAGAAAAAATAGTCTCACAAGAAATTGTAGTAGAATTATTGGACATACATATACAAAAGAACAGTCTTCAACCTATATCACACAACATACACCAAAACGAACCCAAAATGGATCCATGTACCTAAATGTAAAACCTAAAACTATGAAATTTCTAGAAGAAAACATAGGAGAAAATATTTGTGACCTTGGGTTAGAAAAACATATCTTAGACAGTACACCAAAAATCATAATCATGAAAGAAAAAATTGAATTTTATCAAAATTAAAAATTTCTGCTGTGTAAAAAAAAAAACCAAAACAGGGACAAGCTACAGATTGGGAGAAAATATTTGCAAAATATTTATCTGATGAATTTGTATCCAGAACATATAAAGAACTCTCAAAACTCAACAATAAGGAAAAAGAATTTAAAAACAGACCAAAAACTTGGATAGACACTTCACCAAAGGAAATCAATGGATAGCAAGTAAGCATACGAAAAGATGCTCAACATCATTGGTCATTATGAAAATACAATTTCAAGTCTCAGTGAGATACCTCTACTCACCTATTACAATGTCTTAAAAAACAAAGTGAAAGAAAACAGACGGACTATACGAAGTACAGGCAAGGATGCAGAGCAACCAGAACCCTCATACATGTGAAACAGTACAGCCATTTTGGAAACTATTTTTTATACAATTAAACTACACTTTACCATAAGATTCAGCAATCCTTACGCCCACACAAAGACGTATATGCAAATGTTCATAGACACATTATTCATAACAGGCCAAAACTGGAAATAATCTAAACGTCCATCAATGGGTGAATGGATAGGAAAATATGGAATATTCATATAATGGCATACTACTCAGCAATAAAAAGAAACAGACTACTGATACACGTATTTATATGGATGAATCTCCAATGCATTAAGCTATATGAAAGAAGCCAATTTCAATTGGCTACATACTGTTTAACTCAACTACATGACATTCTGGAAAAGGTAAAACTGTAGGGACAGAAAATAGATCAGTCATTGCCAGGGGCTAGATTTGGGGGAAAGGTTGAACACAAAAGGACTTGAGAAATTTTAAAAGGATGATAGAATTTTTCTGTGTCATGATTATGACAGTGGTTACACGAATCTATGTATTAGTCAAAACTCATAGAATTGCCACACAATGCATAAAATTCATTAAATATAAATTGTAGCTTAAGTTTTTAAAGAACATTTACTATGCTGTAAATTATACCTTAAGGTGTGAAAAGTGTGCTGTAATCAAAAGGCTAGTAAAATGATGGAATAAAATAAATTCTGGAAACAGAGCCGGTATGCAAAGATTCATAATAAAATAGAGAGACATTTAAAAATCACTGAAGAAAGAAATTTTTTCAATAATAGGTTCATTCATTCGACCAAAGTCATTGAGTGCCTACTACGTACTATGGTGCTGTTTTAGTCACTGGAGATACAGCAGTTAACAAAATGGACAAAATTTTCTTCCTTCATGATGCTTGCACTCTTGTTATGAGGACAGACCATAAGTATAATAAATAAGTAAATAACATAATAAGTTATAAAGTGATAAGTGCAATAGAGATCATTAAAACAGGGCAAGAGCAATGGAGGGGGATGCAATTTTGATGTTGGGGAAACTAGGTAGTCACTTGGGAGAAAAGTAGATTCCTACATTTTATATCTTAATACAAAATAAATTCTGGACAGATGTTTTATTCAAATGTAGAAAACAAATTCAAAATATAGAAGAAGAAATTTTGGTGACTATATTAAAACCTTGGGTAGAGAAAGACTTTCTACGTATGACACTAAAGGCATAAATCACAAAGGAAAGTAGAGATATATTCAAATGCATGAAGATTATAAACTTCTATGGGCCAGCCCTGGCAGCCTAGTGGTTAAGTTCAGTGCACTCTGCTTCTGCGGCCTGGATTTGGTTCTCAGGCGCGGACCTATGCCACTCATCTTTCAGTGGCCATTCTATGTTGGTGGCTCATGTAAAGAAAAAAAAAAAGAGGAAGATTGGCAACAGATGTTAGAAAAAAAAAAAGACTATAAATTTATACACAGTGAAAAGCTAGACAACCTGGGAAAAATTACTTGCCCTATATATGACATAAAAAAGATTGATATATTTAACTTTTCAATCCAATGACAGAGATAACATCCCAATTTTATTTTATTTTATTTTTTAAATTTTTTATTGAGGTAGTGATAGGTTACAATCTTGTGAAATTTCGGTTGTACATTATTGTCTGTCACTCGTGTTGTAGGTGCAACCCTTCACCCTTTTTGCCCACCCCCACCCCCCCTTTCCCCTGGTAGCCACTAATCTGTTCTCTTTGTCGACGTATTTAAATTCCTCATATGAGTGGAGTCATACAGAGATTGTCCTCCTCTATCTGGCTTATTTCACTTAACGTAATTCCCTCAAGGTCCATCCATGTTGTTGCAAATGGGACAATTTTGTTCTTTTTCATGGCTGAGTAGTATTCCATTGTATATATATACCACGTCTTTTTTTATCCAATCATCTGTTGATGGGCACTTAGGTTGCTTCCACGTCTTGGCTATTGTAAATAATGCTGCAATGAACATTGGGGTGCATGGGACTTTTGGAATTGCTTATTTCAAGCTCTTTGGATAGATACCCAATAGTGGGATAGCTGGATCATATGGTGGTTCTACTTTTAATTTTTTGAGGAATCTCCATACTGTTTTCCATAGTGGCTGCACCAGTTTGCATTCCCACCAGCAGCGTATGAGGGTTCCTTTTTCTCCACAACCACTCCAACATTTGTTACTATTAGTTTTAGATATTTTTGTCATTCTAATGGGTGTAAGGTGATATCTTAGTGTAGTTTTGATTTGCATTTCCCTGATGATCAGTGATGATGAACATCTTTTCATGTGCCTATTGGCCATCCGTATATCTTCTTTGGAGAAATGTCTGTTCATGTCTCCTGCCCATTTTTTAATTGGGTTGTTCAATTTTTTGTTGTTGGGTTGTGTGAGTTCTTTATGTATTATGGATATTAAGCCTTTGCCGGATGTTTTACTTGCAAATATTTTTTTCCCAGCTAGTGGGTTGTTTTTTTGTTTCAGTCCTGTTTTCCCTTGCCTTGAAGAAGCTCTTTAGTCTGATGAAGTCCCATTTGTTTATTCTTTCTATGGTTTCCCCTGTCTGAGAAGACATGGTGTCCGAAAAGATCCTTTTAATACTGATGTCAAAGAGTGTACTGCCTACGTTTTCTTCTAGAAGCCTTATGGTTTCAGGTCTCAGCTTTAGGTCTTCGATCCATTTTGAGTTTATTTTGGTGAATGGTGAAAAAGAATGGTCAATTTTCATTCTTTTACATGTGGCTTTCCAGTTTTCTCAGCACCATTTGTTGAAAAGACTTTCTTTTCTCCATTGTATGCTCTCAGCTCCTTTGTCGAAGATTAGCTGTCCATAGATGTGTGGTTTAATTTCTGGGCTTTCAATTCTGTTCCATTGATCTGTGCACCTGTTTTTGTACCAGTACCATGCTGTTTTGATTACTGTAGCTTTGTAGTATGTTTTGAAGTCAGGGATTGTGATGCCTCCAGCTGCGCTCTTTTTTCTCAGGATTGCTTTAGCAATTCGAGGGCTTTTGTTGCCCCATATGAATTTTAGGATTCTTTGTTCTATTTCTGTAAAGAATGTCATTGGGATTCTCATTGGGATGGTGTTGAATCTGTAGATTGCTTTAGGTAGAATGGACATTTTAACTACGTTTCTTCTTTCAATCCATGTGCATGGAATGTCTTTCCATCTCTTTACATTGTCATCCATTTCTTTCAGAGAAGCTTTGTAGTTTTCATTGTATATGTCTTTCATTTCCTTAGTTAAATTCATCCCGAGGTATTTTATTCTTTTTGTTGCAATTGTGAATGGTATTGTGTTCTTGGGTTCTTTTTCTGTTAGTTCGTTATTAGAGTATAGAAATGCTACTGATTTATGTAAATTGATTTTATACCCTGCAACTTTGCTGTAGTTGTTGATTACTTCTAAAAGTTTTCCAATGGATTCTTTGGGGTTTTCTATATATAAGATCATGTCATCTGCAAACAGCGAGAGTTTCACTTCTTCCCTCCCTATTTGGATTCCTTTTTCTTGCCTAATTGCTCTGGCCAAAACCTCCAGTACTATGTTAAATAAGAGTGGTGATAGAGGGCGTCCTTGTCTCGTTCCTGTTTTCAGGGGATGGTTCTCAGGTTTTGCCCATTGAGCATGATGTTGACTGTGGGTTTGTCACATATGGCCTTTATTATGTTGAGGTAGTTCCCTTCTATCACCATTCTGTTCAGAGTTTTTATCATAAATGGCTGTTGGATCTTGTCAAATGCTTTCTCTGTATCTATTGAGATGATCGTGTGGTTTTTATTCCTCAGTTTGTTGATGTGGTGTATCACGTTGATTGCTTTGCGGATGTTGAACCATCCCTGTGTCCCTGGTATGAATCCCACTTGATCCTGATGTATGATCCTTTTGATGTATTGCTGTATTTGGGCTGCCAAAATTTTGTTGAGAATTTTTGCATCTATGTTCATCAGTGATATTGGCCTGTAGTTCTCCTTTCTCGTGCTGTCCTTGTCAGGCTTTGGTATCAGCGTGATGTTGGCCTCACAGAATGTGTTAGGAAGTGTTCCATCCTCCTCAATTTTTTGGAATAGCTTGAAAAGGATAGGTATTAAATCCTCTCTGAAAGTTTGGTAGAATTCCACAGGAAAGCCATCTGGTCCTGGGGTTTTATTTTTTGGGATGCTTTTGATTGCCGCTTCAATCTCTTTTCTTGTGATTGGTCTGTTCAAATTGTCTGCTTCTTCTTGAGTGAGCTTTGGGAGATTGTAGGAGTCCAAGAATTTATCCATTTCCTCTAGGTTATCCATTTTGCTGGCATAGAGTTTTTCGTAGTATTCTCTTATAATCCGTTGTATTTCTGTGGAGTCTGTTGTTATTTCTCCTCTTTCATTTCTGATTTTGTTTATTTGAGCTTTCTCTCTTTTTTTCTTTGTAAGTCTGGCTAGGGGTTTGTCAATTTTATTTATCTTCTCAAAGAACCAGCTCTTTGTTTCATTGATCCTTTCTACTGCCTTTTTTGTTTCAATAGCATTTCTTTCTGCTCTGATTTTTATTATTTCTCTCCTTCTGCTGACTTTGGGCTTTGTTTGTTCTTCTTTCTCTAGTTCAGTTAGGTGTAGTTTAAGATTGCTGACTTGGGATTTTTCTTGTTTGTTAAGATGTGCCTGAATTGCAATGAATTTTCCTCTTAACACAGCTTTTGCTGCATCCCATCTGAGTTGGTATAGCATGTTATCATTTTCACTTGTCTCCGGGTATTTTCTGATTTCTTCTTTAATTTCTTCAATGATCCATTGCTTGTTCGATAGCCTATTGTTTAGTCTCCACATCCTTGTGCTTTTCTCAGCTTTTTTCTCGTAATTAATTTCTAGTTTTATAGCATTATGATCGGAGTAGATGCTTGTTATTATTTCAATTTTTTTAAATTTGTAGAGGCTTGCCTTGTTTCCCAACATATGGTCTATCCTTGAGAATGTTCCATGCACGCATGAGAAGAATATGTATTCTGCTGTTTTTGGATGGAGTGTTCTATATATGTCTATTAAGTCCAACTGTTTTAGCTTTTTGTTTAGCTCCACTGTTTCTTTATTGATTTTCTGTCTGGATGATCTGTCCATTGATGTGAGTGGGGTGTTGAGGTCCCCTACTATTATTGTGTTATTTTTGATATCGTCTTTTAGGTTTGTTAATAGTTGCTTTATGAACTTTGGTGTTCCTGTGTTGGGTGCATAGACATTTATAAGCATTATTTCTTCTTGATGAAGTGTCCCTTTGATCATTATATATTTTGGCCCTCTGTGTCTCTCTTTACCTGCCTTATCTTGAAGTCTGTTTTGTCTGATGTAAGTATTGCGACACCTGCTTTCTTTTGTTTGCTATTAGCTTGGAGTATTGTCTTCCACCCCTTCACTCTGAGCCTGTGTTTGTCCTTGGAGCTGAGGTGTGTTTCCTGGAGGCAACAAATTGTTGGATCTTGTTCTTTAATCCATTTTGCCACTCTGTGTCTTTTGATTAGAGAGTTCAATCCATTTACATTGAAGGTGAGTATTGATGCATGAGGGCTTAATGCTGTCATTCTGTTGCTCGTTTTCCAGTTTTCCTGTGCTTCCTTTGTTTCTCGTCCTGTATGTTTTAGCCTACCTATTGACTACTGCAATTTCTTATGCTGGGTTTCTTAGATTTTTTCTTATTTATGTTTCGTGTCTCTGTTCTGTTTTTTAGTTTAGTGGCTACCCTGAACTTTGTATTCAGAATCTCGTGTATAACATAGTCCATTTTCTGGTGGTCTCTTACTTCCTTAGCCTAGACTGTTTCAGACCCTTTCCTCCTCTCCTCCTAAATTATTATTTTCATCTCTTATTCCAGCTCGTGTTGTGAGTTTGTGGTTAGAGTGATAAGATTGTCTTTGCTTTGGTGATTTCCTTCCCTTTATCCTAATGATATAGTTGAATATTTGCTATCCTATTCAGATTCTATCTGTCTCCCTACTCTGTGTTGTGTGACCCCTTTCTCCCTTTTTATCTTTTCTCAGGTATGAGAGCCTTCTTGAGGATTTCTTGTAGTGGAGGTCTTGTGACTATGAAGTCCCTTAGCTTTAGTTTGTCTGGAAAAGATTTAATTTCTCCCTCATATCTGAAGGATATTTTTGCTGGATAGAGTATTCTTGCCTGAAGATTTTTATCCTCTAAAGTTTTGAATATGCCACTCCAATCTCTCCTAGCTTGTAAGGTTTCTGTAGAGAAATCCGCTGAAAGTCTGATAGGGGTTCCTTTGTAGGTTATTTTCTTCTGCCTTGCTGCCCTGAGTATTCTTTCTTTGTCATTCATTTTTGCCATTTTTACTACTATATGCCTTGCAGTAGGTCTTTTTACATTGACAAATCTAGGAGATCTGAAAGCTTCCTTCACACACATTTATCTCTAAATCCCTAGATTTGGGAAGTTCTCTTCTATTATTTCGTTGAGCATACTTTCTGCTCCATTTTCCTTTTCCACACCCTCAGGAATTCCGATGATTCTTAAGTTGCATTTTCTCATTGAGTCAGCTATTTCTCTGAGATTTTCTTCAGTTTTTTAAATTCTTAGTTCCCTTTCTTCCTCTGTCTGGAGCCATTCAGCCTGTCTATCTTAGATTATGCTAATTTTCTCCTCTATGGTGTCTACACGGGCATTCAGAGAATCCGTATCCTGTTTTATCTGATCCATTGTATTTTTCACCTCTAGTATTTCTAATTGATTCTTCTTTATAATTTCAATCTCTTTTGGGAAGTAACTCCAGAACTCATTGACTTGTTTCTCTATATTTCCCTTTACCTCATTGAATATTTTGATGATAGCTATTTTGAACTCATCTTCACTTAGTTTACCTATTTCCAAATCCTCAGGACCTACTTCTGTATTTTTATTGTTTTCCTGTTGGACTGGAGCTTTTATAAATTGCTGGATGGTAGAGGAGCAGTTTTTGCACATGATGCTATTATTTGGTTGCAGTTACAGCCTGTTGCCACTAGATGGGGGTCGAGAGCCTTGCATTCTGAGCCCTCTACCTTCAGCTGCGATGGCCGCGTGCAGTGTGGGTTGGGGGAGGAGGGGCACTTTCTCTTGCGTGCTGACCTGGATTGGGGTCAGCTCTTGCTCTCTGGTCTCCGAGGGCCCTGGTTTGCTGGGGTTCCCCCATGCAAAAGCTTTCCCCCGTTAGAGGGTTTCCACTGCACCGGCAGTGGGAGTCCTGGATGATCCCCACACGCGCGGCCCCTCCCCCACTCCTTCCCTCACCCACAGCAGCAAATCCCAGTCTCTAGGGGAGGGAGCAAAGTTCTTTCCTACCCAGTTCCAGCTCCTCCGAGGGTGGCTCCAGCCTCTCCACCCTCCGGCATTTGGCTGCTGTGGGTCTCTGACAATTTCTGTTATTAGGAATTTTTTTTTTGGTTGGAAAGCAGTTGCTCTTTTTGGTTGTAATTTGGAGGGGAGAGTCCCGGGTGAGCTCATGCCACCATGTTGCTGACGTCACCCCCCGATAACATCCCAATTTTATTTATTTATTTATTTGTTTATTTTTTTAAAGATTCTATTTTTTTCTTTTTTCTCTCCCCAAAGCTCCCTGGTACATAGTTGTATATTCTTCATTGTGAGTCCTTCTAATTGTGGTATGTGGCTTGCTGCCTCAGTGTGGTTCGATGAGCAGTGTCATGTCCGCACCCAGGATTCGAACCAACGAAACACTGGGCTGCCTGCAGCGGAGTGCATGAACTTAATCACTTGGCCGTGGGGCCAGCCCCTAATATCCCAATTTTAAATGGGCTAAGGTAATTTGCAAACAATGAAATACAAGTTCTATGAAACTCATGGGAATGGAGGAAACGTACACTTTTATATTGTGATTTGGGAGGGCATATCAATATCAAGAGCCTCACAAGCATTCCTTTTGACACAATTTCCATTTCTGAGAACTTATCATAAGGAAATAATAATATATAGAGGTTTGGTCTCAAAGATATTCATCACTCTTTGTATGAGTAAAAAGTTGTAAACAATTTAAATGTCCATTGATATCTGATTACTTAAATAAACTATGACACATCTACACTATGACGTATTGTATAGCTGTTAAAAATAATGTTGTAAATTTAAAAATAAATAAAGTTAGCTATTGGTAGGACTTCAGGCAACAATAAAAATCTGAAATTAAAGAAAATATAGTGTTGTAAATGCATATGTATATTTATTAACACAGAAATATGTGATACGTCACTGAGCAATAAGGTTATTTTTAAAAAGAAGGTACATATGATACCATACCCATAAACAAAAAATGTATATCTCTAAAGAACCTGGAAGGGCATGGATCAAAAATTAAGAATGGCTATTTATGGGTGAATTTATTGTTTGTCTGTATTTTCTGATTTTCCTAATAATGAACTGTTGTGTTACTTTTGGTTTTTAGCATAAAGCTTATTTGTGGTGCTTTAGAGCTTTAAAAGCACTTTCACACATACTAATTTACCTTTATTATTAGTTTTTTATTCTACAACACCCAGTAGATAGATACTGTACATAGCATTATTTTTACAGTTTACAGGTGAATGATCTAAAGTTTAAAGAGGTTTAGTGACTTGCCGAGTGTCCAGTGAATATTAGATGTCAAAGTCAAGCATTGTTTCCAGGTCAAACTCCAAATCAAAAACCATCCTCCTAGTCTGAAACACCAGTGTTTCTCACAGATACTATCGCAAATGTCACTTGTATCTATACAATAAGCATTTGTAACTAAGAAAACAAAACAAAACCACTTTATTTTGTTTGGAGGGGGTAAGAAAAAGGAAATGCTTGCCTTGCTCAATCTATTCAAATTTTGCCCCAGCCCTCGGCCTCACTGCAGAAGATATATAGCTAATATGCAGACATAAAATTTAATGAAGTGACAGAGTGAACTCTTCATTGATGGCCCATGGTGAAAAAAGTCACAGAAAATGGAAATTAATGGGTAATTTGAAGAACTGTTTGTATTCACTGGTCACTCTTATTTTCCATATTGTCTTTGTCCAGACAACAAAAAAATTGCAAAAGTTATCAGTTAATATCCTCTTCAGCACTACTCACTCTCCAACATTGACACAAGCTGGTGAATGGTTAAATAACTGTCCAAGAGACGAGCAGAAGAAAAATCTCATGAATATTTCCGCAGTTCAGACACATGCCATTTTAGGAATCTATTGTTTCCTTGCTGTGAGTCTGTGGTAAAAATGCCTGAAGATCAGTGCAGCAGGAAGTACTCTCAGTAAGATTACTCAGAAACAAGTCAAAATTAATAAAATTCCAATAATCATGAAGAGGGCTTTATTCAGCAGAACACATTTGCTTTTTCTATCAGTCTCATTTCCTCATAGACAAAATCAACAAAACCAAGAATCAGTATATATCCAGGAAAAACAGGAAAGGAATACAGTTGAAGGGTAAACAGCACTCTGCAATCCTTTGTTAAGAAAGAAACTTTATAATAAAATTATTATCTACTAAGTCTATTTTCACATTTTCAAACTAGAAGAACATTTATTTGTGAGTATGTGGAAATACTTTTTTTACACGTGGTACTTATCTGCAAATTCAATTAGTTATAATTGTGTACCCCCCCCCAAACATTTGGATACCTTTCCACAATTTTCCTTTTTCTTTCTTGCCTCAACACAAGCCCTATCTTTGCAAAGATAAGAGATCCACCAACTGCTCCCTCCCTCCAAATTTCAAACTGACTTACCCACAAGAATCAGATAAGTCAGTGTCCTCAGTACCATTATCGAGCCTGGAGAGTTGTTCCTTTATTCTTTAACCACCAACAAATGCAAGAATATATCATTAGAAATGTGCTACATGGAACAGTGATATGAAAAATTTATTTCAACAAAAAGAATCCTTTGAATCTAAAAGACAGAGGAAACATGATTTGGCTCACTGGAAGACCTAATTTTTTAGAAATAATTTTAGAATTATTCTCCAGAAAACACTGTATTTCCATAGACACTTCCAAGACTGAATTTTGCAAATAGCTGTTTCTCTTTCTCTCTCTCTTTCTATCTCTGTCTGTCTGTCTTTCTCACTCTCTTTTTCTCTCTCTCTCAAGATGGATATATATAGCACTGACTCAAACAAATGACATCGGTATTGCTGGATGGAACCTTCATTGACAGGTAAGACATATCAAAGCCATCACAGACTTCTGATATCAATTTATTCAGGCCAGTGTGAAAGATGGAAAATGTACATTGTCAGAACCAAGTAACTTTGTATACTTACTGTTTTGGTTGAAATCAGGTACAATTGCTCTACAATTCATAAACTGATAGAACTCTAAAAAACTATAAGTTAATTAGTTATTTGGAACCTGGGTCCCTCTACCACCTTCTACTTGTCACATATCATGGATATCTTTTCTCCTCCTTGGACAGGATTCAAATAACTTCCTGAGATAAGGACTCCATTCAATAAATAATCAGATTTCACAAGTGTCAATATCCCCCCATCTCTTTCTATATATGTATTTACATCTCACCTTTCAGGCATGGGTCTAACATGGGTTATGGTTTTCGACTCATTTGAGTCACAGCTAAAGGATTAGAAATGCACATAGTAAGACGTTACATGTTTCTCTAGACTTATTTTTAAATGAGAATTAGCTACAATTTTTCAATAACTTGTAATCTACTTGTCCTAAAAAATAATACTTTAATCAGTTACTTGAAACTGATATTTAATTTTTCCCTAGAAATGAGACTTTATATATTTGTAATGAAGATCTGAGTCCTAGGAAAAACAACTTAGTGAATCAAGTTCACGTACATTTCTTTACTCCTGAACCCCTTCAGAATTACTTCTCCTTGCTTCAAATAGGTTTTCCTGCTCTCTGGGACCACTTTAGCAGAGTCTTATAGATGGGCAATCTGACAGCATTCTAAGGGTTTTTGCTGCTAATAAGGGTGACAAAAGGGGTAAGAAGCAACCCTCTTACGACCTATTTCTCTTTTATCCAACTAGTGTCAAGGACACTCTGTAATGTCATGCATGCTGCTGAAAACAAACCCCCCAAATCTCAATACATCTCCCTCTCTGTATTTATATATATATATATATTTCTGTTTATATATATCTATCTTTCTATCTCACATTTCATCAGAGGTTTCATCAGCGGTTTCTGTTGTCAATTTACTCAGGACAGTGTGAAAGGATTAAAAACACACATAGTAAGGTACCACGTGACTTCCAGACTTACTTTTTTGGTTCAAATTAGTTACAATTACTCTTGACCTCATTAACTGGTTTACTCAGAAAATTCACATGTAATCAGTTATCTGGAATGCAATATCTCCTTTTCCCTAGATATAATGCTATATATGTTTGTAACAAATATTTTAGACCTACCAAAAAAGTTAATGATTCGAGATTTAAGTACAGTTCTTTACTACTGAACTTGACCCATGGTGTAACAGCCTTTTGTGGTGGAAGTTATTTCAAAATCGACTTCAATTTGCAGGTGTGCTTCTGTCTTCCGCTACCTAATTTCCTGCTTCTCAAGTCCCTCCTTCACCCTTGACTGTCCTCGATCATGGCTGTCTTTCCTGGCCCTCAGATAGGGTCAAGTCACTGCAGGCCAGAGTCAGGGACTCCCTCTATACTAGGGTGGGTTTGGGTCTGGGACACCAGCCTCACACGGCAGCAGAACTCTGGAGGATGGGGGACAGATCCCAGTCTATTAGCTCCCATCTTCTCTGCTAAGGCCTCCTCTGGCTCCCTGTCCACTGCTAACTCCTCCTTGCTCCAAATAAGTTTCTCTCCTTCCTTGCCATCTCTAGTAGAATTTCATGCACAGTAATCAAGGGTGACAAATTCTAGGATTAAAAAGACTTCCCTTATGACCTGTGCATCTTTTCTATCTCAATTTCAAGACAAAGAATATTACACATTGAAGCTTACCATGAGAGGGCTTTAAAAATATATGAAGGGAACTCTGTATTCCCAGGTGCTCCTGAGAGTGAACATCCCAAACATCAATTTCTCTGAATGTGTGTGTGTGTGTGTGTGTGTGTGTGTGTGTGTACACATATACGGACACATATATACGGATTTATTCGTCATAGCTCACTTGGCATCGTAGAAGGTTTCAGAAGATACTGTGGTCAGTTCACTTGGCGCAGGGCTAAAGGATTAAAAACACACATAGTAAGGCACCACACGACTTCTAGACTTACTTTTTTAGTTCAAATTAGCTACAATTACTCTTGATTTTATCAACCGGTTGACTCTTAGAAAATTCACATGTAAATCAGTTGTTTGGAATCCAATATCTCCTTTTCCCTGGAAATGATACTATATATGTTTGTAATGAATATTTTAGACCCACCAAAAAAGTTAATGACTCAAGATTTAAGTACAGTTCTTTACTACTGAACTTGACCCATGGTGTAACAGCCTTTTGTGGTGGAATTTATTTCAAAATTGACTTCAATTTGCATGTGTGCATCCCTCTTCCCCTACCTAATTTCCTGCTTCTCAAGTCCCTCCTTCACACCTGACTGTCCTCGATCATGGCTGTCTTTCCTGGCCCTCAGATAGGGTCAAGTCACTGCAGGCCAGAGTCAGGGACTCCCTCTATACTAGGGTGGGTTTGGGTCTGAGACACCAGCCTCACACGGCAGCAGAACTCTGGAGGATGGGGGACAGATCCCAGTCTATTAGCTCCCATCTTCTCTGCTAAGGCCTCCTCTGGCTCCCTGTCCACTGCTAACTCCTCCTTGCTCCAAATAAGTTTCTCTCCTTCCTTGCCATCTCTAGTAGAATTTCATGCACAGTAATCAAGGGTGACAAATTCTAGGATTAAAAAGACTTCCCTTATGACCTGTGCATCTTTTCTATCTCAATTTCAAGACAAAGAATATTACACGTTGAAGCTTACCATGAGAGGGCTTTAAAAATATATGAAGGGAACTCTGTATTCCCAGGTGCTCCTGAGAGTGAACATCCCAAACATCAATTTCTCTGAATGTGTGTGTGTGTGTGTGTGTGTGTGTGTCTACACATATACGGACACATATATACAGATTTATTCGTCATAGCTCACTTGGCATCGTAGAAGCTGTCAGAAGATTCTGTGCTCAGTTCACTTGGTGCAGGGCTAAAGGATTAAAAACACACATAGTAAGGCACCACACGACTTCTAGACTTACTTTTTTAGTTCAAATTAGCTACAATTACTCTTGATTTTATCAACCGGTTGACTCTTAGAAAATTCACATGTAAATCAGTTGTTTGGAATCCAATATCTCCTTTTCCCTGGAAATGATACTATATATGTTTGTAATGAATATTTTAGACCTACCAAAAAAGTTAATGACTCAAGATTTAAGTACAGTTCTTTACTACTGAACTTGACCCATGGTGTAACAACCTTTTGTGGTGGAATTTATTTCAAAATCAACTTCAATTCTCAGCTGTGCATCCCTCTTCTCCTACCTAATTTCCTACCTCTCAAGTTCTTCCTTCACCTTTACTTTCACCTAACATGGTTGTTTTTCCTGGCCCTCAGAAAGGGTTAAGTGACTGCAGGCCTGAGTTGGGGACTCCCTCTATTGGGTGGTGGGTTTGGGTCTAGGACACCAGCCTCACATGGCAGCAGAACTCTGGAGGGTGAGGGACAGATCCCACTCTATTAGCTCCTTTCTTTGTGATGAGGGCTCCTCTGCTCTTTGTCCACTGCTACCTCCACCTTGACTTAAATTGGATTCTGTCCCCCTTTCACTCAATCTATAGAGTCTCAAAGGCAGAATGCTCCTATTTGGAGCATTCTGAAATTTTTCTAAGACTTTTGGGTGGTAGTTACTAAGAGGAAGAAGCATTCCTCTTATGACCTGTTCCTTTTTTATCCAACCAAATCCAATAAGATAAAAAGTTACCTAAAGGTGCTATGGTAAGAAGATTTAGAAACAGTGTCAAAGACACTGTACTGTCAAGGATACTCCTAAGAATGAATTTGGAAATTTATCTCTCTTTCTTTCATTGTATTTATGTTTGTGTATGTGTGTTTGTATGTCTGTGTTGATATAACTATATAAATACACATGTGTATATATAAAAAGATATATATTTATTTTTATTTATTCATTTATATCTCAAATTTCATGGGTGGCCCCCTCATAGCTTTTTGATGTTAATTCATTCAGAGCAGTGTTAAAGGACTAAAAAGTTACCTATTCAGATACCACATTTTAATTTTAGACTTGTTTGTTTTAATTCAAATAGCTGTAATTACTTTACAGCTTATGAACTGGTTGATCTTTACAAATTCACATATAGAGGAGATGGAGTTCAGCATCCCTGTTTTCTCATACTGCTGTTGCCTGGGACATGGGGGCTCCCAGCCTTATGACTTCAGAGGCACCCTTTGAACTGTCGCAGCATCTAGTCGTTGAGGGCTTTAGCCTCAGTGTCTACAGCACTCCAGAAAGCTTCAAGGAAAAGTTCCTTCTCAAGACCTGCAAGAACCCAATGGTACCCATAGGCTGCCTGGGCACGCTGGCTGCCCTCACCCATGACCTCTACTGCTTCCCTAGGGATCAGAGCCAGTGCTGCCAGCTCATGATATACAACCAGATTGCCACCCAGGGCTTCTCGCTCACAGCCACCTTGCTGGATCCAGCTTCATCAGCTATGAAGTCTCTGCCCAAGCCTGGCTTGGTCTTGAAAGCTCCGTGGAGATTATTCCCAGCCTGGGAGTAACCACTGGTCCTGCCACAGGATTTATTCCCTCATCTGCCCTGACCAGTCCCTGTGTCAATGGAGGAGCAAGTGGCCAATTGTGTAATCGACAGATTTTTTTTCAGGAATCTCAGATTCTGTTCACTTCGGGTGTCGCATACTTCTACTTGTGCCACACCCTCTTCACCCCCTACTTAATAAACTCTGATCCACTTGTAAAAAAAATTCATGTATATATAACTAAATCTAGTATGTTAGTTTTTATTAGAAATGAGGCTTTATATAAGGTAGTAATGAAAATTTTAGCCTGTAAATAATTAATGCATCAAGATACAAGCAAAGTTCTTTACAATTACCCTAATCCTAGTGTGTAACAGCCTTTTGTGGTAGAATTTATTTCAAATTCCACTTCAGTTTGTAGGTACCCATCCCTCTTCTCACGTTTAATTCCCAATTCTTAAGCCCCTCCATCACTTTCTTGCTTTCACCATCACAGATCTCTTTTCTGACCCTCAGGGTCAAGCAACTGCAGGCTAAGGTAGGGGCGGGGGGCTCCTTCCAATATGACAGTGAGTATGGGCACTAGCCTCACACCGTGGCAAAACTCTGGAGGGTCATTGACACATCCAGGCTCTATTAGCTCCATCCTTTTCTGTTGAGGGCTCCACTGTTCTCTGTCCACTGCTACCTTGTCTCCTTGCTCCAAATGAGATTCTGTGCTCTCTTGGTCCACTCTAGTAGAGTCTCACATGTGGGCAATCTGATAGTTTCTTAAGAGTTTTGGCTGCTACTAATTAAGGGTGACAAAACACACTTAGGGGAAGAAGCATCCCTTTTATAACTTGTTCCTTTTTTATCCAAATGGGTCCAAAAAGGTAAAGAGTTACCTACAGATGCTACCGTGAGATGACTCCAAAAGAGTGTCAAAGACACTCTGTATTGTTATCCACTGACACCCTGCTATCATTCTCCTTGTTTCCAAATAGAAATCTCTCTTCACTTTGTGTGTGTATCTTTACAGATATATCTATAATCTCACCTTTTGCTGGAGACTTCCTCAGTGGTTACTGATGTCAATTTATTCCAATCAGAACTAAAGGATTAAAATGTACATGATCAAACACTGTGTGACTTCATAGACTCACTTTTCTCATTCAAATTAGCTACAATTTCTCTATAACTTACAAAATGGTTGAACCCTGTAAGTTCACATGTAATTTGGTTATTTGGAAAATATTTCATCTTTCCCTAGAATTGAGGCTTCATATGATGGTAATAAAATTCTTGGGCCTGTAAAAGAATCCTTAATGGATCAAGATTTAAAAACATTTCTTTACTACTAAACTTAACCCCAATGTGTAATTGCCTTTTGTGATTACATTTACTTCAAATTCAGCTATAGTTTGTAGGTAGGAATCCCTCTTATCCCATCTAATTTTCTGATTTCAATTCCCTCCACCACCTCCTTACTCTTCATGTTTCATGGATGTCTTTCCTTCTCCTCAGATAGGGTTAAGTAACTGTCTGCCTGAGGCAGGGGCTACCTCCAGTATGATGGTTGGTTTGGGTTTGGGATACCAGCCTCCCATTGTGGCAGAGCTCTGGAGGGTAAGGGACAGATCTCAAGTCTATTATCTCTTTTAGTTTCTGCTGAGGGCTCCTCTGCTCCCTGTCCACCGCTACTACCTTTGTGCTTCCAAATAGTGTTTTCTCCCTTGACCCACACTAGCAGAAAGTTATACACAGGTACTCTAATAGTTCCCTAAGGATTTTGACTAGTAATCCCTAAAGTTCACGAACACACAAATAGTAAGTGTTCTCTCTCTTTTGACCTGGTCCTTCTTGATCCAAAAAAGAAAAAAGTTATATATAGAAGCTGACAGGCTATCACGGACATTCTGTATTGTCACCAATGCTCCCAAATGGTTTTCCCACTCAGATGACAGAAAATCAACTCACCTATTGTTGATGTTCTGGCGAGAGGACTCTGAAAAGGCTACTAAAGCATTCTTATTTCTGTCAAAGAACAAAAAGAATATGCAAAAAATAAAGCCAGACAATGAGGAAGGAAATAATACCAGGAAATGATTCCTTTTTTCAAGAGGAAATCATTCCTCTTTCCTGACAGGAATTTCAGGCACAAAAAGTCACACATGACAAATTTGAAGGAATGTGACAGGAACTGAAGGGGTTACCACAGTGGCACCTGTAAGCAAGCCTCTTGGGGGAGGGGCTGTGTGTGCATGTGCATGTGTGTGTGTGCCTATGTGTATTTATTGGAAACAGAAGGAAGCAAGCAAGGGAGAAGCAGCAATCATGATTAAATGTTCTTCCTTCCTTCCTTCCCATTTTCTCTACCATTCTGGTCATCATTGAATAAATTTGGGAAGAGGGAGACACAGAGAGAAAGAGAGAGACACAAGAGTGTAGGGATGAGGTGGTGGATCCAGGTAAGTTGATGAGATGATACAAAGACAATGGAAAGAAAATGCCAGAACAATGAGAATTTCAATGGCAAGGGCTAATCCCTGGTTGCCATTTGGTAGGGCAGAAACAAGTAGCTAGATTAGGATCTGCCTAAATTACGTTTTCAAGATTTTATGAATTGGAAGTAGAGCACATGATCTGAATGATTTTTCGTCTTGCACATTTTTTTAAGTAGACTTTTTTAAAAAATAAGTTTAGGTTTACAGAAAAATTAAGCAGAAAGTACAGAGAGTTTCCATATACCCCCCTTCTCCCTCACAGCTTCTCCTATCACTAATATCTTGCATTCATCTGGTATATTTGTTATAACTGATGAATCAGTATTTACACATTATTGTTAACTAACATCCATAGTTGACATTGGTGTTCATTCTTCGTGTTGAACAAGTCTATTGGTTTTTCCAAATGCATAATGTCATGTATCCATCATAACAGCATCATACTGAATAACTGTACTGCCCTAAAAATCCCCTGTACTCTACATATTCATCCCTTTGCCCCCCCACTCCAATTCCTAGAAACCACTGATCTTTTCACTGTCTCTATAGTTTTACCTTTTCCACAGTGTCATATAGTTGGAATCATAAAGTATATCGCCTTAGCAGACTGCCTCCTTTCACTTAGTACTTATGCAAGGATTTAAGGTTCCTCTATTTCCTTTTGTGGCTTGATAGATTCTTTTACTTTTTTTAAATTGCTTGCTGAATAATTTTCCATTGTATATAGGCATTACAGGTTATCTATTCTTCTGTGATGTCTTGGTTGCTTCCGATTTTTGGCAATTATGAATAAAGCTGCTATCAAATTTGGGTGGAGGTTTTTGTGTAGGTATAACTTTTCAAGTCATTTCGGGGTTGAAACTCATTAGGAGCACAATTGCTGAATCATCTGATAAGACTATGTTTTGCTTTGTAAGAAATTGCCAAAATGTCTTCCAAAGTGGCTATACTATTTTGCATTTTCACCAACAGTGAATGAGAATTCCTGTTGCTCCTTATCCTTGACAGCATTTGGTGTTTTCAATATTCAGATCTTGACCATTCTAATAGGTGGATAGTAGTATCTTCTTGTTGTCTTAATTTGCAATTCCTGAGTGACATATGATGTTGAGCATCTTCTCATAAGCTTATTTGGCATTTGTATATCTTCTTTGGTGAGGTATCTGTTCAGATCTTTTGTCCATATTTTGAGTACTTTTGTTTTCTGATTGTTGATTTTTAAGAGTTCTTTGTATACCTTCAATAAAAGCCCTTTACCAGATACGTCTTTTGCAAATAATTTCTTCTAGTCTGTGGCTGACTTGTCTTCTCATTCTCTTGATAGTGTCTTTCACAGAGCAGAAGTTTTAAATTTTAATGAAATCCAAGTTGTCTGTATTTTCTTTCATGATTTTATTTTTGGTGTTATATATAAAATCATTGCTGTATCAAAGGCCATCTGTTTTCTTCCTGTGTTATCTTCTAGGAGTTTTATGGTTTTGCATTTTATATTTACGTCCGTGATCCATTTTGAGTTAAGTTTTGTTAAGTGTGTAAGGTCTGTGCCTAGATTTTTTTTTTTTCTTGCACATAGATGTCCAGTTCTTCCAGCAACATTTGTTGAAAAGACCATCCTTTCTCCACTGGATTGAGTGCCTTTGCTCCTTTATCAAAGACAAGATGTCTATATTTGTGTGGGCCTATTTCTGGGCTCTCTATTCTGTTCCTTTGATCTACTTGTATATTCTCTCACCCATACCACTCTACCTTGATTACTGTAGCTTTATAGAAAGACTTAAGTCAGGTATTGTCAGTCCTCTGACTTTGCTATTCTTCTTCAATATTGTGTTGGCTATTCTGGGTCTTTTGCCTTTTCACATAAACTTTAGAATTAGTTTGTCAATATTGAAAAAACGACTTTTCAGGATTTTGATTCAGATTGCACTCAACTACAAGTTGAAGGAATTGACATCTTAACAATATTGAGTCTTCCTATCCATGAACATGGAACATCTTCCCATCTATTTAGATCTTCTTTGATTTCATTAATCAGTTATGTAGTTTTCCTCATATAGATTTTATACATTATTTTGTTAGATTTGTACCTAAGTATTTCAATTTTTTGGTGCTAATGTAAATGGTGGTGTGCTTGTTTCAAATTCCAATTATTCATTGCTGGTATAAAGGAAAGCAATCAACTTTTGTATATTAACCTTGTTCTTGCAACTCTGCTATAATTTCTTATTATTCCAGAAGGTTCTTTGTAAATTATTTTCGATTTTCTACAGAGATAATCATGTCACATGTGAACAAAGACAGTTTTATTTCTTCTGTTCCAATCTGCATACTTTTGTTTCCTTCTTACTGCATTAGTTAGGACTTACAGTATGATGTTGAAAAGGAGTGGTGAAGGGGGATATCCTTGCCTTGTACCTGATCTTATCAAGTTTCTCACCATCAAGTATGATGGTACCTGTGGATTTTTTTTTAACTTTCTAATCCCTTTTTAAATTTTTTTATTTTTATTTTATTGAGGTCATAATAGTTTATAACATTGTGAAATTTCAGTTTTACATTTTTCTTTGTCAGTCACCATATATTTGTGACCCTTTGCCCTTTATGTCCATCCCCAAGTTCCTTCCCCTCTGGTAACCACTAATCTGTTTTCTTTGTCCATGTGTTTGTTTATCTTCCACATATGAGTGAAATCATACACTGTTCGTCTTTATCTGTCTGCCTTATTTTGCTTAACATAATACCCTCAAGGTCTATCCGCATTGTTGCAAATGGGATGATTTTGTCTTTTTTTATGGTCGAGTAGTTTTCCATTGTATATATATACACACACACACACACACACATATATATATACAATGTATATATACACATATATATATATATATAATGTATATATACCACATCTTCTTTATCATCAGTCGACAGGCACTTGGGTTGCTTCCACATTTGGCTATTTTGAATAATGCTGCAATGAACATAGGGGTGCATAAGTCTCTTTGAATTGTTGATTTCAAGTTCTTTGGATAAATACCCAGTAGCAGGATAGCTGGGTCATATGGTATATATATTTTTAATCTTTTGAGAAATCTCCATACTGTTTTCCATAGTGGCTAGACCAGTTTGCATTCCTACCAGCAGTGTATGGGGGTTCCCTTTTCTGCACATTGTCTTCCATTTGTTATTTTTTGTCTTGTTAATTATAGCCATTCTTACAGGTGTAAGGTAATATCTCATTGTAGTTTTGATTTGTATTTCTCTAATGATTAGTGATGTTGAATATCTCTTTATGTGCCTGCTGGCCATCTGTATATCTTCTTTGGAAAAATGTCTGTTTATATCCTCTGCCCATTTTTTGATCAGGTTGTTTGTTTTTTTGTTGTTGACTTGTAGGCATTATTTATATATTTTGGAGTTAAACCCTTGTCGCATACATGATTTGTAAATATCTTCTCTCAGTTGGTGGGCTGCCCTTTCATTTTGTTCCTGGTTTCCTTTGTCTTGCAGAAGCTCTTTAGTCTGATGAAGTCCCATTTGGTTATTTTTTCTTTTGTTTCCCTTGCCCAAGTAGACTGGTATTCAAAAAGATCCTTCTAAGACTGATGTCAAAGAGTGCACTGCCTATGTTTTCTTCTAGGAGTTTTATGGTTTCACATCTTACCTTCAAGTCTTTAATCCATTTTGAGTTAATTTTTGTGTATGCTGTAAGATAAGGGTCTACTTTCATTCTTTTCATGTGGCTGTCCAGTTTCCCCAACACCATTTATTGAAGAGACTTTCCTTTCTCCATTGTATGTTCTTAGCTCCTCTGTCAAAGATTAGCTGTCCATAGATGTGCGGTTTTATTTCTGGGCTTTCAATTCTGCTCCACTGATCTGTGTGTCTGTTTTTGTACCAGTACCATGCTGTTTTGACTACTATAGCTTTGTAGTATGCTTTGAAGTCAGGGATTGTGATGCCTACAGCTTTGTTCTTTTTTCTCAGGGTTGCTTTAGCTATTCAGGGTCTTTTCTTGCTCATTATGAATTTTGGGACTCTTTGTTCTCTTTTCATGAAGAACATCATTGGGATTCTGATTTGGATTGCACTGAATCTGTAGATTGCGTTAGGTACTGTGGACATTTTAACTATGTTTATTTTTCTAATCCATATGCATGGAATCTCTTTCCACTTCTTTATGACATCATCAATTTCTTCCAATAATGTCTTACAGTTTTCCTTGGTTAAATTTATTCCTACATAATTTATTCTTTTTATTGTGGTTACAAATGGGATTGCATTCTGGAGTTCTCCTTCTGTTAGTTCATCATTAGAGTATAGAAATGCAACTGATTTTTGTAAGTTGATTTTGTACCCTGCAACTTTGCTGTAGTTGTTGATTATTTCTAACAGTTTTCTGATGGATTCTTTAGAGTTTTTGATATATAAAATCATATTATCTGCAAACAGCAGGTGTTTCACTTCCTCATTGGCAATTTGGATACATTTTATTTCTTTTTCTTGCTTAATTGCCCTGGCCAAAAACTCCAGTACTATGCTGAATAAGAGTGGTGAGAGTGGGCACCCTTGTCTTCTTCCTGTTCTCAGAGGGAGGGCTTTCAGTTTTTCCCCATTGAGTATAATGTTGGCTGTGGGTTTGTCATATATGGCCTTTATCATGTTGAAGCACTTTCCTTCTATACCCATTTTATTGAGAGTTTTTTATCATAATTGGATGTTGGATATTGTCAAATGCTTTCTCTATGTCTATTGAGATGATCATGTGATTTTTATTCCTCATTTTGTTAATGTGGTGCATCACATTGCTTGATTTGCAGATGTTGAACCCTCCCTGTGTCCCTGCTATAAATCCCACTTGATCATGGTGTATGATCCTTTTAATGTATTGCTGTATTTGGGCTGCCAATATTTTGTTGAGGATTTTTGCATCTATGGCCATCAGCGATATTGCCCTGTAATTTTCCTTCTTTGTGTTGTTCTTTTCTGGGTTTGAGATCAGGGTGATGTTGGCCTTACAAAATGTGTTAGGAAGTGTTCTATCTTCTTCAATTTTTTGGAATAGTTTGAGAGGGGTAGGTATTAAATCTTCTTTGAATGTTTGGTAGAATTCTCCAGAGAAGCCACCTGGTCCTAGACTTTTATTTTGGGGTCGGTTTTTGATTACTGTTTCAATCTCTTTACTTGTGATTGGTCTATTCAGATCATCTATTTCTTCTTGATTCAGTTTTGAGAGGTTGCATACGCCTAAGAATTTGTCCATTTCTTCTAGATTGTCCAATTTGTTGGCATATACTTTTTCATAGTATTTTCTTATAACCCTTTGTATTTCTGCGGTATCCGTTGTTAATTTCTCCTGTTTAATTTCTAATTTTATTCATTTGAGTCTTCTTTTTTTCTTAGTGAGTCTGGCTAAGGGTTTGTCAATTTTGTTTATCTTTTTAAAGAACCAGCTCTTAGTTTCATTGACCCTTTCTACAGTATTTTTTTTTAATTTCAATTTCATTTATTTCCACTCTACTTTTTATTATTTCCCTCATTCTGCTGACTTTGGGCTTTGTTTGTTCTTCTTTTTCTAATTCTGTTAGGTGTAGTTTAAGATTGCTTATTTGAGATTTTTCTTGTTTGTTAAGGTGGGCCTGTATTGCTATGAATTTCCCTCTGAGGACTGCTTTTGCTGTATCCCATATGAGTTGGTATTGGTGTATTTTCATTTTCATTTGTTGCTAGTTTTTTTGATTTCTCCTTTAATTTCTTCAATGATCCATTGGTTGTTCAGTAGTATGTTGTGTAGTCTCCACTTATTTGTCACTTTCCCAGCTTTTTTCTTGTAGTTGAATTCCAGTTTCATAGCACTATGGTCAGAAAAGATGCTTGACATGATTTCAGTCTTCTTAAATTTATTGAGGCTTGCCTTGTTTTCAAACATATGGTCTATTTTTGAGAATGTTCCATGTGCACTGGAGAAGAATGTGTATTTTGTTGGTTTTGGATGGAGTGTTCCGTATATACCTATTAAGTCCATCTGGTCTCGTTTTTCATTTAATTCCACTACTTCCTTGTTGACTTTCTCTCTGGATGATCTATCCACTGATGTAAGTGGAGTGTTAAGGTCCCCTACTATTATTGTGTTGCTGTTGATATCTCCTTTTAGGTTTGTTAATAGTTGCTTTATGCACTTCGGTGTTCCCATGTTAGGTGCATATATATTTACAAGAGTTATATCTTCTTGGTGGAGTGTCCCTTTTATCATTATATACTGCCCCTCTTTGTCTCTCATTGCCTTTTTTTATCTTAAAGTCTACTTTGTCTGATACAAGTATGGCAACATCTGCTTTCTTTTGTTTGCCATTAGCTTGGAGTATCATCCTCCATCCCTTCACTCTGAGCCTGTGTTTATCTTTAGAAGTGAGATGTGTTTCCTGGAGGCAGCATATTGTTGGGTCTTGGTTTTCAATCCATCCAGCCACTCTGTGTCTTTTGAGTGGACAATTCAATCCATTTACACTTAGAGCAATTATTGATATATGAAGTCTTAATGCTGCCATTTTATCACTTGTTTTCCAGTTGTTCTTTATTTTCCTTGTTTCTTCTCCCATTTATTCAGACCTGCAATTCAGTTTGGTGGTTCTCTAGGATCGTTTTCTCACTGTTTATCATTTCTGTCTCTGTTCTGATTTTTTGTTTAGTGGTTACTGTGAAGTTAGTATAAAAGATCTTGTAGTGAGACAGTCTATTTTCTGATAGCTCTTATTTCTTTAGTCTAAGCAAGCTCTATCCCTTTATTCTTCCCCATCCTTCTGGTCTAGAGTGTTAATATACCTCTTCATCCTATTTGGTGAGGTAGGTGTGTGCTTTTGCATAGTGTAGCTTCCACCTGCTGCCACTAGGGGTGGGCAGGAGCTGAGTATTCTGAGCCCATCTCAATCCTTGGCAGCTGTGCCTGTCCTTTAGATGCTATGCTGACAGGGCCTGTCTGCATTTGCTCACTGGCCACCTCTGCTTTATACATGTATACGCAGGCACTCTTGTGGGAGTCCCTTTCTCTGGCCCACTGTCTGAGCTGGAGTGACAGATAGGGGAAGGGTCACTTTCTTTTGTGTGCGCAATCGTGGGGTGCTCTCCTTCTGCACTCGCTGTCTCCCTTCCTGGGCTGCTCAGCTTAGTGAAGATGTCCTTGTTATTCCTTAGCCTCCTTGGTGTGGAGCTTTCCCATGGGCTGGGAGGACACTCCAAGGGCAAAGGCATTCCCATGGAGTTCTGTCCCCTCCCCCCTCTCTTTTCAGAGCTGCATGCAGTCCCACGCCCTAGATCATTTCTGTTTGGGGAGAGAGAGGCGATCCCCTTACCTCCTTCTGCTACCCCCCAGGGGGTCCAGCACTTCCAATTTCAGACGTATGGCTACATAGATCTCTCAGACATCTATTGTGTTGTATGAATTGAATGTCTTCTGTTGGTTTATGAGTGTCCTTTTCATGGTATCTTGGGGAGGGAGAGTCTAAGGGAAGAGCTCACTCCACCGTGATATGCTGTCAATCCTCCTAGCTGTAGGCCTTTTGTAGATGTTTTTTCATCAAGTTAAGGAAGTTCCTCCCTATTCCTAGTTTGCTGGGAGTTTTTATCACGAATGAGTGTTGGAGTTTGTCATATGCTTTTTCTGCATCAATTGATATGATGTAATTTTTCTCCTTTGACCTTTTGATATGATGGATTACATTAATTTTCAAATTTTGAGCCAGCCTTGCTTACTTGGGATAAATCTCACTTGATCTCAGTGCACAATTGTTTATATACATTGTAGGACTCAATTTTCTTGAGAGTTTTTACGTTTATGTTCATGAGAGATACAGGTCTGTAGTTCTCTTTTCTTGTAATTTCTTTGTCTGATTTTAGTATTAGGGTAATGCTAGCCTCATAGAATGAATAAGGAAGTGTTCCCTGTTCTTTTATTTTCTGCAACAGATTTTAGAGAACTGATATCACTTCTTCCTTACGTGTTTGGTGGAATTGACAAGTGAAATCATCTAGGCATATTATCTGTTTTGGAAGGTTTTCAATTATTGATTTAATTTCTTTAACAGACGTGGGTCTATTCAGACTATCTATTCCTCCTTGTGAGTTTTGGCAGTGTCTTTTAAAGAATTCCTCAATTTCATATAAGCTATAAAATTTGTGGGCTTATGGAGTTGTTCACATTATTCCTGTATTATCCCTTTAATGTCCATACGATCAATCATGATAATCCCTCTTTCATTTCTGATATTAGTAATTTGTAACTTCTCTCTTTTGTTCCTGGTTATCTCTCCAGAGAGATATTAATTTTATTGATATTTTCAAAGAAACAGCTTTTGGGTTTGTTGATTTTCTCTATTGTTTTCTTGCTTTCAATTTCATGGATTTCTGCTCTAATTTTTATTATTTCTTTTCTTCTATTTTTTTAAAGTTTATATTGCTCTTCTTTCTCTAGCTTCCTAAATTGGAAGCTTAGATTATTGATTTTAATAATATTATTAAATGTATTCTAACGTATGCATTAGAATCTAATGTATTCATCTCTTCTAATGTATGCATTCAATGCTATAAATTTTCCTCTAAGCACTGGTTTTGCTGCATCCCACAAGTTTTGATTGGTTGTTTTTTCATTTTCATTTAGTTCAAAATATTTTAAAATTTCTCTGAGACTTCTACTTTGACTAATGTGTTATTGAGAAGTGTGCTGTTTAATCTCCCAGAATTTTGTGATTTTCAAGCTATCTTTCTCTTACTGACTTCTAATTTAATTCCACTGTGGTCTGACAGCATACTTTGAATGATCCCTATTTCTTTAAATTTGTTAAGATGTGTGTTATGGACCAGTACGTGATCTATCTTGGTGAATCTTCCATGTGAGCTTGAGAAAAATGTGTATTCTGCTCTTGTTAAATGAAGTATTCTGTAAGTATCAATTAGATCCAATTGACTGAAGGTGATGTTCAGTACCACTATACCCTTACTGACTTTTTGCCTGCTGGATTTATCAAATACTGATAGAGGAGTGTTAAAATCTCCAACTATAATAGTGGCTTTGTCTATTTCTCTTTGCGGTTCTATCAGTTTTTGCCTCACATATTTTGATGTTCTGTTGTCAGGTGCATACACATTAGAACTGCTACGTCTTCCTAGAGAATTAACTCTGTTATCATCATTTAATGTCCCTCTTAATCCCCAATAATTTTGCTTGCTCTGAAGTCTGTTATGTCTGAAGTTAAAATAGCTATTCCCACTGTCTTTTAATTATGTTATCATGGCATATTTTTCTCCATTCTTTTACTTCTAATCTACCTTGGTCTTTACATTTAAAGTTGGTTTCTTACAGATAACATATAGTTGGGTCTTGTTTTGTTATCAAAGAAATTAGTCTCTGTCTTTTAATTGGTATGTTTAGCCCAGTCATACTTCAAGTTTTAGACTATTGATATAGTTGGATTAGTAGAATTATTTTTGCTTTTCTCAAGTTCATTTTTAAAAAGATATTTGGGGGCCAGCCAGATGGTGCAGTGGTTAAGTTCACACATTCCACTTCAGTAGCCCGGGGTTTGCCAGTTTGGACCCTGGGTGAGGACCTATGCACTGCTTGTCAAGCCATGCTGTGGCAGGCATCCCACATGTAAACTAGAGGAAGATGGGAACGGATGTTAGCTTAGGGCCAGTCTTCCTCAGCAAAAAAGAGGAGGATTGGTGGCAGGTGTTACCACAGGGCTAAACTTCCTCAAAATAAAAAAAAGATATTTGGCTATATCACTGAAAATCAAGACTCTCCTTCACCCAAACCACTGAATTAGGTAATTTAATCACTCTATAATTTAATTTCCTCATCTATGAAATGAAACACATTCAAAATGCACTTTCCATCTGTCAACTTCATAAAATCATGATGAATATTCACCATTTCACAAATATTATTTGCTTTTAGACAACCTGCCCTCTTCACTGGGGTTATGCAAAAACATCAGTATGTGACAACAATATAACCTGAGTATTCTCTCTCTTTTTTTTTTTGCAGAGGACAATTTGCCCTGAGCTAACATCCATTGCCAATCTCCCTCTTTTTGTCTTTACTTTTTAAAAAAAAATTTTCAAGTTATTTTTTAAATTTTTTTTCATTTTTTTTAATTGCAGTATCATTGGTTTATAACAACATATAAACTTCAGGTGTACATCATAATATATTTTGAATTCTCTGTAGATGACATCATGTTCACCACCCAAAGACTAATTATAATCCATCACCACACACACGTGCTTGATCACCCCTTTCACCCTCCTCCTTCCCTTTTCCCCTCTGCTAATCACCAATCCCATCTCTGTTGCTATGTGTTTGTTTGTCGTTTTTCTCTTCTACCTATGAGTGAGATCATATGGTATTTGACTTTCTCCCTCTGATTTATTTCACTTAGCATCATACCCTCAAGGTCCATCCATGTTGTCACAAATGGCCAGATTTCATCATTTCTTATGGTTGAGTAGTATTTCATTGTGTATATATACCACGTATTCTTTATCCATTCATCCCTTGATGGGCACTTAGGTTGCTTCCAAGTCTTCGTTATTGTGAATGATGCTATGATGAACATAGGGTGCATGTATCTTTATGCATTTCTGTTTTCAAGTTCTTTGGATAAATACCCGGCAGTAGAATAGCTAGATCATCTGGTAGATCTATTCTTAATTTTCTGAGAAAACTCCATATTGTTTTCCATAATGGCTGGACCACTATGCACTCCCACTAGCAGTGTATGGGGGTTCCCTTCTCTCCACATCCTCTCCAGCACTTATTGTTTCCTGTCTTGTTAATTATAGCTATTCTGACCAGAGTGAGGCGATATCACATTGTAGTTTTGATTTGCATTTCCCTGATAGTTAATGATGTCGAACATCTTTTCATGTGCCTGTTGGCCATCTGGATATCTTCTTTGGAGAAATCTCTGTTCAGATCTTTTGCCCATTTTTAAATTGGGTTCTTAGTTTTTGTTGTTGAGATGTATGAGTTCTTTGTACATTTTGGATATTAACCCCTTAATATCTGATATATGGTTTGCAAATATCTTCTCTCAATTGTTAGGTTGCCTTTTCATTTTGTTGATGCTTTCCTTTGCTGTGCAGAAGCTTTTTGGTTTGAGGTAGTCCCATTTGTTTATTTTTTCTATTGTTTCCTTTGCCCAGTCAAACATGGTATTTGAAAAAAGCTGCTAAGACTGATGTCAAAGAGCACACTCCCTGTGTTTTCTTCGAGAAGTTTAATGGTTTCAGATCTTACATTCAAGTCCTTAATCCATTTTGAGATGATTTTTGTGCATGGTGTAAAGTAATGGTCTCCTTTCATTCTTTTGCTTGTGGCTGTCCAGTTTTCCCAACACCATTTATTGAAGAGACTTTCCTTTCTCCATTGTATGTTCTTGGCTCCCTTGTCAAAAATTAGTTGTCCATAGATGTGTGGGTTTATTTCTAGGCTCTTGATTCTATTCCTTTGATCTGTGTGTCTGTTTTTGTGCCATTACCATGCTGTTGTGGTTACTATAGCTTTGTAGCATGTTTTGAGATCACGGAGTGTGAGATCTCCAGCTTTGTTCTTTTTTCCTCAGGATTCCTTTGGATATTCAGAGCCTTTTGTTGTTCCATATAAATTTTAGGATTCCTTCTTCTATTTCTGTGAAAAATGTTGTTGGAACTTTGATAGAGATTGCATTGAATCTGTAGATTGCTTTAGGAACTATGGACATTTTAACTATGTTAATTCTTCCAATCCAAGAGCACAGAACCTCTTTCCATTTCTTTGTGTCTTCTTCAATTTCTTTCAACAATGTTTTCAGTTTTCTGTGTACAGATCTTTCACCTCCTTGGTTAAGTTTATTCCTAGGTATTTTAATCTTTTTGTTGCAATTGTAAATGGGATTGTATTCTTAATTTTTCTTTCTGCTACTTCACTGCTAGTGTATAGAAACACAACTGATTTTTGTGTTTTGATTTTGTATCCTGCAATTTGACTATATTCACTTACTATTTCTAAAAGTTTTTTAGTGGATTCTTTAGGGTTTTCTATATATAAAATTATGTCATCCACAAATAGGGACAGTTTCACTTCTTCCTTTCCAATTTGGATCCCTTTTCTTTCTTTTTCTTGCCTGATTGCTCTGGCTAAGACTTCTAATACTATTCTAAGTAAGAGTGGTGAAACTAGGCATCCTTGTCTCGTTCCTGTTCTTAGAGGGATAGCTTTCAGTTGTTCTCCATTGGGAATGACATTAGCTGTGGGTTTGTCATATACAGCCTTTATTATGTTCAGGTATTTTCCTTCTATGCCCATTTTATTTAGAGTTTTTATCATAAATGCATGCTGTATCTTTTCAACTGCTTTCTCTGCAGCTATTGAGATGATCATGTGACTTTTATTCCTCTTTTTGTTAATGTGGTGTTATCACATTGATTGATTTGTGGATGTTGAACCATCCCTGCGTCCCTGGAGTGAATCTCACTTAATCATGGTGTATGATCTTTTTAATGTATTGTTGTATTCAATTTGCTAGTATTTTGTTGAGGATTTTTGCATCGATGTTCATCAACGATATTGGCATGTAATTTTCTTTTTTTGTGTTGTCCTTGTCTGGCTTTGGAATCAGGGTAATGTTGACTTTGTAGAAGGAGTTAGGAAGCTTGCCCTCCTCTTCAATTTTTTGGAAGAGTTTGAGAAGGATAGGTATTAAGTCTTCTTTGAATGTTTGGTAGAATTCACCAGGGAAGCCATTTGATCCTGGACTTTTGTTTTGGGGGAGGTTTTCGATTACTATTTCAATCTCCTTACTGGTGACTAGTCTATTCAAATTCTCTATTTCTTCTTGATCCAGTTTTGGAAGGTTGTATGATTCTAAGAATTTATCCATTTCTTCTAGATTATCCAATTTGTTGGCATATAGCTTTTCATAGTATTCTCTTATTACTTTTGTATTTCTATGATGTCCATTGTAATTTCTCCTTTTTCATTTCTGATTTTATTTATTTGAGCCTTCTCTCTTTTGTTCTTGGTGAGTCTAGCTAAAGCTTTCTCAATTTTGTTTATCTTTTCAAAGAACCAGCTCTTGGTTTCATTAATTTTTTCTATTGTTTTTTACTCTCTATTTTATTTATTTCTTCTCTGATTGTTCTTATTTCCTTCCTTCTGCTGATTTTGGGCTTTGTTTCTTCTTCTTCTTCCAGTTCCTTTAGGTGCACTGTTAGATTGTTTGTTTGGAATTTTTCTTGTTTGTTAAGGTAGGCCTGAATTGCCATAAACTTCCCTCTTAGAACCACTTTTGCTCTATCCCATAAATTTTGGCATGTCATATTTTCTTTTTCATTTGTCTCCAGGTATTTTTTTAATTTCTCCTTTGATTTCTCCATTGACCCACTTGTTGTTCAGCAGCATTTTGTTTAATCTCCACATATTTGTGGCTTTTCTGATTTTCTTCCTGTAATTGATTTCTAGTTTCATTATCTTTGTGGTCAGGAAAGATGTTTGGTATTATTCTAATCTTCTTAAGTTAGTGAGACTTGTTTTTGGCCTAATATGTGATTGAGCCTGGAGAATGGTCCAGGAGCATTTGAAAAGAATGTGTATTCTGTGGTTTTGGGATGGAATGTTCTATATATATCCACTAAGTCCATCGGGTCTAATGTGTTGTTTAAGGCCAATGTTTCCTTATTGATCTTCTTTTTAGATACCTATCCATTGGTGTAAGTGGAGTGTTAAAGTCTCCTACTATTATTGTGTTACTATTTCTCCTTTTTTGTCTGTTAATAATTGCTTTACATATTTAGATGCTCCTATGTTGGGTACATAGATATTTACAAGTGTTATATCCTCTTCATAGATTGTTCCCTTTATCATTATGTAGTGCCCTTTGTCTCTTGTTACAGTTTTTGTTTTAAAGTCTATTTTGTCTGATATGAGTATTGCTACCCCAGCTTTCTTTTCATTGCCATTTGCATGGAGTATCTTTTTACATCCTTTCACTTTCAATTTGTGGGTGTCTTTAGGTCTGAAGCTTGTCTCTTGTATGCAGTATATATATGGGTCTTGTTTTCTTTGTCCAATCAGCCAGCCTATGCCTTTTGGTTGGAGCATTTGGTCCATCGACACTTAAAGTAGCTATTGAAAAATATGTCTTTGTTGCCATTTTGTTACTTTTTTCTGGGTGTTTTAGTAGTTCTTCTCTGTGCCTTTCTTCTTCTCTTTTTCTCTTCCCTTGTGGTTTGATGGCTTTCTTTAGTAATATGTTTGACTCCCTTTCTCCTACTTACTCATATATTTATTACAGGTTTCTGGTTTGTGATTACCATGAAGTTCATGTATAGTAATCTACGTATACAGCAATCTATATTGAGTTGATAGTCTCTTTAATTTGACCTCTTTCTAACAGCTCTACTCTTTTACTCCCCTCCTCCCACATTTAATTTTTTGATATCATATCTAACCTCTTATTTTGTGTGAGTGTATCCATTCCCTCTTATCATTGAAATAGGTAATTTTAGTACTTTTGTCTTTTGACCTTCATATTATCTTAATAGGTGGTTGATCTGCTACCATTACTGTATTTTTGCCTTTAGTAGTGATTTTATTGTGGTTTCTTTTTTTTGGGTAATTTTCTTATTCTTATATGTGATCTTCTCTTTCCCACTTAAATAAGTACCTTCAGCAGTTCTTGTAGAACTGGTTTCTTGGTGATAAACTCCTGGTTTCTTGGTGATAAACTCCTTTAATTTGTGCTTGTCTGGGAAACTCTTTCTCTCTCCTTCCATTCTGAATGATAACCTTGTCAGGTAGAGTATTCTTGGCTGTAGGTTTTTTCCTTTCAGCACTTTAAATGTATTGTGCCACTCTCTTCTAGCCTTTAGGGTTTCAGCTGAGAAGTCAGCTGATAGCCTTATGGGCTTTCCTTTGCATGTCAGTCATTGCCTTTCTCTTGCAGCTTTTAGGACTCTCTCTTTATCTTTAATTTTGGACATTTTAATTATAATGTGACTTGGTGAGGGCCTCTTTGGGTTTATCTTGTTTGGTGCTCTTCGTGCTTCATGTACTTGGATGTCTGTTGCCTTCCTTAGGTTAGGAAAGTTTTCAGTTATAAAATAAATTCTTCAAGTAAATTCTCTACCCCTTTGTCTCTCTCTTCCTCTTCTGGGACACATATAATATGAATGTTAGTGCACTTGATCTTGTCCCAGAGTTCTCTTAGACTGTTCTCGTTCTTTTTCACTTTTTCTTTTATCTGTTCAGCTTGGGCGATTTCCTCTAGTTTTTTGTCCAGCTCACTGATCCCTTTTTCTGTATCATCTACTCTACTATTGAGACCCTCTAGTGAATTTTTCATTTCCAGTATTGTATTCTTCATTTCTGATTGGTTCTTTTTTATATTTTCCAATTCTTTGTTGACGATCTCACTGTGTTCATCGAGTCTTCTCCCAAGATCAGTGAGCATCCTTACGAATTTTTGGTTGAACTCTTTGTCAAGTAGATTGCTTACTTCTGTTTCATTTCACTCTTTTTCTGGAGTTTTGTCCTGTTCCCTTGCTTGGAATGTATTCCTTTACCTCCTCATTTTGCCTCTTTGTGCTTATATCTATGCATTAGGTGAGTGAGCTATGTCTCCTGATGTTGGAGAAGTGGCCTATGTAAAAGATACCTTCTGGGGCTTAGCAGTGTGCTTCTCTCTCATCACTAGTCCAAATGTTCCAAGAGTGACCCCTGTGTAGGCTACTTGTGTCCTGCTACAGCAGGGCTGCTCTTGCTGCAGGTACCCAGAGAATCTAGGCTTCCCCCCCCAACCCGGCTGTCTATTTGTAAATTGGGTTTGAGGAGCCCCAGCACAGCTGGCAGCAAGGTCTAATAGTACACTCCTGTTGCAGTGTTTCTGTTAAGTGAGTAGGCGTCCAGTGTGGCTGGTTGCTAGGCTCGGGAGCTTACAATTGCTGTAGGCCTCAGGCCTACAAGGCTGTGGTCAGCTCTCTCAGGATTGCAGCTGAGTGGGGATGGCCCCTGGCATGGGTGCTCCCAACTGTTTCAGGCTTTGGAAGGTAGGGCACATCCCCTATAAGGCTGTTTGACAAGCACAGGTCTTCTGCCACTTATAACCCCACCACACATACAGGTCCACACACACTGTCCACACAGTCCTGGCACATGCACACCTCCTGACCCCTTGAAGCAGACCCAGTCACCCCACTGCAGAGACCACCCCCTCACATTCTCCACCCACACCCTGAACACTCCACCTGCTCCTCATGCAGGCCCTGCCCCCAGAGGAGGACATACTTGCTTGCTTGCAGAAGATCAAGGCACCCAGTCGATGCAGCCAACAGGTAGCCTGAGGGCTTGCTCTTGCGTGGGACCAGTCCCTAGGGCAGGCTGCCTGCCCTGGCTGAGCAGGATTAAATCACACTCTAGTGGGTGTGGCAGACCTCTGGGCTAACAGGCCAGGGGAAGAACCCCAATTGTCTCTGTGTCAGCACACTTGTACTTGTTCACAACAATGGCTGCTGCCAATGCCTCGGTCTCTGTAGAGGCCTCATCTCTCACCAAGTTGCACCCAGAACTTACCAGCTGAGTCTCTTTTCATCAAAGGCCTGTGTACCTTTCTTTCTGGTGATTTTAGGTAGCTTTCTGACACAGGTGGATTTGTGCATGGGCCCTTTAAGAGTTAGGTTTTTCCACTTATGTCCAATAGCTTTTCTAGGGGTATTCCCTGTTGTAGTTACTAGTCAGTGAAGGCAGATATTATGACACTTGTCTCATTTGTGCTGAGTCCTAAAGGTGCTTATAGCGGTAATGGACCCCTGCTCAGGTTCACACTCCTCCAGAGAAGGCTGTGTACCTTAGGGTTGCTCCCAGTCAGCTGGCTGTGAAGCTCTGTGGCTTGGGAAATTGGCTTTTTTCTCTCCAGAAAGGAATTTCTGCCTCTTTCACTTCAGTCAGGACAGTCCCTTGTTGTGGGGGTTCTTTTTATCCAGTTTTCAGTTGTCTCTCAGGGGTAATTTTCCAAGAATAGTTATAACTTGGTTTTGTTCATGGGAGGAGGTGAGTTCACGGTCTGCCTAAACTACCATATAGAAGAGATCCTTTCTTTCTTTTCTTATGTGAGCCACCACCATAGCATGGCCACGAACGGACAAGTAGTGTAGGTCTGTGCCTGGGATCTGAACCCTGGCTGCCAAAGTGGAGTGCACTGGAACTACAAGATCCATATTTTTAATTTCAAATACATCACCACCCCTAATATTAAACTTACTTAGAAAAACACACCTTAGGTCCTAGGTTTCAACAAAGGTGACTATATAATACAGCACCCAAGAGAGGACGCTTCTGAGAGTGAAAAGGACACACTATTAATAATTATTCTGAGATAACAGCCACAGACTGAGATGGTCCCAAGCAAAACGTTAGCCCTTCTCTAATACAAGATGCCAGACAGAGTAGCCAACAGCCACAAGGAATGAAAGCTCACAAGTCAAAACAATTACATACCTGAGGAGTACAACGACTGAAAAAGAAATACAACAAATTGAGCAACATATACCATTTGAAGTAGAACTACTGGAACATACTGGAACATAAGCATGACAAATACACTTAAAGATACAAGGGAAGATGTTAGTAACACGAAATGACAATGAGAAACCATAAGGAAAACCTCATGAGGAAACAGGTGTAAAAGTACGACTGTTAAAGACTTAAGTCATGGGATAAATAGCAGTGTGGATACATGAGAACAGCAAATTATTTAGACATGGAAAATGACATTGAGAAACTCTCCCAGAAAACAGAATAAAACAATAAAGTGAGAGAATATTTAAAAGAACAGCAGTGTGATATGGTGGGTAAAAAAAGACATCTAACATCTGAAATAAATGAAATCCAAGACATCTAAGATGAAAAAAAAGAAAACAGAGAAGAGGAAATATTCAAAAACTAATGAAGATAAATTTCACAAAGTTAAAGAAGGAAGTAAAAAATTATCTGTAAAGGATCCATGGAAATGAAGAGAAAATTCTAAAAGCTTCCAAAAAGAGCAAAGAAAATAAGAACAGACTGACACGATCTCTCTCTAGAGCAAACAGAACACATCTTGTTTGAGAGCACACAAGTGACATTTATGAAAACAGACAACATATTTGGACATAAACAAAGCATTAATAACGTGCACGGGAGCAATATCATATAGATTTTCTCTGACCGTATCGCAACTGCAATAGCTTTTTAAAAGTCAACATAATATCAAAGAAGAAAAAAGTTGAAGGACTGACATGAGCCAATGTCAAAATTCACTATAAAGCTACAGCAATCAAGCCAGTGTGGTACTGGTGAAAGAACAGACAAATGGACCAAAGGAGCAGAACAGAGAGCCTAGAAATAGATGCCCGTTAACATACTCTACCGTTCTTTGACAAAGGAGCACAGACCATACGATGGAGCAAAGACAGTCTTATCAACGAATGGTGCTGGAAGAACTGGACATCCACGTGCGAGACAATGAACGTGCACATGGACCTTTACACCTTTACAAAACGGAAATCAAAATGCATTATAGACCCACATGTAAAAAGCAAAACTCTAGAATTCCTAGAAGACAATAACACGGAAGAAAACCGAGATGACCTCTTTATAAACATGACTTTCTAGATGTGACAGCAAAATCAAGATCCTGAAAGGAATAACTGATAAGCTGGACTTCATTAACATTTTAAACTGCTGCTCCACAAGACACAATGTCAAGAGGATAAAAACACAAGCCACAGACTGGGAGAAAATATTTGCAAAAGGCACAGTTGATAAAGGAATAACAAATATACAAATACGCAAAGAAATCTTAAAACTAGACAACAAGAACACACACAACCAGATTAAAAAATGGGGCAAACAACTTAACAGACATCTGGCCAAAGAAGACATAAAAATGGCAACTAAGAGTACGAGACGATGCTCCACATCATATGGCTCCAGGGAAATGCAAATTGAACAACAATGAGATACCACTACACACCTCTTAGAATAGTCAAAATATGGAACACTAACAACAGCAATTGCTGACAAGCATGTGGAGCAGTGGAGACACTCATTCAGTATTGGTGGCAAGGCAAAACGGAACAGCCACTCTGGAAGGCAGTTTAGGGTTTTCTTACAAAACTAAGCATAACCCTTAACGTACGATCCAGCTTAACATACGCTCCTTGGTATTTACCCCAAGGAGTTCAAAACTTACACGCAGATGAAAACCTGCACACAAATGTTGATAGCAGCTTTATTCGTTATCGCCAAAAAGCGGAAGCAACCAAGATGTCCTGCACCAGATGAACGGATAAACAAACCGCGGTACATCTAGTCAACGGCATATTATTCAGCGCTAAAAAGCAACGAGCTATCGAGCTGTGAAAAGAAACCTTACACGCATGTTACTTTGTGAAAGAAGCCAATCTGAAAAGGTTGCATACTGTATGAGGCCAACTATATGACATTCTGGACGTGGCAAAATTGGGGCGACAGGAAAAGATCGGTGGTTGCCAGGAGTTGGCGGGGAGAAGGATGAATAGGCGGAGCACAAAGGATTTTTAGGGCAGTGAAAATACTCCATCGTTATGAAACTCTAATGACAGATTCATGTCATTCTACTTTTATCCAAACCCATAGAATGTATGACACCAAGAGTGAGTCGCAATGTAAACCATAAATCAGATAATATTCTATTATGGCTTTCATTTTCCAATTCTGGTCATCGTATTATGGTTACGGAAGTGAAAATTTTCTGATTTTGATCACTGTGCTGTGGTTAGGTGTCCCTGAAGGTAGAAAAATAAAACTGGAATATTCAGGAGTAAAGGGTATGTGGTCTGCATTTTCTCTCTAATGATTCAGGAATAGAGCCTAAGTGTGTAGGAAGGTGTGTGTCACGTGTGTGTCTATCAAACATCTTCTGCCTCAACTCACATAAAAATCAGGTCTAGATACAGATGTATTGAGAGAGAGAGCTCTTTCTATGTGTATATCTATATCTAAACGTATTTTCTTTCTCTCTCTCTCTTTCTATATATATCTATAGATAGATAGATAGATAGATAGATAGATAGATAGATTTATGTCTATATACCTACATATCCATATGATGGGAATAACAAAGGAAATGTGACAAAATGTTAACAATTGGAAATGTAAGTAAAGGGTATACTGGAGCTTTTGGAACCATTTGCGAGAAATTCCTGTATGTGTTGGAATATTGTTCAGTCTTAAAAAGAAATGAAATTCTGACACATGCTGCAACATGGATTGACTTTGAGGGCATTGTGCTAAATGAAATAACTAGTCACAAGAAGACAAATTTTGCATGATTCCACTGACATGACATACCTAGAGTAGTCAAACTCACAGAGACAGAAGGTAGAATGGTGGTTGCCAAGAGCTTGGGAAAGGGGCAACGGGGAGAGTAGTTTAATGTGTACAGAGTTTCAGTTTTGCAAGACGAGAAGAGTTCTGCAGGCTGGCTGCACAACAATATGAAGGTACCTAACGCTACAGAATGGCACACTTAAAAATGCTGAAGATGATCAATTTTAGGTTACATGCATTTACCACAATTTAGAAATCTGCATAAGTTTCGAATTCTTACAATGGAAAAAGTGTTTCAAAAATAGCTCTCCTGGTGCTTGTTCTGGTGAAAATGAGATTGGGGAAAAAAGGAGATAGTACAAAAAAGCTGACGTTGAAAAACCAAACATTTTCTGTCTCAACTCATCCTACATCCAACCTATTCTACCAAGGAAACTTGAAAGTGCATTTAGAACAATGCCCCTTATTGAGTCTATTTCTTGATTTGCTCTGTCAACCTCCTGACTAAAGACTCAAAGGGCTATCTTCACTGTGTCTCTCCACACTCTGTCTGGAGTCGGCTCCCTGTTTTGTGGTCAGCTCTCACTCTTCTCAGCATTCACGTGGGAGAGGGAATATCGAGCTGCACAGACTCTCCAGCCCTTACAAGCCCATATAGCGGCAGAGACAACATACCCTCTCCACATCCCAGACATCACCCCAAAAGATGTCCACATACCTGGGAATGCACAGTCTAGGAGTGCGTCTCTAGAAAAGCCTACGTCTCTAGAAAGCTACAGTTGGTACGTCTACGGTTCACGATTGGAGTTTGTATTGTTTGTAGAGCCTCAAGCATGACCCCTCATTGCCTTGCCAGTGCTACTAGGATTGAGCCAAAACCATTCAGCAGAGCCTACAATGCCCTTCAAAATCTGGCCCTGCCAGCCCCCATCCTTGTGGCGCACCTCTCTCTCCCTCAATCCTGTTCTCCAGTCCTGACCTCCTTTTATTTCCTCCCAAGAGCCATATGCCTTCCAACACTGCTCAATGACGTCAGAAAAAGAAGTGAGAGGTATAAGGACTGGACAGGAAAAATGAAAATTATCGCTGTTTTCAGATGACATGACTAAGTACACGGAAAATTTTTGTTCCATCTAATAAGCACTCAAATGGTATTTATTACGTGCCAGACATCGTCCTAAGTGTTTAACACTTATTTGGTCCTCATAACAAATCATCACGGAGCCTGGAGAGTTGTTCTATGTTAACGTAAACACCAAGAAATGCAACAACATGTCATTTGAGATTTCCTACATGGGACAGTGATGTGACCAACTTATTTGAACAAGAATTCTGTGAATCTAAGAATATGATAAACATGACTTAGCTCAGTGGATCCGAAATTTTAGAAAAGATCTTGGAATCATGGTCCAGAATATTCCGCATTCCCATGGATAATGCCGCGTCTGCATTTCACTCACTCTCTCTCTCTCTCTCTCTCTCTCTCTCTCTGAGTATATACGTCACCTTTTGTTGGTGGTTCCATCACAGATTACTTCTGTCAGTTCATCGGGGTCATTTCTAAAGAATTAAAAGCATATATGATCAGACTCCTAGTGACTTCATAGAGTTACACTCTTGTTTGCAATTAGTTACAAGTAGTCTTCAAGTGGTAAACTGGTTGAACCCTAAAAAAGTATGTGGATGTTAGTTATTCGGAAACTAGTATTTTAATCTTCCCTAGAAATAGGGCTTTCTATAGTTGTAACGAAGATCTTCGGCCGGTCAAAAAGCCTAATGAATGAAGATATTGAAATACAATTCTTCACTACTGAACCTTACTCTCACGTGTAATTGCATCGAGGTTGAATTTAGCTCAAAATTCAACTCCAGGTTGTAGGTACACATTTCCCCAGCTCCTCCTAACTTCCTGATCCTCAACACCCTCCACCACATCCTGACCCTTCATGTATCATGTATGTCTTTTCTGTTCCTCATACAGGGTTCAGATGACTGCAGGTCTGAGGCACGGGCTCCCTCCAATATGACGGTGGCTTGGCATTCGGGACACCAGCTTTAGATGGTGGCAGAGCTCTGGAGGCTGAGGAAAGGAGCCGAGGTCTGTTTAGCTCCATTCTCTTCTGCTGAGAGCTCCACTGCTCCCTCTCCACTGCTACCGTCTCCTTGCTCCAAATAGGATTCTCTCCTCTCCTGGCCCACTCTAGCAGAGTCTTACACACAGGCATTCTGAGAGTTTCCTCAAAGCTTTGGCTACTACTTTCTAAGGCTCACAAACAAACCGAGAGTAAGAAGTCTCCCTCTTACGACTCCTCCTTCCTTTTGCCACCTAGGCCCAACAGGAAAGAAAGTTACCTACAGAAGCTTATAGTCTCTTATGGAAACCTGTTGTTGCCATCGATGCCCCCCATACCTTTCACCACTCAGATCACTCATGTCAACTCACCCCATCTTGTCACTGTTGCCAGACGACATTCGGGAAGAATCCATAACCCTGCCATAGAGTAAAAAACATGTACAAAAAATAGAGTCAGACATTTTGGAAGATAATCAGGTTCTTTTTCCCAACAGAATTGCAGCACACAAAAAGTAAAGTCACGAGGAAACACGACAGAAACAAAAGCATCCGTTTCAGGGTCCAGCACTGGAACCTCTGACACAGTCTCCGGGTTCTGTGTGTGCGTGTGTGCGTGTCTGTGTGTCCCTGTGTGTATCCACTGGAAAGAGAATGAAGGGAACAAGGGAGACATAGCATTCATGATTAAACCTCCTTCCTTCTTCACCATTTTGTTTCTCCTTCATGCACTCTGGAATCAATTTGGGAAACGTGAGAGGGATCTGAGTGTGTCGGGATGGGGAGGTGCATCCAAGTAAGAGCTAACACAGAGATATAGATAGAAAGAGAATACACAAGAACAATGAACATACAGTGTCAGGGCCCAGTCCCTGGTTGTTATTTGGTAGGAAAGAAACAAGTAGGAAGGTCAAGGATGACCAAATGATGATTAAAAGATTTTCTGACCTGCGTGAAGACCATGCGTTTACAATGATTCTTTTTCTTTTTCTTTTTCTTTTTCTTTTTCTCTACAGTCCTTTCAGAAAACGTTATCTGGTTATATTAGCCAAAATCAAGACTTTTCACCTCAAAACTGGCTTGGGTAATCTTTTCTCTATTTATCTTTTTCTTCATCTACAAAATAAGACACTTGCAAAATGCACTTTGAGTCTGTCACCTTCACAGTATCATGCTAATATTCAGCATTGCACAAATATTATTGATTTTTGGACAGCCTGCACTCTTCACCAAATTCTTTCAAATTTCATTAATTCTGTATCTGGCAACAATATACATTAGTATATATATCTTAAAGTTCAAATACACTTAAAGGTTCTCATCAAAGTAACACACCCTGATAATTTCCAGAGAAATCATGGGTTCCTATCAAGACGCCAAATGGTACGGCATGTTGCATCCTCCTCCCAAAACTTCAGAAGTCCTAAGGAACTATGCATTCCCAGAAATAACAAGAGTGACAACCCTGGGAAATGACAGAGGCCTGAAGGCTGTCTCTTAATGGGTGGGTAGCCTGGGATTAGGGGCAGTGGGTGGCAGCCTTGAGGGGCTCAGTGTGAGGGAAAATTTTAAGGACCGTTCTTGCCTCTCCCCTGAGTTGCTTGGAAGCGATCACTTTCCTTTCTCAGCAGAAACAAGTAGCAACCACCCAGATGTAGCTAGGATAAAATTAGAGTAGCATTAGGTTAGCTGATGAAAGCAGGGAAGGGCTGAACAATCCTTGATCCTTCACTCCTCCACCTCCTCCGTCTCCCAAGCCCCAGGTGACAACCTCAAATGCCTCCTCAAATGCCGCTTTCCCCAAGAGCTCAAAGGTGACATATCCTGACCACAGGAGTTGAGTGGTCACAGTGTTTCACGGTTTCTGAGACTGTCTGCGCCTGGGGCCATCACCTCCCCTCATATTAAACTTACTTAGAAAAACACACCTTAGGTCCTAGGTTTCAACAAAGGTGACTATATAATACAGCACCCAAGAGAGGACACTTCTGAGAGTGAAAAGGACACACTATTAATAATTATTCTGAGATAACAGCCACAGACTGAGATGGTCCCAAGCAAAACGTTAGCCCTTCTCTAATACAAGATGCCAGACAGAGTAGCCAACAGCCACAAGGAATGAAAGCTCACAAGTCAAAACAATTACATACCTGAGGAGTACAACGACTGAAAAAGAAATACAACAAATTGAGCAACATATACCATTTGAAGTAGAACTACTGGAACATACTGGAACATAAGCATGACAAATACACTTAAAGATACAAGGGAAGATGTTAGTAACACGAAATGACAATGAGAAACCATAAGGAAAACCTCATGAGGAAACAGGTGTAAAAGTACGACAGTTAAAGACTTAAGTCATGGGATAAATAGCAGTGTGGATACATGAGAACAGCAAATTATTTAGACATGGAAAAATGACATTGAGAAACTCTCCCAGAAAACAGAATAAAACAATAAAGTGAGAGAATATTTAAAAGAACAGCAGTGTGATATGGTGGGTAAAAAAAGACATCTAACATCTGAAATAAATGAAATCCAAGACATCTAAGATGAAAAAAAAGAAAACAGAGAAGAGGAAATATTCAAAAACTAATGAAGATAAATTTCACAAAGTTAAAGAAGGAAGTAAAAAATTATCTGTAAAGGATCCATGGAAATGAAGAGAAAATTCTAAAAGCTTCCAAAAAGAGCAAAGAAAATAAGAACAGACTGACACGATCTCTCTCTAGAGCAAACAGAACACATCTTGTTTGAGAGCACACAAGTGACATTTATGAAAACAGACAACATATTTGGACATAAACAAAGCATTAATAACGTGCACGGGAGCAATATCATATAGATTTTCTCTGACCGTATCGCAACTGCAATAGCTTTTTAAAAGTCAACATAATATCAAAGAAGAAAAAAGTTGAAGGACTGACATGAGCCAATGTCAAAATTCACTATAAAGCTACAGCAATCAAGCCAGTGTGGTACTGGTGAAAGAACAGACAAATGGACCAAAGGAGCAGAACAGAGAGCCTAGAAATAGATGCCCGTTAACATACTCTACCGTTCTTTGACAAAGGAGCACAGACCATACGATGGAGCAAAGACAGTCTTATCAACGAATGGTGCTGGAAGAACTGGACATCCACGTGCGAGACAATGAACGTGCACATGGACCTTTACACCTTTACAAAACGGAAATCAAAATGCATTATAGACCCACATGTAAAAAGCAAAACTCTAGAATTCCTAGAAGACAATAACACGGAAGAAAACCGAGATGACCTCTTTATAAACATGACTTTCTAGATGTGACAGCAAAATCAAGATCCTGAAAGGAATAACTGATAAGCTGGACTTCATTAACATTTTAAACTGCTGCTCCACAAGACACAATGTCAAGAGGATAAAAACACAAGCCACAGACTGGGAGAAAATATTTGCAAAAGGCACAGTTGATAAAGGAATAACAAATATACAAATACGCAAAGAAATCTTAAAACTAGACAACAAGAACACACACAACCAGATTAAAAAATGGGGCAAACAACTTAACAGACATCTGGCCAAAGAAGACATAAAAATGGCAACTAAGAGTACGAGACGATGCTCCACATCATATGGCTCCAGGGAAATGCAAATTGAACAACAATGAGATACCACTACACACCTCTTAGAATAGTCAAAATATGGAACACTAACAACAGCAATTGCTGACAAGCATGTGGAGCAATGGAGACACTCATTCAGTATTGGTGGCAAGGCAAAACGGAACAGCCACTCTGGAAGGCAGTTTAGGGTTTTCTTACAAAACTAAGCATAACCCTTAACGTACGATCCAGCTTAACATACGCTCCTTGGTATTTACCCCAAGGAGTTCAAAACTTACACGCAGATGAAAACCTGCACACAAATGTTGATAGCAGCTTTATTCGTTATCGCCAAAAAGCGGAAGCAACCAAGATGTCCTGCACCAGATGAACGGATAAACAAACCGCGGTACATCTAGTCAACGGCATATTATTCAGCGCTAAAAAGCAACGAGCTATCGAGCTGTGAAAAGAAACCTTACACGCATGTTACTTTGTGAAAGAAGCCAATCTGAAAAGGTTGCATACTGTATGAGGCCAACTATATGACATTCTGGACGTGGCAAAATTGGGGCGACAGGAAAAGATCGGTGGTTGCCAGGAGTTGGCGGGGAGAAGGATGAATAGGCGGAGCACAAAGGATTTTTAGGGCAGTGAAAATACTCCATCGTTATGAAACTCTAATGACAGATTCATGTCATTCTACTTTTATCCAAACCCATAGAATGTATGACACCAAGAGTGAGTCGCAATGTAAACCATAAATCAGATAATATTCTATTATGGCTTTCATTTTCCAATTCTGGTCATCGTATTATGGTTACGGAAGTGAAAATTTTCTGATTTTGATCACTGTGCTGTGGTTAGGTGTCCCTGAAGGTAGAAAAATAAAACTGGAATATTCAGGAGTAAAGGGTATGTGGTCTGCATTTTCTCTCTAATGATTCAGGAATAGAGCCTAAGTGTGTAGGAAGGTGTGTGTCACGTGTGTGTCTATCAAACATCTTCTGCCTCAACTCACATAAAAATCAGGTCTAGATACAGATGTATTGAGAGAGAGAGCTCTTTCTATGTGTATATCTATATCTAAACGTATTTTCTTTCTCTCTCTCTCTTTCTATATATATCTATAGATAGATAGATAGATAGATAGATAGATTTATGTCTATATACCTACATATCCATATGATGGGAATAACAAAGGAAATGTGACAAAATGTTAACAATTGGAAATGTAAGTAAAGGGTATACTGGAGCTTTTGGAACCATTTGCGAGAAATTCCTGTATGTGTTGGAATATTGTTCAGTCTTAAAAAGAAATGAAATTCTGACACATGCTGCAACATGGATTGACTTTGAGGGCATTGTGCTAAATGAAATAACTAGTCACAAGAAGACAAATTTTGCATGATTCCACTGACATGACATACCTAGAGTAGTCAAACTCACAGAGACAGAAGGTAGAATGGTGGTTGCCAAGAGCTTGGGAAAGGGGGAACGGGGAGAGTAGTTTAATGTGTACAGAGTTTCAGTTTTGCAAGACGAGAAGAGTTCTGCAGGCTGGCTGCACAACAATATGAAGGTACCTAACGCTACAGAATGGCACACTTAAAAATGCTGAAGATGATCAATTTTAGGTTACATGCATTTACCACAATTTAGAAATCTGCATAAGTTTCGAATTCTTACAATGGAAAAAGTGTTTCAAAAATAGCTCTCCTGGTGCTTGTTCTGGTGAAAATGAGATTGGGGAAAAAAGGAGATAGTACAAAAAAGCTGACGTTGAAAAACCAAACATTTTCTGTCTCAACTCATCCTACATCCAACCTATTCTACCAAGGAAACTTGAAAGTGCATTTAGAACAATGCCCCTTATTGAGTCTATTTCTTGATTTGCTCTGTCAACCTCCTGACTAAAGACTCAAAGGGCTATCTTCACTGTGTCTCTCCACACTCTGTCTGGAGTCGGCTCCCTGTTTTGTGGTCAGCTCTCACTCTTCTCAGCATTCACGTGGGAGAGGGAATATCGAGCTGCACAGACTCTCCAGCCCTTACAAGCCCATATAGCGGCAGAGACAACATACCCTCTCCACATCCCAGACATCACCCCAAAAGATGTCCACATACCTGGGAATGCACAGTCTAGGAGTGCGTCTCTAGAAAAGCCTACGTCTCTAGAAAGCTACAGTTGGTACGTCTACGGTTCACGATTGGAGTTTGTATTGTTTGTAGAGCCTCAAGCATGACCCCTCATTGCCTTGCCAGTGCTACTAGGATTGAGCCAAAACCATTCAGCAGAGCCTACAATGCCCTTCAAAATCTGGCCCTGCCAGCCCCCATCCTTGTGGCGCACCTCTCTCTCCCTCAATCCTGTTCTCCAGTCCTGACCTCCTTTTATTTCCTCCCAAGAGCCATATGCCTTCCAACACTGCTCAATGACGTCAGAAAAAGAAGTGAGAGGTATAAGGACTGGACAGGAAAAATGAAAATTATCGCTGTTTTCAGATGACATGACTAAGTACACGGAAAATTTTTGTTCCATCTAATAAGCACTCAAATGGTATTTATTACGTGCCAGACATCGTCCTAAGTGTTTAACACTTATTTGGTCCTCATAACAAATCATCACGGAGCCTGGAGAGTTGTTCTATGTTAACGTAAACACCAAGAAATGCAACAACATGTCATTTGAGATTTCCTACATGGGACAGTGATGTGACCAACTTATTTGAACAAGAATTCTGTGAATCTAAGAATATGATAAACATGACTTAGCTCAGTGGATCCGAAATTTTAGAAAAGATCTTGGAATCATGGTCCAGAATATTCCGCATTCCCATGGATAATGCCGCGTCTGCATTTCACTCACTCTCTCTCTCTCTCTCTCTCTCTCTCTCTCTGAGTATATACGTCACCTTTTGTTGGTGGTTCCATCACAGATTACTTCTGTCAGTTCATCGGGGTCATTTCTAAAGAATTAAAAGCATATATGATCAGACTCCTAGTGACTTCATAGAGTTACACTCTTGTTTGCAATTAGTTACAAGTAGTCTTCAAGTGGTAAACTGGTTGAACCCTAAAAAAGTATGTGGATGTTAGTTATTCGGAAACTAGTATTTTAATCTTCCCTAGAAATAGGGCTTTCTATAGTTGTAACGAAGATCTTCGGCCGGTCAAAAAGCCTAATGAATGAAGATATTGAAATACAATTCTTCACTACTGAACCTTACTCTCACGTGTAATTGCATCGAGGTTGAATTTAGCTCAAAATTCAACTCCAGGTTGTAGGTACACATTTCCCCAGCTCCTCCTAACTTCCTGATCCTCAACACCCTCCACCACATCCTGACCCTTCATGTATCATGTATGTCTTTTCTGTTCCTCATACAGGGTTCAGATGACTGCAGGTCTGAGGCACGGGCTCCCTCCAATATGACGGTGGCTTGGCATTCGGGACACCAGCTTTAGATGGTGGCAGAGCTCTGGAGGCTGAGGAAAGGAGCCGAGGTCTGTTTAGCTCCATTCTCTTCTGCTGAGAGCTCCACTGCTCCCTCTCCACTGCTACCGTCTCCTTGCTCCAAATAGGATTCTCTCCTCTCCTGGCCCACTCTAGCAGAGTCTTACACACAGGCATTCTGAGAGTTTCCTCAAAGCTTTGGCTACTACTTTCTAAGGCTCACAAACAAACCGAGAGTAAGAAGTCTCCCTCTTACGACTCCTCCTTCCTTTTGCCACCTAGGCCCAACAGGAAAGAAAGTTACCTACAGAAGCTTATAGTCTCTTATGGAAACCTGTTGTTGCCATCGATGCCCCCCATACCTTTCACCACTCAGATCACTCATGTCAACTCACCCCATCTTGTCACTGTTGCCAGACGACATTCGGGAAGAATCCATAACCCTGCCATAGAGTAAAAAACATGTACAAAAAATAGAGTCAGACATTTTGGAAGATAATCAGGTTCTTTTTCCCAACAGAATTGCAGCACACAAAAAGTAAAGTCACGAGGAAACACGACAGAAACAAAAGCATCCGTTTCAGGGTCCAGCACTGGAACCTCTGACACAGTCTCCGGGTTCTGTGTGTGCGTGTGTGCGTGTCTGTGTGTCCCTGTGTGTATCCACTGGAAAGAGAATGAAGGGAACAAGGGAGACATAGCATTCATGATTAAACCTCCTTCCTTCTTCACCATTTTGTTTCTCCTTCATGCACTCTGGAATCAATTTGGGAAACGTGAGAGGGATCTGAGTGTGTCGGGATGGGGAGGTGCATCCAAGTAAGAGCTAACACAGAGATATAGATAGAAAGAGAATACACAAGAACAATGAACATACAGTGTCAGGGCCCAGTCCCTGGTTGTTATTTGGTAGGAAAGAAACAAGTAGGAAGGTCAAGGATGACCAAATGATGATTAAAAGATTTTCTGACCTGCGTGAAGACCATGCGTTTACAATGATTCTTTTTCTTTTTCTTTTTCTTTTTCTTTTTCTCTACAGTCCTTTCAGAAAACGTTATCTGGTTATATTAGCCAAAATCAAGACTTTTCACCTCAAAACTGGCTTGGGTAATCTTTTCTCTATTTATCTTTTTCTTCATCTACAAAATAAGACACTTGCAAAATGCACTTTGAGTCTGTCACCTTCACAGTATCATGCTAATATTCAGCATTGCACAAATATTATTGATTTTTGGACAGCCTGCACTCTTCACCAAATTCTTTCAAATTTCATTAATTCTGTATCTGGCAACAATATACATTAGTATATATATCTTAAAGTTCAAATACACTTAAAGGTTCTCATCAAAGTAACACACCCTGATAATTTCCAGAGAAATCATGGGTTCCTATCAAGACGCCAAATGGTACGGCATGTTGCATCCTCCTCCCAAAACTTCAGAAGTCCTAAGGAACTATGCATTCCCAGAAATAACAAGAGTGACAACCCTGGGAAATGACAGAGGCCTGAAGGCTGTCTCTTAATGGGTGGGTAGCCTGGGATTAGGGGCAGTGGGTGGCAGCCTTGAGGGGCTCAGTGTGAGGGAAAATTTTAAGGACCGTTCTTGCCTCTCCCCTGAGTTGCTTGGAAGCGATCACTTTCCTTTCTCAGCAGAAACAAGTAGCAACCACCCAGATGTAGCTAGGATAAAATTAGAGTAGCATTAGGTTAGCTGATGAAAGCAGGGAAGGGCTGAACAATCCTTGATCCTTCACTCCTCCACCTCCTCCGTCTCCCAAGCCCCAGGTGACAACCTCAAATGCCTCCTCAAATGCCGCTTTCCCCAAGAGCTCAAAGGTGACATATCCTGACCACAGGAGTTGAGTGGTCACAGTGTTTCACGGTTTCTGAGACTGTCTGCGCCTGGGGCCATCACCTCCCCTCATATTAAACTTACTTAGAAAAACACACCTTAGGTCCTAGGTTTCAACAAAGGTGACTATATAATACAGCACCCAAGAGAGGACACTTCTGAGAGTGAAAAGGACACACTATTAATAATTATTCTGAGATAACAGCCACAGACTGAGATGGTCCCAAGCAAAACGTTAGCCCTTCTCTAATACAAGATGCCAGACAGAGTAGCCAACAGCCACAAGGAATGAAAGCTCACAAGTCAAAACAATTACATACCTGAGGAGTACAACGACTGAAAAAGAAATACAACAAATTGAGCAACATATACCATTTGAAGTAGAACTACTGGAACATACTGGAACATAAGCATGACAAATACACTTAAAGATACAAGGGAAGATGTTAGTAACACGAAATGACAATGAGAAACCATAAGGAAAACCTCATGAGGAAACAGGTGTAAAAGTACGACAGTTAAAGACTTAAGTCATGGGATAAATAGCAGTGTGGATACATGAGAACAGCAAATTATTTAGACATGGAAAAATGACATTGAGAAACTCTCCCAGAAAACAGAATAAAACAATAAAGTGAGAGAATATTTAAAAGAACAGCAGTGTGATATGGTGGGTAAAAAAAGACATCTAACATCTGAAATAAATGAAATCCAAGACATCTAAGATGAAAAAAAAGAAAACAGAGAAGAGGAAATATTCAAAAACTAATGAAGATAAATTTCACAAAGTTAAAGAAGGAAGTAAAAAATTATCTGTAAAGGATCCATGGAAATGAAGAGAAAATTCTAAAAGCTTCCAAAAAGAGCAAAGAAAATAAGAACAGACTGACACGATCTCTCTCTAGAGCAAACAGAACACATCTTGTTTGAGAGCACACAAGTGACATTTATGAAAACAGACAACATATTTGGACATAAACAAAGCATTAATAACGTGCACGGGAGCAATATCATATAGATTTTCTCTGACCGTATCGCAACTGCAATAGCTTTTTAAAAGTCAACATAATATCAAAGAAGAAAAAAGTTGAAGGACTGACATGAGCCAATGTCAAAATTCACTATAAAGCTACAGCAATCAAGCCAGTGTGGTACTGGTGAAAGAACAGACAAATGGACCAAAGGAGCAGAACAGAGAGCCTAGAAATAGATGCCCGTTAACATACTCTACCGTTCTTTGACAAAGGAGCACAGACCATACGATGGAGCAAAGACAGTCTTATCAACGAATGGTGCTGGAAGAACTGGACATCCACGTGCGAGACAATGAACGTGCACATGGACCTTTACACCTTTACAAAACGGAAATCAAAATGCATTATAGACCCACATGTAAAAAGCAAAACTCTAGAATTCCTAGAAGACAATAACACGGAAGAAAACCGAGATGACCTCTTTATAAACATGACTTTCTAGATGTGACAGCAAAATCAAGATCCTGAAAGGAATAACTGATAAGCTGGACTTCATTAACATTTTAAACTGCTGCTCCACAAGACACAATGTCAAGAGGATAAAAACACAAGCCACAGACTGGGAGAAAATATTTGCAAAAGGCACAGTTGATAAAGGAATAACAAATATACAAATACGCAAAGAAATCTTAAAACTAGACAACAAGAACACACACAACCAGATTAAAAAATGGGGCAAACAACTTAACAGACATCTGGCCAAAGAAGACATAAAAATGGCAACTAAGAGTACGAGACGATGCTCCACATCATATGGCTCCAGGGAAATGCAAATTGAACAACAATGAGATACCACTACACACCTCTTAGAATAGTCAAAATATGGAACACTAACAACAGCAATTGCTGACAAGCATGTGGAGCAATGGAGACACTCATTCAGTATTGGTGGCAAGGCAAAACGGAACAGCCACTCTGGAAGGCAGTTTAGGGTTTTCTTACAAAACTAAGCATAACCCTTAACGTACGATCCAGCTTAACATACGCTCCTTGGTATTTACCCCAAGGAGTTCAAAACTTACACGCAGATGAAAACCTGCACACAAATGTTGATAGCAGCTTTATTCGTTATCGCCAAAAAGCGGAAGCAACCAAGATGTCCTGCACCAGATGAACGGATAAACAAACCGCGGTACATCTAGTCAACGGCATATTATTCAGCGCTAAAAAGCAACGAGCTATCGAGCTGTGAAAAGAAACCTTACACGCATGTTACTTTGTGAAAGAAGCCAATCTGAAAAGGTTGCATACTGTATGAGGCCAACTATATGACATTCTGGACGTGGCAAAATTGGGGCGACAGGAAAAGATCGGTGGTTGCCAGGAGTTGGCGGGGAGAAGGATGAATAGGCGGAGCACAAAGGATTTTTAGGGCAGTGAAAATACTCCATCGTTATGAAACTCTAATGACAGATTCATGTCATTCTACTTTTATCCAAACCCATAGAATGTATGACACCAAGAGTGAGTCGCAATGTAAACCATAAATCAGATAATATTCTATTATGGCTTTCATTTTCCAATTCTGGTCATCGTATTATGGTTACGGAAGTGAAAATTTTCTGATTTTGATCACTGTGCTGTGGTTAGGTGTCCCTGAAGGTAGAAAAATAAAACTGGAATATTCAGGAGTAAAGGGTATGTGGTCTGCATTTTCTCTCTAATGATTCAGGAATAGAGCCTAAGTGTGTAGGAAGGTGTGTGTCACGTGTGTGTCTATCAAACATCTTCTGCCTCAACTCACATAAAAATCAGGTCTAGATACAGATGTATTGAGAGAGAGAGCTCTTTCTATGTGTATATCTATATCTAAACGTATTTTCTTTCTCTCTCTCTCTTTCTATATATATCTATAGATAGATAGATAGATAGATAGATAGATTTATGTCTATATACCTACATATCCATATGATGGGAATAACAAAGGAAATGTGACAAAATGTTAACAATTGGAAATGTAAGTAAAGGGTATACTGGAGCTTTTGGAACCATTTGCGAGAAATTCCTGTATGTGTTGGAATATTGTTCAGTCTTAAAAAGAAATGAAATTCTGACACATGCTGCAACATGGATTGACTTTGAGGGCATTGTGCTAAATGAAATAACTAGTCACAAGAAGACAAATTTTGCATGATTCCACTGACATGACATACCTAGAGTAGTCAAACTCACAGAGACAGAAGGTAGAATGGTGGTTGCCAAGAGCTTGGGAAAGGGGCAACGGGGAGAGTAGTTTAATGTGTACAGAGTTTCAGTTTTGCAAGACGAGAAGAGTTCTGCAGGCTGGCTGCACAACAATATGAAGGTACCTAACGCTACAGAATGGCACACTTAAAAATGCTGAAGATGATCAATTTTAGGTTACATGCATTTACCACAATTTAGAAATCTGCATAAGTTTCGAATTCTTACAATGGAAAAAGTGTTTCAAAAATAGCTCTCCTGGTGCTTGTTCTGGTGAAAATGAGATTGGGGAAAAAAGGAGATAGTACAAAAAAGCTGACGTTGAAAAACCAAACATTTTCTGTCTCAACTCATCCTACATCCAACCTATTCTACCAAGGAAACTTGAAAGTGCATTTAGAACAATGCCCCTTATTGAGTCTATTTCTTGATTTGCTCTGTCAACCTCCTGACTAAAGACTCAAAGGGCTATCTTCACTGTGTCTCTCCACACTCTGTCTGGAGTCGGCTCCCTGTTTTGTGGTCAGCTCTCACTCTTCTCAGCATTCACGTGGGAGAGGGAATATCGAGCTGCACAGACTCTCCAGCCCTTACAAGCCCATATAGCGGCAGAGACAACATACCCTCTCCACATCCCAGACATCACCCCAAAAGATGTCCACATACCTGGGAATGCACAGTCTAGGAGTGCGTCTCTAGAAAAGCCTACGTCTCTAGAAAGCTACAGTTGGTACGTCTACGGTTCACGATTGGAGTTTGTATTGTTTGTAGAGCCTCAAGCATGACCCCTCATTGCCTTGCCAGTGCTACTAGGATTGAGCCAAAACCATTCAGCAGAGCCTACAATGCCCTTCAAAATCTGGCCCTGCCAGCCCCCATCCTTGTGGCGCACCTCTCTCTCCCTCAATCCTGTTCTCCAGTCCTGACCTCCTTTTATTTCCTCCCAAGAGCCATATGCCTTCCAACACTGCTCAATGACGTCAGAAAAAGAAGTGAGAGGTATAAGGACTGGACAGGAAAAATGAAAATTATCGCTGTTTTCAGATGACATGACTAAGTACACGGAAAATTTTTGTTCCATCTAATAAGCACTCAAATGGTATTTATTACGTGCCAGACATCGTCCTAAGTGTTTAACACTTATTTGGTCCTCATAACAAATCATCACGGAGCCTGGAGAGTTGTTCTATGTTAACGTAAACACCAAGAAATGCAACAACATGTCATTTGAGATTTCCTACATGGGACAGTGATGTGACCAACTTATTTGAACAAGAATTCTGTGAATCTAAGAATATGATAAACATGACTTAGCTCAGTGGATCCGAAATTTTAGAAAAGATCTTGGAATCATGGTCCAGAATATTCCGCATTCCCATGGATAATGCCGCGTCTGCATTTCACTCACTCTCTCTCTCTCTCTCTCTCTCTCTCTCTCTGAGTATATACGTCACCTTTTGTTGGTGGTTCCATCACAGATTACTTCTGTCAGTTCATCGGGGTCATTTCTAAAGAATTAAAAGCATATATGATCAGACTCCTAGTGACTTCATAGAGTTACACTCTTGTTTGCAATTAGTTACAAGTAGTCTTCAAGTGGTAAACTGGTTGAACCCTAAAAAAGTATGTGGATGTTAGTTATTCGGAAACTAGTATTTTAATCTTCCCTAGAAATAGGGCTTTCTATAGTTGTAACGAAGATCTTCGGCCGGTCAAAAAGCCTAATGAATGAAGATATTGAAATACAATTCTTCACTACTGAACCTTACTCTCACGTGTAATTGCATCGAGGTTGAATTTAGCTCAAAATTCAACTCCAGGTTGTAGGTACACATTTCCCCAGCTCCTCCTAACTTCCTGATCCTCAACACCCTCCACCACATCCTGACCCTTCATGTATCATGTATGTCTTTTCTGTTCCTCATACAGGGTTCAGATGACTGCAGGTCTGAGGCACGGGCTCCCTCCAATATGACGGTGGCTTGGCATTCGGGACACCAGCTTTAGATGGTGGCAGAGCTCTGGAGGCTGAGGAAAGGAGCCGAGGTCTGTTTAGCTCCATTCTCTTCTGCTGAGAGCTCCACTGCTCCCTCTCCACTGCTACCGTCTCCTTGCTCCAAATAGGATTCTCTCCTCTCCTGGCCCACTCTAGCAGAGTCTTACACACAGGCATTCTGAGAGTTTCCTCAAAGCTTTGGCTACTACTTTCTAAGGCTCACAAACAAACCGAGAGTAAGAAGTCTCCCTCTTACGACTCCTCCTTCCTTTTGCCACCTAGGCCCAACAGGAAAGAAAGTTACCTACAGAAGCTTATAGTCTCTTATGGAAACCTGTTGTTGCCATCGATGCCCCCCATACCTTTCACCACTCAGATCACTCATGTCAACTCACCCCATCTTGTCACTGTTGCCAGACGACATTCGGGAAGAATCCATAACCCTGCCATAGAGTAAAAAACATGTACAAAAAATAGAGTCAGACATTTTGGAAGATAATCAGGTTCTTTTTCCCAACAGAATTGCAGCACACAAAAAGTAAAGTCACGAGGAAACACGACAGAAACAAAAGCATCCGTTTCAGGGTCCAGCACTGGAACCTCTGACACAGTCTCCGGGTTCTGTGTGTGCGTGTGTGCGTGTCTGTGTGTCCCTGTGTGTATCCACTGGAAAGAGAATGAAGGGAACAAGGGAGACATAGCATTCATGATTAAACCTCCTTCCTTCTTCACCATTTTGTTTCTCCTTCATGCACTCTGGAATCAATTTGGGAAACGTGAGAGGGATCTGAGTGTGTCGGGATGGGGAGGTGCATCCAAGTAAGAGCTAACACAGAGATATAGATAGAAAGAGAATACACAAGAACAATGAACATACAGTGTCAGGGCCCAGTCCCTGGTTGTTATTTGGTAGGAAAGAAACAAGTAGGAAGGTCAAGGATGACCAAATGATGATTAAAAGATTTTCTGACCTGCGTGAAGACCATGCGTTTACAATGATTCTTTTTCTTTTTCTTTTTCTTTTTCTCTACAGTCCTTTCAGAAAACGTTATCTGGTTATATTAGCCAAAATCAAGACTTTTCACCTCAAAACTGGCTTGGGTAATCTTTTCTCTATTTATCTTTTTCTTCATCTACAAAATAAGACACTTGCAAAATGCACTTTGAGTCTGTCACCTTCACAGTATCATGCTAATATTCAGCATTGCACAAATATTATTGATTTTTGGACAGCCTGCACTCTTCACCAAATTCTTTCAAATTTCATTAATTCTGTATCTGGCAACAATATACATTAGTATATATATCTTAAAGTTCAAATACACTTAAAGGTTCTCATCAAAGTAACACACCCTGATAATTTCCAGAGAAATCATGGGTTCCTATCAAGACGCCAAATGGTACGGCATGTTGCATCCTCCTCCCAAAACTTCAGAAGTCCTAAGGAACTATGCATTCCCAGAAATAACAAGAGTGACAACCCTGGGAAATGACAGAGGCCTGAAGGCTGTCTCTTAATGGGTGGGTAGCCTGGGATTAGGGGCAGTGGGTGGCAGCCTTGAGGGGCTCAGTGTGAGGGAAAATTTTAAGGACCGTTCTTGCCTCTCCCCTGAGTTGCTTGGAAGCGATCACTTTCCTTTCTCAGCAGAAACAAGTAGCAACCACCCAGATGTAGCTAGGATAAAATTAGAGTAGCATTAGGTTAGCTGATGAAAGCAGGGAAGGGCTGAACAATCCTTGATCCTTCACTCCTCCACCTCCTCCGTCTCCCAAGCCCCAGGTGACAACCTCAAATGCCTCCTCAAATGCCGCTTTCCCCAAGAGCTCAAAGGTGACATATCCTGACCACAGGAGTTGAGTGGTCACAGTGTTTCACGGTTTCTGAGACTGTCTGCGCCTGGGGCCATCACCTCCCCTCATATTAAACTTACTTAGAAAAACACACCTTAGGTCCTAGGTTTCAACAAAGGTGACTATATAATACAGCACCCAAGAGAGGACACTTCTGAGAGTGAAAAGGACACACTATTAATAATTATTCTGAGATAACAGCCACAGACTGAGATGGTCCCAAGCAAAACGTTAGCCCTTCTCTAATACAAGATGCCAGACAGAGTAGCCAACAGCCACAAGGAATGAAAGCTCACAAGTCAAAACAATTACATACCTGAGGAGTACAACGACTGAAAAAGAAATACAACAAATTGAGCAACATATACCATTTGAAGTAGAACTACTGGAACATACTGGAACATAAGCATGACAAATACACTTAAAGATACAAGGGAAGATGTTAGTAACACGAAATGACAATGAGAAACCATAAGGAAAACCTCATGAGGAAACAGGTGTAAAAGTACGACAGTTAAAGACTTAAGTCATGGGATAAATAGCAGTGTGGATACATGAGAACAGCAAATTATTTAGACATGGAAAAATGACATTGAGAAACTCTCCCAGAAAACAGAATAAAACAATAAAGTGAGAGAATATTTAAAAGAACAGCAGTGTGATATGGTGGGTAAAAAAAGACATCTAACATCTGAAATAAATGAAATCCAAGACATCTAAGATGAAAAAAAAGAAAACAGAGAAGAGGAAATATTCAAAAACTAATGAAGATAAATTTCACAAAGTTAAAGAAGGAAGTAAAAAATTATCTGTAAAGGATCCATGGAAATGAAGAGAAAATTCTAAAAGCTTCCAAAAAGAGCAAAGAAAATAAGAACAGACTGACACGATCTCTCTCTAGAGCAAACAGAACACATCTTGTTTGAGAGCACACAAGTGACATTTATGAAAACAGACAACATATTTGGACATAAACAAAGCATTAATAACGTGCACGGGAGCAATATCATATAGATTTTCTCTGACCGTATCGCAACTGCAATAGCTTTTTAAAAGTCAACATAATATCAAAGAAGAAAAAAGTTGAAGGACTGACATGAGCCAATGTCAAAATTCACTATAAAGCTACAGCAATCAAGCCAGTGTGGTACTGGTGAAAGAACAGACAAATGGACCAAAGGAGCAGAACAGAGAGCCTAGAAATAGATGCCCGTTAACATACTCTACCGTTCTTTGACAAAGGAGCACAGACCATACGATGGAGCAAAGACAGTCTTATCAACGAATGGTGCTGGAAGAACTGGACATCCACGTGCGAGACAATGAACGTGCACATGGACCTTTACACCTTTACAAAACGGAAATCAAAATGCATTATAGACCCACATGTAAAAAGCAAAACTCTAGAATTCCTAGAAGACAATAACACGGAAGAAAACCGAGATGACCTCTTTATAAACATGACTTTCTAGATGTGACAGCAAAATCAAGATCCTGAAAGGAATAACTGATAAGCTGGACTTCATTAACATTTTAAACTGCTGCTCCACAAGACACAATGTCAAGAGGATAAAAACACAAGCCACAGACTGGGAGAAAATATTTGCAAAAGGCACAGTTGATAAAGGAATAACAAATATACAAATACGCAAAGAAATCTTAAAACTAGACAACAAGAACACACACAACCAGATTAAAAAATGGGGCAAACAACTTAACAGACATCTGGCCAAAGAAGACATAAAAATGGCAACTAAGAGTACGAGACGATGCTCCACATCATATGGCTCCAGGGAAATGCAAATTGAACAACAATGAGATACCACTACACACCTCTTAGAATAGTCAAAATATGGAACACTAACAACAGCAATTGCTGACAAGCATGTGGAGCAATGGAGACACTCATTCAGTATTGGTGGCAAGGCAAAACGGAACAGCCACTCTGGAAGGCAGTTTAGGGTTTTCTTACAAAACTAAGCATAACCCTTAACGTACGATCCAGCTTAACATACGCTCCTTGGTATTTACCCCAAGGAGTTCAAAACTTACACGCAGATGAAAACCTGCACACAAATGTTGATAGCAGCTTTATTCGTTATCGCCAAAAAGCGGAAGCAACCAAGATGTCCTGCACCAGATGAACGGATAAACAAACCGCGGTACATCTAGTCAACGGCATATTATTCAGCGCTAAAAAGCAACGAGCTATCGAGCTGTGAAAAGAAACCTTACACGCATGTTACTTTGTGAAAGAAGCCAATCTGAAAAGGTTGCATACTGTATGAGGCCAACTATATGACATTCTGGACGTGGCAAAATTGGGGCGACAGGAAAAGATCGGTGGTTGCCAGGAGTTGGCGGGGAGAAGGATGAATAGGCGGAGCACAAAGGATTTTTAGGGCAGTGAAAATACTCCATCGTTATGAAACTCTAATGACAGATTCATGTCATTCTACTTTTATCCAAACCCATAGAATGTATGACACCAAGAGTGAGTCGCAATGTAAACCATAAATCAGATAATATTCTATTATGGCTTTCATTTTCCAATTCTGGTCATCGTATTATGGTTACGGAAGTGAAAATTTTCTGATTTTGATCACTGTGCTGTGGTTAGGTGTCCCTGAAGGTAGAAAAATAAAACTGGAATATTCAGGAGTAAAGGGTATGTGGTCTGCATTTTCTCTCTAATGATTCAGGAATAGAGCCTAAGTGTGTAGGAAGGTGTGTGTCACGTGTGTGTCTATCAAACATCTTCTGCCTCAACTCACATAAAAATCAGGTCTAGATACAGATGTATTGAGAGAGAGAGCTCTTTCTATGTGTATATCTATATCTAAACGTATTTTCTTTCTCTCTCTCTCTTTCTATATATATCTATAGATAGATAGATAGATAGATAGATAGATTTATGTCTATATACCTACATATCCATATGATGGGAATAACAAAGGAAATGTGACAAAATGTTAACAATTGGAAATGTAAGTAAAGGGTATACTGGAGCTTTTGGAACCATTTGCGAGAAATTCCTGTATGTGTTGGAATATTGTTCAGTCTTAAAAAGAAATGAAATTCTGACACATGCTGCAACATGGATTGACTTTGAGGGCATTGTGCTAAATGAAATAACTAGTCACAAGAAGACAAATTTTGCATGATTCCACTGACATGACATACCTAGAGTAGTCAAACTCACAGAGACAGAAGGTAGAATGGTGGTTGCCAAGAGCTTGGGAAAGGGGCAACGGGGAGAGTAGTTTAATGTGTACAGAGTTTCAGTTTTGCAAGACGAGAAGAGTTCTGCAGGCTGGCTGCACAACAATATGAAGGTACCTAACGCTACAGAATGGCACACTTAAAAATGCTGAAGATGATCAATTTTAGGTTACATGCATTTACCACAATTTAGAAATCTGCATAAGTTTCGAATTCTTACAATGGAAAAAGTGTTTCAAAAATAGCTCTCCTGGTGCTTGTTCTGGTGAAAATGAGATTGGGGAAAAAAGGAGATAGTACAAAAAAGCTGACGTTGAAAAACCAAACATTTTCTGTCTCAACTCATCCTACATCCAACCTATTCTACCAAGGAAACTTGAAAGTGCATTTAGAACAATGCCCCTTATTGAGTCTATTTCTTGATTTGCTCTGTCAACCTCCTGACTAAAGACTCAAAGGGCTATCTTCACTGTGTCTCTCCACACTCTGTCTGGAGTCGGCTCCCTGTTTTGTGGTCAGCTCTCACTCTTCTCAGCATTCACGTGGGAGAGGGAATATCGAGCTGCACAGACTCTCCAGCCCTTACAAGCCCATATAGCGGCAGAGACAACATACCCTCTCCACATCCCAGACATCACCCCAAAAGATGTCCACATACCTGGGAATGCACAGTCTAGGAGTGCGTCTCTAGAAAAGCCTACGTCTCTAGAAAGCTACAGTTGGTACGTCTACGGTTCACGATTGGAGTTTGTATTGTTTGTAGAGCCTCAAGCATGACCCCTCATTGCCTTGCCAGTGCTACTAGGATTGAGCCAAAACCATTCAGCAGAGCCTACAATGCCCTTCAAAATCTGGCCCTGCCAGCCCCCATCCTTGTGGCGCACCTCTCTCTCCCTCAATCCTGTTCTCCAGTCCTGACCTCCTTTTATTTCCTCCCAAGAGCCATATGCCTTCCAACACTGCTCAATGACGTCAGAAAAAGAAGTGAGAGGTATAAGGACTGGACAGGAAAAATGAAAATTATCGCTGTTTTCAGATGACATGACTAAGTACACGGAAAATTTTTGTTCCATCTAATAAGCACTCAAATGGTATTTATTACGTGCCAGACATCGTCCTAAGTGTTTAACACTTATTTGGTCCTCATAACAAATCATCACGGAGCCTGGAGAGTTGTTCTATGTTAACGTAAACACCAAGAAATGCAACAACATGTCATTTGAGATTTCCTACATGGGACAGTGATGTGACCAACTTATTTGAACAAGAATTCTGTGAATCTAAGAATATGATAAACATGACTTAGCTCAGTGGATCCGAAATTTTAGAAAAGATCTTGGAATCATGGTCCAGAATATTCCGCATTCCCATGGATAATGCCGCGTCTGCATTTCACTCACTCTCTCTCTCTCTCTCTCTCTCTCTCTCTCTGAGTATATACGTCACCTTTTGTTGGTGGTTCCATCACAGATTACTTCTGTCAGTTCATCGGGGTCATTTCTAAAGAATTAAAAGCATATATGATCAGACTCCTAGTGACTTCATAGAGTTACACTCTTGTTTGCAATTAGTTACAAGTAGTCTTCAAGTGGTAAACTGGTTGAACCCTAAAAAAGTATGTGGATGTTAGTTATTCGGAAACTAGTATTTTAATCTTCCCTAGAAATAGGGCTTTCTATAGTTGTAACGAAGATCTTCGGCCGGTCAAAAAGCCTAATGAATGAAGATATTGAAATACAATTCTTCACTACTGAACCTTACTCTCACGTGTAATTGCATCGAGGTTGAATTTAGCTCAAAATTCAACTCCAGGTTGTAGGTACACATTTCCCCAGCTCCTCCTAACTTCCTGATCCTCAACACCCTCCACCACATCCTGACCCTTCATGTATCATGTATGTCTTTTCTGTTCCTCATACAGGGTTCAGATGACTGCAGGTCTGAGGCACGGGCTCCCTCCAATATGACGGTGGCTTGGCATTCGGGACACCAGCTTTAGATGGTGGCAGAGCTCTGGAGGCTGAGGAAAGGAGCCGAGGTCTGTTTAGCTCCATTCTCTTCTGCTGAGAGCTCCACTGCTCCCTCTCCACTGCTACCGTCTCCTTGCTCCAAATAGGATTCTCTCCTCTCCTGGCCCACTCTAGCAGAGTCTTACACACAGGCATTCTGAGAGTTTCTTCAAAGCTTTGGCTACTACTTTCTAAGGCTCACAAACAAACCGAGAGTAAGAAGTCTCCCTCTTACGACTCCTCCTTCCTTTTGCCACCTAGGCCCAACAGGAAAGAAAGTTACCTACAGAAGCTTATAGTCTCTTATGGAAACCTGTTGTTGCCATCGATGCCCCCCATACCTTTCACCACTCAGATCACTCATGTCAACTCACCCCATCTTGTCACTGTTGCCAGACGACATTCGGGAAGAATCCATAACCCTGCCATAGAGTAAAAAACATGTACAAAAAATAGAGTCAGACATTTTGGAAGATAATCAGGTTCTTTTTCCCAACAGAATTGCAGCACACAAAAAGTAAAGTCACGAGGAAACACGACAGAAACAAAAGCATCCGTTTCAGGGTCCAGCACTGGAACCTCTGACACAGTCTCCGGGTTCTGTGTGTGCGTGTGTGCGTGTCTGTGTGTCCCTGTGTGTATCCACTGGAAAGAGAATGAAGGGAACAAGGGAGACATAGCATTCATGATTAAACCTCCTTCCTTCTTCACCATTTTGTTTCTCCTTCATGCACTCTGGAATCAATTTGGGAAACGTGAGAGGGATCTGAGTGTGTCGGGATGGGGAGGTGCATCCAAGTAAGAGCTAACACAGAGATATAGATAGAAAGAGAATACACAAGAACAATGAACATACAGTGTCAGGGCCCAGTCCCTGGTTGTTATTTGGTAGGAAAGAAACAAGTAGGAAGGTCAAGGATGACCAAATGATGATTAAAAGATTTTCTGACCTGCGTGAAGACCATGCGTTTACAATGATTCTTTTTCTTTTTCTTTTTCTTTTTCTCTACAGTCCTTTCAGAAAACGTTATCTGGTTATATTAGCCAAAATCAAGACTTTTCACCTCAAAACTGGCTTGGGTAATCTTTTCTCTATTTATCTTTTTCTTCATCTACAAAATAAGACACTTGCAAAATGCACTTTGAGTCTGTCACCTTCACAGTATCATGCTAATATTCAGCATTGCACAAATATTATTGATTTTTGGACAGCCTGCACTCTTCACCAAATTCTTTCAAATTTCATTAATTCTGTATCTGGCAACAATATACATTAGTATATATATCTTAAAGTTCAAATACACTTAAAGGTTCTCATCAAAGTAACACACCCTGATAATTTCCAGAGAAATCATGGGTTCCTATCAAGACGCCAAATGGTACGGCATGTTGCATCCTCCTCCCAAAACTTCAGAAGTCCTAAGGAACTATGCATTCCCAGAAATAACAAGAGTGACAACCCTGGGAAATGACAGAGGCCTGAAGGCTGTCTCTTAATGGGTGGGTAGCCTGGGATTAGGGGCAGTGGGTGGCAGCCTTGAGGGGCTCAGTGTGAGGGAAAATTTTAAGGACCGTTCTTGCCTCTCCCCTGAGTTGCTTGGAAGCGATCACTTTCCTTTCTCAGCAGAAACAAGTAGCAACCACCCAGATGTAGCTAGGATAAAATTAGAGTAGCATTAGGTTAGCTGATGAAAGCAGGGAAGGGCTGAACAATCCTTGATCCTTCACTCCTCCACCTCCTCCGTCTCCCAAGCCCCAGGTGACAACCTCAAATGCCTCCTCAAATGCCGCTTTCCCCAAGAGCTCAAAGGTGACATATCCTGACCACAGGAGTTGAGTGGTCACAGTGTTTCACGGTTTCTGAGACTGTCTGCGCCTGGGGCCATCACCTCCCCTCATATTAAACTTACTTAGAAAAACACACCTTAGGTCCTAGGTTTCAACAAAGGTGACTATATAATACAGCACCCAAGAGAGGACACTTCTGAGAGTGAAAAGGACACACTATTAATAATTATTCTGAGATAACAGCCACAGACTGAGATGGTCCCAAGCAAAACGTTAGCCCTTCTCTAATACAAGATGCCAGACAGAGTAGCCAACAGCCACAAGGAATGAAAGCTCACAAGTCAAAACAATTACATACCTGAGGAGTACAACGACTGAAAAAGAAATACAACAAATTGAGCAACATATACCATTTGAAGTAGAACTACTGGAACATACTGGAACATAAGCATGACAAATACACTTAAAGATACAAGGGAAGATGTTAGTAACACGAAATGACAATGAGAAACCATAAGGAAAACCTCATGAGGAAACAGGTGTAAAAGTACGACAGTTAAAGACTTAAGTCATGGGATAAATAGCAGTGTGGATACATGAGAACAGCAAATTATTTAGACATGGAAAAATGACATTGAGAAACTCTCCCAGAAAACAGAATAAAACAATAAAGTGAGAGAATATTTAAAAGAACAGCAGTGTGATATGGTGGGTAAAAAAAGACATCTAACATCTGAAATAAATGAAATCCAAGACATCTAAGATGAAAAAAAAGAAAACAGAGAAGAGGAAATATTCAAAAACTAATGAAGATAAATTTCACAAAGTTAAAGAAGGAAGTAAAAAATTATCTGTAAAGGATCCATGGAAATGAAGAGAAAATTCTAAAAGCTTCCAAAAAGAGCAAAGAAAATAAGAACAGACTGACACGATCTCTCTCTAGAGCAAACAGAACACATCTTGTTTGAGAGCACACAAGTGACATTTATGAAAACAGACAACATATTTGGACATAAACAAAGCATTAATAACGTGCACGGGAGCAATATCATATAGATTTTCTCTGACCGTATCGCAACTGCAATAGCTTTTTAAAAGTCAACATAATATCAAAGAAGAAAAAAGTTGAAGGACTGACATGAGCCAATGTCAAAATTCACTATAAAGCTACAGCAATCAAGCCAGTGTGGTACTGGTGAAAGAACAGACAAATGGACCAAAGGAGCAGAACAGAGAGCCTAGAAATAGATGCCCGTTAACATACTCTACCGTTCTTTGACAAAGGAGCACAGACCATACGATGGAGCAAAGACAGTCTTATCAACGAATGGTGCTGGAAGAACTGGACATCCACGTGCGAGACAATGAACGTGCACATGGACCTTTACACCTTTACAAAACGGAAATCAAAATGCATTATAGACCCACATGTAAAAAGCAAAACTCTAGAATTCCTAGAAGACAATAACACGGAAGAAAACCGAGATGACCTCTTTATAAACATGACTTTCTAGATGTGACAGCAAAATCAAGATCCTGAAAGGAATAACTGATAAGCTGGACTTCATTAACATTTTAAACTGCTGCTCCACAAGACACAATGTCAAGAGGATAAAAACACAAGCCACAGACTGGGAGAAAATATTTGCAAAAGGCACAGTTGATAAAGGAATAACAAATATACAAATACGCAAAGAAATCTTAAAACTAGACAACAAGAACACACACAACCAGATTAAAAAATGGGGCAAACAACTTAACAGACATCTGGCCAAAGAAGACATAAAAATGGCAACTAAGAGTACGAGACGATGCTCCACATCATATGGCTCCAGGGAAATGCAAATTGAACAACAATGAGATACCACTACACACCTCTTAGAATAGTCAAAATATGGAACACTAACAACAGCAATTGCTGACAAGCATGTGGAGCAATGGAGACACTCATTCAGTATTGGTGGCAAGGCAAAACGGAACAGCCACTCTGGAAGGCAGTTTAGGGTTTTCTTACAAAACTAAGCATAACCCTTAACGTACGATCCAGCTTAACATACGCTCCTTGGTATTTACCCCAAGGAGTTCAAAACTTACACGCAGATGAAAACCTGCACACAAATGTTGATAGCAGCTTTATTCGTTATCGCCAAAAAGCGGAAGCAACCAAGATGTCCTGCACCAGATGAACGGATAAACAAACCGCGGTACATCTAGTCAACGGCATATTATTCAGCGCTAAAAAGCAACGAGCTATCGAGCTGTGAAAAGAAACCTTACACGCATGTTACTTTGTGAAAGAAGCCAATCTGAAAAGGTTGCATACTGTATGAGGCCAACTATATGACATTCTGGACGTGGCAAAATTGGGGCGACAGGAAAAGATCGGTGGTTGCCAGGAGTTGGCGGGGAGAAGGATGAATAGGCGGAGCACAAAGGATTTTTAGGGCAGTGAAAATACTCCATCGTTATGAAACTCTAATGACAGATTCATGTCATTCTACTTTTATCCAAACCCATAGAATGTATGACACCAAGAGTGAGTCGCAATGTAAACCATAAATCAGATAATATTCTATTATGGCTTTCATTTTCCAATTCTGGTCATCGTATTATGGTTACGGAAGTGAAAATTTTCTGATTTTGATCACTGTGCTGTGGTTAGGTGTCCCTGAAGGTAGAAAAATAAAACTGGAATATTCAGGAGTAAAGGGTATGTGGTCTGCATTTTCTCTCTAATGATTCAGGAATAGAGCCTAAGTGTGTAGGAAGGTGTGTGTCACGTGTGTGTCTATCAAACATCTTCTGCCTCAACTCACATAAAAATCAGGTCTAGATACAGATGTATTGAGAGAGAGAGCTCTTTCTATGTGTATATCTATATCTAAACGTATTTTCTTTCTCTCTCTCTCTTTCTATATATATCTATAGATAGATAGATAGATAGATAGATAGATTTATGTCTATATACCTACATATCCATATGATGGGAATAACAAAGGAAATGTGACAAAATGTTAACAATTGGAAATGTAAGTAAAGGGTATACTGGAGCTTTTGGAACCATTTGCGAGAAATTCCTGTATGTGTTGGAATATTGTTCAGTCTTAAAAAGAAATGAAATTCTGACACATGCTGCAACATGGATTGACTTTGAGGGCATTGTGCTAAATGAAATAACTAGTCACAAGAAGACAAATTTTGCATGATTCCACTGACATGACATACCTAGAGTAGTCAAACTCACAGAGACAGAAGGTAGAATGGTGGTTGCCAAGAGCTTGGGAAAGGGGGAACGGGGAGAGTAGTTTAATGTGTACAGAGTTTCAGTTTTGCAAGACGAGAAGAGTTCTGCAGGCTGGCTGCACAACAATATGAAGGTACCTAACGCTACAGAATGGCACACTTAAAAATGCTGAAGATGATCAATTTTAGGTTACATGCATTTACCACAATTTAGAAATCTGCATAAGTTTCGAATTCTTACAATGGAAAAAGTGTTTCAAAAATAGCTCTCCTGGTGCTTGTTCTGGTGAAAATGAGATTGGGGAAAAAAGGAGATAGTACAAAAAAGCTGACGTTGAAAAACCAAACATTTTCTGTCTCAACTCATCCTACATCCAACCTATTCTACCAAGGAAACTTGAAAGTGCATTTAGAACAATGCCCCTTATTGAGTCTATTTCTTGATTTGCTCTGTCAACCTCCTGACTAAAGACTCAAAGGGCTATCTTCACTGTGTCTCTCCACACTCTGTCTGGAGTCGGCTCCCTGTTTTGTGGTCAGCTCTCACTCTTCTCAGCATTCACGTGGGAGAGGGAATATCGAGCTGCACAGACTCTCCAGCCCTTACAAGCCCATATAGCGGCAGAGACAACATACCCTCTCCACATCCCAGACATCACCCCAAAAGATGTCCACATACCTGGGAATGCACAGTCTAGGAGTGCGTCTCTAGAAAAGCCTACGTCTCTAGAAAGCTACAGTTGGTACGTCTACGGTTCACGATTGGAGTTTGTATTGTTTGTAGAGCCTCAAGCATGACCCCTCATTGCCTTGCCAGTGCTACTAGGATTGAGCCAAAACCATTCAGCAGAGCCTACAATGCCCTTCAAAATCTGGCCCTGCCAGCCCCCATCCTTGTGGCGCACCTCTCTCTCCCTCAATCCTGTTCTCCAGTCCTGACCTCCTTTTATTTCCTCCCAAGAGCCATATGCCTTCCAACACTGCTCAATGACGTCAGAAAAAGAAGTGAGAGGTATAAGGACTGGACAGGAAAAATGAAAATTATCGCTGTTTTCAGATGACATGACTAAGTACACGGAAAATTTTTGTTCCATCTAATAAGCACTCAAATGGTATTTATTACGTGCCAGACATCGTCCTAAGTGTTTAACACTTATTTGGTCCTCATAACAAATCATCACGGAGCCTGGAGAGTTGTTCTATGTTAACGTAAACACCAAGAAATGCAACAACATGTCATTTGAGATTTCCTACATGGGACAGTGATGTGACCAACTTATTTGAACAAGAATTCTGTGAATCTAAGAATATGATAAACATGACTTAGCTCAGTGGATCCGAAATTTTAGAAAAGATCTTGGAATCATGGTCCAGAATATTCCGCATTCCCATGGATAATGCCGCGTCTGCATTTCACTCACTCTCTCTCTCTCTCTCTCTCTCTCTCTCTCTGAGTATATACGTCACCTTTTGTTGGTGGTTCCATCACAGATTACTTCTGTCAGTTCATCGGGGTCATTTCTAAAGAATTAAAAGCATATATGATCAGACTCCTAGTGACTTCATAGAGTTACACTCTTGTTTGCAATTAGTTACAAGTAGTCTTCAAGTGGTAAACTGGTTGAACCCTAAAAAAGTATGTGGATGTTAGTTATTCGGAAACTAGTATTTTAATCTTCCCTAGAAATAGGGCTTTCTATAGTTGTAACGAAGATCTTCGGCCGGTCAAAAAGCCTAATGAATGAAGATATTGAAATACAATTCTTCACTACTGAACCTTACTCTCACGTGTAATTGCATCGAGGTTGAATTTAGCTCAAAATTCAACTCCAGGTTGTAGGTACACATTTCCCCAGCTCCTCCTAACTTCCTGATCCTCAACACCCTCCACCACATCCTGACCCTTCATGTATCATGTATGTCTTTTCTGTTCCTCATACAGGGTTCAGATGACTGCAGGTCTGAGGCACGGGCTCCCTCCAATATGACGGTGGCTTGGCATTCGGGACACCAGCTTTAGATGGTGGCAGAGCTCTGGAGGCTGAGGAAAGGAGCCGAGGTCTGTTTAGCTCCATTCTCTTCTGCTGAGAGCTCCACTGCTCCCTCTCCACTGCTACCGTCTCCTTGCTCCAAATAGGATTCTCTCCTCTCCTGGCCCACTCTAGCAGAGTCTTACACACAGGCATTCTGAGAGTTTCCTCAAAGCTTTGGCTACTACTTTCTAAGGCTCACAAACAAACCGAGAGTAAGAAGTCTCCCTCTTACGACTCCTCCTTCCTTTTGCCACCTAGGCCCAACAGGAAAGAAAGTTACCTACAGAAGCTTATAGTCTCTTATGGAAACCTGTTGTTGCCATCGATGCCCCCCATACCTTTCACCACTCAGATCACTCATGTCAACTCACCCCATCTTGTCACTGTTGCCAGACGACATTCGGGAAGAATCCATAACCCTGCCATAGAGTAAAAAACATGTACAAAAAATAGAGTCAGACATTTTGGAAGATAATCAGGTTCTTTTTCCCAACAGAATTGCAGCACACAAAAAGTAAAGTCACGAGGAAACACGACAGAAACAAAAGCATCCGTTTCAGGGTCCAGCACTGGAACCTCTGACACAGTCTCCGGGTTCTGTGTGTGCGTGTGTGCGTGTCTGTGTGTCCCTGTGTGTATCCACTGGAAAGAGAATGAAGGGAACAAGGGAGACATAGCATTCATGATTAAACCTCCTTCCTTCTTCACCATTTTGTTTCTCCTTCATGCACTCTGGAATCAATTTGGGAAACGTGAGAGGGATCTGAGTGTGTCGGGATGGGGAGGTGCATCCAAGTAAGAGCTAACACAGAGATATAGATAGAAAGAGAATACACAAGAACAATGAACATACAGTGTCAGGGCCCAGTCCCTGGTTGTTATTTGGTAGGAAAGAAACAAGTAGGAAGGTCAAGGATGACCAAATGATGATTAAAAGATTTTCTGACCTGCGTGAAGACCATGCGTTTACAATGATTCTTTTTCTTTTTCTTTTTCTTTTTCTCTACAGTCCTTTCAGAAAACGTTATCTGGTTATATTAGCCAAAATCAAGACTTTTCACCTCAAAACTGGCTTGGGTAATCTTTTCTCTATTTATCTTTTTCTTCATCTACAAAATAAGACACTTGCAAAATGCACTTTGAGTCTGTCACCTTCACAGTATCATGCTAATATTCAGCATTGCACAAATATTATTGATTTTTGGACAGCCTGCACTCTTCACCAAATTCTTTCAAATTTCATTAATTCTGTATCTGGCAACAATATACATTAGTATATATATCTTAAAGTTCAAATACACTTAAAGGTTCTCATCAAAGTAACACACCCTGATAATTTCCAGAGAAATCATGGGTTCCTATCAAGACGCCAAATGGTACGGCATGTTGCATCCTCCTCCCAAAACTTCAGAAGTCCTAAGGAACTATGCATTCCCAGAAATAACAAGAGTGACAACCCTGGGAAATGACAGAGGCCTGAAGGCTGTCTCTTAATGGGTGGGTAGCCTGGGATTAGGGGCAGTGGGTGGCAGCCTTGAGGGGCTCAGTGTGAGGGAAAATTTTAAGGACCGTTCTTGCCTCTCCCCTGAGTTGCTTGGAAGCGATCACTTTCCTTTCTCAGCAGAAACAAGTAGCAACCACCCAGATGTAGCTAGGATAAAATTAGAGTAGCATTAGGTTAGCTGATGAAAGCAGGGAAGGGCTGAACAATCCTTGATCCTTCACTCCTCCACCTCCTCCGTCTCCCAAGCCCCAGGTGACAACCTCAAATGCCTCCTCAAATGCCGCTTTCCCCAAGAGCTCAAAGGTGACATATCCTGACCACAGGAGTTGAGTGGTCACAGTGTTTCACGGTTTCTGAGACTGTCTGCGCCTGGGGCCATCACCTCCCCTCATATTAAACTTACTTAGAAAAACACACCTTAGGTCCTAGGTTTCAACAAAGGTGACTATATAATACAGCACCCAAGAGAGGACACTTCTGAGAGTGAAAAGGACACACTATTAATAATTATTCTGAGATAACAGCCACAGACTGAGATGGTCCCAAGCAAAACGTTAGCCCTTCTCTAATACAAGATGCCAGACAGAGTAGCCAACAGCCACAAGGAATGAAAGCTCACAAGTCAAAACAATTACATACCTGAGGAGTACAACGACTGAAAAAGAAATACAACAAATTGAGCAACATATACCATTTGAAGTAGAACTACTGGAACATACTGGAACATAAGCATGACAAATACACTTAAAGATACAAGGGAAGATGTTAGTAACACGAAATGACAATGAGAAACCATAAGGAAAACCTCATGAGGAAACAGGTGTAAAAGTACGACAGTTAAAGACTTAAGTCATGGGATAAATAGCAGTGTGGATACATGAGAACAGCAAATTATTTAGACATGGAAAAATGACATTGAGAAACTCTCCCAGAAAACAGAATAAAACAATAAAGTGAGAGAATATTTAAAAGAACAGCAGTGTGATATGGTGGGTAAAAAAAGACATCTAACATCTGAAATAAATGAAATCCAAGACATCTAAGATGAAAAAAAAGAAAACAGAGAAGAGGAAATATTCAAAAACTAATGAAGATAAATTTCACAAAGTTAAAGAAGGAAGTAAAAAATTATCTGTAAAGGATCCATGGAAATGAAGAGAAAATTCTAAAAGCTTCCAAAAAGAGCAAAGAAAATAAGAACAGACTGACACGATCTCTCTCTAGAGCAAACAGAACACATCTTGTTTGAGAGCACACAAGTGACATTTATGAAAACAGACAACATATTTGGACATAAACAAAGCATTAATAACGTGCACGGGAGCAATATCATATAGATTTTCTCTGACCGTATCGCAACTGCAATAGCTTTTTAAAAGTCAACATAATATCAAAGAAGAAAAAAGTTGAAGGACTGACATGAGCCAATGTCAAAATTCACTATAAAGCTACAGCAATCAAGCCAGTGTGGTACTGGTGAAAGAACAGACAAATGGACCAAAGGAGCAGAACAGAGAGCCTAGAAATAGATGCCCGTTAACATACTCTACCGTTCTTTGACAAAGGAGCACAGACCATACGATGGAGCAAAGACAGTCTTATCAACGAATGGTGCTGGAAGAACTGGACATCCACGTGCGAGACAATGAACGTGCACATGGACCTTTACACCTTTACAAAACGGAAATCAAAATGCATTATAGACCCACATGTAAAAAGCAAAACTCTAGAATTCCTAGAAGACAATAACACGGAAGAAAACCGAGATGACCTCTTTATAAACATGACTTTCTAGATGTGACAGCAAAATCAAGATCCTGAAAGGAATAACTGATAAGCTGGACTTCATTAACATTTTAAACTGCTGCTCCACAAGACACAATGTCAAGAGGATAAAAACACAAGCCACAGACTGGGAGAAAATATTTGCAAAAGGCACAGTTGATAAAGGAATAACAAATATACAAATACGCAAAGAAATCTTAAAACTAGACAACAAGAACACACACAACCAGATTAAAAAATGGGGCAAACAACTTAACAGACATCTGGCCAAAGAAGACATAAAAATGGCAACTAAGAGTACGAGACGATGCTCCACATCATATGGCTCCAGGGAAATGCAAATTGAACAACAATGAGATACCACTACACACCTCTTAGAATAGTCAAAATATGGAACACTAACAACAGCAATTGCTGACAAGCATGTGGAGCAATGGAGACACTCATTCAGTATTGGTGGCAAGGCAAAACGGAACAGCCACTCTGGAAGGCAGTTTAGGGTTTTCTTACAAAACTAAGCATAACCCTTAACGTACGATCCAGCTTAACATACGCTCCTTGGTATTTACCCCAAGGAGTTCAAAACTTACACGCAGATGAAAACCTGCACACAAATGTTGATAGCAGCTTTATTCGTTATCGCCAAAAAGCGGAAGCAACCAAGATGTCCTGCACCAGATGAACGGATAAACAAACCGCGGTACATCTAGTCAACGGCATATTATTCAGCGCTAAAAAGCAACGAGCTATCGAGCTGTGAAAAGAAACCTTACACGCATGTTACTTTGTGAAAGAAGCCAATCTGAAAAGGTTGCATACTGTATGAGGCCAACTATATGACATTCTGGACGTGGCAAAATTGGGGCGACAGGAAAAGATCGGTGGTTGCCAGGAGTTGGCGGGGAGAAGGATGAATAGGCGGAGCACAAAGGATTTTTAGGGCAGTGAAAATACTCCATCGTTATGAAACTCTAATGACAGATTCATGTCATTCTACTTTTATCCAAACCCATAGAATGTATGACACCAAGAGTGAGTCGCAATGTAAACCATAAATCAGATAATATTCTATTATGGCTTTCATTTTCCAATTCTGGTCATCGTATTATGGTTACGGAAGTGAAAATTTTCTGATTTTGATCACTGTGCTGTGGTTAGGTGTCCCTGAAGGTAGAAAAATAAAACTGGAATATTCAGGAGTAAAGGGTATGTGGTCTGCATTTTCTCTCTAATGATTCAGGAATAGAGCCTAAGTGTGTAGGAAGGTGTGTGTCACGTGTGTGTCTATCAAACATCTTCTGCCTCAACTCACATAAAAATCAGGTCTAGATACAGATGTATTGAGAGAGAGAGCTCTTTCTATGTGTATATCTATATCTAAACGTATTTTCTTTCTCTCTCTCTCTTTCTATATATATCTATAGATAGATAGATAGATAGATAGATAGATTTATGTCTATATACCTACATATCCATATGATGGGAATAACAAAGGAAATGTGACAAAATGTTAACAATTGGAAATGTAAGTAAAGGGTATACTGGAGCTTTTGGAACCATTTGCGAGAAATTCCTGTATGTGTTGGAATATTGTTCAGTCTTAAAAAGAAATGAAATTCTGACACATGCTGCAACATGGATTGACTTTGAGGGCATTGTGCTAAATGAAATAACTAGTCACAAGAAGACAAATTTTGCATGATTCCACTGACATGACATACCTAGAGTAGTCAAACTCACAGAGACAGAAGGTAGAATGGTGGTTGCCAAGAGCTTGGGAAAGGGGCAACGGGGAGAGTAGTTTAATGTGTACAGAGTTTCAGTTTTGCAAGACGAGAAGAGTTCTGCAGGCTGGCTGCACAACAATATGAAGGTACCTAACGCTACAGAATGGCACACTTAAAAATGCTGAAGATGATCAATTTTAGGTTACATGCATTTACCACAATTTAGAAATCTGCATAAGTTTCGAATTCTTACAATGGAAAAAGTGTTTCAAAAATAGCTCTCCTGGTGCTTGTTCTGGTGAAAATGAGATTGGGGAAAAAAGGAGATAGTACAAAAAAGCTGACGTTGAAAAACCAAACATTTTCTGTCTCAACTCATCCTACATCCAACCTATTCTACCAAGGAAACTTGAAAGTGCATTTAGAACAATGCCCCTTATTGAGTCTATTTCTTGATTTGCTCTGTCAACCTCCTGACTAAAGACTCAAAGGGCTATCTTCACTGTGTCTCTCCACACTCTGTCTGGAGTCGGCTCCCTGTTTTGTGGTCAGCTCTCACTCTTCTCAGCATTCACGTGGGAGAGGGAATATCGAGCTGCACAGACTCTCCAGCCCTTACAAGCCCATATAGCGGCAGAGACAACATACCCTCTCCACATCCCAGACATCACCCCAAAAGATGTCCACATACCTGGGAATGCACAGTCTAGGAGTGCGTCTCTAGAAAAGCCTACGTCTCTAGAAAGCTACAGTTGGTACGTCTACGGTTCACGATTGGAGTTTGTATTGTTTGTAGAGCCTCAAGCATGACCCCTCATTGCCTTGCCAGTGCTACTAGGATTGAGCCAAAACCATTCAGCAGAGCCTACAATGCCCTTCAAAATCTGGCCCTGCCAGCCCCCATCCTTGTGGCGCACCTCTCTCTCCCTCAATCCTGTTCTCCAGTCCTGACCTCCTTTTATTTCCTCCCAAGAGCCATATGCCTTCCAACACTGCTCAATGACGTCAGAAAAAGAAGTGAGAGGTATAAGGACTGGACAGGAAAAATGAAAATTATCGCTGTTTTCAGATGACATGACTAAGTACACGGAAAATTTTTGTTCCATCTAATAAGCACTCAAATGGTATTTATTACGTGCCAGACATCGTCCTAAGTGTTTAACACTTATTTGGTCCTCATAACAAATCATCACGGAGCCTGGAGAGTTGTTCTATGTTAACGTAAACACCAAGAAATGCAACAACATGTCATTTGAGATTTCCTACATGGGACAGTGATGTGACCAACTTATTTGAACAAGAATTCTGTGAATCTAAGAATATGATAAACATGACTTAGCTCAGTGGATCCGAAATTTTAGAAAAGATCTTGGAATCATGGTCCAGAATATTCCGCATTCCCATGGATAATGCCGCGTCTGCATTTCACTCACTCTCTCTCTCTCTCTCTCTCTCTCTCTCTCTGAGTATATACGTCACCTTTTGTTGGTGGTTCCATCACAGATTACTTCTGTCAGTTCATCGGGGTCATTTCTAAAGAATTAAAAGCATATATGATCAGACTCCTAGTGACTTCATAGAGTTACACTCTTGTTTGCAATTAGTTACAAGTAGTCTTCAAGTGGTAAACTGGTTGAACCCTAAAAAAGTATGTGGATGTTAGTTATTCGGAAACTAGTATTTTAATCTTCCCTAGAAATAGGGCTTTCTATAGTTGTAACGAAGATCTTCGGCCGGTCAAAAAGCCTAATGAATGAAGATATTGAAATACAATTCTTCACTACTGAACCTTACTCTCACGTGTAATTGCATCGAGGTTGAATTTAGCTCAAAATTCAACTCCAGGTTGTAGGTACACATTTCCCCAGCTCCTCCTAACTTCCTGATCCTCAACACCCTCCACCACATCCTGACCCTTCATGTATCATGTATGTCTTTTCTGTTCCTCATACAGGGTTCAGATGACTGCAGGTCTGAGGCACGGGCTCCCTCCAATATGACGGTGGCTTGGCATTCGGGACACCAGCTTTAGATGGTGGCAGAGCTCTGGAGGCTGAGGAAAGGAGCCGAGGTCTGTTTAGCTCCATTCTCTTCTGCTGAGAGCTCCACTGCTCCCTCTCCACTGCTACCGTCTCCTTGCTCCAAATAGGATTCTCTCCTCTCCTGGCCCACTCTAGCAGAGTCTTACACACAGGCATTCTGAGAGTTTCCTCAAAGCTTTGGCTACTACTTTCTAAGGCTCACAAACAAACCGAGAGTAAGAAGTCTCCCTCTTACGACTCCTCCTTCCTTTTGCCACCTAGGCCCAACAGGAAAGAAAGTTACCTACAGAAGCTTATAGTCTCTTATGGAAACCTGTTGTTGCCATCGATGCCCCCCATACCTTTCACCACTCAGATCACTCATGTCAACTCACCCCATCTTGTCACTGTTGCCAGACGACATTCGGGAAGAATCCATAACCCTGCCATAGAGTAAAAAACATGTACAAAAAATAGAGTCAGACATTTTGGAAGATAATCAGGTTCTTTTTCCCAACAGAATTGCAGCACACAAAAAGTAAAGTCACGAGGAAACACGACAGAAACAAAAGCATCCGTTTCAGGGTCCAGCACTGGAACCTCTGACACAGTCTCCGGGTTCTGTGTGTGCGTGTGTGCGTGTCTGTGTGTCCCTGTGTGTATCCACTGGAAAGAGAATGAAGGGAACAAGGGAGACATAGCATTCATGATTAAACCTCCTTCCTTCTTCACCATTTTGTTTCTCCTTCATGCACTCTGGAATCAATTTGGGAAACGTGAGAGGGATCTGAGTGTGTCGGGATGGGGAGGTGCATCCAAGTAAGAGCTAACACAGAGATATAGATAGAAAGAGAATACACAAGAACAATGAACATACAGTGTCAGGGCCCAGTCCCTGGTTGTTATTTGGTAGGAAAGAAACAAGTAGGAAGGTCAAGGATGACCAAATGATGATTAAAAGATTTTCTGACCTGCGTGAAGACCATGCGTTTACAATGATTCTTTTTCTTTTTCTTTTTCTTTTTCTCTACAGTCCTTTCAGAAAACGTTATCTGGTTATATTAGCCAAAATCAAGACTTTTCACCTCAAAACTGGCTTGGGTAATCTTTTCTCTATTTATCTTTTTCTTCATCTACAAAATAAGACACTTGCAAAATGCACTTTGAGTCTGTCACCTTCACAGTATCATGCTAATATTCAGCATTGCACAAATATTATTGATTTTTGGACAGCCTGCACTCTTCACCAAATTCTTTCAAATTTCATTAATTCTGTATCTGGCAACAATATACATTAGTATATATATCTTAAAGTTCAAATACACTTAAAGGTTCTCATCAAAGTAACACACCCTGATAATTTCCAGAGAAATCATGGGTTCCTATCAAGACGCCAAATGGTACGGCATGTTGCATCCTCCTCCCAAAACTTCAGAAGTCCTAAGGAACTATGCATTCCCAGAAATAACAAGAGTGACAACCCTGGGAAATGACAGAGGCCTGAAGGCTGTCTCTTAATGGGTGGGTAGCCTGGGATTAGGGGCAGTGGGTGGCAGCCTTGAGGGGCTCAGTGTGAGGGAAAATTTTAAGGACCGTTCTTGCCTCTCCCCTGAGTTGCTTGGAAGCGATCACTTTCCTTTCTCAGCAGAAACAAGTAGCAACCACCCAGATGTAGCTAGGATAAAATTAGAGTAGCATTAGGTTAGCTGATGAAAGCAGGGAAGGGCTGAACAATCCTTGATCCTTCACTCCTCCACCTCCTCCGTCTCCCAAGCCCCAGGTGACAACCTCAAATGCCTCCTCAAATGCCGCTTTCCCCAAGAGCTCAAAGGTGACATATCCTGACCACAGGAGTTGAGTGGTCACAGTGTTTCACGGTTTCTGAGACTGTCTGCGCCTGGGGCCATCACCTCCCCTCATATTAAACTTACTTAGAAAAACACACCTTAGGTCCTAGGTTTCAACAAAGGTGACTATATAATACAGCACCCAAGAGAGGACACTTCTGAGAGTGAAAAGGACACACTATTAATAATTATTCTGAGATAACAGCCACAGACTGAGATGGTCCCAAGCAAAACGTTAGCCCTTCTCTAATACAAGATGCCAGACAGAGTAGCCAACAGCCACAAGGAATGAAAGCTCACAAGTCAAAACAATTACATACCTGAGGAGTACAACGACTGAAAAAGAAATACAACAAATTGAGCAACATATACCATTTGAAGTAGAACTACTGGAACATACTGGAACATAAGCATGACAAATACACTTAAAGATACAAGGGAAGATGTTAGTAACACGAAATGACAATGAGAAACCATAAGGAAAACCTCATGAGGAAACAGGTGTAAAAGTACGACAGTTAAAGACTTAAGTCATGGGATAAATAGCAGTGTGGATACATGAGAACAGCAAATTATTTAGACATGGAAAAATGACATTGAGAAACTCTCCCAGAAAACAGAATAAAACAATAAAGTGAGAGAATATTTAAAAGAACAGCAGTGTGATATGGTGGGTAAAAAAAGACATCTAACATCTGAAATAAATGAAATCCAAGACATCTAAGATGAAAAAAAAGAAAACAGAGAAGAGGAAATATTCAAAAACTAATGAAGATAAATTTCACAAAGTTAAAGAAGGAAGTAAAAAATTATCTGTAAAGGATCCATGGAAATGAAGAGAAAATTCTAAAAGCTTCCAAAAAGAGCAAAGAAAATAAGAACAGACTGACACGATCTCTCTCTAGAGCAAACAGAACACATCTTGTTTGAGAGCACACAAGTGACATTTATGAAAACAGACAACATATTTGGACATAAACAAAGCATTAATAACGTGCACGGGAGCAATATCATATAGATTTTCTCTGACCGTATCGCAACTGCAATAGCTTTTTAAAAGTCAACATAATATCAAAGAAGAAAAAAGTTGAAGGACTGACATGAGCCAATGTCAAAATTCACTATAAAGCTACAGCAATCAAGCCAGTGTGGTACTGGTGAAAGAACAGACAAATGGACCAAAGGAGCAGAACAGAGAGCCTAGAAATAGATGCCCGTTAACATACTCTACCGTTCTTTGACAAAGGAGCACAGACCATACGATGGAGCAAAGACAGTCTTATCAACGAATGGTGCTGGAAGAACTGGACATCCACGTGCGAGACAATGAACGTGCACATGGACCTTTACACCTTTACAAAACGGAAATCAAAATGCATTATAGACCCACATGTAAAAAGCAAAACTCTAGAATTCCTAGAAGACAATAACACGGAAGAAAACCGAGATGACCTCTTTATAAACATGACTTTCTAGATGTGACAGCAAAATCAAGATCCTGAAAGGAATAACTGATAAGCTGGACTTCATTAACATTTTAAACTGCTGCTCCACAAGACACAATGTCAAGAGGATAAAAACACAAGCCACAGACTGGGAGAAAATATTTGCAAAAGGCACAGTTGATAAAGGAATAACAAATATACAAATACGCAAAGAAATCTTAAAACTAGACAACAAGAACACACACAACCAGATTAAAAAATGGGGCAAACAACTTAACAGACATCTGGCCAAAGAAGACATAAAAATGGCAACTAAGAGTACGAGACGATGCTCCACATCATATGGCTCCAGGGAAATGCAAATTGAACAACAATGAGATACCACTACACACCTCTTAGAATAGTCAAAATATGGAACACTAACAACAGCAATTGCTGACAAGCATGTGGAGCAATGGAGACACTCATTCAGTATTGGTGGCAAGGCAAAACGGAACAGCCACTCTGGAAGGCAGTTTAGGGTTTTCTTACAAAACTAAGCATAACCCTTAACGTACGATCCAGCTTAACATACGCTCCTTGGTATTTACCCCAAGGAGTTCAAAACTTACACGCAGATGAAAACCTGCACACAAATGTTGATAGCAGCTTTATTCGTTATCGCCAAAAAGCGGAAGCAACCAAGATGTCCTGCACCAGATGAACGGATAAACAAACCGCGGTACATCTAGTCAACGGCATATTATTCAGCGCTAAAAAGCAACGAGCTATCGAGCTGTGAAAAGAAACCTTACACGCATGTTACTTTGTGAAAGAAGCCAATCTGAAAAGGTTGCATACTGTATGAGGCCAACTATATGACATTCTGGACGTGGCAAAATTGGGGCGACAGGAAAAGATCGGTGGTTGCCAGGAGTTGGCGGGGAGAAGGATGAATAGGCGGAGCACAAAGGATTTTTAGGGCAGTGAAAATACTCCATCGTTATGAAACTCTAATGACAGATTCATGTCATTCTACTTTTATCCAAACCCATAGAATGTATGACACCAAGAGTGAGTCGCAATGTAAACCATAAATCAGATAATATTCTATTATGGCTTTCATTTTCCAATTCTGGTCATCGTATTATGGTTACGGAAGTGAAAATTTTCTGATTTTGATCACTGTGCTGTGGTTAGGTGTCCCTGAAGGTAGAAAAATAAAACTGGAATATTCAGGAGTAAAGGGTATGTGGTCTGCATTTTCTCTCTAATGATTCAGGAATAGAGCCTAAGTGTGTAGGAAGGTGTGTGTCACGTGTGTGTCTATCAAACATCTTCTGCCTCAACTCACATAAAAATCAGGTCTAGATACAGATGTATTGAGAGAGAGAGCTCTTTCTATGTGTATATCTATATCTAAACGTATTTTCTTTCTCTCTCTCTCTTTCTATATATATCTATAGATAGATAGATAGATAGATAGATAGATTTATGTCTATATACCTACATATCCATATGATGGGAATAACAAAGGAAATGTGACAAAATGTTAACAATTGGAAATGTAAGTAAAGGGTATACTGGAGCTTTTGGAACCATTTGCGAGAAATTCCTGTATGTGTTGGAATATTGTTCAGTCTTAAAAAGAAATGAAATTCTGACACATGCTGCAACATGGATTGACTTTGAGGGCATTGTGCTAAATGAAATAACTAGTCACAAGAAGACAAATTTTGCATGATTCCACTGACATGACATACCTAGAGTAGTCAAACTCACAGAGACAGAAGGTAGAATGGTGGTTGCCAAGAGCTTGGGAAAGGGGCAACGGGGAGAGTAGTTTAATGTGTACAGAGTTTCAGTTTTGCAAGACGAGAAGAGTTCTGCAGGCTGGCTGCACAACAATATGAAGGTACCTAACGCTACAGAATGGCACACTTAAAAATGCTGAAGATGATCAATTTTAGGTTACATGCATTTACCACAATTTAGAAATCTGCATAAGTTTCGAATTCTTACAATGGAAAAAGTGTTTCAAAAATAGCTCTCCTGGTGCTTGTTCTGGTGAAAATGAGATTGGGGAAAAAAGGAGATAGTACAAAAAAGCTGACGTTGAAAAACCAAACATTTTCTGTCTCAACTCATCCTACATCCAACCTATTCTACCAAGGAAACTTGAAAGTGCATTTAGAACAATGCCCCTTATTGAGTCTATTTCTTGATTTGCTCTGTCAACCTCCTGACTAAAGACTCAAAGGGCTATCTTCACTGTGTCTCTCCACACTCTGTCTGGAGTCGGCTCCCTGTTTTGTGGTCAGCTCTCACTCTTCTCAGCATTCACGTGGGAGAGGGAATATCGAGCTGCACAGACTCTCCAGCCCTTACAAGCCCATATAGCGGCAGAGACAACATACCCTCTCCACATCCCAGACATCACCCCAAAAGATGTCCACATACCTGGGAATGCACAGTCTAGGAGTGCGTCTCTAGAAAAGCCTACGTCTCTAGAAAGCTACAGTTGGTACGTCTACGGTTCACGATTGGAGTTTGTATTGTTTGTAGAGCCTCAAGCATGACCCCTCATTGCCTTGCCAGTGCTACTAGGATTGAGCCAAAACCATTCAGCAGAGCCTACAATGCCCTTCAAAATCTGGCCCTGCCAGCCCCCATCCTTGTGGCGCACCTCTCTCTCCCTCAATCCTGTTCTCCAGTCCTGACCTCCTTTTATTTCCTCCCAAGAGCCATATGCCTTCCAACACTGCTCAATGACGTCAGAAAAAGAAGTGAGAGGTATAAGGACTGGACAGGAAAAATGAAAATTATCGCTGTTTTCAGATGACATGACTAAGTACACGGAAAATTTTTGTTCCATCTAATAAGCACTCAAATGGTATTTATTACGTGCCAGACATCGTCCTAAGTGTTTAACACTTATTTGGTCCTCATAACAAATCATCACGGAGCCTGGAGAGTTGTTCTATGTTAACGTAAACACCAAGAAATGCAACAACATGTCATTTGAGATTTCCTACATGGGACAGTGATGTGACCAACTTATTTGAACAAGAATTCTGTGAATCTAAGAATATGATAAACATGACTTAGCTCAGTGGATCCGAAATTTTAGAAAAGATCTTGGAATCATGGTCCAGAATATTCCGCATTCCCATGGATAATGCCGCGTCTGCATTTCACTCACTCTCTCTCTCTCTCTCTCTCTCTCTCTCTCTGAGTATATACGTCACCTTTTGTTGGTGGTTCCATCACAGATTACTTCTGTCAGTTCATCGGGGTCATTTCTAAAGAATTAAAAGCATATATGATCAGACTCCTAGTGACTTCATAGAGTTACACTCTTGTTTGCAATTAGTTACAAGTAGTCTTCAAGTGGTAAACTGGTTGAACCCTAAAAAAGTATGTGGATGTTAGTTATTCGGAAACTAGTATTTTAATCTTCCCTAGAAATAGGGCTTTCTATAGTTGTAACGAAGATCTTCGGCCGGTCAAAAAGCCTAATGAATGAAGATATTGAAATACAATTCTTCACTACTGAACCTTACTCTCACGTGTAATTGCATCGAGGTTGAATTTAGCTCAAAATTCAACTCCAGGTTGTAGGTACACATTTCCCCAGCTCCTCCTAACTTCCTGATCCTCAACACCCTCCACCACATCCTGACCCTTCATGTATCATGTATGTCTTTTCTGTTCCTCATACAGGGTTCAGATGACTGCAGGTCTGAGGCACGGGCTCCCTCCAATATGACGGTGGCTTGGCATTCGGGACACCAGCTTTAGATGGTGGCAGAGCTCTGGAGGCTGAGGAAAGGAGCCGAGGTCTGTTTAGCTCCATTCTCTTCTGCTGAGAGCTCCACTGCTCCCTCTCCACTGCTACCGTCTCCTTGCTCCAAATAGGATTCTCTCCTCTCCTGGCCCACTCTAGCAGAGTCTTACACACAGGCATTCTGAGAGTTTCCTCAAAGCTTTGGCTACTACTTTCTAAGGCTCACAAACAAACCGAGAGTAAGAAGTCTCCCTCTTACGACTCCTCCTTCCTTTTGCCACCTAGGCCCAACAGGAAAGAAAGTTACCTACAGAAGCTTATAGTCTCTTATGGAAACCTGTTGTTGCCATCGATGCCCCCCATACCTTTCACCACTCAGATCACTCATGTCAACTCACCCCATCTTGTCACTGTTGCCAGACGACATTCGGGAAGAATCCATAACCCTGCCATAGAGTAAAAAACATGTACAAAAAATAGAGTCAGACATTTTGGAAGATAATCAGGTTCTTTTTCCCAACAGAATTGCAGCACACAAAAAGTAAAGTCACGAGGAAACACGACAGAAACAAAAGCATCCGTTTCAGGGTCCAGCACTGGAACCTCTGACACAGTCTCCGGGTTCTGTGTGTGCGTGTGTGCGTGTCTGTGTGTCCCTGTGTGTATCCACTGGAAAGAGAATGAAGGGAACAAGGGAGACATAGCATTCATGATTAAACCTCCTTCCTTCTTCACCATTTTGTTTCTCCTTCATGCACTCTGGAATCAATTTGGGAAACGTGAGAGGGATCTGAGTGTGTCGGGATGGGGAGGTGCATCCAAGTAAGAGCTAACACAGAGATATAGATAGAAAGAGAATACACAAGAACAATGAACATACAGTGTCAGGGCCCAGTCCCTGGTTGTTATTTGGTAGGAAAGAAACAAGTAGGAAGGTCAAGGATGACCAAATGATGATTAAAAGATTTTCTGACCTGCGTGAAGACCATGCGTTTACAATGATTCTTTTTCTTTTTCTTTTTCTTTTTCTCTACAGTCCTTTCAGAAAACGTTATCTGGTTATATTAGCCAAAATCAAGACTTTTCACCTCAAAACTGGCTTGGGTAATCTTTTCTCTATTTATCTTTTTCTTCATCTACCAAATAAGACACTTGCAAAATGCACTTTGAGTCTGTCACCTTCACAGTATCATGCTAATATTCAGCACTGCACAAATATTATTGATTTTTGGACAGCCTGCACTCTTCACCAAATTCTTTCAAATTTCATTAATTCTGTATCTGGCAACAATATACATTAGTATATATATCTTAAAGTTCAAATACACTTAAAGGTTCTCATCAAAGTAACACACCCTGATAATTTCCAGAGAAATCATGGGTTCCTATCAAGACGCCAAATGGTACGGCATGTTGCATCCTCCTCCCAAAACTTCAGAAGTCCTAAGGAACTATGCATTCCCAGAAATAACAAGAGTGACAACCCTGGGAAATGACAGAGGCCTGAAGGCTGTCTCTTAATGGGTGGGTAGCCTGGGATTAGGGGCAGTGGGTGGCAGCCTTGAGGGGCTCAGTGTGAGGGAAAATTTTAAGGACCGTTCTTGCCTCTCCCCTGAGTTGCTTGGAAGCGATCACTTTCCTTTCTCAGCAGAAACAAGTAGCAACCACCCAGATGTAGCTAGGATAAAATTAGAGTAGCATTAGGTTAGCTGATGAAAGCAGGGAAGGGCTGAACAATCCTTGATCCTTCACTCCTCCACCTCCTCCGTCTCCCAAGCCCCAGGTGACAACCTCAAATGCCTCCTCAAATGCCGCTTTCCCCAAGAGCTCAAAGGTGACATATCCTGACCACAGGAGTTGAGTGGTCACAGTGTTTCACGGTTTCTGAGACTGTCTGCGCCTGGGGCCATCACCTCCCCTCATATCAAATTTACTGAGAAAATCAGACCTTAGAGCTAGCCTTGATGGCCTAGTCGTTAAAGTTCGGCACTCACCGCTTCGGCGGTGTGGGTTCACTGTCCAGTCTCAGAACCACACCACTCGTCTGTCAATCAGACATCATTTAAAATGGCATCATCTCAAAGAGATCTTTCCTGACCCTCAACCAGAAGTAGGCTTACACTCACTCCCTATCACTTGTTTAATTTTCAACAGGACTTCTCATTACTGCCTGCTATTCATTTACTAATTTGTTTTCAGTCTTTTACACCTCTTCTGCCCAAATGTAGACTTCAAGAGAACAAAGACCTTGTCTCTGCTTCTTAATCTATATCATTAGCACATATATTGATGCCAGGTGCATAGTAGGTGCTCACTATATTCTTCTTAAGTGAATTATTAATAAAGTACTAATAAAATAATTAATTTTCTGATACATTCACTGCAGATTTCCCTTTAAAATGTGTTGCCCAAGTTATACTTAAAATATTAATTTATTCAGAACTTTGATTACTCACATATAGGAATGTTTAAACAGAGGAAACTGTATCTGTAGGATTCTCAGATTGGAAATAAGACTAAAAAAATGACCCAGAAATGAGTTCAATTAAGAAAAACCTATTATTCTACAGAAAATCCTAAGTCAGAAAACCATCTGGCACTGTACAATTTTGTCCTCAGATTTGTTTTTTTTTTAATTTTTTATTAAGATTATGATAGTTTACAACCTTGGGAAATTTCAGTTGTACATTATTGTTAGTCATGTTGTAGGTGCACCACTTCACCCTTTGTGCCCTCCCCCCACTCCCCCTTTCCCCTGGTAACCACCGATCAGTTCTCTTTGTCTCTGTTTAACTTCCACCTATGAGTGGAGGCATACAGAGTTCGTCTTTCTCTATCTGGCTTATTTAACTTAACATAATACCTTCAAGTTCCATCTATGTTGTTGTGAATGGGACAATTTTATCTCTTTTTCTGGCTGAGTAGTATTCCATTGTATATATATATATATATATACCATATCTTCTTTATCCAATCATCAGTTGATGGGCATTTAGGTTGCTTCCACATCTTGGCAATTGTAAATAATGCTGCGATGAACATTGGGGTGCATGGGACTTTTGGAATTGCTGATTTCAAGTTCTTTGGATAGATACACAGTAGTGATATGGCTGGGTCATAAGGTATTTCTATTTTTAATTTTTTGAGAAATCTCCATACTGTTTTCCATAGTGGCTGCACTAGTTTGCATTCCCACCAACAGTGTATGAGGGTTCCTTTTTCTCTACAACCTCTCCAACATTTGTCACTTTTTGTTTTGGTTATTTTTACCATTCTAACAGGTATAAGGTGATATCTTATTGTAGTTTTGATTTGCATTTCCCTGATGATCAGCGATCATGACCATCGTTTCATGTGTTTACTGGCCATCCGTATATCTTTTTTGGAGAAATGTCTGTTCATGACCCCTGCCCATTTTTGATCGGGTTGTTTGATTTTTTGTTGTTGAGCTGTGTGAGTTCTCTATATATTATGGAGATTAACCCTTTGTCGGGTAAGTAACTTGTAAATATTTTTTCCCAACTAGTGGGCTGTGTTTTTGTTTCAATCCTGTTTTCCCCTGCCTTGAAGAAGCTCTTTAGTCTGATGAAGTCCCATTTGTTTATTCTTTCTATTATTTCCCTCGTCTGAGGAGTTATGGTGTGTGAAAAGATCCTTTTGATACTGATGTCAAAGAATGTACTGCCTATATTCTCTTCCAGAAGACATTGTTTCAGGTGTAATCTTTAGGTCTTTGATCAATTTGGAGTTTATTTTTGTGAACGGTGAAAAAGAATGGTCAATTTTCATTCTTTTACATGTGGATTTCCAGTTTTCCCAGCACCATTTGTTAAAGAGACTTTCTTTTCTCCATTGTAGGCCGTCAGCTCCCTTGTCAAAGATTAGCTGTCCCCTCAGATTTGTTTTAATGTCTTCTGTTGACACTGTGGGAGTCAAAGCCTCCAGCTAAGTATAATGAAACCTAGCAGAAGTATAGAACTTTGTCTTCTTGCTGTAACATACAATTTCTAAATAGTTATCTGAGAATCTAGTCATAAAAGATTGTCTAACGCTCTGCTTGAAAATCTCTTGCTTAGTAAGCAACATAAAAATGTGCTAATCCTTCACAGAAAAACATGATGACCATCAAAAGAAAATCTCTTACTGTGCCGTCACCCTCAGTCTGCATGTCAGATGTCACACTCTGAACCAAGAATCCACGAAAACTGAATGGGAATAGTCAGCTGCATGCGTAACTGACTACAGATGATGTGTAAATGCATGATGGATGGAACCGAAGTACCATTCAAATCTTCCAAAGTAACTAGGGGGTCTTCTGGTCTCAGCAAGGAAACTAAAAATAATGCCAAATCATCTGTGATCTAACTAATGGTAACATGCAGGTTCTAATGTCATGTAAGGAAGCAGAGCCAATATGCAGTCAGGGGAAGAACTCCCAAATATTTCATGTTGGTCAGTATACCAAGAGCTCCAACCAGGCTGACAGACATTTCCTGGACCACTTGCAAGGTGAGGCCCAACAGGAAGAAAGGGCACAGAACGTCCTTGAGATCACTCAACTGCGTTTATCCTGACTATCCTCATCAACAAAACTTGACTGGGTTTTCTAAGGAGAAATTTATTCTGGGAAGAGAATGTGCCAACCAACTGTAATGAGCATTCTATCCCCTTCCAACTACACATCAGACTGAAATTAATAAACTGGGATTCTAGCATGTCGGTTAATATCAGTTAGTGTGCCTGGAAAATGTGAACATGTAAAGCGGAGTAGCAGATGCTCAGTATGTAGTGTCTATCAAATGTAACTGGCAAGCCAATTTGTTTCATCAAGCAACCAACCTGTGTCTAATCCTCTCTACCATTACTCAACACAATAGAGATAGGACTCATGCAACAGCTGTGTGACATTTAAAAGGGGAGGCACTTGATCCGAAAGTGGTATTCAAACTTTCATCTTTCCTTTAAAAAGGCACAAAATTATTTGCCATCATCTCACATGAAAGATTTTTACAGTATTTTAAGAGTTTGCATTCAAATGTCTTTAGAAAGTCGTAAGAATAGTCATACACTAAGAAAATGAATGCTGAAATTTTAGAACAAGTAGATATTTTAACCTCATAACTTACTTTTTATTAACTGAATCATCTCTCTCTCATTTCAAAAGTATCTAAAAGTAGGTTTTAGACATTGTATTAGGTCTTCCTGGTGACAACTGAAATGTTTGGAGATTCCATTTTTCCATCATTTCAATATGTCTGTCTTTTAAACACTTTTTTGCATTGGAAAGTTTTCTTCAGTGGGCTTTTGGACATCACACATGCTTAGTAAGCATCAAGTCTGCAAATGATCTTAAGACAAATGTCACAGGAAATGCCTTCTACAAGACATGTTTCAATGACCACACCAGCATTTGCTCTTATGGCATCCTTGGGTCACATAAAATATATTAATAAGTGCATTTCCCAATGTGTATGTAATGGAAGAGTAGCTTGAGGAGATATTAATAGGATTTAATAATAATAATAATAGCACTTATGTGCTAGGTACTATTATAAATACTTTACATAAAATAATTCATTTAATTTTCACAATAATCCCATGGAGGTATATAGTATTATCATCCCCATTTTATAGATGAGAGAAATGGGCTACAGAGATGGTGAGTAACTTGCCCATCATCACCAGCCTGAAATGGTAGAGCTGAGAGCTGAATCCATCTGTTAATGAATCCATGCTCTTAGCCACAACACTTTCCTAACTCTCCAAATGTTCAATAAAATTAAGAAATTATTGATTGCACACATTTTTTTGTGTGTAGGACTTGTATACTAACAAGCATTGTGATTATCTGAGAGAGACCAGAGTATGCAAAGATTCCTGAACTTATTTGACCACAAAAACCTCTTTCTCACAGTGGAAATACGTGAGGAACACATTTTAGAAACACTGTATCAAATGGTTTTTCTTTATTCCACCCTACAAGCCAATTTTGGACTCTAATCAATAGCTTAGAACTCTAAGCACAGATAGATTATGTTATTCTTGCAAACTGTCTGGAAAGAAGAGCTAGAATATGGATCATCAAACCCCTTGGCCTGGGCTGATGGTCCATGAAAGGAGCAGTCCCAGTTTTAGATGGGTGTACTGATGCCCATGAAGCATGGCTCATAGAAGCCCCTTCAGGCCTTAAGAGAAAAGATTACCTCAAAAAGAAAGACCTCTATATGTATCAGTTGCTTTTCAACAGGAAGACTACCAGGATTGACTGTGCAGAATACACTAATAAATTACATCAGGGAAAAATATTTGGGTAACCAAAAAGGTAAGAATTTGAGTTTCTGACATAGGTAGCCTATTGAATGATTACTGGATTTTCCAGATGGCTTCTGAGAAAGAGAACTGGCAGATACACAAATTACCCCTGAGATCCAGATGACAGGCCAGGACTGCTAAGAATGTTGCTTGGGGCACCAATCTACCCACAGGGCATGAGCTGTCCCTAGATATTACCTGAACTCCTTTCAAGGAGAGTAGTATATGAAACCTGAAAGACTAGCTTGATAAACTGCTTGGGGACATAGATGTGACTCCTTCATGGGACGTGAATAAGCAGGTAGCTAAACTGCCTTCTAAGGAAAGTGGGTTTTGCAAACTGACCTAAACTAACTTGGTCATGCACAATTCTTAGGTGCTTTTTGGTAGGAGGAGCCACAGTAGAAATCTAGGGTAGTTGAAGAGTAGCTACACCTTTAAGTCATGCTACCAGGTTACAACAAAAGCAGGTCTTAGACAAAATATGCCATACATACAGACATTCATTTAATGAAACATTCAGTAGTAAGCAGGCACAACCATTTGTAAGCTGTCTGTCCTTTTAGGTCCTCCAAACATCACCTTATATGAAAGGCTCATTTCCAATAGATTCCCCATATTCTAGAGGCTGAAATCTTCCTCAACCAATGGCTTGAGACACTATAAGGATAAAGCCTCTGGTGTCATCCCTAAGGGTATATATACTACAAGCCTCACTCATTTGATTCTGATAACCTGTTGATGCAAGAGTGGGCTGTCCCTAAAATATTTCAGCCAATTCCACAGATCTTGAATATTCCTACAATTCCAACATCTATCATGCTGATTTGCAAGCCACTAATGTCACTAAGAAAAATTCATTTGTGACCTTCACTGTGGGAATTAACAGTGTTTCAGGTGTTGATCAAGATGGGACAATGGAAGCCGTTGCAGTGGCCTTCTCTGGAAAATGGCTTCCTGAGTTGAACACTAGCTCACCATCCATGGACAGAGCAACCAGTCACCCCTGGAGGAGCTTAAAGGGACCATGACTGGCACATGCATTTTATTACTGGCACACTGCCTAAGCTGTGCTATTTTTAAGGAAATTACAGGCATAAAACAAGGTCTTTAAATTCTGAGTTTGACAAATTTCATTTGCATACAGTCTACATCTATTATGAAAGAAGGGACGCATGTATTCCCTATTCGATTAACCAAGGCTGAGAATTATGTTTAAAATTCAGTGAATTTGAATCTTATCACTTACGTATTACTTCTGCAACAGCTGAACCAGAGATCGAAACTATTCCTCTTCATAGTATTGTTGCAGTCATGTGGTTGAATTTACTCTAAATCAATCTAAGAAAAGGAAAAGCATGTATTTTTATATTCAATGAGTTTAAAACACAAATGATATTCCCAACTTAGAAAGAAAGTCACACATAGAACTTACTAGGTATGGATCAGCATTTCTAAAGTTTTGAATCCACAAACATGAAATCTACAATACTGTGCAATTTTATCAATCCTGTGAAATAGGCATTGTGTACTTGCCCTCAGTATTTTATTTTAGTTCAAGAAATAGAGGAAAACATTTTTTGAATGTTCAATAAAATTCAAGTTTGGCTCAAGTATAGGGCGCTTTAAAGATTGTTCACTTGCTACACAGGACCCAGAAAGTGAAACAAAACCCGTTTTAAACCAATTTTACATCATCATAGTGATTCACGATATTTTAACCCTGAAATATTCTGTAGAATAAATCAAAGGACTAGGAAAGCAAAGAGATGTGCCTCTCACCATTTCACAGAGCAGATTTATGTCATGTAAGAAAACTGGAAGTCACTAGAGAGTAAAAAGACACTACCAAGTCCACTGTCAAGTTAATCAGTAGCAACATTATATCTACACTGAAAAATGTGCCACAAGCACCTAAACTCTGGGCAAGGAGAGAAAAGTGAAAACAAATAGAAAAATACTTTTAAAAGACAGATTAATTTGGGCATAAATGTTGATTTTGAGTATTGGGCTTGGGGCCCAAAAGAACACCAGTAAATGCCATACTTTCAAGGGATACCAGCTCATGCACAATGGAAACAGTAATCTCAAAGCTCCGAGGCCACTGCCATCTGTTCCAGAGAGGCGGCCCAGAGAACCAGGAAGGGCCAACGGAGAGCTGGATTTCTTGGGGGTAACCCTCCCCTACAAACCCAAGATTCGCTTACCTGTCTATAAGCTGCTTTCGATGAGGCGCTGCAGCTCACAAGGGGCTGGGGCAGAAGGGTAGAGGGGCCGAGGGGCAGAGGGGCGGTGGGACGGTGGGGCCGTAGGGTGCAGGACTCAGATATTTGACTTGGGTACAACTTTTCCTAAATGGGAGAGAACTTAACTTGAAATCCTAGTAGTAGTTTTCTCTCCTGTTGTCTTTCGGGATAATGCCTTTTCTTTTTTTTCATTCTTTTTAATTTTTAATTTCCCAAAACCAAGCCCGTTAAGTCATCTTGGCCCAATTCCCGGCCTGCAACAAGGTTACTGCTACTTGGTCCTACATCCACCTAGTTGTCCCCAGTCCCCCAAGGGTGAGGGGGCTCGGGGAGGTCTCTGCGTGGGAGAGAAATGTTAATTAATGCTCCCCATAGATGAGCGCAAGGCAAACCTTCCTGTCTTTGGGCCCCAGAGCCCCCCAACCTGCCCCTTCTCTCCACCCTTCTTCTTCCCCTCCGTAACCCAGCCGCCTCTAAAATGTTACACTCTAACTCTCTGAGGATGAGAGGGCAATATAGTGGGCAGAGGATGGGATGGGATGTCCTTGTCCAGAGACCCCCATCCTTAGGTCTTTACCTGTGCTGGGTACAAGCCAGTACTGAAACAAGAACTCCATCTCCATGGCAGTCCCAAAGAAGAGATTCCTGACATTCCTGAGATCATAATAGAGTGAGGAATAGAATGAACTGGGTTCTAGACTGCAGGGACTTAAAGACAGACGCACACACCATATAATTTCACTCATATGTGGAAGATAAACAAACACACGGATAAGGAGAACAGATTAGTTGTCACCAGAGGGGAAGAGCATGGGGGGGAGGATGAAAGGGGTAAAGGGGCACATATGTATGGTAATGGATAAAAACTAGACTATTGGTGGTGAACACCTGCAGTCTATACAGAAACTGATATATAATAATGTACAACTGAAATTTACACAATGTTATAGGCCAATATAACTTCAATAAAATAAGCTTTTTTAAAAAACAAATAACAGACACACAGACACTGTTCTTCTTAAAGAAATGTTGGGAGGGAGGGGTACCAAGATCAAAGATCCCAGGATAATAATCTCAGAGTAGACTGTCTCACCTGTTACTTTTTTTTTTTTTTTTTTTTGCATCTGATGGAGGGGATGCATCTTATATATTTTGAGTCTGAAGAAGGTTACCATAAGTTTTTGGCTTTCCCTGTGGATTGAAGAGAATGACCAGAGGGCTCAATGTTTTCCAGCTAATATTAAATTTGACTAAAATAGGCAAGGTTAATACAAGACTCAGGAAAAAAACATTTCATTTACTCAGGCTATGATTTCACAGGATTGAAAGAAAGCAATCAAATATTACGTGTAAATCAAAAATACACCCATATTCCTAGTACAGTAAATCTGAAAGGCAGAAGCACATGCTAAACAAATGAAAACAAATATGGAAATAAAGATTTAAAAATATAGATAAAGCATTAGAAATTTCTGTTTGGAAATTACGATATAAAAATTACCACAAAAAGAGGAATAAATAAAGACAGTTAAGTTTGACAGTCTGTATTGGTACATGTTCTGGTATTGAGTAAATGGCCACAGTTGAAGACATGGGGAAAAAAAGATTAAAGTCATATTTATTTAGTATTTCTCTAAAGCACTTTGCAAGATACAAAAATGAATAAAACGGTCACTGACTTAAGTGTCAGGTTGATGACTTAAAGGCCAGATCATTTTGAAATATGCTCAGAGCATTCTATTCTCTGTGAGAAAGACCTGCCCTAAAGAGAAACTACTCTATCAGAGCCTTATCTGGCCTAGGGGGAGGGTAACAAGAGAACCCAATCCCCCTCTAGCCTTCCTGTCTCATATAAGAGGATGAAAAAAAGGCCAAGAAACTCTTCTGAAGGTCACAGCCCTTGCTTCTTTCTATGTCTCTAAATTTTTTGTTGAAAACTGGACTTTTTGAAGACTATAAGAGGGGCTGGCCTGGTGATACAGTGGTTAAGTTTGCACGATCTGCTTCAGAAGCCTGGGGTTTTGGGTTCCTAGGTGTGGACCTACACACCATTCATCAAGCCATGATGAGGTGGCATCCCACATACAAAATAGAGGAAGACTGGCACAGATGTTAGCTCAGGGCCAATCTTCCTCACTGAAAAATAAAAAAGAATACTAACAACTAGAAATCAGACTTTTCCCTTTCCTCAGGGTTTATTGATGCTGTTTTTTTGTGTGTTTGTTTAATGACTTTCCTGAACTACTTCTGTAAACTCTCTATTCTCTGTGCAGTGTGACCACTAAAGACAGTTTGATTTGCATAATGGTCAGCTAATAATTGGACAGAGATTCCCTCAGATGTCTGGAACCACTAAGTCTCTCAGTTGTTAAGAAGGAGCTTTGTGTGCACGTTAGAGTATGCCTTCAACATTTAGCCAAAAAGTTTACAACTCCACCATAACCTTCATTTTCTTCTTGAGCATAGCCTCAAGGTTAGCTAGAGGTGAGAGCTTTGGGCCTTTTCACATCTTTCCTAAGTATGCAAAGTCCTGGACACGTGCACATCCCAAGATGTACAGGAGTCCTTCTAGATTCCTGGGAATGTGTTGCAGTTTTTCAAAGCTCCCTATGGACATCTCATTCCACCGCTTTTTCTTTTAAGCATTTTGGTTAGCCTATTGTTTGCCCCAACTGCTATTTACACCTCAGGAAGCTATGACATTTGACAATTGCCTCTGATTGATTGTTTTCAACAAATGTCCTCAGGGAGGAGGCTGGAGGAGCTACAAGTCAGGTCAAAGGCAGTCTTTTGAGTGGGGTTTTCCAGGGACCCACTAGATGGGTCAAATAATGACAGTTCTCTGGGAATGGGGCTTTGAATGAGTCCAATCCCCTTTTATTCCCTCCAATGGCATCCAAGAGGCTGGTTTTTACCATGACTGCAGGATGTTGGTTTTCAAGGCTACTATGGAGCTGGGGAGGGTGTGATAGGAATAGGGCAAGTTAGAACATCACAGAGCCCCCTGGTCCCACCAAAATTCAGCCTATGTTCTTAAATAAATGCTCCCCAAATGGCTGCAAGCCTTTGGTTAATTTCCAGAGTTTTGAAAAAGTTGATTCTCACCATTTTCCCCAAGTGTTCTTGTTGCTTTTATAAAGGGAAGAATATCTGGAGGTCTCTACTTTGCCATTTTCACTGACATTACTTTCAAACATACTTTTAAATGCTAAACTCACAAGAAAGTAAGAGAAGTACTAAATGTTTACATACGCACGCGTGCACACACACACACATACACTCTTACACTCTAGAGCTGAAACTAAAGTGGTAAGCCAACACGGAAACCAGGGATGCCCTGGAAGTGTGTCAAAACCAAAAACATAGAGCTTTGTTAGTTAACATGTGGCTGCCTAAAGTGGTAGATAGGAGGTGGGGCAAACAATAGGTAACGTTACACGCTTTTACTTAATACGGGCCCTCATATTGGTTCCCCTGCATTAAACCCAGCATATACAGGGTTAAAACCAGAAAGCACTCATCCCCTTTCCCTGCCTCTTTAGTTACACTCATATGTAAATATCTGTTTCTTTAACCTTTGACTCCCTAAGCTTTACAACCAAATATAAGTTACAAATTGTTAAAGCCCAGGTGGCCTCACACTGGACTCACACTAAAGTTTTGGCTAATCATGGGTCCTTGAAGTTTATTACAGGAAAATTGATGTCCAGAGAATATCAAGAAACTGAAGCTTCCCAGGCCCCAACTCCTTGGCTTCCTGGCACCAGAATCCACCATCTACCACGGAGGGAGACAACCAAGGTTAGCCACCTGCAGATTCCCTTATCTCACCATTCACCTCTCTGCAAGCAGCCTCATGAGGCCAAACACAGGCTGGTGGGAAAGCGCTAATCAGCAAGGTCACAGGCTCTCCTTGCCTACAAGCAGCAAACCTTTAAAACCCTTTACCCACTTCTTAACAGGGAGCCAGTAGCTCCTAAGGCATTAGCTAACTGGTACCCCCTTTGCCTGGGAAAGAAAATAATAAAACTGTTTTCTTCCTTTTTACCCAAAACTCTGTTCTCATTATTTGGATTGGCACCAAGTTCAGAAACTTTCAGTAACAGTAACATTTAAAAAAAAGAAAAAACTGTGGAACAGATGTCAAGAGAGGGCTTTGAAAAGCTCTGACATATCCCTGGGAATCTAGAGTTTTGCTGGTTAACCAAGTAATAGGATTTGAACCTAAAGAAGTGTGCAGTTGACTCTGAGACCTCCACAGATATCCAGGCACCCAAACTGGATATATATTTAGTTGAAAAGATAAACTTGGAAAAATCTATATGCTGGCAAATTGAACCTACAAGCAAGTCAGTATATCTGCTGGCACTGGATTTTAAAACATTAATAATTTTAATAGTCTTCCCTAATGTTTTGTAACCAGCCTTATTCTCATGCTGGGATTTGAATTTATGCTACAATCACAGTTCAAGAAACCTCAATCCAATAAATTAAATTGAAACAGTTCCTGATTGGTAGTGACCCCTAGCACCCAGGAGAAACCAAGGCAAATCATCTCAGTTCGGGTCCCTCAGGATTCTCACAGTTAAAGTTCAGACAAATACAAGCTCTTGATAAAATCTAGCAAACATATGAGGGATCAAACCACCATGAGCAGGAGGCAACAACAATTATAAACAGAAGAAAAAGGAATGAACGGAATGACTATAGATATTGAAATTATAAGAAACTTTATTCTCAGGAGGTAGGTTTAAAAGGATGTTGAAGTGCAAAGATAGAGACCAACACTATGTGGAGCAGAAAGAAGGGTCATTGGCCCACTCTGGAACTTCAAGGTAGATTTTCTGAAGGAGATGATGCCTGAGCTTGGGCTTGAAGGACAGTAAGTAATTAGGCAGGAGAAAAAAAGTGGTGAAGAAATTCAAGACAGAAAAAACATAATAAACAAACACATGGAAGCACTGAACAGCATGGGGACTTCAGGGGAAAATGTAGACATTTATCTATTATTCTAGTAACAAATATAGAGCAGAGAGTACCAAAATCTACAAAAATAGAGAGCCCTTTATACCATATTAAGAAATATAGACTTTATTTACTAGGCAATAGAGGATCGCTGAAGGATTTTAAGTAGGGGTGTTTCATGATGATTTTGTGGTGGGCAGGTTGTCTAGAGCTAGAGAGGGGAAAGAATTTAAGAGGGACAGCACTGAGGGATTAGAAATCAAGTAGGAGGCTACTGCACAGCTTAGGTGAGAGATGTTGAGAGCCTGAAAACCAGTGTAGTAGGGAAAACTGGGAGAAGACACAGACTTTAGAAAAAGCAGACAAAATCAGCAAAACTTGTGACTGACTAGTTATTGTGAAGGATGAAGGGGAAAAATGGCTCCTGTCTTTCTTCCTTGGATGACTGGGTGCTAATTATTGGTGCTGGAAATAAAAAGGAAGAAGAGGTTGGTGATAGAGGAAGATAATGGGTTAAGTTTTGAAGATCTTTGGTCTGGGGTACTTGTGGGAAACCGAGGTTAGGAAGCAATTGAATTTATGAGTCTGCAGCTCAGAGAAGAAGTTAGCACTGATAACTAATGACTTGAGTGGATAACTCAGTAGAAAGAAAAGAGCAGCAGCCCATGGGTAGAACCTTGGGTTTTCCTGAAATTCAGGAAAATATTGATGCTTTTTGGAACAAGATCAATTTTAAGCAAAAACAATTATGTGGAAAAACATAAGTCTTATAACATCAAAATATTGAAAACTACCTAGACGTCAAAGAAAAATAGAACGGTTAAGTTAATATGGTATATCCACCTCAGAGAATATCATAGTTATTTTAAATAATGTGTAGGAAGAGTTTACATAAACACAACATGTTTATGATTGAACGTCAAAAGTTTTTTTACTTTTATTTTTAAAACCATGTATTATATAAACCATGTCTGGAAAGAAATATATACATATATTAAAAGTAATTTTTTCAAATTATTCAAAATTGTTTCTATAACATTTTTATAATGAGGAAACAACTGTTAAAAACGCATTTCCCTACAATGAGATAGCACTTCACACACAGTAGGATGGTGATAATCAAAAAGACAGATAATAACAAGCATTGACAAATACAGGAGAAACTGGGATCCTCACATATTGCTAGTGGAGATGTAAAATGGTACAGTCACTTTGGAAAACAGTTTGGTAGTTCCTCAAAAGGTTAAACACAGAGTTACTATATGACCCAGTAATTCCCTGGTATATACCCAAGAGAAATGAAAGCATACATCCACACGAAGACTTTTCACACAAATGTTCACAGCAACATCATCCATAATTGCCAAAAAGCAGAAATAACCCAGATGTTGATAAATGGATGAAGGGTTATTTAAAATGTGGGATAGTCATAATATTATTTAGCAACAAAGGAAATGAAGTGTGTCACTTAACGACCAGGATATGTTCTGAGAAATGCGTCATTAGGTGATTCCGTCATTGTGCGAACATCATACAGTGTACTTACGTAAACCTAGATGGTACAGCCTACGACATACCTAGGCTATATGATACTAACCTTATGGGACCACCTTTGTATATATCATCCATCTTTGATCGAAATGTCATCATGCTGAGCAAGACTGTACTGACGTGCTACAAGTCAGATGAACCTTGAAAACATCATGCTAAGGGAAAGAAACCATGCATAAAAGATCACAAATTGTGGGATTCCACTTATATGAAATGTCCAGAATAAGCATATCTATAGAGGCAGAACGTACACTAGTGGTTGCCTACACAAGGAGTAGCCAACCCTAGTGGTCCAGTGGTTAGGGTTCAGAACTAGGGTTCCTAGTTCTTAGGAAACCACACCACCCATCTCTTGGTTGTCATACTGTAGTGGCTGCATGTTGCTGTGACACTGAAAGCAATGCCACCGGTATTTCACACATCAGCAGGGTCACCCACGGTGGACAGGTTTCAGCAGAGCTTCCAGACTAAGACAGACTAAGAAGAAGGACCTGGCCACCCGCTTCCAAAAATACTGACCATGAAAACCCTGATAGAGCGCTGGAAGCTGAGAGGATGGCGCAAAAGGACCAGGCAGGGTTCCACTCTGCTGTCCATGGGGTCACTCGGAGTCACCATGGCACTAACAACAAAACAAAGACCCGGGGTGGAGGGTGGAGGGTAGGGAGGAGAATTAGGGAAAACTAGAAATAAGTTGGGGCTTCTTTTTGGGGTAATGAAAAAGTCCTAAAATTAGATAGTGATGAAGGCTGCGCAACTCTGGGAACATACTAAAAATCCATTGAACTGTAGGCTTGAAAGGGGTGAACTGTGTAGGAATTCTCTCTCAGAAAAGCTTTTTGAAAAACCCTCATTTCCCTCCCCCTCGGGGGGAACAAACACGGCTACAGATCCTATGGAACACCAGGCCTGAGGAGCGCAGGATGCATCAGACGCGGAATGGAAGCAGCGGTCTCGGACGCTCTGCCGGGTACACAGCCTGCCGTCGGGTTCCACCTGCGGGAGGCGGCCTGAGGCCTCAGGACGTAGTGTCCTGGTGTCTGGGGCACGTGGCCTTGTCCCGGCCTTTCCCGCCGCCTCCCGCGCACCTTTCCAGTGGGCCTCGCTGCTGGCACCACGGAGCTTCATGGAAGATCAGCTCTTCTGGAAGCAGGTCCCAAGGGACCGTGAGCACCCTCCACATCCCGGATCCGGGTCCCCCAAAGACAGCGCGGGATGCTTACCCCAGTCTCGGGCGGAGCGGCAGAGGCCGACGGCCTGAGGTCTCGCCCGCAGTCTTTCTGACCAGGCCCAACGCCTCTCAGCGAGGGGCAGGGGCGGGGGGTGGCTGTGGGCTGGTCCCCAAGGCCACGTGGCAGCTGCAGCAGGGCCACACGCCAAGTCCTCAATTCTGGTCCCGTCTGCAGCGCCTTTCTTGTTCGCTCGCCGTCTCACCACAGCTCTATCGGACAGGTCTGAACAGATTCCCATGAAAAGTGGAATCTGGGCCTCGGGTCCCGCCGCCCGCCGAAGCCCTGACTCCTCATGGCGGTTCAATAAACAGCAGTCCTCCTGACTACCTCACGTCAGGATGTTCGTGGAGTTTCAGCACAGAGGGCTCGACACCTCGGAGGCCCAGCCCTGAGCAGCCTCGGAGCACCGGAGCACCGTCTGAGGCCAGGAAGTGCAAGGGCCCTGGAGGGCTCCGGACCCTCCCTGCCGTTCTGACAGGGATGTCGGAAAAGCCCCTCGGGCTGGGCAGGCTGAAAAGACGCTTGGACATCCGGAAAGGCTGGCGACCCTGATCTGGAAGATTATGTGCCCAACTCTTGTCTCCGGGAAGCCACAGAGGGGAATCTGGGTTTCCTGAGGTGAAGTTCGTTGAACCGCCACGAGGGCGCCAGAGAAGGGCGTCCAGCTGGCCCCGCCCCCGGCGCTGGCCCCGCCCCCGGCGCTGGCGCGCGCCGCCCTCAGGGGACGCTGGGCGGGGCCTCCTCCTGGAGATCCAGCCTGTGGTTCGTTCACTATTCCCAATGTTATTGAGTAGCCACTACACATTGAGCTCCAGATGCTGGGGACAGGGCAGTGTGTGGGCTAGACAGTGTTCCTGTCTTCAGGCAAGAGAGACAGCCAAGCCAAAAGTTACAATACAGTGTGAAAACTGTTGGGATGGAGAAAGGAAGAGACAAGGAAAGTCTGGTGCAGATACTGCTTTCAGAATAAAACAAAGGAAAGAAGTGGTGGGATATAAGTCTCTTTGGAGGTTTGTTGATGTAAAGTTCCCATTTGATGGGTTCCGGTTCCTCTTTGTAGGGGCTCCAGCCCATCAAGCCGGGGGAACAAAAGTTTGAGGAAAGTGGAGAATATGTGAAATAGTCTTGAATAGGATGGAAGAGAGGATTGACTAAGAAGGTCATGATGTAAACTCTACAAGGCAGGAAGCTTCTTGTGTTGGGGTTCACAAGGGTTAAGTACAGTACTTAGCACATGGAAGGTGCTTAATAGGAATGGAATGAATGAAGTAGTGAATGAATAAATGATTTTCACTTGGTTTCGGAGCAGATCACTAGTTGCGACCATGAGTTCATAGTAGCACCAATATCCTCATGTGTGTGATTTTATCAAATAAGGCTGAATCACTTACTAGAGGGCAGACCTGGAAGAGGCAGAGTTGGGATTCTGCCAGGCAGGCATGATGAAAAGGAAATAAGGTGGAGGTGTTTGGGATGTCGTTTAAGTGATAGACCTTGAAATCAATGAAAGAAGGAAGAAATGAAGACAAAATAGGTTGCTAATGGTTAGAGAGTGGGTGGAAACGTTGATGGACTGAAGATCCTGACACAGTTGAAGAACTGGCATTTGGCATACTGAGGACATAGGCTGGAAGGGCTGGAGGTTGAGGTCAAAGTGAAGGATATCAGAACATTATTTCAGAAGGCAGAGCTGTTCCTGGAAATAAGCTCTAAGACTTTCCATAGCTGAGTTAGAATGGAAATTAAGATTAAGAGCTCTGAGATGAGGAAATCTATTAATTAAGAGTCTAGGTTATCGGATGGCCCAATCATATGGAAGGTAGGATCTCCCAGAAGTTTTCATCTGCACTGGGACACGTCCCGCCCCTTTCCCTCTGCCAGAGCCTCCAGAGAATTTGCATCCACCCTTTAATTGAAGTTTGAGAGGCTAGAGGTGCAATGAAATGGCTCAGAGCCAGAAGACAGCAGCAGAGCAGGGAGAGAAGGATGAAGTAGACAACTGTTTTGATTGTTTTTAGCACCCAGCATTCATTCTCCCATCTGGAACCAGTATCTCTATTGGTCTCTGGGGAATTACTCCCATTCTTCAGTCTCAGTCTATGTGCAGATATTTTTAGTTTTCCCCACCACACCCCTACGCCAAAGATGAGTTTGTGACTCAGGCCTGGCAAAAGAGGTGAGCATGTGACTCAACTGGAGCTGCTAAGGCACAATGAAACTTTCACATGGACCGTTGTGAACGAGGTACCATATTTTTCAGCTACATTTGAACCTGGGAGGGTATTGTCCTGAACTTGCTGGCAGCCATCGTGCCACCATATAAAGTCTGAGAATGAAGCCAGTACAGAAGACAGAACTAAGAAATGGAGAGACACTGAATCCTAATGATGTCAGTGGAACCAGGTGTCAATGCTTCTGCCTAAAGCCAGTCTTTATCCAGGCTTTTCAGTTACATGAGTCAATATATTCCCTTTTGTATTTGGGCCATTGAGTTGTACTTTATATCACTTATATTCAGATTATTCCTCATAATACCAGGGAGTTCTCCATCCCTGGTTCCTGCTTCTGAGCTAGTCCACTAAATGTATGTTAACTTCTCTGTGCCTCAGTCTCTTTTTCTGTCAAAGGGGATGAGCAATACATAGAATTGTAAGATTAAATGGATGATAAATTTAAAAATATGAATTTGTTCCACAACATTGAGATGCAAAAAAGTCACATTAATTTTTCTAAATTAAATTAAATCTGGCTCTATACCCCCATTACTAAGGTAAGAAAACACCCAATATCAGTCATTTTGGGGGGCCCTTCTCCTTCTTTAGCATGATATACACTGCCCTTAAAAAAATCTTAAGAACGAGCATCTGGTCTTCAGTTGATCATGTGTTTTCAAATTCACAAAAGATATTAAGTTCCAGGATTCAGGAATGAGAAATTTCAACTCTTAGGAATTCTCAAAATCATAAGTTATTTTATAGTTTTATAACATTTTATTTACATATTTTTAATAAATGAGAAATGCTGTTTATTAATATTTTTAAGAAAATATGGCCTAGAAGAAACATTCAAACACTGCAAATGACTATGTAAACATTATTGAAGAACATTTAAATAGCAACTTTTGATGTTCTAGTAAAGTTAACAGTACTGTGTGAAATCGTGTCAAAAGTGCAAAATTAAAGACAGTTTCCGAAATTTGTTTCATGGAAAATCATTTTTAGGATTTGCATAATACATACTGTGTTTAAACTTACTAATTTTTATTTTATTTTCAAGAATAACTAGTTGTTGGTGGATAGGGCCATGAACACACACTCAGAACATGGCAACAGCTGCACAGTACTGGTTAGGTCATGACCCCTTTACTCTTACAGTAAGGAGATAGAGCAAGAATCCTTACGTAGGGAAATTATCCCCCTAGTCTTATCAGCTCAAACTTTTTCCCACACTGAATCATTGCCATGGGCCCTCCACCTGCAAGATAATCTGCCTTTCTCCAGTCCCCATAAGAAAGAAGGAACAGACCCTGCATCTAGGGGACAGCAGCCACAAGTTCCTGAACTGCCACTTAGTCTCCCTAATAAAACCCAAACTTGTTCTTGTGACCCAATGCATGGGACAGGTAATTTAAGCTCTGGATCCCAGTGCCAGTGGAAGTTCTGGATGGCAGGTCTCAAAAAGAAGAGGCCCTTTCATTGCTGGGGCCCCTGCCCTAAGCCTGAGGACTGATAGTGAATTCTCAATATTAATAACTATCACGAAGCCTGCCACTCTAGTGAGAAAATATAGTGCCAGCAGCTGGGCTCTGGGATCCTGCTCCCACTCCATACCCAAGATGTCAGCCCATTCATGCATTTTGATTGTCCTGATATTAGGTGTGGAAAGTAGGGCCTGGTATTGTCTAACTCCAAGGAGCCCTATTCTTATTGTATTCAATGTCAGTGGCAACTCTTGGAACAACACTCTTTTAGGAAAATGATTGATTCCCTTAAAGATGTACAAAACTGTGAGTCCTAGGCGTCAGTACGAAGTATGTTTTGGTAGGTAAATAGTTCCTCATCCTCCCTCTGTTATTTGGCTAATGAGATTTTTTTTGTTTCCCTGAAACCTCCTACTTTCCCATTGTGCTGGGGGAGTATGGGACATGGGAAAAGTGCTGGAAGCAGAGCAAGAGTGGGGCGTCCCTCCAGGATGTACCCCAACTTCATTTGAGATGTCAATTATTAGCTCCCTTGTGTGTGCAAATCCTGATTGCCTCTTCCTCTGTGTGTCTCTGGAAGTAAGCAAACACCTGTACTCAGAAGTGGAATTGCCAGGCCATATGGTAGTTCTATGTTTAATTCCTTCAGGAACCTCCTTACTGGTTTCTGTAGTGGCTGTACCAATTTACATTCCAACCAACAGGGCACAAATGTTCCCTTTTCTCCACATCCTCGCTAACACTCCTTATCTTTTGTCTTTTTTTTTAATAATAATACATCTTAACAGGTGTGAGGTGATATCTCATTGTGATTTTGATTTGCATTTCTCGGATGATTAGTGACGCTGAGCATCTTTTTCTATACTTGTTGGCCATCTGTGTGTCTTCTTCAGAAAAATGTCTATTCAAGTCTTCGGCCCATTTTATGTCAGATTATTAGTCTTTTAGCTATTAAGTTGTATGAGTTTCTTATGTATTTTGGATATTAACCGCTTATCTGATATATATGGTTTGCAAATATTTCCTCCCATTCTGTAGGGTGCCCGTGTCTTTTTGTGGATTGTATCTTTTGTTGTACAGAAGATTTTCTGTTTGATGTAGTCCCACTTGTTTATTTTTGCCAAGATCAACGTTGAGGAGCTATTTCCATATGTTTTATTTTAGGAGTATTATGGGTTCAGGTCTTACATTTAAGTCTTTAATCCACTTTCAGTTAATTTTTGTGAGTGGTATAAGATATGGGTCCAACTTCACTGTTTTGCATGTGGATCTCCAGTTTTCTCTTGCCCTCTTTCTAACTTCTTAAACTGGATGCTTAGCTCACTAATTTTCAGTCTTTATTCCTTTCTAATCCCAGCATATGAAGAAATAAACTCCCCTCTAAATATCGCTTTACCTATTGTGTTAGGGGACCCTAAGACCACTCTCAAGTTCAGGAACTAGCTTGAAGGGCTCACGGTACTCACAAATGCTGTTATACTCATGGTTGTGGTCTATTACATTGAAAGGATGTAGAATACAGTCACCAAAGGAAAAAAGCACATAAGGTAGAGTCCAGGAGGTTACCAGGCACAGCTTCTGGTTGTCCTCTCTCTGTGGAGTTGTGTGAACAGAACCTAATTCTCCTAACAATGATGTGTGACAATGTGTACAAAGTATCTCCAATCAGGGAAGCTCGTCCAAACTTTAATGGATTTTACTGGGGATCAGACACATAGGCTTGGAGCCCTCATGTGATTGACCTTAACTACTCAGTCTCTCGTCCCTCCCAGAGGTCAAATCGATACAGCATGACAAAGGGCCCCAGGCAAACAAAAACAGGTGTTTACCATAAATCACATTATTAGCATAACCTATCTGGCATGGCTCAAGGCCCCAGGTATGCAGACCCTCTTTTTTTTTTGTTAGTTTGTTTTTTTTTGAGGAAGATTAGCCCTGAGCTAACTACTGCCAATCCTCCTCTTTTTTTTCTTTTTTTGCTGAGGAAGACTGGCCCTGAGCTAACATCTATGCCCATCTTCCACTACTTTATATGTGGGACACCTACCACAGCATGGCTTTTGCAAAGTTGTGCCATGTCCACACCTGGGATCCAAACTGGCGAACTCTGGGCCGCCGAGAAGCAGAACGTGTGTACTTAACTGCTGCACCACCAGGCTGGCCCAAGACACTCTTATCAGGCAGGATATTCCAAGGATCATTGGTTATCTCTGGGGAGATGTCTTTAGAATGTACAGAGTTTGAACATCCTAAATCTGCTGAGTTAACCCTTTAATATTCACATTTTATGAGTTAGATCTATAGTTCTACTTTTAAATTTTATTTATTTCTGAATCTATAAACTATTACTTTTTACATTTAAAAAAATGTAAGTATATATTTATACTATATACTAATACTATATACTAATATACTATACTAAACTATATACTAATACTACCATACTATATACCATATACTAATCTACACCTTGCTTTTTTCACTTGAAGTTGTTCCATATCTGTAAAAAAAAAAAAGAACTTTTTCATTCTTTTTATGGCTGCATTTTATCAACCGATTTTCTATTGATAGATGTTAGAGTTTCTTTTTTTCTTTCAATTTTTTGTTATTTCAAATAACAAAGTATGTTATTTCAAATACATACTATATATGTATAATTTTATTCATGTTCTAACATATTTGTAAGATATATCCCTAAAACTAAAATTATTGGATAAAATTTTGTGTTCATCTATAATACTGATAGATATTGCCTATCAAATAAACTATTTTCTATAAAGCTTTCACCACCTTTTAGAGTCTCCTTCTAGCAATGTAAGAGAGGGCCTGCTTCCTCATGCTCTTGCTAAGTCAGTGTATTATAAAAAGTATTCATGTTTGTCAATGCTGTAGGAGTGATAACATTGTAGCATTACCTTTATTTCACTCATTGTGTGTAACGCTGAGCATCTTTTCACATTTGAGTCACTTTTATTCTTTTTCAATGAACTGTTTGTATGTATTTTTTGTCTAGATTTCTGGTGCCTTATTGATCTTTTCCTTATTGATCTGAGGGAGCTTTTTCATGCCAGTGATATTAGCCATCCATACATATTGTGAATTGGAGATATTTTTCCCTTTTTTGTTTACTTTTCTATTTATGTTAGATTTTGCTACACATTTTTTTAAGTTTATATGATTTAATTGATTGGTCTTTTATTTTATGTTTTTTGAGGGTTTTTTGTTATAGTGTACTTTAAAAACTCTTCTCTACTCTAAAATTCTGAAAATATCCTCTAAGAGTTTCTTTTACTAATTTTACTTTATTTTTAAAATTTACTCTTTGATCTGGAATTTTTTTGATATAAGATATAAAGTAGAGCTAAAATCATTTTTGTTCCAAATAGCTACCTAGTTATCCCAACACCATCTATTACATAATCCATCTATTTTTCACTGACTTGAAAAGCCACCTTTACATTGTATATACTGTCACACGTCTTCGGTCTATTTATGGATGTTCTGTTCTGTTTCAGTCGATCAGTCTCTCATCACATGTCAGTACCACACTGGAGTTTTTTTTACGGTTGGGAGATGCGGATGAGGAAGGCTGATGTTGACTTCTGCAGGTTGTAAAATTTTGGTCGAGGTATAACGACATACAGAAAAGTGCACAAATCCTAAGTATAAAGTTCAATGAGTTTTCACATTGTGAACATACAGTATAGTATGTACTTAGTACTCATAACCAGTACTCAGCTCAAGAAGCAGAGCATTACCAGTACCTAGAAGCCCCCATCTAGTCACTTCCCTTGTGAGGGTAACCACTATACTGGATTAATTCTGACTTCTAATAGCATAATTAGTTTCACCAATTTGGAAATTCTGTGAGTTAAATTACTCGGTATCTACTCTTGTGTCTGACTTCTTTCGCCTTACATCTTATGCAACATTACGTTTGTGAGAGTCAGCTACACCGATACATATAGTTGTGGTTCGTTCAATCTCATTGCTGTAGAGTATTACATTGCATAAATATAGCGCTTTTAATTTATTCATTCTACTGTTAAGGGACATTGGGGATTTTTCATTTTTGCTATTATGAATAGTGCTTACATGAACATTTTTAACACGTTATTTGGTGAATATGTTCGTATTTCTTTTGGACATGTAGCTAGGAATGGAATTACTGGGTTGTAGGGTATGCATATGCTCAGCCTAAGAAGCCAAACAGTTTTCCAAAGTGATCATACCGGTGTCTGAGAGTTTCCATTGCTCCACATCCCTGCCAATACTTGGTATTTATAGCAGAAGCTGTTGAGGGCTGCTCGTTTACCCTCAAGCCTTCCCATTTCAGTGCACACCAGCATCATAAACTCTTTCTCTGAGAGTTTCACAGGCCACCCAGACCCCTTTGATCTCCACTCAAACAGGTGAGAAGGGTAGGGGAAGCCCTGAGTAGAGATGTCAACCAATGACTGATGAGAGGTCAGCTCCCTTGACCTTTGGATAGTGTAATTCTGAAACACATCGTCTACACTTGCTGTTGGAGTTCCCCAGCAAGATTAAGCTCCATTTGGCGACAGCCTTTATCTCTTTCCTTTCTTCTCTTACTTTTCTACTCCCCTACTCGTGTTTTAAGTCCTTGTCCCAGGCCTGCTTCTGTGGGAATCCGGACTATCAAAGTCTATTCTTTTTCATTTTGGCCACTGTGGAGGAGAGGTGATTGGGGGGAAAATACATCTAAAAAGGCTCCTAAGAGGAGGAGGTAATAATGAAAAAAGGATTGAGAAACACTGGTTTAGAAATATGATCCATCTCAAATTTATTTTTGTGTATAGTGTAAGGTAGGCTTTCAGTCTCTCTTTTTTTTTTAATTTGCATATGTTTATCCAGTTCGATAATACCATTTGTTGAAAAGACTTTTTTCCCCATTGAATTGTTTTAGCACAATTGTCAGAATGATTGACTATATATATGTGGGTCTCTTTCTGGATTCTATTCTGTTCCTTTGGCTTCTTTGTCTATTACTATGACAATACCACGCTGTCTTGATTACTCTAGTTCTCCAGTAAGTCTTAAATCAAATAGTATAAGCTCTAGCTCTTTTCTTCTTTTTTGAGACTGGTTTGTCTATTTTTGGTGCTTGGCATTTCTATATTAATTTTAGAACCAGTTTGTCATTGTCTACAAAAAGTACCACTGAGATTTTTATTGGGGTTGTGTTCAATCTATAGATCAATCTGAGGAAATCAACAAACTTGAGTATTCCAATCCATCAACATGACGTGCCTCTCCATTTATATGCTTGTATTTTTTATAAATAGGTTTATGTATTTTATGCTATTGCAAATGGTAACTTTTATTTCATTTCTCAATAGTTTCTTGCTAGCTATAGAAATACAATTGATTTTCTTTTATAATTTGATAAGTCATGCAATTATCTTTCTAGCTGCAAATATTGAATTCGTAACAATAATAATATTGTTATTTACTTGTGTTATCTATTAAAACAAAACAAATCCAAAATACTGATGAATGGCAGGATTCACATTGAGTTTGGGGCATTCGTTTTTTGTATAAAATATTGTTGAGTGAACAAGTACCAATTCACACTAAAGTGATAGGTGGGAGAAAATGCTATAGAACATTGTGTTCCTATAATATACAGCAAGGATGATTTTAAACTTTAAGTTTCTTAAGTCCCCATATGAAAGCATTGTAATTCATTTACCTCTTTTTTATGCTACCAGACTTTCTCTACTCTGTAATATTCAATGTTCATCAGCATAATATACCTTACTATATTTATGCATATGTATCTATTTATACCAAACAATATATTTAAGTTACAATATTGTTTAAAGTTAACAAAATAGTTTTAAAGCATAGATAATTTTGTTGAAGCATATTATATGGTAATACTCATAGTACTTATCAAATTTTGCCTTTATGGAAAACCAATACATATCACACTTGGATAAAAATACGAAAGTAGAGTATACATGAAGGTTATGTTGCAACTGTATTCATTTCTTTATTTTATTTTTTCTTTCTTCTCTTTTTTTTATGCATATCCTTATATACTGGTACTTTGTTTCTGTAGGAGATATTCTTAAAAGTAGGATTACTGGGTCAAAGAATATGTATATCTAACAATAAAATAAACATCCATGAACCCATGACTTCACACAGATTGAAACATTTCTAATCTTCTAGAAGCTGCTGGAGGTTGCTCTCTGCTCCATTCCCCCTAGCCTCTCCATAAAGGTGACCATCATCTGAAGGTTATGTTCACAAATTTCTTGCTTTTCTTTATAGTCTACAGAAAGATAGACAGAGACTTACCTAAACAATATATCTTGTTATCTTTATTTTTAAGCTTTATAAAAATGAGTATTATGATGAAATAATATTTACTTTGAAGCAAATTTTGATGACTAAAAAGTTCTCAATAAACACTTAAATCAAATTGCTGGTATTATTTGCATAGTTTACAAAAATGTTACTCTATAAAATATCTAGATAACGTTGTGTTAATAAATATCAATAGCTCTTTGATTTAAAAGTGATGAAAGACAACCTAATTATAATTGTTTTTCATATATCCACATTTTCTTTCAGTGGTATGAAACTGTCTGGATATTTAAAAATAGGTTACTTTGGCAAGAGAAAACTTGCTGAACTCTGGAAAGTACAAAGTAGACACAATGGACGGTTTCTGAACCTGGAGAAGAAAAGATAATTTTCTATAAATGATTTTTTTCACATCTGTGTTTCTTATATTCACATGTAGATATCTCAATTGCTGTATTACCAATTTGCTTCACTAGATGGAGATATGAGGCATAATAATTACAGATGCCTTCAAAAAGGAAAAATAACAACTTGAGAAAATAATTATTTGTAGAGGAGAAACTATTGCTTGTAAGATGTCATCTTAAAGGATATGATCTTCCATGTAGTGAATTGTTCGCTCCAGGGAGAAACATTTGCTGGAGATTGATAATGAGTACTTTATTAGTGAATAATAATTCATTAGTGAACTGAGTGGACTCCTTCTTTTATTCACTCACTCATTTGTTCATTTTTTCATTCAGTGACTAAGCATTTTTCACACCTAGTGTGCCCAACATGGCCAGGCAGCGGGGATATGGAAATAGGAACACAATCCCAGCCCTCAAGGAGCTCACAGCCTCAGTCAAGTAGGGGAGATAAGTACATAAATGATCAATTAGAATACATTTGGGGAAGAACTATCGAACGGATTCACATGAGGTTCAGTGATGGCATCAAGAAAGAAATGACTAGCTCTTATTGAGTAGGAAAAGATGCCTGGGATGAGTTTTAAGGGATGAACAATTCAAGGATGGGAAGAAAACTATAGCAATAGTCCAGACAAAACTTGGTAAAGACCTGAACCAAGTGAGTACCTCTGGGATAGAAAGGAGGAGATAAACGTACAAGATATGGAGGAGGCAGAATAGGTTAACTAAATGACTAAATGATTGCAGGGATCAGAGAGTAGGAAGAAATTTCCTAGATAGTTTAAGGTAAGTGCTGTGGAGGTCAGGATAAAAATTCAACATGACAATGAGAAACTGAAAACAATTTTAATAAAGCACCGCTACTCATATCTTAAATTGTAGACTGCCTCCCCACCCTTTCCCTCTTCTTGAGATCTCACCCCATTCTCTGTTTGCTCTGGCATGTGAACTTGTTCTTCCTGCCAAATGAGTCAGTCTCAGTTAGATTTGTGCTGACATGTATTAAATTTCCTGTAAAAGTAAGAAACTAGTGTGTCATCCCTTTCTCTCCCTCTCCTTTTCCCTCTCCCTCTCTTTCCTTCTCTTGCCTTCTCTCTCTCTCACACACGCACGCCACACACATGCACATACAGGGAAAAGCATATAGAAAAAAGTATAGTGTCATTTGTAGAAAACTACAAATAAAAAGATGTGGAATGACTATTCATACAGCAGAAAAACAACCTTACACTCACAACGAACTCTAAGAAACTGCAGTTTTTACTATTAAGTGTTCTTAAATCCTGGAATGGAATATGGGTCTTACTGCAAGTATCTAAATCATGATACATACTCATCTATTTGCAATAGTTTTCTAAGCTGATTTTTAAGTTCTATTGTTTTATGCAAAAGATTAGAGATCTAGAATTTTAAAGTTTCTGTTTTTGGTCTTCCTTTGAATTTCCACTGTGAATTTAGCTATGTTTTCATTTAACACCCATATGTTGAAGTTTATCTGTCCCTAACACAGAGAGTATATTAATATGTCCTCAGTGAGTGTGTGAGAGTCAGCAAGAAGAAGACTTGCCATGACCCCACAAATCAGCCCAGACAGCCCTGGAGGCAACTTGAGGGAGTAAGAGAGAGCGAAGAGAATCTGAAGTCACAGAGAGCACCTTCCGAACAGGTAGAGTGGAGCAAGCACCAGAAAGAAATGAAACTTTAAAAATTCTGACTTGCGTTTGAAACTTTTGTGTTTTTTTGATTTGCATAATGGGGAAGCAGAATGAATTTACATGTGTATATTTGAGTCCCATCCAGGGATTCTCCCAGCCTCCCATTCATGTCTTCATGTATATCCACATCATTTCTGTCTACATCTGTACCCTTAGCTACACTCAAATCCACTTCTGTATCTTCTCATCTTCTTGCTACCTCATCCCAGCAATCAAATAGAGTGGACAGAAGAGCTTTGGGAGTAACCACAAGGCAACATCGGACGATTAGAACGAACTTGACAAGTACAAACTCCATTGACCTTTATAGTATATTTCTGAGAAAATTTACAAAGAGTTCAAGTCAAAATCGTTTCAAATGTAACACAAGCTGGTGGAAGGAGCATAAGAGGTTTATATCAAAATGTCTTGGGCCGGCCCGGTGGCATAGTGGTTAAGTTTGCTCCCTTTTGACAGCCCAAGTTTGCGGGTTAGGATCCTGGGTGTGGACCTACACCATTCATCAAGCCATGCTGTGGTGGCAACCCACATACAAAATAGAGGAAGATGAGCATAGATGTTAGCTCAGGGCCACTGTTCCTCAAGCAAAAAGAGCAAGATGGACAACAGGTCTTAGCCCAGGGCCAATCTTCCTCACTAAAAAAAAAAAGTCTTGATTTATAGTGATTGATTCTAGGGCTGGAGTAAGAGAAATCTAATCGAGCCTGGAAAATCTTGTGTCAGAAAATAAGGAAATACTCAAAACAATAACAGCCTCACAATGATGAGGCATGACAAAAGAATACAAGATCCAACTTACAAGAGTTCCCAATGGCCAAAGTTGAAACAATTTCAGCAAAAAAATAAATAATGATAGCCTTCGGTTATAATCCATAACAGAAAATAAAAATCCATCAGTCTATACATATTGATATAAATACATTACAAAATTTCCACCACGTAAGTATCACAATATTAATTGTTGCAGGCAAGATCCAGTGATACTGAAATCCATGGGTGAACGTTTGAGGGAAAACAGATATTAGCAGAGTCCCCATGTATCTCCTGCAAGATATTTATCAATTACAAAGGAAAAATAGTAAAATGACAGTGGAGAAACCTGGCGGACATGATCTCAACCAAGAGATCAAGGTTCACTTCACCAGTAATAAGACATATCAACATGTGTATTTCCTGATAAAATGCACTGAGAAAGACACTTCACCTCTGTGGTATTTGTGCCAAAAATACATAACTTCAATCTAATCTGGGAAAACGTTAGACAAATCCCAGTTGAGGGGCATTCTACGAAATACCTGAGAAGTACTGTTCAAAAGTGTCAAGGTCATGAAAGACAAAGACTGAGGAACTCTCCCAGATTAGAAGAAGCTAAGGAGACCTAACAACTAAGTGCAATGTGAGTTTGTGGACTCGATCCTAGAATGACAGTGTAGTCTAGTATAGACAGTGTAGACAGTCTAGTGTCTTTTTGACATTAGAGGGAAAACTGATGAAATTCAAATAGGGTCTGTAGTTTAAGTAATAGTATTGTACCACTGTTAATTTTCTGGTTTTGATAATTGAACTGTGGTTGTGTAATTGTTAACATTAGGGGAAGCTGGATGAAGGGTCCACCTGAACTCTATGTGCTGTTTTAAAACATTTCTATAAATCTAAAATTACCTTAAATTAAAAGTTTTATTTTTTAAGAATTTGGTTCAAATCTCAGCTCTAGCACCTTTTAGTTCTGTGAACTTTCTGGTTATCCTTTTCCTTATTAAACAGGGAGCTAGGATGGATGACCCCTAACCCATTATGGAGAATGGGTTGCTCTCTTACCCACAATATTTGCCTTCCTTTACATCAGCTGGCCAAAGGACCATTGATCAGCAGTTGTTGAAAAGGAGAATCTTGACAACAGTTGTAAAATGATATTTTCAGGTAATTCGTCTCTGCAGTTCAAGTTTCCAGTTTAAGGCAGAATGATATAATTCTCCAGAATGACTGGAGAATTGTTCCCAGTTTATTAAGGGTCAGAAGCTGCTTTAATACATATTATGCCAAGAGGAAACTTACTCTCCCAAAAGTATTGCTAAAGAAAGAGAATTATAGTCTAGAAGAAAACAGAAAAATAGAATACTACCAGTTAAAGAGCAGTGGAATTATGAGGGGTCGTTTTGTTTCCAAGTTTCTTTAATGTCATCATTGTCTTTTTAGAATTTAAAATACATCTGCTAGAAAAAAAATCCTTGTGCTTCTAATGCGTAAACATATTGCTGAAACTGGCCACCTCTGTAATCCTAGCATCTAGAGAGAATGTCCCAGGAATGCTTTGGCAGCTAGAAAATAAATCAGCTTGGCAGAGTTCATTTCCCTTGATACCCTCCCACACACCCACATGTGCATGTCTCTTGACCACTACGGACATTCCATGCTCTCCCCTTCCAACAGCATCCACCTCCCTGTTCTCATTCTCCATGGCCCTTTATCCCTGTAAATACACAGCATCTAATTCAAGCATGAATCTGGGCTCAAGGATACAATGCCCCAACTAGGATGGATCCCCTTTTCATTATGTTTTCCAAGTTTAACTAGGTTTAGTTGTTGACAATCAGAAAATTTCGTCTTATTGACTGTTCCATTTTTTCTCTAGTTTTGAAGTTCTACTCATCAAGGTTGTCCTTCAATGCAACAACCAAGTGTTTTTAATTTCTAAGTGTTTAATTTCTAAGTGTTATAGGAAGTTGAATTTTGGGTTTTTTTTTTTTAAGTATACCAGAAAGTTTCTGCAATCAAATCTCTGTAGAGTAGAAATCACCCAGAAAACTTTCTAGGAGCCCGTTTAGAATGATTTACTTTCAGAAAAACTAGCAAGACCTTTTCATGGGCCTCACCCTCTGGAGTGCTCACAGCCATGTGCCCCAAGGAAAGCACATGCTTTCTGCATTATTTAGCATCGTTACAGCGGTAAGGAAATTACATGGTGGTAGTAATGGTGTTAGGTCAGTACTTGTCGGGATTGCATGACCCCTTCCAGTTGCCTGGAGCTCCACTCAATTGTTTAATGGTAGCCATCTACTCAGAGGTGGCTCCTTTGACACCAGTCCTAGGTTCTACCAGGGAGTGCCTTTAATCTCTAACTGGGATTAATCCAAATATCTGAAGTTTTATCCCGTTGAGCACCAAAAAAAAAAATTATTTAAACTGTTCTTGATGGAATGTTCATGTATTTACTCTTACTTGAATTTAAAATAGACTATATTGCATATAATTTAACATTTCTGGGTAAAGCCTGTTATAAAATGTGATGCCCTGTGGCTAGGGGAATGTATAGCATTGTCTGATTTTGTTTCAATTATTCTAGGACCACACACTTTTGAATTCTTAGGTCATACTTTCAGTTTTTCTCTTTCTCCTTCACTGTCAGGGTGTCAGGCTATTTACTATTATCAATGTGCCTTCCTGTGTACTTTTCTGCTACTTCTAATCTGATGTAGGCTTGGGGATAAGATATCTGGGATCATAACACCGCGTGTACAATGGGATCCATAGATCCAGAGGGAGGCCTGCTAATGTCTCACATTATTAACATGCATATGCTTTTAATATGATCCAGAAGAAGTGAAGGAAGCTAGAAAGAAAAGAAAATGACTCAGTGGACTTCATTCTTGAAAAAATCTCCTTCCAGCAGCAAAATTACAAACACATAAGATTATATAGTTCTTTAATTGAGGCATATTTCATACACAATAAAATGCACAGATCTTCAGTGTACAGATTAAGTTTTGACCCTACCTAGGTAACCATTACCCAAAGCAAGATACAGAGCATTTCGATCACCTCTGTGAAACCAGCAAACAGGTAGACATTGATGATTAAGAAGTTAGGAGCAAAAGTCCTTTTCCTTTTTGCAATTACTGATTATAGCCTTTAGCTGTTCTCCCGCTCATTGTTAACTGTGCTGTTTAGGCAACATGCTATCTGACTCCCACTAGGTTCCTATAGATACCGTCTCCCTGGAGCCTGGGTCACCATAGTAATGGGTATTTGAGCTGTTTTTCAGGGATTAGAACCCCTTGTCCTCTTCAGGCCTGTTGAGACCACCAACCCATCAACTGGGCCAGCGCAGATATCCGATAAGCGACTTTTTGACGTCAAGAGGCTAAAACTCCTCCCTCAGATCATGCTAATGCCGCCTTTTTGTGAACATGCATCCTATGAAGAGCCATGAAGTCTGACTACGCTTGCGCAGATCATCAATTATCTCACCTCTCCTCACCTCCAACCATCTATCTCCACATTTCAGACCACTTTGCCCCCTATCCCATGTATATCCCTGAGTCCCTGTTTTCAGGGAAGTGGATTTGAAACTCATTCTCTTGTTTCCTCACTTCACTGCCTTGTGATTAAAACTCTCTCTCTGCTTCAATCTTGTTGGCTCAGTGTTTGGCTTTCTGGGTGACGGGCAAAAATGAACCTGGGTTCGGTAGCACCTGGAAGTTCCTTGTGCCATTTCAAGCCAATGCTCCCTTCCTTCCACCACCACATACACGTCCAGAGACAACAGTTGTTCCAATTTCTATTGCTATAGATTCATTTTACTACCCTCGAACTTTACATAAATGGAATCATGCAATATGTACTCTTCCATGTCTGGCTTCACTTGTTCAGTATAATGTTTTGGAGATTAAACTTATTGTGTGTTATTGGTGGTCCATTTCTTTTCGCTGTTGAGTAGTAATCTATGTACAAATATGGCACAATTTGTTTATCCAGTCTTCTGTAGATGGAATTTGGATTGTTTCCAGCTTGTTGCTTTTATAAATAAAGCCCTATGAATATTTGTCTTTTTATGGACATATGTTTTTGCTTCTCTTTTTTTTTAAGATTGGCACCTGAGCTAACAATTGTTGCCAAACTTTTTCTTCTTTTTCCTGCTTTATCTCTCCAAATCCCCCTGGGACATAGTTGTATATCTTAGCTGCAGGTCTTTCTAGCTGTGGCATGTGGGACGCCGCCTCAGCATGGCTTGATGAGTGGTGCCATGCCCACGCCCAGGATCTGAACCCACAAAACCCTGGGCTGCTGCAGCAGAGTGCAAGAGCTTAACCACTTGGCCACGGGGCCAGCCCCTGTGTTTCTCTTGAGTAAACACCTAAGAGTGAATTTTTTTAATGGGTCCAATCTTACTACTTGTTTTTATAATGACTTATATTTACATAATCATTTCTTAAATATTATTTATTGGCTTTTAATTTTTAGAATTAACCAAAGACAAAGCAAGTGAAATATAACTGTAATTTCAGAAGAGAGAAAAGACTGGAGAAAAGAGCATGGCAGGTAAAAAGAACAGTACATGCAAAGCCCCTGAGGAAAAAAGCATTTGACGTGTTTGAGGATCTGAGTGAAGGCCATGTGGCTGGAGCATAATGTGTGAAGGGAATAGTGGTAGGAGATCAAGCTGATATGTACAGCTGGGGTCAGATTATGCAGGGCCTGGTAGGCTGCATTAAGCATGCTAGATTTTATCCTAAACCCATCCAACGAATGGTTTTAGGAAGCTGAGTAATATGGTCCATTGTTCTCCATGGAGGAGATGGAAGTATAAAGGAAGAAGCAGACAAAGCTTCATTAGTAAAGCTTTGGAGAGATGGGCGTGGCCTTTTGTAGGCTAGAGATGGAGAAACACGTGCATATTTGAGATATATTTTGGAAGTAGAATTTGAGCTCATGGCATCAACCAAATGAATTTCTAAGTAAAAAATATGGGAAAATTATTTTTATTTTTTTAAATATTGGCACCTGAGCTAACATCTGTTGCCAATCTCTCTTTCTTCTTCTCCTTCTTCTTCTTCTCCTCCTCCTTCTTCTTTTCCTTCTCCTTCCCCTCCTCCTCCTCCTCCTCCTTCCTCTTCTCCCCAAATCACCCCCAGTACATAGTTGTGTAGTCTAGTTATAGGTCCTTTTAGCTGTGCAGCAAATTTTAAGTAAGTGTCCAGGCACTATTTTTGAAATCTTAAATTTATCATCTTTTTGGCGTGGGCTGGTTTTCTATAAATCATTAAAAGATATTGCCAGGACAGCTAAAAGAAATGAGACAAAGGAGAAAAGGCGAGCAAAAAAGCAAAGAATGGGATAGAAAAAGAGATTACCTATTTAATTTCAAGTATTAAGGAGCCAGTCCTAAAAACAGAGAAGTGGGGTATCAACAAACGATGCCTTATTGCAGCCCATCTCACTAAGCTTTTCGAGAAGGATGGGCACAGAGACCTGTTTCTTCTCTTGGTTTCATATCTGCCTCTTTGATGAAATAGGGAAACACTCAAGCCCTTTACTACACAGTGGTGCAGAAACGTTGCTGTCCCCAAAATACGTTTTGTAACACGAACATATGCTTCTGAAATCACTTTAAAACGCATTTTATTTCAGTGAAATAAGTCAGACACAGGAAGACAAATACTGTATGATATCACTTATATATGGAATCTAAAAAAGCTGAACTCAAAGAAACACACTAGAATGGTGATTACCAGGGGCTGAGGGGTGGGGAAAAGAGGAGATGTTGGTCAAAGGGTACAAACTTCTAGTTGTAAGATGAGTAAGTTCTGAGGATCAGATTTACAGTGTGGTGGGCCGGCCCCGTGGCCGAGTGGTTAAGTTTGCGTGCTCTGCTTCGGCAGCCCAGGGTTCAGATCCTGGGCATGGACATGGCACCGCTCACTAGGCCATGTTGAGGCGGCGTCCCACATGCCACAACTAGAAGGACCCACAACTAAAATATACAACTATGTACTGGGGGCGTTGGGGAGAAAAAAAAAAAGAAGATTGGCAACAGTTATTAGCTCAGGTGCCAATCTTTAAAAAAAAAAATTTACAGTGTAGTGATTACAGCTAATAATACTGTATTGTATACTCGAATGTTGCTAAGAGAGAAGATCTTCAATGTTCTCACTACAAAAAAGCAATGGTAATTATGTGACATGAGGCAAGGGTTAGCTAAAATCATTTCTCAATGTAAAAGTGTATCAGATCAATGTGTTGTACATCCTAAACTTACACAATGTTATATGTCAATTACATTTCAATAAAGCTTGAAAAAATAATAACACACATTTATTTTACTAGACTCATTCAATTTGGGATCTAGCCAGTGGCCATGCCAAGGGATAGTGTAAGGAGACTTTACTCATGCCCATCATCTCCTTCGGTCCCCCTGTTGAAGCTCCCAATAAATACACAATAAAGAATAAGATACATGCTCTACAAATGAAGCTTCGAGGCCTATCTGCTAACCCCACTGAATTAGTTTTCTAGGGCTGTTGTAATAAATTACCACAAGCTGAGTGACTTAAAACAAGAGAAATTTATTCTGTCACAGCTCTGGAGGCCAGAAGTCTGAAGTCAAGATGTTGGCAGGGTTGACTCCTTCTGGAGTCTCTGAGGAAGGATTTGTTCCATGCATCGTTCCTAGATGGTGGCTGCCAGCAATTCTTGGAGTTCCTTGGCTTGTAGATGCTTAGCTCCAATCTCTGCCTTCATCTTCACATGGCCTTCCCTACTATGTCTCTCCATGTCTTCTCCTTTTCTGTTCATTACAAGGACTTTTACCATTGGATTTAGGATGTACCCTAAAGCCAAGACAATCTCATGTTGAGATCCTTAATTTAATCACATCTGCAAAGACCCTATTTCCAAATAAGTTCCCATTCACAGATACCGGAGGTTAAGACTTGGGCATAACTTTTTGGAACCACAATTCAACCCACTACACTCACCTTCTAATCTGATTGCTGCCTCTAAGCCTCTCCTATAGAAATTCTGGAAAACCTCTGAGTGTGTCCTCCTGGTTCTCATCTACAGTTCACCACACAGCACGAAAATAACTACCAACTACTGAGTATTTACCAGTGACAGGCACTGTATATGAACATCTATATATGAAAAGAGTGCTGCTATTTTAAATTAATCATTGTTGTTAAAATCTTACTTATAAATAATTTTTAAAAAGCTAACGGTGCCACAAGATTTCTGATGAAGAACAGCAGTCCCTTGTCTCATCATCCTTTTCTAATCCCTTCCTATCCCCTAGAGGAAACTGCATTCAGTTCATTTGACTTTCTGCTAATTTTTACATCCAAGATTATAAATAAAATCCTTATGCTGCTATTTCTTGATTTTTCTATTTTAGACAGTATTTATTGACTTCTTATTATGGACTATGAGAATTTTGCCTCAACTCCTTCATTTCTTTTCCCATTCTCCCAATAGGGGGAGAATATGACAGTTTTGTTTACTTCTGAGCTGAGTAGAGTACTATCATCATGATATGTTTACTTGTACAAATTTTGTTTTTCCTGGAGTTAACAATTGCCTTGTCTTAGTTTTTTGTGTATATACATTTGTTATTCCCAAACTATCAAAATCATTGTAAAATCGCTCTTACTGCTATATTTTCTCATGGCCAAATGCGTCAGGTAATCCATGAATTCCATTTTTCTTGATGTGGGGGACTTTTTCCCAGAAGTGACCATTGTCCTGCTCCAGTTGAGGCCTTGTGCACAGTTGTCCTGACTCTTCCCTTCTCCATCTATTGAGAATTCCTCCTGCTTCTCTTCTATATTGGAGTCGCTGTTTCCTGCCCTTTGTGTCTTCTTGGTTCACTTGCCCCAATTTCATAAAGCACATTATCCAGTAACTTCTTGAGAAAGAAAACATAGGAAGTACCATTTCTGAGACCTTTTGAATCTGAAAATGTCTTGATTGATAGTTTAATTTGATACAGAATGCTTCATTTAAAAAACATTTTTTTCTCTACATTTTACAAGAGTTATTTCATTGTCTCATTAACCTCTGAGTTGCAGTTAAGATGTTTAAGTCTAAGTCTAAATCTGCTCCAACACACATTTTTTTAGCCAGTCTCCCTGTTTTAGCCAGTCGCCCTTATTCCTCATCCATGTCCTCAGTGGTGTTTGGTGCTGCCAAATCCTGAGCTCTCCCAGTGTTCTCTGGAGAAAATCAGCTTCTCCTCATTGGTGTCCCTTTCCTCAGGCCCTTAGGTTCAGCTTTCTTGGGTTGAGGTTTGAGCTTGCTAAGTCAATTACATTCCTCCATCCAGGGGTGACCACAAAAATACTCAACCACTAGGAGGGCATAAGCACTGAAGGGACATTGCCTAAAAACAATCAATAGGGTCATATTAATGTCAACTGATGAGTGCCAATTAAATATTTGCTCTGCCTCCATCCGATTTCTTTTTTCCAAAACTGGTAACATTTCATGTTTATTGTTGTCTCCTTTCCTATTCTCCTTGTCCTTAGGTGTGTTTGCATTTTTATATTCCTTTACTATCATTTTGGTGGGACTTCAGCATAAGTAGAAACAAATGTATGTGTTTAAAAGCTGTGTTTAGCAAAAAGTCTACAAGATGCTCTATTCTGTTATCACATTTACTCCTTAAACCAACCTTATTGTGAAAGGTATTAGCTCCATCTAACAGAAGGAAACTGAGGTACAAATATGTTTACAATGCTTTCTCAAGACTGGATAGGCAATCATTAGTATGGAACAAAGTTCGAATCAGTTGGTCTGGTTCCAAAGTCATGCTCTTGCCTCCCAAAGAGCAAGTATCTCTCAAAGTCCACGGGGGTAATTCCTATAGCCCTCTCTCTACATTAATATGCTTTTCCTAACCTTCTGCTAGTTACACGTTTTTCGAAGTAGGTCAGCTGTCCCCTTGTATTGGAAGCACTTGGAGGTGACTGTTCTAAATGTGGATTCCTGGGTTCCACCCTAGACCCACTGAATCTCAGTCTCATGGAGGTTAGAGATTGAGATTTGCATTTTAAACTAGTTCCTCAGAAGATGATGATTCCTAGACATTTTGAGAAGCATTGCTCTAGTCAATGTATGCCTCTCCAAAGCAGTAACACCAACCATGCCTTACCAACCTGAAATCCTTTTGCTCTTGGGTGAGTTGGGTAGGTCTTAGTGAGTCCAAGCTGTTACACATTAATAGTAGAAAAGAGTATCTCAGATAAGTGAGGGGCAATATTGAGAAGTAAGTGTTCAGAGTCATTTTTCCCAGTATAGAATATCTAAAAATGCTACAACGAAAAACCCCCATAAATATGCACTACAAAAAGTACATTTTTAAAAGCTAGCTTGGGATAAAAATAAGGCAAATGGTAAGAGGACCAGAAAAGACTAGAAAGCAAATCCAAAGGATAAGCTAATGTTTGCACTGATCCTGGTGGCTGGGACATCCCAGGGAGTCAGGAGACAAAGCCTGAAGACTGAGCAGGTGGAAGTCAGACTGTACCCCCACACAAAGTCAGGCTAAAGATGACGACATTGCAGTAAATGAACCAGATAGATTACCCACCACACTAATGTTAGTTGTGAATCTGTTAGAAGAGAATGTTGTGAATAAATTTGCTGTGAGCCCTTTTGAGGGTAAGCATTGCTTAGATACCACTCTAGAAGCCACGCCTCAGAGAGGCAGCTACAACACAGTGGTTAAGACTGTGACCTCTGGAGAAAATTGTTTGCGGTATGATCTTGACCCCATCATTTTCTCATTGTGATCTTGGACAAACTCTTTAACCTCCCTGGGTCTCAATGTCCCTGTCTGGAGACACATAGCTCACAAAGTTGGTGTAGAGATTATATTATTAAATACACGTCAAGCGCCTTCACCAGTGCCTACACAAAGCAAGCTCTCAGCAAATCTTACCTGGGATTACGTACAGTGGTTCCCTGACAGCAAATGTGAAGCAGACGAGGCTCTTTGGGCTTAAGCTTTTAATGTCCAAATAACACCCATTTAGCTTAGTATATAGAAATACAAAGAGTGGTCCTGATTTCTGGTATAAACATTGGCGAGTTATTTCTTTAACATCCTAAACACTGTGAGTATAAGTAGTAGATGCGTTCATAACTACTTCTTCATAGATATGCAATTCCACATATTAATTTCAGGGCCTAATTTATTCTGACTGGATCTAGTCCCTCCTTCTTGTTCTCTGTTCTCATCTCCTGCCATTGGCCCATCACTGCCAGCTCCGGAAACACAACCTCAACATGGCCTATGGCCCATCCCAAACTCAATTGTTCACCAGTTCTGCTGCTGCTATTTATTACCAAATTGGCTTCTTTAACACTTTCAAACATTCTGCTTTGCCAAGCCTGTATAACTTCTACATAAAGTCAACAAACAGCTGTTGATTTTTATAGTCACCACACCCTCTCAAACGCTAGAAAACCGTCAAATTCCCTGAAAGTAAATTTCATATTTAAAAATATTTTTTAAATGGAAAAAAAAAGCCCCCTCTTTTACTTGAATTGTGTCTTATGGGATTGGTCATAAAACTTTAAGTAATAGAACTTTGGATAGGTTATTCCTAGCACCCCAAATGTATCCTGCATTATATCCAGTCATAACTCACTGACGTCATAGGTTGGAAAGGAACATTCAAAATGAAAAGTGGTGTTACAGATCTGGGAAAATTTTTTTCTTCTTCACAAGCTTCCTTTTAGTCTTAAATCAAGTTTTAAATATGTGGAAATTAATTTAAAATTACTCATTAATGACTTTCCTCTTTTGATTCATGTAACTTTCAAACAACCATTATTTATGAATATCATCTTGTGAATCCCCAGAATCAATTGGTTTTTAAAAAGGTGAAGCGAACAATCTTGTCATAATGTTATTTTTACAACTGTGAGCAAGGAACCCACAGCAAATTCCTGCTGCATCTCATATTTTAGAAGGAATTTTTCCTGTAATATCCCATACTTGAAATTTAAATATTTTGTTCTGACATGCAAAAACCAAAGTTTAATGTAATGAATGAGGGGGCCATGTTACTGATTGAGAACACAGCACAAAAGCAACAGAAGAATCTTTTAATAAGAGATGGCTCAAAACAGCCAAAGTCCAACCTACATAAAGCATTGCTCTGCCTTGATTTGCTTGAACAAGAAGTTCTAGTCACAAAGCATTCACCATGGGGATTGTACTTGGAGGATAAGAACATCTGGACCCAGCCATAGTAGAGTAGAAACAGATGGCGACTTCACGGAGGGAGAGATGTGGCTTTTCTACTGCTGAGAGGTGCTCATGTTTTTCCCCCTGTTTTCCTAATAATAATAAACAACTAGGATAACAAGGAAATTGCTTAGGTGTCTCTATCTAATTAGCTTCAAAAAATACTTCATAGTTCTAGAACTTTCCAAAGAAATTGTACATTTGTATCACAAGATGCTATAGTAATAAAACATTACATGTTAAACAAAATATCAATAAAGATCACATCATTATCTTTATACCAGAAATATTTCATTGGATTTTGAATGCGGCCTAGTGCTTACTTTGCTGTCTCCCATCATCCCTCCTCCTTCACCAAATAAAAAGGAAATTACAACATTGTTTAGTGCATATATATAAACTTTGAAGCTAGACTGTCTGGGTTCAAATCCTGACTCAGTGGTTCACTAGCTGTGCCCTGGGGCAAACAAGTTATTTAACTTCTCTGTACTTTACTTTCTTCATCTGTAAAATGGGAATAATACCTTATAGAGTTGATGTGAGGATTAAATGAATTAACTTAATACATGTCAGCACTTAAAACAATGCCAGCACATAGTAGGCACTCAATAAATGTTATGTTAATTTTATTATAATCTTTCAACAGACCTTTCTTCAGGCTGATCATTGATAAATTATGAAATTCCTATCCTTCTTTTCAGTGCCCAATATGATAAGAAATCATGTTGCCTCAGGGACCAGTGGAAAGGACATGGTGTTGGGATCAGAAGATTCTTCCTCAGACACGGTGACAACTGTATAACCTTGAGTGAGTCCTTACTTTCTGCGACTCCCACAGTCATGCAAATTCACTGAGACGTCAGATGCCCATCACCTAAGCTGCTACCTAGGACTCACACAATAAGCAGTTCTTGATTACTGGAAAAAATGGATATCTGTAAGATTCTCTGGGATGTTACTCATAGTGAGCCCTTCTTTATTAAGTTTGTCAAAAGTTGTAGCAGTCAACAAAGCTCTTAAGAGAAATTAGATAAGGAAACAATGTCCATCAGTTCTGAAAGCTTGGTTAAGCCAATTTTGAAGACTAGATTCTAATATTAGGCCAGTTGGTACCCAAAGGTTTCTCTTTGGTTTCTGCTCCCTGTAAGCCAGGGGTTCCTGCCTTCAGGAGCCTCATATATTACGTAAATGAGTGAAACAGTAGAAGAGGGAGTGTTAGCAGCCGTGGAAAACTGGATTGCATGGGCCCCATCAGAAAAAGGATTCTAATTAAAACATTCTGTCCAAAACTCATCTGTAGGCCAAAGTCAATCCTCAAACAACCAGACATCAGCTTCTGTTTTTGCTTTTTAATTGGTATATTTAACTGAACGAGGTTTACATTAACTGGTATTTAGTCTTATTTGCAGTTTTATGCAGTTCTTTGCTAAACTTCTCTTACTAAATTCCTAGATATTTATTCAGGGTGTCCTTTCTCCTCCTCCGTCATCTACTGATGATGCTAACACCATGCATATCTTGCAGCTGTCAGGCACTGTTAAGGGGTATGGCTAGCTTCTCCTAGGAGCTCATTAAAGCCATACCCAGGGGAGTAACTGGAATCATTCAACACTCATTCAACGGGTATTTAGAGAGCACCTAGTCTGAGCATAACCAAACATTACGGTGACATCTAGGCAGGCTTTTCCATTTTCCAGCCCCCATTTTACTAAAAGGATTTGGATTTAGCAAATCATGTCATCAGTTTCCTTTCTTATTCCTATAGACAAGCTGGTGCCTTCCATTTATCAGGAGTAAAGCGTTTTTTTCCTTGTTACTTATAAGTAAAATCACGGCAAATCTGCTTCTAACCTTGCCATTTCTGAGCTTGCTCTAAAGTTGTTCTGAACTCTGTTCAAGTCACCCAAGCCAGGATCTATGAAGCACCAGATACTCTGCTCAACCACATGCTGAGGGTGGTAGGGCTTTTTGTCCCTCTGGGATCTGTGATCTAAAATGACCACCTGTGACTCTGGTAGACATAAAATGGATAAACAGAATTGTAATTGCACTACAAAACCAGACGAAATACAGGGCTGATTTTAGAATGGTAAAGCTCGTAAATTGGTTGTCAGAGGAGAATCACGGCTGTTACTTTAGTCCCACTTACATTTTTTGTTTGCTCTCAGAAATCAGGTTGTTCTCTCCTCATTTGATAGTTGAGGAGACTGAAGCCTGATGGGGTAAACACCCTGCAAATCCTCACAGAGGCTGAGAGACCGGACCTCGGGCTCCTGACAGACAGGACACTCTGCACTGCGCAAGGATGGCCTCCTCCTTTCTGCACTGAGCAACAATCGCCAATTGCCCAAAACCCAGAGAGTGTTTTAGGAACATATTAACTTAAGAATTTCATGTTAGATGTGAGATGACAATGATGATGATGAAGAGTAGGGTTTTTTTTTTTCAATTTAATACATTTGATTGAGTGAAAAGTTTGTGCCAGCCACTGCCCTGAGCCCTCAGGTAGCAAAGACGATTTTCTTGAGGAAGACAAACACGTGAAAAACACTGCAACATAATCAGTGCTGGAAGGGAGGTACTTAATGGGGGCAGGGGACACAGAGGAAGCTCCTTATCTCTGCTTGAGGATATCAGGGAGGACCTGAGGAGTCCCCAGATGGACAAAGAATGGAAGGGTATCTGTGCATTGGAAACAGCATGTGCAAAGTTTGGGAAATGAGACAGGGTGTGGCTTCTGTAAGGAACCGTACACAGTTTGCAGGATATTTGTGTCAATGTAGGAAATATGCCAGATCTTGAAGGGCCTTCCATCTCATGCCGAGAAGTTTGGATGATTTCTGCAGACATTTGGAAGTCACTAAAGAGGACTCCCTAAGAGGAATGTCATGGTCAGATTTGCATTTTAAAAAGGGTGCTCTGGCTGCCATGTGTGGGATCAATTAGAGGAGGGCAAGATAGAGGCAGAGCAATTTTAGAAAATTAATGAAACAATACAAGCATGAAACGATAAGGCAGCAATAGGGCTAGAGCAAGCAGGGATAACACTGACACAGCTTTGATGACCTGCTAGATGCAGGGGGCTAGTGAGAGACAGGAGAATTTCAGAGTGACTCCTAAGCTTCTGACTTGAGGGGTCAGTTGTGTGATGGTGCTTTCAGAATATAGGGTAGATTGGGGAGAAAAGAGGATGTGTTGGGTTCCAGGTTGGGAGGACCATTTTGAAGATGGAAGGAGCAGGTCAAGAGCTGGGAATATATATTGGAGAATTTTCATCTTGTGGGTGGTAGTTGAAGCTCTGAGTGTGGATAGGGTTGCCTGGAAAGATGTGGAGAGCGAAAAGAGAAAAGTAATGAGGACAATACCAGGATGGCCAATACTTGAGAGTAAGAAGAAGAGGTGAAGCTGACAAAGGGAAATAATAAGTGGTCTGAAAACAGGAGGAAATCCAGGAGAGAGTGTGGTCATGGAAGCACATGAGAAGTGAGTGTCAACTGTCACCAGAGGCCAAGTAGGACACAATCTGAAAGGGAGACATTGAATTTGGAAACCAGAAAGTCATTTATTTGTTCAAGTCAGTGAATACGCATTAAGCACCTATTAAGTGAATATGCTGCTCAAGGCACCAGGGATAAATCAATGAACAAAACAGAAAATAAAAACCCTGCCCTCTAGGCTTACATTCTAGTGGGAGACACAGACAACAAACAAATAAATATGTGAAATTTTAATATGTTGGATAAGCACTATGGAGAAAAATAAACAGGAAGGAGGTGTGGAGTTGGGGTTGAGAGAGATGTGGATGCAATGTAACATAGAGTGATTCAAAGGTTTTGGTGAGCAAGTGCAAAGGCCTTGAAATTAGAGTGATTTTTACTTGTATCAGTTTCAGTCTAGTGAAAGTAAAAGTAAGACTGCAGCGACTTGAAGAGTGAATGAGAAGAAAAAGAAGAAAAGAGCTAATGAAAGAGAAAGGAATGGAGTAAATAACTTCTCCATGAAACCTGATGCTAAAGAGAAGGCATGAGATCCTAAGTGCAGGTAGAATGGATGGGGAAAGAGTAGATGAAGGTTTGGAAACTGATAATTTCACAGGGTGGAGGCTGGGAATCGGGGCTGCAAAGCTGCACAACTCCAGGGACGTCCGTTGCTCCCTGTAATTGTGAAATGGGGTCTTCCCAACTCCCTCACTCCATTAACTCCATTTTTGCTATGAATTAGGAAGCAAGGATGTCTATTTTCAATAGAAAGAGAACAGTGATGTCATGTGGGGCTTCAACTGGTTGGGACACTAATAGTAAAGAAATAAGTAAAATTTCTCGAAAGAGTTGATGTCAGAAATAGAAATGAAAGTTGAATCTAGGGACAAGCAAAATGGTGGCCAAGTGGCACTGAGAGCTGGGAGGATGGTTGGGCCATACACTGCACCCTTCACTCACATCATCTCACCCAATCTTGCCAACAGTCTAGCAAGAAGAGCTTATTCTGACTTTCTGGATGAGAAATCCGAAGTCCACCGTGGGGAAGTACCATGCACAAGCTCATGAAGCTGGGAGGTGGTAGAGCCAAGATTCCAGAGATGATGAACTTTCCCCTACAACATGCCACTTGAGATACAAAGAGGAATAGAATATACAGTCGCTGCTCTCAGCTCTCACACACTATTGGGAACAAAAGCATATAAATAACTATAAAACAATGAGATGAACGTGAAACTCGTTTATGAGCAAAGTGCCGTGGGAATATAGGCTTGTAAATTCTCCCAGGCGGCTGTATATTTACGGTCAGCAGGAAGGGAGAACAGGAATGACGAAGGCAAGATATTAATAAAATCTCACGATAATACAATGAGTATCCTTCACTGCTACTTTATTTTAAAATATGTATCCATCATTTCTCATTTTGAACCAGCAACTTCTTTAGTTAATATGTAGTTGGTTATTATGAGCCTGATTTGCAGATTTTTAAAAGTAGAGAGTTTAAGACTCATATAGTTAAAGTGAAGTGCTTCGAGATACGAAAACTTTTACATTTTGTATAAGGAATGAGGGAAATAGGAATTTAAATGTATAGTTATAGACTAAGTGTATATATAGATATAGCAAAGACTATATCTAGTTTTTGCACGACGAAACGCTAGAAGGAAAAACCAAAAACCTCTCGGGTAGAGGTGTGGGGAACGATTAGAAGGGATAGGCATATAAGTGAGACTTTTCTGAGTACATCCTTTTACAGAGTTTTTGTTTGTGATCCTTGCAAATGTTTTACATATTTTTAAAAAAGCAAACCCTAAAATTAAAAACAGACTGAAACAAATTAATCAAACTATGTATCAAATGGGTAAGATAACCACACAGAGACAAGAATTTTGAATGAATTTTTTAACACAATGCTCTGATTATATATCTTACTCCTACATATTCTAAGGACAAAAATAATTTTGAAGACATCTTAAACTGCACCCTGTACTTCTATTTTGAGTTGTAATCATAGCATTTTTGAGAGTACTTTGTGTATATTGTAGAATAAAGCAAATAAATACTTTGAAATTATTAGAACCAAGATGTTTAGTGTAAGAAAAACAGTGTACAAATATGAAATTATAGAAGTTAAGAAAAAATGTAATGTTAATATCTGAACTGACCTGTGCATCAAAGGACACAATCAACAGGTGAAAAAGCAACTTAGAGAATGGAAAAAAATATTTGCAAATCACATCTCTGATATAGGATTAATATCCTGATATATAAAGAACTCCTACAACTCAATAATAATTTTCAAAAAACAGATAATCTGATCAAAAAATGGGCAAAGGACTTGAACAGACATTTCTCCAAAGAAAATATACAAATGGCCAACAAGCATGTGAAAAGATGTTCAACATCACTAATCATTAGGAGTATACAAATCAAAACCACATTGAGATATGACTTCACACCCATTAGGATGGCTACTATTATTTTTAAAAAACACAAAAATAGCAAGTGTTGGTGAGGATGCGAAGAAATCAGAACCCTTGTGCACACTGTTGATGGGAATGTAAAATGGTGCAACTGCTGTGGAAAACAGTGTGGCAGCTCCTCAAAAAATTGAACATAGGATTACCATATGATCCAGTGTTGTCATTTCTGAGTATATACTCAAAAGGATTAAAATCAAGGCCTTAAAGAGATAGTTGTACACCCATGTTCATAGCAGCATCATTCACAATGGCCAAGAGGTGGAAGCAATCCAGATATCCATCAGCTGATAAATGGATAAACAAAACGTGGTATATACGTACATTGGAATATTATTCTGCCTTAAAAAAGAAGGAAATTCTGACACTTGCTACAACATGGATGAACCTTGAAGACATTATGTTAAGTGAAATAAGCCAGTAACAAAAAGACAAATAATGTATGATTACACTTATATGAGATACCTAGAGTAGGGAAATTCGTTAGAGACATAAAGTAGAATGGTAGTTGCCAGGGGCTGGGGCAAGGGTACAACGAGGAGTGGTTGTTTAATGGGTTTAAGGGTTTCAATTTTGCAAGATGAAAAAGTTCTGCAGATTGTTTGTACAACAATGTGAATACATTTTACATCACTGAACTGTACAGTCGAAAATGATTAAGATGGTAAATTTTGTTATAGATATTTTACCACAATTTTTAAAAATCTGAATCAAAACAGCAGTATGAGCTCCTGATTTTTAAAAATATATTTCTTAGTGCTGTCCTTTGAAAGGACCAGAAGCAATGGCATCCTTAGTCTTGGTTTCTCATGCCATTTCCCACCAAAAGGACCAGAACTCCTTAGACAAATGCCTGATTTCAGTCCTGGGCAGAGAAATACAAGATGAGCCCAGGACATCTTAATGCACCAAAAAGCAGGAAAGCTCTGAAAGACTAATGGGGATGTGCCAAAAGGACACAAGAGCCAGGGTGAAGAGGCTCCCACTGGACAGATCCAAACAATCCGGACATCAAAAGGAATAACTGATTGTAAAATATTAAATTTTTAAAACTCGATGAGTTCATGGAGACAGAAATTATTACACCAACACCTTACTCTAATATTTGATAATTAAAGGGGAAGAATTAAGCATTCATCCTACCTTTTTGTGAGGAACTGTAGTTCATCGCCAGTGGATGAGGGGAAGCTCTACGGAAGAATGCAGTTAATAAATGTGGAAAGAATAATAGAAACAGAAAATCACCATTTTGCTACCTCCAATAAACTTGTTGATTCAGGCAAAGATTATATATGGAATCTAAAACCATTAGGTAAAGTGTTGTAGAGAAACAAGATATTCACACAGTGCCAATGTATCACCCATAGATTACTTACTAATTACAAAGGGAAACATTATCAAGAACTGTGAAGGGTCTGAGAAAGCCCTATCTGCAAACTGACAAGGTAGCCAGCCAGTCTCTTGGATATCTTCAAAAGACACAGGACTTCTGGCCTCATGAGAACTTATTCCTCACTGTGTATCAGCATTTTCGTTTTGGTTCCTCAAAACCCACAGGGCAAAGCAAAGAGGGCCAGGTGACACCTGCACACCATGGGTTGTATAACAATGAAAGAACCCTGAACTTAGGGAACCCTAATCTTTTATACTGGACAGTAAGCATGCCTGCCCTTGGCTGCAGAGACTGACACTATGTCTACCTTCCAAGGCTGTTTGCTATCCAAACTTCCTCGAAAACATAGTCCAGCGGGAAAAAAGGGCATTCAGTGCCTTGCTCACAAGTTGTCCAGAAAAACGAGAGACCTGTGGAGAACTGTCTCTCCATACATACACAAAGTGGAGAGGTCTGGCCATTGCCACCTTAATCAAGTGTTCAAACTTAGCATCACTAATAATGGGACACCTGTGCCTCCTGATGGGCTGCAACACAGAGCACACAGGCTCCCTATGAGTCTTCACACGGAATTGAATCAAATCTTTAAACATAACGTCCCGGTTACAAGACTTACCAGGAAGAGAGGGACAAGTTACCACCACCAGGAAGCAATCAGACAAATCTACATTTGACAAAGACAACTGGTCCAGTCAATTTAAAAAATCAATGTCGTTTTCTAAAAAGGGATACGTGGAGGGAGAATCTAGTATAAAAGAAGACATAACCAAATACAATGCATGAATCTTGATTGGATTCTGAAGCAGAAAAAAGACACTTTGGGGACAACTGGGGAAATTCGAATGTGGACCAGATATTAGATTATTTTAAGGAATTGTTTTCTTAGGTGATAATATGGGTTTTGCAGCTGAATGTCCTTATTCTTAGAAAATACATTTTGAAGAGTTATGTATATCTGCAACATATATTCAAGTTGTTCAGCAACACACCCACTCACTCAGACATTAGATTGAACTACAGGAAATTTTTCCTATTCAACCATTTTCTATTACAATTTCATATGGTTTAACCTAATAAATAAACAAAACAAATATAGCAAATGTTAACAGTTGTTGAATATGGTGGTTGATATACAAGTGTGATTGTACTATTGTTTTGACTTTTCTGATTATTTGAAAATTTTACTAATAAAATTTTGAGAAAACAAAATAAGAAAAGAGATAGTTTGACATAAAAACTCACTGAGGAAGTCAATCCTGCCTTTGCCATTTAGTAGCTATGTGACAGCCATGATGCCAAGAGAAGGTTCTTGGGGAGGGGAAGGGAACTGGGAAGGCTTGATTCCATCCACATCCTCCTTGGGGACCCCACCCACGCAGCCCCAATAAGCATAACCCTACTTAAGAACAGGGTAATTTAGCACAAGTTTCCTAAGTACTAGATTTTTGCTCCTAAGGCCCACCCACCAGATGCTACGTGACCCAGGCGAGTTACTTAATTTCTCCAAGGACTTATTATTCAGTAGATCTGAAGGATGAAGAGGAAAGAGGAGTTTAGGATGACTTCCAGATTTCTGGCCAGAGTGACACCTCAGGAAGAGGAGGCGTAAGCATCCCTGGGTGGTTGGGAGCTATTTCAGGCCAAAGGACTCAAAGAGGAAAGAGACCTTCTCTTTAGAAGTGATTTGGGTACTGTCTAATTTTAACGAAATGGGATTTCTTTCTGTACCCCAAGCTGATGAAGAGGAATACAGCAATTATGTCTATTTTCCAAATGTCCTATAACAAGTACATACTGCTTTACTTTTAAAGAAAAATTATAAAGTAGTTCTGGTATAAAGCTCAGAAACAGCAAAAGCTGACACAAGATTTTGTATATTATGAGCCATATTTTTAATTGAGCAATTATATGATTATGAGCTAAATAGTAAGCTTTCAAGTTCATGCATTTGAACTTAGGAAATAAATTTACATCAATCAATGAATAATAATAAGATGCAGCTTGGTGTGTTTCGGCAGCAGCTGAGGGAGAAACTGACAACAGCAATAACTGCATGCTCAGGGCACCCACACTGGCAGCAGAGGTGGCATACGGAGAAGAGGTGGGCAGTGAGAGACAGCTCACGGTTGGAATGCCGGGAGACAGAAGACATGACAGGGCAGCTGGGGCTATGAGCCATGCAAGATCCCCAAGGAAGGAAGAAACATGGGTGGGGCAGGTTGGAGGTCCAGTAACACCACCAGGAGCAAATTCTACTATTAGTAGAAATAAGAGCCACACGATGGCTCACCAGTTAGATTCCTAGGCATTAGTAATAGGTTACCCCTGACCCTCACCCTAACGCTGTAAAGCAGGATTGTTACGTTTGGTTTTTGTTTTGTCAAAGTTAAAAAAGAAAAGAAAGGCAAATAGTACAGGAAGACTTACAGCAAAAAGCAATTGTTCCTTGCTTTTTGCTTCCCAGCCTCAGACCCACTTTGCAAGTGCAAACCACTTTTACCTTCCTGGCTTTCCGTTGTCCTGCTGATGCTCTCCAATGGTGTATAGATAGACCATTGAGATGCTATTCATTTATTGACTCCTGCAATGCCAGGTCAAGATTCAGCTTACTTAGTATCACACCCACACACACAATAGTTACATCACTATTTTTAGTTCTATTGTTCACTTTTGAAACTCTCATTTCCTTAAACTTTTGTTTTTAGTTCTCTCAAACACAGACAGCATCTCTTGGCTCTCCATTTTGTGAGGAGGAGATTTGAGCTCCTACCTCTCCTAGACTCCCCTCCTCTACTTCTACCTCCAAACTTTTCATAAAGCTGAACTCTTAGATTTCCATGACTGAGAACATTTCCATTCCCTTCTGCAACCATAATTAAGTCTTCTATAATTGGTCCGCAGGTTAGAGTCTGTTAGATCTAACAGACAGTGACCAATAAAGAGCACTAACACCAGGATGTTTATGAAAACTTTCCTTCACGGAGAGCAAGAATTGTGTTTTTCTGTAATCAGTGTCACAACCTGTGCTGCTCAGTTGCTCAAAATCTTGGTTAGTTTGATTTTTGATGCTTACCGTTTTCTTTTCTTATTGAATGAGGACAGCTGTGCCACCTTGTCTGTTCTATCTATTGCATTCTTTTTTCTCTTTCTTTTTGAAGCCCACTGACGTCCTATTCTAACTTGATTCACAGTTGGATTTGGACTTTCTTATAGAGTCTTTTTAAAAAACATTTCTAGTTGCTTTTCTTCTTTTCATGCATTCTTTGCTTATAGTGTATCTTCAAGTTCCTCCAACTCTATGTTATATGAAATTCTTTTCTTTCCTGAAGCCCTATTCTTGCTGCAATATGAACTGGTGGCTAAGTCACCCACACAGCTGACATTCTTGGTCACATCTGGTATTTCCTGAATCCCACATCTTCCTCATGTTACTTTGTTGTTTTACTGATGGAATACATGCTCAAATAAGTTCTTACGAAAAGGTGTATGGCAAGTAAGCTTTCTGAGTCTTTAACAATGTCTTTATTTTGCCCTCACAAGTCATTTGACTGGGTATAGGTTTCCCAGGTCAAAAATCATTTTTCCCCTGAATTTTGAAGCTGTTATACCACTACTTCTAGTGTAGCTATAAGAAATCTAATGCCGGTATGATTCTTGTTTCTTGTAGGAGTTGGTGTTCCCTCACCCCAGGAAAGCTCTTAGGTTCTTCTCTGTATAACTTGTTCGAAAGCTTCAGATGATGTGTGGTTTTTTCCCTTCCCCCTAATCAAAATCCAGAAGGCCCTTTTTAATTGAAAGCTCCCATCTTTAGTTCTGTAAATTTTCATTGTATTGTTTCTTTGGTATCTTTCTCTCCTTAGTCTTCTCTGCTCTTTCTAGAATTCTTATTGGTCTCTTATTGAACCCCTCTGGATTGATCTTGTGTGTGTGTGCATGTTTATACTCTCATATTTTACACATTTTTGCTCAAGGTTTTGGGAGATTTTCTCTACTTTATCTTACAATCTTCTATGGAATATTTCATTTGCAAAAGTTCCTCCCCATTTTATGATTCTTGCTTTTTATAGCATCATGTTCATGCTTAATAGATGCAATGTCATTTCACATCTCTTTAGTAATAAAGAATTAGTTTTGTAGGGTTTTTATTTGACCCTTCTTATATTCCCTGAATTATATGTTTCCTCTGGGGTCAGTTTTTCTCTGTTTAGCTTTCTTCATCATACTGTAGGCTTTTCTCAAATATTTGGGCATTCTCAGTTGTCTGGCTATTCTTAAGAATGAGACAGGAGAAAGACTGACTAGACACTCTAAGCACAGGAGTGGAACTTGCTGACCGGCGGGCTTCAATTTAGGGTAAACAGCCAGAGATCTGTTTGTTGTGCTGTGGCCCCTCAAATGCCGGAATGTAGATGGCTTCGTGCTGGGGTACCAGTGATGACTCTAGATGCCCAAGTGTTCTCAGAAAGATCCTTCAGTGTCTTTTAAAAAGTCCCTGTTGGTCATTTTTTGGTTGGCTGGTTGGTTTTGCTCTTTTCTGTGGTCAAACTACCTAGTTGCTGGGGTTCTTGGCACCAGAGTTGAGGAGTGGTGTGGAGGACGACCATTTCATACACAGACCTTCACTGTCTTCTGTCTCCCCTTCATCCAGGAACTTCTCTGAGTCCCCAACCTCTGCAAGGTTCTACCACATAGGGAGGCACCCTCATCTCCTGCAAGACTCTTCAAGCATATCCTGAGCTATAGCTTCTTCTACTCAGTGCTCTTCCAAATACTCTGTCTTCCAGAAATTCATTGAAATCACTTATCCTCTTGTTCTCTAAACCCTTTTTGGTGTGTACCTTTTATATCCCATTACTATAAGTATAAGTGAGTCTGAGAAGGGATAGGAAATAAATATGTATGCTCAAATCCCCAACATGAACCAGTAGCAAGGGTAGGTATTCTTCCCATTTTACACATGGAAAACAGAGGCTTATGTGATTAAGTGACTTGCCTAAGATCACGTAGCTAGAAAGGGAAGGGCCAGGGTTAAACTTGTATTCTTTTGACTATGCTAAACTACTTCTTTTTGTCCAAACCATGACTCAGCTGGTATGACCTGGAAAAAAAAGAATTTACATAATACTATGAGTTTTAAATATGCTGTCACTTGTGCATAAAAATGACTCAGAAACTGCCCAGACTAAAAACTGTGCAACATCATTTTACAATTGCATACCTAGAATACAATGAGAAATCATCAAAGTCATAAAACAACAATTTTATATTGGGTGGGTCAGGTTGGAGTGGACCAGAACTCGAGGAGAGAAAATTGGTAGGAAAGGCTGGATTATCATTTGGGTAACGATGGCAAGGGCTTGGCACACTGAATGCTCTCAGCTCTAGCAAATCTACTTTAGAAGTCACAATTGGGGAGCAATTGCCCCAAAGAGGTGGTGCAGACTCCAGAGCAGTGGCATGGATGGAAGAGACTTGTTAGGAAGACAGGGCACCCCATCCACTTGGAAGCCACTCTCTCATATGCATTTAATAATTGTTAAGTGACTGCCATGTACAGACACTGCAATAGACTCTAGAGACACTTTCACCTTCAGCCAGGGTGATATCTGCAAAAGATGAAGATCTCTTTGTTTCTGGAGACTTCTAGAAATCAAAACCCTACAATATCTCATAGGAACACATCACATTCATAATGGTTTAAGATTTAAAGTATTAGAATTGTTCTAGTTCAACTGCAAAGGTAGTTTTGAGGGCTTTTGAATAGCTAGTCATTTATTCCACAAATCTTTATTGAGCTTCTAGTTAATGGCAGCCACTGGGGCTAGGACCTAGGGACACAATGGTGAAGAATACGAGATTATTTCTAATGTTTACCACTTATCCACCAAAGACAATGCTGAGGCACCTAGTTTTCTCTTTCTCAGAGGCAGAGGCCAAGTTATCTTCTAAGTATGAAATGTAGAGATTGACTCTTGTTAGGGCCACAGAAAACTGGGGAGGTGGATGGTGAACATGCTATTAGCTGGTATTAGTTCACTGTGATATTAATTTAGATGCATGATATCCTGCCAAAGAACAGATCTTAACAGAAGATCTTTCTGCTCACAGTGTTTTTCTCTAATTTTCACCTTTCCTGTGGCTGTTTTGGTCTCATTCTGACACTGTAGGAAAATTCACTGTGAAATCTGGAACAAGTGAGCATGTACCCTCTGTCCTCAAAGGTTGGGACACAAGCCTGTGAACTTGGAAAGAGAACAAAGCTTTCTAGTATGATAAACAAAGAAAATGGAGATTAAAAAGTCTGGTTTCCTCTTTTTTGCATCAGCACATACCAGCTGTCAGATCCCTCTGAATAATCTATTTCTTCTGTTCCTGAAAGGTAGATATTATTATTACAGCATTTCCAGAAGGAAGTATATTTTAATTTTCAATAAAAATGGCCACAAATGAAGTGGTAATGCAAAGAACAGAAGAGAAACTTTTACAGCTATAGTATTTGCATTTGTGACTTTTTCCCGTCTAATTCCACTTTCTCCACTGATCCCTGAAACCTCGCCAGCAGGCTGACACCCTGATAAACTCCAAAAGGAAGAAGGAAAACAGTCTGAAAGGCAGGGAGGGTGTGGTCGCTAGAGGGGTCATGGTGAACAAGAAGAAAAGTGCAGCTACTCCAGTGCATGCAGATAAGGCATGAGGTTCAAGGGCTGAAAGGAAGCACACAGATTGCAGCGTGCCCACTTGGTACTGGTGACAGACTTCCAACGGAGGAGCCCCACCTTCGGGTTCTTTTGTTTAGGCCTGACTTCCAAACAAAGCAAGCTGGACGACCAGTCCTAACATCAAGCAGCAGAAAGCTTCCTTCCTTTGGGAAAATCTAGTAAAGGCATCTCTCTAAGCCCTCTTATTGCAAAAACGGCCTGCTTTCTCCTGAAGTTTCTGCTGTTAGAGAAGACTTGCGAAGGCTGTGATAGCAGAGTGCAAAGAGGTAGGCATTTAGGATAAAAATATGAGTGCACGTCCATCCAACCCTACAGGGCTAATTCCCCTCCCTGAGCCTCAAATTCTTCATCTGTATAATGTGGTCGGGAGGTTGAATCAGAAAACAAAAGTGGTTCTAAATTTCTAAAAGACTTCTTTTCTCTATTTCCCTCTTTACCTCTTTCTTCCAATTAAAAAAGCTTAAGCTGTAAAATCATAATCCAGTCTACCTACTTTCCACATTTTTTTCTGAGTGTGCTGTGGAGTCGACTCTGACTCCTAGTGAGCCTACCCAGTCTTTATTGGCTCCATCCTTTCACCTTCCAGCTCTGTATTTGACAATGCTCCACTGCCCTTCACAGGGCTTTCACAATCAACTTTTTTCAGAAGCGGCTGGCCAGGTCCTTTTTCCTAGTCTGTCTTAGTCTGGAAGCTCTGCTGAAACCTGTCCACCATGGGTGACCCTGCTGGTGTTTGAAAACCGGCGGCATAGCTTTCAGCATCCCAGCAACATGCAGCTGCCACAGTATGACAACTGACAGACAAGTGGCGTGGTTCCCTGACCTGGAAACGAACCCCAGACTGCAGGGTGAGAGCGCTGAATCTTAACCACTAGATCACCGGGCTGGCTGCTTCCCATATACCCGAGATTAATTTAAGCACATTCTGAGTAACATGATAAAGTTATCTTTAGAAACATACACACACCAGTTTCAGAATGGCACCCCCTGGGGTTCCTGCTGCCAATTTGGTCCAGGAACACAAAGTCAGCATCTTGATGTCGGGCAGTGTCCTGGCCAACACCCACTACCCACTCCAGTTGGTGCTTTCTCAGAAGACAACACCTTGCTTTCAAAACTGTCTACTTTTTTGCTCAAAACAATGATGGATGGATGGATAGGTCTTCATTTGACTCACTACCTGAAAAATCAGCTTCTTATGTGATTTCCCCAAAGCAGAATTAACTCACATAATTTTGTGTCACATACCAGGGCTCTTCCTTGCATAAAAAACAGTAAGATATCACCAAACCCTGGCCTGAAAGTTCTTCTAGGATATCTTGTGGTATCACCATTCCTAGGTGCATGGTAGTCATAAGTGACTTCATCAGCCAAATATGAAACTGGTTCAATACTGCCCCTGTAGGAGTCAAATTCTTATGCATTTACAACTTAATAAATTACCATTCAGGGTTGTATTAGCAAGTTTGCTTTGTTCCAGCCCTTTTATAGTTGAGACTCCCAGATTTCTGTTTCAGGTTGGAATTGGCAAATGAACTTTTCAAAGCATTTCATCCTCACAAGTCACATCTTGTCCTCTTTCACATCCACATGAGACACCAAGCCCTATTTCACTCTTGTTTAAATTCTATTATCATTGTTATTAGGAATAAACCAATAGAAATAGGATTACAAAGGGAAAGGTTCAGGATAAATAACTTCTTCCTTATAAATTCAAACACAGGTGCACACACACATGCTGGTCTGTGTGAGTTACTTCCTCCCCACATTCTGTCCTCCTGCACAAACAGTTATACAAAACAGTCCGCACAACAATGTGAGCAGCTGGTACCACAACCTGAGCAAAGGACCCCAGTTGTGTCAAGTCTCAGGCTGACTCTTGGTCTAGATGACCAGCTTCTCCACGCTAAGAGTACTTGTGGTTTCATCCTCTTCATTTGACCCAAAATATCCCGGGAGGTCCAGCATCCTCTGCTCGGCTTCAGTGAGGCCGAATGATGTATTGTCGTAGAAGGCGAACTCGGGGTGCGCCGGGAAGCTCTGGCACTTGTCTTTCCGACATTGAGAAGGGCTCAGAGGACTGACCCTCTGGTAGCTATCTTTGGGGGCAGTGGGGGAGGGCTGCTTCCTTGAGACACTCCTGTGACTGGGGGACGGTCCCCGCCGAGCTCTGTGAGGCTCTGTTCTCTCGCCTCCTGCCACCAATCCCGCCTGACGATCCCCTAGGTCTGGCTTCCTGGTGGGCTGCCCCAAGGTGTAGGATTTAGGGAGGGGGCTTAGTGGACCAGCGGTTCCACCTGCCCCTTGGAAATGGTCCAGTTTCTCAGGAAGCGCGGCAGCACCCCGACTCTGAGGCCTGAACCTGTCTTCTGCCTGGTCCCAGGTCCGCGTCCTAGAACTGTAGGCGGGGGCCTGCCGTGGGGTCAGGGTAGACATGCTCCTCTCCCTGAAGGGCCGCGCCTGCTTGGTCTCGTGGAAACTGGCTGTCCTCCGGAAGTGGGAACTCCTGGGGTGGCTCCGCTCCGACAGCCCCCCTCTGCTGCCCACGTGCCTCATCTGGGATTTGCGGATCACGGTCTGGCTGGGGCTCACGGCACAAGTGGCCTGCGAGACCCCGACATCCAGCCTGGAGGGAGGCCTCTCCCCGGCGCTGACCGCGGGCTGGTCCAGAAACGGGGATTTGATCCTGAACTTGTTTGCGGCAGCTTCTTCCGGGTTCTCCAAGTCTAAGGGGGAGACGGCGGCGGCGGCGTCGATGGCCGTGTCTGTCAGGGGGCTCTGAGACACGTGGTACACCTTGGTGGTTTCTGTCAGGCCTTTCTTTTTCATCTCCTTCAGCTGCTGCTGGGCAAGGCGGTAGCTGAACAGCGGTGGGATTATCTTCTGCGCGTTGGACTGGAAGCTGTCACTGCCGGGAAGCGTCGTCCTCGGGAGTGGCCGGCACGCTGCGCCTGTAGGTCAGAGGGATGCCCATGTCCCCCGGGCCCCCCACAGGCCCGTCACCCCCATCCGAGAAGCTCCCGCGCTGCTCGCTCAGCTCGCAGATGTTCTCCTCATCTGAGTTCTTCCGGAAGCTGGGCGAGTGGAGGGAGTTGTGCCGAGCGGGGGTGCTGCACTTGGGGGGGCGGCCGAACTTCCTCCACAGCGTGATGAGGACGGTGGCCACGATGATGAACAAGCACAGCGAAATCCCAGTGACCGTCACGATGTTGTTGGACTTCACCGGGCCCTGCGGCTGAAGAGGAGACGGGCTGGATGGCCGGAAAGCTACAAAAAAGGGAAGAACAAATGTATTCTCTAGTAGTGTTTTCTCTGGTGGTTTTCAGGTCTCTGAGAGGCTTTTCTAAGAACAAAGATTTCTGGTCCCACATCTGCATCTCTGCTGGCAGCTTAAGCCAAACTAAGAAACAGAGACCCATGTAAGTGAGGTGACCAGATAAGCCACACTTAAGGTGATTCCTGGACTCGGGGGCTCCTGCTGACGCTTGTCTCACATTTTTCACAAAGAAGTAGCATGAGGAAAGTTTCAAGGTAAAATCTAGGTTTTTGCTTACAATGATGTAAACATGGGATATCTGTAGTTAAATGTACCTTTGAGATGCACGTTGGAAAATTCCTACCAAGTATAAAACTTGAAATGCAAAATAATTTAGGTAGGTTGTACCTAAATTTGCACATCTCGAGAGAAATTGATAGGTGAAAGAAGATCTTCGGTAATACAACAGAATTCATTCCTCCCTTCTAATACCCAGGAACTGTCTTTCCTAAATGTTGAAGCCTCTGCTTTCTCATTCCTCTATTTTCAGCTGTCCACTTCCCTTCCTCCCTTCCAAGTGGCCTTGAGTTTTCCTCTTCTTCTCTGCTCTCTCAAACTGGTTTGTCCCACAGTCATCAAAATGTTTCAGCAAGGCTCAGAGGCCAGCGGGGCCTCAGGCTGTACTGCCACCGAAACACCTGGGAACCTGAGACCACCTAATGCCACCAGGCCTCATCTCCCTTTCCTCCGTGGTCACTGTCCTCCATTCAAGCCCTTCCAGTCACCTGTCCTCTCTCTTCTTGCCTACTCTCTTATCACCACCAGCTCTCTGCGTCATCTGCTAGACCCACACTCTCCCACTCTCTCCTCTCCTTTCTACTGTACCCTGTGGTAACCAACCTCCTCCACATCCGGAATCTCTCCACCAAACACTCCCTTTGCCTCCTTGCCTTACCTGAAGACTGAATATCCTGCAGGACACAGCTTCCCCCTGCCCACCCTCTTGGGTGGAAGCTGTGACACATACTTTATAAGCAAACAGGGCCAGAAGTAGGGTGTATCCTGTCTCCTCATTCCTGACTGCCATTTTCAACCAACTCTTTCACCTCTGTATAAAACTTCTACTCTTTTGATGCCCGTGCCATCCACCCAAACCGCCCCCGACTCCTCCTTCAACTCTGTTATCTGCCAACCTCGTGGCAGCCATCAGTCACTAGTACTTGAGTCCTACTGGAGTCCCAGTGCTTCAGTGTCCATCCAGCATGTCATACCTTTCCGTTGTCTGCAGCTGCTCCTCTTCTGAAATCTTGAACTTCACAGCCCACTTTCTGGCTGTATCCTCCCCCTCCTTCACTCATGATTACTACACTGGGTATTCAACCTCACTGCAACTTCAGATTCCCCAACCCTTGCATTTTCTCCCAATCTGCCAGCCACCTCCTGGCCTCACTTCTCTCCCTACACCCATGATCCATCACTTAAACCATTCTCCTGCCAAAACCTCAACTCTCTGGCCACTAATACTGAGCTATAGCCCTTTCCCTGCTCTGCAGCAAAAGTCCATCCCTAGATAAATCCAGGAATGTGGGTGTGGGAATCCCAGCAGATTCTCAGCTGCTGCACCCAGGCCCTGAGCTCTGGTGGAGAAAATAATGCACCCATGCAGGCCAGTGCCTCTACGCACTGACAGCGCCCAACCTCGGCTGCCCATAACTCCGTCCATGGCTCCCTAAGCAATTCTCTCTTCCATCTTCCATTCCAATAAAACTGCCTCAAAGTTTCACCACTTTCCTCACGCCCCCACCTAATCCCCTTCCTTGGCAGTCTGCTAGGTCACAAAAATAGACACCATCAGGCAAGTACATTCCCAACTTCTTCTGCCATCCTCTCCTCCCCCATAAACTTAGCAGCAGGCACATCTCTATTTACCTCTTTCTCTATGGAATTAGTGGGAGAAGTCTCTTCTTATAAAGCAAGTCCGCCCAGTACTCTCTAGGCCACCCTTCTCCAGGGGGATCGTCCCTTGGTACCAATTATCTCCAGCTTCTCCTTTGTGCAGCTCCACAGAAACATGCTCAAGCTCTTCTCACTTTGTAAAGACCTTTCTAGAACCCTCTCACTACTGCCATAGCTGTATCTTGCTCCTGGTATTCCCAGCCAAGCTTACAGAAAGAGGAGTCCACATTTGCTGACTTACTGCTTCCACATCGTCGCCTCTGGCTCCTGCAACCTGTCCCCAGGATTCCAATGAAACGGGTCCTGTCGAGGTCATTAATGATCTAATAGCCAAACGACAAATGCAAAGGCGCTCTGTCCTGATATTCCTTGACTGCTGCAGCACTGGTTACTGTCTTGACACTTCCTGTGAGTTTTTCTCTTCTTGGTTTCAATGATAACATTCACTTAACTAACTGGCGAGAAGAACATGAACTTTGGAGCCAGGGAGATCTAGATCTCATCCTGGCTGCAATAGCTCTGCTCTCTCCATCAGCATCCCAGACACCTTCACCTCCACATGCCCAAGACTCATCCTCCTCCCCCCAGAACCCCCCAGTACGATATGTCCAATCTCAACGGCATGGCCCTGCTGTCCATGCAGTTGCCAGTACCAGAATCCTGGGTTTCATCCCTGATGCTTCCCTCTCCATCACTCACCACATCGGAGTCTTGGAATCCCTCTCTCCTCTGCATCCCCACTGCCAGTGCTTCATTTCTTACCTGGGTTAGTGAAGAACTCTTAACAGGCCTTTCTGCTGCCACCCCTACCCCTTCTGATTTATATTCCACACTACAGCCGAGAGATCTCTCTAGAATACAGGTCCAAACCTTCACAGCCCCTCAGAATCTGTCTCCTGCCTACCTGTCCAGCCTCGTTTTTACCACTCCCTCCTGACACACTATCCTCTAGCCACATGAAACCATTTTCCATCCTCTGGGTCTCTTAATGTGCCACTTTCTTCCATTGCCCCCTTTGCTAAAATTTCCCTTCTCACGTATTTCACCTGGTGACACCTACTCAGCTTTCAAACTTCAGTTCAATCATCACCTCCTACAAGAATGGAGGTGTTCCCAGCATACGTTATCACCCCTGTAAGCATCCATAGCAAGCTGTGGATACCTTCATCATTGTAGGCTCTCTATTGTACTGTGTATTGTGCCTGTTTATATGTCTGCTGAGCTACTATATCATAAGCCCCTTCCAGACAGGGACATGTCTTATCCATATATTCCCAACCCAGTCACAGTAACTTGCACATAGTTGATACTCAATAAATGTTAGATTAATTAATTGATTCATTATTAAAAAGGTAACTGCAAAATGATCAATATCCCACCAGACAGAACGTGGGTACAAGTGCTATTGGATCCTCCCACTCTTGTATTGAACAAGATGGACCAAATTAATACAGAACTACCCTCAGACTTTGGCACAAAAATAGCCTTTCAAAGCCAAACAAAACTCTAAACTCTCAACCAAGTGAAAATAGTTGAATGATGACAGACTTGATTGCTGACTCATCACTTCTTCCATCTGCAGTGGCTGCTTAGGTCAGTGGGTAGCAGCATTGCTCCGGTACATTATGGAACCCCTTACTTAGCTGTCATCTCTGACTCTGGCTGGTTCCCTGCAAAACTATGGCTGGAGGAAAGCCCAAAAGCTGCGGACCTCGCCCATCTCTGCCTCATCTAGCCTTTCCCCCTTCACCAAAAGTGATGGAGATTTCCTGATGCTAAGCAGCCTGCAAACAGATCTTTACATTTCCAAAGAGTGGAAAATAGGTTGAATAGGAAAAAGAGAACACTTGGAAGAAATGACCATTTTTACCAATGTAAGCATTTAACTGAGGACCACTTAGAGTAGAAGTAGGGTACCTGCAGCACTTACCCTTTTCACTAATTTATAATGTACAAATTTCTAGTTCCCGCCTGGAATTAAAGAGTTGAGATGCCAGAACATGAAATAATACCACATATCCTAAAAATGATTGCAAATTCCAGGCTGTCGGTGCTTCTAGAAAGCTAGACTGGCTTGGATATTAAGGCAATTATTCAAGATAGGTAGCTTAGTAGATAGGTGTCATATCTAGGTCCCTGCTTTCTAGCTTTATGGTCTCGGGCAGGTCACTTACCCTCTCTGGGCCTCCGAGTCCTCATCTGTATGTGGAGATCATGATGTACCTACTTCATATGTGCAAGGCACTTAGAAAAATGCCTGGCAGGCAGCAAGCTCTCAAGATTTGAGCCCAACATAATAATCCTTACCTCATAGAATTATTGTGAGCTGTAAGTGAGCTAATGTATTTAAAGTGCTGGCACATAGCAGATGGTCAATAAATGGTTGACACTGCTGTCACTTCCAAGGGTGCAGTAGAAGCCAGTGGCAATTAATTTTAAGTTCATCTTAGTATTATGGAACTCTACATGGAATATCTTAACCCGATTCTGTTCTCCCAGAATTGAGAGGAGCAGGCATATGTGGAGGAAGTTATACACAAGGAAGGAGCTGTGGAAAGTGAAGAGGACTTGAAAAGAGCAGACAGAGAAGAGAGCCTTAGACAACAGCATGAGACACAACTGGAGAAAGAACAATTCAGGGTGGGGCCCAGGGCTTATGAAAGAAGAGGGGCAGGGTGAGGGCTAGGAGAAGAGCCTGGGCCTGAGGCTGTAATAGGAAAACCCAGAAGTGAGGATATCCTCAGGATGCTAGAATAAAGAGAACAAAGCCTACAGTATTGGTTGGAAAGACGAGACAGCAACAATGATTTTCTAAGGCCACAGGCCGGGACACTGGCCAGGATGTAGCCAGATGCCTGTGGTTTTGGCTAAAAGGTGCTCTTTAGCCAAAAGTTGTGTTGGGAGCCAAACACAGAAAAACACCTAACTTCTCCCTGTCCCAAAGGGAAAAGGAACTAGGGATGGTTTTTTAACCTGGAACTGGACAGTGGAAGAAGGCAGGACTTGACAGAATGACTTTATCTGAGAGTTGGGACCAGAGCAAAGGCCAGCCAACTAAGTGGAGGGCTGATTGTATATCAGAAGGTGGGATGGTGTGTGGGACGAGCAAGGAGCCTTTATTACTATAACCTATGCCAAATGAATGGGATGCAGCTAACTAAGTCATGTGAGCATCACATCTATGGACCATACACATCACTTATTGAGCATCTACCAGTGTGTACCTTCAAGATGCTTAGACGATTAAGGAAAGGTCAGTCTCCAGGTGAAGGAAAGATGAAATCTCCCCACCTTCTCCTCCTGGGTAGGGGTGGTATGGAATACATGTAGAGCCATTCAAGGGACAAGACAAGCTGTCTTGCCTCGTTCTGACAAATAACCGTCTGTGTGGTCCCCTAGGGCTTCTCTGGGATGATAAGGAGAAGAAAACTTTTTGAATGTTTTCCCACAGTTTTGGTGGGGAGAAGTAACAAAACAAAAAAGCTCTTGGGAAGAAATGATCATCCCACCCATTTTTGTATTTTTAAAAATTATTTAATATATCTGAAGTTTTAAGTTAGATAGATTTCCGTGTCATTTCCTGATCTTCCACAGTGGTAAATGCCCTGTCATCCCACTGGCCAGTTACTCCCAGTCATAGACACACTAAGGAATACAGGGTTAGTACAGCCAACAGCAATAAGAGAACGTTAATGAGTCCACCCCCGAACTCAGACTGGTGACTTTCAGGCAGCTTGGGTTCAAGAATCTCTCAGATGGAGGCTCTGAGGAGAGACTCCTGAAGGCAGAATACCTACCAGCACACTCCTCCAGGGAACACAGGGAGGTCTCCAAGGACATTCCGGGGCAGCCAGGTCTGGAGCGGAAGGAAGTCAGGCACACGCGGCGACGCTCTCTGACACCATCCCCACACGTGACACTACACTGGCTCCACGGCTGCCACAGTCCCCAAGTTTCTGCAAGGACATTAGCCATGCTTTTAATGCTAGTTCATTTGAGAATCAGACTTTAACTGTACCCAAATGAAGCAGCCAACTCAAATCTCAGGTCTTGAAAAGTCAGTAAATAAAAACATTCCTAAAGATGTGAAAAAGCTGGAAAAGAGTGTTGCTCCTACCCTTAAAACAAAGAAAGGCTATATAATCTACAAAACACTAACCTTCCTAGAACCCCACAGAGGTAAGATCACAGGGCCACCAACTAGCCTGGAATATAAGGAAAGACAGGATGCAAACACTGCTTACCTGGGGCAGACACCAGGCCTCATATAAGCTGGTGAGAAGTCATCTAAAAATGTAATGAACTGCTAGAGGCCTAGTATGGGCTAGCATGGGAATATAGGACCCCTGGGAGCCACATATGCAGGGGGAATTTGTACCCATTTGCAGGCTCTTCCCGGATCTCAGCAGATGCTCACAAGGACTGAGAGCAGAGAAAGCCTCCCTTGTGATGGAAGCCCAAGCAGGGAAGGAGCAGCGCTGTGGGAAAGACACAGACCTCACCCAGACCCTCCTCCACATCTGCTCTATCAACAAAAGCCTCGACCACTGGGGACAAGGCAGCAAACCTTGTAACTCTAAGAGCACCGGTTGAAACTCAGTGCCACTACGGAATGGAGAAGGAAGAAAATCCTTCACCCTGGAAAGGAGCAGACAATATCCTGGGCCCAGACTATGAGAGAGCTTCTAGCACTGGGGAGGGGCAGGATCATCAGGAAGGCCCCATCACTGAGACTTTGGGGCACAGCACTTGCCTGAGACTAAGGCTGAACTGGAACAAGAGGATGCTCTCCCACACCCATTGCCCGACCCCCATGCTGCACCAGGCCAGCAATTACCACGTATCAAGTAACAACAGTCTACTGCTGAGGCAGGGGCAAGAGTGACAGGAAAACCTCTCTGATGTACAGGCTCAAGCCTAAAGCTGAGGGTGCAACAGAAGCATGGAGAAAAACCCTCTGGCAACCCAACTCCTACCCTAATCACAAAGTAACATTAGAAAATTTTGAACTCTGTCATGCACTGAAGGTAGCCATAGCAACAGCAAAAGCCCAAACAGCCCCAATTCCTTACCACATTGACCCAATCCCCACACTAAAGGCCTAGCAAAAACAGGGTATGCCCATTTCCAGGCATAAATACTATCTGTCGGTGTCTACAATTCTAAAAAAGATGTCCAGCTTTCAAACAAAAATTGTGAGATACACAAAGAAGCGAGAAAAAAACCATAAACCATCTAGAGACAAAGTAATCAAGAGAACCAGACTCAGATGTGACCCAGATATTGGAACTATCAAAGAGAGAAGTTAAAATAACTATAATTAATATGTTAAAGACTTTAGTCGAAAACATGAGCAAGATGCATGAACAGATGGAAAATTCATCAAAGATTCATAAGCTTAAAAGAATCAAATGGAATGAAATGAATAGCGTGCTAACAGAGATGAAGAATGCCTTCCAGAGGCTCACCAGGAGACACGACACAGCTGAGGAAAGAAGCAGTGACTCTGAATACAGATCAATAGAAATCACGAAAACTGAAACACAAAAAGGAAGAAAAGAGTGAACAAAACAGAATAGAATACACAAGAGGTCTGCGACAATATCAGATAGTCTCTTATACAAGTAACTGTAAAATAGCAGGAATGTATTATGTGTTTATAGGGCATATAAAGTAAAATGTATGACAACAATCACACAGAGAATGGGAGGAATGAATTGGGAGTGTACTGTCACAAGACCCTTACACTACATGTGAAGCAATATAACATTATTTGAAGGCAGACTGAAAGCAATTAAAGATGAATATTGCAAATTCTAGGACAACCACTAAAAAACATTTTAAGGTAGAAACAATAAACCAACAGTCTAAAGTAAACCATAAAAAATATTCAATTAATACAAAAGAAGCCAGAAAAAAGGGGGAAAAGAAACAAAGAACAGATGGAACAAATATAAAACTACCAATATGGTAGATCTTGGGGCCGGCCCCGTAGCCGAGTGGTTAAATTGGCACGCTCCACTGCGGCAGCCCAGGGTTTCGCTGGTTCGGATCCTGGGCACGGACATGGCACTGCTCATCAAGCCATGCTAAAGCGGGGTCCCACATATGCCACAACTAGAAGGACCCACAACTAAAATATGCACCTATGTACCGGAGGGCTTTGGAGAGAAAAAGGAAAAATAAAATCTTAAAAAGAAAAAAAGCTGGTAGATCTTAATCCAACCATACAATGATTACAGTAAATATAAATAATCTAAAGACACCAATTAAAAGACAGATTGTGAGACTGGATAAAAAAGCATGACCCAACTACATGCTGTTTAAAGAAAATACCTTAAATACAAATACATAAATAGGTTAAAAGTAAAAGGATGGAAGAAGTTATACCTTGTGAACATCAATCAAAAGAAAACTGGAGTGGTTATATTAACGTCAGACAAAGTAGATGCCAGAACAAGGAATACTACCAGGGATAAAGAGGGACAATACATAGAGATAAAAGGGTCAATTCAGCGAGGAGACTTAACAACCCTCACAAGACCAGAGCTTCAAAATACATAAAAAACACTCCCCAAACAGTCATTATTGCTTGAGAAATGCAAACTTCTCTTGCAAGCATAGGTGCAACCACTCCCAGATAGAATAACTGAGTAGTCCCCTCTTAAAAAATAATCCTAATTGCCTACTCTATCAGCACCCATCCAACCCCAAGACCCATCAGGTCACGCCAACACTAGGCACCAAAACAACCTCTGCATAAAAGCCCTTCTTCATCCTTTATGAAAAAAAACTCATACCGCAGTCAAAGGTATATAAAGCACTACGAAAACATGAGGAGAACGTGGAGGGCAGAGACATTCTCAGGTGAGCCAAGTGGTGCAATCTTTGGAGTGAGTGACTCATGGAATATGAGTTCTTCACAGCAATTAAAAGTTTCTGGGATCTTCACAAGAGTGGGAGCATTACAAACCAGTATCCTGGACTCACATCAACTGAGGTGTGGTAATTATGTTCCACCCAGAGGTCCAACTGAACACAATATCGGTTCTGTGCCTCCCAGATCACACTGCAGCTCCTCAAAGGGTAGAACAATGAGCCGGCTTTGTCCTCAAGCTTCAGAGCTGTCCAGACACTAAGCCCCCAGTGCTCGCAAAGCTTTGGGACTCTCATAATAAAGTCTCTCTAAGTTAAAGTATTATGATTTATTTTTCAAATATCTACTAGGAATTCCACTACTGTGAAATCTAAATTGAAAATTAAGTCAATGTATAGTTTATCCTTCCCTTGTGCTCATATTTAAGACCACAAAAGGGAGAATTACAAAAGCTGAGAATCTTTCTGTTATTCTTTCTTAACTCTGCCTTTACTTTACATAAATGTAATTTATTTAAATACTGAAAGTCATTTGTCAAACGGAAAACAAAAATTTCATTAGTAGGTGCCAGAAAAAAATGAAAGTTTTAATAAAAGCTTGAATCTTAATGTCAAAAATCTCATTTTGAAATGTTGTGTCCTTTGCCCTTGAAAGTGAAATCACAGCTTATATGATAATCAACAATGAAAATAAGCAAACATTTAAGCTACGTTTTGTCTTTTTATTTCCAGATCAAATTAATCAAATAAGAAACACAGGAAAACATTAAAATAAAGCAATGGAAAAATTTAATCAGGCAAATAAAAAAATGCCTTAAGTAACTCTATCTGTTCCCTGAAGATTTCTACTAATAACTTTGAGGGAAATACTTGGCAAAATGGGAAGTAATTAAATAACTGTAGTTCATGTTTTAGAAATGAAGAGCAAGATGACCAATATTCCAAATAGTCTTAACTTTATGAATGGAAGGCTGTCTGTTTTGTCCTGTTTAGATGTCCACACATGCGTTCACACTCCATAACAAACCTGTTTTGCCAGGATAAATACCTTTCAGGCCACTCGAGAGGATAGTAATTCTGAATGAGCAAAATTTTTCTGGAATAGTAGAAGGGAGATTGTTTCCACCCCAAGACTATCTGAAGGAACGCAGCCTGTGAAATATTCACATCTGCAAGACATTTCGCTCAAAAGACTAAGGTAACTAAACAAAACATGCTGATAAGAAGATTCTACTGACATGAGTGAGTAGCTACAAGCAGCAGTAGGAGCAAAGTCTCCTGGATAAGCAGTTCAGATTTTCTGGGCACAGAACAAGGCTCACTTATATTGGACAAATCATGCTTCTGCCTGGGCCAGTGGACTCCAAAGTGAGTTGTATGTCGCTCAAGGGGGTGGGCAGCACAAGACGAACCCGTGAGAGGAGGAGGAAAATATTAGAACATTTTTTTAATCTAAAAGCTTTATATTGTTTAATACATGGATTGACAGCTGATTATATGGGAGGCACCATAGAATAGTGGTAAAAGCAAACTGTCGAGCCAGTCTAACCACCAGTGGTGGTTTAGCCACTTAACCACCATTGACCTTGTTCAAGTTACTTAACCTTTCGGTGCCTCCACTTCTGCACCTATAAAATTGACAGTATAATAAACCTAACTCATAGGGCTGTTATGAAGATTAAATGGGTTAATATTCATAAAGCACTGAGACCAGTGCCTCATGCAAAGTAATCACTATATAAATGTTAGCTTTATCATGTCACATGGTCACATACAGCACGTCAGCTGTCCTAAAGGGATCCCAGAGGAAGAGGGGGAGCTGCACTGAATGAAAGGGTTTTACTGGTTCATTGACTTTCAGAGAAGTGACGAGTATTACAGCATCCAAGGGTCTGCTTACAGGGATTTTTAAATTATATTTTCTAGTTTTAGGTAAACTAACTCACAAAGTAGACAAGTGGCTTAATCCGATTTCAGCAAAGGATTAAAGATAAAACCATTATCGCAAACAGCTACAAATAAGAACAAAATGACAGGGGTGACAGCACTCCTATTCTTGGTAAAAAGCTCCTGTTTAGTCATTAGGAAGGAAAAACAAGATCATCTATTCGGAGAAACAAAAAGACGGCCAAAAATGTTAAAATATCAAGAAAACTATGTATTAAATATGTACAATTTTTGTCAAAAAATAAGTAAAAAAATAAAAATATGTGAATATGAATTTATACCCTCTATCAATAATAATTCTCAACTCAAATATATATATTTTTGGCCTTGAGATACAGGGTCCATACTCCCTATCTGAAACTCTTGGGGCAGATGTGTTCAGAATTTAGAATTTCTCAATTTCGATTTTTTCAAGTTATTACAGTGCCTGTGCTGTATATTACTAACACTCCCCTAGTGGGATCTCAGGCAGCATCCCATAACCAAACGCATTAACATTTCTGCAGAGAAAAATATAAACATTCACACTAAATAGGATAAATGAAAATCATAAACAATCATTTTTGGCAACATCTATTATATATTTGCTGTAAATCGTTATTTACACACTATCTTCAGGCCCCAAGGAGACAAAAATCCATAGGACTTAGTGATTTATTATTCATAGGAGCTGAAGGAGAAGAGGAAGACGCCTGGGTTTCTGGTTTGAACAATGAGATGGGAGGTGGAGTCCAGCACTGAGGAGCAAGATTAGGGGGTAAGATGATGAATCCAATTCCAGGTACATTGCTTTTGGGGTACCTGGGAGCCATCTGAGGGGTGACAGCTATTCAGCAGCTCTTGGATGCAGGGGAGAGGCGCCAATCTGGAGTCGTTGGCCAGGACAGTAATCACTTAGGAAGTGTGTGAGGAGTAAAACAATGCAGAGGTCCAACACTGAAGGGATGAGAGGAGGTGGTGGAACTGGCAGGCAAAGGAGACAGCCACGGAGGTAGGAGGTAAACAAGGTGAGTATGAGGTCACAGAATCAAGGTCAATGAAGATACGGAGGTCTGAAAAGCACCCCCGGATTTGGAGACCTGGAAGTCGTCTGCTGGCTGCTTTAGTGACACCATTTTCAAGGGAGGGGTGTGGGTTTCGAGTGGGTTGAAAAGTGAATGTGAAGTGAAGAAATGAACCCCAAAGTGTAGGCAACCTTTTCAAGAACCTGGACTATGAAAGGAAGAGAGAAAGAGGGTCTTAATTGTTGGAGAACCAGGGGTTGAGGGGCGGGGTCTGTTTTGTTTTTAGATAAGAAAATTAAGTACATCTCAAAGTTGATGGGAATGAGCCAGTAAAGAGGGACAGTTAAAGACAGGAGAGAGAGAGGATAATGATTAACACAAGTTTCCTGAAATGAGCGGAGAGGCTGGGATCCACAGTGGAGAGGAGGGTTGACCTTGTACCAGAGGAATGACACCTCTCCTCCGGTGACAGCAAAGAAGGGGGAGAGGATGGGACGATGCCTGTAGGTCTACATAGATTTCAGTGGGAGGGCGAGGGAGCTCACACCTGATGGCTTCCAGCGACTCTGTGTGGTCAGAGGCAAAGTCAGCTCTGAGAGTTAGCCAGGGAGTAGGTGAGGTCCAAAGAGAAAGCAGGAGGTCTAAACGAGCTATTGTGGGGAACAGGAGCAGAGCCGACCAGGGTGCCTTACTGGGTGGCATGGTGAACCCAGCTGAGAGGAGAGGCATGACCCACCCACACTGGCCCCAGTGTACTTGGGTGTGACCTTCTCGTCCAGCTTGGGTACAGTGGGCGGCTGGCAGATTGCTGGATCCATGCAGAGCTGGGGTGTGGCCTGGCAGGTGCAACGGAAGAACAACAGGGCAGAGGAGTTTATGGTATTAGTAGGAAAGTGATTAAAGGGATGGGCCACAGAATCTAGGCCAGATAGAGAGGTAAGTGCAAGCAGGGAAGTGGCCAGTGGGCAGGGACAGAGTTAAAGGAAGGGGACGTCTTCTAAAAAGAGAATGTGGGTGAATTTGGAGCAAAATACACTTGGAGTTACAAAGATGGCCCAGGTTTGGGCCATGAGGGGGCACAGGCTCAGTAGGGAGGAAGGTAAGAGCATATGTAAGTGACCCAGGCAATCTCTGCCAGATTAGCCTCTTGCCAAGACCAGGCCTGCACCCAGCAAAAGGGAAAGAAAGGCAGAGGAACATGCGGGGTGGAGGGGATGGTGATAACCCCCTTTCCTGTGATTAGCTAGGGCATTACCCAAAGAATCCAGAATTTGAAGAAGTTTAAAAATCTTGCCCTGTAATCTCACTAAACACACTTCCTTCCTCTAAGGAAGGAGATGTACTCAGCTGAAGGAAGACAGAAGTTACTAAACACGATTTGGGATTTAGCTTTGAACTCTGATCGTACCTGCCATGGATTTGCCATGTGACATAATAATATAATTTTTAAAATATAATGTAATAATAGCTAATGTTTATTGGTGCTTCCTATATGCCAGGCACTATGCTAAGAACTGTATCCATTTCCTTCATTCAATTCTCACAACTCTCTGAGGTAGATACTCTTACTATGTCCACTTTACTGATCGGGAAACCGAGACCTAGAGAGGTTACATGAGTGGCCAGCCAGGTCTGTTTATCAGGACTCTTGACTTTTTATATAAGGATGATAATGCCGTTTGGGACATTATGAGGAGTAAACCATAAAAATTATGATACAGTTCATAGAAAATTAAGTTCACTTAAATTCAAAATCATAATTTTGATTGCATGAAGGCATCAATTTGATTTAAAAATTTTTTTTAAAATCTCAATACCAACCTATATTTCTCTGAATTAGCATGCACTCCTTCTCCTTTGTGGAAAAATGGCTTCCGCTGGAAACACCAAAGTCAAAACAGTACTTATTCCTCCCCATGTCAAACAAAGTGCAGTTGAATACTGTTCTCCTCTCTCCCAAGTTCAGGCTGTTTTCAGCCAGTCGAATGATCGCTTCCCCAGGGTGTCTGGGGGCTTCCTTGAAGACGGCGACCACTCCTTGGACAAAGATGCATGGTGGGGGCAGCACCATCACCTCCACCCCAGACTCACATGTGAGTTCCGGCACCATCACTAGTTTGTATCCAAATTTCTGGGCCAGGTCAATGGGTCCTGTGGAGGTAATGACCGAGTCTCGGCCAAGCAGCTTCAGCACCACAGTGACATAGGCTTCAGGCCCCACAGGTGCACAGCCAAACTCAACCCATTGGCCTTGAGAGAGTTCTGTCCTCTTGCTAGTTCTTATCTCCAGTGGCTGTCCCTGACTCTTTCTTGCCTCGGGAAGACTGTTGCTGAAGATGACATCCACCAAGATGTTGGGCTTGTCCACAGGGAACGGGCACAGTGGCTGATTGGTAAAAAGGCCCACCTGGAAGGTACCTTCTGCTGCCTTGGATGTCCTATTTAAGTCAACGTGAAAGACAGGCCATTCCACCTTGGGAAAGGCACTTTTCTCCCACGAGGGGATGGGAGTGCTGTTGTCTGCTGCTTCTGGAGTCATCATGAACCAGTAGTTGCCAGCCTCTTTGAAGTAGAAGCACTCAAACTCGAGCGTCCCCTGGGACTGGTTGGTCAGAAGGTACTTGGTGGTAACAGTCTGGTTGGTGTCAGCCTCCAACAACAGGACAGATACATTCCTCAGCATCCCATTAGCACCATCGAAATAATGGAAATCCACAGACACCGTGTGGTTGCTTAGCGCTACATGGCCTGGCTCTCCCAAGAGGAGGTATTCAGCTTCTCCAAGAACTGAAATGAAATGGTCAGAAAGGGCTTTAAAAAGGTGTTTTGAGCAGGACTATTGGTGCCATTGAAGAAAACAGCATTTTAGACACAAGAGAAGTCTGAACTGAGCCAAGGATGATGTAAAATGATGCCGAGTGCTTATCCTGGGAGCTGGGCACTGTGCTGCTCCCATTCTAAAGGGGCTTGTTCCTACATTTCATCTTTCATGGTTATGTTTAAAGTAACTAATCAGCGATAAATACTCTGAACTCACAACACTGAATAATGTAATATATTTGCAATGAAAATCTACAGTGCAAGAGTAACGACTCTCAACATAAAAATCCAACACCTCACTTTTCTCACTGTAATCAAATTCTGGTGTTTAAGTATTTGGGGAAAATGGATTTACAGTGAAGTGAAAGAAAGCTTGGTTTAAATGATATAATATAAACTGCTCTAGACTATTTAAAATGTAAGATCCCAAATATACTTCAAAGTTATTATTTTCTGATATTCAAGACAAGTACTTGGGCATTTTCACCAGTAAAGGAACCAGTGGCCTTGGTTTGTATGAGACAGAAGTATTTAAAGGAATAAGAAATGTTGACACTATTCTCCAAGGATCATCCAAGGGGTAGAGTGACCATTTATGAAGTAGCCTGGCTTGCCCTTGACAATTTTAATGACATTACAGTAAGTCCTATTGGCCTAGAGAGAAGAGATGACTACTAGCCCACAAGTATCACTCAGTTAGGATCAATCATACCTTCTTAAAAAAGACCTATCTGAGCAGCTGAAGTAGAGAGTGGAGAAAACAGACACACAAGAATCCTTGTTTCTATTTTGAATCTTATCCAAATACATATCAAAGGAGACAGAATTTGGCAAAGTAATAATCAGCTGGCCCATGGTTGTGGTAAGAAATAATTCTAGACTTAAGGGGCTGCAGCATCCTTTTGGTTGAAAAACAACATATGTATGAATTTATTAGTCTTAATATGTATACATAATATAATACAATATATTATATTAATAATAATAACATACACATCCTATATGTCCAAAAGACTCAATGTGTTGTTTGGGTTGGTAGTCTTTAAATATACCTTACATGTATTCAATCAATGATTGTTAGACTCAGCACATGAATATATGGGCACATAAAGGTTTGGGTTTGTTTTTTTTTAATTAGTTCAGCATTTTACCCATTTCTTATTTAAGATGAGGTGAAATAAAATACATAAAACTTGGACAGACCTGAATGCTTGATCACCACTTGCTTGGAAACTGTAATATGATAAAGCTCTTTATTTTCACTTAGTCAGCACAGAAGTTGAGGGATACTCCCCTTTGGATGGAGATGACTCAAGTTTGAGGAAGGAAGCTGATTTTGGAGCAGCTTGGATACTGGTTCAGAGCCCACCTGGTAGCTTTTTGGGAATAGGTGGCTAAAGAGACTGCAGTGCTCACCATAGCCCAAGGAAGGAGCTAAGACTGAGAACACATGTCAGATTAATTTGAATCTGATGGGGCAGGATGGTTCTGAGATGCATTTTAAGATCGAGAGGCATACACCCCTTAGCTAACTAATGAAAGCCTACTGTCAAGGACAGAGATTGGCAATGAGGCAGATCAGATTCTGATTTGATGGGCAGCCAGCTAAAGAAAGAGACACACGTGCTCACTTGGAAATGGAGAAAAAAGATACAGTTGATGGGTACAAGCAGTGGCAAAGAGAGAACTTGCTACTTTACTCTAAAACCTTTGTTTTTACAAAGAAGAATACATTCTCATTTGGAAAACTACAGTTTGGTTGTATCATATCCTGACTACTACAGTACAGTCACAACTCGCTTAACAGTGGGGATATGTTCTGAGAAATGTGTTAGGCGATTTCATCATTGTGTGAACATCATAGAGTGTACTTACACAAACCTAGATGGCATGGCTTCCCACACACTAGGCTATATAGTACTAACCTTACAGGAACGCTGTCGTATATGTGGTCCATTGTTGACTGAAACCTCGTTATGGAGTGCATGATTGTAGAGTGTTCTCTATTCTCTCATTTCTTCTCTCTCCATTCCTTTATTGTATTTAAAGTAACTCATGTCTCAATATAAGCATGTTTTCTTTTAAAAAAACTAACTGGTAGCAACATATTTAATCAACATCAAGTGATATTGATAGAGAAGAAGGGAAAAAATCCAGCTCTATGAAAATATCTCCTTTTCCCTCAGTAGCTTGTGCACTCAACTTCTATGTTCTGCTCTATTTTACACTCATTCAACTTTTATTTTTACATTCCAGTGAGATATTTTGCTCTCAACAATGACAAACATCCTAGCAGATTTTATTTAAATAGAAGACTTTGGTGTCTTTATTTACCATTTCGAAACCAAGGACACTTTTATAATTTTTTGTATGAGGCTGTTACACATAGAACAATCTGTTTTTAAGTCGGGATCAATGATTCTAAAAGAAATGAATCCCAGATTGGTTTTCAGTAAATCAAGCATCTTCTTGTTTAACTAAACTTCTTAAAAAGAAAAGACTAGGGAAGGAGATTCCCCGGACACAATGAACAATATACACTCTGGTCTAATTAAGTGGATATGCCACTGATACGAGACGAGCCAGGATGCTCTGTCTCTTGAATCATAATTTCTTCATCAATTTGAAAACAATTTCCACTCTCATACCATCAACTGCTTAGATGAACTGCTATGAAATATTTCGAAATCATCAAAAGAAAAGAGTATTACATTGTTGAATCTATTGGTTCAGTAGTTGCATACAACTGAGAAATGAACTCTATTTTTTGAGGCAAAAATGCAGTCCCTTAAGAGAACCCAGGGTTGCAAGGATCACAGTCTAAAAGGTACTGCACTGGAGACCCTGCCTTGCCTCCTCCACACAGGGTCGACATCAATGCATTTCTAAACCTCACGCTGATGTTTCTTTGTTGACACCTATAGCATTAAGTATGCTCACAATACTCACCACAATCACAGAGCACCACCAACAAGCGATTTGAAAAGTCTTTCAACATTTGTTTCATTCTGATCAGCAAAATCCCAGGTCTTTGGTCTCCTCATGTCCTTTCTCGCATCCAAATTGTGAATTTTTTTTTCAAAAACACCTGAAACCAGAACCTCAAAAAATGGATGGCTCTGTTCAATGTGATTCATAAAATAGTAATCATGAAATGATAAAACCATTCTAAGAAGTCAAATTTCCTAGTTGGTACTGAAAACAAAATAAGGAGGACACTAATTTTTCCCGGGGAAATGATCTGTAATTCTGCATGTCCCTTTTGTTCCGTGATAGAGCACCTGTTAAGAACATTCAGGTATGCCCAACACCAAGATTGTCTTTGCGAGACAGCAAGTCTTTCTCTTTATAGCACATCCTTACATGGAGAGTTTGCTATTATTTGCTTAATTTCATCAAAGCCAATAGCCAATCTAAATGATACATCTGCTAGTCATTTCACAATGATTAATATACTAAATTTTTGCCAAAGTTTCATTGCACTGTGTAGACCTGCCTTGCTTCCACAAATGGGCTTACCAACACTGTCTCTCTTACACAATTGGTGTGTTAGTAGGATTGCTTCATTTCTTAATGCCTAGGAGCTCCATCAAAACTATCAGACCTTTAGAAAAGATACCCAGGGTATTACAATTAAATGAGAACTCCCTGTGACCCTGAGTCCCTTGTTTAGGGCACTGTAAAGAGAAAACACAAACAACAATTATCATCTTCTGTCAGTCTTCCAATACTTGCCGCTGCTGGTATCCGTCAGGAGACAGACGATTTCATGCGGCAATCTTCCCAAAGCACCTAGGAGGGCAGGAAAGACCCTGCTGGCCTGTGGTTCAGAATGACTTGTGGAAGGAGGCACTTTGATATAAACAGACTATTAGGTGATAGAATAAGATGTAGGGCATTTAAGTGCCACTTTTTTCATACCAAAGTCTAGGAAACTATGGGCTACTAAACATAACCAAATGTATATTTTCTTAATGTTTACATTCCCATTATGCACAGCTAATATATTTTTACTAAGCATATTATATTCCAATATATGTATGTTACATCCCTTTAGATAAGACAGAAATTAATGGAATGTAAAGAATTGATGGAAATAATAAAAAATTCAATGGAAAGAGAACTGGTGTGTCTCCACGAGCTTTTTTTTTTCCTTTTGAGGAAGACTAGCCCTGAGCTAACATCAGCTGCCACCATCTTCCTCTATTTTATATGTGGGACGCCTGCCACAGCATGACTTAGCAAGTGGTGCGTAGGTCCACACCTGGGCTCTGGGCCCTCGAACCCCAGGCCGCTGAAGCAGAATGTGGGAATTTAACCGTTGCGCCACAGGGCTGGCCCAGGAGGTTCCTTTCAGTAGAAATTAGCTGAACAAAGGAAATACTGGACTTCCTCAAAGGGAAGCAGAGATTTGAAGTGTAATTATGCAGATGATTAGAGCTCCCTCCCCTCCCTAACAAAAAAAAGGAAATTCAGTTTTGCTGGAATTAAGCATAGATTGGACCTAATCTTTTCCTTGAGCGGGGATGGGAAACTTGGCCAAAGACAGCAGGTGAGCATCATTGGATCTCCTGGGCAAGTGTGGGTGCTGAGGGCACTTTAAAGACTTCCTTTAAGTCACTGATCCTCAGTAACCAAAGAAAGGAGGAGCAAGGCTGGCCCTGTGGCTGAGTGGTTAAGTTTTCGAGCTCTGCTTCAGCGGCCCAGGGTTTCTCTGGTTCGGATCCTGGGCGCGGACATGGCACCACTCGTCAGGCCATGCTGAGGCGGCGTCCCACATGCCACAACTAGAAGGACCCACAACTAAAATATACAACCATGTACTGGGGAGACTTGGGGAGAAAAAGCAGGAAAAAAAAAAGATAAAAAAAAAAAAGAGAGGAGGAGCAGGTGATCTGTAGCTCCCAAAAGTTGAACTTGCTTCTCCCAAACTGCTTGCTTCCCCATGACAATCATTTCTTAAAGAAGCTCCTAATCACAACTGATTTTGCAATTATAACACATTTTCCTTCTTTGAAAATGACCAGTAAAACACAGAATTGTGTGATAATCTACATTTAGAGCTGAATGGAAATGGAATTATAAAATACACCAGCCTACCTGAAAATCATAATAAGGATGTTTTTTTAAAATGTTCTCACTTTTGAAAATAAATGCTCAATTTTTACCAGCTCAACCATTAATTTGAAGATATTAACAGAACACCCCAGAATGGAATGGAAGGCTGGATAAAAAGCACTACACTTTTTAAAGAAGATAGCATGCTTCTTTAATTTTCCTTTTTTTACACCTTGCTTGCTTTTCTTCCAACGTGTTCCCAATACACTACTGGCTACTTATGTTTGGCTTGAGAATCATTTTGAGAAAAGAAGAACTTAGGTGTATTTCATACACATTTTAAGATACTTCTATATAGCATTCACATACAAAAACGTTTACAGACAAATTTTAAATGTATCTGTTGTGAATATTCTCAATGGCTAACAGCATCATGCCAAGCTCAGATCCCATGTTTTTGCTGAAACCAGCTAAGAGAAACCCCTACAGGGTCTTCACAGCTGCCGAAAAAGAAAATAAATTACGCTAAAGTCCATGGGACCAATGACTTACCAAATAAAAGGGAAAATAAAAATAAGCAAAGTGATTTTTGACCCTTCTGACAACCACGCACACGCTCGTGTGTGTATATATCTAATAATAATATTTATTAGGAGGAAATCCCTAATTCCAAAGCAGCTCGTGTAAACAGGCCTTATTTATATATTCGATCGGCTCTACCCTGGTCCCCCGGGCTGGACGCAGCTTCCCTAGAAGCTGGGCGCTCCCCACCTCCACTCAGCTTTCCAAAGGCCCGCAAGTCAAGTTCATACTTGGAAATCCAGCCCTGCCCGCGTCGCCAGCACAAAGCCCTCTTAAAATGAGGACTGTTCTGAAATGCTTATATCTCAGAGAGGATTTCTTTTTAGAAAGACCCAAACTTGTTCTGAAACGCTTAGCATCCCAACTGGGACTCAACACCCCGCTACCGTCAGCCTCAGCCCCTCGGCCACACCTGCGCCAGGGGAGAGCCGCGCTCGCGTTAAAGCCGGGACTCCGAGATGCGGAGAGGCACACTTTTCCAAGCGCGTTCCTCGGCGGCAGAGGCTGAGCACTAAGAAGCGAAGGCAGGGGACCGGGAGCGTCCAGGGAACGGGAGTGTCCACCTGTGCTTTCAGGCTGCGGGGAGGGAAGGGGCGGCCGGGTCCGGGCGCACTGCCGGGCCCCGGCGGAGCCACCGGGAGCCCTCGCGGCTCAGCAGCGCCCGCCGGATCGCGGAAGGCTCTTCTTACCTCTCGGGACTGGTGGGCGCAGCAGCCCGGGCCGGGGCGAGCGAGGCGACGAGAAGGGTGGCAGGAAGGAGGCCTCAGGGGCCGCGAGGCAGGGCGTCGAGCATCCCGCGTCCCAGGACTGCGCGCCCTGGACAGCAGCGCCGGGTTCCCGCAGCCCCGCCCGGGCCCGCCCCGAAGGCGCGAGGAGGGCGGCACCCGGAGGGCCGCACCCGGAGGGCGGGGGACCTTGGCGAGCGGCCACGTCTGCCCCCGCCCTCTCTGGGCTGCGCATCCTTTCCTGCCCGCGCCGGGCGAGCGCGCTGCTGGACGGGAAACCCGGCAGGAAACGCTCCTGGCCGGCCAGGGCCTGCGGGAAGCGGGTGCGGAGCCCCGAGCGCGCACACACCCGCAGCCCGCAGGCTGGACCTGGATTTTAAGGACAAGCCAGCAGTCTCCCACCAGTTCAAATTCAGTCACTTCCCCAGCGTCATTTTCTTCTGGGGTAACACAAAAGTCAGTCGTTGAAGTGCATAACTGGTGGGTTGTAAACTTGGTTTCCCAAATGTCATCGAAGAGTTTCAAAAGGAAGCAATTCAGGTAAAGTGCATCTTCGTTTTCTTAGCAGCCAGAAATGGTTGTTCAATAAATCAAAAAGAACATTTAAAAAACTCTAATCCGCAAGTGTTAAAGTTGTCTTCTTAAAAGAACACAAGAGGATGGAGTTCACCTTAAGAGCTGTCACTTCACCATTTGCTTTTCTGTTACACAAAATACACCACTTGACAGACAAAACTAACGTGTGGTAGTAGAAATCAGAGCACGGTGGTGGCCTCTGGGGAGCAGGTGATGGGAAAGAGGCACCAAGGACCTCTTGGGAACGACAGATATCTTCTATTGTTTGGTGTGCGATTTACATGGATTTTTTATGCATTTGTCAAAACTCATCCAACTTAAGATCTGTGCATTTCACTGTGTAAATTTTACCTCCATTTTTTTTTAATGTTTTAAAGATTTTTATTTTTCCTTTTTCTCCCCAAAGCCCCCCAGTACATAGTTGTGTATTTTTAGTTGTGGGTCCTTCTAGTTGTGGCATGTGGGACGCTGCCTCAGCATGGCTTGATGAGCGGTGCCATGTCCGTGCCCAGGATTCAAACTGGCGAAACCCTGGGCCACCGAAGCAGAGTGCACGAACTTAACCACTCTGCCACGGGGCCAGCCCCTACCTCAATTTTTAAAACAAAAAAATACAGCATTTGCAGGTCTTTGAATCTAACTTAATCTTTTAAAAGATGGCACAATTATTCAATTATCAGTTTACCAGAGGTACTAAACTTGCTAAGTATTTATCTTGTCAAATAACTAATTCTAGCAGTATTCATTTAATCTACCCAAAGTTTCAAAAGAGGCTTTAAAGTCATTATCCACTTTCACTACCAACAGAATTATCTAGTCCAATATCCATTCATCAGCTCAAATTGGGATTCCTTTTCAAATGCCACAGTCCCTGGCATTTTCAGTTTTAAAAGCAAAAGCTCAAGGCAAAGAGTGGGCTTTGGAGTTAGATACAGCTGAGATTAATTCCAGCCCTGCCTCTGTAACCTTGGGCAAATTACTTAATCCCTCCTTTCCTTCACTATAAAAGGCATATAATAATGGTTATATTGAAGTTTTCTGGTGACTGGGTGAAACAGTCAGAAAGCAACTTGCTCTGCGTTAATCTTTCAAAGACACTCTCTCCCCAGGACCTCAATCCAGGTACAAGTGGCTGGTTAACGTGCTTGGTCATTTCTTAAATAACAGCTTTATTGAGATGCTTGGTCATTGTTGCCTTCATTAGAATTCTCACCAAACTGTATTACTGTCTTTATTGGACAGTTAAAACAGTTTAATCTTTTCTAAAAGAAGGCACATAGACTTGAAGGGAAAAAAAAGCTTTCAAAAGGACAGCGGTATGTTCTTGTCAGTATTGAACTAAAGCTGGCTGTCTAGATATCCTGAATTCTCTTTATGGGTCAGTGACTGGTCTAATGATCTTGTGCAAATTGTGTGAAAATTGTTCACTATCTCAATAACATCCTTTATACAAATGGAGAGATCTTGTATTTCCCTAGATAATACCCTGAGAGAAAAGCTTTAACTGACTCCTGATTATCAGGGCACAAGGAAGGACACGAATTACCCAGTTTTCACACTGTAATAACAAGATCTTACATGTGTGTTAACCTGACTTTTCTGGAGTGCTTCCCACATCATGGATGTGGCCTGTGTCATGGAATTTGAATAAGATAGTGTATCTCAGACAGGCTGAGCCCTGACAAGTCTGGTTGAGAAGCCCCTTGGGAAGAAGGGTAAAGGACTGATTTAGGTTTGTGAGTCAACTCATGGCACATTATAATCCAAAATCGCTCCATTCAGTTAGTACTTAACCAGGATCTACCTTGTACAATCACTGACTTAGGAGTGGGAATTCAAAAGTTGTGTCATATGAAAGTCCTTGAACTCAAAGAAATCCAATTTCTCTATTTTATTACGGCATCAAGACAACAAATAGAGAGCAAGATAAAACACAGTCAAGTATATGAGACGGACAGTAACTCTTAGGGAGTTTAGAAATAGAGCTGTGTACTGGAAACAGATTTTTCTAGAGCAGGTGGGATTGAGCAAAGCATGATTTTGATTAGTGGGGGTAGGGGTGTGAGTGGGAAGAAGGAACGATGGGAAGTCTGGACAGACAAGGGGAAGCGTCCCAGCAACAGGAAGAGGCACACCTCACGCTGTTCCCGTGACCCAATGCCTGCCACCTACTGACCATCTCTTGGTCCTCGTGAGTTTAGTTTACCAAGCTCTTCCCCTCCCACGGGGCCTTCCCAGGTCCCTCCCTCAAAACGAAAAGCTCCTTCCTTGTCTTCCACAGCGTGGTACCTGTGCCCCTTTCATGGCATGGACTTCCTTCCATCTTCAATTAAGGTTGCTCACATGTCTCTTTGCCCAACCGGGCCACCCTCTTAAGGGCAGGGGCTGTATCTTATTCACTTTTGTATCCCCACCAATGGCCCACAAAGCTCCTCACACAAATTCAGTATGTATTAAAAAAAAATGTGTTTTAATTGAAGTGACTGGGAGATAAAAAGTAGGATAAAGTGGAGCCAAATTATAAATAGAAAGATACACCGGAGTTAATTCATTCAATAACTATTTATTGAGTCATACTGTGTGCCAGGCCCTGTTCTGGCCTCTGGGGATCTATCCATGAACAAACCAGAGAAACATCTCTGCCCTGTGAGCTTACACTCTAGAAAAATGGATGGGATCAGCAATAAATTTACATAAATTCAACCATCCTATTCAGGAAAAAAAAGGATCCATATTTAAATAGTTTATTGGTGCTGTAAAAGTCTACTGTTGATGTGTAGTTTGTATTATATATTGTACTTACTATATTCATAAACTATTCATCCTCATGTATCACACTACAGGGAATCTAATATAGAGAACTTTATTGGCAGTTTAAGAGATTCTCAAGGATCATTTTGAGCATGCTCGATTTCATCCTTAGGCAGTCTTTAGCACAGTCTTTGAAACCTAACTACCTTATAAGTTGTGACTCTACTGAAACAAAATGAAAACTCTGAGATTGTTGGGCAAAGAAGAACCAGTTTAAGTATTTGAGCATGAGAATGCTGACAATCACGTCTGGTCAGATTTGTCTGGTAACAGGGAATGAGAGACAGTACATTCACATGAACACACAAGGTCAATCAACAGTGGAATTCACATCAGGAATTAGAAGAAAACAGTTCATGAGCCATTTCCCATTCTTTTAAAACTAAAATAGTAAGAGCTTGAGGTCATAAATATTTATAATCAACTCTTGATTATAAAATCTAAACAAAAAAATTGTAACATACTGGCTTATTCTAACTAAAGGTTTATCATTTTCATATATTTTTCAAAGAGTATTTAAAAAGAACGCCAAGAAACATCGTTTTTAAATTTTGCAAAAACTTTACTCTATATACATTAATTCCAATCATTTAATCCTGAAAGCAATCTTCACTTGTACAATGTAAAAAAACTTTTGACAGTATGTGACTAGAAATATCCCATTACCATAAAGCTACAAACAGATTTATGCTCCTAAGAGCAAAGTTAGGGAAGCAAAAATAATAACCACACCAGTGATAAGCACCAAGACAGAACTTTTTTGCACTTAGGGCCTGATTGGCTCTATTTAAACAAAACCTCTACCAACAGAGGACCAAAATAACACCTTATTTGGCAAAAAAAAAAAAAAAGAGAGAGATAAAAATATACATACAGAGGTCTGGAAACAGTGGAGAATGCCCACTTAAAAAATTAAACAATGAAATTATTCATATTTGTTTTTTAGTTAATGTGACATTTGCAAAATATATTCATATGTCACTTTTCTTCTTTAGTTCGCCTTATACAATTCAGGTTGTGCCATGTTTGTTAATGTTGTCACACTACTGTAAATCAATATGGTGAACAATGGGAGTTTGCTGTAATGAATCCGAACCATGAGAGCTAGATCCAGGAGCCCAAACAACCTTAGTTGCAACTCATTAAGCAGTGAAACAGATTATTTATCTTTGTAATTTTTACAAGCCGTAGCCAGATATCATGTGTGTGTGCGTGCGTGTGCACGTGCAAGTATGCCAGAGCAGTGAGAGCACAACTCAGAAGGGAGTGACATAAACAGGCTCACACAAGGACCCAAAAGATTTGGGCAGCCGACACTGAATTTCCCCAAAACAAACCTGAAGCTGAGCAATGGGGGAATTCGGGGATCTGTCATCACAATATAGAATCAGTGACAGATTTGGAGAACAAAGACTAAGTAAGGCAGGATGCCTCAGCCACAACATTCCCATGACACTGGAGGACACAAAGCAGTGACAGCCACTCTTCAGGCAGGGATCAGGGACAGACTCTGCCTGCACTTGGAGGGATTCCCTGGGTCTGCGGCCGAGGGTTCCTGCAAAGGCAAAGGGTCCCCAAAGGGCATCTGCAGTAGCCTCAGGCAGTGGCCCTCCACCTCACTCAGTGAGAATGTCTTAGGGACCCCAGAGTGTGGCCCTGGGTATCCCCTCCTCCTGGTCTCAACCGTTCTCTGGATACAGATACTATCCCTTCCAGAGACTTGGTCAAAAACTATTGCTACCTTCCACTTCCAACTCAGTCTCAGGAAGAGGGTGTTCTCGTCCCCGTGGGGTCCCTGAGTTTGAGGTAATGCCGACATACTGTATGCTGTACCACAGTAACATATGAAGGCAGGCAAGTCCACTTGAAAACTCAAGCAATCTAAATTCAACATCAGCCAGTTTTTGTTACCTCGGTAATACTGTTTGGTGAGATAGTTTCTCCACACAACTTATGATGTGTGGGGTAAAGAAAAAAAATATTGCTAGAATGTGATAGAAATATTTTTAAAAGTTCAATGTTGAAACTCCTTAAGGGAAGGAAAAGGAGACATTTTACTTTTCCACTGTCTATGTTCCTGTCCTTGGCTTCGAGGTCAAAGAGCACCAAGGTTCCTGTTAAGCTAGTTCAAGCTTCTCCCAGCCCCTCCCCTGCACAACAATCCTGGGGAATTCCTGAGCGTCTGCTTCCCAAATTTGTAATCTTATCTCTGGGCATGTCTACACAGCTCTTTAATTCAGTTTCAAAATCCACAGTACTTTTTAAACAAAATGACATAGTTGCATTCTTTAAATGCCAGCTATGAAATCATCACTTAAAAAAAAGAAAGAAACTACTCAGATTATATATACGTAAGACAAATAAAATTCTCTCCCTTTTTAAGTGCTTTATTTGGTCTGCTGCAGACATGCGTATGGCTGCTTCCAAAGAAAAGCCCTTAGGAGGAGCTGCTGACAGCATTCCGCAGTTTGATATTTGTTCCAATGTTGTCAGGTTCTTAGACGACACCGTACATATGACTTGCTTCATGAAAACCCCCCAAAATGGGCACATTAGATACAGGAAAAAACCTTATTTATAATTCAGTGAATTTTTCTCACACCAAAATAACACTCTAACCTGTCCAAACATGCAACTTCTCCTTTTCTTCCCCCATGAACTAAATTCCTTTCCTTAAAAAATAGTCAGACTTGAGGATTGAGTGAAAAACTACCATATTTCAAGTTCAACTCTGAGGGTTCTTTACAACTGTAGCATGATTTCAAATTCACGTTGTCATTCATTTTTCTGTATTTTCCTATATTTATCCTAAATAACCTTCCTGGACCATTATATTTAGGGAGAAATTAAAAGGGTTTTATATTATACTGCAAAGTTCCTGTAAATGCTCAGTTTATCAGGGTTTACTCTGAGCTCAATGTCAGACAACCTCTACATGACGCAAAGATACAGACAAGAAGTATTTCAAATACAAAACCCTTAGCTCTGTGTCATAAATAAATTTGGGTAAAATCGCAAGCCTTCCGCGGAATCATCTCGGCAAAGATGGCCCATCTTCTCTGCAAGAAGCAACCTAGAAATCAAGAGGAAAAGCCACAATCATGTGTCTGTTCAGAAACACAAACTACAAGGTGTAATGAAGAGCAAGGACCTTACGTACCGTTCTTTGGCCAGGAGGACAGACATTCCTACGAGCTTGGCAAACTCTTCTGACGTTAGGGATCCCTTGTCTGAAACCTAACAGAAACACAGAGCAGAAAAATGTGATGGTGTGGACCGTCTAGGCGCCAACCTAAGGAGAGCGTCCACCAGTATACTCAGGAATAACGGACTGAATTTCCTACTAAATGTAAGAATATCCACTACAGAACCACCTCTTCTTCACTAATGTTTAATTCTGCAAAAGCTGAAGGACCCAGAACAAACAGAGAAGAGGTTAAAATATCACGAAGTGCATAGTAAAACAGTGCGGGAGTACAAAGGCGCTACAGTAAAGCTTAAAAAGAACTATTGGCTATTCTAAGAAGGAACATACGACAAATTCTAATTGAGTGCATATTACACGCTCCACTGAGGACCCTTATCTACAGATGTAGTTTAAAATATGTGGTAGAAATACCTATAGTCTTGGGATTTTCATCTAGCTTAAAATTAGAAGCATAATAAATATGAGTTATTCAAATTATACAGGCTCGCCGCAGAGGCTATGAAGGCAGTAATATTTCAAATATCCTAATGAGTAATATTAGCAGTTTGGCCAGCAAAAGCCATCTAAACTACAGTTGCTTTTCATATTTTTTGAAGCAATTATTTCACAAAACAACTTGTGATGTTTTATAATGCTGCTTATGTGGGTGTTACTGAAAGAAAAAGTTCAGTCATGGGTAACATTCTGATTAACAGAGTTAAGAACCTGTTCTCAACACTGGGCATCAAATGAAAAGAGAACGCCTCACTAATTCTATCTCCTTACTTACAAGACGTTACGAGTATCGGTAAGTTTCAAAAAGCTTTCAAAGTATAATTTTGATTACTATTTATTCATTAATGATAAACTGTTTTTAATTGGGTCTTCAAATGTTACTTTTTAGTAAAGTTAAATCCGAAAGGAAATCCTGTTTCTCAAGTTGCTAAGCATCGCGTCTTGGTAGCAAGCCCTAATAACCAGAGGAAGCCGGGTTCACATACTGTCTCCAAGGCTGAGGCCACCATTTCCTCTTCCTTGTGGGCCTGAAGCTCAATTACCATGACGCCGCTGTCGAAAACTCGGAGCCTACAAATCGCAGATGGGAGAACAAAGCCATGAATATCCGGGATTTTCAACCCCTGAGGAGGCGCAAGTATTTCTTGATATCTTTTATGCCCAGGTATGAGGGGAAGAATAACACAAAATAACCTTTAAAACATAACGACCACAAGCAACCATGGCATAACTAAAAAGCTCATGAATAAACAGGTAATAAAATTATGAACTATAATCCAGAGGCTTTTCTATAATCCAGAAATACGTATGGCTACTTTTTTTTAACCTGAGGATAAGGAAAATGTAATTCACAGCTCAATATTTGCACTTCTAAGCTTCCAGAAACTAACGCAAAATGTCTAGGGGAGGAGGCGCTGGTTACTCTGGCCTCATGGGAGGTGCCTACATTCTACTCTCACTGCCCTCAATCCACAGCCGTCAGACTACTAGCACCCGCAGGCCACGCCCAGCCCTAAGGATGGAGGCCAGAATGACAGAGATGCTTGTGGGCCCAGTGAATTCTGTTCACACGGAATGTAATTTCAAGAGGGGCGATATGGTGGCTGGCCCTGCAGGACGGCACCTGGCAGCGCTTGCCTGTCCACTCTGTGAGGAGCAGCGACTACAGCCAGCAAGGCCCCGCGGAGGACCTTTTACCTGAGAGGTAATTTCAGCGCTTCCAGCATCTTGCACGCATTCACTAAATCTTCTGGCGAGAGCAACTAATGGGGAAACAAATCCAGTTTACACTGAAAATTAATAGAGTGATGCTATATAATTATAATGACCACTGAAACAGAAGAGCAAACTTAAAGCATCGTTTATCAAGGATTTTAGGTAGCTTAATCACTACAAGGCAAAAAGGATTAACAAAGAAGCAGACTTCTACTCATTAAAGCAGTGCTATCCAACAGAAACAAAATGCAAGTCATAAATGTAATTTTTAATTTTCTAGTAGCCACATTAAAAAAATAAAAGGAAACAGGTGAAATTAGTTTTAATACGTACATTTTATTTAACCCAATAGGTCCAAAAATTCAACACATTATCAATACAAAAATTACTAATGAGATATTTAAGAATTCTTTATTCTGTACTAAATCTTGTAAAGTCAATGTATAATTTACACTTAGAGCACCTCTCAGTTTACATTAACTACACTTCAAGTTCACAGTGGCCACACGTGGCTAGCTAGCGGCTACCCTTCTGGACCACATGGCCTTAAAGACTCAGCCCATGTGGTGGCTGACAAGCACAGCTCTGAGTCACAAAGAATGGCTCCAGAGCCAGCCCAGCCTGGGTCCAAATAATTTGCCATGGTCAAATTATTTAATCTTTCTAAGCTTCAATTTCCTCTTCCCCAAGTTATCCCCCAGACAGGGACAGTAAAAGTAGGCCCCTCACTGAGTTATTGGGAGGCTAGATGAGGGAACCCTTGCAGAGTGCCTGGCGGATGGGGAACACTCACTGATGGCAGTTATGATGACTATTGAAATAAGAACAGAGCAGAGGCTTAGCTCATGGGGCAGGCTGAATGCTGGAGAGACAGGTGTGGGTCATTTGCATGGAGCTGACACCACAAAACTGATTTAGAGGGCACAACGGTGAGAACCCTGGAGGCCAAGGACATCTGGGTGTGAAGGGACAATGAGAGTTGAACAGCGGCTGCAGATTCAGAGCCAAAGAAGCAGGGCAGCTTTTTCTGTATCATTTACAGGCAATTGGTATCCAACCCAGTTAATTCAAACAGGTAACTATCACAGAGAAGGGGCATCACACTCAACCTTATTAATCACAGCAATACGAACACAGAACATTAGAGCTGAAAGGTATCTGTGCGTCCAAACCCTTATTTTAAAGGTAGAAAACCTGAGTCCAGAGAGGTTAAGTAAGCTACTCAAGGTCACTCAGCAAATCACTGGCAAAACCAGGAACAGAATCTACCTCCTAGACCCCAGGGCAGTATTCTATTCACTGCACCACACTGCTTCTCCAAATAGTTTTGATATTCACAACCCTTCCTCAAATTCTATTCACTATAGGGGAATTTGTACTATATTAAGAAAGTCTATAATTAGTTAAAAGAATATCTAAATATTCTATTCTTACTTCCATTCCTCGAGCTCGGTTTACTAAACAGTATACCTCTGTGAGTGACATTATTCCTCCTCGTCCCTGTTAAAAATGAAACAAAAGAAGTATTACGTTACACTTAGCACCAGTTGGCATTTAACAGAAATCACAATCAGAGTGAAATCAGAAATCATAAAATTTCTTAAGAAGCTTTTAAAAACTGTATTTACAAACAGGAAGACCTGTTCAGATACCCTGAGGCAATTCAAATTCAATACTTGGACTTGTCATTATTACTGTTTTAACATTTACTCAACGAAAAATGGGGCTCTCTTCTTTCATGTTTCAGAAAGTGTATTTAAATGTTTCAAGTTATTCCAACTAATAAATGAAAAAAATCATAGAATTAAATAGGAATATCACCATTTTACAACCCCTAATAAAGTAACAGATCTCCATAATGACTACCAATGGCTGCCAACATCACAAAAAAAGACGCTCAGACGTTATGCACCTCCTGATGCATGGTGCTGGTGACTGTGGCTGGTGGTACTAAACCCATAGGAGATGAGGTGAGTGCTTCCGCTTTTGGACTAATGTGCATTCATTCCTCCGTTTACATTTCCAGTATAGTCATTTTACCTACAACCCTCGAACTGCTGACGTGCACCGGCCTTATGCTCTCCTCTGGCACCATCACACCCTCATGCCGTCTGTTGCTGAGGTTGAGGTGGTCATCAGCTGACCTGGGAAATCTTTTTGCAATGGCAGCTTTTTGGTTAAAAATTTATCCTGGGTTTTCATCTGTGGCAGTTATATGCTCCACTGCTCCAGGTTGGATTTTGAGCATGTAGGCATAGCCTCAGAACCTAGTTTTATTTAAAGCTTAGTGGCAAATACACTGAAGTATTAATAGTGTATGTTTTTGGGTGATGGGACTATAGGTAATTTTTTCCTCCTCCATGGTTTTTGGTTTTGTTTTGTGTGTCACTGTGTTTCTTGTTCTGGCTGCTGTAACAAAATACCATTGACTGGGTGGCTTAAACAACACACATTTGTTACTCATACTTCTAGACGCTGGGAAGTCCAGTATCAAGGTGCTAGCTGGTTCCATGTCTGGGGGGGGCCCTCTTCCTGTTTTGCAGAGGGACCACTTTGCTGTGTCCTCACATGGCAGAGAGCGAGCACAGCCTAGCTCTCTGGTCTCTTATAAGGGCGCTAATCCCTTTGTGAGGACTCCACCCTCGTGACCTCATCTAAACCTAATTACCTCCTACAGGACCCTCCCCCCCCCCACAAAATGCCATCACATTGGGGTTAAAGGATTCAACAAAGGAATCTGGGGTGGGGGGCCCAACATTCAGTCCGTAGCGTTGTGACTGATAAAGGAGCATGGATCCTGCAGTCAGGCAGACCTGGGTTCGAATCCTATCATTGCCACTTAGCAGCTGTGTGACTTTGGGCACAACATGTATCATGTCTAAGTGTCGTTTTCTCCGTGTGGCAGTTGGGGTCTTGCTGTTCGCCTCACCGAGTTGCAGATCCTTCAATGAAACAACACATGCACGTTCCTGGTGGGCGCTCAGGAAGTGTTTCTCTCCCTTCATCTGCCCTCTCCTTTACCACTGAGTTTCAGCGCAGTGAGTGCTGCATGAATGAACGGCTGGACAGGTAACTGGTCTCCTGTGCTGTGTCCTTTCAGTGACCTGCATAATGCGGCTGCTGGTTCCTTCGCCTCCGCGTTTGCTGCCCTGGTGCTCTGCCCCACTGAGCTTGTGAAGTGCCGGCTACAGACCATGTACGAAACACAGATGTCGGGGAAGATAGCCAAAAGCCAGAAGTAAGCACCGCTTGGGCACAAACATTAGGTCTCGAGCATGTATTGAGTATTTTAAAAAATATATTGTACTAAAATTAAGTGACAGATATAGAAACAGATGTGTCTAATCCAAAATACTGTTTCTAGAACTTCTACCAATCAGAATAATTTTCTGAACGGACTATTTGTGGTGGTCGGACCCACCCCCCAGGCCACAAAACATCATAGACAGGTGTTTAATACCCCAGAAGTGATGAAGCCAGGAGCTTCTACCCCTTTTGACCGGTTGAGGGCATAAGGCATGATCCCCAGCTGTTTTTGGAGGCACATGGCGGACAGCTTTGGAACTGTGTGTGAGAACTGAGCCTTCATAAGGGCCGCTTTGGTTCTGAGATGAATATTTGATGCCCTTTCCCAGGTTTCACGTAGATGTTCAGGCTGATCACTTCAGATCCCAGCGGTAACTTTCTTTACGCCCCTCCCTAATCCTTCAAGCGGACCTGCAAAGGGCGCCAGTTCTGGGAACACTGAGCAGGACCGTTGTGAGCATAGCTGCCCTTCAGATCAAATTCCTCTCCAGCTCAGTCTTGAAAGATCCTAGTTACCCTGTGAAGGTGTATATGTCACGTAATATGATTTATTTGAATTGTAAAGCAATTTATTATCCTGATTAATCTCAAAACTTGCTTATTTATCTTCACATCTGGCTGACTGCAGTTCTGGGGGTGAATATTGCTGTGGTTAACTCAGACCCTGTCAATCCACTGGGGAAAATTGGTAGATAAATTGACCATTTTCAGAGTTACCAGTCCCCTTGCAGCAGCGAGGCTGGGGTTTGTAATAGAGCCCAATTTCCTGCACCCTTGGGATTCTTTGCAACCAATTTGAATCTATTATTCATAGCCCAGAGTCCAAAACTGTGAGTCTTTAAGACTTTTTATTGAGATAGTATGTGTACACAGTAACGCGAACACACACAGAAATCGTAAGTGTGAAATGAACATGCCTTTGTAACCAGTGCCCAAGAAGTAGGACGTTAATAGCCCCCAGAAAGTTGCCCTCATGCCCCTTGAAGTGGTTTAAGGTATTTTTAAGGAAAATAGTTAGGTCCAAAGGACTTAGGCAGATGGACAGCTTGCGTGAAAGTAAGTACTGGCTGACTGTATTTTGGGCATAGCAGTGGCCACGCAGGGGTGTAGAGTAGCTTGGGGTTAAGACTTGGATGGGAAGGTAGGCTGGCCGTGTCGAGTTGGGTTACTTTGTTACGTTCACATCCGAGGATGAGAGCAGCGTTGCAGGAAGGACCTGGCTGATGGATAATACCCGATGAAGCCTTCTGAAGTCCGAGGAAGGAAGATAATCATCAAAAGCAGGTGGCCTTTATTACCTCTGGGCTTGGTCCTTCATTGGTCCAAACTGAGTCACCTGCTCTCTGAGAACAAAGTGAGGAGTGAGGGGTCCGCCAGGCTGCTGAGTGTGCGGGTTCTGCGCTCTTCCTGCCACGGCGCACGTACTCGGGAAGAGGAGTCTAGATGGACGGGGTGCTGTGTTCCGGCTGCTGCAGGACTCGGATCTGCTTAATTAGAAAGCCTTGCACCCCTACCTCTCTAAGAACTAAGTCCTGGTGCTTCTTGCCTTACAGGAGCTGTAGCTCCATTCTTAGAATTTCTTTTGTCTTGCCTTAAAGTAATGTTTAATGTTACTTGCTCGTTTCCCTGCACTGACACAGAAAAAGACAAACCCTAAACACCTGAACCAATTTTCTCAGAACACAGCAGATCAAAAGAAAGGTTGGGGAGATAGAAATCGAGGGAGGTAAGGGACTGGGCAAATAGGATACCGTTTTATTCTTGCTGAGTTTGGACAACTCCTTATTGTAATTTCGCTTATTCTGTATTGAAAAATTGGATGTTAGCTTTTTTACATCTTTGATAATATGCCTTCTAGAAATGTGTGCTTCCATTTTAATGAGATTTCTTTACCCTGGAGTAGTTCAGGTGACAAAGGTTGTTATAAAATAGCTGTATCTGAGCTTCCCTGAGATTTCCTTCCCACAGCGGCCTTTTAGAATTCTGGTTCTCTGTTTACAGATTCAGCTGCTTCGCCTGCTGTAACTGTCTCTCTGTGTCTCCTCCCAGTACAGTTTGGTCTGTCATGAAGAGTATCCTTAGGAAGGATGGCCCCTTGGGCTTCTACCATGGACTCTCGAGCACTTTACTTCGAGAAGTACCGGGCTATTTCTTCTTCTTTGGTGGCTATGAACTGAGCCGATCGTTTTTTGCATCTGGGAGATCAAAAGATGAACTAGGTAAATGTATTTGCGTGGACGGCAGGTGGGTTGATGGTGTCCGCTTCCCGACTCTATGGTTGCTGCGGATTCCGTGCACTCTGCGCCGCCTTGTAGGGGATCCACCTGGCACTGGGGAGATTCTAAATCACAGAAAGTAACAGGGCCGAATGATTTCTAGCATCTTCTTCTGGGCTTCATAATTTCCTCAGGACAGGGGCTGGAGCAGCACATCCCAAACTTCTTCCCTAGAATAACATTTGTGAATTTCTTCTGGATCTATTTTCAGGAAGAAGAAATATAGAAATTACTTTTCCTGTGGGAAATTACCTATAAGTCAGCTTGCAATAAACTTAGAACTTGGTAATAAGTCTTGATAGTGTTTTGAGAGCAGTGAAAAGTGTAGTTCTTTCTAGTTTGTTCTGTTTAGCTGCTGGATACAACCATATCAATGTTTGAATCACATGGGTGATAACTTTTTTCTTGAACACCTCCCTTCATGGTTGGTGGACTTATTCTGGGGTTGGTCAAGCTCCCAGGCTTAACTGTCTTGTTTAATAAGACAACTTTGGTTTTTCATGGTAAAGGAAGAATCAGGGCTGTGGGGCATTAAGATAGTTAAGAGAAGGCTGATAAATGCCTCACCCTGCATTTCAGTGGCCTCTATTCTCATTCCTCCTGTAAGGCGTTGCCATGCTGCTGGGGGCCTGCTGATTCTAGGGGCCAGCCCTCCAAGGATGGCACAGGATGGCCACAGTGCCACAGTGATCAGCCTCAACATGACCCTCGCTCGGGCTTCTCGTCCTGGCATGATGAAGGGTAGACGCAGGCCACCAACCGGAACCTTATGCTCTTAGAGCTTCGACAGTCTCCTCAGGGAATTGTGTTTGCAGCGTTTTTGTTTGTACCTACCTCCGGCCACTGCCATTGGCCTCTGGAAATATCACATCAGCTGCCCTTGAGACAAAATACTGTTTGCTGATTTTCTTCTCTAGGCCCTGTCCCTTTGATGTTAAGTGGTGGCGTTGGTGGAATCTGCCTCTGGCTTGCTGTATACCCAGTGGATTGTATAAAATCCAGAATTCAAGTTCTTTCCATGTCGGGGAAACAGGCAGGATTTCTCGGAACCTTTATAACTGTTGTGAGAAATGAAGGTGAGTCTGGTAATGGCAGAAACAGGAGGTATGTTTAGAGGGGCTGGTCATTTCGGTGCTAGTCTCATTGAGGTGGTCAGGTGTGTAATTGCTTTCTTCCCCCGCCGCATATCCCTTTTCTAGTACTGTATATTAATCCACATTTGTGGATTTCTGTTTCCAACCCCCTGTCTTTAGTTTAGTTAGTTAGTTAGTTTAGTTAGTTTCATTACTCTCAAGAAAATTTAAAGTTCTTATTCCTAACCCCTGGCCCGGGTACCTGTCAGGATTCTTTGTTCTCAATAGCCTGGAGGGAATTGTTAACTAGGGGCTTTGTCTAAGGGAATAGGTGTTTTGAAGTTAGCACCACTTGTTTTACATAATGTATTATCAGAAAATGATCTCTAAGAACCACGAAGGGATTTAAAAGAATGTACAACATCCTTAATGCTAAGACTTCTGGAATTAGAAATGCACTAAGCAACTTCTGAAGGTAATTTGCTATCAATTTTTAGAGTTAAGCAGGAGGATAAAGATTTCCCAGTTAATGTTTGTTTAAAGCCAGTTTTATGCAACTAGTGAGTAAAGTTCTGTCCTTCCAGCATCCACTGTACGTCTTAAACCTTGGGATGTGAATGTCCCTGTCTTGATTTTAAGAGAGAGAGCAGGGGCCAGCTCCGTGGCTGAGTGATTAAGTTCGCGCATTCCGCTGTGGCGGCCCAGGGTTCGGATCCTGGGTGCGGACATGTCACCGCTCGTCAAGCCATGTTGAGGTGGCGTCCCACATCCCACAACTAGAAGGACCTGCAACTAAGATATACAACTATGTACAGGGGGGGTTTGGGGAAATAAAGCAGAGAAAGAAAAAAAAAGCACCATAACAATATGCAGAAATTGTTTCGTTTGTATCCCAAATAGAGTGCAGACATCTTGTACATTACTGATAGTAACCCCTCTTTGAATTTGCGTAACACTTTATGGTTTTACAAAGTACTCACACCTCAATTATCTAACTAGTTCTTCATAACTACCTTGGGCAGTGCTAATGCTAGAAACAGGTCTCTGACTTCAGTGCCGGTGCTCTTTCTGCTGGCCCAATGCCTCGTGGCCCTCACCCCCCAGGAGAAGCTGCAAGGCTGCTGCCTCCTGTGGCTCTGTGGTTGCCTTCTGTCTGCCCACGTGAGGCCTCAGCTCTACCCAATCCATTTACCAGAAGTTAACCAGGTGTGGAATTGCTATATGTTACCTAAGCATCAACCAGCTTTGCTGGGAGACCTGACACTTGTCCTGTTTCTGTTAGTTGATTTGTTTCCGTCAGTCCAGGGAAACCGGGAAATAAGTCTTTCCATCACTTGTTGGTTTTTAGTGCTATTGGCTGGATTTCTAAGTGTAAAAATATCTATGCTTTGCAGCTTTGTGGGGTGGCTCCAAGGAGGGGAGTCTCAGTCTTCCATCACCTTTTATCTTCTAGGAATAATGGCCTTGTATTCTGGACTGAAACCTTCTATGATCCGAGCGTTCCCTGCCAACGGGGCACTATTTTTGGCCTATGAATACAGCAGAAAGTTGATGATGAGCCAGTTTGAAGCTTACTGACGTGTTCTGGCGAACCTAGATCCAAATAGGCGTTTGAGGACTGCAGTTCATCTCAGGGTTTCATGGAGTACAAGACCAATGTGGAATTATTTTGATTTTGTGGGAAATTTGTTTTTGTCTTCTCTTCTTCTGCTTTAAATCTTCAGCTTTATGGAAGGACCTCTATTTTGCATCATGTAATTTCTGCTCATAATTGTATTGAAATAGAAAAGTTACTGCTCTTGTCCTTGGTGGGACTTTCAGGGCGAGCTGCTGGCCGTCTGTACCGAATCTGAAAGGCTAAATATAGTTATATCAGGGCTTTTGCGTAACCCTGTATGTGTACATGCAGTCTGGATGGCTATGTGTTGTGAGTGAAGCACACTTTGTTCCATGTTTGATCTCAAATCTCAGCAGGAAAACCTAGAGGCGTAAACCACGTTTCATAAAGATGGTTATAAGTGATGGCTTAAGCCATCCTATATGTAGGGTCTCTTTTAAAATCTGCTTAGCACCTATACTATACTAAGTGGTTAAAGTTTTTAAAAAGTTTTCCTGTGGTGCTTGAAAACTAAAATATCCATCTGTGTTTTAAAGAGGAGACCATACCTGCATACTGGTGTGGCTTCCATGTTCTTGATTTAAGTTTCAGAGTAGGCATCCTGGATTTTCCCAGGATGCTCTACTGTTAAAATAGTGCCATTCATTTTCTAGGTGGAATCATATTCTACACTCTGATGTCTTGTTGGGTTTGGCCTAGAGCATCAGGCCTTCGGGCAACAGCACGCCCTCCCCTGTGCCAACTTCCCTTCTCCTCTCCCAAAGAGCTTCCTGTCTGCTGGGCTTTAGGTTGAGGAAGGGGCTGAAGGGAGGGAGCTGTGCTGCTGTGCTTTGTGAAGTCAGCTTGTGGCTGACAACAGCCCTTAGCTTCTGTCTTGCTCCTGGTCTGGGTGGGATTCCAGAGTATTGTGTTGGACCATCTATGGGCTGTTGATCTACTTTGAGCCTCTCACTCATTACCTGCACCAATTGGAAACCCATCCAGGGAGCAGAGCGCCAAAGCCAAGAGAAGCCCTCGTTCCCTGTCTGGTGACTGAGTGATGGGGCTCATGGGTGGAGTCCTCCCATCTCGGACAGAACTAGACACAGTGTAGTGTTTGCACTCCACTGTGAGTAATGTCTGGGCTGACCCATTCTAACATGTCTCAGGATCCATACTGCTTGCCTTGCTTTTACAGTTTCGGAGCCTTTCACATTTGGTACTGGCAGTCAGTGAATTTTAATGATGACCATGTGGGGGTGTGACTTTATAAAGCAAGGAAACAGGAAAAGTCGTTTTGTTAAACTCTGCCATGTATGTGTACTAACCACAACAAAAACCCCAGTTCATCCGATCCCCAGACTTGGGGATGGGCAGCTGCTCCTTGGCCACCTGGTGTAAGAGAGTCCTCCTCGGCACCACTAAAGCAAGCTGCCTCACTCCGTGCCGCTCCAAGACCAGCAAGGGCTCTCGCAGTAAAAAGTGTTCTTAAGCAGCCTGTGAGACTGAAAGCAGGCAGCCTGACAATGTTAATAGTAGTCCATACCAGGTGTGTCTGTCCCTGTTGGCAGAATGTAAATAATTTTTCTACCTTGCTTTTCTCTCCGTACTTAAATGGTCAGTAGCTACTGAGGGGTGCCTCATCTCAGCAGTCTTGGCTTGAAGCGAAGTAGAAAATGGGACTGGCTTCCAGCAGGAAGTGAAGTGCTTCAGAGTCTGTGGTCCCCCAGCCCGGCGCCTGTGGGTCATCTGGGGGTTAGCCCTGTCGGCAGCAGACCCTCTCATGTTGTCCTTTAAGGATTGAACTAAGTGTCTTCAGTAGAAGCCGTCTGAGGCAAGGAAGAGTGAGTGGGAGTAAGGAATGGAAACCAAAGTCAGGAGAATTTTTTTTTCATTCTGTTTGCTTAATTCATGGTTCAGTATTTGGGTACAATTTGTACCATTTCAGATTTGTACTCCAGACAAAAATATAGTAACTTGAAATATTGTGTTTAAAGAAATTCTATTGTTCTATCATCATTAAATTATTTACCTAATATTTGAGCATATGATGAGTTGTTTTGTTTAAGTACTTTATATCCATGCAAAGAGCTAAGTGACGGTGATGTTTGAGGTGTATTTAGTAATATTCCGAGGTGGTGGTTTTCTTGCAACAAGCATTGGTTTTTGTCAGCAAGATTCCTGATGTAAAATTATTTCACTGTAGGTAAATGGACCAAAATACACACTTTTTATATACACTGGCGGTATGAAACTTGGCTCTCTGGAATCACTCCCCCTGCACCAGGCTGTGGATGGGACGGGACTGATTTGGCAGGATGCCATTCTATCTTTTAAAATAGTTAAACTTCTTGCTATTAAGTTTTGGATAATTCTATTTCAGATTAGTAAATTCTGTTTAAGAAAACCAGTATTATTCTGATGTATTATGATGGAAGTTTCTTGCATTGGTCAAAGAACGCTTCACAGTGGGTTTGAGGAAAGCAATACCCAAGAGGCCCTAAACCAGTTCTTGTTAGGTGAGCAAAAGCAGGGGAGTGTGGTGACTCAGAATTGCCAGAAATCTTGATGCATTTTGGAGGATTAGGGGAGAGAAACCCCAACTGTAGTCCCCTTTATTTCTAAAAGCCAGGTTCTTAAAAACTGCGCTTTCCTTCCCTTGTTGTTGGCAGTATTGAGAAAGGTGACTGGCTCGGTTGAAGAGTGAGATCGCAGTTTTTCCCCATTCCCCTAAGCCCGCCGCCGCCTCTGCCCTCCGTGGGTTGTTGCTCCAGGAATTTTAAAGGAAACCGTACAACGTATTCTGCCACAACACGTTTCTGTCACACAAATACAGGGAATAAAGTAGTCATAACGTGGAAGGAACTTGAAAGCATGTTCCTCCAAGACCTCTTCCTCCAAGGGGAGCCTGATTAGGGGAGTAAAATGACAACTTCTGTCAGAAAAGCAGACAGCCTTCAGCTAGGCTGCTGCACCGGTAGCTGGGACCCTTTGTGGGCTATTTTGAGGGGAAAAAAGAGCACCATAACCAGGCAGCCTGCCAGGATTGCACGGCTTTCTGTGCCACCATGATGCCCAGCGGCTCAGAGTTCTACTCCCATCTGTGCCGCTCTGCCACCCACCAGCCCTTCTCTAAAGTACGGCTCTAGGTCCCCTTTAAAAAAGATACCTACGATGGCAACTGCCAGATAGTCTGAGCTGCCAACCTGGGTGGTGAGTGGTTAGCATGCCGGTTACGAAGTTGCTTAGTTGGAGTGGTCTGTCCCAAACCCTATTTTTTCCCCACGAACTTGTTTTTCTTTTTTTTTTAGTGTGCTTTTTGCCGAGCACAAGGTTTTCAGGAATGAGTACACTGTTTTAGCAGAGGCACCGGTTCTTATCAGTTGCTACCTCTCACTTCTTGATAAATTCAACTTGGTCTAGACTGTTGAGAGCCTTGCCAATAAAAGGAAAATCACTCAAGGATAATTTAAATAAAGCCAAAATAGAACTGTTTTCAAGGACAATTATGGCCCTGAGATAAAGTTGCAGTGAAGGTACTTAGAATAAAATAGCACCCAGTACCAATGAGAATATGATTTCCGGTGGACACAGGGCTAGCGTGTGTTTATGACAGAAAGGTGACCTTTCCTCGCAGTTCCACATCACCCGAGTGAAGTCGGCTGTGAGTAGGGGTGGGTTGTAAAATAATCTAGATTTGCCCAGGCAAATATTTCCTTCGGCTTCACTTATGATGTTACACAAAAGCAAAAGTTACTGAGATTCTTTATCCTTCATGTTTACCAAGATTCTGTTAGCCTCCCCGATGTCTGCGCCTGTAGAATAAAGGAAGCTCGTCACACCGTGCGGTGCTTGGGGCAAGAGAGAAGTGTGTGTTGGGGGAGGGGGACTGCCTGTGGAATGGTTCTTGGGGTTTGAAACAGTCTTTGCTGCCAATGTGATGTTTGCTAACAGACAGTTTGTAAATCAAGTGGAGGAAGAAAATAGGGATTGCCTTTCTAATAAACCTGAAATTACAAATGTGAAAGCAGGGAATACATACTTGTTCAAAAATATATAAGTAAATGAAATAAACCCACAGTATTGGGGAGAATCGCATTTTTAAAAATCTCGATTATTTTGATATGAAAGTTTTATTTCAAAGTTCTTAAAAGTGGTAACTTTTAATGTTCCTGTTAGTGCTGTTGAGTCAATTCTGACTCCCAGCAACCCTGTGGACAGCAGAGCAGAACCCTGCCCGGTCTTTTTGTACCATCCTCTCGCCTTCCAGCGCTCTATCAGACAATTCTCCGCTGCTCTTCACAGGGTTTTCATGGCCAATTTTTTTGGAAGTGGGTGGCCAGGCCCTTCTTTCTAGTCTGTCTTAGTCTGGAGTCTCTGCTGAAACCTGTCCTCCATGGGTGACCCTTCTGGTATTTGAAAAACTGGTGGCACAGCTTTCAGCATCACAGCAACATGCAGCTGCCACAGTATGACAACCGACAGATGGGGTGGTGTGGTTCCCTGACCAGGAAACGAACTCAGGCTGCAGTGGTGAGCACGCTGAATCTTAACCACTAACCCCCAGGGCTGGCGAGTGTTCCTGTGTACTGTGTTCCAAATTTATCTCAATACAGATGAAAACTATGTGTGAAGTATATTCCTTCAAAGAAGAAAAAAAAACTGCCACTGACATTTTACCTTTTATATTTGTAATAGATTTCTTAACACACGTACATATATGTAAATAAAAGTACACTGTCAAAGAGACAGGTTTTTAAGATGTCAACGTGCAGTAGGGATTGAAAAGACGTGATTCTATCCTGGAAAGGACACTGTGCTCAGTCAGACGTTAGTTCTGGCTTTAAAATATATCTCGACTGCAAACTTTGGACCGTAAATTTTCCATGTCTTCTGTTTATGGGGATTATCCAGTTCGCTTCTTGAAAGATAAAGCCTAGAATAGAAAAAAAATCATTACGTTTAATTTTGGGCTAAGAGGAAAGCCATGCAGCCGGGCCCGCTTGTTAGAGCTTTAGAAGAGACCTGGCCACCGTTAGGCTCAGCCCCTTCTCAGAGCCCGTCCTCCCACCTTCTCTAGGGAGACGCAAAGTATCTTAATCCTCAGTAACACAGCAGTAACAACATGTCGTCGATTCTTTTAACATTGCCTGTAATGGAGTTAATGACATCTGGGTTTAATAAAATAAGTTTCTATATGTGACAAATCAGCCAGAGAGACTCGATGTGTATTAAAACCCAGTAATAAAATACTGAGTGTCTTTTAAATGATGAAGCTGGCATTTTCAGCTGATTAAGAATCTTGTAACTAATAAAAACAGCTTTGCTAGGTAGTATGGAAATTTAAATGTCAAATCTTTAGAAACACATAAGTGAGGAGAAAAGTCATCTTTTTTTTGCCTCTCCTATATGATTATGGTGTTTTAAAGGAAAAAACTGTTCTTAGCAAGAACCACTTTTCAGGAGTAGCATCAAGTGACGTTCTGCCCAGATGTCTATATGAGGGACTTTGTTCCTGTTAGGAATCAAAGTTTATTGTTTGCAAACATCTAGGGAAAAAATTGCTAGAAATTTTCCATTAAATCCAAAGTTCAGTCTATCAGAACCCATTAAATGTGTGTCGTTGTAAGTGTGTAGGCTGGATGTTCAGTTCAGTGTTGCCTCACTGGACTTGTGTGATTAGATGTAGTTCAGGGTTGAAGGAAAGGCTAGGCTTGCATGTAGTGAGAACTATCAATTCATGCCACGTACAGTCACAACCACTTCTTCAAAACTCACCTGCACCATGTTTTGAATATTACTTTCCTTTTGTATTTCATGGTATGGTGATACCAATGATCTGAAATTTTCAGCACCACAAAACATACTCCTTAAAGTGAAGAACTTATAGACTCAGGAATGAGTTTCCAGATATGGTAGAAGATTCTTTGGAATAATAATCTTCAAATCAATTAATTTTTAGAAAAGCTTTCCCAATTTAGTTATTAGAAAATCATTTTAAATGGGAGACTATTAATGATTTTTTTTTAGCTGTCTTTATGGTACTTATTGTGTCTTATAACTTCTGCCATTGATATAAATGAGTCAATCAGCTTTTAAACTAGCTGAAGCCTTGCTAGGTGATGCCTTCTTTTGGAAGAGAATTTGGTGGTGGCCGGTCATCAGTAAATCAACACATACTGAGGACCTGCCATATTCGAGGTACTGAGCAGACTCATATTAAACTTCCATGGGAGGGATTTACCACCACACCCGAGATCTGATTATAATACATTTTAACTTATAATGCAGTCCTATGGTATAGACCTTGAGGATGATGCAACAGGGGGTCTCAAGAATAACCATATTTTTTAAATACTCAGATTAAGATGAGTAAGGCAATGAAGAGTGGTGACTAGAGGACTTTTTGGTTTCTATAAATTGAGCTTATGGTAATCAGCAAAAGACTTGCCATTTCACCTTACACATACATTGAAGATGAAGCCATTTCTACTGGATTATATCATAGCCATACCTGTTTTTCATGAATGATGTATGAAACCAGAAGAAAAACGGGCATTTGTCATAGTACTTAGGAATATTCTAAAAAGACATGGTTTAAAAATAAAAGGTTATTTTTCATAGTAAAATTGATACCAAGAACTAATCATTCCAAAGTGATTAAAATTCCTTCCTTTATTCTTGTTTATCAAACAATTGTAGCCATTAAATATGCAGCACTTACAGTCTTTAACATTACACTTAACACACAAAGGAGAAGGCTTTAAGAGACGGCTCTTTTTTTTTTTTTTTTTGAGGAAGATCAGCCCTGAGCTAACATCCGCCACCAATCCTCCTCTTTTTGCTGAGGAAGACTGGCCCTGAGCTAACATCTGTGCCCATCTTCCTCTACTTTAGATGCGGGACCCCTACCACAGCATGGCTTGTCAAGCGGTGCCATGTCCGCACCCGGGATCCGAACCGGTGAACCCTGGGCCGTCCAAGCAGAATGTACGAACTTAACTGCTGTGCCACTGGGCCGGCCCGAGACTGCTGTTCTTTTGCTGTTTCTACCAAAAATTTCAAGGAAATCTATTTTTTCTGTGATAGGTATTTATAAATGTAGACAGTGGTCTTTTAATCTGGTTTAGATAGTGCTAAACAGAATCTACTAAGGATCTATGATTATTTATGCCCAAATATATTGTCCATTTCTACAAGGAGCAGCTGCATTGGATAATTAACCGTCATTATTGATGATGCTAAAAATACCTAAATTTTTTGAAAGTGCTTTCATCTCATGGCCCTGGAAAATCACAAAGGCCAGGTATTACTAATGTCCCCTGGGTCAATGCCGTTACACCAGTGCTTCTGCTTGGTGTAGAGACCACTGATAGAGAATCCAAACTGGTCCATTATTCAAGGGGTAACCATCCACTGTGGGAACAATCCAGGTCACTTGCTTCAACATATTTACCATTTCAGTACTTAACAGATTCTCTCCCAACAGGGAGCAAGCAGCAGCTGAAGGAAGGCACAGGAAATAAGTTTTAAATTGATCAGCATATTTACTTATTGGCAGTTCTCTTTGGTGATTTAATAGGAAGATGAAACTACTGAGGCTTAGAAATTTGTTATATACAGAATAATACACATTTTTTTTGAGGAAGATTAGCTCTGAGCTAACATCTACTGCCAATCCTCCTCTTTTTGCTGAGGAACTGGCCCTGAGCTAACATCCGTGCCCATCTTCCTCTACTTTATATGTGGGACGGCTGCCACAACAGGGCTTGCTGAGCGGTGCCATGTCCGCACCCAGAATCCGACGGTGAACACCGGGCCGCCGAAGCAGAACGAGCGAACTTAACTGCTGCACCACCAGGCTGGCCCTACTCACACATTTTATGACTATCAATATAAACTATATACGTGATATTCAGAGTAATGACAATGGCAGACGTTCAGTTTTTCATAAAGTAAATATTAGATTAAAACTACCATTTACAATGTATTATAAATCAATTCAGAGGAAAATAAAATCTCCCTCACTTTAAAGTATTTTGTAAATTATGGGGAGTGAAGAATTTTTTTTTTTTTTAGTTTGGCACAAGCTAGTGTTATTTTTTTATTTTTTTAATTTTTATTTTTTTCGGATGTACATCATATTTCAAATTCTGTATACATTACATCATGTTCACCACCCGAACACTAATTATAGTGCATCCCCTTGGGGAGTGATGTATTTTAAAGATACAAAACAAAAATGTGATCACTGCTATAGAGTAAAACATACCTTTGTTGTTTTAACATCTTGGTTTTTGTATTTTTTTCTTATTTGAAAGTTAATCCATGCAAATTGTATAGAATTTAGAAAAAACAAATGAGCAAGAGAATTTTAAAATTACATATGCTTTTCTTTTAAAAAAAGATTATAGATCTGACTTGTTGCTTTTCTTTTCTCCCTCTCCCTGGCTAGGGATTGACATCTCCTATCATCTCCCTTATTGGGAATTGTAGCAAAGGAAATCCCAAACCAGAATCAAAGACCAGACAAGAATAATGGCATAGGTTGTTTCTTGATTACTCACGGAGGAAGAGAAAAATTGCACTTTCACGTCGTCATACAGAGGTGGACAGTTAACTGGAGTAATTATCACTCTGTCTGTTTCCACATCATGATGTATCTGTGAATGAATACATGGAGTTCAGAACTATAAACCTAGCTAATAATGAGATAATGAGTAGAACAGCGAAGTTCACATTCACTTATTGAGGCTTCCTATATTTATTGAGTACTCTTGGTCTCATAGCCCAATCACATGTATATCTACACGTTAATCATTATTTCTATAAAGTTGCAATACTGTTGTTTACATTTTTGAAAGGCCAACATATCTGAGGGTTATGGTGGGGCACTGTTGAAAAGCAAGTATTCAATTTTCTATTAGAGGTTTACCCAGTAAACTTTACTGTTGAATGTGTGTCACTCAATTTTCATATATTAGGAACATGCTAAGAAGCTCACTTTTAAAGTTGATATTCACATTCAAAAAGCAATGCATAATTGGTCACGTTCTATCCAAAATGTTGTGATTGCTGATGGGATCATAGGCCTTGTTCCTAGCAGACTGCTGGATGGAGTGGCCAAAGATATGTCAAGTTTCTGGAATGAGCAACTTTGAAGCTATTCTGAATATTTCTGTTATTGCTTCATCCTTGTATGATAGTGGCACCACAGTGAGAAAGGTCTATACTAGACCTTGTGAAAAATACAGAAGAAGGTGCAGACTCAGTTGATGCTTCAGGGAGCTATACACATAAGGAACAATAGTAGCATGGCATATAATGACGTGTCAAGTTGTATGATGAAGACTGAGTGTGCTGTTGTGTGCTTCAGGGGAGGTTAACCAGAGGTATAGAATGAGAAAGCTTCACTAAGGGGGTAGAAATTGAGTTGGGCGTGGAAGGACTTGTATAAATGAAGAAGAGCATTGAAAAGATAATCCAGTTCAGGCAGGAGGCAGCTGGGGGTGGGGGATGGGGCCAGAAAGGGGAAGGGGGAGGAAAGACCAACAAAAATATGAATCAGACATTATTGTGTTCCAAAGGCCAAAGGGGACCCAGTCTACTTGGAGTGGAGACTGCAGGTCAAGTTATGATGGAAATAAGCTCAGGTATGATAGGGCTGTATCTTGAGAGTTGAAGAGCCAGGGAAATAAGAAGGAAGTTGTTGAAGAATATGGTGGGGCATTTCCTTTGTGACAAAGTGGCCTGATAATTATCACATATAACATTTATTTAGTGATTAATAGCTCACAAAGCAACTTCAACTATATTATGTAATTTAATCCTCACAACACTTGAGATGTAATCTTTATTTTACAGATAAGAATACTGAGCCAAATATAGTAACTGGCTTTGACCATGGGCACGCAGTTTGTCTTCTGCTCTACCTATAAGCTTTTCACAATGAGAGCAGTATTTCAGGATGCATATTGCAGGATCCTATATACTGCATTATAAGGAGAAAGAAAAGGTAAGGAGATGATTGTAGAAATCTAGGCGTGAGCAAATGAGGTCCTAGACTAGGTGGTAGCAATGGGAACAGAAAGGAAGGGAGAGAGTGAAGAGAGATTTCAAAGGTATAATCAGCGGGAATTGGTGACTAACTGAATATAGGGGGCCAAGGCAAAGAGAGAACCAGAGATAATACCAAATTTGAAGGCCTGAGCGAGAGAATGCTGGTGTCATTTGCAGAAGCAGAGGAAAAGCTCATTTGATAAATACATATTGACAAATGTGTTTGAATTGTTAGGGCAGAGACTGTCCATGTTGTAGCTCCAGTATCTATCACACAGTGGGTGCTCATAAATATATTGAGTGAATGAAAGAAAAAAATTATAGTTTAAGCCAGGGGGATGGATGAACAGAACCAACAATAGAGTATGTGTGGAGAGAAGAGCAGAAAGCCAAGGATCAGGCCTCGGTGAGTGCCCTCAGTTGGGAGGGGGGCACAAAAAGAAGGGAAAGGAGTGCTGTTGGAGAGGTAATAGTAGAACTAGAGACAAAAACCTGAGAATTTTAAAAGTTAATTTTTCTTAGACCCATTAAGGAAGCTTGCTTATTGCTTCAGAAAAGGTCCATAGTCTTAGGCATTTCTCCAACATGTAAGAAAACATTGACTACCAGCTCCCATTGCTTTAGGTAAAGAGATTCCTCTTGCATTGTTTCTCACAGAGCAGTTCCATGGGACATCTGAGTTAGAATGACTTGGGACATCACTAAGTCTAGAGATTCCTGGGCCCCATTCCAAATTTCCTGAATTATACTTTTGGGGTGCAACCTAGGAATCTGCATCTTACAAGCTCCTAGGTGATTTTCATGCACACTAAAATTTCACAATCAGTGCCATCCAATAAAAGGACCATGAGGCAGCATCCCACAAAGCACAACCAGAAGAATCTACAACTAGAATATACACCTACGTACCGGCAGGGGGTGGGGGAGAGGCCTTTGGGGAGAAGAAGAAGAAAAAACAAATAAGATTGGCAACAGATATTAACTCAGGTGCGAATCTTAAAAAAAAAAAAAAACCAAAAGGATTCCTTTAAAAAGAAAAAATACTCTGGTAGATTCCTGGGAAACTGCTTGACATTTATGGAAAAATGAAAGACAATGCAACACTCTGAACTGAAAATATATTCTGGAAAATGCCCTGAAAAAACTAGTTTGAACAGTGAGTTTAATTTAGCTCTGACTAGGGACACTCAGTCGGATGGTAACCAGAAAGCAACTTGGCCTCTCTTTGTGGTGAGCACTGGTCTGGGGAGGTCAAGATGCTGATTTGACATTGAGATTGAGACAAATACCAGAATTTTCAGTTCATGTGCTTTCTCTTACCCTACAGTTCTTGGAAGCAGCACAGACAAAGACAATCCTTTTACGCATTATTATTTGTACTTTCAGATCACGTCCATTTCCATTTCCAACACCTGAATGAAATTAAAAAGTTAGGCTGGTTAGAGCAAAGATCAAAATGTCTCCCCAATTAAAATTATGGATTAAAACGAGAAAAGATTATCCCAGCTAACAACGTGTCAATATAGAAACATTTGGGACATGCATAGATTTTGTCTTTGAAGGACAAGGCTTTAAGCCCAAATCTGTCTCCTAAAGCAGACATTATAAGGCTGGAGAAAAATAAAAAGTCATATAGGTCAGCTTCTAAGACTTAGAATCTCATCTTTTCATCTTTCTAAGAAAAAAAAATAGAAAAGGTGACTTGCAACCTTCCTTGTTAATGTGTTTCTTTCTTCAGACTTCTAATCATGATGTTTCTTAACAAATTTAAGTCCAGTTCTTAGCGCAGTCTCTGAAAATATCGAATAGCTGTATCCAAACATTTCTGCGGTGCTCAGGATGTATTTACAGACAGATGGTTTCTTGCTCCTTTTTCAATTCCAATGGCCCACTTCCCTTAGCATTTCCTCCAAGGGCTGGTTTCTCAAGCCTCCAATTAATTTTTATTGTTTTCCTTTCAACCCTGCATATTTCACTTAAATATGCATGGAACTAAAGGTACAAAACTAAAACAAATATTCAAATAAAGTCATATAGTAATCATTCTTTTTTTTTTTTTCCAAGGAAGATTAGCCCTGAGCTAACTACTGCCAGTCCTCCTCTTTTTTGCTGAGGAACGCTGGTCCTGAGCTAACATGCATGCCCATCTTCCTCTACTTTATATGTGGGACGCCTACCACAGCATGGCGTGCCAAGCGGTGCCATGTCCACACCCAGGATCCGAACCGGCGAACCCTGGGCCGCTAAGAAGCGGAACATGTGCACTTAACTGCTGCGCCACCAGGCCCCCCCATATACTAATCATTCTTGATTGTTCATCTTATATTATGTTTGTGTTGCTTTCTCTAATACCGTATTATTTTTTTTCATGTTTTTTTATAGCCTTTTTTTTTTTTTTAAGATTTTATTTTTTTCCTTTTTCTCCCCAAAGCCCCCCGGTACATAGTTGTATATTCTTTGTTGTGGGTCCTTCTAGTTGTGGCATGTGGGACGCCGCCTCAGCGTGGTTTGATGAGCAGTGCCATGTCCATGCCCAGGATTCAGACCAACGAAACCCTGGGCCGCCTGCAGCGGAGCATGCGAAGTTAACCACCCGGCCACGGGGCCAGCCCCAAATACCGTATTATTGATTTGTCATTAGGAATCATGGTTTCTTTGCCTCAGCTCCCTCTGTCCTATTCCAGTTGCAAATCTTCTTCCTACTGATGTCTACCAGAGATCAGTAAAATGTAGAACTAAACTAAGTCAAATGCTTATCACATGACAAGAAAAGGGCATTGATTTATAAGCTTAAATTAATTCTCACACCTTTAAAATTTTTTAAATAATTGAAGTATACTTACATGACTTAAAAATAAAAGGTAAAACAGATGAAGTGAAAAGTCTCTGTCTCACCCATCTTCCTGTTTAGTTCTCCAGCCCCAAATAGATAATCGCTACTATTAGTTTCTTGCTTTTCATGCATACATAATCAAATATGAATATATATTCTCCCAGAGAATTTTATATGTGTACACACACACAAATATGAATCCACATTACTGCCCCCTTTTGTCTTACAGAAATTGTTGCATACCATAGTACTGTCCTGTACCTTGCATTTTTTTAACACACATTAAAAATTTTATTTAACTCCTTAATTAATAAGGAACCAGTAAAATGTTACAGCTGGTTCAAAGTACTGCACATTTATAGGCAAATAAGGAATGATGAATTTACAGATATAAAACTGTCAACAATCAATCACTTTTCACTGAACACAACTAATTTGCGTTTCTATGTACAAAAATTATTTGCATTATTATCAGTTTTCTACAACTTACAGAGTTGTAGAATAGCTTAAAGACCATGAGAGGTGGAGGGAACCACGGAAGGGCACCCTAGACAAGATACTGCCTGTTTCAAAGTCTTCCACACTTTTTCCTGACAGTCTCCCATCCCCTTTCTGTTGTGATCAAAACAATCTGAAAGGAAGATTATTATTCCAAAAGAAGGCTGGTGTCATTAGGTTTGGCCTGATGATTTACATGGTGCAGCAAGAATTTTAACTTCCCATAGAGGCCTTCTTAAGTTGGCCCCACAAGCCTAGACCCACATTGTACTGAACAGCTGCTATGGTCACAACTTTCTATCTGGAAGTCTTCATGAGGAATCTCAAATTGGACTTTTAAAATCCTCTATTTTATGTTAGCCCGAGATTAGGAAACCAAATGCATGAAATTCTCCATTTTTCACCTGCAGTACTTAAAAATTTGGGTTAGTTCCTCTGTTCACCACATCTGCACCTTATGGTTTTACTAAATGTCTCCACAGAGTTTAAATAAAATTCAAGATATTAAGAGAGAGGTCACAGTCTTAGGATACAATATCAGACTGGAACAACATATGAAATTCTAGAACTTATTAAAAACATTTCTAAGCTTAGGATTTTGAGAAACTAATCTTATTCTCATTGTTCATATTAGAGAAATGCATTAAAACTCCATTAAACTAGGAGGCCGCCCCGTGGCCGGGCAGTTCAGTCCGCGCGCTCCGCTGCCGCGGCCCAGGGTTTCGCTGGTTCAGATCCTGGGTGTGGACATGGCACTGCTCGTCAGGCCACGTTGAGGCGGCGTCCCACATGCCACAACTAGAAGGATGTGCAACGAAGATATATAGCTGTCTACCGGGGGGATTGGGGAAGATAAAGCAGAAAAAAAAAAAAAAAAGATTGGCAACAGCTCAGGTGCCGATCTTTAAAAAAAACTCCATTAGACTAAATGCCTGTTTGCCTGTTTTGAATAGTTTAATACTCACAGAAGTTTGTATAGATACTGTTATTCCCATTGTTAACAAAGAGGAAACTGAGGCAGAGTGTGCACTCAGGTACCATACAGGCTCTCACACCATCCAGTTGGTCTATAGTTGGGTTTAAATTTCTTAGAGGAAGAAACTGCTCCAACAGCCAACTGTGTTGCCTCTCACTCTGTGGAATAAAGCAGCCTTGCAGTCTAGTGTGCAGGGCCCCACTGAGTGTGGGAAGGAAGGGGAGCAAAGCGCTTCTGACCTCTACTGGGCAGCCTCCTGCTAGAACAGGCTATGTTTCTAGGCTTTGCCTGCATGATGCTTGCTTGAAAATCTAGACCAAAATTTCCCACAGAAACAATGCTACTAGGTTGAAGTTGGTTTCAGAAGCCAGAAACCTACATAATCTGTTTGTGGTAATCCACCAAAATTCCTCACCACCACCTCTTGGTGATGGTGATATGGGTGGGTGTGTGTGCATGGAGGAGGTATGTAAATAATTTGAAAAAAGCATTTTATATTTTAACAACTGTAATCTATCTTTTCAACTATGTAGTTTATATATATTTATTTAAAGATTCTTTTATCTGTAAATGATTGGATGAAATGTTAAAAAAAATAAATATCTAGATCTTACTTTGTGTGACTCTTCAGAAGGCTGAAAACACTAGGCTGTCTGGGTGGATACCAATGCTCTGGCACCATTCCACCCATGAGAGGTCCAGCACTCAGCACCTCCTCATGGTCTACAATCTGGCTGTTGCTTTAGGGATCAGAAGCCTCACCCCCTGCTGCACCTCTGGCAGTGAGAGTGAGGCCCTATCCCCTTTCTGCTGAGACATCCCTGCCTTCCCACCTCCTGGAGGTGAGCTGTGCAGGAAAGAGAGGTGAGTGATGGAGAAATAGAGACATGGGACTTGAGGCCAGTTCCTCTCCCTTCCTTCCTTTCTGTTCTTTCTCAAGTTCCAGAGATGGACGATCTGACCAATTTTCCTGCCTCCCTGGGCACTGGTGGATCCCAGTCTCTCTCCATCATTCTTGAAGCAGGCAAACATCAATTCTTTTGAAGCTTATAAGGATTTTTACTCCTGGTAATAATCAGTAACAGTTGGGGCGTTGAAAGACACCCCATACAGCCCAGGTTTCTCTCAACCCTTTCCAGGCTCATGTGGATTCAGGTAGGGAAGATCTAAGCACTGTCCCCTCAAGAAGCTTTCCCTGACCCCCAGGCTGGGTGGGGCCCAGACTCTGTGTGCTCCCAACACTGTGGTCAGCTCTTTATCTTCGTACTCATTCCGCCCCTCTGCTAACCACCCAGCGACTCCTTAAGGGCAGAGAAACACTAGCATGGGGCTGGCCCAAAGCAGGTATTCGGTAGTTATTTGTAAAAAGAATTTGTGGCAACAAAATTCATTTGCTGTTTGGGCATTTAAGACATCTTGATGGAGCTGCTGAGAGTGAGGGGGCTACAGGTGGAGGAGGGAGGGCAAAAGGAGAGACCAGGGTGGTGAGAAAACAAAGGGTCTCTGAAAGGAGTAGGTGAGAAAATGGTAGAGATGCTGCTGCCAAGACCACCCCTGAACTAGAGGTGGGTATGAGAGAGAAGTGGTCTCCAGGGCTCACAGGCCCTTCCTCTCTTCTGCATCAGAGGTTGCACTCTGAAAAGTCCACCTGGGCTGAGACCAGAGCAGCAATAAGAACAAGAGAAAAGGGAAGGGGATGGACCCCCCAAAGTGGTGATGGGAGAGGAACGGAGAAGATGTCTAAGGGTTGCTAATATGACCACAGCACTGCTAGGCCAATAGGAAATTCCAGGGGGAGGGGTTCATATGTGAGGATACATAAAAAGACAACTGTGAGTTGGGATTGTCTGTTTTATATAACCATAAGGGAAACTCTCTCGAATAGTAAGAACACTGGCCTTCCTGCCCAATTTTCCAATTATACTAAAGCACTTACCATGAATTGAATGAACAATAATTTTTTTTATCATAAGTATCCTTCTTGGAGGAAGATTCATATTGTAGATATTTTTCACAGCTGCAAAGTATCCAACATACCTATTCTGCAAAACAACAGAAGCCTCAGTTTAAGTGGAGATGAAAAGTCTAAAGTCAGCATTCCTGATTTTTTTTCTATACATAGAACTTGTTAAGGAGAGTAATTAATTAAGGAAACATTTATTGGATGACATTATATGAATCTACATACATGCCATTATAGGCGTTTTTATATATGTTGCCTCACGACTGAATATCTACCTTAAAAAAAGATACTGAACTAAGTGCTGTGGGGAAGGAACAAGAAAGGAGCCAGGTGTTGCTTATAGGCTGCTATGACTGAGAGGTTGACCAACCAGAACCAACAAAGCAGTTTCAACAACATTACAGTGAGATGCAGCTAACTGCAACTGTGAAAAAGGTCGATCCAAGGGTAGAAGCTTGACTGTGACGGAGTTAAAGGAAGGCTTGTGGTTTGGTGGAGAGTCGCCTCCTAGGCATGAGAGAACGGCAGATGTGAAAACTCAAGAGGAAGACTTCTCTAGGCCAGTGGTAGATACATATTCTTCTCTCGTTCCTTCACTTTGCATTTCCCCAATTCTATTTTCAAGGAAGCCCTGTCCTTTTTAGTCTAGTTCTTCTCCTGTGGCAGGCTGCTCACAAGGGCTCTCTCCTTGAATCTTTCTTCAAGAAGCTGAAGAGTTCAGGTACTGAATCAACTGGACTTAAAAGTTCACGGACTCTTCTGCACCCAATGAGAAGTGTTAAATTAACTGCCATACTTTGCATTGGAAAGGGCCAGTCAAGGGAAGCGCTCTTGCAATTTCTTAACTCAGAGGTGGATGAAATGTAGTCTGTAGAATGGCCCACAATGCAGGGTCAGAATTTGATGGTATCTCAGAATTACCTCCCCACATGGAGGGAACTCTGTCCTGGGGCTTTGCCAACACAGCTCGGAAACCTGGGGCCGGGTCCTTGTATTGCTCTCCCAGTGAATCAGAAAAGATTCAGTTGTAGCCTAGGGAGTGCCAGTTCTGGACCAAAGTTAGAGAAACTGTGCATGACTACAGAAGAAATGGGGAAGGGAATCTGTACAGCGAGAGTCCTTGAAGGAGTTACATCTAGCGTCCCCTTGGCTTCTGCCACTAGATTCTTGATCTTTCATTAAAGGATGTAACCCATCATGGCCCTAAAGCTGCTCTTACTCTCACTCTTCCTTCTCCTTCAGCCTAAAACAACAGGGTTTGTAACAGAAGTTAATAAGACAAGCATCTATTTAGTAAGCATTCACTACAAACAAAGGAGATACTATAAGAGGTGCTTTGGGATGCCAAGGTTGGGAAGATGGGTAAGACATGGGCCTTGTCTGCAAAAGGGGCAGAGAAGTCGCCACTTCAAATAGCTAGAGAATAATATAAAGTCACTTAGTCCCTAAAAGAAACACAAAGGGATATAAAAACTGAAAAAGCAAGAGACTACATCAGGCTGGGAAGAGAAAAGGACTCCAGGAAAAAGGGTCCACATGAGCAACAGCATGTGGGTATAAAGTGGTACCAGGCTGAGAAACAGCAAATGGTCCAAACGTGTTAGAGCGTAGGACATGTGAATGTACGTTATGGAAGAAATGGTTGGAAAAATAAGATCTTGATGCCAGATTAAAATGTTTATATTTGTTGCCCTTGGCAGAGGGGAGCCATTATGGATTTTGAGCATGGAAATGTCATGATTAGAGCTGGGCTTCAGTAAGTTCAAGTATTACTTTTAGCCTATAGCTTATTACTATCTTTTTTTTTCTTGGGTGTGGCAGAAAAGTATCAGCGGATAAGGCTGAGTTCTTTTGCCCCAAACTAAACTTCTAGAGCCAGCAGTTACTAAATTTCCAGAGCCAGCTAACAAGGCCAAGGTTATCCATTCAGCTCCCATCACTTCATTCAAAGAAAACTTTCTTTCACAGCCGCATCCACATCTACTTAACAATTGCCAACCAACTCTCACTTCGGTTTGAGAGGCAATATAGAAAAGGCAAAAACAGATGAGATGCTGTGCAGAGGATGGGAAATAATGGGCTTCAGAGTCTGACAGATCTAGACTTGAGTTCTTGGTTCAAAAAAATTTCACTGAACTTCAATGTTCTAATCTGTAAAATGGGAATCACAATGGTGCCCTCTCATGGAGTTATTGAGAGTATTAAAGGAGATAATGAATACAAAGCACTTAGCCTGGTTCAACAAAGTCTAGTATGTTGTAAACTCTATAGGATAAATGTCCAAGTTCCTTCAATAAACAAAGTACAAGGAATAAAGAAGAGAGATGGAAAACCTATAAACTAAAAGAGACTTAACAGACAAAGAAACCAAATGAAATGTGTGGCCCTTGTTTAGACCCTGATTGAAACAAACTAAATTTAAAAAAAGATTTAAAGATAATTGTGGAAATTTAAACATGGAGTAGACATTTGAAATTATTAAGATATTATTAAGGTATAATATTCTTAGATATGATAAATGGTTTTAAGGGTTTTTTAAAGAGTCTTTATGTTAGATGTCACACTAAAATATTTGTGGGATAAAATGATCTGATGTCTGGGATTTCCTTCAAAATAATCCAGGTATAGAGAAAGGATGGAGAGTGAGTGTGTGTGTGTGCACGCGTGCGAGGAGAATGGGGAGAGAATGGATGAAACATGGTTGGCTATATGATGAAATGATTGTTGAAGTGGTGAGGTGACTGTAAGGAATTTATTATATGATTGTCTTGACTTTTTGTGTGTGTGTGAGTAAGTTTCACCCTGAGCTAACATCCATTGCCAATCTTGCTCTTTTTTTTTGCTTGAGGAAGATTGTCCCTGAGCTAACATCTGTGCCAATCACCCTCTACTTTGTATGTGGGATGCCTCCAAAGCATGGCTGATGAATGGAGTAGGTCTGCACCTGGGATCTGAACCTGCAAACCCTGGGCTGCAGAAACAGAATGTGTGGAACTTTAATCACTTGGCCATAGGCTGGCCCTGTCTTGACTTCTTATATTTGAAAAAGTCCACAATAAAATGTTTTCAAAAGGAAAAAATAGGGTAATAGCATATATTTCACATGGGTTGTCTGAATATTAAATGAGCTAATATATGTAAAAGTACAATAGTGTCTGGTATATAATGGGTTTTTGAAAAATGTTAATTTCCTCTTTTCTCTCTCTTTAAAAACACAGCCTCCCCATCTCTCTTTCTCTCTCTCTCTCTCTCACACACACACATGTGTGCACATACACACTTGTGATGTTCTGCAAGGGCTGAATTGTCCCAGTAGGGGTTTGTGAAAGACTCAGTTCCTTTCTGCAGGGAAATAAAAGGCTGATGTCTTTAGATATTTTCAGAGGTCTGGAACCTTAGAATTGGACCTTCCTACTTTGGGAGGGGAATCAACTCCTGAATTCTGTAAACAATAACCAATATAAAATGGAAAGCAGGATGCTCTGGGGAGAACTCAGTGCTTGCAAAGCACAGGCATGCCATAGGCATGGCTCTCGGGCCCTGGGAAGGATCCAGGCCTGTCACGGGGCACCCAAGTGCTGCTACCTGATCACCAAAGGAGAAAAGTCTAAATGAAACTAAGTAATAGGCACCAATCTTAACCAAATTCCCCAAAGAACCCACCTTTTTTTAAAAAGAAACTTACCTGGGAAGGAGTTTCTACTCCCTGAAATTTAGAGCTGCTGGTTTTATCTGTTCGTCGTTCTCCAAAATAATAAAGGCTCTCCTATAGAAAAGGGGACAATCCAATCATGGCTCATTTTCACTTTCCTTTCCTATATAAGGTATTCTTAAAGTTTCCAAGGCACATTATTTCCTTAAATCAGTGGTCTTTGGGCAGAGGCTATCCAATATAACAAAACTAAGAAGGCAACATGAAGGTCTGCTCTCATCCAAAGGTTGATAAAGACATGGAGTTTCAGAGTTGGAAAGACCTTAGAGATCATCTGGTCCTTCTTCCTACCTTTCCATTTTACAAATGGGGAAGATTGAGACCAAAAGAAAACCAAGTGACCTGTCGTGGAGACGTATGCAGCCAGTTGAGAGAGCACAGGCCCAGAGCATAGGTCTCTGGCTCTCAGTCTAGGGCTCTGGGTCAATGGCTTTTGATCTTTTTATTTTTTTATTTATTTTATTTATTTTTTTTTGAGGAAGATTAGCCCTGAGCTAACTACTGCCAGTCCTCCTCTTTTTGCTGAGGAAGACTGGCCCTGAGCTCACATCTGGGCCCATCTTCCTCTACTTTATATGTGGGACGCCTACCACAACATGGCTTGCCAAACGGTGCCATGTCCGCAGCTGGGATCCGAACCGGCAAACTCCGGGCCGCCAAAGTGGAATGTGCACACTTAACTGCTGTGCCACCGGGCCGGCCCTGATCTTTTTATTTTTAAAGCTACAATCTATATTAATAAACCTAGGACACACACACACACACCCCTGAAACAAAAGTTTCACAAAATAATACTACCATTTGACATTTTCTATTTAATCTATTTTATTTTATTAAAAAACATGCTGGTCACAACCCAATAAGTTGATTTGCAACTCACTGATAGATCATGATCCGTAGTTTGAAAAACACTGTCCTAGAACATCCATTTTATAATTTGTGTGTCTCAAATTAGAAAAAAAGAAGATGGTGGAATTAGAGTGCTGGGCATTGTGCATAACCCACAGCTCCTCTTATCTGGACTGGCGGCCAGACGAGGAGCAGAGCTGCTGAGAGTGTGTCCTTTAAGTGGTAACCTCTCAGCAAGATCATGGCAGAAAAAAGACTGACGACCCTACTTAAAGACGTAGAAACAGCCCACTCTGTCTTCTCACAAATTTCTAGAGGGCACAGACCCCACATATACTGAGTACGCAAAGATAATAAGTATTCGGGCAAGACTTTGCTCTGAGTTGAAAAATGATACCGTCTATCTTCCTAGCACTTCTGAGGATGTTTAAGGTCCTTTGGAGAATTTACCTCATCAATCTTGGTACTATTCTTATGAGGAAGGAAGAATTCTGCAGTTGGTGGGAGTAACAGCAGATCTGGGACTAGGGGAGGTGAGTAAAACCTCTAGATTGCTGAGTATTTGTACAATTGCATAACTTGGACCTTACTCATCTCATCTCAATCCTGCCCCTATTGAGTCCTGTTTCTATTTAAAATGTTGCTATTGTATACATCATGGAGTTTTTGCATTAATTTTTATTTTTGAAAGTATTGAATTAGAATATTATTTATCTTAATTACTAAAATTTTTGGCATTCCCTTAATTTTTGTGCCCAAGGTGAGTATGTCACTGACATCACCCTCATCTTGGCCCAGAGTAAGAGGTACCTAGGTTAGTTACTAACTAGAGCAAGTTAAACAAGGATGTATTAAAACCAACCTTTCTAATAATCACCTCTCCAATTACATTTTCATAAGTGCCATGACTCAAAGGATCATCTTAACATCCTACCAGTAAGGTTTCAGAACTAGCGAATTCAATCAGCACAGGACAGAGTTGATAGTAACATCTTTCATACCTCTGCAGTTACAAATATTTCACAGGCAATCAGGCAGGCACAAACCATAGTACCAGTCCGTCCTGGAAAAGAAAACAGTTCGTGAACCAATGTTCATGGTAATACTTGGTATAAAAATACTCTTAGAAATATCCTAAGAGTTCATTTTGGATTGATTTTCTTTCACTCTGAAAGTGCCTGTTCAAAATATTTCAATTCAGAAATAGCCAAAGCTGTTTCACTGCTCAGAGGTTCCACCTGGAATTCTGCCCTAACTCTGTGCATGAATGCACATGGGCACGCCTATACCGTTCTTGAGTTACTACTGCTGGGGGCTGCAGTAATAGGCAGAAGCAATCAGCTCTGCTCTAGGACTCCAAAGCTAAAGAGCTGCTTACCAATTAAGACCTAATTACATACCCTGTTTTTCTAACTAAAAGTACCTATAAAAGATAAAACATGGTCAGAACCCAAAACACTATCGAGTATTTGAATACCCTTTACTCCTTACATTTTCATTAGAGTTTTTAAGTGTGTTACAAAACATATATGAAAGTAAAAAGAGTAGTATAATGAACCCCCATATACCTGTTTCCCAGATTCTATAATTATCATGTTATATTGCTGTACTTGTTTAATTTCTCTTCCTTCTTCCTTCCTTTCTTCCCTCTCTCCCTCTTTCTCTCTCTTTCCTCTATAGCATTGTAAAGTAAACCCTTGATTTCATGTCATTTCATTCTCGAAGTCTCTTATGTTTTATTCCAATTGATATTTTTGTCCTGCCATACAAAATCTGAGTTTAAAAAACATGTTACTTTTATTTTTACGATGATCTGTAGCTTTTGTCTTAGCCAGTATATGCTGAACTTATTTTATGTAATTCCAAACTTACTCTTCTAACTTGAGATGCACTCTATTTTCTAGTCCTTTTTTGTTTGTTTGTTTAATGGACTACTAAACTTATTTTGCAACCCATAGTTTGAAAAACACTATTCTAAGCCAAGTGCTTCCAAAGAGGACTTTGTACCACCGTCTGCTATTACAAATAAAAGCTTCTTGCTAAAGGAAGCTACTGACCATTAACAACCTGGCTCTCAGTTGTATAGACTGTTAACATTTCAATTTTCAAGGACATTTCTGGTCTCTATAACTCTGATATTTTCCCATTTGAAGAAAACTTTTGCAGATTCATGTCCTTGTGACTGTAGATAAGTACAAGCACAGACAAAGTAGATGCTCTCTCATCCAGTCAAGTCGTGTACAGCGGGGAATCGTAAAAATGATACATACTTGCCTCCAATATTTTATTTTAACTTAAAACATAAATGTACATTCATTCACTAAACTTCTGATATTGGACGAAGGTTTTAACATTTTGAGTGCCCCCAACTGGAGTTTTTTCTTGGAAAGGTCAGACTCATGGTATAAACCATTGCCTCATCCATATTTCTAGTTTCAGATTCCTCCGAGCAATCTAGGTGCAGGATCCTTCTAGATTTTACTACTGGAATTTTTCTCCCAATGTTTTACATTAGTCGTACTTGCATTTAATTCAGCTGCAATTTTGGTTGTAGGCAGTCAGCTTCATTGAATCTTCTTGAAACATTCAACTTAGGTTTCATAAAATTGTAACTCTTTCTGTTCACTCTGACATTTTACAGATCCACATAATATTTGATTATTTGACATAAGTATAATAACAAGTAGAACTGGCAGACACTGGTGGAAGCAGAAACACATAGGCATACTAAAAAGAAGCATACTAGCTACAAGTTTTCAACATGCCAATGGACACCAATAGGTGTGTTTATGGAGGGAATGGAGAACATGAAATAATCCACCAAGTTGGTCAGATGGAAGTCATAAGAGAGCTTTTGTTATCCTGAAGTCGGCAAAAGCATCTTGCACCTCTAAATATAATACAATTTTTGGTTTTCATAATGATAACAACTAACATTTGGGTAATGCTTTACAGATCTCATATAATCTTTACAACACCTCAGTGAGGTAAACAACCTGGCATAAAGAAACTGAGAAACTGAGGTTCTGTAAGTTTAAGAAACTTTCACATAGTCAAATAGCTAGATACCTTAATGCCAGCTTATATGACCTTTTGCAACAATCCTTAAACTTTATTCTTTCTCAAGTGGTGTCCATCACCCTTCCTCACAATGCAGATCTTATATTTCAAGTTCTTGAATCTATAACCAGAGCACTGAGGTGATTTTCCAGACACCAAGAGTGGTAGCTCTATGTATTATGTATATATGTATGTATGTATGTACGTGTGTGTGTGTGTGTGTATCCCTTAGAGTTGTTTAAAGCATTTAACATGTAACTGAAGCAATTTCTCATTCAAGATTTTCAGACCAAAATAGCCTTTTGTCAGTTTGACTGCCTTGCTTGATACAATGAATGTCTCAAATGAAAATGTACTTTGTAGCATCCATTAAAAAAGACTTTGAAAGAGCTAGAGACGCTTAAACATTCACTCCTATTATTTAAATAAAAATATGTTCATTGTATATCTACTAGAAAAAGACTCAGGAAAGATAAGTCTGCTGCTAAAAACTGATAGCATACCAGTTGAAGGATAACAATAATGGCCAATATTATCAAGCCATTGATACTTCTTTCAGATAGATAATTTTCACATTTCATTTAATCTCTAAAATAGGACCATGAGGTTGGAACTGTCATCATCCACATTAGAAAACTATTAGAAAACTAAAGCATGGAGAATTTAAGTAATTTACTCAATGCCGCAAAATTCTTTAACGGCATAGTTGGGATTTAAACCTAGATCTTTTATTTCAAAGCCTGTGCTTTTAATCATTATGTTTTGATAACTGCAACTTTTCAATTTCTTTTCTTTTTTTTTTTAGTCTCTCAACCGGGAAAAAAAATCCAATTGAAAAGGATAGACTAAACATTGGTAAAAGACATGTATAAAAGATAGCTGATGAAGCTGTGAGAGAGTTCTCAGTTAATCTAGTCCTTGGGCCCAGTGGAATTATTTTCCAGAAAACTTAGAATTCCTGACTGGACAAACTTGCAAAAGAGATTCCTCAGCATCCCTGGATATTCCTTATGGTGGAGAGCAGGAGAGGTGTGGATAGCCTAGAGCTGATTCATTTCCTGCTTTGCAAATCAGGAGGTAGTGCATTTCCCAAATTGTAAGCCAGTAACCTTGGTGTTAATTTAGGGAGAAATTTTAACACAAATATACTTAAATGGATTTGTTGCATACACATAAAGAAAAGCTATGATCACTCAAGCCCAATGTGAATTTTCCAAGTTCTGGTGGATTTATTTCACTGATACTCTCTTGATACTCTTTATACCCACTTTTCCCTACACATCTGTACGCTCACAGTACTCCTTGTGTGACATCTCTGCTCAAATGTCTTTGTATTGGTAAGACCTTCCTTGACCATCTACATATCAGTTAGCAACCTCTCTCCCATTACATATTCTCCTTATTTTTATTTTTTCAATTGCACGTGTCACCATCTAATACACATATTTTCTCTGTAAACAATAGACTGTGGTCTCCATGGGAGATGTGCATGTATCTGCTTTGTACACTGTCACATAAATGCATCTAGACAGGATCTGCTGTTCAAGGCATGAATGAATATATTTGCTCTTTCAATTTATCTTGTCATCCAGTCCCATGGCCACTCATTTTTCTCATTTTGTTTTCACTTCCTCATCCACCTAGAAGTATGATGGACAATTTCACTGTTGGTTTTACCAATACTAAATAACAGTGCCAGTAACATTGCCATTCTTGCTTCTGGTCCTTTTGCTGTGCCCATTCTGTAAAAACCTAATACTGGGTCCATTTGGGCACCCACTTCCTCCATTCCTACACCAGAAATGTAGAGACAACAGAGATGCAGAAACACCAGAGATACAGAGAACCGCTGGAGAAAAATCACACAACTTTTCACGTTGGTAATAATGTCAATTAATGGTCTGACACTTAAGCTAGACCCTCACTGCAGCCAAAACACTTCTCAATGGTGCTAGTCAGTTCTTTTTCTTGGTTCCCTTAGAATTTGGTTGAAATTTTCCCTACATTCCTTAGGTCGCCAACCCAATTGCCTTCCCACTGACTCTGAGTTTGTGTCTTCATTTCTTTCTTCCCAGAGGCAGGATCTCCGATAACGTGTTGCCTCCCTGAATCCCCCTTACAAGCTTCCTGTAACTACATCTATTCCTGTGACTACACCTCTTCCCTTGAATCTCACTTGTGACGAGTTTCTCCTCCTAATTCAGCCAAATCCTCCACTTGGGCTCTGGATCCCATCCCCTTCTCTCAACTCCGGGTTTTGACTTTATCAGGCCCTACTCTTCTGTGTCTTCAACCACTCCCTCTCTTTGACTCCTTTCCCTTGGCAAATAAACATATTCAGCTCCCCTTACCCTATCTTATAAACAACACTCACTATCAGCCCCAAATGCTCAGACAACTAACTTCTCTCTGTCCTTTTACAGACAAGCACCTTGACTCTCTAGTCTACACTTGCTATGGTCACTTCCTCCTCATTAACGATTCTGGTGCTGGCTGTCTTTAGACTCTATTTTAATAATTATAATAGCTACCATTTACTCACTGTTTACTATGTATCAGGCGCTCTACTACACAGTGTAATATGCATTACTTCATTTTAATTTCTTAACAATCCTTTAAGGTAAGTATTACAATTCCCATTTTACAGATGGGAAAACTGAGGTTTTGAATGGCTATCTAACTCACCTAAATGGTTAGCGATGGTCCTAGGTTTTAAATCTGGACAGTTCAATGCTAATTATCCCACCATTACCAACTGCATAATAATATGCACACTTTGAGAAAGACTGTTCTACATCAATGTATCTATCTTAGTCTTGAGCTCCTTTATATCCCACTGATGTGACTGCCTTTTCCAGTCACCTGCAGGCTTGCTTGACTCCTCTGGTCTTTTCAGTATTTCTTCACTGCACCTGGATCACTGTTTTTGGAGTTTTCTTTGCTGGACCCCTTTTTTTTTTTTTTTTTTTTTTTTTGCTTCATCTGAGGTATTTTGTTATTTATCTGGCAAATCTGGCAAGGAGGTTTCTCTTACGTTTTCCCATAAAAGATAAAAGAATATTTATTCTAAGAAATCTAAAGAGTTTTCTTTACAAGGGTACTGAGAATATTAAATCTGGGTACTCTTTGCATTAAAGTTCAAGAAATCTAACAAAGATGATTGAAAGTTAAAAAGACTATTTCTAAATCAAGATGATAGTTTGAGCACCAATGATAGATTGAAAACTTCCACCTCTGTATCAAACATATGGAAATGATAAAGAAAAAAATGGCTGAACTCAAAAATAAAAAGGCAAGGAAAACTCAGAGGATCAGAAATGGAGAGAGGAGTCAAGCTGGTAGGTAGGAGTTGAAGCCAAGAAACCTCAAAATAAACTATTATAGGAAAAACAAAAGGGTGAGAGGATCCACAGAATGCAGGAAAGTAGATAAAAAGAAGCATAGAAAAATTGTGGTAAATATAAAACATATAGCTGAATGTCATAAATAAGTCCAAATATGTCAGCAATTGCAATAAATACATGGAAAATGAAGATACTGAGATTGCATTTTTAATGATGCAGGTATATGCTCTTTAAAGAGACATATCTAAACCAAAATGACACAGAAAGGTTGAATGTAAAATGATGAAAAATTTATAACAGAAATAACCCACTGAGAAGATATAATAATCATGTATTTGCATGCACCTAACAACACACTATGAAATATAAAAAGCAAAAGTTGATAGAATTAAAAGAAGAAATCAACATACAAAATAGTTGATACAAAGAAATAGTAAAAAAGAAAAGAAATACTAAATAGAAAGGTTTGAGTAATATAATTAATAAGATTGATTTAATGGATAGATAGATAGATAGATAGATAGATAATGGATAGATAGATAGAGGAAAACTGATACGAATGACAATTTAAAAAAAAGAGGCTGCTCTGATGTGCTCCAGCTGAACACCAGCCCTCCAAACAATCCTAAAGGGAAATCGATGAAAGACATGTGAACACAGAATAGTCCTCTCTCAGAAAAAAGAAAAAAATGAAATTTGAAATGAATGTTTTCCTTCAAGCAGGGAATTAGCTTTAATTAAAAGAATAGTGAAGCCAATTGCTTGAAATTATAATATTTTAGGTTGAGCCATGTGAAATGGCCATTTTTATAAGTGAAAGATGCTCCAAAACTGACAGTTCCATGTGGTTCAACCTCTATATTCTTCATTTATCCATGGTATTGTAAATTGCTAACATATACAGAATATTTCAACCTGTGGATCTGGAGACAGAACTTGCCTACTCACTAATGGGCTTGAAACTAGTTTTCAAATAAGACTAAAACTTGATTCTACTCAAATATATACGGCAGTTTTAAAGAGTTATGTTTTCCCGGAATTCAATATAAAAACCATTTTACGGCTCACCAAAAACATAATTCTTTGTCAAAAATTGTGAAATATGCTTGGATGATTATTAAAAGTCTAAAGTTGAATGAGAGAAAATCTAATTCAACTTAAATTGGTTGGATTTACTAACAGCTTTTTTTTTCATTTTACACCCACCAAAATCATCTTCTTTGTATCATTACACTATAAAAATTCCAGTAGATTTGGTTTTTGAAATAGCATCACTGTTGGTTCCCTTAACTTTAAAAGCCTCTCACAAAGTTTAAGAACAATCTTAAATAGAACACAAGTGCTCAGACAGTTTCTAAACACTGTATTTTGACAGATTATTTTAGCAAATCAAAAATGAAGAAACCAAATAGTCAATAACAACGGAAATTTCTTAGTTTTTATTCCTATTTTCTTCCCTTCTTTACTCTCTGCCTTCCTCCCCTACTCCCCCCTTTCCTTCCCTTTCTTCAGTCTTGAAGCTAATATTAAAAAGTGTTAACAATTATTAACACTGATTAATAGCAGTATGTCTTGGTCTTGTACCTTAATATGTTTTTCACATTTCTCTACAAAAAGAGAAATAAAAAGAAAAATGTTTTTACCTTTTCCACCTTTACAGTGAATCACCACAATGTTTCTTTTATCCTCAGCCATCCACTCAATGACTTCCTTCGAAAGAGTCAGCATCTCTCTGATTTCAAATGTAAAATTTTTAGTTGAATTAAAGTACTTCAAAAAAATTGAGCTCAATTCATTTAGCCCTCTTCTGACAGCCAACTTGGCAAGAAACTTACTTTAGAGTGGGCACATTGTGATCATCAATCATGATTCGATGGACCCTGTGGTGGAAACGCTTAGGATTGTAAGATCTTTCACCTAAAATAGATGATGCATGGGTCATACCTCTATATCTAATAAACAAAGTAAATGATCAAGTTATGAATAAGTTATGCTTTTCTGTTAGAAATTCCTTATTCACCTTTAAAAGGAGCTTTCTGACTGGCTCCTCCTGCTCTAAAAGAAACTTAAGGGTCTCAAAAATATAAGGACAGTAGTGGTTTGTCCATCTTGAGTAACCTAAGTTCAACCTATTTTGGTTTGCTTAATAGGACTTGCTTTTAATTTTCTAGCAGGCTACTCATTACATTATTATAGGGTAGTTAAGCACCACAGAGCAGAAGCAAATGTGGTCGACCAAAATGTTTGCCTTCTGAAAATGATAATTTAATGTACAAGAAGAGGAGAAAATCAAGAAAGACAAAGTAGTAAGCTGAGATATAATCTGTTTTCTACACCGTTTTCTTTTTTTTCTGTGTAGGGCCCTGCTCTCCTCACACCCCACTCCTAGTGGGTTAGAGAATGAATTTGTTGAATTATCTGTCTTCAAAACAGGAGCTGGCAGGAAAAACAGAAATATTTTCTTCACCTAAAACCACTAGAGCATACAGACTCCGCCTCTACCCCAGCCTCCTGTCTCGCTCACAGGGCACTTCGTGCTGTTGAGCTATCTTTTCCCACCAAATAGGGCCAAGAGCAAGATGGAGATTTTTTAACTCACTTCCCACCACTACCAAATACTTATGACTAAATGAAACGTAAAAACTGAATCGTCTTCTTACATGCAGTGATTTGTTTTCTATCTATAGTAGGAAAATATCTAGTTAAGTACGTACTGCATAGATTGTAGACTTGGTAGTGGTTTCGATGCTTGGTGTCCAGGAACCGCACAACTTCCTAAAATCGATGGACACATATATTACATATATCCACATGGCACCAACATAAGCCACTTCCTAGGAGTAGCCTGAAATGGTTATTACCTTTTATTCACTTGTCCCTCACTTAGCACCTTTTAGGGGAGATTCAGGGACTATAAGAGTATGTGCATTCCAAATCACATCTAACCCACTGATAGTTTGCAAATAGCCCACAAGGTTGTGCTTGACTACCCTGATTAGCCTCTACTATAAATACACATTGTTTAAAGATACCAGACAAGGAAATTAGCTGGTTGACTAGTTTTAAGTGAATTTACTCCTACTCATTAATTTGCAGTACTGTATGATTCTTATCTAGATCTAATTCTACATAGATATGTATTTTAGATAATGATCTGGATTTTACCATCTACCTAAGCATTACTTAAATAAATAAATAAATGCAAAAAATGTATGTATGATTGTGTGTATGTGTGTGCATGACAGAAAAAGATAAACACATTATGTCAAATTTTAGATAAATGGTAACAATATGGAGAATTTCTTGGCTCATCTGTGTTTTCTTATTTTCTAAAATGAATATGTATGTGTGTATGTGTATATATGTGTATGTTATACACACATATATGTATATATGTATAACTAAAAATAATAAATTGTGGTTATTATTTAAAATACAGTTAATATCACCATACTAATACAACAATATTTCCAGCAAACTTATCCAACTGCAACACACACAGGTGCATGTATCTCTGCCAAAAACAAAAGTGACTGTAAAAAATGTCAAAAATTGATTAGTACAGTACCCTTATAGCAATGTTTACTGGCTTAATATTGAGAAAAAGAAAAATTAAGGTATCAAAATGATCAATTTGTTAAATTGGTTATCCCTGTCAGGAGGAAATAATAAATCAAAAAGAGAAACACTCTGAGTCTGCATAGCACTGTGGTAGGGGGGATAAATAGTCTTACACGTGTCAAAAATGTGTGGGATCCCTACACCAAGATAAAATCCAGATGGACTGAGGTATCAAATATACAAAGCCACAAATATCTCTAAGAAATGTAAATGAACATCAATTCTTTGGATGAGGAAGAACTAAGGATTATCAATGGAAGATCAACAGATTTAGGTTTGACTTCACAAAAATTTGAAACTTCTGTTTAAAAAAAGCCACAGTACAACAAACAAATGACAGGAGATTCTTCAGTAAAATTGAGAGAATAAGGACTATGCCTAGTGTAATCTATAAACTAGTTATAGTAGTACAAACTAATAACACAGTAACAACAATTTAAAGATTACTCTCTCACCCTATAGATAAATAGGCCATAAATAAAAGTGGCAATTCACAAAAGAGAAAATCCAACTGGCTAACAACCTACAAAGATAAATATTTAGCCTCACCAATAAAGATGCCAAAACAGTAATGAAATGCCATTTTCACCCATAAAATTAGCCTTTCCTTTTTAATGAGAAGACCCAATCCTGGCAAATATGGCATGAAAATTCCTTGCAGGCCAGTTAATAAGTACATTTCAAGAAAAGAAAATTGAAGGTTAATATCTCATTAGTATATACAAAAATTTCTAAATAAAATATTAGCAAATAGAATCTAACGATATATTAAAAAGGATAATACATTAAGACCAAAGGGGGTTTATTCCAGGAATAGAAAATATTGTTTTAATATTCGAAAATCTCAATGGAATAAGAGAAAAACATTTTGATTATCTCAGTAGATGCAGAAAAAGTATATGATATATTCAGCACCGATTGATGATTAAAAACTCTTAGCAAACTATAAATAAAATGGAAGTTTCTTAATCTGGTAAAGGATAGCTACAAAAAGCCTCTAGAAAATATCATTCTAATATTGAAATAGCTAATTCTTTCTACCTAAATTTGGGAACAAGGCAAGGCTGTCTACTCTTACCACTTCTATTCAACATTACATTGGAGGTCCTAGACAGCTGAATAAAGAAAGAAAAAGAAATGAAAAGTACAAAAACTGGGATTAAAGTAGTAAATTACATGATTATGTATGTAAAATATCCCAAAGAATATATAAATTAATTATTAAAATAAATGCATGAATTTATGAAGGGTGCTGGAAATACATACAAAAATCAGTTATATTCCCAGCAAATAATTAGAAAATGAAAATTTAAAAATACCATTTAAAATAGCATCAAAATCACTCAAATTGGGATAAAGCTAACAAAAGATGTGCAAAGCCTGTACAGTGAAAATACTGCTAAAAGAAATTAAAGAAGACCTAAATAAATTCAGAGATATATTATGTTTATGGGTTGCAAGACTCAATATTTTTAGATGTTGATTCTCCCCAAGTCAAGCTATGTAGTCAATGTCATCCAAGTTAAAATACCAGCAGGGTATGTGTGTGTGTGTATGTGTAAATTAACAAGCTGATTCTAAAATTTATATAGAAATTCAAAGGACCTAGGAAAGTCAAGATAGTTTTAAAGAAGTACAGGTTTTCTGGGTTGGTGAGCAGGTGGAAATGCTCACCTGAGAAAAGTGAGAGAAAAGGGAGCCTGGAGAGGGTTTAGAAGCTTTGTGCCCCTTCCCCCATGCATTGCCCTATGCATCTCTTCTATCTGGCTGTTCCTGAGTTGTGTCCTTTTCTAATAAAGTGGTAATCTAATCACCAAGTAAATAAACATCAAATGAAGATGCTGTGGAAGCTGAGGAGCATGAGGTAAAAAGACTCAAGTTTGACAAAGAAGGAGAAGTCACAGAGATGGCCAAACAACTTCAAGTGAAATTTCTTCAGTTATGATAGAAGAAACAAAATCATCTTCATCTAAGAATAAAGACAAACAAAGTAGTTGTATCAGGCAGCACTGTACAGAGGAGGATGAAGAGGCAGAAGAGAGTCTTTAATGACATCAACAGAAATGATCCCAGAAAGGAAAAAAGTCAAGAAAAAGAATCTGATGCCTTAACTAACTGTGAATGAAGAGACTTCTGAGAAAAATAACCAAATGGAGGAATCTCATTGGTCTCAAGCTGAGAAAGATTTACATTCTGAAGGTAGTGCAAATATAAGGCCCTGTAAGTAGCGACTGTGACTGCCATGAAACAGAAGAATCAGTAGGATCCAATACCAGTAGACATGGAGAGATTCTCTCAGAATCATCCATGGAAAACGATGATGATGCCAGAGAAGTCACTGATGAACCAACAGAACAAGACTATTGGAAACATTTAGATGCAGTATTTTACATACAGTTCTAGTTTTATACTGTATCAAATTCCTATGTAATAAAGTGGAGGTTTAGTTTTACAAGAGAAGTAGGTGGTAAAATAAAGTACATTATGGGATACATCCTGAGAGAGTTGTTCATATAGGAACAGTGAATTATCAGCTCCTCTGGGTCCTGCTTATTATTGACAATTTTTGGTGGGCGGAGTCTGGTTAATCAGTGGTTTGTGTATAGATTTTTTTAAATTTAGAATTAAAGTTTTTAAATGGGAAGGTAATAATTACAATTTTTAAACTTTGAGGACAGTATCACATTTAGTTTATACATACACAAGAAAGCTTTTTGTCTTGTCTTTTTCTGACAGCTCTAGAAGTTTTCCTATTTTGGTCATAGTTACAACATTTTACCATGTGAATTATAGGGTTTTGTGGTAGTTATATATTATTTATATTTATAAATATACATTACATATAATTCATCTCTTACAGAAACAGAAAAATATAAAATTTGCCTCCTTAGAATAATATTGTACATTTACATGTAATCTATTATACAGGGTATATTATATCACACATATAATAACATATTATATAATATGTGTGATATAATACATATTATAATAAAATAATAAACATATATTATGTTATGTAATATGATTAAGTACAATTATATTTATATAATATATACCATATAATATATTATATATAAAATATATAATTTTAAATACAAATATACGTATATTATGCTAAGGGAGGCCATGTTATATTTTTAATCTTCTATAAGAGATGAATTTATATTATTATATAAATTATATATATTTATAAATGGAATAATATATATGTATACATAATATGCATTAAATTTTTTACCTGAAAGAGTATATTTTTAGGAGAATACTGCCACCTACGTGTTATAAGTTATATTAAATTTATAACTCCATAGTCTGTTTACTGAGAAAAATGAGCATTTGTTAGATAAATACCCTTACCTTAATGGGATTCCTATAGAAAGAGTGTTTTCCAGAAGATGGGAATGACATGGCAATAATACGCCCTGGAAGTCAAAATAGTCACTATTACAGATGTTATTATACATGTGAAACAATAAATGAGAACTTAATTTACATATAATCAGACTCTTTTTTCATAAAAAAGAAATTTCAGGATTGAGAATGACAAAAAAGCTAACTAACCCTCAGAATAATCAACATAACATATTAAAATATCCAATATAATGACCACTAAACTCACACAGTGCTCCCAAGACTCAACTGCTTCCAGCCAAATGCAACAGATTTGTGTCGATCTCAGTCTGGAGCTGCCCCCATGGTGAGAATTTCTTATCTGAACACTAAAGAAAAAGGAGAGATCTGGGATCCAGCAATCGTGGGAACTCCCAGGGTGCTCCAGTGCTCCTGACTCAGAAACCTGAGACCTACAAAGGGTTCCAGCAAGAGAACAGGTCTCTCTGAGATCCTTGAGACCCAGGATAACTATTAGAACTCAATAAATTCTAAACCAAACAAATGGAGTCAGCTGAAAATTCCTTCAACTCCCTGTACTGTAACCAAGTAACCCTGATTTGGGATGACAATGGAGATTTTCCATTGTCAGGGTTAAACTACAAATATGTCACACTACCATAGTGGTAGATGTCTTCACAGATAAAGAATGCTTTAGACAAGGTAAGAACCAAAATAAACATATAATTACCCACACACAAGAAAAATGTGAAGTTAATGTAAGTAAATCAACAGTTAAACTTCACAAACCAGTAATGTAAGTGAGGTCTAAGTCAAATCCATCCTTCCTGTATCGCCGTTTGTTTCCTGAAACCTGAGAGTTTAAAACAATCATTAATTTGTAAAATATAAATCAACATAAAAATAAAGAAGATTATATACATATCTATAACACTCGCCAGTATTTCCCGAAACACAAACATTTTTCTGAATCACAAACATGTTTTGCCCACTTACCATCCTTCTGGTCAGTATTTCAAGATGTCTTTTTTGGTAAGCCAGATGAAAAACTCTCATCAGAATGATAAGTCGTAGAGGTCGAAATATAATTGCCAATCTAACAATAAATTTTAAAGATCCATTTTTACTACAGAAATAGAGGATTTTGTCAATATGGACTAAGTCTTGAGCAGTGATTCTTAACCAGGGGCAATTTTGTACACCCCACCTATCCCCAAGCCTCTCACCCACTTACCCAAGGGATATTTGGCAATGTCTGGAGGCATTTTTGGTTGTTGTAACTGTGTGTTGAGGGGGTGCTACTTGCATCCAGTGGATAGAGGACAGAAAAGCTGCTAAACACCAATGAACAGGACAGCTTCCATAACAAAGAATTATCTGGTCCAAAATATCAATAGTGCTGAGATTGAGAAACTCTGGTCTAGAGAGATAGCTATATGATGGATGCTTAGAATTTGTGGATTTAACTTTTGTAGCTTAAGATGAGCATTTTTCAATCTTTTCCCCATCAAACAAACTGAGGGTTCTTGTTCACCTGTGTTACTCCCATCAGTAACAGAGGTTCACTACGCTACTAACACACATCAGGCAGGCAGTAGATTGAGATACTTCCCAAGTGTGCTAGCTACTGTCTCTCCTGCCATCAGAAAAAAACACAATGGCAGAGAACTGATGGTTTGGACTAGTGCTTCTCTAACTTGAGTGCACACACTGATTCAGTAGGTCACTGGGGCCTGCGGTGTTTTCCTTCTTGCATTTCTAGCTCTTAGATGATGCTGAGGTTGTAGGTCAGAGGACCATACTGGCTCCAGCTATTTTCAAACAACTCCAAAAGCCTATCGCATAACATCAAGTTTCACTAGCACCTGAATTGAAGTCCTGGGAAGCTGGAGTGCAGAAAGAAGCAAGCTATTAGACTAATAAATAAGCCTAATGAGCCACCCAACATCTACATCCCAGTACGCATTTGTTCTTTTCCTCATCGCCAGAGTAGAAAGAAGAAAAGCCATCAGTTCTTCATACACATTTTAGTTTCCTGATCCCCAACAGTTCTGATTTTGCCTCAGCTTTCTTCATTCCAATGATACTGCAAAATTCCACCTCTGTGTTGCTATCCACGTCACCTGGTTTTCTGTTCCATTTGCCTTTTGAGAGAATTATCATTGGAGTCACTCAAGTTTTGCATATGCTCAAACCAATACTCTCTTTGTTATAGGAAAAACCCAGGAATTTCATGTGCAAGGAATTTGTGATTGAAACTTAAACGGGAATTTAGTGGGAATTTCAAAGTATAGGGAAGTTAAAGTTAGTACAAGAGGCAAAGTCCCCAGTTTCTTCTTTGAGTGCTCCATCTTCTTCATTCAACCAAAGGTACGTAGTGCGTACACCCTTCATGGATCCCTAAATACCACCAGCCTTTAGTTTCTAAGTATGTGGAAATTTATCTAAACATTTCATTTTCAAGCAGCTTATCTGGCATAGAATCATCACATTCAGAGTTAAAGATTATACAAAATGAAATCCATAGAAAACGCAAAAAAAAAAAAAGACAGTTTAAGAAACGTGAATCATGTCTCTTACCTGGGGATATCATTAAAATAACTGAAGTCATAAAAAATGTAAATTATATCAATCAGTAGAGTCAGCAGAATAATGACAGCATCTAAGGAGTTAAGTAAATCAGAGAAATATCGTTGCATCCTATAATGTAAAACAAAAAATACAAGTTTATGCTCCCCCAAAGAAGAGACAGGGAAATTTTAAAAGCAAGAATTATTTGACTCATCTCCATTAACAATTCTATTTTAATGAATTATCTAAAATGCATTTACTAGACTAGACAGAGAAAATTATTCATATTCATTATTTTATACATATATATGACAAAAGCATAAATATTGCAGTTTAAGTTCAGTTAAGAGATATAACCAAACCATCAAACAAGAGGCAAGCAATGCCTTCACATAGGTGGGAGAGAAAGGTGGGATGTTGGAGAGTACTATTGGGCAGTGGAAGCTGAACATGTCACAGCCTTAGAGCAACTGCGGCTGTCAGGAGGGCAGAAGAGGAGCTTGTGAGAGGCAGACAGGTCCACTATTTTGGCCTGCGAACTCATCATCTGCCTTTGTACCTAGAGTGGAATCCCAATGGGCTGGTAGGGCCTCCCCTGCAAAAGCTGAACTTGCACCCACTGCACCTTCCTCCCCCCAACGCTGGCTCCTTCAGCTGTGGGCACTGGTGATCCGCGGGAAGGTTCTAGGGTAGCTTCCACTTCTAGGGTAGCCCCTTTCAGGCTCTGAGTAACCCGGGAGTGGGCAACTGTCCTTAGCTCAAAGGCATGAGGGTAGAGTTCAGGAGGAGAGGAATCAAGCTGCCTTCTGAAAGGCTCTGGATGAAGTGAGGCCAGGGAACTTAGTCTCTGACTTCCACAGCAGTCCAGCTCTAAGGCTTGGCTTACTCCATCCACCTTCTCAGAAAGCCAGCAGCGGAGAAAATCAACTGCTGCCTCACTACCAAGCCTCGCTGACAGGATGAGCATGCCTCAGATCTCCTGTGTACCTTAACGAAAGTTTTTATTTTAACTGAGGTAGGGGATTGTTCATGATCTATTTTCTAGTATTTAATATGCTATCAGATTTTATTTAGATTCAATTCTTAATGAAAGTATTAATATTTATACTTCACATACATGTTCCTCTTAATAATGTGCATGTAGACACATCAGCTGCCTTGTCCCATTTTGCAAACCCATTAAGCTTTACCTGTTGAAGGAACCATCTAGAATACATTATTGGAGACTAGAGTGACAGTTACAACAAAAATATTAAAGCCCAATCTAGTAGAAATTGGGATTTGGATAGTTGTTTCTCTGGTGGACCGTGCCTTCGAGGAGAATTATTTTGATAAAGAGGGACAAATTTGGTTGTGTTGACCTGGTAATTACTTTGGGATGCTTCTCATAGCACTACAAAATAGCTTTATATGTTTTTAAAAAATTAATCAAACTTACCCTTCTACACATACTCGAAGAAGAACATCCATTAAAAAAAATAAAGCAATAGCTAAAGAAATTGAACGATATTCCAAAGGAATATACACTTTGCTATCAGAGATGAATTGATCTGCGATGATAAGAGACATGTCCACAAAGACGAGCAAGATTCCAAATATTCTAAAACAAACAAACAAATAAATAAACAGAATAAAGATCAATTGGTTTTCACCTCTATAGTTAGACTACATTTAGCCCAGGGATCTGATACTAAAATGTCATTATTTAGGATTAAACTGTCAGTGGCAGGGAGAACTGTGTTGTCTTAGAATTTCAACAAAATTACTCAGTTTTCACCCAATAGAAGCATTTAGGAAAATAAAATTCCCACAAAACCACTTCATGTTATCATGCTCCTTTATAATAGACACATCAGACTAACCCTCCAACATAGAACTGTCAAACTGAATTAAAATTACTTATCTCTGCTTGTAAACTCTTCTTAAAATTCAAGAACTTTATAAGAGGTCTCTACGAATTTCTCATAGTAAATAAAACCTCATTAGTCTTGATAATTATTAAGAATTTAGTGATAAAAACCAAGTGAAAGCATGACTAACATAAGCCCTAAAAAGACCACTTTGACCAGTAAGATTTTTTCATCAGTGAGATTTTCAGCAAGTATATGATTACACATTAATGGATGTTTCTAGCATATGCTGGGCACATGAGAAGGACTTCAATTCCAAAAATATATACATGATTGAACTCTAAAGTAACTCCGAAGCCTTTCTCTTACGTATTCTAAACACATTATCCATAAATTGATTACACTATTTGTAGAATCTATGAAGATGAATTAATTAGTCTTCAAAGTACTTTTTTCCAATTGCAACACAAATTAAAATATTATAAATTTAAAAGGAAGCAAGTATATTGCGTGAAGCTGTATGATAGTATGAAATCTTGCCATCATGTGGAGAAGAAGCCTAAATAGAATGCTTTCAGAATTAAGGAGTAATTCGAGACAAATAAGGTATTTAATAAAACACTTTTCTTGTAATTGTAGAATTTTAAAGTGCATGCATCATTATTTTTACTTTTCCAGGTAGGAAAAAACATACTAATATGTTACCATTAGACTTAGGGGAATGCCGTTTCTTTGCAATTCTTAATGTTCAGGTTAAACTAACCTTCCAAGATAAATTAGATTACATTATATGGGACACGGGGGCTATTTAGTAACATACTGACAGTGGAAATGCTTTTTTTCTCCTCCTAGATCCTTTCTCATTAAAACAAAATTCACATTAAATGGATACATATTTAATTACCTCTTTTTTTAGGGTCTCACATACCTGATTATGAAAGATGATACAATTAAGCGTATAACTTTCTTAATCTCTTGGCTGCAAAAAGAAGTAAAAATAAAATTCAAGAGTTTTCAAGTTTATCACAGATTTCTTCTAACATATAATATGAATTTAACCAATAAACAAAGGCCTTTATAAATATAATTTGAAAAGAAAATTCTTCAGAAGTTGCATAACAAGGTGCTTTTTACTAATAACTAAAATTTTCACATTTCTGCTTCATGATTTTTTTTTTTACTTTCATATGTGGAATATGAATAAAACACCAAACTTTAGATGTCTAGTAACATTTCCTTTGCCTATAAAACCCCAACCCCACCTTTATGGTAATATTAAGCTTGGCGTCATCAACTAAAGCAACATAGCGTGGAGATAGAGGGAGTGATAGGAGAGACCTGTGCTCCAGTTCTCCCATGAATGAGCTGTGGGATCCTGGGCAAGTCATCAAACCTTGGCCAGACCTATTTCCACAGCAATCAAAGAAGGGACTTCAGGCATGGGTAGGGAGCACCCATCTTGTCCTGTAATATTCATCTCTTGAAACAAGACATCCCATGAATATGACAGTTAAACATTAATGAGAGTCACATTTGGAGATGCAAGTGCTCTTTGCAGGTAATTTAATAAGGAATTTTAATAAGATGCATTTCAAAGGAGAAATAACATACAGACTGGGCTCCTTCCATTAATAGGAGGAGGAAGAGGAGCCTCTTTGATGAACTCCACAGTTATGCCTCATTTTATCCTATGGCTAAAGACAAGGTAGCCACTGGGGTGCAGTTTCATGCCCTGCTGAAGCTTCCAACACAGGACACAAATTCCACTCCAAGTGGGATCAAGCCCAAGGCAGTGCTCATAGCCTGTGCCCAAGACTGAAGAACGGAGATGATGGATGAAGAACAGAACTAGGGCACCACCAAAATTGGCCACGGATGAATACTCTTAGGCTAACCTGGGATACAAGAGCTCCCCACTCCCTCTAATCTCTCCCTCCTTTACCTGCACCCACAACCTCTGCCCAGGCTTAGTGAGTTGAGGCTGACATGGATGGGAACTGATTGGCCAAAAGAGGTGAATTTCCCCCTGAGGTTACCATTCTCTTAATACAAGCCCTTTCTCAACCACACAGACTACTGGATCTCCAGATAGCAATGAAATGTTATAATAAATCTGAACTTGCCTGACAAAGTGAACATACAGAGCCATGACTGACAGAATCATGGGGGCACAAAGGTATGACTTAGGATGGCTTTAGGGCCTCCTATCACTTTCAGTGCCTCACAAAACTACCCCAAGTAAATATGCAATTGAGATTTCTTAAAAACAGTGTGCTATGTAAATGGAACTTCAAACAATATGTTTAGAGTTTGCAGGGAAAGGACTGTGACTCATTGACTCTATATCCAGGAAAAGTGCTGTTCATATTTAGGAGCAACAGACAGATACTCTCCAACATGAAGCAACTCAAAGCATAGCAGCCACATACCTTTCCTAAAAACAATTACTCGAAGTGCTCAAGCCCACTGAGCAATGAGTCAAAAGGAAGAATGCAGGAGTAAGAAAGATACCTTATAGAGACAAGGTAAAGAAATTAAATCATAACAATTCAGAACTGTCTAAATAATCATTGTTAATGGAGCACATGGAACAAATGATTCTAAAAACAAAGATAATCTAAGATTCTTGATAATACCATGGACTTAAATTTGCAGGTTTTCTCACACAACTTAGGATTTAAGGTTTGTAAGAAGATAGAAGTAAAAGCAAGTCTCATTTCTTCTCTTTCCCAGGTACAAGTCTAGTGTTAACCTGGATACTGACGGAGAAACTAGGGCACAATTATGTTCTCTAAAAATAAGTTTATAACTTTCATATCATTAAAAATTGACAAGAATAAAAACAATGAATTAATAGCAAAGTACAGAAAAATTTAAAGATAAAATATGAAGAGAATGTTTAACACAGAAAACAAAGGAAGATGATAGCAAATAAAACCTAAAATACCAGAAATGATAACAAATACAAGCACGTTACTGTCATATTAAATACTGGCAAATACTCTCAGATAAGTTTAAAAACTAAATGCACAATATGCTATATACAAGAGACAAAAACTAAATTAAAATGATAGTTTGAAAATAAAGAGATGGACAAAGATATGAGATGCAAACGTTAAATCTCAAAATATTAAAAGTTGTAATATTAATATCAAAGTTGAATTCAAAGTAAACATATTAACTATGACCAAGACATCTTATATTGATAGAAGGTAGATTCTATAGGACATTAACAAGGCCATGTTGAAAAGAGGTGAGATGCGTATTGGGGTCAGGTCCTGTCTTTCCCATTGGACGCTTACTTCTCTGTACAGATGCTGGAGGAGGCATGTGGCCATACTCAAAGCACTAAGGGCACCAGGGTGATTCTTTGGTCTTCCTGCTCTCACACTAGGGCTCTGGACTTTTCCCCCAAACTATCCACAACACACAAGGCTACATTCCCAGTTTATAGTGTAAACTCTGGTTGAAGAGAGCTGAGTCCGGCTTCAGATCTGATTCCAACCTAAGTTAGCTCATTAGAATTCTCTACCGGGGTTTGGAGAGGAAGCTCCAAAGTAACTAGGAGTGTCTTTTGCCTGGCTTGGTCCACTGGGTATGTACTTCCCTTGGGAGTATTGGTGGCAAAGATAAGATCTGAGTATCTCTGGCCAAATACTATCTATTCTTAAATATATATATATTGAAATATAGAAACTTCTATTGTGCAGCAAACACTTAAAGAATTCGTATGAAATATTTGAAGAAACTCATCCTGTAATAAGACACAAAAAACTTCAATGTACTTTAAAATATAAAAATTATGCAGGCTATATTTTCTGACCACAATGTAATAAAACCATTGCAGTGGGAGAATACTGACATACAAGATATTTAATTGCATTTTATCATTACAGAAATTAAAAAGGTGCCATACATGACAACTTAGATTAAATGGAGATATTGCCTGAAAGACATGAACTACTAACATTTGCTCAAGAAAAAATAGATAAGCTGAATAGTCTAAAAGATAATATACCTTTTAAGGAAATTGAACTTGTAGTTTAAAACTTTCCAACAACAAAAAATCCAAGCCCAATTTTTAAGTGAAGAAATAATACCAATTCTAAACAAACTCTTCCAGAAAAGAGAAAAAGAGGACTATTTCCAAACTCATATTAAGAGACCAGCATTACCCTGATTATTCTATCTTTGTTAGACCAGCCAAATCAGTAAAGATGTTACATGACAAGAAAATTACCAACCAACATCCCTCATGAATACAGATGCAAAAATCCTTAACAAAACGTTAGGAAATCGAATCCAGCAACATAAAAAAGAAAATGCATCATGACCAAGTGGTGTTTGTTCCAGGAATTCGAGGATGGTTCAATACTCTAAAATTAATGTAATTCACCGTGTCAATAAACAAAGGAAAATAAAACATACAGTCATCTCAATAGATGTAAATTTTTTTTTCAAAACATTTAAGGTCCATTCATAATAAAAACTTTCAGCAAACTAGGAATAGAAGGGAACTTCCTTAGCCTGACAATGGACATTTACAAAAATCCCATGGCTAATATCATTCCTAATGGTGAAAGACTGAATATTTTCTCCCAATGATTAGCAATCCAGGATGTCAGTTCACTATTCTTCTATTCAAAATTGTATTGGAGGTTCTAGTCAATGCAATAAGGCAAGAAAAGGAAATAAAAGGCGTATAGATTTGAAAGGAAGAAATAAAACTCTATTTGTAGAAGATATGCTTGTCTACCCAGAAAATCCCAAGGAATCTACAAAGAAGCTAATAGAACTAATAAGTGAGTTTAATAAAGTTATCAGATAAAAGGTCAATAAACAAAACAATTATATTTCTATATACTAGCAATGAACTATTGAAAAATGGAAATTTAAGCAACTACACCATTTATATTAACACCAAAACCCACAAAACACTTTGGTGTAAATTAACGAAATATGTGCAGGATCTGTACACTGAAAATTACAAAACATGATTAAAGAAAAAAGATTTTAAGGTAAGAGATGTACCATGTTCATAGATTAGAAGACTCAACATTGTTAAGATGTCACTTCTCCTCAAACCAAGCTATAGATTCAACACAATTTCTATTAAAAAATCACAGCACAATTTTTTGTAGATATTGATAACCTGATTCTAAAATTCACATGGAAAGACAAAGTGATACCACTCCCTGATTTAAAGACTTACTATAAAGTTAAATAATCAAGACAGTGTGGTATAGAAGAAAGAATCGACACATAGAACAGTGGAACAAAATAGAGTCCAGAAATAGACTCTTGTACGTGGTCAACTGATTTTCAACAAAGATGCAATGGCAATTCAACAGAGAAAAAATAGTCTCACAAGAAATTGTAGTAGAATTATTGGACATACATATACAAAAGAACAGTCTTCAACCTATATCACACAACATACACCAAAACGAACCCAAAATGGATCCATGTACCTAAATGTAAAACCTAAAATTATGAAATTTCTAGAAGAAAACATAGGAGAAAATATTTGTGACCTTGGGTTAGAAAAACATATCTTAGACAGTACACCAAAAATCATAATCATGAAAGAAAAAATTGAATTTTATCAAAATTAAAAATTTCTGCTGTGTAAAAAAAAAAACCAAAACAGGGACAAGCTACAGATTGGGAGAAAATATTTGCAAAATATTTATCTGATGAATTTGTATCCAGAACATATAAAGAACTCTCAAAACTCAACAATAAGGAAAAAGAATTTAAAAACAGACCAAAAACTTGGATAGACACTTCACCAAAGGAAATCAATGGATAGCAAGTAAGCATACGAAAAGATGCTCAACATCATTGGTCATTATGAAAATACAATTTCAAGTCTCAGTGAGATACCTCTACTCACCTATTACAATGTCTTAAAAAACAAAGTGAAACAGGGGCTGGCCCCGTGGCTGAGTGGTTAAGTTTGCGCACTCCGCAGCAGGCGGCCCAGTGTTTCGTTGGTTCGAATCCTGGGCGCGGACATGGCACTGCTCATCAGACCACGCTGAGGCAGCGTCCCACATGCCACAACTAGAAGAACCCACAACGAAGAATACACAACTATGTACCGGGGGGCTTTGGGGAGAAAAAGGAAAAAATAAAATCTTTAAAAAAAAAAAAAGTGAAAGAAAACAGACGGACTATACGAAGTACAGGCAAGGATGCAGAGCAACCAGAACCCTCATACATGTGAAACAGTACAGCCATTTTGGAAACTATTTTTTATACAATTAAACTACACTTTACCATAAGATTCAGCAATCCTTACGCCCACACAAAGACGTATATGCAAATGTTCATAGCCACATTATTCATAACAGGCCAAAACTGGAAATAATCTAAACGTCCATCAATGGGTGAATGGATAGGAAAATATGGAATATTCATATAATGGCATACTACTCAGCAATAAAAAGAAACAGACTACTGATACACGTATTTATATGGATGAATCTCCAATGCATTAAGCTATATGAAAGAAGCCAATTTCAATTGGCTACATACTGTTCAACTCAACTACATGACATTCTGGAAAAGGTAAAACTATAGGGGCAGAAAATAGATCAGTCATTGCCAGGGGCTAGATTTGGGGGAAAGGTTGAACACAAAAGGACTTGAGAAATTTTAAAAGGATGATAGAATTTTTCTGTCATGATTATGACAGTGGTTACACGAATCTATGTATTAGTCAAAACTCATAGAATTGCCACACAATGCATAAAATTCATTAAATATAAATTGTAGCTTAAGTTTTTAAAGAACATTTACTATGCTCTAAATTATACCTTAAGGTGTGAAAAGTGTGCTGTAATCAAAAGGCTAGTAAAATGATGGAATAAAATAAATTCTGGAAACAGAGCCGGTATGCAAAGATTCATAATAAAATAGAGAGACATTTAAAAATCACTGAAGAAAATAGAAATTTTTTCAATAATAGGTTCATTCATTCAACCAAAGTCATTGGGTGCCTACTACGTACTATGGTGCTGTTTTAGTCACTGGAGATACAGCAGTTAACAAAATGGACAAAATTTTCTTCCTTCATGATGCTTGCACTCTTGTTATGAGGACAGACCATAAGTATAATAAATAAGTAAATAACATAATAAGTTATAAAGTGATAAGTGCAATAGAGATCATTAAAACAGGGCAAGAGCAATGGAGGGGGATGCAATTTTGATGTTGGGGAAACTAGGTAGTCACATGGGAGAAAAGTAGTTTCCTACATTTTATATCTTAATACAAAATAAATTCTGGACAGATGTTTTATTCAAATGTAGAAAATAAATTCAAAATATAGAAGAAGAAATTTTGGTGACTATATTAAAATCTTGGGTAGAGAAGGACTTTCTACGTATGACACTAAAGGCATAAATCACAAAGGAAAGTAGAGATATATTCAAATGCATGAAGATTATAAACTTCTATGGGCCAGCCCTGGCAGCCTAGTGGTTAAGTTCAGTGCACTCTGCTTCTGTGGCCTGGATTTGGTTCTCAGGCGCGGACCTATGCCACTCATCTTTCAGTGGCCATTCTATGTTGGTGGCCCATGTAAAGAAAAAAAAAAAGAGGAAGATTGGCAACAGATGTTAGAAAAAAAAAGACTATAAATTTATACACAGTGAAAAGCTAGACAACCTGGGAAAAATTACTTGCCCTATATATGACATAAAAAAGATTGATATATTTAACTTTTCAATCCAATGACAGAGATAACATCCCAATTTTATTTTATTTTATTTTTTAAATTTTTTATTGAGGTAATGATAGGTTACAATCTTGTGAAATTTCAGTTGTACATTATTGTCTGTCAATCGTGTTGTAGGTGCAACCCTTCACCCTTTTTGCCCACCCCCACCCCCCCTTTCCCCTGGTAGCCACTAATCTGTTCTCTTTGTCGACGTATTTAAATTCCTCGTATGAGTGGAGTCATACAGAGATTGCCATCCTCTATCTGGCTCATTTCACTTAACATAATTCCCTCAAGGTCCATCCATGTTGTTGCAAATTGGACAATTTTGTTCTTTTTTATGGCTGAGTAGTATTCCATTGTATATATATACCACGTCTTTTTTTATCCAATCATCTGTTGATGGGCACTTAGGTTTCTTCCATGTCTTGGCTATTGTAAATAATGCTGCAATGAACATTGGGGTGCATGGGACTTTTGGAATTGCTTATTTCAAGCTCTTTGGATAGCTACCCAATAGTGGGATAGCTGGATCATATGGTAGTTCTACTTTTAATTTTTTGAGGAATCTCCATACTGTTTTCCATAGTGGCTGCACCAGTTTGCATTCCCACCAGCAGCGTATGAGGGTTCCTTTTTCTCCACCACCACTCCAACATTTGTTACTATTAGTTTTAGATATTTTTGTCATTCTAATGGGTGTAAGGTGATATCTTAGTGTACTTTTGATTTGCATTTCCCTGATGATCAGTGATGGTGAACATCTTTTCATGTGCCTATTGGCCATCCGTATATCTTCTTTGGAGAAATGTCTGTTCATGTCTCCTGCCCATTTTTTAATTGGGTTGTTCAATTTTTTGTTGTTGGGTTGTGTGAGTTCTTTATGTATTATGGATATTAAGCCTTTGCCGGATGTTTTACTTGCAAATATTTTTTTCCCAGCTAGTGGGTTGTTTTTTTGTTTCAATCCTGTTTTCCCTTGCCTTGAAGAAGCTCTTTAGTCTGATGAAGTCCCATTTGTTTATTCTTTCTATGGTTTCCCCTGTCTGAGAAGACATGGTGTCCGAAAAGATCCTTTTAATACTGATGTCAAAGAGTGTACTGCCTACGTTTTCTTCTAGAAGCCTTATGGTTTCAGGTCTCAGCGTTAGGTCTTCGATCCATTTTGAGTTTATTTTGGTGAATGGTGAAAAAGAATGGTCAATTTTCATTCTTTTACATGTGGTTTTCCAGTTTTCTCAGCACCATTTGTTGAAAAGACTTTCTTTTCTCCATTGTATGCTCTCAGCTCCTTTGTCGAAGATTAGCTGTCCATAGATGTGTGGTTTAATTTCTGGGCTTTCAATTCTGTTCCATTGATCTGTGCACCTGTTTTTGTACCAGTACCATGCTGTTTTGATTACTGTAGCTTTGTAGTATGTTTTTAAGTCAGGGCTTGTGATGCCTCCAGCTGCGTTCTTTTTTCTCAGGATTGCTTTAGCAATTCGAGGGCTTTTGTTGCCCCATATGAATTTTAGGATTCTTTGTTCTATTTCTGTAAAGAATGTCATTGGGATTCTCATTGGGATGGTGTTGAATCTGTAGATTGCTTTAGGTAGAATGGACATTTTAACTACGTTTCTTCTTTCAATCCATGTGCACGGAATGTCTTTCCATCTCTTTACGTTGTCATCCATTTCTTTCAGAGAAGACTTGTAATTTTCATTGTATATGTCTTTCATTTCCTTAGTTAAATTCATCCCGAGGTATTTTATTCTTTTTGTTGTGATTGTGAATGGTATTGTGTTCTTGGGTTCTTTTTCTGTTAGTTCGTTATTAGAGTATAGAAATGCTACTGATTTATGTAAATTGATTTTATACCCTGCAACTTTGCTGTAGTTGTTGATTACTTCTAAAAGTTTTACAATGGATTCTTTGGGGTTTTCTATATATAAGATCATGTCATCTGCAAACAGCGAGAGTTTCACTTCTTCCCTCCCTATTTGGATTCCTTTTTCTTGCCTAATTGCTCTGGCCAAAACCTCCAGTACTATGTTAAATAAGAGTGGTGATAGAGGGCATCCTTGTCTCGTTCCTGTTTTCAGGGGATGGTTCTCAGGTTTTGCCCATTGAGCATGATGTTGACTGTGGGTTTGTCACATATGGCCTTTATTATGTTGAGGTAGTTCCCTTCTATCACCATTTTGTTCAGAGTTTTTATCATAAATGGCTGTTGGACCTTGTCAAATGCTTTCTCTGTATCTATTGAGATGATCGTGTGGTTTTATTCCTCAGTTTGTTGATGTGGTGTATCACGTTGATTGCTTTGTGGGTGTTGAACCATCCCTGTGTCCCTGGTATGAATCCCACTTGATCCTGATGTATGATCCTTTTGATGTATTGCTGTATTTGGGCTGCCAAAATTTTGTTGAGAATTTTTGCATCTATGTTCATCAGTGATATTGGCCTGTAGTTCTCCTTTCTCATGCTGTCCTTGTCAGGCTTTGGTATCAGCATGATGTTGGCCTCACAGAATGTGTTAGGAAGTGTTCCATCCTCCTCAATTTTTTGGAATAGCTTGAAAAGGATAGGTATTAAATCCTCTCTGAAAGTTTGGTAGAATTCCACAGGAAAGCCATCTGGTCCTGGGGTTTTATTTTTTGGGATGCTTTTGATTGCTGTTTCAATCTCTTTCCTTGTGATTGGTCTGTTCAAATTGTCTGCTTCTTCTTGAGTGAGCTTTGGGAGATTGTAGGAGTCCAAGAATTTATCCATTTCCTCTAGGAAATTTTGCTGGCATATAGTTTTTCTTAGTATTCTCTTATAATCCATTGTATTTCTGTGGAGTCTGTTGTTATTTCTCCTCTTTCATTTCTGATTTTGTTTATTTGAACTTTCTCTCTTTTTTTCTTTGTAAGTCTGGCTAGGGGTTTGTCAACTTTATTTATCTTCTCAAAGAACCAGCTCTTTGTTTCATTGATCCTTTCTACTGCCTTTTTTGTTTCAATAGCATTTATTTCTGCTCTGATTTTTATTATTTCTCTCCTTCTGCTGACTTTGGGCTTTGTTTGTTCTTCTTTCTCTAGTTCAGTTAGGTGTAGTTTAAGATTGCTGATTTGGGATTTTTCTTGTTTGTTAAGATGTGCCTGAATTGCAATGAATTTTCCTCTTAACACAGCTTTTGCTGCATCCCATCTGAGTTGGTATAGCATGTTATCATTTTCACTTGTCTCCGGGTATTTTTTGATTTCTTCTTTAATTTCTTCAATGATCCATTGCTTGTTCGATAGCCTATTGTTTAGTCTCCCCATCCTTGTGCTTTTCTCAGCTTTTTTCTCGTAAGTAATTTCTAGCTTTATAGCATTACAATCGGAGTAGATGCTTGTTATTATTTCAATTTTTTTAAATTTGTAGAGGCTTGCCTTGTTTCCCAACATATGGTCTATCCTTGAGAATGTTCCATGCACGCATGAGAAGAATATGTATTCTGCTGTTTTTGGATGGAGTGTTCTATATATGTCTATTAAGTCCAACTGTTTTAGCTTTTTGTTTAGCTCCACTGTTTCTTTATTGATTTCCTGTCTGGATGATCTGTCCATTGATGTGAGTGGGGTGTTGAGGTCCCCTACTATTATTGTGTTATTTTTGATATCGTCTTTTAGGTTTGTTAATAGTTGCTTTATGAACTTTGGTGTTCCTGTGTTGGGTGCATAGATATTTATAAGCATTATTTCTTCTTGATGAAGTGTCCCTTTGATCATTATATATTTTGGCCCTCTGTGTCTCTCTTTACCTGCCTTATCTTGAAGTCTGTTTTGTCTGATATAAGCATTGCGACACCTGCTTTCTTTTGTTTGCTATTAGCTTGGAGTATTGTCTTCTACCCCTTCACTCTGAGCCTGTGTTTGTCCTTGGAGCTGAGGTGTGTTTCCTGGAGGCAACAAATTGTTGGATCTTGTTCTTTAATCCATTTTGCCACTCTGTGTCTTTTGATTAGAGAGTTCAATCCATTTACATTGAAGGTGAGTATTGATGCATGAGGGCTTAATGCTGTCATTCTGTTGCTCGTTTTCCAGTTTTCCTGTGCTTCCTTTGTTTCTCGTCCTGTATGTTTTAGCCTACCTATTGACTACTGCAATTTCTTATGCTGGGTTTCTTAGATTTTTTCTTATTTATGTTTCGTGTCTCTGTTCTGTTTTTTAGTTTAGTGGCTACCCTGAACTTTGTATTCAGAATCTCGTGTATAACATAGTCCATTTTCTGGTGGTCTCTTACTTCCTTAGCCTAGACTGTTTCAGACCCTTTCCTCCTCTCCTCCTAAATTATTATTTTCATCTCTTATTCCAGCTCGTGTTGTGAGTTTGTGGTTAGAGTGATAAGATTGTCTTTGCTTTGGTGATTTCCTTCCCTTTATCCTAATGATATAGTTGAATATTTGCTATCCTATTCAGATTCTATCTGTCTCCCTACTCTGTGTTTTGTGACCCCTTTCTCCCTTTTCATCTTTTCTCAGGTATGAGAGCCTTCTTGAGGATTTCTTGTAGTGGAGGTCTTGTGACTATGAAGTCCCTTAGCTTTTGTTTGTCTGGAAAAGATTTAATTTCTCCCTCATATCTGAAGGATATTTTTGCTGGATAGAGTATTCTTGCCTGAAGATTTTTATCCTCTAAAGTTTTGAATATGCCACTCCAATCTCTCCTAGCTTGTAAGGTTTCTGTAGAGAAATCCGCTGGAAGTCTGATAGGGGTTCCTTTGTAGGTTATTTTCTTCTGCCTTGCTGCCCTGAGTATTCTTTCTTTGTCATTCATTTTTGCCATTTTTACTACTATATGCCTTGCAGTAGGTCTTTTTACATTGACAAATCTAGGAGATCTGAAAGCTTCCTTCACACACCTTTATCTCTCAATCCCTAGATTTGGGAAGTTCTCTTCTATTATTTCGCTGAGCACACTTTCTGCTCCATTTTCCTTTTCCACACCCTCAGGAATTCCGATGATTCTTAAGTTGCATTTTCTCATTGAGTCAGCTATTTCTCTGAGATTTTCTTCAGTTTTTTAAATTCTTAGTTCCCTTTCTTCCTCTGTCTGGAGCCATTCAGCCTGTCTATCTTAGATTATGCTAATTTGCTCCTCTATGGTGTCTACACGGGCATTCAGAGAATCTGTATCCTGTTTTATCTGATCCATTGTATTTTTCACCTCTAGTATTTCTAATTGATTCTTCTTTATAATTTCAATCTCTTTTGGGAAGTAACTCCAGAACTCATTGACTTGTTTCTCTATATTTCCCTTTACCTCATTGAATATTTTGATGATAGCTATTTTGAACTCATCTTCACTTAGTTTACCTATTTCCAAGTCCTCAGGACCTACTTCTGTATTTTTATTGTTTTCCTGTTGGACTGGAGCTTTTATAAATTGCTGGATGGTAGAGGAGCAGTTTTTGCACATGATGCTATTATTTGGTTGCAGTTACAGCCTGTTGCCACTAGATGGGGGTCGAGAGCCTTGCATTCTGAGCCCTCCACCTTCAGCTGCGATGGCCGCGTGCAGTGTGGGTTGGGGAGGAGGGGCACTTTCTCTTGTGTGCTGACATGGATTGGGGTCAGCTCTTGCTCTCTGGTCTCCAAGGGCCCTGGCTTGCTGGGGTTCCCCCATGCAAAAGCTTTCCCCCATTAGAGGGTTTCCACTGCGCCGGCGGTGGGAGTCCTGGATGATCCCCACACGCGTGGCCCCTCCCCCACTCCTTCCCTCACCCACAGCAGCAAATCCCAGTCTCTAGGGGAGGGAGCAAAGTTCTTTCCTACCCAGTTCCAGCTCCTCCGAGGGTGGCTCCAGCCTCTCCACCCTCCGGCATTTGGCTGCTGTGGGTCTGTGACGTTTTCTGTTATTGGGAATTTTTTTTTTGGTTGGAAAGCAGTTGCTCTTTTTGGTTGTAATTTGGAGGGGAGAGTCCCGGGTGAGCTCATGCCACCATGTTGCTGACGTCACCCCCCGATAACATCCCAATTTTATTTATTTATTTATTTTTTTAAAGATTCTATTTTTTTCTTTTTTCTCTCCCCAAAGCTCCCTGGTACATAGTTGTATATTCTTCATTGTGAGTCCTTCTAATTGTGGTATGTGGGACACTGCCTCAGTGTGGTTCGATGAGCAGTGTCATGTCCGCACCCAGGATTCGAACCAACGAAACACTGGGCTGCCTGCAGCGGAGTGCATGAACTTAACCACTTGGCCGTGGGGCCAGCCCCTAATATCCCAATTTTAAATGGGCTAAGGTAATTTGCAAACAATGAAATACAAGTTCTATGACACTCATGGGAATGGAGGAAACGTACACTTTTATATTGTGATTTGGGAGGGCATATCAATATCAAGAGCCTCACAAGCATTCCTTTTGACACAATTTCCATTTCTGAGAACTTATCATAAGGAAATAATAATATATAGAGGTTTGGTCTGAAAGATATTCATCACTCTTTGTATGAGTAAAAAGTTGTAAACAATTTAAATGTCCATTGATATCTGATTACTTAAATAAACTATGACACATCTACATTATGAAGTATTGTATAGCTGTTAAAAATAATGTTGTAAATTTAAAAATAAATAAAGTCAGCTATTGGTAGGACTTCAGGCAACAATAAAAAATCTGAAATTAAAGAAAATATAGTGTTGTAAATGCATATGTATATTTATTAACACAGAAATATGTGATACGTCACTGAGCAATAAGGTTATTTTAAAAAGAAGGTACATATGATACCATACCCATAAACAAAAAATGTATATCTCTAAAGAACCTGGAAGGGCATGGATCAAAAATTAAGAATCGCTATTTATGGGTGAACTTATTGTTTGTCTGTATTTTCTGATTTTCCTAATAATGAACTGTTGTGTTACTTTTGGTTTTTAGCATAAAGCTTATTTGTGGTGCTTTAGAGCTTTAAAAGCACTTTCACACATACTAATTTACCTTTATTATTAGTCTTTTATTATACAACACCCAGTAGATAGATACTGTACGTAGCATTATTTTTACAGTTTACAGGTGAATGATCTAAAGTTTAAAGAGGTTTAGTGACTTGCCAAGTGTCCAGTGAATATTAGATGTCAAAGTCAAGCATTGTTTCCAGGTCAAACTCCAAATCAAAAACCATCCTCCTAGTCTGAAACACCAATGTTTCTCACAGATACTATCGCAAATGTCACTTGTATCTATACAATAAGCATTTGTAACTAAGAAAACAAAACAAAACCACTTTATTTTGTTTGGAGGGGGTAAGAAAAAGGAAATGCTTGCCTTGCTCAATCTATTCAAATTTTGCCCCAGCCCTCGGCCTCACTGCAGAAAATATATAGCTAATATGCAGACATAAACTTTAATGAAGTGACAGAGTGAACTCTTCATTGATGGCCCATGGTGAAAAAATCACAGAAAATGGAAATTAATGGGTAATTTGAAGAACTATTTGTATTCACTGGCCACTCTTTTATTTTCCATATTGTCTTTGTCCAGACAACAAAAAAATTGCAAAAGTTATCAGTTAATATCCTCTTCAGCACTACTCACTCTCCAACACTGACACAAGCTGGTGAATGGTTAAATAACTGTCCAAGAGACGAGCAGAAGAAAAATCTCATGAATATTTCCGCAGTTCAGACACATGCCATTTTAGGAATCTATTGTTTCCTTGCTGTGAGTCTGTGGTAAAAATGCCTGAAGATCAGTGCAGCAGGAAGTACTCTCAGTAAGATTACTCAGAAACAAGTCAAAATTAATAAAATTCCAATAATCATGAAGAGGGCTTTATTCAGCAGAACACATTTGCTTTTTCTATCAGTCTCATTTGCTCATAGACAAAATCAACAAAACCAAGAATCCGTATATATCCAGGAAAAACAGGAAAGGAATACAGTTGAAGGGTAAACAGCATTCTGCAATCCTTTGTTAAGAAAGAAACTTTATAATAAAATTATTATCTACTAAGTCTATTTTCACATTTTCAAACTAGAAGAACATTTATTTGTGAGTATGTGGAAATACTTTTTTTACACGTGGTACTTATCTGCAAATTCAATTAGTTATTATTGTGTACCCCCCCCAAACATTTGGATACCTTTCCACAATTTTCCTTTTTCTTTCTTGCCTCAACACAAGCCCTATCTTTGCAAAGATAAGAGATCCACCAACTGCTCCCTCCCTCCAAATTTCAAACTGACTTACCCACAAGAATCAGATAAGTCAGTGTCCTCAGTACCATTATCGAGCCTGGAGAGTTGTTCCTTTATTCTTTAACCACCAACAAATGCAAGAATATATCATTAGAAATGTGCTACATGGAACAGTGATATGAAAAATTTATTTCAACAAAAAGAATCCTTTGAATCTAAAAGACAGAGGAAACATGATTTGGCTCACTGGAAGACCTAATTTTTTAGAAATAATTTTAGAATTATTCTCCAGAAAACACTGTATTTCCATAGACACTTCCAAGACTGAATTTTGCAAATAGCTGTTTCTCTCTCTCTCTCTTTCTATCTCTGTTTGTCTTTCTCACTCTCTTTTTCTCTCTCTCTCAAGATGGATATATATAGCACTGACTCAAACAAATGACATCGGTATTGCTGGATGGAACCTTCATTGACAGGTAAGACATATCAAAGCCATCACAGACTTCTGATATCAATTTATTCAGGCCAGTGTGAAAGATGGAAAATGTACATTGTCAGAACCAAGTAACTTTGTATACTTACTGTTTTGGTTGAAATCAGGTACAATTGCTCTACAACTTATAAACTGATAGAACTCTAAAAAACTATAAGTTAATTAATTATTTGGAACCTGGGTCCCTCTACCACCTTCTACTTGTCACATATCATGGATATCTTTTCTCCTCCTTGGACAGGATTCAAATAACTTCCTGAGATAAGGACTCCATTCAATAAATAATCAGATTTCACAAGTGTCAATATCCCCCCATCTCTTTCTATATATGTATTTACATCTCACCTTTCAGGCATGGGTCTAACATGGGTTATAGTTTTCGACTCATTTGAGTCACAGCTAAAGGATTAGAAATGCACATAGTAAGACGTTACATGTTTCTCTAGACTTATTTTTAAATGAGAATTAGCTACAATTTTTCAATAACTTGTAATCTACTTGTCCTAAAAAATAATACTTTAATCAGTTACTTGAAACTGATATTTAATTTTTCCCTAGAAATGAGACTTTATATATTTGTAATGAAGATCTGAGTCCTAGGAAAAACAACTTAGTGAATCAAGTTCACGTACATTTCTTTACTCCTGAACCCCTTCAGAAGTACTTCTCCTTGCTTCAAATAGGTTTTCCTGCTCTCTGGGACCACTTTAGCAGAGTCTTATAGATGGGCAATCTGACAGCATTCTAAGGGTTTTTGCTGCTAATAAGGGTGACAAAAGGGGTAAGAAGCAACCCTCTTACGACCTATTTCTCTTTTATCCAACTAGTGTCAAGGACACTCTGTAACGTCATGCATGCTGCTGAAAACAAACCCCCCAAATCTCAATACATCTCCCTCTCTGTATTTATATATATATATATATATATATATTTCTGTTTATATATATCTATCTTTCTATCTCACATTTCATCAGAGGTTTCATCAGCGGTTTCTGTTGTTACTCAGGACAGTGCGAAAATATTAAAAACACACATAGTAAGGCACCACGTGACTTCCAGACTTACTTTTTTGGTTCAAATTAGTTACAATTACTCTTGACCTCATTAACTGGTTTACTCAGAAAATTCACATGTAATCAGTTATTTGGAATCCAATATCTCCTTTTCCCTAGATATAATGCTATATATGTTTGTAACAAATATTTTAGACCTACCAAAAAAGTTAATGACTCGAGATTTAAGTACAGTTCTTTACTACTGAACTTGACGCATGGTGTAACACCCTTTTGTGGTGGAATTTATTTCAAAATCAACTTCAATTTGCAGGTGTGCATCCCTCTTCCCCTACCTAATTTCCTGCTTCTCAAGTCCCTCCTTCACCCCTGACTGTCCTCGATCATGGCTGTCTTTCCTGGCCCTCAGATAGGGTCAAGTCACTGCAGGCCAGAGTCAGGGACTCCCTCTATACTAGGGTGGGTTTGGGTCTGGGACACCAGCCTCACACGGCAGCAGAACTCTGGAGGATGGGGGACAGATCCCAGTCTATTAGCTCCAATCTTCTCTGCTAAGGCCTCCATTGGCTCCCTGTCCACTGCTAACTCCTCCTTGCTCCAAATAAGTTTCTCTCCTTCCTTGCCATCTCTAGTAGAATTTCATACACAGTAATCAAGGGTGACAAATTCTAGGATTAAAAAGACTTCCTTTATGACCTGTGCATCTTTTCTATCTCAATTTGAAGACAAAGAATATTACACGTAGAAGCTTACCATGAGAGGGCTTTAAAAATATATGAAGGGAACTCTGTATTCCCAGGTGCTCCTGAGAGTGAACATCCCAAACATCAATTTCTCTGAATGTGTGTGTGGGTGTGTGTGTGTGTGTGTGTACACATATACAGACACATATATACAGATTTGTTCGTCATAGCTCACTTGGCATCGTAGAAGCTGTCAGAAGATACTGTGGTCGGTTCACTTGGTGCAGGGCTAAAGGATTAAAAACACACATAGTAAGGCACCACATGACTTCTAGACTTACTTTTTTAGTTCAAATTAGCTACAATTACTCTTGATTTTATCAACTGGTTGACTCTTAGAAAATTCACATGTGAATCAGTTGTTTGGAGTCCAATATCTCCTTTTCCCTGGAAATGATACTATATATGTTTGTAATGAATATTTTACACCTACCAAAAAAGTTAATGACTCAAGATTTAAGTACAGTTCTTTACTACTGAACTTGACGCATGGTGTAACAGCCTTTTGTGGTGGAATTTATTTCAAAATCGACTTCAATTTGCAGGTGTGCATCCCTCTTCCCCTACCTAATTTCCTGCTTCTCAAGTCCCTCCTTCACCCCTGACTGTCCTCGATCATGGCTGTCTTTCCTGGCCCTCAGATAGGGTCAAGTCACTGCAGGCCAGAGTCAGGGACTCCCTCTATACTAGGGTGGTTTTGGGTCTGGGACACCAGCCTCACACGGCAGCAGAACTCTGGAGGATGGGGGACAGATCCCAGTCTATTAGCTCCAATCTTCTCTGCTAAGGCCTCCTCTGGCTCCCTGTCCACTGCTAACTCCTCCTTGCTCCAAATAAGTTTCTCTCCTTCCTTGCCATCTCTAGTAGAATTTCATACACAGTAATCAAGGGTGACAAATTCTAGGATTAAAAAGACTTCCCTTATGACCTGTGCATCTTTTCTATCTCAATTTCAAGATAAAGAATATTACACGTTGATGCTTACCATGAGAGGGCTTTAAAAATATATGAAGGGAACTCTGTATTCCCAGGTATTCCTGAGAGTGAACATCCCAAACATCAATTTCTCTGAATGTGTGTGTGTGTGTGTGTGTGTGTGTCTACACATATACAGACACATATATACAGATTTGTTCGTCATAGCTCACTTGGCATCGTAGAAGCTTTCAGAAGATACTGTGCTCAGTTCACTTGGTGCAGGGCTAAAGGATTAAAAACACACATAGTAAGGCACCACATGACTTCTAGACTTACTTTTTTAGTTCAAATTAGCTACAATTACTCTTGATTTTATCAACCGGTTGACTCTTAGAAAATTCACATGTAAATCAGTTGTTTGGAATCCAATTTCTCCTTTTCCCTGGAAATGATACTATATATGTTTGTAATGAATATTTTAGACCTACCAAAAAAGTTAATGACTCGAGATTTCAGTACAGTTCTTTACTACTGAACTTGACCCATGGTGTAACAACCTTTTGTGGTGGAATTCTGAAATTTTTCTAAGACTTTTGGGTGGTAGTTACCAGGAGGAAGAAGCATTCCTCTTATGACCTGTTCCTTTTTTATCCAACCAAATCCAATAAGATAAAAAGTTACCTAAAGGTGCTATGGTAAGAAGATTTAGAAACAGTGTCAAAGACACTGTACTGTCAAGGATACTCCTAAGAATGAATTTGGAAATTTATCTCTCTTTCTTTCATTGTATTTATGTTTGTGTATGTGTGTTTGTATGTCTGTGTTGATATAACTATATAAATACACATGTGTATATATAAAAAGATATATATTTATTTTTATTTATTCATTTATATCTCAAATTTCATGGGTGGCTCCCTCATAGCTTTTTGATGTTAATTCATTCAGAGCAGTGCTAAAGGACTAAAAAGTTACCTATTCAGATACCACATTTTAATTTTAGACTTTGTTTTAATTCAAATAGCTGTAATTACTTTACAGCTTATGAACTGGTTGATCTTTACAAATTCACATATAGAGGAGATGGAGTTCAGCATCCCTGTCTTCTCATACTGCTGTTGCCTGGGACATGGGGGCTCCCAGTCTTATGACTTCAGAGGCACCCTTTGAACTGTCGCAGCATCTAGTCGTTGAGGGCTTTAGCCTCAGTGTCTACAGCACTCCAGAAAGCTTCAAGGAAAAGTTCCTTCTCAAGACCTGCAAGAACCCAATGGTACCCATAGGCTGCCTGGGCACAGTGGCTGCCCTCACCCATGACCTCTACTGCTTCCCTAGGGATCAGAGCCAGTGCTGCCAGCTCATGATATACAACCAGATTGCCACCCAGGGCTTCTCGCTCACAGCCACCTTGCTGGATCCAGCTTCATCAGCTGTGAAGTCTCTGCCCAAGCCTGGCTTGGTCTTGAAAGCTCCGTGGAGATTATTCCCAGCCTGGGAGTAACCACTGGTCCTGCCACAGGATTTATTCCCTCATCTGCCCTGACCAGTCCCTGTGTCAATGGAGGAGCAAGTGGCCAATTGTGTAATCGACAGATTTTTTTTCAGGAATCTCAGATTCTGTTCACTTCGGGTGTCGCATACTTCTACTTGTGCTACACCCTCTTCACCCCCTACTTAATAAACTCTGATCCACTTGTAAAAAAAATTCATGTATATATAACTAAATCTAGTATGTTAGTTTTTATTAGAAATGAGGCTTTATATAAGGTAGTAATGAAAATTTTAGCCTGTAAATAATTAATGCATCAAGATACAAGCAAAGTTCTTTACAATTACCCTAATCCTAGTGTGTAACAGCCTTTTGTGGTAGAATTTATTTCAAATTCCACTTCAGTTTGTAGGTACCCATCCCTCTTCTCACGTTTAATTCCCAATTCTTAAGCCCCTCCCTCACTTTCTTGCTTTCACCATCATAGATATCTTTTCTGACCCTCAGGGTCAAGCAACTGCAGGCTAAGGTAGGGGCGGGGGGCTCCTTCCAATATGACAGTGAGTATGGGCACTAGCCTCACACCGTGGCAAAACTCTGGAGGGTCATTGACACATCCAGGCTCTATTAGCTCCATTCTTTTCTGCTGAGGGCTCCACTGTTCTCTGTCCACTGCTACCTTGTCTCCTTGCTCCAAATGAGATTCTGTGCTCTCTTGGTCCACTCTAGTAGAGTCTCACATGTGGGCAATCTGATAGTTTCTTAAGAGTTTTGGCTGCTACTAATTAAGGGTGACAAAACACACTTAGGGGAAGAAGCATCCCTTTTATAACTTGTTCCTTTTTTATCCAAATGGGTCCAAAAAGGTAAAGAGTTACCTACAGATGCTACCGTGAGATGACTCCAAAAGAGTGTCAAAGACACTCTGTATTGTTATCCACTGACACCCTGCTATCATTCTCCTTGTTTCCAAATAGAAATCTCTCTTCACTTTGTGTGTGTATCTTTACAGATATATCTATAATCTCACCTTTTGCTGGAGACTTCCTCAGTGGTTACTGATGTCAGTTTATTCCAATCAGAACTAAAGGATTAAAATGTACATGATCAAACACCATGTGACTTCATAGACTCACTTTTCTCATTCAAATTAGCTACAATTTCTCTATAACTTACAAAATGGTTGAACCCCGTAAGTTCACATGTAATTTGGTTATTTGGAAAATATTTCATCTTTCCCTAGAATTGAGGCTTCATATGATGGTAATAAAATTCTTAGGCCTGTAAAAGAATCCTTAATGGATCAAGATTTAAAAACATTTCTTTACTACTAAACTTAACCCCAATGTGTAATTGCCTTTTGTGATTACATTTACTTCAAATTCAGCTATAGTTTGTAGGTAGGAATCCCTCTTATCCCATCTAATTTTCTGATTTCAAGTCCCTCCACCATCTCCTTACTCTTCATGTTTCATGGATGTCTTTCCTTCTCCTCAGATAGGGTTAAGTAACTGTCGGCCTGAGGCAGGGGCTACCTCCAGTATGATGGTTGGTTTGGGTTTGGGATACCAGCCTCCCATTGTGGCAGAGCTCTGGAGGGTAAGGGACAGATCTCAAGTCTATTATCTCTTTTAGTTTCTGCTGAGGGCTCCTCTGCTCCCTGTCCACCGCTACTATCTTTGTGCTTCCAAATAGTGTTTTCTCCCTTGACCCACACTAGCAGAAAGATATACACAGGTACTCTAATAGTTCCCTAAGGATTTTCACTAGTAATCCCTAAAGTTCACGAACACACAAATAGTAAGTGTTCTCTCTCTTTTGACCTGGTCCTTCTTGATCCAAAAAAGAAAAAAGTTATATATAGAAGCTGACAGGCTATCACGGACATTCTGTATTGTCACCAATGCTCCCAAATGGTTTTCCCACTCAGATGACAGAAAATCAACTCACCTATTGTTGATGTTCTGGCTAGAGAACTCTGAAAAGGCTACTAAAGCATTCTTATTTCTGTCAAAGAACAAAAAGAATATGCAAAAAATAAAGCCAGACAATGAGGAAGGAAATAATACCAGAAATGATTCCTTTTTTCAAGAGGAAATCATTCCTCTTTCCTGACAGGAATTTCAGGCACAAAAAGTCACACATGACAAATTTGAAGGAATGTGACAGGAACTGAAGGGGTTACCACAGTGGCACCTGTAAGCAAGCCTCTTGGGGGGGGGTGTGTGCGGGTGTGCATGTGTGTGTGTGCCTATGTGTATTTATTGGAAACAGAAGGAAGCAAGCAAGGGAGAAGCAGCAATCATGATTAAATGTTCTTCCTTCCTTCCTTCCCATTTTCTCTACCATTCTGGTCATCATTGAATAAATTTGGGAAGAGGGAGACACAGAGAGAAAGAGACACAAGAGTGTAGGGATGAGGTGGTGGATCCAGGTAAGTTGATGAGATGATACAAAGACAATGGAAAGAAAATGCCAGAACAATGAGAATTTCAATGGCAAGGGCTAATCCCTGGTTGCCATTTGGTAGGGCAGAAACAAGTAGCTAGATTAGGATCTGCCTAAATTACGTTTTCAAGATTTTATGAATTGGAAGTAGAGCACATGATCTGAATGATTTTTCGTCTTGCACATTTTTTTAAGTAGACTTTTTTAAAAAATAAGTTTAGGTTTACAGAAAAATTAAGCAGAAAGTACAGAGAGTTTCCATATACCCCCCTTCTCCCTCACAGCTTCTCCTATCACTAATATCTTGCATTCATCTGGTATATTTGTTATAACTGATGAATCAGTATTTACACATTATTGTTAACTAACATCCATAGTTCACATTGGTGTTCATTCTTCGTGTTGAACAAGTCTATTGGTTTTTCCAAATGCATAATGTCATGTATCCATCATAACAGCATCATACTGAATAACTGTACTGCCCTAAAAATCCCCTGTACTCTACATATTCATCCCTTTGCCCCCCACTCCAATTCCTAGAAACCACTGATCTTTTCACTGTCTCTACAGTTTTACCTTTTCCACAGTGTCATATAGTTGGAATCATAAAGTATATCGCCTTAGCAGACTGCCTCCTTTCACTTAATTCTTATGCAAGGATTTAAGGTTCCTCTATTTCCTTTTGTGGCTTGATAGATTCTTTTACTTTTTTTAAATTGCTTGCTGAATAATTTTCCATTGTATATAGGCATTACAGGTTATCTATTCTTCTGTGATGTCTTGGTTGCTTCCGATTTTTGGCAATTATGAATAAAGCTGCTATCAAATTTGGGTGGAGGTTTTTGTGTAGGTATAACTTTTCAAGTCATTTCAGGGTTGAAACTCATTAGGAGCACAATTGCTGAATCATCTGATAAGACTATGTTTTGCTTTGTAAGAAATTGCCAAAATGTCTTCCAAAGTGGCTATACTATTTTGCATTTTCACCAACAGTGAATAAGAATTTCTGTTGCTCCTTATCCTTGACAGCATTTGGTGTTTTCAATATTCAGATCTTGACCATTCTAATAGGTGGATAGTAGTATCTTCTTGTTGTCTTAATTAGCAATTCCTGAGTGACATATGATGTTGAGCATCTTCTCATAAGCTTATTTGTCATTTGTATATCTTCTCTGGTGAGGTATCTGTTCAGATCTTTTGTCCATTTTTCGAGTACTTTTGTTTTCTGATTGTTGATTTTTAAGAGTTCTTTGTATACTTTCAATAAAAGCCCTTTACCAGATACGTCTTTTGCAAATAATTTCTTCTAGTCTGGCTGACTTGTCTTCTCATTCTCTTGATAGTGTCTTTCACAGAGCAGAAGTTTTAAATTTTAATGAAATCCAAGTTGTCTGTATTTTCTTTCATGATTTTATTTTTGGTGTTATATATAAAATCATTGCTGTATCGAAGGCCATCTGGTTTCTTCCTGTGTTATCTTCTAGGAGTTTTATGGTTTTGCATTTTATATTTACGTCCGTGATCCATTTTGAGTTAAGTTTTGTTAAGTGTGTAAGGTCTGTGCCTAGATTTTTTTTTTTTCTTGCACATAGATGTCCAGTTCTTCCAGCAACATTTGTTGAAAAGACCATCCTTTCTCCACTGGATTGAGTGCCTTTGCTCCTTTATCAAAGACAAGATGTCTATATTTGTGTGGGCCTATTTCTGGGCTCTCTATTCTGTTCCTTTGATCTACTTGTATATTCTCTCACCCATACCACTCTACCTTGATTACTGTAGCTTTATAGAAAGACTTAAGTCAGGTATTGTCAGTCCTCTGACTTTGCTATTCTTCTTCAATATTGTGTTGGCTATTCTGGGTCTTTTGCCTTTTCACATAAACTTTAGAATTAGTTTGTCAATATTGAAAAAAACGACTTTTCAGGATTTTGATTCAGATTGCACTCAACTACAAGTTGAAGGAATTGACATCGTAACAATATTGAGTCTTCCTATCCATGAACATGGAACATCTTCCCATTTATTTAGATCTTCTTTGATTTCATTAATCAGTTATGTAGTTTTCCTCATATAGATTTTATACATTATTTTGTTAGATTTGTACCTAAGTATTTCAATTTTTTGGTGCTAATGTAAATGGTGGTGTGCTTGTTTCAAATTCCAATTATTCATTGCTGGTATAAAGGAAAGCAATCAACTTTTGTATATTAACCTTGTTCTTGAAACTCTGCTATAATTTATTATTCCAGAAGGTTCTTTGTAAATTATTTTCAATTTTCTACAGAGATAATCATGTCACATGTGAATAAAGACAGTTTTATTTCTTCTGTTCCAATCTGCATATTTTTGTTTCCTTCTTACTGCATTAGTTAGGACTTACAGTATGATGTTGAAAAGGAGTGGTGAAGGGGGATATCCTTGCCTTGTACCTGATCTTATCAAGTTTCTCACCATCAAGTATGATGGTACTTGTGGATTTTTTTTTAACTTTCTAATCCCTTTTTAAATTTTTTTATTTTTATTTTATTGAGGTCATAATAGTTTATAACATTGTGAAATTTCAGTTTTACATTTTTCTTTGTCAGTCACCATATATTTGTGACCCTTTGCCCTTTATGTCCATCCCCAAGTTCCTTCCCCTCTGGTAACCACTAATCTGTTTTCTTTGTCCATGTGTTTGTTTATCTTCCACATATGAGTGAAATCATACACTGTTCGTCTTTATCTGTCTGCCTTATTTTGCTTAACATAATACCCTCAAGGTCTATCCGCATTGTTGCAAATGGGATGATTTTGTCTTTTTTTATGGTCGAATAGTATTCCATTGTATATATATACACACACACACACACACATATATATATACAATGCATATATATATACATATATATATATAATGTATATATACCACATCTTCTTTATCATCAGTCGACAGGCACTTGGGTTGCTTCCACATTTGGCTATTTTGAACAATGCTGCAATGAACATAGGGGTGCATAAGTCTCTTTGAATTGTTAATTTCAAGTTCTTTGGATAAATACCCAGTAGCAGGATAGCTGGGTCATATGGTATATATATTTTTAATTTTTTGAGAAATCTCCATACTGTTTTCCATAGTGGCTAGACCAGTTTGCATTCCTACCAGCAGTGTATGGGGGTTCCCTTTTCTGCACATTGTCTTCCATTTGTTATTTTTTGTCTTGTTAATTATAGCCATTCTTACAGGTGTAAGGTAATATCTCATTGTAGTTTTGATTTGTATTTCTCTAATGATTAGTGATGTTGAATATCTCTTTATGTGCCTGCTGGCCATCTGTATATCTTCTTTGGAAAAATGTCTGTTTATATCCTCTGCCCATTTTTTGATCAGGTTGTTTGTTTTTTTGTTGTTGACTTGTAGGCATTATTTATATATTTTGGAGTTAAACCCTTGTCGCATATATGATTTGTAAATATCTTCTCTCAGTTGGTGGGTTGCCCTTTCATTTTGTTCCTGGTTTCCTTTGCCTTGCAGAAGCTCTTTAGTCTGATGAAGTCCCATTTGGTTATTTTTTCTTTTGTTTCCCTTGCCCAAGTAGACTGGTATTCAAAAAGATCCTTCTAAGACTGATGTCAAAGAGTGCACTGCCTATGTTTTCTTCTAGGAGTTTTATGGTTTCACACCTTACCTTCAAGTCATTAATCCATTTTGAGTTAATTTGTGTATGCTGTAAGATAAGGGTCTACTTTCATTCTTTTCATGTGGCTGTCCAGTTTCCCCAACACCATTTATTGAAGAGACTTTCCTTTTTCCATTGTATGTTCTTAGCTCCTCTGTCAAAGATTAGCTGTCCATAGATGTGCGGTTTTATTTCTGGGCTTTCAATTCTGCTCCACTGATCTGTGTGTCTGTTTTTGTACCAGTACCATGCTGTTTTGATTACTATAGCTTTGTAGTATGCTTTGAAGTCAGGGATTGTGATGCCTACAGCTTTGTTCTTTTTTCTCAGGGTTGCTTTAGCTATTCAGGGTCTTTTCTTGCTCATTATGAATTTTGGGATTCTTTGTTCTCTTTTCATGAAGAACATCATTGGGATTCTGATTTGGATTGCACTGAATCTGTAGATTGTGTTAGGTACTGTGGACATTTTAACTATGTTTATTTTTCTAATCCATATGCATGGAATCTCTTTCCACTTCTTTATGACATCATCAATTTCTTCCAATAATGTCTTACAGTTTTCCTTGGTTAAATTTATTCCTACATAATTTATTCTTTTTATTGTGGTTACAAATGGGATTGTATTCTGGAGTTCTCCTTCTGTTAGTTCATCATTAGAGTATAGAAGTGCAACTGATTTTTGTAAGTTGATTTTGTACCCTGCAACTTTGCTGTAGTTGATTATTTCTAACAGTTTTCTGATGGATTCTTTAGAGTTTTTGATATATAAAATCATATTATCTGCAAACAGCAAGTGTTTCACTTCCTCATTGGCAATTTGGATACATTTTATTTCTTTTTCTTGCTTAATTGCCCTGGCCAAAAACTCCAGTACTATGCTGAATAAGAGTGGTGAGAGTGGGCACCCTTGTCTTGTTCCTGTTCTCAGAGAGAGGGCTTTCAGTTTTTCCCCATTGAGTATAATGTTGGCTGTGGGTTTGTCATATATGGCCTTTATCATGTTGAAGCACTTTCCTTCTATACCCATTTTATTGAGAGTTTTTATCATAATTGGATGTTGGATATTGTCAAATGCTTTCTCTGTCTATTGAGATGATCATGTGATTTTTATTCCTCATTTTGTTAATGTGGTGCATCACATTGCTTGATTTGCAGATGTTGAACCCTCCCTGTGTCCCTGCTATAAATCCCACTTGATCATGGTGTATGATCCTTTTAATGTATTGCTGTATTTGGGCTGCCAATATTTTGTTGAGGATTTTTGCATCTATGGCCATCAGCGATATTGCCCTGTAATTTTCCTTCTTTGTGTTGTTCTTTTCTGGGTTTGAGATCAGGGTGATGTTGGCCTTACAAAATGTGTTAGGAAGTGTTCTATCTTCTTCAATTTTTTGGAATAGTTTGAGAGGGGTAGGTATTAAATCTTCTTTGAATGTTTGGTAGAATTCTCCAGAGAAGCCACCTGGTCCTAGACTTTTATTTTGGGGGAGGTTTTTGATTACTGTTTCAATCTCTTTACTTGTGATTGGTCTATTCAGATCATCTATTTCTTCTTGATTCAGTTTTGAGAGGTTGTATATGCCTAAGAATTTGTCCATTTCTTCTAGATTGTCCAATTTGTTGGCATATACTTTTTCATAGTATTTTCTTATAACCCTTTGCATTTCTGCGGTATCTGTTGTTAATTTCTCCTGTTTAATTTCTAATTTTATTCGAGTCTTCTTTTTTTCTTAGTGAGTCTGGCTAAGGGTTTGTCAATTTTGTTTATCTTTTTAAAGAAACCAGCTCTTAGTTTCATTGACCCTTTCTACAGTATTTTTTTTTTGTTTATTTCAATTTCATTTATTTCCACTCTTTTTATTATTTCCCTCATTCTGCTGACTTTGGGCTTTGTTTGTTCTTCTTTTTCTAATTCTGTTAGGTGTAGTTTAAGATTGCTTATTTGAGATTTTTCTTGTTTGTTAAGGTGGGCCTGTATTGCTATGAATTTCCCTCTGAGGACTGCTTTTGCTGTATCCCACATGAGTTGGTATTGGTGTATTTTCATTTTCATTTGTTGCTAGATGTTTTTGATTTCTCCTTTAATTTCTTCAATGATCCATTGGTTGTTCAGTAGTATGTTGTTTAGTCTCCACTTATTTGTCACTTTCCCAGCTTTTTTCTTGTAGTTGAATTCCAGTTTCATAGCACTATGGTCAGAAAAGATGCTTGACATGATTTCGGTCTTCTTAAATTTATTGAGGCTTGCCTTGTTTTCAAACATATGGTCTATTTTTGAGAATGTTCCATGTGCACTTGAGAAGAATGTGTATTTTGTTGGTTTTGGATGGAGTGTTCCGTATATACCTATTAAGTCCATCTGGTCTTGTTTTTCATTTAATTCCACTACTTCCTTGTTGACTTTCTCTCTGGATGATCTATCCACTGATGTAAGTGGAGTGTTAAGGTCCCCTACTATTATTGTGTTGCTGTTGATATCTCCTTTTAGGTTTGTTAATAGTTGCTTTATGCACTTTGGTGTTCCCATGTTAGGTGCATATATATTTACAAGAGTTATATCTTCTTGGTGGAGTGTCCCTTTTATCATTATATACTGCCCCTCTTTGTCTCTCATTGCCTTTTTTTATCTTAAAGTCTACTTTGTCTGATACAAGTATGGCAACATCTGCTTTCTTTTGTTTGCCATTAGCTTGGAGTATCATCCTCCATCCCTTCACTCTGAGCCTGTGTTTATCTTTAGAAGTGAGATGTGTTTCCTGGAGGCAGCATATTGTTGGGTCTTGGTTTTCAATCCATCCAGCCACTCTGTGTCTTTTGAGTGGACAATTCAATCCATTTACACTTAGAGCAATTATTGATATATGAGGTCTTAATGCTGCCATTTTATCACTTGTTTTCCAGTTGTTCTTTATTTTCCTTGTTTCTTCTCCCATTTATTCAGCCCTGCAATTCAGTTTGGTGGTTCTCTAGGATCGTTTTCTCACTGTTTATCATTTCTGTCTCTGTTCTGATTTTTTGTTTAGTGGTTACTGTGAAGTTAGTATAAAAGATCTTGTAGTGAGACAGTCTATTTTCTGATAGCTCTTATTTCTTTAGTCTAAGCAAGCTCTATCCCTTTATTCTTCCCTATCTAAGTTATTGTTGTCACACTTTATTCCGTATTGTGTTGTGAGTTTGTGGGTAAAACAAAGTGATTATAGTTATTTTTGATGTTTTCCTTCCCTTTATCTTGAACGTTATAATTATTTACGAACCTGTTCTGATACCTGCAATTTTCTGATTTTACCTGCCTATTTATCTCCTTGCTCAAGCCTTTGTAAACTTTTCTCTTTTTTTGAGGTATGAGGGCCTTCCTGATCATTTCTTGTAGGGAGGGGGTCTTGTGGCAATGAACTCTCTTAGCTTTTGTTTCTGGGAAAGTTTTGATTTCTCCATCATATCTGAAGGATATTTTCACTGGGTAGAGTATTCTTGGCTGAAAGTTTTTGTCTTTCAGAATTTTGAATGTATCATTCCACTCTCTCCCAGCCTGTAAGGTTTCTGCTGAAAGCTTGACAGGGGTTCCCTTGTAGGTTATTATCTTCCGCCTTGCTGCCCTTAATATATTTTTTGTCATTGTTTTTTGCCAGTTCTACTGATATATGCCTTGAAGAAGGTCTTTTTACACTGATGTAATTAGGAGTCCGATTGGCTCCTTTTACTTGTAATTCCAGCTCCTTCCCCAGGTTTGGGAAGTTCTTAGCTATTATTCCTTTGAACAAGCTCTCTGCTCCTTTCTCCTTCTCTTCTCCCTCTGGAATACCTATAATCCTTATGTTGCATTTCCTAATTGAGTCAGATATTTCTTGGAGAACTTTTTCATTTCTTTTCAGTCTTAGTTCTCTCTCCTCCATCTGAAGCATTTCTATATTTCTGTCCTTTAAATTACTAATTCTGTCCTCCATAATGTCAGCTCTGTTATTTAAGGACTCCAGATTTTTCTTTCATTCTTTGTGTTTTACATCTTCAACATTTCTGATTTTTTTTTTATACTTTCAATCTGATTTGTGAAGAAATCCCTCTGTTCATTAATTTTATTCCTGATTTCATTGAGCTATCTTTCTGAGTTTTCCTGTAATTTGTTGAGCTTTTTTATGATAGCCATTTTTACTTCTCTGTCATTTAGCTTGTACATTTCTGTGCCTTCAGGATTGATTTCTGGGTGCTTGTCATTTCCCTTCTGGTCTAGAGTGTTAATATACCTCTTCATCCTATTTGGTGAGGTAGGTTTGTGCTTTTGCATAGTGTAGATTCCACCTGCTGCCACTAGGGGTGGGCAGGAGCTGAGTATTCTGAGCCCATCTCAATCCCTGGCAGCTGTGCCTGTCCTTTAGATGCTGTGCTGACAGGGCCTGTCTGCATTTGCTCACTGGCCACCTCTGCTTTATACATGTATACGCAGGAACTCTTGTGGGAGTCCCTTTCTCTGGCCCACTGTCTGAGCTGGAGTGACAGATAGGGAAGGGTCACTTTCTTTTGTGTGTGCAATCCTGGGGTGCTCTCCTTCTGCACTCGCTGTCTCCCTTCCTGGGCTGCTCAGCTTAGTGAAGATGTCCTTGTTATTGCTTAGCCTCCTAGGTGTGGAGCTTTCCCATGGGCTGGGAGGACACTCCAAGGGCAAAGGCATTCCCATGGAGTTCTGCCCCCTCCCCCCTCTCTTTTCAGAGCTGCACGCAGTCCCACACCCTAGATCACTTCTGTTTGGGGAGAGAGAGGCGATCCCCTTACCTCCTTCTGTTACCCCCCAGGGGGTCCAACACCTCCAATTTCAGACGTATGGCTACATAGATCTCTCAGACATCTATTGTGTTGTATGAATTGAATGTCTTCTGTTGGTTTATGAGTGTCCTTTTCATAGTATCTTGGAGGGGAGAGTCTAAGGGAAGAGCTCACTCCACCGTGATATGCTGTCAATCCTCCTAGCTGTAGGCCTTTTGTAGATGTTTTTTTGTCAAGTTAAGGAAGTTCCTCCCTATTCCTAGTTTGCTGGGAGCTTTTTTTTTTTTTTAAATATTTTATTTTTTTCCTTTTTCTCCCCAAAGCCCCTCGGTACATAGTTGTATATTCTTCATTGTGGGTCCTTCTAGTTGTGGCATGTGGGACTCTGCCTCAGCGTGGTCTGATGAGCAGTGACATGTCCGCGCCCAGGATTCGAACCAACGAAACACTGGGCTGCCTGCAGCGGAGCACGCGAACTTAACCACTCGGCCACGGGGCCTGCCCCTGCTGGGAGATTTTATCACGAATGAGTGTTGGAGTTTGTCATATGCTTTTTCTGCATCAATTGATATGATGTAATTTTTCTCCTTTGACCTTTTGATATGATGGATTACATTAATTTTCAAATTTTGAGCCAGCCTTGCTTACTTGGGATAAATCTCACTTGATCTCAATGCACAATTGTTTATATACATTTTAGGACTTAATTTTCTTGAGAGTTTTTACGTTTATGTTCCTGAGAGATACAGTCTGTAGTTCTCTTTTCCTGTAATTTCTTTGTCTGATTTTACTATTAGGGTAATGCTAGCCTCTTAGAATGAATAAGGAAGTGTTCCCTGTTCTTTTATTTTCTGCAACAGATTTTAGAGAACTGATATCACTTCTTCCTTACGTGTTTGGTGGAATTGACAAGTGAAATCATCTAGGCCTAGTATCTGTTTTGGAAGGTTTTCAATTATTGATTTAATTTCTTTAACAGACGTGGGTCTATTCAGACTATCTATTCCTCCTTGTGAGTTTTGGTAGTGTCTTTTAAAGAATTCCTCAATTTCATATAAGCTATAAAATTTGTGGGCTTATGGAGTTGTTCACATTATTCCTGTATTATCCCTTTAATGTCCATACGCTCAATCATGATAATCCCTCTTTCATTTCTGATATTAGTAATTTGTAACTTCTCTCTTTTGTTCCTGGTTCTCTCTCCAGAGAGATATTAATTTTATTGATATTTTCAAAGAAACAGCTTTTGCTTTTGTTGATTTTCTCTATTGTTTTCTTGCTTTCAATTTCATGGATTTCTGCTCTAATTTTTATTATTTCTTTTCTTCTATTTTTTTAAAGTTTATATTGCTCTTCTTTCTCTAGCTTCCTAAATTGGAAGCCTAGATTATTGATTTTAATAATATTATTAAATGTATTCTAATGTATGCATTAGAATCTAATGTATTCATCTCTTCTAATGTATGCATTCAATGCTATAAATTTTCCTCTAAGCACTGGTTTTGCTGCATCCCACAAGTTTTGATTGGTTGTTTTTTCATTTTCATTTAGTTCAAAATATTTTAAAATTTCTCTGAGACTTCTACTTTGACTAATGTGTTATTGAGAAGTGTGCTGTTTAATCTCCCAGTATTTTGTGATTTTCAAGCTATCTTTCTCTTACTGACTTCTAATTTAATTCCACTGTGGTCTGACAGCATACTTTGAATGATCCCTATTTCTTTAAATTTGTTAAGATGTGTGTTATGGACCAGAACATGATCTGTCTTGGTGAATCTTCCATGTGAGCTTGAGAAAAATGTGTATCCTGCTCTTGTTAAATGAAGTATTCTGTAAGTATCAATTAGATCCAATTGACTGAAGGTGATGTTCAGTACCACTATATCCTTACTGACTTTTTGCCTGCTGGATTTATCAAATACTGATAGAGGAGTGTTAAAATCTCCAACTATAATAGTGGCTTTGTCTATTTCTCTTTGTGGTTCTATCAGTTTTTGCCTCACATATTTTGATGTTCTGTTGTTAGGTGCATACACATTAGAACTGCTACGTCTTCCTAGAGAATTAACTCTGTTATCATCATTTAATGTCCCTCTTAATCCCCAATAATTTTGCTTGCTCTGAAGTCTGTTATGTCTGAAGTTAAAATAGCTATTCCCACTGTCTTTTAATTATGTTATCGTGGCATATTTTTCTCCATTCTTTTACTTCTAATCTACCTTGGTCTTTATATTTAAAGTTGGCTTCTTATAGATAACATATAGTTGGGTCTTGTTTTGTTATCCAAGAAATTAGTCTCTGTCTTTTAATTGGTATGTTTAGCCCAGTCATACTTCAAGTTTTAGACTATTGATATAGTTGGATTAGTAGAATTATTTTTGCTTTTCTCAAGTTCATTTTTAAAAAGATATTTGGGGGCCAGCCAGATGGTGCAGTGGTTAAGTTCACACATTCCACTTCAGTAGCCCGGGGTTTGCCAGTTTGGACCCTGGGTGAGGACCTACGCACTGCTTGTCAAGCCATGCTGTGGCAGGCATCCCACATGTAAACTAGAGGAAGATGGGAACGGATGTTAGCTTAGGGCCAGTCTTCCTCAGCAAAAAAGAGGAGGATTGGTGGCAGGTGTTACCGCAGGGCTAAACTTCCTCAAAATAAAAAAAAAGATATTTGGCTATATCACTGAAAATCAAGACTCTCCTTCACCCAAACCACTGAATTAGGTAATTTAATCACTCTATAATTTAATTTCCTCATCTATGAAATGAAACACATTCAAAATGCACTTTCCATCTGTCAACTTCATAAAATCATGATGAATATTCACCATTTCACAAATATTATTTGCTTTTAGACAACCTGCCCTCTTCACTGGGGTTATGCAAAAACATCAGTATGTGACAACAATATAACCTGAGTATTCTCTCTCTCTTTTTCTTTTTTTTTTGCAGAGGACAATTTGCCCTGAGCTAACATCCATTGCCAATCTCCCTCTTTTTGTCTTTACTTTTTTAAAAAAAATTTTCAAGTTATTTTTAAAAATTTTTTCATTTTTTTAATTGCAGTATCATTGGTTTATAACAACATATAAACTTCAGGTGTACATCATAATATATTTTGAATTCTCTGTAGATGACATCATGTTCACCACCCAAAGACTAATTATAATCCATCACCACACACACGTGCTTGATCACCCCTTTCGCCCTCCTCCTTCCCTTTTCCCCTCTGCTAATCACCAATCCAATCTCTGTTGCTATGTGTTTGTCGTTTTTCTCTTCTACCTATGAGTGAGATCATATGGTATTTGACTTTCTCCCTCTGATTTATTTCACTTAGCATCATACCCTCAAGGTCCATCCATGTTGTCACAAATGGCCAGATTTCATCATTTCTTATGGTTGAGTAGTATTTCATTGTGTATATATACCACGGATTCTTTATCCATTCATCCCTTGATGGGCACTTAGGTTGCTTCCAAGTCTTCGTTATTGTGAATGATGCTATGATGAACATAGGGTGCATGTATCTTTATGCATTTCTGTTTTCAAGTTCTTTGGATAAATACCCGGCAGTAGAATAGCTAGATCATCTGGTAGATCTATTCTTAATTTTCTGAGAAAACTCCATATTGTTTTCCATAATGGCTGGACCGCTATGCACTCCCACTAGCAGTGTATGGGGGTTCCCTTCTCTCCACATCCTCTCCAGCACTTATTGTTTCCTGTCTTGTTAATTATAGCTATTCTGACCGGAGTGAGGCGATATCACATTGTAGTTTTGATTTGCATTTCCCTGATAGTTAATGATGTCGAACATCTTTTCATGTGCCTGTTGGCCATCTGGATATCTTCTTTGGAGAAATCTCTGTTCAGATCTTTTGCCCATTTTTAAATTGGGTTCTTAGTTTTTGTTGTTGAGATGTATGAGTTCTTTGTACATTTTGGATATTAACCCCTTAATATCTGATATATGGTTTGCAAATATCTTCTCTCAATTGTTAGGTTGCCTTTTCATTTTGTTGATGCTTTCCTTTGCTGTGCAGAAGCTTTTTGGTTTGATGTAGTCCCATTTGTTTATTTTTTTATTGTTTCCTTTGCCCAGTCAAACATGGTATTTGAAAAAAGCTGCTAAGACTGATGTCAAAGAGCACACTCCCTGTGTTTTCTTCGAGAAGTTTAATGGTTTCAGATCTTACATTCAAGTCCTTAATCCCTTTTGAGATGATTTTTGTGCATGGTGTAAAGTAATGGTCTACTTTCATTCTTTTGCTTGTGGCTGTCCAGTTTTCCCAACACCATTTATTGAAGAGACTTTCCTTTCTCCATTGTATGTTCTTGGCTCCCTTGTCAAAAATTAGCTGTCCATAGATGTGTGGGTTTATTTCTAGGCTCTTAATTCTATTCCTTTGATCTGTGTGTCTGTTTTTGTGCCATTACCATGCTGTTGTGGTTACTATAGCTTTGTAGCATATTTTGAAATCACGGAGCGTGAGATCTCCAGCTTTGTTCTTTTTTTCTCAGGATTCCTTTGGATATTCAGAGCCTTTTCTTGTTCCATATAAATTTTAGGATTCCTTGTTCTATTTCTGTGAAAAATGTTGTTGGAACTTTGATAGAGATTGCATTGAATCTGTAGATTGCTTTAGGAACTATGGACATTTTAACTATGTTAATTCTTCCAATCCAAGAGCACAGAACCTCTTTCCATTTCTTTGTGTCTTCTTCAATTTCTTTCAACAATGTTTTCAGTTTTCTGTGTACAGATCTTTCACCTCTTTGGTTAAGTTTATTCCTAGGTATTTTATTCTTTTTGTTGCAATTGTAAATGGGATTGTATTCTTAATTTTTCTTTCTGCTACTTCACTGCTAGTGTATAGAAACACAACTGATTTTTGTGTTTTGATTTTCTATCCTGCAATTTGACTATATTCACTTACTATTTCTAAAAGTTTTTTAGTGGATTCTTTAGGGTTTTCTATATATAAAATTATGTCATCCACAAATAGGGACAGTTTCACTTCTTCCTTTCCAATTTGGATCCCTTTTATTTCTTTTTCTTGCCTGATTGCTCTGGCTAAGACTTCTAATACTATGTTAAATAAGAGTGGTGAAACTAGGCATCCTTGTCTCGTTCCTGTTCTTAGAGGGATAGCTTTCAGTTTTTCTCCATTGGGAATGACATTAGCTGTGGGTATGTCATATACAGCCTTTATTATGTTCAGGTATTTTCCTTCTATACCCATTTTATTTAGAGTTTTTATCATAAATGCATGCTGTATCTTTTCAACTGCTTTCTCTGCAGCTATTGAGATGATCATGTGACTTTTATTCCTCTTTTTGTTAATGTGGTGTTATCACATTGATTGATTTGTGGATGTTGAACCATCCCTGCATCCCTGGAGTGAATCTCACTTAATCATGGTGTATGATCTTTTTAATGTATTGTTGTATTCAATTTGCTAGTATTTTGTTGAGGATTTTTGCATCGATGTTCATCAACGATATTGGCATGTAATTTTCTTTTTTTGTGTTGTCCTTGTCTGGCTTTGGAATCAGGGTAATGTTGACTTTGTAGAAGGAGTTAGGAAGCTTGCCCTCCTCAAATTTTTGGAAGAGTTTGAGAAGGATAGGTATTAAGTCTTCTTTGAATGTTTGGTAGAATTCACCAGGGAAGCCATTTGATCCTGGACTTTTGTTTTTGGGGAGGTTTTCGATTACTATTTCAATCTCCTTACTGGTGACTAGTCTATTCAAATTCTCTATTTCTTCTTGATCCAGTTTTGGAAGGTTGTATGATTCTAAGAATTTATCCATTTCTTCTAGATTATCCAATTTGTTGGCATATAGCTTTTCATAGTATTCTCTTATTACTTTTGTATTTCTGTGATGTCCATTGTAATTTCTCCTTTTTCATTTCTGATTTTATTTATTTGAGCCTTCTCTCTTTTGTTCTTGGTGAGTCTAGCTAAAGGTTTCTCAATTTTGTTTATCTTTTCAAAGAACCAGCTCTTGGTTTCATTAATTTTTTCTATTGTTTTTTACTCTCTATTTTATTTATTTCTTCTCTGATTGTTCTTATTTCCTTCCTTCTGCTGATTTTGGGCTTTGTTTTTTCTTCTTCTTCCAGTTCCTTTAGGTGCACTGTTAGATTGTTTGGAATTTTTCTTGTTTGTTAAGGTAGGCCTGAATTGCCATAAACTTCCCTCTTAGAACCACTTTTGCTCTATCCCATAAATTTTGGCATGTCCTATTTTCTTTTTCATTTGTCTCCAGGTATTTTTTAAATTTCTCCTTTGATTTCTCCATTGACCCAATTGTTGTTCAGCAGCATTTTGTTTAATCTCCACATATTTGTGGCTTTTCTGATTTTCTTCCTGTAATTGATTTCTAGTTTCATTATCTTTGTGGTCAGAAAAGATGCTTGGTATTATTCTAATCTTCTTAAGTTAGTGAGACTTGTTTTTGGCCTAATATGTAATCGATCCTGGAGAATGGTCCAGGAGCATTTGAAAAGAATGTGTATTCTGTGGTTTTGGGATGGAATGTTCTATATATATCCATTAAGTCCATCTGTTCTAATGTGTTGTTTAAGGCCAATGTTTCCTTATTGATCTTCTTTTTAGATGACCTATCCATTGGTGTAAACGGAGTGTTAAAGTCTCCTACTATTATTGTGTTACTGTCTATTTCTCCTTTTTTGTCTGTTAATAATTGCTTTACATATTTAGATGCTCCTATGTTGGGTACATAGATATTTACAAGTGTTATATCCTCTTCTTAGATTGTTCCCTTTATCATTATGTAGTGCCCTTTGTCTCTTGTTACAGTTTTTGTTTTAAAGTCTATTTTGTCTGACATGAGTATTGCTACCCCAGCTTTCTTTGCATTGCCATTTGCATGGAGTATCTTTTTGCATCCTTTCACTTTCAATTTGTGGGTGTCTTTAGGTCTGAAGCTTGTCTCTTGTATGCAGTATATATATGGGTCTTGTTTTCTTTGTCCAATCAGCCAGCCTATGCCTTTTGGTTGGAGCATTTGGTCCATCGACATTTAAAGTAGCTATTGATAAATATGTCTTTGTTGCCATTTTGTTACTTTTTTCTGGGTGTTTTAGTAGTTCTTCTCTGTGCCTTTCTTCTTCTCTTTTTCTCTTCCCTTGTGGTTTGATGGCTTTCTTTAGTAATATGTTTGACTCCCTTTCTCCTACTTACTCATATATTTATTACAGGTTTCTGGTTTGTGATTACCATGAAGTTCATGTATAGTAATCTACGTATACAGCAATCTATATTGAGTTGATAGTCTCTTTAATTTGACCTCTTTCTAACAGCTCTACTCTTTTACTCCCCTCCTCCCAAATTTAATTTTTTGATATCATATCTAACCTCTTATTTTGTGTGAGTGTATCCATTCCCTCTTATCATTGAAATAGACAATTTTAGTACTTTTGTCTTTTGACCTTCATATTATCTTAATAGGTGGTTGATCTGCTACCATTACTGTATTTTTGCCTTTAGTAGTGATTTTATTGTGGTTTCTTTTTTTTGGATAATTTTCTTATTCTTATATGTGATCTTCTCTTTCCCACTTAAATAAGTACCTTCAGCAGTTCTTGTAGAACTGGTTTCTTGGTGATAAACTCCTGGTTTCTTGGTGATAAACTCCTTTAATTTGTGCTTGTCTGGGAAACTATTTCTCTCTCCTTCCATTCTGAATGATAACCTTGTCAGGTAGAGTATTCTTGGCTGTAGGTTTTTTCCTTTCAGCACTTTAAATGTATTGTGCCACTCTCTTGTAGCCTTTAGGGTTTCAGTTGAGAAGTCAGCTGATAGCCTTATGGGCTTTCCTTTGTATGTCAGTCATTGCCTTTCTCTTGCAGCTTTTAGGACTCTCTCTTTATCTTTAATTTTGGACATTTTAATTATAATGTGACTTGGTGTGGGCCTCTTTGGGTTTATCTTGTTTGGTGCTCTTCGTGCTTCATGTACTTGGATGTCTGTTGACTTCCTTAGGTCAGGAAAGTTTTCAGTTATAAAATAAATTCTTCAAATAAATTCTCTACCCCTTTGTCTCTCCCTTCCTCTTCTGGGACACATATAATATGAATGTTAGTGCACTTGATCTTGTCCCAGATTTCTCTTAGACTGTTCTCGTTCTTTTTCACTTTTTCTTTTATCTGTTCAGCTTGGGCGATTTCCTCTAGTTTTTTGTCCAGCTCACTGACCCCTTTTTCTGTATCATCTACTCTACTATTGAGACCCTCTAGTGAATTTTTCATTTCCAGTATTTATTCTTCATTTCTGATTGGTTCTTTTTTATACTTTCCAATTCTTTGTTGAAGATCTCACTGTGTTCATCGAGTCTTCTCCAAAGATCAGTGAGCATCCTTATGAATTTTTGGTTGAACTCTTTGTCAAGTAGATTGCTTACTTCTGTTTCATTTCACTCTTTTTCTGGAGTTTTGTCCTGTTCCCTTGCTTGGAATGTATTCCTTTACCTCCTCATTTTGCCTCTTTGTGCTTATATCTATGCATTAGGTGAGTGAGCTATGTCTCCTGATGTTGGAGAAGTGGCCTTATGTAAAAGATACCTTCTGGGGCCTAGCAGTGTGCTTCTCTCTCATCACTAGTCCAAATGTTCCAAGAGTGACCCCTGTGTAGGCTACTTGTGTCCTGCTACAGCAGGGCTGCTCTTACTGCAGGTACCCAGAGAATCTAGGCTTCCCCCCCCACCCAGGCTGTCTATTTGTAAATTGGGTTTGAGGAGCCCCAGCACAGTTGGCAGCAAGGTCTAATAGCACGCTCCTGTTGCACTTTTTCTGTTAAGTGAGTAGGCGTCCAGTGTGGCTGGTTGCTAGGCTCGGGAGCTTACAATTGCTGTAGGCCTCAGGCCTACAAGGCTGTGGTCAGCTCTCTCAGGATTGCAGCTGAGTGGGGCTGGCCGCAGGCATGGGTGCTCCCAACTGTTTCAGGCTTTGGAAGGTAGGGCAAATCCTCTATAAGGCTGTTTGACAAGCACAGGTCTTCTGCCACTTATAACCCCACCACACATACAGGTCCACACACACTGTCCACACAGTCCTGGCACATGCACACCTCCTGACCCCCTGAAGCAGACCCAGTCACCCCACTGCAGAGACCACCCCTCACATTCTCCACCAACACCCCCAACACTCCACCTGCTCCTCATGCAGGCCCTGCCCCACAGAGGAGGACAGACTTGCTTGCCTGCAGAAGATCAAGGCACCCATTCGATGCAGCCAACAGGTAGCCTGAGGGCTTGCTGTTGCATGGGACCAGTCCCTAGGGCAGGCTGCCTGCCCTGGCTGAGCTGGATTAAATCACACTCTAGTGGGTGTGGCAGACCTCTGGGCTAACAGGCCAGGGGAAGAACCTTAATGGTCTCTGTGTCAGCACACTTGTACTTGTTCACAACAATGGCTGCTGCCAATGCCTCGGTCTCTGGAGAGGCTTCATCTCTCACCAAGATGCACCCAGAACCTACCAGATGAGTCTCTTTTCATCAAAGGCCTGTGTACCTTTCTTTCTGGTGATTTTAGGTAGCTTTCTGACACAGGTGGATTTGTGCATGGGCCCATTAAGAGTTAGGTTTTTCCGCTTATGTCCAATAGCTTTTCTAGGGGTATTCCCTGTTGTAGTTACTAGTCAGTGAAGGCAGATATTATGACACTTGTCTCATTTGTGCTGAGTCCTAAAGATGCTTGTAGCGGTAATGGACCCCTGCTCAGGTTCACACTCCTCCAGAGAAGGCTGTGTACCTTAGGGTTGCTCCCAGTCACCTGGCTGTGAAGCTCTGTGGCTTGGGAAAGTGGCTTTTTTCTCTCCAGAAAGGAATTACTGCCTCTTTCACTTCATTCAGGACAGTCCCTTGTTGTGGGGGTTCTTTTTATCCAGTTTTCAGTTACCTCTCGGGAGTAATTTTCCAAGAATAGTTATAACTTGGTTTTGTTCATGGGAGGAAGTGAGTTCACGGTCTGCCTAAACTACCATATTGAAGAGATCCTTTCTTTCTTTTCTTATGTGAGCCACCACCATAGCATGGCCACCAACAGACAAGTAGTGTAGGTCTGTGTCTGGGATCAGAACCCTGGCTGCAAAAGTGGGGTGCACTGGAACTACAAGATCCATATTTTTAATTTCAAATACATCACCACCCCTCATATTAAACTTCCTTAGAAAAACACACCTTACGTCCTAGGTTTCAACAAAGGTGACTATATAATACAGCACCCAAGAGAGGACACTTCTGAGAGTGAAAAGGACACACTATTAATAATTATTCTGAGATAACAGCCACAGACTGAGATGGTCCCAAGCAAAACGTTAGCCCTTCTCTAATACAAGATGCCAGACAGAGTAGCCAACAGCCACCAGGAATGAAAGCTCACAAGTCAAAACAATTACATACCTGAGGAGTACAACGACTGAAAAAGAAATACAACAAATTGAGCAACATATACCATTTGAAGTAGAACTACTGGAACATACTGGAACATAAGCATGACAAATACACTTAAAGATACAAGGGAAGATGTTAGTAACACGAAATGACAATGAGAAACCATAAGGAAAACCTCATGAGGAAACAGGTGTAAAAGTACGATTGTTAAAGACTTAAGTCATGGGATAAATAGCAGTGTGGATACATGAGAAAAGCAAATTATTTAGACATGGAAAATGACATTGAGAAACTCTCCCAGAAAACAGAATAAAACAATAAAGTGAGAGAATATTTAAAAGAACAGCAGTGTGATATGGTGGGTAAAAAAAGACATCTAACATCTGAAATAAATGAAATCCAAGACATCTAAGATGAAAAAAAAAAGAAAACAGAGAAGAGGAAATATTCAAAAACTAATGAAGGTAAATTTCACAAAGTTAAAGAAGGAAGTAAAAAATTATCTGTAAAGGATCCATGGAAATGAAGAGAAAATTCTAAAAGCTTCCAAAAAGAGCAAAGAAAATAAGAACAGACTGACACGATCTCTCTCTAGAGCAAACAGAACACATCTTGTTTGAGAGCACACAAGTGACATTTAGGAAAATAGACAACATATTTGGCCATAAACAAAGCATTAATAACGTGCACAGGAGCAATATCGTATAGATTTTCTCTGACCGTATCGCAACTGCAATAGCTCTTTAAAAGTCAACATAATATCAAAGAAGAAAAATGTTGAAGGACTGACATGAGCCAATGTCAAAATTCACTATAAAGCTACAGCAATCAAGACAGTGTGGTACTGGTGAAAGAACAGACAAATGGACCAAAGGCGCAGAACAGAGAGCCTAGAAATAGATGCCCGTTCACATACTCTACCGTTCTTTGACAAAGGAGCACAGACCATACGATGGAGCAAAGACAGTCTTATCAACGAATGGTGCTGGAAGAACTGGACATCCACGTGAGAGACAATGAACGTGCACGTGGACCTTTACACCTTTACAAAACGGAAATCAAAAGGCATTATAGACCCACATGTAAAAAGCAAAACTCTAGAATTCCTAGAAGACAATAACACGGAAGAAAACCGAGATGACCTCTTTATAAACATGACTTTCTAGATGTGACAGCAAAATCAAGATCATGAAAGGAATAACTGATAAGCTGGACTTCATGAACATTTTAAACTGCTGCTCCACAAGACACAATGTCAAGAGGATAAAAACACAAGCCACAGACTGGGAGAAAACATTTGCAAAAGGCACAGTTGAGAAAGGAATAACAAATATACAAATACGCAAAGAAATCTTAAAACTAGACAACAAGAACACACACAACCAGATTAAAAAATGGGGCAAACAACTTAACAGACATCTGGCCAAAGAAGACATAAAAATGGCAACTAAGAGTACGAGACGATGCTCCACATCATATGGCTCCAGGGAAATGCAAATTGAACAACAATGAGATACCACTACACACCTGTTAGAATAGTCAAAATATGGAACACTAACAACAGCAAATGCTGACAAGCATGTGGAGCAATGGAGACACTCATTCAGTATTGGTGGCAAGGCAAAACGGAACAGCCACTCTGGAAGGCAGTTTAGGGGTTTCTTACAAAACTAAGCATAACCCTTAACATACGATCCAGCTTAACATACGCTCCTTGGTATTTACCCAAAGGAGTTCAAAACTTACACGCAGATGAAAACCTGCACACAAATGTTGATAGCAGCTTTATTCGTAATCGCCAAAAATCGGAAGCAACCAAGATGTCCTGCACCAGATGAACGGATAAACAAACCGTGGTACATCTAGTCAACGGCATAGTATTCAGCGCTAAAAAGCAACGAGCTATCAAGCTGTGAAAAGAAACCTTACATGCATGTTACTTTGTGAAAGAAGCCAATCTGAAAAGGTTGCATACTGTATGAGGCCAACTATATGACATTCTGGAAGTGGCAAAATTGGGGCGACAGGAAAAGATCGGTGGTTGCCAGGAGTTGGCGGGGAGAAGGATGAATAGGCGGAGCACAAAGGATTTTTAGGGCAGTGAAAATACTCCATCGTTATGAAACTCTAATGACAGATTCGTGTCATTCTACTTTTATCCAAACCCATAGAATGTATGACACCAAGAGTGAGTCGCAATGTAAACCATAAATCAGATAATATTCTATTATGGCTTTCATTTTCCAATTCTGGTAATCGTATTATGGTTACGGAAGTGAAAATTTTCTGATTTTGATCACTGTGCTGTGGTTAGGTGTCCCTGAAGGTAGAAAAATAAAACTGAAATATTCAGGAGTAAAGGGTATGTGGTCTGCATTTTCTCTCTAATGATTCAGGAATAGAGCCTAAGTGTGTAGGAAGGTGTGTGTCACGTGTGTGTCTATCAAACATCTTCTGCCTCAACTCACATAAAAATCAGATCTAGATACAGATACATTGAGACAGAGAGCTCTTTCTATGTGTATATCTATATCTAAACGTATTTTCTTTCTCTCTCTTTCTATCTATCTATCTATAGATAGATAGATAGATAGATAGATTTATGTCTGTATACCTACACATCCATATGATGGGAGTAACAAAGGAAATGTGACAAAATGTTAACAATTGGAAATGTAAGTAAAGGGTATACTGGAGCTTTTGGAACCATTTGTGAGAAATTTCTGTATGTGTTGGAATATTGTTCAGTCTTAAAAAGAAATGAAATTCTGACACATGCTGCAACATGGATTGACTTTGAGGGCATTGGGCTAAATGAAATAACTAGTCACAAGAAGACAAATTTTGTATGATTCCACTGACATGACATACCTAGAGTAGTCAAACTCACAGAGACAGAAGGTAGAATGGTGGTTGCCAAGAGCTTGGGAAAGGGGGAACGGGGAGAGTAGTTTAATGTGTACAGAGTTTCAGTTTTGCAAGACGAGAAGAGTTCTGCAGGTTGGCTGCCCAACAATATGAAGGTACCTAACGCTACAGAATGGCACACTTAAAAATGCTGAAGATGATAAATTTTAGCTTACATGTATTTACCACAATTTAGAAATCTGCATAAGTTTCGAATTCTTACAATGGAAAAAGTGTTTCAAAAATAGCTCTCCTGGTGCTTGTTCTGGTGAAAATGAGATTGGGGAAAAAAGGAGATGGTACAAAAAAGCTTACGTTGAAAAACCAAAAATTTTCTGTCTCAACTCATCCTACATCCAACCTATTCTACCAAGGAAACTTGAAAGTGCATTTAGAACAATGCCCCTTATTGAGTCTATTTCTCGATTTGCTCTGTCAACCTCCTGACTAGAGACTCAAAGGGCTATCTTCACTGTGTCTCTCCACACTCTGTCTGGAGTCGGCTCCCTGTTTTGTGGTCAGCTCTCACTCTTCTCGGCATTCACGTTGGAGAGGGAACATCGAGCTGCACAGACTCTCCAGCCCTTAAAAGCCCATATAGCGGCAGAGACAACATACCCTCTCCACATCCCAGACATCACCCCAAAAGATGTCCACGTACCTGGGAATGCACAGTCTAGGAGTGCATCTCTAGAAAAGCCTACCTCTCTAGAAAGCTACAGTTGGTACGTCTACGGTTCACGATTGGAGTTTGTATTGTTTGTAGAGCCTCAAGCATGACCCCTCATTGCCTTGCCAGTGCTATTAGGATTGAGCCAAAACCATTCAGCAGAGCCTACAATGCCCTTCAAAATCTGGCCCTGCCAGCCCTCATCCTTGTGGCGCACCTCTCTCTCCCTCAATCCTGTTCTCCAGTCCTGACCTCGGTTTATTTCCTCCCAAGAGCCATATGCCTTCCAACACTGCTCAATGACGTCAGAAAAAGAAGTGAGAGGTATAAGGACTGGACAGGAAAAATGAAAATTATCGCTCTTTTCAGATGACATGACTAAGTACACGGAAAATTTTTGTTCCATCTAATAAGCACTTACATGGTATTTATTACGTGCCAGACATCGTCCTAAATGTTTAACACTTATTTGGTCCTCATAACAAATCATCACGGAGCCTGGAGAGTTGTTCTATGTTAATGTAAACACCAAGAAATGCAACAACATGTCATTTGAGATTTCCTACATGGGACAGTGATGTGACCAACTTATTTGAACAAGAATTCTGTGAATCTAAGAATATGATAAACATGACTTAGCTCAGTGGATCCGAAATTTTAGAAAAGATCTTAGAATCATTGTCCAGAATATTCCACATTCCCATGGATAATGCTTCGTCTGCATTTCACTCTCTCTCTCTCTCTCTCTCTCTCTCTCTGAGTATATACGTCACCTTTTGTTGGTGGTTCCATCACAGATTACTTCTGTCAGTTCATCGGGGTCATTTCTAAAGAATCAAAAGCATATATGATCAGACTCCAAGTGACTTCATAGAGTTACACTCTTGTTTGCAATTAGTTACAAGTAGTCTTCAAGTGGTAAACTGGTTGAACCCTAAAAAATTATTTGGATATTAGTTATTTGGAAACTAGTATTTTAATCTTCCCTAGAAATAGGGCTTTCTATAGTTGTAACGAAGATGTTCGGCCGGTCAAAAAGCCTAATGAATGAAGATATTGAAACACAATTCTTCACTACTGAACCTTACTCTCACGTGTAATTGCATCGAGGTTGAATTTAGTTCAAAATTCAACTCCAGGTTGTAGGTACACATTTCCCCAGCTCCTCCTAATTTCCTGATCCTCAACACCCTCCACCACATCCTGACCCTTCATGTATCATGTATGTCTTTTCTGTTCCTCATGCAGGGTTCAGATGACTGCAGGTCTGAGGCACGGGCTCCCTCCAATATGACGGTGGCTTGGCATTCGGGACACCAGCTTTAGATGGTGGCAGAGCTCTGGAGGCTGAGGAAAGGAGCCGAGGTCTGTTTAGCTCCATTCTCTTCTGCTGAGAGCTCCACTGCTCCCTCTCCACTGCTACCGTCTCCTTGCTCCAAATAGGATTCTCTCCTCTCCTGGCCCACTCTAGCAGAGTCTTACACACAGGCATTCTGAGAGTTTCCTCAAAGCTTTGGCTACTACTTTCTAAGGGTCATAAACAAACCGTGAGTAAGAAGTCTCCCTCTTATGACTCCTCCTTCCTTTTGCCACCTAGGCCCAACAGGAAAGAAAGTTACCTACAGAAGCTTATAGTCTCTTATGGAAACCTGTTGTTGCCATCGATGCTCCCCATACCTTTCACCGCTCACATCAGTCATGTCAACTCACCCCATCTTGTCACTGTTGCCAGACGACATTCGGGAAGAATCCATAACCCTGCCATAGAGTAAAAAACATGTACAAAAAATAGAGTCAGACATTTTGGAAGATAATCAGGTTCTTTTTCCCAACAGAATTGCAGCACACAAAAAGTAAAGTCACGAGGAAACACGACAGAAACAAAAGCATCCGTTTCAGGGTCCAGCACTGGAACCTCTGACACAGTTTCCGGGTTCTGTATGTGCGTGTGTGCGTGTCTGTGTGTCCCTGTGTGTATCCACTGGAAAGAGAATGAAGGGAACAAGGGAGACATAGCATTCATGATTAAACCTCCTTCCTTCTTCACCGTTTTGTTTCTCCTTCATGCACTCTGGAATCAATTTGGGAAACGTGAGAGGGATCTGAGTGTGTCGGGATGGGGAGGTGCATCCAAGTAAGAGCTAACAAAGAGATATAGATAGAAAGAGAATACACAAGAACAATGAACATACAGTGTCAGGGCCTAGTCCCTGGTTGTTATTTGGTAGGAAAGAAACAAGTAGGAAGGTCAAGGATGACCAAATGATGACTAAAAGATTTTCTGACCTGCGTGAAGGCCATGCGTTTACAATGATTCTTTTTCTTTTTCTTTTTCTCTACAGTCCTTTCAGAAAACGTTATCTGGTTGTATTATCCAAAATCAAGACTTTTCACCTCAAAACTGGCTTGGGTAATCTTTTCTCTATTTATCTTTTTCTTCATCTACAAAATAAGACACTTGCAAAATGCACTTTGGGTCTGTCACCTTCACAGTATCATGCTAATATTCAGCATTGCACAAATATTATTGATTTTTGGACAGCCTGCACTCTTCACCAAATTCTTTCAAATTTCATTAATTCTGTATCTGGCAACAATATACATTAGTATATATATCTTAAAGTTCAAACACACTTAAAGGTTCTCATCCAAGTAACACACCCTGACAATTTCCAGAGAAATCATGGGTTCCTATCAAGACGCCAAATGGTACAGCATGTTGCATCCTCCTCCCAAAACTTCAGAAGTCCTAAGGAACTATGCATTCCCAGAAATAACAAGAGTGACAACCCTGGGAAATGACAGAGGCCTGAAGGCTGTCTCTTAATGGGTGGGTAGCCTGGGATTAGGGGCAGTGGGTGGCAGCCTTGAGGGGCTCAGCGTGAGGGAAAATTTTAAGGACCGTTCTTGCCTCTCCCCTGAGTTGCCTGGAAACGATCACTTGCCTTTCTCAGTAGAAACAAGTAGCAACCACCCAGATGTAGCTAGGATAAAATTAGAGTAGCATTAGGTTAGCTGATGAAAGCAGGGAAGGGCTGAACAATCCTTGATCCTTCACTCCTCCACCTCCTCCGTCTCCAAAGCCCCAGGTGACAACCTCAAATGCCTCCTCAGATGCTGCTTTCCCCAGGAGCTCAAAGGTGACATATCCTGACCACAGGAGTTGAGTGGTCACAGTGGTTCACGGTTTCTGAGACTGTCTGCGCCTGAGGCCATCACCTCCCCTCATATTAAACTTCCTTAGAAAAACACACCTTAGGTCCTGGGTTTCAACAAAGGTGACTATATAATACAGCACCCAAGAGAGGACACTTCTGAGAGTGAAAAGGACACACTATTAATAATTATTCTGAGATAACAGCCACAGACTGAGATGGTCCCAAGCAAAACGTTAGCCCTTCTCTAATACAAGATGCCAGACAGAGTAGCCAACAGCCACCAGGAATGAAAGCTCACAAGTCAAAACAATTACATACCTGAGGAGTACAACGACTGAAAAAGAAATACAACAAATTGAGCAACATATACCATTTGAAGTAGAACTACTGGAACATACTGGAACATAAGCATGACAAATACACTTAAAGATACAAGGGAAGATGTTAGTAACACGAAATGACAATGAGAAACCATAAGGAAAACCTCATGAGGAAACAGGTGTAAAAGTACGATTGTTAAAGACTTAAGTCATGGGATAAATAGCAGTGTGGATACATGAGAAAAGCAAATTATTTAGACATGGAAAATGACATTGAGAAACTCTCCCAGAAAACAGAATAAAACAATAAAGTGAGAGAATATTTAAAAGAACAGCAGTGTGATATGGTGGGTAAAAAAAGACATCTAACATCTGAAATAAATGAAATCCAAGACATCTAAGATGAAAAAAAAAAGAAAACAGAGAAGAGGAAATATTCAAAAACTAATGAAGGTAAATTTCACAAAGTTAAAGAAGGAAGTAAAAAATTATCTGTAAAGGATCCATGGAAATGAAGAGAAAATTCTAAAAGCTTCCAAAAAGAGCAAAGAAAATAAGAACAGACTGACACGATCTCTCTCTAGAGCAAACAGAACACATCTTGTTTGAGAGCACACAAGTGACATTTAGGAAAATAGACAACATATTTGGCCATAAACAAAGCATTAATAACGTGCACAGGAGCAATATCGTATAGATTTTCTCTGACCGTATCGCAACTGCAATAGCTCTTTAAAAGTCAACATAATATCAAAGAAGAAAAATGTTGAAGGACTGACATGAGCCAATGTCAAAATTCACTATAAAGCTACAGCAATCAAGACAGTGTGGTACTGGTGAAAGAACAGACAAATGGACCAAAGGCGCAGAACAGAGAGCCTAGAAATAGATGCCCGTTCACATACTCTACCGTTCTTTGACAAAGGAGCACAGACCATACGATGGAGCAAAGACAGTCTTATCAACGAATGGTGCTGGAAGAACTGGACATCCACGTGCGAGACAATGAACGTGCACGTGGACCTTTACACCTTTACAAAACGGAAATCAAAAGGCATTATAGACCCACATGTAAAAAGCAAAACTCTAGAATTCCTAGAAGACAATAACACGGAAGAAAACCGAGATGACCTCTTTATAAACATGACTTTCTAGATGTGACAGCAAAATCAAGATCATGAAAGGAATAACTGATAAGCTGGACTTCATGAACATTTTAAACTGCTGCTCCACAAGACACAATGTCAAGAGGATAAAAACACAAGCCACAGACTGGGAGAAAACATTTGCAAAAGGCACAGTTGAGAAAGGAATAACAAATATACAAATACGCAAAGAAATCTTAAAACTAGACAACAAGAACACACACAACCAGATTAAAAAATGGGGCAAACAACTTAACAGACATCTGGCCAAAGAAGACATAAAAATGGCAACTAAGAGTACGAGACGATGCTCCACATCATATGGCTCCAGGGAAATGCAAATTGAACAACAATGAGATACCACTACACACCTGTTAGAATAGTCAAAATATGGAACACTAACAACAGCAAATGCTGACAAGCATGTGGAGCAATGGAGACACTCATTCAGTATTGGTGGCAAGGCAAAACGGAACAGCCACTCTGGAAGGCAGTTTAGGGGTTTCTTACAAAACTAAGCATAACCCTTAACATACGATCCAGCTTAACATACGCTCCTTGGTATTTACCCAAAGGAGTTCAAAACTTACACGCAGATGAAAACCTGCACACAAATGTTGATAGCAGCTTTATTCGTAATCGCCAAAAATCGGAAGCAACCAAGATGTCCTGCACCAGATGAACGGATAAACAAACCGTGGTACATCTAGTCAACGGCATAGTATTCAGCGCTAAAAAGCAACGAGCTATCAAGCTGTGAAAAGAAACCTTACATGCATGTTACTTTGTGAAAGAAGCCAATCTGAAAAGGTTGCATACTGTATGAGGCCAACTATATGACATTCTGGAAGTGGCAAAATTGGGGCGACAGGAAAAGATCGGTGGTTGCCAGGAGTTGGCGGGGAGAAGGATGAATAGGCGGAGCACAAAGGATTTTTAGGGCAGTGAAAATACTCCATCGTTATGAAACTCTAATGACAGATTCGTGTCATTCTACTTTTATCCAAACCCATAGAATGTATGACACCAAGAGTGAGTCGCAATGTAAACCATAAATCAGATAATATTCTATTATGGCTTTCATTTTCCAATTCTGGTAATCGTATTATGGTTACGGAAGTGAAAATTTTCTGATTTTGATCACTGTGCTGTGGTTAGGTGTCCCTGAAGGTAGAAAAATAAAACTGAAATATTCAGGAGTAAAGGGTATGTGGTCTGCATTTTCTCTCTAATGATTCAGGAATAGAGCCTAAGTGTGTAGGAAGGTGTGTGTCACGTGTGTGTCTATCAAACATCTTCTGCCTCAACTCACATAAAAATCAGATCTAGATACAGATACATTGAGACAGAGAGCTCTTTCTATGTGTATATCTATATCTAAACGTATTTTCTTTCTCTCTCTTTCTATCTATCTATCTATAGATAGATAGATAGATAGATAGATTTATGTCTGTATACCTACACATCCATATGATGGGAGTAACAAAGGAAATGTGACAAAATGTTAACAATTGGAAATGTAAGTAAAGGGTATACTGGAGCTTTTGGAACCATTTGTGAGAAATTTCTGTATGTGTTGGAATATTGTTCAGTCTTAAAAAGAAATGAAATTCTGACACATGCTGCAACATGGATTGACTTTGAGGGCATTGGGCTAAATGAAATAACTAGTCACAAGAAGACAAATTTTGTATGATTCCACTGACATGACATACCTAGAGTAGTCAAACTCACAGAGACAGAAGGTAGAATGGTGGTTGCCAAGAGCTTGGGAAAGGGGGAACGGGGAGAGTAGTTTAATGTGTACAGAGTTTCAGTTTTGCAAGACGAGAAGAGTTCTGCAGGTTGGCTGCCCAACAATATGAAGGTACCTAACGCTACAGAATGGCACACTTAAAAATGCTGAAGATGATAAATTTTAGCTTACATGTATTTACCACAATTTAGAAATCTGCATAAGTTTCGAATTCTTACAATGGAAAAAGTGTTTCAAAAATAGCTCTCCTGGTGCTTGTTCTGGTGAAAATGAGATTGGGGAAAAAAGGAGATGGTACAAAAAAGCTTACGTTGAAAAACCAAAAATTTTCTGTCTCAACTCATCCTACATCCAACCTATTCTACCAAGGAAACTTGAAAGTGCATTTAGAACAATGCCCCTTATTGAGTCTATTTCTCGATTTGCTCTGTCAACCTCCTGACTAGAGACTCAAAGGGCTATCTTCACTGTGTCTCTCCACACTCTGTCTGGAGTCGGCTCCCTGTTTTGTGGTCAGCTCTCACTCTTCTCGGCATTCACGTTGGAGAGGGAACATCGAGCTGCACAGACTCTCCAGCCCTTAAAAGCCCATATAGCGGCAGAGACAACATACCCTCTCCACATCCCAGACATCACCCCAAAAGATGTCCACGTACCTGGGAATGCACAGTCTAGGAGTGCATCTCTAGAAAAGCCTACCTCTCTAGAAAGCTACAGTTGGTACGTCTACGGTTCACGATTGGAGTTTGTATTGTTTGTAGAGCCTCAAGCATGACCCCTCATTGCCTTGCCAGTGCTATTAGGATTGAGCCAAAACCATTCAGCAGAGCCTACAATGCCCTTCAAAATCTGGCCCTGCCAGCCCTCATCCTTGTGGCGCACCTCTCTCTCCCTCAATCCTGTTCTCCAGTCCTGACCTCGGTTTATTTCCTCCCAAGAGCCATATGCCTTCCAACACTGCTCAATGACGTCAGAAAAAGAAGTGAGAGGTATAAGGACTGGACAGGAAAAATGAAAATTATCGCTCTTTTCAGATGACATGACTAAGTACACGGAAAATTTTTGTTCCATCTAATAAGCACTTACATGGTATTTATTACGTGCCAGACATCGTCCTAAATGTTTAACACTTATTTGGTCCTCATAACAAATCATCACGGAGCCTGGAGAGTTGTTCTATGTTAATGTAAACACCAAGAAATGCAACAACATGTCATTTGAGATTTCCTACATGGGACAGTGATGTGACCAACTTATTTGAACAAGAATTCTGTGAATCTAAGAATATGATAAACATGACTTAGCTCAGTGGATCCGAAATTTTAGAAAAGATCTTAGAATCATTGTCCAGAATATTCCACATTCCCATGGATAATGCTTCGTCTGCATTTCACTCTCTCTCTCTCTCTCTCTCTCTCTCTCTGAGTATATACGTCACCTTTTGTTGGTGGTTCCATCACAGATTACTTCTGTCAGTTCATCGGGGTCATTTCTAAAGAATCAAAAGCATATATGATCAGACTCCAAGTGACTTCATAGAGTTACACTCTTGTTTGCAATTAGTTACAAGTAGTCTTCAAGTGGTAAACTGGTTGAACCCTAAAAAATTATTTGGATATTAGTTATTTGGAAACTAGTATTTTAATCTTCCCTAGAAATAGGGCTTTCTATAGTTGTAACGAAGATGTTCGGCCGGTCAAAAAGCCTAATGAATGAAGATATTGAAACACAATTCTTCACTACTGAACCTTACTCTCACGTGTAATTGCATCGAGGTTGAATTTAGTTCAAAATTCAACTCCAGGTTGTAGGTACACATTTCCCCAGCTCCTCCTAATTTCCTGATCCTCAACACCCTCCACCACATCCTGACCCTTCATGTATCATGTATGTCTTTTCTGTTCCTCATGCAGGGTTCAGATGACTGCAGGTCTGAGGCACGGGCTCCCTCCAATATGACGGTGGCTTGGCATTCGGGACACCAGCTTTAGATGGTGGCAGAGCTCTGGAGGCTGAGGAAAGGAGCCGAGGTCTGTTTAGCTCCATTCTCTTCTGCTGAGAGCTCCACTGCTCCCTCTCCACTGCTACCGTCTCCTTGCTCCAAATAGGATTCTCTCCTCTCCTGGCCCACTCTAGCAGAGTCTTACACACAGGCATTCTGAGAGTTTCCTCAAAGCTTTGGCTACTACTTTCTAAGGGTCATAAACAAACCGTGAGTAAGAAGTCTCCCTCTTATGACTCCTCCTTCCTTTTGCCACCTAGGCCCAACAGGAAAGAAAGTTACCTACAGAAGCTTATAGTCTCTTATGGAAACCTGTTGTTGCCATCGATGCTCCCCATACCTTTCACCGCTCACATCAGTCATGTCAACTCACCCCATCTTGTCACTGTTGCCAGACGACATTCGGGAAGAATCCATAACCCTGCCATAGAGTAAAAAACATGTACAAAAAATAGAGTCAGACATTTTGGAAGATAATCAGGTTCTTTTTCCCAACAGAATTGCAGCACACAAAAAGTAAAGTCACGAGGAAACACGACAGAAACAAAAGCATCCGTTTCAGGGTCCAGCACTGGAACCTCTGACACAGTTTCCGGGTTCTGTATGTGCGTGTGTGCGTGTCTGTGTGTCCCTGTGTGTATCCACTGGAAAGAGAATGAAGGGAACAAGGGAGACATAGCATTCATGATTAAACCTCCTTCCTTCTTCACCGTTTTGTTTCTCCTTCATGCACTCTGGAATCAATTTGGGAAACGTGAGAGGGATCTGAGTGTGTCGGGATGGGGAGGTGCATCCAAGTAAGAGCTAACAAAGAGATATAGATAGAAAGAGAATACACAAGAACAATGAACATACAGTGTCAGGGCCTAGTCCCTGGTTGTTATTTGGTAGGAAAGAAACAAGTAGGAAGGTCAAGGATGACCAAATGATGACTAAAAGATTTTCTGACCTGCGTGAAGGCCATGCGTTTACAATGATTCTTTTTCTTTTTCTTTTTCTCTACAGTCCTTTCAGAAAACGTTATCTGGTTGTATTATCCAAAATCAAGACTTTTCACCTCAAAACTGGCTTGGGTAATCTTTTCTCTATTTATCTTTTTCTTCATCTACAAAATAAGACACTTGCAAAATGCACTTTGGGTCTGTCACCTTCACAGTATCATGCTAATATTCAGCATTGCACAAATATTATTGATTTTTGGACAGCCTGCACTCTTCACCAAATTCTTTCAAATTTCATTAATTCTGTATCTGGCAACAATATACATTAGTATATATATCTTAAAGTTCAAACACACTTAAAGGTTCTCATCCAAGTAACACACCCTGACAATTTCCAGAGAAATCATGGGTTCCTATCAAGACGCCAAATGGTACAGCATGTTGCATCCTCCTCCCAAAACTTCAGAAGTCCTAAGGAACTATGCATTCCCAGAAATAACAAGAGTGACAACCCTGGGAAATGACAGAGGCCTGAAGGCTGTCTCTTAATGGGTGGGTAGCCTGGGATTAGGGGCAGTGGGTGGCAGCCTTGAGGGGCTCAGCGTGAGGGAAAATTTTAAGGACCGTTCTTGCCTCTCCCCTGAGTTGCCTGGAAACGATCACTTGCCTTTCTCAGTAGAAACAAGTAGCAACCACCCAGATGTAGCTAGGATAAAATTAGAGTAGCATTAGGTTAGCTGATGAAAGCAGGGAAGGGCTGAACAATCCTTGATCCTTCACTCCTCCACCTCCTCCGTCTCCAAAGCCCCAGGTGACAACCTCAAATGCCTCCTCAGATGCTGCTTTCCCCAGGAGCTCAAAGGTGACATATCCTGACCACAGGAGTTGAGTGGTCACAGTGGTTCACGGTTTCTGAGACTGTCTGCGCCTGAGGCCATCACCTCCCCTCATATTAAACTTCCTTAGAAAAACACACCTTAGGTCCTGGGTTTCAACAAAGGTGACTATATAATACAGCACCCAAGAGAGGACACTTCTGAGAGTGAAAAGGACACACTATTAATAATTATTCTGAGATAACAGCCACAGACTGAGATGGTCCCAAGCAAAACGTTAGCCCTTCTCTAATACAAGATGCCAGACAGAGTAGCCAACAGCCACCAGGAATGAAAGCTCACAAGTCAAAACAATTACATACCTGAGGAGTACAACGACTGAAAAAGAAATACAACAAATTGAGCAACATATACCATTTGAAGTAGAACTACTGGAACATACTGGAACATAAGCATGACAAATACACTTAAAGATACAAGGGAAGATGTTAGTAACACGAAATGACAATGAGAAACCATAAGGAAAACCTCATGAGGAAACAGGTGTAAAAGTACGATTGTTAAAGACTTAAGTCATGGGATAAATAGCAGTGTGGATACATGAGAAAAGCAAATTATTTAGACATGGAAAATGACATTGAGAAACTCTCCCAGAAAACAGAATAAAACAATAAAGTGAGAGAATATTTAAAAGAACAGCAGTGTGATATGGTGGGTAAAAAAAGACATCTAACATCTGAAATAAATGAAATCCAAGACATCTAAGATGAAAAAAAAAAGAAAACAGAGAAGAGGAAATATTCAAAAACTAATGAAGGTAAATTTCACAAAGTTAAAGAAGGAAGTAAAAAATTATCTGTAAAGGATCCATGGAAATGAAGAGAAAATTCTAAAAGCTTCCAAAAAGAGCAAAGAAAATAAGAACAGACTGACACGATCTCTCTCTAGAGCAAACAGAACACATCTTGTTTGAGAGCACACAAGTGACATTTAGGAAAATAGACAACATATTTGGCCATAAACAAAGCATTAATAACGTGCACAGGAGCAATATCGTATAGATTTTCTCTGACCGTATCGCAACTGCAATAGCTCTTTAAAAGTCAACATAATATCAAAGAAGAAAAATGTTGAAGGACTGACATGAGCCAATGTCAAAATTCACTATAAAGCTACAGCAATCAAGACAGTGTGGTACTGGTGAAAGAACAGACAAATGGACCAAAGGCGCAGAACAGAGAGCCTAGAAATAGATGCCCGTTCACATACTCTACCGTTCTTTGACAAAGGAGCACAGACCATACGATGGAGCAAAGACAGTCTTATCAACGAATGGTGCTGGAAGAACTGGACATCCACGTGCGAGACAATGAACGTGCACGTGGACCTTTACACCTTTACAAAACGGAAATCAAAAGGCATTATAGACCCACATGTAAAAAGCAAAACTCTAGAATTCCTAGAAGACAATAACACGGAAGAAAACCGAGATGACCTCTTTATAAACATGACTTTCTAGATGTGACAGCAAAATCAAGATCATGAAAGGAATAACTGATAAGCTGGACTTCATGAACATTTTAAACTGCTGCTCCACAAGACACAATGTCAAGAGGATAAAAACACAAGCCACAGACTGGGAGAAAACATTTGCAAAAGGCACAGTTGAGAAAGGAATAACAAATATACAAATACGCAAAGAAATCTTAAAACTAGACAACAAGAACACACACAACCAGATTAAAAAATGGGGCAAACAACTTAACAGACATCTGGCCAAAGAAGACATAAAAATGGCAACTAAGAGTACGAGACGATGCTCCACATCATATGGCTCCAGGGAAATGCAAATTGAACAACAATGAGATACCACTACACACCTGTTAGAATAGTCAAAATATGGAACACTAACAACAGCAAATGCTGACAAGCATGTGGAGCAATGGAGACACTCATTCAGTATTGGTGGCAAGGCAAAACGGAACAGCCACTCTGGAAGGCAGTTTAGGGGTTTCTTACAAAACTAAGCATAACCCTTAACATACGATCCAGCTTAACATACGCTCCTTGGTATTTACCCAAAGGAGTTCAAAACTTACACGCAGATGAAAACCTGCACACAAATGTTGATAGCAGCTTTATTCGTAATCGCCAAAAATCGGAAGCAACCAAGATGTCCTGCACCAGATGAACGGATAAACAAACCGTGGTACATCTAGTCAACGGCATAGTATTCAGCGCTAAAAAGCAACGAGCTATCAAGCTGTGAAAAGAAACCTTACATGCATGTTACTTTGTGAAAGAAGCCAATCTGAAAAGGTTGCATACTGTATGAGGCCAACTATATGACATTCTGGAAGTGGCAAAATTGGGGCGACAGGAAAAGATCGGTGGTTGCCAGGAGTTGGCGGGGAGAAGGATGAATAGGCGGAGCACAAAGGATTTTTAGGGCAGTGAAAATACTCCATCGTTATGAAACTCTAATGACAGATTCGTGTCATTCTACTTTTATCCAAACCCATAGAATGTATGACACCAAGAGTGAGTCGCAATGTAAACCATAAATCAGATAATATTCTATTATGGCTTTCATTTTCCAATTCTGGTAATCGTATTATGGTTACGGAAGTGAAAATTTTCTGATTTTGATCACTGTGCTGTGGTTAGGTGTCCCTGAAGGTAGAAAAATAAAACTGAAATATTCAGGAGTAAAGGGTATGTGGTCTGCATTTTCTCTCTAATGATTCAGGAATAGAGCCTAAGTGTGTAGGAAGGTGTGTGTCACGTGTGTGTCTATCAAACATCTTCTGCCTCAACTCACATAAAAATCAGATCTAGATACAGATACATTGAGACAGAGAGCTCTTTCTATGTGTATATCTATATCTAAACGTATTTTCTTTCTCTCTCTTTCTATCTATCTATCTATAGATAGATAGATAGATAGATAGATTTATGTCTGTATACCTACACATCCATATGATGGGAGTAACAAAGGAAATGTGACAAAATGTTAACAATTGGAAATGTAAGTAAAGGGTATACTGGAGCTTTTGGAACCATTTGTGAGAAATTTCTGTATGTGTTGGAATATTGTTCAGTCTTAAAAAGAAATGAAATTCTGACACATGCTGCAACATGGATTGACTTTGAGGGCATTGGGCTAAATGAAATAACTAGTCACAAGAAGACAAATTTTGTATGATTCCACTGACATGACATACCTAGAGTAGTCAAACTCACAGAGACAGAAGGTAGAATGGTGGTTGCCAAGAGCTTGGGAAAGGGGGAACGGGGAGAGTAGTTTAATGTGTACAGAGTTTCAGTTTTGCAAGACGAGAAGAGTTCTGCAGGTTGGCTGCCCAACAATATGAAGGTACCTAACGCTACAGAATGGCACACTTAAAAATGCTGAAGATGATAAATTTTAGCTTACATGTATTTACCACAATTTAGAAATCTGCATAAGTTTCGAATTCTTACAATGGAAAAAGTGTTTCAAAAATAGCTCTCCTGGTGCTTGTTCTGGTGAAAATGAGATTGGGGAAAAAAGGAGATGGTACAAAAAAGCTTACGTTGAAAAACCAAAAATTTTCTGTCTCAACTCATCCTACATCCAACCTATTCTACCAAGGAAACTTGAAAGTGCATTTAGAACAATGCCCCTTATTGAGTCTATTTCTCGATTTGCTCTGTCAACCTCCTGACTAGAGACTCAAAGGGCTATCTTCACTGTGTCTCTCCACACTCTGTCTGGAGTCGGCTCCCTGTTTTGTGGTCAGCTCTCACTCTTCTCGGCATTCACGTTGGAGAGGGAACATCGAGCTGCACAGACTCTCCAGCCCTTAAAAGCCCATATAGCGGCAGAGACAACATACCCTCTCCACATCCCAGACATCACCCCAAAAGATGTCCACGTACCTGGGAATGCACAGTCTAGGAGTGCATCTCTAGAAAAGCCTACCTCTCTAGAAAGCTACAGTTGGTACGTCTACGGTTCACGATTGGAGTTTGTATTGTTTGTAGAGCCTCAAGCATGACCCCTCATTGCCTTGCCAGTGCTATTAGGATTGAGCCAAAACCATTCAGCAGAGCCTACAATGCCCTTCAAAATCTGGCCCTGCCAGCCCTCATCCTTGTGGCGCACCTCTCTCTCCCTCAATCCTGTTCTCCAGTCCTGACCTCGGTTTATTTCCTCCCAAGAGCCATATGCCTTCCAACACTGCTCAATGACGTCAGAAAAAGAAGTGAGAGGTATAAGGACTGGACAGGAAAAATGAAAATTATCGCTCTTTTCAGATGACATGACTAAGTACACGGAAAATTTTTGTTCCATCTAATAAGCACTTACATGGTATTTATTACGTGCCAGACATCGTCCTAAATGTTTAACACTTATTTGGTCCTCATAACAAATCATCACGGAGCCTGGAGAGTTGTTCTATGTTAATGTAAACACCAAGAAATGCAACAACATGTCATTTGAGATTTCCTACATGGGACAGTGATGTGACCAACTTATTTGAACAAGAATTCTGTGAATCTAAGAATATGATAAACATGACTTAGCTCAGTGGATCCGAAATTTTAGAAAAGATCTTAGAATCATTGTCCAGAATATTCCACATTCCCATGGATAATGCTTCGTCTGCATTTCACTCTCTCTCTCTCTCTCTCTCTCTCTCTCTGAGTATATACGTCACCTTTTGTTGGTGGTTCCATCACAGATTACTTCTGTCAGTTCATCGGGGTCATTTCTAAAGAATCAAAAGCATATATGATCAGACTCCAAGTGACTTCATAGAGTTACACTCTTGTTTGCAATTAGTTACAAGTAGTCTTCAAGTGGTAAACTGGTTGAACCCTAAAAAATTATTTGGATATTAGTTATTTGGAAACTAGTATTTTAATCTTCCCTAGAAATAGGGCTTTCTATAGTTGTAACGAAGATGTTCGGCCGGTCAAAAAGCCTAATGAATGAAGATATTGAAACACAATTCTTCACTACTGAACCTTACTCTCACGTGTAATTGCATCGAGGTTGAATTTAGTTCAAAATTCAACTCCAGGTTGTAGGTACACATTTCCCCAGCTCCTCCTAATTTCCTGATCCTCAACACCCTCCACCACATCCTGACCCTTCATGTATCATGTATGTCTTTTCTGTTCCTCATGCAGGGTTCAGATGACTGCAGGTCTGAGGCACGGGCTCCCTCCAATATGACGGTGGCTTGGCATTCGGGACACCAGCTTTAGATGGTGGCAGAGCTCTGGAGGCTGAGGAAAGGAGCCGAGGTCTGTTTAGCTCCATTCTCTTCTGCTGAGAGCTCCACTGCTCCCTCTCCACTGCTACCGTCTCCTTGCTCCAAATAGGATTCTCTCCTCTCCTGGCCCACTCTAGCAGAGTCTTACACACAGGCATTCTGAGAGTTTCCTCAAAGCTTTGGCTACTACTTTCTAAGGGTCATAAACAAACCGTGAGTAAGAAGTCTCCCTCTTATGACTCCTCCTTCCTTTTGCCACCTAGGCCCAACAGGAAAGAAAGTTACCTACAGAAGCTTATAGTCTCTTATGGAAACCTGTTGTTGCCATCGATGCTCCCCATACCTTTCACCGCTCACATCAGTCATGTCAACTCACCCCATCTTGTCACTGTTGCCAGACGACATTCGGGAAGAATCCATAACCCTGCCATAGAGTAAAAAACATGTACAAAAAATAGAGTCAGACATTTTGGAAGATAATCAGGTTCTTTTTCCCAACAGAATTGCAGCACACAAAAAGTAAAGTCACGAGGAAACACGACAGAAACAAAAGCATCCGTTTCAGGGTCCAGCACTGGAACCTCTGACACAGTTTCCGGGTTCTGTATGTGCGTGTGTGCGTGTCTGTGTGTCCCTGTGTGTATCCACTGGAAAGAGAATGAAGGGAACAAGGGAGACATAGCATTCATGATTAAACCTCCTTCCTTCTTCACCGTTTTGTTTCTCCTTCATGCACTCTGGAATCAATTTGGGAAACGTGAGAGGGATCTGAGTGTGTCGGGATGGGGAGGTGCATCCAAGTAAGAGCTAACAAAGAGATATAGATAGAAAGAGAATACACAAGAACAATGAACATACAGTGTCAGGGCCTAGTCCCTGGTTGTTATTTGGTAGGAAAGAAACAAGTAGGAAGGTCAAGGATGACCAAATGATGACTAAAAGATTTTCTGACCTGCGTGAAGGCCATGCGTTTACAATGATTCTTTTTCTTTTTCTTTTTCTCTACAGTCCTTTCAGAAAACGTTATCTGGTTGTATTATCCAAAATCAAGACTTTTCACCTCAAAACTGGCTTGGGTAATCTTTTCTCTATTTATCTTTTTCTTCATCTACAAAATAAGACACTTGCAAAATGCACTTTGGGTCTGTCACCTTCACAGTATCATGCTAATATTCAGCATTGCACAAATATTATTGATTTTTGGACAGCCTGCACTCTTCACCAAATTCTTTCAAATTTCATTAATTCTGTATCTGGCAACAATATACATTAGTATATATATCTTAAAGTTCAAACACACTTAAAGGTTCTCATCCAAGTAACACACCCTGACAATTTCCAGAGAAATCATGGGTTCCTATCAAGACGCCAAATGGTACAGCATGTTGCATCCTCCTCCCAAAACTTCAGAAGTCCTAAGGAACTATGCATTCCCAGAAATAACAAGAGTGACAACCCTGGGAAATGACAGAGGCCTGAAGGCTGTCTCTTAATGGGTGGGTAGCCTGGGATTAGGGGCAGTGGGTGGCAGCCTTGAGGGGCTCAGCGTGAGGGAAAATTTTAAGGACCGTTCTTGCCTCTCCCCTGAGTTGCCTGGAAACGATCACTTGCCTTTCTCAGTAGAAACAAGTAGCAACCACCCAGATGTAGCTAGGATAAAATTAGAGTAGCATTAGGTTAGCTGATGAAAGCAGGGAAGGGCTGAACAATCCTTGATCCTTCACTCCTCCACCTCCTCCGTCTCCAAAGCCCCAGGTGACAACCTCAAATGCCTCCTCAGATGCTGCTTTCCCCAGGAGCTCAAAGGTGACATATCCTGACCACAGGAGTTGAGTGGTCACAGTGGTTCACGGTTTCTGAGACTGTCTGCGCCTGAGGCCATCACCTCCCCTCATATTAAACTTCCTTAGAAAAACACACCTTAGGTCCTGGGTTTCAACAAAGGTGACTATATAATACAGCACCCAAGAGAGGACACTTCTGAGAGTGAAAAGGACACACTATTAATAATTATTCTGAGATAACAGCCACAGACTGAGATGGTCCCAAGCAAAACGTTAGCCCTTCTCTAATACAAGATGCCAGACAGAGTAGCCAACAGCCACCAGGAATGAAAGCTCACAAGTCAAAACAATTACATACCTGAGGAGTACAACGACTGAAAAAGAAATACAACAAATTGAGCAACATATACCATTTGAAGTAGAACTACTGGAACATACTGGAACATAAGCATGACAAATACACTTAAAGATACAAGGGAAGATGTTAGTAACACGAAATGACAATGAGAAACCATAAGGAAAACCTCATGAGGAAACAGGTGTAAAAGTACGATTGTTAAAGACTTAAGTCATGGGATAAATAGCAGTGTGGATACATGAGAAAAGCAAATTATTTAGACATGGAAAATGACATTGAGAAACTCTCCCAGAAAACAGAATAAAACAATAAAGTGAGAGAATATTTAAAAGAACAGCAGTGTGATATGGTGGGTAAAAAAAGACATCTAACATCTGAAATAAATGAAATCCAAGACATCTAAGATGAAAAAAAAAAGAAAACAGAGAAGAGGAAATATTCAAAAACTAATGAAGGTAAATTTCACAAAGTTAAAGAAGGAAGTAAAAAATTATCTGTAAAGGATCCATGGAAATGAAGAGAAAATTCTAAAAGCTTCCAAAAAGAGCAAAGAAAATAAGAACAGACTGACACGATCTCTCTCTAGAGCAAACAGAACACATCTTGTTTGAGAGCACACAAGTGACATTTAGGAAAATAGACAACATATTTGGCCATAAACAAAGCATTAATAACGTGCACAGGAGCAATATCGTATAGATTTTCTCTGACCGTATCGCAACTGCAATAGCTCTTTAAAAGTCAACATAATATCAAAGAAGAAAAATGTTGAAGGACTGACATGAGCCAATGTCAAAATTCACTATAAAGCTACAGCAATCAAGACAGTGTGGTACTGGTGAAAGAACAGACAAATGGACCAAAGGCGCAGAACAGAGAGCCTAGAAATAGATGCCCGTTCACATACTCTACCGTTCTTTGACAAAGGAGCACAGACCATACGATGGAGCAAAGACAGTCTTATCAACGAATGGTGCTGGAAGAACTGGACATCCACGTGCGAGACAATGAACGTGCACGTGGACCTTTACACCTTTACAAAACGGAAATCAAAAGGCATTATAGACCCACATGTAAAAAGCAAAACTCTAGAATTCCTAGAAGACAATAACACGGAAGAAAACCGAGATGACCTCTTTATAAACATGACTTTCTAGATGTGACAGCAAAATCAAGATCATGAAAGGAATAACTGATAAGCTGGACTTCATGAACATTTTAAACTGCTGCTCCACAAGACACAATGTCAAGAGGATAAAAACACAAGCCACAGACTGGGAGAAAACATTTGCAAAAGGCACAGTTGAGAAAGGAATAACAAATATACAAATACGCAAAGAAATCTTAAAACTAGACAACAAGAACACACACAACCAGATTAAAAAATGGGGCAAACAACTTAACAGACATCTGGCCAAAGAAGACATAAAAATGGCAACTAAGAGTACGAGACGATGCTCCACATCATATGGCTCCAGGGAAATGCAAATTGAACAACAATGAGATACCACTACACACCTGTTAGAATAGTCAAAATATGGAACACTAACAACAGCAAATGCTGACAAGCATGTGGAGCAATGGAGACACTCATTCAGTATTGGTGGCAAGGCAAAACGGAACAGCCACTCTGGAAGGCAGTTTAGGGGTTTCTTACAAAACTAAGCATAACCCTTAACATACGATCCAGCTTAACATACGCTCCTTGGTATTTACCCAAAGGAGTTCAAAACTTACACGCAGATGAAAACCTGCACACAAATGTTGATAGCAGCTTTATTCGTAATCGCCAAAAATCGGAAGCAACCAAGATGTCCTGCACCAGATGAACGGATAAACAAACCGTGGTACATCTAGTCAACGGCATAGTATTCAGCGCTAAAAAGCAACGAGCTATCAAGCTGTGAAAAGAAACCTTACATGCATGTTACTTTGTGAAAGAAGCCAATCTGAAAAGGTTGCATACTGTATGAGGCCAACTATATGACATTCTGGAAGTGGCAAAATTGGGGCGACAGGAAAAGATCGGTGGTTGCCAGGAGTTGGCGGGGAGAAGGATGAATAGGCGGAGCACAAAGGATTTTTAGGGCAGTGAAAATACTCCATCGTTATGAAACTCTAATGACAGATTCGTGTCATTCTACTTTTATCCAAACCCATAGAATGTATGACACCAAGAGTGAGTCGCAATGTAAACCATAAATCAGATAATATTCTATTATGGCTTTCATTTTCCAATTCTGGTAATCGTATTATGGTTACGGAAGTGAAAATTTTCTGATTTTGATCACTGTGCTGTGGTTAGGTGTCCCTGAAGGTAGAAAAATAAAACTGAAATATTCAGGAGTAAAGGGTATGTGGTCTGCATTTTCTCTCTAATGATTCAGGAATAGAGCCTAAGTGTGTAGGAAGGTGTGTGTCACGTGTGTGTCTATCAAACATCTTCTGCCTCAACTCACATAAAAATCAGATCTAGATACAGATACATTGAGACAGAGAGCTCTTTCTATGTGTATATCTATATCTAAACGTATTTTCTTTCTCTCTCTTTCTATCTATCTATCTATAGATAGATAGATAGATAGATTTATGTCTGTATACCTACACATCCATATGATGGGAGTAACAAAGGAAATGTGACAAAATGTTAACAATTGGAAATGTAAGTAAAGGGTATACTGGAGCTTTTGGAACCATTTGTGAGAAATTTCTGTATGTGTTGGAATATTGTTCAGTCTTAAAAAGAAATGAAATTCTGACACATGCTGCAACATGGATTGACTTTGAGGGCATTGGGCTAAATGAAATAACTAGTCACAAGAAGACAAATTTTGTATGATTCCACTGACATGACATACCTAGAGTAGTCAAACTCACAGAGACAGAAGGTAGAATGGTGGTTGCCAAGAGCTTGGGAAAGGGGGAACGGGGAGAGTAGTTTAATGTGTACAGAGTTTCAGTTTTGCAAGACGAGAAGAGTTCTGCAGGTTGGCTGCCCAACAATATGAAGGTACCTAACGCTACAGAATGGCACACTTAAAAATGCTGAAGATGATAAATTTTAGCTTACATGTATTTACCACAATTTAGAAATCTGCATAAGTTTCGAATTCTTACAATGGAAAAAGTGTTTCAAAAATAGCTCTCCTGGTGCTTGTTCTGGTGAAAATGAGATTGGGGAAAAAAGGAGATGGTACAAAAAAGCTTACGTTGAAAAACCAAAAATTTTCTGTCTCAACTCATCCTACATCCAACCTATTCTACCAAGGAAACTTGAAAGTGCATTTAGAACAATGCCCCTTATTGAGTCTATTTCTCGATTTGCTCTGTCAACCTCCTGACTAGAGACTCAAAGGGCTATCTTCACTGTGTCTCTCCACACTCTGTCTGGAGTCGGCTCCCTGTTTTGTGGTCAGCTCTCACTCTTCTCGGCATTCACGTTGGAGAGGGAACATCGAGCTGCACAGACTCTCCAGCCCTTAAAAGCCCATATAGCGGCAGAGACAACATACCCTCTCCACATCCCAGACATCACCCCAAAAGATGTCCACGTACCTGGGAATGCACAGTCTAGGAGTGCATCTCTAGAAAAGCCTACCTCTCTAGAAAGCTACAGTTGGTACGTCTACGGTTCACGATTGGAGTTTGTATTGTTTGTAGAGCCTCAAGCATGACCCCTCATTGCCTTGCCAGTGCTATTAGGATTGAGCCAAAACCATTCAGCAGAGCCTACAATGCCCTTCAAAATCTGGCCCTGCCAGCCCTCATCCTTGTGGCGCACCTCTCTCTCCCTCAATCCTGTTCTCCAGTCCTGACCTCGGTTTATTTCCTCCCAAGAGCCATATGCCTTCCAACACTGCTCAATGACGTCAGAAAAAGAAGTGAGAGGTATAAGGACTGGACAGGAAAAATGAAAATTATCGCTCTTTTCAGATGACATGACTAAGTACACGGAAAATTTTTGTTCCATCTAATAAGCACTTACATGGTATTTATTACGTGCCAGACATCGTCCTAAATGTTTAACACTTATTTGGTCCTCATAACAAATCATCACGGAGCCTGGAGAGTTGTTCTATGTTAATGTAAACACCAAGAAATGCAACAACATGTCATTTGAGATTTCCTACATGGGACAGTGATGTGACCAACTTATTTGAACAAGAATTCTGTGAATCTAAGAATATGATAAACATGACTTAGCTCAGTGGATCCGAAATTTTAGAAAAGATCTTAGAATCATTGTCCAGAATATTCCACATTCCCATGGATAATGCTTCGTCTGCATTTCACTCTCTCTCTCTCTCTCTCTCTCTCTCTCTGAGTATATACGTCACCTTTTGTTGGTGGTTCCATCACAGATTACTTCTGTCAGTTCATCGGGGTCATTTCTAAAGAATCAAAAGCATATATGATCAGACTCCAAGTGACTTCATAGAGTTACACTCTTGTTTGCAATTAGTTACAAGTAGTCTTCAAGTGGTAAACTGGTTGAACCCTAAAAAATTATTTGGATATTAGTTATTTGGAAACTAGTATTTTAATCTTCCCTAGAAATAGGGCTTTCTATAGTTGTAACGAAGATGTTCGGCCGGTCAAAAAGCCTAATGAATGAAGATATTGAAACACAATTCTTCACTACTGAACCTTACTCTCACGTGTAATTGCATCGAGGTTGAATTTAGTTCAAAATTCAACTCCAGGTTGTAGGTACACATTTCCCCAGCTCCTCCTAATTTCCTGATCCTCAACACCCTCCACCACATCCTGACCCTTCATGTATCATGTATGTCTTTTCTGTTCCTCATGCAGGGTTCAGATGACTGCAGGTCTGAGGCACGGGCTCCCTCCAATATGACGGTGGCTTGGCATTCGGGACACCAGCTTTAGATGGTGGCAGAGCTCTGGAGGCTGAGGAAAGGAGCCGAGGTCTGTTTAGCTCCATTCTCTTCTGCTGAGAGCTCCACTGCTCCCTCTCCACTGCTACCGTCTCCTTGCTCCAAATAGGATTCTCTCCTCTCCTGGCCCACTCTAGCAGAGTCTTACACACAGGCATTCTGAGAGTTTCCTCAAAGCTTTGGCTACTACTTTCTAAGGGTCATAAACAAACCGTGAGTAAGAAGTCTCCCTCTTATGACTCCTCCTTCCTTTTGCCACCTAGGCCCAACAGGAAAGAAAGTTACCTACAGAAGCTTATAGTCTCTTATGGAAACCTGTTGTTGCCATCGATGCTCCCCATACCTTTCACCGCTCACATCAGTCATGTCAACTCACCCCATCTTGTCACTGTTGCCAGACGACATTCGGGAAGAATCCATAACCCTGCCATAGAGTAAAAAACATGTACAAAAAATAGAGTCAGACATTTTGGAAGATAATCAGGTTCTTTTTCCCAACAGAATTGCAGCACACAAAAAGTAAAGTCACGAGGAAACACGACAGAAACAAAAGCATCCGTTTCAGGGTCCAGCACTGGAACCTCTGACACAGTTTCCGGGTTCTGTATGTGCGTGTGTGCGTGTCTGTGTGTCCCTGTGTGTATCCACTGGAAAGAGAATGAAGGGAACAAGGGAGACATAGCATTCATGATTAAACCTCCTTCCTTCTTCACCGTTTTGTTTCTCCTTCATGCACTCTGGAATCAATTTGGGAAACGTGAGAGGGATCTGAGTGTGTCGGGATGGGGAGGTGCATCCAAGTAAGAGCTAACAAAGAGATATAGATAGAAAGAGAATACACAAGAACAATGAACATACAGTGTCAGGGCCTAGTCCCTGGTTGTTATTTGGTAGGAAAGAAACAAGTAGGAAGGTCAAGGATGACCAAATGATGACTAAAAGATTTTCTGACCTGCGTGAAGGCCATGCGTTTACAATGATTCTTTTTCTTTTTCTTTTTCTCTACAGTCCTTTCAGAAAACGTTATCTGGTTGTATTATCCAAAATCAAGACTTTTCACCTCAAAACTGGCTTGGGTAATCTTTTCTCTATTTATCTTTTTCTTCATCTACAAAATAAGACACTTGCAAAATGCACTTTGGGTCTGTCACCTTCACAGTATCATGCTAATATTCAGCATTGCACAAATATTATTGATTTTTGGACAGCCTGCACTCTTCACCAAATTCTTTCAAATTTCATTAATTCTGTATCTGGCAACAATATACATTAGTATATATATCTTAAAGTTCAAACACACTTAAAGGTTCTCATCCAAGTAACACACCCTGACAATTTCCAGAGAAATCATGGGTTCCTATCAAGACGCCAAATGGTACAGCATGTTGCATCCTCCTCCCAAAACTTCAGAAGTCCTAAGGAACTATGCATTCCCAGAAATAACAAGAGTGACAACCCTGGGAAATGACAGAGGCCTGAAGGCTGTCTCTTAATGGGTGGGTAGCCTGGGATTAGGGGCAGTGGGTGGCAGCCTTGAGGGGCTCAGCGTGAGGGAAAATTTTAAGGACCGTTCTTGCCTCTCCCCTGAGTTGCCTGGAAACGATCACTTGCCTTTCTCAGTAGAAACAAGTAGCAACCACCCAGATGTAGCTAGGATAAAATTAGAGTAGCATTAGGTTAGCTGATGAAAGCAGGGAAGGGCTGAACAATCCTTGATCCTTCACTCCTCCACCTCCTCCGTCTCCAAAGCCCCAGGTGACAACCTCAAATGCCTCCTCAGATGCTGCTTTCCCCAGGAGCTCAAAGGTGACATATCCTGACCACAGGAGTTGAGTGGTCACAGTGGTTCACGGTTTCTGAGACTGTCTGCGCCTGAGGCCATCACCTCCCCTCATATTAAACTTCCTTAGAAAAACACACCTTAGGTCCTGGGTTTCAACAAAGGTGACTATATAATACAGCACCCAAGAGAGGACACTTCTGAGAGTGAAAAGGACACACTATTAATAATTATTCTGAGATAACAGCCACAGACTGAGATGGTCCCAAGCAAAACGTTAGCCCTTCTCTAATACAAGATGCCAGACAGAGTAGCCAACAGCCACCAGGAATGAAAGCTCACAAGTCAAAACAATTACATACCTGAGGAGTACAACGACTGAAAAAGAAATACAACAAATTGAGCAACATATACCATTTGAAGTAGAACTACTGGAACATACTGGAACATAAGCATGACAAATACACTTAAAGATACAAGGGAAGATGTTAGTAACACGAAATGACAATGAGAAACCATAAGGAAAACCTCATGAGGAAACAGGTGTAAAAGTACGATTGTTAAAGACTTAAGTCATGGGATAAATAGCAGTGTGGATACATGAGAAAAGCAAATTATTTAGACATGGAAAATGACATTGAGAAACTCTCCCAGAAAACAGAATAAAACAATAAAGTGAGAGAATATTTAAAAGAACAGCAGTGTGATATGGTGGGTAAAAAAAGACATCTAACATCTGAAATAAATGAAATCCAAGACATCTAAGATGAAAAAAAAAAGAAAACAGAGAAGAGGAAATATTCAAAAACTAATGAAGGTAAATTTCACAAAGTTAAAGAAGGAAGTAAAAAATTATCTGTAAAGGATCCATGGAAATGAAGAGAAAATTCTAAAAGCTTCCAAAAAGAGCAAAGAAAATAAGAACAGACTGACACGATCTCTCTCTAGAGCAAACAGAACACATCTTGTTTGAGAGCACACAAGTGACATTTAGGAAAATAGACAACATATTTGGCCATAAACAAAGCATTAATAACGTGCACAGGAGCAATATCGTATAGATTTTCTCTGACCGTATCGCAACTGCAATAGCTCTTTAAAAGTCAACATAATATCAAAGAAGAAAAATGTTGAAGGACTGACATGAGCCAATGTCAAAATTCACTATAAAGCTACAGCAATCAAGACAGTGTGGTACTGGTGAAAGAACAGACAAATGGACCAAAGGCGCAGAACAGAGAGCCTAGAAATAGATGCCCGTTCACATACTCTACCGTTCTTTGACAAAGGAGCACAGACCATACAATGGAGCAAAGACAGTCTTATCAACGAATGGTGCTGGAAGAACTGGACATCCACGTGCGAGACAATGAACGTGCACGTGGACCTTTACACCTTTACAAAACGGAAATCAAAAGGCATTATAGACCCACATGTAAAAAGCAAAACTCTAGAATTCCTAGAAGACAATAACACGGAAGAAAACCGAGATGACCTCTTTATAAACATGACTTTCTAGATGTGACAGCAAAATCAAGATCATGAAAGGAATAACTGATAAGCTGGACTTCATGAACATTTTAAACTGCTGCTCCACAAGACACAATGTCAAGAGGATAAAAACACAAGCCACAGACTGGGAGAAAACATTTGCAAAAGGCACAGTTGAGAAAGGAATAACAAATATACAAATACGCAAAGAAATCTTAAAACTAGACAACAAGAACACACACAACCAGATTAAAAAATGGGGCAAACAACTTAACAGACATCTGGCCAAAGAAGACATAAAAATGGCAACTAAGAGTACGAGACGATGCTCCACATCATATGGCTCCAGGGAAATGCAAATTGAACAACAATGAGATACCACTACACACCTGTTAGAATAGTCAAAATATGGAACACTAACAACAGCAAATGCTGACAAGCATGTGGAGCAATGGAGACACTCATTCAGTATTGGTGGCAAGGCAAAACGGAACAGCCACTCTGGAAGGCAGTTTAGGGGTTTCTTACAAAACTAAGCATAACCCTTAACATACGATCCAGCTTAACATACGCTCCTTGGTATTTACCCAAAGGAGTTCAAAACTTACACGCAGATGAAAACCTGCACACAAATGTTGATAGCAGCTTTATTCGTAATCGCCAAAAATCGGAAGCAACCAAGATGTCCTGCACCAGATGAACGGATAAACAAACCGTGGTACATCTAGTCAACGGCATAGTATTCAGCGCTAAAAAGCAACGAGCTATCAAGCTGTGAAAAGAAACCTTACATGCATGTTACTTTGTGAAAGAAGCCAATCTGAAAAGGTTGCATACTGTATGAGGCCAACTATATGACATTCTGGAAGTGGCAAAATTGGGGCGACAGGAAAAGATCGGTGGTTGCCAGGAGTTGGCGGGGAGAAGGATGAATAGGCGGAGCACAAAGGATTTTTAGGGCAGTGAAAATACTCCATCGTTATGAAACTCTAATGACAGATTCGTGTCATTCTACTTTTATCCAAACCCATAGAATGTATGACACCAAGAGTGAGTCGCAATGTAAACCATAAATCAGATAATATTCTATTATGGCTTTCATTTTCCAATTCTGGTAATCGTATTATGGTTACGGAAGTGAAAATTTTCTGATTTTGATCACTGTGCTGTGGTTAGGTGTCCCTGAAGGTAGAAAAATAAAACTGAAATATTCAGGAGTAAAGGGTATGTGGTCTGCATTTTCTCTCTAATGATTCAGGAATAGAGCCTAAGTGTGTAGGAAGGTGTGTGTCACGTGTGTGTCTATCAAACATCTTCTGCCTCAACTCACATAAAAATCAGATCTAGATACAGATACATTGAGACAGAGAGCTCTTTCTATGTGTATATCTATATCTAAACGTATTTTCTTTCTCTCTCTTTCTATCTATCTATCTATAGATAGATAGATAGATAGATAGATTTATGTCTGTATACCTACACATCCATATGATGGGAGTAACAAAGGAAATGTGACAAAATGTTAACAATTGGAAATGTAAGTAAAGGGTATACTGGAGCTTTTGGAACCATTTGTGAGAAATTTCTGTATGTGTTGGAATATTGTTCAGTCTTAAAAAGAAATGAAATTCTGACACATGCTGCAACATGGATTGACTTTGAGGGCATTGGGCTAAATGAAATAACTAGTCACAAGAAGACAAATTTTGTATGATTCCACTGACATGACATACCTAGAGTAGTCAAACTCACAGAGACAGAAGGTAGAATGGTGGTTGCCAAGAGCTTGGGAAAGGGGGAACGGGGAGAGTAGTTTAATGTGTACAGAGTTTCAGTTTTGCAAGACGAGAAGAGTTCTGCAGGTTGGCTGCCCAACAATATGAAGGTACCTAACGCTACAGAATGGCACACTTAAAAATGCTGAAGATGATAAATTTTAGCTTACATGTATTTACCACAATTTAGAAATCTGCATAAGTTTCGAATTCTTACAATGGAAAAAGTGTTTCAAAAATAGCTCTCCTGGTGCTTGTTCTGGTGAAAATGAGATTGGGGAAAAAAGGAGATGGTACAAAAAAGCTTACGTTGAAAAACCAAAAATTTTCTGTCTCAACTCATCCTACATCCAACCTATTCTACCAAGGAAACTTGAAAGTGCATTTAGAACAATGCCCCTTATTGAGTCTATTTCTCGATTTGCTCTGTCAACCTCCTGACTAGAGACTCAAAGGGCTATCTTCACTGTGTCTCTCCACACTCTGTCTGGAGTCGGCTCCCTGTTTTGTGGTCAGCTCTCACTCTTCTCGGCATTCACGTTGGAGAGGGAACATCGAGCTGCACAGACTCTCCAGCCCTTAAAAGCCCATATAGCGGCAGAGACAACATACCCTCTCCACATCCCAGACATCACCCCAAAAGATGTCCACGTACCTGGGAATGCACAGTCTAGGAGTGCATCTCTAGAAAAGCCTACCTCTCTAGAAAGCTACAGTTGGTACGTCTACGGTTCACGATTGGAGTTTGTATTGTTTGTAGAGCCTCAAGCATGACCCCTCATTGCCTTGCCAGTGCTATTAGGATTGAGCCAAAACCATTCAGCAGAGCCTACAATGCCCTTCAAAATCTGGCCCTGCCAGCCCTCATCCTTGTGGCGCACCTCTCTCTCCCTCAATCCTGTTCTCCAGTCCTGACCTCGGTTTATTTCCTCCCAAGAGCCATATGCCTTCCAACACTGCTCAATGACGTCAGAAAAAGAAGTGAGAGGTATAAGGACTGGACAGGAAAAATGAAAATTATCGCTCTTTTCAGATGACATGACTAAGTACACGGAAAATTTTTGTTCCATCTAATAAGCACTTACATGGTATTTATTACGTGCCAGACATCGTCCTAAATGTTTAACACTTATTTGGTCCTCATAACAAATCATCACGGAGCCTGGAGAGTTGTTCTATGTTAATGTAAACACCAAGAAATGCAACAACATGTCATTTGAGATTTCCTACATGGGACAGTGATGTGACCAACTTATTTGAACAAGAATTCTGTGAATCTAAGAATATGATAAACATGACTTAGCTCAGTGGATCCGAAATTTTAGAAAAGATCTTAGAATCATTGTCCAGAATATTCCACATTCCCATGGATAATGCTTCGTCTGCATTTCACTCTCTCTCTCTCTCTCTCTCTCTCTCTCTGAGTATATACGTCACCTTTTGTTGGTGGTTCCATCACAGATTACTTCTGTCAGTTCATCGGGGTCATTTCTAAAGAATCAAAAGCATATATGATCAGACTCCAAGTGACTTCATAGAGTTACACTCTTGTTTGCAATTAGTTACAAGTAGTCTTCAAGTGGTAAACTGGTTGAACCCTAAAAAATTATTTGGATATTAGTTATTTGGAAACTAGTATTTTAATCTTCCCTAGAAATAGGGCTTTCTATAGTTGTAACGAAGATGTTCGGCCGGTCAAAAAGCCTAATGAATGAAGATATTGAAACACAATTCTTCACTACTGAACCTTACTCTCACGTGTAATTGCATCGAGGTTGAATTTAGTTCAAAATTCAACTCCAGGTTGTAGGTACACATTTCCCCAGCTCCTCCTAATTTCCTGATCCTCAACACCCTCCACCACATCCTGACCCTTCATGTATCATGTATGTCTTTTCTGTTCCTCATGCAGGGTTCAGATGACTGCAGGTCTGAGGCACGGGCTCCCTCCAATATGACGGTGGCTTGGCATTCGGGACACCAGCTTTAGATGGTGGCAGAGCTCTGGAGGCTGAGGAAAGGAGCCGAGGTCTGTTTAGCTCCATTCTCTTCTGCTGAGAGCTCCACTGCTCCCTCTCCACTGCTACCGTCTCCTTGCTCCAAATAGGATTCTCTCCTCTCCTGGCCCACTCTAGCAGAGTCTTACACACAGGCATTCTGAGAGTTTCCTCAAAGCTTTGGCTACTACTTTCTAAGGGTCATAAACAAACCGTGAGTAAGAAGTCTCCCTCTTATGACTCCTCCTTCCTTTTGCCACCTAGGCCCAACAGGAAAGAAAGTTACCTACAGAAGCTTATAGTCTCTTATGGAAACCTGTTGTTGCCATCGATGCTCCCCATACCTTTCACCGCTCACATCAGTCATGTCAACTCACCCCATCTTGTCACTGTTGCCAGACGACATTCGGGAAGAATCCATAACCCTGCCATAGAGTAAAAAACATGTACAAAAAATAGAGTCAGACATTTTGGAAGATAATCAGGTTCTTTTTCCCAACAGAATTGCAGCACACAAAAAGTAAAGTCACGAGGAAACACGACAGAAACAAAAGCATCCGTTTCAGGGTCCAGCACTGGAACCTCTGACACAGTTTCCGGGTTCTGTATGTGCGTGTGTGCGTGTCTGTGTGTCCCTGTGTGTATCCACTGGAAAGAGAATGAAGGGAACAAGGGAGACATAGCATTCATGATTAAACCTCCTTCCTTCTTCACCGTTTTGTTTCTCCTTCATGCACTCTGGAATCAATTTGGGAAACGTGAGAGGGATCTGAGTGTGTCGGGATGGGGAGGTGCATCCAAGTAAGAGCTAACAAAGAGATATAGATAGAAAGAGAATACACAAGAACAATGAACATACAGTGTCAGGGCCTAGTCCCTGGTTGTTATTTGGTAGGAAAGAAACAAGTAGGAAGGTCAAGGATGACCAAATGATGACTAAAAGATTTTCTGACCTGCGTGAAGGCCATGCGTTTACAATGATTCTTTTTCTTTTTCTTTTTCTCTACAGTCCTTTCAGAAAACGTTATCTGGTTGTATTATCCAAAATCAAGACTTTTCACCTCAAAACTGGCTTGGGTAATCTTTTCTCTATTTATCTTTTTCTTCATCTACAAAATAAGACACTTGCAAAATGCACTTTGGGTCTGTCACCTTCACAGTATCATGCTAATATTCAGCATTGCACAAATATTATTGATTTTTGGACAGCCTGCACTCTTCACCAAATTCTTTCAAATTTCATTAATTCTGTATCTGGCAACAATATACATTAGTATATATATCTTAAAGTTCAAACACACTTAAAGGTTCTCATCCAAGTAACACACCCTGACAATTTCCAGAGAAATCATGGGTTCCTATCAAGACGCCAAATGGTACAGCATGTTGCATCCTCCTCCCAAAACTTCAGAAGTCCTAAGGAACTATGCATTCCCAGAAATAACAAGAGTGACAACCCTGGGAAATGACAGAGGCCTGAAGGCTGTCTCTTAATGGGTGGGTAGCCTGGGATTAGGGGCAGTGGGTGGCAGCCTTGAGGGGCTCAGCGTGAGGGAAAATTTTAAGGACCGTTCTTGCCTCTCCCCTGAGTTGCCTGGAAACGATCACTTGCCTTTCTCAGTAGAAACAAGTAGCAACCACCCAGATGTAGCTAGGATAAAATTAGAGTAGCATTAGGTTAGCTGATGAAAGCAGGGAAGGGCTGAACAATCCTTGATCCTTCACTCCTCCACCTCCTCCGTCTCCAAAGCCCCAGGTGACAACCTCAAATGCCTCCTCAGATGCTGCTTTCCCCAGGAGCTCAAAGGTGACATATCCTGACCACAGGAGTTGAGTGGTCACAGTGGTTCACGGTTTCTGAGACTGTCTGCGCCTGAGGCCATCACCTCCCCTCATATTAAACTTCCTTAGAAAAACACACCTTAGGTCCTGGGTTTCAACAAAGGTGACTATATAATACAGCACCCAAGAGAGGACACTTCTGAGAGTGAAAAGGACACACTATTAATAATTATTCTGAGATAACAGCCACAGACTGAGATGGTCCCAAGCAAAACGTTAGCCCTTCTCTAATACAAGATGCCAGACAGAGTAGCCAACAGCCACCAGGAATGAAAGCTCACAAGTCAAAACAATTACATACCTGAGGAGTACAACGACTGAAAAAGAAATACAACAAATTGAGCAACATATACCATTTGAAGTAGAACTACTGGAACATACTGGAACATAAGCATGACAAATACACTTAAAGATACAAGGGAAGATGTTAGTAACACGAAATGACAATGAGAAACCATAAGGAAAACCTCATGAGGAAACAGGTGTAAAAGTACGATTGTTAAAGACTTAAGTCATGGGATAAATAGCAGTGTGGATACATGAGAAAAGCAAATTATTTAGACATGGAAAATGACATTGAGAAACTCTCCCAGAAAACAGAATAAAACAATAAAGTGAGAGAATATTTAAAAGAACAGCAGTGTGATATGGTGGGTAAAAAAAGACATCTAACATCTGAAATAAATGAAATCCAAGACATCTAAGATGAAAAAAAAAAGAAAACAGAGAAGAGGAAATATTCAAAAACTAATGAAGGTAAATTTCACAAAGTTAAAGAAGGAAGTAAAAAATTATCTGTAAAGGATCCATGGAAATGAAGAGAAAATTCTAAAAGCTTCCAAAAAGAGCAAAGAAAATAAGAACAGACTGACACGATCTCTCTCTAGAGCAAACAGAACACATCTTGTTTGAGAGCACACAAGTGACATTTAGGAAAATAGACAACATATTTGGCCATAAACAAAGCATTAATAACGTGCACAGGAGCAATATCGTATAGATTTTCTCTGACCGTATCGCAACTGCAATAGCTCTTTAAAAGTCAACATAATATCAAAGAAGAAAAATGTTGAAGGACTGACATGAGCCAATGTCAAAATTCACTATAAAGCTACAGCAATCAAGACAGTGTGGTACTGGTGAAAGAACAGACAAATGGACCAAAGGCGCAGAACAGAGAGCCTAGAAATAGATGCCCGTTCACATACTCTACCGTTCTTTGACAAAGGAGCACAGACCATACGATGGAGCAAAGACAGTCTTATCAACGAATGGTGCTGGAAGAACTGGACATCCACGTGCGAGACAATGAACGTGCACGTGGACCTTTACACCTTTACAAAACGGAAATCAAAAGGCATTATAGACCCACATGTAAAAAGCAAAACTCTAGAATTCCTAGAAGACAATAACACGGAAGAAAACCGAGATGACCTCTTTATAAACATGACTTTCTAGATGTGACAGCAAAATCAAGATCATGAAAGGAATAACTGATAAGCTGGACTTCATGAACATTTTAAACTGCTGCTCCACAAGACACAATGTCAAGAGGATAAAAACACAAGCCACAGACTGGGAGAAAACATTTGCAAAAGGCACAGTTGAGAAAGGAATAACAAATATACAAATACGCAAAGAAATCTTAAAACTAGACAACAAGAACACACACAACCAGATTAAAAAATGGGGCAAACAACTTAACAGACATCTGGCCAAAGAAGACATAAAAATGGCAACTAAGAGTACGAGACGATGCTCCACATCATATGGCTCCAGGGAAATGCAAATTGAACAACAATGAGATACCACTACACACCTGTTAGAATAGTCAAAATATGGAACACTAACAACAGCAAATGCTGACAAGCATGTGGAGCAATGGAGACACTCATTCAGTATTGGTGGCAAGGCAAAACGGAACAGCCACTCTGGAAGGCAGTTTAGGGGTTTCTTACAAAACTAAGCATAACCCTTAACATACGATCCAGCTTAACATACGCTCCTTGGTATTTACCCAAAGGAGTTCAAAACTTACACGCAGATGAAAACCTGCACACAAATGTTGATAGCAGCTTTATTCGTAATCGCCAAAAATCGGAAGCAACCAAGATGTCCTGCACCAGATGAACGGATAAACAAACCGTGGTACATCTAGTCAACGGCATAGTATTCAGCGCTAAAAAGCAACGAGCTATCAAGCTGTGAAAAGAAACCTTACATGCATGTTACTTTGTGAAAGAAGCCAATCTGAAAAGGTTGCATACTGTATGAGGCCAACTATATGACATTCTGGAAGTGGCAAAATTGGGGCGACAGGAAAAGATCGGTGGTTGCCAGGAGTTGGCGGGGAGAAGGATGAATAGGCGGAGCACAAAGGATTTTTAGGGCAGTGAAAATACTCCATCGTTATGAAACTCTAATGACAGATTCGTGTCATTCTACTTTTATCCAAACCCATAGAATGTATGACACCAAGAGTGAGTCGCAATGTAAACCATAAATCAGATAATATTCTATTATGGCTTTCATTTTCCAATTCTGGTAATCGTATTATGGTTACGGAAGTGAAAATTTTCTGATTTTGATCACTGTGCTGTGGTTAGGTGTCCCTGAAGGTAGAAAAATAAAACTGAAATATTCAGGAGTAAAGGGTATGTGGTCTGCATTTTCTCTCTAATGATTCAGGAATAGAGCCTAAGTGTGTAGGAAGGTGTGTGTCACGTGTGTGTCTATCAAACATCTTCTGCCTCAACTCACATAAAAATCAGATCTAGATACAGATACATTGAGACAGAGAGCTCTTTCTATGTGTATATCTATATCTAAACGTATTTTCTTTCTCTCTCTTTCTATCTATCTATCTATAGATAGATAGATAGATAGATAGATTTATGTCTGTATACCTACACATCCATATGATGGGAGTAACAAAGGAAATGTGACAAAATGTTAACAATTGGAAATGTAAGTAAAGGGTATACTGGAGCTTTTGGAACCATTTGTGAGAAATTTCTGTATGTGTTGGAATATTGTTCAGTCTTAAAAAGAAATGAAATTCTGACACATGCTGCAACATGGATTGACTTTGAGGGCATTGGGCTAAATGAAATAACTAGTCACAAGAAGACAAATTTTGTATGATTCCACTGACATGACATACCTAGAGTAGTCAAACTCACAGAGACAGAAGGTAGAATGGTGGTTGCCAAGAGCTTGGGAAAGGGGGAACGGGGAGAGTAGTTTAATGTGTACAGAGTTTCAGTTTTGCAAGACGAGAAGAGTTCTGCAGGTTGGCTGCCCAACAATATGAAGGTACCTAACGCTACAGAATGGCACACTTAAAAATGCTGAAGATGATAAATTTTAGCTTACATGTATTTACCACAATTTAGAAATCTGCATAAGTTTCGAATTCTTACAATGGAAAAAGTGTTTCAAAAATAGCTCTCCTGGTGCTTGTTCTGGTGAAAATGAGATTGGGGAAAAAAGGAGATGGTACAAAAAAGCTTACGTTGAAAAACCAAAAATTTTCTGTCTCAACTCATCCTACATCCAACCTATTCTACCAAGGAAACTTGAAAGTGCATTTAGAACAATGCCCCTTATTGAGTCTATTTCTCGATTTGCTCTGTCAACCTCCTGACTAGAGACTCAAAGGGCTATCTTCACTGTGTCTCTCCACACTCTGTCTGGAGTCGGCTCCCTGTTTTGTGGTCAGCTCTCACTCTTCTCGGCATTCACGTTGGAGAGGGAACATCGAGCTGCACAGACTCTCCAGCCCTTAAAAGCCCATATAGCGGCAGAGACAACATACCCTCTCCACATCCCAGACATCACCCCAAAAGATGTCCACGTACCTGGGAATGCACAGTCTAGGAGTGCATCTCTAGAAAAGCCTACCTCTCTAGAAAGCTACAGTTGGTACGTCTACGGTTCACGATTGGAGTTTGTATTGTTTGTAGAGCCTCAAGCATGACCCCTCATTGCCTTGCCAGTGCTATTAGGATTGAGCCAAAACCATTCAGCAGAGCCTACAATGCCCTTCAAAATCTGGCCCTGCCAGCCCTCATCCTTGTGGCGCACCTCTCTCTCCCTCAATCCTGTTCTCCAGTCCTGACCTCGGTTTATTTCCTCCCAAGAGCCATATGCCTTCCAACACTGCTCAATGACGTCAGAAAAAGAAGTGAGAGGTATAAGGACTGGACAGGAAAAATGAAAATTATCGCTCTTTTCAGATGACATGACTAAGTACACGGAAAATTTTTGTTCCATCTAATAAGCACTTACATGGTATTTATTACGTGCCAGACATCGTCCTAAATGTTTAACACTTATTTGGTCCTCATAACAAATCATCACGGAGCCTGGAGAGTTGTTCTATGTTAATGTAAACACCAAGAAATGCAACAACATGTCATTTGAGATTTCCTACATGGGACAGTGATGTGACCAACTTATTTGAACAAGAATTCTGTGAATCTAAGAATATGATAAACATGACTTAGCTCAGTGGATCCGAAATTTTAGAAAAGATCTTAGAATCATTGTCCAGAATATTCCACATTCCCATGGATAATGCTTCGTCTGCATTTCACTCTCTCTCTCTCTCTCTCTCTCTCTCTCTGAGTATATACGTCACCTTTTGTTGGTGGTTCCATCACAGATTACTTCTGTCAGTTCATCGGGGTCATTTCTAAAGAATCAAAAGCATATATGATCAGACTCCAAGTGACTTCATAGAGTTACACTCTTGTTTGCAATTAGTTACAAGTAGTCTTCAAGTGGTAAACTGGTTGAACCCTAAAAAATTATTTGGATATTAGTTATTTGGAAACTAGTATTTTAATCTTCCCTAGAAATAGGGCTTTCTATAGTTGTAACGAAGATGTTCGGCCGGTCAAAAAGCCTAATGAATGAAGATATTGAAACACAATTCTTCACTACTGAACCTTACTCTCACGTGTAATTGCATCGAGGTTGAATTTAGTTCAAAATTCAACTCCAGGTTGTAGGTACACATTTCCCCAGCTCCTCCTAATTTCCTGATCCTCAACACCCTCCACCACATCCTGACCCTTCATGTATCATGTATGTCTTTTCTGTTCCTCATGCAGGGTTCAGATGACTGCAGGTCTGAGGCACGGGCTCCCTCCAATATGACGGTGGCTTGGCATTCGGGACACCAGCTTTAGATGGTGGCAGAGCTCTGGAGGCTGAGGAAAGGAGCCGAGGTCTGTTTAGCTCCATTCTCTTCTGCTGAGAGCTCCACTGCTCCCTCTCCACTGCTACCGTCTCCTTGCTCCAAATAGGATTCTCTCCTCTCCTGGCCCACTCTAGCAGAGTCTTACACACAGGCATTCTGAGAGTTTCCTCAAAGCTTTGGCTACTACTTTCTAAGGGTCATAAACAAACCGTGAGTAAGAAGTCTCCCTCTTATGACTCCTCCTTCCTTTTGCCACCTAGGCCCAACAGGAAAGAAAGTTACCTACAGAAGCTTATAGTCTCTTATGGAAACCTGTTGTTGCCATCGATGCTCCCCATACCTTTCACCGCTCACATCAGTCATGTCAACTCACCCCATCTTGTCACTGTTGCCAGACGACATTCGGGAAGAATCCATAACCCTGCCATAGAGTAAAAAACATGTACAAAAAATAGAGTCAGACATTTTGGAAGATAATCAGGTTCTTTTTCCCAACAGAATTGCAGCACACAAAAAGTAAAGTCACGAGGAAACACGACAGAAACAAAAGCATCCGTTTCAGGGTCCAGCACTGGAACCTCTGACACAGTTTCCGGGTTCTGTATGTGCGTGTGTGCGTGTCTGTGTGTCCCTGTGTGTATCCACTGGAAAGAGAATGAAGGGAACAAGGGAGACATAGCATTCATGATTAAACCTCCTTCCTTCTTCACCGTTTTGTTTCTCCTTCATGCACTCTGGAATCAATTTGGGAAACGTGAGAGGGATCTGAGTGTGTCGGGATGGGGAGGTGCATCCAAGTAAGAGCTAACAAAGAGATATAGATAGAAAGAGAATACACAAGAACAATGAACATACAGTGTCAGGGCCTAGTCCCTGGTTGTTATTTGGTAGGAAAGAAACAAGTAGGAAGGTCAAGGATGACCAAATGATGACTAAAAGATTTTCTGACCTGCGTGAAGGCCATGCGTTTACAATGATTCTTTTTCTTTTTCTTTTTCTCTACAGTCCTTTCAGAAAACGTTATCTGGTTGTATTATCCAAAATCAAGACTTTTCACCTCAAAACTGGCTTGGGTAATCTTTTCTCTATTTATCTTTTTCTTCATCTACAAAATAAGACACTTGCAAAATGCACTTTGGGTCTGTCACCTTCACAGTATCATGCTAATATTCAGCATTGCACAAATATTATTGATTTTTGGACAGCCTGCACTCTTCACCAAATTCTTTCAAATTTCATTAATTCTGTATCTGGCAACAATATACATTAGTATATATATCTTAAAGTTCAAACACACTTAAAGGTTCTCATCCAAGTAACACACCCTGACAATTTCCAGAGAAATCATGGGTTCCTATCAAGACGCCAAATGGTACAGCATGTTGCATCCTCCTCCCAAAACTTCAGAAGTCCTAAGGAACTATGCATTCCCAGAAATAACAAGAGTGACAACCCTGGGAAATGACAGAGGCCTGAAGGCTGTCTCTTAATGGGTGGGTAGCCTGGGATTAGGGGCAGTGGGTGGCAGCCTTGAGGGGCTCAGCGTGAGGGAAAATTTTAAGGACCGTTCTTGCCTCTCCCCTGAGTTGCCTGGAAACGATCACTTGCCTTTCTCAGTAGAAACAAGTAGCAACCACCCAGATGTAGCTAGGATAAAATTAGAGTAGCATTAGGTTAGCTGATGAAAGCAGGGAAGGGCTGAACAATCCTTGATCCTTCACTCCTCCACCTCCTCCGTCTCCAAAGCCCCAGGTGACAACCTCAAATGCCTCCTCAGATGCTGCTTTCCCCAGGAGCTCAAAGGTGACATATCCTGACCACAGGAGTTGAGTGGTCACAGTGGTTCACGGTTTCTGAGACTGTCTGCGCCTGAGGCCATCACCTCCCCTCATATTAAACTTCCTTAGAAAAACACACCTTAGGTCCTGGGTTTCAACAAAGGTGACTATATAATACAGCACCCAAGAGAGGACACTTCTGAGAGTGAAAAGGACACACTATTAATAATTATTCTGAGATAACAGCCACAGACTGAGATGGTCCCAAGCAAAACGTTAGCCCTTCTCTAATACAAGATGCCAGACAGAGTAGCCAACAGCCACCAGGAATGAAAGCTCACAAGTCAAAACAATTACATACCTGAGGAGTACAACGACTGAAAAAGAAATACAACAAATTGAGCAACATATACCATTTGAAGTAGAACTACTGGAACATACTGGAACATAAGCATGACAAATACACTTAAAGATACAAGGGAAGATGTTAGTAACACGAAATGACAATGAGAAACCATAAGGAAAACCTCATGAGGAAACAGGTGTAAAAGTACGATTGTTAAAGACTTAAGTCATGGGATAAATAGCAGTGTGGATACATGAGAAAAGCAAATTATTTAGACATGGAAAATGACATTGAGAAACTCTCCCAGAAAACAGAATAAAACAATAAAGTGAGAGAATATTTAAAAGAACAGCAGTGTGATATGGTGGGTAAAAAAAGACATCTAACATCTGAAATAAATGAAATCCAAGACATCTAAGATGAAAAAAAAAAGAAAACAGAGAAGAGGAAATATTCAAAAACTAATGAAGGTAAATTTCACAAAGTTAAAGAAGGAAGTAAAAAATTATCTGTAAAGGATCCATGGAAATGAAGAGAAAATTCTAAAAGCTTCCAAAAAGAGCAAAGAAAATAAGAACAGACTGACACGATCTCTCTCTAGAGCAAACAGAACACATCTTGTTTGAGAGCACACAAGTGACATTTAGGAAAATAGACAACATATTTGGCCATAAACAAAGCATTAATAACGTGCACAGGAGCAATATCGTATAGATTTTCTCTGACCGTATCGCAACTGCAATAGCTCTTTAAAAGTCAACATAATATCAAAGAAGAAAAATGTTGAAGGACTGACATGAGCCAATGTCAAAATTCACTATAAAGCTACAGCAATCAAGACAGTGTGGTACTGGTGAAAGAACAGACAAATGGACCAAAGGCGCAGAACAGAGAGCCTAGAAATAGATGCCCGTTCACATACTCTACCGTTCTTTGACAAAGGAGCACAGACCATACGATGGAGCAAAGACAGTCTTATCAACGAATGGTGCTGGAAGAACTGGACATCCACGTGCGAGACAATGAACGTGCACGTGGACCTTTACACCTTTACAAAACGGAAATCAAAAGGCATTATAGACCCACATGTAAAAAGCAAAACTCTAGAATTCCTAGAAGACAATAACACGGAAGAAAACCGAGATGACCTCTTTATAAACATGACTTTCTAGATGTGACAGCAAAATCAAGATCATGAAAGGAATAACTGATAAGCTGGACTTCATGAACATTTTAAACTGCTGCTCCACAAGACACAATGTCAAGAGGATAAAAACACAAGCCACAGACTGGGAGAAAACATTTGCAAAAGGCACAGTTGAGAAAGGAATAACAAATATACAAATACGCAAAGAAATCTTAAAACTAGACAACAAGAACACACACAACCAGATTAAAAAATGGGGCAAACAACTTAACAGACATCTGGCCAAAGAAGACATAAAAATGGCAACTAAGAGTACGAGACGATGCTCCACATCATATGGCTCCAGGGAAATGCAAATTGAACAACAATGAGATACCACTACACACCTGTTAGAATAGTCAAAATATGGAACACTAACAACAGCAAATGCTGACAAGCATGTGGAGCAATGGAGACACTCATTCAGTATTGGTGGCAAGGCAAAACGGAACAGCCACTCTGGAAGGCAGTTTAGGGGTTTCTTACAAAACTAAGCATAACCCTTAACATACGATCCAGCTTAACATACGCTCCTTGGTATTTACCCAAAGGAGTTCAAAACTTACACGCAGATGAAAACCTGCACACAAATGTTGATAGCAGCTTTATTCGTAATCGCCAAAAATCGGAAGCAACCAAGATGTCCTGCACCAGATGAACGGATAAACAAACCGTGGTACATCTAGTCAACGGCATAGTATTCAGCGCTAAAAAGCAACGAGCTATCAAGCTGTGAAAAGAAACCTTACATGCATGTTACTTTGTGAAAGAAGCCAATCTGAAAAGGTTGCATACTGTATGAGGCCAACTATATGACATTCTGGAAGTGGCAAAATTGGGGCGACAGGAAAAGATCGGTGGTTGCCAGGAGTTGGCGGGGAGAAGGATGAATAGGCGGAGCACAAAGGATTTTTAGGGCAGTGAAAATACTCCATCGTTATGAAACTCTAATGACAGATTCGTGTCATTCTACTTTTATCCAAACCCATAGAATGTATGACACCAAGAGTGAGTCGCAATGTAAACCATAAATCAGATAATATTCTATTATGGCTTTCATTTTCCAATTCTGGTAATCGTATTATGGTTACGGAAGTGAAAATTTTCTGATTTTGATCACTGTGCTGTGGTTAGGTGTCCCTGAAGGTAGAAAAATAAAACTGAAATATTCAGGAGTAAAGGGTATGTGGTCTGCATTTTCTCTCTAATGATTCAGGAATAGAGCCTAAGTGTGTAGGAAGGTGTGTGTCACGTGTGTGTCTATCAAACATCTTCTGCCTCAACTCACATAAAAATCAGATCTAGATACAGATACATTGAGACAGAGAGCTCTTTCTATGTGTATATCTATATCTAAACGTATTTTCTTTCTCTCTCTTTCTATCTATCTATCTATAGATAGATAGATAGATAGATAGATTTATGTCTGTATACCTACACATCCATATGATGGGAGTAACAAAGGAAATGTGACAAAATGTTAACAATTGGAAATGTAAGTAAAGGGTATACTGGAGCTTTTGGAACCATTTGTGAGAAATTTCTGTATGTGTTGGAATATTGTTCAGTCTTAAAAAGAAATGAAATTCTGACACATGCTGCAACATGGATTGACTTTGAGGGCATTGGGCTAAATGAAATAACTAGTCACAAGAAGACAAATTTTGTATGATTCCACTGACATGACATACCTAGAGTAGTCAAACTCACAGAGACAGAAGGTAGAATGGTGGTTGCCAAGAGCTTGGGAAAGGGGGAACGGGGAGAGTAGTTTAATGTGTACAGAGTTTCAGTTTTGCAAGACGAGAAGAGTTCTGCAGGTTGGCTGCCCAACAATATGAAGGTACCTAACGCTACAGAATGGCACACTTAAAAATGCTGAAGATGATAAATTTTAGCTTACATGTATTTACCACAATTTAGAAATCTGCATAAGTTTCGAATTCTTACAATGGAAAAAGTGTTTCAAAAATAGCTCTCCTGGTGCTTGTTCTGGTGAAAATGAGATTGGGGAAAAAAGGAGATGGTACAAAAAAGCTTACGTTGAAAAACCAAAAATTTTCTGTCTCAACTCATCCTACATCCAACCTATTCTACCAAGGAAACTTGAAAGTGCATTTAGAACAATGCCCCTTATTGAGTCTATTTCTCGATTTGCTCTGTCAACCTCCTGACTAGAGACTCAAAGGGCTATCTTCACTGTGTCTCTCCACACTCTGTCTGGAGTCGGCTCCCTGTTTTGTGGTCAGCTCTCACTCTTCTCGGCATTCACGTTGGAGAGGGAACATCGAGCTGCACAGACTCTCCAGCCCTTAAAAGCCCATATAGCGGCAGAGACAACATACCCTCTCCACATCCCAGACATCACCCCAAAAGATGTCCACGTACCTGGGAATGCACAGTCTAGGAGTGCATCTCTAGAAAAGCCTACCTCTCTAGAAAGCTACAGTTGGTACGTCTACGGTTCACGATTGGAGTTTGTATTGTTTGTAGAGCCTCAAGCATGACCCCTCATTGCCTTGCCAGTGCTATTAGGATTGAGCCAAAACCATTCAGCAGAGCCTACAATGCCCTTCAAAATCTGGCCCTGCCAGCCCTCATCCTTGTGGCGCACCTCTCTCTCCCTCAATCCTGTTCTCCAGTCCTGACCTCGGTTTATTTCCTCCCAAGAGCCATATGCCTTCCAACACTGCTCAATGACGTCAGAAAAAGAAGTGAGAGGTATAAGGACTGGACAGGAAAAATGAAAATTATCGCTCTTTTCAGATGACATGACTAAGTACACGGAAAATTTTTGTTCCATCTAATAAGCACTTACATGGTATTTATTACGTGCCAGACATCGTCCTAAATGTTTAACACTTATTTGGTCCTCATAACAAATCATCACGGAGCCTGGAGAGTTGTTCTATGTTAATGTAAACACCAAGAAATGCAACAACATGTCATTTGAGATTTCCTACATGGGACAGTGATGTGACCAACTTATTTGAACAAGAATTCTGTGAATCTAAGAATATGATAAACATGACTTAGCTCAGTGGATCCGAAATTTTAGAAAAGATCTTAGAATCATTGTCCAGAATATTCCACATTCCCATGGATAATGCTTCGTCTGCATTTCACTCTCTCTCTCTCTCTCTCTCTCTCTCTCTGAGTATATACGTCACCTTTTGTTGGTGGTTCCATCACAGATTACTTCTGTCAGTTCATCGGGGTCATTTCTAAAGAATCAAAAGCATATATGATCAGACTCCAAGTGACTTCATAGAGTTACACTCTTGTTTGCAATTAGTTACAAGTAGTCTTCAAGTGGTAAACTGGTTGAACCCTAAAAAATTATTTGGATATTAGTTATTTGGAAACTAGTATTTTAATCTTCCCTAGAAATAGGGCTTTCTATAGTTGTAACGAAGATGTTCGGCCGGTCAAAAAGCCTAATGAATGAAGATATTGAAACACAATTCTTCACTACTGAACCTTACTCTCACGTGTAATTGCATCGAGGTTGAATTTAGTTCAAAATTCAACTCCAGGTTGTAGGTACACATTTCCCCAGCTCCTCCTAATTTCCTGATCCTCAACACCCTCCACCACATCCTGACCCTTCATGTATCATGTATGTCTTTTCTGTTCCTCATGCAGGGTTCAGATGACTGCAGGTCTGAGGCACGGGCTCCCTCCAATATGACGGTGGCTTGGCATTCGGGACACCAGCTTTAGATGGTGGCAGAGCTCTGGAGGCTGAGGAAAGGAGCCGAGGTCTGTTTAGCTCCATTCTCTTCTGCTGAGAGCTCCACTGCTCCCTCTCCACTGCTACCGTCTCCTTGCTCCAAATAGGATTCTCTCCTCTCCTGGCCCACTCTAGCAGAGTCTTACACACAGGCATTCTGAGAGTTTCCTCAAAGCTTTGGCTACTACTTTCTAAGGGTCATAAACAAACCGTGAGTAAGAAGTCTCCCTCTTATGACTCCTCCTTCCTTTTGCCACCTAGGCCCAACAGGAAAGAAAGTTACCTACAGAAGCTTATAGTCTCTTATGGAAACCTGTTGTTGCCATCGATGCTCCCCATACCTTTCACCGCTCACATCAGTCATGTCAACTCACCCCATCTTGTCACTGTTGCCAGACGACATTCGGGAAGAATCCATAACCCTGCCATAGAGTAAAAAACATGTACAAAAAATAGAGTCAGACATTTTGGAAGATAATCAGGTTCTTTTTCCCAACAGAATTGCAGCACACAAAAAGTAAAGTCACGAGGAAACACGACAGAAACAAAAGCATCCGTTTCAGGGTCCAGCACTGGAACCTCTGACACAGTTTCCGGGTTCTGTATGTGCGTGTGTGCGTGTCTGTGTGTCCCTGTGTGTATCCACTGGAAAGAGAATGAAGGGAACAAGGGAGACATAGCATTCATGATTAAACCTCCTTCCTTCTTCACCGTTTTGTTTCTCCTTCATGCACTCTGGAATCAATTTGGGAAACGTGAGAGGGATCTGAGTGTGTCGGGATGGGGAGGTGCATCCAAGTAAGAGCTAACAAAGAGATATAGATAGAAAGAGAATACACAAGAACAATGAACATACAGTGTCAGGGCCTAGTCCCTGGTTGTTATTTGGTAGGAAAGAAACAAGTAGGAAGGTCAAGGATGACCAAATGATGACTAAAAGATTTTCTGACCTGCGTGAAGGCCATGCGTTTACAATGATTCTTTTTCTTTTTCTTTTTCTCTACAGTCCTTTCAGAAAACGTTATCTGGTTGTATTATCCAAAATCAAGACTTTTCACCTCAAAACTGGCTTGGGTAATCTTTTCTCTATTTATCTTTTTCTTCATCTACAAAATAAGACACTTGCAAAATGCACTTTGGGTCTGTCACCTTCACAGTATCATGCTAATATTCAGCATTGCACAAATATTATTGATTTTTGGACAGCCTGCACTCTTCACCAAATTCTTTCAAATTTCATTAATTCTGTATCTGGCAACAATATACATTAGTATATATATCTTAAAGTTCAAACACACTTAAAGGTTCTCATCCAAGTAACACACCCTGACAATTTCCAGAGAAATCATGGGTTCCTATCAAGACGCCAAATGGTACAGCATGTTGCATCCTCCTCCCAAAACTTCAGAAGTCCTAAGGAACTATGCATTCCCAGAAATAACAAGAGTGACAACCCTGGGAAATGACAGAGGCCTGAAGGCTGTCTCTTAATGGGTGGGTAGCCTGGGATTAGGGGCAGTGGGTGGCAGCCTTGAGGGGCTCAGCGTGAGGGAAAATTTTAAGGACCGTTCTTGCCTCTCCCCTGAGTTGCCTGGAAACGATCACTTGCCTTTCTCAGTAGAAACAAGTAGCAACCACCCAGATGTAGCTAGGATAAAATTAGAGTAGCATTAGGTTAGCTGATGAAAGCAGGGAAGGGCTGAACAATCCTTGATCCTTCACTCCTCCACCTCCTCCGTCTCCAAAGCCCCAGGTGACAACCTCAAATGCCTCCTCAGATGCTGCTTTCCCCAGGAGCTCAAAGGTGACATATCCTGACCACAGGAGTTGAGTGGTCACAGTGGTTCACGGTTTCTGAGACTGTCTGCGCCTGAGGCCATCACCTCCCCTCATATTAAACTTCCTTAGAAAAACACACCTTAGGTCCTGGGTTTCAACAAAGGTGACTATATAATACAGCACCCAAGAGAGGACACTTCTGAGAGTGAAAAGGACACACTATTAATAATTATTCTGAGATAACAGCCACAGACTGAGATGGTCCCAAGCAAAACGTTAGCCCTTCTCTAATACAAGATGCCAGACAGAGTAGCCAACAGCCACCAGGAATGAAAGCTCACAAGTCAAAACAATTACATACCTGAGGAGTACAACGACTGAAAAAGAAATACAACAAATTGAGCAACATATACCATTTGAAGTAGAACTACTGGAACATACTGGAACATAAGCATGACAAATACACTTAAAGATACAAGGGAAGATGTTAGTAACACGAAATGACAATGAGAAACCATAAGGAAAACCTCATGAGGAAACAGGTGTAAAAGTACGATTGTTAAAGACTTAAGTCATGGGATAAATAGCAGTGTGGATACATGAGAAAAGCAAATTATTTAGACATGGAAAATGACATTGAGAAACTCTCCCAGAAAACAGAATAAAACAATAAAGTGAGAGAATATTTAAAAGAACAGCAGTGTGATATGGTGGGTAAAAAAAGACATCTAACATCTGAAATAAATGAAATCCAAGACATCTAAGATGAAAAAAAAAAGAAAACAGAGAAGAGGAAATATTCAAAAACTAATGAAGGTAAATTTCACAAAGTTAAAGAAGGAAGTAAAAAATTATCTGTAAAGGATCCATGGAAATGAAGAGAAAATTCTAAAAGCTTCCAAAAAGAGCAAAGAAAATAAGAACAGACTGACACGATCTCTCTCTAGAGCAAACAGAACACATCTTGTTTGAGAGCACACAAGTGACATTTAGGAAAATAGACAACATATTTGGCCATAAACAAAGCATTAATAACGTGCACAGGAGCAATATCGTATAGATTTTCTCTGACCGTATCGCAACTGCAATAGCTCTTTAAAAGTCAACATAATATCAAAGAAGAAAAATGTTGAAGGACTGACATGAGCCAATGTCAAAATTCACTATAAAGCTACAGCAATCAAGACAGTGTGGTACTGGTGAAAGAACAGACAAATGGACCAAAGGCGCAGAACAGAGAGCCTAGAAATAGATGCCCGTTCACATACTCTACCGTTCTTTGACAAAGGAGCACAGACCATACAATGGAGCAAAGACAGTCTTATCAACGAATGGTGCTGGAAGAACTGGACATCCACGTGCGAGACAATGAACGTGCACGTGGACCTTTACACCTTTACAAAACGGAAATCAAAAGGCATTATAGACCCACATGTAAAAAGCAAAACTCTAGAATTCCTAGAAGACAATAACACGGAAGAAAACCGAGATGACCTCTTTATAAACATGACTTTCTAGATGTGACAGCAAAATCAAGATCATGAAAGGAATAACTGATAAGCTGGACTTCATGAACATTTTAAACTGCTGCTCCACAAGACACAATGTCAAGAGGATAAAAACACAAGCCACAGACTGGGAGAAAACATTTGCAAAAGGCACAGTTGAGAAAGGAATAACAAATATACAAATACGCAAAGAAATCTTAAAACTAGACAACAAGAACACACACAACCAGATTAAAAAATGGGGCAAACAACTTAACAGACATCTGGCCAAAGAAGACATAAAAATGGCAACTAAGAGTACGAGACGATGCTCCACATCATATGGCTCCAGGGAAATGCAAATTGAACAACAATGAGATACCACTACACACCTGTTAGAATAGTCAAAATATGGAACACTAACAACAGCAAATGCTGACAAGCATGTGGAGCAATGGAGACACTCATTCAGTATTGGTGGCAAGGCAAAACGGAACAGCCACTCTGGAAGGCAGTTTAGGGGTTTCTTACAAAACTAAGCATAACCCTTAACATACGATCCAGCTTAACATACGCTCCTTGGTATTTACCCAAAGGAGTTCAAAACTTACACGCAGATGAAAACCTGCACACAAATGTTGATAGCAGCTTTATTCGTAATCGCCAAAAATCGGAAGCAACCAAGATGTCCTGCACCAGATGAACGGATAAACAAACCGTGGTACATCTAGTCAACGGCATAGTATTCAGCGCTAAAAAGCAACGAGCTATCAAGCTGTGAAAAGAAACCTTACATGCATGTTACTTTGTGAAAGAAGCCAATCTGAAAAGGTTGCATACTGTATGAGGCCAACTATATGACATTCTGGAAGTGGCAAAATTGGGGCGACAGGAAAAGATCGGTGGTTGCCAGGAGTTGGCGGGGAGAAGGATGAATAGGCGGAGCACAAAGGATTTTTAGGGCAGTGAAAATACTCCATCGTTATGAAACTCTAATGACAGATTCGTGTCATTCTACTTTTATCCAAACCCATAGAATGTATGACACCAAGAGTGAGTCGCAATGTAAACCATAAATCAGATAATATTCTATTATGGCTTTCATTTTCCAATTCTGGTAATCGTATTATGGTTACGGAAGTGAAAATTTTCTGATTTTGATCACTGTGCTGTGGTTAGGTGTCCCTGAAGGTAGAAAAATAAAACTGAAATATTCAGGAGTAAAGGGTATGTGGTCTGCATTTTCTCTCTAATGATTCAGGAATAGAGCCTAAGTGTGTAGGAAGGTGTGTGTCACGTGTGTGTCTATCAAACATCTTCTGCCTCAACTCACATAAAAATCAGATCTAGATACAGATACATTGAGACAGAGAGCTCTTTCTATGTGTATATCTATATCTAAACGTATTTTCTTTCTCTCTCTTTCTATCTATCTATCTATAGATAGATAGATAGATAGATAGATTTATGTCTGTATACCTACACATCCATATGATGGGAGTAACAAAGGAAATGTGACAAAATGTTAACAATTGGAAATGTAAGTAAAGGGTATACTGGAGCTTTTGGAACCATTTGTGAGAAATTTCTGTATGTGTTGGAATATTGTTCAGTCTTAAAAAGAAATGAAATTCTGACACATGCTGCAACATGGATTGACTTTGAGGGCATTGGGCTAAATGAAATAACTAGTCACAAGAAGACAAATTTTGTATGATTCCACTGACATGACATACCTAGAGTAGTCAAACTCACAGAGACAGAAGGTAGAATGGTGGTTGCCAAGAGCTTGGGAAAGGGGGAACGGGGAGAGTAGTTTAATGTGTACAGAGTTTCAGTTTTGCAAGACGAGAAGAGTTCTGCAGGTTGGCTGCCCAACAATATGAAGGTACCTAACGCTACAGAATGGCACACTTAAAAATGCTGAAGATGATAAATTTTAGCTTACATGTATTTACCACAATTTAGAAATCTGCATAAGTTTCGAATTCTTACAATGGAAAAAGTGTTTCAAAAATAGCTCTCCTGGTGCTTGTTCTGGTGAAAATGAGATTGGGGAAAAAAGGAGATGGTACAAAAAAGCTTACGTTGAAAAACCAAAAATTTTCTGTCTCAACTCATCCTACATCCAACCTATTCTACCAAGGAAACTTGAAAGTGCATTTAGAACAATGCCCCTTATTGAGTCTATTTCTCGATTTGCTCTGTCAACCTCCTGACTAGAGACTCAAAGGGCTATCTTCACTGTGTCTCTCCACACTCTGTCTGGAGTCGGCTCCCTGTTTTGTGGTCAGCTCTCACTCTTCTCGGCATTCACGTTGGAGAGGGAACATCGAGCTGCACAGACTCTCCAGCCCTTAAAAGCCCATATAGCGGCAGAGACAACATACCCTCTCCACATCCCAGACATCACCCCAAAAGATGTCCACGTACCTGGGAATGCACAGTCTAGGAGTGCATCTCTAGAAAAGCCTACCTCTCTAGAAAGCTACAGTTGGTACGTCTACGGTTCACGATTGGAGTTTGTATTGTTTGTAGAGCCTCAAGCATGACCCCTCATTGCCTTGCCAGTGCTATTAGGATTGAGCCAAAACCATTCAGCAGAGCCTACAATGCCCTTCAAAATCTGGCCCTGCCAGCCCTCATCCTTGTGGCGCACCTCTCTCTCCCTCAATCCTGTTCTCCAGTCCTGACCTCGGTTTATTTCCTCCCAAGAGCCATATGCCTTCCAACACTGCTCAATGACGTCAGAAAAAGAAGTGAGAGGTATAAGGACTGGACAGGAAAAATGAAAATTATCGCTCTTTTCAGATGACATGACTAAGTACACGGAAAATTTTTGTTCCATCTAATAAGCACTTACATGGTATTTATTACGTGCCAGACATCGTCCTAAATGTTTAACACTTATTTGGTCCTCATAACAAATCATCACGGAGCCTGGAGAGTTGTTCTATGTTAATGTAAACACCAAGAAATGCAACAACATGTCATTTGAGATTTCCTACATGGGACAGTGATGTGACCAACTTATTTGAACAAGAATTCTGTGAATCTAAGAATATGATAAACATGACTTAGCTCAGTGGATCCGAAATTTTAGAAAAGATCTTAGAATCATTGTCCAGAATATTCCACATTCCCATGGATAATGCTTCGTCTGCATTTCACTCTCTCTCTCTCTCTCTCTCTCTCTCTCTGAGTATATACGTCACCTTTTGTTGGTGGTTCCATCACAGATTACTTCTGTCAGTTCATCGGGGTCATTTCTAAAGAATCAAAAGCATATATGATCAGACTCCAAGTGACTTCATAGAGTTACACTCTTGTTTGCAATTAGTTACAAGTAGTCTTCAAGTGGTAAACTGGTTGAACCCTAAAAAATTATTTGGATATTAGTTATTTGGAAACTAGTATTTTAATCTTCCCTAGAAATAGGGCTTTCTATAGTTGTAACGAAGATGTTCGGCCGGTCAAAAAGCCTAATGAATGAAGATATTGAAACACAATTCTTCACTACTGAACCTTACTCTCACGTGTAATTGCATCGAGGTTGAATTTAGTTCAAAATTCAACTCCAGGTTGTAGGTACACATTTCCCCAGCTCCTCCTAATTTCCTGATCCTCAACACCCTCCACCACATCCTGACCCTTCATGTATCATGTATGTCTTTTCTGTTCCTCATGCAGGGTTCAGATGACTGCAGGTCTGAGGCACGGGCTCCCTCCAATATGACGGTGGCTTGGCATTCGGGACACCAGCTTTAGATGGTGGCAGAGCTCTGGAGGCTGAGGAAAGGAGCCGAGGTCTGTTTAGCTCCATTCTCTTCTGCTGAGAGCTCCACTGCTCCCTCTCCACTGCTACCGTCTCCTTGCTCCAAATAGGATTCTCTCCTCTCCTGGCCCACTCTAGCAGAGTCTTACACACAGGCATTCTGAGAGTTTCCTCAAAGCTTTGGCTACTACTTTCTAAGGGTCATAAACAAACCGTGAGTAAGAAGTCTCCCTCTTATGACTCCTCCTTCCTTTTGCCACCTAGGCCCAACAGGAAAGAAAGTTACCTACAGAAGCTTATAGTCTCTTATGGAAACCTGTTGTTGCCATCGATGCTCCCCATACCTTTCACCGCTCACATCAGTCATGTCAACTCACCCCATCTTGTCACTGTTGCCAGACGACATTCGGGAAGAATCCATAACCCTGCCATAGAGTAAAAAACATGTACAAAAAATAGAGTCAGACATTTTGGAAGATAATCAGGTTCTTTTTCCCAACAGAATTGCAGCACACAAAAAGTAAAGTCACGAGGAAACACGACAGAAACAAAAGCATCCGTTTCAGGGTCCAGCACTGGAACCTCTGACACAGTTTCCGGGTTCTGTATGTGCGTGTGTGCGTGTCTGTGTGTCCCTGTGTGTATCCACTGGAAAGAGAATGAAGGGAACAAGGGAGACATAGCATTCATGATTAAACCTCCTTCCTTCTTCACCGTTTTGTTTCTCCTTCATGCACTCTGGAATCAATTTGGGAAACGTGAGAGGGATCTGAGTGTGTCGGGATGGGGAGGTGCATCCAAGTAAGAGCTAACAAAGAGATATAGATAGAAAGAGAATACACAAGAACAATGAACATACAGTGTCAGGGCCTAGTCCCTGGTTGTTATTTGGTAGGAAAGAAACAAGTAGGAAGGTCAAGGATGACCAAATGATGACTAAAAGATTTTCTGACCTGCGTGAAGGCCATGCGTTTACAATGATTCTTTTTCTTTTTCTTTTTCTCTACAGTCCTTTCAGAAAACGTTATCTGGTTGTATTATCCAAAATCAAGACTTTTCACCTCAAAACTGGCTTGGGTAATCTTTTCTCTATTTATCTTTTTCTTCATCTACAAAATAAGACACTTGCAAAATGCACTTTGGGTCTGTCACCTTCACAGTATCATGCTAATATTCAGCATTGCACAAATATTATTGATTTTTGGACAGCCTGCACTCTTCACCAAATTCTTTCAAATTTCATTAATTCTGTATCTGGCAACAATATACATTAGTATATATATCTTAAAGTTCAAACACACTTAAAGGTTCTCATCCAAGTAACACACCCTGACAATTTCCAGAGAAATCATGGGTTCCTATCAAGACGCCAAATGGTACAGCATGTTGCATCCTCCTCCCAAAACTTCAGAAGTCCTAAGGAACTATGCATTCCCAGAAATAACAAGAGTGACAACCCTGGGAAATGACAGAGGCCTGAAGGCTGTCTCTTAATGGGTGGGTAGCCTGGGATTAGGGGCAGTGGGTGGCAGCCTTGAGGGGCTCAGCGTGAGGGAAAATTTTAAGGACCGTTCTTGCCTCTCCCCTGAGTTGCCTGGAAACGATCACTTGCCTTTCTCAGTAGAAACAAGTAGCAACCACCCAGATGTAGCTAGGATAAAATTAGAGTAGCATTAGGTTAGCTGATGAAAGCAGGGAAGGGCTGAACAATCCTTGATCCTTCACTCCTCCACCTCCTCCGTCTCCAAAGCCCCAGGTGACAACCTCAAATGCCTCCTCAAGTGCTGCTTTCCCCAGGAGCTCAAAGGTGACATATCCTGACCACAGGAGTTGAGTGGTCACAGCGGTTCACGGTTTCTGAGACTGTCTGCGCCTGAGGCCATCACCTCCCCTCATATTATATTTACTGTGAAAATCAGACCGTAGAGCTAGCCTTGATGGCCTAGTGGTTAAAGTTCGGCATTCACCGCTTTGGCGGTGTGGGTTCACTGTCCAGTCTCAGAACCACACCACTCGTCTGTCAATCAGACATCATTTAAAATGTCATCATCTCAAAGAGATCTTTCCTGACCCTCAACCAGAAGTAGGCTTACACTCACTCCCTATCACTTGTTTAATTTTCAACAGGACTTCTCATTACTGCTTGGTTTTCATTTACTAATTTGTTTTCAGTCTTTTACACCTCTTCTGCCCAAATGTAGACTTCAAGAGAACAAAGACCTTGTCTCTGCTTCTTAATCTATATCATTAGCACATATATTGATGCCAGGTGCACAGTAGGTGCTCAATATATTCTTAAGTGAATTATTAATAAAGTACTAATAAAATAATTAATTTTCTGATACATTCACTGCAGATTTCCCTTTAAAATGTGTTGCCCAAGTTATACTTAAAATATTAATTTATTTAGAACTTAGATTACTCACATATAGGAATGTTTAAACAGAGGAAACTGTATCTGCAGGATTCTCAGATTGGAAATAAGACTAAAAAAATGGCCCAGAAATGAGTTCAATTAAGAAAAACCTATTATTCTACAGAAAATCCTAAGTCAGATAACCATCTGGCACTGTACAATTTTGTCCTCAGATTTGTTTTTTTTTAATTTTTTTTAAGATTATGATAGTTTACAACCTTGTGAAATTTCAGTTGTACATTATTGTTAGTCATGTTGTAGGTGCACCACTTCACCCTTTGTGCCCTCCCCCACCCTCCCTTTCCCCTGGTAACCACCGATCAGTTCTCTTTGTCTCTATGTTTAACTTCCACCTATGAGTGGAGTCATACAGAGTTCGTCTTTCTCTATCTGCCTTATTTCACTTAACATAATACCTTCAAGTTCCATCTATGTTGTTGTGAATGGGACGATTTTATCTTTTTTTCTGGCTGAGTAGTATTCTATTATATATATATATATATATATACCATATCTTCTTTATCCAATCATCAGTTGATGGGCATTTAGGTTGCTTCCACATCTTGGCTATTGTAAATAATGCTGCGATGAACATTGGGGTGCATGGGACTTTTGGAATTGCTGATTTCAAGTTCTTTGGATAGATACACAGTAGTGATATGGCTGGGTCATAAGGTATTTCTATTTTTAATTTTTTGAGAAATCTCCATACTGTTTTCCATAGTGGCTGCACTAGTTTGCATTCCCACCAACAGTGTATGAGGGTTCCTTTTTCTCTACAACCTCTCCAACATTTGTCACTTTTTGTTTTGGTTATTTTTACCATTCTAACAGGTGTAAGGTGATATCTTATTGTAGTTTTGATTTGCATTTCCCTGATGATCAGCGATGATGACCATCGTTTCATGTGTCTACTGGCCATCCATATATCTTCTTTGGAGAAATGTCTGTTCATGACCCCTGCCCATTTTTGATAGGGTTGTTTGATTTTTTGTTGTTGAGCTGTGTGAGTTCTCTATATATTATGGAGATTAACCCTTTGTCGGGTAAGTAACTTGTAAATATTTTTTCCCAACTAGTGGGCTGTTTTTTTGTTTCAATCCTGTTTTCCCCTGACTTGAAGAAGCTCTTTAGTCTGATGAAGTCCCATTTGTTTATTCTTTCTATTGTTTCCCTCATCTGAGGAGTTATGGTGTGTGAAAAGATCCTTTTGATACTGATGTCAAAGAATGTACTGCCTATATTCTCTTCTAGAAGACATTGTTTCAGGTGTAATCTTTAGGTCTTTCATCAATTTTGAGTTTATTTTTGTGAACGGTGAAAAAGAATGGTCAATTTTCATTCTTTTACATGTGGATTTCCAGTTTTCCCAGCACCATTTGTTAAAGAGACTTTCTTTTCTCCATTGTAGGCCCTCAGCTCCCTTGTCAAAGATTAGCTGTCCCCTCAGATTTGTTTTAATGTCGTCTGTTGATACTGTGGGAGTCAAAGCCTCCAGCTAAGTATAATGAAACCTAGCAGAAGTATAGAACTTTGTCTTCTTGCTGTAACATACAATTTCTAAATAGTTATCTGAGAATCTAGTCATAAAAGATTGTCTAACGCTCTGCTTGAAAATCTCTTGCTTAGTAAGCAACATAAAAATGTGCTAATCCTTCACAGAAAAACATGATGACCATCAAAAGAAAATCTCTTACTGTGCCGTCACCCTCAGTCTGCATGTCAGATGTCACACTCTGAACCAAGAATCCACGAAAAATGAATGGGAATAGTCAGCTGCATGTGTAACTGACTACAGATGATGTGTAAATGCATGATGGATGGAACCGAAGTACCATTCAAATCTTCCAAAGTAACTAGGGGGTCTTCTGGTCTCAGCAGGGAAACTAAAAATAATGCCAAATCCTCTGTGATCTAACTAATGGTAACATGCAGGTTCTAATGTCATGTAAGGAAGCAGAGCCAATATGCAGTCAGGGGAAGAACTCCCAAAGATTTCATGTTGGTCAGTATACCAAGAGCTCCAACCAGGCTGACAGACATTTCCTGGACCACTTGCAAGGTGAGGCCCAACAGGAAGAAAGGGCACAGAACGTCCTTGAGATCACTCAACTGCGTTTATCCTGACTATCCTCATCAACAAAACTTGACTGGGTTTTCTAAGGAGAAATTTATTCCGGGAAGAGAATGTGCCAACCAACTGTAATGAGCATTCTATCCCCTTCCAACTACACATCAGACTGAAATTAATAAACTGGGATTCTAACATGTCGGTTAATATCAGTTAGTGTGCCTGGAAAATGTGAACATGTAAAGCGGAGTAGCAGATGCTCAGTATGTAGTGTCTATCAAATGTAACTGGCAAGCCAATTTGTTTCATCAAGCAACCAACCTGTGTCTAATCCTCTCTACCATTACTCAACACAATAGAGATAGGACTCATGCAACAGCTGTGTGACATTTAAAAGAGGAGGCACTTGATCCGAAAGTGGTATTCAAACTTTCATCTTTCCTTTAAAAAGGCACAAAATTATTTGCTATCATCTCACCTGAAAGATTTTTACAGTATTTTAAGAGTTTGCATTCAAGTGTCTTTAGAAAGAGTCGTAAGAATAGTCATACACTAAGAAAATGAATGCTGAAATTTTAGAACAAGTAGATATTTTAACCTCATAACTTAATTTTTATTAACTGAATCATCTCTCTCTCATTTCAAAAGTATCTAAAAGTAGGTTTTAGACATTGTATTAGGTCTTCCTGGTGACAACTGAAAGGTTTGGAGATTCCATTTTTCCATCATTTCAATATATCTGTCTTTTAAACATTTTTTTGCATTGGAAAGTTTTCTTCAGTGGGCTTTTGGACATCACACATGCTTAGTAAGCATCAAGTCTGCAAATGATCTTAACACAAATGTCACAGGAAATGCCTTCTACAAGACATGTTTCAATGACCACACCAGCATTTGCTCCTATGGCATCCTTGGGTCACATAAAATATATGAATAAGTGTGTTTCCCAATGTGTATGTAATGGAAGAGTAGCTTGAGGAGATATTAATAGGATTTAATAATAATAATAGCACTTATGTGCTAGGTACTATTATAAATACTTTACATAAAATAATTCATTTAATTTTCACAATAATCCCATGGAGGTATATAGTATTATCATCCCCATTTTATAGATGAGAGAAATGGGCTACAGAGATGGTGAGTAACTTGCCCATCATCACCAGCCTGAAATGGTAGAGCTGAGAGCTGAATCCATCTGTTAATGAATCCATGCTCTTAGCCACAACACTTTCCTAACTCTCCAAATGTTCAATAAAATTAAGAAATTATTGATTGCATACATTTTTTTGTGTGTAGGACTTGTATACTAATAAGCATTGTGATTATCTGAGAGAGACCAGAGTATGCAAAGATTCCTGAACTTATTTGACCACAAAAACCTCTTTCTCACAGTGGAAATACGTGAGGAACACATTTTAGAAACACTGTATCAAATGGTTTTCCTTTATTCCACCCTACAAACCAATTTTGGACTCTAATCAATAGCTTAGAACTCTAAGCACAGATAATGTTATTCTTGCAAACTGTTTGGAAAGAAGAGCTAGAATATGGGTCATCAAACCCCTTGGCCTGGGCTGATGGTCCATGAAAGGAGCAGTCCCAGTTTTAGATGGGTGTACTGATGCCCATGAAGCATGGCTCATAGAAGTCCCTTCAGGCCTTAAGAGAAAAGATTACCTCAAAAAGAAAGACCTCTCTATGTATCAGTTGCTTTTCAACAGGAAGACTACCAGGATTGACTGTGCAGAATACACTAATAAATTACATCAGGGAAAAATATTTGGGTAACCAAAAAGGTAAGAATTTGAGTTTCTGACATAGGTAGCCTATTGAATGATTACTGGATTTTCCAGACGGCTTCTGAGAAAGAGAACTGGCAGGTACACAAATTACCCCTGAGATCCAGATGACAGGCCAGGACTGCTAAGAATGTTGCTTGGGGCACCAATCTACCCATAGGGCATGAGCTGTCCCTAGATATTACCTGAACTCCTTTCAAGGAGAGTAGTATATGAAACCTGAAAGACTAGCTTGATAAACTGCTTGGGGACATAGATGTGACTCCTTCATGGGACATGAATAAGCAGGTAGCTAAACTGCCTTCTAAGGAAAGTGGGTTTTGCAAACTGACCTAAACTAACTTGGTCGTGCACAAGTCTTAGGTGCTTTTTGGTAGGAGGAGCCACAGTAGAAATCTAGGGTAGTTGAAGAGTAGCTACACCTTTAAGTCATGCTGCCAGGTTACAACAAAAGCAGGTCTTAGACAAAATATGCCATACATACAGACATTCATTTAATGAAACATTCAGTAGTAAGCAGGCACAACCATTTGTAAGCTGTCTGTCCTTTTAGGTCCTCCAAACATCACCTTATATGAAAGGCTCATTTCCAATAGATTCCCCATATTCTAGAGGCTGAAATCTTCCTCAACCAATGGCTTGAGACACTATAAGGATAAAGCCTCTGGTGTCATCCCTAAGGGTATATATACTACAAGCCTCACTCATTTGATTCTGATAACCTGTTGATGCAAGAGTGGGCTGTCCCTAAAATATTTCAGCCAATTCCACAGATCTTGAATACTCCTACAATTCCAACATCTATCATGCTGATTTGCAAGCCACTAATGTCACTAAGAAAAATTCATTTGTGACCTTCACTGTGGGAATTAACAGTGTTTCAGGTGTTGATCAAGATGGGACAACAGAAGCCGTTGCAGAGGCCTTCTCTGGAAAATGGCTTCCTGAGTTGAACACTAGCTCACCATCCATGGACAGAGCAACCAGCCACCCCTGGAGGAGCTTAAAGGGACCATGACTGGCACATGCATTTTATTACTGGCACACTGCCTAAGCTGTGCTATTTTTAAGGAAATTACAGGCATAAAACAAGGTCTTTAAATTCTGAGTTTGACAAATTTCATTTGCATACAGTCTACATCTATTATGAAAGAAGGGACGCATGTATTCCCTATTCGATTAACCAAGGCTGAGAATTATGTTTAAAATTCAGTGAATTTGAATCTTATCACTTACGTATTACTTCTGCAACAGCTGAACCAGAGATCTAAACTATTCCTCTTCATAGTATTGTTGCAGTCATGTGGTTGAATTTACTCTAAATCAATCTAAGAAAAGGAAAAGCATGTATTTTTATATTCAATGAGTTTAAAACACAAATGATATTCCCAACTTAGAAAGAAAGTCACACATAGAACTTACTAGGTATGGATCAGCATTTCTAAAGTTTTGAATCCACAAACATGAAATCTACAATACTGTGCAATTTTATCAATCCTGTGAAATAGGCATTGTGTACTTGCCCTCAGTATTTTATTTTAGTTCAAGAAATAGAGGAAAACATTTTTTGAATGTTCAATAAAATTCAAGTTTGGCTCAAGTATAGGGCGCTTTAAAGATTGTTCACTTGCTACACAGGACCCAGAAAGTGAAACCAAACCCGTTTCAAACCAATTTTACATCATCATAGTGATTCACGATATTTTAACCCTGAAATATTCTGTAGAATAAATCAAAGGGCTAGGAAAGCAAAGAGATGTGCCTCTCAACATTTCACAGAGCAGATTTATGTCATGTAAGAAAACTGGAAGTCACTAGAGAGTAAAAAGACACTACCAAGTACACTGTCAAGTTAATCAGTAGCAACATTATCTCTACACTGAAAAACGTGCCACAAGCACCTAAACTCTGGGCAAGGAGAGAAAAGTGAAAACAAATAGAAAAATACTTTTAAAAGACAGATTAATTTGGGCATAAATGTTGATTTTGAGTATTGGGCTTGGGGCCCAAAAGAACACCAGTAAATGCCATACTTTCAAGGGATACCAGCTCATGCGCAATGGAAACAGTAATCTCAAAGCTCCGAGGCCACTGCCATCTGTTCCAGAGAGGCGGCCCAGAGAACCAGGAAGGGCCAACGGAGAGCTGGATTTCTTGGGGGTAACCCTCCCCTACAAACCCAAGATTCGCTTACCTGTCGATAAGCTGCTTTCGATGAGGCGCTGCAGCTCACAAGGGGCTGGGGCAGAAGGGTAGAGGGGCCGAGGGGCAGAGGGGCGGTGGGACGGTGGGGCCGTAGGGTGCAGGACTCAGATATTTGACTTGGGTACAACTTTTCCTAAATGGGAGAGAACTTAACTTGAAATCCTAGTAGTAGTTTTCTCTCCTGTTGTCTTTCGGGATAATGCCTTTCCTTTTTTTTCATTCTTTTTAATTTTTAATTTCCCAAAACCAAGCCCGTTAAGTCATCTTGGCCCAATTCCCGGCCTGCAACAAGGTTACTGCTACTTGGTCCTACATCCACCTAGTTGTCCCCAGTCCCCCAAGGGTGAGGGGGCTCTGGGAGGTCTCTGCGTGGGAGAGAAATGTTAATTAATGCTCCCCATAGATGAGCGCAAGGCAAACCTTCCTGTCTTTGGGCCCCAGAGCCCCCCATCCTGCCCCTTCTCTCCACCCTTCTTCTTCCCCTCCGTAACCCAGCCGCCTCTAAAATGTTACACTCTAACTCTCTGAGGATGAGAGGGCAATATAGTGGGCAGAGGATGGGATGGGATGTCCTTGTCCAGAGTGCCCCATCCTTAGGTCTTTACCTGTGCTGGGTACAAGCCAGTACTGAAACAAGAACTCCATCTCCATGGCAGTCCCAAAGAAGAGATTCCTGACATTCCTGAGATCATAATAGAGTGAGGAATAGAATGAACTGGGTTCTAGACTGCAGGGACTTAAAGACAGACGCACACACCATATAATTTCACTCATATGTGGAAGATAAACAAACACACGGATAAGGAGAACAGATTAGTTGTCACCAGAGGGGAAGAGCATGGGGGGAGGATGAAAGGGGTAAAGGGGCACATATGTATGGTAATGGATAAAAACTAGACTATTGGTGGTGAACACCTGCAGTCTATACAGAAACTGACATATAATAATGTACAACTGAAATTTACACAATGTTATAGGCCAATATAACTTCAATAAAATAAGTTTTTTCAAAAAACAAATAACAGACACACAGATGCTGTTCTTCTTAAAGAAATGTTGGGAGGGAGGGGTACCAAGATCAAAGATCCCAGGATAATAATCTCAGAGTAGACTGTCTCACCTGTTACTTTTTTTTTTTTTTTTTGCATCTGATGGAGGGGATGCATCTTATATATTTTGACTCTGAAGAAGGTTACCATAAGTTTTTGGCTTTCCCTGTGGATTGAAGAGAATGACCAGAGGGCTCAATGTTTTCCAGCTAATATTAAATTTGACTAAAATAGGAAAGGTTAATACAAGACTCAGGAAAAAAACATTTCATTTACTTGGGCTATGATTTCACAGGATTGAAAGAAAGCAATCAAATATTACGTGTAAATCAAAAATACACCCATATTCCTAGTACAGTAAATCTGAAAGGCAGAAGCAAATGCTAAACAAATGAAAACAAATATGGAAATAAAGATTTAAAAATATAGATAAAGCATTAGAAATTTCTGTTTGGAAATTACGATATAAAAATTACCACAAAAAGAGGAATAAATAAAGACAGTTAAGTCTGTATTGGTACATGTCCTGGTATTGAGTAAATGGCCACAGTTGAAGACATGGGAAAAAAAAGATTAAAGTCATATTTATTTAGTATTTCTCTAAAGCACTTTGCAAGATACAAAAACGAATAAAACGGTCACTGACTTAAGTGTCAGGTTGATGACTTAAAGGCCAGATCATTTTGAAATATGCTCAGAGCATTCTATTCTCCGTGAGAAAGACCTGCCCTAAAGAGAAACTACTCTATCACAGCCTTATCTGGCCTAGGGGGAGGGTAATAAGAGAACCCAATCCCCCTCTAGCCTTCCTGTCTCATATAAGAGGATGAAAAAAAGGCCAAGAAACTCTTCTGAAGGTCACAGCCCTTGCTTCTTTCTATGTCTCTTAATTTTTTGTTGAAAACTGGACTTTTTGAAGACTATAAGAGGGGCTGGCCTGGTGATACAGTGGTTAAGTTTGCACGATCTGCTTCAGAAGCCTGGGGTTTTGGGTTCCTAGGTGTGGACCTACACACCATTCATCAAGCCATGCTGAGGTGGCATCCCACATACAAAATAGAGGAAGACTGGCACAGATGTTAGCTCAGGGCCAATCTTCCTCACTGAAAAATAAAAAAGAATATTAACAACTGGAAATCAGACTTTTCCCTTTCCTCAGGGTTTATTGATGCTGTTTTTTTGTGTGTTTGTTTAATGACTTTCCTGAACTAATTCTGTAAACTCTCCATTCTCTGTGCAGTGTGGCCACTAAAGTCAACTTGATTTGCATAATGGTCAGCTAATAATTGGACAGAGATTCCCTCAGATGTCTGGAACCACTAAGTCTCTCAGTTGTTAAGAAGGAGCTTTGTGTGCACGTTAGAGTATGCCTTCAACATTTAGCCAAAAAGTTTACAACTCCACCATAACCTTCATTTTCTTCTTGAGCATAGCCTCAAGGTTAGCCAGAGGTGAGAGCTTTGGGCCTTTTCACATCTCTCCTAAGTATGCAAAGTCCTGGACATGTGCACATCCCAAGATGTGCAGGTGTCCTTCTAGATTCCTGGGAATGTGTTGCAGTTTTTCAAAGCTCCCTATGGACATCTCATTCCACAGCTTTTTCTTTTAAGCATTTTGGTTAGCCTATTGTTTGCCCCAACTGCTATTTACACCTCAGGAAGCTATGACATTTGACAATTGCCTCTGATTGATTGTTTTCAACAAATGTCCTCAGGGAAGAGGCTGGAGGAGCTACAAGTCAGGTCAAAGGCAGTCTTTTGAGTGGGGTTTTCCAGAGACCCACTAGATGGGTCAAATAATGACAGTTCTCTGGGAATGGGGCTTTGAATGAGTCCAATCTCCTTTTATTCCCTCCAATGGCATCCAAGAGGCTGGTTTTTACCATGACTGCAGGATGTTGGTTTTCAAGGCTACCATGGAGCTGGGGAGGGTGTGATAGGAATAGGGCAAGTTAGAACATCACAGAGCCCCCTGGTCCCACCAAAATTCAGCCTATGTTCTTAAATAAATGCTCCCCAAATGGCTGCAAGCCTTTGGTTAATTTCCAGAGTTTTGAAAAAGTTGATTCTCACCATTTTCCCCAAGTGTTCTTGTTGCTTTTATAAAGGGAAGAATATCTGGAGGTCTCTACTTTGCCATTTTCACTGACATTACTTTCAAACATACTTTTAAATGCTAAACTCACAAGAAAGTAAGAGAAGTACTAAATGTTTACATACGCAAGCGTGCACACACAGACACACACACATACACTCTTACATTCTAGAGCTGAAACTAAAGTGGTAAGCCAACATGGAAACCAGGGATGCCCTGGAAGTGTGTCAAAACCAAAAACGTAGAGCTTTGTCAGTTAACATGTGGCTGCCTAAAGTGGTAGATAGGAGATGGGGCAAACAACAGGTAACGTTACACGCTTTTAATTAATACGGGCCGTCATATTGGTTCCCCTGCATTAAACCCAGCATATACAGGGTTAAAACCAGAAAGCACTCATCCCCTTTCCCTGCTTCTTTAGTTACACTCATATGTAAATATCTGTTTCTTTAACCTTTGACTCCCTAAGCTTTACAACCAAATATAAGTTACAAATTGTTAAAGCCCAGGTGGCCTCACACTGGACTCACACTAAAGTTTTGGCTAATCATGGGTCCTTGAAGTTTATTACAGGAAAATTGATGTCCAGAGAATATCAAGAAACTGAAGCTTCCCAGGCCCCAACTCCTTGGCTTCCTGGCACCAAAATCCACCATCTACCACGGAGGGAGACAACCAAGGTTAGCCACCTGCAGATTCCCTTATCTCACCATTCACCTCTCTGCAAGCAGCCTCATGAGGCCAAACACAGGCTGGTGGGAAAGCGCTAATCAACAAGGTCACAGGCTCTCCTTCCCTACAAGCAGCAAACCTTTAAAACCCTTTACCCACTTCTTAACAGGGAGCCAGTAGCTCCTAAGGCATTAGCTAACTGGTACCCCCTTTGCCTGGGAAAGAAAATAATAAAACTGTTTTCTTCCTTTTTACCCAAAACTCTGTTCTCATTATTTGGATTGGCACCAAGTTCAGAAACTTTCAGTAACAGTAACATTTAAAAAAAAAAACAAAACTGTGGAACAGATGTCAAGAGAGGGCTTTGAAAAGCTCTGACATATCCCTGGGAATCTAGAGTTTTGCTGGTTAACCAAGTAATAGGATTTGAACCTAAAGAAGTGTGCAGTTGACTCTGAGACCTCCACAGATATCCAGGCACACAAACTGGATATATATTTAGTTGAAAAGATAAACTTGGAAAAATCTATATGCTGGCAAATTGAACCTACAAGCAAGTCAGTATATCTGCTGGCACTGGATTTTAAAACATTAATAATTTTAATAGTCTTCCCTAATGTTTTGTAACCAGCCTTATTCTCATGCTGGGATTTGAATTTATGCTACAATCACAGTTCAAGAAACCTCAATCCAATAAATTAAATTGAAACAGTTCCTGATTGGTAGTGACCCCTAGCACCCAGGAGAAACCAAGGCAAATCATCTCAGTTCGGGTCCCTCAGGATTCTCACAGTTAAAGTTCAGACAAATACAAGCTCTTGATAAAATCTAGCAAACATATGAGGAATCAAACCACCATGAGCAGGAGTCAACAAAAATTATAAACAGAAGAAAAAGGAATGAACGGAATGACTATAGATATTGAAATTATAAGAAACTTTATTCTCAGGAGGTAGGTTTAAAAGGATGTTGAAGTGCAAAGATAGAGATCAACACTATGTGGAGCAGAAAGAAGGGTCATTGGCCCACTCTGGAACTTCAAGGTAGATTTTCTGAAGGAGATGATGCCTGAGCTTGGGCTTGAAGGACAGTAAGTAATCAGGCAGGAGAAAAAAAGTGGTGAAGAAATTCAAGACAGAAAAAACATAATAAACAAACACATGGAAGCACTGAACAGCATGGGGACTTGAGGGGAAAATGTAGACATTTATCTATTATTCTAGTAACAGATATAGAGCAGAGAGTACCAAAATCTACAAAAATAGAGAGCCCTTTACACCATATTAAGAAATATAGACTTTATTTACTAGGCAATAGAGGATCGCTGAAGGATTTTAAGTAGGGGTGTTTCATGATGATTTTGTGGTGGGCAGGTTGTCTAGAGCTAGAGAGGGGAAAGAATTTAAGAGGGACAGCGCTGAGGGATTAGAAATCAAGTAGGAGGCTACTGCACAGCTTAGGTGAGAGATGTTGAGAGCCTGAAAACCAGTGTAGTAGGGAAAACTGGGAGAAGACACAGACTTTAGAAAAAGCAGACAAAATCAGCAAAACTTGTGACTGACTAGTTATTGTGAAGGATGAAGGGGAAAAATGGCTCCTGTCTTTCTTCCTTGGATGACTGGGTGCTAATTATTGGTGCTGGAAATAAAAAGGAAGAAGAGGTTGGTGATAGAGGAAGATAATGGGTTAAGTTTTGAAGATCTTTGGTCTGGGGTACTTGTGGGAAACCGAGGTTAGGAAGCAATTGAATTTATGAGTCTGCAGCTCAGAGAAGAAGTTAGCACTGATAACTAATGACTTGAGTGGATAACTCAGTAGAAAGAAAAGAGCAGCAGCCCATGGGTAGAACCTTGGGTTTTCCTGAAATTCAGGAAAATATTGATGCTTTTTGGAACAAGATCAATTTTAAGCAAAAACAATTATGTGGAAAAACATAAGTCTTATAACATCAAAATATTGAAAACTAACTAAATGTCAAAGAAAAATAGAATGGTTAAGTTAATATGGTATATCCACCTCAGAGAATATCATAGTTATTTTAAATAATGTGTAGGAAGAGTTTACATAAACACAACATGTTTATGATTGAATGTCAAAAGTTTTTTTACTTTTATTTTTAAAACCATGTATTATATAAACCATGTCTGGAAAGAAATATATACATATATTAAAAGTAATTTTTTCAAATTATTCCAAATTGTTTCTATAACATTTTTATAATGAGGAAACAACTGTTAAAAACGCATTTCCCTACAATGAGATAGCACTTCACACACAGTAGGATGGTGATAATCAAAAAGACAGATAATAACAAGCATTGACAAATACAGGAGAAACTGGGATCCTCACATATTGCTAGTGGAGATGTAAAATGGTACAGTCACTTTGGAAAACAGTTTGGTAGTTCCTCAAAAGGTTAAACACAGAGTTACTATATGACCCAGTAATTCCCTGGTATATACCCAAGAGAAATGAAAGCATACATCCACACGAAGACTTTTCACACAAATGTTCACAGCAACATCATCCATAATTGCCAAAAAGCAGAAATAACCCACATGTTGATAAATGGATGAAGGGTTATTTAAAATGTGGGATAGTCATAATATTATTTAGCAACAAAGGAAATGAAGTGTGTCACTTAACGACCAGGATATGTTCTGAGAAATGCGTCATTAGGTGATTCCGTCATTGTGCGAACATCATACAGTGTACTTACGTAAACCTAGATGGTACAGCCTACGACATACCTAGGCTATATGATACTAACCTTATGGGACCACCTTTGTATATATCATCCATCTTTGATCGAAATGTCATCATGCTGAGCAAGACTGTACTGACGTGCTACAAGTCAGATGAAGCTTGAAAACATCATGCTAAGGGAAAGAAACCATGCATAAAAGATCACAAATTGTGGGATTCCACTTATATGAAATGTCCAGAATAAGCATATCTATAGAGGCAGAACGTACACTAGTGGTTGCCTACACAAGGAGTAGCCAACCCTAGTGGTCCAGTGGTTAGGGTTCAGAACTAGGGTTCCTAGTTCTTAGGAAACCACACCACCCATCTCTTGGTTGTCATACTGTAGTGACTGCATGTTGCTGTGACACTGAAAGCAATGCCACCGGTATTTCACACATCAGCAGGGTCACCCATGGTGGACAGGTTTCAGCAGAGCTTCCAGACTAAGACAGACTAAGAAGAAGGACCTGGCCACCCGCTTCCAAAAATACTGACCATGAAAACCCTGATAGAGCGCTGGAAGCTGAGAGGATGGCGCAAAAGGACCAGGCAGGGTTCCACTCTGCTGTCCATGGGGTCACTGGGAGTCACCATGGCACTAACAACAAAACAAAGACCCGGGGTGGAGGGTGGAGGGTAGGGAGGAGAATTAGGGAAAACTAGAAATAAGTTGGGGCTTCTTTTTGGGGTAATGAAAAAGTCCTAAAATTAGATAGTGATGATGGCTGCGCAACTCTGGGAACATACTAAAAATCCATTGAACTGTAGGCTTGAAAGGGGCGAACTGTGTAGGAATTCTCTCTCAGAAAAGCTTTTTGAAAAACCCTCATTTCCCTCCCCCTCGGGGGGAACAAACACGGCTACAGATCCTATGGAACACCAGGCCTGAAGAGCGCAGGATGCATCAGATGCGGAATGGAAGCAGCGGTCTCGGACGCTCTGCCGGGTACACAGCCTGCCGTCGGGTTCCACCTGCGGGAGGCGGCCTGAGGCCTCAGGACGTAGTGTCCTGGTGTCTGGGGCACGTGGCCTTGTCCCGGCCTTTCCTGCCGCCTCCCGCGCACCTTTCCAGTGGGCCTCGCTGCTGGCACCACGGAGCTTCATGGAAGATCAGCTCTTCTGGAAGCAGGTCCCAAGGGACCGTGAGCACCCTCCACATCCCGGATCCGGGTCCCCCAAAGACAGCGCGGGATGCTTACCCCAGTCTCGGGCGGAGCGGCAGAGGCCGACGGCCTGAGGTCTCGCCCGCAGTCTTTCTGACCAGGCCCAACGCCTCTCAGCGAGGGGCAGGGGCGGGGGGTGGCTGTGGGCTGGTCCCCAAGGCCACGTGGCAGCTGCAGCAGGGCCACACGCCAAGTCCTCAATTCTGGTCCCGTCTGCAGCGCCTTTCTTGTTCGCTCGCCGTCTCACCACAGCTCTATCGGACAGGTCTGAACAGATTCCCATGAAAAGTGGAATCTGGGCCTCGGGTCCCGCCGCCCGCCGAAGCCCTGACTCCTCATGGCGGTTCAATAAACAGCAGTCCTCCTGACTACCTCACGTCAGGATGTTCGTGGAGTTTCAGCACAGAGGGCTCGACACCTCGGAGGCCCAGCCCTGAGCAGCCTCGGAGCACCGGAGCACCGTCTGAGGCCAGGAAGTGCAAGGGCCCTGGAGGGCTCCGGACCCTCCCTGCCGTTCTGACAGGGATGTCGGAAAAGCCCCTCGGGCGGGGCAGGCTGAAAAGCCGCTTGGACATCCGGAAAGGCTGGCGACCCTGATCTGGAAGATTATGTGCCCAACTCTTGTCTCCGGGAAGCCACAGAGAGGAATCTGGGTTTCCTGAGGTGAAGTTCGTTGAACCGCCACGAGGGCGCCAGAGAGGGGCGTCCAGCTGGCCCCGCCCCCGGCGCTGGCCCCGCCCCCGGCGCTGGCCCCGCCCCCGGCGCTGGGCGCGCGCCGCCCTCAGGGGACGCTGGGTGGGGCCTCCTCCTGGAGATCCAGCCTGTGGCTCGTTCACTATTCCCAATGTTATTGAGTAGCCACTACACGTTGAGCTCCAGATGCTGGGGACAGGGCAGTGTGTGGGCTAGACAGTGTTCCTGTCCTCAGGCAAGAGAGACAGCCAAGCAAAAGTTACAATACAGTGTGAAAACTGTTGAGATGGAGAAAGGAAGAGACAAGGAAAGTCTGGTGCAGATACTGCTTTCAGAATAAAACAAAGGAAAGAAGTGGTGGGATATAAGTCTCTTTGGAGGTTTGTTGATGTAAAGTTCCCATTTGATGGGTTCCGGTTCCCCTTTGTAGGGGCTCCAGCCCATCAAGCCGGGGGAACAAAAGTTTGAGGAAAGTGGAGAATATGTGAAATAGTCTTGAATAGGATGGAAGAGAGGATTGACTAAGAAGGTCATGATGTAAACTCTACAAGGCAGGAAGCTTCTTGTGTTGGGGTTCACAAGGGTTAAGTACAGTACTTAGCACATGGAAGGTGCTTCATAGGAATGGAATGAATGAAGTAGTGAATGAATAAATGATTTTCACTTGGTGTTGGAGCAGATCACTAGTTGCGACCATGAGTTCATAGTGGCACCAATATCCTCATGTGTGTGATTTTATCAAATAAGGCTGAATCACTTACTAGAGGGCAGACCTGGAAGAGGCAGAGTTGGGATTCTGCCAGGCAGGAATGATGAAAAGGAAATAAGGTGGAGGTGTTTGGGATGTCGTTTAAGTGATAGACCTTGAAATCAATGAAAGAAGGAAGAAATGAAGACAAAATAGGTTGCTAATGGTTAGAGAGTGGGTGGAAACGTTGATGGACTGAAGATCCTGACACAGTTGAAGAACTGGCATTTGGCATACTGAGGACATAGGCTGGAAGGGCTGGAGGTTGAGGTCAAAGTGAAGGATATCAGAATATTATTTCAGAAGGCAGAGCTGTTCCTGGAAATAAGCTCTAAGACTTTCCATAGCTGAGTTAGAATGGAAATTAAGATTAAGAGCTCTGAGATGAGGAAATCTATTAATTAAGAGTCTAGGTTATCGGATGGCCTAATCACATGGAAGGTAGGATCTCTCAGAAATTTTCATCTGCACTGGGACATGTCCCGCCCCTTTCCCTCTGCCAGAGCCTCCAGAGAATTTGCATCCACCCTTTAATTGAAGTTTGAGAGGCTAGAGGTGCAATGAAATGGCTCAGAGCCAGAAGACAGCAGCAGAGCAGGGAGAGAAGGATGTAGTAGACAACTGTTTTGATTGTTTTTAGCACCCAGCATTCATTCTCCCATCTGGAACCAGTATCTCTATTGTTCTCTGGGGAATTACTCCCATTCTTCAGTCTCAGTCTATGTGCAGATATTTTTAGTTTTCCCCACCACACCCCTACGCCAAGGATGAGTTTGTGACTCAGGCCTGGCAAAAGAGGTGAGCATGTGACTCAACTGGAGCTGCTAAGGCACAATGAAACTTTCACATGGACCGTTGTGAACGAGGTACCATATTTTTCAGCTACATTTGAACCTGGGAGGGTATTGTCCTGAACTTGCTGGCAGCCATCGTGCCACCATATAAAGTCTGAGAATGGAGCCAGTACAGAAGACAGAACTAAGAAATGGAGAGACACTGAATCCTAATGATGTCAGTGGAACCAGGTGTCAATGCTTCTGCCTAAAGCCAGTCTTTATCCAGCCTTTTCAGTTACATGAGTCAATATATTCCCTTTTGTATTTGGGCCATTGAGTTGTACTTTATATCACTTATATTCGGATTATTCCTCATAATACCAGGGAGTTCTCCATCTCTGGTTCCTGCTTCTGAGCCAGTCCACTAAATGTATGTTAACTTCTCTGTGCCTCAGTCTCTTTTTCTGTCAAAGGGGATGAGCAATACATAGAATTGTAAGATTAAATGGATGATAAATTTAAAAATATGAATTTGTTCCACAACATTGAGATGCAAAAAAGTCACATTAATTTTTCTAAATTAAATTAAATCTGGCTCTATACCCCCATTACTAAGGTAAGAAAACACCCAATATCAGTCATTTTGGGGGGCCCTTCTCCTTCTTTAGCATGATATACACTGCCCTTAAAAAAATCTTAAGAACGAGCATCCGGTCTTCAGTTGATCATGTGTTTTCAAATTCACAAAAGATATTAAGTTCCAGGATTCAGGAATGAGAAATTTCAACTCTTAGGAATTCTCAAAATCATAAGTTATTTGATAGTTTTATAACATTTTATTTACATACTTTTAATAAATGAGAAATGCTGTTTATTAATATTTTTAAGAAAATATGGCCTAGAAGAAATATTCAAACACTGCAAATGACTATGTAAACATTATTGAAGAACATTTAAATAGCAACTTTTGATGTTCTAGCAAAGTTAACAGTACTATGTGAAATCATGTCAAAAGTGCAAAATTAAAGACAGTTTGTTTCCGAAATTTGTTTCATGGAAAATCATTTTTAGGATTTGCATAATACATACTGTGTTTAAACTTACTAATTTTTATTTTATTTTCAAGAATAACTAGTTGTTGGTGGATAGGGCCATGAACACACACTCAGAACATGGCAACAGCTGCACAGTACTGGTTAGGTCATGACCCCTTTACCCTTACAGTAAGGAGATAGAGCAAGAATCCTTACATAGGGAAATTATCCCCCTAGTCTTATCAGCTCAAACTTTTTCCCACACTGAAGCATTGCCATGGGCCCTCCACCTGCAAGATAATCTGCCTTTCTCCAGTCCCCATAAGAAAGAAGGAACAGACCCTGCATCTAGGGGACAGCAGCCACAAGTTCCTGAACTACCACTTAGTCTCCCTAATAAAACCCAAACTTGTTCTTGTGACCCAATGCATGGGACAGGTAATTTAAGCTCTGGATCCCAGTGCCAGTGGAAGTTCTGGATGGCAGGTCTCAAAAAGAAGAGGCCCTTTCATTGCTGGGGCCCCTGCCCTAAGCCTGAGGACTGATAGTGAATTCTCAATATTAATAACTATCACGAAGCCTGCCACTCTAGTGAGAAAATATAGCGCCAGCAGCTGGGCTCTGGTATCCTGCTCCCACTCCATACCCAAGATGTCAGCCCATTCATGCATTTTGATTGTCCTGATATTAGGTGTGGAAAGTAGGGCTTGGTATTGTCTAACTCCAAGGAGCCCTATTCTTATTGTATTCAATATCAGTGGCAACTCTTGGAACAACGCTCTTTTAGAAAAATGATTGATTCCCTTAAAGATGTACAAAACTGTGAGTCCTAGGTGTCAGTACGAAGTATGTTTCTGCAGGTAAATAGTTCCTCATCCTCCCTCTATTATTTGGCTAATGAGATTTTTTTTTGTTTCCCTGAAACCTCCTACTTTCCCATTGTGCTGGGGGAGTATGGGACATGGGAAAAGTGCTGGAAGCAGAGCAAGAGTGGGGCGTCCCTCCAGGATGTACCCCAACTTCATTTGAGATGTCAATTATTAGCTCCCTTGTGTGTGCAAATCCTGATTGCCTCTTCCTCTGTGTGTCTCTGGAAGTAAGCAAACACCTGTACTCAGAAGTGGAATTGCCAGGCCATATGGTAGTTCTATGTTTAATTCCTTCAGGAACCTCCATACTGGTTTCTGTAGTGGCTGTACCAATTTACATTCCAACCAACAGGGCACAAATGTTCCCTTTTCTCCACATCCTCGCTAACACTCCTTATCTTTTGTCTTTTTTTTATAATAATACATCTTAACAGGTGTGAGGTGATATCTCATTGTGATTTTGATTTGCATTTCTCGGATGATTAGCGACGCTGAGCATCTTTTTCTATACTTGTTGGCCATCTGTGTGTCTTCTTCAGAAAAATGTCTCTTCAAGTCTTCTGCCCATTTTTTGTCAGATTATTAGTCTTTTAGCTATTAAGTTGTATGAGTTTCTTATGTATTTTGGATATTAACCGCTTATCTGATATATATGGTTTGCAAATATTTCCTCCCATTCTGTAGGGTGCCCGTGTCTTTTTGTAGATTGTATCTTTTGTTGTACAGAAGATTTTCTGTTTGATGTAGTCCCACTTGTTTATTTTTGCTTTTGCTGCTTGTGCTTTTGGTGTCATAACCAAAAAATCATTGCCAAGATCAACGTTGAGGAGCTTTTCCCATATGTTTTATTTTAGGAGTATTATGGGTTCAGGTCTTACATTTAAGTCTTTAATCCACTTTCAGTTAATTTTTGTGAGTGGTATAAGATATGGGTCCAACTTCACTGTTTTGCATGTGGATCTCCAGTTTTCTCTTGCCCTCTTTCTAACTTCTTAAACTGGATGCTTAGCTCACTAATTTTCAGTCTTTATTCCTTTCTAATCCCAGCATATGAAGAAATAAACTCCCCTCTAAATATCGCTTTACCTATTGTGTTAGGGGACCCTAAGACCACTCTCAAGTTCAGGAACTAGATTGAAGGGCTCACGGTACTCACAAATGCTGTTATACTCATGGTTGTGGTCTATTACATTGAAAGGATGTAGAATACAGTCACCAAAGGAAAAAAGCACATAAGGTAGAGTCCAGGAGGTTACCAGGCACAGCTTCTGGTTGTCCTCTCTCTGTGGAGTTGTGTGAACAGAACCTAATTCTCCTAACAATGATGTGTGACAACGTGTACAAAGTATCTCCAATCAGGGAAGCTCGTCCAAACTTTAATGGATTTTACTGGGGATCAGACACATAGGCTTGGAGCCCTCATGTGATTGACCTTAACTACTCAGTCTCTAGTCCCTCCCAGAGGTCAAATCGATACAGCATGACAAAGGGCCCCAGGCAAACAAAAACAGGTGTTTACCATAAATCACATTATTAGCATAACCTATCTGGCATGGCTCAAGGCCCCAGGTATGCAGACCCTCTTTTTGTGTGGTTTTTTTTTTTTTGGAGGAAGATTAGCCCTGAGCTAACTACTGCCAATCCTCCTCTTTTTTTTTTTTTTTTTTGCTGAGGAAGACTGGCCCTGAGCTAACATCTATGCCCATCTTCCACTACTTTATATGTGGGACACCTACCACAGCATGGCTTTTGCAAAGTTGTGCCATGTCCACACCTGGGATCCAAACTGGCGAACTCTGGGCCGCCGAGAAGCAGAACGTGTGTACTTAACTGCTGCACCACCAGGCTGGCCCAAGACACTCTTATCAGGCAGGATATTCCAAGGATCATTGGTTATCTCCGGGGAGATGTCTTTAGAATGTACAGAGTTTGAACATCCTAAATCTGCTGAGTTAACCCTTTAATATTCACATTTTATGAGTTAGATCTATAGTTCTACTTTTAAATTTTATTTATTTCTGAATCTATAAACTATTACTTTTTACATTTAAAAAAATGTAAGTATATATTTATACTATATACTAATACTATATACTAATATACTATACTAAACTATATACTAATACTACCATACTATATACCATATACTAATCTACACCTTGCTTTTTTCACTTGAAGTTGTTCCATATCTGTAAAAAAAAAAAAAGAACTTTTTCATTCTTTTTATGGCTGCATTTTATCAACCAATTTTCTATTGATTGATGTTAGAGTTTCTTTTTTTCTTTCAATTTTTTGTTATTTCAAATACCACTGAAATTAATAACTATATATGTATAATTTTATTCATGTTCTAACATATTTGTAAGATATATCCCTAAAAGTAAAATTATTGGATAAAATTTTGTGTTCATCTGTAATACTGATAGATATTGCCTATCAAATAAACTATTTTCTATAAAGCTTTCACCACCTTTTAGAGTCTCCTTCTAGCAATGTAAGAGAGGGCCTGCTTCCTCATGCTCTTGCTAAGTCAGTGTATTATAAAAAGTATTCATGTTTGTCAATACTGTAGGAGTGATAACATTGTAGCATTACCTTTATTTCACTCGTGTGTAACGCTGAGCATCTTTTCACATTTGAGTCACTTTTATTCTTTTTCAATGAACTGTTTGTATATATTTTTTGTCTAGATTTCTGGTGGCTTATTGATCTTTTTCTTATTGATCTGAGGGAGCTTTTGCATGCCAGTGATATTAGCCATCCATACGTATTGTGAACTGGAGATATTTTTCCCTTTTTTGTTTACTTTTTTATTTATGTTAGATTTTGCTACACATTTTTTTAAGTTTATATGATTTAATTGATTGGTCTTTTGTTTTATGTTTTTTGAGGGTTTTTTGTTATATTGTACTTTAAAAACTCTTCTCTACTCTAAAATTCTGAAAACATCCTCTAAGAGTTTCTTTTACTAATTTTACTTTATTTTTAAAATTTACTCTTTGATCTGGAATTTTTTTGATATAAGATATAAAGTAGAGCTAAAATCATTTTTGTTCCAAATAACTACCTAGTTATCCCAACACCATCTATTAAATAATCCATCTGTTTTTCACTGACTTGAAAAGCCACCTTTACATTGTATATACTGTCACACGTCTTCGGTCTATTTATGGATGTTCTGTTCTGTTTCAGTCGATCAGTCTCTCATCACATGTCAGTACCACACTGGAGTTTTTTTTACGGTTGGGAGATGCGGATGAGGAAGGCTGATGTTGACTTCTGCAGGTTGTAAAATTTTGGTCGAGGTATAACGACATACAGAAAAGTGCACAAATCCTAAGTATAAAGTTCAATGAGTTTTCACATTGTGAACATACAGTATAGTATGTACTTAGTACTCATAACCAGTACTCAGCTCAAGAAGCAGAGCATTACCAGTACCTAGAAGCCCCCATCTAGTCACTTCCCTTGTGAGGGTAACCACTATACTGGATTAATTCTGACTTCTAATAGCATAATTAGTTTCACCAATTTGGAAATTCTGTGAGTTAAATTACTCGGTATCTACTCTTGTGTCTGACTTCTTTCGCCTTACATCTTATGCAACATTGCGTTTGTGAGAGTCAGCTACACTGATACATATAGTTGTGGTTCATTCAATCTCATTGCTGTAGAGTATTACATTGCATAAATATAGCGCTTTTAATTTATTCATTCTACTGTTAAGGGACATTGGGGATTTTTCATTTTTGCTATTATGAATAGTGCTTACATGAACATTTTTAACACGTTATTTGGTGAATATGTTCGCATTTCTTTTGGACATGTAGCTAGGAATGGAATTACTGGGTTGTAGGGTGTGCATATGCTCAGCCTAAGAAGCCAAACAGTTTTCCAAAGTGATCATACCAGTGTCTGAGAGTTTCCATTGCTCCACATCCCTGCCAATACTTGGTATTTATAGCAGAAGCTGTTGAGGGCTGCTCGTTTACCCTCAAGCCTTCCCATTTCAGTGCACACCAGCATCATAAACTCTTTCTCTGAGAGTTTCACAGGCCACCCAGACCCCTTTGATCTCCACTCAAACAGGTGAGAAGGGTAGGGGAAGCCCTGAGTAGAGATGTCAACCAATGACTGATGAGAGGTCAGCTCCCTTGACCTTTGGATAGTGTAATTCTGAAACACATCGTCTACACTTGCTGTTGGAGTCCCCCAGCAAGATTAAGCTCCATTTGGCGACAGCCTTTATCTCTTTCCTTTCTTCTCTTACCTTTCTACTCCCCTACTCGTGTTTTAAGTCCTTGTCCCAGGCCTGCTTCTGTGGGAATCACAAAATATAAAACACACACATACATGCACACACACATGCATGCACATCCACACTCCTATGGTGCTTCAAATTCTCAGTATTAGAGTCTTTTCTGAGAGATAATGTGGCAGAGCACTTTTTAATTAAAACTGATGCTCCCAGAAGCTGCCCCATACTTATTTGTGGTGTTCTCACAATCCAGTTTGGGAAACACAAAGATTTGTTACTGGATTAGGATTAGTAAGAATGAAAAGTGACCTAGAACCTTGAAGTTGCTTAAAAATAGGAAATCATCCATGATGTGAGAAGGTGGATTATAGGTCACAGTGATTCAGTCATTCCTCATAACTGCCCCTCTGGAGCACCACTCTTAGCTCCTAATGAGCCCCAGCTCTGGGAGTGCACAGCCCATCAGCAATCAGAACTGGTCTTTTAGAATGTTCTAAACTCTGCCATCTCTGGACACCTAAGGACACTCATGTGGGTGTCTATATGGATGGCAGTTTTAGTGCAAATCAAAGAGTACAAATTCTCTGCTTTATTTAACCAATCCCTTTACATTATGCTTACCTGCCATGTGAACTCAATCCTCTCCCATATTTAATTTTCCCTAGTACAGTGGAAAGGAAAACTAACTAACCCACAATTCAGCATACTGTAAGCTTTTGAAAGTGTTGATTTTTGATCCTCGGCACAGACCCACTGAATCTCTTAAGAGTGAGGCAGAGGAAGATCCATGCTAAAAAGGAAAAAAGAAGAAAAAAGAAAGAAAGGGAAGGAGAGAGAAAGGAAGGAAGGCAGGAAAGAAAGCAAAAGTTAAAAAAGAAAGAAAGAAAATGCTCCCTATGTAGTTTTTATTACTAACCAATTTTGGGAGTCTATAATCCAGGGGTTTTTCAGTGGGGTCTTGCACCAGGAACTTAGCCTCACCTGGAAACTTGTTAGATATGCAAATTCTCAGGCCCCATCCTAGACCCACTGAATGAGAAACTTTGAGAGTGAAGGCCAGTCATGTGTGTTTTCTCAAGTCCTCCAGATGATTCTGGTACACACTAATGGTGGCTCTGGCTTTAGTACGTGTGTTTCTCACTGAAGGCATATCCAAATACGACAGACTCCAACAAGAAGGTTCATCTCCACAATAATTCCGTTTACTCTCTCTCTCTGGTTCTGACAAACTTAGGGAGGTTGTAAAAAAATAAATATACAAAAAGTAGAATTTGCATTATGGTTATTGCATACACGCCTCATCAATTTCCTAGCTTACAATAAAATACCTCGAAGTTAAATAATATGTGTTATTCATCTATATACCCCACAGCAAAAATTTTAGTATAATGTAAATTATTAAGTAGTAATTTACATTATTACATTAGTAAATTAGTAAATAATTTAGTATTACTATAATGCCTCATACATTCAATGAATATTTGTTAATGAACAAATAAGTAAACTGTTCTCTTACAAAAAGCAAATTTTCTGTTTGGAATTTACAAATGCATCCAGTTAGGATGGTGGATCTTTAATTACTGTTCTGTGGGCACATGTTCATCCAATGTTACAAACATGACATATGTGTTTATAGCTTAAACATACTTGAAGTTAATTACCACAATCAAGAGAAACAATTCAAATTAAGTATTCTACTAATTTTAGATCAATAGCATCATTTTCCTATATTAAGGAAAATCAGATTCTTAGTTCAGTCCCTGGTTCTCAAAACATATTCAGTAAATTATGGTTGAAGATGATAATAGTGATAGCAAGGTTATCGTGCCTTTAGGTAAAGATCTCATTGGAAAGTTTTATGTCATTCCTGGCAACCTAAAACAAATTTATGCTGGTCAGAAAACTGGAAAATATTTGCTAATAACCAAGCTACTAGAAAAAGTACGTTACACGTTATTACAGAAATATGATGAAGTTTGAAAATGCTAAGAAAGACCGTAAAATCAAACACAGATGGTTAAAAGCAATTTCTTTCATGATCACAGATTTATGGCTCAGTTAATCAATATTTGAATTATATGTGTGTAGTTCAGTTGTTAAACCATTTCTCTACAAACTATAAATTAATATTAATGAGAAATTCAATGGCATTGAGCAGCAGCATTCTGTCACTGTGCTAGAGTAATCATTGATTTTAGTTTTAAATATTAATGCAATGCAATTTTTTGTCAGCTTAAAGCAATGATTGCACAGAAACGTCAAGACCTAAGTCGGGTGAGAGTCTATCATTGGAGATTTGATAGCGAAGCTGTCAACAGTGACTGCTTAGCAAAATCTGAGTTGCTCTCCAGCATTGGCATGTGATTATGAATGATTACATCCCTCATAATGAATAGCTGACCTCTGGGTTATTTGGTTTGCAGTTTTGGGCCAGTGTGTTTAAAGAGCTGCCTGGTGGCAGAGATGGAGTGGTTCATTCTAAACAAGAAATTCAATCATGAGGCCAAGGAACAGAGCCACCAAAACCAGTGGTGCTTTGTACCTGGGGAGAAAAGAGAGAAAAACTTGGGAAAAGAATGCCAGTAGGTGAACAGTAACTTTTAGGAAGTACCAGCATCTTGGTATGCTAAAGGTGTGATCAGAGGCCTGACAGAATGTGGACTGCGTATCATTGAGTGCAGCCTACTCTTTACATCTGAAAGAGTGAAAACAGTGTACGGTAACAATCTCAGAGTAGAGAAAACAGGTTTTTCTTAAGGGGAGGCTCTTTAATCAAGATAAGATGATTCCAAAGCCTAATTAACGGAAATATTTTGAATGAAAGTGTCTAAATTCCGTCACCCTTGGCAGGGGCCCCAAACCAGGCCCAATCTCTCTGTGGGACCTCAGACCTAGAAAACATATGAAATGAGTAACGATACACAAGGAGAAATCCTCTCTCTTTCTCTTGCATAACTCCAGGCTGACTCCTCAGAGTCCTGTTTCTAAAGCCTATTTCTTATTTTTCAGGGTAAAGTATAGGCACTATTATTACTTCTGTTATCAACAATAAAAAGCTTATAAATCACCTGCCTCTGATTGGAAATTGACATCAAAGTAGAAATTACTTATAAGGTATATGTCTACCTATTTTGCCATGCTTGACACAAATTTATGATGATGAATTGAGAATTTCTTTTAAAGTCATTGAATTGCAGTCCCTCATTCCCATTTAACTTATGAAACAATGTAAAATTTTTGGAAACTCTAACAATGCTAATATCACTCTTTTCCTTAAAAAATGCCATTGAGTTCATTTTAATTTCACATGTTAACTAAGCTTGATTTCTGAAGAAATACATGCCAATTTACAGGGCAATTTTCTTAAAAACTAGAAAGCAAACATTTATTTGTTGAAATTATGATATCCTTCAAAAGGTAAGAGAGAATTTAAATTAAGTATAATGAAAGAACACCTAGTTAACTGGCTATAACTCCTTATAAGCAATAACATTAATGATTAAATAATGAGATTTTTCTCAACTAGAGAAAGGAAAATAAAATGCAGATATTGGGCAGAAAAATTAATGCGTATTATTGAGCCTACTATTTCCAATTGCTTCCAGTAGGTGCAAACAATATACTACGATAAAGCCTTATGATGAATCAGAGAAAGTACTTTTTCCCCAATTGTCTCAGGTAATATTCAAATTGTGTTGAAAAATAAAACTATTCACCCTATTTCTACCTTTAAAATGCTGTATTTACAATAGCTATGCATATTTGTATAGCACTTTGAATATTTGGGCACAATATGGAGCTTTGATTATTAAATGCACAAAAGTGCTTCACTAACCTAATTTGGGAACAAGATAGAACAGAAATATGAAATAAAATTAATAAGAATGAGACTATTAATATCAATGTATTTTATATATTTGCATGTAAATTTTCATTTTATATCCATAAATGATTATAAAAAACAAATTATACATTTATAAATGATACTATAAGTAGGGAGAAAAATATCAGGTTGTTCCAGAAGTGAGAGAAATCATGTGGGGGAAGAGAGAACACATAGAAAAAAAAACTTCGCTAAAAACAAACAGCAGTATATGTTTTTGTTTATGTAAAATTATACATGAGTGGGTAGAAAAATTAGACATAAAAGCTTAAACTATAGCTACCAACTTATAGAAAACTCCATGACAAATTGTCAAATAAAAATATTAGAGTTTAAACTATATAAAATGTATCCTATAATGAATAAGAGCAAACAATAAGACAAAAAAGAGAAACCAGAGATATTTGTGTACAAATGATGATATTTGCTTGTTTAACTAAAAGGAAATATAAAAGGATGCATACTGGTCTATTAAAAATGGACGCCCCAGGGGGCCAGGCTGGTGGCGTAGCAGTTAAGTTCGAACATTCCACTTTGGTGGCCTGGGGTTTGCGGTTTGGATCCTGGGTGTGGACCTATGCACCACTTGTCAAGCCATGCTGTGGCAAGCGTCCCACATATAAAATGGAGGAAGATGGGCACGGATGTTAGCTCAGGGCCCATCTTCCTCAGCAAAAAAGAGGAGGATTGGCAGCAGATGCTAGCTCAGGGCTAATCTTCCTCAAAAAAAATAAATAAATAAAAGGACACCCCAGGAGATTAGGCAGCTGGGAAAGTTATTAGCATTTCCTTTACGCATCTTTGTATTATTTCACTTATACAATAAGCACACGTTAGCATTTTGTTTTTTAAGATTGGCACCTGGGCTAACAACTGTTGACAATCTTTTTTTTTTTTTCTGCTTTATCTCCCCAACTCCCCCTGTACACGGTTGTATATCTTACTTGCAGCTCCTTCTAGTTGTGGGATGTGGGACCTCGCCTCAACTTGGCCTGAGGAGCAGTCCTATGTCCGCGCCCAGGATCCGGACCCTGGGCGGCAGCAGAGGAGCGCGCGACCTTAACCACTCGGCCATGGAGCCAGCCCCAGCATTTTTTTCTCATTTAAATCTTTTGTTGAAGTAAAACATAAAAAATTGCGCGTGTCATGAGTATTCAGCTCAACAAACTATAACAAAGTGAAAGCAACCATGTAACCACCTCACAGGTGAAGAAAAAATAATCACTAGCATCTCAGAAGGCTCCCTCACATCCCTTCTAGTCACTAGCTCTACTAGGACCCTTTCTCTCTTGACCACAGGTTAGTTCCATCCACTTTTCAACTTTATATAAAGGAAACAATACACTGTATATTCTTTTGTATTTCTACTTGGTAATTTGACCTTATACTTGTAAGGCTGATGAACGTTGTTTCATGTAACAGTAATTCATTCTTTTTCATTGCTATACACTATTCAGTCTATGAACACACCTTATACTCTACTATGGATGGCGTTTGAGTTGATCACAATTTTGAGATAGTAGGAATAATATGAATACTGCCACAAAAATTCCTGTACATGTTTTGACTGGACCACACACTCCATTCCTTTGGGTTTATATCAGGGTCTGTTTGCAGGGAGCAACCTTGAGTGATGAGGTCATGTTCCCGACAAAGATCAAGCTTACTGTTTGCTATAAAACAGCGGGTTCGCCAAGTTCAGCGTTTGTCCTTGTAGTGCAACCCACTGCACGCGCAGGTGCCATCCAGGCCCTCTGTGTTGCGTCATGGGACTTTGCCGGGAAGGGAAACAGATGTAAAGGGCAATGTTCATGCTGCTTCCTGTGCCATGAGTAATGAAATACATGTCCCTGTCCAGGCCTCTCAGGTCTTCTGCCAGCATCGGGGAAATAGTAACAGGCTAACTGATTAGGTCGTGATAAAGTGAAACCGAATCCTAACCTGGCACCCATTACACCAAATACTTTAGTGTGTATTTCCCACAAACATAACCACGGTAAAAACATCAAAATCAGGAAAATAACATTGAAAATGTACTGGCTGTGTAAATTTCCTGCCTCTGTGTGTTCAGCATCAATACCACCACGTCCTTTGAGAACAGCCGTCAGTACAGGCGGCAGATCAAGCCGGTGAAGGATTGGGACGACTTGTCCACGGCGCTGGTGGGGAACAAGTATGCGCACGTCGAGTAGAGGCAGGCTCAGGACCTTCGGCAGTTAGAGCATCCCCTACACCAAGACGTCGGCCAAGGCGGCCAGAACAGCCCCTCTGGCTCTGGCATCAGCTCACGACCCTCTGGGCCTCCCCCACTTCCCTCACATGCCCCCGCTCCCGGGACCCGTGTGACCAGCGGCTCTTGGCGCTGGCGCGGACCAAACCTTCTACACTGTGGTGCGTGAGACAGGACAGCACAAATTGCGGAAGCTGAGCCCGCGCCCGCGACGGTGGCCCGGGCTGCCCCGGCTGCAAGCGCCTGTCTTGGTCTCGCAGATAGCCGCAGCCGCTGCGTCCGTCCGCTCGGGCTACTTTGCGCCCCGCGCGGGCACAGGCTCAGGGCGTGGAGGATGCGGGGAGGATGCGGGGAGGAGGCCAGACACGTAGGAAGATGGAGGCAAGCAGGGAAGGGAGGGAGGAAAGATGGGCCTCCAGAGCCCAGCCGGCCGAGAGATGGTGGACAGAGGTGACCGCAGAGCCTCGCACGGATGCTTTGCTCAGACTGCCACGAACTGTCCCAGACATCAGGGCACCCCAGCTGTTTGCCCTCCTCCCAGCTCTCTCCTAGCCCATCTGACACAGATTGAAAGGCAGTAAATTATTTGTTAGACCTGAAAAAAAATAAAATCCTCAGAGCCCATCCAAGTTTCACTAAAGAAGTAGTTCAGAATCACACGATGCCTTTATTTGTCACACCTCTTCATTCTCCTGCAGTCTGGGACAGTTTCGTAACCTTTCCTAACTTTTATGGCTTTGACACTTTTGAAGATTACAGGCCAGGCATTTTATAGATCGTTCCTTAGTTTCTCTTTCTGTGCTGTTACCTCATAAGGAGATTCAGTATGCAGTATTGGTAGGAATATCACTGTGGTTGACGCTGTGTTCCTATTGCATCTTATCAGGTGGTGCAGAATTTTAATTTATCCAGTTACTCGTGGTATTCATCTTGATCATTTAATAAAGGTGGTGTCACTGTAATATTATGCCTTTCTCATTTCTATTTAAAGTGTGTCATGGGAAGTAACTTGAAACTATGTACATACCCTATTTCTTATCAAACTTTAAAACATATTTGTTTAGGACTTATAGTTTCCTATTTTATTCAGTGAGTCATAATCTATTGCTATGATTTATTTTTAAGAGGCCATCCAAACCAGCTTCTGTGTCCTTTTGATACATTTCCATCACTGAGTTTTTGCTTGCTTTCTGTCATAATAATATATTCCAGGCTCATCTCATACTCTCCCTGCGTCCATGGACATCTATACATCTATCTACATACATTGAAAACCATGAGTTCGCATCAATTTTTCTATTTCCAATCAACATGACAAGATTCATTTTAGTTTTCTTCCTTTCTGTGACTTCTTCCTCTCTTCCTTTCCTTTAGTTTTCTTCCTTATTCGCCCTTCCTTCCCTTCTTTTCTTCCTTCATTTCTGTTTTCTCCCAGAAAGTTCTTCTCAAACAGTTAGAAACATGGCTTCCATTATCCCTAATGTATTTACTTATCTGTTCAATCCCCTCTATGTAACCTAATAGAAGCTGTGCAAAGGATTTGGACAGGCAATTTATAAATGAGAATATCTGATTGTCCATAAGCATAGGAAAAGTTGTTCAACCTCACTAACGATCAGAAAAATGCAAATTAAAACCACAATGAAATTCCACTACACAACCAAGAGTGTGTGAGGGTGGAGAGCATAAAGTCACATTATGCTGGTCAAGTATAAATTAGTACAACCACTTTGGAAAAGATTTTGAAAAACTCGATAGAATAATTCCTCTATTAAAATACATTCAAAGAGAATATCCATATACATAAACAGAAATATTGGTAGTAGCATTATTTGTAATGCATCAAATTGAAAACTACTTGAAAATCCATCAACTTCTGAATACATGAATAAATCATGGTACATTCATACAAGGAAACATTTTCCAGCAATGAACATCAACAATCTACAAGAGACACTAACAACACAGACTAATCTCACAGACGTGACACTGAGCAAAAGAAGAATGGCCCTAAATGAGGTTTTGAAAAAACTATATGAGATTTTTAAAAAACACCAGGCAGAGCTAAATAATGTTGTTGACAGAGGTGGTAAAACAAATGGTGGTTGCCTACAGAGATGAGGGAGAGAACTCTGTTCAAGGAAGGGCAAAGGGGGCATTTCTAGAATGCCATAATGTTCTATTTCTTGGCCTGCTGTTGCTTTATAATTATTTGTTAATTTGTACTTATATTTTTCAAGCAATCTTCTATAAGCATATTATATTTTATAGTTTAAAAAGGTTCAAAATTGATTGGCCCTTCCTTGATGTGGATAATTGACATACAGTCTTATTGTTTCATATATCAGCTTCAAATTCTCAAGCAGGCTCTCAAGCCCTCTTAAATCAGTCCTAATTTATTTATCCAGTCTCATCTCTTGGCCCTCTATGATATGTATTCTATAAATAACCAAGGCAACCTCAAAGAAGAGTGGGGAAAAGTCAGGAACAGAGAATTCACAAAAGAAGAAATAGAGATGAAAATGATTTTGAAAAATCAACCTTACTAGCAAATAAAGAAATGCAAACATTTGATATATATTCTTTACTTATCAAATTGGCAAAATAATGATAATATTCAGGATTTTAATAATGATAATATTGAGTATGGTAAAGATGTGGGGAAACAGGAATTCCTGTTAAAATGTAGACAACAAGAATAATGAAAGGAAAACAGAATTTAATGGAGCAATAAGGAAATCAGCTGAATGCAATGAAGTGATGTTAGTTGACAAAAACACCCAAGAGACAGAGAGGAGAAACTAATCTCAATCAATACTAAAAAAAATTTGCTTGAGAGAAATATCCAGATTACGTAATGCAAACAATACATAAACTTAAAACTTTTTTTCTAAAGTCATAATTCTTTCCTCAAAATGCTTTGACAATGGTCAGTTCCCTCTTTGTTTGGCTCCAAAAATCTTCGCTGTGAGACTTACCAACACTGTTATTAATCTCATCTTGTCAGGGGACAGGAGTTCCATAAGGGAAATTCAGAAAGGCAGGATATTCCAATGAAGTTAATGCTTGAATAACTTGAAATGCTCTGAGAATTATGGAAGACCCTTCTGAAAGACTAAAATGTTGCCTTGATGATTCCTTAAGTCTACCAAATAAAAGCAATTAGAGAGTCCTTTAAGGGGTTAGACATCCAGCAGAGAAGGAGCTAGGTAAGGGGAGGTGGGAAAACAGAGGATAATATTTCCAGGGAATGAAATAACACTGTGATATCTACTCACAAGGCTGACTACAAGCAAAACAATGACAAGGATGCTACTTTCTAACCTTCTCATTTCTCCATTTCTAGTGTGGGGCTTCTCTTTTTTGCCCTTTCATTAAAAAGTTAAATATCCTAAGTTCAGTTTGCTACTACAGTGCTTAAGACTTCTCAGGAAAGTCCAGCATCTTCCATTTCCCATTCTTTGTGGCCATTTCCTATTCTTGCAAATTCTCTCCGCTGAAATATTAAACGGGTTAACATTATGCTTCTCATTGGAGGCATTTTAACTAAGACTCTATACCTAACTAAGGAAGAGACTAGATACTGCGCTTCAGCTGTCAGAGGAAATATAGAGGGTGGAGCTTTTGCATGAGCTTCATCTGTGAACGTCATCTATAAGTAATCCTTGTCCCTTCCTTATATCTTGCCATCTGGAAACTGTAAACTAATCCAGGAAAAGAACATTCCATCAAAAGTGAGAAAGTCTCAATTTTTTGTTTCAAGATTTATGAAAAGAACAATTGTTGCTTACTGGAGCTACCATTGTAAGTCAAGGGCAAGGACTGCTCACAATCAAATCGGGAAAATAGAGGTTTCATTTTAGACCCTAACACATAGCTCTTTCCTATCCTGGGCAGCTTGTTCCTCTAATCTTTTATGCTCTGTTCAGTTTTCCCCTATTTTCATGTCTTATCTATGTAATAGTTTAAAAAGATCTAATGTTATCATGTACTTTAAAGTTTGCGTCACTAATAATAACTCAATGTGTTACTTTCTAAAAGATATTTGCATTTTGAATAGAGAACACCCTTTTGATTCAAAGGAAGAGTGTTCAGCAGTAGAATTTCTGAGGTCGGCCTCAGGTTGAGAGGGCAAAAGTCTTTTCTGGAAACCTCTCAAGGCAATACTTTATTTTGATACTACTCTTGACATATTGTTTAAATCAGAGGCTGCAAACTGGTATACATGGGCCAGATTGGGGCCACATACATCTTAGATGGCCAGCATAGTATTTTAACTAAATATGAGCCAAATATAAATATTTGAATTTCCAGATTCTCTTGAAAAAAAAAAAAAGAGGATGTTTGTCAATACTATCCTTGAATTTCCACAAGGCAACAGTTGTTTGGAACAAAATAGTTCTACCCTTTTACACAGGCCATACACTTTCTGATTTGCCACAATTCACATTACTCTCTTTTTCTTTCACAAACACTTGGGTCAAATGAGAGTTGCCATTTACCATCAAGCACCATTTTTCTTATAGTAGAAAAATATCGGTTTTTGTGTATCTTCCAAAAGTGGGAAACTAAGAGACAAAGAAGGTCACTTGACTTTTCTTGTCCTTGGTCCTACTTTACTCGTCTATCCTCCTTTGTTGGTCTCTGTAGACATTTGAGTTTAAGTAATTTAACATGCCCGTCAACATCAAGCCATTTGGCCAGAAAAAAATATGTTTGAGCATTAAATTTGGGTAGAAAAAGAGGTTGTAAGAAAAGGAGAGATTGAAGAGTCATTTTATATATAGCAAAAATATAAATGTCTATTTCTAATATTTTTGCCTTCCACTCCCCCCCCCAAAAGAAGCAGTGGAAAGTGCTGCAGAAGTGCACAAGTTGGAGGACTGTGCTCCGTGTACGCAGAGGGGAGGCGGGAGGAAGGACTCACAAAGTAATTCTGGAGGCAAGCCTTAAAGGATGAGAAGGATTTTTCTTGGCAGAGAGAATTTTATTACTTCATGATGAAGCCTGGAAGTAAATATTGGAACTTTGGCTTATTCTTTCCCAATTCCATTTTTTTCTTATAGCGTTCATTGCTATTTTCTGCACTTAAATCCTGCCACAAAGGGGTCAGGATAACACAGATACATTAAATCGTACAATCTCATGTCAGTCACTCCCACTGTGATTGTGTCAATCACTCCCACCAGAATCACTTCTATTAGAATTTAAAGGTGAGAAACTTGCAGGGTGTAGAAAGAGTCCTGGAGGTGTGGGCCCTGTGGCAGAGTGGTTAATTTTGCACGCTCTGCTTGGACGGCCTGGGGTTTACCGTTTCGGGTCCTGGGCGCGGACATGGCACTGCACCGCTCATCAAGCCATGTTGTGGTGGCATCCCACGTGGAAGAACTCAAATGACCTGCAACTAGGATATACAACTATGTACTGGGGTTCTGGGGGAAAAAAAAGAGGAAGATTGGCAACAGATGTTAGCTCAGGGCTAAGCTTTCTCAAAACAAAAAAAAAGAAAGAAAGAAAGAAAAAAGAAGGAGTCCTGCAGATGGAGCCACGAGCCCTGTAGTTGGGTTCTGGTTCTGCTTCTTACTCCTTGAGTGACTTTGAGCAGGACAAAACTTCTCTGAGTTTCTGCTTCCTTCTCTATGCATTGTAGATAGAAACAATCCCATTTTGCCTGCCTCACAGGCTGCTATGAAGTTCAAATGGAAGCGCATGAAAACACATTTTAATCGGTGGCATGTTCTTCAAATATGAGGTATTATCCTCAAGAATGTCCAGTATACAGCACATACTTAATGCTTTTTTTAAATAAACTTTTTATTTTGGAATACTTGAAAATTTAGATATACAGAAAATTTGCAAAGGTAGCACAGAGTATTCCTGCATATCCCTCATCCAGTTTCAGTTTCCTCTAATGTTTTCATCTTACATTACTGTGGTACATTTGTTAACACCAAGAAACCAACACTGGCACCTTACTATTAACTAAACCCCAGACTTTATTAGGATTTCACCGTTTTTTTTTTTTTGCTCACGTCCTTTTTCTGTTGAGGACCCCATCCAGGATACCACACTGCATTTAGTCTCCTCTGATCTGTGACAGTTTCTCAGTCTTCCCTTGTTTTTCAGAACCTGGACAGTTTTGAGGAGTACTGACCAGGTATTTGCAGACTGTCCCCCAATCTGGGTTGGTCTGTTGTGATTAGATTGGGGTTATGGGGTTTTGGAAATGATACCACGGAGGTGGGGTGTCCTTTTGTCACATCATATCAGGGGTACCTGGTATTCACGCATCACTGGTATTGTTCACCTTGGTCACCTGTTGTCTGCTGCCTACTCCACTGTAAAGTTAGTACTTTTTCCTTTTCATAGTATATTCTTTGTGAGTCACTGAGTCCAGTCCACCCTCAAGGGAGTCAGGGAGGGGATAAATTCCATCTCCTGGGGCGGGGTGGGGAGTGTCTACATATGTTATTTGTAATTCTTCCGTAAGGAAACTTCATGTTTCTAAACCATGAAATAACAGAAACAATATTGATTGATGTGAGGCTCCTTTTTTATTCCCTGCTTACTTAACCTCTGGTACGAGTGCTAAGATGAGCCTTTCAGCCAACTGGCAGGGAATGGGTGGGAGAATGAAGAGTCACCAGAGACCTACAAAATCCACAAACTACAAAATGTCTCTTCATGCTTGGGAGTTAACTATGTGTGATTCCAGGCCAGTCAGTGCCAAAGAGCCGTGCTTCCTAATGCGGCTGACCATACTCCTGTGTTATCGGTAGATGTCGCTATTCAGTAACAACCATGTAGTTTCTAGCCCACAGGGTCTTCACCTAAATACTCAACTCGCTATAGACTGAAGAAGCAACGTGCTATTCCCATTATTTTAATTCTCTCCTGGAAGGATATTTTAAAATTTTAATAATCAAAATAAAATTTATTTGGTTTCTGAAAACTAATCTGTATAAAATGGTATCTGGGGGTTTATACATCAGTTCTAAAGTCTGAAGTCCATTTTAGTAGGAACAACTTCTTCATATGTTTGTACTCAAAGGTGTATCTCTATTCTCACAATGGCCAATAAAGTGAAGAATTAGATCATTGATAATTTTGCAGACTAGTGTGTTTTGTCTTTTATCTACACAGGTTATTAATTGTTATTAGCTAGAATTGATATAAATCAATGAGGGCTATACCACTTATGAGGTTACTTAATAAGGACTTTGGGATTGTATTAATGTCTTCCATATAGAACCCAAACTGCTTTCATTTATCTGTCCCTGCTAATCTGGATTGTCAAGACAGATTCAGAGACTGCAAGGGAAAAGGAAAGAAAGAAGGGAGGGGGCGTGGTGGAGAGTCGGATTGATTAGAGGAAAGAAAACAGACACACAGATTCTAGCTTTCGGGAGCTTCACCCTCAGGTTTCTTGAGCTCACAGTAAACACATAGTTCTACCACTTCCCCAATGTTCAATTTTCATTCATTTGATGTATTAAAGTCCCCAAAATTATTTCCAATGGAAAAGTTTTATTGGCTACCATTTTGTGTAATATAGCATACTAAACAATACATCAAAATCAGGGTACATTTTGATATTTTTATTTATATGGAAAATTTGGTAGAATTTGTCTTCTCTTTTAAAAGGAATTGTGGAAAACATAACAGATGGGATATTGAACAATCATATTTTATTTTATTTTATTTTTATTTTTTTAAAGATTTTATTTTTCCTTTTTCTCCCCAAAGCCCCCTGGTACATAGTTGTATATTTTTAATTGTGGGTCCTTCTAGTTATGGCATGTGGGACACTGCCTCAGCATGGCCTGATGAGCGGTGCCATGTCTGCGCCCAGGATCCGAATCGGAGAAACCCTGAGCTGCCAAAGTGGAGCACGTGAACTTAACCACTCGGCCACAGGGCCGGCCCCCTGAGCAATCATATTTTAAAAAGAAAGCTCACTTTAATTTTATATAGCAATTCATCTTAAAAGGGTAGTTCAGACCTGTTAGTAATTTTGAAAGTGTTGGATTATTTGTTACTAAATGAATTCTAGGACAGTAGGAGAGAAATCTTACTAAAATATAAGCTACCATTTATTGAGCAGTTACTATGTTCCTGACACTGTGGTTTAAGTACTTTACATCTGTTATCTCGTTTAGTCTTTAGAATAACAGTACGGGAAGATATTATTATCTCCATTTTACAGATGAGCAAATTGAGTTTTAGACAGGCTAAATAACTTACTTATCCAAGTTGAGAAAAGCAGTAAGTGACAGAGCCCAGACTCTGCCTGCTCTAAATCATAACAGGCCTTCCTCCTGTAGGAGGTGATTCTACGGCTAAATCAAATTCAGATCAATTTTATCTTGGTAGCAGCAAGTCATTATGCGATACCTGATACTTCTATTTACCTTTACTTATACATCAATACTTAGTCCAAGAAACTCTGGAAAATATCCAGACCAAAAAACAAAACAACTTTTCTCTTTAATATAAAACAAGAAAAGCAATTGGGTTTAGGTTTGTTACACTATTCTATGACCCCTAAAATAGTCGTGATCTTTGCGTGCTCCTGGCAGAATAACAGCACCCTGAAATTCATCTTAAAAGAGTAGGTCCCACTTTTATTGTAGATTTGAACATGCTGGATTCTTTGTTACTAAATAAATTCTAAAACGGCAGGAGAGAAATTCTGCAGAACCTGACTGGGGAAAATAAACAATTCAAAATTGATGGTTTGGATTAATTTACTACATCGAGAAGCTTCGTGTCAGGTTGTTCTAGCATTCTCTAGCACTGATTAAGTACAACAGAATTGTTATTAAGGCTTTCGGCTGTTGTTTTTATCTAAGAAGCATAAGAACAAGAAATAGGGAAAATGTTAGTCCATTGCAAAATGGTGCATCTTTTCACCTACATCCCTGTGGGGGTTTACTGAACCCTCAAGATGTTTATTTTATATGGTTTTAGCTAACACGCTACAGCAGGGAATTTCCTGACACTGGCCTGATTGGCTATTGGTATTCATGTTATGTCTCATTATAGAACTGTGCAACCTTTTTTTTTGGAGGAGAGAACAATACAGTGACCAGATCCCTCACTTTACACTGTTACCTTGTGGCTAAGATCAAGCAACAATTTGGTAGCTAGACCAAGCCCAGTGCTGGGTGTTGCTGACTTCCACCCCTGTGTTTAGATCTCCTATTGGAGCCCCTTTTTGTGCCTTTTCCTATTCTGCTTCTTTACAGACAAAAATGAAGGTTAGGGAGCATCAATCAAAAACCGGATGTTTATTCCCTGTCTCTTCTGCTTAACCAGACTCAAAGGCTCCTTTGAATTAAGTAATCCAGGGCTTTCCTCTCTTCACTACACTATAATTATTAGTTTTCTAGACAATCCAAGCTCAAACAAGACTTGTGACACTTTTGGATCAAAAGCACATGGTAAGTGAAGACAAAGTTTAGCAGTAAGTATATTATACGCATTTCTGATTCAGCATCATGACCATGAAAGAAATAATAGCCATATACGTAAAAACAAAAACAAAGGTGAAGGGAGAGAAAACAATTGACAGGGAGTTTATAGCAAAGATAGAACGTGGGCTTCTCTTGGCCTAAGGCCATCTTCAATAGAACTATACTAACCCAAGTCTACTCCCATGTTATGTGTCAGGAGTGCAGACATTGGGTGTTAACCAATTATTAGCAGAAAAGTCAGACAAGGTTGGACTGAAATCTAATCCACGCTTAGGCCTGGAAGGAAAAGTACTGAAGGTCCAATCTCCTTTTTGCTGCATTTCTGCCACTAGGAGGCTTCTGGTATAAAGAAACAAATACTTAACATTCAGGAAAATCACATTAGAATCCAAGCACTACATTCATTCACGCTCCACCACTAACTAATATGAATAAATTGATTGATTAATTTAATCTCAGGTAAGTGGTCAGATATGGTGGTGAATAACCTTATTAGGTAAAGCCTCAGCCCTGTGTAAATGGGTTATAACCGAACTCATGTCTGAGTCATTATTAGTATCGTCAAGATCCAGACTCTGGGTCTGAGCTCAGGTCTTGGGCTCCTCATGTAGTGCTCTTTCCACAGCTGAACACACTGTGGATTTTGATGATGATGGTCAGAAGCTGGCTCTGACTCTTCCTGGAAAAGAGAAATTTTTTTTGAAGACAGCATAGTGGTGTATTTTATATATTCTTTCTCAAACCAGTAATAATGTGGGGCTTTTTGTTTTAATATTTTGGGTCAAAGGGTCTCTAGGATGATATGGAACTCATGCTAAACAGATGAAAAGTTGTTGTTTTTAAAGAAGTGTGCTTTGAAACATAGTCTAATGATATATTTTAAGTTTATTTTATATTTTTGAAAAGCAGACTCATGTTTGAGCCAGTTAACACCTGAGGAAGGCACAAATCTAAATCCCCTTAGCAAGAGAACATATTTTTCACTTGGATTGGGGGAGATGGGACTGTTGTAGTGTCTTTGGCCGTGATGACCCCAGAGGATGAACAACAGTGAGAAAAAGGTGGAAAGCTGAGATGCTCAAACAGTACAGGGAACAGAGACTTAAGTTTCCAAGGGCAGCCTAGGAGAGAGGTGCGAAAGGGTTCAGAAAAAGTTAGGGATGCAGGAAGAGGCAATTGAGAAGGGAGGGTCCAGGAAGAGGGACCCACATGGCTGCTGTGAAAAATGACAGCGGCAGTAGGAGACAGCAGCCCCTGTCAAACTCGTCACACATGGGCTCCAGGACTAGAGGCCCGGTATTCCGGTATTCCATTTCAGACGGCTGGTTTTGCAGTGCTGAAATGCAACCCCTCCCTGGTCCTCCTCTACGTCTTTAAAGAAACTTTGGAGTCTTACTTTGGAGATGAAGACAAAGAGGGCTTCTACCCCTTGGGGTTTGATGTGAGAACCCTGGGGTGAGACAGATGTGAGACCCACAGCTTAGTGAGGAGAGACTAGAGTTTCTCCAGGCAATTTGCATGAATATAGGGGCCTCTCTGGATGTGGGTTTAAGCTATTACAGGAGTGCTAAAGAGAAAACGGACCCCAGAAGAACAGAAGGGAACAGAAAAGAATCTAGTAGGACTTCAGACCAGGTCTGGATTGTTTTCTACACCATTGCTGACACACAGATCTGCTCTTTGAGTGGACATTTACTGTGTTGGAGTTCACAAAAAGTCTTGAAGTGCACGTTCCACTTGGGGAAACTCCCACCCTTCTTACTCTGACCTGAAATATGCTTCTTGGTAAGTCGTTCTGTGCAGTGGGTTAGATTTAGTTATTCTGTGCTTCAGAGAGCTCGTTCAATTGATGAATGACTTCTGCTTCTAATTGAACATTTTAAGAATGTAAGTAATCCAGGTTATTTGAGGAAAGATTAGGACACACAGATAAGCCAAAAGAAAAAAAATCCCTCAGTCTCACCAGATTTTAATTTTAATAATTTGTAAGTAATTGTTTATTCCAATTACATAGTAAAGTTTTTACCCACACAAATCAAGGAGTGGCTGATTTGGTTAATATATTTCTAGATACCTAATGATTTCATATTCCAAACTTTTAATTTTTGCTATATGGAAATATTTCCAAGGCATGTTATATAATTTAGTGCCTTTAAGTAAAACATAGACGTATATAATGTAGTCTTTTTTGATGATAAGATGATATGGGTTCAGACATTAATGTTTTTATCAATTTATTCAGCACCATTTTAATCACCTGCTATTCACCTTATTGATGAGAGAGAGGTTCCCCATCCTAAATAGTGTGAGATGGCTGAACATATGACACTTGACACTGGACAGATGAGATGACAGCAGTTTATTAGTCACATATATTCACGGCTGGGGAAGGAGGATCCTGCACGTCATGTAAGGCCACACTTGGGTTGCCCTTGGGAGCAGAGTGAATCAGCAGGGGCTGTGAGAGACAGGCTTTCTAGTAACAAGAGGATGAAGTGACCCCTGGTTCCCACAAGATCATGTGACTGACTTGTTTGGATAATTTTGTGAGCTGGTAGGGCGATGAAACCCATTAGGTTGAGGACCAAGCAGGGTGCAGGTAAGCTGGCCAGTAGGGGAGCTAGTTGGGTGGGCAGCCTTTCTTTCTGTGTTGGGGGCATATCTGGCAAGAGCAGGGAAACTCACAGCTGGGCCTTCGGGGATTTGTTTCTACAGTATTTTAAAATCTTAAATCATCCCCTCTTCACCAAAATAAGATGCATTGCAAGGATTGAATGTGTTAATAAAATGACCTAGGAGCAGAAAGCCAAAACTTAAACACTTAATTTGGTATTACAATACTAAGAAGGTTCAACGAACAGTGAGTTTTCTAAAGTAAATAACTTCATATTACAGCCATTGTGAAATGGTTGAGGGGAAATGCTGCTTCCCCAGTTCTCTGGTTTTCCTCAGGAGAATGTTTTCTTAAATGCAGCTGGCCTCTCTCTGCTCATCTGAGCACCTGGGGCAAATGCAGACTCCGGGAGGAACCCCTTGTGTGCTTGGTTGGCTCTGCTCTTCGCTTGTGGGTGAATCTCCACGTGGGGCAGGAGTTGCCCCTGCAGCTCCAGGGGCGCCCGCCCTCGTCCACACTGCTGAGACTGAAAGAGTGGGAAAATCTGCCGAGCTCTGGGGCTCAGTTAGCTGGCCCTTTGCCCCTCAAGAAGCTCCGTCCTCCATGTCAGCCTTTATCAATAGTAATCGTGATATTTTGGTCTCCATCTGCCACTTTTCCCCTCAATTGGTTCAGATTGCAGCTGGGAAGAGAAGTCCTATTTATTCGCCTCCATCAGAGACTCCAATATGAACTATCACAAACTGAATGTAAGCATGTTTAAATATTAAGTAAATATTACTGTTTTATGACCAATATGCCAGCAACACCACTTCTGTACTAATGGGGTCAAGGAGAAAAGAGAGAACTTATTTTCAGCAGTTAGTGGTGAGTTGAACTGCCGAAGATTATATCTTAAATGCTGTGCTTGGGTGACTTGCCAACTAGAGTGAATGTGTGGATGAAAAGAGAATGCTATTCGGCTAGTTATGTCTTTGAAAGATCAATGTCTCTGTGTGTTAAAAGCTAAAGAGCATGGGCGAGGTGACAAGAAGCAGAAGATACAAGAATAAAAATAAAAATAGAATTAAGAGCAATATACAACATCAACCATGTCAGCAGATAGACATTAGAAGTGGTGATGGGGGTGATAAACAGCAGAGGGAGGGGGAGGAGAGAGAGAGAGAGAGGGAGGAAAAGAGGGAAAGAGGGAGACAGTGACAGAGGGAGGGAGGGAGAGGGAGGAGACAGACAGAGATAGAGAGAGATAGAGAAAACAACTGTTCTGTTTCTTGGTTTTGGTTCTGTTTTGCTTTGTTTCCAGGGAGAGAGGGATAAATAGCAATGCTGTGTCTTCTACCTTCAAAGCACAGACATAGGGTACTTGCCATGTCTGCTGAGGCATGGGAAAAATAGGGATCCAATGACTCAATTGCTACTGCCTGAGTGTTAATATGCCAGAGGAAGACATTGGCATTAGGTTAGCAGTCGAAGGGACATTCACTATATGCAAAGAGATGATAAGCTATGTTGCCCAACCTTTTGTAAACTTGTATAGTAACAACCCAGTCTAATAAGTGATGTTCAATATGATGCCTTTTCCAACTGTCTCAATTAGCCAATCCTTCCTCTATGCTTCCAATCAATTTATACCTACTTCCACTATAGAGCTTATGACATTCATTGCAATGATTTGGTTGTGAACATGTGTCCCAAACTTGATGGTTAGCTCTTCAAGAATTACCTTACTCATCCTGCTAAGCACATAGCAGGTGCTTACATTGTAAGGCCTAAAATTTCATGGGCTGCCTTGACAACTTTGAGCCTCTCAGGGCCCCAAAGGCCCAGCTGTGAGTTTCCCTGCTCTTGCCAGATATGCCCCCAACACAGAAAGAAAGGCTGCCCACCCAACTAGCTCCCCTACTGGCCAGCTTACCTGCACCCTGCTTGGTCCTCAACCTAATGGGTTTCATCGCCCTACCAGCTCACAAAATTATCCAAACAAGTCAGTCACATGATCTTGTGGGAACCAGGGGTCACTTCATCCTCTTGTTACTAGAAAGCCTGTCTCTCACAGCCCCTGCTGATTCACTCTGCTCCCAAGGGCAACCCAAGTGTGGCCTTACATGACGTGCAGGATCCTCCTTCCCCAGCCGTGAATATATGTGACTAATAAACTGCTGTCATCTCATCTGTACAGTGTCAGGTGTCGTATGTTCAGCCATCTCACACTATTTAGGGTGGGGAACCTCTCAAGTGGCACATATCATTATCCACAAAAAAATAATTCTTATCTCTTTCTATAAAACTCATTATACTCATCTTTCCATATATTCTGGGAAATGTTTTAAAAAACAGAAAACGTAGTCGTAACACCGAAAAAGCCTGAGATGATTTTTGATGCTAAAAGTAAAAAGAAAAAGAATTTAAAGGTAGCAAAAGCATGACACTGATTCAATATTAAACATAGTTATGTGTTGCTTTAAAATGTATACTGGGTCATGTAGGAAAAATATATATAACGTATTACAGACATTTTCCATTTTGATGGTTTAATGTGAAGTATTTACTATGTTAAATGTGATTTAACACTCCGCATTTTTTTCATCTTATGAATAAGTTACTGATTTAAAATTTGTATCCTACTTTAATTCATAAGAGAATAATATAGAGAAATTATATGGCACTTTATATTTCCAAAGTCATTTGCAAACTTCAAATGAATAATGCAGACAGCACCCCTAGGAGTAGACCAGGGACTATATGTACCTTATTTCCATGAGAGTTCCTGAGGAAAATAGTCATATGAATCACTATGTTTAGAAATTGTACATAACTAGACATATGCAATTTCTACAGGGGGAGGGGTCTATCAAACACAGGAAAGAAAGTGCATAGAAAACGAAATAGGCAACCCTACTATAATAGGGTGTTGGGTTAGCTATGGTAACTGTATGTATAAAAATGGGAGCACAGGCATTCTAACAGCGATACACCTCTCACTCCGAGACCACGTGAAATGGAGACCAGGAAACTTAAGAGGTCACTTGTCTCATGAGATTTTTTCCCTATATGTAAGATGGACACAATGTAGTAAAATACCACAGCAATACCCATCTCGAGTTGTCTTAAGAAGGGATTCATGAAGGAAAAGGTAGTGTAGGAATGAAGGAAGGAAGGAAATGGCAAAAAGGAGGCATTTACCATGATCTCAAACTAGTTATTTTAACCCCTGTTCACCGCTTCTGTACTGAAAACCGTGATTCCAGTTTTTCAGCTAGTGGAGCATTTCTTGGGGTATCTCACAGCATCTGCGGAGGAACAAATGATATATTCTGATAATGGGCTGATGGGCTCCACAGCCAGGAGCAGTGAATGACACTCCTCCCTGGCTCTATTTAGAGCCTCTCTTTCGTCCTTTACTGGGGCTTTTTGCACCCTGCACCTTCCTGATCTCTTTCTCGCTGGTCTGTATTTGAGAGAAAACTTCTCGTATCAGGCCATTTTATAATGCTGAGAATTTCTGTCTTTTTAAAATTCTCAATGTTAAGACTTAACTTAACAATGTTAAGACTTAAGACTAAGACATTTTGAAAACTATCTTCATAACTGTTCCTGTTTCTATTGCCAGATTTTAAGAAAGGGGCATCTTCTGTATTGCATGCTATTGACAACAAATGCCTGTGGCAGCCACCATTTGCTGGAGAATAAATTCTCCCTTGGCAACATTCTGTCCTCTCTGCCCTGCTTAGTGTCTCCGTGCTGTGTCTAACCCACTTTACTGTGGTGCTGGCTCTTGGACTGCAAGAGAACAGTTAGTTTGAATAGTCTAGTAGGTACTCATTTATTGCTGATACGTGTGACTTAACCAGCTAAGGGTTATCGGTCCTATCCAAGAGAAGTCTGAGGATAACACAGCAGCCTAACGAAGATACCAAGGATCCAGACTCTACCACTTCACCCCATCATTCTTGGCGTGCTGGCTTTTGTCCTCATGCATGTCACCTCATGGTTGAAAGATGGCTACTGTGCAACAAGATGCTATCATGTCCGTTTTCTAGGGTAGAAGAAAGAGAAAGTGGATGTGATGGTGCCAGCACCCCTTGACTTTGGTCTCATTAGTTAGCACTGTCCCATGGCCACTCAAACTTGAAAGGAGGCTGGGAAATGGAGATTCTAGCTTTAATTGCTTCTATGGGAGAGAAACATATGGAAGAAAAGGGTTGGAAATGAACATTGTATCAGCCAAATTATAGGATCAGCCACAAATGTGAACTGAAGAATTCCCTTTCCAACCTCTCCCCAATGGTCAAAAGTGATGGATGGACTTTGTACTGTTTCCTGTTTTCCACTATCATACTCCTTCCCTAATTTCACCCAGAACCCCCAATTTGTTTAAAAAACAAAAAGTTAAATATCCACTCTGTAGGCTGCATTAAACAAGGATAATAATCACAATGACATTGATTTGTTCATTAATTCCTTCAGTTAATGTTCAATTATTATCTATCTCCTGTTGTCAAGCATTGGGATACAATGTTGACTAATGTGTCTTTCCTGTTATTGAGCATATGTCTTATCTGTACAGGTGTTTATCAATTAGGAATGCTTTCTGATACTAAAAGTAGAAAATTCAAGTAACCATGACTTAAACCATGTTGACGATCTATAATTAACTTTTAAAAAATTCAAAATGAGGTGTACAGCTCCACAATGTTAAGGTGCTAGGATTACATCTCTGTGATTCCCCTCATGGTTACAAGAAGGCTGCCATAGCTCCAAACATCTCATCCTTCAAGAATGTGTCCAAAGGCAGCTCAGGATGCTGAGAGAACTGTTCTCTCAGGCTTTCTCCTTTTATCAGAGAATACAATCTTCCTCAGAAATCTTCTCAGTAGACTCATTGGCTAGAACAAAGTCATGTGGCCACCACTAGCTTTAAGGGAGGTTAGAAAAGTATCTAGTGAACAAGGGAGGGGGGTTGGGAGTTAATACTGAGTAGCCAACCAAGAGTGTTGTCGTAGATGCTTTACAGCTTTCCACATACTTTGAGGTTCATGATCTCATCTTATGACTCAATGGGACTACTATCCAAACATGCTAGAAACTCAAACCTGAAGTAAGAGGTATCAGTGACATCTGCTATGTGGGAACTTCTGGGTGGGAAGTAATTTAAGGATCCTTTGAAGGTGCAAATTTAATGCAAGGGTTTTAAAGATGTTATAATGCATTTTGCCTTCTAAGTATGCATACAAGAACCCAAGGAGTAATTCAGAAGATTTTATAGTTTGGGAAGATAATTACATGGCGGAATGAAAAGAGAAATCAAGGATACAGAGATTCTAAGCTCAGCTTTGGATAAGACACTGGAAGGATTCTGAGCCTCTGCATCCTTACCTATAAAATTATGTACCTGAACAAACTTAGATGACCCCAAAACTCCTTCTTGTAAATAAGAGTACCTGCATAATCATGATACTAGAAGTCATGAGCTAGAAGAATATTAAAAATCATCTATTCCAACTTCTTTTTACAAATGAGAAAACTTAGGCTCTGAAAGGTCGCTATTTGTCCAAATTCACTCATTTAAGTTAGAAATTCGAGTCTCAGTATATAACACACTACACTTTCCCAAATAATTGATATTGTGTCCTGATAGATTTTCTTGAAAATCCAGTCTCTTCCTCTATCTTCTTTTTTGTCTTGGGCAGAATCTCTCCAACGGCATTTACTCTGTTCATTAGAATGCAGATAATGAGATTTTTTAAAGTTCACTTGTTAGCTGTAAGTTCTCAGGAAAATTAACCTTTCTGTAAAATAATAATTACACCTTCTTCGTAGTTTTTTTTTTTTTTAGAGAATAAAGTAATTTAAAAGAAAAGTTAGTGTGGTGACTGGCACACATCAAAAACTTCATAGCAGCCATGCACCTCACTGCTTGGAACACCCCTAAGCTTGAGAAAGTGTCCTGGACCAATTTCCCCAGCAGGTTGTGTGGAAGGTGAGTCAGAACCTCACTATCATTATTTAGTCTTTATACAGTCATATCTTCTACCTGCACTTTATATAGATACGAAGGCTCTGTGTGATAACTAAGGGTGTGGTACATAGCTGGAAGTCAGACCAATCGTTAATATGCTGTCGCTGAGCTCAATAACCAGTGATTTGTACAAGATGATTTAAATCAGGGATTCTGAATCTGGGATTCACGGATGGGCTGCAGGGGAACAGGAAATCATCTGATATTTCACTGAAATAGGTTTTCTCAACCTTGGCACTATTGCTATTTCCAGCTGCATAATTCTGGGGGGCAGTCCCATTCATTGTAGGGTGTTTGGCAACATTCCTGGCTTCCACCCACTAGATGCCAGTAGCACTGCCCTGACCATGAAAATCAAAAATATTTGCAGACCTTGCCAATGTCCCCTGGGGGGGGCATACTCTCCCTTCTAGCCCTTGAGAACCGCTGTGATAAAGCTTAATACATGCGTTTTTTTCCTAGGAGGCTCATCAGTTTCATCATGTTCTTAAAAAGGTCTATGACCTCAAAAGGGTTGGAACCAATTACTCAAAGCCTTTCAAAATAATAATGAAAGAATGCACATCTCCAGCAGCAGTTCTGGGGAAAATGTACACCATCACGGCTAATTAAAATGGTGCAATTTGAAAATTTACTATGGAATATATACCTACCCATTTATTTCTTTCAACTACTTTGAAAAAGCACTTCATAAACTGCATCTGAGGAAGTATTTGCTTCACAAACCTCTGTTCCCAGATGGCATGATTCTTAAAATACTGTCTGCAGCAGAGACTCCCATTGTCGTCTACTGAAAGTAGCTCGAAACTTCCAAAGGTGTTGGCGCTAATGACAAGCCAAAAAAGACCTCAACTCCAGAGGGGAAATCAAAATCAGTTGTCTCTCAGAAAAGCAATTCAGTGGTGGTATTGATTGCAAGACTGATTAGACAGGGGGATGGAAGGGAGGGCGAGAAGGGGAAGGAAGAAACGAGGGAGGGAGGGAGGGAGAGGGCGCGCAAGGCCTTGAAAGCAGTTCCCAAAGAAAGTATCTCTTGGGAGAGGCGCGCTGGAAGTCTCCCCCTGTCTTCTTCCTGGGCTGTCTGCAAAGGCGGCCTCCTGATGGAGTTCCAGAGCCTCGGGCTCTCCGCTCTTGTCTCTCATTCCCACGCCCACACTGGCCTTGTTCATCTTCTTCCCAAGTGACTACATCCCAGGAGACTCCTGAAAGCTCAAAGGGGTCATTTTAGCCAGTCTTTAAGGGTCTCCTTCTATCTACATCTCCTAAAGGCGGCAGGAAACTGGAGCTTAAACCCCAAACACCAGACCCAGAAAAGCAGACAGGGAACGTGTCGCATCTTCCGTGGCCCCTCGGGAGCAACCGAGAGACAAGCAACTTTCTCCCCTACTTTTCAGTCTGCCTGCCTCCTCCACTCTTTTTGAAGGAGCGTCGAGAGGAGGTCACGAAAGGGCTTGGGGCTGGAGAGCCACGAAATCTGTCCCCGGGGGCTGAGCTTGCACCCCGTCAGCAGCGGGGTGCGCCCCCTTCCCTCCCCACCCCACCCCACCCCACCCCACGGACTGGGAAGGTCGCCGGCCGCCCCGCGTCCCCGGACTGTCTGCTGTGGGTCTGCCGGCGCGAGGGGAGGGGACAGGAGAAAGAGGAGGGCTCGGCAGCGGAGGGGAGGAGGCGGTGCGTGCCTCGCCTGCCAAAGGGAGAGCCGCTCCGCTGCTTGCGAGCCGGGCGCCCGCGCGGCCACAGCGCTCCGCCCGAGCCTCGCCGGACACACGCGGGGAGCGGGGGCTCCGCTGGGCGCGCGCGCGGCCGGTCCTCCGCGGACTCTCCGCCTCCTGTCCGGCCCGCTCGCTCTCCCACGTCGGGCCCGGGATCGCGGCGGCTGTTAAGACAGCGGCGAAGGAAGGAGCGTCTTCTTTGCCGTGGATGTTCCGCCCGGGAAAGACAGCAAGTTGTGCGTGCGCCCCGAACTCGGGAGAGAAGGTGGCCGCCGCCCGCCGGCCATGTGAGTAAAGCGCTCGCCGCCCCGCGGGCGTGGGCTGCGCTCCTTTCTCTCCGGGCCCCCTCGTCCCCGCCGCCGGAGTTGGGCTGCTCCCGGGCTCCGGACTTCCTGAGCTTGGCTGCTCGCTCGCCTCTCGCTGCCTGCCGCGTCCGCTCTTGGCGTCTGCCTCCGGGGGGTGCTGCCTTCCCATCCTTATCCCTCCCTTCGCCAGGGGGCCGGCTGGAAAATGCCCCTCTCCATCCTTTTGGGTTGAGGGAGCATTGTGTTTTCAGGGTGCAGGGCGGGCGAGGCCACGGCAGGGGGCTGACTATGGGCTTGTCTGGGAGAGATGCCTTACCCCAGCTGGAGATGAGGGCCCTCCTCCCCCGGTGCCGCCCCGCGCTCGTCTTCCCCAGCCTCATGGCCCAGACAGACCAACTTCAGCCATTAACGCTGACCGCAGTTGACAAGATTTAAAAAAAAAAAAAAAAGAGGTAGCCGGAGCTCCCCCAAAGTGACATATTGGACTAGAAATAAGACGGCGGGTGGAAAGAAAACGATAGGGGCGAGGGCTGGGAAAGGGGCGAGGTGAGGGAAGAGGGAGTTTGCTGTGGACTCAGAAAGCTGGAGTTAAGAGTTCTGGGCATGCAAATGTAGGGTGCGTGGGCTCTGTGCTGCTGTATTCATTTCTTTACGGAAAGTGTGGGAAATGGTTCAGGAACTCTTTCTGAAAGGGAAGGAGGGGTGGAACCATTTGAATGACTGGGGTTCGATGTGGAATACTGGAAAGTATGGATTACTTTTCAGATTGGACAATCTGACAATCATTCAGCAGGAGGGATGGTTCCATTAATTTTATTGGAACCACTGAATCAAAACTGCAGACAGGAGAATAAGTCATACACAGCCTTTCTTTCATTTTCACTAGAAGACAGTTAAGACCCAAGGAATTCACAAACGCTACTGAGTGAGAACTGGGAGTGCCTAATGGTTCCATCCATTCTATGAGCCTAGACACTACATAATGTTTGTTGAATTTATGGTGCTCTGCAGTTGTGAAAATGATCTTAATTATTTTGTTTGGGCTCATGCAGAGAGTTACTGCACCTAAAGGGACACAGAAAAGTTGCTGCGAATTATGAGCATGAACTTCCAAGCCAAATAAACCATGATATGGTTCATTTTATTGTAATATTCAGAATTATGTTTGCTGCCAGTAAAAATGCTACATTACCCTTAATGTGAGGATATGAAATGAATTCACTGGCATGGCAAATAAAAGTCCTGAATTTCTTTAGGTAAATAGCTGTCAGAGTTAATTTGGGAGCATTTACAGGAGATAAAGAAATGAAAAAGCTTTGAGCTAGTTTGACAAAACTTGAATCATAGAGAAGTTTATAGAATTAGTTCATCCCGATTTTGAAGTGTTGAGGCAAGTTTGAATGTTTATTAACTGAAAGTTCTAGACCAACTGAATTGGTGTTATCACGTCTCTAAAAACATTTAACTTTTAATATTTCTTATTGTTTTACCAGGGACCATCATCCTTACTACAGAAGATGGGAACCTGATGCCCAGTGAGACTGAAGACCTGTTCCATTAATAGACACTCCCCATTACAGAACTGTGGATTACCTGTGGTTCCCTGGTGATTTCACAACTTCCCTCACTCCTGTAGTCCCAGGGCAGTCACTTTGGGTCCTCATTGCCCTATCTGGTGAAAGATGGCATCCAGCCTGACTTGTACCGGGGTGATCTGGGCTTTGCTCTCTTTTCTTTGTGCTGCCACCTCCTGCGTGGGGTTCTTCATGCCTTACTGGCTCTGGGGATCACAGCTGGGCAAGCCTGTGTCCTTCGGTACTTTCCGGAGGTGCTCATATCCTGTGCATGATGAGAGTCGGCAGATGATGGTGATGGTGGAGGAATGTGGGCGCTATGCCTCCTTCCAGGGCATCCCCAGCGCAGAATGGAGGATCTGTACCATCGTGACAGGCCTGGGTTGTGGCCTCCTCCTCCTGGTGGCTCTCACTGCCCTCATGGGTTGCTGTGTGTCGGAGCTCATCTCCAGGACTGTGGGAAGAGTGGCTGGAGGAATTCAGTTTCTGGGGGGTAAGTGACTTGCTAAACTTGAGTTGTTTACCAGAATCCCAAAGCAATATTGAAAATTATGTTCCAGTTGTCTACTGAGATTACTATACTTGACACTTGGAATGCTCGGGAGAAATAGGCATGGAATTGCTTTGGTGATAGATTGTTAAAGTCAAAGATTTTTACTGGAATTGCTTTACAACTTCAAGAACTCTTAATTCCTGCACATCCTTAGACATATATACATCATTGGCCTGCTAAGTACCACCTACGTGAGGCAGTAATATCTAGGTTGTTTATAATGTAGTAGGGGAGACAGTCTGCATTTCATAGCTTCTTGCTCTTTATGTTCAACAGTAAGCAATTAGATGATCTGTGTCTTTCTGGAATCCTCAGGTCTTTAGAGTTGAAGACTTCTTCGTAGAAAAGATTTTTGATTCAACATTGTCATCATGAGTCTTTAATACTGTTTGATGGATGAAAAATGGACCCTTGCCCAATCTTAAACTATATTTCTGAGTAAGTGGTAACTGTTTTAAAGGCGAGATCAGTTTTACATTAACAACCATGAATTTCTTTATGCTACAAAGATAGCTGTAGGCTTAATGACCTGGTTAGGATTGAAGTTCCCTCGATGGTCTTGCCGTGAAGGGAAAAAAAAAGAATATTTAGCAAATGATGTGTGCTTGGCCCCAATGGACCGGGTAGTCTCACTAACACCAGGAGAGGTTTGATTTTTACTTGGGTTTCCTCCAACAAGTATTGCTTCAATATCTCTGGTCATATGGTTTTAATTATACTTTATATATTTTCCACTGCACCTTTTACCTCCAGTTTTCAACCTGACGGGCTGAACTTGTCTGATTTATAATCTGCTCTGGGGAAATATGACAACCTTCATAGATAGTATAGAGTGAGGGGAAATAGGAAGCCAGGAAAACGTATAAAATATATTTGTAACTTCCTTACAAAGTAAAAGTCTGTTACTCTTCCATTTGGTGTTTTCTTACAGTCTTTTGTGACAAATCCAGAAGAAGCAAAAGAAATAAAAATGGATAGTTCTGAGATAGAGTCTACAATGTTGGAGAAACCCCAACAGATTATTTCAGAGTATTTAATATAAAACTTTAAAGTAACATTTTAAACAAGAAAATTCTTGTGCTGAGAATGCAAGTGGCAAAAAGTTTTGTGTTTTGAGACGAGATAGAGTTGTCTGCAGTTCTTTATTTCCTCACCGGATGTAATTTTGTTCTCATCTGTTTTTTCCCTGTGGTTTTGCATCTCTGCCCTAGGATGCAATTTGGGGACTTAACCGTCCTCTTGTTACTGCTTCAGTGTTCGACGTCGAGTAACAGTCTTGCATGTGATATTCATACAGAAATACAGTAAAACTATTAGGACACATAAAGAGGTGGTTGTTGAAAGTTGAAATATAAATCCAGAGTTGGAAAACTTGTTGATCCTGCAGATTTTAAGAATAGATCTAATGCCAGGAGTATTTAAAATTTTTTTCTTTACGAATAAACTTGATTTGCTGTTCGTGTTTCACTTGGCTCAGGAAAAATGCTTAGGCAGTTTCTTTTTCTCCTCTTATGGTAAATGTTACTTTCCATTTTTTTCCTTCATTTTAGGGCAGGGACTGCTATTATTTCTGGCAGAACAGGAAAATGCTTACAAAGAGAAATCAGTTTTTATTGATTATCTTTAAATGTATAATGAAGGAAGGCACCAGGAAGTGAATCTGACACCCAGGAGATTTATGCTTCCCTCTGTAAGCCATGTATAGATTTTCTGGAATTATATAGAGCTAAATGTTCTACTTTATGGAAAAGTCAAGGGGAAAGACCGTTGGGGAAGTTGTATATATTTTTCAAAGGACTGTTTTGTTTTCTTTGTATATGCTTTTTGTGAACTCTGGCTTGGTAAGAACCACTGACATTAAGCTAAGGATGCAGTTTATTACTAGAGTTGGTATTCTCTCATTTCTCCTAATTATTTCTCCTATCTGTCAAAAAAAAATTCTGAATGTAAAACCTAAGAGGCTTTTTCCCATTCACACCTCTTGAAGGCACAAATAAGTAAGTACATCCCACTACCCAAGATAATAGTAAATTTTGAATAAAAAAGTAGCTTGAATTATGGAAAAGGTTTTGAAAAATCTGCCATTCATCACTATCATTATCACTATCAATTAATGGTAGACCAGTTGACAAACGCTTCAAAAAGAATTCCTCCTGTTGTTCATTCCATAATTGTTTGGATTTTATTCCTAAAAACTAAAGTGGTAAGTAAGTTTATTTTATGAGTTTTTCCTAAAATGGGTGCGTTTCATAAAAACTGCAAAATACCAAACCAGTGAGTTCTCTGAATTCCATAGTTGGCAATGCTTCAGACATGCAGTCAACATACAGACTGCTCTGCTAGAAGGTGGATTCTCTCGCTAAAAATGATCCACCCAGAAAGGTTATGTTTAGCTAAAGTTAGGGCTGCTCCAAAAACAACAGGAAGCGGGAGAATGGCAGAGTACAGAGGCATCCTGCGTAACCCTGCCTGCTGTGTCTGAGTTTGCACATATGGTATAACATCAGGCAGGGAGACCCCTGCAGGACTTTGGATCTAGTTAAAGGACAAAGTGTCAACCTTAATTTTGAATCGTCTTGCTATGCTTGGTTAGAGGTTAAAATGTCACCTGTCAACTGATAGAATAGCACAATGTGGGGCTGTTGTCCATGGACGTTTGCTCCCTTATAGGAGGAATGCTTCCAGGAATCAAGACGTTTGCATTTCCTGTGGTCACTGGCACATCAACTTTAATTGCTACCATGTCCATCTTACATTTTAAGTCACGTTTTTGTCATGATTTTTTAATTTCTTTTTTCTTTTTTTTGAGGAAGATTAGCCCTGAGCTAACATCTGCCACCAATCCTCCTCTTTTTTGCTGAGGAAGACTGGCCCTGAGCTAACATCTGTGCCCATCTTCCTCTACTTTATATGTGGCCCACCGGCCACAGCATGGCTTGCCAGGTGGTGCATACGTCCGCATCTGGGATCCAAACTGGTGAACCCTGGGCCGCCGAAGTGGAGGATGGGAACTTAACTGCTGTGGCACTGGCCGGCCCTGTCATAATTTTTAAAAACCAGTCTGTGGTGAGTTTTACCCTCAACTGAGTTTTTAAAAGGCATGTAGAAAGACTTTGAGAAAGGTAACATATAATAAAAATGTTAACATGTATGTAGTACAGTAATAGTGTTTATGAGAAAGAGGTTTTTTTTTGCTTTTTTTTTTTGTGGAAGATCAGCCCTGAGCTAACATCTGCTGCCACTCCTCCTCTTTTTGCTGAGGAAGACTGGCCCTGAGCTAACATCCGTGCCCATCTTCCTCTACTTTATATGTGGGACGCCTACCACAGCATGGCTTGCCAAGCAGTGCCATGTCCACACCTGGGATCCGAACCAGCAAACCCCGGGCCGCCGAAGCAGAATGTGCGAACTCAACTGCTGCGCCACCAAGCCAGCCCCAAGAAAGAGGTTTTAATGTTGTCTGTTGAATATGAAATTATGTGCTTTTGAATACTCTTGTAGTGATTAAGTACTTTAGCAGAGTTTTAAAAGATTAATGTCAAACTTTTGATGTACGTGTTAGTAAAATGTCTTATTTACGTGCTCTGTAAGTGAAACATATAAGAGCATTGCAAAGACATATTAAATCTATCTATAAGTTCTGTCAACTGAGGCTTACGAACGTCAGGATCTGAATTTGTAGATTTCATGTTAGGAAAATGAGGGTGCTGTAAGGAGAGGGCACCAAAGAGAGTCCCCTAATTCATTAGTTTGAATGTGAGTCACATCTATGTATAAAATGGGTGTGGAATGCTAATCAGTGGCAAACAACTACCTTTCCAGTTTAGACTGTGTTCTGTTCCAAGAAGCCAGGGGAGACCATCTCCTCAACTAATTGATAGTTAACTGCTGCTCAAGACAGTAATGATGACAAAGTGTTTCTTTGAGCATCCCTTTCTCTATGTGCTGGAAGCATCATTGCCTCTCCAGAGTTCCCTCACCGTAGGGTCCCACCCGGGCCTGTCTTTCATCCCCTTAGGATGAGAGCTTGGGACTCTTCTCCACTTGGTCCACTTTAACCCTGATCTGTCATATGATACGCCACATTACGCTTTCCTTCATATCCAGGCTCTCTGTCAAGTGACAGCTGAGGAGTAAGATCAATGATGCGTTGGTGTATTAATGGGCATAGTGACTTTTTAGTGACAGTGTCTTAACTGAAAGAAGTTGCCCTAATTTTCAGAAATGCGGGCATTTCTTGGGTCAGTTGGGGGAACAGGCAGTGCTCTTTTGTTCCTCTTTGAATTACACCTTGTAGAGTACGAACTACTCCTTTTCCATTCAGCTCCCTCGGACTTGTGATATCAGGCCCAGGGGAGGTGTCTTGAGTTCTGAGCCAGGGTTCTCAAATGTAAGTGTGCATCAGAATCACCTGCAGGACTTTTAAAACCGTTTTTGGAGCCCACCCAGGAATTTCTGATTTAGTAGGTTTGGTGGGGTGGGGGCTGATAATTTGCATTTCTAACAAGTTTGCGGTTGATGCTGGTTCTGAGACCACACCTTGAGAACCCTGTTCTAAGTTAACTATTTCATATTTTGAAAAATGTGACTTCGGGTAAATGGTTTACTTTCAGAACTTACACAAAGTTTAGTTGTATCATGATCTGATATAAACCTCTCCAATTGGACCATAAAACGACCCCCACCTCTGTAGTTTGGTATTGGCTGAGCACATCCTTGTTCCATCTTTTCTTGTTTTTGTCACAGAAAATTTTCCTGGAGTTCTCTCTCTTAATTTGTATTATATACTTATTACAATTATTTTTAACTTTAATCATAAAACTTCCAGTTGTTTTACCAGCAAAATGAATTTATTTGGGAATAGCCAAAGAATTGCAACTTGGGATATGCATGCTATGGTGGACCATATGCAAATCCAACAAACAAGGGAGAGGAACATTATTTTGTAGAGAAAAAGGAGGAAACTGGAAGGGGTTGTGTTGACTGAAAGTCCATTGGGGAAAAACAAGAGTTTGGGGTGGTGATAGTTTCTCCTTGGCTAGGTTGCTGGGGTAGTTGATTTCTGTTTGAGATGAAATGTACACTTCTCCCTGTAGTTGAAGATTCTTTCTTGTTGACATCTTTTTGTCAGGGTCTGTAATTGACTGTCTTTCCTGTAATTGACCTCGAGTGGCACTATATGGGAGCTCCCCTTTCTGGCTTCCTGACTCCATTTTAAATGAGGTTTCCCTTTATTAATTTTCACATTATAATACATACATTATATAATATATTCATATCTATTATATATATTCTTTCATTTACCATTGTCCTATACCAGAAACAAGATTCTGTAGTTGGAGAACTCAAAATAAGACCTTAATACGCCCTCTGTAGTTTTCATGTAGTGGATTTTCAGTAAGGAATTGCTAATTGAAAGACATGGAGACCATTCTGCAGATCACAGAGAGGAGCCAGGACAGCCCTTGGACAACTTGGTAAAGCCATGTGTATCTCGGGAAAGCAGAATGGTTAAGCCAGGAGGGCACTCAGGAATCAGCCAGTCTGAGCTTCTGCTGCCAGGGAGGATGGTACTTAAGTCAGCTTTGACAAAGGAGAAGCTCACCTGGTCTTAAACATCTCTGGGGAAGAAGATGATGCACTCTTGCTGACTAGTAGTACTTTCTAGGGCCACAGACCACACCTTTTATCACAATCAGATGTCCTATGTACATCTCTAATAAAGAGGAGCAAGCTTGAGATGGAAGCCTCAACAGTGCAACAGTGCAAGTGGGGCTTTGCCAGCCAGGAAGGAGTGAAAGGGAGATGCAGTGTAGACAACCCAAAGAGAAGCCATGGATAGCATCTACTCCAAGCTCTGGATTTGTTAAAGGTAGGGATGTTGACGAATTAACTGATGTTTTATAAAAACGAAAACACCAATTTTCTATGTTTGTATCTAATAATGTTTTAAAATTACATCAAATAGTCATTGTTACAGCCTTAGTTTTTCAAATACTTATTTTTCCTCCAGAGGAACTTGTTTTACTAAGCCTTAGTTTGGAAAGTTGTTTTTTTTGTGTGTGGAAGACTGGCCCTGAGCGAACATCTGTTGCCAATCTTCTTCTTTTTTGCTTGAGGAAGATTGTCACTGAGCTAACAGCCATGCTGATATTCCTCTATTTTGTATGTGGGACGTCACCTCAGCATGGCTTGAGCAGTGCGTAGGTCTGCGCCCAGGATCTGAACCTGTGAACCCCGGGCTGCTGAAGCAGAGTGTGCAAACTTAACCACTACGCCACCAGGCTGGCCCCGTGGAAAGTTTTTCATTGTTTTCAGACTTTCCTATGAAGCCTCCAGGTTCTCCATATTGATAATTGACATCAGCATTCAATACAATATTCTTTTAGTTCTCTAATGGGCCTAAAAGTCACCTGAGAGTTTATTCCATGGGGAGAGTCCCGAGCCCTGTCCCAGAGAGTCTGATTCGGTGGGTGTGGGCCCAGGTGAGGCACTTTTAACAAACTCCCCAGGGATTCTAGACACGCATGATCCACAGACTGCATTTTGAGAAATGTGAACCAATTTAATTCACTTCAAACCTTACGTGTTACTGGAATGGGGGCATAGACTTATACCAAGTGTTAAGCTAATTATGGGTTATCAATCTCTTTCCATCCATAGTTGTTATTTTGGGGACCATGTGATATAAGCAGCAAATATCAGAATTAGTGTAGGAACAGAGCAGTTTATAACTGTGTTCTCCTTTTATTATTTTACTGACCTTACGTGTTACTGGTGATGGTCACACCTGTGTATAGACTCAGAAAGCAGAACAAAATCTTTTCCATGCTATCCTTGAATGATGACTCTATTTCAATTTGTGACTCCAGCTGCAGATCACAAACATGCTATCATTCCCAGTGCTTGTTTTGCATCCCTCACCCTGTGGCAGTGTGCTGCTGCCAGTCCACGTTAGTTAGGATACACTCAAATCCCCGTCTTCTGTCCTTCCAGGTGTACTCAGTTTTTCCCTGTTTTGAGTTACTGGTTTTTACTTCCTGAGATTGTATCTCTGAAGTCAAAAATAATAATGATAATATTTCTTAAAATGATGAAGTAAAGAGTTATCCATTGCTCTTGGGCCTGTCACGTTAGCAACTATGCAAGGTGTTTTGTCTAGAATTATTTAGATTGTTCTTTTTGACATGGTCCACATCTTCACTTACTTTGCCTGGAGTAGAGTCTTTCTAAGAGAGTGATTTGATTTTAACGTAACTTCCCTTTGTTACCACCAGCTGACACACCTGTAGCCAGATACTACTGAGGCCAGGGTCAGTGTGGGTTAGTTAGCCTCGCCAACACAGACTGCAAATTGATTAGCTGTCTTGTAAAAACGTGTTGTTATTTACAAAGAAAACCAACTGAGGAATGTGAATTCTTAACTATTCCTGTTTAAAAACCTCAAAATGCACACTCAAGAGAGCTTTACATCGTTCTCTACAGGATCACAAGATGCATAAAATTTGCGCTCCGCACAAAGTCATCATTGTTACACTGTTAGTACTTGAACTCTCCAGCTACCGCCAAGTGGGCAAGGGTGTCTTATGTGTGTGTTGGTTATAATTAGAAGGAATAACAGCATTAAGTTCAAAACTTTTATTGTTTGATGTCATTAAAATTCATCTTTTTCCTCTTAAGTCATCACTCTCAAGTGTGTTCTGAGGAACTCTGATTCCTGGGTGTACCAGCAGGTGTTAACAGGAAAAGTGAAATAGTTTTGGGAACAAGTAAACTTGAGAAACACTTGGTTATGGAAAGTTAATAGATTTCCTTACAGCAGAACTCACAGAGCCTTTAGTATGTTGATACGTATAACCAGTCTCCTAAGGGGAATGGGGAAAGTATAGTATTAAGTGCAGAATTAAGTGTTTTCCTAATATATTTGTGTCCAGCACCCAGAATGGATGGGTGATCTGTGGAACATAGTCAGTTCTCATTTCCCCCAGTGAGGCAGGTAATTTATTCTTTTTTGTAGTTGAGAATACTGAATTTTAGAGGACACTCAAAGTCATCCCATTAGTTATCCATTGAGCTGTTTATGCTATCCCCATGATATTAAAGTGTTAATTGAAATTCTACCTTGTATTATATATAGAATTCAGAATTTCTGACCATGATCGATAATAAGTCTCTTAATATGGATAGATATTTTTATTGTTTCTTTGGTCCTTAGTTTATGCTTATAGTAGGATAGAACCACTTGTAGTGTTATGATATAGCAACCTTTTGCCATTTCTTAAAAAATACGTTACAGGTTAATGTTAATAAGGTAGTATGTAGTAGAGAGACCATTAGGGGAAAATGCCAAAAGCAAACATTCTGTCTTTTAAAAATTATTTAACAGAAGAACTTTATCTCTCGTTATTGCATGCTGGTGAAGTTTTCCAGTGTAGGTATTCCATTGTTAGAAGGCCTTGTGATGATTCTTTGTTAGGGCTGAAGATAATGCTAATTCCAGAGGACATACTTAAGTAACAAAGCCAAGGAGCTCGTGTCTCTCTTCAGAAATGAAGGATAAGGTTCTACTTTTTCAATCTTGATCAATAAAATGTTATGATAGAAACAAATGCAGTTCTGGCTAGGTTGCGCTAACAGAGTCCAGGGGTTTCCCAGGGCTTTGGAATGTTCGCTGTTAGAAGCTCAGGAGCTTGGATTCAACCCTGTCCCGGTTCTGGTGCATTGATATTGTTGACTAATGATTGTGTTGCGGGGGAGCCAATCCCTTGTTTTCTTTATATGGTAGATGTCACACCAGTTAGTTATTTACTCTTAGAATTTATGAAGCTCTAATTGTAATGGAAGCTCCAGAACTGACCTGCTTATAACTTCAGTAATTAATTTACCGTTGCGTATTTTCAATAATCAGACAACACTAGATACCTTGATGTACTAAAACATGTGCAGATCTTCCCCGATGTATGATGGGGTTACACCCCAATAAACCCATCTTAACTTGAAAATTTGGTTAAGTCAAAAATGCGTTTAATACATCTAACCTACCGAGCATCATAACTTAGCCTAGCCTGCCTTAAATGTGCTCAGAACAATTACATTGGCCTATAGTTGGGCAAAGTCATCTAACACAAAGTGTATTTTATGATAAAGTGTTGAATATCTCATGTAATTTATTGAATACTGTACTGAAGGTGAAAAATAGAATGATGTTATGGATACAGAATGGCTGTAAGTGTATCTGTGGCTGACTGGGAGGTGTGGCTCGCCGCCATTGCCCAACATCAGGAGAGAGGATCGTACTGCATATTACTAGCCCAGGGAAAGATCAAAACTCAAAATTCGAAGTACAGCTTCTACTGCCTGTCACTTTTGCACCATGGTAAAGTCAAAAAATCGTTAAGTTGAACTATCTTAAATTAGGACCAACTGTATAAAAATACTCTCAGATCAAAAGGAAGTTCCATTTTATTGTTCTCTATTTCTCTTGTGTGTCTTACCTCTTCAAATAGAGCAGGAGCTAAGGTTTATATTTTTCTTCCAGCCCTACAGTGATTAGAATAGTAAATGACATCTTATAGATTCAATTAATACATGATGTATTGTTTAGTTTTAATTATGTATTAGCAACATTTTAAACTGTGAGGTGTGCCCTTGTTCCTCTCTACTTCACAGGAATATTTCAAAGGCAAAATAAAATAATGCCACAAATGTGAAGACATTTAAATTAATGCCCCCTTAACTCCTGTCCCTGCATAATGTTAGTCCTTTGAAAAAAAGTGTTCTGTAGTCATGTATGTTGAAATGATACTGCCTAATACTACCTCTCTCTTCAAGCACGTTTTAAAAGCTCTGAATGAGCTTTATTTATTTTCTGCAATAAAGAAACCAGCTGCTATGGTCTGAATATTGATGTCCTTCTGCAAATTCATTTGTTGAAATCCTGATGCCCAATGTGATGGTATTGGGAGGTGGGGCCTTTGGGAGATGATTGGGTCATGAGGGTGGAGCCCTCATGAATGAGATTAATGCTGTTTTAAAAGGAGTCCCAGAGAGCTTCCTTGCCCCTTCTACCATGTGAGGCTACAAGGAGAAGTCTGCCACCCAGCTGGCATCCATCCCTGACTTCCAGCCTCCAGAAACGGTAAGAAATAAATTTCTGTTGTCCATAAGCCACTCAGTCTGTGGCATTTTGTCATAGGAGCCCGAATGGACTAAGACACCAGCTTAACTTTGTTGAACACTGTGTTTCACAGACTTGTTTGGGAATGGCAGAGTGCTATTTATCTGTAATAGACATTAACATCTCTTTGAATTAATGACCAGCAGAGCACACTTTGGGAAATGCTGAGTTAAAGTATGTTGTAAATCCAGGGGATTAGTGTTTACAGGAATTTAACAGTATTTGTTGAATGCCTCCTATACGTCAAATACCCTGGTAGGTGTTGGGATGCAAATTGAGATAAGGTGCCTGGAATTGAGGAGCTCACAGTCTTATGGAGAAAGCCAACATGTGAGGTGTAATTACAATGCAAAGGACTCATGATAGATAACACACACTTCCGTGTTTTGCCGCAGAGAGTCATCAGCTGGCAAGGCTCACTCGGCAGCCAAGTAAAGTGCTCAGCAGCCTCACATAGTGTGCCAGTCATTTTCCATTCTGCCCTCCTCCTGCTTGGCTGTGTATCACAGGAGATTACATTTCCCAGAAGCCTTGACACTTGGCATCTAGGTAGGTTCAGCCAGCGGGAGGCACTTTTGCAAGACAGGAGGCAGAGAGAAGCCAGTGTATTTCTCCCTCTCTAGCTCCTCCTTGGGTGATATCTCTGGAAGCAGTTGTCTCTTCTGGAAAGCCCTGCCCTTCATGGTCCCAGCTCCTGTCAGGAAGCCAGCGTCACGAGGATACCCTAGTTACACATCTCAGTTCTTCTAGTCATTGGTAACACCATCTTCTCCCAGTATCACTCCAGTCTAATGGATGAGAACAGTTGCCAATTTCTGGGTCACCTCTTTAACTCTTGTTTGGCTTTTTAGCTCTTCCATCATGTGTGTAACCAATTTCCTGTGTTAAATTAACTTCTCTGCATTTGAAATACCTAGGATGGTTTCTGCTTCCCTGGATAAAATGTAATACATAATTCAAATTCCTACTTCAGCCAAGTGGTGGATTATGTCATACCATGAACTTTTGTGAGTTTTGGTGAATAGACAAAAATCACAAGCGTTTAATCTAGGAATACCCAGAATCCATTAAAGTGTGAACAAAATGCTGTAGGAGCACAGGAGAGGGAGTGACCTGTCTGGAGGGATCTGCGAAGGCTTCATAGCAGAGGTGCTAATTAAACCAGGTCTGAAGAATGAGCAGAAGACCCTGGGCCTTGGGGCAGAGGGTATGTCAAGTTCTCAAAGCCAAGGAGTTGTAAAAAGATCTGATGTGAGTTCGGGGAATGGCAAAATACTATAAGGTATGAGGCGAGGGTGACGTGACACACGATAAAATGGGGAGGACATAGGAATCAGGTTGTGAAGGGCTCTGTTTATAGTCCATACTCAGGATTCTATACTTAATTAAACTAGAGCTTTTGAGTGGTTATAGGTAAAATTGACTTACAAACCATATAACCTAGTAACAATGAGGAGTAAAGATTGATTTGGGGAGCAACCAAAACCAGGAAAGGTAGTGAGAGGCCTGTTATACCTGTCTCAGCCAGAGATGGTGAGAAAATCATTGGAACTGTGGGAATAAAGAGAAAAGGAGTTTGAAGACATTTCTGAGGTAGAGGCACACCAGTCTTACTGCTCCTATTTTTAGAAGAATAGATGAGTAAATGAATGAATAGCTCAGTAATTTTATGTATCTGTTTATATAAGAAACCAGACATTTTCTTTTTTTTCTTCTAGTCCCTCAGAAAATTACAAACAAAACAAAACAAGGAAATATGACTTAAATTACAGCAGCTCTGTTTTTGATTATAGAGTGAGACATTTTAAAAAGTAATAAGTAATGTTGTTACCATGGTGTGTAGCTATAACTTACTGTACAATTTTACCATGTGGATATCTCTGATTTTAGAATTGTTAGCATATTCGTCTGTGTGAAAGTGAGAGCGCCTGACTGCTCAGCACACCCGGGGGCTTCTCAGAGGAGCATTTGGATGACAGCTCAAGTAGCTGTCAGACTCATTGAACTTCACTGGCTTCTCACAAGCAGACATTTTCTTTTTCTCTCCCTAAAAGTGCAGGAAATAATGTGTGTAAATATGTAAACAATAAGTAGATGTAAGATTGAATTTATACATCTTATTTTCATGAAAAATTTTGACATTTTTAGTTATACTTTTATTTATAAAGAAATGAATGTTGTTATCAACATGTTTATAGTTGGAAATTGCTGTTACCTGTAGTAAATGCATCTTTTAGTTTGGAAACCTAGTAGAGTGCTGTCATAGTGTGTGTCAGTCATGTTACAGCTGCATATTAAGGGAAAGCAAGAAGGGAAACTAGTTATCCTCTGATTATTATTGATGAGTTAGTGTTATGTCCCATGAGCCAACTGCATTGAAGGCCATGAATCACAAAATGTACTTGTGTCACCCCAGTGTAATTTATGGTTCCCATATGTTTGTCACATCAAATTTTTGAGAAAAAGTAATGCGCCTTTGAGCTCTAAACTAGTATGATTCTGTGGTTAAATCTAATCCTCTTTTGATATAGTGCTCCTTGGTGAGAGTCACTATATGAGGCATAACGTTCTTAGCTGCTTCCATTTATCTCTACCACTAAGCTCCTGCATCTACAAAAACACACACATGCCTCTAAAATTGTCTTATGTTGAGATTACCCAGATTGTCCTCTCAGCAATCTACTAACATTCCTCCCATTTCGTAGCAGATTGCAGTTGATGATGTTGGGTGGGATGAGCACACACAGGAAGTACTGGCTTCCCTACAGGACCTTGGCATTCCAACATACATGTGGCTGGAAAGGGGGAACATAGGTAAAGGATCAAAGTCGGAATAGCTTTTTCTCAGTCCTGGCTACCGTTGGCTCCCCGTAACAATCTAAGCTCCCATATCATTTCTCTTCCCGTACTATGTGTGTACAGTTGTCTTGGATGCAAATATAAGAGTCTCCTTGTTCTCTTCATGTCTAGAAGGGAACTACAATGGACTCAGTATTTTCTACAATTTGGTGTATGGTGCATCATTTCTGTTACTGTTTGCTTATTTTTCTCATTTGGGGTTGCATTACCTAGTCTAAATGGAAAATTGTAATCCTTAGGTATTAAGGAAATTCCTTTATAATCTCTTTAGTCACTTCTGAGTAAGTAAGAAATAATTCTCCTAATAGTATTCCGAAGAAGAACATAAATTTCAACTTTAAGAGAAGTTGCCCCAGTGCTTACAAGGCTTGAAAGTGTTGACATACTAGATGCAACTACATTAAGAAAAATGTACTGTACAGTGGTACTTTTTTTCCAGTCATTTATTCAACAAATGATTTTTAAGTGCCTGCTATGTGTCAGCTTCTGTTCTAGGCAATGGAGATACAATGCTGCTCGGAAAGGTATAGTTCTTGTCTGCCTAGAATTTTAGTAAGAGAAACGAACGTTGATCAAATACTCCCCAAGATGAATGTAAAATTACAAACGTGATAAATGTTAGGAAGAAGAGGTGCATCCTGGGCAATTGTGATCTAGGTAGGGGATGCTAAGGAAGGCTTTCCTGAGGACATCAGGTTTGAGTGGAGACCTGAAGTTGGGGGGGTACAGGGTAGGGGAGAGCATCCCAGGGAGGGAACAGCAGGGACAGAGCACTCAGAGTGAGCGAGCAGGTTGCCTTTGAGGCGAACTAGAGCAGAAAGCATGAGGGAGGATGAGTAGACTAGGCTGGGGAGGCAGGCAGAAGCCAGAGGGATTAGTGTTAAGGATTTGGTTAGGAGACTTGAGAAGTTTGAAGCCAATGAAGAGATGAAGAGGTGCTGCTTGTCCCTGTACCTGCTGACACGAAAAGTTTGTTCATTTAAGGCAGGTTGTTGAAGAGTTAAGTTGAGAGGTAGTTGGCTGGAAGGCACCTGGATTCTTTCACTTATACCAGTCCTTTTGAGGTAGAGGTAATGATTATTATATTTGAAAAGATAAAAAGTCAGTGTGAACTTTCAATATATTGTTTGAATGGGTAAGTTAAATAACACTGATATCTAGGTATTTGGTTACGGGGTGCAACTCTTAAAATTTTGCACCCCGTACTTTTCTTTTACAGAGTTTTGCACACTTGTGATTACTTAATTTTGCAGTTATATGTATAATGGCTTTCTTCTCTTATTGGTATATCACCCTCAGGGCAGAGGACTCCTCTGTTGTATTCACCATGCTATTCCCAGAGCCTAGCAAAGGGCCTGGGAAAGAATAGGCAATAATAATTTTCTCTCTGCCTGATATTGATAATATGGTCTCTTTGGAAAGCTATTATATGTGTGTTTTCAATCCAGTTCAATTTTGCAGCTGTTGATTAAAGTTATATTTTGCAAAATGGTAGATGTTAGGCCTGGTGTTGAATACTGACTTGAATATGAGAGTGTCTGCCTTCAAGAGGCTCAGACTCTAGGATGAGGAATTGTATAGACAAGTGGGATGCAAGTGCTAAGAGGGTTCAGAGAGATGTTATTTGGTTGATGTCCTCAAGATCTCGTGAGATATATGTACTGAGTAGGCTGTGGAACAGGTCAGCTTCTGCCAGCCTTACCCAAACTCCTTAGCCTTTCACATGAGTCTTCAGCATTGCCCAATGAAAAAAACAAAAAGGGCCAAGCATGGGTATACCAGGAGTTTGGGATGTTTTGCTACTGATCAAATTCCTTTGTGAAATGCTTTTCCATTTGTTCGGGGTTAGACTAGGTAGCCACATAATCATTGAATTGCAACCTTCTCTCCTACCCTGCTTTACAGAATTGACTCTGTCTTTATTTCCTTATATTCCCAACCCTCCCAGTACCCCACTAAGATGAAAGTCCCACCAGACTGTTCTTCACTTGGTTAGGTCTTGCTGCCCACTCCTTAGAGATCTACACAGTGAGGCTCTGGGAAATGTCAGAGTCAAAGAGAGATCTCAAAAATGGCATGAAAATGCAATCAACGTGACCTGGCAACTGATTGCGTTTGGTGAGAGTGAGCTCTCTGTGTTCACATCGGTGTCCCTCCTTGAATGAGGCTGCCGTTATGAAGAGTGGGATGTCTGAAGGAGGCGTGGTTGTGAGGCAAGATGATGAGTTCAGTTCTGGACAGTTTGTGGTTCAGGTTCTGGTTGGACTTCAAGGTGGAAGGTCAAGTGGGCAGCTGGAAACATGGGCAAAGAGCTCATGAGAAAGATCAGGGTTAAATATATAGGTTTATAAAAATAGTGCCTTTGAAAACCCTCATGTAAGAGAGTATTACTTCATTTGTTCTTAAAAAGACATAGCTTTAAGTCCTGACATTTTCTTTTACTATTTGGCTCTCATGGTTGGAGTGCAAGCTCCTAGCTATGTCTAACTTGACCTTCAGCTCTAAGCCTCTCCTTGGATAGCGCCAACTGCCTAATAGCCACTTGACTGGTGGACCAGGATTACAGAGAAGTTTGCACTTTGTAGGAACAGATTTTATTTTTCTGGAATAGATTGCAAGAAAAATCAAGGTAGGAAAAGAAATCATTCTGCATGATGTTCACTAACACAAAGGTACCTTGTGGAAAGAAGATTCTAGAAATGACCATGTAGTGAAAAAGCAGAGGTGTGAAGGATGAATATTTTAACCTGTCTGTCTCTCTCTGTTTTTTTCTGGTCTCCTGCTTAAAGATGGCATTCTATTTTGATCACCTAGGGAAAGAAAGTGAGTTCGTTTATCTCATCCACCCACTGGTGGCTATCCTGATTATAGCCTCCTGGTAGGCACTATTTAAAATTCAATTTGGCTGCCTCTGCCCTTGGTGCTCAGTAGGTTTCATTAAATTACACAGCAGTGAGCTTTTCTTCTCTGTGTGGCACCTTTTTATGTACATTTGACTTCAGTGTAATTTCAGACACTTGTGCATTGTGTGGAGTGGTTTTACCGTAATAATCTTGCAGTCCAGTTAGAGCAGATCTGGAAATCTGAATCTGATGAGATTTTAAGATGGTGGAAAATATCGGACGAAGGAAATATTTTTATTTCTCTGTACTCTCCCTATTTAGCTTGTTAGGCTTCTAAATTGTGGCAGATTGTTTTTGTAACATTACTTACAGCATCAGCTTAGGATAACAACAGTTTTTCCCACATGGGATGCTTCAGAGTTTTACATGCAATCAGATCCTAGAAAAAACCATTTCTGTAAGACTGTAAGTAAAATGAAGTGTTAGTACTTTTTTCCTGTATTAGCAAATCTTCAAGTACTGCCTTTGTTCACGTGTTCACATTATTCTGCGGCCGCATGTTGTCATGTAAAGCAGGTGAACACAGGATCTGGACAGACATGGCTGAATTCTGCCACTGGTCTGCCTCATGGCCCCGGGCAAGTTACTGATGCTCCGCCTCAGTTCCTTCACCTAATACTACTAGTAATACTAACTCATTGGGTTTTCATGCAGTTTAAATATATGTAAGCCATGTAATCTCGGGCCTGGTACAGTAAATTGCCAATAAATGGTGACTATTACTCGTAGTTCATTTGGCTTCAAATACAGTTAGTACCCCTCATTCTTTACTCAAATATTTATTGGATCTTCCTCTGTGCTAAGCAACATTATAGATATTGGGGGTAAAGTAGTGAATAGAAGCCGACTAAGAAAGAACCGTAGGGAAAGAACCATAAATAAAGAACTTCATTGGGTTATACTTTCGTCTACTTTTAGTGTGCTCTTGCTCCCCATGGCATTCCCCCAACCAATTTTTGAACTAGTAATATTCTTATCTGAAGGTGACTTATTATCAGGACCTAGTAAAAGCATTTTGTTACTAGCTGTATGTGACCTCCACAGATCATAGTTTGAGATGCAATATAGGTGTACATAGATATAGATATATATACAATATCTGTATAGATACTCTCAAAGTCTAGACAAGTGAGTTTCTTTAGCATATGGCCCCATGTTGTGGGTTTTCTCTGTAATGATGGTATTTTTTTTAAAAACATATCATCTGTAGGTTCTGTGAGGTCCTTTCCTTAAACCTTCCATCTCTCCCCCAATACACTCCCATGTATTTGTAGCCTAATTACTCCTTGTCCATATTTTAACCCTTTTGAATAACCACAAAGACCAATTGAGAGTCAATTCAACTTCCAAAGGACTCAACTTGGAGAGAGCTCCAAGTCAACTAAGATCAGCTATTTTTAATACAGCGTTTTATAAGGCACCAAACACTTTTGTACACATTTTCTCCTTTAATCTTAAGATCCTGCTGCAGCTCTGTGCTTGAAACTGTGGGAGGTGCTATGGGAAATGAAAGAAGTAAATATAATCCAGGGCTGTGACCTCGAGGAGTTTACAAATTCATGGCTTTGGTCACTAGACTCTTTCCCTCTGAAAGAGGTCATTGTTATTCTACCCACAGCAAGCTGCAGAATTGTGTTATATAGGTCAATCATTATTTTATCTTCACAAAATGAACCATGCCAGTGATGTTTGCAGGTGTATGCTGAAGTGATATTCTCTAAGATTAGAGCTCAATTCAGGGGTTTTGGAGCTTTCATTTCTGATCCTCTGGGGAATTGAACAAAATAAAAAGAAAGTAATATCTTTGATGGTTGTGTCTAATTCTTTAAAAACTGTACCAAATATATTGTAGGAGACAGATAAAAAGTACTTTGAAATTGAAGATAGAGCAAGGATAGAAGAATGTGCTGTAAAGGTGTGAATTATTTTGATATTAGAGGCTGAATCCCATAGAATGATGATAAATTTTACTGTCTTGAATATCTTATGAGATAGTTAACGTAATGTGTAACTATGTCTAATTGGAACATGCTACTACAACGGTCATGATTTCTGTGTGACCATTTAAGATGCCGCCTGACATTCAATATTGTTCTCACTGAGTGTCATGGTATACTCTCACATTTGTTTCAAAGGGCTCAGAAGACCTGTGCTAGACCTGTGCCGTCACTGGCCTCCACTGCCTTCCTGCACGCCTGACTCCCTCCTGTCCATCTGCAGGTTGCTTCCAGAGTAAGCTTCTTGGCTGTGATCATGGCCCTTCATGCTCTTAGTACCTCGCTTGCTCCCTTTAGGATGAGGATCTTCCACAGTGTGCCCCCAGGCTTCATTTGTCACACTATCATCCACTGACATCCTTTCTGCGCGTTCCATTTTGGCCAAACTGAATTTTATGATGTTTCTTGTGCACTCTCTGCATAGTCCCACTCTGGAGCCTTTGCTGACACTGTTCCCTTCACCTTTTTCTTCTCCTTTTCACAGGCCTAAATTCTTGTCTTTCAAGGCCACGTCTGAATGTTGACTTCTCCATAAAGTCTTCTCTGATTACACAGCTTGAAGGAATGCTGCCTTTTTTGAGTTTCCTTAGAACTTGTTCAACATTTTTCTTTGCTGGGGGGACACCAAGGGGAAGCACTATCTACCATGTGTGATTGTCCGCCCCCTGCTGTAATCTCTCAGCACACTCCGTACTTACCACAATTTTCACTTTCGCTTGACTGATGATTTGCTTAAAATGATTCTGGAAATTATTAAATCCAGGTATTTGATTTGATTGCTGACCTGAGCATGATCCTAATCTGGGGTCTATGATGTGCTTGGCCTGTGTTCTCCATGTAACACTAAATTCCCCCCGTTTCTTTTGGCTAGGCCACTCCTTGTGTCCAGGACTGTCACCCTCATAGTAAAATACACATTCTGTGGAATTTTCTGTTTTGGATGCCAATAGCCCTATGTTTAAAAGAAAGATATTTTTAAATGTAAATCTTTCTCATCAAGTTAATTTCAAAAGATGATCTTATTTTAACCATTTTAGTTACATTCAAACTGCAGTGAAAACAGCAGTGAAATAGTCATCAATTGAAGATGTTACTGTGAGACAGCTCACAGCTATTACTTCGTGTTGGTTTAGTGATTTTTGTCAGAGGTCTTTAGCAGGGTGCTTTGGCCCTGTCACTCCATGATGATTGATTCAGCCATTTACTGTAGAAAAAAACTAACTTGGTTGCTCCTCTCCTGAAAAGGAGAAAGAGAATTGTCAGTGATATGGGTTGAGACTGAGAAACCTTCTCTTCAGTTCAGTCTTTGTGGATGGAGAGCATGTCTTTTCTGGCAAACTGCCGGGACATCCTGGCTTCTGTGTTCCCAAACATTTCTATTTCAAAATATTAGCAAATCTGGCATCAATATTGGGGTTATTGGAAGGAGACCCATAAGTCATCAATTAATGTGGATACCATGAGGTTCGTTAGGGCCGCCACAGCAGACTACCCCTGGTGGGTGATCATGATTCAGCTCGGGGGGGGGGTGCGTGGAACCTGGCACTTTTGAGATAAGTGGAGCACTTGAGTGTGTGTGCATTGACTTTCATTCCCTTCACTTGTACTTGGAAGCACTTGTGCTCCTTTCCGAAATGCTAACCTTTCCACATTTATAAAATGATTTCCCAAAACTGCGAACTACAGTTGGCCCTCGAGTGTTGGCTACTTCCGTTCTGCTTGGAGGAGCTCTGCCTTGTTCCTCAGTGTGGAGCACGGAGGAGAGAAGGGGAAGGTGCTTCGGAAGACCAAGAGGATCAGCCAAGCTGGATGTATTTGTTCAATTTAGCAATGTGTCCTTTTTAACTGTCATGTGGAATTTTTGCTCAAGTTCTAAAGGTCAGTTTAGCACTTAAGTATTTTTCTTATATAAATGTTATCATTGTTTTCCTGTTTTGTTTTTTCTTTAGCCTATTAACTCCATGAGGATAATGAATATGTCAGTCAATTATTAGAGTTTCTCACATTTTAGCACACAGTAGGTCTCAACAAATAGCCATTGAATGAATGATTGAATGAATTATATTCTGTTAGGAGGTAAGAACATTAGATTGATAATGTTCACACCTCTCATGCAGGACTGGTGACATAATTTGTGTGGCTCAGTGCTAAATGAAAATGCAGAGGGGCCAGCCCAGTGGTGCAGCAGTTAAGTTCGCATGTTCCATTTCTGCGGGCCAGGGTTCACCGATTCAGATCCCGAGTGCAGACCTACACACTGCCCATCAAACCACGCTGTGGCAGGTGTTCCACATATAAAGTAGAGAAAGATGGACATGGATGTTCGCTCAGGGCCAGTCTTCCTCAGCACAAAAGAGGAGGATTGGTGGCAGATGTTAGCTCAGGGCTAATCTTCCTCAAAAAAAAAAAGAGAAAGAGAAAGAAAATGCAGAGCCCCTTATTCAAACATTATTAAGACTTTCAAGATGGTGCCAGTGGAGTATTGAGACCAGGTGTGGCTCTATGCAGTTGTACAGGTCACACGTCATGAGGCCACCCTGCTCTAATGAGGAGGAAAGAAGCCAGAGGTTTGAATGCCCATCCTTCTTGCTTTTGCTTGTGAATTAAACATATTTTATTCTTTTGTTTCTCGTTAATAGCGTGAATGCTTTGCTTCTTGGATTCCTAATGAAATAGGGAGAACAAGTACTTAATAGTAGTACCCGTCACCCCGCAAATTTGAACTAATGCTGAATTCACCGTCTTTGAAGTCAGGCTGTGCCAGTGTTCTTAGCATAAAATTTAGCACAGTAAACTCCAGCAACCTGAGCAATCTGTTCTCATCCACAGCGCTAGTATTTTACTGACGCTAACTGTGTTGCACTAGTAAATCATTTTGACCCAAATCTAGTCTGTTTGAACTCTGGTAAAATGATTATAAATTAAAGCAGTGAAAAATGAGCTAATTTCCTCTTTAGCTTTGGAGACATAGGAACAAGTTCAAAATGGGACTGCCAAAGACTCACTGGTCCCAGGAAGAGGTGAGAGAAACCCTTATGTTTCAGAAATCCCCTGGGGTAGGTTTAGTTTACAAGAGAAATTGAATTGTAATAAAGCAGAAGGAAGAGATATCTCCTCCAGGGCCACTTGCACGGTACATAAACCAGAATGGAAAGTAAATGTTGGCTCCTCCGCGGTCTCCACAGATTTCGAAGTAAATTGGTGATTTCTAATCAGACTTGTCAGCGTAGATTATCCTTCAGCTGCTGAAAGTAAATCTGAAGATCAGGAGCAGCCTGCAGTCTGCACCCGGGCTGCCCCACGGCTAGTAGTGAGCCGCGAGGAGAAACTGCACATCCCAGGTACAGGGAACTGGACCCCGCGGAGGATGGTGCCTCGCCACTTCAGAGCCATCCCTGTGTCCTCTTACCTCGGGACTTTGAACTTTCCGAATGTCACGTTGCTACCAGGGTCCTTTGCTCCTCCTTGTCCTTTAGTTGACTGCCTTCATGGCGTATCACTTTTTACCAAAAACTAGTCCTTCTGGAATTAAAATGAAGCTAAAAATAAGTCTGGCCATTTGTGCTTCTTGATCCCTGGACATAAAGATTTAGTAGTGAAAGAGGAAGATGTTGTGACTAAAGTGATAAATTATGATGATCTGTGGATTTTCATTATATTAGTTCTTAAGTTATATAGATAATGAAATGCTAGTAGACTGAGAAAATGTGTTTAAAAGAATCATTACTGAATTGTATGTTAAAGTGTGAGATGTAAGGAAGTGTACTAGCAGCTTCTGAAATGATTGTCCTGTGGACATTAGCTGGATCACAAACCAGGGTTTATTAACACATTATCTTTCTGCCTTCACATCTATGCTCTGTGCTCTGCTCCTCCCGGGAAAGGTAATATAGCTCTGGTCACCCATGTATTTGGTCATGATTGTGTTTTCATTTGGTGAGGCAGCGGGGAGGAGAGAATAGAATGAAAACTTGTTAGACTCAGCTCCTTTCCTAATAAAGGTAGGAACCACATCTTAAGTCCTCCCCACACACTTCCAGCCTCTTGTAAAGCAGTCTCATTTTGCAAGGACCTGTTTGTCATCTTCGAACTACCTACTGATGCTGGACCTTGCTCTGCAGTGTACTGGGAGGACAAGATTTAAGCACACAAAAATTGATGAATAATCTAAATGTGAAATATGATCTATTATATACATTCTGTAGGCTGAACACTTTTATTTGTAATCTCTACCACATTTCGGTAAGGGAAGGTTGGCCCTATTTTACAGATGAGAAAGCTGAGGGTTAGAGAGGTCAAGCACATGGTGAAGCTAGTGACGAGCTGTAATTCAAACAGGGATCAGGTAAGTCCCAAACTGTTTCTCTTCTCACTATAATAACATGCTCCTTTCCTCTCTATGACGCAGATGAATTGTAGTAAAGCTGGACATTTTCTTTCAAGAGACAAGTCAGTTTTCTCTGGAATGATCATAGAAAGTGCCGTAGACCCATTTGTAGGTTTTGAACTAAGCCTGGAAACATCTATGGTTTGAATAATTAGGAAATAGACGAAAAATATTTCTGGCTTTTAAAAAAAATATTTTATATGTATTTACTAAAAAATTTCAAGAAGATTAACTATTAGCTAACTCATAAATATTCATATTAGAAAGAATTTACTAGATGCAAGATTATTTCCAATACTTTCTCGTGGGGCAAAGTAGAACAAAGATACACTGTCATTTAAAGATTTGTTGAGTATTTTGTAAGAAGTTATATTATGTAAAACAAGAGCTTATAAAGTTCTGACCTTCAAGCCCAGGAATTTTCTACTCATGAGTGGTTGCTTTTCCTTAGATGTAGACATTCATTCTATTTTTATTGTAATCTATTTTGATGATCATTGGCCCCTTAAAATGGTATTCTTTGGGGGCTGGCCAGGTGGTGTAGTGGTTACGTTTTGTGCTCTGCTTCAGTGGCCCAGAGTTCACAGGTTCACATCCTGGGTGTGGACCTAGCACCCGCTTATTAAGCCACGCTGTGGTGGCATCCTACATAAAATACAGGAAGATGGGCACAGATGTTCGCTCAGTGACAATCTTGCTCAAGCAAAAAGAGGAAGATTGGCAACCGGTGTTAGTGCAGGGCCAATCTTCCTCACACACACAAAAAATTGTCTGTTTTTATTAAGATCTTCTAAGTATTTCTTAATTCCAGAACAAACTCTATGTGGGAAATTCTTTTTTCAAAACATACATACGAAAGATGCTTTCCTTTTGAAGGCTAAGACCTATTGATATATACTCATGTTTAAATTGTAAAATAATCTACTCCAGGAATTAATTTGTTTCATCTGTTCTTTTTTTTCCTCCTTAATAGATAGAGGAGTATTTAAGCAAGAGCAAATCTTTATTCTCTATTTTCACAGGAGAAAATCTCTATTAAATTTGTTTTGTACCCCAAATGTTTTTGTATTTAGAATTGTATACTGTACATTTTTAGAAATCTTAAAGAACAATAGCCATGGCTTTGGTTAGATAAAAATAGTATGCATGCAATACATTTAGTTTCAACCCTGGTTCTTTTTTCTTTATGGGAGTATAAGCTGGGAAGTCTGCCATTATTAGACATTAGATTGTGTACCTCGCCTTTAACTTCAATACCATACTTCATTACTTTCTTGTGAATTCTGATCCCCTTGCCTGTGGCTTTATGACCTAGTGGCTCAAACATCACGTGGCTGTGGCTGACTTAGAGGAGGAGAAGGTAATGGTCACCAACTGAAGTCTCCTAATCCTCTTACTTAGGAGAATGATAGCTTTTTCCACCAGTTTTTGATGGCTCAGCTGCATAACCTCGCAAGGTAAAGGTTGGCTATTTGTGCAATAGCTGAGGCTTAAAGTGAAAGGTGATGATCAAAACCGACAGAGGACAGAAAGGTCAGGAAGACAGAAAGAGTGAAGGAGATGTGGGGAAGCTGAAACATTATAGAAATGAATAGAAGGAAGACAAGTGGCCAAGCTTACCTTGGGTTGAAATTTGGACTGTGACGTGTGTGCCTTTTTAAAAGTTATAAAGCTTTCACTTCTTAAAGAGAAGTTTTTGAGTGACAGGAGGTACACATATGTATAATATCGTTTAATGACCATAGGACTTGAACCTCTAAATTAGGACTTTTATTTCATACATTCATAGAAGGTCCACGTCTGGGCCCAGCATTGGTGCAGGTGTGTCCATATCTGGAACGAGGTCTCAGACTTTCATCTGATCCCCAGTGGGGACTGAGACACACACACACAGTTTAAAAAAACGACAAACCACTACTACAACTCTGAGCCCTAGATGAGTAACTCTTTAGATTGTTCTGTGTCTTAAATGTTTTATTTTACATTTGATAGTATTCAATTTTAGGTGACTTTCAAGTATTTCTATGAAACTTACTAGTTTGCTGTCTGATTGTTACTTATGTAGAGCACAAATACTATTCTAGGAATTCCTTGTTCTGTGGTATATTGTAGTTGTCCAGCTCACGTCTTTTTCCCCTGATTTAATGATTACATTTATGATCTTTTCCATATGTGGTCAAAAACACTGGCTCTTCAGCCTGATTTGTGGTATGAGGCATCTCTTGAGAGTTCCTAAAAAGAATAAGCTTGGCTAAAATTTGGACTACACGAAATGGTTAGTTTTTGTTGTTGTTTATACATTCATTCCAATGGCTATATGGTTGTACTAATGGGAATGAAGGATTCTTGTTTACTGAGTCTGATTGGATGAGGAGATAAAGAATGTAAACAATGGGTGAAAGAAATTATAGGGTTCTCTCTACTTTGAACATTCCTCTTCAAGAGATAGCCTCATTTATTTTAAGCTATTTCCTTAAGCACTTAAAAGAAAACAGCAACAGCAACACCACACACACACACACACACACACACACACTGTTACCAGATTGACAGTTGATATTACTTAAAATGAAACCATCTGACATCTGCCATGGCTTTAATCATGATTAAGCCCTTGTTGTCCGCAAATGCTAATTGTGTGGCTATTTCCTTGCTTAGCTTTTTGATTATCATTCTATCATTTAAGGTTCCACCCCCCCACCTCCTGTTTTCTTGCCGTTGTTTTTTATGAACCCCGCTGGATAGTTTAAAATTATATAAATCTTCTCAGGGATGAAGCAAGATTTCCATTATCTCGATTTTGTGAGTTTGTGGTTTGGAATATAAAGGAAATCATTGAGGGAAGTACGAGTTTCCCTTGCTTCAAGTCACCAGAGCCTTCCAAGAACATGTGAGGAACTGGAAAGGCGAAATGAAGAAAGATTTTCTTGTGTTGATTGCTGATCGATCCTGATATAACTTTGGCTTCCTGTGTTCCTGTGATCAGTTCCTGAAGAAGAGTTGGCAAACACAGCAACATGGGAGTTTGGTTAAAGGGAGCTTTGGAGTCAGCACGCCTTTGGGTTTTAATCCTTTCTCTCTACTGTTTAAACTTGTGAGCTTAACTTTAAGGCTGTTTTGAGGCACTTGGACTTTAACTTGATGTGATGGGGAGACATTGAAGGGTGGAAGCAGTGCAAAGTTATTGTGGTTTTGTGGTTTAGGTAGACTACCTTCTGTAGAATAGATTTATAAAGAGGTGAGATGTAGGGCAGAGGATCATTAGGAGACTCATGTCCCATCTGGTGAGAAGGAGTGAGGGTGTAAACTAAAGCAGCAGTTGAAGTGGGGAAGAGGACTTGGGGTTTCAATCTATTTTGGAGGCGAAATCATCAGGACCTGGTATTGGGAATGTGTCTGTGGTTGTGTCACCAATTAAAACAGAGTTCGGGGATAAAGGTGTACTGAGGGATATCAATGATTTCAATTTTGAACACTATTGAACTTGCAGCAGGGCTGTCTCGCAACCAGTTGGATACGTGGTGGTCACGTTTGAAGGAGATCGTGGCAAGACATAAATTTTATACTTGTCATTCTATGGTGATGGTAAAGCTATGAGAGTGAGTGAGATAATTAAGAAAGCATGTAGAAGTCAGTAGACCACTAAGCATAATATATGCTGAATAAGATATGCCTTGTAAGACTTACTAACATGACATTACGAGTCCAGGAAAGGTTAAGATAAAAAATATTTTTTAGAGAGTGGACGGGATGAAGAGAAGTTTAAAGACAGCATATGTGATGGGCCTTTGAGGATGAGGAGAATTTTAATAACGGAATAAAATTAAAATATTAATATAATTAATATAAAATATTAAAGATATCATCCAGGAAAAGAGAGAAGAATCTGCAAAGGTGGGAAATTGTGGGGTGTGTTTGCGAAACTACACACAGTGTAATTTTGCTGGAGTGAGGAATACAAAAGGAGTAAAGAAAGATTAGGCTTGAAAAGCTAAATTGGAACCAGAAGCTGCACATGTGGTTTTTCATTATGCCATTGTTCTCCTTCTATATAGATATTTCACAGGCTTCTAGATTTTTAAGGGAAAAGGCACATGATAGTTTACTCATCTCTCATCATTCTAAGTCATCCCTTCTAGACAGCCAGAGCCACCCTGTGCTTGAACAGGTGCTTAAGACTTCTGGAAATTGTTTCATCCATTTGACAACCTTTCCAATTGTTAGCATTTTCATTTTTTTGTTATTTAAGGTTATGCTTTCTTTCCTGTAACTTCTGTTGTTTCTACTTGGACCCTCTGTATATACAAGAAGATTAAGGTGTTAATTTATTCATAATACTCTTTAGTAATAATATTTCAGTCAGTTTTGAATCCACCTTACTGTCCTGCCATCCAATTTACATTTTTTCATTTTGACCATAAAGAACATTAACGTTGTCAAATACCTTGCAGAAATCAAGACACATTATGCCTGTAACATTTTCTTAGCTTCTCAAAACTAACAATGAGGAGAATTTAATACAGTTTATTCTTAGTGATATAGCACTGCTTCCTGGTAATCTTTCCCTTGAGTAAATCTTTTAGACCACTTGGTTAATAATTAAATCTGCAATTTTGGGGGGGGGTTTCAATATAAAATTATTGATCTGTGGTTCCAAAAAGTAAAATTTCAAAGTCATTTTCCCTTTTGAAAATGAGAGCAATAGTTTGAAGGGTTCTAAGACCTGGTCATCTAGACTGTTTATGCTTGCTGATATCCTTGTGATCACTTCGTTGCTAATAGGTCCCTTACATTTATAAACTCTTAAGTCACCATGTTTAACGATTATTCAAATATGTTTGCAAAGACATTTGTAGATAAACATTGCATAGTTTAGAAACCAAGCATCATTCCAATGTTTAGAGTTTTCATCCTTCCATCCATCATCTGTCTATTCATCCAGCAATATTTCCTTTCTTTATATTTACTCTACGCTAGGCACTGAGCAAAGTGCTAAAAATATATAAGGGCTAAAGGTACAAAACAGACATGATCTTTGCTCTCATGTATCTTACTCTACTGGGGTTTTCAATTTTCAAGCAGTAATGAAAATCAGCATGGAAAATGGTTTCAAGCACCAGTGAAAATACTTAACTGCTCAGGTTGAGGAAGGATGATTGAGGAGAATGGATGAGGGTTCACCATATAACTGCCTCTGTTTGTTGACTCCTCTATTGTTCCTCGATCTCCAGAACAGAGGTCACTGGATAAGTTAACTTAGATTCTGGTCTGCTATTGGGCAGCAAGTCAAGAGTCCTTCCCTGAAGGCCGTGTTAGCCTCTGACTAAACTGGACAGGACCAACATTGGTGGTGGTTGGTGGGGAGCCAGAGCCTGGAGTTTCTGAGATGGGCAGGAAGATGCTTGACTTATGGCATCAGGCAGAGGGAACGTGAAATACAAAATATGAAAACAATTTCAGAGTGCTTTCCAAATTTAATTTCTAGGATAAAATATTCTGTTTATAGAATAGAGAGAAAGCTGGCTAGTTGAGAAATGTAGCTTTCAGGAATGATTTGATTTGGGTTAGATTTTTGTATTCATATAGGCAGATATGTATGGTGTTTTGTTCTATTTGCATAGTCGTACATTTTTATCTAGGCTGAATTGAAATTGATAGGTAGAAGTGTCACCCACTAATTGCCCTGAGGATCTCAAGGCAGGTTTTGGAAGCATTTAACTGTTTCTCCAAATTGTTGTGTTTTTTAAAAAAATTTTTTCTTATGTTACAAGATGCAATCACCAATGGCCCTGAACCAGCCCCAGCCCCAGTGCAAGACCAGTGCCCATACAGATGAGCCAGCTGAGCCTGCACAAGTGAATGCCCACCTCTCCCTTTTGAATATTCATCCACTGTTGGAAATAAAAAGCCCCTGCTGTCCGGTGCTCTGGGAGAGCCATGACTTTGGAAATGATTCTACATGGTCTCCTATTTGCTGCAAATAAACTCTACTTTGTGTGACAACTACTTCTGGGGGAAAGTCTGATTTTAACTCACCTGGAAGTGAACCCACTTTGGTTTGGTAACAGAAGCAACATTTTCAGAAGTGAGCAGGTCATTGTCCTGAGTAAACTGATGGAGTGTGATCTAAAGCACCATGCAAGCTCACCCAACGTTCATAGACTACAAAAGGGTGTTTCTCCTGCTTAAGTTTATGTTGTATATTCTATTCTGGGTTTTTGGATCTGCTATTTCAGCTTTGTATTGCTTTCTTTTAACATTTCATAAGAGGCAGTATTTCCCATTCTCTGTTGTTATAAAAACTATGAAAATACGTGCCATCCATTTAAAGAAACAAGTGGATGTCCAGAATTTTTCTCTACCCAACACTAGTTTCATGTATAAAATGTATTATGTTTCGGCGTTTATGGTGTTTAGCAGTTGCAAAAAAATAAATAGTTCTCTAAGGCCATTTATTCTCGCTCTTTCCATAGTGGGAATGGATAGAGAAAAGTTATATTAATGAAGCATTCTCATGACTCTACAACAGAGACTGACAAACATTTTCTTGTAAAGAGCCAGATGGTTAAGTATTTTTGGTTTATGGGCCATAAGTTTTCTGTTAAAACTACTCAACTCCATTTTTGGGATGGGAAAGCAGCCATAAACAATTAGTAAATGAATTGGAGTAGCTGTGTTCCAATAAAACTTTATGTATAAAGACAGGCAGGATAGAAGCTCTGCTCTGTTGTTGCTGAGCCCTGCTCTAGAACAGGAGTTGGAAAACTATGGCCCTTGGGCCAAATCTGGCCTGAGGCATGTTTTTGTATGGCCCTAGAACTAAGAAGTTTTTGAAGAGTTGCTAAAAAAAGAAAAGAAAGAGAAGGAGGAGGGGGATGGAGAGAGGAGGAGGAGAAGAAGGAGAAGAAGTGACAGAGACTTTCTGTGGTCCGCAAAGCCTAAAATATTTACTGTTTGGACTTTTATGGAAAATATCCATCGGCTCTTGCTCTAAAAGATCAATTACTTCTTCCTTGATAATTTCAAGTTATGCATTTGATTTTGTGCTCATTTTCTATTTTCCTGTGGTTAAAGTCTCAGTGATATGGAGCAAGAAAGCTTATTCGTCTGATAAAATGTAGACTTAAAGTTTTGATAATATGTTGGATATCAGAAAAAATAGTACTGTTGGTTTTCTTTGGTCACTTCATTCTTTTAAAATTTAAGATTTTGCAGGAAATTTTTAAAATGTGAATTATTCTGTTTTCTTGAAAATGTTAAGTGAAAATATAAGGCACAATTATGTATTCCTCTTTAATTCTGTGCCTGAAATTTTGAGTCTTCTGACCTTTATTTGGGACAGAGCATGCTCTATCAATGCCAAGACATTAAAATAATTGAAATATTCTTTGATTTTAGCCAAAAAAATAATACTAGTTAACATTTATTCAGTACTTACTATGTGAAAGGCCCCAGACAAAGTACTTAACATACATTTTCTTACGGGATTCTGGGAGATAGGTGTGATTATAAACCCCAGTTTTAAGGCTGAAGTGATCAATGCGGAAAGAAGTTAAGTAACTTTGTCCAAGGTAACACAGCCACTTAATGGCAGAAATTGGATTTGAACCCAGGTTTTGGACAACTTCCCCAAGTAAAGGTCACTTTCAATTTTCCTTCAATGCCCTTTAAAGTGAGCTCTTACCCTTTCTTACTTCATCAATCTCATAAACTTTCGTGAGTCATGCTGCAAAACATAACATATATGGTGAGTCATTGAGATACCATTTCTGCTTTCTAAGGATTTATTATCTCAAAATGATACTTGAAGTATATCAAGTAGAAAAATAAGTTGCCTTAACAGGAAATAAAGAAAAAGAAGGTGCTAGAATGTTAGCAGTCAGATGTTCCTTTGTTCCTCTCTACAGCTAAATACAATTTCAACCCTCTTAAAGAGGGGGTGAGTGCTTCCATTTGAAGACTTCCTCCTTCCTTTTCTTTCTAGTCTTTCCAACAGGATAAAATCATGCATTGACACTTTGAACTTGAGAGACATACACTTGCTATAAAAAGTACTTACAGTTTCTCAAGTTCCCAGAAGCTCTTTCTGTGTTTGAGTTTGTGTTTCAGATGTATTTTTGGGTGTAATAGTTTAAAAATTGAGTTAAAATAGAAACAAAATGGGCTTGTGGCTTTTCTATTGATTTGGCTCTTTTTCACTTGGCAGCAAGCTTTCTCATCACCTTTGTTGCTCCCCACATGACTCCCATGAGCTGGTGTGGGTCTGGAATCCCCGCATGCAGTGGGCTGGGACTCATTTGGCCTGGAAGCCCCAGTGTAGGTGGCAGAGGCAGTGAGTCAACACGACTGGAATTTGCTCACTTCAGAGTGATAATTCTCATGCAAATAGTTCTCAGATTTTCAACAGAAGGGCTTGTCAGCCTCATACTTTTGAATTGACTCTGCCAGGAATTTACAGAGTTTTACTAGATTACACAGAGTGTTCTTTTATAATACTCCAATGTTCATTCAGAAATAACCCAATTAATGCAGCCTGAAAAAACCCCCACCATTCCCACCCAGATCCCTTTCAAACTACCAGTCACCTCCTGACTCTGATTCTTTGGTCCTTTCCTCCTCATTTGGTGGCTTGTTTTCTGCTCTGTGATGATTGTGCCAGCTTCCCATCTTATTTTAACAACTATGCAAATATAAAAACCACAATACCAAAATTATAGTTGGAGCTTCATTTTGCACTATTTAAGAACTGTATTGTCATATGTAATTTGCAGTAAACTTGAACTCAAAATGAAATTAAAAAACCTCTTTTTTTGACCATAAGGTTTAGAAGTGATGCTTTCTTTGACATAAATTGGATTATTTTCTTAAGAGAATATTTTATCCCTCTGTGATGGGATGTAATTTACTTTCATTGCTCCCCCTCTATTTTTCCTTCCTGGCTTTATCTTCCCTCTGGATAGGGGATGAGCTGACGACAAGCTTATTTCAGGACAGTTCGCTTTTTATTCTAAGCAAATGGTATCTTTAAACAGCATTGATCATTCTGGTCTGTGAAGTGTTCTCAGAGCATTGGAATGTGGAAGAAGTGTTTATGTCTTGGGATTGCCACTCACCCGGAGTGGTTCCTCTGTGAGAATACAATCTTTAATTTATTGCCCTTTATATTTATTTTACTTATTATTGAAGGATGCTAGCTATACAATATCAAGATATAATGAGGTATCTAGGCAGATTGTGCAGAACATTGCCCCATCAGCATTTTTTCATTTTGTCATTTAGAATTAGTATACTGCCCCAAATTCCAGATGAGAGTTGTTCAATGGCAGAATATGGAAGTGGTATTCTTAACCCTTTAAAATCAAAGGCTTTATATTTAAATAAGTAAATTTAATCTTTTATCAGTGTTTCTATTTCCTAAGGTCCAAAATCAGTTGACTTGCTCATGGTTAGCTGCGTTCAACTTGTATGTTTCTCAGAGGCAACCAAAATAGTGTAATGTCACAGAACGATTTTATGGAAGTCTCATTTGGTGTCACCGTAATTCTTTTTGATATACAGTTCACCTGTAGGTGGGGTAGTTACAGGTGATGTATTACAAGCAGAATGGAGGACCATTATTTAGTGGTTTTGAGTTTTGTCCTGCGCGGGCTACTTACTGCAGTTTAGAAATATGAAGATGCACACATACTTGTTGCTCTGGCTCAGTCTGGATAACACAGTCTAGATGGATTGCGTATAAATAGATATTTAATATTCACTTTTTCCTTTACTGCCTTCATTGGAAGGAATCCAAAGAGGTCACCTCATTTACTCCTGGAGGTAGACTTTACCATTTTTATCCAACACTCCTCATTAAGCCCTCTATATTTACAATGGTGTGCTAGGTGCTATATTCAGAGTATACTAAATAGAGTTTATCCTTGGCCTTGGTAATTTGTCTGCTGATTTGGCTAAACCTGTGCTATATTTCTTTAAAAAAAAAAAAACTCTCCAGAGGGAAGCAGCCCAGGATTTCCTGGATTTAATGACTCTGGATGGCAGGAAGCCTTCCAATGCAATGATAACACAGCCCACATCAGTCACTGAGTGCTCGCCATGGGCCGGCAGGGCACTAGGAGACCGATGTCCATATTACACAGTTTTGGTTGGCTTTGAGGCCTAGACAACAAATGTCTGTTCTGTACTCGACAGCCCTGAGGGATAGTGTCTAGTAGCCTCATTTTACAGGGGAAGAAGCAGAGGCTCTGAGAAGTAAAGGAACATGCCATTCTTTATTCTTAATTTTGTTTCTAATCCCCTGAGTTAGCTGTTAGACTTTACGACCTGATATTGTGGCTATAATCTGTTACCCTGGCAGGAATAATAAAATATAGAGACATGACAATGGACTAATAAAGCCTGATGAGGAGCAACAACCTCCAATCACCTTAAGAAATGCTGCTCCCAGGAAAGTAGAAATGATGTTCCAAGTCCCACATCCCTCCTTCTCTTCTCTGTTTTGTTCTTATTAGCCAAGAAGGCATTAAAATAGGCAACGATGCTGCTCTTGAGGATGCCTCTATACTGCTGACTTGTAAGCTTTTACCTTCTAGGAATATTTTTGGTCCCTTGTCTCATTATCCAACACCTATATTGAACTGTATAAGTCATTTATCAACCCACCGGACTCATTTATTCTAGTCACTTAGGAATACGTGTGCTTTTTTCTTGTGCACAGGCATATCTTTCTGTATTTTGTTTCTGTCATCAGCAGATTTAGTCACTTTAGGGAGAATGGAATAGCACAGAAGGGGTTTTCTTATTTGATCCATCCTTCTACTTTTTTTGCTTTTTATATGATCTTTATAATTTAAAGTTATTGGAATTTCAGCTCCCTCTTATTTTTATTTCATCCTGATTTTTATTTTTAATATTTAGCCTGGCATTTAAAAAAGTCCTTTTTTGTCATTGTTGCTTTGCTGGGTAGTTCAGAGACGCTGCGTGTGTGTGTATGTATTTCTAGTATTGTCCTGTGCCCTTTATGGCTCATTTAGTGAGGAATTAAAAAAATTATTATTACTCCTACTGCATTCATTACCAGCTAACAGTCATCAGCTTTCTGCATAAAATATTTTTTCTTTGAATACCCTCCATTTCCCCTCTGTGAGGAATTTATTCTCCCCTTGGTGCGTGGGGACAAATTATATTCATAATAGCCATTAATGATAATGGGAAGAGTGTGTAAATCTTTGATGCCTTTAAAACTGAATGGTGCCCAGGTGGGTCTTTTTCTCTATCTTGCCTTTCCAGATTTTGTTTGGCAGCATGCACCATGGGTTGTTTAAAGTGGCTTTCCTCATATTTTCTTCTTTATTGTATGCACATGATGTGTATACACCCACACGTGTGCGTGTGCACACACACACGCACGCATTCACAGGTGTGGGCTTAGAAAATTGAGATAAATGAAATAAGCTAAGTTCTAACATGTGATTTTGTTCTCATCGAGAGCCTGACTCTATGTCTGAGTTCTGGGTCTCTCCTCTGTGCTTCCGTCACCCCCTGGACTCCTGGCATGGCACTTCTCTCACGCTGGGTGAGGATTGCTCTTTATTTGGTGGGATCCCCGTGAGGGCAGGAATGGACTTGATTAGTCCTCCTCTACATCTAGTGCCATGCATGCCACATGTGGATGCTCATTAAGATTTCACTACATAAAAGAATGAATGAGTGCGTGAACCAGAAAGTGAAGTGTCTGCCAACTTGACCTTGGCGATATTCTAATGCTAAAATAAATATCATGTGACTTATTGGAGAAATATTTCTTCTTATGTCTAATACATGAGATATAGTATAGGGAGGTGAAAAGAATATGGAATTTGAAGTTAGAAGATTTGGACCTCATCTTGCTAATCACTGCCTGTGTGAGTTTTAGGAAATTTTCTTCAAGCCTTTCTCTTCAGTTTTCTCATCTGTAACAGAGGGAGTAATTCCTATCTTAGAGGGCTTTGGTGAGAATTGAATGGTGTCACGTATTGACTTTGATTCAACCAGTATTTACAGAGTATTCCCTCAGTGCTGGGCCCTGTGCTAAGTTCTGAGGATAAATAAAACTCCATCCTTCTTATCCTGAAATTCATAGACTGTGAAAAAAGTTCTTCTCAGAGTCTAAAGTGCACCAGAGTCAAGGCGATCTTGCTAGCACTGTCAATTCTGATGCTGTAAGTTTAGGGAGCATCTGAGATCCCCAGGAGATGTCAATGCTGCAGGTCTATGGACCACATCTTGACTAATAAGGTTTTAGGAAGAGGTTGGCAAGCAAGTATTAATGCAGGTGGTAAGTGCTGCTGTCCTGCCATTCTAAAAGTACGAGAGAGCATAAAGAGAGCAATCAGCTAGTGCTGGGCAGCAGGAAGAAGGCAGGCAAAGCTCCGTAGAAGTGGGTCATGTGAGTCCTGAAGAGCTGAGTCAATTTACCAGGCAGAAAAGTAGGAAAGGCCTTAGGTCAAAGGCAACAACATGGATGTGGACCTGGGCCGGCTCCAGCATGGAGAGTTAGGAAAGCATGGGAAGAGGAAAGATGACAAGAGAGGAGGCTAGAGGGCTCACCTGGGGCCAGTCGGTGAAGGGACGGTCCTGTATGCCAAACTAAGCCTTTAGGCTCAACGCTGCAGTCAACACGGAGTCATGAGGTTTAGCAGAGCCATTACATGATACTTGTAAAACTGCTTTGAAAATAGGCAAATGCTATAGCGTGTTAGGTAGTTTCCATAACTTAAGGTAGATTATGCTGGAATATTCCCAGGTAGTAAATGAAAAGAATAAAACTGTAGATGAGAGGCGGGTTTAGGTTTCCATGGGCTTTGGAGACAAACAGCAGGAATTGAATTCTGGCCTCCCTAGAAGGATTTTACTGTCTAGCTTTATAGCCTTGAGAAAATCTGTTTACTTTCTGAATCTCAGTTTTCTCATCTACAGAGCAGAGGTATTAAATACTATCTCATAGGATGATTGTGAAGATGAATCATTTAATTCATTGAGATGCCATTTTTTGGCAAAGCATGCAGTTTGGTGCCAACAGGAGGTGCTTGCTAACTTATGACTATTAATAATGTTGATTTGAGCTCTTATAGACTCTTGCCTAGGAAATAACTTAGTGAATTTGGACAGTTGCCATGCTGATGGATTACTGAGGGCCTTTTCTCCTGTGTGCCATTCTGGTTCCTTCGCAGACTGGAAGCTCAGGTGGTCTTGTGGGTGGCAGAGAGCACTGGATGTCGCTTTCGATAATCCTGTGAGAGAATTTAGATGATGTTGAGTAAAGAGTGGGAAGGATTTTCTTAAATGTTTAAAAATAAAGAAATCAAAGAAATGTTTTCTCTTTAGGGAAGAGAAGCTGGAGGACTGCCCTAGTAACGGCCCAGGGATTTATTCCATGGAACATATTGACTGTGTTTGAGAAGGTTTTCCTGACTCAACTGGATCTAGATTAGCTGGTGTCTCTGGGTTCCTCAGCAGGCAGTGGCCATCTGCAACACAGGACTCATCTATTTTGCCTCCTCTACTAGACTTTGAGCTTCTTATGTCAGAGATACTCATCTTCCTCATCTTTGTTTTCCCACTGCCTGGAGCAGGGACACAAAGTTGGCTTTCAAGAAATGCTTTCATCTTCATGATTATTCTGAGACATATTACCCTCCCTAAAAAGGAATGACACCAGAGGAGGTGGGGCTTAAGGAGCTCTGGGGATCTGCAGTGTCATCTTCAATCAGTCCAATGCTGATTCTGTGCCCTATTTTGGATATTGTTTTTGAGATCCAACTGCCCCTCTTGAACCCTATCTGCATCTACATCTTGTTTCCTGTTCATTAGGCCAATTACAGTAGAATAAAGACCTTGTCTCCTCCATAACTCGCATTTCCAGAAACCAGATGCTGTCTCTGAATCCCAGCCTGGGGAGTGGAGCCAGTGGGCCTCTACGGTGGGTGTTGGATGTGGCCGTCCTGGGAGGACATTACCACCTGTCCCTGGAGGAGAGGCACTGGGTGCTCCCTTGGCCTTCAACCTGAGATCTCCTTTGCCTCTTAACTGTCTCTGAGACTTCCAGCACCTGCCTGTTATCATCTCCTTGGATGCTGTGTTTGGTCTGATAGACGGGGTCTCATCTCTGGACTGGTGCAGAACCTGTCTCTGAGCACCTCGCCAACAGGGAGCCCTGGTTCCAAGGTCTGCCCCTCCTAGTCTGTTTTGTCCAGTTAAACTTGAGTGGACCAAGACCAAAGGCATGATTACATTAAATGAACAGGAATTTCATGGAATGGAATGTTTCATAGAATGTTCTTCATTTCCAATAAGGATCTTTAAAAGGTCAACTTTGCTTAAATATATGCAAAGAGGGTGGCATTTAGAGATTAGAAAACATCATTTAAGAAAATGAGAGATTCTTCCCTTCCTAAAATAGGGCATCCTGCCGAGGATTGGGGAAAGCGTTAGGTAGATCAAGGCTTTCTACTCTCTGTAGTATTTCTACTAACCAAAGTTGTTGTCAGATATTTCTTGACTTTATTTCATATGCCACCATACAACTTAAGCCAAACTTGTGTCAGACCTATTTTTGTGAATAAATTTATTGTGGCTCTTTTTATGGCATCATCATCCTGCCTTCTAGTAAACAGAGGAAGTAAGTGACTTTGAAGCATGTGCTACCTGCGAAAATAAAATATTTCAGCATTATGAGAGAATGTTGAATGATGAAAACAAATAAGAGCATTATGTAGGTGAGAGATAACTTGCATCCATGCATTGTTAAAGTGCTTTTGAACTTTCTTTTGGATGGTGGAGAAAGGGAAATTAACATTTCTTTAGTATCTTGTATCTGGTCACTGCATGGGCATTATCTCATTCAATCTTTACAACCTCCAATGAGGCAGGAATTATTATCCCTATTTTTCCAATAATGAAATGAAGGTTAAGTAACTTGTTCAAGGCCCTACAGCTCATCTACAAAGCCTGTGGTTTGTTCACTCTCTATAAGACCAGTATTTTAATATTCACAATAGTATCTTTTTTTTTTTTGAGGAAGATTAGCCCTGAGCTAACATCTGCAGCCAATCCTCCTCTTTTTTTTTTGCTGAGGAGGACTGGCCCTGAGCTAAGGTCCATGCCCATCTTCCTCTACTTTATATGTGGGACGCCTACCACAGCATGGCTTGACAAGCAGTACTTAGGTCTGTACCCGCGATCTGAACCAGCGAACCCTGGGCCGCTGAAGCAGAATGTGCAAACCTAAGTGCTACACCACCGGGCCGGCCCCAGTATTCACAATAGTATCTTGATTAACTTGACCATGTGGTAGGAAGATTTTGCTCTTGTTAATTGAAATTTCTAACTAATTGAAAGCCATGAAAATACTCTATTTCTCACCTTTGTTAAAAATCTTTCAGAATTATATTGGTGTCTTTTGCTGTCCTTGTAAGTATATTATACATAATTTAGTACTTACAGTTTTTGTTACTGAAAATCTTGCATTTCCTAACATTTATTATTGTGAACACCACTTTCTCTAAACTGATGTTTAAAAAGCTCGCTGAAGCTCAGTGCTAAGTTAGTCTTAGCCACTCATTTCATAGATGAGGAAATATGGACCCAGAGGAATTAAGAGGCTTTGCTCAGGGTCACAGTGCTTCTTTTTAGAGGTAAAATATGTGCATGTAATTACAGAACTCTCTTCTGAATATAATATATGCCTGAAAGTAGCTATCGCATGAGTCCTGATAACAACTTATTTTCTTTCTTCTTTTTACAGCGGAATTAAAAAAAAATGGTTTGCTTAACAGAGAGCTCTGCTTTTCAAAGTTTTACTGTATTTAGAAATTACCCTGACTTATATGATTCTGCCAAATATGACAGACAGACAAGGGTGAGAACAGAAAGGGAATATAACACTTCAGGGTTCTGATTCTAAATGGATTTAACATAGTCTTATTTGTCAGTTTCCTGGAGAGGAGTGAAATAGCTGATGTTGTATTGTGATACTTAAGTTTAGAGATTTGGAGTCAAAGGCTCACTTTCTGCTGTGCATAAGTTTCCATTTCTGATCATGGAGCAAAGATGTTTATTTGCCTCACATCTGGATTTAGCTATTGACCAGAAAACTAAATTCCCTCTGAACAAGTCCTCTCCTCTCTTGGACTCCAGGATCCATAGCATATTACATTTAACGTATTAAGCACTGTGCTGGGTATATGAGGGATGCAAAGATTCACATGCCATACTGTCAAAGAATTTACGACCTTCCAGCATTCAACCAAGTATAGATTAAACTATAATGAAAAAATTGCCACAGTAGAGGCATATGTGGGATGTTCAGGGGAAAGGACAATTCCACCCACGGCATTAGGAAGCAGGTGTGAGTGGAGGGGAGGGCTGCCTGTCTGTCGGAGAAGAGGGTCATAGAGTTGTCAGTAGTTGAATCAGTTGATTGGGATTCAGTAGATAGGGAAGAGAGGAAGAAAGTAACACTTCAAAGGCACAGAGATGTGGAAGAGCACGGCCCATTTGGGTGATAATTCTAGCTTGATGTGACTGAAGAGGTGTGGAGAGATGCAGTAGGCAATGACTAAAAGGAAAGACTGAGAGCAGATGGCGGAGGATCTTGAATGCCGTGCTAAGCTGTTCAGAACATTCGGTAGGCTACTGGGAGCTATTGAAGTATCTGAGATGGGCAATGATATGTCCTAACATGCATTTTAGTAAAATAATGATCTTGATTTAGTAAGAAAATTACTCTACTTTAGTGACTGAAGAATGTATAAAAAAACAAAAGAGTAAAGAAAGGAGATGATTAGAAGACAAATGGTGAAGGCCTTTACAAGTGGAGTGCAGAAAGGATGGAGAAATTCGGAAAGATTTGAGACCTACTTCTGTATAGAAGCTACAAAACTAAGTGACTGATTATGGGAGAGGCAGAGGTCAAAATCGACTGAATAATCAGTGATGATATTGGTAACTGAGAAAACACAAGGGAAAGAGAAGAGAATGGTATAGAATGCAAGCTAAGGAGCAACTTGGGAAAGTAGGTGATTGTATCAGTTAGTTTTTGCTATGTATCAAACCACCAGCAAATTTCCCGGTGAAACCACAACCATGTATTAATTATGCTCTTGAGTGTATGTGTCAGAGGGGTGGTTCACAGGTCTGGGCTGGCCTGTCTCACCTGCTGTCACTCATGGGTGTGCAGTCTGCAGACAGATTGGCTAGGGGCTGCCTGGTCTAGGATGGCCCTGGCTGGGATGGCTCTCATCTATCTGTTTCTCATCCTCCAGCAGGTTAGCTCAAGCTTGTTTTCATGACAGCAGGGCTGGATTCCATGGCATGTAGAGTCTTTTTTTTTTTTAAAGAGTGGCTGTCACTGCTTTTTTTCTCCCGAAAGCCCCAGTACATAGTTGTATATTCTAGTTGTAAGTCCTTCTAGTTCTTGCATGTGAGCCACCGCCACAGCATGGCTACTGACAGATGAGTGGTGCGGTTCCATGCCCAGGAACTGAACCTGGGCTGCCGAAGTGAAGTGTGCTAACTTTAACCACTAGGCCATCAGGCTAGCTCTGTATGGCCTTTTGACATCTAGTCTTCATACTGGCATAATATCAGTTCCGCTGCATTCTTTTGGCCAAAGCCAGTCACAAAGCCAGTCCAACTTCAAGGGGTCAAGCTGCAAATTTTCATTTCAAGGAGTATAAGTATAGGGAGGGGTGAAGAATGGAGGTATTATTTGAATCAATAAGGCTATTATTTTAATCAGTCTACCACAGTGATTCATAATTATTAGGTGATTATAAAAATAATTTAAAAATTGTGTCCCATTAATTCTGCTTCCCAATGAAAATTAAAATGAATGATTTTCTAATGTAAACATAAAAGTGTTGATATTTGTTTAAATTTGTCTCATTTTGTTGACATTATAGGAATATTCTTCTGGTTTTCCTTCACTTAGTTCTTGCTGCTTTACATTTCTGCATTTAATTCCGTTCAAAAACATTGATGATGTTTTCCTCTTTTATTTAAAATTACCCACAGAAAAATAATAGTTAAGTAGACAGCCAAGCCCGCAAGTGTCAACCCCCTCTTATCATCACCTCCAAAAAAGCAACATTAAATAAAAGGACTTGAATAAATGAGTAACTGTGCCCTCATTGTCTCTGGGAGCCCTTCATTTCACATTCTTCGGAACTGCATGGGCTGCTCTGTAAGATGCCACGGTTGGCAAGGTGTGCTTTGTCTCTATAATTCTTCTGTATCATTCTTGTTAATGATGTTTTGCTAGCCCCATGCAGAGCCTTTGAATAACTTTCCCAGAAAGGACCACCCACAGTGAAAATATTAAGCCTATCCAGTGGACTTGAATGTATCCCTTATGAAGTGGAATCTCTATGTAAAATAGACACCTGGGAAGCAATTATTATTAATTACAGGCCCTTTTATCACAGCTTTTGATCCTCTGCATGCACCAATACTCACTACTGCTGTCCATGTTGATGACAGTGGTAGAGCCCAACAATGGCTTTGATGCCGTTAAGAACAAAGGGGTTTTAAAAAAAATACTCAGTTTAACAATTACTGTCACAATCATAGTCTTTGAACATGGTCGTGTGTGTTCCTCTCAGTTAATGGATTCTCCTTATATTAATGTTGGCCCCTACCTCTGCTTCAAGGGCACATGTGTAAGCTGGTCTGTTGACATTGCGGTTAGGTTGCCCAGGTGTACAATTTATTTTGATCAAAAACCCTTGTGAATGAGCTAATTGCATCCAGTTTCTGACCCATGAAGGGAATGATAGCTGGCACAGGGGTACTGGTTTTTGAAATTTTATGTTCCCATGAATTTTTTCCGATGTTTGAATATTGCACTTGTCCAATGAAAAGCACAGGCCAACTGTATTTCCCTTATGCACACATAATTAAGAGAGTTAGCCAAGATATTCTGAATCACTATTAAGTGGAAACTTTTAGGTACAGAGGGCTACATTTATATTAGTAACTGAAAATTTAAAAGTATAAAAATGTTACTTTTTATATGTCTTAAGCACATTATTCAGTGTGTCACAACTTGACTTCAAGGAATGGAGGGAGGGATAGGCAGGAATGAAAAAGGAGATGCTGGAAATAAAAACTAGATTTCCCTTTAGAAAAAAAAAATCAAAGAAAACCTAACTAAATGGAGAGATATAATGTGTCCTTGCATTGGCAGAGTCAATTTTGTTAAGATGTCAGTTCTCCCCCAATTGATATGTAGATTCACTGGATTCCTAATCAACATTCCAGCTGGACTTTTTGTAGGTATTGACAAGTGATTCAAAGATTTCAGTGGGAAGGTAATGGAACTAGAAAAGCTAAAACAATTTGGAAAAGGAAGAGCAAAGTTGGCAGACTCACACTATATGATTTCAAGCTTTACTGGAAAGCTGCATTAGTCAAGGCAATATGGTGTTGGTGTGAGGATAGATACATAGACCAATGGAATAGACTAGAGAGCCCAGAAGCAGACCCATATATATATATGTGCAAGAGAAAGTGACAACAGATAGGGTAAAAGGTCAATGATAGGTGAAGTGGGTAAGTGGTCTATAGGTGTTCTTTGTACTATTCGTTTTCTTGCAAATTTTCTATGTGTTTGACATTTTTTGAGATTTACAAGAATTCTGCTTTCTTAGTAGAAAACTCTTAACACACTTTAAGAAAATATCCAAGAATCAAATAATTCAGTTTGGGAACATTTCTCTGAAATAAGCAATTAAATTTCCCTCTGTAAATGCTTTTCAAGAATGTAAAGCCTGTTAACATAATAAGCACATGTAAACTGAAATTTATCTTATTCATAAAACCATAATAAATAGACTCAGAGCTAGTTAATAGCTTTATAATTGTGGCTGGAAATACGTATTACTGCATTCCTTTTTTTTTTTTAATTTTTATTTTTTTCGGATGTACATCATATTTCAAATTCTGGATACATTACATCATGTTCACCACCCGAACACTAATTATAGTGCATCCCCTCACATGTGACCCTAATCACCCCTTTTGCCCTCCCCCCTCCCCCCTTCCCCAATGGTAACCACCAGTCCAATCCTCAGTGCTATGTGTTGTTGTTTTTTTTGTCGTTTTTATCTTCTACTTATGAGTGAGATGATATGGTATTTGACTTTCTCCCTCTGATTTATTTCACTCAGCAAAAGGAAACCATCAACAAAGCGAAAAGACAACCTAACAATTGGGAGAAGATATTTGCAAACCACATATCAGATAAGGGGTTAATATCCAAAATATGCAAAGAACTCATACAGCTCAACAACAAAAAACCCAACAATCCAATTAGAAAATGGGCAAAAGATCTGAACAGAGATTTCTCCAAAGAAGAAATACAAATGGCCAACAGACATATGAAAAGATGCTCAACATCATTAGCTATCAGGGAAATGCAAATCAAAACTACAATGAGGTATCACCTCACTCCGGTCAGAATGGCTGTAATTAACAAGACAGGAAACAACAAATGTTGGAGAGGGTGTGCAGAGAAGGGAACCCTTGTTCACTGCTGGTGGCAGTGCAAACTGGTGCAGCCACTATGGAAAGCAGTTTGGAGTATCCTCAGAAAATTAAGGATAGATCTACCATATGATCCAGCTATTCCACTGCTGGGTATTTATCCAAAGAACTTGAAAACACAAAGGCATAAAGATACTTGCACCCCTATGTTCGTTGCGGCATTATACACAATAGCCAAGACTTGGGAGCAACCTAGGTGCCCATCAAGGGACGAATGGATAAAGAAGATGCATTGCTTCTTATATTTATTTTTAAAAATGTTTAAAAATGGAATAAAACCACGTCAGTTATATAAATGTAATGACAAACCATATATCTGGAGGTATTATGATTGCGACAGACCACTGATAATACAGTATCTGGGGTAGGTGAATAGTGCTATCACTCCAATACAAATTCAAAACCATAAAAGTAATGGCTATTTTTTCTGCTAGGAAGTAAAGTTTTTTATTTTTAATGTCAGGTTTATTGAGGTATTATTTACTTGCCGTAAAATTCATCCTGCTTAGTTAACTGTTGTGTGAATTTTGACAAACGCGTACAATTGTGTATTCTCCACTACAGTCAAGATGCACAAAAGTTCCTGCAAGCCCTTTGTACTCAACCCCTCCACATTCCCTAGCCCCTGACAACCGGTGGTCTGTTTTCTGTGCCTATCATGTTGCCTTTGGAGAATGTTATGTAACTGAATCATATACTATGTAACCTTATTTTTTACAAAAACGACCTTAATGAGATAAAATTCACATGCCATACAATTTACCCATTTAAAGTGTACAATTCAGTGGTTTTTAGTATATTAACAAAGGGGTGCAACTATCATCACAATCAATTTTAGAACATTTTCATCACTCCAAAAAGAATCTCAATATCCAGTAGTAGTCACTCCCTGTCTCCCCACAACCTTCTCAGCCCTGGGGGACTGCTAATCTACTTTCTGTGCTAATGCAGCCTTTTGAGTCTGGCTTCTTTCACTTGGCATAACGCGTTTGAGATTCATCCATGTTGTTGCATGTAACAACACTTTATTTCCTTTTATTGCTGAGTAGTATACCATTGTATGGATGTATCACATTTTGGTATTATATGTGCCAGTTGAAGGACATTTGTTTTCTTTTACTTTCAGTTTTTAGTGATTATGAATAAAGCTGCAATAAACCTGTGCCTAAAAATTTTGTGTGAGCATAAGTTTTCTTTCTCTTGCGTAAATGACTAGGAATCAGATTGCTGGATTGTATGGTATATGTGTGCCTAACTTTATAAGCCAAACTGTTTTCCAAAGTGACAGTAGCATTTTGCATTCCTACCAGCAGTGTATAGGAGTTCCGGTGCTCTGCCTTCTTGTCAACAATTTGTATAGTCTGTCTTTCTAATTTTAGCTGTTCTTATGTGTGTGTAGTGATATCTAATTGTGGTTTTTGTGTTGTGTTTAATAAATCTTTGCTTAACCCAAGGTCACAAAGATTTCTTCCATGTTTTCTTCTAGAAGTTTAACTGTTTTAGATTTTATACTTAGGTCCATTTTTGTATATGGTGGAGGCCAAATTTTTTTTTTTCTATATGGACATACAGTTGTTCCAACATCATTTGTTGTAAAGACTCTTCTTCCTCCATTGAATTGCCTTTGCACTTTGGTGGAAAAATCAATTGACCATATATGCAATTTCAATCTACATTTTCCTAATGATCAGTGAGCATTATTTCATATGCCTATTTGCTATCTATGTCACTTCTTTGATGAAGCATCTCTTCAAAGTCTTTGTTCATTTTGTGATAGGTTCGTTTTAGTAGGATTAAGTTTTGAGAGTTTCTTATATATCCTGCATAGATGTCCTTTATCAGATAAGTGTTTTGCAAATATTTTCTCAGTCTGTGACCTGTCTTTTCATGTTCTTCTGAATTGTGTTTTTCAAAGAGCAGAAATTTTGACTTGGATGAAGTCTAATTTATCAATTTCTACCTGTATGGATTGTGCTTTTCGTGCTTTCAAGCTGGCTCCTTCATCCCTGTGACATACATTCGTCTTTTTTTCAAGCATTTCCTCATTTTCTGGTATAACAAGATGCCTCAAGTCTCACCTTATGCTTGCCCTGCCCACCATAGTCTCAGCCATTTCTCCAGACCAGCCCTCGTTTCTTTTACTGAGGCATGGGATTAGGCAAGCTGAATTTTGATAATTACTTTTTATCTCTTTCCTCCCCTAACACACACCATAGATTTATGAGTTATCCTGCTTAGTACTTTTGGGCATGAATTTTATTCTGAAGTTAACTATGACTTTTCCAACCAAGAAATAATAAGGCAAAAGGAAAGCTTGTCAGTGACTGTGAGTTGTCTTAAGACAAATCATAATGCGTCCATAGCTAATCTGCCTCAGTTGCTAACCGTGGGAGATGTGTTGTTATCCAAATAGTGGGAATATAATAGAAAGACACTAGTCCTTTCTATATTTTAAAAACACTCATATCGTCCTTTAACTTGAGATTTTGCTACTATATGTGGAATCTGTTGTTTTTCAAAGATTTTCTCCTCACGTTGTCGGAATATCAACAATCAAACCAACCATAGAGGAACACAGTCTCTGATTCCTAAATTTGCCCATTGATTTGTCATTGGGGAGAAATGTCTGCTTCAAATTCCCAATGTATATTCTATTATGAAATCTTTTGAAGTGGGTAATTTCCCAGGTAATGTTTCCGTAATATTTTGTTTAATTTAATTTAATTTAATGACCTGGATGTACTCTTTGGAAGCAGTCTTTCTTAATGCTTTGTTTCACCTAGCCCTTCTTATCTTGCCCTAGTAATTGTTTTATCTAAGACCTTTAAGTTTTGTTGATTTTCCAGGGGTAGGATGGAATGGGGTGAGGGTGGGTATGTATAGACCTGTTTTCTTCTGAAAAGAAAATAGTTAAGTTTGTGTCTAATGTACTGCATTACATAGCATTCCCCACTTGGGGGAATTTTGGCTTCACTTAACCTATTGCTTCTGATAATTGAAATAAGTAATTTATGTCAGAATGATGCTTCATTCTTAACAATGTTAGTAAACAAAGAAATGAATAAATATTGAAAAAAGAGCTAGGAAACATTAGGTGTGTTCTATGATTTGTAAAAAATTTATGATTTCAAAATTGGCTGAACCTTTCTACCCATGGCTTTGTTTCAGATTTAGCAGTATCCAACAGCAAGGCTTCATTTCTCAGTAGCTGGTCCTGGTCAGGCTTGCTGCAGTATCTCACTGTTTTGCAGAATGTTCAGGATATAGTGTCTGTGTTCACTGATTTAGTTAGTTGGATCATAGTAGGAATGAATTTAAGACCAGTTCCTTGGACAGACTCTCTATAAAGAAAAGTACCTGGCCACAAACCACACCCCCAATCTCAGCCATCAGCTTAGTAAATGCCTGTTATTGGTGGATTAAATGGCTCAGCAAAAGTAACAAGGTTAGAAGCCGGAGATTTGGTAGGAGGCCTCTATGGAAGTCAGGGAGCAGGAGGACAAAGGTGTGGAATAGGGAGTAAAAGTAGGGTTGGAAAGAGGACAAAACAAATTAGGTGGTACTTGGTGGTTGATTGGAAGTTGCAAGTGGGAAAGAGGGATGGAGTGGAGTGAAGAGTGACCCCAGGTTTCTGGTTCTGGTGCTTGGATCTCCCGCTGTATTTGGATGAGAAGGTATAGATCAGGGTAGCGGTTCTCAAACTTTAGTGTCCATCAAAATGAGCTAGAGATTTGTAAAACACGTATGATTTACTCTGGAGGTTCTAATTCGCTAGATTGGGTGGACCTAAGAATTTGCGTGTCTAACAAGTTCTCGGGTGATGCAATCTTGAGAACCACTGGATTATTGGTTCTCAGATTAAAATATATGTCAGAATCTGCTCAGGTGCTTTTTAAAAATGTAGATTTCTATGCCCTAAAACTAGTTAAGTTCCACTCTCTAGGGGTCAGCCCAGAAATCTACATTTTTAATGAAGACCGGAAATGACTTCTAATGTTGGTGAGTCCACAGGCCACATTTTAAGGATCACTGGTCTGGATGAAGGGCAATCTCTGGAGGCAGTCAGGCATGGATTTCCAACTGGGTCATCTGGCCTCAGTTTTCTTATTTGTAATCTCATCATGAGATTTCACAGTCTAACAGCTAATATTTACTGTAGACTTACTGTGGGCGAGGCACTCTCTAGTCACTTTACAATACATTATTTTATTAAAGGTTTGCCACACTTTCTAAAGTACATACTCTTATTATTCCCATTGTTCAGGTGATGGAACTGAGAGCGGTATCTTGCTCAAGATCCCAGAGCTACTACATAGATTTGTACCTCTCTCTGATCACACAACTCCAGCGTCACTTACTGCCTGCATGGTGTACAGTTCTCGAGGGTGTAAGAGTGGTGCAATTTAGGAACTGAGGGAATATGTATGGCTGGAGGGGTAGTGGCTAGTGAGGGGCCCGGTACCAAATAGGATCCCTTCTTTCTGTTGTTATTCTGTTTGATTTTTGACCAGTTACTTGTGGTTGCTTTTTATTCATTTTTAGTAATTTTGATTTATGAAAATTAAGTTGGGTCTTAATTTGCTTACTTATAATAGGTCTATTGGTGTTATTTATTAAATAATCCTTCAGATAATTAGTTAGATGAATAATGCAAACTTAGTAATGAAAGAATACTTGAAACTTTTTGCACTCTAACAATTTTTGACATGCAGGTCATTCTTTAGGACTTTTTTGCATTGACGGTTTCATTTTAGTATCATTCTTTTTACCATCTTCTTGTAATCTTCTTCATCCTTTGCATGTGAATTATTAATGTTAGTTTATTATTTTATAAGGAAAAGATCATTCTCGTTCAATAGGCTGAGAGGGTTTCTGTTCACTTTTGTTGTACTATTTTTGTGGGCAATAATTATCCCCCACTTATCACCCAATGAAGACACCAAGTGCCCTCCCAGAAGGATCACTTGGAACTCCTTAGATTCTTAAGGAAAAGCTTCATGAAGAAAAGCAGTACTTGTGTATCGTTAGATTCTCTCTTCTGTGTGGTCACCCTCCACTTATTAGCCTTCCGGTTTTTGGTTCCTCCTTTTAGATTTCACCACTTCATTTCTGTCATCAGCAAATCGCCAAAACAGCTTGAACTTTCATGAGCTGGAAAAGTGTCTAATAATCTAATTCCCTGCTCATGCATTCAGAGAAGTTTCTAGAACCAGGAAAGTTCATGTAGAGACAAAATGTGCTAGCCAACGCTGACTGCAGAATAAATTATTTCTCAGTGAGAGAACCAAAACAATTTTTCCCCCAATTTTACTTGTTTTTTTCCTCTCTTTTGGTAGTATCTTCACTTAATTCTTCAAGTTTTTAGGCAAAATGAACATTATTTCCTCTCATTTCCTTCTACTTTCCAATAGTGATAACCAAGTAGTCTAGTTCTCGCTGGAAATGATACCTCCCTTGCCACTGAAGTAAAAGTCTGGGGTAGTTTTCCAAGCTGTTGAAATACAAAAGAAATAATGCAGTGGAATTGGTAAAGAAAGCTGTAAATAAACTGTTTTTGTAGATCATAAGAATTTTTAAGAGTTTTTTGATATTATACAGATATGTTTGATGCATTTCATTGAGATATTGATTTTCTACTTTATGCTAATTGGCGTCGTACAATTTTAGAACTGAACACAATCAGTGCAACATCTTTATTTTAGGTTATAACCATAGTTTACTGCGACCCGAGGAGCATGTGACTAGGCATGGTTATGCCATAGCAAAGCTGGAACTAAAACTCACATTTCTTGACTCCCAAGCCAGCACCATTTGTACTTAGAATTTCTTGTAGATACTCTTTTCTCTGGGCTGGAGAGAGGAATTCAGTAAATATTTGTGTCTATAGGGACCAGATGTCACTAGTCTTATGTAGAGGAAAATAAGCGAGCTACCAAAGGCGGGGACTACAATTAAGTAAAAGAAACTTCAGAAAGAATCTCCTCAGGAGACCCCAGAGAAAGTCTTCCATTCATTAATAAACAGCTATTAGCTGAGTGTGTATTATGTACTGACACCATGGTAGACAGTGGCATAAAGAGGTGAAAGAGACACATATGTCTGTGCAAAAACAAAACCCAAAGTATATTGGGATAGAAAGTTCTAGGTTGATAGAACAAATATTGACAAAGATCAGCAAAGTGTAGGTAAGAACTAGTGCACTTTCCCTGCTAGAAATAAACTCTTCAAAAACAGGAGGTGTTGAATGGATAAACAAAATGTGGCATATATGTACAATGGAATATTTATCAGTCTTAAAGAGAAATGAAATTCTGATACATGCTACTACATGGATGAATCTTGAAAACATTATGCTAAGCCAGACATAGAAGGACAAATATTGTGTAATTCTACTTTTATGAGGTACCTGGAATAGATTTATAGAGATAGAAGGTAGAACACAGGTTGCCAGAGGCTGGGAGGAGGAGGGATGGGAAATTCTTATTCAGTGAGTATGGAGTTTCTGTTTGCGATGATGAAAAAGTTCTGGAAATGGACAGTGGTGATGGTTGTACAAGATTTTAGATGTACTTAATGCCACTGAATTGTACACATAAAAATGATTAAAATGGTGAATTTTATGTTAGGTATATTTTACCACACACATACACAAAAAGGTGGGGACATGTCTTATTCATCATTATTACCCATTCCCCAGCACTTAGCACATGACAGGCTCAAGTATTTTTTTAACTGAATTGAACCAGGTGCCAAAGAAGGAACTGAAGAGAAAGTTATGATATACATCATGTCAGGAGTTGCAGAGAACTGGGGATTCAGCTCAGGCAGGCGTGATGGATTCCCTCAGCGGGAAGAGTGCTTCCTGGAGGGTTGGCATCCTGACAGTGAATGGCTTGTTACACAATCAGGGCTGGAGCCTTCTTGGAAGGTCTAGGCTATTGCTTGGTGCAGAGGAAGCACAGTGGAGTGACGAGCCAAGAAGGAAAGACTTTCTGTAGTGTATGCATGTGTGTGTGTGTGTGTGCACATGCATGCGTGTGTCTGTGTGCGTGTGCGTTATAGCTGTGTTTTCCGAGGAAAGCATCTTGTATTAGTTTGGATACTTTCTGCTACCAGTTCATTCTTTCATTTCTTCCACGATATATATATATATACAGCTCAGTAAAATTTTACTATGTAAACAACGCAAAACTACCATCCAGGTGAAGATAGAGAATATTCCCAGCACCTTGGGAGGCCCCCCAATCCCTCTTTCCAGTCAGCCTTTCCCCTAGCTCCTATAGTAACTTGTTCCATGCAGTTTAAATGAGCATCTACTGTGTGTCAGACACCACTGTAGGCACTGGAGCAGATGCAAAGATGAATAAGGTGATCCCTCTCTCTAGCAGATCAGAGCTCAGAGATGGAAATAAACACGTGAATAAATAATGTGATAACTACTCCAATAGATGTATGTAGAAAGGGCTGTGAGAATAAAGGAAGATAATGCACATGAGCTGGAGGACAGTCATATGCCACAGAGCAACGTTTCAGTCAACAATGGACCACATGTATGACGGTGGTCCCATTAGATTAGCACCATATAGCCTGGGTGTGTAGTAGGCTATACCATATAGGTTTGTGTAAGTGCACTCTGTGATGTTCGCACAATGGCAATATAGCTTAACGACACACTTCTCATATCCATAATGATGCAACAGAACATATCCTGTTGTTAAGTGATGCAGGACTGTAGTTAGGAAGGCTGTGCATTAGAGGTGAGAGTTAAGTCTGACCTTGAAGGACACTAGGTAGGATGCGGAGAGGAGAGTTAGAAGATGAGTCCTCCAGGTAAGGAGAGCACCAGGAGTTAAGGATCAGAGAAAGGAGTAAATGTGGCAGTGGGTTAGGGAGGGTGTAAAATCCCGCAGGACCGCATAATTGTTTATAACGTTGCACAGGTAGGGGACAGCCTGTGGAGAGCCTTGAACACTGGGATGATGAAACATGCCTGCAGGATTTAATTTAATTTTTCTTTCTGTCTGAAGTTTTTCATAAAGAGCAAATGTGGAAGAATGGCAGAATTTGATCTGTATTCAAGCTGTGTCTTTACGGCCACCCAAACCAAACTCCCCTCAGTGTGGTTGTCCATGTGATCCATTTCCTCAGCAACAGCCCCGCTGGGGTGGGGTAACGGAGGGTGCTCCCCGGAACAATACTGGATTGTCCAGAGGCAGCTTACGTTCCCATGCTGGGAACCCTGATAGTTATTAACACAACCTGCTATGTTACAGGAGAAATAGACCTTTGCTAATCTTGTCAGGCTGACTCATCTTGTAGAGGAAATTATACATCTAGTATAATTGTTTCTTAGTGACAGTACTTGCCAAGCATTAGCCATTCCTATTTCATGTTAAACGTGTACTCAAAACTGCAATGTGTATTTTAGTTTCCCTCCTGGTTCGTATCTGTTCTGATGTTTAAGAGAAAAAAATTTGTAAATGCCTTTGTTGCTGCTCTTTGGTAAACTGTCTTTTATCCAAGTTAATAAGGAAAGAGGCAATCCCAAATTAGCTAAACAGAGGTTTGACAACTTAAAATCCTTGGAAAGGAGTATAATTTTATTATTTCCTCATGAAAACAATTTTTTCAACTTTAGGTAAGTACTGTCCAATGAAAGCCTATTTTACAGAAGGATCAACTATTTTGTAATTATGATATTAATTGCTAACCTCCAAAACTCCCACAATGGCTTGAAAATGTATTATATCGAGTAGATTACATATATTCCTGATGATCTTATTTCTCATCCAAAACTCCTTTCTGCTGGATTAGGGCAGAGATAAATCTCCCCTCCTCTTGACAAATTTACATAAATTTCAGGATGCAAATTATTGAGAAATACAATAGTATTTCTAATAATGTATGTATTGTGTCCTGGGTAAGTACAGCACTTAAAAGCAGATATTTTATAAACAAGTACCATGTTTTTATAAACAACTTTCTAATAAGACAGTAATTTTTTATATTGTTTCTGGTCAATTTAAATTAAGAATCCAAAAATAGTACCTAGAATTAATTAAAGACTCTAGTGTGGTACTTTTTCATGAGTCTCCTACTTTACTGCCCAGTTTGAACCATAAAGTATATTACCATGAAAAATGTGGTCCCATATACAGCTTTGTATTTTATTTCAATTACTTTTATGACCATGAAACTTGGCAGGGGTGCTACTCCTCCACTGTTCTCCCATTTCCAAAGAATTTATAGGCTATCTGAACTCTGTGGGGTCTTTTTTGGTCCCTAAAAATTTGAATCATGATTTGCGTTTCTTTTTATTAATAGAGGAGCTATATAACATGAATTTTCTCTGTTTTTACTTGTCATCTCTGTGAAACTCTTTTTAGTCTATTCAAATTTCACACCGTGCCATTGTCTATAAAAGTTTATTACACACAGTTTTAATGGCAGAGCACAAAACTGCAGAGACTCAAGCTTTCCATTATAGGTAAACTTTTAATAGGCAATCTGAACCAATGGTGCAACTTAATTAACCCTCTAAATATTTTATCCTGACTTCTATATTTCTAATGTCATCTCGAAGAGAAATCTGAGTGTGTGGGGATCATTTTTGCTGCATTGCTCATTTATGAGCATCCAGACAGACTGACACATCTATTTTAATTGAACCTCTACTTACTTACTAAGAGGTGCTGACCTCACTTATGCCGTGTGTGGGTTAGTTGAGTCCAGTTTGCCCAGCGGCTTATCCACTGAAGGTAGTTTATCCAGACCCATTGGGAACCCATGTTTACTCTCCCAGACCACTGGCACGTGTGGCATATTGTGCAGGAAAATAGTGAGTTGCTAAGTAGCCAGCATCCCGAGGACCTGAAAGAGTGAGCTGGGTTCCAGTGGTGTAGTGAGGTGAAGGGTCCAATGGCTTTCCCAGTTGTCTTCAAAAGCTTGTCAAGTGTTGATCAGTTGCAGAACCAGAAATCCCTGGTGTATTTTGGACAGAAGAGCCTTCTCAGAGTTGAATTTCCTTCTGATAAAGTTCTTTCACTTTATAGGCACAGTGATTTTTTTTTTTAAAAATAAAATCTGAGTCACATGATGGAGAAAAAGACTAGCTGTATAGGAAAATAGTTGGCAGATATTATGGATCTCAAAGTCAGTAGGAACCATATGCTGCTGCTGTTCCAAAAGCAGAGGAAAAAAGAACTAAAAGGATAAAGTAATGCCATATTGTATATTGTGGCCAAGGACTACATTTTTTATGAGCCCAGCATCTACTTTTAATTGCAGGAGTAGATTAGGAGTCAGCAAACTGGCCTGTAGGCCCCTGTTTTTGTAAATGAAGTTTTATTGAAACACAGCCATGCACACTGATTTATGTATTGTGTATGTTTGCTTTCATGCTACAACAGTAAAGTTGTGTAAATGCAGCAGAGTCTATATGGTCCACAAAGTCTAAAATATTTACCATGTTGCCCTCTATAGAAAAAGTTTTCCAACCCCTGGGGTAGATGTATAATCCTATGGTAGATGAATAAATCACATTTCGTGTAGAGATATTTTAGTCTAAATTAGAGGTACCCTCACATTCAACCTCTAATTTCTTCAGTGGATATCTTAAAAAAAAAATTTCTGTATAGTCAAATTAAAATTATTATACATAACAAAACTATTAGTAATCCCTTAATGTAATCTCATGCTAGTTCAAATAAAAATTTCTGAATTGTTCCCAAAATATAATTTACAACTGGTTTGTCCACGCCAGGAGCGAATCCAGGGCTATGCCTTGCATCTAACGTTTGTGTCTCTCAAGTCTCCTTTGCACAAGTCCCTTTTATCATGGCACTGACTTCCTGTAAAGGCCCTGCCGTTTGTCCTGTAGAATATTTCACCTTCTGCAGTATATCTGATTGCTTTTGAGGGGTATCAAGTAGTATGCTCATCTCTGCCCTTGATTGACTGTAAATTGAAAGTTGGGTCTCAAATGAATTCAGGTTAAACATGGTTGTCCAGAAATCATGAGAAGTGATCCTTAAATCTGCATCAAAGCTGAAGATTTGTGTCACCATTGGTGACACTAAGATTGATTATCAGCTTAATCAATGAATTATTTTAAAAATATGAAAAGTGGCTTGTAAGAAGTAAAAACGTAGTGCCAGAAGTAGAGTTAGAAATGGAGCTTGAAGCCTGACGTTGATTTCCTGCTGTCTGTCCTGTCCCAGGCTGGCCCTCAGCGTGTAACCTGACCTTGACTGTCTATTGCTTTTTTACGTGATTTTGTCCCTGGATCATGTTCTGACTCGATGAAGTTCTGTAGTAATGGTTTAGTGGCCTATTTTCCTGATAATTGTGTCTGGTTTGGGTTCTGAGTTGTGAGGGTCTTGCTTTGTTGTATTTCTTTCTTTGTTTTTAAGTAAAGGAATAACAGAGAAAAGCAACACAATGAGTAAAGATTGTAAAGATTGATAATTAGATGTGAAGAAAATTAAAAGGAATTATGATCGATACTTAGATAAATAGAGAAACCCAAGCTGTAAGTTAAAAATTGCGTTTAGGTAATTATAACCATTTAAAAATTTGAATGAAGTTTTAAAGCATTTAAATTACCTGGTGTGGAAGGGTGTAGAGGCTTCTTCTCTGGCATGAAATAAACTGGATATGTAAGGATAAATCTGCCTGGGCAGACACACGCTGGAACTTGTGACCTTTGAAGACGGACTTTCATTGTGTTACTCTAAGTTTTCCATTTTGCCTTGTAACTATTATTTCTGGGATTCATGAACTTGTGTTTTACAGCCCAGGTCTAGTTTTGTATGCATCTTAGCTAAAATCGTGTAGTGTTATTTTGTGTGTATGTTTAGGACTGTGAACTTAGAGCTGCCAGGGACCTACCCTGTCTCATGATTTTCAGGCAGGAATGCGTTTATGGCCCTTGCAAGAGGAGGGATAGAGTGAGAGGCGGGAAGACACTGCAAACAGAACAGTGAATGAACTTTAAAAATTCCCACATGGCTCAGAGGGCTCCCGTCAGTGGGGAGACCGTTAATCAAAATGACAGGTGCAGAAGTACAAGCCTGTCAGAGGGAACATGCTGAACAGCCTTGTAATGACCTCGGGGAAATGTCTGAGCTTCTCTTGGATATTGGATGTATTAGAATTGGTAGAGAGAGGAGAGAGCTAAGATTCAACAGTTGAAAAATAAAGTCATGCTTCGTTGTTTTGGGAAGAGTGACTGCCTAAAAGAAACTGCCTATCACCTGCCTGTGATGTCTTAAGTGGACAAAAGGTAAATCAGAACTCGGTTCATTACTGAGTGATTCACTATTATACTAGTTTAAACAGAATTGTAACTGCATTCTGCTGGTCAAACATGCAAGAGAGCTGGGTTTAGGGGGAAATGCTGGCGAATGATAGAAGGAGAAGGGTCAGGAGAAGGTGGAGAGAGCTGCTAGACTGGACTGTAGGTGTGACCCGTGCAAAATGAGAGAAGGGAGGAAGAAGGATTGGGTGGGAAGAGCTTCAGACGTCACTGCAGTTCTGAGGAGATCGCAGCCAGGCCAATGGGGAGTCCCTGAGCACGAGTTGCCCGTGAGAAGAGTCCTGAGCCGGGCAGGAATGCCTCGATCTAGTTGTACCCTCCCTGTGCTCCATCACTGGCTGGGAGAACCTTGGCACTAGCGCAGACGGCCTGAAGATGTGGTGACCAGTGTCTACTTCATTGACCCTGCTCCCTCCTTGAAGGGAGATCTGAGTGGGGCAACTCCATGGCTGCCACAGCCAAGACTGTCCACAAAAGCAACCTCTGTCACTCCTACCTCTCTTCCTTATAGGGTTTCCACGCACTTGTAGCAATCGCTTAGTTGTATAGTTAAATTTAACACAGAGAACGACAATTTGCAACATACATTTCTTTCACATTTTAGAGATTGCTCCTATGTTTTGATAATGTAAATTGACTACTTGCTGCTTGTGAACTTAGGGCTGTGACCTGACAAACAGGTAGATCTTTTGCCAACTAGATAATGAAAAAGACACAATGCATAAAGAAAATGGTGGGATTACCGTATCTCGTTTTTCCTTTCTTACAGAGTGTCAAGTAGAGAGTTGAGGTAGGTAATCAATTAATGCTTCATGAATGGTTGAGTGAGTTTATTCTGATTTCTACTTACTGATTAGTTATTTATTTAGAATTATTTGTTTGGAATGCTGATGATCTCTGTCTAATCCCACACCCCTTCTTTCTTGTGTCCTGAGCTTAGTTTTTTATTCACTATAATAATTAAGAACAGATGATTATGACTCTTAAAGGAAAAGATGAAATCACTGCAGAAGAAAAGTGTTTTTGTCTCTAACAAATCTTCAGTTTGATTTCTTATTTCCTTTAATTTAGCTATAAAATTTAACAGTAAACGAATCTACGTAGGTCAACTTCAACCAGATAAAAATTGAGAGCTAGTAAACAGAATGTGTACAGACTACCCCTGAATTCAGAAAGCAACCTGATCCAGTGCCTGAAATTCCCATTTAATGGTATATAATGACCTTACTTTCCTACTAATATAGCTAAAAAATATCCATCCTTCTGTTCTCTTAAATTTTTATTTAAATTTCTTCCACCAAGAGATGCATTTTCACCTTTATAATGCCAGGCAATTCTTTAAAGGAAGATGAGCGATCATTGGAGTCACCAAGCCGCTCTGTTGTATTGAGCTCAGATCCAAAAGAAGAGGGAGAAACAAGGTCTATAGAATGTAGTGAGTGACAGTGTGGATGACAGTGGTGTTATGGGGTTGAATCGGGTCCCCCTAAAAATATGTGGAAGTCCTGACCCCAGGTACCTGTGACTGTGACCTCATTTGGAAACAGGGTCTTTACAGATGTAATCAAGATGAGCTCATACTGGCGGGCTCTAATCCAGTATGACTGATGTCGTTATCAGAAGAGGGAAATGTGGACAGAGTCAGAGAGAATGTCGTGTGACCACGGAGGCAGAGGTTACTGTTAAATTGCCGCAAACCAAAGAAAGCCTGGGGCTGCCAGAAGCTAGAAGAGGCAACGAAAGATCCTCCCCTGGAGGCCTGGCAGAGAGCTAGCCTTGCCAACACCTTCATTTTAGAATTCTAGTCTCCAGAACTGTGAGAGGCTAATTTTTGTTGTTTTAAGACACGCAGTTGGCGGTACTTTTGTTATAACAGTCCTATGAAAATGATATAAGTAGTGTTTTAAATGGTAAGAGAGTGAAGATTGCAAAAGTACCAATGAGAAAATAATATATAATTATGAATTTTCGTTTATTTGAACTGGTGATGCATGGATACGGTCCACAGTTATAAAAGAATAAAAGAGGATATAGTGAAAGTGTCTCTTACTACATTTCCCCCACCTGCCCAGGTCTCCTGCAGAGGAGGTCCGCTGATACCGTTTCCTTGGATATCATTCAAAAGTATGGAATGCATTTACAAGCATGGAAGAATATTTCCTTTCCTTTCCCAACCCCTCTCAACAAATTTTGTTGTTAGTGTACTCCCGTCGATTCCGCCCCCTAGCGACCCTGTGTACAGCAGAGCGGAACCCTGCCTGGTCTTTTTGCGCCATCCTCTCGTCTTCCAGCGCTGCACCAGATCAGCCTCTGCTGCCGTTCACAGGCTTTTCATGGCCAGTTTTTTTCTGAAATGAGTGCCAGGTCCTTCTTCCTAGTCTGTCTTAGGAGGAGAGCTTTCTCTGGAAGCTCCTCTAAAACCTGTCCACCATGGCTGACCCTGCTGATGTTTGAAATACCAGTAGCGTAGCACAACTCAGCTGCCACAGTATGGCAATGACAGACCGGTGGCGACAGGTGGTGTGGTTCCCTGCCCAGGAAACAAACCCGGGCTGTGGCAGTGAGGATCCCCAATCTCAACCACTAGACCATCAGGGCTGGCTTCTCAACAAATGGCAACATGCTCTTTACACATTTTGAACCCTGAGTTTTTCATTTACAGTATATTTTTGAGATCTTTGCATATTAACACTTGTAGAGCTACTCTGTAATAAGGAGAATTTAAATTTGACTTCTGTAGAGTTCTTTGTTTATGAACCCCAATAAGTTTTCTGTTGCTATTACTGCTGCTATTATTAGTGTACCACACTATCATATGGAATGCGTAATACTACCATGTTTTGAAAACTACCATGTGCTGGGTACTATGCAGCGTGGTTTGCATATTTTACTTAACCTGTTCTTGGGTAGGGGCAGGAGGATTAACAAGAAAGCTTCAATTTCCTTGGCCTAAAGAACATAAAAGGATGTTTACTATTGGAACAGGATCAAGTTCCATTTGTGCTGTAGGCTCCTGAAAAGAATAAAAAAGGAAATTTTTATAGGTAGTCCTGATTACTGCCAAACTGCCTGAAGGTTAGTTTTATGTTAAAATCCTTATCTCTTATCTTTTGCTTGTCATTACTAAAAAAACATTATTTCTTGGGTGCTATAAATCTAACTTTTCTTTGTACAGAACTTATGCTCAGCAAAGCAGAGCCTGGTTTTGATTTTCCTGAATGTTCTTAACTAGGATCAAAACAAGAGTACATTGTATTTTGTACTGAGGATGTTAGCCAATTACGTGTGCAACCCAACCTGCCACCCTTGAATCACTATGACTGTCACCACCACCCACGGTTCAAATATGGGTTTTTCAATGGAAACTTGACAGCTGGGAATTGGAAGGATGTGGAATGTTGTCTGTGGCCACAAAGAAGTGGGGAAATCTTTGGCATTACTGTCCTGCTTCAGCATGGAAATGTAACAGATCACATGACTTCTAACACGATCCAGAAATAGGGTAAATAGACCAGGACTTCTGAAAGTATACCAAAAGACTTCATTCTCGGCGCGGACTCCAACAACAAGGAGGACTCGCTTCTGTTGTAATTGATTGTGTCTTTGCAGAGCTATGTGGTGGCAGAGACTGATGATTTTCCATCAGCATCCCAGCTAGGGAGTTTATACCAGCCTCCTTTGCAGCTGAGTGTGGCAGGTAACCAAGTTCTGGTCAGTGGGACGTGGATGGAAGTGATGCGTAGGGGTACTACCAGGCCAGGCCCTGGAAAGAAATGGGTGCATATGCCTTTTCTGTTTCCTTTCCTGCTCTTCAGATACACATGTGATGCTGGAAACTGGAGCTGCCACCTTGGTATCAAGAGGGAATCAATGTGTTGAGGATGGCACAGCCACCCTACCACCACGGACTATTCCTCAAGGGAGAAATAAACCACTCTCTCATGAAAGTTCCTGTATTTTGCAGTTGCTTTTTGTTTAAGCAGCTTAGATTATGCCCTGACTAATACACTCGTATGCCCAGATATTGGTAGGGAAACTGGCCACCCACATCTTTCAACTACCTTCTGGAATCAAATATTAAACATGCAAATTGCAAGTCTCAGAGCAGCCTAGGTTCCAAGATAACACTTCTCTTGTTTTCTTTATTTAATTTGGTGTTTTAGAAATGTCTGTGACATGAAATGAGACGAGTTAGTATCAAGTTGGTTATAGCAATTTTTTCCAAGCTGCTTTTTAGGAAAGCTGTATTAATGAGTTAAGGTTCTGTACCCAGTTCCAATGTGAGGGAGAGGGTTCCCCCATGCCAACAAACAATTCTCTGACACCCGCTGGATGTCCTACAATTCAGCTCAATTCTGACACTATCCACTCAGAGATAACATCAGATTCCACATGTTAAGGGCTCAGTCCAACAAGACGGCCCTCCATTTCAGATGTCAATCGCAAGTCCAAATTGTTACTTGTACTTCTGACCAACTGGCTATATAAATCAGAGTTTCCCATGACCCCTTCTTGGGTTTGATTAACTTGCTAGAGTAAACTCTGGAAACCCGTTTACTCACTAGATTACCAGCTTGTTACAAAGGACATTAAAGGATACAAGTCAAGAGCTGGAAGAAGAGGTATGTGGGGCAAGGTCCTGAGCAAAGGAGCTTCCGTCTTTGTGGAGCTTGGGGCCCAGCACAGTGGCATGTGGAAGCGTTCTGGTTCCCCACCCAACCTGGGGAAGCTCTCTGAACTGCCTCCTTTTGGGTTTTTGTGGAGGCTTCATAACATAGGCATGATTGATTAACTCATTGGCCATTGATGATTGATTCTGCCTCCAGCCCCTCCCGCTCCCTGGAAATCAGAGGGTGGGACTGAAAGTTGCAACCCTCTGTTCATGGTTGGTTCTCCTGGCAACCAGCCCCCATTCTTAGATGCTTTCCAAAGTCACTTTATTAACATAAACCCAATTGTGGTGGAAAGGGTCTTGTTATGAATAAGAGGACACTTTTTTCACCTTTATGTCTCTGAAGAGATCTCAAGAACTGAGAACAGGAGACCAAATAGTAAACAAAAGATGCTCCCATCACTCTTATCACTCAGGAAATTCCAAGAGTTTTGGTGGAGTTGTGCATGAAGGCCAAAATATATGGTTATTATAAATCACAATATCACAGGAGTGTTCTTCTAAAAAAGGTGTGGGGGATGATTTGAAGATGCTAAGTGTGAAAAGTAGTGAGTCAAACAATTTTAACCAGTTTCTTCAGCGCCTATAATGAGAAACTAGTACCACTAATCTGCCACTGGGAGGATATAATGTGCAGGGTTTTCCAATATTATTTGGCCATGGATCTCTTTGGGACACTTATGAATGTTTTGTGTAACTAGGGTTCTCCTGAAACGTAGCTTGTGATTACAGTGTTACAACTGTCTTGTGTTTTCCTGGTCTGTGGACCGTCTGTCTCTATTAAAGAAGACTATGTGTCTCATCCATTTTGGCTTGATCAAAACTTTAACTCTTAGAAGGCAACCGCATTTGCCTCATATTCAAGGTCAGGAGGAGTTCTTCACATTCAGTCCCCTGGGCTATAAACATGCTACAAGGAAAAGTATTAGTATTTGTCTTCATACAAAGAAAATTATATAAATTTGAATAATGAAATAAACATATTCTAATAAGAAACCGCTTTATCTGCTATATATTACTTGGATCATCATCTGTAATATTTTATTGGCAAAAATGGCGATGTTGCAAGAAAAATAAGTTGAAAAATCATTGTTGGTGTTACTAGAGCCGTGGTGATTGTTGGGTTGGAAAACATCCACTGGGGCTGTATTGTGGGGGGTGTGATTTTATACTTAATTTGTAGGTACTTGGGAGCCACTGAAGGTTTCTGAACAGGGCAGGCGTAGAATTAGTGTTGTTCTTGAAGAAGAGTAATCTGACATCAGAAGCAACAATGGTTGGGGGTAGGCAAATGCTGGAGGGAAGCTGGATTCTCGGGCAGGAGGCCATTGCAACCCATCCAGGGGAGAGGGTTGAAGGGAAGATGGTTCAGGGGTAATTTTCAGAATTTCTGTGTTTCACAGTCCTACTGTTGGCATTATATTTTGTCTAGAGCTGACGTGTGGGCTTTTAGAAACATAAATCAATACTAAAAGATTAAAAAGTAGAAGCACACGACTACACTTGAAAATATAAAAGCCGTGTCTGTCTCCTGGTTGCCGTTTGACAGCTGTTGATGAAGTGCCTCAAATGGTTCTTCACGGTTTCAGCTTATGTCACGTGACCTGTTGCCCCATAACTCCTCATCCTTGACCGTATTTGTGGCAGAAGGGTTGAATCATGAAATTATGTTCTGCAAAGAGTCATGTGTTCAGCACAAGTTATTTACTCTTTAGTTGAATTTCCCATGCGCTTAATGTGGTGGTTGAATTCTTGCTAGGAGATTTGCAAAGCCTCCAGGCCGCATGTATCCAGTGTCCATGGTTGCTGGAGGGCTGTGGTACTTGTAAGGCATCTGCAAGAAGTCCAATTAGCTTTTGCCACCTAAAGCTCAGAGTGTGAATTCCTAATTTAAATTTGGTCCTTCTGTGTGGTGCACTTTTAGTTCTAAGAGTATATGCTTTCTTCAGTCCTGCAACAATGTTTTGACTTGAGTTGTCTAGGTTCTGCACAGAGCCTCAAGGTACATTTTTTTAATTTAAAATAACCTCTTCCCTTTTATATAGGTGCGTTCCAATTTTTTCTTTGGTTTTAAATTTTTATATGTCTAAAGGAGAACAAAATATGAGCACAGCTGTCTACACAGAGACAATGAGGTTCGTTAATTCTCATCTGCATAAAAGCCATTTCTACCAGTACAGCCTCTTTTTCTGTTACAAACTAGGTGCAATTTGTCCAGAAAAATGAAGGATGTTTCCTAGTAGTATGTCACTAGGATATGGCCTATGTCTAGATTGCTTTTAATACTTGCTCCTGAGTTATGCCGGTAAACTTCCCCACACAGATCTTTGGAAAAAGCTGTAGTTTGTTTATTAGCTGTAATACATGATTCTGGCATGAGTTAACTTGCAGACAATTAACTCTGTGACAAGCTGAGGCAGATAAGTGTATATTGCTTGTAATACGGTAGATACTTCTTGAATGCCACCCTTCTTACAAGTTTTAATTAACTGAATCTCTTCCTCTGTACAGCAAGCAAGAGGCAGTGGTTTCAGAGTTTCTGCTTGATTCTCTACCCAGCACTGTCATTTCAACAGGATGTCCTTTAAGGAGGCTTCTTTGTCTCTGATGTTATGTAGTTGCGAGCTTGAACTGTCACTGCTACTTTTAGGCTCTTTTTCACATGCTGCTTACCTAGGTTCAGTCACAGGTGTGCAGGATCTTTCATTTACCTGATCGGGACTTCCATTTGCCCAGTTCCAGGGCACACTATTTATAGAAAATAGAAAGTGGACGGTGCCCTTTGGATTTGTGGAATGGGATGACACTGATCTTGATTACCCACATTGGAAACTTTCCAGTGATAGAATGTGCCACATCCCCAGTGGGAGTAAGTTCAAGTTCTTAAACACAGGCAGGTCTGATACTGCACAGTTTGCCGCTGCCCAGCCTTCCAGGCACCTCCCTTCCTCCCGATCTCCCCACCCTCTCACAGTTCCCAGAGGGGGAGCTGGGTTTTTTGGAGGTCTCCATGGCTTTACACACTCTCTCCTTTAGAAATGCTATTCCCACTCTAGGTTCACCTAAAGAAATCCTACTCATTCATTCAATAATCTAACCATTATTGAATACCTACTATGCGTCATGCCTTGTACTAAGCATATAGAATGTGCTCAACTATAGTGTTGAACTGGATAAATTAATCCTTGGAGAAGGCTCAGCATAAAATTACCTCTTTTATAAAACTTTCTCCTTCTGGTACTTTGTGCAAAACTTCTTGTAAATGATCATTTTGTTTTCATTTACATTGTGTTGTGGTTGCTCAATTTACCTCAGTATTTTCTCCTTCTGGATCATGAGTGCTTTGAATACAAGATCTTATTTTTTGCTTGTTTCCCAACAAATAGCTCAGTAAATTGGAAAGAGCAAAAATTAGAGTAGAATAGACTGTTTGAATTCCAACGCCACCTCTTACCAACTGGGCAAGTTAATTAACTTTTCTAAATCCTGGATTCCCCATTTGTGTTTTGGAGATAAGAACATCAAATTAAATCAGTTCCACAAGGTTTTTTTGTTTTTACTGTGTCCTTAGACTTTAAATGAGAACATGTTTGTACATTTCCTGTACAGTGCCTTCCACACTGAGAATGAACATACTGAGGTGTCTACTCATTATAGCTCTCTTCTTCCCCTTTCCTGTACTTTGAACATAGTAGGAACTCATGAATGTCTACTGAATAAATGGACAAAGCACATATGTTTCTATCATTAAATATGTTTAGCAATGAATGAGGGAATTGGCATGAATTTTGTATATTATTTCTTGGCAGTGGCATCTCTGCTAATCAGCTCCTGGGTAACAGTGACCTTGCCGTCTAGCTGTCTTAAACAGCAACTAACAGGCTCAGCCTTAGCCATCTTTCTCTCTTTTGACAAAAGAAAGTAATTATTTGAAAATCTAGTCATATACATTTTTTTCCTTCCAAAAAAGATATAAGCAACACAATAAACAAAATTATTATTCATTCTGTATTAATCCTTCCTGCCAAATGTGAAAAATGAATTTAAAAGGAATTCCTGGAAGAATATCTGAGGACCTAAAAATAAAAATCATGGTTTTATTTTAAGCTTGTCAACAGGGTGACAGGTGCAAGAATTGTAGCCCAGATGTACGGGAAGCAGCTCATAAATTCTATTTCTCACTGTGTTTTATCTTGCCTGCCACTTTCCCTAAAATGGAAATAATTTTTAATATCATAGAGAGAGAGATGGGAAAGTTCCACTTTTATTTGGAAAGGTGACACTGTGGTGAATGAACATTCACGGGGACACTTGGCACTTATCTATTTTAGTGGCTGGCTTCTGGGAGAGAGGGATGCCCTACAGCTTGGCACTCAAGCTCTTCAGGATGCTGCTGGGCCTGTCATTACTCTTCCTCTTTGTGGTCTCCATGCTCCTGTTAAAGGCACTAGGAGGTGACCGTGGGACCTGATTAGAAGTCCTTTTATTTTCCTAAGCCAATATTCAGAGGCTTAGCTCTTTTTAATTAGAGAGGAGAGGAAGGATTTTTAAGTTTGAGGGGGGGGCGGTAGGCATCCCCATTGAGAAGGAGATTCAGCCTGGTTTTAGGGGACAGGACAGGGCTACAGTACATCAGTGAGTGTAGAGCTGGCCTGGACTCTGAGGCCCAGCATGGGGCGTGTGCCAAATCGTCTTTCTGTTTGACTTCTGGCTTGTTTCATAGTGTGGACCACTAGATCCTTCTTGTTACCCTCAACAAAAGCCACAATGCTGACTTGTCTTTTTGTAGGGCTGTCTCCTGTGGAAGGAGATGAGATTCTGTATGACGTAAAACTAGACCATGAGCTACAGAGTCTGTGCAAAATAGGAGGTAGGTCAGATACAAACCGTATTTTCTAGCCTAAATTTTTATGACTGCAGGTATTATTTCTAACAGAAGTAACTTGGAATTCTCAAACCTATAATTCTGACAACTTGGTCGAACCCCTGGCATGTGTATGGAAGTTTCTGCAATGTAAATAAGGAGAAGTGTGAGAGTAGGTCCCTGTCCTCCCGATTTTATAATCTATTTGGGGAGGCTAAAAGCAATTGCTAAAGCTAAGTAACAAGGAAACAGGAAATAACCAGTACGTAAATAGAAGCTGCCCTCAGTTTGATACCAACGCCAGGAAGTTCTTGGGTCCAGTGCAAAACTGGAGACCTGACTTGGCGTGTTCTGACCACAGAGCAGTAGATGGTTTCTGCTCTGGGGAGCACAGTGTCATCCTGTGGAGTTAACTTTGGCTAGGTAGGTCCCAATCTAGCAGCACAAATGTGCCACAGGAAAGAAAGAAGAAACAATCCCACTGCTCAAGGAGGTAGAATTTAGCTTTCATTAGGTTGTAGAATATACACTTTTTTTTTCTTTAACAACAGATAGAACCATGTTGTCTATAGTTCAAAGATGGACAGGAGACAGAAATCTCTTATTCACATGAAGTTAGCCCTAACCAAAGCTATTTATAGTCTCTTCCTAAGTATTATCCTGTTTCCCACAAAGCTGCCTTGCTTGTTGCACAACATTATATGTGGCTTTGGTCAAAAGTAGACCACGTCAGGCAATAGCGTGAAGGTCAAAGGCCTCTTGGCTAGGGATGGATGTGAAAGGTTGGTGGATTGGGGATCAGTTGAGGAAAGGAGGACATTGGGGCAAATGCAGATACCGTACAGCATTGTTTAGTAAGAAATCTATATGATCAGATGGAGGAAAATATAAGAGCTTTTAACCCAGAATGCTAATTTCTAGATATTTATACTTTTTTGGTATATCAAAAGTCACTGAGCCGTATAGGTACCAGCACTTACTAGAATTTATTGAGTACCCCTACACTGAGTACTAGGGACTTGGGATACAGTTGTAAATAAGCTCTTGAAGCTTTCATCTGTCGATATAGGAGTGTTGCCTATTTAACAAGATTATTTTTAGGTTTTTGTCTGTTTGGTGATATGATAATGCACATATTTATTCCTAACCAATATTCTTTAATAATATTATAATTTAATAACCAATAATGTTATGAAACAGTGTTAATAGTGGAAGGTGAGAGGCCTCATTTTAACGGGCAGGACTTGGTTCTCTCTAGGATGCTGCATTTGTTAAGGTTTAGTGCCTATTGAATAACACTCTCTGTGACTGGTCAGAAGCATTTCTTTAAACTTTCCCATATCCACTGAGTTTTAAGTAAAATGAAGAAAAACTGTTATTATGTATTAGTAACCTTGAGACTTTTTATGAGGATTATGCTTTTACTGTGTTGGTGATAAGAAATGCCTTTTGTGTGAGTGGTGCCCTGGTTTCTATCATACAATTATGAATGATTCCTAATGGATCAGCTTGAAAAGAGATAAAGCCTCTTGAATACATGACTTTTGGGTACATGTCTTTGGCCTGACTATCCTTATTTTTTATTGTCATTGTTCTTCAATGTCAGAGCGCATAAAGAGGATGCAAGGTTACGTAGGCAGTTAAGTACCATTTACCAGTCACCCTCCCTTTCCAGTGGCTCAATGCTATTTAATTTAACCCTTGAGTAGTTATTCTGGAATTAGCGTGTAACGTTAAACTTAACTATGGCTGGACATGAAAGCTTAAGATAATGTTAAATGCAGAGAAACTCCTTACTGAATTGGATATGTCCTTCCAGAAATACAACACTATGACAAAAGATGTTCTTCTGGAAATTAGTTATTTTATCTTCTTTCATATAAATTTTAAGTCATAAGCAGAACTATGTCACAATGTTTTCAGTTTTGTTTTTTTTTTGTGGGGGAAGATTGACTCTGAGCTAACATCTGTGCCAATCTTCCTCTATTTTGTATGTGGGACACCGCCACAGTGTGGTTTGTCGAGCAATGTGTAGGTCGATGCCCGGGATCTGAACCTGTGAACCCTAGGCCACTGAAGCGGAGCGTATGAACTTAACCACTATGCCACCAGGTTGGCCCCAATGCTTTTCAGTTTTGAAACTCAAGTATTAGAAAGACAATTTCCTTTCTCAGGCAGTGACTCCAGAAATAAACCCATATTAAGGATTTGCAATGAAAATGACTTTTAAAAGGATCTGAGAGGTAGAAATATGATTCACATCCAAAAAAATTTAAAAATTCAAAAAAACCCTAAAAAACAGGCCACCCAGAGGGTTGCAGCAATATCGGAAGGAAGGCAATCAACAGCTCCTTTGGCCATCTTCTGCCCATGCTCTTCTCCGGCTCCTGTGTGCAGAACTCAGATGCCCTAAGCATTTCCCATAGGAGGGCTGCAAATGCAGTTTTTTTCAGTCATGTTCTCTTTCATTTCTATCAGCTGGGCTCATTTTCTAGCCATTATTTCATCAGCAGCATAGCAAAGTTGCCACTCCTGGCAGATAATAAAGTTATTCAAGCGATTTTATTTCCTTTGCTGATTTTATATTCTCATCATTCTGTATATCCCAGACTTGGACAGAACCCCCACTTATATGCTATTTTAGTAACATTTTCTACTTACCTATAAGATTTCCCATAAAAGTAGTTTATTATTCCTGTACCTACTAGTGTTAAGGTCAACCTCTCCGGGGGCCTCTAAGCTCCATGATAGTGGGAGACCCATTTGTCTCATTTCCCACTAAATCCATTGCTGCATACTAGGTGTGGACAAAGGCAATCAAATATGGCTACTATTTATACCATTCCTTTAAAGTGCTATTGGTAAAAGAAGACCAGGGTTTTCTAAAAGTCCAGGTACCTTTCTCCTTTTGCACAAAGTACTGTCTACAGATCAAAACAGGTAACTGCAAGGGGCTGACCTGGTGGTGCAGTGGTTAAGTGTGCACGTTCTGCTTCGGCGGCCTGGGGTTCGCCAGTTCGGATCCTAGGTGCGGACATGGCACTGCTTGGCAAGCCATGCTGTGGTAGGCATCCCATGTATAAAGTAGAGTAAGGTGGGCACGGATGTTAGCTCAGGGCCAGTCTTCCTCAGCAAAAAGAGGAGGATTTGCAGCAGATGTTAGCTCAGGGCTAATCTTCCTCAAAAAAAAAAAAGGTAACTGCAAAATGCTCTAGAGGGTTGAGTCAAGGTCTGGTTCTTTTCTTTTGGTGAACCTTTGAGTCAGGCAATGGTACCAGCTCTAAGTAGGTTCATTTCCTGCAAATTTTGTAATATAAATTTTGTGTAATTCATTATGTGTAATGAATTTTGAAAGGTGTATTAATAAATTTGGTTTTGATGGACCCACTTAGAATCTCTCCCACCCCTCTTTTATTCCAGGCCTTTCCTATGAATTGCTTTCCTTAAAAACTGCTGATTAAACCATGTTTATTTGGAAGAAAATCCAGTCTATACAAAATAGACTCAATTTCTCTCAATATATGTACTAAAGAGATATTTGTTGAACAGTTAATTCTCAAAGGTGCAGTGGCATTTTTACGTCTCTTGGCTTCCTTCTTTCCTTTATCTAAGCTTCTGTTTCATATTTCCTACCATTAGTATGTTCTTTCCATCTTTAAACTATGACTGTTTGTATTTCAACCATCCTGTCATCGCCCTTGCTTTTTATTATCGTTTATTCGTATGCATGCCATCTTGTCCTGTGTTCCCTAATACGACTATTCAAACAGTCCTTTCTTTTCAGTGTTAAGATGGTGTTAACTCTCTTTTGAAGTTCACCCAGCCTATTTAGGGAGTCTCACTTTAGTCTTAAGGCTGTACTCCATTAAGCTCTTTTCTGTCCCTCTTCTCTCATTTATTCTAAGACCAGCCTTAATTCTGGAACTTTTACTTTTTCATCTTTTGTAACGTAAATGGGCCTTGTATTGATATACCTACTTAGAGAGCAGAGCAGCTGTGGTAGAAAAAGATAGAAAAGTAAATTCTGTATCTAAGATTTCTCTCCCAGACCTTTTACAGTTTTTTTTTTTTATATCATTCTGGAATATTCTCCAGAATCCAATCCCATTGCAAAGTTCTCTGACCAGTGAAGAGTCCAACAGATTCGTTCCTCCTGTGGTCTGGATCTTCATATCTGTTAATGCAGCTTCAGTCTGCACTAACTTTTTAGTAATTAAGCCACATCGTTGGCTAGTATTGAGTTTTCAGGAACCTAAATCCCTTATAATAGTAGTAACAACAATAGTCACAAGAAACTGCATTCTTTCTTTTTTTTTTAAAGATTTTATTTTTTCCTTTTTCTCCCCAAAGCCCCCCATACATAGTTGTATATTCTTCGTTGTGGGTCCTTCTAGTTGTGGCATGTGGGACGCTGCCTCAGCGTGGTCTGATGAGCAGTGCCATGTCCGCGCCCAGGATTCGAACCAACGAAACACTGGGCCGCCTGCAGCGGAGCGCGCGAACTTAACCACTCGGCCACGGGGCCAGCCCCAAGAAACTGCATTCTTTCTGTATAACAGGCACTCTGCCTGTATCCGTTCTAAAGTGTGAGGTTATATAGAATGTGAAATAAAGGCTCGAAGTGGTTCTGTAAATTATCCAAGCTTATGCCATTAGTAAGGGTCAAGGCAGGTTTTTTTTAAATTTTTTGCTTTTTCTCCCCTGCGATGACTTGTGAAGTTGTCTTTCTTTCATCCTACATTCTAATGCTGCTCATTTCGGGCTTTTTTATGTATTCATATGATATTCCAGTTATGGTAGTTTCAACCCATTCTTTGAGGCTGATTTTGTCATGCTATTTTTTTCTATCCGTCTCATATATTTGCATCCTCCAATGACCTGATAAATGTTCCTTCTGTGTCCGCCTGAAAGTTATTGACAAAAAGTGCTTGTCAAGACAGGACCGAGAACATAGGAGAGTTGCCCACCACCTGAAGATTCCTGTCATGGTGACTGTCCATTCATCAACACATTTTAGATAGAATTGATCAGCAAGCTATGGCTCCATTTAACTATACTATCATTCAGCCCCTATTTCTATATTGTCCACAAGAAGAATTTAATGCAACTGAAATCAACAAGAGTGAGCCACCACTTCAGATCCTGTGCAAACGACAAACAGAACAAAACACAGTCTTTTTGTGGTTGTGGGGAGGAGGGAACAGGCAAGTACACAGGTAATTGTAGTTAAACATGATGAGTTTTCTCCATATATATATAAAACTAGAGAAATATGAAATGGAAGAGAATAGATCTTGCCTAGGGGGTTAAAGAAGGCTATATCTGGATGGTAGTCTGCCCCCTGAACCTTAAAGGGGGTGTAGAGGGCTGTGTGGGCTGAGAGAACATCGCCTGTACATGTGGACATGGACTGGTGCAGACATGGGGGTGGAACAGCCAGTCATCTACTCTGCCTTGTGAAGTGTGGGGTGCTTGGGAGAGTGCAGTAGGCAATCGTGTTGGGGGGCTTGGTCATGGACTGACATGGAGAACTTTTATCATGCTAAGGAGCTTGGACTTGGCCATACCGACAGCAGTGTGCCAGTTAGGAGCACAGACTCTGGAGCCAGACTGCCCAGGCTTGAATCCTGCTGTGCCACATATTGCTGTGTAACCTTAGGTAAATTACTAAAACCTTCTGTGCCTCAGTTTACCTCTCTGCAAAATGAAGTTAAATTATCAACTACCTCTTAAGGTTTTTGTGGGGATTAACTGAGTGAATATTTGTTAAGCACTTACACATTGCCTGTCAGATGTTAAGCGCGAAGTGTTTGTTCAAGAGGAGATTTTTGTCTTTGGAGGAGGAAAGTGATGTGACAAAAATTGAAAAGCAGAATGCTCCCTCTGGGGTCAGTGAGAATGCTGGACTAGTGAGAAGCCCTGTGTGTACAGGAGACTGGGGAAAGGTGGAGGCTGTAGTGAAAGCAATTAGAAAGCCAATGGAATGAGCCACTTTCATTCAGTATTCCATTCATTTTCCTTCTGCTAATTGGCCTCTCCTTGTTGCTTGGTCAGAGTTAAATCTCAGTGCACAAGCTCCCTTTTTGTTCTCTTCCATCTTCTGAGAAAAGAAATTATCAGCCAGGCAATTCGGCCGTCAGGCATCTTCCAGCTGCTCTGCAGTGGGCACAGTAAGACATGTTGTCGATATTTGGATAGATGATGGTTCTTCATCATGCCTACATCTTAACTTCTGTAATTTGAGGAAAGCGTCCAATTCACTGCTTTCTGTGTGGATGTGGCTAATAAACAACAAACACACGTAAAAAACCCCCAGCAACAGCATATCTGATCAGCAGTCCTGCTGTATGTAAAATCCTGTGTCTGTTGCTGACGAAATGGTATGAGCCTGATAATCAAGCCGGAAGTTCTTCCTGTAGAGTAGAGGAAATGGGATTTTCATTTTTAACCTCTAATCTGCTTTTCATCACGTGAAATGTACATGAAACACACATCCAGCAAATGGTAGGTTAACAGTAGACCCTGGCTATGTGTAATATTTGGTATTTCAGGACAGTCTGAAGTTCTGCTTTCTAAGATTCAAGTCAAGATAAAAGGCTCACGTGAGTATTGTAACGCACAGCCCTGGTGGTGAGTCTTTGCTTCAAACTTGGAAGCAATATTGATTGAAGCTCTGAGCAAGGGCCCTTGTTTCTGTCTCTGGATTTGTCTAAATGATCCATCTAAAAGGCTGTAGGCACGTTATGCTCCCTCAGACCTGTGAAGGTAAGACAGTTGTTAAAAGGAAGGCACAGAATCGGTGTCTGCAGAGACAGTTTCAGGATGATATGGAGTTTGATTCTAGGCCTGTGTTTTCAGATCCCAGCATCTCCAGTTGCCTTTTCCCCACAACAAGCACTACACATGGCCCGTCGGTTGTCCTTCCACAGTCCTGAAGTCATTCTCAACCCTGGCTGCACAGTGAAACCACTTTGAGCACTAAAAAATATCAATGCCCAGGCCCCACCCCCAGAGAGGCTGATGTGATTAGATTGGCATCAGTGATTCTCATGTGCAGCCAGAGTTGAGAACCTCTGTTCTAGAGACCACCTGGACCTCAGGCAGGAGGGATCTAAGGAGTTGGAGGTGTGCATTGGCTCAGCTTTCCCATGATTATTGCTATTGTCTGGCTTTGACATGGCTACACTTTTTGAAGCTGATTTCTCTACCAGCATCAAAGACCCGAATCCCCTTTGACTCACTTCTGATGACAGAAGTCCAGCCTTCTTTCCCTGTGGCTGAATGAGTTCACGACTTGTTAATCTGCCCAGTTCATCACAGCCTCTGAAAGACCAGAGCTTTTTATTTTTTGCCATGAAGAATTGGAGCCTGGCTTGGTGAATTGCCGCTAGAATTCCTTGGTCTTAACTAGGTGTTCTATATAGCACTATTCCTGAATGCCCCCTTTCACTAGTCTCGCTCCTGGGACGTGCTCTTGCCCCTGTTGGGTGTCTGCCATGAGGTCTGGTCAGAACAACGACCAGGCACCATGTTCCCAAGTAGCTTTGCACTTCGTTGATTAGACCTGATGCACGTGAAGCTGGGTCTTATCTTGTCTTCCCGCTGTTTATTGGAGCTGAGAAGCTGGATCTAGTTCTTGATTTGGGCCCCTTCAAATCTACTTCCCTCTGTTCTAACTGTAGGTCATTGAATTCTACATAGCCCTTTACATAATGAAAATTATTAATTCAAATGAACCCATTTTGAAGACCAGGCTGCTGGGCATTCTGGACAGGGATGGTGGATCTGAACCTTCAGAGAATTCTGATACATCCTGTTTTCCACTGAAATCACTGATTTATGAGGCTTGGAATCCTTTCTTGTGTGGACGATTCCTATGAATGTCTCCAACTGGTGAGACCAGTGGTTAGTGGATGCCTAGGGGCATCATAGGTCTGTAGGCAGGTGGCTTGAATGTTAGTGATTTGCTTTGGGTGGATTTAACCTCATTTCAGTGATTTTTTTTCTTTGTTAATAATACCCAGAGTGCTTCATATATTACCTTATCTAGCCTCCAGAAGTCCAGGTGTGAGGATTTGTGGATGCTCTTTCTCTTATTGAGATAGAAGGAGAAAGCGTGGGGCTCCCATGAAGATCACAGGAAGAGTAGGAATAGATGGCAGCTTCCATTCTCAGCCTTGTATATTTCTCATATATCATGCTTAGCTTCACAAGTTTAGCTAGTGAAAATGCTTAGAAAAAATTGATCTATCAGTGTTCGGTCAGTAAGGATTTTGTTTGTTGTTAAAGCCATGACTTGAAATTCCCTGGTCTAACTGATGTGACATCAGTTACAGATGGAGGGGGAGATGTAGAAGATGGCAAACTAATATTTGATAACTCTTTTAATATTCAGAGTGTTCTGGGGCTTTGATGCTGACCTAATCAGTAATTTGAAGAAAAAGTCCCTGCTGGCTCCCTTGAAAAATTCATATGTTCAAAAGCCAAATTTAAGGCAATTAAATTAGTGACTTTTTAGAAGTGGATTTATTGTAGAATCTCTACAGTTAGCAAACTCCTCACACATATTTATATTTGAATTGGACTTGTAAAATTTACAATTTTATGCATGAAATATTTCTGTAGACATGTTGGTAATCTGTGTTTTTGAGGCAACGTAGGAGGAAGACTTATTTTAATGATATTATTTCCATTTTGGTAGAATGTTGCTGATCTTCCCAGATTTGATTGTTTTAAAGTAAATGGTTTTTATGTGAACGTTGCTTTTTGGTATTGTTGTGGGTTTGAAGAGAATTAGCCAGAACCTGGTTATGTTCTAGTATTCAAAAAGTCACTAAATAGCTTTGAGTACCATTTGTCTGTCACTTGACCCTTTCTGAGTGAAAGCCTCATTTTAGAGTGATATGCATTGATTTGGCAAATCTTTTGACAAGCAGGTTGAACTGTGACCCTGAGGAGAGAAACCCAGTGGAATCAGCTTGTGGAAGTCCTGAGCTGGAGAGGGTGGGGGTTTTGGATTCGCTGAAAGCTTATGGAAGGGAGGCGTACCTGACTTCTTTTCCTTTATTTTTTAAAGTTAAATAGTCTTCAGTAGTGTTTTGTTTTGTGATAGCTCCTTTTAATTTTTGGTAAGAAAGAAGTGCTTCTGGGAGCCTCTCTTTATGGGTACTGATGGATAATGCTGAATTACATTTTTGAGCTCTTATAGGGTTAACTATTTTGCCCTTAATTCTTAGCCCTAAAGAAAATGGAAATGTTAGGATAATAATGTATAGCGAACGCACTTTCGCCTGCCCTTCTAGCTTTCTTGGTTATGCATATTGGCTCACATTAACGTTGCTGGTGTACGTGAATATGTCTTGAAAATTCACCTGGACCAGTGGTATCATGATCAAAATAATAAACTATATGCATCATGTGAAAATTTTTACTATCAAGAGAGAAATCCAGTTTGAACTCCATATCTAGTTTTCTCTTAACAGTTTTTTACATACCCAAATTGGTAATATACTTACCTTCACTATGCTCTTAGTATATGTAGACATAGTTTTAGGATTATATAAAATTTGACTAGTTTGGATAGTATGAAGCAAGATTCCTAGAAATAAACCCCAATTTTAAAATATTTACATATTTTAAATAGTTTCTCACATACTTGGGCTCTGATTTTCCAAGCAACTACTTTGCTTAACACCTCTTTTATTAATTCATTTTCAAATGGAAACCAAGTAAGCTTTGGTTCTGCTGGTTTGTCAGTTCTCTGAGTGTTCCTCCGTGGACTGCATGCTCTTCATCATTGTCCGTCTTCAGGGAGCATTGGCACACACACCTGTTGGGGCCTCATCTCTGGAGATTCTGGTTCCTTAAGTCACAGATGGGTGCCTGAGCATGTGCATTTTTGAAAAGCTCTCCAGGTGAATCTAATGTATCTACTATTGCAGAAGGACTCAAATAAACCCCAGACAGGTGTGGCCTTTAGAGACTTCAACTCTGAGATTCCTTATAGGTTGGTCCAGAGTGAGGTATCAGAAAGTTTTAGAAAGATTTAGAAAACTTACGAAAATGAGAAGTTAACAAACAGAAAAATACACATTATAAAAGAATCGTCTATCATTCAGAAGGACTTTCTCCAGGGCTATTTCAAATAGAAAGCTTCTCTAGTACAGTCAAAATATCAATGTAAATTCTTAAAAAATGTGAAATGACTGACGTGTAGTTTTTTGAAACACAGCTACTGAGGACAGTGGCCAGATTGTCCCAGATCTCTTGTCTTTGACCAGAAAAGAAGCTGTTCGGGACCTGAACTGTTGACTTATCAATACTTTAGGATCTGGGAAAACTAACTCAAAGTTTTACATTATTATTATTAATAGGGAGGTTCCCATATAGTTAAATTTGATGAACATGTAATACATTTTTCGACAAAAATGTAACAAACATGCAATGTTTTTTATTATCGGTCTTTCCTCTCAGTTAATAATGCTTTTTATTTAAACAGTTTCTTCAATTTGCATCTCCTTTCCCTCTCTCATCACCATTTGTATGTTTGTATGGCTAGAAAGATAATGTTGACGTTACTGAATGATTAGGTCAAATCACGGAGGACTTTGAATTTGGTGCTGTAAAGCATTTAAACTGTTTTCTGAAAGTAGGCAAAGCCAGTGAAGCAAGAAGGTGACCTGATTAGATTTTCACTTTAGAAAGATTCACCTATGCTGGATGAATTGGAGGGAAGGGCACCATGGAGATTGGAAGCCTAGTTAATAGGTTATTTCAGCAGCTGGAGCTAGAGACGATGATATATACCTACCTAAAGCTAGGGTGGGTGGAGTGGAGGAGATGGGGAATGGATACGGTGACCACATAATGTATCCTTCCAATCTGGACCATTGTGAGTGTGAAAGGAAGCATTATTAATAATTGCCGCAGGACAACAGGCATCAGCTGGGACTGTCCCAGACAAACATATATCGGTACCATGTGTGGGGAGAATAGAGACAACTACTAGGGATCTTCAAGAAGTTGAGGGAAGTTGGACGGAAATTTGGATGTGGGGAATGTCTGGGCTGGAGACGTGTATTTGGGGTCTTCAGTATAGAGAGGATTGATAAAAGCTGATGCCTGGCTTCTTGAGGTTGTTTTGGATTTTGAATAAAGAAAAGGAAGACAAGGACCTTGTATCTATTTGTAAAATCAGAGCAGAAAAGCATTTTTTCATCTGATCCTCTTGAAAATCTTGAATGCTTAGAGCATAAGCAGATAGGGTTTTTTTTTTCCCCTCCCATCCCATAAATCTTCGCTGGCTTAACATGTGGTATCTTCGTTACCCTCTTTGTACTTCGTTATTTTTTTGTTTCCCAATCAGCAAATTGCATTTTAAATAGTCTGGGGGTACTCAGGAACTAATTATATAATTTGGAAGTGTCAAAGTTCTCATTACTCCCCTACGGTCTGCAGTGTTTTTCTTTGGAACCCTCAGAACACTTGGCAAGCCTTTCCCTTTAACACCATGCTAGGGTTTCTTTAAAGCAATTTCTAGGAAAAGGTATTATTTTTGGATCCCGTAGGGAGATCAGAATTTTTGTTTTTTAATGTCCTTCTCTCCTTAAAACTGCATAGCACACTCTGTGTCCAATATGAGAGATGGAAATTGCCGTCACATCGTGTGCTTTACATCAATGGTGTGCTCTGCAGGCTGATTCAAGAGACCCGGTAATATGTTGGACAGCTGAAGTGATACCGCTCCCTCCTGGGCTGGCACTTTTGATGTTTGCTTTGTGTTTTGACTATTGTCTTTGGGATTGTAAATTACTCCAGAAAGCTCGTCTGAGTAAATTAAATTCAACATCTAATTTTCATCAAGGTTTTTGTTTTATTCAGTTTTACTGTTCAGCTAATTGAGGCTTATGGAGGTCAAGTGCCTTGGCCAAGGTCGTCTAGCATGTCAGTGTCTTAGCTCAGATGCATTTTCTTTTAGTCCCTGTTGATTCCTGTATTATGCACATATCAATCTGTTAATTAACATCTGAGTCATCCTTGTTGCTCTCCTGATGAACTGGCTGTGTTTAAGGGCCCTCAGCACCCTTTATGGGAAGTTTATGGGAAGTCTGCACACTCATGCGTTATCTTTTATCTGCAAATGAGAAACATATAGGGATCAATTATGATAATCTCCTGCGTGGCAGATGCAGCTCTCTGGGGATTTGTCACCCCACGCCAGTGAAATCAAGCTGCGGGCTGCTCCGGCTCGCCACTGGGATGCCTGTGTGGGGTGGGAGATAAGTCATGCACTGTCTGGTATTTGAAGCTGGCATGGCAGAAGGCAGGGTGGCCTGCACATAAATTACTTCATTTCAGGGGCATGAAGCCTTTCCTTTGCCAGGAGAGAAATGTTTTGCATTCATTTCCTAGAGGCTGCTGGAAGTGTGGCATGGCTGTTAAATTTTTGTTGCTGCTGCTGAAGGGCCTTGTCTGCTCAGATACCAAATGTGAAGCTCGCAGGAATCCTGCTAGGAGACTATTCCAGAAGGATTAGACAATAGAAACCCGCAATTAGCCTCCATAGTCGTGAGCCTTCTAGGATATGCTAGAATGCGAAACACTTTGAAAAATTCCTTGGTTGAAATTTAATTTAAGTGAATAGCATGAATAAAGAGAAGGGTATACTGTAATTATATCTAGCTTTTGAGGTATGAGTTCATCTAAAGCTATACTCAAGCTACAGTTTTTTCTCTCCTGTGAAACTGTATTCCCATAGTAATTCTTTTTTTTTATGAAAGCAAATTCTTTTATTATTGGTCTCCCCTCTCAGTTAATAATGCTTTTTACTTAAGCCATTCCTTCAATTTGTGTCTCTCCCGTCCTTCCCTCATCACCACTCGTGTCCATGTGCCTGGGAAGACAATGTTGATGTTCATTTAGGGACAGTCTGTGAGCCAGTTAATCACCTACCTCCACACAGATAGCTCAGGAGCTGCTTTGCTGTCGGGCAGAGATAAATTAGAAAGGGAGAAAGATGATTTAAAGCAATGCTTTCAAATGATTATCAAACAAAGGCAAGCATTTAGGAAGCTGTTAAGCTGGAGAGAAATCCCCAGAAAGGATATGGCGACGGACTTTATCTCGCAATAAGGGCGAAAGGTAAAAATAAAGTGTCAGCCCAGGCACATTTTGTGTCAATTCAAGTGACGAAAGGCCAATTTGGCACAGCAAGTGTTTGGATCATATGCTGTAAAATGCACAACCTTGTTTCCTGATGCTGATTTATAGCTTTGTGTGCTTCAGGATTCATTTTGCCCTCTGAAAAAATCCTGGACCCTCCATGGAAAAGTGGGCAAAGCCTGAAGTGGCTGCAGACTTCAAGGCGCATCACTTCTTGAGGGCGACAGGGCACATTCCTGGTTTAGATGGCTTTGTGCGTGGAGCTAACAGGCAGGGACAGTATTTTGTCAGAAAAACCATAAGGTGTGAAGTAGAATAAGATTCTTTGCAGGTGAAGTGGGCAGACCTGTTAGAGGGGCAACCACTCCATTTAAAGGGGATTCGGGTCTCATCAGGATCAAATGAAGTTGAGCAGCAGTGGCTCAGACGGCCCTCAAAGAAGTGCCTTCGACTGCTTTGGTAGTTATTTATTGATCTGATCTATTCCTGCAAATGTCTGGAAAGCTCACATGTTCATCTTACACCTTCTTTGAGCTTGTTTCTAACACGTGGCATTTCTTGGGGGCTAGGAGTCCTTATGCTTTAGCACTTACTTCGCTATTTTTCTTTTGATGTTTGGCTGGCTGGAATGAAAAATTTTACATCTGTCAGTTGTGTCCTTGGTTAGCTTCTTCAGCTTTGGGGTTATTGAATTCTTTCTTTTCTGCGTAAGAGCAGAAATGCATTTACATTTAAGTCGAGGCCCTGCTGCTCCGTGCCTGCCCCTGGTTTTGGAGCTCTGCTGAGTTGGCGGGGTGTGCCTTTCCCTCCTCCCATCCCTTGGCACTCTGTTAATCTCAGCAGAATAATAATGAGCTACTCCGGCGAGATTTGTGGCTCACATGTCTTTGGTAAGTTTTGTTTTCATGTATAGCACGGTGTTCCTGCTTAGACTATTGTGGTCCCCGTTGGTAACCTGCTTTTCAGAGCAGATACAACGTGGTGCCAGGGGACCAGCATTGATGCCAGACCACTTTTCCTTTATCAGCGTGAACACTGAGTAGACTGATCAGACTTCAAAGAACAGACGTTAGTCATTGCTCTGCTGAGCCACAGGTGCAGAGTGAGGATAAGGCTCTTGTCTGTGCTTTGTCACTGTGGCTCCACTCTTCCTTTTAGTCTATGTTTTAGTCCATTTATAACCAGGGAAATAAGAGGGAATTGTAAAATCCTGGAGCTTGCTGGGACTTTAGAAGTCATCTTTCCAGTCATTCAGTTCACAGATGAAGGGAGTGAACCCAGTTACTTTAATTCAGCCGGTTTCAATAATCAGTGCCTAAGACTGGGTCAGAATGTGGGTCTCCTGACCCTCAGTCTAAAACATTCTTCTCTAATCACTCAGCTTCTCATTGAGGTGAGGGTAATGACCAGGAGCAGGGATTACAGAGACTGCTTGTTGGATTTCAAGAAGCATGTTGGAAAGAGTGGGCTCATCAGTTTTTTTGACTGGTTCTCAGAGTTGGAAAGAGGGGAGCATTCTTGAATATTCCATAAGGATCTAAGTATTAGTCTCTGTAACAGCCTTTCAGTTTTGCCTGGAGAAATCTGACCTCTCGCTTTCATTATTAGTCAGGAGACATTGCTGTTCCTGGACTAGCCATTGATTTTCCACTTGCTTCAGCTTTCTCCTGTGTAAAGTCAGAATAATAGTCCTCATCACCACAGGTAGGAGATGATATGAGCCTCCATCTGTCCTAAGTTTCCTGTGTGGGAGGCTGATCATTCTGGGGGTGATCTAAATCAGTGGTTCTCAAAGTGTGGTCCCCACATCAGCATCAGCATCACCTCGAAACTTGTTAGAAATGCAAATCCTTGGGCCTCATCCCTGACCTCCTCTGTATCACAAACTCTGGGATAGAGTCTAGCACTCTGTGTTTTAATGAGGCTTCCAAGTGATTCTAATGCACACTAAAGTGTGAGAACCACTGATCTAAACAACTCTTTCTCGTCTTCCTCTAGCATAGATGATAGTCACGGAACTAAGTTAAAAGATAGTATGTATATGAGAGTAGACTAATATTCGCAGAAAACTAATTACCACTTAAACTTCAGGAAGGAAAACCAAGTGTTCTGTAGCTCTTTGTTTTGTATTCCATGCCTTTATTATTAGCTACATGGGGCAGTGGGGTGGGGGGGCCTGGAAATGAGAATCTGTACCCAGCTGTAAGCTCTGTAGGGCAGGGGCCACACCTGGCATGTTCTCTGTTATTTCCACAGCATCTATCATAGTCTCTAGAAGGCACTTGGGATTGAGCATTTCTTGAAGGGTGAATGAATGAGTTTAATATGCTTTGGCACTATAGCATGTGGAAGAAGCATGAAATTGGACAAAGAACAAGTCCAAAGTCCAAGTTTGATCCTCTTTAGCTGGGTAAACTTTGTTGGGTTGCTTATTCTTTAGGGTTGAGGGTCCTCGTCCATGTAATGATAGGATTGAGCTACAGTCGCTATTGGAGGGCTCTCCCACTCTAACATGGAATATTCTGTGAAAGCAGGTGCAAGGGCAAGTGGAGTGTAGGTAAAATCTCAAGCTTCATTAAGGCTTAGTTTAATTAGTTCTTTTCCATGGGGTTTCCCATGTCTCTATCAGTCCATCAAGATCTTTCTTTTCTAATATATTGATTGTATTTCTCTCTCTGCCTCCCCCTACCCAATTTTTTTATGATTACTTGGCTCTTACTTGGAAAAAATGGAATATATTCATACTAAAGCTATTGAGGACAGGCGCTAAATTGTATATATTATTTATCCCACAGTATACTAATGCAGTAGGGATCATATAATACATATTCAATAAATACTTCCTGAGTGTAATTGGTGAAAAGCATTATGTGAACTAATAAGGGTTGTATGCATGTTCTTACCATGAAGGTCAGAATCATAAAGGCCTGGGTTTAAATCTGGGCTTAGAAGGTGTATGACATTGGACAATGAAGTTTATTCTCTCTGAAGTTCAGTTTCCTACCTGTAGAGTGGAAATAATACTTACTTTATAGAGTTATTGTGAAGATTAAATATGGTAACATGAAAGCTTCTACTATAGTGCCTGGCACAGAGTGAACACAATAAAATATAGTTTACTTTCCTTATTTTCACACTTCCTCGTGAACTAGCTTTCTAAGCATCTATAGAACAAACATACTTATGTATATATATACATATATACTTGTGTTCATTCTCAGAACTTTCTATCTTTAGGTAGTTTTAGCCCTTAAGACTTTCAGAGAATGTTTTGAGAGATTCAAATAAAGAAGCCCTCTGGAAGATGAAGAGCAGAAATATAACCCAGAAGCAAAACTGAGTGTAGAAGATGATACAAATTTGAGAGTATAAGAGATAAGAGCTGAGAAAATTTTACCTGGATGATTAGAATAAAAGAGTTGCTTTAGGTCATAATTCCATGAATGCCATAAAATGTGTCATTCTCTTCTACTTCCAACTGTAAGTTATTTGATATGATCTAAAATGGTTGAACTTAGGACAAACACTCTCAGAACCAACATTTCCAGCTAGTAAATTTTTTGATTTATTCACTATTATTCGAAAAATGCCTTTTGAACTTACAAAGGAAGAGATGTGGGGTCAGGGAGGGCAAAGCCAGCAAATGGTGAGGATATTTCTTCTCTAGCAACACCCAGCACATCTTGGCCATAAGTCTTGATAAATGTGGTTTCTCCGGTAGCCAAGAGCAGAGAAATGAAAGGCAGAACAATGTAGGCATGTCTGGGTGGGCCTTTCCCACCCCTGCCAGCCATCCAAACCTTCCAAGGGCAAGGGATGGTCCTTAGAAAAAACGTGGCAGGAAGAAAGCCTGGATTCTTATCTTGTCTTCTTCCAAATTCCAAACATCCCAGGCCCAGTCAAGCTGCCCCAACTGTTTTTAGAATTGAAGAGCAGCCTGAAGATATGAAAATTTTCCAAAACGACTTCACAGAGTAAAATAAAAAAAGAGAACAGGATTGGCTCAAACATTTTGTAACTGATGACAGAGAGAAATTGGTTTTTATTTCTTATATATTTTACATACTATGAAAGGAAAAAATGAAAAGTCTTGCTTGGTTTTCAGTCAAGGAAACAGATGCCACACAGACAGAGCTGTAGAATGAAGTAAGATAAGATAGAACATGAAGACAGAGCATTAAGCATGAAGAAGAGGTCAGGATTGGGAAGTTGTTGACATTGTAGGTAAACATTGGAAACTTTATTTGAGCTTTATATTTATTGAGTCTTCCATTAGAAAAAACATCTTAATCATTCATCCTACTTCAGAACCAGAAAACAAAAGGGGTTAACAGGTGGACACAGGACAGTCTTGTGAACCACTTGTCAAGAGAAGGAAACTTTCAGAGAACCCACAGGTATTTTCTGGGTTGGTTGAGAAATCTAACAGGTAGATGCTCCAGAAAATGCTGGAAAATACTGAGTGGATGACAGGAAGTTATAATGGAGGGTGCAGGAAGGAACCCTATGTCATTGTTACTATCAAGAAGCATTTCCCAAGGACAGCTCTGCACCTGTTTTTGTTCTATGAAGCAGATACCTGATTGCAGGCAAAAATCTTGCTACGGAGCACCAGAAAAATACATAGCAAATACCTTTTCAGTATAACTCTTGATCCAGAGAAAACTAGACTTTAAATTGGTCATTGATTCCAAAATATTACTAAAATTCAGAGAAGAAAAGTTTTTCATTATCTTCCTAACCTTTGCCCTTTCTTTCAATACCTTGGGATTTTCACAGAAAGAAAACAATATGGCCTGAGGTAATTCATTTCTCATAAAGCAAAATTTCTGCAAGTATTAGTAAAGTCAAGCCAATTGGTCTAGAAAGCTCAATTTCCCCCCATTTTTAAGTTGATCTTTTTGTTTACTCCTCTTATGCATTTATCAGGGATGATAATTACATTTTTTTTGAACCAATTTTAATCAGTTGATGGAGGTAAGGAACAAAGAAGCCATGATTGATTACTAATGCCTGCGGAAGGTGGGAGGGAGTATAAGTCTATTTCTCATGCCTTGCAGTTCATTCTTACTTGTAAATTTTTAATCAAGAATGACTGTATGTATAACACTGTATTATTTAAGAAATAAATAAATTTGGTAAAATGTTAAGATTTGATAAATTGGGAAGTGGGTACAGAAATGTTCATTGTATTAACCCAAGACTTTCTATGTATTTGAAATACTTTATGAGGAAATATTTTAAAAATAATAACCAAGGATCCAGTTCCAGTAATTTAATTTCAGGTTTAAATTGCATATTTCAAACTGTGGTTTCTCTCTTCAACTATTTTTTGTTGTTTTTTTTTGTTGTACTTAACTTTGCTACCCAGGAAGCAAAGCTTCATATCTGTAAAGAATACTTAGTTTCAATTAGTTCCTGTGACTCCTAACTTGTTACCTTATTCCCCCTTCTTTCTTTTTTTCCTCTTTTTCTAGAAAGATGCGTACTAATCTCCTCATTAATGTAGAGTTTGTTGAAGAATTTAAGTTTTAGATCCAGTGATTTCAGACCAATGTAAAAAATGCAAGTTTCCTGGGCGCCCGCCATTCCTGCCTCCCTATGCTGAAAAGTGAAAATCCTGGAGCAGCAGCAGATGCAATTACTTGTGGGTTTCCAGTTTCTAGTGACCTCTCCTTGGAGAGGACAAAGTAGCATTCCTGGCCGATACTACAGACTGCTCCACCCAGTTTGCTCCAGGGCAAAAGTAGCACTTTCTGGAAAACTGGAAAAGTGTCATGTGAAAAAGGGTTTTATAATTGGGAAAAAAAGAAGATGAAGATAAAGGAAACTTGAGAAGTATTACTTATAAACCATGCTGCTCAGAATGTATAATTTGCCAGACTTAACTCTGCCTTTAATGAGTGGTGCTATCTTTAATTAGTTTTTTAATCTTCAGTGAGGGGCCTTGATTGTACAGTCATCACTTTGTATGGGGGTGGGGGGGGATTGGTTCCAGGACCCCTGCAGATATCGAAATTAGTGGATGCTCAAGTCCTTTGTATAAAATGACATAGTGTTTGCATATAACCTAGGCATATCCTCTTGTATACTTTAAATCTCTAGATTACTTACAATGCGTAATACAAGGTAAATGCTACATAAATAGTTGTTATACTGTGTTGTTTAGGGAATAATGACAGGGGAAAAAAGCGTGTGCGTGTTCAGTGCGGGCATATCCCTCGTAGGCCCTTAGATCCGTGGTTAGTTGAATCTGCAAATGCCCTTAGATCCAAGGTTGGTTGAATCCGCAAATGCGGAACCTGCGGAAAGGAGGGCTGACTACATAGGACTCCAGAACAATGCTGTATTGCCCTGCATTGTCACCATCTGCAGACCAATCAATAACTGCCAGCAGATGGGAGATTGAGTGGGATTCAGCCTTCTGTCAGGATTCTCTCTGAGCATAGTGAGTTCCTCTCTCAGAGCCTAGTCTACTTCTTAGAACCTGTCAGCTGTTCATTTAGTATTGTCTGGTTTATACTATTTATCCTTCTGTATTGATCATCTTGGCATTCCTAAAGAAAAAGCATTGATAACATTGGAACAGAAGGACGCTTTAAAACTGTCAAAAATAAAAGATTTTAGGGGCCAGCACAGTGGCTCAGCGGTTAAGTTTGTACATTTCTCTTTGGCAGCCCAGGGTTCGCGGGTTCCAATCCTGGGTGTGGACCTACACACCGCTTGTCAAGCCATCCTGTGGCAGGCATTCTACATATAAAATAGAGGAAGACAGACACGAATGCTAGCTCAGGGCCAGTCTTCCTCAGCAAAAAGAGGAGGATTTGTGGCAGATGTTAGCTCAGGGCTAATCTTCCTCAAAAAAAAAAATTTAAATAATGAAATATAGAATAGTGAAATAAAAAATAATCAAATCATAAATCTACGTATGCAAAGAAGAACTTCAGCTCATACCTCACAACATATTCAAAATTAACCCCAAACATATCATATTCCTAAATGTAAAACTTAAAACTTTAAAACCTCTAGGAGAAAATGTAGGGAGAAATATTTGTGACCTCATGTTAGGCTAAGATTTCTTAGATACAATATCAAAAGCATGAACCATAAAAGAAAGAATGATCAAATCTGCCTTGGATAAAATTAAGAATGTCTGTTCTTTGAAAAACACTAGGAGAAAATATTTACAAATCACCTATCTGGTAGAGGACTTGTAGCCAAAATACATAAAAATGCACCAAACTTGATAATAAGAAAATAAGATAATAAGACTTGATAATAAGATAATAAGAAACTTGATAATAAGAAACTTGATAATAAGAAAACAAACAATGCAATTAAAAATGGGCAAAATGAGGGGCTGGCCTGCTGACTTAGTGGTGAAGTTCACACACTCTGCTTTAGCTGCCTGGAGTTCATGGGTTCAGATCCCAGGTGCAGACCTGCACACTGCTCATCAAGCCATGCTGTGGCAGCATCCCACATATGAAAAATAGAGGAAGATTGGCACAGCTGTTAGCTTAGGGACAGTCTTCCTCCCCCCCACAAAAGGGCAAAATGTTTGAACAAAGAAGATATGTGGATGCAAATAACCACATGAAAAGATATTCAATGTCATTTGTCATTATGGAAATGCAAATTAAAATCATAACGAGACACTATTCAGCACCTGTTATAATGATTAAAGTTAAAAAGACTAACCATACTAAAGTGCCAGTGAGGATGTGAATGAGCTGGAACTGTTACATACTGCTGATGGCGATGGAAAATGGTACAACCGCTTTGGAAAACAACTTGGCAGCTTCTTTAAAAAGTTAAACATACACATACCATATTACCATTCATACTATGTTACCCAGCCATTCCACTTCTAGGTATTTGCCAAAGAGAAATGAATGCAGATATTCATACAAGGACTTGTGTATGATTGTTAATAGCAGCTGTATATATAATAGCCCCAAACTGGCAACAATCCAGATGTTCATCACTACAAGAGTGGATAAAGAAATTGTGGTGTATCCATATGCTGGAATATTATTCAGCAATAAAAAGGATTTCATAAAAAGAATTTATGATACATGTGACATGGATGAATCTCAAAATAGTTATGCTGAGTGAAAGAAGCTAGACCAAAAAAAATAGTGAATACTGTATGATTCCACTTATATAGAATTCTCAAAAATTCAAACTAATATATAATGAAAGAACACATTAGTGGTTGCCTAGAATGGAGGAGTATGGAATGGGGGCAGAGAGGAATTACAGAGGATCGTGAGGAAACTTGATGGGGTGATGGATATATTTATTTTCTTCATTATGGTGATGTTTCTACTGTTATATATACATCAAAATGTATCAAATTGTACACTTTAAGATCAGCTTACTATATGTCAATTATACCTCCATAAAACTGTTAAAAAGAAAGAAAGGGAAGGGAAAGGGAAGAGAAGGAAAGGATGAAGGGACAGAAAGAAAAGGAAGGAAGGGAAAGAAGGAGGGAGGAAGGGGAAGGAGGGAAGGAAGGCAGGAAGGGAAGGAGGAAGAAAGGAGAGAGGGAGGAAGGGAACGAAGAGAGGAAGAAGGGAGGGAAGGAAGGAGGTGGGGCAGGAGGGATGTTAAAGTGGGTGTGGGGAGGAGAAAAGAAGCGGGGATGTTCATCTTTTCCTGTGAGATGGAAAATAAAACCTGAAACTTGTTAGACTGCTCATCGCACAGGAACTGCTCTCCGGCTGCCCTCCTGTGTGGGGTCTGCAGGTCCCAGCATGCAGTGCTCCAATTTAATGTGGGCCACAGAGCACTGCTTTAAGGACGTGCAGTTTCTGTGGGTTACCCCCGGTAGAGAGGAATTGAAGCAGAAACGGGCAATAAATTCTTAATACATCACACACATTATGCATCATGTTATTTTTAAACAAAAGGCATACCACACATTTTCCCTGTAAGCTAGAATACATCTATGCTTACCAAGAGGTGGACAGCTATTTTTTGGATAACATAAAGATCTTTTATCAACATAAAAATGTTGATAAAGAAATTGTTTGTTTAGAAACATGCATATACTTGTCAAAAAAATTGGCATTTTTGTTTCCATGAAACATCTACTCCTTGGATAGCCCAGAGTGTGGAAGTCGATGCAAAGTGCTAAGCCATTTAAAATCTAAATCAGACTTTAATAAGGGAATGTCATGTTTCATTTAAAAGCTTCTCTTCACCTCTTTTCTTATGTTGTCAAGTGAAATAAAAGCTGGCTTTATAATTACATGGCTGCCTCTGCGTTAGATTCTATGTGAGATCTCACATTATTTTTCCACACCTTTCCCTCTCTCAAGCCCTATCGCACCTCCTTCCATGTCTGCTATCTAATCCCCCCTCCCCAGCTTTCTTCCTTCTGCTTCCTGCTTCTTAAGGAGCTGACAGAATGATGGAGCTCTGTTGATTAAGCTGCTGAATGGCGGTGGCCCTTATTAATTTAGGAATGACGAGCAAAAAATAAAATAAATGACGAGTGTGAAATGTTTCTCACTGCGGATCATCATCGTAGCCCTACTGGGTAGAAGATTAGGTGATTTTGGTTTCCACTGCACAGCAGAGCGTGAAATCAGATGGAATTTAACTTTGACAGATATTTACTCTCTCTTTAGTAATAAAGAATTAGTTTTGTAGGGTTTTTATTTGACCCTTCTTATATTCCCTGAATTCTACGTTTCTTCTGGGGTCAGTTTTTCTCTGTTTAGCTTTCTTCATCATACTGTAGGCTTTTCTCAAATATTTGGGCATTCTCAGTTGTCTGGCTATTCTTAAGAATGAGACAGGAGAAAGACTGACTAGACACTCTAAGCACAGGAGTGGAACTTGCTGACCGGCGGGCTTCAATTTAGGGTAAACAGCCAGAGATCTGTTTGTTGTGCTGTGGCCCCTCAAATGCCGGAATGTAGATGGCTTCGTGCTGGGGTACCAGTGATGACTCTAGATGCCCAAGTGTTCTCAGAAAGATCCTTCAGTGTCTTTTAAAAAGTCCCTGTTGGTCATTTTTTGGTTGGCTGGTTGGTTTTGCTCTTTTCTGTGGTCAAACTACCTAGTTGCAGGGGTTCTTGGCACCAGAGTTGAGGAGTGGTGTGGAGGACGACCATTTCATACACAGACCTTCACTGTCTTCTGTCTCCCCTTCATCCAGGAACTTCTCTGAGTCCCCAACCTCTGCAAGGTTCTACCACATAGGGAGGCACCCTCATCTCCTGCAAGACTCTTCAAGCATATCCTGAGCTATAGCTTCTTCTACTCAGTGCTCTTCCATATACTCTGTCTTCCAGAAATTCATTGAAATCACTTATCCTCTTGTTCTCTAAACCCTTTTTGGTATGTACCTTTTATATCCCATTACTGTAAGCATAAGTGAGTCTTAGAAGGGATAGGAAATAAATATGTATGCTCAAATCCCCAACATGAGCCAGTAGCAAGGGTAGGTATTCTTCCCATTTTACACATGGAAAACAGAGGCTTATGTGATTAAGTGACTTGCCTAAGATCACGTAGCTAGAAAGGGAAGGGCCAGGATTAAACTTGTATTCTTTTGACTATGCTAAACTACTTCTTTTTGTCCAAACCATGACTCAGCTGGTATGACCTGGAAAAAAAAGAATTACATAATACTATGAGTTTTAAATATGCTGTCACTTGTGCATAAAAATGACTCAGAAACTGCCCAGACTAAAAACTGTGCAACATCATTTTACAAGTTGCATACCTAGAATACAATGAGAAATCATCAAAGTCATAAAACAGCAATTTTATATTGGGTGGGTCAGGTTGGAGTGGACCAGAACTCGAGGAGAGAAAATTGGTAGGAAAGGCTGGATTATCATTTGGGTAATGGTGGCAAGGGCTTGGCACACTGAATGCTCTCAGCTCTAGCAAATCTACTTTAGAAGTCACAATTGGGGAGCAATTGCCCCAAAGAGGTGGTGCAGACTCCAGAGCAGTGGCATGGATGGAAGAGACTTGTTAGGAAGGCAGGGCACCCCATCCACTTGGAAGCCACTCTCTCATATACATTTAATAATTGTTAAGTGACTGCCATGTACAGACACTGCAATAGACTCTAGAGACACTTTCACCTTCAGCCAGGGTGATATCAGCAAAAGATGAAGATCTCTTTGTTTCTGGAGACTTCTAGAAATCAAAACCCTACAATATCTCATAGGAACACATCACATTCATAATGGTTTAAGATTTAAAGTATGAGGATTGTTCTAGTTCAACTGCAAAGGTAGTTTTGAGGGCTTTTGAATAGCTAGTCATTTATTCCACAAATCTTTATTGAGCTTCTAGTTAATGGCAGCCACTGGGGCTAGGACCTAGGGACACAATGGTGAAGAATACGAGATTATTTCTAATGTTTACCACTTATCCACCAAAGACAATGCTGAGGCACCTAGTTTTCTCTTTCTCAGAGGCAGAGGCCAAGTTATCTTCTAAGTATGAAACGTAGAGATTGACTCTTGTTAGGGCCACAGAAAACTGGGGAGGTGGATGGTGAACATGCTATTAGCTGGTATTAGTTCACTGTGATATTAATTTAGATGCATGATATCCTGGCGAAGAATAGATCTTAACAGAAGATCTTTCTGCTCACAGTGTTTTTCTCTAATTTTCACCTTTCCTGTGGCTGTTTTGGTCTCATTCTGACACTGTAGGAAAATTCACTGTGAAATCTGGAACAAGTGAGCATGTACCCTCTGTCCTCAAAGGTTGGGACACAAGCCTGTGAACTTGGAAAGAGAACAAAGCTTTCTAGTATGATAAACAAAGAAAATGGAGATTAAAAAGTCTGGTTTCCTCTTTTTTGCATCAGCACATACCAGCTGTCAGATCCCTCTGAATAATCTATTTCTTCTGTTCCTGAAAGGTAGATATTATTATTACAGCATTTCCAGAAGGAAGTATATTTTAATTTTCAATAAAAATGGCCACAAATGAAGTGGTAATGCAAAGAACAGAAGAGAAACTTTTACAGCTATAGTATTTGCATTTGTGACTTTTTCCCGTCTAATTCCACTTTCTCCACTGATCCCTGAAACCTCGCCAGCAGGCTGACACCCTGATAAACTCCAAAAGGAAGAAGGAAAACAGTCTGAAAGGCAGGGCGGGTGTGGTCGCTAGAGGGGTCATGGTGAACAAGAAGAAAAGTGCAGCTACTCCAGTGCAGGCAGATAAGGCGTGAGGTTCAAGGGCTGAAAGGAAGCACACAGATTGCAGCGTGCCCACTTGGTACTGGTGACAGACTTCCAACGGAGGAGCCCCACCTTCGGGTTCTTTTGTTTAGGCCTGACTTCCAAACAAAGCAAGCTGGAGGACCAGTCCTAACATCAAGCAGCAGAAAACTTCCTTCCTTTGGGAAAATCTAGTAAAGGCATCTCTCTAAGCCCTCTTATTGCGAAAACGGCCTGTTTTCTCCTGAAGTTTCTGCTGTTAGAGAAGACTTGCGAAGGCTGTGATAGCAGAGTGCAAAGAGGTAGGCATTTAGGATAAAAATATGAGTGCACGTCCATCCAACCCTACAGGGCTAATTCCCCTCCCTGAGCCTCAAATTCTTCATCTGTATAATGTGGTTGGGAGGTTGAATCAGAAAACAAAAGTGGTTCTAAATTTCTAAAAGACTTCTTTTCTCTATTTCCCTCTTTACCTCTTTCTTCCAATTAAAAAAGCTTAAGCTGTAAAATCATAATCCAGTCTACCTACTTTCCACATTTTTTTCTGAGTGTGCTGTGGAGTCGACTCTGACTCCTAGTGAGCCTACCCAGTCTTTATTGGCTCCATCCTTTCACCTTCCAGCTCTGTATTTGACAATGCTCCACTGCCCTTCACAGGGCTTTCACAATCAACTTTTTTCAGAAGCGGCTGGCCAGGTCCTTTTTCCTAGTCTGTCTTAGTCTGGAAGCTCTGCTGAAACCTGTCCACCATGGGTGACCCTGCTGGTGTTTGAAAACCGGCGGCATAGCTTTCAGCATCCCAGCAACATGCAGCTGCCACAGTATGACAACTGACAGACAAGTGGCGTGGTTCCCTGACCTGGAAACGAACCCCAGACTGCAGGGCGAGAGCGCTGAATCTTAACCACTAGATCACCGGGCTGGCTGCTTCCCATATACCCGAGATTAATTTAAGCACATTCTGAGTAACATGATAAAGTTATCTTTAGAAACATACACACACCAGTTTCAGAATGGCACCCCCTGGGGTCCCTGCTGCCAATTTGGTCCAGGAGCACAAAGTCAGCATCTTGATGTCAGGCAGTGTCCTGGCCAACACCCACTACCCACTCCAGTTGGTGCTTTCTCAGAAGACAACACCTTGCTTTCAAAACTGTCTACTCTTTTGCTCAAAACAATGATGGATGGATGGATAGGTCTTCATTTGACTCACTACCTGAAAAATCAGCTTCTTATGTGATTTCCCCAAAGCAGAATTAACTCACATAATTTTGTGTCACATACCAGGGCTCTTCCTTGCATAAAAAACAGTAAGATATCACCAAACTCTGGCCGGAAAGTTCTTCTAGGATATCTTGTGGTATCACCATTCCTAGGTGCATGGTAGTCATAATTGACTTCATCAGCCAAATATGAAACTGGTTCAATACTGCCCCTGTAGGAGTCAAATTCTTATGCATTTACAACTTAATAAATTACCATTCAGGGTTGTATTAGCAAGTTTGCTTTGTTCCAGCCCTTTTATAGTTGAGACTCCCAGATTTCTGTTTCAGGTTGGAATTGGCAAATGAACTTTTCAAAGCATTTCATCCTCACAAGTCACATCTTGTCATCTTTCATAGCCACATGAGACACCAAGCCCTATTTCACTCTTGTTTAAATTCTATTATCATTGTTATTAGGAATAAACCAATAGAAATAGGATTACAAAGGGAAAGGTTCAGGATAAATAACTTCTTCCTTATAAATTCAAACACAGGTGCACACACACATGCTGGTCTGTGTGAGTTACTTCCTCCCCACATTCTGTCCTCCTGCACAAACAGTTATACAAAACAGTCCGCACAACAATATGAGCAGCTGGTACCACAACCTGAGCAAAGGACCCCAGTTGTGTCAAGTCTCAGGCTGACTCTTGGTCTAGATGACCAGCTTCTCCACGCTAAGAGTACTTGTGGTTTCATCCTCTTCATTTGACCCAAAATATCCCGGGAGGTCCAGCATCCTCTGCTCGGCTTCAGTGAGGCCGAATGATATATTGCCGTAGAAGGCGAACTCGGGGTGCGCCGGGAAGCTCTGGCACTTGTCTTTCCGACATTGAGAAGGGCTCAGAGGACTGACCCTCTGGTAGCTATCTTTGGGGGCAGTGGGGGAGGGCTGCTTCCTTGAGACACTCCTGTGACTGGGGGACGGTCCCCGCCGAGCTCTGTGAGGCTCTGTTCTCTCGCCTCCTGCCACCAATCCCGCCTGCCGATCCCCTAGGTCTGGCTTCCTGGTGGGCTGCCCCAAGGTGTAGGATTTAGGGAGGGGGCTTAGTGGACCAGCGGTTCCACCTGACCCTTGGAAATGGTCCAGTTTCTCAGGAAGCACGGCAGCACCCTGACTCTGAGGCCTGAACCTGTCTTCTGCCTGGTCCCCGGTCCGTGTCCTAGAACTGTAGGCGAGGGCCTGCCGTGGGGTCAGGGTGGACATGCTCCTCTCCCTGAAGGGCCGCGCCTGCTTGGTCTGGTGGAAACTGGCTGTCCTCCGGAAGTGGGAACTCCTGGGGTGGCTCCGCTCTGACAGCCCCCCTCTGCTGCCCACGTGCCTCATCTGGGATTTGCGGATCACGGTCTGGCTGGGGCTCACGGCACAAGTGGCCTGCGAGTCCCCGACATCCAGCCTGGAGAGAGGCCTCTCCCCGGCGCTGACCGCGGGCTGGTCCAGAAACGGGGATTTGATCCTGAACTTGTTTGCGGCAGCTTCTTCCGGGCTCTCCATTCGAAGGGGGCGGCGGCGGCGGCGGGCGTCGATGGCCGTGTCTGTCAGGGGGCTCTGAGACACGTGGTACACCTTGGTGGTTTCTGTCAGGCCTTTCTTTTTCATCTCCTTCAGCTGCTGCTGGGCAAGGCGGTAGCTGAACAGCGGTGGGATTATCTTCTGCGCGTTGGACTAGAAGCTGTCACTGCCGGAAGCGTCGTCTTCGGGAGTGGCCGGAACCCTGCGCCTGTAGGTCAGAGGGATGCCCATGTCCCCCGGGCCCCCCACAGGCCCGTCACCCCCATCCGAGAAGCTCCCGCGCTGCTCGCTCAGCTCGCAGATGTTCTCCTCATCTGAGTTCTTCCGGAAGCTGGGCGAGTGGAGGGCGTTGTGCCGAGCGGGGGTGCTGCACTTGGGGGGGCGGCCGAACTTCCTCCACAGCGTGATGAGGACGGTGGCCACGATGATGAACAAGCACAGCGAAATCCCAGTGACCGTCACGATGTTTTTGGACTTCACCGGGCCCTGCGGCTGAAGAGGAGACGGGCTGGATGGCCGGAAAGCTACAAAAAAGGGAAGAACAAATGTATTCTCTAGTAGTGTTTTCTCTGGTGGTTTTCAGGTCTCTGAGAGGCTTTTCTAAGGACAAAGATTTCTGGTCCCACATCTGCATCTCTGCTGGCAGCTTAAGCCAAACTAAGAAACAGAGACCCATGTCAGTGAGGTGACCAGATAAGCCACAATTAAGGTGATTCCTGGACTCGGGGGCTCCTGCTGACACTTATCTCACATTTTTCACAAAGAAGTAGCATGAGGAAAGTTTCAAGGTAAAATCTAGGCTTTTGCTTACAATGATGTAAACATGGGATATCTGTAGTTAAATGTACCTTTGAGATGCACGTTGGAAAATTCCTACCAAGTATAAAACTTGAAATGCAAAATAATTTAGGTAGGCTGTACCTAAATCTGCACATCTCGAGAGAAATTGATAGGTGAAAGAAGATTTTCGGTAATACAACAGAATTCATTCCTCCCTTCTAATACCCAGGAACTGTCTTTCCTAAATGTTGAAGCCTCTGCTTTCTCATTCCTCTATTTTCAGCTGTCCACTTCCCTTCCTCCCTTCCAAGTGGCCTTGAGTTTTCCTCTTCTTCTCTGCTCTCTCAAACTGGTTTGTCCCACAGTCATCAAAATGTTTCAGCAAGGCTCAGAGGCCAGCGGGGCCTCAGGCTGTACTGCCACCGAAACACCTGGGAACCTGAGACCACCTAATGCCACCAGGCCTCATCTCCCTTTCCTCCTTGGTCACTGTCCTCCATTCAAGCCCTCCCCGTCACCTGTCCTCTCTCTTCTTGCCTACACTCTTATCACCACCAGCTCTCTGCGTCATCTGCTAGACCCACACTCTCCCACTCTCCCCTCTCCTTTCTACTGTATCCTGTGGTAACCAACCTCCTCCACATCCGGAATCTCTCCACCAAACACTCTCTTTGCCTCCTTGCCTTACCTGAAGACTGAATATCCTGCAGGACACAGCTTCCCCCTTCCCACCCTCTTGGGTGGAAGCTGTGACACATACTTTATAAGCAAACAGGGCCAGAAGTAGCATGTATCCTGTCTCCTCATTCCTGACTGCCATTTTCAACCAACTCTTTCACCTCTGTATAAAACTTCTACTCTTTTGATGCCCGTGCCATCCACCCAAACCGCCCCCGACTCCTCCTTCAACTCTGTTATCTGCCAACCTCGTGGCAGCCATCAGTCACTAGTACTTGAGTCCTACTGGAGTCCCAGTGCTTCAGTGTCCATCCAACATGTCATACCTTTCCGTTGTCTGCAGCTGCTCCTCTTCTGAAATCTTGAACTTCACAGCCCACTTTCTGGCTGTATCCTCCCGTCTCCTTCACTCATGATTACTACACTGGGTATTCAACCTCACTGCAACTTCAGATTCCCCAACCCTTGCATTTTCTCCCAATCTGCCAGCCACCTCCTGGCCTCACTTCTCTCCCTACACCCATGATCCATCACTTAAACCATTCTCCTGCCAAAACCTCAACTCTCTGGCCACTAATACTGAGCTATAGCCCTTTCCCTGCTCTGCAGCAAAAGTCCATCCCTAGATAAATCCAGGAATGTGGGTGTGGGAATCCCAGCAGATTCTCAGCTGCTGCACCCAGGCCCTGAGCTCTGGTGGAGAAAATAATGCACCCATGCAGGCCAGTGCCTCTACGCACTGACAGCGCCCAACCTCGGCTGCCCATAACTCCGTCCATGGCTCCCTAAGCAATTCTCTCTTCCATCTTCCATTCCAATAAAACTGCCTCAAAGTTTCACCACTTTCCTCACGCCCCCACCTAATCCCCTTCCTTGGCAGTCTGCTAGGTCAGAAAAATAGACACCATCAGGCAAGTACATTCCCAACTTCTTCTGCCATCCTCTCCTCCCCCATAAACTTAGCAGCAGGCACATCTCTACTTACCTCTTTCTCTATGGAATTAGTGGGAGAAGTCTCTTCTTATAAAGCAAGTCCGCCCAGTACTCTCTAGGCCACCCTTCTCCAGGGGGATCGTCCCTTGGTACCAATTATCTCCAGCTTCTCCTTTGTGCAGCTCCACAGAAACATGCTCAAGCTCTTCTCACTTTGTAAAGACCTTTCTAGAACCCTCTCACTACTGCCATAGCTGTATCTTGCTCCTGGTATTCCCAGCCAAGCTTACAGAAAGAGGAGTCCACATTTTCTGACTTACTGCTTCCACATCGTCGCCTCTGGCTCCTGCAACCTGTTCCCAGGATTCCAATGAAACGGGTCCTGTCGAGGTCATTAATGATCTAATAGCCAAACGACAAAGGCAAAGGCGCTCTGTCCTGATATTCCTTGACTGCTGCAGCACTGGTTACTGTCTTGACACTTCCTGTGAGTTTTTCTCTTCTTGGTTTCAATGATAACATTCACTTAACTAACTGGAGAGAAGAACATGAGCTTTGGAGCCAGGGAGATCTAGATCTCATCCTGGCTGCAATAGCTCTGCTCTCTCCATCAGCATCCCAGACACCTTCACCTCCACATGCCCAAGACTCATCCTCCTCCCCCCAGAACCCCCCAGTACGATATGTCCAATCTCAACGGCATGGCCCTGCTGTCCATGCAGTTGCCAGTACCAGAATCCTGGGTTTCATCCCTGATGCTTCCCTCTCCATCACTCACCACATCGGAGTCTTGGAATCCCTCTCTCCTCTGCATCCCCACTGCCAGTGCTTCATTTCTTACCTGGGTTAGTGAAGAACTCTTAACAGGCCTTGCTGCTGCCACCCCTACCCCTTCTGATTTATATTCCACACTACAGACGAGGGATCTCTCTAGAATACAGGTCCAAACCTTCACAGCCCCTCAGAATCTGTCTCCTGCCTACCTGTCCAGCCTCGTTTTTACCACTCCCTCCTGACACACTATCCTCTAGCCACATGAAACGATTTTCCATCCTCTGGGTCTCTTAATGTGCCACTTTCTTCCATGCTTTCCTCCATTGCTCCCTTTGCTAAAATTTCCCTTCTCACCTATTTCACCTGGTGACACCTACTCAGCTTTCAAACTTCAGTTCAATTATCACCTCCTCCAAGAACGGAGGTGTTCCCAGCATATGTTATCACCCCTGTAAGCATCCATAGCAAGCTGTGGATACCTTCATCATTGTAGGCTCTCTATTGTACTGTGTATTGTGCCTGTTTATATGTCTGCTGAGCTACTATATCATAACCCCCTCCAGACAGGGACATGTCTTATCCATATATTCCCAACCCAGTCACAGTAACTTGCACATAGTTGATACTCAATAAATGTTAGATTAATTAATTGATTCATTATTAAAAAGGTAACCACAAAATGATCAATATCCCACCAGACAGAACGTGGGTACAAGGGCTATTGGATCCTCCCACTCTTGTATTGAACAAGATGGACCAAATTAATACAGAACTACCCTCAGACTTTGGCAGAAAAATATCCTTTCAAAGCCAAACAAAACTCTAAACTCTCAACCAAGTGAAAATAGTTGAATGATGACAGACGTGATTGCTGACTCATCACTTCTTCCATCTGCAGTGGCTGCTTAGGTCAGTGGGTAGCAGCATTGCTCCGGTACATTATGGAACCCCTTACTTAGCTGTCATCTCTGACTCTGGCTGGTTCCCTGCAAAACTATGGCTGGAGGAAAGCCCAAAAGCTGCGGACCTCGCCCATCTCTGCCTCATCTAGCCTTTCCCCCTTCACCAAAAGTGATGGAGATTTCCTGATGCTAAGCAGCCTGCAAACAGATCTTTACATTTCCAAAGAGCGGAAAATAGGCTGAATAGGAAAAAGAGAACACTTGGAAGAAATGACCATTTTTACCAATGTAAGCATTTAACTGAGGACCACTTAGAGTAGAAGTAGGGTACCTGCAGCACTTACCCTTTTCACTAATTTATAATGTACAAATTTCTAGTTCCCACCTGGAATTAAAGAGTTGAGATGCCAGAACATGAAATAATACCACATATCCTAAAAATGATTGCAAATTCCAGGCTGTCGGTGCTTCTAGAAAGCTAGACTGGCTTGTATATTAAGGCAATTATTCAAGATAGGTAGCTTAGTAGATAGGTGTCATATCTAGGTCCCTGCTTTCTAGCTTTATGGTCTCGGGCAGGTCACTTACCCTCTCTGGGCCTCCGAGTCCTCATCTGTATGTGGAGATCATGATGTACCTACTTCATATGTGCAAGGCACTTAGAAAAATGCCTGGCAGGCAGCAAGCTCTCAAGATTTGAGCCCAACATAATAATCCTTACCTCATAGAATTATTGTGAGCTGTAAGTGAGCTAATGTATTTAAAGTGCTGGCACATAGCAGATGGTCAATAAATGGTTGACACTGCTGTCACTTCCAAGGGTGCAGTAGAAGCCAGTGGCAATTAATTTTAAGTTCATCTTAGTATTATGGAACTCTACATGGAATATCTTAACCCGATTCTGTTCTCCCAGAATTGAGAGGAGCAGGCATATGTGGAGGAAGTTATACACAAGGAAGGAGCTGTGGAAAGTGAAGAGGACTTGAAAAGAGCAGACAGAGAAGAGAGCCTTAGACAACAGCATGAGACACAACTGGAGAAAGAACAATTCAGGGTGGGGCCCAGGGCTTGTGAAAGAAGAGGGGCAGGGTGAGGGCTAGGAGAAGAGCCTGGGCCTGAGGCTGTAATAGGAAAACCCAGAAGTGAGGATATCCTCAGGATGCTAGAATAAAGAGAACAAAGCCTACAGTATTGGCTGCAAAGACGAGACAGCAACAATGATTTTCTAAGGCCACAGGCCGGGACACTGGCCAAGATGTAGCCAGATGCCTGTGGTTTTGGCTAAAAGGTGCTCTTTAGCCAAAAGTTGTGTTGGGAGCCAAACACAGAAAAACACCTAACTTCTCCCTATCCCAAAGGGAAAAGGAACTAGGGATGGCTTTTTAACCTGGAACTGGACAGTGGAAGAAGGCAGGACTTGACAGAATGACTTTATCTAAGAGTTGGGACCAGAGCAAAGGCCAGCCAACTAAGTGGAGGGCTGAGTGTATATCAGAAGGTGGGATGGTGTGTGGGACGAGCAAGGAGCCTTTATTACTATAACCTATGCCAAATGAATGGGATGCAGCTAAGTCATGTGAGCATCACATCTATGGACCATTCACATCACTTATTGAGCATCTACCAGTGTGCACCTTCAAGATGCTTAGACGATTAAGGAAAGGTCAGTCTCCAGGTGAAGGAAAGAAGAAATCTCCCCACCTTCTCCTCCTGGGTAGGGGTGGTATGGAATACATGTAGAGCCATTCAAGGGACAAGACAAGCTGTCTTGCCTCGTTCTGACAATAACCGTCTGTGTGGTCCCCTAGGGCTTCTCTGGGATGATAAGGAGAAGAAAACTTTTTGAATGTTTTCCCACAGTTTTGGTGGGGAGAAGTAACAAAACAAAAAAGCTCTTGGAAAGAAATGATCATCCCACCCATTTTTGTATTTTTAAAAATTATTTAATATATCCGAAGTTTTAAGTTAGATAGATTTCCTTGTCATTTCCTGATCTTCCACAGTGGTAAATGCCCTGTCATCCCACTGGCCAGTTACTCCCAGTCATAGACACACTAAGGAATACAGGGTTAGTACAGCCAACAGCAATAAGAGAACGTTAATGAGTCCACCCCCGAACTCAGACTGGTGACTTTCAGGCAGCTTGGGTTCAAGAATCTCTCAGATGGAGGCTCTGAGGAGAGACTCCTGAAGACAGAATACCTACCAGCACACTCCTCCAGGCAACACAGGGCGGTCTCCGAGGACATTCTGGTGCAGCCAGGTCTGGAGGGGAAGGAAGTCAGGCACACGCGGTGACGCTCTCTGACACCATCCCCACACGTGGCACTACACTGGCTCCACGGCTGCCACAGTCCCCAAGTTTCTGCAAGGACATTAGCCATGCTTTTAATGCTAGTTCATTTGAGAATCAGACTTTAACTGTACCCAAATGAAGCAGCCAACTCAAATCTCAGGTCTTGAAAAGTCAGTAAATAAAAACATTCCTAAAGATGTGAAAAAGCTGGAAAAGAGTGTTGCTCCTACCCTTAACACAAAGAAAGGCTATATAATCTACAAAACACTAACCTTCCTAGAACCCCACAGAGGTAAGATCACAGGGCCACCAACTAGCCTGGATATAAGGAAAGACAGGATGCAAACACTGCTTACCTGGGGCAGACACCAGGCCTCATATAAGCTGGGGAGAAGTCATCTAAAAATGTAATGAACTGCTAGAGGCCTAGTATGGGCTAGCATGGGAATATAGGACCCCTGGGAGCCACATATGCAGGGGGAATTTGTACCCATTTGCAGGCTCTTCCCGGATCTCAGCAGATGCTCACAAGGACTGAGAGCAGAGAAAGCCTCCCTTGTGATGGAAGCCCAAGCAGGGAAGGAGCAGCGCTGTGGGAAAGACACAGACCTCACCCAGACCCTCCTCCACATCTGCTCTATCAACAAAAGCCTCGACCACTGGGGACAAGGCAGCAAACCTTGCAACTCTAAGAGCACCGGTTGAAACTCAGTGCCACTACGGAATGGAGAAGGAAGAAAATCCTTCACCCCGGAGAGAGCAGACAATATCCTGGGCCCAGACTATGAGAGAGCTTCTAGCACTGGTGAGGGGCAGGATCATCAGGAAGGCCCCATCACTGAGACTTTGGGGCACAGCACTTGCCTGAGACTAAGGCTGAACTGGAACAAGAGGATGCTCTCCCACACCCATTGCCCGACCCCCATGCTGCACCAGGCCAGCAATTACCACGTATCAAGTAACAACAGTCTACTGCTGAGGCAGGGGCAAGAGTGACAGGAAAACCTCTCTGATGTACAGGCTCAAGCCTAAAGCTGAGGGTGCAACAGAAGCATGGAGAAAAACCCTCTGGCAACCCAACTCCTACCCTAATCACAAAGTAACATTAGAAAATTTTGAACTCTGTCATGCACTGAAGGTAGCCATAGCAACAGCAAAAACCCAAACAGCCCCAATTCCTTACCACATTGACCCAATCCCCACACTAAAGGCCTAGCAAAAACAGGGTATGCCCATTTCCAGGCATAAATACTATCTGTCGGTGTCTACAGTTCTAAAAAAGATGTCCAGCTTTCAAACAAAAATTGTGAGATACACAGAGAAGCAAGAAAATAACCATAAACCATCTAGAGACAAAGTAATCAAGAGTAACCAGACTCAGATGTGACCCAGATATTGGAAATATCAAAGAGAGAAGTTAAAATAACTATAATTAATATGTTAAAGACTTTAGTGGAAAACATGAGCAAGATGCATGAACAGATGGAAAATTCATCAAAGATTCATAAGCTTAAAAGAATCAAATGGAATGAAATGAATAGCGTGCTAACAGAGATGAAGAATGCCTTCCAGAGGCTCACCAGGAGACACGACACAGCTGAGGAAAGAAGCAGTGACTCTGAATACAGATCAATAGAAATCACGAAAACTGAAACACAAAAAGGAAGAAAAGAGTGAACAAAACAGAATAGAATACACAAGAGGTCTGCGACAATATCAGATAGTCTCTTATACAAGTAACTGTAAAATAGCAGGAATGTATTATGTGTTTATAGGGCATATAAAGTAAAATGTATGACAACAATCACACAGAGAATTGGAGGAATGAATTGGGAGTGTGCTGTCACAAGACCCTTACACTACATGTGAAGCAATATAACATTATTTGAAGGCAGACTGAAAGCAATTAAAGATGAATATTGCAAATTCTAGGACAACCACTAAAAAACATTTTAAGGTAGAAACAATAAGCCAACAGTCTAAAGTAAACCATAAAAAATATTCAATTAATACAAAAGAAGCCAGAAAAAAGGGGGAAAAGAAACAAAGAACAGATGGAACAAATATAAAACTACCAATATGGTAGATCTTGGGGCCGGCCCCGTAGCCGAGTGGTTAAATTGGCACGCTCCACTGCGGCAGCCCAGGGTTTCGCTGGTTCGGATCCTGGGCACGGACATGGCACTGCTCATCAAGCCATGCTAAAGCGGGGTCCCACATATGCCACAACTAGAAGGACCCACAACTAAAATATGCACCTATGTACCGGAGGGCTTTGGAGAGAAAAAGGAAAAATAAAATCTTAAAAAGAAAAAAAGCTGGTAGATCTTAATCCAACCATACAATGATTACAGTAAATATAAATAATCTAAAGACACCAATTAAAAGACAGATTGTGAGACTGGATAAAAAAGCATGACCCAACTACATGCTGTTTAAAGAAAATACCTTAAATACAAATACATAAATAGGTTAAAAGTAAAAGGATGGAAGAAGTTATACCTTGTGAACATCAATCAAAAGAAAACTGGAGTGGTTATATTAACGTCAGACAAAGTAGATGCCAGAACAAGGAATACTACCAGGGATAAAGAGGGACAATACATAGAGATAAAAGGGTCAATTCAGCGAGGAGACTTAACAACCCTCACAAGACCAGAGCTTCAAAATACATAAAAAACACTCCCCAAACAGTCATTATTGCTTGAGAAAGGCAAACTTCTCTTCCAAGCATAGGTGCAACCACTCCCAGATAGAATAACTGAGTAGTCCCCTCTTAAAAAATAATCCTAATTGCCTACTCTATCAGCACCCATCCAACCCCAAGACCCATCAGGTCACGCCAACACTAGGCACCAAAACAACCTCTGCATAAAAGCCCTTCTTCATCCTTTATGAAAAAAAACTCATACCGCAGTCAAAGGTATATAAAGCACTACGAAAACATGAGGAGAACGTGGAGGGCAGAGACATTCTCAGGTGAGCCAAGTGGTGCAATCTTTGGAGTGAGTGACTCATGGAATATGAGTTCTTCACAGCAATTAAAAGTTTCTGGGATCTTCACAAGAGTGGGAGCATTACAAACCAGTATCCTGGACTCACATCAACTGAGGTGTGGTAATTATGTTCCACCCAGAGGTCCAACTGAACACAATATCGGTTCTGTGCCTCCCAGATCACACTGCAGCTCCTCAAAGGGTAGAACAATGAGCCGGCTTTGTCCTCAAGCTTCAGAGCTGTCCAGACACTAAGCCCCCAGTGCTCGCAAAGCTTTGGGACTCTCATAATAAAGTCTCTCTAAGTTAAAGTATTATGATTTATTTTTCAAATATCTACTAGGAATTCCACTACTGTGAAATCTAAATTGAAAATTAAGTCAATGTATAGTTTATCCTTCCCTTGTGCTCATATTTAAGACCACAAAAGGGAGAATTACAAAAGCTGAGAATCTTTCTGTTATTCTTTCTTAACTCTGCCTTTACTTTACATAAATGTAATTTATTTAAATACTGAAAGTCATTTGTCAAACGGAAAACAAAAATTTCATTAGTAGGTGCCAGAAAAAAATGAAAGTTTTAATAAAAGCTTGAATCTTAATGTCAAAAATCTCATTTTGAAATGTTGTGTCCTTTGCCCTTGAAAGTGAAATCACAGCTTATATGATAATCAACAATGAAAATAAGCAAACATTTAAGCTACGTTTTGTCTTTTTATTTCCAGATCAAATTAATCAAATAAGAAACACAGGAAAACATTAAAATAAAGCAATGGAAAAATTTAATCAGGCAAATAAAAAAATGCCTTAAGTAACTCTATCTGTTCCCTGAAGATTTCTACTAATAACTTTGAGAGAAATACTTGGCAAAATGGGAAGTAATTAAATAACTGTAGTTCATGTTTTAGAAATGAAGAGCAAGATGACCAATATTCCAAATAGTCTTAACTTTATGAATGGAAGGCTGTCTGTTTTGTCCTGTTTAGATGTCCACACATGCGTTCACACTCCATAACAAACCTGTTTTGCCAGGATAAATACCTTTCAGGCCACTCGAGAGGATAGTAATTCTGAATGAGCAAAATTTTTCTGGAATAGTAGAAGGGAGATTGTTTCCACCCCAAGACTATCTGAAGGAACGCAGCCTGTGAAATATTCACATCTGCAAGACATTTCGCTCAAAAGACTAAGGTAACTAAACAAAACATGCTGATAAGAAGATTCTACTGACATGAGTGAGTAGCTACAAGCAGCAGTAGGAGCAAAGTCTCCTGGATAAGCAGTTCAGATTTTCTGGGCACAGAACAAGGCTCACTTATATTGGACAAATCATGCTTCTGCCTGGGCCAGTGGACTCCAAAGTGAGTTGTATGTCGCTCAAGGGGGTGGGCAGCACAAGACGAACCCGTGAGAGGAGGAGGAAAATATTAGAACATTTTTTTAATCTAAAAGCTTTATATTGTTTAATACATGGATTGACAGCTGATTATATGGGAGGCACCATAGAATAGTGGTAAAAGCAAACTGTCGAGCCAGTCTAACCACCAGTGGTGGTTTAGCCACTTAACCACCATTGACCTTGTTCAAGTTACTTAACCTTTCGGTGCCTCCACTTCTGCACCTATAAAATTGACAGTATAATAAACCTAACTCATAGGGCTGTTATGAAGATTAAATGGGTTAATATTCATAAAGCACTGAGACCAGTGCCTCATGCAAAGTAATCACTATATAAATGTTAGCTTTATCATGTCACATGGTCACATACAGCACGTCAGCTGTCCTAAAGGGATCCCAGAGGAAGAGGGGGAGCTGCACTGAATGAAAGGGTTTTACTGGTTCATTGACTTTCAGAGAAGTGACGAGTATTACAGCATCCAAGGGTCTGCTTACAGGGATTTTTAAATTATATTTTCTAGTTTTAGGTAAACTAACTCACAAAGTAGACAAGTGGCTTAATCCGATTTCAGCAAAGGATTAAAGATAAAACCATTATCGCAAACAGCTACAAATAAGAACAAAATGACAGGGGTGACAGCACTCCTATTCTTGGTAAAAAGCTCCTGTTTAGTCATTAGGAAGGAAAAACAAGATCATCTATTCGGAGAAACAAAAAGACGGCCAAAAATGTTAAAATATCAAGAAAACTATGTATTAAATATGTACAATTTTTGTCAAAAAATAAGTAAAAAAATAAAAATATGTGAATATGAATTTATACCCTCTATCAATAATAATTCTCAACTCAAATATATATATTTTTGGCCTTGAGATACAGGGTCCATACTCCCTATCTGAAACTCTTGGGGCAGATGTGTTCAGAATTTAGAATTTCTCAATTTCGATTTTTTCAAGTTATTACAGTGCCTGTGCTGTATATTACTAACACTCCCCTAGTGGGATCTCAGGCAGCATCCCATAACCAAACGCATTAACATTTCTGCAGAGAAAAATATAAACATTCACACTAAATAGGATAAATGAAAATCATAAATAATCATTTTTGGCAACATCTATTATATATTTGCTGTAAATCGTTATTTACACACTATCTTCAGGCCCCAAGGAGACAAAAATCCATAGGACTTAGTGATTTATTATTCATAGGAGCTGAAGGAGAAGAGGAAGACGCCTGGGTTTCTGGTTTGAACAATGAGATGGGAGGTGGAGTCCAGCACTGAGGAGCAAGATTAGGGGGTAAGATGATGAATCCAATTCCAGGTACATTGCTTTTGGGGTACCTGGGAGCCATCTGAGGGGTGACAGCTATTCAGCAGCTCTTGGATGCAGGGGAGAGGCGCCAATCTGGAGTCGTTGGCCAGGACAGTAATCACTTAGGAAGTGTGTGAGGAGTAAAACAATGCAGAGGTCCAACACTGAAGGGATGAGAGGAGGTGGTGGAACTGGCAGGCAAAGGAGACAGCCACGGAGGTAGGAGGTAAACAAGGTGAGTATGAGGTCACAGAATCAAGGTCAATGAAGATACGGAGGTCTGAAAAGCACCCCCGGATTTGGAGACCTGGAAGTCGTCTGCTGGCTGCTTTAGTGACACCATTTTCAAGGGAGGGGTGTGGGTTTCGAGTGGGTTGAAAAGTGAATGTGAAGTGAAGAAATGAACCCCAAAGTGTAGGCAACCTTTTCAAGAACCTGGACTATGAAAGGAAGAGAGAAAGAGGGTCTTAATTGTTGGAGAACCAGAGGTTGAGGGGCGGGGTCTGTTTTGTTTTTAGATAAGAAAATTAAGTACATCTCAAAGTTGATGGGAATGAGCCAGTAAAGAGGGACAGTTAAAGACAGGAGAGAGAGAGGATAATGATTAACACAAGTTTCCTGAAATGAGCGGAGAGGCTGGGATCCACAGTGGAGAGGAGGGTTGACCTTGTACCAGAGGAATGACACCTCTCCTCCGGTGACAGCAAAGAAGGGGGAGAGGATGGGACGATGCCTGTAGGTCTACATAGATTTCAGTGGGAGGGCGAGGGAGCTCACACCTGATGGCTTCCAGCGACTCTGTGTGGTCAGAGGCAAAGTCAGCTCTGAGAGTTAGCCAGGGAGTAGGTGAGGTCCAAAGAGAAAGCAGGAGGTCTAAATGAGCTATTGTGGGGAACAGGAGCAGAGCCGACCAGGGTGCCTTACTGGGTGGCATGGTGAACCCAGCTGAGAGGAGAGGCATGACCCACCCACACTGGCCCCAGTGTACTTGGGTGTGACCTTCTCGTCCAGCTTGGGTACAGTGGGCGGCTGGCAGATTGCTGGATCCATGCAGAGCTGGGGTGTGGCCTGGCAGGTGCAACGGAAGAACAACAGGGCAGAGGAGTTTATGGTATTAGTAGGAAAGTGATTAAAGGGATGGGCCACAGAATCTAGGCCAGATAGAGAGGTAAGTGCAAGCAGGGAAGTGGCCAGTGGGCAGGGACAGAGTTAAAGGAAGGGGACGTCTTCTAAAAAGAGAATGTGGGTGAATTTGGAGCAAAATACACTTGGAGTTACAAAGATGGCCCAGGTTTGGGCCATGAGGGGGCACAGGCTCAGTAGGGAGGAAGGTAAGAGCATATGTAAGTGACCCAGGCAATCTCTGCCAGATTAGCCTCTTGCCAAGACCAGGCCTGCACCCAGCAAAAGGGAAAGAAAGGCAGAGGAACATGCGGGGTGGAGGGGATGGTGATAACCCCCTTTCCTGTGATTAGCTAGGGCATTACCCAAAGAATCCAGAATTTGAAGAAGTTTAAAAATCTTGCCCTGTAATCTCACTAAACACACTTCCTTCCTCTAAGGAAGGAGATGTACTCAGCTGAAGGAAGACAGAAGTTACTAAACACGATTTGGGATTTAGCTTTGAACTCTGATCGTACCTGCCATGGATTTGCCATGTGACATAATAATATAATTTTTAAAATATAATGTAATAATAGCTAATGTTTATTGGTGCTTCCTATATGCCAGGCACTATGCTAAGAACTGTATCCATTTCCTTCATTCAATTCTCACAACTCTCTGAGGTAGATACTCTTACTATGTCCACTTTACTGATCGGGAAACCGAGACCTAGAGAGGTTACATGAGTGGCCAGCCAGGTCTGTTTATCAGGACTCTTGACTTTTTATATAAGGATGATAATGCCGTTTGGGACATTATGAGGAGTAAACCATAAAAATTATGATACAGTTCATAGAAAATTAAGTTCACTTAAATTCAAAATCATAATTTTGATTGCATGAAGGCATCAATTTGATTTAAAAATTTTTTTTAAAATCTCAATACCAACCTATATTTCTCTGAATTAGCATGCACTCCTTCTCCTTTGTGGAAAAATGGCTTCCGCTGGAAACACCAAAGTCAAAACAGTACTTATTCCTCCCCATGTCAAACAAAGTGCAGTTGAATACTGTTCTCCTCTCTCCCAAGTTCAGGCTGTTTTCAGCCAGTCGAATGATCGCTTCCCCAGGGTGTCTGGGGGCTTCCTTGAAGACGGCGACCACTCCTTGGACAAAGATGCATGGTGGGGGCAGCACCATCACCTCCACCCCAGACTCACATGTGAGTTCCGGCACCATCACTAGTTTGTATCCAAATTTCTGGGCCAGGTCAATGGGTCCTGTGGAGGTAATGACCGAGTCTCGGCCAAGCAGCTTCAGCACCACAGTGACATAGGCTTCAGGCCCCACAGGTGCACAGCCAAACTCAACCCATTGGCCTTGAGAGAGTTCTGTCCTCTTGCTAGTTCTTATCTCCAGTGGCTGTCCCTGACTCTTTCTTGCCTCGGGAAGACTGTTGCTGAAGATGACATCCACCAAGATGTTGGGCTTGTCCACAGGGAACGGGCACAGTGGCTGATTGGTAAAAAGGCCCACCTGGAAGGTACCTTCTGCTGCCTTGGATGTCCTATTTAAGTCAACGTGAAAGACAGGCCATTCCACCTTGGGAAAGGCACTTTTCTCCCACGAGGGGATGGGAGTGCTGTTGTCTGCTGCTTCTGGAGTCATCATGAACCAGTAGTTGCCAGCCTCTTTGAAGTAGAAGCACTCAAACTCGAGCGTCCCCTGGGACTGGTTGGTCAGAAGGTACTTGGTGGTAACAGTCTGGTTGGTGTCAGCCTCCAACAACAGGACAGATACATTCCTCAGCATCCCATTAGCACCATCGAAATAATGGAAATCCACAGACACCGTGTGGTTGCTTAGCGCTACATGGCCTGGCTCTCCCAAGAGGAGGTATTCAGCTTCTCCAAGAACTGAAATGAAATGGTCAGAAAGGGCTTTAAAAAGGTGTTTTGAGCAGGACTATTGGTGCCATTGAAGAAAACAGCATTTTAGACACAAGAGAAGTCTGAACTGAGCCAAGGATGATGTAAAATGATGCCGAGTGCTTATCCTGGGAGCTGGGCACTGTGCTGCTCCCATTCTAAAGGGGCTTGTTCCTACATTTCATCTTTCATGGTTATGTTTAAAGTAACTAATCAGCGATAAATACTCTGAACTCACAACACTGAATAATGTAATATATTTGCAATGAAAATCTACAGTGCAAGAGTAACGACTCTCAACATAAAAATCCAACACCTCACTTTTCTCACTGTAATCAAATTCTGGTGTTTAAGTATTTGGGGAAAATGGATTTACAGTGAAGTGAAAGAAAGCTTGGTTTAAATGATATAATATAAACTGCTCTAGACTATTTAAAATGTAAGATCCCAAATATACTTCAAAGTTATTATTTTCTGATATTCAAGACAAGTACTTGGGCATTTTCACCAGTAAAGGAACCAGTGGCCTTGGTTTGTATGAGACAGAAGTATTTAAAGGAATAAGAAATGTTGACACTATTCTCCAAGGATCATCCAAGGGGTAGAGTGACCATTTATGAAGTAGCCTGGCTTGCCCTTGACAATTTTAATGACATTACAGTAAGTCCTATTGGCCTAGAGAGAAGAGATGACTACTAGCCCACAAGTATCACTCAGTTAGGATCAATCATACCTTCTTAAAAAAGACCTATCTGAGCAGCTGAAGTAGAGAGTGGAGAAAACAGACACACAAGAATCCTTGTTTCTATTTTGAATCTTATCCAAATACATATCAAAGGAGACAGAATTTGGCAAAGTAATAATCAGCTGGCCCATGGTTGTGGTAAGAAATAATTCTAGACTTAAGGGGCTGCAGCATCCTTTTGGTTGAAAAACAACATATGTATGAATTTATTAGTCTTAATATGTATACATAATATAATACAATATATTATATTAATAATAATAACATACACATCCTATATGTCCAAAAGACTCAATGTGTTGTTTGGGTTGGTAGTCTTTAAATATACCTTACATGTATTCAATCAATGATTGTTAGACTCAGCACATGAATATATGGGCACATAAAGGTTTGGGTTTGTTTTTTTTTAATTAGTTCAGCATTTTACCCATTTCTTATTTAAGATGAGGTGAAATAAAATACATAAAACTTGGACAGACCTGAATGCTTGATCACCACTTGCTTGGAAACTGTAATATGATAAAGCTCTTTATTTTCACTTAGTCAGCACAGAAGTTGAGGGATACTCCCCTTTGGATGGAGATGACTCAAGTTTGAGGAAGGAAGCTGATTTTGGAGCAGCTTGGATACTGGTTCAGAGCCCACCTGGTAGCTTTTTGGGAATAGGTGGCTAAAGAGACTGCAGTGCTCACCATAGCCCAAGGAAGGAGCTAAGACTGAGAACACATGTCAGATTAATTTGAATCTGATGGGGCAGGATGGTTCTGAGATGCATTTTAAGATCGAGAGGCATACACCCCTTAGCTAACTAATGAAAGCCTACTGTCAAGGACAGAGATTGGCAATGAGGCAGATCAGATTCTGATTTGATGGGCAGCCAGCTAAAGAAAGAGACACACGTGCTCACTTGGAAATGGAGAAAAAAGATACAGTTGATGGGTACAAGCAGTGGCAAAGAGAGAACTTGCTACTTTACTCTAAAACCTTTGTTTTTACAAAGAAGAATACATTCTCATTTGGAAAACTACAGTTTGGTTGTATCATATCCTGACTACTACAGTACAGTCACAACTCGCTTAACAGTGGGGATATGTTCTGAGAAATGTGTTAGGCGATTTCATCATTGTGTGAACATCATAGAGTGTACTTACACAAACCTAGATGGCATGGCTTCCCACACACTAGGCTATATAGTACTAACCTTACAGGAACGCTGTCGTATATGTGGTCCATTGTTGACTGAAACCTCGTTATGGAGTGCATGATTGTAGAGTGTTCTCTATTCTCTCATTTCTTCTCTCTCCATTCCTTTATTGTATTTAAAGTAACTCATGTCTCAATATAAGCATGTTTTCTTTTAAAAAAACTAACTGGTAGCAACATATTTAATCAACATCAAGTGATATTGATAGAGAAGAAGGGAAAAAATCCAGCTCTATGAAAATATCTCCTTTTCCCTCAGTAGCTTGTGCACTCAACTTCTATGTTCTGCTCTATTTTACACTCATTCAACTTTTATTTTTACATTCCAGTGAGATATTTTGCTCTCAACAATGACAAACATCCTAGCAGATTTTATTTAAATAGAAGACTTTGGTGTCTTTATTTACCATTTCGAAACCAAGGACACTTTTATAATTTTTTGTATGAGGCTGTTACACATAGAACAATCTGTTTTTAAGTCGGGATCAATGATTCTAAAAGAAATGAATCCCAGATTGGTTTTCAGTAAATCAAGCATCTTCTTGTTTAACTAAACTTCTTAAAAAGAAAAGACTAGGGAAGGAGATTCCCCGGACACAATGAACAATATACACTCTGGTCTAATTAAGTGGATATGCCACTGATACGAGACGAGCCAGGATGCTCTGTCTCTTGAATCATAATTTCTTCATCAATTTGAAAACAATTTCCACTCTCATACCATCAACTGCTTAGATGAACTGCTATGAAATATTTCGAAATCATCAAAAGAAAAGAGTATTACATTGTTGAATCTATTGGTTCAGTAGTTGCATACAACTGAGAAATGAACTCTATTTTTTGAGGCAAAAATGCAGTCCCTTAAGAGAACCCAGGGTTGCAAGGATCACAGTCTAAAAGGTACTGCACTGGAGACCCTGCCTTGCCTCCTCCACACAGGGTCGACATCAATGCATTTCTAAACCTCACGCTGATGTTTCTTTGTTGACACCTATAGCATTAAGTATGCTCACAATACTCACCACAATCACAGAGCACCACCAACAAGCGATTTGAAAAGTCTTTCAACATTTGTTTCATTCTGATCAGCAAAATCCCAGGTCTTTGGTCTCCTCATGTCCTTTCTCGCATCCAAATTGTGAATTTTTTTTTCAAAAACACCTGAAACCAGAACCTCAAAAAATGGATGGCTCTGTTCAATGTGATTCATAAAATAGTAATCATGAAATGATAAAACCATTCTAAGAAGTCAAATTTCCTAGTTGGTACTGAAAACAAAATAAGGAGGACACTAATTTTTCCCGGGGAAATGATCTGTAATTCTGCATGTCCCTTTTGTTCCGTGATAGAGCACCTGTTAAGAACATTCAGGTATGCCCAACACCAAGATTGTCTTTGCGAGACAGCAAGTCTTTCTCTTTATAGCACATCCTTACATGGAGAGTTTGCTATTATTTGCTTAATTTCATCAAAGCCAATAGCCAATCTAAATGATACATCTGCTAGTCATTTCACAATGATTAATATACTAAATTTTTGCCAAAGTTTCATTGCACTGTGTAGACCTGCCTTGCTTCCACAAATGGGCTTACCAACACTGTCTCTCTTACACAATTGGTGTGTTAGTAGGATTGCTTCATTTCTTAATGCCTAGGAGCTCCATCAAAACTATCAGACCTTTAGAAAAGATACCCAGGGTATTACAATTAAATGAGAACTCCCTGTGACCCTGAGTCCCTTGTTTAGGGCACTGTAAAGAGAAAACACAAACAACAATTATCATCTTCTGTCAGTCTTCCAATACTTGCCGCTGCTGGTATCCGTCAGGAGACAGACGATTTCATGCGGCAATCTTCCCAAAGCACCTAGGAGGGCAGGAAAGACCCTGCTGGCCTGTGGTTCAGAATGACTTGTGGAAGGAGGCACTTTGATATAAACAGACTATTAGGTGATAGAATAAGATGTAGGGCATTTAAGTGCCACTTTTTTCATACCAAAGTCTAGGAAACTATGGGCTACTAAACATAACCAAATGTATATTTTCTTAATGTTTACATTCCCATTATGCACAGCTAATATATTTTTACTAAGCATATTATATTCCAATATATGTATGTTACATCCCTTTAGATAAGACAGAAATTAATGGAATGTAAAGAATTGATGGAAATAATAAAAAATTCAATGGAAAGAGAACTGGTGTGTCTCCACGAGCTTTTTTTTTTCCTTTTGAGGAAGACTAGCCCTGAGCTAACATCAGCTGCCACCATCTTCCTCTATTTTATATGTGGGACGCCTGCCACAGCATGACTTAGCAAGTGGTGCGTAGGTCCACACCTGGGCTCTGGGCCCTCGAACCCCAGGCCGCTGAAGCAGAATGTGGGAATTTAACCGTTGCGCCACAGGGCTGGCCCAGGAGGTTCCTTTCAGTAGAAATTAGCTGAACAAAGGAAATACTGGACTTCCTCAAAGGGAAGCAGAGATTTGAAGTGTAATTATGCAGATGATTAGAGCTCCCTCCCCTCCCTAACAAAAAAAAGGAAATTCAGTTTTGCTGGAATTAAGCATAGATTGGACCTAATCTTTTCCTTGAGCGGGGATGGGAAACTTGGCCAAAGACAGCAGGTGAGCATCATTGGATCTCCTGGGCAAGTGTGGGTGCTGAGGGCACTTTAAAGACTTCCTTTAAGTCACTGATCCTCAGTAACCAAAGAAAGGAGGAGCAAGGCTGGCCCTGTGGCTGAGTGGTTAAGTTTTCGAGCTCTGCTTCAGCGGCCCAGGGTTTCTCTGGTTCGGATCCTGGGCGCGGACATGGCACCACTCGTCAGGCCATGCTGAGGCGGCGTCCCACATGCCACAACTAGAAGGACCCACAACTAAAATATACAACCATGTACTGGGGAGACTTGGGGAGAAAAAGCAGGAAAAAAAAAAGATAAAAAAAAAAAAGAGAGGAGGAGCAGGTGATCTGTAGCTCCCAAAAGTTGAACTTGCTTCTCCCAAACTGCTTGCTTCCCCATGACAATCATTTCTTAAAGAAGCTCCTAATCACAACTGATTTTGCAATTATAACACATTTTCCTTCTTTGAAAATGACCAGTAAAACACAGAATTGTGTGATAATCTACATTTAGAGCTGAATGGAAATGGAATTATAAAATACACCAGCCTACCTGAAAATCATAATAAGGATGTTTTTTTAAAATGTTCTCACTTTTGAAAATAAATGCTCAATTTTTACCAGCTCAACCATTAATTTGAAGATATTAACAGAACACCCCAGAATGGAATGGAAGGCTGGATAAAAAGCACTACACTTTTTAAAGAAGATAGCATGCTTCTTTAATTTTCCTTTTTTTACACCTTGCTTGCTTTTCTTCCAACGTGTTCCCAATACACTACTGGCTACTTATGTTTGGCTTGAGAATCATTTTGAGAAAAGAAGAACTTAGGTGTATTTCATACACATTTTAAGATACTTCTATATAGCATTCACATACAAAAACGTTTACAGACAAATTTTAAATGTATCTGTTGTGAATATTCTCAATGGCTAACAGCATCATGCCAAGCTCAGATCCCATGTTTTTGCTGAAACCAGCTAAGAGAAACCCCTACAGGGTCTTCACAGCTGCCGAAAAAGAAAATAAATTACGCTAAAGTCCATGGGACCAATGACTTACCAAATAAAAGGGAAAATAAAAATAAGCAAAGTGATTTTTGACCCTTCTGACAACCACGCACACGCTCGTGTGTGTATATATCTAATAATAATATTTATTAGGAGGAAATCCCTAATTCCAAAGCAGCTCGTGTAAACAGGCCTTATTTATATATTCGATCGGCTCTACCCTGGTCCCCCGGGCTGGACGCAGCTTCCCTAGAAGCTGGGCGCTCCCCACCTCCACTCAGCTTTCCAAAGGCCCGCAAGTCAAGTTCATACTTGGAAATCCAGCCCTGCCCGCGTCGCCAGCACAAAGCCCTCTTAAAATGAGGACTGTTCTGAAATGCTTATATCTCAGAGAGGATTTCTTTTTAGAAAGACCCAAACTTGTTCTGAAACGCTTCGCACGCATCCCAACTGGGACTCAACACCCCGCTACCGTCAGCCTCAGCCCCTCGGCCACACCTGCGCCAGGGGAGAGCCGCGCTCGCGTTAAAGCCGGGACTCCGAGATGCGGAGAGGCACACTTTTCCAAGCGCGTTCCTCGGCGGCAGAGGCTGAGCACTAAGAAGCGAAGGCAGGGGACCGGGAGCGTCCAGGGAACGGGAGTGTCCACCTGTGCTTTCAGGCTGCGGGGAGGGAAGGGGCGGCCGGGTCCGGGCGCACTGCCGGGCCCCGGCGGAGCCACCGGGAGCCCTCGCGGCTCAGCAGCGCCCGCCGGATCGCGGAAGGCTCTTCTTACCTCTCGGGACTGGTGGGCGCAGCAGCCCGGGCCGGGGCGAGCGAGGCGACGAGAAGGGTGGCAGGAAGGAGGCCTCAGGGGCCGCGAGGCAGGGCGTCGAGCATCCCGCGTCCCAGGACTGCGCGCCCTGGACAGCAGCGCCGGGTTCCCGCAGCCCCGCCCGGGCCCGCCCCGAAGGCGCGAGGAGGGCGGCACCCGGAGGGCCGCACCCGGAGGGCGGGGGACCTTGGCGAGCGGCCACGTCTGCCCCCGCCCTCTCTGGGCTGCGCATCCTTTCCTGCCCGCGCCGGGCGAGCGCGCTGCTGGACGGGAAACCCGGCAGGAAACGCTCCTGGCCGGCCAGGGCCTGCGGGAAGCGGGTGCGGAGCCCCGAGCGCGCACACACCCGCAGCCCGCAGGCTGGACCTGGATTTTAAGGACAAGCCAGCAGTCTCCCACCAGTTCAAATTCAGTCACTTCCCCAGCGTCATTTTCTTCTGGGGTAACACAAAAGTCAGTCGTTGAAGTGCATAACTGGTGGGTTGTAAACTTGGTTTCCCAAATGTCATCGAAGAGTTTCAAAAGGAAGCAATTCAGGTAAAGTGCATCTTCGTTTTCTTAGCAGCCAGAAATGGTTGTTCAATAAATCAAAAAGAACATTTAAAAAACTCTAATCCGCAAGTGTTAAAGTTGTCTTCTTAAAAGAACACAAGAGGATGGAGTTCACCTTAAGAGCTGTCACTTCACCATTTGCTTTTCTGTTACACAAAATACACCACTTGACAGACAAAACTAACGTGTGGTAGTAGAAATCAGAGCACGGTGGTGGCCTCTGGGGAGCAGGTGATGGGAAAGAGGCACCAAGGACCTCTTGGGAACGACAGATATCTTCTATTGTTTGGTGTGCGATTTACATGGATTTTTTATGCATTTGTCAAAACTCATCCAACTTAAGATCTGTGCATTTCACTGTGTAAATTTTACCTCCATTTTTTTTTAATGTTTTAAAGATTTTTATTTTTCCTTTTTCTCCCCAAAGCCCCCCAGTACATAGTTGTGTATTTTTAGTTGTGGGTCCTTCTAGTTGTGGCATGTGGGACGCTGCCTCAGCATGGCTTGATGAGCGGTGCCATGTCCGTGCCCAGGATTCAAACTGGCGAAACCCTGGGCCACCGAAGCAGAGTGCACGAACTTAACCACTCTGCCACGGGGCCAGCCCCTACCTCAATTTTTAAAACAAAAAAATACAGCATTTGCAGGTCTTTGAATCTAACTTAATCTTTTAAAAGATGGCACAATTATTCAATTATCAGTTTACCAGAGGTACTAAACTTGCTAAGTATTTATCTTGTCAAATAACTAATTCTAGCAGTATTCATTTAATCTACCCAAAGTTTCAAAAGAGGCTTTAAAGTCATTATCCACTTTCACTACCAACAGAATTATCTAGTCCAATATCCATTCATCAGCTCAAATTGGGATTCCTTTTCAAATGCCACAGTCCCTGGCATTTTCAGTTTTAAAAGCAAAAGCTCAAGGCAAAGAGTGGGCTTTGGAGTTAGATACAGCTGAGATTAATTCCAGCCCTGCCTCTGTAACCTTGGGCAAATTACTTAATCCCTCCTTTCCTTCACTATAAAAGGCATATAATAATGGTTATATTGAAGTTTTCTGGTGACTGGGTGAAACAGTCAGAAAGCAACTTGCTCTGCGTTAATCTTTCAAAGACACTCTCTCCCCAGGACCTCAATCCAGGTACAAGTGGCTGGTTAACGTGCTTGGTCATTTCTTAAATAACAGCTTTATTGAGATGCTTGGTCATTGTTGCCTTCATTAGAATTCTCACCAAACTGTATTACTGTCTTTATTGGACAGTTAAAACAGTTTAATCTTTTCTAAAAGAAGGCACATAGACTTGAAGGGAAAAAAAAGCTTTCAAAAGGACAGCGGTATGTTCTTGTCAGTATTGAACTAAAGCTGGCTGTCTAGATATCCTGAATTCTCTTTATGGGTCAGTGACTGGTCTAATGATCTTGTGCAAATTGTGTGAAAATTGTTCACTATCTCAATAACATCCTTTATACAAATGGAGAGATCTTGTATTTCCCTAGATAATACCCTGAGAGAAAAGCTTTAACTGACTCCTGATTATCAGGGCACAAGGAAGGACACGAATTACCCAGTTTTCACACTGTAATAACAAGATCTTACATGTGTGTTAACCTGACTTTTCTGGAGTGCTTCCCACATCATGGATGTGGCCTGTGTCATGGAATTTGAATAAGATAGTGTATCTCAGACAGGCTGAGCCCTGACAAGTCTGGTTGAGAAGCCCCTTGGGAAGAAGGGTAAAGGACTGATTTAGGTTTGTGAGTCAACTCATGGCACATTATAATCCAAAATCGCTCCATTCAGTTAGTACTTAACCAGGATCTACCTTGTACAATCACTGACTTAGGAGTGGGAATTCAAAAGTTGTGTCATATGAAAGTCCTTGAACTCAAAGAAATCCAATTTCTCTATTTTATTACGGCATCAAGACAACAAATAGAGAGCAAGATAAAACACAGTCAAGTATATGAGACGGACAGTAACTCTTAGGGAGTTTAGAAATAGAGCTGTGTACTGGAAACAGATTTTTCTAGAGCAGGTGGGATTGAGCAAAGCATGATTTTGATTAGTGGGGGTAGGGGTGTGAGTGGGAAGAAGGAACGATGGGAAGTCTGGACAGACAAGGGGAAGCGTCCCAGCAACAGGAAGAGGCACACCTCACGCTGTTCCCGTGACCCAATGCCTGCCACCTACTGACCATCTCTTGGTCCTCGTGAGTCTAGTTTACCAAGCTCTTCCCCTCCCACGGGGCCTTCCCAGGTCCCTCCCTCAAAACGAAAAGCTCCTTCCTTGTCTTCCACAGCGTGGTACCTGTGCCCCTTTCATGGCATGGACTTCCTTCCATCTTCAATTAAGGTTGCTCACATGTCTCTTTGCCCAACCGGGCCACCCTCTTAAGGGCAGGGGCTGTATCTTATTCACTTTTGTATCCCCACCAATGGCCCACAAAGCTCCTCACACAAATTCAGTATGTATTAAAAAAAAATGTGTTTTAATTGAAGTGACTGGGAGATAAAAAGTAGGATAAAGTGGAGCCAAATTATAAATAGATAGATACACCGGAGTTAATTCATTCAATAACTATTTATTGAGTCATACTGTGTGCCAGGCCCTGTTCTGGCCTCTGGGGATCTATCCATGAACAAACCAGAGAAACATCTCTGCCCTGTGAGCTTACACTCTAGAAAAATGGATGGGATCAGCAATAAATTTACATAAATTCAACCATCCTATTCAGGAAAAAAAAGGATCCATATTTAAATAGTTTATTGGTGCTGTAAAAGTCTACTGTTGATGTGTAGTTTGTATTATATATTGTACTTACTATATTCATAAACTATTCATCCTCATGTATCACACTACAGGGAATCTAATATAGAGAACTTTATTGGCAGTTTAAGAGATTCTCAAGGATCATTTTGAGCATGCTCGATTTCATCCTTAGGCAGTCTTTAGCACAGTCTTTGAAACCTAACTACCTTATAAGTTGTGACTCTACTGAAACAAAATGAAAACTCTGAGATTGTTGGGCAAAGAAGAACCAGTTTAAGTATTTGAGCATGAGAATGCTGACAATCACGTCTGGTCAGATTTGTCTGGTAACAGGGAATGAGAGACAGTACATTCACATGAACACACAAGGTCAATCAACAGTGGAATTCACATCAGGAATTAGAAGAAAACAGTTCATGAGCCATTTCCCATTCTTTTAAAACTAAAATAGTAAGAGCTTGAGGTCATAAATATTTATAATCAACTCTTGATTATAAAATCTAAACAAAAAAATTGTAACATACTGGCTTATTCTAACTAAAGGTTTATCATTTTCATATATTTTTCAAAGAGTATTTAAAAAGAACGCCAAGAAACATCGTTTTTAAATTTTGCAAAAACTTTACTCTATATACATTAATTCCAATCATTTAATCCTGAAAGCAATCTTCACTTGTACAATGTAAAAAAACTTTTGACAGTATGTGACTAGAAATATCCCATTACCATAAAGCTACAAACAGATTTATGCTCCATAGCAAAGTTAGGAAAGCAAAAATAATAACCACACCAGTGATAAGCACCAAGACAGAACTTTTTTGCACTTAGGGCCTGATTGGCTCTATTTAAACAAAACCTCTACCAACAGAGGACCAAAATAACACCTTATTTGGCAAAAAAAAAAAAAAAAAGAGAGAGATAAAAATATACATACAGAGGTCTGGAAACAGTGGAGAATGCCCACTTAAAAAATTAAACAATGAAATTATTCATATTTGTTTTTTAGTTAATGTGACATTTGCAAAATATATTCATATGTCACTTTTCTTCTTTAGTTCGCCTTATACAATTCAGGTTGTGCCATGTTTGTTAATGTTGTCACACTACTGTAAATCAATATGGTGAACAATGGGAGTTTGCTGTAATGAATCCGAACCATGAGAGCTAGATCCAGGAGCCCAAACAACCTTAGTTGCAACTCATTAAGCAGTGAAACAGATTATTTATCTTTGTAATTTTTACAAGCCGTAGCCAGATATCATGTGTGTGTGCGTGCGTGTGCACGTGCAAGTATGCCAGAGCAGTGAGAGCACAACTCAGAAGGGAGTGACATAAACAGGCTCACACAAGGACCCAAAAGATTTGGGCAGCCGACACTGAATTTCCCCAAAACAAACCTGAAGCTGAGCAATGGGGGAATTCGGGGATCTGTCATCACAATATAGAATCAGTGACAGATTTGGAGAACAAAGACTAAGTAAGGCAGGATGCCTCAGCCACAACATTCCCATGACACTGGAGGACACAAAGCAGTGACAGCCACTCTTCAGGCAGGGATCAGGGACAGACTCTGCCTGCACTTGGAGGGATTCCCTGGGTCTGCGGCCGAGGGTTCCTGCAAAGGCAAAGGGTCCCCAAAGGGCATCTGCAGTAGCCTCAGGCAGGGGCCCTCCACCTCACTCAGTGAGAATGTCTTAGGGACCCCAGAGTGTGGCCCTGGGTATCCCCTCCTCCTGGTCTCAACCGTTCTCTGGATACAGATACTATCCCTTCCAGAGACTTGGTCAAAAACTATTGCTACCTTCCACTTCCAACTCAGTCTCAGGAAGAGGGTGTTCTGGTCCCCGTGGGGTCCCTGAGTTTGAGGTAATGCCGACATACTGTATGCTGTACCACAGTAACATATGAAGGCAGGCAAGTCCACTTGAAAACTCAAGCAATCTAAATTCAACATCAGCCAGTTTTTGTTACCTCGGTAATACTGTTTGGTGAGATAGTTTCTCCACACAACTTATGATGTGTGGGGTAAAGAAAAAAAATATTGCTAGAATGTGATAGAAATATTTTTAAAAGTTCAATGTTGAAACTCCTTAAGGGAAGGAAAAGGAGACATTTTACTTTTCCACTGTCTATGTTCCTGTCCTTGGCTTCGAGGTCAAAGAGCACCAAGGTTCCTGTTAAGCTAGTTCAAGCTTCTCCCAGCCCCTCCCCTGCACAACAATCCTGGGGAATTCCTGAGCCGTCTGCTTCCCAAATTTGTAATCTTATCTCTGGGCATGTCTACACAGCTCTTTAATTCAGTTTCAAAATCCACAGTACTTTTTAAACAAAATGACATAGTTGCATTCTTTAAATGCCAGCTATGAAATCATCACTTAAAAAAAAGAAAGAAAGAAACTACTCAGATTATATATACGTAAGACAAATAAAATTCTCTCCCTTTTTAAGTGCTTTATTTGGTCTGCTGCAGACATGCGTATGGCTGCTTCCAAAGAAAAGCCCTTAGGAGGAGCTGCTGACAGCATTCCGCAGTTTGATATTTGTTCCAATGTTGTCAGGTTCTTAGACGACACCGTACATATGACTTGCTTCATGAAAACCCCCCAAAATGGGCACATTAGATACAGGAAAAAACCTTATTTATAATTCAGTGAATTTTTCTCACACCAAAATAACACTCTAACCTGTCCAAACATGCAACTTCTCCTTTTCTTCCCCCATGAACTAAATTCCTTTCCTTAAAAAATAGTCAGACTTGAGGATTGAGTGAAAAACTACCATATTTCAAGTTCAACTCTGAGGGTTCTTTACAACTGTAGCATGATTTCAAATTCACGTTGTCATTCATTTTTCTGTATTTTCCTATATTTATCCTAAATAACCTTCCTGGACCATTATATTTAGGGAGAAATTAAAAGGGTTTTATATTATACTGCAAAGTTCCTGTAAATGCTCAGTTTATCAGGGTTTACTCTGAGCTCAATGTCAGACAACCTCTACATGACGCAAAGATACAGACAAGAAGTATTTCAAATACAAAACCCTTAGCTCTGTGTCATAAATAAATTTGGGTAAAATCGCAAGCCTTCCGCGGAATCATCTCGGCAAAGATGGCCCATCTTCTCTGCAAGAAGCAACCTAGAAATCAAGAGGAAAAGCCACAATCATGTGTCTGTTCAGAAACACAAACTACAAGGTGTAATGAAGAGCAAGGACCTTACGTACCGTTCTTTGGCCAGGAGGACAGACATTCCTACGAGCTTGGCAAACTCTTCTGACGTTAGGGATCCCTTGTCTGAAACCTAACAGAAACACAGAGCAGAAAAATGTGATGGTGTGGACCGTCTAGGCGCCAACCTAAGGAGAGCGTCCACCAGTATACTCAGGAATAACGGACTGAATTTCCTACTAAATGTAAGAATATCCACTACAGAACCACCTCTTCTTCACTAATGTTTAATTCTGCAAAAGCTGAAGGACCCAGAACAAACAGAGAAGAGGTTAAAATATCACGAAGTGCATAGTAAAACAGTGCGGGAGTACAAAGGCACTACAGTAAAGCTTAAAAAGAACTATTGGCTATTCTAAGAAGGAACATACGACAAATTCTAATTGAGTGCATATTACACGCTCCACTGAGGACCCTTATCTACAGATGTAGTTTAAAATATGTGGTAGAAATACCTATAGTCTTGGGATTTTCATCTAGCTTAAAATTAGAAGCATAATAAATATGAGTTATTCAAATTATACAGGCTCGCCGCAGAGGCTATGAAGGCAGTAATATTTCAAATATCCTAATGAGTAATATTAGCAGTTTGGCCAGCAAAAGCCATCTAAACTACAGTTGCTTTTCATATTTTTTGAAGCAATTATTTCACAAAACAACTTGTGATGTTTTATAATGCTGCTTATGTGGGTGTTACTGAAAGAAAAAGTTCAGTCATGGGTAACATTCTGATTAACAGAGTTAAGAACCTGTTCTCAACACTGGGCATCAAATGAAAAGAGAACGCCTCACTAATTCTATCTCCTTACTTACAAGACGTTACGAGTATCGGTAAGTTTCAAAAAGCTTTCAAAGTATAATTTTGATTACTATTTATTCATTAATGATAAACTGTTTTTAATTGGGTCTTCAAATGTTACTTTTTAGTAAAGTTAAATCCGAAAGGAAATCCTGTTTCTCAAGTTGCTAAGCATCGCGTCTTGGTAGCAAGCCCTAATAACCAGAGGAAGCCGGGTTCACATACTGTCTCCAAGGCTGAGGCCACCATTTCCTCTTCCTTGTGGGCCTGAAGCTCAATTACCATGACGCCGCTGTCGAAAACTCGGAGCCTACAAATCGCAGATGGGAGAACAAAGCCATGAATATCCGGGATTTTCAACCCCTGAGGAGGCGCAAGTATTTCTTGATATCTTTTATGCCCAGGTATGAGGGGAAGAATAACACAAAATAACCTTTAAAACATAACGACCACAAGCAACCATGGCATAACTAAAAAGCTCATGAATAAACAGGTAATAAAATTATGAACTATAATCCAGAGGCTTTTCTATAATCCAGAAATACGTATGGCTACTTTTTTTTAACCTGAGGATAAGGAAAATGTAATTCACAGCTCAATATTTGCACTTCTAAGCTTCCAGAAACTAACGCAAAATGTCTAGGGGAGGAGGCGCTGGTTACTCTGGCCTCATGGGAGGTGCCTACATTCTACTCTCACTGCCCTCAATCCACAGCCGTCAGACTACTAGCACCCGCAGGCCACGCCCAGCCCTAAGGATGGAGGCCAGAATGACAGAGATGCTTGTGGGCCCAGTGAATTCTGTTCACACGGAATGTAATTTCAAGAGGGGCGATATGGTGGCTGGCCCTGCAGGACGGCACCTGGCAGCGCTTGCCTGTCCACTCTGTGAGGAGCAGCGACTACAGCCAGCAAGGCCCCGCGGAGGACCTTTTACCTGAGAGGTAATTTCAGCGCTTCCAGCATCTTGCACGCATTCACTAAATCTTCTGGCGAGAGCAACTAATGGGGAAACAAATCCAGTTTACACTGAAAATTAATAGAGTGATGCTATATAATTATAATGACCACTGAAACAGAAGAGCAAACTTAAAGCATCGTTTATCAAGGATTTTAGGTAGCTTAATCACTACAAGGCAAAAAGGATTAACAAAGAAGCAGACTTCTACTCATTAAAGCAGTGCTATCCAACAGAAACAAAATGCAAGTCATAAATGTAATTTTTAATTTTCTAGTAGCCACATTAAAAAAATAAAAGGAAACAGGTGAAATTAGTTTTAATACGTACATTTTATTTAACCCAATAGGTCCAAAAATTCAACACATTATCAATACAAAAATTACTAATGAGATATTTAAGAATTCTTTATTCTGTACTAAATCTTGTAAAGTCAATGTATAATTTACACTTAGAGCACCTCTCAGTTTACATTAACTACACTTCAAGTTCACAGTGGCCACACGTGGCTAGCTAGCGGCTACCCTTCTGGACCACATGGCCTTAAAGACTCAGCCCATGTGGTGGCTGACAAGCACAGCTCTGAGTCACAAAGAATGGCTCCAGAGCCAGCCCAGCCTGGGTCCAAATAATTTGCCATGGTCAAATTATTTAATCTTTCTAAGCTTCAATTTCCTCTTCCCCAAGTTATCCCCCAGACAGGGACAGTAAAAGTAGGCCCCTCACTGAGTTATTGGGAGGCTAGATGAGGGAACCCTTGCAGAGTGCCTGGCGGATGGGGAACACTCACTGATGGCAGTTATGATGACTATTGAAATAAGAACAGAGCAGAGGCTTAGCTCATGGGGCAGGCTGAATGCTGGAGAGACAGGTGTGGGTCATTTGCATGGAGCTGACACCACAAAACTGATTTAGAGGGCACAACGGTGAGAACCCTGGAGGCCAAGGACATCTGGGTGTGAAGGGACAATGAGAGTTGAACAGCGGCTGCAGATTCAGAGCCAAAGAAGCAGGGCAGCTTTTTCTGTATCATTTACAGGCAATTGGTATCCAACCCAGTTAATTCAAACAGGTAACTATCACAGAGAAGGGGCATCACACTCAACCTTATTAATCACAGCAATACGAACACAGAACATTAGAGCTGAAAGGTATCTGTGCGTCCAAACCCTTATTTTAAAGGTAGAAAACCTGAGTCCAGAGAGGTTAAGTAAGCTACTCAAGGTCACTCAGCAAATCACTGGCAAAACCAGGAACAGAATCTACCTCCTAGACCCCAGGGCAGTATTCTATTCACTGCACCACACTGCTTCTCCAAATAGTTTTGATATTCACAACCCTTCCTCAAATTCTATTCACTATAGGGGAATTTGTACTATATTAAGAAAGTCTATAATTAGTTAAAAGAATATCTAAATATTCTATTCTTACTTCCATTCCTCGAGCTCGGTTTACTAAACAGTATACCTCTGTGAGTGACATTATTCCTCCTCGTCCCTGTTAAAAATGAAACAAAAGAAGTATTACGTTACACTTAGCACCAGTTGGCATTTAACAGAAATCACAATCAGAGTGAAATCAGAAATCATAAAATTTCTTAAGAAGCTTTTAAAAACTGTATTTACAAACAGGAAGACCTGTTCAGATACCCTGAGGCAATTCAAATTCAATACTTGGACTTGTCATTATTACTGTTTTAACATTTACTCAACGAAAAATGGGGCTCTCTTCTTTCATGTTTCAGAAAGTGTATTTAAATGTTTCAAGTTATTCCAACTAATAAATGAAAAAAATCATAGAATTAAATAGGAATATCACCATTTTACAACCCCTAATAAAGTAACAGATCTCCATAATGACTACCAATGGCTGCCAACATCACAAAAAAAGACGCTCAGACGTTATGCACCTCCTGATGCATGGTGCTGGTGACTGTGGCTGGTGGTACTAAACCCATAGGAGATGAGGTGAGTGCTTCCGCTTTTGGACTAATGTGCGTTCATTCCTCCGTTTACATTTCCAGTATAGTCATTTTACCTACAACCCTCGAACTGCTGACGTGCACCGGCCTTATGCTCTCCTCTGGCACCATCACACCCTCATGCCGTCTGTTGCTGAGGTTGAGGCGGTCATCAGCTGACCTGGGAAATCTTTTTGCACTGGCAGCTTTTTGGTTAAAAATTTATCCTGGGTTTTCATCTGTGGCAGTTATATGCTCCACTGCTCCAGGTTGGATTTTGAGCATGTAGGCATAGCCTCAGAACCTAGTTTTATTTAAAGCTTAGCGGCAAATACACTAAAGTATTAATAGTGTATGTTTTTGGGTGATGGGACTATAGGTAATGTTTTCCTCCTCCATGGTTTTTGGTTTTGTTTTGTGTGTCACTGTGTTTCTTGTTCTGGCTGCTGTAACAAAATACCATTGACTGGGTGGCTTAAACAACACACATTTGTTACTCATACTTCTAGACGCTGGGAAGTCCAGGATCAAGGTGCTAGCTGGTTCCATGTCTGGGGGGGGCCCTCTTCCTGTTTTGCAGAGGGACCACTTTGCTGTGTCCTCACATGGCAGAGAGCGAGCACAGCCTAGCTCTCTGGTCTCTTATAAGGGCGCTAATCCCTTTGTGAGGACTCCACCCTCGTGACCTCATCTAAACCTAATTACCTCCTACAGGACCCTCCCCCCCCCCACAAAATGCCATCACATTGGGGTTAAAGGGTTCAACAAAGGAATCTGGGGTGGGGGGCCCAACATTCAGTCCGTAGCGTTGTGACTGATAAAGGAGCATGGATCCTGCAGTCAGGCAGACCTGGGTTCGAATCCTATCATTGCCACTTAGCAGCTGTGTGACTTTGGGCACAACATGTATCATGTCTAAGTGTCGTTTTCTCCGTGTGGCAGTTGGGGTCTTGCTGTTCGCCTCACCGAGTTGCAGATCCTTCAATGAAACAACACATGCACGTTCCTGGTGGGCGCTCAGGAAGTGTTTCTCTCCCTTCATCTGCCCTCTCCTTTACCACTGAGTTTCAGCGCAGTGAGTGCTGCATGAATGAACGGCTGGACAGGTAACTGGTCTCCTGTGCTGTGTCCTTTCAGTGACCTGCATAATGCGGCTGCCGGTTCCTTCGCCTCCGCGTTTGCTGCCCTGGTGCTCTGCCCCACTGAGCTTGTGAAGTGCCGGCTACAGACCATGTACGAAATGCAGATGTCGGGGAAGATAGCCAAAAGCCAGAAGTAAGCACCGCTTGGGCACAAACATTAGGTCTCGAGCATGTATTGAGTATTTTAAAAAATATATTGTACTAAAATTAAGTGACAGATATAGAAACAGATGTGTCTAATCCAAAATACTGTTTCTAGAACTTCTACCAATCAGAATAATTTTCTGAACGGACTATTTGTGGTGGTCGGACCCACCCCCCAGGCCACAAAACATCATAGACAGGTGTTTAATACCCCAGAAGTGATGAAGCCAGGAGCTTCTACCCCTTTTGACCGGTTGAGGGCATAAGGCATGATCCCCAGCTGTTTTTGGAGGCACATGGCGGACAGCTTTGGAACTGTGTGTGAGAACTGAGCCTTCATAAGGGCCGCTTTGGTTCTGAGATGAATATTTGATGCCCTTTCCCAGGTTTCACGTAGATGTTCAGGCTGATCACTTCAGATCCCAGCGGTAACTTTCTTTACGCCCCTCCCTAATCCTTCAAGCGGACCTGCAAAGGGCGCCAGTTCTGGGAACACTGAGCAGGACCGTTGTGAGCATAGCTGCCCTTCAGATCAAATTCCTCTCCAGCTCAGTCTTGAAAGATCCTAGTTACCCTGTGAAGGTGTATATGTCACGTAATATGATTTATTTGAATTGTAAAGCAATTTATTATCCTGATTAATCTCAAAACTTGCTTATTTATCTTCACATCTGGCTGACTGCAGTTCTGGGGGTGAATATTGCTGTGGTTAACTCAGACCCTGTCAATCCACTGGGGAAAATTGGTAGATAAATTGACCATTTTCAGAGTTACCAGTCCCCTTGCAGCAGCGAGGCTGGGGTTTGTAATAGAGCCCAATTTCCTGCACCCTTGGGATTCTTTGCAACCAATTTGAATCTATTATTCATAGCCCAGAGTCCAAAACTGTGAGTCTTTAAGACTTTTTATTGAGATAGTATGTGTACACAGTAACGCGAACACACACAGAAATCGTAAGTGTGAAATGAACATGCCTTTGTAACCAGTGCCCAAGAAGTAGGACGTTAATAGCCCCCAGAAAGTTGCCCTCATGCCCCTTGAAGTGGTTTAAGGTATTTTTAAGGAAAATAGTTAGGTCCAAAGGACTTAGGCAGATGGACAGCTTGCGTGAAAGTAAGTACTGGCTGACTGTATTTTGGGCATAGCAGTGGCCACGCAGGGGTGTAGAGTAGCTTGGGGTTAAGACTTGGATGGGAAGGTAGGCTGGCCGTGTCGAGTTGGGTTACTTTGTTACGTTCACATCCGAGGATGAGAGCAGCGTTGCAGGAAGGACCTGGCTGATGGATAATACCCGATGAAGCCTTCTGAAGTCCGAGGAAGGAAGATAATCATCAAAAGCAGGTGGCCTTTATTACCTCTGGGCTTGGTCCTTCATTGGTCCAAACTGAGTCACCTGCTCTCTGAGAACAAAGTGAGGAGTGAGGGGTCCGCCAGGCTGCTGAGTGTGCGGGTTCTGCGCTCTTCCTGCCACGGCGCACGTACTCGGGAAGAGGAGTCTAGATGGACGGGGTGCTGTGTTCCGGCTGCTGCAGGACTCGGATCTGCTTAATTAGAAAGCCTTGCACCCCTACCTCTCTAAGAACTAAGTCCTGGTGCTTCTTGCCTTACAGGAGCTGTAGCTCCATTCTTAGAATTTCTTTTGTCTTGCCTTAAAGTAATGTTTAATGTTACTTGCTCGTTTCCCTGCACTGACACAGAAAAAGACAAACCCTAAACACCTGAACCAATTTTCTCAGAACACAGCAGATCAAAAGAAAGGTTGGGGAGATAGAAATCGAGGGAGGTAAGGGACTGGGCAAATAGGATACCGTTTTATTCTTGCTGAGTTTGGACAACTCCTTATTGTAATTTCACTTATTCTGTATTGAAAAATTGGATGTTAGCTTTTTTACATCTTTGATAATATGCCTTCTAGAAATGTGTGCTTCCATTTTAATGAGATTTCTTTACCCTGGAGTAGTTCAGGTGACAAAGGTTGTTATAAAATAGCTGTATCTGAGCTTCCCTGAGATTTCCTTCCCACAGCGGCCTTTTAGAATTCTGGTTCTCTGTTTACAGATTCAGCTGCTTCGCCTGCTGTAACTGTCTCTCTGTGTCTCCTCCCAGTACAGTTTGGTCTGTCATGAAGAGTATCCTTAGGAAGGATGGCCCCTTGGGCTTCTACCATGGACTCTCGAGCACTTTACTTCGAGAAGTACCGGGCTATTTCTTCTTCTTTGGTGGCTATGAACTGAGCCGATCGTTTTTTGCATCTGGGAGATCAAAAGATGAACTAGGTAAATGTATTTGCGTGGACGGCAGGTGGGTTGATGGTGTCCGCTTCCCGACTCTATGGTTGCTGCGGATTCCGTGCACTCTGCGCCGCCTTGTAGGGGATCCACCTGGCACTGGGGAGATTCTAAATCACAGAAAGTAACAGGGCCGAATGATTTCTAGCATCTTCTTCTGGGCTTCATAATTTCCTCAGGACAGGGGCTGGAGCAGCACATCCCAAACTTCTTCCCTAGAATAACATTTGTGAATTTCTTCTGGATCTATTTTCAGGAAGAAGAAATATAGAAATTACTTTTCCTGTGGGAAATTACCTATAAGTCAGCTTGCAATAAACTTAGAACTTGGTAATAAGTCTTGATAGTGTTTTGAGAGCAGTGAAAAGTGTAGTTCTTTCTAGTTTGTTCTGTTTAGCTGCTGGATACAACCATATCAATGTTTGAATCACATGGGTGATAACTTTTTTCTTGAACACCTCCCTTCATGGTTGGTGGACTTATTCTGGGGTTGGTCAAGCTCCCAGGCTTAACTGTCTTGTTTAATAAGACAACTTTGGTTTTTCATGGTAAAGGAAGAATCAGGGCTGTGGGGCATTAAGATAGTTAAGAGAAGGCTGATAAATGCCTCACCCTGCATTTCAGTGGCCTCTATTCTCATTCCTCCTGTAAGGCGTTGCCATGCTGCTGGGGGCCTGCTGATTCTAGGGGCCAGCCCTCCAAGGATGGCACAGGATGGCCACAGTGCCACAGTGATCAGCCTCAACATGACCCTCGCTCGGGCTTCTCGTCCTGGCATGATGAAGGGTAGACGCAGGCCACCAACCGGAACCTTATGCTCTTAGAGCTTCGACAGTCTCCTCAGGGAATTGTGTTTGCAGCGTTTTTGTTTGTACCTACCTCCGGCCACTGCCATTGGCCTCTGGAAATATCACATCAGCTGCCCTTGAGACAAAATACTGTTTGCTGATTTTCTTCTCTAGGCCCTGTCCCTTTGATGTTAAGTGGTGGCGTTGGTGGAATCTGCCTCTGGCTTGCTGTATACCCAGTGGATTGTATAAAATCCAGAATTCAAGTTCTTTCCATGTCGGGGAAACAGGCAGGATTTCTCGGAACCTTTATAACTGTTGTGAGAAATGAAGGTGAGTCTGGTAATGGCAGAAACAGGAGGTATGTTTAGAGGGGCTGGTCATTTCGGTGCTAGTCTCATTGAGGTGGTCAGGTGTGTAATTGCTTTCTTCCCCCGCCGCATATCCCTTTTCTAGTACTGTATATTAATCCACATTTGTGGATTTCTGTTTCCAACCCCCTGTCTTTAGTTTAGTTAGTTAGTTAGTTTAGTTAGTTTCATTACTCTCAAGAAAATTTAAAGTTCTTATTCCTAACCCCTGGCCCGGGTACCTGTCAGGATTCTTTGTTCTCAATAGCCTGGAGGGAATTGTTAACTAGGGGCTTTGTCTAAGGGAATAGGTGTTTTGAAGTTAGCACCACTTGTTTTACATAATGTATTATCAGAAAATGATCTCTAAGAACCACGAAGGGATTTAAAAGAATGTACAACATCCTTAATGCTAAGACTTCTGGAATTAGAAATGCACTAAGCAACTTCTGAAGGTAATTTGCTATCAATTTTTAGAGTTAAGCAGGAGGATAAAGATTTCCCAGTTAATGTTTGTTTAAAGCCAGTTTTATGCAACTAGTGAGTAAAGTTCTGTCCTTCCAGCATCCACTGTACGTCTTAAACCTTGGGATGTGAATGTCCCTGTCTTGATTTTAAGAGAGAGAGCAGGGGCCAGCTCCGTGGCTGAGTGATTAAGTTCGCGCATTCCGCTGTGGCGGCCCAGGGTTCGGATCCTGGGTGCGGACATGTCACCGCTCGTCAAGCCATGTTGAGGTGGCGTCCCACATCCCACAACTAGAAGGACCTGCAACTAAGATATACAACTATGTACAGGGGGGGTTTGGGGAAATAAAGCAGAGAAAGAAAAAAAAAGCACCATAACAATATGCAGAAATTGTTTCGTTTGTATCCCAAATAGAGTGCAGACATCTTGTACATTACTGATAGTAACCCCTCTTTGAATTTGCGTAACACTTTATGGTTTTACAAAGTACTCACACCTCAATTATCTAACTAGTTCTTCATAACTACCTTGGGCAGTGCTAATGCTAGAAACAGGTCTCTGACTTCAGTGCCGGTGCTCTTTCTGCTGGCCCAATGCCTCGTGGCCCTCACCCCCCAGGAGAAGCTGCAAGGCTGCTGCCTCCTGTGGCTCTGTGGTTGCCTTCTGTCTGCCCACGTGAGGCCTCAGCTCTACCCAATCCATTTACCAGAAGTTAACCAGGTGTGGAATTGCTATATGTTACCTAAGCATCAACCAGCTTTGCTGGGAGACCTGACACTTGTCCTGTTTCTGTTAGTTGATTTGTTTCCGTCAGTCCAGGGAAACCGGGAAATAAGTCTTTCCATCACTTGTTGGTTTTTAGTGCTATTGGCTGGATTTCTAAGTGTAAAAATATCTATGCTTTGCAGCTTTGTGGGGTGGCTCCAAGGAGGGGAGTCTCAGTCTTCCATCACCTTTTATCTTCTAGGAATAATGGCCTTGTATTCTGGACTGAAACCTTCTATGATCCGAGCGTTCCCTGCCAACGGGGCACTATTTTTGGCCTATGAATACAGCAGAAAGTTGATGATGAGCCAGTTTGAAGCTTACTGACGTGTTCTGGCGAACCTAGATCCAAATAGGCGTTTGAGGACTGCAGTTCATCTCAGGGTTTCATGGAGTACAAGACCAATGTGGAATTATTTTGATTTTGTGGGAAATTTGTTTTTGTCTTCTCTTCTTCTGCTTTAAATCTTCAGCTTTATGGAAGGACCTCTATTTTGCATCATGTAATTTCTGCTCATAATTGTATTGAAATAGAAAAGTTACTGCTCTTGTCCTTGGTGGGACTTTCAGGGCGAGCTGCTGGCCGTCTGTACCGAATCTGAAAGGCTAAATATAGTTATATCAGGGCTTTTGCGTAACCCTGTATGTGTACATGCAGTCTGGATGGCTATGTGTTGTGAGTGAAGCACACTTTGTTCCATGTTTGATCTCAAATCTCAGCAGGAAAACCTAGAGGCGTAAACCACGTTTCATAAAGATGGTTATAAGTGATGGCTTAAGCCATCCTATATGTAGGGTCTCTTTTAAAATCTGCTTAGCACCTATACTATACTAAGTGGTTAAAGTTTTTAAAAAGTTTTCCTGTGGTGCTTGAAAACTAAAATATCCATCTGTGTTTTAAAGAGGAGACCATACCTGCATACTGGTGTGGCTTCCATGTTCTTGATTTAAGTTTCAGAGTAGGCATCCTGGATTTTCCCAGGATGCTCTACTGTTAAAATAGTGCCATTCATTTTCTAGGTGGAATCATATTCTACACTCTGATGTCTTGTTGGGTTTGGCCTAGAGCATCAGGCCTTCGGGCAACAGCACGCCCTCCCCTGTGCCAACTTCCCTTCTCCTCTCCCAAAGAGCTTCCTGTCTGCTGGGCTTTAGGTTGAGGAAGGGGCTGAAGGGAGGGAGCTGTGCTGCTGTGCTTTGTGAAGTCAGCTTGTGGCTGACAACAGCCCTTAGCTTCTGTCTTGCTCCTGGTCTGGGTGGGATTCCAGAGTATTGTGTTGGACCATCTATGGGCTGTTGATCTACTTTGAGCCTCTCACTCATTACCTGCACCAATTGGAAACCCATCCAGGGAGCAGAGCGCCAAAGCCAAGAGAAGCCCTCGTTCCCTGTCTGGTGACTGAGTGATGGGGCTCATGGGTGGAGTCCTCCCATCTCGGACAGAACTAGACACAGTGTAGTGTTTGCACTCCACTGTGAGTAATGTCTGGGCTGACCCATTCTAACATGTCTCAGGATCCATACTGCTTGCCTTGCTTTTACAGTTTCGGAGCCTTTCACATTTGGTACTGGCAGTCAGTGAATTTTAATGATGACCATGTGGGGGTGTGACTTTATAAAGCAAGGAAACAGGAAAAGTCGTTTTGTTAAACTCTGCCATGTATGTGTACTAACCACAACAAAAACCCCAGTTCATCCGATCCCCAGACTTGGGGATGGGCAGCTGCTCCTTGGCCACCTGGTGTAAGAGAGTCCTCCTCGGCACCACTAAAGCAAGCTGCCTCACTCCGTGCCGCTCCAAGACCAGCAAGGGCTCTCGCAGTAAAAAGTGTTCTTAAGCAGCCTGTGAGACTGAAAGCAGGCAGCCTGACAATGTTAATAGTAGTCCATACCAGGTGTGTCTGTCCCTGTTGGCAGAATGTAAATAATTTTTCTACCTTGCTTTTCTCTCCGTACTTAAATGGTCAGTAGCTACTGAGGGGTGCCTCATCTCAGCAGTCTTGGCTTGAAGCGAAGTAGAAAATGGGACTGGCTTCCAGCAGGAAGTGAAGTGCTTCAGAGTCTGTGGTCCCCCAGCCCGGCGCCTGTGGGTCATCTGGGGGTTAGCCCTGTCGGCAGCAGACCCTCTCATGTTGTCCTTTAAGGATTGAACTAAGTGTCTTCAGTAGAAGCCGTCTGAGGCAAGGAAGAGTGAGTGGGAGTAAGGAATGGAAACCAAAGTCAGGAGAATTTTTTTTTCATTCTGTTTGCTTAATTCATGGTTCAGTATTTGGGTACAATTTGTACCATTTCAGATTTGTACTCCAGACAAAAATATAGTAACTTGAAATATTGTGTTTAAAGAAATTCTATTGTTCTATCATCATTAAATTATTTACCTAATATTTGAGCATATGATGAGTTGTTTTGTTTAAGTACTTTATATCCATGCAAAGAGCTAAGTGACGGTGATGTTTGAGGTGTATTTAGTAATATTCCGAGGTGGTGGTTTTCTTGCAACAAGCATTGGTTTTTGTCAGCAAGATTCCTGATGTAAAATTATTTCACTGTAGGTAAATGGACCAAAATACACACTTTTTATATACACTGGCGGTATGAAACTTGGCTCTCTGGAATCACTCCCCCTGCACCAGGCTGTGGATGGGACGGGACTGATTTGGCAGGATGCCATTCTATCTTTTAAAATAGTTAAACTTCTTGCTATTAAGTTTTGGATAATTCTATTTCAGATTAGTAAATTCTGTTTAAGAAAACCAGTATTATTCTGATGTATTATGATGGAAGTTTCTTGCATTGGTCAAAGAACGCTTCACAGTGGGTTTGAGGAAAGCAATACCCAAGAGGCCCTAAACCAGTTCTTGTTAGGTGAGCAAAAGCAGGGGAGTGTGGTGACTCAGAATTGCCAGAAATCTTGATGCATTTTGGAGGATTAGGGGAGAGAAACCCCAACTGTAGTCCCCTTTATTTCTAAAAGCCAGGTTCTTAAAAACTGCGCTTTCCTTCCCTTGTTGTTGGCAGTATTGAGAAAGGTGACTGGCTCGGTTGAAGAGTGAGATCGCAGTTTTTCCCCATTCCCCTAAGCCCGCCGCCGCCTCTGCCCTCCGTGGGTTGTTGCTCCAGGAATTTTAAAGGAAACCGTACAACGTATTCTGCCACAACACGTTTCTGTCACACAAATACAGGGAATAAAGTAGTCATAACGTGGAAGGAACTTGAAAGCATGTTCCTCCAAGACCTCTTCCTCCAAGGGGAGCCTGATTAGGGGAGTAAAATGACAACTTCTGTCAGAAAAGCAGACAGCCTTCAGCTAGGCTGCTGCACCGGTAGCTGGGACCCTTTGTGGGCTATTTTGAGGGGAAAAAAGAGCACCATAACCAGGCAGCCTGCCAGGATTGCACGGCTTTCTGTGCCACCATGATGCCCAGCGGCTCAGAGTTCTACTCCCATCTGTGCCGCTCTGCCACCCACCAGCCCTTCTCTAAAGTACGGCTCTAGGTCCCCTTTAAAAAAGATACCTACGATGGCAACTGCCAGATAGTCTGAGCTGCCAACCTGGGTGGTGAGTGGTTAGCATGCCGGTTACGAAGTTGCTTAGTTGGAGTGGTCTGTCCCAAACCCTATTTTTTCCCCACGAACTTGTTTTTCTTTTTTTTTTAGTGTGCTTTTTGCCGAGCACAAGGTTTTCAGGAATGAGTACACTGTTTTAGCAGAGGCACCGGTTCTTATCAGTTGCTACCTCTCACTTCTTGATAAATTCAACTTGGTCTAGACTGTTGAGAGCCTTGCCAATAAAAGGAAAATCACTCAAGGATAATTTAAATAAAGCCAAAATAGAACTGTTTTCAAGGACAATTATGGCCCTGAGATAAAGTTGCAGTGAAGGTACTTAGAATAAAATAGCACCCAGTACCAATGAGAATATGATTTCCGGTGGACACAGGGCTAGCGTGTGTTTATGACAGAAAGGTGACCTTTCCTCGCAGTTCCACATCACCCGAGTGAAGTCGGCTGTGAGTAGGGGTGGGTTGTAAAATAATCTAGATTTGCCCAGGCAAATATTTCCTTCGGCTTCACTTATGATGTTACACAAAAGCAAAAGTTACTGAGATTCTTTATCCTTCATGTTTACCAAGATTCTGTTAGCCTCCCCGATGTCTGCGCCTGTAGAATAAAGGAAGCTCGTCACACCGTGCGGTGCTTGGGGCAAGAGAGAAGTGTGTGTTGGGGGAGGGGGACTGCCTGTGGAATGGTTCTTGGGGTTTGAAACAGTCTTTGCTGCCAATGTGATGTTTGCTAACAGACAGTTTGTAAATCAAGTGGAGGAAGAAAATAGGGATTGCCTTTCTAATAAACCTGAAATTACAAATGTGAAAGCAGGGAATACATACTTGTTCAAAAATATATAAGTAAATGAAATAAACCCACAGTATTGGGGAGAATCGCATTTTTAAAATATCTCGATTATTTTGATATGAAAGTTTTATTTCAAAGTTCTTAAAAGTGGTAACTTTTAATGTTCCTGTTAGTGCTGTTGAGTCAATTCTGACTCCCAGCGACCCTGTGGACAGCAGAGCAGAACCCTGCCCGGTCTTTTTGTACCATCCTCTCGCCTTCCAGCGCTCTATCAGACAATTCTCCGCTGCTCTTCACAGGGTTTTCATGGCCAATTTTTTTGGAAGTGGGTGGCCAGGCCCTTCTTTCTAGTCTGTCTTAGTCTGGAGTCTCTGCTGAAACCTGTCCTCCATGGGTGACCCTTCTGGTATTTGAAAAACTGGTGGCACAGCTTTCAGCATCACAGCAACATGCAGCTGCCACAGTATGACAACCGACAGATGGGGTGGTGTGGTTCCCTGACCAGGAAACGAACTCAGGCTGCAGTGGTGAGCACGCTGAATCTTAACCACTAACCCCCAGGGCTGGCGAGTGTTCCTGTGTACTGTGTTCCAAATTTATCTCAATACAGATGAAAACTATGTGTGAAGTATATTCCTTCAAAGAAGAAAAAAAAACTGCCACTGACATTTTACCTTTTATATTTGTAATAGATTTCTTAACACACGTACATATATGTAAATAAAAGTACACTGTCAAAGAGACAGGTTTTTAAGATGTCAACGTGCAGTAGGGATTGAAAAGACGTGATTCTATCCTGGAAAGGACACTGTGCTCAGTCAGACGTTAGTTCTGGCTTGAAAATATATCTCGACTGCAAACTTTGGACCGTAAATTTTCCATGTCTTCTGTTTATGGGGATTATCCAGTTCGCTTCTTGAAAGATAAAGCCTAGAATAGAAAAAAAATCATTACGTTTAATTTTGGGCTAAGAGGAAAGCCATGCAGCCGGGCCCGCTTGTTAGAGCTTTAGAAGAGACCTGGCCACCGTTAGGCTCAGCCCCTTCTCAGAGCCCGTCCTCCCACCTTCTCTAGGGAGACGCAAAGTATCTTAATCCTCAGTAACACAGCAGTAACAACATGTCGTCGATTCTTTTAACATTGCCTGTAATGGAGTTAATGACATCTGGGTTTAATAAAATAAGTTTCTATATGTGACAAATCAGCCAGAGAGACTCGATGTGTATTAAAACCCAGTAATAAAATACTGAGTGTCTTTTAAATGATGAAGCTGGCATTTTCAGCTGATTAAGAATCTTGTAACTAATAAAAACAGCTTTACTAGGTAGTATGGAAATTTAAATGTCAAATCTTTAGAAACACATAAGTGAGGAGAAAAGTCATCTTTTTTTTGCCTCTCCTATATGATTATGGTGTTTTAAAGGAAAAAACTGTTCTTAGCAAGAACCACTTTTCAGGAGTAGCATCAAGTGACGTTCTGCCCAGATGTCTATATGAGGGACTTTGTTCCTGTTAGGAATCAAAGTTTATTGTTTGCAAACATCTAGGGAAAAAATTGCTAGAAATTTTCCATTAAATCCAAAGTTCAGTCTATCAGAACCCATTAAATGTGTGTCGTTGTAAGTGTGTAGGCTGGATGTTCAGTTCAGTGTTGCCTCACTGGACTTGTGTGATTAGATGTAGTTCAGGGTTGAAGGAAAGGCTAGGCTTGCATGTAGTGAGAACTATCAATTCATGCCACGTACAGTCACAACCACTTCTTCAAAACTCACCTGCACCATGTTTTGAATATTACTTTCCTTTTGTATTTCATGGTATGGTGATACCAATGATCTGAAATTTTCAGCACCACAAAACATACTCCTTAAAGTGAAGAACTTATAGACTCAGGAATGAGTTTCCAGATATGGTAGAAGATTCTTTGGAATAATAATCTTCAAATCAATTAATTTTTAGAAAAGCTTTCCCAATTTAGTTATTAGAAAATCATTTTAAATGGGAGACTATTAATGATTTTTTTTTAGCTGTCTTTATGGTACTTATTGTGTCTTATAACTTCTGCCATTGATATAAATGAGTCAATCAGCTTTTAAACTAGCTGAAGCCTTGCTAGGTGATGCCTTCTTTTGGAAGAGAATTTGGTGGTGGCCGGTCATCAGTAAATCAACACATACTGAGGACCTGCCATATTCGAGGTACTGAGCAGACTCATATTAAACTTCCATGGGAGGGATTTACCACCACACCCGAGATCTGATTATAATACATTTTAACTTATAATGCAGTCCTATGGTATAGACCTTGAGGATGATGCAACAGGGGGTCTCAAGAATAACCATATTTTTTAAATACTCAGATTAAGATGAGTAAGGCAATGAAGAGTGGTGACTAGAGGACTTTTTGGTTTCTATAAATTGAGCTTATGGTAATCAGCAAAAGACTTGCCATTTCACCTTACACATACATTGAAGATGAAGCCATTTCTACTGGATTATATCATAGCCATACCTGTTTTTCATGAATGATGTATGAAACCAGAAGAAAAACGGGCATTTGTCATAGTACTTAGGAATATTCTAAAAAGACATGGTTTAAAAATAAAAGGTTATTTTTCATAGTAAAATTGATACCAAGAACTAATCATTCCAAAGTGATTAAAATTCCTTCCTTTATTCTTGTTTATCAAACAATTGTAGCCATTAAATATGCAGCACTTACAGTCTTTAACATTACACTTAACACACAAAGGAGAAGGCTTTAAGAGACGGCTCTTTTTTTTTTTTTTTTTTTGAGGAAGATCAGCCCTGAGCTAACATCCGCCACCAATCCTCCTCTTTTTGCTGAGGAAGACTGGCCCTGAGCTAACATCTGTGCCCATCTTCCTCTACTTTATATGCGGGACCCCTACCACAGCATGGCTTGTCAAGCGGTGCCATGTCCGCACCCGGGATCCGAACCGGTGAACCCTGGGCCGTCCAAGCGGAATGTACGAACTTAACTGCTGTGCCACTGGGCCGGCCCGAGACTGCTGTTCTTTTGCTGTTTCTACCAAAAATTTCAAGGAAATCTATTTTTTCTGTGATAGGTATTTATAAATGTAGACAGTGGTCTTTTAATCTGGTTTAGATAGTGCTAAACAGAATCTACTAAGGATCTATGATTATTTATGCCCAAATATATTGTCCATTTCTACAAGGAGCAGCTGCATTGGATAATTAACCGTCATTATTGATGATGCTAAAAATACCTAAATTTTTTGAAAGTGCTTTCATCTCATGGCCCTGGAAAATCACAAAGGCCAGGTATTACTAATGTCCCCTGGGTCAATGCCGTTACACCAGTGCTTCTGCTTGGTGTAGAGACCACTGATAGAGAATCCAAACTGGTCCATTATTCAAGGGGTAACCATCCACTGTGGGAACAATCCAGGTCACTTGCTTCAACATATTTACCATTTCAGTACTTAACAGATTCTCTCCCAACAGGGAGCAAGCAGCAGCTGAAGGAAGGCACAGGAAATAAGTTTTAAATTGATCAGCATATTTACTTATTGGCAGTTCTCTTTGGTGATTTAATAGGAAGATGAAACTACTGAGGCTTAGAAATTTGTTATATACAGAATAATACACATTTTTTTTGAGGAAGATTAGCTCTGAGCTAACATCTACTGCCAATCCTCCTCTTTTTGCTGAGGAACTGGCCCTGAGCTAACATCCGTGCCCATCTTCCTCTACTTTATATGTGGGACGGCTGCCACAACAGGGCTTGCTGAGCGGTGCCATGTCCGCACCCGGAATCCGACGGTGAACACCGGGCCGCCGAAGCAGAACGAGCGAACTTAACTGCTGCACCACCAGGCTGGCCCTACTCACACATTTTATGACTATCAATATAAACTATATACGTGATATTCAGAGTAATGACAATGGCAGACGTTCAGTTTTTCATAAAGTAAATATTAGATTAAAACTACCATTTACAATGTATTATAAATCAATTCAGAGGAAAATAAAATCTCCCTCACTTTAAAGTATTTTGTAAATTATGGGGAGTGAAGAATTTTTTTTTTTTTTAGTTTGGCACAAGCTAGTGTTATTTTTTTATTTTTTTAATTTTTATTTTTTTCGGATGTACATCATATTTCAAATTCTGTATACATTACATCATGTTCACCACCCGAACACTAATTATAGTGCATCCCCTTGGGGAGTGATGTATTTTAAAGATACAAAACAAAAATGTGATCACTGCTATAGAGTAAAACATACCTTTGTTGTTTTAACATCTTGGTTTTTGTATTTTTTTCTTATTTGAAAGTTAATCCATGCAAATTGTATAGAATTTAGAAAAAACAAATGAGCAAGAGAATTTTAAAATTACATATGCTTTTCTTTTAAAAAAAAATTATAGATCTGACTTGTTGCTTTTCTTTTCTCCCTCTCCCTGGCTAGGGATTGACATCTCCTATCATCTCCCTTATTGGGAATTGTAGCAAAGGAAATCCCAAACCAGAATCAAAGACCAGACAAGAATAATGGCATAGGTTGTTTCTTGATTACTCACGGAGGAAGAGAAAAATTGCACTTTCACGTCGTCATACAGAGGTGGACAGTTAACTGGAGTAATTATCACTCTGTCTGTTTCCACATCATGATGTATCTGTGAATGAATACATGGAGTTCAGAACTATAAACCTAGCTAATAATGAGATAATGAGTAGAACAGCGAAGTTCACGTTCACTTATTGAGGCTTCCTATATTTATTGAGTACTCTTGGTCTCATAGCCCAATCACATGTATATCTACACGTCAATCATTATTTCTATAAAGTTGCAATACTGTTGTTTACATTTTTGAAAGGCCAACATATCTGAGGGTTATGGTGGGGCACTGTTGAAAAGCAAGTATTCAATTTTCTATTAGAGGTTTACCCAGTAAACTTTACTGTTGAATGTGTGTCACTCAATTTTCATATATTAGGAACATGCTAAGAAGCTCAATTTTAAAGTTGATATTCACATTCAAAAAGCAATGCATAATTGGTCACGTTCTATCCAAAATGTTGTGATTGCTGATGGGATCATAGGCCTTGTTCCTAGCAGACTGCTGGATGGAGTGGCCAAAGATATGTCAAGTTTCTGGAATGAGCAACTTTGAAGCTATTCTGAATATTTCTGTTATTGCTTCATCCTTGTATGATAGTGGCACCACAGTGAGAAAGGTCTATACTAGACCTTGTGAAAAATACAGAAGAAGGTGCAGACTCAGTTGATGCTTCAGGGAGCTATACACATAAGGAACAATAGTAGCATGGCATATAATGACGTGTCAAGTTGTATGATGAAGACTGAGTGTGCTGTTGTGTGCTTCAGGGGAGGTTAACCAGAGGTATAGAATGAGAAAGCTTCACTAAGGGGGTAGAAATTGAGTTGGGCGTGGAAGGACTTGTATAAATGAAGAAGAGCATTGAAAAGATAATCCAGTTCAGGCAGGAGGCAGCTGGGGGTGGGGGATGGGGCCAGAAAGGGGAAGGGGGAGGAAAGACCAACAAAAATATGAATCAGACATTATTGTGTTCCAAAGGCCAAAGGGGACCCAGTCTACTTGGAGTGGAGACTGCAGGTCAAGTTATGATGGAAATAAGCTCAGGTATGATAGGGCTGTATCTTGAGAGTTGAAGAGCCAGGGAAATAAGAAGGAAGTTGTTGAAGAATATGGTGGGGCATTTCCTTTGTGACAAAGTGGCCTGATAATTATCACATATAACATTTATTTAGTGATTAATAGCTCACAAAGCAACTTCAACTATATTATGTAATTTAATCCTCACAACACTTGAGATGTAATCTTTATTTTACAGATAAGAATACTGAGCCAAATATAGTAACTGGCTTTGACCATGGGCACGCAGTTTGTCTTCTGCTCTACCTATAAGCTTTTCACAATGAGAGCAGTATTTCAGGATGCATATTGCAGGATCCTATATACTGCATTATAAGGAGAAAGAAAAGGTAAGGAGATGATTGTAGAAATCTAGGCGTGAGCAAATGAGGTCCTAGACTAGGTGGTAGCAATGGGAACAGAAAGGAAGGGAGAGAGTGAAGAGAGATTTCAAAGGTATAATCAGCGGGAATTGGTGACTAACTGAATATAGGGGGCCAAGGCAAAGAGAGAACCAGAGATAATACCAAATTTGAAGGCCTGAGCGAGAGAATGCTGGTGTCATTTGCAGAAGCAGAGGAAAAGCTCATTTGATAAATACATATTGACAAATGTGTTTGAATTGTTAGGGCAGAGACTGTCCATGTTGTAGCTCCAGTATCTATCACACAGTGGGTGCTCATAAATATATTGAGTGAATGAAAGAAAAAAATTATAGTTTAAGCCAGGGGGATGGATGAACAGAACCAACAATAGAGTATGTGTGGAGAGAAGAGCAGAAAGCCAAGGATCAGGCCTCGGTGAGTGCCCTCAGTTGGGAGGGGGGCACAAAAAGAAGGGAAAGGAGTGCTGTTGGAGAGGTAATAGTAGAACTAGAGACAAAAGCCTGAGAATTTTAAAAGTTAATTTTTCTTAGACCCATTAAGGAAGCTTGCTTATTGCTTCAGAAAAGGTCCATAGTCTTAGGCATTTCTCCAACATGTAAGAAAACATTGACTACCAGCTCCCATTGCTTTGGGTAAAGAGATTCCTCTTGCATTGTTTCTCACAGAGCAGTTCCATGGGACATCTGAGTTAGAATGACTTGGGACATCACTAAGTCTAGAGATTCCTGGGCCCCATTCCAAATTTCCTGAATTATACTTTTGGGGTGCAACCTAGGAATCTGCATCTTACAAGCTCCTAGGTGATTTTCATGCACACTAAAATTTCACAATCAGTGCCATCCAATAAAAGGACCATGAGGCAGCATCCCACAAAGCACAACCAGAAGAATCTACAACTAGAATATACACCTACGTACTGGCAGGGGGTGGGGGAGAGGCCTTTGGGGAGAAGAAGAAGAAAAAACAAATAAGATTGGCAACAGATATTAACTCAGGTGCGAATCTTAAAAAAAAAAAAAAACCAAAAGGATTCCTTTAAAAAGAAAAAATACTCTGGTAGATTCCTGGGAAACTGCTTGACATTTATGGAAAAATGAAAGACAATGCAACACTCTGAACTGAAAATATATTCTGGAAAATGCCCTGAAAAAACTAGTTTGAACAGTGAGTTTAATTTAGCTCTGACTAGGGACACTCAGTCGGATGGTAACCAGAAAGCAACTTGGCCTCTCTTTGTGGTGAGCACTGGTCTGGGGAGGTCAAGATGCTGATTTGACATTGAGATTGAGACAAATACCAGAATTTTCAGTTCACGTGCTTTCTCTTACCCTACAGTTCTTGGAAGCAGCACAGACAAAGACAATCCTTTTACGCATTATTATTTGTACTTTCAGATCACGTCCATTTCCATTTCCAACACCTGAATGAAATTAAAAAGTTAGGCTGGTTAGAGCAAAGATCAAAATGTCTCCCCAATTAAAATTATGGATTAAAACGAGAAAAGATTATCCCAGCTAACAACGTGTCAATATAGAAACATTTGGGACATGCATAGATTTTGTCTTTGAAGGACAAGGCTTTAAGCCCAAATCTGTCTCCTAAAGCAGACATTATAAGGCTGGAGAAAAATAAAAAGTCATATAGGTCAGCTTCTAAGACTTAGAATCTCATCTTTTCATCTTTCTAAGAAAAAAAATAGAAAAGGTGACTTGCAACCTTCCTTGTTAATGTGTTTCTTTCTTCAGACTTCTAATCATGATGTTTCTTAACAAATTTAAGTCCAGTTCTTAGCGCAGTCTCTGAAAATATCGAATAGCTGTATCCAAACATTTCTACGGTGCTCAGGATGTATTTACAGACAGATGGTTTCTTGCTCCTTTTTCAATTCCAATGGCCCACTTCCCTTAGCATTTCCTCCAAGGGCTGGTTTCTCAAGCCTCCAATTAATTTTTATTGTTTTCCTTTCAACCCTGCATATTTCACTTAAATATGCATGGAACTAAAGGTACAAAACTAAAACAAATATTCAAATAAAGTCATATACTAATCATTCTTTTTTTTTTTTTCCAAGGAAGATTAGCCCTGAGCTAACTACTGCCAGTCCTCCTCTTTTTTGCTGAGGAACGCTGGTCCTGAGCTAACATGCATGCCCATCTTCCTCTACTTTATATGTGGGACGCCTACCACAGCATGGCGTGCCAAGCGGTGCCATGTCCACACCCAGGATCCGAACCGGCGAACCCTGGGCCGCTAAGAAGCGGAACATGTGCACTTAACTGCTGCGCCACCAGGCCCCCCCATATACTAATCATTCTTGATTGTTCATCTTATATTATGTTTGTGTTGCTTTCTCTAATACCGTATTATTTTTTTTCATGTTTTTTTATAGCCTTTTTTTTTTTTTTAAGATTTTATTTTTTTCCTTTTTCTCCCCAAAGCCCCCCGGTACATAGTTGTATATTCTTTGTTGTGGGTCCTTCTAGTTGTGGCATGTGGGACGCCGCCTCAGCGTGGTTTGATGAGCAGTGCCATGTCCATGCCCAGGATTCAGACCAACGAAACCCTGGGCCGCCTGCAGCGGAGCATGCGAAGTTAACCACTCGGCCACGGGGCCAGCCCCAAATACTGTATTATTGATTTGTCATTAGGAATCATGGTTTCTTTGCCTCAGCTCCCTCTGTCCTATTCCAGTTGCAAATCTTCTTCCTACTGATGTCTACCAGAGATCAGTAAAATGTAGAACTAAACTAAGTCAAATGCTTATCACATGACAAGAAAAGGGCATTGATTTATAAGCTTAAATTAATTCTCACACCTTTAAAATTTTTTAAATAATTGAAGTATACTTACATGACTTAAAAATAAAAGGTAAAACAGATGAAGTGAAAAGTCTCTGTCTCACCCATCTTCCCGTTTAGTTCTCCAGCCCCAAATAGATAATCGCTACTATTAGTTTCTTGCTTTTCATGCATACATAATCAAATATGAATATATATTCTCCCAGAGAATTTTATGTGTACACACACACAAATATGAATCCACATTACTGCCCCCTTTTGTCTTACAGAAATTGTTGCATACCATAGTACTGTCCTGTACCTTGCATTTTTTTAACACACATTAAAAATTTTATTTAACTCCTTAATTAATAAGGAACCAGTAAAATGTTACAGCTGGTTCAAAGTACTGCACATTTATAGGCAAATAAGGAATGATGAATTTACAGATATAAAACTGTCAACAATCAATCACTTTTCACTGAACACAACTAATTTGCATTTCTATGTACAAAAATTATTTGCATTATTATCAGTTTTCTACAACTTACAGAGTTGTAGAATAGCTTAAAGACCATGAGAGGTGGAGGGAACCACGGAAGGGCACCCTAGACAAGACACTGCCTGTTTCAAAGTCTTCCACACTTTTTCCTGACAGTCTCCCATCCCCTTTCTGTTGTGATCAAAACAATCTGAAAGGAAGATTATTATTCCAAAAGAAGGCTGGTGTCATTAGGTTTGGCCTGATGATTTACATGGTGCAGCAAGAATTTTAACTTCCCATAGAGGCCTTCTTAAGTTGGCCCCACAAGCCTAGACCCACATTGTACTGAACAGCTGCTAAGGTCACAACTTTCTATCTGGAAGTCTTCATGAGGAATCTCAAATTGGACTTTTAAAATCCTCTATTTTATGTTAGCCCGAGATTAGGAAACCAAATGCATGAAATTCTCCATTTTTCACCTGCAGTACTTAAAAATTTGGGTTAGTTCCTCTGTTCACCACATCTGCACCTTATGGTTTTACTAAATGTCTCCACAGAGTTTAAATAAAATTCAAGATATTAAGAGAGAGGTCACAGTCTTAGGATACAATATCAGACTGGAACAACATATGAAATTCTAGAACTTATTAAAAACATTTCTAAGCTTAGGATTTTGAGAAACTAATCTTATTCTCATTGTTCATATTAGAGAAATGCATTAAAACTCCATTAAACTAGGAGGCCGCCCCGTGGCCGGGCAGTTCAGTCCGCGCGCTCCGCTGCCGCGGCCCAGGGTTTCGCTGGTTCAGATCCTGGGTGTGGACATGGCACTGCTCGTCAGGCCACGTTGAGGCGGCGTCCCACATGCCACAACTAGAAGGATGTGCAACGAAGATATATAGCTGTCTACCGGGGGGATTGGGGAAGATAAAGCAGAAAAAAAAAAAAAAAAGATTGGCAACAGCTCAGGTGCCGATCTTTAAAAAAAACTCCATTAGACTAAATGCCTGTTTGCCTGTTTTGAATAGTTTAATACTCACAGAAGTTTGTATAGATACTGTTATTCCCATTGTTAACAAAGAGGAAACTGAGGCAGAGTGTGCACTCAGGTACCATACAGGCTCTCACACCATCCAGTTGGTCTATAGTTGGGTTTAAATTTCTTAGAGGAAGAAACTGCTCCAACAGCCAACTGTGTTGCCTCTCACTCTGTGGAATAAAGCAGCCTTGCAGTCTAGTGTGCAGGGCCCCACTGAGTGTGGGAAGGAAGGGGAGCAAAGCGCTTCTGACCTCTACTGGGCAGCCTCCTGCTAGAACAGGCTATGTTTCTAGGCTTTGCCTGCATGATGCTTGCTTGAAAATCTAGACCAAAATTTCCCACAGAAACAATGCTACTAGGTTGAAGTTGGTTTCAGAAGCCAGAAACCTACATAATCTGTTTGTGGTAATCCACCAAAATTCCTCACCACCACCTCTTGGTGATGGTGATATGGGTGGGTGTGTGTGCATGGAGGAGGTATGTAAATAATTTGAAAAAAGCATTTTATATTTTAACAACTGTAATCTATCTTTTCAACTATGTAGTTTATATATATTTATTTAAAGATTCTTTTATCTGTAAATGATTGGATGAAATGTTAAAAAAAATAAATATCTAGATCTTACTTTGTGTGACTCTTCAGAAGGCTGAAAACACTAGGCTGTCTGGGTGGATACCAATGCTCTGGCACCATTCCACCCATGAGAGGTCCAGCACTCAGCACCTCCTCATGGTCTACAATCTGGCTGTTGCTTTAGGGATCAGAAGCCTCACCCCCTGCTGCACCTCTGGCAGTGAGAGTGAGGCCCTATCCCCTTTCTGCTGAGACATCCCTGCCTTCCCACCTCCTGGAGGTGAGCTGTGCAGGAAAGAGAGGTGAGTGATGGAGAAATAGAGACATGGGACTTGAGGCCAGTTCCTCTCCCTTCCTTCCTTTCTGTTCTTTCTCAAGTTCCAGAGATGGACGATCTGACCAATTTTCCTGCCTCCCTGGGCACTGGTGGATCCCAGTCTCTCTCCATCATTCTTGAAGCAGGCAAACATCAATTCTTTTGAAGCTTATAAGGATTTTTACTCCTGGTAATAATCAGTAACAGTTGGGGCGTTGAAAGACACCCCATACAGCCCAGGTTTCTCTCAACCCTTTCCAGGCTCATGTGGATTCAGGTAGGGAAGATCTAAGCACTGTCCCCTCAAGAAGCTTTCCCTGACCCCCAGGCTGGGTGGGGCCCAGACTCTGTGTGCTCCCAACACTGTGGTCAGCTCTTTATCTTCGTACTCATTCCGCCCCTCTGCTAACCACCCAGCGACTCCTTAAGGGCAGAGAAACACTAGCATGGGGCTGGCCCAAAGCAGGTATTCGGTAGTTATTTGTAAAAAGAATTTGTGGCAACAAAATTCATTTGCTGTTTGGGCATTTAAGACATCTTGATGGAGCTGCTGAGAGTGAGGGGGCTACAGGTGGAGGAGGGAGGGCAAAAGGAGAGACCAGGGTGGTGAGAAAACAAAGGGTCTCTGAAAGGAGTAGGTGAGAAAATGGTAGAGATGCTGCTGCCAAGACCACCCCTGAACTAGAGGTGGGTATGAGAGAGAAGTGGTCTCCAGGGCTCACAGGCCCTTCCTCTCTTCTGCATCAGAGGTTGCACTCTGAAAAGTCCACCTGGGCTGAGACCAGAGCAGCAATAAGAACAAGAGAAAAGGGAAGGGGATGGACCCCCCAAAGTGGTGATGGGAGAGGAACGGAGAAGATGTCTAAGGGTTGCTAATATGACCACAGCACTGCTAGGCCAATAGGAAATTCCAGGGGGAGGGGTTCATATGTGAGGATACATAAAAAGACAACTGTGAGTTGGGATTGTCTGTTTTATATAACCATAAGGGAAACTCTCTCGAATAGTAAGAACACTGGCCTTCCTGCCCAATTTTCCAATTATACTAAAGCACTTACCATGAATTGAATGAACAATAATTTTTTTTATCATAAGTATCCTTCTTGGAGGAAGATTCATATTGTAGATATTTTTCACAGCTGCAAAGTATCCAACATACCTATTCTGCAAAACAACAGAAGCCTCAGTTTAAGTGGAGATGAAAAGTCTAAAGTCAGCATTCCTGATTTTTTTTCTATACATAGAACTTGTTAAGGAGAGTAATTAATTAAGGAAACATTTATTGGATGACATTATATGAATCTACATACATGCCATTATAGGCGTTTTTATATATGTTGCCTCACGACTGAATATCTACCTTAAAAAAAGATACTGAACTAAGTGCTGTGGGGAAGGAACAAGAAAGGAGCCAGGTGTTGCTTATAGGCTGCTATGACTGAGAGGTTGACCAACCAGAACCAACAAAGCAGTTTCAACAACATTACAGTGAGATGCAGCTAACTGCAACTGTGAAAAAGGTCGATCCAAGGGTAGAAGCTTGACTGTGACGGAGTTAAAGGAAGGCTTGTGGTTTGGTGGAGAGTCGCCTCCTAGGCATGAGAGAACGGCAGATGTGAAAACTCAAGAGGAAGACTTCTCTAGGCCAGTGGTAGATACATATTCTTCTCTCGTTCCTTCACTTTGCATTTCCCCAATTCTATTTTCAAGGAAGCCCTGTCCTTTTTAGTCTAGTTCTTCTCCTGTGGCAGGCTGCTCACAAGGGCTCTCTCCTTGAATCTTTCTTCAAGAAGCTGAAGAGTTCAGGTACTGAATCAACTGGACTTAAAAGTTCGCGGACTCTTCTGCACCCAATGAGAAGTGTTAAATTAACTGCCATACTTTGCATTGGAAAGGGCCAGTCAAGGGAAGCGCTCTTGCAATTTCTTAACTCAGAGGTGGATGAAATGTAGTCTGTAGAATGGCCCACAATGCAGGGTCAGAATTTGATGGTATCTCAGAATTACCTCCCCACATGGAGGGAACTCTGTCCTGGGGCTTTGCCAACACAGCTCGGAAACCTGGGGCCGGGTCCTTGTATTGCTCTCCCAGTGAATCAGAAAAGATTCAGTTGTAGCCTAGGGAGTGCCAGTTCTGGACCAAAGTTAGAGAAACTGTGCATGACTACAGAAGAAATGGGGAAGGGAATCTGTACAGCGAGAGTCCTTGAAGGAGTTACATCTAGCGTCCCCTTGGCTTCTGCCACTAGATTCTTGATCTTTCATTAAAGGATGTAACCCATCATGGCCCTAAAGCTGCTCTTACTCTCACTCTTCCTTCTCCTTCAGCCTAAAACAACAGGGTTTGTAACAGAAGTTAATAAGACAAGCATCTATTTAGTAAGCATTCACTACAAACAAAGGAGATACTATAAGAGGTGCTTTGGGATGCCAAGGTTGGGAAGATGGGTAAGACATGGGCCTTGTCTGCAAAAGGGGCAGAGAAGTCGCCACTTCAAATAGCTAGAGAATAATATAAAGTCACTTAGTCCCTAAAAGAAACACAAAGGGATATAAAAACTGAAAAAGCAAGAGACTACATCAGGCTGGGAAGAGAAAAGGACTCCAGGAAAAAGGGTCCACATGAGCAACAGCATGTGGGTATAAAGTGGTACCAGGCTGAGAAACAGCAAATGGTCCAAACGTGTTAGAGCGTAGGACATGTGAATGTACGTTATGGAAGAAATGGTTGGAAAAATAAGATCTTGATGCCAGATTAAAATGTTTATATTTGTTGCCCTTGGCAGAGGGGAGCCATTATGGATTTTGAGCATGGAAATGTCATGATTAGAGCTGGGCTTCAGTAAGTTCAAGTATTACTTTTAGCCTATAGCTTATTACTATCTTTTTTTTTTCTTGGGTGTGGCAGAAAAGTATCAGCGGATAAGGCTGAGTTCTTTTGCCCCAAACTAAACTTCTAGAGCCAGCAGTTACTAAATTTCCAGAGCCAGCTAACAAGGCCAAGGTTATCTATTCAGCTCCCATCACTTCATTCAAAGAAAACTTTCTTTCACAGCCGCATCCACATCTACTTAACAATTGCCAACCAACTCTCACTTCGGTTTGAGAGGCAATATAGAAAAGGCAAAAACAGATGAGATGCTGTGCAGAGGATGGGAAATAATGGGCTTCAGAGTCTGACAGATCTAGACTTGAGTTCTTGGTTCAAAAAAATTTCACTGAACTTCAATGTTCTAATCTGTAAAATGGGAATCACAATGGTGCCCTCTCATGGAGTTATTGAGAGTATTAAAGGAGATAATGAATACAAAGCACTTAGCCTGGTTCAACAAAGTCTAGTATGTTGTAAACTCTATAGGATAAATGTCCAAGTTCCTTCAATAAACAAAGTACAAGGAATAAAGAAGAGAGATGGAAAACCTATAAACTAAAAGAGACTTAACAGACAAAGAAACCAAATGAAATGTGTGGCCCTTGTTTAGACCCTGATTGAAACAAACTAAATTTAAAAAAAGATTTAAAGATAATTGTGGAAATTTAAACATGGAGTAGACATTTGAAATTATTAAGATATTATTAAGGTATAATATTCTTAGATATGATAAATGGTTTTAAGGGTTTTTTAAAGAGTCTTTATGTTAGATGTCACACTAAAATATCTGTTGGATAAAATGATCTGATGTCTGGGATTTCCTTCAAAATAATCCAGGTATAGAGAAAGGATGGAGAGTGAGTGTGTGTGTGTGCACACGTGCGAGGAGAATGGGGAGAGAATGGATGAAACATGGTTGGCTACATGATGAAATGATTGTTGAAGTGGTGAGGTGACTGTAAGGAATTTATTATATGATTGTCTTGACTCTTTGTGTGTGTGTGAGTAAGTTTCACCCTGAGCTAACATCCATTGCCAATCTTGCTCTTTTTTTTTGCTTGAGGAAGATTGTCCCTGAGCTAACATCTGTGCCAATCACCCTCTACTTTGTATGTGGGATGCCTCCAAAGCATGGCTGATGAATGGAGTAGGTCTGCACCTGGGATCTGAACCTGCAAACCCTGGGCTGCAGAAACAGAATGTGTGGAACTTTAATCACTTGGCCATAGGCCGGCCCTGTCTTGACTTCTTATATTTGAAAAAGTCCACAATAAAATGTTTTCAAAAGGAAAAAATAGGGTAATAGCATATATTTCACATGGGTTGTCTGAATATTAAATGAGCTAATATATGTAAAAGTACAATAGTGACTGGTATATAATGGGTTTTTGAAAAATGTTAATTTCCTCTTTTCTCTCTCTTTAAAAACACAGCCTCCCCATCTCTCTTTCTCTCTCTCTCTCTCTCACACACACACATGTGTGCACATACACACTTGTGATGTTCTGCAAGGGCTGAATTGTCCCAGTAGGGGTTTGTGAAAGACTCAGTTCCTTTCTGCAGGGAAATAAAAGGCTGATGACTTTAGATATTTTCAGAGGTCTGGAACCTTAGAATTGGACCTTCCTACTTTGGGAGGGGAATCAACTCCTGAATTCTGTAAACAATAACCAATATAAAATGGAAAGCAGGATGCTCTGGGGAGAACTCAGTGCTTGCAAAGCACAGGCATGCCATAGGCATGGCTCTCGGGCCCTGGGAAGGATCCAGGCCTGTCACGGGGCACCCAAGTGCTGCTACCTGATCACCAAAGGAGAAAAGTCTAAATGAAACTAAGTAATAGGCACCAATCTTAACCAAATTCCCCAAAGAACCCACCTTTTTTTAAAAAGAAACTTACCTGGGAAGGAGTTTCTACTCCCTGAAATTTAGAGCTGCTGGTTTTATCTGTTCGTCGTTCTCCAAAATAATAAAGGCTCTCCTATAGAAAAGGGGACAATCCAATCATGGCTCATTTTCACTTTCCTTTCCTATATAAGGTATTCTTAAAGTTTCCAAGGCACATTATTTCCTTAAATCAGTGGTCTTTGGGCAGAGGCTATCCAATATAACAAAACTAAGAAGGCAACATGAAGGTCTGCTCTCATCCAAAGGTTGATAAAGACATGGAGTTTCAGAGTTGGAAAGACCTTAGAGATCATCTGGTCCTTCTTCCTACCTTTCCATTTTACAAATAGGGAAGATTGAGACCAAAAGAAAACCAAGTGACCTGTCACGGAGACGTATGCAGCCAGTTGAGAGAGCACAGGCCCAGAGCATAGGTCTCTGGCTCTCAGTCTAGGGCTCTGGGTCAATGGCTTTTGATCTTTTTATTTTTTTATTTATTTTATTTATTTTTTTTTGAGGAAGATTAGCCCTGAGCTAACTACTGCCAGTCCTCCTCTTTTTGCTGAGGAAGACTGGCCCTGAGCTCACATCTGGGCCCATCTTCCTCTACTTTATATGTGGGACGCCTACCACAACATGGCTTGCCAAGCGGTGCCATGTCCGCAGCTGGGATCCGAACCGGCAAACTCCGGGCCGCCAAAGTGGAACTGTGCCACTGGGCCGGCCCTGATCTTTTTATTTTTAAAGCTACAATCTACATTAATAAACCTAGGACACACACACACACACACCCCTGAAACAAAAGTTTCACAAAATAATACTACCATTTGACATTTTCTATTTAATCTATTTTATTTTATTAAAAAACATGCTGGTCACAACCCAATAAGTTGATTTACAACTCACTGATAGATCATGATCCGTAGTTTGAAAAACACTGTCCTAGAACATCCATTTTATAATTTGTGTGTCTCAAATTAGAAAAAAAGAAGATGGTGGAATTAGAGTGCTGGGCATTGTGCATAACCCACAGCTCCTCTTATCTGGACTGGCGGCCAAACGAGGAGCAGAGCTGCTGAGAGTGTGTCCTTTAAGTGGTAACCTCTCAGCAAGATCATGGCAGAAAAAAGACTGACGACCCTACTTAAAGACGTAGAAACAGCCCACTCTGTCTTCTCACAAATTTCTAGAGGGCACAGACCCCACATATACTGAGTACGCAAAGATAATAAATATTCGGGCAAGACTTTGCTCTGAGTTGAAAAATGATACCGTCTATCTTCCTAGCACTTCTGAGGATGTTTAAGGTCCTTTGGAGAATTTACCTCATCAATCTTGGTACTATTCTTGTGAGGAAGGAAGAATTCTGCAGTTGGTGGGAGTAACAGCAGATCTGGGACTAGGGGAGGCGAGTAAAACATCTAGATTGCTGAGTATTTGTACAATTGCATAACTTGGACCTTACTCATCTCATCTCAATCCTGCCCCTATTGAGTCCTGTTTCTATTTAAAATGTTGCTATTGTATACATCATGGAGTTTTTGCATTAATTTTTATTTTTGAAAGTATTGAATTAGAATATTGTTTATCTTAATTACTAAAATTTTTGGCATTCCCTTAATTTTTGTGCCCAAGGTGAGTGTGTCACTGACATCACCCTCATCTTGGCCCAGAGTAAGAGGTACCTAGGTTAGTTACTAACTAGAGCAAGTTAAACAAGGATGTATTAAAACCAAGCTTTCTAATAACCACCTCTCCAATTACATTTTCATAAGTACCATGACTCAAAGGATCATCTTAACATCCTACCAGTAAGGTTTCAGAACTAGCGAATTCAATCAGCACAGGACAGAGTTGATAGTAACATCTTTCATACCTCTGCAGTTACAAATATTTCACAGGCAATCAGGCAGGCACAAACCATAGTACCAGTCCGTCCTGGAAAAGAAAACAGTTCGTGAACCAATGTTCATGATAATACTTGGTATAAAAATACTCTTAGAAATATCCTAAGAGTTCATTTTGGATTGATTTTCTTTCACTCTGAAAGTGCTTGTTCAAAATATTTCAATTCAGAAATAGTCAAAGCTGTTTCACTGCTCAGAGGTTCCACCTGGAATTCTGCCCTAACTCTGTGCATGAACGCACATGGGCACGCGTATGCCGTTCTTGAGTTACTGCTGCTGGGGGCTGCAGTAATAGGCAGAAGCAATCAGCTCTGCTCTAGGACTCCAAAGCTAAAGAGCTGCTTACCAATTAAGACCTAATTACATACCCTGTTTTTCTAACTAAAAGTACCTATAAAAGATAAAACATGGTCAGAACCCAAAACACTATCGAGTATTTGAATACCCTTTACTCCTTACATTTTCATTAGAGTTTTTAAGTGTGTTACAAAACATATATGAAAGCAAAAAGAGTAGTATAATGAACCCCCATATACCTGTTTCCCAGATTCTATAATTATCATGTTATATTGCTGTACTTGTTTAATTTCTCTTCCTTCTTCCTTCCTTTCTTCCCTCTCTCCCTCTTTCTCTCTCTTTCCTCTATAGCATTGTAAAGCAAACCCTTGATTTCATGTCATTTCATTCTCGAAGTCTCTTATGTTTTATTCCAATTGATATTTTTGTCCTGCCATACAAAATCTGAGTTTAAAAAACATGTTACTTTTATTTTTACGATGATCTGTAGCTTTTGTCTTAGCCAGTATATGCTGAACTTATTTTATGTAATTCCAAACTTACTCTTCTAACTTGAGATGCACTCTATTTTCTAGTCCTTTTTTGTTTGTTTGTTTAATGGACTACTAAACTTATTTTGCAACCCATAGTTTGAAAAACACTATTCTAAGCCAAGTGCTTCCAAAGAGGACTTTGTACCACCGTCTGCTATTACAAATAAAAGCTTCTTGCTAAAGGAAGCTACTGACCATTAACAACCTGGCTCTCAGTTGTATAGACTGTTAACATTTCAATTTTCAAGGACATTTCTGGTCTCTATAACTCTGATATTTTCCCATTTGAAGAAAACTTTTGCAGATTCATGTCCTTGTGACTGTAGACAAGTACAAGCACAGACAAAGTAGATGCTCTCTCATCCAGTCAAGTCGTGTACAGCGGGGAATCGTAAAAATGATACATACTTGCCTCCAATATTTTATTTTAACTTAAAACATAAATGTACATTCATTCACTAAACTTCTGATATTGGACCAAGGTTTTAACATTTTGAGTGCCCCCAACTGGAGTTTTTTCTTGGAAAGGCCAGACTCATGGTATAAACCATTGCCTCATCCATATTTCTAGCTTCAGATTCTTCCGAGCAATCTAAGTGCAGGATCCTTCTAGATTTTACTACTGGAATTTTTCTCCCAATGTTTTACATTAGTCGTACTTGCATTTAATTCAGCTGCAATTTTGGTTGTAGGCAGTCAGCTTCATTGAATCTTCTTGAAACATTCAACTTAGGTTTCATAAAATTGTAACTCTCTCTGTTCACTCTGACATTTTACAGATCTACATAATATTTGATTATTTGACATAAGTATAATAACAAGTAGAACTGGCAGACACTGGTGGAAGCAGAAACACATAGGCATACTAAAAAGAAGCATACTAGCTACAAGTTTTCAACATGCCAATGGACACCAATAGGTGTGTTTATGGAGGGGATGGAGAACATGAAATAATCCACCAAGTTGGTCAGATGGAAGTCGTAAGAGAGCTTTTGTTATCCTGAAGTCGGCAAAAGCATCTTGCACCTCTAAATATAATACAATTTTTGGCTTTCATAATGATAACAACTAACATTTGGGTAATGCTTTACAGATCTCATATAATCTTTACAACACCTCAGTGAGGTAAACAACCTGGCATAAAGAAACTGAGGTTCTGTAAGTTTAAGAAACTTTCACATAGTCAAATAGCTAGATACCTTAATGCCAGCTTATATGACCTTTTGCAACAATCCTTAAACTTTATTCTTTCTCAAGTGGTGTCCATCACCCTTCCTCACAATGCAGATCTTATATTTCAAGTTCTTGAATCTATAACCAGAGCACTGAGGTGATTTTCCAGACACCAAGAGTGGTAGCTCTATGTATGTATGTATATATGTATGTATGTATGTACGTGTGTGTGTGTGTGTGTATCCCTTAGAGTTGTTTAAAGCATTTAACATGTAACTGAAGCAATTTCTCATTCAAGATTTTCAGACCAAAATAGCCTTTTGTCAGTTTGACTGCCTTGCTTGATACAATGAATGTCTCAAATGAAAATGTACTTTGTAGCATCCATTAAAAAAGACTTTGAAAGAGCTAGAGACGCTTAAACATTCACTCCTATTATTTAAATAAAAATATGTTCATTGTATATCTACTAGAAAAAGACTCAGGAAAGATAAGTCTGCTGCTAAAAACTGATAGCATACCAGTTGAAGGATAACAATAATGGCCAATATTATCAAGCCATTGATACTTCTTTCAGATAGATAATTTTCACATTTCATTTAATCTCTAAAATAGGACCATGAGGTTGGAACTGTCATCATCCACATTATACTTATTAGAAAACTAAAGCATGGAGAATTTAAGTAATTTACTCAATGCCGCAAAATTCTTTAACGGCATAGTTGGGATTTAAACCTAGATCTTTCATTTCAAAGCCTGTGCTTTTAATCATTATGTTTTGATAACTGCAACTTTTCAATTTCTTTTCTTTTTTTTTAGTCTCTCAACCGGGAAAAAAAATCCAATTGAAAAGGATAGACTAAACATTGGTAAAAGACATGTATAAAAGATAGCTGATGAAGCTGTGAGAGAGTTCTCAGTTAATCTAGTCCTTGGGCCCAGTGGAATTATTTTCCAGAAAACTTAGAATTCCTGACTGGACAAACTTGCAAAAGAGATTCCTCAGCATCCCTGGATATTCCTTATGGTGGAGAGCAGGAGAGGTGTGGATAGCCTAGAGCTGATTCATTTCCTGCTTTGCAAATCAGGAGGTAGTGCATTTCCCAAATTGTAAGCCAGTAACCTTGGTGTTAATTTAGGGAGAAATTTTAACACAAATATACTTAAATGGATTTGTTGCATACACATAAAGAAAAGTTATGATCACTCAAGCCCAATGTGAATTTTCCAAGTTCTGGTGGATTTATTTCACTGATACTCTCTTGATACTCTTTATACCCACTTTTCCCTACACATCTGTACGCTCACAGTACTCCTTGTGTGACATCTCTGCTCAAATGTCTTTGTATTGGTAAGACCTTCCTTGACCATCTACATATCAGTTAGCAACCTCTCTCCCATTACATATTCTCCTTATTTTTATTTTTTCAATTGCACGTGTCACCATCTAATACATATATTTTCTCTGTAAACAATAGACTGTGGTCTCCATGGGAGATGTGCATGTATCTGCTTTGTACACTGTCACATAAATGCATCTAGACAGGATCTGCTGTTCAAGGCATGAATGAATATATTTGCTCTTTCAATTTATCCTGTCATCCAGTCCCATGGCCACTCATTTTTCTCATTTTGTTTTCACTTCCTCATCCACCTAGAAGTATGACGGACAATTTCACTGTTGGTTTTACCAATACTAAATAACAGTGCCAGTAACATTGCCATTCTTGCTTCTGGTCCTTTTGCTGTGCCCATTCTGTAAAAACCTAATACTGGGTCCATTTGGGCACCCACTTCCTCCATTCCTACACCAGAAATGTAGAGACAACAGAGATGCAGAAACACCAGAGATACAGAGAACCGCTGGAGAAAAATCACGCAACTTTTCACGTTGGTAATAATGTCAATTAATGGTCTGACACTTAAGCTAGACCCTCACTGCAGCCAAAACACTTCTCAATGGTGCTAGTCAGTTCTTTTTCTTGGTTCCCTTAGAATTTGGTTGAAATTTTCCCTACATTCCTTAGGTCGCCAACCCAATTGCCTTCCCACTGACTCTGAGTTTGTGTCTTCATTTCTTTCTTCCCAGAGGCAGGATCTCCGATAACGTGTTGCTTCCCTGAATCCCCCTTACAAGCTTCCTGTAACTACATCTATTCCTGTGACTACACCTCTTCCCTTGAATCTCACTTGTGACGAGTTTCTCCTCTTAATTCAGCCAAATCCTCCACTTGGGCTCTGGATCCCATCCCCTTCTCTCAACTCAGGGTTTTGACTTTATCAGGCCCTACTCTTCTGTGTCTTCAACCACTCCCTCTCTTTGACTCCTTTCCCTTGGCAAATAAACATATTCAGCTCCCCTTACCCTATCTTATAAACAACACTCACTATCAGCCCCAAATGCTCAGACAACTAACTTCTCTCTGTCCTTTTACAGACAAGCACCTTGACTCTCTAGTCTACACTTGCTATGGTCACTTCCTCCTCATTAACGATTCTGGTGCTGGCTGTCTTTAGACTCTATTTTAATAATTATAATAGCTACCATTTACTCACTGTTTACTATGTATCAGGCGCTCTACTACACAGTGTAATATGCATTACTTCATTTTAATTTCTTAACAATCCTTTAAGGTAAGTATTACAATTCCCATTTTACAGATGGGAAAACTGAGGTTTTGAATGGCTATCTAACTCACCTAAATGGTTAGCGATGGTCCTAGGTTTTAAATCTGGACAGTTCAATGCTAATTATCCCACCATTACCAACTGCATAATAATATGCACACTTTGAGAAAGACTGTTCTACATCAATGTATCTATCTTAGTCTTGAGCTCCTTTATATCCCACTGATGTGACTGCCTTTTCCAGTCACCTGCAGGCTTGCTTGACTCCTCTGGTCTTTTCAGTATTTCTTCACTGCACCTGGATCACTGTTTTTGGAGTTTTCTTTGCTGGACCCCTTTTTTTTTTTTTTTTTTTTTTTTGCTTCATCTGAGGTATTTTGTTATTTATCTGGCAAATCTGGCAAGGAGGTTTCTCTTACGTTTTCCCATAAAAGATAAAAGAATATTTATTCTAAGAAATCTAAAGAGTTTTCTTTACAAGGGTACTGAGAATATTAAATCTGGGTACTCTTTGCATTAAAGTTCAAGAAATCTAACAAAGATGATTGAAAGTTAAAAAGACTATTTCTAAATCAAGATGATAGTTTGAGCACCAATGATAGATTGAAAACTTCTACCTCTGTATCAAACATATGGAAATGATAAAGAAAAAAAATGGCTGAACTCAAAAATAAAAAGGCAAGGAAAACTCAGAGGATCAGAAATGGAGAGAGGAGTCAAGCTGGTAGGTAGGAGTTAAAGCCAAGAAACCTCAAAATAAACCATTATAGGAAAAACAAAAGGGTGAGAGGATCCACAGAATGCAGGAAAGTAGATAAAAAGAAGCATAGAAAAATTGTGGTAAATATAAAACATATAGCTGAATGTCATAAATAAGTCCAAATATGTCAGCAATTGCAATAAATACATGGAAAATGAAGATACTGAGATTGCATTTTTAATGATGCAGGTATATGCTCTTTAAAGAGACATATCTAAACCAAAATGACACAGAAAGGTTGAATGTAAAATGATGAAAAATTTATAACAGAAATAACCCACTGAGAAGATATAATAATCATGCATTTGCATGCACCTAACAACACACTATGAAATATAAAAAGCAAAAGTTGATAGAATTAAAAGAAGAAATCAACATACAAAATAGTTGATACAAAGAAATAGTAAAAAAGAAAAGAAATACTAAATAGAAAGATTTGAGTAATATAATTAATAAGATTGATTTAATGGATAGATAGATTTATAATAAATAGATAGATAATAAGATTGATTTAATGGATAGATAGATAGATAGATAATGGATAGATAGATAGAGGAAAACTGATACGAATGACAATTTAAAAAAAAGAGGCTGCTCTGATGTGCACCAGCTGAACACCAGCCCTCCAAACAATCCTAAAGGGAAATCGATGAAAGACATGTGAACACAGAATAGTCCTCTCTCAGAAAAAAGAAAAAAATGAAATTTGAAATGAATGTTTTCCTTCAAGCAGGGAATTAGCTTCAATTAAAAGAATAGTGAAGCCAATTGCTTGAAATTATAATATTTTAGGTTGAGCCATGTGAAATGGCCATTTTTATTAATGAAAGATGGTCCAAAACTGACAGTTCCATGTGGTTCAACCTCTATATTCTTCATTTATCCATGGTATTGTAAATTGCTAACATATACAGAATATTTCAACCTGTGGATCTGGAGACAGAACTTGCCTACTCACTAATGGGCTTGAAACTAGTTTTCAAATAAGACTAAAACTTGATTCTACTCAAATATATACGGCAGTTTTACAGAGTTATGTTTTCCCGGAATTCAATATAAAAAACCATTTTACGGCTCACCAAAAACATAATTCTTTGTCAAAAATTGTGAAATATGCTTGGATGATTATTAAAAGTCTAAAGTTGAATGAGAGAAAATCTAATTCAACTTAAATTGGTTGGATTTACTAACAGCTTTTTTTTTCATTGTACACCCACCAAAATCATCTTCTTTGTATCATTACACTATAAAAATTCCAGTAGATTTGGTTTTTGAAATAGCATCACTGTTGGTGCCCTTAACTTTAAAAGCCTCTCACAAAGTTTAAGAACAATCTTAAATAGAACACAAGTGCTCAGACAGTTTCTAAACACTGTATTTTGACAGATTATTTTAGCAAATCAAAAATGAAGAAACCAAATAGTCAATAACAACGGAAATTTCTTAGTTTTTATTCCTATTTTCTTCCCTTCTTTACTCTCTGCCTTCCTCCCCTACTCCCCCCTTTCCTTCCCTTTCTTCAGTCTTGAAGCAAATATTAAAAAGTGTTAACAATTATTAACACACTGATTAATAGCAGTATGTCTTGGTCTTGTACCTTAATATGTTTTTCACATTTCTCTACAAAAAGAGAAATAAAAAGAAAAATGTTTTTACCTTTTCCACCTTTACAGTGAATCACCACAATGTTTCTTTTATCCTCAGCCATCCACTCAATGACTTCCTTCGAAAGAGTCAGCATCTCTCTGATTTCAAATGTAAAATTTTTAGTTGAATTAAAGTACTTCAAAAAAATTGAGCTCAATTCATTTAGCCCTCTTCTGACAGCCAACTTGGCAAGAAACTTACTTTAGAGTGGGCACATTGTGATCATCAATCATGATTCGATGGACCCTGTGGTGGAAACGCTTAGGATTGTAAGATCTTTCACCTAAAATAGATGATGCATGGGTCATACCTCTATATCTAATAAACAAAGTAAATGATCAAGTTATGAATAAGTTATGCTTTTCTGTTAGAAATTCCTTATTCACCTTTAAAAGGAGCTTTCTGACTGGCTCCTCCTGCTCTAAAAGAAACTTAAGGGTCTCAAAAATATAAGGACAGTAGTGGTTTGTCCATCTTGAGTAACCTAAGTTCAACCTATTTTGGTTTGCTTAATAGGACTTGCTTTTAATTTTCTAGCAGGCTACTCATTACATTATTATAGGGTAGTTAAGCACCACAGAGCAGAAGCAAATGTGGTCGACCAAAATGTTTGCCTCCTGAAAATGATAATTTAATGTACAGGAAGAGGAGAAAATCAAGAAAGACAAAGTAGTAAGCTGAGATATAATCTGTTTTCTACACCGTTTTCTTTTTTTTCTGTGTAGGGCCCTGCTCTCCTCACACCCCACTCCTAGTGGGTTAGAGAATGAGTTTGTTGAATTATCTGTCTTCAAAACAGGAGCTGGCAGGAAAAACAGAAATATTTTCTTCACCTAAAACCACTAGAGCATACAGACTCCTAAAATGGCTCCGCCTCTACCCCAGCCTCCTGTCTCGCTCACGGGGCACTTCGTGCTGTTGAGCTATCTTTTCCCACCAAATAGGGCCAAGAGCAAGATGGAGATTTTTTAACTCACTTCCCACCACTACCAAATACTTATGACTAAATGAAATGTAAAAACTGAATCGTCTTCTTACGTGCAGTGATTTGTTTTCTATCTATAGTAGGAAAATATCTAGTTAAGTACGTACTGCATAGATTGTAGACTTGGTAGTGGTTTCGATGCTTGGTGTCCAGGAACCGCACAACTTCCTAAAATCGATGGACACATATATTACATATATCCACATGGCACCAACATAAGCCACTTCCTAGGAGTAGCCTGAAATGGTTATTACCTTTTATTCACTTGTCCCTCACTTAGCACCTTTTAGGGGAGATTCAGGGACTATAAGAGTATGTGCATTCCAAATCACATCTAACCCACTGATAGTTTTCAAATAGCCCACAAGGTTGTGCTTGACTACCCTGATTAGCCTCTACTATAAATACACATTGTTTAAAGATACCAGACAAGGAAATTAGCTGGTTGACTAGTTTTAAGTGAATTTACTCCTACTCATTAATTCGCAGTACTATATGATTCTTATCTAGATCTAATTCTACATAGATATGTATTTTAGATAATGATCTGGATTTTACCATCTACCTAAGCATTACTTAAATAAATAAATGCAAAAAAGTATGTATGATTGTGTGTATGTGTGTGCATGACAGAAAAAGATAAACACATTATGTCAAATTTTAGATAAATGGTAACAATATGGAGAATTTCTTGGCTCATCTGTGTTTTCTTATTTTCTAAAATGAATATGTATGTGTGTATGTGTATATATGTGTATGTTATACACACATATATGTATATATGTATAACTAAAAATAATAAATAGTGTTTATTATTTAAAATACAGTTAATATCACCATACTAATACAACAATATTTCCAGCAAACTTATCCAACTGCAACACACACATGTGCATGTATCTCTGCCAAAAACAAAAGTGACTGTAAAAAATGTCAAAAATTGATTAGTACAGTACCCTTATAGCAATGTTTACTGGCTTAATATTGAGAAAAAGAAAAATTAAGGTATCAAAATGATCAATTTGTTAAATTGGTTATCCCTGTCAGGAGGAAATAATAAATCAAAAACAGAAACACTCTGAGTCTGCATAGCACTGTGGTAGGGGGGATAAATAGTCTTACACGTGTCAAAAATGTGTGGGATCCCTACACCAAGATAAAATCCAGATGGACTGAGGTATCAAATATACAAAGCCACAAATATCTCTAAGAAATGTAAATGAACATCAATCAATTCTTTGGATGAGGAAGAACTAAGGATTATCAATGGAAGATCAACAGATTTAGGTTTGACTTCACAAAAATTTGAAATTTCTGTTTAAAAAAAGCCACAGTACAACAAACAAATGACAGGAGATTCTTCAGTAAAATTGAGAGAATAAGGACTATGCCTAGTGTAATCTATAAACTAGTTATAGTAGTACAAACTAATAACACAGTAACAACAATTTAAAGATTACTCTCTCACCCTATAGATAAATAGGCCATAAATAAAAGTGGCAATTCACAAAAGAGAAAATCCAACTGGCTAACAACCTGCAAAGATAAATATTTAGCCTCACCAATAAAGATGCCAAAACAGTAATGAAATGCCATTTTCACCCATAAAATTAGCCTTTCCTTTTTAATGAGAAGACCCAATGCTGGCAAATATGGCATGAAAATTCCTTGCAGGCCAGTTAATAAGTACATTTCAAGAAAAGAAAATTGAAGGTTAATATCTCATTAGTATATACAAAAATTTCTAAATAAAATATTAGCAAATAGAATCTAATGATATATTAAAAAGGATAATACATTAAGACCAAAGGGGGTTTATTCCAGGAATAGAAAATATTGTTTTAATATTCGAAAATCTCAATGGAATAAGAGAAAAACATTTTGATTATCTCAGTAGATGCAGAAAAAGTATATGATATATTCAGCACCGATCGATGATTAAAAACTCTTAGCAAACTATAAATAAAATGGAAGTTTCTTAATCTGGTAAAGGATAGCTACAAAAAGCCTCTAGAAAATATCATTCTAATATTGAAATAGCTAATTCTTTCAACCTAAATTTGGGAACAAGGCAAGGCTGTCTAGTCTTACCACTTCTATTCAACATTACATTGGAGGTCCTAGACAGCTGAATAAAGAAAGAAAAAGAAATGAAAAGTACAAAAAGTGGGATTAAAGTAGTAAATTACATGATTATGTATGTAAAATATCCCAAAGAATATACAAATTAATTATTAAAATAAATGCATGAATTTATGAAGGGTGCTGGAAATACATACAAAAATCAGTTATATTCCCAGCAAATAATTAGAAAATGAAAATTTAAAAATACCATTTAAAATAGCATCAAAATCCATCAAATAGGGATAAAGCTAACAAAAGATGTGCAAAGCCTGTACAGTGAAAATACTGCTAAAAGAAATTAAAGAAGACCTAAATAAATTCAGAGATATATTATGTTTATGGGTTGCAAGACTCAATATTTTTAGATGTTGATTCTCCCCAAGTCAAGCTATGTAGTCAATGTCATCCAAGTTAAAATACCAGCAGGGTATGTGTGTGTGTGTATGTGTAAATTAACAAGCTGATTCTAAAATTTATATAGAAATTCAAAGGACCTAGGAAAGTCAAGATAGTTTTAAAGAAGTACAGGTTTCCTGGGTTGGTGAGCAGGTGGAAATGCTCACCGGAGAAAAGTGAGAGAAAAGGGAGCCTGGAGAGGGTTTAGAAGCTTTGTGCCCCTTCCCCCATGCATTGCCCTATGCATCTCTTCTATCTGGCTGTTCCTGAGTTGTGTCCTTGTCTAATAAAGTGGTAATCTAATCACCAAGTAAATAAACATCAAATGAAGATGCTGTGGAAGCTGAGGAGCATGAGGTAAAAAGACTCAAGTTTGACAAAGAAGGAGAAGTCAGAGAGATGGCCAAACAACTTCAAGTGAAATTTCTTCAGTTATGATAGAAGAAACAAAATCATCTTCATCTAAGAATAAAGACAGACAAAGTAGTTGTATCAGGCAGCACTGTACAGAGGAGGATGAAGAGGCAGAAGAGAGTCTTTAATGACATCAACAGAAATGATCCCAGAAAGGAAAAAAGTCAAGAAAAAGAATCTGATGCCTTAACTAACTGTGAATGAAGAGACTTCTGAGAAAAATAACCAAATGGAGGAATCTCATTGGTCTCAAGCTGAGAAAGATTTACATTCTGAAGGTAGTGCAAATATAAGGCCCTGTAAGTAGCGACTGTGACTGCCATGAAACAGAAGAATTAGTAGGATCCAATACCAGTAGACATGGAGAGATTCTCTCAGAATCATCCATGGAAAACGATGATGATGCCAGAGAAGTCACTGATGACAAGACTATTGGAAACATTTAGATGCAGTATTTTACATACACTTCTAGTTTTATACTGTATAAATTCCTATGTAATAAAGTGGAGGTTTAGTTTTACAAGAGAAGTAGGTTGTAAAATAAAGTACTTTATGGGATACATCCTGAGAGAGTTGTTCATATAGGAACAGTGAATTATCAGCTCCTCTGGGTCCTGCTTATTATTGACAATTTTTGGTGGGCGGAGTCTGGTTAATCAGTGGTTTGTGTATAGATTTTTTTAAATTTAGAATTAAAGTTTTTAAATGGGAAGGTAATAATTACAATTTTTAAACTTTGAGGACAGTATCACATTTAGTTTATACATATGCAAGAAAGCTTTTTGTCTTGTCTTTTTCTGACAGCTCTAGAAGTTTTCCTATTTTGGTCATAGTTTCCACATTTTACCATGTGAATTATAGGGTTTTGTGGTAGTTATATATTATTTATATTTATAAATATACATTACATATAATTCATCTCTTACAGAAACAGAAAAATATAAAATTTGCCTCCTTAGAATAATATTGTACATTTACATGTAATCTAGTATACAGGGTATATTATATCACACATATAATAACATATTATATAATATAACGTGGGATATAATACATATTATAATAAAATAATAAATAACATATATTATGTTATGTAATATGATTAAGTACAATTATATTTATATAATATATACCATATAATATATTATATATAAAATATATAATTTTAAATACAAATATACGTATATTATTCTAAGGGAGGCCATGTTATATTTTTATCCTTCTATAAGAGATGAATTTATATTATTATATAAATTATATATATTTATAAATGGAATAATATATATGTATATATAATATGCATTAAATTTTTTACCTGAACGAGTATATTTTTAGGAGAATACTGCCACCTACGTGTTATAAGTTATATTAAATTTATAACTCCATAGTCTGTTTACTGAGAAAAATGAGCATTTGTTAGATAAATACCCTTACCTTAATGGGATTCCTATAGAAAGAGTGTTTTCCAGAAGATGGGAATGACATGGCAATAATACGCCCTGGAAGTCAAAATAGTCACTATTACAGATGTTATTATACATGTGAAACAATAAATGAGAACTTAATTTACATATAATCAGACTCTTTTTTCATAAAAAAGAAATTTCAGGATTGAGAATGACAAAAAAGCTAACTAACCCTCAGAATAATCAACATAACATATTAAAATATCCAATATAATGACCACTAAACTCACACAGTGCTCCCAAGACTCAACTGCTTCCAGCCAAATGCAACAGATTTGTGTTGATCTCAGTCTGGAGCTGCCCCCATGGTGAGAATTTCTTATCTGAACACTAAAGAAAAACGAGAGATCTGGGATCCAGCAATTGTGGGAACTCCCAGGGTGCTCCAGTGCTCCTGACTCAGAAACCTGAGACCTACAAAGGGTTCCAGCAAGAGAACAGGTCTCTCTGAGATCCTTGAGACCCAGGATAACTAGTAGAACTCAACAAATTCTAAACCAAACAAATGGAGTCAGCTGAAAATTCCTTCAACTCCCTGTACTGTAACCAAGTAACCCTGATTTGGGATGACAATGGAGATTTTCCATTGTCAGGGTTAAACTACAAATATGTCACACTACCATAGTGGTAGATGTCTTCACAGATAAAGAATGCTTTAGACAAGGTAAGAACCAAAATAAACATATAATTACCCACACACAAGAAAAATGTGAAGTTAATGTAAGTAAATCAATAGTTAAACTTCACAAACCAGTAATGTAAGTGAGGTCTAAGTCAAATCCATCCTTCCTGTATCGCCGTTTGTTTCCTGAAACCTGAGAGTTTAAAACAATCATTAATTTGTAAAATATAAATCAACATAAAAATAAAGAAGATTATATACATATCTATAACACTCGCCAGTATTTCCCGAAACACAAACATTTTTCTGAATCACAAACATGTTTTGCCCACTTACCATCCTTCTGGTCAGTATTTCAAGATGTCTTTTTTGGTAAGCCAGATGAAAAACTCTCATCAGAATGATAAGTCGTAGAGGTCGAAATATAATTGCCAATCTAACAATAAATTTTAAAGATCCATTTTTACTACAGAAATAGAGGATTTTGTCAATATGGACTAAGTCTTGAGCAGTGATTCTTAACCAGGGGCAATTTTGTACACCCCACCTATCCCCAAGCCTCTCACCCACTTACCCAAGGGATATTTGGCAATGTCTGGAGGCATTTTTGGTTGTTGTAACTGTGTGTTGAGGGGGTGCTACTTGCATCCAGTGGATAGAGGACAGAAAAGCTGCTAAACACCAATGAACAGGACAGCTTCCATAACAAAGAATTATCTGGTCCAAAATATCAATAGTGCTGAGATTGAGAAACTCTGGTCTAGAGAGATAGCTATATGATGGATGCTTAGAATTTGTGGATTTAACTTTTGTAGCTTAAGATGAGCATTTTTCAATCTTTTCCCCATCAAACAAACTGAGGGTTCTTGTTCACCTGTGTTACTCCCATCAGTAACAGAGGTTCACTACACTACTAACACACATCAGGCAGGCAGTAGATTGAGATACTTCCCAAGTGTGCTAGCTACTGTCTCTCCTGCCATCAGAAAAAAACACAATGGCAGAGAACTGATGGTTTGGACTAGTGCTTCTCTAACTTGAGTGCACACACTGATTCAGTAGGTCACTGGGGCCTGCGGTGCTTTCCTTCTTGCATTTCTAGCTCTTAGATGATGCTGAGGTTGTAGGTCAGAGGACCATACTGGCTCCAGCTATTTTCAAACAACTCCAAAAGCCTATCGCATAACATCAAGTTTCACTAGCACCTGAATTGAAGTCCTGGGAAGCTGGAGTGCAGAAAGAAGCAAGCTATTAGACTAATAAATAAGCCTAATGAGCCACACAACATCTACATCCCAGTACGCATTTGTTCTTCTTTTCCTCATCGCCAAAGTAGAAAGAAGAAAAGCCATCAGTTCTTCATACACATTTTAGTTTCCTGATCCCCAACAGTTCTGATTTTGCCTCAGCTTTCTTCATTCCAATGATACTGCAAAATTCCACCTCTGTGTTGCTATCCACGTCACCTGGTTTTCTGTTCCATTTGCTTTTTGAGAGAATTATCATTGGAGTCACTCAAGTTTTGCATATGCTCAAACCAATACTCTCTTTGTTATAGGAAAAACCCAGGAATTTCATGTGTAAGGAATTTGTGATTGAAGCTTAAACGGGAATTTAGTGGGAATTTCAAAGTATAGCGAAGTTAAAGTTAGTACAAGAGGCAAAGTCCCCAGTTTCTTCTTTGAGTGCTCCATCTTCTTCATTCAACCAAAGGTACGTAGTGCGTACACCCTTCATGGATCCCTAAATACCACCAGCCTTTAGTTTCTAAGTATGTGGAAATTTATCTAAACATTTCATTTTCAAGCAGCTTATCTGGCATAGAATCATCACATTCAGAGTTAAAAGATTATACAAAATGAAATCCATAGAAAATGCAAAAAAAAAAAAAGACAGTTTAAGAAACGTGAATCATGTCTCTTACCTGGGGATATCATTAAAATAACTGAAGTCATAAAAAATGTAAATTATATCAATCAGTAGAGTCAGCAGAAGAATGACAGCATCTAAGGAGTTAAGTAAATCAGAGAAATATCGTTGCATCCTATAATGTAAAACAAAAAATACAAGTTTATGCTCCCCCAAAGAAGAGACAGGGAAATTTTAAAAGCAAGAATTATTTGACTCATCTCCATTAACAATTCTATTTTAATGAATTATCTAAAATGCATTTACTAGACTAGACAGAGAAAAGTATTCATATTCATTATTTTATACATATATATGACAAAAGCATAAATATTGCAGTTTAAGTTCAGTTAAGAGATATAACCAAACCATCAAACAAGAGGCAAGCAATGCCTTCACATAGGTGGGAGAGAAAGGTGGGATGTTGGAGAGTACTGTTGGGCAGTGGAAGCTGAACATGTCACAGCCTTAGAGCAACCGCGGCTGTGAGGAGGGCAGAAGAGGAGCTTGTGAGAGGCAGACAGGTCCACTATTTTGGCCTGCGAACTCATCATCTGCCTTTGTACCTAGAGTGGAATCCCAATGGGCTGGTATGGCCTCCCCTGCAAAAGCTGAACTTGCACCCACTGCACCTTCCTCCCCCCAACGCTGGCTCCTTCAGCTGTGGGCACTGGTGATCCGCGGGAAGGTTCTAGGGTAGCTTCCACTTCTAGGGTAGCCCCTTTCAGGCTCTGAGTAACCCGGGAGTGGGCAACTGTCCTTAGCTCAAAGGCATGAGGGTAGAGTTCAGGAGGAGAGGAATCAAGCTGCCTTCTGAAGGGCTCTGGATGAAGTGAGGCCAGGGAACTTAGTCTCTGACTTCCACAGCAGTCCAGCTCTAAGGCTTGGCTTACTCCATCCACCTTCTCAGAAAGTCAGCAGCGGAGAAAATCAACTGCTGCCTCACTACTAAGCCTCGCTGACAGGATGAGCATGCCTCAGATCTCCTGTGTACCTTAACAAAAGTTTTTATTTTAACTGAGGTAGGGGATTGTTCATGATCTATTTTCTAGTATTTAATATGCTATCAGATTTTATTTAGATTCAATTCTTAATGAAAGTATTAATATTTATACTTCACATACATGTTCCTCTTAATAATGTGCATGTAGACACATCAGCTGCCTTGTCCCATTTTGCAAACCCATTAAGCTTTACCTGTTGAAGGAACCATCTAGAATACATTATTGGAGACTAGAGTGACAGTTACAACAAAAATATTAAAGCCCAATCTAGTAGAAATTGGGATTTGGATAGTTGTTTCTCTGGTGGACCGTGCCTTCGAGGAGAATTATTTTGATAAAGAGGGACAAATTTGGTTGTGTTGACCTGGTAATTACTTTGGGATGCTTCTCATAGCACTACAAAATAGCTTTATATGTTTTTAAAAAATTAATCAAACTTACCCTTCTACACATACTCGAAGAAGAACATCCATTAAAAAAAATAAAGCAATAGCTAAAGAAATTGAACGATATTCCAAAGGAATATACACTTTGCTATCAGAGATGAATTGATCTGCGATGATAAGAGACATGTCCACAAAGACGAGCAAGATTCCAAATATTCTAAAACAAACAAACAAATAAATAAACAGAATAAAGATGAATTGGTTTTCACCTCTATAGTTAGACTACATTTAGCCCAGGGATCTGATTCTAAAATGTCATTATTTAGGATTAAACTGTCAGTGGCAGGGAGAACTGTGTTGTCTTAGAATTTCAACAAAATTACTCAGTTTTCACCCAATAGAAGCATTTAGGAAAATAAAATTCCCACAAAACCACTTCATGTTATCATGCTCCTTTATAATAGACACATCAGACTAACCCTCCAACATAGAACTGTCAAACTGAATTAAAATTACTTATCTCTGCTTGTAAACTCTTCTTAAAATTCAAGAACTTTACAAGAGGTCTCTACGAATTTCTCATAGTAAATAAAACCTCATTAGTCTTGATAATTATTAAGAATTTAGTGATAAAAACCAAGTGAAAGCATGACTAACATAAGCCCTAAAAAGACCACTTTGACCAGTAAGATCTTTTCATCAGTGAGATTTTCAGCAAGTATATGATTACACATTAATGGATGTTTCTAGCATATGCTGGGCACATGAGAAGGACTTCGATTCCAAAAATATATACATGATTGAACTCTAAAGTAACTCCGAAGCCTTTCTCTTACGTATTCTAAACACATTATCCATAAATTGATTACACTATTTGTAGAATCTATGAAGATGAATTAATTAGTCTTCAAAGTACTTTTTTCCAATTGCAACACAAATTAAAATATTATAAATTTAAAAGGAGGCAAGTATATTGTGTGAAGCTGTATGATAGTATGAAATCTTGCCATCATGTGGAGAAGAAGCCTAAATAGAATGCTTTCAGAATTAAGGAGTAATTCGAGACAAATAAGGTATTTAATAAAACACTTTACTTGTAATTGTAGAATTTTAAAGTGCATGCATCATTATTTTTACTTTTCCAGGTAGGAAAAAACATACTAATATGTTACCATTAGACTTAGGGGAATGCCGTTTCTTTGCAATTCTTAATGTTCAGGTTAAACTAACCTTCCAAGATAAATTAGATTACATTATATGGGACACGGGGGCTATTTAGTAACATACTGACAGTGGAAATGCTTTTTTTCTCCTCCTAGATCCTTTCTCATTAAAACAAAATTCACATTAAATGGATACATATTTAATTACCTCTTTTTTTAGGGTCTCACATACCTGATTATGAAAGATGATACAATTAAGCGTATAACTTTCTTAATCTCTTGGCTGCAAAAAGAAGTAAAAATAAAATTCAAGAGTTTTCAAGTTTATCACAGATTTCTTCTAACATATAATATGAATTTAACCAATAAACAAAGGCCTTTATAAATATAATTTTAAAAGAAAATTCTTCAGAAGTTGCATAACAAGGTGCTTTTTACTAATAACTAAAATTTTCACATTTCTGCTTCATGATTTTTTTTTTACTTTCATATGTGGAATATGAATAAAACACCAAACTTTAGATGTCTAGTAACATTTCCTTTGCCTATAAAGCCCCAACCCCACCTTTATGGTAATATTAAGCTTGGCGTCATCAACTAAAGCAACATAGCGTGGAGATAGAGGGAGTGATAGGAGAGACCTGTGTTCCAGTTCTCCCATTCATGAGCTGTGGGATCCTGGGCAAGTCATCAAACCTTGGCCAGACCTATTTCCACAGCAATCAAAGAAGGGACTTCAGGCATGGGTAGGGAGCACCCATCTTGTCCTGTAATATTCATCTCTTGAAACAAGACATCCCATGAATATGACAGTTAAACATTAATGAGAGTCACATTTGGAGTTGCAAGTGCTCTTTGCAGGTAATTTAATAAGGAATTTTAATAAGATGCATTTCAAAGGAGAAATAACATACAGACTGGGCTCCTTCCATTAATAGGAGGAGGAAGAGGAGCCTCTTTGATGAACTCCACAGTTATGCCTCATTTTATCCTATGGCTAAAGACAAGGTAGCCACTGGGGTGCAGTTTCATGCCCTGCTGAAGCTTCCAACACAGGACACAAATTCCACTCCAAGTGGGATCAAGCCCAAGGCAGTGCTCATAGCCTGTGCCCAAGACTGAAGAATGGAGATGATGGATGAAGAACAGAACTAGGGCACCACCAAAATTGGCCACGGATGAATACTCTTAGGCTAACCTGGGATACAAGAGCTCCCCACTCCCTCTAATCTCTCCCTCCTTTACCTGCACCCACAACCTCTGCCCAGGCTTAGTGAGTTGAGGCTGACAGGGATGGGAACTGATTGGCCAAAAGAGGTGAATTTCCCCCTGAGGTTACCATTCTCTTAATACAAGCCCTTTCTCAACCACACAGACTACTGGATCTCCAGATAGCAATGAAATGTTATAATAAATCTGAACTTGCCTGACAAAGTGAACACACAGAACCATGACTGACAGAATCATGGGGGCACAAAGGTATGACTTAGGATGGCTTCAGGGCCTCCTATCACTTTCAGTGCCTCACAAAACTACCCCAAGTAAATATGCAATTGAGATTTTTTAAAAACAGTGTGCTATGTAAATGGAACTTCAAACAATATGTTTAGAGTTTGCAGGGAAAGGACTGTGACTCATTGACTCTATATCCAGGAAAAGTACTGTTCATATTTAGGAGCAACAGACAGATACTCTCCAACATGAAGCAACTCAAAGCATAGCAGCCACATACCTTTCCTAAAAACAATTACTCCAAGTGCTCAAGCCAACTGAGCAATGAGTCAAAAGGAAGAATGCGGGAGTAAGAAAGATACCTTATAGAGACAAGGTTAAGAAATTAAATCATAACAATTCAGAACTGTCTAAATAATCATTGTTAATGGAGCACATGGAACAAATGATTCTAAAAACAAAGATAATCTAAGATTCTTGATAATACCATGGACTTAAATTTGCAGGTTTTCTCACACAACTTAGGATTTAAGGTTTGTAAGAAGATAGAAGTAAAAGCAAGTCTCATTTCTTCTCTTTCCCAGGTACAAGTCTAGTGTTAACCTGGATACTGACGGAGAAACAAGGGCACAATTATGTTCTCTAAAAATAAGTTTATAACTTTCATATCATTAAAAATTGACAAGAATAAAAACAATGAATTAATAGCAAAATACAGAAAAATTTAAAGGTAAAATATGAAGAGAATGTTTAACACAGAAAACAAAGGAAGATGATAGCAAATAAAACCTAAAATACCAGAAATGATAACAAATACAAGCACGTTACTGTCATATTAAATACTGGCAAATACTCTCAGATAAGTTTAAAAACTAAATGCACAATATGCTATATACAAGAGACAAAAACTAAATTAAAATGATAGTTTGAAAATAAAGAGATGGACAAAGATATGAGATGCAAACGTTAAATCTCAAAATATTAAAAGTTGTAATATTAATATCAAAGTTGAATTCAAAGTAAACATATTAACTATGACCAAGACATCTTATATTGATAGAAGGTAGATTCTATAGGACATTAACAAGGCCATGTTGAAAAGAGGTGAGATGTGTATTGGGGTCAGGTCCTGTCTTTCCCATTGGACGCTTACTTCTCTGTACAGATGCTGGAGAAGGCATGTGGCCATACTCAAAGCACTAAGGGCACCAGGGTGATTCTTTGGTCTTCCTGCTCTCACACTAGGGCTCTGGACTTTTCCCCCAAACTATCCACAACACACAAGGCTACATTCCCAGTTTATAGTGTAAACTCTGGTTGAAGAGAGCTGAGTCCAGCTTCAGATCTGATTCCAACCTAAGTTAGCTCATTAGAATTCTCTACCGGGGTTTGGAGAGGAAGCTCCAAAGTAACTAGGAGTGTCTTTTGCCTGGCTTGGTCCACAGGGTATGTACTTCCCTTGGGAGTATTGGTGGCAAAGATAAGATCTGAGTGTCTCTGGCCAAATACTATCTATTCTTAAATATATATATATATATTGAAATATAGAAACTTCTATTGTGCAGAAAACACATACTTAAAGAATTCGTATGAAATATTTGAAGAAACTCATCCTGTAATAAGACACAAAAAACTTCAATGTACTTTAAAATATAAAAATTATGCAGGCTATATTTTCTGACCACAATGTAATAAAACCATTGCAGTGGGAGAATACCGACATACAAGATATTTAATTGCATTTTATCATTACAGAAATTAAAAAGGTGCCATACATGACAACTTAGATTAAATGGAGATATTGCCTGAAAGACATGAACTACTAACATTTGCTCAAGAAAAAATAGATAAGCTGAATAGTCTAAAAGATAATATACCTTTTAAGGAAATTGAACTTGTAGTTTAAAACTTTCCAACAACAAAAAATCCAAGCCCAATTTTTAAGTGAAGAAATAATACCAATTCTAAACAAACTCTTCCAGAAAAGAGAAAAAGAGGACTATTTCCAAACTCATATTAAGAGACCAGCATTACCCTGATTATTCTATCTTTGTTAGACCAGCCAAATCAGTAAAGATGTTACATGACAAGAAAATTACCAACCAACATCCCTCATGAATACAGATGCAAAAATCCTTAACAAAACGTTAGGAAATCGAATCCAGCAACATAAAAAAGAAAATGCATCATGACCAAGTGGTGTTTGTTCCATGAATTCAAGGATGGTTCAATACTCTAAAATTAATGTAATTCACCATGTCAATAAACAAAGGAAAATAAAACATACAGTCATCTCAATAGATGTAAATTTTTTTTTCCAAAAAATTTAAGGTCCATTCATAATAAAAACTTTCAGCAAACTAGGAATAGAAGGGAACTTCCTTAGCCTGACAATGGACATTTACAAAAATCCCATGGCTAATATCATTCCTAATGGTGAAAGACTGAATATTTTCTCCCAATGATTAGCAATCCAGGATGTCAGTTCACTATTCTTCTATTCAAAATTGTATTGGAGGTTCTAGTCAATGCAATAAGGCAAGAAAAGGAAATAAAAGGCGTATAGATTTGAAAGGAAGAAATAAAACTCTATTTGTAGAAGATATGCTTGTCTACCCAGAAAATCCCAAGGAATCTACAAAGAAGCTAATAGAACTAATAAGTGAGTTTAATAAAGTTATCAGATAAAAGGTCAATAAACAAAACAATTATATTTCTATATACTAGCAATGAACTATTGAAAAATGGAAATTTAAGCAACTACACCATTTATATTAACACCAAAACCCACAAAACACTTTGGTGTAAATTAACGAAATATGTGCAGGATCTGTACACTGAAAATTACAAAACATGATTAAAGAAAAAAAGATTTTAAGGTAAGAGATGTACCATGTTCATAGATTAGAAGACTCAACATTGTTAAGATGTCACTTCTCCTCAAACCAAGCTATAGATTCAATACAATTTCTATTAAAAAATCACAGCACAATTTTTTGTAGATATTGATAACCTGATTCTAAAATTCACATGGAAAGGCAAAGTGATACCACTCCCTGATTTAAAGACTTACTGTAAAGTTAAATAATCAAGACAGTGTGGTATAGAAGAAAGAATCGACACATAGAACAGTGGAACAAAATAGAGTCCAGAAATAGACTCTTGTACGTGGTCAACTGATTTTCAACAAAGATGCAACGGCAATTCAACAGAGAAAAAATAGTCTCACAAGAAATTGTAGTAGAATTATTGGACATACATATACAAAAGAACAGTCTTCAACCTATATCACACAACATACACCAAAACGAACCCAAAATGGATCCATGTACCTAAATGTAAAACCTAAAACTATGAAATTTCTAGAAGAAAACATAGGAGAAAATATTTGTGACCTTGGGTTAGAAAAACATATCTTAGACAGTACACCAAAAATCATAATCATGAAAGAAAAAATTGAATTTTATCAAAATTAAAAATTTCTGCTGTGTAAAAAAAAAAACCAAAACAGGGACAAGCTACAGATTGGGAGAAAATATTTGCAAAATATTTATCTGATGAATTTGTATCCAGAACATATAAAGAACTCTCAAAACTCAACAATAAGGAAAAAGAATTTAAAAACAGACCAAAAACTTGGATAGACACTTCACCAAAGGAAATCAATGGATAGCAAGTAAGCATACGAAAAGATGCTCAACATCATTGGTCATTATGAAAATACAATTTCAAGTCTCAGTGAGATACCTCTACTCACCTATTACAATGTCTTAAAAAACAAAGTGAAAGAAAACAGACGGACTATACGAAGTACAGGCAAGGATGCAGAGCAACCAGAACCCTCATACATGTGAAACAGTACAGCCATTTTGGAAACTATTTTTTATACAATTAAACTACACTTTACCATAAGATTCAGCAATCCTTACGCCCACACAAAGACGTATATGCAAATGTTCATAGCCACATTATTCATAACAGGCCAAAACTGGAAATAATCTAAACGTCCATCAATGGGTGAATGGATAGGAAAATATGGAATATTCATATAATGGCATACTACTCAGCAATAAAAAGAAACAGACTACTGATACACGTATTTATATGGATGAATCTCCAATGCATTAAGCTATATGAAAGAAGCCAATTTCAATTGGCTACATACTGTTCAACTCAACTACATGACATTCTGGAAAAGGTAAAACTGTAGGGACAGAAAATAGATCAGTCATTGCCAGGGGCTAGATTTGGGGGAAAGGTTGAACACAAAAGGACTTGAGAAATTTTAAAAGGATGATAGAATTTTTCTGTGTCATGATTATGACAGTGGTTACACGAATCTATGTATTAGTCAAAACTCATAGAATTGCCACACAATGCATAAAATTCATTAAATATAAATTGTAGCTTAAGTTTTTAAAGAACATTTACTATGCTGTAAATTATACCTTAAGGTGTGAAAAGTGTGCTGTAATCAAAAGGCTAGTAAAATGATGGAATAAAATAAATTCTGGAAACAGAGCCGGTATGCAAAGATTCATAATAAAATAGAGAGACATTTAAAAATCACTGAAGAAAGAAATTTTTTCAATAATAGGTTCATTCATTCGACCAAAGTCATTGAGTGCCTACTACGTACTATGGTGCTGTTTTAGTCACTGGAGATACAGCAGTTAACAAAATGGACAAAATTTTCGTCCTTCATGATGCTTGCACTCTTGTTATGAGGACAGACCATAAGTATAATAAATAAGTAAATAACATAATAAGTTATAAAGTGATAAGTGCAATAGAGATCATTAAAACAGGGCAAGAGCAATGGAGGGGGATGCAATTTTGATGTTGGGGAAACTAGGTAGTCACTTGGGAGAAAAGTAGATTCCTACATTTTATATCTTAATACAAAATAAATTCTGGACAGATGTTTTATTCAAATGTAGAAAACAAATTCAAAATATAGAAGAAGAAATTTTGGTGACTATATTAAAACCTTGGGTAGAGAAAGACTTTCTACGTATGACACTAAAGGCATAAATCACAAAGGAAAGTAGAGATATATTCAAATGCATGAAGATTATAAACTTCTATGGGCCAGCCCTGGCAGCCTAGTGGTTAAGTTCAGTGCACTCTGCTTCTGCGGCCTGGATTTGGTTCTCAGGCGCGGACCTATGCCACTCATCTTTCAGTGGCCATTCTACGTTGGTGGCTCATGTAAAGAAAAAAAAAAAGAGGAAGATTGGCAACAGATGTTAGAAAAAAAAAAAGACTATAAATTTATACACAGTGAAAAGCTAGACAACCTGGGAAAAATTACTTGCCCTATATATGACATAAAAAAGATTGATATATTTAACTTTTCAATCCAATGACAGAGATAACATCCCAATTTTATTTTATTTTATTTTTTAAATTTTTTATTGAGGTAGTGATAGGTTACAATCTTGTGAAATTTCGGTTGTACATTATTGTCTGTCACTCGTGTTGTAGGTGCAACCCTTCACCCTTTTTGCCCACCCCCACCCCCCCTTTCCCCTGGTAGCCACTAATCTGTTCTCTTTGTCGACGTATTTAAATTCCTCATATGAGTGGAGTCATACAGAGATTGTCCTCCTCTATCTGGCTTATTTCACTTAACGTAATTCCCTCAAGGTCCATCCATGTTGTTGCAAATGGGACAATTTTGTTCTTTTTCATGGCTGAGTAGTATTCCATTGTATATATATACCACGTCTTTTTTTATCCAATCATCTGTTGATGGGCACTTAGGTTGCTTCCACGTCTTGGCTATTGTAAATAATGCTGCAATGAACATTGGGGTGCATGGGACTTTTGGAATTGCTTATTTCAAGCTCTTTGGATAGATACCCAATAGTGGGATAGCTGGATCATATGGTGGTTCTACTTTTAATTTTTTGAGGAATCTCCATACTGTTTTCCATAGTGGCTGCACCAGTTTGCATTCCCACCAGCAGCGTATGAGGGTTCCTTTTTCTCCACAACCACTCCAACATTTGTTACTATTAGTTTTAGATATTTTTGTCATTCTAATGGGTGTAAGGTGATATCTTAGTGTAGTTTTGATTTGCATTTCCCTGATGATCAGTGATGATGAACATCTTTTCATGTGCCTATTGGCCATCCGTATATCTTCTTTGGAGAAATGTCTGTTCATGTCTCCTGCCCATTTTTTAATTGGGTTGTTCAATTTTTTGTTGTTGGGTTGTGTGAGTTCTTTATGTATTATGGATATTAAGCCTTTGCCGGATGTTTTACTTGCAAATATTTTTTTCCCAGCTAGTGGGTTGTTTTTTTGTTTCAGTCCTGTTTTCCCTTGCCTTGAAGAAGCTCTTTAGTCTGATGAAGTCCCATTTGTTTATTCTTTCTATGGTTTCCCCTGTCTGAGAAGACATGGTGTCCGAAAAGATCCTTTTAATACTGATGTCAAAGAGTGTACTGCCTACGTTTTCTTCTAGAAGCCTTATGGTTTCAGGTCTCAGCTTTAGGTCTTCGATCCATTTTGAGTTTATTTTGGTGAATGGTGAAAAAGAATGGTCAATTTTCATTCTTTTACATGTGGCTTTCCAGTTTTCTCAGCACCATTTGTTGAAAAGACTTTCTTTTCTCCATTGTATGCTCTCAGCTCCTTTGTCGAAGATTAGCTGTCCATAGATGTGTGGTTTAATTTCTGGGCTTTCAATTCTGTTCCATTGATCTGTGCACCTGTTTTTGTACCAGTACCATGCTGTTTTGATTACTGTAGCTTTGTAGTATGTTTTGAAGTCAGGGATTGTGATGCCTCCAGCTGCGCTCTTTTTTCTCAGGATTGCTTTAGCAATTCGAGGGCTTTTGTTGCCCCATATGAATTTTAGGATTCTTTGTTCTATTTCTGTAAAGAATGTCATTGGGATTCTCATTGGGATGGTGTTGAATCTGTAGATTGCTTTAGGTAGAATGGACATTTTAACTACGTTTCTTCTTTCAATCCATGTGCATGGAATGTCTTTCCATCTCTTTACATTGTCATCCATTTCTTTCAGAGAAGCTTTGTAGTTTTCATTGTATATGTCTTTCATTTCCTTAGTTAAATTCATCCCGAGGTATTTTATTCTTTTTGTTGCAATTGTGAATGGTATTGTGTTCTTGGGTTCTTTTTCTGTTAGTTCGTTATTAGAGTATAGAAATGCTACTGATTTATGTAAATTGATTTTATACCCTGCAACTTTGCTGTAGTTGTTGATTACTTCTAAAAGTTTTCCAATGGATTCTTTGGGGTTTTCTATATATAAGATCATGTCATCTGCAAACAGCGAGAGTTTCACTTCTTCCCTCCCTATTTGGATTCCTTTTTCTTGCCTAATTGCTCTGGCCAAAACCTCCAGTACTATGTTAAATAAGAGTGGTGATAGAGGGCGTCCTTGTCTCGTTCCTGTTTTCAGGGGATGGTTCTCAGGTTTTGCCCATTGAGCATGATGTTGACTGTGGGTTTGTCACATATGGCCTTTATTATGTTGAGGTAGTTCCCTTCTATCACCATTCTGTTCAGAGTTTTTATCATAAATGGCTGTTGGATCTTGTCAAATGCTTTCTCTGTATCTATTGAGATGATCGTGTGGTTTTTATTCCTCAGTTTGTTGATGTGGTGTATCACGTTGATTGCTTTGCGGATGTTGAACCATCCCTGTGTCCCTGGTATGAATCCCACTTGATCCTGATGTATGATCCTTTTGATGTATTGCTGTATTTGGGCTGCCAAAATTTTGTTGAGAATTTTTGCATCTATGTTCATCAGTGATATTGGCCTGTAGTTCTCCTTTCTCGTGCTGTCCTTGTCAGGCTTTGGTATCAGCGTGATGTTGGCCTCACAGAATGTGTTAGGAAGTGTTCCATCCTCCTCAATTTTTTGGAATAGCTTGAAAAGGATAGGTATTAAATCCTCTCTGAAAGTTTGGTAGAATTCCACAGGAAAGCCATCTGGTCCTGGGGTTTTATTTTTTGGGATGCTTTTGATTGCCGCTTCAATCTCTTTTCTTGTGATTGGTCTGTTCAAATTGTCTGCTTCTTCTTGAGTGAGCTTTGGGAGATTGTAGGAGTCCAAGAATTTATCCATTTCCTCTAGGTTATCCATTTTGCTGGCATAGAGTTTTTCGTAGTATTCTCTTATAATCCGTTGTATTTCTGTGGAGTCTGTTGTTATTTCTCCTCTTTCATTTCTGATTTTGTTTATTTGAGCTTTCTCTCTTTTTTTCTTTGTAAGTCTGGCTAGGGGTTTGTCAATTTTATTTATCTTCTCAAAGAACCAGCTCTTTGTTTCATTGATCCTTTCTACTGCCTTTTTTGTTTCAATAGCATTTCTTTCTGCTCTGATTTTTATTATTTCTCTCCTTCTGCTGACTTTGGGCTTTGTTTGTTCTTCTTTCTCTAGTTCAGTTAGGTGTAGTTTAAGATTGCTGACTTGGGATTTTTCTTGTTTGTTAAGATGTGCCTGAATTGCAATGAATTTTCCTCTTAACACAGCTTTTGCTGCATCCCATCTGAGTTGGTATAGCATGTTATCATTTTCACTTGTCTCCGGGTATTTTCTGATTTCTTCTTTAATTTCTTCAATGATCCATTGCTTGTTCGATAGCCTATTGTTTAGTCTCCACATCCTTGTGCTTTTCTCAGCTTTTTTCTCGTAATTAATTTCTAGTTTTATAGCATTATGATCGGAGTAGATGCTTGTTATTATTTCAATTTTTTTAAATTTGTAGAGGCTTGCCTTGTTTCCCAACATATGGTCTATCCTTGAGAATGTTCCATGCACGCATGAGAAGAATATGTATTCTGCTGTTTTTGGATGGAGTGTTCTATATATGTCTATTAAGTCCAACTGTTTTAGCTTTTTGTTTAGCTCCACTGTTTCTTTATTGATTTTCTGTCTGGATGATCTGTCCATTGATGTGAGTGGGGTGTTGAGGTCCCCTACTATTATTGTGTTATTTTTGATATCGTCTTTTAGGTTTGTTAATAGTTGCTTTATGAACTTTGGTGTTCCTGTGTTGGGTGCATAGACATTTATAAGCATTATTTCTTCTTGATGAAGTGTCCCTTTGATCATTATATATTTTGGCCCTCTGTGTCTCTCTTTACCTGCCTTATCTTGAAGTCTGTTTTGTCTGATGTAAGTATTGCGACACCTGCTTTCTTTTGTTTGCTATTAGCTTGGAGTATTGTCTTCCACCCCTTCACTCTGAGCCTGTGTTTGTCCTTGGAGCTGAGGTGTGTTTCCTGGAGGCAACAAATTGTTGGATCTTGTTCTTTAATCCATTTTGCCACTCTGTGTCTTTTGATTAGAGAGTTCAATCCATTTACATTGAAGGTGAGTATTGATGCATGAGGGCTTAATGCTGTCATTCTGTTGCTCGTTTTCCAGTTTTCCTGTGCTTCCTTTGTTTCTCGTCCTGTATGTTTTAGCCTACCTATTGACTACTGCAATTTCTTATGCTGGGTTTCTTAGATTTTTTCTTATTTATGTTTCGTGTCTCTGTTCTGTTTTTTAGTTTAGTGGCTACCCTGAACTTTGTATTCAGAATCTCGTGTATAACATAGTCCATTTTCTGGTGGTCTCTTACTTCCTTAGCCTAGACTGTTTCAGACCCTTTCCTCCTCTCCTCCTAAATTATTATTTTCATCTCTTATTCCAGCTCGTGTTGTGAGTTTGTGGTTAGAGTGATAAGATTGTCTTTGCTTTGGTGATTTCCTTCCCTTTATCCTAATGATATAGTTGAATATTTGCTATCCTATTCAGATTCTATCTGTCTCCCTACTCTGTGTTGTGTGACCCCTTTCTCCCTTTTTATCTTTTCTCAGGTATGAGAGCCTTCTTGAGGATTTCTTGTAGTGGAGGTCTTGTGACTATGAAGTCCCTTAGCTTTAGTTTGTCTGGAAAAGATTTGATTTCTCCCTCATATCTGAAGGATATTTTTGCTGGATAGAGTATTCTTGCCTGAAGATTTTTATCCTCTAAAGTTTTGAATATGCCACTCCAATCTCTCCTAGCTTGTAAGGTTTCTGTAGAGAAATCCGCTGAAAGTCTGATAGGGGTTCCTTTGTAGGTTATTTTCTTCTGCCTTGCTGCCCTGAGTATTCTTTCTTTGTCATTCATTTTTGCCATTTTTACTACTATATGCCTTGCAGTAGGTCTTTTTACATTGACAAATCTAGGAGATCTGAAAGCTTCCTTCACACACATTTATCTCTAAATCCCTAGATTTGGGAAGTTCTCTTCTATTATTTCGTTGAGCATACTTTCTGCTCCATTTTCCTTTTCCACACCCTCAGGAATTCCGATGATTCTTAAGTTGCATTTTCTCATTGAGTCAGCTATTTCTCTGAGATTTTCTTCAGTTTTTTAAATTCTTAGTTCCCTTTCTTCCTCTGTCTGGAGCCATTCAGCCTGTCTATCTTAGATTATGCTAATTTTCTCCTCTATGGTGTCTACACGGGCATTCAGAGAATCCGTATCCTGTTTTATCTGATCCATTGTATTTTTCACCTCTAGTATTTCTAATTGATTCTTCTTTATAATTTCAATCTCTTTTGGGAAGTAACTCCAGAACTCATTGACTTGTTTCTCTATATTTCCCTTTACCTCATTGAATATTTTGATGATAGCTATTTTGAACTCATCTTCACTTAGTTTACCTATTTCCAAGTCCTCAGGACCTACTTCTGTATTTTTATTGTTTTCCTGTTGGACTGGAGCTTTTATAAATTGCTGGATGGTAGAGGAGCAGTTTTTGCACATGATGCTATTATTTGGTTGCAGTTACAGCCTGTTGCCACTAGATGGGGGTCGAGAGCCTTGCATTCTGAGCCCTCTACCTTCAGCTGCGATGGCCGCGTGCAGTGTGGGTTGGGGGAGGAGGGGCACTTTCTCTTGCGTGCTGACCTGGATTGGGGTCAGCTCTTGCTCTCTGGTCTCCGAGGGCCCTGGTTTGCTGGGGTTCCCCCATGCAAAAGCTTTCCCCCGTTAGAGGGTTTCCACTGCACCGGCAGTGGGAGTCCTGGATGATCCCCACACGCGCGGCCCCTCCCCCACTCCTTCCCTCACCCACAGCAGCAAATCCCAGTCTCTAGGGGAGGGAGCAAAGTTCTTTCCTACCCAGTTCCAGCTCCTCCGAGGGTGGCTCCAGCCTCTCCACCCTCCGGCATTTGGCTGCTGTGGGTCTCTGACAATTTCTGTTATTAGGAATTTTTTTTTTGGTTGGAAAGCAGTTGCTCTTTTTGGTTGTAATTTGGAGGGGAGAGTCCCGGGTGAGCTCATGCCACCATGTTGCTGACGTCACCCCCCGATAACATCCCAATTTTATTTATTTATTTATTTGTTTATTTTTTTAAAGATTCTATTTTTTTCTTTTTTCTCTCCCCAAAGCTCCCTGGTACATAGTTGTATATTCTTCATTGTGAGTCCTTCTAATTGTGGTATGTGGCTTGCTGCCTCAGTGTGGTTCGATGAGCAGTGTCATGTCCGCACCCAGGATTCGAACCAACGAAACACTGGGCTGCCTGCAGCGGAGTGCATGAACTTAATCACTTGGCCGTGGGGTCAGCCCCTAATATCCCAATTTTAAATGGGCTAAGGTAATTTGCAAACAATGAAATACAAGTTCTATGAAACTCATGGGAATGGAGGAAACGTACACTTTTATATTGTGATTTGGGAGGGCATATCAATATCAAGAGCCTCACAAGCATTCCTTTTGACACAATTTCCATTTCTGAGAACTTATCATAAGGAAATAATAATATATAGAGGTTTGGTCTCAAAGATATTCATCACTCTTTGTATGAGTAAAAAGTTGTAAACAATTTAAATGTCCATTGATATCTGATTACTTAAATAAACTATGACACATCTACACTATGACGTATTGTATAGCTGTTAAAAATAATGTTGTAAATTTAAAAATAAATAAAGTTAGCTATTGGTAGGACTTCAGGCAACAATAAAAATCTGAAATTAAAGAAAATATAGTGTTGTAAATGCATATGTATATTTATTAACACAGAAATATGTGATACGTCACTGAGCAATAAGGTTATTTTTAAAAAGAAGGTACATGTGATACCATACCCATAAACAAAAAATGTATATCTCTAAAGAACCTGGAAGGGCATGGATCAAAAATTAAGAATGGCTATTTATGGGTGAATTTATTGTTTGTCTGTATTTTCTGATTTTCCTAATAATGAACTGTTGTGTTACTTTTGGTTTTTAGCATAAAGCTTATTTGTGGTGCTTTAGAGCTTTAAAAGCACTTTCACACATACTAATTTACCTTTATTATTAGTTTTTTATTCTACAACACCCAGTAGATAGATACTGTACATAGCATTATTTTTACAGTTTACAGGTGAATGATCTAAAGTTTAAAGAGGTTTAGTGACTTGCCGAGTGTCCAGTGAATATTAGATGTCAAAGTCAAGCATTGTTTCCAGGTCAAACTCCAAATCAAAAACCATCCTCCTAGTCTGAAACACCAGTGTTTCTCACAGATACTATCGCAAATGTCACTTGTATCTATACAATAAGCATTTGTAACTAAGAAAACAAAACAAAACCACTTTATTTTGTTTGGAGGGGGTAAGAAAAAGGAAATGCTTGCCTTGCTCAATCTATTCAAATTTTGCCCCAGCCCTCGGCCTCACTGCAGAAGATATATAGCTAATATGCAGACATAAAATTTAATGAAGTGACAGAGTGAACTCTTCATTGATGGCCCATGGTGAAAAAAGTCACAGAAAATGGAAATTAATGGGTAATTTGAAGAACTGTTTGTATTCACTGGTCACTCTTATTTTCCATATTGTCTTTGTCCAGACAACAAAAAAATTGCAAAAGTTATCAGTTAATATCCTCTTCAGCACTACTCACTCTCCAACATTGACACAAGCTGGTGAATGGTTAAATAACTGTCCAAGAGACGAGCAGAAGAAAAATCTCATGAATATTTCCGCAGTTCAGACACATGCCATTTTAGGAATCTATTGTTTCCTTGCTGTGAGTCTGTGGTAAAAATGCCTGAAGATCAGTGCAGCAGGAAGTACTCTCAGTAAGATTACTCAGAAACAAGTCAAAATTAATAAAATTCCAATAATCATGAAGAGGGCTTTATTCAGCAGAACACATTTGCTTTTTCTATCAGTCTCATTTCCTCATAGACAAAATCAACAAAACCAAGAATCAGTATATATCCAGGAAAAACAGGAAAGGAATACAGTTGAAGGGTAAACAGCACTCTGCAATCCTTTGTTAAGAAAGAAACTTTATAATAAAATTATTATCTACTAAGTCTATTTTCACATTTTCAAACTAGAAGAACATTTATTTGTGAGTATGTGGAAATACTTTTTTTACACGTGGTACTTATCTGCAAATTCAATTAGTTATAATTGTGTACCCCCCCCCAAACATTTGGATACCTTTCCACAATTTTCCTTTTTCTTTCTTGCCTCAACACAAGCCCTATCTTTGCAAAGATAAGAGATCCACCAACTGCTCCCTCCCTCCAAATTTCAAACTGACTTACCCACAAGAATCAGATAAGTCAGTGTCCTCAGTACCATTATCGAGCCTGGAGAGTTGTTCCTTTATTCTTTAACCACCAACAAATGCAAGAATATATCATTAGAAATGTGCTACATGGAACAGTGATATGAAAAATTTATTTCAACAAAAAGAATCCTTTGAATCTAAAAGACAGAGGAAACATGATTTGGCTCACTGGAAGACCTAATTTTTTAGAAATAATTTTAGAATTATTCTCCAGAAAACACTGTATTTCCATAGACACTTCCAAGACTGAATTTTGCAAATAGCTGTTTCTCTTTCTCTCTCTCTTTCTATCTCTGTCTGTCTGTCTTTCTCACTCTCTTTTTCTCTCTCTCTCAAGATGGATATATATAGCACTGACTCAAACAAATGACATCGGTATTGCTGGATGGAACCTTCATTGACAGGTAAGACATATCAAAGCCATCACAGACTTCTGATATCAATTTATTCAGGCCAGTGTGAAAGATGGAAAATGTACATTGTCAGAACCAAGTAACTTTGTATACTTACTGTTTTGGTTGAAATCAGGTACAATTGCTCTACAATTCATAAACTGATAGAACTCTAAAAAACTATAAGTTAATTAGTTATTTGGAACCTGGGTCCCTCTACCACCTTCTACTTGTCACATATCATGGATATCTTTTCTCCTCCTTGGACAGGATTCAAATAACTTCCTGAGATAAGGACTCCATTCAATAAATAATCAGATTTCACAAGTGTCAATATCCCCCCATCTCTTTCTATATATGTATTTACATCTCACCTTTCAGGCATGGGTCTAACATGGGTTATGGTTTTCGACTCATTTGAGTCACAGCTAAAGGATTAGAAATGCACATAGTAAGACGTTACATGTTTCTCTAGACTTATTTTTAAATGAGAATTAGCTACAATTTTTCAATAACTTGTAATCTACTTGTCCTAAAAAATAATACTTTAATCAGTTACTTGAAACTGATATTTAATTTTTCCCTAGAAATGAGACTTTATATATTTGTAATGAAGATCTGAGTCCTAGGAAAAACAACTTAGTGAATCAAGTTCACGTACATTTCTTTACTCCTGAACCCCTTCAGAATTACTTCTCCTTGCTTCAAATAGGTTTTCCTGCTCTCTGGGACCACTTTAGCAGAGTCTTATAGATGGGCAATCTGACAGCATTCTAAGGGTTTTTGCTGCTAATAAGGGTGAAAAAGGGGTAAGAAGCAACCCTCTTACGACCTATTTCTCTTTTATCCAACTAGTGTCAAGGACACTCTGTAATGTCATGCATGCTGCTGAAAACAAACCCCCCAAATCTCAATACATCTCCCTCTCTGTATTTATATATATATATATATTTCTGTTTATATATATCTATCTTTCTATCTCACATTTCATCAGAGGTTTCATCAGCGGTTTCTGTTGTCAATTTACTCAGGACAGTGTGAAAGGATTAAAAACACACATAGTAAGGTACCACGTGACTTCCAGACTTACTTTTTTGGTTCAAATTAGTTACAATTACTCTTGACCTCATTAACTGGTTTACTCAGAAAATTCACATGTAATCAGTTATCTGGAATGCAATATCTCCTTTTCCCTAGATATAATGCTATATATGTTTGTAACAAATATTTTAGACCTACCAAAAAAGTTAATGATTCGAGATTTAAGTACAGTTCTTTACTACTGAACTTGACCCATGGTGTAACAGCCTTTTGTGGTGGAAGTTATTTCAAAATCGACTTCAATTTGCAGGTGTGCTTCTGTCTTCCGCTACCTAATTTCCTGCTTCTCAAGTCCCTCCTTCACCCTTGACTGTCCTCGATCATGGCTGTCTTTCCTGGCCCTCAGATAGGGTCAAGTCACTGCAGGCCAGAGTCAGGGACTCCCTCTATACTAGGGTGGGTTTGGGTCTGGGACACCAGCCTCACACGGCAGCAGAACTCTGGAGGATGGGGGACAGATCCCAGTCTATTAGCTCCCATCTTCTCTGCTAAGGCCTCCTCTGGCTCCCTGTCCACTGCTAACTCCTCCTTGCTCCAAATAAGTTTCTCTCCTTCCTTGCCATCTCTAGTAGAATTTCATACACAGTAATCAAGGGTGACAAATTCTAGGATTAAAAAGACTTCCTTTATGACCTGTGCATCTTTTCTATCTCAATTTCAAGACAAAGAATATTACACGTAGAAGCTTACCATGAGAGGGCTTTAAAAATATATGAAGGGAACTCTGTATTCCCAGGTGCTCCTGAGAGTGAACATCCCAAACATCAATTTCTCTGAATGTGTGTGTGTGTGTGTGTGTGTGTGTGTGTATACACATATACGGACACATATATACGGATTTATTCGTCATAGCTCACTTGGCATCGTAGAAGGTTTCAGAAGATACTGTGGTCAGTTCACTTGGCGCAGGGCTAAAGGATTAAAAACACACATAGTAAGGCACCACACGACTTCTAGACTTACTTTTTTAGTTCAAATTAGCTACAATTACTCTTGATTTTATCAACCGGTTGACTCTTAGAAAATTCACATGTAAATCAGTTGTTTGGAATCCAATATCTCCTTTTCCCTGGAAATGATACTATATATGTTTGTAATGAATATTTTAGACCCACCAAAAAAGTTAATGACTCAAGATTTAAGTACAGTTCTTTACTACTGAACTTGACCCATGGTGTAACAGCCTTTTGTGGTGGAATTTATTTCAAAATTGACTTCAATTTGCATGTGTGCATCCCTCTTCCCCTACCTAATTTCCTGCTTCTCAAGTCCCTCCTTCACCCTTGACTGTCCTCGATCATGGCTGTCTTTCCTGGCCCTCAGATAGGGTCAAGTCACTGCAGGCCAGAGTCAGGGACTCCCTCTATACTAGGGTGGGTTTGGGTCTGAGACACCAGCCTCACACGGCAGCAGAACTCTGGAGGATGGGGGACAGATCCCAGTCTATTAGCTCCCATCTTCTCTGCTAAGGCCTCCTCTGGCTCCCTGTCCACTGCTAACTCCTCCTTGCTCCAAATAAGTTTCTCTCCTTCCTTGCCATCTCTAGTAGAATTTCATGCACAGTAATCAAGGGTGACAAATTCTAGGATTAAAAAGACTTCCCTTATGACCTGTGCATCTTTTCTATCTCAATTTCAAGACAAAGAATATTACACATTGAAGCTTACCATGAGAGGGCTTTAAAAATATATGAAGGGAACTCTGTATTCCCAGGTGCTCCTGAGAGTGAACATCCCAAACATCAATTTCTCTGAATGTGTGTGTGTGTGTGTGTGTGTGTGTGTGTGTGTACACATATACGGACACATATATACGGATTTATTCGTCATAGCTCACTTGGCATCGTAGAAGGTTTCAGAAGATACTGTGGTCAGTTCACTTGGCGCAGGGCTAAAGGATTAAAAACACACATAGTAAGGCACCACACGACTTCTAGACTTACTTTTTTAGTTCAAATTAGCTACAATTACTCTTGATTTTATCAACCGGTTGACTCTTAGAAAATTCACATGTAAATCAGTTGTTTGGAATCCAATATCTCCTTTTCCCTGGAAATGATACTATATATGTTTGTAATGAATATTTTAGACCCACCAAAAAAGTTAATGACTCAAGATTTAAGTACAGTTCTTTACTACTGAACTTGACCCATGGTGTAACAGCCTTTTGTGGTGGAATTTATTTCAAAATTGACTTCAATTTGCATGTGTGCATCCCTCTTCCCCTACCTAATTTCCTGCTTCTCAAGTCCCTCCTTCACACCTGACTGTCCTCGATCATGGCTGTCTTTCCTGGCCCTCAGATAGGGTCAAGTCACTGCAGGCCAGAGTCAGGGACTCCCTCTATACTAGGGTGGGTTTGGGTCTGAGACACCAGCCTCACACGGCAGCAGAACTCTGGAGGATGGGGGACAGATCCCAGTCTATTAGCTCCCATCTTCTCTGCTAAGGCCTCCTCTGGCTCCCTGTCCACTGCTAACTCCTCCTTGCTCCAAATAAGTTTCTCTCCTTCCTTGCCATCTCTAGTAGAATTTCATGCACAGTAATCAAGGGTGACAAATTCTAGGATTAAAAAGACTTCCCTTATGACCTGTGCATCTTTTCTATCTCAATTTCAAGACAAAGAATATTACACGTTGAAGCTTACCATGAGAGGGCTTTAAAAATATATGAAGGGAACTCTGTATTCCCAGGTGCTCCTGAGAGTGAACATCCCAAACATCAATTTCTCTGAATGTGTGTGTGTGTGTGTGTGTGTGTGTGTGTGTCTACACATATACGGACACATATATACAGATTTATTCGTCATAGCTCACTTGGCATCGTAGAAGCTGTCAGAAGATTCTGTGCTCAGTTCACTTGGTGCAGGGCTAAAGGATTAAAAACACACATAGTAAGGCACCACACGACTTCTAGACTTACTTTTTTAGTTCAAATTAGCTACAATTACTCTTGATTTTATCAACCGGTTGACTCTTAGAAAATTCACATGTAAATCAGTTGTTTGGAATCCAATATCTCCTTTTCCCTGGAAATGATACTATATATGTTTGTAATGAATATTTTAGACCTACCAAAAAAGTTAATGACTCAAGATTTAAGTACAGTTCTTTACTACTGAACTTGACCCATGGTGTAACAACCTTTTGTGGTGGAATTTATTTCAAAATCAACTTCAATTCTCAGCTGTGCATCCCTCTTCTCCTACCTAATTTCCTACCTCTCAAGTTCTTCCTTCACCTTTACTTTCACCTAACATGGTTGTTTTTCCTGGCCCTCAGAAAGGGTTAAGTGACTGCAGGCCTGAGTTGGGGACTCCCTCTATTGGGTGGTGGGTTTGGGTCTAGGACACCAGCCTCACATGGCAGCAGAACTCTGGAGGGTGAGGGACAGATCCCACTCTATTAGCTCCTTTCTTTGTGATGAGGGCTCCTCTGCTCTTTGTCCACTGCTACCTCCACCTTGACTTAAATTGGATTCTGTCCCCCTTTCACTCAATCTATAGAGTCTCAAAGGCAGAATGCTCCTATTTGGAGCATTCTGAAATTTTTCTAAGACTTTTGGGTGGTAGTTACTAAGAGGAAGAAGCATTCCTCTTATGACCTGTTCCTTTTTTATGCAACCAAATCCAATAAGATAAAAAGTTACCTAAAGGTGCTATGGTAAGAAGATTTAGAAACAGTGTCAAAGACACTGTACTGTCAAGGATACTCCTAAGAATGAATTTGGAAATTTATCTCTCTTTCTTTCATTGTATTTATGTTTGTGTATGTGTGTTTGTATGTCTGTGTTGATATAACTATATAAATACACATGTGTATATATAAAAAGATATATATTTATTTTTATTTATTCATTTATATCTCAAATTTCATGGGTGGCCCCCTCATAGCTTTTTGATGTTAATTCATTCAGAGCAGTGTTAAAGGACTAAAAAGTTACCTATTCAGATACCACATTTTAATTTTAGACTTGTTTGTTTTAATTCAAATAGCTGTAATTACTTTACAGCTTATGAACTGGTTGATCTTTACAAATTCACATATAGAGGAGATGGAGTTCAGCATCCCTGTTTTCTCATACTGCTGTTGCCTGGGACATGGGGGCTCCCAGCCTTATGACTTCAGAGGCACCCTTTGAACTGTCGCAGCATCTAGTCGTTGAGGGCTTTAGCCTCAGTGTCTACAGCACTCCAGAAAGCTTCAAGGAAAAGTTCCTTCTCAAGACCTGCAAGAACCCAATGGTACCCATAGGCTGCCTGGGCACGCTGGCTGCCCTCACCCATGACCTCTACTGCTTCCCTAGGGATCAGAGCCAGTGCTGCCAGCTCATGATATACAACCAGATTGCCACCCAGGGCTTCTCGCTCACAGCCACCTTGCTGGATCCAGCTTCATCAGCTATGAAGTCTCTGCCCAAGCCTGGCTTGGTCTTGAAAGCTCCGTGGAGATTATTCCCAGCCTGGGAGTAACCACTGGTCCTGCCACAGGATTTATTCCCTCATCTGCCCTGACCAGTCCCTGTGTCAATGGAGGAGCAAGTGGCCAATTGTGTAATCGACAGATTTTTTTTCAGGAATCTCAGATTCTGTTCACTTCGGGTGTCGCATACTTCTACTTGTGCCACACCCTCTTCACCCCCTACTTAATAAACTCTGATCCACTTGTAAAAAAAATTCATGTATATATAACTAAATCTAGTATGTTAGTTTTTATTAGAAATGAGGCTTTATATAAGGTAGTAATGAAAATTTTAGCCTGTAAATAATTAATGCATCAAGATACAAGCAAAGTTCTTTACAATTACCCTAATCCTAGTGTGTAACAGCCTTTTGTGGTAGAATTTATTTCAAATTCCACTTCAGTTTGTAGGTACCCATCCCTCTTCTCACGTTTAATTCCCAATTCTTAAGCCCCTCCATCACTTTCTTGCTTTCACCATCACAGATCTCTTTTCTGACCCTCAGGGTCAAGCAACTGCAGGCTAAGGTAGGGGCGGGGGGCTCCTTCCAATATGACAGTGAGTATGGGCACTAGCCTCACACCGTGGCAAAACTCTGGAGGGTCATTGACACATCCAGGCTCTATTAGCTCCATCCTTTTCTGTTGAGGGCTCCACTGTTCTCTGTCCACTGCTACCTTGTCTCCTTGCTCCAAATGAGATTCTGTGCTCTCTTGGTCCACTCTAGTAGAGTCTCACATGTGGGCAATCTGATAGTTTCTTAAGAGTTTTGGCTGCTACTAATTAAGGGTGACAAAACACACTTAGGGGAAGAAGCATCCCTTTTATAACTTGTTCCTTTTTTATCCAAATGGGTCCAAAAAGGTAAAGAGTTACCTACAGATGCTACCGTGAGATGACTCCAAAAGAGTGTCAAAGACACTCTGTATTGTTATCCACTGACACCCTGCTATCATTCTCCTTGTTTCCAAATAGAAATCTCTCTTCACTTTGTGTGTGTATCTTTACAGATATATCTATAATCTCACCTTTTGCTGGAGACTTCCTCAGTGGTTACTGATGTCAATTTATTCCAATCAGAACTAAAGGATTAAAATGTACATGATCAAACACTGTGTGACTTCATAGACTCACTTTTCTCATTCAAATTAGCTACAATTTCTCTATAACTTACAAAATGGTTGAACCCTGTAAGTTCACATGTAATTTGGTTATTTGGAAAATATTTCATCTTTCCCTAGAATTGAGGCTTCATATGATGGTAATAAAATTCTTGGGCCTGTAAAAGAATCCTTAATGGATCAAGATTTAAAAACATTTCTTTACTACTAAACTTAACCCCAATGTGTAATTGCCTTTTGTGATTACATTTACTTCAAATTCAGCTATAGTTTGTAGGTAGGAATCCCTCTTATCCCATCTAATTTTCTGATTTCAATTCCCTCCACCACCTCCTTACTCTTCATGTTTCATGGATGTCTTTCCTTCTCCTCAGATAGGGTTAAGTAACTGTCTGCCTGAGGCAGGGGCTACCTCCAGTATGATGGTTGGTTTGGGTTTGGGATACCAGCCTCCCATTGTGGCAGAGCTCTGGAGGGTAAGGGACAGATCTCAAGTCTATTATCTCTTTTAGTTTCTGCTGAGGGCTCCTCTGCTCCCTGTCCACCGCTACTACCTTTGTGCTTCCAAATAGTGTTTTCTCCCTTGACCCACACTAGCAGAAAGTTATACACAGGTACTCTAATAGTTCCCTAAGGATTTTGACTAGTAATCCCTAAAGTTCACGAACACACAAATAGTAAGTGTTCTCTCTCTTTTGACCTGGTCCTTCTTGATCCAAAAAAGAAAAAAGTTATATATAGAAGCTGACAGGCTATCACGGACATTCTGTATTGTCACCAATGCTCCCAAATGGTTTTCCCACTCAGATGACAGAAAATCAACTCACCTATTGTTGATGTTCTGGCGAGAGGACTCTGAAAAGGCTACTAAAGCATTCTTATTTCTGTCAAAGAACAAAAAGAATATGCAAAAAATAAAGCCAGACAATGAGGAAGGAAATAATACCAGGAAATGATTCCTTTTTTCAAGAGGAAATCATTCCTCTTTCCTGACAGGAATTTCAGGCACAAAAAGTCACACATGACAAATTTGAAGGAATGTGACAGGAACTGAAGGGGTTACCACAGTGGCACCTGTAAGCAAGCCTCTTGGGGGAGGGGCTGTGTGTGCATGTGCATGTGTGTGTGTGCCTATGTGTATTTATTGGAAACAGAAGGAAGCAAGCAAGGGAGAAGCAGCAATCATGATTAAATGTTCTTCCTTCCTTCCTTCCCATTTTCTCTACCATTCTGGTCATCATTGAATAAATTTGGGAAGAGGGAGACACAGAGAGAAAGAGAGAGACACAAGAGTGTAGGGATGAGGTGGTGGATCCAGGTAAGTTGATGAGATGATACAAAGACAATGGAAGGAAAATGCCAGAACAATGAGAATTTCAATGGCAAGGGCTAATCCCTGGTTGCCATTTGGTAGGGCAGAAACAAGTAGCTAGATTAGGATCTGCCTAAATTACGTTTTCAAGATTTTATGAATTGGAAGTAGAGCACATGATCTGAATGATTTTTCGTCTTGCACATTTTTTTAAGTAGACTTTTTTAAAAAATAAGTTTAGGTTTACAGAAAAATTAAGCAGAAAGTACAGAGAGTTTCCATATACCCCCCTTCTCCCTCACAGCTTCTCCTATCACTAATATCTTGCATTCATCTGGTATATTTGTTATAACTGATGAATCAGTATTTACACATTATTGTTAACTAACATCCATAGTTGACATTGGTGTTCATTCTTCGTGTTGAACAAGTCTATTGGTTTTTCCAAATGCATAATGTCATGTATCCATCATAACAGCATCATACTGAATAACTGTACTGCCCTAAAAATCCCCTGTACTCTACATATTCATCCCTTTGCCCCCCCACTCCAATTCCTAGAAACCACTGATCTTTTCACTGTCTCTATAGTTTTACCTTTTCCACAGTGTCATATAGTTGGAATCATAAAGTATATCGCCTTAGCAGACTGCCTCCTTTCACTTAGTACTTATGCAAGGATTTAAGGTTCCTCTATTTCCTTTTGTGGCTTGATAGATTCTTTTACTTTTTTTAAATTGCTTGCTGAATAATTTTCCATTGTATATAGGCATTACAGGTTATCTATTCTTCTGTGATGTCTTGGTTGCTTCCGATTTTTGGCAATTATGAATAAAGCTGCTATCAAATTTGGGTGGAGGTTTTTGTGTAGGTATAACTTTTCAAGTCATTTCGGGGTTGAAACTCATTAGGAGCACAATTGCTGAATCATCTGATAAGACTATGTTTTGCTTTGTAAGAAATTGCCAAAATGTCTTCCAAAGTGGCTATACTATTTTGCATTTTCACCAACAGTGAATGAGAATTCCTGTTGCTCCTTATCCTTGACAGCATTTGGTGTTTTCAATATTCAGATCTTGACCATTCTAATAGGTGGATAGTAGTATCTTCTTGTTGTCTTAATTTGCAATTCCTGAGTGACATATGATGTTGAGCATCTTCTCATAAGCTTATTTGGCATTTGTATATCTTCTTTGGTGAGGTATCTGTTCAGATCTTTTGTCCATATTTTGAGTACTTTTGTTTTCTGATTGTTGATTTTTAAGAGTTCTTTGTATACCTTCAATAAAAGCCCTTTACCAGATACGTCTTTTGCAAATAATTTCTTCTAGTCTGTGGCTGACTTGTCTTCTCATTCTCTTGATAGTGTCTTTCACAGAGCAGAAGTTTTAAATTTTAATGAAATCCAAGTTGTCTGTATTTTCTTTCATGATTTTATTTTTGGTGTTATATATAAAATCATTGCTGTATCAAAGGCCATCTGTTTTCTTCCTGTGTTATCTTCTAGGAGTTTTATGGTTTTGCATTTTATATTTACGTCCGTGATCCATTTTGAGTTAAGTTTTGTTAAGTGTGTAAGGTCTGTGCCTAGATTTTTTTTTTTTCTTGCACATAGATGTCCAGTTCTTCCAGCAACATTTGTTGAAAAGACCATCCTTTCTCCACTGGATTGAGTGCCTTTGCTCCTTTATCAAAGACAAGATGTCTATATTTGTGTGGGCCTATTTCTGGGCTCTCTATTCTGTTCCTTTGATCTACTTGTATATTCTCTCACCCATACCACTCTACCTTGATTACTGTAGCTTTATAGAAAGACTTAAGTCAGGTATTGTCAGTCCTCTGACTTTGCTATTCTTCTTCAATATTGTGTTGGCTATTCTGGGTCTTTTGCCTTTTCACATAAACTTTAGAATTAGTTTGTCAATATTGAAAAAACGACTTTTCAGGATTTTGATTCAGATTGCACTCAACTACAAGTTGAAGGAATTGACATCTTAACAATATTGAGTCTTCCTATCCATGAACATGGAACATCTTCCCATCTATTTAGATCTTCTTTGATTTCATTAATCAGTTATGTAGTTTTCCTCATATAGATTTTATACATTATTTTGTTAGATTTGTACCTAAGTATTTCAATTTTTTGGTGCTAATGTAAATGGTGGTGTGCTTGTTTCAAATTCCAATTATTCATTGCTGGTATAAAGGAAAGCAATCAACTTTTGTATATTAACCTTGTTCTTGCAACTCTGCTATAATTTCTTATTATTCCAGAAGGTTCTTTGTAAATTATTTTCGATTTTCTACAGAGATAATCATGTCACATGTGAACAAAGACAGTTTTATTTCTTCTGTTCCAATCTGCATACTTTTGTTTCCTTCTTACTGCATTAGTTAGGACTTACAGTATGATGTTGAAAAGGAGTGGTGAAGGGGGATATCCTTGCCTTGTACCTGATCTTATCAAGTTTCTCACCATCAAGTATGATGGTACCTGTGGATTTTTTTTTAACTTTCTAATCCCTTTTTAAATTTTTTTATTTTTATTTTATTGAGGTCATAATAGTTTATAACATTGTGAAATTTCAGTTTTACATTTTTCTTTGTCAGTCACCATATATTTGTGACCCTTTGCCCTTTATGTCCATCCCCAAGTTCCTTCCCCTCTGGTAACCACTAATCTGTTTTCTTTGTCCATGTGTTTGTTTATCTTCCACATATGAGTGAAATCATACACTGTTCGTCTTTATCTGTCTGCCTTATTTTGCTTAACATAATACCCTCAAGGTCTATCCGCATTGTTGCAAATGGGATGATTTTGTCTTTTTTTATGGTCGAGTAGTTTTCCATTGTATATATATACACACACACACACACACACATATATATATACAATGTATATATACACATATATATATATATATATAATGTATATATACCACATCTTCTTTATCATCAGTCGACAGGCACTTGGGTTGCTTCCACATTTGGCTATTTTGAATAATGCTGCAATGAACATAGGGGTGCATAAGTCTCTTTGAATTGTTGATTTCAAGTTCTTTGGATAAATACCCAGTAGCAGGATAGCTGGGTCATATGGTATATATATTTTTAATCTTTTGAGAAATCTCCATACTGTTTTCCATAGTGGCTAGACCAGTTTGCATTCCTACCAGCAGTGTATGGGGGTTCCCTTTTCTGCACATTGTCTTCCATTTGTTATTTTTTGTCTTGTTAATTATAGCCATTCTTACAGGTGTAAGGTAATATCTCATTGTAGTTTTGATTTGTATTTCTCTAATGATTAGTGATGTTGAATATCTCTTTATGTGCCTGCTGGCCATCTGTATATCTTCTTTGGAAAAATGTCTGTTTATATCCTCTGCCCATTTTTTGATCAGGTTGTTTGTTTTTTTGTTGTTGACTTGTAGGCATTATTTATATATTTTGGAGTTAAACCCTTGTCGCATACATGATTTGTAAATATCTTCTCTCAGTTGGTGGGCTGCCCTTTCATTTTGTTCCTGGTTTCCTTTGTCTTGCAGAAGCTCTTTAGTCTGATGAAGTCCCATTTGGTTATTTTTTCTTTTGTTTCCCTTGCCCAAGTAGACTGGTATTCAAAAAGATCCTTCTAAGACTGATGTCAAAGAGTGCACTGCCTATGTTTTCTTCTAGGAGTTTTATGGTTTCACATCTTACCTTCAAGTCTTTAATCCATTTTGAGTTAATTTTTGTGTATGCTGTAAGATAAGGGTCTACTTTCATTCTTTTCATGTGGCTGTCCAGTTTCCCCAACACCATTTATTGAAGAGACTTTCCTTTCTCCATTGTATGTTCTTAGCTCCTCTGTCAAAGATTAGCTGTCCATAGATGTGCGGTTTTATTTCTGGGCTTTCAATTCTGCTCCACTGATCTGTGTGTCTGTTTTTGTACCAGTACCATGCTGTTTTGACTACTATAGCTTTGTAGTATGCTTTGAAGTCAGGGATTGTGATGCCTACAGCTTTGTTCTTTTTTCTCAGGGTTGCTTTAGCTATTCAGGGTCTTTTCTTGCTCATTATGAATTTTGGGACTCTTTGTTCTCTTTTCATGAAGAACATCATTGGGATTCTGATTTGGATTGCACTGAATCTGTAGATTGCGTTAGGTACTGTGGACATTTTAACTATGTTTATTTTTCTAATCCATATGCATGGAATCTCTTTCCACTTCTTTATGACATCATCAATTTCTTCCAATAATGTCTTACAGTTTTCCTTGGTTAAATTTATTCCTACATAATTTATTCTTTTTATTGTGGTTACAAATGGGATTGCATTCTGGAGTTCTCCTTCTGTTAGTTCATCATTAGAGTATAGAAATGCAACTGATTTTTGTAAGTTGATTTTGTACCCTGCAACTTTGCTGTAGTTGTTGATTATTTCTAACAGTTTTCTGATGGATTCTTTAGAGTTTTTGATATATAAAATCATATTATCTGCAAACAGCAGGTGTTTCACTTCCTCATTGGCAATTTGGATACATTTTATTTCTTTTTCTTGCTTAATTGCCCTGGCCAAAAACTCCAGTACTATGCTGAATAAGAGTGGTGAGAGTGGGCACCCTTGTCTTCTTCCTGTTCTCAGAGGGAGGGCTTTCAGTTTTTCCCCATTGAGTATAATGTTGGCTGTGGGTTTGTCATATATGGCCTTTATCATGTTGAAGCACTTTCCTTCTATACCCATTTTATTGAGAGTTTTTTATCATAATTGGATGTTGGATATTGTCAAATGCTTTCTCTATGTCTATTGAGATGATCATGTGATTTTTATTCCTCATTTTGTTAATGTGGTGCATCACATTGCTTGATTTGCAGATGTTGAACCCTCCCTGTGTCCCTGCTATAAATCCCACTTGATCATGGTGTATGATCCTTTTAATGTATTGCTGTATTTGGGCTGCCAATATTTTGTTGAGGATTTTTGCATCTATGGCCATCAGCGATATTGCCCTGTAATTTTCCTTCTTTGTGTTGTTCTTTTCTGGGTTTGAGATCAGGGTGATGTTGGCCTTACAAAATGTGTTAGGAAGTGTTCTATCTTCTTCAATTTTTTGGAATAGTTTGAGAGGGGTAGGTATTAAATCTTCTTTGAATGTTTGGTAGAATTCTCCAGAGAAGCCACCTGGTCCTAGACTTTTATTTTGGGGTCGGTTTTTGATTACTGTTTCAATCTCTTTACTTGTGATTGGTCTATTCAGATCATCTATTTCTTCTTGATTCAGTTTTGAGAGGTTGCATACGCCTAAGAATTTGTCCATTTCTTCTAGATTGTCCAATTTGTTGGCATATACTTTTTCATAGTATTTTCTTATAACCCTTTGTATTTCTGCGGTATCCGTTGTTAATTTCTCCTGTTTAATTTCTAATTTTATTCATTTGAGTCTTCTTTTTTTCTTAGTGAGTCTGGCTAAGGGTTTGTCAATTTTGTTTATCTTTTTAAAGAACCAGCTCTTAGTTTCATTGACCCTTTCTACAGTATTTTTTTTTAATTTCAATTTCATTTATTTCCACTCTACTTTTTATTATTTCCCTCATTCTGCTGACTTTGGGCTTTGTTTGTTCTTCTTTTTCTAATTCTGTTAGGTGTAGTTTAAGATTGCTTATTTGAGATTTTTCTTGTTTGTTAAGGTGGGCCTGTATTGCTATGAATTTCCCTCTGAGGACTGCTTTTGCTGTATCCCATATGAGTTGGTATTGGTGTATTTTCATTTTCATTTGTTGCTAGTTTTTTTGATTTCTCCTTTAATTTCTTCAATGATCCATTGGTTGTTCAGTAGTATGTTGTGTAGTCTCCACTTATTTGTCACTTTCCCAGCTTTTTTCTTGTAGTTGAATTCCAGTTTCATAGCACTATGGTCAGAAAAGATGCTTGACATGATTTCAGTCTTCTTAAATTTATTGAGGCTTGCCTTGTTTTCAAACATATGGTCTATTTTTGAGAATGTTCCATGTGCACTGGAGAAGAATGTGTATTTTGTTGGTTTTGGATGGAGTGTTCCGTATATACCTATTAAGTCCATCTGGTCTCGTTTTTCATTTAATTCCACTACTTCCTTGTTGACTTTCTCTCTGGATGATCTATCCACTGATGTAAGTGGAGTGTTAAGGTCCCCTACTATTATTGTGTTGCTGTTGATATCTCCTTTTAGGTTTGTTAATAGTTGCTTTATGCACTTCGGTGTTCCCATGTTAGGTGCATATATATTTACAAGAGTTATATCTTCTTGGTGGAGTGTCCCTTTTATCATTATATACTGCCCCTCTTTGTCTCTCATTGCCTTTTTTTATCTTAAAGTCTACTTTGTCTGATACAAGTATGGCAACATCTGCTTTCTTTTGTTTGCCATTAGCTTGGAGTATCATCCTCCATCCCTTCACTCTGAGCCTGTGTTTATCTTTAGAAGTGAGATGTGTTTCCTGGAGGCAGCATATTGTTGGGTCTTGGTTTTCAATCCATCCAGCCACTCTGTGTCTTTTGAGTGGACAATTCAATCCATTTACACTTAGAGCAATTATTGATATATGAAGTCTTAATGCTGCCATTTTATCACTTGTTTTCCAGTTGTTCTTTATTTTCCTTGTTTCTTCTCCCATTTATTCAGACCTGCAATTCAGTTTGGTGGTTCTCTAGGATCGTTTTCTCACTGTTTATCATTTCTGTCTCTGTTCTGATTTTTTGTTTAGTGGTTACTGTGAAGTTAGTATAAAAGATCTTGTAGTGAGACAGTCTATTTTCTGATAGCTCTTATTTCTTTAGTCTAAGCAAGCTCTATCCCTTTATTCTTCCCCATCCTTCTGGTCTAGAGTGTTAATATACCTCTTCATCCTATTTGGTGAGGTAGGTGTGTGCTTTTGCATAGTGTAGCTTCCACCTGCTGCCACTAGGGGTGGGCAGGAGCTGAGTATTCTGAGCCCATCTCAATCCTTGGCAGCTGTGCCTGTCCTTTAGATGCTATGCTGACAGGGCCTGTCTGCATTTGCTCACTGGCCACCTCTGCTTTATACATGTATACGCAGGCACTCTTGTGGGAGTCCCTTTCTCTGGCCCACTGTCTGAGCTGGAGTGACAGATAGGGGAAGGGTCACTTTCTTTTGTGTGCGCAATCGTGGGGTGCTCTCCTTCTGCACTCGCTGTCTCCCTTCCTGGGCTGCTCAGCTTAGTGAAGATGTCCTTGTTATTCCTTAGCCTCCTTGGTGTGGAGCTTTCCCATGGGCTGGGAGGACACTCCAAGGGCAAAGGCATTCCCATGGAGTTCTGTCCCCTCCCCCCTCTCTTTTCAGAGCTGCATGCAGTCCCACGCCCTAGATCATTTCTGTTTGGGGAGAGAGAGGCGATCCCCTTACCTCCTTCTGCTACCCCCCAGGGGGTCCAGCACTTCCAATTTCAGACGTATGGCTACATAGATCTCTCAGACATCTATTGTGTTGTATGAATTGAATGTCTTCTGTTGGTTTATGAGTGTCCTTTTCATGGTATCTTGGGGAGGGAGAGTCTAAGGGAAGAGCTCACTCCACCGTGATATGCTGTCAATCCTCCTAGCTGTAGGCCTTTTGTAGATGTTTTTTCATCAAGTTAAGGAAGTTCCTCCCTATTCCTAGTTTGCTGGGAGTTTTTATCACGAATGAGTGTTGGAGTTTGTCATATGCTTTTTCTGCATCAATTGATATGATGTAATTTTTCTCCTTTGACCTTTTGATATGATGGATTACATTAATTTTCAAATTTTGAGCCAGCCTTGCTTACTTGGGATAAATCTCACTTGATCTCAGTGCACAATTGTTTATATACATTGTAGGACTCAATTTTCTTGAGAGTTTTTACGTTTATGTTCATGAGAGATACAGGTCTGTAGTTCTCTTTTCTTGTAATTTCTTTGTCTGATTTTAGTATTAGGGTAATGCTAGCCTCATAGAATGAATAAGGAAGTGTTCCCTGTTCTTTTATTTTCTGCAACAGATTTTAGAGAACTGATATCACTTCTTCCTTACGTGTTTGGTGGAATTGACAAGTGAAATCATCTAGGCATATTATCTGTTTTGGAAGGTTTTCAATTATTGATTTAATTTCTTTAACAGACGTGGGTCTATTCAGACTATCTATTCCTCCTTGTGAGTTTTGGCAGTGTCTTTTAAAGAATTCCTCAATTTCATATAAGCTATAAAATTTGTGGGCTTATGGAGTTGTTCACATTATTCCTGTATTATCCCTTTAATGTCCATACGATCAATCATGATAATCCCTCTTTCATTTCTGATATTAGTAATTTGTAACTTCTCTCTTTTGTTCCTGGTTATCTCTCCAGAGAGATATTAATTTTATTGATATTTTCAAAGAAACAGCTTTTGGGTTTGTTGATTTTCTCTATTGTTTTCTTGCTTTCAATTTCATGGATTTCTGCTCTAATTTTTATTATTTCTTTTCTTCTATTTTTTTAAAGTTTATATTGCTCTTCTTTCTCTAGCTTCCTAAATTGGAAGCTTAGATTATTGATTTTTATAATATTATTAAATGTATTCTAACGTATGCATTAGAATCTAATGTATTCATCTCTTCTAATGTATGCATTCAATGCTATAAATTTTCCTCTAAGCACTGGTTTTGCTGCATCCCACAAGTTTTGATTGGTTGTTTTTTCATTTTCATTTAGTTCAAAATATTTTAAAATTTCTCTGAGACTTCTACTTTGACTAATGTGTTATTGAGAAGTGTGCTGTTTAATCTCCCAGAATTTTGTGATTTTCAAGCTATCTTTCTCTTACTGACTTCTAATTTAATTCCACTGTGGTCTGACAGCATACTTTGAATGATCCCTATTTCTTTAAATTTGTTAAGATGTGTGTTATGGACCAGTACGTGATCTATCTTGGTGAATCTTCCATGTGAGCTTGAGAAAAATGTGTATTCTGCTCTTGTTAAATGAAGTATTCTGTAAGTATCAATTAGATCCAATTGACTGAAGGTGATGTTCAGTACCACTATACCCTTACTGACTTTTTGCCTGCTGGATTTATCAAATACTGATAGAGGAGTGTTAAAATCTCCAACTATAATAGTGGCTTTGTCTATTTCTCTTTGTGGTTCTATCAGTTTTTGCCTCACATATTTTGATGTTCTGTTGTCAGGTGCATACACATTAGAACTGCTACGTCTTCCTAGAGAATTAACTCTGTTATCATCATTTAATGTCCCTCTTAATCCCCAATAATTTTGCTTGCTCTGAAGTCTGTTATGTCTGAAGTTAAAATAGCTATTCCCACTGTCTTTTAATTATGTTATCATGGCATATTTTTCTCCATTCTTTTACTTCTAATCTACCTTGGTCTTTACATTTAAAGTTGGTTTCTTACAGATAACATATAGTTGGGTCTTGTTTTGTTATCAAAGAAATTAGTCTCTGTCTTTTAATTGGTATGTTTAGCCCAGTCATACTTCAAGTTTTAGACTATTGATATAGTTGGATTAGTAGAATTATTTTTGCTTTTCTCAAGTTCATTTTTAAAAAGATATTTGGGGGCCAGCCAGATGGTGCAGTGGTTAAGTTCACACATTCCACTTCAGTAGCCCGGGGTTTGCCAGTTTGGACCCTGGGTGAGGACCTATGCACTGCTTGTCAAGCCATGCTGTGGCAGGCATCCCACATGTAAACTAGAGGAAGATGGGAACGGATGTTAGCTTAGGGCCAGTCTTCCTCAGCAAAAAAGAGGAGGATTGGTGGCAGGTGTTACCACAGGGCTAAACTTCCTCAAAATAAAAAAAAGATATTTGGCTATATCACTGAAAATCAAGACTCTCCTTCACCCAAACCACTGAATTAGGTAATTTAATCACTCTATAATTTAATTTCCTCATCTATGAAATGAAACACATTCAAAATGCACTTTCCATCTGTCAACTTCATAAAATCATGATGAATATTCACCATTTCACAAATATTATTTGCTTTTAGACAACCTGCCCTCTTCACTGGGGTTATGCAAAAACATCAGTATGTGACAACAATATAACCTGAGTATTCTCTCTCTTTTTTTTTTTGCAGAGGACAATTTGCCCTGAGCTAACATCCATTGCCAATCTCCCTCTTTTTGTCTTTACTTTTTAAAAAAAAATTTTCAAGTTATTTTTTAAATTTTTTTTCATTTTTTTTAATTGCAGTATCATTGGTTTATAACAACATATAAACTTCAGGTGTACATCATAATATATTTTGAATTCTCTGTAGATGACATCATGTTCACCACCCAAAGACTAATTATAATCCATCACCACACACACGTGCTTGATCACCCCTTTCACCCTCCTCCTTCCCTTTTCCCCTCTGCTAATCACCAATCCCATCTCTGTTGCTATGTGTTTGTTTGTCGTTTTTCTCTTCTACCTATGAGTGAGATCATATGGTATTTGACTTTCTCCCTCTGATTTATTTCACTTAGCATCATACCCTCAAGGTCCATCCATGTTGTCACAAATGGCCAGATTTCATCATTTCTTATGGTTGAGTAGTATTTCATTGTGTATATATACCACGTATTCTTTATCCATTCATCCCTTGATGGGCACTTAGGTTGCTTCCAAGTCTTCGTTATTGTGAATGATGCTATGATGAACATAGGGTGCATGTATCTTTATGCATTTCTGTTTTCAAGTTCTTTGGATAAATACCCGGCAGTAGAATAGCTAGATCATCTGGTAGATCTATTCTTAATTTTCTGAGAAAACTCCATATTGTTTTCCATAATGGCTGGACCACTATGCACTCCCACTAGCAGTGTATGGGGGTTCCCTTCTCTCCACATCCTCTCCAGCACTTATTGTTTCCTGTCTTGTTAATTATAGCTATTCTGACCAGAGTGAGGCGATATCACACTGTAGTTTTGATTTGCATTTCCCTGATAGTTAATGATGTCGAACATCTTTTCATGTGCCTGTTGGCCATCTGGATATCTTCTTTGGAGAAATCTCTGTTCAGATCTTTTGCCCATTTTTAAATTGGGTTCTTAGTTTTTGTTGTTGAGATGTATGAGTTCTTTGTACATTTTGGATATTAACCCCTTAATATCTGATATATGGTTTGCAAATATCTTCTCTCAATTGTTAGGTTGCCTTTTCATTTTGTTGATGCTTTCCTTTGCTGTGCAGAAGCTTTTTGGTTTGAGGTAGTCCCATTTGTTTATTTTTTCTATTGTTTCCTTTGCCCAGTCAAACATGGTATTTGAAAAAAGCTGCTAAGACTGATGTCAAAGAGCACACTCCCTGTGTTTTCTTCGAGAAGTTTAATGGTTTCAGATCTTACATTCAAGTCCTTAATCCATTTTGAGATGATTTTTGTGCATGGTGTAAAGTAATGGTCTCCTTTCATTCTTTTGCTTGTGGCTGTCCAGTTTTCCCAACACCATTTATTGAAGAGACTTTCCTTTCTCCATTGTATGTTCTTGGCTCCCTTGTCAAAAATTAGTTGTCCATAGATGTGTGGGTTTATTTCTAGGCTCTTGATTCTATTCCTTTGATCTGTGTGTCTGTTTTTGTGCCATTACCATGCTGTTGTGGTTACTATAGCTTTGTAGCATGTTTTGAGATCACGGAGTGTGAGATCTCCAGCTTTGTTCTTTTTTCCTCAGGATTCCTTTGGATATTCAGAGCCTTTTGTTGTTCCATATAAATTTTAGGATTCCTTCTTCTATTTCTGTGAAAAATGTTGTTGGAACTTTGATAGAGATTGCATTGAATCTGTAGATTGCTTTAGGAACTATGGACATTTTAACTATGTTAATTCTTCCAATCCAAGAGCACAGAACCTCTTTCCATTTCTTTGTGTCTTCTTCAATTTCTTTCAACAATGTTTTCAGTTTTCTGTGTACAGATCTTTCACCTCCTTGGTTAAGTTTATTCCTAGGTATTTTAATCTTTTTGTTGCAATTGTAAATGGGATTGTATTCTTAATTTTTCTTTCTGCTACTTCACTGCTAGTGTATAGAAACACAACTGATTTTTGTGTTTTGATTTTGTATCCTGCAATTTGACTATATTCACTTACTATTTCTAAAAGTTTTTTAGTGGATTCTTTAGGGTTTTCTATATATAAAATTATGTCATCCACAAATAGGGACAGTTTCACTTCTTCCTTTCCAATTTGGATCCCTTTTCTTTCTTTTTCTTGCCTGATTGCTCTGGCTAAGACTTCTAATACTATTCTAAGTAAGAGTGGTGAAACTAGGCATCCTTGTCTCGTTCCTGTTCTTAGAGGGATAGCTTTCAGTTGTTCTCCATTGGGAATGACATTAGCTGTGGGTTTGTCATATACAGCCTTTATTATGTTCAGGTATTTTCCTTCTATGCCCATTTTATTTAGAGTTTTTATCATAAATGCATGCTGTATCTTTTCAACTGCTTTCTCTGCAGCTATTGAGATGATCATGTGACTTTTATTCCTCTTTTTGTTAATGTGGTGTTATCACATTGATTGATTTGTGGATGTTGAACCATCCCTGCGTCCCTGGAGTGAATCTCACTTAATCATGGTGTATGATCTTTTTAATGTATTGTTGTATTCAATTTGCTAGTATTTTGTTGAGGATTTTTGCATCGATGTTCATCAACGATATTGGCATGTAATTTTCTTTTTTTGTGTTGTCCTTGTCTGGCTTTGGAATCAGGGTAATGTTGACTTTGTAGAAGGAGTTAGGAAGCTTGCCCTCCTCTTCAATTTTTTGGAAGAGTTTGAGAAGGATAGGTATTAAGTCTTCTTTGAATGTTTGGTAGAATTCACCAGGGAAGCCATTTGATCCTGGACTTTTGTTTTGGGGGAGGTTTTCGATTACTATTTCAATCTCCTTACTGGTGACTAGTCTATTCAAATTCTCTATTTCTTCTTGATCCAGTTTTGGAAGGTTGTATGATTCTAAGAATTTATCCATTTCTTCTAGATTATCCAATTTGTTGGCATATAGCTTTTCATAGTATTCTCTTATTACTTTTGTATTTCTATGATGTCCATTGTAATTTCTCCTTTTTCATTTCTGATTTTATTTATTTGAGCCTTCTCTCTTTTGTTCTTGGTGAGTCTAGCTAAAGCTTTCTCAATTTTGTTTATCTTTTCAAAGAACCAGCTCTTGGTTTCATTAATTTTTTCTATTGTTTTTTACTCTCTATTTTATTTATTTCTTCTCTGATTGTTCTTATTTCCTTCCTTCTGCTGATTTTGGGCTTTGTTTCTTCTTCTTCTTCCAGTTCCTTTAGGTGCACTGTTAGATTGTTTGTTTGGAATTTTTCTTGTTTGTTAAGGTAGGCCTGAATTGCCATAAACTTCCCTCTTAGAACCACTTTTGCTCTATCCCATAAATTTTGGCATGTCATATTTTCTTTTTCATTTGTCTCCAGGTATTTTTTTAATTTCTCCTTTGATTTCTCCATTGACCCACTTGTTGTTCAGCAGCATTTTGTTTAATCTCCACATATTTGTGGCTTTTCTGATTTTCTTCCTGTAATTGATTTCTAGTTTCATTATCTTTGTGGTCAGGAAAGATGTTTGGTATTATTCTAATCTTCTTAAGTTAGTGAGACTTGTTTTTGGCCTAATATGTGATTGAGCCTGGAGAATGGTCCAGGAGCATTTGAAAAGAATGTGTATTCTGTGGTTTTGGGATGGAATGTTCTATATATATCCACTAAGTCCATCGGGTCTAATGTGTTGTTTAAGGCCAATGTTTCCTTATTGATCTTCTTTTTAGATACCTATCCATTGGTGTAAGTGGAGTGTTAAAGTCTCCTACTATTATTGTGTTACTATTTCTCCTTTTTTGTCTGTTAATAATTGCTTTACATATTTAGATGCTCCTATGTTGGGTACATAGATATTTACAAGTGTTATATCCTCTTCATAGATTGTTCCCTTTATCATTATGTAGTGCCCTTTGTCTCTTGTTACAGTTTTTGTTTTAAAGTCTATTTTGTCTGATATGAGTATTGCTACCCCAGCTTTCTTTTCATTGCCATTTGCATGGAGTATCTTTTTACATCCTTTCACTTTCAATTTGTGGGTGTCTTTAGGTCTGAAGCTTGTCTCTTGTATGCAGTATATATATGGGTCTTGTTTTCTTTGTCCAATCAGCCAGCCTATGCCTTTTGGTTGGAGCATTTGGTCCATCGACACTTAAAGTAGCTATTGAAAAATATGTCTTTGTTGCCATTTTGTTACTTTTTTCTGGGTGTTTTAGTAGTTCTTCTCTGTGCCTTTCTTCTTCTCTTTTTCTCTTCCCTTGTGGTTTGATGGCTTTCTTTAGTAATATGTTTGACTCCCTTTCTCCTACTTACTCATATATTTATTACAGGTTTCTGGTTTGTGATTACCATGAAGTTCATGTATAGTAATCTACGTATACAGCAATCTATATTGAGTTGATAGTCTCTTTAATTTGACCTCTTTCTAACAGCTCTACTCTTTTACTCCCCTCCTCCCACATTTAATTTTTTGATATCATATCTAACCTCTTATTTTGTGTGAGTGTATCCATTCCCTCTTATCATTGAAATAGGTAATTTTAGTACTTTTGTCTTTTGACCTTCATATTATCTTAATAGGTGGTTGATCTGCTACCATTACTGTATTTTTGCCTTTAGTAGTGATTTTATTGTGGTTTCTTTTTTTTGGGTAATTTTCTTATTCTTATATGTGATCTTCTCTTTCCCACTTAAATAAGTACCTTCAGCAGTTCTTGTAGAACTGGTTTCTTGGTGATAAACTCCTGGTTTCTTGGTGATAAACTCCTTTAATTTGTGCTTGTCTGGGAAACTCTTTCTCTCTCCTTCCATTCTGAATGATAACCTTGTCAGGTAGAGTATTCTTGGCTGTAGGTTTTTTCCTTTCAGCACTTTAAATGTATTGTGCCACTCTCTTCTAGCCTTTAGGGTTTCAGCTGAGAAGTCAGCTGATAGCCTTATGGGCTTTCCTTTGCATGTCAGTCATTGCCTTTCTCTTGCAGCTTTTAGGACTCTCTCTTTATCTTTAATTTTGGACATTTTAATTATAATGTGACTTGGTGAGGGCCTCTTTGGGTTTATCTTGTTTGGTGCTCTTCGTGCTTCATGTACTTGGATGTCTGTTGCCTTCCTTAGGTTAGGAAAGTTTTCAGTTATAAAATAAATTCTTCAAGTAAATTCTCTACCCCTTTGTCTCTCTCTTCCTCTTCTGGGACACATATAATATGAATGTTAGTGCACTTGATCTTGTCCCAGAGTTCTCTTAGACTGTTCTCGTTCTTTTTCACTTTTTCTTTTATCTGTTCAGCTTGGGCGATTTCCTCTAGTTTTTTGTCCAGCTCACTGATCCCTTTTTCTGTATCATCTACTCTACTATTGAGACCCTCTAGTGAATTTTTCATTTCCAGTATTGTATTCTTCATTTCTGATTGGTTCTTTTTTATATTTTCCAATTCTTTGTTGACGATCTCACTGTGTTCATCGAGTCTTCTCCCAAGATCAGTGAGCATCCTTACGAATTTTTGGTTGAACTCTTTGTCAAGTAGATTGCTTACTTCTGTTTCATTTCACTCTTTTTCTGGAGTTTTGTCCTGTTCCCTTGCTTGGAATGTATTCCTTTACCTCCTCATTTTGCCTCTTTGTGCTTATATCTATGCATTAGGTGAGTGAGCTATGTCTCCTGATGTTGGAGAAGTGGCCTATGTAAAAGATACCTTCTGGGGCTTAGCAGTGTGCTTCTCTCTCATCACTAGTCCAAATGTTCCAAGAGTGACCCCTGTGTAGGCTACTTGTGTCCTGCTACAGCAGGGCTGCTCTTGCTGCAGGTACCCAGAGAATCTAGGCTTCCCCCCCCAACCCGGCTGTCTATTTGTAAATTGGGTTTGAGGAGCCCCAGCACAGCTGGCAGCAAGGTCTAATAGTACACTCCTGTTGCAGTTTTTCTGTTAAGTGAGTAGGCGTCCAGTGTGGCTGGTTGCTAGGCTCGGGAGCTTACAATTGCTGTAGGCCTCAGGCCTACAAGGCTGTGGTCAGCTCTCTCAGGATTGCAGCTGAGTGGGGATGGCCCCTGGCATGGGTGCTCCCAACTGTTTCAGGCTTTGGAAGGTAGGGCACATCCCCTATAAGGCTGTTTGACAAGCACAGGTCTTCTGCCACTTATAACCCCACCACACATACAGGTCCACACACACTGTCCACACAGTCCTGGCACATGCACACCTCCTGACCCCTTGAAGCAGACCCAGTCACCCCACTGCAGAGACCACCCCCTCACATTCTCCACCCACACCCTGAACACTCCACCTGCTCCTCATGCAGGCCCTGCCCCCAGAGGAGGACATACTTGCTTGCTTGCAGAAGATCAAGGCACCCAGTCGATGCAGCCAACAGGTAGCCTGAGGGCTTGCTCTTGCGTGGGACCAGTCCCTAGGGCAGGCTGCCTGCCCTGGCTGAGCAGGATTAAATCACACTCTAGTGGGTGTGGCAGACCTCTGGGCTAACAGGCCAGGGGAAGAACCCCAATTGTCTCTGTGTCAGCACACTTGTACTTGTTCACAACAATGGCTGCTGCCAATGCCTCGGTCTCTGTAGAGGCCTCATCTCTCACCAAGTTGCACCCAGAACTTACCAGCTGAGTCTCTTTTCATCAAAGGCCTGTGTACCTTTCTTTCTGGTGATTTTAGGTAGCTTTCTGACACAGGTGGATTTGTGCATGGGCCCTTTAAGAGTTAGGTTTTTCCACTTATGTCCAATAGCTTTTCTAGGGGTATTCCCTGTTGTAGTTACTAGTCAGTGAAGGCAGATATTATGACACTTGTCTCATTTGTGCTGAGTCCTAAAGGTGCTTATAGCGGTAATGGACCCCTGCTCAGGTTCACACTCCTCCAGAGAAGGCTGTGTACCTTAGGGTTGCTCCCAGTCAGCTGGCTGTGAAGCTCTGTGGCTTGGGAAAGTGGCTTTTTTCTCTCCAGAAAGGAATTTCTGCCTCTTTCACTTCAGTCAGGACAGTCCCTTGTTGTGGGGGTTCTTTTTATCCAGTTTTCAGTTGTCTCTCAGGGGTAATTTTCCAAGAATAGTTATAACTTGGTTTTGTTCATGGGAGGAGGTGAGTTCACGGTCTGCCTAAACTACCATATAGAAGAGATCCTTTCTTTCTTTTCTTATGTGAGCCACCACCATAGCATGGCCACGAACGGACAAGTAGTGTAGGTCTGTGCCTGGGATCTGAACCCTGGCTGCCAAAGTGGAGTGCACTGGAACTACAAGATCCATATTTTTAATTTCAAATACATCACCACCCCTAATATTAAACTTACTTAGAAAAACACACCTTAGGTCCTAGGTTTCAACAAAGGTGACTATATAATACAGCACCCAAGAGAGGACGCTTCTGAGAGTGAAAAGGACACACTATTAATAATTATTCTGAGATAACAGCCACAGACTGAGATGGTCCCAAGCAAAACGTTAGCCCTTCTCTAATACAAGATGCCAGACAGAGTAGCCAACAGCCACAAGGAATGAAAGCTCACAAGTCAAAACAATTACATACCTGAGGAGTACAACGACTGAAAAAGAAATACAACAAATTGAGCAACATATACCATTTGAAGTAGAACTACTGGAACATACTGGAACATAAGCATGACAAATACACTTAAAGATACAAGGGAAGATGTTAGTAACACGAAATGACAATGAGAAACCATAAGGAAAACCTCATGAGGAAACAGGTGTAAAAGTACGACTGTTAAAGACTTAAGTCATGGGATAAATAGCAGTGTGGATACATGAGAACAGCAAATTATTTAGACATGGAAAATGACATTGAGAAACTCTCCCAGAAAACAGAATAAAACAATAAAGTGAGAGAATATTTAAAAGAACAGCAGTGTGATATGGTGGGTAAAAAAAGACATCTAACATCTGAAATAAATGAAATCCAAGACATCTAAGATGAAAAAAAAGAAAACAGAGAAGAGGAAATATTCAAAAACTAATGAAGATAAATTTCACAAAGTTAAAGAAGGAAGTAAAAAATTATCTGTAAAGGATCCATGGAAATGAAGAGAAAATTCTAAAAGCTTCCAAAAAGAGCAAAGAAAATAAGAACAGACTGACACGATCTCTCTCTAGAGCAAACAGAACACATCTTGTTTGAGAGCACACAAGTGACATTTATGAAAACAGACAACATATTTGGACATAAACAAAGCATTAATAACGTGCACGGGAGCAATATCATATAGATTTTCTCTGACCGTATCGCAACTGCAATAGCTTTTTAAAAGTCAACATAATATCAAAGAAGAAAAAAGTTGAAGGACTGACATGAGCCAATGTCAAAATTCACTATAAAGCTACAGCAATCAAGCCAGTGTGGTACTGGTGAAAGAACAGACAAATGGACCAAAGGAGCAGAACAGAGAGCCTAGAAATAGATGCCCGTTAACATACTCTACCGTTCTTTGACAAAGGAGCACAGACCATATGATGGAGCAAAGACAGTCTTATCAACGAATGGTGCTGGAAGAACTGGACATCCACGTGCGAGACAATGAACGTGCACATGGACCTTTACACCTTTACAAAACGGAAATCAAAATGCATTATAGACCCACATGTAAAAAGCAAAACTCTAGAATTCCTAGAAGACAATAACACGGAAGAAAACCGAGATGACCTCTTTATAAACATGACTTTCTAGATGTGACAGCAAAATCAAGATCCTGAAAGGAATAACTGATAAGCTGGACTTCATTAACATTTTAAACTGCTGCTCCACAAGACACAATGTCAAGAGGATAAAAACACAAGCCACAGACTGGGAGAAAATATTTGCAAAAGGCACAGTTGATAAAGGAATAACAAATATACAAATACGCAAAGAAATCTTAAAACTAGACAACAAGAACACACACAACCAGATTAAAAAATGGGGCAAACAACTTAACAGACATCTGGCCAAAGAAGACATAAAAATGGCAACTAAGAGTACGAGACGATGCTCCACATCATATGGCTCCAGGGAAATGCAAATTGAACAACAATGAGATACCACTACACACCTCTTAGAATAGTCAAAATATGGAACACTAACAACAGCAATTGCTGACAAGCATGTGGAGCAATGGAGACACTCATTCAGTATTGGTGGCAAGGCAAAACGGAACAGCCACTCTGGAAGGCAGTTTAGGGTTTTCTTACAAAACTAAGCATAACCCTTAACGTACGATCCAGCTTAACATACGCTCCTTGGTATTTACCCCAAGGAGTTCAAAACTTACACGCAGATGAAAACCTGCACACAAATGTTGATAGCAGCTTTATTCGTTATCGCCAAAAAGCGGAAGCAACCAAGATGTCCTGCACCAGATGAACGGATAAACAAACCGCGGTACATCTAGTCAACGGCATATTATTCAGCGCTAAAAAGCAACGAGCTATCGAGCTGTGAAAAGAAACCTTACACGCATGTTACTTTGTGAAAGAAGCCAATCTGAAAAGGTTGCATACTGTATGAGGCCAACTATATGACATTCTGGACGTGGCAAAATTGGGGCGACAGGAAAAGATCGGTGGTTGCCAGGAGTTGGCGGGGAGAAGGATGAATAGGCGGAGCACAAAGGATTTTTAGGGCAGTGAAAATACTCCATCGTTATGAAACTCTAATGACAGATTCATGTCATTCTACTTTTATCCAAACCCATAGAATGTATGACACCAAGAGTGAGTCGCAATGTAAACCATAAATCAGATAATATTCTATTATGGCTTTCATTTTCCAATTCTGGTCATCGTATTATGGTTACGGAAGTGAAAATTTTCTGATTTTGATCACTGTGCTGTGGTTAGGTGTCCCTGAAGGTAGAAAAATAAAACTGGAATATTCAGGAGTAAAGGGTATGTGGTCTGCATTTTCTCTCTAATGATTCAGGAATAGAGCCTAAGTGTGTAGGAAGGTGTGTGTCACGTGTGTGTCTATCAAACATCTTCTGCCTCAACTCACATAAAAATCAGGTCTAGATACAGATGTATTGAGAGAGAGAGCTCTTTCTATGTGTATATCTATATCTAAACGTATTTTCTTTCTCTCTCTCTCTTTCTATATATATCTATAGATAGATAGATAGATAGATAGATAGATTTATGTCTATATACCTACATATCCATATGATGGGAATAACAAAGGAAATGTGACAAAATGTTAACAATTGGAAATGTAAGTAAAGGGTATACTGGAGCTTTTGGAACCATTTGCGAGAAATTCCTGTATGTGTTGGAATATTGTTCAGTCTTAAAAAGAAATGAAATTCTGACACATGCTGCAACATGGATTGACTTTGAGGGCATTGTGCTAAATGAAATAACTAGTCACAAGAAGACAAATTTTGCATGATTCCACTGACATGACATACCTAGAGTAGTCAAACTCACAGAGACAGAAGGTAGAATGGTGGTTGCCAAGAGCTTGGGAAAGGGGCAACGGGGAGAGTAGTTTAATGTGTACAGAGTTTCAGTTTTGCAAGACGAGAAGAGTTCTGCAGGTTGGCTGCACAACAATATGAAGGTACCTAACGCTACAGAATGGCACACTTAAAAATGCTGAAGATGATCAATTTTAGGTTACATGCATTTACCACAATTTAGAAATCTGCATAAGTTTCGAATTCTTACAATGGAAAAAGTGTTTCAAAAATAGCTCTCCTGGTGCTTGTTCTGGTGAAAATGAGATTGGGGAAAAAAGGAGATAGTACAAAAAAGCTGACGTTGAAAAACCAAACATTTTCTGTCTCAACTCATCCTACATCCAACCTATTCTACCAAGGAAACTTGAAAGTGCATTTAGAACAATGCCCCTTATTGAGTCTATTTCTTGATTTGCTCTGTCAACCTCCTGACTAAAGACTCAAAGGGCTATCTTCACTGTGTCTCTCCACACTCTGTCTGGAGTCGGCTCCCTGTTTTGTGGTCAGCTCTCACTCTTCTCAGCATTCACGTGGGAGAGGGAATATCGAGCTGCACAGACTCTCCAGCCCTTACAAGCCCATATAGCGGCAGAGACAACATACCCTCTCCACATCCCAGACATCACCCCAAAAGATGTCCACATACCTGGGAATGCACAGTCTAGGAGTGCGTCTCTAGAAAAGCCTACGTCTCTAGAAAGCTACAGTTGGTACGTCTACGGTTCACGATTGGAGTTTGTATTGTTTGTAGAGCCTCAAGCATGACCCCTCATTGCCTTGCCAGTGCTACTAGGATTGAGCCAAAACCATTCAGCAGAGCCTACAATGCCCTTCAAAATCTGGCCCTGCCAGCCCCCATCCTTGTGGCGCACCTCTCTCTCCCTCAATCCTGTTCTCCAGTCCTGACCTCCTTTTATTTCCTCCCAAGAGCCATATGCCTTCCAACACTGCTCAATGACGTCAGAAAAAGAAGTGAGAGGTATAAGGACTGGACAGGAAAAATGAAAATTATCGCTGTTTTCAGATGACATGACTAAGTACACGGAAAATTTTTGTTCCATCTAATAAGCACTCAAATGGTATTTATTACGTGCCAGACATCGTCCTAAGTGTTTAACACTTATTTGGTCCTCATAACAAATCATCACGGAGCCTGGAGAGTTGTTCTATGTTAACGTAAACACCAAGAAATGCAACAACATGTCATTTGAGATTTCCTACATGGGACAGTGATGTGACCAACTTATTTGAACAAGAATTCTGTGAATCTAAGAATATGATAAACATGACTTAGCTCAGTGGATCCGAAATTTTAGAAAAGATCTTGGAATCATGGTCCAGAATATTCCGCATTCCCATGGATAATGCCGCGTCTGCATTTCACTCACTCTCTCTCTCTCTCTCTCTCTCTCTCTCTGAGTATATACGTCACCTTTTGTTGGTGGTTCCATCACAGATTACTTCTGTCACTTCATCGGGGTCATTTCTAAAGAATTAAAAGCATATATGATCAGACTCCTAGTGACTTCATAGAGTTACACTCTTGTTTGCAATTAGTTACAAGTAGTCTTCAAGTGGTAAACTGGTTGAACCCTAAAAAAGTATGTGGATGTTAGTTATTCGGAAACTAGTATTTTAATCTTCCCTAGAAATAGGGCTTTCTATAGTTGTAACGAAGATCTTCGGCCGGTCAAAAAGCCTAATGAATGAAGATATTGAAATACAATTCTTCACTACTGAACCTTACTCTCACGTGTAATTGCATCGAGGTTGAATTTAGCTCAAAATTCAACTCCAGGTTGTAGGTACACATTTCCCCAGCTCCTCCTAACTTCCTGATCCTCAACACCCTCCACCACATCCTGACCCTTCATGTATCATGTATGTCTTTTCTGTTCCTCATACAGGGTTCAGATGACTGCAGGTCTGAGGCACGGGCTCCCTCCAATATGACGGTGGCTTGGCATTCGGGACACCAGCTTTAGATGGTGGCAGAGCTCTGGAGGCTGAGGAAAGGAGCCGAGGTCTGTTTAGCTCCATTCTCTTCTGCTGAGAGCTCCACTGCTCCCTCTCCACTGCTACCGTCTCCTTGCTCCAAATAGGATTCTCTCCTCTCCTGGCCCACTCTAGCAGAGTCTTACACACAGGCATTCTGAGAGTTTCCTCAAAGCTTTGGCTACTACTTTCTAAGGCTCACAAACAAACCGAGAGTAAGAAGTCTCCCTCTTACGACTCCTCCTTCCTTTTGCCACCTAGGCCCAACAGGAAAGAAAGTTACCTACAGAAGCTTATAGTCTCTTATGGAAACCTGTTGTTGCCATCGATGCCCCCCATACCTTTCACCACTCAGATCACTCATGTCAACTCACCCCATCTTGTCACTGTTGCCAGACGACATTCGGGAAGAATCCATAACCCTGCCATAGAGTAAAAAACATGTACAAAAAATAGAGTCAGACATTTTGGAAGATAATCAGGTTCTTTTTCCCAACAGAATTGCAGCACACAAAAAGTAAAGTCACGAGGAAACACGACAGAAACAAAAGCATCCGTTTCAGGGTCCAGCACTGGAACCTCTGACACAGTCTCCGGGTTCTGTGTGTGCGTGTGTGCGTGTCTGTGTGTCCCTGTGTGTATCCACTGGAAAGAGAATGAAGGGAACAAGGGAGACATAGCATTCATGATTAAACCTCCTTCCTTCTTCACCATTTTGTTTCTCCTTCATGCACTCTGGAATCAATTTGGGAAACGTGAGAGGGATCTGAGTGTGTCGGGATGGGGAGGTGCATCCAAGTAAGAGCTAACACAGAGATATAGATAGAAAGAGAATACACAAGAACAATGAACATACAGTGTCAGGGCCCAGTCCCTGGTTGTTATTTGGTAGGAAAGAAACAAGTAGGAAGGTCAAGGATGACCAAATGATGATTAAAAGATTTTCTGACCTGCGTGAAGACCATGCGTTTACAATGATTCTTTTTCTTTTTCTTTTTCTTTTTCTCTACAGTCCTTTCAGAAAACGTTATCTGGTTATATTAGCCAAAATCAAGACTTTTCACCTCAAAACTGGCTTGGGTAATCTTTTCTCTATTTATCTTTTTCTTCATCTACAAAATAAGACACTTGCAAAATGCACTTTGAGTCTGTCACCTTCACAGTATCATGCTAATATTCAGCATTGCACAAATATTATTGATTTTTGGACAGCCTGCACTCTTCACCAAATTCTTTCAAATTTCATTAATTCTGTATCTGGCAACAATATACATTAGTATATATATCTTAAAGTTCAAATACACTTAAAGGTTCTCATCAAAGTAACACACCCTGATAATTTCCAGAGAAATCATGGGTTCCTATCAAGACGCCAAATGGTACGGCATGTTGCATCCTCCTCCCAAAACTTCAGAAGTCCTAAGGAACTATGCATTCCCAGAAATAACAAGAGTGACAACCCTGGGAAATGACAGAGGCCTGAAGGCTGTCTCTTAATGGGTGGGTAGCCTGGGATTAGGGGCAGTGGGTGGCAGCCTTGAGGGGCTCAGTGTGAGGGAAAATTTTAAGGACCGTTCTTGCCTCTCCCCTGAGTTGCTTGGAAGCGATCACTTTCCTTTCTCAGCAGAAACAAGTAGCAACCACCCAGATGTAGCTAGGATAAAATTAGAGTAGCATTAGGTTAGCTGATGAAAGCAGGGAAGGGCTGAACAATCCTTGATCCTTCACTCCTCCACCTCCTCCGTCTCCCAAGCCCCAGGTGACAACCTCAAATGCCTCCTCAAATGCCGCTTTCCCCAAGAGCTCAAAGGTGACATATCCTGACCACAGGAGTTGAGTGGTCACAGTGTTTCACGGTTTCTGAGACTGTCTGCGCCTGGGGCCATCACCTCCCCTCATATTAAACTTACTTAGAAAAACACACCTTAGGTCCTAGGTTTCAACAAAGGTGACTATATAATACAGCACCCAAGAGAGGACACTTCTGAGAGTGAAAAGGACACACTATTAATAATTATTCTGAGATAACAGCCACAGACTGAGATGGTCCCAAGCAAAACGTTAGCCCTTCTCTAATACAAGATGCCAGACAGAGTAGCCAACAGCCACAAGGAATGAAAGCTCACAAGTCAAAACAATTACATACCTGAGGAGTACAACGACTGAAAAAGAAATACAACAAATTGAGCAACATATACCATTTGAAGTAGAACTACTGGAACATACTGGAACATAAGCATGACAAATACACTTAAAGATACAAGGGAAGATGTTAGTAACACGAAATGACAATGAGAAACCATAAGGAAAACCTCATGAGGAAACAGGTGTAAAAGTACGACTGTTAAAGACTTAAGTCATGGGATAAATAGCAGTGTGGATACATGAGAACAGCAAATTATTTAGACATGGAAAATGACATTGAGAAACTCTCCCAGAAAACAGAATAAAACAATAAAGTGAGAGAATATTTAAAAGAACAGCAGTGTGATATGGTGGGTAAAAAAAGACATCTAACATCTGAAATAAATGAAATCCAAGACATCTAAGATGAAAAAAAAGAAAACAGAGAAGAGGAAATATTCAAAAACTAATGAAGATAAATTTCACAAAGTTAAAGAAGGAAGTAAAAAATTATCTGTAAAGGATCCATGGAAATGAAGAGAAAATTCTAAAAGCTTCCAAAAAGAGCAAAGAAAATAAGAACAGACTGACACGATCTCTCTCTAGAGCAAACAGAACACATCTTGTTTGAGAGCACACAAGTGACATTTATGAAAACAGACAACATATTTGGACATAAACAAAGCATTAATAACGTGCACGGGAGCAATATCATATAGATTTTCTCTGACCGTATCGCAACTGCAATAGCTTTTTAAAAGTCAACATAATATCAAAGAAGAAAAAAGTTGAAGGACTGACATGAGCCAATGTCAAAATTCACTATAAAGCTACAGCAATCAAGCCAGTGTGGTACTGGTGAAAGAACAGACAAATGGACCAAAGGAGCAGAACAGAGAGCCTAGAAATAGATGCCCGTTAACATACTCTACCGTTCTTTGACAAAGGAGCACAGACCATACGATGGAGCAAAGACAGTCTTATCAACGAATGGTGCTGGAAGAACTGGACATCCACGTGCGAGACAATGAACATGCACATGGACCTTTACACCTTTACAAAACGGAAATCAAAATGCATTATAGACCCACATGTAAAAAGCAAAACTCTAGAATTCCTAGAAGACAATAACACGGAAGAAAACCGAGATGACCTCTTTATAAACATGACTTTCTAGATGTGACAGCAAAATCAAGATCCTGAAAGGAATAACTGATAAGCTGGACTTCATTAACATTTTAAACTGCTGCTCCACAAGACACAATGTCAAGAGGATAAAAACACAAGCCACAGACTGGGAGAAAATATTTGCAAAAGGCACAGTTGATAAAGGAATAACAAATATACAAATACGCAAAGAAATCTTAAAACTAGACAACAAGAACACACACAACCAGATTAAAAAATGGGGCAAACAACTTAACAGACATCTGGCCAAAGAAGACATAAAAATGGCAACTAAGAGTACGAGACGATGCTCCACATCATATGGCTCCAGGGAAATGCAAATTGAACAACAATGAGATACCACTACACACCTCTTAGAATAGTCAAAATATGGAACACTAACAACAGCAATTGCTGACAAGCATGTGGAGCAATGGAGACACTCATTCAGTATTGGTGGCAAGGCAAAACGGAACAGCCACTCTGGAAGGCAGTTTAGGGTTTTCTTACAAAACTAAGCATAACCCTTAACGTACGATCCAGCTTAACATACGCTCCTTGGTATTTACCCCAAGGAGTTCAAAACTTACACGCAGATGAAAACCTGCACACAAATGTTGATAGCAGCTTTATTCGTTATCGCCAAAAAGCGGAAGCAACCAAGATGTCCTGCACCAGATGAACGGATAAACAAACCGCGGTACATCTAGTCAACGGCATATTATTCAGCGCTAAAAAGCAACGAGCTATCGAGCTGTGAAAAGAAACCTTACACGCATGTTACTTTGTGAAAGAAGCCAATCTGAAAAGGTTGCATACTGTATGAGGCCAACTATATGACATTCTGGACGTGGCAAAATTGGGGCGACAGGAAAAGATCGGTGGTTGCCAGGAGTTGGCGGGGAGAAGGATGAATAGGCGGAGCACAAAGGATTTTTAGGGCAGTGAAAATACTCCATCGTTATGAAACTCTAATGACAGATTCATGTCATTCTACTTTTATCCAAACCCATAGAATGTATGACACCAAGAGTGAGTCGCAATGTAAACCATAAATCAGATAATATTCTATTATGGCTTTCATTTTCCAATTCTGGTCATCGTATTATGGTTACGGAAGTGAAAATTTTCTGATTTTGATCACTGTGCTGTGGTTAGGTGTCCCTGAAGGTAGAAAAATAAAACTGGAATATTCAGGAGTAAAGGGTATGTGGTCTGCATTTTCTCTCTAATGATTCAGGAATAGAGCCTAAGTGTGTAGGAAGGTGTGTGTCACGTGTGTGTCTATCAAACATCTTCTGCCTCAACTCTCATAAAAATCAGGTCTAGATACAGATGTATTGAGAGAGAGAGCTCTTTCTATGTGTATATCTATATCTAAACGTATTTTCTTTCTCTCTCTCTCTTTCTATATATATCTATAGATAGATAGATAGATAGATAGATAGATTTATGTCTATATACCTACATATCCATATGATGGGAATAACAAAGGAAATGTGACAAAATGTTAACAATTGGAAATGTAAGTAAAGGGTATACTGGAGCTTTTGGAACCATTTGCGAGAAATTCCTGTATGTGTTGGAATATTGTTCAGTCTTAAAAAGAAATGAAATTCTGACACATGCTGCAACATGGATTGACTTTGAGGGCATTGTGCTAAATGAAATAACTAGTCACAAGAAGACAAATTTTGCATGATTCCACTGACATGACATACCTAGAGTAGTCAAACTCACAGAGACAGAAGGTAGAATGGTGGTTGCCAAGAGCTTGGGAAAGGGGCAACGGGGAGAGTAGTTTAATGTGTACAGAGTTTCAGTTTTGCAAGACGAGAAGAGTTCTGCAGGCTGGCTGCACAACAATATGAAGGTACCTAACGCTACAGAATGGCACACTTAAAAATGCTGAAGATGATCAATTTTAGGTTACATGCATTTACCACAATTTAGAAATCTGCATAAGTTTCGAATTCTTACAATGGAAAAAGTGTTTCAAAAATAGCTCTCCTGGTGCTTGTTCTGGTGAAAATGAGATTGGGGAAAAAAGGAGATAGTACAAAAAAGCTGACGTTGAAAAACCAAACATTTTCTGTCTCAACTCATCCTACATCCAACCTATTCTACCAAGGAAACTTGAAAGTGCATTTAGAACAATGCCCCTTATTGAGTCTATTTCTTGATTTGCTCTGTCAACCTCCTGACTAAAGACTCAAAGGGCTATCTTCACTGTGTCTCTCCACACTCTGTCTGGAGTCGGCTCCCTGTTTTGTGGTCAGCTCTCACTCTTCTCAGCATTCACGTGGGAGAGGGAATATCGAGCTGCACAGACTCTCCAGCCCTTACAAGCCCATATAGCGGCAGAGACAACATACCCTCTCCACATCCCAGACATCACCCCAAAAGATGTCCACATACCTGGGAATGCACAGTCTAGGAGTGCGTCTCTAGAAAAGCCTACGTCTCTAGAAAGCTACAGTTGGTACGTCTACGGTTCACGATTGGAGTTTGTATTGTTTGTAGAGCCTCAAGCATGACCCCTCATTGCCTTGCCAGTGCTACTAGGATTGAGCCAAAACCATTCAGCAGAGCCTACAATGCCCTTCAAAATCTGGCCCTGCCAGCCCCCATCCTTGTGGCGCACCTCTCTCTCCCTCAATCCTGTTCTCCAGTCCTGACCTCCTTTTATTTCCTCCCAAGAGCCATATGCCTTCCAACACTGCTCAATGACGTCAGAAAAAGAAGTGAGAGGTATAAGGACTGGACAGGAAAAATGAAAATTATCGCTGTTTTCAGATGACATGACTAAGTACACGGAAAATTTTTGTTCCATCTAATAAGCACTCAAATGGTATTTATTACGTGCCAGACATCGTCCTAAGTGTTTAACACTTATTTGGTCCTCATAACAAATCATCACGGAGCCTGGAGAGTTGTTCTATGTTAACGTAAACACCAAGAAATGCAACAACATGTCATTTGAGATTTCCTACATGGGACAGTGATGTGACCAACTTATTTGAACAAGAATTCTGTGAATCTAAGAATATGATAAACATGACTTAGCTCAGTGGATCCGAAATTTTAGAAAAGATCTTGGAATCATGGTCCAGAATATTCCGCATTCCCATGGATAATGCCGCGTCTGCATTTCACTCACTCTCTCTCTCTCTCTCTCTCTCTCTCTCTGAGTATATACGTCACCTTTTGTTGGTGGTTCCATCACAGATTACTTCTGTCAGTTCATCGGGGTCATTTCTAAAGAATTAAAAGCATATATGATCAGACTCCTAGTGACTTCATAGAGTTACACTCTTGTTTGCAATTAGTTACAAGTAGTCTTCAAGTGGTAAACTGGTTGAACCCTAAAAAAGTATGTGGATGTTAGTTATTCGGAAACTAGTATTTTAATCTTCCCTAGAAATAGGGCTTTCTATAGTTGTAACGAAGATCTTCGGCCGGTCAAAAAGCCTAATGAATGAAGATATTGAAATACAATTCTTCACTACTGAACCTTACTCTCACGTGTAATTGCATCGAGGTTGAATTTAGCTCAAAATTCAACTCCAGGTTGTAGGTACACATTTCCCCAGCTCCTCCTAACTTCCTGATCCTCAACACCCTCCACCACATCCTGACCCTTCATGTATCATGTATGTCTTTTCTGTTCCTCATACAGGGTTCAGATGACTGCAGGTCTGAGGCACGGGCTCCCTCCAATATGACGGTGGCTTGGCATTCGGGACACCAGCTTTAGATGGTGGCAGAGCTCTGGAGGCTGAGGAAAGGAGCCGAGGTCTGTTTAGCTCCATTCTCTTCTGCTGAGAGCTCCACTGCTCCCTCTCCACTGCTACCGTCTCCTTGCTCCAAATAGGATTCTCTCCTCTCCTGGCCCACTCTAGCAGAGTCTTACACACAGGCATTCTGAGAGTTTCCTCAAAGCTTTGGCTACTACTTTCTAAGGCTCACAAACAAACCGAGAGTAAGAAGTCTCCCTCTTACGACTCCTCCTTCCTTTTGCCACCTAGGCCCAACAGGAAAGAAAGTTACCTACAGAAGCTTATAGTCTCTTATGGAAACCTGTTGTTGCCATCGATGCCCCCCATACCTTTCACCACTCAGATCACTCATGTCAACTCACCCCATCTTGTCACTGTTGCCAGACGACATTCGGGAAGAATCCATAACCCTGCCATAGAGTAAAAAACATGTACAAAAAATAGAGTCAGACATTTTGGAAGATAATCAGGTTCTTTTTCCCAACAGAATTGCAGCACACAAAAAGTAAAGTCACGAGGAAACACGACAGAAACAAAAGCATCCGTTTCAGGGTCCAGCACTGGAACCTCTGACACAGTCTCCGGGTTCTGTGTGTGCGTGTGTGCGTGTCTGTGTGTCCCTGTGTGTATCCACTGGAAAGAGAATGAAGGGAACAAGGGAGACATAGCATTCATGATTAAACCTCCTTCCTTCTTCACCATTTTGTTTCTCCTTCATGCACTCTGGAATCAATTTGGGAAACGTGAGAGGGATCTGAGTGTGTCGGGATGGGGAGGTGCATCCAAGTAAGAGCTAACACAGAGATATAGATAGAAAGAGAATACACAAGAACAATGAACATACAGTGTCAGGGCCCAGTCCCTGGTTGTTATTTGGTAGGAAAGAAACAAGTAGGAAGGTCAAGGATGACCAAATGATGATTAAAAGATTTTCTGACCTGCGTGAAGACCATGCGTTTACAATGATTCTTTTTCTTTTTCTTTTTCTTTTTCTCTACAGTCCTTTCAGAAAACGTTATCTGGTTATATTAGCCAAAATCAAGACTTTTCACCTCAAAACTGGCTTGGGTAATCTTTTCTCTATTTATCTTTTTCTTCATCTACAAAATAAGACACTTGCAAAATGCACTTTGAGTCTGTCACCTTCACAGTATCATGCTAATATTCAGCATTGCACAAATATTATTGATTTTTGGACAGCCTGCACTCTTCACCAAATTCTTTCAAATTTCATTAATTCTGTATCTGGCAACAATATACATTAGTATATATATCTTAAAGTTCAAATACACTTAAAGGTTCTCATCAAAGTAACACACCCTGATAATTTCCAGAGAAATCATGGGTTCCTATCAAGACGCCAAATGGTACGGCATGTTGCATCCTCCTCCCAAAACTTCAGAAGTCCTAAGGAACTATGCATTCCCAGAAATAACAAGAGTGACAACCCTGGGAAATGACAGAGGCCTGAAGGCTGTCTCTTAATGGGTGGGTAGCCTGGGATTAGGGGCAGTGGGTGGCAGCCTTGAGGGGCTCAGTGTGAGGGAAAATTTTAAGGACCGTTCTTGCCTCTCCCCTGAGTTGCTTGGAAGCGATCACTTTCCTTTCTCAGCAGAAACAAGTAGCAACCACCCAGATGTAGCTAGGATAAAATTAGAGTAGCATTAGGTTAGCTGATGAAAGCAGGGAAGGGCTGAACAATCCTTGATCCTTCACTCCTCCACCTCCTCCGTCTCCCAAGCCCCAGGTGACAACCTCAAATGCCTCCTCAAATGCCGCTTTCCCCAAGAGCTCAAAGGTGACATATCCTGACCACAGGAGTTGAGTGGTCACAGTGTTTCACGGTTTCTGAGACTGTCTGCGCCTGGGGCCATCACCTCCCCTCATATTAAACTTACTTAGAAAAACACACCTTAGGTCCTAGGTTTCAACAAAGGTGACTATATAATACAGCACCCAAGAGAGGACACTTCTGAGAGTGAAAAGGACACACTATTAATAATTATTCTGAGATAACAGCCACAGACTGAGATGGTCCCAAGCAAAACGTTAGCCCTTCTCTAATACAAGATGCCAGACAGAGTAGCCAACAGCCACAAGGAATGAAAGCTCACAAGTCAAAACAATTACATACCTGAGGAGTACAACGACTGAAAAAGAAATACAACAAATTGAGCAACATATACCATTTGAAGTAGAACTACTGGAACATACTGGAACATAAGCATGACAAATACACTTAAAGATACAAGGGAAGATGTTAGTAACACGAAATGACAATGAGAAACCATAAGGAAAACCTCATGAGGAAACAGGTGTAAAAGTACGACTGTTAAAGACTTAAGTCATGGGATAAATAGCAGTGTGGATACATGAGAACAGCAAATTATTTAGACATGGAAAATGACATTGAGAAACTCTCCCAGAAAACAGAATAAAACAATAAAGTGAGAGAATATTTAAAAGAACAGCAGTGTGATATGGTGGGTAAAAAAAGACATCTAACATCTGAAATAAATGAAATCCAAGACATCTAAGATGAAAAAAAAGAAAACAGAGAAGAGGAAATATTCAAAAACTAATGAAGATAAATTTCACAAAGTTAAAGAAGGAAGTAAAAAATTATCTGTAAAGGATCCATGGAAATGAAGAGAAAATTCTAAAAGCTTCCAAAAAGAGCAAAGAAAATAAGAACAGACTGACACGATCTCTCTCTAGAGCAAACAGAACACATCTTGTTTGAGAGCACACAAGTGACATTTATGAAAACAGACAACATATTTGGACATAAACAAAGCATTAATAACGTGCACGGGAGCAATATCATATAGATTTTCTCTGACCGTATCGCAACTGCAATAGCTTTTTAAAAGTCAACATAATATCAAAGAAGAAAAAAGTTGAAGGACTGACATGAGCCAATGTCAAAATTCACTATAAAGCTACAGCAATCAAGCCAGTGTGGTACTGGTGAAAGAACAGACAAATGGACCAAAGGAGCAGAACAGAGAGCCTAGAAATAGATGCCCGTTAACATACTCTACCGTTCTTTGACAAAGGAGCACAGACCATACGATGGAGCAAAGACAGTCTTATCAACGAATGGTGCTGGAAGAACTGGACATCCACGTGCGAGACAATGAACGTGCACATGGACCTTTACACCTTTACAAAACGGAAATCAAAATGCATTATAGACCCACATGTAAAAAGCAAAACTCTAGAATTCCTAGAAGACAATAACACGGAAGAAAACCGAGATGACCTCTTTATAAACATGACTTTCTAGATGTGACAGCAAAATCAAGATCCTGAAAGGAATAACTGACAAGCTGGACTTCATTAACATTTTAAACTGCTGCTCCACAAGACACAATGTCAAGAGGATAAAAACACAAGCCACAGACTGGGAGAAAATATTTGCAAAAGGCACAGTTGATAAAGGAATAACAAATATACAAATACGCAAAGAAATCTTAAAACTAGACAACAAGAACACACACAACCAGATTAAAAAATGGGGCAAACAACTTAACAGACATCTGGCCAAAGAAGACATAAAAATGGCAACTAAGAGTACGAGACGATGCTCCACATCATATGGCTCCAGGGAAATGCAAATTGAACAACAATGAGATACCACTACACACCTCTTAGAATAGTCAAAATATGGAACACTAACAACAGCAATTGCTGACAAGCATGTGGAGCAATGGAGACACTCATTCAGTATTGGTGGCAAGGCAAAACGGAACAGCCACTCTGGAAGGCAGTTTAGGGTTTTCTTACAAAACTAAGCATAACCCTTAACGTACGATCCAGCTTAACATACGCTCCTTGGTATTTACCCCAAGGAGTTCAAAACTTACACGCAGATGAAAACCTGCACACAAATGTTGATAGCAGCTTTATTCGTTATCGCCAAAAAGCGGAAGCAACCAAGATGTCCTGCACCAGATGAACGGATAAACAAACCGCGGTACATCTAGTCAACGGCATATTATTCAGCGCTAAAAAGCAACGAGCTATCGAGCTGTGAAAAGAAACCTTACACGCATGTTACTTTGTGAAAGAAGCCAATCTGAAAAGGTTGCATACTGTATGAGGCCAACTATATGACATTCTGGACGTGGCAAAATTGGGGCGACAGGAAAAGATCGGTGGTTGCCAGGAGTTGGCGGGGAGAAGGATGAATAGGCGGAGCACAAAGGATTTTTAGGGCAGTGAAAATACTCCATCGTTATGAAACTCTAATGACAGATTCATGTCATTCTACTTTTATCCAAACCCATAGAATGTATGACACCAAGAGTGAGTCGCAATGTAAACCATAAATCAGATAATATTCTATTATGGCTTTCATTTTCCAATTCTGGTCATCGTATTATGGTTACGGAAGTGAAAATTTTCTGATTTTGATCACTGTGCTGTGGTTAGGTGTCCCTGAAGGTAGAAAAATAAAACTGGAATATTCAGGAGTAAAGGGTATGTGGTCTGCATTTTCTCTCTAATGATTCAGGAATAGAGCCTAAGTGTGTAGGAAGGTGTGTGTCACGTGTGTGTCTATCAAACATCTTCTGCCTCAACTCACATAAAAATCAGGTCTAGATACAGATGTATTGAGAGAGAGAGCTCTTTCTATGTGTATATCTATATCTAAACGTATTTTCTTTCTCTCTCTCTCTTTCTATATATATCTATAGATAGATAGATAGATAGATAGATAGATTTATGTCTATATACCTACATATCCATATGATGGGAATAACAAAGGAAATGTGACAAAATGTTAACAATTGGAAATGTAAGTAAAGGGTATACTGGAGCTTTTGGAACCATTTGCGAGAAATTCCTGTATGTGTTGGAATATTGTTCAGTCTTAAAAAGAAATGAAATTCTGACACATGCTGCAACATGGATTGACTTTGAGGGCATTGGGCTAAATGAAATAACTAGTCACAAGAAGACAAATTTTGCATGATTCCACTGACATGACATACCTAGAGTAGTCAAACTCACAGAGACAGAAGGTAGAATGGTGGTTGCCAAGAGCTTGGGAAAGGGGCAACGGGGAGAGTAGTTTAATGTGTACAGAGTTTCAGTTTTGCAAGACGAGAAGAGTTCTGCAGGCTGGCTGCACAACAATATGAAGGTACCTAACGCTACAGAATGGCACACTTAAAAATGCTGAAGATGATCAATTTTAGGTTACATGCATTTACCACAATTTAGAAATCTGCATAAGTTTCGAATTCTTACAATGGAAAAAGTGTTTCAAAAATAGCTCTCCTGGTGCTTGTTCTGGTGAAAATGAGATTGGGGAAAAAAGGAGATAGTACAAAAAAGCTGACGTTGAAAAACCAAACATTTTCTGTCTCAACTCATCCTACATCCAACCTATTCTACCAAGGAAACTTGAAAGTGCATTTAGAACAATGCCCCTTATTGAGTCTATTTCTTGATTTGCTCTGTCAACCTCCTGACTAAAGACTCAAAGGGCTATCTTCACTGTGTCTCTCCACACTCTGTCTGGAGTCGGCTCCCTGTTTTGTGGTCAGCTCTCACTCTTCTCAGCATTCACGTGGGAGAGGGAATATCGAGCTGCACAGACTCTCCAGCCCTTACAAGCCCATATAGCGGCAGAGACAACATACCCTCTCCACATCCCAGACATCACCCCAAAAGATGTCCACATACCTGGGAATGCACAGTCTAGGAGTGCGTCTCTAGAAAAGCCTACGTCTCTAGAAAGCTACAGTTGGTACGTCTACGGTTCACGATTGGAGTTTGTATTGTTTGTAGAGCCTCAAGCATGACCCCTCATTGCCTTGCCAGTGCTACTAGGATTGAGCCAAAACCATTCAGCAGAGCCTACAATGCCCTTCAAAATCTGGCCCTGCCAGCCCCCATCCTTGTGGCGCACCTCTCTCTCCCTCAATCCTGTTCTCCAGTCCTGACCTCCTTTTATTTCCTCCCAAGAGCCATATGCCTTCCAACACTGCTCAATGACGTCAGAAAAAGAAGTGAGAGGTATAAGGACTGGACAGGAAAAATGAAAATTATCGCTGTTTTCAGATGACATGACTAAGTACACGGAAAATTTTTGTTCCATCTAATAAGCACTCAAATGGTATTTATTACGTGCCAGACATCGTCCTAAGTGTTTAACACTTATTTGGTCCTCATAACAAATCATCACGGAGCCTGGAGAGTTGTTCTATGTTAACGTAAACACCAAGAAATGCAACAACATGTCATTTGAGATTTCCTACATGGGACAGTGATGTGACCAACTTATTTGAACAAGAATTCTGTGAATCTAAGAATATGATAAACATGACTTAGCTCAGTGGATCCGAAATTTTAGAAAAGATCTTGGAATCATGGTCCAGAATATTCCGCATTCCCATGGATAATGCCGCGTCTGCATTTCACTCACTCTCTCTCTCTCTCTCTCTCTCTGAGTATATACGTCACCTTTTGTTGGTGGTTCCATCACAGATTACTTCTGTCACTTCATCGGGGTCATTTCTAAAGAATTAAAAGCATATATGATCAGACTCCTAGTGACTTCATAGAGTTACACTCTTGTTTGCAATTAGTTACAAGTAGTCTTCAAGTGGTAAACTGGTTGAACCCTAAAAAAGTATGTGGATGTTAGTTATTCGGAAACTAGTATTTTAATCTTCCCTAGAAATAGGGCTTTCTATAGTTGTAACGAAGATCTTCGGCCGGTCAAAAAGCCTAATGAATGAAGATATTGAAATACAATTCTTCACTACTGAACCTTACTCTCACGTGTAATTGCATCGAGGTTGAATTTAGCTCAAAATTCAACTCCAGGTTGTAGGTACACATTTCCCCAGCTCCTCCTAACTTCCTGATCCTCAACACCCTCCACCACATCCTGACCCTTCATGTATCATGTATGTCTTTTCTGTTCCTCATACAGGGTTCAGATGACTGCAGGTCTGAGGCACGGGCTCCCTCCAATATGACGGTGGCTTGGCATTCGGGACACCAGCTTTAGATGGTGGCAGAGCTCTGGAGGCTGAGGAAAGGAGCCGAGGTCTGTTTAGCTCCATTCTCTTCTGCTGAGAGCTCCACTGCTCCCTCTCCACTGCTACCGTCTCCTTGCTCCAAATAGGATTCTCTCCTCTCCTGGCCCACTCTAGCAGAGTCTTACACACAGGCATTCTGAGAGTTTCCTCAAAGCTTTGGCTACTACTTTCTAAGGCTCACAAACAAACCGAGAGTAAGAAGTCTCCCTCTTACGACTCCTCCTTCCTTTTGCCACCTAGGCCCAACAGGAAAGAAAGTTACCTACAGAAGCTTATAGTCTCTTATGGAAACCTGTTGTTGCCATCGATGCCCCCCATACCTTTCACCACTCAGATCACTCATGTCAACTCACCCCATCTTGTCACTGTTGCCAGACGACATTCGGGAAGAATCCATAACCCTGCCATAGAGTAAAAAACATGTACAAAAAATAGAGTCAGACATTTTGGAAGATAATCAGGTTCTTTTTCCCAACAGAATTGCAGCACACAAAAAGTAAAGTCACGAGGAAACACGACAGAAACAAAAGCATCCATTTCAGGGTCCAGCACTGGAACCTCTGACACAGTCTCCGGGTTCTGTGTGTGCGTGTGTGCGTGTCTGTGTGTCCCTGTGTGTATCCACTGGAAAGAGAATGAAGGGAACAAGGGAGACATAGCATTCATGATTAAACCTCCTTCCTTCTTCACCATTTTGTTTCTCCTTCATGCACTCTGGAATCAATTTGGGAAACGTGAGAGGGATCTGAGTGTGTCGGGATGGGGAGGTGCATCCAAGTAAGAGCTAACACAGAGATATAGATAGAAAGAGAATACACAAGAACAATGAACATACAGTGTCAGGGCCCAGTCCCTGGTTGTTATTTGGTAGGAAAGAAACAAGTAGGAAGGTCAAGGATGACCAAATGATGATTAAAAGATTTTCTGACCTGCGTGAAGACCATGCGTTTACAATGATTCTTTTTCTTTTTCTTTTTCTTTTTCTCTACAGTCCTTTCAGAAAACGTTATCTGGTTATATTAGCCAAAATCAAGACTTTTCACCTCAAAACTGGCTTGGGTAATCTTTTCTCTATTTATCTTTTTCTTCATCTACAAAATAAGACACTTGCAAAATGCACTTTGAGTCTGTCACCTTCACAGTATCATGCTAATATTCAGCATTGCACAAATATTATTGATTTTTGGACAGCCTGCACTCTTCACCAAATTCTTTCAAATTTCATTAATTCTGTATCTGGCAACAATATACATTAGTATATATATCTTAAAGTTCAAATACACTTAAAGGTTCTCATCAAAGTAACACACCCTGATAATTTCCAGAGAAATCATGGGTTCCTATCAAGACGCCAAATGGTACGGCATGTTGCATCCTCCTCCCAAAACTTCAGAAGTCCTAAGGAACTATGCATTCCCAGAAATAACAAGAGTGACAACCCTGGGAAATGACAGAGGCCTGAAGGCTGTCTCTTAATGGGTGGGTAGCCTGGGATTAGGGGCAGTGGGTGGCAGCCTTGAGGGGCTCAGTGTGAGGGAAAATTTTAAGGACCGTTCTTGCCTCTCCCCTGAGTTGCTTGGAAGCGATCACTTTCCTTTCTCAGCAGAAACAAGTAGCAACCACCCAGATGTAGCTAGGATAAAATTAGAGTAGCATTAGGTTAGCTGATGAAAGCAGGGAAGGGCTGAACAATCCTTGATCCTTCACTCCTCCACCTCCTCCGTCTCCCAAGCCCCAGGTGACAACCTCAAATGCCTCCTCAAATGCCGCTTTCCCCAAGAGCTCAAAGGTGACATATCCTGACCACAGGAGTTGAGTGGTCACAGTGTTTCACGGTTTCTGAGACTGTCTGCGCCTGGGGCCATCACCTCCCCTCATATTAAACTTACTTAGAAAAACACACCTTAGGTCCTAGGTTTCAACAAAGGTGACTATATAATACAGCACCCAAGAGAGGACACTTCTGAGAGTGAAAAGGACACACTATTAATAATTATTCTGAGATAACAGCCACAGACTGAGATGGTCCCAAGCAAAACGTTAGCCCTTCTCTAATACAAGATGCCAGACAGAGTAGCCAACAGCCACAAGGAATGAAAGCTCACAAGTCAAAACAATTACATACCTGAGGAGTACAACGACTGAAAAAGAAATACAACAAATTGAGCAACATATACCATTTGAAGTAGAACTACTGGAACATACTGGAACATAAGCATGACAAATACACTTAAAGATACAAGGGAAGATGTTAGTAACACGAAATGACAATGAGAAACCATAAGGAAAACCTCATGAGGAAACAGGTGTAAAAGTACGACTGTTAAAGACTTAAGTCATGGGATAAATAGCAGTGTGGATACATGAGAACAGCAAATTATTTAGACATGGAAAATGACATTGAGAAACTCTCCCAGAAAACAGAATAAAACAATAAAGTGAGAGAATATTTAAAAGAACAGCAGTGTGATATGGTGGGTAAAAAAAGACATCTAACATCTGAAATAAATGAAATCCAAGACATCTAAGATGAAAAAAAAGAAAACAGAGAAGAGGAAATATTCAAAAACTAATGAAGATAAATTTCACAAAGTTAAAGAAGGAAGTAAAAAATTATCTGTAAAGGATCCATGGAAATGAAGAGAAAATTCTAAAAGCTTCCAAAAAGAGCAAAGAAAATAAGAACAGACTGACACGATCTCTCTCTAGAGCAAACAGAACACATCTTGTTTGAGAGCACACAAGTGACATTTATGAAAACAGACAACATATTTGGACATAAACAAAGCATTAATAACGTGCACGGGAGCAATATCATATAGATTTTCTCTGACCGTATCGCAACTGCAATAGCTTTTTAAAAGTCAACATAATATCAAAGAAGAAAAAAGTTGAAGGACTGACATGAGCCAATGTCAAAATTCACTATAAAGCTACAGCAATCAAGCCAGTGTGGTACTGGTGAAAGAACAGACAAATGGACCAAAGGAGCAGAACAGAGAGCCTAGAAATAGATGCCCGTTAACATACTCTACCGTTCTTTGACAAAGGAGCACAGACCATACGATGGAGCAAAGACAGTCTTATCAACGAATGGTGCTGGAAGAACTGGACATCCACGTGCGAGACAATGAACGTGCACATGGACCTTTACACCTTTACAAAACGGAAATCAAAATGCATTAGAGACCCACATGTAAAAAGCAAAACTCTAGAATTCCTAGAAGACAATAACACGGAAGAAAACCGAGATGACCTCTTTATAAACATGACTTTCTAGATGTGACAGCAAAATCAAGATCCTGAAAGGAATAACTGATAAGCTGGACTTCATTAACATTTTAAACTGCTGCTCCACAAGACACAATGTCAAGAGGATAAAAACACAAGCCACAGACTGGGAGAAAATATTTGCAAAAGGCACAGTTGATAAAGGAATAACAAATATACAAATACGCAAAGAAATCTTAAAACTAGACAACAAGAACACACACAACCAGATTAAAAAATGGGGCAAACAACTTAACAGACATCTGGCCAAAGAAGACATAAAAATGGCAACTAAGAGTACGAGACGATGCTCCACATCATATGGCTCCAGGGAAATGCAAATTGAACAACAATGAGATACCACTACACACCTCTTAGAATAGTCAAAATATGGAACACTAACAACAGCAATTGCTGACAAGCATGTGGAGCAATGGAGACACTCATTCAGTATTGGTGGCAAGGCAAAACGGAACAGCCACTCTGGAAGGCAGTTTAGGGTTTTCTTACAAAACTAAGCATAACCCTTAATGTACGATCCAGCTTAACATACGCTCCTTGGTATTTACCCCAAGGAGTTCAAAACTTACATGCAGATGAAAACCTGCACACAAATGTTGATAGCAGCTTTATTCGTTATCGCCAAAAAGCGGAAGCAACCAAGATGTCCTGCACCAGATGAACGGATAAACAAACCGTGGTACATCTAGTCAACGGCATATTATTCAGCGCTAAAAAGCAACGAGCTATCGAGCTGTGAAAAGAAACCTTACACGCATGTTACTTTGTGAAAGAAGCCAATCTGAAAAGGTTGCATACTGTATGAGGCCAACTATATGACATTCTGGACGTGGCAAAACTGGGGCGACAGGAAAAGATCGGTGGTTGCCGGGAGTTGGCGGGGAGAAGGATGAATAGGCGGAGCACAAAGGATTTTTAGGGCAGTGAAAATACTCCATCGTTATGAAACTCTAATGACAGATTCATGTCATTCTACTTTTATCCAAACCCATAGAATGTATGACACCAAGAGTGAGTCGCAATGTAAACCATAAATCAGATAATATTCTATTATGGCTTTCATTTTCCAATTCTGGTCATCGTATTATGGTTACGGAAGTGAAAATTTTCTGATTTTGATCACTGTGCTGTGGTAGGTGTCCCTGGAGGTAGAAAAATAAAACTGGAATATTCAGGAGTAAAGGGTATGTGGTCTGCATTTTCTCTCTAATGATTCAGGAATAGAGCCTAAGTGTGTAGGAAGGTGTGTGTCACGTGTGTGTCTATCAAACATCTTCTGCCTCAACTCACATAAAAATCAGGTCTAGATACAGATGTATTGAGAGAGAGAGCTCTTTCTATGTGTATATCTATATCTAAACGTATTTTCTTTCTCTCTCTCTCTTTCTATATATATCTATAGATAGATAGATAGATTTATGTCTATATACCTACATATCCATATGATGGGAATAACAAAGGAAATGTGACAAAATGTTAACAATTGGAAATGTAAGTAAAGGGTATACTGGGGCTTTTGGAACCATTTGCGAGAAATTCCTGTATGTGTTGGAATATTGTTCAGTCTTAAAAAGAAATGAAATTCTGACACATGCTGCAACATGGATTGACTTTGAGGGCATTGTGCTAAATGAAATAACTAGTCACAAGAAGACAAATTTTGCATGATTCCACTGACATGACATACCTAGAGTAGTCAAACTCACAGAGACAGAAGGTAGAATGGTGGTTGCCAAGAGCTTGGGAAAGGGGCAACGGGGAGAGTAGTTTAATGTGTACAGAGTTTCAGTTTTGCAAGACGAGAAGAGTTCTGCAGGTTGGCTGCACAACAATATGAAGGTACCTAACGCTACAGAATGGCACACTTAAAAATGCTGAAGATGATCAATTTTAGGTTACATGCATTTACCACAATTTAGAAATCTGCATAAGTTTCGAATTCTTACAATGGAAAAAGTGTTTCAAAAATAGCTCTCCTGGTGCTTGTTCTGGTGAAAATGAGATTGGGGAAAAAAGGAGATAGTACAAAAAAGCTGACGTTGAAAAACCAAACATTTTCTGTCTCAACTCATCCTACATCCAACCTATTCTACCAAGGAAACTTGAAAGTGCATTTAGAACAATGCCCCTTATTGAGTCTATTTCTTGATTTGCTCTGTCAACCTCCTGACTAAAGACTCAAAGGGCTATCTTCACTGTGTCTCTCCACACTCTGTCTGGAGTCGGCTCCCTGTTTTGTGGTCAGCTCTCACTCTTCTCAGCATTCACGTGGGAGAGGGAATATCGAGCTGCACAGACTCTCCAGCCCTTACAAGCCCATATAGCGGCAGAGACAACATACCCTCTCCACATCCCAGACATCACCCCAAAAGATGTCCACATACCTGGGAATGCACAGTCTAGGAGTGCGTCTCTAGCAAAGCCTACGTCTCTAGAAAGCTACAGTTGGTACGTCTACGGTTCACGATTGGAGTTTGTATTGTTTGTAGAGCCTCAAGCATGACCCCTCATTGCCTTGCCAGTGCTACTAGGATTGAGCCAAAACCATTCAGCAGAGCCTACAATGCCCTTCAAAATCTGGCCCTGCCAGCCCCCATCCTTGTGGCGCACCTCTCTCTCCCTCAATCCTGTTCTCCAGTCCTGACCTCCTTTTATTTCCTCCCAAGAGCCATATGCCTTCCAACACTGCTCAATGACGTCAGAAAAAGAAGTGAGAGGTATAAGGACTGGACAGGAAAAATGAAAATTATCGCTGTTTTCAGATGACATGACTAAGTACACGGAAAATTTTTGTTCCATCTAATAAGCACTCAAATGGTATTTATTACGTGCCAGACATCGTCCTAAGTGTTTAACACTTATTTGGTCCTCATAACAAATCATCACGGAGCCTGGAGAGTTGTTCTATGTTAACGTAAACACCAAGAAATGCAACAACATGTCATTTGAGATTTCCTACATGGGACAGTGATGTGACCAACTTATTTGAACAAGAATTCTGTGAATCTAAGAATATGATAAACATGACTTAGCTCAGTGGATCCGAAATTTTAGAAAAGATCTTGGAATCATGGTCCAGAATATTCCGCATTCCCATGGATAATGCCGCGTCTGCATTTCACTCACTCTCTCTCTCTCTCTCTCTCTCTCTCTCTGAGTATATACGTCACCTTTTGTTGGTGGTTCCATCACAGATTACTTCTGTCACTTCATCGGGGTCATTTCTAAAGAATTAAAAGCATATATGATCAGACTCCTAGTGACTTCATAGAGTTACACTCTTGTTTGCAATTAGTTACAAGTAGTCTTCAAGTGGTAAACTGGTTGAACCCTAAAAAAGTATGTGGATGTTAGTTATTCGGAAACTAGTATTTTAATCTTCCCTAGAAATAGGGCTTTCTATAGTTGTAACGAAGATCTTCGGCCGGTCAAAAAGCCTAATGAATGAAGATATTGAAATACAATTCTTCACTACTGAACCTTACTCTCACGTGTAATTGCATCGAGGTTGAATTTAGCTCAAAATTCAACTCCAGGTTGTAGGTACACATTTCCCCAGCTCCTCCTAACTTCCTGATCCTCAACACCCTCCACCACATCCTGACCCTTCATGTATCATGTATGTCTTTTCTGTTCCTCATACAGGGTTCAGATGACTGCAGGTCTGAGGCACGGGCTCCCTCCAATATGACGGTGGCTTGGCATTCGGGACACCAGCTTTAGATGGTGGCAGAGCTCTGGAGGCTGAGGAAAGGAGCCGAGGTCTGTTTAGCTCCATTCTCTTCTGCTGAGAGCTCCACTGCTCCCTCTCCACTGCTACCGTCTCCTTGCTCCAAATAGGATTCTCTCCTCTCCTGGCCCACTCTAGCAGAGTCTTACACACAGGCATTCTGAGAGTTTCCTCAAAGCTTTGGCTACTACTTTCTAAGGCTCACAAACAAACCGAGAGTAAGAAGTCTCCCTCTTACGACTCCTCCTTCCTTTTGCCACCTAGGCCCAACAGGAAAGAAAGTTACCTACAGAAGCTTATAGTCTCTTATGGAAACCTGTTGTTGCCATCGATGCCCCCCATACCTTTCACCACTCAGATCACTCATGTCAACTCACCCCATCTTGTCACTGTTGCCAGACGACATTCGGGAAGAATCCATAACCCTGCCATAGAGTAAAAAACATGTACAAAAAATAGAGTCAGACATTTTGGAAGATAATCAGGTTCTTTTTCCCAACAGAATTGCAGCACACAAAAAGTAAAGTCACGAGGAAACACGACAGAAACAAAAGCATCCGTTTCAGGGTCCAGCACTGGAACCTCTGACACAGTCTCCGGGTTCTGTGTGTGCGTGTGTGCGTGTCTGTGTGTCCCTGTGTGTATCCACTGGAAAGAGAATGAAGGGAACAAGGGAGACATAGCATTCATGATTAAACCTCCTTCCTTCTTCACCATTTTGTTTCTCCTTCATGCACTCTGGAATCAATTTGGGAAACGTGAGAGGGATCTGAGTGTGTCGGGATGGGGAGGTGCATCCAAGTAAGAGCTAACACAGAGATATAGATAGAAAGAGAATACACAAGAACAATGAACATACAGTGTCAGGGCCCAGTCCCTGGTTGTTATTTGGTAGGAAAGAAACAAGTAGGAAGGTCAAGGATGACCAAATGATGATTAAAAGATTTTCTGACCTGCGTGAAGACCATGCGTTTACAATGATTCTTTTTCTTTTTCTTTTTCTTTTTCTCTACAGTCCTTTCAGAAAACGTTATCTGGTTATATTAGCCAAAATCAAGACTTTTCACCTCAAAACTGGCTTGGGTAATCTTTTCTCTATTTATCTTTTTCTTCATCTACAAAATAAGACACTTGCAAAATGCACTTTGAGTCTGTCACCTTCACAGTATCATGCTAATATTCAGCATTGCACAAATATTATTGATTTTTGGACAGCCTGCACTCTTCACCAAATTCTTTCAAATTTCATTAATTCTGTATCTGGCAACAATATACATTAGTATATATATCTTAAAGTTCAAATACACTTAAAGGTTCTCATCAAAGTAACACACCCTGATAATTTCCAGAGAAATCATGGGTTCCTATCAAGACGCTAAATGGTACGGCATGTTGCATCCTCCTCCCAAAACTTCAGAAGTCCTAAGGAACTATGCATTCCCAGAAATAACAAGAGTGACAACCCTGGGAAATGACAGAGGCCTGAAGGCTGTCTCTTAATGGGTGGGTAGCCTGGGATTAGGGGCAGTGGGTGGCAGCCTTGAGGGGCTCAGTGTGAGGGAAAATTTTAAGGACCGTTCTTGCCTCTCCCCTGAGTTGCTTGGAAGCGATCACTTTCCTTTCTCAGCAGAAACAAGTAGCAACCACCCAGATGTAGCTAGGATAAAATTAGAGTAGCATTAGGTTAGCTGATGAAAGCAGGGAAGGGCTGAACAATCCTTGATCCTTCACTCCTCCACCTCCTCCGTCTCCCAAGCCCCAGGTGACAACCTCAAATGCCTCCTCAAATGCTGCTTTCCCCAAGAGCTCAAAGGTGACATATCCTGACCACAGGAGTTGAGTGGTCACAGTGTTTCACGGTTTCTGAGACTGTCTGCGCCTGGGGCCATCACCTCCCCTCATATCAAATTTACTGAGAATATCAGACCTTAGAGCTAGCCTTGATGGCCTAGTCGTTAAAGTTCGGCACTCACCGCTTCGGCGGTGTGGGTTCACTGTCCAGTCTCAGAACCACACCACTCGTCTGTCAATCAGACATCATTTAAAATGTCATCATCTCAAAGAGATCTTTCCTGACCCTCAACCAGAAGTAGGCTTACACTCACTCCCTATCACTTGTTTAATTTTCAACAGGACTTCTCATTACTGCCTGCTATTCATTTACTAATTTGTTTTCAGTCTTTTACACCTCTTCTGCCCAAATGTAGACTTCAAGAGAACAAAGACCTTGTCTCTGCTTCTTAATCTATATCATTAGCACATATATTGATGCCAGGTGCATAGTAGGTGCTCACTATATTCTTCTTAAGTGAATTATTAATAAAGTACTAATAAAATAATTAATTTTCTGATACATTCACTGCAGATTTCCCTTTAAAATGTGTTGCCCAAGTTATACTTAAAATATTAATTTATTCAGAACTTTGATTACTCACATATAGGAATGTTTAAACAGAGGAAACTGTATCTGTAGGATTCTCAGATTGGAAATAAGACTAAAAAAATGACCCAGAAATGAGTTCAATTAAGAAAAACCTATTATTCTACAGAAAATCCTAAGTCAGAAAACCATCTGGCACTGTACAATTTTGTCCTCAGATTTGTTTTTTTTTTAATTTTTTATTAAGATTATGATAGTTTACAACCTTGGGAAATTTCAGTTGTACATTATTGTTAGTCATGTTGTAGGTGCACCACTTCACCCTTTGTGCCCTCCCCCCACTCCCCCTTTCCCCTGGTAACCACCGATCAGTTCTCTTTGTCTCTGTTTAACTTCCACCTATGAGTGGAGGCATACAGAGTTCGTCTTTCTCTATCTGGCTTATTTAACTTAACATAATACCTTCAAGTTCCATCTATGTTGTTGTGAATGGGACAATTTTATCTTTTTTTCTGGCTGAGTAGTATTCCATTGTATATATATATATATACCATATCTTCTTTATCCAATCATCAGTTGATGGGCATTTAGGTTGCTTCCACATCTTGGCAATTGTAAATAATGCTGCGATGAACATTGGGGTGCATGGGACTTTTGGAATTGCTGATTTCAAGTTCTTTGGATAGATACACAGTAGTGATATGGCTGGGTCATAAGGTATTTCTATTTTTAATTTTTTGAGAAATCTCCATACTGTTTTCCATAGTGGCTGCACTAGTTTGCATTCCCACCAACAGTGTATGAGGGTTCCTTTTTCTCTACAACCTCTCCAACATTTGTCACTTTTTGTTTTGGTTATTTTTACCATTCTAACAGGTATAAGGTGATATCTTATTGTAGTTTTGATTTGCATTTCCCTGATGATCAGCGATCATGACCATCGTTTCATGTGTTTACTGGCCATCCGTATATCTTTTTTGGAGAAATGTCTGTTCATGACCCCTGCCCATTTTTGATCGGGTTGTTTGATTTTTTGTTGTTGAGCTGTGTGAGTTCTCTATATATTATGGAGATTAACCCTTTGTCGGGTAAGTAACTTGTAAATATTTTTTCCCAACTAGTGGGCTGTGTTTTTGTTTCAATCCTGTTTTCCCCTGCCTTGAAGAAGCTCTTTAGTCTGATGAAGTCCCATTTGTTTATTCTTTCTATTATTTCCCTCGTCTGAGGAGTTATGGTGTGTGAAAAGATCCTTTTGATACTGATGTCAAAGAATGTACTGCCTATATTCTCTTCCAGAAGACATTGTTTCAGGTGTAATCTTTAGGTCTTTGATCAATTTGGAGTTTATTTTTGTGAACGGTGAAAAAGAATGGTCAATTTTCATTCTTTTACATGTGGATTTCCAGTTTTCCCAGCACCATTTGTTAAAGAGACTTTCTTTTCTCCATTGTAGGCCGTCAGCTCCCTTGTCAAAGATTAGCTGTCCCCTCAGATTTGTTTTAATGTCTTCTGTTGACACTGTGGGAGTCAAAGCCTCCAGCTAAGTATAATGAAACCTAGCAGAAGTATAGAACTTTGTCTTCTTGCTGTAACATACAATTTCTAAATAGTTATCTGAGAATCTAGTCATAAAAGATTGTCTAACGCTCTGCTTGAAAATCTCTTGCTTAGTAAGCAACATAAAAATGTGCTAATCCTTCACAGAAAAACATGATGACCATCAAAAGAAAATCTCTTACTGTGCCGTCACCCTCAGTCTGCATGTCAGATGTCACACTCTGAACCAAGAATCCACGAAAACTGAATGGGAATAGTCAGCTGCATGCGTAACTGACTACAGATGATGTGTAAATGCATGATGGATGGAACCGAAGTACCATTCAAATCTTCCAAAGTAACTAGGGGGTCTTCTGGTCTCAGCAAGGAAACTAAAAATAATGCCAAATCATCTGTGATCTAACTAATGGTAACATGCAGGTTCTAATGTCATGTAAGGAAGCAGAGCCAATATGCAGTCAGGGGAAGAACTCCCAAATATTTCATGTTGGTCAGTATACCAAGAGCTCCAACCAGGCTGACAGACATTTCCTGGACCACTTGCAAGGTGAGGCCCAACAGGAAGAAAGGGCACAGAACGTCCTTGAGATCACTCAACTGCGTTTATCCTGACTATCCTCATCAACAAAACTTGACTGGGTTTTCTAAGGAGAAATTTATTCTGGGAAGAGAATGTGCCAACCAACTGTAATGAGCATTCTATCCCCTTCCAACTACACATCAGACTGAAATTAATAAACTGGGATTCTAGCATGTCGGTTAATATCAGTTAGTGTGCCTGGAAAATGTGAACATGTAAAGCGGAGTAGCAGATGCTCAGTATGTAGTGTCTATCAAATGTAACTGGCAAGCCAATTTGTTTCATCAAGCAACCAACCTGTGTCTAATCCTCTCTACCATTACTCAACACAATAGAGATAGGACTCATGCAACAGCTGTGTGACATTTAAAAGGGGAGGCACTTGATCCGAAAGTGGTATTCAAACTTTCATCTTTCCTTTAAAAAGGCACAAAATTATTTGCCATCATCTCACATGAAAGATTTTTACAGTATTTTAAGAGTTTGCATTCAAATGTCTTTAGAAAGTCGTAAGAATAGTCATACACTAAGAAAATGAATGCTGAAATTTTAGAACAAGTAGATATTTTAACCTCATAACTTACTTTTTATTAACTGAATCATCTCTCTCTCATTTCAAAAGTATCTAAAAGTAGGTTTTAGACATTGTATTAGGTCTTCCTGGTGACAACTGAAATGTTTGGAGATTCCATTTTTCCATCATTTCAATATGTCTGTCTTTTAAACACTTTTTTGCATTGGAAAGTTTTCTTCAGTGGGCTTTTGGACATCACACATGCTTAGTAAGCATCAAGTCTGCAAATGATCTTAAGACAAATGTCACAGGAAATGCCTTCTACAAGACATGTTTCAATGACCACACCAGCATTTGCTCTTATGGCATCCTTGGGTCACATAAAATATATTAATAAGTGCATTTCCCAATGTGTATGTAATGGAAGAGTAGCTTGAGGAGATATTAATAGGATTTAATAATAATAATAATAGCACTTATGTGCTAGGTACTATTATAAATACTTTACATAAAATAATTCATTTAATTTTCACAATAATCCCATGGAGGTATATAGTATTATCATCCCCATTTTATAGATGAGAGAAATGGGCTACAGAGATGGTGAGTAACTTGCCCATCATCACCAGCCTGAAATGGTAGAGCTGAGAGCTGAATCCATCTGTTAATGAATCCATGCTCTTAGCCACAACACTTTCCTAACTCTCCAAATGTTCAATAAAATTAAGAAATTATTGATTGCACACATTTTTTTGTGTGTAGGACTTGTATACTAACAAGCATTGTGATTATCTGAGAGAGACCAGAGTATGCAAAGATTCCTGAACTTATTTGACCACAAAAACCTCTTTCTCACAGTGGAAATACGTGAGGAACACATTTTAGAAACACTGTATCAAATGGTTTTTCTTTATTCCACCCTACAAGCCAATTTTGGACTCTAATCAATAGCTTAGAACTCTAAGCACAGATAGATTATGTTATTCTTGCAAACTGTCTGGAAAGAAGAGCTAGAATATGGATCATCAAACCCCTTGGCCTGGGCTGATGGTCCATGAAAGGAGCAGTCCCAGTTTTAGATGGGTGTACTGATGCCCATGAAGCATGGCTCATAGAAGCCCCTTCAGGCCTTAAGAGAAAAGATTACCTCAAAAAGAAAGACCTCTATATGTATCAGTTGCTTTTCAACAGGAAGACTACCAGGATTGACTGTGCAGAATACACTAATAAATTACATCAGGGAAAAATATTTGGGTAACCAAAAAGGTAAGAATTTGAGTTTCTGACATAGGTAGCCTATTGAATGATTACTGGATTTTCCAGATGGCTTCTGAGAAAGAGAACTGGCAGATACACAAATTACCCCTGAGATCCAGATGACAGGCCAGGACTGCTAAGAATGTTGCTTGGGGCACCAATCTACCCACAGGGCATGAGCTGTCCCTAGATATTACCTGAACTCCTTTCAAGGAGAGTAGTATATGAAACCTGAAAGACTAGCTTGATAAACTGCTTGGGGACATAGATGTGACTCCTTCATGGGACGTGAATAAGCAGGTAGCTAAACTGCCTTCTAAGGAAAGTGGGTTTTGCAAACTGACCTAAACTAACTTGGTCATGCACAATTCTTAGGTGCTTTTTGGTAGGAGGAGCCACAGTAGAAATCTAGGGTAGTTGAAGAGTAGCTACACCTTTAAGTCATGCTACCAGGTTACAACAAAAGCAGGTCTTAGACAAAATATGCCATACATACAGACATTCATTTAATGAAACATTCAGTAGTAAGCAGGCACAACCATTTGTAAGCTGTCTGTCCTTTTAGGTCCTCCAAACATCACCTTATATGAAAGGCTCATTTCCAATAGATTCCCCATATTCTAGAGGCTGAAATCTTCCTCAACCAATGGCTTGAGACACTATAAGGATAAAGCCTCTGGTGTCATCCCTAAGGGTATATATACTACAAGCCTCACTCATTTGATTCTGATAACCTGTTGATGCAAGAGTGGGCTGTCCCTAAAATATTTCAGCCAATTCCACAGATCTTGAATATTCCTACAATTCCAACATCTATCATGCTGATTTGCAAGCCACTAATGTCACTAAGAAAAATTCATTTGTGACCTTCACTGTGGGAATTAACAGTGTTTCAGGTGTTGATCAAGATGGGACAATGGAAGCCGTTGCAGTGGCCTTCTCTGGAAAATGGCTTCCTGAGTTGAACACTAGCTCACCATCCATGGACAGAGCAACCAGTCACCCCTGGAGGAGCTTAAAGGGACCATGACTGGCACATGCATTTTATTACTGGCACACTGCCTAAGCTGTGCTATTTTTAAGGAAATTACAGGCATAAAACAAGGTCTTTAAATTCTGAGTTTGACAAATTTCATTTGCATACAGTCTACATCTATTATGAAAGAAGGGACGCATGTATTCCCTATTCGATTAACCAAGGCTGAGAATTATGTTTAAAATTCAGTGAATTTGAATCTTATCACTTACGTATTACTTCTGCAACAGCTGAACCAGAGATCGAAACTATTCCTCTTCATAGTATTGTTGCAGTCATGTGGTTGAATTTACTCTAAATCAATCTAAGAAAAGGAAAAGCATGTATTTTTATATTCAATGAGTTTAAAACACAAATGATATTCCCAACTTAGAAAGAAAGTCACACATAGAACTTACTAGGTATGGATCAGCATTTCTAAAGTTTTGAATCCACAAACATGAAATCTACAATACTGTGCAATTTTATCAATCCTGTGAAATAGGCATTGAGTACTTGCCCTCAGTATTTTATTTTAGTTCAAGAAATAGAGGAAAACATTTTTTGAATGTTCAATAAAATTCAAGTTTGGCTCAAGTATAGGGCGCTTTAAAGATTGTTCACTTGCTACACAGGACCCAGAAAGTGAAACAAAACCCGTTTTAAACCAATTTTACATCATCATAGTGATTCACGATATTTTAACCCTGAAATATTCTGTAGAATAAATCAAAGGACTAGGAAAGCAAAGAGATGTGCCTCTCACCATTTCACAGAGCAGATTTATGTCATGTAAGAAAACTGGAAGTCACTAGAGAGTAAAAAGACACTACCAAGTCCACTGTCAAGTTAATCAGTAGCAACATTATATCTACACTGAAAAACGTGCCACAAGCACCTAAACTCTGGGCAAGGAGAGAAAAGTGAAAACAAATAGAAAAATACTTTTAAAAGACAGATTAATTTGGGCATAAATGTTGATTTTGAGTATTGGGCTTGGGGCCCAAAAGAACACCAGTAAATGCCATACTTTCAAGGGATACCAGCTCATGCACAATGGAAACAGTAATCTCAAAGCTCCGAGGCCACTGCCATCTGTTCCAGAGAGGCGGCCCAGAGAACCAGGAAGGGCCAACGGAGAGCTGGATTTCTTGGGGGTAACCCTCCCCTACAAACCCAAGATTCGCTTACCTGTCTATAAGCTGCTTTCGATGAGGCGCTGCAGCTCACAAGGGGCTGGGGCAGAAGGGTAGAGGGGCCGAGGGGCAGAGGGGCGGTGGGACGGTGGGGCCGTAGGGTGCAGGACTCAGATATTTGACTTGGGTACAACTTTTCCTAAATGGGAGAGAACTTAACTTGAAATCCTAGTAGTAGTTTTCTCTCCTGTTGTCTTTCGGGATAATGCCTTTTCTTTTTTTTCATTCTTTTTAATTTTTAATTTCCCAAAACCAAGCCCGTTAAGTCATCTTGGCCCAATTCCCGGCCTGCAACAAGGTTACTGCTACTTGGTCCTACATCCACCTAGTTGTCCCCAGTCCCCCAAGGGTGAGGGGGCTCGGGGAGGTCTCTGCGTGGGAGAGAAATGTTAATTAATGCTCCCCATAGATGAGCGCAAGGCAAACCTTCCTGTCTTTGGGCCCCAGAGCCCCCCAACCTGCCCCTTCTCTCCACCCTTCTTCTTCCCCTCCGTAACCCAGCCGCCTCTAAAATGTTACACTCTAACTCTCTGAGGATGAGAGGGCAATATAGTGGGCAGAGGATGGGATGGGATGTCCTTGTCCAGAGACCCCCATCCTTAGGTCTTTACCTGTGCTGGGTACAAGCCAGTACTGAAACAAGAACTCCATCTCCATGGCAGTCCCAAAGAAGAGATTCCTGACATTCCTGAGATCATAATAGAGTGAGGAATAGAATGAACTGGGTTCTAGACTGCAGGGACTTAAAGACAGACGCACACACCATATAATTTCACTCATATGTGGAAGATAAACAAACACACGGATAAGGAGAACAGATTAGTTGTCACCAGAGGGGAAGAGCATGGGGGGGAGGATGAAAGGGGTAAAGGGGCACATATGTATGGTAATGGATAAAAACTAGACTATTGGTGGTGAACACCTGCAGTCTATACAGAAACTGATATATAATAATGTACAACTGAAATTTACACAATGTTATAGGCCAATATAACTTCAATAAAATAAGCTTTTTTAAAAAACAAATAACAGACACACAGACGCTGTTCTTCTTAAAGAAATGTTGGGAGGGAGGGGTACCAAGATCAAAGATCCCAGGATAATAATCTCAGAGTAGACTGTCTCACCTGTTACTTTTTTTTTTTTTTTTTTTTTGCATCTGATGGAGGGGATGCATCTTATATATTTTGAGTCTGAAGAAGGTTACCATAAGTTTTTGGCTTTCCCTGTGGATTGAAGAGAATGACCAGAGGGCTCAATGTTTTCCAGCTAATATTAAATTTGACTAAAATAGGCAAGGTTAATACAAGACTCAGGAAAAAAACATTTCATTTACTCAGGCTATGATTTCACAGGATTGAAAGAAAGCAATCAAATATTACGTGTAAATCAAAAATACACCCATATTCCTAGTACGGTAAATCTGAAAGGCAGAAGCACATGCTAAACAAATGAAAACAAATATGGAAATAAAGATTTAAAAATATAGATAAAGCATTAGAAATTTCTGTTTGGAAATTACGATATAAAAATTACCACAAAAAGAGGAATAAATAAAGACAGTTAAGTTTGACAGTCTGTATTGGTACATGTTCTGGTATTGAGTAAATGGCCACAGTTGAAGACATGGGGAAAAAAAGATTAAAGTCATATTTATTTAGTATTTCTCTAAAGCACTTTGCAAGATACAAAAATGAATAAAACGGTCACTGACTTAAGTGTCAGGTTGATGACTTAAAGGCCAGATCATTTTGAAATATGCTCAGAGCATTCTATTCTCTGTGAGAAAGACCTGCCCTAAAGAGAAACTACTCTATCAGAGCCTTATCTGGCCTAGGGGGAGGGTAACAAGAGAACCCAATCCCCCTCTAGCCTTCCTGTCTCATATAAGAGGATGAAAAAAAGGCCAAGAAACTCTTCTGAAGGTCACAGCCCTTGCTTCTTTCTATGTCTCTAAATTTTTTGTTGAAAACTGGACTTTTTGAAGACTATAAGAGGGGCTGGCCTGGTGATACAGTGGTTAAGTTTGCACGATCTGCTTCAGAAGCCTGGGGTTTTGGGTTCCTAGGTGTGGACCTACACACCATTCATCAAGCCATGCTGAGGTGGCATCCCACATACAAAATAGAGGAAGACTGGCACAGATGTTAGCTCAGGGCCAATCTTCCTCACTGAAAAATAAAAAAGAATACTAACAACTAGAAATCAGACTTTTCCCTTTCCTCAGGGTTTATTGATGCTGTTTTTTTGTGTGTTTGTTTAATGACTTTCCTGAACTACTTCTGTAAACTCTCTATTCTCTGTGCAGTGTGACCACTAAAGACAGTTTGATTTGCATAATGGTCAGCTAATAATTGGACAGAGATTCCCTCAGATGTCTGGAACCACTAAGTCTCTCAGTTGTTAAGAAGGAGCTTTGTGTGCACGTTAGAGTATGCCTTCAACATTTAGCCAAAAAGTTTACAACTCCACCATAACCTTCATTTTCTTCTTGAGCATAGCCTCAAGGTTAGCTAGAGGTGAGAGCTTTGGGCCTTTTCACATCTTTCCTAAGTATGCAAAGTCCTGGACACGTGCACATCCCAAGATGTACAGGTGTCCTTCTAGATTCCTGGGAATGTGTTGCAGTTTTTCAAAGCTCCCTATGGACATCTCATTCCACCGCTTTTTCTTTTAAGCATTTTGGTTAGCCTATTGTTTGCCCCAACTGCTATTTACACCTCAGGAAGCTATGACATTTGACAATTGCCTCTGATTGATTGTTTTCAACAAATGTCCTCAGGGAGGAGGCTGGAGGAGCTACAAGTCAGGTCAAAGGCAGTCTTTTGAGTGGGGTTTTCCAGGGACCCACTAGATGGGTCAAATAATGACAGTTCTCTGGGAATGGGGCTTTGAATGAGTCCAATCCCCTTTTATTCCCTCCAATGGCATCCAAGAGGCTGGTTTTTACCATGACTGCAGGATGTTGGTTTTCAAGGCTACTATGGAGCTGGGGAGGGTGTGATAGGAATAGGGCAAGTTAGAACATCACAGAGCCCCCTGGTCCCACCAAAATTCAGCCTATGTTCTTAAATAAATGCTCCCCAAATGGCTGCAAGCCTTTGGTTAATTTCCAGAGTTTTGAAAAAGTTGATTCTCACCATTTTCCCCAAGTGTTCTTGTTGCTTTTATAAAGGGAAGAATATCTGGAGGTCTCTACTTTGCCATTTTCACTGACATTACTTTCAAACATACTTTTAAATGCTAAACTCACAAGAAAGTAAGAGAAGTACTAAATGTTTACATACGCACGCGTGCGCACACACACACATACACTCTTACACTCTAGAGCTGAAACTAAAGTGGTAAGCCAACACGGAAACCAGGGATGCCCTGGAAGTGTGTCAAAACCAAAAACATAGAGCTTTGTTAGTTAACATGTGGCTGCCTAAAGTGGTAGATAGGAGGTGGGGCAAACAATAGGTAACGTTACACGCTTTTACTTAATACGGGCCCTCATATTGGTTCCCCTGCATTAAACCCAGCATATACAGGGTTAAAACCAGAAAGCACTCATCCCCTTTCCCTGCCTCTTTAGTTACACTCATATGTAAATATCTGTTTCTTTAACCTTTGACTCCCTAAGCTTTACAACCAAATATAAGTTACAAATTGTTAAAGCCCAGGTGGCCTCACACTGGACTCACACTAAAGTTTTGGCTAATCATGGGTCCTTGAAGTTTATTACAGGAAAATTGATGTCCAGAGAATATCAAGAAACTGAAGCTTCCCAGGCCCCAACTCCTTGGCTTCCTGGCACCAGAATCCACCATCTACCACGGAGGGAGACAACCAAGGTTAGCCACCTGCAGATTCCCTTATCTCACCATTCACCTCTCTGCAAGCAGCCTCATGAGGCCAAACACAGGCTGGTGGGAAAGCGCTAATCAGCAAGGTCACAGGCTCTCCTTGCCTACAAGCAGCAAACCTTTAAATCCCTTTACCCACTTCTTAACAGGGAGCCAGTAGCTCCTAAGGCATTAGCTAACTGGTACCCCCTTTGCCTGGGAAAGAAAATAATAAAACTGTTTTCTTCCTTTTTACCCAAAACTCTGTTCTCATTATTTGGATTGGCACCAAGTTCAGAAACTTTCAGTAACAGTAACATTTAAAAAAAAAAAAAACTGTGGAACAGATGTCAAGAGAGGGCTTTGAAAAGCTCTGACATATCCCTGGGAATCTAGAGTTTTGCTGGTTAACCAAGTAATAGGATTTGAACCTAAAGAAGTGTGCAGTTGACTCTGAGACCTCCACAGATATCCAGGCACCCAAACTGGATATATATTTAGTTGAAAAGATAAACTTGGAAAAATCTATATGCTGGCAAATTGAACCTACAAGCAAGTCAGTATATCTGCTGGCACTGGATTTTAAAACATTAATAATTTTAATAGTCTTCCCTAATGTTTTGTAACCAGCCTTATTCTCATGCTGGGATTTGAATTTATGCTACAATCACAGTTCAAGAAACCTCAATCCAATAAATTAAATTGAAACAGTTCCTGATTGGTAGTGACCCCTAGCACCCAGGAGAAACCAAGGCAAATCATCTCAGTTCGGGTCCCTCAGGATTCTCACAGTTAAAGTTCAGACAAATACAAGCTCTTGATAAAATCTAGCAAACATATGAGGGATCAAACCACCATGAGCAGGAGGCAACAACAATTATAAACAGAAGAAAAAGGAATGAACGGAATGACTATAGATATTGAAATTATAAGAAACTTTATTCTCAGGAGGTAGGTTTAAAAGGATGTTGAAGTGCAAAGATAGAGACCAACACTATGTGGAGCAGAAAGAAGGGTCATTGGCCCACTCTGGAACTTCAAGGTAGATTTTCTGAAGGAGATGATGCCTGAGCTTGGGCTTGAAGGACAGTAAGTAATTAGGCAGGAGAAAAAAAGTGGTGAAGAAATTCAAGACAGAAAAAACATAATAAACAAACACATGGAAGCACTGAACAGCATGGGGACTTCAGGGGAAAATGTAGACATTTATCTATTATTCTAGTAACAAATATAGAGCAGAGAGTACCAAAATCTACAAAAATAGAGAGCCCTTTATACCATATTAAGAAATATAGACTTTATTTACTAGGCAATAGAGGATCGCTGAAGGATTTTAAGTAGGGGTGTTTCATGATGATTTTGTGGTGGGCAGGTTGTCTAGAGCTAGAGAGGGGAAAGAATTTAAGAGGGACAGCACTGAGGGATTAGAAATCAAGTAGGAGGCTACTGCACAGCTTAGGTGAGAGATGTTGAGAGCCTGAAAACCAGTGTAGTAGGGAAAACTGGGAGAAGACACAGACTTTAGAAAAAGCAGACAAAATCAGCAAAACTTGTGACTGACTAGTTATTGTGAAGGATGAAGGGGAAAAATGGCTCCTGTCTTTCTTCCTTGGATGACTGGGTGCTAATTATTGGTGCTGGAAATAAAAAGGAAGAAGAGGTTGGTGATAGAGGAAGATAATGGGTTAAGTTTTGAAGATCTTTGGTCTGGGGTACTTGTGGGAAACCGAGGTTAGGAAGCAATTGAATTTATGAGTCTGCAGCTCAGAGAAGAAGTTAGCACTGATAACTAATGACTTGAGTGGATAACTCAGTAGAAAGAAAAGAGCAGCAGCCCATGGGTAGAACCTTGGGTTTTCCTGAAATTCAGGAAAATATTGATGCTTTTTGGAACAAGATCAATTTTAAGCAAAAACAATTATGTGGAAAAACATAAGTCTTATAACATCAAAATATTGAAAACTACCTAGACGTCAAAGAAAAATAGAACGGTTAAGTTAATATGGTATATCCACCTCAGAGAATATCATAGTTATTTTAAATAATGTGTAGGAAGAGTTTACATAAACACAACCTGTTTATGATTGAACGTCAAAAGTTTTTTTACTTTTATTTTTAAAACCATGTATTATATAAACCATGTCTGGAAAGAAATATATACATATATTAAAAGTAATTTTTTCAAATTATTCAAAATTGTTTCTATAACATTTTTATAATGAGGAAACAACTGTTAAAAACGCATTTCCCTACAATGAGATAGCACTTCACACACAGTAGGATGGTGATAATCAAAAAGACAGATAATAACAAGCATTGACAAATACAGGAGAAACTGGGATCCTCACATATTGCTAGTGGAGATGTAAAATGGTACAGTCACTTTGGAAAACAGTTTGGTAGTTCCTCAAAAGGTTAAACACAGAGTTACTATATGACCCAGTAATTCCCTGGTATATACCCAAGAGAAATGAAAGCATACATCCACACGAAGACTTTTCACACAAATGTTCACAGCAACATCATCCATAATTGCCAAAAAGCAGAAATAACCCAAATGTTGATAAATGGATGAAGGGTTATTTAAAATGTGGGATAGTCATAATATTATTTAGCAACAAAGGAAATGAAGTGTGTCACTTAACGACCAGGATATGTTCTGAGAAATGCGTCATTAGGTGATTCCGTCATTGTGCGAACATCATACAGTGTACTTACGTAAACCTAGATGGTACAGCCTACGACATACCTAGGCTATATGATACTAACCTTATGGGACCACCTTTGTATATATCATCCATCTTTGATCGAAATGTCATCATGCTGAGCAAGACTGTACTGACGTGCTACAAGTCAGATGAACCTTGAAAACATCATGCTAAGGGAAAGAAACCATGCATAAAAGATCACAAATTGTGGGATTCCACTTATATGAAATGTCCAGAATAAGCATATCTATAGAGGCAGAACGTACACTAGTGGTTGCCTACACAAGGAGTAGCCAACCCTAGTGGTCCAGTGGTTAGGGTTCAGAACTAGGGTTCCTAGTTCTTAGGAAACCACACCACCCATCTCTTGGTTGTCATACTGTAGTGGCTGCATGTTGCTGTGACACTGAAAGCAATGCCACCGGTATTTCACACATCAGCAGGGTCACCCACGGTGGACAGGTTTCAGCAGAGCTTCCAGACTAAGACAGACTAAGAAGAAGGACCTGGCCACCCGCTTCCAAAAATACTGACCATGAAAACCCTGATAGAGCGCTGGAAGCTGAGAGGATGGCGCAAAAGGACCAGGCAGGGTTCCACTCTGCTGTCCATGGGGTCACTCGGAGTCACCATGGCACTAACAACAAAACAAAGACCCGGGGTGGAGGGTGGAGGGTAGGGAGGAGAATTAGGGAAAACTAGAAATAAGTTGGGGCTTCTTTTTGGGGTAATGAAAAAGTCCTAAAATTAGATAGTGATGAAGGCTGCGCAACTCTGGGAACATACTAAAAATCCATTGAACTGTAGGCTTGAAAGGGGTGAACTGTGTAGGAATTCTCTCTCAGAAAAGCTTTTTGAAAAACCCTCATTTCCCTCCCCCTCGGGGGGAACAAACACGGCTACAGATCCTATGGAACACCAGGCCTGAGGAGCGCAGGATGCATCAGACGCGGAATGGAAGCAGCGGTCTCGGACGCTCTGCCGGGTACACAGCCTGCCGTCGGGTTCCACCTGCGGGAGGCGGCCTGAGGCCTCAGGACGTAGTGTCCTGGTGTCTGGGGCACGCGGCCTTGTCCCGGCCTTTCCCGCCGCCTCCCGCGCACCTTTCCAGTGGGCCTCGCTGCTGGCACCACGGAGCTTCATGGAAGATCAGCTCTTCTGGAAGCAGGTCCCAAGGGACCGTGAGCACCCTCCACATCCCGGATCCGGGTCCCCCAAAGACAGCGCGGGATGCTTACCCCAGTCTCGGGCGGAGCGGCAGAGGCCGACGGCCTGAGGTCTCGCCCGCAGTCTTTCTGACCAGGCCCAACGCCTCTCAGCGAGGGGCAGGGGCGGGGGGTGGCTGTGGGCTGGTCCCCAAGGCCACGTGGCAGCTGCAGCAGGGCCACACGCCAAGTCCTCAATTCTGGTCCCGTCTGCAGCGCCTTTCTTGTTCGCTCGCCGTCTCACCACAGCTCTATCGGACAGGTCTGAACAGATTCCCATGAAAAGTGGAATCTGGGCCTCGGGTCCCGCCGCCCGCCGAAGCCCTGACTCCTCATGGCGGTTCAATAAACAGCAGTCCTCCTGACTACCTCACGTCAGGATGTTCGTGGAGTTTCAGCACAGAGGGCTCGACACCTCGGAGGCCCAGCCCTGAGCAGCCTCGGAGCACCGGAGCACCGTCTGAGGCCAGGAAGTGCAAGGGCCCTGGAGGGCTCCGGACCCTCCCTGCCGTTCTGACAGGGATGTCGGAAAAGCCCCTCGGGCTGGGCAGGCTGAAAAGACGCTTGGACATCCGGAAAGGCTGGCGACCCTGATCTGGAAGATTATGTGCCCAACTCTTGTCTCCGGGAAGCCACAGAGGGGAATCTGGGTTTCCTGAGATGAAGTTCGTTGAACCGCCACGAGGGCGCCAGAGAAGGGCGTCCAGCTGGCCCCGCCCCCGGCGCTGGCCCCGCCCCCGGCGCTGGCCCCGCCCCCGGCGCTGGGCGCGCGCCGCCCTCAGGGGACGCTGGGCGGGGCCTCCTCCTGGAGATCCAGCCTGTGGTTCGTTCACTATTCCCAATGTTATTGAGTAGCCACTACACATTGAGCTCCAGATGCTGGGGACAGGGCAGTGTGTGGGCTAGACAGTGTTCCTGTCTTCAGGCAAGAGAGACAGCCAAGCCAAAAGTTACAATACAGTGTGAAAACTGTTGGGATGGAGAAAGGAAGAGACAAGGAAAGTCTGGTGCAGATACTGCTTTCAGAATAAAACAAAGGAAAGAAGTGGTGGGATATAAGTCTCTTTGGAGGTTTGTTGATGTAAAGTTCCCATTTGATGGGTTCCGGTTCCTCTTTGTAGGGGCTCCAGCCCATCAAGCCGGGGGAACAAAAGTTTGAGGAAAGTGGAGAATATGTGAAATAGTCTTGAATAGGATGGAAGAGAGGATTGACTAAGAAGGTCATGATGTAAACTCTACAAGGCAGGAAGCTTCTTGTGTTGGGGTTCACAAGGGTTAAGTACAGTACTTAGCACATGGAAGGTGCTTAATAGGAATGGAATGAATGAAGTAGTGAATGAATAAATGATTTTCACTTGGTTTCGGAGCAGATCACTAGTTGCGACCATGAGTTCATAGTAGCACCAATATCCTCATGTGTGTGATTTTATCAAATAAGGCTGAATCACTTACTAGAGGGCAGACCTGGAAGAGGCAGAGTTGGGATTCTGCCAGGCAGGCATGATGAAAAGGAAATAAGGTGGAGGTGTTTGGGATGTCGTTTAAGTGATAGACCTTGAAATCAATGAAAGAAGGAAGAAATGAAGACAAAATAGGTTGCTAATGGTTAGAGAGTGGGTGGAAACGTTGATGGACTGAAGATCTTGACACAGTTGAAGAACTGGCATTTGGCATACTGAGGACATAGGCTGGAAGGGCTGGAGGTTGAGGTCAAAGTGAAGGATATCAGAATATTATTTCAGAAGGCAGAGCTGTTCCTGGAAATAAGCTCTAAGACTTTCCATAGCTGAGTTAGAATGGAAATTAAGATTAAGAGCTCTGAGATGAGGAAATCTATTAATTAAGAGTCTAGGTTATCGGATGGCCCAATCACATGGAAGGTAGGATCTCCCAGAAGTTTTCATCTGCACTGGGACACGTCCCGCCCCTTTCCCTCTGCCAGAGCCTCCAGAGAATTTGCATCCACCCTTTAATTGAAGTTTGAGAGGCTAGAGGTGCAATGAAATGGCTCAGAGCCAGAAGACAGCAGCAGAGCAGGGAGAGAAGGATGAAGTAGACAACTGTTTTGATTGTTTTTAGCACCCAGCATTCATTCTCCCATCTGGAACCAGTATCTCTATTGGTCTCTGGGGAATTACTCCCATTCTTCAGTCTCAGTCTATGTGCAGATATTTTTAGTTTTCCCCACCACACCCCTACGCCAAAGATGAGTTTGTGACTCAGGCCTGGCAAAAGAGGTGAGCATGTGACTCAACTGGAGCTGCTAAGGCACAATGAAACTTTCACATGGACCGTTGTGAACGAGGTACCATATTTTTCAGCTACATTTGAACCTGGGAGGGTATTGTCCTGAACTTGCTGGCAGCCATCGTGCCACCATATAAAGTCTGAGAATGAAGCCAGTACAGAAGACAGAACTAAGAAATGGAGAGACACTGAATCCTAATGATGTCAGTGGAACCAGGTGTCAATGCTTCTGCCTAAAGCCAGTCTTTATCCAGGCTTTTCAGTTACATGAGTCAATATATTCCCTTTTGTATTTGGGCCATTGAGTTGTACTTTATATCACTTATATTCAGATTATTCCTCATAATACCAGGGAGTTCTCCATCCCTGGTTCCTGCTTCTGAGCTAGTCCACTAAATGTATGTTAACTTCTCTGTGCCTCAGTCTCTTTTTCTGTCAAAGGGGATGAGCAATACATAGAATTGTAAGATTAAATGGATGATAAATTTAAAAATATGAATTTGTTCCACAACATTGAGATGCAAAAAAGTCACATTAATTTTTCTAAATTAAATTAAATCTGGCTCTATACCCCCATTACTAAGGTAAGAAAACACCCAATATCAGTCATTTTGGGGGGCCCTTCTCCTTCTTTAGCATGATATACACTGCCCTTAAAAAAATCTTAAGAACGAGCATCTGGTCTTCAGTTGATCATGTGTTTTCAAATTCACAAAAGATATTAAGTTCCAGGATTCAGGAATGAGAAATTTCAACTCTTAGGAATTCTCAAAATCATAAGTTATTTGATAGTTTTATAACATTTTATTTACATATTTTTAATAAATGAGAAATGCTGTTTATTAATATTTTTAAGAAAATATGGCCTAGAAGAAACATTCAAACACTGCAAATGACTATGTAAACATTATTGAAGAACATTTAAATAGCAACTTTTGATGTTCTAGTAAAGTTAACAGTACTGTGTGAAATCGTGTCAAAAGTGCAAAATTAAAGACAGTTTCCGAAATTTGTTTCATGGAAAATCATTTTTAGGATTTGCATAATACATACTGTGTTTAAACTTACTAATTTTTATTTTATTTTCAAGAATAACTAGTTGTTGGTGGATAGGGCCATGAACACACACTCAGAACATGGCAACAGCTGCACAGTACTGGTTAGGTCATGACCCCTTTACTCTTACAGTAAGGAGATAGAGCAAGAATCCTTACGTAGGGAAATTATCCCCCTAGTCTTATCAGCTCAAACTTTTTCCCACACTGAATCATTGCCATGGGCCCTCCACCTGCAAGATAATCTGCCTTTCTCCAGTCCCCATAAGAAAGAAGGAACAGACCCTGCATCTAGGGGACAGCAGCCACAAGTTCCTGAACTGCCACTTAGTCTCCCTAATAAAACCCAAACTTGTTCTTGTGACCCAATGCATGGGACAGGTAATTTAAGCTCTGGATCCCAGTGCCAGTGGAAGTTCTGGATGGCAGGTCTCAAAAAGAAGAGGCCCTTTCATTGCTGGGGCCCCTGCCCTAAGCCTGAGGACTGATAGTGAATTCTCAATATTAATAACTATCACGAAGCCTGCCACTCTAGTGAGAAAATATAGTGCCAGCAGCTGGGCTCTGGGATCCTGCTCCCACTCCATACCCAAGATGTCAGCCCATTCATGCATTTTGATTGTCCTGATATTAGGTGTGGAAAGTAGGGCCTGGTATTGTCTAACTCCAAGGAGCCCTATTCTTATTGTATTCAATGTCAGTGGCAACTCTTGGAACAACACTCTTTTAGGAAAATGATTGATTCCCTTAAAGATGTACAAAACTGTGAGTCCTAGGCGTCAGTACGAAGTATGTTTTGGTAGGTAAATAGTTCCTCATCCTCCCTCTGTTATTTGGCTAATGAGATTTTTTTTGTTTCCCTGAAACCTCCTACTTTCCCATTGTGCTGGGGGAGTATGGGACATGGGAAAAGTGCTGGAAGCAGAGCAAGAGTGGGGCGTCCCTCCAGGATGTACCCCAACTTCATTTGAGATGTCAATTATTAGCTCCCTTGTGTGTGCAAATCCTGATTGCCTCTTCCTCTGTGTGTCTCTGGAAGTAAGCAAACACCTGTACTCAGAAGTGGAATTGCCAGGCCATATGGTAGTTCTATGTTTAATTCCTTCAGGAACCTCCTTACTGGTTTCTGTAGTGGCTGTACCAATTTACATTCCAACCAACAGGGCACAAATGTTCCCTTTTCTCCACATCCTCGCTAACACTCCTTATCTTTTGTCTTTTTTTTTTATAATAATACATCTTAACAGGTGTGAGGTGATATCTCATTGTGATTTTGATTTGCATTTCTCGGATGATTAGTGACGCTGAGCATCTTTTTCTATACTTGTTGGCCATCTGTGTGTCTTCTTCAGAAAAATGTCTATTCAAGTCTTCGGCCCATTTTATGTCAGATTATTAGTCTTTTAGCTATTAAGTTGTATGAGTTTCTTATGTATTTTGGATATTAACCGCTTATCTGATATATATGGTTTGCAAATATTTCCTCCCATTCTGTAGGGTGCCCGTGTCTTTTTGTGGATTGTATCTTTTGTTGTACAGAAGATTTTCTGTTTGATGTAGTCCCACTTGTTTATTTTTGCCAAGATCAACGTTGAGGAGCTATTTCCATATGTTTTATTTTAGGAGTATTATGGGTTCAGGTCTTACATTTAAGTCTTTAATCCACTTTCAGTTAATTTTTGTGAGTGGTATAAGATATGGGTCCAACTTCACTGTTTTGCATGTGGATCTCCAGTTTTCTCTTGCCCTCTTTCTAACTTCTTAAACTGGATGCTTAGCTCACTAATTTTCAGTCTTTATTCCTTTCTAATCCCAGCATATGAAGAAATAAACTCCCCTCTAAATATCGCTTTACCTATTGTGTTAGGGGACCCTAAGACCACTCTCAAGTTCAGGAACTAGCTTGAAGGGCTCACGGTACTCACAAATGCTGTTATACTCATGGTTGTGGTCTATTACATTGAAAGGATGTAGAATACAGTCACCAAAGGAAAAAAGCACATAAGGTAGAGTCCAGGAGGTTACCAGGCACAGCTTCTGGTTGTCCTCTCTCTGTGGAGTTGTGTGAACAGAACCTAATTCTCCTAACAATGATGTGTGACAATGTGTACAAAGTATCTCCAATCAGGGAAGCTCGTCCAAACTTTAATGGATTTTACTGGGGATCAGACACATAGGCTTGGAGCCCTCATGTGATTGACCTTAACTACTCAGTCTCTCGTCCCTCCCAGAGGTCAAATCGATACAGCATGACAAAGGGCCCCAGGCAAACAAAAACAGGTGTTTACCATAAATCACCTTATTAGCATAACCTATCTGGCATGGCTCAAGGCCCCAGGTATGCAGACCCTCTTTTTTTTTGTTTGTTTTTTTTTGAGGAAGATTAGCCCTGAGCTAACTACTGCCAATCCTCCTCTTTTTTTTCTTTTTTTGCTGAGGAAGACTGGCCCTGAGCTAACATCTATGCCCATCTTCCACTACTTTATATGTGGGACACCTACCACAGCATGGCTTTTGCAAAGTTGTGCCATGTCCACACCTGGGATCCAAACTGGCGAACTCTGGGCCGCCGAGAAGCAGAACGTGTGTACTTAACTGCTGCACCACCAGGCTGGCCCAAGACACTCTTATCAGGCAGGATATTCCAAGGATCATTGGTTATCTCTGGGGAGATGTCTTTAGAATGTACAGAGTTTGAACATCCTAAATCTGCTGAGTTAACCCTTTAATATTCACATTTTATGAGTTAGATCTATAGTTCTACTTTTAAATTTTATTTATTTCTGAATCTATAAACTATTACTTTTTACATTTAAAAAAATGTAAGTATATATTTATACTATATACTAATACTATATACTAATATACTATACTAAACTATATACTAATACTACCATACTATATACCATATACTAATCTACACCTTGCTTTTTTCACTTGAAGTTGTTCCATATCTGTAAAAAAAAAAAAAGAACTTTTTCATTCTTTTTATGGCTGCATTTTATCAACCGATTTTCTATTGATAGATGTTAGAGTTTCTTTTTTTCTTTCAATTTTTTGTTATTTCAAATAACAAAGTATGTTATTTCAAATACATACTATATATGTATAATTTTATTCATGTTCTAACATATTTGTAAGATATATCCCTAAAACTAAAATTATTGGATAAAATTTTGTGTTCATCTATAATACTGATAGATATTGCCTATCAAATAAACTATTTTCTATAAAGCTTTCACCACCTTTTAGAGTCTCCTTCTAGCAATGTAAGAGAGGGCCTGCTTCCTCATGCTCTTGCTAAGTCAGTGTATTATAAAAAGTATTCATGTTTGTCAATGCTGTAGGAGTGATAACATTGTAGCATTACCTTTATTTCACTCATTGTGTGTAACGCTGAGCATCTTTTCACATTTGAGTCACTTTTATTCTTTTTCAATGAACTGTTTGTATGTATTTTTTGTCTAGATTTCTGGTGGCTTATTGATCTTTTCCTTATTGATCTGAGGGAGCTTTTTCATGCCAGTGATATTAGCCATCCATACATATTGTGAATTGGAGATATTTTTCCCTTTTTTGTTTACTTTTCTATTTATGTTAGATTTTGCTACACATTTTTTTAAGTTTATATGATTTAATTGATTGGTCTTTTATTTTATGTTTTTTGAGGGTTTTTTGTTATAGTGTACTTTAAAAACTCTTCTCTACTCTAAAATTCTGAAAATATCCTCTAAGAGTTTCTTTTACTAATTTTACTTTATTTTTAAAATTTACTCTTTGATCTGGAATTTTTTTGATATAAGATATAAAGTAGAGCTAAAATCATTTTTGTTCCAAATAGCTACCTAGTTATCCCAACACCATCTATTACATAATCCATCTATTTTTCACTGACTTGAAAAGCCACCTTTACATTGTATATACTGTCACACGTCTTCGGTCTATTTATGGATGTTCTGTTCTGTTTCAGTCGATCAGTCTCTCATCACATGTCAGTACCACACTGGAGTTTTTTTTACGGTTGGGAGATGCGGATGAGGAAGGCTGATGTTGACTTCTGCAGGTTGTAAAATTTTGGTCGAGGTATAACGACATACAGAAAAGTGCACAAATCCTAAGTATAAAGTTCAATGAGTTTTCACATTGTGAACATACAGTATAGTATGTACTTAGTACTCATAACCAGTACTCAGCTCAAGAAGCAGAGCATTACCAGTACCTAGAAGCCCCCATCTAGTCACTTCCCTTGTGAGGGTAACCACTATACTGGATTAATTCTGACTTCTAATAGCATAATTAGTTTCACCAATTTGGAAATTCTGTGAGTTAAATTACTCGGTATCTACTCTTGTGTCTGACTTCTTTCGCCTTACATCTTATGCAACATTACGTTTGTGAGAGTCAGCTACACCGATACATATAGTTGTGGTTCGTTCAATCTCATTGCTGTAGAGTATTACATTGCATAAATATAGCGCTTTTAATTTATTCATTCTACTGTTAAGGGACATTGGGGATTTTTCATTTTTGCTATTATGAATAGTGCTTACATGAACATTTTTAACACGTTATTTGGTGAATATGTTCGTATTTCTTTTGGACATGTAGCTAGGAATGGAATTACTGGGTTGTAGGGTATGCATATGCTCAGCCTAAGAAGCCAAACAGTTTTCCAAAGTGATCATACCGGTGTCTGAGAGTTTCCATTGCTCCACATCCCTGCCAATACTTGGTATTTATAGCAGAAGCTGTTGAGGGCTGCTCGTTTACCCTCAAGCCTTCCCATTTCAGTGCACACCAGCATCATAAACTCTTTCTCTGAGAGTTTCACAGGCCACCCAGACCCCTTTGATCTCCACTCAAACAGGTGAGAAGGGTAGGGGAAGCCCTGAGTAGAGATGTCAACCAATGACTGATGAGAGGTCAGCTCCCTTGACCTTTGGATAGTGTAATTCTGAAACACATCGTCTACACTTGCTGTTGGAGTTCCCCAGCAAGATTAAGCTCCATTTGGCGACAGCCTTTATCTCTTTCCTTTCTTCTCTTACTTTTCTACTCCCCTACTCGTGTTTTAAGTCCTTGTCCCAGGCCTGCTTCTGTGGGAATCCGGACTATCAAAGTCTATTCTTTTTCATTTTGGCCACTGTGGAGGAGAGGTGATTGGGGGGAAAATACATCTAAAAAGGCTCCTAAGAGGAGGAGGTAATAATGAAAAAAGGATTGAGAAACACTGGTTTAGAAATATGATCCATCTCAAATTTATTTTTGTGTATAGTGTAAGGTAGGCTTTCAGTCTCTCTTTTTTTTTAATTTGCATATGTTTATCCAGTTCGATAATACCATTTGTTGAAAAGACTTTTTTCCCCATTGAATTGTTTTAGCACAATTGTCAGAATGATTGACTATATATATGTGGGTCTCTTTCTGGATTCTATTCTGTTCCTTTGGCTTCTTTGTCTATTACTATGACAATACCACGCTGTCTTGATTACTCTAGTTCTCCAGTAAGTCTTAAATCAAATAGTATAAGCTCTAGCTCTTTTCTTCTTTTTTGAGACTGGTTTGTCTATTTTTGGTGCTTGGCATTTCTATATTAATTTTAGAACCAGTTTGTCATTGTCTACAAAAAGTACCACTGAGATTTTTATTGGGGTTGTGTTCAATCTATAGATCAATCTGAGGAAATCAACAAACTTGAGTATTCCAATCCATCAACATGACGTGCCTCTCCATTTATATGCTTGTATTTTTTATAAATAGGTTTACGTATTTTATGCTATTGCAAATGGTAACTTTTATTTCATTTCTCAATAGTTTCTTGCTAGCTATAGAAATACAATTGATTTTCTTTTATAATTTGATAAGTCATGCAATTATCTTTCTAGCTGCAAATATTGAATTCGTAACAATAATAATATTGTTATTTACTTGTGTTATCTATTAAAACAAAACAAATCCAAAATACTGATGAATGGCAGGATTCACATTGAGTTTGGGGCATTCGTTTTTTGTATAAAATATTGTTGAGTGAACAAGTACCAATTCACACTAAAGTGATAGGTGGGAGAAAATGCTATAGAACATTGTGTTCCTATAATATACAGCAAGGATGATTTTAAACTTTAAGTTTCTTAAGTCCCCATATGAAAGCATTGTAATTCATTTACCTCTTTTTTATGCTACCAGACTTTCTCTACTCTGTAATATTCAATGTTCATCAGCATAATATACCTTACTATATTTATGCATATGTATCTATTTATACCAAACAATATATTTAAGTTACAATATTGTTTAAAGTTAACAAAATAGTTTTAAAGCATAGATAATTTTGTTGAAGCATATTAGATGGTAATACTCATAGTACTTAGCAAATTTTGCCTTTATGGAAAACCAATACATATCACACTTGGATAAAAATACGAAAGTAGAGTATACATGAAGGTTATGTTGCAACTGTATTCATTTCTTTATTTTATTTTTTCTTTCTTCTCTTTTTTTTATGCATATCCTTATATACTGGTACTTTGTTTCTGTAGGAGATATTCTTAAAAGTAGGATTACTGGGTCAAAGAATATGTATATCTAACAATAAAATAAACATCCATGAACCCATGACTTCACACAGATTGAAACATTTCTAATCTTCTAGAAGCTGCTGGAGGTTGCTCTCTGCTCCATTCCCCCTAGCCTCTCCATAAAGGTGACCATCATCTGAAGGTTATGTTCACAAATTTCTTGCTTTTCTTTATAGTCTACAGAAAGATAGACAGAGACTTACCTAAACAATATATCTTGTTATCTTTATTTTTAAGCTTTATAAAAATGAGTATTATGATGAAATAATATTTACTTTGAAGCAAATTTTGATGACTAAAAAGTTCTCAATAAACACTTAAATCAAATTGCTGGTATTATTTGCATAGTTTACAAAAATGTTACTCTATAAAATATCTAGATAACGTTGTGTTAATAAATATCAATAGCTCTTTGATTTAAAAGTGATGAAAGACAACCTAATTATAATTGTTTTTCATATATCCACATTTTCTTTCAGTGGTATGAAACTGTCTGGATATTTAAAAATAGGTTACTTTGGCAAGAGAAAACTTGCTGAACTCTGGAAAGTACAAAGTAGACACAATGGACGGTTTCTGAACCTGGAGAAGAAAAGATAATTTTCTATAAATGATTTTTTTCACATCTGTGTTTCTTATATTCACATGTAGATATCTCAATTGCTGTATTACCAATTTGCTTCACTAGATGGAGATATGAGGCATAATAATTACAGATGCCTTCAAAAAGGAAAAATAACAACTTGAGAAAATAATTATTTGTAGAGGAGAAACTATTGCTTGTAAGATGTCATCTTAAAGGATATGATCTTCCATGTAGTGAATTGTTCGCTCCAGGGAGAAACATTTGCTGGAGATTGATAATGAGTACTTTATTAGTGAATAATAATTCATTAGTGAACTGAGTGGACTCCTTCTTTTATTCACTCACTCATTTGTTCATTTTTTCATTCAGTGACTAAGCATTTTTCACACCTAGTGTGCCCAACATGGCCAGGCAGCGGGGATATGGAAATAGGAACACAATCCCAGCCCTCAAGGAGCTCACAGCCTCAGTCAAGTAGGGGAGATAAGTACATAAATGATCAATTAGAATACATTTGGGGAAGAACTATCGAACGGATTCACATGAGGTTCAGTGATGGCATCAAGAAAGAAATGACTAGCTCTTATTGAGTAGGAAAAGATGCCTGGGATGAGTTTTAAGGGATGAACAATTCAAGGATGGGAAGAAAACTATAGCAATAGTCCAGACAAAACTTGGTAAAGACCTGAACCAAGTGAGTACCTCTGGGATAGAAAGGAGGAGATAAACGTACAAGATATGGAGGAGGCAGAATAGGTTAACTAAATGACTAAATGATTGCAGGGATCAGAGAGTAGGAAGAAATTTCCTAGATAGTTTAAGGTAAGTGCTGTGGAGGTCAGGATAAAAATTCAACATGACAATGAGAAACTGAAAACAATTTTAATAAAGCACCGCTACTCATATCTTAAATTGTAGACTGCCTCCCCACCCTTTCCCTCTTCTTGAGATCTCACCCCATTCTCTGTTTGCTCTGGCATGTGAACTTGTTCTTCCTGCTAAATGAGTCAGTCTCAGTTAGATTTGTGCTGACATGTATTAAATTTCCTGTAAAAGTAAGAAACTAGTGTGTCATCCCTTTCTCTCCCTCTCCTTTTCCCTCTCCCTCTCTTTCCTTCTCTTGCCTTCTCTCTCTCTCACACACGCACGCCACACACATGCACATACAGGGAAAAGCATATAGAAAAAAGTATAGTGTCATTTGTAGAAAACTACAAATAAAAAGATGTGGAATGACTATTCATACAGCAGAAAAACAACCTTACACTCACAACGAACTCTAAGAAACTGCAGTTTTTACTATTAAGTGTTCTTAAATCCTGGAATGGAATATGGGTCTTACTGCAAGTATCTAAATCATGATACATACTCATCTATTTGCAATAGTTTTCTAAGCTGATTTTTAAGTTCTATTGTTTTATGCAAAAGATTAGAGATCTAGAATTTTAAAGTTTCTGTTTTTGGTCTTCCTTTGAATTTCCACTGTGAATTTAGCTATGTTTTCATTTAACACCCATATGTTGAAGTTTATCTGTCCCTAACACAGAGAGTATATTAATATGTCCTCAGTGAGTGTGTGAGAGTCAGCAAGAAGAAGACTTGCCATGACCCCACAAATCAGCCCAGACAGCCCTGGAGGCAACTTGAGAGAGTAAGAGAGAGCGAAGAGAATCTGAAGTCACAGAGAGCACCTTCCGAACAGGTAGAGTGGAGCAAGCACCAGAAAGAAATGAAACTTTAAAAATTCTGACTTGCGTTTGAAACTTTTGTGTTTTTTTGATTTGCATAATGGGGAAGCAGAATGAATTTACATGTGTATATTTGAGTCCCATCCAGGGATTCTCCCAGCCTCCCATTCATGTCTTCATGTATATCCACATCATTTCTGTCTACATCTGTACCCTTAGCTACACTCAAATCCACTTCTGTATCTTCTCATCTTCTTGCTACCTCATCCCAGCAATCAAATAGAGTGGACAGAAGAGCTTTGGGAGTAACCACAAGGCAACATCGGACGATTAGAACGAACTTGACAAGTACAAACTCCATTGACCTTTATAGTATATTTCTGAGAAAATTTACAAAGAGTTCAAGTCAAAATCGTTTCAAATGTAACACAAGCTGGTGGAAGGAGCATAAGAGGTTTATATCAAAATGTCTTGGGCCGGCCCGGTGGCATAGTGGTTAAGTTTGCTCCCTTTTGACAGCCCAAGTTTGCGGGTTAGGATCCTGGGTGTGGACCTACACCATTCATCAAGCCATGCTGTGGTGGCAACCCACATACAAAATAGAGGAAGATGAGCATAGATGTTAGCTCAGGGCCACTGTTCCTCAAGCAAAAAGAGCAAGATGGACAACAGGTCTTAGCCCAGGGCCAATCTTCCTCACTAAAAAAAAAAAGTCTTGATTTATAGTGATTGATTCTAGGGCTGGAGTAAGAGAAATCTAATCGAGCCTGGAAAATCTTGTGTCAGAAAATAAGGAAATACTCAAAACAATAACAGCCTCACAATGATGAGGCATGACAAAAGAATACAAGATCCAACTTACAAGAGTTCCCAATGGCCAAAGTTGAAACAATTTCAGCAAAAAAATAAATAATGATAGCCTTCGGTTATAATCCATAACAGAAAATAAAAATCCATCAGTCTATACATATTGATATAAATACATTACAAAATTTCCACCACGTAAGTATCACAATATTAATTGTTGCAGGCAAGATCCAGTGATACTGAAATCCATGGGTGAACGTTTGAGGGAAAACAGATATTAGCAGAGTCCCCATGTATCTCCTGCAAGATATTTATCAATTACAAAGGAAAAATAGTAAAATGACAGTGGAGAAACCTGGCGGACATGATCTCAACCAAGAGATCAAGGTTCACTTCACCAGTAATAAGACATATCAACATGTGTATTTCCTGATAAAATGCACTGAGAAAGACACTTCACCTCTGTGGTATTTGTGCCAAAAATACATAACTTCAATCTAATCTGGGAAAACGTTAGACAAATCCCAGTTGAGGGGCATTCTACGAAATACCTGAGAAGTACTGTTCAAAAGTGTCAAGGTCATGAAAGACAAAGACTGAGGAACTCTCCCAGATTAGAAGAAGCTAAGGAGACCTAACAACTAAGTGCAATGTGAGTTTGTGGACTCGATCCTAGAATGACAGTGTAGTCTAGTATAGACAGTGTAGACAGTCTAGTGTCTTTTTGACATTAGAGGGAAAACTGATGAAATTCAAATAGGGTCTGTAGTTTAAGTAATAGTATTGTACCACTGTTAATTTTCTGGTTTTGATAATTGAACTGTGGTTGTGTAATTGTTAACATTAGGGGAAGCTGGATGAAGGGTCCACCTGAACTCTATGTGCTGTTTTAAAACATTTCTATAAATCTAAAATTACCTTAAATTAAAAGTTTTATTTTTTAAGAATTTGGTTCAAATCTCAGCTCTAGCACCTTTTAGTTCTGTGAACTTTCTGGTTATCCTTTTCCTTATTAAACAGGGAGCTAGGATGGATGACCCCTAACCCATTATGGAGAATGGGTTGCTCTCTTACCCACAATATTTGCCTTCTTTTACATCAGCTGGCCAAAGGACCATTGATCAGCAGTTGTTGAAAAGGAGAATCTTGACAACAGTTGTAAAATGATATTTTCAGGTAATTCGTCTCTGCAGTTCAAGTTTCCAGTTTAAGGCAGAATGATATAATTCTCCAGAATGACTGGAGAATTGTTCCCAGTTTATTAAGGGTCAGAAGCTGCTTTAATACATATTATGCCAAGAGGAAACTTACTCTCCCAAAAGTATTGCTAAAGAAAGAGAATTATAGTCTAGAAGAAAACAGAAAAATAGAATACTACCAGTTAAAGAGCAGTGGAATTATGAGGGGTCGTTTTGTTTCCAAGTTTCTTTAATGTCATCATTGTCTTTTTAGAATTTAAAATACATCTGCTAGAAAAAAAATCCTTGTGCTTCTAATGCGTAAACATATTGCTGAAACTGGCCACCTCTGTAATCCTAGCATCTAGAGAGAATGTCCCAGGAATGCTTTGGCAGCTAGAAAATAAATCAGCTTGGCAGAGTTCATTTCCCTTGATACCCTCCCACACACCCACATGTGCATGTCTCTTGACCACTACGGACATTCCATGCTCTCCCCTTCCAACAGCATCCACCTCCCTGTTCTCATTCTCCATGGCCCTTTATCCCTGTAAATACACAGCATCTAATTCAAGCATGAATCTGGGCTCAAGGATACAATGCCCCAACTAGGATGGATCCCCTTTTCATTATGTTTTCCAAGTTTAACTAGGTTTAGTTGTTGACAATCAGAAAATTTCGTCTTATTGACTGTTCCATTTTTTCTCTAGTTTTGAAGTTCTACTCATCAAGGTTGTCCTTCAATGCAACAACCAAGTGTTTTTAATTTCTAAGTGTTTAATTTCTAAGTGTTATAGGAAGTTGAATTTTGGGTTTTTTTTTTTTAAGTATACCAGAAAGTTTCTGCAATCAAATCTCTGTAGAGTAGAAATCACCCAGAAAACTTTCTAGGAGCCTGTTTAGAATGATTTACTTTCAGAAAAACTAGCAAGACCTTTTCATGGGCCTCACCCTCTGGAGTGCTCACAGCCATGTGCCCCAAGGAAAGCACATGCTTTCTGCATTATTTAGCATCGTTACAGCGGTAAGGAAATTACATGGTGGTAGTAATGGTGTTAGGTCAGTACTTGTCGGGATTGCATGACCCCTTCCAGTTGCCTGGAGCTCCACTCAATTGTTTAATGGTAGCCATCTACTCAGAGGTGGCTCCTTTGACACCAGTCCTAGGTTCTACCAGGGAGTGCCTTTAATCTCTAACTGGGATTAATCCAAATATCTGAAGTTTTATCCCGTTGAGCACCAAAAAAAAATTATTTAAACTGTTCTTGATGGAATGTTCATGTATTTACTCTTACTTGAATTTAAAATAGACTATATTGCATATAATTTAACATTTCTGGGTAAAGCCTGTTATAAAATGTGATGCCCTGTGGCTAGGGGAATGTATAGCATTGTCTGATTTTGTTTCAATTATTCTAGGACCACACTCTTTTGAATTCTTAGGTCATACTTTCAGTTTTTCGCTTTCTCCTTCACTGTCAGGGTGTCAGGCTATTTACTATTATCAATGTGCCTTCCTGTGTACTTTTCTGCTACTTCTAATCTGATGTAGGCTTGGGGATGAGATATCTGGGATCATAACACCGTGTGTACAATGGGATCCATAGATCCAGAGGGAGGCCTGCTAATGTCTCACATTATTAACATGCATATGCTTTTAATATGATCCAGAAGAAGTGAAGGAAGCTAGAAAGAAAAGAAAATGACTCAGTGGACTTCATTCTTGAAAAAAATCTCCTTCCAGCAGCAAAATTACAAACACATAAGATTATATAGTTCTTTAATTGAGGCATATTTCATACACAATAAAATGCACAGATCTTCAGTGTACAGATTAAGTTTTGACCCTACCTAGGTAACCATTACCCAAAGCAAGATACAGAGCATTTCGATCACCTCCGTGAAACCAGCAAACAGGTAGACATTGATGATTAAGAAGTTAGGAGCAAAAGTCCTTTTCCTTTTTGCAATTACTGATTATAGCCTTTAGCTGTTCTCCCGCTCATTGTTAACTGTGCTGTTTAGGCAACATGCTATCTGACTCCCACTAGGTTCCTATAGATAACGTCTCCCTGGAGCCTGGGTCACCATAGTAATGGGTATTTGAGCTGTTTTTCAGGGATTAGAACCCCTTGTCCTCTTCAGGCCTGTTGAGACCACCAACCCATCAACTGGGCCAGCGCAGATATCCGATAAGCGACTTTTTGACGTCAAGAGGCTAAAACTCCTCCCTCAGATCATGCTAATGCCGCCTTTTTGTGAACATGCATCCTATGAAGAGCCATGAAGTCTGACTACGCTTGCGCAGATCATCAATTATCTCACCTCTCCTCACCTCCAACCATCTATCTCCACATTTCAGACCACTTTGCCCCCTATCCCATGTATATCCCTGAGTCCCTGTTTTCAGGGAAGTGGATTTGAAACTCATTCTCTTGTTTCCTCACTTCACTGCCTTGTGATTAAAACTCTCTCTCTGCTTCAATCTTGTTGGCTCAGTGTTTGGCTTTCTGGGTGACGGGCAAAAATGAACCTGGGTTCGGTAGCACCTGGAAGTTCCTTGTGCCATTTCAAGCCAATGCTCCCTTCCTTCCACCACCACATACACGTCCAGAGACAACAGTTGTTCCAATTTCTATTGCTATAGATTCATTTTACTACCCTCGAACTTTACATAAATGGAATCATGCAATATGTACTCTTCCATGTCTGGCTTCACTTGTTCAGTATAATGTTTTGGAGATTAAACTTATTGTGTGTTATTGGTGGTCCATTTCTTTTCGCTGTTGAGTAGTAATCTATGTACAAATATGGCACAATTTGTTTATCCAGTCTTCTGTAGATGGAATTTGGATTGTTTCCAGCTTGTTGCTTTTATAAATAAAGCCCTATGAATATTTGTCTTTTTATGGACATATGTTTTTGCTTCTCTTTTTTTTTAAGATTGGCACCTGAGCTAACAATTGTTGCCAAACTTTTTCTTTTTTTTCCTGCTTTATCTCTCCAAATCCCCCTGGGACATAGTTGTATATCTTAGCTGCAGGTCTTTCTAGCTGTGGCATGTGGGATGCCACCTCAGCATGGCTTGATGAGTGGTGCCATGCCCACGCCCAGGATCTGAACCCACAAAACCCTGGGCTGCTGCAGCAGAGTGCAAGAGCTTAACCACTTGGCCACGGGGCCAGCCCCTGTGTTTCTCTTGAGTAAACACCTAAGAGTGAATTTTTTTAATGGGTCCAATCTTACTACTTGTTTTTATAATGACTTATATTTACATAATCATTTCTTAAATATTATTTATTGGCTTTTAATTTTTAGAATTAACCAAAGACAAAGCAAGTGAAATATAACTGTAATTTCAGAAGAGAGAAAAGACTGGAGAAAAGAGCATGGCAGGTAAAAAGAACAGTACATGCAAAGCCCCTGAGGAAAAAAGCATTTGACGTGTTTGAGGATCTGAGTGAAGGCCATGTGGCTGGAGCATAATGTGTGAAGGGAATAGTGGTAGGAGATGAAGCTGATATGTACAGCTGGGGTCAGATTATGCAGGGCCTGGTAGGCTGCATTAAGCATGCTAGATTTTATCCTAAACCCATCCAACGAATGGTTTTAGGAAGCTGAGTAATATGGTCCATTGTTCTCCATGGAGGAGATGGAAGTATAAAGGAAGAAGCAGACAAAGCTTCATTAGTAAAGCTTTGGAGAGATGGGCGTGGCCTTTTGTAGGCTAGAGATGGAGAAACACGTGCATATTTGAGATATATTTTGGAAGTAGAATTTGAGCTCATGGCATCAACCAAATGAATTTCTAAGTAAAAAATATGGGAAAATTATTTTTATTTTTTTAAATATTGGCACCTGAGCTAACATCTGTTGCCAATCTCTCTTTCTTCTTCTCCTTCTTCTTCTTCTCCTCCTCCTTCTTCTTTTCCTTCTCCTTCCCCTCCTCCTCCTCCTCCTCCTTCCTCTTCTCCCCAAATCACCCCCAGTACATAGTTGTGTAGTCTAGTTATAGGTCCTTTTAGCTGTGCAGCAAAATTTTAAGTAAGTGTCCAGGCACTATTTTTGAAATCTTAAATTTATCATCTTTTTGGCGTGGGCTGGTTTTCTATAAATCATTAAAAGATATTGCCAGGACAGCTAAAAGAAATGAGACAAAGGAGAAAAGGCGAGCAAAAAAGCAAAGAATGGGATAGAAAAAGAGATTACCTATTTAATTTCAAGTATTAAGGAGCCAGTCCTAAAAACAGAGAAGTGGGGTATCAACAAACGATGCCTTATTGCAGCCCATCTCACTAAGCTTTTCGAGAAGGATGGGCACAGAGACCTGTTTCTTCTCTTGGTTTCATATCTGCCTCTTTGATGAAATAGGGAAACACTCAAGCCCTTTACTACACAGTGGTGCAGAAACGTTGCTGTCCCCAAAATACGTTTTGTAACACGAACATATGCTTCTGAAATCACTTTAAAACGCATTTTATTTCAGTGAAATAAGTCAGACACAGGAAGACAAATACTGTATGATATCACTTATATATGGAATCTAAAAAAGCTGAACTCAAAGAAACACACTAGAATGGTGATTACCAGGGGCTGAGGGGTGGGGAAAAGAGGAGATGTTGGTCAAAGGGTACAAACTTCTAGTTGTAAGATGAGTAAGTTCTGAGGATCAGATTTACAGTGTGGTGGGCCGGCCCCGTGGCCGAGTGGTTAAGTTTGCGTGCTCTGCTTCGGCAGCCCAGGGTTCAGATCCTGGGCATGGACATGGCACCGCTCACTAGGCCATGTTGAGGCGGCGTCCCACATGCCACAACTAGAAGGACCCACAACTAAAATATACAACTATGTACTGGGGGCGTTGGGGAGAAAAAAAAAAAGAAGATTGGCAACAGTTATTAGCTCAGGTGCCAATCTTTAAAAAAAAAAATTTACAGTGTAGTGATTACAGCTAATAATACTGTATTGTATACTCGAATGTTGCTAAGAGAGAAGATCTTCAATGTTCTCACTACAAAAAAGCAATGGTAATTATGTGACATGAGGCAAGGGTTAGCTAAAATCATTTCTCAATGTAAAAGTGTATCAGATCAATGTGTTGTACATCCTAAACTTACACAATGTTATATGTCAATTACATTTCAATAAAGCTTGAAAAAATAATACACATTTATTTTACTAGACTCATTCAATTTGGGATCTAGCCAGTGGCCATGCCAAGGGATAGTGTAAGGAGACTTTACTCATGCCCATCATCTCCTTCGGTCCCCCTGTTGAAGCTCCCAATAAATACACAATAAAGAATAAGATACATGCTCTACAAATGAAGCTTCGAGGCCTATCTGCTAACCCCACTGAATTAGTTTTCTAGGGCTGTTGTAATAAATTACCACAAGCTGAGTGACTTAAAACAAGAGAAATTTATTCTGTCACAGCTCTGGAGGCCAGAAGTCTGAAGTCAAGATGTTGGCAGGGTTGACTCCTTCTGGAGTCTCTGAGGAAGGATTTGTTCCATGCATCGTTCCTAGATGGTGGCTGCCGGCAATTCTTGGAGTTCCTTGGCTTGTAGATGCTTAGCTCCAATCTCTGCCTTCATCTTCACATGGCCTTCCCTACTATGTCTCTCCATGTCTTCTCCTTTTCTGTTCATTACAAGGACTTTTACCATTGGATTTAGGATGTACCCTAAAGCCAAGACAATCTCATGTTGAGATCCTTAATTTAATCACATCTGCAAAGACCCTATTTCCAAATAAGTTCCCATTCACAGATACCGGAGGTTAAGACTTGGGCATAACTTTTTGGAACCACAATTCAACCCACTACACTCACCTTCTAATCTGATTGCTGCCTCTAAGCCTCTCCTATAGAAATTCTGGAAAACCTCTGAGTGTGTCCTCCTGGTTCTCATCTACAGTTCACCACACAGCACGAAAATAACTACCAACTACTGAGTATTTACCAGTGACAGGCACTGTATATGAACATCTATATATGAAAAGAGTGCTGCTATTTTAAATTAATCATTGTTGTTAAAATCTTACTTATAAATAATTTTTAAAAAGCTAACGGTGCCACAAGATTTCTGATGAAGAACAGCAGTCCCTTGTCTCATCATCCTTTTCTAATCCCTTCCTATCCCCTAGAGGAAACTGCATTCAGTTCATTTGACTTTCTGCTAATTTTTACATCCAAGATTATAAATAAAATCCTTATGCTGCTATTTCTTGATTTTTCTATTTTAGACAGTATTTATTGACTTCTTATTATGGACTATGAGAATTTTGCCTCAACTCCTTCATTTCTTTTCCCATTCTCCCAATAGGGGGAGAATATGACAGTTTTGTTTACTTCTGAGCTGAGTAGAGTACTATCATCATGATATGTTTACTTGTACAAATTTTGTTTTTCCTGGAGTTAACAATTGCCTTGTCTTAGTTTTTTGTGTATATACATTTGTTATTCCCAAACTATCAAAATCATTGTAAAATCACTCTTACTACTATATTTTCTCATGGCCAAATGCGTCAGGTAATCCATGAATTCCATTTTTCTTGATGTGGGGGACTTTTTCCCAGAAGTGACCATTGTCCTGCTCCAGTTGAGGCCTTGTGCACAGTTGTCCTGACTCTTCCCTTCTCCATCTATTGAGAATTCCTCCTGCTTCTCTTCTATATTGGAGTCGCTGTTTCCTGCCCTTTGTGTCTTCTTGGTTCACTTGCCCCAATTTCATAAAGCACATTATCCAGTAACTTCTTGAGAAAGAAAACATAGGAAGTACCATTTCTGAGACCTTTTGAATCTGAAAATGTCTTGATTGATAGTTTAATTTGATACAGAATGCTTCATTTAAAAAACATTTTTTTCTCTACATTTTACAAGAGTTATTTCATTGTCTCATTAACCTCTGAGTTGCAGTTAAGAAGTTTAAGTCTAAGTCTAAATCTGCTCCAACACACATTTTTTTAGCCAGTCTCCCTGTTTTAGCCAGTCGCCCTTATTCCTCATCCATGTCCTCAGTGGTGTTTGGTGCTGCCAAATCCTGAGCTCTCCCAGTGTTCTCTGGAGAAAATCAGCTTCTCCTCATTGGTGTCCCTTTCCTCAGGCCCTTAGGTTCAGCTTTCTTGGGTTGAGGTTTGAGCTTGCTAAGTCAATTACATTCCTCCATCCAGGGGTGACCACAAAAATACTCAACCACTAGGAGGGCATAAGCACTGAAGGGACATTGCCTAAAAACAATCAATAGGGTCATATTAATGTCAACTGATGAGTGCCAATTAAATATTTGCTCTGCCTCCATCCGATTTCTTTTTTCCAAAACTGGTAACATTTCATGTTTATTGTTGTCTCCTTTCCTATTCTCCTTGTCCTTAGGTGTGTTTGCATTTTTATATTCCTTTACTATCATTTTGGTGGGACTTCAGCATAAGTAGAAACAAATGTATGTGTTTAAAAGCTGTGTTTAGCAAAAAGTCTACAAGATGCTCTATTCTGTTATCACATTTACTCCTTAAACCAACCTTATTGTGAAAGGTATTAGCTCCATCTAACAGAAGGAAACTGAGGTACAAATATGTTTACAATGCTTTCTCAAGACTGGATAGGCAATCATTAGTATGGAACAAAGTTCGAATCAGTTGGTCTGGTTCCAAAGTCATGCTCTTGCCTCCCAAAGAGCAAGTATCTCTCAAAGTCCACGGGGGTAATTCCTATAGCCCTCTCTCTACATTAATATGCTTTTCCTAACCTTCTGCTAGTTACACGTTTTTCGAAGTAGGTCAGCTGTCCCCTTGTATTGGAAGCACTTGGAGGTGACTGTTCTAAATGTGGATTCCTGGGTTCCACCCTAGACCCACTGAATCTCAGTCTCATGGAGGTTAGAGATTGAGATTTGCATTTTAAACTAGTTCCTCAGAAGATGATGATTCCTAGACATTTTGAGAAGCATTGCTCTAGTCAATGTATGCCTCTCCAAAGCAGTAACACCAACCATGCCTTACCAACCTGAAATACTTTTGCTCTTGGGTGAGTTGGGTAGGTCTTAGTGAGTCCAAGCTGTTACACATTAATAGTAGAAAAGAGTATCTCAGATAAGTGAGGGGCAATATTGAGAAGTAAGTGTTCAGAGTCATTTTTCCCAGTATAGAATATCTAAAAATGCTACAACGAAAAACCCCCATAAATATGCACTACAAAAAGTACATTTTTAAAAGCTAGCTTGGGATAAAAATAAGGCAAATGGTAAGAGGACCAGAAAAGACTAGAAAGCAAATCCAAAGGATAAGCTAATGTTTGCACTGATCCTGGTGGCTGGGACATCCCAGGGAGTCAGGAGACAAAGCCTGAAGACTGAGCAGGTGGAAGTCAGACTGTACCCCCACACAAAGTCAGGCTAAAGATGACGACATTGCAGTAAATGAACCAGATAGATTACCCACCACACTAATGTTAGTTGTGAATCTGTTAGAAGAGAATGTTGTGAATAAATTTGCTGTGAGCCCTTTTGAGGGTAAGCATTGCTTAGATACCACTCTAGAAGCCACGCCTCAGAGAGGCAGCTACAACACAGTGGTTAAGACTGTGACCTCTGGAGAAAATTGTTTGCGGTATGATCTTGACCCCATCATTTTCTCATTGTGATCTTGGACAAACTCTTTAACCTCCCTGGGTCTCAATGTCCCTGTCTGGAGACACATAGCTCACAAAGTTGGTGTAGAGATTATATTATTAAATACACGTCAAGCGCCTTCACCAGTGCCTACACAAAGCAAGCTCTCAGCAAATCTTACCTGGGATTACGTACAGTGGTTCCCTGACAGCAAATGTGAAGCAGACGAGGCTCTTTGGGCTTAAGCTTTTAATGTCCAAATAACACCCATTTAGCTTAGTATATAGAAATACAAAGAGTGGTCCTGATTTCTGGTATAAACATTGGCGAGTTATTTCTTTAACATCCTAAACACTGTGAGTATAAGTAGTAGATGCGTTCATAACTACTTCTTCATAGATATGCAATTCCACATATTAATTTCAGGGCCTAATTTATTCTGACTGGATCTAGTCCCTCCTTCTTGTTCTCTGTTCTCATCTCCTGCCATTGGCCCATCACTGCCAGCTCCGGAAACACAACCTCAACATGGCCTATGGCCCATCCCAAACTCAATTGTTCACCAGTTCTGCTGCTGCTATTTATTACCAAATTGGCTTCTTTAACACTTTCAAACATTCTGCTTTGCCAAGCCTGTATAACTTCTACATAAAGTCAACAAACAGCTGTTGATTTTTATAGTCACCACACCCTCTCAAACGCTAGAAAACCGTCAAATTCCCTGAAAGTAAATTTCATATTTAAAAATATTTTTTAAATGGAAAAAAAAAGCCCCCTCTTTTACTTGAATTGTGTCTTATGGGATTGGTCATGAAACTTTAAGTAATAGAACTTTGGATAGGTTATTCCTAGCACCCCAAATGTATCCTGCATTATATCCAGTCATAACTCACTGACGTCATAGGTTGGAAAGGAACATTCAAAATGAAAAGTGGTGTTACAGATCTGGGAAAATTTTTTCTTCTTCACAAGCTTCCTTTTAGTCTTAAATCAAGTTTTAAATATGTGGAAATTAATTTAAAATTACTCATTAATGACTTTCCTCTTTTGATTCATGTAACTTTCAAACAACCATTATTTATGAATATCATCTTGTGAATCCCCAGAATCAATTGGTTTTTAAAAAGGTGAAGCGAACAATCTTGTCATAATGTTATTTTTACAACTGTGAGCAAGGAACCCACAGCAAATTCCTGCTGCATCTCATATTTTAGAAGGAATTTTTCCTGTAATATCCCATACTTGAAATTTAAATATTTTGTTCTGACATGCAAAAACCAAAGTTTAATGTAATGAATGAGGGGGCCATGTTACTGATTGAGAACACAGCACAAAAGCAACAGAAGAATCTTTTAATAAGAGATGGCTCAAAACAGCCAAAGTCCAACCTACATAAAGCATTGCTCTGCCTTGATTTGCTTGAACAAGAAGTTCTAGTCACAAAGCATTCACCATGGGGATTGTACTTGGAGGATAAGAACATCTGGACCCAGCCATAGTAGAGTAGAAACAGATGGCGACTTCACGGAGGGAGAGATGTGGCTTTTCTACTGCTGAGAGGTGCTCATGTTTTTCCCCCTGTTTTCCTAATAATAATAAACAACTAGGATAACAAGGAAATTGCTTAGGTGTCTCTATCTAATTAGCTTCAAAAAATACTTCATAGTTCTAGAACTTTCCAAAGAAATTGTACATTTGTATCACAAGATGCTATAGTAATAAAACATTACATGTTAAACAAAATATCAATAAAGATCACATCATTATCTTTATACCAGAAATATTTCATTGGATTTTGAATGCGGCCTAGTGCTTACTTTGCTGTCTCCCATCATCCCTCCTCCTTCACCAAATAAAAAGGAAATTACAACATTGTTTAGTGCATATATATAAACTTTGAAGCTAGACTGTCTGGGTTCAAATCCTGACTCAGTGGTTCACTAGCTGTGCCCTGGGGCAAACAAGTTATTTAACTTCTCTGTACTTTACTTTCTTCATCTGTAAAATGGGAATAATACCTTATAGAGTTGATGTGAGGATTAAATGAATTAACTTAATACATGTCAGCACTTAAAACAATGCCAGCACATAGTAGGCACTCAATAAATGTTATGTTAATTTTATTATAATCTTTCAACAGACCTTTCTTCAGGCTGATCATTGATAAATTACGAAATTCCTATCCTTCTTTTCAGTGCCCAATATGATAGGAAATCATGTTGCCTCAGGGACCAGTGGAAAGGACATGGTGTTGGGATCAGAAGATTCTTCCTCAGACACGGTGACAACTGTATAACCTTGAGCGAGTCCTTACTTTCTGCGACTCCCACAGTCATGCAAATTCACTGAGACGTCAGATGCCCATCACCTAAGCTGCTACCTAGGACTCACACAATAAGCAGTTCTTGATTACTGGAAAAAATGGATATCTGTAAGATTCTCTGGGATGTTACTCATAGTGAGCCCTTCTTTATTAAGTTTGTCAAAAGTTGTAGCAGTCAACAAAGCTCTTAAGAGAAATTAGATAAGGAAACAATGTCCATCAGTTCTGAAAGCTTGGTTAAGCCAATTTTGAAGACTAGATTCTAATATTAGGCCAGTTGGTACCCAAAGGTTTCTCTTTGGTTTCTGCTCCCTATAAGCCAGGGGTTCCTGCCTTCAGGAGCCTCATATATTACGTAAATGAGTGAAACAGTAGAAGAGGGAGTGTTAGCAGCCGTGGAAAACGGGATTGCATGGGCCCCATCAGAAAAAGGATTCTAATTAAAACATTCTGTCCAAAACTCATCTGTAGGCCAAAGTCAATCCTCAAACAACCAGACATCAGCTTTTGTTTTTGCTTTTTAATTGGTATATTTAACTGAACGAGGTTTACATTAACTGGTATTTAGTCTTATTTGCAGTTTTATGCAGTTCTTTGCTAAACTTCTCTTACTAAATTCCTAGATATTTATTCAGGGTGTCCTTTCTCCTCCTCCGTCATCTACTGATGATGCTAACACCATGCATATCTTGCAGCTGTCAGGCACTGTTAAGGGGTATGGCTAGCTTCTCCTAGGAGCTCATTAAAGCCATACCCAGGGGAGTAACTGGAATCATTCAACACTCATTCAACGGGTATTTAGAGAGCACCTAGTCTGAGCATAACCAAACATTACGGTGACATCTAGGCAGGCTTTTCCATTTTCCAGCCCCCATTTTACTAAAAGGATTTGGATTTAGCAAATCATGTCATCAGTTTCCTTTCTTATTCCTATAGACAAGCTGGTGCCTTCCATTTATCAGGAGTAAAGCGTTTTTTTCCTTGTTACTTATAAGTAAAATCACGGCAAATCTGCTTCTAACCTTGCCATTTCTGAGCTTGCTCTAAAGTTGTTCTGAACTCTGTTCAAGTCACCCAAGCCAGGATCTATGAAGCACCAGATACTCTGCTCAACCACATGCTGAGGGTGGTAGGGCTTTTTGTCCCTCTGGGATCTGTGATCTAAAATGACCACCTGTGACTCTGGTAGACATAAAATGGATAAACAGAATTGTAATTGCACTACAAAACCAGACGAAATACAGGGCTGATTTTAGAATGGTAAAGCTCGTAAATTGGTTGTCAGAGGAGAATCACGGCTGTTACTTTAGTCCCACTTACATTTTTTGTTTGCTCTCAGAAATCAGGTTGTTCTCTCCTCATTTGATAGTTGAGGAGACTGAAGCCTGATGGGGTAAACACCCTGCAAATCCTCACAGAGGCTGAGAGACCAGACCTCGGGCTCCTGACAGACAGGACACTCTGCACTGCGCAAGGATGGCCTCCTCCTTTCTGTACTGAGCAACAATCGCCAATTGCCCAAAACCCAGAGAGTGTTTTAGGAACATATTAACTTAAGAATTTCATGTTAGATGTGAGATGACAATGATGATGATGAAGAGTAGGGTTTTTTTTTTTCAATTTAATACATTTGATTGAGTGAAAAGTTTGTGCCAGCCACTGCCCTGAGCCCTCAGGTAGCAAAGACGATTTTCTTGAGGAAGACAAACACGTGAAAAACACTGCAACATAATCAGTGCTGGAAGGGAGGTACTTAATGGGGGCAGGGGACACAGAGGAAGCTCCTTATCTCTGCTTGAGGATATCAGGGAGGACCTGAGGAGTCCCCAGATGGACAAAGAATGGAAGGGTATCTGTGCATTGGAAACAGCATGTGCAAAGTTTGGGAAATGAGAAAGGGTGTGGCTTCTGTAAGGAACCGTACACAGTTTGCAGGATATTTGTGTCAATGTAGGAAATGTGCCAGATCTTGAAGGGCCTTCCATCTCATGCCGAGAAGTTTGGATGATTTCTGCAGACATTTGGAAGTCACTAAAGAGGACTCCCTAAGAGGAATGTCATGGTCAGATTTGCATTTTAAAAAGGGTGCTCTGGCTGCCATGTGTGGGATCAATTAGAGGAGGGCAAGATAGAGGCAGAGCAATTTTAGAAAATTAATGAAACAATACAAGCATGAAACGATAAGGCAGCAATAGGGCTAGAGCAAGCAGGGATAACACTGACACAGCTTTGATGACCTGCTAGATGCAGGGGGCTAGTGAGAGACAGGAGAATTTCAGAGTGACTCCTAAGCTTCTGACTTGAGGGGTCAGTTGTGTGATGGTGCTTTCAGAATATAGGGTAGATTGGGGAGAAAAGAGGATGTGTTGGGTTCCAGGTTGGGAGGACCATTTTGAAGATGGAAGGAGCAGGTCAAGAGCTGGGAATATATATTGGAGAATTTTCATCTTGTGGGTGGTAGTTGAAGCTCTGAGTGTGGATAGGGTTGCCTGGAAAGATGTGGAGAGCGAAAAGAGAAAAGTAATGAGGACAATACCAGGATGGCCAATACTTGAGAGTAAGAAGAAGAGGTGAAGCTGACAAAGGGAAATAATAAGTGGTCTGAAAACAGGAGGAAATCCAGGAGAGAGTGTGGTCATGGAAGCACATGAGAAGTGAGTGTCAACTGTCACCAGAGGCCAAGTAGGACACAATCTGAAAGGGAGACATTGAATTTGGAAACCAGAAAGTCATTTATTTGTTCAAGTCAGTGAATACGCATTAAGCACCTATTAAGTGAATATGCTGCTCAAGGCACCAGGGATAAATCAATGAACAAAACAGAAAATAAAAACCCTGCCCTCTAGGCTTACATTCTAGTGGGAGACACAGACAACAAACAAATAAATATGTGAAATTTTAATATGTTGGATAAGCACTATGGAGAAAAATAAACAGGAAGGAGGTGTGGAGTTGGGGTTGAGAGAGATGTGGATGCAATGTAACATCGAGTGATTCAAAGGTTTTGGTGAGCAAGTGCAAAGGCCTTGAAATTAGAGTGATTTTTACTTGTATCAGTTTCAGTCTAGTGAAAGTAAAAGTAAGACTGCAGCGACTTGAAGAGTGAATGAGAAGAAAAAGAAGAAAAGAGCTAACGAAAGAGAAAGGAATGGAGTAAATAACTTCTCCATGAAACCTGATGCTAAAGAGAAGGCATGAGATCCTAAGTGCAGGTAGAATGGATGGGGAAAGAGTAGATGAAGGTTTGGAAACTGATAATTTCACAGGGTGGAGGCTGGGAATCGGGGCTGCGAAGCTGCACAACTCCAGGGACGTCCGTTGCTCCCTGTAATTGTGAGATGGGGTCTTCCCAACTCCCTCACTCCATTAACTCCATTTTTGCTATGAATTAGGAAGCAAGGATGTCTATTTTCAATAGAAAGAGAACAGTGATGTCATGTGGGGCTTCAACTGGTTGGGACACTAATAGTAAAGAAATAAGTAAAATTTCTCGAAAGAGTTGATGTCAGAAATAGAAATGAAAGTTGAATCTAGGGACAAGCAAAATGGTGGCCAAGTGGCACTGAGAGCTGGGAGGATGGTTGGGCCATACACTGCACCCTTCACTCACATCATCTCACCCAATCTTGCCAACAGTCTAGCAAGAAGAGCTTATTCTGACTTTCTGGATGAGAAATCCGAAGTCCACCGTGGGGAAGTACCATGCACAAGCTCATGAAGCTGGGAGGTGGTAGAGCCAAGATTCCAGAGATGATGAACTTTCCCCTACAACATGCCACTTGAGATACAAAGAGGAATAGAATATACAGTCGCTGCTCTCAGCTCTCACACACTATTGGGAACAAAAGCATATAAATAACTATAAAACAATGAGATGAACGTGAAACTCGTTTATGAGCAAAGTGCCGTGGGAATATAGGCTTGTAAATTCTCCCAGGCGGCTGTATATTTACGGTCAGCAGGAAGGGAGAACAGGAATGACGAAGGCAAGATATTAATAAAATCTCACGATAATACAATGAGTATCCTTCACTGCTACTTTATTTTAAAATATGTATCCATCATTTCTCATTTTGAACCAGCAACTTCTTTAGTTAATATGTAGTTGGTTATTATGAGCCTGATTTGCAGATTTTTAAAAGTAGAGAGTTTAAGACTCATATAGTTAAAGTGAAGTGCTTCGAGATACGAAAACTTTTACATTTTGTATAAGGAATGAGGGAAATAGGAATTTAAATGTATAGTTATAGACTAAGTGTATATATAGATATAGCAAAGACTATATCTAGTTTTTGCACGAAGAAACGCTAGAAGGAAAAACCAAAAACCTCTCGGGTAGAGGTGTGGGGAACGATTAGAAGGGATAGGCATATAAGTGAGACTTTTCTGAGTACATCCTTTTACAGAGTTTTTGTTTGTGATCCTTGCAAATGTTTTACATATTTTTAAAAAAGCAAACCCTAAAATTAAAAACAGACTGAAACAAATTAATCAAACTATGTATCAAATGGGTAAGATAACCACACAGAGACAAGAATTTTGAATGAATTTTTTAACACAATGCTCTGATTATATATCTTACTCCTACATATTCTAAGGACAAAAATAATTTTGAAGACATCTTAAACTGCACCCTGTACTTCTATTTTGAGTTGTAATCATAGCATTTTTGAGAGTACTTTGTGTATATTGTAGAATAAAGCAAATAAATACTTTGAAATTATTAGAACCAAGATGTTTAGTGTAAGAAAAACAGTGTACAAATATGAAATTATAGAAGTTAAGAAAAAATGTAATGTTAATATCTGAACTGACCTGTGCATCAAAGGACACAATCAACAGGTGAAAAAGCAACTTAGAGAATGGAAAAAAATATTTGCAAATCACATCTCTGATATAGGATTAATATCCTGATATATAAAGAACTCCTACAACTCAATAATAATTTTCAAAAAACAGATAATCTGATCAAAAAATGGGCAAAGGACTTGAACAGACATTTCTCCAAAGAAAATATACAAATGGCCAACAAGCATGTGAAAAGATGTTCAACATCACTAATCATTAGGAGTATACAAATCAAAACCACATTGAGATATGACTTCACACCCATTAGGATGGCTACTATTATTTTTAAAAAACACAAAAATAGCAAGTGTTGGTGAGGATGCGAAGAAATCAGAACCCTTGTGCACACTGTTGATGGGAATGTAAAATGGTGCAACTGCTGTGGAAAACAGTGTGGCAGCTCCTCAAAAAATTGAACATAGGATTACCATATGATCCAGTGTTGTCATTTCTGAGTATATACTCAAAAGGATTAAAATCAAGGCCTTAAAGAGATAGTTGTACACCCATGTTCATAGCAGCATCATTCACAATGGCCAAGAGGTGGAAGCAATCCAGATATCCATCAGCTGATAAATGGATAAACAAAACGTGGTATATACGTACATTGGAATATTATTCTGCCTTAAAAAAGAAGGAAATTCTGACACTTGCTACAACATGGATGAACCTTGAAGACATTATGTTAAGTGAAATAAGCCAGTAACAAAAAGACAAATAATGTATGATTACACTTATATGAGATACCTAGAGTAGGGAAATTCGTTAGAGACATAAAGTAGAATGGTAGTTGCCAGGGGCTGGGGCAAGGGTACAACGAGGAGTGGTTGTTTAATGGGTTTAAGGGTTTCAATTTTGCAAGATGAAAAAGTTCTGCAGATTGTTTGTACAACAATGTGAATACATTTTACATCACTGAACTGTACAGTCGAAAATGATTAAGATGGTAAATTTTGTTATAGATATTTTACCACAATTTTTAAAAATCTGAATCAAAACAGCAGTATGAGCTCCTGATTTTTAAAAATATATTTCTTAGTGCTGTCCTTTGAAAGGACCAGAAGCAATGGCATCCTTAGTCTTGGTTTCTCATGCCATTTCCCACCAAAAGGACCAGAACTCCTTAGACAAATGCCTGATTTCAGTCCTGGGCAGAGAAATACAAGATGAGCCCAGGACATCTTAATGCACCAAAAAGCAGGAAAGCTCTGAAAGACTAATGGGGATGTGCCAAAAGGACACAAGAGCCAGGGTGAAGAGGCTCCCACTGGACAGATCCAAACAATCCGGACATCAAAAGGAATAACTGATTGTAAAATATTAAATTTTTAAAACTCGATGAGTTCATGGAGACAGAAATTATTACACCAACACCTTACCCTAATATTTGATAATTAAAGGGGAAGAATTAAGCATTCATCCTACCTTTTTGTAAGGAACTGTAGTTCATCGCCAGTGGATGAGGGGAAGCTCTACGGAAGAATGCAGTTAATAAATGTGGAAAGAATAATAGAAACAGAAAATCACCATTTTGCTACCTCCAATAAACTTGTTGATTCAGGCAAAGATTATATATGGAATCTAAAACCATTAGGTAAAGTGTTGTAGAGAAACAAGATATTCACACAGTGCCAATGTATCACCCATAGATTACTTACTAATTACAAAGGGAAACATTATCAAGAACTGTGAAGGGTCTGAGAAAGCCCTATCTGCAAACTGACAAGGTAGCCAGCCAGTCTCTTGGATATCTTCAAAAGACACAGGACTTCTGGCTTCATGAGAACTTATTCCTCACTGTGTATCAGCATTTTTGTGTTGGTTCCTCAAGACCCACAGGGCAAAGCAAAGAGGGCCAGGTGACACCTGCACACCATGGGTTGTATAACAATGAAAGAACCCTGAACTTAGGGAACCCTAATCTTTTATACTGGACAGTAAGCATGCCTGCCCTTGGCTGCAGAGACTGACACTATGTCTACCTTCCAAGGCTGTTTGCTATCCAAACTTCCTCGAAAACATAGTCCAGCGGGAAAAAAGGGCATTCAGTGCCTTGCTCACAAGTTGTCCAGAAAAACGAGAGACCTGTGGAGAACTGTCTCTCCATACATACACAAAGTGGAGAGGTCTGGCCATTGCCACCTTAATCAAGTGTTCAAACTTAGCATCACTAATAATGGGACACCTGTGCCTCCTGATGGGCTGCAACACAGAGCACACAGGCTCCCTATGAGTCTTCACACGGAATTGAATCAAATCTTTAAACATAACGTCCCGGTTACAAGACTTACCAGGAAGAGAGGGACAAGTTACCACCACCAGGAAGCAATCAGACAAATCTACATTTGACAAAGACAACTGGTCCAGTCAATTTAAAAAATCAATGTCGTTTTCTAAAAAAGGATACGTGGAGGGAGAATCTAGTATAAAAGAAGACATAACCAAATACAATGCATGAATCTTGATTGGATTCTGAAGCAGAAAAAAGACACTTTGGGGACAACTGGGGAAATTCGAATGTGGACCGGATATTAGATTATTTTAAGGAATTGTTTTCTTAGGTGATAATATGGGTTTTGCAGCTGAATGTCTTTATTCTTAGAAAATACATTTTGAAGAGTTATGTATATCTGCAACATATATTCAAGTTGTTCAGCAACACACCCACTCACTCAGACATTAGATTGAACTACAGGAAATTTTTCCTATTCAACCATTTTCTATTACAATTTCATATGGTTTAACCTAATAAATAAACAAAACAAATATAGCAAATGTTAACAGTTGTTGAATATGGTGGTTGATATACAAGTGTGATTGTACTATTGTTTTGACTTTTCTGATTATTTGAAAATTTTACTAATAAAATTTTGAGAAAACAAAATAAGAAAAGAGATAGTTTGACATAAAAACTCACTGAGGAAGTCAATCCTGCCTTTGCCATTTAGTAGCTATGTGACAGCCATGATGCCAAGAGAAGGTTCTTGGGGAGGGGAAGGGAACTGGGAAGGCTTGATTCCATCCACATCCTCCTTGGGGACCCCACCCACGCAGCCCCAATAAGCATAACCCTACTTAAGAACAGGGTAATTTAGCACAAGTTTCCTAAGTACTAGATTTTTGCTCCTAAGGCCCACCCACCAGATGCTACGTGACCCAGGCGAGTTACTTAATTTCTCCAAGGACTTATTATTCAGTAGATCTGAAGGATGAAGAGGAAAGAGGAGTTTAGGATGACTTCCAGATTTCTGGCCAGAGTGACACCTCAGGAAGAGGAGGCGTAAGCATCCCTGGGTGGTTGGGAGCTATTTCAGGCCAAAGGACTCAAAGAGGAAAGAGACCTTCTCTTTAGAAGTGATTTGGGTACTGTCTAATTTTAACGAAATGGGATTTCTTTCTGTACCCCAAGCTGATGAAGAGGAATACAGCAATTATGTCTATTTTCCAAATGTCCTATAACAAGTACATACTGCTTTACTTTTAAAGAAAAATTATAAAGTAGTTCTGGTATAAAGCTCAGAAACAGCAAAAGCTGACACAAGATTTTGTATATTATGAGCCATATTTTTAATTGAGCAATTATATGATTATGAGCTAAATAGTAAGCTTTCAAGTTCATGCATTTGAACTTAGGAAATAAATTTACATCAGTCAATGAATAATAATAAGATGCAGCTTGGTGTGTTTCGGCAGCAGCTGAGGGAGAAACTGACAACAGCAATAACTGCATGCTCAGGGCACCCACACTGGCAGCAGAGGTGGCATACGGAGAAGAGGTGGGCAGTGAGAGAGAGCTCACGGTTGGAATGCCGGGAGACAGAAGACATGACAGGGCAGCTGGGGCTATGAGCCATGCAAGATCCCCAAGGAAGGAAGAAACATGGGTGGGGCAGGTTGGAGGTCCAGTAACACCACCAGGAGCAAATTCTACTATTAGTAGAAATAAGAGCCACACGATGGCTCACCAGTTAGATTCCTAGGCATTAGTAATAGGTTACCCCTGACCCTCACCCTAACGCTGTAAGGCAGGATTGTTACGTTTGGTTTTTGTTTTGTCAAAGTTAAAAAAGAAAAGAAAGGCAAATAGTACAGGAAGACTTACAGCAAAAAGCAATTGTTCCTTGCTTTTTGCTTCCCAGCCTCAGACCCACTTTGCAAGTGCAAACCACTTTTACCTTCCTGGCTTTCCGTTGTCCTGCTGATGCTCTCCAATGGTGTATAGATAGACCATTGAGATGCTATTCATTTATTGACTCCTGCAATGCCAGGTCAAGATTCAGCTTACTTAGTATCACACCCACACACACAATAGTTACATCACTATTTTTAGTTCTATTGTTCACTTTTGAAACTCTCATTTCCTTAAACTTTTGTTTTTAGTTCTCTCAAACACAGACAGCATCTCTTGGCTCTCCATTTTGTGAGGAGGAGATTTGAGCTCCTACCGCTCCTAGACTCCCCTCCTCTACTTCTACCTCCAAACTTTTCATAAAGCTGAACTCTTAGATTTCCATGACTGAGAACATTTCCATTCCCTTCTGCAACCATAATTAAGTCTTCTATAATTGGTCCGCAGGTTAGAGTCTGTTAGATCTAACAGACAGTGACCAATAAAGAGCACTAACACCAGGATGTTTATGAAAACTTTCCTTCACGGAGAGCAAGAATTGTGTTTTTCTGTAATCAGTGTCACAACCTGTGCTGCTCAGTTGCTCAAAATCTTGGTTAGTTTGATTTTTGATGCTTACCGTTTTCTTTTCTTATTGAATGAGGACAGCTGTGCCACCTTGTCTGTTCTATCTATTGCATTCTTTTTTCTCTTTCTTTTTGAAGCCCACTGACGTCCTATTCTAACTTGATTCACAGTTGGATTTGGACTTTCTTATAGAGTCTTTTTAAAAAACATTTCTAGTTGCTTTTCTTCTTTTCATGCATTCTTTGCTTATAGTGTATCTTCAAGTTCCTCCAACTCTATGTTATATGAAATTCTTTTCTTTCCTGAAGCCCTATTCTTGCTGCAATATGAACTGGTGGCTAAGTCACCCACACAGCTGACATTCTTGGTCACATCTGGTATTTCCTGAATCCCACATCTTCCTCATGTTACTTTGTTGTTTTACTGATGGAATACATGCTCAAATAAGTTCTTACGAAAAGGTGTATGGCAAGTAAGCTTTCTGAGTCTTTAACAATGTCTTTATTTTGCCCTCACAAGTCATTTGACTGGGTATAGGTTTCCCAGGTCAAAAATCATTTTTCCCCTGAATTTTGAAGCTGTTATACCACTACTTCTAGTGTAGCTATAAGAAATCTAATGCCGGTATGATTCTTGTTTCTTGTAGGAGTTGGTGTTCCCTCACCCCAGGAAAGCTCTTAGGTTCTTCTCTGTATAACTTGTTCGAAAGCTTCAGATGATGTGTGGTTTTTTTCCCTTCCCCCTAATCAAAATCCAGAAGGCCCTTTTTAATTGAAAGCTCCCATCTTTAGTTCTGTAAATTTTCATTGTATTGTTTCTTTGGTATCTTTCTCTCCTTAGTCTTCTCTGCTCTTTCTAGAATTCTTATTGGTCTCTTATTGAACCCCTCTGGATTGATCTTGTGTGTGTGTGCATGTTTATACTCTCATATTTCACACATTTTTGCTCAAGGTTTTGGGAGATTTTCTCTACTTTATCTTACAATCTTCTATGGAATATTTCATTTGCAAAAGTTCCTCCCCATTTTATGATTCTTGCTTTTTATAGCATCATGTTCATGCTTAATAGATGCAATGTCATTTCACATCTCTTTAGTAATAAAGAATTAGTTTTGTAGGGTTTTTATTTGACCCTTCTTATATTCCCTGAATTATATGTTTCCTCTGGGGTCAGTTTTTCTCTGTTTAGCTTTCTTCATCATACTGTAGGCTTTTCTCAAATATTTGGGCATTCTCAGTTGTCTGGCTATTCTTAAGAATGAGACAGGAGAAAGACTGACTAGACACTCTAAGCACAGGAGTGGAACTTGCTGACCGGCGGGCTTCAATTTAGGGTAAACAGCCAGAGATCTGTTTGTTGTGCTGTGACCCCTCAAATGCCGGAATGTAGATGGCTTCGTGCTGGGGTACCAGTGATGACTCTAGATGCCCAAGTGTTCTCAGAAAGATCCTTCAGTGTCTTTTAAAAAGTCCCTGTTGGTCATTTTTTGGTTGGCTGGTTGGTTTTGCTCTTTTCTGTGGTCAAACTACCTAGTTGCCGGGGTTCTTGGCACCAGAGTTGAGGAGTGGTGTGGAGGATGACCATTTCATACACAGACCTTCACTGTCTTCTGTCTCCCCTTCATCCAGGAACTTCTCTGAGTCCCCAACCTCTGCAAGGTTCTACCACATAGGGAGGCACCCTCATCTCCTGCAAGACTCTTCAAGCATATCCTGAGCTATAGCTTCTTCTACTCAGTGCTCTTCCAAATACTCTGTCTTCCAGAAATTCATTGAAATCACTTATCCTCTTGTTCTCTAAACCCTTTTTGGTGTGTACCTTTTATATCCCATTACTATAAGTATAAGTGAGTCTGAGAAGGGATAGGAAATAAGTATGTATGCTCAAATCCCCAACATGAACCAGTAGCAAGGGTAGGTATTCTTCCCATTTTACACATGGAAAACAGAGGCTTATGTGATTAAGTGACTTGCCTAAGATCACGTAGCTAGAAAGGGAAGGGCCAGGATTAAACTTGTATTCTTTTGACTATGCTAAACTACTTCTTTTTGTCCAAACCATGACTCAGCTGGTATGACCTGGAAAAAAAAGAATTTACATAATACTATGAGTTTTAAATATGCTGTCACTTGTGCATAAAAATGACTCAGAAACTGCCCAGACTAAAAACTGTGCAACATCATTTTACAATTGCATACCTAGAATACAATGAGAAATCATCAAAGTCATAAAACAACAATTTTATATTGGGTGGGTCAGGTTGGAGTGGACCAGAACTCGAGGAGAGAAAATTGGTAGGAAAGGCTGGATTATCATTTGGGTAACGGTGGCAAGGGCTTGGCACACTGAATGCTCTCAGCTCTAGCAAATCTACTTTAGAAGTCACAATTGGGGAGCAATTGCCCCAAAGAGGTGGTGCAGACTCCAGAGCAGTGGCATGGATGGAAGAGACTTGTTAGGAAGACAGGGCACCCCATCCACTTGGAAGCCACTCTCTCATATGCATTTAATAATTGTTAAGTGACTGCCATGTGCAGACACTGCAATAGACTCTAGAGACACTTTCACCTTCAGCCAGGGTGATATCTGCAAAAGATGAAGATCTCTTTGTTTCTGGAGACTTCTAGAAATCAAAACCCTACAATATCTCATAGGAACACATCACATTCATAATGGTTTAAGATTTAAAGTATTAGAATTGTTCTAGTTCAACTGCAAAGGTAGTTTTGAGGGCTTTTGAATAGCTAGTCATTTATTCCACAAATCTTTATTGAGCTTCTAGTTAATGGCAGCCACTGGGGCTAGGACCTAGGGACACAATGGTGAAGAATACGAGATTATTTCTAATGTTTACCACTTATCCACCAAAGACAATGCTGAGGCACCTAGTTTTCTCTTTCTCAGAGGCAGAGGCCAAGTTATCTTCTAAGTATGAAATGTAGAGATTGACTCTTGTTAGGGCCACAGAAAACTGGGGAGGTGGGTGGTGAACATGCTATTAGCTGGTATTAGTTCACTGTGATATTAATTTAGATGCATGATATCCTGCCGAAGAACAGATCTTAACAGAAGATCTTTCTGCTCACAGTGTTTTTCTCTAATTTTCACCTTTCCTGTGGCTGTTTTGGTCTCATTCTGACACTGTAGGAAAATTCACTGTGAAATCTGGAACAAGTGAGCATGTACCCTCTGTCCTCAAAGGTTGGGACACAAGCCTGTGAACTTGGAAAGAGAACAAAGCTTTCTAGTATGATAAACAAAGAAAATGGAGATTAAAAAGTCTGGTTTCCTCTTTTTTGCATCAGCACATACCAGCTGTCAGATCCCTCTGAATAATCTATTTCTTCTGTTCCTGAAAGGTAGATATTATTATTACAGCATTTCCAGAAGGAAGTATATTTTAATTTTCAATAAAAATGGCCACAAATGAAGTGGTAATGCAAAGAACAGAAGAGAAACTTTTACAGCTATAGTATTTGCATTTGTGACTTTTTCCCGTCTAATTCCACTTTCTCCACTGATCCCTGAAACCTCGCCAGCAGGCTGACACCCTGATAAACTCCAAAAGGAAGAAGGAAAACAGTCTGAAAGGCAGGGAGGGTGTGGTCGCTAGAGGGGTCATGGTGAACAGGAAGAAAAGTGCAGCTACTCCAGTGCATGCAGATAAGGCATGAGGTTCAAGGGCTGAAAGGAAGCACACAGATTGCAGCGTGCCCACTTGGTACTGGTGACAGACTTCCAACGGAGGAGCCCCACCTTCGGGTTCTTTTGTTTAGGCCTGACTTCCAAACAAAGCAAGCTGGACGACCAGTCCTAACATCAAGCAGAAGAAAGCTTCCTTCCTTTGGGAAAATCTAGTAAAGGCATCTCTCTAAGCCCTCTTATTGCAAAAACGGCCTGCTTTCTCCTGAAGTTTCTGCTGTTAGAGAAGACTTGCGAAGGCTGTGATAGCAGAGTGCAAAGAGGTAGGCATTTAGGATAAAAATATGAGTGCACGTCCATCCAACCCTACAGGGCTAATTCCCCTCCCTGAGCCTCAAATTCTTCCTCTGTATAATGTGGTCGGGAGGTTGAATCAGAAAACAAAAGTGGTTCTAAATTTCTAAAAGACTTCTTTTCTCTATTTCCCTCTTTACCTCTTTCTTCCAATTAAAAAAGCTTAAGCTGTAAAATCATAATCCAGTCTACCTACTTTCCACATTTTTTTCTGAGTGTGCTGTGGAGTCGACTCTGACTCCTAGTGAGCCTACCCAGTCTTTATTGGCTCCATCCTTTCACCTTCCAGCTCTGTATTTGACAATGCTCCACTGCCCTTCACAGGGCTTTCACAATCAACTTTTTTCAGAAGCGGCTGGCCAGGTCCTTTTTCCTAGTCTGTCTTAGTCTGGAAGCTCTGCTGAAACCTGTCCACCATGGGTGACCCTGCTGGTGTTTGAAAACCGGCGGCATAGCTTTCAGCATCCCAGCAACATGCAGCTGCCACAGTATGACAACTGACAGACAAGTGGCGTGGTTCCCTGACCTGGAAACGAACCCCAGACTGCAGGGCGAGAGCGCTGAATCTTAACCACTAGATCACCGGGCTGGCTGCTTCCCATATACCCGAGATTAATTTAAGCACATTCTGAGTAACATGATAAAGTTATCTTTAGAAACATACACACACCAGTTTCAGAATGGCACCCCCTGGGGTTCCTGCTGCCAATTTGGTCCAGGAACACAAAGTCAGCATCTTGATGTCGGGCAGTGTCCTGGCCAACACCCACTACCCACTCCAGTTGGTGCTTTCTCAGAAGACAACACCTTGCTTTCAAAACTGTCTACTTTTTTGCTCAAAACAATGATGGATGGATGGATAGGTCTTCATTTGACTCACTACCTGAAAAATCAGCTTCTTATGTTATTTCCCCAAAGCAGAATTAACTCACATAATTTTGTGTCACATACCAGGGCTCTTCCTTGCATAAAAAACAGTAAGATATCACCAAACTCTGGCCTGAAAGTTCTTCTAGGATATCTTGTGGTATCACCATTCCTAGGTGCATGGTAGTCATAAGTGACTTCATCAGCCAAATATGAAACTGGTTCAATACTGCCCCTGTAGGTGTCAAATTCTTATGCATTTACAACTTAATAAATTACCATTCAGGGTTGTATTAGCAAGTTTGCTTTGTTCCAGCCCTTTTATAGTTGAGACTCCCAGATTTCTGTTTCAGGTTGGAATTGGCAAATGAACTTTTCAAAGCATTTCATCCTCACAAGTCACATCTTGTCATCTTTCACATCCACATGAGACACCAAGCCCTATTTCACTCTTGTTTAAATTCTATTATCATTGTTATTAGGAATAAACCAATAGAAATAGGATTACAAAGGGAAAGGCTCAGGATAAATAACTTCTTCCTTATAAATTCAAACACAGGTGCACACACACATGCTGGTCTGTGTGAGTTACTTCCTCCCCACATTCTGTCCTCCTGCACAAACAGTTATACAAAACAGTCCGCACAACAATGTGAGCAGCTGGTACCACAACCTGAGCAAAGGACCCCAGTTGTGTCAAGTCTCAGGCTGACTCTTGGTCTAGATGACCAGCTTCTCCACGCTAAGAGTACTTGTGGTTTCATCCTCTTCATTTGACCCAAAATATCCCGGGAGGTCCAGCATCCTCTGCTCGGCTTCAGTGAGGCCGAATGATGTATTGTCGTAGAAGGCGAACTCGGGGTGCGCCGGGAAGCTCTGGCACTTGTCTTTCCGACATTGAGAAGGGCTCAGAGGACTGACCCTCTGGTAGCTATCTTTGGGGGCAGTGGGGGAGGGCTGCTTCCTTGAGACACTCCTGTGACTGGGGGACGGTCCCCGCCGAGCTCTGTGAGGCTCTGTTCTCTCGCCTCCTGCCACCAATCCCGCCTGACGATCCCCTAGGTCTGGCTTCCTGGTGGGCTGCCCCAAGGTGTAGGATTTAGGGAGGGGGCTTAGTGGACCAGCGGTTCCACCTGCCCCTTGGAAATGGTCCAGTTTCTCAGGAAGCGCGGCAGCACCCCGACTCTGAGGCCTGAACCTGTCTTCTGCCTGGTCCCAGGTCCGCGTCCTAGAACTGTAGGCGGGGGCCTGCCGTGGGGTCAGGGTAGACATGCTCCTCTCCCTGAAGGGCCGCGCCTGCTTGGTCTCGTGGAAACTGGCTGTCCTCCGGAAGTGGGAACTCCTGGGGTGGCTCCGCTCCGACAGCCCCCCTCTGCTGCCCACGTGCCTCATCTGGGATTTGCGGATCACGGTCTGGCTGGGGCTCACGGCACAAGTGGCCTGCGAGACCCCGACATCCAGCCTGGAGGGAGGCCTCTCCCCGGCGCTGACCGCGGGCTGGTCCAGAAACGGGGATTTGATCCTGAACTTGTTTGCGGCAGCTTCTTCCGGGTTCTCCAAGTCTAAGGGGGAGACGGCGGCGGCGGCGGCGGCGTCGATGGCCGTGTCTGTCAGGGGGCTCTGAGACACGTGGTACACCTTGGTGGTTTCTGTCAGGCCTTTCTTTTTCATCTCCTTCAGCTGCTGCTGGGCAAGGCGGTAGCTGAACAGCGGTGGGATTATCTTCTGCGCGTTGGACTGGAAGCTGTCACTGCCGGGAAGCGTCGTCCTCGGGAGTGGCCGGCACGCTGCGCCTGTAGGTCAGAGGGATGCCCATGTCCCCCGGGCCCCCCACAGGCCCGTCACCCCCATCCGAGAAGCTCCCGCGCTGCTCGCTCAGCTCGCAGATGTTCTCCTCATCTGAGTTCTTCCGGAAGCTGGGCGAGTGGAGGGAGTTGTGCCGAGCGGGGGTGCTGCACTTGGGGGGGCGGCCGAACTTCCTCCACAGCGTGATGAGGACGGTGGCCACGATGATGAACAAGCACAGCGAAATCCCAGTGACCGTCACGATGTTGTTGGACTTCACCGGGCCCTGCGGCTGAAGAGGAGACGGGCTGGATGGCCGGAAAGCTACAAAAAAGGGAAGAACAAATGTATTCTCTAGTAGTGTTTTCTCTGGTGGTTTTCAGGTCTCTGAGAGGCTTTTCTAAGAACAAAGATTTCTGGTCCCACATCTGCATCTCTGCTGGCAGCTTAAGCCAAACTAAGAAACAGAGACCCATGTAAGTGAGGTGACCAGATAAGCCACACTTAAGGTGATTCCTGGACTCGGGGGCTCCTGCTGACGCTTGTCTCACATTTTTCACAAAGAAGTAGCATGAGGAAAGTTTCAAGGTAAAATCCAGGTTTTTGCTTACAATGATGTAAACATGGGATATCTGTAGTTAAATGTACCTTTGAGATGCACGTTGGAAAATTCCTACCAAGTATAAAACTTGAAATGCAAAATAATTTAGGTAGGTTGTACCTAAATTTGCACATCTCGAGAGAAATTGATAGGTGAAAGAAGATCTTCGGTAATACAACAGAATTCATTCCTCCCTTCTAATACCCAGGAACTGTCTTTCCTAAATGTTGAAGCCTCTGCTTTCTCATTCTTCTATTTTCAGCTGTCCACTTCCCTTCCTCCCTTCCAAGTGGCCTTGAGTTTTCCTCTTCTTCTCTGCTCTCTCAAACTGGTTTGTCCCACAGTCATCAAAATGTTTCAGCAAGGCTCAGAGGCCAGCGGGGCCTCAGGCTGTACTGCCACCGAAACACCTGGGAACCTGAGACCACCTAATGCCACCAGGCCTCATCTCCCTTTCCTCCGTGGTCACTGTCCTCCATTCAAGCCCTTCCAGTCACCTGTCCTCTCTCTTCTTGCCTACTCTCTTATCACCACCAGCTCTCTGCGTCATCTGCTAGACCCACACTCTCCCACTCTCTCCTCTCCTTTCTACTGTACCCTGTGGTAACCAACCTCCTCCACATCCGGAATCTCTCCACCAAACACTCCCTTTGCCTCCTTGCCTTACCTGAAGACTGAATATCCTGCAGGACACAGCTTCCCCCTGCCCACCCTCTTGGGTGGAAGCTGTGACACATACTTTATAAGCAAACAGGGCCAGAAGTAGGGTGTATCCTGTCTCCTCATTCCTGACTGCCATTTTCAACCAACTCTTTCACCTCTGTATAAAACTTCTACTCTTTTGATGCCCGTGCCATCCACCCAAACCGCCCCCGACTCCTCCTTCAACTCTGTTATCTGCCAACCTCGTGGCAGCCATCAGTCACTAGTACTTGAGTCCTACTGGAGTCCCAGTGCTTCAGTGTCCATCCAGCATGTCATACCTTTCCGTTGTCTGCAGCTGCTCCTCTTCTGAAATCTTGAACTTCACAGCCCACTTTCTGGCTGTATCCTCCCCTCTCCTTCACTCATGATTACTACACTGGGTATTCAACCTCACTGCAACTTCAGATTCCCCAACCCTTGCATTTTCTCCCAATCTGCCAGCCACCTCCTGGCCTCACTTCTCTCCCTACACCCATGATCCATCACTTAAACCATTCTCCTGCCAAAACCTCAACTCTCTGGCCACTAATACTGAGCTATAGCCCTTTCCCTGCTCTGCAGCAAAAGTCCATCCCTAGATAAATCCAGGAATGTGGGTGTGGGAATCCCAGCAGATTCTCAGCTGCTGCACCCAGGCCCTGAGCTCTGGTGGAGAAAATAATGCACCCATGCAGGCCAGTGCCTCTACGCACTGACAGCGCCCAACCTCGGCTGCCCATAACTCCGTCCATGGCTCCCTAAGCAATTCTCTCTTCCATCTTCCATTCCAATAAAACTGCCTCAAAGTTTCACCACTTTCCTCACGCCCCCACCTAATCCCCTTCCTTGGCAGTCTGCTAGGTCACAAAAATAGACACCATCAGGCAAGTACATTCCCAACTTCTTCTGCCATCCTCTCCTCCCCCATAAACTTAGCAGCAGGCACATCTCTATTTACCTCTTTCTCTATGGAATTAGTGGGAGAAGTCTCTTCTTATAAAGCAAGTCCGCCCAGTACTCTCTAGGCCACCCTTCTCCAGGGGGATCGTCCCTTGGTACCAATTATCTCCAGCTTCTCCTTTGTGCAGCTCCACAGAAACATGCTCAAGCTCTTCTCACTTTGTAAAGACCTTTCTAGAACCCTCTCACTACTGCCATAGCTGTATCTTGCTCCTGGTATTCCCAGCCAAGCTTACAGAAAGAGGAGTCCACATTTGCTGACTTACTGCTTCCACATCGTCGCCTCTGGCTCCTGCAACCTGTCCCCAGGATTCCAATGAAACGGGTCCTGTCGAGGTCATTAATGATCTAATAGCCAAACGACAAATGCAAAGGCGCTCTGTCCTGATATTCCTTGACTGCTGCAGCACTGGTTACTGTCTTGACACTTCCTGTGAGTTTTTCTCTTCTTGGTTTCAATGATAACATTCACTTAACTAACTGGCGAGAAGAACATGAACTTTGGAGCCAGGGAGATCTAGATCTCATCCTGGCTGCAATAGCTCTGCTCTCTCCATCAGCATCCCAGACACCTTCACCTCCACATGCCCAAGACTCATCCTCCTCCCCCCAGAACCCCCCAGTACGATATGTCCAATCTCAACGGCATGGCCCTGCTGTCCATGCAGTTGCCAGTACCAGAATCCTGGGTTTCATCCCTGATGCTTCCCTCTCCATCACTCACCACATCGGAGTCTTGGAATCCCTCTCTCCTCTGCATCCCCACTGCCAGTGCTTCATTTCTTACCTGGGTTAGTGAAGAACTCTTAACAGGCCTTTCTGCTGCCACCCCTACCCCTTCTGATTTATATTCCACACTACAGCCGAGAGATCTCTCTAGAATACAGGTCCAAACCTTCACAGCCCCTCAGAATCTGTCTCCTGCCTACCTGTCCAGCCTCGTTTTTACCACTCCCTCCTGACACACTATCCTCTAGCCACATGAAACCATTTTCCATCCTCTGGGTCTCTTAATGTGCCACTTTCTTCCATTGCCCCCTTTGCTAAAATTTCCCTTCTCACGTATTTCACCTGGTGACACCTACTCAGCTTTCAAACTTCAGTTCAATCATCACCTCCTCCAAGAATGGAGGTGTTCCCAGCATACGTTATCACCCCTGTAAGCATCCATAGCAAGCTGTGGATACCTTCATCATTGTAGGCTCTCTATTGTACTGTGTATTGTGCCTGTTTATATGTCTGCTGAGCTACTATATCATAAGCCCCTTCCAGACAGGGACATGTCTTATCCATATATTCCCAACCCAGTCACAGTAACTTGCACATAGTTGATACTCAATAAATGTTAGATTAATTAATTGATTCATTATTAAAAAGGTAACTGCAAAATGATCAATATCCCACCAGACAGAACGTGGGTACAAGGGCTATTGGATCCTCCCACTCTTGTATTGAACAAGATGGACCAAATTAATACAGAACTACCCTCAGACTTTGGCACAAAAATAGCCTTTCAAAGCCAAACAAAACTCTAAACTCTCAACCAAGTGAAAATAGTTGAATGATGACAGACTTGATTGCTGACTCATCACTTCTTCCATCTGCAGTGGCTGCTTAGGTCAGTGGGTAGCAGCATTGCTCCGGTACATTATGGAACCCCTTACTTAGCTGTCATCTCTGACTCTGGCTGGTTCCCTGCAAAACTATGGCTGGAGGAAAGCCCAAAAGCTGCGGACCTCGCCCATCTCTGCCTCATCTAGCCTTTCCCCCTTCACCAAAAGTGATGGAGATTTCCTGATGCTAAGCAGCCTGCAAACAGATCTTTACATTTCCAAAGAGTGGAAAATAGGTTGAATAGGAAAAAGAGAACACTTGGAAGAAATGACCATTTTTACCAATGTAAGCATTTAACTGAGGACCACTTAGAGTAGAAGTAGGGTACCTGCAGCACTTACCCTTTTCACTAATTTATAATGTACAAATTTCTAGTTCCCGCCTGGAATTAAAGAGTTGAGATGCCAGAACATGAAATAATACCACATATCCTAAAAATGATTGCAAATTCCAGGCTGTCGGTGCTTCTAGAAAGCTAGACTGGCTTGTATATTAAGGCAATTATTCAAGATAGGTAGCTTAGTAGATAGGTGTCATATCTAGGTCCCTGCTTTCTAGCTTTATGGTCTCGGGCAGGTCACTTACCCTCTCTGGGCCTCCGAGTCCTCATCTGTATGTGGAGATCATGATGTACCTACTTCATATGTGCAAGGCACTTAGAAAAATGCCTGGCAGGCAGCAAGCTCTCAAGATTTGAGCCCAACATAATAATCCTTACCTCATAGAATTATTGTGAGCTGTAAGTGAGCTAATGTATTTAAAGTGCTGGCACATAGCAGATGGTCAATAAATGGTTGACACTGCTGTCACTTCCAAGGGTGCAGTAGAAGCCAGTGGCAATTAATTTTAAGTTCATCTTAGTATTATGGAACTCTACATGGAATATCTTAACCCGATTCTGTTCTCCCAGAATTGAGAGGAGCAGGCATATGTGGAGGAAGTTATACACAAGGAAGGAGCTGTGGAAAGTGAAGAGGACTTGAAAAGAGCAGACAGAGAAGAGAGCCTTAGACAACAGCATGAGACACAACTGGAGAAAGAACAATTCAGGGTGGGGCCCAGGGCTTATGAAAGAAGAGGGGCAGGGTGAGGGCTAGGAGAAGAGCCTGGGCCTGAGGCTGTAATAGGAAAACCCAGAAGTGAGGATATCCTCAGGATGCTAGAATAAAGAGAACAAAGCCTACAGTATTGGTTGGAAAGACGAGACAGCAACAATGATTTTCTAAGGCCACAGGCCGGGACACTGGCCAGGATGTAGCCAGATGCCTGTGGTTTTGGCTAAAAGGTGCTCTTTAGCCAAAAGTTGTGTTGGGAGCCAAACACAGAAAAACACCTAACTTCTCCCTATCCCAAAGGGAAAAGGAACTAGGGATGGTTTTTTAACCTGGAACTGGACAGTGGAAGAAGGCAGGACTTGACAGAATGACTTTATCTGAGAGTTGGGACCAGAGCAAAGGCCAGCCAACTAAGTGGAGGGCTGATTGTATATCAGAAGGTGGGATGGTGTGTGGGACGAGCAAGGAGCCTTTATTACTATAACCTATGCCAAATGAATGGGATGCAGCTAACTAAGTCATGTGAGCATCACATCTATGGACCATACACATCACTTATTGAGCATCTACCAGTGTGTACCTTCAAGATGCTTAGACGATTAAGGAAAGGTCAGTCTCCAGGTGAAGGAAAGATGAAATCTCCCCACCTTCTCCTCCTGGGTAGGGGTGGTATGGAATACATGTAGAGCCATTCAAGGGACAAGACAAGCTGTCTTGCCTCGTTCTGACAAATAACCGTCTGTGTGGTCCCCTAGGGCTTCTCTGGGATGATAAGGAGAAGAAAACTTTTTGAATGTTTTCCCACAGTTTTGGTGGGGAGAAGTAACAAAACAAAAAAGCTCTTGGGAAGAAATGATCATCCCACCCATTTTTGTATTTTTAAAAATTATTTAATATATCTGAAGTTTTAAGTTAGATAGATTTCCGTGTCATTTCCTGATCTTCCACAGTGGTAAATGCCCTGTCATCCCACTGGCCAGTTACTCCCAGTCATAGACACACTAAGGAATACAGGGTTAGTACAGCCAACAGCAATAAGAGAACGTTAATGAGTCCACCCCCGAACTCAGACTGGTGACTTTCAGGCAGCTTGGGTTCAAGAATCTCTCAGATGGAGGCTCTGAGGAGAGACTCCTGAAGGCAGAATACCTACCAGCACACTCCTCCAGGGAACACAGGGAGGTCTCCGAGGACATTCCGGGGCAGCAAGGTCTGGAGCGGAAGGAAGTCAGGCACACGCGGCGACGCTCTCTGACACCATCCCCACACGTGACACTACACTGGCTCCACGGCTGCCACAGTCCCCAAGTTTCTGCAAGGACATTAGCCATGCTTTTAATGCTAGTTCATTTGAGAATCAGACTTTAACTGTACCCAAATGAAGCAGCCAACTCAAATCTCAGGTCTTGAAAAGTCAGTAAATAAAAACATTCCTAAAGATGTGAAAAAGCTGGAAAAGAGTGTTGCTCCTACCCTTAAAACAAAGAAAGGCTATATAATCTACAAAACACTAACCTTCCTAGAACCCCACAGAGGTAAGATCACAGGGCCACCAACTAGCCTGGAATATAAGGAAAGACAGGATGCAAACACTGCTTACCTGGGGCAGACACCAGGCCTCATATAAGCTGGTGAGAAGTCATCTAAAAATGTAATGAACTGCTAGAGGCCTAGTATGGGCTAGCATGGGAATATAGGACCCCTGGGAGCCACATATGCAGGGGGAATTTGTACCCATTTGCAGGCTCTTCCCGGATCTCAGCAGATGCTCACAAGGACTGAGAGCAGAGAAAGCCTCCCTTGTGATGGAAGCCCAAGCAGGGAAGGAGCAGCGCTGTGGGAAAGACACAGACCTCACCCAGACCCTCCTCCACATCTGCTCTATCAACAAAAGCCTCGACCACTGGGGACAAGGCAGCAAACCTTGTAACTCTAAGAGCACCGGTTGAAACTCAGTGCCACTACGGAATGGAGAAGGAAGAAAATCCTTCACCCTGGAAAGGAGCAGACAATATCCTGGGCCCAGACTATGAGAGAGCTTCTAGCACTGGGGAGGGGCAGGATCATCAGGAAGGCCCCATCACTGAGACTTTGGGGCACAGCACTTGCCTGAGACTAAGGCTGAACTGGAACAAGAGGATGCTCTCCCACACCCATTGCCCGACCCCCATGCTGCACCAGGCCAGCAATTACCACGTATCAAGTAACAACAGTCTACTGCTGAGGCAGGGGCAAGAGTGACAGGAAAACCTCTCTGATGTACAGGCTCAAGCCTAAAGCTGAGGGTGCAACAGAAGCATGGAGAAAAACCCTCTGGCAACCCAACTCCTACCCTAATCACAAAGTAACATTAGAAAATTTTGAACTCTGTCATGCACTGAAGGTAGCCATAGCAACAGCAAAAGCCCAAACAGCCCCAATTCCTTACCACATTGACCCAATCCCCACACTAAAGGCCTAGCAAAAACAGGGTATGCCCATTTCCAGGCATAAATACTATCTGTCGGTGTCTACAATTCTAAAAAAGATGTCCAGCTTTCAAACAAAAATTGTGAGATACACAAAGAAGTGAGAAAAAAACCATAAACCATCTAGAGACAAAGTAATCAAGAGAACCAGACTCAGATGTGACCCAGATATTGGAACTATCAAAGAGAGAAGTTAAAATAACTATAATTAATATGTTAAAGACTTTAGTCGAAAACATGAGCAAGATGCATGAACAGATGGAAAATTCATCAAAGATTCATAAGCTTAAAAGAATCAAATGGAATGAAATGAATAGCGTGCTAACAGAGATGAAGAATGCCTTCCAGAGGCTCACCAGGAGACACGACACAGCTGAGGAAAGAAGCAGTGACTCTGAATACAGATCAATAGAAATCACGAAAACTGAAACACAAAAAGGAAGAAAAGAGTGAACAAAACAGAATAGAATACACAAGAGGTCTGGGACAATATCAGATAGTCTCTTATACAAGTAACTGTAAAATAGCAGGAATGTATTATGTGTTTATAGGGCATATAAAGTAAAATGTATGACAACAATCACACAGAGAATGGGAGGAATGAATTGGGAGTGTACTGTCACAAGACCCTTACACTACATGTGAAGCAATATAACATTATTTGAAGGCAGACTGAAAGCAATTAAAGATGAATATTGCAAATTCTAGGACAACCACTAAAAAACATTTTAAGGTAGAAACAATAAACCAACAGTCTAAAGTAAACCATAAAAAATATTCAATTAATACAAAAGAAGCCAGAAAAAAGGGGGAAAAGAAACAAAGAACAGATGGAACAAATATAAAACTACCAATATGGTAGATCTTGGGGCCGGCCCCGTAGCCGAGTGGTTAAATTGGCACGCTCCACTGCGGCAGCCCAGGGTTTCGCTGGTTCGGATCCTGGGCACGGACATGGCACTGCTCATCAAGCCATGCTAAAGCGGGGTCCCACATATGCCACAACTAGAAGGACCCACAACTAAAATATGCACCTATGTACCGGAGGGCTTTGGAGAGAAAAAGGAAAAATAAAATCTTAAAAAGAAAAAAAGCTGGTAGATCTTAATCCAACCATACAATGATTACAGTAAATATAAATAATCTAAAGACACCAATTAAAAGACAGATTGTGAGACTGGATAAAAAAGCATGACCCAACTACATGCTGTTTAAAGAAAATACCTTAAATACAAATACATAAATAGGTTAAAAGTAAAAGGATGGAAGAAGTTATACCTTGTGAACATCAATCAAAAGAAAACTGGAGTGGTTATATTAACGTCAGACAAAGTAGATGCCAGAACAAGGAATACTACCAGGGATAAAGAGGGACAATACATAGAGATAAAAGGGTCAATTCAGCGAGGAGACTTAACAACCCTCACAAGACCAGAGCTTCAAAATACATAAAAAACACTCCCCAAACAGTCATTATTGCTTGAGAAAGGCAAACTTCTCTTCCAAGCATAGGTGCAACCACTCCCAGATAGAATAACTGAGTAGTCCCCTCTTAAAAAATAATCCTAATTGCCTACTCTATCAGCACCCATCCAACCCCAAGACCCATCAGGTCACGCCAACACTAGGCACCAAAACAACCTCTGCATAAAAGCCCTTCTTCATCCTTTATGAAAAAAAACTCATACCGCAGTCAAAGGTATATAAAGCACTAGGAAAACATGAGGAGAACGTGGAGGGCAGAGACATTCTCAGGTGAGCCAAGTGGTGCAATCTTTGGAGTGAGTGACTCATGGAATATGAGTTCTTCACAGCAATTAAAAGTTTCTGGGATCTTCACAAGAGTGGGAGCATTACAAACCAGTATCCTGGACTCACATCAACTGAGGTGTGGTAATTATGTTCCACCCAGAGGTCCAACTGAACACAATATCGGTTCTGTGCCTCCCAGATCACACTGCAGCTCCTCAAAGGGTAGAACAATGAGCCGGCTTTGTCCTCAAGCTTCAGAGCTGTCCAGACACTAAGCCCCCAGTGCTCGCAAAGCTTTGGGACTCTCATAATAAAGTCTCTCTAAGTTAAAGTATTATGATTTATTTTTCAAATATCTACTAGGAATTCCACTACTGTGAAATCTAAATTGAAAATTAAGTCAATGTATAGTTTATCCTTCCCTTGTGCTCATATTTAAGACCACAAAAGGGAGAATTACAAAAGCTGAGAATCTTTCTGTTATTCTTTCTTAACTCTGCCTTTACTTTACATAAATGTAATTTATTTAAATACTGAAAGTCATTTGTCAAACGGAAAACAAAAATTTCATTAGTAGGTGCCAGAAAAAAATGAAAGTTTTAATAAAAGCTTGAATCTTAATGTCAAAAATCTCATTTTGAAATGTTGTGTCCTTTGCCCTTGAAAGTGAAATCACAGCTTATATGATAATCAACAATGAAAATAAGCAAACATTTAAGCTACGTTTTGTCTTTTTATTTCCAGATCAAATTAATCAAATAAGAAACACAGGAAAACATTAAAATAAAGCAATGGAAAAATTTAATCAGGCAAATAAAAAAATGCCTTAAGTAACTCTATCTGTTCCCTGAAGATTTCTACTAATAACTTTGAGAGAAATACTTGGCAAAATGGGAAGTAATTAAATAACTGTAGTTCATGTTTTAGAAATGAAGAGCAAGATGACCAATATTCCAAATAGTCTTAACTTTATGAATGGAAGGCTGTCTGTTTTGTCCTGTTTAGATGTCCACACATGCGTTCACACTCCATAACAAACCTGTTTTGCCAGGATAAATACCTTTCAGGCCACTCGAGAGGATAGTAATTCTGAATGAGCAAAATTTTTCTGGAATAGTAGAAGGGAGATTGTTTCCACCCCAAGACTATCTGAAGGAACGCAGCCTGTGAAATATTCACATCTGCAAGACATTTCGCTCAAAAGACTAAGGTAACTAAACAAAACATGCTGATAAGAAGATTCTACTGACATGAGTGAGTAGCTACAAGCAGCAGTAGGAGCAAAGTCTCCTGGATAAGCAGTTCAGATTTTCTGGGCACAGAACAAGGCTCACTTATATTGGACAAATCATGCTTCTGCCTGGGCCAGTGGACTCCAAAGTGAGTTGTATGTCGCTCAAGGGGGTGGGCAGCACAAGACGAACCCGTGAGAGGAGGAGGAAAATATTAGAACATTTTTTTAATCTAAAAGCTTTATATTGTTTAATACATGGATTGACAGCTGATTATATGGGAGGCACCATAGAATAGTGGTAAAAGCAAACTGTCGAGCCAGTCTAACCACCAGTGGTGGTTTAGCCACTTAACCACCATTGACCTTGTTCAAGTTACTTAACCTTTCGGTGCCTCCACTTCTGCACCTATAAAATTGACAGTATAATAAACCTAACTCATAGGGCTGTTATGAAGATTAAATGGGTTAATATTCATAAAGCACTGAGACCAGTGCCTCATGCAAAGTAATCACTATATAAATGTTAGCTTTATCATGTCACATGGTCACATACAGCACGTCAGCTGTCCTAAAGGGATCCCAGAGGAAGAGGGGGAGCTGCACTGAATGAAAGGGTTTTACTGGTTCATTCACTTTCAGAGAAGTGACGAGTATTACAGCATCCAAGGGTCTGCTTACAGGGATTTTTAAATTATATTTTCTAGTTTTAGGTAAACTAACTCACAAAGTAGACAAGTGGCTTAATCCGATTTCAGCAAAGGATTAAAGATAAAACCATTATCGCAAACAGCTACAAATAAGAACAAAATGACAGGGGTGACAGCACTCCTATTCTTGGTAAAAAGCTCCTGTTTAGTCATTAGGAAGGAAAAACAAGATCATCTATTCGGAGAAACAAAAAGACGGCCAAAAATGTTAAAATATCAAGAAAACTATGTATTAAATATGTACAATTTTTGTCAAAAAATAAGTAAAAGAATAAAAATATGTGAATATGAATTTATACCCTCTATCAATAATAATTCTCAACTCAAATATATATATTTTTGGCCTTGAGATACAGGGTCCATACTCCCTATCTGAAACTCTTGGGGCAGATGTGTTCAGAATTTAGAATTTCTCAATTTCGATTTTTTCAAGTTATTACAGTGCCTGTGCTGTATATTACTAACACTCCCCTAGTGGGATCTCAGGCAGCATCCCATAACCAAACGCATTAACATTTCTGCAGAGAAAAATATAAACATTCACACTAAATAGGATAAATGAAAATCATAAATAATCATTTTTGGCAACATCTATTATATATTTGCTGTAAATCGTTATTTACACACTATCTTCAGGCCCCAAGGAGACAAAAATCCATAGGACTTAGTGATTTATTATTCATAGGAGCTGAAGGAGAAGAGGAAGACGCCTGGGTTTCTGGTTTGAACAATGAGATGGGAGGTGGAGTCCAGCACTGAGGAGCAAGATTAGGGGGTAAGATGATGAATCCAATTCCAGGTACATTGCTTTTGGGGTACCTGGGAGCCATCTGAGGGGTGACAGCTATTCAGCAGCTCTTGGATGCAGGGGAGAGGCGCCAATCTGGAGTCATTGGCCAGGACAGTAATCACTTAGGAAGTGTGTGAGGAGTAAAACAATGCAGAGGTCCAACACTGAAGGGATGAGAGGAGGTGGTGGAACTGGCAGGCAAAGGAGACAGCCACGGAGGTAGGAGGTAAACAAGGTGAGTATGAGGTCACAGAATCAAGGTCAATGAAGATACGGAGGTCTGAAAAGCACCCCCGGATTTGGAGACCTGGAAGTCATCTGCTGGCTGCTTTAGTGACACCATTTTCAAGGGAGGGGTGTGGGTTTCGAGTGGGTTGAAAAGTGAATGTGAAGTGAAGAAATGAACCCCAAAGTGTAGGCAACCTTTTCAAGAACCTGGACTATGAAAGGAAGAGAGAAAGAGGGTCTTAATTGTTGGAGAACCAGGGGTTGAGGGGCGGGGTCTGTTTTGTTTTTAGATAAGAAAATTAAGTACATCTCAAAGTTGATGGGAATGAGCCAGTAAAGAGGGACAGTTAAAGACAGGAGAGAGAGAGGATAATGATTAACACAAGTTTCCTGAAATGAGCGGAGAGGCTGGGATCCACAGTGGAGAGGAGGGTTGACCTTGTACCAGAGGAATGACACCTCTCCTCCGGTGACAGCAAAGAAGGGGGAGAGGATGGGACGATGCCTGTAGGTCTACATAGATTTCAGTGGGAGGGCGAGGGAGCTCACACCTGATGGCTTCCAGCGACTCTGTGTGGTCAGAGGCAAAGTCAGCTCTGAGAGTTAGCCAGGGAGTAGGTGAGGTCCAAAGAGAAAGCAGGAGGTCTAAATGAGCTATTGTGGGGAACAGGAGCAGAGCCGACCAGGGTGCCTTACTGGGTGGCATGGTGAACCCAGCTGAGAGGAGAGGCATGACCCACCCACACTGGCCCCAGTGTACTTGGGTGTGACCTTCTCGTCCAGCTTGGGTACAGTGGGCGGCTGGCAGATTGCTGGATCCATGCAGAGCTGGGGTGTGGCCTGGCAGGTGCAACGGAAGAACAACAGGGCAGAGGAGTTTATGGTATTAGTAGGAAAGTGATTAAAGGGATGGGCCACAGAATCTAGGCCAGATAGAGAGGTAAGTGCAAGCAGGGAAGTGGCCAGTGGGCAGGGACAGAGTTAAAGGAAGGGGACGTCTTCTAAAAAGAGAATGTGGGTGAATTTGGAGCAAAATACACTTGGAGTTACAAAGATGGCCCAGGTTTGGGCCATGAGGGGGCACAGGCTCAGTAGGGAGGAAGGTAAGAGCATATGTAAGTGACCCAGGCAATCTCTGCCAGATTAGCCTCTTGCCAAGACCAGGCCTGCACCCAGCAAAAGGGAAAGAAAGGCAGAGGAACATGCGGGGTGGAGGGGATGGTGATAACCCCCTTTCCTGTGATTAGCTAGGGCATTACCCAAAGAATCCAGAATTTGAAGAAGTTTAAAAATCTTGCCCTGTAATCTCACTAAGCACACTTCCTTCCTCTAAGGAAGGAGATGTACTCAGCTGAAGGAAGACAGAAGTTACTAAACACGATTTGGGATTTAGCTTTGAACTCTGATCGTACCTGCCATGGATTTGCCATGTGACATAATAATATAATTTTTAAAATATAATGTAATAATAGCTAATGTTTATTGGTGCTTCCTATATGCCAGGCACTATGCTAAGAACTGTATCCATTTCCTTCATTCAATTCTCACAACTCTCTGAGGTAGATACTCTTACTATGTCCACTTTACTGATCGGGAAACCGAGACCTAGAGAGGTTACATGAGTGGCCAGCCAGGTCTGTTTATCAGGACTCTTGACTTTTTATATAAGGATGATAATGCCGTTTGGGACATTATGAGGAATAAACCATAAAAATTATGATACAGTTCATAGAAAATTAAGTTCACTTAAATTCAAAATCATAATTTTGATTGCATGAAGGCATCAATTTGATTTAAAAATTTTTTTTAAAATCTCAATACCAACCTATATTTCTCTGAATTAGCATGCACTCCTTCTCCTTTGTGGAAAAATGGCTTCCGCTGGAAACACCAAAGTCAAAACAGTACTTATTCCTCCCCATGTCAAACAAAGTGCAGTTGAATACTGTTCTCCTCTCTCCCAAGTTCAGGCTGTTTTCAGCCAGTCGAATGATCGCTTCCCCAGGGTGTCTGGGGGCTTCCTTGAAGACGGCGACCACTCCTTGGACAAAGATGCATGGTGGGGGCAGCACCATCACCTCCACCCCAGACTCACATGTGAGTTCCGGCACCATCACTAGTTTGTATCCAAATTTCTGGGGCAGGTCAATGGGTCCTGTGGAGGTAATGACCGAGTCTCGGCCAAGCAGCTTCAGCACCACAGTGACATAGGCTTCAGGCCCCACAGGTGCACAGCCAAACTCAACCCATTGGCCTTGAGAGAGTTCTGTCCTCTTGCTAGTTCTTATCTCCAGTGGCTGTCCCTGACTCTTTCTTGCCTCGGGAAGACTGTTGGTGAAGATGACATCCACCAAGATGTTGGGCTTGTCCACAGGGAACGGGCACAGTGGCTGATTGGTAAAAAGGCCCACCTGGAAGGTACCTTCTGCTGCCTTGGATGTCCTATTTAAGTCAACGTGAAAGACAGGCCATTCCACCTTGGGAAAGGCACTTTTCTCCCACGAGGGGATGGGAGTGCTGTTGTCTGCTGCTTCTGGAGTCATCATGAACCAGTAGTTGCCAGCCTCTTTGAAGTAGAAGCACTCAAACTCGAGCGTCCCCTGGGACTGGTTGGTCAGAAGGTACTTGGTGGTAACAGTCTGGTTGGTGTCAGCCTCCAACAACAGGACAGATACATTCCTCAGCATCCCATTAGCACCATCGAAATAATGGAAATCCACAGACACCGTGTGGTTGCTTAGCGCTACATGGCCTGGCTCTCCCAAGAGGAGGTATTCAGCTTCTCCAAGAACTGAAATGAAATGGTCAGAAAGGGCTTTAAAAAGGTGTTTTGAGCAGGACTATTGGTGCCATTGAAGAAAACAGCATTTTAGACACAAGAGAAGTCTGAACTGAGCCAAGGATGATGTAAAATGATGCCGAGTGCTTATCCTGGGAGCTGGGCACTGTGCTGCTCCCATTCTAAAGGGGCTTGTTCCTACATTTCATCTTTCATGGTTATGTTTAAAGTAACTAATCAGCGATAAATACTCTGAACTCACAACACTGAATAATGTAATATATTTGCAATGAAAATCTACAGTGCAAGAGTAACGACTCTCAACATAAAAATCCAACACCTCACTTTTCTCACTGTAATCAAATTCTGGTGTTTAAGTATTTGGGGAAAATGGATTTACAGTGAAGTGAAAGAAAGCTTGGTTTAAATGATATAATATAAACTGCTCTAGACTATTTAAAATGTAAGATCCCAAATATACTTCAAAGTTATTATTTTCTGATATTCAAGACAAGTACTTGGGCATTTTCACCAGTAAAGGAACCAGTGCCCTTGGTTTGTATGAGACAGAAGTATTTAAAGGAATAAGAAATGTTGACACTATTCTCCAAGGATCATCCAAGGGGTAGAGTGACCATTTATGAAGTAGCCTGGCTTGCCCTTGACAATTTTAATGACATTACAGTAAGTCCTATTGGCCTAGAGAGAAGAGATGACTACTAGCCCACAAGTATCACTCAGTTAGGATCAATCATACCTTCTTAAAAAAGACCTATCTGAGCAGCTGAAGTAGAGAGTGGAGAAAACAGACACACAAGAATCCTTGTTTCTATTTTGAATCTTATCCAAATACATATCAAAGGAGACAGAATTTGGCAAAGTAATAATCAGCTGGCCCATGGTTGTGGTAAGAAATAATTCTAGACTTAAGGGGCTGCAGCATCCTTTTGGTTGAAAAACAACATATGTATGAATTTGTTAGTCTTAATATGTATACATAATATAATACAATATATTATATTAATAATAATAACATACACATCCTATATGTCCAAAAGACTCAATGTGTTGTTTGGGTTGGTAGTCTTTAAATATACCTTACATGTATTCAATCAATGATTGTTAGACTCAGCACATGAATATATGGGCACATAAAGGTTTGGGTTTGTTTTTTTTTAATTAGTTCAGCATTTTACCCATTTCTTATTTAAGATGAGGTGAAATAAAATACATAAAACTTGGACAGACCTGAATGCTTGATCACCACTTGCTTGGAAACTGTAATATGATAAAGCTCTTTATTTTCACTTAGTCAGTACAGAAGTTGAGGGATACTCCCCTTTGGATGGAGATGACTCAAGTTTGAGGAAGGAAGCTGATTTTGGAGCAGCTTGGATACTGGTTCAGAGCCCACCTGGTAGCTTTTTGGGAATAGGTGGCTAAAGAGACTGCAGTGCTCACCATAGCCCAAGGAAGGAGCTAAGACTGAGAACACATGTCAGATTAATTTGAATCTGATGGGGCAGGATGGTTCTGAGATGCATTTTAAGATCGAGAGGCATACACCCCTTAGCTAACTAATGAAAGCCTACTGTCAAGGACAGAGATTGGCAATGAGGCAGATCAGATTCTGATTTGATGGGCAGCCAGCTAAAGAAAGAGACACACGTGCTCACTTGGAAATGGAGAAAAAAGATACAGTTGATGGGTACAAGCAGTGGCAAAGAGAGAACTTGCTACTTTACTCTAAAACCTTTGTTTTTACAAAGAAGAATACATTCTCATTTGGAAAACTACAGTTTGGTTGTATCATATCCTGACTACTACAGTACAGTCACGACTCGCTTAACAGTGGGGATATGTTCTGAGAAATGTGTTAGGCGATTTCATCATTGTGTGAACATCATAGAGTGTACTTACACAAACCTAGATGGCATGGCTTCCCACACACTAGGCTATATAGTACTAACCTTACAGGAACGCTGTCGTATATGTGGTCCATTGTTGACTGAAACCTCGTTATGGAGTGCATGATTGTAGAGTGTTCTCTATTCTCTCATTTCTTCTCTCTCCATTCCTTTATTGTATTTAAAGTAACTCATGTCTCAATATAAGCATGTTTTCTTTTAAAAAAACTAACTGGTAGCAACATATTTAATCAACATCAAGTGATATTGATAGAGAAGAAGGGAAAAAATCCAGCTCTATGAAAATATCTCCTTTTCCCTCAGTAGCTTGTGCACTCAACTTCTATGTTCTGCTCTATTTTACACTCATTCAACTTTTATTTTTACATTCCAGTGAGATATTTTGCTCTCAACAATGACAAACATCCTAGCAGATTTTATTTAAATAGAAGACTTTGGTGTCTTTATTTACCATTTCGAAACCAAGGACACTTTTATAATTTTTTGTATGAGGCTGTTACACATAGAACAATCTGTTTTTAAGTAGGGATCAATGATTCTAAAAGAAATGAATCCCAGATTGGTTTTCAGTAAATCAAGCATCTTCTTGTTTAACTAAACTTCTTAAAAAGAAAAGACTAGGGAAGGAGATTCCCCGGACACAATGAACAATATACACTCTGGTCTAAGTGGATATGCCACTGATACGAGACGAGCCAGGATGCTCTGTCTCTTGAATCATAATTTCTTCATCAATTTGAAAACAATTTCCACTCTCATACCATCAACTGCTTAGATGAACTGCTATGAAATATTTCGAAATCATCAAAAGAAAAGAGTATTACATTGTTGAATCTATTGGTTCAGTAGTTGCATACAACTGAGAAATGAACTCTATTTTTTGAGGCAAAAATGCAGTCCCTTAAGAGAACCCAGGGTTGCAAGGATCACAGTCTAAAAGGTACTGCACTGGAGACCCTGCCTTGCCTCCTCCACACAGGGTCGACATCAATGCATTTCTAAACCTCACGCTGATGTTTCTTTGTTGACACCTATAGCATTAAGTATGCTCACAATACTCACCACAATCACAGAGCACCACCAACAAGCGATTTGAAAAGTCTTTCAACATTTGTTTCATTCTGATCAGCAAAATCCCAGGTCTTTGGTCTCCTCATGTCCTTTCTCGCATCCAAATTGTGAATTTTTTTTTCAAAAACACCTGAAACCAGAACCTCAAAAAATGGATGGCTCTGTTCAATGTGATTCATAAAATAGTAATCATGAAATGATAAAACCATTCTAAGAAGTCAAATTTCCTAGTTGGTACTGAAAACAAAATAAGGAGGACACTAATTTTTCCCGGGGAAATGATCTGTAATTCTGCATGTCCCTTTTGTTCCGTGATAGAGCACCTGTTAAGAACATTCAGGTATGCCCAACACCAAGATTGTCTTTGCGAGACAGCAAGTCTTTCTCTTTATAGCACATCCTTACATGGAGAGTTTGCTATTATTTGCTTAATTTCATCAAAGCCAATAGCCAATCTAAATGATACATCTGCTAGTCATTTCACAATGATTAATATACTAAATTTTTGCCAAAGTTTCATTGCACTGTGTAGACCTGCCTTGCTTCCACAAATGGGCTTACCAACACTGTCTCTCTTACACAATTGGTGTGTTAGTAGGATTGCTTCATTTCTTAATGCCTAGGAGCTCCATCAAAACTATCAGACCTTTAGAAAAGATACCCAGGGTATTACAATTAAATGAGAACTCCCTGTGACCCTGAGTCCCTTGTTTAGGGCACTGTAAAGAGAAAACACAAACAACAATTATCATCTTCTGTCAGTCTTCCAATACTTGCCGCTGCTGGTATCCGTCAGGAGACAGACGATTTCATGCGGCAATCTTCCCAAAGCACCTAGGAGGGCAGGAAAGACCCTGCTGGCCTGTGGTTCAGAATGACTTGTGGAAGGAGGCACTTTGATATAAACAGACTGTTAGGTGATAGAATAAGATGTAGGGCATTTAAGTGCCACTTTTTTCATACCAAAGTCTAGGAAACTATGGGCTACTAAACATAACCAAATGTATATTTTCTTAATGTTTACATTCCCATTATGCACAGCTAATATATTTTTACTAAGCATATTATATTCCAATATATGTATGTTACATCCCTTTAGATAAGACAGAAATTAATGGAATGTAAAGAATTGATGGAAATAATAAAAAATTCAATGGAAAGAGAACTGGTGTGTCTCCACGAGCTTTTTTTTTCCTTTTGAGGAAGATTAGCCCTGAGCTAACATCAGCTGCCACCATCTTCCTCTATTTTATATGTGGGACGCCTGCCACAGCATGGCTTAGCAAGTGGTGCGTAGGTCCACACCTGGGCTCTGGGCCCTCGAACCCCAGGCCGCTGAAGCAGAATGTGGGAATTTAACCGTTGCACCACAGGGCTGGCCCAGGAGGTTCCTTTCAGTAGAAATTAGCTGAACAAAGGAAATACTGGACTTCCTCAAAGGGAAGCAGAGATTTGAAGTGTAATTATGCAAATGATTAGAGCTCCCTCCCCTCCCTAACAAAAAAAAGGAAATTCAGTTTTGCTGGAATTAAGCATAGATTGGACCTAATCTTTTCCTTGAGCGGGGATGGGAAACTTGGCCAAAGACAGCAGGTGAGCATCATTGGATCTCCTGGGCAAGTGTGGGTGCTGAGGGCACTTTAAAGACTTCCTTTAAGTCACTGATCCTCAGTAACCAAAGAAAGGAGGAGCAAGGCTGGCCCTGTGGCTGAGTGGTTAAGTTTTCGAGCTCTGCTTCAGCGGCCCTCTGCTTCAGAGGGTTTCTCTGGTTCGGATCCTGGGGGCGGACATGGCACCACTCGTCAGGCCATGCTGAGGCGGCGTCCCACATGCCACAACTAGAAGGACCCACAACTAAAATATACAACCATGTACTGGGGAGACTTGGGGAGAAAAAGCAGGAAAAAAAAAAGATAAAAAAAAAAAGAGAGGAGGAGCAGGTGATCTGTAGCTCCCAAAAGTTGAACTTGCTTCTCCCAAACTGCTTGCTTCCCCATGACAATCATTTCTTAAAGAAGCTCCTAATCACAACTGATTTTGCAATTATAACACATTTTCCTTCTTTGAAAATGACCAGTAAAACACAGAATTGTGTGATAATCTACATTTAGAGCTGAATGGAAATGGAATTATAAAATACACCAGCCTACCTGAAAATCATAATAAGGATGTTTTTTTAAAATGTTCTCACTTTTGAAAATAAATGCTCAATTTTTACCAGCTCAACCATTAATTTGAAGATATTAACAGAACACCCCAGAATGGAATGGAAGGCTGGATAAAAAGCACTACACTTTTTAAAGAAGATAGCATGCTTCTTTAATTTTCCTTTTTTTACACCTTGCTTGCTTTTCTTCCAACGTGTTCCCAATACACTACTGGCTACTTATGTTTGGCTTGAGAATCATTTTGAGAAAAGAAGAACTTAGGTGTATTTCATACACATTTTAAGATACTTCTATATAGCATTCACATACAAAAACGTTTACAGACAAATTTTAAATGTATCTGTTGTGAATATTCTCAATGGCTAACAGCATCATGCCAAGCTCAGATCCCATGTTTTTGCTGAAACCAGCTAAGAGAAACCCCTACAGGGTCTTCACAGCTGCCGAAAAAGAAAATAAATTACGCTAAAGTCCATGGGACCAATGACTTACCAAATAAAAGGGAAAATAAAAATAAGCAAAGTGATTTTTGACCCTTCTGACAACCACGCACACGCTCGTGTGTGTATATATCTAATAATAATATTTATTAGGAGGAAATCCCTAATTCCAAAGCAGCTCGTGTAAACAGGCCTTATTTATATATTCGATCGGCTCTACCCTGGTCCCCCGGGCTGGACGCAGCTTCCCTAGAAGCTGGGCGCTCCCCACCTCCACTCAGCTTTCCAAAGGCCCGCAAGTCAAGTTCATACTTGGAAATCCAGCCCTGCCCGCGTCGCCAGCACAAAGCCCTCTTAAAATGAGGACTGTTCTGAAATGCTTATATCTCAGAGAGGATTTCTTTTTAGAAAGACCCAAACTTGTTCTGAAACGCTTCGCATCCCAACTGGGACTCAACACCCCGCTACCGTCAGCCTCAGCCCCTCGGCCACACCTGCGCCAGGGGAGAGCCGCGCTCGCGTTAAAGCCGGGACTCCGAGATGCGGAGAGGCACACTTTTCCAAGCGCGTTCCTCGGCGGCAGAGGCTGAGCACTAAGAAGCGAAGGCAGGGGACCGGGAGCGTCCAGGGAACGGGAGTGTCCACCTGTGCTTTCAGGCTGCGGGGAGGGAAGGGGCGGCCGGGTCCGGGCGCACTGCCGGGCCCCGGCGGAGCCACCGGGAGCCCTCGCGGCTCAGCAGCGCCCGCCGGATCGCGGAAGGCTCTTCTTACCTCTCGGGACTGGTGGGCGCAGCAGCCCGGGCCGGGGCGAGCGAGGCGACGAGAAGGGTGGCAGGAAGGAGGCCTCAGGGGCCGCGAGGCAGGGCGTCGAGCATCCCGCGTCCCAGGACTGCGCGCCCTGGACAGCAGCGCCGGGTTCCCGCAGCCCCGCCCGGGCCCGCCCCGAAGGCGCGAGGAGGGCGGCACCCGGAGGGCCGCACCCGGAGGGCGGGGGACCTTGGCGAGCGGCCACGTCTGCCCCCGCCCTCTCTGGGCTGCGCATCCTTTCCTGCCCGCGCCGGGCGAGCGCGCTGCTGGACGGGAAACCCGGCAGGAAACGCTCCTGGCCGGCCAGGGCCTGCGGGAAGCGGGTGCGGAGCCCCGAGCGCGCACACACCCGCAGCCCGCAGGCTGGACCTGGATTTTAAGGACAAGCCAGCAGTCTCCCACCAGTTCAAATTCAGTCACTTCCCCAGCGTCATTTTCTTCTGGGGTAACACAAAAGTCAGTCGTTGAAGTGCATAACTGGTGGGTTGTAAACTTGGTTTCCCAAATGTCATCGAAGAGTTTCAAAAGGAAGCAATTCAGGTAAAGTGCATCTTCGTTTTCTTAGCAGCCAGAAATGGTTGTTCAATAAATCAAAAAGAACATTTAAAAAACTCTAATCCGCATGTGTTAAAGTTGTCTTCTTAAAAGAACACAAGAGGATGGAGTTCACCTTAAGAGCTGTCATTTTCGAGTCCACTGTGAAGTGCAACGCACTTCACCATTTGCTTTTCTGTTACACAAAATACACCACTTGACAGACAAAACTAACGTGTGGTAGTAGAAATCAGAGCACGGTGGTGGCCTCTGGGGAGCAGGTGATGGGAAAGAGGCACCAAGGACCTCTTGGGAACGACAGATATCTTCTATTGTTTGGTGTGCGATTTACATGGATTTTTTATGCATTTGTCAAAACTCATCCAACTTAAGATCTGTGCATTTCACTGTGTAAATTTTACCTCCATTTTTTTTTAATGTTTTAAAGATTTTTATTTTTCCTTTTTCTCCCCAAAGCCCCCCAGTACATAGTTGTGTATTTTTAGTTGTGGGTCCTTCTAGTTGTGGCATGTGGGACGCTGCCTCAGCATGGCTTGATGAGCGGTGCCATGTCCGTGCCCAGGATTCAAACTGGCGAAACCCTGGGCCACCGAAGCAGAGTGCACGAACTTAACCACTCTGCCACGGGGCCAGCCCCTACCTCAATTTTTAAAACAAAAAAATACAGCATTTGCAGGTCTTTGAATCTAACTTAATCTTTTAAAAGATGGCACAATTATTCAATTATCAGTTTACCAGAGGTACTAAACTTGCTAAGTATTTATCTTGTCAAATAACTAATTCTAGCAGTATTCATTTAATCTACCCAAAGTTTCAAAAGAGGCTTTAAAGTCATTATCCACTTTCACTACCAACAGAATTATCTAGTCCAATATCCATTCATCAGCTCAAATTGGGATTCCTTTTCAAATGCCACAGTCCCTGGCATTTTCAGTTTTAAAAGCAAAAGCTCAAGGCAAAGAGTGGGCTTTGGAGTTAGATACAGCTGAGATTAATTCCAGCCCTGCCTCTGTAACCTTGGGCAAATTACTTAATCCCTCCTTTCCTTCACTATAAAAGGCATATAATAATGGTTATATTGAAGTTTTCTGGTGACTGGGTGAAACAGTCAGAAAGCAACTTGCTCTGCGTTAATCTTTCAAAGACACTCTCTCCCCAGGACCTCAATCCAGGTACAAGTGGCTGGTTAACGTGCTTGGTCATTTCTTAAATAACAGCTTTATTGAGATGCTTGGTCATTGTTGCCTTCATTAGAATTCTCACCAAACTGTATTACTGTCTTTATTGGACAGTTAAAACAGTTTAATCTTTTCTAAAAGAAGGCACATAGACTTGAAGGGAAAAAAAAGCTTTCAAAAGGACAGCGGTATGTTCTTGTCAGTATTGAACTAAAGCTGGCTGTCTAGATATCCTGAATTCTCTTTATGGGTCAGTGACTGGTCTAATGATCTTGTGCAAATTGTGTGAAAATTGTTCACTATCTCAATAACATCCTTTATACAAATGGAGAGATCTTGTATTTCCCTAGATAATACCCTGAGAGAAAAGCTTTAACTGACTCCTGATTATCAGGGCACAAGGAAGGACACGAATTACCCAGTTTTCACACTGTAATAACAAGATCTTACATGTGTGTTAACCTGACTTTTCTGGAGTGCTTCCCACATCATGGATGTGGCCTGTGTCATGGAATTTGAATAAGATAGTGTATCTCAGACAGGCTGAGCCCTGACAAGTCTGGTTGAGAAGCCCCTTGGGAAGAAGGGTAAAGGACTGATTTAGGTTTGTGAGTCAACTCATGGCACATTATAATCCAAAATCGCTCCATTCAGTTAGTACTTAACCAGGATCTACCTTGTACAATCACTGACTTAGGAGTGGGAATTCAAAAGTTGTGTCATATGAAAGTCCTTGAACTCAAAGAAATCCAATTTCTCTATTTTATTACGGCATCAAGACAACAAATAGAGAGCAAGATAAAACACAGTCAAGTATATGAGACGGACAGTAACTCTTAGGGAGTTTAGAAATAGAGCTGTGTACTGGAAACAGATTTTTCTAGAGCAGGTGGGATTGAGCAAAGCATGATTTTGATTAGTGGGGGTAGGGGTGTGAGTGGGAAGAAGGAACGATGGGAAGTCTGGACAGACAAGGGGAAGCGTCCCAGCAACAGGAAGAGGCACACCTCACGCTGTTCCCGTGACCCAATGCCTGCCACCTACTGACCATCTCTTGGTCCTCGTGAGTCTAGTTTACCAAGCTCTTCCCCTCCCACGGGGCCTTCCCAGGTCCCTCCCTCAAAACGAAAAGCTCCTTCCTTGTCTTCCACAGCGTGGTACCTGTGCCCCTTTCATGGCATGGACTTCCTTCCATCTTCAATTAAGGTTGCTCACATGTCTCTTTGCCCAACCGGGCCACCCTCTTAAGGGCAGGGGCTGTATCTTATTCACTTTTGTATCCCCACCAATGGCCCACAAAGCTCCTCACACAAATTCAGTATGTATTAAAAAAAAATGTGTTTTAATTGAAGTGACTGGGAGATAAAAAGTAGGATAAAGTGGAGCCAAATTATAAATAGATAGATACACCGGAGTTAATTCATTCAATAACTATTTATTGAGTCATACTGTGTGCCAGGCCCTGTTCTGGCCTCTGGGGATCTATCCATGAACAAACCAGAGAAACATCTCTGCCCTGTGAGCTTACACTCTAGAAAAATGGATGGGATCAGCAATAAATTTACATAAATTCAACCATCCTATTCAGGAAAAAAAAGGATCCATATTTAAATAGTTTATTGGTGCTGTAAAAGTCTACTGTTGATGTGTAGTTTGTATTATATATTGTACTTACTATATTCATAAACTATTCATCCTCATGTATCACACTACAGGGAATCTAATATAGAGAACTTTATTGGCAGTTTAAGAGATTCTCAAGGATCATTTTGAGCATGCTCGATTTCATCCTTAGGCAGTCTTTAGCACAGTCTTTGAAACCTAACTACCTTATAAGTTGTGACTCTACTGAAACAAAATGAAAACTCTGAGATTGTTGGGCAAAGAAGAACCAGTTTAAGTATTTGAGCATGAGAATGCTGACAATCACGTCTGGTCAGATTTGTCTGGTAACAGGGAATGAGAGACAGTACATTCACATGAACACACAAGGTCAATCAACAGTGGAATTCACATCAGGAATTAGAAGAAAACAGTTCATGAGCCATTTCCCATTCTTTTAAAACTAAAATAGTAAGAGCTTGAGGTCATAAATATTTATAATCAACTCTTGATTATAAAATCTAAACAAAAAAATTGTAACATACTGGCTTATTCTAACTAAAGGTTTATCATTTTCATATATTTTTCAAAGAGTATTTAAAAAGAACGCCAAGAAACATCGTTTTTAAATTTTGCAAAAACTTTACTCTATATACATTAATTCCAATCATTTAATCCTGAAAGCAATCTTCACTTGTACAATGTAAAAAAACTTTTGACAGTATGTGACTAGAAATATCCCATTACCATAAAGCTACAAACAGATTTATGCTCCTAAGAGCAAAGTTAGGGAAGCAAAAATAATAACCACACCAGTGATAAGCACCAAGACAGAACTTTTTTGCACTTAGGGCCTGATTGGCTCTATTTAAACAAAACCTCTACCAACAGAGGACCAAAATAACACCTTATTTGGCAAAAAAAAAAAAAAAAGAGAGAGATAAAAATATACATACAGAGGTCTGGAAACAGTGGAGAATGCCCACTTAAAAAATTAAACAATGAAATTATTCATATTTGTCTTTTAGTTAATGTGACATTTGCAAAATATATTCATATGTCACTTTTCTTCTTTAGTTCGCCTTATACAATTCAGGTTGTGCCATGTTTGTTAATGTTGTCACACTACTGTAAATCAATATGGTGAACAATGGGAGTTTGCTGTAATGAATCCGAACCATGAGAGCTAGATCCAGGAGCCCAAACAACCTTAGTTGCAACTCATTAAGCAGTGAAACAGATTATTTATCTTTGTAATTTTTACAAGCCGTAGCCAGATATCATGTGTGTGTGCGTGCGTGTGCACGTGCAAGTATGCCAGAGCAGTGAGAGCACAACTCAGAAGGGAGTGACATAAACAGGCTCACACAAGGACCCAAAAGATTTGGGCAGCCGACACTGAATTTCCCCAAAACAAACCTGAAGCTGAGCAATGGGGGAATTCGGGGATCTGTCATCACAATATAGAATCAGTGACAGATTTGGAGAACAAAGACTAAGTAAGGCAGGATGCCTCAGCCACAACATTCCCATGACACTGGAGGACACAAAGCAGTGACAGCCACTCTTCAGGCAGGGATCAGGGACAGACTCTGCCTGCACTTGGAGGGATTCCCTGGGTCTGCGGCCGAGGGTTCCTGCAAAGGCAAAGGGTCCCCAAAGGGCATCTGCAGTAGCCTCAGGCAGTGGCCCTCCACCTCACTCAGTGAGAATGTCTTAGGGACCCCAGAGTGTGGCCCTGGGTATCCCCTCCTCCTGGTCTCAACCGTTCTCTGGATACAGATACTATCCCTTCCAGAGACTTGGTCAAAAACTATTGCTACCTTCCACTTCCAACTCAGTCTCAGGAAGAGGGTGTTCTCGTCCCCGTGGGGTCCCTGAGTTTGAGGTAATGCCGACATACTGTATGCTGTACCACAGTAACATATGAAGGCAGGCAAGTCCACTTGAAAACTCAAGCAATCTAAATTCAACATCAGCCAGTTTTTGTTACCTCGGTAATACTGTTTGGTGAGATAGTTTCTCCACACAACTTATGATGTGTGGGGTAAAGAAAAAAAATATTGCTAGAATGTGATAGAAATATTTTTAAAAGTTCAATGTTGAAACTCCTTAAGGGAAGGAAAAGGAGACATTTTACTTTTCCACTGTCTATGTTCCTGTCCTTGGCTTCGAGGTCAAAGAGCACCAAGGTTCCTGTTAAGCTAGTTCAAGCTTCTCCCAGCCCCTCCCCTGCACAACAATCCTGGGGAATTCCTGAGCCGTCTGCTTCCCAAATTTGTAATCTTATCTCTGGGCATGTCTACACAGCTCTTTAATTCAGTTTCAAAATCCACAGTACTTTTTAAACAAAATGACATAGTTGCATTCTTTAAATGCCAGCTATGAAATCATCACTTAAAAAAAGAAAGAAAGAAACTACTCAGATTATATATACGTAAGACAAATAAAATTCTCTCCCTTTTTAAGTGCTTTATTTGGTCTGCTGCAGACATGCGTATGGCTGCTTCCAAAGAAAAGCCCTTAGGAGGAGCTGCTGACAGCATTCCGCAGTTTGATATTTGTTCCAATGTTGTCAGGTTCTTAGACGACACCGTACATATGACTTGCTTCATGAAAACCCCCCAAAATGGGCACATTAGATACAGGAAAAAACCTTATTTATAATTCAGTGAATTTTTCTCACACCAAAATAACACTCTAACCTGTCCAAACATGCAACTTCTCCTTATCTTCCCCCATGAACTAAATTCCTTTCCTTAAAAAATAGTCAGACTTGAGGATTGAGTGAAAAACTACCATATTTCAAGTTCAACTCTGAGGGTTCTTTACAACTGTAGCATGATTTCAAATTCACGTTGTCATTCATTTTTCTGTATTTTCCTATATTTATCCTAAATAACCTTCCTGGACCATTATATTTAGGGAGAAATTAAAAGGGTTTTATATTATACTGCAAAGTTCCTGTAAATGCTCAGTTTATCAGGGTTTACTCTGAGCTCAATGTCAGACAACCTCTACATGACGCAAAGATACAGACAAGAAGTATTTCAAATACAAAACCCTTAGCTCTGTGTCATAAATAAATTTGGGTAAAATCGCAAGCCTTCCACGGAATCATCTCGGCAAAGATGGCCCATCTTCTCTGCAAGAAGCAACCTAGAAATCAAGAGGAAAAGCCACAATCATGTGTCTGTTCAGAAACACAAACTACAAGGTGTAATGAAGAGCAAGGACCTTACGTACCGTTCTTTGGCCAGGAGGACAGACATTCCTACGAGCTTGGCAAACTCTTCTGACGTTAGGGATCCCTTGTCTGAAACCTAACAGAAACACAGAGCAGAAAAATGTGATGGTGTGGACCGTCTAGGCGCCAACCTAAGGAGAGCGTCCACCAGTATACTCAGGAATAACGGACTGAATTTCCTACTAAATGTAAGAATATCCACTACAGAACCACCTCTTCTTCACTAATGTTTAATTCTGCAAAAGCTGAAGGACCCAGAACAAACAGAGAAGAGGTTAAAATATCACGAAGTGCATAGTAAAACAGTGCAGGAGTACAAAGGCGCTACAGTAAAGCTTAAAAAGAACTATTGGCTATTCTAAGAAGGAACATACGACAAATTCTAATTGAGTGCATATTACACGCTCCACTGAGGACCCTTATCTACAGATGTAGTTTAAAATATGTGGTAGAAATACCTATAGTCTTGGGATTTTCATCTAGCTTAAAATTAGAAGCATAATAAATATGAGTTATTCAAATTATACAGGCTCGCCGCAGAGGCTATGAAGGCAGTAATATTTCAAATATCCTAATGAGTAATATTAGCAGTTTGGCCAGCAAAAGCCATCTAAACTACAGTTGCTTTTCATATTTTTTGAAGCAATTATTTCACAAAACAACTTGTGATGTTTTATAATGCTGCTTATGTGGGTGTTACTGAAAGAAAAAGTTCAGTCATGGGTAACATTCTGATTAACAGAGTTAAGAACCTGTTCTCAACACTGGGCATCAAATGAAAAGAGAACGCCTCACTAATTCTATCTCCTTACTTACAAGACGTTACGAGTATCGGTAAGTTTCAAAAAGCTTTCAAAGTATAATTTTGATTACTATTTATTCATTAATGATAAACTGTTTTTAATTGGGTCTTCAAATGTTACTTTTTAGTAAAGTTAAATCCAAAAGGAAATCCTGTTTCTCAAGTTGCTAAGCATCGCGTCTTGGTAGCAAGCCCTAATAACCAGAGGAAGCCGGGTTCACATACTGTCTCCAAGGCTGAGGCCACCATTTCCTCTTCCTTGTGGGCCTGAAGCTCAATTACCATGACGCCGCTGTCGAAAACTCGGAGCCTACAAATCGCAGATGGGAGAACAAAGCCATGAATATCCGGGATTTTCAACCCCTGAGGAGGCGCAAGTATTTCTTGATATCTTTTATGCCCAGGTATGAGGGGAAGAATAACACAAAATAACCTTTAAAACATAACGACCACAAGCAACCATGGCATAACTAAAAAGCTCATGAATAAACAGGTAATAAAATTATGAACTATAATCCAGAGGCTTTTCTATAATCCAGAAATACGTATGGCTACTTTTTTTTAACCTGAGGATAAGGAAAATGTAATTCACAGCTCAATATTTGCACTTCTAAGCTTCCAGAAACTAACGCAAAATGTCTAGGGGAGGAGGCGCTGGTTACTCTGGCCTCATGGGAGGTGCCTACATTCTACTCTCACTGCCCTCAATCCACAGCCGTCAGACTACTAGCACCCGCAGGCCACGCCCAGCCCTAAGGATGGAGGCCAGAATGACAGAGATGCTTGTGGGCCCAGTGAATTCTGTTCACACGGAATGTAATTTCAAGAGGGGCGATATGGTGGCTGGCCCTGCAGGACGGCACCTGGCAGCGCTTGCCTGTCCACTCTGTGAGGAGCAGCGACTACAGCCAGCAAGGCCCCGCGGAGGACCTTTTACCTGAGAGGTAATTTCAGCGCTTCCAGCATCTTGCACGCATTCACTAAATCTTCTGGCGAGAGCAACTAATGGGGAAACAAATCCAGTTTACACTGAAAATTAATAGAGTGATGCTATATAATTATAATGACCACTGAAACAGAAGAGCAAACTTAAAGCATCGTTTATCAAGGATTTTAGGTAGCTTAATCACTACAAGGCAAAAAGGATTAACAAAGAAGCAGACTTCTACTCATTAAAGCAGTGCTATCCAACAGAAACAAAATGCAAGTCATAAATGTAATTTTTAATTTTCTAGTAGCCACATTAAAAAAATAAAAGGAAACAGGTGAAATTAGTTTTAATACGTACATTTTATTTAACCCAATAGGTCCAAAAATTCAACACATTATCAATACAAAAATTACTAATGAGATATTTAAGAATTCTTTATTCTGTACTAAATCTTGTAAAGTCAATGTATAATTTACACTTAGAGCACCTCTCAGTTTACATTAACTACACTTCAAGTTCACAGTGGCCACACGTGGCTAGCTAGCGGCTACCCTTCTGGACCACATGGCCTTAAAGACTCAGCCCATGTGGTGGCTGACAAGCACAGCTCTGAGTCACAAAGAATGGCTCCAGAGCCAGCCCAGCCTGGGTCCAAATAATTTGCCATGGTCAAATTATTTAATCTTTCTAAGCTTCAATTTCCTCTTCCCCAAATTATCCCCCAGACAGGGACAGTAAAAGTAGGCCCCTCACTGAGTTATTGGGAGGCTAGATGAGGGAACCCTTGCAGAGTGCCTGGCGGATGGGGAACACTCACTGATGGCAGTTATGATGACTATTGAAATAAGAACAGAGCAGAGGCTTAGCTCATGGGGCAGGCTGAATGCTGGAGAGACAGGTGTGGGTCATTTGCATGGAGCTGACACCACAAAACTGATTTAGAGGGCACAACGGTGAGAACCCTGGAGGCCAAGGACATCTGGGTGTGAAGGGACAATGAGAGTTGAACAGCGGCTGCAGATTCAGAGCCAAAGAAGCAGGGCAGCTTTTTCTGTATCATTTACAGGCAATTGGTATCCAACCCAGTTAATTCAAACAGGTGACTATCACAGAGAAGGGGCATCACACTCAACCTTATTAATCACAGCAATACGAACACAGAACATTAGAGCTGAAAGGTATCTGTGCGTCCAAACCCTTATTTTAAAGGTAGAAAACCTGAGTCCAGAGAGGTTAAGTAAGCTACTCAAGGTCACTCAGCAAATCACTGGCAAAACCAGGAACAGAATCTACCTCCTAGACCCCAGGGCAGTATTCTATTCACTGCACCACACTGCTTCTCCAAATAGTTTTGATATTCACAACCCTTCCTCAAATTCTATTCACTATAGGGGAATTTGTACTATATTAAGAAAGTCTATAATTAGTTAAAAGAATATCTAAATATTCTATTCTTACTTCCATTCCTCGAGCTCGGTTTACTAAACAGTATACCTCTGTGAGTGACATTATTCCTCCTCGTCCCTGTTAAAAATGAAACAAAAGAAGTATTACGTTACACTTAGCACCAGTTGGCATTTAACAGAAATCACAATCAGAGTGAAATCAGAAATCATAAAATTTCTTAAGAAGCTTTTAAAAACTGTATTTACAAACAGGAAGTCCTGTTCAGATACCCTGAGGCAATTCAAATTCAATACTTGGACTTGTCATTATTACTGTTTTAACATTTACTCAACGAAAAATGGGGCTCTCTTCTTTCATGTTTCAGAAAGAGTATTTAAATGTTTCAAGTTATTCCAACTAATAAATGAAAAAAATCATAGAATTAAATAGGAATATCACCATTTTACAACCCCTAATAAAGTAACAGATCTCCATAATGACTACCAATGGCTGCCAACATCACAAAAAAAGACGCTCAGACGTTATGCACCTCCTGATGCATGGTGCTGGTGACTGTGGCTGGTGGTACTAAACCCATAGGAGATGAGGTGAGTGCTTCCGCTTTTGGACTAATGTGCATTCATTCCTCCGTTTACATTTCCAGTATAGTCATTTTACCTACAACCCTCGAACTGCTGACGTGCACCGGCCTTATGCTCTCCTCTGGCACCATCACACCCTCATGCCGTCTGTTGCTGAGGTTGAGGCGGTCATCAGCTGACCTGGGAAATCTTTTTGCAATGGCAGCTTTTTGGTTAAAAATTTATCCTGGGTTTTCATCTGTGGCAGTTATATGCTCCACTGCTCCAGGTTGGATTTTGAGCATGTAGGCATAGCCTCAGAACCTAGTTTTATTTAAAGCTTAGCGGCAAATACACTAAAGTATTAATAGTGTATGTTTTTGGGTGATGGGACTATAGGTAATGTTTTCCTCCTCCATGGTTTTTGGTTTTGTTTTGTGTGTCACTGTGTTTCTTGTTCTGGCTGCTGTAACAAAATACCATTGACTGGGTGGCTTAAACAACACACATTTGTTACTCATACTTCTAGACGCTGGGAAGTCCAGGATCAAGGTGCTAGCTGGTTCCATGTCTGGGGAGGGCCCTCTTCCTGTTTTGCAGAGGGACCACTTTGCTGTGTCCTCACATGGCAGAGAGCGAGCACAACCTAGCTCTCTGGTCTCTTATAAGGGCGCTAATCCCTTCATGAGGACTCCACCCTCGTGACCTCATCTAAACCTAATTACCTCCTACAGGACCCTCCCCGCCCGCAAAATGCCATCACATTGGGGTTAAAGGGTTCAACAAAGGAATCTGGGGTGGGGGGCCCAACATTCAGTCCGTAGCGTTGTGACTGATAAAGGAGCATGGATCCTGCAGTCAGGCAGACCTGGGTTCGAATCCTATCATTGCCACTTAGCAGCTGTGTGACTTTGGGCACAACATGTATCATGTCTAAGTGTCGTTTTCTCCGTGTGGCAGTTGGGGTCTTGCTGTTCGCCTCACCGAGTTGCAGATCCTTCAATGAAACAACACATGCACGTTCCTGGTGGGCGCTCAGGAAGTGTTTCTCTCCCTTCATCTGCCCTCTCCTTTACCACTGAGTTTCAGCGCAGTGAGTGCTGCATGAATGAACGGCTGGACAGGTAACTGGTCTCCTGTGCTGTGTCCTTTCAGTGACCTGCATAATGCGGCTGCCGGTTCCTTCGCCTCCGCGTTTGCTGCCCTGGTGCTCTGCCCCACTGAGCTTGTGAAGTGCCGGCTACAGACCATGTACGAAATGCAGATGTCGGGGAAGATAGCCAAAAGCCAGAAGTAAGCACCGCTTGGGCACAAACATTAGGTCTCGAGCATGTATTGAGTATTTTAAAAAATATATTGTACTAAAATTAAGTGACAGATATAGAAACAGATGTGTCTAATCCAAAATACTGTTTCTAGAACTTCTACCAATCAGAATAATTTTCTGAACGGACTATTTGTGGTGGTCGGACCCACCCCCCAGGCCACAGAACATCATAGACAGGTGTTTAATACCCCAGAAGTGATGAAGCCAGGAGCTTCTACCCCTTTTGACCGGTTGAGGGCATAAGGCATGATCCCCAGCTGTTTTCGGAGGCACATGGCAGACAGCTTTGGAACTGTGTGTGAGAACTGAGCCTTCATAAGGGCCGCTTTGGTTCTGAGATGAATATTTGATGCCCTTTCCCAGGTTTCACGTAGATGTTCAGGCTGATCACCTCAGATCCCCGCGGTAACTTTCTTTACGCCCCTCCCTAATCCTTCAAGCGGACCTGCAAAGGGCGCCAGTTCTGGGAACACTGAGCAGGACCGTTGTGAGCATAGCTGCCCTTCAGATCAAATTCCTCTCCAGCTCAGTCTTGAAAGATCCTAGTTACCCTGTGAAGGTGTATATGTCACGTAATATGATTTATTTGAATTGTAAAGCAATTTATTATCCTGATTAATCTCAAAACTTGCTTATTTATCTTCACATCTGGCTGACTGCAGTTCTGGGGGTGAATATTGCTGTGGTTAACTCAGACCCTGTCAATCCACTGGGGAAAATTGGTAGATAAATTGACCATTTTCAGAGTTACCAGTCCCCTTGCAGCAGCGAGGCTGGGGTTTGTAATAGAGCCCAATTTCCTGCACCCTTGGGATTCTTTGCAACCAATTTGAATCTATTATTCATAGCCCAGAGTCCAAAACTGTGAGTCTTTAAGACTTTTTATTGAGATAGTATGTGTACACAGTAACGCGAACACACACAGAAATCGTAAGTGTGAAATGAACATGCCTTTGTAACCAGTGCCCAAGAAGTAGGACGTTAATAGCCCCCAGAAAGTTGCCCTCATGCCCCTTGAAGTGGTTTAAGGTATTTTTAAGGAAAATGGTTAGGTCCAAAGGACTTAGGCAGATGGACAGCTTGCGTGAAAGTAAGTACTGGCTGACTGTATTTTGGGCATAGCAGTGGCCACGCAGGGGTGTAGAGTAGCTTGGGGTTAAGACTTGGATGGGAAGGTAGGCTGGCCGTGTCGAGTTGGGTTACTTTGTTACGTTCACATCCGAGGATGAGAGCAGCGTTGCAGGAAGGACCTGGCTGATGGATAATACCCGATGAAGCCTTCTGAAGTCCGAGGAAGGAAGATAATCATCAAAAGCAGGTGGCCTTTATTACCTCTGGGCTTGGTCCTTCATTGGTCCAAACTGAGTCACCTGCTCTCTGAGAACAAAGTGAGGAGTGAGGGGTCCGCCAGGCTGCTGAGTGTGCGGGTTCTGCGCTCTTCCTGCCACGGCGCACGTACTCGGGAAGAGGAGTCTAGATGGACGGGGTGCTGTGTTCCGGCTGCTGCAGGACTCGGATCTGCTTAATTAGAAAGCCTTGCACCCCTACCTCTCTAAGAACTAAGTCCTGGTGCTTCTTGCCTTACAGGAGCTGTAGCTCCATTCTTAGAATTTCTTTTGTCTTGCCTTAAAGTAATGTTTAATGTTACTTGCTCGTTTCCCTGCACTGACACAGAATAAGACAAACCCTAAACACCTGAACCAATTTTCTCAGAACATAGCAGATCAAAAGAAAGGTTGGGGAGATAGAAATCGAGGGAGGTAAGGGACTGGGCAAATAGGATACCGTTTTATTCTTGCTGAGTTTGGACAACTCCTTATTGTAATTTCACTTGTTCCGTATTGAAAAATTGGATGTTAGCTTTTTTACATCTTTGATAATATGCCTTCTAGAAATGTGTGCATCCATTTTAATGAGATTTCTTTACCCTGGAGTAGTTCAGGTGACAAAGGTTGTTATAAAATAGCTGTATCTGAGCTTCCCTGAGATTTCCTTCCCACAGCGGCCTTTTAGAATTCTGGTTCTCTGTTTACAGATTCAGCTGCTTCGCCTGCTGTAACTGTCTCTCTGTGTCTCCTCCCAGTACAGTTTGGTCTGTCGTGAAGAGTATCCTTAGGAAGGATGGCCCCTTGGGCTTCTACCATGGACTCTCGAGCACTTTACTTCGAGAAGTACCGGGCTATTTCTTCTTCTTTGGTGGCTATGAACTGAGCTGATCGTTTTTTGCATCTGGGAGATCAAAAGATGAACTAGGTAAATGTATTTGCGTGGACGGCGGGTGGGTTGATGGTGTCCGCTTCCCGACTCTATGGTTGCTGCGGATTCTGTGCACTCTGCGCCGCCTTGTAGGGGATCCACCTGGCACTGGGGAGATTCTAAATCACAGAAAGTAACAGGGCCGAATGATTTCTAGCATCTTCTTCTGGGCTTCATAATTTCCTCAGGACAGGGGCTGGAGCAGCACATCCCGAACTTCTTCCCTAGAATAACATTTGTGAATTTCTTCTGGATCTATTTTCGGGAAGAAGAAATATAGAAATTACTTTCCCTGTGGGAAATTACCTATAAGTCAGCTTGCAATAAACTTAGAACTTGGTAATAAGTCTTGATAGTGTTTTGAGAGCAGTGAAAAGTGTAGTTCTTTCTAGTTTGTTCTGTTTAGCTGCTGGATACAACCATATCAATGTTTGAATCACATGGGTGATAACTTTTTTCTTGAACACCTCCCTTCATGGTTGGTGGACTTATTCTGGGGTTGGTCAAGCTCCCAGGCTTAACTGCCTTGTTTAATAAGACAACGTTGGTTTTTCATGGTAAAGGAAGAATCAGGGCTGTGGGGCATTAAGATAGTTAAGAGAAGGCTGATAAATGCCTCACCCTGCATTTCAGTGGCCTCTATTCTCATTCCTCCTGTAAGGCGTTGCCATGCTGCTGGGGGCCTGCTGATTCTAGGGGCCAGCCCTCCAAGGATGGCACAGGATGGCCACAGTGCCACAGTGATCAGCCTCAACATGACCCTCACTCGGGCTTCTCGTCCTGGCATGATGAGGGGTAGACGCAGGCCACCAACCGGAACCTTATGCTCTTAGAGCTTCGACAGTCTCCTCAGGGAATTGTGTTTGCAGCGTTTTTGTTTGTACCTACCTCCGGCCACTGCCATTGGCCTCTGGAAATATCACATCAGCTGCCCTTGAGACAAAATACTGTTTGCTAATTTTCTTCTCTAGGCCCTGTCCCTTTGATGTTAAGTGGTGGCATTGGTGGAATCTGCCTCTGGCTTGCTGTATACCCAGTGGATTGTATAAAATCCAGAATTCAAGTTCTTTCCATGTCGGGGAAACAGGCAGGATTTCTTGGAACCTTTATAACTGTTGTGAGAAATGAAGGTGAGTCTGGTAATGGCAGAAACAGGAGGTATGTTTAGAGGGGCTGGTCATTTCGGTGCTAGTCTCATTGAGGTGGTCAGGTGTGTAATTGCTTTCTTCCCCCGCCGCATATCCCTTTTCTAGTACTGTATATTAATCCACATTTGTGGATTTCTGTTTCCAACCCCCTGTCTTTAGTTTAGTTAGTTAGTTAGTTTAGTTAGTTTCATTACTCTCAAGAAAATTTAAAGTTCTTATTCCTAACCCCTGGCCCGGGTACCTGTCAGGATTCTTTGTTCTCAATAGCCTGGAGGGAATTGTTAACTAGGGGCTTTGTCTAAGGGAATAGGTGTTTTGAAGTTAGCACCACTTGTTTTACATAATGTATTATCAGAAAATGATCTCTAAGAACCACGAAGGGATTTAAAAGAATGTACAACATCCTTAATGCTAAGACTTCTGGAATTAGAAATGCACTGAGCAACTTCTGAAGGTAATTTGCTATCAATTTTTAGAGTTAAGCAGGAGGATAAAGATTTCCCAGTTAATGTTTGTTTAAAGCCAGTTTTATGCAACTAGTGAGTAAAGTTCTGTCCTTCCAGCATCCACTGTACGTCTTAAACCTTGGGATGTGAATGTCCCTGTCTTGATTTTAAGAGAGAGAGCAGGAGCCAGCTCCGTGGCCGAGTGATTAAGTTCGCGCATTCCGCTGTGGCGGCCCAGGGTTCGGATCCTGGGTGCGGACATGTCACCGCTCGTCAAGCCATGTTGAGGTGGCGTCCCACATCCCACAACTAGAAGGACCTGCAACTAAGATATACAACTATGTACAGGGGGGGTTTGGGGAAATAAAGCAGAGAAAGAAAAAAAAAGCACCATAACAATATGCAGAAATTGTTTCGTTTGTATCCCAAATAGAGTGCAGACATCTTGTACATTACTGATAGTAACCCCTCTTTGAATTTGTGTAACACTTTATGGTTTTACAAAGTACTCACACCTCAATTATCTAACTAGTTCTTCATAACTACCTTGGGCAGTGCTAATGCTAGAAACAGGTCTCTGACTTCAACGCTGGTGTTGATGCTAGAAACAGGTCTCTGACTTCAGTGCCGGTGCTCTTTCTGCTGGCCCAATGCCTCGTGGCCCTCACCCCCCAGGAGAAGCTGCAAGGCTGCTGCCTCCTGTGGCTCTGTGGTTGCCTTCTGTCTGCCCACGTGAGGCCTCAGCTCTACCCAATCCATTTACCAGAAGTTAACCAGGTGTGGAATTGCTATATGTTACCTAAGCATCAACCAGCTTTGCTGGGAGACCTGACACTTGTCCTGTTTCTGTTAGTTGATTTGTTTCCGTCAGTCCAGGGAAACCCGGAAATAAGTCTTTCCATCACTCGTTGGTTTTTAGTGCTATTGGCTGGATTTCTAAGTGTAAAAATATCTATGCTTTGCAGCTTTGTGGGGTGGCTCCAAGGAGGGGAGTCTCAGTCTTCCATCACCTTTTATCTTCTAGGAATAATGGCCTTGTATTCTGGACTGAAACCTACTATGATCCGAGCGTTCCCTGCCAACGGGGCACTATTTTTGGCCTATGAATACAGCAGAAAGTTGATGATGAGCCAGTTTGAAGCTTACTGACGTGTTCTGGCGAACCTAGATCCAAACAGGCGTTTGAGGACTGCAGTTCATCTCAGGGTTTCATGGAGTACAAGACCAATGTGGAATTATTTTGATTTTGTGGGAAATTTGTTTTTGTCTTCTCTTCTTCTGCTTTAAATCTTCAGCTTTATGGAAGGACTTCTATTTTGCATCATGTAATTTCTGCTCATAATTGTATTGAAATAGAAAAGTTACTGCTCTTGTCCTTGGTGGGACTTTCAGGGCGAGCTGCTGGCCGTCTGTACCGAATCTGAAAGGCTAAATATAGTTATATCAGGGCTTTTGCGTAACCCTGTATGTGTGTACATGCAGTCTGGATGGCTATGTGTTGTGAGTGAAGCACACTTTGTTCCATGTTTGATCTCAAATCTCACCAGGAAAACCTAGAGGCGTAAACCACGTTTCATAAAGATGGTTATAAGTGATGGCTTAAGCCATCCTATATGTAGGGTCTCTTTTAAAATCTGCTTAACACCTATACTATACTAAGTGGTTAAAGTTTTTAAAAAGTTTTCCTGTGGTGCTTGAAAACTAAAATATCCATCTGTGTTTTAAAGAGGAGACCATACCTGCATACTGGTGTGGCTTCCATGTTCTTGATTTAAGTTTCAGAGTAGGCATCCTGGATTTTCCCAGGATGCTCTACTGTTAAAATAGTGCCATTCATTTTCTAGGTGGAATCATATTCTACACTCTGATGTCTTGTTGGGTTTGGCCTAGAGCATCAGGCCTTCGGGCAACAGCACGCCCTCCCCTGTGCCAACTTCCCTTCTCCTCTCCCAAAGAGCTTCCTGTCTGCTGGGCTTTAGGTTGAGGAAGGGGCTGAAGGGAGGGGGCTGTGCTGCTGTGCTTTGTGAAGTCAGCTTGTGGCTGACAACAGCCCTTAGCTTCTGTCTTGCTCCTGGTCTGGGTGGGATTCCAGAGTATTGTGTTGGACCATCTATGGGCTGTTGATCTACTTTGAGCCTCTCACTCATTACCTGCACCAATTGGAAACCCATCCAGCGAGCAGAGCGCCAAAGCCAAGAGAAGCCCTCGTTCCCTGTCTGGTGACTGAGTGATGGGGCTCATGGGTGGAGTCCTCCCATCTCGGACAGAACTAGACACAGTGTAGTGTTTGCACTCCACTGTGAGTAATGTCTGGGCTGACCCATTCTAACATGTCTCAGGATCCATACTGCTTGCCTTGCTTTTACAGTTTCGGAGCCTTTCACATTTGGTACTGGCAGTCAGTGAATTTTAATGATGACCATGTGGGGGTGTGACTTTATAAAGCAAGGAAACAGGAAAAGTCGTTTTGTTAAACTCTGCCATGTATGTGTACTAACCACAACAAAAACCCCAGTTCATCCGATCCCCAGACTTGGGGATGGGCAGCTGCTCCTTGGCCACCTGGTGTAAGAGAGTCCTCCTCGGCACCACTAAAGCAAGCCGCCTCATTCCATGCCACTCCAAGACCAGCAAGGGCTCTCGCAGTAAAAAGTGTTCTTAAGCAGCCTGTGAGACTGAAAGCAGGCAGCCTGACAATGTTAATAGTAGTCCATACCAGGTGTGTCTGTCCCTGTTGGCAGAATGTAAATAATTTTTCTACCTTGCTTTTCTCTCCGTACTTAAATGGTCAGTAGCTACTGAGGGGTGCCTCATCTCAGCAGTCTTGGCTTGAAGCGAAGTAGAAAATGGGACTGGCTTCCAGCAGGAAGTGAAGTGCTTCAGAGTCTGTGGTCCCCCTGCCCGGCGCCTGTGGGTCGTCTGGGGGTTAGCCCTGTTGGCAGCAGACCCTCTCATGTTGTCCTTTAAGGATTGAACTAAGTGTCTGCAGTAGAAGCCGTCTGAGGCAAGGAAGAGTGAGTTGGAGTAAGGAATGGAAACCAAAGTCAGGAGAATTTTTTTTTTCATTCTGTTTGCTTAATTCATGGTTCAGTATTTGGGTACAATTTGTACCATTTCAGATTTGTACTCCAGACAAAAATATAGTAACTTGAAATATTGTGTTTAAAGAAATTCTATTGTTCTATCATCATTAAATTATTTACCTAATATTTGAGCATATGATGAGTTGTTTTGTTTAAGTACTTTATATCCATGCAAAGAACTAAGTGACAGTGATGTTTGAGGCATGTTTAGTAATATTCCGAGGTGGTGGTTTTCTTGCAACAAGCATTGGTTTTTGTCAGCAAGATTCCTGATGTAAAATTATTTCACTGTAGGTAAATGGACCAAAATACACACTTTTTATATACACTGGCGGTATGAATCTTGGCTCTCTGGAATCACTCCCCCTGCACCAGGCTGTGGATGGGACGGGACTGACTTGGCAGGATGCCATTCTATTTTTTAAAATAGTTAAACTTCTTGCTATTAAGTTTTGGATAATTCTATTTCAGATTAGTAAATTCTGTTTAAGAAAACCAGTATTATTCTGATGTATTATGATGGAAGTTTCTTGCATTGGTCAAAGAACGCTTCACAGTGGGTTTGAAGAAAGCAATACCCAAGAGGCCCTAAACCAGTTCTTGTTAGGTGAGCAAAAGCAGGGGAGTGTGGTGACTCAGAATTGCCAGAAATCTTGATGCATTTTGGAGGATTAGGGGAGAGAAACCCCAACTGTAGTCCCCTTTATTTCTAAAAGCAAGGTTCTTAAAAACTGCGCTTTCCTTCCCTTGTTGTTGGCAGTATTGAGAAAGGTGACTGGCTCGGTTGAAGAGTGAGATCGCAGTTTTTCCCCATTCCCCTAAGCCCGCCGCCACCTCTGCCCTCCGTGGGTTGTTGCTCCAGGAATTTTAAAGGAAACCGTACAACGTATTCTGCCACAACACGTTTCTGTCACACAAATACAGGGAATAAAGTAGTCATAACGTGGAAGGAACTTGAAAGCATGTTCCTCCAATAACTCTTCCTCCAAGGGAAGCCCAATTAGGGGAGTAAAATGACAACTTCTGTCAGAAAAGCAGACAGCCTTCAGCTACGCTGCTGCACCGGTAGCTGGGACCCTTTGTGGGCTATTTTGAGAGGAAAAAAGAGCACCATAACCAGGCAGCCTGCCAGGATTGCACGGCTTTCTGTGCCACCATGATGCCCAGCGGCTCAGAGCTCTACTCCCATCTGTGCCGCTCTGCCACCCACCAGCCCTTCTCTAAAGTACGGCTCTAGGTCCCCTTTAAAAAAGATACCTACGATGGCAACTGCCAGATAGTCTGAGCTGCCAACCTGGGTGGTGAGTGGTTAGCATGCCGGTTACGAAGTTGCTTAGTTGGAGTGGTCTGTCCCAAACCCTATTTTTTCCCCACGAACTTGTTTTTTTTTTTTTTTAGTGTGCTTTTTGCCGAGCACAAGGTTTTCAGGAATGAGTACACTGTTTTAGCACAGGCACCGGTTCTTATCAGTTGCTACCTCTCACTTCTTGATAAATTCAACTTGGTCTAGACTGTTGAGAGCCTTGCCAATAAAAGGAAAATCACTCAAGGATAATTTAAATAAAGCCAAACTAGAACTGTTTTCAAGGACAATTATGGCCCTGAGATAAGGTTGCAGTGAAGGTACTTAGAATAAAATAGCACCCAGTACCAATGAGAATATGATTTCCGGTGGACACAGGGCTAGCGTGTGTTTATGACAGAAAGGTGACCTTTCCTCGTAGTTCCACATCACCCGAGTGAAGTTGGTTGTGAGTAGGGGTGGGTTGTAAAATAATCTAGATTTCTCCAGGCAAATATTTCCTTTGGCTTCACTGATGATGTTACACAAAAGCAAAAGTTACTGAGATTCTTTATCCTTCATGTTTACCAAGATTCTGTTAGCCTCCCCGACGTCTGTGCCTGTAGAATTAAAGGAAGCTCGTCACACCGTGCGGTGCTTGGGGCAAGAGAGAAGTGTGTGTTGGGGGTGGGGGACTGCTTGTGGAATGGTTCTTGGGGTTTGAAACAGTCTTTGCTGCCAATGTGATGTTTGCTAACAGACAGTTTATAAATCAAGTGGAGGAAGAAAATAGGGATTGCCTTTCTAATAAACCTGAAATTACAAATGTGAAAGCGGGGAATACATACTTGTTCAAAAATATATAAGTAAATGAAATAAACCCACAGTATTGGGGAGAATCGCATTTTTAAAATATCTCGATTATTTTGATATGAAAGTTTTATTTCAAAGTTCTTAAAAGTGGTAACTTTTAATGTTCCTGTTAGTGCTGTTGAGTCAATTCTGACTCCCAGCGACCCTGTGGACAGCAGAGCAGAACCCTGCCCGGTCTTTTTGTACCATCCTCTCGCCTTCCAGCGCTCTATCAGACAATTCTCCGCTGCTCTTCACAGGGTTTTCATGGCCAATTTTTTTGGAAGTGGGTGGCCAGGCCCTTCTTTCTAGTCTGTCTTAGTCTGGAGTCTCTGCTGAAACCTGTCCTCCATGGGTGACCCTGCTGGTATTTGAAAAACTGGTGGCACAGCTTTCAGCATCACAGCAACATGCAGCTGCCACAGTATGACAACCAACAGATGGGGTGGTGTGGTTCCCTGACCAGGAAACGAACCCAGGCCGCAGTGGTGAGCACGCTGAATCTGAACCACTAACCCCCAGGGCTGGCGAGTTTTCCTGTGTACTGTGTTCCAAATTTATCTCAATACAGATGAAAACTATGTGTGAAGTATATTCCTTCAAAGAAGAAAAAAAAACTGCCACTGACATTTTATATTTGTAATAGATTTCTTAACACATGTACATATATGTAAATAAAAGTACACTGTCAAAGAGACAGGTTTTTAAGATGTCAACATGCAGTAGGGATTGAAAAGACGTGATTCTATCCTGGAAAGGACACTGTGCTCAGTCAGACGTTAGTTCTGGCTTGAAAATATATCTCGACTGCAAACTTTGGACCGTAAATTTTCCATGTCTTCTGTTTATGGGGATTATCCAGTTCGCTTCTTGAAAGATAAAGCCTAGAATAGAAAAAAAATCATTACGTTTAATTTTGGGCTAAGAGGAAAGCCATGCAGCCGGGCCCGCTTGTTAGAGCTTTAGAAGAGACCTGGCCACGGTTAGGCTCAGCCCCTTCTCAGAGCCCGTCCTCCCACCTTCTCTAGGGAGACGCAAAGTATCTTAATCCTCAGTAACACAGCAGTAACAACATGTCGTCGATTCTTTTAACATTGCCTGTAATGGAGTTAATGACATCTGGGTTTAATAAAATAAGTTTCTATATGTGACAAATCAGCCAGAGAGACTCGATGTGTATTAAAACCCAGTAATAAAATACTGAGTGTCTTTTAAATGATGAAGCTGACATTTTCAGCTGATTAAGAATCTTGTAACTAATAAAAACAGCTTTACTAGGTAGTATGGAAATTTAAATGTTAAATCTTTAGAAACACATAAGTGAGGAGAAAAGTCATCTAATTTGTTGCCTCTCCTATATGATTATGGTGTTTTAAAGGAAAAAACTGTTCTTAGCAAGAACCACTTTTCAGGAGTAGCATCAAGTGACGTTCTGCCCAGATGTCTATATGAGGGACTTTGTTCCTGTTAGGAATCAAAGTTTATTGTTTGCAAACATCTAGGGAAAAAATTGCTAGAAATTTTCCATTAAATCCAAAGTTCAGTCTATCAGAACCCATTAGATGTGTGTCGTTGTAAGTGTGTAGGCCGGATGTTCAGTTCAGTGTTGCGTCACTGGACTTGTGTGATTAGATTTAGTTCAGGGTTGAAGGAAAGGCTAGGCTTGCATGTAGTGAGAACTATCAATTCATGCCACGTACAGTCACAACCACTTCTTCAAAACTCACCTGCACAATGTTTTGAATATTACTTTCCTTTTGTATTTCATGGTATGGTGATACCAATGATCTGAAATTTTCAGCACCACAAAACATACTCCTTAAAGTGAAGAACTTATAGACTCAGGAATGAGTTTCCAGATATGGTAGAAGATTCTTTGGAATAATAATCTTCAAATCAATTAATTTTTAAAAAAGCTTTCCCAATTTAGTTATTAGAAAATCCTTTTAAATGGGAGACTATTAATGATTTTTGTTAGCTGTCTTTATGATACTTATTCTGTCTTATAACTTCTGCCATTGATATAAATGAGTCAATCAGCTTTTAAACTAGCTGAAGCCTTGCTAGGTGATGCCTTCTTTTGGAAGAGAATTTGGTGGTGGCCGGTCATCAGTAAATCAACACATACTGAGGACCTGCCATATTCGAGGTACTGAGCAGACTCATATTAAACTTCCATGGGAGGGATTTACCACCACACCCGAGATCTGATTATAATACATTTTAACTTATAATGCAGTCCTATGGTATAGACCTTGAGGATGATGCAACAGGGGGTCTCAAGAATAACCATATTTTTTAAATACTCAGATTAAGATGGGTAAGGCAATGAAGAGTGGTGACTAGAGGACTTTTTGGTTTCTATAAATTGAGCTTATGGTAATCAGCAAAAGACTTGCCATTTCACCTTACACATACATTGAAGATGAAGCCATTTCTACTGGATTATATCATAGCCATACCTGTTTTTCATGAATGATGTATGAAACCAGAAGAAAAACGGGCATTTGTCATAGTACTTAGGAATATTCTAAAAAGACATGGTTTAAAAATAAAAGGTTATTTTTCATAGTAAAATTGATACCAAGAACTAATCATTCCAAAGTGATTAAAATTCCTTCCTTTATTCTTGTTTATCAAACAATTGTAGCCATTAAATATGCAGCACTTACAGTCTTTAACATTACACTTAACACACAAAGGAGAAGGCTTTAAGAGACGGCTCTTTTTTTTTTTTTTTTTTTGAGGAAGATCAGCCCTGAGCTAACATCCGCCACCAATCCTCCTCTTTTTGCTGAGGAAGACTGGCCCTTAGCTAACATCTGTGCCCATCTTCCTCTACTTTATATGCGGGACCCCTACCACAGCATGGCTTGTCAAGCGGTGCCATGTCCGCACCTGGGATCTGAACCGGTGAACCCTGGGCCGTCCAAGCGGAATGTACGAACTTAACTGCTGCGCCACTGGGCCGGCCTGAGACTGCTGTTCCTGCGCCACTGGGCCGGCCCGAGACTGCTGTTCTTTTGCTGTTTCTACCAAAAATTTCAAGGAAATCTATTTTTTCTGTGATAGGTATTTATAAATGTAGACAGTGGTCTTTTAATCTGGTTTAGATAGTGCTAAACAGAATCTACTAAGGATCTATGATTATTTATGCCCAAATATATTGTCCATTTCTACAAGGAGCAGCTGCATTGGATAATTAACCGTCATTATTGATGATGATAAAAATACCTAAATTTTTTGAAAGTGCTTTCATCTCATGGCCCTGGAAAATCACAAAGGCCAGGTATTACTAATGTCAATGGGTCAATGCCGTTACACCAGTGCTTCTGCTTGGTGTAGAGACCACTGATAGAGAATTCAAACTGGTCCATTATTCAAGGGGTAACCATCCACTGTGGGAACAATCCAGGTCACCTGCTTCAACATATTTACCATTTCAATACTTAACAGATTCTCTCCCAACAGGGAGCAAGCAGCAGCTGAAGGAAGGCACAGGAAATAAGTTTTAAATTGATCAGCATATTTACTTATTGGCAGTTCTCTTTGGTGATTTAATAGGAAGATGAAACTACTGAGGCTTAGAAATTTGTTATATACAGAATAATACACATTTTTTTTTGAGGAAGATTAGCTCTGAGCTAACATCTACTGCCAATCCTCCTCTTTTTGCTGAGAAACTGGCCCTGAGCTAACATCCATGCCCATCTTCCTCTACTTTATATGTGGGACGGCTGCCACAGCAGGGCTTGCTGAGCGGTGCCATGTCCGCACCCGGAATCCGAAGGTGAACACCGGGCCGCCGAAGCAGAACGTGCGAACTTAACTGCTGCACCACCAGGCTGGCCCTACTCACACATTTTATGACTATCAATATAAACTATATACGTGATATTCAGAGTAATGACAATGGCAGACGTTCAGTTTTTCATAAAGTAAATATTAGATTAAAACTACCATTTACAATGTATTATAAATCAATTCAGAGGAAAATAAAATCTCCCTCACTTTAAAGTATTTTGTAAATTATGGGGAGTGATGAATTTTTTTTTTTTTAGTTTGGCACAAGCTAGTGTTATTTTTTAATTTTTTTAATTTTTATTTTTTTCGGATGTACATCATATTTCAAATTCTGTATACATTACATCATGTTCACCACCCGAACACTAATTATAGTGCATCCCCTTGGGGAGTGATGTATTTTAAAGATACAAAACAAAAATGTGATCACTGCTATAGAGTAAAACATACCTTTGTTGTTTTAACATCTTGGTTTTTGTATTTTTTTCTTATTTGAAAGTTAATCCATGCAAATTGTATAGAATTTAGAAAAAACAAATGAGCAAGAGAATTTTAAAATTACATATGCTTTTCTTTTAAAAAAAAAATTATAGATCTGACTTGTTGCTTTTCTTTTCTCCCTCTCCCTGGCTAGGGATTGACATCTCCTATCATCTCCCTTGTTGGGAATTGTAGCAAAGGAAATCCCAAACCAGAATCAAAGACCAGACAAGAATAATGGCATAGGTTGTTTCTTGATTACTCACGGAGGAAGAGAAAAATTGCACTTTCACGTCGTCATACAGAGGTGGACAGTTAACTGGAGTAATTATCACTCTGTCTGTTTCCACATCATGATGTATCTGTGAATGAATACATGGAGTTCAGAACTATAAACCTAGCTAATAATGAGATAATGAGTAGAACAGCAAAGTTCACGTTCACTTATTGAGGCTTCCTATATTTATTGAGTACTCTTGGTCTCATAGCCCAATCACATGTATATCTACACGTTAATCATTATTTCTATAAAGTTGCAATACTGTTGTTTACATTTTTGAAAGGCCAACATATCTGAGGGTTATGGTGGGGCACTGTTGAAAAGCAAGTATTCAATTTTCTATTAGAGGTTTACCAAGTAAACTTTACTGTTGAATGTGTGTCACTCAATTTTCATATATTAGGAACATGCTAAGAAGCTCAATTTTAAAGTTGATATTCACATTCAAAAAGCAATGCATAATTGGTCACGTTCTATCCAAAATGTTGTGATTGCTGATGGGATCATAGACCTTGTTCCTAGCAGACTGCTGGATGGAGTGGCCAAAGATATGTCAAGTTTCTGGAATGAGCAACTTTGAAGCTATACTGAATATTTCTGTTATTGCTTCATCCTTGTATAATAGTGGCACCACAGTGAGAAAGGTCTATACTAGACCTTGTGAAAAATACAGAAGAAGGTGCAGACTCAGTTGACGCTTCAGGGAGCTATACACATAAGGAACAATAGTAGCATGGCATATAATGACATGTCAAGTTGTATGATGAAGACTGAGTGTGCTGTTGTGTGCTTCAGGGGAGGTTAACCAGAGGTATAGAATGAGAAAGCTTCACTAAGGGGGTAGAAATTGAGTTGGGCATGGAAGGACTTGTATAAATGAAGAAGAGCATTGAAAAGATAATCCAGTTCAGGCAGGAGGCAGCTGGGGGTGGGGGATGGGGCCAGAAAGAGGAAGGGGGAGGAAAGACCAACAAAAACATGAATCAGACATTATTGTGTTCCAAAGGCCAAAGGGGACCCAGTCTACTTGGAGTGGAGACTGCAGGTCAAGTTATGATGGAAATAAGCTCAGGTATGATAGGGCTGTATCTTGAGAGTTGAAGAGCCAGGGAAATAAGAAGGAAGTTGTTGAAGAATATGGTGGGGCATTTCCTTTGTGACAAAGTGGCCTGATAATTATCACATATAACATTTATTTAGTGATTAATAGCTCACAAAGCAACTTCAACTATATTATGTAATTTAATCCTCACAACACTTGAGATGTAATCTTTATTTTACAGATAAGAATACTGAGCCAAATATAGTAACTGGCTTTGACCATGGGCACGCAGTTTGTCTTCTGCTCTACCTATAAGCTTTTCACAATGAGAGCAGTATTTCAGGATGCATATTGCAGGATCCTATATACTGCATTATAAGGAGAAAGAAAAGGTAAGGAGATGATTGTAGAAATCTAGGCGTGAGCAAATGAGGTTCTAGACTAGGTGGTAGCAATGGGAACAGAAAGGAAGGGAGAGAGTGAAGAGAGATTTCAAAGGTATAATCAGCGGGAATTGGTGACTAACTGAATATAGGGGGCCAAGGCAAAGAGAGAACCAAAGATAATACCAAATTTGAAGGCCTGAGCGAGAGAATGCTGGTGTCATTTGCAGAAGCAGAGGAAAAGCTCATTTGATAAATACGGATTGACAAATGTGTTTGAATTGTTAGGGCAGAGACTGTCCATGTTGTAGCTCCAGTATCTATCACACAGTGGGTGCTCATAAATATATTGAGTGAATGAAAGAAAAAAATTATAGTTTAAGCCAGGGGGATGGATGAACAGAACCAATAATAGAGTATGTGTGGAGAGAAGAACAGAAAGCCAAGGATCAGGCCTCGGTGAGTGCCCTCAGTTGGGAGGGGGGCACAAAAAGAAGGGAAAGGAGTGCTGTTGGAGAGGTAATAGTAGAACTAGAGACAGAAGCCTGAGAATTTTAAAAGTTAATTTTTCTTAGACCCATTAAGGAAGCTTGCTTATTGCTTCAGAAAAGGTCCATAGTCTTAGGCATTTCTCCAACATGTAAGAAAACATTGACTACCAGCTCCCATTGCTTTGGGTAAAGAGATTCCTCTTGCATTGTTTCTCACAGAGCAGTTCCATGGGACATCTGAGTTAGAATGACTTGGGACATCACTAAGTCTAGAGATTCCTGGGCCCCAAACCAAATTTCCTGAATTATACTTTTGGGGTGCAACCTAGGAATCTGCATCTTACAAGCTCCTAGGTGATTTTCATGCACACTAAAATTTCACAATCAGTGCCATCCAATAAAAGGACCATGAGGCAGCATCCCACAAAGCACAACCAGAAGAATCTACAACTAGAATATACACCTACGTACTGGCAGGGGGTGGGGGAGAGGCCTTTGGGGAGAAGAAGAAGAAAAAACAAATAAGATTGGCAACAGATATTAACTCAGGTGCGAATCTTAAAAAAAAAAACAACCAAAAGGATTCCTTTAAAAAGAAAAAATACTCTGGTAGATTCCTGGGAAACTGCTTGACATTTATGGAAAAATGAAAGACAATGCAACACTCTGAACTGAAAATATATTCTGGAAAATGCCCTGAAAAAACTAGTTTGAACAGTGAGTTTAATTTAGCTCTGACTAGGGACACTCAGTCGGATGGTAACCAGAAAGCAACTTGGCCTCTCTTTGTGGTGAGCACTGGTCTGGGGAGGTCAAGATGCTGATTTGACATTGAGATTGAGACAAATACCAGAATTTTCAGTTCACGTGCTTTCTCTTACCCTACAGTTCTTGGAAGCAGCACAGACAAAGACAATCCTTTTACGCATTATTATTTGTACTTTCAGATCACGTCCATTTCCATTTCCAACACCTGAATGAAATTAAAAAGTTAGGCTGGTTAGAGCAAAGATCAAAATGTCTCCCCAATTAAAATTATGGATTAAAACGAGAAAAGATTATCCCAGCTAACAACGTGTCAATATAGAAACATTTGGGACATGCATAGATTTTGTCTTTGAAGGACAAGGCTTTAAGCCCAAATCTGTCTCCTAAAGCAGACATTATAAGGCTGGAGAAAAATAAAAAGTCATATAGGTCAGCTTCTAAGACTTAGAATCTCATCTTTTCATCTTTCTAAGAAAAAAAAAAATAGAAAAGGTGACTTGCAACCTTCCTTGTTAATGTGTTTCTTTCTTCAGACTTCTAATCATGATGTTTCTTAACAAATTTAAGTCCAGTTCCTAGCACAGTCTCTGAAAATATCGAATATCTGTATCCAAACATTTCTACGGTGGTCAGGATGTATTTACAGACAGATGGTTTCTTGCTCCTTTTTCAATTCCAATGGCCCACTTCCCTTAGCATTTCCTCAAAGGGCTGGTTTCTCAAGCCTCCAATTAATTTTTATTGTTTTCCTTTCAACCCTGCATATTTCACTTAAATATGCATGGAACTAAAGGTACAAAACTAAAACAAATATTCAAATAAAGTCATATACTAATCATTCTTTTTTTTTTTCCAAGGAAGATTAGCCCTGAGCTAACTACTGCCAGTCCTCCTCTTTTTTGCTGAGGAACGCTGGTCCTGAGCTAACATGCATGCCCATCTTCCTCTACTTTATATGTGGGACGCCTACCACAGCATGGCGTGCCAAGCGGTGCCATGTCTACACCCAGGATCCGAACCGGCGAACCCTGGGCCGCTAAGAAGCGGAACATGTGCACTTAACTGCTGCGCCACCAGGCCCCCCATATACTAATCATTCTTGATTGTTCATCTTATATTATGTTTGTGTTGCTTTCTCTAATACCGTATTATTTTTTTTTTATGTTTTTTTTATAGCCTTTTTTTTTGTTAAGATTTTATTTTTTCCTTTTTCTCCCCAAAGCCCCCCGGTACATAGTTGTATATTCTTTGTTGTGGGTCCTTCTAGTTGTGGCATGTGGGACGCCGCCTCAGCGTGGTTTGATGAGCAGTGCCATGTCCATGCCCAGGATTCAGACCAACGAAACCCTGGGCCGCCTGCAGCGGAGCATGCGAAGTTAACCACTCGGCCACGGGGCCAGCCCCAAATACCGTATTATTGATTTGTCATTAGGAATCATGGTTTCTTTGCCTCAGCTCCCTCTGTCCTATTCCAGTTGCAAATCTTCTTCCTACTGATGTCTACCAGAGATCAGTAAAATGTAGAACTAAACTAAGTCAAATGCTTATCACATGACAAGAAAAGGGCATTGATTTATAAGCTTAAATTAATTCTCACACCTTTAAAATTTTTTAAATAATTGAAGTATACTTACATGACTTAAAAATAAAAGGTAAAACAGATGAAGTGAAAAGTCTCTGTCTCACCCATCTTCCCGTTTAGTTCTCCAGCCCCAAATAGATAATCGCTACTATTAGTTTCTTGCTTTTCATGCATACATAATCAAATATGAATATATATTCTCCCAGAGAATTTTATATGTGTACACACACACAAATATGAATCCACATTACTGCCCCCTTTTGTCTTACAGAAATTGTTGCATACCATAGTACTGTCCTGTACCTTGCATTTTTTTAACACACATTAAAAATTTTATTTAACTCCTTAATTAATAAGGAACCAGTAAAATGTTACAGCTGGTTCAAAGTACTGCACATTTATAGGCAAATAAGGAATGATGAATTTACAGATATAAAACTGTCAACAATCAATCACTTTTCACTGAACACAACTAATTTGCTTTTCTATGTACAAAAATTATTTGCATTATTATCAGTTTTCTACAACTTACAGAGTTGTAGAATAGCTTAAAGACCATGAGAGGTGGAGGGAACCACGGAAGGGCACCCTAGACAAGATACTGCCTGTTTCAAAGTCTTCCACACTTTTTCCTGACAGTCTCCCATCCCCTTTCTGTTGTGATCAAAACAATCTGAAAGGAAGATTATTATTCCAAAAGAAGGCTGGTGTCATTAGGTTTGGCCTGATGATTTACATGGTGCAGCAAGAATTTTAACTTCCCATAGAGGCCTTCTTAAGTTGGCCCCACAAGCCTAGACCCACATTGTACTGAACAGCTGCTATGGTCACAACTTTCTATCTGGAAGTCTTCATGAGGAATCTCAAATTGGACTTTTAAAATCCTCTATTTTATGTTAGCCCGAGATTAGGAAACCAAATGCATGAAATTCTCCATTTTTCACCTGCAGTACTTAAAAATTTGGGTTAGTTCCTCTGTTCACCACATCTGCACCTTATGGTTTTACTAAATGTCTCCACAGAGTTTAAATAAAATTCAAAATATTAAGAGAGAAGTCACAGTCTTAGGATACAATATCAGACTGGAACAACATATGAAATTCTAGAACTTATTAAAAACATTTCTAAGCTTAGGATTTTGAGAAACTAATCTTATTCTCATTGTTCATATTAGAGAAATGCATTAAAACTCCATTAAACTAGGAGGCCGCCCCGTGGCCGGGCAGTTCAGTCCGCGCGCTCCGCTGCCGCGGCCCAGGGTTTCGCTGGTTCAGATCCTGGGTGTGGACATGGCACTGCTCGTCAGGCCACGTTGAGGCGGCGTCCCACATGCCACAACTAGAAGGATGTGCAACGAAGATATATAGCTGTCTACCGGGGGGATTGGGGAAGATAAAGCAGAAAAAAAAAAAAAAAGATTGGCAACAGCTCAGGTGCCGATCTTTAAAAAAACTCCATTAGACTAAATGCCTGTTTGCCTGTTTTGAATAGTTTAATACTCACAGAAGTTTGTATAGATACTGTTATTCCCATTGTTAACAAAGAGGAAACTGAGGCAGAGTGTGCACTCAGGTACCATACAGGCTCTCACACCATCCAGTTGGTCTATAGTTGGGTTTAAATTTCTTAGAGGAAGAAACTGCTCCAAGAGCCAACTGTGTTGCCTCTCACTCTGTGGAATAAAGCAGCCTTGCAGTCTAGTGTGCAGGGCCCCACTGAGTGTGGGAAGGAAGGGGAGCAAAGCGCTTCTGACCTCTACTGGGCAGCCTCCTGTTAGAACAGGCTGTGTTTCTAGGCTTTGCCTGCATGATGCTTGCTTGAAAATCTAGACCAAAATTTCCCACAGAAACAATGCTACTAGGTTGAAGTTGGTTTCAGAAGCCAGAAACCTACATAATCTGTTTGTGGTAATCCACCAAAATTCCTCACCACCACCTCTTGGTGATGGTGATATGGGTGGGTGTGTGTGCATGGAGGAGGTATGTAAATAATTTGAAAAAAGCATTTTATATTTTAACAACTGTAATCTATCTTTTCAACTATGTAGTATATATATATTTATTTAAAGATTTTTTTATTTGTAAATGATTGGATGAAATGCTAAAAAAAATAAATATCTAGATCTTACTTTGTGTGACTCTTCAGAATGCTGAAAACACTAGGCTGTCTGGGTGGTTACCAATGCTCTGGCACCATTCCACCCATGAGAGGTCCAGCACTCAGCACCTCCTCATGGTCTACAATCTGGCTGTTGCTTTAGGGATCAGAAGCCTCACCCCCTGCTGCACCTCTGGCAGTGAGAGTGAGGCCCTATCCCCTTTCTGCTGAGACATCCCTGCCTTCCCACCTCCTGGAGGTGAGCTGTGCAGGAAAGAGAGGTGAGTGATGGAGAAATAGAGACATGGGACTTGAGGCCAGTTCCTCTCCCTTCCTTCCTTTCTGTTCTTTCTCAAGTTCCAGAGATGGACGATCTGACCAATTTTCCTGCCTCCCTGGGCACTGGTGGATCCCAGTCTCTCTCCATCATTCTTGAAGCAGGCAAACATCAATTCTTTTGAAGCTTATAAGGATTTTTACTCCTGGTAATAATCAGTAACAGTTGGGGCGTTGAAAGACACCCCATACAGCCCAGGTTTCTCTCAACCCTTTCCAGGCTCATGTGGATTCAGGTAGGGAAGATCTAAGCACTGTCCCCTCAAGAAGCTTTCCCTGACCCCCAGGCTGGGTGGGGCCCAGACTCTGTGTGCTCCCAACACTGTGGTCAGCTCTTTATCTTCGTACTCATTCCGCCCCTCTGCTAACCACCCAGGGACTCCTTAAGGGCAGAGAAACACTAGCGTGGGGCTGGCCCAAAGCAGGTATTCGGTAGTTATTTGTAAAAAGAATTTGTGGCGACAAAATTCATTTGCTGTTTGGGCATTTAAGACATCTTGATGGAGCTGCTGAGAGTGAGGGGGCTACAGGTGGAGGAGGGAGGGCAAAAGGAGAGACCAGGGTGGTGAGAAAACAAAGGGTCTCTGAAAGGAGTAGGTGAGAAAATGGTAGAGATGCTGCTGCCAAGACCATCCCTGAACTAGAGGTGGGTATGAGAGAGAAGTGGTCTCCAGGGCTCACAGGCCCTTCCTCTCTTCTGCATCAGAGGTTCCACTCTGAAAAGTCCACCTGGGCTGAGACCAGAGCAGCAATAAGAACAAGAGAAAAGGGAAGGGGATGGACCCCCCAAAGTGGTGATGGGAGAGGAACGGAGAAGATGTCTAAGGGTTGCTAATATGACCACAGCACTGCTAGGCCAATAGGAAATTCCAGGGGGAGGGGTTCATATGTGAGGATACATAAAAAGACAACTGTGAGTTGGGATTGTCTGTTTTATATAACCGTAAGGGAAACTCTCTCGAATAGTAAGAACACTGGCCTTCCTGCCCAATTTTCCAATTATACTAAAGCACTTACCATGAATTGAATGAACAATAATTTTTTTTATCATAAGTATCCTTCTTGGAGGAAGATTCATATTGTAGATATTTTTCACAGCTGCAAAGTATCCAACATACCTATTCTGCAAAACAACAGAAGCCTCAGTTTAAGTGGAGATGAAAAGTCTAAAGTCAGCATTCCTGATTTTTTTTCTATACATAGAACTTGTTAAGGAGAGTAATTAATTAAGGAAACATTTATTGGATGACATTATATGAATCTACATACATGCCATTATAGGCGTTTTTATATATGTTGCCTCACGACTGAATATCTACCTTAAAAAAAGATACTGAACTAAGTGCTGTGGGGAAGGAACAAGAAAGGAGCCAGGTGTTGCTTATAGGCTGCTATGACTGAGAGGTTGACCAACCAGAACCAACAAAGCAGTTTCAACAACATTACAGTGAGATGCAGCTAACTGCAACTGTGAAAAAGGTCGATCCAAGGGTAGAAGCTTGACTGTGACGGAGTTAAAGGAAGGCTTGTGGTTTGGTGGAGAGTCGCCTCCTAGGCATGAGAGAACTGCAGATGTGAAAACTCAAGAGGAAGACTTCTCTAGGCCAGTGGTAGATACATATTCTTCTCTCGTTCCTTCACTTTGCATTTCCCCAATTCTATTTTCAAGGAAGCCCTGTCCTTTTTAGTCTAGTTCTTCTCCTGTGGCAGGCTGCTCACAAGGGCTCTCTCCTTGAATCTTTCTTCAAGAAGCTGAAGAGTTCAGGTACTGAATCAACTGGACTTAAAAGTTCGCGGACTCTTCTGCACCCAATGAGAAGTGTTAAATTAACTGCCATACTTTGCATTGGAAAGGGCCAGTCAAGGGAAGCGCTCTTGCAATTTCTTAACTCAGAGGTGGATGAAATGTAGTCTGTAGAATGGCCCACAATGCAGGGTCAGAATTTGACGGTATCTGAGAATTACCTCCCCACATGGAGGGAACTCTGTCCTGGGGCTTTGCCAACACAGCTCAGAAACCTGGGGCCGGGTCCTTGTATTGCTCTCCCAGTGAATCAGAAAAGATTCTGTTGTAGCCTAGGGAGTGCCAGTTCTGGACCAAAGTTAGAGAAACTGTGCATGACTACAGAAGAAATGGGGAAGGGAATCTGTACAGCGAGAGTCCTTGAAGGAGTTACATCTCGCGTCCCCTTGGCTTCTGCCACTAGATTCTTGATCTTTCATTAAAGGATGTAACCCATCATGGCCCTAAAGCTGCTCTTACTCTCACTCTTCCTTCTCCTTCAGCCTAAAACAACAGGGTTTGTAACAGAAGTTAATAAGACAAGCATCTATTTAGTAAGCATTCACTACAAACAAAGGAGATACTATAAGAGGTGCTTTGGGATGCCAAGGTTGGGAAGATGGGTAAGACATGGGCCTTGTCTGCAAAAGGGGCAGAGAAGTCACCACTTCAAATAGCTAGAGAATAATATAAAGTCACTTAGTCCCTAAAAGAAACACAAAGGGATATAAAAACTGAAAAAGCAAGAGACTACATCAGGCTGGGAAGAGAAAAGGACTCCAGGAAAAAGGGTCCACATGAGCAACAGCATGTGGGTATAAAGTGGTACCAGGCTGAGAAACAGCAAATGGTCCAAACGTGTTAGAGCGTAGGACATGTGAATGTACATTATGGAAGAAATGGCTGGAAAAATAAGATCTTGATGCCAGATTAAAATGTTTATATTTGTTGCCCTTGGCAGAGGGGAGCCATTATGGATTTTGAGCATGGAAATGTCATGATTAGAGCCGGGCTTCAGTAAGTTCAAGTATTACTTTTAGCCTATAGCTTATTACTATCTTTTTTTTTTCTTGGGTGTGGCAGAAAAGTATCAGTGGATAAGGCTGAGTTCTTTTGCCCCAAACTAAACTTCTAGAGCCAGCAGTTACTAAATTTCCAGAGCCAGCTAACAAGGCCAAGGTTATCTATTCAGCTCCCATCACTTCATTCAAAGAAAACTTTCTTTCACAGCCGCATCCACATCTACTTAACAATTGCCAACCAACTCTCACTTCGGTTTGAGAGGCAATATAGAAAAGGCAAAAACAGATGAGATGCTGTGCAGAGGATGGGAAATAATGGGCTTCAGAGTCTGACAGATCTAGACTTGAGTTCTTGGTTCAAAAAAATTTCACTGAACTTCAATGTTCTAATCTGTAAAATGGGAATCACAATGGTGCCCTCTCATGGAGTTATTGAGAGTATTAAAGGAGATAATGAATACAAAGCACTTAGCCTGGTTCAACAAAGTCTAGTATGTTGTAAACTCTATAGGATAAATGTCCAAGTTCCTTCAATAAACAAAGTACAAGGAATAAAGAAGAGAGATGGAAAACCTATAAACTAAAAGAGACTTAACAGACAAAGAAACCAAATGAAATGTGTGGCCCTTGTTTAGACCCTGATTGAAACAAACTAAATTTAAAAAAAGATTTAAAGATAATTGTGGAAATTTAAACATGGAGTAGACATTTGAAATTATTAAGATATTATTAAGGTATAATATTCTTAGATGTGATAAATGGTTTTAAGGGTTTTTTAAAGAGTCTTTATGTTAGATGTCACACTAAAATATCTGTGGGATAAAATGATCTCATGTCTGGGATTTCCTTCAAAATAATCCAGGTATAGAGAAAGGATGGAGAGTGAGTGTGTGTGTGTGCACGCGTGCGAGGAGAATGGGGAGAGAATGGATGAAACATGGTTGGCTATATGATGAAATGATTGTTGAAGTGGTGAGGTGACTGTAAGGAATTTATTATATGATTGTCTTGACTTTTTGTGTGTGTGTGAGTAAGTTTCACCCTGAGCTAACATCCATTGCCAATCTTGCTCTTTTTTTTTGCTTGAGGAAGATTGTCCCTGAGCTAACATCTGTGCCAATCACCCTCTACTTTGTATGTGGGATGCCTCCAAAGCATGGCTGATGAATGGAGTAGGTCTGCACCTGGGATCTGAACCTGCAAACCCTGGGCTGCAGAAACAGAATGTGTGGAACTTTAATCACTTGGCCATAGGCCGGCCCTGTCTTGACTTCTTATATTTGAAAAAGTCCACAATAAAATGTTTTCAAAAGGAAAAAATAGGGTAATAGCATATATTTCACATGGGTTGTCTGAATATTAAATGAGCTAATATATGTAAAAGTACAATAGTGACTGGTATATAATGGGTTTTTGAAAAATGTTAATTTCCTCTTTTCTCTCTCTTTAAAAACACAGCCTCCCCATCTCTCTTTCTCTCTCTCTCTCTCTCACACACACACATGTGTGCACATACACACTTGTGATGTTCTGCAAGGGCTGAATTGTCCCAGTAGGGGTTTGTGAAAGACTCAGTTCCTTTCTGCAGGGAAATAAAAGGCTGATGACTTTAGATATTTTCAGAGGTCTGGAACCTTAGAATTGGACCTTCCTACTTTGGGAGGGGAATCAACTCCTGAATTCTGTAAACAATAACCAATATAAAATGGAAAGCAGGATGCTCTGGGGAGAACTCAGTGCTTGCAAAGCACAGGCATGCCATAGGCATGGCTCTCGGGCCCTGGGAAGGAGCCAGGCCTGTCACGGGGCACCCAAGTGCTGCTACCTGATCACCAAAGGAGAAAAGTCTGAATGAAACTAAGTAATAGGCACCAATCTTAACCAAATTCCCCAAAGAACCCACCTTTTTTTAAAAAGAAACTTACCTGGGAAGGAGTTTCTACTCCCTGAAATTTAGAGCTGCTGGTTTTATCTGTTCGTCGTTCGCCAAAATAATAAAGGCTCTCCTATAGAAAAGGGGACAATCCAATCATGGCTCATTTTCACTTTCCTTTCCTATATAAGGTATTCTTAAAGTTTCCAAGGCACATTATTTCCTTAAATCAGTGATCTTTGGGCAGAGGCTATCCAATATAACAAAACTAAGAAGGCAACATGAAGGTGTGCTCTCATCCAAAGGTTGATAAAGACATGGAGTTTCAGAGTTGGAAAGACCTTAGAGATCATCTGGTCCTTCTTCCTACCTTTCCACTTTACAAATGGGGAAGATTGAGACCAAAAGAAAACCAAGTGACCTGTCACGGAGACGTATGCAGCCAGTTGAGAGAGCACAGGCCCACAGCATAGGTCTCTGGCTCTCAGTCTAGGGCTCTGGGTCAGTGGCTTTTGATCTTTTTATTTTTTTATTTATTTTATTTTATTTTTTTTTGAGGAAGATTAGCCCTGAGCTAACTACTGCCAGTCCTCCTCTTTTTGCTGAGGAAGACTGGCCCTGAGCTCACATCTGGGCCCATCTTCCTCTACTTTATATGTGGGACGCCTACCACAACATGGCTTGCCAAGCGGTGCCATGTCCGCAGCTGGGATCCGAACCGGCAAACTCCGGGCCGCCAAAGTGGAATGTGCACACTTAACCGCTGTGCCACCGGGCCGGCCCTGATCTTTTTATTTTTAAAGCTACAATCTACATTAATAAACCTAGGACACACACACACACACACCCCTGAAACAAAAGTTTCACAAAATAATACTACCATTTGACATTTTCTATTTAATCTATTTTATTTTATTAAAAAACATGCTGGTCACAACCCAATAAGTTGATTTACAACTCACTGATAGATCATGATCCATAGTTTGAAAAACACTGTCCTAGAACATCCATTTTATAATTTGTGTGTCTCAAATTAGAAAAAAAGAAGATGGTGGAATTAGAGTGCTGGGCATTGTGCATAACCCACAGCTCCTCTTATCTGGACTGGCGGCCAAACGAGGAGCAGAGCTGCTGAGAGTGTGTCCTTTAAGTGGTAACCTCTCAGCAAGATCATGGCAGAAAAAAGACTGACGACCCTACTTAAAGACGTAGAAACAGCCCACTCTGTCTTCTCACAAATTTCTAGAGGGCACAGACCCCACATATACTGAGTACGCAAAGATAATAATATTCGGGCAAGACTGCTCTGAGTTGAAAAATGATACCGTCTGTCTTCCTAGCACTTCTGAGGATGTTTAAGGTCCTTTGGAGAATTTACCTCATCAATCTTGGTACTATTCTTGTGAGGAAGGAAGAATTCTGCAGTTGGTGGGAGTAACAGCAGATCTGGGACTAGGGGAGGCGAGTAAAACCTCTAGATTGCTGAGTATTTGTACAATTGCATAACTTGGACCTTACTCATCTCATCTCAATCCTGCCCCCATTGAGTCCTGTTTCTATTTAAAATGTTGCTATTGTATACATCATGGAGTTTTTGCATTAATTTTTATTTTTGAAAGTATTGAATTAGAATATTATTTATCTTAATTACTAAAATTTTTGGCATTCCCTTAATTTTTGTGCCCAAGGTGAGTATGTCACTGACAGCACCCTCATCTTGGCCCAGAGTAAGAGGTACCTAGGTTAGTTACTAACTAGAGCAAGTTAAACAAGGATGTATTAAAACCAAGCTTTCTAATAACCACCTCTCCAATTACATTTTCATAAGTACCATGACTCAAAGGATCATCTTAACATCCTACCAGTAAGGTTTCAGAACTAGCGAATTCAATCAGCACAGGACAGAGTTGATAGTAACATCTTTCATACCTCTGCAGTTACAAATATTTCACAGGCAATCAGGCAGGCACAAACCATAGTACCAGTCCGTCCTGGAAAAGAAAACAGTTAGTTCATGAACCAATGTTCATGGTAATACTTGGTATAAAAATACTCTTAGAAATATCCCAAGAGTTCATTTTGGATTGATTTTCTTTCACTCTGAAAGTGCTTGTTCAAAATATTTCAATTCAGAAATAGCCAAAGCTGTTTCACTGCTCAGAGGTTCCACCTGGAATTCTGCCCTAACTCTGTGCATGAACGCACATGGGCACACCTATACCGTTCTTGAGTTACTACTGCTGGGGGCTGCAGTAATAGGCAGAAGCAATCAGCTCTGCTCTAGGACTCCAAAGCTAAAGAGCTGCTTACCAATTAAGACCTAATTACATACCCTGTTTTTCTAACTAAAAGTACCTATAAAAGATAAAACATGGTCAGAACCCAAAACACTATCGAGTATTTGAATACCCTTTACTCCTTACATTTTCATTAGAGTTTTTAAGTGTGTTACAAAACATATATGAAAGTAAAAAGAGTAGTATAATGAACCCCCATATACCTGTTTCCCAGATTCTATAATTATCATGTTATATTGCTGTACTTGTTTAATTTCTCTTCCTTCTTCCTTCCTTTCTTCCCTCTCTCCCTCTTTCTCTCTCTTTCCTCTATAGCATTGTAAAGCAAACCCTTGATTTCATGTCATTTCATTCTCGAAGTCTCTTATGTTTTATTCCAATTGATATTTTTGTCCTGCCATACAAAATCTGAGTTTAAAAAACATGTTACTTTTATTTTTACGATGATCTGTAGCTTTTGTCTTAGCCAGTATATGCTGAACTTATTTTATGTAATTCCAAACTTACTCTTCTAACTTGAGATGCACTCTATTTTCTAGTCCTTTTTTGTTTGTTTGTTTAATGGACTACTAAACTTATTTTGCAACCCATAGTTTGAAAAACACTATTCTAAGCCAAGTGCTTCCAAAGAGGACTTTGTACCACCGTCTGCTATTACAAATAAAAGCTTCTTGCTAAAGGAAGCTACTGACCATTAACAACCTGGCTCTCAGTTGTATAGACTGTTAACATTTCAATTTTCAAGGACATTTCTGGTCTCTATAACTCTGATATTTTCCCATTTGAAGAAAACTTTTGCAGATTCATGTCCTTGTGACTGTAGACAAGTACAAGCACAGACAAAGTAGATGCTCTCTCATCCAGTCAAGTCGTGTACAGCGGGGAATCGTAAAAATGATACATACTTGCCTCCAATATTTTATTTTAACTTAAAACATAAATGTACATTCATTCACTAAACTTCTGATATTGGACCAAGGTTTTAACATTTTGAGTGCCCCCAACTGGAGTTTTTTCTTGGAAAGGCCAGACTCATGGTATAAACCATTGCCTCATCCATATTTCTAGCTTCAGATTCTTCCGAGCAATCTAAGTGCAGGATCCTTCTAGATTTTACTACTGGAATTTTTCTCCCAATGTTTTACATTAGTCGTACTTGCATTTAATTCAGCTGCAATTTTGGTTGTAGGCAGTCAGCTTCATTGAATCTTCTTGAAACATTCAACTTAGGTTTCATAAAATTGTAACTCTTTCTGTTCACTCTGACATTTTACAGATCTACATAATATTTGATTATTTGACATAAGTATAATAACAAGTAGAACTGGCAGACACTGGTGGAAGCAGAAACACATAGGCATACTAAAAAGAAGCATACTAGCTACAAGTTTTCAACATGCCAATGGACACCAATAGGTGTGTTTATGGAGGGAATGGAGAACATGAAATAATCCACCAAGTTGGTCAGATGGAAGTCGTAAGAGAGCTTTTGTTATCCTGAAGTCGGCAAAAGCATCTTGCACCTCTAAATATAATACAATTTTTGGCTTTCATAATGATAACAACTAACATTTGGGTAATGCTTTACAGATCTCATATAATCTTTACAACACCTCAGTGAGGTAAACAACCTGGCATAAAGAAACTGAGGTTCTGTAAGTTTAAGAAACTTTCACATAGTCAAATAGCTAGATACCTTAATGCCAGCTTATATGACCTTTTGCAACAATCCTTAAACTTTATTCTTTCTCAAGTGGTGTCCATCACCCTTCCTCACAATGCAGATCTTATATTTCAAGTTCTTGAATCTATAACCAGAGCACTGAGGTGATTTTCCAGACACCAAGAGTGGTAGCTCTATGTATGTATGTATATATGTATGTATGTATGTACGTGTGTGTGTGTGTGTGTATCCCTTAGAGTTGTTTAAAGCATTTAACATGTAACTGAAGCAATTTCTCATTCAAGATTTTCAGACCAAAATAGCCTTTTGTCAGTTTGACTGCCTTGCTTGATACAATGAATGTCTCAAATGAAAATGTACTTTGTAGCATCCATTAAAAAAGACTTTGAAAGAGCTAGAGACGCTTAAACATTCACTCCTATTATTTAAATAAAAATATGTTCATTGTATATCTACTAGAAAAAGACTCAGGAAAGATAAGTCTGCTGCTAAAAACTGATAGCATACCAGTTGAAGGATAACAATAATGGCCAATATTATCAAGCCATTGATACTTCTTTCAGATAGATAATTTTCACATTTCATTTAATCTCTAAAATAGGACCATGAGGTTGGAACTGTCATCATCCACATTAGAAAACTATTAGAAAACTAAAGCATGGAGAATTTAAGTAATTTACTCAATGCCGCAAAATTCTTTAACGGCATAGTTGGGATTTAAACCTAGATCTTTCATTTCAAAGCCTGTGCTTTTAATCATTATGTTTTGATAACTGCAACTTTTCAATTTCTTTTCTTTTTTTTTTTAGTCTCTCAACCGGGAAAAAAAATCCAATTGAAAAGGATAGACTAAACATTGGTAAAAGACATGTATAAAAGATAGCTGATGGAGCTGTGAGAGAGTTCTCAGTTAATCTAGTCCTTGGGCCCAGTGGAATTATTTTCCAGAAAACTTAGAATTCCTGACTGGACAAACTTGCAAAAGAGATTCCTCAGCATCCCTGGATATTCCTTATGGTGGAGAGCAGGAGAGGTGTGGATAGCCTAGAGCTGATTCATTTCCTGCTTTGCAAATCAGGAGGTAGTGCATTTCCCAAATTGTAAGCCAGTAACCTTGGTGTTAATTTAGGGAGAAATTTTAACACAAATATACTTAAATGGATTTGTTGCATACACATAAAGAAAAGCTATGATCACTCAAGCCCAATGTGAATTTTCCAAGTTCTGGTGGATTTATTTCACTGATACTCTCTTGATACTCTTTATACCCACTTTTCCCTACACATCTGTACGCTCACAGTACTCCTTGTGTGACGTCTCTGCTCAAATGTCTTTGTATTGGTAAGACCTTCCTTGACCATCTACATATCAGTTAGCAACCTCTCTCCCATTACATATTCTCCTTATTTTTATTTTTTCAATTGCACGTGTCACCATCTAATACACATATTTTCTCTGTAAACAATAGACTGTGGTCTCCATGGGAGATGTGCATGTATCTGCTTTGTACACTGTCACATAAATGCATCTAGACAGGATCTGCTGTTCAAGGCATGAATGAATATATTTGCTCTTTCAATTTATCTTGTCATCCAGTCCCATGGCCACTCATTTTTCTCATTTTGTTTTCACTTCCTCATCCACCTAGAAGTATGACGGACAATTTCACTGTTGGTTTTACCAATACTAAATAACAGTGCCAGTAACATTGCCATTCTTGCTTCTGGTCCTTTTGCTGTGCCCATTCTGTAAAAACCTAATACTGGGTCCATTTGGGCACCCACTTCCTCCATTCCTACACCAGAAATGTAGAGACAACAGAGATGCAGAAACACCAGAGATACAGAGAACCGCTGGAGAAAAATCACACAACTTTTCACGTTGGTAATAATGTCAATTAATGGTCTGACACTTAAGCTAGACCCTCACTGCAGCCAAAACACTTCTCAATGGTGCTAGTCAGTTCTTTTTCTTGGTTCCCTTAGAATTTGGTTGAAATTTTCCCTACATTCCTTAGGTCGCCAACCCAATTGCCTTCCCACTGACTCTGAGTTTGTGTCTTCATTTCTTTCTTCCCAGAGGCAGGATCTCCGATAACGTGTTGCCTCCCTGAATCCCCCTTACAAGCTTCCTGTGACTACATCTATTCCTGTGACTACACCTCTTCCCTTGAATCTCCCTTGTGAGGAGTTTCTCCTCTTAATTCAGCCAAATCCTCCACTTGGGCTCTGGATCCCATCCCCTTCTCTCAACTCCGGGTTTTGACTTTATCAGGCCCTACTCTTCTGTATCTTCAACCACTCCCTCTCTTTGACTCCTTTCCCTTGGCAAATAAACATATTCAGCTCCCCTTACCCTATCTTATAAACAACACTCACTATCAGCCCCAAATGCTCAGACAACTAACTTCTCTCTGTCCTTTTACAGACAAGCACCTTGACTCTCTAGTCTACACTTGCTATGGTCACTTCCTCCTCATTAACGATTCTGGTGCTGGCTGTCTTTAGACTCTATTTTAATAATTATAATAGCTACCATTTACTCACTGTTTACTATGTATCAGGCGCTCTACTACACAGTGTAATATGCATTACTTCATTTTAATTTCTTAACAATCCTTTAAGGTAAGTATTACAATTCCCATTTTACAGATGGGAAAACTGAGGTTTTGAATGGCTATCTAACTCACCTAAATGGTTAGCGATGGTCCTAGGTTTTAAATCTGGACAGTTCAATGCTAATTATCCCACCATTACCAACTGCATAATAATATGCACACTTTGAGAAAGACTGTTCTACATCAATGTATCTATCTTAGTCTTGAGCTCCTTTATATCCCACTGATGTGACTGCCTTTTCCAGTCACCTGCAGGCTTGCTTGACTCCTCTGGTCTTTTCAGTATTTCTTCACTGCACCTGGATCACTGTTTTTGGAGTTTTCTTTGCTGGACCCCCTTTTTTTTTTTTTTTTTTTCTTCATCTGAGGTATTTTGTTATTTATCTGGCAAATCTGGCAAGGAGGTTTCTCTTACGTTTTCCCATAAAAGATAAAAGAATATTTATTCTAAGAAATCTAAAGAGTTTTCTTTACAAGGGTACTGAGAATATTAAATCTGGGTACTCTTTGCATTAAAGTTCAAGAAATCTAACAAAGATGATTGAAAGTTAAAAAGACTATTTCTAAATCAAGATGATAGTTTGAGCACCAATGATAGATTGAAAACTTCCACCTCTGTATCAAACATATGGAAATGATAAAGAAAAAAATGGCTGAACTCAAAAATAAAAAGGCAAGGAAAACTCAGAGGATCAGAAATGGAGAGAGGAGTCAAGCTGGTAGGTAGGAGTTGAAGCCAAGAAACCTCAAAATAAACTATTATAGGAAAAACAAAAGGGTGAGAGGATCCACAGAATGCAGGAAAGTAGATAAAAAGAAGCATAGAAAAATTGTGGTAAATATAAAACATATAGCTGAATGTCATAAATAAGTCCAAATATGTCAGCAATTGCAATAAATACATTGAAAATGAAGATACTGAGATTGCATTTTTAATGATGCAGGTATATGCTCTTTAAAGAGACATATCTAAACCAAAATGACACAGAAAGGTTGAATGTAAAATGACGAAAAATTTATAACAGAAATAACCCACTGAGAAGATATAATAATCATGTATTTGCATGCACCTAACAACACACTATGAAATATAAAAAGCAAAAGTTGATAGAATTATGGGGCTGGCCCCGTGGCCGAGTGGTTAAGTTCGCGCGCTCCGCTGCAGGCGGCCCAGTGTTTCGTTGGTTCGAATCCTGGGCGCGGACATGGCACTGCTCATCAGACCACGCTGAGGCAGCGTCCCACATGCCACAACTAGAAGGACCCACAACAAAGAATATACAACTATGTACCGGGGGGCTTTGGGGAGAAAAAGGAAAAAATAAAAAAATAAATCTTTAAAAAAAAAAAAAAGTTGATAGAATTAAAAGAAGAAATCAACACACAAAATAGTTGATACAAAGAAATAGTAAAAAAGAAAAGAAATACTAAATAGAAAGATTTGAGTAATATAATTAATAAGATTGATTTAATGGATAGATAGATAGATAGATAGATAGATAGATAATGGATAGATAGATAGAGGAAAACTGATACGAATGACAATTTAAAAAAAAGAGGCTGCTCTGATGTGCACCAGCTGAACACCAGCCCTCCAAACAATCCTAAAGGGAAATCGATGAAAGACATGTGAACACAGAATAGTCCTCTCTCAGAAAAAAGAAAAAAATGAAATTTGAAATGAATGTTTTCCTTCAAGCAGGGAATTAGCTTTAATTAAAAGAATAGTGAAGCCAATTGCTTGAAATTATAATATTTTAGGTTGAGCCATGTGAAATGGCCATTTTTATAAGTAAAAGATGGTCCAAAACTGACAGTTCCATGTGGTTCAACCTCTATATTCTTCATTTATCCATGGTATTGTAAATTGCTAACATATACAGAATATTTCAACCTGTGGATCTGGAGACAGAACTTGCCTACTCACTAATGGGCTTGAAACTAGTTTTCAAATAAGACTAAAACTTGATTCTACTCAAATATATACGGCAGTTTTAAAGAGTTATGTTTTCCCGGAATTCAATATAAAAAACCATTTTACGGCTCACCAAAAACATAATTCTTTGTCAAAAATTGTGAAATATGCTTGGATGATTATTAAAAGTCTAAAGTTGAATGAGAGAAAATCTAATTCAACTTAAATTGGTTAGATTTACTAACAGCTTTTTTTTTCTCATTTTACACCCACCAAAATCATCTTCTTTGTATCATTACACTATAAAAATTCCAGTAGATTTGGTTTTTGAAATAGCATCACTGTTGGTTCCCTTAACTTTAAAAGCCTCTCACAAAGTTTAAGAACAATCTTAAATAGAACACAAGTGCTCAGTTTCTAAACACTGTATTTTGACAGATTATTTTAGCAAATCAAAAATGAAGAAACCAAATAGTCAATAACAACGGAAATTTCTTAGTTTTTATTCCTATTTTCTTCCCTTCTTTACTCTCTGCCTTCCTCCCCTACTCCCCCCTTTCCTTCCCTTTCTTCAGTCTTGAAGCTAATATTAAAAAGTGTTAACAATTATTAACACTGATTAATAGCAGTATGTCTTGGTCTTGTACCTTAATATGTTTTTCACATTTCTCTAGAAAAAGAGAAATAAAAAGAAAAATGTTTTTACCTTTTCCACCTTTACAGTGAATCACCACAATGTTTCTTTTATCCTCAGCCATCCACTCAATGACTTCCTTCGAAAGAGTCAGCATCTCTCTGATTTCAAACGTAAAATTTTTAGTTGAATTAAAGTACTTCAAAAAAATTGAGCTCAATTCATTTAGCCCTCTTCTGACAGCCAACTTGGCAAGAAACTTACTTTAGAGTGGGCACATTGTGATCATCAATCATGATTCGATGGACCCTGTGGTGGAAACGCTTAGGATCGTAAGATCTTTCACCTAAAATAGATGATGAATGGGTCATATCTCTATATCTAATAAACAAAGTAAATGATCAAGTTATGAATAAGTTATGCTTTTCTGTTAGAAATTCCTTATTCACCTTTAAAAGGAGCTTTCTGACTGGCTCCTCCTGCTCTAAAAGAAACTTAAGGGTCTCAAAAATATAAGGACAGTAGTGGTTTGTCCATCTTGAGTAACCTAAGTTCAACCTATTTTGGTTTGCTTAATAGGACTTACTTTTAATTTTCTAGCAGGCTACTCATTACATTATTATAGGGTAGTTAAACACCACAGAGCAGAAGCAAATGTGGTCGACCAAAATGTTTGCCTCCTGAAAATGATAATTTAATGTAAAGGAAGAGGAGAAAATCAAGAAAGACAAAGTAGTAAGCTGAGATATAATCTGTTTTCTACACCGTTTTCTTTTTTTTCTGTGTAGGGCCCTGCTCTCCTCACACCCCACTCCTAGTGGGTTAGAGAATGAATTTGTTGAATTATCTGTCTTCAAAACAGGAGCTGGCAGGAAAAACAGAAATATTTTCTTCACCTAAAACCACTAGAGCATACAGACTCCTAAAATGGCTCCGCCTCTACCCCAGCCTCCTGTCTCGCTCACAGGGCACTTCGTGCTGTTGAGCTATCTTTTCCCACCAAATAGGGCCAAGAGCAAGATGGAGATTTTTTAACTCACTTCCCACCACTACCAAATACTTATGACTAAATGAAACGTAAAAACTGAATCGTCTTCTTACATGCAGTGATTTGTTTTCTATCTATAGTAGGAAAATATCTAGTTAAGTACGTACTGCATAGATTGTAGACTTGGTAGTGGTTTCGATGCTTGGTATCCAGGAACCGCACAACTTCCTAAAATCGATGGACACATATATTACATATATCCACATGCCACCAACATAAGCCACTTCCTAGGAGTAGCCTGAAATGGTTATTACCTTTTATTCACTTGTCCCTCACTTAGCACCTTTTAGGGGAGATTCAGGGACTATAAGAGTATGTGCATTCCAAATCACATCTAACCCACTGATAGTTTTCAAATAGCCCACAAGGTTGTGCTTGACTACCCTGATTAGCCTCTACTATAAATACACATTGTTTAAAGATACCAGACAAGGAAATTAGCTGGTTGACTAGTTTTAAGTGAATTTATTCCTACTCATTAATTCGCAGTACTATATGATTCTTATCTAGATCTAATTCTACATAGATATGTATTTTAGATAATGATCTGGATTTTACAATCTACCTAAGCACTACTTAAATAAATAAATGCAAAAAATGTATGTATGATTGTGTGTATGTGTGTGCATGACAGAAAAAGATAAACACATTATGTCAAATTTTAGATAAATGGTAACAATATGGAGAATTTCTTGGCTGATCTGTGTTTTCTTATTTTCTAAAATGAATATATATGTGTGTATGTGTATATATGTGTATGTTATACACACATATATGTATATATGTATAACTAAAAATAATAAATTGTGGTTATTATTTAAAATACAGTTAATATCACCATACTAATACAACAATATTTCCAGCAAACTTATCCAACTGCAACACACACATGTGCATGTATCTCTGCCAAAAACAAAAGTGACTGTAAAAAATGTCAAAAATTGATTAGTACAGTACCCTTATAGCAATGTTTACTGGCTTAATATTGAGAAAAAGAAAAATTAAGGTATCAAAATGATCAATTTGTTAAATTGGTTATCCCTGTCAGGAGGAAATAATAAATCAAAAAGAGAAACACTCTGAGTCTGCATAGCACTGTGGTAGGGGGGATAAATAGTCTTACACGTGTCAAAAATGTGTGGGATCCCTACACCAAGATAAAATCCAGATGGACTGAGGTATCAAATATACAAAGCCACAAATATCTCTAAGAAATGTAAATGAACATCAATCAATTCTTTGGATGAGGAAGAACTAAGGATTATCAATGGAAGATCAACAGATTTAGGTTTGACTTCACAAAAATTTGAAACTTCTGTTTAAAAAAAGCCACAGTACAACAAACAAATGACAGGAGATTCTTCAGTAAAATTGAGAGAATAAGGACTATGCCTAGTGTAATCTATAAACTAGTTATAGTAGTACAAACTAATAACACAGTAACAACAATTTAAAGATTACTCTCTCACCCTATAGATAAATAGGCCATAAATAAAAGTGTCAATTCACAAAAGAGAAAATCCAACTGGCTAACAACCTACAAAGATAAATATTTAGCCTCACCAATAAAGATGCCAAAACAGTAATGGAATGCCATTTTCACCCATAAAATTAGCCTTTCCTTTTTAATGAGAAGACCCAATGCTGGCAAATATGGCATGAAAATTCCTTGCAGGCCAGTTAATAAGTACATTTCAAGAAAAGAAAATTGAAGGTTAATATCTCATTAGTATGTACAAAAATTTCTAAATAAAATATTAACAAATAGAATCTAATGATGTATTAAAAAGGATAATACATTAAGACCAAAGGGGGTTTATTCCAGGAATAGAAAATATTGTTTTAATATTCGAAAATCTCAATGGAATAAGAGAAAAACATTTTGATTATCTCAGTAGATGCAGAAAAAGTATATGATATATTCAGCACCGATTGATGATTAAAAACTCTTAGCAAACTATAAATAAAATGGAAGTTTCTTAATCTGGTAAAGGATAGCTACAAAAAGCCTCTAGAAAATATCATTCTAATATTGAAATAGCTAATTCTTTCTACCTAAATTTGGGAACAAGGCAAGGCTGTCTACTCTTACCACTTCTATTCAACATTACATTGGAGGTCCTAGACAGCTGAATAAAGAAAGAAAAAGAAATGAAAAGTACAAAAAAGTGGGATTAAAGTAGTAAATTACATGATTATGTATGTAAAATATCCCAAAGAATATACAAATTAATTATTAAAATAAATGCATGAATTTATGAAGGGTGCTGGAAATACATACAAAAATCAGTTATATTCCCAGCAAATAATTAGAAAATGAAAATTTAAAAATACCATTTAAAATAGCATCAAAATCCATCAAATAGGGATAAAGCTAACAAAAGATGTGGAAAGCCTGTACAGTGAAAATACTGCTAAAAGAAATTAAAGAAGACCTAAATAAATTCAGAGATATGTTATGTTTATGGGTTGCAAGACTCAATATTTTTAGATGTTGATTCTCCCCAAGTCAAGCTATGTAGTCAATGTCATCCAAGTTAAAATACCAGCAGGGTATGTGTGTGTGTGTATGTGTAAATTAACAAGCTGATTCTAAAATTTATATAGAAATTCAAAGGACCTAGGAAAGTCAAGATAGTTTTAAAGAAGTACAGGTTTCCTGGGTTGGTGAGCAGGTGGAAATGCTCACCGGAGAAAAGTGAGAGAAAAGGGAGCCTGGAGAGGGTTTAGAAGCTTTGTGCCCCTTCCCCCATGCATTGCCCTATGCATCTCTTCTATCTGGCTGTTCCTGAGTTGTGTCCTTGTCTAATAAAGTGGTAATCTAATCACCAAGTAAATAAACATCAAATGAAGATGCTGTGGAAGCTGAGGAGCATGAGGTAAAAAGACTCAAGTTTGACAAAGAAGGAGAAGTCAGAGAGATGGCCAAACAACTTCAAGTGAAATTTCTTCAGTTATGATAGAAGAAACAAAATCATCTTCATCTAAGAATAAAGACAAACAAAGTAGTTGTATCAGGCAGCACTGTACAGAGCAGGATGAAGAGGCAGAAGAGAGTCTTTAATGACATCAACAGAAATGATCCCAGAAAGGAAAAAAGTCAAGAAAAAGAATCTGATGCCTTAACTAACTGTGAATGAAGAGACTTCTGAGAAAAATAACCAAATGGAGGAATCTCATTGGTCTCAAGCTGAGAAAGATTTACATTCTGAAGGTAGTGCAAATATAAGGCCCTGTAAGTAGCGACTGTGACTGCCATGAAACAGAAGAATTAGTAGGATCCAATACCAGTAGACGTGGAGAGATTCTCTCAGAATCATCCATGGAAAACGATGATGATGCCAGAGAAGTCACTGATGAACCAACAGAACAAGACTATTGGAAACATTTAGATGCAGTATTTTACATACAGTTCTAGTTTTATACTGTATCAAATTCCTATGTAATAAAGCGGAGGTTTAGTTTTACAAGAGAAGTAGGTTGTAAAATAAAGTACTTTATGGGATACATCCTGAGAGAGTTGTTCATATAGGAACAGTGAATTATCAGCTCCTCTGGGTCCTGCTTATTATTGACAATTTTTGGTGGGCGGAGTCTGGTTAATCAGTGGTTTGTGTATAGATTTTTTTAAATTTAGAATTAAAGTTTTTAAATGGGAAGGTAATAATTACAATTTTTAAACTTTGAGGACAGTATCACATTTAGTTTATACATACGCAAGAAAGCTTTTTGTCTTGTCTTTTTCTGACAGCTCTAGAAGTTTTCCTATTTTGGTCATAGTTTCAACATTTTACCATGTGAATTATAGGGTTTTGTGGTAGTTATATATTATTTATATTTATAAATATACATTACATATAATTCATCTCTTACAGAAACAGAAAAATATAAAATTTGCCTCCTTAGAATAATATTGTACATTTACATGTAATCTATTATACAGGGTATATTATATCACACATATAATAACATATTATATAATATAACATGTGATATAATACATATTATAATAAAATAATAAACATATATTATGTTATGTAATATGATTAAGTACAATTATATTTATATAATATATACCATATAATATATTATATATAAAATATATAATTTTAAATACAAATATATGTATATTATTCTAAGGGAGGCCATGTTATATTTTTAATCTTCTATAAGAGATGAATTTATATTATTATATAAATTATATATATTTATAGATGGAATAATATATATGTATATATAATATGCATTAAATTTTTTACCTGAAAGAGTATATTTTTAGGAGAATACTGCCACCTACATGTTATAAGTTATATTAAATTTATAACTCCATAGTCTGTTTACTGAGAAAAATGAGCATTTGTTAGATAAATACCCTTACCTTAATGGGATTCCTATAGAAAGAGTGTTTTCCAGAAGATGGGAATGACATGGCAATAATACGCCCTGGAAGTCAAAATAGTCACTATTACAGATGTTATTATACATGTGAAACAATAAATGAGAACTTAATTTACATATAATCAGACTCTTTTTTCATAAAAAAGAAATTTCAGGATTGAGAATGACAAAAAAGCTAACTAACCCTCAGAATAATCAACATAACATATTAAAATATCCAATATAATGACCACTAAACTCACACAGTGCTCCCAAGACTCAACTGCTTCCAGCCAAATGCAACAGATTTGTGTCGATCTCAGTCTGGAGCTGCCCCCATGGTGAGAATTTCTTATCTGAACACTAAAGAAAAAGGAGAGATCTGGGATCCAGCAATCGTGGGAACTCCCAGGGTGCTCCAGTGCTCCTGACTCAGAAACCTGAGACCTACAAAGGGTTCCAGCAAGAGAACAGGTCTCTCTGAGATCCTTGAGACCCAGGATAACTATTAGAACTCAATAAATTCTAAACCAAACAAATGGAGTCAGCTGAAACTTCCTTCAACTCCCTGTACTGTAACCAAGTAACCCTGATTTGGGATGACAATGGAGATTTTCCATTGTCAGGGTTAAACTACAAATATGTCACACTACCATAGTGGTAGATGTCTTCACAGATAAAGAATGCTTTAGACAAGGTAAGAACCAAAATAAACATATAATTACCCACACACAAGAAAAATGTGAAGTTAATGTAAGTAAATCAACAGTTAAACTTCACAAACCAGTAATGTAAGTGAGGTCTAAGTCAAATCCATCCTTCCTGTATCGCCGTTTGTTTCCTGAAACCTGAGAGTTTAAAACAATCATTAATTTGTAAAATATAAATCAACATAAAAATAAAGAAGATTATATACATATCTATAACACTCGCCAGTATTTCCTGAAACACAAACATTTTTCTGAATCACAAACATGTTTTGCCCACTTACCATCCTTCTGGTCAGTATTTCAAGATGTCTTTTTTGGTAAGCCAGATGAAAAACTCTCATCAGAATGATAAGTCGTAGAGGTCGAAATATAATTGCCAATCTAACAATAAATTTTAAAGATCCATTTTTACTACAGAAATAGAGGATTTTGTCAATATGGACTAAGTCTTGAGCAGTGATTCTTAACCAGGGGCAATTTTGTACACCCCACCTATCCCCAAGCCTCTCACCCACTTACCCAAGGGATATTTGGCAATGTCTGGAGGCATTTTTGGTTGTTGTAACTGTGTGCTGAGGGGGTGCTACTTGCATCCAGTGGATAGAGGACAGAAAAGCTGCTAAACACCAATGAACAGGACAGCTTCCATAACAAAGAATTATCTGGTCCAAAATATCAATAGTGCTGAGATTGAGAAACTCTGGTCTAGAGAGATAGCTATATGATGGATGCTTAGAATTTGTGGATTTAACTTTTGTAGCTTAAGATGAGCATGTTTCAATCTTTTCCCCATCAAACAAACTGAGGGTTCTTGTTCACCTGTGTTACTCCCATCAGTAACAGAGGTTCACTACACTACTAACACACATCAGGCAGGCAGTAGATTGAGATACTTCCCAAGTGTGCTAGCTACTGTCTCTCCTGCCATCAGAAAAAAAACACAATGGCAGAGAACTGATGGTTTGGACTAGTGCTTCTCTAACTTGAGTGCACACACTGATTCAGTAGGTCACTGGGGCCTGCGGTGTTTTCCTTCTTGCATTTCTAGCTCTTAGATGATGCTGAGGTTGTAGGTCAGAGGACCATACTGGCTCCAGCTATTTTCAAACAACTCCAAAAGCCTATCGCATAACATCAAGTTTCACTAGCACCTGAATTGAAGTCCTGGGAAGCTGGAGTGCAGAAAGAAGCAAGCTATTAGACTAATAAATAAGCCTAATGAGCCACACAACATCTACATCCCAGTACGCATTTGTTCTTCTTTTCCTCATCGCCAAAGTAGAAAGAAGAAAAGCCATCAGTTCTTCATACACATTTCAGTTTCCTGATCCCCAACAGTTCTGATTTTGCCTCAGCTTTCTTCATTCCAATGATACTGCAAAATTCCACCTCTGTGTTGCTATCCACGTCACCTGGTTTTCTGTTCCATTTGCTTTTTGAGAGAATTATCATTGGAGTCACTCAAGTTTTGCATATGCTCAAACCAATACTCTCTTTGTTATAGGAAAAACCCAGGAATTTCATGTGTAAGGAATTTGTGATTGAAGCTTAAACGGGAATTTAGTGGGAATTTCAAAGTATAGCGAAGTTAAAGTTAGTACAAGAGGCAAAGTCCCCAGTTTCTTCTTTGAGTGCTCCATCTTCTTCATTCAACCAAAGGTACGTAGTGCGTACACCCTTCATGGATCCCTAAATACCACCAGCCTTTAGTTTCTAAGTATGTGGAAATTTATCTAAACATTTCATTTTCAAGCAGCTTATAAGGCATAGAATCATCACATTCAGAGTTAAAAGATTATACAAAATGAAATCCATAGAAAACGCAAAAAAAAAAAGACAGTTTAAGAAACGTGAATCATGTCTCTTACCTGGGGATATCATTAAAATAACTGAAGTCATAAAAAATGTAAATTATATCAATCAGTAGAGTCAGCAGAATAATGACAGCATCTAAGGAGTTAAGTAAATCAGAGAAATATCGTTGCATCCTATAATGTAAAACAAAAAATACAAGTTTATGCTCCCCCGAAGAAGAGACAGGGAAATTTTAAAAGCAAGAATTATTTGACTCATCTCCATTAACAATTCTATTTTAATGAATTATCTAAAATGCATTTACTAGACTAGACTAAGAGAAAAGTATTCATATTCATTATTTTATACATATATATGACAAAAGCATAAATATTGCAGTTTAAGTTCAGTTAAGACATATAACCAAACCATCAAACAAGAGGCAAGCAATGCCTTCACATAGGTGGGAGAGAAAGGTGGGATGTTGGAGAGTACTGTTGGGCAGTGGAAGCTGAACATGTCACAGCCTTAGAGCAACCGCGGCTGTGAGGAGGGCAGAAGAGGAGCTTGTGAGAGGCAGACAGGTCCACTATTTTGGCCTGCGAACTCATCATCTGCCTTTGTACCTAGAGTGGAATCCCAATGGGCTGGTAGGGCCTCCCCTACAAAAGCTGAACTTGCACCCACTGCACCTTCCTCCCCCCAACGCTGGCTCCTTCAGCTGTGGGCACTGGTGATCCGCGGGAAGGTTCTAGGGTAGCTTCCACTTCTAGGGTAGCCCCTTTCAGGCTCTGAGTAACCCGGGAGTGGGCAACTGTCCTTAGCTCAAAGGCATGAGGGTAGAGTTCAGGAGGAGAGGAATCAAGCTGCCTTCTGAAAGGCTCTGGATGAAGTGAGGCCAGGGAACTTAGTCTCTGACTTCCACAGCAGTCCAGCTCTAAGGCTTGGCTTACTCCATCCACCTTCTCAGAAAGCCAGCAGCGGAGAAAATCAACTGCTGCCTCACTACTAAGCCTCGCTGACAGGATGAGCATGCCTCAGATCTCCTGTGTACCTTAACAAAAGTTTTTATTTTAACTGAGTTAGGGGATTGTTCACGATCTATTTTCTAGTATTTAATATGCTATCAGATTTTATTTAGATTCAATTCTTAATGAAAGTATTAATATTTATACTTCACATACATGTTCCTCTTAATAATGTGCATGTAGACACATCAGCTGCCTTGTCCCATTTTGCAAACCCATTAAGCTTTACCTGTTGGAGGAACCATCTAGAATACATTATTGGAGACTAGAGTGACAGTTACAACAAAAATATTAAAGCCCAATCTAGTAGAAATTGGGATTTGGATAGTTGTTTCTCTGGTGGACCGTGCCTTCGAGGAGAATTATTTTGATAAAGAGGGACAAATTTGGTTGTGTTGACCTGGTAATTACTTTGGGATGCTTCTCATAGCACTACAAAATAGCTTTATATGTTTTTAAAAAATTAATCAAACTTACCCTTCTACACATACTCGAAGAAGAACATCCATTAAAAAAAATAAAGCAATAGCTAAAGAAATTGAACGATATTCCAAAGGAATATACACTTTACTATCAGAGATGAATTGATCTGCGATGATAAGAGACATGTCCACAAAGACGAGCAAGATTCCAAATATTCTAAAACAAACAAACAAATAAATAAACAGAATAAAGATGAATTGGTTTTCACCTCTATAGTTAGACTACATTTAGCCCAGGGATCTGATACTAAAATGTCATTATTTAGGATTAAACTGTCAGTGGCAGGGAGAACTGTGTTGTCTTAGAATTTCAACAAAATTACTCAGTTTTCACCCAATAGAAGCATTTAGGAAAATAAAATTCCCACAAAACCACTTCATGTTATCATGCTCCTTTATAATAGACACATCAGACTAACCCTCCAACATAGAACTGTCAAACTGAATTAAAATTACTTATCTCTGCTTGTAAACTCTTCTTAAAATTCAAGAACTTTACAAGAGGTCTCTACGAATTTCTCATAGTAAATAAAACCTCATTAGTCTTGATAATTATTAAGAATTTAGTAATAAAAACCAAGTGAAAGCATGACTAACATAAGCCCTAAAAAGACCACTTTGACCAGTAAGATTTTTTCATCAGTGAGATTTTCAGCAAGTATATGATTACACATTAATGGATGTTTCTAGCATATGCTGGGCACATGAGAAGGACTTCAATTCCAAAAATATATACATGATTGAACTCTAAAGTAACTCCGAAGCCTTTCTCTTACGTATTCTAAACACATTATCCATAAATTGATTACACTATTTGTAGAATCTATGAAGATGAATTAATTAGTCTTCAAAGTACTTTTTTCCAATTGCAACACAAATTAAAATATTATAAATTTAAAAGGAAGCAAGTATATTGCGTGAAGCTGTATGATAGTATGAAATCTTGCCATCATGTGGAGAAGAAGCCTAAATAGAATGCTTTCAGAATTAAGGAGTAATTCGAGACAAATAAGGTATTTAATAAAACACTTTACTTGTAATTGTAGAATTTTAAAGTGCATGCATCATTATTTTTACTTTTCCAGGTAGGAAAAAACATACTAATATGTTACCATTAGACTTAGGGGAATGCCGTTTCTTTGCAATTCTTAATGTTCAGGTTAAACTAACCTTCCAAGATAAATTAGATTACATTATATGGGACACGGGGGCTATTTAGTAACATACTGACAGTGGAAATGCTTTTTTTTCTCCTCCTAGATCCTTTCTCATTAAAACAAAATTCACATTAAATGGATACATATTTAATTACCTCTTTTTTTAGGGTCTCACATACCTGATTATGAAAGATGATACAATTAAGTGTATAACTTTCTTAATCTCTTGGCTGCAAAAAGAAGTAAAAATAAAATTCAAGAGTTTTCAAGTTTATCACAGATTTCTTCTAACATATAATATGAATTTAACCAATAAACAAAGGCCTTTATAAATATAATTTTAAAAGAAAATTCTTCAGAAGTTGCATAACAAGGTGCTTTTTACTAATAACTAAAATTTTCACATTTCTGCTTCATGATTTTTTTTTTACTTTCATATGTGGAATATGAATAAAACACCAAACTTTAGATGTCTAGTAACATTTCCTTTGCCTATAAAGCCCTAACCCCACCTTTATGGTAATATTAAGCTTGGCGTCATCAACTAAAGCAACATAGCGTGGAGATAGAGGGAGTGATAGGAGAGACCTGTGTTCCAGTTCTCCCATGAATGAGCTGTGGGATCCTGGGCAAGTCATCAAACCTTGGCCAGACCTATTTCCACAGCAATCAAAGAAGGGACTTCAGGCGTGGGTAGGGAGCACCCATCTTGTCCTGTAATATTCATCTCTTGAAACAAGACATCCCATGAATATGACAGTTAAACATTAATGAGAGTCACATTTGGAGATGCAAGTGCTCTTTGCAGGTAATTTAATAAGGAATTTTAATAAGATGCATTTCAAAGGAGAAATAACATACAGACTGGGCTCCTTCCATTAATAGGAGGAGGAAGAGGAGCCTCTTTGATGAACTCCACAGTTATGCCTCATTTTATCCTATGGCTAAAGACAAGGTAGCCACTGGGGTGCAGTTTCATGCCCTGCTGAAGCTTCCAACACAGGACACAAATTCCACTCCAAGTGGGATCAAGCCCAAGGCAGTGCTCATAGCCTGTGCCCAAGACTGAAGAACGGAGATGATGGATGAAGAACAGAACTAGGGCACCACCAAAATTGGCCACGGATGAATACTCTTAGGCTAACCTGGGATACAAGAGCTCCCCACTCCCTCTAATCTCTCCCTCCTTTACCTGCACCCACAACCTCTGCCCAGGCTTAGTGAGTTGAGGCTGACATGGATGGGAACTGATTGGCCAAAAGAGGTGAATTTCCCCCTGAGGTTACCATTCTCTTAATACAAGCCCTTTCTCAACCACACAGACTACTGGATCTCCAGATAGCAATGAAATGTTATAATAAATCTGAACTTGCCTGACAAAGTGAACACACAGAACCATGACTGACAGAATCATGGGGGCACAAAGGTATGACTTAGGATGGCTTTAGGGCCTCCTATCACTTTCAGTGCCTCACAAAACTACCCCAAGTAAATATGCAATTGAGATTTCTTAAAAACAGTGTGCTATGTAAATGGAACTTCAAACAATATGTTTAGAGTTTGCAGGGAAAGGACTGTGACTCATTGACTCTATATCCAGGAAAAGTGCTGTTCATATTTAGGAGCAACAGACAGATACTCTCCAACATGAAGCAACTCAAAGCATAGCAGCCACATACCTTTCCTAAAAACAATTACTCGAAGTGCTCAAGCCCACTGAGCAATGAGTCAAAAGGAAGAATGCAGGAGTAAGAAAGATACCTTATAGAGACAAGGTTAAGAAATTAAATCATAACAATTCAGAACTGTCTAAATAATCATTGTTAATGGAGCACATGGAACAAATGATTCTAAAAACAAAGATAATCTAAGATTCTTGATAATACCATGGACTTAAATTTGCAGGTTTTCTCACACAACTTAGGATTTAAGGTTTGTAAGAAGATAGAAGTAAAAGCAAGTCTCATTTCTTCTCTTTCCCAGGTACAAGTCTAGTGTTAACCTGGATACTGACGGAGAAACTAGGGCACAATTATGTTCTCTAAAAATAAGTTTATAACTTTCATATCATTAAAAATTGACAAGAATAAAAACAATGAATTAATAGCAAAGTACAGAAAAATTTAAAGATAAAATATGAAGAGAATGTTTAACACAGAAAACAAAGGAAGATGATAGCAAATAAAACCTAAAATACCAGAAATGATAACAAATACAAGCACGTTACTGTCATATTAAATACTGGCAAATACTCTCAGATAAGTTTAAAAACTAAATGCACAATATGCTATATACAAGAGACAAAAACTAAATTAAAATGATAGTTTGAAAATAAAGAGATGGACAAAGATATGAGATGCAAACGTTAAATCTCAAAATATTAAAAGTTGTAATATTAATATCAAAGTTGAATTCAAAGTAAACATATTAACTATGACCAAGACATCTTATATTGATAGAAGGTAGATTCTATAGGACATTAACAAGGCCATGTTGAAAAGAGGTGAGATGTGTATTGGGGTCAGGTCCTGTCTTTCCCATTGGACGCTTACTTCTCTGTACAGATGCTGGAGGAGGCATGTGGCCATACTCAAAGCACTAAGGGCACCAGGGTGATTCTTTGGTCTTCCTGCTCTCACACTAGGGCTCTGGACTTTTCCCCCAAACTATCCACAACACACAAGGCTACATTCCCAGTTTATAGTGTAAACTCTGGTTGAAGAGAGCTGAGTCCGGCTTCAGATCTGATTCCAACCTAAGTTAGCTCATTAGAATTCTCTACCGGGGTTTGGAGAGGAAGCTCCAAAGTAACTAGGAGTGTCTTTTGCCTGGCTTGGTCCACAGGGTATGTACTTCCCTTGGGAGTATTGGTGGCAAAGATAAGATCTGAGTGTCTCTGGCCAAATACTATCTATTCTTAAATATATATATATATATTGAAATATAGAAACTTCTATTGTGCAGCAAACACATACTTAAAGAATTCGTATGAAATATTTGAAGAAACTCATCCTGTAATAAGACACAAAAAACTTCAATGTACTTTAAAATATAAAAATTATGCAGGCTATATTTTCTGACCACAATGTAATAAAACCATTGCAGTGGGAGAATACTGACATACAAGATATTTAATTGCATTTTATCATTACAGAAATTAAAAAGGTGCCATACATGACAACTTAGATTAAATGGAGATATTGCCTGAAAGACATGAACTACTAACATTTGCTCAAGAAAAAATAGATAAGCTGAATAGTCTAAAAGATAATATACCTTTTAAGGAAATTGAACTTGTAGTTTAAAACTTTCCAACAACAAAAAATCCAAGCCCAATTTTTAAGTGAAGAAATAATACCAATTCTAAACAAACTCTTCCAGAAAAGAGAAAAAGAGGACTATTTCCAAACTCATATTAAGAGACCAGCATTACCCTGATTATTCTATCTTTGTTAGACCAGCCAAATCAGTAAAGATGTTACATGACAAGAAAATTACCAACCAACATCCCTCATGAATACAGATGCAAAAATCCTTAACAAAACGTTAGGAAATCGAATCCAGCAACATAAAAAAGAAAATGCATCATGACCAAGTGGTGTTTGTTCCATGAATTCAAGAATGGTTCAATACTCTAAAATTAATGTAATTCACCGTGTCAATAAACAAAGGAAAATAAAACATACAGTCATCTCAATAGATGTAAATTTTTTTTTCCAAAAAATTTAAGGTCCATTCATAATAAAAACTTTCAGCAAACTAGGAATAGAAGGGAACTTCCTTAGCCTGACAATGGACATTTACAAAAATCCCATGGCTAATATCATTCCTAATGGTGAAAGACTGAATATTTTCTCCCAATGATTAGCAATCCAGGATGTCAGTTCACTATTCTTCTATTCAAAATTGTATTGGAGGTTCTAATCAATGCAATAAGGCAAGAAAAGGAAATAAAAGGCGTATAGATTTGAAAGGAAGAAATAAAACTCTATTTGTAGAAGATATGCTTGTCTACCCAGAAAATCCCAAGGAATCTACAAAGAAGCTAATAGAACTAATAAGTGAGTTTAATAAAGTTATCAGATAAAAGGTCAATAAACAAAACAATTATATTTCTATATACTAGCAATGAACTATTGAAAAATGGAAATTTAAGCAACTACACCATTTATATTAACACCAAAACCCACAAAACACTTTGGTGTAAATTAACGAAATATGTGCAGGATCTGTACACTGAAAATTACAAAACATGATTAAAGAAAAAAAGATTTTAAGGTAAGAGATGTACCATGTTCATAGATTAGAAGACTCAACATTGTTAAGATGTCACTTCTCCTCAAACCAAGCTATAGATTCAATACAATTTCTATTAAAAAATCACAGCACAATTTTTTGTAGATATTGATAACCTGATTCTAAAATTCACATGGAAAGGCAAAGTGATACCACTCCCTGATTTAAAGACTTACTATAAAGTTAAATAATCAAGACAGTGTGGTATAGAAGAAAGAATCGACACATAGAACAGTGGAACAAAATAGAGTCCAGAAATAGACTCTTGTACGTGGTCAACTGATTTTCAACAAAGATGCAACGGCAATTCAACAGAGAAAAAATAGTCTCACAAGAAATTGTAGTAGAATTATTGGACATACATATACAAAAGAACAGTCTTCAACCTATATCACACAACATACACCAAAACGAACCCCAAATGGATCCATGTACCTAAATGTAAAACCTAAAACTATGAAATTTCTAGAAGAAAACATAGGAGAAAATATTTGTGACCTTGGGTTAGAAAAACATATCTTAGACAGTACACCAAAAATCATAATCATGAAAGAAAAAATTGAATTTTATCAAAATTAAAAATTTCTGCTGTGTAAAAAAAAAAACCAAAACAGGGACAAGCTACAGATTGGGAGAAAATATTTGCAAAATATTTATCTGATGAATTTGTATCCAGAACATATAAAGAACTCTCAAAACTCAACAATAAGGAAAAAGAATTTAAAAACAGACCAAAAACTTGGATAGACACTTCACCAAAGGAAATCAATGGATAGCAAGTAAGCATACGAAAAGATGCTCAACATCATTGGTCATTATGAAAATACAATTTCAAGTCTCAGTGAGATACCTCTACTCACCTATTACAATGTCTTAAAAAACAAAGTGAAACAAAACAGACGGACAATACGAAGTACAGGCAAGGATGCAGAGCAACCAGAACCCTCATACATGTGAAACAGTACAGCCATTTTGGAAACTATTTTTTATACAATTAAACTACACTTTACCATAAGATTCAGCAATCCTTACGCCCACACAAAGACGTATATGCAAATGTTCATAGCCACATTATTCATAACAGGCCAAAACTGGAAATAATCTAAACGTCCATCAATGGGTGAATGGATAGGAAAATATGGAATATTCATATAATGGCATACTACTCAGCAATAAAAAGAAACAGACTACTGATACACGTATTTATATGGATGAATCTCCAATGCATTAAGCTATATGAAAGAAGCCAATTTCAACTGGCTACATACTGTTCAACTCAACTACATGACATTCTGGAAAAGGTAAAACTATAGGGACAGAAAATAGATCAGTCATTGCCAGGGGCTAGATTTGGGGGAAAGGTTGAACACAAAAGGACTTGAGAAATTTTAAAAGGATGATAGAATTTTTCTGTCATGATTATGACAGTGGTTACACGAATCTCTGTATTAGTCAAAACTCATAGAATTGCCACACAATGCATAAAATTCATTAAATATAAATTGTAGCTTAAGTTTTTAAAGAACATTTACTATGCTGTAAATTATACCTTAAAGTGTGAAAAGTGTGCTGTAATCAAAAGGCTAGTAAAATGATGGAATAAAATAAATTCTGGAAACAGAGCCGGTATGCAAAGATTCATAATAAAATAGAGAGACATTTAAAAATCACTGAAGAAAATAGAAATTTTTTCAATAATAGGTTCATTCATTCAACCAAAGTCATTGGGTGCCTACTACGTACTATGGTGCTGTTTTAGTCACTGGAGATACAGCAGTTAACAAAATGGACAAAATTTTCTTCCTTCATGATGCTTGCACTCTTGTTATGAGGACAGACCATAAGTATAATAAATAAGTAAATAACATAAGTTATAAAGTGATAAGTGCAATAGAGATCATTAAAACAGGGCAAGAGCAATGGAGGGGGATGCAATTTTGATGTTGGGGAAACTAGGTAGTCACATGGGAGAAAAGTAGTTTCCTACATTTTATATCTTAATACAAAATAAATTCTGGACAGATGTTTTATTCAAATGTAGAAAATAAATTCAAAATATAGAAGAAGAAATTTTGGTGACTATATTAAAATCTTGGGTAGAGAAGGACTTTCTACGTATGACACTAAAGGCATAAATCACAAAGGAAAGTAGAGATATATTCAAATGCATGAAGATTATAAACTTCTATGGGCCAGCCCTGGCAGCCTAGTGGTTAAGTTCAGTGCACTCTGCTTCTGCGGCCTGGATTTGGTTCTCAGGCGCGGACCTATGCCACTCATCTTTCAGTGGCCATTCTATGTTGGTGGCTCATGTAAAGAAAAAAAAAAGAGGAAGATTGGCAACAGATGTTAGAAAAAAAAAGACTATAAATTTATACACAGTGAAAAGCTAGACAACCTGGGAAAAATTACTTGCCCTATATATGACATAAAAAAGATTGATATATTTAACTTTTCAATCCAATGGCAGAGATAACATCCCAATTTTATTTTATTTTATTTTTTAAATTTTTTATTGAGGTAATGATAGGTTACAATCTTGTGAAATTTCAGTTGTACATTATTGTCTGTCAATCGTGTTGTAGGTGCAACCCTTCACCCTTTTTGCCCACCCCCATCCCCCCTTTCCCCTGGTAGCCACTAATCTGTTCTCTTTGTCGACGTATTTAAATTCCTCGTATGAGTGGAGTCATACAGAGATTGCCATCCTCTATCTGGCTCATTTCACTTAACATAATTCCCTCAAGGTCCATCCATGTTGTTGCAAATTGGACAATTTTGTTCTTTTTTATGGCTGAGTAGTATTCCATTGTATATATATACCACGTCTTTTTTTATCCAATCATCTGTTGATGGGCACTTAGGTTGCTTCCACGTCTTGGCTATTGTAAATAATGCTGCAATGAACATTGGGGTGCATGGGACTTTTGGAATTGCTTATTTCAAGCTCTTTGGATAGCTACCCAATAGTGGGATAGCTGGATCATATGGTAGTTCTACTTTTAATTTTTTGAGGAATCTCCATACTGTTTTCCATAGTGGCTGCACCAGTTTGCATTCCCACCAGCAGCGTATGAGGGTTCCTTTTTCTCCACCACCACTCCAACATTTGTTACTATTAGTTTTAGATATTTTTGTCATTCTAATGGGTGTAAGGTGATATCTTAGTGTACTTTTGATTTGCATTTCCCTGATGATCAGTGATGGTGAACATCTTTTCATGTGCCTATTGGCCATCCGTATATCTTCTTTGGAGAAATGTCTGTTCATGTCTCCTGCCCATTTTTTAATTGGGTTGTTCAATTTTTTGTTGTTGGGTTGTGTGAGTTCTTTATGTATTATGGATATTAAGCCTTTGCCGGATGTTTTACTTGCAAATATTTTTTTCCCAGCTAGTGGGTTGTTTTTTTGTTTCAATCCTGTTTTCCCTTGCCTTGAAGAAGCTCTTTAGTCTGATGAAGTCCCATTTGTTTATTCTTTCTATGGTTTCCCCTGTCTGAGAAGACATGGTGTCCGAAAAGATCCTTTTAATACTGATGTCAAAGAGTGTACTGCCTACGTTTTCTTCTAGAAGCCTTATGGTTTCAGGTCTCAGCTTTAGGTCTTCGATCCATTTTGAGTTTATTTTGGTGAATGGTGAAAAAGAATGGTCAATTTTCATTCTTTTACATGTGGTTTTCCAGTTTTCTCAGCACCATTTGTTGAAAAGACTTTCTTTTCTCCATTGTATGCTCTCAGCTCCTTTGTCGAAGATTAGCTGTCCATAGATGTGTGGTTTAATTTCTGGGCTTTCAATTCTGTTCCATTGATCTGTGCACCTGTTTTTGTACCAGTACCATGCTGTTTTGATTACTGTAGCTTTGTAGTATGTTTTTAAGTCAGGGCTTGTGATGCCTCCAGCTGCGTTCTTTTTTCTCAGGATTGCTTTAGCAATTCGAGGGCTTTTGTTGCCCCATATGAATTTTAGGATTCTTTGTTCTATTTCTGTAAAGAATGTCATTGGGATTCTCATTGGGATGGTGTTGAATCTGTAGATTGCTTTAGGTAGAATGGACATTTTAACTACGTTTCTTCTTTCAATCCATGTGCACGGAATGTCTTTCCATCTCTTTACGTTGTCATCCATTTCTTTCAGAGAAGACTTGTAATTTTCATTGTATATGTCTTTCATTTCCTTAGTTAAATTCATCCCGAGGTATTTTATTCTTTTTGTTGTGATTGTGAATGGTATTGTGTTCTTGGGTTCTTTTTCTGTTAGTTCGTTATTAGAGTATAGAAATGCTACTGATTTATGTAAATTGATTTTATACCCTGCAACTTTGCTGTAGTTGTTGATTACTTCTAAAAGTTTTACAATGGATTCTTTGGGGTTTTCTATATATAAGATCATGTCATCTGCAAACAGCGAGAGTTTCACTTCTTCCCTCCCTATTTGGATTCCTTTTTCTTGCCTAATTGCTCTGGCCAAAACCTCCAGTACTATGTTAAATAAGAGTGGTGATAGAGGGCATCCTTGTCTCGTTCCTGTTTTCAGGGGATGGTTCTCAGGTTTTGCCCATTGAGCATGATGTTGACTGTGGGTTTGTCACATATGGCCTTTATTATGTTGAGGTAGTTCCCTTCTATCACCATTTTGTTCAGAGTTTTTATCATAAATGCCTGTTGGACCTTGTCAAATGCTTTCTCTGTATCTATTGAGATGATCGTGTGGTTTTATTCCTCAGTTTGTTGATGTGGTGTATCACGTTGATTGCTTTGTGGGTGTTGAACCATCCCTGTGTCCCTGGTATGAATCCCACTTGATCCTGATGTATGATCCTTTTGATGTATTGCTGTATTTGGGCTGCCAAAATTTTGTTGAGAATTTTTGCATCTATGTTCATCAGTGATATTGGCCTGTAGTTCTCCTTTCTCATGCTGTCCTTGTCAGGCTTTGGTATCAGCATGATGTTGGCCTCACAGAATGTGTTAGGAAGTGTTCCATCCTCCTCAATTTTTTGGAATAGCTTGAAAAGGATAGGTATTAAATCCTCTCTGAAAGTTTGGTAGAATTCCACAGGAAAGCCATCTGGTCCTGGGGTTTTATTTTTTGGGATGCTTTTGATTGCTGCTTCAATCTCTTTCCTTGTGATTGGTCTGTTCAAATTGTCTGCTTCTTCTTGAGTGAGCTTTGGGAGATTGTAGGAGTCCAAGAATTTATCCATTTCCTCTAGGAAATTTTGCTGGCATATAGTTTTTCTTAGTATTCTCTTATAATCCATTGTATTTCTGTGGAGTCTGTTGTTATTTCTCCTCTTTCATTTCTGATTTTGTTTATTTGAACTTTCTCTCTTTTTTTCTTTGTAAGTCTGGCTAGGGGTTTGTCAATTTTATTTATCTTCTCAAAGAACCAGCTCTTTGTTTCATTGATCCTTTCTACTGCCTTTTTTGTTTCAATAGCATTTATTTCTGCTCTGATTTTTATTATTTCTCTCCTTCTGCTGACTTTGGGCTTTGTTTGTTCTTCTTTCTCTAGTTCAGTTAGGTGTAGTTTAAGATTGCTGATTTGGGATTTTTCTTGTTTGTTAAGATGTGCCTGAATTGCAATGAATTTTCCTCTTAACACAGCTTTTGCTGCATCCCATCTGAGTTGGTATAGCATGTTATCATTTTCACTTGTCTCCGGGTATTTTTTGATTTCTTCTTTAATTTCTTCAATGATCCATTGCTTGTTCGATAGCCTATTGTTTAGTCTCCCCATCCTTGTGCTTTTCTCAGCTTTTTTCTCGTAATTAATTTCTAGCTTTATAGCATTATGATCGGAGTAGATGCTTATTATTTCAATTTTTTTAAATTTGTAGAGGCTTGCCTTGTTTCCCAACATATGGTCTATCCTTGAGAATGTTCCATGCACGCATGAGAAGAATATGTATTCTGCTGTTTTTGGATGGAGTGTTCTATATATGTCTATTAAGTCCAACTGTTTTAGCTTTTTGTTTAGCTCCACTGTTTCTTTATTGATTTTCTGTCTGGATGATCTGTCCATTGATGTGAGTGGGGTGTTGAGGTCCCCTACTATTATTGTGTTATTTTTGATATCGTCTTTTAGGTTTGTTAATAGTTGCTTTATGAACTTTGGTGTTCCTGTGTTGGGTGCATAGATATTTATAAGCATTATTTCTTCTTGATGAAGTGTCCCTTTGATCATTATATATTTTGGCCCTCTGTGTCTCTCTTTACCTGCCTTATCTTGAAGTCTGTTTTGTCTGATATAAGTATTGCGACACCTGCTTTCTTTTGTTTGCTATTAGCTTGGAGTATTGTCTTCTACCCCTTCACTCTGAGCCTGTGTTTGTCCTTGGAGCTGAGGTGTGTTTCCTGGAGGCAACAAATTGTTGGATCTTGTTCTTTAATCCATTTTGCCACTCTGTGTCTTTTGATTAGAGAGTTCAATCCATTTACATTGAAGGTGAGTATTGATGCATGAGGGCTTAATGCTGTCATTCTGTTGCTCGTTTTCCAGTTTTCCTGTGCTTCCTTTGTTTCTCGTCCTGTATGTTTTAGCCTACCTATTGACTACTGCAATTTCTTATGCTGGGTTTCTTAGATTTTTTCTTATTTATGTTTCGTGTCTCTGTTCTGTTTTTTAGTTTAGTGGCTACCCTGAACTTTGTATTCAGAATCTCGTGTATAACATAGTCCATTTTCTGGTGGTCTCTTACTTCCTTAGCCTAGACTGTTTCAGACCCTTTCCTCCTCTCCTCCTAAATTATTATTTTCATCTCTTATTCCAGCTCGTGTTGTGAGTTTGTGGTTAGAGTGATAAGATTGTCTTTGCTTTGGTGATTTCCTTCCCTTTATCCTAATGATATAGTTGAATATTTGCTATCCTATTCAGATTCTATCTGTCTCCCTACTCTGTGTTTTGTGACCCCTTTCTCCCTTTTCATCTTTTCTCAGGTATGAGAGCCTTCTTGAGGATTTCTTGTAGTGGAGGTCTTGTGACTATGAAGTCCCTTAGCTTTTGTTTGTCTGGAAAAGATTTAATTTCTCCCTCATATCTCAAGGATATTTTTGCTGGATAGAGTATTCTTGCCTGAAGATTTTTATCCTCTAAAGCTTTGAATATGCCACTCCAATCTCTCCTAGCTTGTAAGGTTTCTGTAGAGAAATCCGCTGGAAGTCTGATAGGGGTTCCTTTGTAGGTTATTTTCTTCTGCCTTGCTGCCCTGAGTATTCTTTCTTTGTCATTCATTTTTGCCATTTTTACTACTATATGCCTTGCAGTAGGTCTTTTTACATTGACAAATCTAGGAGATCTGAAAGCTTCCTTCACACACCTTTATCTCTCAATCCCTAGATTTGGGAAGTTCTCTTCTATTATTTCGCTGAGCACACTTTCTGCTCCATTTTCCTTTTCCACACCCTCAGGAATTCCGATGATTCTTAAGTTGCATTTTCTCATTGAGTCAGCTATTTCTCTGAGATTTTCTTCAGTTTTTTAAATTCTTAGTTCCCTTTCTTCCTCTGTCTGGAGCCATTCAGCCTGTCTATCTTAGATTATGCTAATTTGCTCCTCTATGGTGTCTACACGGGCATTCAGAGAATCTGTATCCTGTTTTATCTGATCCATTGTATTTTTCACCTCTAGTATTTCTAATTGATTCTTCTTTATAATTTCAATCTCTTTTGGGAAGTAACTCCAGAACTCATTGACTTGTTTCTCTATATTTCCCTTTACCTCATTGAATATTTTGATGATAGCTATTTTGAACTCATCTTCACTTAGTTTACCTATTTCCAAGTCCTCAGGACCTACTTCTGTATTTTTATTGTTTTCCTGTTGGACTGGAGCTTTTATAAATTGCTGGATGGTAGAGGAGCAGTTTTTGCACATGATGCTATTATTTGGTTGCAGTTACAGCCTGTTGCCACTAGATGGGGGTCGAGAGCCTTGCATTCTGAGCCCTCCACCTTCAGCTGCGATGGCCGCGTGCAGTGTGGGTTGGGGAGGAGGGGCACTTTCTCTTGTGTGCTGACATGGATTGGGGTCAGCTCTTGCTCTCTGGTCTCCAAGGGCCCTGGCTTGCTGGGGTCCCCCCATGCAAAAGCTTTCCCCCATTAGAGGGTTTCCACTGCGCCGGCAGTGGGAGTCCTGGATGATCCCCACATGCGTGGCCCCTCCCCCACTCCTTCCCTCACCCACAGCAGCAAATCCCAGTCTCTAGGGGAGGGAGCAAAGTTCTTTCCTACCCAGTTCCAGCTCCTCCGAGGGTGGCTCCAGCCTCTCCACCCTCCGGCATTTGGCTGCTGTGGGTCTGTGACGTTTTCTGTTATTGGGAATTTTTTTTTTGGTTGGAAAGCAGTTGCTCTTTTTGGTTGTAATTTGGAGGGGAGAGTCCCGGGTGAGCTCATGCCACCATGTTGCTGACGTCACCCCCCGATAACATCCCAATTTTATTTATTTATTTATTTTTTAAAGATTCTATTTTTTTCTTTTTTCTCTCCCCAAAGCTCCCTGGTACATAGTTGTATATTCTTCATTGTGAGTCCTTCTAATTGTGGTATGTGGGACACTGCCTCAGTGTGGTTCGATGAGCAGTGTCATGTTCGCACCCAGGATTCGAACCAATGAAACACTGGGCTGCCTGCAGCGGAGTGCATGAACTTAACCACTTGGCCGTGGGGCCAGCCCCTAATATCCCAATTTTAAATGGGCTAAGGTAATTTGCAAACAATGAAATACAAGTTCTATGACACTCATGGGAATGGAGGAAACGTACACTTTTATATTGTGATTTGGGAGGGCATATCAATATCAAGAGCCTCACAAGCATTCCTTTTGACACAATTTCCATTTCTGAGAACTTATCATAAGGAAATAATAATATATAGAGGTTTGGTCTGAAAGATATTCATCACTCTTTGTATGAGTAAAAAGTTGTAAACAATTTAAATGTCCATTGATATCTGATTACTTAAATAAACTATGACACATCTACATTATGAAGTATTGTATAGCTGTTAAAAATAATGTAAATTTAAAAATAAATAAAGTCAGCTATTGGTAGGACTTCAGGCAACAATAAAAAATCTGAAATTAAAGAAAATATAGTGTTGTAAATGCATATGTATATTTATTAACACAGAAATATGTGATACGTCACTGAGAAATAAGGTTATTTTTAAAAAGAAGGTACATATGATACCATACCCATAAACAAAAAATGTATATCTCTAAAGAACCTGGAAGGGCATGGATCAAAAATTAAGAATCGCTATTTATAGGTGAACTTATTGTTTGTCTGTATTTTCTGATTTTCCTAATAATGAACTGTTGTGTTACTTTTGGTTTTTAGCATAAAGCTTATTTGTGGTGCTTTAGAGCTTTAAAAGCACTTTCACACATACTAATTTACCTTTATTATTAGTCTTTTATTATACAACACCCAGTAGATAGATACTGTACGTAGCATTATTTTTACAGTTTACAGGTGAATGATCTAAAGTTTAAAGAGGTTTAGTGACTTGCCAAGTGTCCAGTGAATATTAGATGTCAAAGTCAAGCATTGTTTCCAGGTCAAACTCCAAATCAAAAACCATCCTCCTAGTCTGAAACACCAATGTTTCTCACAGATACTATTGCAAATGTCACTTGTATCTATACAATAAGCATTTGTAACTAAGAAAACAAAACAAAACCACTTTATTTTGTTTGGAGGGGGTAAGAAAAAGGAAATGCTTGCCTTGCTCAATCTATTCAAATTTTGCCCCAGCCCTCGGCCTCACTGCAGAAAATATATAGCTAATATGCAGACATAAAATTTAATGAAGTGACAGAGTGAACTCTTCATTGATGGCCCATGGTGAAAAAAGTCACAGAAAATGGAAATTAATGGGTAATTTGAAGAACTATTTGTATTCACTGGTCACTCTTTTATTTTCCATATTGTCTTTGTCCAGACAACAAAAAAATTGCAAAAGTTATCAGTTAATATCCTCTTCAGCACTACTCACTCTCCAACACTGACACAAGCTGGTGAATGGTTAAATAACTGTCCAAGAGACGAGCAGAAGAAAAATCTCATGAATATTTCCGCAGTTCAGACACATGCCATTTTAGGAATCTATTGTTTCCTTGCTGTGAGTCTGTGGTAAAAATGCCTGAAGATCAGTGCAGCAGGAAGTACTCTCAGTAAGATTACTCAGAAACAAGTCAAAATTAATAAAATTCCAATAATCATGAAGAGGGCTTTATTCAGCAGAACACATTTGCTTTTTCTATCAGTCTCATTTGCTCATAGACAAAATCAACAAAACCAAGAATCCGTATATATCCAGGAAAAACAGGAAAGGAATACAGTTGAAGGGTAAACAGCATTCTGCAATCCTTTGTTAAGAAAGAAACTTTATAATAAAATTATTATCTACTAAGTCTATTTTCACATTTTCAAACTAGAAGAACATTTATTTGTGAGTATGTGGAAATACCTTTTTTACACGTGGTACTTATCTGCAAATTCAATTAGTTATTATTGTGTACCCCCCCCCAAACATTTGGATACCTTTCCACAATTTTCCTTTTTCTTTCTTGCCTCAACACAAGCCCTATCTTTGCAAAGATAAGAGATCCACCAACTGCTCCCTCCCTCCAAATTTCAAACTGACTTACCCACAAGAATCAGATAAGTCAGTGTCCTCAGTACCATTATCGAGCCTGGAGAGTTGTTCCTTTATTCTTTAACCACCAACAAATGCAAGAATATATCATTAGAAATGTGCTACATGGAACAGTGATATGAAAAATTTATTTCAACAAAAAGAATCCTTTGAATCTAAAAGACAGAGGAAACATGATTTGGCTCACTGGAAGACCTAATTTTTTAGAAATAATTTTAGAATTATTCTCCAGAAAACACTGTATTTCCATAGACACTTCCAAGACTGAATTTTGCAAATAGCTGTTTCTCTCTCTCTCTCTTTCTATCTCTGTTTGTCTTTCTCACTCTCTTTTTCTCTCTCTCTCAAGATTGATATATATAGCACTGACTCAAACAAATGACATCGGTATTGCTGGATGGAACCTTCATTGACAGGTAAGACATATCAAAGCCATCACAGACTTCTGATATCAATTTATTCAGGCCAGTGTGAAAGATTGAAAATGTACATTGTCAGAACCAAGTAACTTTGTATACTTACTGTTTTGGTTGAAATCAGGTACAATTGCTCTACAACTTATAAACTGATAGAACTCTAAAAAACTATAAGTTAATTAATTATTTGGAACCTGGGTCCCTCTACCACCTTCTACTTGTCACATATCATGGATATCTTTTCTCCTCCTTGGACAGGATTCAAATAACTTCCTGAGATAAGGACTCCATTCAATAAATAATCAGATTTCACAAGTGTCAATATCCCCCCATCTCTTTCTATATATGTATTTACATCTCACCTTTCAGGCATGGGTCTAACATGGGTTATAGTTTTCGACTCATTTGAGTCACAGCTAAAGGATTAGAAATGCACAAAGTAAGACGTTACATGTTTCTCTAGACTTATTTTTAAATGAGAATTAGCTACAATTTTTCAATAACTTGTAATCTACTTGTCCTAAAAAATAATACTTTAATCAGTTACTTGAAACTGATATTTAATTTTTCCCTAGAAATGAGACTTCATACGCTTGTAATGAAGATCTTAGTCCTAGGAAAAATAACTTAGTGAATCAAGTTCACGTACATTTCTTTACTCCTGAACCCCTTCAGAAGTACTTCTCCTTGCTTCAAATAGGTTTTCCTGCTCTCTGGGACCACTTTAGCAGAGTCTTATAGATGGGCAATCTGACAGCATTCTAAGGGTTTTTGCTGCTAATAAGGGTGACAAAAGGGGTAAGAAGCAACCCTCTTACGACCTATTTCTCTTTTATCCAACTAGTGTCAAGGACACTCTGTAACGTCATGCATGCTGCTGAAAACAAACCCCCCAAATCTCAATACATCTCCCTCTCTGTATTTATATATATATATATATATATATATATATATATATATATATTTCTGTTTATATATATCTATCTTTCTATCTCACATTTCATCAGAGGTTTCATCAGCGGTTTCTGTTGTTACTCAGGACAGTGCGAAAATATTAAAAACACACATAGTAAGGCACCACGTGACTTCCAGACTTACTTTTTTGGTTCAAATTAGTTACAATTACTCTTGACCTCATTAACTGGTTTACTCAGAAAATTCACATGTAATCAGTTATTTGGAATCCAATATCTCCTTTTCCCTAGATATAATGCTATATATGTTTGTAACAAATATTTTAGACCTACCAAAAATGTTAATGACTCGAGATTTAAGTACAGTTCTTTACTACTGAACTTGACGCATGGTGTAACAGCCTTTTGTGGTGGAATTTATTTCAAAATCGACTTCAATTTGCAGGTGTGCATCCCTCTTCCCCTACCTAATTTCCTGCTTCTCAAGTCCCTCCTTCACCCCTGACTGTCCTCGATCATGGCTGTCTTTCCTGGCCCTCAGATAGGGTCAAGTCACTGCAGGCCAGAGTCAGGGACTCCCTCTATACTAGGGTGGGTTTGGGTCTGGGACACCAGCCTCACACGGCAGCAGAACTCTGGAGGATGGGGGACAGATCCCAGTCTATTAGCTCCAATCTTCTCTGCTAAGGCCTCCTCTGGCTCCCTGTCCACTGCTAACTCCTCCTTGCTCCAAATAAGTTTCTCTCCTTCCTTGCCATCTCTAGTAGAATTTCATACACAGTAATCAAGGGTGACAAATTCTAGGATTAAAAAGACTTCCTTTATGACCTGTGCATCTTTTCTATCTCAATTTGAAGACAAAGAATATTACACGTAGAAGCTTACCATGAGAGGGCTTTAAAAATATATGAAGGGAACTCTGTATTCCCAGGTGCTCCTGAGAGTGAACATCCCAAACATCAATTTCTCTGAATGTGTGTGTGTGTGTGTGTGTGTGTGTGTACACATATACAGACACATATATACAGATTTGTTCGTCATAGCTCACTTGGCATCGTAGAAGCTTTCAGAAGATACTGTGCTCAGTTCACTTGGTGCAGGGCTAAAGGATTAAAAACACACATAGTAAGGCACCACATGACTTCTAGACTTACTTTTTTAGTTCAAATTAGCTACAATTACTCTTGATTTTATCAACCGGTTGACTCTTAGAAAATTCACATGTAAATCAGTTGTTTGGAATCCAATTTCTCCTTTTCCCTGGAAATGATACTATATATGTTTGTAATGAATATTTTAGACCTACCAAAAAAGTTAATGACTCGAGATTTCAGTACAGTTCTTTACTACTGAACTTGACCCATGGTGTAACAACCTTTTGTGTTGGAATTCTGAAATTTTTCTAAGACTTTTGGGTGGTAGTTACCAGGAGGAAGAAGCATTCCTCTTATGACCTGTTCCTTTTTTATCCAACCAAATCCAATAAGATAAAAAGTTACCTAAAGGTGCTATGGTAAGAAGATTTAGAAACAGTGTCAAAGACACTGTACTGTCAAGGATACTCCTAAGAATGAATTTGGAAATTTATCTCTCTTTCTTTCATTGTATTTATGTTTGTGTATGTGTGTTTGTATGTCTGTGTTGATATAACTATATAAATACACATGTGTATATATAAAAAGATATATATTTATTTTTATTTATTCATTTATATCTCAAATTTCATGGGTGGCCCCCTCATAGCTTTTTGATGTTAATTCATTCAGAGCAGTGCTAAAGGACTAAAAAGTTACCTATTCAGATACCACATTTTAATTTTAGACTTTGTTTTAATTCAAATAGCTGTCATTACTTTACAGCTTATGAACTGGTTGATCTTTACAAATTCACATATAGAGGAGATGGAGTTCAGCATCCCTGTTTTCTCATACTGCTGTTGCCTGGGACATGGGGGCTCCCAGCCTTATGACTTCAGAGGCACCCTTTGAACTGTCGCAGCATCTAGTCGTTGAGGGCTTTAGCCTCAGTGTCTACAGCACTCCAGAAAGCTTCAAGGAAAAGTTCCTTCTCAAGACCTGCAAGAACCCAATGGTACCCATAGGCTGCCTGGGCACAGTGGCTGCCCTCACCCATGACCTCTACTGCTTCCCTAGGGATCAGAGCCAGTGCTGCCAGCTCATGATATACAACCAGATTGCCACCCAGGGCTTCTCGCTCACAGCCACCTTGCTGGATCCAGCTTCATCAGCTATGAAGTCTCTGCCCAAGCCTGGCTTGGTCTTGAAAGCTCCGTGGAGATTATTCCCAGCCTGGGAGTAACCACTGGTCCTGCCACAGGATTTATTCCCTCATCTGCCCTGACCAGTCCCTGTGTCAATGGAGGAGCAAGTGGCCAATTGTGTAATCGACAGATTTTTTTTCAGGAATCTCAGATTCTGTTCACTTCGGGTGTCGCATACTTCTACTTGTGCTACACCCTCTTCACCCCCTACTTAATAAACTCTGATCCACTTGTAAAAAAAAATTCATGTATATATAACTAAACCTAGTATGTTAGTTTTTATTAGAAATGAGGCTTTATATAAGGTAGTAATGAAAATTTTAGCCTGTAAATAATTAATGCATCAAGATACAAGCCAAGTTCTTTACAATTACCCTAATCCTAGTGTGTAACAGCCTTTTGTGGTAGAATTTATTTCAAATTCCACTTCAGTTTGTAGGTACCCATCCCTCTTCTCACGTTTAATTCCCAATTCTTAAGCCCCTCCATCACTTTCTTGCTTTCACCATCATAGATATCTTTTCTGACCCTCAGGGTCAAGCAACTGCAGGCTAAGGTAGGGGCGGGGGGCTCCTTCCAATATGACAGTGAGTATGGGCACTAGCCTCACACCGTGGCAAAACTCTGGAGGGTCATTGACACATCCAGGCTCTATTAGCTCCATTCTTTTCTGCTGAGGGCTCCACTGTTCTCTGTCCACTGCTACCTTGTCTCCTTGCTCCAAATGAGATTCTGTGCTCTCTTGGTCCACTCTAGTAGAGTCTCACATGTGGGCAATCTGATAGTTTCTTAAGAGTTTTGGCTGCTACTAATTAAGGGTGACAAAACACACTTAGGAGAAGAAGCATCCCTTTTATAACTTGTTCCTTTTTTATCCAAATGGGTCCAAAAAGGTAAAGAGTTACCTACAGATGCTACCGTGAGATGACTCCAAAAGAGTGTCAAAGACACTCTGTATTGTTATCCACTAACACCCTGCTATCATTCTCCTTGTTTCCAAATAGAAATCTCTCTTCACTTTGTGTGTGTATCTTTACAGATATATCTATAATCTCACCTTTTGCTGGAGACTTCCTCAGTGGTTACTGATGTCAGTTTATTCCAATCAGAACTAAAGGATTAAAATGTACATGATCAAACACCATGTGACTTCATAGACTCACTTTTCTCATTCAAATTAGCTACAATTTCTCTATAACTTACAAAATGGTTGAACCCCGTAAGTTCACATGTAATTTGGTTATTTGGAAAATATTTCATCTTTCCCTAGAATTGAGGCTTCATATGATGGTAATAAAATTCTTAGGCCTGTAAAAGAATCCTTAATGGATCAAGATTTAAAAACATTTCTTTACTACTAAACTTAACCCCAATGTGTAATTGCCTTTTGTGATTACATTTACTTCAAATTCAGCTATAGTTTGTAGGTAGGAATCCCTCTTATCCCATCTAATTTTCTGATTTCAAGTCCCTCCACCATCTCCTTACTCTTCATGTTTCATGGATGTCTTTCCTTCTCCTCAGATAGGGTTAAGTAACTGTCGGCCTGAGGCAGGGGCTACCTCCAGTATGATGGTTGGTTTGGGTTTGGGATACCAGCCTCCCATTGTGGCAGAGCTCTGGAGGGTAAGGGACAGATCTCAAGTCTATTATCTCTTTTAGTTTCTGCTGAGGGCTCCTCTGCTCCCTGTCCACCGCTACTATCTTTGTGCTTCCAAATAGTGTTTTCTCCCTTGACCCACACTAGCAGAAAGATATACACAGGTACTCTAATAGTTCCCTAAGGATTTTCACTAGTAATCCCTAAAGTTCACGAACACACAAATAGTAAGTGTTCTCTCTCTTTTGACCTGGTCCTTCTTGATCCAAAAAAGAAAAAAGTTATATATAGAAGCTGACAGGCTATCACGGACATTCTGTATTGTCACCAATGCTCCCAAATGGTTTTCCCACTCAGATGACAGAAAATCAACTCACCTATTGTTGATGTTCTGGCGAGAGGACTCTGAAAAGGCTACTAAAGCATTCTTATTTCTGTCAAAGAACAAAAAGAATATGCAAAAAATAAAGCCAGACAATGAGGAAGGAAATAATACCAGGAAATGATTCCTTTTTTCAAGAGGAAATCATTCCTCTTTCCTGACAGGAATTTCAGGCACAAAAAGTCACACATGACAAATTTGAAGGAATGTGACAGGAACTGAAGGGGTTACCACAGTGGCACCTGTAAGCAAGCCTCTTGGGGGGGGGGGTGTGTGCGGGTGTGCATGTGTGTGTGTGCCTATGTGTATTTATTGGAAACAGAAGGAAGCAAGCAAGGGAGAAGCAGCAATCATGATTAAATGTTCTTCCTTCCTTCCTTCCCATTTTCTCTACCATTCTGGTCATCATTGAATAAATTTGGGAAGAGGGAGACACAGAGAGAAAGAGAGAGACGCAAGAGTGTAGGGATGAGGTGGTGGATCCAGGTAAGTTGATGAGATGATACAAAGACAATGGAAAGAAAATGCCAGAACAATGAGAATTTCAATGGCAAGGGCTAATCCCTGGTTGCCATTTGGTAGGGCAGAAACAAGTAGCTAGATTAGGATCTGCCTAAATTACGTTTTCAAGATTTTATGAATTGGAAGTAGAGCACATGATCTGAATGATTTTTCGTCTTGCACATTTTTTTAAGTAGACTTTTTTAAAAAATAAGTTTAGGTTTACAGAAAAATTAAGCAGAAAGTACAGAGAGTTTCCATATACCCCCCTTCTCCCTCACAGCTTCTCCTATCACTAATATCTTGCATTCATCTGGTATATTTGTTATAACTGATGAATCAGTATTTACACATTATTGTTAACTAACATCCATAGTTGACATTGGTGTTCATTCTTCGTGTTGAACAAGTCTATTGGTTTTTCCAAATGCATAATGTCATGTATCCATCATAACAGCATCATACTGAATAACTGTACTGCCCTAAAAATCCCCTGTACTCTACATATTCATCCCTTTGCCCCCCACTCCAATTCCTAGAAACCACTGATCTTTTCACTGTCTCTACAGTTTTACCTTTTCCACAGTGTCATATAGTTGGAATCATAAAGTATATCGCCTTAGCAGACTGCCTCCTTTCACTTAATTCTTATGCAAGGATTTAAGGTTCCTCTATTTCCTTTTGTGGCTTGATAGATTCTTTTACTTTTTTTAAATTGCTTGCTGAATAATTTTCCATTGTATATAGGCATTACAGGTTATCTATTCTTCTGTGATGTCTTGGTTGCTTCCGATTTTTGGCAATTATGAATAAAGCTGCTATCAAATTTGGGTGGAGGTTTTTGTGTAGGTATAACTTTTCAAGTCATTTCAGGGTTGAAACTCATTAGGAGCACAATTGCTGAATCATCTGATAAGACTATGTTTTGCTTTGTAAGAAATTGCCAAAATGTCTTCCAAAGTGGCTATACTATTTTGCATTTTCACCAACAGTGAATGAGAATTCCTGTTGCTCCTTATCCTTGACAGCATTTGGTGTTTTCAATATTCAGATCTTGACCATTCTAATAGGTGGATAGTAGTATCTTCTTGTTGTCTTAATTTGCAATTCCTGAGTGACATATGATGTTGAGCGTCTTCTCATAAGCTTATTTGTCATTTGTATATCTTCTCTGGTGAGGTATCTGTTCAGATCTTTTGTCTATTTTTCGAGTACTTTTGTTTTCTGATTGTTGATTTTTAAGAGTTCTTTGTATACCTTCAATAAAAGCCCTTTACCAGATACGTCTTTTGCAAATAATTTATTCTAGTCTGGCTGACTTGTCTTCTCATTCTCTTGATAGTGTCTTTCACAGAGCAGAAGTTTTAAATTTTAATGAAATCCAAGTTGTCTGTATTTTCTTTCATGATTTTATTTTTGGTGTTATATATAAAATCATTGCTGTATCGAAGGCCATCTGGTTTCTTCCTGTGTTATCTTCTAGGAGTTTTATGGTTTTGCATTTTATATTTACGTCCGTGATCCATTTTGAGTTAATTTTTGTTAAGTGTGTAAGGTCTGTGCCTAGATTTTTTTTTTCTTGCACATAGATGTCCAGTTCTTCCAGCAACATTTGTTGAAAAGACCATCCTTTCTCCACTGGATTGAGTGCCTTTGCTCCTTTATCAAAGACAAGATGTCTATATTTGTGTGGGCCTATTTCTGGGCTCTCTATTCTGTTCCTTTGATCTACTTGTATATCCTCTCACCCATACCACTCTACCTTGATTACTGTAGCTTTATAGAAAGACTTAAGTCAGGTATTGTCAGTCCTCTGACTTTGCTATTCTTCTTCAATATTGTGTTGGCTATTCTGGGTCTTTTGCCTTTTCACATAAACTTTAGAATTAGTTTGTCAATATTGAAAAAAACGACTTTTCAGGATTTTGATTCAGATTGCACTCAACTATAAGTTGAAGGAATTGACATCGTAACAATATTGAGTCTTCCTATCCATGAACATGGAACATCTTCCCATTTATTTAGATCTTCTTTGATTTCATTAATCAGTTATGTAGTTTTCCTCATATAGATTTTATACATTATTTTGTTAGATTTGTACCTAAGTATTTCAATTTTTTGGTGCTAATGTAAATGGTGGTGTGCTTGTTTCAAATTCCAATTATTCATTGCTGGTATAAAGGAAAGCAATCAACTTTTGTATATTAACCTTGTTCTTGAAACTCTGCTATAATTTATTATTCCAGAAGGTTCTTTGTAAATTATTTTCAATTTTCTACAGAGATAATCATGTCACATGTGAATAAAGACAGTTTTATTTCTTCTGTTCCAATCTGCATATTTTTGTTTCCTTCTTACTGCATTAGTTAGGACTTACAGTATGATGTTGAAAAGGAGTGGTGAAGGGGGATATCCTTGCCTTGTACCTGATCTTATCAAGTTTCTCACCATCAAGTATGATGGTACTTGTGGATTTTTTTTTAACTTTCTAATCCCTTTTTAAATTTTTTTATTTTTATTTTATTGAGGTCATAATAGTTTATAACATTGTGAAATTTCAGTTTTACATTTTTCTTTGTCAGTCACCATATATTTGTGACCCTTTGCCCTTTATGTCCATCCCCAAGTTCCTTCCCCTCTGGTAACCACTAATCTGTTTTCTTTGTCCATGTGTTTGTTTATCTTCCACATATGAGTGAAATCATACACTGTTCGTCTTTATCTGTCTGCCTTATTTTGCTTAACATAATACCCTCAAGGTCTATCCGCATTGTTGCAAATGGGATGATTTTGTCTTTTTTTATGGTCGAATAGTATTCCATTGTATATATATACACACACACACACACACATATATATATACAATGTATATATATATACATATATATATATAATGTATATATACCACATCTTCTTTATCATCAGTCGACAGGCACTTGGGTTGCTTCCACATTTGGCTATTTTGAATAATGCTGCAATGAACATAGGGGTGCATAAGTCTCTTTGAATTGTTAATTTCAAGTTCTTTGGATAAATACCCAGTAGCAGGATAGCTGGGTCATATGGTATATATATTTTTAATTTTTTGAGAAATCTCCATACTGTTTTCCATAGTGGCTAGACCAGTTTGCATTCCTACCAGCAGTGTATGGGGGTTCCCTTTTCTGCACATTGTCTTCCATTTGTTATTTTTTGTCTTGTTAATTATAGCCATTCTTACAGGTGTAAGGTAATATCTCATTGTAGTTTTGATTTGTATTTCTCTAATGATTAGTGATGTTGAATATCTCTTTATGTGCCTGCTGGCCATCTGTATATCTTCTTTGGAAAAATGTCTGTTTATATCCTCTGCCCATTTTTTGATCAGGTTGTTTGTTTTTTTGTTGTTGACTTGTAGGCATTATTTATATATTTTGGAGTTAAACCCTTGTCGCATATATGATTTGTAAATATCTTCTCTCAGTTGGTGGGTTGCCCTTTCATTTTGTTCCTGGTTTCCTTTGCCTTGCAGAAGCTCTTTAGTCTGATGAAGTCCCATTTGGTTATTTTTTCTTTTGTTTCCCTTGCCCAAGTAGACTGGTATTCAAAAAGATCCTTCTAAGACTGATGTCAAAGAGTGCACTGCCTATGTTTTCTTCTAGGAGTTTTATGGTTTCACATCTTACCTTCAAGTCATTAATCCATTTTGAGTTAATTTGTGTATGCTGTAAGATAAGGGTCTACTTTCATTCTTTTCATGTGGCTGTCCAGTTTCCCCAACACCATTTATTGAAGAGACTTTCCTTTTTCCATTGTATGTTCTTAGCTCCTCTGTCAAAGATTAGCTGTCCATAGATGTGCGGTTTTATTTCTGGGCTTTCAATTCTGCTCCACTGATCTGTGTGTCTGTTTTTGTACCAGTACCATGCTGTTTTGATTACTATAGCTTTGTAGTATGCTTTGAAGTCAGGGATTGTGATGCCTACAGCTTTGTTCTTTTTTCTCAGGGTTGCTTTAGCTATTCAGGGTCTTTTCTTGCTCATTATGAATTTTGGGATTCTTTGTTCTCTTTTCATGAAGAACATCATTGGGATTCTGATTTGGATTGCACTGAATCTGTAGATTGTGTTAGGTACTGTGGACATTTTAACTATGTTTATTTTTCTAATCCATATGCATGGAATCTCTTTCCACTTCTTTATGACATCATCAATTTCTTCCAATAATGTCTTACAGTTTTCCTTGGTTAAATTTATTCCTACATAATTTATTCTTTTTATTGTGGTTACAAATGGGATTGTATTCTGGAGTTCTCCTTCTGTTAGTTCATCATTAGAGTATAGAAGTGCAACTGATTTTTGTAAGTTGATTTTGTACCCTGCAACTTTGCTGTAGTTGATTATTTCTAACAGTTTTCTGATGGATTCTTTAGAGTTTTTGATATATAAAATCATATTATCTGCAAACAGCAAGTGTTTCACTTCCTCATTGGCAATTTGGATACATTTTATTTCTTTTTCTTGCTTAATTGCCCTGGCCAAAAACTCCAGTACTATGCTGAATAAGAGTGGTGAGAGTGGGCACCCTTGTCTTGTTCCTGTTCTCAGAGAGAGGGCTTTCAGTTTTTCCCCATTGAGTATAATGTTGGCTGTGGGTTTGTCATATATGGCCTTTATCATGTTGAAGCACTTTCCTTCTATACCCATTTTATTGAGAGTTTTTATCATAATTGGATGTTGGATATTGTCAAATGCTTTCTCTGTCTATTGAGATGATCATGTGATTTTTATTCCTCATTTTGTTAATGTGGTGCATCACATTGCTTGATTTGCAGATGTTGAACCCTCCCTGTGTCCCTGCTATAAATCCCACTTGATCATGGTGTATGATCCTTTTAATGTATTGCTGTATTTGGGCTGCCAATATTTTGTTGAGGATTTTTGCATCTATGGCCATCAGCGATATTGCCCTGTAATTTTCCTTCTTTGTGTTGTTCTTTTCTGGGTTTGAGATCAGGGTGATGTTGGCCTTACAAAATGTGTTAGGAAGTGTTCTATCTTCTTCAATTTTTTGGAATAGTTTGAGAGGGGTAGGTATTAAATCTTCTTTGAATGTTTGGTAGAATTCTCCAGAGAAGCCACCTGGTCCTAGACTTTTATTTTGGGGGAGGTTTTTGATTACTGTTTCAATCTCTTTACTTGTGATTGGTCTATTCAGATCATCTATTTCTTCTTGATTCAGTTTTGAGAGGTTGTATATGCCTAAGAATTTGTCCATTTCTTCTAGATTGTCCAATTTGTTGGCATATACTTTTTCATAGTATTTTCTTATAACCCTTTGCATTTCTGCGGTATCTGTTGTTAATTTCTCCTGTTTAATTTCTAATTTTATTCGAGTCTTCTTTTTTTCTTAGTGAGTCTGGCTAAGGGTTTGTCAATTTTGTTTATCTTTTTAAAGAAACCAGCTCTTAGTTTCATTGACCCTTTCTACAGTATTTTTTTTTGTTTATTTCAATTTCATTTATTTCCACTCTTTTTATTATTTCCCTCATTCTGCTGACTTTGGGCTTTGTTTGTTCTTCTTTTTCTAATTCTGTTAGGTGTAGTTTAAGATTGCTTATTTGAGATTTTTCTTGTTTGTTAAGGTGGGCCTGTATTGCTATGAATTTCCCTCTGAGGACTGCTTTTGCTGTATCCCACATGAGTTGGTATTGGTGTATTTTCATTTTCATTTGTTGCTAGATGTTTTTGATTTCTCCTTTAATTTCTTCAATGATCCATTGGTTGTTCAGTAGTATGTTGTTTAGTCTCCAGTTATTTGTCACTTTCCCAGTTTTCTTGTAGTTGAATTCCAGTTTCATAGCACTATGGTCAAAAAAGATGCTTGACATGATTTCGGTCTTCTTAAATTTATTGAGGCTTGCCTTGTTTTCAAACATATGGTCTATTTTTGAGAATGTTCCATGTGCACTGGAGAAGAATGTGTATTTTGTTGGTTTTGGATGGAGTGTTCCGTATATACCTATTAAGTCCATCTGGTCTTGTTTTTCATTTAATTCCACTACTTCCTTGTTGACTTTCTCTCTGGATGATCTATCCACTGATGTAAGTGGAGTGTTAAGGTCCCCTACTATTATTGTGTTGCTGTTGATATCTCCTTTTAGGTTTGTTAATAGTTGCTTTATGCACTTTGGTGTTCCCATGTTAGGTGCATATATATTTACAAGAGTTATATCTTCTTGGTGGAGTGTCCCTTTTATCATTATATACTGCCCCTCTTTGTCTCTCATTGCCTTTTTTTATCTTAAAGTCTACTTTGTCTGATACAAGTATGGCAACATCTGCTTTCTTTTGTTTGCCATTAGCTTGGAGTATCATCCTCCATCCCTTCACTCTGAGCCTGTGTTTATCTTTAGAAGTGAGATGTATTTCCTGGAGGCAGCATATTGTTGGGTCTTGGTTTTCAATCCATCCAGCCACTCTGTGTCTTTTGAGTGGACAATTCAATCCATTTACACTTAGAGCAATTATTGATATATGAGGTCTTAATGCTGCCATTTTATCACTTGTTTTCCAGTTGTTCTTTATTTTCCTTGTTTCTTCTCCCATTTATTCAGACCTGCAATTCAGTTTGGTGGTTCTCTAGGATCGTTTTCTCACTGTTTATCATTTCTGTCTCTGTTCTGATTTTTTGTTTAGTGGTTACTGTGAAGTTAGTATAAAAGATCTTGTAGTGAGACAGTCTATTTTCTGATAGCTCTTATTTCTTTAGTCTAAGCAAGCTCTATCCCTTTATTCTTCCCCATCTAAGTTATTGTTGTCACACTTTATTCCGTATTGTGTTGTGAGTTTGTGGGTAAAACAAAGTGATTATAGTTATTTTTGATGTTTTCCTTCCCTTTATCTTGAACATTATAATTATTTACGAACCTGTTCTGATACCTGCAATTTTCTGATTTTACCTGCCTATTTATCTCCTTGCTCAAGCCTTTGTAAACTTTTCTCTTTTTTTGAGGTATGAGGGCCTTCCTGATCATTTCTTGTAGGGAGGGGGTCTTGTGGCAATGAACTCTCTTAGCTTTTGTTTCTGGGAAAGTTTTGATTTCTCCATCATATCTGAAGGATATTTTCACTGGGTACAGTATTCTTGGCTGAAAGTTTTTGTCTTTCAGAATTTTGAATGTATCATTCCACTCTCTCCCAGCCTGTAAGGTTTCTGCTGAAAGCTTGACAGGGGTTCCCTTGTAGGTTATTATCTTCCGCCTTGCTGCCCTTAATATATTTTTTGTCATTGTTTTTTGCCAGTTCTACTGATATATGCCTTGAAGAAGGTCTTTTTACACTGATGTAATTAGGAGTCCGATTGGCTCCTTTTACTTGTAATTCCAGCTCCTTCCCCAGGTTTGGGAAGTTCTTAGCTATTATTCCTTTGAACAAGCTCTCTGCTCCTTTCTCCTTCTCTTCTCCCTCTGGAATACCTATAATCCTTATGTTGCATTTCCTAATTGAGTCAGATATTTCTTGGAGAACTTTTTCATTTCTTTTCAGTCTTAGTTCTCTCTCCTCCATCTGAAGCATTTCTATATTTCTGTCCTTTAAATTACTAATTCTGTCCTCCATAATGTCAGCTCTGTTATTTAAGGACTCCAGATTTTTCTTTCATTCTTTGTGTTTTACATCTTCAACATTTCTGATTTTTTTTTTATACTTTCAATCTGATTTGTGAAGAAATCCCTCTGTTCATTAATTTTATTCCTGATTTCGTTGAGCTATCTTTCTGAGTTTTCCTGTAATTTGTTGAGCTTTTTTATGATAGCCATTTTTACTTCTCTGTCATTTAGCTTGTACATTTCTGTGCCTTCAGGATTGATTTCTGGGTGCTTGTCATTTCCCTTCTGGTCTAGAGTGTTAATATACCTCTTCATCCTATTTGGTGAGGTAGGTTTGTGCTTTTGCATAGTGTAGATTCCACCTGCTGCCACTAGGGGTGGGCAGGAGCTGAGTATTCTGAGCCCATCTCAATCCCTGGCAGCTGTGCCTGTCCTTTAGATGCTGTGCTGACAGGGCCTGTCTGCATTTGCTCACTGGCCACCTCTGCTTTATACATGTATACACAGGAACTCTTGTGGGAGTCCCTTTCTCTGGCCCACTGTCTGAGCTGGAGTGACAGATAGGGGAAGGGTCACTTTCTTTTGTGTGTGCAATCCTGGGGTGCTCTCCTTCTGCACTCGCTGTCTCCCTTCCTGGGCTGCTCAGCTTAGTGAAGATGTCCTTGTTATTGCTTAGCCTCCTAGGTGTGGAGCTTTCCCATGGGCTGGGAGGACACTCCAAGGGCAAAGGCATTCCCATGGAGTTCTGCCCCCTCCCCCCTCTCTTTTCAGAGCTGCACGCAGTCCCACACCCTAGATCACTTCTGTTTGGGGAGAGAGAGGCGATCCCCTTACCTCCTTCTGTTACCCCCCAGGGGGTCCAACACCTCCAATTTCAGACGTATGGCTACATAGATCTCTCAGACATCTATTGTGTTGTATGAATTGAATGTCTTCTGTTGGTTTATGAGTGTCCTTTTCATAGTATCTTGGGGGGGAGAGTCTAAGGGAAGAGCTCACTCCACCGTGATATGCTGTCAATCCTCCTAGCTGTAGGCCTTTTGTAGATGTTTTTTTGTCAAGTTAAGGAAGTTCCTCCCTATTCCTAGTTTGCTGGGAGCTTTTTTTTTTTTAAATATTTTATTTTTTTCCTTTTTCTCCCCAAAGCCCCTCGGTACATAGTTGTATATTCTTCATTGTGGGTCCTTCTAGTTGTGGCATGTGGGACGCTGCCTCAGCGTGGTCTGATGAGCAGTGACATGTCCGCGCCCAGGATTCGAACCAACGAAACACTGGGCTGCCTGCAGCGGAGCACGCGAACTTAACCACTCGGCCACGGGGCCCGCCCCTGCTGGGAGATTTTATCACGAATGAGTGTTGGAGTTTGTCATATGCTTTTTCTGCATCAATTGATATGATGTAATTTTTCTCCTTTGACCTTTTGATATGATGGATTACATTAATTTTCAAATTTTGAGCCAGCCTTGCTTACTTGGGATAAATCTCACTTGATCTCAATGCACAATTGTTTATATACATTTTAGGACTTAATTTTCTTGAGAGTTTTTACGTTTATGTTCCTGAGAGATACAGTCTGTAGTTCTCTTTTCCTGTAATTTCTTTGTCTGATTTTACTATTAGGGTAATGCTAGCCTCATAGAATGAATAAGGAAGTGTTCCCTGTTCTTTTATTTTCTGCAACAGATTTTAGAGAACTGATATCACTTCTTCCTTACGTGTTTGGTGGAATTGACAAGTGAAATCATCTAGGCCTAGTATCTGTTTTGGAAGGTTTTCAATTATTGATTTAATTTCTTTAACAGACGTGGGTCTATTCAGACTATCTATTCCTCCTTGTGAGTTTTGGTAGTGTCTTTTAAAGAATTCCTCAATTTCATATAAGCTATAAAATTTGTGGGCTTATGGAGTTGTTCACATTATTCCTGTATTATCCCTTTAATGTCCATACGCTCAATCATGATAATCCCTCTTTCATTTCTGATATTAGTAATTTGTAACTTCTCTCTTTTGTTCCTGGTTCTCTCTCCAGAGAGATATTAATTTTATTGATATTTTCAAAGAAACAGCTTTTGCTTTTGTTGATTTTCTCTATTGTTTTCTTGCTTTCAATTTCATGGATTTCTGCTCTAATTTTTATTATTTCTTTTCTTCTATTTTTTTAAAGTTTATATTGCTCTTCTTTCTCTAGCTTCCTAAATTGGAAGCCTAGATTATTGATTTTAATAATATTATTAAATGTATTCTAATGTATGCATTAGAATCTAATGTATTCATCTCTTCTAATGTATGCATTCAATGCTATAAATTTTCCTCTAAGCACTGGTTTTGCTGCATCCCACAAGTTTTGATTGGTTGTTTTTTCATTTTCATTTAGTTCAAAATATTTTAAAATTTCTCTGAGACTTCTACTTTGACTAATGTGTTATTGAGACGTGTGCTGTTTAATCTCCCAGTATTTTGTGATTTTCAAGCTATCTTTCTCTTACTGACTTCTAATTTAATTCCACTGTGGTCTGACAGCATACTTTGAATGATCCCTATTTCTTTAAATTTGTTAAGATGTGTGTTATGGACCAGAACATGATCTGTCTTGGTGAATCTTCCATGTGAGCTTGAGAAAAATGTGTATCCTGCTCTTGTTAAATGAAGTATTCCGTAAGTATCAATTAGATCCAATTGACTGAAGGTGATGTTCAGTACCACTATATCCTTACTGACTTTTTGCCTGCTGGATTTATCAAATACTGATAGAGGAGTGTTAAAATCTCCAACTATAATAGTGGCTTTGTCTATTTCTCTTTGTGGTTCTATCAGTTTTTGCCTCACATATTTTGATGTTCTGTTGTTAGGTGCATACACATTAGAACTGCTACGTCTTCCTAGAGAATTAACTCTGTTATCATCATTTAATGTCCCTCTTAATCCCCAATAATTTTGCTTGCTCTGAAGTCTGTTATGTCTGAAGTTAAAATAGCTATTCCCACTGTCTTTTAATTATGTTATCGTGGCATATTTTTCTCCATTCTTTTACTTCTAATCTACCTTGGTCTTTATATTTAAAGTTGGCTTCTTATAGATAACATATAGTTGGGTCTTGTTTTGTTATCCAAGAAATTAGTCTCTGTCTTTTAATTGGTATGTTTAGCCCAGTCATACTTCAAGTTTTAGACTATTGATATAGTTGGATTAGTAGAATTATTTTTGCTTTTCTCAAGTTCATTTTTAAAAAGATATTTGGGGGCCAGCCAGATGGTGCAGTGGTTAAGTTCACACATTCCACTTCAGTAGCCCGGGGTTTGCCAGTTTGGACCCTGGGTGAGGACCTACGCACTGCTTGTCAAGCCATGCTGTGGCAGGCATCCCACATGTAAACTAGAGGAAGATGGGAACGGATGTTAGCTTAGGGCCAGTCTTCCTCAGCAAAAAAGAGGAGGATTGGTGGCAGGTGTTACCGCAGGGCTAAACTTCCTCAAAATAAAAAAAAAGATATTTGGCTATATCACTGAAAATCAAGACTCTCCTTCACCCAAACCACTGAATTAGGTAATTTAATCACTCTATAATTTAATTTCCTCATCTATGAAATGAAACACATTCAAAATGCACTTTCCATCTGTCAACTTCATAAAATCATGATGAATATTCACCATTTCACAAATATTATTTGCTTTTAGACAACCTGCCCTCTTCACTGGGGTTATGCAAAAACATCAGTATGTGACAACAATATAACCTGAGTATTCTCTCTCTCTTTTTTTTTTTTTTTTTTGCAGAGGACAATTTGCCCTGAGCTAACATCCATTGCCAATCTCCCTCTTTTTGTCTTTACTTTTTTAAAAAAAATTTTCAAGTTATTTTTAAAATTTTTTTTTCATTTTTTTAATTGCAGTATCATTGGTTTATAACAACATATAAACTTCAGGTGTACATCATAATATATTTTGAATTCTCTGTAGATGACATCATGTTCACCACCCAAAGACTAATTATAATCCATCACCACACACACATGCTTGATCACCCCTTTCGCCCTCCTCCTTCCCTTTTCCCCTCTGCTAATCACCAATCCAATCTCTGTTGCTATGTGTTTGTCGTTTTTCTCTTCTACCTATGAGTGAGATCATATGGTATTTGACTTTCTCCCTCTGATTTATTTCACTTAGCATCATACCCTCAAGGTCCATCCATGTTGTCACAAATGGCCAGATTTCATCATTTCTTATGGTTGAGTAGTATTTCATTGTGTATATATACCACGGATTCTTTATCCATTCATCCCTTGATGGGCACTTAGGTTGCTTCCAAGTCTTCGTTATTGTGAATGATGCTATGATGAACATAGGGCGCATGTATCTTTATGCATTTCTGTTTTCAAGTTCTTTGGATAAATACCCGGCAGTAGAATAGCTAGATCATCTGGTAGATCTATTCTTAATTTTCTGAGAAAACTCCATATTGTTTTCCATAATGGCTGGACCGCTATGCACTCCCACTAGCAGTGTATGGGGGTTCCCTTCTCTCCACATCCTCTCCAGCACTTATTGTTTCCTGTCTTGTTAATTATAGCTATTCTGACCGGAGTGAGGCGATATCACATTGTAGTTTTGATTTGCATTTCCCTGATAGTTAATGATGTCGAACATCTTTTCATGTGCCTGTTGGCCATCTGGATATCTTCTTTGGAGAAATCTCTGTTCAGATCTTTTGCCCATTTTTAAATTGGGTTCTTAGTTTTTGTTGTTGAGATGTATGAGTTCTTTGTACATTTTGGATATTAACCCCTTAATATCTGATATATGGTTTGCAAATATCTTCTCTCAATTGTTAGGTTGCCTTTTCATTTTGTTGATGCTTTCCTTTGCTGTGCAGAAGCTTTTTGGTTTGATGTAGTCCCATTTGTTTATTTTTTTATTGTTTCCTTTGCCCAGTCAAACATGGTATTTGAAAAAAGCTGCTAAGACTGATGTCAAAGAGCACACTCCCTGTGTTTTCTTCGAGAAGTTTAATGGTTTCAGATCTTACATTCAAGTCCTTAATCCCTTTTGAGATGATTTTTGTGCATGGTGTAAAGTAATGGTCTACTTTCATTCTTTTGCTTGTGGCTGTCCAGTTTTCCCAACACCATTTATTGAAGAGACTTTCCTTTCTCCATTGTATGTTCTTGGCTCCCTTGTCAAAAATTAGCTGTCCATAGATGTGTGGGTTTATTTCTAGGCTCTTAATTCTATTCCTTTGATCTGTGTGTCTGTTTTTGTGCCATTACCATGCTGTTGTGGTTACTATAGCTTTGTAGCATATTTTGAAATCACGGAGCGTGAGATCTCCAGCTTTGTTCTTTTTTTCTCAGGATTCCTTTGGATATTCAGAGCCTTTTCTTGTTCCATATAAATTTTAGGATTCCTTGTTCTATTTCTGTGAAAAATGTTGTTGGAACTTTGATAGAGATTGCATTGAATCTGTAGATTGCTTTAGGAACTATGGACATTTTAACTATGTTAATTCTTCCAATCCAAGAGCACAGAACCTCTTTCCATTTCTTTGTGTCTTCTTCAATTTCTTTCAACAATGTTTTCAGTTTTCTGTGTACAGATCTTTCACCTCTTTGGTTAAGTTTATTCCTAGGTATTTTATTCTTTTTGTTGCAATTGTAAATGGGATTGTATTCTTAATTTTTCTTTCTGCTACTTCACTGCTAGTGTATAGAAACACAACTGATTTTTGTGTTTTGATTTTCTATCCTGCAATTTGACTATATTCACTTACTATTTCTAAAAGTTTTTTAGTGGATTCTTTAGGGTTTTCTATATATAAAATTATGTCATCCACAAATAGGGACAGTTTCACTTCTTCCTTTCCAATTTGGATCCCTTTTATTTCTTTTTCTTGCCTGATTGCTCTGGCTAAGACTTCTAATACTATGTTAAATAAGAGTGGTGAAACTAGGCATCCTTGTCTCGTTCCTGTTCTTAGAGGGATAGCTTTCAGTTTTTCTCCATTGGGAATGACATTAGCTGTGGGTTTGTCATATACAGCCTTTATTATGTTCAGGTATTTTCCTTCTATACCCATTTTATTTAGAGTTTTTATCATAAATGCATGCTGTATCTTTTCAACTGCTTTCTCTGCAGCTATTGAGATGATCATGTGACTTTTATTCCTCTTTTTGTTAATGTGGTGTTATCACATTGATTGATTTGTGGATGTTGAACCATCCCTGCGTCCCTGGAGTGAATCTCACTTAATCATGGTGTATGATCTTTTTAATGTATTGTTGTATTCAATTTGCTAGTATTTTGTTGAGGATTTTTGCATCGATGTTCATCAACGATATTGGCATGTAATTTTCTTTTTTTGTGTTGTCCTTGTCTGGCTTTGGAATCAGGGTAATGTTGACTTTGTAGAAGGAGTTAGGAAGCTTGCCCTCCTCAAATTTTTGGAAGAGTTTGAGAAGGATAGGTATTAAGTCTTCTTTGAATGTTTGGTAGAATTCACCAGGGAAGCCATTTGATCCTGGACTTTTGTTTTTGGGGAGGTTTTCGATTACTATTTCAATCTCCTTACTGGTGACTAGTCTATTCAAATTCTCTATTTCTTCTTGATCCAGTTTTGGAAGGTTGTATGATTCTAAGAATTTATCCATTTCTTCTAGATTATTCAATTTGTTGGCATATAGCTTTTCATAGTATTCTCTTATTACTTTTGTATTTCTGTGATGTCCATTGTAATTTCTCCTTTTTCATTTCTGATTTTATTTATTTGAGCCTTCTCTCTTTTGTTCTTGGTGAGTCTAGCTAAAGGTTTCTCAATTTTGTTTATCTTTTCAAAGAACCAGCTCTTGGTTTCATTAATTTTTTCTATTGTTTTTTACTCTCTATTTTATTTATTTCTTCTCTGATTGTTCTTATTTCCTTCCTTCTGCTGATTTTGGGCTTTGTTTTGTCTTCTTCTTCCAGTTCCTTTAGGTGCACTGTTAGATTGTTTGGAATTTTTCTTGTTTGTTAAGGTAGGCCTGACTTGCCATAAACTTCCCTCTTAGAACCACTTTTGCTCTATCCCATAAATTTTGGCATGTCCTATTTTCTTTTTCATTTGTCTCCAGGTATTTTTTAAATTTCTCCTTTGATTTCTCCATTGACCCAATTGTTGTTCAGCAGCATTTTGTTTAATCTCCACATATTTGTGGCTTTTCTGATTTTCTTCCTGTAATTGATTTCTAGTTTCATTATCTTTGTGGTCAGAAAAGATGCTTGGTATTATTCTAATCTTCTTAAGTTAGTGAGACTTGTTCTTGGCCTAATATGTAATCGATCCTGGAGAATGGTCCAGGAGCATTTGAAAAGAATGTGTATTCTGTGGTTTTGGGATGGAATGTTCTATATATATCCACTAAGTCCATCTGTTCTAATGTGTTGTTTAAGGCCAATGTTTCCTTATTGATCTTCTTTTTAGATGACCTATCCATTGGTGTAAACGGAGTGTTAAAGTCTCCTACTATTATTGTGTTACTGTCTATTTCTCCTTTTTTGTCTGTTAATAATTGCTTTACATATTTAGATGCTCCTATGTTGGGTACATAGATATTTACAAGTGTTATATCCTCTTCTTAGATTGTTCCCTTTATCATTATGTAGTGCCCTTTGTCTCTTGTTACAGTTTTTGTTTTAAAGTCTATTTTGTCTGACATGAGTATTGCTACCCCAGCTTTCTTTGCATTGCCATTTGCATGGAGTATCTTTTTGCATCCTTTCACTTTCAATTTGTGGGTGTCTTTAGGTCTGAAGCTTGTCTCTTGTATGCAGTATATATATGGGTCTTGTTTTCTTTGTCCAATCAGCCAGCCTATGCCTTTTGGTTGGAGTATTTGGTCCATCGACATTTAAAGTAGCTATTGATAAATGTCCTTGTTGCCATTTTGTTACCTTTTTCTGGGTGTTTTAGTAGTTCTTCTCTGTGCCTTTCTTCTTCTCTTTTTCTCTTCCCTTGTGGTTTGATGGCTTTCTTTAGTAATATGTTTGACTCCCTTTCTCCTACTTACTCATATATTTATTACAGGTTTCTGGTTTGTGATTACCATGAAGTTCATGTATAGTAATCTACGTATACAGCAATCTATATTGAGTTGATAGTCTCTTTAATTTGACCTCTTTCTAACAGCTCTACTCTTTTACTCCCCTCCTCCCAAATTTAATTTTTTGATATCATATCTAACCTCTTATTTTGTGTGAGTGTATCCATTCCCTCTTATCATTGAAATAGACAATTTTAGTACTTTTGTCTTTTGACCTTCATATTATCTTAATAGGTGGTTGATCTGCTACCATTACTGTATTTTTGCCTTTAGTAGTGATTTTATTGTGGTTTCTTTTTTTTGGATAATTTTCTTATTCTTATATGTGATCTTCTCTTTCCCACTTAAATAAGTACCTTCAGCAGTTCTTGTAGAACTGGTTTCTTGGTGATAAACTCCTGGTTTCTTGGTGATAAACTCCTTTAATTTGTGCTTGTCTGGGAAACTATTTCTCTCTCCTTCCATTCTGAATGATAACCTTGTCAGGTAGAGTATTCTTGGCTGTAGGTTTTTTCCTTTCAGCACTTTAAATGTATTGTGCCACTCTCTTGTAGCCTTTAGGGTTTCAGTTGAGAAGTCAGCTGATAGCCTTATGGGCTTTCCTTTGTATGTCAGTCATTGCCTTTCTCTTGCAGCTTTTAGGACTCTCTCTTTATCTTTAATTTTGGACATTTTAATTATAATGTGACTTGGTGTGGGCCTCTTTGGGTTTATCTTGTTTGGTGCTCTTCGTGCTTCATGTACTTGGATGTCTGTTGACTTCCTTAGGTTAGGAAAGTTTTCAGTTATAAAATAAATTCTTCAAATATATTCTCTACCCCTTTGTCTCTCCCTTCCTCTTCTGGGACACATATAATATGAATGTTAGTGCACTTGATCTTGTCCCAGATTTCTCTTAGACTGTTCTCGTTCTTTTTCACTTTTTCTTTTATCTGTTCAGCTTGGGCGATTTCCTCTAGTTTTTTGTCCAGCTCACTGACCCCTTTTTCTGTATCATCTACTCTACTATTGAGACCCTCTAGTGAATTTTTCATTTCCAGTATTGTATTCTTCATTTCTGATTGGTTCTTTTTTATACTTTCCAATTCTTTGTTGAAGATCTCACTGTGTTCATCGAGTCTTCTCCAAAGATCAGTGAGCATCCTTATGAATTTTTGGTTGAACTCTTTGTCAAGTAGATTGCTTACTTCTGTTTCATTTCACTCTTTTTCTGGAGTTTTGTCCTGTTCCCTTGCTTGGAATGTATTCCTTTACCTCCTCATTTTGCCTCTTTGTGCTTATATCTATGCATTAGGTGAGTGAGCTATGTCTCCTGATGTTGGAGAAGTGGCCTTATGTAAAAGATACCTTCTGGGGCCTAGCAGTGTGCTTCTCTCTCATCACTAGTCCAAATGTTCCAAGAGTGACCCCTGTGTAGGCTACTTGTGTCCTGCTACAGCAGGGCTGCTCTTACTGCAGGTACCCAGAGAATCTAGGCTTCCGCCCCCCCACCCAGGCTGTCTATTTGTAAATTGGGTTTGAGGAGCCCCAGCACAGTTGGCAGCAAGGTCTAATAGCACGCTCCTGCTGCACTTTTTCTGTTAAGTGAGTAGGCGTCCAGTGTGGCTGGTTGCTAGGCTCGGGAGCTTACAATTGCTGTAGGCCTCAGGCCTACAAGGCTGTGGTCAGCTCTCTCAGGATTGCAGCTGAGTGGGGCTGGCCGCAGGCATGGGTGCTCCCAACTGTTTCAGGCTTTGGAAGGTAGGGCAAATCCTCTATAAGGCTGTTTGACAAGCACAGGTCTTCTGCCACTTATAACCCCACCACACATACAGGTCCACACACACTGTCCACACAGTCCTGGCACATGCACACCTCCTGACCCCCTGAAGCAGACCCAGTAACTCCACTGCAGAGATCACCCCTCACATTCTCCACCAACACCCCCAACACTCCACCTGCTCCTCATGCAGGCCCTGCCCCACAGAGGAGGACAGACTTGCTTGCCTGCAGAAGATCAAGGCACCCAGTCGATGCAGCCAACAGGTAGCCTGAGGGCTTGCTCTTGCATGGGACCAGTCCCTAGGGCAGGCTGCCTGCCCTGGCTGAGCTGGATTAAATCACACTCTAGTGGGTGTGGCAGACCTCTGGGCTAACAGGCCAGGGGAAGAACCCCAATGGTCTCTGTGTCAGCACACTTGTACTTGTTCACAACAATGGCTGCTGCCAATGCCTCGGTCTCTGGAGAGGCCTCATCTCTCACCAAGATGCACCCAGAACCTACCAGATGAGTCTCTTTTCATCAAAGGCATTCGGGACACCAGCTTTAGATGGTGGCAGAGCTCTGGAGGCTGAGGAAAGGAGCCGAGGTCTGTTTAGCTCCATTCTCTTCTGCTGAGAGCTCCACTGCTCCCTCTCCACTGCTACCATCTCCTTGCTCCAAATAGGATTCTCTCCTCTCCTGGCCCACTCTAGCAGAGTCTTACACACAGGCATTCTGAGAGTTTCCCAAAAGCTTTGGCTACTACTTTCTAAGGCTCACAAACAAACCGTGAGTAAGAAGTCTCCCTCTTATGACTCCTCCTTCCTTTTGCCACCTAGGCCCAACAGGAAAGAAAGTTACCTACAGAAGCTTATAGTCTCTTATGGAAACCTGTTGTTGCCATCGATGCCCCCCATAGCTTTCACCACTCAGATCACTCATGTCAACTCACCCCATCTTGTCACTGTTGCCAGACGACATTCGGGAAGAATCCATAACCCTGCCATAGAGTAAAAAACATGTACAAAAAATAGAGTCAGACATTTTGGAAGATAATCAGGTTCTTTTTCCCAACAGAATTGCAGCACACAAAAAGTGAAGTCACGAGGAAACACGACAGAAACAAAAGCATCCGTTTCAGGGTCCAGCACTGGAACCTCTGACACAGTTTCCGGGTTCTGTATGTGCGTGTGTGCGTGTCTGTGTGTCCCTGTGTGTATCCACTGGAAAGAGAATGAAGGGAACAAGGGAGACATAGCATTCATGATTAAACCTCCTTCCTTCTTCACCGCTTTGTTTCTCCTTCATGCACTCTGGAATCAATTTGGGAAACGTGAGAGGGATCTGAGTGTGTCGGGATGGGGAGGTGCATCCAAGTAAGAGCTAACAAAGAGATATAGATAGAAAGAGAATACACAAGAACAATGAACATACAGTGTCAGGGCCTAGTCCCTGGTTGTTATTTGGTAGGAAAGAAACAAGTAGGAAGGTCAAGGATGACCAAATGATGATTAAAAGATTTTCTGACCTGCGTGAAGGCCATGCGTTTACAATGATTCTTTTTCTTTTTCTTTTTCTCTACAGTCCTTTCAGAAAACGTTATCTGGTTGTATTATCCAAAATCAAGACTTTTCACCTCAAAACTGGCTTGGGTAATCTTTTCTCTATTTATCTTTTTCTTCATCTACAAAATAAGACACTTGCAAAATGCACTTTGAGTCTGTCACCTTCACAGTATCATGCTAATATTCAGCATTGCACAAATATTATTGATTTTTGGACAGCCTGCACTCTTCACCAAATTCTTTCAAATTTCATTAATTCTGTATCTGGCAACAATATACATTAGTATATATATCTTAAAGTTCAAACACACTTAAAGGTTCTCATCCAAGTAACACACCCTGACAATTTCCAGAGAAATCATGGGTTCCTATCAAGACGCCAAATGGTACAGCATGTTGCATCCTCCTCCCAAAACTTCAGAAGTCCTAAGGAACTATGCATTCCCAGAAATAACAAGAGTGACAACCCTGGGAAATGACAGAGGCCTGAAGGCTGTCTCTTAATGGGTGGGTAGCCTGGGATTAGGGGCAGTGGGTGGCAGCCTTGAGGGGCTCAGCGTGAGGGAAAATTTTAAGGACCGTTCTTGCCTCTCCCCTGAGTTGCCTGGAAACGATCACTTGCCTTTCTCAGTAGAAACAAGTAGCAACCACCCAGATGTAGCTAGGATAAAATTAGAGTAGCATTAGGTTAGCTGATGAAAGCAGGGAAGGGCTGAACAATCCTTGATCCTTCACTCCTCCACCTCCTCCGTCTCCAAAGCCCCAGGTGACAACCTCAAATGCCTCCTCAGATGCTGCTTTCCCCAGGAGCTCAAAGGTGACATATCCTGACCACAGGAGTTGAGTGGTCACAGTGGTTCACGGTTTCTGAGACTGTCTGCGCCTGAGGCCATCACCTCCCCTCATATTAAACTTCCTTAGAAAAACACACCTTAGGTCCTGGGTTTCAACAAAGGTGACTATATAATACAGCACCCAAGAGAGGACACTTCTGAGAGTGAAAAGGACACACTATTAATAATTATTCTGAGATAACAGCCACAGACTGAGATGGTCCCAAGCAAAACGTTAGCCCTTCTCTAATACAAGATGCCAGACAGAGTAGCCAACAGCCACCAGGAATGAAAGCTCACAAGTCAAAACAATTACATACCTGAGGAGTACAACGACTGAAAAAGAAATACAACAAATTGAGCAACATATACCATTTGAAGTAGAACTACTGGAACATACTGGAACATAAGCATGACAAATACACTTAAAGATACAAGGGAAGATGTTAGTAACACGAAATGACAATGAGAAACCATAAGGAAAACCTCATGAGGAAACAGGTGTAAAAGTACGATTGTTAAAGACTTAAGTCATGGGATAAATAGCAGTGTGGATACATGAGAAAAGCAAATTATTTAGACATGGAAAATGACATTGAGAAACTCTCCCAGAAAACAGAATAAAACAATAAAGTGAGAGAATATTTAAAAGAACAGCAGTGTGATATGGTGGGTAAAAAAAGACATCTAACATCTGAAATAAATGAAATCCAAGACATCTAAGATGAAAAAAAAAAGAAAACAGAGAAGAGGAAATATTCAAAAACTAATGAAGATAAATTTCACAAAGTTAAAGAAGGAAGTAAAAAATTATCTGTAAAGGATCCATGGAAATGAAGAGAAAATTCTAAAAGCTTCCAAAAAGAGCAAAGAAAATAAGAACAGACTGACACGATCTCTCTCTAGAGCAAACAGAACACATCTTGTTTGAGAGCACACAAGTGACATTTAGGAAAATAGACAACATATTTGGCCATAAACAAAGCATTAATAACGTGCACAGGAGCAATATCGTATAGATTTTCTCTGACCGTATCGCAACTGCAATAGCTCTTTAAAAGTCAACATAATATCAAAGAAGAAAAAAGTTGAAGGACTGACATGAGCCAATGTCAAAATTCACTATAAAGCTACAGCAATCAAGACAGTGTGGTACTGGTGAAAGAACAGACAAATGGACCAAAGGCGCAGAACAGAGAGCCTAGAAATAGATGCCCGTTCACATACTCTACCGTTCTTTGACAAAGGAGCACAGACCATACAATGGAGCAAAGACAGTCTTATCAACGAATGGTGCTGGAAGAACTGGACATCCACGTGCGAGACAATGAACGTGCACGTGGACCTTTACACCTTTACAAAACGGAAATCAAAAGGCATTATAGACCCACATGTAAAAAGCAAAACTCTAGAATTCCTAGAAGACAATAACACGGAAGAAAACCGAGATGACCTCTTTATAAACATGACTTTCTAGATGTGACAGCAAAATCAAGATCATGAAAGGAATAACTGATAAGCTGGACTTCATGAACATTTTAAACTGCTGCTCCACAAGACACAATGTCAAGAGGATAAAAACACAAGCCACAGACTGGGAGAAAACATTTGCAAAAGGCACAGTTGAGAAAGGAATAACAAATATACAAATACGCAAAGAAATCTTAAAACTAAACAACAAGAACACACACAACCAGATTAAAAAATGGGGCAAACAACTTAACAGACATCTCGCCAAAGAAGACATAAAAATGGCAACTAAGAGTACGAGACGATGCTCCACATCATATGGCTCCAGGGAAATGCAAATTGAACAACAATGAGATACCACTACACACCTGTTAGAATAGTCAAAATATGGAACACTAACAACAGCAAATGCTGACAAGCATGTGGAGCAATGGAGACACTCATTCAGTATTGGTGGCAAGGCAAAACGGAACAGCCACTCTGGAAGGCAGTTTAGGGGTTTCTTACAAAACTAAGCATAACCCTTAACATACGATCCAGCTTAACATACGCTCCTTGGTATTTACCCAAAGGAGTTCAAAACTTACACGCAGATGAAAACCTGCACACAAATGTTGATAGCAGCTTTATTCGTAATCGCCAAAAAGCGGAAGCAACCAAGATGTCCTGCACCAGATGAACGGATAAACAAACCGTGGTACATCTAGTCAACGGCATAGTATTCAGCGCTAAAAAGCAACGAGCTATCAAGCTGTGAAAAGAAACCTTACATGCATGTTACTTTGTGAAAGAAGCCAATCTGAAAAGGTTGCATACTGTATGAGGCCAACTATATGACATTCTGGAAGTGGCAAAATTGGGGCGACAGGAAAAGATCGGTGGTTGCCAGGAGTTGGCGGGGAGAAGGATGAATAGGCGGAGCACAAAGGATTTTTAGGGCAGTGAAAATACTCCATCGTTATGAAACTCTAATGACAGATTCGTGTCATTCTACTTTTATCCAAACCCATAGAATGTATGACACCAAGAGTGAGTCGCAATGTAAACCATAAATCAGATAATATTCTATTATGGCTTTCATTTTCCAATTCTGGTAATCGTATTATGGTTACGGAAGTGAAAATTTTCTGATTTTGATCACTGTGCTGTGGTTAGGTGTCCCTGAAGGTAGAAAAATAAAACTGAAATATTCAGGAGTAAAGGGTATGTGGTCTGCATTTTCTCTCTAATGATTCAGGAATAGAGCCTAAGTGTGTAGGAAGGTGTGTGTCACGTGTGTGTCTATCAAACATCTTCTGCCTCAACTCACATAAAAATCAGATCTAGATACAGATACATTGAGACAGAGAGCTCTTTCTATGTGTATATCTATATCTAAACGTATTTTCTTTCTCTCTCTTTCTATATATCTATCTATAGATAGATAGATAGATAGATAGATTTATGTCTGTATACCTACATATCCATATGATGGGAGTAACAAAGGAAATGTGACAAAATGTTAACAATTGGAAATGTAAGTAAAGGGTATACTGGAGCTTTTGGAACCATTTGTGAGAAATTTCTGTATGTGTTGGAATATTGTTCAGTCTTAAAAAGAAATGAAATTCTGACACATGCTGCAACATGGATTGACTTTGAGGGCATTGGGCTAAATGAAATAACTAGTCACAAGAAGACAAATTTTGTATGATTCCACTGACATGACATACCTAGAGTAGTCAAACTCACAGAGACAGAAGGTAGAATGGTGGTTGCCAAGAGCTTGGGAAAGGGGGAACGGGGAGAGTAGTTTAATGTGTACAGAGTTTCAGTTTTGCAAGACGAGAAGAGTTCTGCAGGTTGGCTGCCCAACAATATGAAGGTACCTAACGCTACAGAATGGCACACTTAAAAATGCTGAAGATGATAAATTTTAGCTTACATGTATTTACCACAATTTAGAAATCTGCATAAGTTTCGAATTCTTACAATGGAAAAAGTGTTTCAAAAATAGCTCTCCTGGTGCTTGTTCTGGTGAAAATGAGATTGGGGAAAAAAGGAGATGGTACAAAAAAGCTTACGTTGAAAAACCAAAAATTTTCTGTCTCAACTCATCCTACATCCAACCTATTCTACCAAGGAAACTTGAAAGTGCATTTAGAACAATGCCCCTTATTGAGTCTATTTCTCGATTTGCTCTGTCAACCTCCTGACTAGAGACTCAAAGGGCTATCTTCACTGTGTCTCTCCACACTCTGTCTGGAGTCGGCTCCCTGTTTTGTGGTCAGCTCTCACTCTTCTCGGCATTCACGTGGGAGAGGGAACATCGAGCTGCACAGACCCTACAGCCCTTAAAAGCCCATATAGCGGCAGAGACAACATACCCTCTCCACATCCCAGACATCACCCCAAAAGATGTCCACGTACCTGGGAATGCACAGTCTAGGAGTGCATCTCTAGAAAAGCCTACCTCTCTAGAAAGCTACAGTTGGTACGTCTACGGTTCACGATTGGAGTTTGTATTGTTTGTAGAGCCTCAAGCATGACCCCTCATTGCCTTGCCAGTGCTATTAGGATTGAGCCAAAACCATTCAGCAGAGCCTACAATGCCCTTCAAAATCTGGCCCTGCCAGCCCTCATCCTTGTGGCGCACCTCTCTCTCCCTCAATCCTGTTCTCCAGTCCTGACCTCGGTTTGTTTCCTCCCAAGAGCCATATGCCTTCCAACACTGCTCAATGACGTCAGAAAAAGAAGTGAGAGGTATAAGGACTGGACAGGAAAAATGAAAATTATCGCTCTTTTCAGATGACATGACTAAGTACACGGAAAATTTTTGTTCCATCTAATAAACACTTACATGGTATTTATTATGTGCCAGACATCGTCCTAAGTGTTTAACACTTATTTGGTCCTCATAACAAATCATCACGGAGCCTGGAGAGTTGTTCTATGTTAACGTAAACACCAAGAAATGCAACAACATGTCATTTGAGATTTCCCTACATGGGACAGTGATGTGACCAACTTATTTGAACAAGAATTCTATGAATCTAAGAATATGATGAACATGACTTAGCTCAGTGGATCCGAAATTTTAGAAAAGATCTTAGAATCATTGTCCAGAATATTCCACATTCCCATGGATAATGCTTCGTCTGCATTTCACTCTCTCTCTCTCTCTCTCTCTCTCTCTCTGAGTATATACGTCACCTTTTGTTGGTGGTTCCATCACAGATTACTTCTGTCAGTTCATCGGGGTCATTTCTAAAGAATCAAAAGCATATATGATCAGACTCCAAGTGACTTCATAGAGTTACACTCTTGTTTGCAATTAGTTACAAGTAGTCTTCAAGTGGTAAACTGGTTGAACCCTAAAAAATTATTTGGATATTAGTTATTTGGAAACTAGTATTTTAATCTTCCCTAGAAATAGGGCTTTCTATAGTTGTAACGAAGATCTTCGGCCGGTCAAAAAGCCTAATGAATGAAGATATTGAAATACAATTCTTCACTACTGAACCTTACTCTCACGTGTAATTGCATCGAGGTTGAATTTAGTTCAAAATTCAACTCCAGGTTGTAGGTACACATTTCCCCAGCTCCTCCTAATTTCCTGATCCTCAACACCCTCCACCACATCCTGACCCTTCATGTATCATGTATGTCTTTTCTGTTCCTCATACAGGGTTCAGGTGACTGCAGGTCTGAGGCACGGGCTCCCTCCAATATGACGGTGGCTTGGCATTCGGGACACCAGCTTTAGATGGTGGCAGAGCTCTGGAGGCTGAGGAAAGGAGCCGAGGTCTGTTTAGCTCCATTCTCTTCTGCTGAGAGCTCCACTGCTCCCTCTCCACTGCTACCATCTCCTTGCTCCAAATAGGATTCTCTCCTCTCCTGGCCCACTCTAGCAGAGTCTTACACACAGGCATTCTGAGAGTTTCCCAAAAGCTTTGGCTACTACTTTCTAAGGCTCACAAACAAACCGTGAGTAAGAAGTCTCCCTCTTATGACTCCTCCTTCCTTTTGCCACCTAGGCCCAACAGGAAAGAAAGTTACCTACAGAAGCTTATAGTCTCTTATGGAAACCTGTTGTTGCCATCGATGCCCCCCATAGCTTTCACCACTCAGATCACTCATGTCAACTCACCCCATCTTGTCACTGTTGCCAGACGACATTCGGGAAGAATCCATAACCCTGCCATAGAGTAAAAAACATGTACAAAAAATAGAGTCAGACATTTTGGAAGATAATCAGGTTCTTTTTCCCAACAGAATTGCAGCACACAAAAAGTGAAGTCACGAGGAAACACGACAGAAACAAAAGCATCCGTTTCAGGGTCCAGCACTGGAACCTCTGACACAGTTTCCGGGTTCTGTATGTGCGTGTGTGCGTGTCTGTGTGTCCCTGTGTGTATCCACTGGAAAGAGAATGAAGGGAACAAGGGAGACATAGCATTCATGATTAAACCTCCTTCCTTCTTCACCGCTTTGTTTCTCCTTCATGCACTCTGGAATCAATTTGGGAAACGTGAGAGGGATCTGAGTGTGTCGGGATGGGGAGGTGCATCCAAGTAAGAGCTAACAAAGAGATATAGATAGAAAGAGAATACACAAGAACAATGAACATACAGTGTCAGGGCCTAGTCCCTGGTTGTTATTTGGTAGGAAAGAAACAAGTAGGAAGGTCAAGGATGACCAAATGATGATTAAAAGATTTTCTGACCTGCGTGAAGGCCATGCGTTTACAATGATTCTTTTTCTTTTTCTTTTTCTCTACAGTCCTTTCAGAAAACGTTATCTGGTTGTATTATCCAAAATCAAGACTTTTCACCTCAAAACTGGCTTGGGTAATCTTTTCTCTATTTATCTTTTTCTTCATCTACAAAATAAGACACTTGCAAAATGCACTTTGAGTCTGTCACCTTCACAGTATCATGCTAATATTCAGCATTGCACAAATATTATTGATTTTTGGACAGCCTGCACTCTTCACCAAATTCTTTCAAATTTCATTAATTCTGTATCTGGCAACAATATACATTAGTATATATATCTTAAAGTTCAAACACACTTAAAGGTTCTCATCCAAGTAACACACCCTGACAATTTCCAGAGAAATCATGGGTTCCTATCAAGACGCCAAATGGTACAGCATGTTGCATCCTCCTCCCAAAACTTCAGAAGTCCTAAGGAACTATGCATTCCCAGAAATAACAAGAGTGACAACCCTGGGAAATGACAGAGGCCTGAAGGCTGTCTCTTAATGGGTGGGTAGCCTGGGATTAGGGGCAGTGGGTGGCAGCCTTGAGGGGCTCAGCGTGAGGGAAAATTTTAAGGACCGTTCTTGCCTCTCCCCTGAGTTGCCTGGAAACGATCACTTGCCTTTCTCAGTAGAAACAAGTAGCAACCACCCAGATGTAGCTAGGATAAAATTAGAGTAGCATTAGGTTAGCTGATGAAAGCAGGGAAGGGCTGAACAATCCTTGATCCTTCACTCCTCCACCTCCTCCGTCTCCAAAGCCCCAGGTGACAACCTCAAATGCCTCCTCAGATGCTGCTTTCCCCAGGAGCTCAAAGGTGACATATCCTGACCACAGGAGTTGAGTGGTCACAGTGGTTCACGGTTTCTGAGACTGTCTGCGCCTGAGGCCATCACCTCCCCTCATATTAAACTTCCTTAGAAAAACACACCTTAGGTCCTGGGTTTCAACAAAGGTGACTATATAATACAGCACCCAAGAGAGGACACTTCTGAGAGTGAAAAGGACACACTATTAATAATTATTCTGAGATAACAGCCACAGACTGAGATGGTCCCAAGCAAAACGTTAGCCCTTCTCTAATACAAGATGCCAGACAGAGTAGCCAACAGCCACCAGGAATGAAAGCTCACAAGTCAAAACAATTACATACCTGAGGAGTACAACGACTGAAAAAGAAATACAACAAATTGAGCAACATATACCATTTGAAGTAGAACTACTGGAACATACTGGAACATAAGCATGACAAATACACTTAAAGATACAAGGGAAGATGTTAGTAACACGAAATGACAATGAGAAACCATAAGGAAAACCTCATGAGGAAACAGGTGTAAAAGTACGATTGTTAAAGACTTAAGTCATGGGATAAATAGCAGTGTGGATACATGAGAAAAGCAAATTATTTAGACATGGAAAATGACATTGAGAAACTCTCCCAGAAAACAGAATAAAACAATAAAGTGAGAGAATATTTAAAAGAACAGCAGTGTGATATGGTGGGTAAAAAAAGACATCTAACATCTGAAATAAATGAAATCCAAGACATCTAAGATGAAAAAAAAAAGAAAACAGAGAAGAGGAAATATTCAAAAACTAATGAAGATAAATTTCACAAAGTTAAAGAAGGAAGTAAAAAATTATCTGTAAAGGATCCATGGAAATGAAGAGAAAATTCTAAAAGCTTCCAAAAAGAGCAAAGAAAATAAGAACAGACTGACACGATCTCTCTCTAGAGCAAACAGAACACATCTTGTTTGAGAGCACACAAGTGACATTTAGGAAAATAGACAACATATTTGGCCATAAACAAAGCATTAATAACGTGCACAGGAGCAATATCGTATAGATTTTCTCTGACCGTATCGCAACTGCAATAGCTCTTTAAAAGTCAACATAATATCAAAGAAGAAAAAAGTTGAAGGACTGACATGAGCCAATGTCAAAATTCACTATAAAGCTACAGCAATCAAGACAGTGTGGTACTGGTGAAAGAACAGACAAATGGACCAAAGGCGCAGAACAGAGAGCCTAGAAATAGATGCCCGTTCACATACTCTACCGTTCTTTGACAAAGGAGCACAGACCATACAATGGAGCAAAGACAGTCTTATCAACGAATGGTGCTGGAAGAACTGGACATCCACGTGCGAGACAATGAACGTGCACGTGGACCTTTACACCTTTACAAAACGGAAATCAAAAGGCATTATAGACCCACATGTAAAAAGCAAAACTCTAGAATTCCTAGAAGACAATAACACGGAAGAAAACCGAGATGACCTCTTTATAAACATGACTTTCTAGATGTGACAGCAAAATCAAGATCATGAAAGGAATAACTGATAAGCTGGACTTCATGAACATTTTAAACTGCTGCTCCACAAGACACAATGTCAAGAGGATAAAAACACAAGCCACAGACTGGGAGAAAACATTTGCAAAAGGCACAGTTGAGAAAGGAATAACAAATATACAAATACGCAAAGAAATCTTAAAACTAAACAACAAGAACACACACAACCAGATTAAAAAATGGGGCAAACAACTTAACAGACATCTCGCCAAAGAAGACATAAAAATGGCAACTAAGAGTACGAGACGATGCTCCACATCATATGGCTCCAGGGAAATGCAAATTGAACAACAATGAGATACCACTACACACCTGTTAGAATAGTCAAAATATGGAACACTAACAACAGCAAATGCTGACAAGCATGTGGAGCAATGGAGACACTCATTCAGTATTGGTGGCAAGGCAAAACGGAACAGCCACTCTGGAAGGCAGTTTAGGGGTTTCTTACAAAACTAAGCATAACCCTTAACATACGATCCAGCTTAACATACGCTCCTTGGTATTTACCCAAAGGAGTTCAAAACTTACACGCAGATGAAAACCTGCACACAAATGTTGATAGCAGCTTTATTCGTAATCGCCAAAAAGCGGAAGCAACCAAGATGTCCTGCACCAGATGAACGGATAAACAAACCGTGGTACATCTAGTCAACGGCATAGTATTCAGCGCTAAAAAGCAACGAGCTATCAAGCTGTGAAAAGAAACCTTACATGCATGTTACTTTGTGAAAGAAGCCAATCTGAAAAGGTTGCATACTGTATGAGGCCAACTATATGACATTCTGGAAGTGGCAAAATTGGGGCGACAGGAAAAGATCGGTGGTTGCCAGGAGTTGGCGGGGAGAAGGATGAATAGGCGGAGCACAAAGGATTTTTAGGGCAGTGAAAATACTCCATCGTTATGAAACTCTAATGACAGATTCGTGTCATTCTACTTTTATCCAAACCCATAGAATGTATGACACCAAGAGTGAGTCGCAATGTAAACCATAAATCAGATAATATTCTATTATGGCTTTCATTTTCCAATTCTGGTAATCGTATTATGGTTACGGAAGTGAAAATTTTCTGATTTTGATCACTGTGCTGTGGTTAGGTGTCCCTGAAGGTAGAAAAATAAAACTGAAATATTCAGGAGTAAAGGGTATGTGGTCTGCATTTTCTCTCTAATGATTCAGGAATAGAGCCTAAGTGTGTAGGAAGGTGTGTGTCACGTGTGTGTCTATCAAACATCTTCTGCCTCAACTCACATAAAAATCAGATCTAGATACAGATACATTGAGACAGAGAGCTCTTTCTATGTGTATATCTATATCTAAACGTATTTTCTTTCTCTCTCTTTCTATATATCTATCTATAGATAGATAGATAGATAGATAGATTTATGTCTGTATACCTACATATCCATATGATGGGAGTAACAAAGGAAATGTGACAAAATGTTAACAATTGGAAATGTAAGTAAAGGGTATACTGGAGCTTTTGGAACCATTTGTGAGAAATTTCTGTATGTGTTGGAATATTGTTCAGTCTTAAAAAGAAATGAAATTCTGACACATGCTGCAACATGGATTGACTTTGAGGGCATTGGGCTAAATGAAATAACTAGTCACAAGAAGACAAATTTTGTATGATTCCACTGACATGACATACCTAGAGTAGTCAAACTCACAGAGACAGAAGGTAGAATGGTGGTTGCCAAGAGCTTGGGAAAGGGGGAACGGGGAGAGTAGTTTAATGTGTACAGAGTTTCAGTTTTGCAAGACGAGAAGAGTTCTGCAGGTTGGCTGCCCAACAATATGAAGGTACCTAACGCTACAGAATGGCACACTTAAAAATGCTGAAGATGATAAATTTTAGCTTACATGTATTTACCACAATTTAGAAATCTGCATAAGTTTCGAATTCTTACAATGGAAAAAGTGTTTCAAAAATAGCTCTCCTGGTGCTTGTTCTGGTGAAAATGAGATTGGGGAAAAAAGGAGATGGTACAAAAAAGCTTACGTTGAAAAACCAAAAATTTTCTGTCTCAACTCATCCTACATCCAACCTATTCTACCAAGGAAACTTGAAAGTGCATTTAGAACAATGCCCCTTATTGAGTCTATTTCTCGATTTGCTCTGTCAACCTCCTGACTAGAGACTCAAAGGGCTATCTTCACTGTGTCTCTCCACACTCTGTCTGGAGTCGGCTCCCTGTTTTGTGGTCAGCTCTCACTCTTCTCGGCATTCACGTGGGAGAGGGAACATCGAGCTGCACAGACCCTACAGCCCTTAAAAGCCCATATAGCGGCAGAGACAACATACCCTCTCCACATCCCAGACATCACCCCAAAAGATGTCCACGTACCTGGGAATGCACAGTCTAGGAGTGCATCTCTAGAAAAGCCTACCTCTCTAGAAAGCTACAGTTGGTACGTCTACGGTTCACGATTGGAGTTTGTATTGTTTGTAGAGCCTCAAGCATGACCCCTCATTGCCTTGCCAGTGCTATTAGGATTGAGCCAAAACCATTCAGCAGAGCCTACAATGCCCTTCAAAATCTGGCCCTGCCAGCCCTCATCCTTGTGGCGCACCTCTCTCTCCCTCAATCCTGTTCTCCAGTCCTGACCTCGGTTTGTTTCCTCCCAAGAGCCATATGCCTTCCAACACTGCTCAATGACGTCAGAAAAAGAAGTGAGAGGTATAAGGACTGGACAGGAAAAATGAAAATTATCGCTCTTTTCAGATGACATGACTAAGTACACGGAAAATTTTTGTTCCATCTAATAAGCACTTACATGGTATTTATTACGTGCCAGACATCGTCCTAAGTGTTTAACACTTATTTGGTCCTCATAACAAATCATCACGGAGCCTGGAGAGTTGTTCTATGTTAACGTAAACACCAAGAAATGCAACAACATGTCATTTGAGATTTCCCTACATGGGACAGTGATGTGACCAACTTATTTGAACAAGAATTCTATGAATCTAAGAATATGATGAACATGACTTAGCTCAGTGGATCCGAAATTTTAGAAAAGATCTTAGAATCATTGTCCAGAATATTCCACATTCCCATGGATAATGCTTCGTCTGCATTTCACTCTCTCTCTCTCTCTCTCTCTCTCTCTCTGAGTATATACGTCACCTTTTGTTGGTGGTTCCATCACAGATTACTTCTGTCAGTTCATCGGGGTCATTTCTAAAGAATCAAAAGCATATATGATCAGACTCCAAGTGACTTCATAGAGTTACACTCTTGTTTGCAATTAGTTACAAGTAGTCTTCAAGTGGTAAACTGGTTGAACCCTAAAAAATTATTTGGATATTAGTTATTTGGAAACTAGTATTTTAATCTTCCCTAGAAATAGGGCTTTCTATAGTTGTAACGAAGATCTTCGGCCGGTCAAAAAGCCTAATGAATGAAGATATTGAAATACAATTCTTCACTACTGAACCTTACTCTCACGTGTAATTGCATCGAGGTTGAATTTAGTTCAAAATTCAACTCCAGGTTGTAGGTACACATTTCCCCAGCTCCTCCTAATTTCCTGATCCTCAACACCCTCCACCACATCCTGACCCTTCATGTATCATGTATGTCTTTTCTGTTCCTCATACAGGGTTCAGGTGACTGCAGGTCTGAGGCACGGGCTCCCTCCAATATGACGGTGGCTTGGCATTCGGGACACCAGCTTTAGATGGTGGCAGAGCTCTGGAGGCTGAGGAAAGGAGCCGAGGTCTGTTTAGCTCCATTCTCTTCTGCTGAGAGCTCCACTGCTCCCTCTCCACTGCTACCATCTCCTTGCTCCAAATAGGATTCTCTCCTCTCCTGGCCCACTCTAGCAGAGTCTTACACACAGGCATTCTGAGAGTTTCCCAAAAGCTTTGGCTACTACTTTCTAAGGCTCACAAACAAACCGTGAGTAAGAAGTCTCCCTCTTATGACTCCTCCTTCCTTTTGCCACCTAGGCCCAACAGGAAAGAAAGTTACCTACAGAAGCTTATAGTCTCTTATGGAAACCTGTTGTTGCCATCGATGCCCCCCATAGCTTTCACCACTCAGATCACTCATGTCAACTCACCCCATCTTGTCACTGTTGCCAGACGACATTCGGGAAGAATCCATAACCCTGCCATAGAGTAAAAAACATGTACAAAAAATAGAGTCAGACATTTTGGAAGATAATCAGGTTCTTTTTCCCAACAGAATTGCAGCACACAAAAAGTGAAGTCACGAGGAAACACGACAGAAACAAAAGCATCCGTTTCAGGGTCCAGCACTGGAACCTCTGACACAGTTTCCGGGTTCTGTATGTGCGTGTGTGCGTGTCTGTGTGTCCCTGTGTGTATCCACTGGAAAGAGAATGAAGGGAACAAGGGAGACATAGCATTCATGATTAAACCTCCTTCCTTCTTCACCGCTTTGTTTCTCCTTCATGCACTCTGGAATCAATTTGGGAAACGTGAGAGGGATCTGAGTGTGTCGGGATGGGGAGGTGCATCCAAGTAAGAGCTAACAAAGAGATATAGATAGAAAGAGAATACACAAGAACAATGAACATACAGTGTCAGGGCCTAGTCCCTGGTTGTTATTTGGTAGGAAAGAAACAAGTAGGAAGGTCAAGGATGACCAAATGATGATTAAAAGATTTTCTGACCTGCGTGAAGGCCATGCGTTTACAATGATTCTTTTTCTTTTTCTTTTTCTCTACAGTCCTTTCAGAAAACGTTATCTGGTTGTATTATCCAAAATCAAGACTTTTCACCTCAAAACTGGCTTGGGTAATCTTTTCTCTATTTATCTTTTTCTTCATCTACAAAATAAGACACTTGCAAAATGCACTTTGAGTCTGTCACCTTCACAGTATCATGCTAATATTCAGCATTGCACAAATATTATTGATTTTTGGACAGCCTGCACTCTTCACCAAATTCTTTCAAATTTCATTAATTCTGTATCTGGCAACAATATACATTAGTATATATATCTTAAAGTTCAAACACACTTAAAGGTTCTCATCCAAGTAACACACCCTGACAATTTCCAGAGAAATCATGGGTTCCTATCAAGACGCCAAATGGTACAGCATGTTGCATCCTCCTCCCAAAACTTCAGAAGTCCTAAGGAACTATGCATTCCCAGAAATAACAAGAGTGACAACCCTGGGAAATGACAGAGGCCTGAAGGCTGTCTCTTAATGGGTGGGTAGCCTGGGATTAGGGGCAGTGGGTGGCAGCCTTGAGGGGCTCAGCGTGAGGGAAAATTTTAAGGACCGTTCTTGCCTCTCCCCTGAGTTGCCTGGAAACGATCACTTGCCTTTCTCAGTAGAAACAAGTAGCAACCACCCAGATGTAGCTAGGATAAAATTAGAGTAGCATTAGGTTAGCTGATGAAAGCAGGGAAGGGCTGAACAATCCTTGATCCTTCACTCCTCCACCTCCTCCGTCTCCAAAGCCCCAGGTGACAACCTCAAATGCCTCCTCAGATGCTGCTTTCCCCAGGAGCTCAAAGGTGACATATCCTGACCACAGGAGTTGAGTGGTCACAGTGGTTCACGGTTTCTGAGACTGTCTGCGCCTGAGGCCATCACCTCCCCTCATATTAAACTTCCTTAGAAAAACACACCTTAGGTCCTGGGTTTCAACAAAGGTGACTATATAATACAGCACCCAAGAGAGGACACTTCTGAGAGTGAAAAGGACACACTATTAATAATTATTCTGAGATAACAGCCACAGACTGAGATGGTCCCAAGCAAAACGTTAGCCCTTCTCTAATACAAGATGCCAGACAGAGTAGCCAACAGCCACCAGGAATGAAAGCTCACAAGTCAAAACAATTACATACCTGAGGAGTACAACGACTGAAAAAGAAATACAACAAATTGAGCAACATATACCATTTGAAGTAGAACTACTGGAACATACTGGAACATAAGCATGACAAATACACTTAAAGATACAAGGGAAGATGTTAGTAACACGAAATGACAATGAGAAACCATAAGGAAAACCTCATGAGGAAACAGGTGTAAAAGTACGATTGTTAAAGACTTAAGTCATGGGATAAATAGCAGTGTGGATACATGAGAAAAGCAAATTATTTAGACATGGAAAATGACATTGAGAAACTCTCCCAGAAAACAGAATAAAACAATAAAGTGAGAGAATATTTAAAAGAACAGCAGTGTGATATGGTGGGTAAAAAAAGACATCTAACATCTGAAATAAATGAAATCCAAGACATCTAAGATGAAAAAAAAAAGAAAACAGAGAAGAGGAAATATTCAAAAACTAATGAAGATAAATTTCACAAAGTTAAAGAAGGAAGTAAAAAATTATCTGTAAAGGATCCATGGAAATGAAGAGAAAATTCTAAAAGCTTCCAAAAAGAGCAAAGAAAATAAGAACAGACTGACACGATCTCTCTCTAGAGCAAACAGAACACATCTTGTTTGAGAGCACACAAGTGACATTTAGGAAAATAGACAACATATTTGGCCATAAACAAAGCATTAATAACGTGCACAGGAGCAATATCGTATAGATTTTCTCTGACCGTATCGCAACTGCAATAGCTCTTTAAAAGTCAACATAATATCAAAGAAGAAAAAAGTTGAAGGACTGACATGAGCCAATGTCAAAATTCACTATAAAGCTACAGCAATCAAGACAGTGTGGTACTGGTGAAAGAACAGACAAATGGACCAAAGGCGCAGAACAGAGAGCCTAGAAATAGATGCCCGTTCACATACTCTACCGTTCTTTGACAAAGGAGCACAGACCATACAATGGAGCAAAGACAGTCTTATCAACGAATGGTGCTGGAAGAACTGGACATCCACGTGCGAGACAATGAACGTGCACGTGGACCTTTACACCTTTACAAAACGGAAATCAAAAGGCATTATAGACCCACATGTAAAAAGCAAAACTCTAGAATTCCTAGAAGACAATAACACGGAAGAAAACCGAGATGACCTCTTTATAAACATGACTTTCTAGATGTGACAGCAAAATCAAGATCATGAAAGGAATAACTGATAAGCTGGACTTCATGAACATTTTAAACTGCTGCTCCACAAGACACAATGTCAAGAGGATAAAAACACAAGCCACAGACTGGGAGAAAACATTTGCAAAAGGCACAGTTGAGAAAGGAATAACAAATATACAAATACGCAAAGAAATCTTAAAACTAAACAACAAGAACACACACAACCAGATTAAAAAATGGGGCAAACAACTTAACAGACATCTCGCCAAAGAAGACATAAAAATGGCAACTAAGAGTACGAGACGATGCTCCACATCATATGGCTCCAGGGAAATGCAAATTGAACAACAATGAGATACCACTACACACCTGTTAGAATAGTCAAAATATGGAACACTAACAACAGCAAATGCTGACAAGCATGTGGAGCAATGGAGACACTCATTCAGTATTGGTGGCAAGGCAAAACGGAACAGCCACTCTGGAAGGCAGTTTAGGGGTTTCTTACAAAACTAAGCATAACCCTTAACATACGATCCAGCTTAACATACGCTCCTTGGTATTTACCCAAAGGAGTTCAAAACTTACACGCAGATGAAAACCTGCACACAAATGTTGATAGCAGCTTTATTCGTAATCGCCAAAAAGCGGAAGCAACCAAGATGTCCTGCACCAGATGAACGGATAAACAAACCGTGGTACATCTAGTCAACGGCATAGTATTCAGCGCTAAAAAGCAACGAGCTATCAAGCTGTGAAAAGAAACCTTACATGCATGTTACTTTGTGAAAGAAGCCAATCTGAAAAGGTTGCATACTGTATGAGGCCAACTATATGACATTCTGGAAGTGGCAAAATTGGGGCGACAGGAAAAGATCGGTGGTTGCCAGGAGTTGGCGGGGAGAAGGATGAATAGGCGGAGCACAAAGGATTTTTAGGGCAGTGAAAATACTCCATCGTTATGAAACTCTAATGACAGATTCGTGTCATTCTACTTTTATCCAAACCCATAGAATGTATGACACCAAGAGTGAGTCGCAATGTAAACCATAAATCAGATAATATTCTATTATGGCTTTCATTTTCCAATTCTGGTAATCGTATTATGGTTACGGAAGTGAAAATTTTCTGATTTTGATCACTGTGCTGTGGTTAGGTGTCCCTGAAGGTAGAAAAATAAAACTGAAATATTCAGGAGTAAAGGGTATGTGGTCTGCATTTTCTCTCTAATGATTCAGGAATAGAGCCTAAGTGTGTAGGAAGGTGTGTGTCACGTGTGTGTCTATCAAACATCTTCTGCCTCAACTCACATAAAAATCAGATCTAGATACAGATACATTGAGACAGAGAGCTCTTTCTATGTGTATATCTATATCTAAACGTATTTTCTTTCTCTCTCTTTCTATATATCTATCTATAGATAGATAGATAGATAGATAGATTTATGTCTGTATACCTACATATCCATATGATGGGAGTAACAAAGGAAATGTGACAAAATGTTAACAATTGGAAATGTAAGTAAAGGGTATACTGGAGCTTTTGGAACCATTTGTGAGAAATTTCTGTATGTGTTGGAATATTGTTCAGTCTTAAAAAGAAATGAAATTCTGACACATGCTGCAACATGGATTGACTTTGAGGGCATTGGGCTAAATGAAATAACTAGTCACAAGAAGACAAATTTTGTATGATTCCACTGACATGACATACCTAGAGTAGTCAAACTCACAGAGACAGAAGGTAGAATGGTGGTTGCCAAGAGCTTGGGAAAGGGGGAACGGGGAGAGTAGTTTAATGTGTACAGAGTTTCAGTTTTGCAAGACGAGAAGAGTTCTGCAGGTTGGCTGCCCAACAATATGAAGGTACCTAACGCTACAGAATGGCACACTTAAAAATGCTGAAGATGATAAATTTTAGCTTACATGTATTTACCACAATTTAGAAATCTGCATAAGTTTCGAATTCTTACAATGGAAAAAGTGTTTCAAAAATAGCTCTCCTGGTGCTTGTTCTGGTGAAAATGAGATTGGGGAAAAAAGGAGATGGTACAAAAAAGCTTACGTTGAAAAACCAAAAATTTTCTGTCTCAACTCATCCTACATCCAACCTATTCTACCAAGGAAACTTGAAAGTGCATTTAGAACAATGCCCCTTATTGAGTCTATTTCTCGATTTGCTCTGTCAACCTCCTGACTAGAGACTCAAAGGGCTATCTTCACTGTGTCTCTCCACACTCTGTCTGGAGTCGGCTCCCTGTTTTGTGGTCAGCTCTCACTCTTCTCGGCATTCACGTGGGAGAGGGAACATCGAGCTGCACAGACCCTACAGCCCTTAAAAGCCCATATAGCGGCAGAGACAACATACCCTCTCCACATCCCAGACATCACCCCAAAAGATGTCCACGTACCTGGGAATGCACAGTCTAGGAGTGCATCTCTAGAAAAGCCTACCTCTCTAGAAAGCTACAGTTGGTACGTCTACGGTTCACGATTGGAGTTTGTATTGTTTGTAGAGCCTCAAGCATGACCCCTCATTGCCTTGCCAGTGCTATTAGGATTGAGCCAAAACCATTCAGCAGAGCCTACAATGCCCTTCAAAATCTGGCCCTGCCAGCCCTCATCCTTGTGGCGCACCTCTCTCTCCCTCAATCCTGTTCTCCAGTCCTGACCTCGGTTTGTTTCCTCCCAAGAGCCATATGCCTTCCAACACTGCTCAATGACGTCAGAAAAAGAAGTGAGAGGTATAAGGACTGGACAGGAAAAATGAAAATTATCGCTCTTTTCAGATGACATGACTAAGTACACGGAAAATTTTTGTTCCATCTAATAAGCACTTACATGGTATTTATTACGTGCCAGACATCGTCCTAAGTGTTTAACACTTATTTGGTCCTCATAACAAATCATCACGGAGCCTGGAGAGTTGTTCTATGTTAACGTAAACACCAAGAAATGCAACAACATGTCATTTGAGATTTCCCTACATGGGACAGTGATGTGACCAACTTATTTGAACAAGAATTCTATGAATCTAAGAATATGATGAACATGACTTAGCTCAGTGGATCCGAAATTTTAGAAAAGATCTTAGAATCATTGTCCAGAATATTCCACATTCCCATGGATAATGCTTCGTCTGCATTTCACTCTCTCTCTCTCTCTCTCTCTCTCTCTCTGAGTATATACGTCACCTTTTGTTGGTGGTTCCATCACAGATTACTTCTGTCAGTTCATCGGGGTCATTTCTAAAGAATCAAAAGCATATATGATCAGACTCCAAGTGACTTCATAGAGTTACACTCTTGTTTGCAATTAGTTACAAGTAGTCTTCAAGTGGTAAACTGGTTGAACCCTAAAAAATTATTTGGATATTAGTTATTTGGAAACTAGTATTTTAATCTTCCCTAGAAATAGGGCTTTCTATAGTTGTAACGAAGATCTTCGGCCGGTCAAAAAGCCTAATGAATGAAGATATTGAAATACAATTCTTCACTACTGAACCTTACTCTCACGTGTAATTGCATCGAGGTTGAATTTAGTTCAAAATTCAACTCCAGGTTGTAGGTACACATTTCCCCAGCTCCTCCTAATTTCCTGATCCTCAACACCCTCCACCACATCCTGACCCTTCATGTATCATGTATGTCTTTTCTGTTCCTCATACAGGGTTCAGGTGACTGCAGGTCTGAGGCACGGGCTCCCTCCAATATGACGGTGGCTTGGCATTCGGGACACCAGCTTTAGATGGTGGCAGAGCTCTGGAGGCTGAGGAAAGGAGCCGAGGTCTGTTTAGCTCCATTCTCTTCTGCTGAGAGCTCCACTGCTCCCTCTCCACTGCTACCATCTCCTTGCTCCAAATAGGATTCTCTCCTCTCCTGGCCCACTCTAGCAGAGTCTTACACACAGGCATTCTGAGAGTTTCCCAAAAGCTTTGGCTACTACTTTCTAAGGCTCACAAACAAACCGTGAGTAAGAAGTCTCCCTCTTATGACTCCTCCTTCCTTTTGCCACCTAGGCCCAACAGGAAAGAAAGTTACCTACAGAAGCTTATAGTCTCTTATGGAAACCTGTTGTTGCCATCGATGCCCCCCATAGCTTTCACCACTCAGATCACTCATGTCAACTCACCCCATCTTGTCACTGTTGCCAGACGACATTCGGGAAGAATCCATAACCCTGCCATAGAGTAAAAAACATGTACAAAAAATAGAGTCAGACATTTTGGAAGATAATCAGGTTCTTTTTCCCAACAGAATTGCAGCACACAAAAAGTGAAGTCACGAGGAAACACGACAGAAACAAAAGCATCCGTTTCAGGGTCCAGCACTGGAACCTCTGACACAGTTTCCGGGTTCTGTATGTGCGTGTGTGCGTGTCTGTGTGTCCCTGTGTGTATCCACTGGAAAGAGAATGAAGGGAACAAGGGAGACATAGCATTCATGATTAAACCTCCCTCCTTCTTCACCGCTTTGTTTCTCCTTCATGCACTCTGGAATCAATTTGGGAAACGTGAGAGGGATCTGAGTGTGTCGGGATGGGGAGGTGCATCCAAGTAAGAGCTAACAAAGAGATATAGATAGAAAGAGAATACACAAGAACAATGAACATACAGTGTCAGGGCCTAGTCCCTGGTTGTTATTTGGTAGGAAAGAAACAAGTAGGAAGGTCAAGGATGACCAAATGATGATTAAAAGATTTTCTGACCTGCGTGAAGGCCATGCGTTTACAATGATTCTTTTTCTTTTTCTTTTTCTCTACAGTCCTTTCAGAAAACGTTATCTGGTTGTATTATCCAAAATCAAGACTTTTCACCTCAAAACTGGCTTGGGTAATCTTTTCTCTATTTATCTTTTTCTTCATCTACAAAATAAGACACTTGCAAAATGCACTTTGAGTCTGTCACCTTCACAGTATCATGCTAATATTCAGCATTGCACAAATATTATTGATTTTTGGACAGCCTGCACTCTTCACCAAATTCTTTCAAATTTCATTAATTCTGTATCTGGCAACAATATACATTAGTATATATATCTTAAAGTTCAAACACACTTAAAGGTTCTCATCCAAGTAACACACCCTGACAATTTCCAGAGAAATCATGGGTTCCTATCAAGACGCCAAATGGTACAGCATGTTGCATCCTCCTCCCAAAACTTCAGAAGTCCTAAGGAACTATGCATTCCCAGAAATAACAAGAGTGACAACCCTGGGAAATGACAGAGGCCTGAAGGCTGTCTCTTAATGGGTGGGTAGCCTGGGATTAGGGGCAGTGGGTGGCAGCCTTGAGGGGCTCAGCGTGAGGGAAAATTTTAAGGACCGTTCTTGCCTCTCCCCTGAGTTGCCTGGAAACGATCACTTGCCTTTCTCAGTAGAAACAAGTAGCAACCACCCAGATGTAGCTAGGATAAAATTAGAGTAGCATTAGGTTAGCTGATGAAAGCAGGGAAGGGCTGAACAATCCTTGATCCTTCACTCCTCCACCTCCTCCGTCTCCAAAGCCCCAGGTGACAACCTCAAATGCCTCCTCAGATGCTGCTTTCCCCAGGAGCTCAAAGGTGACATATCCTGACCACAGGAGTTGAGTGGTCACAGTGGTTCACGGTTTCTGAGACTGTCTGCGCCTGAGGCCATCACCTCCCCTCATATTAAACTTCCTTAGAAAAACACACCTTAGGTCCTGGGTTTCAACAAAGGTGACTATATAATACAGCACCCAAGAGAGGACACTTCTGAGAGTGAAAAGGACACACTATTAATAATTATTCTGAGATAACAGCCACAGACTGAGATGGTCCCAAGCAAAACGTTAGCCCTTCTCTAATACAAGATGCCAGACAGAGTAGCCAACAGCCACCAGGAATGAAAGCTCACAAGTCAAAACAATTACATACCTGAGGAGTACAACGACTGAAAAAGAAATACAACAAATTGAGCAACATATACCATTTGAAGTAGAACTACTGGAACATACTGGAACATAAGCATGACAAATACACTTAAAGATACAAGGGAAGATGTTAGTAACACGAAATGACAATGAGAAACCATAAGGAAAACCTCATGAGGAAACAGGTGTAAAAGTACGATTGTTAAAGACTTAAGTCATGGGATAAATAGCAGTGTGGATACATGAGAAAAGCAAATTATTTAGACATGGAAAATGACATTGAGAAACTCTCCCAGAAAACAGAATAAAACAATAAAGTGAGAGAATATTTAAAAGAACAGCAGTGTGATATGGTGGGTAAAAAAAGACATCTAACATCTGAAATAAATGAAATCCAAGACATCTAAGATGAAAAAAAAAAGAAAACAGAGAAGAGGAAATATTCAAAAACTAATGAAGATAAATTTCACAAAGTTAAAGAAGGAAGTAAAAAATTATCTGTAAAGGATCCATGGAAATGAAGAGAAAATTCTAAAAGCTTCCAAAAAGAGCAAAGAAAATAAGAACAGACTGACACGATCTCTCTCTAGAGCAAACAGAACACATCTTGTTTGAGAGCACACAAGTGACATTTAGGAAAATAGACAACATATTTGGCCATAAACAAAGCATTAATAACGTGCACAGGAGCAATATCGTATAGATTTTCTCTGACCGTATCGCAACTGCAATAGCTCTTTAAAAGTCAACATAATATCAAAGAAGAAAAAAGTTGAAGGACTGACATGAGCCAATGTCAAAATTCACTATAAAGCTACAGCAATCAAGACAGTGTGGTACTGGTGAAAGAACAGACAAATGGACCAAAGGCGCAGAACAGAGAGCCTAGAAATAGATGCCCGTTCACATACTCTACCGTTCTTTGACAAAGGAGCACAGACCATACAATGGAGCAAAGACAGTCTTATCAACGAATGGTGCTGGAAGAACTGGACATCCACGTGCGAGACAATGAACGTGCACGTGGACCTTTACACCTTTACAAAACGGAAATCAAAAGGCATTATAGACCCACATGTAAAAAGCAAAACTCTAGAATTCCTAGAAGACAATAACACGGAAGAAAACCGAGATGACCTCTTTATAAACATGACTTTCTAGATGTGACAGCAAAATCAAGATCATGAAAGGAATAACTGATAAGCTGGACTTCATGAACATTTTAAACTGCTGCTCCACAAGACACAATGTCAAGAGGATAAAAACACAAGCCACAGACTGGGAGAAAACATTTGCAAAAGGCACAGTTGAGAAAGGAATAACAAATATACAAATACGCAAAGAAATCTTAAAACTAAACAACAAGAACACACACAACCAGATTAAAAAATGGGGCAAACAACTTAACAGACATCTCGCCAAAGAAGACATAAAAATGGCAACTAAGAGTACGAGACGATGCTCCACATCATATGGCTCCAGGGAAATGCAAATTGAACAACAATGAGATACCACTACACACCTGTTAGAATAGTCAAAATATGGAACACTAACAACAGCAAATGCTGACAAGCATGTGGAGCAATGGAGACACTCATTCAGTATTGGTGGCAAGGCAAAACGGAACAGCCACTCTGGAAGGCAGTTTAGGGGTTTCTTACAAAACTAAGCATAACCCTTAACATACGATCCAGCTTAACATACGCTCCTTGGTATTTACCCAAAGGAGTTCAAAACTTACACGCAGATGAAAACCTGCACACAAATGTTGATAGCAGCTTTATTCGTAATCGCCAAAAAGCGGAAGCAACCAAGATGTCCTGCACCAGATGAACGGATAAACAAACCGTGGTACATCTAGTCAACGGCATAGTATTCAGCGCTAAAAAGCAACGAGCTATCAAGCTGTGAAAAGAAACCTTACATGCATGTTACTTTGTGAAAGAAGCCAATCTGAAAAGGTTGCATACTGTATGAGGCCAACTATATGACATTCTGGAAGTGGCAAAATTGGGGCGACAGGAAAAGATCGGTGGTTGCCAGGAGTTGGCGGGGAGAAGGATGAATAGGCGGAGCACAAAGGATTTTTAGGGCAGTGAAAATACTCCATCGTTATGAAACTCTAATGACAGATTCGTGTCATTCTACTTTTATCCAAACCCATAGAATGTATGACACCAAGAGTGAGTCGCAATGTAAACCATAAATCAGATAATATTCTATTATGGCTTTCATTTTCCAATTCTGGTAATCGTATTATGGTTACGGAAGTGAAAATTTTCTGATTTTGATCACTGTGCTGTGGTTAGGTGTCCCTGAAGGTAGAAAAATAAAACTGAAATATTCAGGAGTAAAGGGTATGTGGTCTGCATTTTCTCTCTAATGATTCAGGAATAGAGCCTAAGTGTGTAGGAAGGTGTGTGTCACGTGTGTGTCTATCAAACATCTTCTGCCTCAACTCACATAAAAATCAGATCTAGATACAGATACATTGAGACAGAGAGCTCTTTCTATGTGTATATCTATATCTAAACGTATTTTCTTTCTCTCTCTTTCTATATATCTATCTATAGATAGATAGATAGATAGATAGATTTATGTCTGTATACCTACATATCCATATGATGGGAGTAACAAAGGAAATGTGACAAAATGTTAACAATTGGAAATGTAAGTAAAGGGTATACTGGAGCTTTTGGAACCATTTGTGAGAAATTTCTGTATGTGTTGGAATATTGTTCAGTCTTAAAAAGAAATGAAATTCTGACACATGCTGCAACATGGATTGACTTTGAGGGCATTGGGCTAAATGAAATAACTAGTCACAAGAAGACAAATTTTGTATGATTCCACTGACATGACATACCTAGAGTAGTCAAACTCACAGAGACAGAAGGTAGAATGGTGGTTGCCAAGAGCTTGGGAAAGGGGGAACGGGGAGAGTAGTTTAATGTGTACAGAGTTTCAGTTTTGCAAGACGAGAAGAGTTCTGCAGGTTGGCTGCCCAACAATATGAAGGTACCTAACGCTACAGAATGGCACACTTAAAAATGCTGAAGATGATAAATTTTAGCTTACATGTATTTACCACAATTTAGAAATCTGCATAAGTTTCGAATTCTTACAATGGAAAAAGTGTTTCAAAAATAGCTCTCCTGGTGCTTGTTCTGGTGAAAATGAGATTGGGGAAAAAAGGAGATGGTACAAAAAAGCTTACGTTGAAAAACCAAAAATTTTCTGTCTCAACTCATCCTACATCCAACCTATTCTACCAAGGAAACTTGAAAGTGCATTTAGAACAATGCCCCTTATTGAGTCTATTTCTCGATTTGCTCTGTCAACCTCCTGACTAGAGACTCAAAGGGCTATCTTCACTGTGTCTCTCCACACTCTGTCTGGAGTCGGCTCCCTGTTTTGTGGTCAGCTCTCACTCTTCTCGGCATTCACGTGGGAGAGGGAACATCGAGCTGCACAGACCCTACAGCCCTTAAAAGCCCATATAGCGGCAGAGACAACATACCCTCTCCACATCCCAGACATCACCCCAAAAGATGTCCACGTACCTGGGAATGCACAGTCTAGGAGTGCATCTCTAGAAAAGCCTACCTCTCTAGAAAGCTACAGTTGGTACGTCTACGGTTCACGATTGGAGTTTGTATTGTTTGTAGAGCCTCAAGCATGACCCCTCATTGCCTTGCCAGTGCTATTAGGATTGAGCCAAAACCATTCAGCAGAGCCTACAATGCCCTTCAAAATCTGGCCCTGCCAGCCCTCATCCTTGTGGCGCACCTCTCTCTCCCTCAATCCTGTTCTCCAGTCCTGACCTCGGTTTGTTTCCTCCCAAGAGCCATATGCCTTCCAACACTGCTCAATGACGTCAGAAAAAGAAGTGAGAGGTATAAGGACTGGACAGGAAAAATGAAAATTATCGCTCTTTTCAGATGACATGACTAAGTACACGGAAAATTTTTGTTCCATCTAATAAGCACTTACATGGTATTTATTACGTGCCAGACATCGTCCTAAGTGTTTAACACTTATTTGGTCCTCATAACAAATCATCACGGAGCCTGGAGAGTTGTTCTATGTTAACGTAAACACCAAGAAATGCAACAACATGTCATTTGAGATTTCCCTACATGGGACAGTGATGTGACCAACTTATTTGAACAAGAATTCTATGAATCTAAGAATATGATGAACATGACTTAGCTCAGTGGATCCGAAATTTTAGAAAAGATCTTAGAATCATTGTCCAGAATATTCCACATTCCCATGGATAATGCTTCGTCTGCATTTCACTCTCTCTCTCTCTCTCTCTCTCTCTCTCTGAGTATATACGTCACCTTTTGTTGGTGGTTCCATCACAGATTACTTCTGTCAGTTCATCGGGGTCATTTCTAAAGAATCAAAAGCATATATGATCAGACTCCAAGTGACTTCATAGAGTTACACTCTTGTTTGCAATTAGTTACAAGTAGTCTTCAAGTGGTAAACTGGTTGAACCCTAAAAAATTATTTGGATATTAGTTATTTGGAAACTAGTATTTTAATCTTCCCTAGAAATAGGGCTTTCTATAGTTGTAACGAAGATCTTCGGCCGGTCAAAAAGCCTAATGAATGAAGATATTGAAATACAATTCTTCACTACTGAACCTTACTCTCACGTGTAATTGCATCGAGGTTGAATTTAGTTCAAAATTCAACTCCAGGTTGTAGGTACACATTTCCCCAGCTCCTCCTAATTTCCTGATCCTCAACACCCTCCACCACATCCTGACCCTTCATGTATCATGTATGTCTTTTCTGTTCCTCATACAGGGTTCAGGTGACTGCAGGTCTGAGGCACGGGCTCCCTCCAATATGACGGTGGCTTGGCATTCGGGACACCAGCTTTAGATGGTGGCAGAGCTCTGGAGGCTGAGGAAAGGAGCCGAGGTCTGTTTAGCTCCATTCTCTTCTGCTGAGAGCTCCACTGCTCCCTCTCCACTGCTACCATCTCCTTGCTCCAAATAGGATTCTCTCCTCTCCTGGCCCACTCTAGCAGAGTCTTACACACAGGCATTCTGAGAGTTTCCCAAAAGCTTTGGCTACTACTTTCTAAGGCTCACAAACAAACCGTGAGTAAGAAGTCTCCCTCTTATGACTCCTCCTTCCTTTTGCCACCTAGGCCCAACAGGAAAGAAAGTTACCTACAGAAGCTTATAGTCTCTTATGGAAACCTGTTGTTGCCATCGATGCCCCCCATAGCTTTCACCACTCAGATCACTCATGTCAACTCACCCCATCTTGTCACTGTTGCCAGACGACATTCGGGAAGAATCCATAACCCTGCCATAGAGTAAAAAACATGTACAAAAAATAGAGTCAGACATTTTGGAAGATAATCAGGTTCTTTTTCCCAACAGAATTGCAGCACACAAAAAGTGAAGTCACGAGGAAACACGACAGAAACAAAAGCATCCGTTTCAGGGTCCAGCACTGGAACCTCTGACACAGTTTCCGGGTTCTGTATGTGCGTGTGTGCGTGTCTGTGTGTCCCTGTGTGTATCCACTGGAAAGAGAATGAAGGGAACAAGGGAGACATAGCATTCATGATTAAACCTCCCTCCTTCTTCACCGCTTTGTTTCTCCTTCATGCACTCTGGAATCAATTTGGGAAACGTGAGAGGGATCTGAGTGTGTCGGGATGGGGAGGTGCATCCAAGTAAGAGCTAACAAAGAGATATAGATAGAAAGAGAATACACAAGAACAATGAACATACAGTGTCAGGGCCTAGTCCCTGGTTGTTATTTGGTAGGAAAGAAACAAGTAGGAAGGTCAAGGATGACCAAATGATGATTAAAAGATTTTCTGACCTGCGTGAAGGCCATGCGTTTACAATGATTCTTTTTCTTTTTCTTTTTCTCTACAGTCCTTTCAGAAAACGTTATCTGGTTGTATTATCCAAAATCAAGACTTTTCACCTCAAAACTGGCTTGGGTAATCTTTTCTCTATTTATCTTTTTCTTCATCTACAAAATAAGACACTTGCAAAATGCACTTTGAGTCTGTCACCTTCACAGTATCATGCTAATATTCAGCATTGCACAAATATTATTGATTTTTGGACAGCCTGCACTCTTCACCAAATTCTTTCAAATTTCATTAATTCTGTATCTGGCAACAATATACATTAGTATATATATCTTAAAGTTCAAACACACTTAAAGGTTCTCATCCAAGTAACACACCCTGACAATTTCCAGAGAAATCATGGGTTCCTATCAAGACGCCAAATGGTACAGCATGTTGCATCCTCCTCCCAAAACTTCAGAAGTCCTAAGGAACTATGCATTCCCAGAAATAACAAGAGTGACAACCCTGGGAAATGACAGAGGCCTGAAGGCTGTCTCTTAATGGGTGGGTAGCCTGGGATTAGGGGCAGTGGGTGGCAGCCTTGAGGGGCTCAGCGTGAGGGAAAATTTTAAGGACCGTTCTTGCCTCTCCCCTGAGTTGCCTGGAAACGATCACTTGCCTTTCTCAGTAGAAACAAGTAGCAACCACCCAGATGTAGCTAGGATAAAATTAGAGTAGCATTAGGTTAGCTGATGAAAGCAGGGAAGGGCTGAACAATCCTTGATCCTTCACTCCTCCACCTCCTCCGTCTCCAAAGCCCCAGGTGACAACCTCAAATGCCTCCTCAGATGCTGCTTTCCCCAGGAGCTCAAAGGTGACATATCCTGACCACAGGAGTTGAGTGGTCACAGTGGTTCACGGTTTCTGAGACTGTCTGCGCCTGAGGCCATCACCTCCCCTCATATTAAACTTCCTTAGAAAAACACACCTTAGGTCCTGGGTTTCAACAAAGGTGACTATATAATACAGCACCCAAGAGAGGACACTTCTGAGAGTGAAAAGGACACACTATTAATAATTATTCTGAGATAACAGCCACAGACTGAGATGGTCCCAAGCAAAACGTTAGCCCTTCTCTAATACAAGATGCCAGACAGAGTAGCCAACAGCCACCAGGAATGAAAGCTCACAAGTCAAAACAATTACATACCTGAGGAGTACAACGACTGAAAAAGAAATACAACAAATTGAGCAACATATACCATTTGAAGTAGAACTACTGGAACATACTGGAACATAAGCATGACAAATACACTTAAAGATACAAGGGAAGATGTTAGTAACACGAAATGACAATGAGAAACCATAAGGAAAACCTCATGAGGAAACAGGTGTAAAAGTACGATTGTTAAAGACTTAAGTCATGGGATAAATAGCAGTGTGGATACATGAGAAAAGCAAATTATTTAGACATGGAAAATGACATTGAGAAACTCTCCCAGAAAACAGAATAAAACAATAAAGTGAGAGAATATTTAAAAGAACAGCAGTGTGATATGGTGGGTAAAAAAAGACATCTAACATCTGAAATAAATGAAATCCAAGACATCTAAGATGAAAAAAAAAAGAAAACAGAGAAGAGGAAATATTCAAAAACTAATGAAGATAAATTTCACAAAGTTAAAGAAGGAAGTAAAAAATTATCTGTAAAGGATCCATGGAAATGAAGAGAAAATTCTAAAAGCTTCCAAAAAGAGCAAAGAAAATAAGAACAGACTGACACGATCTCTCTCTAGAGCAAACAGAACACATCTTGTTTGAGAGCACACAAGTGACATTTAGGAAAATAGACAACATATTTGGCCATAAACAAAGCATTAATAACGTGCACAGGAGCAATATCGTATAGATTTTCTCTGACCGTATCGCAACTGCAATAGCTCTTTAAAAGTCAACATAATATCAAAGAAGAAAAAAGTTGAAGGACTGACATGAGCCAATGTCAAAATTCACTATAAAGCTACAGCAATCAAGACAGTGTGGTACTGGTGAAAGAACAGACAAATGGACCAAAGGCGCAGAACAGAGAGCCTAGAAATAGATGCCCGTTCACATACTCTACCGTTCTTTGACAAAGGAGCACAGACCATACAATGGAGCAAAGACAGTCTTATCAACGAATGGTGCTGGAAGAACTGGACATCCACGTGCGAGACAATGAACGTGCACGTGGACCTTTACACCTTTACAAAACGGAAATCAAAAGGCATTATAGACCCACATGTAAAAAGCAAAACTCTAGAATTCCTAGAAGACAATAACACGGAAGAAAACCGAGATGACCTCTTTATAAACATGACTTTCTAGATGTGACAGCAAAATCAAGATCATGAAAGGAATAACTGATAAGCTGGACTTCATGAACATTTTAAACTGCTGCTCCACAAGACACAATGTCAAGAGGATAAAAACACAAGCCACAGACTGGGAGAAAACATTTGCAAAAGGCACAGTTGAGAAAGGAATAACAAATATACAAATACGCAAAGAAATCTTAAAACTAAACAACAAGAACACACACAACCAGATTAAAAAATGGGGCAAACAACTTAACAGACATCTCGCCAAAGAAGACATAAAAATGGCAACTAAGAGTACGAGACGATGCTCCACATCATATGGCTCCAGGGAAATGCAAATTGAACAACAATGAGATACCACTACACACCTGTTAGAATAGTCAAAATATGGAACACTAACAACAGCAAATGCTGACAAGCATGTGGAGCAATGGAGACACTCATTCAGTATTGGTGGCAAGGCAAAACGGAACAGCCACTCTGGAAGGCAGTTTAGGGGTTTCTTACAAAACTAAGCATAACCCTTAACATACGATCCAGCTTAACATACGCTCCTTGGTATTTACCCAAAGGAGTTCAAAACTTACACGCAGATGAAAACCTGCACACAAATGTTGATAGCAGCTTTATTCGTAATCGCCAAAAAGCGGAAGCAACCAAGATGTCCTGCACCAGATGAACGGATAAACAAACCGTGGTACATCTAGTCAACGGCATAGTATTCAGCGCTAAAAAGCAACGAGCTATCAAGCTGTGAAAAGAAACCTTACATGCATGTTACTTTGTGAAAGAAGCCAATCTGAAAAGGTTGCATACTGTATGAGGCCAACTATATGACATTCTGGAAGTGGCAAAATTGGGGCGACAGGAAAAGATCGGTGGTTGCCAGGAGTTGGCGGGGAGAAGGATGAATAGGCGGAGCACAAAGGATTTTTAGGGCAGTGAAAATACTCCATCGTTATGAAACTCTAATGACAGATTCGTGTCATTCTACTTTTATCCAAACCCATAGAATGTATGACACCAAGAGTGAGTCGCAATGTAAACCATAAATCAGATAATATTCTATTATGGCTTTCATTTTCCAATTCTGGTAATCGTATTATGGTTACGGAAGTGAAAATTTTCTGATTTTGATCACTGTGCTGTGGTTAGGTGTCCCTGAAGGTAGAAAAATAAAACTGAAATATTCAGGAGTAAAGGGTATGTGGTCTGCATTTTCTCTCTAATGATTCAGGAATAGAGCCTAAGTGTGTAGGAAGGTGTGTGTCACGTGTGTGTCTATCAAACATCTTCTGCCTCAACTCACATAAAAATCAGATCTAGATACAGATACATTGAGACAGAGAGCTCTTTCTATGTGTATATCTATATCTAAACGTATTTTCTTTCTCTCTCTTTCTATATATCTATCTATAGATAGATAGATAGATAGATAGATTTATGTCTGTATACCTACATATCCATATGATGGGAGTAACAAAGGAAATGTGACAAAATGTTAACAATTGGAAATGTAAGTAAAGGGTATACTGGAGCTTTTGGAACCATTTGTGAGAAATTTCTGTATGTGTTGGAATATTGTTCAGTCTTAAAAAGAAATGAAATTCTGACACATGCTGCAACATGGATTGACTTTGAGGGCATTGGGCTAAATGAAATAACTAGTCACAAGAAGACAAATTTTGTATGATTCCACTGACATGACATACCTAGAGTAGTCAAACTCACAGAGACAGAAGGTAGAATGGTGGTTGCCAAGAGCTTGGGAAAGGGGGAACGGGGAGAGTAGTTTAATGTGTACAGAGTTTCAGTTTTGCAAGACGAGAAGAGTTCTGCAGGTTGGCTGCCCAACAATATGAAGGTACCTAACGCTACAGAATGGCACACTTAAAAATGCTGAAGATGATAAATTTTAGCTTACATGTATTTACCACAATTTAGAAATCTGCATAAGTTTCGAATTCTTACAATGGAAAAAGTGTTTCAAAAATAGCTCTCCTGGTGCTTGTTCTGGTGAAAATGAGATTGGGGAAAAAAGGAGATGGTACAAAAAAGCTTACGTTGAAAAACCAAAAATTTTCTGTCTCAACTCATCCTACATCCAACCTATTCTACCAAGGAAACTTGAAAGTGCATTTAGAACAATGCCCCTTATTGAGTCTATTTCTCGATTTGCTCTGTCAACCTCCTGACTAGAGACTCAAAGGGCTATCTTCACTGTGTCTCTCCACACTCTGTCTGGAGTCGGCTCCCTGTTTTGTGGTCAGCTCTCACTCTTCTCGGCATTCACGTGGGAGAGGGAACATCGAGCTGCACAGACCCTACAGCCCTTAAAAGCCCATATAGCGGCAGAGACAACATACCCTCTCCACATCCCAGACATCACCCCAAAAGATGTCCACGTACCTGGGAATGCACAGTCTAGGAGTGCATCTCTAGAAAAGCCTACCTCTCTAGAAAGCTACAGTTGGTACGTCTACGGTTCACGATTGGAGTTTGTATTGTTTGTAGAGCCTCAAGCATGACCCCTCATTGCCTTGCCAGTGCTATTAGGATTGAGCCAAAACCATTCAGCAGAGCCTACAATGCCCTTCAAAATCTGGCCCTGCCAGCCCTCATCCTTGTGGCGCACCTCTCTCTCCCTCAATCCTGTTCTCCAGTCCTGACCTCGGTTTGTTTCCTCCCAAGAGCCATATGCCTTCCAACACTGCTCAATGACGTCAGAAAAAGAAGTGAGAGGTATAAGGACTGGACAGGAAAAATGAAAATTATCGCTCTTTTCAGATGACATGACTAAGTACACGGAAAATTTTTGTTCCATCTAATAAGCACTTACATGGTATTTATTACGTGCCAGACATCGTCCTAAGTGTTTAACACTTATTTGGTCCTCATAACAAATCATCACGGAGCCTGGAGAGTTGTTCTATGTTAACGTAAACACCAAGAAATGCAACAACATGTCATTTGAGATTTCCCTACATGGGACAGTGATGTGACCAACTTATTTGAACAAGAATTCTATGAATCTAAGAATATGATGAACATGACTTAGCTCAGTGGATCCGAAATTTTAGAAAAGATCTTAGAATCATTGTCCAGAATATTCCACATTCCCATGGATAATGCTTCGTCTGCATTTCACTCTCTCTCTCTCTCTCTCTCTCTCTCTCTGAGTATATACGTCACCTTTTGTTGGTGGTTCCATCACAGATTACTTCTGTCAGTTCATCGGGGTCATTTCTAAAGAATCAAAAGCATATATGATCAGACTCCAAGTGACTTCATAGAGTTACACTCTTGTTTGCAATTAGTTACAAGTAGTCTTCAAGTGGTAAACTGGTTGAACCCTAAAAAATTATTTGGATATTAGTTATTTGGAAACTAGTATTTTAATCTTCCCTAGAAATAGGGCTTTCTATAGTTGTAACGAAGATCTTCGGCCGGTCAAAAAGCCTAATGAATGAAGATATTGAAATACAATTCTTCACTACTGAACCTTACTCTCACGTGTAATTGCATCGAGGTTGAATTTAGTTCAAAATTCAACTCCAGGTTGTAGGTACACATTTCCCCAGCTCCTCCTAATTTCCTGATCCTCAACACCCTCCACCACATCCTGACCCTTCATGTATCATGTATGTCTTTTCTGTTCCTCATACAGGGTTCAGGTGACTGCAGGTCTGAGGCACGGGCTCCCTCCAATATGACGGTGGCTTGGCATTCGGGACACCAGCTTTAGATGGTGGCAGAGCTCTGGAGGCTGAGGAAAGGAGCCGAGGTCTGTTTAGCTCCATTCTCTTCTGCTGAGAGCTCCACTGCTCCCTCTCCACTGCTACCATCTCCTTGCTCCAAATAGGATTCTCTCCTCTCCTGGCCCACTCTAGCAGAGTCTTACACACAGGCATTCTGAGAGTTTCCCAAAAGCTTTGGCTACTACTTTCTAAGGCTCACAAACAAACCGTGAGTAAGAAGTCTCCCTCTTATGACTCCTCCTTCCTTTTGCCACCTAGGCCCAACAGGAAAGAAAGTTACCTACAGAAGCTTATAGTCTCTTATGGAAACCTGTTGTTGCCATCGATGCCCCCCATAGCTTTCACCACTCAGATCACTCATGTCAACTCACCCCATCTTGTCACTGTTGCCAGACGACATTCGGGAAGAATCCATAACCCTGCCATAGAGTAAAAAACATGTACAAAAAATAGAGTCAGACATTTTGGAAGATAATCAGGTTCTTTTTCCCAACAGAATTGCAGCACACAAAAAGTGAAGTCACGAGGAAACACGACAGAAACAAAAGCATCCGTTTCAGGGTCCAGCACTGGAACCTCTGACACAGTTTCCGGGTTCTGTATGTGCGTGTGTGCGTGTCTGTGTGTCCCTGTGTGTATCCACTGGAAAGAGAATGAAGGGAACAAGGGAGACATAGCATTCATGATTAAACCTCCCTCCTTCTTCACCGCTTTGTTTCTCCTTCATGCACTCTGGAATCAATTTGGGAAACGTGAGAGGGATCTGAGTGTGTCGGGATGGGGAGGTGCATCCAAGTAAGAGCTAACAAAGAGATATAGATAGAAAGAGAATACACAAGAACAATGAACATACAGTGTCAGGGCCTAGTCCCTGGTTGTTATTTGGTAGGAAAGAAACAAGTAGGAAGGTCAAGGATGACCAAATGATGATTAAAAGATTTTCTGACCTGCGTGAAGGCCATGCGTTTACAATGATTCTTTTTCTTTTTCTTTTTCTCTACAGTCCTTTCAGAAAACGTTATCTGGTTGTATTATCCAAAATCAAGACTTTTCACCTCAAAACTGGCTTGGGTAATCTTTTCTCTATTTATCTTTTTCTTCATCTACAAAATAAGACACTTGCAAAATGCACTTTGAGTCTGTCACCTTCACAGTATCATGCTAATATTCAGCATTGCACAAATATTATTGATTTTTGGACAGCCTGCACTCTTCACCAAATTCTTTCAAATTTCATTAATTCTGTATCTGGCAACAATATACATTAGTATATATATCTTAAAGTTCAAACACACTTAAAGGTTCTCATCCAAGTAACACACCCTGACAATTTCCAGAGAAATCATGGGTTCCTATCAAGACGCCAAATGGTACAGCATGTTGCATCCTCCTCCCAAAACTTCAGAAGTCCTAAGGAACTATGCATTCCCAGAAATAACAAGAGTGACAACCCTGGGAAATGACAGAGGCCTGAAGGCTGTCTCTTAATGGGTGGGTAGCCTGGGATTAGGGGCAGTGGGTGGCAGCCTTGAGGGGCTCAGCGTGAGGGAAAATTTTAAGGACCGTTCTTGCCTCTCCCCTGAGTTGCCTGGAAACGATCACTTGCCTTTCTCAGTAGAAACAAGTAGCAACCACCCAGATGTAGCTAGGATAAAATTAGAGTAGCATTAGGTTAGCTGATGAAAGCAGGGAAGGGCTGAACAATCCTTGATCCTTCACTCCTCCACCTCCTCCGTCTCCAAAGCCCCAGGTGACAACCTCAAATGCCTCCTCAGATGCTGCTTTCCCCAGGAGCTCAAAGGTGACATATCCTGACCACAGGAGTTGAGTGGTCACAGTGGTTCACGGTTTCTGAGACTGTCTGCGCCTGAGGCCATCACCTCCCCTCATATTAAACTTCCTTAGAAAAACACACCTTAGGTCCTGGGTTTCAACAAAGGTGACTATATAATACAGCACCCAAGAGAGGACACTTCTGAGAGTGAAAAGGACACACTATTAATAATTATTCTGAGATAACAGCCACAGACTGAGATGGTCCCAAGCAAAACGTTAGCCCTTCTCTAATACAAGATGCCAGACAGAGTAGCCAACAGCCACCAGGAATGAAAGCTCACAAGTCAAAACAATTACATACCTGAGGAGTACAACGACTGAAAAAGAAATACAACAAATTGAGCAACATATACCATTTGAAGTAGAACTACTGGAACATACTGGAACATAAGCATGACAAATACACTTAAAGATACAAGGGAAGATGTTAGTAACACGAAATGACAATGAGAAACCATAAGGAAAACCTCATGAGGAAACAGGTGTAAAAGTACGATTGTTAAAGACTTAAGTCATGGGATAAATAGCAGTGTGGATACATGAGAAAAGCAAATTATTTAGACATGGAAAATGACATTGAGAAACTCTCCCAGAAAACAGAATAAAACAATAAAGTGAGAGAATATTTAAAAGAACAGCAGTGTGATATGGTGGGTAAAAAAAGACATCTAACATCTGAAATAAATGAAATCCAAGACATCTAAGATGAAAAAAAAAAGAAAACAGAGAAGAGGAAATATTCAAAAACTAATGAAGATAAATTTCACAAAGTTAAAGAAGGAAGTAAAAAATTATCTGTAAAGGATCCATGGAAATGAAGAGAAAATTCTAAAAGCTTCCAAAAAGAGCAAAGAAAATAAGAACAGACTGACACGATCTCTCTCTAGAGCAAACAGAACACATCTTGTTTGAGAGCACACAAGTGACATTTAGGAAAATAGACAACATATTTGGCCATAAACAAAGCATTAATAACGTGCACAGGAGCAATATCGTATAGATTTTCTCTGACCGTATCGCAACTGCAATAGCTCTTTAAAAGTCAACATAATATCAAAGAAGAAAAAAGTTGAAGGACTGACATGAGCCAATGTCAAAATTCACTATAAAGCTACAGCAATCAAGACAGTGTGGTACTGGTGAAAGAACAGACAAATGGACCAAAGGCGCAGAACAGAGAGCCTAGAAATAGATGCCCGTTCACATACTCTACCGTTCTTTGACAAAGGAGCACAGACCATACAATGGAGCAAAGACAGTCTTATCAACGAATGGTGCTGGAAGAACTGGACATCCACGTGCGAGACAATGAACGTGCACGTGGACCTTTACACCTTTACAAAACGGAAATCAAAAGGCATTATAGACCCACATGTAAAAAGCAAAACTCTAGAATTCCTAGAAGACAATAACACGGAAGAAAACCGAGATGACCTCTTTATAAACATGACTTTCTAGATGTGACAGCAAAATCAAGATCATGAAAGGAATAACTGATAAGCTGGACTTCATGAACATTTTAAACTGCTGCTCCACAAGACACAATGTCAAGAGGATAAAAACACAAGCCACAGACTGGGAGAAAACATTTGCAAAAGGCACAGTTGAGAAAGGAATAACAAATATACAAATACGCAAAGAAATCTTAAAACTAAACAACAAGAACACACACAACCAGATTAAAAAATGGGGCAAACAACTTAACAGACATCTCGCCAAAGAAGACATAAAAATGGCAACTAAGAGTACGAGACGATGCTCCACATCATATGGCTCCAGGGAAATGCAAATTGAACAACAATGAGATACCACTACACACCTGTTAGAATAGTCAAAATATGGAACACTAACAACAGCAAATGCTGACAAGCATGTGGAGCAATGGAGACACTCATTCAGTATTGGTGGCAAGGCAAAACGGAACAGCCACTCTGGAAGGCAGTTTAGGGGTTTCTTACAAAACTAAGCATAACCCTTAACATACGATCCAGCTTAACATACGCTCCTTGGTATTTACCCAAAGGAGTTCAAAACTTACACGCAGATGAAAACCTGCACACAAATGTTGATAGCAGCTTTATTCGTAATCGCCAAAAAGCGGAAGCAACCAAGATGTCCTGCACCAGATGAACGGATAAACAAACCGTGGTACATCTAGTCAACGGCATAGTATTCAGCGCTAAAAAGCAACGAGCTATCAAGCTGTGAAAAGAAACCTTACATGCATGTTACTTTGTGAAAGAAGCCAATCTGAAAAGGTTGCATACTGTATGAGGCCAACTATATGACATTCTGGAAGTGGCAAAATTGGGGCGACAGGAAAAGATCGGTGGTTGCCAGGAGTTGGCGGGGAGAAGGATGAATAGGCGGAGCACAAAGGATTTTTAGGGCAGTGAAAATACTCCATCGTTATGAAACTCTAATGACAGATTCGTGTCATTCTACTTTTATCCAAACCCATAGAATGTATGACACCAAGAGTGAGTCGCAATGTAAACCATAAATCAGATAATATTCTATTATGGCTTTCATTTTCCAATTCTGGTAATCGTATTATGGTTACGGAAGTGAAAATTTTCTGATTTTGATCACTGTGCTGTGGTTAGGTGTCCCTGAAGGTAGAAAAATAAAACTGAAATATTCAGGAGTAAAGGGTATGTGGTCTGCATTTTCTCTCTAATGATTCAGGAATAGAGCCTAAGTGTGTAGGAAGGTGTGTGTCACGTGTGTGTCTATCAAACATCTTCTGCCTCAACTCACATAAAAATCAGATCTAGATACAGATACATTGAGACAGAGAGCTCTTTCTATGTGTATATCTATATCTAAACGTATTTTCTTTCTCTCTCTTTCTATATATCTATCTATAGATAGATAGATAGATAGATAGATTTATGTCTGTATACCTACATATCCATATGATGGGAGTAACAAAGGAAATGTGACAAAATGTTAACAATTGGAAATGTAAGTAAAGGGTATACTGGAGCTTTTGGAACCATTTGTGAGAAATTTCTGTATGTGTTGGAATATTGTTCAGTCTTAAAAAGAAATGAAATTCTGACACATGCTGCAACATGGATTGACTTTGAGGGCATTGGGCTAAATGAAATAACTAGTCACAAGAAGACAAATTTTGTATGATTCCACTGACATGACATACCTAGAGTAGTCAAACTCACAGAGACAGAAGGTAGAATGGTGGTTGCCAAGAGCTTGGGAAAGGGGGAACGGGGAGAGTAGTTTAATGTGTACAGAGTTTCAGTTTTGCAAGACGAGAAGAGTTCTGCAGGTTGGCTGCCCAACAATATGAAGGTACCTAACGCTACAGAATGGCACACTTAAAAATGCTGAAGATGATAAATTTTAGCTTACATGTATTTACCACAATTTAGAAATCTGCATAAGTTTCGAATTCTTACAATGGAAAAAGTGTTTCAAAAATAGCTCTCCTGGTGCTTGTTCTGGTGAAAATGAGATTGGGGAAAAAAGGAGATGGTACAAAAAAGCTTACGTTGAAAAACCAAAAATTTTCTGTCTCAACTCATCCTACATCCAACCTATTCTACCAAGGAAACTTGAAAGTGCATTTAGAACAATGCCCCTTATTGAGTCTATTTCTCGATTTGCTCTGTCAACCTCCTGACTAGAGACTCAAAGGGCTATCTTCACTGTGTCTCTCCACACTCTGTCTGGAGTCGGCTCCCTGTTTTGTGGTCAGCTCTCACTCTTCTCGGCATTCACGTGGGAGAGGGAACATCGAGCTGCACAGACCCTACAGCCCTTAAAAGCCCATATAGCGGCAGAGACAACATACCCTCTCCACATCCCAGACATCACCCCAAAAGATGTCCACGTACCTGGGAATGCACAGTCTAGGAGTGCATCTCTAGAAAAGCCTACCTCTCTAGAAAGCTACAGTTGGTACGTCTACGGTTCACGATTGGAGTTTGTATTGTTTGTAGAGCCTCAAGCATGACCCCTCATTGCCTTGCCAGTGCTATTAGGATTGAGCCAAAACCATTCAGCAGAGCCTACAATGCCCTTCAAAATCTGGCCCTGCCAGCCCTCATCCTTGTGGCGCACCTCTCTCTCCCTCAATCCTGTTCTCCAGTCCTGACCTCGGTTTGTTTCCTCCCAAGAGCCATATGCCTTCCAACACTGCTCAATGACGTCAGAAAAAGAAGTGAGAGGTATAAGGACTGGACAGGAAAAATGAAAATTATCGCTCTTTTCAGATGACATGACTAAGTACACGGAAAATTTTTGTTCCATCTAATAAGCACTTACATGGTATTTATTACGTGCCAGACATCGTCCTAAGTGTTTAACACTTATTTGGTCCTCATAACAAATCATCACGGAGCCTGGAGAGTTGTTCTATGTTAACGTAAACACCAAGAAATGCAACAACATGTCATTTGAGATTTCCCTACATGGGACAGTGATGTGACCAACTTATTTGAACAAGAATTCTATGAATCTAAGAATATGATGAACATGACTTAGCTCAGTGGATCCGAAATTTTAGAAAAGATCTTAGAATCATTGTCCAGAATATTCCACATTCCCATGGATAATGCTTCGTCTGCATTTCACTCTCTCTCTCTCTCTCTCTCTCTCTCTCTGAGTATATACGTCACCTTTTGTTGGTGGTTCCATCACAGATTACTTCTGTCAGTTCATCGGGGTCATTTCTAAAGAATCAAAAGCATATATGATCAGACTCCAAGTGACTTCATAGAGTTACACTCTTGTTTGCAATTAGTTACAAGTAGTCTTCAAGTGGTAAACTGGTTGAACCCTAAAAAATTATTTGGATATTAGTTATTTGGAAACTAGTATTTTAATCTTCCCTAGAAATAGGGCTTTCTATAGTTGTAACGAAGATCTTCGGCCGGTCAAAAAGCCTAATGAATGAAGATATTGAAATACAATTCTTCACTACTGAACCTTACTCTCACGTGTAATTGCATCGAGGTTGAATTTAGTTCAAAATTCAACTCCAGGTTGTAGGTACACATTTCCCCAGCTCCTCCTAATTTCCTGATCCTCAACACCCTCCACCACATCCTGACCCTTCATGTATCATGTATGTCTTTTCTGTTCCTCATACAGGGTTCAGGTGACTGCAGGTCTGAGGCACGGGCTCCCTCCAATATGACGGTGGCTTGGCATTCGGGACACCAGCTTTAGATGGTGGCAGAGCTCTGGAGGCTGAGGAAAGGAGCCGAGGTCTGTTTAGCTCCATTCTCTTCTGCTGAGAGCTCCACTGCTCCCTCTCCACTGCTACCATCTCCTTGCTCCAAATAGGATTCTCTCCTCTCCTGGCCCACTCTAGCAGAGTCTTACACACAGGCATTCTGAGAGTTTCCCAAAAGCTTTGGCTACTACTTTCTAAGGCTCACAAACAAACCGTGAGTAAGAAGTCTCCCTCTTATGACTCCTCCTTCCTTTTGCCACCTAGGCCCAACAGGAAAGAAAGTTACCTACAGAAGCTTATAGTCTCTTATGGAAACCTGTTGTTGCCATCGATGCCCCCCATAGCTTTCACCACTCAGATCACTCATGTCAACTCACCCCATCTTGTCACTGTTGCCAGACGACATTCGGGAAGAATCCATAACCCTGCCATAGAGTAAAAAACATGTACAAAAAATAGAGTCAGACATTTTGGAAGATAATCAGGTTCTTTTTCCCAACAGAATTGCAGCACACAAAAAGTGAAGTCACGAGGAAACACGACAGAAACAAAAGCATCCGTTTCAGGGTCCAGCACTGGAACCTCTGACACAGTTTCCGGGTTCTGTATGTGCGTGTGTGCGTGTCTGTGTGTCCCTGTGTGTATCCACTGGAAAGAGAATGAAGGGAACAAGGGAGACATAGCATTCATGATTAAACCTCCCTCCTTCTTCACCGCTTTGTTTCTCCTTCATGCACTCTGGAATCAATTTGGGAAACGTGAGAGGGATCTGAGTGTGTCGGGATGGGGAGGTGCATCCAAGTAAGAGCTAACAAAGAGATATAGATAGAAAGAGAATACACAAGAACAATGAACATACAGTGTCAGGGCCTAGTCCCTGGTTGTTATTTGGTAGGAAAGAAACAAGTAGGAAGGTCAAGGATGACCAAATGATGATTAAAAGATTTTCTGACCTGCGTGAAGGCCATGCGTTTACAATGATTCTTTTTCTTTTTCTTTTTCTCTACAGTCCTTTCAGAAAACGTTATCTGGTTGTATTATCCAAAATCAAGACTTTTCACCTCAAAACTGGCTTGGGTAATCTTTTCTCTATTTATCTTTTTCTTCATCTACAAAATAAGACACTTGCAAAATGCACTTTGAGTCTGTCACCTTCACAGTATCATGCTAATATTCAGCATTGCACAAATATTATTGATTTTTGGACAGCCTGCACTCTTCACCAAATTCTTTCAAATTTCATTAATTCTGTATCTGGCAACAATATACATTAGTATATATATCTTAAAGTTCAAACACACTTAAAGGTTCTCATCCAAGTAACACACCCTGACAATTTCCAGAGAAATCATGGGTTCCTATCAAGACGCCAAATGGTACAGCATGTTGCATCCTCCTCCCAAAACTTCAGAAGTCCTAAGGAACTATGCATTCCCAGAAATAACAAGAGTGACAACCCTGGGAAATGACAGAGGCCTGAAGGCTGTCTCTTAATGGGTGGGTAGCCTGGGATTAGGGGCAGTGGGTGGCAGCCTTGAGGGGCTCAGCGTGAGGGAAAATTTTAAGGACCGTTCTTGCCTCTCCCCTGAGTTGCCTGGAAACGATCACTTGCCTTTCTCAGTAGAAACAAGTAGCAACCACCCAGATGTAGCTAGGATAAAATTAGAGTAGCATTAGGTTAGCTGATGAAAGCAGGGAAGGGCTGAACAATCCTTGATCCTTCACTCCTCCACCTCCTCCGTCTCCAAAGCCCCAGGTGACAACCTCAAATGCCTCCTCAGATGCTGCTTTCCCCAGGAGCTCAAAGGTGACATATCCTGACCACAGGAGTTGAGTGGTCACAGTGGTTCACGGTTTCTGAGACTGTCTGCGCCTGAGGCCATCACCTCCCCTCATATTAAACTTCCTTAGAAAAACACACCTTAGGTCCTGGGTTTCAACAAAGGTGACTATATAATACAGCACCCAAGAGAGGACACTTCTGAGAGTGAAAAGGACACACTATTAATAATTATTCTGAGATAACAGCCACAGACTGAGATGGTCCCAAGCAAAACGTTAGCCCTTCTCTAATACAAGATGCCAGACAGAGTAGCCAACAGCCACCAGGAATGAAAGCTCACAAGTCAAAACAATTACATACCTGAGGAGTACAACGACTGAAAAAGAAATACAACAAATTGAGCAACATATACCATTTGAAGTAGAACTACTGGAACATACTGGAACATAAGCATGACAAATACACTTAAAGATACAAGGGAAGATGTTAGTAACACGAAATGACAATGAGAAACCATAAGGAAAACCTCATGAGGAAACAGGTGTAAAAGTACGATTGTTAAAGACTTAAGTCATGGGATAAATAGCAGTGTGGATACATGAGAAAAGCAAATTATTTAGACATGGAAAATGACATTGAGAAACTCTCCCAGAAAACAGAATAAAACAATAAAGTGAGAGAATATTTAAAAGAACAGCAGTGTGATATGGTGGGTAAAAAAAGACATCTAACATCTGAAATAAATGAAATCCAAGACATCTAAGATGAAAAAAAAAAGAAAACAGAGAAGAGGAAATATTCAAAAACTAATGAAGATAAATTTCACAAAGTTAAAGAAGGAAGTAAAAAATTATCTGTAAAGGATCCATGGAAATGAAGAGAAAATTCTAAAAGCTTCCAAAAAGAGCAAAGAAAATAAGAACAGACTGACACGATCTCTCTCTAGAGCAAACAGAACACATCTTGTTTGAGAGCACACAAGTGACATTTAGGAAAATAGACAACATATTTGGCCATAAACAAAGCATTAATAACGTGCACAGGAGCAATATCGTATAGATTTTCTCTGACCGTATCGCAACTGCAATAGCTCTTTAAAAGTCAACATAATATCAAAGAAGAAAAAAGTTGAAGGACTGACATGAGCCAATGTCAAAATTCACTATAAAGCTACAGCAATCAAGACAGTGTGGTACTGGTGAAAGAACAGACAAATGGACCAAAGGCGCAGAACAGAGAGCCTAGAAATAGATGCCCGTTCACATACTCTACCGTTCTTTGACAAAGGAGCACAGACCATACAATGGAGCAAAGACAGTCTTATCAACGAATGGTGCTGGAAGAACTGGACATCCACGTGCGAGACAATGAACGTGCACGTGGACCTTTACACCTTTACAAAACGGAAATCAAAAGGCATTATAGACCCACATGTAAAAAGCAAAACTCTAGAATTCCTAGAAGACAATAACACGGAAGAAAACCGAGATGACCTCTTTATAAACATGACTTTCTAGATGTGACAGCAAAATCAAGATCATGAAAGGAATAACTGATAAGCTGGACTTCATGAACATTTTAAACTGCTGCTCCACAAGACACAATGTCAAGAGGATAAAAACACAAGCCACAGACTGGGAGAAAACATTTGCAAAAGGCACAGTTGAGAAAGGAATAACAAATATACAAATACGCAAAGAAATCTTAAAACTAAACAACAAGAACACACACAACCAGATTAAAAAATGGGGCAAACAACTTAACAGACATCTCGCCAAAGAAGACATAAAAATGGCAACTAAGAGTACGAGACGATGCTCCACATCATATGGCTCCAGGGAAATGCAAATTGAACAACAATGAGATACCACTACACACCTGTTAGAATAGTCAAAATATGGAACACTAACAACAGCAAATGCTGACAAGCATGTGGAGCAATGGAGACACTCATTCAGTATTGGTGGCAAGGCAAAACGGAACAGCCACTCTGGAAGGCAGTTTAGGGGTTTCTTACAAAACTAAGCATAACCCTTAACATACGATCCAGCTTAACATACGCTCCTTGGTATTTACCCAAAGGAGTTCAAAACTTACACGCAGATGAAAACCTGCACACAAATGTTGATAGCAGCTTTATTCGTAATCGCCAAAAAGCGGAAGCAACCAAGATGTCCTGCACCAGATGAACGGATAAACAAACCGTGGTACATCTAGTCAACGGCATAGTATTCAGCGCTAAAAAGCAACGAGCTATCAAGCTGTGAAAAGAAACCTTACATGCATGTTACTTTGTGAAAGAAGCCAATCTGAAAAGGTTGCATACTGTATGAGGCCAACTATATGACATTCTGGAAGTGGCAAAATTGGGGCGACAGGAAAAGATCGGTGGTTGCCAGGAGTTGGCGGGGAGAAGGATGAATAGGCGGAGCACAAAGGATTTTTAGGGCAGTGAAAATACTCCATCGTTATGAAACTCTAATGACAGATTCGTGTCATTCTACTTTTATCCAAACCCATAGAATGTATGACACCAAGAGTGAGTCGCAATGTAAACCATAAATCAGATAATATTCTATTATGGCTTTCATTTTCCAATTCTGGTAATCGTATTATGGTTACGGAAGTGAAAATTTTCTGATTTTGATCACTGTGCTGTGGTTAGGTGTCCCTGAAGGTAGAAAAATAAAACTGAAATATTCAGGAGTAAAGGGTATGTGGTCTGCATTTTCTCTCTAATGATTCAGGAATAGAGCCTAAGTGTGTAGGAAGGTGTGTGTCACGTGTGTGTCTATCAAACATCTTCTGCCTCAACTCACATAAAAATCAGATCTAGATACAGATACATTGAGACAGAGAGCTCTTTCTATGTGTATATCTATATCTAAACGTATTTTCTTTCTCTCTCTTTCTATATATCTATCTATAGATAGATAGATAGATAGATAGATTTATGTCTGTATACCTACATATCCATATGATGGGAGTAACAAAGGAAATGTGACAAAATGTTAACAATTGGAAATGTAAGTAAAGGGTATACTGGAGCTTTTGGAACCATTTGTGAGAAATTTCTGTATGTGTTGGAATATTGTTCAGTCTTAAAAAGAAATGAAATTCTGACACATGCTGCAACATGGATTGACTTTGAGGGCATTGGGCTAAATGAAATAACTAGTCACAAGAAGACAAATTTTGTATGATTCCACTGACATGACATACCTAGAGTAGTCAAACTCACAGAGACAGAAGGTAGAATGGTGGTTGCCAAGAGCTTGGGAAAGGGGGAACGGGGAGAGTAGTTTAATGTGTACAGAGTTTCAGTTTTGCAAGACGAGAAGAGTTCTGCAGGTTGGCTGCCCAACAATATGAAGGTACCTAACGCTACAGAATGGCACACTTAAAAATGCTGAAGATGATAAATTTTAGCTTACATGTATTTACCACAATTTAGAAATCTGCATAAGTTTCGAATTCTTACAATGGAAAAAGTGTTTCAAAAATAGCTCTCCTGGTGCTTGTTCTGGTGAAAATGAGATTGGGGAAAAAAGGAGATGGTACAAAAAAGCTTACGTTGAAAAACCAAAAATTTTCTGTCTCAACTCATCCTACATCCAACCTATTCTACCAAGGAAACTTGAAAGTGCATTTAGAACAATGCCCCTTATTGAGTCTATTTCTCGATTTGCTCTGTCAACCTCCTGACTAGAGACTCAAAGGGCTATCTTCACTGTGTCTCTCCACACTCTGTCTGGAGTCGGCTCCCTGTTTTGTGGTCAGCTCTCACTCTTCTCGGCATTCACGTGGGAGAGGGAACATCGAGCTGCACAGACCCTACAGCCCTTAAAAGCCCATATAGCGGCAGAGACAACATACCCTCTCCACATCCCAGACATCACCCCAAAAGATGTCCACGTACCTGGGAATGCACAGTCTAGGAGTGCATCTCTAGAAAAGCCTACCTCTCTAGAAAGCTACAGTTGGTACGTCTACGGTTCACGATTGGAGTTTGTATTGTTTGTAGAGCCTCAAGCATGACCCCTCATTGCCTTGCCAGTGCTATTAGGATTGAGCCAAAACCATTCAGCAGAGCCTACAATGCCCTTCAAAATCTGGCCCTGCCAGCCCTCATCCTTGTGGCGCACCTCTCTCTCCCTCAATCCTGTTCTCCAGTCCTGACCTCGGTTTGTTTCCTCCCAAGAGCCATATGCCTTCCAACACTGCTCAATGACGTCAGAAAAAGAAGTGAGAGGTATAAGGACTGGACAGGAAAAATGAAAATTATCGCTCTTTTCAGATGACATGACTAAGTACACGGAAAATTTTTGTTCCATCTAATAAGCACTTACATGGTATTTATTACGTGCCAGACATCGTCCTAAGTGTTTAACACTTATTTGGTCCTCATAACAAATCATCACGGAGCCTGGAGAGTTGTTCTATGTTAACGTAAACACCAAGAAATGCAACAACATGTCATTTGAGATTTCCCTACATGGGACAGTGATGTGACCAACTTATTTGAACAAGAATTCTATGAATCTAAGAATATGATGAACATGACTTAGCTCAGTGGATCCGAAATTTTAGAAAAGATCTTAGAATCATTGTCCAGAATATTCCACATTCCCATGGATAATGCTTCGTCTGCATTTCACTCTCTCTCTCTCTCTCTCTCTCTCTCTCTGAGTATATACGTCACCTTTTGTTGGTGGTTCCATCACAGATTACTTCTGTCAGTTCATCGGGGTCATTTCTAAAGAATCAAAAGCATATATGATCAGACTCCAAGTGACTTCATAGAGTTACACTCTTGTTTGCAATTAGTTACAAGTAGTCTTCAAGTGGTAAACTGGTTGAACCCTAAAAAATTATTTGGATATTAGTTATTTGGAAACTAGTATTTTAATCTTCCCTAGAAATAGGGCTTTCTATAGTTGTAACGAAGATCTTCGGCCGGTCAAAAAGCCTAATGAATGAAGATATTGAAATACAATTCTTCACTACTGAACCTTACTCTCACGTGTAATTGCATCGAGGTTGAATTTAGTTCAAAATTCAACTCCAGGTTGTAGGTACACATTTCCCCAGCTCCTCCTAATTTCCTGATCCTCAACACCCTCCACCACATCCTGACCCTTCATGTATCATGTATGTCTTTTCTGTTCCTCATACAGGGTTCAGGTGACTGCAGGTCTGAGGCACGGGCTCCCTCCAATATGACGGTGGCTTGGCATTCGGGACACCAGCTTTAGATGGTGGCAGAGCTCTGGAGGCTGAGGAAAGGAGCCGAGGTCTGTTTAGCTCCATTCTCTTCTGCTGAGAGCTCCACTGCTCCCTCTCCACTGCTACCATCTCCTTGCTCCAAATAGGATTCTCTCCTCTCCTGGCCCACTCTAGCAGAGTCTTACACACAGGCATTCTGAGAGTTTCCCAAAAGCTTTGGCTACTACTTTCTAAGGCTCACAAACAAACCGTGAGTAAGAAGTCTCCCTCTTATGACTCCTCCTTCCTTTTGCCACCTAGGCCCAACAGGAAAGAAAGTTACCTACAGAAGCTTATAGTCTCTTATGGAAACCTGTTGTTGCCATCGATGCCCCCCATAGCTTTCACCACTCAGATCACTCATGTCAACTCACCCCATCTTGTCACTGTTGCCAGACGACATTCGGGAAGAATCCATAACCCTGCCATAGAGTAAAAAACATGTACAAAAAATAGAGTCAGACATTTTGGAAGATAATCAGGTTCTTTTTCCCAACAGAATTGCAGCACACAAAAAGTGAAGTCACGAGGAAACACGACAGAAACAAAAGCATCCGTTTCAGGGTCCAGCACTGGAACCTCTGACACAGTTTCCGGGTTCTGTATGTGCGTGTGTGCGTGTCTGTGTGTCCCTGTGTGTATCCACTGGAAAGAGAATGAAGGGAACAAGGGAGACATAGCATTCATGATTAAACCTCCCTCCTTCTTCACCGCTTTGTTTCTCCTTCATGCACTCTGGAATCAATTTGGGAAACGTGAGAGGGATCTGAGTGTGTCGGGATGGGGAGGTGCATCCAAGTAAGAGCTAACAAAGAGATATAGATAGAAAGAGAATACACAAGAACAATGAACATACAGTGTCAGGGCCTAGTCCCTGGTTGTTATTTGGTAGGAAAGAAACAAGTAGGAAGGTCAAGGATGACCAAATGATGATTAAAAGATTTTCTGACCTGCGTGAAGGCCATGCGTTTACAATGATTCTTTTTCTTTTTCTTTTTCTCTACAGTCCTTTCAGAAAACGTTATCTGGTTGTATTATCCAAAATCAAGACTTTTCACCTCAAAACTGGCTTGGGTAATCTTTTCTCTATTTATCTTTTTCTTCATCTACAAAATAAGACACTTGCAAAATGCACTTTGAGTCTGTCACCTTCACAGTATCATGCTAATATTCAGCATTGCACAAATATTATTGATTTTTGGACAGCCTGCACTCTTCACCAAATTCTTTCAAATTTCATTAATTCTGTATCTGGCAACAATATACATTAGTATATATATCTTAAAGTTCAAACACACTTAAAGGTTCTCATCCAAGTAACACACCCTGACAATTTCCAGAGAAATCATGGGTTCCTATCAAGACGCCAAATGGTACAGCATGTTGCATCCTCCTCCCAAAACTTCAGAAGTCCTAAGGAACTATGCATTCCCAGAAATAACAAGAGTGACAACCCTGGGAAATGACAGAGGCCTGAAGGCTGTCTCTTAATGGGTGGGTAGCCTGGGATTAGGGGCAGTGGGTGGCAGCCTTGAGGGGCTCAGCGTGAGGGAAAATTTTAAGGACCGTTCTTGCCTCTCCCCTGAGTTGCCTGGAAACGATCACTTGCCTTTCTCAGTAGAAACAAGTAGCAACCACCCAGATGTAGCTAGGATAAAATTAGAGTAGCATTAGGTTAGCTGATGAAAGCAGGGAAGGGCTGAACAATCCTTGATCCTTCACTCCTCCACCTCCTCCGTCTCCAAAGCCCCAGGTGACAACCTCAAATGCCTCCTCAGATGCTGCTTTCCCCAGGAGCTCAAAGGTGACATATCCTGACCACAGGAGTTGAGTGGTCACAGTGGTTCACGGTTTCTGAGACTGTCTGCGCCTGAGGCCATCACCTCCCCTCATATTAAACTTCCTTAGAAAAACACACCTTAGGTCCTGGGTTTCAACAAAGGTGACTATATAATACAGCACCCAAGAGAGGACACTTCTGAGAGTGAAAAGGACACACTATTAATAATTATTCTGAGATAACAGCCACAGACTGAGATGGTCCCAAGCAAAACGTTAGCCCTTCTCTAATACAAGATGCCAGACAGAGTAGCCAACAGCCACCAGGAATGAAAGCTCACAAGTCAAAACAATTACATACCTGAGGAGTACAACGACTGAAAAAGAAATACAACAAATTGAGCAACATATACCATTTGAAGTAGAACTACTGGAACATACTGGAACATAAGCATGACAAATACACTTAAAGATACAAGGGAAGATGTTAGTAACACGAAATGACAATGAGAAACCATAAGGAAAACCTCATGAGGAAACAGGTGTAAAAGTACGATTGTTAAAGACTTAAGTCATGGGATAAATAGCAGTGTGGATACATGAGAAAAGCAAATTATTTAGACATGGAAAATGACATTGAGAAACTCTCCCAGAAAACAGAATAAAACAATAAAGTGAGAGAATATTTAAAAGAACAGCAGTGTGATATGGTGGGTAAAAAAAGACATCTAACATCTGAAATAAATGAAATCCAAGACATCTAAGATGAAAAAAAAAAGAAAACAGAGAAGAGGAAATATTCAAAAACTAATGAAGATAAATTTCACAAAGTTAAAGAAGGAAGTAAAAAATTATCTGTAAAGGATCCATGGAAATGAAGAGAAAATTCTAAAAGCTTCCAAAAAGAGCAAAGAAAATAAGAACAGACTGACACGATCTCTCTCTAGAGCAAACAGAACACATCTTGTTTGAGAGCACACAAGTGACATTTAGGAAAATAGACAACATATTTGGCCATAAACAAAGCATTAATAACGTGCACAGGAGCAATATCGTATAGATTTTCTCTGACCGTATCGCAACTGCAATAGCTCTTTAAAAGTCAACATAATATCAAAGAAGAAAAAAGTTGAAGGACTGACATGAGCCAATGTCAAAATTCACTATAAAGCTACAGCAATCAAGACAGTGTGGTACTGGTGAAAGAACAGACAAATGGACCAAAGGCGCAGAACAGAGAGCCTAGAAATAGATGCCCGTTCACATACTCTACCGTTCTTTGACAAAGGAGCACAGACCATACAATGGAGCAAAGACAGTCTTATCAACGAATGGTGCTGGAAGAACTGGACATCCACGTGCGAGACAATGAACGTGCACGTGGACCTTTACACCTTTACAAAACGGAAATCAAAAGGCATTATAGACCCACATGTAAAAAGCAAAACTCTAGAATTCCTAGAAGACAATAACACGGAAGAAAACCGAGATGACCTCTTTATAAACATGACTTTCTAGATGTGACAGCAAAATCAAGATCATGAAAGGAATAACTGATAAGCTGGACTTCATGAACATTTTAAACTGCTGCTCCACAAGACACAATGTCAAGAGGATAAAAACACAAGCCACAGACTGGGAGAAAACATTTGCAAAAGGCACAGTTGAGAAAGGAATAACAAATATACAAATACGCAAAGAAATCTTAAAACTAAACAACAAGAACACACACAACCAGATTAAAAAATGGGGCAAACAACTTAACAGACATCTCGCCAAAGAAGACATAAAAATGGCAACTAAGAGTACGAGACGATGCTCCACATCATATGGCTCCAGGGAAATGCAAATTGAACAACAATGAGATACCACTACACACCTGTTAGAATAGTCAAAATATGGAACACTAACAACAGCAAATGCTGACAAGCATGTGGAGCAATGGAGACACTCATTCAGTATTGGTGGCAAGGCAAAACGGAACAGCCACTCTGGAAGGCAGTTTAGGGGTTTCTTACAAAACTAAGCATAACCCTTAACATACGATCCAGCTTAACATACGCTCCTTGGTATTTACCCAAAGGAGTTCAAAACTTACACGCAGATGAAAACCTGCACACAAATGTTGATAGCAGCTTTATTCGTAATCGCCAAAAAGCGGAAGCAACCAAGATGTCCTGCACCAGATGAACGGATAAACAAACCGTGGTACATCTAGTCAACGGCATAGTATTCAGCGCTAAAAAGCAACGAGCTATCAAGCTGTGAAAAGAAACCTTACATGCATGTTACTTTGTGAAAGAAGCCAATCTGAAAAGGTTGCATACTGTATGAGGCCAACTATATGACATTCTGGAAGTGGCAAAATTGGGGCGACAGGAAAAGATCGGTGGTTGCCAGGAGTTGGCGGGGAGAAGGATGAATAGGCGGAGCACAAAGGATTTTTAGGGCAGTGAAAATACTCCATCGTTATGAAACTCTAATGACAGATTCGTGTCATTCTACTTTTATCCAAACCCATAGAATGTATGACACCAAGAGTGAGTCGCAATGTAAACCATAAATCAGATAATATTCTATTATGGCTTTCATTTTCCAATTCTGGTAATCGTATTATGGTTACGGAAGTGAAAATTTTCTGATTTTGATCACTGTGCTGTGGTTAGGTGTCCCTGAAGGTAGAAAAATAAAACTGAAATATTCAGGAGTAAAGGGTATGTGGTCTGCATTTTCTCTCTAATGATTCAGGAATAGAGCCTAAGTGTGTAGGAAGGTGTGTGTCACGTGTGTGTCTATCAAACATCTTCTGCCTCAACTCACATAAAAATCAGATCTAGATACAGATACATTGAGACAGAGAGCTCTTTCTATGTGTATATCTATATCTAAACGTATTTTCTTTCTCTCTCTTTCTATATATCTATCTATAGATAGATAGATAGATAGATAGATTTATGTCTGTATACCTACATATCCATATGATGGGAGTAACAAAGGAAATGTGACAAAATGTTAACAATTGGAAATGTAAGTAAAGGGTATACTGGAGCTTTTGGAACCATTTGTGAGAAATTTCTGTATGTGTTGGAATATTGTTCAGTCTTAAAAAGAAATGAAATTCTGACACATGCTGCAACATGGATTGACTTTGAGGGCATTGGGCTAAATGAAATAACTAGTCACAAGAAGACAAATTTTGTATGATTCCACTGACATGACATACCTAGAGTAGTCAAACTCACAGAGACAGAAGGTAGAATGGTGGTTGCCAAGAGCTTGGGAAAGGGGGAACGGGGAGAGTAGTTTAATGTGTACAGAGTTTCAGTTTTGCAAGACGAGAAGAGTTCTGCAGGTTGGCTGCCCAACAATATGAAGGTACCTAACGCTACAGAATGGCACACTTAAAAATGCTGAAGATGATAAATTTTAGCTTACATGTATTTACCACAATTTAGAAATCTGCATAAGTTTCGAATTCTTACAATGGAAAAAGTGTTTCAAAAATAGCTCTCCTGGTGCTTGTTCTGGTGAAAATGAGATTGGGGAAAAAAGGAGATGGTACAAAAAAGCTTACGTTGAAAAACCAAAAATTTTCTGTCTCAACTCATCCTACATCCAACCTATTCTACCAAGGAAACTTGAAAGTGCATTTAGAACAATGCCCCTTATTGAGTCTATTTCTCGATTTGCTCTGTCAACCTCCTGACTAGAGACTCAAAGGGCTATCTTCACTGTGTCTCTCCACACTCTGTCTGGAGTCGGCTCCCTGTTTTGTGGTCACTCTCACTCTTCTCGGCATTCACGTGGGAGAGGGAACATCGAGCTGCACAGACCCTACAGCCCTTAAAAGCCCATATAGCGGCAGAGACAACATACCCTCTCCACATCCCAGACATCACCCCAAAAGATGTCCACGTACCTGGGAATGCACAGTCTAGGAGTGCATCTCTAGAAAAGCCTACCTCTCTAGAAAGCTACAGTTGGTACGTCTACGGTTCACGATTGGAGTTTGTATTGTTTGTAGAGCCTCAAGCATGACCCCTCATTGCCTTGCCAGTGCTATTAGGATTGAGCCAAAACCATTCAGCAGAGCCTACAACGCCCTTCAAAATCTGGCCCTGCCAGCCCTCATCCTTGTGGCGCACCTCTCTCTCCCTCAATCCTGTTCTCCAGTCCTGACCTCCTTTTATTTCCTCCCAAGAGCCATATGCCTTCCAACACTGCTCAATGACGTCAGAAAAAGAAGTGAGAGGTATAAGGACTGGACAGGAAAATGAAAATTATCGCTCTTTTCACATGATATGACTAAGTACACGGAAAACTTTTGTTCCATCTAATAAGCACTTACATGGTATTTATTACGTGTATTTATTACGTGCCAGACATCGTCCTAAGTGTTTAACACTTATTTGGTCCTCATAACAAATCATCACGGAGCCTGGAGAGTTGTTCTATGTTAACGTAAACACCAAGAAATGCAACAACATGTCATTTGAGATTTCCTACATGGGACAGTGATGTGACCAACTTATTTGAACAAGAATTCTGTGAATCTAAGAATATGATAAACATGACTTAGCTCAGTGGATCCGAAATTTTAGAAAAGATCTTAGAATCATTGTCCAGAATATTCCACATTCCCATGGATAATGCTTCGTCTGCATTTCACTCTCTCTCTCTCTCTCTCTCTCTCTCTCTCTGAGTATATACGTCACCTTTTGTTGGTGGTTCCATCACAGATTACTTCTGTCAGTTCATCGGGGTCATTTCTAAAGAATCAAAAGCATATATGATCAGACTCCAAGTGACTTCATAGAGTTACACTCTTGTTTGCAATTAGTTACAAGTAGTCTTCAAGTGGTAAACTGGTTGAACCCTAAAAAATTATTTGGATATTAGTCATTTGGAAACTAGTATTTTAATCTTCCCTAGAAATAGGGCTTTCTATAGTTGTAACGAAGATCTTCGGCCGGTCAAAAAGCCTAATGAATGAAGATATTGAAATACAATTCTTCACTACTGAACGTTACTCTCACGTGTAATTGCATCGAGGTTGAATTTAGTTCAAAATTCAACTCCAGGTTGTAGGTACACATTTCCCCAGCTCCTCCTAATTTCCTGATCCTCAACACCCTCCACCACATCCTGACCCTTCATGTATCATGTATGTCTTTTCTGTTCCTCATACAGGGTTCAGGTGACTGCAGGTCTGAGGCACGGGCTCCCTCCAATATGACGGTGGCTTGGCATTCGGGACACCAGCTTTAGATGGTGGCAGAGCTCTGGAGGCTGAGGAAAGGAGCCGAGGTCTGTTTAGCTCCATTCTCTTCTGCTGAGAGCTCCACTGCTCCCTCTCCACTGCTACCATCTCCTTGCTCCAAATAGGATTCTCTCCTCTCCTGGCCCACTCTAGCAGAGTCTTACACACAGGCATTCTGAGAGTTTCCCAAAAGCTTTGGCTACTACTTTCTAAGGCTCACAAACAAACCGTGAGTAAGAAGTCTCCCTCTTATGACTCCTCCTTCCTTTTGCCACCTAGGCCCAACAGGAAAGAAAGTTACCTACAGAAGCTTATAGTCTCTTATGGAAACCTGTTGTTGCCATCGATGCCCCCCATAGCTTTCACCACTCAGATCACTCATGTCAACTCACCCCATCTTGTCACTGTTGCCAGACGACATTCGGGAAGAATCCATAACCCTGCCATAGAGTAAAAAACATGTACAAAAAATAGAGTCAGACATTTTGGAAGATAATCAGGTTCTTTTTCCCAACAGAATTGCAGCACACAAAAAGTGAAGTCACGAGGAAACACGACAGAAACAAAAGCATCCGTTTCAGGGTCCAGCACTGGAACCTCTGACACAGTTTCCGGGTTCTGTATGTGCGTGTGTGCGTGTCTGTGTGTCCCTGTGTGTATCCACTGGAAAGAGAATGAAGGGAACAAGGGAGACATAGCATTCATGATTAAACCTCCTTCCTTCTTCACCGCTTTGTTTCTCCTTCATGCACTCTGGAATCAATTTGGGAAACGTGAGAGGGATCTGAGTGTGTCGGGATGGGGAGGTGCATCCAAGTAAGAGCTAACAAAGAGATATAGATAGAAAGAGAATACACAAGAACAATGAACATACAGTGTCAGGTCTTAGTCCCTGGTTGTTATTTGGTAGGAAAGAAACAAGTAGGAAGGTCAAGGATGACCAAATGATGATTAAAAGATTTTCTGACCTGCGTGAAGACCATGCGTTTACAATGATTCTTTTTCTTTTTCTTTTTCTCTACAGTCCTTTCAGAAAACGTTATCTGGTTATATTATCCAAAATCAAGACTTTTCACCTCAAAACTGGCTTGGGTAATCTTTTCTCTATTTATCTTTTTCTTCATCTACAAAATAAGACACTTGCAAAATGCACTTTGAGTCTGTCACCTTCACAGTATCATGCTAATATTCAGCATTGCACAAATATTATTGATTTTTGGACAGCCTGCACTCTTCACCAAATTCTTTCAAATTTCATTAATTCTGTATCTGGCAACAATATACATTAGTATATATATCTTAAAGTTCAAACACACTTAAAGGTTCTCATCCAAGTAACACACCCTGACAATTTCCAGAGAAATCATGGGTTCCTATCAAGACGCCAAATGGTACAGCATGTTGCATCCTCCTCCCAAAACTTCAGAAGTCCTAAGGAACTATGCATTCCCAGAAATAACAAGAGTGACAACCCTGGGAAATGACAGAGGCCTGAAGGCTGTCTCTTAATGGGTGGGTAGCCTGGGATTAGGGGCAGTGGGTGGCAGCCTTGAGGGGCTCAGCGTGAGGGAAAATTTTAAGGACCGTTCTTGCCTCTCCCCTGAGTTGCCTGGAAATGATCACTTGCCTTTCTCAGTAGAAACAAGTAGCAACCACCCAGATGTAGCTAGGATAAAATTAGAGTAGCATTAGGTTAGCTGATGAAAGCAGGGAAGGGCTGAACAATCCTTGATCCTTCACTCCTCCACCTCCTCCGTCTCCAAAGCCCCAGGTGACAACCTCAAATGCCTCCTCAAGTGCTGCTTTCCCCAGGAGCTCAAAGGTGACATATCCTGACCACAGGAGTTGAGTGGTCACAGCGGTTCACGGTTTCTGAGACTGTCTGCGCCTGAGGCCATCACCTCCCCTCATATTATATTTACTGAGAAAATCAGACCTTAGAGCTAGCCTTGATGGCCTAGTGGTTAAAGTTCGGCATTCACCGCTTTGGCGGTGTGGGTTCACTGTCCAGTCTCAGAACCACACCACTCGTCTGTCAATCAGACATCATTTAAAATGTCATCATCTCAAAGAGATCTTTCCTGACCCTCAACCAGAAGTAGGCTTACACTCACTCCCTATCACTTGTTTAATTTTCAACTGGACTTCTCATTACTGCTTGGTTTTCATTTACTAATTTGTTTTCAGTCTTTTACACCTCTTCTGCCCAAATGTAGACTTCAAGAGAACAAAGACCTTGTCTCTGCTTCTTAATCTATATCATTAGCACATATATTGATGCCAGGTGCACAGTAGGTGCTCAATATATTCTTAAGTGAATTATTAATAAAGTACTAATAAAATAATTAATTTTCTGATACATTCACTGCAGATTTCCCTTTAAAATGTGTTGCCCAAGTTATACTTAAAATATTAATTTATTTAGAACTTAGATTACTCACATATAGGAATGTTTAAACAGAGGAAACTGTATCTGCAGGATTCTCAGATTGGAAATAAGACTAAAAAAATGGCCCAGAAATGAGTTCAATTAAGAAAAACCTATTATTCTACAGAAAATCCTAAGTCAGATAACCATCTGGCACTGTACAATTTTGTCCTCAGATTTGTTTTTTTTTTAATTTTTTTTAAGATTATGATAGTTTACAACCTTGTGAAATTTCAGTTGTACATTATTGTTAGTCATGTTGTAGGTGCACCACTTCACCCTTTGTGCCCTCCCCCACCCTCCCTTTCCCCTGGTAACCACCAATCAGTTCTCTTTGTCTCTATGTTTAACTTCCACCTATGAGTGGAGTCATACAGAGTTCGTCTTTCTCTATCTGCCTTATTTCACTTAACATAATACCTTCAAGTTCCATCTATGTTGTTGTGAATGGGACGTTTTTATCTTTTTTTCTGGCTGAGTAGTATTCTATTATATATATATATATATACCATATCTTCTTTATCCAATCATCAGTTGATGGGCATTTAGGTTGCTTCCACATCTTGGCTATTGTAAATAATGCTGCGATGAACATTGGGGTGCATGGGACTTTTGGAATTGCTGATTTCAAGTTCTTTGGATAGATACACAGTAGTGATATGGCTGGGTCATAAGGTATTTCTATTTTTAATTTTTTGAGAAATCTCCATACTGTTTTCCATAGTGGCTGCACTAGTTTGCATTCCCACCAACAGTGTATGAGGGTTCCTTTTTCTCTACAACCTCTCCAACATTTGTCACTTTTTGTTTTGGTTATTTTTACCATTCTAACAGGTGTAAGGTGATATCTTATTGTAGTTTTGATTTGCATTTCCCTGATGATCAGCGATGATGACCATCGTTTCATGTGTCTACTGGCCATCCATATATCTTCTTTGGAGAAATGTCTGTTCATGACCCCTGCCCATTTTTGATAGGGTTGTTTGATTTTTTGTTGTTGAGCTGTGTGAGTTCTCTATATATTATGGAGATTAACCCTTTGTCGGGTAAGTAACTTGTAAATATTTTTTCCCAACTAGTGGGCTGTTTTTTTGTTTCAATCCTGTTTTCCCCTGCCTTGAAGAAGCTCTTTAGTCTGATGAAGTCCCATTTGTTTATTCTTTCTATTGTTTCCCTCATCTGAGGAGTTATGGTGTGTGAAAAGATCCTTTTGATACTGATGTCAAAGAATGTACTGCCTATATTCTCTTCTAGAAGACATTGTTTCAGGTGTAATCTTTAGGTCTTTCATCAATTTTGAGTTTATTTTTGTGAACGGTGAAAAAGAATGGTCAATTTTCATTCTTTTACATGTGGATTTCCAGTTTTCCCAGCACCATTTGTTAAAGAGACTTTCTTTTCTCCATTGTAGGCCCTCAGCTCCCTTGTCAAAGATTAGCTGTCCCCTCAGATTTGTTTTAATGTCGTCTGTTGATACTGTGGGAGTCAAAGCCTCCAGCTAAGTATAATGAAACCTAGCAGAAGTATAGAACTTTGTCTTCTTGCTGTAACATACAATTTCTAAATAGTTATCTGAGAATCTAGTCATAAAAGATTGTCTAACGCTCTGCTTGAAAATCTCTTGCTTAGTAAGCAACATAAAAATGTGCTAATCCTTCACAGAAAAACATGATGACCATCAAAAGAAAATCTCTTACTGTGCCGTCACCCTCAGTCTGCATGTCAGATGTCACACTCTGAACCAAGAATCCACGAAAAATGAATAGGAATAGTCAGCTGCATGTGTAACTGACTACAGATGATGTGTAAATGCATGATGGATGGAACCGAAGTACCATTCAAATCTTCCAAAGTAACTAGGGGGTCTTCTGGTCTCAGCAAGGAAACTAAAAATAATGCCAAATCCTCTGTGATCTAACTAATGGTAACATGCAGGTTCTAATGTCATGTAAGGAAGCAGAGCCAATATGCAGTCAGGGGAAGAACTCCCAAAGATTTCATGTTGGTCAGTATACCAAGAGCTCCAACCAGGCTGACAGACATTTCCTGGACCACTTGCAAGGTGAGGCCCAACAGGAAGAAAGGGCACAGAACGTCCTTGAGATCACTCAACTGCGTTTATCCTGACTATCCTCATCAACAAAACTTGACTGGGTTTTCTAAGGAGAAATTTATTCCGGGAAGAGAATGTGCCAACCAACTGTAATGAGCATTCTATCCCCTTCCAACTACACATCAGACTGAAATTAATAAACTGGGATTCTAACATGTCGGTTAATATCAGTTAGTGTGCCTGGAAAATGTGAACATGTAAAGCGGAGTAGCAGATGCTCAGTATGTAGTGTCTATCAAATGTAACTGGCAAGCCAATTTGTTTCATCAAGCAACCAACCTGTGTCTAATCCTCTCTACCATTACTCAACACAATAGAGATAGGACTCATGCAACAGCTGTGTGACATTTAAAAGAGGAGGCACTTGATCCGAAAGTGGTATTCAAACTTTCATCTTTCCTTTAAAAAGGCACAAAATTATTTGCTATCATCTCACCTGAAAGATTTTTACAGTATTTTAAGAGTTTGCATTCAAGTGTCTTTAGAAAGAGTCGTAAGAATAGTCATACACTAAGAAAATGAATGCTGAAATTTTAGAACAAGTAGATATTTTAACCTCATAACTTACTTTTTATTAACTGAATCATCTCTCTCTCATTTCAAAAGTATCTAAAAGTAGGTTTTAGACATTGTATTAGGTCTTCCTGGTGACAACTGAAATGTTTGGAGATTCCATTTTTCCATCATTTCAATATATCTGTCTTTTAAACATTTTTTTGCATTGGAAAGTTTTCTTCAGTGGGCTTTTGGACATCACACATGCTTAGTAAGCATCAAGTCTGCAAATGATCTTAACACAAATGTCACAGGAAATGCCTTCTACAAGACATGTTTCAATGACCACACCAGCATTTGCTCCTATGGCATCCTTGGGTCACATAAAATATATTAATAAGTGTGTTTCCCAATGTGTATGTAATGGAAGAGTAGCTTGAGGAGATATTAATAGGATTTAATAATAATAATAGCACTTATGTGCTAGGTACTATTATAAATACTTTACATAAAATAATTCATTTAATTTTCACAATAATCCCATGGAGGTATATAGTATTATCATCCCCATTTTATAGATGAGAGAAATGGGCTACAGAGATGGTGAGTAACTTGCCCATCATCACCAGCCTGAAATGGTAGAGCTGAGAGCTGAATCCATCTGTTAATGAATCCATGCTCTTAGCCACAACACTTTCCTAACTCTCCAAATGTTCAATAAAATTAAGAAATTATTGATTGCATACATTTTTTTGTGTGTAGGACTTGTATACTAATAAGCATTGTGATTATCTGAGAGAGACCAGAGTATGCAAAGATTCCTGAACTTATTTGACCACAAAAACCTCTTTCTCACAGTACAAATACGTGAGGAACACATTTTAGAAACACTGTATCAAATGGTTTTCCTTTATTCCACCCTACAAACCAATTTTGGACTCTAATCAATAGCTTAGAACTCTAAGCACAGATAATGTTATTCTTGCAAACTGTTTGGAAAGAAGAGCTAGAATATGGGTCATCAAACCCCTTGGCCTGGGCTGATGGTCCATGAAAGGAGCAGTCCCAGTTTTAGATGGGTGTACTGATGCCCATGAAGCATGGCTCATAGAAGTCCCTTCAGGCCTTAAGAGAAAAGATTACCTCAAAAAGAAAGACCTCTCTATGTATCAGTTGCTTTTCAACAGGAAGACTACCAGGATTGACTGTGCAGAATACACTAATAAATTACATCAGGGAAAAATATTTGGGTAACCAAAAAGGTAAGAATTTGAGTTTCTGACATAGGTAGCCTATTGAATGATTACTGGATTTTCCAGACGGCTTCTGAGAAAGAGAACTGGCAGGTACACAAATTACCCCTGAGATCCAGATGACAGGCCAGGACTGCTAAGAATGTTGCTTGGGGCACCAATCTACCCATAGGGCATGAGCTGTCCCTAGATATTACCTGAACTCCTTTCAAGGAGAGTAGTATATGAAACCTGAAAGACTAGCTTGATAAACTGCTTGGGGACATAGATGTGACTCCTTCATGGGACATGAATAAGCAGGTAGCTAAACTGCCTTCTAAGGAAAGTGGGTTTTGCAAACTGACCTAAACTAACTTGGTCGTGCACAATTCTTAGGTGCTTTTTGGTAGGAGGAGCCACAGTAGAAATCTAGGGTAGTTGAAGAGTAGCTACACCTTTAAGTCATGCTGCCAGGTTACAACAAAAGCAGGTCTTAGACAAAATATGCCATACATACAGACATTCATTTAATGAAACATTCAGTAGTAAGCAGGCACAACCATTTGTAAGCTGTCTGTCCTTTTAGGTCCTCCAAACATCACCTTATATGAAAGGCTCATTTCCAATAGATTCCCCATATTCTAGAGGCTGAAATCTTCCTCAACCAATGGCTTGAGACACTATAAGGATAAAGCCTCTGGTGTCATCCCTAAGGGTATATATACTACAAGCCTCACTCATTTGATTCTGATAACCTGTTGATGCAAGAGTGGGCTGTCCCTAAAATATTTCAGCCAATTCCACAGATCTTGAATACTCCTACAATTCCAACATCTATCATGCTGATTTGCAAGCCACTAATGTCACTAAGAAAAATTCATTTGTGACCTTCACTGTGGGAATTAACAGTGTTTCAGGTGTTGATCAAGATGGGACAACGGAAGCCGTTGCAGAGGCCTTCTCTGGAAAATGGCTTCCTGAGTTGAACACTAGCTCACCATCCATGGACAGAGCAACCAGCCACCCCTGGAGGAGCTTAAAGGGACCATGACTGGCACATGCATTTTATTACTGGCACACTGCCTAAGCTGTGCTATTTTTAAGGAAATTACAGGCATAAAACAAGGTCTTTAAATTCTGAGTTTGACAAATTTCATTTGCATACAGTCTACATCTATTATGAAAGAAGGGACGCATGTATTCCCTATTCGATTAAACAAGGCTCAGAATTATGTTTAAAATTCAGTGAATTTGAATCTTATCACTTACGTATTACTTCTGCAACAGCTGAACCAGAGATCTAAACTATTCCTCTTCATAGTATTGTTGCAGTCATGTGGTTGAATTTACTCTAAATCAATCTAAGAAAAGGAAAAGCATGTATTTTTATATTCAATGAGTTTAAAACACAAATGATATTCCCAACTTAGAAAGAAAGTCACACATAGAACTTACTAGGTATGGATCAGCATTTCTAAAGTTTTGAATCCACAAACATGAAATCTACAATACTGTGCAATTTTATCAATCCTGTGAAATAGGCATTGTGTACTTGCCCACAGTATTTTATTTTAGTTCAAGAAATAGAGGAAAACATTTTTTGAATGTTCAATAAAATTCAAGTTTGGCTCAAGGATAGGGCGCTTTAAAGATTGTTCACTTGCTACACAGGACCCAGAAAGTGAAACCAAACCCGTTTCAAACCAATTTTACATCATCATAGTGATTCACGATATTTTAACCCTGAAATATTCTGTAGAATAAATCAAAGGGCTAGGAAAGCAAAGAGATGTGCCTCTCAACATTTCACAGAGCAGATTTATGTCATGTAAGAAAACTGGAAGTCACTAGAGAGTAAAAAGACACTACCAAGTACACTGTCAAGTTAATCAGTAGCAACATTATATCTACACTGAAAAACGTGCCACAAGCACCTAAACTCTGGGCAAGGAGAGAAAAGTGAAAACAAATAGAAAAATACTTTTAAAAGACAGATTAATTTGGGCATAAATGTTGATTTTGACTATTGGGCTTGGGGCCCAAAAGAACACCAGTAAATGCCATACTTTCAAGGGATACCAGCTCATGCGCAATGGAAACAGTAATCTCAAAGCTCCGAGGCCACTGCCATCTGTTCCAGAGAGGCGGCCCAGAGAACCAGGAAGGGCCAACGGAGAGCTGGATTTCTTGGGGGTAACCCTCCCCTACAAACCCAAGATTCGCTTACCTGTCGATAAGCTGCTTTCGATGAGGCGCTGCAGCTCACAAGGGGCTGGGGCAGAAGGGTAGAGGGGCCGAGGGGCAGAGGGGCGGTGGGACGGTGGGGCCGTAGGGTGCAGGACTCAGATATTTGACTTGGGTACAACTTTTCCTAAATGGGAGAGAACTTAACTTGAAATCCTAGTAGTAGTTTTCTCTCCTGTTGTCTTTCGGGATAATGCCTTTCCTTTTTTTTCATTCTTTTTAATTTTTAATTTCCCAAAACCAAGCCCGTTAAGTCATCTTGGCCCAATTCCCGGCCTGCAACAAGGTTACTGCTACTTGGTCCTACATCCACCTAGTTGTCCCCAGTCCCCCAAGGGTGAGGGGGCTCTGGGAGGTCTCTGCGTGGGAGAGAAATGTTAATTAATGCTCCCCATAGATGAGCGCAAGGCAAACCTTCCTGTCTTTGGGCCCCAGAGCCCCCCATCCTGCCCCTTCTCTCCACCCTTCTTCTTCCCCTCCGTAACCCAGCCGCCTCTAAAATGTTACACTCTAACTCTCTGAGGATGAGAGGGCAATATAGTGGGCAGAGGATGGGATGGGATGTCCTTGTCCAGAGAGCCCCATCCTTAGGTCTTTACCTGTGCTGGGTACAAGCCAGTACTGAAACAAGAACTCCATCTCCATGGCAGTCCCAAAGAAGAGATTCCTGACATTCCTGAGATCATAATAGAGTGAGGAATAGAATGAACTGGGTTCTAGACTGCAGGGACTTAAAGACAGACGCACACACCATATAATTTCACTCATATGTGGAAGATAAACAAACACACGGATAAGGAGAACAGATTAGTTGTCACCAGAGGGGAAGAGCATGGGGGGAGGATGAAAGGGGTAAAGGGGCACATATGTATGGTAATGGATAAAAACTAGACTATTGGTGGTGAACACCTGCAGTCTATACAGAAACTGACATATAATAATGTACAACTGAAATTTACACAATGTTATAGGCCAATATAACTTCAATAAAATAAGTTTTTTCAAAAAACAAATAACAGACACACAGATGCTGTTCTTCTTAAAGAAATGTTGGGAGGGAGGGGTACCAAGATCAAAGATCCCAGGATAATAATCTCAGAGTAGACTGTCTCACCTGTTACTTTTTTTTTTTTTTTTTTGCATCTGATGGAGGGGATGCATCTTATATATTTTGAGTCTGAAGAAGGTTACCATAAGTTTTTGGCTTTCCCTGTGGATTGAAGAGAATGACCAGAGGGCTCAATGTTTTCCAGCTAATATTAAATTTGACTAAAATAGGCAAGGTTAATACAAGACTCAGGAAAAAAACATTTCATTTACTTGGGCTATGATTTCACAGGATTGAAAGAAAGCAATCAAATATTACGTGTAAATCAAAAATACACCCATATTCCTAGTACAGTAAATCTGAAAGGCAGAAGCAAATGCTAAACAAATGAAAACAAATATGGAAATAAAGATTTAAAAATATAGATAAAGCATTAGAAACTTCTGTTTGGAAATTACGATATAAAAATTACCACAAAAAGAGGAATAAATAAAGACAGTTAAGTCTGTATTGGTACATGTCCTGGTATTGAGTAAATGGCCACAGTTGAAGACATGGGAAAAAAAAGATTAAAGTCATATTTATTTAGTATTTCTCTAAAGCACTTTGCAAGATACAAAAACGAATAAAACGGTCACTGACTTAAGTGTCAGGTTGATGACTTAAAGGCCAGATCATTTTGAAATATGCTCAGAGCATTCTATTCTCCGTGAGAAAGACCTGCCCTAAAGAGAAACTACTCTATCACAGCCTTATCTGGCCTAGGGGGAGGGTAATAAGAGAACCCAATCGCCCTCTAGCCTTCCTGTCTCATATAAGAGGATGAAAAAAAGGCCAAGAAACTCTTCTGAAGGTCACAGCCCTTGCTTCTTTCTATGTCTCTTAATTTTTTGTTGAAAACTGGACTTTTTGAAGACTATAAGAGGGGCTGGCCTGGTGATACAGTGGTTAAGTTTGCACGATCTGCTTCAGAAGCCTGGGGTTTGGGGTTCCTAGGTGTGGACCTACACACCATTCATCAAGCCATGCTGAGGTGGCATCCCACATACAAAATAGAGGAAGACTGGCACAGATGTTAGCTCAGGGCCAATCTTCCTCACTGAAAAATAAAAAAGAATATTAACAACTGGAAATCAGACTTTTCCCTTTCCTCAGGGTTTATTGATGCTGTTTTTTTGTGTGTTTGTTTAATGACTTTCCTGAACTAATTCTGTAAACTCTCCATTCTCTGTGCAGTGTGGCCACTAAAGTCAGCTTGATTTGCATAATGGTCAGCTAATAATTGGACAGAGATTCCCTCAGATGTCTGGAACCACTAAGTCTCTCAGTTGTTAAGAAGGAGCTTTGTGTGCACGTTAGAGTATGCCTTCAACATTTAGCCAAAAAGTTTACAACTCCACCATAACCTTCATTTTCTTCTTGAGCATAGCCTCAAGGTTAGCCAGAGGTGAGAGCTTTGGGCCTTTTCACATCTCTCCTAAGTATGCAAAGTCCTGGACATGTGCACATCCCAAGATGTGCAGGTGTACTTCTAGATTCCTGGGAATGTGTTGCAGTTTTTCAAAGCTCCCTATGGACATCTCATTCCACAGCTTTTTCTTTTAAGCATTTTGGTTAGCCTATTGTTTGCCCCAACTGCTATTTACACCTCAGGAAGCTATGACATTTGACAATTGCCTCTGATTGATTGTTTTCAACAAATGTCCTCAGGGAAGAGGCTGGAGGAGCTACAAGTCAGGTCAAAGGCAGTCTTTTGAGTGGGGTTTTCCAGAGACCCACTAGATGGGTCAAATAATGACAGTTCTCTGGGAATGGGGCTTTGAATGAGTCCAATCTCCTTTTATTCCCTCCAATGGCATCCAAGAGGCTGGTTTTTACCATGACTGCAGGATGTTGGTTTTCAAGGCTACCATGGAGCTGGGGAGGGTGTGATAGGAATAGGGCAAGTTAGAACATCACAGAGCCCCCTGGTCCCACCAAAATTCAGCCTATGTTCTTAAATAAATGCTCCCCAAATGGCTGCAAGCCTTTGGTTAATTTCCAGAGTTTTGAAAAAGTTGATTCTCACCATTTTCCCCAAGTGTTCTTGTTGCTTTTATAAAGGGAAGAATATCTGGAGGTCTCTACTTTGCCATTTTCACTGACATTACTTTCAAACATACTTTTAAATGCTAAACTCACAAGAAAGTAAGAGAAGTACTAAATGTTTACATACGCAAGCGTGCACACACACACACATACACTCTTACATTCTAGAGCTGAAACTAAAGTGGTAAGCCAACATGGAAACCAGGGATGCCCTGGAAGTGTGTCAAAACCAAAAACGTAGAGCTTTGTCAGTTAACATGTGGCTGCCTAAAGTGGTAGATAGGAGATGGGGCAAACAACAGGTAACGTTACACGCTTTTAATTAATACGGGCCCTCATATTGGTTCCCCTGCATTAAACCCAGCATATACAGGGTTAAAACCAGAAAGCACTCATCCCCTTTCCCTGCTTCTTTAGTTACACTCATATGTAAATATCTGTTTCTTTAACCTTTGACTCCCTAAGCTTTACAACCAAATATAAGTTACAAATTGTTAAAGCCCAGGTGGCCTCACACTGGACTCACACTAAAGTTTTGGCTAATCATGGGTCCTTGAAGTCTATTACAGGAAAATTGATGTCCAGAGAATATCAAGAAACTGAAGCTTCCCAGGCCCCAACTCCTTGGCTTCCTGGCACCAAAATCCACCATCTACCACGGAGGGAGACAACCAAGGTTAGCCACCTGCAGATTCCTTTATCTCACCATTCACCTCTCTGCAAGCAGCCTCATGAGGCCAAACACAGGCTGGTGGGAAAGCGCTAATCAGCAAGGTCACAGGCTCTCCTTCCCTACAAGCAGCAAACCTTTAAAACCCTTTACCCACTTCTTAACAGGGAGCCAGTAGCTCCTAAGGCATTAGCTAACTGGTACCCCCTTTGCCTGGGAAAGAAAATAATAAAACTGTTTTCTTCCTTTTTACCCAAAACTCTGTTCTCATTATTTGGATTGGCACCAAGTTCAGAAACTTTCAGTAACAGTAACATTTAAAAAAAAAAACAAAACTGTGGAACAGATGTCAAGAGAGGGCTTTGAAAAGCTCTGACATATCCCTGGGAATCTAGAGTTTTGCTGGTTAACCAAGTAATAGGATTTGAACCTAAAGAAGTGTGCAGTTGACTCTGAGACCTCCACAGATATCCAGGCACCCAAACTGGATATATATTTAGTTGAAAAGATAAACTTGGAAAAATCTATATGCTGGCAAATTGAACCTACAAGCAAGTCAGTATATCTGCTGGCACTGGATTTTAAAACATTAATAATTTTAATAGTCTTCCCTAATGTTTTGTAACCAGCCTTATTCTCATGCTGGGATTTGAATTTATGCTACAATCACAGTTCAAGAAACCTCAATCCAATAAATTAAATTGAAACAGTTCCTGATTGGTAGTGACCCCTAGCACCCAGGAGAAACCAAGGCAAATCATCTCAGTTCGGGTCCCTCAGGATTCTCACAGTTAAAGTTCAGACAAATACAAGCTCTTGATAAAATCTAGCAAACATATGAGGGATCAAACCACCATGAGCAGGAGGCAACAACAATTATAAACAGAAGAAAAAGGAATGAACGGAATGACTATAGATATTGAAATTATAAGAAACTTTATTCTCAGGAGGTAGGTTTAAAAGGATGTTGAAGTGCAAAGATAGAGACCAACACTATGTGGAGCAGAAAGAAGGGTCATTGGCCCACTCTGGAACTTCAAGGTAGATTTTCTGAAGGAGATGATGCCTGAGCTTGGGCTTGAAGGACAGTAAGTAATTAGGCAGGAGAAAAAAAGTGGTGAAGAAATTCAAGACAGAAAAAACATAATAAACAAACACATGGAAGCACTGAACAGCATGGGGACTTCAGGGGAAAATGTAGACATTTATCTATTATTCTAGTAACAAATATAGAGCAGAGAGTACCAAAATCTACAAAAATAGAGAGCCCTTTATACCATATTAAGAAATATAGACTTTATTTACTAGGCAATAGAGGATCGCTGAAGGATTTTAAGTAGGGGTGTTTCATGATGATTTTGTGGTGGGCAGGTTGTCTAGAGCTAGAGAGGGGAAAGAATTTAAGAGGGACAGCACTGAGGGATTAGAAATCAAGTAGGAGGCTACTGCACAGCTTAGGTGAGAGATGTTGAGAGCCTGAAAACCAGTGTAGTAGGGAAAACTGGGAGAAGACACAGACTTTAGAAAAAGCAGACAAAATCAGCAAAACTTGTGACTGACTAGTTATTGTGAAGGATGAAGGGGAAAAATGGCTCCTGTCTTTCTTCCTTGGATGACTGGGTGCTAATTATTGGTGCTGGAAATAAAAAGGAAGAAGAGGTTGGTGATAGAGGAAGATAATGGGTTAAGTTTTGAAGATCTTTGGTCTGGGGTACTTGTGGGAAACCGAGGTTAGGAAGCAATTGAATTTATGAGTCTGCAGCTCAGAGAAGAAGTTAGCACTGATAACTAATGACTTGAGTGGATAACTCAGTAGAAAGAAAAGAGCAGCAGCCCATGGGTAGAACCTTGGGTTTTCCTGAAATTCAGGAAAATATTGATGCTTTTTGGAACAAGATCAATTTTAAGCAAAAACAATTATGTGGAAAAACATAAGTCTTATAACATCAAAATATTGAAAACTACCTAGACGTCAAAGAAAAATAGAACGGTTAAGTTAATATGGTATATCCACCTCAGAGAATATCATAGTTATTTTAAATAATGTGTAGGAAGAGTTTACATAAACACAACATGTTTATGATTGAACGTCAAAAGTTTTTTTACTTTTATTTTTAAAACCATGTATTATATAAACCATGTCTGGAAAGAAATATATACATATATTAAAAGTAATTTTTTCAAATTATTCAAAATTGTTTCTATAACATTTTTATAATGAGGAAACAACTGTTAAAAACGCATTTCCCTACAATGAGATAGCACTTCACACACAGTAGGATGGTGATAATCAAAAAGACAGATAATAACAAGCATTGACAAATACAGGAGAAACTGGGATCCTCACATATTGCTAGTGGAGATGTAAAATGGTACAGTCACTTTGGAAAACAGTTTGGTAGTTCCTCAAAAGGTTAAACACAGAGTTACTATATGACCCAGTAATTCCCTGGTATATACCCAAGAGAAATGAAAGCATACATCCACACGAAGACTTTTCACACAAATGTTCACAGCAACATCATCCATAATTGCCAAAAAGCAGAAATAACCCAGATGTTGATAAATGGATGAAGGGTTATTTAAAATGTGGGATAGTCATAATATTATTTAGCAACAAAGGAAATGAAGTGTGTCACTTAACGACCAGGATATGTTCTGAGAAATGCGTCATTAGGTGATTCCGTCATTGTGCGAACATCATACAGTGTACTTACGTAAACCTAGATGGTACAGCCTACGACATACCTAGGCTATATGATACTAACCTTATGGGACCACCTTTGTATATATCATCCATCTTTGATCGAAATGTCATCATGCTGAGCAAGACTGTACTGACGTGCTACAAGTCAGATGAACCTTGAAAACATCATGCTAAGGGAAAGAAACCATGCATAAAAGATCACAAATTGTGGGATTCCACTTATATGAAATGTCCAGAATAAGCATATCTATAGAGGCAGAACGTACACTAGTGGTTGCCTACACAAGGAGTAGCCAACCCTAGTGGTCCAGTGGTTAGGGTTCAGAACTAGGGTTCCTAGTTCTTAGGAAACCACACCACCCATCTCTTGGTTGTCATACTGTAGTGGCTGCATGTTGCTGTGACACTGAAAGCAATGCCACCGGTATTTCACACATCAGCAGGGTCACCCACGGTGGACAGGTTTCAGCAGAGCTTCCAGACTAAGACAGACTAAGAAGAAGGACCTGGCCACCCGCTTCCAAAAATACTGACCATGAAAACCCTGATAGAGCGCTGGAAGCTGAGAGGATGGCGCAAAAGGACCAGGCAGGGTTCCACTCTGCTGTCCATGGGGTCACTCGGAGTCACCATGGCACTAACAACAAAACAAAGACCCGGGGTGGAGGGTGGAGGGTAGGGAGGAGAATTAGGGAAAACTAGAAATAAGTTGGGGCTTCTTTTTGGGGTAATGAAAAAGTCCTAAAATTAGATAGTGATGAAGGCTGCGCAACTCTGGGAACATACTAAAAATCCATTGAACTGTAGGCTTGAAAGGGGTGAACTGTGTAGGAATTCTCTCTCAGAAAAGCTTTTTGAAAAACCCTCATTTCCCTCCCCCTCGGGGGGAACAAACACGGCTACAGATCCTATGGAACACCAGGCCTGAGGAGCGCAGGATGCATCAGACGCGGAATGGAAGCAGCGGTCTCGGACGCTCTGCCGGGTACACAGCCTGCCGTCGGGTTCCACCTGCGGGAGGCGGCCTGAGGCCTCAGGACGTAGTGTCCTGGTGTCTGGGGCACGTGGCCTTGTCCCGGCCTTTCCCGCCGCCTCCCGCGCACCTTTCCAGTGGGCCTCGCTGCTGGCACCACGGAGCTTCATGGAAGATCAGCTCTTCTGGAAGCAGGTCCCAAGGGACCGTGAGCACCCTCCACATCCCGGATCCGGGTCCCCCAAAGACAGCGCGGGATGCTTACCCCAGTCTCGGGCGGAGCGGCAGAGGCCGACGGCCTGAGGTCTCGCCCGCAGTCTTTCTGACCAGGCCCAACGCCTCTCAGCGAGGGGCAGGGGCGGGGGGTGGCTGTGGGCTGGTCCCCAAGGCCACGTGGCAGCTGCAGCAGGGCCACACGCCAAGTCCTCAATTCTGGTCCCGTCTGCAGCGCCTTTCTTGTTCGCTCGCCGTCTCACCACAGCTCTATCGGACAGGTCTGAACAGATTCCCATGAAAAGTGGAATCTGGGCCTCGGGTCCCGCCGCCCGCCGAAGCCCTGACTCCTCATGGCGGTTCAATAAACAGCAGTCCTCCTGACTACCTCACGTCAGGATGTTCGTGGAGTTTCAGCACAGAGGGCTCGACACCTCGGAGGCCCAGCCCTGAGCAGCCTCGGAGCACCGGAGCACCGTCTGAGGCCAGGAAGTGCAAGGGCCCTGGAGGGCTCCGGACCCTCCCTGCCGTTCTGACAGGGATGTCGGAAAAGCCCCTCGGGCTGGGCAGGCTGAAAAGCCGCTTGGACATCCGGAAAGGCTGGCGACCCTGATCTGGAAGATTATGTGCCCAACTCTTGTCTCCGGGAAGCCACAGAGGGGAATCTGGGTTTCCTGAGGTGAAGTTCGTTGAACCGCCACGAGGGCGCCAGAGAAGGGCGTCCAGCTGGCCCCGCCCCCGGCGCTGGCCCCGCCCCCGGCGCTGGCGCGCGCCGCCCTCAGGGGACGCTGGGCGGGGCCTCCTCCTGGAGATCCAGCCTGTGGTTCGTTCACTATTCCCAATGTTATTGAGTAGCCACTACACATTGAGCTCCAGATGCTGGGGACAGGGCAGTGTGTGGGATAGACAGTGTTCCTGTCTTCAGGCAAGAGAGACAGCCAAGCCAAAAGTTACAATACAGTGTGAAAACTGTTGGGATGGAGAAAGGAAGAGACAAGGAAAGTCTGGTGCAGATACTGCTTTCAGAATAAAACAAAGGAAAGAAGTGGTGGGATATAAGTCTCTTTGGAGGTTTGTTGATGTAAAGTTCCCATTTGATGGGTTCCGGTTCCTCTTTGTAGGGGCTCCAGCCCATCAAGCCGGGGGAACAAAAGTTTGAGGAAAGTGGAGAATATGTGAAATAGTCTTGAATAGGATGGAAGAGAGGATTGACTAAGAAGGTCATGATGTAAACTCTACAAGGCAGGAAGCTTCTTGTGTTGGGGTTCACAAGGGTTAAGTACAGTACTTAGCACATGGAAGGTGCTTCATAGGAATGGAATGAATGAAGTAGTGAATGAATAAATGATTTTCACTTGGTTTCGGAGCAGATCACTAGTTGCGACCATGAGTTCATAGTAGCACCAATATCCTCATGTGTGTGATTTTATCAAATAAGGCTGAATCACTTACTAGAGGGCAGACCTGGAAGAGGCAGAGTTGGGATTCTGCCAGGCAGGCATGATGAAAAGGAAATAAGGTGGAGGTGTTTGGGATGTCGTTTAAGTGATAGACCTTGAAATCAATGAAAGAAGGAAGAAATGAAGACAAAATAGGTTGCTAATGGTTAGAGAGTGGGTGGAAACGTTGATGGACTGAAGATCCTGACACAGTTGAAGAACTGGCATTTGGCATACTGAGGACATAGGCTGGAAGGGCTGGAGGTTGAGGTCAAAGTGAAGGATATCAGAATATTATTTCAGAAGGCAGAGCTGTTCCTGGAAATAAGCTCTAAGACTTTCCATAGCTGAGTTAGAATGGAAATTAAGATTAAGAGCTCTGAGATGAGGAAATCTATTAATTAAGAGTCTAGGTTATCGGATGGCCCAATCACATGGAAGGTAGGATCTCCCAGAAGTTTTCATCTGCACTGGGACACGTCCCGCCCCTTTCCCTCTGCCAGAGCCTCCAGAGAATTTGCATCCACCCTTTAATTGAAGTTTGAGAGGCTAGAGGTGCAATGAAATGGCTCAGAGCCAGAAGACAGCAGCAGAGCAGGGAGAGAAGGATGAAGTAGACAACTGTTTTGATTGTTTTTAGCACCCAGCATTCATTCTCCCATCTGGAACCAGTATCTCTATTGGTCTCTGGGGAATTACTCCCATTCTTCAGTCTCAGTCTATGTGCAGATATTTTTAGTTTTCCCCACCACACCCCTACGCCAAAGATGAGTTTGTGACTCAGGCCTGGCAAAAGAGGTGAGCATGTGACTCAACTGGAGCTGCTAAGGCACAATGAAACTTTCACATGGACCGTTGTGAACGAGGTACCATATTTTTCAGCTACATTTGAACCTGGGAGGGTATTGTCCTGAACTTGCTGGCAGCCATCGTGCCACCATATAAAGTCTGAGAATGAAGCCAGTACAGAAGACAGAACTAAGAAATGGAGAGACACTGAATCCTAATGATGTCAGTGGAACCAGGTGTCAATGCTTCTGCCTAAAGCCAGTCTTTATCCAGGCTTTTCAGTTACATGAGTCAATATATTCCCTTTTGTATTTGGGCCATTGAGTTGTACTTTATATCACTTATATTCAGATTATTCCTCATAATACCAGGGAGTTCTCCATCCCTGGTTCCTGCTTCTGAGCTAGTCCACTAAATGTATGTTAACTTCTCTGTGCCTCAGTCTCTTTTTCTGTCAAAGGGGATGAGCAATACATAGAATTGTAAGATTAAATGGATGATAAATTTAAAAATATGAATTTGTTCCACAACATTGAGATGCAAAAAAGTCACATTAATTTTTCTAAATTAAATTAAATCTGGCTCTATACCCCCATTACTAAGGTAAGAAAACACCCAATATCAGTCATTTTGGGGGGCCCTTCTCCTTCTTTAGCATGATATACACTGCCCTTAAAAAAATCTTAAGAACGAGCATCTGGTCTTCAGTTGATCATGTGTTTTCAAATTCACAAAAGATATTAAGTTCCAGGATTCAGGAATGAGAAATTTCAACTCTTAGGAATTCTCAAAATCATAAGTTATTTGATAGTTTTATAACATTTTATTTACATATTTTTAATAAATGAGAAATGCTGTTTATTAATATTTTTAAGAAAATATGGCCTAGAAGAAACATTCAAACACTGCAAATGACTATGTAAACATTATTGAAGAACATTTAAATAGCAACTTTTGATGTTCTAGTAAAGTTAACAGTACTGTGTGAAATCGTGTCAAAAGTGCAAAATTAAAGACAGTTTCCGAAATTTGTTTCATGGAAAATCATTTTTAGGATTTGCATAATACATACTGTGTTTAAACTTACTAATTTTTATTTTATTTTCAAGAATAACTAGTTGTTGGTGGATAGGGCCATGAACACACACTCAGAACATGGCAACAGCTGCACAGTACTGGTTAGGTCATGACCCCTTTACTCTTACAGTAAGGAGATAGAGCAAGAATCCTTACGTAGGGAAATTATCCCCCTAGTCTTATCAGCTCAAACTTTTTCCCACACTGAATCATTGCCATGGGCCCTCCACCTGCAAGATAATCTGCCTTTCTCCAGTCCCCATAAGAAAGAAGGAACAGACCCTGCATCTAGGGGACAGCAGCCACAAGTTCCTGAACTGCCACTTAGTCTCCCTAATAAAACCCAAACTTGTTCTTGTGACCCAATGCATGGGACAGGTAATTTAAGCTCTGGATCCCAGTGCCAGTGGAAGTTCTGGATGGCAGGTCTCAAAAAGAAGAGGCCCTTTCATTGCTGGGGCCCCTGCCCTAAGCCTGAGGACTGATAGTGAATTCTCAATATTAATAACTATCACGAAGCCTGCCACTCTAGTGAGAAAATATAGTGCCAGCAGCTGGGCTCTGGGATCCTGCTCCCACTCCATACCCAAGATGTCAGCCCATTCATGCATTTTGATTGTCCTGATATTAGGTGTGGAAAGTAGGGCCTGGTATTGTCTAACTCCAAGGAGCCCTATTCTTATTGTATTCAATGTCAGTGGCAACTCTTGGAACAACACTCTTTTAGGAAAATGATTGATTCCCTTAAAGATGTACAAAACTGTGAGTCCTAGGCGTCAGTACGAAGTATGTTTTGGTAGGTAAATAGTTCCTCATCCTCCCTCTGTTATTTGGCTAATGAGATTTTTTTTGTTTCCCTGAAACCTCCTACTTTCCCATTGTGCTGGGGGAGTATGGGACATGGGAAAAGTGCTGGAAGCAGAGCAAGAGTGGGGCGTCCCTCCAGGATGTACCCCAACTTCATTTGAGATGTCAATTATTAGCTCCCTTGTGTGTGCAAATCCTGATTGCCTCTTCCTCTGTGTGTCTCTGGAAGTAAGCAAACACCTGTACTCAGAAGTGGAATTGCCAGGCCATATGGTAGTTCTATGTTTAATTCCTTCAGGAACCTCCTTACTGGTTTCTGTAGTGGCTGTACCAATTTACATTCCAACCAACAGGGCACAAATGTTCCCTTTTCTCCACATCCTCGCTAACACTCCTTATCTTTTGTCTTTTTTTTTTATAATAATACATCTTAACAGGTGTGAGGTGATATCTCATTGTGATTTTGATTTGCATTTCTCGGATGATTAGTGACGCTGAGCATCTTTTTCTATACTTGTTGGCCATCTGTGTGTCTTCTTCAGAAAAATGTCTATTCAAGTCTTCGGCCCATTTTATGTCAGATTATTAGTCTTTTAGCTATTAAGTTGTATGAGTTTCTTATGTATTTTGGATATTAACCGCTTATCTGATATATATGGTTTGCAAATATTTCCTCCCATTCTGTAGGGTGCCCGTGTCTTTTTGTGGATTGTATCTTTTGTTGTACAGAAGATTTTCTGTTTGATGTAGTCCCACTTGTTTATTTTTGCCAAGATCAACGTTGAGGAGCTATTTCCATATGTTTTATTTTAGGAGTATTATGGGTTCAGGTCTTACATTTAAGTCTTTAATCCACTTTCAGTTAATTTTTGTGAGTGGTATAAGATATGGGTCCAACTTCACTGTTTTGCATGTGGATCTCCAGTTTTCTCTTGCCCTCTTTCTAACTTCTTAAACTGGATGCTTAGCTCACTAATTTTCAGTCTTTATTCCTTTCTAATCCCAGCATATGAAGAAATAAACTCCCCTCTAAATATCGCTTTACCTATTGTGTTAGGGGACCCTAAGACCACTCTCAAGTTCAGGAACTAGCTTGAAGGGCTCACGGTACTCACAAATGCTGTTATACTCATGGTTGTGGTCTATTACATTGAAAGGATGTAGAATACAGTCACCAAAGGAAAAAAGCACATAAGGTAGAGTCCAGGAGGTTACCAGGCACAGCTTCTGGTTGTCCTCTCTCTGTGGAGTTGTGTGAACAGAACCTAATTCTCCTAACAATGATGTGTGACAATGTGTACAAAGTATCTCCAATCAGGGAAGCTCGTCCAAACTTTAATGGATTTTACTGGGGATCAGACACATAGGCTTGGAGCCCTCATGTGATTGACCTTAACTACTCAGTCTCTCGTCCCTCCCAGAGGTCAAATCGATACAGCATGACAAAGGGCCCCAGGCAAACAAAAACAGGTGTTTACCATAAATCACATTATTAGCATAACCTATCTGGCATGGCTCAAGGCCCCAGGTATGCAGACCCTCTTTTTTTTTTGTTAGTTTGTTTTTTTTTGAGGAAGATTAGCCCTGAGCTAACTACTGCCAATCCTCCTCTTTTTTTTTTTTTTTTGCTGAGGAAGACTGGCCCTGAGCTAACATCTATGCCCATCTTCCACTACTTTATATGTGGGACACCTACCACAGCATGGCTTTTGCAAAGTTGTGCCATGTCCACACCTGGGATCCAAACTGGCGAACTCTGGGCCGCCGAGAAGCAGAACGTGTGTACTTAACTGCTGCACCACCAGGCTGGCCCAAGACACTCTTATCAGGCAGGATATTCCAAGGATCATTGGTTATCTCTGGGGAGATGTCTTTAGAATGTACAGAGTTTGAACATCCTAAATCTGCTGAGTTAACCCTTTAATATTCACATTTTATGAGTTAGATCTATAGTTCTACTTTTAAATTTTATTTATTTCTGAATCTATAAACTATTACTTTTTACATTTAAAAAAATGTAAGTATATATTTATACTATATACTAATACTATATACTAATATACTATACTAAACTATATACTAATACTACCATACTATATACCATATACTAATCTACACCTTGCTTTTTTCACTTGAAGTTGTTCCATATCTGTAAAAAAAAAAAAAGAACTTTTTCATTCTTTTTATGGCTGCATTTTATCAACCGATTTTCTATTGATAGATGTTAGAGTTTCTTTTTTTCTTTCAATTTTTTGTTATTTCAAATAACAAAGTATGTTATTTCAAATACATACTATATATGTATAATTTTATTCATGTTCTAACATATTTGTAAGATATATCCCTAAAACTAAAATTATTGGATAAAATTTTGTGTTCATCTATAATACTGATAGATATTGCCTATCAAATAAACTATTTTCTATAAAGCTTTCACCACCTTTTAGAGTCTCCTTCTAGCAATGTAAGAGAGGGCCTGCTTCCTCATGCTCTTGCTAAGTCAGTGTATTATAAAAAGTACTCATGTTTGTCAATGCTGTAGGAGTGATAACATTGTAGCATTACCTTTATTTCACTCATTGTGTGTAACGCTGAGCATCTTTTCACATTTGAGTCACTTTTATTCTTTTTCAATGAACTGTTTGTATGTATTTTTTGTCTAGATTTCTGGTGGCTTATTGATCTTTTCCTTATTGATCTGAGGGAGCTTTTTCATGCCAGTGATATTAGCCATCCATACATATTGTGAATTGGAGATATTTTTCCCTTTTTTGTTTACTTTTCTATTTATGTTAGATTTTGCTACACATTTTTTTAAGTTTATATGATTTAATTGATTGGTCTTTTATTTTATGTTTTTTGAGGGTTTTTTGTTATAGTGTACTTTAAAAACTCTTCTCTACTCTAAAATTCTGAAAATATCCTCTAAGAGTTTCTTTTACTAATTTTACTTTATTTTTAAAATTTACTCTTTGATCTGGAATTTTTTTGATATAAGATATAAAGTAGAGCTAAAATCATTTTTGTTCCAAATAGCTACCTAGTTATCCCAACACCATCTATTACATAATCCATCTATTTTTCACTGACTTGAAAAGCCACCTTTACATTGTATATACTGTCACACGTCTTCGGTCTATTTATGGATGTTCTGTTCTGTTTCAGTCGATCAGTCTCTCATCACATGTCAGTACCACACTGGAGTTTTTTTTACGGTTGGGAGATGCGGATGAGGAAGGCTGATGTTGACTTCTGCAGGTTGTAAAATTTTGGTCGAGGTATAACGACATACAGAAAAGTGCACAAATCCTAAGTATAAAGTTCAATGAGTTTTCACATTGTGAACATACAGTATAGTATGTACTTAGTACTCATAACCAGTACTCAGCTCAAGAAGCAGAGCATTACCAGTACCTAGAAGCCCCCATCTAGTCACTTCCCTTGTGAGGGTAACCACTATACTGGATTAATTCTGACTTCTAATAGCATAATTAGTTTCACCAATTTGGAAATTCTGTGAGTTAAATTACTCGGTATCTACTCTTGTGTCTGACTTCTTTCGCCTTACATCTTATGCAACATTACGTTTGTGAGAGTCAGCTACACCGATACATATAGTTGTGGTTCGTTCAATCTCATTGCTGTAGAGTATTACATTGCATAAATATAGCGCTTTTAATTTATTCATTCTACTGTTAAGGGACATTGGGGATTTTTCATTTTTGCTATTATGAATAGTGCTTACATGAACATTTTTAACACGTTATTTGGTGAATATGTTCGTATTTCTTTTGGACATGTAGCTAGGAATGGAATTACTGGGTTGTAGGGTATGCATATGCTCAGCCTAAGAAGCCAAACAGTTTTCCAAAGTGATCATACCGGTGTCTGAGAGTTTCCATTGCTCCACATCCCTGCCAATACTTGGTATTTATAGCAGAAGCTGTTGAGGGCTGCTCGTTTACCCTCAAGCCTTCCCATTTCAGTGCACACCAGCATCATAAACTCTTTCTCTGAGAGTTTCACAGGCCACCCAGACCCCTTTGATCTCCACTCAAACAGGTGAGAAGGGTAGGGGAAGCCCTGAGTAGAGATGTCAACCAATGACTGATGAGAGGTCAGCTCCCTTGACCTTTGGATAGTGTAATTCTGAAACACATCGTCTACACTTGCTGTTGGAGTTCCCCAGCAAGATTAAGCTCCATTTGGCGACAGCCTTTATCTCTTTCCTTTCTTCTCTTACTTTTCTACTCCCCTACTCGTGTTTTAAGTCCTTGTCCCAGGCCTGCTTCTGTGGGAATCCGGACTATCAAAGTCTATTCTTTTTCATTTTGGCCACTGTGGAGGAGAGGTGATTGGGGGGAAAATACATCTAAAAAGGCTCCTAAGAGGAGGAGGTAATAATGAAAAAAGGATTGAGAAACACTGGTTTAGAAATATGATCCATCTCAAATTTATTTTTGGGTATAGTGTAAGGTAGGCTTTCAGTCTCTCTTTTTTTTTAATTTGCATATGTTTATCCAGTTCGATAATACCATTTGTTGAAAAGACTTTTTTCCCCATTGAATTGTTTTAGCACAATTGTCAGAATGATTGACTATATATATGTGGGTCTCTTTCTGGATTCTATTCTGTTCCTTTGGCTTCTTTGTCTATTACTATGACAATACCACGCTGTCTTGATTGCTCTAGTTCTCCAGTAAGTCTTAAATCAAATAGTATAAGCTCTAGCTCTTTTCTTCTTTTTTGAGACTGGTTTGTCTATTTTTGGTGCTTGGCATTTCTATATTAATTTTAGAACCAGTTTGTCATTGTCTACAAAAAGTACCACTGAGATTTTTATTGGGGTTGTGTTCAATCTATAGATCAATCTGAGGAAATCAACAAACTTGAGTATTCCAATCCATCAACATGACGTGCCTCTCCATTTATATGCTTGTATTTTTTATAAATAGGTTTATGTATTTTATGCTATTGCAAATGGTAACTTTTATTTCATTTCTCAATAGTTTCTTGCTAGCTATAGAAATACAATTGATTTTCTTTTATAATTTGATAAGTCATGCAATTATCTTTCTAGCTGCAAATATTGAATTCGTAACAATAATAATATTGTTATTTACTTGTGTTATCTATTAAAACAAAACAAATCCAAAATACTGATGAATGGCAGGATTCACATTGAGTTTGGGGCATTCGTTTTTTGTATAAAATATTGTTGAGTGAACAAGTACCAATTCACACTAAAGTGATAGGTGGGAGAAAATGCTATAGAACATTGTGTTCCTATAATATACAGCAAGGATGATTTTAAACTTTAAGTTTCTTAAGTCCCCATATGAAAGCATTGTAATTCATTTACCTCTTTTTTATGCTACCAGACTTTCTCTACTCTGTAATATTCAATGTTCATCAGCATAATATACCTTACTATATTTATGCATATGTATCTATTTATACCAAACAATATATTTAAGTTACAATATTGTTTAAAGTTAACAAAATAGTTTTAAAGCATAGATAATTTTGTTGAAGCATATTATATGGTAATACTCATAGTACTTATCAAATTTTGCCTTTATGGAAAACCAATACATATCACACTTGGATAAAAATACGAAAGTAGAGTATACATGAAGGTTATGTTGCAACTGTATTCATTTCTTTATTTTATTTTTTCTTTCTTCTCTTTTTTTTATGCATATCCTTATATACTGGTACTTTGTTTCTGTAGGAGATATTCTTAAAAGTAGGATTACTGGGTCAAAGAATATGTATATCTAACAACAAAATAAACATCCATGAACCCATGACTTCACACAGATTGAAACATTTCTAATCTTCTAGAAGCTGCTGGAGGTTGCTCTCTGCTCCATTCCCCCTAGCCTCTCCATAAAGGTGACCATCATCTGAAGGTTATGTTCACAAATTTCTTGCTTTTCTTTATAGTCTACAGAAAGATAGACAGAGACTTACCTAAACAATATATCTTGTTATCTTTATTTTTAAGCTTTATAAAAATGAGTATTATGATGAAATAATATTTACTTTGAAGCAAATTTTGATGACTAAAAAGTTCTCAATAAACACTTAAATCAAATTGCTGGTATTATTTGCATAGTTTACAAAAATGTTACTCTATAAAATATCTAGATAACGTTGTGTTAATAAATATCAATAGCTCTTTGATTTAAAAGTGATGAAAGACAACCTAATTATAATTGTTTTTCATATATCCACATTTTCTTTCAGTGGTATGAAACTGTCTGGATATTTAAAAATAGGTTACTTTGGCAAGAGAAAACTTGCTGAACTCTGGAAAGTACAAAGTAGACACAATGGAAGGTTTCTGAACCTGGAGAAGAAAAGATAATTTTCTATAAATGATTTTTTTCACATCTGTGTTTCTTATATTCACATGTAGATATCTCAATTGCTGTATTACCAATTTGCTTCACTAGATGGAGATATGAGGCATAATAATTACAGATGCCTTCAAAAAGGAAAAATAACAACTTGAGAAAATAATTATTTGTAGAGGAGAAACTATTGCTTGTAAGATGTCATCTTAAAGGATATGATCTTCCATGTAGTGAATTGTTCGCTCCAGGGAGAAACATTTGCTGGAGATTGATTATGAGTACTTTATTAGTGAATAATAATTCATTAGTGAACTGAGTGGACTCCTTCTTTTATTCACTCACTCATTTGTTCATTTTTTCATTCAGTGACTAAGCATTTTTCACACCTAGTGTGCCCAACATGGCCAGGCAGCGGGGATATGGAAATAGGAACACAATCCCAGCCCTCAAGGAGCTCACAGCCTCAGTCAAGTAGGGGAGATAAGTACATAAATGATCAATTAGAATACATTTGGGGAAGAACTATCGAACGGATTCACATGAGGTTCAGTGATGGCATCAAGAAAGAAATGACTAGCTCTTATTGAGTAGGAAAAGATGCCTGGGATGAGTTTTAAGGGATGAACAATTCAAGGATGGGAAGAAAACTATAGCAATAGTCCAGACAAAACTTGGTAAAGACCTGAACCAAGTGAGTACCTCTGGGATAGAAAGGAGGAGATAAACGTACAAGATATGGAGGAGGCAGAATAGGTTAACTAAATGACTAAATGATTGCAGGGATCAGAGAGTAGGAAGAAATTTCCTAGATAGTTTAAGGTAAGTGCTGTGGAGGTCAGGATAAAAATTCAACATGACAATGAGAAACTGAAAACAATTTTAATAAAGCACCGCTACTCATATCTTAAATTGTAGACTGCCTCCCCACCCTTTCCCTCTTCTTGAGATCTCACCCCATTCTCTGTTTGCTCTGGCATGTGAACTTGTTCTTCCTGCTAAATGAGTCAGTCTCAGTTAGATTTGTGCTGACATGTATTAAATTTCCTGTAAAAGTAAGAAACTAGTGTGTCATCCCTTTCTCTCCCTCTCCTTTTCCCTCTCCCTCTCTTTCCTTCTCTTGCCTTCTCTCTCTCTCACACACGCACGCCACACACATGCACATACAGGGAAAAGCATATAGAAAAAAGTATAGTGTCATTTGTAGAAAACTACAAATAAAAAGATGTGGAATGACTATTCATACAGCAGAAAAACAACCTTACACTCACAACGAACTCTAAGAAACTGCAGTTTTTACTATTAAGTGTTCTTAAATCCTGGAATGGAATATGGGTCTTACTGCAAGTATCTAAATCATGATACATACTCATCTATTTGCAATAGTTTTCTAAGCTGATTTTTAAGTTCTATTGTTTTATGCAAAAGATTAGAGATCTAGAATTTTAAAGTTTCTGTTTTTGGTCTTCCTTTGAATTTCCACTGTGAATTTAGCTATGTTTTCATTTAACACCCATATGTTGAAGTTTATCTGTCCCTAACACAGAGAGTATATTAATATGTCCTCAGTGAGTGTGTGAGAGTCAGCAAGAAGAAGACTTGCCATGACCCCACAAATCAGCCCAGACAGCCCTGGAGGCAACTTGAGAGAGTAAGAGAGAGCGAAGAGAATCTGAAGTCACAGAGAGCACCTTCCGAACAGGTAGAGTGGAGCAAGCACCAGAAAGAAATGAAACTTTAAAAATTCTGACTTGCGTTTGAAACTTTTGTGTTTTTTTGATTTGCATAATGGGGAAGCAGAATGAATTTACATGTGTATATTTGAGTCCCATCCAGGGATTCTCCCAGCCTCCCATTCATGTCTTCATGTATATCCACATCATTTCTGTCTACATCTGTACCCTTAGCTACACTCAAATCCACTTCTGTATCTTCTCATCTTCTTGCTACCTCATCCCAGCAATCAAATAGAGTGGACAGAAGAGCTTTGGGAGTAACCACAAGGCAACATCGGACGATTAGAACGAACTTGACAAGTACAAACTCCATTGACCTTTATAGTATATTTCTGAGAAAATTTACAAAGAGTTCAAGTCAAAATCGTTTCAAATGTAACACAAGCTGGTGGAAGGAGCATAAGAGGTTTATATCAAAATGTCTTGGGCCGGCCCGGTGGCATAGTGGTTAAGTTTGCTCCCTTTTGACAGCCCAAGTTTGCGGGTTAGGATCCTGGGTGTGGACCTACACCATTCATCAAGCCATGCTGTGGTGGCAACCCACATACAAAATAGAGGAAGATGAGCATAGATGTTAGCTCAGGGCCACTGTTCCTCAAGCAAAAAGAGCAAGATGGACAACAGGTCTTAGCCCAGGGCCAATCTTCCTCACTAAAAAAAAAAAGTCTTGATTTATAGTGATTGATTCTAGGGCTGGAGTAAGAGAAATCTAATCGAGCCTGGAAAATCTTGTGTCAGAAAATAAGGAAATACTCAAAACAATAACAGCCTCACAATGATGAGGCATGACAAAAGAATACAAGATCCAACTTACAAGAGTTCCCAATGGCCAAAGTTGAAACAATTTCAACAAAAAAATAAATAATGATAGCCTTCGGTTATAATCCATAACAGAAAATAAAAATCCATCAGTCTATACATATTGATATAAATACATTACAAAATTTCCACCACGTAAGTATCACAATATTAATTGTTGCAGGCAAGATCCAGTGATACTGAAATCCATGGGTGAACGTTTGAGGGAAAACAGATATTAGCAGAGTCCCCATGTATCTCCTGCAAGATATTTATCAATTACAAAGGAAAAATAGTAAAATGACAGTGGAGAAACCTGGCGGACATGATCTCAACCAAGAGATCAAGGTTCACTTCACCAGTAATAAGACATATCAACATGTGTATTTCCTGATAAAATGCACTGAGAAAGACACTTCACCTCTGTGGTATTTGTGCCAAAAATACATAACTTCAATCTAATCTGGGAAAACGTTAGACAAATCCCAGTTGAGGGGCATTCTACGAAATACCTGAGAAGTACTGTTCAAAAGTGTCAAGGTCATGAAAGACAAAGACTGAGGAACTCTCCCAGATTAGAAGAAGCTAAGGAGACCTAACAACTAAGTGCAATGTGAGTTTGTGGACTCGATCCTAGAATGACAGTGTAGTCTAGTATAGACAGTGTAGACAGTCTAGTGTCTTTTTGACATTAGAGGGAAAACTGATGAAATTCAAATAGGGTCTGTAGTTTAAGTAATAGTATTGTACCACTGTTAATTTTCTGGTTTTGATAATTGAACTGTGGTTGTGTAATTGTTAACATTAGGGGAAGCTGGATGAAGGGTCCACCTGAACTCTATGTGCTGTTTTAAAACATTTCTATAAATCTAAAATTACCTTAAATTAAAAGTTTTATTTTTTAAGAATTTGGTTCAAATCTCAGCTCTAGCACCTTTTAGTTCTGTGAACTTTCTGGTTATCCTTTTCCTTATTAAACAGGGAGCTAGGATGGATGACCCCTAACCCATTATGGAGAATGGGTTGCTCTCTTACCCACAATATTTGCCTTCTTTTACATCAGCTGGCCAAAGGACCATTGATCAGCAGTTGTTGAAAAGGAGAATCTTGACAACAGTTGTAAAATGATATTTTCAGGTAATTCGTCTCTGCAGTTCAAGTTTCCAGTTTAAGGCAGAATGATATAATTCTCCAGAATGACTGGAGAATTGTTCCCAGTTTATTAAGGGTCAGAAGCTGCTTTAATACATATTATGCCAAGAGGAAACTTACTCTCCCAAAAGTATTGCTAAAGAAAGAGAATTATAGTCTAGAAGAAAACAGAAAAATAGAATACTACCAGTTAAAGAGCAGTGGAATTATGAGGGGTCGTTTTGTTTCCAAGTTTCTTTAATGTCATCATTGTCTTTTTAGAATTTAAAATACATCTGCTAGAAAAAAAATCCTTGTGCTTCTAATGCGTAAACATATTGCTGAAACTGGCCACCTCTGTAATCCTAGCATCTAGAGAGAATGTCCCAGGAATGCTTTGGCAGCTAGAAAATAAATCAGCTTGGCAGAGTTCATTTCCCTTGATACCCTCCCACACACCCACATGTGCATGTCTCTTGACCACTACGGACATTCCATGCTCTCCCCTTCCAACAGCATCCACCTCCCTGTTCTCATTCTCCATGGCCCTTTATCCCTGTAAATACACAGCATCTAATTCAAGCATGAATCTGGGCTCAAGGATACAATGCCCCAACTAGGATGGATCCCCTTTTCATTATGTTTTCCAAGTTTAACTAGGTTTAGTTGTTGACAATCAGAAAATTTCGTCTTATTGACTGTTCCATTTTTTCTCTAGTTTTGAAGTTCTACTCATCAAGGTTGTCCTTCAATGCAACAACCAAGTGTTTTTAATTTCTAAGTGTTTAATTTCTAAGTGTTATAGGAAGTTGAATTTTGGGTTTTTTTTTTTTTTAAGTATACCAGAAAGTTTCTGCAATCAAATCTCTGTAGAGTAGAAATCACCCAGAAAACTTTCTAGGAGCCCGTTTAGAATGATTTACTTTCAGAAAAACTAGCAAGACCTTTTCATGGGCCTCACCCTCTGGAGTGCTCACAGCCATGTGCCCCAAGGAAAGCACATGCTTTCTGCATTATTTAGCATCGTTACAGCGGTAAGGAAATTACATGGTGGTAGTAATGGTGTTAGGTCAGTACTTGTCGGGATTGCATGACCCCTTCCAGTTGCCTGGAGCTCCACTCAATTGTTTAATGGTAGCCATCTACTCAGAGGTGGCTCCTTTGACACCAGTCCTAGGTTCTACCAGGGAGTGCCTTTAATCTCTAACTGGGATTAATCCAAATATCTGAAGTTTTATCCCGTTGAGCACCAAAAAAAAAATTATTTAAACTGTTCTTGATGGAATGTTCATGTATTTACTCTTACTTGAATTTAAAATAGACTATATTGCATATAATTTAACATTTCTGGGTAAAGCCTGTTATAAAATGTGATGCCCTGTGGCTAGGGGAATGTATAGCATTGTCTGATTTTGTTTCAATTATTCTAGGACCACACTCTTTTGAATTCTTAGGTCATACTTTCAGTTTTTCGCTTTCTCCTTCACTGTCAGGGTGTCAGGCTATTTACTATTATCAATGTGCCTTCCTGTGTACTTTTCTGCTACTTCTAATCTGATGTAGGCTTGGGGATGAGATATCTGGGATCATAACACCGCGTGTACAATGGGATCCATAGATCCAGAGGGAGGCCTGCTAATGTCTCACATTATTAACATGCATATGCTTTTAATATGATCCAGAAGAAGTGAAGGAAGCTAGAAAGAAAAGAAAATGACTCAGTGGACTTCATTCTTGAAAAAATCTCCTTCCAGCAGCAAAATTACAAACACATAAGATTATATAGTTCTTTAATTGAGGCATATTTCATACACAATAAAATGCACAGATCTTCAGTGTACAGATTAAGTTTTGACCCTACCTAGGTAACCATTACCCAAAGCAAGATACAGAGCATTTCGATCACCTCCGTGAAACCAGCAAACAGGTAGACATTGATGATTAAGAAGTTAGGAGCAAAAGTCCTTTTCCTTTTTGCAATTACTGATTATAGCCTTTAGCTGTTCTCCCGCTCATTGTTAACTGTGCTGTTTAGGCAACATGCTATCTGACTCCCACTAGGTTCCTATAGATAACGTCTCCCTGGAGCCTGGGTCACCATAGTAATGGGTATTTGAGCTGTTTTTCAGGGATTAGAACCCCTTGTCCTCTTCAGGCCTGTTGAGACCACCAACCCATCAACTGGGCCAGCGCAGATATCCGATAAGCGACTTTTTGACGTCAAGAGGCTAAAACTCCTCCCTCAGATAATGCTAATGCCGCCTTTTTGTGAACATGCATCCTATGAAGAGCCATGAAGTCTGACTACGCTTGCGCAGATCATCAATTATCTCACCTCTCCTCACCTCCAACCATCTATCTCCACATTTCAGACCACTTTGCCCCCTATCCCATGTATATCCCTGAGTCCCTGTTTTCAGGGAAGTGGATTTGAAACTCATTCTCTTGTTTCCTCACTTCACTGCCTTGTGATTAAAACTCTCTCTCTGCTTCAATCTTGTTGGCTCAGTGTTTGGCTTTCTGGGTGACGGGCAAAAATGAACCTGGGTTCGGTAGCACCTGGAAGTTCCTTGTGCCATTTCAAGCCAATGCTCCCTTCCTTCCACCACCACATACACGTCCAGAGACAACAGTTGTTCCAATTTCTATTGCTATAGATTCATTTTACTACCCTCGAACTTTACATAAATGGAATCATGCAATATGTACTCTTCCATGTCTGGCTTCACTTGTTCAGTATAATGTTTTGGAGATTAAACTTATTGTGTGTTATTGGTGGTCCATTTCTTTTCGCTGTTGAGTAGTAATCTATGTACAAATATGGCACAATTTGTTTATCCAGTCTTCTGTAGATGGAATTTGGATTGTTTCCAGCTTGTTGCTTTTATAAATAAAGCCCTATGAATATTTGTCTTTTTATGGACATATGTTTTTGCTTCTCTTTTTTTTTAAGATTGGCACCTGAGCTAACAATTGTTGCCAAACTTTTTCTTTTTTTTCCTGCTTTATCTCTCCAAATCCCCCTGGGACATAGTTGTATATCTTAGCTGCAGGTCTTTCTAGCTGTGGCATGTGGGACGCCGCCTCAGCATGGCTTGATGAGTGGTGCCATGCCCACGCCCAGGATCTGAACCCACAAAACCCTGGGCTGCTGCAGCAGAGTGCAAGAGCTTAACCACTTGGCCACGGGGCCAGCCCCTGTGTTTCTCTTGAGTAAACACCTAAGAGTGAATTTTTTTAATGGGTCCAATCTTACTACTTGTTTTTATAATGACTTATATTTACATAATCATTTCTTAAATATTATTTATTGGCTTTTAATTTTTAGAATTAACCAAAGACAAAGCAAGTGAAATATAACTGTAATTTCAGAAGAGAGAAAAGACTGGAGAAAAGAGCATGGCAGGTAAAAAGAACAGTACATGCAAAGCCCCTGAGGAAAAAAGCATTTGACGTGTTTGAGGATCTGAGTGAAGGCCATGTGGCTGGAGCATAATGTGTGAAGGGAATAGTGGTAGGAGATGAAGCTGATATGTACAGCTGGGGTCAGATTATGCAGGGCCTGGTAGGCTGCATTAAGCATGCTAGATTTTATCCTAAACCCATCCAACGAATGGTTTTAGGAAGCTGAGTAATATGGTCCATTGTTCTCCATGGAGGAGATGGAAGTATAAAGGAAGAAGCAGACAAAGCTTCATTAGTAAAGCTTTGGAGAGATGGGCGTGGCCTTTTGTAGGCTAGAGATGGAGAAACACGTGCATATTTGAGATATATTTTGGAAGTAGAATTTGAGCTCATGGCATCAACCAAATGAATTTCTAAGTAAAAAATATGGGAAAATTATTTTTATTTTTTTAAATATTGGCACCTGAGCTAACATCTGTTGCCAATCTCTCTTTCTTCTTCTCCTTCTTCTTCTTCTCCTCCTCCTTCTTCTTTTCCTTCTCCTTCCCCTCCTCCTCCTCCTCCTCCTTCCTCTTCTCCCCAAATCACCCCCAGTACATAGTTGTGTAGTCTAGTTATAGGTCCTTTTAGCTGTGCAGCAAAATTTTAAGTAAGTGTCCAGGCACTATTTTTGAAATCTTAAATTTATCATCTTTTTGGCGTGGGCTGGTTTTCTATAAATCATTAAAAGATATTGCCAGGACAGCTAAAAGAAATGAGACAAAGGAGAAAAGGCGAGCAAAAAAGCAAAGAATGGGATAGAAAAAGAGATTACCTATTTAATTTCAAGTATTAAGGAGCCAGTCCTAAAAACAGAGAAGTGGGGTATCAACAAACGATGCCTTATTGCAGCCCATCTCACTAAGCTTTTCGAGAAGGATGGGCACAGAGACCTGTTTCTTCTCTTGGTTTCATATCTGCCTCTTTGATGAAATAGGGAAACACTCAAGCCCTTTACTACACAGTGGTGCAGAAACGTTGCTGTCCCCAAAATACGTTTTGTAACACGAACATATGCTTCTGAAATCACTTTAAAACGCATTTTATTTCAGTGAAATAAGTCAGACACAGGAAGACAAATACTGTATGATATCACTTATATATGGAATCTAAAAAAGCTGAACTCAAAGAAACACACTAGAATGGTGATTACCAGGGGCTGAGGGGTGGGGAAAAGAGGAGATGTTGGTCAAAGGGTACAAACTTCTAGTTGTAAGATGAGTAAGTTCTGAGGATCAGATTTACAGTGTGGTGGGCCGGCCCCGTGGCCGAGTGGTTAAGTTTGCGTGCTCTGCTTCGGCAGCCCAGGGTTCAGATCCTGGGCATGGACATGGCACCGCTCACTAGGCCATGTTGAGGCGGCGTCCCACATGCCACAACTAGAAGGACCCACAACTAAAATATACAACTATGTACTGGGGGCGTTGGGGAGAAAAAAAAAAAGAAGATTGGCAACAGTTATTAGCTCAGGTGCCAATCTTTAAAAAAAAAAATTTACAGTGTAGTGATTACAGCTAATAATACTGTATTGTATACTCGAATGTTGCTAAGAGAGAAGATCTTCAATGTTCTCACTACAAAAAAGCAATGGTAATTATGTGACATGAGGCAAGGGTTAGCTAAAATCATTTCTCAATGTAAAAGTGTATCAGATCAATGTGTTGTACATCCTAAACTTACACAATGTTATATGTCAATTACATTTCAATAAAGCTTGAAAAAATAATAACACACATTTATTTTACTAGACTCATTCAATTTGGGATCTAGCCAGTGGCCATGCCAAGGGATAGTGTAAGGAGACTTTACTCATGCCCATCATCTCCTTCGGTCCCCCTGTTGAAGCTCCCAATAAATACACAATAAAGAATAAGATACATGCTCTACAAATGAAGCTTCGAGGCCTATCTGCTAACCCCACTGAATTAGTTTTCTAGGGCTGTTGTAATAAATTACCACAAGCTGAGTGACTTAAAACAAGAGAAATTTATTCTGTCACAGCTCTGGAGGCCAGAAGTCTGAAGTCAAGATGTTGGCAGGGTTGACTCCTTCTGGAGTCTCTGAGGAAGGATTTGTTCCATGCATCGTTCCTAGATGGTGGCTGCCGGCAATTCTTGGAGTTCCTTGGCTTGTAGATGCTTAGCTCCAATCTCTGCCTTCATCTTCACATGGCCTTCCCTACTATGTCTCTCCATGTCTTCTCCTTTTCTGTTCATTACAAGGACTTTTACCATTGGATTTAGGATGTACCCTAAAGCCAAGACAATCTCATGTTGAGATCCTTAATTTAATCACATCTGCAAAGACCCTATTTCCAAATAAGTTCCCATTCACAGATACCGGAGGTTAAGACTTGGGCATAACTTTTTGGAACCACAATTCAACCCACTACACTCACCTTCTAATCTGATTGCTGCCTCTAAGCCTCTCCTATAGAAATTCTGGAAAACCTCTGAGTGTGTCCTCCTGGTTCTCATCTACAGTTCACCACACAGCACGAAAATAACTACCAACTACTGAGTATTTACCAGTGACAGGCACTGTATATGAACATCTATATATGAAAAGAGTGCTGCTATTTTAAATTAATCATTGTTGTTAAAATCTTACTTATAAATAATTTTTAAAAAGCTAACGGTGCCACAAGATTTCTGATGAAGAACAGCAGTCCCTTGTCTCATCATCCTTTTCTAATCCCTTCCTATCCCCTAGAGGAAACTGCATTCAGTTCATTTGACTTTCTGCTAATTTTTACATCCAAGATTATAAATAAAATCCTTATGCTGCTATTTCTTGATTTTTCTATTTTAGACAGTATTTATTGACTTCTTATTATGGACTATGAGAATTTTGCCTCAACTCCTTCATTTCTTTTCCCATTCTCCCAATAGGGGGAGAATATGACAGTTTTGTTTACTTCTGAGCTGAGTAGAGTACTATCATCATGATATGTTTACTTGTACAAATTTTGTTTTTCCTGGAGTTAACAATTGCCTTGTCTTAGTTTTTTGTGTATATACATTTGTTATTCCCAAACTATCAAAATCATTGTAAAATCGCTCTTACTACTATATTTTCTCATGGCCAAATGCGTCAGGTAATCCATGAATTCCATTTTTCTTGATGTGGGGGACTTTTTCCCAGAAGTGACCATTGTCCTGCTCCAGTTGAGGCCTTGTGCACAGTTGTCCTGACTCTTCCCTTCTCCATCTATTGAGAATTCTCTTCTATATTGGAGTCGCTGTTTCCTGCCCTTTGTGTCTTCTTGGTTCACTTGCCCCAATTTCATAAAGCACATTATCCAGTAACTTCTTGAGAAAGAAAACATAGGAAGTACCATTTCTGAGACCTTTTGAATCTGAAAATGTCTTGATTGATAGTTTAATTTGATACAGAATGCTTCATTTAAAAAACATTTTTTTCTCTACATTTTACAAGAGTTATTTCATTGTCTCATTAACCTCTGAGTTGCAGTTAAGAAGTTTAAGTCTAAGTCTAAATCTGCTCCAACACACATTTTTTTAGCCAGTCTCCCTGTTTTAGCCAGTCGCCCTTATTCCTCATCCATGTCCTCAGTGGTGTTTGGTGCTGCCAAATCCTGAGCTCTCCCAGTGTTCTCTGGAGAAAATCAGCTTCTCCTCATTGGTGTCCCTTTCCTCAGGCCCTTAGGTTCAGCTTTCTTGGGTTGAGGTTTGAGCTTGCTAAGTCAATTACATTCCTCCATCCAGGGGTGACCACAAAAATACTCAACCACTAGGAGGGCATAAGCACTGAAGGGACATTGCCTAAAAACAATCAATAGGGTCATATTAATGTCAACTGATGAGTGCCAATTAAATATTTGCTCTGCCTCCATCCGATTTCTTTTTTCCAAAACTGGTAACATTTCATGTTTATTGTTGTCTCCTTTCCTATTCTCCTTGTCCTTAGGTGTGTTTGCATTTTTATATTCCTTTACTATCATTTTGGTGGGACTTCAGCATAAGTAGAAACAAATGTATGTGTTTAAAAGCTGTGTTTAGCAAAAAGTCTACAAGATGCTCTATTCTGTTATCACATTTACTCCTTAAACCAACCTTATTGTGAAAGGTATTAGCTCCATCTAACAGAAGGAAACTGAGGTACAAATATGTTTACAATGCTTTCTCAAGACTGGATAGGCAATCATTAGTATGGAACAAAGTTCGAATCAGTTGGTCTGGTTCCAAAGTCATGCTCTTGCCTCCCAAAGAGCAAGTATCTCTCAAAGTCCACGGGGGTAATTCCTATAGCCCTCGCTCTACATTAATATGCTTTTCCTAACCTTCTGCTAGTTACACGTTTTTCGAAGTAGGTCAGCTGTCCCCTTGTATTGGAAGCACTTGGAGGTGACTGTTCTAAATGTGGATTCCTGGGTTCCACCCTAGACCCACTGAATCTCAGTCTCATGGAGGTTAGAGATTGAGATTTGCATTTTAAACTAGTTCCTCAGAAGATGATGATTCCTAGACATTTTGAGAAGCATTGCTCTAGTCAATGTATGCCTCTCCAAAGCAGTAACACCAACCATGCCTTACTAACCTGAAATCCTTTTGCTCTTGGGTGAGTTGGGTAGGTCTTAGTGAGTCCAAGCTGTTACACATTAATAGTAGAAAAGAGTATCTCAGATAAGTGAGGGGCAATATTGAGAAGTAAGTGTTCAGAGTCATTTTTCCCAGTATAGAATATCTAAAAATGCTACAACGAAAAACCCCCATAAATATGCACTACAAAAAGTACATTTTTAAAAGCTAGCTTGGGATAAAAATAAGGCAAATGGTAAGAGGACCAGAAAAGACTAGAAAGCAAATCCAAAGGATAAGCTAATGTTTGCACTGATCCTGGTGGCTGGGACATCCCAGGGAGTCAGGAGACAAAGCCTGAAGACTGAGCAGGTGGAAGTCAGACTGTACCCCCACACAAAGTCAGGCTAAAGATGACGACATTGCAGTAAATGAACCAGATAGATTACCCACCACACTAATGTTAGTTGTGAATCTGTTAGAAGAGAATGTTGTGAATAAATTTGCTGTGAGCCCTTTTGAGGGTAAGCATTGCTTAGATACCACTCTAGAAGCCACGCCTCAGAGAGGCAGCTACAACACAGTGGTTAAGACTGTGACCTCTGGAGAAAATTGTTTGCGGTATGATCTTGACCCCATCATTTTCTCATTGTGATCTTGGACAAACTCTTTAACCTCCCTGGGTCTCAATGTCCCTGTCTGGAGACACATAGCTCACAAAGTTGGTGTAGAGATTATATTATTAAATACACGTCAAGCGCCTTCACCAGTGCCTACACAAAGCAAGCTCTCAGCAAATCTTACCTGGGATTACGTACAGTGGTTCCCTGACAGCAAATGTGAAGCAGACGAGGCTCTTTGGGCTTAAGCTTTTAATGTCCAAATAACACCCATTTAGCTTAGTATATAGAAATACAAAGAGTGGTCCTGATTTCTGGTATAAACATTGGCGAGTTATTTCTTTAACATCCTAAACACTGTGAGTATAAGTAGTAGATGCGTTCATAACTACTTCTTCATAGATATGCAATTCCACATATTAATTTCAGGGCCTAATTTATTCTGACTGGATCTAGTCCCTCCTTCTTGTTCTCTGTTCTCATCTCCTGCCATTGGCCCATCACTGCCAGCTCCGGAAACACAACCTCAACATGGCCTATGGCCCATCCCAAACTCAATTGTTCACCAGTTCTGCTGCTGCTATTTATTACCAAATTGGCTTCTTTAACACTTTCAAACATTCTGCTTTGCCAAGCCTGTATAACTTCTACATAAAGTCAACAAACAGCTGTTGATTTTTATAGTCACCACACCCTCTCAAACGCTAGAAAACCGTCAAATTCCCTGAAAGTAAATTTCATATTTAAAAATATTTTTTAAATGGAAAAAAAAAGCCCCCTCTTTTACTTGAATTGTGTCTTATGGGATTGGTCATAAAACTTTAAGTAATAGAACTTTGGATAGGTTATTCCTAGCACCCCAAATGTATCCTGCATTATATCCAGTCATAACTCACTGACGTCATAGGTTGGAAAGGAACATTCAAAATGAAAAGTGGTGTTACAGATCTGGGAAAATTTTTTCTTCTTCACAAGCTTCCTTTTAGTCTTAAATCAAGTTTTAAATATGTGGAAATTAATTTAAAATTACTCATTAATGACTTTCCTCTTTTGATTCATGTAACTTTCAAACAACCATTATTTATGAATATCATCTTGTGAATCCCCAGAATCAATTGGTTTTTAAAAAGGTGAAGCGAACAATCTTGTCATAATGTTATTTTTACAACTGTGAGCAAGGAACCCACAGCAAATTCCTGCTGCATCTCATATTTTAGAAGGAATTTTTCCTGTAATATCCCATACTTGAAATTTAAATATTTTGTTCTGACATGCAAAAACCAAAGTTTAATGTAATGAATGAGGGGGCCATGTTACTGATTGAGAACACAGCACAAAAGCAACAGAAGAATCTTTTAATAAGAGATGGCTCAAAACAGCCAAAGTCCAACCTACATAAAGCATTGCTCTGCCTTGATTTGCTTGAACAAGAAGTTCTAGTCACAAAGCATTCACCATGGGGATTGTACTTGGAGGATAAGAACATCTGGACCCAGCCATAGTAGAGTAGAAACAGATGGCGACTTCACGGAGGGAGAGATGTGGCTTTTCTACTGCTGAGAGGTGCTCATGTTTTTCCCCCTGTTTTCCTAATAATAATAAACAACTAGGATAACAAGGAAATTGCTTAGGTGTCTCTATCTAATTAGCTTCAAAAAATACTTCATAGTTCTAGAACTTTCCAAAGAAATTGTACATTTGTATCACAAGATGCTATAGTAATAAAACATTACATGTTAAACAAAATATCAATAAAGATCACATCATTATCTTTATACCAGAAATATTTCATTGGATTTTGAATGCGGCCTAGTGCTTACTTTGCTGTCTCCCATCATCCCTCCTCCTTCACCAAATAAAAAGGAAATTACAACATTGTTTAGTGCATATATATAAACTTTGAAGCTAGACTGTCTGGGTTCAAATCCTGACTCAGTGGTTCACTAGCTGTGCCCTGGGGCAAACAAGTTATTTAACTTCTCTGTACTTTACTTTCTTCATCTGTAAAATGGGAATAATACCTTATAGAGTTGATGTGAGGATTAAATGAATTAACTTAATACATGTCAGCACTTAAAACAATGCCAGCACATAGTAGGCACTCAATAAATGTTATGTTAATTTTATTATAATCTTTCAACAGACCTTTCTTCAGGCTGATCATTGATAAATTACGAAATTCCTATCCTTCTTTTCAGTGCCCAATATGATAAGAAATCATGTTGCCTCAGGGACCAGTGGAAAGGACATGGTGTTGGGATCAGAAGATTCTTCCTCAGACACGGTGACAACTGTATAACCTTGAGCGAGTCCTTACTTTCTGCGACTCCCACAGTCATGCAAATTCACTGAGACGTCAGATGCCCATCACCTAAGCTGCTACCTAGGACTCACACAATAAGCAGTTCTTGATTACTGGAAAAAATGGATATCTGTAAGATTCTCTGGGATGTTACTCATAGTGAGCCCTTCTTTATTAAGTTTGTCAAAAGTTGTAGCAGTCAACAAAGCTCTTAAGAGAAATTAGATAAGGAAACAATGTCCATCAGTTCTGAAAGCTTGGTTAAGCCAATTTTGAAGACTAGATTCTAATATTAGGCCAGTTGGTACCCAAAGGTTTCTCTTTGGTTTCTGCTCCCTGTAAGCCAGGGGTTCCTGCCTTCAGGAGCCTCATATATTACGTAAATGAGTGAAACAGTAGAAGAGGGAGTGTTAGCAGCCGTGGAAAACGGGATTGCATGGGCCCCATCAGAAAAAGGATTCTAATTAAAACATTCTGTCCAAAACTCATCTGTAGGCCAAAGTCAATCCTCAAACAACCAGACATCAGCTTTTGTTTTTGCTTTTTAATTGGTATATTTAACTGAACGAGGTTTACATTAACTGGTATTTAGTCTTATTTGCAGTTTTATGCAGTTCTTTGCTAAACTTCTCTTACTAAATTCCTAGATATTTATTCAGGGTGTCCTTTCTCCTCCTCCGTCATCTACTGATGATGCTAACACCATGCATATCTTGCAGCTGTCAGGCACTGTTAAGGGGTATGGCTAGCTTCTCCTAGGAGCTCATTAAAGCCATACCCAGGGGAGTAACTGGAATCATTCAACACTCATTCAACGGGTATTTAGAGAGCACCTAGTCTGAGCATAACCAAACATTACGGTGACATCTAGGCAGGCTTTTCCATTTTCCAGCCCCCATTTTACTAAAAGGATTTGGATTTAGCAAATCATGTCATCAGTTTCCTTTCTTATTCCTATAGACAAGCTGGTGCCTTCCATTTATCAGGAGTAAAGCGTTTTTTTCCTTGTTACTTATAAGTAAAATCACGGCAAATCTGCTTCTAACCTTGCCATTTCTGAGCTTGCTCTAAAGTTGTTCTGAACTCTGTTCAAGTCACCCAAGCCAGGATCTATGAAGCACCAGATACTCTGCTCAACCACATGCTGAGGGTGGTAGGGCTTTTTGTCCCTCTGGGATCTGTGATCTAAAATGACCACCTGTGACTCTGGTAGACATAAAATGGATAAACAGAATTGTAATTGCACTACAAAACCAGACGAAATACAGGGCTGATTTTAGAATGGTAAAGCTCGTAAATTGGTTGTCAGAGGAGAATCACAGCTGTTACTTTAGTCCCACTTACATTTTTTGTTTGCTCTCAGAAATCAGGTTGTTCTCTCCTCATTTGATAGTTGAGGAGACTGAAGCCTGATGGGGTAAACACCCTGCAAATCCTCACAGAGGCTGAGAGACCGGACCTCGGGCTCCTGACAGACGGGACACTCTGCACTGCGCAAGGATGGCCTCCTCCTTTCTGCACTGAGCAACAATCGCCAATTGCCCAAAACCCAGAGAGTGTTTTAGGAACATATTAACTTAAGAATTTCATGTTAGATGTGAGATGACAATGATGATGATGAAGAGTAGGGTTTTTTTTTTTCAATTTAATACATTTGATTGAGTGAAAAGTTTGTGCCAGCCACTGCCCTGAGCCCTCAGGTAGCAAAGACGATTTTCTTGAGGAAGACAAACACGTGAAAAACACTGCAACATAATCAGTGCTGGAAGGGAGGTACTTAATGGGGGCAGGGGACACAGAGGAAGCTCCTTATCTCTGCTTGAGGATATCAGGGAGGACCTGAGGAGTCCCCAGATGGACAAAGAATGGAAGGGTATCTGTGCATTGGAAACAGCATGTGCAAAGTTTGGGAAATGAGAAAGGGTGTGGCTTCTGTAAGGAACCGTACACAGTTTGCAGGATATTTGTGTCAATGTAGGAAATGTGCCAGATCTTGAAGGGCCTTCCATCTCATGCCGAGAAGTTTGGATGATTTCTGCAGACATTTGGAAGTCACTAAAGAGGACTCCCTAAGAGGAATGTCATGGTCAGATTTGCATTTTAAAAAGGGTGCTCTGGCTGCCATGTGTGGGATCAATTAGAGGAGGGCAAGATAGAGGCAGAGCAATTTTAGAAAATTAATGAAACAATACAAGCATGAAACGATAAGGCAGCAATAGGGCTAGAGCAAGCAGGGATAACACTGACACAGCTTTGATGACCTGCTAGATGCAGGGGGCTAGTGAGAGACAGGAGAATTTCAGAGTGACTCCTAAGCTTCTGACTTGAGGGGTCAGTTGTGTGATGGTGCTTTCAGAATATAGGGTAGATTGGGGAGAAAAGAGGATGTGTTGGGTTCCAGGTTGGGAGGACCATTTTGAAGATGGAAGGAGCAGGTCAAGAGCTGGGAATATATATTGGAGAATTTTCATCTTGTGGGTGGTAGTTGAAGCTCTGAGTGTGGATAGGGTTGCCTGGAAAGATGTGGAGAGCGAAAAGAGAAAAGTAATGAGGACAATACCAGGATGGCCAATACTTGAGAGTAAGAAGAAGAGGTGAAGCTGACAAAGGGAAATAATAAGTGGTCTGAAAACAGGAGGAAATCCAGGAGAGAGTGTGGTCATGGAAGCACATGAGAAGTGAGTGTCAACTGTCACCAGAGGCCAAGTAGGACACAATCTGAAAGGGAGACATTGAATTTGGAAACCAGAAAGTCATTTATTTGTTCAAGTCAGTGAATACGCATTAAGCACCTATTAAGTGAATATGCTGCTCAAGGCACCAGGGATAAATCAATGAACAAAACAGAAAATAAAAACCCTGCCCTCTAGGCTTACATTCTAGTGGGAGACACAGACAACAAACAAATAAATATGTGAAATTTTAATATGTTGGATAAGCACTATGGAGAAAAATAAACAGGAAGGAGGTGTGGAGTTGGGGTTGAGAGAGATGTGGATGCAATGTAACATCGAGTGATTCAAAGGTTTTGGTGAGCAAGTGCAAAGGCCTTGAAATTAGAGTGATTTTTACTTGTATCAGTTTCAGTCTAGTGAAAGTAAAAGTAAGACTGCAGCGACTTGAAGAGTGAATGAGAAGAAAAAGAAGAAAAGAGCTAACGAAAGAGAAAGGAATGGAGTAAATAACTTCTCCATGAAACCTGATGCTAAAGAGAAGGCATGAGATCCTAAGTGCAGGTAGAATGGATGGGGAAAGAGTAGATGAAGGTTTGGAAACTGATAATTTCACAGGGTGGAGGCTGGGAATCGGGGCTGCGAAGCTGCACAACTCCAGGGACGTCCGTTGCTCCCTGTAATTGTGAGATGGGGTCTTCCCAACTCCCTCACTCCATTAACTCCATTTTTGCTATGAATTAGGAAGCAAGGATGTCTATTTTCAATAGAAAGAGAACAGTGATGTCATGTGGGGCTTCAACTGGTTGGGACACTAATAGTAAAGAAATAAGTAAAATTTCTCGAAAGAGTTGATGTCAGAAATAGAAATGAAAGTTGAATCTAGGGACAAGCAAAATGGTGGCCAAGTGGCACTGAGAGCTGGGAGGATGGTTGGGCCATACACTGCACCCTTCACTCACATCATCTCACCCAATCTTGCCAACAGTCTAGCAAGAAGAGCTTATTCTGACTTTCTGGATGAGAAATCCGAAGTCCACCGTGGGGAAGTACCATGCACAAGCTCATGAAGCTGGGAGGTGGTAGAGCCAAGATTCCAGAGATGATGAACTTTCCCCTACAACATGCCACTTGAGATACAAAGAGGAATAGAATATACAGTCGCTGCTCTCAGCTCTCACACACTATTGGGAACAAAAGCATATAAATAACTATAAAACAATGAGATGAACGTGAAACTCGTTTATGAGCAAAGTGCCGTGGGAATATAGGCTTGTAAATTCTCCCAGGCGGCTGTATATTTACGGTCAGCAGGAAGGGAGAACAGGAATGACGAAGGCAAGATATTAATAAAATCTCACGATAATACAATGAGTATCCTTCACTGCTACTTTATTTTAAAATATGTATCCATCATTTCTCATTTTGAACCAGCAACTTCTTTAGTTAATATGTAGTTGGTTATTATGAGCCTGATTTGCAGATTTTTAAAAGTAGAGAGTTTAAGACTCATATAGTTAAAGTGAAGTGCTTCGAGATACGAAAACTTTTACATTTTGTATAAGGAATGAGGGAAATAGGAATTTAAATGTATAGTTATAGACTAAGTGTATATATAGATATAGCAAAGACTATATCTAGTTTTTGCACGAAGAAACGCTAGAAGGAAAAACCAAAAACCTCTCGGGTAGAGGTGTGGGGAACGATTAGAAGGGATAGGCATATAAGTGAGACTTTTCTGAGTACATCCTTTTACAGAGTTTTTGTTTGTGATCCTTGCAAATGTTTTACATATTTTTAAAAAAGCAAACCCTAAAATTAAAAACAGACTGAAACAAATTAATCAAACTATGTATCAAATGGGTAAGATAACCACACAGAGACAAGAATTTTGAATGAATTTTTTAACACAATGCTCTGATTATATATCTTACTCCTACATATTCTAAGGACAAAAATAATTTTGAAGACATCTTAAACTGCACCCTGTACTTCTATTTTGAGTTGTAATCATAGCATTTTTGAGAGTACTTTGTGTATATTGTAGAATAAAGCAAATAAATACTTTGAAATTATTAGAACCAAGATGTTTAGTGTAAGAAAAACAGTGTACAAATATGAAATTATAGAAGTTAAGAAAAAATGTAATGTTAATATCTGAACTGACCTGTGCATCAAAGGACACAATCAACAGGTGAAAAAGCAACTTAGAGAATGGAAAAAAATATTTGCAAATCACATCTCTGATATAGGATTAATATCCTGATATATAAAGAACTCCTACAACTCAATAATAATTTTCAAAAAACAGATAATCTGATCAAAAAATGGGCAAAGGACTTGAACAGACATTTCTCCAAAGAAAATATACAAATGGCCAACAAGCATGTGAAAAGATGTTCAACATCACTAATCATTAGGAGTATACAAATCAAAACCACATTGAGATATGACTTCACACCCATTAGGATGGCTACTATTATTTTTAAAAAACACAAAAATAGCAAGTGTTGGTGAGGATGCGAAGAAATCAGAACCCTTGTGCACACTGTTGATGGGAATGTAAAATGGTGCAACTGCTGTGGAAAACAGTGTGGCAGCTCCTCAAAAAATTGAACATAGGATTACCATATGATCCAGTGTTGTCATTTCTGAGTATATACTCAAAAGGATTAAAATCAAGGCCTTAAAGAGATAGTTGTACACCCATGTTCATAGCAGCATCATTCACAATGGCCAAGAGGTGGAAGCAATCCAGATATCCATCAGCTGATAAATGGATAAACAAAACGTGGTATATACGTACATTGGAATATTATTCTGCCTTAAAAAAGAAGGAAATTCTGACACTTGCTACAACATGGATGAACCTTGAAGACATTATGTTAAGTGAAATAAGCCAGTAACAAAAAGACAAATAATGTATGATTACACTTATATGAGATACCTAGAGTAGGGAAATTCGTTAGAGACATAAAGTAGAATGGTAGTTGCCAGGGGCTGGGGCAAGGGTACAACGAGGAGTGGTTGTTTAATGGGTTTAAGGGTTTCAATTTTGCAAGATGAAAAAGTTCTGCAGATTGTTTGTACAACAATGTGAATACATTTTACATCACTGAACTGTACAGTCGAAAATGATTAAGATGGTAAATTTTGTTATAGATATTTTACCACAATTTTTAAAAATCTGAATCAAAACAGCAGTATGAGCTCCTGATTTTTAAAAATATATTTCTTAGTGCTGTCCTTTGAAAGGACCAGAAGCAATGGCATCCTTAGTCTTGGTTTCTCATGCCATTTCCCACCAAAAGGACCAGAACTCCTTAGACAAATGCCTGATTTCAGTCCTGGGCAGAGAAATACAAGATGAGCCCAGGACATCTTAATGCACCAAAAAGCAGGAAAGCTCTGAAAGACTAATGGGGATGTGCCAAAAGGACACAAGAGCCAGGGTGAAGAGGCTCCCACTGGACAGATCCAAACAATCCGGACATCAAAAGGAATAACTGATTGTAAAATATTAAATTTTTAAAACTCGATGAGTTCATGGAGACAGAAATTATTACACCAACACCTTACCCTAATATTTGATAATTAAAGGGGAAGAATTAAGCATTCATCCTACCTTTTTGTAAGGAACTGTAGTTCATCGCCAGTGGATGAGGGGAAGCTCTACGGAAGAATGCAGTTAATAAATGTGGAAAGAATAATAGAAACAGAAAATCACCATTTTGCTACCTCCAATAAACTTGTTGATTCAGGCAAAGATTATATATGGAATCTAAAACCATTAGGTAAAGTGTTGTAGAGAAACAAGATATTCACACAGTGCCAATGTATCACCCATAGATTACTTACTAATTACAAAGGGAAACATTATCAAGAACTGTGAAGGGTCTGAGAAAGCCCTATCTGCAAACTGACAAGGTAGCCAGCCAGTCTCTTGGATATCTTCAAAAGACACAGGACTTCTGGCTTCATGAGAACTTATTCCTCACTGTGTATCAGCATTTTTGTGTTGGTTCCTCAAGACCCACAGGGCAAAGCAAAGAGGGCCAGGTGACACCTGCACACCATGGGTTGTATAACAATGAAAGAACCCTGAACTTAGGGAACCCTAATCTTTTATACTGGACAGTAAGCATGCCTGCCCTTGGCTGCAGAGACTGACACTATGTCTACCTTCCAAGGCTGTTTGCTATCCAAACTTCCTCGAAAACATAGTCCAGCGGGAAAAAAGGGCATTCAGTGCCTTGCTCACAAGTTGTCCAGAAAAACGAGAGACCTGTGGAGAACTGTCTCTCCATACATACACAAAGTGGAGAGGTCTGGCCATTGCCACCTTAATCAAGTGTTCAAACTTAGCATCACTAATAATGGGACACCTGTGCCTCCTGATGGGCTGCAACACAGAGCACACAGGCTCCCTATGAGTCTTCACACGGAATTGAATCAAATCTTTAAACATAACGTCCCGGTTACAAGACTTACCAGGAAGAGAGGGACAAGTTACCACCACCAGGAAGCAATCAGACAAATCTACATTTGACAAAGACAACTGGTCCAGTCAATTTAAAAAATCAATGTCGTTTTCTAAAAAAGGATACGTGGAGGGAGAATCTAGTATAAAAGAAGACATAACCAAATACAATGCATGAATCTTGATTGGATTCTGAAGCAGAAAAAAGACACTTTGGGGACAACTGGGGAAATTCGAATGTGGACCGGATATTAGATTATTTTAAGGAATTGTTTTCTTAGGTGATAATATGGGTTTTGCAGCTGAATGTCCTTATTCTTAGAAAATACATTTTGAAGAGTTATGTATATCTGCAACATATATTCAAGTTGTTCAGCAACACACCCACTCACTCAGACATTAGACTGAACTACAGGAAATTTTTCCTATTCAACCATTTTCTATTACAATTTCATATGGTTTAACCTAATAAATAAACAAAACAAATATAGCAAATGTTAACAGTTGTTGAATATGGTGGTTGATATACAAGTGTGATTGTACTATTGTTTTGACTTTTCTGATTATTTGAAAATTTTACTAATAAAATTTTGAGAAAACAAAATAAGAAAAGAGATAGTTTGACATAAAAACTCACTGAGGAAGTCAATCCTGCCTTTGCCATTTAGTAGCTATGTGACAGCCATGATGCCAAGAGAAGGTTCTTGGGGAGGGGAAGGGAACTGGGAAGGCTTGATTCCATCCACATCCTCCTTGGGGACCCCACCCACGCAGCCCCAATAAGCATAACCCTACTTAAGAACAGGGTAATTTAGCACAAGTTTCCTAAGTACTAGATTTTTGCTCCTAAGGCCCACCCACCAGATGCTACGTGACCCAGGCGAGTTACTTAATTTCTCCAAGGACTTATTATTCAGTAGATCTGAAGGATGAAGAGGAAAGAGGAGTTTAGGATGACTTCCAGATTTCTGGCCAGAGTGACACCTCAGGAAGAGGAGGCGTAAGCATCCCTGGGTGGTTGGGAGCTATTTCAGGCCAAAGGACTCAAAGAGGAAAGAGACCTTCTCTTTAGAAGTGATTTGGGTACTGTCTAATTTTAACGAAATGGGATTTCTTTCTGTACCCCAAGCTGATGAAGAGGAATACAGCAATTATGTCTATTTTCCAAATGTCCTATAACAAGTACATACTGCTTTACTTTTAAAGAAAAATTATAAAGTAGTTCTGGTATAAAGCTCAGAAACAGCAAAAGCTGACACAAGATTTTGTATATTATGAGCCATATTTTTAATTGAGCAATTATATGATTATGAGCTAAATAGTAAGCTTTCAAGTTCATGCATTTGAACTTAGGAAATAAATTTACATCAATCAATGAATAATAATAAGATGCAGCTTGGTGTGTTTCGGCAGCAGCTGAGGGAGAAACTGACAACAGCAATAACTGCATGCTCAGGGCACCCACACTGGCAGCAGAGGTGGCATCCGGAGAACAGGTGGGCAGTGAGAGACAGCTCACGGTTGGAATGCCGGGAGACAGAAGACATGACAGGGCAGCTGGGGCTATGAGCCATGCAAGATCCCCAAGGAAGGAAGAAACATGGGTGGGGCAGGTTGGAGGTCCAGTAACACCACCAGGAGCAAATTCTACTATTAGTAGAAATAAGAGCCACACGATGGCTCACCAATTAGATTCCTAGGCATTAGTAATAGGTTACCCCTGACCCTCACCCTAACGCTGTAAGGCAGGATTGTTACGTTTGGTTTTTGCTTTGTCAAAGTTAAAAAAGAAAAGAAAGGCAAATAGTACAGGAAGACTTACAGCAAAAAGCAATTGTTCCTTGCTTTTTGCTTCCCAGCCTCAGACCCACTTTGCAAGTGCAAACCACTTTTACCTTCCTGGCTTTCCGTTGTCCTGCTGATGCTCTCCAATGGTGTATAGATAGACCATTGAGATGCTATTCATTTATTGACTCCTGCAATGCCAGGTCAAGATTGAGCTTACTTAGTATCACACCCACACACACAATAGTTACATCACTATTTTTAGTTCTATTGTTCACTTTTGAAACTCTCATTTCCTTAAACTTTTGTTTTTAGTTCTCTCAAACACAGACAGCATCTCTTGGCTCTCCATTTTGTGAGGAGGAGATTTGAGCTCCTACCTCTCCTAGACTCCCCTCCTCTACTTCTACCTCCAAACTTTTCATAAAGCTGAACTCTTAGATTTCCATGACTGAGAACATTTCCATTCCCTTCTGCAACCATAATTAAGTCTTCCATAATTGGTCCACAGGTTAGAGTCTGTTAGATCTAACAGACAGTGACCAATAAAGAGCACTAACACCAGGATGTTTATGAAAACTTTCCTTCACGGAGAGCAAGAATTGTGTTTTTCTGTAATCAGTGTCACAACCTGTGCTGCTCAGTTGCTCAAAATCTTGGTTAGTTTGATTTTTGATGCTTACCATTTTCTTTTCTTATTGAATGAGGACAGCTGTGCCACCTTGTCTGTTCTATCTATTGCATTCTTTTTTCTCTTTCTTTTTGAAGCCCACTGACGTCCTATTCTAACTTGATTCACAGTTGGATTTGGACTTTCTTATAGAGTCTTTTTAAAAAACATTTCTAGTTGCTTTTCTTCTTTTCATGCATTCTTTGCTTATAGTGTATCTTCAAGTTCCTCCAACTCTATGTTATATGAAATTCTTTTCTTTCCTGAAGCCCTATTCTTGCTGCAATATGAACTGGTGGCTAAGTCACCCACACAGCTGACATTCTTGGTCACATCTGGTATTTCCTGAATCCCACATCTTCCTCATGTTACTTTGTTGTTTTACTGATGGAATACATGCTCAAATAAGTTCTTATGAAAAGGTGTATGGCAAGTAAGCTTTCTGAGTCTTTAACAATGTCTTTATTTTGCCCTCACAAGTCATTTGACTGGGTATAGGTTTCCCAGGTCAAAAATCATTTTTCCCCTGAATTTTGAAGCTGTTATACCACTACTTCTAGTGTAGCTATAAGAAATCTAACGCCGGTATGATTCTTGTTTCTTGTAGGAGTTGGTGTTCCCTCACCCCAGGAAAGCTCTTAGGTTCTTCTCTGTATAACTTGTTCGAAAGCTTTCAAATGATGTGTGGTTTTTTCCCTTCCCCCTAATCAAAATCCAGAAGGCCCTTTTTAATTGAAAGCTCCCATCTTTAGTTCTGTAAATTTTCATTGTATTGTTTCTTTGGTATCTTTCTCTCCTTAGTCTTCTCTGCTCTTTCTAGAATTCTTATTGGTCTCTTATTGAACCCCCTGGATTGATCTTGTGTGTGTGTGCATGTTTATACTCTCATATTTTACATATTTTTGCTCAAGGTTTTGGGAGATTTTCTCTACTTTATCTTACAATCTTCTATGGAATATTTCATTTGCAAAAGTTCCTCCCCATTTTATGATTCTTGCTTTTTAAAGCATCATGTTCATGCTTAATAGATGTAATGTCATTTCACATCTCTTTAGTAATAAAGAATTAGTTTTGTAGGGTTTTTATTTGACCCTTCTTATATTCCCTGAATTCTACGTTTCCTCTGGGGTCAGTTTTTCTCTGTTTAGCTTTCTTCTTCATACTGTAGGCTTTTCTCAAATATTTGGGCATTCTCAGTTGTCTGGCTATTCTTAAGAATGAGACAGGAGAAAGACTGACTAGACACTCTAAGCACAGGAGTGGAACTTGCTGACTGGCGGGCTTCATTTTAGGGTAAACAGCCAGAGATCTGTTTGTTGTGCTGTGGCCCCTCAAATGCCGGAATGTAGGTGGCTTCGTGCTGGGGTACCAGTGATGACTCTAGATGCCCAAGTGTTCTCAGAAAGATCCTTCAGTGTCTTTTAAAAAGTCCCTGTTGGTCATTTTTTGGTTGGTTGGTTGGTTTTGCTCTTTTCTGTGGTCAAACTACCTAGTTGCCGGGGTTCTTGGCACCAGAGTTGAGGAGTGGTGTGGAGGACGACCATTTCATACACAGACCTTCACTGTCTTCTGTCTTCTCTTCATCCAGGAACTTCTCTGAGTCCCCAACCTCTGCAAGGTTCTACCACATAGGGAGGCACCCTCATCTCCTGCAAGACTCTTCAAGCATATCCTGAGCTATAGCTTCTTCTACTCAGTGCTCTTCCATATACTCTGTCTTCCAGAAATTCATTGAAATCACTTATCCTCTTGTTCTCTAAACCCTTTTTGGTATGTACCTTTTATATCCCATTTCTATAAGTATAAGTGAGTCTTAGAAGGGATAGGAAATAAATATGTATGCTCAAATCCCCAACATGAACCAGTAGCAAGGGTAGGTATTCTTCCCATTTTACACATGGAAAACAGAGGCTTATGTGATTAAGTGACTTGCCTAAGATCACGTAGCTAGAAAGGGAAGGGCCAGGATTAAACTTGTATTCTTTTGACTATGCTAAACTACTTCTTTTTGTCCAAACCATGACTCAGCTGGTATGACCTGGAAAAAAAAGAATTTACATAATACTATGAGTTTTAAATATGCTGTCACTTGTGCATAAAAATGACTCAGAAACTGCCCAGACTAAAAACTGTGCAACATCATTTTACAATTGCATACCTAGAATACAATGAGAAATCATCAAAGTCATAAAACAGCAATTTTATATTGGGTGGGTCAGGTTGGAGTGGACCAGAACTCGAGGAGAGAAAATTGGTAGGAAAGGCTGGATTATCATTTGGGTAATGGTGGCAAGGGCTTGGCACACTGAATGCTCTCAGCTCTAGCAAATCTACTTTAGAAGTCACAATTGGGGAGCAATTGCCCCAAAGAGGTGGTGCAGACTCCAGAGCAGTGGCATGGATGGAAGAGACTTGTTAGGAAGACAGGGCACCCCATCCACTTGGAAGCCACTCTCTCATATGCATTTAATAATTGTTAAGTGACTGCCATGTACAGACACTGCAATAGACTCTAGAGACACTTTCACCTTCAGCCAGGGTGATATCTGCAAAAGATGAAGATCTCTTTGTTTCTGGAGACTTCTAGAAATCAAAACCCTACAATATCTCATAGGAACACATCACATTCATAATGGTTTAAGATTTAAAGTATTAGAATTGTTCTAGTTCAACTGCAAAGGTAGTTTTGAGGGCTTTTGAATAGCTAGTCATTTATTCCACAAATCTTTATTGAGCTTCTAGTTAATGGCAGCCACTGGGGCTAGGACCTAGGGACACAATGGTGAAGAATACGAGATTATTTCTAATGTTTACCACTTATCCACCAAAGACAATGCTGAGGCACCTAGTTTTCTCTTTCTCAGAGGCAGAGGCCAAGTTATCTTCTAAGTATGAAATGTAGAGATTGACTCTTGTTAGGGCCACAGAAAACTGGGGAGGTGGATGGTGAACATGCTATTAGCTGGTATTAGTTCACTGTGATATTAATTTAGATGTGTGATATCCTGCCGAAGAACAGATCTTAACAGAAGATCTTTCTGCTCACAGTGTTTTTCTCTAATTTTCACCTTTCCTGTGGCTGTTTTGGTCTCATTCTGACACTGTAGGAAAATTCACTGTGAAATCTGGAACAAGTGAGCATGTACCCTCTGTCCTCAAAGGTTGGGACACAAGCCTGTGAACTTGGAAAGAGAACAAAGCTTTCTAGTATGATAAACAAAGAAAATGGAGATTAAAAAGTCTGGTTTCCTCTTTTTTGCATCAGCACATACCAGCTGTCAGATCCCTCTGAATAATCTATTTCTTCTGTTCCTGAAAGGTAGATATTATTATTACAGCATTTCCAGAAGGAAGTATATTTTAATTTTCAATAAAAATGGCCACAAATGAAGTGGTAATGCAAAGAACAGAAGAGAAACTTTTACAGCTATAGTATTTGCATTTGTGACTTTTTCCCGTCTAATTCCACTTTCTCCACTGATCCCTGAAACCTCGCCAGCAGGCTGACACCCTGATAAACTCCAAAAGGAAGAAGGAAAACAGTCTGAAAGGCAGGGAGGGTGTGGTCGCTAGAGGGGTCATGGTGAACAAGAAGAAAAGTGCAGCTACTCCAGTGCAGGCAGATAAGGCGTGAGGTTCAAGGGCTGAAAGGAAGCACACAGATTGCAGAGTGCCCACTTGGTACTGGTGACAGACTTCCAACGGAGGAGCCCCACCTTCGGGTTCTTTTGTTTAGGCCTGACTTCCAAACAAAGCAAGCTGGACGACCAGTCCTAACATCAAGCAGCAGAAAGCTTCCTTCCTTTGGGAAAATCTAATAAAGGCATCTCTCTAAGCCCTCTTATTGCAAAAACGGCCTGCTTTCTCCTGAAGTTTCTGCTGTTAGAGAAGACTTGCGAAGGCTGTGATAGCAGAGTGCAAAGAGGTAGGCATTTAGGATAAAAATATGAGTGCACGTCCATCCAACCCTACAGGGCTAATTCCCCTCCCTGAGCCTCAAATTCTTCATCTGTATAATGTGGTCGGGAGGTTGAATCAGAAAACAAAAGTGGTTCTAAATTTCTAAAAGACTTCTTTTCTCTATTTCCCTCTTTACCTCTTTCTTCCAATTAAAAAAGCTTAAGCTGTAAAATCATAATCCAGTCTACCTACTTTCCACATTTTTTTCTGAGTGTGCTGTGGAGTTGACTCTGACTCCTAGTGAGCCTACCCAGTCTTTATTGGCTCCATCCTTTCACCTTCCAGCTCTGTATTTGACAATGCTCCACTGCCCTTCACAGGGCTTTCACAATCAACTTTTTTCAGAAGCGGCTGGCCAGGTCCTTTTTCCTAGTCTGTCTTAGTCTGGAAGCTCTGCTGAAACCTGTCCACCATGGGTGACCCTGCTGGTGTTTGAAAACCGGCGGCATAGCTTTCAGCATCCCAGCAACATGCAGCTGCCACAGTATGACAACTGACAGACAAGTGGCGTGGTTCCCTGACCTGGAAACGAACCCCAGACTGCAGGGTGAGAGCGCTGAATCTTAACCACTAGATCACCGGGCTGGCTGCTTCCCATATACCCAAGATTAATTTAAGCACATTCTGAGTAACATGATAAAGTTATCTTTAGAAACATACACACACCAGTTTCAGAATGGCACCCCCTGGGGTCCCTGCTGCCAATTTGGTCCAGGAACACAAAGTCAGCATCTTGATGTCGGGCAGTGTCCTGGCCAACACCCACTACCCACTCCAGTTGGTGCTTTCTCAGAAGACAACACCTTGCTTTCAAAACTGTCTACTTTTTTGCTCAAAACAATGATGGATGGATGGATAGGTCTTCATTTGACTCACTACCTGAAAAATCAGCTTCTTATGTTATTTCCCCAAAGCAGAATTAACTCACATAATTTTGTGTCACATACCAGGGCTCTTCCTTGCATAAAAAACAGTAAGATATCACCAAACTCTGGCCTGAAAGTTCTTCTAGGATATCTTGTGGTATCACCATTCCTAGGTGCATGGTAGTCATAAGTGACTTCATCAGCCAAATATGAAACTGGTTCAATACTGCCCCTGTAGGTGTCAAATTCTTATGCATTTACAACTTAATAAATTACCATTCAGGGTTGTATTAGCAAGTTTGCTTTGTTCCAGCCCTTTTATAGTTGAGACTCCCAGATTTCTGTTTCAGGTTGGAATTGGCAAATGAACTTTTCAAAGCATTTCATCCTCACAAGTCACATCTTGTCATCTTTCACATCCACATGAGACACCAAGCCCTATTTCACTCTTGTTTAAATTCTATTATCATTGTTATTAGGAATAAACCAATAGAAATAGGATTACAAAGGGAAAGGTTCAGGATAAATAACTTCTTCCTTATAAATTCAAACACAGGTGCACACACACATGCTGGTCTGTGTGAGTTACTTCCTCCCCACATTCTGTCCTCCTGCACAAACAGTTATACAAAACAGTCCGCACAACAATGTGAGCAGCTGGTACCACAACCTGAGCAAAGGACCCCAGTTGTGTCAAGTCTCAGGCTGACTCTTGGTCTAGATGACCAGCTTCTCCACGCTAAGAGTACTTGTGGTTTCATCCTCTTCATTTGACCCAAAATATCCCGGGAGGTCCAGCATCCTCTGCTCGGCTTCAGTGAGGCCGAATGATGTATTGTCGTAGAAGGCGAACTCGGGGTGCGCCGGGAAGCTCTGGCACTTGTCTTTCCGACATTGAGAAGGGCTCAGAGGACTGACCCTCTGGTAGCTATCTTTGGGGGCAGTGGGGGAGGGCTGCTTCCTTGAGACACTCCTGTGACTGGGGGACGGTCCCCGCCGAGCTCTGTGAGGCTCTGTTCTCTCGCCTCCTGCCACCAATCCCGCCTGACGATCCCCTAGGTCTGGCTTCCTGGTGGGCTGCCCCAAGGTGTAGGATTTAGGGAGGGGGCTTAGTGGACCAGCGGTTCCACCTGCCCCTTGGAAATGGTCCAGTTTCTCAGGAAGCGCGGCAGCACCCCGACTCTGAGGCCTGAACCTGTCTTCTGCCTGGTCCCAGGTCCGCGTCCTAGAACTGTAGGCGGGGGCCTGCCGTGGGGTCAGGGTAGACATGCTCCTCTCCCTGAAGGGCCGCGCCTGCTTGGTCTCGTGGAAACTGGCTGTCCTCCGGAAGTGGGAACTCCTGGGGTGGCTCCGCTCCGACAGCCCCCCTCTGCTGCCCACGTGCCTCATCTGGGATTTGCGGATCACGGTCTGGCTGGGGCTCACGGCACAAGTGGCCTGCGAGACCCCGACATCCAGCCTGGAGGGAGGCCTCTCCCCAGCGCTGACCGCGGGCTGGTCCAGAAACGGGGATTTGATCCTGAACTTGTTTGCGGCAGCTTCTTCCGGGTTCTCCAAGTCTAAGGGGGAGACGGCGGCGGCGGCGGCGGCGTCGATGGCCGTGTCTGTCAGGGGGCTCTGAGACACGTGGTACACCTTGGTGGTTTCTGTCAGGCCTTTCTTTTTCATCTCCTTCAGCTGCTGCTGGGCAAGGCGGTAGCTGAACAGCGGTGGGATTATCTTCTGCGCGTTGGACTGGAAGCTGTCACTGCCAGAAGCGTCGTCCTCGGGAGTGGCCGGCACGCTGCGCCTGTAGGTCAGAGGGATGCCCATGTCCCCCGGGCCCCCCACAGGCCCGTCACCCCCATCCGAGAAGCTCCCGCGCTGCTCGCTCAGCTCGCAGATGTTCTCCTCATCTGAGTTCTTCCGGAAGCTGGGCGAGTGGAGGGAGTTGTGCCGAGCGGGGGTGCTGCACTTGGGGGGGCGGCCGAACTTCCTCCACAGCGTGATGAGGACGGTGGCCACGATGATGAACAAGCACAGCGAAATCCCAGTGACCGTCACGATGTTGTTGGACTTCACCGGGCCCTGCGGCTGAAGAGGAGACGGGCTGGATGGCCGGAAAGCTACAAAAAAGGGAAGAACAAATGTATTCTCTAGTAGTGTTTTCTCTGGTGGTTTTCAGGTCTCTGAGAGGCTTTTCTAAGGACAAAGATTTCTGGTCCCACATCTGCATCTCTGCTGACAGCTTAAGCCAAACTAAGAAACAGAGACCCATGTAAGTGAGGTGACCAGATAAGCCACAATTAAGGTGATTCCTGGACTCGGGGGCTCCTGCTGACGCTTGTCTCACATTTTTCACAAAGAAGTAGCATGAGGAAAGTTTCAAGGTAAAATCCAGGTTTTTGCTTACAATGATGTAAACATGGGATATCTGTAGTTAAATGTACCTTTGAGATGCACGTTGGAAAATTCCTACCAAGTATAAAACTTGAAATGCAAAATAATTTAGGTAGGTTGTACCTAAATTTGCACATCTCGAGAGAAATTGATAGGTGAAAGAAGATCTTCGGTAATACAACAGAATTCATTCCTCCCTTCTAATACCCAGGAACTGTCTTTCCTAAATGTTGAAGCCTCTGCTTTCTCATTCCTCTATTTTCAGCTGTCCACTTCCCTTCCTCCCTTCCAAGTGGCCTTGAGTTTTCCTCTTCTTCTCTGCTCTCTCAAACTGGTTTGTCCCACAGTCATCAAAATGTTTCAGCAAGGCTCAGAGGCCAGCGGGGCCTCAGGCTGTACTGCCACCAAAACACCTGGGAACCTGAGACCACCTAATGCCACCAGGCCTCATCTCCCTTTCCTCCGTGGTCACTGTCCTCCATTCAAGCCCTTCCAGTCACCTGTCCTCTCTCTTCTTGCCTACTCTCTTATCACCACCAGCTCTCTGCGTCATCTGCTAGACCCACACTCTCCCACTCTCCCCTCTCCTTTCTACTGTACCCTGTGGTAACCAACCTCCTCCACATCCGGAATCTCTCCACCAAACACTCCCTTTGCCTCCTTGCCTTACCTGAAGACTGAATATCCTGCAGGACACAGCTTCCCCCTGCCCACCCTCTTGGGTGGAAGCTGTGACACATACTTTATAAGCAAACAGGGCCAGAAGTAGGGTGTATCCTGTCTCCTCATTCCTGACTGCCATTTTCAACCAACTCTTTCACCTCTGTATAAAACTTCTACTCTTTTGATGCCTGTGCCATCCACCCAAACTGCCCCCCGACTCCTCCTTCAACTCTGTTATCTGCCAACCTCGTGGCAGCCATCAGTCACTAGTACTTGAGTCCTACTGGAGTCCCAGTGCTTCAGTGTCCATCCAACATGTCATACCTTTCCGTTGTCTGCAGCTGCTCCTCTTCTGAAATCTTGAACTTCACAGCCCACTTTCTGGCTGTATCCTCCCCTCTCCTTCACTCATGATTACTACACTGGGTATTCAACCTCACTGAAACTTCAGATTCCCCAACCCTTGCATTTTCTCCCAATCTGCCAGCCACCTCCTGGCCTCACTTCTCTCCCTACACCCATGATCCATCACTTAAACCATTCTCCTGCCAAAACCTCAACTCTCTGGCCACTAATACTGAGCTATAGCCCTTTCCCTGCTCTGCAGCAAAAGTCCATCCCTAGATAAATCCAGGAATGTGGGTGTGGGAATCCCAGCAGATTCTCAGCTGCTGCACCCAGGCCCTGAGCTCTGGTGGAGAAAATAATGCACCCATGCAGGCCAGTGCCTCTACGCACTGACAGCGCCCAACCTCGGCTGCCCATAACTCCGTCCATGGCTCCCTAAGCAATTCTCTCTTCCATCTTCCATTCCAATAAAACTGCCTCAAAGTTTCACCACTTTCCTCACGCCCCCACCTAATCCCCTTCCTTGGCAGTCTGCTAGGTCACAAAAATAGACACCATCAGGCAAGTACATTCCCAACTTCTTCTGCCATCCTCTCCTCCCCCATAAACTTAGCAGCAGGCACATCTCTATTTACCTCTTTCTCTATGGAATTAGTGGGAGAAGTCTCTTCTTATAAAGCAAGTCTGCCCAGTACTCTCTAGGCCACCCTTCTCCAAGGGGATCGTCCCTTGGTACCAATTATCTCCAGCTTCTCCTTTGTGCAGCTCCACAGAAACATGCTCAAGCTCTTCTCACTTTGTAAAGACCTTTCTAGAACCCTCTCACTACTGCCATAGCTGTATCTTGCTCCTGGTATTCCCAGCCAAGCTTACAGAAAGAGGAGTCCACATTTACTGACTTACTGCTTCCACATCGTCGCCTCTGGCTCCTGCAACCTGTCCCCAGGATTCCAATGAAACGGGTCCTGTCAAGGTCATTAATGATCTAATAGCCAAACGACAAATGCAAAGGCGCTCTGTCCTGATATTCCTTGACTGCTGCAGCACTGGTTACTGTCTTGACACTTCCTGTGAGTTTTTCTCTTCTTGGTTTCAATGATAACATTCACTTAACTAACTGGAGAGAAGAACATGAACTTTGGAGCCAGGGAGATCTAGATCTCATCCTGGCTGCAATAGCTCTGCTCTCTCCATCAGCATCCCAGACACCTTCACCTCCACATGCCCAAGACTCATCCTCCTCCCCCCAGAACCCCCCAGTACTATATGTCCAATCTCAACGGCATGGCCCTGCTGTCCATGCAGTTGCCAGTACCAGAATCCTGGGTTTCATCCCTGATGCTTCCCTCTCCATCACTCACCACATCGGAGTCTTGGAATCCCTCTCTCCTCTGCATCCCCACTGCCAGTGCTTCATTTCTTACCTGGGTTAGTGAAGAACTCTTAACAGGCCTTGCTGCTGCCACCCCTACCCCTTCTGATTTATATTCCACACTACAGCCGAGAGATCTCTCTAGAATACAGCTCCAAACCTTCACAGCCCCTCAGAATCTGTCTCCTGCCTACCTGTCCAGCCTCGTTTTTACCACTCCCTCCTGACACACTATCCTCTAGCCACATGAAACCATTTTCCATCCTCTGGGTCTCTTAATGTGCCACTTTCTTCCATGCTTTCCTCCATTGCTCCCTTTGCTAAAATTTCCCTTCTCACCTATTTCACCTGGTGACACCTACTCAGCTTTCAAACTTCAGTTCAATTATCACCTCCTCCAAGAGCGGAGGTGTTCCCAGCATACGTTATCACCCCTGTAAGCATCCATAGCAAGCTGTGGATACCTTCATCATTGTAGGCTCTCTATTGTACTGTGTATTGTGCCTATTTATATGTCTGTTGAGCTACTATATCATAAGCCCCTTCCAGACAGGGACATGTCTTATCCATATATTCCCAACCCAGTCACAGTAACTTGCACATAGTTGATACTCAGTAAATGTTAGATTAATTAATTGATTCATTATTAAAAAGGTAACCACAAAATGATCAATATCCCACCAGACAGAACGTGGGTACAAGGGCTATTGGATCCTCCCACTCTTGTATTGAACAAGATGGACCAAATTAATACAGAACTACCCTCAGACTTTGGCACAAAAATAGCCTTTCAAAGCCAAACAAAACTCTAAACTCTCAACCAAGTGAAAATAGTTGAATGATGACAGACGTGATTGCTGACTCATCACTTCTTCCATCTGCAGTGGCTGCTTAGGTCAGTGGGTAGCAACATTGCTCCGGTACATTATGGAACCCCTTACTTAGCTGTCATCTCTGACTCTGGCTGGTTCCCTGCAAAACTATGGCTGGAGGAAAGCCCAAAAGCTGCGGACCTCGCCCATCTCTGCCTCATCTAGCCTTTCCCCCTTCACCAAAAGTGATGGAGATTTCCTGATGCTAAGCAGCCTGCAAACAGATCTTTACATTTTCCAAAGAGCGGAAAATAGGTTGAATAGGAAAAAGAGAACACTTGGAAGAAATGACCATTTTTACCAATGTAAGCATTTAAATGAGGACCACTTAGAGTAGAAGTAGGGTACCTGCAGCACTTACCCTTTTCACTAATTTATAATGTACAAATTTCTAGTTCCCACCTGGAATTAAAGAGTTGAGATGCCAGAACATGAAATAATACCACATATCCTAAAAATGATTGCAAATTCCAGGCTGTCGGTGCTTCTAGAAAGCTAGACTGGCTTGTATATTAAGGCAATTATTCAAGATAGGTAGCTTAGTAGATAGGTGTCATATCTAGGTCCCTGCTTTCTAGCTTTATGGTCTCGGGCAGGTCACTTACCCTCTCTGGGCCTCCGAGTCCTCATCTGTATGTGGAGATCATGATGTACCTACTTCATATGTGCAAGGCACTTAGAAAAATGCCTGGCAGGCAGCAAGCTCTCAAGATTTGAGCCCAACATAATAATCCTTACCTCATAGAATTATTGTGAGCTGTAAGTGAGCTAATGTATTTAAAGTGCTGGCACATAGCAGATGGTCAATAAATGGTTGACACTGCTGTCACTTCCAAGGGTGCAGTAGAAGCCAGTGGCAATTAATTTTAAGTTCATCTTAGTATTATGGAACTCTACATGGAATATCTTAACCCAATTCTGTTCTCCCAGAATTGAGAGGAGCAGGCATATGTGGAGGAAGTTATACACAAGGAAGGAGCTGTGGAAAGTGAAGAGGACTTGAAAAGAGCAGACAGAGCAGACAGCCTTAGACAACAGCATGAGACACAACTGGAGAAAGAACAATTCAGGGTGGGGCCCAGGGCTTATGAAAGAAGAGGGGCAGGGTGAGGGCTAGGAGAAGAGCCTGGGCCTGAGGCTGTAATAGGAAAACACGGAAGTGAGAATATCCTCAGGATGCTAGAATAAAGAGAACAAAGCCTACAGTATTGGCTGCAAAGACGAGATAGCAACAATGATTTTCTAAGGCCACAGGTCGGGACACTGGCCAAGATGTAGCCAGATGCCTGTGGTTTTGGCTAAAAGGTGCTCCTTAGCCAAAAGTTGTGTTGGGAGCCAAACACAGAAAAACACCTAACTTCTCCCTATCCCAAAGGGAAAAGGAACTAGGGATGGCTTTTTAACCTGGAACTGGACAGTGGAAGAAGGCAGGACTTGACAGAATGACTTTATCTAAGAGTTGGGACCAGAGCAAAGGCCAGCCAACTAAGTGGAGGGCTGATTGTATATCAGAAGGTGGGATGGTGTGTGGGACGAGCAAGGAGCCTTTATTACTATAACCTATGCCAAATGAATGGGATGCAGCTAACTAAGTCATGTGAGCATCACATCTATGGACCATTCACATCACTTATTGAGCATCTACCAGTGTGTACCTTCAAGATGCTTAGACGATTAAGGAAAGGTCAGTCTCCAGGTGAAGGAAAGAAGAAATCTCCCCACCTTCTCCTCCTGGGTAGGGGTGGTATGGAACACATGTAAAGCCATTCAAGGGACAAGACAAGCTGTCTTGCCTCGTTCTGATAAATAACCGTCTGAGTGGTGCCCTAGGGCTTCTCTGGGATGATAAGGAGAAGAAAACCTTTTGAATGTTTTCCCACAGTTTTGGTGGGGAGAAGTAACAAAACAAAAAAGCTCTTGAGAAGAATGATCATCCCACCCATTTTTGTATTTTTAAAAATTATTTAATATATCTGAAGTTTTAAGTTAGATAGATTTCCGTGTCATTTCCTGATCTTCCACAGTGGTAAATGCCCTGTCATCCCACTGGCCAGTTACTCCCAGTCATAGACACACTAAGGAATACAGGGTTAGTACAGCCAACAGCAATAAGAGAACGTTAATGAGTCCACCCCCGAACTCAGACTGGTGACTTTCAGGCAGCTTGGGTTCAAGAATCTCTCAGATGGAGGCTCTGAGGAGAGACTCCTGAAGGCAGAATACCTACCAGCACACTCCTCCAGGGAACACAGGGAGGTCTCCGAGGACATTCCGGGGCAGCCAGGTCTGGAGGGGAAGGAAGTCAGGCACACGCGGCGACGCTCTCTGACACCATCCCCACACGTGGCACTACACTGGCTCCACGGCTGCCACAGTCCCCAAGTTTCTGCAAGGACATTAGCCATGCTTTTAATGCTAGTTCATTTGAGAATCAGACTTTAACTGTACCCAAATGAAGCAGCCAACTCAAATCTCAGGTCTTGAAAAGTCAGTAAATAAAAACATTCCTAAAGATGTGAAAAAGCTGGAAAAGAGTGTTGCTCCTACCCTTAAAACAAAGAAAGGCTATATAATCTACAAAACACTAACCTTCCTAGAACCCCACAGAGGTAAGATCACAGGGCCACCAACTAGCCTGGAATATAAGGAAAGACAGGATGCAAACACTGCTTACCTGGGGCAGACACCAGGCCTCATATAAGCTGGTGAGAAGTCATCTAAAAATGTAATGAACTGCTAGAGGCCTAGTATGGGCTAGCATGGGAATATAGGACCCCTGGGAGCCACATATGCAGGGGGAATTTGTACCCATTTGCAGGCTCTTCCCGGATCTCAGCAGATGCTCACAAGGACTGAGAGCAGAGAAAGCCTCCCTTGTGATGGAAGCCCAAGCAGGGAAGGAGCAGCGCTGTGGGAAAGACACAGACCTCACCCAGACCCTCCTCCACATCTGCTCTATCAACAAAAGCCTCGACCACTGGGGACAAGGCAGCAAACCTTGTAACTCTAAGAGCACCGGTTGAAACTCAGTGCCACTACGGAATGGAGAAGGAAGAAAATCCTTCACCCTGGAGAGGAGCAGACAATATCCTGGGCCCAGACTATGAGAGAGCTTCTAGCACTGGAGAGGGGCAGGATCATCAGGAAGGCCCCATCACTGAGACTTTGGGGCACAGCACTTGCCTGAGACTAAGGCTGAACTGGAACAAGAGGATGCTCTCCCACACCCATTGCCCGACCCCCATGCTGCACCAGGCCAGCAATTACCACGTATCAAGTAACAACAGTCTACTGCTGAGGCAGGGGCAAGAGTGACAGGAAAACCTCTCTGATGTACAGGCTCAAGCCTAAAGCTGAGGGTGCAACAGAAGCATGGAGAAAAACCCTCTGGCAACCCAACTCCTACCCTAATCACAAAGTAACATTAGAAAATTTTGAACTCTGTCATGCACTGAAGGTAGCCATAGCAACAGCAAAAACCCAAACAGCCCCAATTCCTTACCACATTGACCCAATCCCCACACTAAAGGCCTAGCAAAAACAGGGTATGCCCATTTCCAGGCATAAATACTATCTGTCGGTGTCTACAATTCTAAAAAAGATGTCCAGCTTTCAAACAAAAATTGTGAGATACACAAAGAAGCGAGAAAAAAACCATAAACCATCTAGAGACAAAGTAATCAAGAGAACCAGACTCAGATGTGACCCAGATATTGGAACTATCAAAGAGAGAAGTTAAAATAACTATAATTAATATGTTAAAGACTTTAGTCGAAAACATGAGCAATATGCATGAACAGATGGAAAATTCATCAAAGATTCATAAGCTTAAAAGAATCAAGTGGAATGAAATGAATAGCGTGCTAACAGAGATGAAGAATGCCTTCCAGAGGCTCACCAGGAGACACGACACAGCTGAGGAAAGAAGCAGTGACTCTGAATACAGATCAATAGAAATCACGAAAACTGAAACACAAAAAGGAAGAAAAAGAGTGAACAAAACAGAATAGAATACACAAGAGGTCTGGGACAATATCAGATAGTCTCTTATACAAGTAACTGTAAAATAGCAGGAATGTATTATGTGTTTATAGGGCATATAAAGTAAAATGTATGACAACAATCACACAGAGAATGGGAGGAATGAATTGGGAGTGTACTGTCACAAGACCCTTACACTACATGTGAAGCAATATAACATTATTTGAAGGCAGACTGAAAGCAATTAAAGATGAATATTGCAAATTCTAGGACAACCACTAAAAAACATTTTAAGGTAGAAACAATAAACCAACAGTCTAAAGTAAACCATAAAAAATATTCAATTAATACAAAAGAAGCCAGAAAAAAGGGGGAAAAGAAACAAAGAACAGATGGAACAAATATAAAACTACCAATATGGTAGATCTTGGGGCCGGCCCCGTAGCCGAGTGGTTAAATTGGCACGCTCCACTGCGGCAGCCCAGGGTTTCGCTGGTTCGGATCCTGGGCACGGACATGGCACTGCTCATCAAGCCATGCTAAAGCGGGGTCCCACATATGCCACAACTAGAAGGACCCACAACTAAAATATGCACCTATGTACCGGAGGGCTTTGGAGAGAAAAAGGAAAAATAAAATCTTAAAAAGAAAAAAAGCTGGTAGATCTTAATCCAACCATACAATGATTACAGTAAATATAAATAATCTAAAGACACCAATTAAAAGACAGATTGTGAGACTGGATAAAAAAGCATGACCCAACTACATGCTGTTTAAAGAAAATACCTTAAATACAAATACATAAATAGGTTAAAAGTAAAAGGATGGAAGAAGTTATACCTTGTGAACATCAATCAAAAGAAAACTGGAGTGGTTATATTAACGTCAGACAAAGTAGATGCCAGAACAAGGAATACTACCAGGGATAAAGAGGGACAATACATAGAGATAAAAGGGTCAATTCAGCGAGGAGACTTAACAACCCTCACAAGACCAGAGCTTCAAAATACATAAAAAACACTCCCCAAACAGTCATTATTGCTTGAGAAAGGCAAACTTCTCTTGCAAGCATAGGTGCAACCACTCCCAGATAGAATAACTGAGTAGTCCCCTCTTAAAAAATAATCCTAATTGCCTACTCTATCAGCACCCATCCAACCCCAAGACCCATCAGGTCACGCCAACACTAGGCACCAAAACAACCTCTGCATAAAAGCCCTTCTTCATCCTTTATGAAAAAAAACTCATACCGCAGTCAAAGGTATATAAAGCACTACGAAAACATGAGGAGAACGTGGAGGGCAGAGACATTCTCAGGTGAGCCAAGTGGTGCAATCTTTGGAGTGAGTGACTCATGGAATATGAGTTCTTCACAGCAATTAAAAGTTTCTGGGATCTTCACAAGAGTGGGAGCATTACAAACCAGTATCCTGGACTCACATCAACTGAGGTGTGGTAATTATGTTCCATCCAGAGGTCCAACTGAACACAATATCAGTTCTGTGCCTCCCAGATCACACTGCAGCTCCTCAAAGGGTAGAACAATGAGCCGGCTTTGTCCTCAAGCTTCAGAGCTGTCCAGACACTAAGCCCCCAGTGCTCGCAAAGCTTTGGGACTCTCATAATAAAGTCTCTCTAAGTTAAAGTATTATGATTTATTTTTCAAATATCTACTAGGAATTCCACTACTGTGAAATCTAAATTGAAAATTAAGTCAATGTATAGTTTATCCTTCCCTTGTGCTCATATTTAAGACCACAAAAGGGAGAATTACAAAAGCTGAGAATCTTTCTGTTATTCTTTCTTAACTCTGCCTTTACTTTACATAAATGTAATTTATTTAAATACTGAAAGTCATTTGTCAAACGGAAAACAAAAATTTCATTAGTAGGTGCCAGAAAAAAATGAAAGTTTTAATAAAAGCTTGAATCTTAATGTCAAAAATCTCATTTTGAAATGTTGTGTCCTTTGCCCTTGAAAGTGAAATCACAGCTTATATGATAATCAACAATGAAAATAAGCAAACATTTAAGCTACGTTTTGTCTTTTTATTTCCAGATCAAATTAATCAAATAAGAAACACAGGAAAACATTAAAATAAAGCAATGGAAAAATTTAATCAGGCAAATAAAAAAATGCCTTAAGTAACTCTGTCTGTTCCCTGAAGATTTCTACTAATAACTTTGAGGGAAATACTTGGCAAAATGGGAAGTAATTAAATAACTGTAGTTCATGTTTTAGAAATGAAGAGCAAGATGACCAATATTCCAAATAGTCTTAACTTTATGAATGGAAGGCTGTCTGTTTCGTCCTGTTTAGATGTCCACACATGCGTTCACACTCCATAACAAACCTGTTTTGCCAGGATAAATACCTTTCAGGCCACTCGAGAGGATATTAATTCTGAATGAACAAAATTTTTCTGGAATAGGAGAAGGGAGATTGTTTCCACCCCAAGACTATCTGAAGGAAGGCAGCCTGTGAAATATTCACATCTGCAAGACATTTCGCTCAAAAGACTAAGGTAACTAAACAAAACATGCTTATAAGAAGATTCTACTGACATGAGTGAGTAGCTACAAGCAGCAGTAGGAGCAAAGTCTCCTGGATAAGCAGTTCAGATTTTCTGGGCACAGAACAAGGCTCACTTATATTGGACAAATCATGCTTATACCTGGGCCAGTGGACTCCAAAGTGAGTTGTATGTCGCTCAAGGGGGTGGGCAGCACAAGATGAACCCGTGAGACGAGGAGGAAAATATTAGAACATTTTTTTAATCTAAAAGCTTTATATTGTTTAATACATGGATTGACAGCTGATTATATGGGAGGCACCATAGAATAGTGGTAAAAGCAAACTGTCGAGCCAGTCTAACCACCAGTGGTGGTTTAGCCACTTAACCACCATTGACCTTGTGCAAGTTACTTAACCTTTCGGTGCCTCCATTTCTGCACCTATAAAATTGACAGCCCTAACTCATAGGGCTGTTATGAAGATTAAATGGGTTAATATTCATAAAGCACTGAGGCCAGTGCCTCATGCAAAGTAATCACTATATAAATGTTAGCTTTATCATGTCACATGGTCACATACAGCACGTCAGCTGTCCTAAAGGGATCCCAGAGGAAGAGGGGGAGCTGCACTGAATGAAAGGGTTTTACTGGTTCATTCACTTTCAGAGAAGTGACGAGTATTACAGCATCCAAGGGTCTGCTTACAGGAATTTTTAAATTATATTTTCTAGTTTTAGGTAAACTAACTCACAAAGTAGACAAGTGGCTTAAACCGATTTCAGCAAAGGATTAAAGATAAAACCATTATCGCAAACAGCTACAAATAAGAACAAAATGACAGGGGTGACAGCACTCCTATTCTTGGTAAAAAGCTCCTGTTTAGTCATTATGAAGGAAAAACAAGATCATCTATTTGGAGAAACAAAAAGACGGCCAAAAATGTTAAAATATCAAGAAAACTATGTATTAAATATGTACAATTTTTGTCAAAAAATAAAAAAATAAAAATATGTGAATATGAATTTATACCCTCTATCAATAATAATTCTCAACTCAAATATATATATTTTTGGCCTTGAGATACAGGGTCCATACTCCCTATCTGAAACTCTTGGGGCAGATGTGTTCAGAATTTAGAATTTCTCAATTTCGATTTTTTCAAGTTATTACAGTGCCTGTGCTGTATATTACTAACACTCCCCTAGCGGGATCTCAGGCAGCATCCCATAACCAAATACATTAACATTTCTGCAGAGAAAAATATAAACATTCACACTAAATAGGATAAATGAAAATCATAAATAATCATTTTTGGCAACATCTATTATATATTTGCTGTAAATCGTTATTTACACACTATCTTCAGGCCCCAAGGAGACAAAAATCCATAGGACTTAGTGATTTATTATTCATAGGAGCTGAAGGAGAAGAGGAAGACGCCTGGGTTTCTGGTTTGAACAATGAGATGGGTGGTGGAGTCCAGCACTGAGGAGCAAGATTAGGGGGTAAGATGATGAATCCAATTCCAGGTACATTGCTTTTGAGGTGCCTGGGAACCATCTGAGGGGTAACAGCTATTCAGCAGCTCTTGGATGCAGGGGAGAGGCACCAATCTGGAGTCGTCGGCCAGGACAGTAATCACTTAGGAAGTGTGTGAGGAGTAAAACAATGCAGAGGTCCAACACTGAAGGGATGAGAGGAGGTGGTGGAACCGGCAGGCAAAGGAGACAGCCACGGAGGTAGGAGGTAAACAAGGTGAGTATGAGGTCACGGAATCAAGGTCAATGAAGATACGGAGGACTGAAAAGCACCCCCAGATTTGGAGACCTGGAAGTCGTCTGCTGGCTGCTTTAGTGACACCATTTTCAAGGGAGGGGTGTGGGTTTCAAGTGGGTTGAAAAGTGAATGTGAAGTGAAGAAATGAACCCCAAAGTGTAGGCAACCTTTTCAAGAACCTGGACTATGAAAGGAAGAGAGAAAGAGGGTCTTAATTGTTGGAGAACCAGGGGTTGAGGGGCGGGGTCTGTTTTGTTTTTAGATAAGAAAATTAAGTACATCTCAAAGTTGATGGGAATGAGCCAGTAAAGAGGGACAGTTAAAGACAGGAGAGAGAGAGGATAATGATTAACACAAGTTTCCTGAAATGAGCGGAGAGGCTGGGATCCACAGTGGGGAGGAAGGTTGACCTTGTACCGGAGGAATGACACCTCTCCTCCGGTGACAGCAAAGAAGGGGGAGAGGATGGGACGATGCCTGTAGGTCTACATAGATTTCAGTGGGAGGGCGAGGGAGCTCACACCTGATGGCTTCCAGCGACTCTGTGTGGTCAGAGGCAAAGTCAGCTCTGAGAGTTAGCCAGGGAGTAGGTGAGGTCCAAAGAGAAAGCAGGAGGTCTAAACGAGCTGTCGTGGGGAACAGGAGCAGAGCCGACCAGGGTGCCTTACTGGGTGGCATGGTGAACCCAGCTGAGAGGAGAGGCATGACCCACCCACACTGGCCCCAGTGTACTTGGGTGTGACCTTCTCGCCCAGCTTGGGTACAGTGGGCGGCTGGCAGATTGCTGGATCCATGCAGAGCTGGGGTGTGGCCTGGCAGGTGCAATGGAAGAACAACAGGGCAGAGGAGTTTATGGTATTAGTAGGAAAATGATTAAAGGGATGGGCCACAGAATCTAGGCCAGATAGAGAGGTAAGTGCAAGCAGGGAAGTGGCCAGTGGGCGGGGACAGAGTCAAAGGAAGGGGACGTCTTCTAAAAAGAGAATGTGGGTGAATTTGGAGCAAAATACACTTGGAGTTACAAAGATGGCCCAGGTTTGGGCCATGAGGGGGCACAGGCTCAGTAGGGAGGAAGGTAAGAGCATATGTAAGTGACCCAGGCAATCTCTGCCAGATTAGCCTCTTGCCAAGACCAGGCCTGCACCCAGCAAAAGGGAAAGAAAGGCAGAGGAACATGCGGGGTGGAGGGGATGGTGATAACCCCCTTTCCTGTGATTAGCTAGGCCATTACCCAAAGAATCCAGAATTTGAAGAAGTTTAAAAATCTTGCTCTGTAATCTCACTAAACAGACTTCATTCCTCTAAGGAAGGAGATGTACTCAGCTGAAGGAAGACAGAAGTTACTAAACACGATTTGGAATTTAGCTTTGAATTCTGATCGTACCTGCCATGGATTTGCCATGTGACACAATAATATAATTTTTAAAATATAATGTAATAATAGCTAATGTTTATTGGTGCTTCCTATATGCCAGGCACTATGCTAAGAACTGTATCCATTTCCTTCATTCAATTCTCACAACTCTCTGAGGTAGATACTCTTACTATGTCCACTTTACTGATGGGGAAACCGAGACCTAGAGAGGTTACATGAGTGGCCAGCCAGGTCTGTTTATCGGGACTCTTGACTTTTTATATAAGGATGATAATGCCGTTTGGGACATTATGAGGAGTAAACCATAAAAATTATGATACAGTTCATAGAAAATTAAGTTCACTTAAATTCAAAATCATAATTTTGATTGCATGAAGGCATCAATTTGATTTAAAAAATTTTTTTTAAATCTCAATACCAACCTATATTTCTCTGAATTAGCATGCACTCCTTCTCCTTTGTGGAAAAATGGCTTCTGCTAGAAACACCAAAGTCAAAACAGTACTTATTCCTCCCCATGTCAAACAAAGTGCAGTTGAATACTGTTCTCCTCTCTCCCAAGTTCAGGCTGTTTTCAGCCAGTCGAATGGTCGCTTCCCCAGGGCGTCTGGGGGCTTCCTTGAAGACGGCGACCACTCCTTGGACAAAGATGCATGGTGGGGGCAGCACCATCACCTCCACCCCAGACTCACATGTGAGTTCCGGCACCATCACTAGTTTGTATCCAAATTTCTGGGCCAGGTCAATGGGTCCTGTGGAGGTAATGACCGAGTCTCGGCCAAGCAGCTTCAGCACCACAGTGACATAGGCTTCAGGCCCCACAGGTGCACAGCCAAACTCAACCCATTGGCCTTGAGAGAGTTCTGTCCTCTTGCTAGTTCTTATCTCCAGTGGCTGTCCCTGACTCTTTCTTGCCTCGGGAAGACTGTTGCTGAAGATGACATCCACCAAGATGTTGGGCTTGTCCACAGGGAACGGGCACAGTGGCTGATTGGTAAAAAGGCCCACCTGGAAGGTACCTTCTGCTGCCTTGGATGTCCTATTCAAGTCAACGTGAAAGACGGGCCATTCCACCTTGAGAAAGGCACTTTTCTCCCACGAGGGGATGGGAGTGCTGTTGTCTGCTGCTTCTGGAGTCATCGTGAACCAGTAGTTGCCAGCCTCTTTGAAGTAGAAGCACTCAAACTCGAGCGTCCCCTGGGACTGGTTGGTCAGAAGGTACTTGGTGGTAACAGTCTGGTTGGTGTCAGCCTCCAACAACAGGACAGATACATTCCTCAGCGTCCCATTAGCACCATTGAAATAATGGAAATCCACAGACACCGTGTGGTTGCTTAGCGCTACATGGCCTGGCTCTCCCAAGAGGAGGTATTCAGCTTCTCCAAGAACTGAAATGAAATGGTCAGAAAGGGCTTTAAAAAGGTGTTTTGAGCAGGACTATTGGTGCCATTGAAGAAAACAGCATTTTAGACACAAGAGAAGTCTGAACTGAGCCAAGGATGATGTAAAATGATGCCGAGTGCTTATCCTGGGAGCTGGGCACTGTGCTGCTCCCATTCTAAAGGGGCTTGTTCCTACATTTCATCTTTCATGGTTATGTTTAAAGTAACTAATCAGCGATAAATACTCTGAACTCACAACACTGAATAATGTAATATATTTGCAATGAAAATCTACAGTGCAAGAGTAACGACTCTCAACATAAAAATCCAACACCTCACTTTTCTCACTGTAATCAAATTCTGGTGTTTAAGTATTTGGGGAAAATGCATTTACAGTGAAGTGAAAGAAAGCTTGGTTTAAATGATATAATATAAACTGCTCTAGACTATTTAAAATGTAAGATCCTAAATATACTTCAAAGTTATTATTTTCTGATATTCAAGACAAGTACTTGGGCATTTTCACCAGGAAAGGAACCAGTGCCCTTGGTTTGCATGAGGCAGAAGTGTTTAAAGGAATAAGAAATGTTGACACTATTCTCCAAGGATCATCCAAAGGGTGGATAACATTATCCACAGCCATTTATGAAGTAGCCTGGCTTGTCCTTGGCAATTTTAATGACATTACAGTAAGTGCTATTGGCCTAGAGAGGAGAGATGACTGCTAGCCCACAAGTATCACTCAGTTAGGATCAATCATACCTTTTTAAAAAAGACCTATCTGAGCAGCTGAAGTAGAGGGTGGAAAAAACAAACACACAAGAATCCTTGTTTGTATTTTGAATCCTATCCAAATACATATCAAAGGAGACAGAATCTGGCAAAGCAATAATCAGCTGGCCCATGGCTCCGGTAAGAAATAATTCTAGACTTAAGGGGCTGCAGTATCCTTTGGTTGAAAAACAACATATGTATGAATTTATTAGTCTTAATATGTATACATAATATAATACAATATATTATATTAATAATAATAACATACACGTCCTATATGTCCAAAAGACTCAATGTGCTGTTTGGGTTGGTAGTCTTTAAATATACCTTACATGTATTCAATCAATGATTGTTAGAATCAGCACATGAATATATGGGCACATAAAGGTTTGGGTTTGTTTTTTTTAATTAGTTCAGCATTTTACCCATTTCTTATTTAAGATGAGGTGAAATAAAATACATAAAACTTGGACAGACCTGAATGCTTGATCACCACTTGCTTGGAAACCGTAATATGATAAAGCTCTTTTTTTTCACTTAGTCAGTACAGAAGTTGAGGGATACTCCCCTTTGGATGGAGATGACTCAAGTTTGAGGAAGGAAGCTGATTTGGGAGCAGCTTGGATACTGGTTCAGAGCCCACCTGGTAGCTTTTTGGGAATGGGTGGCTAAAGAGACTGCAGTGCTCACCACAGCCCAAGGAAGGAGCTAAGACTGAGAACACAGGTCACATTAATTTGAATCTGATGGGGCAGGATGGTTCTGAGATGCATTTTAAGATCGAGAGGCATACACCCCTTAGTTAACTAATGAAAGCCTACTGTCAAGGACAGAGATTGGCAATGAGGCAGATCAGATTCTGATTTGATGGGCAGCCAGCTAAAGAAAGAGACACACGTGCTCACTTGGAAATGGAGAAAAAAGATACAGTTGATGGGTACCAGCAGTGGCAAAGAGAGAACTTGCTACTTTACTCTAAAACCTTTGTTTTTACAAAGAAGAATACATTCTCATTTGGAAAACTACAGTTTGGTTGTATCATATCCTGACTACTACAGTACAGTCTTGACTCGCTTAACAGTGGGGATATGTTCTGAGAAATGTGTTAGGCGATTTCATCATTGTGTGAACATCATAGAGTGTACTTACACAAACCTAGATGGCATGGCTTCCCACACACTAGGCTATATAGTACTAACCTTACAGGAACGCTGTCGTATATGTGGTCCATTGTTGACTGAAACCTCGTTATGGAGTGCATGATTGTAGAGTGTTCTCTATTCTCTCATTTCTTCTCTCTCCATTCCTTTATTGTATTTAAAGTAACTCATGTCTCAATATAAGCATGTTTTTTTTTTAAAAAAAAAAACTAACTGGTAGCGACATATTTAATCAATATCAAGTGATATTGATAGAGAAGAAGGGAAAAAATCCAGCTCTATGAAAATATCTCCTTTTCCCTCAGTAGCTTGTGCACTCAACTTCTATGTTCTGCTCTATTTTACGCTCATTCAACTTTTATTTTTACATTCCAGTAAGATATTTTGCTCTCAACAATGACAAACATCCTAGCAGATTTTGTTTAAATAGGAGACTTTGATGTCTTTATGTACCATTTCGAAACCAAGAACACTTTTATAATTTTTTGTATGAGGCTGTTACACATAGAACAATCTGTTTTTAAGTAGGGATCAATGATTCTAAAAGAAATGAATCCCAGATTGGTTTTCAGTAAATCAAGCATCTTCTTGTTTAAATAAACTTCTTAAAAAGAAAAGACTAAGGAAGGAGATTCCCCGGACAAAATGAACAATATACACTCTGGTCTAATTAAGTGGATATGCCACTGATATGACACGAGCCAGGATGCTCTGTCTCTTGAATCATAATTTCTTCATCAATTTGAAAACAATTTCCACTCTCATACCATCAACTGCTTAGATGACCTGCTATGAAATATTTCGAAATCATCAAAAGAAAAGGAGTATTACATTGTTGAATCTATTGGTTCAGTAGTTGCATACAACTGAGAAATGAACTCTATTTTTTGAGGCAAAAATGCAGTCCCTTAAGAGAACCCAGGGTTGCAAGGGTCACAGTCTAAAAGGTACCGCACTGGAGACCCTGCCTTGCCTCCTTCACGCAGGGTTGACATCAATGCATTTCTAAACCTCACACTGATGTTTCTTTATTGACACCTATAGCATTAAGTATGCTCACAATACTCACCACAGTCACAGAGCACCACCAACAAGAGATTTGAAAAGTCTTTCAACATTTGTTTCATTCTGATCAGCAAAATCCCAGGTCTTTGGTCTCCTCATGTCCTTTCTCGCATCCAAATTGTGAATTCTTTTTTCAAAAACACCTGAAACCAGAACCTCAAAAAATGGATGGCTCTGTTCAATGTGATTCATAAAATAGTAATCATGAAATGATAAAACCATTCTAAGAAGTCAAATTTCCTAGTTGGTACTGAAAACAAAATAAGGAGGACACTAATTTTTCCCGGGGAAATGATCTGTAATTCTGCATGTCCCTTTTGTTCCGTGATAGAGCACCTGTTAAGAACATTCAGGTATGCCCAACACCAAGATTGTCTTTGCGAGACAGCAAGTCTTTCTCTTTATAGCACATCCTTACATGGAGAGTTTGCTATTATTTGCTTAATTTCATCAAAGCCAATAGCCAATCTAAATGATACATCTGCTAGTCATTTCACAATGATTAATATACTAAATTTTTGCCAAAGTTTCATTGCACTGTGTAGACCTGCCTTGCTTCCACAAATGGGCTTACCAACACTGTCTCTCTTACACAATTGGTGTGTTAGTAGGATTGCTTCATTTCTTAATGCCTAGGAGCTCCATCAAAACTATCAGACCTTTAGAAAAGATACCCAGGGTATTACAATTAAATGAGAACTCCCTGTGACCCTGAGTCCCTTGTTTAGGGCACTGTAAAGAGAAAACACAAACAACAATTATCATCTTCTGTCAGTCTTCCAATACTTGCCGCTGCTGGTATCCGTCAGGAGACAGACGATTTCATGCGGCAATCTTCCCAAAGCACCTAGGAGGGCAGGAAAGACCCTGCTGGCCTGTGGTTCAGAATGACTTGTGGAAGGAGGCACTTTGATATAAACAGACTGTTAGGTGATAGAATAAGATGTAGGGCATTTAAGTGCCACTTTTTTCATACCAAAGTCTAGGAAACTATGGGCTACTAAACATAACCAAATGTATATTTTCTTAATGTTTACATTCCCATTATGCACAGCTAATATATTTTTACTAAGCATATTATATTCCAATATATGTATGTTACATCCCTTTAGATAAGACAGAAATTAATGGAATGTAAAGAATTGATGGAAATAATAAAAAATTCAATGGAAAGAGAACTGGTGTGTCTCCACGAGCTTTTTTTTTCCTTTTGAGGAAGATTAGCCCTGAGCTAACATCAGCTGCCACCATCTTCCTCTATTTTATATGTGGGACGCCTGCCACAGCATGGCTTAGCAAGTGGTGCGTAGGTCCACACCTGGGCTCTGGGCCCTCGAACCCCAGGCCGCTGAAGCAGAATGTGGGAATTTAACCGTTGCACCACAGGGCTGGCCCAGGAGGTTCCTTTCAGTAGAAATTAGCTGAACAAAGGAAATACTGGACTTCCTCAAAGGGAAGCAGAGATTTGAAGTGTAATTATGCAAATGATTAGAGCTCCCTCCCCTCCCTAACAAAAAAAAGGAAATTCAGTTTTGCTGGAATTAAGCATAGATTGGACCTAATCTTTTCCTTGAGCGGGGATGGGAAACTTGGCCAAAGACAGCAGGTGAGCATCATTGGATCTCCTGGGCAAGTGTGGGTGCTGAGGGCACTTTAAAGACTTCCTTTAAGTCACTGATCCTCAGTAACCAAAGAAAGGAGGAGCAAGGCTGGCCCTGTGGCTGAGTGGTTAAGTTTTCGAGCTCTGCTTCAGCGGCCCTCTGCTTCAGAGGGTTTCTCTGGTTCGGATCCTGGGGGCGGACATGGCACCACTCGTCAGGCCATGCTGAGGCGGCGTCCCACATGCCACAACTAGAAGGACCCACAACTAAAATATACAACCATGTACTGGGGAGACTTGGGGAGAAAAAGCAGGAAAAAAAAAAAGATAAAAAAAAAAAGAGAGGAGGAGCAGGTGATCTGTAGCTCCCAAAAGTTGAACTTGCTTCTCCCAAACTGCTTGCTTCCCCATGACAATCATTTCTTAAAGAAGCTCCTAATCACAACTGATTTTGCAATTATAACACATTTTCCTTCTTTGAAAATGACCAGTAAAACACAGAATTGTGTGATAATCTACATTTAGAGCTGAATGGAAATGGAATTATAAAATACACCAGCCTACCTGAAAATCATAATAAGGATGTTTTTTTAAAATGTTCTCACTTTTGAAAATAAATGCTCAATTTTTACCAGCTCAACCATTAATTTGAAGATATTAACAGAACACCCCAGAATGGAATGGAAGGCTGGATAAAAAGCACTACACTTTTTAAAGAAGATAGCATGCTTCTTTAATTTTCCTTTTTTTACACCTTGCTTGCTTTTCTTCCAACGTGTTCCCAATACACTACTGGCTACTTATGTTTGGCTTGAGAATCATTTTGAGAAAAGAAGAACTTAGGTGTATTTCATACACATTTTAAGATACTTCTATATAGCATTCACATACAAAAACGTTTACAGACAAATTTTAAATGTATCTGTTGTGAATATTCTCAATGGCTAACAGCATCATGCCAAGCTCAGATCCCATGTTTTTGCTGAAACCAGCTAAGAGAAACCCCTACAGGGTCTTCACAGCTGCCGAAAAAGAAAATAAATTACGCTAAAGTCCATGGGACCAATGACTTACCAAATAAAAGGGAAAATAAAAATAAGCAAAGTGATTTTTGACCCTTCTGACAACCACGCACACGCTCGTGTGTGTATATATCTAATAATAATATTTATTAGGAGGAAATCCCTAATTCCAAAGCAGCTCGTGTAAACAGGCCTTATTTATATATTCGATCGGCTCTACCCTGGTCCCCCGGGCTGGACGCAGCTTCCCTAGAAGCTGGGCGCTCCCCACCTCCACTCAGCTTTCCAAAGGCCCGCAAGTCAAGTTCATACTTGGAAATCCAGCCCTGCCCGCGTCGCCAGCACAAAGCCCTCTTAAAATGAGGACTGTTCTGAAATGCTTATATCTCAGAGAGGATTTCTTTTTAGAAAGACCCAAACTTGTTCTGAAACGCTTCGCATCCCAACTGGGACTCAACACCCCGCTACCGTCAGCCTCAGCCCCTCGGCCACACCTGCGCCAGGGGAGAGCCGCGCTCGCGTTAAAGCCGGGACTCCGAGATGCGGAGAGGCACACTTTTCCAAGCGCGTTCCTCGGCGGCAGAGGCTGAGCACTAAGAAGCGAAGGCAGGGGACCGGGAGCGTCCAGGGAACGGGAGTGTCCACCTGTGCTTTCAGGCTGCGGGGAGGGAAGGGGCGGCCGGGTCCGGGCGCACTGCCGGGCCCCGGCGGAGCCACCGGGAGCCCTCGCGGCTCAGCAGCGCCCGCCGGATCGCGGAAGGCTCTTCTTACCTCTCGGGACTGGTGGGCGCAGCAGCCCGGGCCGGGGCGAGCGAGGCGACGAGAAGGGTGGCAGGAAGGAGGCCTCAGGGGCCGCGAGGCAGGGCGTCGAGCATCCCGCGTCCCAGGACTGCGCGCCCTGGACAGCAGCGCCGGGTTCCCGCAGCCCCGCCCGGGCCCGCCCCGAAGGCGCGAGGAGGGCGGCACCCGGAGGGCCGCACCCGGAGGGCGGGGGACCTTGGCGAGCGGCCACGTCTGCCCCCGCCCTCTCTGGGCTGCGCATCCTTTCCTGCCCGCGCCAGGCGAGCGCGCTGCTGGACGGGAAACCCGGCAGGAAACGCTCCTGGCCGGCCAGGGCCTGCGGGAAGCGGGTGCGGAGCCCCGAGCGCGCACACACCCGCAGCCCGCAGGCTGGACCTGGATTTTAAGGACAAGCCAGCAGTCTCCCACCAGTTCAAATTCAGTCACTTCCCCAGCGTCATTTTCTTCTGGGGTAACACAAAAGTCAGTCGTTGAAGTGCATAACTGGTGGGTTGTAAACTTGGTTTCCCAAATGTCATCGAAGAGTTTCAAAAGGAAGCAATTCAGGTAAAGTGCATCTTCGTTTTCTTAGCAGCCAGAAATGGTTGTTCAATAAATCAAAAAGAACATTTAAAAAACTCTAATCCGCAAGTGTTAAAGTTGTCTTCTTAAAAGAACACAAGAGGATGGAGTTCACCTTAAGAGCTGTCATTTTCGAGTCCACTGTGAAGTGCAACGCACTTCACCATTTGCTTTTCTGTTACACAAAATACACCACTTGACAGACAAAACTAACGTGTGGTAGTAGAAATCAGAGCACGGTGGTGGCCTCTGGGGAGCAGGTGATGGGAAAGAGGCACCAAGGACCTCTTGGGAACGACAGATATCTTCTATTGTTTGGTGTGCGATTTACATGGATTTTTTATGCATTTGTCAAAACTCATCCAACTTAAGATCTGTGCATTTCACTGTGTAAATTTTACCTCCATTTTTTTTTAATGTTTTAAAGATTTTTATTTTTCCTTTTTCTCCCCAAAGCCCCCCAGTACATAGTTGTGTATTTTTAGTTGTGGGTCCTTCTAGTTGTGGCATGTGGGACGCTGCCTCAGCATGGCTTGATGAGCGGTGCCATGTCCGTGCCCAGGATTCAAACTGGCGAAACCCTGGGCCACCGAAGCAGAGTGCACGAACTTAACCACTCTGCCACGGGGCCAGCCCCTACCTCAATTTTTAAAACAAAAAAATACAGCATTTGCAGGTCTTTGAATCTAACTTAATCTTTTAAAAGATAGCACAATTATTCAATTATCAGTTTACCAGAGGTACTAAACTTGCTAAGTATTTATCTTGTCAAATTACTAATTCTAGCAGTATTCATTTAATCTACCCAAAGTTTCAAAAGAGGCTTTAAAGTCATTATCCACTTTCACTACCAACAGAATTATCTAGTCCAATATCCATTCATCAGCTCAAATTGGGATTCCTTTTCAAATGCCACAGTCCCTGGCATTTTCAGTTTTAAAAGCAAAAGCTCAAGGCAAAGAGTGGGCTTTGGAGTTAGATACAGCTGAGATTAATTCCAGCCCTGCCTCTGTAACCTTGGGCAAATTACTTAATCCCTCCTTTCCTTCACTATAAAAGGCATATAATAATGGTTATATTGAAGTTTTCTGGTGACTGGGTGAAACAGTCAGAAAGCAACTTGCTCTGCGTTAATCTTTCAAAGACACTCTCTCCCCAGGACCTCAATCCAGGTACAAGTGGCTGGTTAACGTGCTTGGTCATTTCTTAAATAACAGCTTTATTGAGATGCTTGGTCATTGTTGCCTTCATTAGAATTCTCACCAAACTGTATTACTGTCTTTATTGGACAGTTAAAACAGTTTAATCTTTTCTAAAAGAAGGCACATAGACTTGAAGGGAAAAAAAAGCTTTCAAAAGGACAGTGGTATGTTCTTGTCAGTATTGAACTAAAGCTGGCTGTCTAGATATCCTGAATTCTCTTTATGGGTCAGTGACTGGTCTAATGATCTTGTGCAAATTGTGTGAAAATTGTTCACTATCTCAATAACATCCTTTATACAAATGGAGAGATCTTGTATTTCCCTAGATAATACCCTGAGAGAAAAGCTTTAACTGACTCCTGATTATCAGGGCACAAGGAAGGACACGAATTACCCAGTTTTCACACTGTAATAACAAGATCTTACATGTGTGTTAACCTGACTTTTCTGGAGTGCTTCCCACATCATGGATGTGGCCTGTGTCATGGAATTTGAATAAGATAGTGTATCTCAGACAGGCTGAGCCCTGACAAGTCTGGTTGAGAAGCCCCTTGGGAAGAAGGGTAAAGGACTGATTTAGGTTTGTGAGTCAACTCATGGCACATTATAATCCAAAATCGCTCCATTCAGTTAGTACTTAACCAGGATCTACCTTGTACAATCACTGACTTAGGAGTGGGAATTCAAAAGTTGTGTCATATGAAAGTCCTTGAACTCAAAGAAATCCAATTTCTCTATTTTATTACGGCATCAAGACAACAAATAGAAAGCAAGATAAAACACAGTCAAGTATATGAGACGGACAGTAACTCTTAGGGAGTTTAGAAATAGAGCTGTGTACTGGAAACAGATTTTTCTAGAGCAGGTGGGATTGAGCAAAGCATGATTTTGATTAGTGGGGGTAGGGGTGTGAGTGGGAAGAAGGAACGATGGGAAGTCTGGACAGACAAGGGGAAGCGTCCCAGCAACAGGAAGAGGCACACCTCACGCTGTTCCCGTGACCCAATGCCTGCCACCTACTGACCATCTCTTGGTCCTCGTGAGTCTAGTTTACCAAGCTCTTCCCCTCCCACGGGGCCTTCCCAGGTCCCTCCCTCAAAACGAAAAGCTCCTTCCTTGTCTTCCACAGCATGGTACCTGTGCCCCTTTCATGGCATGGACTTCCTTCCATCTTCAATTAAGGTTGCTCACATGTCTCTTTGCCCAACCGGGCCACCCTCTTAAGGGCAGGGGCTGTATCTTATTCACTTTTGTATCCCCACCAATGGCCCACAAAGCTCCTCACACAAATTCAGTATGTATTAAAAAAAAATGTGTTTTAATTGAAGTGACTGGGAGATAAAAAGTAGGATAAAGTGGAGCCAAATTATAAATAGATAGATACACCGGAGTTAATTCATTCAATAACTATTTATTGAGTCATACTGTGTGCCAGGCCCTGTTCTGGCCTCTGGGGATCTATCCATGAACAAACCAGAGAAACATCTCTGCCCTGTGAGCTTACACTCTAGAAAATGGATGGGATCAGCAATAAATTTACATAAATTCAACCATCCTATTCAGGAAAAAAAAGGATCCATATTTAAATAGTTTATTGGTGCTGTAAAAGTCTACTGTTGATGTGTAGTTTGTATTATATATTGTACTTACTATATTCATAAACTATTCATCCTCATGTATCACACTACAGGGAATCTAATATAGAGAACTTTATTGGCAGTTTAAGAGATTCTCAAGGATCATTTTGAGCATGCTCGATTTCATCCTTAGGCAGTCTTTAGCACAGTCTTTGAAACCTAACTACCTTATAAGTTGTGACTCTACTGAAACAAAATGAAAACTCTGAGATTGTTGGGCAAAGAAGAACCAGTTTAAGTATTTGAGCATGAGAATGCTGACAATCACGTCTGGTCAGATTTGTCTGGTAACAGGGAATGAGAGACAGTACATTCACATGAACACACAAGGTCAATCAACAGTGGAATTCACATCAGGAATTAGAAGAAAACAATTCATGAGCCATTTCCCATTCTTTTAAAACTAAAATAGTAAGAGCTTGAGGTCATAAATATTTATAATCAACTCTTGATTATAAAATCTAAACAAAAAAATTGTAACATACTGGCTTATTCTAACTAAAGGTTTATCATTTTCATATATTTTTCAAAGAGTATTTAAAAAGAACGCCAAGAAACATCGTTTTTAAATTTTGCAAGAACTTTACTCTATATACATTAATTCCAATCATTTAATCCTGAAAGCAATCTTCACTTGTACAATGTAAAAAAACTTTTGACAGTATGTGACTAGAAATATCCCATTACCATAAAGCTACAAACAGATTTATGCTCCTAAGAGCAAAGTTACGAAAGCAAAAATAATAACCACACCAGTGATAAGCACCAAGACAGAACTTTTTTGCACTTAGGGCCTGATTGGTTCTATTTAAACAAAACCTCTACCAACAGAGGACCCAAATACCATCTTATTTGGCAAAAAAAAAAAAAAAAGAGATAAAAATATACATACAGAGGTCTGGAAACAGTAGAGAATGCCCACTTAAAAAATTAAACAATAAAATTATTCATATTTGTTTAGTTAATGTGACATTTGCAAAATATATTCATATGTCACTTTTCTTCTTTAGTTCGCCTTATACAATTCAGGTTGCACCATGTTTGTTAATGTTGTCACACTACTGTAAATCAATATGGTGAACAATGGGAGTTTGCTGTAATGAATCCGAACCATGAGAGCTAGATCCAGGAGCCCAAACAACCTTAGGTGCAACTCATTAAGCGGTGAAACAGATTATTTATCTTTGTAATTTTTACAAGCCGTAGCCAGATATCATGTGTGTGTGCGTGCGTGTGCACGTGCAAGTATGCCAGAGCAGTGAGAGCACAACTCAGAAGGGAGTGACATAAACAGGCTCACACAAGGACCCTAAAGATTTGGGCAGCCGACACTGAATTTCCCCAAAACAAACCTGAAGCTGAGCAATGGGGGAATTCGGGGATCTGTCATCACAATATAGAATCAGTGACAGATTTGGAGAACAAAGACTAAGTAAGGCAGGATGCCTCAGCCAAAACATTCCCATGACACTGGAGGACGCAAAGCAGTGACAGCCACTCTTCAGGCAGGGATCAGGGACAGACTCTGCCTGCACTTGGAGGGATTCCCTGGGTCTGCGGCCGAAGGTTCCTGCAAAGGCAAAGGGTCCCCAAAGGGCATCTGCAGTAGCCTCAGGCAGTGGCCCTCCACCTCACTCAGTGAGAATGTCTTAGGGACCCCAGAGTGTGGCCCTGGGTATCCCCTCCTCCTGGTCTCAACCGTTCTCTCGATACAGATACTATCCCTTCCAGAGACTTGGTCAAAAACTAGAGCTACCTTCCATTTCCAACTCAGTCTCAGGAAGAGGGTGTTCTCGTCCCCATGGGGTCCCTGAGTTTGAGGTAATGCCGACATACTGTATGCTGTACCACAGTAACATAAGAAGGCAGGCAAGTCCACTTGAAAACTCAAGCAATCTAAATTCAACATCGGCCAGTTTTTGTTACCTCAGTAATACTGTTTAGCGAGATAGTTTCTCCACACAACTTATGATGTGTGAGGTAAAGAAAAAAAATATTGCTAGAATGTGATAGAAATATTTTTAAAAGTTCAATGTTGAAACTCCTTAAGGGAAGGAAAAGGAGACATTTTACTTTTCCACTGTCTATGTTCCTGTCCTTGGCTTCGAGGTCAAAGAGCACCAAGGTTCCTGTTAAGCTAGTTCAAGCTTCTCCCAGCCCCTCCCCTGCACAGCAATCCTAGGGAATTCCTGAACCGTCTGCTTCCCAAATTTGTAATCTTATCTCTGGGCATGTCTATACAGCTCTTTAATTCAGTTTCAAAATCCACAGTACTTTTTAAACAAAATGACATAGTTGCATTCTTTAAATGCCAGCTATGAAATCATCACTTAAAAAAAACAAAGAAAGAAACTACTCAGATTATATATACATAAGACAAATAAAATTCTCTCCCTTTTTAAGTGCTTTATTTGGTCTGCTGCAGACATGCGTATGGCTGCTTCCAAAGAAAAGCCCTTAGGAGGAGCTGCTGACAGCATTCCGCAGTTTGATATTTGTTCCAATGTTGTCAGGTTCTTAGACGACACCGTACATATGACTTGCTTCATGAAAACCCCCCAAAATGGGCACATTAGATACAGGAAAAAACCTTATTTATAATTCAGTGAATTTTTCTCACACCAAAATAACACTCTAACCTGTCCAAACATGCAACTTCTCCTTTTCTTCCCCCATGAACTAAATTCCTTTCCTTAAAAAATAGTCAGATTTGAGGATTGAGTGAAAATCTACCATATTTCAAGTTCAACTCTGAGGGTTCTTTACAACTGTAGCATGATTTCAAATTCACATTGTCATTCATTTTTCTGTATTTTCCTATATTTATCCTAAATAACCTTCCTGGACCATTATATTTAGGGAGAAATTAAAAGGGTTTTATATTATATTGCAAAGTTCCTGTAAATGCTCAGTTTATCAGGGATTACTCTGAGCTCAATGTCAGACAACCTCTACATGACGCAAAGATATGGACAAGAAGTATTTCAAATACAAAACCCTTAGCTCTGTGTCATAAATAAATTTGGGTAAAATCGCAAGCCTTCCACGGAATCATCTCGGCAAAGATGGCCCATCTTCTCTGCAAGAAGCAACCTAGAAATCAAGAGGAAAAGCCACAATCATGTGTCTGTTCAGAAACACAAACTACAAGGTGTAATGAAGAGCAAGGACCTTACGTACCGTTCTTTGGCCAGGAGGACAGACATTCCTACGAGCTTGGCAAACTCTTCTGACGTTAGGGATCCCTTTTCTGAAACCTAACAGAAACACAGAGCAGAAAAAATGTGATGGTGTGGACCGTCTAGGCGCCAACCTAAGGAGAGCATCCACCAGTATACTCGGGAATAACAGACTGAATTTCCTACTAAATGTAAGAATATCCACTACAGAACCACCTCTTCTTCACTAATGTTTAATTCTGCAAAAGCTGAAGGACCCAGAACAAACAGAGAAGAGGTTAAAATATCACGAAGTGCATAGTAAAACAGCGCGGAAGTACAAAGGCGCTGCAGTAAAGCTTAAAAAGAACTATTGGCTATTCTAAGAAGGAACATACGACAGATTCTAATTGAGTGCATATTACACGCTCCACTGAGGACCCTTATCTACAGATGTAGTTTAAAATATGTGGTAGAAATACCTATAGTCTTGGGATTTTCATCTAGCTTAAAATTAGAAGCATAATAAATATGAGTTATTCAAATTATACAGGCTCGCCGCAGAGGCTATGAAGGCAGTAATATTTCAAATATCCTAATGAGTAATATTAGCAGTTTGGCCAGCAAAAGCCATCTAAACTACAGTTGCTTTTCATATTTTTTGAAGCAATTATTTCACAAAACAACTTGTGATGTTTTATAATGCTGCTTATGTGGGTGTTACTGAAAGAAAAAGTTCAGTCATGGGTAACATTCTGATTAACAGAGTTAAGAACCTGTTCTCAACACTGGGCATCAAATGAAAAGAGAACGCCTCACTAATTCTATCTCCTTACTTACAAGACGTTACGAGTATCGGTAAGTTTCAAAAAGCTTTCAAAGTATAATTTTGATTACTATTTATTCATTAATGATAAACTGTTTTTAATTGGGTCTTCAAATGTTACTTTTTAGTAAAGTTAAATCCAAAAGGAAATCCTGTTTCTCAAGTTGCTAAGCATCGCGTCTTGGTAGCAAGCCCTAATAACCAGAGGAAGCCGGGTTCACATACTGTCTCCAAGGCTGAGGCCACCATTTCCTCTTCCTTGTGGGACTGAAGCTCAATTACCATGACGCCGCTGTCGAAAACTCGGAGCCTACAAATCGCAGATGGGAGAACAAAGCCATGAATATCCGGGATTTTCAACCCCTGCGGAGGCGCAAGTATTTCTTGATATCTTTTATGCCCAGGTATGAGGGGAAGAATAACACAAAATAACCTTTAAAACATAACGACCACAAGCAACCATGGCATAACTAAAAAGCTCATGAATAAACAGGTAATAAAATTATGAACTATAATCCAGAGGCTTTTCTATAATCCAGAAATACATATGGCTACTTTTTTTTAACCTGAGGATCAGGCAGATATAATACACAGCTCAATATTTGCACTTCTAAGCTTCCAGAAACTAACGCAAAATGTCTAGGGGAGGAGGCGCTGGTTACTCTGGCCTCATGGGAGGTGCCTACATTCTACTCTCACTGCCCTAAATCCACAGCCATCAGACTACTAGCACCCGCAGGCCACGCCCAGCCCTAAGGATGGAGGCCAGAATGACAGAGATGCTTGTGGGCCCAGTGAATTCTGTTCGCACGGAATGTAATTTCAAGAGGGGCGATATGGTGGCTGGCCCTGCAGGACGGCACCTGGCAGCGCTTGCCTGTCCACTCTGTGAGGAGTAGCGACTACAGCCAGCAAGGCCCCGTGGAGGACCTTTTACCTGAGAGGTAATTTCAGCGCTTCCAGCATCTTGCACGCATTCACTAAATCTTCTGGCGAGAGCAACTAATGGGGAAACAAATCCAGTTTACACTGAAAATTAATAGAGTGATGCTATATAATTATAATGACCACTGAAACAGAAGAGCAAACTTAAAGCATCGTTTATCAAGGATTTTAGGTAGCTTAATCACTACAAGGCAAAAAGGATTAACAAAGAAGCAGACTTCTACTCATTAAAGCAGTGCTATCCAACAGAAACAAAATGCAAGTCATAAATGTAATTTTTAATTTTCTAGTAGCCACATTAAAAAAATAAAAGGAAACAGGTGAAATTAGTTTTAATACGTACATTTTATTTAACCCAATAGGTCCAAAAATTCAACACATTATCAATACAAAAATTACTAATGAGATATTTAAGAATTCTTTATTCTGTACTAAATCTTGTAAAGTCAATGTATAATTTACACTTAGAGCACCTCTCAGTTTACATTAACTACACTTCAAGTTCACAGTGGCCACACGTGGCTAGCTAGCGGCTACCCTTCTGGACCACATGGCCTTAAAGACTCAGCCCATGTGGTGGCTGACAAGCACAGCTCTGAGTCACAAAGAATGGCTCCAGAGCCAGCCCAGCCTGGGTCCAAATAATTTGCCATGGTCAAATTATTTAATCTTTCTAAGCTTCAATTTCCTCTTCCCCAAATTATCCCCCAGACAGGGACAGTAAAAGTAGGCCCCTCATTGAGTTATTGGGAGGCTAGATGAGGGAACCCTTGCAGAGTGCCTGGCGGATGGTGAACACTCACTGATGGCAGTTATGATGACTATTGAAATAAGAACAGAGCAGAGGCTTAGCTCATGGGGCAGGCTGAATGCTGGAGAGACAGGTGTGGGTCATTTGCATGGAGCTGACACCACAAAACTGATTTAGAGGGCACAACGGCGAGAACCCTGGAGGCCAAGGACATCTGGGTGTGAAGGGACAATGAGAGTTGAACAGCGGCTGCAGATTCAGAGCCAAAGAAGCAGGGCAGCTTTTTCTGTATCATTTACAGGCAATTGGTATCCAACCCAGTTAATTCAAACAGGTAACTATCACAGAGAAGGGGCATCACACTCAACCTTATTAATCACAATACGAACACAGAACATTAGAGCTGAAAGGTATCTGTGCGTCCAAACCCTTATTTTAAAGGTAGAAAACCTGAGTCCAGAGAGGTTAAGTAAGCTACTCAAGGTCACTCAGCAAATCACTGGCAAAACCAGGAACAGAATCTACCTCCTAGACCCCAGGGCAGTATTCTATTCACTGCACCACACTGCTTCTCCAAATAGTTTTGATATTCACAACCCTTCCTCAAATTCTATTCACTATAGGGGAATTTGTACTATATTAAGAAAGTCTATAATTAGTTAAAGGAATATCTAAATATTCTATTCTTACTTCCATTCCTCGAGCTCGGTTTACTAAACAGTATACCTCTGTGAGTGACATTATTCCTCCTCGTTCCTGTTAAAAATGAAACAAAAGAAGTATTACGTTACACTTAGCACCAGTTGGCATTTAACAGAAATCACAGAGTGAAATCAGAAATCATAAAATTTCTTAAGAAGCTTTTAAAAACTGTATTTACAAACAGGAAGACCTGTTCAGATACCCTGAGGCAATTCAAATTCAATACTTGGACTTGTCATTATTACTGTTTTAACATTTACTCAATGAAAAAAGGGGCTCTCTTCTTTCATGTTTCAGAAAGTGTATTTAAATGTTTCAAGTTATTCCAACTAATAAATGAAAAAAATCATAGAATTAAATAGGAATATCACCATTTTACAACCCCTAATAAAGTAACAGATCTCCATAATGACTACCAATGGCTGCCAACATCACAAAAAAGGACGCTCAGACGTTATGTACCTCCTGATGGAAATACCCTCTATAAAATACTCTTGTCAGGGAAAAAAAAGAGCTTCTAGATATAACTACCAGTTTACAGGGAATACACAGGGCAGAGAAGCATGTTAACGTGCAAGTTGGCAAAATCCAGACTCTGAGACACTCTGTAGGATAAACCTACTAGTTTCTTCAACCAGTAAATTGTGTGTGTGGGGGGGAAAGAAACGGGAGACAGGGCAACCCATGGAATTAAAAAAAAAAAAAAAAAAAAAAACTTGAGAGAGAAATCAACCAATTGCAATGCATTATAATTACACACTGAAATATTTACAGTTTAGGTGATGTGATGTCTGGGATTTGCTTTAAAATAATTTTGAGTGGAAGTCGGCTTACAGATGAAGCTGGATGTCGGGCACAAAGGGATTCATCATACTATCTATTTTATCATATGTTTGAAATATTTCTTAACATAAGTGCTTTAATAAAGTTTTGATCGCCTTAATAACGCTGACTAGAAGATGAGTCTGTATTATGAAATAATTAATAGTAAACTATATATTAAGACTAGATATATGGGAATATATCTAAATACACAGAGATCATATATTTCCTTTTGAAAGTAAGAGACAAAAACTTCATATCAAATAGATTTAGAAAGTTATATATATCCGAAATGGAAATTGAAAACAACTTAGAAGATTGACAAAGAATTCATTAATAAATACACAGAACTAATTTATTATTTTTGAAAGAAAAAATAACACATTAGTGGAATAGTAATCACATCATGAAAGGGTTGTGCTCTTGTTACCATTTCTGATGACATGGAAGTAATTCAACACAATTTAAAAAGACCATTTAGGTTTTGTTTTTACCTCTAAAGGCGCCTGCAATATTCCGGCCAGCTGTTTGGCCAGCTGCATGTGGTACTGCGTGCCCGAGCCGTAGGTTTCCCTGGTAACTGGGTTAGCTATTCCCATGCTCAGCAAATAGGATTTAAACCTGATGGTCTATAATGAGAGGAGAAAATGCACAAAAAGCCTATGCAGAATTAGTCTCTGTACTCCAACATTTGAAATCCTTCCATCATCAATTCAATTCTACTCAATTATTTCCATATCTACCCATTTCCTCTACTGTGTTTCTATACTGTGAACTATATGAAAGTGAACTTCTAGCAGTTCCCTGCGTAAATCTGATTACTTTTCTTCCTTCTCCTATCTTGATATCTCATGCTCCATTTACCTCACAAGCTGGGTGCAAGAGGAGATTCAGATAACAACTATGCTATATTTAATGCCAACCAAATGATACAACCAAAAACTTAAAAAGGAAAATGGCTGTGAGCAGATTGTAGACAAATTTAATGAAACAGATATCAAAATTACAGATGTGTATAAAAAAGCCACTCTTTATACATTTCACTCTCTCTGTTTTGCACACCCCAGGAAAAGATATCGAAATATCCTTTAATCTTACTAGAACTAACAAAGTTTTTACGGTTCACTTTTTCTTTAGCACTTTCATATATCCTCAAGTGCTAAAAGAAATAAACCACTACATTAAGAAAGCAAACTGGTAAACCACCACCACATCACTGTGTTACTTGTGTAACCCAGTTTCCAATGCCTTAAAAAGCAACCTATTTACCTCATCTTCTGTGATGTCACCTTGCTTGTCTTTAATCTTATTAGCAATTGATTTTGATAATTCCACCATTTCCTTAGCCTGTCAAAAGAACAATAAGACAGAAATCACGTCCCCAAAATGTCTGCTAACGAAATACATTTTCCAAACTGTATCATAATTGGTATGAATCCAATGGGTGTAAACGACATATACCTTCACCATCAGCTTGCTGAGGTCTTCAAAGGCCTGAAATGAGAAATGAGTCTTTGTTGAAATCTGCCTAAAGAACTAAAATGTTTTAAAGTAATGAAACACTATTTTCTTCCCTATGATAAAAATTTATCAAATTTTCTAACAAATATCAATTTATTTATATAAATATGTCTACGAATAATAAATCTACCTTATTCTAAGAATTCAATTTAGCTAAGAAAACATAAATTTTCCAAAACAAACTGTAAAATACAAATTTTCAAAGAGAAAACAGTGATTAAACAAATAAAAGGTGACATAACTAATAGTTCAGAAAATATTATTTATTGTTCTTTGACACAAGTAAGAAAATTTTTCAGTTTTTCTCAATGGGAGGGCAAGAACCAAAGCGTCGTAAGCTTCCGTGGCTGAGAACGGCCACGTGTGGCTGCAGGAGCACTCTGTGCATGACAGTTTTGACTTTAATAGCAGGTGTGACTTACTGAAACCTCAGCCTCTGAATGGTGAACACGTTAAACCTGTAGCTTTGGCTACAGCAGATATCACAAAAACACTCAAATACCACCAAAATGTATCTAAATGAAACCCATCAACTGCTAATTTACTTCACTGAATATCCACTTCAAAGGCCTCTTCAAACTCAACCAGACACATTTATAATAAATTACTTTAAGTTACCAACAATATACTTCTAGTGCAGAATATCTTATGTCTAACAGACATGCACACAGATGTTATTTTGTAAAATCAACTCTGCAACTTATCACTAATTGAAAAATTTTTCAGTCCACGTAGAATAGTGGCCAAGAGGCTCTGATTAGCTCATGCCCATCTTTATTACACGCAGGGAAGTATCCCCCATCTGCAAAAGGACTTTGCTAGAAGAATAGAGTGTTGTGTAAGACTCTTATGGCCGACTCAGTGAGGCTCGTACTGAAAACAAAGGGGAATGTGCACACACCTAACAGGAATTTCCTCAGATAAACAAAAGGCTTAAACACAGGATTCTTATCAGCAACAGGCAGCAGATGCAGGAAGCGTTTTGTGGGAAACTCTGGGCACCAGCTCTGAAACTAAGTCAATTCTAACATTTAAATGGAGGGCAAATCACACACCGACCTAGTTCTCAAAAATAAAACACACAAACACTTTATACACTTAGATTTTTACTTTGAATATAAAAAATATTGTATTTTTTTACCTATGTAAAGAAAGCTTGCAAGACAACACTTTTAAAATTGTATATAGTAAATAACTTTATTTACTGTTTCATATTTTCATAGAAAAATAAGCTAAAAGTAAGTCCACACAGACTTATAAATTAGCCCTCACTGCTTATAGTCAGTAAAAAATATACTTTAGTGCCTTAGAAGAATTACCTATAAAATATTTTAAGTAATTATAAAACACAAATAAAAGCTTCCTCATTTCTATTTCTATTATTCTAAAATTTGGAATTAGCCAACTATCCAAAACATGGGTGGAGAAACCACCTACAATAAAAATTAAAGCAATACCCATTCTATCATTTTATCTGCCAGTTTAGAAAACCTGCTATCCCTCTACCACATCCGCAGTCAAATTTCCACTCCAATTTTGAGAAAAATGCACGTGCTTTAAAACCATGGGGTACCTCTTAAGCTGATTTATAGCATTAATTCTGACTGACTTTCAGTCATTACTTTGGTTATTAGTTTCAATAACGACTATATATTCTTGAATTCTGTTTCAATATTTTCAATTCCGTGCCTTTGTATATTCTGTTCCCTCCACCTAGATCCTCTTATCCTATGGTCATCCACTAGCATCTGCTCATCTGTGAGGCCTTGACTTCCATCACTTCTGCCAAAAGCCTTCTCTGACTCTGAGGTTAGGGGTCATGTTATGTGTTCCTATTATGGCCATGATTTTCTCCTAACACAGTGTTTCTCACTCGAAGGGCATGCCTGTTTTCCTGCCTGTCTGGCTCATCACCACACTATCCAAAACACCTGATGCATGGCTCATGTAATGTGCAAAATTAGTTCACTGTTCCATGCCATCTCCAAAAGTGTCACAAAAAAAGGATGACAACAAAAGTCACTGAAAGAAGACAGTGATAGCACCTTCTGGGTGGCAAAGAGAGTGGCCATGATGTAGCAGACTACACATGCCTGCAAATCAGGAGGCCTGAGTTCTCATAACCCTGGTTCCAAATCTAGTCACAAGCTCTGAGATGATTATTTCTCTGGATAGTAAGAATCCAGGATTCTGGGAAGATGGTGGCTGTGGCAGCATAGTTTTTGAATCTCTCCAAATCCCAACATAAAAACATAGAGATCAACTAGATTTCAAAACCAAAAACCCACAGGCAGCATATACGACAAAAGTAAGGGACAAGATATCTACAAAAACCCCAAGATACAAGCAGGTGGGGACAAACCACCAACAGCACAAGACCTGCAAGACATCAGCATCTAGGCCAGAGAAGGAAAAGGGAAGCAACAGGGTGACTGGAAGTGTGAGAAGAGAGCCCCAAAAGAGCCAACAGTAAGTCAGGGGAAGGTGAGTTGGGCCAATCTGAGAACAGCAACTAAAATTGGGAGGGCTCTGCCCACTTCAGTAGTGGGTGGTCCAAGGGGTCCTCAGAAGGACTGAAGCTGCCTATGAACTCTGGAAACTGACCCTCCAGGCTTCCCCTCCAGGACAGCCACCCACAGTGGGGAGAAACTACTGAGAGAGGAATCAGAAACTGAGCAAGGTGGGGATAATCGAGAGAAAGGGAAAAAAGGTCCAGATAGAAGCAGAGGATGGGAACAGGGTCAGGGAAGCAGAGAAAACAAGCTGCCCCCTTTTGGAACACAGCATGAACACAGCAGAGAGTGAGCTCCCTGGAAGAAGAAAAGCTACCCTGAACTAGATCCTCCTCTAAAAGGTCAGGAAAACTAATCTCATATGAAAATTAGCAACAGCAAAGTAGCATGGTCAAATCCCACACAGAATTATTATAGGAAAAAAGAAAATAAGGAGCAGAATGGCAGTACAATGAAAGCATACCAGAAAGCTATGCTCACGGATCAGATCAAAATTTAACCTTCTATTTCATGATGAGCTGACAGATGTTAATAAAATGACACAAGCTGTGAAAGGGCAATATAAATCAGAAACGAGGTGACAAGATTCAGGAAAGAATTTTTTAAAAAATCATTTCCGAAATAAAGACTACACTAGAAAGAACACAAGACTGAATAAACACAACAGATAATATCTTAAGAAAAACAAGTGAAAAAGAGGAAAATTTTCTAAATAGAAAAGAAATGAAGAAAGAGACAAAAAGGGGTTGAAAGAAAGTCACAAACAGTGAAGACAGGCAACATACAGCTAATAGGAGTCTCAGGAGAAAACATCAGAGCAGCTATTGAAAATGATAATATAGAAAAACTTCCCTGAAATTAAAAGAAAAAATTTATGAAACTAAATGTTGAAGCACATTGTGTACCTGAGAATAACAACCCAGAATAACTAAAAAATAGACACATTCCTGTAAAATTACTGGGCTTTATAAGAAAAGAAAAACAACATTTGGGCATCTAGGAAAAATAGCAAGTGACTTTTAAGGGGAGAAAAATTAGATTATCATCACTCTTTGGCAGCAACACTTCATGCCAGACAAAAAATTGAAAGTAACATATTGAAGGCACTCGAGCAAAGAAAATATAAGCCAAGGATTTTAAATCCACCGAAACTGACCTTCATGTGTATGGAACACAAACAAGCCAGAACTCAGGGAACACTGTTCCCATGAGCACTTTCTGAAAAATCTACTAGAAGATGAGCTTCAGACGACCAAAAAGAATAGAGGAGGTCACCATACGGACTGGCGATTTCACACATGCAGTTACTTAGAAAGCTGAGACTGCTGAGCGCCAAAGGGCAAGTGTCTGTAGTGCTTGAATGCTCAGACGATATAGATACAACACACCTATTTTTAAAAGGTGGGAAGAATGGAGAGAATATACATAAAAAATTCTTTTTAAATGTTTTAGTAATTATTTGATAGCAAGTCCTAAATTTGAAAGGAAGTATCAGTATGACCTCGTGACCCACTTATATTTAAACAAACAAAGAAAAAATCCTGCTTCCACTGAAAAGGCCTAGAAATGAAGATCAACCCAATAGAGATGCATATGCCCGGCAGGCAGACTGTGGTTCTGAAATACTATTTCCTACTAAAAGAAACCACAGCTTCTCAGATTACAGATCTGGGGCAGGAAATGTACAAGACGGTCCTGGGACTTTTGTCACACCAGATATTGAGGAAGCTATCAAAGTCCACCAGGTCACATCGAAAGCACTCAGGAGCCAACTTGAAGAGGCTCCCACTGGCCAAAGATGGGACAATTTGTGCTTAAAAGAGGATAACTGCAATTGGTTGAAACCCATCAAATATGTTAAAATTTACAAATTCATAATAATATACGGAAAAAATCTAATTAGTCACCTTTGGAGGATGACAAAGAACAATTTATCATCCTGATGGTAAAGGAAAAAGCACTCATCCTGTCTTCCCCGCATGCACTGTATAACTGAGTAGCCAAATAGTGAAGGGAAGCATCTCTTTAAAAAGCATTCCAATAAATGAAAAATAAATCATAAAATATCACCATTTGCAACCACAAATGAACCAAGAGATCTATGCACTGAACATTAACAGCTGCCAACATCATAAACAAAGACATGATGTACCTCCTGAATCTGATCAAGCCTCTGGATCCAGCTGCCAATTTGCAGGAAATTCACAGGGCTAAGGAACACGTACAACTTTACCATAAATATGCGATCAGCAACCCTAGACCACGGGCACTTCAAATACCCTTTGTTCCTCAACAATAATCTGTATTTTCAATTAGTGGGCCCAGAATAGGTACTATGATGGTTCATTTTATGTGTCAACATGACTAGATCCTAGGGCACTCAGGTCTTAATCAAACATTATCCTGAGTGTGTCCGTGAGGGTGTTTCCACATGAGGTTAGCATTTGAATCAGCAGACTGAGTAAAGCAGATCGCCACCCTCTATGTTTGTTGGTCTCATCCAGTCTGCTGAGGGCCTGAAGGAATAAAAAGCTGGAGGAGGGGAGAACGCCTTCTTCCTCTGCCTGATGGCTTCGAGCTGAGACATCAGTCTTCTCCTGCCCTTGGACTGGGACTTAACGCCATCAGCGCTCCTCGTTCTCAGGCCTTCGGACTCAGATTAGAATTTACATCACTAGCTTTCCTGGGTCACCAGCTTGCAGATGGCAGATTGTGGGACTTCTCAGTCCCCACAATCACATGACCCAACTCCCTATAATAAATCTCATGTGTACATATAGAGAGAGATATAAATATAGAGATATAGCTGTATCTAGAGAGAGATCGATATCTCTATCTATCTCCTATTGGTTCTGTTTCTCCGGAGAAACTTGACTAATACAAGTTTTCAATAACTATTTGCAGTTTTGACTTTGATTGATTACATCTCTGAAATTCTATGAACAGCACTAATCAACTGAATTTTACTTAAAAACTATCATAAAAACTGAAGAATTACTTCATACTATAATTTTATAAAAACCTAAGACCACTGTTATATAAACACGGGAAAACAAATATGTTTAGATATATTAACTAACTGCGGAATCTAACGCATAACTGGTTTTCTCAACTAGAGTTCTTTCCCCTTCACTTGAATTTCCTCATATATGAGGAAGCTTCAGAAACACTGTATTGTCACATGCTCAGAGTCGTTCTCCTGTGGAAGTGATGGCCTGGTTTGAGCCATTCTTACTGTCTCTGCTTCTGGTCCCTGAGCGGTCATCAGCATAAAACAGTGTGGTGTCCAGCCAGGATCAAGGGCCACAGAACAGCAATTTCCCTCGACCAAGTTAACCAAACATCCAGAATAAATTTTAAAGAGGACCCTGAATTTATCAGGAGTATCTTCCAATACTCCATCTAGACTTTAAAATTTACAGACAGCAATCCACAATGTTTTCTAACATCACAGAAAACAAATTTGCATTTCTTTTTTAAAAGATTTTTGGAAAAGATTTTTAAAACACGTTTTGGCTAAATTACACCAACCTGAAATAGATCTGTTAAATGGAATAAGAGACTATGTGGCTTTAGGCAAACTAAATACATGCCAGTACACAGAATGGACTTAGTCAAAGCTGTATCCAAAAAGATAAATACAAATGGCTGAAAAAGACAGCTGACCAGAACTTGTGTAAGAGTTACCTCAGAAATGTTTTTGTCAGTTTCTTTTCTTTTTTCTTCCAGTTTCCTTTCAATACCTACAATTCCTACAGCTCTTATTCTTCCTGGCTGAAAAACAAAAGTAGAAAATAAAACATACAAAATAGGAAGGACACGATCTTTTATAACCCGCCACATTGTGTTTTCAATGGCGGGAAAGGACGCACAAAGAACCAAAGAAAAACAGCATACAAATACAGCTAGTTTCCTTTCAAAACATTTGTTGGTTTCTTGCCATAACATAATGCTCTTCAAATTATTATAAAGAAAAACTGAACATACAATAAATGGCATATTTTTACTGTGCATTTTAGATAGAAATTTAATTTCCTATTCATTTTTGTCCTTTGGCAAGCTATTATGTATATCATGTAATAATGTGCAAAAAATTGTAGTTAAAATTTTGGTGCTTGACAGTTAATTATACAAGCTACTTTTCCACACTTGAATGTCTGCCTACAGCTGGTGGTTAATTTAGACTGGCCTGGGAAACGACACCCAGTGGTACTGTTTCCTCAGATGCCACAACGAATACATAACAGAACGCAGTGAGTAGACTCTAACTTCCACCACCCCAAGAATCACTCCAGTAAGCAGTCATTTATTTTTACTAAGTATTTACTGTCTACAGAGCACTACTTAGGTTCTGAGAAAATACATTTTTAGTCAGTATCTCATTATTTTCTTTCTGGCAAGTTTTATAACCACAGAAATCTTTTCCCTTAATGATGCAAGTACAAGGCTGAAAATACTGAACTAAAAAACAGCTTTCCAAATACCTGGGGTCCTCTATTTGTTTGTAATGACTGGGAAACTGGCATATTCTCCCATCTTCTCTGGGTCATTTCTTCTGATAAACGCCTGTAAAACTGTTATGCACATACATACACTTGAAATGAGTCAGTCAGGCTGTGACATCCTCATACAAATCATTACTTAACATTTCTTTAGTTGAAAGGCCTGTTCAGTCACTTCCAACAAGCCTAGAATTCTCAGAGACATCAAAAGAAATCAAAGGAAGTTCTTTTCTTGGATCAACTTCAGAAAGTACAAAAGAAAAAAAAAAGGAACTGACCTTCTATAGAATGTGCGCTATTCTCAACAAAGAGATGAGTGACAATGAAATAAATAGCCTTACTTTAAACAATCCTGCATATGTGGATTGTTTTCAATCTATAGCAAAACAGGCACAGTGCCAAGAAAAATATACAACTATTATCCATCAAGGAAGCAGAAAATAATCTGTCTAGTTAAAATGTGAAGCCAGAAATTAGGGCCAAAAATGCCTATGCTCACAAAAAAATCAATGATATTTTTCTACTAGGGTGAGAATGACTTCAGTTAGTCACTTATATTTTCTTAGTGCCTAGTGTGAGAGGAGCCCTGGGTGAGGTGCTGTAAAAGAAAAAAAGAGCTTAAGTAATTGATGCTGACAAATTGAAATGGCAAGCAATAGGATATATTGGAGTATATGAGGAAGCCATTTGGTATAAACCTAATTCGGCCTGACTTTGTTTTTTTTTTTCCAAAAGGGCCTGACTGTGGCCATTGAGCACGCATTGTATATCTGCTTAGACATTTTGAGATAAAGGTGCAACTTCCCTCCCCCCCAACGTTGGCATCTCCTTAAAGATTAAGCATCTTTCTTTAGACTGGGAACTGATTGCAGCGCTCATCTGTGACTGCCCAGCTCCAGGCAACAGACCTGCCACCCTGCGGGGTTCACTGAGAGAGCAGACCTATCTGCTGTTTCCATCAATCGCTGTGCTGACAGAGCACCCTCGGGACTATTGTAAAAGGGACATTTCAATCATATGTGAAACATACTCTTTGAGGGTATATAACCACCGTGTATATCCCCACTTCTTTGGAGTGATCTGTTCCTTTGTGGAAAGACTCTCCCAGGTTACAATCCTCAGATTTCAGCTCAGAATAAACTCACCCAAATTTTCATTTATAGATTGGCTATGGATTATTTTTGTCGACAATGCTATCGATGCGGAGATAAACACACATTGGTAAAGAATACTTGCACAGCAACTTATTAATCAGGACATATAAACTATCATACTATGGAATAAGTACTTAGGTGATCAGATTTGTGTGGAGTTAATCAAGATTGACTGACTGAGTTAAGGCTGGTGAGCTTTCAGATACTGAGGTAGTTTAACATTTCACTGCATTATACTCTGTCCTTTAACCAAACTACACCTCAAAACTTTACTAGGGGCCCAATGGCATGACTCAGCACATTTCCAGCCTCGGCACCTTCCTTGTGACCACACCCTCCTGCTTCCTGTTCCCACTGAAACCTAAACTTCATATTCTCCACTGATAAGGCTTAAGATATCATAAAAATTTTATTGTAAAAGTCTGGTGAAATCTGGTGTGTTGTACAATATTGCCCTCCATCATATTAACAGACAATAACAAAAATACATACAAGAACACATTTCTGGTCAATTTTATCCCTTTAGAAACTTACCTCAATCTGGCCATGCTCTTTGAAGGAGAGTTTGATGTAGGAGTTCCTACTACTCTGGAACGGACCAGGTTCTTTGTTTGGAGGAGCTGGGTGAAGGTGAACCACTATTTTGGCACTAAAGAAAGGGTGAATGTAATGTATTTAATTGTCCTTTAAAAATCACTAACTCTATTTTTATAACTTTTAACATATTTCAGATCACTTTTAAAATTCAGGCAGAAACAAAGAACATCCTAAAAGGAATCCTTCTAAAGTTTGTATTCATTTATTATTAATGAACCTTTAAAAACTATCTCTACTTAGGGGCCGGCCCCGTGGCCAAGTGGTTAAGTTCGCGTGCTCCACTGCAGCGGCCCAGGGTTTACCTGGTTCAAATCCTGGGCACGGACATGACACCGCTCATCAGGCCATGATGAGGCAGTGTCCCACATGCCACAACTAGAAGGACCCACTGCTAAAAATACACAACTATGTACTAGGGGGCTTTGGGGAGAAAAAGGAAAAATAAAATTTAAAAAAACAAAACAAAACAAAACGATCTCTACTTAAAACTTACAAACTATGAACCAAAAAGTTCAGGTTACTAGCTCTACAGATTAATAAAAATGTGGTTTTAGGAAATAAGTTCAAAATAACTTCTCATAATTTGGGGTGGTTTACGATTTTGGTTTATGATTGGGGTTTCCCATCTACAGAGTCATCGCCCGAGGTTGCCAGGGGGCCTATCATCTCTGCAGAGCATATTTCTTTACTTGTTTGAAAACAAAATGTGAAAACTTATCTGGGTAAAACTGACCAGCTGACGTTTTATTAAAACTCCATCCAAAACTAACATTCTACAGTGTCATTTTTGGAAAATATCACTCAGTCAACAGCATGATCTAGAAAGATATCCAATAGCAAAAACAATTCTTGAAACACTCCTACTCTAGGAATACAAGCTACCACAATCTTTATGACTACCGTGATCTTCTATGCTAGTAAAAATACCACTGTATTTGTTCAGTTTTATAAGTCTTTTTTCCTCTTTTTTTCCCAGCCTGCTCAGTAAACAATCTTCTATAAAGATGAGCAAAACCAAAAACTCAAATATCTTGGATACCCAGCTTAGAGCTTCTCTTTCTGACCACATTACAGATTCACCTATTACTCAATTTAACTTTGCTTAGGCCCATAAGCTGCCTAAACATCACTGTAAAACTGACAGACCATGTGTGAGGCCTCCTCAACAGAACGGGTGCCTTGGTTAGTGACCTGGGGCCTATATCCTCCATCTGTTCCTTTGTGGTGAACATCTTTAAGTGGAGTGAGCACAGCAACTGTGCAACCAGAACCACAGGACTCTCTGAAATGCACTGTCAAGTACCGCAACAAAACCATGGCAATTAGGATAAAGTGACTGAGCAAAGGTATTACAGAATCTTTAAAACGAAAAAACCTGAGCTACTATCAGATTTTGTCAAAGGAAATCCAGTGAAAAGCTAAAAGAGTATGATACAAAATGAAGTTTAAAAATCCAAAAGTCAGCATAAAAGATCCAGGCCAATTTTTTCATATATTCATTTCTTAAGTTATTCAGTTACCATATTTCATCAATTTTAAATTCACCAAATCCAAGAAGCATCTTGGGTTCAGAGATGTTAAAAGGTTAAAATATGCATACACCTTTGAATCATGAGATACGGTAATTGTTTGGGGGGAGGAGCTGGGAACTGAAGAGAACACTGGAGAAAAGTTAACGTGGCCACATTACTGAATTCCTCCTCAGTGGAGATGTTTAAAAATAAGACACTAATGTGAAGGTAAATATTTTAAGTAATTTTGTTAGAGAGTTTAGATTTCCTTGGCAAAGCAGGGGAAAATGCAAATGATCTGGAACACTTTTAAAGTTTCACTTTGTAGAACTTAATCAGAAAAGCAACATATACAAATAATGAATTATGTCGTACACCTGAAACTAATATAATGCTGTATGCCAATTATACCTCAATTTAAAAAAAGAACTTAATAAGATGGAGAAAAGTTACAAGGGGGAAAATATAAATCAGAGAAATAGCCTACTCTAGAAATCTACGCCTTATTAATCTTTTCAAAATGTTGGTTAGTTTCTTTTATGCCAAGCAATCTCTTATGCTAGCTACATCATTATAATTAAGGCACGCGTTGCATTTTCAGTGAAGCTCAACATTTGTTTAACTTCTACTGAAGTACCTAACTCAGCTAAAGCTAAAGATCAGCCCACATGGAAAAAAAAAAATTCCTTATCAGCAGTATTTGTTCATAAGTTGCCCTCAATTATGCATACTTAAAATATAAAGCCAGAATTTTGATATACTTGAATAAACAGAAGGACTTTAACCTGTAGCTTTAAACCAGGGGGAGCACATCTCCTGATCTGCCTGGGACAGAACCAGTTTATGCTTGCCCTGGTCTAACTGTACACAGCACCCCCAGTACTCATAAATGGCCCAATTTGGACAATAACTATTATGATACTCTATTTAATACTAATACCTGAAAAAGTCAAAGTTGAGAAACTTAATGATCAACTAGAAATAGGAGCAAACTCAGTTATTTTTCTCAGACAGGTCAGTTCTGATTTTAAGTACTGAATGATACATACACAGACATGTAAAAGCAAATGTTTGTGGAAATACATACAGAGATAGCTGGCCCACATTTATTATCACCCAAGGATATTATAGCAAACCTTAGTATTTGATTCATGCTTTAAAGAATGACTTCCAGCAACCCAAAGGCCCATCAACTGATGAATGGATAAAGAAGATGTTATATATATATATATACAATGGAATACTACTTAGCAATTTAAAAAGACAAAATCATCCCATTTGCAATAACATGGATGGACCTCAAGGGTATGATATTAAGTGAACTAAGCCAGACAGAGAAAGACAAAAATCATGTGATTTCACTCATAGTTGGAAGACAGACAAACACATGGACAAAGAGAATAGATTAAGTGGTTAGCAGAGGGGAAGGGGGTGGGGAGGAGGGGGCAAAAAAGGTAAAGGGGTACATATGTATGGTCATGGATAAAAACTGGACTATTGATGGAGAGCACAATGCAGTCCATACAAAAACTGATAAATAATAATGTACACCTGAAATTTCAATGTTATAAACCATTATGACCTCAATAAAATAATTCAAAAAAAAAAATGACTTCCATTCATCAATGAGTTTAAGGTGGGAAAATACCATCTACGGGGAACTCCTTTTATTTATAAAGCCCCCAAACACAATCAACAGATTCATTCCCACATGTGCACTCACAGCACAGCAATTGAGCAACTAAGTTAGTGATAACAGCTTGACTGGAAACATTTTTGTGAATAAAGTCCGTAATATATAGACCTTACCTTTTCCCAATTCCAGCTGCCTGTTCTTCAATAAATACAATTTGGGAAAGAAGAATGGCCATGCAGCATTCCTAGGAGGAAATTGATGGAAAACACGATTCAGGAGACTCGTCAGAAATCGTTGTTTTATAGCATTAATAGAGTGCCATATACCTTTAAGATACTTAATAATAAAAATAAGAATGTGATTTTATTCCTTAAATAAACTTGAGGAAAAATTGAATGAAAACAATACTGTGGTGGCATTTTGCTACATGAAAGAAATAAGAGGTTTAAAAGCTGCTGTAACTTCCTTTGTTTTTACAGTAGGTACATCTTTTAAAAAGCAGTATTTATGTGAAAACTTTTTACATATAATATATTCTTATATGGAAAACAAAAAATAGAACAGGTAAATCAAAACAACTTTAAGAAATGTGTCATATGGGTGATTTTTCTTCTTTATAATTTTCTAGCCTTTACTCATCCACCCACAATTCATTTTTAACAGAAAACACTCATGTAGTTTCCCTTTATTAGTACATTGAATTTTGAAAATTATTATAAATGACTGGTTTTTAATTTAATAGGTCTAATGATTTCTAAATTAGCCTCTTTATATGCTCATCAAAGAATTACACAAAGATTATTTAATTTATAAACACATGGATTAAGGATGCCAATCCCTCCAAAAAAGATTTCTTTCCTGAATGCATATTTCTTTTAAAAGAATTAGACGACATTAACAGTTCCAAGGCATGCATTATCAACAAGGGTAATAGCACCACTAAGGGGGCAAAAATTGGTTTCTCAGGGGCAAAAAGAATCTCAGTTTTTGCAATGGTTAGTGGCCTTTCACAGAGCCTCAGTACAGTATATAGTTTATTTGTGGAATTGACATTTCAAGGGGAGGGAATTATGAAATTAATGTAGAAAAGACTGCTTATTTTACCGGCAACGCTTAAATTTACACACACACACACACACACTTTCAAGTTAAAGCTCTGTGGAATAAAGATATCAGCTCTATACACATAACCTGTTCTCTCTTCCTGGAAATGAAAAAACAAGGGGGTTTCTCCTCTTGCTGAGTGACTTAGAGGCAGTTCTTCTTGGTATCTAGGTAAAAGCACACACTTCCCAGCATCCTCCTCATTCTCAACAACAGTCAGGGAGAACAGACTGTTTTGAGAGCGCATGAATTTTTTGAAGGACCCCTGACAACCAATAGGAGAACTGTTCCCATTACACACTGAACATTCACGTATGGGGTAGGATCTGACTGGTGTTTAAAAGACAAGAGTCAGCGTGACTCCCTCTTCAGTAACTACAGACTTTTCTGGAGCTGAATGAGGGACAACACCCTAACTCCTCTATCTGCTCTCCATTAAGAGAGCACATGGGTCACACTCTTTTGACATTCTGAAAATGAAAATTTATTACATCCACATATAGATTTGCCAGAAAGGGAATAAAAAATTCAGCGATTTAAAACCTAGAACAGATGCAAAAACTCTGTCTTACATGATTTTTCTGATCTCTCCAAATTAGTCGGTGTGTACTAAGAAGGAGGGTCCCAGCATCAAATTTTATCTAGAAAGACAAGATTATCACAAAATATTAATAACATATCACTCAGTGTGGTCCAGATTTTCTTTCTCACGACTTACACAAGAGTAACTTAATCATATAAATACACATTTTAGAATTAGGCTTACCACCAATTAAAGAGAAGCAGTGCCACACATTTCATAAGCTATATATACAGCCTTGCTAAAATTAGGAAAAAATTCCAAACCACCTAGAAGTGTAACAATAGGGAAGTAGCTAAATCAACTATTTGCATTCATACTATGGAATCCATGCATGTTAAAAAGAATAATGAGGTAGAGCTAGACGGACTATCATAGAACTCTAAGACATAGACATAGTGGAGGAAAAGGCAGTTTACAGCCTATTACATATAATGTAATCACACAGATAGATAGGTAGGTATAGATAATCTCCATATTCCCCCAAACTACATGTGAGATATATATATACACATATATATACATATACATACACGTGTGATATATATACATACATACACACAGAAGCAGTAGAAAAAGGTCTAAATGGAATACTCAGTGATTTGTTAACAATGATTATCTCAGAAAAAGTGTGAGGAAATGGAAGGAAGAGAAGCAAAGGGCCCTCTTTAAAAACTACCTACTTCAACATTGATTGAATTTTTTTTACCATGAGATTGAATTCATGTATAACACTCACATAATTTTTTTAAATAATTTTTAAGTAATAAGAAAATCCAGAAATAGATACAAGCACATACAAAAATAAGTATGGATGGAGAATCAATCAATGGCACTGGGACAACTGAGGTGCCCAGCAGAAAAAAAATATAAAGTTGAAATTATACCTAACATACTACAGCAAAATAAGTTCTAGATGGACCAAATATATGAGTTAAAAAGAAAAAACATTATAAAAGCACTAGAAAAAAATCTTGAGAGGATTTTTTAAATAATGTCAGAGTGAAGAAGGTCTTTCTAAGAAAAACATTAAACCCATTAGCATTAGAGGAAAAGACTGATAAATTCAATTCCACATACACATATGCACATAAATTCTTCATGGCAAAAACCACCAAGAGCAAAGATGGAAAACTGGGGAAAATAACTGTAACCCAAAACAGAGACAAAGCACTGATTTCCTCAATATATAAAATACTCTTACAAATCAATAAGAAAAAAGCCTATAATCCATTAGAGAAATGGGCAAAGACTATTAACAGAAAGTTCAGAGAAGAGGAACTACTAGTGACTCAAACACATTAACAGATGCCCAATCTCACTGATAATAAGAAAAAGGCAAATTCAGAAAACATCAAGAAATCTCTTTAATCCATAAGAGTGGCAGATGTCAAAAAGTTTGATAATATTGTGCTTGTGATGCATAGGGGAAATAAGCATTTGCACACATTGCTGAAGGGACAACCTCTATGGAGGGCAATGTATTAATATCTATCAAAAATACAAATACCACATATTCTTTGACCCAATAATTGCACTTCTAGGAATTTATACCACAGAGGAATTCACACGTGTGTACAATGATATGCTTCTAGGCTCTTCACTGCTGTTTGTCAAAAGCAAAAGGTAGAAAACAATTTAATGTCCATCAATGGGGAAATGTACTCTATACAACGAATGACTACTCAGTCATTAAAAAGAACAAGGAGACTCGTTATGGACTTACTGTATTTGATAAAATCTAAGATGCTATTGATTGTAAGATGCATCCTAATTCCAGAGCTGTTAAAATGTGGGGGGGAAATGTGCATTTAGAATTGATGAAATATGGTAAATTCTCCACCCAGATAAAGTGCAAAAAGCAAGATTTAGAACTTTGTATGCATAGTATACTACAAATTTATACCTTAAAATGGAAAAAACAGTATATTTTATACAAATACTTATGTATGACATATATACACAGCTCTCCAGAATGATGTGCTGGTGGCCTCTGAGGGGAAACTGGGTGACAAAGAGACAAGGGTGGGAGGGAGCCTTTTAACTTTATACTTTTTGTGGTTTTTGAATTTTTATCATGGGATTGTATCACCTACTCAAAATATAAATGTAACAATGTTTTTTCAACTATAATACAATCACAAAAAATGCCAGCTAGGTCCTTAGGACCAAATCTTTAATCTTCATAATTTGCTATCATGCATTGAAAAATAAGCAAATTTTAGAGTTGGAACCCAAGAGATTAATAAATCAAACCACTTCATTTCCGTTAAAAGCAAAAAATATACTGAAAGCATTTTTATTAACTCTAATTACTAGAAAGCAGAATTTGTCAAGGTAGGACTTGCTTGTACACTGTTGAGGGGTAATTAATTATTTCAAAAGTTCCAAAGTTGGTCCCATTTATAAGGTTGCCTTACAACACAAACTAAAAGGAAAGCATTTTAGAGAGGGTCTAGTTTATTACAAATAATAATCCTTCTGAGTTTAAAATATGTGATTAAAAATATTGGTCAAGTAGATAATCAATTAGAACATTATATATCATTCTTAAGTAAAAATAATCATAAATTTAATTATGTATGCAATTGACAATGTATTACAATCTACTCATGATATTAATATAGAAAAAAGTAGGTTTCAAACTGGTACAGATAGGGGCCAGGCTGGTGGTGTAGTGGTTAAGTTCAGCATGCTCCACTTTAGTGGCCCAGATTCATGGGTTTGGATCCCAGAAGCTGACCTATACCACTCATCAGCCATGCTGTGGCAGCGACCCACATACAAGACAGAGGAAGACTGGCACAGATGTTGGCTGAGGGCTAGTTTCCTCAAGCAAAAAAAAAAAGCAGAAGATTGGCAACAGATGTTAGCTCAGGGTGAATCTTCCTCATTAAAAAATAAAAAATAAATAAAAACATTTTTAAAAAATTGTATAGATAGCATGATTACACACACACACTCACAAACACATACACACACTCACAAACACACACACACAGAATATGCCTAAAGTAACTGTTTGTGGGTACTAGGATTACTGATTATTTCAAGTTTCTTCTATTGGCTTACCCATATTTAACAACTTCATTATTTGTCTAATTAAAAAAATGATGAAGAAATTTGTTACAGGCATATATAACTTCATGTAACTCTCAAATGTATATAAATTATTTCTTGTTAAATCAAACATATGCAGAAAACCTTTGTTTTTAAACATCTACTTTTTAAAAAATTTTTTATTTTATTTTATTTTTTTCAAGGAAGATTAGCCCTGAGCTAACATCTGCCAATCCTCCTCTTTTTCCTGAGGAGGACTGGTCCTGAGCTAACATCTTCCTCTACTTGATATGTGTGACACCTACCACAGCATGGCTTGCCACACCGTGCCATGTCCACATCCAGGATCCAAACCAGTGAACCCTGGTTGCCAAAGCACAACCTGCATACTTAACTGCTGCGCAACGGGGCTGGCCCACTTTTTTTTTTTAAGGCATGCTTTTTGGTGAGGAAGATTGGCCTTGAACTAACAACACCTGTTGCCAATCTACCTCTTTTTTTTCCCCCCTTCTGTCTCCCCAAAGCCCCAGTACATAGTGGTATATCCTAGTTGTAGGTCATTCTAGTTCTGCTATGTGGGATGCTGCCACAGCATGGCTCAATGAGCAGTGTATACATCTGTGCCCAGGATCTGAACCAACGGACCCTGGGCCACTGAAGCAGAGCGCACAAACTTAACCACTTGGCCACGAGGCTGGCCCCAAAACACTTTGTTTTTTGCCAAAAAAAGTCCTTGTATAATAAATAATCAACACATTTTTGATGTGAATTTTAAAAAATTATTTTCTAAGAGTAAGGTATGACTGTATTACTAATATATTAATATTAGAAAGTATTAAATAATATGATTAATAAGCTTTAACGGTAAGAGACCTCTTGAACCATCTAGGTGAAATACACTCTGTGAGAGATTCTCCCACCAAAGCATTTCAACACTTTTGAGAAAAAACTTCATGAGTTCCATGTTTCCCTCTGAATCAGAAATAGAATATACATATTCCTGGAATTTAAGTCAGTCTGGCTTCAAATGTTTTGGTTAATCTGTATGCGAAACCAAAGAAGTGAGATTAAGATATTTTAAAAATCTCTTTTTTGCCAATGATTAAGATTTCTCCTTTCCAAAAGAAAATATTTAGTCAACTTGAGAGTACATGATGCTACATCAGAGCATAACAACTCTGATTAAGAAACTGCATGTTATCTTACTGAAATCCAAGTATAAGGATGTGAATGTAAAGCTGAAGCCAGAGTATGTTCCCTTGCTATGTCAATTAAGAATGTGCAAATGAAAAACGCTGCTGCTCCAAGGAAGAAATTGTGTAATAGTTCCCTTCAGGCATTCCAGGGATTATGAGCTAAATCTGACAGACAAGTTTCAGCTGGTTTGCTTCTACCATTCAGAGGTAGAATAATGTTAACTACTTAAAAACTTGATCTAATTTAGGCATTTGCTGAATAAGCTCTGATTGCGCTTCTTTTGTTTTTAATTTAACATTTTTCTGTTATAAAAGTAATACACTATTGAAAATCTGCAAAACATTTTTTTAAAGTCTAAAAAAGAAAATGAAAATCACTCATAATCATATTAGGCAGTGTGTCTGTGTACACACACAGGTATACACGCAGACATGCACGTATATGTGTACGTGTATACATATGTGTGTGTGTACAATCTTTAGATAAAACGAGGCCATGATACTTACAGTTCTGTAACTTGCTTTTTTCACTTAGCAGCCTGTCATTAGCAATTCCTCATACTGATTAGGGCATGTCAGATTTAATTAACCAACCCCTTTGGTGGACATTCAGATTGCTTCCAATTTTTCCCTAATAATATATAATATATAATAAAGCTGAGACGAGCATCCTCATTCATTATATTTTTCTGCCTCTCTGATAATTTCCCAAGGGTAAATTCCTAGAAGTAAAATAGCTAGCTGTAAGAAAATAAACATTTTCTAAACCTTCTAGTATATGCTGCCAACTTGTCACTTTACACACTACTAACATTATTTTAACACACTTCTTACATTATTTTGTAACTTGGCTGAGGCTAGAGAAGCTTCTGTGAATTGAAACAAATGACCTGTCCACACTGCTTATGAAAACACACTATGTGGTCATACTGGGCCCATGAAATCCATGCCTGTATAAACAAGCAAGCACGAATTTATTCACAGGAGGCACCTGGGCGGTGGGAAGAACAGCCTATTCTCGCTCCACTAATTACTAATTGTGGACCTTGGAGAGGTCACAGTTTTTCTCTACTGTCAACTGAGGGTCTCTGTCCTCATCTGTGGGAGGATTAGCTATATCAAACATTACACAAAGAGGCTGCCACGGGTGACTGCTGTATTTTTGAAGTGCCGCAGCGCAGTGAACAAAGCTGTGGGAGTCTGATCAACAGATATTTAACTCCTGTCTCTCCTGATAACTAATTCTATGGATCTTGGGCAAGTCACTTTCTCTCTGCGAGTTATTTTCTCATTCAGTAAAATGTTCACCTCACATGTCCAGTGAGAGGATTGAACGAGATCATGTACAAAATTATTGGGACAGAGTAGATGCTCCACTTATTCAGGGTTTTTAAAAAAACATATTTCATACCCACAATGAGCCAGAAAATAACAAGGCTGAGTAAGGCACCCTTCCTGCCCTCCAGGAGCGCCCAGCCGGTCTCTGAGACAGCCACTGCACACTCGCCTGGGGAACGTGTTGGGCTCCAAAGCCATGAAGGCTAAGAAGCCTGGACGGCAGTACCTAGATCAATGGAGCCAGTGAAAGATTTTGAAAGGAAACTTGATCAGACCTGGAGGCCTATGTGCAGATTCCTAGAGTCTTTAGACCACGTGAGGTCTGGAAGCCTTCCAGTAGAGGAGGAAGCCAGGACACAGGACGTTCCCCCAGGAATCAGCCTGGCCCGCAGCCATACTAGGCACAGCTCAGCAAGTGACCGAGTAGACCCAGCCCAGGGGCCACAGCGTGGAGCAGGCTCCTCTTAGAGCTCTGCTTCAACTCAAGACAGCCATACCCCTCTCTCACCACGCCCAGCTTTTAGAACAGTTGAGAATTCTTGGCTAGATCAAAGGCTCTCAACTAGTTTTCCCACAGCTTTCTTCTTAATCCTCTGATACCTATATCTACTTGTCTGCTAAAACAGAAAGCAAGACATTTAAAAGCAAAAACTAGAATTTGCTGGTTTAGTAATGGTTTTTTATATACAGGTACCAATGGTTTTGATTTTTTTATTGTTTTAAATATATCACGGTTATATTATGTGCCAGGCAGAGTGTTCCTAATTTGCATACTGGAATCACAAAGAACGACAGAGTGTGGTGCTCAGAGAAAGCGTGACTTTCTGTAGGGAGTGGCTTTGGAAAAGTCTTTGAAGATCACCGCATCACTGTCAGCACCGGTTCTGAGAGTAGGGGCGTAGCCAAACCCGCTAACGCAGGTTGATTACGCTTCCCACTGAAAACAGTTCCAAAGGTGGGACCTTGGTGTAAAAAACAAAAACACTGAGCTGTCACTCCAACCAAAAGATGCAAACCCAAGTGAGATCAAGTGAAAAAAAGAATGAGGCAGTAAATGGAGTAAGTCCAAGCAAATATTTAAGAGAAAGACCTTGACTCAACAATGCAGGCCAAACAGTACATGGGAAACGCCCTACGGGAGGCAGAACACCTGGGTCTCCTGTCGCAGCGGGGTAACCCCTGCCCTCCAGCATCCAGGAGGAAGGAAGCCCAGGCTTCTGCAAGCACCGAGCAGCTCCACGAACGAGTGCAGAAGCACAGAAGGAAGTTTCATGAACCAAACTGCAGGGAAGGGGAGGGGGGGCAAGTGAAAACTTCTGGGAACTAAAAGTGCTAGTGAGTAAACGGGTTTTTAAAATTTTCCTAATTCCAGCCTATCCATTTCAGCTAGAATAGGATGAAATGCCCGTAGTTTGACGTCTCCACACAATGTTTACACACAGTTCCTATTTCTCCTCCTAATGTGCAAACGCATCTGGGAAGGGTGCCGCCTGGACCACCCGGCAGGGCCCGCGACATCACGGGACAGGCTGCTCTCTAAAGTAACTCCCAATAAAGAATCCTTATCGAGGGCGTCCCAGCCACCCACCGACACCTCCTTTCAGAAATCCCTTCAAAGCCGCCCGGCCCCGCCCCGGCCCGCGCAGACTGGAACCGCGCGGCTGCCACGAGGTCCCCCACCAGGGCCCCCGGGTGAGGAGACGGAGAGGCTCGGCCGCAGCTCGCAAAGGCGGGGCCGGCCTGCCGGGTCGTGACGCCGAGATCGGTGCACCGAGGAGCCTGGGGCCGCCGCCCCGAGCGCGCAGGCCCGGCCGCGCCAAGCAGGAAGGCGGCGGGCGGAGGGGAGCTGCCGTCGGCCGCGCGCGCCGCCACGTTCCCTACCCGGAGCCGGGGCCGGGAGACGCCAGTGGGGAGGCGCCGCCGCCCGAGGCCGCGGCCCGAGCCGGGCCCACAGGAGGAGGCCGGGCGGGCCGGCCTGGGTGCGCGCCGAGGGCTGGGAGCGGGGCCGGGCCGGGCCGCGCGCCGCCCTACCTTCTCCTCGCCGTCGTAGATGCGCACCCCGCGCTGCTGGATCACCAGGGTCTCGTTGATCTCCAGGAGGCCACTGGTCCACACGAAGCGGTCCATGGCCGCCGCCAGGCCGGCCCCCGCCGCTCGCCCGTGCTGGCGCTCCGGGGCGGCGAGCCAAGCGCCGGGCAGCCTGCGGCGCCCCCTGGCGGCGGGCGGCAGGCGGCAGGGACGGAGCCGGGAGCGGATGCGGCGCGCCCGGAGCGCCCTGGGGAGCGCGCGCGGCCCCGAGGGCGCCAGGGACGTGGAGACGTGCTTGGAGCGCCCCCTGGCGTCCACCACGCCCTATGTCCAGTTGAGAGCTTAACAGGGCCTTTGAGGGAGCCCAGACCGCAGCTTGAACTTCCTTGTTGCGCGTTATTCCTGCATGTCTGTGCCTTTCTCTTGTCAGTGCCCAGCATGTTGCCATCTTCATTGAAGGCTGTAAATAATTTTTTTCCAAGTGAACATTTATAGCCTGAATTGTTTTTACACACCTGCAATCAGTAGGTAAGTACTATTTTGTGCCCCCCCTTTTTTTCCATTCAGATCACTGTCGTTTAAAACATTTCCAATGTTAACACAGACCTCATGAATTTACTCTAGACAGTATTTCAATGTATAAAGCTCCCATAATTTACCTGTAGGTTGGTCCCCACACACCCATCCATGGTGGCCTCTCCCACCTGCCAGGCGTCTGCCACTGCCTCTGTCATTTTATTCATAAATTTTGCGTTATAAATGGAGCACCTATATTGGTACTTCTGTAACTGATATATTTTTTTCCCTTTAGGATTATTTTCTTAGAGTGTCTTTTCAAAATAGAATTACCGCTTTAAAGAGTTTGTACACACTTTAGAGAGCCTGCTACACATTGGGGACTTATTTAACCAGGAGGCAGTGCCACCAGCAAATTGGTCTTTTCCAAAGTGATATAAAAAAATTTGTTATATACTGAGGTGTATGGGGAAGCCATTCTGGTGTAAACTTGAAATTTTATTTGAACCAAAAGGCCTGACTTGTGGCTTGTCAAATATTCATTGTACATCTGCTTTAATCCTTATCCTAAGTGAAGAATATACTCTAAAGACAAGAATTGATGCCTCCTTTCCTGTGTTGCCAACATTCTCTCAAGATAAGTCTCCCAACATGATTCCAGGTACATGATTAGCATGTGTACATGCTAATTTGTAACAAAATATCTACTTGAACTCTTGAAAGAATGTACTCCTGTCATGCTTGGTGTATGTCTCTTTGTTTGGAAATGGTATAGAACTATGCTGAAAATCATTCTTTTCCGGAGCACCTTCTTCCTTGCAAGGGCTGCGGCTCCCAGGCTATAGTCCTCAGTTTGGCTTGAATAAAACTCTCTTTCCCCTTTCCTTTTACAATAGAATGATTATTGATTATTTGCAATGACACAAACCAAGTAACCCTGGCTACATTAGACGTTATCATTTTTGTTATTTTTTGCTACTTGACAATTATTTGATTCTTGTTTCTTTTTTCATTTGCTGATGTGGCGATTTCTCCATACCTTTTAATCAAAAGAAAATCATTGTCCTGAAGAATGGCTAACACTATATAAACTTGGACAGCCTTCACTTAGGAGAATAGGAATATTAATTTAGACCAAATTAACACTGGTCAGGAAAAGAGGCGCAGAAATGGAGATGGGGAAGGAGCCACTAGTGAGGCAGGAAGACAACCAGGAGAGCATGGCATCCTGGAAGCCAAGTAAAGAGAGGAAACAGGGAAAAGGAAAGGTGGACTGTGGGGTCAAGTGCTGTGGGGACTGAGGACTGATCACTGCGTTGACTACATGAAGTTGCTGGTGGTCTTCACAACAGTGGGTCGATGGAGCGGTGGAAGACAAAGTCTTAATGGAGTTGTTTTAGAAGAGAAAAACAGGAGAGGAATTGTAGACAGGGAATACAGACAACTGCTTTGAGGAGTGTTGCTGCAAAGGAGAGCAAAGAAATGGATTGGTAACAAGAAGGGGAAATGAGGTTGAGAGGGAGGTTGGTTGGTTGGTTGGTTGGTTGGTTGGTTTTCAAGGTGGAAGAAATAATAATATATTTGAATGCTGATAGCCATTATCGAAGGCAAAAAAATGATCAGATATGAGAGAGGGGGGAGGCTTGCTTGAGTGATGTCTTTCCGTAAGTGAGAGAGAGTGCACGAGAAAGGATCAGAAGTATTGCTAAAATCAGAGGAGAGCAGAATATGTGGTGCAGATGCTGAGAGGTGGGTAGATTGTGTGGTGGGAATCTGGACAAATTCTCTGGATTGTTTTAGTTTTCTTAGAGGAGGAAGCAAAGTTCCGAAAGAGAAGAGGGAAGAGAGGAGGTGTGAATGCACTAGGCAAGGACAGTCTGAGTGCCTGACTCACCGGAAGTTTCCTAACATGCAATTAAAGTGAAACCAGAGTGCGGATACTGCAGCGGCAACACTGAATGGGGGAGTAGGAGAGATGTGGATTTCCTTAGGAACGTGGTCTTTCCAAACCATGGATTGAGAGAGGCAGAGAAGGCTGTGAGCAAGCCCAGCGCTGGACGACTACTTCCTCTGGAGGTGACCTGTTCTTTCTGCCTGGAACCTGTGAGATTTTCTCATCATCCTTGAGGTTCAGGAATTTCACCAGGTGAAAGATTCTAGGTGTGTATCCTTTCTCATTGTGCTGCTTGTGAGTTCAGGATGCTTTTCAATGTGAAGACTCAATTTTTTGTCCTCTTCAGAAAAGTATTCCTCTATTATTTATTTGATTATTACTTCTGGTCTATGTGTTCTTTTTTGCCCCTTTGGGACCTTTGATTACTTGCGTATTATAAGCCTTTCAGAAGTATCTGTCTCCCATGACCCCTATTTTTTCCCTCATCAGAGAGATTTCTGTATATTTTTGGGCTGAATTTGTGTTGTTTTTGTAAATTTTTAGGTTACTAAATATTCATCTAGAACATGATTTTTTAAATTGAAGTCATAATAGTTTACATTATGAAATTTCAGTTGTTCATTATTATTTTTCAGTCACCATGTAAGTGTGTTCCTTCACCTTTTTTTCCCACCTCCCAACCCACTTCCCCCTGGTAACCACTGCACTGTTCTCTTTGTCTGTGTGTTTATCTTCCACGTATAAGTGAAATCATATGATGTTTGTCTTTCTCTGTCTGGCTTATTTTGCTTAACATAATACCCTCAAGGTCCATCCATGTTGTGGTGAATGGGACAATTTTGTCTTTTTTATGGCTGAGTAGTATTCCATTGTGCATATATACCACATCTTCTTTATCCATTCATCAGTCAATGGGCACTTGGGTTGCCACCATGTCTTGGCTATTGTGAATAATGCTGCAACAAACATAGGGGTGCATAAGTCTCTTTGAATTGTTGGTTTCAAGTTCTTTGGATAAATACCCAATAGTGGGATGGCTGGGTCATATGGTATTTCTGTTTTTAATTTTTTGAGAAATCCCCATACTGTTTTCCATAGTGGCTACACCAGTTTGCATTCCCACCAGCAGCATATGAGGGTTCCCTTTTCTCCACAACCTCTCCAACATTTGTTAGTTTTTGTCTTAGTGATTATGACCATTTTAACAGGTGTAAGGTGATATCTTAGTATAGTTTTGATTTGCATTTCCCTGATGATTAGTGATGTTGAACATCTTTTCATGTGCCTATTGGCCATCTGTATGTCCTCTTCAGAGAAATGTCTGTTGATATCCTCTGCCCATTTTTTGATCAGCGTGTTTGTTTTTTTGTTGTTCAATTGTGTGAGTTTTTTATATATTATGGAGATTCACCACTTGTTAGATATATGATTTGCAAAGATTTTCTCCCAATTGTTAGGTTGTCTTTTTGTTTTGATCCTGGTTTCCTTTGCCTTGCAGAAGTTCTTTAGTCTGATGAAGTCCCACTTGTTTATTTTTTCTTTTGTTTCCCTTGTCCAAGTAGACATGGTATTCAAAAAGATCCTCTTAAGACCAGTGTCAAAGAGTGTACTATCTATATTTTCTTCCAAAAGTTTTATGGTTTCAGGTCTTACCTTCAAGTCTTTGATCTATTTTTAGTTTATTTTTATGTATGGCGAAAGATCATGCTCTACTTTCATCCTTTTGTAGGTGGCTGTGCAGTTTTCCCAACACCATTTATCGAAGAGACTTTCCTTTCGCCATCAGATATTCTTGGCTCCTTTGTCAAAGACTAGCTGTCCGTAGAGGTGTCATTTTATTTCTGGGCTTTCAATTCTGTTCTCTTGATCTGTGTGCCTGTTTTTGAACCAGTACCATGCTGTTTTGGTTACTATAGGTTTGTAGTATATTTTGACATCAGGGATTGTGATGCCTCCAGCTTTGTTCTTTTTTCTCAGGATTGCTTTAGCTATTCAGGGTCTTTTGTTGCTCATTATGAATTTTAGGATTCTTTGTTCTATTTCTGTGAAGAACATCATTGGGATTCTGATTGGGATTGCATTGAATCTGTAGATTGCTTTAGGTAGTGTGGACATTTTGACTATGTTTATTCTTCCAATCCATGTGCATGGAATATCTTTCTATTTCTTTATGTCATCATCGATTTCTTTCAGTAATGTCTTATAGTTTTCCCTTGTATAGGTCTTTCGCCTCTTCGGTTGTATTTATTCCTAGATATTTTATTCTCTTGTTGTGATCATAAATGGGATTGTATTCTTGAGTTCTCTTTCTGTTAGTTTGTTATTAGAGTGTAGAAATGCAACTGATTTTTGTAAGTTGATTTTGTACCCTGCAACTTTGCTGTAGTTGTTGATTATTTATAATAGTTTTCTCATGGGTTCTTTAGGATTTTCTACATATAAAATCATGTCATCTGCAAACAGCAAGAGTTTCACTTCTTCATTTCCTATTTGGATTCCTTTTATTTCTTTTTCTTGCTTACTTCCTCTGGCCAAATCCTCCAGTACTATGTTGAATAAGAGTGGTGAGAGTGGGCACCCTTGTCTTGTTCCTGGTCTCAGAGGAATGGGTTTCAGTTTTTCCCCATTAAGTATGATGTTGGCTGTGGGTTTGTCATATGTGGCCTTTATTATGTTGAGGTACTTTCCTTCTATCCCCACTTTGTTAAGAGTTTTTGTCATAAATGGATGATGAATCTTGTCAAATGCTTTCTCTGCACCTATTGAGATGATCATGTGGTTTTTATTCCTCATTTTGTTGATGTGGTGTATCACATTGATTGATTTGTGAATGTTGAACCATCCCTGCATCCCTGGTATAAATCTCACTTGATTATGGTGTATGATCTTTTTGATGTATTGCTGTATTCGGCTTGCCAATATTTTGTTGAGGATTTTTGCGTCTATGTTCATCAGTGATATTGGCCTGTAATTTTCCTTCTTTGTGTTGTCCTTGTCTGACCTTGGTGTCAGGGCGATGTTGGCCTCATAGAATGTGTTAGGAAGTGTTCCATCTTCCCCAATTTTTTTGAATAGTTTGAGAAAGATAGGTAATAAATCTACTTTGAATATTTGATAGAATTCTCCAAAGAAGCCATCTGATCCTGGGCTTTTATGTTTTAAGAGGTTTTCGATTACTATTTCAATCTCATGACTTGTGATTGGTCTATTTGGATTATCTATTTTCTCTTGATTTAGCTTTGTGAGGTTGTAATAGTCTAAGAATTTAACCATTTCTTCTAGATTGTCCAATTTGTTGACATATTGTTTTTCATAGTATTCTCTTATAATCCGTTGTATTTCTGTGGTATGCAATGTAATTTCTCCTCTTTCATTTATAATTTTATTTATTGGAGGTTTCTCACTTTTTCTTAGTGAGTCTAGCTAAGGGTTTGTCAATTTTGTTTATCTTCTCAAAGAACCAGCTCTTGGTTTCATTGAACCTTTCTACTGTCTTTTTTGTTTCAATTTCATTTATTTCTGCTCTGATTTTTATTATTTCCCTCCTTCTGCTGACTTTGGGCTTTGTTCTTCTTTTTCTAATTCTGTTAGGTGTAGTTTGAGATTGCTTATTTTAGATTTTTCTTGTTTATTAAGATGTGCCTGTATTGTGGTGAATTTCCCTCTTAGGACCACTTTTGCTGCATCCCACATGAGTTGGTATGATGTATTTTCATTTTCGCTTGTCTCCAGATATTTTTTGATTTCTCCTTTAATTTCTTCAGTGATCCACTGGTTTTTCAGTAACATGTTGTTTAGTCTCCACATCTTTGTCCCTTTCTCAGCTTTTTTCTTATAGATAATTTCTAGTTTCATAGTATTATGGTCAGAAAAGATGCTTGATATTATTTCAGTCTTCTTAAGTTTATTGAGGCTTGCCTTGTTTCCCAACATATGGTCTAACCTTGGGAATGTTCCGTGTGCACTTGAGAAGAATGTATATTCTGCTGGGTTTTGGATGGAGTGTTCTATATATATATCTATTTAAGTCCATCTGCTCTAGTTTTTCATTTAATTCCACTGTTTCCTGTTGACTTTCTGTCTGGATGATCTATCCATTGATATGAGTGGAGTGTTGAGGTCCCCTACTATTATTGCGTTATTGTTAATATCTCCTCTTGTTAATAGTTGCTGATTGTACTTTGGTGCCCCTGTGTTGGGTGCACAGATATTTATAAGTGTTATGTCTTCTTGGTGGAGTGACCCTTTTATCATCATATACTGCCCCTCTTTGTCTCTATTTACCTGTTTTATCAGTTTTTTTTTTCCTTTTTCTCCCCAAAGCCCCTGGGTACATAGTTGTATACCCTTCGCTGTGGGTCCTTCTAGTTGTGGCATGTGGGACGCCGCCTCAGCGTGGCTCAATGAGCAGTGCCATGTCCACGCCCAGGATTCGAACTGATGAAACACTGAGCCGCCTGCAGCAGAGTGCACGAACTTAACCACTCGGCTACGGGGCCGGCCCCTTTACCTGTTTTATCTTGAAGTCTTCTTTGTCTGATACAAGTATGGCAACACCTGCTTTCTTTTGTTTGCCATTAGCTTGGAGTATCTCTTCCATCCCTTCACTCTGAGCCTGTGTTTGTCTTTAGAGCTGAGATGTGTTTCCTGGAGGCAGCATATTGTTGTATCTTGTTTTTTAACCCATCTCACCACTCTGTGTCTTTTGATTGGAGAATTCAGTCCATTTATACTTAGAGTGAGTATTGCTATATGAGGGCTTAATGCTACTAATTTATTGCCCTTTTTTTTTTTTTTGAGGAAGATTAGCCCTGAGCTAACTACTGCCAGTCCTCCTCTTTTTGTTGAGGAAGCCTGGCCCTGAGCTAACATCATGCCCATCTCCCTCTACTTTATCTGTGGGATGCCTACCACAGCATGGCATGCCAAGCGGTGCCTTGTCCGCACCCGGGATCCGAACCAGCAAACCCCGGGCCACTGAGAAGCGGAACGTGCACACTTAACCGCTGCGCCACCGGGCCAGCCTCTATTGCTCATTTTTTGGTTCTTCTGCTTTTCCTTTGTTTCTCATCCCATGTGTTTCAGACTACCAATTTGGTTAGGTAGTTTTCTATGCTGGTTTTCTTCATTTTCTCCTTATTTATTATTTGTATCTCTGTCTAATTATTTGTTTAGTGGTTACCATGAGGTTTTTATGAAAAATCTCATAGATGAGATAGTCCATTTTCTGATAACCTCTTACTTCCTTAGATTAAGCCGATTCCCTCTCTTTCCTCATCTCCTTCTCAGTTGTTTTTGTCACATCTTATGTTGTGAATTTGTGGTTAAAAATGACAAGATTATATTTATTTTTGGTGTTTTCTTTCCCTTTATCTTTATCGTTATACTTGAGTGTTTGCTAACCTGTTCTTATGGATAGCTACAATTTTCTGATTTTGTCTACCTATTTATCTCTTTCCTCAGGGCTTTGTAACCTCTTTCTTTCTTTTTTTTTTTTTTCCAGGCCTGAGGGCCTTCTTGAGGATTTCTTGTTGGGGGTCTAGCAGCAATGAATTCCCTTAGCTTTTGTTTATCTGGGAAAGTTTTTATTTCTCCACCATATCTGAAGGATATTTTCACTGGATAAAGTATTCTTGGCTGAAAGTTTTTGTCTTTCAGAGTTTTGAATATATCATTCCACTCTCTCCTAGCCTGTAAGATTTCTGCTGAGAAATCCACTGAAAGCCTGATAGAGGTTCCTTTGTAAGTTATTTTCTTCTGCCTTGCTGCACTTATATGTTTTCTTTGTCACTGACTTTTGCCAGCTTCGCTACTATATGCTTTGGAGAAGGTCTTTTAGGAGATCTATTGGCTTCTTTCACTTGTATTTCCAGCTCCTTGCTCAGGTTTGAGAAGTTCTCAGCTATTATTTCTTTGAACAAGTGTTATGCTCCATTCTGCTTCTCTTCTCCCTCTAGAAAACTTATGATCATTATGTTGCAATTCCTAATTGAGTTGGATATTTCTCAGAGAATTTCTTCATTTCTTTTTAGTCTTAGTTTTCTCTCTTCCTCCATCTGGAGCATTTCTATATTTCTGTCCTCAATATTGTTGATTCATTCCTCCATAATATCAGCTCTATTGTTCAGAGAATCCATATTCTTCTTTGTCTCATCCATTCTGTTTTTCGTCTCCAATATTTCTTTTTTGCGGGGGGAAGATTAGCCTTGAGATAACTGCTGCCAATCCTTCTCTTTTTGCTGAGGAAGACTGGCACTGAGTTAATATCTGTGCCCATCTTCCTCCACTTTAGATATGGGATGCTTACCACAGCATGGCTTGCCAAGCGGTGCCATGTCCACACCCAGGATCCAAACTGGTGAACCCTGGGCCGCTGAAGCAGAATGTGTGCACTTAACCACTGCACCACCAGGCCATCCCCTCCAATATTTCTGATTGTTTTTTCTTTATAGTTTCAATCTTTTTTGTGAAGAAGTTCCTGAATTCATTGAACTGTCTATCTGCATTTTCTTGTAACTTGTTGAGTCTTTTTATGATAGCTGTTTTGAATTCTTTGTCACTTAGATTATAGATTTCTATGCCTTCAGGATTGATTTCTGGGTACTTATCATTGTTTTTCTTCTGGTCTGGAGAGTTAATATATTTTTTCATACTGCCTGACAGCCTGGATTTGTGCTTCCGCATAGTGGTGGTATTTGATCACTGCTTCCACCTGCCACCACTGAGTGGGGGTCAAGAGCTGTGTATTCTGAGCCTGCCATGATCTGTGGCTAAGCACCCAGCTGCTGCTTTTCTGGAGCTGCTGAACTGGGGTGCCCAGCAGGGGGAGGGGTGCTTTCTTTCTCCTGTGCAATCCCAGGGGGCTTCTTGCTCTTCCCTCTTTATCTGCTTTCCTGGGGTGTTAGCTTGATGAAGACACCCCCACGATAGCTAGCCACCTCTGTGTGGGAGCTTTCCCGTGGGCTGTGAGGGACCTCAGAGAGTGATGGGCTGTGGAGGACTGCCCCCTCCCCCCTTTCCTCTCAGAGCTGTGCACAGGGCCTGGGTTGCTGCCCTTTGTGAAGAAGAGAAGATTCTTCTTACCTCATTCCATTTCCTCGGAGGGGCTCCAGCACCTCCACCTTTAGAAGTATGGCTGCATGGGTCTCTCAGATGTCTTTTGTGTTGTGTGGATGTCCTCTGTTGGTTTATGAATGTCCTTTTCTTTGTATCTTAGAGGGGAGAATTTAAGTGGAGAGCTCACTCCACCATGATAATGACATCACTCCTTGAATTTGTGTTTTTAACAGGGACTGTTCACTTTTCCAACTCTGTTGAATTTTTTAATTGAGAAAAATGTTTTAAGTTCTAGAATATCCTTAAGTTCTAGAAACACTCGAGTGAGTCTTCTAATTACATCTACTTAGAATTCTCATTACATTTTTAATAAAGTTTTCTTCTGTTACATCCCTGAGTGCTGCGCTCCACAGTAGCCTCTTGTTCTAATTCATCATGTTCCTTCTCCCTTGAGCTGCTCTTTCCTTGAGTGTCTTATGCTCACTTTGCTTTTGTCTCTCACTGTATGTGAGGTCCCCCAGCACCAGTGCAGGCCAGCCTATTAGGATCTCACATGATGTGGTTCGACAGGTGGTATTTCCCAGGGGACCAGGAGCGATTAGGTCAGTGAGTTGAAAACCTCTCTTCTGAGTCACTTCAAGTCAGGCCTGTCAGTGTCAGCCTCCTCGCTCATTCAACAAATATTCAAAAAACACATGTTGAGTACCCACTGTGTGTCAGGCCCTGCTCTGGTGTTTCGACTCCTCTCCACTGCTGCTGGTAAGAGAAGCCACTGGTTTCTCCCAAGTTGGGCAGGGCTGGGACTAGGGTGAGGGAATGAGGGAAGCAGGTGCAAAATTTAAGCGGTGCCCAAAAAACACAATGATTAAGATAAATAATATTTTAAAGCAATATGTTTAAAAAATCAAAATTAATTCAAAAATCCAAGCTGAACAAAATATCCATTTTAAATAAAGGCAGGATCCAATGGGCCAGGATTAGGGCAAGAAAAGTGAGGCCAGGCCATGCAAGTCAGGCCACTTCCCTCACCCTGGTTCCAGCCTTTCAAGTCCCAAAGCTGCCTGCCCATGTGGGCAGAGGGGTGGAGGGCAGACCCACTCTCTGCTCCTGGGGCTCCACATCTCCCCTAATCATGGCATCAGGGGTCTGTAGCACAGGCTCTATGAGAAAAGCAGCACTCTTTTCAATGCACAGAAATCATCTTTTCTCCACTGAATTAAATTGCCGCCTTTATCATGTTCTAAAATCCTGTGTGTATTCTGGTCTATTTCTGACCCTTCTCTTCTGTATTCCATATTTCTCACATGACCATATCCCATATCACTAAAAGTTATTTGACATTTTAATCACTGTAATATGCCATCATTGCATATTACAATTTACTGTCATTTCCTGATTTTTTAATTCGCTTATAATTTTTTGTCTTTTTTCCTATTAAAAGTAACATCATGTGACGTAAGTGTCCTAGTCTTATGCAGAACTGTGCAGCTTTTTCCTGGACTTTGCCATGATCAAAATGCTGGGCAGTGGGGTCATGAAAATAAGGTATGCTTCCTGCCCCTGAGGGCATACAATCTGTAGCAAACAAATAAGAAGACTGACATATGACAGTGGCTAGGACAGACAGCTGTACAAGGGTTTTCTGTTTCAGGTTGGCGCAAGGAGAAATGCCATGTGTCTCAGCTATGCCAAGAAATGAGACTGGAGTAGGCCAGAGCACCTGCCTGAGGATCCATCCAGGAAAGAGAACAGGGCATCTGTATTAGTCAGAGTTCTCCAGAGAAACAGAACCAATAAGCGAGAGAGCAAGATTATGAAGAATTGGCTTGTGTAGTTATAGAGGCTGGCAAGTCCAAAATCTGCAGGATGGGTGAGCAGGCTAGAGACCCAGGAGAACTAAGGCTGCAGTTCAAGTCTAAAGGCCATCAGGTTCATCAGTCTGGAGAACTAAGAAGAGAAGATATTCTAGTTTGACTTTGAAAGCCATCTGCTGCAGAATTCTTCTTGCTGGGTGGGGCAGGGAGGGTCAGCTTTTTGTTCTATTCAGGCCTTCAACTGATTGGATGAGGCCCACCCACATTATGGAAGGCAATCTGCTTTATTCAAAGTCCACCAATTTAAATGTTAATCACACCCTCACAGAAACACCCAGTGTAATGTTTGACCAAATATCTGGGCACCCTGTGGCCCAGCGAAGTTGACATATGAAATTAACCATCACAGCATCTAACAAAGCAGGAAGATGTTGAAATCCAATAGACCGGGGTGTCAGGATTCCTCAGATCCGTGACTTGGGAGAAATATCCACAGATGAAAGCCAGGGAGAAGGACAGCTGAGAAGCCAGCAGGGACAAGAGAAAGACCTTCTCTTCCTCAGTGATCAAGATTAAGACTATCCACTATGGTCAGATTCCTAAAGAGACAAGAGATAATAAAAGTATACATGGGTGGACTCTGTTTTCTGAGCTTCCCACTGTATGTGGGGAAAATGGTGCAGGATTCCCTGTTTCCTGTAAAGGAACTCCTATGGGAGAGAAAGCCCTAGAATGCAATCCCATGACCAAAGCTATATATATATCTCACAGGTTATAGACCTTTTGAGCTAAGTATCTTATATATCATAGCTCATAAACTTTGAGACCAAAACCAGAGCAGAGGTATGAGGAAATAAGCTAGAGATACTAGAAGTTAAGCTTAATTTTTGAGTTTTGTTTTTCTGTAGGCATTTTATTCCCCTTCTAAAATGTAATTTTAAAAATTATGATATTCTTTTGTAAGAATAGTAAAATGTTTAAAACAAGTTGTCCATATACTGCTATTATTGCTACTTAAAATTGTTCCACATTATGACTTTTTAAAAGTATGTACTGGGCATTTTGTTGTTGTTGTTGTTATAAGACCGTACAGATCATCATAGTTTGTATCTTATCTGGAACTCCAGTTCTCAGGTAAGATCATGATGTGTTTTTGCCTCCAGGAAACATTGCTATTTTCGTTAAAAAAGAAAGGAGTCTCAACATCACCAGTCATCAGGGAAATGCAAATCAAAACCACAATAAGATATCACCTCACACCTGTCGGAATGGCTATTATCAAAACGACAAGAAATAACAAGTATTGGTGAGGATGTAGAGAAAAGGGAACCCTTGTGCACTGTTTGTGGGATGTAACTTGGTGCAGCCACTATGGAAAACATGGAGGTTCCTCAAAAAATTAAAAATAGAACTACCATATGATCCAGCAAGTCTAATTTTGAGTATTTATTCAAAGAAAATGAAAACACTAATTTAAAAATATATATGCACCCCCATGTTCATTGCAGCGTTATTTACAATAGTCAAGATATGATAACAACCTAAGTGTCCCTCAATGGAGAAATGGATAAAGATGTGGTCTATATATACAATAGAATATTATTCAACCATAAAAAGTGAAATCTTGTCATTTTCAACAACATAAATGGAACTTGAGGGCATTATGCTAAGTGAAAAAAGTAAAAAAAAAAAGATAAATACTGTATGATCTCACTTATTTGTGGAATTAAAAAAAAAACTCATAGATACAGAGAACAGATTGGTAGTTGCCAGAGGTGTGGGAATGCAAGGGAGGGTAAAATTAGTGAAGGGGGTCAAAAGATAAAAATTTCTAGTTAGAAATAAACAAGTCATGGGGATGTAATGTACAACATGGGAACTATAGTTAATAAAACCATATTGTATATTTGAAAGTTGCTAAGAGAGTGAATCTTAGAAGTCCTCATCACAAGAAAAAAATGTAACTATACATGGTCACAGATTAGATTAGTAGGTTAATTAGACATTGTGATCATTTTGCAATATATACAAATATCAAATCTTATGTTGACACATGAAACTAATATAATGTTATATGTCAATTTAAAAAAATCCACAAAAATATAGGAGGATCCTGTGCCTTGCTTTGTGCTTCCTTTCTGTTGACTTGTGTGCTGCTGTTTGATGGACTTGCTTTTCATTGGCTCAGAAGTAATTTCTATTTCTTTTTTTTTTAAGGTATACTTTTTGTTGAGGAAGATTGGCCCTGAGCTAACATCTGTTGCCAATCTTCTTCTTTTTTTTCTCCCCAAAGCCTGATCACATAGTGGTATATCCTAGTTGTAGGTCATTCTACTTCTGCTATGTGGGATGCTACCACAGCATGGCTTGATGAGCAGTGCATAGGTCCACGCCCAGGACCTGAACTGGTGAACCCTTGGCTGCTGAAGCGGAGCACAGGAACTTAACTACTCCGTCACGGGGCCTGCCCTTGTCCATTTCTTAAAAGGCAAAAAAATAAGTAATAATAGTACTAAGGTTGTATTTGAATGGATCAAAAACAAGTAGCACATTTCAGACTTAATGTTGAAAAGATACTTTCAAAACTTGCAGGATAATGAACATCTTCAAATCTTTGCTCAGAAACTGCCTGAAGAGCACACTTATCAATGATTTCAGCATGGGAATACCAAGTCCTTTGCATGATGCAGACTCTGCCTCTTACTTATAAAATTCCTTCATCTTTTGTGGGTCTTTTAAAGAAATCCATCTGTGTGGAAATAAACCAAATCTAAGAGATCCCCTATACTGAAATGGCAATAGACTTTTTAACCTTGTGGTTTTCTGAAAGAAGAGAGGATGAAAGGTGAACATTAAAAATTGCTCATCGTGGTAGCTATAAAGTGAGACTAATTAAACAAAGTCCCCTCAGATAAAAGTTTATTCGGAGAGTTTGGAGGATTAAAAACAATAATGGTAATTTTCTCAAAATCACTATCTTCTTTAGTTTCTTCACAGCTGAACACACAAATTGAGATGACAAAACCCTGGAGTAAAAAAAAATGCTGAGATTCTTTTCTCCTCTTCTCAGGTTCGTGCCTGCTTCTCACACTGGCAAAAATTAAGACCCTTCATTTAAGTTTAGCAACGTGGAGCTCCTTTAGTTTTTTGTTTGTAAAAATAAACTTTTGTCATTAAAAAAAGGTATCATAAAGCATTAGTATATACACTTCATCTAGTTCAGATAATTTCTTGATGCCTTTCCCAGTGATAAGTTCTGTGATGTGAGTTTTGACTCAATATGACAAAATGCTTTGTCATACTTGGAAATTCCAAGATGGGAAGGGGCCGCCTTGAAAGTCCTTGATTCCTTGTCTGGGGTTTTGTTGTCTCAACTTAAGTGTATTCAGCTATGAAGGATCTAAAGCGCGAGAGTGATTTTTATTCCTTCTCCCAGACTGTGTGCAAACACAGGCCACATAGTCCATTATGGAGACCCTGTAAGTGACACAAACTCAGACTGAATCATCGTGGTTCTCATAAAAGATGTTTTGCAAAGCCTTATGCAAATGAATATGAAAACCTGATTGAAAAGACTGTTTGGAGAATATGAATGTTCAACTTAACCCTAGAAAAGAATTTTTAAAACCTAAAATTGAGAAAGCTATCTTTGTGTTTGGTGTTTGGAGAATATGGATGTTTGGAGAAGATGAACATTCAAATTAACCCCAGAAAAGAATTTTTAAAACCTAAAATTGAGAAAGTTATCAAAGAGTTACAAGAAACAAAAACAAAAAATACTTTAGGACCAAACAGTTTCACAGGTGAATTCTTTTAAACCTTGACAGAACACATAATTATTTTACAACTTAAACTTTTCCAGAGCACAAAGAAGGAATGTTTCCAAATTCTTTGTGAAGCCAGAAAAACAGATTTCAAAACCCAACAGAAATACTATGAGAGTATACAGAAAAGGGTCACATATTAAATTGAATGCAAAAGCTTACATAAAATATTAGCAAAAACAAACAGAATATTAAAAGAATGGTATAACACAATCCAAGCGCAGTTATTCAAAGAGTGCAAATACAACTCAACACTAGGAAATCTATTATCAAAATTTAACCAATCAATAGATCAATGAAGAAAAATCAAATCATAAAGAAATAATAGTAAAAGACAGTTGGCACAATTCAACATCTATCCCTAATTTTAAAAAAATCTTAGGAATAAATGAATACTTTCTCGACACATTGAGAATCTTGTCCAAAAGCTCAGTTGGGCACAATTTCCTTCCTTCGCTCCTTCCTCTCTTTTGGCTTCTTTTATTTATTTAGGTATAATTTACATACAATATAATTCACCAATTTTTAGACATGCAATTTGGTGAGGTTTGACAAGTTGAAAGAGTCTTCTATATAGAATATTTTCTTTCTATATAGAATATTTTCATCTCCCCAAAAAGTTTCCTCGGGCCTTTGCACTCAATTCCTCCCCCAACTTCTTGGCCTCTAAGAACCACTGCTCTGCTTTCTATCACGATTGTTTTGCCTTTTCTAGAGTTTAATGTTAAAGGATCTATAAGGTATGGTTTGTATCTGGCTTCTTAAATGTAAAGCCATGTTTTTGAGACTCATCCATTGTGAGATAATAGAAAATATATATTGGTCTCTAACCCCAGTTCTAGGCATAGAGCTCCTAAAACTCTTGTAAATTCGTAAGTGACAAGAGCACTAGGAGCATCTTTTGTTCTATTGAGATGACTCTGAGTAGGCTCCCTAGATGGCTTCTGGATGGGGGCTGGTCCCCAGAAAGATCAAGCCATGGTTAGAAGCTAGGAATTTTCAGCTCCCCTCCCCCACTTCTCTAGAGAGGGGAGAGGGGCTGTAATAGAGTTAATAATTGATCATGCCTACGTGAGGAAGCCTTCATAAAATCCCAATAGCAAGGGGTTCAGAGAGCTTCCAGGTTGGCGAGCACATCCACGTGGGGAGGGTGATGCACCCCAACTGCACAGGAACAGAAGCTCCTGCTCTCAGGACCTCCCCAGACCTGGCCCTATGGATCTCTTCATCTGGCTGTTCATCTCTATCCTTTATCATAGCCTTTAATAAACGGTAAACATAAGTAAGTGCTTCTCCGAGTTCTGTGAGCAGCTCCAGTGCATTAATCGAGCCCAAGGAGGGGGTCATTGGAACCACCAATCTATAGCCAGTCAGACAGAAGCAAAGGTGATAACCTGGGCTTGCCATGGCATCTGAAGTGGGTGGGAGTCAGGGGGGCAGTCTTGTGGGACTGAGCACTTAACCTCTGGGGTCTGACACTATCTCCAGGTAGATAGTGTTAGAATTGAGTTAAATTATAGGACACCCAACTGCCGTCACAGAATTGCTTGTTGTCAGGGAAAAACCTCCACACATTTGGTGACCAGAAGTATCAGAAGTGTTCTGTGTAAAAGGAGACACACAGGAAGGAAGCTCAATAGGAAAGAGCTGGGTTTTTCCCTATATAGGAAGGAAAAAACTGAGTGTTTTCTGTTTTATCCATGTTATTGCATTTATCAGTATTTTGTTCCTTTTGATTGCTGAAGAATAGTCAATTGAATGGCTGTGTCACAATTTGTTTATCCATTCATTAGTTGATGGAGATTTAGGTTGTTTTCTGCTATTATGAATAAAGCTGCTATAAATGTTCGTGTACATATGTTTTCATTTCTCTTGGGTAAATACCTAGGAGAGGAATTGCTGGATCATATGGTAAGTGCATGTTTAACTTTATAAGAAAGTGCCAATGGGTCATTTTATTTATTTATTTTTTTGAGGAAGATTAACCCTCAGCTAACATCTGCTGCCAATCCTCCTCTTTTTGCTCAGGATGACTGGCCCTGAGCTAACATCTGTGCCTGTCTTCCTCTACTTTATACATGAGAAGCCTGCCACAGCATAGCTTGCCAAGCGGTGCCGTGTCTGTACCCAGGATCCGAACTGGCGAACCCTGGGCCACCGAATCGGAACGTGTGAACTTAACCACTACGCCACCAGCCAGCCCCTGACAAACTGTTTTCTTAAGTAGCTATACCATTTCGTATTATTACTAGCAGTGTATGAAAGTCACAGTTCCTTGGTGTATAGTTAGTGATAATTCATTCTGATTTTAATTGCATTTTCTTGATGACTGATGATGTTAGACATATTTCCATGTGCTTATTTTTAGTTCCTAACATCTTCTTTAGTGAAGCACAATTCTTTCGCACATTTTAAAAATTGAGTTGTAAGAGTTTTTATATATTCTGGATGAAAGTCCTTTATCAAAATGTTTTGCAAATATTTTCTCCTACTCTGTAGCTTGCCTTGTTTTCTAAAGTGACTTTTGGAGAGCAAAAGGTTTTAATTTTGATGAAATCCAGTGTATTGTTTCTTTTAGAGTTCATGTTGTCTCCCATTTAAGAAATCTTTGCCTAACACAAAGTCACTGAGATTTTCTCCTTTTTCTTCTAGAAGTCTTATAGTTTGGGTTCTTACATTTAGGTCTATGTTTCAGTTTGAGGCTTATTTTGTTGTTGTTTTTGAGTTTTGTTTTGTACAAGGGGTGAAGTAAGGGTCATGGTTATTTCATATGTGAATATCCAGATGTCCCAGCACCATTTGTTGGAAAGATTATCCTTCTCCTCCATTGAGTTGTCTCAGAAACTGTAGAAAATCAATTTGCCATAGAGGCCTGAGTATATTTCTGGAATCTCTATTGTATTCCATTGATTTATTTGTCTTTCTTTACACCAATACCACACTATCTTGATTATTGTGGCTTTATAACACAGCTTGACATCAGGTAGTGTTAGTCCTCCAACTTTGTTCTGTTTCAAAATTGTTTTGCCTCTCTAGATCCTTTGCATTTCCATTTAAATTTTAAAATTCAATTGTCAATATCTATAGAAAAGCCTTCAAGGATTTTGATTAGGATGGGATTGAATAGATCAACGTGGAGAGAATAGACATCTTAACAATATAGTGTCTTCTGATCCATTAGCATATTATATCCCTTCATTTAGCTAGGGTTTCTTTAATTTTTCTCAGTAATAATTTTGTATTTTTTTTAAGATTTTTTTCCTTTTTCTCTCCAAAGCCGCCTGGTACATAGTTGTATATATATATATAAATATTTATATACATATTTTTTTATGTGTATATATATATATTTTTTTTAGTTGTGGGTCCTTCTAGTTGTGGCATGTGGGGTGCCGCCTCAGCGTGGCTTGATGAGCAGTACCATGTCCGCGCCCAGGATCCAAACCAGCGAAACCCTGGGCTGCCGAAGTGGAGCATGTGAACTTCACCACTCGGCCATGGGGCCAGCCCCACCACAGAATGTTTTTGCTAAAACGTTCTAGCTTCTGAATCCACTGGTCCCTGTCAGTCTCAATCCTACTGGTCCTCTTCAGCACCTAACACTGGACCATTCCTTCTTTCTTGAGGCTCCCTCTTCCCTGGACTTTGTGTCCTCATCCTGTCCTTGCCTTCCTTCTAGAAGCCCTTGGATTGTCCTACTCTCTTTCCTCACAGGTACTGCCCTGTTCCACGTGACCACAGGAGGAACAACTGAAGCTGATCATCAATATTCCAGGTGGCTGCAGTTTCATCATCAACTGTGTTAGAGAAGACAGCTGGAAGGAAGCCTCCCTCCAACAAGTGTGGGACGATGATATAAAAAAAGCGTCTTAAGAAAGATATTCTTGGAGTGGCTGCGTCTGGAAATTAGGGGAGAATTGCCATATTGGGAAACCTAGCAGTTTCGTGGTTTTTCCTGCTCACGATCTCAGCCTATTGAGATCTCCATGGTTTTCTTTGAGTCACTTCCTTTTTTTTTTTTTACCATGCCTACTTAAAAAATATATTGAAATTCACATAACATAAAACTAACCATTCCAGAGTGAAGTCAGTGGCATTAATATATTCACAATGTTGTACAATCACTACCTCTAACCTAGTTCTAAAACATTTCCATCCTGCAAAGTAAAACCCCTCACTGGTTAAATGGCCTCTCTCCATTCCCTCCTACCCCCAGTCCCTAGCAACCATCAATCTGTGTTATGTCTCTATGGATTTATCTATTCTGGATATTTCATGTAAATGGAATCATACCATATGTGTGACATTTTGTGGCTGGCTTCTTTCACTTCGCATAATGCTTTGGAGGTTCTTGAGCCAATTTTGAACTGTTCTATTTTGTTAAACTGTTCTCTGTCGCTTAATGGAAATCCCTGGTAACCCAACCTGTCTGATGAAACTTTAGTAAATAATCAACAATATTAACATTAGTATGTCAACAGCAGTGATGTCTTAGGTGCTGTTTGGCTGTTGCTTCTCCCAGAGTTGGGCTTGAGTGTAGGTAAAGCTACACTAAAGATGGGACATTTAATCAAGAAAAAAACTACAGAATATCTCACACTAACTTCCTTATTTAGCAAGATGCTACCATAAGATGCCTGACGAAAAAAGCAGAGAAAGATGGGAAAAATTGACCACAGTTGAGAGCCAGCTGTGAGGCCACCTGACTTGGACAAGAGAGATAGAAATTATAGAAATTACATCCTCCTGTCTCTGTCTCCATGCTTAACACCTGGCTGAAACAGTCCAGCCCAGCCTTACTGCAGAGACCAGGCAAGGCGGAGAAACGCTGGGAACCCAGCGCTCAAAACCAGACAGGCACCGCCCAGAACTCTCCCTAGCTTTCCCCACTGCCACCCTCAAAACCTTCTAGCTCTGAACTATTTCGTTTTGTCTTGTAGATTCGGTGTTTGCTAGGGTTTTATTAAGGTGGTATTTTTACATGAAGACCAGAAGATTATGGCAGCACACAAACACAAAATGTCCACAACAAACGCTATTTTATCTTCACAGGAGGATTATAAGGGAAGGTTCTAGCCTCGTTTTATCCCGTTCTCTTCCTCTCCTCTTTTTTGCATCTGATAATTGTGTAGTACAAAAGAAAACAGACCCTAATCTCACTTTCCATTTGCAAGCCGTGCAAACGTTGACAAATACCTTCCGAGCCTGTCACTTGGTCTGTGAATCAGGAGATGATAACGCCTCACTTAAGAGCTGTGATGCGGCAATGAAGAAATATTTGTGAAAGGGAAATACACGTGCTCTCAGTAATCAGTGCTTATATCCTCCTCCTCGTCAGTGAACACGCCCATGTTTAATAAGAAGCGCAGCCAAACAACACTTCTCTCGTCTGCCTTCCTCGCTGCACTGTGAGCGTCTGGAGACTAGTCCTATCTGCTCCAACAGCAGGGACTCTGCTGGCCGACTCCTCCCACGTTGCCTGTCCAGGACCGAGAGAGTGTTTAGGTTTGAAAACCTAGGCACTCGGCCCAGAGCGTCCTAACCCAACCAGACAGACGCAAGACCAGCCCGGGCAACCGCAGCCCAGGCTCCGCCCCCCTGCCGTCATTGGCCCATTCAATTCAGGCTGAGCACCAATGGGCGGAGGCGGCGGCCGCGCCATCTGAGGGAGCTACCGGAGGCGTGCGCAGCGAGCGGCGGCCTCAGGTGGAGGGAGTCGAGGCACTCAAAACGCAGCCGTGTCCCGGCGCCCCGAGCTGCGATGAGCACCCCAGCCGTGCCCTGCGACCTGCAGCTGCCCCCGAGTCAGAGGGCCCAGTCCGCGTTCAGAGGTGAGGCCGCGGTGGCGGGAGCGCGCGAGCCGGCGGGCGGGTTGTTGGCCTGAGGGCGGGGGGCGCGTGGGGGACATGGCTCGGGCTCAGCGGTCAGGGCCATGGGTGCGCAGACCAGCCTCAGCCCTGACCGGTTGTGTGAGCAGCATGAACGCGGCGCTCGGCCTCTCGCAGCCGCACGTTTGGCATTTGTGAAATGGACAGAGCGGTGCCTGGTCCATGGTGCTGGCGTGCGGGTTGAGCGCCTAGCGTGCGGTCGCTTCTGGCCGGGCGTTGCCCACTGGCCCCGGCGAAGGGCCTGCCCTGGAGGAATCCGTTGATCCAGGCCAGGAGACGTGTGCGGGGCTCAGCCTGGGACCGGCGTTGGGGGCGCGGGGCTCGCGGGGGCGGGGCCGCGTCGGCGCCGAGGGCCGACTGCGCCTGCGCAGAGTGCTCGGATCTGCTAAATCGGGAGAGGGTTTCTGGAGGGGGTTTCTGGAGGGGTGGGGTTGCCTCGTCTGCAAGCTTAACTTCTTTGCCTTTGACTTTATGGAGATCTAGAGCTGGCTACTTCTTCGGAAATAATATTATTTCTTTACCCTACACGTGGGAAACAGAAGAAGGAAATTCTCACCCAACCCAATTCTGGTAAATTAGAACTTGGAGTCCGGTGCCTCATCTCTACCATTTAGTTTTTTAAAGCTTGGCTTGCAGTTACGGTTGTATATCGAAAATGATGTTCTCCAGATTTTTCACGGTAGAGACTATGATTCTTGTGCAAAGTAGTTGTGAGGACCTTTTATGGTAACAGTCTCTTAAAAATGGGATTATTTCTCAAAGGCAATACTGAATTGGGAAATTTTCCGTTGTGTACAAGATGTGATCTCAAGTAGAACATTTTTCCAGCTAAAGTCTTCATTTAGTCAGTATTTATTTGATGTTATTGTTGTAACTACTGTTGACTTGTAGCTCTTTTGTTGTTTAGAGCAAAGAAGACAAAAACTCAAGGAACAACTCTTAAAAAGAAAATCTTTTTTTGCATCCAAACAGGAAAATCGGATATTATCCAGGTGAGGTCAGATTTTTTCGTTTCAGATCTGTAAAATTATATCAGAGCCGTCTAATAAAAATGTAATATGAGCCACATGTGTAACTTAAAATTTTCTGGTAGCCACATTTAGAAAACTTTTTTAAAAGATGAAATGAATTTTAATAACATTTTATTTAATCCAGTATATCCTGTGTTACAATTTCAACATGTAATACTTAAAAACTATTACTGAGATATTTTGCATTGGGGGGCTAGTAAGTTTTCAACGTCTGTTGTGTATTTTATACTTTCAGAACGTCTCAGCTGAGACTAGCTACATTTCAAGTGCTCAATAGCCTCATGGGCTAGTGGCTGCCTTATTGGATGGCACAGCATTAGGTCATTGTTTCTTGTGTGAATTACTTCACACTCTACGAGGAAATAGTTAATTTTAAAGCTAAGTGTGTGTATATACCAAAATATTGACTTACGGTCTATGCAGTGCTACAGAGGTCAGTCTTTTTATAATTTGGCAAGGTTTTTACTCGCTTGGAGCCGGGGGGGCTTGTTTTTTGGCATGTAGCCCTCCCAAATGTTTGGAGATACTTGTTTTAGTCTCAACCCACCATAGGAATATTTTTGTATTATTTTGTTAAAACTTAAAAAATAGTATGTGGTGGGGGCTGGCCCCGTGGCCGAGTGGTTAAGTTCGCACGCTCCGCTGCAGGCAGCCCAGTGTTTCGTTAGTTCGAATCCTGGGCGCGGACATGGCACTGCTCATCAGACCACGCTGAGGCAGCGTCCCACATGCCACAACTAGAAGAACCCACAACGAAGAATACACAGCTATGTACCAGGGGGCTTTGGGGAGAAAAAGGAAAAAAAAAATCTAAAAAAAAAAACAAAACAGTATGTGGTTGTGGTTAAAGAAAAACAATCCACGAAAGTGTATAAAGCAAAAAATGAAAAGTCCCCTCGCTTTCTAGAGGTAAGTGCTAGGAGCATCCTTCCAGGCTTTTTCTCTGCAATCGAAGAGCATGTGTTTTAGAGTGATAAGGACTGGGGCTGGAATCTGTAAGTCTGCCACTACAACTGCGGAACCTCAGGGGAGTTACATGACCTCTCTGAGTCTGTCTACTTATATTAAAATGAGATAGTAATATGTGTTCCTTGGGCGTTAAATGAAATGCTGAATGCCTTGTGCTATGCCTGGTACATAGTGAGGGCCCAACAAGTGGTAGCTATCATATCATGATCTCTGAGTGGCGTTCCATCCAGTGGATGGGTTCTTGAAATACTTTATTCTCCTGGTTTCCCTGATTTCCTCCAAACATCATTGCCATCTGCATGGTCTCATTTTAATTTGCATTTCTTTATGTTAGGTACTTTACTTACTGATGTATTTTGTCTTTCTGAATGCTTCCTACCCTTCCTCATGGTAGAAAGTGGTCAAATTCTACTTTTATTTAGGAGATAGTGCTGATAGGACTTGGTGATGGATTAGGTATGGCATGTAAAAGAAGGAATGGAGTTAAAGATGATCCTGAATATTCCAGATTAAAGGAACCTAAAGAGATATGACAACTAAATTCAATTCTGACCCTTACACTCTGCCCTAAAGTGGAAGGGGAAGTGCTGTAAAGGTCAGTTTTCTGAATAGAATATGGACAGTAGACTAAGGTGATGTATCAAGGTAAATTTATGAATTTGATAACTGTACTGTGGTTACGTAAGAGAAAATCCCTGTTTTTGGGAAATAACACTGAAGTATTTAGGGGTAAAAGGCCATCATGTATATAACTTATCTCGAAAGGTTCAGGTAAAAAATTGTATGTACTCCACACACATATGTTCAGAAAGAGTGCAAATGATAACAAATGGGATAAACATTATCAGTAGGCAAATCTGGAGAAAGAGTATATGGATATTCTTCGAACTACTTACAATTTTGTAACTTTGTATAAGTTTGGCATTATTTCCAAATTTTTTTATTTTTAACTTTACAGTAATAAGTTGGTTTATTTTAGAATAAGCATTTTCTTTCACAAATCCCGTATTTCTTTGTTTAAGACAAAAAGATGATCCTAGACTTTTGATTCGAATAACTGAGTGCATAGTGATACTGTATATTGAGATGGGGAGGACTGAGAGGAGTAGGGGAATCAGGAGTTCTCTTATGACCATGTTATGTCTGAGTTACCAGTAAGACATCCAAGTGGAGATGCCAAATAGTTATGTGTCTAAAGGTCAGGGGTGAGATTGAGACTGGAGGTATAAACTTGGGAATTGTCAGTGTGTAGATGATATTTTTTTAAAACCTTGGAGTGGAATGAGATTACTAGAGAGTAAGCAAAGAAAAATTTAATTCAGATAAGACAGTGACTCTTAACTACATATTTAAATGAGGAATCCAAGTGGGTCATGGGGTTTATAATATTCTTATACACAGTGGGAAGAAAAAATTTTACACTCTTTTCTGGCTTTACCAAGAAACCTCACAAGTACTCTGTTTACTCCTTTCAGAAACAAATGTCAATTTAAATATTACTTGAGCAACAAATTATTAAATAGACAAGCAATCAGAGTTGCAGCTGCTCAAAACTAAACATTTGTATTTTACAATGTCCAGTGTGAGTATTTTAAGTCTCCTTTGTTCAGATAACCCTTCTAAGGGCAGTTTTGTGTTTTTTTGTGGGTTTTTTTGGTGTGGAAGATTAGCCCTGAGCTAACATCTGTGCCAATCTTCCTCTATTTTATGTGGGATGCCACCACAACGTGGCCTGATGAGCAGTGCTAGGTCCACACAGGATCCAAAACTGCGAACCCCAGGCCACCAAAGCAGAGCACACAGACTTAACCACTATGCCACTGGGCCAGTCCTGGATTTTGTTTTTTTGGAAGGGCTATTTTTACGTTTTTTTCAACGTGAGTCTGTTACTAAGTACTTAAAAGTAACCAAAGAAAATGTTACTTAATAAAGATTTGTGAAGACTTGTTTGAATGACTGGAAAAGAATGATTTGGAATTAGATTATTCAGTGTTTACATATTCTGTGGGGAGAGGGTGTTAAGACTTTTAAGAAAATATCTTTAAATTTCTCAGCCATCTTGTTTACACTATTAAATCACCCTATAATAAAGAAAAGTTTTGCTTAGGACAAATAAATCTCAGCATAGTTCTTGCCTCAATTTAAAATTACATAGTCAGGTAATTATTAATATCCTTCCATTCCTTCTCCCAAAAAGGAAACCTCCTTGGTACAGGGTTAATTTTTTTTTTTTTTTTTAAGTAGTAGGGACCAGAAAGTGATGACATCTGAGGGCCAGGTCCGAGAAGAGACAAAAGCACTGAAACTGAAAACAAAAATGGTAAGACGTGGGCATAGCCCTCATAAAATGTCCCTTTCCCCCATTTCCCTTTCCTAAACTCTGAAAGAAATAAGTCCTGAAATACTGATTTGTCTTCATTAATTCTTTTAGGCTAATAAAGAAAATGTCAGTAGACCTACAGGAAGCAAAAATAATTTGACAATGGGAAAAAATTGTATTCCTTTAAAACCTTCTAATGAATTAACCCATTCAACTTTAGCAACTGATACACATAATTTTGAGGATCATAATCAAACTCTGCAGTTGTTACCAATTAAAGATGATACCCAAAATCAACATATGACATTAAGCCAAGCATTTCACTTCAAAAACAATAGTAAAAAGAAACAAATGACTACGGAAAGACCAAAGCAAGATGCTAACATGCCCAAGAAACATGTGCTTGGATCTTATCGTGGCCAAATTGTTCAGTCTAAGATTAATTCATTTAGAAAACCTCAACAAGTCAAAGGTGAGAGTTCTGCAACAACAAAGGAACTTGCAACTACTGTCTCTAAAGCCACTAAGCCTCAGCCTGTCAACACCAGCAGTGTCCCAGGGGATACTGGCAGAGCCTCATCTGTGATGACGACTACTAAATTTGTGAGCACTACATCTCGGAACAGACACCTTCTGCGACCTCCTATTAGAAGTCACCATGATAATACCCAAAACACCGTGAGGCAAGGCATCAGCAGAAGCTCTGCCAATGTTACCTTTCGGAAAGGGCCTCATGAGAAAGAATTATTAAAAGTAAATTCAGTTTTATCCAGTGTCAAAACCAGTTCTTCTCAGGATGTAAAAAGAAGTAAGACACTGTCAAGAAGCATGACATCTGAAATTGTAGTCAGGCCTGCTTCCAATACCAAGATGATAGAAAAGTCAAAAACCACTGACCAGCGCAGACATACTATAGCAAAAGCAGCTATTGATAGTAGATTGGCTCAGCCCAAAGAAACTGCAGAAGAGAGAAAGTAAGTAGATGTAATTTTATTTACTTAATTTTCAGTAGAGTACCATTTGTGGATTTGGCTTATAATTTTGTTGAATATATTCAGATTTTGTGTGTGGATTCTCTTCTGTCATATGCAGACAAATTTAAGCAAATTTATATTGTGGAACACTGTGACTTAAGTTATTGTGCTTGGGTGTGTTTTTATTAGGTTTTATATAATCTAAGTTAAAATGCTTAATAAAAATGGAAAATATTTTATAACCTCTCTATTTAAGAATGCATTTTGGGGGTCTTTGAGTATATAACTAGCATTGATATATTCAATATTTCTTTTCCTTTAAACTTATGAACTATGTATCTGCCACTACTGTGGAGCTACTTAAAGACCTGAATTTTTAACTTTTTCTCTATTTGACAGAATTCTATAATCAATATCACAGTAATGTTTATATCCTAATTCTAACTGTAGAGCTCGTCTGAATGAGTGGAAAGCTAGCAAAGGAAAAGTGCTGAAAAGACCTCCCAACTCAGTAGTTACCCAGCCTGAGCCCAAAGACCAAAGTGAAAGGCCTGTTGGGTCCTTTTGGACAACCATGGCAGAAGAAGATGAACAACGGTTATTTACTGAAAAAGTAAACAAGACGTTTTCTGAATGCCTAAACCTGATTAATGAGGTAGAGTCTTTATCTTACATTTGTGGAGTTATTTCTAGTTTGCAAAGTACCTTCGTAAACTTCTCATTAAATTACATTGTCTTTTTCGACCAAGTTATGTGTCAGCGGTGTTATGTAGACTTAATGTTAATTGTGAGGTTGTTTCTCTTTAGCCTTTAAGGGACTGCATTTTCATTGAGTTCATATAAATATATTAAAGGAATAATTAGATTTTTTTTACTTGGGTTATAAATATTGTATTCCTTTAAGATATTAATATATACAGTGGGCTGGGGGTGGAAATTTACTTTGGTACTTCTGTTTCTTAATTCACGTTAATTATTTGCAAACAATTTCATTAAGCCAACATCATTATGGTGTTGAACTTATAGGATTTTACTATTTGGACCAAAATCCTATGGAGTATAATCAACTCCAAAATGTTTCCTTTATTTTCTGACTACTCTTTGATCTTGCTTTGGTTACCCACTAGTGTCTAAGATCCATAGCAAGACAGAAAATATGGACTATGATTTCAAACCTTATCCTAGTCTTCATGAGCATCTTTAAATTTTTGTGGTTCTGAGGTCCAGTGAAAATTACAATCAGGGAAACTCTCATTCTATTCTTATTTCTGCTCAGCTAGAGTTTTTTGTTGATACTGTGGGATTTTTCTGCACTACTGTTTAACTGTGTATAGCTCTTATTCACATAAACCCTTATAGATTCATTTTACTCTATATCAAAACCTGACAAAGACAATTTTTAAAAACCCCTGCAAGCTATTCTCACTCATAAATATTTGGTAGATGCAAAAATTCTAAATAAAGTATTAACAAATGGAATTCCACAATATATAAGGATAAATAACAGACCAAGTAGAGTGTTAGTCATTGTTTACTAATATTTATCTCAACTAGTATTTCATTTTTTTTCTGCCTTGTATTCATGATGGATAATGCTTCTTGCTAAGCATTCAGAATAAGTTTGGAGTAATGAGGATATTAGTGAATATTTATGAATAATTTTCTATCAACTTTTTCTCTATCATTGATCTTGATTATAGTAAGCTTACTTGTTTGTAGTCTTTAGGCTAAAAGATATCACTCACTTTATTTCTTGCTATTTTAGGGATGCCCAAAAGAAGAAATATTGGTCACCCTGAATGACTTGATTAAAAATATTCCAGATGCCAAAAAACTTGTTAAATATTGGATATGCCTGGCACGTATTGAACCACTCACGAGTCCTATTGAAAATATTATCGCAATCTATGAGGAGGCCATTCTGGCAGGAGCTCAGGTGAGATTAAAACTTACTGATCTCTGTTATTACAGTGTAAATGATTCTGTATACTTGATAAAATTGTAGTTATATATGTAGTCATAATGAAGGTTTAAAGGCCACAAGGACTGCATATTATAAAAGCTGTTTCTCAACCTCCTAAAACTTGCTCATGTCCCAGGAATAATCAAATCTTAGAAAATAGATAAACTGAAATATACATTTAATGAAACCTGTTGTGAGAAATATTTTAGCAAAACTTCATTTTGCACATTTTCTAGTTGAGAAATCTACTGGGAAACTGAATTTTTTGTTTTTTGAGGAAGATTAGCCCTGAGCTAACTACTGCCAATCCTACTCTCTTTGCTGAGGAAGACTGGCCCTGAGCTAACATCCATGCCCATCTTCCTCTGCTTTGTATGTGGGACGCCTACCACAGCATGGCTTTTGCCAAGCGGTGCCATGTCCGCACCCGGGATCCGAACGAGCGAACCCTGGGCTGCTGAGAAGCGGAGTGTGTGAACTTAACCGCTGTGCCACCGGGCTGGCCCTGGTAAACTGAATTTTTTTTTTTTTTAAAGATTTTATTTTTTCGTTCTTCTCCCCAAAGCCCCTCCAGTACATAGTTGTATATTCTTGGTTGTGGGTCCTTCTAGTTGTGGCATGTGGGATGCTGCCTCAGTGTGGTTTGATGAGCAGTGCCATGTCCGCGCCCAGGATTCTAACCAACGAAACACTGGGCCGCCTGCAGCAGAGTGTGTGAACTTAACCACTGGGCCATGGGGCCAGCCCCTGGAAAACTGAATTTTTAATGTTAAAATGTATTTATTGAATATAAAGCAAATGAAGTTGAATTAACTTTCAAATGTTAGCAAGCTCTGACTGCTTTGTGAGACAACTCTCTTTGACTTTAGGAGTGGATCTTAATGTACTCACATTTAAATGCCCTATGTTTGGTCCTGCCTACATAAAGAAAATAGCAATAAACCAGTTTCTCTGACATTCTTACCACCGTAGTGGCTTAATACCATATCTTGCACCTCTTCCTAGTCTGTTACTACAAAAAGTCCTGGGTTTAAATTAATTGTATCTTGAGGTTTTTTTGGTTTGGTTGATTTTTATGGGCAAATATTGCTAAAATGTATTTCCCTTTGACCAGGTTTCTCAAAAACATATTCTTGGAGGTTCTTTACAAAGTGAGTTTTAAAAAATTCTTCCTTTTTAGCCTTTCCTTAAGAAATATCTGTTTACTTTATTCTCAGCAAAGCCAAAAAATACTATTTGGCTTTTCACCTGAATCAAAAATCAAATATTCTGCAGATATTTTCTCAAAGGCTATTATGTGTAAAACACTGTGCTGGAGGCTAATTGTACTTGACAGAACCACACCTGGAAGGTAGTTTTAGGTCCCTACTGCGTTGAACTTAAGAGGCGTTACTTAAGGTGGCTTCTGGCCGCGTAGCCAGGATATATAACTGGAGCCAGGGGTTCACACAGAAAGCAGTAGTGCAAAAAAGATGTGACACTAGAGCAAAAATTGGGAAACAAGCATCAAAATTAGCCAAGAAAATGGAAGACATTAGTTCAGGACTAAGTTCTAGAACTAAGACTATGAGCCAGAGCTTCCCTTTTATATAATATCTTGACTGTGTTGCATTAGCAGGCATGGTAGTTTAAAGGAACGTGGTAAGTGCTTCTGATATGTGGCATGTGATGGACACAGTGAACTGGTGAGCTTTTGAGTGAATGAAATATGTTAAGCCAATCAAGCTTGAGCTGTTCAGAAATGCATTTATTAGCATGTGAAACCAAAGTATAACCATGGACTTGAATGTAGGAGAAAGGGAGTAAACTTAATATAAATTTATGGTAAACTTAATATGATTGGCTCTTGAATAGATATTAATAATGTTAATTTGCTACTTGTTCATTAATTTTGTTTATATCAAGCAAGCAGTAATAGTTACCAAAGGCTTAAGAAATATAATGGAGAAAAATTTTAAACTGAGAAATTCTGTCCCTTAAGTTCAATTTTATTCTGTAAATTGGAAACGATAGCCATTTTTTCAATTTGGGTGGCAAAATAAGTGTTCTGAGAAACATGGTCTAAGAACCATTGCCTTGTATTAAAATATGAAATTTAATCACTGGCTTTAATATTTTCACCTTGGACAACGTAGTTAATGTCTGAGAATATAAAACTTACATGGGTCTGCTTTCTTCATTTAAAAAAATTAAGCCCATAGAAGAAATGCGACATGCAATTGCAGATATTCTAACAATGAAGAGTCAAGAAAACTTTAAATTTGGTAAGTTTGTTTCCTTCAAGTGAATTGTGATTTTATTAAATTTCTTTGCTGAATTATTTTTTGACTTTTAAAATATATAGGTTGTTTCTTTCCATATTCTTCTATTGATGTACCTCCGAGATTCAGTAGCTTTGTGTAGTATAAAGAATTTTTAATTAGCAGGTCTGGTTCAAAACCCAAATTTGTCTTGGCGTATCTGTGAAAGTTACCTCTCTAGGCCTTAATTTCCTGTCTTAAAAATGAAGCAGTTTGACTAGATAATCTCTAAAGACTTTCTACCTGTTAAATTCTATCATTTGTTCTATGCTCTAGAGAAGCTTATTCGGGAATTCTCTTTGCTAGGGATAGTAGGTACAGAAGAGATTAGAGATTCATTAGCTATCGGGTATATAAAATGTAAACATTTTCTAGATTCGGATGTAAGTTGTGCCAATTTCTGTGACCTTTTGCAAGAAATTTAACCCCTTCCTCATCTGTAAAATGGGATAATGTTAATATCTTCCTCAAGACTGTTGGGACCATTGAATGAAATAATGTATATTAGTGTCACATACTCTGGCACATATTTCATTAACTTTAGCCATTATTAGTATTAATTAGATTAGAGGAGAGGAGAAATCACTACTTATAAGTGTAAGCTAATTGTTTCCTTGTTTAGAGTTATTTCCAATTTTTTACTGTAACTCTTTATATCACCCAATCACAAGTATTTGAGTACCTATTATACACCATCTTTGCTTGTATCTGCTTATTTTCTTTTGATTAATTCTAACAAGAGTCAAACTGTGTGAACTTTTTAAGGCTGATGAAATATGCTGCCAAACTGCCTTCCAGAGTAGTTGCAAATATCCTTATTTTACTTAAGTACACAAAATGAATTTAAAATATAGAGATATAGGTCAAGGGCTAAAACATTAAATAAAATCAAAGATCACACTAAAATTCTAAGTGTGTTAAGTTTGGTTACATGTTACAAACAAAAACTGTTCACTGGGGCTAATATACTAATGACTTATCTATGTGCAAGGGGGTAATGGTTCTGTTGGCAGTATGTTTAGTTCAACAGAATGTTTCAGGTTATGGTTGCTATTAATATGCCCCAGGGGAACATAGAGAAGATCTATTTGATCTAATCTTACTAGTTGTATTTAATGAAGGAGCTTGAGAAGGAATGGTCAGGGAGACAGGAGGAAGAACCAGGAAAGACTAGTATGCTACAAACAAAAAGGAGGAGGAAAGGTTAAGAATAACCCAAGCCAGGAAAATGGGTGAAGGGGATCTAAAGGTACAAACTTCCATTATAAAAGAAATAAGGCATGGGGACGTGAAGTATGGCATAGTGACTATAGTTAGTAATACTGTATTGCATATTTGAAAGTTGCTAAGAGAGTAAACCTTAGAAGTCGTCATCACAAGAAAAAAAATTTTTTTTCATACCTATGTATGGGGACATATGTTAACTAGACTTATTGTGGTGATCATCTCTCAATATATACAAATATCAAAAGATTATGTTGTACACCCGAAACTAACGTTATGTGTCAGTTATACCTCAATTTTAAAAATATTTTTTAAAAAAGAACCCCAATCCTGCGTCTTTAGCACAGCAAAGTGGAAATAAGAATTCATAAAAAGAGCCTTCTTCCTCATAATTCTGACTGGCTCTAGAGAGAGATATCTAGAGATAACGTGGAAAGAGAAAACCAGTACAGTTGTATGCCGAATAATGATGTTTGCATAAATCAGTAGCATTTCTATACTCCAGTAATGAACCAACAGAAAAAGAACTCAAGAATACAATACCATTCACAATCGCAACAAAAAGAATAAAATACCTTGGGGTAAATTTAACTAAGGAAGTGAAGGACCTATATAATGAAAATAACAAGGCCTTTCTGAGAGAATTGGATGACGACATAAGAAGATGGAAAGACATTCCATGTACATGGATTGGAAGAATAAACATAGTTAAAATGTCCGTTCTACCTAAAGCAAGCTACAGATTCAACGCCATCCCAATCAGAATCCCAATGACTTTCTTTACAGAAATAGAACAAAGAATCCTAAAATTCATATGGGGCAACGAAAGACCCTGAATTTCTAAAGCAATCCTGAGAAAAAAGAACAAAACGGGAGGCATCACAATCCCTGACTTCAAAACATACTACAAAGCTACAGTAATCAAAACAGCATGGTACTGGTACAAAAACAGGTGCACAGATCAATGGAACAGAATTGAAAGCCCAGAAATAAAACCACAAATCTATGGACAGCTTATCTTTGACAAAGGAGCTGAGGGCATACAATGGAAAAAAGAAAGTCTTTTCAACAAATGGTGCTGGGAAAACTGGAAAGCCACATGTAAAAGAATGAAAATTGACCATTCTTTTTCACCATTCACCAAAATAAACTCAAAATGGATCAAAGACCTAAAGGTGAGACCTGAAACCATAAGGCTTCTGGAAGAAAACGTAGGCAGTACACTCTTTGACATCAGTATTAAAAGGATCTTTTCGGACACCATGCCTTCTCAGAGAAGGGAAACAATAGAAAGAATAAACAAATGGAACTTCATCAGACTAAAGAGCTTCTTCAAGGCAAATGAAAACAGGATTAAAACAAAAAAACAACCCACTAACTGGGAAAAAATATTTGCAAGTCATATATCTGACAAAGGCTTAATATCCATAATATATAAAGAACTCTCGCAACTCAACCACAAAACATCAAACAACCCAATCAAAAAATGGGCTGGAGACATGAACAGACATTTCTCCAAAGAAGATATACGGATGGCCAATAGGCACATGAAAAGATGTTCATCATCACTGATCATCAGGGAAATGCAAATCAAAACTACACTAAGATATCACCTTACACCCGTTAGAATGAGAAAAATATCTAAAACTAATAGCAACAGATGTTGGAGAGGTTGCGGAGAAAAAGGAACCCTCATACACTGCTGGTGGGAATGCAAACTGGTGCAGCCACTGTGGAAAACAGTATGGAGATTCCTCAAAAAATTAAAAATAGAACTACCATACGATCCAGCCATCCCACTACTGGGTATTTATCCAAAGAGCTTGAAGTCAGCAATCCCAAAAGTCCTATGCACCCCAATGTTTATTGCAGAAGTGGTGCACCTACAACATGACTGACAAACATTAATGTACAATTGAAATTTCACAAGATTGTAACCTATCAATAACTCAATAAAAAAAAAAAGAAAAAAAAGGAACCCCAATCCTGCGTCTTTAGCACAGCAAAGTGGAAATAAGAATTCATAAAAAGAGCCTTCTTCCTCATAATTCTGACTGGCTCTAGAGAGATATATCTAGAGATAATGTGGAAAGAGAAAATCAGTACAGTTGTATGCCGAATAATGATGTTTCAGTCAACAACGGACCACATATATGATGGTGGTCCCATATAGCCTAGTTGTGTAGTGGGCTGTACCATCTGAGTTTGTGTAAGAACACTCTATGATGATTGCACAACAATGAAATTGCCTAATATTGTATTTCTCAGAGCATATCCCCGTCATGAAGTGATGCATGACTGTATTTAAATGATTGTTATTCTATCTTATTTTTCCTTAATAGAATGATACTAGTTAGTGGAATCTTTTCTAGCAGGTAGAATAATTTGTCTTTAGATGGAAAAAGAGGGGCCAGACCAGTGGCACAGCAATTGAGTTCGCACATTCTGCTTCGGCAGCCCGGGGCTCCCCAGTTCAGATCCTAGGTGCGGATGTGGCACTGCTTGGCAAGCCATGCTGTGGTAGGCATACCACATATAAAGTAGAGGAAAATGGGCACCGATGTTAGCTCAGGGCCAGTCTTCCTCAGCAAAAAGAGGAGGATTGGCAGCAGTTAGCTCAGGGCTAATCTTCCTCAAAAAAAAAAAATGCTATTCATAAACTCTTGGCTTTCTAAAATATATATTTATAAGTTCTAGATATAAAATCAATTTTATAAATTAAAATTGTTAACAGGAAGAAAACATCATTGGGAAATATAAGACAAATAATAAGAGACAAGCACCACTTGGGTGTCTCAGATACCTCAATCCCACTTGTCCAAACTTGAGCACGTCATTTATCCCTGAACCTTATCCTTTTGGTTCTCTATCTCAATGGCTGACGCTGTTCCGTTCTTCACGCCAGAAATCTTGGGGTCTGTTTCACTTCCTCTTTTTCTGACCTCCCCACGCATGTTCCCCAGCCAGTCAAACTCAGTTTAACTTCCAAAGCATCTCTTAAAATCCACCTGCTTCTCCCCATTCTTACTCTCGTTACTATAGTCAAGACCACCCACAGCTCTTACCTGAACTACAGCAATAGCCTCCTAACTTAGTTTCCTGCTTCTCTATGCCTGCTCCAGTCCATCCTCAACACTGCAACCAAAATGCCCTGTCACTCATCTGCTTAAATTCCTGACCCCAGCCTCTTGTCACTCTCCCTCTCCTCCACATCCCTGAATTTCTTTCTTTACTTTTATTTCTTAGAAGGGGCCATACGATCTGTCTTGCCCGTGGGTCTTTCCAAGCCAGTCTTCCACTTTTAACCTAATTCCTACTTATATTTTAGACGTCAATTCTGATGTCACTTCCTTGGGATGGCCTTCCCTGCCATCCGCCTTGCCTCCTCACCCAGCTAGATGAGATGCACTGTTTTGTGCTCCCTGTTTTTTCTCTCTGCAATACTTGATGCACTTGATTGCTTGTTGTCTTAAATTACAAGCTCGGTGGACAAGGACTGTCGGCTCTTCCTCACCATTGTATCCCCAGTACTAATGCAATGCCTGGCATATATTAGGCACTTAAGTATTTGTTGAATTAATGAATCTGTGTTTCCTCTCTCCCCACTTCAACTTCCCCTCACTAAAAAAATCTCATTCACTTTATCGTGTAACTGAAACATCATTAAGTAAAGATCTAATAATTTCCTAATAAAGCTAGGGGTCTTTTCAGCTCAGTGGATTTACTAGGATCTCTCACAAGTATTTCACATCTAACATGTTTTATTTTGAACTGTTAGTCTTCCCTCATCACTTTCCCATACCACCATCTGTTCCTCCCAAAAGAGAAAATGAGAAAATAGCCTCCTCTGTCATTAAAGCCTCCTCAGCAAGACATTTTAGAAGGGATGCCCCTAGTACACCTGCACACTCATTCAGACATATGCATGCATCATTTGTTTGGTAAGGCCCAACTCGGAAATACCTCTTAAATATCGGGCCCTTCCTTCTCACCGCCTGCCTCTGCCACTTTGCTTAGACTGTTACACAGCTTTGTCTTCTTACCATCACAGATCATTACTTTTCATTCCCTGCCATGCTAAAACTTCCTTTATAATAAGCAAACCTAATTGTATCTCTGTCTCGCCAGTGAATTTTTTTTTTATTTTTTTACCAAACTTCTTGCATATAGGGTTCATTATGGTTCATCCCCTTCCTACCTGTGTGAGCTCATCACCTCTCCACATTCCCACTTTACTCCTTACCCTATATTCTAAACACACGGGCCTTTTAATGTTGTCTTAATAGATCATGTTGTTTTAAGCTTCACACCAAGATTGCCTTCCTTGGTCTTGTCAAGTACTCATTTTTCAAGACCCAGCCTAACTGTGAAGCCTTCCCTAGCCGTCTCCCTGTGCCATAAGCACAGTTAGTTAGTCCTTTTTGTGGGTTCCCATATCCTTTGTTCTTACCTCAATAATAGCATTTTTCTCATTTTAGAATTAATTATTTTCAGGAATGTCTTCTCAGTGGAATATGAACTTCTTAAAGGACAGGGAGGATTTCATTCTTATATTTGTATCTATAATCCCTGAGACATAGGAGGTAGTAAATGTTTGTTGAATAGTTGTCAGCAATTGCTGAGGAAAAGTAGTGGTTAGGAAGTGGCAGTTTGGTTCTTTTATTTTGAAAATCTGGCCACATCTGAATAACTTGAATGTCTAATTTTGTCCTTTAAATTTGACTAAAAGCTTAATCTGTCAATGTATTCCTGTAGGAGAACATATTGAGGAGGCTTGCGCAACCAAGGACCAAACCCAGGAAGTCAACGTTGAAGATACAGATGTTAGCCTAGAGTCAGGGAGACTGGAAATGGAAAATAAACATCATAGAAGTGTGGTATTTCAAGATTGTGAAAAAGAGCAAGGTGACAAGACAAAAGATGCAACCAATGATGTTAAAACCCCCAGTACAGAAACAAGGGCGGGTTGTTTGATTAAATACAATGTGTCTACTACACCATACTTGCAAAGGTAAACTTTTAAAGTATACTGTGTTGTGATTTGTTTTTATGCTTAGGGATAATAAACATAATATTGTAAAATCTTTAAGATAGCTTCCAATTAGAACTAACATTTGTTAATAGAAAGGTTTCAAACAAATTGAATGTCATTGGGACATTTCACCTTTTAAAACCTGTATTTGCTTTGGTTTTCCCTAAATATTGCCATTTTGGGGAAAAATTTTTTATGTCAGTAATTTTACTTTAATCTCTGATTGTGTATTATTGATAACAGTAGCTTTGAGAATTGAGCAATTAGCCAATTCTACAGATATTCAAAAATTGACTGTACAAGTTGTAACAACAAATAGAAAAAAGAGTAAGTTCCTGACTTCAAGGAGCTTGCAATCTAAGACAAGCAATCATGTGGTTGTAACCTACAAGTTATAGTTTGAGAAATAGCATAAAAGTACAAAGTAAAGATGTTAACATGTTTTTTAACTCTGGAAATAATTTTTTAGTGTAAAAAAGAAGATACAGTTTGATGAAACAAATTCTACATTTAAAGAGCTGAAGTTTCTAACACCAGTTAGACGTTCTCGCCGTCTTCAAGAGAAGACTTCTAAATTGCCAGATATGTTAAAGGACCATTATCCGTGTGTCTCTTCGTTGGAACAGTTAACAGAGTTGGGAAGTGAAACTGATGCTTTTGTATGCCGCCCTAACGCAGCACTGTGCCGGATGTACTCAGAGTCCGAAATAACAGAAGAGAAATAAAGCTACAAGAAGGAATGAGGTGGTGGTTATACCTGCGGTATTTTGTTTGTTGTGGCTTTGTATGTCTCTTAGGTGAGGAGCTGGTCAAGTATCTTAAGTATTCGTGGCAGTGAGCTCTTTACTAACATTCACATTATAGCAGGTGTTGCCTTCTAGGCATCAGAAAGCTAATCCTACCTTGTCAGTCTCAACAAACTGAGTTCTTCTCTAAGACAGGTAAATTTTGTCAACTAGTTTACTGTGTTTCTTAAATATAAACAGGTTTCATCACAATATTAGCTTATTCACTTTACTTTTAGTAGTTCTAAATGACAGAAAAATTATAACTCATTAAATATAAGTACACTAATGCCACATCATCAGAAAATGAGGAATTCTAAATAAAATTTATATTTTTTCATGGCCTTGTTTTTAAGATTTATGATATACATCCCTGCCTGTAGACGGAATACTGACTTTTTTGCCTTTCCTTGATTCTGGCTCAGTATGCAAGTCAACAATTGTAATGTGTAGTGACTTCCTTCAAATATTAATACGTAGAAAATTTAGCTTGCTTTTTCGCCTAATTCTTGTTACCCGGACTGCTGTGGTCTGTTGTCCCTTGGGCTGCCTGTGGTTCTTAGGTGACACTCTCACTTTCCGTCAATGCTAGTGAGCCTGCATCTGTGGTGTCTTGGCCTCTTTCTTTTTGGTAGTAGCTGAGGTCACCAAGAAGGATAGTTAACTAAATACCCCACTTCTAAGAAAAGATACTTTGTGGTAAGAAAGAAAAGATGCCAAACTTAGTGGATATTCGAGACTTTAAATTTGAGTTCCTTTCTTTAGTTCCTTTTGTAACTTGACTAATCGAAAATGTTAAAATTTTAACTTCTGTTGCTTCATTTGATATAGTTTATAGACTATTAGAATGGAGTTAGAGAAAGAATATATAATATTTAATAAATATTCTAGTTTAAGTAGTATTTCTAAAATAACCAACACTTAAACTTGCTTCCTTATAATATAAAAACTTCACTGTTAAATCATGTCTTCTGAAAACATGATAGTTACATGCAGTAGACAGTTCTCTTCTCACTACACATGAATACCACCAATAAAATTGTATGAGTCTCTGAACTTAAATGGCATACATCCTTTACCAACTTTGCAGTTTCATTGGTCATTGTAAAGGATTAGATAGTTTTAAAACTGTGTAATATGAATATGATTGAAAATCACATACCTGGTTTCTTTTATATTCATTCATTCCATGTGTATAATAGCACCTTTGTTCTATTTATTTTCTTCTCATGTTCTAGAGAGTAGGTTTTTTCTTTTTAAATTGTGTACTTAATATGTATACAATAAAAATATCTGCATTACTATGTTTCAGTGACATTTATTTCAACAAATATAAATGGAATTTAACCACAATAGATAAATTTGAACCTTGCCTTTGAAATACATTATAGTGCAATTTGACTTGATGTTTTCAACACTTAAGTGTGTGCTTAATAGTGTATTTCCTTTTGAAAAATTATCAATCTACTTATCTAAAAATTGACCTTAATTTTTACCTTAATTCTTTGCTTTTTTCCACACGTTTGTATGAATAGTGCACAATATGCTGTTTTTGAAATAAACTTCAAGCTGGCCTATACTCTTAGCTTTATAATAGCCATACCACGTGGTTCATTTGGCCATATGGCATAGCTTGAAATACCTCAGTGAAACAGAACTTGAAATTAACTGTTCCATGTTTGGCGAAGTTTCATTGAGTTTTTTTCTTTTCCTCCTCCCTCAGCTGAGAGAAAACCTGACTCTAAATAGTCCAAGTTCTAACATTTACAGGCCTAGGTCGAACTCCTCTTCAGATACTTAAGAACAGTTACCATGTGTCTGACCTAGGTTTGTTGCACACTAAGTATCTCCAAGGATGTGATAGATGGTGCATGAGCTTTAAGGTCCAACAGACACATGCAAAATCTCAGCTCCTCCCTTCCCTTAAAAGTTATGTGACCATAGAAAAGTTACTTAGTTGAGCCTCGTCTTTTTGAAGGATAAAGTGGAAATAATCCCCTCTAGTCATTTTGTACCATGTTATCTGCCTGTCCCCCTGGTGATTGGCCAGAATGGGCACCTGACCCAAGCTGGACTATCCGAGTCCTTGCCATAGGTATTTGGAATCAGGACTGAGAGTTAATCTTTTCTATGTAGGTAGAGCTGAAATATGTAAAGAAGAGGCACTGGGTGACCAAATGCAGGTTGAGGAGCCAAGGTCACCAGTCAAGAGAACAGTAAAGTACGCGGGGAAAAGCAGAGAGAGACCTCTGCCTGGGGTTTTCTATAGCCTATCAGTTGTGTATCCAAATATATTCTTGTTAAATCCAAATACAGATAAAGCAAAATTCCTCCACTCCAATCCCACCAGCCTTTTCAAATGTAATATTAGTATAGTAACCTTCCAAGTTCTTTTCTATATATTTATAACGTATATAACATATACACACACATAAATACACACATGTGTGTACGTGTATTTTGTTTTGCTTTGTTGGATATTAATGGCACCATACTTCATGTTTCGTTCTGCAGCTCGCTTTTTTTCCAATTTACTAAGTCATAAGTAACTTTTTATTGACATAGATTAGTGTAACATTAATTTAGACTACGTGGGAGGGGCCAGCCCTGTGGCTGAGTGGTTCAGTTTGTGCGCTCTCCTTTGCCTGGGATTTGCCAGTTCACATCCTGAGTGTGGACCTAGCGCCACTCATCAAGCCATGGTGTGGCAGCATCCCACATAAAATAGAGGAAGATTGGCACAGATGTTAGCTCAGGGCTAATCTTCCTCACAAAAAAACAAAAACTTAACTAAGAATTTTATTGCATACAACTAATACAAAAATCTTGATTAAAAAAAATAAACTTTTGGGGCCAGCCCAGTGGCATAGTGGCTAAGTTCAGTGCACTCTGCTTCAGTGGCCTGCAGTTCACAGGTTGGGTCCCGGGCATGGACCTATGCCACTCATCAAGCCAGGCTGTGGCCACATCCCACATACAAAGTAGAAGAAGCTTGGCACAGATCTTAGCTCAGGGACAATCTTTCTCAAGCAAAAAGATGAAGATTGGTAACAGGTGTTGGCTCAGGGCCACTCTTCCTCACCAAAAAAATAAAAAAACTTTCATGACTTGTCCCAAGACCTATACTCCATAGATTACTTAATTTTCTATTTTATAGAGAAAATTGAGGCTCTCAAGATTCCCTCTCCTTCTCTAATATTATCTACATCCATACACATCCTTATTTCCTCCTCTGGTCTCAGAAGCAAATCTGTCCATCATCTAGTCCAAGGCTAATCCTCTTACTGGGCACTAAAATCCATTCCTCCAGTTTCAACTAGACCTTCCTGGTCCCTTCTGCCTCCAGTGCTTTCAGCCTCTCTTTCCTTCCATTGGTTTATTATCCTTCATCATATACTATTTCTATAATTTCCCCATTACTAAAACACTCCCATCGTCTTGTGCTTTCCCCCACCCCTACTTATCACCCCCTCTCCTTCCCTTCATGGCTAAGATTCTTGAAAGAATCCTACACTCCTTGATTCTTCTGACCATCCCACCTCAACGACTGCAATGTGGTTCCTCTCATCACGTCATTGAAACTACTCTCTTCAAGATTACTCATGACCTCCTGCTCCTAAATCCAGTGAGCCCTCGTCAGACTTTGTTACTCAGTCAGCTTTTGATGCTGTTTACCACTGCAACATCTCTAACATTACTGCAGTGTGGTGGATAACAGTCAGACTCTGGAGCCATACTGCCTGGGTTCTAATTCTAGTTCTACCACTTAGTAGCTGTGGGACCTGAGGCCAATAACTTAACCTTTCTGTGCCTGAGAGATAATAATTGTACCCACCTTTAGAGTTATTTTGAAGATTAAATTAGTTAATAGCTAACACTTATCTAGTCCTATTCTAAGCACTGTACACGTATTAACTCACTTAAAACAGTGCCTAGCCCCAGTAACTTGTGTATGTTATCTATAATAATACCATTTTACTATTTCCAATCATTACCCAGTTCAGAAGCTGCCCTGGCTGGAATCCACAGCTTGGCAAAAGCTGTAGAGAAAAGGGGCCAGATCAGTCCTCACTATCCCCATCCTCACCAGTCTATGCTTGCCGATTGTTAATGGTTGAATTGTGTCACCCCCAAAAAGACTTGTTGGAGTGTCAACCCCCAGTACCTCAGCATGTGGCCCTATTTGGAAAGAGGGCCGTTGCGGGTATGATTAATTGAGATGAGGCCACACTAGTTTGAGACTGGCCCCTAATCCAATATGACTGGGAACATGAGGTGAAGAGGCACAGGGAAAAGATGGCATTCTACAAGCCAGAGAGAGGCCTGGGACAGGTCCCTCCCTCCGTCTTCAGAAAGAACCAATCCTGCTGACACCTTTATTTTGGACTTCTGGCCTCCAGAACTATGAGACAATAAATTCCTGTTGTTTAAGGCACCCAGTGTGTGGTGCTTTGTTACGGCAGCCCTAGCCAGCTAATACCGTGATGAGACAAGGGAAGGAGTCGCCTTCATGACTGTCTCTATGTGCCAGGAAAGAAAAGAGTTGGGCCTTTTTATCACCTTCTCCTGATGCTGTCACGAATATAAGGAGATTGAGGTCTGAGCCTGGTGCTCAATCTGCGGGAGAACTTCCTGGAAACTTAAGCTGTAGCAACATTCTGGGTACAGGCATGTGTAGTAGTTTTGTTTTTGTTTTTTTAAATTGAAACCAGTATTTTTTATTGCGAACAAAGAAAGCAAGCAGTGCAGATGTTGCAAATGTTGACTATTTGGATCGTTATACTCCAGAGACCCTACTCTTATCACCATACTACAGAATAATCATGTATTAACTCTGACATGTTATCGTGAACATGTTCAGAACTTACAAGTATAAGCAGAAATTGTTCTATGTATAGATTCTAATATATATATTCTAATATAGATTCTAACATGTATTTCTAATATATATATTTTTATTGAGGTAACTATATATTTTAATCCTCACAATAATTCTATGAGGTGGGTACTATATTTTTACACAGAGAGGTTGAATTACCTGTTGTATTAGCTTCCTATTGCTGTTGTAACAAATTACCACAAACTTAGTGGCTTAAAACAACAAAAATTTATTATCTTCTGGACGTCAGAAATCTAGAATAAATCTCACTGGACTAAAATCAAGGTATCTGCAGGATTGTGTTTCTTCTGAAGCTCAAGATGGCAATTTGTTTCCTGGCCTTCTCCAGCTTCTGAGGCCCCCTGCCTTCCTTGGCTGACGGCCTTTCCCTCCATCTTCAAACATCTTCAAAGCTCGCTCTGACTCTGAGCTCCTCTTCTGCCCCTCGTCCACTTTAAAGGGCCCTCCTGATTACATGGGCCCACCAGGATAATCCAAAATAATCTCCAAATTTTAAAGTTAGCTGGTTAGCAGCCTAATTCTATCTACAGTCCTAACTCCCCCTTGCCATGTAACCTAACAGGCACAAATTCCAGGGAGCAGGATGTGGACACATCTGAGGGGCCATTGTTCTGCCCTCCACACTTGCCCAAAGTCACACAGCTAGTAAACTGAGTGCTGTGCCTGTGAAATTTATCTGCATGGGCTGTTTGCTTAAGCTGGAGACAGAACTCATGTTACTGGGTGACACTTTCCCTCAATATTATTGGATTATTGGCATTGTTCTAGAGCGACGTGGAACAGCAGTATTAAAACGTGCCCTTCGTAGGCCCGACTACTCCAAGAACAGCGCCTCCCGCCAGACCTGGGAAGCTTCCGTGCCGGCAACCAGAGAGACGACCGGCCGGGCCCGCCCTGCGGAAACGCGCCAGTCGAAGGGGCGGAGGCGCGGACAGGTCGCCGGGGACGCGGGTGAGCGGCCTGCGCTGGGGGGGGGCGGGCGGCCTCAGGAGGAGGGGGCGCGGGAGGCGCCGACGCGGGGCGGGGGCGAGTGGAAGAAGCGCTCCCGGCGCTCGAGGACCTGCGCCCCGCTCCTGCCCGAGCCGCTCCCCGCGCGCCCGCAAGACCCCACAGCCCCGGGCCGCCCTCACAGGCCCCCCGCAGCTCCGGGCCGCTCCCCGCGCGCCCGCAGGCCCCCCGCAGCCCCGGGCTGCCCTCGCAGGCCCCCAGCAGCTACGGGCCGCCCCCTGCGCGCCCGTAGGACCCCGCAGCCCCGGGCCGCCCCCCGCGCGCCCGCAGCCCTGCCACAGCCCCGGGCCGTTCCCCGCGCGCCCGCAGGCCCCCAGCAGCCCCGGGCCGTTCCCCGCGCGCCCGCAGCACCCCCGCGGCCCCGGGCCGTTCCCCGCGCGCCCGCAGCCCTCCCACAGCCCCAGGCTGCTCGCCCGCACGCCCGCAGCCTTCCCCCAGCCCAGGGGCTCGGGGCACAGGTGCAACGCCGGTCGCCAGTCGGGGCCTGGGCTCCTGCCCGGTGCCGGCACCGCGCGCACCTTCTGAACTTAGCCTGTATTTCGCCGGTGGTGGCGCTTCTCGGCTTTTGCAAATCACGTTGTTAGTTTTTGATTGCTATAGGCATACGAAGGGACACTTTGGCCACATTCAGAGTATATACAGGTCTTTTAATGATCTTATGCGTGTAACCGTAACAGAGGCAAATGTGGGGAGAAAAGACCAAATGTGGTTTTCAGCTAAGAAAAGTCAGTGGTTGCTCTTGTTTATCAGTTACTGTCCATTACGTAAAGACTCTGAAGAAAAAAAAGATTAGAAATGTGGAAAAACCTGGCCTCCTTGTTAAATCGTGTAATACCGGGAGTCAGTCAGAATAGTGGCCAAGAATTTTTTTCGTTCAGGTCCCTAAATATAGTGAAAAAACTGTTCTTGAAAAGAATTGTTTTTGAAGACAAAGCATCTGATTTGGTTATATGGAGAAATTATTTCTAGAGTTGCTTGGTCATTCTATGATAAACAAGAATACCAACGAAGTTTTGCAGGTCGCTATACTATAGATTTTTGTGTGTGTGATTTTTGCTTTACCTGCCATGCCCTCTGTGCCTCATAATTCTTTGTGGTGTGATCTTTAAAAAATAGAACGCTACAAGTAAGCTTTCTGAAAATCAAGTAAATTCACTCCAGTGCTTTTTTTTTTCCTCCTGTAGTGAAAAAAATCTATCACCTTTCTAAAGTTTTGATAATGCATAATAATAGCTACTGTTTATTCAGGGCCTCCTGTGTACCAGGCAAAGTATTAGGACCTTTCTCTTCATTGTCTTTTATGTATTAAGCAGTCCAACTAGCTGCTTCATCCTGGAAGTGTAGAAAGGAGATCGAAATTCAAAGACTGTTAAACATTTATTCTTAGTCCCGGACACCTCCAAGTGGATGCATCCCAAAAGGAACGCGTCTACCTTCTCCCTTCCTTTCCCCACGTTCCTGCCACCATAAAAATAAAAGAAACAGAAAACCATGCACACAAGCATTGTGGTGCCTTTTCTTTCTCTCAGGGAATGGTTTCACCATTCACCCAGTTTATGCCAGAACCCTGGGAGATTACCACACCCCCTTCTCCCTACTTGTCTCCCATAAATCTGTCACCAAAAATCTTGCCAATTCTTTCTACATATCTCCTTCCCATTTTCTTCATCCCTGTTGCCACTACCTTATTCCATTCCATCATCATTTCCCTGTCTTTTCTATTGCAGAGGCTCTGGCCCTCCTGCCCCCTCCCTTGTTCCATCCGTTCACTATGCAGCCAGAGTGAATGACTCTTCTAATATGCAAATATAATTGCATTGCTCTCTTGGTTAAAACCCTTCAGAGACAGCCCATTAGTTACCCCAAGGATAAAATATAGCAACCTAAACTTGACTTAAAAAGGCCTTCAGATAGGGCCCTGTCTGCCTTACCAGCCTGCTGCAGTCCTCTTTCAATTCCTTAAACTGAACGCAATCTCTTTTGCTCTTAAACATGTGATTCCCTCTGCCTTGATCACTCTTTTCCCTCCTCTTTGCCTCGCCAGCCTCCCTTCATCCTTCAGGCTTCAGCTTAAATATTCCCAGATTTTCCTAACTCTCCTGGATATTTCTGCTGTATGCCAGCATAGCTCTTTCTGTAAGACTCCTCACCCTATCTTTGTTGAGGTCTGTGGTCCCATTTGCTTTGGGGCATCCATGATGGAAGGCCCATGAGAGATTTGTTCAGGATTATAAAACCTGGGGCAGGTGCTCAGTGCTTAGTGTCTAAAGCAATTTTGGTGTCCTATCGTGGTGATGAGAGCTACTTTGAATTATTTCTGCCTTTTGAAAATAAATGTAATTCTCAAATGTTCCTGTTTTTGAATATAGTTTGGGAGAGCCCGCGGTGACCCCGTGAGTGGAGCCGGGCCGTGTGGGTGCTCCAGCATGGATGGCTACGCAGTCCTGAGAGTGATCGGGGAGGGCTCCTTCGGCAGAGCCCTTTTGATTCAGCAGGAAAACAGTAATCGGATATTTGCCATGAAGGAAATACGGCTTCCCAAGGTCACTGCCAAAGCAGTTAGCTCAGGTTGAAAGTGCACGTGCAATTTGCATAGGAAAATAAGTTCCTGAGATTTTACATGGATTGCTCCTTTGTGCAAAAGATGTAATCGGTTTATTCATTAGCTTTACAAGGTCTTGACATATTTTATATGGCTTTTAGGATATTGTAATTAAGAAAAAGAGAAAAGTAGTCAAAGTTTAGGTGGTAATTGCTGTTTATTTGATTTCAAAGTAGATAATTTGTAATAATTTCCAATTTTGTACACCTAAGGGTATAGGGTGTCTTTGCCAAAAGCAATGCAGGTGTGATATTAATGAAAAAGGAATATAATACAATGAAGAGCAAAGACGTAAAATGCTAACCTTTGGTATCGGGGAACCTATTCTGTGGATCACTTTATAGGTTTTATTTCCTGTAAGATAAGGAAGGTGCTGACTTATCACTATTTATCATTGGGTATCATAGTTGTCATATAGAAGAATCCATGCCATGGAGGCTGCTTGGTACTGTTTTCATCAATTTTTTAAAAATACATTTTAATAAAATTCTCAGAGTGCTAAGTATTTTTTTCCCACTGCATTTTTTACCTCATTAACTCATTCTCAGGTGGGCATCAGAATCAGCTGCTGAGCCTCACCCCTTAGTTTCTGGTTGAGTAGGTCTGGGCAGGCCTGGGAATTTGCATTTTTAATAAATTCCCAGTTGGTGCTGATGCTGCTGGTTGAGAAACCTTGTGTTGGTACATAATCAATAGCAGTTTCTTAGCTGTAAGATAAGTCATTCAGGATTTCATCCTCATAGAGTGAGTTAGGGGATAAACAGTTTTGGAAACTCACTTTGTAAATCATTTGTCCATCCTTGCTGCAGTAGTACACCAGTCTTTTCTTTCTTAGCTGGGCCATTGGACTGATAAAGTGATGCAGACAGTAAAAATGTGAAATCCCTCGTTTTTCTTTAAGGATACAATATTATTAATTGCATACTGGCTCTCCAAGTCAGGTTATTTTAGGCTGCTGTTTGAAATAGTTGACGTTCTATACTTGTAAAGGTATAAGGGATCAGCTTAAGCATGCAAAATATAGCTGTAGCTGAAAAATGACCACATTTTCTCTTGGAGTTTGATAAACTTAAGTTGGGTCAAAGTGCAGTGCTACAAAACTTCATCTAGCATTGAAGTATCATACAAACCATACTATAATACTGTAAAGCTATCTGTTTTAAAATGAAGTATTACATTTATGCTTATTTTAAATCTTTTTCTAGTCTTTCTCTGGGACACAGAATTCTAGGAAGGAGGCTGTTCTGTTAGCCAAAATGAAGCACCCCAACATTGTTACCTTCAAAGAATCATTTGAAGGTAAATATGAATTCCCCAAAATACATGCATTTCTGAATTTGATTTATGGCCACTACAGCTTTCCTAAACAGCCTTACATTTGTTTTAGCTGAAGGACACCTGTATATTGTGATGGAATATTGTGATGGAGGGGACCTAATGCAAAAGATTAAACATCAGAAAGGAAGGTTGTTTCCTGAAGATACGGTAAGAGACTGACTTACATAGTTCCCCTCAAGGTTTAAAAGCCAGTTTTCTCATGAAATTTGTGTAAGTTAAAATAAAAGCTTTGGTATTTGTGATCATCTGACACACTAGCTAGAAATGACTTATTTCTGTATCTGGGCCACTGCTTAATGTTGTCAGGAAGTGGCTGCCTGAGATGTTTTTAGGGAGTGAAATAGATATGTTTATATACTATCAAGGAATAAAACTTCCATATTTAGAAGAATTTCAAAATTATATTACTCATCATATTTTGTACTGGATATTTAAATTTTTTATTTTTGTCGTATTGAAATTTTGGAAGGCAGATGGATTTATTTTGTATTTCTGGATCATCAGAAGAAGGAGGCCTACATTTCTGTTTCTTGGGAAAACCTATTCTCAATCTTTTTCCTTCTGAAGTTTAGCATATTCCCTTAAGTCTAGTACTTACTGCCTTTTTAATGAAAAATTGCATACTAAATATTATAGGAATGAATTGACTGAGGAAAATATTTAAATAAACTGCTTTAATGGGGCTTAGTTTGATTTAAGAGTATAACATGTTATGAAAGTGTATTGGTATAAATATATTTTACTTAGAAGTTGTGTTAAAAATACGGGTTCCATAGAAGGAGATCAACCTTGGCTTCGAATAGATAAGTCTCCATAGCAAAAAAGAAAAAAAATCAGTTTGACATTTAATTATAGGCCCCTTGGGCACCTGGGTACTATTGACTGGGGATTTGTAAGCAGAAAATGCTAACCTCAAAGGATTGTTGACAATTTAATGAAATCTTTTAATGTTAACATATAAATATTCTTAAAAAGTAGATGAAAATCTGATATAATGATTACACTATAAAAAGTTGTAGCATATTCTTTTCTAAGGGGGGAACTACCTTTATGTTTGTATTTAAGAAATACTTTTATTTGGTTGAATACAAGAAAAATATAGTGGGAGTTTTATTAAAATGAATTGTTATTTGGATCATACATAAGATGATGCAACATATTCACAGCTTTTCTGAATTTTTCTAGGCCACTCTGAATCTTAGTTGACCTATGTAATTTTTAGGAGTTCTGTACTTAGATTTTGTAAAACTCCGGTTAACTAAAGTCCAAAGAGGATTGTTTGGAGTTTTGGGTTAGCATGGACCAGTTATTTCATTGTGCAGATTTCCATGCTTTTTTCATGCAGATACTTAATTGGTTTACACAAATGTGCCTTGGAGTAAATCACATTCACAAGAAACGTGTGTTACACAGAGATATCAAATCCAAGGTAAGTGGAATACATTTTTGGGCCTAAGAAGAAAACCAGAATGATTTCATTCCGTCTTTTTTCTCTGTTATTCTATTTCCTTTTGGGATATTTTTATTTAATCTAGAAATAGTTGTGAACCTAATATTTATACTAGCCAAATAAGGTACTACCTGAGAAAAGTCATTAAATCTCTTTAGTAGTATAACTTAATATGTTCCAAGCTCTCTTTGTGACTGATTACCACATGTTCTCAGATGGAAAACAATTGAGGCCTGGGCCTGCCATGTGGACTTACCCTGACATAGGTTCCCAGCTGGTCCATCAGGGTCTCATGATACAATCTGAAGTTGGCTTGTTAGATTTCTAAGCAATCATCCTGAATTCACAAGTAGGGGAACGTGTAGCTCTCAAGAGGGTATCGTGTCTTTTTGTGTTCCACCCCAGGGCTCACCTGTCAGCATTTCTAACCTTAATGTCCATCATCAGCAGGGTTTGAAAGACAGCTTCTCTGGAGACCTCTGCCTTAATGTTTGAATGATGGAAGACATAATCTGAGCTCTTCTTTTTTAATGCAGAATATCTTCCTCACCCAAAATGGAAGAGTAAAACTGGGAGATTTTGGATCTGCCTGTCTTCTCTCTAGGTATGTATGTCTCTTCTTTGGTAGTGACAGTCGTCAGAACATCCATTGTTCAGGAATGCTCTCTGATCATTTTTTGCCTTTTTATGGTTTTAGTCCCATGGCATTTGCTTGTACATATGTGGGAACACCTTACTATGTGCCCCCGGAAATTTGGGAAAACATGCCTTATAACAATAAAAGGTAAGTGATGGACATACTTGGTGCAAGAATGAGTGTTTGGTGACAGACATCATAGCTTGTCAAGCGAAGTTTGGTTTTAAAAAATATATATCTGAAAGCAGTGTTGAGTCTAAATTCCCAGGCTTGTAGATGAAAGTCAAAGTTTTCCAACTGTTTTAATCTGAGTTGAGAGGGGCTAAATGTAAGTGCTGAAAGAAAGGCTAGTCATTTCTAAGGTCAGTATGAATTATATCACTGGTTCTCAAACTTTGCTGCTCCTACTTTTAAAAATCCCAAAGCGCGGGTTGCAACCAACGATTAAATCAGAATGTCTGGGGGTGGGAAGCAAGCATCAGTAATTTTCCAGAATCACCGAGTGATTCTAATGTGCAGCAAAATTTGGGAACCACTGGATCATGTCTTTAACATTTATGGGACTAGATAATAAACAGTTGACTGATAGGTTAATTGATTACAAGAAGATAGTATGAAGACCTTATGATTTAAAACATAATTTTTTTCCTGAATATAAGTAATACGTGCCTGTTGATGGGTGCCTGTGAGTGGGTGGGTGGGGGAGGATTGGAGATACAGAGATATACAAGAAAGGAAATGGCAATCACCCACTTTTTCACAACTATTAATAATGTTTTGGTGTTTTTTTCTATCCATTCATTTTTTTTCCCCCTAAACCTAGTTTATATACTCTGTATATAACTTGGTGTCCTGCTTTTTTCACTTTGTTTGATATCCTGTTCATTTCACCCCATATTTAAACTCTTCATAAATACTGTTAATGGTTGCATAATATGGCTCTCTTGGCTCTTCGGTGTCTCTTCCGAAATTTACTTATCATCCCTCTGTTGTTGGCCTTATGTTTCCATTTTTCAGTATCATGAACAGTGCTGTGACTCATATACCTTTGGTGGATAAATATGTCATTGTTTTGTATCACATTCTTGGCGTGAATTCCTAGAAGTAGAAAGACTTACAGGCTCTTGTTACCTTCTGCCATGTTGCTTTCTGAAAAGGGTATGATACATGCTAAATAGTTCTTGTAAGAGTAAAATTGACTGAATTGGGGACACAACAGCTGTAAAGGGACTTACTGGGACAATTGGGGAGATTTCAGTTTGGACAAAATATTGGATAATATTACTGAATTACGGTTAAATTTCTTTAACCCTATGTGTGATAATGGTATTGTGTTTATGAGGGAGAGGTATTGTGTTTATCTTGCTCTTAGGAGACATGTGCTGACATGTTTGGGGGTGAAGTGTTTGATGTCTGCACCCTTTGTTTCAAGAGGTTCAGATATATGTGGAAGAGGGAAACAGCCCCAAAACAAGGCAAATGTTAACAACTGGGGACCCTAGGAAGGAGCATGTGGGCATTTACAACTTTTTTGTAGGTTCCAAACTTTAAAAAATTAAAAGTTGGGGGAGACAGTTTATAGAGACCATTAGTTAAAATAAAAAGAATATTATCTAGAAAAAGTCTGGAGGATGACAACTAGGTGGTGAGAATGATGGAGGTGCTTAACATGAAGAAGGACAGGCATATAGGATGAACTGTAGCATTCTTTTCGGATTTTTGAAGAACTGTTTTGTGGAAGAATGGGTAGTGTTGTTCTCTTTGTTTTGGGATGTAGAGCTAACACAGTGGGTGGAGAGAGTTCCAAGAAGACACGTTTGTGCTTGTAATAAGGAAGCAGACTATCCCTTAGAGCCATCCAACAGGGACACAGACTGCCCGAGGTGAGGTGTGATCCAAGAGCTTCCCTCAGGAGGTGTGATCCAGGGCCCAGTGTGGTGCACAGATGGTCTGGACGAAAGTTGCGCTGAATGACTTCTAAAGTCCTTCTTCCAACTATGATCATCCGAGTCCACTAAGATTCCCTCTTGTACCAAATACCAGTGAAGCGATACCTCAACCACCCTGATTTGGAGAGGTGGGGGGTGGGGAGCAGAGAGTTTTATTGTGAGCATTACTGTCAGTAAGTATCTTAAGTGTTGGACCAAAATTGCCATATGTTTTAATAACTAGGAATTACTTGTAATGTCTATTCTTATTAAAACTAATTTTTCTTTGTTTTGTATTATAAAATACATATATTTTCATATGATAACTCAACCCACTTGTCGTTACCTTGCTTCTTTATGCTTCCAGTGACATCTGGTCCTTGGGATGCATTCTGTATGAACTCTGTACTCTTAAGCATCCAGTAAGTATGGCATGCAAAACAGAAGAAGAGCCTCTTGTCATATCTAGTTAAGTCTTAATGTGCCAAATTCCATTTGGCAGTTTGCTTCCCTAGGAAGAATTCTTTATAAAAGTTTTCGTTTGTGTCCATTGCTATCATCTTTGCCTTGAGCCACTTTTGTAGCATATGCTAATAGGAATTTCCATTATTTAGTTTTTGTAGTTCTGTATTTAGCTTGCCTGCCTTCCTTTCTTCCTTCCTTCTCTCTCTCCCTTCCCTTCCTTCTCTCCCTCTCTCCCTCCTTTTTGCTATTCTTAATTTTTTAAATTAGGGTAAAATACATAAAACATGAAGTCTGCCATTTTAACCATTTTTAAGTGTACAATTCAGTGGCATTAATTGCTTTACAATATTGTGCAACCATCTCTGCTATCTATTTGCAAAACTTTTCAGTCACCCCAAACAGAAACTCTGTACCCATTATTCAATAACTTCCCATCCTTCTCTCCCCCCAGCTCCTGGTAACCTCTGATCCACTTTCTCTATGAATTTACATATTCTAGATATTTCATGTAAGTGGAGTTCATTTATACAGATTTTTGTTTTGTGTCTGGCTTATTTCACATGGCTTAATATTTTCAAAGTTTGTCCATGTTGTAGCATGTGTCAAAATTTCATTCCTTTATATGAGCGAATAATATTCCATTGTATGTTTATACCATGTTTTGTTTATCCATTCACCTGTTGATGGACATTTGGGTTGTTTCCACCTTTTGGCTGTTGTGAATAATGTTGCTGTGAACACTGATGTACAAGTATCTGTTAGAATCCCTGTTTTCCTTTTTTTTTGAGTATATACCTAGGAGTGGAATTGCTGGGTCAGATGGTAATTGTGTGTTTAGCTTTTTAAGGGACTGCCAAACTGTTTTCCAGAGTAGCTGCACCATTGTTATACTTATCTTTTTGTAGTTAGATTTCATTTATCATGTGAGTTTCTTCTCTACTTGAAATATCATGAAAAAATAGACTTTGCCGTTATGTATTTTTTAAGGCTTTTTAAGAAATAATTTAACAAAAAAGAAGTTAAATAGCTTGCCCTGCTTGCTCAGTAGTTGTTTGTTACACAGAACTAACAGTCATAGCACTGATTCCTACTAGGTCTTAGCTTTGCATAGAAATAAATTCTGTTTTTTGGGCATGAGTTGAAACTTGGTTCTAGCAAGCACTTTTACAGGTGTTCTTGAGAACATGTGGAGCTCATGAGAGTGATGCTTGAGAAAAATCCTTCACCACCGCTAGATGAAGGTAACTCAGGCTGAAGGCATGCGCTGTTAATGACAGGTCTTCCTTAAATGTAAGTGGCCTGTAATGCCAACTGTGTAATTAGACCAACTTGGGAAACTTTAAAAAATGCTGATGCCTAGGACCACGCCAGACTATAATTGAATTAAAATCTCTGAGGGTGTCCTGGGCGTTAGTGTTTTTAAAACAGGTGTTTCTAACGTGTAGCCCATGTGGAGAACCCACTGTTGATGTAAATAAAATTATTTTTAAAATTCTAATATTTATGATTATATTCTTCATTTCCCTGTTTTATCTTTTTTGAAAACTTATGTATACGTGTTCTTATTCTTTCTAGTCAGAGTAAGTATTGAGGAGTATAGTGCCCTAAATATTTGGCACACAGTCTGTTGTCTCTTGTCTGCTTTAAGGACAAAGTAGTTCTCAAACCTTCAGGAAATGCAGAAACTCGGTATAATGGTTAAAAAGCCTGAGGCAAAGCAGATTCAATCTTATTTTTCATTACCTGAATTTTTTCCTTTGTTATATATTGGTTTTTCTTTCCTCATATCTTCACTTGTTTATTTGATTAATAGGGTAATGCACTTCCAAGGCAGAATGCCAACATGTTCTTACAGAAGTATTACCAGGGCTGACATCTAATGTTAATTCCAGTGTGTTTATTATACAGTGAAAACGTTTTAAATGTATTCTGGTATGTCATTTTGTATCCCACTCTATTACTTGTCAAATTTTAATAACTACTTTGATGAAATGAAAGGTAAAAAGGATTTTGCAGTAGGAGTTCAAAAGTGGAAATGTCTGAAGTGCCTATTGCCAGGGAGAAGGATTTCTGGGGAGAAGTGAAGCAAAGGAATGCTACACTTATTATAAACCTGTTAGTATCATTTGAGTTTTTGAAAAGTCATATGTATGTATTACTTTGATTTTTAAAATATATTAAAAATGTATATCTGCAAAACCCTTGACTGTGACTTATAAAGTACCCAAAGCAGACATTCATGTGAGACTCTCTAGATGGGGAAGCATTTCACTCTTTATGTTTACCTTTCTCCTGATTTTACAATAGTATCTGAAGGACACCTCTAGGAAGAAAAATGACCAGGCAGCAGATCCATTTATAAAATTAAAATCATTCATATCAATTCAGTTCAGCTGGTATTTTCTTATTTCCATTTTCTTGTATCTCCTTTTACAGTTCAATTTTACTTTTTAGTTTCAGGCAAATAGTTGGAAAAGTCTTATCCTCAAAATATGTCAGGGGTCCATGAGCCCCCTGCCGTCTCATTATTCCTATGAGCTTCAGCATCTCGTCAAACAGATGTTTAAGAGGAACCCCTCACATCGCCCTTCAGCCACCACACTTCTCTCGAGAGGCACTTTATCCCGGCTCGTCCAGAAGTGCTTACCCCCAGAGGTATGACATGTGTTGGATTGACTGTGAACAGTTTTCGAGTGTATGGTAAAACAGTTTATCTTTTAAACACAATTACATGTTATACATGCTTGTAAAAATTCAAATAATGCAGAAGTGTATACAAAAAATAGAGTGTTAGAACTTCTCTTGCTTCTTCTCCCTTCCACAATGCTGTTCCCCAAGTCTGATCACAGGTATAGTTTGCATATCCTTCCAGATCTTTTCCTGGACACACATAAAAATGTCTATTTGTCTGTCTAAATTACATATGTTTTTTAAATGGCGTTTTACTTTTCAACTTTAAATATTGTGGCGAAGAATATTGATAATTAAATGACATTTTGGCAAAGTCTAAAGAAAAATGTGTTTCACATCTTTAAATTCTCTACTTAAAATTTTTAGATCATCACAGAATATGGTGAGCAGATATTAGAGGAAAGCAAAAAATCAAAGCATGGTACACCAAGAAAAAAGGGTAAGAATTTTGGAAACCTTATTTTTTGTGTGTTCTTTTAAAGTGTAATTTAAACTCAAATTTTAAAGAAAGGAAAATATAATTTTCAAGTTATTAGAGATGATTTTATGAGATACTTCTCAAATCAAAATTTTGTTTTTGTTACTCCAGACATAATTCTATACTGGATCTTATCACATTTAGTTTGCCAGGGATCAAAAAAAAGCCTAGTTTGGAGATTTTAGTGATATAAAGATTATTCTCTGTTTCATTATTAGTACCATATTTACTCTGGTTTGTGATGGGTCTGGTAGAAGGCTTCTGTGGGCTGGCCTAGGAATCTAACCGTGAAAATATAATGTTAATCTTATAGGAAATTATATCCCCACGTTTCTGGAGAATCATCTTATAAACAAATTTTTAAAAACAGAGACTTTTCAGAAGTTGGGATCTGTCTATATAATAGCTGCACAAAATTTCCGTACGTCTAGAGTCTGTCCTGAGCAAATTTTGTATGTAATTTATTGTTTCTTTGGAAGTTGTCATCTCTTAGTTTTTTCAAAGCTATTTTTGTTCCTTTTCATCTGTCGTCATTGATGCAGATCTTCCATCTGGAGAGATCCAACAAAGATAGTAGACATGGACAAAATAAGACATAAGAGTTAAGAAGTGTGGATCATCCACTGTTGGGACATGTTGCTAAACCTCCACTGTTTGCTGCTCATTGTCTTAGTGTTATATTCTACAAAAGAAACGTTTCAAAAGCTGTAGTGTTTTCTTTTTAAAGATTTTATTTTTCCTTTTTCTCCCCAAGGACCCCCAGTACCTAGTTGTGTATTTTTAGTTGTGGGTACTTCTAGTTGTGGCATGTGGGACGCCACCTCAGCATGGCCTGATGAGCGGTGCCATGTCCGCTCTCAGGATTCGACCCTGGAACCGACAAAACCCTTGGCTGCCGAAGCAGAGCATGCGAATTTAACCACTCTGCCACGGGGCCGGCCCCTGTACTGTTTTCTTAAAGTTAAATTTTAAGTGTTGTTTTTGTAAGGAAATAAACCGTTCTAGTGATGTACACCCTTCGGTCTTATAATTCAGCCTTTTCTCCATTACTTAGGAGGTAGCCAGTTACTTTTGTTTCAGCAAGTTTTTTTAGTGTTAATTTTACTTTAGGTACTGTTTTCTAGCTTCTTTTCACATCCCAGGGTAGTGGGAAATTAGTTTTAAAATACTGGACAACAACAACAAAAACAGTCTAAGAAAAGTTTCAAGATAGTTTAGAAAAGTGTAGTTTTACAATTTTTAAAAAAGAGAGGAATAAATCAGTGAAGAAGTGCCACCGTTTTGGGACCATGTGTCTGGTGGCATCTCCATCTAGTCTGTGGAGAACGAGGCCTGAACAGTGAAAGCTATGTGAGGGCAGGACCATGTCTAATTTGCTCACTGTTGTATCCTCAGTGCCTGTCATCATAGATGCTCAAAGCAATTTTTTTAAATTGTTGATGAATGAGGAGCATGGACTGTAGGGCTCTGCCAGAGGAAAGTCAGGCAGGAGCCATCCTTACGAAAGGCTCTGCTTGCCGGTTCTCCCGACTGCTGCTGGTGCCTTGTGAGGGAATGAGCAGCTCGCTTCCTGTGAGGGAAACCTATTCCACCTGCTGTAATAGCTGTCAGGAAAAGCACAGACTCAGTGGCCGGCTTGTGCTCGAGTAATAATGACCTTCTGAGTATGCAGTGTCTTACCTCCTAGTGCCTAAATGGGCTGGCATGAGTGAATAGAGCTGTCTTTAACTTTCAGATGCTAACGTTAGGAATAAAACAGCAGGAATAGCCTCTTGTAACAGCTGAGGTCTATTTCTAGGTGAGTGAAGCTTGACGTCACTATTCAGGCTAATACTTTGGTTCTTTGACTTTAATTCATTTGTCTTTCAAGCATTATGCGAATCACATTAAGAGCCTATCGGTGCTGCCTCTTTCTACCTTCTCTTTTCTCTTTAAGCAGACCCCAGCAGAAGCAGGATACCTTTGGAAAATGAAGCAAGCACAGTGGTAAGGGCTGTAAAATTAAGTTTATGAAACAACCATCCACTGGGTACCGGGTGCCATTGGGTGCTGTGGGGTACTTGGAGACTGTGGCCTGGTCCCTCCAGTCCAGTAGTTTTTCATCTCTTGCCACATGAAGTCATTGGTAGGTAGCTGTCGTCCTGCACTGCCAGCTGAGCCACTTTAGATGACCATTTATTTTGTGTTTTCCATTTTTAATCATTAATGACAAGTGGTTTCAATATAGATGTGAGAGAATGTTGTCCAACTTACAGTCATCAAAGTCTTGTTTTAGTCTGGCTTTTGGCTTTTTTTATTGTGGTAAAAAAATATATATATATACGAAATATATGTTATATATACAACATGTATGTATATGTTATATGTATAACATAATATAATATGTTAGGTGTGTGTATATATATAACATAAACATTTTAGCCATTTTTAAGCATACATTTCAGTGGCGTTAATTACATTCACCATATTGTGTAACCATTACCACTATCTGTTTTCAGTACTTTTTCATCACCCCAAACGGAAACTCTATACCTGTTAAACGATAACTCCCCATTCCTCCCCAACCCCCACCCCAGCCCCTGATAACCTCTATTCTGCCTTCTGTCTCTATGAATTTGCCTATTCTAAATATTTTATATAAGTGGAATCATACAATATTTGTCCTTTTGTATCTGGCTTCTTTCACTTAGCATAGTATTTCAAGGTTCATCCATGTTAAAGCCTGTATCAGAATTTCCTTCCTTTTTATGGCTAGATAATATTTAGATCACTATTTTGATCTTGGCATTTTTCTGCTCAAAAACTTTTTTTTTTTTGAGAAAGATCAGCCCTGAGCTAACATCTGCTGCCAATCCTCCTCTTTTTGCTGAGGAAGACTGGCCCTGAGCTAACATCCATGCCCATCTTCCTCTACTTTATATGTGGGACGCCTGCCATAGCTTGGCTTGATGAGTGGTGCCATGTCTGCACCTGGGATCCAAACCAGTGAACCCCGGGCCACCGAAGCGGCACGTGCACACTTAACCGCTGCACCACCAGGCTGGCTCCTGCTCAAAAACTTTTATTGCCTCCCCATTATCCCATGAATCAAGTCGACGTTTTTCAGCCTGGCATTCAAGGTCCTGTTCATTCTGTTTTGCCCTGTGTGGCTGGGAGCTCTTTTACACTAAAGCAGCAATAAAGTCATGAATAGTGACAGCCGATCCACTTCCACTGTTGTCACACCCACCCCAGTAACTTGTGTCCTATTGATGATTGATGACTTTTTCTTTCTTCCACATTTTAATCAACTTTTTAGCTCAAAAAGGAAAAGATATTATACCAAAACCAAAATATTCTATTTATGGAATGTACTAGCAGTGAAACTTGTAAATTTTTTAATGAATCTCAGGTTGTAAATAAATAACAACATCCCATCATTATGTTGTTACAAATGGAGTATGTCCTGCCCATGTGCCTTTTTTTCTTTGCAAGTTAGTATCTACTTTTTCCCAGCTTTATTGATTTGCATGCAATAAAATTTACCCATTTGTAGGCATACAGTTTGATGAATTTTGGTAATTTCATAGTCATATAACTACCACCACAATCAAGATAGAGAAATCTCATCCCCCTATAAAGTGTCCTTGTGGCCCTTTGCAGACCATCCTGACTCCTGCCCCAGTCAGCCACCACTTCAACTTTAATACCACCTGTAGTGGAAATGTCAGTGTGTTTCAGCAAAATTAGAAGGTTGTGAGTGTGATATGTAAACAGAATGGAGAAAGACCTAGAAAGTAAGTCAGGTAACAGAAGAGTTGAGATAGGAGAGGGTCCTGGGCAGGCGAGCAAGGTGTGATGGGCGTGAAGGCAGAGCTGGGTGGCGCGGGGCCAGGAGTGCTGTGGAGGCTGCTGGAGAGCGGTGGCTCTCAGTGGGGATGAAAGATTGGAATCGCCTGGGGGCTCTTAAAAACTGCTCATCACCACCACCCCTCCAAGATTCTGATGACTTTGACTGTGGGAGGACCTTTGAAATCTTGGCCCCTAGAAGTGTGGGGAGAGAGGTTTGAGAGCCATCGTATAGAAATAAGAAAACAATGTGCCACCTGCAGCCTACTGTTTATTTATTTACTCAACAAAGCATTGAGAACCTATGTGCTGGAGACTGTCTAGGCCCTGGATATGTATTCCTCCTCCAAATATATGCAGATTTAGTAAAGACTAGATAGCATGTTACTATACTCCGTGAAATCAAGAGGTTAATTGGGAAAAATAATTAAGTTGGAACATTTTGACCAGGTATAGCAGCTTTATAAACTGTCTTATTTTGATCTTTCCAGCATGAAAAGCCCAATATAGCAAACCCATACTGAAATTTCTCATTATTCATTTCCTCTAAAAAGACCTCTCAAATACCTGTCATTTTTATATATCCTCTTCATAGTTGCAATGATTGATATTAATGGCTAGTAATGTATATGACCTAATATACATATATGTATGTATGTGGCTTTTAATATACATAGGCATATATGATGTATATGACTATTGCTATACATGTATGTCTGGGGTTACATGGTTATTAATGTTTTTAAATTCATTAATCTTTATTTAAAATTAAAATAGCTGATTTAGCATACTTGTTTACCTTTTTGTAGCAATTCAAGCATGTTTAATCTGTGTTTTTAAATCTCTTTTAAAGCAAGGGGAAGAACAAGGTGGAAAGTATAGCCACGCTGATTTAGAAAGCGTTAATCAAAATTTGGTTGAAAGTGCACAGAGGAGAGTAAACAGAGAAGGGAAAGGTAGGTTATTCACGTTCTGCTCTCTGTGCAAGAGGGGACTGGGGGAGTGCAAAAGGGAGGCCAGTCTTCACCTGGCTAGGTGGTAGGTGTTGTGAGCAAGTGCGTAGGCAGATTTTTGTTTGCTTATCCAATTTAATGGTACAGGAATATTTTATTTACCCATAAAAAAAGACTAGTGTTTATTAATAAGAGCTTCTGGAAAAAATAGTATTTGTTGTGCTGTCCACTATAAAAAGCATGGCATACAGTGTGTATCTAAATCCTCTCAGGGCTTTGTTCCTGTATGTTGTGTAATATGTAAGTTTATACATATTGTTCTTAAATTTCACTTTAGTGATTAGTTTTACCTTTTCATTTGGATTTTTTTTCATTTCCTTTACTACTTAGACATAAAAGAATGTTGTTTTTAGATCTAAGTTTGAAAGACAAAAGAAATACTTCTGTATTATTCTGTATTGTTCACCAACTATCAGCTGTCTTTAATATGTATAAACAGAGATGAATAAATAAAATAATATGGTTTTTTTGCATTTTAAAATCAGATAATAAATCAGTCCATTTGAGGAAAGCCAATTCACCGAGTCCTCTCAGGCGACAGTGGGAGAAAAATGTCTCCAGTTCAGCTCTGACAACATTGGAAAATGCATCCATACTCACTTCCAGTTTAACAGCTGAGGACGATCAAGGTTAGTAGTCAGATTGAGTCTTATTATTTTAGTGCAGAACATTTTCTAATAGTCTCAAGGGCTAGAGATTTTTTTGGTTTTTTTAAAATGTCACTTTTTTTTTTTGAGCAAGATTAGCCCTGAACTAACATCTGCTGCCAATCCTCCTCTTTTTGCTGAAGAAGACTGGCCCTGAACGCACATCCATGCCCATCCTCCTCTACTTTATATATGGGACGTCTGCCACAGCATGGCTTGACAAGAGGTGCCATGTCCGCACCCAGGATCCGAACCGGTGGACCCTGGGCCGCTGAAGCGGAACGTGTGAACTTAACCACTGCATCACTGGGCCGGCCCCTAAATGTCACTTTGAAAGATATTTGATGTCCCACATCAGAGTATTGCTCATACAGGGGAATGGAATAGATTTTATTAGAGAGTAAATACAGCTAACTTTGAAATATGATCTGGAAGATAGCTGCTGAAAATCTTTTTTATTTGGCACTAATTTTCATCTTTTCACAACTAGGTGGGTCTGCAATAAAGTACAGTGAAAATAGTACCCGTAAGCAGTGGCTCAAAGAGACTCCAGAAACCTTGCTGAACATCCTTAAGAATGCTGATCTGTGCTTGGCGTTTCAGACATACACGATCTATAGACCAGGTGATTTTGGTCTATTACATAACTGTGGAAATGCTTTGATTTTTAAAAAATTGTGGTAAAAGATATATAACATAAAATTTACCATTTTAACCATTTTTAAGTGTCCACTTCAGGGGCATTAACTACATTCACCTTGTACAGCCATCACCACCATCCATCTCCAGAACTTTTCCCATCTTCCAAATCTGACACTCTGTACCTGTTAAATAACAACTCTCCATTCCTCCCTCCCAGAAACTCTTCGATTTTAAAGTTATAAAATAATTCATAGCATTATATTTTTAGGTTTTCTTGAATCTTTTCTAGCCAGTTTTAAGCTGTAATTAAAATTTCCCATATCACTTCATTACTTCTGTTTGCTCGTTTGTTTGCTTATTTTAATGATCATGTGACTGAAGAGGAGCCCTTTTTTACCATCAAATACACCATTGCTTCAGTGACTTTACAGCTCAGACTTGGTCATATACTTAGACAAACTTCAGGATTTCTTCTGCATATACTTGAATTCTCTTTTATTGAAAAGAGCTCAAAACAGATGAACAATTAGGATTTGATTTTTTTAATTGTTTCTGCAGACATTTTCACTAAAATTGTACAAAGTAACTGTTTATAATACTATCCTTAGGAATCGAGGCCAAAGGACTACATTAAGGGTCTGTGTGTTTGTGTGCGTGTACATGTGTGTATAATTTTGATAATTCAGTTAGTTACTAAAGCCATCTTATTAGGTTCAGATCTAAGATAAATTATAGCAGGTAGAGCATATAATGGGATGGTAGGTCTCGGCTGTATTTATTGTAACAGATTTAGCTGTATTTGTTTATTTGGTCAGAATTTATTGAGCGCCTAATATATGCTAGGTTAAGATAAAAAAAGAAAAAGAATAAAGCACAATTTCTTCCCTGAAGGAGTTTTTCATCTGGGAGACCAGCACACAGGTAGCGAGTTTTAGCTGTGGACCACGTGTTCTGATAGAGCTGTGTGCAGCCTCTTCTAGGTGCCCCCAGGACAGGTGGTTTGCAGGAGGAAGGTTTGAGGAAGGCTAATGGTTGTGAATTTTGCTCTAGCAATTGTAGGTCCTGGATTTCGTTTCTGGTCCAATGATGAGGTTTTGTCATTTCATAAAAGTCACTGTTTAAAAAATATATCCTAACTCTGTTTTGAAAGGCTTTTTATAAAGATTTAGTCCACATTGTTAGGTTATTGTTTCGTAAGCAAACATCCAAAAATAATTACCATCTGCAAAATTTTTTAAAAGCCTGCATGTAGTCTTTCTTTAATTTCCTAATTTTATTCTCCTCCATTGGGAAAACCTGGGAACAGGAGATGCTCAAAGGCAAAAAAAATTGACTGTAGTCTGACTATTCAAAGATAACTTTTAATGCTTTAATATAGATTCTTATAGTTGGGGGTTTTAATTGTAGTTTTCTGAATTTTTTCTTTGAAGAAGGTATTATTTTAAAATTTAATATACATACTGATGCTTACTGGGCCTGTTTCATGCCAGAAATCCTGCTGGGTGATATGGGGAGGCACTACAAAAGAAATCTAGAACATGGCATTGTCCTCAATTAGACAGCAAGCTTTTGAAAGATTTTAGTCCAACGTGCATGAAATAAGTAAATACTGTTTAAATTGGTATAATTTCTGTTACTGTTCCTCTGAAGGTTCACAGGGATTCTTGAAAGGTCCCCTGTCTGAAGAAACAGAAGCATCAGACGATGTCGATGGAGGTCATGATTCTGTCATTTTGGATCCAGAGAGACTCGAACCTACGCTGGATGAGGAGGACACGTACGTTGTGATCTACCTAGAAAGCTTTGGTTGGGGTCTGTGTGTGTGTGTGTGTGTGATTTAAATTATACCTTAATTTCTGGTTTACTAGGAGCTGGTTATATTACTTTACATCATAAATGAATATTTATATCTTGATCTTTTGTCTTGGGTGGGTAATGTGTTACAGTATTATCACAGAATTCCTTACTGAGCCACATATTTATAGTCTTTCAGCTTGGACATATTATTTTTGAATATACTAGATTTTATATTGAAAAACTTGTAGAAACAGTGAAGGAAGTGATCTTTTGGAAGAGGTAACAGGTTTTTCTTTGTTCAAATGCTTTATGGAGCTCATTTTTCAATAATGTAAATGTTGTTATGTTGGCCTTCTGCTTTGAACCCATCAACAAATACTTGATGTGCCCCTAATACGGAGGCTTATATCCAAATTGTGTTTTCACAGGGACTTTGAGGAAGAAGACGGCAACCTTGACTGGGTGTCAGAACTGAAGCAGCGAACTGGCTGGCAGGGAGTGTCTGATGGATAATGCCCGAGGCAGTGTGCTTAGTCACCCTGAGATGCTTCAGATGAGAAATTAATGTTTGGATAAATAGATCACGAAATGTATATTTTCCTTTGGAAACAGAATGAAGAGGGAGAAACTGTGAATATTTACAATTGTTCCTGATTAGTATCATGAGGTAAAAAATCTAGAACTGTGAGTTTTTGAACTTAAAGGAGGAGGCATAGCATAATGAGAATGAGCTTTGGGCTTTTCGGTCAGATAGACCAGAAATTGGACGCTGCCACTTATGTTTGTGTGATTGTGGGAAATTACTTAACCCCCTTGAGCCCGAATCTCCTCACTATAAAATGAGGAGAAGAACACCTACCTCACAGGGATGCTGACCATGGACCATTACAGCAGCCCGTAATGTTCTTATTTGCATTGTTATGGTTTGTGTCTATTATTATATAACTCTTTTTACATTTCCTAAAGGTTTGAGGATCTAAATATATTTAATTATAATAATGTGTGCAGTTTTTCAATAAGACCTATTTCTGGGTCGTGATCGTTGATCTTCACTGATCCTCAGCAGCCACCAGCCGTCCTTCAATATAGCCCCTCACAGGATGCACGAAAGAGCCCAGGTTGGAGGATCAGCCATGGGAAGGATCCAGTGGGCTACAGATCTTGTTAGAGGTTGGCAGTCCTGTACACAAGAAAGAAATAGGGCCAAAGATGAGTCGTCGATATGGGAAGTATCAGAAACTAGACAGAGTTGTGGAACTAATACTAATAGGCAGGGGGATCCCAACATGTGTAGGTCACCATGACACACCTGTGCTGGGTCCTGTCATTTAATACTGTGACGCTTTAGGGAGGTGGGAATACTTTACTAAAGAAAAAATCGGCTCCTCTCAGGGGATCCCACAGGGGCAAGTGTGGAAACAGCCTAAGCCTGACCTGGTATAGGGACCAATGCTCAACTGAAGAATAGGGGGAAATGTTTGTGAACCTACAGTGGGATCATTACTAAGGATCTGCTGAAATATGGCGTACAAACATCTTTTAAAGATTTAAGCAGTTTTTTTGTCTTAACATACAAAAACCGTAGTATGGACCGTTAGCCCCACACACTTTATTCACGCTTAGTCATTTGGTCATCCTCAGTCTCCTCTGGTCTCTGACAGTCTCCCAGTCTGTCCTTATTTTTCAGGACCTTGACATTTTGAGGAGTACTGGTTAAGTATTTTGTAGAATGTCCCTCAGTTTGGGTTTTTTTTTCTCGTGATGAGACTGAGCTTAAGGGGTTTGGGGAAGAATACCACAGAAGTGAAGTGCCCTTCGCGTCGCATCGTATCAGAGAGTATGTGATCACAGCTTGACGGGATCACTTGGTGAAGGCCATGTCTGCCCAGTTCTCCACTGTCAAGTCACTAGTCTTCCATTTCCATGCTCTGTTTACGCTAAGGGAGCCGCTAAGTCCAGCCCGTACTCAAGTGGAGAGTGATTAAGCTCCACCTCCAAAGGGGAGCATAATCCAATACTATGCTGGTTGTTTTGTTGCTCAGGTTATTCTAGCTTTGGCCACTGGGAGTCGTTTCAGATTGGCTCCTGTGTCCTTTTCACATGCCCTCATCCTTCTGTGTTCTGAGCACCTCCTTGTTTTCTGGCACTACAAGAAGGTGGTCTAGGCTCATCTTGTACCTTTCTGCCCAGCCCCAGAATCAGCCAGTTCTCCAAGGGGCCCTGGTTCCTTTCATTGGTTTAGAAACCAGGATCTGGGTACTGGGTGTGCTTATTGCTACTGGGATGTCACTGCTTCTAGGCCCTGTCAGCAGACAGAGCTAGGAAACACATGTCTGTATACTATCCTGGGTATACACACACATCTGTAGTCATTTCTGTATGTCTCCATCGCTGTGTATATTAAGCTAAGCATGGATTCATACAGATGTCTTGGACTCTAATCCAGTACCACGGGGTTCATTCTAGCTTCCCCTCCTGCTTTTCTGTAGCTTCTCTCACTGATGGAGAAACTTGGTGTGCACCATCTACCGTCCACTACTTAGGTGTTCAACTCCAGTATGCATGTTATGCATGTAAAGCAGTTTCCAAATTATTAACCCATACCACTGTGCGAAACAATCCCCAGCCACAGAGCTCATGTATTGTTCCTGTTGTCGTTACCCTTACAGTTTCCAGCCAAACCACCGTTTCCCAAAGTTGCTTATGTTAGCTCCTTTTTTTTTTTTAACAACTTTTTTGAAGACTTTTCAAGAGTTGAGGTAGGCAGGGATAGTTTTAAAGTGATTTCTAGATATTCAGTTTCCATAATTACTGTATTCTATATCTTTTAGTCCTCTCAAATCTTAGCACTGCCCCAGGGTGTAAACATTTCCAAGCCATCAAACAAAGGGAACTGGGAATTATGTACAGTTATTGAGAGACTGAATGAGTCTTGATTGGATGAGAAATCCTTTTGAAAGTCAAATGATTTGCAGAGTTTTGCTTTTAGTGAAATTTCAAGAGACTCTGATGGATGATTAGAAACCATTTGTAGTGATAGATTACTATAGGATTCTTGACGTACAATTAGGCAAGAATTGAGGGACAGGTTTAACAAAACTTCCAATTCCTATTTACTTCTATGAATGAGGTTTCACAGCACTTACAGCTTTAAAACAGAGACAAAGAAAAACAGAAGAGAGTCGGTGTTGAACCTTGTCTATTCCAGCAAAGGTTAGCACTTATCTATGGATACCAATTGAACTAATGAGGGAGAGGAAGAGGAAAGCTCATTAAGATCTTTAAGAGATGAATGGTGGGTTGGCCCAATGGGCTGGTGCTTCATGCGCCACTTCAGCTGCCCAGGGTTGGCTGCCCTGGGTTGGTGGCCCAGGGTTCACAGGCTTCGCTCCTGGCGTGGACCTCCACACCACTTATCAAGCCATACTGTGGAGGCGTCCCACATACACAACAGAGGAAGCTGGGCACAGATGTTAGCTCAGGGATAATCTTCCTTTAGCAAAAAGAGGAAGACTGGCAACAGATGTTAGCTCTGGGCCAATCTTCCTCACCAAAAACAAACAGATGAATGGCCAATACAACTTTACTTTTTATATTTAATAAGTATCAATGTCGTGATATATTTTATTTTGATCAGTTGTGTACTAGTAATTTTAATTTAATTAAAAAATAAAAGCCTATGATTAGGAAATATAAATTAAGTTCCATTTATACAGTTGGATGATCAATCAGACTCTGAAGCAGGAAGAACATTACTTATGGAGATAGTGGTTCAAGGAGACAAAGGAATGATGTAAACTTCCTGATTCTTAAAGGAGAGCTTACTTTAAAAAAAAAGGATGATGGTGGGTTTCAAATTGCCATGGTATTTAGATTCCTTTGGATATGTTTTGTGTCAATATTTATAATTGCTGAAAATTACCCTTTTAACTACGCAAACATGTAGTGAAACGTTTTAGATTGCAGTTTGATGGGGAACGGGGCGTGGAGAGGGCGAGAGAAGCGCGTTTCCAGACCACTGGAGAGTGGCCAGTTTTGTAAGAGGATCCTGTGGGAGGCTGCCAGCTTCGGTCAAAAGAACAAGATTCCGTTCCAGTCTCCATCTATTGAAGTATTTGAAACCGTGCACAAGAAACTCTTCCTGTCTCAGTTTAGCTCATTTGTAAAACTGGGAGACTACTAACCTTGCTGGGTTGGTGCAAAAAATAGAGATGTATGCAAAGCATCTGGCACACCGTAAACAAGAACGAGAAGCGGTGTGCTTGTTGAGTGCTATGCACAGGAGTCTAGACTTAAGGCAACGGGAAGAAGCAGTCACGTGTCCAAACTCCCTCGCCTCTGACCTCTCTTCCTGGTGGACGGTGTGGACCGGTCCTCTCGCCGCCCCGCCCGCCTTCCCTCGCGCGGCGCCGCCCCGGCCGCCCGGAGGCGCGGCAGCCCCAGGAACCCGGATCCAGCCGGGACGCCTCTCTCGCCCCGCGGAGCCGGCGGAGCAGGTATGCTGCGGGCACGCCGCCCTTGGTCCTTACCCTGAGCCGCCCCCGGGACTCCGGGAGCCGCGGGGAAAGGGATGGAGCCCCGCCGGGGGGACCGGGGCGGCAGGGACGCGGTCTCCCTCCCTGGGCCGCGTCGGTCTCCATGGCAACGCGCGGAGCACCCAGCTCCCAGCCCTGCGCGGGCTCCTCCGCCCGTCTGCCGGCCGCCTCCCAGAGTCTCCCTAAGGGAGAGAGATTTTTCCCGAAAGCTGGGGGCTTCTACCCCCGGTGCCACCTGGGCGGCAGCGTCGCAGTCCCTCAATTCCCGCGCTGGTGCCCTCCAGTTCCGATTCCGCCACCACCTCCCTCAAAACCCGGTCCCCGGGTGGCCCCAGCTTCTCCTGGTTGCGGAGCTGGCCCCCGTTCCTACCCAGACACAGATTACTCAAAAACGTAACCAGCCTGCTCACTGAACTTTTAAAAATCAGCATAATGCCCTAACTGTATTAAAAAGAGATGTGCAAGGAGACAATTGATAATAAAATCTGCGCTTCCGTCTGTAAATGCTTGGTATCACTACACTCGGACAAACAGTGAAGCAGCCGGGGGCCCGCGCCCGGGCAGGAGTCCCCTGACCGTGACCGCCGCAAACTGTTAGGTCTCGGCTACTGGGAGCAGCGTGGCCAGTGGGGGCGTGATTTTCCAAAAACGGTCAGCAGTTCTTGGAAAATTTCCAAATAAAACAAGGTGCAGCCAAGCTTTGATTTACGTGTAAAATGCAATGTTAATTAAAACTGCAAAAAATACTTCGTATTTAGATGTCAAATAGGGTTTGGTTCTAGCCGCAGATAATTATAAACGGATTTTTCATGCACATGAATGTGTGGGGAGACTGTCAAAGGTTGTAGCGCCGCGGGATAATCCTTTATTGTGCGGGACGGTCCCTTGCATCTCAGAATCGTGGTATCCCGGGCCCCAACCGCTTCTGAACTTCTTAATGCCCGTAGTGCCTCTCCGTCTCTGTGGAGAACGAAAAAACTCCATAATTTCCAAAATGTCCCCTAGGGGGCAGCACCTTCCCACTGAGCAAGGTTGGACTGTAGAACTATGTAAGCGAACGTACATTCCTGCTTTACAGAGATGCCAAGCACCGCGGGCATATATCTTTCATTCTCAGAACAAACGTGCAAAACTAGGTATTGTCATTTGCATTTTAGAAATTATGAAAGTGAGGTTTTGCGAGGTTAAGTGACTTGCCTAAGATCACAACACTACAGTGTATCAAAGCTGAACTACAGCCCAAGTCTGAGCTGGGAGCCTACCAGGAAGCTGTGTCTCACTTTGATGGTTACCTGTGGCCGCAAGGAAAGTTATGTGACTCTGTCTTGGCGAGGTTGGAGGGAAAGTTTTAGCAAAATGAGTTATTTTACATTTTAGTGATCAATTTTCCGAATTTGTTAATGTTTATGAAAAGTGTGCAATAAAATTTCATTACTCTAATTCCAGGAACCTCTGTGCATTGGAGACCATGGATAAATACGATGTGATTAAGGCCATTGGGGAAGGTGCCTTTGGGAAAGCATACTTGGCCAAAGGGAAATCAGATAGCAAGCACTGTGTTATAAAAGAGATCAATTTTGCAAAGGTACGTTAAGAAGTTAAAATTCCTGTTCATTTGGTGAGGAAGATTGGCCCTGAGCTAACACCTGTTGCCAATCTTCCTCTTTTTTCTTGAGGAAGATGTCCCTGAGCTAACATCTGAGAAAACACATTTTTGTGTGTGTATGAACAAGTATGAACTTTAAGCTTCATTGGACCCTTGTTAGCAACCTCCTAAGTCCATTGTCCTGTCAGCCTCCTAAGTCTGTTGTCCAAACAACAACCAATGATCCTATTTTAAAAAAAAGAGAGAGAGATAAAGAAGATAAAATCCTATCTCTAACTCCTATGCCTCCTTAGGGTGGCCTTCAAGGCCTATGAGGCCTCACCCTCCTCTATTGCTCTTTCTTCTTTTTTTTTTCTGCTGAGGAAGATTCACCCTGAGCTAACATCTGTGCCAATGTTTCTCTTTTTGCTTGAGGAAGATTCACCCTGAGCTAACATCTGTGCCAATCTTTCTCTATTTTGTATGTGGGATGCCCCCACAGCATGGCTGCTGCTGAGTGGTGTAGGTGCACACCTGGGAACCAGCCCAGGCCGCCAAAGTGGAGCATGGGAAACTTAACCATTAGGCCACAGGGCTGGCCCCTGCTTCCACTTTCTGTTTGGCCTGGGGTGGTGCACCTCCTCTGACCTTCTCTTCTTATTCAGCTCACCTCCACAAGGGGGCCTTCCCCAAACATCCTAGCCAAGGATCCCCAGCCTCAATCACTCCTATCAAACCCCCTTGGTTTACTTTCTTAATAGCTTTGATAATGATCTGAGATGACTTTGCTCACTTATTTCTTCACTTGTTTATTGTCTGTCTCCCTCAACGTGGAGAACAGCACCCGGCGCATAACAGATCTCAAAAATATTTATTGAATGGAGGAAAACCAAATATTGTTAGTTTAATGAGTTTGGAAAATAATTAAGTATATTTAATTAAAAAGGAACAATTTTTGCTAAACTCCCCTTGGTCAGTGTTTCTGTCACCCTCTCTAGGGATATGTTTGTTTTAAAATATATTGGGACAACAATGTCCGTGGTATGCTAGAATTAATTTTAAGGCGAGTCTTGTTGGTTGCCTTCTAGAGAATTTATAAATGAGAGTAGCAGAAAAAATTTCATACAAAATGTATGCAAGGGGCCGGCCCGGTGGCGCAGCGGTTAAGCGCACATGTTACGCTTCGGCGGCCCAGGGTTCGCCGGTTTGCATCCCGGGTGTGGACATGGCGCCGCTTGATAAGCCATGCTGTGGTAGGCGTCCCACGTATAAAGTAGAGGAAGATGGGCACGCATGTTAGCTCAGGGCCAGTCTTCCTCAGCAAAAAGAGGAGGATTGGCAGCAGTTAGCTCAGCGCTAATCTTCCTCAACAACAACAACAAAAATATGGAAAATGAACTCCTCAAGTTGTACAATGTGAATGTAGTCAATGCCACCGAATTGTACACTTAAAAATGGTTAAAATGGTATAAATTTTATGTTATAAATATTTTATCACCATTTTTAAAATTGGAAAAAAAAAAGGGGGCTACCCAAACTTACATGAAAGCTCCTGTGTAGACAATTACCTTCAGAGGGAATGCTTTATTTACCAACATAGGCCCCTTTTCATGGATCCGTGGCATCCTTCTAATGACCTCTTATTCTAGTGGCCTGAAGAGCTCCTTCCATGACATTATTCTGCTCCATCTCTTTTGTTTATCTAATTGCTCTTTCTCAGGCCCCTCTGTCTGCTCACTCTCTGTATGTCCCCAACCATCTGTCCTTTTCTTATCTCTTCTCTTTCTGTACATTGTCCACTGGCAATTGCCTCGCTTCAATCTTTACTGCTAAGCAGCTCACTCTTAAAAACTCTCTCTCTAGCCCTGATATCTTCCTGCTCCCAAGGTCTACATTTCATCTGCCAGCTAGACAACTTCAAGTAATATCTGTGTTAATAATGTATCGCTGCGTACCGTATTACCCTAAACTTAATGGCTTATACAATAAACATTTATTATCTCGCAGTTTGTGCTCATCAAGAACTCTGAGCGAGGATCATTGAGGACCATCTTGGAAGCTAGCTACCACAGATGTACCCCAAACAAAGTAGAAATCTCTCCTCTTTCTAAGCAGACGCATGTCACCTGCTGTGTGCTGCACTGTGTTCATGATAGCAATGGCTTTGTGATATCCAGGCTCAAAACCTTTGGGTCATCTGTGAATTTTTTTCTCTCTCCACATCCAATTATTTGCTAAATCCTGTTGACTCTTTCTCTCCCTTGAATTTGCTTCATTCCCTGTGTCAGTGCCTAAGCCCTTGGGTTACTTGGATCAATTTTGATAATGCTCCATCTATGCCCCTAAACCTTCATTGAAACAGAAGTCATAAAGGGAAAGATGGCTAGGTTGGATTACGTAAAAATATAAAACTTCTATGGCAAAGAACACTATGAATAAATTGAAAGAAAATTGACAAAATGCCAAAAAGATTTGCAAGTATTGACTAAAAGGTGCTAGCCTTTTACAAATCAATAAAAAGACAAAACCTATAACCAAAGAAGTGGTCATATAAAAATTTCAAACTCAATAAATTCAGAAATGAAAATCAATAAATACCACTTTTCACTTATACAATTGGGAAGAATTAAAAAGAGTATAAAAGTGGAGGAAAGCAGGCCCTCTCTTATTCTGCTGAGGGGAGGGTAAATTGATACTACCCTGAAAGGAGTTTATCAATATGTATCACAGCCTTAGAAGACCCCTGCCCTGTTTGTATTATTGACAAGGAGTAAGGTCCACAATATGTTGTAAAGATGAAAAAAATCAGACCACAAACTGTTGTGTGTCTATATGTGTATTGTTAATGTCATACACACAAACACATATAGCATTTACAGTGATTATTGCTGAGTGGTAGGATTTCACCTCTGTCATTCCTTTCTGCATTGTCAGAATTTTTAATATGGAGCGCATATTATGTTTTTAAAATTATGAATTGTATTATTTGTGTAAGCAGAAAAAGCTATCTTTATTTTGAAAAATAATAGGAAAAAAGTACACAGCCTAGGACACAGTAGTTCTACTTTTGGGAGTTTATTCCAAGGAAATACCCAGAGATGTACAGACAGTCAGAAAACAACTTAAATTGTCCAACAGTAGGGGATTGGCTAAGCAATTTATAAAAAACTAAGTGGCTCTAAGAAATCCTGTTATAGGTGAAGTATTGACATGGGAAATATCACAACTTTTGCTCATCGAGAAAATAGTATGTGTGATGCAATCTTTGTAAAAATATATATAGGTATGTATATACCCACACAAACATTCACATGCATACAAAGAAAAGAAGACATACTAGATAGTTATTCCCTGGGTGGAATATGGGATTGTGAGTAATTTTTGCCTCATGCTTTTATATTGTTTCACTCTTCACATAAGTTTTGACACTCTCTCTGATTTGTACCCAAATTCCACTCCCAGCCTTCCTTTCACATATCCTTCCCCAAGGGGAACCACGTACAGAACCTTTGCACTCCAGCCTCTGTGCTTGCCTGTGAGGCTGTCTCTTCCAAGGGGGGTTTGCCTGCCCATCTCCAGCCATCAAGATCCCACTTGATTAGGGCTGAGCTCCAGCATGCCTTCCAGGACCTTCCCACCCCAAGTACTAATCTTCTTTCTTTGTAAACCCCATAGCTTTTTATCAGTACCGCTGTTATGGTACCGATTGCTTTCTACTTTGATGTGCTTTAGTTGTTTATTTTGTGCCTTCTCCCCTTATTAAACTGTATGTTCTATGCAGGCAGAATCCATGTTTCATTCATCTTAGTATTGCTACTAATTCTTGGCACCAGTAGGTGTTCAATAAATCCTTACCGGATAAATGATTCAATGGATAGATACTTGCAGACCCTTTAGCTCTGTTGTTAAGCTGGTACATACTTAGGAATTAGAAAACGATTCTAATGCTAAATAAAGAAAAAACTATTTGGGACGTGAATCCTCTATAAAAATAGATATTAATGCATTTCATAACATCTCTCCCATTCTTTAGTATAGATAAAAATTGACTATTTTTCTAATACAGCACTAACTTTTTTCATCCTTTTACTCATGAACCACCTTAGTCGCCATGCCATAAATAAGCAGACTGTTACATTAGGCCCTATTATTCTTGCCTTCCCGTATCTCTTTATGTTATCAAATTTGCCTAGCAACACCTGGGTCACAGTATTAACATTCATTACTACTTCTTTCTTCCTTTCTACTCTAATGTAGTTTTTCATTACTTGTTTCCTAGAGAAATGTATATTTCTTCTCATCTCTCCAACACCCTCCACTCAGGAAACTCTAGACCCCAAAACTTAAATTGCTTATTTTCTTACAGGTACCAAAAAGCCAGTATTTTCTATCATCATCCTACTATTATCAAGCATATTCTTTCATGTCTTGCCTCCAAAAATGTGTTGTATCTTTTCTTGATTATAAAAATAAAAATGTTCATTATAGACATTTGGAAAAGAACCAAAGGGGAAAATAAGGCCATATGGAGGAAAATAAAAATCACTTATAACCTCTCTCGTAATTGCTTTTACATTATGGTAAATTTCTCTCAAGGCTATATTTAATGCATAAATGTACTTTATAAGTTATTAGAATGATTGATGTCATGGTGGGTATACTCTTTTATAGCAGCTTTTTACATTTAGCAATATATTGTGTATATTTTATCATGTCATTCGATGTTTTCATATAATAAAATGTTCTTATTTAATAATATTAAATGTTCACAATAACAATGATAATGGTCACCACTTACTGGGTGCCTCTCATACATCATGGCATCCTAGGTATTTTACATGTATCTACTTATTAAATTCTCACAATAACCCTAAAAGTTAGATCTCATTGTGGGTGAAAGAGCCGAGACTCAAAGAGGTTGAATAACTTGCTCAATGATGCATAGTAACCAGCAGATTCTTCTAACGCTTCCTCTGCTCTTTCTACTATGGCACATTGCTTGCCTTGATTTTTCATGACTGTATAGTATGACATCAGGTTAAAAATACCTAATTTATCAGGGCTGGCTCGGTGGCATAGTGGTTAAGTTTGTGTGCCCCGCTTTGGCAGCCTGGGGTTCATGGGTTTGGATCCCAGATGTGGACCTACACACTGTTCATCAAGCCATGCTGTGGTGACATCCCACATACAAAATAGAGGAAGATTGCCACAGATGTTAGCTCAGAGCAAATCTTCTTCATGAAAAAAACAAAACTAATTTGTCTCTTTTTCTATTTTCAGACAATTATGTTGTTTGATATTTTTTGCCATGATTAAATAACATCTAATATGTAGAATATGTCATTTTTATTAAACAAACTATGTATATATGTTTACCTATACATACATTAAATAAAAAGGTCTAACAATTAACAGCAATTGCCCCTAGAGAATAAGAACTCATGGAATGAGTGGGGAGGAAAAGGAGAAGTTTCACTTTTATCTTATTCCCTACTATGTCATAAAATGTTTTTTAAAGTCAGTGTGTATTATTAGAGTAATTAAAAAACTAATAATAAAATACTGTAGTGAAGGCATTTTTTTTTTTGAGGAAGATTAGCCCTGAGGTAACATTGGCTGCCAATCCTCCTCTTTTTGCTGAGGAAGACTGGCCCTGAGCTAACATCCATGCCCATCTTCCTTTACTTTATATATGGGACACCTGTCACAGCATGGCCTGCCAAGCGGTGCCTTGTCTGCACCTGGGATCCGAACCAGCAAACCCCGGGCCACCAAAGCGGAATGTGCTTAACCACTGCACCACTGGGCCAGCCCAATAATGAAGCCTTTTATATGAGAATCCTCAGGCATTTCTGATTATTTTCTTTGGATAAATTTCTAGAAAAATTAATAAGTCAAAAATAGGAGCATTTTAAAGTTTCTTATTACATATTGTAAAATTGCCTTCCTAGAAAGATTTTACCAATTTATATACTTACACCAGAAGTATGAGTGTCCGTTTTGCTGCTTTCTGGAGAACAGTGTACATTAACATTCTTTTTGTCTTTGCCAATTTCACAGATGAAACATTGTATCAAGTTTCGTTTTAGTCCTTGTTCTTTTGATTACTGAATGAGGTTGAATTTTTTTTCTATTAGCCATTTTTCTTTTCTTTTTTGCAAGTTGCCTATTCATGTATTTTTCCAAATTTCTATTGATGTGTTTGCCTTTTTTTCTTATTAATTTGTCAGAAATCCTTATATATTAAAAACACAAAAATCTTTATCATATATGTTCCAGTATTTTTACCTAATTATAGAAATGCAATTACCTACCTATGTTTGCCTTTTAATTTTGTTTATACTATTCTTTTGAAAAATAGTAGTTAAGGGCTGGCCCCATTGCCGAGTGGTTAAGTTCGTGCGCTCTGCTTTGGCAGCCCAGGGTTTCGCCGGTTCGAATCCTGGGTGCAGACATGACACCACTCGTCAAGCCATGCTGAGGCAGCATCCCACATGCCACAACTAGAAGGACCCACAACTGAAAATACACAACTATGTACCCTGGGGGCTTTGGGAGAAAAAGGAAAAATAAAATCTTTAAAAAAAACCTAAAAATAGTAGTTAAAAGGAAAGTAGCTAAGTCTATCAATCTGGTAGGAGTAATTCAGTTATTTTTGTTTTGGAACTCATTTGTACCAACTATGCAATTTAAATTGGGGCAGAAGATACTGAAGCTTAGAAGATTTAAATAACACGGAAGGAATCATGGCTAGGAGGCGGTAAAGCTGGGACTGAGAATGTTAATTTTTTAAAAATTCTTTAAATAAGGGTGAGAAAGTTGGGAACTCACACATTACGTGTGGGCCGAAGTTGAAGAACCTTACAGAGGGAGTGGTGGAGAGGAACAGGTGACCCGTGGAGGCTAGACATGTGGGACAGCCAGGCGCCAGAAGTCAGGGTAGAAATGACAAGTCGGCATAGTGTCAGGAATGAGGAAGAAAAGGTAGGTAAGAGGTGTGGCCGGTGGCTTTAGCACCAAAATGTTTGAAAAGTGTTGTCCATAGAAGATAAACAGAATAATAAGAAAATATAGCAAATCTAAAATGAAGTCACAAGAGACAATTTTTATTTGAAAATGAAAAATGTAGTCTTACTACAGAACTTTACTGGTCTGATTTATGTGATCTGTGACACACTTTCTTTTATTAGATTTCATTTGTTTCTTCTCAGCCCTGATTGCTGCTGGAACATTACATTTTTATAAAGTATTCCTTTGCTGCTGAAAGATAAATATTCAAATAACTTTCCTCCAGATGCCTAAATAATTATAACAGTACCACCACTCCACTTGAGTTTTTAGTACAGCAAAACTTCACAGTAAATATTTATTTTCTTGATTATGATTGTCATTGACAAACCATTGATCAGGTATAAGACACTCTGCTAATTCTGGAAAAGTTAGTTCCCGCCATTGAGAGACCAGTTTCAGAAGTGTCTTTAAAAGCCAGTGAAATGCTGGAGAATTTTAGGTGGCAGTGAGCAGAAAGCATGCTCTTAAAAGCAAGTTATCTTAACAGACTGCTCTGTCTCAATATAATTTAGATGCCCATCCAAGAAAAAGAAGCTTCAAAGAAAGAAGTCATTCTCCTGGCAAAGATGAAACATCCCAACATTGTCACCTTCTTCAGTTCATTTCAAGGTTTGACTTTCTAATATTAAAGTATTTTAATAAAGTATGGGCATGTAGACTTCTATAAAAGGTATGTTCCTGAGAACTGTGTATAAATTAATCTTTGCAAATGAACTCATTGTCTCATTTACTTAAATTATAATTTGAGACATAGTCTTTATTTCTTCTCTAGGGAGTTTTTGAGGACAGCTTTCTTAGTTTTCTTAAGTTTTCCCATCTCTCCTTAATTCTTACCCCCTCAAATAGTTCATAATTGGTGTGTTAGCTTTGCTGCAGTAACAACCCCTATATTTCAATGGCCTACAATAATGCACATCTATTTCTCACTCACATTACATGTCGGCTGTGGGTGGGCGGGGTCTTAAGTCTGGGGTCCAGGCTGAAGGAGCAGCCCAGAGATGGAGCATGCTGTTTTCGTGAGCAAGAGGAAAGAGCAAGACTCAGAGCCCACCACACCGTCAGTCTCAGAGTCCTGCTAGGATGTGGCACGTTTCTCACTTTCCTTATGTGCTCATGCTCCTGTTGCCAAAGCAGCCAGCCCTGACATTGGGGTGCTGGTGGAGGAGGGGATACTCTGCCTGTGTGAGTGCTTGCATGTCCTGGGGTAACAGGTGGGGCTGTACAGTCCTCTTACAGAGAGGCGGGAAAGAGCCATACACCATGGGCAAGCAAATGGCCAAAATAGAGGGGGAAATCTTGAAGGAAGCAATTCCCTTCTTCTGTACGTCTGAGTACAACATCTCTTCTGCCTCCATCCATCACTTGACTCCAAAAGTTAAAAAAAACATATGAAAGCAACATTGGTCGGAGACCATTCATTCACTTAACAAATATTTGTCAAGTGCTTACGAGCTGCCGGCATTGTTCTAGGTGCCAGGAATACGGCAGTGAACAAAACAGGCCAAAATACCTGTCCTCATGGAGCTTACTTTCTAGAGGGAGGAGACACACAATAAACATGTATACAGTATGTCAGGTGTTTATAAGGCTGTGACAGGGCTGTGTATGCCCACACTTCACCATGGAACATTCTCCATCCCAGAAACCCAGCACGGGGGGTGCTTGAATTCATAGGTCATAAGTAGTTAAAGTTACCTAGATATTTTCCAGTACTATCAGGGGTGTAAAAATCAGTAAATGAATAAACATAGCCACTGTTTTTTGAGGTTTTACACTGTGCAAGGCACTACGTTTCTTAGCAATTAAAACCACTGCACTCAGCGGCCGGCCCAGTGGCTTAGCAGTTAAGTTCGTGTGCTCCGCTTTGGCGACCCAGGGTTCGATGGCCAGGATCTTGGGCAGGGACCTATGCATGTCTTATCAAGCAATGCTGTGGCAGGCATCCCACACATAAAATAGAGGAAGATGGGCACAGATGTTAGCTCAGGGCCAGTCTTCCTCAGCAAAAAGAGGAGGATTGCAGCAGATGTTAGCTCAGGGCTAATCTTCCTCAGAAAAGCCCACTGCACTCAACGTAGCTTTCTGTGTATGGCCCTCTTTAACTACTAGGTATTTAACGGAGCTCTCAGGACTCTTGGGAGCTCTTCCTGGGAGCTGAGCAGTACACGTGAGCAGGAAGTTGAGTTGTATTGAACAACTTTTATGGGGCACCTACTGAGTAAAGTGCTCTACATTCCTGCTCATTGATTGTGAACAACAATGCCATAAGATGATCTTTCTTTTCCTCATTCTTTGGGTTATTTCTGTGACTCCCTGGCTGGCTAACTCCTCATCCTCAGGCCTTCTCTGAGACCACAATTCAAATTATGGCCCCCTTTACTGATCTTGCACGGCACTTTTGTACTTGCGTGTGTATGTCTGTTTATATATATATACAATCATGAATTGGTTTAATATTTGTCTCCCTTTGAGAGAGTAAACTTAATGAATTCTTTTGCTCACCACTTGATCCTCAGCATGTAGCACATAGTAGGTCCTCAATACATAATTGCTGAATAAGTGCATGGACTGGACCACTTTAATAGACTGAAGTGTGCCTTCATCCCATGCAAAATGGATATTTGAGGATGATTTACACTAGATACCATTATGAAATTAGAGGTCATTTTTACAGTGTAAATAACCTCCACTGAGTTTCTTTATGTTGTAAGCTTAAACTTTCTTATGACAACCTTACGTATTTATTTTTTTTAAGTAGAACACTGCTGTGTTTAGGAAAACTAGAGCTACTGTGATGCTTTGAGTTTGCCTGGTGGATTGTTGGGAGTTGAAACACCGAGCTTATTTGACAGCCTGGGAGGTCCTCGCGGCATCTGACTGTTGGAGAGTGTAGATAAAGCCTTTGCTTACCCTCAAACAGCTTATGTCTAAACAGAAGAACTGTGGCTCTAGTTCATTAAATGTTTGTCTACAGAAAGTATGAAGTTTTTATAGATTTGAAGCACATATGAAAGATAAGAAGGTGATATTTTCCTAAGACTAAATTAATTCTACTTAAATTCCTTCAATTTACCAAGTGCCTATTACATGCTAGGCATGTTCTAGGTCTTGGGGATATATCAGTGAGTAAAATAGGCCCAAATCCCTACACCGTTGTTTTCTGTTGCTTTATCACAAATGACCACAAATTTAGTGGCTTAAATCAACACCCATTTATCATCTCCCAATTTCTCTAGATCAGAAGCCTGGGCTGGGCTTAGCTGGATTCTCTGCTCAGGGGGTCACATAGTTGAAATTGAGATGTCATCTGGGTCTGCCATTCATCTGAGGCTCATAGTTCTCTTCTAGGCTTATTCAGGTCGTTGGCAGAATTCATTTAAATGCAATTGTAGGACTGAGGTGTCCACTTTCTTGCTAACTGTTCCCTTGAAGGGGTTCTCAGCTTCTAGAGGCCCACCTGCCTTCCCTGCCCTGGGGCTCCTTCAGTAGGCCCTCTCCCACTCGGAATCTCTCACTTCCTCTTTCTCTGACCTCTAGACCCAGATTTAAATGGCTCCTCTGATTAAGTCCAGGCCACCTGTATAATCTCCTTTTCTATTACCTCAAAGTTAGCTAATTAGTAACTTTAATTACATCAGCAAAATCTCCTTTGCTGTGTAACATACCATCCTGGGAGCAAAAGCCATCTATATACAGGTTCCGCCCTTGCTCAAGGGGAGGCAGTTTACAAGGTGTGTGCGCTTGGGCCATCTTAGAATTCTGCCTACCATACAACTGTGGAGTTTACATTCTAGCGAGAAAGGGTCGGGAGAGGCAGACAATAAATGTTAACATAACTAATAAGTACATTATACAGCATGTTAGAAGGTGATTAAGTGCTGTGGGAAGATAAAATAGGGTGAGACAGGAGTGAAGGGGATAGGCCTTATCGTGAAGGTGACGTTTGAGCAAAGACTTGAAGACTCATGCTAATGTCTGAAGAAGAGCTTTCTAGGCGAGGGGAACAGCCACTGCAAAGGCATGAGGCAAGAGCAGGCCTGACGTGTTAAAGAACTGACTAGTCAGGAGGCTGCTGGGAGAGGCAATCTACTATGGGCCCTGAGCATCTCTGCACATTTTTGCTGGATATGCCAAGAATGCAAGGCTCTGAGTGTCTACCCAGGCTATTTCTCTGGATTGTGTTTGCAGCGAGCAACTTTGAAGGATGAGGCAGCATCTCCCCTAAGACAGAGAGCAGGCTTGTTTACCGCTCACCATAAAAGCAGTAGATTGGGGCTGGCCCCATTGCTGAGTGGTTAAGTTCACGTGCTCCGGTTTAGTGGCCGGGGGTTTCGCCAGTTTGGATCCCTGGTGCGGAATGGCACTGCTCATCAAGCCACACTGAGGCAGTGTCTCACATAGCACAACCAGAGGCACTCACAACTAGAATATACAGCTATGTACTGGGGGGCTTTGGGGAGAAGAAGAAGAAGAAAAAGAAAAAACAAAGAAGACTGGCAACAGTTGTTAGCTCAAGTGCCAATCTTTAAAAAAAAAAAAAAGGTAGATTCCCCAACCTCAGTGTTCCTCTCCCTTAATGTAGTTCGCTGTGTATGCAGATATCCATCCAGGCTCACCTGTTTTGCCTCCGTGGGATTTGGGAAACACAGAACCAGCTCTAACATGAAGCTCTGACTACTGCTTTTGCTGAGTAATGCAGTCCTTTGTTTCTGGCCCAGGAGTCTCATGTCGTCTGCCAGCATCCTTGAAATAGTCACGGGCTTATAAGTAAGGCAGAATCTCAGACCTGTTGCAGAACCCTGCTAGAAGTCAGTGTGGGCAGAGTGCAATGAGCAAGAGGGGATAGCAGAAGATATTTTTATTCTTTATTCTGATTCTCTGCCCCTCCTAGATTTTTTGGTGCTAAAATGCCTTTATTTTATGGAATGATGGTGGTAGTAGATGATATCTCATTTTATCAAATCTAGATGCCATTGGTTGTAAGGTGCACCATCATGTGGTAGTTAAAAGGAAAAATGTTGCCAATTAAACTATGACATCATGCTTTCTTATCACTTATAATTTTTATTTTATGTATATTAAAAGAGATCTTTTAGACTTATTTAAACATAAGAGTTTTACTTTCTATTACTCTTGTGCTTATATAAAAAGGAAAATATTAGCAAATTAAATTGGTTAAGGTAGTCTAAAAATTATGCAGGCAGTGATAACATCAAGACTGCTGGGCCTATAGCCACTGATTGGAAGATGCCAATGTCTGTAAGATATAATCCTGATTTTTTTTAAGTGTATTTTATTTATTTATTTATTTATTTATTTTGAGGAAGATTAGCCCTGAGCTAACATCTGCTGCCAATCCTCCTCTTTTTGCTGAGGAAGACTGGCCCTGAGCTAACATCTGTGCCCATCTTCCTCTAGTTTATATGTGGGACGCCTGCCACAGCATAGCTTGCCAAGTGGTGCCATGTCCGCACCTGGGATCCAAACCAGCGAACGCCGGGCCGCTGAAGCCAAACGTGCGAACTTAACCGATGCGCCACCGGGCCAGCCCCAGTGCATTTTAGAATGAATTAATTATAGTAATTGTTTTTTAAATGTTGGGATTTGCCAAATAAAAAGGTTATAACCGTGATGTTAGTGCCCTTCAATAGTTTCGAAAGGTCAATGACCCACGAGTTTTATAGTTCCAGAAACTACTGCCCTATGGTATGCCTTGCACTGTCCTTTTCCTCCTTTCTGCATTCTCAAATATTATATGTGCTTTAAGACTAAACATAGATCCCGCCCCCTAAACTTGAAGTGATCTCTTTCACCTCTGCTCTCAGTGTGTCCAAACCCTTACTGGCCTCATCCCTCGTGTGGCACTTTATAATACGCTGTATTGTAATGTTAGTGTGTATTCTTTCTTTCCCTCAATAGACTGGAAATTCCTGAGGACAAGAATTGCTTCTTATACTTTTTCCCCCTTCTGTAGTGCTTAATTTTTTTAGACAGATGGAAAATTTGAGAGCGTAAGTGATCTTTCCAGACAATTCTAACCCCATTAAATATGAAATTCACTGTGGCTAGTGGAAAAAAAGTGCATACTTAGAGACAAGTGATGCTCATTGACCTGAATAGTTCCTTCAACACGGCTCAGCCACGATTAATCCTGAATCAATTAATTTCTTTCACAGAAAGCCACTGTAAGGCTGAGTGAGTTGGAGGCTGATGGAAAGGAAGCGAAACGGAACCCTTTCTCCTTTAGTTTCCTTATTCTGATTCTCCCAGGGTTTGGAAATTGCCATCCTTCATTGCTGTGGCAGCCCTTTCAGTAACTGAGCTATGAAAAATATCAATTCTTCTAAAAGTAATACGTTCCTAAAAATAACTGGTCTCGAGATAATTAGGGTGTGTCGGGAGACATCTTCTTAAAACCCTTCCTGCAGTCTCCAGTCTGGCTTTCATTCACTGTCTCTTGTTCTCCTTGCCCTCAAGTGTACAGGCTTCTCCTGTGGCTCTTCTCACATATTCACTGACTCCCCAGCTAGACTGTGACCTCCTTAAAGGCAGGAAGTGTGGCTTATTTGCTTTTTCTTCCTAGCACAGCGTTCCTCAGCGTGTCCTCAGTGAGTCTGTTGATGAGTGAATGGATCTGTCCCCTTTAAGAAGGGAGGTGGGAAAATGGAAGTGCTCTGTGAAAGAAGCACTCCCTTTGTGAATTAGAAGCAACCAAAGGCAGATACTGTTAGGTTACTGATACCCACTTTAAAGTTGGTTTAAGCTACTGGAAAGAAAGAAGTCGCAAATGGGGGCCAGCTCCGTGGCTGAGTGGTTAAGTTCGCATGCTCCGCTGCGGCGGCCCAGGGATCGGATCCTGGGCACGGACATGGCACCACTCGTCAGGCCACGTTGAGGCGGCATCCCACATCCCACAACTAGAAGTGCCTGCAACCAAGAAAGACAACTGTGTAGAGGGGGGGTTTGGGGAGATAAAGCAGAAAAAAAAAAATAGATGGGCAACAGTTGTTAGTCCAGGTGCCAATCCTTAAAAAAAAAAAAAAAAAGTCGCAAATGATAGATATTTGGCAAGAGATTCTGCCATTTAGTGGATACTGGATAGCTACAGGGAAAAATACTAGAAGGATTAACACTTGCTTATAAGCCTGGTTTTGTGTGATTATTTTGTGTTCCTTTGACGTTTTTATGAAATCAGTTAACAAACCTTTATTAAGGCCTTTCCATGTGCCAGCTACTGTGCTAGGTGCAGGGAATACAAAAGAATAAAGTGTGGACTCTGTCTTCAGGGAACCCATAAAGTAATGGGACAAACAAACGAGATAGTAGAAGCCTTTTTTTTTTTTTGCTGAGTAAGATTTGCCCTGAGCTAACATCTATTGCCAAGCTTCCTCTTGTTGCTTGAGGAAGATTGTCCCTGAGCTAACCTCTTTGCCAGTCTTCCTCTATTTTGTATGTGGGTCACTGCCACAGCATGGCTGCTGACAAGTGGTATAGGTCCACAGCTGGGAACTGAAACCCAAGCCACTGAAGTAGAGTGTGCCAAATTCAACCACTAGGCTACAGGGCCAGCCCCAGAAGCCCTTTTTCTAATGAGTCCAGCTGGTAGTTGGTTGGATAAGGAAAAAAGCTAGTTAAGCAGGAAATCATACAAACACATTCTAACTTATTAGTGCACAGTCATTTGCCAAACTTTTGATGTAAGACCAAGGCCTTGTCTTTGATTATGAGTCCACCGATTGGAATTCTAAATATTATTTCTTACATAGGCTACCCCTCTCATTTATAATTTCCAATTTCCTTTCTTTAGAGTGGAGTAAGAATTTACAGGTACTCTGTGTACACAATCCTTTTAAAGCTTTCCTGGTTATTTTCCACTTGTCCCATCTAACATCTAGGTCAATGACTTTTTTTTCAGCTACTCACTTTTACTGAGTCCTCCAAAGCCTTCAATGTAGCTTTTGTAGAAATAATCACATCTTTATTTTTCCATTCATATTTCATCAATTTATGTAATAAATACAATAACAATTATAATTGGCATAAACAGATTTTGGAACAAACACAATGATCTTGGTAAGAATCATGGGGAGCAGAGGTCCCAGGGCATCCTAAAGAGTCTAGTAGCCACTGGTGGTGACCTTGAGTTGGCAGTTGTCATCTGATGAGTGGGTCAGGGAGAGATCGGTTAGAAGAGTGTCTCTAGGGGCTGGCCCGGTGGTGCAGCGGTTAAGTGTGCACGTTCTGCTTTGGCAGCCCAGGGTTCGCGGGTTCAGCTCCCGGGTGCAGACATGGCACCGTTTGGCAAGCCATGCAGTGGTAGGCGTCCCACATATAAAGTAGAGGAAGATGGGCACGGATATTAGCTCAGGGCCAGTCTTCCTCAGCAAAAAGAGGAGGATTGGCAGCAGATGTTAGCTCAGGGCAGATCTGCCTCAAAAAAAAAGAAGATTGTCTCTTGTACTCAGCAACATGGTTGAGTAAGTGCCAGGTAAATAAATGTTTGTATGCAACTCCAAGAAGGGTCTGTTAATTCTTCCAGGGGTTTTGGGAAAGATTCACAGCTGCCACTTTACAGCAGATTGCTAGTCTCTTGCAGGAATGTGTTAATAATAATAGCTAAGATTTATTGCATTCTCATTATGCGCAGGCATTGTTCTAAGCATCTGATGTGAATTAATTTGTTTAATCTTTACAACAGTCCTAAGAGGAGTTTCTATATTATTATCTCCATTTCACAGATAAGGTAATGAGGTATAGAGAAATTAAAATAACTTGCCCAGAGTCACAGAGCTAAGAAATGTAAGTGATAAAGTGGAATTAGAACCTAGTTCATCTGGATTCTACAGTCACTTTTTAACTTTATATATATATATATATATTTCATTTCCCTGTTATATTCTCCAACTTCTAGACTTTCAAAGGCAATGATTAGTAAATATCTGAAACCCTTCCAGCACCAAATGATGCCTTTTCTTACAGAGAACAACAGGCTGTTTATTGTGATGGAGTATTGCGATGGAGGGGATCTTATGAAAAGAATCAATAGACAACGAGGAGTGTTATTTAGTGAAGATCAGGTAAAAACACTTCTAATTTGCGTTTTAATTCATTTGGAGGGGATTAAATTTATAATACCATAAGTAGCAGACTGCATTTATATGAAGAATGATTTCTGGTAGAGAAATTCAGACTGTAAAATAGTGGATCAATATTCTTGATAGATGTTTGCAATTGAACCTAAATTGAATCTCTTTGAGAGTCAAGTTTGCTTGAGAAAATATAGTGTCTTATTTTTGGACAATCGCACGTTGGATGCCTCCGAGATAAATTTCCATGGCTAAAAAAAGTCTGAATGTAGACTTTGCTTAGCCATTTTAAATGTGACATATTTATAGCTCTGCTCTTCTTCCTTTTCCCATTTGATACCCTTTTAAAATCGCTATCCCTCTTTGTGAGGGAGGATAGAAGCTCTTCTTAGCAATGGCTGTTTAGTTTCATTGGTTATTAAGAAAGAGGAGGGAAAAGGTGAAGAATAATGGTCTCAGTTCCCATCTTCTCTGTGCACAAACACATTTTTCTTCTGTCCTCTGAGCGTCCTTTGGAACCCTCTTGGGAGTTGTACTCACGAAGGAGACAGGTGTGTGTGTGTGGAGAGGAATCCGAATCAGGACCTGTGTGGTGGATGGGTAAGGCCACTGCCTCAGGCGGTGCCCAAGAATGGTCTGCCATCTTTCTTTAGGCCATTCGTTTATTTGTTCTATTTTAGCATTTAAGGACATCATGCCCATATAATTTCTTCCCAGAGTTAAAAGGGAATATTTTGCTGAGGAAGCTTCACCCTAAGCTAACAACTGTTGCCAATCTTCCTCTTTTTTTTGGCTTGAGGAAAATTAGCCCTGAGCTCTCTTCCTCTATTTTGTATATAAGTTGCCACCACAGCATGGCTGATGAGTGGTGTAGGTCTGTGCCCAGGATCTGAACCCACAAACCCGGGCCACAGAATTGGAACATGCCAAACTCAACCAATAGGCCACAGGGCCAGCCCCTAACATGGACTATTTTGAATGTAGGAATGATTAAAGAATCAACATCTCTAACCTCTGTAAATTTAATCAAGCATTCTTCCTATGCTCATTTACATTATATATTAAATTCTATTATTTATAGAAATCCTCCTTTCTTCCTACTTAGGTGTTATTTTGCCACATTTAACAAAACTGCTTTTCTCTACAGAACTTTGAAGTACATTTCCCTTTGTTGGGAAAGAACTAAAATTACAAGTGAGTCTTAGTATCTGGAACATAGCTTTTTTTCCCTATTGTTTTCCTCTTTGACAGACAAAGAACCAATGAAATTTTAGAATAGCTTAAATCTCTATAGGCTGGAACACATTTTAATAAAGAGGCTCATGGCCAGCTAAGAAAGTAAAAGCATGACTAAGAAATAAAATTAAGCTTTAAGAAGTTTAAAAGTAAACTGCTATTTGTTGTTTTTATGTTATATACATATATATTGATATTTCATTAAAATTTTTAATAACTCACAGATGTTCCACTTCTTCCTCCTTCTCTTTCTGCCCTTGGCGCCCTCCTTCCACTGAAAAGGAAAAACCAGCGGTACAGGGTTACCAGGAAACAGGGCTGCTTGTCTGCTATCCCGACAGTTAGCAATCAGGTGTTAAATAAGAAAAAAAAAATCAAGAACTGCCTCCCTCCCTTGCTTGCTTCTTTTTATCTTTTTCTATCTGTGGAGTTCCCTTTGATACCAACAAATCTGGATTGCCTTTCTGCACCTCCATTTTTCTAGCTGTAGAAAGAAAATGACATGATGAGGTGGTCTAGCTGTTAGCTTTATTCGTGTGGATACACACACAAATATATTACTTCTCTCTTTGTGTGTGTTATCATGAAGGCATTTCAGTGGCCATCAGACTACTCACTGGTTGTGTCTTGTGTTCCCTCTACAGATTCTGAGTTGGTTTGTACAGATTTCCCTAGGACTAAAACATATCCATGACAGGAAGATCTTACACAGGGACATAAAAGCACAGGTAACAGCTCAGAGAGAAGACCAAGACAGAGCTGATCTCTTGTTTTCTGGAAATCTCTCAAACAACATAGCATTTTCTCCATTTATAGAACATATTTCTTAGCAAGAATGGAATGGTTGCAAAGCTTGGGGACTTTGGAATAGCAAGAGTCCTGAACAAGTAAGTACTTTTTTTTTCCTATTCAAAACAGCCAAAATATGTATTTTTAGGTATCATGAATTAAGAAGATATTAAGAGCTTGGTTTCCAAATAATTTTAGATAACTATTTATATAAATGCATTAAATAATTCACAAGGTACTTTGTCTGAGATTAAAATTCCCAGGATAAATCTTGACCTAGGGGCCAGCCCCATGGTCGAGTGGTTGAGAGCATGAACTCAGCTTCAGTGGCCCGGATCGGATCCTGGGTGACATGGCACCGCTGATGCTGAGGCAGTGTCCCACATCCCACAACTAGAAGGACCCACAAGTAAAAATATACAACTATGTACTGGGGGGCTTTGGGGAGAAAAAAGAAAAATAAAATCTTTAAAAAAAAAAATCTTGGCCTAATAGAATGATGTTGGCAATGTTGCATAATGTGATATAAGCTTATCAAATGAGACGTAGCTGTAATATGCATAAAGCTAGTGAGAATTTAGTGAAAGGCAAATTCACACATGCTTGGGCAATCTATGGGTACAACTGTTTTGTAAGACAATTTGGTGGTAATAAATACCAAGAGATTTTAAAATATTCTATTTCTGGGAACTTGTTCTAAGGGAATAATTTGAAATTTGGAACAATTTAAATGCCTAATAATTGAGAAATGGTTAAATTTATTAAAACTTGGCACAGCCATGTACCTGAATATTACATAGCCACTAAAATTTATGATTTTGAAGACTTTTTGATAATGTGAGGAAATATTTGTTATATTAAGTAAAAAAAATGGAATCTTGAATTTTAAATACTCTAGGGTCACAGCTATGTGAAAAATATGCATGGCGAAAAGACAGGAAGGAAGTATGTCAGAATTTTAATAGTAGTTGTTTTAAGGTGGGAAGATTCTGGGTAATTCTTTTCTTTATTCATTTTCATATTTTCCAAATTTTAAATCATGAGATTGCATTACTTTGATCATTGGAAAGAGGGAACTATTTCTACATCTGAAAGGTTTTTGTAATATAACAATTATACCTTCTTGTGGAATCTTTAAGCCATAAAGAAATTTTAATATGTAGATTTTGGGAAGGTGAATTGTAAGTTGAAAAATCAACTTATTACTCTGTTATCAATGTACAGTATGTTTTGCTTTATTTTAATATGTGCATGCATCGAATTTTGTTATCCATTTTTATCTTTTGCATGGACTTTGTATGTCCATGTCTTAAGCCTTTTCCTACTCTAATGATAAATCATGTTATTTTATTATTATTTAATATAATATACTAGTTCCATGGAACTTGCTCGAACTTGTGTTGGAACACCTTACTACCTGTCTCCGGAGATCTGTCAGAATAAACCCTACAACAATAAAACGTGAGTTGTTGACTATCAGTTTGAAAGTCTCAGTAAAACATGATGGATTCTCTCTTTCTTATGGTACTTTTGTAATTTCACTTTCTTCTCATGTGAAATGGGGATCCCAGTGACTGTCTCTGACCACCTCAGTGCTCCCCGAAGCTTTTGAACTTATTTAGAAGAAAGCCATTACTCTTCATTTAAAGATACAAGTGATAGAACAACGTTGAAAATGGCGGTCACTGTGATTCCGTCTCTGTATTTGACTTTCATACCTTCAGTGTTCTGTTTAGTCTGTTGCAGGAAAGTGTTGTAGATGGATCAAGTGGAAGGCAGTGTGCTCTGGTGACCGAGCATTGGATTAGGAGTTAGGAATCCTAGACTTGGTTCTGTCACCAACTTGACTAAGTCAGTTGACTTCTGTGGACCTCGGTTCCCCTTCCTGTAACAAAGAGAGTGTTTGCTAGGTAGTCGTTAAGGTGTCTTCCAGCTTTAAAATCCAACTGGTTTTTATGTATGTGATACCAGAGCCTAGTTCTCAGGAGTAATATGAATATACACAGTGATAAAAGGTAAAGATGAGGGCCGGCCCAGTGGCGCAGCGGTTAAGTTCACACGTTCCGCTTCTCAGTGGCCCGGGCTTCGCCAGTTCGGATCCCGGATGAGAACATGGCACCGCTTGGCACACCATGCGGTGGTAGGCGTCCCACATATAAAATAGAGGAAGATGGGCATGATGTTAGCTCAGGGCCAGGCTTCCTCAGCAAAAACAGGAGGACTGGCAGTAGTTAGCTCAGAGCTAATCTTCCTCAAAAAAAAGAAAAAAAAAAAAAGGAAAAGATGAGGTACTTTTTACTTCCATGTAAGGAGAAGGAAAGAAATTTCATTTTTCAAAGCGGGCTGCCATTTGAACCAGTTGGCCTAGCAGGAAGACTGAGTACCTTTTGGGAGTCAGTTGTCCATTTGTTTAGGAAAATACCCAAAGGATATTTGCCTGTCTATCTTTCAAAGAGATAAATGGAAGACAGAGCCCAGATGGTAGAGATTTACAAAAAGAATGGTAAACATTTGTCTGCATAATAAAAGAACAGGCATGGTTTGGATATATCCTCTGGCGCCAGGAAGGGGTTTGGCCTCCAGGTGAGGGGCCACGCAGCTGGTGTAGCACTGGGTGGAAGGGCAGGCTGCCCAGAGCAGAGCTTAGTGCCGCTAAGAGTTCCGGGCAGCAGCATTGTTTCCTTGTACTGCTTTTTTAAAGATTTGAGGCAAGATTGAAATATGCTGCTTGGTGCTTCTGCTAATAGGAAGATCTTAGCACTAATCAGTTGGGTAGCTGCTGCCCTCTCTAGACCAGGAAATCCTCCCTGGTTCACCGCAGTCCCCACCACAGACGGGGCGGGTATAAGAAATGCAGATGTTCTCGCTCAGCCCCAGGCGGCTTCATTCCCCGACCGAACGCTTGTAGGCGTACGAGTTCACCGCACTGGCTACAGGGGGCGCTGTGGGACAGAGGAGTTTGGGCCTACAGAAGATGGGGAAAGACAAAATTCCATGTGGTGGTGGGAAGTGGTCAGTGAGTTTCTAGAAACTCCAGAAAAACTCTAGAAACTAGTTGGAAGCTGTTTCTCACCTATTCTGTAATCACCCTGCATTGTGCTCAAAGCTTTAGGAAGTCTCTCTCTGCCCTTCCTGCACACACTCTCGTAGGAAGTGTTGCTAAACTGGAGCCATTTACCTCACCTTACTGAATCCTCGTTCAACTCTGACCACCTTCTTACCTCCTGGACTTCTCATTATATTTTCTTTGGTCTTTTAGATTTAATTATGCTTTTTCTTCTATAAGATAACTCCTTATTTAAACCAAGCACATATAAATACTAAGGACTAAGCACTAAAGAGCAAGTCTCTAGTCATTAGAACAGTTTTGAGTTTATTGATTTTCAAATACTATATTCATCACTTAATATAACTTTGCTTCTGTCAATAGCCTTGAGTAGAATATACCTTTCTAAATAAACCAAATTTTACCTTTTGAATCAAAACAGATCCATGTTTGAGTCCTGCCTTCCTCCTCCAAATTACTCAAAGTCCCATACATGCACCCATTTTCTCTGAGCACATAAAGTTGAAGCAAATATTGAGCCCTCCAATTGTAGCAAAGTTTGTGTAGCCTTTCTCTGCTAGGATTCTGACAAACTATAAATTGTTTTTATTTTACCTCTTAGTTAGGATAAGAATTGATAAAGTATCTGAAGGCATTTGTAAAAACTGGTCAACCTATATAAAATTGTAAAGATACACAATTAAAAGGCACTGTGAGGATAAAGTCTTTTATTAGGAATTATGGATATTTCTCAGCGTGTAAACTCTTCTCTTCCTCAGGGATATTTGGTCTCTTGGCTGTGTCTTGTATGAGCTCTGCACACTCAGGCATCCTGTAAGTATGTTAATTGTCAGATTAATCTTGAATTATTGAAACTATATAAATGAAATTAACTTCTGAGAGAAAAAGGTTAATGTTTGGTTTTATTCGATTGTAAAAATTATATGGACGAGCTATTAAGAAGAATGGTAGATCTCTATATATTGACATGGAAAGATATACAAGGTATGTTATAAAGTAAAAGATCTAAGTTGGAGAATAGTATAAGGAGTATAGCATGTTTCCATTAAAAATAAATTGTGTGTGAATATATATAATCAGCAAAGGGAAAAGGTGCAGGGGGCAAAGGCTGTAGGAAACCAGGTATGAGCTTCCAAGAGCCTCTCCCAGAAGAGGCTCACAGGACGCGCTAATTCCTTCAGCAACAGGTTGTAACAACACACACAAAACCACAGAAGCTCATTAGAGACCAAGTTCCCTGGGTTTTTATTGGGGACCAGTCACATAGACACCTTCTGCCTGGCATGTACCAAGCTTCCAGGCTCCCAGGAAGAATGCAGGTGTTCAACGGAAACCATATTGTTTGCACAGTGTAGGCAAAGAGAGCCACCTTGAGCATTCAGGGAACGGTGAGAAGGCTCCTGAAATCTAAGTTCCCAGATGCCAGCCAACGGCTCGTATTGCAAGCAGGGCTGTCTAAGGATAGCAGTCTTAGGCCCGCTGTGTTAACTCTTTTCTACACAGCTGTCATCATCATCATTATGATCTTCATTATTATTATTGTCAAAGGTCACGAGGCTAGTAAGTGTCCGACCAAAACCTGATCTTTGCTGCCACACGATGCTGCTGAATATTGTTGTTATATATAAATAACTGATGGTTTCATACACTGGAAGATTTTCTGGTTTATGACGAATTTTTGAGGACATGTTTATAGGATGTTAATGAAAAAAGCAAAATGTAAAATTTCATATCATTATGACCTCGACTCTATAAATTAAACATTATTTTTAAAAGGACTACAAGGAAATATGCCTCTGGGTGGTGAAATTATACATATTTTTCCTGACTGTATAACTTCCTGTACCTTCCAGTTTTTTATAATGAGTAAATATTATTTTGATAATAAGAAAAAATTAAAACCTTAAAAAAGACCTTTTAAATAACATGGCACCTCATTGAGTAACTGCAGCAATATCTACTCATAAAATAATGGTTGATGGAAAAAATTTAGGGTGGACCATGGTGCTTCTGACTGAAGCTTAAAAACATTGTTTTGCTTTTTTGATATCACTTTAAATACTAGTGTTGAATTTTTCTCGGATTTAGTATCACTGTTGCTTGTCCTTTCAGTTTGAGGGTAACAACTTACACCAGCTGGTTCTGAAGATTTGTCAAGCACACTTTCCCCCAGTATCTCCAAGGTTTTCCCGTGACCTGCAGTCCTTGATATCTCAGCTCTTCAAAGTGTCTCCCCGAGATCGGCCATCTATTAATACCATTTTGAAAAGGCCCTTTTTAGAGAATCTTATTGCCAAATTCTTGACTCCTGAGGTGAGTTTGGAGGTGATTCTGTTTGGATTTTGACAGAGATTTTGGTTAGCAGGTCCTTGACACATGCGTCTGATTTTAGGTCATTCAGCAAGAATTCAGTCACACCCTCATATGTGGAGCAAGATCGCCAGCTTCCCGACCTGCTGGGAAGATGGTCCAGGGTAAGAATGATGTCGCCATACAATCAAAAGACATTTGTTACATGTGTCTCATACAGTGAGTTATAATCTATGGCTGACAACATTAGTGGGGAAATTCCACCAAATATATTGAACATGGACATTTAAAAACTATGAGGTGGCCAGCCCGCTGGCATAGTGGTTAAGTTCATATGCTCCACTTCAGCAGCGCAGGGTTCCCTGGTTTGGATCCTGGGCGTGGATCTACACACCGATCATCAAACCATGCTGTGGCATTGTCCCATATACAAAGTAGAGGAAGATTGGCATGGATGTTAGCTCAGGGATCATCTTCCTCAAGCAAAAAGAGGAAGATTGGCAAGAGATGTTAGCTCAGGGCCAATCTTCCTCACCAAAAAAAAAAAAAAATTCTGGGCCAGCCTGGTGGCATAGTGGTTAAGTTCACGTGTTCCACTTTGGTGGCCCATGTTTGGCCAGTTAAGATCCTGGGTGTGGACCTATGCACTGCTCATCAAGCCATGCTGTGGCAGCATACCACACAGAAGAACTAGAATGACTTCCAACTAGGATATACAACTGTGTACTAGGGTCTTTGGGGAGAAAAAAATATATATATGAATAATATAAACAGGGGGAAAATCATCTTGTCCAATGGTGACTAGTGGGTGTGCCTGTAAATCTAGCTCATGCATGACCTCCAGGATTCATCTCCTCTCTTCTCATTAGTCAGGAATCAGTTATAGGGAAATATTATCCACTGTGACAGGGAAACTAAAATTGAGGAAAGATATAAAGGGAAAACAAATGAGTGAGCCTCTTTGCCATGTTGGGTTTGGTTTGGTATTGGTGTATTTGGTCTGGTTTGAGAATATTTAGAAAGTAGGTGAGAGGAGGGTGAGAGAAAGTGCCTTGTCCACAGCTCTAACATAGGAAAAAGGAAAACGAACACATTTTGATGGTGACGGAGACAAACATTAGAAGACCTACTCATACATTTCAAACAACAATGCAATGCGGATGGTGTGGCCTGATAACCCAAGCTCTGAGGACTACGTTCAATTACTTGTGCCATTATCCTATGCATATCGTTTCTGTAAATGTTAACATTAATTCCTAAATTTTTTAAAAAAGTAGTGTTATATATTGCTAGAAGTATGTAAAGGAACCCTGGAAAGAATGGTTTTCTCCATTCAAAGAAAATGCATGGTAATTTTTCATCAGCACTTCTCTCACTGGGTACAAATGTCTCTGACTAAAGTAAATTTACTGTGCTATGAAATGTCCCTTATGTTTATACTCTCGCAAGCATCAATATTAAAGATGGGGAAGTTTTTAAAAATTGAAGTTGTTTTACTTTGGTTAAATAAGATTCTAAAATACAGAAAGTGAGATTCCAAGGAAAGTGCCTGCCAAGATCAAGGATATCGGAGCCGATTAAAAGGAAGCAAGTACTACATAGAAATGAATGGAGACCACCGGCTGGAAACCAGAAGCCCGTGTCTGTAAGTCGAACCAAACCCTTCCTCTGGCTTTTTAGCTAATGACACATTCTACAGACCTACTTGCACATGTTCGTGGGTACAAGCTCATTACTTTGGAGTCCACTAGTTTTGTACTTACAATAAAATTATTCTGTAATGAGCATTAAAGTGATCCTTCATTGGGCAACTTCCATGTGTTACATTTTTTAAAACAATGCTGTATTTTCTTTTAAGTATTCTGTATATTAATTTTAGTTTTCTTTTTATAACTCAAATTCTTCTAATTTCTTCAAAGTTTTTCTCTAGAGGACAAGTGAGTAGCATGGTACCCATTTTATAGTCTTAATTGTGACATGTTATGTAGAATTGAGAATGTTTTATCAGATAATCATTGATCTTTTCCTAGAGATTCTTTATGCTTAGTTATTTGAATCCACTTCAGAGGAGTGTTGAATCCCTTAGTTCATGCTAGTAAAATGCTTCTGGTGTAAGATGGCTACTGTCTTTTAAATGAATTGTATTTTTAAAGAAGGCTCATGGTATATATAATTAGAGGACCGTTTGGAAGTACGTATACTAGGTGTTTACTTGAAATGTGGACATGTTAGAGAAATGTCTTGGTGTACAGATTTTTGAAACTCTTGGTTAAATTATTGCCCTTCATTTGATAGAATGTGGTTTAACTTTATTAAAGAAATTTTAAAAAAAAAGTATCTTTTGATTTAGAATACTTTGTAGCAGACCTGTAGGAGAGAAAAAACACCTAAAAGATTTGGGAGTGGATTAAGTAAGGGGAACAAATTGACGTTTTTCTAATCCTTTGAAGGCTTCTGCTTAATGCAGTGAAATGAATGGGTCTCCATAGGAACCACCTCTGAGGTTCTCACTACTGGATGGGGATTTATAGAAATCCCAAAGCTGTTGAATCTCTTCTAATACATCTGTCTATTTCTAACCATTTTTTAACAAGTACCTTCTTTTAGGTTGTATATAGGTAAAACTGTAAAACTAAGAAAACTGGGGCCGGCCTGGTGGCACAGTGGTTAAGTTCGCATGTTCCACTTCGGCGGCCCGGGGTCCTCCGGTTCGGATCTTGGGTGCGGACATGGCACTGCTTGGCACAAGCCATGCTGTGGTAGGCGTCCCACATATAAAGTAGAGGAAGATGGGCATGGATGTTAGCTCAGGGCCAGTCTTCCTCAGCAAAAAGAGCAGGATTGGCAGCAGATGTTAGCTCAGGGCTAATCTTCCTCAGAAAAAAAAAAAGAAAGAAAACTATGTGACGCTTTAAAAGATTTTAAAAATAAATATATAATTTATGTTTAGACTAATAAACCAAATTTTATACATTTACTTTAATATTTAAATATAACTATATGAAAGTACTATTTTTGTAAGTTAAAGATGGTCAAGTATCTACAACTCCACATGGTTCAATATAATATATATATATGAAACACATAGCATTAAAAGAACAAAGAATATAGCATATTATTTCTTTACAGTAAGGAAATTTCCATTTTGACCATTTGTTTGATTATTCATATTTCCAACTATCAGTTCTAGGTCTTTCCAACGTTGTGACTTTGTTTTTCTCTTTTTATCAACTGTAAGTAGGCCAAGTTGTCAGGGATTAATGTTAAATTGACCCTACTTTGCTAGTTTGCAACAGGGTCTTGGCTGGTTTTCACACGTTAATTTGGTCTGATTCTTGTCTTCCGGCTCAGTGGGTTTCTGCTCAGCTCCAAGACAAACATTTGCTTCTGATTTCCTCCTCTCCTTCTGTTCTGGTTGGGAAGGGTGGCTAGTGAGAGGCAGTTTGGGGTGATAATACGACTGTCACAACTGTTACATGACTTTCCTTGTGTTTACCGGGGAAGAATGACTGAGTCACTCAACATCTTCTTTTCTTTAAGTCATGATGCCATTTTGTATTTAGTCAATTTATCAGAACCTAAAAATGTTGCATATCTCCATATTTGTGAATTGAACACTATTTATTCCCCCACAAAGTACAGTAAGGCGTAAATAAGTTTATGAAAATTAGAAAACAATATATGGAATTTAGTTTCAGATTTTGGGTTGGCTAGGCATACTCACTGGCTAAGTATTTTTGACCCACTAGCCATGAATTCTTAGCCACACCTTAGCAAAATTATAAACTACTATACTGTAGTACTTAGACATCTAAGATCTTTTTCAATTCTAGAATTTGGGGATTCTAAGATTATTTTACTCTGAAAACAAGTCTAGAGCAAAAACAACAAAAATATACCTTTAATGCCTCGTCTTAGCTATGGTCACCGGCAAACTGTCAATGTCTATAGATCTGTATTATGTATTTTTAAAAATCTTCTCTCTTCTTTTTAATCCTTCAGATAAAAAGGGTAGAAAGGCCCAAACTCGCTGCAGTGTGTGGACATTATGATTTTTATTATGCTCAGCTTGACTTGTTGAGAAAGAGAGCTCAGGAACCAAATTACCACCATGTTCCTCAAAAAAATACCAGAGTGGAGGAGAATTATAGCCAGGAAGAAAGTCACAGCCCACCACCAAATCAATGGTAATGTCACAGTCTAACTTAAGCTTTGGTTCTCTGACAATATCTCGATATATCAATATTCTTTATTCTGAAATCCTTCTCAATTCTCCTAAAATACATAATCCAGAAAGAACTTCCAAACTTCATTTTAAATACTTGACTCACAGCTCCCTTGGCCCTGTTTCAGCTCAAGTCTGATGCAGGTCATCTTCTCATTCATGTAGCCGTTTAACTGTGGGCAAAGAGTCATACTCTTGAATTTTTAATATTTTTTCTTCCTTCTAGTAAATTCCACTGTCTGGGATTGATGAAAATAGTTGTATATGTGTCATTTTCCAAAGAGGTTATTAATATTAATCAATACTAATTGAATTCTAATCAAATTATCATTTGAGACACTGAAAAGTAAAATATATTTCATTCAGCATTTATATTGTTGGGATTTTTCAGAAGACAGATGTATTAGAAAGAAAATAATAAACTGCTCATTATGGCAGACTTTCAAAAAATTTCTCCATAACAAATTTATGCAGATCTGTAATATTTTCCGTTGTTTTTTTTCACACGGATGTCAGTGTTCCTCTGTCCGGAATAATTGATGCCTGAAGCCCTAAGGCTGAGAGTCATTTTATTTTTTTTATTTTTTGACTTTTTTTTTAATTTTTATTTTTTTAATTGCAGTAACATTGAATTATAACATGATATTGCTTTTAGATGTACGTCGTAATATACTTCGAATTCTGTGTAGATTACGTCATGTTCACCACCCAAAAATTAATTATAGTCCATCCCCTGAGAGTCATTTTAAAAAAAGGCTTTTACTGTAACATTTTTCTTTCAGGGTTGGGAATTTGCTAACTTTTGTGACTCTGGTTATTTATTGTTATTGAAATTTTGGATGAATAAAGAAAAATACAAGAGACTGTGATGGTGATTTCAGATAGCTAATGAAAATTAAGATAAGAAAGAGTGATAAAAGAATGATTTCTTCAGAAACGTGTGATGGGAAAAGTAGATGTATTTTTAAAGATACTGGGCACCTTTATGGTTTTATCCATCTTCATAACACATTTTTAATTACCTCCATGACCATCAAAACGTGTGTTCCATTAGTTCAATCTGTAATAGTCATACAGGATTCAACTAATGAGTGACATACGTTTTACATATGAACTAAGTGCAGCCACAAAATTTCCTTTCCCCTTTCTCAGCCACTGGGAAAATGTGTCTTCCAGGGCTAGCCTGGTGGTGTAGTAGTTAAGTTGGTGCACTCCACTTCGGCAGGCTGGGGTTTGCAGTTTCAGATCCTGGGTGCAGACCTATGCACTGCTCATCACGCCATGCTGTGGTGGTGTCCCACATGCAAAATAAAGGAAAATTGACACAGTTGTTAGCTCAGGGCCAATCTTCCTCACAAAAAAAACAAACAAACAAAAGAAAATGTTTCTTCTACTCTTTGTCTAGAGGTGAGAGCTGTCAAACTATCAATTATTTTGATTATATATGATTTTATCTCCCAAACTCTCACATAAGGTGATAGAAAGCTCTTTCTCTTCCTTGTACACTGCTACTCATCAAAAGCCCCATCCAACTGTATCCCAGGATGCCCCTCTGATGACTGGTAACCCCCTCCTCATTGTTCTACTTTTCTCTCTATCAGAGCTCTGATTCCGTGGGAATCCACTCTTGATACTTGCCTGGAGGAAGAGGAATCTGTGCAGAGTTGGATATATATATAGAGAGAGAGAGAGAGATGGGGAGAGAGTGTCTTTTGAGCAGCCCCTGGGTGACTGAATAGTTTTTCTCATGGAGATATTGTTACAGGTTCTGGTTAGGTTTCTGAGAGAGATGAATGTGACACGTTAGCCCTCATTTGACACACTATCTCTGTCTTAGACACTGGCCAGGCACCTGCCCACACGTAATCTCTTCTAGTCCTCATATCAACTCCTGTGAGATGGTATTGGGCCCATTTTACAGATGAGGAACAAGGCCCAGAGATCTTAACTAGCTTGTTGTTTTGGCATATTTCTAAATGACTGACTTCTTAAGTTGACTCTTCATAAGCTGGGGACTCCCCATCATGATGCTCCTAGAGGAGTCATTGCTGAAGTGACTATTCTGTCTTTGAAGCCCTAGAAGTTACTGGTATTCCAAAAAAACTTTATCACATAATTTGTACTATGATCTGAAGTGTGGAAGTTTTTATTTAGCAATCAGTAATTACAGAAATTCTTGGCAGGAAATTCTGCAAAAAAGATAGATATAGAGAACATAGGTATAAACCTGAAAGTGGCTAGACCAGAATTGTGAGGAGAAATACCTTAAACATGGTGAGAGACATGACGAGAGAGTGACAGGGCTATAGATTAGATACTCACACAGCGCCTAAGAAGATCCAGGTGTGGGTTCGTCTTTTTCCTCCAACATGCCATGGCCTATGGCAGGACTGATCTCTACCCTGAAGAAAAATCAGTGGATCTGAATATTTTTGTTTTATCCTCGCCTGTCTCCCCAGTTGTTACTGTTCTCTCTACCTCCCTTTCCTCTTGAGTCCAAAGATGTTCTTCTCCAATATAAGCATTCTGTAACTTTGAATTACTTCTTGGACTCGGAACCTCAAGCCACAGAATGAATTGTGAATCTCGTTCCTAAACTGAAAATCCGCTTATCAAGTCGGTACCTAAGACTAGTCCAAATTTCCACTCAAGCGGAACATTGTTATTTCCTAAGGCCTGCTGAATACCTTCAGAGGAAACTTGAAGCTCAGCAATATAAGTTGAAAGTGGAAAAGCAGTTGGTAAGTAAAATACCTAATATGAAAGGCAATCAGGAATTTCCTCATAGTTCCTCTGTTCACAAATATTCACGAATTCTTAAATCAAAGTTCATTCCACATAGATGATCAAGACTATCTCGTCCTCTTCCCTAATTTTTATTAGCTAAGGGAGCATAGTGGGAATAGGCTTGGTTCAGGGTCTGGAAGCCTGGTTTCTTCCCTGGTACTGACTCTTGCTGTATGACCTTAGGCAGGTCACGCAACTTCTCTGAGCCTCAATTTCCTTTTCCATAAATGATGGTTTTGGAGTAGATGAGCTTCAAGGTCCCCTTCAATGTGGCAGCTCTTTGATTCTATTGTATTAGAATTCTACACGATTTTTTTTAAAGTGACTATTTTATATGAAATGAAAGTTAATCTTTACCCTTAGGTATAGTGTCAAAATCTGGGGCCTGAGGGCGGCTGGATGTGCATCCTATTTGTATCACTCTTATTTTCAACTGCTCAATAGTTCTAGTTCTATTCCCCTATCTAATTTCATGGTCCAGGGGTTGCTGAGCTTTTACAGAGCTTTAATTTCATAATTATAATCCACCAGTTCAGAAAATGGATCTAGGTGTCTCATATGGTGGCATAAAATTGATTGCTTAGGATAAACAACGCAAATGGTTTTATTAATTTTCTTTATTAATATTTCATACTTAAATTAAGAAAATTCTACTGCTCCCTCTAAAACTCTCAAGTACTGCGTTTGATGGGTGATATAATTCTTGTTTAAAGGAAAAGGTCAAGGTCAAACCAGAAGATGTTTCCAAAATGCAAGTATGCTTTATAAATTATTTCATTCAAATAATAGGGCCTCCGTCCATCTTCTGCTGAGCCAAATCACAACCAGAGACAAACTCTAAGAAGTAACGGAGAAGAGCCCAGATTCCAGGAGCTGCAGTTCAGGAGAAACGAAATGAAGGAACAGGTTGAAAACAGTCTGACCTGGGGCTACCAATGTGCTCATGTCCTTGTCTCTGAGCTGTAGTAGGGTGTTGCTCTTAGTATGCACAGAGCGCCTGAGAGAGCCTGTTGCACGGGTCCTTGTTGGACACCCTCTCATGAAGCCCCGTGCTGGGGGTACAGAGATAGGTATTGCACCTTCTCAGAGAATGCAACAGAGCCAGGTTCATAAGCTTTTTCACCTTGAATCGACAAAGTCGTTGTCCATCATGACCATTTTTGAAATTTGTATTAGTTTCCTAGGGCTGCCTTAACAAAGTAAAATGACAGAAATTTATTGTCTCTCAGTTCTGGAGGCTAGAAGTGCAAAATCAAGGTGTCGGCAGGGCCATGCTCTCTGGGAAACCTGTAAGGGAACCTTTGCCTCCTCTTAGCTTCTTGTGGTTTGTCAGCAATCTTTGGCATTTCTTAGTTTGCCACTGTATAACTCCATTCTCTGCCATCGTCACATGGTGTTCTCCCTGTGTGTCTCTGTCTTCACATGGTCATCTTCTTAAAAGTTGAGTCAAAATGAGTCATATTGGATTAGGGGCCCACTCTACTCCAGTATGACCACATCTTAACTAATTACATCTGCAGTGACCCTATCTCCAAATGAGGTCACATTCTGAGGTACTGGCAGGTAGGACTCCAACATATCTTTTTTGGGAGGACAAAATCCATAAGACAATTATATTAGAAATGGGATATATAAAGTAATTGTATGTCATTCATGCATTTGAGGTTATTTATAAAAGTGCCATCACCCCAAGCCACTGTATAACTTGCAGGGAGTAAAGTGTCACAGCCAAAATGTAAGGCAGATTAGCATCCTGAGGAGCGACAGGTTTTCTAATTCTTATTATATATCACACATTTTTAAAATCATAGGCTGTATAGAGATTGTTTTTGTTAAGTTGTTCATAAACATTTAAAATTTTTGTGTTGGAATTGCTTTCCAGGAATATTGGAAGCAGTTAGAGGAAATACGCCAACAGTACCACAATGACATGAAGGAAATTAGAAAGAAGATAGGGAGTGAACCAGAGGTAAATAAATTCATCCTCCTAAAGGGAACATTGTTCTATTGATTTAGAGCTAACTAAATTGAGTAGACATTAAAAGTAAGGATCTCCTCATAGAAAAGAAAGTTTCATCATGCAAACATTTTTTTTTTTAATAGGAAAGCTGTCAGGTCTAATTGAAGCTTCGCTTTTCTGTGGTTTACTTGAGACTACTCAAGATGATGAGGATATCTGGGATTCTCGCTTAGGAAGGGCTGGTATTGAAAATACTTGTTGATTGTCTTCCTCATGAATCAGTCCATAAGTGTTGACTGAGCAGCTACTGATTAGATGCAGAAAATAAGTTCATGCCCATAAGGTAGGACAAAGGACCAGCCTTATGGAATCCAACTATATTGGAATAGTCTAGTATGCAGGGGTAAGGTTCTCAAGTCTATATGAGGCAATATTTGAGTGCAGTTGAGATGATTCTTGAAAATCCCTTAAAGATACTACACTGGAAACTCATTCTTCACTCTCTGATCACTGCTTTTTCAGTAGAGCTCCAGATGAAATACAGCTGGCCTATGTTTAGAGCCCATGTTATATGAAAAACACACGGATATTTAAACACTAGAAACACCTGGAGGGCTCCCCTATGAGAGGCCTGTGTGCACTGAGACTGGCCTCCCTTCTCAGTGCACTTGAGCTACCCACTCATTGAGTAGAACCACCCACATTGCTGAAATTGATCTCTTTCTCTCTGTCTCCCGAACCCCGTGTGCATATAAATGAATTAATATAGGTGAAATGAGCATATGGCACAATCCAATTGTATGTACCAGCCTCTGAACTAGAGCTTTTACATGCTTTATTTCATTTACTCCCCATAACAGAGAAGTGAAATAACTCATCCAAAGTCGCTTAGGTATTACAAGGCAGACTAAATATCGGATTCTAAAACCTCTAGTCTTTCTAGCATATGCACTTCTACTCATAAATAGTTGGGAAGATAAGACACACGTGTCTGAAGCAATGATCAAATAAAACTGAATGTAGTTAAGCTCTGGAGGTGCATAGGAGTGAAGACGAGCAGGATGAGCAGGAGGAGGGTTTTTATGGAAGAAGCAAGTTGGCGCCTAAGCTGGGTCAGAGAAGAAGAGTAAAATTTGGAGAGGCAGAGCTAAGGAGGAGGGCTTTCTGAAAGAACCGCACAAAGGTTCAGACAGAGGACCGGATGAACTGGGAGGGGGCGGGTTGGAGGTGGTTCTACCCAGAGCAGAGGTTTGGTTAATGGAGGGGGGCCCTGTGCCATCATCAGCCTTACTTTTAAGGCAGGTCTGTGATGGGAAACCAGAGTCCGGAAGGATGGATAGCAGACATTTCTAGAGAGTCCACAGAAGAAGCACTTGGGGAATACCAGGGGAGCCAGAGGGAAAAAGAGTCAGAGAGAGCAAGCTATATCTAGACACTCCCACCCATCAGCCCTCCAGCGGGAGGAGAGCATTTCCTCACTGGATCCCATTCCAACCCTGTGAGGTTCATAAAGCCTGCCTTCAGAGCTGACACAGAACCAATCTTGTTGACTGTGTATAATTTGTGTTAAAGGAGGACTCAAAAATAAATCATAAAACCTATTTGGTGAAGAAGAGTAAGCTGCCCGCCCACCAAGAGGCACCTGAGGCAGAAGCGCCTGTGCAGGTGAGGGTCATTATCAGACGGCAAAGTGTTTCCCAGGGAGTTTGCCCTAGCCCACCAGTTCTTACCCCTCACTGTGCAGTAGAATCGTGTGGGAAACATTTAAAAAACTCAGATGCCAAGGCTCTGCCCCAGACGGTCTGGGTGGGGCCCAGGCACCCTGCTTTCAGAAGCTGGCTGGGCGCTTTAGTGGGCAGCCGAGTTTGAGAACTGCTGTTGTGCGCATATGAAAGTCCAGCGTTCTGGACGTTTTGAGTCAGGGTCTCAGACCATTGGTCAGGAAACCTGACGGTTAACTTCTCTTCCGTTTCAACATGACATTTTTGGCGGGAGTGGGAACTGGGCAGAGCTGAATTATCAAATGGCTCTCAAGAGAGGTTTTTTTCCTTCTGGGAGGCCTTGCACCTTTATCTTCAAGGTGCCATGAGGCCTTGATTAAGGGCAGGTGAGGGGAACCGATGTTGCGTGAAGGCAGAAAGGCCTCCCTGAATGTTTTGTCTCGTGAGAGACCCCAGGACCTTCACATGACACGACGCCAGGAAGACCTAAAGTGGACTGAGGTTGAATTTTCTCCCACTGGGGTGGATGGGACTTAGGAGGCTAAGGTAGTTGTATTTTAAGGAAAATCAAGCAATATGACACTTCTTATACAGTTGAGACAACCAGACTACACAATCAAATCAGACAACCAACCTCACAAATAGAAGTTTAGATACATAAGGCACAGTCCTGTTTCAGAGTTTGTAATATGGCAAGGCAGAAAAACACCCTTCCCAGGGTTGCAGGGCAAACAGCTAGTAATGCTTCAGACTGACACGTGCTGTATGGGAAGTCCATACACAGGCTGTGGTGCTGCGGAAGAGGCAGCAATTGATTCCAAGGGAGAGACGATGGAGACCTAATGTCAAACAGTGGAGAGAAGAGAGCATACAAATATGTACATATGCCAAAGAGACTCAGAAGTTTCTGGCTTGAAAGGGATAGTACCATTTACTAAGAAGGGGAAGAGTGGGGAGCAAGCTTGTGGTGGGAGCAATCAGGAGTTCCCTTTGGACATGCTGAGTTGGAGAAGAGCTGAGATTGCACGCCTGCCTCGGGGCCTTTGCCCTGCCACTCCCTCTGTGAGGAACATGCTTTCCCCAGACCTTCATGTACCAAGGTCTAGCATCATTCCAGGGCTCAAATCAAGTGCCAGCTGGGCTTTTCCTGCATTATGCTCATCCTCTACTCATTTTCTATGCTATGACCCTATTTGATTTCCTTTATAACACTTAACAGTTCTGAACTTATGTCATTATTTTAACTCATTTGTTACCTGTCTTACTCCAGTAAATTTAAGTTCCCTGTCTGTGGGGACCTTTCCGTTGCGTTTACTGCACTAACCCAGTGTGTAGGACAGTGTCTGGCCCACACTGGTGCTCCATATGAATTCGTGGAAAGGCTATTAAAGTGAAGGTGAGGCTAAGTAGGCAGTTGAATATGTGAGTCTGGAGCTCAGAGGAGAGGAAGGATCAGACCTGAAGATACGCATTTAAGAGTCATTGCATAAAGATGGCATTTAAGTGCATAGGGATTACTGAGACCACCCCCCCCACCCCTCTCCGCCACCGCCGCCAGGTGTTGAGGAAGAGGCGGGCAGAGGGCCCAGGACTGAACCCTGAGAGAGATCAGCGTTTAAAGAGGTGACTCCCACTTGTTCCTTTGAAATTTTGTCATCTACCTCTATAATCTTCTCTTCTTCCTCCTTGAAATTGCCCATCAATTTTTAGTGCCCTCTCCTTCCTTTCTACTATTGTGAGCCATGCACTTTTCTTGTTTTCCTAAGATCGTAAGCCTCTTAAGGGAAGGATCCTGTAGTCAAAATTACATTCTTGAGTTAGATTAGGTTGTATTGGACTGGACTGGAGTGATAAGCATTGTCACATCATAAAATTGTACCCATTGCAATGCCAGTGTTAGATATATTAATATTTCAAGTTTTGGACACTGTGGCAAAGTTTTAGTGAATTATCATTTAAAGACATGTTTTTATTCTCAAATCAATCATCAGATCCAATCCAGAAATCAAATAATGTAAACAGACCATGCTGTGAATTCAGAGGTTGTGAAAATATAATTGTTTGATCAATGTTAAGTGCTAGATTTTAATTTTTCTCTAAACTTTCAGGATATTGAAAGAAACTTGAAACAAATTAGACTTCAGAACATAAAGGAAAGTAAAATTCCGGAACGAAAATATAAAGCTAAGGTAATAAACATTTTGCCTTTGGGTTTCATATTAGAAGCTGGCTGGGGGGGCCACACTTTGTGATCTGGGTTGCCTACAGTATTTTCCCCCTACTATTTTATGCAATTGCCTTATTTTGTGATGTTGTACTAATGGTTTTTAGTATCTGTAATATCAAATAGGGAGTTGGAATTTTAAGATTTTTATTGGTTTGCTAAACTAAGATTTTTTTTCTTGCTTTCTTCTAGAAAGGGGTAAAGTTTGAAATTAATTTAGACAAATGTATTTGTGATGAAAAGATCCTCCAAGAGGAAGAGGTATGCCATTAAGTATATATTTACATTAGTAGGTATGAGAAAATGAGTGTCTTAATAGCATCTTTCATGAAATTTTTCCATAGAGGGTAGGGAGACTTTTCTTAAATCTTTCTAGAAGGAGCTCTGGTGTTCAAACGAGTCTTACAAAAATATCTTTTATCCTCCCATTCTTTTTTTAATGAGATTATTCTTTTAGATGGATTATTCTGTTTTAATTTATTTTTCTTTTATAAAGGAGCTATTTTCCTCATAACATTATCTTTTGTCATAGCCAAGTTAAAATAGAAGACATAATACATAGTCAACAACTAACATACTTACCTAAAAAAATTTAGCAGGTGCCCTGAAACCATGCACATTTATTTCAGGTCTTAATTAGTTATTGATAACCTTGATAAGCTTGTTATTAATTAGTTATTGATAACTGGTCTTTGGGTAAATCTGAATTGTGCATTTGGGCTCTCATTGACACAGCAATAAGTACATGAATACAGTAAATTCAAACCTCATTTTGTTATCTGATTTCAACATTTTTAATCCCACTTTTTACCAGACCTACTAACAGATATCAAAATTAACTGATGTTTCCATTTCACTTTTTCTGAATTTGCCTTTTAAATTACCAAAAGTTAAGTATGAGTTAAGTATATGTATCACATATATTTTATCATATCATATATCATCATATTTTCTATATCATACCTGATATTCAATTTCTTTCTTTCTTTCTTTTTTTTGAGGAAGATTAGCCCCGAGCTAACATCTGCTGCCAATCCTCCTCTTTTTGCTGAGGAAGACTGGTTCTGAGCTAACATCCATGCCCATCTTCCTCTACTTTATATGTGTGATGCTTGCCACAGCATGGCTAACCAAGCGGTGCCATGTCTGCACCCGGGATCCGAACTGGCGAACCCTGGGCTGCCCAAGCAGAACGTGTGCACTTAACCGCTGCGCCACCAGCCCGGCCCCTCAATTTCTTTCTTTCATGTTCTTTATTAGCTTAAAACTTTTTTATGTTAACATTTCTTTGAGATTTTTTTTAATGTATGGTAAAAGACTAGTTTTGTTTTGTTTTTTTAAAATAGACTTCATGTTTCAGAGCAGTTTTAGATTCATGGCAAAATTGAACAGAAGGTACAGAGATTTCTCATATGCCTCCTGCCCCCCCCACACAGCCTTCCCTGCCATCAATGTCTCCCACCAGAGTGGGACATTTGTTACAATTGATGAACCTACATTGACACATCATTATCACCCAAAGTCCATCGTTTACATTAGGGTTCACTCTTGGTGTTGTATATTCTATGCGTTTTGACAAATGTGTAATAACATGTATCCATCATTACAGTATCAGACAGAGTATTTTCACTGCCCTAAAAATCCTCTGCTCTGCCTATGTTTCAGATTTTTACTAACGTTTTGCTACATAAGACTTCATTAGAGTGGTGTTGGCTAGTGCTCACCTCTGCTTAACCATTAGGTCTCTAAGTGTCCCAGAGCTGCAGATCTGTTTCTGGGTTGGTGTTTCTGTGAAATGAGACACTGAAGTTGGCCTGCTAAAAAAATGGAGCCAAAAAAGTTTTATCTACCAGGATGTTCATCCTTTGTTATTCTATGCTTTGGTATGCTTGAAACAGAGTGATCATTTTAGGATTGATTATGGAGTATTGGGAGCAGTTTTAGGGACCTGATTAGGAATGGTGTATGCTTAAAGCAGGGCAAGGACCAGATGACCTTGAGAGTTCTGCAGAAGAATGATACTGAAGGTGGGAAGTCTGGATAAAGTTAAGTTGCCATGTGATCAGTGCTTGTCACTATTGACACAGAGAAGAAATGAAAACATTCCTGTTTCTATCTTGTTCCAACATAGTTCCAGTTTTAAAACTCTACTGATTTGTTTAATAAACAAATATTGAATACTTACCAATATATCTTGGTAAATTACTGGGAACGCAAAATAATTTTTAAACTTTTTTTGGCAAAGTATGGCTTATTTCTCATGAAACACTGTGGACTTGCTTTAGGCAATGGATATACTAAATGAAACTTTGACCTTTGAGGACGGCCTGAGGTTTAAGGAATGTAAATATGTAAAGGAGCATGAAGATTACACAGACAAAGCATTTGAAAAACTCTGTTGCCCAGAAGCAGGTATGTGTCCCTTGAAAGCTGTAGATGAGAAGGAACCGTTTTATTAGCAATCCGTCTGGAACTCTCTCCTCACTCATCTTCTGCAATTCCACTGTCACTTGCGCTGCTAAGCGATCCCTGAGCTGGGCAGTGACCTGCCTCCTCTGCCCCGTCCACCCAACGCAGCGGGTACTCCCTGAGGCTCAGCCCTCCTCTCTTGCTCCATACCGTCTCCTCGGGCAGTTTCACCCGCTCCCTCAGCTTCAGCTTCTCCCAGCCAGCAGCTCCACACCCACCCATTTTCCTCCGTATCTGCTAGGAAGCTCCACGGACGGGTCCCACTAGCATCTCAGACTCAGCAGGTATACAGTTGAACTTCTGAGCCCTTCCTTGCCATTCCCAGAGATCCTTTATTTTGGGTAACACCATCACCAGGCTGACGGTTCCTGCTGCGTGCCTGGGGTGGGTTCTACTCTGAGATGTTTCTGGAGTCTTCCTCCGCCTTCATTCCCTCTGCCACTGGTTTAGCACCCTGTCATCTCTCAACAGTGTGTGTAGTAGGAAATGCATGAGCTTTGGAGACAGATGGGAGTTTGAACCCCAGCTGGCGATGCCACTTTCTGATTGTGTGACCTTTCACAAGTTACTTAAATTCTCTGAATCTGTTTCCTCTTAGAAATGGGGGATAATAGTACTTGCCACACAGGCTTATTGTGAAGACTAAAGTGAAATTTGGCACATATTAGGTGCTTAATAAATGCTATTCCTGGCACATATTAGATGCTTAATAAACACTATTCCCTCCCCTTGTCCTCTGAATTGCCTTATTCTCCTGTGACCTCCTTTTCCCTAGTACTTCCTAAATGATTCTCTAAATGATTGGTTGCTAGAGTTTTCTCGTCATCTGATCGTCCTTCTCAAATGTTTTGTTTTGATAATGCCTGCAGGATATAGTCCCTTCTGCATAGTGTCATCACATTTGACACTGAGTGGCCTGATTCTGTAGTCACCCACCTTTCCTGCCCCAGCACCCCCTCTTCCCTTCCATGGATGATGGGATCCATAGAGCCTGCTGGAGCACCCCTCTTCCCTGTAGCTATGTGAGCATTTACACACCCTGGCTTGGCTTAGTTTCCTCTTCCTGGTATAACACACTTTGCCTCATTTCCATCTGGAAACATCTTTATTCAATTCAGCAGGCATCTTATTGAGAATCCCCCTTGTGCCACAGACTGTGCTGGGTGGTAGGGATCTCAAAGACGAATGAGACCTCAACATCACAGAAGTGTCATGAGCTAAAGAAAGGAGGCACAAAACCTACATTCTGAGGCGAAGCGCTAATCATTTTGGAGTGCGAGCTGGCTGGAGAGTCAGGGAGGTGCCCGCTCCCACAGAGCTTGGCGTGCCAAGGAGCCTGGCAATTATCCCATGTGATGACTTTCGACCGAAAGGAATTAACTCCTGTTTGTGATGGGGAAGATCATGCTGGCCGCAGTGTGGAGGATGGCGTGGAGGGGAGGACTGATGGCGTGGAGGGGAGGACTGAAGGCAGGAGAACAGCCCAGGTGGGAAAGGACAGGTGCACAGGCCAGAGCAGCGCAGTGGGAACAGACCCTGAGTGTGAACCACTGAGTGTGGGGGCTGAAGAAGAGAAGAGGGTCAAGGATTCTCCCAGTTTTCTAATTCAAATGGATGAAGGTGTCACCAACCAAATAGGCATATACGTCATGTAGAGTGAGGTCAGAGGACATAATGTAATGATCTAAATTTGGAACATATTGAGATTTAGGTCTTTATGAGCATCAGCTGGAGATGTTCAGAAGGCGCTAGCAGTGTGAGACCGAAGCCCTGGGGCCAATCTAAGGGCTTCCTTAGTAATACATGGTATTTCCACCTTGGTGATGGCCGGAAATACCTAGAGTGAGAAGGAAACGGAGCTTTGGAGGACCCTAGTAATGTTTAGACAAGTTTTAGGAGAATCAAGAGAGAGTAAAACCAAAGAAGGGGAGAAAGTTCTAGAAGGAGGTGCAGGAGTTGGCAGCATCAATTGGAAGAGAAAGGCCAAGTGAGGGTGAATAACAGCTTATGGGATTTCGCCATCAGGAGCCCTGGATGGCCTTAGTGATAGCAGTTTCAGTGAAAATTCAGTGAATTCAAAGGTTACTGTTTGCATAAGTTTGCTGGGAAGATGAGAAAGTGGGTTGTAGGTCTCAAAAGACGTAGCTGCTTTTTTTTAGATAAAAAGGGAAAAAAGCCCTTCATGAGTTTGATACTGAAAATGGTCTCAATTTAAACCCCATTCCTGTGATTATTATTCAGGTTGAACAATTTTTCCATATGTTTACTGACCATCTATATTTCTCTTGTGAGGATGAGCTCGTGTCCCTTATCCGTTTTTCTACTGAAAGTGGCATGTTTGTTTTTTCTCTGTAAGACTCATTTAAATTAAACCTTTGCCTGTAATAAGTATTGCAAATATTTCCCCCAGTTGGTCTTCAGATCTCATTTACAGTAACAACAGCAAGTGTGTTTGTGTGTGTGTGTGTGCATGCACATGCACATATATACATATAATTGGGAATAAACTTTACAAGAACTGTGCAGAGCATATGAAGAAAGCTGTAAAACTTTACTGGGGTATTTAAACACCACTTGAACAAACGGAGAGAAATAACACTGTTATATATTGGAAATATTCTTTCCAAATAAATATATGGATTTTTGGCAGTTTAAATCAAAACCACAACAGGATTTTTTCTTTGGGAGATTCTTTTTTTCTTTTCTTTCTTTTTTTTTTTTTTTTCGCTGAGGAAGATTTACCCTGGGCTAAGATCTGTGCCAGTCTTCCTCTATTTTGTATGTGGGTCACCACCACAGCACGGCTGCTACCAAGTGGTGTAGGTCCACGCCCATGAACCCAACCTGGGCTGCTGAAGCAGAACACGCTGAACTTAACCACTAGGCCATGGGGCCAGCTCCTAGATTCAACTTTAACAATGAAAAGCTTTGGTGAAGCAAATAATACTAGCTCCTAGAATTGCCACTTTCAATAGCTTATCTAGAGTAAGTAATCAGAAATGTCCACCAAAATCTAGCTACAAATGAGTTCATTATAGTATTATTTATAATAGTGAAAAATCTCTAGCAATCTAAGAATCCAGCGAAAAAGAATTAGTTAAATTATAATACATGTATTATGTTTGCTTTAAAATGGTTGTTTAGAAGAATATTTAACAATCTGGATATATGTTGCTAATTGAAAAAAGCAAGTTATGAAAGAATGTGTACTATGTGGCCCATTTTTTGTTTTAAAGCAAAGCAAAAACTATATGCAGGGGGAAAAAGTGGAAATTTTAATAGTCTCTGGACAGTGGGATTATGGGTGAGTTTTATTTTCTTCTTCTACCTATCTGATTTTTAAATTTCCTATAGTGAAACATAGTAATAAATAAAGGAAAAGATAACACAAGTTATTTTAAAAATTAAGATAATGAAGAGGCTGGCCCAGTGGTGTAGTGGTTAAATTTGTGCACTCTGCTTTGGTGGCCCAGGGTTCACCGGTTCAGATCAAGCCATGCTGTGGTGGCACCCCACATACAAAATAGAGGAAGACTGACACCGATGTTAGCTCAGGGTGAATCTTCCTCACCAAAAAACAAAACAAAACAAAACAAATATAGTGGAACAGACTGCATTTCTGTGGAAACTGACTAAAGTAAAAGTACTCATAAATGCCTTAAGAAATTTGTCCATTTGTGTCACTAATATTTCTTTAGCATTTAGATATATTAGCTAGTCAATCAAACATTAATAATAAAAGCAAAACAATTTTAAACCTGTCTATAATTCCTCTTATAAATTATGATCCATGTCTTAGTCCATTTGGGCTGCTGTAACAAAATGCCATTAACTGGGTGGCTTATAAGCAACAAACCTTTATTCCTCACAGTTCTGGAGGCTGGAAAGTCCAAGATCACGGTACTGGCAGATGTGGTGTCTGGTGAGGGACTGATTCCGTCTTTTTGCATGTCCTCACAGAGCAGAAAGGGTGAGGAAGCTCTCTGGGGCCTCTTCCATAAGGGCACTAATCCCATTCATGAGGGCTCTGCTCTCCTGATCTAAGCACCTCTCAGAGACCTCACCTCCCAATACCGTCGTACCAGGCATTAGGTTTCAACCTATGAAGTTGGGGGGTGGGGCTCAGACGTTCAGTCCACAGCACTCTATACGAGGCTGAGGGTGGTGATCCCTCTGTTTTTGAATGTGCCAGCTGACAGACTGCCTCCAGGTTTCCTAAGAACTCTTTGGGGTGATTAGTCACACTTTAGATGCTTTTAAATTAATGGGTTCTTTTCTCACACCCAGAGTTGTTCATTCAGGACGCTGCTGCTGCAGAAAACAGGACGCAGTGGGATGCTGGAGCTCCGCAGACTGTGCTGCAAAGGATGGCCGCGGCCGATGCCACCTCCACCTGCTCCGCCATGCCTGAGGGTGAATCTAAGATCAGGTGGCGCGGAGACCAAGCCCAGAGGCACCTGCCTTGCTCACCCTGACACGATAGTTCTCCCTTTTCAGTACAGTCCCTATAGATTTGGTATCAAATACCTTTTAAAGATGTTGTTTTGGTTTCTCCCTTGCGTCCCCGGAAACTTGCTTGCTAATTATGCTAGAGAATTGATCACCCTAACTATGAAGGTAGAGGACGAAGGATCCAGAATCCCACTTTCCTCGCAGTTAGAGAGAACGTAGGAGGAAGGGCGGTCGGCTTGGTTTGCCTTCAAGTGCTGGTCCAGTAACTTCCTTGCAATTTCTTAGAGGGTTGGTTTTTTTTCAGTCAAGAAAATTAAAATAATAGCTCTCCCCCAAGATTTAGAGTTAGCAGTGCAAAGATACATATAAAATTGCTTTGTGCAAGTCACTGTGCTATTTAAATGTTAAGAGTGTTTAGGATGGATGAAATTTTCATCCTAAAATCCTTCCTTTACATTCGCGCCTCTGGCCTAGTCTTTCCTTAGGAGAGGTTTACAGCAACGTCCGAGTGTTAGCTTTACAGGTGGTGACAATTTTTATTACTTATTTCCTATGTTCCTCTTGATAACCTGGGGCTAGGAGAGGGCTAAAAGTTATACCCATGTTATAAGTTGAAATATGTAAGTATATCACTGAAAGTAATAATTATTAGAGTGTGAATTGACTAATCTTTGTACTATTACAAAACACTGAAGTCATCATCAAACTTGCAAGAAAGGCTTGCCAATGAAATACAATTTAATCCATTGTAAATCAATGAGTCAATAAGAGGAGAAACCTAATTTAAAATAAGCAAATAGAATAGAAATCTTAAGATACTAAAATAACCAGTTTACAGAGCAAAAAATGACTCTCGTACCCATCAGCTATGTGACAGTAGGTCACTAAGCTTTTCTATATCTTGGTTTCCTTACCAATAAAAAGAGGGGTGGGATGAGGTTACCTCCAAGGTTCTAATATTCTGTGATTTTATTGGGGCCGGCCCGGTGGCACAGCACTTAAGTTCGCATGTTCTGCTTCTCCGCGGCCCAAGGTTTGCCGGTTCGGATCCCAGGTGCGGACATGGCAAATGCCATTTTGTGGTAGGCGTCCCACATATAAAGTAGAGGAAGATGGGCATGGATGTTAGCTCAGGGCCAGTCTTGCTCAGCAAAAAGAGGAGGATTGGCAGTAGTTAGCTCAGGGCTAATCTTCCTCAAAAAAAAAACCAAACTTGGGGCTGGCCCCGTGGCTGAGTGGTTAAGTTCGTGCACTCCGCTGCAGGCGGCCCAGTGTTTCGTGGGTTCGAATCCTGGGCGCGGACATGGCACTGCTCATCAAACCACGCTGAGGCAGCGTCCCACATGCCACAACTAGAAGGACCCACAATGAAGAATATACAACTATGTAATGGCGGGGGGCTTTGGGGAGAAAAAGGAAAAAAAATAAAATCTTTAAAAAAAAAAACAAACCAAACTCGAATAAAGAAGCATTTTTTTTATTGAGGTCATAATAGTTTATAACATTGTGAAATTTCAGTTGTACATTATTATTTGCCAGTCGCTGTATAAATGTTCCCCTTTACCCTTTATGCCCACTCCCCAACCCCCTTCCCCTCTGGTAGCCCCTAATTTATTCTCTTTGTCCATGTGGTAGTTTATCTTCCACGTATGAGTGGAGTTGTACAGTGTTTGTCTTTCTCTGGTTTATTTCACTTAACATAATACCCTCCAGGTCCATCCACGTTGTTGCGAATGGGACGATTTTGTCTTTTTTATGGCTGGGTAGTATTCCATTGTATATATACACCACATCTTTATCTAATCATCAGTTGATAGGCACCTGGATAGCTTCCACGTCTTGGCTATTGTGCATAATGTGGTAATGAACATAGGGGTGCATCAGTCTCTTTGAATTGTTGATTTCAAGAGAAGACGCATTTTTCTTTTCAATAACGCAGGCTCCTCTTTAGATGGCCAAGTGATTGTGATTGAAGGCGTGCCAGAAAATAGGAAACAGTGGCGGCGTGAAGCACCAGGAACCTTAATGAGAGTTTTGGCAGCAGCACATCTAACAAGTAGCTCGTTTTCTGCCGACGAGGGAGAATTCGGTATGTAGTTTATTTTTAAGATCAGAACCAGTCTCCTGAGGAATTTTCTCCAAGACTTGAAAATGCAGAGAGGCGGTACCAATACCTTCAGTCTGGGGAGAGACTTGGGACGGTGTCTCTGCCTTTTCAGAAGCTGATTTGCTTTGTCCAAGCCTCTTCCAAATGCCATTAACAAAAGACTTGAACTTCCGAGAAGGGTGGTGTAGTTTTCTTAAATGTGATCAGTTGACACCAATGAAAAGTGAAGTAAGCAGCACTGGTGGCTTTGTAGACTGTGAGTTCGTACTGCTTAGCTCTACCTGACAGCTCTTCAACACACTCAATTACGATCCCATGGGCAATAAACATACATTTTAATATAGTTTTTGGCTTTTGGGGATTTCTTGCCTCCAAGTTTTAGGAAAATTATGCTTGTCTTTACTTTAAGAGAAACCAACCATGGGGGCTGGCCTGGTGGCGCAGCAGTTAAGTGCGCACGTTCTGCTTTGGTGGCCTAGGGTTCGCCGGTTCCAATCCTGGGTGTGGACATGGCACCACTTGGCAAGCCATGCTGTGGTAGGCATCCCACATATAAAGTAGAGGAAGATGGGTGCGGATGTTAGCTCAGGGCCAGTCTTCCTCAGCAAAAAGAGGAGGATTGGCAGGAGATGTTAGCTCAGGGCTAATCTTCCTCAAAAAAAAAACAACAAAAAAAGAGAAACCGACCATCATTTTTTAAATTTTGAGGAAATTTATATAACAATGGGGATTTGGTCCTCCATCAGGTATGCAGGTGCGAAAAAGACTTTAACTTCAAAACATCAGATTTTTGGATATAACTTTAAGTTTACAAAATATATAAGGGATATATATATATATATATATTTCATGTGTGTGTGTGAGAGGAAGATTGTCCCTGAGCTAACACCTGGGCCAATCTTCCTTTATTTTATGTGGGATGTCGCCACAGCATGGCTTGATGAGCGGTGCTAGATGTGCACCCAGGATCCGAACCTGTGAACCCTGGGCCGCTGAAGTGGAGCGCAGGAACCTAACCACTACCTCACTGGGCCGGCCCCTATAAAGGATATATTTTTATTTTCAAAATAAAAAACAATCAGACAAACCCAGAAGATGGGACATTCTGCAGGACAACATGGTAATGGTAATACTTTCAACAAATCACTGTCATGAAACAGAGGTGGGAGGAAGAGCTGTGCTAATTTAAGAGTCTTAAGTGAATTTTTTTTTAAAGATTGGCACCTGAGCTAACAACTGTTGCCAATCTTTTTTTCTGCTTTTTCTCCCCAAATCCCCTCAGTACATTGTTGTATATTTTTTTAGTTGTGGGTCCTTCTAGTTGTAGCATGTGGGATGCCACCTCAGCACGGCCTAACGAGCGGTGCCATGTCCGCGCCCAGGATTCGAACCAGCAAAACCCTGGGCCGCCAACGTGCAGCATGGGAACTTAAGCGCTCGGCCATGAGGCAGACCCCATTAAGTGAAATTTTAACCACATGAAATGTTGGTCGTTGAGAGGATACTACTTTGGACTATCAGGTGTAAATGACATTTTGGGGACAACTGGGGGAATTAGAACATGGCCCGTGTAGTAAATGAGACGAAAATTTACTGAAATAAGACTTTATAGCCCAGTTTGTGAAAAATACGGTAAATATTCCATGTGTACTTGAAAAGAAGATATCTTCTGTCACTCTTGGGTGTAATGTTCTACATATGTCAATCACGTCACGTTATATTAATTCTGTTGTTCAAATCTTCTACAACCTTACTGATTTTGTCTGTTCAATTACTGAGAAAGATATGTTACATTTTCCCACGATGTAGAGGATTTGTCTATTCTCCTGTTAGATCTGTCAACTCTTGCTTCATATGTTTTGACAGTATGTTGTTAGGTACCTACAAATTAAAGACCATTATATCTTTCTGATGGATTGACACTTTTTTCATTATGAAAAGTCCTTCTTTATCTATAATTATGCTACCTGCCTTAAAATGAATTTTTCTTTTAGTGTTTGCATATTATAATTTTGTCTGTTTACCTTCTACCTTTTGTATACTTATATTTAAAGAGTATCTTTTTAAAACAGCATATAGTTGGGTTTTTTTTTAAATCCAGTCTGAAACTCTGTCTTTTAATTGGAGTTTTTAGTCTAATCACATTTAATATATATTTTTTAACAGACTTGAGTTTAAATCTACCATCTTACTATTTGTTTTCTATTTGACCCATCAGTTCCATGTCCCTTTTTTCTCTTTCTTACCACTTTTTGGATTACATACTTATTACAACCTCAATTTTTTCTTCTGTTTGTATACTATATATTATTTTACTATAATAGAGTGTTTACCCTAGATATTACCAAATGCATTCTTGCCATCTTAAAGCATAATGTAATGTAATACTTTTGCTGCTTCTCAAACAATGCATAGATGCAAAATATTCTAACTATATTTACCACTTCCCAATTTATGTGCTACTTCAGTTATGTATATCCTCTCTCTTTCCATCTTTGTAAGTAAATTAATTCATGAACTGACTGTATTTTCACATGGACAGTTTTACATTAGGCATATATGAGAAATGTATTTAACAAGTGGGATTAGAAATACAAATTTTCCTCCAAAGGTGGAGCAAAGTGTAGCTTCTTTTTTTGATTTGGTAAACTGTTACATGACTATTCATGAACACACAAGTAGAAATTTCACCATACTATAATTATTTACCTATTTTTAATCAATATGATTCATCTCAAATCATAGCACATATTATTTCCTAAAGTGCATTATAAAATAAATAAAGTAGATTGACATGTCTCATCTATGAGGCAGTTTGGCTAATTAGAAGCAGCCTGAGTATTCCATTTGGCGCGGGAATCTGATAGTTTTTGTTTTCCTGTTTTAAGAAGACAATTTTAGGTGGCTCTTATTTTTGTTTAACAGGATAGAAGAAAGAATGAATCGCTATATAGAAATGTAAATCAGCTGGTATCAGGATGTGCAACTATGATATTACCAAGGCAACTATGTGGCCTGAAAACTTATACAAGAAAAATGGAGGTTACTTTCCCACCAAGGATTCCCTTGGAATGGTTAAACTGTAAACAAAGTCACTGACCTGAATTAATTATGCACATGTAAAAAAAATACATGTCCTTATTTAAGAGTGTAGCTTTTACTAGTGAGATTCCTTTAAAGGGATTTTATAAAGTCTTGCTACTTTAAACTTTTAATATTAGGACAAATTAAACATGTACTTGATAATGCCTGACTTTTTAATGGAATTTAGAGCTAGAAGCATCAAAGCAATTTATTTTCGAGGAGTTGGAAGTTTAAGCTAAAGACTGATGAAGGATATGTGAATAATGCTTAAATGCATGATACATAACTAATCCTTAAAGCCTTTATAAATTGTGTCTTTTACACATATAGTCAAAGTCATTAAAATTTACACAAGCAGAAAGTATGAAGACTATACGGCCGTTAGAATTATTTAAAAAAAATTTTTTTTAAAGATTTTATTTTTTTCCTTTTTCTCCCCGAAGCCTCCCAGTACATAGTTGTATATTCTTGGTTGTGGGTCCTTCTAGTTGTGGCATGTGGGACGCTGCCTCAGCGTGGTTTGATGAGCAGTGCCATGTCCGCGCCCAGGATTCGAACCAACGAAACACTGGGCTGCCTGCAGCGGAGCGCGTGAACTTAACCACTTGGCCTCGGGGCCAGCCCCTCCTTAGAATTATTTTTAACATTGATATTGCCATCCTATCCAACTTGATAGGCAACCACATACTTTTGCATAAACTAATACTAAAAACGTGCTATGGTCGTATGCTCATTCATGCACACTATGGCCACCCACTTTCTGGGAACTTTAACAGATACTGGGGATGGAGAGGCCAAGCGGGTGACGATCAAGACACAGCTCTCCTAAGATAAGAGCTTAACGAGAAAGAAAGATATTAAGAAATTAAAGTTAACTTTATGATCAGAGAATTAGTGTCTTGAGGGACACTAAGTGAGGAAACCAGACGTAGAGAAATGCAAGAGAAACACTCGCAGATGTTTTCTCAATCACTGAAAATAGTGGTTCCCTACCAGCTGGACACAGGCAGTAGTTTGAGATCCAAGTTTTTCATCACAATCACTAAAAATTCACAATAAAATCACTACTGTATCTTTCTATGACTTGAATTTAAATAATAAAATAATGAAATGTCGGTATTTTATGCATTTAACAAATATTTGAGTGTGAATGAATTTCAGTGTGAGACTGAAGGAATGTGAAATTGTCAGAGGCAGGTGACAGAAAAGACAGGGAGACAGAAAAACTTGAGCACTTACAGAAAGCTTATCAGAATTTTTTGGACTAAAGAGAAGCGTATTCATCGAGTCACGGGCTCTTTCAATCATTCATTTAAAAACCACTTAAGAATCTACTATATTCCAGAGGCTTGCCTGTGTTCTCGGGCTCTCCGCCCACGAAGAGCCTTTCATCCACCCACGCACGTGACAAAAAGGAGACAGCCAAGCTGCACGCCAGCCTCAAGGCTGTCTGCCAAGCGGCAAAAGATTAAAGAAAGCCGGAAGACAGATGTGCTGTGCCCACACGAAGAAGAGGATTGTTGGGCTGCCTGTGCTGCAAAAATACAACGACAACAGGGAGAAACCATCCGGGAAGAGACGGTGCAAAACTGAGCCTTAGATCCCTCCGGAGCCCAGGCGGGGCTTGTCGCCGACAGGGGGCTACTACGCAGAGCATGCTGATGGCAAGGTGACCGTCCGGAGACTCAGAAAGCGGCCGGAGCCCAGTCCCACTACGATTCGACCGCTGGCCACAGTTCCCACCAGCTTCCCTCCCAGTCCTCGCAGCTGCCCCGCTCCGGGGACCAGCCAGCAGCGCCCAGCGCAGCGAGCAGCGCGGAGGCCTGTTGTCAACACGAAGGCGGGGGGCCGCGGGCGGGCTCTGAGGAAACCTTCTGGGACCCCCGGAGAACCAGACCTGTGACCGGAATCGTCCAGACCACGCCGGCGGCCATGCTTGCGCGAAGCCTGTGCTGGAGGGCCGCTCAGCATCCCCGACGTCTCCTGGAAGATGGCGCTGAGGCCGACAGCAGAGGCCAGACGGAACCAGGCCTCCCCAGATGCCGCTGAGAATGATCCCTGGGAAACCGTCCGCTTGCTCCTCTCCTACGGTGCTGACCCTGCTTTGGCTACGTACTCATGGAGAACCATCATAAAAATGACCCACAGTGAATCCGTGGAAGAGTTTTTAACAGATCCTTAAATGACCTCAGGGCTGGGGGGAGGGGAAATGGGGAACTGTTATTCAACGGGGGTAGAGTCTCAGTCATGCAAGATAAAATTCTAGAGATCTGTTGTACAAGAATGTGCACATAGTGAACAATACTGTATTGTACACTTAAAAATTGTTCAGGATAAATTTATGTTATGTGTTTTTTACCATAATAAAAAACCCCACAGATCTCAATGACTCAAAAAATATTCAAAATTCCTTAATTCTCTCATGAATTGTTTTATTATGATCTCTTTGAATCAGGATCTAAAATATTTGATTGATATGTAAAAACCAAATAAACAAAAATAGCTCAGATGAATAAGCCTCTGAATGTGAGGAATCTTTTTTTTTTTTTTTGAGGAAGATTAGCCCTGAGCTAACTACTGCCAATCCTCCTCTTTTTGCTGAGCAAGACTGGCCCTGAGCTAACATCCATGCCCATCTTCCTCTGCTTTATATGTGGGATGCCTACCACAGCATGGCTTTTGCCAAGTGGTGCCATTTCCGCACCCGGGATCCGAACTGGTGAACCCCGGGCCACCGAGAAGGGGAACGTGTGAACTTAACCGCTGCGCCACTGGGCCGGCCCCTGAATGTAAGGAATTTTAATTATACCTTATCCAATTTGTGTCACTTATATTTTCCTTTTTATGAATATACAATAGTGATATAAGATTAAAAATGTATGCTTAGAAAGGACTAAAAGAGTTCTTACAATAATTTATATTTATAAAATATATATTCTAAGGGCTAAAAAAATGTGTCATTTTATTGGGAACATTTTCTTTGCTATGGGTGTGTAAAAGAAAAGTGCATCTTATAATCAGTGGAATCTTAGAGTTGTTGAGAGGACGCTGGCTTGCTGTAAAGAAATGAAATAGTGTACTATCTTCAGTCTTATCTTTTTCCCAAAGGAAAAAAGTGCATTTTAAATACCAACAATAAATCCACCCTGCAGCCACCAAAGAAGATAAAGCTCTGTGGGGGTGAGTTTGTGCTTTGAGTTTTCTCTGCAGACATTAATAATTAAGCCTAACCATAACCAAATCTTAAGTTTGAACAACACAAAATTTTCTTAGATTTTCTGTACAATCAGAGCATTCGCCTGCGAAGTGGGAGTTTTTTGTCTCTTTGTCTCTGATCCTTGTTCCTCTCATTTCTTCTCGTCTTATTGTGTTGCCTGCGACCTTCAGCACAATGCGGAATAGTCGGGGTGTCAGTTGTCATCCGTGTCTCATTCTGTTGTAATGGAAATTATTGAAAGGTTTTACTGTTCTGGTTGCTGTTCACTGCAGGATTTTTGGTATAGACCCCTCACCGTGTACGGGCTAGGGAGCTTTAATCTCTCTCTCTCTCTGTCATTTCTTTAACAGTGGGAGCATTGAAACCACGGCTTCCTAAAGAAGAGGAGGGGAAGGTGGAAATGGCCTCTGGCACTGAGGTAGATGAGGAGCAACTAGACCCAAGATCTGATGATGACGATACGTAAGTCCATCACATCTGGATGCCTGACTCAAGCACTGTTAGAAAGTGCAAATGCTATTGTTGACACGTAGAAGATAGCCTCAGAGACCTCGCTGAGCAGACCACGCTTTTACGATATATGTGGGTTTCTTTCTGGGCTCTCCATTCCTTTCCAATGGCATTGTTCTCTCTCTCTGCATCAATGATGTTGTGTCTTAGTTACTGTGACTCTCTCCTACCTTTTGCTATCTGGTGGGGCCAGTCCTCACACCTTCTTCCAGTCTCCACACCTTTTTCTTCAAAATGATCTCAGAGGTTGTTGCCCGTTACTCAACAGATACGTCTTTGCATTCTCTTGTAAAGTGTCGTGAAAAACTTTGTTGGTTTTGATGAGAATATTACATTTTTTAATTTATGGGAATTGACATCTTTTGTGATTATGAATATGGTATAGCTCTCCAGCTGTTTATGTCTTTTTAAATATTCTTCAGTATTTTTACTTTTCTTCATGGTATAGGCACCACCTAATTTTGTTGTTGTTGTTGCCATTATTAACAGGGTCATTTTTCTCCCACTGTGTTTTCAACTTGGCTACTACTGCTGTATAGAACGCTATCGACATTGTATCCTGTAACCTTACTGAACTCTCTTATTAGTTTTAAAGTTTGGAATCCTGTGAATTTTTAAAATTTTATTATAATTTACTTTTTAAGTAGGTAATATATTCACGTGGTTCCAAACTTAAAAGGTACACTCTTTTCATAGTGTTCCTGCTATCTCTTTCCCTCAGTCACACGACTCTCCTCCCCAGAGTCAACCAATCTAATCTGCTTCTTGTGCATGCTTCTGAGGATACCATTAAGATGTAAGCAAATATGTATATCTTGTGTATTTATGTATATATATATACATTTTTTTTTTTGAGGAAGATTAACCCTGAGCTAACATCTGCCGCCAATCCTCCTCTTTTTGCTGAGGAAGATTGGCCCTGAGCTAACATCCGTGTCCATCTTCCTCTACTTTATACATGGGACACCTACCACAGCATAGCCTGCCAAGCAGTGCCATATCTGCACCCAGGATCCAAACTGGCAAAACCCAGGCCTCTGAAGTGGAACATGCACACTTAATCACAGTGCCACTGGGCCAGTCCCATTTAACCACTTTTTAAAAATCAGAATTTCTACTTTATTTGCATTTTGGACAGAGATTGTTGTCTGAATTTTGGTGATTTAAAAAAATGTAGAGGCCGGCCCCATGGGTGAGTAGTTAAAGTTCCACCCACTCTACTTTGGTAGCCCAGATTCACAGGTTTGGATCCTGGGCGCAGACCTACTTCACTCATCAGCCATGCTGTGGAGGTGTCCTACATACAAAATAGAGAAAGACTGGCACAGATGTTAGCTCAGGAACAATCTTCCTCAAGCAAAAAGAGGAGGATTGACAGTGGATGTTAGCTCATGGTGACTCTTCCTTAGGGGGAAAAAAAATTATTGGGACTTCTATTGTTATTTAGTACAGTGTCAATTTTATGACTGTTACATATGTACTTGAAAAACATGCAGTTCTTACTATTTTGGGAGTATATATGTTCAATATAATTATCTATTATATTAAGCTTAAAACAGTTTTGTTAAAGTATTCTGTAATCTTTTTTTTTTTTTTTCTGTTTTCTCATTTCCTGATAGAGGTACATTAAAATTTTCAACTATGTTTGTGGTTTGATGATTTCTCCTCATAATTCTATCTCCTTTTCAATGTACTTTAAATATTTAGAAGCCATATTCTAAATTACGATTGTTATATCAGTTGGGTAGAGTGTCCCTTTTTTTGCATTATGTATTGTCACTTTTTGTGGCTATTAATGCTGTTTGCTTTAAATTCTATTTTGTCTCATACTGATATTACTGTTCCAACTTTCTAAACTTTTTATTTTATTTTTTAGTATGTTTATGATGTCTATTCTTCTATTCTTTTATTTTCATGGTTTCCATGTGCTTTCTTTATGATCTGCTTCTTATAAAGTGCATGTGGCTGGTTGATATGGCCCTGGTCATGTGATAATCTCTTTTAATTAGTTTAATCTAAGAAAATTCAGTATAATTATTGACATATTTGGCTTTACTCAAAGCTCAAGCTTCCAGCTTGATTTTGTGTTTTCTGTTTACCATCATTTCTCATTTCCTTTTCTCCCTTTTCTTTTCTAGCCTTTTGTTAGGTGGGTAGATTTTTCTATATTACTTTTTTTTCCTCTGTACTAGTTTTGAAGATAGAGATTATATTTCTATTTTTTTAATAGTTCACTTTTATGCATCATCTACAAATTGATCTAATAAATTCAAAAGTTGCTTGGTATTCCCTTTTTCCTCCCAAACATGATAAGCATAATTTAAATAAGCAGTAAATACTTCCATTGTGATATTGTTATATAGAGTTAAAATTTTACTTTTAAAAACTTTTTTTATTGTGGAAAACTTCACAGTAAAAGTAGAGAGAATAGCAAAATGAACCTAGCTTTAACAATGACCAACATTTTTCTTTACTCCACCCACATCCCCTACACATTTTTTTAAAAATAAGTTTGGAATATTGTCTCAGACATCAAATCATTTCAACTAATTTTACCTTTTTCAAAATGAATATTTTTTATTAAACTTAATTCAGCTTGCCAGTGTGGTTTATTGTTTTCTGAATTGGCCATGGTTTTTACTAGTCCTTGCTTTCCCTCTGGTTTCAGTTTTTTTCTTGTTGATGTATATCCTTTAATAATTCTTTAAGATAGGTCAGCAGGTAAGAAAGTTTTGTTGTTTACATATCCAAAATTGTTCTTATTTTACCTTCAATCTTTAGCAGTCATTTATCTAAGCATACAGTTTTAGGTTGACTTATTTTTCTCCTGGTCTCTATTACTGTTGATGACAAATCTGCTATCAGGGGCCGGCCCCGTGGCTGAGTGCTTAAGTTCACGCGCTCCACTGCGCCGGCCCAGGGTTTTGCTGCTTTGGATCCTGGGTGCGGACATAGCACCGCTTGTCAGGCCATGCTGAGGCGGCGTCCCACATGCCACAACCAGAGGCACTCACAACTACAATATACAACTATGTACTGGGGGGCTTTGGGGAGAAGAAGAAGAAGGGAAAAAAAAAGAAGATTGGTAACAGATGTTAGCTCAGGTGCCAATCTTTGAAAAAAAAAAAGAAATCCGCTATCAGCTAGTTGTTTTTCCTTTAGGGATATGCTAACTTTCTCCATGGTATTTGCATAATTTTCTTTTCATCTTTATGTTCTTATATTTCACTGTGGTGTGTCTAGGTCTGGATTTGTCTTTTCTCTGCTTGGCTCACTTTCTTCTGAGACCCCATGGCTTTCTTTAATCCTGGAGAATTTTTGCCTGTTATTTCTCCAAATACTGTTCTTCTTATTCCCTCCGTTTTAGTCCTCCAGTTAGATGTATTTTGGAGCTCCTCAATCTGTCCCAATGACTCCTAAAGTATTTTTATTCTGCTCTTCGTTTCATTCTAGGTGAATTCTTGAATATCGTGTTTCAAAACTATCTGGGAAAGATCTATTAAGTTTTTAATTTAAATGATTACATATTTAATGTCTAAGATTTATAATAGTTGTTTCTCATATTTATATATTCTTGTCTCATTATTGCATGATTATTTCTCATAATTTAAAACCATTTATAGGGGCCAGCCCCGTGGCCGAGTGGTTAAGTTCACACGCTCCGCTTCTGCGGCCCAGGGTTTCACTGGTTCGAATCCTGGGCGTGGACATGGCGCCGCTCATCAAACCATGCTGAGGCAGTGTCCCACATGCCACAACTAGAAGGACCCACAACTAAAAATACACAACTATGTACTGGGGGGGCTTTGGGAGAAAAAGGAAAAATAAAATCTTTAAAAATAAAATAACATAACATAAAATAAAATAAAATAAATATTTTTAAATGGATACTGTGCTTTGACATACTTGCTTAAAGAGCTTTATCAAAATCTTCCTCCCTTGCTGTGATCTATTGAAAGTCAGCCCTTGCACAAGAGTTTGTAAATAAATAAATATGAATAAAAAATCCTCCATAAAAGTAATTTCATTTGGAGTTAGTTCATGGTCCAAGTTTTTTGTTGTTTTTAGCCATCTTTCTTTTTTATTTATTTATTTATTTATTTATTTTTTGAGGAAGATTAGCCCTGAGCTAACATCTGCTGCCAGTCCTCCTCTTTTTGCTGAGGAAGACTGGCTCTGAGCTAACATCCGTGCCCATCTTCCTCTACTTTATATGTGGGACACCTATCACAGCATGGTGTGCCAAGCGGTGCCATGTCTGTACCTGGGATCCGAACCAGCAAACCCCTGGCTGCCAAAGCGGAACGTGCGAACTTAACCGCTGTGCCACGGGGCCAGCCCCTTACCCATCTTTCTTACCATTAGATTTACTCATGTGTTACGGAATTTTAGTTTGTGGGCTCATTTTGTTTTGGAGGGTTTTTTGTGTTTTTAATTTTTTTCCTCCCCTTCCTGTCTCTGTGTACCTCCTACGTATCTAATAGGTTTTTGTTTTCTTCAGAGGGTTCCCCTCCATTCTTGCTAGCTGGAATACTTGAAGAGCTACACCTCAGGGCAAGAGTGGTCTTGAAAAATTCCAGTAATGTTGCTTGTCTGTCTTGGCCCAACCCCGGGAGAAAAATTTTTCCTGAGAAATTTATAACCATGGATTTGCCTTCATTTGGGTTTGGAATTTGAATTTACAATACTTGGGAGATCTGGAAACGTGTATGTTGAGAAATTAACATTAAAATTAATAGTAAGGGATCATAATACCCTGGGGTCTGTAGAAGAAGTAAATATAAAACACTCTGGAGAGAGAGAATTTCAGTCCAGGCCACATTGAGTTTTCTCACTCAAGTACTGCTTAAGATGAGCTCACAGTTCCGATTTCAAAAACAAAATCCATTATGAGAGATAGCAAACACAGCAAATAGCTGCATTAGACCATAAAGAATTTCAGGTAATATAATTATCTTATGATTATTTAATATTTGTATAATAATTAATATTGTATATTTAAAATTATTTGATTAAAATAAGGAATCGAACATGAGAGAAAAGGAGATCCATCAAAAAAGAGCAGGAAGATTTGATAATTAACCAGAGAGAACTTCTGGAAGTAAAAAATCCTTCTAATAGAAGTTAAAATTTGACCAACAGTTTAAAAAACAGAATAGGTACAGTTAATGAAGAAATTAGTAACTGGAAGATAGATCTGAGGGAAAAAAAAGCTGGGAAATGTGAAAGAGGAGTTAAGAGGCATGAAGGTCCAATATATATCTAAAAGGAATTCCAGAAGAAGAGACTAGGGGAAAAGCAATATTCAAAGCAATTATAACTGTAAACTTTTTATGATTATTGAAAGTCGTGAATCACAATATCTGGGAAACAGAACAATAATCAAGCAGGAACCGTGAAAGGAAATTCACACATAGCCATATTGCTTAAGCCGTGGAGGAATGAAGACAAAGGGAAGGTCCTGTTTAAGCACATCCCTCAGTAATAATAGCCTAGCAAATGGGAGCTGCAATCGCGGGTCGACCCTAAATGTAGGATCTCCAATTTTAGTGGAGCCAGCCGTGGTGGTCTAGAGGCTGAGATCTGGCACGCTCACCACTGCAGCCGGGGTTTGTTTCCCAGTCGAAGAAGCACACCATCCGTCTGTTGGTTGTTACACTGTGGCGTCTGGGTGTTGCTGTGATGCTGGAAGCTATGCCACCGGCACTTCAAACACCAGCAGGGTGACCTATGGAGGACAGGTTTCAGCAGAGCTTGCAGACTAAGACAGACTAGAGAGAAGGTCCTGGCCACCCACTTCCAAAAAAATTTGGCTATGAAAACCCTGTGAATAGCCCCAGAGCATCGTCTGATAGAGTGCTGGAAGGTGAGAGGATGGCGCAAAAGGACTGGGCAAGGTTCCGCCCTGCTACACAGGGTCGCTGGGAGTCATTGATTCAAGGGCACTAACAAGTAAATTTTAGTGGGGTCCTCTGTGATATCTAACAATCCTGTGCCTGATCTGCTTTCTTCTGAAACCCTCAGCCCTGGGCACTCACCCTCATCCGCTTTGCTCTTATCATGTGACCCAGCGTCCTACTTCACAGAGAAAGTACGTGGTTTGTAGGTGAAATCATCTCGATTGTTACATAACTTCTTTATATCCACATGAGCCCTTATCTCCTTCTCTCTCCCTATCTTCCTTATCAGAGGAAATACTACCTCCCTTCTTGTAAAGCCCATCGTTGATCTGAATCTCAGCCTTTTCTCAGTGACCTTGTTCCTATCAGTTCATCTACTTTTCTCCTTTATTTTCAATGTCTATTACCTACTTTCTCTCAGCATAGAAACACACCCAAATCTCCCCCATCTTGAAAAATACCAAAAAACCATTGCCCTCATGTTCTCTACATAGCATTGTCCTTTCAGAGCTGGGCTCCCCTCGGAGTTGGTTAAGCTCATTGTCATCACTTTCTTACCTCCCACTGCATTCTTGATCCACTGTATGGTGGCTCCTGCTACATAGCACTCTGAAATATTCTTGCAAAGCTCATCTATTACCTTGAAATTGCCAAGTCCGATTGCCATCTCTCAGTCCTCATCTTATTTGGCTGCTCCCCCTTTTTCGAAATTCCCTGCTTCCTTGGCTTCTGGGATGAATGCTCTTGGCTCTTACCAGCTCTTCCCCAGTCTCTTTCACTTGCCACTTAAATATTAGTGATTTTTGAGATGGTTTTTTGGGTCTCCGGCCTTCTTCCTTCTAAAAGTATCAGTGTTGCAGTTTTAGACACAATTTCAATTCCTGGTCCTACTAATTAGTAGCTGTGGGACCTTGGGCACATTTTTTTAACCTCTTTGAGCCTAGCTCTGCACCCCTTCCTGCCCCTACACTGCCTGAGGAAGATTAGCCCTGAGCTAACATCTGTGCCAGTCTTCCTCCACTTTATATGTGGGTCACTACCACAGCATGGCTGACAAGTAGTGTAGGTCTGTGCCCAGTCTCCGAACCCACAAACCTGGGCCGCTGAAGCAGAGAGCACCGAACTTAATCACTATGGCATGGGGCCAGCCCCTGAGCCCAGCTTCTTTATAAATTGATGATAATAGTGTCTACCTCAAGTGTTGTTAGTATTAGACGAAATATAGTGTGTGTCAAGTGCTCTAGGGCAGTGACTGGCGTACAGTCAGGGCTCAATATATGGCAGCCCATTTTCTTTTCTTTTTTTATCTTCCCTCTTCTTTGAAATGTGAGAGTAGATGGGTACTAATAAACATAACGAAGGTTGTCGAACACAAGTCCAACTAAACAGAAGACTCATTCTCTCAACATTGGTTGTTTATCATCTTTAGAGAAATCAGGCAGATATGATAATCTATTACCTGGGTGAAAATGCAATTTCCTATTGCTCAAGTGCGGGTGGGAAAAGAGAAGGGACACTAATTTTTGTACTTATTCTTCAGTGTTTTGCTATCATAAAGTTGATTTTTACTGTTTATTATTTCAGAAATTTTGAAGAATCTGAAGATGAGTTGAGAAATGAAGTAGTAGAATCCCTGGAAAAACTCGCTGTTTCCAAAGAGGAAGAGAAAAGAGGGGAGGCCTGCGGTTCCTCAAGGACTCTGAGAAGTTAGGAGACAGAGAGGGGATGAATGTGCAGAAACAGGCAGACTAAAGGAAGGCTTGGAGAACGTTTCTATTCCTGCTAATGACAAAATTTGTATTGTTGATGAAGACCAAGTCAACACTACCAACAACCAGTCAAAATATACATGTGATTATTGTGCTTTTTCTTAAGCAACAAGATCTATTAACTGTAGTATCTGTTTGGGTACAAGTCATAAATATTCATTTATTGTAAGGATTTTCTAGTGATCCCAAGAACTTACTAATTGTTCTATCAATTTAGACAACAGGACTAACTTTTGAGTTTACAAATTACTATTTTTACTTTAAAATTTCTATTAAGAAATCCTTAAAATAATATATGTAGTAGGCAGGGTAATGTGGCGCCCCCTCCCCAAACTGTGAATATATTGTTACATGTCAAAGGGGAATTAAGGTTGCAGATGGAATTAAGGTTAATTCCAGCTAATCAGCTACCCTTAAAATAGAAGAGATATCTTGGTTTATCCAGGTGGGCCCAACGTAATCATAAGAATTTTTAGGGGCTGGCCCAGTGGCACAGTGGTTAAGTTCATGTGCTCTGCTTCAGAGGCCCGGGGTTAAGAGGGTCAGATCCTGGGTGTGGACCTACACATTGCTCATCAAGCCATGCTGTGGAGGCATCCCACATACAAAATACAGGAAGATTGGCAAAGATGTTAGCTCAGTGACAATCTTCCTCAAGCAGAAAGAGGAAGATTGGTAACATATGTTAACTCAGGGCCAATTTTCCTCACCAAAAAAAAAAGGAATCTTTGAAAGTGGAAGAGGGAGGCAGAAGAATCAGAGAGATGGCAGTGTGAGGGGCAGTTGGCCTGATGCTGCTGGCTTTGAAGATGCAGGAAGGGGCCAAAGCAAAGGTATGCAAGCAGCCTCTAGAAGCTGGGAAAGGTAAGGAAATGGATTTTCCCCAAAGCCTGCCCAAGGAACACAGCTCTGCCAACAACTTGACTGTAGCCTAATGAAATCCCCTTTAGATTTCTGACCTATAGAACTGTAAGACAATAAATTTGTGTTGTTTTAACTTAGTTTGTGGTAATTTAAGACAGCGAGAGAAAACTTTAAATAAAAGATTAAAAATAAAGAATGTCATTTTATAAACCGTGATTTTGAAATTTCTTTAGTGATACTGAATATGCTTTTGTCAAGATGGGTGGGGAAAGAGGAAAAGGAACAGATGAACAGGGAAGAGGTTGGGTAAATTACAGAAGCATAATAGAATTCTCGTGAGCACTACAATTGTTTGTGGTTTAACAAGTAATTTTTTTGTTATACCCAGTGACAGATTTACACAGACACAGTCTCCTTTGTTTATTTATTCATATCATAGTCTTGGAGTCTAGAGTATATTTACATAATTAAACACAAAGATTCTGAAAGCACTGATAATCATACTGGCAACTATCTCATAATTTTGTCTATGAGATGACTTTGTAAAATACCTGAAAATTATTAAAATAAAGTGTATGAAGCTCCGCAGTTTTTTGTGTCTGAAACATTCATTTAAAAAAAGTCACTTAACCCTGACAACCTATTCCTGGGTACCAGAGGCAAGACAGTTTTGTTTTGTCTTTTAAAAAGACTTCTTTCTTTCTTTAAAAAAAAATTTCTGGGGCCGGCCCGGTGGCACAGCGGTTAAGTTCGCACGTTCTGCTTTGGCAGCCCGGGGTTCGCTGGTTCGGATCCCGGGTGCAAACATGGCACTGCTTGGCAAGCTATGCTGTGGTAGGTGTCCCACATATAAAGTAGAGGAAGATGGGCACAGATGTTAGCTCAGGGCCAGTCTTCCTCAGCAAAAAGAGGAGGATTGGCAGATGTTAGGTCAGGGCTAATCTTCCTCAAAAAAACCCACATTTTTTTTGGCATGTGGAGCTTGGAAATAGTAGTAGATACTAATTCAGAATTGGGAGACTACATGAGGGGTATAAAAGGCACCACACTGGGGAAAGTTTCCAAGATAATGCAAATCACTTCTTTAGGTCATACTTAGATACAAATAGATTTTGTATCTACAAGATCTACATCATATTTAGATACAAATACTTTATTATACAAAGAACATGTACCATGTACTTTATTGTGCACAGTTGGGAGAATGTGAGTCACCACTGCTGTGGGTTCAAAACACAGCATGCTTGGACCACTGAAAAGCAACGTCTTCCAGGAATCCATGGTCCCCCAGAGATTCTCCAGACAGACAGGAGCTGACATATTGCTTTCACACTTTTCACGGTATCAGTCATTCAGAAAAAAACCAAACAGAGAATACCACATTAGGAACATTGAAAGTGAATGTACATGCAAGTGATATTTTCCAATGATATGTTTGTGATAAATGAAAATCATTTTGAAGAAACCAGCTTAAAAAATGTTTTATGGAATTCCAGAATGATTTCTTCCTTTACTACATCCTCTACTTTTGCTCTGTCCATCTCAATTTTTTAATCTTTAGCCCCCTGATTGTCTTTGGGTAGATGGTAGGCTGAGTGGGCAATGGTATGAATCTTAAACACTAACTATAAGATGAGCAAAAGCACGGGGCTGGGAGTCAGAACTTCAGTTTATAATCCTACTTTTGCCATTAAACAGCTTTGTGATACTGAAGGACTCTGAGTTCCTTAAATCGTTCTTGTCTGTAAAGTTGAAAATAATAAAACTAGACTAGAGAATTTGTAGGGTTCCTTCTAGCCCCAATTTCCACTAGTCTTTCTTTCCTAAACTGAATAAGCTCCAACACAAAACTATGTTAGTGTGTCAGAACACCCTGGGACTCAGTTTTGCTGCTTTTTGATCTGATGACAAAGATGGCCTGCAGAGGAGTCAGCAATGTAATGGGGAGTAGATAATGAAGCTGACTGGTGGGATGAATGGACGGGAGGAGACTGGAAAGGAAAAATATACCCTTTTTACATGCCCCTAACACAAAGATGTATAGACTGTGAAGGAGGTCAATTTACTGAACAAGGAGGAATTGATTTTGTATGCAGAAAGTGCCAACCCTTATAGGTCTCCATTGCCATAGCTGCACATGCTTATAGTACCTTTCCATGCTAGTTACTGAGGATAGAAGTCCTGGTAAATTTATACTCATTCCTAGCTACTGGTTTAGTAACCAAGACTCTGTATAGAGTCGAGTCCCAATGCACTGATAAAGACAGGATTATAGAGGACATTGACTATATATTGTCGCCTTTAATTAAAGTAACTTTTATAATTTTTGAAGTACTTTCAAATACTTCCCATCTCAGTATCACAACTCTAAAAGGTAGTGAGGACAGGTATTACCATGTGCAGATTATGGATGAAGAGTCCAAGTTTCAGAAAGATTAAGAAGCAACTTTAGCGTCAAAAGGTCAGACGTTTGTAAATGATGACGCTGAGGTCAGGCCCAGGTATTCTAACTGCTAGTCAGATGCTCTTTGCAAAATGCCACCTTGTTATCTTATAATGCATGATGCTGACAATAGAGACTGTGTGAACGGATCCGTATATTACATCATTACTATCTGAAAAACAATTTATGACGTTCTCACTCAGACCTCTTGAATGACTTGAAGCTGACTTCCGGCCTCTGAGGTGTGGAAGGGTTAAGGGATCGTGAGACTGCTCCCTTGTATCAGTTCAGACGTACTGCCAGCACTAAACAAAAAGTTATTTTCACAAACACCCAGTTATGGAAAGGACTGCTGGCAGTCCGTTGGCCTCTACGCGCCTACACACACCCACAGAGCAGTCAGTCAGTTGGTCTTTTGACTGTATGCTTTTGGAACATGATTAAGCCTGCTTAGAGTTTCTTTATTCTTTTAAGAAAATCATTAGATATATTCAAAAAGGTCATCCACAATATTGTTTAGCATTTAATGTACCAGAATTTTTGGGTTCCATGTCAGAACAACTCTAAAGTACTAATCAATTATCAGTCATCCATTTTTCTTTCAACATTTCCTTTTTTCTAAAAGAAAATTCTCTTTCCTGGTTTCTAAAGTAAAGCGATTTGACAAATAGGATTTTAAAAATCTGGATTATACCCAAATTAAGATTGTTCCTTTTTTTCTTTCAGATTCACATTTTTCAGAATTTGAGACCAAATACTAATCTAAAATTTTTACATTGAAACTATATAAGGTTACCTCTTCCATTTAGGAAAGGCAGCCCTTTTTCCTGGCAATAAATACCTTGCCTAGATAGATACTTCTGAGCGCACTGCTTAGGCTGACTTTACTACAATAGGGGACGAGTTTAGAAAAATATTAACATATGAAGGTGTTTAACCATTTTATATAAAATATCTTTAATTTATACAGATATGGCATTATTTAAATAACTTCTCCACAGATGATAGGAATGTCACTTCAAACTCCTGATCGGAGAATCTGCTTACAGACGCACGAGCATTGTTTCTGATTTGCAGTCTCTTTTCCACAGACATGGAAAGAATATGAGCCATAGTTTCAGCATAGCCTTCTTCACTTTCAGCCAGAAATCCAGTTCTCTCTCCTTCATGAAGAATGACAATGTCAAGCTTCGGGCCCCCTGAATTGTGTGCAAGGATAATTGTGCCAGCTGCCATACACTCGACAACTCCTGAGAAAGAAACAAAAATCATGTCGTCTTTTAAGTTTCTGAATGTGTTCATAAGAACAAAGATGAGCAGAACCCTTCAAACATTTTAAGAGCCTCATGAGAAACTCAATTAAATGTCTGTTCGTCTATAAATTTGCTCATTTAAGTTCCATGGTGCAAAATAAAATAATTTCAAGTTTTTTGGTTTTCAAAGCTTCACAATAATGCCGCTTTGTTCTTAATTAAAATAGACAAGTAGACGGAAGAATAGTTTATAAAAAACAGATATACTGAAGATAAAGTAAAAGACTAGAGAATGTTTACCAAAATGGTAGATAATTCATGGATATTGAAAGATAAAAGGAGTAAAAACATACCAAAAGCAAATTTTAAGAATTCAAATTACAGCATTAGGAAAAAAGTAAGGCACCTTAGTGAAGCATGCTATTGCTGGATTGTACTTCCTGGATTGCTGGCAAGTCTGAGACAACTGTGTGCCCAATAGCAGGGTTGAACTAAATGAAAGTTTTGGTTAGTTTCTGCTAAATGATGTGGGTGAGGGTATGAACTACTAGCCAGCCTTTCTTTTTTTTTTAAGATTGGCACCTGAGCTAACAACTGTTGCCAATCTTCTTTTTTTCCCCCCCTGCTTTTTCTCCCCAAATCCCCCAGTACACAGTAGTTTATTATTTAGTTGTGAGTCCTTCCAGTTGTGGGAATGTGGGACGCCGCCTCAGCATGGCCTGATGAGTGTTGCTATGTCCGCACCCAGGATCCGAATCACCAAAACCCTAGGCCTCCAGAGGAGAGCACGCGAACTTAACTTGGCCACGGGGCCGGCCCCCCTAGCCAGCCTTTCTTAACCTCCCTTCTAGAGAGAATTAAGCCTTTCAGAAAATTATTTAGCTGACTTTCCCTCACCTCTCCAAAGGATGGCTCAGAGCTGATATTATTCTAGATGCGTAGCAGAGAAGTTAAATCATTACAACTGTTTCCTCAACACTGGGGAAGTCTCTACAAAACAGAATTTTCTGCTAATGCTGTAATTTGAACTCTTATTTGAAAAATACGGATTACCCCATCATATTCCGTGCAAGGCTGGATACCACTCCTCTGCACTCTCTCAGAGATCTCCATCCAATCGATCTTACCCTCTCCCTCCATGGTCTGGCACCTCTCCCTCTCCGCTGGCTCCTTCCTATCAGCATTTCAGCTAGTTCAAACTCCTAAAAACAAGGCGCACGCACACACCTCTTCAGGTCACAAGTCCTCCTCTAGATGTCGTCTCTTCTTTCACCTACCTCCCTTTTACAGATAAACTTATGGAAAGTGTGGTTTGCACTCTAACCCCACTTGCTCACCTGTACTCAATGCTTAGCTTACCACAACTTGACTCTTTTTTTTTTCAAAGATTAGCCCTGAGCTAACATCTGTTGCCAATCTTTTTATTTTCTTCTCCCCAAAGCCCCCAAGTACATAGCTGTATATTCTAGTTGTAGGTCCTTCTGGTTGTGCTGTGTGGGACGCCACCTCAGCATGGCCTGACGAGTGGTGCCAAGGACAACTCCCCACTCTCTATTGCCGGCTCAGGTCCTTCCCCTAGACTTCCGTCATATATACAACTGCCTGCTGGACACACACACTTGTATGTCCCCCAGACAATTCAAACTCTACATGCTCGAAATGTGGCTCATCACCTGCCTCTATTCCCTCTCTCGGTGAAAGCCATCACCATTCACACAGGTGTCCAAACTGCAAACCCTAGGCGGTCCTCTCCGACTCCTCTTCCTCCCTCATTTAGCACACCCAATTAATCACAAGGCCTGTTCACTACCGCTTCAGAATCTCCCTCAAGCGTGTGCACCTAGCAAGTTCCGAGCGCCAGCACCTCTCACCTAGGCTGCTGCAGCCCAACTCGTCTCCCGCCTTTGTAGCCTTGCTCTCCCTGCTCCTCACCGACCCACTCCCCCCACTGCAGCCAGAGTGAACTTCAGGAGACAAAGAGCTTTTAAACCCAATACTGAAAATCTTTCTAGCTTGTCCCACTTGCTCAACACGGCCGTGTGATCTGGCTGCAGATCACCTCTCCATCGTCTCGCTGCTCCTCCTCATGCTGCAGCTGTACCACACTCATTTCCTTGAACATGCCTGCCAATGCTCCTTTTGCGCCTTCTGTCACAATGCTATTCCCTCTGCTGGATACTCTCCCCTCTTTCGCATGGCTAACTTCTAATTATTCTCCAGGCCCCAGCTTACATGTCACATCATTTCCTCGGGCAATTGTTCTCTGATCCCATGAGTCTGCGTTAGGCGTTTCTCTTAGGTGTTTCCCCATCACCCCGCTCTTCCCTAGCACAGACTTGGCACACTGTACAGTAAATGCCTGGGTAACCTGTCGACAGCACTCGCAGAGCTGTCAGCCTCTGAGGGGAAGAACAGCTCCTATTTCATAGTCATACTTCCAGCACCCATCCCTGTGCCTGGCACCGTAAATGCTCAATAAGTATCCGTGGAAGGCTCCATGCAGAAGGTTCGGATCAACAAGTCTTGCTGTACGTCTGAGCTTAGTACTGTGCTACGAACCAGGGCTAGAAGGAGGATAAGGGGAACCGTGGCCTTTGGGTAGGAAACTTCACATTTATATTTTCCTACAGTGAGAGGCACAAAGTAGGCACATGAGAAATATATGTGGAACCAAATGAGATACAAAACAGTACTTGATTTTATACCAAAATGTGTGCACAACAGGAGGTCAGAGTGGAGAGAGCAGTTCGTGCTGGAATAAACAAGGCAGGCTAAAGTGAAGGGCAAGGAGATTTAAGTTGAACACTTATGATGGGATTTGGCAGAAAGGAGAGGCCAGAATCAATAAAAGAACTAAAAGAATTACTCTGACAAGCCCACCTAGAGACAGTGGTTCTCAGCTTTTGGTCCATAACAGAATCACCTGAGGAGCTTTACCAAAATACCTCTACCTGGGCCCCACCCGGAGATCCTGATGTGGTCCTTCAGCAGGATGGGGTAGGGCCCAGGAATCTGTCCCAGGACGTGGCTGGGGTTTGGTGGGGAGAGGAAATGTAGGAGCTAAGAGCAGAGGCTCTCTGGGTTAGAATCCGGGCTCCGCCTCTTTCTGTGGGATGGAACTTGGGCAAGTTCTAAATCTTTCCATGTCTGAGTTTATTTATAAAATGGAAATAATAATAATACCTATCAAAGAGGGTTTTAGAGAGGATTAAATTAGATAATACTTGTAAAGACCTCAACAGTGACCCACACACAGTAAGCAGTCAATAAATATTAGCTATTTGCTTTTTTTTTGAGGAAGCCTGGCCCTGAGCTAACATCCATGCCCATCTTCCTCTACTTTATATGTGGGATGCCTGCCACAGCACGGCTTGACAAGCAGTGCGTAGGTCTGCACCCGGGATCTGAAACGGTAAACGCTGGGCCGCTGAAGTGGAACGTGTGAACTTAACCGCTGCATCACCAGGCTGGCGCCAAATATTAGCTATTATTATCGACTACATATCATTATGTCTTAAAGGATCTCCACTGAGGAAAGCACACTTGGTGGACTAGGGGAGGAGAATTAGGACTTGATGAAAACTTCCAGACTATTTTTTATCAAAACAATCTAAAATGTATATCTCATGGCACCAAACAAGTTGTTTTAAAGGACAAACTCACCAATTCCAAAATGCTCGTTCCACATGGTATGCAGACCAATTGTTGCTTCAGATAAGTAATTCTTTAATTCATCAAATGGAATGTTTATTTTAAATTCCACATTTTCCTGAACTCCGAGATCCTCAGAAAGCCTTCTCAGTTGGTCTACCCTAAGTTCGTCGTCTTGGTTCCGACAACCTCCAATGAGGACGAGTTTGAGGGAAGGAAGTAACTCAGCCTCCTTCTTACTCAGCAATTTAGCAAAGGCTCTGATCTGCAAAGGATGATTCTTTTCGGGCCGGAACTGGCCAATAGACACCAGTAAATGTCCTGGCGTCTTTTTCTCATGTAAGGGAATGTCCAGAAATGTCTGCACATCACAAGGTGGGTAAACTATGTGAGTGCAATTCCCGACCTTCCACAGTGAGAGAATGTGGTTTAGTGTCCAAGAGGAATTGACCATGACGACATCACTGCAAGAACCGACAAGTCCATAAACAAAAGCAAATAAATAGTAGTAGATGAGCTTTACTTTGCTGAGAAAACGATTCCTGGTAATGAAGGCTGCATTATTAAACCCAGTGTTTTGATTCTTCACTACAGACAGCATGTCAGTGCTGATGGTGGGATAATGAACATAGCTTCCAACTCGACAACCACCTAAATACTTAAACAGAGGAAGCGTGAAAGCATATCCCATTGAATCGATGTACACATCAGGGACACACTGCGTCAGAGCTTCCCAGCCAAGAAGAACGGATCCTAGACTTTGGCCTAGCAGTGTGAAGTGCGGATAGAGTGAGTCTTCCACAAGGTAGCGTTTCCTTAAGAAAACAAACTTCACGGGCCGCATCAATCTGATGTTAAATCTTCTGAAAGCGCCGTCTAGTATCTGCTGACCGTTGACATTAAGATCGCCAGTATAAACAACATAAATGGCTTCAGGATACCTAAAATAGAATGTAATAGTTAAGAATTTCATTAATTTAGGTTAAAATCAAGCAAACAGTTGTAGATAATTTTCTCACAATCATAAAGAAGCTTATTTTTAGACTATTTTCCACTGTTTTTCATTCATTCTTTTTGGACTACTGACCCTGCTCTTTCCTAAGCCTTCCACTGCCCTACAACTAAAATGTTCATTCTCCAAATGAGACTTCTAGTTCTTTGCAATTTCTTCCACTAAGAGTCTTGCATAGGGCAGACACTAACAAAAATTGCTGATTTATGAATGAGATATTTTTAAGAAATATTAAAAATTCTGATTTTGAAAACTTTCTCAGTATAAAAATGATAATGAAATATTAATTACTCATAAAGAAGAGTTAAAATTCACAAAAGTTATCTTTAGATAGGATCATAAATGCTAAAGCATTACTCTGTTTCTTTTTTTTCTGCTGTATCTCCCCAAATCACCCCCGGCACATAGTCGTCTATCTTAGTTGCAGGTCCTTCTAGTTGTGGCATGTGGGACGCTGCCTCAAGGTGGCCTGACGAGTGGTGCCATGTCCGCACCCAGGATCCGAACCAGTGAAACCCTGGGCCGCCGCAGCGAGCGCACAAACTTAACCACTTGCCCACGGGGCTGGCCCCTACTCAGTGTTTTAATCCGAGAAATGCAAAACAGTTTTAAAAGCTAGATCTTGTGCCTACATCACAATTAGATATGATATAATTGTAACGGAAATACGTAAAAGTATACTCATGACTTTTAATGCTTTGGTCTCCCTCTGATTATGTTTATAATTATTCTTTGAGTCATAAAACATTTATTATCTAGTATGAGCTACTAGATTCTGGGGATTCAGGGATGAGAGAGTCTTTATCCTCAAGGAGCTCAGGCCAGTGGAGAACACAGATATATAAACAAATAACTGCAGAACTGTGTGATCTGTATTGATAAAGACAGCCACAGGATGCTGTCGAAGCCTAATGGAGGAGCATCTGACGACTTCTCCCCAGCCCGGCTCCCAGCAGCCAGAATGATCCCCATAAAATGTAAAAAGGACTGTTTTCCCTGGTAGCTTAAAGACGGCCACAAATTCTTCATCACTTTTCTCATCAAAAGGTGGGATGGATCTATCTCCCCTCCCCTGGAATAACAGTTGCTCTGTGACTGCTTTTACAACAGAATATTGCAAAAGTGACTCCAGGCCAGTTTCTGGACCCAGGCTCTAAGAGACCGGCAGCTTCTACTTCACTGTAGGGGGAGACAGCTGTCATGTAGGAAGTCTGACTATCCTGAGATGGCCACGTTGTGTGTATGCCCAATCTAGTCACATGGAGAGGTTGCCTGTTGACAGAGATGCCCGACCAGCCCCAGCACCCGCTCCTTCCTGTCCCCTTCCCCACCCCCAACCCTGAGTTGTTCCAGTCATCTCATCCCAGGAACCAGATATGCGAGTGAAAAAGCCTGCTGATGACTCCAGCCCCAGCTGCCATCTAACTGCAACAGTCTGAGTATGAAGGGTTCCAAACAGGGCTGTCAACCCCCAAGCTGTGAGAAATAATAAGTTCTTGTTTTAGGCCATTAAATTTTGGGGTGGTTTATTACGCAGCAATAAGTAAGCAGAATATCATCCCTCTGTTTAAACACTCATTAGCCTTTCTATAACACTCAGAATAAAATCTAAACTCCTTCCCCTGCTCACTCAAGCCCTGTATAAGTGGCCTTCCTTGGTCACCTCCCCTTATCTTCTTAACCTTACCTACTAGAGTTCAGCCAAACTGGCTTCCTTCCTTTGAACAAGCCCAGCTCCTTCCTGTTTTAGGGGACTGGCAGTGAATTCCCTTTTCTCATTTTCACTCTTTCCATAAGGCCAGCAGTAGAGCCTGTGGTTTAGAATGTGAGCTCTACTAATCCAGCTTCCTGTCTGTCAAATGAGGGTAATAGTAACAACCTCAGAAAGTTGTGGTGAGGATTGAGTGAGCCTACACATAAAAAAACTTCAAACAATGCCTGGCATGTAGTTAAAGCTCAGGAAATGTCAGCTACTTTTGTCATTCAGATTTCAGTTAAGTGTTATCTCCTTGGGGATTTTCCCTAATTATTCAATCTTTCTTTTTTTCTCAAGGAAGATTAGCCCTGAGCTAACATCTGCCAATCCTCTTTTTTCTGAGGAAGACTGACCCTGAGCTCACATCCGTGCCCATCTTCCTCTGCTTTATACGTGGGATGCCTACCACAGCATGGCTTTTGCCAAGTGGTGCCAAGTCCGCACCCAGGATCCGAACCGGTGAAGCCCAGGCTGCCAAAGCAGAACATGAGCACTTAACTGCTGCGCCACCAGCGGGCCCCTAATTCTCCAATCTTAAGTATCCAGAGACATTCATATTATCCTATTTTAATTTCTTATATAGCACTTCTCACCATTTGATATTTTTCTTCTTTGCTTATTACCTTGTCTCTCTCAACTAATATCTAAGGTCCACAAGAGGTACTTGATCTACCTTGATCACCGTTTAATCTCAACTCCTAGAACAACGCTTGATACATGGTAGGTCCCCAACAAATATTGCTAGATTGAATAAAATGTGCGCTGTAGCTTACGTTGAGTCAGGAAAGACTTGTAGGAATTAAGTGAGGAGAAAAAGGTATTTCAGAGAAAAAGAACAATATACAGAAAGGCAAGGAATCCAGAGAGAGCATGATGGGGCCAGCCTGGTGGTGCAGAGGTTAAGTTCTCATGTTCCGCTTTGGGAGCCTGGGGTTTGCCAGTTCAGATCCTGGATGTGGACCTACGCACCACTTGCCAAGCCATGCTGTGGCAGGCATCCCAAGATAAAATAGAGGAAGATGGGCATGGATGTTCGTTCAGGGCCAATCTTCCGCCGCAAAAAGAGGAGGATTGGTGGCAGATGTTAGCTCAGGGCTAATCTTCCTCAAAAAAACCAAAACCAAAATACAGAGATAGCATGATGCTCCTGGTCCAGTATGCTGGAGCAAAGTACATGTGAAGGTACAGGGAGGGATGAGAAACAAAACACGGCAAGAGCAAGATGAAAAAGTATCTTCTAGATGATACTAATTATTTGGATTTTTTTCTTGTATGTGAGTTAGGAGTTGGTGGAGAGTATGTGTACAGACATCATGAAACTTTACCGCTGTCCTCAAGAGTTAGATAATCTAGTTAGAGAGACAAAGCTAACGCACAGAGTTATGAGAAGGACAGAATAGTAGCATTAGAGTAGGGAGGGCTTCAAGGAGGCAGGAATTAAACTGGGATTTAAGAAAATTCTTTAGATTCAGGCAGTTACAGAAGATGGCAGAGGAAATTCAGGGATGGTGGCTAGAAGTCAGGATGGGCCAAGAATACAGAACTGCAGAGCTAAGGGAATTACTGTGAAGGCTTTGGAACTGTATGAAGGGAGTATGCCAGGAAGTGGGGTAACCATGGAAGGAAAACAGTTTTCAACAATAATGGAACCTATATTTTACTGTACTTTTTCCCTTCTAAAATGGAATCAAAAATATTTTTTGGAAAGGGGTGGGGAGAAGGAAGCCTAAAACATTAAGTGGTGTGTAACACCATATTCTTTCTAACATGGTAACTTACTTAAGACTATCCAACTGGTAATGACATCAAAATTAGAATCAAATAGATGCTTTCATAGAGATGATTTCCTGTGTGCCACCACTGACTAAAAGTATTCAGGTTTAAAGAACTCCACAGTACATGGTTTATTTCTGTTTATTATTCAATCTCTTCTCCACACGCTCTCCCAAGGTGATTAGTTATCCCAACTAAATTATGCCGTAAAAGGCCAGATCCTTTCCCTTCCCATTTCTTTATCATATCAACTAAAATTCAATAGGATCTTGTAAGGCAGGTTGGCATATGGGAGAATATTTCCCTATTGAAAACAGTTAAAAAAGAAGCTCCTGGGTATGAATAAGGTACTAGAGAAAGATGAATTCTGGGGTAATGATTTTTTAAAAATGGTAACGATATAGCAAATTAGCCAATAAAGATGCATACCTACTTTTTCTGCAGGGCCCTTAAGGCACACCATAAAACTCTTTCTCCTCCTCCGCCAGCATTGCAGTACGGATGAAAAAATGCAATCACCATTTGATTATTCCCATTTTTGCTAGTTGACGCTGACTTTTTCTTTCTCTGTAGCAGCAGTCTGATTCCCCAAAGGATAATGACCAAACACACACACAGAGTTCCACATACAATTAGCCCAGGGAAAAATAATGAATAAAAAAACCTGAAACAAGAAGGGAAAGGTGAAAATTGATATAATGCCCCTTAAATAAAAAAACTACAAATTAACGTCTACTTTTACGTATCAACTTTATATATTAGTAGCAGAGAAAATTTTTATATCTTATGAGTCTGCTCACAAAATACTCAATTATTAAAATTCTTCTTTTTAGGAAGATTAGCCCTGAGCTAACTGCTGCCAATCCTCCTCTTTTTGCTGAAGAAGACTGGCCCTGAGCTAACATCCGTGCCCATCTTCCTCTACTTTATATGTGGGACGCCTGCCACAGCGTGGCTTGCCAAGCAGTGCCATGTCTGTACCCGGGATCTGAACCCGTGAACCCCGCCGCCGAAGCGGAATGTTCGAACTTAACCGCTGCGCCACCGGGCCGGCCCTCAATTATTAAAATTCTAATGCTACAAAATCTTCAGTGACAAAAGTGCCAAGTCCCCTTTAATTCCAATCCCCACAGCATGCTAGCAATTTAACATATTTTTTCTTTCTGATCAGCTTTACTGCTGATCAATGTTGAGCCACTTTTCTATCAACTCAGTGTATGTGTTAAGGGATTTAAAAAAATTTAACTTAAATAAGACATGATTAGGAATGGCATTTGGCCCTCAAAATGACAATATGTAGCCCAAAGAAACATGTCTTGTTGAAGGATCAATATTCCATTAGTTCAAAGTTTGGTGAGATAGTAAATCATTCGTATTCTCTCATTTCACTTCAAGTAGAACAATTTCTGGGGTAAGAGGAATGGAATCTAAATTTCTCCAATTCTATTCTGAGTTCTGCTTTTGATGTGTTTACATGAGCCTAAAATCACTGCTTTCCTTTATGTGCCTCAGAATGAGCTGCCAAAAATCCACTAATGTTCTACTTCACGCACATTAGTATGCTCCCTCCCACACTGACTGCTAAAAGGTTCTCTATTACTGCCAGGTCGACTGCAGCTCTCCAAAGGCGAGGACCCAGGCGTGTTCACCGCCGTATCCCAAGGCCTAGCGTAACACCTGACACAGAGAAGGCATCCGATAAGTATTTGATGACTGAATGCAAAATGTTATTACCTCCTCAGGTGTCTCTTAAATTATGTTGAAATAATTTCTCAAGGTATGTTTACCTCTTAGAATTGGTCAATAGAGTTGGTACCTAACAATATTTCTTATACCCTGCAAACCCTTTATAAAGGATCTGAGGGGCTTAAAGGACGTAAAAACAATAAAATACTAAAATTTTAATAATGAAAATCAAGACCAGGGAAAATATAGAGTTAAAGTGTTTTGGGGGGGAAGGAAGACAGGTGAGGGGACATAGCTACGCAGGCTCTAAGTTTGTGCGTAGAGGAGAACAGCAGATTGGACTCTGGGCTGCTTAATGACCAAAGCAAACATGGGGATAATTTGTGTAGTTACATCGTTTTCATTGTCTGTAAGAAGAAAACACACCAAGTCTTTAGAGAAATAAACATCTTATTGATATTTAGTTTTGAAATCAATTTCTCATATGTGAATTCCTATTGTGAACAACTCCATTCATTACTTGAAGACATATCTGACTTGTCAAAATGATTTGGGTCTCAGGACACCCTTATATTCTGAGAAATTACTGAGGACCCTATACTGCTTTTGTTTACATCAGGGTTTCCCAACCTCGGCACTACTGACCTCTTAGACCAGATAACTTTGTTCTGGGGGTGTCCTGTGCATTACAGGATGTTTAGCTGCATCCCTGGCCTCAACCCACTGGATGCTAGTAGCACCCTGCCAATCATGACAATCAAAATTATCTCGAGATGCTGCTAAATCTCCTGCAGGGGCAAAATCACTCCTTGTTGAGAACCATTGGTTTACAGTGATTATACCTACTAGTATTTTAGCATATTAGAAATGAAAACTGAGGAATTAAAAAAAGTTTATGAATTCATTTAGCTTTTCCAGGACAAGTCAAAAACCCATTTAATTTAAAATGTAGCTGACTCATAGAATCCAAAGGTTTTTATAATATTTCCTTCAAATGACTTAGGTGGGAAAATTCATGTGATAGGATTTTCAAATTGAACTATTTAACTTAAGATCAGAAGAAAAAATCATAGTAATGACTAAACTAATGAACCACTCCTTTATTTTGAGTCTGTTAGTTTCAAAGATACACTTACAAGTTCTGTAAATACGTTTACTAAACATCCTACAGTACTTGCACATCAAAATTGCCCATTTTAGAATTTATTTAAATATAACTAAAATATGTACTATTAAATAATGTTTACCCATGTTTAAAAATAATGCTTTAAAAACATAACTGTAATCAACAGTGAGTCACGCATTCAACAAACATTTATTTAGCCATTATTATGTGCAAAGCACTAGGTTAGGGATATTTCAAATGGCAGGGAAGAATACGAAGGCTCTGAAAACAGACTTTCCCATTCGCAATGTTTTAAACAACCATTATAGAATTTGAAGTAGAAAGGACAAAAATGAAGAAACAATATCTGAATTTTGGAAAGAATGTGTATATACTGCTATTCAGGATGCTATCGTGTTAATTATAAATTTTCAACCTGAACAAAAATATGTAGGCGTTAAAAGAGCTGTGTAGGCCTTCTGTTTTATTACTGTAGGGCAAGACACGTAAAATACAGTGGTATTACAACAAATAAACGTCGAAAGAAAGTTTGGGAGTTTTTTCACCAAAAATATTAACAGTCGTTATCTCCAGATGGTAGCATTCCAGGAGAATAATCTTTTTTGCTCATCTATTTCCTAACTTTTTTACAAGAAATAATAAAATATGTAATAGAGGTAAAAATATTTTACGCCACTATTTTTACGTAAATCCGAAATAAAAAACGGGTGATCAAAAAGCAGAGGATTCAACATAACCTTTATATTTAAGTGACATATGTTAACAGGACTGTTTTGGTGAGTGAAAGAGGAGAGACTAAGACGTGGGAAGGAAGATCCAGGTTCTTCTTTACCAAAAAGAAACATGATAGATTGGAAAATGATTTTTTGGGGCTCAATCATAAACGAAAACGAGGAATCAATAAGAGTAATTTATGACAAACTATTTGGAGTGCGAACAAGAGAGAGAAAAGCTGAAGCAGGGAGGGCAACTCGACCCCTTCGCCAGCAGTGGGGCAGGAGAAGAAAAAGCGGTAAACTGAGTCTTTACCCCCGTCTGTTCCAGTCTAGCTAGCAGACCCCAAAGTGAGAGGGCGAGCCCTCACTGGCCTTGAGAAAGCAGCCTAGGTTCGTGACAAGGAAAGCGCCCCCCCCATCAACCGTAGTTGCACTGGGCGGACAAGTACCACCGCGATACAGACAACGCCTGAGAGCCCACACCACCGGCTCCTCACCTCAGCAACTCGCACAAGCACCAACCCCCTTCGGCGGCCGCCATCTTCCGCCGACCCCCGAACCCAGGAAGCGCTTCGCTCTCCCTCTCCTCTATTGGCTCCTGAGAAAGCATGCGGTGCCAAGTGTGCGTTCCAATTGGTTGCTGGTAGTAGCTTCCCACGGCCTTCCAGCCAATGGAATCGCCCAAGGAGTGGGCAAGTTTTCGGCGTGGCTTCACGGGTTCCGCCCCCATGGGCAGGACCACAGCGGGAGTTGGGCCGAGGAGGGCGTGGCCTGTGATGGACAGCTGGCGCTCCCGCCCCCGGCCCCTTCGCCTACTGGAAGCCCCCACTCGAGAGCCCGCCGCCGGTTGGAGACCAATGGGAGGCTCTTGCGCGTGCGGCGTTCACTCCCGCAGCGGCTGCGGCATTTCGACCCGGAGCCAGGAGCGGAGCTGTCGCCGGTGCCCCCCACGCCGCACCTTCCCCGCCGGCAGTGGGCGAACTCTGGGGTCTGCATCTCCGGCCGGGGTCTACGCGGCTCGCCCGCCCTTCTTCCTTACCCGGCACACGCCGGAGGCTGAAGACAGAGTCCGGAGCGCACCCGTCCGAGGTGTCGGAGACCCGGGAGGGAGGACAGGCCCCCCGCCAAGGGTCCCGCCTCGGTCGAGGACACTGAGGCACCAGCAGGTTGGCCTCCGAGTGTGAGTGAGGGTCCGAGGCCCACCCTCCCGTCTCAGCTCCGCGACCGAGCGCAATTTTGAATTAGCCCATGGGGTGAGCGCTGCCGATTCCCTGTCCGAAATGCAGGGGCGGGTTCCCAGAACCCGTTTCGCGTTAAAGCCGAACCGCAAAGATGCCATCCACACCCCGCTCCTCTTTTCCCTGGATTTTAACACCGCGCTTCTCCATTAACCAGGTGACCTTTGGGCTCTGGGCCGGATCACAGAAGAAATTGATTCCTCCGGGAAACGATGTCTGAGCAGGAGAGACAGATTACAGCCCGAGAAGGGGCCGGTCCAAAAGTAAGTTTCCATCCCCCGGCGCTGTGTGCGCACGCCTACCAGAAGGACTTTCCACGCCCACCTGCCGAGCTTACTCTGCTCCTGGGCGCACCGGGAACGCCGAGCGCTAGTCCCAGCCCCAGGGGAGTCGTGGTTTGTAAGAAGAGCGCCTCTGGAAAGAGCATGCCCTTATCTGGTTTTCAGGAACAATTTCAAACCCAGCACTTTTCTGTCCTTCTTTATGCTGGTAAGGGGTGTGATGCTGAAGTGAGCGTTGAGTTGCTGTGTAAGAGCCCTAGTTGCTCAAGACGATTAAAATAGTTATCTGGAGAAGTTATTCAGTGTTGGTGCCTGGACCTCTTTACCATCTATCCAGGTTCTGGAACTTTTTCTTTTTTAGGAACTATTTTGAATTCTTTCTGATTATACAAGTAATACATTAATGCAGTCTGTTAAAAATGCAAACAGTACAGGAATATTTAGAGTGAAAAGCAGATCTGTTTTCCGATCCGTGTCTACTTATGTCCATATGTGTCTTCATTCGTTCAGCAAATATTTATTGAAAACTAAACATGTTTCAGGCACAGTGTTGAAGAGCTGAAAATACAGTAGTTAACAAGATACGTATCTATAACTTGAGAGAAATTTCTAGGTTTTGTTGAATGAGATCACACAGTGTGTATTCTCCAATCTTTTTTTTTCAATTTAACAGTATATTTTGGAGATTGTTTCACATTAGTACATAAGCATCTACCTTATTCAGTTTAACCTCTACACTGTATGGACGCACTGTAGTGTGTTTATTGTTTCCTTGTGGGTGGGCATTCTGGTTGCTTCTGTTTTTTCTTTTCCCCTCACGAGCCACGCTGTAGTGGACATCCTGATTTTTTTTTTTTTTTAAAGATTGGCACCTGGGCTAACAACTGTTGCCAATCATTTTTTTCTTCTTCTTCTTTATCTTCCCAAATCCCCCCTGTACACAGCTGCATATCTTAGTTGCAGGTCCCTCTAGTTGTGGGATGTGGGACGCCGCCTCAACTTGGCCTGAGGAGCGAGTGCCATGTCCGCGCCCAGGATCCGAACCCTGGGCTGCTGCATCAGAGCGCGCGAACTTAACCACTCGGCCGCGGAGCCGGCCCCCTGATATGTGATTTTTAATGCTGATATACTTGAGTATTTCTTTAGGATAGACACCTAGGCTGGGTTGCTTGTCCAAAGAGTAGGCTGTGCCTTTTCTACAGATTTCTGAAATTAATTTGATAACATTACCTCCTCATTTGTAGTGAAATTCATGTAAGGCCCTGATGATATAAAAATAAAAGAGAAGTGGATTAATGGGTGGCAGAGGGACGCTGGTCAATAGATGATTCTTAGTGTGATGACTCTGCATTTAATGGAGGGCACGTGGGGGAGGGGTGCCTTGTACCCCTGCAATGGCCCCACCCCTCTGCCCTTTAGGAAAGTCCTTATCCTTCCAGATCAAGCTCAAAACCTGCCTTCTGGAAACTTTTCTGGAACTGCCTGTGTCCCTGTTGACCTCACCCTCTTCTGGATTCCATTGATTATTAGCGAACATTATTGAGCTTACTATGTGCTAGGCACTGTGTATGTCTTTATACGCACTCTTTTAATCCTCTCAAAGCCCTTTGCTGTAGGTGTTATTTTCTTACCACCATTTATTTAACAAATATTTTTTCAGTGTCTACTATGTGCCAGGCATTCTAGGCCCTGGGGATCCAGCTAAGACCAAGACCCTGCCCTCGAGGAATGTATAGCCTAGTAGAGTTGCAGGGGAAGAGAAGAGTAAACAAATAGTTTTATTTCTGGTACTGATAAGTGCTGTGATGTAAATAAATCAGGGTAGGGGCATTAGGAATGACATGGGAGGGGGAGATACTATTTTAACCAGGTAGTTAGGGAATTCTTCTCTGAGGAGGTAGCGTTTGAATAGAGAACTGAATGATTCTAATTTGGAGGAAGTGATCTAGGTTGAAGAACCAGAAGGTGTCAAGGTCTTAATCAGGAGTGGCCTGATTATTTGAGGAATAGTTAGAAAGCCAGAGGGAAGTAGGAAGTGGAGCGGAGGGAAGGAGGGGAAGTGGCAGAACGTGAGGTCAGAGTTCATCATCTTTACAGATGGGGAAACTGAGGCAGAGAGAAGTTAAGTAACTTGCCCAAGGTCCTATAGAGGCAGATCTGGGACTGAGTCCTAGCTGGGTCTGTTGGACTTTTCTCAGATGTATATTTTCTTCCAAACTTACTTGACACTTGGTCGAAATGATGCAGGGTCGGTGAGCTGAGGAGTCGAAAGAAAGATTTCTTAGACTCTTAAGATCTGGCAGTAGTGCTCTTTTATTTAGAGAATAGTGTAGCATGGGGACAGGACCCATGGGCAGTCAGAGCTTCCGCTGCTGCCGCTTCTGTTGCCCCTGCTGGCATGGGGACAGGGCCCATGGGCAGGCAGAGCAGCTGCTGCTGCCCCTGCTGGCATGGGGACAGGACCCATGGGCAGGCAGAGCTGGTGCGTGGGGACAGGACCCACGGGCAGTCAGAGCTTCTGCTGCTGCCCCAAGTTGAGGGTTAGGGCTAAATTTAAGGCATAGGTATATGATTCATCTCTTTACAAGACAAAGGAAAGAACATGAAAAAAAAGTTAAAATGGTATCAGTGCAGGTGGGGTCTGGTCATTGAGTGATCCCATGACTTTTAGACAAGAATCAAATCGGATTAAGTAAAGGTTAGAAAGGTTAGACGCCACCACCCTAAACCAGTTACATGAGATTGCCAGACAGCAACCAACTTAAGTTCTTGCCTTCCCCATTAAGAGCTTCTAGAGATAAGACCATTCCCCCTTCTTCCTGGCACAGAGAGGGAGGCATCTTCACAGATAGAGGTTTCCCTTAGAAATGTAAATGTTTCCCAACAAAGGGGCAAGCAAATTCCACTCCTTGGAGCCTGAATCTCATCTGTAGTTTTAAAACTAACCACCCTAAGAATCCTCATCATAAGCCATTTTAAAATTAAGCAGCCTAAAAATCCTCATCAATACTACCTGTTGTGATTATTTAAACTTTTCTGAATGTCCCCCTTTTATTTGCAACTCTGTGCTTCTTGAAAGTGGAGACCAGGTTTGTATCATTTATAAAATATCTCCACGGTGTGTAATAGATGTACCACAGTTACTCTTGAGTGAATGAGTTAAAGCATGATCCCCCCACTTTGTTTTCTCTTCAGAGGCCTCTACGTGGGGCAGCAGTGGCCCTGACCTGGGGTCCACGACCTGGGTCATTCAGCCTTCGGTCCACAAACATGGAGCACCTTCTGTTTGCCTGTGTGCTGGCCAAGCAGGGGGATGCAAAGATGAATAGAGGTCAGCCTCCATGCTCTTGGAACTGACCGCCATAGGTGCTGGAGCAGAGGTGGGAGGGGACAGTATGGCATTCACAGGCAAGAATGGTTGGCCTTTCCTGGGAGGAAGGAATTGGAAAAGAACTTCAAGAGGAGGTGGTGTGGAAGTGAGGTGTTGAAGGAGGAGCAGTCTTTGGCTCAGCACACAGAATGGAAGGAAGGATGTTATAGGCAGAGACCAGCATGTGCAAGGGCCCCGAGGATGGGAGTGAAAAGATGCATTTAGGGAGCTATGAGTGGCTTCACCAGGCTGGAGAAGTGATTGTGAAGGCCCTGTTTTTCAGGCCCAAAGTTTGGACTTCATCCCACAGACTAGAGAGTTTGAGCATGGGAAAACAGTCTGAGGTGCTCTTCCAAAGAAGGGGGTGAACTGGGAATGGAGCTGCTGGAGACTAGCGAGAGGCCCTTTACAGTTGTGAACGTCCGGACCGAAGGTGGCTGAAAAGCCTGAAAAAGAGCTGGCAGTCGGCTCTGTTCTGCCTCATTCCCTGTGGAGTTGTCCTCTCTGTCGAGAAAGGCCCTCTAGACTCTGAGTGTGCGGAGTGCCAGAGGCCAGTGGTAGTCCTAACAGCAACAACACAGAGCATAGCAGGTGCATGAGTAACTGGGTAATAAGCTATCAGGGTGAGAGAGCTGGATTTTAAATGCTGCCTTATCTGGCCAACATTTTCTTCTCCATTGCAAAGGTAGAGATGGCCCAGGGACATGACTTTGTTCACTGCTACCATAGCTTAGGTATCAAGGAAATGTCCATGTTCCAGTGTGGGCAATATTGCTTTTATCTATAGGATTGGAATCCTTGCCACGTGAAATCCTGGAATGTCTGTTACTTTTTTTGTTGTTCAGACTTTTTTTTTACTGAGTTAAAGGAGAAAATCTGATCAGATCAAAGGTCGATCAGATAAAGTAGAGAGCAAAGCAGAGAGACTTTTTATTTGTGATGTAACTAACATAGCAGATAAGACTTTAAAAACACCAATAATTGTGAAATCCTTGGTTTCAGAATGTAGCACTTTTGTCAAAGCTTCAATTCCTCCAGAAAATAAAAATCACTCTGTATTGGGCATTAGAAACATTTTAAATTAAAAAAAAAATATTATAAAAGTAATTTAACTCCATAACAAAAGTTTGGAAAATAAAGACCAAAAGGGGAAAATTTACTTTTGTTAGGATGACCATTGTTAGCATATTGTAAACTTCCTTCATTGTTTGCTTTTGCTACATCTAGTTAGTAACTTTTAGAAATAAAAAGTAATTTCATGCAACTCAGAGATAACTAACATGAACATCTTTCACGTATTTCATTCCAGTCTCTCTTTTCTGTGTTTTTTCTCATTTTCTAAACCAGGTGGTGCTAACAGCTGTCCTTTCTTTGAACAGCTTTAAAAGCTGTCTATCACTGAGTATATCATTATTATTGAATCTGCAGCCCCTTTTTCCCTGTCCTGACAGTCTGCTTGGTTTTCACCCACCCCGTGGGCTCCCGTGGCCTCCATCCTGCTATCGCAGCCTCAGTGCTAGAAACTGCCTTCTCTTTCCTACAGCAGAGTGACAGCATCGCTAAGGAAAGTCAGGCAACCACGGGGTTGATGCTGCTAGCAGTTTCTTATTTCCAATCTCAGTTGTGCCTGCAAGTGCTTTTCACCTCTTTGCTCTTCGTGTGGCTCTTAGAAGCCCTGTGCTCAATGTCTGCCTTCCCTTGTTCTCCACAGATGACTTCTCTTGACACCTCCAGAAAATGGGTGCCATTGTGTGTGATTTTCTTCAACTTTCTGCCTACTCTAATGCCCCTTCTCCCAACATTTTATTTAGATTTGCAATCTATTTTTACTCCCGTATCGCTAGTCTCACTCAGAACAGGCTTGGCTTCTTTTCAAGGTCATCTCCTCTTACAGTGCTCTTGAGCTCTGCCCCTTCCTCTCGACCTGTTTTTTGCTTGTTTTCACTCCTTCATTCACTTTAAGATTTTTCATTCATTATTTTATGTTTATTGGATATTAAATATATATATACACACATACACATAATAAAATAGAGAATGCCTGTGAATCTACCACCTGACCCAAGAAGGAGAGTATTATCAATGCCATGGCGTCTTCCCAACTGTTCCTCATCTTCTTCTGTCACCCATAGAAGTACTCACTATGGAGGCAACCACCATCCTCAATTTTGTGTTTGTTGTTAACTTAGCTTTATTTTTTTAAGTTCTATCACATGTATCAATGCCTGAACAATACATTATTTAATTTTGATTGTTTCTGAGCTTTATAAAAATGATGTCATAGTGTATTTAGTCTTCTGGGACTAGCGTTCCTCACTAGGCATTAGGGTTCTAAGGTTCGTTGCTGTGCCATGTATGTTGTGGGAATGTAGCATGGTTTATGCCTTCTCCCTGAAGGATATTGGGTGGTTTGTGGGTTTTTGCAGTTATGAGCAGTCTCCTGGTCTATCTGCTTCTGTTCCTATTGCTTCATGACTCTCCTGAGACCTCTTTTGTGTAGGATTCTGTGAATACCAAAGCCATATCCTCCCTAATTCTTATTTTAATGGCCTACTACATTTTTTTTAAAAAAACCTTTATTGAGATATAATTCACATACCATAAGTTCACAGATATGTGCAGTCATCAGAGTGAATTTTAGAACATTTTCATTACCTCAAAAAGAAACTTTGTGCCCTTTAGCCGTCACTCCCCATCTCCCCATGATCCCCAGGCTTATGCAACTACTAATTTACTTTCTGTCTCTATAGATTTGCCTATTGTGAACATTTCAGGAATCTTTGTCTTGTTCCTAATCTTAGGGGGAGAGCTTCCAGTCTCCCACCATTAAGTATGATGTCAGCTGCGGGTTTTTCATAGATGCCCTTTATCACATTGAGGAAGTTCCCTCCATTTCCGAGTTTGTTAAGTACTTTTAACATGAAGGGATTTTGGATTTTGTTAAATGCTTTTTCTGTGTCTGTTGAGATGACCATGTATCTTTTGTTCTTTATTCTGTTGATATGGTGTATTATAGTAATTGATTTTTTTCTTTCTTTCTTTCTTTTGTTTTTGGTGAGGAAGATTGGACCTAAGCTAACATCTGTTGCTAATCTTCCTCTTTTTGCTTGAGGAAGATTGTTGCTGAGGTACCATCTATGCCAGTCATCCTCTATTTTGTATGTGGGAGTCTCCACAGCATGGCTTGATGGGTACGTAGGTCTGCATCTGGGATTTGAAACCGTGAACCCTGGGCCACTGAAATGGAGCCCTCGAACTTAACCACTATGCTACCAGCCCAGCCCCACAATAATTGATTTTTGGATGTTAAACCAAATTTGCATTCCTGGGACAAATCCCACTTGGTCATGGCATATAACATTTTTATATGTTGCTGGATTTGGTTTCCTCCTATTTTGTTGAGAAATTTTGTGTCCATATTCATAAAAGATATTGATCTGTAGTTTTCTTGCGATGCTTTTGGTTTTGGTATCAGGGTAATACTGGCCTCATAGAATGAATTTAGAAGTGTTCCCTTTGCCTACTTTTTGGAACACTGTATTAAAAATTGATATTAATTCTTCTTAATAAATGTTTGATAGAATTCAGTATTGCAGCCATCTGAGCTTGGGCCTTTCTTTTTGAGAAATTTTTTGATGCTAATTTGATATCTTTACTTTTTATAGGTTGATTCAGATTGTCTATTTCTTTTTGAATCAGTTTCAGTAGTTTGTGTCTTTCTAGGAATTTGCTTCATTTAAGTTATCTAATTTGTTGGGGTACAGTTGTTCATAGTATTCCTTTATAATCCTTATTTCTGTAAGATCAGTAGTAGTAATCCCTCTTTCATGTCTGATTCTGATAATTTGAGTCTTCTCTCTTTTTTTTCTTGGTTGTTCTAGCTAAAGGTTTGTCAATTTTGTTGATAAAGAATCAGCTTTTGGTTTTGATGATTTTCTCTGTTTTTCTATTCTCTATTTCATTAATTTCCACTGTAATCTTTGTTTTCTTCTGTCATGGGTTGAATTGTGTCCCCTAAAAGAGACCTTGAGGTCCTAAGCCCTGGTACCTGTGAATGTGATCTTATATGGAAATAGACCTTTGCAGGTCTGATTAGTTAAATTCAGATGAGGTCATACTGCATTATGGTGGGTCCTACATCCAATCACTGATATTCTTATAAGAACACCATGTGAAGACAGAGAGAAGAGAAAGCCGTGTGAATACACAGACAGATTAGAGTGATAAATGCTAAGGATTGCCAGCAGCCACTAGGAGGTGGGAGAGAGACATGGAACAGATTCTCCTTCAGATCCCAAGAAGGAAAACCTTGAGTTCTAGCTTCCGGAACTGAGAGAGAGTAAGTTTCTAATTCTCAATTTGTAGTGTTTTGTTATTTCTGTCCTAGGACACTAATACACCTTCCTTCTACTTGCTTTAGGTTTAATTTAGTCTTTTTCCAGTCTCTTAGGCAGAAGATGAGGTTATTGATTTGAGATCCTTCTTCCTTCTTACTATAGGCATTTATAACTATAAAGCACTTCTTTAGCTGCATCCCATAAGTTTTGGTATGTTGTGTCTTCATTTTCATTTTCTAAGCTCCCTTTTGATTTCTTCTTTGACCCGTTGGTTATTTAGGAGTGTGGTGTTGAATTTCCACAGATTTGTGAGTTTCCCAAATTTCTTTCTGTTACTGATTTCTGATTCTATTATGGTCAGAGAACATACTTGCATTATTCCTATTTTTTAAAATCTATTGAAGTTTGTTTTATGGCTTAGTGTATGATATATCCTAGAGAATATTCCATGTGCACTTGAAAAGAATGTATATTATGCTCTTATTGGGTAGAGGGTTCTATAGATTTCAGTTAGGTCTAGTTGGTTTAGTGTTGTTCATGTCTTCTGTTTTGTTATTTTGATACCAATTCCAGTGCATGGGTTTTCTTCCCCACACCAAGCAATTCTTGGACACCAGCTTGGTGTCCTACAATTTAACTGCATTGTGATACTGTGTATCTGGAGATAGCATAAGTTCCCACAGGTTAAGGGCTAAGTCCTACAAGACTGCGCCCCCCTACCCCTCCATTTGCAAGTCCACATTTTCACCTGTGCTTCTGACTGGCTGTACATTGGAGGTTCCAACAACTCCCTCCTTGGGGTTGATTGATTTGCTAGAATGTCTCGCGGAATTCAGAGAAAGATTTTACTTACTAGATTACTAATGTATTTTAAAAGGATATAATTTAGGAATAGCCAGATGGAAGAGATGCTTTGGGCAAGGTATGTGGGAAGGGGCATGGAGCTTCCATGCTCCCTCTGGGCCCAGAACTCTCCTCAAATCTACATGTGTTTGATGCGGGGTTGGTGAGCCGAGGAGTCGAAAGAAAGATTTCTTGGACTCTCAAGATCTGGGAGTAGTGCTCTTTTATTTAGAGAATAGAATAGCATGGGGACAGGACCCATGGGCAGTCAGGCTGCTGCGTGGGGACTGGGCCCACGGGCAGTCAGAGATGCTGCTGGCATGGGGAGCTGCTGCTGCTGCCGCTGGCATGGGGACAGGACCCATGGGCAGGCAGAGCTGCTGCTGCTTCTGCTGCAAAGTTGGGTGGAGAGTAAGGCTAAATTTAAGGCATAGGTATGTGAGTTATCTCTTTACAAGACAAAGAATATGTAAAAAAGTTAAAATGGTATCAGTGCCTGTAGGGTCTGGCCGTTTGGCGGTCCCACAAATTTTTGATAAGAATCAAACCGGATTGAGTAAATGGCAGAAGTCACCGCTTGGATTTTATCCTCAGCTAAAGACAAAGGAGGATTTGCTGGGGGTGGGGTGGGGGGGGGGGTGTGCGTCAAGTTAAATGAGGTTGCCAGACAGTAACCAACTTAAGTTCTTGCCCCTGGCATTGATTAAGAGTTTCTAGAGATAAGGCCATCCCCCTTCTTCCTGGCACAGAGAGGGAGGCATCTTCACAGATAGAGGTTTTCCTTAGAAATATAAATCTTTCCCAACAAAGGGACAAGCAAATTCCACTCCTTGGAGCCTGCTTCTCATCTGTAGTTTTAAAAGTAACCAGCCTAAAAATCCTCATTTAAAATTAAGCAGCCCAAAAATCCTCATCATGTTCACCAACCTGGAAGCTCTACAAACCTAGTCCTTGTGGGTTTTTATGGAGGCTTCATTACAAAGGCCTGGTTGATTGAATCATTTGCCATTACTGATTGATTTGACCCCCAGCCGTTTTCCCTCCCCTGAGGTCAGGGCGTCAGACTGAAAATTCCAACCCTCTAATCTCAGGCTTGGTTCCCCTGGCAACCAGCCCCCATCCTTAGGTTACCTAGGGGCTTTCCTAAAGTCCCCTTATTAACGTAACAAAAGACACCTTTATTGCTCCCATCAATTTAGGATATTCCAAGGGTTTTAGGAGCTCTGTGCCAGAAACAGGGATGAAGACCAAATAAATATTTCTTGGAAATCATAATATCACGTATTTCCTTATTGATCTTCTGCCTAGTTTTTGTCCATTATTGAAAATGGGTAATGAGGTCTACAACTGTTACTGTTGAGTTCTTTTTTTTTTCATTTCTGTTTTTGCGTCATGTATTTTTGTTTTTTTTCTTCTGCTTTTTCTCCCCAAATCTCCCTAGTGCATAGTTGTATATTCTTAGTTGTGGGTCCCTCCAGTTGTGGCATGTGGGACGCTGCCTCAACGTGGCCTAATGAGGGGTGCCATGTCCTCGCCCAGGATCTGAATTGGCAAAACTCTGGGTCTCTGCAGCAGAGCAAGAACTTAACCACTTGGCTACAGGGCTGGCCCCTGTTTTTATGTTCTGTTGTTAAATGCGTATGTTTATAATTTTTATATCTTCTTGGTGGGTTGACTTTTATCATTATAAAATGTGCCTGTTTCTGGTAACATTTTTTTTGTTTTACAGTCTATTTTGTTTGATATTAGCGGACCTACACCAGCTTTCTTATGGTTGCCGTTTGCACGACATTATCTTTTTTCATTCTTTTATATTCAGTCTGTTTGTGTCTTTCAAGTTCATTTGTGCTTTCTGGATGTGTAGGTTATTTTTATTTTCATTAAGTTGGGAAGTTTTCAGTCCCTATTTCATTCTCTCTTTATGCTCCGGATATTCCCATTGCACGTATGTTGGTGTGGGTAATGGTGTCCCACATTTCTCTGAGGTTCAGTTCATTTTTCTTTGTTCTTTTTTTCTCTCTGTTCTTAGATTACATAATCTCTTTGATCTCTCATCATGGTTGCTAATTCTTCTGTCAGTTCAAATCTGCTGTTGAACTCCACTAGTAATTTTCTCATTTCAATTATTGTACTTTTTAACTCCAGAATTTCCATTTGGTTCTTTTTTATAGTTTTTAATTTTTTTTGTTTTATTGAGGTCATATGATTAATAACATTGTGTAATTTCGGGTGTACATTATTATTTATCAGTTTCTGTATAGACTGCATCATGTTCTCCACCAATAGTCTATAATATTTATCTGTCACCATACTTATGTGCCCCTTTACCCCATTCGCCCACCACCCCCTTCCCTTCTGGTAGCCACTAATCTGTTCTCTATCCATGTGTTTGTCTTCCACACATGAGTGAAATCATATGGTGTTTGTCTTTCTCTGTCTGGCTTATTCCATTTAACATCAAACCCTTAAGGTCCATCCATATTATTGCAAATGGGACAATTTTGTCTTTTTTATGGCTGAGTAGTATTCCATTGTGTATATATACCACATCTTCTTTATCCCTTCATTAGGTGATGGGCGCTTGGGTTGCTGCCATGTCTTGGCTATTATGAATAATGCTGCAATGAATACAGGGGTGTAGAGATCTCTTTGTATTGTTGATTTCATGTTCTTTGGATAAATACCCAGTAACGGATAGTTGGATTGTATACTATTTCTATTTCTAATTTTTTGAGAAATCTCCACACTGTTTTCCATAGTGGCTGTACCAGTTTACATTTCTACCAGTAGTGTATGAGGGTTCCCTTTTCTCTACATCCTCTCTGAAACTTACTATTTCTCATCTTGTTAGTTATAGCTGTTCTGGTGGGTGTGAGGTGATATCTCATTGTAGTTTTGATTTGCATTTCCTTAATAGTTAGTGACGTTGAACATCTTTTCATGTGCCCATTGGCCATCTGTAATCTTCTTTGGAAAACTGTCTGTTGATATCCTCTGCCCATTTTTTGATCCAGTAGTTCGTCTTTCTGTTGTTGAGTTGTGTGAGTTCTTTATATACTTTGGAAATTAACCCCTTATCCAGATATATGATTTATAAATATTTTCTCCCAGTTGGTGGGTTTTTTCATTTTGTTCATGATTTCCTTTGCCTGGCAGAAGCTCTTTAGTCTGATTTAGTCCCATTTGTTTATTTTTTCTTTTGTTTCCCTCTCCTGAGTAGACATGGTATTCAAAAAAAGAGTGTACTGCCTCTGTTTTCTTCTAGGAGTTTTACAGTTTCATGTCTTACCTTCAAGTCTTTGATCTATATCTATTTTGAGTTAATGTTTGTGTATGGTGAAAGAGAATGGTCTACTTTCATTCTTTTGCATGTGACTGTCCAGTTTTCCCAACACCATTTATTGAAGAGACTTTCCTATCTCCGTTGTATGTTCTTGGGTCCTTTGTCAGCAATTAGCTGTCCATATATGAGGTTTTATTTCTGGGCTTTCAATTCTGTCCCATTGATCTGTTTGTTTATTTTTGTGCCAGTACTCTGCTGTTACTATGGCTTTGTAGTACATTTTGAAGTCAGGGATTGGGATTCCTCCAGCTTTGTTCTTTTCTCTCAGGATTGCCTTTGATATTCGGGGTCTTTTGTTGTTCCATATAAATTTTAGGATTCTTTGTTCTATTTCCATGAAGAATGTCATGGGGATTCTGATTGGCATTGCATTGAATCTGTAGATTGCTTTAGGTTATATGGACAGGGTAACTGTGTTTATTCTTCCAGTCTGTAAGCATGGAATATCCTTCCATTTCTTTATGTGTTCTTCAGTTTCTTTCAATAATGTCTTATAATTTTCAGTTGTAGGTCTTTCACCTCCTTGGTTAGATTTATTCCTAGATATTTTATTTTTTTTGTTGCGATAGTAAATGGAATTGTGTTTTGACTTCTCTTTCTGCTACTTTGTTATGAGTGTATAGAAATGCAACTGATTTTTGTAAGTTGATTTTGTACCCTGCTACTTTGCTGTAGTTGTTGATTATATCTAATAGCTTTCTGGTGAATTCTTTAGAGTTTTCTATATATAGAATCATGTCATCTGTGAACAGCGAGAGTTTCACTTCTTCCTTTCCAATTTGGATGCCTTTTTTTTTTTTTTTCTTTTTCTTGCCTAATTGCTCTGGCGAAAACCTCTAGTACTATGTTGAATAGGAGTGGCGAGAGTCTTGTTTCTGTTCTCAGAGGGATGGCTTTCAGTTTTTCACCATTAAGTATGATGTGGGCTGTGTGTTTGTCATATATGGCCTTTATTATGTAAAGGTAATTTCCTTCTGCTCGTTAATTTTACTCCTGAGCTCAGTGAACTGTCTTCCTGAGTTTTCTTGTAACTTGTTGAGTTTCTGTATGACAACTTTTGGATTCTCTGTCATTTAGATTGTAAATTTCTGTGAGGTCAGGATTGGTTTCTGGAGACTTGTAATTTTCTTTCTGCTCTGAAGTGTCAATGTAGTTCTTCATGGTGTTTGATGACGTGATCCTTTGCTGGTGCATTTGTGGTAGTATCAGGTTGCAGATTCCTGCTGCCACCTTGAGGAGGTGGGGGTGGGCAGGAGCTGTGTTTTCTGATCCTGCCCATCTCCTGGAATTTTGCTGGTAGGGCTACTCTGTGTTTTTCTGGGCTGGCTGCAGCTGCTCTGCAGGTTGTGGACACATGGGCCGAGCCTCTGAGCTGAGTTGGTGGGTTGGGCACCTTGGGTGGGGACTCTGTGCCTGGCAGGGGACTGGCTGAGCTGCTGCTTGATAGTCGGGGGGGGGGGGGGGTGACCCGCATGGGGACTGAGCCGCCACTCAGTGGATCCTGCAGGCTGCTATGCTCCATGGGCCATGGTGCCTTCTGAGCGGGCAGGGTGCCTTCTCACCTGCTCTGCGCTAGTAGGGGCTGAGTCGTCGCCACTTGGTGTAGAACATTCCTGTGGGCAGGGTTGCCTGGGCGTGCTGTGCCCTCCTGCGGGCTGGGCTGCAACTCTGAAAGCATTCACGCAGGCTAGTCTGTCCTCACCTCCTCTTATGGTTGCACAGGGGCTGCTGTGTGGGGATCCTTGAGCTGGCTCGCTCCTGCTAGGGATGGGGAGAGGTGGGCTTCCTTAGTTCCATTGCCTCCAGGGATCCAGTTTGCCCACCTTCAGATGTATAGCTGCATGAATCTCTCATTAAGTCTCGTGGCCCAGTGCAGGGAGTCCTCTGCTGGTTAATAAATGTCCATTTAGCTCTGACTTAAACGGGAGAGACTGAGGGAACAACTCACTCTACCATGATGCTGACATCTCTCTCTCTCTTTTTTATGATTTGTATCTCTTTATTAATAATCTCTATTTGATGAGACCTTGCCACCATCCTTTCGTTTATTTCTTTAAAATGGTTTAAATAGTTTCTGTCTTTGTATTGTTAAAAAACAAAGTTCAGGGGCTGTATTGGTAACGTAGTGCTTCAGTTTGTGTGTTCTACTTTGGTGACCTGGGGTTCGCAGGTTCAGTTCCTGGGTGATGTCCTACAAACTGTTCATCAAGTCATGCTGTGGTGGCACCCCACAAACAAAATAGAGGAAGATTGGCACAGATGTTAGCTCAGGGCCAGTCTTCCTCACCAAAAATCCCACAGAAAACCAAAAGTAACCAGTTCCACCCAGTAAATGTAAAGATCTAATTGGCTGTATTAAACAACTCGTGAATGGGCAGCATTCCATCTAGCAAGTAGACAGGAGCTCCAAGGAGCTGTACAAGTGGAAATGTTTTTAAAGGCAGGGCAGTGAGTGTGATAAGGAAGTCATAAACAAAAGAAAGGATTATTTCAGGCAAGCTCACCTCACTTTGGAAGTCTACCTCCAAAGGGGTTCTCCCACACAGATTCCCCCACTAGTGCTGATCAGGAAATTGCAAATTGGCTGGTTAAAGTCACTCTGGGAGAGGCTGAAACTGCAGTGTTTTTGCTGTCAGTGGGGGCAAGTGACTCCATTTTGCACCTGTTGTTTCCTTTTTTTTAAACAGTATATTAAATCCTTTGTTTGGTTGCAATTACAGGCAGTTTTTCTTGGCTGCTTTTTTCTTGTCCAGTGTATGAGTCATACTTTCCTATTTTCTTGCATGTCTCATAAATTTTGTTAGAAACTGGGTATTTACACAACTCTAGGTACTGCCACTCCCTTACCCCCACCCATCCACGGGGCTTTTTATTGTTGCTTGGTTTTTTATTGTTTAGTGACTGGCTAGATTATTTTAGTGGAATCTATTTCACCTCTCATGGTGTTAAGCCTCTAATGTTGCTCTTCAGGGGGCAGAGCCCTGGGTATGCTCACAGTGACCTTGTGATGACAGTTGTTTTGTCTTTGTGTTTTTTGCTGACCACACACAGCTTTTAAGCTTCACTAATTGCTGGCTGATCCATCAGTTGTTTTTAACAGTGCCCTGGGGCGTGAATTACGCGCAGACTGCTCCCCCCTTCAAATTCAGGCTCTTTTGATGGGATAGTTTTTGTGATCATTGTTTTGAGATTTCTTCTGACCCTAGTCAGGCTTCCCCAGCTGTCTCTTTTCCCCCTGGTTCACTCCAGCAAACTAGCCAGCATACAATTTAGCTTATATGTCCAATCCATCTATCAGTCTCCTCCCATTTGCCTTTTACCCAGGCAAAATTTCTGAGCCAAGGCTCTGGAGCTGGGGATGGGGACGGTAGCACACTTCTCTGGGTGAGTCCCCACTTTAGGAGCTGAGTGCTTTGGTGGGGCAGAGTTTGGGGGAGGGCAGTAGCCTCATTTCTGCTCAGCTTTCCTCTCTTGGTGTGGAACCGCCACCTTATCCAAGGCAAGAGCAATTGGGGCTTCGTATTCTGGGTGTTCTGTGCCCAAGGTAGAGCCTTAATTCCACCAGTGGGGACTGGATGGAAGAAGGGAGCCCACACCTCTTGCTGAATTTGCCTGCAGTTTAGTCTCAGTATCAGGATAAGAAATGCTGATGTTCTGCCCCTCCTGCGCAGAAAACCCTTTGACTGAGAGCTGGGGGAGAGGGAGCCCCGTGGTCTTGTCTGTGCAGCAGCTTGGAGTGGAGTTTCCATCTCACCTAGTTCAGAGTTGGGGAGTTGATACCCAGCATACTGATGCTGAGTGGTCTCAGTCTGCTTGCTTCTGCCATCTGAGCCAATTAATCACAACAAGTTAGATATTGAGAAAGGATGTTTAATTAGATTAGCCAGCTAATCAGAGGACACTGTGACTAATGTCTCAAAAACCCATCTTTGAGGGGGCTGGCCCCGTGGCCGAGTGGTTAAGTTCGTGCTCTGCTGTGGCGGCCCAGGGTTTCACTGGTTTGAATCCTGGGCGCGGACATGGCACTGCTCATCAGGCCATGCTGAGGTGGTGTCCCACATGCTGCAACTAGAAGGACCCACAACTAAAAGTACACAACTATGTACCCTGGGGGCTTTGGGAGAAAAAGGAAAAATAAAATCTTAAAAAAAATATTAAAACAACCCATCGTTCAGGATTACAGAATCTTGAGGCAGTTATATAGGGAAAATGGGCGGTAAGGAGGGTGTCCAGGGATTATGGTCTCCAGGAGCGATGGGCTGCAGGCGTCACATTGTTCCCTTCTTTGGTCAGCTGTGATGGATACCTTGTAGATGTGTTTCCCGCCTGTGGTCAGCCTGTTCCTGGAGAGAAACTCATAGAACAAAGTTTGAATTTATCAAAGTATCAGGGAGCACGTACGTAAGCAGAGGCCATAAATCAGGAAAGCATGGGAATGTTTTTAGAGTGTGTGCAGAGCAGCGACTAGTCACACAGAGGAGGGGCTGGAGCCTTTTGGCAAAACAAGATGGCTCGCTTTTGCTCACTTACAGGGTCTTGGTGCAAATACCACAGACTCTTGCTGTTCTAACCAAATTTTAGTAGATTTTCTTGAATAAATGTTTGTTCATTTGCTGTATGTCTTTAGGACCATTTCCAGAGACTTTCCATATTTTTTCTTTAAGTAATTTTCACCATTTTCACTGGGAGCTGGGTTGTAGTGTTTCTCACACTGTCATGCCAGAGGTTCCTACCCCTTCACTGCATTTGACACTTGTATTAGTTAGAATTATTTTAAATTTGACTGTATAACAGAAAACCTGACTATTAAGAAGTCTGGAGGTATGGGTCCCAGGGTGGTTTGGCATGTCTGTGGTCATCAGTAACCCAGACTTCTCTTTCTCTCTGCTCTAGCAAGCTACGGCAGAGTGCTGTCCTTCAGATGCCTCATGGCCTTATGTTGGCTGTTAGGGTCCCAGCCACCTAATTCGTGTTGCACACAGCAGAAATGAGGACTGGGTAAAGACAGACCTGCTCTTTCTTTTAAGGAGCCTTCTCAGGAACCCTGACAATCAGCTTTTCTTTATGTTTTATTGGCCAGAACTTTGAATCCGTTTCCAGCATTTTAAAATTAGAAGACTTTATTGTGTAAAACTTGAGCTACCTAACTTCTCTTGGAAACTCTGGTGACCCCAGGCCATTTGACAACAGTTGGCTGGAGCCCAGGAGTAGCTGCCTCTTTTTGGTGGGGCGTGAGCTCTTCATGTGGCCACAATCCTACCCAACCTGTTATGCTCTTGACCATATTTGAGCTTAGACTATTGGCTTGGAGGGAAAAAGGAATGAGTAAGTGAAGGAGGAGAGAGCCAGTCTTGCATGGGGTACCTTCTGAACTTTGAATCTTTGCCAGAAAGTGTAGCAGTCTAAGTTTTATAGCAAGCAAATATATAGGTTGTTTTTGTTTGGTATTCTCTATCATTCATTCATTCACAGATATTTATTGAGAAACTTTTAAACATAGCACTATTTTAGTGCTGAGAATATAGCAGTGAGTGAAGAAAATAGACAAAGTGTTCCTGCGCTTATGAAACCCAAGTCGTAGTTGGGGAGATAGTAATCAAGTGAGTAAAATATCTGTTATTGTATCAGATGGTAGCTGAGTACTCCAGAGAAACATAACCAGGAAAGGACTGTAGGGAGTGGGGAGTGTTTGAGCTGTAAACAGGGTAATTAGGGGAAACCACTGAGAAGGTGACATTTGAGCAAATACCTACAGGAGTTGAGGAAGTGAGCCATCTGGATATGGGGTGTTTGGAGAGGGTTATTTCTAAGCCAGGGAGCAGCCAGTACAAGGGCCGGAGGCAGGAGCATGCCTTGTTTTGTTTAAGGAACAGCAGCTCAGAATGGCCTCAGCACAGTGAGTGAGGAGTGCTGAGTGTGAGGAGAGGTTGAAAGGTAAGAGGAGTGGGGCTGATCCTACAAGGTCTTATGGGTCAGGCCATTGTGAGGATTTTTGGTTTTACTCTTAAGTACATAGAAACCCCCTGGAGAGTTTTTAGAGGGATGTCATCATCTGGCTTCCCCTCTAAGGGGATTCCTCAGGCTTTTGTGTTGAGAATAGACTTTAGGGAGTGAGAAGGAAGCCTGGAGGTCACTTAGGAGATTTTTGTGTGTGTGTGTGTGCTGAGGAAGATTTGCCTTGAGCTAACAGCTGTTGCCATTCTTCTTTTTTTTGCTGAGGAAGATTCACCCTGAGCTAACATCTGTTGCCAGTTTTCCTCTATTTTGTATGTGGGTCACTGCCACAGCATGGCCACCAATGAGTGGTGTAGGTCTGCGCCCAGGAGCCAAACCCGGCCACCGAAGTGGAGCGCTTGGACCTTAACCATTAGGCCACGGGGCCAGCCCCCAGGAGATTATTTTAATAATGCAGGTGAGATGTTCTGGTGGCTTGGATCAGAGTTGTAGTGGAGGTGCTGAGAAGTGGTTGGATGCTGGATGTATTTTGAAGATGAAACCAACAGGATTTGCTGAACATTTACATGTGGGTTTGAAACGAGATGATTCTTACCAAGGATGAATCCAAGATCTTTTCCTGGGCAAGTGGAAGGAAGGAGTTACCATTTGCTAAGATGGGGAAGACTGTGGGAAAAGCAGGGAAGGGGCAGAACATTGGGAGCTCAGTTGTAGGCAAGTTAACATTTGAGCTGCATATTAAATATCCAATATGTAAAAAGAGAAACCAGTTTAAGGGGCAAAGTGTTGATTTGGGATTAAAGAATTGCAATTTGGGGAGCACGGATTCAGGTAGAAACCCGAATAGTGTCCCGATAGGGAGTAAAAGGGGCTTTTAAAGGCAAAGAAGGGAGGTTGTATTACAAAGAATTTTAACAGGAGTTTCTCTGAAAGGCAGCTCTGACTCCATTTTAAAATGGCTCCACTCTAGTCAGTTTGACGTAATAGGAGATGTTGAGTAAACGTTTGGGTCCATAAGTGTGGAGTTTGGGGGTTGTTGGCTATAGGTGGTATTTCTGCTGCACTGAATGAGATCACCAAGGAATGCGTACAGATAGGGAAGAGGTCCAAGGGCTGAGCTGGGAGCCCCTCCAGCACTAAGAGATTTGGGGACTAGTAGGTTCTTGTGAAGGACTCTGAGAAGGAGCTGTCGGGGGTGTAGGTGGAAAACCAGGAGCGGGTGGGTGCATGGAGGCTGACCTTGGGGGCAAGGACGACTCACGCTGGGCAGTGAGAGGTATTGACCTCTCTATAGAATAACCATTCTATAGATAACAGAGATGGATGAGTTTTACTTGAGTCAGAGTGAGGATTATAACCCGGAAAAACCTTTTCCAGAAAGGAAGAAAGCCTTCCAGAGAAGCATGGTCTTCAGTAAAGTCACATCTTTTTAGGACAAAGAACATACAGTAAACATGCCCAGGATACATATTCATCCAAGTTTCAAAGAGGTGTTCAGTTGCAAATTAGCAGGTTGGCCCGACCCTGATGGCAGGAAAGGGAACTTATTTTAGGAGTACTAATATGGGCATTACTGACTTTGTAGGAGAATAAGTGTGCATTCTTATCTTAAGAGAGAGCATTCTTTACTTTAACGGTTAAAGCAGATGGACAGTGTATGTTTGATGGGCCATACGTCAGGCTTCTTTAGTACAGGTCAAATCAGTTTTGAACCCGAATGGTTAACCCACATGCCTCCATATGTGAAAATCTCTTGTCAGAGGGAAGGCACTAATGCAACTGGCGGGGGGTTGAGATGCTTACAAGTTCTTTTCTGATTGCCTTTGTTATTTCAGTGCAGCAGGAAGCAGGCTTGTCAGTGGAGATTGAGGATGGAGGTGTGAGCAGTGGGGAGGAGGTGTGGGATCCTCGCCCAGGAGAGAGAAGAATGAGAGTGATACTGAACCTCTTAATCGCAAATTTTGTGAGCCTGATGTGCACAGTACCAAACACTGAGACATCGGTGCTTGGAGATGGAGGAAAGTTTTTTCGAATTGGCCAAAATGAGAAGGTAGGAGCTTGGGTTCTCTCACATCTGCCTCCTCAAGAGCGGAAAGCAGGAGGCTTTATAGAGTTAAGGGGTTTGGCAGGAGGAGCTTTGGAGAAACAAAGGTGTCATTCCTGATAAGCCCCTGGGCAGTCTGACTTCTGGGCATCAACGGAGCCAGCCATCCGGTGATTGCAACCTCCTCAAAGGTATTCTCCTTCTGCAAAACAAGCTCGCAAATCTTCTGCCAAACCACTTCACAAATCCTCTTGACCCCTGAGCCACCTCTCAAGTTAAACAAGAAAACAGCCTAAAGGCAATCATACCCTCAAGTACCCAGCTTCAATCCCCACTGTCTTTTTTCCCCTTCTCATTCTTCTCATGGGAAGTGGGGCATCCATCGTTGTGGCTGCTTCCTGCTGAAAGGGGGCAAAGATGGGGAAACTGAAGAAGGAAATTTTTCAACCTGAGATTGAAAATACTCTTGGGTACTTGGTTATATTTTGCGTTATCATTATTTGGGTGTCTTTATCTACAGTCTTAGAAGAGCACCTTATTCCATGTTTGACTAACTCATATTTCCAGAACCTGATTCATTTTACTTATCTGTTTGGGTTGGCCGTCTTAACCCAGAACAGCAGCTTAAGGTCTTTCAGCACCTCACAAGACCAGTTTTCTTCTTTTCAGCTTCTGAGTGCTGTGGTTGTGGCGGGCAAGGCTCACTCGGGTGTGGTGAATTCACGGCTTGGCTCTGGCCACTTTGACTGATGAATGAGTGGTCAGTAGAGTGCGGCCCAGTCTACTTGGGGTTTAGTTGATCCTCTGGTCCAGGCTTGATGAGAACCTAGTCACCTGCCTTGATGTGGTGGAGTAGAACATCTGACGGGAACGGGGACCTGTGAGTGGGAACCTCGTGAAGTTAGAATTTCATTTAAAAATTTTAAGTGCTGCCTGATCGCTATTACCTTTTGTTCTGTATAATCTCCTTCTGTTGGTGAAGCTGAGAATGGTCTCCTGTACATCATTTCCAAGGGGCTCAATTGAAGCCCACTGCAGGGAGCTACACGGGTCCTTAACAGGGCAGAGGGCAGCACCTTGTCTCAGGTTAAATTAGTTTCCTGACAAATTTTGGCAATAGTCTTCTTTAATGTGTGGTTCATCTTTTCAGTCTTTCCCATTGGGGCTGCCATGAGGTCTAGAGTTTCTGAGTGACCCCCAAGGCTCTGGATACTTCCTGGGTTATCTGGGAGATGAATGCGGTTCTCTTGTCACTCTCGATCGACCACGGGAGTCCGTACCTGGGAATGATCTCCTTTAGCAAAGCTTTGGTCACTTTGGTGGCCTTTTCCATTCTGGAAGGTGTAGCGGAGGAAGATATTTCCTCTACCTGCTCTGGGTCCTTCTGGCCGGACAACGAATTAAATTCACATGAGACAGAATAACAGGAGAAAATTAAACCAAGCTTTATAACATGTATACATGGGAGCGGCTCAGGAAGACTGAGCAACTCAGGCAACTGGCTGAGGCTGCCTGTTTAAGTGTCTTCAGCTACAGACAAGGAGGACGTTTGGGGCAGTGGTTTGGGTCTACAAAGGGGAGGAAGGCAACCCACATGGAAATGGAAAAGCAAATGTTTGGTAAATAGAACTTTGTTAAAAGTGGGCTTAGCAAGGATCCTCCCAGTCTACCAGAACCCAAAGTTATCTATGGTGATGGCCTGTCCTGGGGACAGGCCTTTATTTTAAATTTCTTTTAGGCAGTTAGGGGGGAAAGGTCTAATGTTCCTGCTGAGTCTGAGCCTTTATTGGCTTCAGCTCAAAATAATCCACATACCAGAGTGGCGCATCTTGAGGCGGCCTGCCCTGAACCCCATCAAAGGGAAAGCTTCAACCCATCCTGTGAAGGTATCCAGGAATGCTAGGAGGCACTTGACATTCCCAGAGACTCGAGGCATCACAGTAATGTTCACTTGCCAGTCCTCACAGGGGGCTGCTCCTTGATGTTGAACCCTTGTTCAAGGAGGGTGGCCCCATCCTGGGATTGTTTTTGGCACAGATAACACATTGTTGGGTAACTCTCTGAGTGGTCCGTTCCAAGTTGGACCAATTAAATACTTTCAGATCCACTGCAAGGTGACATCCCTCCCATAGTGAGTGCTCTGATGGATTTCATTAACAATTTCTCCCAGAAGGGCTCTAGGTACCAGGATGAGTCCTTCCAACTTACATTTCAAATGCTTTGCTGAGGTCTGGTAAGGCCAGTGCAAGTGCTTCTATTAGTAAGTTTTTAAGCTTATTGAAAGCTTGGTCACATAGCTTCCCACTCAAAGGGGTCTGTTTCTGAGCCCTGTAGTTTACCGTAGATAGGCTTAGCAATCAACCCAAAGTTAGGGATCCAAATGTGGTAAAAGCCAGCCATCCCCAAGAATCCTTGTAGCTGCCTACGAGTTATTACCATCTTTCTCTCTTGAGGAAGGCCACATTGCGCTTTTGAAATGATAAGCCCCAGATACTTTACAGCAACATATTTAACTCAGTTCTGACACGATTTACCTGGAGATAGCATCAGATCCTCCAAGATTACCCTTTGCCTCCCATTTTAGATGCCAATTGCAAGTCCAGGTTGTCACCTGTGCTTCTGACCAACCAGCCACAGACCAGAGGTTCCCAGGACCCCGTCCCTTGGGTTTGATTAATTTGATAGAGTGGCTCACAGAACTCAGGAAAACATTTTAGTTACTTAACAGCCAGATGGAAGAGATGCATAGAGCAAGATATGTGGAGAAGGGATGTAGAGCTCCCAGCCTCTGTCTCTGGGTGTGCCATTCTCCCCAAACTCCATATGTTCACCAACCCAGACGCTCTCTGAACCCCACATTGAACGTAATCTTCTGCCCCTGTTCCCCACCTCAGAGGTATAGGGATGGGGGATCCGGCTGAAAGTTCCAGCCCTCTAATCACATAGTGGGTTTGCCTGGCAGGCAGCCTCCACCTTTAGGGGCTTTCCAAAAGTCACCTTATTAACATAAATTCAGGTGTGATTGAAGGGGGCTCTTTATGGATAACAAAAGACACCCATTTCACCTTTATTGCTCTGGAGTTATTTCCGGAACTGAGGACAAAAGTAATTATTATAACAAAAGATGCTCCTATGGCTCTTATACTGGAAGTAAGAAGGGTGTTAGGAGCTCTGTGCCAGAAATGAAGGTATTTCTTACTATAAATCACAATATCACACTGACCTAACAGGATTCCTGCTGAAGGCAGGGCATGGTGATCAGACATTACCTGGGAAGTGGTGGGGGATGAGGATCCAAAAGCGTCTTTGAAATCTAGCACTGTATAGCATTGACAGCCCTAAGGTCTTGAACAAATCTCTATTCCCGTTCCCAGCCTTTTAATGGGTAAAATGGGAGTGTTTCATGGGAATCTCCATGGCCTGATCCATCCCTTTCTAAAAGCCTGTTGGTTACAGGAAAGATTCCTCTTACAGCTTCTGGCTACAGGAAAGATTCCTCTTATGGCTTCTGACTTCAAGGGGTGTTGTTTCACACTGGGCTAGTGATCTGTGTGCTTCGATTTTCCTTTATGGGAGTGGCACTGGCTGCTGGTCCCACCTGTCCTTGTGCCCATACTTCTGAGTTAACTCGGCTTACTACATTTAGGGGAACCTCTTCCTTCTCAGGTGCTGGTGTATCTTGCAATAGGGCCATGAGCTCAACTCCCAGACTTTTAGGGACTTGGATCTCCACTTTTTCTTGTTCCCAGCTTATTGAGGCCCCTAACTTAGATGGTATGTCCCTCCCTAGAAGGAGAATAGTGCATTCTGGTACATACAGAAAAGAATACTTCAGCATTTTTTATCCTGTTTCCCAGGTCAAGGGCTCCAGAAGCCTTTTGGCCTCTACTTTTCCTGAGACCCCTTTATGTCACACTTTCCTTTAGAAAGGTTTTCCTGTTGGGTGTTCAACACTGAGAATGTGGCTCTAGTATAGAGCAAGAATTCAGCATGCCAAAGTCACTTGGGCTCCTAGAGCCAACTCGGGAGCCCCATGGCCCCATCACATCTCATCTGTAGTCAAGGGAAGTTGACATGGTCTAGTCCTCTTTGATCCCCTCCCTCTCTGGGGATGATTCGGACAGTCCCACAGCCAGTGCCCTTCCTGCCAGCAGCATGCACATTGATTAGACTCCAACTTTGTTGTTGGCCTTGTGTTCCCTCGGTAGAGGCTGGGACCACTCTCCCATGGCGTCTTCTTCCTTTCCCTTGGGTTACCTTAAGCAGTCTGGAGGGCTACTGTGAGCAGATCTGCCCATCTCTGCATCTTCTCATCCTCCTTTGCTCAGCTTCGGTTGATTTGTTGAACACCCTGAAAGCAGCCTCTATTAGTTGTGCAGAGTTAGTATCAGGACCTATAGCCAACTTTTGGAGTTTTCTACAGATGTCTGGAGCACTTTGAGATATGAAATAGGTATTAAGAACCACTGTCCTGCCCTGAGCCTCAGGGTGCCAATTCATATATCACCTCAGGCAGTCCTGTAGCCTCTGAAAAAAAAAAGTGGAGGGATTTTCCTCAGGGCCTTGTTGGACCTCTCTTAATTTAGACCAGGTAATGCGTGGCTGGCTTACTATTTGCATGGCTTTCAAAAGCAGATGCTGAAAATATCCTAGCTTTTCTTGATCTTCAGGGACATTGAGATTCCACCCAGGGTCAGTCTCCGGCACAGCTCTCCCAGTAGGCCCTCGAATTTCTGACCCGGGGATATGTCCACTATCTGCATGTTTCCTGGCTTTTAACAGAATGGCTGACTTTTCCTCCACTGTGAGGAGAGTAGTTAATAGGCCCTTTGTCAGGTTTATGAATTCCTCCGGGTCAGCCCTGAATCCTCTAGAGTGTGCTTTCCAATTAGAAATGAAAGGGGGCACCATCCCTGGCTTAGAAGCCTGGGTGTACTGATATAATGCCAACAGCTCTTCCGGCTCCTGCTTCATCTCACTGTCCAGCCCCAGTGAAGTGACTGGGCACTTCTGCCGCCACTGCTGCTCCTGGTCCCTGGGCTGAGCCGGTCTGGGCTGAGCACAGAGCCCCCGCACCCGGGTGCCCTCCTGCCCTCACGCCACCCCTCCTGCTGCCATCACTGCTGCTGAGGCTGGGACCACTGCTGCTGCTGTGACGGGGCAGGGGGCACTGGGCCACCCTATACCACATCCTGGACTTCTCTGCACCACCTTCACCTCCACTCTGTTGCTGCTACTGATAACTCTGAGGACATGCCCATTGCAATCAAACCAACAAACTTAATCAACCTACTGACACACAACGCAAACTCACCCACACTGAGACAAAATCTGACACCTGCAGGACAAAAATAGAATGTGAAGTCCAACAGTCTTCTGGATCTGTCCCAAACAAGGGGCCTGCCTTTCAGTCACACAGAGTGCAAATGGAGAGGCAGGGAATTCATGACCGCACGTGTCATGGTGACTCACTTGGCAAAAACAAAACTGAAAGTACTCACATACAAGATAGACGCATCCACACAAGCACAAAAAGTAGACTGAGGTCCAATGCATTTCTCCACTCCAAGCGAGCGTTGTACCGAGGGGAGCTGATGCTGGCAGGAAGCAGGGAGCGGCAGGGCAAGTCCCCCAGGCATAGACGCCCAGGCAGCTGCTGGGGACCACTGACCGCTTGAACCCTTACCAGGGCTGTCCAGCCATGGGCATAAGACTCCTGGCTGGCTCACCAAAATTGATACTGAACCTCTTAATCTCAAGTTCCTGTGCTTGATGTGCAGTAAGCCAGTCACTGAGACATTGGTGCTTGAAGATAGAGAAAGGTTTATTCAAACTGGCCAAAATGAGAAGTGGGAGCATGGGTTGGCTCAAATCCACCTTAACAAGAGCAGAAAGCAGGGGTTTTATGGAGCTAAGGAGCTTGGCAGGAGGAGTTTGGGAGAAGCAAAGGGGTAACCTTTCACTCCAGAGGCAGTCTGACTTCTGGGCATCAGATAGCAACTGGGAGCCGGCTATCTGGTGATCACAACTCCCCTGAAGGCGTTCTCTTTCTTCTGCAAAACAAGCTCACAAATCCTTGTCACCCCTGAAGTTAAACAGGAAAATAGCTTAAAGGCAATCACGTTCTTACTGAATATCTACAGTAACCCTGAAGTACACGCTACAAGAGGACTGGGAGGCTATAGTTGGACTGCTGATGGCACGGAGGGCCTTCTCCAAGTGAGTGGTCATGAATGAGACCGTGGCCAGCCAGCCTGGGGGTGTTTCGTCTCATCCTTGTTCAGCTTCGAGGAGAGAGACCCGGAGTCTGTTGGAGCTTAGAGGTAACCAGTGTTGGAGTTGTGCCAGGTGAGCATCAGATGAGGAGAACAGCCAAGGATGTTAAAGGTGCATATAGTTAACTGTGGAATCAAAACACTGGCTTTCCTCCTTAAATCTCTCTGTTTCTTTTTTTGGCCATGTCTGGTCTCTTTATAATTTAGAAGAAGTGTAATTTTGTTCACTCTAGGCTATTCGACCAAGTGCAGTTTTATTTAAGAGCACTCCCTCCAGTGAGCTTGCATTGGTGTTTATTTTTTGTTTCCTGTTAATAAACTAGTGTAAAAGTCATGCCAAGCTAACAGCTTCAGTCCTGGAAATCACCAGTTCCCAGGGACGTGAGGAGCAGCCGAGCAGACCTCGAATGGCCCCCATCCTTCCCCTGGCAGGTCTTCCAGGGCAACTCTAGCCTGCAGGAACCCCTTCCTCATCCCCAGCACCTAATGTTCGAATGAGTTTTTGATTCTTTAGTATTCTCCTCTACTATTCTTCTGTCTTAACTTGGTAATAAATTCTTGAGAGCAGAAAATATCTCTTGTTTCCCCTGTTGCGCATAACACTTAAAGATTTGGTTCTCAGGCTCAAATTGTGTTCATTTATTAACTTTTCACTCTTGTGAAGGATGAGCTGTTGGTTCTGCTCACGTTCTCTGTATGGGAACCTTCCAGGCAACTGCTTCCCAGTGTGCAGCTTAGTGTCAGGTTCAATCATCCTGTCCTATCACAGGATTTGGAACTCCTCTGCCTGTCTTGGGAGGACTGGCCCAGTGTTTTTTCTAAGAAACCTCACCCAGTGTGAGCCTCTGGATGGGTTGAGCAGATAACCTTTGTAAGTGCTGAAATATTTGAACCAGATGCCCCTCCTCCAAACTGAGTCCTTTGTCTTGGAGGTTCGTGGAAACATGAGCAGCCCATCTGCTGTTGGGCCTGGGCTTCTCAGGTTGCAACAGGATTGTTTAGGACACCAAAGGGATTTTTATTTTTATACAGAAAAGACCCACAGAGACTAGGAAGGTGCGTAGGAGATAAACAAGGTGAATTTTATTTTGGAAAATAGCTGATAAAATTTGTACATGTGGGAGGCAAAATAATTTAATGCAGGGAGATGCTTGGAGACCTGTAGTTCTAGAAGGACTAGTGGAGGTACTGATGGCGTTTGCCCTTGCAGTGTGATAACAGGGACAAACAACCCCATGAAATTCTAAGTAGAAGGCACATTCTTACCTGTCTGTAGTTCAGCTCAGTGAGTATTTAACATCTGATATTTGTTCATCAGTATGTTATGTCTGTGGATGATAAGACTTGAGAACCTTCTCTTCCAGGAGGTTACAGTGTTTCCCAGGGATGAGCGCATGCTGAGCATCAGTAACAGAACCGTTTGGGCTGCTCTGAGTGCAGCCTCGGTGGAGAGAGAAGACTTGGCCTCTAGTAATACAGCTTCCGTCCCTGCCAGCCTGTGGTATTGACAGTAGTGATACTTGTGTTAGCGCCTACAAACAGGTTCTTTACCCGCCACACAAGAGGGGCCAAATGAAAACTGGAATGCCAGGCTTATGGCAAGGAAACAGTTTTTATTTTGGGTGACATCAGCCGGGAGACGAGAGTGAGCATTCAGATTTGTCTCGTTTTATCTTGTCTCCCCAAAAGAGGGGAGGTGGGGGGTTCTAAAGGTTTGTGGGGAATGTGGCTGCTTGTAGAGAGTCGGTGGGGAGCCTGTGGCCCTGCTGGTCGGAGCTTTCCCACCAGCCTGCGATTGGCCTTGGGAGGCTCCTTATAGGGAGGAGGATGATAAGGGAATTTGCAGGTGGGCAACCTTGGCTGGTTGTAGCAGACAGCTGGATTTGGTTTTAACCCCATATATGCTGGGTTCAATGTAGGGGAGCTGATATCAGGACTGGCATCACTGGGATTCAGATGAAGGAGGGAGCCCTGATAGGGTGGGTGGAGGCCACTGCAGGGAGAGGCAGGACTTAAAGCATAAGGAAGATTAGGTGGGGAGGGGGTGGAAACTTAGGGGTCAGGTGTGAGGAAAGGGGAAAGTGCCAGAAAGAGGAGTTTGGACTTGATTCTCTAGCCTGGGAAAGTAGCTCATGCCCTGGCTGTCTCTCGGGTCCTTAGATGCTGTGGGAACAAAGGAGAATCCACCGTTTTTACCCAGACATGCTCCCCTCACCCCGACTGTTCCTCCTCATCTCTGCCAAACTGGAAATGGCAGTCATCCTCAGGTCCTCTCTGCCTGCCTCCTGTGATCACTTGATCGCTGAGTCTGCAGGGCCTCCTCATTTGTTTAATCTCACTGGGCGGTGATGTTTTCTGCCCCATGTAACCCTATATTCCCCCCTCCTCTGAGTCTTCCTTTTCGGGCCTGCCCGCACTATTTCTAAATCACAAATGTAATCATGTAAGTTCTCTGCTTAAAAACTCCTGCTGATTCTCCTCCATCCACAGGACAACGTCTCAACTTCATGACCTTTATAACCTGGCCCCTCCTCCTTATTCTGGCTGTGTTCTGAGTCTGGGTGACCATTTAGGAGAAGTCAAAGCATTTTACAGTAAAGTATTTCAGTTTTCCATAGGTCCTGGTGCTAACAGCATAGACTATTCAGGTATGATGACAACATGCTTTCCTTATTAACTATTCAGAGCTACAGCACAGAAGCAGCATTTATATTTATAATGATCCCATATCTCCAAGGAAAAGTTGAAATATGGATAGTAACTCATATTTTCAAAGATTTCCACCTAAAATGGCAAAAAAATTTTAAAAATATGGTGCTTAAAGAGAGAAGCTTCAGGTATCTGGAAAACCCACTCATGATGCCCTTTGGAAACGTGAGGCGGTCAGCAGGCATACATGGGTCTTGACAGAACCTACTAGGAAACATGAATGCCATAGATAAGCAAGCAAGATCTGGGTGATTACAAGAAAGCAGTCAGAGATATACCAGCTCATCTCTGCTGGCTCCTGCATGGGGTTGCGGCCCGAGGCCCTTAGCATCAAACAGGCCTTTCCTTGTTGGGTCACTGATTTGAATGGCATTTCTTGGAAATGGAGGCAGGTTCTTTTTTGACGGAGCACGTGGAAGGTAAGAAGCCAACCCAGACACATTTTGGGATTGGCTGCCCTGAGCGTGTTTCAGAAGTAGAAGCAAACGAGTGGTCACATCCCCACAGAGTGATCAGAGGCAGAAGACTAACGAAGAGTCTTGAAGGACCCGTGGTGAATGGATCCGTGGTAAGGTGGCCTTCCCTCACAGAGAACGGGTCTCTTGGTTAGGAGTTCCCGGGGGCAGTTTTAATGGGGGAGGAAGGGTCATTGTAGGCAACCCATAAAGAGGCAGAATTCTCTGTGACTTGAGCAGAAGGGGATGGGTTCTGAATGCCCTCATTGGGTGCGTGTCCCTGTGGCCCGTCCCCCTCCAGCGGCACATTCAGCCTGGGGGAGTAATGCAGAAGGACACAGAGTGACTGTCTTTCTGACCTGCTCGATTCAGTCCGCAGTGTGGACACTACACACACACTTGCAGGTGTGGAGGTGCTGCCAGGATTAGTGGCTGGCGGAGCTGTTCCTCCCATGGGGCCTGAGGTGGCCTCCTTCCTCATCTCTGAGCGGCTGGGAGTGGGGCTGGGGCTGGGAGGGAGGCAGTGCTGCCTGACAGAGCTGGAGGCTGCTGGATTACCACACTGTCGTGTGTCTCCGTCTCTTAATCCTCCCGCGGCACAGTAGGTAGCCTGAGAAGCCTGAATCTTGCATCAGTTCCTGGCTTTTCTGCCACATGTTAAAAACCAATGAGCCTTGTTATCCAGTGAGTTTCCAGTCTGTTCTTCCTGAAGTCAAGCCATTGGTCCCAGGGAAAACAAAGCTGCAGGAAACATGAAACTTTCTTACACCTTCTTGAAAATGCAAGTCATGTTGCTTAGAAAATACTTCTCTCCCCTTGTGTTCTGCGCACCGCCCGCGTTGGAGCTATGGAAGAGGCAGCAGAAGTTATTCCAAGAAGGCACCCGAAGTTTGGTAATCAAAGGAAGTGGCGTTTCTCCCCTGCCTCTGGGCTGGGTTTCTAGGCGTGTCCATGGTCAAAAGGAAACTGTGCTAAGCTTTGGGAGATGATTCTGCCCTGGACTCCTGTACATGCTGGCCCGGTGTCCCGGCAGCACTGGGTGAGGGCATGCATAGGCCGTGTGCAAAGATTCTCAGTGCTGAATGCAGTGTGTTGAGTGAGAGGGTGCCAATTGGCTGGAAGGGTGTAGATAAACAAGAGCAAATATATATACAGCGGTGTGCAGCCTGCCCAAGTTTGCAAAGCTTGCTGCTGGACTGAAGACTTGGCTGGCAGCCTCTCCCGGGCTGTCTCAGGAGCCAAGGGGAACTTGCAAGACTGAGTACAGAAAGTGCCTTCTCCCTGCTGGTTAGGAGGATGCTTTTGAAGCATTTTCTTCTAACGTGACCAAGTAGTCCAGTAAAGGGGAGCTGCTTTATTGGGGGTGAAGGCGTGACTGGATGCAGCAATGGAGAAAACTGGGGGTGAGACCCCTGGGAGCCCTGAGCAATCCTTCCTGGCGACTCTGAGTGATCCACAGGTGACCCTGCTGTCTGTCCACAAGTGGCAGTCCTTCAGGAGGAGCCTGGGGGCCAGGGGCTCCACCCGGCAGGTGACTGCAGAGGAAGAAGGCTCTCTTCCATTGGAGGAAGGAGAATTTTCACGGAAGGTTTTGAATGGAACACGAGAAGTCAGTTCCAATCAGGTCAGTGCAATTGCAGAAGGGCCAAAAAGCCAAGAGGGGCTTGGATGCAGTTTATAAGTGGGGGATTCTCCTGTGTCTTGTCTGTGAGGGGTCAGGGGTGCGGGTCTGGGCTAGGGAGTGAGAGTATGAATATAGCCTGGAGCCAGGAGTCAAGGTGAACTCTCCAGAGATTAAGTCCATGGTGGATAAATCTTGGCTTTTGTTGCTTCGTATTTTCAGGATATTTTGTAAGCCTCTGTGGAGCAAAAGTTTTCCAAAATGCAAGTCAGACAAAAATGGATCTTTACCCTCTTTATGTTTAAAACTATGTACCTAGTTTTGTTATTCTCCACATTTTGACTAAATAAACATTTTGACAATGTTGCTGCAAAACGAAGCTGCTCTTCTTAAGCAAATGAGTTAACTCAAACGTCCCGTCATGTTCAAAAGTAGGGCAGTGTAACGTTTTGTAAAAATGGTGCCTTGTAGTGGCATTTCTGAGAGGGACTGGTGGTCTGTATGGGGTGTTTTTCATTTACATAAGTGGATGGAAAAAAAAATACTAGTTACATACAAAGGAAAGTTTTCATAAGTACTTAACCCCTATAAGAGTTATTTTGTTTCTTCTGGTGTTAATTGTTTAAGAAGTCCCAAAACTAAAGGAAATTTTATGAAAAAAGATTTTTGAAATGTGCAAGAGATTAATTAATATATGTTGAAGATTTATGAATGTCCACTTTTGCAGTGCAAGGTCAACTTTTATATTTTTAGCTGAATATCTAAGACAGCCAAATAATAAATATTTTGGGGGGGAAATGCTTGAGAGCCTTTCTTTAAAATGTTTAAACCACTGCTTTACAAAATCCAGTCTATGTCCGATATATTTGAATGTTAAGTCTTCTAATGATTTTTAATGGCCACTACTCATCTCCTCTGACCAGGGGAGCAACCTGAACTTGGCTGGGGGATTCCCTCAGAATGGAGGGCCTGGGTAGAGGCCGTGGCAGCCATGGTCTCGCGGATCTGGTACGGGTCTGTATACTCTGCTGTTGCCAGGCTGTGGGACCTGGCAGGTGAGTCTTGGATTCCTCAAGCTTCAGATTCTTCATTGCAAAGTGAAATGAAAAGTGCTGCCTCATAGGGTTGTGAAAGCACTTTGTAGAGTTACGATATAAATGCAAAATGGTATTGTTTCTGACAAAATTATGATTTTCACTAGAATTGCCAACATGGAGATGTGTTTTGTGGTCTCTGAATGCAGCAATGAGCATTGTTATCTAATTGTGTATCTATATGATGAAATTCCCAGAAATGGAATTACTGGGTCAGAGGCGATGGTCAGTTAATACTTCGGTGGGTATTGCTTAATTGGTCTCCAGAAAGGTTGTATAAATTGATTTTTCTACAAACAGTGATGAGAATTATTTTTCCCTACATGCTTGCTCTGTATCATCAAACTTCAAAATTTTCGCCAGCATATTGGGTGAAAAGTGATATCTTGATACATTTATATTTATTATTATTTTTCCTTCTCATTCTTCACCCCCCATTTTATTAAGATATAATTGACATGTAGCACTGTATACGTTTAAAGTGTACAGCATAATGATTTGATTTACATATATCGTGAAATGATTACCACAATAAGTTTAGTGAATAGCCATCATCTCATACAGATACAAAAAAGCAAAAAGGCTTTTTTTCTTTGTAACGATAACTCTTAGGATTTACTCTCTTAGTAACTTTTGTGTATACAACAGTATTAACTATAGCCATCGTGTTGTACCTTACATCCCTAGTCCTTGTTTAGCTTATAACTGGAAGTTTGCACCTTTTGACCACCGTCCTCCAATTCCTCCTACCCCACCCCCTGCCTCTGATAACCACAAATTTGATTTCTTTTTCTGCGAGTTTGGTTTTTTCTTTTTCCTTTTTGTTTTAGATTCTGTATATAAGTGAGATTGCAGAGTATTTGTCTTTCCCTGACTTATTTCACTTAACATAACGCTGTTGACCTGAAAATAAAGCCAAAATGAGAGGCAGAGAGGCGTGTTTATTTTGGGATGAAAGAATTGAAATTTGTTGTGTACAGATTTGGGTAGCAATCCACATAGTGTCCTGCTAGGGAGGCAGAGGCAGGGGCTTTTAAAGGCAAAAGAGGGGAGTTTGCATTACAAAGAATGTTAAGTGGGGTTGGTGACCGAAAGCTAATCTTGGCTAAATTTAATTGATTGCTAAGACTGGCTAAAGGAAGGTAAAAGTCCATCATGGTGATGAGTTGCAAGTTTCTCACAGTGTTCTCGGAGTATTTGTGTCTTGTCTCAGTTCGGAAGTTCATGTTCTGCTCCGTGAGGACATGCATAAGACCCATTTCCTTAATGGCCAGCCAGCTCCATTTTAAAACCCTTAGACGTTAGTGGCTCAGTTTTGTTTCACATTTCACGTTTTCGCCTTTTGATCAAGATCTTTCTGAAAGCATTGCTGATGAACCGTAGATTTGTTTAGTCCTATGTTGCTAGAATGGGCCTGTCCCAGAAAGTCATGTCTCACATTGGGGGGAATTTTTTTCCTCCTTTTCCCCCATGGTGATTCCAAGGAGTCAGTGTCATGAGGGTTGGGCCACATTTGATCCGCAAGAGGCAGTCAGGAAATGACTATTAGGCAGTTTCCTGGGCTGGGAATTTTCATCCTGAAAGTTCAGGTGAATAAGCCATTTCTGTCATTTCGGTACTTTGAGTGACCATAATCTTGGTATCTGTAGAAGTTCTGGAGCAGATCTGAGTAAGTAGTAGCATAAGAAGTTTAAATACAAGTACACATAGCAAAATTCCCATCATAATCATTAACAGTATTTGAGGTCCCTATCTTCTATCCAAGCACCTACCTATACCTGAAGGAAGCCCACTGAAAACATCAATAGGGAACCGGAGGGTGTCCTTAAAAGATGTTGGACCAGAGAGGTCCTTGTGCTATTTTTCTAATTTTTCTGAGTTCTAACTTTTCACTAGAGAGTTGACCCAGATACATATAGCAGGAAGTGTTGGCTACACACAGATGCCACCCAGTTCTGCAAGGAGACAGTCGAGTGCTAGTCGATTATCTAGTACACTCCTCGCTAGGGGATCCAGGGGTCGTTGTTGAACCAAGGCTCCAATGGTAGAATTTGCCAGTTTAGCTATGGTTAGGGATAAATTTTTTATCAACAGATCATTATGGACTACACCAATCCAAGGGACAGATCCTTTGGCAGTGGTAATCAATGCAGAGTAGATGGAGTGCAAAAAGGGGATTGCCAGGTCTCATCTAGACCTAGGAGATTGCAGTTGGGCTTTTTTCTTTTACAAGAACTTGAAAAGGAATACGATGGTATCCTAAAAGGCATTGTCCTGCCGCACGCCAGTTGTCTAGACATTCGCAAGCCCGTGGTTCCCCGTCGTAATCACATGCAGAGGTGTACCCAGAAGGGGCACAGGAGAGCAGTTTTTTATATATTTATTGGCAGGTATGAGTTTAGGAATATGTTCTAGCTGAGGATCAGTGTGGCCATTACAGCTCATTAAGGGCCTAGCTAACAACTATCTGGGCCTGTTCTGACAAAAGGCTTGACATAGAAGAGTGAGATTACATTTCTTACAGATTTTGGTCAGCCATTTACCTGATCCTGGAGATGAAGGAAAAAGCATGAGGGTCTGGGTGGTTGGACAGTGGAGGAACAGGGCTTTCGGGAGATGTTTTGTGGAGGCGTCAACCAGAAACAAGGTGGAGATACTCGATCAAATAGTTTTACTCTATAGGCAGTTTTAAGGGCTGGGTGCTTAAAATCCACAGTAGCATTGGGGACCCAGGAGAAATCGCTGACAAGTGTAACTGGGGGTCCTTTCTTCTGGGTGACTGTGGCCTTTGGAGACATATCCAGCACTTGGAGAGATTTCCCCCAATTGCTATAGTTTGGGAATAGTTCACTAGAATATTATCTTCCCATTTGCCAACAGAAATACCCTCAGAAGGTAAAAACTTCAGCTAAGATTAAAGAGATTCTGACAAAGTGCTGATTCTTCATAAGGAAGTTGCTAAGTGATATTCTGAAACCACCAGCTAAATGAGTGAGTCTTTCTTAGCAAGAATGTTGAATTATTATCATCAGGCTCAATACGTTTATCAGTGTGATAGAGTATGTTTATTATAAAGAGGATCAGTAATAATGTTAGAGTGGTGTGTATGTATATACTGGCCCGGTCCTGAGTCTTGGGAAAGCTGTCAACGTCAGATGCTGTGTGCTTCATGTCCTAATTAACTATATTCTTAATTCTCCTGTTGGTTCAGAAATCCTGTTGCGTTTTGGAGCCTTATTTAAATGAGAAACATGAATCCAAGAATCAGGACCTTTAAGTTTTACAGCACAAGAATTAGTTGAGAGTAGGTGATATGGTCCTTTTCCATCTAGGTTGTAAAGAATCCTTTTGAAGATGTAGTTTCCAGTAGACAAAATCACCTGCCTGTAGGTTGTGAAGTTTGTTGTCTTCGTTTCCTGGGAACTCACTGTGGGAAGGTTGCTCTGCCAAGGCTTGGTTTTTATCTAAGGCTCTGATTATTCCTTTGCAGTTTTAAAGCCTGTCTCCTTTAATTAATTGAATATCAAGAGCAGAGAGTGCCAAGTGCATAGGTCAGCCATAATTATTGCAAATGGGTGACGGCTTGTGTTTCCCAAAGAGGGTAGCTCTCAGCTTCAAAAGGGACAGCGGAAGTGCTTTAGTCCAAGCCACGTTCAAGATTTCCATAAATTTTGCCAAGTGAGTCTTAATAATGCCATTTGTTCTTTCAACCAGTCCAGAGGACTGAGGGTGATAAACACAATGATAATGCTGTAAAACAGGCCACACTTCACATGCCTGTTTTATAACATGGCCAGTAAAATGCATTCCTTGGTCACTATGTAGTTTTGAGGGTGCATCCCAGGTGGGTATAATCTTTTGTAATAACGTTTTTGCAACTGCCCAAGCGGTAGCCCGTCGACAAGGGAATGCTTCAACCCAGTGAGAAACATGCAAACCATAGTAAGAACAAATTTATGGCCTTGGTAAGGAGGTGGCTGGATAAAATCCATTTGCCATACCTCGAAAGGCCCATTAGACACGTCAGAATGTCTGGAAGCTGTCTGGATAGTCTTCCTTTGGTTGTACTTGGAACATACAGTGCAAGTTAATTGTGCCTCCTTGGCAGCTTTAGAAATGTTTTCCCACCAGTATTGTTTCATGAAACTTGTAAGTTTATTTCCTGCCCAGTGGGTCATCTGATGGGTCATTTCCATCGAGGTCTTTTCGTGGACTCTGGCAAGACAGGTTTTTTGTTTGGGCCGTACCATAAGTTGGTTAATGGGCTTAGAATACAACTATTACCTGTCTAATAAAGCCTTTCTTTAGGCAATACCTTGGATTGGGCATCTTTGGTCATTTCTGTTAGATCCTCTTTTGGAATATAGTCAAAATTGGCTGTCTTTGCATCAGACTTGGTGGCTCTTGAGTATAGGGCAGCTGTCCTTGTGGCCTAATCAGCCAAATTATTTCCTTTAACTTCATCTGAAATTGACTTTGAATGCCCAGGCACCTTAATGATAGCTAGTGCCCGTGGAAGTTGGATCAATTCTAGTAATTCATTAACAAATGACCCATTTTTAATTTGGCATCCTCCAGAGGTTAGAAATCCTCTCATACTGAAAACATGAATGTGACCCCAAAGTCATAACGACTGTCTGTATAAATGTTTGCAGTTTTTCCTTTTGCTAAAGTACAAGCTCTAGTCAAGGGATGTGGTTCAGCTTGCTGAGGTGAAGTGACTGTCAGCAGCAGACTTGCTTCGATCACTTCGAAAGGAGTTGTAATAGCATATCCAGTGCAATATTTTCCTTTATCATTTATTTTTATTTTTATTTTTATTTTTTTTGAGGAAGAATAGCCCTGAGCTAACTTGCCAGTCTTCCTCTTTTTGCTGAGGAAGACTGGCCCTGAGCTAACATCCGTGCCCATCTTCCTCTACTTTATATGCGGGACGTCTACCACAGCATGGCTTTTTTTTATTTATTTATTGAGTTAATGATAGGTTACAATCTTGTGAAGTTTTAGTTGTACATTATTGTTTGTCAGTCGTGTTGTAGGTGCACCCCTTCACCCTTTGTGCCCACCCACCACCCCACCTTTCCCCTGGTAGCCACTAATCTGTTCTCTTTGTCTGCATTTTTAAATTCCTCATATGAGTGGAGTCATACAGAGATTGTCCTTCTCTAACTGGCTTATTTCACCTAACATAATTCCCTCAAGGTCCATCCATGTTGTTGTAAATGGGACGATTTTGTTCTGTTTTACAGCTGAGTAGTACTCCATTGTATATATATACCACATCTTCTTTATCCATTCATCTGTTGATGGGCACTTAGGTTGCTTCCATGTCTTGGCTATTGTAAATAATGCTGCAGTGAACATTGGGGTGCATAGGGCTTTTGGAATTGCTGACTTCAAGCTCTTTGGATAGATACCCAGTAGTGGAATAGCTAGGTCGTGTGGTAGTTCTATTTTTAATTTTTTGAGGAATCTCCATACTGTTTTCCATAGTGGCTGCACCAGTTTGCATTCCCACCAGCAGTGTATGAGGGTTCCTTTTTCTCCACAACCTCTCCAACATTTGTTACTATTAGTTTTAGATATTTTTGTCATTCTAATGGGTGTAAGGTGATATCTTAGTGTAGTTTTGATTTGCATTTCTCTGATGATCAGCGATGATGAACATCTTTTCATGTGCCTATTGGCCATCTGTATATCTTCTTTGGAGAAACGTCTGTTCATGTCTCCAGCCCATTTTTTGATTGGGTTGTTTGATTTTTTGTTGTTGACTTGTGAGAGTTCTTTATATATTATGGATATTAAGCCTTTGTCAGATATATGACTTGCAAATATTTTTGCTCAGTTAGTGGGTTTTTTTGTTTCAATCCTGTTTTCGTTTGCCTTGAAGAAGCTCTTTAGTCTGATGAAGTCCCATTTGTTTATTCTTTCTATTGTTTCCCTTCTCTGAGAAGACATGGTGTCTGAAAAGATCCTTTTAATACTGATGTCAAAGAGTGTACTGCCTACGTTTTCTTCTAGAAGCCTTATGGTTTCAGGTCTCACCTTTAGGTCTTTGACCCATTTTTAGTTTATTTTGGTGAATGGTGAGAAACAATGATCAATTTTCATTGTTTTACATGTGGCTTTCCAGTTTTCCCAGCACCATTTGTTGAAAAGACTTTCTTTTCTCCATTATATGCCCTCAGCGTCTTTGTCGAAGATAAGCTGCCCATACATGTGTACCACAGCATGACTTTTGCCATGTGATGCAATGTCGGCACCCGGGATCCGAACCGGGGCACCCCGAGAAGTGGAACGTGTGAACTTAACCGCTGGGCCGGGTTGGCCCCTTATCATTTCTTAAACAGGGACCATTAGTAACCCGTGAGAGCTTCGTGTTTGTATCAGGCGGTTCTTGTAAATAGACCCTAGGTGTCAGTAGTTGGCGAAAGTTAAATTGTCATGAGGTGTCGAGTCAGAATGCAGAGGAGTGTTGCAGGGTTAAGATTGTTACAGTGAGAGAGCGCAGTGTGGGGAGGAGTTAACAACAGCATCTCATAGGAGGTGAGTTGCTTTGCAGAAAGATGTTGAGTGTCATGAGAATTGAGTAAGGCTGCCACAGCACGAGGAACACAGATACTGAGGGGTGAGCCCATAATAATTTTTTCTGTTGATTTTGTAAGGGCTGCTGTATCGCATATTGCTCTCATTCAGGGGGGGAGACTGTTGGCTACTGGATCCAGTCGTTGACTATAGTAAGCAAGTGGTCTATGTAGTCCTCCATGTTTCTGAGTGAGGACACCCAAGTCATCTCCTTCCTTCTCACGTTTGAAAAGGAAAAAAAGGGAGTTGATAATTTGGATGTCCTAGTACAGATGGGCTGAGAAGTCCTTCCTTTAGTTGGCAAAAGGCCTTATGAGCAGTTTCATTCCCTTGTATGGGGTTGGGCTCATTGGACTTTAATCAGGCAAAAAATTGAGCTTTAGGGAAAAGTTTGGTATCCTATTTCTACAATATCCTCCAAGGCCTAGAAATCCTCTCAGTTGTCTCTTAGTCTGGTTGGAGAAAACTCAAAATGCACTGAAGCCTGTCAGGGTCTAGGAGCAATCCCTGATTTGAGATTAAATGTCTGCGTATTTAGGTTGGGTTGGAAGACCTCCGAGTTTTCCCTTAGGCGCCTTGTGCCCTTTAGCTGTTGGTGGTTTAAGGAGGTGGAGGCTCTTGTGCGCACACGCTTCTTTAGAAGGGGAGCAAGGGAGATTGTGCACGTACCGCAGGCGAGTTGACCCCTTGGGACATCTGCCAAATCTGCCTTCAAAATCTGTAAAAAATAGGTAGGACTTTCTGTGCAACCCTGCGACATAGCTTCCAGGTAAATTCTTGCTCATCCCGAGTGAAGGCAAAGAGAAGTTGGCTTCTAGGATCTTCAGGTATGCCATGGAGGGCACTCTGCACGTCAATCACAGCGAAGAGCCTGCTTCCTGTGGGAATGGAGGTTAGGAGAGTATGCAGATTGCAAACAACAGGCTGTTGAGGAGTGACAATATTATTAATAGCCCTGACATCTTGTATGAGCCTCCATCCTTGTCCATGAGGTTTTTTTACAGGGAGGATGGGCATGTTACAAGGGCTGGTACAGGGAACGGTGAGGCCCTGAACTCGGTTCCTCTATGATTAGTTTAATTCCTGCAAGGGCTTCAGGATTTAAAGGGTATCATCTAATGTTTGGGAGAGGTTTATTAGGATCAATCTGAATTTTTACCGGGGTGGGGGGGGGGGAGCGCAGTGAATCTTCCCAGTATCTGTTCTGGATTTTGCCCAAAGGTTTTTAGGAGCTTCCTCAAAAGGGCTAGGTTCTCGGAGTTGTTATTCTCTGTTTCAAGAATTGTTAACCCCTTTTGAGAAAAAGAGATGGCAGCGTGATATTTTTCTAAAAAGTCTCGTCCCAGTAAGTTGGCAGGAGCAGAAGTGACCAGTAGGAAGGAAGGGCTGTCCTGGAGGGGGTCCAACTGGAAAGGGGTTTATAAGTTGTAAGGGGTTTATTAGCTACTCCCACCACTGGAATTTTCTTGGTGCTCGAAGGAAGGGATGGTTTGAGGCTGGCGGGGTTGAGCGTGGAAAGTGTGGCTCCAGTATCAGTTAAGACAAGAATGACCTCATTCTGATCATAAAGGAACTTTTACTCAGGTGATTAAGGGGGAGGACTGGAAAAACCTCCTTTGTCCTGGAGCAGCTTTAGTCCATAGGAGGAGCTGAAGGCTTAACATTGGAAGATTATTTAGAGTGTTTTAGTTTAAGACAATCCTTTTTCCAGTGGCCAGATTTCTTGCAAAAATGGCAAACATTTTTGGAGTTTAAAGACTTTAGTTTGTTGAGGCCTCTGGGGTGAGGCTGATAGTTGTTGAAGCTGTAAATTTGCAATTTTAGTGGCCTTTCCTTTATGGGATTTTTGGATAGTCTGGGCTAATTGGTTTGCCAAATTAACCAAATCAGGAGTTGCCATGGTTTCCCAATTAAGTTGTGCTCACTTCACCAGAAGTGCAAGATCTTCCTCTAAGCCATTTAGGAACATGGAATTAAAGGCCACCTTGCTGGACTCTGTCTAAAGGGAGTCCAGACTGTTCCTTAATAATAATTTTGAGCCTGTTGTAATAGTCATGCACAGGTTCATCAGACCTTGTGTGCATGCCTCAATTTTATTCCAGTCAACAGGTTTTGGGAAGGCCTTATATAACGTTTTTGCTCTTTCTTGGGCTTTAGAGCTGTCAGCTGGCAGGGTCTGTGGAAAGTCCTCTAAAAGATGATTGTAGCCAGCTTTAGCCCTCCAGTGTTGGGCCTGAGCTTCTCCCACAAGTGTGTGAATTGGTTGATAAAGATCAGAAAACCCAGGCTCATGGAATTTCACAATGTTAAATTCTTCTGCCAAACTGTGAGGGTCTTCAGTAACTTTGGGAAGTTCCTTGGCTGTAGCCCTCAATTCTGGTTTAGTCCAAGGTGCCTAAGTTATATTTAAGTGGGTACCCTTGTTGTTGAGTCTTAAAGGGATTTGAATGGGTTAAGTAGGAGAAGTTGGGGCTGGAGGACTGAGGGAAGCTTAGGTGTCTTGGGAATGACAAGGGGGTTCAGCCAGGGAAGGGAAAGGGAAGAGGGAGAGGAGGAGCGCAGGACAGGTTTGAGAAGCAGGAGGGGACAAGGAGCAGGAGTGGGTGACAGGGAAGTGTTCTGAGTCTTTTGAAACTGAGAACTCTTTTTAGTGAGTTTAGAATTTGTGTCTTGGAGGGAAGCAATTTTGGAGTCCTGGACTAGTTTAGAAGCTTCTGAATACCCAATAAAGTAAGCGTTTCATTCAACTTGTTCCACGGTTTTCAAGTTTATTACACAGAAAAATAAGTTTAGGGACTTAAGAAGAGCCCCACTGTGGCCATTGTAGTTTTAAATCATCTTTGGTGTTATCAGTCCACTGAGACAGAAATTTCCAAGAGCAAGGCCCATAGTTCTTAAATGGAAAACAGCTGGAGTTCCTGAGGAAGGAACTTCTCAGAAAACTTTAGAAAATGAAACTCCAGTGGTAAAGAAAAGCATGTGAACAAGAATAGGGAAATTCGATAGGAAACTCCCTCAATTTAGAGTGCTCGCTGTCCTCACTGCCCAGGGAGAACCCCGCCAGGCAGCCCCTCCTGTGGCAGTGACGGTGGGCTGGAAAAGCAGGCTCTTTTGCAGTCACTCCTGGGCAGTCAGCCCTGATCCCCCAAAAAGGCACTAGGACCAAGTGGAGGGAGATCAGAAGCTGAGAAGACTCACGATGGGAAGAGTCAGCCATCTGTGGAAACGGTGAGCACAAGGGGCTCGTGTAGGTACCATACCCGGTTCCTGGGGGACACTGGTCCACGAAGGTGAGATCGCTTCAGATCCCACTTCTGACAGCATGTACGTTAACCTGAATATAAAGAACCAAAATGAGAGACAGGGAGGTGTTCATTTGGGATCAAATAATTACAATTCAGGGGACACAGATTTAGTAGCAACCCAAATAGTGTCCCTCCAGGGACTAAAAGGCAGGGGCTTTTAAAAGCAAAAGAAGGAAGTTTGCATTACAAACAGTTTAATTGGGGTTGGCAGCAGAAACCTAATCTTGGCTAAACATAATTGATTGCTCAGACTATGGCTAAGGGGAGGTAAAAGGCACTCAAGATGAGGAGTTGCAGGTACTCTAAGCGTTCTGGGAGGATTTGTGTCTTGACTTAATTCCGAAGTTCATGTTTTACCTGATGAGGACATGCATAAAATCCTTTACCTTAGTGGCCTCCCAGCTCTATTTTAAAGCCCTTAGAGGTAAGTGACTCCATTTTGTTTCACATTTCACAATGCCCTCAAGGTCCATCCATGTTGTTGCAAACGGCAGGATTTCTTTCCTTTTTATGGCTGAATAATATTCTATTGTGTATATACACCTAATTTTGTTTATCCATTCGTCCATTGATGGACACTTAGGTTGCTTCCATGTCTTGGCTTTTGTAAATAATGCTGATATGAACACAGAGGTGCAGATCTCTCTTTGACAGTTTCCTTCAGATAAATACCCAAAAGTGGAATTGTTGGATCATATGGTAGTTTTATTTTTAATTTTTTGAGGAGCCTCCATACTGTTTTCCATAGTGACTGTACTAATTTGCATTCCCACCAACAGTGCACAAGGGTTCCCTTTTCTCCACATCATCTCTAGCATTTGTTATCTCTTGTCCTTTTGATGATAGCCATTCTAACAGGTGTGAGGTGATATCGCATTGTGGTTTTGATTTGCATTTCTTTGATGACTAGTGTGTTGTTGAGCTCCTTTTCATGTACCTGTTGGCCATTTGTACCTCTTCTTTGGAAAAATGTCTCTTTTGTTCCTCTTCCTGTTTTTCTTTCTTTCTTTTTTTTTAAGATTTTATTTTTTTTCCCCCTTTTCTCCTTAAAGCCCCCTGGTGCATAGTTGTATATTTTCTTTTAGCTGTGGGTCCTTCTAGTTGTGGCATGTGGGATGCTGCCTCAGCATGGCCTGATAAGTGGTGCCATGTCCTGGCCCAGAATGTGAACCGGTGAAACCCTGCTGCAGCGGAGCACGAGAACTTAATCTCTCAGCCACGGGGCAGGCCCCACCTCTTCCTGTTTTTCAATTGGATTATTTGTGGTTTTTTTCGCTTTTGAGTTGTATGAATTCTGTGTATATTTTGGATAATAACCCCTTGTCAGATATATGGTTTGCAAATATTTTTTCCCGTTCCATAGGTTGTCTTTTCATTTTGTTGATTGTTTCTTTTGCTGTGCAGAAGCTTTATGGTTTGGTGTAGTCCCACTTGTTTATTTTTGATTTTGTTCCTTGCGCTTTAGGTGTCATATCCAAAAAAATCATTGCTAAGACTCATGTCAAGGAGTTTTTCCTCTGCTTACTTCTAGCAGTTTTATTGGTTTTTGGTCTTACATTTAAGTCTTTAATCCATTTCAAGTTAATTTTTGTGAGTGGTGTAAGTAAGATTGGGATCTAGTTTCATTCTTTTGCAGGTGAATATCCAATTTCCCCAGCACCATTTATGAAAGAGACTGTCTTTTCTCCATTGAGTATTCTTGGCTTCCTCATCAAATATTAGTTGACCATATATTATCACTGTTTTTTAAAAAGATTTACCAGCCACTTGCTTTTCTTTTTCTGAGGATTTTTTAAAATAACAAGTTCCTATCATGCATTTATAGAGTAGCGTAAGTTATAAACATTAGGTTTATACCTAAGTCTTTCAAAGGAATATGTTTGTTTTATGTATTGCTGGTCATATCTATAATTCTAGGCAGAAACCACTGCATTCATTAGCCACTATAGTATACATTATTGTGTGATAAAATACTGAGTGCATTGTTTCATCAAATCTGACAACCATTTGCAATTTATCAATAATAATAATAAGTAACAACAAAAATAATCTTAAGTTCATTGACTTCTATCATATAATATAAATATTTGAATTAACTTCATGTTGTTGGTGTGACATTTCTTCTAGCCAGTTGCAAGATTGCACATCTGTAATGTAGGTTTTTACATCATGATCTTCCCATACTTCTGGGAAATGAGATAAGGGAATTATGACCTTATGGTTCTGACTTACATTATTTCATTCAAATGTAAAAAAATATTCTAAGATATTGACAATTGCTTGATAGTGACTGTCATTTAAATTTTCTTTGAGAGAGGCTTGAAATATAGTGTTATCAGAAAAGATTCTGAAGCAGAAAAAAATGCTATTGATTGGTAAAAGTCTGATGGAATAATTGTTAAAATAGACATAAATTGAAAGCGACGAAATTCTCTGAGATGGTTGATAGTAAAGCTGTGTGGAAAGAGATTGCAAATGGGTTCTCTGAGACCATGTTGTGAAGTGCCTCTTGGAGAGGTCGTATGGTTTGTGAATTTCTAAATTTTATTTTATTGTATTTAGAAAACAACATGTATTGTACGTATGTAGTGAGGTTTGTTAGTTTTATTTGTTGTTAATTTTACTCACTTTTTTCTCCTGGACAAATAATGGGTATACTGCATCCAGTTTCTCAGTAAGGGTTAATATTTTTCCTCGCTGGGATCAAGAGAAGGAAACAGGCAATTTGTACAGAATTTCCCAGAAAGTGCACAGTCAGCACCAGGACTGGGGTGGCCCTGGAGGGTGCACAGCCCAGGCTCATAGCGGCCCTCAGCAGAGTTTGAGGTTTTGGTTAGTTTCTTCAGTAGATAAAATTTAAATACCACTGGAGGCTCTTCCTAGACCTTTGTTAAACAACGTTAAAGAACAGTTTGCAGGGGTTGGAGTGAGGGTTGGGGGAATAGGTACACTAGTTTTAATGATTAGTTTTCCTTCTCAGTAAATGGTGGAAAACAGTAAGTTCCCTGTCTACCTCCTGGGGCCAATCAAATGAGGCCTTGTTTGTCTTCATAGTCACTCGTTTTCATACATTTGTGATGTTAGCCTTTTAAGTCCCCTTGGCTTTCAGGCCCTCCTGCAAAACTGTAGGGTGGGCGTTATTATTATCATCCCACTTTACAGCTGAGAAAACTGAGGCTCTAATTTGCTCAGACAAGGCTAGAATTCATACCCAAGACTGTGAGACATACCCTCAAGAAATTCACAACAGGTAGGAAAGACAGATATTTAAACAAAGATATGTAAAAGTGTTTTTTAGAGTTTAAAGCCATGTACAAGTATGTCATCAGTTCATCATTGTGGTCATCTTTATCACAATGATTAATGTTATTGTTGCTTATATTAGTATGTTAACAAAACATTTTCTTCCTTGCCTTAGATAAACTGAAACAGCACATTTGTTTTCTGGTATAAAAGCAATAATTGTGTTTTTTTTTTATTTGAATTTTAAAAATTGGAAAATATATACAGATAGTAAAAAAATCAGAATTTCATAACTCACCCATAGCTAACCTCAATTTTATGTATCAATGCATAAACATCTACTCCTGCAAATCTGTATACATGCAGGTTAACGTGGGGACATCTCTACTTCCTCAGTGGAGGTTTTAGGGACCGACACTCATCTGCCTGGGGTGGTTTGATTGGGATCTTTTCTTGAGTCAAGCACTGTCTTCTGACCCTCCCTCCCCTATGCATCTCTGACATCCAGAGAATTCTCAGATAAGAAAAGAGCCAGGCAGTGACTCACTCACAGTGTGTTCGGGAGGATGTACATGGTGCCCGGAACCATTGCCACTTCTTGTAAGTATGGTTGCCTCAAGTGTATTTGTAATTAGGAATATTGAAGAAAGCAGAGCGAGTGCTGATATTCTGCTGTTGTTTTTCTGACATTCCAGAGACAACCAGAGGTGACAGATACTCTCAGGCAGCCAGGCTCAGTGGCCCTGGCTGCACCCTTGCCTCCATACTGCACTCCCTTGCCTAGGTATTAGCCTCCTTGTTTATGTGGCAAGTGGGATGTGGCTGTTTTCTTGTGTTTTCTTCATTTTGCTTTTCTGCTTTGTAGTCTCTTCCTGTAATTAACATGGCTAAAAAGGAAAAGTAACCTTAAAAGTTGTTTTTAAAAAATAGAAAGCCTGTTGGACTTTTGCACTGGATTTAAATTCTAGCTCATGTTATTTAAATTGATTTATGGCTTTGGATAAACCTCTGAGTCTGTTTCAGCAGTAAAATGGTGATAAGAATACCTACTTATAGAATTATCTTGGACACTAAGATCATACTGAGAATCATTAACTATTTGTTATTATTCAGTCTGTGTACATAGGAAAAAAGACCAAGACTTTTCTGTATTTTGAATTCCATGAAAGTTCAGGTGTATAGCATTGTAATGGGTGGGGCTTATATACTAGAAAAGTCACATATGTGTGTGACATTTTGCCTTGTAAGTTGTTGAGGGTGTTGTTCGCCCTTCAAAGTGAAAGAAGTTTTCAAGGATAAGTGGGTGAGTGGTATCCTATTTGAGGATGATGGAGATCTCTTATGAACTAAGAGATCCCATAAGTGGCCAGTGGTCCTTCTCTTGTGTACATGGTAGTAGTGCTCTTTGATGTGTGATCACAGCCACTTTCCACAAGACATGTTGTTTCTGGGCCTTTCAATTTCAGTCTCATTTTGAAACCTTTCATCATCAAAATGTGCCCCCCCCCTTTCAATTTCCAGTGCCAGACTGGCCTGTCTGAGTATCTTATTTTCCCTTCCTGGCTCCATCTTGGTGAATCAACAGCTTATATTGGCATTAAACTGGTCTTTTCTTTTAAAAGCCTTGGCAGTCTCAGCAGATTCCATGTGACATGGGTGCCTAGAGAGGTAGCAAAGAATTAAAATTCATTTTTGGATTACCCTCTGTGGAATTCCCCCTCTTCTTGTATTTCCACTCCCTTCTAATCCTGATGCCTACCATATAAATAGTTTACTAAAAATTCAAAAGCTAGCAAAAGTTCTTCCCCAACCTGGTGTTGGGCCTGCCTGCAGAAAAAGTCCCAGATGTTTGTTCTCGAAGTGTATATAATTAAATGGGAATTAGACAAAACTAGGGCTTCCACAAGATTTTCCCTGGACACCCAGTTTGTGCTCTGGGCCCATTCTCCAGTGTCTGTGATTGCTTAATGAGCCCTTAAACCCAAACATGTTTTTCTTTTTTTTTAAACTCATTAGAAGGATTTTCCCCCCCAAAGATTGTCTCAATGGAAGAACAGAATTAAAACCACACACAGGCATCCTTGGGAGAGGAGGCGGAGCAAAATGGCAGGGTGAGCTGACCTGGGACTCTCTCCCCTCCAAAATAAAACCAAAGAAATGGAAAAACTGAATTTCAACCAATGACCCCTAATGCCGAGACCGTCAGAGACCTACAGAGTAAGAAGACAGAGAACGGAGAGGCGGGAGCCGCCCTTCGAGGAGTTGGAACGGGGTAGGAGAGAACTTTGATCCCTCCCCTAGAGACTGGGATCGCTGGCACGGGTGCAGGAAGGAGCGGGGGAGGGGCTGTGCGACCAGGGGATTGTCCAGGATTCCCACTGCCAGTGCAGTGGAAACCTGCTGATGGGGGAAAGCTTCAGTGTGTGGGGACCCCATCACGCCAGGGCCCCGGGAGACCAGAGAACAGAGCTGATCCGAAGCCAGATAGGCGCATGAGAAACTCCCCCCACCCCTGCCGCCGGCAAACCACAATGGGTGCTGCCATCTTGCCTGAAGGCAGAGGGCTCAGCACATGTGGCTCTCGACCCCCATCTAGTGGTGACAGACTGTAACTGCAACCGAATACAACCATCATGCGCAAAAACCACTCCTCTACCATCCAGCAATTTATGAAAGCTCCAGACCAGAAGGAAAACAATAAAAACATAGAATTAAGTCCTGAGGACTTGGAAATAGGTAAACTAAGTGAAAATGAGTTCAGAGTAGCTATCATCAAAAAACTCAATTAGACAGAGAGAAAGATACAGAAACAAGCCAACGAGTTCTGGAGTTACTTCACAAAAGAGATTGAAATTATAAAGAAGAATCAAACAGAATTAATAGAGATGAAAAACCACAATGGACCAGATAAAACAGAATACGGATTCCCTGAATGCCTGTGTGGACATCATAGAGGAGCAAATTAGCATAATCGAAGATAGACAGGCTGAATGGCTCCAGACAGGAAGAAAGAGAACTAAGAATTAAAAAGAATGAGGAAAATCTCCGAGAGATAGCGGATTCAATGAGGAGAAAGAATTTAAGGATCATAGGAATTCCCAAGAATGTGGAAAAGGAAAATGGAGCAAAAAGTGTGCTTAATGAAATTATAGAAGAGAACTTCCCAAATCTAGGGATTGAGGGAGAAATGTGTGTAGGGGAAGATTTGTCAATGTAAAAAGACCTACTGCAAGGCATATAGTAGTAAAAATGGCAAAAATGAAAGACAAAGAAAGAATACTCAGGGCAGCAAGACAGAAGAAAATAACCTACAAAGGAACTCCTATCAGACTTTCAGCGGATTTCTCTACAGAAACCTTACAAGCTAGGAGAGAATGGAGTGACATATTCAAAACTTTAAAAGATAAAAATCTTCAGCCAAGAGTACTCTATCCAGCAAGAATATCCTTCAGATATGAGGGAGAAATTAAATCTTTTCCAGACAAACAAAAGTTAAGAGAATTTGTAACCAGAAGTCCTCCACTACAAGAAATCCTCAAGAAGGCTCTCATACCTGAAAAAAGAAAAAAAGGAGAAAGGGGTCACAAACTACAGAGTAGGGAGACAGATAAATAGAACCAGAATAGGATACCAAATATTCAACTATAGCATTAGGATAAAGGTAAGGAAACTACCAAAGCAAAGACGATCTTATCACTCTAACTACAAACTCATAACACAAGTTGGAATAAGAAATGAAAATAATAATTTAGGAAGGGAAGAGCAAAGGGAGTAAATCAGTCTAGGCCAAGTAAGTAAGAGACCACCAGAGAATAGACGATATTATACACGAGATTCTAAACACAAACTTCAGGGTAGCCACTAAACTAAAAAACAGAACAGAGCCACAAAACATAAATAAGGAAAAAATCTAAGAAACCCAGCATAAGAAATTGCAGTAGTCAATGGGTAGGCTAAAGCACACAGGATGAGAAACAAAGGTAATGCAGGAAACCCAGATAATGAGCGACAGATTGACAGCTTTAAGTCCACATGCATCAGTAATCACCCTCAATGTAAACGGATTGAACTCTCCAATCAAAAGACACAGAGTGGCAAAATGGATTAAAGAACAAGATCCAACAATTTGTTGCCTCCAGGAAACACACCTCAGCCCCAAGGACGAACACAGGCTTAGAGTGAAGGGGTGGAGGACAATACTTCAAGCTAATAGCAAGCAAAAGAAAGCAGGTGTTGCAGTTGTTATATCAGACAAAATGGATTTCAAACTAAGGCAGGTAAAGAGAGACACAGAGGGACAATATATAATGATGAAAGGGACACTTCATCAAAAAGAAATAATGCTTATAAATATCTATGCACCCAACATAGGAGCACCAAAGTTCATAAAGCAACTATTAACAGACCTAAAGGAAGATGTTAAAAACAACACAATAATAGTAGGGGACCTCAACACCCTACTCACATCAATGGACAGATCATCCAGACAGAAAATCAACAAGGAAATAGTGGAGCTAAGTGAAAAACTAAAACAATTGGACTTAATAGACATATATAGATCGCTTCATCCTAAAACAGCAGAATAGACATTCTTCTCAAGTGCACATGGAACATTCTCAAGGATAGACCATATGTTGGGAAACAAGGCAAGCCTCTACAAATTTAAAAAAATTGAAATAATAACAAGCATCTTCTCCGATCATAATGCTATAAGGCTAGAAATTAATTACAAGAAAAAAGCTGAGAAAGGCACAAGGTTATGGAGACTAAACAATATGCTACTGAAGAAGCAATGGATCATTGAAGAAATTAAACAAGAATCAAAAAATACCTGGAAACAAATAAAAATGATAACATGCCATACCAACTCATATGGGATACAGCAAAAGCTGTATTAAGAGGAAAATTCATCGCAATACAGGCACATCTTAACAAATAAGAAAAATCCCAGATAAGCAATCTTAAACTACACCTAATTGAACTAGAGAAAGAAGAACAAATACAGCCCAAAGTCAACAGAAGGAGAGAAATAATAAAAATCAGAGCAGAAATAAATACTATTGAAACGAAAAAGGTGGTAGAAAGGATCAATGAAACAAAGAGCTGGTTCTTTGAGAAGATAAATAAAATTGACAACCCCCTAGCCAGACTTACAAAGAAAAAAAGGGAGAAAGCTGAAATAAACAAAATCAGAAATGAAAGAGGAGAAATAACAACAGACTCTGCAGAAATACAACGGATTATACGAGAATACTACGAAAAACTATATGCCAACAAAATGGATAACCTAGAGGAAATGGATGAATTCTTAGACTCCTACAATCTCCCAAAGCTCACTCAAGAAGAAGCAGACAATTTGAACAGACCAATCACAAGGAAAGAGATTGAAACAGCAATCAAAAACATCCCAAAGAATAAAACTCCAGGACCAGATGGCTTTCCTGAGGAATTCTACCAAACTTTCAGAGAGGATTTAATACCTATCCTTTTCAAGCTATTCCAAAAAATTACGGAGGATGGAACACTTCCTAACACATTCTATGAGGCCAACATCACGCTGATACCAAAGCCTGACGAGGACACCATGAAAAAAGAGAACTACAGGCCAATATCACTGATGAACATAGATGCAAAAATTCTAAACAAAATCTTGGCAACTAGAATTCAGCAACTCATCAAAAGGATCATACATCATGATCAGGTGGGATTCATACCAGGGACGCAGGGATGGTTCAACATCCGCAAATCAATCAACGTGATACACCACATCAACAAACTGAGGAATAAAAACCACACGATCATCTCAATAGATACAGAGAAAGCATTTGACAAGATCCAACAGCCATTTATGATAAAAACTCTGAACAAAATGGGCATAGAAGGGAACTACCTCAACATAATAAAGGCCATATATGACAAACCCACAGCCAACATCATACACAGTGGGCAAAAACTGAGCACCATCCCCCTGAAAACAGGAACGAGACAAGGATGCCCTCTCTCACCACTCTTATTTAACGTAGTACTGGAGGTCCTGGCCAGAACAATCAGGCAAGAAAAGGGAATAAAAGGAATCCAAATAGGGAGGGAAGAAGTGAGACTCTCGCTGTTTGCAGATGACATGATCTCATATATAGAAAACCCCAAAGAATCCATTGGAAAACTGTTAGAAGTAATCAACAACTACAGCAAAGTTGCAGCGTATAAAATCAATTTACATAAATCAGTCACATTTCTATACTCTAATAACGAACTAACAGAAAAAGAACCCAAGAACACAATACCATTCACAATCACAACAAAAAGAATAAAATACCTTGGGGTAAATTTAACTAAGGAAGTGAAGGACCTATATAATGAAAATTACAAGGCCTTTCTGAGAGAATTGGATGACAACATAAGGAGATGGAAAGACATTCCATGTACATGGATTGGAAGAATAAACATTGTTAAAATGTCCGTTCTACCTAAAGCAATCTACAGATTCAGTGCTATCCCAATCAGAATCCTAATGACATTCTTTACAGAATTAGAACAAAGAATCCTAAAATTCATATGGGGCAACAAAAGACCCCGAATTGCTAAAGCAATCCTGAGAAAAAAGAACAAAACGGGAAGCATCACAATCTCTGACTTCAAAACATACTACAAAGCTACAGTAATCAAAACAGCATCGTACTGGTAAAAAAAACAGGTGCACAGATCAGTGGAACAGAATTGAAAGCCCAGAAATAAAACCACATGTCTGTGGACAGCTTATCTTCAACAAAGGAGCTGAGGGCATACAATGGAGAAAAGAAAGTCTTTTCAACAAATAGTGCTGGGAAAACTGGAAAGCCATATGTAAAAGAATGAAAATTGAGCATTCTTTTTCACCATTCACCAAAATAAACTCAAAATGGATCAAAGACCTAGAGGTGAGACCTGAAACCATAAGGCTTCTGGAAGAAAACGTAGGCAGTACACTCTTTGACATCAGTATCAAAAGGATCTTTTCAGACACCATGTCTTCTCAGAGAAGGGAAACAATAGAAAGAATAAACAAATGGAACTTCATCAGACTAAAGAGCTTCTTCAAGGCAAATGAAAACAGGATTGAAACAAAAAAACAACCCACTAACTGGGCAAAAATATTTGCAAGTCATGTATCTCACAAAGGCTTAATATCCATAATATATAAAGAACTCTCACAAGTCAACAACAAAAAATCAAACAACCCGATCAAAAAATGGGCTGGAGACATGAACAGACATTTCTCCAAAGAAGATATACAGATGGCCAATAGGCACATGAAAAGATGTTCATCATCGCTGATCATCAGAGAAATGCAAATCAAAACTACACTAAGATATCACCTTATACCCATTAGAATGACAAAAATATCTAAAACTAATAGTAACAAGTGTTGGAGAGGTTGTGGAGAAAAAGGAACCCTCATACACTGCTGGTGGGAATGCAAACTGGTGCAGCCACTATGGAAAACAGTATGGAGATTCCTCAAAAAATTAAAAATAGAACTACCATACAACCCAGCTATTCCACTACTGGGTATCTATCCAAAGAGCTTGAAGTCAGCAATTCCAAAAGTCCTACGCACCCTAATGTTTACTGCAGCATTATTTATAATAGCCAAGACACGGAAGCAACCTAAGTGCCCATCAACAGATGAATGGATAAAGAAGATGTGGTATATATATACAATGGAATACTACTCAGCTGTAACACAGAACAAAATCGTCCCATTTGCAACAACACGGATGGACCTTGAGGGAATTTTGTTAAGTGAAATAAGCCAGTTAGAGAAGGACAATCTCTGTATGACTCCACTCATATGAGGAATTTAAAAATGCAGACAAAGAGAACAGATTAGTGGCTACCAGGGGAAAGGTGGAGTGGTGGGTGGGCACAAAGGGTGAAGTGGTGCACCTGCAACACGACTGACAAACATTAATGTACAACTGAAATTTCACAAGATTGTAACCTATCAACTCAATAAAAAGAAAACCCACACACAGGCACACACACAGACACACACACATTGAAAACTTTCCAGACACCCAGCAACTGTTATTAGGTTGCTCCTAAACCAACAGATACTCTGGTGATTCATGAAGTTGTGTTATTTGCAGACCTCTGTCTTCCGTAAATGCTTGTCCTTAGAAACCTACCTGTCTAGAACGGGGACCTCTGAGTATTGTTTTCTGCAAACAAATAGCTTCCAACACTTCTGCAAGCCCTTTTGGCAGGAGCATAGAATCAACAATCCAGGACTTAAGAGCCAGCATTAGGGCTTGGGATTTGGTGACTTGTAGCTAAAGGTAGAACCAAGAAAAATAAGTTGGGTAAGTAAATCATTAGGGATTTCTTTTTCCAACAGAAGAGATGATTGATGGTTACATCTTATTATAAAGAAGCAATTTCTGCTTACAAAGATAGTATATTAAGGTGAATGTGCTTGAATATCTTAGTTTTTCCTTCATTCTTTTCAATTAAATAAGTATTTAATTAATACCAGTTATAATCAAGTCACTGTTCTGGATCTCCTTTCTGCTCATGTTATTTCAATTTTCAAATTGTTTTTTAGAATTTGGTAATGCATGTGTGTTGTACAATAGGTTGTACAGTGAAAAGTAACTCTTTTTCCCCCACTCCTGTACCCCAGCTACCTGATCCCTTCAGCTGCCCAGTCCTTCTCAAACTCTGCACTGGTTTCTTATATATTCTTCCAGAGGTAATCTATGTATTTACAAGCATCTGTGTGTATATTAATCTTTTTCTCATACAAATAATGCTAGCATACTGCGATAGACTTATTTTGGTGGCCCTCCTAATGAACTACACCTCCTTGTATTCAAGCCTTTATGTAATTCCATTCCATATTGACTGAGCTTGGCCATGTGACTAGCTTTTCCAATGATGACTTAGCGAATGTGATGCAAGTGAAGGCTTGGTAAGTGACTGCACCATGGGACTTGTTCTCCGGGAATGCTCCCTATTGTGACACTCCCTCTCAGAACCCAGAACCCGCCAACTGTCAAGTACTCAACCTAGCCGTGTGGAGAGGCTACCTGGAAGAGACCAAGGTCCAGCAGCCTCCCGATGGCAGCCAGTATCAACTTGCCACCAACCATGTGATAAATGAACCGTCTTCTTGGAAGTGGAACCTGTAGCCCTGTTCAAGCCATTCCAGATGAGGAGCAGAGATGAGCTTTTCCTGCCAACCCCTGTCCAAATTGAAAAACTGTGAGCTGTCATTGTAAGCCACTAGATTTGGTTTGTCATATAGCAATAGATAACCGAAACACTATATACCCTATATATTCTGTGCCTTACTTTTTTCACTGAACAATATATTGGCTATCAGTCTATTTCTTTTCTTTCTTTTTTTTTTTGAGTAAGATTAGCCCTGAGCTAATTGCTGCCAATCCTCCTCTTTTTGCTGAGGAAGCCTGGCCCTGAGCTAACATCCGTGCCCATCTTCCTCTACTTTATATGTGGGACGCCTACCGCAGCATGGCTTTCCAAGCAGTGCCGTGTCTCTACCCGGGATCCAAACTGGTGAACCCTGGGACGCCAAAGCAGAATGTGTGCACTTAACTACTGAGCTACCGGCCCGGCCCCATGCCATCAGTCTATTTCAATATGTTCTGTAGAGTTACCTCATTGTTTTTAAGAGCTGCATAGTACTTCATTGTATGGCTGTGTAGTAATTTAATTAACCAACCTCTTATTGATGGACATTTTCCCAGTCCTTTGTAGCATTTAATATCTTTGTTGTGTGCTTCCTTTTGTACATGAACAGATAGACTTATTGGCTAAATTCTTAGAAGTAGAGTTGCTGGGTCAAAGAGCATATGAATTTGTAATTTTAATAGGTATTGCCAAGTTGCCCTCTAGAGAGTTTACACGCCCGCTAGCTCTGGAGAACACGGTGATGGGTGTCAATCTGAGTGGTGAAAACTGCCCTGTAGTGTGGTTGCAATGTTACATTTCTCCTGTAATATTGTTTCTTCTTATATTGAAAGCTATTTGCATTTCCTTTTCGATGGACTGTCTTCTTTTTTCTGTTGGATTTTTGACATTTTTCTTCTTTGAAGGAGCTCTTTATATAGTAAAGAAATTGGTTCTTAATTTGCTTAATGTGAAGCAAATCTTTTTTCCCCTCAGCTTATTGTTTGTCTTTTGCCTTGCTATGAGCAATTTTTTCTCTTATTATGGTTAGATATATTAGTCTTTTATAGCTTCTGGATTTTCTTGTTTTTGTTTTGTCATATTAAGGCTTTCCCCACTCTGAGATTATTATAGATATTGTCCCATGTTTTCTTCTGGTATTTTTATTTCATTTTTTACATCTTCATCTTTGATCTATCTGAAATGTCTTTTGATACATAGGTTCCAAATTTATATTTTTCTGAATAGATTTCACAGGTGGCTACCCAATTGTCCATTACTACTGTTATATCATTCTTATCATATACTACATTTTTGTATTGGTACCACAGATAATTTCAGTATATTTATTAGATTCAACAAACTCTTTTGAGTTGCTACCCATAAATTATTTAATTACACCCTTTTTTCTCTACTATTTTAGGAAATCCTACAGTGAATACTTTAAAAAAAATCTTTATAATTATTAATTCCAAACTAGCTTATGATTTCCTTTATGGATATACAAATGAACATTTATGGGCTGTTTTCAGAGTTATTTAAACTTTCATCTTGTCATGCTGCTCAAAAGCTGAAGATGGAAAGATAGCGTTTTATGTGCAGGATACAGAGAAGGTCAATCCATGTTCCTGAGGCTCATCTGAGGATAAGCAGGTTGTGTAGGTATAGAGAGGGCTATGCTTTTTTAATCATGTACCATATGTAAAGGCCTGTTCCCAAATTTCTGAAGCATGTAATAGTAGTGGTATAAAAGCTATATCTAAATTAAGAGAGTGGTGAGGCTGGGACCCTTTGAAAGGAAAGTTGTGTCCTGTTAATAGAATGACTGAGGCCACATTATTATAAGAAGAAATGAGGAAAAATTACGCTTGTACTGTGGTATATCAAGAAAATGGTCCATTTGATTTGCTGAAGTACTTGTGGTTTTCGGTAATGACTGTGACTGTCCTGAACACCCAGGAGGGCAGTGACACTCAGCCAAGGCAGAACTGAGTCGTTCCCTGTTAAATTCAACTTTCTATTTTTCTGGCTTTTCCCTTCATGCCCGTCTTGACCCAGCCCTTTGTCCTCATTTCCCCTGGCTCAGGGAACGTACTTCCAGACCTTTTTTCACAGGCAATGTGGTCTGACCCCATGGAACCTGGGAGGTCTGCCCTCCCTATGGTTGTTAACCCTAGTTAACCCCTGCTCAGAGAATGAGACAGACACCTCTAGAAGGAGACAAAGAATTAAGGTGGCACCTACTCTTGTGTGTTTTGCAGCAGGACCCCCAAAATTTGAGCTGAAAGTACCAAGTTCTGTGGGGAGGTTTCAGGTATCAGTGGGCCACGGGGGCAGCTCTCAGGGACACCTGTGGACTCCTGTGCTCTCTGCCTCTGTCACAGGCCTGCCATGCTTGTTCTGTGCTTATAAGCTGCATCCTGTTCTCCTCCTTTCCTACAGAAACCATGTCTTTGGGGCAAGAAAAACATTTCACTAAAGTGGACAGTTGACTTCTAGGTTCAGAATCACAGAATGTCAGAGGTAAAAGGAGCCCATCCGAACCCTTCATTTGATAAATAGTGTCTTTATAGCCTTTTTTCCCTGCATTTTATGCTCTTGTACTCTTTGGATGTTTTCGCACTAGTGACATTGTGTTTCATTTTCTCAGTGCCAGAGAAGCTGGGATATCTTAGATAATGTTTAGTTTTAAGGATAAAAAATGTTATTTCTTTCCCTTTTAGATCCTATCTAAACTTTCTTTGCCTACTCGCGGCTGGGAACCAACGATGAAGCAGAGTTTCGCCTTCGACAATATTGGCTACGAAGATAGTCTGGACGGTGTCTGCCCTTCTCAGACAAGCACCGGCACCATCAGCATTTTGGGCATGACTTGCCAGTCATGTGTAAAGTCTATCGAGGGCAGGATTTCCACTTTGAAAGGCATCGTGAACATTAACGTTTCCCTGGAACGAGGCAGTGCTACTGTGAAATACATGCCATCGGTCGTGAGCCTGCCACAGGTTTGCCGTCAAATTGAGGACATGGGCTTCACGGCCAGCATTACAGAAGGAAAGTCTGTCTCCTGGCCCTCAGGGTCTTCGTCTGCCCTGGAGGCCATGGTCAAGCTTCGGGTGGAGGGCATGACGTGCCAGTCCTGTGTCAGCTCCATAGAAGGCAAGATTGGGAAACTGCAAGGAGTAGTGAGAGTCAGGGTCTCACTCAGCAACCAAGAGGCAGTCATCACTTACCAGCCTTTTCTTATTCAACCCCAAGAGCTCAGGGACCATGTCAACGACATGGGGTTTGAAGCTGTCATCAAGAACAAAGTGCCTCCCTTAAGCCTGGGTCCAGTCGATATTGGGCGGTTACAGAGCACTAACCCAAAGACACCTTCAGCTTCTGCTAACCAGAATTCCAATAACTCTGAGACCTTGGGGCACCAAAGGAGCCAGCTAGTCACCCTGCAACTGAGAGTAGATGGAATGCGTTGTAAGTCTTGTGTCTTGCATATTGAAGAAAGTATAGGCCGCCTCCCAGGGGTTCAAAATATTCAAGTGTCCTTGGAGAACAGAACTGCCCAAGTACAGTATGACCCTTCTTGTGTCTCCCCGGGGGACCTGCAGAGGGCCATTGAGGCTCTTCCACCTGGACACTTTAAAGTTTCGCTTCCTGATGGAACCGAAGGGAGTGGGGCAGATAATGGATCTTCCACACGTCACTCCCCTAGCCCCCTGCAGAGAACCCAGGTGCAAGGCACGTGCCGTACTGTGGTGCTTGCCATTGCTGGCATGGCCTGTGCGTCCTGTGTGCAGTCCATCGAAGGCCTGATCTCCCAAAGGGAAGGGGTGCAGCGAGTATCAATCTCGTTGGCTAAAGGGACTGGAACGGTTCTCTACGATCCTTCTGTAACTAACCCAGAGGAACTCCGCGCTGCTGTAGAAGACATGGGATTTGAGGTGTCAGTCATCTCTGGTACGTAGTCCATATGTTTGAAGCACACCCTGGGGTCATCTCCTTTTCTCTTTGTGCTTACTACATGGTACCTGCACGATTAGACAGGTAAGCCACACCCACTGCTTCACATGTTGACTGTGGTGACAAAATTTTGCATCTTTTCCTCACATGGTAAGTTTGTCAGCATAGAGGAAATAGAATTTTGAAGTGTTTTGATTTTGCCTCTCATGTAGCCGGGGCTAAAATGCTGGTAAGTTCCTTGGATTTTTGGTTCTCTTCTTAAGAGAACTCTGATTTTGTATTCTTTTTTAAAAAGAGTACTGTGGGAACATCAGGCCCTTCTCTCTCCACAGGAACCATCCATCATCACTTTCTCTGAAGATTTCTTTGCCAAACAAAATAAAGTAATAAATACAACAGAACCTTAGGCTCACTACCTGGAGCTCATTCTTTTTTTAATATTAGTCATTTTATTTATGTATGTATGTATTTATTTATTTATTTTTTGAGGAGGATACGCCCTGAGCTAACATCTGCTGCCAATCCTCCTCTTTTTGCTGAGGAAGGCTGGCCCTGAGTTAACATCGGTGCCCATCTTCCTCCACTTTATATGTGGGACGCCTACCATAACGTGACTTTTGCCACACAGTGCCATGTCTGCACCCGGGATCCGAATTGGCGAACCACGAGCCGCCAAAGCGAAACGTGTGCACTTGAGACCACTATGCCACCGGGCCGATCCCCTATAGCTCATTCTTAAAATGAGAGTTAAGGAAAGGATTCAGTGATGATTTCCCTTGCCCCCTTGGTGGCTGTGAGAAGAGGGGTAGGGGTGATAATCTTCACAAAGCAAGGTGCCTACATACCTTGCCGTCATGTCACTAGACAGAGTTTCCAGGGGAGTGGCAGCAGTTTCCTGCTCCCCCCTCCTCTCATTGACATGCTAGCCAGTGGCCGTTCCCTTGCGGATTTCCTCTTTCATTTCCCTTACATGGGAGCCCTGCAGAGGCAGCATCATTTTAGCACCTTCTGCGTTTTGCCGTGCACCGGGACTGTGAGAGTTGTGGGCTGCTGAATGAACAAGACACCGTGTCTCCTGAGAGCTTATCTTGTGGTGATGTGGAGACCGAGGAGGAGGAAACCACTGCAGAGCAGCAGGACAAGTCCTGTGTGAGTCCAGGCGAGGGGCACCTGAACCAAGCTTGAGGGTTTAGGAAGGACTCCTCTGGGAGTCACTCCAAATTGGGAGTGAACCAGTGAGGGACAGGGCAGGGGGAGGAGACCGGCAATGTTGGAGGCCCAGGAAGCAGCCTGGGCAGTGGCCTGAAGGCCTCAGAGGCAGCGCAGTGTGCTGGGGAAGCTGTAGAGGAGTGTGGAGTGGTCTGAGTGTGAAGACTCAGAGGTGGTGAGACTGAGGCTGGACACTGGGTGGGCCGCCTTGAATGGGGCCTGTGTGTCAAGCTGAATTTGGACTTTCTTGTAGAGGTGATGGCAGTCACCAGTGGATTTTAGTCAGGAAGCACAGATCAGATTATATTTTAGAAGGCCAGTTGGTATCAGGGTGCAGTGTGCATTGAGGCACTGAGACCATGTAGGAGGATGGGTGAGAAATGATATGGAGCTGGAGAACAAGAGATGGATTTAAAAGATCTTCAACGGGCTGGCTCCATGGCCTAGTGGTTAAGTTTGGCACACTTTGGCAGCCCAGGTTCTTGGGTTCGGATCCTGGGTATGGACCTGTACTACTTGTTGTCCTTGCTGTGGTGGCAACCCATGTGTAAAGTAGAGGAAGATTGGCACAGATGTTAGCTCAGGGCTAATCTTCCTCAGCAAAAAAACAAAACAAAATTCAGGAGGTCAGATCTACCAAGCTTGCTTATTAAGAAGTGTGTGGTGGATGGGGGTAGGCCATGGAGGAAAGCGAGAGCCTGGGATGAGCCCTAGCTGAGGTAGACGCTGGAGGACAGCTGGCTTTATGAATCTTAAATTCTGGGGAAGATGGGCTGGAAATGCAGATTTGAGTGATGGGAGCCATGGGAGATGACAGAAGACCCAGGAAGAGTGAGCATGAGAAGGGAAAGGAGCAGAGGGACAAATGCGAAGGCCCTGGTATAGAAGGAAGGGGCGCCTTGAGGAGGAGGACCTTGAAGACAAGTGGTGCAGGAAGAGAGTGGAGTCCTAGAAATAAAGGAAGGCAGCCGCAGAGGCTCAGGTTTAACTAGGAGGAGGCCATTGGCACCGTGGCAGGAGCTGCTTCAGGGCCCCGTGTTACGGAAAGAACCTTCGATTTCAGGTCAGAGCTCACGCCATCTCTTAGTACATAACTGTACTTTGTCTCTTGTGCTAAGTTTCAGGAAGGAGTTTTTTTTAAAAACAAATCTTGGAAACACAATAGAATAGGGTAAGTCCTGTACTCAAAATGTCAGAATGTAGTGTGGAGTTATCATCTGCTGCATTTGTGTGAGGCTTAAAGTCTTTCAACAGTGGAATAAATTATTAGCAGTAGAAAGAAATTTGCATTGAACTATATAATCTGGAATAATGTGCTTTGACTAAGTAAACCTGAAAGGAAAAGAACAGTGATTTTTTTGCTGAGGAAGATTGGCCCTGAGCTAACATCTGTGCCCATCTGCCTCTACTTTGTATGTGGGACACCTGTCACAGTATGGCTTGATAAGCAATGCATAGGTCCATGTCCAGGATCCAAACCGGTGAACCCCACGCCGCCAAAGCAAAGTGTGCAAACTTAAGTACCGTGTTGCTGTGCTGGCCCCAGAACAGTGATTTTTATTGGCTAGAATTATGTTTAGCCCAAGAGGTATTTAGGGTACCAGATTTAGCAAATAAAAATATGAGGATACCTAGTTAAATTTGAATTTCAGACAATGAATAATGTTTTAGTACATGTCCCATGCAATATTTGGGACGTACTTATTCTAAAAAATTATTCGTTCTTTATCTGAAATTCAAATTTCGCTGGATGTCCTCTCTTTTACCTGGTGATCTTAATTTAGCATAAACTATCAGTGTGTGGGTGAGTCTCTTTTATAGCCACTTAACTGCTAAAAAGACATTATTCGTATTTGATTGGTCATTCTGGATTGACCAGCGGCTTCTTCAGGACAGTCTTCAAACCATGTAGTTTGTTTCTCCTTTGACTCAGTAGCAGCCAGCACACAGTAGGTATTTGTGAAGGAAATAGAGAAAATGATGACTGTGACAGCAGGGTCACATGGTGGCTCACTGGAGGGGTTTAATCCGGGGAACTACTCACAAAGGTGTTAGAGAGCTGAAAGCCCGAACAGGAGTGGAGGGAAACCCAAGAGATTACAAATAGCAGAAGCCACCCCCCAGGTGGGAGGGTCTGAGGAAGAGGGGTGTTGCTGGAGCCCAGGGGCTGGGCCAGCCTGGTGGGAGCTGGCACCACTGCACCGCAAGGGGAGAGGCCGTGGCCAGGAGCTGGGAGCCCAGGAGACACGTAGGGATGTTGTGGGTTTTCTCTCTTTCTCTCCTCTTGTGTCCCACTTGTTACCTTCCATATGCCCAATTTAATCAGTAATTAGTTGACAAGGGAGCCTGGGAAAAGTGGTTTGCAGGGGTCAGCCCTCTGTGACACTGGAACAGGGAGAAGGAGGAGACTGGTCTGAAATAACATAGGCAGATGGCAGGCATTGAATTTCAGTCAACTTATTTCACAGTTAAAAATACGTTTAGACATGGTTTTTATCTAAAGGGCAGCTCTGCATTTCTTCACTGGTTCACGTGGTAAGTACTTTTAGAATGAATGAATGGATAAATGGATATGTGAGTATAGTGTGAGGGAAGGTCATCTGTCATGTATAACATGTTCCTCTCACCCTTGTAAATAGGTCATGTCACTTTCCGAACACATTCCCTCATCCTAGCATGTGGTGAGACACTTCTGGGTCCCAGGCACTGTGCTCAGAGGCAGCCTGTCACCTGCTCATGTGCGGCTCACACTCCAACAGGGAACAGGTCACAGAGACCCATCATCCAAGGCAGGTTAGAACAAAGGAGACAAGGAAGATGTAGGTAAAGCGCTTTTGAGATTTAGAAGATAAGGAGCATCCGATTGTGGGGCTCCCAAAGACTTGATGGTAGAAGTCATGTTGGAGCTGGTCTTGGCTGGGATTTCAGAATGGAAAGGGTTTCAGCAGGCAGAAAAGGGCAGGGCTGCATACCAGGCAGAGGAGACGGAAGCATGGGTCTGAAGGTGAGAGTCCTCCAGGTGTGTCTTGGGAGCAGTCTGGCTTGGATGGAGCTTGGGTCTAAGTAATGGGAGATAAGGTCGGACAGGCTGGCACCCTGGTGCAAGCCACCCTCGTTTGTCTCCTGGATCCTGGAAGAGCTTCCGAACTGGTCTCCCTGCTTCCTGCCTTTCAGCCTTACAGTCTGTTCCCAGCCCAGCATTCGCAGCGATCCTGTTACTCCACTGATGCTCCAAAGCACTCTCCTCTTGTGTTGTAAGAGGAAGAGTCCCTGTGGTGGTCTAGAAGCCCCCACCCTCACCCATTACCTTTCTGACCCCTTTCGATTTCTCATATCAGGCTTGCTGTCCCCTCTGTCTGGAATGCTCTTCCTCCAAAATCCACATGAAATTCATTTCATATATGGTCTTCTGGACTTTTCCCAAAGCATATATAATTTATATTTAGAAATATATAGGTTTGTATTACACATGGTTTTGTAATTTGCTTTTTCACCCTGCAGTTTATCATAAACATACTTCTGTGGTCCGTCCATATGTCTGCAACACCATGTTCAATGGATATACGGTAACTTAGTTTCCTATTGGACTGTTCCTCTCTATTTTGTGCATGTGATTGTAAACAATACTCATGGATATCTTTGAGGCTTATCTGTGTGCAGACACTTATTTCCTTATGAAAAATATCTGAAAGCGTGATTGCTCTATCACAGAGTATAAACATTATTTCATTCCATCACAAATATTTATTGTGCCTCTACCAAGTGCACAATAGTACAAATAGATGTGCTATTTTTGATAATATTGTCAAATAGACTTCCAGGAAGCAGAATCAATTTATATGCCCACCTCTAATATCAGTATAGATTGATAAAGGACCCAGTAGCATAGGCTTGTTTGGGTCTTTGTTCATTTATTTCAACTTTCTTAGCAATCCTCAGAAGCCCATAGTTCAGCTGAGTCATACCTCAATGTTAGAAAATGGCGATGTGTAAATTGTAGGTTAGTTAGGGGGTATGAAATTGTCTGCGTTAGCACAGATATTCCTGAAACTATTGATCACAGTATTTGGATAGAAAGGCAGGGGAATCCAGAAAACAGGTGATGGACTGGGAAATAGGGTTGGACAGGTGCAGGAGGGTTGATGGGGGCAGGAGGTAGAAAGTTAAGAGATTGTGGCCACAGAATAGATTTTGTGAGTTTGAGATTGAAGGGGGAAGTCATTTTGAACAATGACAAAATCCGAGAGTGAACCTGTGCTGGGAGGTGGCGTGATGGTCTCTGCATTAAGAAGGTGGAGGTCCTGTAAGGCCAGAGTGCTGGAGGGTCTCAGCGAAGGTGCTAAAAGTGTTGATCAACCGAACTCTCAGAGTGAGTGCAAGTAGTTTTAGCACTTTCCAGAAAATGAGCAAAACTTCCCAATATGTGGGATTTATTCAGAAGAGAAACTTAAAAGTTATGGGTTGTTGTCAATACAGGTTAATGCCAACTTCTGTCTTCTGCAGCTGTGGATTTTCAAATAACCAGAGTTCATCTTTGATATAATTATCGTTTCTATATACTCTTAAAGGTATTTTGTGTCATCAAAATAGTGTGACTTTCTGAAGTGATGAAAATGTTCCATATTTTAATCTGGCTGATGCTTAGTTATGTAGGTATATCCATATGTGATAGGCACAATAATGGCCCCCAAAGATGTCCATACCCTCATCCGCAGAACTTGTGAAGACGTCTGTGCTTTAACCCCCAGAACTCAATGGGGAAAGGATGGTCTTTTTAGTATATGTAGCTGGGTCAATTGGATATCCAAACAGAAAGAAGTTAATCTTGACTGTCACCTCATACTCTCTGCAAAAGTTAATTTGAGGTATATAGTGGGCCTGAATGTGGACGTTTATTAAAATAACAGAGCTTGTAGAAGAACACGTCATGAATGTTTTCAGTGTTGAGATAGAGCACAAAATGCACCAGCCGTTGAAGTTGGTTTAGTTGACTGATCAGTTGGGCTTCATTAACATTAGGGACTTCTTTTATCAAAAGAGTCGCCATTACATGAGGGTGAAACGCAGACTGCAGACTGAGAGCAGATAAATACCTGCCGTGTGGACAACTGACAAAGGAGTCATGTCCGGGATGTGTATAGGACTTCTACAGACAGTGAGAAAAAACAAACCCCTCGATAAAGGTGTTTGGGGTCGTTTTGATTCTCATGGGGCTGGGGCGAATCTCTGCTCACCGGAATGAGACAACAGTGAGGGGACAGATCTTGGAGTTAAACAGACCTGGTTTACAAGCTAGCCTCACTACTTACTGCCTAAGGGGTTTGGGGCAAATTATTTAATTTCTTGTAACTTAGTTCATCTATAAAATGAGGATGATAGTGGTATTTAGCACGTACAGCTATTTTAAGGATTAAAGGAGCTCATACATGTGCTGAGGAGAGTGCCCAGTGAGTTCTTACGGTTACCATCATCTAATTAGAGCGTTCACCTAACCAGAACATTCCATTCTTGAAGTATCAGTGTATTTTCATATGTCTGTAATTGTGTGCCTGTGTCTCTGGTTGTGGGGAGGGAGAAACAGCTATAGAAACACACCCTTCATGTAGCCTCTCTAAGAACTTTCATCTGAAAAGTGTCAGACTTTCACCTCCTGTGCTAAAAAATAAATTTGTTGTTCTAATTTGAATAATTTCTGACATTTCATCCTAGAAAATGGTTCTAGCAACCATGTTGGAAACCACACTGTGGAGAACTCCATGGTGCAAACTGCAGCTGGCTCACCTCTGTCCGTGCAGGAAGTGGCTCCTTACACTGGGGGGCCGCCTCAAAACCACAGCTCTGGCCGCTCATCAAAGTCCCGGCAAGCCGCCGTGACAGTGGCACCACAGAAGTGCTTTTTACAGGTCACAGGCATGACCTGTGCGTCCTGTGTTTCTGTTATAGAGAAAAACCTACAGAAAGAAGACGGTAAGAGATCTGCAGCCACGTTAAACCGGGAATGCTGTGTAGACTCTTGTATACTGCAGTCAGCAAAATGGGACACTGTGTTCTCCCTTCAGAAACTTCCTTGACTGTGTTTATCGGGAGCCCTGATAACCTGGTAGCAAGTTCATTCTGTGATAGGATAGATGTGCAGTGTTGTCCAGTGTTTTTTGGACAGTTGGCATCTCTTCTTTAAGAAGTGTGTAGTTTGTTTGAGATAAAATGTATCTCAGTAAGTTAACCACGGGAAATCCAGCTTAAAGGCCACACTTCATTTCATGGGTGGCCTCCTCAATTAGCTTGTCCTAGCAATAGTCTTTATTTTTCCCCTCCAATCCCATCAGTCTCTTCCTATCAAATGAATAAATAGCCTGCATTTTGTGGAAAAGTTCCAATTTCAAATGCTCTGTCCTGTTGTCCCTGTAAACCATAGAATGTTGTAAAAATGCCAAAGTTTTGTCCTCCAAACTACATTTCAAATACTGTCTCTTAAACCTGAAAATGCAACAAAAATTCTGTCCTAGTTTTTTGTTTGGAAAATAACCATGACTGCCCTGCCACCAGAATCACTTTTTCTCTTTCCTCACCCCACTGGCCCCATGTGTCTCTGCTCGGTGTCCTTGGCCCTTAGAATCAAACCTAAATTAGGATGGCACTTTCTCCAGCCTCTTGTTCACTATTCTTTATAGCTGCCTGGAGCTCTAGAACGACCATTCTCAAATTGAGGTGTTATAGGAGTTCCTTTTTCATCCATGGGCTGGTTGCTCATAAAATTAACCTATTTCTCACAGTGCCTATGTTTCTGTGCCTGGCTTGAATCCCTCATTTTTATCCCTTATGGCATCCTTTCTAAAGCACCGCATTCCTTTCATTTATCTGAATGAGCCCTTTTCCCCCCTTAAACTAACACAATAGTCTTAGCAAGGTGGTCTGTGGGATTTCGTTTTCACTCCTGAAAGTGATTAGAAACTGAAAAAGAGTAGGGAAAACCACTTTTGAAAAATATTATTTTTCCTTTTATGAAAGTGTCTGGAGAAAAAAGTACATCCTTTATGTGACAGTGGTTGCCAGCTATAGACGACATGCCTTGCTTTGAGGTGCATGCACCCATCAGTGTCTTCTAGAACCTGACTCAAAGTGGCCCCTTAGCTAGCAGCATGGGCATCGCCTGAGAGCTGGGTCCACCTGCAGAACCTCAGACCCCACCCCAGAACAACCCAACTAGAATCTGTAGTTTAACAAGGTCCTCAGATGATTCATGTGTCCATTAAGTTGTGGAAGCATGTTCTAATGGTTCTCACACTTGACGGTATGTTAAATCACCTGGGGAACTTTAAAAAAAGAAAGATGCTTGGCACCTGTCCTGAGCGATTCTGACTTAGTTGATCTGGGTTAAGGGCCAGGTGTGGTGATTATTAAAGGCTCTCCAAGTGATGCTAATGTGCCGCCAAGTTTGAGAACCATTGTTCTAGAGGCTTCTGGGGCAGATGTTTTTCTTTGTTAGGTTGTGTTGAACATGTCATCTCAGAGGCCCTGCCTTAAGTGTTACAGCTGTGGCTCGATGGTTTCAGGTATTCTCTCCGTGCTGGTTGCCTTAATGGCTGGAAAGGCAGAGGTTAAGTATAATCCGGAAGTCATCCAGCCGCTTGAGATAGCTCGGCTCATCCAGGATTTGGGCTTCGAGGCAACAGTAATGGAAGACTGCACAGGCTCAGATGGTGACATTGAGCTGATCGTAAGTACGGTGACTGGGCTAGAAGCGGGGGCTAGAGGGTGGCAGGCCTCTGACAACCTGCAGGTGCGTTCTGACAGCACACATGGCTGTGATCAGTAAACTTGCCCTATCTTGCATATATTCTGTTTGCTGTTGTTGTTGGGTGTTTTGTTTTCCATTGAAGCCAACAGCCATGTGTTCATTTTATGAAGGAATGTCACTTACTTCAGGAAGTCACAGTTGTGGCTCGCACTGGGTGCATGCAGGGTACTAGGAGGAGAAGGAGGTGGAGAGTCACAGGAGTGTTGGAGGGAGAGGAATTTAAAACAGTAGCTATCCTGAGCTGGTTTGAGGGAGTTGATTATGAACACACTCCATAAAGCCTAGAGGGAAGCTAGAATGCTAGAGGTGTCCCAAGGTGAGAGGAGATGAGTCAGGTGGTAGCCAGTGCCATCAAAGATGGAGAGGGCCTGTGCGTAGGCACAGGGATGTCTAGAAGGTAGCTGGTGACTGGAGTGTCCTGAAGTGCTCCATCTGGGATGAACACCCAGGGTGGTTGTGGCTCCATTGTGGTTGGGTCGGGGTGTGTTGTTTCCTCTCTGTCCACTGTTATCAGCTGCACATGTCAAGTCATGAAAAACCGCAGTTACGCTTAGTATTTTGAATATGTTGTGTTCACAAGAACTTCTACACAAAGCTCTTTTTGTGTAAATAAAGGGAGACTTAGAGGAAGCCCACAAGGGATTGAGTAATGCTGTTCCACCAAGGTAGAAGGGTCTTTTTCTTTCTTACTGTGTTTAATCACTGCCATTAGTGCTAAGTAAATGTTTGAAGAACAAGTACCAAGGATGTGAGTGGCACTTTGAGCTCCTCGTAAGTGGTGTTCTTTGTAGAGCAGCAGACTGTTTGCTCTGGACGGGTCTCCACATTTGTTGAGGGGCAAAGTGTAATACTCGTTGGATTACAGCTTGAATCAGCCCCTATGACAGGAGCAGGGCCCCTGTTGCAGACCTCCAGGTCCAGGTGTGGATGGCTGTGCCTGCTCAGACTACTACTGTGTGGAAAATCTAGACCCAAGAATATTATTGGGAAAAACCTTGTTTTGAACAATGTTTTTTTGTTTTGTTTTGTCTTTTGGGGTTTTTTGTGAGGAAGATTGGCCTTGAGCTAACAACATCTGTTGCCAGTCTTCCTCTTTTTGTTTGAGTAAGATTGTCAGTGAGATAACATCTGTGCAGTCTTCCTCTATTTTATGTGGGATGCTGCCACAGCATGGCTTGACGAGTCGTGGTAGGTTCGTGCTGGGGATCTGAACCTGGAAACCCTGGGCCACTGAGGCAGAGTGCATGAACTTGATCGCCGTGCCACCTGGCTGGCCCCTCAATGTTTTTTTTTTTAAACTGAGCAGTATCAATAGTTACATCATCATCATATGTCCAGGCATTTTATGTTAACATTTTAGGTCTGTATTCAATTAGTATTCTGGGAAATGCTGATTGCTGATACTTGAAAGAGTAAATTGTCTGGTTTGCCTAATACGTATTACAGAGATGGCATGTCTCACTTCAGACTCCCTTTTCTCGCATCAAGACACACAGCGTGGTGTGCAGAAGTTGAATAACTGAGACAGTGTGTAGAGTGGCTTATGAAAGCCCACCATTATCAGTGCTGAAAGTCAAGCCTGGGTCTGTTGACATCTGCTTGGTGATTGGCTCTGTGTCCTGTACCTGAGTTGGAGAGAACCATTGCTTATATCCCCAAAGCCCCTTGGGGAATATTCAGGGTGGAAACCGTGCACATGGGGTTTGGAGGTGGGAGTCCAAAGTCTTGGGAACGTGCTGTGGAAGGAGGAAAGGCTTGTGACTGCCTATTAACCCAGCTCCCCCTGTGCCTTTGAGAGGGTCCTCTTGATCGTGGATGAGTGGGATTTTTGTCATCCTGTGCTGCAGATCACGGGGATGACCTGCGCTTCCTGCGTTCACAACATAGAGTCCACGCTCACGAGGACCAATGGCATCACCTATGCTTCCGTGGCCCTCACCACCAGCAAAGCCCATGTGAAGTTTGATCCTGAAATTATTGGTGCACGAGATATTGTCAAAATTATCGAGGTAAGTCATTCATTAAAAAATGTTATACCTACCTTCTTAAAAACAGTGGTTAATAATGAGAAAATATAGCTAAGCAAAAAAAAAAAAAAGTCACCTAACCTAAAATCCTTCAAGTTTTCCCTTAGAAATAAGGTGAATCATTTAAAAATAAACTGTGAAGTTAAGGAAATATCAGATAATAAAAATCAATGAATGGATAGAAAAAGATGGGAGAAAAAGACATTATTGTTTTAATTTCAGATATTCCATGAGAAACATCAGTATCACCAAGACACCTGGTACATGGGGTTAAGTTGCCTAATTATAGTTTTTTTTAATTGAGGTCATGATAATGGACAATATTGTGAAATTTCATTTATAAATTATTATTTGTCCGTCACCATATAAGTGCTCCCCTTCACCCTTTGTACTCACCTCCCTGCCCCTCCCCCTGGTAACCACTGAACTCTTCTCTTTGTCTGTGTGTTTGTCTTCCACATATGAGTGAAATCATATGGTGTTTGTCTTTCTCTATCTGGCTTATTTTGCTTAACATAATACCCTCAAGGTCCATCCATGTTGTTGTGAATGGGATGATTTTGTCTTTTTTATGGCTGAGTAGTATTCCATTGTATATATACACACGCCACATCTTCTTTATCCATTCATCAGTTGATCGATGGGCACTTGGGTTGCTTCCACATCTTGGCTATTGTGAATAATGCTGCAGTGAACATAGGGGTGCATAAGTCTCCTTGAATTGTTGATTTCAAGCTATTTGGATAAATACCTGGTAGTGGGATAACAGGCTCATATGGTATTTCTACTTTTAATTTTTTGAGAGGTCTACGTACTGTTTTCCATAGTGGCTGCACCAGTTTGCATTCCCACCAGCAGCGTATGAGGGTTCCCTTTTTTCCACAACCTCTCCAACATTTGTTAGTTTTTGTCTTGGTGATTTTGGCCATTTTAATGGGTGTGTGGTGATATCTTAGTGTAGTTTTGATTTGCATATCCCTAATGATTAGTGATGTTGAACATCTTTTTGTGTGCTTACTAGCCATCTGTATATCTTCTTTGGAGAAACGTCTGTTCATATCCTCTGCCCATTTTTTGATTGAGTTGTTTGTTTTTTTGTTCTTCAGTTGTGTGATTTCTTTATATAGTATGGAGATTTACCCCTTGTTGGATATATGATTTGCAAATGTTTTCTCCCAGTTGGTGGGTTGTCTTTTTGTTTTGATCCTGTTTTCCTTTGCCTTGCAGAAGCTTTTAGTCTGTTGAAGTCCCACTTGCTTATTTTTTCTTTTGTTTCCCTTGTCTGAGAAGACATGGTATTCGAAAACCTCTTTTTAAGGCTGATGTCAAAGAGTGTATTAACTATATTTTCTTCTAGGAGTTTTATGGTTTCAGGTCTTACCTTCAAGTCTTTGATCCATTTTGAATTCATTTTTGTGTATGGTGAAAGATAATGGTCTACTTTCACTCTTTTGCATGTGGCTGTCCAGTTTTCCCAGCACTGTTTATTGAAGAGGCTTTCCTTTCTCCATTGTATGTTTTCGACTCCTTTGTCGAAGATTAGCTGTCTCTAGATGTGTGGTTTTATTTCTGGGCTTTCAATTCTGTTCCATTGATCTGTGTGCCTGTTTTTGTACCAGTACCATGCTGTTTTGATTACTGTAGCTTTGTAGTACATTTTAAAGTCAGGGCTTGTGATGCCTCCAGCTTTGTTCTTTTTTCTCAGGCTTGCTTTAGCTATTTAGGGTCTTTTGTTGCCGCATATGAATTTTAGGATTCTTTGTTCTATTTCTGTGAAGATATCATTGGGATTCTGATTGGGATTGCATTGAATCTATAGATTGCTTTGGGTAGTATGGACATTTTAACTATGTTTATTCTTCCGATCCATGTGCATGGAATATCTTTCCATTTCGTTATGTCATCATCAATTTCTTTCAGTAATGTCTTATAGTTTTCATTGTATAGGTCTTTTACCTCCTTGGTTAAATTTATTCCTAGATATTTAATTCTTTTTGTTCTGATTACACATGGGACTGTATTCTGGTGTTCTCTTTCTGTTAGTTCGTTATTAGAGTATAGAAATGGAACTGATTTTTGTAAGTTGATTTTGTACCCTGCAACTTCACTGTAGTTGTTGATTATTTCTAATAGTGTTCGATAGATTCTTTAGGGTTTTCTCTATATAAAATCATGTTGTCTGCAAACAGTGAGAGTTTCACTTCTTCATTTCCTATTTGGATTCCTTTTATTCCTTTTTTCTTGCCTAATTTCTCTTGCTAAAACCTCCAGTACCATGTTGAATAAGAGTGGCGAGAGTGGGCACCCTCTTCTTGTTCCTGTTCTCAGAGGGATGGCTCTCAGTTTTTCCCTGTTGAGTATGATGTTGGCTGTGGGTTTGTCATACACGACCTTTATTATGTTGAGGTATTTTCCTTCTGTACTCATTTTGTTAAGGGTTTTTTTTTTTATCATAAATGGATGTTGGATCTTGTCAGATGCTTCTCTGTGTCTATTGAGATGACTGTGTGGTTTTTATTCCTCGTTTTGTTCATGTGGTGTATCACATTGATTGATTTATGGATGTTGAACCATCCCTGTGTCCCTGGTATAAATCCCACTTGATATTTTTGATGTATTGCTATTTTCAGTTTGCCAATATTTTGTTGAGGATTTTTGCATCTATGTTCATCAGTGATATTGGCCTGTAGCTTTCCTTTTTTGTGTTATCCTTGTAAGGCTCTGGTATCAGGGTGATGTTGGCCTTGTAGAATGTGTTAGGAAGTGATCCATCTTCCCCAATATTTTGGAATAATTTGAGAAAGCTAGGTTGAAAGTTTGGTAGAATTCTCCAGGGAAGCTGTCTGGTCCTGGCCTTTTATTTTTGGGGAGGTTTTCGATTACTGTTTCAATCTCTTTATTTGTGATTGGTCTGTTCGGATGATCTATTTCCTCTTGATTCAGCTTTCGGAGGTTCTAAGAGTGTAGGAATTTATCTATTTCTTCTAGATTGTCCATTTTTTTGGCATATAGTTTTTAATAGTATTCTCTTATAATATTTTCTATTTCTGTGGTATGTGTTGTAATTTCTCCTCTTTCATTTATAATTTTATTTATTTGAGCTTTCTCTCTTTTTTCCTTTGTGAGCCTGGCTAGGAGTTTGTCAGTTCTGTTTATCTTCTCAAAGAACCAGGTCTTAGTTTCATTGGTCCTTTTTACTGTCTTTTTTGTTTCAATTTCATCTATTTCTGCTCTGATTTTTATTATTTCCCTCCTTCTGCTGACTTTGGGCTTTGTTTGTTCTTCTTTTCCTAATTCTGTTAGGTGTAGTTTGAGATTGCTTATTTGGAATTTTTCCTGTTTGTTAAAGGTGAGCCTGTATTGTGATGAATTTCCCTCCTAGGACTGCTTTTGCTGCATCCCATATGAGTTGGTATCATATGTTTTCATTTTCATTTGTCTCCAGATATTTTATGATTTCTCCTTTAATTTCTTCAATGACTCATTGGTTGTTCAGTAGCATGTTATTTAGTCTCCACATCTTTGTCCCTTTCTCAGCTTTTTCCTTGTAGTTAATGTGTAGTTTCATAGCATATGATTGGAAAAGATGCTTATTATTTCAATCTTAAATTTATTGAGGCTTGCCTTGTTTCCCAACATATGGTCTATCCTTGAGAATGTTCCCTGTGCACTTGAGAAGAATGTGTATTCTGCTGGTTTTGGATGGAGTGTTCTATATATATCTATTGAATCCATCTGGTCAACTTTTTCACTTAATTCCACTGTCTTTCCTTGTGGACTTCCTGTCTGGATGATCTGTCTATTGATGTGAGTGGGGTGTCGAGGTCCCCTACTATTACTGTGTTGTTGTTGTTAATGTCTCCTTTTATGTTTAATAGTTGCTTTATGTACTTTGGTGTTCCTGTGTTGGGTGCATAGATATTGTACGTGTTTATGTCTTGGTGGAATGCCCCTTTTATCATTATATACTGCCCCTGTTTGTCTCTCTTTAGCTGTTTTGTCTTGAAGTCTACTTTGTGTGATATAAGTATGGCAACACCTGCTTTCTTTTGTTTGCCTTTAGCTTGGAGTATCATCTTCCATCCCTTCACTCTGGGCCTGTGTTTGTTGTTGGAGCTGAGATGTGTTTCTTGGAGGCAGCATATTGTTGAATCTTGTTTTTTAATCCATCCCACTGCTCTGTCTTTTGATTAGAGAATTCAATCTATTTACATTTAGAGTCATTATTGATTTATGAGTGCTTAATGCTGCCATTTTATCGCTCGTTTTCTGGTTCTCCTGCATTATTTTGTTTCTCGTCGCGTATTTTCAAACTACCAACTCAGTTGGGTGGTTTTCTATGCTGGTTTTCATAGTTTTCTCCTTATTTATTATTTGTGTCTCTGTTCTACTTATTTGTTTAGTGGTTACCATGAGGTTTGTATGAAAAATCTCATAGATGAGATAGTCCATTTTCTGATAACCTCTTGTTTCCTTAGACTAAGCTGATTCCATCCCTTTCCTCTTCCCTTTCTAAGTTGTTTTTGTCACATCTTATTCTATCTTGTGTTGTGAGTTTGTGTTTAAAATGACAAGATCATATTTATTTTTGGTGTTTTCCTTCCCTTTATCTTTTTTTTTCTTTCTACTTTTTCTCCCCAAACCCCCCAGTACATAGTTGTATATTTTAGTTGTGGGTCCTTCTAGTTGTGGCACGTGGGACACTGCCTCAGTGTGGGCTGACGAGTGGTGTCATGTCTGTGCCCAGGATCTGAACCAGCGAAACCCTGGCCTGCCGCAGCAGAGCACTCAAACTTAACCACTTGGCCACGGGGCCGGCCCCTCCTCCCCTTTATGTTTAATGTTATAATTGAATGTTTGCTAACGTGTTCTTATGGATAGCTTCAATTTTCTAATTTTGTCTACCTATTTATCTCCTTAATCAGGGCTTTGTTACCCCTTTCTTCTTTGTTTTTCAGGTATGAGGGCCTTCTTGGGGATTTCTTGTTGCAGGAATGGTTCTTATGGCGATGAACTCCCTTAGCTTTTGTTTATCTGGGAAAGTTTTTGTTTCTCCATCATGTCTGAAGGATATTTTCGCTGGATAGAGTATTTTTGGCTGAAAGTTTTTGTCTTTCAGAGATTTGAGTATGTCATTCCAGTCTTTCCTAGCCTGTAAGTTTCTGCTGAGAAACCTGCTGAAAGGCTGATAGGGGTTCCTCTGTAAGTTATTTTCTTCTGCCTTGCTGCCCTTGGTATCTTTGTCGTTGACTTTTGCCAGCTTCACTACTATATGCCTTGTAGTTGATCTTTTTACACTGATATAGTTAGGAGATCTAATGACTTCTTTCACTTGCATTTCCAGCCCTTTCCCCATACTTGGGAAGTTCTCTGCTATTATTTCTTTGAACAGGCTTTCTGCTCCATTCTCCTCTTCTCCCTCTGGAATATCTGTTCTCCTTATGTTGCATTTCCTAATTGAGTCAGATATTTCTTAGAGAATTTCTTCATTTCTTTTTCATCTTAGTTCTTCCTCTTCCTCCATGTGAAGCATTTCTCTATTTCTCTCCTCCATGTTGCTGATTCACTCCTCCATAATATCAGCTCTCTTCTTCAGGGAATCCATATTCTTCTTTATCTCATCCATTGTTTTTCATTTGCAATATTTCTGATTGGTTCTTCTTTATAGTTTCAATCTCTTTTGTGAAGTAGCTCCTGAATTCATTGAACTGTCTATCTGCATTTTTATGTAACTCTTTGAGCTTTTTATGATGGCTATTTTGAATTCTCTCTCATTTAGATTGTAGATTTGTGTGCCTTCAGGATTGATTTCTGGGTACTTGTCATTTTCCTTCTGGGCAGGAGATGTAATATATTTTTTCATATTGCTAGATGGCGTGGATTTGTGCTTCTGCCCTGTGGTAGTATTTGATCGCCACTTCCACCTGCCAGTGGGTGAGGGTCAAGAGCTGTATATTTTGAGCCTGCCACAATCTGCAGCTCAGTTCCCAGCTGCTCAATGAGGGTATCAGGCAGAGGGGAGGAGAGCTTTCTTTCTCCTTCATGTTCTTGGGGGCTTCTTGCTTTGCCCTTGCTATCTGCTCTCCTGTGGTCTTAGCTTGATGAAGACACCCCCTCGATAGCTAATCACCTCTCTGTGGGGCTTTCGCCTGGGCTGTGAGGGACCTCAGGGAGCCTTCTTGCGAAGGGCTGCCCCCTCCCCCTTTCCTCTTGGAGCTGCGCACAGTCCCTGGGTTGCTGCCCTTCGCAAGGGAGAGATTTCTCTTACCTCATTCCACTTCCTCGGGGGGGCTCCAGCACTTCCACCTTCCAACATGTGGCTGTGTGGGCCTTTCACTCGTCTTTTGTGTTGTGTGGACGTCCTCTGTTTGAATATGAATGTCCTTGTCATTGTATCTTAGAGGAGAGAGTTTACAGGGAGAGCTCACTCTGCCACGATGCTGACGTCACTCCCCATTGTAATTTTTACGTATTATTTGTCTGTGCCAAGTATCTGTGGACCAAAGGAATGTTGGTATTGGGAAGAAGTTTACTGCGTTTCACCACTATGCTAGACCTGCTTTATAGCGAAGAGTTTAGTAATTTCTCCTTTGGAAAATCAATTAGAATAGTTTTCCTGCACTCCTTACCTCTATCCCCTCCCTCAGTTTGTCCAGAGACATTCTATTTCCTTATTAAGGTCTATGTTATTCCACTCTGTAAGAGGGTGAGCATTAGTGGTGATCTGAATGGGTTAAGACAGTCAAAACTGAACAGGATTGTCATAACAATCAGTTGTAAGGATAAATGAAGTTTAGCAGGAACTACTACCTATGAAATTGTTTATGAAATGAAACATCTTGTAGCAAGCTTAATGTTGTTTCTAGTTTTCTCTTCATTGTGTGTGTGTGTGTGTGTGTGTGTTTTAAGAGAGATGTTGTCTGTTGCATGGCCTAGCAGAGCTCTTTGACATGCAAACAATACTGCTGCTGCTGATAGAATGCCTCAATCTTAGAGGCAGACAACGCAGCTTCTTTATCAGATGAGGAAGGATCCCCAGAGAGGTTAATTGACTGTTCACTGGTCCCCAGTTAAAGGTTGCAGAATGGCCACTCGAACTCAGATCTTACAGTTCTGAGCTTAGCATCCTTTTATTTCTATGACACCACAAATCTTACGGGGCAGTAGTGATATGCATTGATGAGGCTAAGAAGCCAGACTGATGCCCTAATAGTAGGGAGAGTCCCAGGTGGTACTTCAAACGCGTCTCAGTTACCCCTCTTGTTTCTAATGCCCTTGCTGGCCTTCCCCTATCTCTCCATGCTCTTCATCCTTATTTGACGACTGCTACCAATGTCTAGCCTCCATTCCTGCATGTCTGGGGCGTCTTTTCCCTTATTAATTAGGCTGATAATGGTTGTAAAAGGATTTGTCTTTAGACAGTCTTAGATGCCCTTTCTCCAATCATAACTTTTAATTTCTGTGAAAATTCCCAACATTAGAGTTCTGGGGCCCCTCTTTATATTGTGCTGGCAGACAGGACATTTCCTGGCTGCTTTTCCTGTGTAATTTCATAATGGGTATCAGAGATTTAGTGATGAGATCAAATAAGGCAGAGAGGGCTAAGGAGTGAGGCAGGAAAGGAAATGCTTCAGTTAATCTCCCAGAACAACCCACAATTGAGGCATGTTCTCTCTGGCCTTACTGGAGGCCCCAGCTTGCAGAATAGAAGGAGCCAAGGTCTGCTCAGTGGGAAGAGGCCTGGGCTGGGAACCTGGAGACCTGAGTCCTGGATCTAGCTCTTCCAGTAACCTTGTGGCTTTGGGCGGTGAATGTAATCTCTCTGACCTTCACATTCCTCATGCAGAGGATGAAACCGTCTGACCACTGGATAATTGGTATCCGTAACTCAGAAATTCTGAGTTTATAACTCAACATTGATCAGCTTTGGGGCCTATGAAGTTATCTCCAGAACCTGCTGCCTTTGCCGACAGAAGGAACAGGACTCACCATTTGAAGCCATCCCCTTGGGGGTGATACAGTCTCTAAGTATGGATGGTGCTGAACCTCTGAGACGGTTGTAGGGTGATTTGTGTAAAGAAATCATGAGCAGAGAAACCAATACTGTCTAAGGAGGCTATTTCAGATTGACTTTCTAGTTTCAAAAGATGTAAAATGCTTTCCACCAATGTGTGTTTAACCAAGTGCCTTCCTCCTTGTTTCCCACCCCTCTCTTTTTAATAACAAGGAAATGGGCTTTCATGCTTCTCCGGCCCAGAGAAACCCCAACGCTCATCACCTGGACCACAAGGCGGAAATAAAGCAGTAGGTAGAACAGAAAGATAAACTGAAGCTCTTGTCTAAGTGTCTCTCTGCCTGGGCCCCATTCTGCCATCCTGTGCTTCCCACCAGGCCTTCCACCTGGATCAGTTTCTTTACCTTTGTAATGTGAACCCTCTAAAACAGTTGCAGCCAATAGAACTTTCTGCATTGCCTAGTGTGGTAGCCACTAGCTGCTGAGCACTTGAAATGCAGCTGCTATGACTGGGGAACTGAATTTTTAATTTCATTTAATTTAAACTAATTTAAATAACCTCCTATGGCTGGTGGCTAACAGATTGGAGCACCCTTAGGTTGGGAAGAAGAGCATGTGGACTTTTGCTCTGATAATATTTTAAGACTTTATTTCAATGGGTTCTAGAACTAGGGTCCCAGGATAGGAATCATGGCCAAGTGGAAAGAAAATGGCCCAGGAAGCAGGAGACCTGAGTTCATTCATTGTTGCACATGTTGCCTTATTCATTCAACAAACACTAGGCTGCTGTTTTATGCAGGGCACTGTGCCAGGTGCTGGGGATGCGCAGAATGTCATCCCTCCCTTAGAGGGGCCCTTACTCTGGCTGGGAAACAGTGGATGAGCAGTGATTCAGGTGGGGTCTGGGAGGTCTGGGAAGCTGACAAGCAGGGGACACATGATCTGAAACTCACAAGGAGTGGAAGCTTGTCAGGCTGAGGGTGTGGGAGTAAGGGTGGGAATGAGGGTCTTCTGGGGCGCAGAGGCAGGGGGCCTTCAGGGCTTTGTGTGGTCTGCTCGGGTTGGCGTGCCTGGAGCACAGGGACTGGCAGGAGAGGCATCTGTAAACCTAGAGAGGGGCGGTTTCTCAGGACCTTGGGCTGCAGCCCAACAAGATGCGGCTTCAGTCGCACAGGCCAGTGGTTTCAGACTGTGGTTAAGATGCGTTAGAGCTTCCACAGCCACTTGGTTGGAATTTCATGGATGCTTACGCTAACGTGAGACTGCAGCTGTCACCCATGAGCCTGGATTTCAAACTTTGGTGTTCATCGAGACAGCTTAACTCTTCTCACTGACTCTATTTTAAGTTAAAGATTGAATGTATAATTAAGTTTATACTAGTAAAATATTGCTTTTGTCAGTGTTTTCTTGGGAGTCTATATAAGACTGCATTTTGAAAAAAGAGCTGTAGGCAGCCATAGACTGAGATGTTAAACCTCTTTGGGGCTGGATTCCTAGCTTCTGGGCCTCAGCTCCCTCACCTATGGGTTGGAGGGAACACGTCAGCCAGGGGCAGGCAGGGGCTGGGTCTCCACATCTCTGTCACATCCTTGTAGCAATGATTAAACCTCTAGATGTTCCCTCAGATGGCTGGTGTCAGGGAGAGAGTCTTACTTTCATTTAAGCCCTTGGTGGTCTGTCCCAGACATGTGACAAAGGCAAGTCTTTGTACTGAGTCCTCAGGAGGGGACCAGCCATAATCCAAGTGACAGGCGGTACCTAATATGTCAATGTTGCTGTGTTGCTTTCCAGGTGGAAGAAGTCTTTCCTGTGCAGCCTGGTGTTTGGCATCCCTGTTATGGGTTTAATGATCTATATGATGATACCCAGCAACGAGCCCCATGAGTCTATGTTCCTGAACCACAACATCATTCCAGGACTGTCCATTCTAAATCTCGTCTTCTTTATCTTGTGTACCCTTGTCCAGGTGTGTATCAGAAAGCAGAGCAGCCCTCTGCCCCCATGCCTGTGTGTGGCCAGCGGATGCTCTGCCTCTTACGTCGGGCACGGCCCCTCAGCTTGCTTTAAGCAGTCCTTTATTGCAGCTCTCCTGACCCACTCCAGCCAGTGGCTGCTTTTTTTCTGTGTTATGACTACATTGGGTGGGGGGTGTCCTCTATAACCTAGGGACCTAAAAGGGACCTGGTTTCACTGTCAGTTTCACGGCTGATTGCAGGTGATCGAACTCTCCCTGGAATAGTAACCCCTGTGCTGCAAGGATTGGTGAACGAGTTCGTCTCCAATTTACTTGTTGTTTAGCTTAATTTTCCTTTGTTAAAAGCAGCAGCTGGACCACCCTGCAGCTCATGCTTCTCTTTAACTTCCTATTTTAAATGGCAGGAATGTGGTCCTGAGGAAGTTAAAATTTAAAAGAGACAGGCCTCATGGAATTTCCACTCTGGGCATGATATTAACAAACGAGCTGTTTCTGGTGGGAAGTGTGTCCTCCATATATTTTGGAATATAAAATTAAACTCCTGACTTAATATTAGAATGTTTAGGACTGCTTAGGGGCAAGTATCTGTAGGCTGAAATTGGTTTTTTCTGTGTTTTCTTTTTAACTACAAATGCACATTTTTTGTAAACAATTCAAGCCATACTGAAGTCTAAGAAGAAAAGAGAAAGATGTTTCACTAACCGCACCCTGCCTGCAGCCCAATCCCCTTCTCCAGGGTGACTTTGGTATTATTACTAGTCAGGCATGTATCTTTCCAGACCTTCATCTATCTAGAGAAAATACACATTTACGTGTGTGTGTGTGTACATGTCCACATAAGGCAGACGCAGACTTTTTTTTTTTTTAAAGATTTTATTTTTTCCTTTTTCTCCCCAAAGCCCCCTGGTACACAGTTGTATATTCTTCGTTGTGGGTCCTTCTAGTTGTGGCATGTGGGACGCTGCCTCAGCGTGGCTCGACGAGCAGTGCCATGTCCGCGCCCAGGATTCAAACCAACGAAACACTGGGGCGCCTGCAGCGGAGCGTGTGAACTTAACCACTTGGCCACAGGGCCAGCCCCCACAGACTTTTTTTTTAACTGAAATGGGATCATACTAGATGTACTGGTTTATCACTGGCTTTTTTGCTTAACCATTGTTATGGACATCGTTCCCACCAGTGGTTTATAGATCCAGCACATCCTCCTTAGGGCCTGCCTAGCACTGCCCACAGTATAAATGAAGCATGATCTATTTCACCATTTTCCTACTGATGGACATTTAGGTGGTTTGCTCTAGGTTTTAAAGGTCTCCCATGCCCTCGATCATCCATTTCTCTGGCCAGTGGTCTTTGGAATCAGGAAATATACTCCATAAATATCAATGACAGAGGAAAAAGTAATGTCAAATTGTGGGTGGACCTAGAGTGTTTGCGATCCTGGGGGCTTCTGGGGCCCTGGTTGCCCCCTGAACTCTGCCCCCTGCTTGTCGCAGCTGTCACTCTCCCCTCCTGTCTTTCAGTTCCTCGGTGGGTGGTACTTCTATGTTCAGGCCTACAAATCTCTGAGGCACAGGGCGGCCAACATGGACGTGCTCATCGTGCTGGCCACAAGCATTGCCTATGTCTACTCCCTCTCCATCCTGGTGGTGGCCATTGCCGAGAAGGCTGAGAGCAGCCCTGTGACGTTCTTCGACACGCCCCCCATGCTCTTCGTGTTCATTGCCCTGGGGCGGTGGCTGGAACACGTGGCAAAGGTAATTATAGTTGCAGGGTAAAAAAAGAGCCGTTTCTTCAGTAATACAAACCTTAATTCATCCAAACACCGTGTTTAGAATTACTAATTATACACAATCTACAGAAAGACTTAAAGAAATGTGAAACCTATATATAATTAAGTGCTCTGATCACTAATCTCCAAATTGGTTGCTACTTCTGAAATCCCAGCTAATCTGGTTAATTATTAAAACCTTTGTTCAGGTGCCTCGTGTTACGGAAAGAACCTTCGATTTCAGGTCAGAGCTCACACCGTCTCGTAGTACATAACTGACTGTATACCTTATTGGTCTAGAAATCTATATTTCCACGCTAAGGTCATGCCATTTTTAACACCGTGCATTGTGCTTGGCATTTTAATGTGTTCTATAAAAGACTGGGACTCAGGCCCTAAAAGAAAACAGTCAGTGGGCAGATTGATATTGTTTTTCAGTCTGAAATGTAATTCATGGAGCTTAGAGGCGTTGTACCTTCCATGTGGTGATGACATGGCTGTGTGTCAATGGGCTGTGAGTAACACCCATCCTGGGAGAGCCTTTTGGCGTGTGGTGTGGCTGAGTTGAGGGGGCAGCCTTTTTCTGCAGGGGTTCTCTTTAACACCAGCCTTGTGGGTATCGGTCTGGGCTTGCACAGGTCAGCTTATTATAGCTCTTGTTTTACGTTCTGGTTATTTCTTAGAGCAAAACCTCAGAAGCCCTTGCAAAACTCATGTCTCTCCAAGCCACAGAAGCCACTGTCGTGACCCTTGGCCAGGACAATTTAATCATCAGGTGGGTTATCTTCAAGAAGTCTTTGATCAGTTTATATCAATCTGTGTAATACGCATTGAACACCCATTGTGTACGTGCCATTACACCAGACTGGTGAGGGCAGGCAAAGACATTTACAGTGAGGTCCATCCTCTCCATCCAGTTAAGTAGACAAGGCATTTACTGAAAGATAGGCAAGAGTTCAAGGTGGTATGTATGTGCCAAATGACAAATGAGAGGTATAGACGGTTAGTATTCCTGGAATTAGGAGAGGAAGGCTAGTGGTGGTCAAGGAAAGCTTCACAGGGAACATGAAATTGAGAGCTGGACCTTCCTTGCAAGATTGGGAGGATTCAGACAGGCTGAGAGATAAGGGCCTCAACTTGCCAAAGAATAAAAATGGGACTAGTATTGTTCTTCTTCATAAAATTGGCATATATTAAAAACAATAATAATTGTTATTATTGCTAGAACTTACATAGCATTTACTGTTTGCCAGACACAATTCTAATCTCTTGGTATTTAACAACAACAACAAAAACTTTGAGGAAGGGACTGTTATTACCCTTATTTTACAGATGAGGAAACCGAGTTTCAGAGAGGCTAAGCACCTGGCCCAAGGTCACACAGGTATTAAGTAGTGGAACTGAGATAGAACCCAAGCTCTTGGTTCCAGAGTCCATGTTCTTTCACATACTGACTCTTAAAGGGTATTTAATAATATGGACATTTTTTACAAATTAAGGCATCTGTATTTCCCTGGTCAGCCTCTTTTTCATATTCTAGGCAATGGTTATTTCAGGCCTTATTCCTGAAATTTCTCTCTGGCCCCACCACTTTCCCCTTTAGCCTGTACTCTCACATCTGACTGCTGAAAATAGAAGCCGTCAAGTGGGAAAACCATCCATTTCCTGTCACTCAGCTAGGAAGCTAGGCTTCCTCACTGCACCCTCCCTCCGTCCCGCCCTGGTGGGAGAAGAGGCGGCCCTCCCCTTGGGCCTCTGCTCAGAAACTCCCTCTGACCATCTCCTGTTGCTCTTCAGTGTGTTTGTCTTGGCTGATTCTTGCCATCCAGGGTGACGAATATTCCAAACTCTCCCATTGTTGGCACAGCTGCCCCGGGCCGGCCCCCTGGCCGAGTGGTTGAGTTCCGGGGCTCTGCTTTGGCAGCCCAGGGTTTCACCTGTTTGGATCCTGGGCACAGACATGGCAGCGCTCTTCAGGCCATGCTGAGGAGGTATCCCACATAGCACCACCAGAGGGACGTACAACTAGAAAAACAACCATGTACTGGGGGACTTTGGGGAGAAGAAGAAGAAGAAAAAAAAATTGGCAACAGATGTTAGCCCAGGTGCCAGTCTTTAAAGAAAAAAAAACCCAGCTGTCCTATGCCCCCACTGTGCACTTGCCCGTCCATCACACTGTGCCAGTGCCAGGTCACTAGATGTGTCCTCCAAGAGACTGGGCCCTCTGAGGGCTGGGACGGGCCCCTTGCTTCTCAGCGGGACACTCAGCAAGCCCTTGTTGAGTACGTGAACCCGTGAATGAGGCACAGGCTGACTGCAGCCCAGCAGCAGTGGGGGTTGCCTGGATGCTGGCTTTTGAGTCATAATCAGAATTATGGCAATGATAGCTGAGATTTGAGAACTTACTGGGTACCAGGTACACTACTCAGCAGTTTGCATAAATTATCTAGTTTACCCTTGATAGCTACCCTGTGAGGTAGGTGCTATCGTGATCCCCGATCTCCCTAGGAAGAATCTAAAGTTCAGTGAGGTGAAGTAACTTAGCTAAAGTCCATGACAGGTGAGTGGCAGAGCTGGGACTGGGGCCCTGGAGACACAGAGCCACCCCCTCTCACCCACTACACTGTCTCCCAGACAGGAGGGCCCCGTGTGACAAAGCAGTTGGCACTGTGGGCTTCCATGTGCACTTGACTGCTTCAGTGGCCCTAAACTAGTTATACGCCTCGGCTGCTTTTTTCTTTTTTTAAAGATTTTATTTTTTCCTTTTTCTCCCCAAAGCCCCCCGTGACTGCAGCCCCATGGTGCTTACTATACAGAGGCCAGTCAGTAGTGACAGCATCCAGTGGGTGACAGTGGAAGTCACCAGCTTTCCCTGGGCGCACACTGTATGTCAGGCACTGTGCTAAGCAGTGCATATGCACCATCTCAGTGAATCCTGGGAAAAGTCACCATGGTGGAAGGGCGGACACTGTGGCTTTGACTTGCATCACACCACTGCCCTGTCACTCTCTCCAGCACCCTGATGAGGACTCTGTCTCAGTTGAGGCCGAGTCTGTGTCCTGGCCCTGGCCCTTGGCTGTGTCCCTGGCACCTGGGGCTCACGGGGCACTCGGGTGGGCTCAGGGAGGCTGCATCTGCTCAGGCGGCCGCATTGACCACACAGGCGGAGCGTGTGCACAGCTGCGGAGGGGGTGGCGTGGTGGCCGGAGCAGGGCCTGTGCACGCGGCGGGCCATTGAGTCCTCACTGCACAGAGGACACTCCTGAACACATTTTTAAGTAGAAAATGTTGATGTAAATATGTCATATCTCTGTCTGCACATGCTGGTTCCTAAGTTTTATACATTTATACATAGCAATTTGGATGTTCAGTTCTGTGCCTTTCTAAAAAATCTTCAGGCTTTTGCTCAAATAGGGGTGACTATCACTCGCCTCGTGTGGTTTTTGGAGGATTCAGTGAGATAAAAACGTAAAAATCTAGCAGAGTTCCTGTACTCAGTAAATGTCTGTTTTTCCTTCTCGTGTCAATAGGGTGACTTTTTGACCCTTCCTCTCTGTGATAGTTTAAATGCAGTCTTCGTGGAATGAGAGGAACATATAAAATAAGCTCAAGCCCTGCGTGTCGTACGCACCTGCTTTTCTCACTTTTTCACTGCTTGTTCATGAGCCAGTGTTACATATACAGTTAAGTATGTTTGGCCCACGTGATGCTTTTACAGTGATGCTGTCAGAGCCGGCTGTGGTTCCCCGGAGCCCCTTCTGGCTTTCTCACTCTGTTCCTGCCCTGCGCTTCTCCCTCCCCGCCATCTGTCTGTCTCTCTGCGGGACCATTCCCACCAGCATACAATTCACACGTACGTACAGTTCACAATTTCATCTTAATCCACTCCCTCTTCTACTGCTCTGTTTTTCTCTTTCCTTTCACAGCAAAACTTCTTTTAAAAGTTGTCCTTAGCTGCTGTCTTTGTATCCTCATTTCACATTCTCTCCTCCTTGCATTCCAGCTGAGCTTCTGCCTCCACCAATTTCTAAAGTCGCTTTTGCCAAAGACATCAAATAATTTCCATGTACCCAATTCCAACTGTTTGTTTTTTGTTTTTTGGGTTTTTTTTGGTGAGGAAGAAGATTAACATCTGTTGCCAGGCTTCCTTTTTTTTTTTGTTTTTTGGTTGAGGAAGATTTGCCCTGAGCCAACATCCGTGCCAATCTTCCTCTATTTTGTATGTGGGTCGCCACCACAGCATGGCTGATGAGTGATGTAGGTCCACGCCCAGGAACTGAACCTGTGAACCTCTGCCACCAAATTGGGGTGTGCCGGACTTAACCACTATGCCACCAGGCCGGCCGTACTGTTGATTTTTTTAATCCTCATTTCAACCTCTCACCAGCATTTTTACCCTTTAATGTCCCTTTACATTTTTTTCTTTTTTATTAAACTATAACTTACATTCACAGAAGTACACAAATCCTGAGTGTAGTGTGTGATGAATTTTACATAGACTTGCATCTGTGTGACTACGCCTGCAGTTTTTGACATCATTGGACAGGCACTCCCTCCTTCGGATCCTCACTCTCTCTCCTTTTCCTCCTACGTCACTGGCTGCCCCTCTGCATTCTCCCTAGCTGGCCATTCAGCTCCTGCTTAGCTTCCAAATGTTGGCACATCCCGGGACTTAGTTCTAGGACTCTCTTTTCCAGTTACGCTGCTACGTAAGCTCATACCATTTCAAGATTTAAATACGTCTGTATTTTGTCAGTTCCTAGATTTGTACCTCTAGGTCGGACCTCTTCTCTCAGCTCAAATGATATTGTTGACTCCCTTATTTGACATTTCTATGTGGAAGTCTATAGGCATCTCTTCCGCCTCCCTCCCTCAGCTGCTTCTCCATGTTGTCTCCACTCATTAAATTATTTCTCATCCAGCTGGTTGCTCAAACCGAAAACTGAGAGCTCAAATTGGATTCTTTTCTTCTGCATTCAGTGCATCTGTGCATCTTGTTGATGTGTCCCCAGAAATATCCCAGGTATTTCTTCTCTCCGTCTCCCACCCACACCTTTGCGGTCTTTTGTTTGGGCTGCTGCAACAGCCTAACTCTTCTCAGCTTCTATTGCAGCCCGTACAGTCTGTTCTTATGCAGCAGCCAGAGAGAGGACTTGAAAGTGTGAATCTGATTGTCATTTTCCCACTAAAAACCTTGCGTCCAAAGCCCATACTCTGTAAGACTCAACATGATGTGTACTCTGCGTGCTTCACTGACTTACCCCATCTTCCTGTTTCTCAAAGACACCCTTCCTGCCTGCCTTAGGACCTTTGCATTAGCTGTTTTTTCTCCCTTGAATTTCCTTTCCCCCCTATGTTGGCCCCTCTTGTCATCCACATCTCAGCTCAAAGGTCATCTTCCAAGTGAGGCCTTCTCAATTCTCTCCTCCTCCTCTCCCAATTAAAGGAGCCCTCCAGTCACATTGTTTTCATCACAGCACTTACGATCTTGTTTGTTTTCTGTTTCCTCCACAGAATTGGTGTTCATCATGAGGGTAGGGACTTTGCTGTCCTGTTCACAGCTATATTCCCTGGGCCTCATATAGTGCCTGGCACTTAGTAGCTGCACAATAAATATTGACTTAATCTGAAAACGACAGATAAAATGAATACTGCTGCTTGATGTAAAGCAAGTATAGTGTAACCAGTCCAACAGTTTGTCCAGAACTCAACCTGGAGGGTGAGCTCCTGTGAGTTGCCATGTGTGTGACTTGAGTGACATTTGTTGCAGAGAGGAGCAAGTGCCCATGGAGCTGGTGCAGCGGGGTGATGTCATCAAGGTTGTCCCTGGGGGAAAGTTCCCAGTGGATGGGAAAGTCCTGGAAGGCAATACAATGGCTGACGAGTCCCTCATCACAGGTTAGGTGACTTGTTTCACATTCCCTTCGGGTGGGTATCAGCACAGTTGCCAGGTTACGTGACTGCTGAATGGGGCTTAGTACGTGATGGTTGGTCTCTCTTCTCCACTTCTAGGAGAAGCCATGCCAGTCACTAAGAAACCCGGAAGCATAGTGATTGCCGGATCGATAAATGCACATGGCTCTGTCCTCGTTACTGCCACCCATGTGGGCAACGACACCACTTTGGCTCAGATTGTGAAATTGGTGGAAGAGGCTCAGATGTCAAAGGTAACGAAGACATTTAAAAAACAATATAACTCTGCTTCTTCGTTTTAGAAATTATTCCAAGAGTTCTGTAGAATCATGCAGATTTATTGAGTAGAGATTGATTAGTAAACATAGTTAATGGGCGAGCTAAGAATCCCAGGCCCTGTCCATGCTTGCGCTCTTTTCTTTGTTTACAGATTGTAACTTCTCATGGTATTTGTGTTTTATTTTCATAGGCACCCATTCAGCAACTGGCTGACCGGTTTAGTGGATATTTTGTGCCATTTATCATCATCATTTCCACTTTGACGTTGGTGGTATGGATTATAATCGGTTTTATCGATTTTGGTATTGTTCAGAAATACTTTCGTGTAAGTTGAATGCTTTGGGCAGGATGGTTGTTGGGTTTTAAGTAATCTATTGCCCTTAATCCTATTCTCTCATGCCTTAGAGTCATTGGGCTTTAATTACCCATTACATTTTATTTGCTTGCTTCACTTATTGGCAGCAAAATCTTAGCCAGGGTACAACAGTCAGCCACTCTACTTCTGCAGGTTTTTATTAAAGATGCTCATTACTTTCTAGTTAGATAATTTCATAGTTGTCTCTCAGTTGTAGTACTTAAAGCATTTACATTATGCAGTATTGTCCATTTTTGAGATTATGAGGTACACATCATAGAAGATAGGTCACTTAACAATTTTGATGGTATAATAATATTACTTAACAAATTTTAAGAAAAATGTATTTTTGCTATGCTTATAAATACCATCTTTAACCTTGCAGCTTCCCGAGCAATGCTAATAGCTTTTTAATAATTAAATATTTATTAAAAATTCTGTATGAGGCAATGGAATATACATTTTTGAGTCTAAAAAGTGGATAAAGAGTACTATCTTAGGAAATACGGTTTTATCAAACTCCAAAAAGTGGAAAGTGCAAACAGGTTTTTTTCTTCAGAAATAAAGCTGTATACACCAGTATTCGCAATTGGGGGTGATTTTGTCGCCCCAGGGACATCTGGCCGTGTCTGCAGACATTTTTGGTGGTCATGACTGAGGAGGGCTGCTACCAGCACCTGGTGGAGGAGGTCAGGGATGCTGCCAAACATCCCACAATGCACAGGACAGACCCCACAACAAAGAAGTATCTGGCCCCAAATGTCAGTAGCACTGAGGTTTAGAAACCTCGATATACATAAAAAGCTAATGGCCCACTTAGAGGGTATTTGATAACTGCCCAGTGAGTGGAACAGTGTTTTACCTTGCTTTAAAAAATATCTCATGCTTAGCCCCGTCTAGTGTGTATTTTACCTTAGAGCAATAGAATAAGAAACTACAAATATGGGATGGATAATATTTTTCTCTTAAAAAATTTTCTACCCATAATTAAAGGCCTATCGTCTATTCTTGGGGTACATATCATTCACTCAGATTTCATTTTCCCCCTCAACTTTCCTATCTTAAAGTGAAAACTGATTAAACACTTTCTTGTATCTAAGGGGACCTCGGTGCTTTTAAGAGTAACCTGTGACTATATTCCTAGAAGTTGCCAGTGGCTGTTAAGGCACCTGACTGCCTCAAATTTCTGTTTTTGTGGGAGAGCAGCTCATTGGCATGTGGCTGTGGGAAAACTCAGTCCTAAACGAGATGGAATGTGTGGCTTCCTGCTGTTCCCTGCCTTTCTGTCTTACTTTGGCTTCTTTTGTTTTTATCTGCAATATCAGGGAGGATGCTGGCAAATGAGGTACTGCATGTTCCTTTAAGATATTGTTATCACTCTGCTGTCTCAGAATCATTTGTAGGCACAAGGTTCCTGTCAACTTCTAGAAGTCTAACCTACCCTATTAGACTGCCAGATGTTATTTTGACAAGGATTACTGTCTTTTTTTTAAAAAATCACGTCATCTTTGTCTCTAAAAAATAGCATTATGTCTTGAACATCATGTCCCTCTACCTAAATCCAACTGTTTCTATGGAAATTAAGCGACCCTTTAATAATGTATTTTATTTTAGAATCCTTGCTTTGAAAATCAAAGAATGAAGTGTAGGTGGAGGCCGAAGAGCCTGTGGTGTGTGTCCTCGATTTAGAACATATGCTTCTTACTGTGATTAAGTGAACACAGTGTCTCTTGATTATACTCCAGAGACACGACCCATTTCAAAAAATAAACTAAGATAACTCAAGATGTCAGAATGCAAATAATAATACCAAAGGTGCCACCAGGTAACTAGAAAGGAGACCCATATTTTGCTTGTTTTGGATTTGCAAAGAAAACAATAGTGAAAAACAGAAGAAAATAAAGATGGCTCCAAATCCCATCGCTAGAAGTAACCGTTTTTCACACTTTGGTGAGTGGCTCTCAGTATTGTTGAAAGGCTGTATACAGATAGAGGCAGATAATTTTGCACTCATTAAATCATGACACATGCCATTTTGTGCTTGCTTTTTTATTCAGCAATGTTACTGATATCTTTCTATGTCAATAAGTATAGATATATGTCATCATTTCAGCAGTTGCATAATATTCCATTTGCTACACCACACTCAGAATTTAATTAACCAGTCCCCTGTTGGTTGTTTCTAGTTTTTTGCCATTACAAAAAAGCGCTGTGGTAAATATCCTGGTATCTTTTCCACTTGTATGATTATCACCTTAGGGTAGATTCCTTGGAGACCTATAATTTTTTAAAGCTTTCATAATAATGATAAAAATAGTAATGATGATGTGATAGTTACAATTTCTTAGATGCTTCTCCTGTGCCAGGTGTTGTACTGTGTGTATTTATGTATCTGTTTGTATGTATATTAGCACATTTAGTCCTTACAACAACCTGTGAGATGGGTGTTGTTATCTCCATTTTGTATGGGAGGAAGCTGAGACACAGAGAGGCTAAATTAGCGTCAGAGCCAGGACCGGTCCAATTCTGGAGTCTGCTCTTTGCCCTGTCAGGGATTTTTATGAGACTCTCCTCTCGTAATGCCTTTCTCTGAGGAAAGCCTCCAGGGTCAGGTTGGAAAACTGGGGTGCAGCACAGTGAAGTGAACCACCAAAGCAGAGCAGAATGCAACAGTGTTTCCTAAACCACAGCTCATCACGCTGTCTCAGGTCCCACTGCCTGCGCTGAAATGTTCTTTTGTGATTAGAATTCTGTGTGATTCCTCATTTAACTCGCAGCCTGCATCTGTCTCTTTCCTCTTTTCAGACCCCCAATAAGCATATCTCACAGGCAGAGGTGGTCATCCGGTTTGCGTTCCAGACGTCCATCACAGTGCTGTGCATCGCCTGCCCCTGCTCTCTAGGCTTGGCCACACCCACGGCGGTCATGGTGGGCACTGGGGTGGCCGCCCAGAACGGCATCCTCATCAAGGGAGGCAAGCCTCTGGAGATGGCCCACAAGGTTGGCCTTGTGCTGTGGTGTTCCCAGCTGTCCTTTGGGGTCTTGGTTAGGATGATTTTGTAGCTGTATACTATGTGTTTTTTTTTTAAACTTAGAGAGTCCTAGTGAAAATAGTATCCATTTAAATTTCATATTAAGAGGAAAATGTGAAAGAGACCCGGGGGGGTCGCACTGTTAAATAAAACAAGAAGCCAGGACTGACCGGGAATGAATATAGCAATAGCTAACAGTTATAGAATCAAATACTTTATAAATAATAATTGATTTAATCTCAGCAGCAGCTCTGAGGTGGGTGCTTATTATTCCCGTGTTACAGATGAGGGAACTACAGCGGGAGGAGGCTGGGTAACTTGCCCCAAGGCCTGCAGCTAATAGGTGGCAGAGTGAGGATTCACAGCCAGGTCGTTGGGCTCCAGAGAAAAGTACCAGCTCTGCATCCATGTGGTTAGCGGAGGGGTCCTGACCATGGGGAGTGGAGTAGTGAGCAAGTGTTTGTGCAGAATCTCCCTTTGGCCCAAGATACCAGTCCCTAACCTTCCATCCTTCCATTTACTCATTCGGTATTTGTTAAGCATTTCCTACGTGTGGGTCCTGTGCTAGGCCCTGTCAATGGTCATGGTCCTCAGTTCTCAGGGAGCTTAGAATTTAGTGGGGAGGACAGATATGGAGTAAGTGAACAACAAATGCTATGAGAGAGCGTGAGATGCCGTGAGGACAGGGAGCCCAACCCAGGCTTGTGTGTGCTGATGGGGCTTGAGGGCGGTGGAGGTGGTCGGGGAAGGACATATCAAGGTTAATCTGGGACCTGACAGCTGAGCGAGAGTTAGCCAGACAACAGAGGTTGGGAACAGCCTGTTCCGGCAGTGTGAACGGCCTGGGGAGGCTGTGCTGCCATATCACAGACTCTATAGATCAGAGACTGAACTTTTCCCCACCATTGTATCCCCAGCATCTTGTCCAGGGCCGAGCACATTGAAAGCACTCCACAGTTATTTGCTGAATAAATAAATGAGGAACTGAAAAAAAAGCATTGAGAGAGAGAGAGAAACTGACAGGAGATTAGGCTCTTGAGGGAGAGAGAGGCCTTGAAGGTTTGGTACAAGATTCAGAACTTAACCTAAAGAATGGCAAGGAGCTTTGGAGGGCTATGAATTGCCAATGTGACTGGATTACATGTTGGGAAGATCATTCTGGCGGCAGAGTGAAGGACGGACTAGGAGGCAAGAGTTGTTGGAGGAAGACCAGTTAATAGCATTGAGAGGGCTCCGTTCAGCATCAGAAACAGAAAGCTGGATCTAACCGTGCTTTTGGGACCCAGCGTGAACAAAGCAAGCAGCTAACCTTATATAGGGTTTGGGGCAGTGTGGAGTTCAGGAATTGATGGGCTTTCAGAAGTGGGTGTTTGGCGGTCTTAGTGCTCAGCTGGCCTCTGGACCTGGAGGCACAAGTACTGGAGTGTAGTTGCTGCTGACTGGCTGAGCCCAGACCCGTGGGGACTGGTGCAAAGCTGCCATGACCTAGCGGGGTGGGTCTAAAAACTGTCTCTGGTGGTTACTTGTTATTAAGGCCAAGGAACACCCGCTTCCTTTCTTGAACTTGGCGTGTGAGAACTCTCTTCTCAGTGGGCTTTTGCTCTCTTCAGGCCAGAGAAAACAATGATTGGCTTGACAGACAGCAGTGCAGAGACAGGCAGACTCCCAGGTCCTGGCTCCTGACCTAACAGGAAGAGAAGTCTGCGTGGTGTTACTGTCCAGGAGATGGTGCCATGCCATCTCCCATTAGGTTGGAGTGAGAATTTCTGGCTCAACCCACTGAAGGTTAAGCCACAGTGTGGATTTTTTTACTGGGTAGAGGGAAATGATGTCTGCAGTGGGAGTGGTTGAAGCCCGTGATGGGTTGCAGAGGATTGTGTTAGGAAGTTATGAAGGAGTACTGCTATCTGCTTGAGGCAATGTGAGTGGAGCTGTGCCTCAAGAGCGTGTGGACTCTGAAAGTCCTTTCCTTCTGTGTTTGTGGTCACTGAGATGTGGTTGTTTTGGCAGATAAAGACTGTGATGTTTGACAAAACTGGCACCATTACCCATGGGGTCCCCAAAGTCATGCGGGTCCTCCTGCTTGTGGACATGGCCGAGCTGCCCCTCAGGAAGGTTCTTGCTGTGGTGGGGACTGCAGAGGCCAGCAGCGAGCACCCTTTGGGCGTGGCAGTCACCAAATACTGTAAAGAGGTACGTGCACCTCGGTATTGCTCGTCCCCTTGCTCCTCCCGCCTCCTTCTCCACTCTCGCCGGCTGGGCTGGAAGCCTCCGACTCTTTCCTCCTCACATGCTTTTCTCCCGGCTGCTGTTGGCACCTGAGCCAGCGACCTTTGAGGAGGCCTTGGCTTGTGTGGTCAGGAAAACCACTTGGCAGGCTCCTCTGGAGCAGGTGGAGATATGGCTCGCAGTGGTAGGTCCCCTGTCATGTTTCCAGATCATCAAAAAGCTGTTAACAGTGTTAACAGTCATTTGCTGAGCATCTATGCTCAGGACAACCAAAACTAGTAAGATGTGAACTCTGCCCTTTGGGAGTTCAGTGCTTTATGAGCGCTTAGTGCAAAGGGATACTAAAATGAATGGGGTATCAGGGTGAGGGAGGGAGAAATCCACTCAACTGGGATGTCTGAAATGGAGAGGAATGAGCAGCAGTGAGCCAGATGCCCGATGGGTTCGTGGCACAGTTAATGGGGAAGCATTCACTCATCCTCTCGTCTCTCCAGATGAAAGGTCCTGTTTAAGTGTTTTCTGTTTTCAATCTGAATATAGAAGCATCAGGATGTGCCAGAATATTGCCCTGAAAAAATTTAAAGAGTCTGAGCAAATATGATTATCAGTAAATGTAGGAAGGTGACATGGATGCCTTAAAAAAAGTTGACGGCTCTTCCTGGACAGAGAATCTTCCAGAAATCTCATTTCATGGTTTGGCTTTCATGTAGGGTCAGACAGTCTGCCATTTCTCCTCTCACCCTTGATGTTTCAGGAAGAATTTTGCTCACCCTCAGTCAGCCTTCCTGTGTTTTGTTAACCCAAATGAAAATAGCTCTCCTTTCTTTCTCCTGCTGGGTCGCCCCTCCTCCCCCTCCAGCGTCTGTAAATGGGCAGTTATCTGTTGATAGCCTAAAATGGCTTTGTTACCGCTTACCTATTCCATCATTTTTATGAAATTATTTGCAGCATAAACGTGATATTTTTCCTCTCTGGCACCTTCACTCCCCCTCACCCCCTGCATTTGCTGAGTATTGTCCTTCCCCTTTCTAGCCTGCAGCCTGTCCGATATCATGAGGCAGCCACCTAAGGGGAGAGTTTAGGCTGTTGAATTTTGTTCGGTTTAATGATTACAATGTCTGTATGAGATGAGGAAAAGAATTCCTGTCCGTAGTCGCTCTTGCCACCTTTCCCTGCTCTTCTCCTTCCCGTCCATCCCTTCGCTCTTCATTCCTGGTGGCCACTGCCCTCTTCCCTGCCCTCGCCGCCATCGTCTCGGTCCTGCCTCCCTCTCAGCTCACCTCTCTGTTTTCGGTTCCTCTACCCGTCTCCCTTCCTTCACAGGTACTTGGAACAGAGACCCTGGGATACTGCACGGACTTCCAGGCCGTGCCAGGCTGTGGAATCGGCTGCAAAGTCAGCAGCGTGGAAGGCATCCTGACCCACAGCGAGCACCTGCCGAGCGAGCGGACCGCTCACCTGAATGGGGTTGGCAGCGTTCCCTCGGAAATAGGTATCCCTGGCCTTTGTCTCTGCTGCTCAGCCGGCCGGGGCGCCTTGGGCCAGCTGGGTCAGGTGGCCTTGAGCCAAACCACAGAGAGCACCTCGCCAGCACGCCACCCTGGTTCCCGACTGTGGAGGAAGGTGGCTCCTGGCTAGTATACCTCACGCCTGCCTCGCCCAGGAAAGCCTGTAGTTTCTCTGTTGTTTCTCTCTTTCATACGTCTGGATCTTGTTGCTGATGGTAGACAAGGTAGTATATTACTTAGATTCGTAGACATCACTTATCTGCTCTGTAATCTTGAGTCCCCTCTTTCCTCTCCCAAGTTAGTCCTGCTTCTCATAAGCTACAAAGTAGACAGATGGGAATTCTACTTCTGTTCTTCCTAAACTGGAACCTCCCATGTGGTGGAACTCTGATGGGATGTGTCGTATTTACAGAGCTGGCAGCAGTCAGGGAAAGCAGATGGAAATGGTCTGCCCAAGCGTGCTTGGAGTGACAGCTGCTTATGATTAACAGCCTTTCTTAGTCTAAGGATAGCTTGCTAGCCATCGGTGTGAGAGTCTAAAACCCCCAAACCAAAGAAACCGATCTCTAGTGTTTCCTCTTAAGTATGTTGGTAGTTAAATCTTGATTTAGATTTTATTGTTAGAAGCCATCTACCACCTTCTAGCAATTTAAAGCCTCAGGATGACCTTTCCATTTAGCTTCCAGGGACTGGTCCTTGTAGTGACGCCTAAGTTAGTGGCCCACATGGTTAAAAGGTGACAGGTGAGAGTCTCACCTGGCCTTTTAGGAGGTATAGCTTTAAAACATTTCATAGAAGTAGACTGCCTAATGATTTGCTTATTCTCCGTGGGTCGTCTATACCAGGCAGTGATGAATCTAGGCTACACTTGCTTTTGGTGCTGGACAGATACCTAATTGCTTCTGATCCCTGTAGAAAAAGCAGCAGAGAGACCTTTAAAGGCAAAGGAGGACACTACATAATTTTAATATGTTTATAACATTTTCATACATGTAGTATGTACGTGTTAACACCCCACCTTAATTCATACCACATGTTCTACACGTTATACTTTCTCCCTGGTCCTTTAATGATGGTGTTCCGAGAGGCACTTACTAGGTTATCACTTTTCAGAATGATTAAATGGATATTTTGCTGTTAAAAGGATTCCATAGTTTTTCGTACTTTCTCACAGTGAAATTGGACTCTTTGGGAATAACCACAAACTCTTTTGTACAGATGTGGCCCCCCAGACCTTCTCTGTGCTGATTGGGAACCGTGAATGGATGAGGCGCAATGGCTTAACCATTTCCAGCGACATCAGTGACGCTATGACAGATCATGAGATGAAAGGCCAGACGGCCATCTTGGTGGCTATTGACGGTATCACTCTACTCACACCTTCGTTCTGCTTTCTCACAAATGAAGTTTCTTGAGCCAGCCCTGATGGCCTAGTGATTAAAGTTCGGTGCACTCCACTTCAGCGGCCTGGGTTCAGTTCCCAGTCACAGAACCACACCACTCATCTGTCAGTAGCCCTGCTGTGGCGGCAGCTCACACAGAAGGACTAGAGGGACTTAGAGCTAGAATATACAACTGTGTCCTGGGGCTTTGGGAAGGAAAGGAAAAAAAGAGAGAGGAAGATTGGCAACAGGTGTTAGCTCAGGGTGACTCTTCCTCAGCACAAAAAAAAAAAAAAAGGTTTCTTGGAGATATCAGACAAAAATAGATTCCTCCTTTTTAAAAAAAAAAAAAATTCCCCTCCATTAATTTTAGGTCTGTTTTCTGGAAGGTTGTCTTGTCATTTTTTTTTCCCTTCATTCCGAGTCCTAAGGCCCTGTCTCTCTATCTCCATCTTCACCACCAGAGCCAGCTCTGCTCTGGCATCAGTCTCAACTGTCTTCACCATCACTGTTTGCCTCTGTCCAAGTTGGCAGTTCAGAGTCATCCTTCTCATTCATCACTGCAGATGAAACACAATTCACTTTGCAAGAGGTTTAACTGTAGGGTACCTTCAAATACTGAGATCCCTGTAACTTTTCAGAGCTTCTCAAGAATGCACATATCTTAGCACTCAGATTATATCTTGCCTTTACATCTCTTACTTTGTTAATGTTAGTTGCTGCAAGTAGAAGTAAAACTATATGCAAATAAGAAATGATGATTTATGTTGCTGTATTTTGAATGCTCCAGCCAAGTACATCCTCTTCGCCCATTCTCTTTTTCTCCCTGCTCCCACCACCATGCTTCTCCTAAGTCCTTGTCGACCTGCAGTCCCCTCAGGTCATCAAACCAGAGTCAACTCAGCTAAAGGAGGCGTGCCCTCACCCACCATGCAGCCTCACCCATCACCCCTCAGTCCTGGAAGGCCTGCTGGCTTCAGTATCTAAAGATTCACTCCAAAAAAGAAAATTCTATGGAAATGTTGTCTGTAGAAAGAGACAAAAAGGAAGGATTGATTTTCTAGCTGTTAGGATAGTCGTCACTTTTTAAGTAACATTTGTTCTGTTTCTCATATTTTAATAGCTAACATGTATTGAGTTATGAGCCAGGCATTCTGTAAATTAACAGATATGTCTTGCAGAAAATTTGGAAAATTCTGAGAGCTATAAAGAAGAAAATGAAATCATTGAGCATGCTCCCTCTCAGAGAACCACTGTTAACATTTTGATAGTCCTTCCAGACTTTTGTATGCATCTGTAAATATATGTAATTTTTAAAAAACAAAGTCAAAACCATACTATGTTATATAATGTGGTGTTCTGTTTTTTGCGTATAACATTATATGATGGAAACTGTTCCTGGTCCTGAAATATTCTTTGCTCCTGGGGCTGCCCAGTGGCCTGCTGTTGTGTGCTCATCTGTAGGTGTTCCCTCCAGGTGTGCTCTGTGGGATGATTGCCATCGCAGATGCTGTCAAGCAGGAGGCCGCCCTGGCTGTGCACACGCTGAAGAGCATGGGTGTGGACGTGGTTCTGATCACAGGGGACAACCGGAAGACAGCCAGAGCCATTGCCGCCCAGGTAGGGGCCTGGGGCGGGGGTTGAAGACATCTTCCCCCTTTGAAATTACAAGTGATTTTAAGCTCTCAGAACCAATTTGAGGAAAAAAGTAGGCGCGAGTGTCTCTAGCACTTAGGCTTGCTTCTGGTTTTTCCTCCTTGCTGGGTGCTTTTCTCTCCACGTGTCTCTTCTGCTCTGAGCGGCATGGCGTCCCACAGGAGATTACTGTGCTACGGCCGCAAAGATCACATCCCTGGGTCCTGGGTGCTGTAACTCATGCAAGACTGGCTGCAGCCCTGCAAAAGCAATTCCAAAGATGTCTATTTCCCAGTCTTTGCAATAAAAAGAAAAAGATCATGGTTTGAGGGCTGAAAGAAACAGCTTTTAGCCTTTATGTTACGTGAATGTTCTGCCAGCTCAGCTTGTCTCATTCATGTGCACCAGACAGATGCCCAGATCCCCAGCATTCTCCAGCAGCACTTGGTTCTGAGTTTGGGCCGTGAGGACAGCACTGCTGTATGCCTGCCGGACTCCCCACGCAGTGATGGCTCCAGTGCGAATTCCTGAAATTTACTTACCCCCTCCCCCTCCAAAAATATGTGCAAAGCGATATGCTTTCAGGAACAGATTGCCTCATAGGAGGGAAGCAGTGCTGTCTTGCTATATGCTACCTTCCTTATTAACGATGGACTTGATAGACTCGATGGACTCGTGGAGAACCCCCCTTTCTGGTTAAAACTTGCTCATCCATTCCACAAGCACTTATTAAGTACCACCCACATGACAGACAGGCTACAGAGAGGAGTGAAGAGGCCACCTGCTCTCGAGTCCTGTGGGGGGTAGATCAGTGACCAAGTATAAATCAAATGCTTGATGCTCTAACAGAAGAGTACATGGGACACGTGGGAGCTGCCAACTTACTCCTCAACCTTGCAGGGGCCAGGGACACCTTCCCGGAGAGAGGATGCTTGAGTGAGGAGTGGTCAGATAAAGAAGAGGGGGAGGGAGCCAGCCCTGATGGCCTAGCCATTAAAGTTTGGTGCACTCTACTGTGGCAGCTCGGGTTCAGTTCCTGGGCATGGAACCACACCACTCATCTGTCAGTAGCCATGCTGCGGCAGCATCCCACATAGAAAAACTAGAAGGACCTACAACTAGAATATACAAGTATGTACTGGGGCTTTGGGGAGGGGAAAAGAAAAAGAGGGAGACTGGCAACAGATATTAGCTCAGGGTGAATCTTAAAAAAAAAAAAAGAGAGAGGGAGGGAGGGAGGGATAGGGAAAGGAATACTGGCCTTTCCAGGACAGAGCAGGCAGCGTGAGCACCACCTGGAGGCACAAAGCAGCAGTGAGTTGCAGAGTGTGGGGAGCCGAATGGTGCAGAGTCTAGTGCAGGCCTTCTGGGGCCTCGAGGCAGGGAGCCAGAGACGGGCAGAGGCGAGATCTCAGGGGACCTTGGGAGGCAGACCAAGGAGTTTGATGTTGGTCCTAAGGGAATTGGGATCCACTGGAGGACTTTAAGCAGGAAAGTATTGTGACCAAAGGATGATTATTTTGGAAATACCACTGGGACAGCCTATGGAGAGAGTTGGGAGGCCAGGGCATGGGCCGGGAGACTGGCAGGGCCTTGGCATGGGAGCAGGGGATGAATTTGCTGTGTGACCTGCAATCTGCAGGGTTTACTGACTGGCATCATTGACTGGACCTGGAGGCCCAGGACCGGGGCAGGATGACTCACAGGTTACTGCCACTGTCCCTATCCTTTGCCAACACTGGGTGTTATTGTATATTTATCTTTTGACTGCTGTTTTCCTTTCCTTTTAGGTTGGCATCAACAAAGTCTTTGCGGAGGTGCTGCCTTCTCACAAGGTGGCCAAGGTCCAGGAGCTCCAGAACAAAGGGAAGAAAGTTGCCATGGTGGGAGATGGGGTTAACGACTCCCCAGCCTTGGCCCAGGCCGACGTGGGCATTGCCATCGGGACAGGCACAGATGTCGCCATCGAGGCGGCTGATGTTGTCCTCATCAGAGTGAGCATGGCTGTCCCTTCCCCTGTTGTCCAGGTTATGGGAGCAGTGAGGACCGTGGGACAGAGCTCCTGATTCACCGCGTGTTCCTCTCCTACAGAATGATTTGCTTGACGTGGTGGCTAGCATTCACCTCTCCAAGAAGACCATCTGGAGAATACGCCTCAACCTGGTGCTGGCGCTGATTTATAACCTGGTGGGGATTCCCATCGCAGCAGGTAGGTGGCTCTCACCTGCTGTGCCACCTTCGACTGCAGCTGCCGACCAGAAAGGCTGGTTGCTGCCGGCCAGGCTCCCGCCACACGTAGTGAGTAGCCACCTTGCTGGCTGGCTGGCCAGAAGCATTGCTGAAAGAGTTGATTTTATTGTGTTCTCTGCTTTATAAGTCTCTAAAGGTAAATGAGGAACTGCAGCATGGACCCAAACTGTCATTCACTCTGCTCCTCTCTGAAAAGCTGGCCAAGATGCTTGACCGTTTATTTATCGTGGCTGTATTTTCTGAACCATTTATTAAGACATAAAACCTGAAAAAGAATCCTTATTAACAGTTAGGGGGCACCTGCTACACGATCAGCACAGGGAGTGATGTTTCTGAACCTTATCTTAAAAATTAATCCTGCCTGGGTTTTACCCTGACTCACAGAAACGATCGTGGAAAGAGATGGATCTTTTCTGCTTCATAACTCCCCCCTGCCCCGACCCGTTGAATATTGTGTCACCAGATAGGGAGAAGTCGCAGACACATCAGCAAGGGAAGCCTCCCACATGGGCTGAGACCTGTTTTTCAACAGGACTTTCCCGCCTCAGTGTCCCCTGTTGTGCCCGGGTGGATAGCGCTGACTCCCATAATAGATTAGCGTGTTCGCCTCAGCCTCCTGAGCTACGTGGGCCAGGCAGGTGTACTTCCTGTCCCAGAGCTGGCTCAGGCGCTGATTCTCCATGTTTGTGCCTCTCCCACAGACCTTTGCCCATAGGTAGACTGAGTCTCCTGTCTCTGCCCTGGAGCCTCGCTCTCGTTGCCCTTTCTAAGGGTGTTTTGAAGCCCTTCAGGGAAGACAGTGTGTAGACAGGGACTGTGGTCAACAGCAGTCTGTTGTCCAAACACTCGCGCAGTCCCCGTGGTGCCTCAAGAGAGTTGGCTCTCCTGCTGCTGCTTTCCCTCTGGCTCCCCGCCGCCCTGCCATTGTCCCTCTGGGTCCTTGGGATTCCCTGCTCCCCAGGAGCTCCCCCCCTAAAACTAGTGATACCGATTGTGGATGGTCCCAGGAAGGTCAGGGCTGGTGGGAGACCCCATTCCCCTTGACAGCGCCCCCACTGCCCAGCTCTGAGACAGCCTACCTCAGAGGCCTGTGGGCATGTGGTCACGACATGGCAGCAGGGGTTTCTGAGCCACCCCGAGGAGGAGAACTTCATGGTGGGCATGAGGGTGGGGGGTCCTCCTTGCTGTATCCTCTGGGCTGCCGTGTGAGTGTTGTTCTTCCCTTGGCCAGGTGTCTTCATGCCCGTCGGCATCGTGCTGCAGCCGTGGATGGGTTCAGCGGCCATGGCAGCCTCCTCCGTGTCTGTGCTTCTCTCGTCGCTGCAGCTCAAGTGGTGAGGCCCTCCGTGGCGGGAGCACAGTGCAGGCCGTATTTACTAGAGCCCCCCCAGGAGTCCCTTTCGCTTTGTATGCATGATGCAGCTTTGGCTCGCCAGTGCACCTCCTGGGCTGGGAATAGGTGTGTGCTGTGCTCGGTTTCCCACTTCATTCACCTGAGGCAAATACCGAAAGGACAGCCGTGAGTGGAGCCAAGTGTGTGTGTAAAGATTTATCAGCACCATAAGCAAATACAGTGACCCCCTTGTCCATGGGGGTTATGTTCCAAGACCCCCAATGGATGCCTAAAACCTCACATAGTACTGAGCCCTATACATACTATGTTTTCTGCCTGTACATACCTATGATTAAGTTTAACTTATAAATTAGGCACAGTAAGAGATCAACAACTAATGGTAAAACAGAACAATTATAACAATATACTATAATAAAAGTTACTGTAGATCTTAGCAACTTCAGCATAAGATTTCTTTTCTTCTTAAGTTGAGAACTTTCACCTTTTCACTTAAAGGAAGCACTTTATGGCTTCTCTTTGGCATTTCCGAATTGTCAGCATCTCTACTCTTGCACTTTGGGGCCATTATTAATTACGTAAAATAAGGATTCCTTGAACACAAGCACTGTGATACAGTCAATCTGATGACCAAGATGGCTATTCAGTGACTAATGGACAGGTGGCATCTGCAGCGTGGATAGGCTGGGCAGGGGGATGGTTCACATCCCAGGCAGGATGGAGGATGACTTGAAATTTCATCACGCTACTCAGTGCGCAATTTAAAACTTCTGAATTGTTTATTTCTGGAATTTTCCGTTTAATATTTTTGGACTGCAGTTGCCCATAGGTAACTGAAATCGCAGAAAGGGAAGCTGTGGATAAGGGAGGACTGCAGTCATGTGGCGCATAATGATGTTTCAATCAAAGACCACATGTCCGACAGTGATCCTGTAAGATTAGTACCGTATAGGCGTGTACTATGTTATACCATCTAGGTTTGTGTAAGTGCACTCTATGACATTCGCACAACAAGGCGATCGGCTAATGATGCATTTCTCAGAATGTATCCCCATCGTTAACTGACGTGTGAATGTCCTGTAATTTACCACTTAACAGTCATTATGTGCTGGGCCGTTCTAGTTACTCTGTTCAAGGGCTGTTTGTGTAAATATATAGACCTGAGATCCCTGTATATTATAGTTTTTCCTTTTTCAAAAAAGATGTGTATTTATTGATGCTTTCATGTAACAAAAGTTAATGGCAGCCTACCATGTGCCAGGTGTTTGGATAGGAAGTTTTTGAATCAGGTACACTTTTCCTGAACTCTAGGAGTTTAATATTCTTTCCTTTAAAAACGATGAGGTTTTGATACTATGTGTTATTGAGAGTCTTGGATAAAAGGCCTTCACCAGGCTTAAAAAAAGAGTGTGTGTCCAGAATGGCTCAACTGCTGTTGAATTCTTGCTTTCCAGCTATAAGAAGCCGGATCTGGAGAGGTACGAGGCCCAGGCCCAGGGCCGCATGAAGGCCCTGACCGCATCTCAGGTCAGTGTGCACATTGGCATGGATGACCGGCGGCGGGACCCCCCCAGGGCCACAGTCTGGGACCAGGTCAGCTACGTCAGCCAGGTGTCTCTGTCCTCCCTGACGTCCGACAAGCTGTCTCGGCCTGGCACCGCGGCCAATGGTGGGGACAAGTGGTCTCTGCTGCTGAATGACAAGGACGAGGAGCAGTACATCTGAAAGCTCCAGGCAGGTGCAGACCAGGGACCATCTCCTGGCTGAGCAGCCGGCCTGGCCCTCCCTGTGGACGAGGCTTGAGCCAAACAAGTAGAACACCAGCAGCCAGCAGCAGGATGGGCAGAGCGCTCTTCAACCTTGGGAACTTGCAGGCCCTGGACATCCCCCCTACAGGATGTGGCCTTGCCCAGATGTGGGTCCTGGGCAGGACCACTTTGCCTGAATCCCGCTGGCACAGGCACCAGGCCTCCTGGCCTCACCATGCTGTTGGCATCAGCCTCTCGGAAGCCTCTCTGGACCCTAGACAAGGAAAGGACAGTCAGTCCTCCTCGCAGACCTCTGCTGTAGTATTGGGGATGATGACTCGTGAAATGAGGAAAAGCTCATCAGGACCAAAAAGTTGGTGGGCCTTTCTATAGAACTCACTAAAAAGCTTGGTATTGGGCTCTTTTTGTCGACTCCCATGAGTATCGCGTGTCTGAGACCACAGTTTACCTCAAGTGCACCTGTTGTTTTCTGCTGGCACAATCTCTTTTCTGTCCTTGACGCTAGGGATCCCCCCCCCCCCCCCATCGCCTTTGAGGGCAGGACTGGCATCCTGGTGGTCCCTGCTGCTGCTGTCCTCGGCGTTGCTCCAGGTGTGCTCCCTCATGCCCTCCTGCCTGAATCTGCCCTCACACGCCTGGCCAGAGCTTGCCATGCTTCTCTTCAAGTTGAGGAGGGTGCTTTCTTGCCCACGAGCCACTTCCCCATGGAGCCGTGGCTTCTCACCCCACAGAGTCGAGTGCTGTTGCTGACCATTGCTGCCTAGCTGGAGTGAGGGGCCCAGAGCCTGAGACTTGAGAGTCCAAACCCCGGCTTCCTGTGGAGTCCGGGTGCTCGGGTCCCAGGGCGCCTCTGGTGCTTGGCACAGGCATGCTGCGGGGGAGGCGTGTGCGTGCAGGAACCTCCTTGCACAGCTCCAAGAGCTTCGACTACATGGCCTGCTGTGTGACTGTCACCTCATGGAGTCCAACATAGAATTTGTGTCAGTGGTGCCCCTGGTGTTGTGCAGCTCCGAGGAAACGGCGACACCCAAATGAGAGGGAACCACAGTTCTCCTCCACAGACTTCTATTTCTGCACGCTGAGTTGGTGCCTTAGGAAAGGGGGGCTGTCCCAGAGGGACAGTCTGTTTCTCACTTTCAGCGGCTTATTGTGATTGCATGACTTCGGAGGGGCGGGAATGGGGCTGGTTTCAGACTCTGAGGTTGGTAGTGATTGACAGAACCACACGGGAGTAGGCTGGTAGAATGAGAATAAATTCTAAGGTGAAGCCCTTGTCAGACACACAAAATAATTTTAGTTATTTATTGAGTGTCAGTTATTTTCCAGGGACAATGTAAGCGCTTTTTATAGTTTACCTCTAATCCACCAAACCAGCAAAGTAGGTATTATTGTCTACATTTTATAGGTGGGGAAACAGGCTCAGAGAGGCCAAGAATCCTGCCTGGGATCACAGAGCCAAGACACATGCCAGAACAGGGCTCCACATCCGTGTCTGTTGGCTCTGAAGTCTCTGCTCTGCATTTGCTGCCGCCCTGAATGTCGGTTTGCTTGGAATGGAATATGATCAGAGTCATCTCTCCTTCCCCTTGGATCAGTCGTTTCCAGTTTTGCTTATAATTTACTTTTTGCTGGGTCTTATCCTCTAAAACCCAAGTGCAGGGTTTTGTTGTGTTTATTGTTTTCAGCCTTCCTTTCCCTCCCCAGCCCCTCCCACTGTGTGTCCCCAGCGTGTCCTTTCTGTTCTTGGCTGTGTTCAGGGAGTGTTCTGGTTTTCCGAGTAGACTAATCGCTGTCTAAAGAATCTAATTGTATTGATGTTTCAAAAAGCTTTTAAGACCGTAAACATCATGTCTATATGGACTTGAAAATATTTATGTGATTGCACAGAAAACAACCTTTTAGATATTTAAGTGTAGGAAAATTTTTGGCTTCAGATAAGAACAACTGCTACTTCAGAAACTTTCCATGCTGTATTAGAATCAGGTTTCTTTTTATTCGTTTGAAAGCTGCCTCTGGCTGGCTCTGTCTGAGGGAGAAGTGTGGTCAGGGCGGGTGCAGCGACATCCTCCGTGAGAACTTCCAGGCACTGGCTTGGCTCTGTCTTTTGAGGGGAGCGTAGAAGCATGGGATTTTAACAGTGGAGGATGTGAGGGATCAGAGAGAGCCCTCTGATCTGCCATCCCCAGCACCGTGTGAGCCCCTCTCCCAGATGCCTGTCTCACAGGTGTGTGGGTTGAACTCCGAAGGGCACCCCCCGTCGAGGTGTCCATCCCACTGGGCCACGCACAGGCCCAGATTACCCCTTAGATGCACTTCTCCGGTTGAGGGTGATTGCAAAAGGCGATTCTCAAACCCACATGCTTTAATCTGGAGGGCTTGTTTTGGGTTCCTTGACCCTGAAGGAATGGGGCATGGGGAGTAGTCTGGACTCGGGGGCTCTGTGGGCAAGGCTCTATGGGCATCTTGGGGTGGTGGGAGACCCTAAGTGAGCTACACCTGAAGGTGAGGTGCCAGACTAATGTATCATCCAAACCAGGGCACTTTTAAGAGTGAAAGGAGGTGCCGTTAATAATTATATCAGGACAAGTAGCCTAATCCGGGGCTACCCAAGCAAACTGGGACCTGTGGTCGCCTCCCTTAAAAGGGAAATGGGCAGGGGCAGGCCCCGTGGCCGAGTGGTTAAGTTTGCACGCTCCGCTTCGGTGGCCCAGCCTTTTGCCGGTTCGGATTCTGGGCGTGGACATGGCACCACTCATCAGGCCACGTTGAGGCTGTGTCCCACATGCCACAACTAGAGGGACCCACAACTGAATTATACAACTATGTACTGGGGGGATTTGGGGAGAAAAAGCAGAAAAAAAAAGATTGGCAACGGTTGTTAGCTCAGGTACCAAGCTTTAAAAAAAAAAAAGCGAAATGGGCATTGTGAAGTCATCACTGACACAAACCATCACTGTAGAACTTTGTCCTAATTGTAGGTTTCACAGGCACGCTGGTGACGTAATCTTGTATCAGATTCCCAGATCCTCCTCCTCTATCACATACTGGTACAGGCACTTCTCTGTAGAATCCCTGAGGTGATCCTCTTGTGGGCAATGTGACCACATAGCTAGAGACGCAGGCACGGTTTTGTCCCACCTGCTGGTGCACTGCGGTGCCCTCCAGCATACCCTGTAGGACTTCACGCCAGGCGGGCCTGACCGCTTTTCTGGACGCCCAGGTATGGGAATTCCATGTTGTATGCGTGTCCCGTTGTGGAAAGGGAGGGTTGATACCACCCAGGAAAGGATTCCATTTCTTTAGAAAAGAGGTGCTTTCTAACACTCGAGCACATTTCCCTGATGATTCCCTAAGCGCCAGGATAAAGCATAACACCTGTCGGTTCCTGGTAAGTTTTCAGTCTTAACACCTTGGTGAAGAATTGTGATGGGATCACTTTTTATATAAACAAATATAATAATTCTAGTTGGGTTTTTTTTTTAAAGATTGGCACCTGAGCTAACAGCTATTGCCAGTCTTATTTTTTCTTCTTCTTCTTCTCCCCAAAGCCCCCCAGGACATAGTTGTATATTCTAGTTGCAGGCCTTTCTGGCTGTACTGTGTGGAACGCCTCCTCAGCATGGCTTGATGAGTTACGTCCACACCCAGGATCCGAACCAGTGAAACCCTGGGCCGCCAAAGCAGAGCACGCGAACTTAACCCCTCGGCCACAGGGCCGGCCCTGAATAATTCATTTTTTTTTTTAAATGGCACCTGGAAATTGACATGTCAAAAAGTAGATTCCCCAAATTGGTCTAGTTTACTAAGGGAAAAGAAGTGACCTTTATTTTAAGAAATTAAGTATAGACCAAAATCAGCCAATCAAACAGGTTAGTTAGGAAAAGATTATTTCAACTACAGAAGGATTTTTTTTTGCTTTAAAAATTCATGTCAGTATTTCAGTAGATAAATTCCCTAATGCATATAAAATTCCTCTTGAGTTAGAAAAATTTTATTTGCATGCAACTTTCACTTAACTGCCTCTTTTGTTTTTTTAAAAAAAAGGCAAGGAATGCATGTACAAAGAAATGCTTTCCGCAGCTCCTTGGGCTGACTCCGTTTCCCTTTCACATTACCTTGGTGTGTGGGAAAGCTGATTTGGTATTGGAAAGTATTGTGAAGCTGGTAGGAATGAAACCACTCTACTTTCTTCATTTTCAGACTCAGCTTGGTCAGGGACATCAACACCATTGTTTGCGATCATTCCAGGGGAGATGTCTACTTGTCTGCTCTTTTCCTTTGTGTGAAGACAATGACAGTGGTTGAAATTACAGGATAGAATACGAGAATGTTAAATAATGCTGCAAAATCCCAGAGTCTCCTTTATTCTATTCCAAAAGATGAATAAACTTGTAAAATCCTCCAAGGGCTAAGATGAAAACAAGAATTGATGGAAATTTAACATTTTTTTTTCTTTGAAAAGGAAATGGCGGTTATTTCTTCTTAATATAAACATTATAACTGCTTATAGCAAAGATTTAAACATGCTTAAATCTTTGCTATAAGGGGAGGGGAAAGGCTGCCATAATACTCCCAACCCAGCCTCCAAAAGTAAGCCCATGGACATGGTTTCATGGAGGGATGTCCTCTGTGGGTGGACCACATTAGGACACTGAGGGAGCAAAGCTTGCCTCCCCATGGGGAACCCAACTCCCTGACCAAAGTGAGAGGTGCAGTAGTGGGCCCTGGGATGGACTTGTTGTGAACAAAGGGAAGAAAGTTGCCATGGTGGGAGACAGGGTTAATGGGTCCTGGCAAGGTCAGGCGACAGACAACATTCAAATTCTGTGAGGCTACTGTGTGCTGGGTGCCCAGGTAGGTTCTGTCACTCTTGCTCAGCTAGTCCTCACGTTGGCCTTAAGAGCTATTTGTATCACTATCCTATTTCCACGGATGGGGGAACCAAGCTCAGGGGAATTTAACTGACTGTCCAGGAGACAGAGTTGGGGGCGGGTGCTTGGCTGCTTGGCTCTGGCTGCAAAAGCCCTACTCCATTGTGCCCCCTGGGTCTGCCCCTCCTCCCTGCAAGGATGATCTCGGGCACTCCCCTTAGCAGGAGAAGCTGGGCTTCCTCTGCACCCCTTGGTACTGTGCTTGGGGCAAATAAAGTGTCCTTTGGCAGGACAGTGTGGTTTAACTCAAGAGCCACCAGATGTCTCTCTGACCAAAACAATCTCCCAGTCTGCGGCTAGAACCCAAATTCTCTTGATCATTTTTTGATGCATCCGGAAATTCAAATAAACATCATCATGAAAATGTGAGAGATGGGGCAGAATGTGAGGCTGGAATTCAGCCCTGGCCCTGGGGTGCCTCTGAAGGAATGGGGCATGTGATGTATTTACTGTGATGTATTTATATACCTGTACTTGCAACCCAGGGTTTCAGAGCCTCCTTAAGCTCAAATTTAGCCATGCAGAGTCCATTGTTGGGGTGACTTACCCATGAATTTCCTTTATCATCATGTGCATCTGTGCTTCATACTCTCTTCTTACAAGTTTAGATATATTTTTTAAAGCTTGAACATTAAAATATATATATATTTTTAAAGGCTCACAGTGATTTTCAGTGGCTCCAAAGCCCCAAGTTCTAAGACTCCTGTGTTTGCTCTGGGTTTGTAACAAGGCTTCCATCCCAACGCCCTGGGCAGAAGTCTGTCCCCAGCAGTGCCCATTTACAGTGCTGGTAACCCAACCCTCCCCTGCCGGGACCCCGGGGGTCTGCTTGATCCCAAGGAGGAGTTACCTGCCCCAGAACTCTATCTTCTCATGTCTTGAATGGGGAGTGCTGCCCTCTTTACTGTGCTGAGATATGAGGGTGGAAGGCGCAGGACATAGGAAACTCCCACACAGTGCAAGGTGGCTGATGGTCTCAGGTCACCTTAACAGGTAATGGACATATCATCCAGTCTCCTTTAGATCTTCCTACCTTGCCACAACATAAAAAAAACGAAAGTGTGATCTGGGCTCTCAGCTTTCTCATCTGTACAAAATGGGCATGATAATAGTTCTACCTCCCAGGGTGGTGACGATATAATGAGGTCATCTGGGGAAAGCACATCTTGAACACCCAACAAATGTTACTGCTGCTGTTGTCCTTGATGTTGTGAGTGATGGTGACTGTATTCTAGGGACAAAAGCCAACCCACAGCCTTTCCATCCCACGCAGGTGAAAACTGTCTTTGTGTGTTCCCTGGCTGGGCTGGAGCAAGCGCCTATCTATGGTCTGCCTCTAAGACCTCGTGGACTGTGTAATTTCTTTAAAAGGAGCCGCCTTTGGCCAGCTGCTGTGCGCCAGGACGGACTCCTGGTTCTCATTTTCCGGTGGTCCTAGAGCATGCCCCTCTGCAGCATGCCCTGTGTTCCAGGAAGGACATTCCAGCAGGAGGCCATGCAGTGGAGGAGAAGCTAAAAGCACCAACCTTAGAGTTGGGCCCACCTGAGTTCAAAAGCCGTTTCTATCCCTTGAGGAAGCCACTCCGCCTCTCTGAGCTCCGAAATCAGTGTAGAAGGAATGAACTCCTCCTTCGTGGGCGTGTGAAGGCTGAATGGAATTATGGACGTGAATGCCTAGTGCAGGGCGTGGCACACGGTAGACACTCAAATCTAAAAGGGAGTTATCGGTGGAATGACACAGATAACGACCTCCCCCAGGAGGGGGCCCTGTGGGGAAGACCCCGGGGGGAGGTTCTGGGATGGTCCTGCTCTGGGATGCAGGCTCTTAGAAAATGTTTATTGACTGTTTGAATGATGCTGGTGCACCGCGGGAATTAGGGAAATGAGCACAAAAGGTGCTAGTGAACAAGAGGTGCGGAAAAAATAAAGCAGTTTCTTTGTAACGTGTCATTTCGGGCTGGTTTAGAGGCGGGGTCTCGTCTCATTCACTGTGTCTGCATTACAGTTAGGAATTTGATCGTTTCCCCCAATCTTTTTTGATGTCTTTCCTTCCTCTTCAGGGTAGAATTTTGATGATTCAGCTTTGGGGGCTAAATAGAAACCCAAGCACAGAGGTATGGTCTTTCCATCTCAGAGCTGCGGGGGGGCCTGACGTCATGTGGATTCAGTCACAGAATCACCTCCCTGTGATGGTCCACCGCGGGGGATGGGGGGAGAGCAAGGGCGGTGAGAGGATCTTTTTTTGGGGGGGAGGAATAGGTGTTTTATAAACTTCTGTTTAGTCCTTCCTGTTTTCTAAAGAGTGAGAGTTAGGGCTAAAATCCATATGAGCTTAGAATGCAGCTAAATTTTCAAATTTATTACTTCTGGGAATATAAAAGTAACGTATACTCCCAGTCTCTGAATTTAGATACACTTAAATTTGAATATAGTGAGGTTTCCTGTAAAGTCGGAAAAATACTAGGCGCCTCAAGATGGGGGCATTGTTTTCCATTTAAAGCTCCACCCACTTCTAGGTGATGTTTTAATGTGCCTGTGCCGTCACTGTCAATGCCATTGCTTCCCTGTCCACGTGAAGGGCATTCGGTGCAAATCACTCCGTCCCTCCTCCTCCTCTCACCTCCATGCCACACACACACACACACACAACTCATGCTTGCACATGCAGAGACTATACACACTCACACCCCAACTAGGAAGAATCCTTATTTTGCTTTGCCTCTTACATGCCCTTCCTTTCCTCCTGAGCCTAAAAATTTAGGCTACTGCTGAGCCTCCAGTGCTGTTGACCTTTAAATCCACTGCTTTTCTCCTGTTAGCGTCCTCGCAGCGGCAGTGGCTGGTGGGTGAATTGTGTCCACTACCCGATGAAGCGGCTGTCCATAGGGGATGCAAGAAACCTCAGCCTCCCCTGGTGACGGGGAAGTTAGCAGAGCAGGGACTGTGGTGTTGGCGGCTGGATTTTGCCCTCGGGTGAGTGAGGGTGGCAGCTGCTTTATCTTGGCAGGAGGAAGAGCAGAACCTCTGCTGTGGAGGGACTCCACGGAGCAGGCGCTTAAATGAGGCCTGATCGTGTGCTAAGTGCCACGGGGATTCAGGACGGGTGAGGCACAGACCCTGCGCTCAAGGAGCACGTGCAGGGAACATAAGGCACAAACACAAACACTGCACACACAGCCTACACACACATGAACAGACTACACACACGCCACACACACACACTATACACAGACCACACACACAGACTATGCACACAGACACAGACCACACACATAGACTACACACACCTAGACCGCACACACAGCCTACACACACAGACACAGACTATACACACAGATCACACATATAGACTGCATACACACACACAGGCTAGACACACACACAGACTACCCACCCACATAGACTACACATAGACTACACCACATAGATTACACACACACATACTATACACGCATCTACACTACACACAGACCACACACACATAGACTATACACAGACACAGACTACACACACACACACACACACACACATGCACAATGGGCAGGCTGAGATCCCGGGCCTTAGAAGAGGAGTCTGAGGAGGAGAGAAAAATCGTATCTGGTCGCTGTTCTGGGGAGGAGGGTAGCATGTGGGCTGGCCATTGAAGTGTAGGTTGTGATTTCATGGAATAATATGGGAGAGGCCTGAAGGAGGCAAAGGGGCATTCAGGGGAGAGAGTGACCAGCTTGGTTGGTCAGGGCTGTGCTGGGAGGCCATGTGGCCGGTGTGCGTTGAAGGTGGGCTTCATAGGGCAAGCTTAGAAGTCGGCCTGGGAACATTGTTGACTAGGGTTGAAGGGCCTGAACGTCATGACCTCTGAAGGGGCAGAATGGGCAGTATAACACTCATACATACGTCCTTGGCAAGTGGCAGGGGGGAATGTGGCAGGGTATGAGTTACAAAGGGAGGTTCTGGTACCTGTCTCTGTGTATCTCTAGAACTGAGGGGACATTTGGGATCTATCTATCTATGGGTCTATCTATCTATCTATGTGTCTTTCTCATGTGCACGTTTATATATGTATGTGTATCCACACATATGTATTTCTATACATGTATATGAGTGTGTGTGTTGCTATTGTTAAAACATCTAGATTAGCAAAAGGAAAGAAAAAAGTTAATTCTACCTTTGTTAACACCTGTTGTTAGAATTACTTCCTTGTTTCTTTCAAATTCTATTGGAAGTGCTCATAGGTAAACCTATCGGTGGTGGTATAAGAGAGCAATTAGTTGAGAGTTATCAGAGGGCTGACCCTATTTCCATTCGCTTTTCATCGGTCATGTTGAGGGAGTCATGCTGAGGTGCTGGTTAGAGAGCGCACAACAGGAGGCCTGTCCTCAGCTGCACTGCTGGGTCACCCAGACAAAGGCAATGGAGTCTGGAAAATACGTTAGAGACTGAGTAAGAGCTGAACAGTGACACACTCCTTCTAAGACAGGAGAAGTTTAGGAAGAGTGGTCTCTAGTAGTGACAGGAAGAGGCATTGAAGGGTCTTGAGGAAAGCGTAGGATTTGGAAAGTCGGAGACAGAAGGCAGGAGGGTTGGACTGAATGGGGTCCCCAAGGAGGGCTGGCTAAAGCCTGTGCCGAGGGCAGGGGATTGATACTGTGAACTGAGGCCAGCACCAGGGATGCTCCACAAGGAAGGTTCTTGGCAGCTGCCTCCTGCCAGTTCTTATAGCAAAGGTTTGAGGAAGTCCTGAGCACAGAAGCCCAAGTTTCCCAAACGTGTTGAAGGGACTACAGACTCTCTCCTTCAGTAATGATTACCATCGAGTAATCAGTTCAGCTCTTACTCAGTCTCTAACGTATTTTCCAGACTCCATTGCCTTTGTCTGGGTGACCCAGCAGTGCAGCTGAGGACAGTAATGATTACCATCGAGTAAAAAGGCGAGATCTTGGCGGCCTGGGTCTTCCAGGAAGGCTTCGCAGAGAGGCTGAGAACTGAGTGTGGTTCAAGTATAGGAGAGGTTTGCTCAGGGAGAGAGGGGAGGGCATTTTGTCCACATGGTGCATGTGGAGGGGAGAGTGAACTGCTTGTTGGGGACGGGGGACAGGGGTTGAATCAGTTGGTGGGGCCACACTGGAGAGGACAGAGGGAAGCAGGGACATCTGGGAGTGGGTCTCTTCTTTCACCTCCCACAATGCTGGAGACTCTGCTGTGCCTCCCCACCCTTCTCTGAACACTGGCCCCAAGTGTGCAGAAGTGGTGGTCCTTGGAAGAATCGCTGGTGCCAACCTTGGCCCCTCCTGGCCTCAGCCCCACTCCAGAATTGTGAAGACCTCCACAGGCCCGCCCGCCCTCCCATGGAACTTGAGGGAAAGAGGAAGAGAGCAGCTGTTAAAAAAATTAAAGGTCGCGGAGGAGAGTCCAGCAGCATCTTGAGCCGGGTCCCGTCTCCAGATGTCGTCTCCAGATGTCGTCGCTCTGCAGCTGTCCTGGGCAAGGGCGACTGAAGGGCAGGGAAGGCAACAGCCTCATCCAGCGGGTCACAGGCTGAGGAAGGTGTGATTTCCAACCCCAAGCAGATAGGAAGCTCCTCTTCCCCACCCTGCCCCGAGCCTGGCTGGACTGACCTTACTCATTGACTCAGACATAATTCAAAGAGCCCCAAAGATGCTTCTTCTGGAAGCTGCCAAAAAGCAGATACCCACCTGGAAATACCACCCAAATGGATGCATATGGGCTAGATTCCGCCTCACCTGTCCTCACCTGTCCTCATCTGTCCTCACCTGTCCTCACCTGTCCTCTCCTCCCCTCCCCTCTTCTTCCCCTTCTCCCCTTCCTTCTTCCCTTTTTTGTTTCTTTTCTTCTTTTTCTTAACAGGCAATTTTGGATCTCTTTGTCTCACAGGATTCCCTAGTGTCCCGATCCTCAGCCCCAGCCATCGAATGAGCTGCATGGGGGCTGGCAGCCACTTTGGAGAGTGGCCCCTAAGGGGCCGCCTGTGTTGACCCCCAAGACGAGGTGCTCTGGCAGCTGCCTGATGCCTTTCCAAAACCTCAGTAGCACAGCTGATACTGTTTTGTTTCTCCTGACCTTAACAAGCCACCAACTCCACTGCTTCCCCAGGTTGTCATGAGTGGGGACAGGGAGGCCATCTCAGATCCACAAAGCCAGCTCCTCCTCATTGGCCAATCGCATCCTGTTTCTTGAGAGGCCTCATGAAATGGCTTAGATGAAAGGCCTATGCAAGGGGCAGGGAGGCCTGAGTCACAGACCAGATCTCAGAAGCTAAAACTGGATGGGTTTGTCAAAAGACTGTCCTACTCCTGCTGGCAGTGAAGAATTTCCAGGGGCTCATCTGGATTTGCTGACACAGAGTTTCATCCAAGGAAATCACCCAGCCAGCTCCACGTGAAGTGACGCACCATCACCTGAATCGGGTCAAGGATTCAAACGGCCCACTCCATCCCTCCAACGCCACGCTCTATGGTGGATAGGACGATGGCCCCCAAAGATGTCCACGTCCTAATCCTCAAAGCCTGTGAATGTCACCTCACACGGCAGAAGGGACTTTGCAGATGTGAATAAGTTAAGGACCGTGAGATGGGGAGAGTTTGCTGGATTGTCTGGGTGGCCCAGTGTAACCACAAGGGTCCTTATAAGAGGGAGGCAGGAGGGTCAGAGTCAGAGGAGATGTGACAGTGGAAGCAGAGATTGGAGTGTTCTTGAAGATGGAAGGGGCCAAAAACCGGGAATACAGGCAGCCTTGAGGAACTGGAAAAGGTGAGGAAACGGATTCTCCCCTTGAGCCTCCGGAAGGACCCACCCCTGTCCATGTCTTGATTTGAGCCCACGAGCCCCATTTTGGACTTCTGACCTCCAGAACTGTGACAGAATAAATCTGTGCTGCTTTAAGCTGCTCAGATTGTGATAATTTGTTACCACAACAGTAGGAACCTAATCGGCCCCTCGAAGGTCTCTGCAGGCCCCGAGACAATCAGTCCCAGGAGTAACGGCCTCAGCCTACCCCAGACTCACCCAGGCTTCTCCAGAGAAGCTTCTGGAGCTGAATGAGTCTGGAAAACACTGGTTTACAAACAGGACTCTTTAATGGAGACGACCTCTCAGAACCTTTAATGTGTTTATCTGTCTCGTGAGTCTTCAGGAAAATGGAGTGTGCAGAGGGTTTCCCGGTGCCCTAACTGTGAGCCTTTCCACGTGATAACTCCTGTGGTTGGGTGTCTGTGAAGGATGAACTGATGTGTTGCTCACCTCTCCTCGGATGATTTATCTCCACCCCGTGACCTCCCCTATTCAGGGGCCAGCATCGCCTGAGGGAAGTGTGATGGAGAGAACCAGAAAACAAAGACAGAAGTCTTGGCCCTTATGTTTCAAAAAGGCACAGCTTTAGATGTACAACTGGAAAAGTGGGAAGAATGCACGATCAGACTGAACTGGCGCCTCTTTCCCCAACACGCACACACACAAACACACACACACATGATACAATCTTCCAAACTGGCTAGGAGGAGGGATGATAGTGAGGAAGAGTGAGCAAGAGAGCTTGCATTAGGTTGAGTTCCTTAGAAAATACTCTGAACGCTGCCCTCCGCCCCCACCCCTCCCAGATGAATAGGAGGGAGGGAAGAGGAAGGGGCATATATTTGTGGGAGAAAAATGCTTGAACCCCTTAAATTCTGATAGCTTGAGTAGAGCAGACCATCATCCTCCATGCTGCGTTTATGCCTTGGGAGGCAGCGAGCTGCTCAGAGCTTCCTTTGTGGCCTGGGCTAGGAGAAGACAGGTGCTGCCCGGGTGTCTGGTCAGGTGGTCTTGTGGTGGCAAGACCACCGAGGCAGAGGCCACATGGCATCCCTTAGACAGGGACAGCACCAAGGTCCAGCGTGCCCAGCCTTGGAAGATTCCTTTGCCCACCTGTGGCCTGGAAGTAGACTCCCAGGAACCGCTCTGAACTTACACACTGAAGACAGGAGCAAACCTGCCAGGCTCCGGAGGGGAGGGCCCCTGTCATGCTCTTGGGTCATTTAAGTCTCATTTAAGGTTCCTGGACTCCTGCATGACTTCAGGAGCTGCCTGAAGTCCAGTAATGACTGACGTAATTTCCAGCCCAGTGGAATTGGAAAAGCAATTAACAGACAGACCCAAGTTTATGAATCGAGAGGCAAGCCTGCTAGATATTGAATGCCTCCTCTGCTCCAGGTATTGAAGGAGAAGCCCAGGCTTGCCCCCCGGCCCTTGACACGCGCCTTAGTGCTCACAGTCACTGCAGATACTTGGCAGCCTGAGATCCGCAGCCACTTCTCGGTTCCCAGATCAAACATCTGAGTGTTGACCGGGATCAGGACCTCTCACAGCTCCCTTCCGCCCAGGCACCCGCCCAGCTTCTCTACCTCGGGGCTTGGCTGAACTGTGAATTCCAAGTGTCAGAAGCCAAATTAAACAAGTTCAAGCCAAGGGGGAGTTTATAATCGGGCTGTAGGAGTATCGCAGGAACACAGCTGAACCTCAGGGAGAACTGGGGCTGGGAATCTGAAGGCCTCCAGGAACCCGCTCACTCCTTAGTGCAACAAACATTTACTGGGCACCTATCGAAGCTGTAGATGCTGGGGTTCCAGCAGGGGAACGAAGCAGACAAAGTGCATGTCCTTCAGGAGCGGAGATTCCGGTGGGACACAGACAGACGACAATAGACAAATAATATCATCTCTGCTAGAGGAGAGCTCTGTGGAGACACATAGCAGGACAGTGCGATTGAGGGGACGGGGCTGAGAGCTCGGGAGAGGGTATTTTAGCTAGGAGAGGCCTCTCTGCAAAGGAGTCGGTGGAAAGATGCCGCCTGTGAGTGTGAGGGCCCTGAGGAGGACCCAGCTTGGAGGGTCCCAGGGAAGGCAAGCACCAGTGAGTAGGAAGGAGTGCGGCGGGAAGGGCAGGTGCCAGATCTCAAAGGGGCAGGCAGCCAGAGCAAGCAGCTGAGCTTTCATTCCAAGGCTGATGGAAGACATTGGAGGGTTTTAAGACAGGGAGTGACATGATTTGATTAGTGTTTTTAAAAGATCCCTCCAGTTGTTGTGTGGAGAGTGGATTGTAGCAAGTGACACGGCAAGGAGAGCAGCGGGTGGGACATTGCCTCAGAGATGCAGTGGAGAGAGGGGTAAGGAGGGCTCCATTGTTTTTGCCTAAGACTTTAACCAAGATGGGGATGCCTGGGGGAAGGAGCAGGGAGGGTGGGGTGGTCCAGATCCTGTCCTCTCTCCCTGCCTCCCTCCTGTGTCTCCCCTGCGTCTGATTCTGTATTTTCCCCTCTTCAAACCGCTTCCCCTGCCCCTGGTCTGGCAGAGCATGGCTGTCCCAGAGTGTGGTCCTGAGTCCAGCCTCATGGAGGAGCTGGGTCCTTCTCTTTCAGTGACATTTCCTCTGAGATCTTTGGCTTGTTCCTAGCTTGCCCTTGTGCACAGTGTCCGGGATCTTCCCCTGGGCCAGTCCTGTCCCTGCCCCAGCTGCCGAGACCTCTCGTGAGCCCGATGCCCCACTCCCCACTGGTCCAGGACACAAGCCTGCACCTGCAGGAGGTTAGCAAATGACCTCACCACCCAGCAGAGCCCAGAAGGAGAAGCCCAAGACCAAGGTCACCCTGAGCACCACCCTCCAACTGCCAGCCCGTCAGTAACAATGCCTCAGTGACTCTCACTGATCCCCCTTCCCATCCCAATGCCTCAGCCCCGACCTTCCTCAGAGCTCACCCGAGCTGTGCCTGCACAGAGTAGAAGTTAAGTACCTGTTTGCTGAATTACTGTGAAATCTTGTCTTTTATCTATCTAGCCTTAGCTGGCTTAGGACAGTGTAGTTTCACTTCATCTGAAAAACTACAAAAAAATAGTCAATAACTGGCTTTTATCAGAAACCTGTTTAAGCACTAGTGCAAAATACAGGCAGCAGCTCTCATTGTTCTGCTAAGATGTAAAAAGCAAGCTGAGAGTATGTTCATTGATCCTAGGCCTATAAATCACTATTAAAATGCCTCTTGGACTCCTCATTACCAACTTCATACCTGGATTTCCACAAAATAATGCCATTGGTTGCCTGGTCCTTTGATCTTAATCTTGGTGATGGAAAGTTCTATGACCAACCTCCCTTGCTTCCTTCCTTCCCTTCTTCTTTGCTTCCTCCCTCCCTCCCTTCATGTTAATCCATGATGAATCAGGTATGATGAGAGATGAAATGAATGTACTCTCTGCTTGGGTTGAGTAGGGGAATCAGAAAAGCAAAGAAGCACAGTAAAGTGCTGAGGGGCCATTGGTAGGTGACATAGAAGGAAAGTGGCATGCTCCTGCAAGTGTGCGCGAAGCATGGTCGTGCAGCACTGTTTGTACAGGAAACAGCCAAGATGTCCATCCACAGGGAAATGGCAGGTAACCTGTGGGATGTATCATATACCAAAATACTCTGCAGCCTTCAGGATGAATGAACTAGATCTACGTGGATCGATGTGGGTAACTCTGAAAAGCACAATGTTGAGTGAAAAAAATGGCAGACAGACACATATAGCGAAATTGGTTTATGTAAGTTAAGAAAACAAAATATTTCCATATATTGTTAGACACAGGCTTCTGTAGTTAAAGCATAAACATGGTCTGGAGATACACACCAAGTTTAGGACAGTGGCTTCCTCTGAGGAGACAGGGAAGAGAAGGATGTCTGGGAGAGTTAGAGAGGTATGTTAGAGTCTCCAATTATATTTGTAACATGTTATTTCTAGAAATATGAAGCAAATACGTCATAATGTCAGCACTGGTTAAATCTGGGTCGTGGGTACATGAGTTTTGTTTTATTATTCTCTGTATTTGTATATATGTTTAAAATATATATACATTTTTACAAAGACATGTGGGTCTGGAGTTTGGTGAGAAGCCAGGACTGGGGCTGTGGAGTTAGGCCATCTTTCCCCAGGGCTCAGGGAAAGCAGGGGGCGGGTGCACTTGCCCAGACCTTGCGCGTTGAGTCATGACACAGAAGTGAGCAAAGATCTGAGGAAACACTTATTTTGAAGGGAGGAGGTGGAGAAAGAGAAGACAGAGGGAGGTTTAGGAAGAGGGCTCAGCAAAGGAATGGAGCCAGGAGGGATGTATGAGGAAGAGGCCCAGGGGAAAAAAAAAATTATAATGAAAAATGTCAACTGCTCAGCACATAGAAATACAGAGAAGGGCTTGCCCTGTGGCCAAGTGGTTAAGTTCATGCGCTCCACTTCAGCAGCCCAGGGTTTCACCGGTTCTGATCCTGGGTGTGGACCTAGCACCACTCATCAAGCCATGCTAAGGTGGCATCCCACAGAGCAGAATTAGAACGACCTACAACTAGAATATACAACTATACTGAAGGGCTTCGGGGAGAAGAAGACAAATACAGGGAATAACACAATGAATCACAATACACCCCCCCCCCCAACCTCTCCTTGAGTTAAATAATTGTCAAGATTTTGCCAAATTTGCCTCTTCTATTCCCCCTTTTCTTTTCTTTTTTGTTCCTGTTTTGGTTCGCTGAAGTAATTTAAAGCAAACCCCAGACGCTGTGTCTTCCCACTCTTACATACTGCGTTATGCATTTCTAAAATATCCAGACATAGAGAAAGATTTTTAAGGAGAGAAATTAAGTTATTTTTCTGGATTGTTGGTGTTTGTGCTATTTGTCAGCTCTTTATGATTTATAATTTGTTGTGAAGGCTTTTACATTCTAAATCATCACCTTTGTACCTAATTTTGTATTTGCTAATTTATAGTCTTTTTTCTTAAAGAGGGCATGCCCAACCATATAAGCTTTAGACCCCACAAAACCTGTATCTATTTCTAACAGAGTAGTTATGTCACAAGCTAAAGTCATAGCCATTAAGTGGCCCCACCAGGGTCTGAATCCAGGCCAAGTGCTGGCCTCATGGTGCGTCTCAGACTCCAGCGTGCACTAGTCCACCTGGGGCTCTCACAAAAGTACAGAGTCTGGGGCAGTAAATGTGGGCTGGGGCCCAGACGGCATGCTCTGCTCTTCTGTGGGCAGCACTCTGAGGAGCCAGGGTCTCTAAGCTGACGTGCTCCATGGCTGTTTCTCATGCAGTGTGATTAGGTCATTATAATTGCCTCCTCATGAATAGGGTCTATCTTACCTGATTTCCTCACAACAACCCCCTTCCCCTCATGCCAGCCCTGGAGACTGGTATGGCATTAAGAAATTTTTTGAACACCCTGGCTCACTACCCAAATTCCCTCTTACACTTTTGTGGAGCTCCTATGATGGGCTGAGTGTTTTCCATAGACCATCGCTAACGCTCCGACTGCTCGGCTGCAAGGGGGCACCTTCCCATCTTGTGGATGAGAACGTGGCCAGTCAGGGAGGTCATGTGACCTTCCCGGCACAGCAGGGCCAGTGTTGAACTCACATCTCCAACCCCCCCTCACCTCGTGCTGGGTAGACTAAGTGGGAATCCAGGAGTCAGTACTGTGTCCCCAAGAAGAATGTCCCCTCCAGGCCCCTACCCTCAGGTGGGAGCTGTCCACACCTCTCCTCCCCCCAGGTCCTCTCTGCCTTGGGACTGGCCCTTGATGAAGCCTCAAGAGATGAAGGATGAGCAGATGAGCACTGGAGTCTCTAATGTGACAAATATCACTTGCCTGGCTTTCTCCACCTTTGGGATAGGGCTCCTCAGCCTTGCTGAGCATCAGTTTCCTTGTCCATTAAGTGAACTTAACGTGACTCATCCCATAGAATTTTACGGGGATGAAATGAAGCATTATATGATGAGTTATATGGTGCTACTTGTGTTGGCCCATCGCACCCATGGAAGTGGTCATTGTTGTCCCCAGGCTAAGCTGACCGTGGCAATTAGGTGGGCACTGCTTACAGCTTGTAGTGCAGGCTTCCTCCTTCCTGATACATGTTAAGAAGAGACTGTGTTAAAACACAGGGACATCTGGAAACATCTCAAACCCTGCAGGGCTCTGAGCAGAGGCTAAGGGCTTGATGGCAGCTAATTGTTCCCTGGCAGATGTCAGCTTTGCCTGTCGGTCTCAGTGTGTGTGCAGCTGTGCAGCAGGCTGACAGCCTCTGGCATTCTCCTCCTGTCTCGGTTCTCCAAAACGCACCTCAAATCCCAGCCATGCTGCTTAATTACCCCAGGCCCACCTGACCACCACATGCTGCGGTGATTTAATATCTATGGTCTTTAGAGCACATGCAGCAATATTTTTTTCAGAGACTTCAGACGTTTGTCCCGTGGATACATTTTCCAGGAGAAAATGCCAACAGATGGGGGCAGGCTGTGTTTCCTAGCTGTCCCGAGCCTCTGGAGGTTTCTGTTCACTAGCATCCCCCAGAAGGACGTGCACAGAATGGCTGCAGGCTCAGGGCAGTCCTCCCTCAGGCTCTGGAGCCCAGAGGGTCCGACTTCCACATCCAGGTGCAGCCTGGCCTGGATATGGGTTATTTTAAGCTGCTCCTGCAATGCAGCTGCAAATCCAGAGACAGAGGAACACAGGACCTGCTGCTCACCAGGGAATAGCTCTCTATGCACACGCTGTCACTGGCATAGAGAGCAGGCAGACAATATAATTACCGTCATTCCAAGAGATTCATTCTGCTGAATTGTCCATTTATGGGGCATCCCTCCCATTTCTTTGGTGCCAGTATAATTTTTTTAAAACTCATTGGTAAATTTCAAAATGCCACAGGTAAAAGCAAGCTGCTTCACTTCACTCCTTGTTTATTTGTTTAGGATTTTATGTATCTCATTAGAATGTTTTTGCAATTAGAATTTCGGATTGAGGACCCTGGCTCAGTTTTAGCTTCAGGACAGCAGCAGCACAGACTAGGCCCTTTGAATGCAATCTGCCCACTCATCTCTTTCTTTTATTTTTGGTGAGGAAGATTGGCCCTGAACTAACATCTGTGCCAATCTTTCTCTACTTTATATGTGGGTTGCCGCCACAGCATGGCTTGATGAGCTGTGTGTAGGTCTATGCCTGGGATCCAAACCTGTGAACCCCAGGCATGTGAAGCAGAGCATACGACCTTAACCACTATGCCACTGGGCCGGCCCCATCTATTTCTTAATTTGGTGTCTGAATCAACAGGCTTCATGGCCCAAAAGAAGAAGAGGGGAAGTTGTGAAATTTCTTTCCCTGGAAAGCTTTGTTTAATGGACACCTGTTAGTACTGAATGTCGGACAGAACCCTGGGCTCAAGAGGGTGAATTCCGTAACTCTGAAGTTCCTTCTCATAATCATTTCCATCCATCTACTTTACAGATTCCAAAGTATTTCTTCTGCTGCCTTGGTTCCTGTATTCATTCATCCATTCAGTGAGCACTTATTCAATGTGAACTGTGGGCCAAGACTGCACCGGGCACTGCACACAAAGGAAGGGCATGAAAACACAGGTCACAGGAGCCCTGCATCCCTCTCTTTTATTCAGTTGCTGGTCCATATTAATTGAATACCCACTACGTGCACTGTTCTAGGGTCTGGGAGTACAAGCAGTGAACAAAACTGAATCGCTGCCCGTTTGGACATTTATGTAATGATGGGGCGAGGGTGACAATCAACACACAAATAAATCTATGGTATGTCAGATGGTGATGGAGAAAGACAAAAGAAGGAAATGGGATAGCGAGTGCAGGGATGAAGTGGGGATTGGGGGCGAGCACACTGGCAGGTGACATTTGAGCAAATACTCAGGGAGTAAACTGTGTAGATGCCGAAAGTAAGCGGGTCCCAGGCAGAGGAAATGGTAAGTGCAAAAGCCGAGGCAGTAGTGTGCTTGCTGTGTTCAGGGAGAGGCCAGGAGGCCCAGAAGGAAGGCAGGAGTGTAGCAGGAGAGGTGGGGAGGGAGCTGGGCCAGGGCGCAGAGGGCCTCGTTGGCTCTGAGTCTGAGCAGGATGAGCAGCCAGTGGAGGTGTGGGCAGAAGAATGGCATGAAGTGACTTATGTTTTAATACGATCGCCCACTATCGGGTCAGTGCAGGCCCAGACTTCAGAGCAGTGAACTGATGCCAGCAAAGGAAAATCAGGGGCTTATGGAAACTGATTAAGTAAAAGTATTTCTAGAACACCCAGTATGCGAAGGACATTTTGCCAGGTAGTTTGGTCCATCTCCTGAGGGAATGAGCCCTCTGGGTGGGTAGAGGCTATGTGCATTCATGGAGATGACACCTCAGTGCAAGAGAGTGTGTCATAGCTGTGTAAGGAGGTACAGTGTCTTGGAAATGGAGCACAGAGCAGTGAAGTTTGGATGCACAGGTAAGAGGAGTGCTCACTATGTGCCAGCACTGTTCTCAGTGCCTGGGTCTTCTGACGATGGGACTAGCGTGTTTCAGCTGTCCATGGGATAGTTGAGGATCATATTAGGCAGAGGTGAGCCTCTCGGCCCTTTTCTGGAGGGATAAATCTGGAAATCACAATCTGTCTCATTTGGGAGGAGCTAAGTAAACATCTTTTCAATAAAGCAGAGGTCAAAAAGAAAATGTGAATTTTATCTGTAAAACTACTTGCCAGGCTTTGCCATGGGGAGTAATCCCAGTCAAGCATCCAAATCAATGATTTCAGACCACAAACACTGAGACACCAAAGTGAGAAGGTGGTGGTGCTTCAGTTAGCTATTGTTACTTAACAGATGATTCAAAACTTGATGATTTAAACAACAATTTGTTATTCTTCATGATTCTGTTGGCTGGGAGGTTCCTCTGAGGGTCTTGCCCAGGCTCACTTGTGTTCATGTGTTCAGCTGGGGGCTTCAGCCTGGGAATGGATGCAGCTGGGATGCTGGGTCATCTGGGCCTTTCTCTCCATGCAGTATTGCTTTAAAAATACAGGTTTTATTGTCATGGAGGTATGGTGAGGCCAACAGATCAAGAGATGACTGACATTGAAAAGATAGTTTGTTACACTCACAGATCCCAAAAGTAGGAGGCATGCCATGCAGTGCCATATGGGGAAGCACCAGGTCAGTCAGGAGGTGGAAGGAGTGCAGGGAAAACATGGGCAAGAGTCTTTATCGTGGTTTCCATGGGAAGGAATGGGTGAGGCAGGGTACACGGGTTTAGGATTGAATAACCCGTGGCAAGTTTGAATAATTTCAGCAGGCTCTGGGGTATAGGGACTGTCCCTAGTTGTCTGGGGTGATTAGGACAGGTGGCTAGTGGCCCGGAGTTTGAGAGCCCAATAAAGGAGGTGAGTGGGGTGTGGGCCCTGGATTGGTTTGTTTTGTGTGAAAGGCACACTCATTGGAAGTTGCTGACTATCTCTGGGGACTGGCTAGCCCTGGGAGGGGCAGTCCCTCAGGGCCGCAAGCCCCAGATGTCAAAGCTTCAGAATACAGAAAACGAAAGATGTAGTTAACACAGGTCTCAGGGCCTCTCTCCACATGGTCGCTCATGAAGGGCCCTAGAGTGGGCTTCCTTAAATGGTGGCGGGGGCAGTTCAAGGGAGCAGGAGCAGAAGCCACAAGGCCCCTTAAGACCTAAGCTTGGAAGATGTGTGATATCACTTCCACTTGGTCAAAGGAAGTCATTGAGCCACCCCAGATTCACACTCTTGATGAGAGGAGGGGAACACTTACCATGTGGGATGGGATGGTTGTTGTAGCCATCTTTGCAAACAATCTATCACAAAAGGTATGCTTCTAGGCCAAAGGCCAAGTCCTTTCTGACTTGATGAGATCCAACAGGAAGGCCAGAAAGAAGTAGAGTTCTAGCTCATTTGCCTTGGCTGGTGTGTGTACAGGATGTAACTTTCCTCCCATAGTTGTTCTCAGCATCAAAGGTCAGTTGGGCATTTGCCCAGGAGTCCACAGGGACCTTTTGTACTTTTAGAGGAGGGTTGGCATGGCTCTGAGCCAGTGTCCCTCAAACTTCCTCAAGGCCTGTCATCTCAGGAGAGTGCATGGTTACTCTGGCAGGGAGTCCGGGCCTGTTTGCAAACTGTTTGAATGCCTTAGGGTCAAACTCGCTCGTATTATTTTTTCATCAGGAGTTAAAGTAACCCTATAACTTCTCCCATAGAAGGATAGATGTTTTATTATAAAAGTGCCATTTGTAAAGCAGGTGGAATTGGGCCAATAATAGCCAACATTCACATCCCACTGTAGGGCCGTGAAGCACTTTCTCATATGTTCTTTGATTTGTTTTCACAGTTACCTGTGGAGTAGGTGTCATTATCCTAGTTTTTCATATGAGGAACTGAGGCTATGGGGTCTCAGGGATTCGCTGGGGTGTCTTAATTGGCTTGGGGCTCCAGGAGGTGCCCTGTGCCCATAGGTGAGGTTAGCTGAGCCCTATAAATCCTCCCCTGCTTCACATGGGTGTGTCAACAAGTCACTTCTCTCCTCCATTACCCACTCTTCTGTCTGGCTGTACTCATTAGGAGAGTATTTCTCCCTGTGAGCCAGATGCTTCAGAATCCCCTTAGTGCTCTGAGGAGTTAAACTTCACCAGGGGATACTGCTCTGACACCCCCAGATACAGCCCCGCCCTCACCCCATTCAGCTCCTGCACCAGAGTCCCCAGGCAGACCTGCCATTTGCTGGGAGCAGATTTCAGTCCCTTGAGAACACACAGCCTGTGAAAAGTCAAACTGGCTCTCAACTCCAGGCCCCCAAATAACCTCCAAGGTGCAGTGATGGGGTTCATTCCAGTGAGTCATTGGTTCTGCTGCTAAGAGTCTAGACACCCACCTGTCTGCTTCAGAACCCCATCAAGTGAAGCTGCCCTATTGATCTGGTTCAAGGAAAAGAAGGCTGAGTCATTGCTGACTCATTCTCCAGCCTGGTACCATGGCCACCACCCTCAGACACACACAGACATCAACCAAAGATGACGACAGAGTCTCTCACAGTAATACTTGTTTCTTTGGAAACCAGAGTGCCATCTTTTAAAGCTACATAGCTTATGGTCACATGCTGTGTTCCCTAGAACCCCGAGCCTTCTACAATCCCTACAGGGATCCAGAGGGATCCAGAGGCAGTGGCTACACATCGAGATTTCTTCTCTGGCTTGGAGGTTGACTCTGCTACTAGGACTTGCCCCTTGCCTCTACTCTCTAGGTACTTCCTTTGTAAACAGAGGTAACTCATCTGCCAGAAAAAAAGCTTGGAGAGGTCCTAAAGAGGAATCCAGGCTTTGCTTAGGATGCCTTGAAGAAGATGCTGTCCAAATGAAAGGATCCCAAGAAGGCAAAGGCATCTCCTGGCTGGGAGAAGGGTCAAGTGCAGGTCCAGCCCATGCGATGAGCAGGGCCCCGCTGCATCCAGATGTGGGGCCAGCAGGTGCTGAAACCGCTCTGAAATTATGGACCTCCATGCTTGTTGCTCCTGAAGTCTTGCTTCTGGAGCCTGTTCCTGTTGATGCCTCTTCTCTAGAGAAGGATAATCTCTTTCTTTCTGCACAAGCCACCTTCAGCCTGACTTTCCTTCTGCTGCTTAGGGATCTTCTCTGTCAATTGCTTTGCAGTATCTGCCTTTCCCCTTAGGGTTCTCAACCAGGGGTGATTTTGACCTCCCCCAGGGGACATTTGGCAGTGTCTGGAGACATTTTTTATTGTAACTGCTGGAGGTGGTGCTACTGGCATCAAGTGGATAAAGGCCAGAGATGCTGCTAAACATCCTACAGTGCACAGGACAGCCCTCCCCAGTAAGGAATTATCCGGTCCAAAGTGTCAATAGTGATGAGCTTAAGAAACCCTGCTATGATGGCATCCCTTCACCCAGCAAATAAAGTCCAAGGTTCTTCCCCTCTGCATCAGCACTCTTCATAATACCTTGAAATTGGGACATGCTTGTTTTGTTTCCTTTGATCTAGAGCTTCCTTTTCCCCAAGCTCATACCAGTAATTCCTATTCAAGCCCAGGGTACCTTATCCATCAGCACTATCCATTACTGTCCATTAGCTACTGGAGGTCACGTGGTGTTTTCCCAGATCTACCTCTTGTTCTTCATCATTGACAACAATGACCTCATAGTTGTCACAGGGATTGCATATAAGCTAGCCGACAAGCAGTCCTCAGTCAACTATCTGTGCTACTTGAATATAGTTCCTGCCATCGTGTATTCCTTAACTCTAAAGTAGGCAGCATTAAAACTGGTCAATGGGCTCAACCTCAGCGACACCGTCATCATCATTGTTGTCATTATCATTGCAAGCCAGCCAACAAGTAGTCTTTGAGTCCATGATGATGATGATGATGAAGATGATGATGGTCGTGGTGGTGAATGGGAAGCAGCTCCGCAGAGCACCACTGAGCTTCCAGCAGCCAAGGGCCAAGACACTCTGTCCTGGGCTTGAGTGTTCACTTTGTCCAGTGTGAACATGTTTTTGTCATGAGTTTTTTTGGCAGCTGATCCTCTGGTGACCAGGTCCTTCTTTCTAAATACACACACGCACACAGACTGTTTGAGAAACCCAAATGTCACCAAATATGCACATCAGAGCAGGCAGGTGGGTGGAGAAGCTTTGGCTGCCCAACCAGATATGATTCTGCCAGGGGAAAAGCTCCTGCTTGGTTTCTCCTTCCTGCCGCTGCCACTGGCTCATTATGTTACCATAGGCTTGTTGAAGCCAAAGTTTGGGCATTCTGGAACAGCCTTTGCCACACTTTGCCACACACACACACACACACACACACACACACACACAAAAGGCTCTGTCTTTTTCAGTTACCACTAGTAGAGCCTGGAAATTGCCTCTTCCTCTGCCCCCGCCCACTACCAAACTGAGACTCTTGGGTGTTTTAACTTAGCATCTGACTCAGTTAGATGCCCAGGGTCTCCTGTCTCTACACTTAGGGACTGGGTTACAGAGTGTGCTAGGGTAAGGCCATTTTGCCCTCTACTCAGCGGCTTTCCTAACCTGCCCAGTAGAGAAAGCAACCAGAACCTGAAGTGATAACTGAAGCATCGTCAGCCACAACAGAGAGTCTCTTCCCTCACCCCCTCCTCCCTGTGTCATTCCTCCTAATCTCCCACAGCACACTTAGGAATGAGTGATGAAGTGTCACACTGGGAAGCAAGACTTGAATAGCAATGAAAGGAAACCACTACAGTTAGTTATTAGTGATCATCTCTGTATGTACTTTATATATTTGCAAGCACTTCTCGGGACCTAGTTAGTCAGAAACAAAGTGCCTCTCGATCACCTTGCTGCTCTCTGCTGCCGCTCTTCATGGATGCAATTCTAGTTGTGTGCTTCCTCATTACCCAAACCAAGGAGATGGTACCCACAAAAGGAGTGCAAAGTATTTCAAAAATCGTGCATGTATGTGTACACACAGAATTATCAAAATCTTATTTAGCTGATAATCAACACTTACAGTGGATGCTGTTGGTGCCCTGCCCAGGTCCTGTTTATTGGGCAGGTAGACTCATCTCCCAGCTTCTGTGAGTGTTGGCTCACAGCAGCTGCCCCCTTCTTGCAGAATTGCCCTCGGCAGAACAGGAGCCACCACGTTCAGGAGGTCACCCACTCTCTGGCATCCTGCAGCCAATGACTGTCATCAGAGCTGTATTGGTTTTCTATTTCTCAAAATAAGTTATTCTGAAATTTACTGGCTTAAAAATAACAATAAACATTTATTACCTCATAGTGTCTGTGGGTCAGAGATTCTGGGACAGCTTAGCTGAATGGTTCTGACTCGGGTCTTCCATGAGGTTTCAGTCATCTGAAGGCTTGAGGACCTGGTTCCAGGGTAGCTTCTCACCTGCCTAGCAAGATGGTCCTGGTAGTTGGCAGGAGGCTCAGTTCCTATAGCAGGGGCCTCACCCAGGGCTGCCTGAGCATCCTCATGACCTGGCAGCTGGCTTCCCCCAGAGTGAGCAACCCAGGAGAACAAGGCATCATGGCCAAGCTTTTTACGATTTCACCTCAGAAGTCACACAGCACCACACATGCCTCATTCTAGTCTTTAGAGGCAGGTTCTTAGTCCTGCCCACAACTGGGGAGAAACTAAGCTCCACCTTTTGAAGGGAGGAGGGTCAAAGAATCTAAGAACATATGTTAAAACCCCCACGGGGACCCACTCTGCAGAGCAATTCATTCATCAGAGCTCCCCCGTGGGATGAGGCTGAGACCATATGCTTGCTTAGCTTTCTTCCCTCCCTATCTTGCTTCTCTCCTGCCCCTTCTCATGAAAGCCCACCTCTAATAAATCACTTGGATCAGAATCCCCATCTCAGGATCAGCTGCTAGAGAATCTGACCTAAGACAATACACTCATTAGAAAACCTATACTCTAAAATATTTAATAAAATGATAACTTTTCTCCAATTTTCAGATTTGAAACATTTCTTTCAGCAATTCTCTTTAGTTATTCAGGGGCTGAAATGTTTAAAATTCGGGTTCAGAAGGCATGTGGGTGGATGACCTCTTGCTTTCATTAACAACAGCAACTACATTTGCTGTCTTTTTCATATGCCAGGCCACGGGAAGGGTGAAATGTGGTGTGATGCCCCACCCTCCATGAATCCCAAATGTAACAAGGCAATTTGGAATCTGTCTTCAACATCAGTGCTTTTCTCATTTGCCTCTCTTCATTTTAATGTTTCATAAAACCAAGAATCCACATATGTTTGTATTATTCTTTCATTCAATGCATGTTGGCTTCTGACTTCACCACATCATTGAAACAGTTTCTCCAAAGGTTTACAGTGACCTCCCTGTGACCATGTTCCAAGTGATTCATTTCAGTCCTTTTATCGTATGACCTTTCTATGGTATTTGACCCAGGTGAACAGCTTCTCCTTAAAATTCTCCTCTCTTGGATTTTGAAACAGGAGGACAGAGTGAGAAAGGCCTGGTATGTTTGGGCAAGATGGAGTAGGCCCAATGAAGTAACGCACATTTTCTGAGCAAAGGTGGGATGTGAATGGGCCCCATGGGGCCTTCTGCAGGGTGGATGGTAGCCAAGATGGGCAGGAGACAGGGAGAGCATGGAGGAGGCTATGTGTAGATGGAAGTTGATAAAGCCTAAACTGGAACAGGCAGTGAGCCTTGGGGAGCAGGTAGATTCGAGAGATGTAAGAGAACCGCTGTCATAGGGCTTGGTGAAGGGACTTTGGATGGAGTGAGCATTGGGGGTGAGGAATGAGGAAAACGAAGGCAATCAAAGTGTGTTCAAGATTTCTCTTTTGGTGGCTAGTGATGCCATTACGCAGATAAACTGACTCAACCCCACTATGTGCCCAGTAGCTACCTGGGCCACTCTATATCACCCTGTGGTACTTGAGGAAGAACAGGAACCAAGCACAAACGTGAAGCGTATGCTCCTTGCTGTGCCATAAGTAATGAAATCCTTTGTCTCTGACCCAGGAGTCTCATGTCTTCTCCAGCATCCATGGAACTGTGGCAGGCTAACTCATGGCAGACTAATTCTTATCAAGGCCCTCATCAAAATCACCTGAAGGGCTTAAAAAATACATACTTATTTGGGCCCCATTCCACTGATTCAGATTCGGTATATCTGGAGTGTTTGTGCAAGTTCCATGGATGGTTCTGAGGCACACTCCTAGTTGAGAACTACTGTTCTTGTGGTGGCCAGGCAGGCAGACGTGGGAGGCAGGCTGAGTTTCTGACAGGGATCACTTCACAGTTGGAAGAACCCAGGAGGGCTCTGGAGACACCACACAGTAAGAAGGTGGGTACAATGGTCGACATGGGCCTCTCTGACAGTCTCACCAGGCCCTGCTGGATAACATGGCATGGCGCTCTCAGGGCATCAGGTTGGGTGGGGTGGTAGGGAATGTGCACCCACAACTTCCAAGAGAACAACCTTCCCCAGAAAGCAGTGATGGTGCTGACCGTGGACTTGTCCCCAAGCATTTTAGCCAAAAGCATTTTTAGGGTGTGAGAGGGCTCTCCCTCCTGGAAATGCTGCTGCTGAACACATTCCTCTAAACTTAAAACAGCTTCTGAAGTGATAAAACATCTCAATAATTATAACAAAAATCTTATATTTGTGTCCTGTCTGTCATACAACACACACACACACACACACACACACACACCCTTCTAGAGCTGTATGGCTTGTTACATGCTTTAAAAACGTTTTTTGTTCACCAAACTGTCCCCACTGACACTGCTGGAAGGAGCTGGAGCAAGAAGAAAGTCAGTCTGAAGGTTTCTTCTGTGCTGAGGGTTCGATTTCCCACAGGCTGACTCCTCCTGGGATGTGGACTGTTGGGCTTTCCTATGCCAGTGCTGGGGGCGGGGCCCCGGCGTTTGCTGAAAGCTCATAGAAGTTAGCATATCCTTGTTCTCCGTGAGGAAAAGAGCTGCTTTAAACCAGGCACCATTCACAGAAAAGAGATGAGGTATTGTGCTAAAAGGAAGATCAGGCAACTGTTGAGAGAGACTTGTGGCAAGAGAGTCCGGACTCTCAGGGATCCTGTATGTATGTATTCTAATTTGAAAAGTGGAGAGGATATTTAACATCACAGGGGTATATTCAAATACTGTATGTTAAACACTCAACACATAGGAAATACTCCATACTGGTAATCATAAATACTACTATTGGCTGCTCGCTCAGTGGTTTTCGCTGTTCCCCCATCCAAGGGCAGAGAGTGGGGAAAGTGGACAGTGGTGTCCGTGTCTAGCCAGGATGAGTGAGAAGAGAAGAGGTTGGAGATGAAGAAATGCCGAATCTGTGCCTCCTTAGCAGGTCTAGCCTCAGCCCTGTTCCTCAAGTCTGTATGTCAATATCTCCACCTGGGTCCCATGGCTAACACTCCACTCCACGCACTCTCACCCATTATCCCCACAAAGCATAGAGAATCTGATCTGTATCCTTTGTCTTGAGGCTCGATTTCCCCGTGGTTACCACTGAAGCGTGATCCCCATCTGCAGGGTGACCACTCCCATCGGCTGAAGGAGTCAGAAAAATATATCCACATGCAGTTTCCCATCCCAAGACAGCAGGTGAAGGCGGCAATGCTATCAGAGCCCACGCTGGTTATGGGTTCTCTGCCCCTCCTCACAAACTGCACCCAACACCACAGGCGTCTCAGCCAGGCCAACCCTGGTTCTTTTTCCTCAAAGTGACTGTAGTTTCCATCCACACCTTTCCATTTGCCCTTTTGTCAATTTCTCAGTCCTTTCAGGCCTTTCGAGTGGACACTGCCAGGCATCTGATTCCCACCCTCCAGCTAAGTGGAATTGGGGCAGGCCTATGAATTACAGAACTCGGCTCCCTGGCGGAAAGCATGGACGCGTGACTCAGACCCCGCCAGTCACCATCACCTCATCTCCAGTCAGAGTGATTGGCTCAAGAGATGAATATGTCACCCAAAGCCAGCCAATTAGAGTTCTTCTACTGAATTTTCACCCGTTGGTCCTCTCTTTCATCTTAGCTCATCCTTAACTGGGATGACGTAAAGTTGATGTTACCTGTACTGATGTCCCTGTCCTTTGACAAGTGGAGAAAGAGTGTCTATAGAAGGAGACCAACATAGGAAGAGAATACGCTGACAGTTATAGAATGCTAATACCTTTGCTTTAGTTCTTGAATCTAGTTGTGCCTGAGGCCACTTCTGTCGCTGTCCTTTCAGTTATCTGAACCAATAAATTCCACTCTCAGCCTCATGATTTGGCTTGTTTCTGCCACTTCTAACCGCTGAAGTTGTGATTAATACATGCTTGTTCCCTGTGCAATTCCCCATTGCAGGGGTTGGCATGTCTCCATCCATTCAATCTCTATTTGAAAATAAGAAAATGTTGCTGGCCCGTCCTTCAGGCTTTGTCCAGCATGATGAACCCTTCTTTCTTCACTCTGCTTCCAGCACTGCTGTTTGTGCCATTTTCTTCTTCTTCTTCTTTAAGTTGTATAAAGTTCTGCATTGAGGAGTTAACATGTTTTCTTTACAAGATGGCAAACTTCTTTGGGACAATTTTTACATTTTTAAAAACTTAACTCTCAGGACTGACCTTAATTCTGGGCACATATCCAGTAAAAAATAATATTAATTATATAAGAAACATTTTTCCAAAGCACAGAACCCATCGCCTCCTCTAAGCAGTACCACACTCTCTGCTGATCGAGCCCTTGGCTGGTTGTGATCATTTGAATGTTCATATTCGTGGGGTGGAGTGGCCAAGCAGAGGTTCATATGGAAAAACCCAGAGAAAGAGATTTTTGCACAACTTTTCTAAAGTAAAAATTGCCTTTGGAGACCTCCAGTAAAGCACACATTCATTTTCTTGTTGTTTTTCTGACTAGTTGCAGACCAAAGTGGTGGTGTGGCAGAGGTCCTGGGTGAGTCTGAGATAGGGGCCGGAAGGTATCTGCAGCACAGAAACAACCCTGTGGCTGAACCTTTGGCCTCCTCCTGGTATGTTCCCGGAAGGCCAAAACTTTCTGATTTAGGATCCTTTTTTTCTTCACTTCTTTCTTACTGAGAGAGACAGAGCTTTTGATGTAATAATACAGGCAAATTCTTTTTACATGGCCAAAACAATAGCTACAGTTTAAACTCTCTCCTGATCCCCTAAGCAAATATTTAAGAAATGCAAAGAAAGCAAATTAAGCTAATCTCCCTTCAAGAAAGTCATCCTCGGTGGCCTTCTGATCCGTGAACCCTTGGAGAAAGGAAGCCTGGTGCGAAGTCCCCTCCGGGAGCTCCTTCACCACTGCGGAAGCCAGTGGGTGTTAGATGAGTGTGCCTACAAGTCAAGGAGAGGGAAGAGAGGACTTGCACTGTTCGTCAGAGAAGAGAAAGAGATGTGAACAAACTAGCTGAGGACGCCTACTGGGCTAACCCTTGTGTTTCAGCTGGGGTGCAGTCAAGATAGCAGATACCAGGGCAGGGAGTTTTGTAGAAGGAATTTAATACAGCAGGCTAGTTACAAGGGTGTTGCAAGAGCTGAAACCAGGGCATGGTGAGGGAATCCAGAGATTAACAATTGCAGGAAGCCACTGCCACTCCTAGGGCTGGAGGAACAAAGGGAGGAGAGACTGAGTCCTCAGACTCCAGAAACCGGAAGCTGGAACTATGGAGTAGGGGCTGCATAAGGTGCTGCCTGAAGGACCCCATGGTTTTGGCTGCCAGGCAGGAACTGCAACTGTGGGGGAAAGGCCATGGTGAGGGTGGGGGTGGTGTGGGGGCAGAAGCAGGGCAGGGGCTTTGTGGCATATCTGGGTCCCAGGAGGAAAAAATGGTCACTGCCAGAGATATAGCCACTGCCCAAGACAAGGCTGGAGGTGGGGGTAGGCAGGATGGCCTGGAGTAACCACTTTCTCCACGTCTTCCACCATGCCTCCATTGACCCAACCCAATGGAAAGCAAGTGGGCACAAGAACTTGGGAACTATAGTGTGTAGGGGCCAGCCCCTGGCAATCTGAGCAGAACAGGGGAAGGGAGGGATGGATCTGAAAGTAAGTTGGCAGGTGACCTGCTCACCTGTGCCAGCTATTTCTCTGCCACACAAGTCTGGGGTACTATGGGATCACAGCCAATGTCCCTGGCCGAGTTGAGATGATGGTGGTGATGAAGAATGAAGTGTCCTTGGGAGTGGATGCTTCCAGACTTCAGGGAACACAAACCAACATATCTATAGATGACTTACGGGAATAAAAGATCCCAATCTTCCGAGAGTCTCAGACTAACCCTGCTCTTCCTCAGTTTCCCCGCAGCCAGGAGCCGCTGCAGGGACTCAGATGAGGTAAGGAAATCAGATGAGGTAAGGACAGTCTTTCAACTCCCCTCCCTGACCCAAATTTCCTCCACCTCTTTCACTTGACATGAAAATAAAACATTATCGGTCTTTAAAAAAAAAGACCATATTGACCCTGGGAGAAAGCAAAATCCCTAAAAGTGACTGTGTATTACTCTACTAATCCACCTGATCTTCAGAGTTTTGGTTAATCCAAGTTTACAAATTTTTTAAAAAAAATTATTGAACTTACAAAGCTTTTGTCTGACTCTCAGTTCCATTCCATTGACTATTGCCTGCCCCACTCCTCAATGATAGTGATCCAGCTCACACTGACCCCACCAGATATTCTTTACAAAAATGTGAATTGAGCATCTGCTAAGGACTAGAAGCTGAGGATTCAAAAATGGATGAGACACAGCCTGCCTCGTTCTCCTGTAACGGTACTTGGCTGTCCTCCCCAACCTACCCCTGCAGAATTCTTCCTCCGGATGTCGTCTCACTGAGGAAAATAATACACACAGCAGGGGAAGCGACGCCACGCTACTGCAGTGGGCATAGAAGCCTCAGTGCTCCCACTCCCCAAGCCCTCGGGGATCCTGAGGCACGTTCTTGGAACCCAAACTCCTGCTCCAGGGCGATCAGTAAAAGAACCTAAATTCTGTAGCAAATCTGTTGGGAAACAGAAAGAGTATAAATTAGACTTATCATACAACATTGCTAAATTTTACTATCTGTGTGCCCTTTGGCAAATATGAGTCTGGCAGCTGGGGCAAGTGATCCCTATGCACAAGACAAGACTTTGTAGGAAAGAATCAAATGAAATAATCAATCTGAAGTGGTTTGCAAACTATGAGCTCTAAACAAATATCAAGATTTTTCCTTTGGTAATTTCCCTTCCTTGACAGAAATTCCCAGGAAGATTGAAGAAAAGGAAAATGAAAGAACCTCATAATGGGGGCTTTTCCTTTGATTTAAGCTGGCTGAATGATCGCTGGTCGTGGATGCCCGCACATTCCATGTAGACCTCAAACACAGGCCCATTACTTATATTCATGTCTGGTCGGTGACTCAGCCACTTCCCTTGTTACAGCTCTTCTGACAGTGATGTGGCCATGGTGACACCTTCCCTGGACCCTCATCTCCACCCCAAGAGACTTGCGATGATGTTCACAGAAGGAATCTGTGTGCACTCAACTTTGGAGGGCTGTTTCTGCTCGCAGCCACAGCCACTCCTGCTGAGGTCTCCCAGGCACTTGGTGCACACCACGCAGAGGGTTCTGGGAGACCCCTCCATCTGCACCCCTCATTCATTATTGCTACCCTCACTCTGGCAGCTTGCCAGATGCAGGGCTTCTCCTGGGGGCTTTAAAGCTCAAGTTTTCTCTGTTCTAAGATTCTTTCCCTTTCCCAGCGTGGAGGACAAGGACCTAGGTGGGGCAGTGAGGAAGAATGCCTCCCAAATCTAGGCTGTCTTCCCTGCTCACTCGCTCTCCCAGCTCCACCCTCTGGCCCAGGAAGGGTTTGTGGTCTGTTTATTTCCACATCTCCTCTCTGTACATCTCTAACATCATGATGTAAAATCTGGATTTCAAATTCTCTAGATTCTTGGCTAGTAAGAATTGTAGGAGAGGAAAAATAATTTTCCCTCTGCTCTTCTGAGTTCTTGGCTGAGACCTCCTGTAATAAGAGACAGATTTACAAGAGAAAAACAAACAGTTTATTAACGTTGTTAAAAGACAAACTGAGGCATATTAAAAATTTAAAGAATTTATCTGAACAAAAATTAGTTCGAATTGGGCAGCTCCAATCCAGAACTGTTATGAGCGCTCCACCACCAGCTGGAGAAAGACTCTTACAGAGAAAAGGCAGAAGCAAAGCAAGGAGATGATTTGATTGGCTGTGGCTTAAGCGGTTGCCTTTTTGGGAAAGCCTAGTTGGCTGTCTGTGATTGGCTGTCCTTAGGTTTTTACTTCTTAACCTTGAGACATTTACAGGCTTGGGTTTTGCCGTGCTTACGTTGGCTTTTAAGGTATTAGAACCACCTCATTCTAATGGGCTCCTTGTTTAATTAATTTAACAATTCCTCCTTTTTGGTCACCCTCTCATACATGAGTGATTGACCAAAGATTTGTCATTAGTGCCTTTCTCAGGCACCATGTTTATGCTGTCATGTCCCTGGAAGAATTGTTTTTGCTGTTCATTGTTTTTCTGTTTCTCCAAGCGCAGTGAGACCATCTGATGTACTGCTGATGGCTTCAAACGTGTATTTCAGACTTTTGAGAGAACATAGCGCACCAAGGAGACTACAATGAGGACCGTCAGGAGGATAATACTGAGAGACTGAAGTACAGATAATCCCCAACTTACAACGGTTCGACAACGATTTTTTGACTTTAAGATGGTGCTGAAGCGATACGCATTCAGTAAAAACTATACTTTGCATTTTGAATTTTGATCTTTTCCTGGACTAACAATACGTGGTACAATACTCTCTTGTGATGCTGGGCAGCAGCGAGCCTCAGCTCCCAGTCAGCCATGTGATCACAAGGGTAAACAACCTATACACCCACAACCATTTTGTACCCATATAACCACTGTTTTACACTTTCAGTACAGTATTCAATAAATTACCTGAGATATTTAACACCTTATTATAAAATAGGCTTTATGCTATATGATTTTGCCCAACTATAGGCTAATGTAAGTGCACTGAGCACATTTAAGGTAGGCTAGTCTTGGGGAGGAAAAAATTCTCGTTTACCCTTCTAGGTTCATCTAGCTGGTCTAAGAGTTGAGTTGACATGAGGCAGATTAACGGAGAAAAACTAAGAGAAGTTTAATAACATATATACCTCTTGTATACACGGGAGAGACCCGGGAAAATTGAGTAACTCATCATAATGGCCAAAACCACCACCTTTAAGACTATTTTCAGCTAAAGACAAAAGAAGATGTTGGGAATGGGGAGTCAGTTATGGGCGGTTACCAGGAAAAGCACAGTAACCAACGGTAAGGTTGTTATGCAAATTTAAGTCATTGCCTTCTCCGTTGATGAGCGGTTCTAGAGGTCTGGTCATCCACCTCTTCCTGGTACAGTAAGGGAGACACCCTTACAAATGGAGCTGTGTTGTATAAATGTAAATGTTTCTTAAAAAAGGGTAACTTCTGCTTGGTTTTCGGAGCTTATCCTATGTCTAATGTTTCTTAAAAATAACCGACATAAAATAATCCTTATGACAAAGAGACATATTTTGGGTTGACAAATTCTGCTCCCCTTCACTAGGCTAAGCTTTGATGTCATTAGGTTAGGTGTATTAAATGTATTTTTGACTTAGCATATTTTCAACTTATGATGGGTTTATCAGGATATAACCCCATTGTAAGTTGAGGAATATCTATATGCTCCTTAGCAAGGGCCTCTACGAACCAAACCAGTTGATATCAAATAAATCGAAGAGTGTACCTGAAGGGGCATCAACTTGTTCTAGCCAGGGGCTTGTTTGTTAATTTCTTGTATTTGCTACAATACCAGAGACATTGATCCAGGCACAGCAGGAGGTGTTTGCTATGACACAGACTCCTTGTTCATCCAGTAAGTAATCAAAGCAATTCTATTATTAAAACCACCTTAGCAAGAAAGTCTAGGGACTTCTATTGTGTAGCTATGGCCTTAATGGTAGATTCAGCAATGGCTGCCAGAGTTAAGGAGCATTGTTTCCCATGCATTAAAATTGAGAAGAAGCAAGTAGTGAAAAGGCAAAAGGAATAAAGATTTCATATTGGAGATGAAAACCTTGATCTGTGATCTTGCGAGAGCCGTCCACCTCAAGATGTCATCTGCCTCTGGGGAGGAGCCTCCCTTGTCAATTTTAATTTTAGATCCCCAGCCGGTGTGCAGTTGGAAGAGTCAGGAGGACTCCTTTTTAATTGGGAGATGTGGACCCAAGGTTCAAGATCCCAAAGTTTGACTATCCTCTGGGTTGTGAGAATGACCTAGTATGGTCCCTTCCAATGAGGTTCAAGGTCTGTCTTTGTTTTAGTTCAGTGGTATGATCTTAAAGTTATCAGCACTCTGTATTCTAGAGTACTTGTCAGGGTCCCTTCCATGAATCTCTCTGAAGACGAAGAACTTTTGCAAAAGCATCAAAGTAAAACAATAACTGTCTATAAATGACAAAAAGGTTTTTTTAAAAAATGGCCACAGGTAAAGATCTGATAAAAGTTCATTTGATAAGAAAATTCCATTATTTTTGTAGCATAAAACAACTTAAGATAATAATTGGATAACGAGGGCATTGACACATTTCTATGAACTTCAAACAGTTTCTGAAATGCCAGAATAATCCTTGTGCCATAGAGGCGTATTTTGGGGTGGCATATTCTACTACCTTTCAACATCTATACGTATTTGTTTCTTTCAAAACGCTTCCAAATCAAAAGCACTTTGGCCTTCAGTACGCCTGCCTCTGCTTTGCATTTCAGGAGCCTATGAGAATGGAAAATAAGAACTTTGACCTTTTGATCATACCATAATCTTTTGGGTTTCCTCTTTCCTGGGGCCCAATACTCAGACTCATGGTTCAGTTTTATGTTGGAAAGAGTATGTGATAAACAGGAATTAAGGAAAGGAAAAATACATGGGATGCTATTTAAATAGTGCTCTGATCTACAAAGATCAAAGCAGAGCTGCTGAGGTTAAAGCAGAAGTCTGAAGTTTGGGTCTCCCATTTTCCTACCCGCTCCATGTCCCCTGGGCCCTCTGTGAGACCTCAGAGCTCCACAGAACACAGAAAACCACTGTACTCATCCATGAGATTTACTAGGGGATGCCATGCAGCAATCACAGTTGGTAGCATGTAATAGATGCTCAATAAATATTTGTGGACCATGTCTCCATATTGAACAATAGGTTTAAGTTTTATTTTTTTAGATTATAATTTCTTTTTAATTTTATTCTGTTTAATGTCAAAGAAATTAAATTAATTTAAGTATCATATCATTTAAATTTTTTTATTTCTTTTCTTTTCTGTCTTTATTTACTGCAGTAACATTGGTTTATAACATTACACAAATTTTGGATGTACATCATTTTATTTTTATTTCTGTGTAGATTACATCATGTTCACCACCCAAAGACAAATTATAATCCATTATCTCTTTTGCCCTTCTCCCTCCCCCCTTCCCCTCTGGTAACGACCAATCCAATCTCTGTCTCTCTGTGTTTGTTTGTTGTTATTTTTGTCTTCTGCTTATGAGTGAGATGATACAGTATTTGACTTTCTCCCTCTGACTTATTTCACTTAGCATAATACCCTCAAGATCCATCCATGTTGTCACAAATGACAAGATTTCATCATTTTTTATGGCTGAGTAGTATTCCATTGTGTATATATACCACATCCTCTTTGTCCATCAGTCCCTTGATGGGTACCTAGGTTGCTTCCAAGTCTTGGCTACTGTGAATAATGCTGAAAGGAACATAGGCGTGCAAGGCGTGCATATGTCTTTACACATTCATGTTTTCACGTTCTTTGGATAAATACCCAGCACTGGAATAGCTGGATTGTATGGTAGTTCTATTCTTAATTTGTTAAGGAATCTCCATACTGTTTTCCACAGTGGCTGCACCAGTTTGCAATCCCACCAGCAGTGTATGAGAGTTCCCTTTCCAACATTTGTTGTTTCCTGTCTTGTTTATTATAGCCATTCTGATGGGCGTGAGGTGATATCTCATTGTAGTTTTGATTCCCATTTCTCTGGTTATTAGAGATGTTGAGCATCTTTTCTTATGCCTGTTGGCCATCTGTATATCTTCTTTGGAGAAATGTCTGTTCAGATCTTTTACCCATATTTTAATTGGGTTGTTTGTCTTTTTGTTGTTGAGCTGTATGAGTTATTTGTATATTTTGGATATTAACCCCTTATCAGATATATGGTTTGCAGATATCTTCTCCCAATTGTTAGATTGTCTTTTCGTTTAGTTGATGGTTCCCTTGCTGTGCAGAAGCTTTTTAGTTTGATGTAATCCTATTTGTTTATTTTTTCTACTGTTTCCCTTGCCCAGTCAGACATGGTACTTGAAAATACACTGGTAAGACCGACGTCAAAGAGCATACTGCCTATGTTTTCTTCTAGAAGTTTCATGGTTTCAGGTCTTACATTCAAATCTTTAATCCGTTTTGAGTTAATTTTTGTGTATGGTGTAAGAAAATGGTCACTTTCATTCTCTTGCATGCAGCTGTCCAGTTTTCCCAGCACCATATATTGAAGAGACTTTCCTTTCTCCATTGCATGCTCTTGGCTCCCTTGTCAGAAAATTAACTTTCCAGAGATGTGTGGGTTTATTTCTGGGCTCTCCATCTGTTCCGTTGATCTGTGTCTCTGTTTTGCGCCAGTACCATGCTGTTTTGGTTACTATGGCTTTGTAGTATATTTTGAAGTCAGGGAGTGTGATACCTCCAGCTTTGTTCTTTTTTCTCAGGATTCCTTTGGCTATTCAGGGTCTTTTGTTGTTCCATATAAATTTTAGGATTCTTTGTTCTATTTCTGTGAAAAATGTCATTGGAACTTGATAGGGATTGCATTGAATTCATAGATTGCTTTAGGAAGTATGGACATTTTAACTATGTTAATTCTTCCAATCCAAGAGCACGGAATATCTTTCCATTTCTTTGTGTCATCTTTAATTACTTTCAACAATGTTTTCTAGTTTTCTGTGTACAGATCTTTCACCTCTTTGGTTAAGTTTTTTCCTAGCTATTTTGTTCTTTTTGTTACAATTGTAAATGGGATTGAATTGTTAATTTCTCTTTTTGCTACTTCGTTGTTAGTGTATATAAACGCAACTGATTTTTTTTAAATGAAATTGTCAATATATTCAGAGATGTTACCATTAAGAATTCTTTCCTATCATTGAGGATACCCAAAGATACCATAAAAAAATGAAAATGCCTGCCACAGACAGAAGAAGATATGCACAACATAATACCGCAGGAGGCGGAGCAGGAAAGTCTCTTGTCCGTCTGGTGGGGGTAGGAGTCAGCACAATCTCTTCAGAAAATGACAGGCACTACCAAGGTTGAGCACGGACATAATTTGAGCCTGTAATTTTACCCTTAAGTATGAGACTAACAGAAACACTTGTTCAGGTACACTGGAGGACTTGTATAAGCACGTTCTTAGCAGTGTTATTCACAACAGCAAAAAAAAAAAAAAAAAAAAAAAAACCAAAAGAAAGAAACAAACAAAAAACTAGAAACAACCCAAATGTCCATCAATAGTAAAATGAGCAAATACATTGTGGAATAATTTTACAATGGAATATTATACAGCAGAGAGAATGAATGGACTACAGCTATGTGTCAACATACACAAACCTCAAAAATATTGTTTTCAGTGAAAAAGGCCAGACATAAAAAAATACAAACAGCATGGTTCAATTTATATGAAGCTCAAAAACAAGCAAACCAAACAATATATTGTTTATGCACTCGTATATATAGTGTACAACCTAAAGGGAACACCCGAGTGGGATAGTGTGATGACAGTGGAAGGATGAGAATTGTGGGTATATTTTGAAGACTGCAATATCTACATTATTTATCACATGGAGTTATTGTGAGGATCAACAGAGAAGGAATAATTTTAAAATGATAAAACCTTATCTATAATTATATATAAGCATCATTAGTCCTATAAGCATATGGTCCAATCTCTACTAGTCAGTCAACATTTGTGATACTATTCATTTAGAAATTCAACAGGTGTTTGGTGGAGAAGAATGCAAATATATTTTTATTAAATTGTAGTTAGTGAATTGTCTGATGTTCTATTTTAATGAGCTTTACTAAATCATAGAATCAAGCCATTCCAGGAGCCTTTTCTAGGTGTCTTCTCAAAAGCCTACAAAATAGTGCTATAAGCAAGGTTGATTAAAAAAAAGCAAGATTTATTGGGAGCTCAAAAGTTGTGAGGGAGATCTGCACGTGCACAACTGTAAGAGCGGTTATGGAGTGAGAGAGGTCAGAGGTAGAATAAGCCCTGGAAAATGAGCAACTGAATCCAAGGGATCTGGAAACCCACCCGAAGAGACTTCTAGAGCACAAAGTTACGACCAGTGTGTAACTTAAGAGGCAGAACTCAGCTCATTTTAAGCAGGAGCTTTCTGACATAAGGTGCTCACTTCAAACACAAAACACCACGGTGCCTCCTGCACTCAGGTTAAATGAAATAGCCTTCCCTCCGAGCAGAACTTTCCGAACAAATGGCAGACAAAAGCCCCAAGACGAGCAGGTTTTGGAGTAAAGCATTGCTCTCCAGCAGTAACAAGGCAACTAGAATAGGAACCAGGCTTTGTTTCCTACTTTTTCCCATCAAGACTCTGCCATCCTGTCTGTATCATTACTGTCTCCCTCCTTGAAGTGTCTTCCTGCTGATTTTTTTGTTACCAGAGTAGATTTTAGTCTTGTGGACCAGGTGGTCACACCCTTGCTTATAAGAATGTACAGGGGTTCATGGAAATTACAGAGCTGCTACAAAAAGAGCATTAGTATGTTTTGCTATAGATATTTAGACAACAGAAAATTAATAATAACTTTAAAACCTTGCTGCTTCAAGTGTGGTCCATATACCAGCAGCCATCAGCAGGGAGACAGACATGGAAATTCTCAGGTCCACCCAGACCTACTGAATCAGAATCTCTGGGGGTGGGACTCAAGGACCCATGTTTTAAAGAAACTCCCTCACATGATTCTTATACTTGCTGAAGTTTAACAAGTACTGTTTTACAACACAAATACACTAGCTCTTAGATAGGGAGTATGGTTAATAAGAAAAATCTATTTTTTCCTATTTGAGAACTCAGTTGTTGAGTGTGAAGGTTATTCGAAGGTTATTCACACTTGTTGGTAAGCCGTCATTTTACATGTATAAATGCAAAATATTTAAAGACCACTTTACCTACCCGTGTGTCAAGTACCAGTAAGTCAGCAAAATAAAAAATGAGCAGCCCAAATATATACTATAAATAGAGATTCATAATTATCTTCCACCAAGAAAATATTAATGTTCAGAATCATTTTATCGTACAAGAAAATATACTCTTTGCCAGAAGGAAAGCAAGTCTACATTTTAGAATAATTTCTACAAGTACTTTATATGCTCATGCATACGCACGTGTGTTCTTGTGTATACATACATGTTTGTGTATACATAGATACAAATATACATATACACGTGCACGCACACACATAAATTTCAGCCTATAAGGCACTAAATATCTGTAAAATTTGGCTATATGGTCTGCTTAAGATTAGAGATGGCCAAAGCTATATTTTTATTTTCTCAAAGACACCAAGTCATTCAAGACTGAAAGGCTATAAGGATTTCAAAAATATGCAGAAAATGTTCCCATCACTGTGAAAAGAGACTTTCCTCTCTGAACCATGGATCCCCAAACCAAGGAACATGGCCAACCATACTGTTTAGATACCTGCCTACCTTAGTCACTAAGAATCAGAGGGCATTCACCAAATGTGTGCTAAGTAATTTTCAGAAAAATATTAGAACTTAGGAAGTAAAGTTCAATAACTAAACTCTCCATGAACAGATTAATAAAATAGTTTTTTTAAGGAGAACAAATTGTCTCACTTTTCTATTACTACTTTGTTAAAAGGGGGAAGATAAGGCCCCTTTTCATCTCACATTCAATTATCAGTTAATTCTTTACAAAATTCAGAACCTCCAACGTTCACGACAGTGAGACTAATTAGTTCATCTCAAGAAGACCTCTCACCTTGAAGTTTTAACCGTAGTTCTCAGGAAGCTATTTCCAGTAGCGCCTAAACTTCTATAGGAGCTCTGACTACCTGTTTACAGTTTGAGAGCTTAAGGACAAACCTCCTGTCCTCCCCTCCAACTCGATCTTTCACTGTCTTTACCATCCTTTACTTGCTCTGCTTTTTCTTCCGTGATACGAAAGTGTTTAACTGATAAAGGTACTTAGAAAGTGCAATATTTCACCATGCTCTTTAATTTCTCCTATAAACCAAAATATGAAGGATGGAATGAATGATGGAAGGAAGGAAGAAAAGAAAAGAGAGAAAAGAATTCATTATTTCCTATCATTAAACTTTTATAAATATCTGTGATGGAAAAAAGAGAAGTTTGTTTATTTTTAAATTATTTTAATTTAGAAATAGAAAACATCTTGAAAGAAAAAAATGAAAGAAAACCACAAAATATATATATAGGCAAATTTTTACTCCATGAGCTTCTCAAATCCTCACTTATTCACCAATCCCCAAGATGAAAAACACTCTTCTAAAAAGATATTCAGCCACCAACAATGATGTTATTAATAGGAATATGGATCAATTTCCCAAAAATCCAATGAATCTCATTGTAGCAAATCCTATTGCTGTTGCCATGGCAATCTTCTGGAATTCTTCTCTGTCAGGTTTGGTGCATCTTTTAACCAGCCAAACTGAGTCCTTCACAAACTGCCGATGTGGCTCAACGAACTGCATTACCTGATCCATGATGCCTGCTCACCACCACGGCAGATGACAGCGACCGCAACTGATTTTTGTACGTTGATTTTGTATCCTGCAACTTTACCATATTCATTTATTATTTCTAAAAATCTTTTGGTGGATTCTTTAGGGTTTTCCATGTATAAAATCATGTTGTCTGCAAATAGTGACAGTTTCACTTCTTCCTTTCCAGTTTGGATCCCTTTTATTTCTTTTCCTTTCCTGATTGCTCTGGCTAGGACGTCCAGCACTATGTTAAATAAGTCATGAAAGTGGGCATCCTTTTCTGGTTCCTGTTCTTAGAGGGATAGCTTTCAGTTTTTCTCCATTCAGAATGCTATCAGCTGTGGGTTTGTCATATATGGCCTTTATTATGTTGAGGTACTTTCCTTCTATACCTATTTTATTCAGGGTTTTTATCATAAATGCATGCTGTATCTTGTCAAATGTTTTCTCTGCATCTATTGAGATGACCATGTGATTTTTATTCTTCATTTTGTTAACATGGTGTATCACGTTGATTGATTTGCAGATGTTGCACCATCACTGCATCCCTGTAATAAATCCCACTTGATCATGGTGGATGATCTTTTTAATGAATTGTTTCATTTGATTTGTTAGTATTTTGTTGAGGATTTTTGCATTGATGTTCATCAGTGATACCGGCCTGTAATTTTTTTGTGTGTTGTCCTTGTCTGATGTTGGTATCAGGGTAATGTTGCCTTTGTAGAATGAGTTAGGAAGCTTCTCTCCTCTTCAATTTTTTGGAAGAGTTGGAGAAGGGTAGGTATTAAGTCTTCTTTGAATGTTTGGTAGAATTCACCAGGGAAGCTGTCTGGTCCTGGACTTTTATTTTTTGCAAGGTTTTTGATTACTGTTTTGATCCCCTTACTGATGATTGGTCTATTCACATTGTCTATTTCTTCTTGATTCAGTTTTGAAAGGTTGTATAATTCTAAGAATTTATCCATTTCTTCTAGGTTATCCAATTTGTTGGTGTATAGCTTTTTGTTGTATTCTCATAATTTTTTGTATTTCTGAGGTGTCTGTTGTAATTTCTCCTCTTTCATTTCTGATTTTATTTATTTGAGCCTTCTCTCTTTTTTTCTTGGTGAGTCTAGCTAAAGGCTTGTCAATTTTGTTTATCTTTTCCAAGAACCAGCTCTTAGTTTCATTGATCTTTTTCTATTATTTTTTTAGTCTCTATTTCATTTATTGGTGCTCTCATTTTTATTATTTCTTTCTTTCTACTGATTTTGAGCTTTGTTTGTTCTTATTTTTCCACTTCCTTTAGGTGCACTGTTAGATTGTTTGAGATTTTTCTTTTTTGTTGACTTGGGTCTGTATTGCTATAAACTTCCCTCTTAGAACTGCTTTTGCTGTATCCCATAAATTTTGGCATGTCATATTTTCATTTTCATTTGTCTCCAGGTACTTTTTGATTTCTCCCATGATTTCTTCATTAACCCAGTCATTGATCAGTAGCATTTTGTTTAATCTCCACTATTTGTGGCTTTTCTGATTTTCGTCCTGTAGTTGATTTCTAGTTTCATACTGTCGTGGACAGAAAAGATGCCTGGTATTATTTCAGTTGTCTTAAATTTATTGAGATCTGTTTTGTGGCCTAATATGTGATCTATCCTGGAGAATGTTCCCTGTGCATTTGAAAAGAATGTGTCTTCTGTGGTTTTTGGATGGAATGTTCTGTATATATCTACCAAATCCATCTGGTCTAATGTGTCATTTAGTGCCAATGTTTTCTTATTGATCTGTTTGGATGATCTACCCATTGGTGTAAGTGGAGTGTTAAAGTCCCTTACTTTATTGTGTTACTATTTCTCCTTTTATGTCTGTTAATAATTGCTTTATATATTTAGGTGCTCCTACGTTGGGTGCATAGATATTTACAAGTGTTATATCTTCTTGTTGGATTGTTCCCTTTATCATTATGTATTGCCCCTCTTTGTCTCTTGTTACAGTTTTTGTTTTAAAGTCTATTCTGTCTGATGTAAGTATTGCTACCTCAGCTTTCTTTTCATCGCCATTTGCATGAAGTATCTTTTTCCATCCCTTCACTTTCAGTTTGTGGATGTCTTTAGGTCTGAAGTGTGTCTCTTGTATGCAGCGTATATATATGGGTCTTTTTTTTTTTATAAAATCTGCCATCCTATGTCTTTTGATTGGAGCATTTAGTCCATTGACATTTAAAGTAGCTGTTGCTAAGTATGTACTTATTGCCATTTTGTTACCTTTTTTCTGGGTGTTTTAGTAGTTCTTCTCTGTTCCTTTCTTCTTCTCTTGATCTTTTCCCTTGTGGTTTGATAGCTTTCCTTAGTATTATGTTTGTGTTCCTTTCTCTTAATTTTTTGTGTATTTATTATATGTTTCTGGTTAGTGATTACCATGAGGTTCATATACAATAACCTATGTTTATAGCAATCTATATTAAGTTGATGGTCTCTTTAGTTTGACCTCTTACTAAAAGCTGTACTCTTTTACTCCCCTCCTCCCACAGTGTGGCTGGTTGCTAGGCTCAGGAGTTTACAATTGCTGTAGGTCTCTGGCCTGCAAGGCTATTGTCAGCTCTCTCAGGATTGTAGCTGAGTTGGGCTGGCCTCAGGCATGGGAGCACCCAATTGTTTCAGGCTTTGGAAGGTGGGACCAACCCCCTATGTGGGTGTTTGAAAAGCACAAGTATTTTGCAACTGACAAGCCCCACTTCCCCAGGGCCACATACCCCATCAACACACTCCTGCCCTGTGTGCATGCCCCAACCCACTGAAGTAGACCCAGTCACCCCACTACAGAGGCCCCACACACTCCACCAACACTCCACACATTCCACCACTCCTCACACATGCCCTTCTCCTCAGAGGCAGACTGACTCACCCAGCTCGAGAGGTTCCAGGCACCCCACCAAGCAGGCCCACAAGTTGCCTAAGGGCTTGCTGTTGGGTAGGGCCAGTCCCTAGGGCTGGCTGTCTGCCCTGGCTGAGCTGGATTAAGTTGGTGCTCTAGTGGGTGGGGCAGACCCTGGGCTAACAGGCCAGGAGAAGAACTCCAATGGCATCTGCCAGTGTGTGTGTGTACAGTGTGTGTCAGCACAACTGTACTAGGTCACAGTAATGGCTGCTGCCAATGTCTCAGTCCCTGGGCAGGTCTCACCTCTCGCTGAGATGCACTCAGATCCTATCAAGTGAGTCTTTCTTCACCAAAAGACTGTGCACTTTTCTTTCTGGTGATTTTAGGTTGCTTTCTGAAATGGGTGAATTTGTGCATGTGCCCTTTAAAAACAGACTTTTTCCCCCTTATGTCCAATAGCTTTTGTGGGATATTCCTCATTGTCATTAATAGCCAGAAAAGCCAGATATTATGACACTTTTCTCGGTTTTGCTGAGTCCAAAAGCTGCTTATAGTGGTAATGCTCCCCCACTCAGATCCCCCACTCCTCCAGGGAAGGCTTCGTACCTTAAGATTGCTCCTGGCTGGCTGTGAAGTGCCGTGGCTCAAAGGTGGCTTTTTTCTCTCCAGAAAGGAATTTCTGCCTCTTCCACCTCGTCAGCACTGTCTCTTGTTGCAGGGGTTCTTTTATCCAGTTTTCAGTTCTCTCTCAAGGGTAATTGTTCCAAGAGTAGTTGTTAATTTGTGTCCATGGGAGGAGGTGAGTGCAGAGTCCACCTATGCTGCCATCTTGACATTGTCCTATCTAACTTTTAAAAAATACTAACTACACTAGTATTTTTTGTGATTTAGTAAAATTGAAATTAGAGGGGCTGGCCCCGTGGCTGAGTGGTTAAGTTCACGCACTCTCCCGCAGGCGGCCCAGTGTTTCGTCAGTTCAAATCCTGGGCGTGGACATGGCACTGCTCATCAAACCACGATGAGGCAGCGTCCCACATACCACAACTAGAAGGACCCACAACGAAGAATATACAACTATGCACCGAGGAGCTTTGGGGAGAAAAAGGAAAAAAATAAAATCTTAAAAAAAAAATTGAAATTAGAAAGGAGCATGTTTTCCAAGATGTATTTTAGCTTTCTTTGGCTGTAGGGAAGAGAGAAATAAAGCAAAGGGCTGGTGGGGAGAGTATGCGAGGTCAAGGAAGGAACAAGTGTGTTTAAATACAATGGAGAGGATTCCAGGGCAGGACCAGGGGGGCAGGAAAGAAAGGTGGATGAGGAGAGGAGGCAATGGGGTCTTGAAAAGTTATAAAAAGAACAAGATAAATTGAAATAAGCTAGAAAGAAAAAAACTGAGTAGTTTTCCCACATATATCTCTAGCTGATGACTGGTAGAACAAAGAAAAAGATTCAATTTTACATATTTATCTTTTAACCAGCCATATTACTAAATCTCATCTTAATTTTAATAGTTTTTAAAACTAGATTCTCTTGGGTTTCCAAGTATATAAGCACATCATCAGAAGAAGAGGAAATAGTTTTCTATCATTTCCATTTTGCATTTGTTACTTTGTTTAGTTTTCTTATTGCATTTATTAGAACCTCCCACAAAATGTTAAGTAGCTCTTTGTAGAGAATTAATCATGATTAAGACCAAAACTTATGAAATACCAAAGAAAATCTAATAGAAAACATAGTTGATTTTATTTATTTTTAAAATTTATTTATTTATTTTTTGAGGAAGATTAGCCCTGAGCTAATTGCTGTGAATCCTCCTCTTTTTTGCTGAGGAAGACTGGCCCTGAGCTAAGATCCATGCCCATCTTCCTCTACTTTATATGTGGGACACCTACCACAGCATGGCTTGCCAAGTGGTGCCATGTCCGCACCCAGGTTCCAAACTGGTGAACCCTGGGCCGCCAAAGTGGAATGTGTGAACTTAACCACTGCACCACCAGGCCAGCCCCATAGTTTATTTTAAAAGCTAGTTCTTTGAAAAGTCCAATAAAATAGATGAAACCATTATGATACTGATTAGGATAAAAAGAAAAGAGAGAGCCGAAGTGGACAAGATTAGGAGAAATAAAGGGAACATAATCAGCAATAGAGGAAGGTTTCAAATAGTTATAAGTATGTCATGGGCAACTCAATGGCAAAAAACTGGTTTTTGGAAATCTGGACAAAAAGAATGATCTCCTAGGAAAATATAGATCCTTTAAATTTACCCAAGAAGAATGGTCACATAGTGATAAAACCTACAAAATACTTAAAAATAAATTTAACAAGGAAAGCACAGGACTTATAAGAGATAATTAATTCTTATTGAAGGACATGGTATGATAAAGGGGTATATTGGCTTGCTAGGGCTGGCGTAATAAAATATCATAGACCAAGAGGCTCAAGCAATAGAAATTAATTTTCTCACAGTTCTGGAGGCTGGAAGACCAGGATCAAGGTGTTGGCACATTTGGTTTCTCTTGAGGCTTCCCTCCTTGGCTTGCAGATGGCTTTCTTCTTGCTGTGTCCTCATATGGCTTTTTCTCTGTGTGCAAACATCCCTGGTATCTCTTTCTCTTCTTGTAATAAGGTCACCAGTCATATTGGATTCAGGCCCCACTCTTATGACCTCATCTGGCTTTAACTACCTCTTTAAAGGTCTATCTCTACCTACAGTCACAGTGGGGGTTAGGGCTTCAACATGTGGATTTGGAGAGGGGAGACAATTCAGTCCATAATAAGGGGAATATGAGGAAAAATGTGAATACTATGGCCTTTTAGCAGTGCAATTTGGTAATGTCTATTAAATATGTTAAAAATACATATACTCTTCTACTCAGCAATTTATTCTCAAGAAATTATCCCATACCTAGAAATCCACCAGTAGGAAAGGATATATGTCCCGAGATGCTACTGCAGCACTGTGGTAGCGCCAAACAGCCACACCTGGACACACCGAAATGCCCATCGGTGGGAGAAAGTTTAAAAAATCAAGATGAGCTACACATCATCAGAGACTGCTGCCATGAAAAAGAATGAACTAGAGCTGTACCAGTTTACTTGGAGGGGTTTCTATGAAATGCTATTGTGTGGGAAAATCAAGATGCAGAAAGTGTGAATCAGATGCTTATAAACAATGACAACACAAATCTTATATGTGTCTATCTTGGTAGACGATTATAAAGGTTGTTGACACTGATTGCCTCAAAGGTGATGGGGAAGAGGACTGATGTAACATGGTGGGGAACAGAGAGGTTGCAGAGGTGGAAGCAATAAAAGAGAAAACAAATTTTAAAAGGGTTGTAGAAAGACAATATGTCAAGTAAAAATACAATATGTGTAATATGATCACATTTTATCATTTATGTAAAATTATATAGGTGTATATGTGTTAAGAGGTATTTTAAAAGTGAAATGAAAAGAAATAAACTCAGATCTGTCCTGGAAAGCTAGAGGTGCCTGGGCACTACAGAGTTAAGCGAGAGCTGGGAGGACAGCAATTAGATGAACAGCCCCAGCTCACCTCTCCACTCAGCAGCCTTTGTTCTCCCCTGGCCTGAAATCCTCCAAAATGGGAGGAGAAGGAAGTACAGACTGAGGATCATTGACGGAGCCTTCAAGAACTTACCGTCCCAGAAGGCTCACATGTTCCCTCATGCTGAGGTCTGATCATGGAAACAAATACCTCTAATATCCTTTAAGTAGGCTAGAAAATGAGCCGCACAAGGATGTGCATTACCAGATTAATGAGACGGAGAAAGCTCAAAGCCAGGGACTTTCAACAACAGAAACATCCATTGTCTGGAATGCCCCGTCTGACCTGGTCAGGCTCTCAGCTAGTAAAGCAGGTTTGTAGAACGATAGACTTAATTTTTAAAAAGCAAAGATTTTGCCAAGGTCATCACTTGTTATTACAAAAAAAAGAAAAATACCTCAAGAGAACTAAAACTGACAAGGCTTGAGTTACTGTTTACCTTTGAAACTGGCAAACAGCCATTGATGATTAAGTAGCTAGGAACTAAAGGTTTTTCCTTTTTGCAATTACTGATTATAGCTTTTAGCTGTTTAACCCACCCATTGTTAACTGTGCTGCTTAGGCAATATGCTGTCTCACTCCCACTAGGCTCCTATAGATAGCATCTCCCTGGAGCCTGGGTCACCATGGTAATGGGTGTGTGAGCAGTTTTTCAGGGATTAGAACGCCTTGTCCATTTCAGGCCGGTTGAGACCTCCAACTCATAAACCAGGCCAGCGCAGATGTCTGATAGGCGACCTTTTGATGTCAAGAGGCTAAAAACTCCACCCTCAGATCATGCTAATGCTGCCATTTTGTGAGCATGAGTCCTATGAAGACGCATGGTCTGAATACGCTTGCGCAGATCATCAGTGACCTCACCTCTCCTCACCTCCAATCACCTCTCTCCACATTTCAGACCACTTTGCCCCCTACCGCATAAATATCCCTGAGTCCCTATTTTAGGGGAAGCGAATTTGAGGCTCATGCCCTTGTTTCCTCACATGGCTGCCTTGTGATTAAACTCTCTCTCTGCTGCAATCTCATCGTCTCGGTGTTTGGCTTTCTGGGCGGCGGGCAAAAAAGAACCTGGTTCCGTAACGCCTTGAGTCTTCTTTGCCAGTCTGTGTTCCCATTCTTCAGACTTAGCACATCTAACAATGGAAGACCACTTAGGTAATTGCTTAGGTAATTGCCAAATAGCTGCCCAGTTAGTTAGTTAATGGTGTTTATTCAGTAACTCAAGGGAGTATGGCCAACCAACCACTATCTGGTGAAAGCATTCCCACTGTCAACTGTCAATTCCCCCCCAAAGATCACCAGACAGACCTATATGTCAAGCAAAGCTAAGTTTATAGACTTACTGCAATAAGGGAGTATTCCACCTTGTAGAGTCTTGGTTGTGTCTGAGAAGGGAAAAGTAAGGGGAAAACCTGTATCAAGTTCTAGGTCCTGGATTGAGAGAGATTTTTGTTGTTGTTGTTGTTGTTTTTTTTGAGGAAGATTAGCCCTGAGCTAACATCTGCTGCCAATCCTCCTCTTTTTGCTAAGGAAGACTGGCCCTGAGCTAGCATCCATACCCATCTTCCTCTACTTTGTATGTGGGATGCCTACCACAGAATGGCTTTGCCAAGCAGTGCCATGTCCGCACCCGGGATCCAAACCGGAAAACCCCGGGCCACCAAAGCAGAACGTGCAAACAACTGCTGTGCCACCAGGCCAGCCCCCCCGGATTGAGAGATTTTAAGGTAGGTCTTATAAGTGGGGAACTGGTTGGAATTGGGTGGAATTTCTGACATCTTAGCTTTGCATGGTGAGCATAGTAAATGAGCATCTTGAAGTCAGTTTTGAGGAGACACCTAATAGTCTTGATAAATTAGCTATTTTAGTTGGTTGACAATCTTATCTTCCAGAAACAAAAACTTCCTGGAGCAAGTAGCTGAGTTATTTTTGCTTCGTCTCAGGATTATCTAACACAGCGACAGGAAATCGTTGGTTTCAGATCTCGCTGCTTAATCTTTTGCCAGCCTGAAATTTTCAGTAAGTGGACACTTACTGTGGATGGAATCTCAACACAGTGAACTCCAAGTACCGCCCGAAATCTACGCTTGTAATGAATTATACTGCAGTAACTACGACTTGAAGTAAGAATGATATAGGGAATTTAGAAAACTTTGTATCTATAGAAAAAAAAATCTTTATTTGAGATGCCAGTAGTGGGAGAGTTCAGAGCATTGGTTTTGGAGATGGACTGTTTTCAAATCCTAATTCTGCCATTTACTAGCTGTGTGACTTCGAGTAAGTCACTTGACAGCTCTGTCTTATTTTCAGTCACTTGACAGCTCTGTCTTATTTTCCTCATCTTTAAAAAGGGCATAAGATACGTACCTCAAGTATTTTGAGGATTAAGTGAGTTAATATCTGTATAACGTTTAGGACATTGCCTGGCTTATATTAACTGTTCAACAAATGTAACTATTATTGCTTAATAACTTGACAGTTAACGTTATTTAAAACTAAAACCCAAGTCCTCCACCCCCTGTCATACTTTCACCCCTCCTTCTCCATCTGTGCTTCTTTCCTTTTTTCCAGTCTGTAGTCATCTGGGCATCAGTTTTAATCTCTTCTCTCTCCAAGCCACCTTTGTCATCCTCCCAAATGAGTATCTTGAGGGTGAAAGACTCGCAGCAAAGAAATGAAAATGATGGGTGCCATTGAAGGTTCAAGCACTAGGTAGGGAAGCTGAACATGCAGGGAAAACCTTCTGAAGATTAAAAGCTTCTTCCTATAGGGAGTTTTGAGTGACCCAAGCAGCCTTATGATCCCCAAGTTCTTGTTTGAAGCATAAGCCATGCTTTGTATATGCCCCTTGCCATCGTTTTATTACTTGTTTGTTCTCATTGGACATTTATTTGTTTGGCTGGATTTCAGGTGGGAGAGAAACTCAGAATTGGGATCCCGTGTTTGGGTAATAAGCATGTGTTTCCATGACTCCTAGTTTCGCAAGAACAGCATCCGACTGCTAACGTCCAAGGGAAGAGTCCCTCGAGGGAATCTCCTTCTCTAAGAGCAAAACCAGCCCAGGGCCCAAGCTCCTGGTTTACAGACATTTTATTCTATTGTCATTTGTTGGCAATCACCAGTTTTATACGTGCACATTCATGTATTGTCTATATGAGAACTGACCAAAAAGGGATGAGAAGTGTCGCATCCACACACCAATCAGGAATGGTCTCTTCCTGTGGTTCTTGCTTTAGAGAGACAGAAGTTTTCATGGAAGCCCCTAGTAGATTTTAAATCTACTTCAAATCTTGTTGGATAGAAACAAGTCAGGCGTTTATACCTAGACCTGTCAGGGGGCAGGGGGATGGAATTACCATGATTGACTTTGACTGGAACAGAATAGGAATCATAGAGCCAACCACAGTGGCCTCTGAAAGCATCTGCTATGCCCCAGGCATTGTGCTAGGTGCTGAAATATTCTTTCATTTAATCCCGTAACAGCCCTATTAGTTAGGTATTATTGTCCCGATTTCACAAACAAGGAGCCAGAGGCTTGGCGGGTTTAATCATCACCATCACCAGACACTCACTGTGCTCCAGGAGAGGTCCTTCGTGCTTTGCATGTATCAAGTTGGTTAACCCTCACTCTAACTTTTTTTTTTTTGAGGAAGATTAGCCCTGAGCTAACATCTGCTGCCAATCCTCCTCTTTTTGCTGAGGAAGACTGGCCCTGAGCTAACATCCATGCCCATCTTCCTCTGCTTTATACATGGGATGCCTACCACAGCATGGCTTGACAAGCAGTGCTAGGTCCACACCCAAGGTCCAAGCCAGTGATCTCCCAGCCGTCAAAGTGGAATGTGCGAACTTAACCTTTGTGCCACCAGGCTGGCCCCCACTCTAACCTTTTGAGGTGGATTCTATTGTTAGTCTTCATTCTAGATGAGAAAACTGAGGGACACAGAGTAACTTGTCAAGTCTCCACAGCTGGCCATGGGCAGAGTCATGATTCAAACCAAAGAAGTCAGGCTCCAGTGTCCGGGCACTTCACTGCACACTACTGAGGTCACGCAGCTGGCTGGTGGAGGAGGCGGGAGTCAAAGGCGAGTTGGTCTGTTTCCAGTGTCCAAAATCTTAACGTGTCTTCTATCCCTCCCTCCGTACGTCAGTGCTCTGCTTTAAAGTTAACAAAAACACATTTCACATGTTAGTTTAATTATTGGGTTAGCCCTGTGGAGTATAGTATTGTTCGCAGAAGAGAGAGCCAAGGCTGGGAGCACCTAAATAAAGTCACAGAGCTAAGAAGTGGCAGAAGCCACTCTCAAACTCATGTCAGCTGACCCCAAGAACTCTCATAACCACAACCAACTTTCCCTCTTCTGACTCCCCATCTGTGGATAACATGAGATCCATCCTTAATCCTGTAGATCACTTAATAGAGGTTATGGGCATTTGCCTTATTTACTGTGGAAATTATAGGGGAATGGGAGAATAGGTTTTTCCACAAGCAAACTGTAACTGGGGCAAAATTTTGGCCTGAGATTGCATCATTCTCTACATTTTTATTGGTGCTACATGAACACTGGTCAATTATCAGTAGTGATTAATGACTTGGTATCACTAATTCATAGTGATCAAAACCCTGATTACTCCAGATTGCTCATGCTTCCCCCACACTTCTAACCTAGAAAAACAACACCGATTTTTGCTTTGCATCATTTACAAATAATTTTGGTTACAAACGAAAAAAAGCAGAATGGGTGAGAGATAGAATATAAAATGAGAAAGGAGTGGATGTACCACGGGAAGCAGAGCTTTACACCAGGGGAGGGGAACTCACTCTTCACTCAGGCTGAAGACACAATTGAAGCATCATCGTCAGCGGTGTTATAAGCTGTTCCTCATTTTTCTTTTCTTTCTTGATGAAAAGTATATAATATTTACAATTTCAGAATAAATAGAACCATCACTCATGTTTCACCATTTCTGAAACCATTTTCATATTTTCTTGGAAGTTTTTTCATGGTTCCGATGATTATCACCCCATCCCCCCATATCACTCTTGTGCCCCTTCAACATTTTTGTAACTGTTGGATTAGTTAGTTCAACAATGGAACAGGATTATGACATATCCCAACCATGTTTTGGTATGTCTACCTGGCTGCTTTTTAATTCCTAGGAAGTTGATTTTTGCTTTAGCAACTTACAAAACCAAGGTTAAAGGCAATTTAAGGAAAATCATCCAAGATGCTAATGCTTCAATATGCTATTTAAGATCAGAAAATAGACTCACTTTACACTTGGGAATAATGTATCCAGCTCTTCTTTTAATAGAAATTAGGAGGTACCAGCAACATAAAGGCCCAGCAGTCCAATTCCAAATGTCACTAAGCATACATTTGGCAATGTATATATTAATTATTGAATATACCCAAGGGTGACTAAATTACATAGTCACAAGATCTCATGCACGGTTCTCAGCACATATTAGGCATTTAATGAGGCTGTGATAAGTAAATGAGTGGCTACTTACATAGCCCTAACGAGATCTTAGACTCACGTGGTTCAGTCCTAGCACAATGTCATGGTCAAAGACACACAGTTCAGTGATATAAAATACTGTAAAATGAATATTTCTTTATTTTTCTTTTCATTATTTAGATGAAAAATAGATTTAGTCATAACCCACTCTTACACCACACAACCCTTGCTAACACTTCAATCCTCAATTTTTTCTCTTTAATATTGTACCCCCACTCTGTGGTGCTTCTCATTCCCTAACATTCAGGCTGACTTGGCTCCAGCCCTGGAAGCTTTTGCCCCTCTCCTAGACGCTTCTCTCCTCCCTCTTTCTCTCTCTCTCCTCTCCATAAAATAGATTGATTCCAAATTCTCCCATTTCTCCTCCCATCTTTCTAGTCCTTCCTTCATTTCCCATTTTTTGGTTTAAGAAAAATAAGTCATTATTGGGAAAAACAGTAATAAACTCATGAGGAGCATCATGTCTTCTATACCATTTTTGGTTCTTAATATCAAAACTGTCCCTGGCGGGTAACAATCTATCCTGTTCCTGAAGCCCTAGAGAAGGGATTTTGTGTCCTTCCCAAGGTAGAACCATCCAGGTAGGGACTCAAGCATGTGCGACCTAAATCCCCAGTTACTGTGGCTTCAACACCCTTCCTGTTGACTTGTCCAGTCACTTGAGCACAACCCAGAAGACTTGACTGTTATTCAGTCACTTCTAGACTCCTTTTCCTCAAGTCACCTTTAGACACCTTCTCCTCAGGCTAAGCAATCTGTTTGTCTAATTTCTCAGTGGAAGACTTAATCACTTAGGTTTCTCTTTCCAGCTTCCTCCAGGATCTTGGCTGGAATTTAGAGCCCATTAACCAAAAGAACCTATGGTTTTCTCGTGGCATTCATGGGACTGCGGAACCTGTTGCCTAAGTTTAAAATTGTGACCCAAGAGAGAAAAAATAGTCCTGAAACATCTCCATATATAGATCTCTTCTTTTAATCATCAATATTTGTCTATTTTTGTCTGTTTTTTCCACGAAAGTGGGATTGCTATGGGGCAATAGAGTGGGGACTGACTGACTTTTTCTTGCGTATTCTTCTTTGTTAACTTCATGCAACAAAAAATATTACTTAAAAAAAGCTTTTCCTGTATATGTATCATCATTTCTTAATTTCTTGGACATCCCAATCAGGTTTTAAAAAACAACCAATTCTTATTTCCAAATACTTCAACACTACAGGCTCATGCCTTAGGGTAATAATATCCAGGGAGAAGAATAATAATTACAGAGCTCTCTTCAAGTATTTCAACGGATTCTCAGTCCTTCTTTGTTCATCGCTTAGCTTAGAATTCTTACTTCTTTTGGGTAGAAGAACTTGGAGATGAAAGTCAGCAATCTCGGGACTGGCCCCGTGGTTGAGTGGTTAAGTTTGCGCGCTCCGCTGTAGGCGGCCCAGTGTTTCGTTGGTTAGAATCCTGGGCGCGGACATGGCACTGCTCATCAAACCACGCTGAGGCAGCGTCCCACATGCCACAACTAGAAGGACCCACAATGAAGAATATACAACTATGTACCGGGGGGCTTTGGAGAGAAAAAGGAAAAAAATAAAATCTTAAAAAAAAAATTTCTTCTGAATTTTAGAAATTTTTGATCCTTCTATTCTCTGTGGCAGGTTCTGACGACCCAGGGAACACCTCTGAGTCATCAGTAATGTTCTCAGTCCCTCGCTTGATGGATTGCTTCTGCGCACAGGGTGGGTAGACAGCTGTCAGTCCACGGTGGAGATTCTTGTTCCTTAGGACTTTTTCAGTTTCAGGAAATACAAACCCGCTTGAGCTAATGGAAGTAAAAAGGAGAAAATCTTATAAGGATGCTGGAGTATCTCATAGAACAGCCCAGCTGTGGAAGGTCAGGGACCACAAAGCACTGTGCTGCAAGGAGCCCAGAAGTCCCCTGTCCCTGGCTCTCACTCCGCTTCTCTCTGCAAGTGTGTTTTGTTCTTTTTTCCTGCCACAGACTAGTCTTTGCTTCTCAGTTCACATGAACAGGAGATGCTCTTTGCCAAACACTCTTGAGTTTAGAGTCTCTTTTCTGTCAACCCGAGGCTGGGGCACTTGTGTCTCCTGCCCTGGGAGGCCCAGTTCTGCTGACGGCTTCTTCCCCCGTAATTCCCATTGACTGAAGCAGTCACAGACTCAAAACTCTTTCAAATGAAATTGAAATTAAAAAAAAAATAAAGTTTTTGTCTGTTGGTATTTGTGATCTGTGGGGCCTGGGGCTGGGGTCCCTCTTCCGGGCTAAGGGAGGTTCTGCCATAAGCCTTAGATTCCTGGAATCTCTGAGTAAATACCAATCAACCCGTTATTAGAAGCAAACACAAAACCAGGAAGCCCAATGTCACCATGTTTATATAATGTCCTTTTGGACATTATGACTAATGCACTAAAAGATTAAACAGAAGTAAGAGATACTTGTATCACATTACATATAAATTTAATATATACCAAAGGAGGCTTCACATAGAGAAAGGAAGAGTTACTTAATACACTGTGAAGGAATTCCTAACTAGCAATTCAGAAACACCTCTCTGTCTCTTACCTCTCTCCATATACCAAATACTAAGTTAATTCCGTATACATTCAAGAGTTACATGCTTAACAGTAAGCTATCGGAAGGGGGCATACCAGAAGAAATAGAAGTGAATGTTTATCAAATCTGTGTATGGAGGAGGACTTTCTAGTATAAATTTTCTAGAAAAAAAACACACAACTGCAGGCTTTTTAAAACTTATAAGTGACTGCAGTGTAACTGAGATAAAACCATACAGCAGAACTTAAATAACACAGCAAACAGCAGAGTGGGAAAAGAATTTGCAGCAATCAAGACAGGAGGTATCTTTAGTATGTAAATACGTCACAGGAATAGGTAGAAAAATGCTAAAAACTGTGTAGTTTAATAAACAAAGGATGTGAACTGGTGATCCACACAAAAGAGGAAATAAAACTAGTAAATAGTCATTAGAAAAGGTGTAGTCTCATGGGTAAAATTAATGCAAATTTAAAATCCAAAATAAGGCCCCATTTTCATTTTCACTCATTTGCATCTGTTGGTTTTTAAGGCAATACCCAAAGTTAGTGAGAGGGTGGTTGTGAAATAACGAAAAAAAAAAAATGTATATATATCTGCCCCAGTTTCCAGGACAGAGCTCCTAAAACCCTTGTAATTGCCTAAGTGGTAAGAGCACTGGGAGCGTCTTTTGTTCTTTGAGGTGACTCTGGGTGGGCTCCTGGATGGGGACTGCTCACCAGAAAGACTAAGCCATGATGAGAAGCTTGGAATTTTCAGCCACACTCCTCATCCTCCAGAGAGTGCAGAGGGGCTGTAATGGAGTTCATAACGGATCATGCCCACATGAAGAAGCCTCCGTAAAATTCCAATAGCAGGGGGTCCAGAGAGCTTCCAGGTTGGCGAGCACATCCACACGGTGAGGATGATGCACCCCAACTCCACAGGAACAGGAGCTCCTGCGCTTGGGATCCTCCCAGACATCACCCTACGTATCTCTTCATCTGGCTTTTTATAAACTAGTAATAAACTGGTAAACGTAAGTAAGTGTTTCTCAGTTCTGTGAGCCGCTCTAGCAAATTAACTGAACCCAAGGAGGGGGTCATGGGAACCTCTGATTTGTAGCCAAATGGGACAGAAGTTGCGGGTAACTCGGGGACCTACTACTTGCAATTGGCATCTCAAGTGGGGTTGGGGAACAGTCTTGTGGGACTGAGCCCTTAACCTGTAGGATCTGACACTATCTCCAGGTAGATAGTGGCAGAATTGAGTTAAATTGTAGGACACCCAGCTGGTGTTGCAGAGACTTGCTTGTTGTGGGGAAAAACCTCCACACATTTGGTACCAGAAGTGTCGAAAGTGAGGTGTTCTGTGGGAGTGTTTTGTGTAAGTAGTAAAGGGGACACACAGGTGGGAAAATGAGTTTTTCTGACACAGTACAGTAGTAAAAAAAAATACCATTTATACAGGAATGGTAGAATGGTCAATTAATACAGACACATCAGAAAATAATTTGGGGAAATTTACCCCTTGACTCGCTGTTTCTGCTTCCTTGAGTCTAAACAAAAAAAGATAATCCAAGATAAGAACAAATACATTCATTGTAGTGATATTTATAATGAAGAAAATTTAAAAAGAAACATAATGTTCAATGCTGGTAGAAGGGCTTAGCAAATTACGGTCCATTCTCTCATGCACACGAACATTTATTGAGCACCTACGATAAGCCAGGTTCTGTGCAAAGAGCTGAAGATACAAAGATGGACCAGACAAAATTTCCGCCCTGACTTGCAGTATAATGGGACATATTAAATGAGGTGGAGGGGAGATAAGGCAGGGAGTAGACATTTACTGAGGAACTACCATGTGTTTGGCATTTAACATAGACCATCCCATTTAATCCTCTGAGGTCCTGAAGCACACAGTACTTGCGTGATAAATTGGCATGGGAAGAGGCCAACAGAGAAGGGTTATACTGCGCCACTCATACAGAGTCCCTCTGCATTTTTTTGAGTTCCTTTCTCTCTCCCATCTCTGGTCCTCACTCCCTGCCTCTCAGTTCACTCCTGGAAACAATGGTGAGTGTCAGGTTTTGACTGGAAAAAGGGGCTTTAGCTTCAGGTCTCCTTGCCAACCAAATCTACAATTCCCGGCAGGGTAGAAATTCTGGAATTCTGAAATTCCCCCACCAGCTAAGAATTCTGAAGCTTTTTCCTCTTTGCAGCCAAAGGAATTCCTCTCTCCCAGCTCCTACCCTCCAGCTTGCATCTCAAACTCACCAGAGTATTCTGCCAATAAATGTTACTCTATTTAACAGAATCTCATCTCCTATAAGCTAGTCAGGGTTATAAATAGCAAAAGAAAATTGTCACATACAAAAACAAGCAGTCAAAGAAACAAAAACCTTTAATGGTTCCTCAGTACCTACTTATAAATTTAGACACCTAAAAGTGATTTTCCAGACCCTTCATTACGTGCTTTCTCATCACATATTACTCCCTAAAACATAATCTCCATTCTATCACATTCCATTCAATAAGCCACTTTGGAGCCAATGATTCAATTTTAGAAATGAGAACATAAGACAACACAATAATAGAATCAGAGCATGCAAATTTAACAGTAAATAATAACATAAATGCAAACGATGTGAAAAAGAGTTAAGAGAGTATTAACAAAGACATGAACAGAGTAATCTTTGCAGTGTGTGTCAGTCCGTATACACATAATGATGATGAAGAACCTAGCAGGATTTCTGGTACTCACAGTCAAGCTTAGTTTCAAACAGGCGAAATGTGTGCTAATGAGATGACTTCATGACTCCCTGAGTCCCTTGTTTGAGGACCTCTTGATCAACCACCAGAAGCCAACAGTGGTCTGCTGACCACACTTCAAGGGAGAACCCAACAGGGACAATTAAAAGGGAAAATAATTTGGGCAGAGGTCAAAGTACAGTCTAGGGAGGATGTGGGAAATGTTCCAGAAGCCAAGAGGCTGATCCTCTGACAAATGGTTCCTGGTCATCCTCTGGCTCCCTTCTTTTCCAGGGCACCCCCAGGAGAGCTACAAAGAACAAACTAGGAGGAGGGTACAGGGCTGAGGATGAAAAAGAGGTAGTCAGAGAAGCCCCAACTTTGGAAAAGAGATCTGTGCTAGGAAGCATCAGCCAGCTGACCAGAGGCAGCTAGAATAGAATTGCCTTGGGCTGAAGACCCAAGATGGAGGAAGGACAGCAGAGAAGGTAAAAGGCTTTGGTTCTGGAGTTGGAGTCTAAATAGATCTTTGTGTCTGAGGAGGAAAAGACAGCTGTCTGCCACAGGTCTCATACATATGGGGCTTCAGCAGGGGTGTCCTGGGGGATTTTCTACACACAGGTGTGAGCTGAGCCTTACCAGGGGATTTGGGCATTGGGGAGGGTTGTGGTCAGCAGCTCCTGCAAGTAGATTCTTTCCTTCCAGTTTTCCGTCCCTAACCAGACCTCCCACAGCCCATCACCCTGAGCCGCGTCTAGTCCCTGGGTATGCTGGGGTCAAGAAATAACCCCTGGACCAAGTCAGAATTTGGTTGACATTCTACTGGGTTGGAGAGAGGCATGTGTGGTAAGCGGCCATCAAAACCAGGTCATTCAGTGGGGCTGGCCCCGTGGCCGAGTGGTTAAGTTCGCGCACTCCGCAGCAGGCAGCCCAGTGTTTCGTTAGTTCGAATCCTGGGCGCGGACATGACACTGCTCATCAGACCACGCTGAGGCAGCGTCCCACATGCCACAATTAGAAGAACCCACAACGAAGAATACACAGCTATGTACTGGGGGGCTTTGGGGAGAAAAAGAAAAAAAAAAATTAAAAAAAAAACCAGGTCATTCATTGATGAGTACTTGAGACATATGGAGTATGTTAAGCCTAGCTTAACTTTCTATGTGACTTAAGAACACACATCCGTCCGTTGGAAGAGCTTTCTGCCTTAGCTGCTTTAAGGGAAAGGCATCTGAGAGTGGCTACAGAATGGGGCATTTTAACTTAGCTGAAAAAATCTTGGGTTCTGGAGCAGAGACAACCTGCGTTCAAATCCCCAGTCCATCTCTTACTGGTTGGGTCACCTTGGGCTCCCTGTGCCTCAGTTTCTTCATTTATAATTGAAGCTAATACCAGCGCCACCTCACTGGGCTGCTGTGAGGATTAATTGAGATCCAAAACAGTGGACAGTGCTCATTACAGTGCTTAAAGCAGAGTGAGATCTCAACTAACATTAATGATTGTTCTCTCTGCTCAAAGCTTTGCTGGAGTCTTCCTTCTGCATTGATTAGGCAAATGTGGATCTAGAACTAGTTAAACCAGCATCTCATTTTTGTTGCTAAGCAACCAGCTCTGAGATCTGCAAAAGTACAGCTCGGTGTGCAATGACCCCCTCTAGCAATTCAGCCCCAATCAGGCTGTTGCTAAGCATTGTTTTATATTACTTAACAACTCATTTCGAATTGTGGAGGAGGACGGAGAGATGCACAAACAGCACAGTCATAAAGCATGAGCAAAACCAACCTTTCCAACTGGAGGGGCTCACAATAGTGAAAAAAATAAAACAGGTGGTGATGTGTGCTTGCACCCTCCTGCAGGAGTGAGAAGAATCACCCAGATGGTTCACCCTTCTCTGGGGTTAAAGAGATTATCATCTGTCTTCAGTGTGGCATCCTCCACGGACAGGCAGAGCTGGAAGCACCTACGGTGGTCCCACACTCCTTCCTTCAAGGAAGTCAGGGGTCACCAGGCACTGACTTCAGGGGAAACATTCTGCCCTCAAACATTCCTTCCTTCCTTCCTTCCTTCATCTCTATCATTAAGCACATATTGAGTACTAAGTGCCCGAGATTTGCTATGCACTGAGATTAAAGCCCAAAGAAGACAGTTACTCTCCATCTTGTCCTGGTTCTTAGTTAAAAACAAAACCAAAACAAAACAGAATCCCCTCTAGCTAGTTTGTTAGACAAGGTATTTATTGAAGGATATTAGGTAGCTCACAGAATTTTCCCAGCAGCCAGAGAATTGGGGTTGGTGGCTACACAGTTAGGAAAATTGCCCAGAATATAGTTCTAGATTTCTCCAGAGGAGACCTATTGCCCTCATAGCCAAGCTCAGACTCTGCAGCCCACACCACTGTCCCAGGCAGGGATCCCTCTGCCAGGGCCTCTTCCCATGCTGCCTCTATGAGCTCGATTTCCTGCCACCCTCACACGATGACTTCTGCCTGCCATCTTTTTCTTCACTGAAGTCTGGGATGGATACATGTGATTGGTGGAGGCTGGGTCACATGTCTGAGCCCTGCTGCAAAGGAAGCTGGGAAATAAATTTCTGACCATCACTTAAGAGGTGGGAAATGCCCCAAACATGGGAAGGTTGTTCCAAAGGCACTGGTCAGCCACAAGGCCTTCAGATACTCCCTGAAATGTCTCTACCATCTTAACCTTTACAGTCTGCTGGAGGATGCAGGCAAATAAACCAGAAAGCGTAGCCCAGTGTGACCAGTGCTGTGCCAGAATACGTACAGTCATGAGAGGGACCCTCAAAAGGATTTCCCACCCAGATAATGGTGTCAGGGAAGGCAGCTCAGGGAAAATAATACTAGGCCGATACTTTAAGGATGAGTGTGAGACCACTGATCAAGGTGAAGGCTGAGGGAAAGAGAATGACAGGTGCAAAAGCCCAGTGTCACCAGGGAGCTCAACTCCAGGGCAGGAGAGACAGTCTGTGGGGCTGAAGAAGGGATGCAGCTGATGCATGCTAAAGTGCGAGAAACATTGCTCTAAATAATATGCTCAGATTGTTGCTTTTTGAATTTTCAGTGTTAGGCATTCTATACTGACTTCCCACAGTTAAAAAAAAAAAAGCAGATGTCTCATCCTCTCTCTCATTCCAACATTGTGTATTGTAATTTTGGTTAGATTGTAATCAGTATTTATAGTTATATAACTATGTAAATACTATTCACAGCTGAGTATGTATATACCACAGCTATTTTTCCCTTTGTGCACAAGTCTTTGTTCTACATTAACATATAACTATTGTTTTCTATCAATTGCTTAGTTTACTCCATATTTACCACTTATTCACCCTCAGACTCTCCCCCAGCAGTGTTAATCTTTACCTCTCAGTACATTCAATCACTCTAAGTATCCTACAAATTTCATCTCCTGAAGAAGTCTTTGTTTTTTCTGCTGAGGAAGATTTGCTTGAGCTAACATCCATTGCCAATCTTCCTCTTTTTTATGTGAGCCACTGCTACAGCATGGCCACTGACAGATGAGTGGTCTAGGTCTGTGTCCAGGAACCAAACTTGGGCTGCCAAAGTGGCGCACACCAAACTTAACCACTAGGCCACTAGGGCTGGCCCAAGAAGTCTTTTTTTTTTTTTTTCCTTTTTCTCCCCAAAGCCACTTGGTGCACAGTTGTGTATTTTCAGTTGTGGGTCCTTCCAGCTGTGGCATGTGGGATGCCGCCCCAGAATAGTTTGATGAGCGGTGCCACATCTCTGCCCAGGATTCTAACTGGCAAAACCCTGGGCTGCTGAAGCAGAGTGCACAAATTTAACCACTGGACCACGGGCCAGCCCCTGAGGAAGTCTTTTTTAACACTTTGAGATCTGCTCCAGTCTAGACTGGGATCCAGTTTGGGCTTGGGCAAGAGCTGTCACCTTGGGGTCTCCCTCCCCCTAACCCGTGTGTTGGAACTTGTTTCCTGGATCCCACATCTGATCCTGTCTTGCTTAACTCCCTCATTTTGGTGGAGCTTCTCTGAAAAGGATGGATTAATGGTAAATTGAGAGCCTGTGTTCCTGAAAATGGCTTTATTCTGCCCTCACTCTTTTTTTTTTTTTCTGTCTCTATGAATTTGCATATTCTAGGTTTCTCCTGTAAGTGGAATCAAACAATATTTGTCCTTTTGTGTCTGGCTTATTTCACTGAGATTGTTTCCAAGGATCATCCATGTTATGGACCATATCAAAATTTCATTACCCTTTTTTTTTTTATTGAGTTATTGATAGGTTACAATCTTGTGAAATTTCAATTGTACATTAATGTTTGTCAGTCATGTTGTAGGTGCACCACTTCACCCTTTGTGCCCACCCCACACCCCACCTTTCCCCTGGTATCCACTAAACTGTTCTTAGTCCATAATTTTAAATTCCTCATATGAGTTATTCTGCCCTCACTCTTGATTGACAGTTTGGCTGAGTATGGAACTCATGATTGGAAATTATTTCTCTCAGACTATTGAAGTCATTGTTCTCTTGTCTTCCGTTGTGCCGTTGTGGTGGTGTTGAGAAATCTGAAGCTATTCTGATTTCTGGTCTTTTGTATGTTACTTTCCTTCTCCCCCGCTTCCTCCCTCTCTCCCTCTCAGATTTTAGGATCTGCTCTTTGCCCTGAGTGTTCTGAAATTCCATAGTGATATACAGTCATGTGCTGCATAATGACTTTTCAGTCAACGACAGACCACATATACAACAGTGGTCCCATAAAATTAGCACCATATAGGGGGCTGGCCCCTGGCTGAGTGGTTAAGTTTGTGTGTTCCGCTTTCGTGGCTCTGGGTTTTGCCAGTTCGGATCCTGGGCGCAGACGTGGCACCACTTGTCAGGCCATGTTGAGGTGGCGTCCCACATGCCACAACTGGAAGGACCCACAACTGAAAAATATACAACTGTGTATGGGGGGGATTTGGGGAGAAAAAGCTGGAAAAAAAATTAGCACCATATAGCCTAGGTGAGTAGGAGGCTATACCATCTAGGTTTGTGTAAGTGCACTCTATGATGTTCACACAACAACAGAATTGCCTAACGATGTGTTTCTCATAAAGTATCCCTGTCATTGAGCAACACATGACTGCATCATGGTTGGATCTATTTTCATCCACTTTTCTGGCTGGGCCTTTTCAATCTGCAAGCTTGCGTTCTGGGACATAATCTTGAAATTCTTTTTGATAATTTCATCCCCCACATTGTCTTTCTTTTCTTTTGGGTCTCGTTATTTGGAGGATGGAAGTCCTGGACTGGGCCTCTATTTTTTTTTAACTTCTCTGACCTATTTTCTCCTACTTTTGCTCATCTTTCTCAGAGAATTCTTCAATTTTATCTTCCAACCCACTTCTTGAACTTTTCATTCCTGCTATGTCATATTGCCAAGAACTCTTTTTTGATTTTCCGACTATTCCTAGCATTTTGCTCTTGTTTCACAGATGCAATACCTTCACTTATTTCTCTAAAGATACTAATGATAATTTATCTTTTTGAAGCCTTCTTCTCCCTGCATATTCTCTATTTCCTCCAAGTTACAGTTATCTGTTAACTTTAGCCTGTGTCATATTAGAGGCTCTCCTCAAGTGCCTGGTGATCCTTGGACATCTGCTCATATTTAAGGGGGCAATAAAGAGGTGATTGGAAGTTCTGTGTGCCCAGGTGAGTCACCAGTGTTACACTTTTAGGCCCACGCTCCTGGGATTGTTGAATTCCCCAGAGAAGACTCTTCCAGTCTCCTGCCTAGAAGGGACAAGCTTGGCTGCCAGCAGTCTGGGAGCTGAGTGGGGAAAAAAAGGTGGGGTGTGTGTGTGTGTGATTATTAATCTATTTCTGCATAACAGATTACTCCAAAACCTCATAATTAAAAAAAATTATCTCACAATTTCTATGCTTTAGGAACTCAAAGACAGCTTAGCTGAGCTGTCCCTCATGAGGTTACAGTGAGATGTCGGTCAGGTATAGTCATCTGCCTGGGTCTGGAGGTTCTGCGTCCAAAGTGGCTCAGTTGCATTCCTGGAAAGTGATGCTAGCTGTCAGCAGGAGTCCTCATTTCCTCCCCATGTGTCCTCATTCATGGCAGCTGCCTCCTCCCAGAGTGAGTGATTCAAGAGACAGCAAGACAGAAGCCATAATGTCTTTTATGACCTAGTGTCAGAAGTCATACTCTGTGATTGCCCACAATACTCTATTGGTAACACAAATCAGCCCTCTGCAGTGTGTGAGGGTGCTCCCCCAGGGCATGCATGTGAGGAGGGGAGAATCACTAGGACCCATCGCTAGAGTGGGGTAGGATGGAATGTCTCAATACTTCTAATGTACTTTTTACTTTTTAGCCATTTTTAGCAAGGTATCACCATCTTCAGCTACACCCGATGTCTCCAGTTCAAGGACCCCAAGTTTTGTCCTCTCTGAAGAATAAATTTCCAATCTTCTGCAAAATGGAGGAACAGCAGCCTCCTGGCTGCACTGAGTAGGGGAGAGGGCCTAGGAATTTGCTTCTTAAAAAGATTTTCATCTGGTCTTCCCATCACTAGCTCCACCTTTACCTACGCTTCAAGAAGTATCTGGCCTGCTATTCCCGAGTCTTGAGGGGAGGGAGGTGGCCCTGCAGTATAAATTGGGTTGGTTCTTGGCTTTCCCCACTGCCATTAAAATTCAGCTTTGTTTCTGCTGAGTCAGCTCCATGCATCCTCTGCTTTCAAAATTTTGTTACTATTGGCTTCTCTCCTATTCTCTTTGTTCTTGTGGATTTATGTCTCTTTAACAATCCCTTTACCGTGTTTTATTGGGACATGGGGAGGGAGTAGAAGCTGGTGCATGCATTTCTTTTGTAATCTTTAACCGGACATAAAGCTTCTGAAATGAGTCTCAAGAGCCCATTTTGAAATCCAAAAACTGAATAAAGATGCTTTCTCTCTATGCACATTTTTGATCTATCCTAAGGAAATGGATGTCTCTGGTTAAATAGGAAGAAAGTCATATACCAAAAAAAAATTTCAAAGTTTTATACATTCCAAAATATTATCTAACCACAGTAACATTATCTTCCTAGTCAGAAAGCGTATCAGGTAAAAGAAGGCAACTGAAGCCATAAAAATCTCGCTATTGACCCTAGTATTTTGAGTGTTCTCCTTGCATTGAACCAAGCACACTCCTTCATTCAATCTCATTGCTGAAACCCCACCATGAAGGACAGGACATACTCCTATGTAAAGAAGTAATTTGTGTTGACTGATAGTGAAAACTCACAACCTCTTATCTAAGAGTGTCCTAGTTGAGAAACCAGTGTTTTTCAAATGGAGCAGAGTTGTCTCCCTTAGAATTTTTGGAGATGGGTTGGGTGATTTTTGGCCATCATCAAAGACTGGGCAGCCTTGCAGGCCTTTGTGGGGCCAGAAATGCTAAATGTCCTGAAAGGCTTAGAAAACCCTGTACAATGAAGAATTGCCAATCCCAAATGCCAAAGTCACTCTCATTGAGAAACACTGCATAGGAAGATACCTTTGACGGAGCTTGAAATTATCAATACAATAACTAATCCACAGAATACTAGAGCTTGATTAGTTTAAGTAATTAGCTTGGTTCTATAGAGATGTAACAAAGTATTAAAAGGAAATTTTGGCTGAAGTACCAGGAGACAATAGATACCAAATCCCAGAAGTGCCATACCAAATGAGAATTTACCAAGGAGGCTTACAAAAACCATTTACAGAAATCTTAACCCCTCATCCACACTGAAGGGACTAAAGAGTCAAGAGTAGGAAATTTCTGGAGAATTTTGAAAGATTTCTTTATAGGGAGCCTATGCTGTGAATCTCTACCTTGCCCCACCCCACCCCCCCAACCTCAACAACCAACGGGAAAGAGATAGGGAGGGGTAGGTTGCCCTCCTACCCCAAGTCAAAAGAGAGGAGGACTTGAAGGAGATCACTGAGAGGCTTAAAATATGGCACCTAAAGTTTGGGTGACATAGTGGTCTGGTGACTAAGTCATGCCTGAGAAATCCAAAGGGTGAGAGGCTGAAGCCGCCAGTGGCATGAGAGTAGAGAGCTAAGGTTTGCGGAGTAACTACACTCCAGAGTTCATCAAAGTCAAAGACAAAGGAACGTGCCCCCATGGACCAGACATGGGCTTTGCAAAGGAAGAGAATCAGTGTCTTAGACCCTTTGCAAGAGGGCCTTCTGGAGGAGTTAGGGGTACCACTGATTGCTTAGAGCCACAGTAAGTATAACAAGCAATCAGCTGAATAGTTACATCCCAAGCTCATGGATGGGAGGGTAAGTCAGTGTGTGTGGGGATGGGAGGTTCACCAAGGAACCACGAAAGCCACCGTAAGAGAAAGAGCAAATTTAAACAACTGCTAAATCCAGAGAAGGTCAAAGCAAACCTCCACCATAGGACCAGTCAAGGAAGAACTTCCCAGCTCTCCTTCCCTCTCCAACCCTGGAAGGATTCAAACCCAGGGTAAGCAAGGTGGAGCAGGAGGAGGAGAGCCAAGGGAGAAGATGGCTGCTCCCTGTCTTCTTCAGCTGCAGGACTTCTGGCCGCAGCACACTCAACCTGTGGAGTTCAAAGTTTCGATTATTCTATGGGAATGGAACATCTTTTTAAAATACATATATATATTTATAGTAAAAACTTCTATTTTTTTCAAATGAAAAGAGCCAGTTTTATGCATGAAGCTAGGAGTCCACTAGAGGTCACTTTTTCAACTTATTTCCCTTAAAACCAGAAAAATTCAGCATTGATTCTTGCCCTTGAATCTTTTTTACATGGCTTTCTTTCCAAGGTTGGAACCTTTGTTTTGGGAATGGAACATCTTAATTGCCGGCTTGGGACTGTGTTTTTTAACTAAAGCGACCAAGAGAAGCCATGGGGTCTACTTAAGTTTTCCATTAGGGACAAGCGTAGAGCTAGCCCCATTAATAAATTTAAAGGGACAATAGGAAACAAAAATAAAATTGCTTTATGATTACATCTCACAAATCATGCCTGTTTGAGGTGATGGTTACAGAGAATTCTTAACAGCAGAAAATCTGATACTGGCACACAAGACCATAGGAAATAACCCATCCTCCTCAGGACAGTGAGAAATAGCTTCATTGAGGCTAACGACGTGACAATGGAGACAGCAATAGATGAAGAAGAGTCAGACCTTGGTCATGACGCAGCTCCACCCCTTAGCACACCCTTACAAGTTCCCTGCATTGAGCAGTTTCTTCATCTACAAAATGAGGGAGTTCAACTAGACAGCCAATGGGATATCTCCTTTATCTAAACTCTCACGTGAAACTAGGGATGGACAGATAGAGAGAGGTTAGGTAAGCTATTCCTTTCCTGGAGATGATTGAAATCAAAGATGATGTTAGATATAATCTTCGGAGGTCTTCCTAGGAAACCCCATTATAGTTAGTCTGCACCTTAAATGCGCCCCGTTTAATGATCATTGTTCAGTAATGAGAAGATGGAGCTTCCCAGAGATCACTCGTTATTAAAGAATCGGCCAGCCCTTCCCTCCTTGGGCCTCTGGTCCTGGATAAAAGTGAGATTTGAAGTTGTCTTCAGAGATCTGATTGTGATGGGGTGCCACACGGTGACCAACAGCGAGCCTTTAGAGTTTGCTGCCCTGGGGAACACTGGATAGGTGCTGTATTACTTAGGGTTCTCCAAGGAAACAGAACCAAGGAGATTGTGTATATATGTATATATATATATATGTGTGTAAATATATTTATAACATACATATGACTTATTTTTATTAATGACAGTGAGAAACCAACATTTGCATGCTTGTGATGGTTTTTATGACTTAAGGACGCTTGTGTCTTGGGTGTTTTTAAAAATTTTTAAAATTTTTTCTTTTTATCTTTTGACGCCCTTCACTCATTTCTCCCATCCACCCCTCACCTCCTGCCTCTAGCAATCACCAAGAAGTTCTCTGTATCTATGAGGTTGGGTTTTTTTAAAAGATTCTACATAATAGTGAGAACATACAGTATTTGTCTTTCTCTCTTTGACTTATTTCACTTGGCATAATGTCCTTGAGGTCCACCCATGTTGTCACAAATGGCAAGATTTCATTCTTTGTTATGGCTGAATAACATTACATTGTGTTTCTTTATCCATTCATCCATCGAGGGACACTTAGGTTATTTCCATATCTTGGCTATTGTGAATAATGCTGCAATAAACGCGGCGATGCAGATACCTTGTTTTCATTTCCTTTGGATACATACCCAGAAGTGGGATTGCTGGATCATATGGTAGCTCTATTTTTTATTTTTTGAGGAACCTCCATACTGTTTTCCATAGTGGCTGCACCAATTTATATTCCCACCAACAGCACACAAGGGTACCCTTTTCTCCATATTCTTGCCAGCACTTATTTCTTGTCTTTTTGATAACAGTCATGCTAACAGGTATGAGGTGATGTCTTATTGTGGTTTTGATTTGCATTTCCTTGATGATTAATGACATTGAGCATCTTTTCAGGTACCTGTTGATCATCTGTATATCTTCTTTGGAAAAATGTCTGTTAAGATCTTCTCATTTTTTAATCAAATTGTTTGGTTTTTTGCTATTGAGTTGTATGAGTTCTTTATTTATTTTGGATATTAACCCCTGATATTAGCTCAGATACATGATTTGCAAATATTTTCTCCCATTCAGTAACTTTGCCTTTTGGTTTTATTGATGGTGTTCTTTTCTGTACAGAAGCTTTTCAGTGTGATGTGGTCCCACTCATTTATTTTTGCTTTTGTTGCTTTAGGTGTCATGTTGAAAAAATCATAGCCAAGACCTATGTGAAGGAGCTTACCACCTATGTTTTCTTCTGAGAGTTTCATGGTTTGAGGTCTCATGTTCAAGTCTTTAATCTATTTGAGTAAATTTTTGTGTATGGTGTAACATAGTGATCGAGTCTCATTCTTTTGCACGTGGCTGTTCAGTTTTCCCAACACCATTTATTGAAGAGACGTTCCTTTCCCCACTGTATATTCTTGGCTCCTTTGTCATAAATAATTGACCATATATGTGTGGGTTTAATTCTAAGCTCTCTATTCTGTTCCTTTGATCTATGTGTCTATTTTTATGCCAATATCATATTGTTTTAATTACTATAGCTTTGTAATATGGTTTGAAATCTGGGAGCATGATGCCTCCAGCTTTGTTCTTCTTTTCAAGGTTGTTTTGGCTATGCGGGTTCCAAAGAAATTTTGTGATTCTGTACAAATGTTAGGATTATTTGTTCTATTTCTTTGAAAAACGCCAATGGAATTTTGATAGGGATTGCATTGAATCTGTAGATTGCTTTGGGTACTATGGACATTTTAACAATATTGATTCTTCGAATCCATGAGCACAGAATGTCTTTCTATTTATTTGTGTGTTCTTCAGTTTCTTTCATTAACGTCTTTTAGTTTTCAATATACAGGTCTTTCACCTCCTTTATTAAGTTTATTCCTAGATTTTTTTTAATGGAATTGTAAGTGGAATTGTTTTCTTTATTTCTCTTTCTGATAGTTGGTTATTAATGTGTAGAAACGCAAAGATTCTTGTGTATTGATCTTGTATTTTGCAACTTTACTGAATTTATTAGTTCTAACAGTTTTTTTGATAGAGTCTTTAGGGTTTTCTATATATAATACCACATCATCTGCAAATAGTGAGAGTTTTACTTCTTCCTTTCCAATTTAGATGCCTTTTATTTCTTTTTCTTGACTAACTACTCTGGCTAGGACTTCCCATGCTATGTTGAATAAAAGTGGTGAGAGTGGGCATGTTTGTTCTGTTCCTGATCTTAAAGGAAAGGCTTTCAGCTTTTCACCATTGAGTAAGATGTTAGCTGTGGGCTTGTCGTATATGGCCTTTATTACGTTGAGGTATGTTCTCTCTATACCCTTTGTTAAGAGTTTTTAATCATAAATAGATTTTGAGTTTTGACAAATGCTTTTTTCCGCATCTATTGAGATGATCACATGATTTTTATCTTTCATTTTGTTAATGTGGTGTATCACATTGACTGATTTTCGGATTTTAAACCATCCTTGCAATCCTGGAATAAATCCCACTTGATCATGGTGTATGATCCTTTTAATGTATTATTGAATCTGATTTGCTAATATTTTGTTGAGGATTTTTGCATCTGTGTTCATGAGGGATATTGGCCTATAATTTTCTTTTCCTGTGGCATCTTTATCTGGTTTTGGTATCAGGGTAATGCTGGCCTCATAAAACAAGTTTGGAAGAATTCCCTCCTCTTCTATTTTTTGGAAGAGTTTGAGAAGGATTGGTCTTAATTCTTCCTTGAATGTTAGGTAGAATTTACCAGTGAAGCCATCTGGTTCTGGACTTCTGTGATTTATTATGAGGAATTGACTCACATGATTATGGAAACTGACAAGTCTCATGATCTCCCATCTGCAAGCTGGAGACCTAGGAAAGCTGGTGGCGTAGTTCCATTCTGAATCCAAGGGTCTGAAAACCAAAGGAGCTGCTGGTCTAAGTCCTAGTCCAAGCACAGGAGAAGATGGATGTCTGCACTCAATCACCTGGCAGGAAGGGGGTGAATCTTCCCTTCCTCTGTTTGTTGTTCTATTCAGGCCCTAAAATGATTGGATAAGGACCACCCACTCTGAGGAGGGCAGTCTACTTTACCAAGTCCACTGTTTAAATATTAACCTCATCTGGGAACACCTTCACAGACACAAACAGAAATAATGTTTAACCAAATATCTGGGCACTCCTGACCCAGTCAAGTTGACGTATAAAATTAACCATCACAGGTGCCCCTGAAATGTCCTTCTTTGAGCTTTGATCCTATGAGGTCTTCAACAGCCATCGACTAAAATCCCGTTCCTTTACCATGCTCAAGGAGAGCAATAAATGGGATCTTAACTATTAGGAAGAACCTTGAAGCCCTCCTTTCTCTTGACGTGGGGTAGAAGGTAGCTCCTCCCCATCTCTCTCCCTTTGGCGGTTGGAGTGAGGGGAGATTCAAAGCATAGGCTCTTCATAAAGAAATCTTTCAAAATTGTTCTTCATTTCTGTACTGCTTACTTGTAGATTTTAACATAATTCTAATGAGATATTCCAATTAGAATAACGAAAAACATTGTATTTATTTATTTGCACCAATTTAAACAAAAAACAAAACCAAAAAATTCTGTACTTGGTCTCTCTTTTCATGAGAGAAGAATTTGAGACAGGCCCTTCTTAGACACCATCCAAATATCTCAAGTCACTTGTCACAAGTCAGTCACAGGCCTGGCTTTGCTGCAGATGCTTCCAGAACACTAGCGCTGTGCAAGAACATTTACCCACACCAGGATTTATCCTGAAAGGTCATTGTGGCCAGTTGCACCAGATGTAGCCCAAAGGCCAGATAATGTCTCTTTTTAATAATGTCTGTTAAAGTATATCCATGTGGCCATACCTGTCTAAATATTTTAAGTGAAATACTTGACTGTCATAGGAGGCTAAGAATTCACTGATCTCCTGACAGATCAGAATGAGAAGTAAATCCAACCCCAAAGTAACATCTATGAAACAAAAGGCAGTGGGGGAATCTGGAATTTACTGAATGATGTATAACGTACTGGGAACTTCAACATATATTGTCTCTTTGGAGCCTCACAACATATGGATAAATGAATAGAGAATTTGTCAAAAATTGTTTACAGTACTCTTAATCCCTCTGGTTATGCAGGTGTCATTATTATTATTCCCATTTTACAGATCAGGAAACTGAGGCTCGGAGAGTAAAAACACCTTTTAAGTCACTGTGGTGGGTTGAACAGTGTCTTTGCAAAAGTCCTTACCCTTGGTAGCTGTGAATGTGAACTTATTTGGACATAGAGTCATTGCAGAAGTAATTCAGGATCTTGAGATGGGATCGTCCTGGATTTAGGACAGGTCCTAAAGCCAATAACTGGAGTCCTTATAAGAGAAAAGAGAGGGAGATTTGAGACACAGAGACACACAAGGAAGGCCAGGAAAAGATGGAGGCAGAGATTGGAGTAATGTATCCACAAGCTAAGGAATGCCAGTGATTGCCTGCAGCCACCAGGAGCTAATAAATGGAATGGAATAAATTCTCCCTCAGAGACTCCAGAAGGAACCAACTCTGCAAACACCTTCATTTAGGACTTCTGATCTTCACAACTGTGAGAGAACAAACTTGTTGTTTCAAGCCACCAACTTTGTGATACTTGGTTAGGGCAGCTTAGGAAACTCACGCAATCATACTCTAGTAAGTAATGGAGGAAGCCCTGGCTCCTGGAACTGCCTGTCTGACCCCTAAGCTACGTCCGTTTCGCCAGCTCATGCTACTTTTGTGACTATTAACAGTAGTAAGTTATGCATGACCCTTTGTTCTTCTGGGCCTGAATTAAGCGATAGACTATGTCACAAGTCCCAAAGATGAGAATTAGGCACATCACACTGGATGGCCCTTTGAAGAATGGAAAATACTGTTCAGCATGTCTGGGCACTCACTAGCTCTCAGGGAACTTACAGATATGCCAAGAAGGTTCTAGAAAATTCCAGGCTAACTAGAGCAGATTTTCTCAGTGAGTCATTGATCCATGATCCATAGTAAGTTTTTACCAGGCAAACATTTTTTCTTGCTCAAAGGTCATATCTCTTACATTATCTTTAGTGTAACTTTGTCCCCCAGAGGTGGGTCCAGGCTGTTGAGTAAAGATTTGGGCCTATGCAGAGATGGCAATGAAGTTAGCGAGGACTTTGCTGGGTCACTGCAGGTGCCATCTCTTTAGTGCATGGACTCCTCTTTTCATACACGTCCAGCAAACAGAAGCTGGGTCCTCTGGCCAGGGCCACATGCCTTTCGCGCAGGTAATCTGTGCCTGGGCTGAAGAGGAAGGGGGTAGGGTCTCTGGACTGCTCTTCCCCATGCTAACTTCTCAAGAGGAGCCCCAGGCTTCAAACCAAGTTTCTAGCAGTCGCCATTCAGGGACTTCTTCAGTTTAAAAAATCCAGTTCTTCTGTAGCTGAGGAAACAGAGGCTCAGCCTGTGCCCTCAGCTCTTGGCCCCAAGCAGCAGAACTGGAAATAGAATTAGGGCCTTTGATTTCTATCCCAGGGCTTTTTCTACTATACGCAAGTGTTTCCCAGAACTTAGTTTGCATAAGAATCATCTGGAAAATGTGTTAAAAATACAGGTTTTGAGGCCTGGCCCCAAAGACGGAGATCCAGTAAGTCTGGGGTGGAACCCAGGAATTGCATTTTTGACAAGAACCCCAGGTGAGTCTGACATCTGTGGTCCACAGCCTAAAGGACTCAATGACAGCTCCCGGAGCTGAGCACATTTCCCTGGAAAACCCTTCTGGCAGGCTCAGGTAAGAGCTTCCGCATGGCCTCCAGCTTTGGGGAGAAGATAATTCCTCAGGGTGAATTTAGTGGCGAGGTAAGTTACTGAAATAGGTGCTGTTCCTGGCACTCCCGGATCTTCCAGCGTCTGCATTATGATTCTGGAATAAAGATGATTATGAATCTGGGGCCCAGCTGAATGAGCAGGACCTTAAGGCAGCACAGATGACACTGTTCCCTGCCAAGAGATCAACACAGAGGAGCTAAGTTGCTCCTTAGATGTCTGCCTGTGCCTAAGTCATGGACCAACCAGGACATCTCTCAGGAGTTCAGTGATGCTATCATGGGTGCTGTCTCAAAGAGGACACCAGTTTTGGCTGCTGCTGAGGTTGTGGAGAAATCTATCTCCGTTTGTGCTAACAGTTGTAATAACATCCCAGAGGTTAGAAGATGCTTTCACGGACATTATCTGAATCCTTTCCTTTCTCTGTGAACCTACCTGAGGGCCCAGGGATTCCCAGTTATTAGTCATACACAGACAACTCATCCTTAGGTTAATTTTCTTTTGCCTAAACTTGGTTTTATTTCATCTCTCTACAGATCTTGCTCTGTGCTTAAAACACACTCGGGAAGGGTGCATTACTGGAGAGCTCTCAGAGAGGTGGTGCCATGTACCCTTCTCCTTACAGCATTTGTTGAAGTTTACAAATAATAACCTTGTGATTATTTGATTATCTGTCTTCCCCACTAGACTGCAAGCTTCATGTGGGCAGGAATCAACACATTCCCAGACATAGTCCAGTGCTGGCAAGGTAGAGTGGTGGTTGAATGAATAAATGGACAATGAATTAGCTGATGAATGAGTGATTTATGTAACAAAGGAATTCTCACCCACCTTGTTTAGCGAGTGAAGGAGGAGAAAGTTGAGGTGCTAACCAGGTCTGGAGAACTTGCCCTACACAGTAGGTAAAGGGAACCTGCCATCTTGCGTCTCCCCTAACCCTGAAAGCCCCACTCATCTTGCTCCTCTTGGGCCTCCTCTCAGTTATGGGCACAACTATCCCCTCATTGTCCCAGTCAGGAACCTATGCAGCATCCTTGGTACTGGCCTCTCCCACACCACCCAAATCCAATCCATCCCCAGCCAGTGGACTCTGCTCTGTCTCCCAGCAGCTTTCCAAGCTGCCAGCTCGTCTTCATGTACACCCCACTGCTGCCAGGGGCAGGGCACCAGCCCCTTTCACCTGGATTACTGCCACCTCTGCCAGATGATCTCGCCTCCCTCCACTCCAGCCACCTCCACTAGCTCCTCTGCAGAAGTATGCCTCCAACCTGAAAGCCAATACAAATCATGCAGAGGCCTTGTTAAAATGCAGAGCCTGAGTCAATAGGTCAGGGTCTGAGATTCTGCCTTTGCAACAAGCTCCCAGGTGAGGCCAATGCTGCTGGTCCATGGACCACACATTGAGTAGCCAGATGTCATTTCTAAAATTTAAATCTAAATATGTCTTTCTTAAAATTCTCCGGTGGCTCCCTATTGCCCATGAGGCCTTATGTCATCAGTTACATGCCTTCTCGTCTAATTCATTATTCTACATTTCCCCCATGTCCACCAAAGTGTCTGCAGTTCCTTAAACTGCTGTGCTCTTTCATATGCCGATGGTGTTCCCTGGGCCTGGAATGCCCTCCTACTGCTCAGCCCCACCTCCCTTAGCTAATTCCCACTGGACTGATAGCCTTCACCCAGTCATCACCTCCTCCAGGAAACCCTTCCAGATCCCCTCACCCCCACCACTGCCAGAGTCAGTTAAAAGACATCAAAGGGGGCACTCCATGGAGCTCTCCTGGCCCTCCCCTCAAAGGTGGGGAGAATGTTTACTTGCCATTCTCCCCACCTCCCCACCTAAACCAAAGAGGACAGAGCCTGGGATGGTGAAAGTTCACAGCCGTTTGCTGGATGAAGGATGGAATCACAGAGGGACCCTCCTGTCCCCTCTGGGAAGCTCCTCCAGTCCTCCTTCAAATGACAACGGTCTCTCTCAATGATTTCACTGGAACACTGTGAAGCAGGGTCGGGTGTGGGGTTCTTTCTATTCACTGCATGTTCCCAGTTCCTGCTTTCACCTGGTTTGCATTTCTTAAGTCTTAAGGTCAACAATCTTCCATTTGCTTTTGTTTTGGGAGGGACCACTGGGGATCGCTGAATCTGCAGCGCTGCTGTATTGGGGTTCCCACCATCTGTTGGACAGGTCTTCTTGAGTGAGGGCCCCCAGCTACCTCCCCCTGAAATCTGATTCTTCACACCAGCATCTTGTTCCCACAGCTTGCTAAAGTTTTTGCCCAAGGGTCAGTTGGGAGCTGAGGATGAGGTGAGGGTGTGTGACAAAGGAGAAAGTTGCTCCCACTGTCTTGGCCCTCACTCCTGAGAATCAGAGGCCTTGCAAGGAATCCAGACATTCCCAAAGTGATACGGAGCCACAGAGGCCTGGCTGCTCCTGGAGTTGGCCCACTCTCCTGTGACCCGGTGCATTTGCTCAACACTTCTAGGAGGACTCTGTCCTCTCTTCTTCCCATCTCTCCACTACACACCCCAAACCCCAGTGAAAGCCCAAAGTGCTTTAAGGCTCATGCAACCTGATGCCATTATTGCCTGAGCTACTCTGAAGCAACATTCCATGACCCAGGCTTGTATTAGAAAAGGAATGGGTCAAGAGGCAGATGACGTGGAATCTGGGCCTTGTCCTTCCTTTTGCTGCTTGCCTGGCCATATGCAGTCACTTGGCTTCTCTAGGTCTCTGTTTTCTCATCTGTACGATGGGTTTAAATCCCTTCCCTGTCAACTCATAGAGTTATGGTGAAGGTTGCATGAGTTGGCAAATGTGAAAGTGCTTGTTGAGTAGTAAGGGAGGCACAAAGTCAAAGTAAGTTGTACTTAATAACAATGAGGGCAAGGTCTAAGACAAGGGAAAGCAGGAGATGTTTGCCTTGATGTTTCTTACTACCCACCTTCTGGTAGTTTCCATACCGATGTCCATACAGACTATCTAATCCCAGAAGAGAAGTTGGGCATGTAAGTTGCTGACCACATGAGTGTACATTCATTTAATGTATTACCTTCCTGGAGCATTTTAATTTTAAATGAATGGAAGGAAGGAAACTCAAAGGAAGAAATTGATAATGCAGAAAAGCAGGCACAGTGAGACCTGTGTGAATGGGAATTTTCGGGACAGGGAGGACTCCCTTACTCCCAGATCGCCCTACACGGTCCACTTTGACTCCATCACCAGGGAAAGGCAGTGCTTTTGTGGGCTGAGCTCTGGAGCTTCAGCCTAATACCACGCCCCTTTCTCATGCCACAGAGAATGGGCAATGGAGAAGTTTCATAGAAACCCGGAACTACAAGCAAGTGGACCATTAGGGGCTTCTGCCTGTGTGTTCTAAATGGCCTGCCAGGTGAGGATGAATTGTTAACAGCACGGTGGTCTTTTAACATGGAAAACTTCAGCCCACTCCAGGCCTCTGAGACTGCCTAGAGTGGAGCAGAAATGATTGCCCCACAGCACGACAGAGGCAGAGAAGTCTCAGCCCTTCTCTGACCCTATGTCTCTAGCTGGCATTGTCTGAGCCTCTCTTCTCCCAAATTCTGACTCTTTTAAGGAGAACCACAGTCTCTATTCACAAACACCCATACATGCCAGGCTTATGGTGAACTGCTTGAGACCAAGATCTACGGACAGCAATACAGCCTGGAGGATGGGATAGGACCTTGGAGAACCACAAAACCTGGGGGAAATGTAGCTAGCCTCCCTTGAAGAAGTTGACTTTCCAAACCCTTCCTCAGGACTTTATTAGATCTTTTGAAGGAAAGGGACAAATAAGTGCATAGTTTCTCCAGCACATAAGGTCACCCTGGACTTGAATTCCAGTCCAGTAGAGTCTGGACCCCATGGCCCTTCATCTCCTGGGTTCATGCCCTGCCTCGGAAGAAGGCTGGCGATCGTGGCCCTCCATTGACATTGTAGTGCCTGTCTTCAGGTATCTGCTCCTCAGCAATATGGCCGCCACCTTCTGCCCAGAATGCTTTCTCTTCCTCCCAGAGGGCATTCTCTTCCTCCCAGAGGGACTTTTTATCCTCCCACAGGCCCTTCTCCTCATCAAGAAGAGCTCTTTCCTCTACCCACAGGGCCTTTTCCTCCTCCCACAGGGCCTTGTCCTCCTGAAGAAGGTGCCGGTCTCTTTCCCATAAGGCATTGTCCTCTTTCCAGAAGGCCTTATCCTCCTTCCAGAAAGTACGATACTTTTTCCAAAAGGTTTTCTCTTCTTCCCGGAAAGATTTTTCCATTTCCCAGAAGGCTTTTTCCTCTTTCCAGAAGGTTTTCTCCTCTTCCCAGAAAGGTCTCTCCTCTTCCCAAAAGCCCAAGATCTGGCTCCGGAAAGCATGGATTTTGTCTTGGAAATTCCACATCTCTTCCCTGAAGTCTTCTATTTTCTCACGGAAAATTTTCATCTCTTCCCGAAAAGCCTTTTCCTCCTGCAGCTTATGGATTAGTTTCTTCCGGCGAATGTTAGGCAAGGAGACCACCAGTGACCGGAAGAAAGCAAGCCCCGTCCATTTGCTCAGCTTGAAGGAAAACACCTTCCTAGTCAGCCAGAATGGTGAGGTGGCCATGATGCAGCACAGGGCCTTTGGCCAGGTCCAGGTCAGCTGGTCAAATCCTGTGGGGACACCAGAAAGAACATGTGCATGAGTATCATATGCCAGAGGACAAGCCCTTGGGTCTGTACCATTTGATTTGGGAAAATTTAACCATTGTTCTCTTCGTTCCCTTTATGGTGTTTGTGAACAACATCTTTGGTAGAGAAATATGCTGGGTGGTTGTGGTTTTGGGCTGAAGAGGCAGTCAATACATTCAAGCTGAAGGCGGCGAAAATCATAGAATCTCAGCCAACAAAGACAGTGGTTCTCAACTAGGTTATCAAAACACACGGGTGTGACACGATCACTTAAGGGATGTGTCACCAAGAGTTCTGCTTTGCTTTTTTTAAATTTGATTTGCTTAGATTGTCCATTTCTTTATTTGTAAAACAAGTATAGAGTCCATATAATACAGTGTTTTAAAAGAGGCAAAATGTCAAGAATTGGAGAAAATTTTTTATAAAGCTTTTCTTTAAATTTTTTATTTTATTTTTTTAATTTTTATTTTTTATTGCAGTAACATTGGATTATAACATTATATAACTTTCAGGTGTACATTGTAATATATTTCAAATTCTGTATAGATTACATCATGTTCATCACCCAGAAACTAATTATAATCCATCACCATACACGTGTGCCTAATCACCCCTTTTGCCCTCCCTCCTGCCCCCTCTGCTTTGCTTTTAAGTAAGAAAGTACCACAGCCCCTAAAAGATTTGCTATTGTTAAATCAACCAGAATCTATTTAAATTTTGGCATTCTCACTTGGAGAATTGCTCATCACCTTCTTATGGACATGCTCACAAGAGGGTGCCACATATGTGACTGTCCTCTGTTACAAGCCACCTGGGAAACGGAGGGTGAGACCCACTGGCTTAGGGTAGACTGTTCGAGTAGAAGAGTCTGTTTTGGGAACAGAGGTTTAAAACACGAAGGTGAGAGACAACGCCAAATGTTGGCAAGGATGTGGAAAAGAGGAACTCTCACACAATATCGAGTAATATTAGTGAAGACACTTTACGACCCAGTCGCTCCACTCCCAGATACGTAACCTGAGGCAACTTATGAATTGTGACCAGGATACATGTACAAGAATGGTCAAGAAGCTCTGTTCATAAGAGCTCAATACTGCAAACAGTCCAATGACCACCACAATAGAAGGGAATTAAAAAATGGTAGTATATTCAGGCAATAGATGGCATAGCGATGTCCAACAATTGGATACATCTTATAAATATAGTGTCCAAAGAAAGAAGCAGGATCGAAGAACTTCAGAGAATAAAGTTCCCTAACAGGCAAAACTGAACTCTATTTTTTAGAAAAACTACTTAGGTGATAACACAAAAAAAGAGAAGTAAGGAAGTGGGTCCCATAAGTCAAGATAGTGGGTACTTGTGTGGGGAGGTGGGATACTAAGGGCTGTGATTAGGTGAGGGTATGAGAGGGGCTTCTGAGGGGCTGGCAGGATTCTATTTCTTTACTTGGGTGGTGGTTGCATGTGTGTTCATTATAAAAATGCCTTAAGCTATATACGTATATTTTACATACTCCAGTAAATGCATTATATTTCACAATGAAATAAAAGCTATGGAGAAAGGAAGAAAGAAGGAAAGAAAGAAAGAAGAAAAAAAGAAAGAAGGAGGGAAAGAAGGGGGGAAGAAAGAGACAGAGAGAGAGACAATGAGAGATCTTCAAACATTGCCATATACCTGAGGTATCAGATATCAGAACTATCCACAAAAATTCCAATAACTACAAAGGTGGGTCTGGGATGAGAAAAAGGGATGGACATGGTAAGGTGGTTAGAGTGCAGGGAAAACAAGGGGTACACACACTGTAAGGGCATTGATTTCCATTTTGAGCTTTCTGGAAGCAGCTGCCACCGTCTGGCCTCACTCAGTGGGCCTTTCTGAGCACCACACTGTGGAGCAACATGAGTCTCTTCAGGAGATTTCCAGGCTTTCTCCTTTTTCCCATTTGTGACTTGGGAGCAGGGAGTAGAGGAGAAGGAAGGACACATAGCTGGGGTACATGTGTGTGCGCATGGTGAAGAGATGGCGGCTATGCTGTGGTCAGCTTGTGGCGCCACCATCCACCCAGTCACACAAACCAGAAACCTGGGGCTCATCTTTGACTCCTTCCTCTCTCTCATTAAACTGTCCATCAATCATTTAAGATCCTTAGCATTTCTTGAGACCATGCCCCCTGCTCCATCTCCTTGACCACAGACAGGATACCTGTAGCAGCCTAACTGGGCTCTCTGGTATTGAGCTTACACTCCCATCTGCCCCTACACTGTAGCCCCAGGAGTGTTTCTAAAACACTGTCTCATCACATCACACCTGCTCACAAACCTTCAAAGACCTAGTAGCCCAAAGATCAAACCTGACTGCAACCTGACTCCTGTTTGTCTCTCCCTTTACTTTCCTACCCAAATCTAAGTTTCAGTAATGACGAGCTACGTTCAGTTCTCTAGACACCGCTTGCAGTTTCCTGCCTCCACGCCAAGGCACACGCTGTGTCCTCTCCCGAGATTACCTTTTCCTCCGATTGTGGGCTTGAATTCCTGTTCATCCCTTCCCTTCTGAAAGCTACTCCGACAAGGATCCCTACTGCCTCCTTGAAGCTACCTATCTCTACACTCCCACTGTTTACTTGTCATGCTTGATAGATACTAGCCATGTGGACATGGCTTGGTGTGCATATAGGAGGTGATTGATAAAAATGTTGTTGATGGAGGGAATTATGCTAAGTGAAATAAGCCAGACTGAGAAAGACAAACACCAGATGATTTCACACGGACAAAGAAAATAATTCAGTGGTTACCAGGGGAAGGGGGGTGAGGGGTGGGCACTGGGGGTGAAGGGGAGCACTTATGTGGTGACAGTCAAGAAATAGTGTACAACTGAAGTCTCACATTGATGTAAACCACTATGAACTCAATAAAAATAATGTTGGTTGAATGAAACTGAATTTTATTGAAATTTGGAGCTTTCATACTCTATATTGCATTATGGTTATTTGTCTTATTCCTACTATTTTTGCAACTGTTAGTATCTTGGTGTGGGAGAAAGGGCCTCATTTTTCAAGTCTCCACATTTCTTTCTTTCTGCTGTGAGAACACACAGCAGGCCCTCAACGAGCATTTGTGGAACTGGATTAGGTAAGTCTTCATGAGCAAAGACTCAGGGTCAGCTGGAGTTGCAAGATAGCTGTCAACAACAATCAGCTTTCCAACTATAAGATCAATAATAACAATTGCTACGTGCACATTTATTCAGCCCTTTTATGCTGGGCATTTATCCCATGTTATCTGTTTAATCCTTCCAACCATACTAAGATAGGTACCTTGATTAACTCCATATTATAACTGAGAAAACTGAGGCTTAAATAAGTTAAAAACCTGCTCAAACAATTAAGTAGATGAGTCAAGATTCTGCTGGAAGCCAAAGGCCATGTTTAGAAGTGCACTGTGTGGTCAAGCAATACTGCTTGTAAACACCATCAGGCTGATACTTTCACTATGAAGGGGTGTGTGTGTGTGTGGGCGCGTGCACGCGCATTTGTATCAAGCACTGGACCTATTGATAACAACACATTTAGCAACTTGGTCCCTAATTTTAAATGAAACATTCTCTCCTAGTACAACCCTACTGCTGAAGGAAAATATACAGACACCTACACTAAAATGCAAATTAAAAAACATTGAATGTTATCACTAAAGAAAATAACTCTATTTTTCAACAAACAAAATAAGCTTTACGAAAGTCCCTTTTCCTGAGTGAGACCTCTCTCTCCCCAACTTGCAAAGGAAATATTTGTGCAGGCTTCTGACTCTCTTCTGAACTGTTTCCTGGACGTATCCCAACACTGAAAAGGACCACCTTCCGACTTACACTAAAGCTGTATTTCTTACTCCATGGACAGTGTTAGAGAACTCGCAGACACAGTTTAATAAATTCCTTTTGGCCACAGATACCAACTCTCACCGAGTTCTACATTTCACACTGTCCAATTTATCCCAAGCCATTATTTCCAGGCTCTCTTTGGGCCGCACACTTCCTGCGGGTCTAGCACCAGTCATTGCTGTTAGTGGGCTTCTTTTTAGGGCTGCTCTCAGCAAAGACACAGAGCCTGTCTGCCTTCACGAGGAGGAGAAGAGAACTGCAAAGCTGAGTGGAGAAGTCAACTCAGGGTAGATGGCTCAGTCCATGGAGTCATTTGAGAATAGAAAAAACTGCAAACTGTAGGTCAGTGAGCGCTAAGGGTTCACTACACACACTTTTCCCCCGAATCGAACTCCTCACTTGGGCAGCAGCGGGAGAAACCTGTTTATGGCACTTGTTGAATAAGCGTGTTATAGAAATACACGTATTATAAGTCAAGTATTCTGGGACTCCCCTTGTTCTCAGTGGATCTGCGTTCCTACTTGTGGAGAAAACAGAGGCCCACAAGCTGAAATTACCTCAGCTTCCAGCTCACCCTCTGGCAGCCACATCCATTTTTAATGCCCTTCTCTGGGCTCCTGGGCCAGGCCAGGCCTTCCCCTCATCTCCTAACAACTACGCGGTGACCTTGTTTCATCAATGACCCCTCTCTCATGAGCCTTCCACATCTCTCTCTCTGCCCATTCTGGCCTCTTAGCACACAAACACGCTCAAGTCTCTCTCATCTTAAAAACAACCAGCCAACCAGCCAGCCAACCAACCAACCAACCAACCTCTAACTCCCTCTGCCTGTTTGCTAACCCTCTCCTCCTTGAATAGTCTTCTTAAGAGAGCAGTCAAGAATCACTATCACCATTTCTGCATTGTGTTTGCACCCTCGCCCTACAGCAATCTGCCTTTTGCCTCCTAACTCCACTGAAACTGTACCTTTAAGATCACCAGTGACCTGCTAGTTGTTTAGTCTTTCTCCTACTGACCTCTTGGCAGCACTTAACACAAATCCTTTTCGAAATTCCTTCCCTCTTGACTTCTCCAACACCAGGCCATCCTGTTCTCCTCCTATCTCCCTGACCTTTCTCAGTCTCTGTGGACTCTTTCGCCCAATCGAGTATACTTTATCCATATAAATCTGTACCTACCTCATAGGACTCTTGTGAGGAATAAATTGGGCATGTTGAGTGCCTAGCATGTAGCAAGTGCTCAATAAATAGGAAGAATTATAATAATTACTATTTTGTGTCATTTAAATCTTCTTAGGGTGGCATTCCAGGACAATCATGATCTTCCCCTACAAATCAGTTTCGCCTAATCTCTGAGCCATCCCCCCAACACCTATCCTCTGGCCATCTGGAATTCCTCAACCATACCAAGTTTCCCTCACTTCCGTGCCATCTTCTTCTGTCTCCCTGGATAGCCTTGCCTAAACCCACTTCACTTCACCTAGCTCACCCTTCAAGACTCCCATAAGGGGTCATCTCCTCTAGGGAGCCTCTCCTGGAACTGCCCACCAAGTTCAGACTGAGCATTCACCTCTCCTGCCCCATGAGGAACACTTTGTCTCCCATCTCTGTGTCCATCCTCTAGCACAATGTCTGCTACATAATAGATGTTTAGTAAATGTCAGTGGAATGAATGGCAGTCTCCTGGGTCAGAATGTTGGAAAAATTCATCTCTAAGTTTTTCTCATCCCCACTTAAATTATCTTTGAGAAAGAGATAAAATAAATAATATCTTTGAGAAAGAGGTAAAAATAGATGTGATTTAGATTTAAAGTACAATATAAAACTGTAAATGTGTATCTATATCAATATAAAAACATGAATCAAAGAAACATGCCTGGTCTTCATTATTATACTTCAAGACTAGGACCTTATTTTTAAGGGAAATTTCATATATAACTCTATGCTTAGAACCAATACTACCCAATCTAAAGCCAACAGTTACTTACTGCTTAGCTGTTTCCCAACTGGGCAAGTCCTGTAGCCCTCAGGGCAGGCAGTCATTGTCACGTCAGATCCCTAGTGATGTCATTTTCACACACTCCCCTAATACTGTTTGCAATGATCTCTCTGTCCCCTCTCAGTCCTGACTCACAGGATGGAGAGGACCAAGATGGTGCCCCAAATAAGAGACTTTAAGGAGTGGAGAGAAAACTTGAAAGGTTTAAAAGACTTCTCCATCTTCCATCTTTGACTTCACCCATAGGGTGGTACTATTGATGACTCAGAAATGATTGTTACCTCACATTCTGCCTGGATTGTGTCCAGGAGCAGGCTTCTGGGAAATCATGTTTCATTGGGGTGTTGGTGTTTAATGAATCATTTCTCTTGCTGCTTTTAAGATTTTTCTCTTCATCTTTTGACAGCTTGACTATGATGTGTCTAGATGTGGATCTCTTTGAGTTTATACTACTTAGAGTTTGTTGAGCTTCTAGGATATGCAAATTTGATGCAGTTTTCCCTCACATGTGAGAAGTTTTTGGCTATTATTTCTTCAAATATTCTTTCTTCCCCTTGCTTTCTCTCTTCTCCTTCTAGAATTCCTATTATATGATGTTAATAGCTTGATGGTGTACCACAGCTCTCTGAGGCTCTGTTAATTTTTCTTCATTCTTTTTTTCTTTCTGTTGCTTAGACTGGATAATCTCAATTGACTTATCTTCAAGTTCATTGATTCTTTCTTCTGCCAGTTCAAATTTTCTGTTGAGCTCTTCAATTTTTCATTTTCAACTCCAGAATTTCTATTTGGTTCTTTTTTTTAAAAAAATAATTTCTATCTCTTTACTGATATTCTCTATTTAGTGAGATATAGTTCTCATGCTTTCTTTTAATTCTTTAGGCATGGTTTCTTTTAGTTCTTGACCATATTTATAACAGCTGATTTAAAATCTTCATCTGGTAAGACCAATGTCTGCACTTCCTCAGGGACAATTTCTAACCAAAAAGAGAATAACTCAGAATACTAGTTTCAATTAACTGCTTTTTTTCCCCTGTGTATGAGCCATTCTTTCCTGTTTCTTTGCATGTCTCATAAATTTTTGTTGAAATTGGACACTTAAAATAATATAATTTTAAACAATATAATCTGAAATAACATAATTATATTACAAATAATATACTATGGCAACCCTGGAAATGAGATTCCCTCCCCTCCAGATTTCTTGTTGTTTCTTGTTGTTGCTATTTGTTTGTGTAGCAACTTTCCTGGGCTAATGAAAAGGCTGTACTTTTTGTCATGTGTAGCCACTGAAGTCTGCTTGATTAGCTTAGTGGTCAGCTAATGATTGAAGAGTTGCCTCAAACTAGTAAGTCTCCTTTCCTTTGCTGAGGGGCTGCGTGTGTGTGTGTGTGTGTGTGTGTGTATGTTGGGTATGCCTTCAATGCTCACGCAGGCAGTTTACAATTCTGCCTTGGCCTTCATCCCTGCTTGTGCAGGGCCTCAAGGTCAGCCTGAGGTGAAAGATTACGGCCTTCTAAGGTCTTTCTTGGGCATGTGCACAATTGCATGCATGTGGCCTTCTAGATTCCCAGAAACATGTTAGAACTCTTCAAAGCCTCCATCTTATTTTCCAGTTTTTCCTTCTAAGTTATTGGTCAGCCTCTTATTAGCTCCAACTGGTAACACAGACTCAAGGAGCTGTGATATCAAACAATTACCACTATTTTTTTTTTAACAAATTCCTGGAGGATAGGGCTATTTGCACAAAGTGATTATTGAGTTACGTCAAGTGAAAACAAGTCCTGTGGATGGAGCTTTTCAGTGAACTGCCAGACAAGAGAAAGAGTAATAAATTCTTTGGAGATAAGGACTTTTTGCGCTCCAAACCCATCTTGTTCCCTTGCTTAGGCATTCTAGAATCCCAATCCTTGGTTTTAAAACCATTCTCCTTTTCTAATACATGTACTTAAACTATCAATTTCCCTATAAATACACTTACTTGCATCTCACATGTTTTGATATGTCACATTTTAATTATCATTCAATTAAACTATTGTCTGATATTCATTGTAATTTCTTCTTTGACCCCCTGGCTATTTATAACTAAATTGCTTAATTTCCAAACATGTGAGGATTTTCTAATCACCTTTTTGTTATTGATTTCTAGCTCAATTCCACTAGAGTCTATGGCTGCACAAAGTATAGTTCATATACTTTGTATAATTTCAATCATTTCAATTGGTTAAGACTTGCTTTATGGACCTGCAAATACTCAATTCAATATTCCATGTTTACTTAAAAATAATTGGCATCCTTCAGTTGCTTGATGCAGTGGTCTCTCTATATATGAATTAGGTTAAGTTTTTAAGTACATTGTTCAAATCTTCTATATACTTATCGATTTTTATGACTGTTCTATCAGCTACTGAAAGAAATATACTTACAGATCTATTTCTCCTTCCAATTCTGTCAGGTTTTGCTTTCTATACTTTGAGGCTAGGTTATTAGGCACAGGCATATTTACAATTATTACATTTCTTAGCATATTGATGCTTTTTATGAAACGCTCCTCTGTATCTTTAGTAATGCTTTCTTCCTTAAGTACTACTTTGATATTAATATAGGCACCTCAGCTTTTTTTGGTGTTTGCATGGTGTATCTTTTCCACCCTTTCATTTTAACTTTTCTGTGTCCTTTTATTTAAAGTATCTTTCTTGTGAGTAGCATATAGTTTTGTTTTTTTCACTCTGACACAATCTGTCTTTTAATTGGAGCATTATTTTATAATTACATTTAATATAATTACTGATATGTATTTTAATTTGGGTCTATTATCTTACCATTTTTTCTAGACCCACTTATTCAGTGTTACTTTTTCTTTTTTCTTTCAGATTAATAATTCTATTATTCCCTTTCCCTCTATTACTTCATTTGTTATATATTCTTTTAGTAATTATCCTAGAGATTAAGATAGGCATCTTTGAATTATTAAAGTCAAATATATATATTTTTACCTTTACCACATCCCTGATATTGCCAGAATCTTAGCAGGTTTTAACTCCATTTATGCTCTTCCCATCTTTTTCATTGTTGTCATGAATTTAAATTCTACGTATATTTAAAACTCTAAAAGGCTTTACTATTACTGTTTTATAAGTCAATATTCTATTTATAATTTCACATATTTTTACCCTCCCTTGTGCTCTTCATTTCTTCCTGCATCTCTATGCTTTTCTTTGAGATCATTTTCCTTTACCCAAAAGAACCATATCCATTATATTTCTCTTAGTATGGGTCTTGTGATGAATTCTGTTTATTTGTTGAAAATGCTTTTATTTTGCCTTCAGTTTTTATATGATCTAAGAGATTTTATTGATAGAATGGTTTACTTAATTTCCATTGCAGTGTAAACAAATAATTCTTTCTTTTCATTTTCCTATTCTTCACAGTGTTTCATGGTAATAGGATTTCAAACTGTGTATAAGAAATGAATTTTAATCTCTGTAAACATACTGATGACAAAATTAACATGTGTCTCTGATGAATTTGCGTTATCATGACATTGGCTCTAAGTTTTTAATAGAAAGGGAAAAATGTACTTTGGGGCTACACAACACTGAAATTCAAACAGTAGTGTCTTGTTTTCTTATTCAGATATACAATCCTTTATGATCCCATTTGCCTTCATATTCAAAACATATTTCCACTGGTTAGAGAATTTTAGGGTATTTGTTATTTCCTTTCAGCTCTTCTGGCTTCCATAGTTTCTGTGGAGATCAATTTAGTTGTTGCTTTTAAAAAGGTAGTACGCTTTTTATACTTCAGCTGCTAAGACTTTTCCTTTGGTCTTTAACTTTTATTTTGTATGAACAAATATGCTTTACGTTGTATTTGTCATACTTGGAATTTGAAGTACTTCTTGTATCTGTGGTTTAATAATTTTCATCATTTTTAGGACATTCTTGGCCATATCTCTTTAAATATTTGTTTTTTCTCCTATTTCCAATAACATATATGTTAAACATTTTCACTGGGTTCCTTACATTTCTTATGCTTTTTTCTATATTCTCTCTTTATTTGTCTCTGTGTTTTAGTCTGTGTGTTTTCTATTGTCCTATCTTCCAAGTTTACTATTGTTTCTTCAACTGTGTCTAATCTGCTGTTTAACTTATTCACTCAGTCTTTAATTTTATTTATTGAATTTTATTCACATATGGAATATCCAATTGGTTATTTTACATAGTGGTTTTTTTTTGGTGCCAAATTTATCCATTTTGAGTTTTGATTCTATGAACTTATTAATAGTAGTTATTTCAAAGTCTATGTCTTATTCAAGATCTGGATTGTCCATGGATCTCTTTCTATTGTCTGTTTTTCCCTCTCAGTTTTCTGTCCAAACTTGTTTTCTTATGTGGCTGGTTATTTTGAGTACCGATATTCTGAGGCTCTACATGATGTTTTCTTCTTCCAGATGTATTTATTTTTGCTTCTGGTAGGCAGAGAAACTAGAAGCTGATTATTTTAATCCAATCAGGAATTAAATGATTCTAAATTTGGCTTTATTCTCTGTGAGACACACTTCTTCAGTAGACACTTACTCCAAAAAAAGGCTTGTGATAGGCCCTTAGCTCCAAATTTATCCTCCTAGGCTCCTTTATATTTATGAACCCTCTGTTCAAACTTTTCAGCTTCTCATTCACTACTTTCACTTTTGGAATCAGCTTCAAATGCCACTCACCTTTACTGACTTTATTCCTTATCCAGATCTTGGTCTCAGAAATTCTCCCTTACTAGTTATCTCTGAGATGTCCAGCACTTCTAGTTGTTCCTGGCAGGATAGGTTGTCCAAAACAACCTAGTCAGCCACTGCCCAGTGCAAAACTCATACGGAGACTAATAACCAAAGGAGTGACATGATGGAACTTAAGAATGTTGACCTGGCCAGAAGGCCCAAAGTAGAGGCAAATAAGTCAATTATATAGTTAAAATAGCTAGCCTTTATTGATCATTAACTATGTGCCCAGTTACCATTTTAAGTGCTTTTACATATATTTCCTCACAAAAAATTAATACATTAGATGTTATGACTATCTCCATTTTACAAATGAGGAAAGAAATGCATAGAGAAGTTAAGAAACTTGCCTACGGCCATAGGAAGTAGAGCCCACATTTGAACCCATGCAGTTTTTCTTGGAGCACATACCTCTCTAATGCAGAAAGTTGCTGTAGTGATGGAGGCAGCAGATAGTCTGAGTCATGACTAGTATTGGAGCTGGGGAGTCAGGAATAGATAGCTGAAGATATATGTCAAAGAAAGACTCAGTAGGTGATCAAATGGCTGCATGTGATGAAGATGGAGGAAGTAAGGACAAGACTAAGAGAGTGACCATGCACTGATTAGAAATTTGAAGTTGAGATGGAGGTGGTTTAATGAGTTGGTGAAGGATTCTTACATGAAACCTTGGGATCCTCAGTGGTTCATCATCTTTAAAATGTTTGCTATTCCAAATAAAACTTACAGCCTCTGGAGGAAATAGCAAATGAGATTATTATTACTGAAAGTAAGTGGAATACTGAAAATAAATTGATCCTCAACATCAATGAGCTCACAGAATTGAAAAGGATGGACTTTCCCTAGTGCCCCCACCCTGACTTTGCACCAAATCAACAGCTCCTGTTCACTCAAGACAGAAGGTTTAGCTTAAATTTTGTTCAATATTATTATTTTTAAAAATATTATCATTCTTGCCAATTTTTTACACAATACATGCTCATTGTAAAAACCATTATGAAATAGAGCAAAGATGAAGAAGAAAATTAAAGTCATCTATAACCCAATACTCAGAGGTAACCACTGTAAACATTTGGGGTATAGACTTCCAACCTTTTTCCTAAGCTTATGGCTAGATACATTCTATACAATTGGTTTTATAGTGCATACTGTTTTGTGGCTTGCCTTTTCATGTAATAATACATCATAACCATTTCCGCATTTCTTTAAATATTTCTGAGAGCATAATTTTAATAACTGCAAGAGTACACATTCCCCTATTTTTGGAAATTGATTTATTCCATCAGGAATATAGATTATTTTCCTGGAAGAGTAAGTCAATCCAGAAAATTGCTCACAGATGAAGAAAGTGGCAACATAATCCATCATCGCTGCCCATGGCTTCAGTTCGCATTGAAAGGAGAGAATTCCTTCTCTTGGCACCACTCACAGGAAGGGACCGTTCATGGGAAGTTCGCCTTGTGAAGGCAAGGACTTTGTTTTGTTCATTCTATACTCATGGGACCCATTTTACAAAGAGCTTCTGAAGTCAAGCAGAAAAAGATAAACAACCCAATAGATGAATGACCAAAGCATGTGAATAAACTGAGTGCAAACAGATAAAAATGACTCTTTAACATAGGGGTAAAAAACCCCAACCACACTTATAGAGAAATGCAATATTTTCAATTTCAAATGCAATTGAAAATATTGCATTTCTCACCTATAGAAGATTGGCAAAAATCCAAAAGTTTGACAATACACTCTGTTAGCAAAGCTGTAAGGATGTAGGCTCTCTTATACAGTGCTGGTAGGAATGCAAAATGTTATAACCCCTGTAGAGGGGAATTTGTCAGTGTCCAACAAAATCATAGACGCATTTACCTTTTGATGCAGCAATTCTGTTTCTAGAAGTCTATCCCACAGGTACAACTATACAACTACAAAATGATACTTGTAAAGGTTACTCAATTCATTGAAGTATTATTTGTAACTGCAAAAGACTGGAGATAATTCAATTTTCAAGCAATAGGAGACAACTTGAATAGACTATGGCACGTCCACACAGCAGAGTACTATGCAGCTGTAAAAAAGTATAGCAAAGACTTCTCTGTGCTGATCTGGAGAGATCTCCAGGATACCTGAAGTGAAAACAATGACGACAAGAAGGTACAGAAAACTGCTACATGTTGGGTAGGGGAGAAAATAAGAATATATACCTGTGTATTTGCTTATATTTGCCAAAATACTGGAAGAAAAACACCAAACTAATAAAAAAGATTATTTATGAGGGAAATGATGGAGCGGGCAGGAATAGAAGCAGGATTCCTCTGTGAACTTTTCTAGAGGTTTTGGTCTTTGATTAATGTAAATGCATTACATTACATTATAATGTAAGTGTATTCTAAGACAAAAAATTCTTAAAATTGGAAACAAACATGTGAACATAACTGTACATCAAATAGTACCATGTCCACAGAGGAGGGATTTATTTCCAGTGACTTTAGGACACAACGCTTTGACTCTACCTCCTTAGTGGGACGTGATCTAAGGCCAAAAAGAACTACAAAGAAATGTAAAACTTCAGCTTGGTAGTTTTACTTTTTAAGTAGTGCTGGTATTGTTATTTGAAATCTTCTCTTTCTACTGTATGACAAAGCATGTAAGTAATTATGTTAATAATGTTAGGATTCAAGATTTTCAGTGTTAAAGAAAAAAGACATAGTTATAAAATCAAATAAGTTACATAAAATGCTACAGTGTTAAATTTAAATTAAAAATATCAAAATGAAATCATGACTTTAAAAAATATGCATGGTACACCTCTGCTCATTGAAATGGACTAATAACAACAATATGCCAGAAGCAATGACCATCTCTTGTGCACGGATCTTATTCTCTAATCCCACTCCCCACTGAGAGGAACCAGGGCTCCACTGATAAATGACAGCTTCTAGTGTAGAAGAAGGAAGGTACAAAGTGAACCTGGGACACGTTTTTTTCAGAAGCAAAGAAGCTTTCTTGTCACGTCAAAAGGACACAGGAGCCAACTTGAGTAGGCTTTCACTGACCAAAACTGTGAGAATTTGAGCATGAAAAAAAATAATGTTTGTAGTTAATTGAAATACGGTCAATCTCTAAAAGTTCATGACTCCATAATGATACGAAAAGTAAAAAAACATAGAAAAAAGAATTTGTCACCATTTAAAGTAAAATTAAGGCTAAGGCGACTTCTCTGAAAATTTGAAAATTAAAGGAAAATTTAAAGTGAATAATGTATCCCGCCTTTCATTCAGAAACTGTAGACCATGCTATCAAACAGCCCCAGTCAATGTGGGAAAGCTTTGCAGAAGAACCTTAGCTCATATATGTGGAAAGAGTGATAGAATCAGAAAGAAACCACTATTTCACACTTCTAATTAAATGATTGATTTGGCAAGATTATCCATTGGCTTTAAAATCACTAGATGAATGGTTGATGGGACACTAGACACTTACATTGTCCCAAATAACACCATGTAGAGTCTATGTCTAAGTGAAATATATCATTGTATGATGGAGGAATCATGCTATCTTTATTTACAGGTTAGTTGAACATCATGAAGTGGGGGTCAACCAGATATTATGTGCCTCTTGACGTAACGCAATGTGACTGTCTTACATACGTAAGGTTCTCTAGAAGCTGCACCCGAGATTTATTTCAGGAGGGCTCTTGGGAGAAGGAGAACGAGAGAAGCAGGGAAGAGCAAGGGAAAAGCTACTATGTGAGGATGTGTCTCAGCTGGAGACTACTGACAATCTGATCCAACAGAAAGCTGGGAACTGTTCCACAGAGTTGATCCCAACTTGAAGTCCATGTCAATGCCTGCAGGCTTTCCCCTGGGCATTTCATGCCACCACTTCCATGGCCACAGACGTGTGATGTTGGTAAAAGATCACCATAGGAGGTCCTAGAATGTCACGTCCGTGAAGGTGGGTGTTATTGGATGAGTGGTGTCCCCCAAAACTTCATATGTTGGAGTCCTAACACCCTAGTGTCTCAGAATGTGACTGCATTTGGAGATGGGGTCTTTAAAGAGGTGATGAAGTTAAAATGAGGTCATTAGGGTGGGCCCTAATCCAATATGACTGGGGTCCTGATAAGAAGAGGAGATTAGGACACAGACGTGTACAGAGGAAAGACCACGTGAAGACTCAGGTAGGAGAAGATGGCTATCTACAAGCCAAGGGGAGAGGCCTCAGAAGAAACCAAACTTGACAACAATGCAATCTTGGGCTTCCAGCCTCCAGAATTGTGCGAAAAATAAATTTCTGTAGTTTCAGCTCCCCAGGCTGTGATACTTGTTATGGCAGCTCGAGCAAACAAATGCAATAGGGATTTCTGTTCTGTTTACTGCTTCATTCCAGCACTTAGATCAGTGTCTGGCACATAAGAAATATACTGCAGTTATTCAATGAATGGATGCTCTGCTCCTAGAGTTTCAAATAGAAAGCCAGAGAAAAGATCTCTACTTGCGGATTTTCTCTCTCTCTGTCTGTGGTTCTAGTTCTTTTGCTCCTCCCCATCATATTTTTTATCCCAGAAGAGATTTTGCTCTTCTCTTCCCTTCCCATCTTCTTCTTCCAGTGGAGGAAAAACTTTTATTCACTGGCCTATCTTCTGGGGACTTTCTGTACATCACACTTTCCTCTGTGCATTCTTTTGGGTCTCTTTGTTCTTGGTGGTTGTGGCAGATTGGATTTTCCAAAGATGGCCTTAACGAGCTCTGTCATCCCATTTGCTCTTCTTACAATGTGACCTCGTCAGTCCCCCATCAAGAGGCAGACTCCATCTCCTCCCCTTGAACCTGGGTGGAACTTTGGATTGCTTCAACCAACAGAGCACAGAGCAAGTGATGCTATGTGACTGTTGAGCAGTAGGGTGCTGGCACCCTGCTACCAGCCAGCCAGTGAGAGTGTGCATCTTTTCCCAATTCTGTGCTCAGTGAAGTCATGTCAGTAGCATGAAAACAGCCACAGTGGGATTATTTATATCACAGAAGCCAGCAAACACTACAATCACACACACACTGCGATGGGTGTTAAACAGTTACCAGCAAACCACTGTTTCTGAAGCTACATCATAAAAAAAAAAAAGAGATGATACAGCTTCTTCTGGTTCTCCCTCTCTTAGCTCTTAAATCCCAGCGGCCATGCTGTGAAGAAGCCCAGGGCACATGGAGAGGCCACGTGCAGCGTTCTGGCAGACAGCCCCAGCTGAGGTCCCAGCCACAGCTAGCATCTGCCACCACTATACATGCAGCCTTCAGACAGTCAGACAGCAACCCCAGCCACTATCTGTCTGCCAATCCCAGTCAACCCCTGGAATGGATAGATATAATAATAATAAGTGACCTTTGTTGTTTTACCCCGCTGAGCTTGGAGTGGTTATGCAGCAATAAACAGAACAGGGATGCTTGCTCTTCTCTTACCCAGGCATCACAAGTGAAGGGGATTGAAAATACATCAATTTAACATTTTAAAAAACATTCCATCAGTTTTTCCTGACAAATCTTCATGCTCAGAGTGAGATTCATTCATTCAACAAACATTTCTTGAGTGCTAAGTAAGCATCACACCCTGCACTAGCTCGGGGTTAAGGGTAGAGGAGCTCCCAGGACACAAATGGAGACAAAATGGCAACAACCAAATACCAAATTCTGGTGTGAAAGGCATCACACTAGAAGTGTGTCGAGGATCCACTGGGGGTGCATAGAGGAGAAAGGGGCCAACTCTTCCTTGACTGGAGGTGCACAGAAAGCAGGAGATAGTTGAGGAGGACTTCAGAAAGATGTCTGGGCCGAGTCCTGAAAGCTGGGTGGTTTTCCAGGTTATTGGGGAAAGGGCTCCCCGCACAAAGAGCTGCCCACGAGAAGGAATGAAACGCTGGCGTCCTGAAGCCCTTGTTTTGTGTGACTGGACAGCACACCATTAATGCTGAGCAGTTGCTGAAGGATTACGAGTGGGCAGGTGCCTGTTGAGGCATCTTAAGAAATAGAAGACTGGAAAGTTACGTTGAGACCAAGTTATAAAGACTCTTGACTCTATCCTGAACAAAGTTCTTGGTAAAATAAGAATTAAAATATTATTTTAAATCTATTACAAGTCAACAAACAACATCGTGCTTGATGATAAAACACTCAGGGCTTACTGTGTGCCTGTCACGTGTCATCGCACGTTGACTTAGCTGTACCAATTGTTTACAGCAGGCATCTGTTCCGATTGGTTCATGCTCCCATCCTGATTGGTTAGGGCCCTTGTCCAGTTTTTAAACACTTAAAAAATATCATCTCTGGGGGCTGGCCGGAGGCACAGCAGTTAAGTTCACACGTTCCAGTTCAGTGGCCCAGGGTTCACTGGTTTGGATCCCAGGTGCAGACCTACACAACACTTGTCAAGCTATGCTGTGACAGGCATCCCACATATAAAGTAGAGGAAGATGGGCACAGATGTTAGCTCAGGGCCCGTCTTCCTCAGCAAAAAGAGGAGGATTGGCAGATGTTAGTTCAGGGCTAATCTTCCTCAAAAAAAAATCTATGAAAATATTGTTAAAATGAAGAACAGGACAAAGTGGGTAGCATTCACCATTTTACAAACAATAGCCAATGTATGAGGAGATAAAACAAGAGGTATAAATAATCAGAAAAGAAGGGGTAAAACCATCATTATTCGCAGATGATTTAACTTTATACCTAAAAGAGAGAGAGGGAGAGAATCAACTTAAAATTTTAGAATTGATAAGAATCAGAAAAAATAAGCATAAAATGCCAATTCTCTCCAAATTTATCAATTCAATGCAATCTTGAACAAAATTACCAGAGGATTTTTTTTCCCCTGGGGAAACTCAACTAAATCACCTTAAAAAAAGTAATATGATTAGGGCCACCCAGAGGCATAGTGGTTGAGTTTGGCACGCTTGGCTTCAGCAGTTCAGGTTTTCAGGGTTCAAATCCCGGACATGGACCTACACCACTCATCAAGCCACGCTGTGGCAGACAACCTATGTACAAAATAGAGGAAGACTGGCACAGAAGTTAGCTCAGGACCAATCTTCCTCAAGCAAAAGAGGAGGACTGGCAACAGATATTAGCTCAGGGCCAATCTCCCTCACCAAAAAAAAAAAGTAATCTGGGAAAATAAATATGTGAGAAAGATGACAAGCCTCACCCAGTCTCTTTGGCCTCAGAATACCAGGTGAAGAAAGAGAAGCAGTTTCCAGGGCTGGAGCTGAGGCCATGGGGAAGGCAACTGTTTCTTATGAGAGGCCAGGGTCCCACAAAAAAGCTAACAGATGGTCGGAGGAAGAGGGGAGAAGGGAAGAGAACCCCTAATAGGTGGTGCTGTGCATTTTCCCAGCCTTGACACTTGTCCCTGGGGATGTTGAGACCCTCCTGGACTCAGCAACCAAGACTAGGGACATGAAGACAGGTAGTATTCCCCTCCCTCAAGCCCACTCTAGAACTGGGTAGAAGGGCTGAGGCTGGAAACCTTCCAGGGACTGAGGAACCGATCTGCAGGGGCGTGTCCTCACACCCTCCCCGGAGCCCCTGGGACTGCTGAGACCGAGGCTCAGGGACATCCTGATGTTTTACTGGAACACCTCGGACCACTGCTCAGTTCCACAGGGCCCTTAGAATCTTAGAGGTTGACTTTTTTTCTCCTAGACCCAGGAGTTTGTTTATTTATTTATAAAATTGTGGTGAAATAGACATAACATAAAATTTACCATCTTAACCATTTTTAAGTGCAAAGTTCACTAGTGTTAAGTACATTCACGTTGTGCAACCATCATCACCATTTATCTCCAGAACTTTTCATCTTGAAAAACTGAAGTTATGCCCATTGAACAAAAACTCCCCATTCCCTCCTCCTCCCAGCCCCCAGCAGCCACCATTCTACTTTCTGGTTTATGAATTGGACTGCTTTAAGTATCTCCAATGAGAGGAATCATACAGTACTTGTCCTGCTGTGATGGGCTTATTTCACTTACCATAAGGTCCTCAAGTTTCATCCAGGTTGTAGCACCGGCCAGGGGTTGAGGGTCTTTTTGTTCTTCTTCTTCTGACTATGAACTAGTTTGGGACTCAGACAACCTTCACTTTTTCTTAAATTATCTTCGGGGAGATTATAATGCTGAGAAAAGCAAAAAAGAAAATGAAAGCATCTACTGAAAATGCTTTCTGATTCAGGTGGAAGTTGAAGTGAGGGACCCTAAAAGTTTTCTCCCAAATAAGGAAGTTGTTAGGATTAGTAGATGGTAAATATAGAAAAAGCGACTCAAATAGAAGAGTGACATCAGAGTGGAACATTCTCCAAGGAAAGCACGAGAAAAATGAGAATGGTTACACAGAACTAATTTATTAGAGGATAACGCACAATGGAGGACAAGCTCCTGAACAGCCTGGAGGAGGAGCGTGGGATGCTCCTGTGAACAGGAGAGGCAGCATCCACTGGTTCTGTGATTGCTCCTTATGTGGTGCACAACTTGGTCTTTGGCCAACTTTAATACCTCCCTTCATGTCTATGGCTTCTGTCAAGAAGTCAGGCATATCCTCATTAACTCACAGACTCCTTTGTAATTAAACTCAGGCATACCCTCATTAACTCGTTACTCTTTTGAATTAAAATTCCTTATGGGGTACATTGGATTTTTTGGAATAATTCTTTTCCTCATAGTATCTGGCTTGGAGTAAGCACTCTTTGTTCAATGAATGACTGAACTCACTTTTACCAGCACAGCCTCATTATGAGGGCCACCTCAAGGCTTACGTGTAACAATATGCAAAATAAAATTTACACTCTCAATTCAATTTTCATCTCAATTCTACTAACATTTCCCCCAGTGTGGCCTTTATTCATATAGCAATAAGTGTAGTGGCCAAGAGCATGGACTGAATCACATTGCCTGAGTTTAAATTCATTACACATGCAGTTGCTATGTGACCTTGGGTAGTTACTTAATCTCTCTGTACCTCACTCTACTCATCTGTGAAATGGGGATATTAATGACACCTACCTTGCTTTGGGCAGCATTTCCAACAGTGGTTTTCCAAGCATTTCCCACACTAGCTGCTTCCACTGTCTGTTGCCGTTCTAATCTCTGAGTTGCCCACCAGCCCGCCCACTGCATCTTCTGTTCAGCTGTTCTGCTCTTCTATCACTTTTGTAACTAATTCCTCATATTAAATTCCCTCTGCTTCCTTAAGCGATAGAGCTATTCCTATTCTTACTATCACTTAGCATTCAAGTTTCACAATCACTTTCCAAAGACTCCTGCTGTTCCAAAAAGATCCCTCCATTTCTTTTTTTTTTTAAGATTTTATTTTTTCCCTTTTTCTCCCCAAAGCCCCCCAGTACATAGTTGTATGTTCTTTGTTGTGGGTCGTTCTAGTTGTGGCATGTGGGAAGCTGCCTCAGCATGGTTTGAAGAGCAGTGCCATGTCCGCGCCCAGAATTCGAACCAACGAAACACTGGGCCGCCTGCAGCGGAGCACACGAACTTAACCACTCGGCCACGGGGCCAGCCCCAAGATCCCTCCATTTCTGTCCTTAAATATACATTGTCTGGTTTAGGAAAAATATTCTTTGACCCTTTGCTAAGTCTACAAGGGGCACCTGGAAAAGTCATGAGTGACCAGCCAGTATTCCCTCCCTTGCTGGCCTCCAGGAAGTCTGCCCTATCACCTGAAATTCCGACTGTTTTGACTCCTGAGCAGAAGTGTGCTCACAAAGGGCTCCTGTCCTTCTGAAGCCAGCTCCAGGTTATGATGGTGGGGTCTGGGGGTCTTAAGGCTCTGCCTTCCCTGCCCACAATCATCCCATTTCAACTGGCTCTGGGGGAGTTGTGGCCAAATGTTCCAGAGAAGATTCAAGTCACCGCATACACCACCCTTTCCTTCACTGCTTCTCAAAGCATGGTCCACAGAGCACCTACGGAGACTCAGCAGGGTCCTAGCCAGACTCAGCAGATTCCTGGGCCCCCAGAGCCCAGAGCTACACATTCAGATTCTTTGGAAGGCGGGGCAGAAATTCGCATTTTAATAAAGAGTCTCAGGCACTTCATAGAAATTTACAGTTGAGAACTTCAGCTACTTGGTGCTTACTTATAACAGGCAACCCAGCTTCCGGAAGTAGCCAGCTTCAGATGGAAGACAGCGACTATCAGTAAGTTTATTATGCTGGCCACAATTCTGCCTCCCTCACCTTCCCTCTCTGGCTCAGATTAGCATCTAGAATGACACTGAATAGGTTTCATCTCTTTTCTGCATGGCGATCCTCAAGCACTTAAGGCGCCTCTACATCCTAAGCCTGCTTCAAGGACCCTCACCCTCTTTGTTAAAAACAGTCCCTAAACTGTTCAGTTGACTCTCCCCCACAGGCCACCAAGCATGTAGGGAGAACAAGAAGTGAGAAGAGGCTCGCCGGACAGGCCTGCACTAAAGCACTGAGCCAAAATGTTTCCAGCACTGATTTATAACTTCACTAAATTAGAACTTCCTCTCTCAACTGTAACAGCCCACCTTTCCACGCTCGCTCTGCGGCCCGCTTCTGGCCCTGGGAAACCCTCCAGGTGTTAAAGCTGGCAGCAGGGGTGCGTTTTACCCACACGTGGGGGTTGGAAAGGAGATGATCTGCCCCTCGGAGCGAAAAGCCAAGAGTTGGAGTCACGCTACAGGAGAGAAACCCAAAGGGAGAAAGAGAGAGAGAGAGAGAGTGCATCGGGCGGAGGGGGAACCGCAAGTGAAGAGAGGCCCCACAGAGGTAGACGTGGACCCTGGGCCTCCAGTGTGGCTGAGTTCTGTCTGGCTCTGGATCTGGCTCTTTCATCTGCTCAAGAGGCGAGTCCGGACAGCCCTGTGCAGCTTTCAAGCTGGAGAAACACTCCTCGCCGATGGTTTCTTGGAATCATTCTGAAGAAAATGACAATGTGCTGATCTAGTGTCCTGAAAAGAAAATGACTGCCTGTGGAAGCGCTTTTCTTAAGTGTGTGGAGAGAAAGAAAACGTTCATCTTCATCGTGTCTAAGGAAAATGGTTTTTCTCGTGGAGGGAAGAGTCGTAAAGGAGCGGCGAACTGCAGGGTGAAAGCAAGTTACGCCGCACGGTTAGAAACAACTTGCTAACTGCCCGGCCGTGTGAGGGGATCACCTGTGTGTCTCTGGACAGGCAGCTTTGACTTGCTCCTTATAAAAGTGTGGTAGAGCTCAGAGGAAGTACATTTTCCATTTCCTAGGTACCGAATAATGAAAGACGTATAGGGAAGGGGTGGGCTCACTCTGGCACACAGTAGGTCTGCAATAACCTCTGCTGAATTCGTGTGCGATGGAATAGTTAGGAGAGGAAATGGGGCTTAGGCTACGTTGGAAATACGCAACGATCCTAGTTAAAATCGGCCTTTGGAGGAACAAATATGGAGATGATTAACGTTTGACATTCAATGTTATTCAAAAGCAAGCAATGAGTTGCGGTCCCACTCACATCTAATTTAGGAATAAACAGTTTAATTTACCAAGTCAATCACTACCAACACGATCACCAAGACAAAGATGTGTGTTTGTTTCAGTTGGAAGCTTTGGGGTGAAAATAAGTAATTCTACCTATTGACCCAGTGCTAAATGTTAACAAAAACTTAGACATCTATAAATACAGGTTTGCTGTTGATTTATGACACAAATCAGAGGTCTAAAGTAAAGTAGCTTTTTATAAGTTTGAGCATTAAAACTGGGAATGTTTGGCAAATATGAAATAATTTCTCAAACTCAGAACCATTGACATCTGGGACCAGATAACTGTGGTGGGGGGCTGCCTTGTTCTTTATGGGATGTTTAGTAGCATCCCTGGTCTTCATCCACTAGACAGTAGCCGCCACCCCCACCCCAGTCATGACAATCAAGAATGTCTCCAGACATTGCCAGACATCCCCTGGGAGGCACAATCACCCCTGGTTGAGGACCACTGGGGTATGCCAACTGGACTGAAAATGGAAAGTGTGTTAAGAATGTCAACTGGCAGTTATTATCAGTTACTTCCCGCCGGCCCTTTATTATCACTAAACTTCTAGGGGACGAAGCAACAGGGGCTATTATCATTACTCTTATTGATGCAGAAGCAACTGCTAGACAAACCATCATACCACTGTCGTACACAAGAGTAGATTTCTGAGTCACTGTTTTTTCACACTAGAGACAAGGTACTGCCTAGTCCACTGTCCCGACTTCTTCCTGTTTCAGGTTTACACCAAATAAGAAAACTTTCTACTAAGTAAGAAAAATTTTCATTTTCTTAGTACTTAGAAAGTTTAAAATTGACTAATAATGTCATTCCCACAACAATTAGCAGGGACCCACTCTATTGAGCATCTCCCGTATTCGAGGGACCTGCCATCTCTTAAAGGAGCTTCCATTTGAAGGGCTGGGGAGCGAGCATCGAGTTCTGTGAATTTTTCACATTCCCACCATAATAGTGAATAGATCTTTTATAGCATATTTGAATCTGCAAATTCACACAGCGAGTTTTGTGAATAAAAAAGCAGAATCACTGCCATTTTCTCCAATTGCAGCATTTTTTGTGGGCTTGGTACTCAAAAGATATTTATTTTTGCTTTGGATTAAAATAAATCCATATAAAAGCTCATAAAAAGTAATTCACAAAGGGGGACATACAACCTGAAAACAAGCAATGAAAGAATGTGCATTATCACCCGGTAACCAAAAATGTAAATTAAAATAATAATTAAATCCCATTTTTGCTTACTAAAGTAATAAAAATGCTTTAGTCTTTCTAATAGCCAGCGCTGGCTGGGGTGTGGTGAAACTGGCACTATCGTATATTGCTAGTGGCACTGTAAATGGGTAAAACTCCTTGGGAAATCAATTTTATCCAAAAAGGCAAAAAATTGCTCACACTTTTTAATTCTATAATCCCACACCTAATTATTTAGTCTAAGGGGACTAGCTAATATATGAAAAGAAGCAATTTTCATGGAAAGATATGTCTCAGATTGGTCAAAATTGTGAAAAATCTTAAGTAAATTGTCTAACAAGATATAGTTAGGAATAGTATAATGCATCTTGTTCTGTGGAATGTGATAGAACTGTTAAAATGATGACTTTGAAGGCCACAAAGTAACAGAAAGAATTCTTATCACAAATTGTAAAGTATTAATTTAATGTGACCGATGAATGCAACCACCTAAAATGCACGTGTGTGCACATATATGTGCATATACGTACACACATACATACACACATACTTGAAAGAAAAGCTCCAAAATCCTAACAGTTGTTAGGCTAGGAGTTTGCAGTCGTTTATAATGACAAATGGTTTTTTTTCTCTCTAGGATCTATTTTTTCTATTAGTTTGCTTTCATAATTTTAGAGAAAATGTTTTGAGAGAGGGAAAGAATATTTCCCCACCGCCATCTCATCGTATCTCCCCTTTTTGTTTCTCCTCTCGGGTGACTTATTCCTGCTTATCTGTGCCCCAGCAAGTTACTTTTTATCTCTGGAATTTGGAGAAACAATTTAACTATCTTTCCTTTCAAATAATAGTTCTTGAATGTTTTAAATTATAATAGTAAAACCTGCTCATAAGGAAAAAAGTAAAGCAGTATTAGGGTATAAAGTAGAAATGAAAATACTTTCCACTCCTGCCTCCAACGCCTTCCTCTGACCCCACCCCTGTGGCCCTGTCTCCCGGTGCCTCTCTCCACTGCTAACGGTGATTAACGACGTCTTGGTGTGTATGCTTCGATCTTTTCCCGCGCATTTACATATGCATGTAGACATTTTTTTACATGAATGAAATCATACTATACACATCACCCTGCCCACTCCGGTTGTGATAGGTTGCGCCAAATTGCCCTGTAAAGATGTGGCCCCCTTCTATATTCCCACCAATAATGTATCCTTAGCTCTGGTTCCCTCTCCCCTCACTAAAATCCTCAACTGTTTTATCTTTGCCAATCAGATAAGTAAAAAATGATACCTTACAGTTATTTTAATTCACATTTCATTCCTTATCAGTGAAGTTGAACACAATTTACAAAGTTTGTTAGCCAGGATTTGGGACTCAACGTAGGAACTCCATCTTCTCTTTCTGGCTGGGTGCCAAAGCTCAGGTCCAATGTCACAGCCACCTGTCTCTTAGGGAATATTCTTTAAGCTGTGACAGAATTAGCAGCACATCCTTCTTTTTTTAGTTCTCATCCGTCTTGCCAGTTTATGAAAATAAAGGGCTTAAAGGAGTAGGGATTGCCTCATTTATAAAGTGGATCTATTACCTGTACCTTGTGTTGGTTTGTTCCACTGGGTCTGATATTATTACCAGTAAGGATATCATTGATTTTTTTTTTTTAAATTGATGTTTCTACCATTATTTTCAGATTAGTTAATTCAGGATATTTGAATTAAAAAAAAATTCTCTGTGCATCCCTACATTACCTTTTGTTGTGGGACATTGTTCCTCAAGGTTCATAGGAAACGAAAGCTTGAGCCTCTTATCCCAGTTAGTGGCCCAAGGTACAATGTCTGTGTTGTTATGATGTGACACAGACAAATACAGATGGTTTACACAAAGCTGCTGTAGATTGAAAAATTGGAATATCTTGGGTTGTCGGTGTGATAGGAAAAATTCAATGTGTCGTTGCAAGGGAAATTTACCAGTCTGTGACAACTCATGAAACGAGTATGAACAACTTACCCTCATTTCTCCTCCCTGTGTTATTTCACTTCTATGACTCAGGAGGAAAATGGTGTGGCTCCTGGGTAGACGTGAAGTCCACACCAATCCCTGAGAAGAAATTCCATCAGCTTCTAAGAGTTACTTGCACACTGCATCCATGGTACTCAGGGCCCGCGTTATTGCAGTTCACAAGGCCTAGAATTCCACAAAGGTTGTCTAGAGGGCTGAGATGCAGGACTTCTGGAGTTGAGAAAGGGAGAGAGGCAGGTGGGGACTGGTGACATGTTCAATAACCTTGTTAGGGACAGAGTAGCACGGTTTCTCTCCCCTCGGACATCCCAGAGATACAAATGACGAGACTTGCCCGGAACAAATACTTTGTGTCATCGCATGAGACGCACCTGTTCTGTACCTCAGAAAGGTGAGGAAAGCAACCGTCCCTCCAGGTTGGGAAAGACCCTTAGGAGCACTGCTGGGCTGTAACCCCCTCCTGCCCTTTTAGATAACTGGGCTAGTCCTTAGGTACAGGATGGCTGTCTTTCTAGATGGGGTTTTAAGTGGCTTAGCTTATGTGGCACCCCTGTGGAAATCAACCTTGATAAATATGGACACCAACAATAAATCTGTAATTCATTCGGTAACCAGTTGTCCATGACTGGGGGCCTACTTTCTGTTTAACGAAATGGCGTGCAACTGGCAAACCCCATCAGGCCAGAGAACTGGTCTAATCTGATGTCACTCCGTGAAAAGCCAAGTAAATGATGCAGAAGAAGGCTGTTGTTTACACAGGGCTGCCGTTGTCCTGATTTTCTGTGTGTAAGGACACCAGCTCTGTGGCTTTGTGTCCCATTATCTCACTGCAGTCAGAACTTTCAAAGTCAGTTGTGGGCGTAAGAGAACAGCATCTCAAGTCCGGCAGGTCATAAGACACCCGAGTTCCAACCTCGCTGTGTGAACTTTGACACAAGGTCATCTGTAAAATGGGGATAGTCCTCCTTACTTGGTGAAATAAGATCGTGCATCCACAGGACTGATGGAGAAGGCACACCGACCTCCTTGCAGTCCTGACTCACTTTGGGAAGCCTTTCCTTTCCAAGTTTCTTCCCCTTTACTCCTGCTCTGTGGTGAGGAGAAGAGACCGTGGGCTTGGAAGGCACAGAGAATAGATTTCAATCAGAGTCATGGAGGTCTTATTGCAAATCCCTGTTCTACCACTCATTAGCCACGTGGCTTTGCACACAAGAACTATGTGAATCTCAGTTCTCTCTGTAGAGTGGGGCGTGCCTGCCTCCTGGGGAACAGGGAGTGAAATGAGGTAACATGGGGAAGTCCTCAGCAGGGCGCTGGTGCAATGCCTCTAGTTTGAGACTGACCCATCTCCCATGACGCTGACTCCTCCATTCCTGCCATAACGGGGATCCTGCAGATAGCAAGCCAGGTTTCCAGTGTGACATGTCCCGGAAGCAAAGTGATGGGGAATAGAAGCCCCATATCTCATTCTACTCCTGGGAGCCGAAAGCTCTGCCTAAATCACACTGCCTGCGAGTTAGCAGAGACTCAGCAGGAGAGAGAAGCTGCTGGAGAAAGAGCTGCCTGCCAGGGTGGCCTCCTGCCAGCAGGCCCATGCTGCGTGATGGCAGTGGAGTAAATCACAGTGAATAGCAGCTTCGGGCAGTGTGCTCCCCTTCTTAGTCATCATTTCCACCTCTGTCCCTGCCCACAAATACGCCCCTGTCACTGCCAGGTTCCCCTGTGCTGAGATCTTTCCAACTGGGAGAACCTGCAGGCAGTGCAGCTGAGGTGCCGCAGTCCCCTGGCCTGCAAACCTCTGCGGTACTAGCCGTGATGACTTTTTAAGAGCATGCTGGCAAACGGCACTGCGCCTGTTCAGGACAGATTCCTGGAGAGATTTTGTGTATGAAGTAAGGCTGTTCGTCCCAGATCCTGTCTGGATCAGCAGCCCTGGCAGGAGCTGAACTCTCCCAAGCAACAAAATGGTGGAAAATTGCAGAAGTACCCAAATGGAGGCACTGGGGCAAAGGGACAGAGGTTCCCCTCCCTACTCAATGCCTTTACGGGCTACCCTGTTCTCCTGGGCAGGAGAATTTGCTTGTCCTACTTGATTAATTGGATTTGTGTTGTGTATTTAGAGATTTGCGGATATTTCTTCCAAGGAAGGGAAGACCTTTCTCACAGTGTCAACTTGCTCAGACCATAGCAAGTACACTGTGAAGCTGGGAGGGGTTTCTAGGCCTCTTGGGTCTCAGTCCAGGCTGCTGTGGTCAAGTCCATGGTCACCCTTCCTCCTTGGGCCCTCGGAGAGTGCTGGGACAATGGAGAGCAGCTACCTGTGTGTGGAAGTGAGCAGGGCTCCAGCTCTGTCAACGTACCTGGGTCAAATGTGGGCCCTGCCAGTTGCCAGCTCTGACTTTAGAGCAAATCTTAACCTTTCTGAATGTCCCAGGCTCCATCCGTAAAATAGAGTTAATAACACCTCCCAGATAGGATTGTTGTGGAGATTAAATATAAGATGATGTATAGAAAGAGCTAACCGAACACCTGGCACATAGCAATTGCTCAATGAGTGATAGCTATTCTTTTCTTGCCCTCCAGACCCTGTATCTTCCCAGCTGGGCATCAGTGGGCAAGCCTCCTAACCTCTCTGAGTTTGGTTTCCTCATCTGTGAAATAAAGGGTGCTCTCTCCACCTGATAGCAGCTCACAAGGCCACACCTGCAGGCAGATCAGCACTGAAGCTGGCTCCCAGAGTTCCAGGCTGGCTGAGGCCACCCTGCAGGTGCAGGTGACATGCATGGAGGAAGTTAATTGGTGCTGAGTAAATCCTGCCACAGCTTTTCTAAAAAATTATGTTTGATCCCCAGAACTTTGTCAGTGAGCAAGAACAATGCCAGGAGATCTGGAGAAGGCGCGTCATCAGTGCATTTCTAAGATCGCCAGCAATTTCTCAGAGTCACAGCTCTGAGAAATGCCCTATTTTTGCAGGATTTGGGGCTCTTGGATCACATGAATTGTTAAAGCCCAAAGTGAACCATGTGGATGGTCTGTGCTTGGCTCAGGGTGGCCCCAGGGTAGAGCTGGGGAGGACAGTATCCTGCCTTCTGTTGACACCTTCTAATTCTACTCTTTACTTATTAATCTTTAGCTTTCTATAGTATGCAAGATGTGTTTTCATTATAATATGCAGTCAAAAAATGTTTGAGTGAATTGGGGCTGCTGCAGTGACATGGTGATTAAGTTTGCATTCTCTGCTTTGGTGGCCTGGGGGTCGCAGGTTCTGATCCCGGCTGCAGACCTACCCATCGTTCATTGAGCCATGCTGTGGTGGCATCCCACATACAAAATAGAGGAAGATTGGCACAGATGTTAGCTCAGTGACAATCTTCCTCAAGCAAAAAGAGGAAGATTAGCAACAGATGTTAGCTCAGAGTAAATCTTCCTCACCAAAAAAAAAAAAAAAAAAAAATACTAATAATGTTTGAGTGAATGGAGTGACCAATACAACCAATGTACAATGGTAGTGGAGCTGGGAGATGTGACAGGGAGATATGGAACCACTGAATTTGGATTTGGGGTAGCTCTCCTTTATCCCCACCCCTCATCAAATTGGATTTTCCCTCACCATCACCTGCTGGGGTGATGGGGATACCTTTGTGTCCTGAGGTGCTGGACCACATCACAGAAAGCCCAGTCTATCACGACATTTGGAATATCCTAAAAGCAAATCCCAATCCTTGGGGCTTCTTGGGATGAAAACGTTTACCTCATGGTGAGATGTGTGGTCTAACTGTTACACAGATAGTGTGAACAAAGGGAAGCTTGTGGGAAGCCTTAAGCCACTAATCATAGAGCGATATTATCAGGAAACAGCAGCCAGTGGGGAGAGCAGACTAATGGAGAGGGGTCAGGAGAACAAGGGGCTGATGGATGCGTGCTTAGCTCCTACTGTATTGACATGTTGATGCCCACGCACAATCACCAGCTCCCCACCTCCCACTCCTCCCAGGATGTCTCATTCATGCTGCATCCCCAGCACCTCCAATAGTGCCTGGCACATAGTAGGAGCACATAACTGTCCACTGAATGACTAGATGGTGAATGAATGAAGCAGCAGCTCTTGATTTAAGCTTCTCCTCCAGCCAATGTGCCCAGACCCCGTCTCATCCTCCTTAGGCACATTTTACTCCCTGGAATGGCTCTGGGGGCTACCACTCCCTTCACTCCTGGAGCACACCTACTGTGTGGGGGCCAGAGTGGGGGCGGTGGTGCTGGACCTGTGCCCAGAGGCTCTGATGCTCTGGCGGGAAGGAAAATACCTAGGCAGGTTCACTGTCCTCTGAGAGAGGAGACACTGTTGGCTATACTGTTGCTCTATATCCTCCTGAAATGAATTCCCCCGCCACACACACACATGTCCTACCTATTGGTGCAACGAGAGCCCTGACAGTGACACCAGGTTGGCAAGAGAGGAGGTATTACTCTCAAGATTCCCCAGAGAAAGGGATGTTTCCTGGCTGCACAGGAAGTCCCCTCTACATCATCAACTCAAGTGTCCTTGAAAGGTGACAGAAAACTGTTGTTGGCCATGCCCTGTCTGTGGTCTCCTTGGTCCCTGAGCTTTTGCCCCTCATTTTGTGAGCAACTTCATCTTCAGCCTGGACTACGGCAAGGCCCCCTAAGCGGCTCCTGTCCAGTGCCCCCAGCGCATCCTCTGCACATGGCCAGGGAGCATCCTCCCTGCTCCGTGACTCCTCATTCCTGAAGAAGGGAGAAAGAGCTTCCAATCACTTGAAAGACCCTGTGGGAGCTGACACCTGTTCACCTCTCGTGCCATCTCTTCTTTCCCTTCTCACCTTGGGAAATGCAGCCAGACAAAAACATTGTAGGTTCCCCGGAAACACCAGGCCCTCTTTATCCCCTGGGGCTTCCAGAATGCATTTCTTTGCCCAGAGCTCTCCTTCCTCCCATCTGCCCCCTCAGGTAAAGACTGGATCAGGCAAGCATCATCAGTGGGTGCTAAAGCTAAGAGAAAACGTTGATGACCAGCAGATGTTTGCGTTGTCTTAGAATCTTGCCATAGACTCCTTATTGGTTGGAAGGGAGAAAAACGTGGTAATTATGCAGTGGAAAAACTGGGAAAAACCTTGGGGTTCAAAATTAACATTGCCAGCCAGGGAGAGATGCGCATCACCTATCTATGCATTAATCTGGCTAAGAATGCAGCACCTTAATCCAAACACAAGGAGACACCTGACACGCCCAGAGTGAGGAATATTCTATTAAAAAAGAGTGGAGAAGACTGTCGTCTCAGTCACTTCGGGCTGCTATAACAATTTACCATAGACTGGGGGCTTGTAAACAACAGGAATTTATTTCTCGTGGTTCTGGGGGTTAGAAGTCTGAGATCAGGGTGCCAGCATGGCAGGGTTCTTCCAGGTTGCAGACTGCTGACTTCTTGTTGTATCTTGACATGGCAGAGAGCAGAGAGGAAGCAAGTGCTCCTGTGTCTCTTATAGGGGCACTGATTCCCTCACGAGGGCTCCACCCTCATGACCTCTTCTAGTCTGAATGACCTCCCAAAGGCCCCACGTCCTAATACTATTACCTTGAGGGTAGGGTTTCAACTTGAATTTAGGGAAGACACAAACATTCAGTCCGTTAATGACTATATTCTTCAAAAATGTCAACACCACATAAAACAAAGAAAGGCTATGGAAATTTTCTAGAATCAAGGAGGCTAAGGAGATATGACAATAAAATATCGTATCACTTGACAATAAAATGTCATACATATGACAACAAAATGTCATCTGACCGTACATTGGTTCCAAGGACTTTATTAGGCCAACAAAATTGGAATATGAATGGTAGATTAAAGTATTGTATCAATGTGAATTTAAGAAGTTGCCAACTGTACTTGGATTATATAAGAGAATACCCCTATCTTTAGGAAATACACTGTGAGATTATTTACCAACTAAAAAGTTAAAAAACTTCAAACAAAAAGCATGCACACAGCAAACTGAGTGGTGGATATCTGAATGTCTGTTCTATTACGCTCTACCCTTCTGAATGTTTAAGAATTTTACCAATTAACATTCCTTTTAGAATTTAGACTGGGAAAAAACCTCCCTGGTCTGATCTTCCAAATTTCCTTCCCAAATTTCTTAAAATGCTGCACTAGATGCATATACGTTAGAGCATTTTCCTTTTGAATGACTTTTAAATTTTTTTCTATATGGTTTTCTACAGTTTCCACATTTCCTATGACGTACTACATACTTATGTAATGAGAAGGAAGAGTTGTATTTTAAGAGCAATCTTCAGATATCTCCTTAGATGTCTAAGGATAGATGTGGCTGGTCCCTATCCACATGTGATGTTAGCTAAGTGGTGTTGGGAGGGAGGTTTGAGGCCTCAGAGGAGTGATCCATCTGTCTGTCTGTCTGTCAAGGGAACAGGGCCGTCTCCATCCTGCGTCAGACCCCACCGAGCCACCTGGAAGAGCTTTCCGGAGCTTCCCTGGGCCACTGCCCAACCCTGACCATCAGCCTTCCATCTCATATGTTCTTTGCATCAAGTTCACTCTGCTGTGGTTCATTTGCCTCCCTGTGCCTTGATGCTGGCCTGGAGGATCAATTTAATGAACGCATGTGCGGTGTGTGCAGCCGGCCTCCAGCCATCACAGGATAACTCAATTAAATGCGATGAGTGGTCATTTGCACCTGTCAGGGCGTCCTGGGGATGCCCTCTTTACTTCCACGTGGAGACAGCAGATTAAAAAGGTCTTGGCAGAGCCCAGACTCAGGAGGACCACTGCGGGTGATCCTGAGACTAGACTCAGAGAAGTGTGCCCCTCAGTGTTTGCAGCCCCCAGTGGGGTGGAGAGAGGCTCACATAAGTTAACATACTGAACACAGAGTGGCAATTTTATTCTACGATTCTGGCTGTGAGAAATAGCATAGCATTTTATTTTATTTTTAATGTACTTTTAAAACTTTAAAACGTCCCCCCTTCTAGATAAAATTAATCTGACTTCGAGTCCCTACTTGCCAGACTCGCCAGAAAATCAATCTTGGATGTTACTGTCACAGGAGGATTCAGGCTGTGGGAGTTGGGTGATCGTGTTTGCCCCTTTTAGGGTGTCCGGGTAGGGAATGCTCCTGCTCTCTGGGCAAGGCCATTATGAACCTGTACAGACCCTTTGTGCAACTTTAAAAAGGCGACCCCCTGGCAGGGTCGCATCAAGGACACACAGCTTAGGAGCATTTGTTGGACAAAAAGGGCATCCCTTCTTCCAGCCTAGGGGGATCTCCATCTTCCCTCATCCCTTAGCCTAACCCAGGCCCCCTTCCTGCCAAACTGCACAGCAGTACACTCCGTCCTTGCCGTGGGGCCTGCACCAGGGCCAGGCTTGGCATGTTGGGGTCTTTATGAGCCTGGGGCCTACTGCCCCCTCCCTAGGTGCCCCTTGTAGCAATTCCCTCTGGAATTAAGTAATTCTGAAAGGAGGTCACCAATCATAGTTTCCATCGAAGAACTCCATTCCTCTTCCCCTCCCCCTCCCTTGTCCCTCCCCTTCCGGGCACTTTCCTCCATCCCTTTCCCTTGGGACCATCCCGTGGAATTGCTCTCAGGGGGCTCCAAGAAGCCCAATCTTGCCATCTCTCATCAAGGATGAGAGAAAGAGATTCTAACACCCGTCAGCCCAATACTTCCTGCTAACTCATCCTGTTACACAGATGGCTCGAAGACTTGAACCTTTGGAAAGTCAAGAAAGTGGGCAATGGCGGTGGTTTTAGAAAATCCTGCAGCTCTGGACTCCAGATTCCTGTAGGTTCACCTGGCATGTTAAACGTGGTGAATTCTGAGCCAAACACACGTCATTTCCCCAAAGCTCCTCCTCTTACTGTCCCTCACTTTTCTGTCAGTGCCACCACCATTCTTGTCACCCAAGTGCAGTGGTTGAGTCATTTTTACTGCCTGCTTTCCTTTATTACCACATCTAACTGATACTCAAGCCCTGCCCTGGCCACATCTGGTGATTGCGCTCCAGGCTCAATTAGGGCTCAGCGTCCTCATTGATGGCTCCATCCTTTTCCCAGTGGTTTAACTTTGATTATGTCACTTCCCTGCTCCAAATCCAAATGCCCTGGTGCAGAGTGGAAACATATCTATTCTCAACATCTCATCCCAGTCTTCTCTCACATTTATTTATTAGGGATGACCTTTGCTCAGCTAAACTTGATGATTTGCCTCTCCCTCAAACCACCATGAGCTTTCCTTTCTAGAATCTTTTGTTTCCTCTAGGATCTTCCCTTTGACTGAAAAGCTATCACCCCACTTGGCCTGTCAAAACCCTACCCATCCATTAACATCCAGGGCCAATGTCACCTTCTCCTGGAAGCATTCCTTGATTTCCTCGGGGCACTTTCCTTCTCTGGGCTTCCTTACTGCTCCACGCATCTCTGGGGGCCCCTTTCGCACACTGATTTGTGCTGTCCCTTGGGTACCCAGCTCATCTCCCTGATGAGGTTGTGAGGTCTGTGTTGGTGAGGCTCATCATGCCCCTTTTGCATCTCCCCAAACCTTTGTCGAATACAAGAATGGATGGATGAATACCTGTAATGAAGCTCATCCCTGTTCAAAGCGGGTTAGGGGCTAAACAAATACCACCCCCTGCAAATTCATGTGGACCGTTGCCTCTGGGGGTCAGTGGGTGGTTGTGGAATAGGCCAGGTGAGAGGGTAACGCGAGGTGCTGATGGAGGGATGAAGAGGGATGGATGGAAGGATGAGGCAGAGACAACATCACCGGATGTACCAGGAGAGGGCAGAAGTGGCCTCGAAGACAGGTTGTGGTGCCTTTACAGACGCAGGGAAGTGGAGAGGGCAATTTGGAAAGGAGTTTGGTTTGAGTTTATCCTCCTAGGCCCTTTGCCACTTGCCTCCTGGGAACTTGGTGGCTCATGGAAGCCCTGAAAGGTGGTGTTGCAGACAAGAACTACTGGGTCCTGGTCTCAGTTTCCACATTAAACTGTTTAACTTTAAACAAGGGAGCAGAGGATACTCTGGCTATTCATAGGAAACAGGTTCCGGAGATCCTTGAGGACAAACTAAGCTAAAAGCTACCCACTTTTCCTACCAAGATTACCCCTTTACAAATGCTTTGAATACTTGTGGCTGCCTGTTTGCACCCGTAGCTGGGTGCTAATTTGTCTTTAACCAGCGATGGTGAAAGCAGCATGGTTAAACCCACTTCAAGATGTGAGCAAGAATCCTGACTGGCTGATCCAGACACTGTCCTGACCAGGGCACCTTCTGGGAACTCTTTCTGTTCACAATCTTCACTAGGTCAGGAATCAGTTTATCTGTGTTCACAGCATAAGAAATGATTTGGCTCCAACCTCTTGATTCTAATATTCTCCCACCATTGCTCTAATTCTGAATTATTTCCTCCTTTGAGACTCTCAGTTGATTTAGCTCTTTCACTCAGCTCTTTCACACTGACAGACAGAAACTCATTTGATCAGAAACCAGAATGAGGCACTCTGAGCCACATTGGGCTTGGTGCTTAATAAACTTGACATCATAGCAGTATTTATTAGTGGTGGTCACTGCTGTCAAACCACTGTCCTGGCATGAGCGAGGTCACCAGGAAACTTAGCTTCTGTTTCAGAGAGCTCTGATGACCCACAACTGCGTGCCCAGCTCTCCCAGGAGGCAAGGGGATCGGGGAGCGGCTGGGGTTTCCAATCCCTGACTGTGGCTGGGGTGGTCCTTATGAGGACTGAGTGGTAAAGAAGCCCCAGTGTTATTAACTGCTAATTACATCTATCCCAGTGGAATCCCACAGCCCCAGCCCAGCCCAAGAGCCTCACTATTCCCTGAGCAAACAGGCTGTAAGGAAGGCCTGGCAGAAGAATCTCCAGCCCTGCTTATAAAAAAAGATGGCGTGTGAACTGCCAACTTCACAATCACCTGGGGACTTGCTTTAAAGCATGGATATTCCCAGCTCCTGTTCTTAACAATTCTGATTTCATAGGTCTAGAGTGGCCAAAGAGAGCCTGAGAATTATGGCTTGGAGGTTGAGAGAGCAGAGGGAGCCTTAGACCTTGGCAGTGGTGATGCTGCAGTGACTCTGATGACGCTGGGGGCTCGGCCTGTGGGTAGGGTCAGGGAACGAGGTCAGGCCCACACAGGGATTCAGGGTTATAACTATCCCATCTCAGCCCATTCGAAATGCATAGGAACCGCCCGGGTCTCCTGTTTGTTGTTTTTTCAGTTCCCCATTTGATCCCTAGGTGGCGTCTGAAATAAAAGGGAAGCCACACTCTCCTTCCATCATGAAGAGAGAATAACAATGATGATAACGGTCATGACCAACACTTCTAGAGGATTTCTTGTGTAGCAGACCCTGTGCTGAGTGCCTTATGCAGATTGTGACATTTGATCATTTTAACAAATCTGTTAGGAAAGTCCTATAATGATGCTCACATTTTAAATGGGTGTCGGAGGTTGAGTCCTGCAGTCCACACCATCAGTTGTAAGGCATGGAACGGGACGTGAACCCAGGAGGTCTGGCTCCAGGTGGCGAGTTGTCATGCCCTCCTCTGGGTGGTCATTAGGAATGTTCTGGCCCGAGCCTTCTCTCAGCCTTGCTCAGAGGCAGGAAGCTTGTGTGGCAGGGGCCTCCTCTGGGGGCTGCTCCACCTCTCTGTGTCACTGAACACCTGGATTACACATCTGGCCAGGTGGCACCATCTGTCACAAGCTTGCAGCACAGTCAAGAGGTTTTCTGGGACACCAATCATTTTATCATCCGAGTAACAAGCTCAAGGCCAGAAACAGAGATGGGATTCATCAGCTTCCTGCTTTTCTGTCACTTACCAGTAAGAAATCTCTTCCTCAACTCCCACTTCATACCGGGAATTAAAACAGATGTGGCTAGATTAACTGAAATTCTCCCTTTAATTGGCCACACTGCCAGCAGCACTGTGTCACCCTTGATCAACAAGGCTGGCTACATAATTTGCAGGGCCCGGTTGCAAAATGAAAATGCACCTTGTTCAATATGCAGGAAAAAAACACCGTTCAAGGTACTGAAATATAAAGCTTTTCCTTTATAGGAAATATAAATTCCTATATACATATTATATATATCTATAAAATATATTCCTATATTTTCCTTTGCAGACTTTCTTCTGTAGTCTCTTTTGATCTGTTATAGTATTTTGTATTTGCTATTTAATGTCCTTTTAAGTAAAGAAAAATGAAAAATTTTAAATTAACAATTTTAAATTATTAGCATAAGTTTTTACCATCCATCCTAATATCGTATAATGACAGTTTCAAATGCACTATAAGAGCATTTAACTCAGATGTAGAATCACCAAAATCACACAATTTGTGTTTCATAGCTCTCACACGCATGTGTATTTTGCTTTTACCAGAACAGTGGAAAGGCTGCACAAAACTAACACACTGTTTCCATTTCACTTCTTGATACTGTGTGCTGTCTACCAACTCCCTATGATGAGTGAGGAAGGACTGAAAGGAAGAGGAACTCGGGGTTGCCCTATCTTTCCCTTTTCTTCTAGGTCACATTTTTGGGGTGAGTGGGTTGGCTAATACAAGGCAGTTACCTGGTAAGAAAGCGTGTGATGGGTTCCTGGGTCATCTGTGTTTCTAAGAACACCCTTGCCTTCTGCCTGCACTTGAAGTGAGTTCTGATTCAGATGGAAAATGTGGCCTCTCAGGGCTGTCGGTCCCCCTGCTTACTCAGTTGAAGACATAACACGCTTACCTGGTATTCATTTTGAGTCTTGCTGAACTCCCACACCTCATGGGCCCCCAGAATTCAGGAATGTGGCAGCAAGGTGTGGCAGACACGCATATTGCACGGATCTTCTCACACACCCGCTCCGTGGTCCTATCGGACTTCACTTGTAAAATACAAGTCCAAAAACTCATTAAGAAATTCAAGACAGCAAGAGAAGAGCATTAAACCAAACGCAGGGTCCTCCTAGGCACGGGGCTAACGTTGCACAGCCATGATGCCAGCTCTGATGATAGGTATTATAGCTAATTCAGAGAAGGGTAGGTTGAGGGCGGGAGAGAAAATTGGGGCACATCTCTCTACATGCCTGCACTCCTCCACATTCCCTGGATGTGAAGGTCAAGATTGGCATGAAGGGCGACTGAAGGGGGCCTCTCGCAGGGAAGGGGGTACCTGCTGTGTTTGCCGGCTCTGCTTGGAGGAGTGCTGTGCGAGTTTGCATCTGATGGTGTGGATCTGAGGCTCCCAGCTGCAGACACTTGCAGCCTCAGATCTTTTCTCCTCCGGAGATGACTGAGATTCGCAAATAAGTCTGAGCTCTTTGACAATCCCAAACTGGAATGGACCTTGTAGATTAGACTAATAACAGGGAATTCAGTGTAAGTAATACAAAAGCCAACTCAAATAATACAGAGGATTTGTTGGTTCATATCAATGGAAAGTCCCAAAATGGGTGGTGTGATTCAACAGGTGATGGATGACATTGAGGACCCGGTTACTGTTTGCCTCTCCTCTTTGCTCTTCATGTGTCAGCCTCATTCTCAGCCTGCTTCCCCTTCATGGTGGCAAGATGGTGGTCAACCACCCCCAGAGCACCTTGCTTCCGCACCATTGTCCAGGGAGGGAGAGAAGCCTTGTTTCTGGAAGTTCTATTGGAAGAGTGAGAAAGCCTTTTTCCTTACACTCAGTAAATCTCCCCTCAAGTTTCCTTGGCCCTAAATGAGTCATGAGCCCATCCACCAACTAAAAACATATCCAGTGAGTACAACTCTGCTGATTAATTTTGACTAAACCTCATGCCCTTCTCCAAAGCCCAGTGGGGAGTCAGCTTGTGCCAGAGCACATAAAACGTAAAGGGCATAGGAGAATGGGGACATGGGGAGGTGAGGACACCACAACAAAAATTGGGGGGATTACCTAGAGAGGAGGGAGTGGATGCTATGGAAGCTACCGTGATACCTACCTCAGAGATCCTGTCTCTGCTCTTAGGGCTGGCATCAGGACCTAGCAGAAACATAAATGTGTAATGTGGTCTAAACTTAAAAGTGGGAACTGGGGTGTAGGCCTACCCAAAAGGCAATGAAATTCATAATTTTAAAAAAACATGCTGGCCAGGCAAAACCTAGATGTGCAGGCCATTCAACAGATGAGGAAACCAAGAACCAGCGAGGGGAAGTAATTGCCTAATCCTAAGAGTTGCCATCTACTAAGCTCGTGTGTGCATCTGCTAACACATCTTAGAGAAGAGGAAAATGAGGCTTCAGGAGGTCACCCAAAGCCACACAGCTAATGAGTGACAGAGCCAGGATTGGACCCAGCCCTGTTTAACTCCCATGCCTCTGTCCTTCCCTAATGCCAGAAGGGTGAGTTGGTGGTGTGGATGGGAAGAAGGACACCAATCTAGTTCAGGGCTCTATTCCACTGTGTGTCAGTAAGAAGTTTTAGTAGATGAGGTAATATCCTGAGTTATTGGATATATAACCAAATAAACAGAAAGAGAAATAGATTTCATGAAGCAAATTCCTTAAGTGAAAAAGTGAGTTGTCAGTGACTCTTGTGAAGAACCATCTGCAGTAGGTAGAGGCTCCCAGGAAGCACAGGGCTGATCCTGGCTCTGTTCACGCTGGTGGCTTCCAGCATCTTGGCCCTGGCAGAGCAGCAGTTTATAAACTCCTCTTCTAGAAGCTGTCAGACTTTGGAGAGGTTGGGCGGGAAATCTGGGCCTTAGAATTGGCAACATGATCATTAGAGACATTCAGCTCTCTCAGAGATGCACATCTTGGCTTGCACAGCCCCTCTCTCTCACGCTGAAGCCGCAGGCAGGCGGTGACCTCCCGCCATCTGCTGACTTCTGCGGGCTGCTGACTTGAGAGAAGGTCACGTTTCCCGGAACTCATAAGTAAACTGCAGAGAAAAGGAACTGAAAGAGCCTGTCCTCACCCAGTGCCTGCTCCTTCTGCTTGCAGCCAGCTTCATCTCCGCGCTCTTCGCCTTCCTGGCTCTGCTGTTGTCCACGGCCTTCACAGGTGAGTTGGCTGCTGAGCTACTGGACACCACAGGTCAGCCCTGTCAGGCTTCAGGATGACAGCACTTCATCTTTAAACCTAAGATGTGTGCCAGGAAGAGTTGGCCAGACCGATGATTTCCAAACACGTGTCAGTCAAAACAGAATTACTTGGTGAACATTTTTAAAGGACAGAGTCCTGGGCCCTGCGCTGGGAGGTGTTGCTGCAGTATGTCTGGGGTGGAGACAGACATCTGCCCTTAAAAGTCTGTCCCCAGATGACTCTGCTACCTCCAGCCCAGGCTGGGAGCCACTGGGCCAAAGGTTTCTCAAGGCCCCTTCCCAGCTCCTCTGTTCCCATGTGGAAGGAAGCCTGTCGTGAGCAGTATGAAAATGCACCTCACACTATGGTAATGCGGAAGAGCGCTATGCTTTTTTGCCGAATGAATGAATAAATACTTCCATAAGTCACACATATTCAGCAACCTCAATTATCCGCAAGTGTGAAGTATGGGGGATGTTGAGGGGGGAGCTTCTCAAGCAGGCAAAACTCATGGTCACATGTCAGTGAAGTTAAACTCCTGCCCTTGAATGTTGCTGATGGAGCCCCTGAGCTCTGTGCACAGAACCAAGCACCCCCGATTACATAGAGGCCTGGCAAGCCTGGGGTTCTAGGTGTCAAGTTCACAGCATATTGGAGCAGAAATGTAAAGGATATAGGAGCTATTGTTTAAAAACACAAGAAATAACAAGTGTTGGAGGGGATGTGGAGAAAAGGAAACCCTCGTACACTGCTGGTGGGAATGTAAATTTGTGCAGCCACTATGGAAAACAGTATGGAGATTCCTCAAAAAATTAAGAATAGAACTACCATATGTTTCAACTATTCCACTTCTGTGTATTTATTCAAAGAATATAAAAACACTAATCTGAAAAGGTATATGCACCCCTATGTTCATTGCAACATTATTTACAGTAGCCAAGACATGGAAACAACCTAAGTGCCCACTGATGGATGAATGGATAAAGAAGAGGTGATATATATGCACAATGGAATATTATTCAGCCATAAAAAAGATGAAATCTTGCCATTTGTGACAACATGGATGGAACTTGACAGCATTATGCAAAGTGAAATAAGCCAGATGGAGAAAGACAATTACTGTATGATCTCACTCATATGTGGAATCTAAAACAAACAACAAACAAATGAACAAACAAAATAAAACAAACACTTGGCTACAGAGGACAGACCAGTGGTTTTACCAGAAGGGAAGTGAGGTGTGGGGAGGACAACTAGAGTAAAGGGGGTCAGTTATACGGTGATGGATGGCAACTAGACTTTTGTTAGTCAGCACACTGTAGTATATACAGAAGTTGAGTTATAATTTTGTACATCTGAAAATTATATAATGGTATAAACCAATGTTACCTCAATTAAAAAAAGAGAGAAAAAGAAAAACAAGGGCACAGGAGTTGTTGCAAAAAACCCCCAGTACCCTAATTGTTAAATTTCCTGGGGCCAGCTCGGTGGCGCAGCAGTTAAGTGCGCACATTCCGCTTCGGTGGCCCGGTGTTCGCTGGTTGGGATCCTGGGTATGGACATGGCACCACTTGGCAAGCCATGCTGTGGCAGCCGTCCCACATAGGAAGTAGAGGAAGATGGGCACGGATGTTAGCTCAGGGCTAGTCTTCCTCAGCAAAAAGAGGAGGATTGGCAGCAGTTAGCTCAGGGCTAATCTTCCTTGAAAAAAAAAATTGTTAAATTTCCTTATGGGGTTTCATTTTGGGGTGATGAAAATGTTTTGGGACTAGATAGAGATGATGGCTACACAACTTTGTGAATACATTAAATGCCACTGAATTGTTCACTTCAAAATGGTTAATTTCATGTTATGTCAATTTCACTCAAAAAAAAAAAACACTAAAAAGCAAAAACATACAAAAACAGTACTCTTAGATTTGTAACAAGTGAAAGCTGACAACTTGACAGGGAATAAAAGAGCAGAACAAAATTCTAAAGTCTGCACAGAACAAAAACCAAGTTCGTCTGGGGCCCTTCAGTGTGAGGGCAACAATTCAACTAGTTCGATAGGCCCTGAGGCTATTGTTACTACAGTGCAGGTCTAGAACTAACACTGATTATATGGCTCTGATCTATCGAGAAAAATTCATCAGATGTTAGGTATACCCTGCTTAGGAAGCCGAGTTCCCTTAAGAAAATGTCCTATGTAAAAAATCTATTGAGAAAAAGATAGATTTTTATCAAGTAAAAAAAAAAAAATGCTTTTGGAGCCTGTGGCTAAGTTATTTGGAAAATGAACTTAACTGGAACAATTCACTCACTAACAAGGCTGCATAAATGAGGTAAGACCCCACATGGCAATTCCCATGGACCTGGTATTAAAATCGCTCCATCCACTGTGGGAAGTGGGTGTTGGGGAGTTACTGCCTAATGGTTAAAGAGTTCCTGTTCGGGGTGATGAAAACGTTTTGGGGGTAGATAGTGACCGCGGTTGCACAAGATTGTGAATGTAATTAGTGCCACTGAATTGCACACTTAAAAATGATTAAAATGGTAAAGATTTCCTTAAATATATTTTATCACAATAAAAAATGTAAAAAAAAATAATTTAAAAGCCTTCATAATATTGCCCCCGCCAAAAAAAAGCACTCCCTCTTGTGGTTGTTATCAACCGTATCGGGGCGAGTTCTAAGCCTAAAGAGGTTAATGGTGATACTGCAGATCAGACAGAAAGAAAATCTAGAGGGAGGGTAGGTCCTGAGCAATACGTGCAGAACACAGGGGGAAAGACACTTTTATTAAATGTATTAGGGTCCTTTTAAGCCATCTGTGTGCTGACTGACTCTCCTGTGCGCAGCAGCTGTTTTTATTCACTAGGAATGAGCAGACATATAAGTCATTACTCAATGTTCATTTCACAGCTAGGTTTTGGATTGAAAGGCAGTTCATATCCGACAAATTTGGCATCAAGTATTTAAAGGCCTTTGTGTGAGAAGGTTGTGTAGAAACTTGGAAAGTATTTCCATCTAATGAGGGAGTCAGCAAACATCAGTGTTGTCTAGGAAGGTAAGCCTCCATAGGCTGATGATTGGATCAACGTGTATATTAGACTTCATTCTGTTTGGGGCTCTGAATTTGTGGGTCTCTGTTTACCTAGAAATTTTTTAATTTCAATGGAACATGATGTAGTCATAGAAAAATGGTTTAAATCCTTTGCTTAAGAACCAAGGGATTCATGGGAAATAAAATGTTAAGTCAAAGCTAAAACTTCGCGTCCTTTAAACAGAAGACTTTGGTTCTACGATGAACATCCCTTGTCTTGGGCTCTGTTGACGAGTGTACTGGTCAGGGTATCTTAACTATGCTGCATTAACAAGTTAATCCTGGAATCTCAGCGGCTTAACACTGTAAAGGTTTGTTTCTGGCTCATGCAAATTCCAGTGTGGATCAAGAGCCTCTGCAGGACCCCAGGGACTCCTCTGGAGATGAGATGACTCAGTACTCTAAAGATCTCATCTCAGGGTTTCCATGTGGTCAGAGCAGGAGGAGAAAACGAAGGATCATGTGTCAGTTTTGAAATGCTTTGGCCCCAAGGTGTCCCACAGCCCATTGGTTGGAACTAGTCTCACAGCCCTGGGGACCCTCAAGGGGACTGGGAAATGTGAGGGCAGCTGCTGAGCCATCAATGTCTCTGACACCTGGTCATTTGAGCCAGATTGGTCACTGAGGAAAATAGGCATTTCTTTCTTATATTTTAAATAATTTATCACCTGTGGTTAATAATAGGCCTAGAAGACAAGGACCTGAGAAAAGCTGAGAAAGCATTGCTGTGGGGAGCAAAATTACCATTAAGAAAGAACGTGGGTCTGGGTCAATTGATTTGGTAGTTTTCCAAACCTAGTGGCTAAGGATATGTCAGTAAATGCACGATTCCCAGCTTGGGGTCAGGTGAGTGACCTGGTCAACGATGATAACATGGTGCCTGTGACCAACACAACGGAGGGCTCCGCCAGCTCCTCCGGGCCACCTGGGCCCTGGAAGCAGAGGAAATGTGAGCCTCAGTTTACACAGTGGATGCATTTCGGGAACGTGACATAAAAACTGAATCTTCTTTTAAGCATATCAAGGGACCTGGATATTGAAAGGGATTCTTTGAATGCTTTTGTAAAATGAGTCATTGAAAACATGAGCTGTCATACGTTGGCTTTTCGTAAAAGCAGAGCACACTCGTAGCCAGTTAACACTCAGACAGAAGGTGCAGTGACATCTGGCCACTGCTCTGCCTGGTGTCTGCTGGACTGCTGTTCAGTCCACTGACCATCCTGAAGATCAGGCAGCTGGGGAGACTGAGGCTCCCCAAGCGGGGGATGGAGGTATGGTTTATGTGGTGAACATTTTGGCTCTTGTAGACATTTAATTTATCTTCTTAACGGGCATTGTGCTCTTGAACGCATTTCTCTCATTCCGATCCTGTTCTCTCTCCTTTGTAGGAGTGAAGTTTTTGGAGGATGACCCCATCCAGCCCTGCATTCCTCTATATTTGCTAGTGAGTGGGATCGTCAGGGCCTTAATGGTAAAGTATGTTTATTCTTTGTTTGTAGATTGTGTAGAAATTTACATTACAGGCACTGTGGAACGCATCCTTTAATTGTTACTCACAGGGGAGCCAGAACAACTGCTCCCTAAGCACAGGGTTGTTGGAGCGACAGGGTGAGGTGGATTCTAAGGACTGGAGCAGAGATGTGGATCTTTCCAGATGAGGAGCACTCACCCAGAGCTGTGCATCTTTGCAACAGCTTCCCTCCTGCTGCCCCGAGTTCAGTGTGCTAACACTGGTCTAACAACAGTTGACGCAGAGGTGTTACCAACTGCCAATTAGACCATTGACTTCAGCCGGTGTAATTGCAGCTTTCCTCTGGGCTTCTTTTAAAAGAGTTTCCTGTGTAAGGCAGTAGAGTTTGCATTTGGTTAAAATGTGTTTGACTTTAGCAGTTCTAATTTCTGTTTTTAACTATAGCTCCTAGTTCTCAATTGACTAGCATAGAATTAATTGGCTGCAGTCATCAATCAAATGTCAAACTCTCATGTTTGGGGCTAGAAGTGCTTCTTCATGACTCTCAAGCTTATGTCAGTTTAGGGAGCTGATTTGCTCATGGGTTGAATAGACATCTGTTTAAAGAGGAAACGTAACTGAAGAAGAAATATCCAGGGTGGTGCATAACCTGCAGTTAAGTTGGCAAAATTCCTGGCCCACAGAAACGTCACAGCTGCCAAAAGTACCTTAGGTCTACCTCCATTTTTCAATGACCCTTCACAACCAACCAAACCCACCCCAAAGCTTCCTGTATCAAAAGCTAGAAAACACAAGTACTGTTTTTCCAAAATGGTTTCATGAAAATGAAGCAATGACACAAGAAAAAAAATTCAGAATGCCATATATAAAATTTCATTTGGACCCACTGTCTGATTCCTTTGACAGCTTCCTTCTGGTGCTTGGGGCCTTCAAAAATGCTGATCAGTGGCATTGGTCATGCTATTGATCTAAGACATCAAAGGAATGTCTTAAAGATTGCTGTTTTCACATGCAATCAGTAGCCACAAGCTCAATTCTGTCTTGGGGAACATGTCTGATTTGGGGCAAGCATGTGGAGCCTTTTGAGGTTACCTCACTACTAATGCCCTCATCTCCTGACAGCAGCCTGGTGGACAATGTTCCAGAATGTACAAATATACATGATCCTTCCTATAACAACATCCCCATGGGATCCACCTGGGCCTCTGTTTAGCTCCAAGGAAACCCAAAGGCTCTCAGCTCAACGGGGCTGCACATCCCCCGTGGCCCCACAGTGTTAGGGGAAGGCTCTGATGGATTGAGTGCCATAGAGATGCTCAAAACAAGGGCAAAGTTTTCAGCAGTAATCACCTCTGCCCCACCCTCTCTCACTCAACTACTTCATCATCAGGCTGCAAAGTGGAACTTTCCTTTAGAGATGTTACAGTCCATGGGGTCTGTTCCTCTTAATAACAGCAAACTTTTCCTTTATGAAAGCCAGCCCAGAACCCAAAGGTAATTTATTTTAATGAACAAACTAGGGCCCTAATAAACAGCATTGATTTTTTTTCCTGGCAATCTAAAACTGTTTGAAACCAAATTAAATTTTTCTGTTTGTCATAGCGAGGTAACACACAGTGAGTCCATAACCATGAGAACAACAGCAAACAGGTTTATAGAGCCCCCAGATGGAGACGTTCACCAGTGATGCCAAGGGTTCATATTGACCCCTGAGAATACTGCATAGTGATGCTCAGCATCTTTTCTGGAATGCATCAGATAGCACCATAATATTGTATTTTATTGAAGAGAAAGTTTAGAAGTAAGTGAACATTTCCCAGTGTTACCAAAAGAACTGAGGGTCAAGACCCATTAGAAGGTTATGAAATGAATTTAGTAGTTTGTGACCACTTAAACAAAATAAAATAGAAAATATTAGAGTGTCTCCCAGTAAGTTAAATATTGTGTGATACGCATGTGCTTAGGTAAGTTGACCATATAATTTATGATCTACTGGGGCACATTTGAGAGTACAAGGGGGTTCTAAGAATAATCATGCCAGGAAAATAGCGTAAACCAGGACTTCTTTGAGCTGATGAGGACATATGGTCACCCAGTTACTAGGTCATGAGGTAAAATGCATTTGTTACTTGTGTACTGTTGGCAGGAATATAAACGGGTGCAGCCACTATGGAAAACATGGAGATTCCTCAAAAAATTAAAAATAGAACTACCATATGATCCAGCAATTCCACTTCTGGGTATTTATCCAAAGAAAATGAAAACACTAACTCAACAGTGCTGTTCATTAAAGCACTATTTATAACAGCCAAGACATGGAAACAACCTAAGTGTCCATGAATGGATAAAGAAGTTGTCATATATGTGTCTGTGTGTGTATATATGTATATAATGGGATTTATTCAGCCATAAAAAAGGATGAAATCTTGCCATTTGCCACAACACGGATGAACCTCAAGGGCGTTAATGCTAAGTGAAATAAGTCAGACAGAGAAAGACAAATACCATATGATCTCTCTTATATGTGATATCTAAAAACAAAAAAAACAAGAAAAAACCAAGCTCATAGATACAGAGAACAGATTGGTGGTTGCCAGAGGTGGGGGACGGGAGGTAGGAGAAATGGGTAAAGGGGGTCAAAAGATAAAACATGTATGCACAATAGGCTGAAATTTTAAAATCTTAATTAAATGAAAAAAAATAAAGGCTCTAATACTTAAGGACATAAGCTAAAAAAAATGGATTTGTTACAAGGGATCTGTTAGAAGAAATTTTAAAAAACACTGATTTAGTGGCCCTTTATCTACCTCACACTCCACCTCATCTCCAGTATCCCCCTGCTTAGTGATAACTGCCACCACCCAGTAGCACTTACGTGCTACTTGTTCCCATTTTGGACTCATTCAGTCCCCACAACACCCCTTTAAGGCAGGTACTTGTATCAGGAAGGAACGAAAAAATCAACTCTGGCTAACACAACGGGTAATTTATTGGAAAAGCTCACAACTTCAAAGGTCGGTGCAAGAGAAGGGACCCAGGTGGCTCCAGAGAGGCTGGGCAGGGGCCCTACCTACAGTTTCTCCGGGGCCAGCAGTGAGAGGAGTGAGCCCCAGCCTGCTGCTCTCTCCGGGTGTCCCTGGGCCCAAGAACCCGTCCTGGGAGGGGAGCCAGACCCGTGGATTTGGGGTGTCCTGCTGCCACCTGGTGTGACAGAGCGTGGGGAAGGTGCATCCAGGGAGGGCAGGTACCAGGATTTGTGCTCCTGTAGACATGTGATGGATGGGGACATCCCTCAAGGAATGGGGCCCTGCTGGGAAGGGAAATGGGTGGTAAGTGACCAGAACCTAGACTATACCGTCAGCTCCAGTGTACAGACAAGGAAACTGAGGCTTAGAGGTTGCTTCTCTTGAGTTTACACGGAGTAAACGGCAGAGCTGGTGTTCAACCCACACTTGACTGACATCACAGTGCCCCTTGGCTGCCCTGCTCCAGTCAAACTGGTTTTCTCCTCTTCCCCAAACCCTTCACATTTGCTGCACCACTCCCACTCCAAGGAGATCCCTCTCACCTCTCCCTGCTCACAGGGGTCTGGAGTATGCCCCCCTTTCCAAGAAGCCCTGCACGAGTCAACTCTATGAAGGTGGCTCTCTGGACTCCTCTAAACCCTCATTTTCCTCTTACGGAAATGTTCTGCCTCCCAGCCAGGCTGCAAGTCTTATTCCTGGAAAACCTGGGCATTTGGGCCAAACGGGAGCACCCTCCCAGCATAGGAGAGAACCCCTTTGCCTTAACATCCACTGATTTAAGCATCAGTGTAGTGTGGTATAGACGGTGGTCAGAGGTGTGGACTGACACCCATTTCATCCTTTTACTTGCTATGGACCTAGGTGAAGTGATTTAACTTCTCTGAGCCTTAGTGTCCTCCTCCATGAACCAAGGATAATAGTATATGGCTCCTGGGTTAGTATGAGCATGAAACGAGGTCATACGGGCTAACCATTGGGCGAACCACTTCTACTTAGGTTTTGCTATCTTTTCATAAGTAGTAACTGTTGATTGCAGAAAATAGGAGAATTCGGATAAGCACAAAGAAGAAATCAAAATCACCTGTAAGTTTCACCACCCAGAGAAACTCGCTGTTGACATTTTGGCCTGCTGACCCCAGTTTTGGCCCTCCCATCTATGCACATATTAATTTAACACCTCTCACCTCAGGTTGCTGGGAGAATTAATCAAAACGATGTGCATCAGGCATTTACCCCAACACGGGGCCTCCTTTGCATCACACCCATTCCTGGCGTCACTCTCACCTCTGCACACATACCTCCCAGGTCTCCATCACCAGCCCTCACTTCTCACTCTTCACCTCCATGCTCTGAGTCCACCTTCCGGCTGGTCACCACTACCCACATTTCCATCCAGAATTTTAAATGCGACAAGTCCAAGCGTGAGATCATCATCCACTCAAAGGTACAGCTGGGGCTCCCTGTCTTGACATCATGCATATCAAGGAAGGAAATGGATCTCCCTCGATATTATCACCAATTTCCCTGCCCTGCTCTCCATCTCTCTTGATATCATCAGCAGCTTCACTGCCCTGATTTGGAATGCAATTTGCCACATCTCTTGGCTCTGTCCTATCCTTTTATTTAACTCGGCCTCAAAATCTCTCCCCAATCTGCCACGATCTGGGTTATCGAAGGATTTTTTCTGAAGCCCAGTTCTCCATGGGTTGGGGTGCCATGAGGTTGACCTTAGGAGAGGTGGGGAGCCTGAGAATCTAGACAAGAGCAGATAAACAGGTTTGGCTTTCAGAAGACATCAACAATCACGTTGCTAGACAAAGGGAAGACAGGGAACAGGGATTTCTGAGCAAAGAAGACATGGGTTCTGTCGTGGTTGCCTTGTCAGAGGGAAGGCCAGTCAGGGTTGGGTGGGATGGTGGTTCTTTGTGTAATAAAATGGGAGCAGAGTTTCAATGGGTGTCAGGATGGAGCCAGGAACCATCTACCAGGAGTGAGATGGTCTTTGTCCCCCAGGAATTATTAGCAAAGGTATTGCTCAAAGGACTGGAGTCTGTGCTCCTGACCTGATAGATGCGTAAGGACAGGAGAGACACACTCTCACTCCGTGGCCACATTTGGAATTCTGGCTACCTGGAGACAGCAAGTGGTGGAAACGTCCAAGAGAAGAGAAAAGGAGGCTGGAGGAGGCGTTGGGGGGTGGGTGAGGAGAAGAAAGGACCCGTGGGATCTGGAATTGACCAGGCCTATGAAATGGCCTGGCGGTAGCAGGAAAGTCTCCTGGGGTTCCTCACAGGATGGAGGGGCCTCCTGCCAGGTCCTCTAGCATCCGGTGCAGGTGTCCACGTTATAATGTCCTGTGTGGTGGAAACATGCTCGGATAACAGAAAGGAAAATCTGTCCAACCTGGCTCCTGATCATAAGGGTACAGCACAGAGACTGGGCAAACGGAAACTGTCAGGGGTTGAGAAGACAGTGGGGAAGATGCCTGGGGCCTCGGGTCAGAGAGAACGAGCCAAGGGCATCCCTGAGGCTTGAGCCATGTGTTGTGACCAAGGAAAGCCATGAGGAGGTGGAAAGGGGAAGGTTCCCCAGTTGAGACTTACCCTGTGCTGAGCAGACAGACCTCCCAGGCTACCCCAGCGATTACTTACTCCCACCCTGAGTCTGTGAGTCTGGAAGAGCAAGAGGTAGCCAGGGCAACAGGTGACACACCTGAGCGGGCACATGAGTGGGCACACACGTACACATGCATACAGCATGTACACATACTCACCCTGGGCCAAGAGAAGGGTCCTGAGGCTCCTGCCCTCGGCTCCCTGCCCCTGGTCCCTTGTGGGGGGACCACACTGTGGCTTCAGCAGTTACAGCAGTTCTCGACTCAGACATTTTCAGTGGTGCCTCTTCACTTACAGAAATACCTCCTGAGTGCCCTTTCTCAGCCCAGTTTCTTTTTTTACTTATTTTTTCACATTTCTTAAGAGTTGAATACACTGGCTTCCCCACCACTCAGCTTCTCTTTGCTTCTCTGCAATGGGGTTTCCACCCCCATAACCCTGCTGAAGCTGCTCTCATTGAGGTCTCAATGGCCCCTCCACGTTTCCAAGTTCAAAGGTCAATTTTTAGTCCTTATTTTTCTGAAGCCCCCATCCCTTCAACAAGAGGCTCAGAAACAGGTAATTACTATAGAGTGTGGTAGTGAAATAGTAGAGATACACGTGGAGGGCTGTGGAAACCCAGAAGAGAGATTCCTCATCCAGCACAGCGAGGTCCTGGAATCCTTCCTGGAGGAGGTGATCTCTATCTGGATGCTTATGAAAGAGTCAGGTTGGGGAGCAGAGGGGTTCCAGGCAGAGAGGATAGCATGAGCAATGGCCTCAGAGAGAAGGACCCCACAGTCCGTGCAGGCAGATGAGAAGCTGCTCCATTGCTGGGACATCAAGCACTTCTGTAATAGGCCAGGCCCACACACACCGGGCTGGGTGTACAGCGGTGAACAAAACAAACCTGGACCCTGCCCTTCCCCTCTAGTGAGGGGAGAATTACTGGCGGCACACCAGCAGGGTGGGTATTGGTTGGTACACAGGTGAGCAGCAGGGAGCATCCCAGGTTGCTGGTTGGACAACGTCATCAAATGAGTGGAATGTGGAAGATGATGAGCTGTGTTTTCAACATACTGAGCCTGAGGGCCCGAGGACACTCAGTGGAGCTGCCCAGTTGAATTCACATGAGTCTGAAGTTTGGGCAGAAAGTTCTGGAAGGGAGCTGCAGACTTGGGTGCCATCAGCCTGTAGGTGGGTGGAGTCACTCAGAGATCATGCAGAGGGAGAGCACCATGGCCGAGGACAGGGCCTGGGCCACATTTGAGGGTCACCATGGATGGAAGCCGATGGAAGAGGCAGAGACACAGAATAGTTTGGTGGGAAAGATGCCAGCATTGGCTGAAGACAAACCTGGTGTTACACTCTGGTTCTTCCACTTTTTACACATGTGACCTTGGCCAAGTTCCTTAACCTCTCTGGTCCTCAATTTCCTTGTTTCTAAAGTGACGAAAGTAATGTGCATTCCATATGGTTGTTTTAAATAAGGCAACATGCCTCAAAGCACTTAGTGTCTGGATCAGTCAGCGCATCCTGCCATAACAAGATGTCACAGACTGGGTGACTTATACAACAGACATTCATTTTCTCACAGTTCTAGGGGCTGGAGGTCCGAGATCAAGGTGCCAGCAGATTCTGTTCCTGGTGAGGACTGTCTTCCTGGCTTGTAGACTGCCACTTTCTTGCTGTGTCCTTACATGGACTTTCCTCAGTGTGTGCGGACAGACGGCGAGCTCTGGTGTCTCTTCCTCTTCTTATAAGGACATCAATCCTATTGGATCAGGGCCCCACCTTTATGCCCTCATTAAACCTTAACTACCTCCTATCTCCAAATACACTCACATTGGGGGTCAGGGCTTTAACATGTGAATTCAGAGGGGATGAAATTCAGTCCATAAGACTGTCTGATACAAAGTGGGTACTGAAAAAGTGGTAGCTTGAGAAAAAAAAGGAGCATCTGAAAGGGAACAGGGAGACCCAGGAAAATGAGGCAAGAAGACCCTATGCACTGAGCACATGGAGCATGCTCTGAAATTGGATAGAGGGAGTTGATCGGGGTCTATCGGAGAGCAGTTTTATGGGATGGTGTGAGGAGGAGAGAGGGTTTGTAGCTGCCTTTAAGAAGGGTGGGGGGGGGGCCAGCCCAGTGCTGCAGCAGTTAAGTTCGCAGGTTCCCCTTTGTCAGCCCGGGGTTCACCGGTTTGGATCTGGTGCAGACCTTCACACTGCTTGTTAAGACATGCTGTGGTAGGCGCCCCACATACAGAGGAAGTTGGGCACAGATGTTAGCTCAGGGCTAATCTTCCCCCCCCCCAAAAAAAAGAAGGGTGGAGAGGCTTGGAGGAGGAAGCATGGATGGTAATCAGGGGAGGATCCCGGATTCTGTGTTCAGGAAGTACTTGAGAATGTTCGTCAGCGGAGAGGAAGAACCAGTAGAGAAAGGAAGTGGATCATGTAGGAGAGAGAGGACCTGGCTGAAGTCACAAGATTCTGAGAGAAGTGGATGGAGATGAGGTCCCCTCACCTTACAAATCCAACAGAAAGAAGGTCAAAGGAGAATGTGGGGACATAGGAAAGAATTGTAGGGAGGGGACTAGGAAGTCGAGGAAAATTCACAGTTGTGAGTCTGTTTGCTAAATGAATTAGGAGGGAAAAGGGGAGAGAGAGGGAAGAAAGGTCAGTGGACCCTGTACAGTGATGAAGATTTGGAGTGGTCTTTTCAGAACGTGAGAGAATTACTCAATAACAAGGAAAAGAACCTATGAGCAATACTGGAGGTCCACCTGCAGCTGGAGACGTGACTTTGTCACGACACGCATTGTGTAGTGATGGCAGCCAGTGGGAGCCAGTGGGAGCACAAAGGCACATACATTTTCACCCGGGTTTGGAGTTGTGCTGGGAGAGTTTAGTGGAAGGACAGGAATGCAAGGGAGCTAGGAGAGAAAAATACAGATAAGGAACCATGAGGTCCAGGATGGGAGAAGGGAGAGGTGAGACCATCCAGTAGAGTGAGAATGGCTGTGCCTGAGTGCCTGGGAGAAAATGGAAGGGATAAAAGGACCAGAAGTCTCTGTGAGGTTGAATGGTGCCGTGGGAGTGAGGGAATGAGAAAGTGGGACAGGAGGGCACCAGCTGTCAGATGCTGGGGGGAGGCGGGCTCTTCCAGCTGATGATTGATCCCGGGTGTGGTCATGGGAGGACGAGGAGCAGGTCATTGGAGCCAAGGAGGCCCAGGAACTGACCTCAAGGCCGAGGAAGGGAACCAGAGCAACCGCGAAACTCTGGGTGCAGACATGAACTTCAGTCAACTAATCTCTGAAATCTGTCTGAAGCAACTCACACATCTAAAAGGCGAATGCCTCCGAGAATGTTGACTAAGCACTGACTCCTTCATTCTTGCCAGTTCTAATTCTTCAAAATCAAATTTCACTCTTTGGCAGCATTTCCAACTCCAGTGTGTGCACTTTTCATAATAAATTTCTCTCTGTTTCTCCCCCACCTTCCGTCCCCTCTCTTCCCCCTACTTTGCTGCTCTGCCCTCTGACCCCTCACTTTCTATCACAATCCAGGTGTCACTCCTGCTGTACAACTCCACCAGGATGAAGTGGCTTCTTTCCAACTCCGTGGTGATCGATGATACCCCTGGGGGCAGAATGTGCACAAATGTTATATCTACATCATCCTCAGCTTCCTCCTCTTCTCTGGTTCATCCTGGGAAATTACTGGGTCTTTTCTGTTTACCTGCCTGATTTTATTCCACCTTTCCAGCAGCCTCAGGATTACCGTGAGAAAACCCTGTACCTCTTTGCAGTTGGGGTCCTCGTGCTCAGCCACAGTGTACTGCTCTTACTCGTCCCATGAAGTGGTTGTGTCTATGTCTGGTCCAGGAGGAGATCTGCTGTCGATGAAGACAGGACCACCACCTCCAGCACACACGCTCATGCACATGCACACAGGTACACACACACAGACACACATGGACACATGCATGCACATGCACACAGGTATGCATGCACTTAACACACAGACACATGAACACACACAAACACAGACACGTGCACATTGTTGCAGGAGAAGAGCATGCTGTAAAGGCAGTAATACTTTCCCTGCAGGCATTTGAGAAACCACCGAAATGTACTGAATATTCCAGCAGACTGAAGAAACTCTTGCCTTTCAGAGTGGAAATTTTGCGCTCATAAGAGTTTTCAAGGGATTATTTTTTTTGAGGGGATGAAGTAAGGGAGGTGAAGAATGGGAGACCTTTTCAAATCACGGTGCAATTCCAATGACTGTTACAAGAGCGAGGTTTGCTGTTGTTGTTACTATTGCTGCCTCTGTGCTGTCATCCAGCCAGGGGCACTTTTAAGTTATAGAAAGAGCATGGACTTTAAATAAGACACATCTTAGCTCTGCTTGCAACGATGGCTTTTGTTATCAAAAGGAGAATGGTGCTCTTACTTAATGACTCCAGCTGCCTTTTTAGGAAAGTTAAGGAGCGCTCTTGTTCACTCCCAAATAGATGGGTTTGAGCTGGTAGGTACGGGCCTCCCAAGGACAGTTATAAAACCTGCCAAGGTCAAGGAAGCAGATTCCACATGGGGGCTCTGGGCTGGCCCAGTAGCCTAGTATCGTAGAGAGCAGCCATCCTTTCACGGTGGGCTCTGTGTGGTGCCTCTGCAAATTCTCTGCTTGGCCTCGAGTCTGCTTCTTTCCCTGGTTGTCTGTGTACGTCTCTGTGATTTGCTGATGGCATAAACCAGTTTTGTGTGTTTCTGCTGGGCTGTATGCAGTGTTGTTAATGTAGGTATTTTTTGGTCTCTGAGTTTAAATACTACACAGTAGTAAATCTACTTAACGCCAGGTTAGGGTTTGGAAGCCTTCCGTAAACCCATTTGTCTGGAAGACCAGGAGGACACCCAACAGCGATCGCTAACATCCCCTCTCACTGTTGTTGTGAGTTGAAGTTCCTGGGAGCTGGGGGACCTGTCAGTGTGTCTGCCCTTGTGGGGGAGTTTTCATCCTTTCGAATTTTAGGCAAAGACTCTGTCATGTGTGTTTCTAGGGGCAGTGCCCAGAGGGAGCGTGGCACCTGCGTAATTGTGCTTCTATCTCAGTGGCACGCACAAACCAACCCCTGAGTGGCCATCAATGACGGGCACCTCCCTTTGTGAGAAATATCAGCTCAAACCAAGAGGCTCTCTCCTCTTTGTGGCTTTAAGAGAACAGGACCCGTGAGTTCCACGGAGAGTTCTCACTGAGTTTGGAGGCACCCTCTAGGCATCTGTTACCTAGAGTCACGTTTGGTCCTGGTTTCCCTCCCGGATAAGAAGAAGGTACTGCCTGCGCCCTCCGCTGGGCAAAGAGGGGAAAGCCCTTATTCTGTCCCATCCCTCTGCACACTTTCTGGTTTCATTTTCACTTGAGCAGTGGAACAAGATCAGAGGCTGAGCAACTTGTGAATCCTGCCCTCATCTTGATGTCTCATGCCATTCTCAATGTGCCCTTTGTCCCCCCTTCCGTGCTGGAGGCCCAGGAGAGTCTGCAGGTGCAGACAGTGGGGCAGGCAAGGCGTTCCATGGGCAACCCTCCCACCCTGCTTTCCCCAGAGATGACTCATCAGTCACTCCCAGACACTAAGCTAATGTTTGGACACAAATGAACACAGCTGAAAGCCAACAGAATTCATTTCTAAGCTCAGTCCAGGCCACACAGCAACCAGCACCTCCCTTAATGTCCCTGACACTAACTCCTGAGCAGGAGACTCAAGAAGAATGTCCAGGCTCTAGCCTAAAAACGTAAGCCAAGGCTGTACAGACAGGTGGGGGAAGCTGGACTCTGTATTCATGGAGGAGAATGGCCTGACCCCCTCTGGAAAGGCAGGCTCCCCTGGCGCACAGGGACCACACCACTGGCTCAGGCACACTGTAGCCTAGGATGGCAAACAGCTTTGTTCTCTCCCACTTGCTCCAGTCATAGCTGTACATTGTGTTGGGAATGACTCTGCGGCTGCATCAAGACTCAGCAAGAAAGAGTGCTGGGATTCAAGAGTCATGCCTGCCTGGGGCACGGAGGGGAGGGGGCAACAGCCATGCCATGATCGACAACTCCACTCACACGGTCCCATGGGGTGACTCTGGGGTTCTGGGGACTGAGAAATTGGAGATTCTCCCACTCAGATCTCAGCACTGTCCTCCCTTCACAGTGATACTAGGATACTTTGCTGGTGGCCTCGTGAGGGACTTACGAGGAGGAGTCTGGCCACAGAGAGACTATGAGAAGACGAGGATGCACAGCTGCCTCCTCTCCTCCCTGAGGACGTGTATCACTGACTCTCGCTCCTCTGTGAGCACCCAAGACCTGAGCCCCGGGAGCCTGCACTCCTCCCACACGAGTGCTTCTGAGCTTTGTTGCTGGGGCCTTGGCAAAGGTAGAAAGAGCTTGCGAAAAAATCCTGGGCATAAAATGCCTGTTAGCAGCTTGTAAATACTGGCTAGCGCTTTGGGCACCTCAGCAGGCAGGCCTCGAACGCTGGAGAGTCCCAGTTTCTGACAGGCGGGAATCTCCCTGGAGTGTTGCAGAAATCTTTATCCTGGTATAGACGACGACCTATCGACTATGCCTGTGGAAGCAGCAAAACATTCCTTTGCCCAGAAACGGCTTGGTGCAAGGATTTATTTCCTTCCTTCCTTTCGCTATTTACACCTTATTTCACAACCAATTTGGATGGTCTTTAACTACTATATTCGATAAAACAGAAGGAGAATATATAGCTAAAAATAGAACTGTAGGAAAAGCTAGATGGTTAGAAAGGAGAGGTTCTCTGTTTTTTCCTACCCCTACACACCAGATTCTCACTGTAGAGAAAGTGGTGAAGAAGCGTCCTCATTCTCCTATGTCCCCCTCCCCAGTTACAGTGGAGAGTGTTGGTCATAGGTCCTGAATAAGTGCTAAAACCTGGACTAAATTGGTGGCTTTGGGTTTCCTCGCCACCAAAGCAGTAAAGAAAATATGATGATCAGCTATGGGTTGCACATTTTCCATGGAGTCAAAAATATGCTCCCCATCCCCCCCCCCCACCAAGAAACACAGGTTAAGTCTGAACGATCATGTTCCTGTGCATCAATTCATAGAGGGGACACTGAGAGATCCAGAGGGTGACATCTTCAGCATGCTGTACCAACACACCAGCAGGCTGTGAATGATAATGTACTAGGGCCCCTTGAATGGTGGTGCGATGGTTATGATGAGGCACATTTCAGGACAGAAGTTCTGGGGCCAAGGCAAATGGCGCACAACTGGAGTTCTCTGAAGTCTGGCTTACCAGAGGTGACTTCCAGATTGTCTAGGAAGTGATGGGCTGCATGCTCTTTAAGTAATTCCCAGTTAGTATCATTTCCCTCATCTGGGCTTTTGACAGAGATGAGCATAGGAAGCTCATGTTTATAATTGCTGACAGGACCCTGGAGTGCAGACATTCTATGCTGGTGTTAAGTGGGCTGAACATACCTGGAGACTGGAATCACCTGGCCAACAGTGACCAAAAGACACGACCACCTCTTGTGTGGGAACGTCATAAGGTAACAGTATTCCAGGGAAATGAACATGGCAACACCTGAACTTTCTGGATGTTATGAAAACTCAAAGAACAAATCCGTATAACTGGGAGGGATTGCTCTCCTCTGAGAAAAGATTGCTGCAAAGGTCAACTATACATTGAAGTCATTTAATTTTATTTGCTACATTGGGCCTCACGCTAAAAACCTTCTTGTTCCTATTCTTTGCCTGAATCTACAGAGACGGCAGTTGAAGGCAGTAAAAATGGACCGTTTCACTGGGGTCAGCCACATTACTGGTTCTCTCACCTTGGTGAACCATCAGAACCACCCAACGGTTTACTCAAAGTGGGGAATCACAGCCCCCAGAGATTCTGATTCGTGGGGCCCCACTGATTCTGATTCGGCAGGTCAGAGAACCACACGTGCCCTCAGACCACATAGGAGGCACAGACTGACCCTGACTGTCCCATCTTGGTTATGACCATGAGGCAGTATGATACTACCTCCAGTATTTCATGTTATTTTCATTTGATTCAGCATGAGAAGAGAAGAGCCACAGTGGTCCATAACTTTCACGTTTGTATAACTGAATCTTGTGCTTCATTTCCTTGTGGGCATTTTTCATTGTTGGTGAAATAAACTTGGTACAATTTGTTCCTTCATGCCTTCCCTGAAGACCCTGGGGGAGATCATCCTCCAAGCCTGGGGACACTTCACTAGCTCTTTCTTCCAGTGGGATTACCATGGGTCCAGACTTTGTACACAGAAGCTGACAACCATCGGGGACCCATTCTAGGCAAATCTTGCTCCATCAAACTCATAATCCTCAGGTGGGTAGATGAGTTTGTATGGAGATTCTAGGAAAATGAATTAACAGAAAACCCTTCTTACTGTTTCTAGAGGTAATTTCTCTTTTTATGAGCATGGAACTGGGAACAAAACAAATTTCTCTTCCATAGAAATCGAATTTCAGTAGTTCCCTCTTCAGGTCAGCCTGGTGTCATGGCAGCCAAGTTATCTCGGGAGACAGCATTTTGCTACTGCTAGCACAAATGAAATAGGAGGGGAATGTTTTTCAAATACGTCTTCTATTGTTTTCTCTAGAACACTTCCTTTGTTGAATAAGTTAGCTTTTAAAGTTTAAAACTTTCTTTCTGCATTGTATGGAGGTAAAACTCCACTTCACAGGCAAAGAACAGGCAACTTGTCCTTTCTGCTTGCACCATACCAGGCGTGGGACTAAGCGTTTGCACATACTACATGTTCTAATTGGGCTCCTAAAATGTCTCGTGACTCAAAATGTCCCTCTGTCCTGACTGCCTCCTATTCACCCTATTGGTAAGGGGAGGGACCCCTGACCTAAATATCATAGCCAAATGCACCACAGCTGACACTGAACCGATGAGATTGACAGCAGTTTATTAGTCACCCACACTCACAGCCTGGGGGAGGACACAGCACACTATGCAGGCCACATGGAGGTTACACATAGGAACAGAGTGAAGAACCAGGGCTGTGAGGGGTCATGCTTTGTAGTAATAAGAGGGTGGGATAACCTCTGGTTCCCGTGGGAGGATGTGATTGGCTTGTTTGAATAATGTCACTGGCTGGCAGGAAGCCGAGGCCCACTAGGTTGAGGACTGGGTGGTGTGCAACCAATCTGACTGGGAGGGCAACAGCCAGGTGGGGAGCCTGTCTCGCTGGGTCGGGGGCATGTCTGGTGAGAGCAGGTGAATTCTTGGTTAGGTCTTTGGGTCTCTGTGAAGCTCAAGGATGTCAAGGCTGCCTGTGAAATTTTAGGCCTTACAATACACCTTCCAGGATCAACACATGCCTTTAGTAATTGGCCGTATTCCCTGGGTTACTTAGTCCTGGTTTCAAATCTGACTTTGAACTTTCTCAACAACCCAAGTAGCAAGGGAGATATAATCAAGGATAAGATATACATTGTCCATGAAGTTTCCAAGAAACCCTCCCCAAGCATCAATACCCAGCTTCACTCACTCACTGTCTCCTTCCTGAACAGCTCTGCTCCTGGTCGGCAGCTCTGAGCTCCTCCAGCCTTCCAAGGATTTTCCCCAGGACTGCAGAAATCTTGCAGTCTGATTGGATTCTTCCAAACCAATTTTTTTACTCTTTATTTCTTCATTTAAATATTTCAGCCTTTAAAATGTCCTGTAGCCTGTACTTTTCCATTGCCAAAAAAAAAAAAAAAACCCCAGCATTTTTCACAAATCAATTTATAGTATATAAGTTTGCTTAGAAGGAAGCAGGTTTCTGTTCCGTTCCCAGTTCATTGGGGACAGAAGTTGTAGCTCAGATTCCTCTGGATCCCTTGTATCAGCCCAGCGGGTGCACCCCAGCGGCAGCAGGTGCTACAGCTCATGGCTCACACCTGCAGCCTGCCCTGGAGGCTGGCCCTCGGCCGAGTAGAGCTGGCTTGCCAGGAGGTGTACACAAGTTACCATTCCATACACACTCACACACACACACAGTTACTCATGGCTAAGGACTGAGTGGGGGAAGAGGGAGGAAAAGCCCAACCCCCTTCTTCAGGGCAGGACAAGCTCTGGTGTCATTTATGCTCCAGAGCTCCCCAGGGATCAGGCCAGACTTCGTCAGAAGCTGCATCCTTTCCCAACTCCTTCCTTTTTCCTGCCTTCCCCCCCTTGCTTGCATTCGGGTTCTCCTGAGATCACTCCCTCAGTAAATCACTGCGTGGGAAGCTCCACCTCCGGCTCGGCCTCCGGGAAACCTGACCTACAACTGGGCTCTTGCTCCACAGCTGGAGGCAGCAGCTAAATCAATGGTATAGTCCCTTTCATAAACCCTTTTATTTTCCTAAAATGACTGTTTTAAGACTTTATTTTTATTATAAGAGTGATACAAGCTTATGGCTAAAAATTCAAGTGATGTCAAAGGGTATAAAGTAAAACATAAAAGATTTCAACGCCCAGCCCGACTCCCAGTTCCAGTCCCCATAAAGGGAACCAGCAGGCATTTTTCGGTGTCCTTTCAGACACGTCTATGTACACTGAAGCATTAATATAGGTGTTTTTCCATAAATTATATCAGATTGTTCATACTATTCTGCAACCTGCTTTTTTCCACTGCATATATCATGAACTTCTTTCCATTATCAATGCAAAGAGATCCGTCTCAAAAATGAGCACCATTTGTAACACTCATTTAAATAGGCACATTCTCTGTAACTGGCCTGGCCATTTCTGTGAATCAAAACAGAAAAACCAGTAATTTGAAATTTTATTTTGCCAAATGAACAACTTAGAGCTCAGTCTGAGAAAATAATTGTCATTTCCCCCGTCATGTGCCAAAGGAAATGAGCCTGATGGAACCAATGAAATTAGCGGCAGAGCCTTTTGGATTAAGGCCGTGGACTGAGCTGAGGGAAATACAGCTGTCCCGAACAGTGGATGAAAGCTGGTGAGAAAAGAGAAGGTGATTAGGTTCTACTTTATGCCCTTCCACAAAACCACATACCCAGGAGCAAACTATACTTTCAATCTCATGCGCGTGTGACAGCCTGTGTATAATTGAAGTATAGTAGGTAACGAGTATAAGATGGAGGCAGCACCTAGATATCACAGATATGATAAAACGTATTGTAAGATACATAACAAAAAATAATAATGTACCACAGTGAGATACGATCTCTCATCCAGTAGGATGGCTACCAAAACACCCAGAAAATAGCAAGTGGATGTGGAGAAATTGGACCCCTTGTGCACTGTGGTAGAAATGTAAAATGTTGCAGCTGCTATGGTCAACAGTGTGGAGGTTCCTACAAAAATTAAAAATAGAATTGCCATATGATCCAGCAATTCTATTTCTGGTTATATACCCAAAAGAACTGAAAGCAAGGTCTTGAAGAGATATGTGTACACCAATGTTCATGGCAGCATTATTCACAATAGGCAAAATGTGGTAGCAACTCAAATGTCCATCAGCAGATGAATGGGCAAACAAAATGTGGTATTTACACATTATGGGAATATTATTCAGCCTTAAGAAGGAAGGAAATTCTGACATATGCTACAACATGGATGAACCTTGAAGACATCATGCTAAGTAAATCAGTCACAGAAGGACAAATACTGTATGATTCCACAAATAGGAGGTATCTAGATTAGCCAAATTCAGAGAAAGTAGAATGGCAGTTGCCAGGGGGTGGGGGAAGTTAACGTTTAATGGAAACAGAGGTTCAGTTTTGTAAGATGAAAAAGTTCTGGAGATACATGGTGGTGATGGTTGCACAACAATGTGAATGTACTTAATGCCACTGAACTGTGCACTTAAAAATGGTTAAGACGGTAAATTTTATGTTATGTGTATTTTTCCACAATTAAAAATAAAAATTTAAAATAATGTATTCCTCAGTCCTTCCAAGCCTCCTCAGAATGATGGAATCGCCCAGTATTAAATAGCCAGCAAGTGCAGAGTCATTTGGTCATTCCATGCATATGTAAGGGCACACACAGGCTCACTCTTAGCTGACTGCAGGTCTTCTGCCCCACCTTCCGTCTCAGAGTGCCTCTGGCTTGTGGGGGTGGTGAGAATGCTGGTAGAGGGAACCGTGGGAACTATCAGCCCCCCAAGTCAAACACAGGAACCAATGAACCAACCAAAAAAGGGGACGAGATGCTAGCAGAAGTTTCCAGCCCCACAAAAATGACTAGTTCTTCTAGAAGAGAAGCCACCACGAGAAGCATCCCATCCTTACAGAAAAGGGGTTAAGTGTGTGGAGTCTGGACCCAGATTGCCAGGTTGGCATCCCAGCTCTGCTGCTTTCTAGATTCTCGTGTGATCTTGGGCATACCATTGAAATTCTCTGTGCCTCAGTCTCCTCATTTGAACTGAGCTTAGAAGAGGGCTTAGCACATAGCAAGTGGAGTATAAGTATTTGTAAAATAAGAGAAAAGTTCCTTGATTTCATCCTCACTGCATGCTGTGAGGACCGGACAGCTACAGCGCAGTGGAGATGGGAAACGGAGGCTCAGAGAGGTGACGTGTCCCTTTCAAGGTGGTGTCAGAGCTGAACGCAGCTCTGCTGACTCCATCCCCCTCTTGCCACTCCGCGGCCACCAGCCTCTCCCAGCCTCCTTGGTGGTCCTTCTCCCGAGGCAGCAGTGGAACCAGGGCGTCCAGGGAGCACTGGTGAAGGCGGGCTACCGCTGCCTCTTGGAGCCACCTCCAGACTCTCCTCGCCGCCGGCCCCAGAGCCCCACCACCGCTTTGGCGTTCAGAACGGGACCTGGTAGCCATGAACCGAGTGCCCTAGACACAGATTGCCTGAGAGACGAGGACTAACACAAGCCCCGGGTGTGGGAAGCCACTTTCTGAATCACTCGGTTACATGGAAATGGATCTCCCAGGCTTCAGGACTGCCCTGCCCTTGACCTGTCTCACCGGACACATCTAGTTCTTGGAAGGTGGCCAAGGCTAGAGAAAGAAGGTGGACCTTTGCATATGTTTCATTTGAATAAGTACTAATTAATGCACATCGCACAAAATTCAAAGGCACCAAAGGGTATTATTCAGTGTAAACTGAGTTCTCTCACACTCCTGTTCCCTCTGCCAAAGCTCTTACCAGAGACCACCACCACCTAGTTTCCTGTGCAAGGAAGGACACCCGTAAATCAAATGGATTTGCTCTTTAGGGCGCTGGTTCAGGTAGGGGCGAGCCAGTCTGTAAAAGCTAGTGGGCATCAAGGGACACGGGGAGGCAACTAGAAAGGTATTTCTAAATAGAGTCCACTTCCCACTGCGGACTGTGTGGCTGGGTCATTGTCTGCCATGCCCTCCCTGGGCTGCTTCTCTCCTCGTTAGTGTGGACCCCAGAAAACAGTCACCTTTGGTTTCTTATAAGCCTTTTGTGATGAAGGCTGAGAGCCCCCACTGCCTTCTTGTTGTTACAAAAGAGACCAATTCCTTAATCCGAGTGCAGACAGGGTCAGGACCCAGTGCATGACCTACTCTGAGGAATAAGAGGGATAAGCCTCAGAGATCTTCCCCACCCGCTGCCTCATCCTACCTTCCTTTTTGTTCCTTTCCTTTTGCTTTCATTTCTCTTCCCCACCCACAAGTGCACATGAAACACATACAATAAGGGGTGCCTGGGCTTCCTATGGATTTATGATTTACGGTTATTCATCTTATTATCTAAGTGGCTTTGCCAGGTAAAATATTAAGGCCCCACCGCCATTATAACCTTGTCTTCCATGATCTCATTGGCAGCTGGTGTTACCATGACAACTGGGCTGGAGAAACTGGTACTGAGCTTCAGTAGAAGATGATGCGAACACTGGTGTGTGTGCATATGTGTGTGTGTGCACGCATGCGAGCCTGTGTGGATGCAGACCGCCTATCATGTAAACCTGTTGTGCAGGAAGCCATGGATTTTTTAGTCCACACCTTCTGCTTCTCCTTCCAATTTGGTCAAAATTAGCTTCAGGGCTCTAAATCAACTGAAGGAAGCTTTGAAGGATGATTTTTTTGTTCGGCTTTTGAGTGGCAAATTGGAACCGGGGACACATAATAAATATTTCAGAGTCTTTCTACCCACGTGAAATGAACCACTACACCCACTTGACGTCACTCTTAAAAGCACCTTGGGCCTAATTTATTTAACACTTTTATGTAATTCCTTTATTAGACATAGAAAGTCGGAGCCCCGGATGTCATCTGGCCTGATCCCCTTTTCATTTAGATGGGAACTGAGGCCCAGAGAGCCTGAGTGACTTGCCCCCATCCCGTATGGTACAGTGCAGAAGAGTCCGGGCTCTAGAGTCACTGGTGGGCCTCAAATCCTGGCTCTAGCATGTGCTGACTATGACCTTGGCCAAGGGACTTAACCCCCTACTAAGTCTCAGTTTGCACATCTGTAAAGTGGGGATAATAGCGAAAGCAACCTTATGGGTCATGGTAAGGATTAAGTGACATAATCCACAATGCTTGGCACTTATTAAGCCCTAAATAAACTTTATCACTATTACCCCCAGTCACGCAGGGAGTCAGTGGCAGAAATAGGACTAAAATCCAGCTCAGCTAACTCCTACTTAAACTGGAGCCTTTTCCCATTAATCCCACGCTGTTCTTTGTTTCTTTTTGTGTATGTGTTACTCACCTTCCAGGGGAGAGTGGGAGCTTTTGAGACACGGGCTGCCTTCTTAAAACCGCTGATGAAGTAAGTGTGTATAACACACGCCCTCGGCACCCAGTGGATACTTGTTGACTTGAGGCCGAAATGTGACATGCTTCATGCTCTCATGGAACATCGACTGAATGGACATGGCGTGGCTGTAGCATGGAGGAGAAAACTGAAGGAGGGAAGTGAACAGCTTTTGATCACCTCATGTGAAACCAGGCATTTCGATAAGCTCTTTACAAATGTGCTTAATCATCACAACATCCCCACGAGGTGAGTGTATTCATTCCCATCCACAAATAAGAAAGCGGACTGAGTGGTCATGCAGCGTGCCCAGCTCACCAGGCAGGTTGGGAGAGCTGCGTTTCCACCCACCCTTTTACTTCAAGCTGTCGCTGATGCCCTCAATAGACTCTGCTTCAAAACAATTTCCCACCCGTTCTGTGAGCCAAAGGCATATTCCTGAGGGGGTGAGAGGAATTCAGAGCAGACTGACACCTTTCCCATCACCAACACAAAGCAGAGTGTACAAAGCACAGTTGTGTAACTCTGGGGGTCTAAAATATCCTCCCAGCCACACTGAACACGCATTGAAAGTCACACCCAGTTGGGCGGTTTTGCAGAATGCCGCGTGTTCAAACTTCCTTTCATCACTCTGTCAGGAATCAGAGCGGTGCCGAGGGACCTCACAGTCCTGTTCAGAGAAGCAAGCTGTTCTGGGGAAATTTTATTTCAAAAGTTATTCTGAAGTAAAAACATGCTCCCTTGGGAGAGGGCACTGATCCTACATCCTATATCCTGGGTAATGAGGCCATTAAACCAGCTGGTCTCAGCACATCTTGCATAAGAGCAGCTCAGTCTAGGGGCGAGTTGAGTAAACCAGTGCAGAATTTAACCTAGTACCCATCCTGAACCCAGAGTGAGGGAGGTCAGACGTGGACCGAGGTGCCTGATTCTTACAGGCACCTCTTATAACAGGCCCAAAAGCGGCTGGAGGACATGTCTGGGATCTAGGTTGGCCCAGCAACCATCCTTTGTTTTTACCTACACTGTATGTTCATTTGGGCCTGGGAGTCGGGGGAGGCTGATAAAGATTTGGAGGAGATAATGCATGGAGTTGCAGAACTCATGGCAAAAGTTTGGACTTCGGCCTCAGACGTACCTCTCAGGTAGGAGACCCAGCCTTGGCTCTTGCCACCTGTGTCACTGTGTGCACCTTACCAACCTGACTTACTGCGCCTGCAGAGAGGGGACAGGTAGCTCCGCTGAGTTACTGGGGGCACTGCGTGAAATAAGATGTGTAGGAACTTATAAAATGGTAATTATTACAATAGTTTCAGATGGAGAAACCCTTTTAGTATCGTTAAGCCTCATCTTTTGATTCCACATGATTTTCTAGAAGGTGCGTTGCAGTGCCATCTCTGCATCCCAGCCGGCAGGTATTCCCCAAACACGTACTGACGCCAGGTTTCAACCCGGAGGGGACCACGTGGACCTCGAGTGCGGCCAGTAGCTGGACCCGCCCTCGTTCACCCTACCCTGCGAGGCTGGGGCTGGAGGGGTCGCTCTCCAAAGCTGGGCCAGGGGAGCGTTCCCCATCACACAGAAGACGCAGGCCGACTCGGAGCCCCGCCGCCTTCTCGGTAGAGAACAGCCCAGAAGGAGCCGGGGTTCTTACATAACCTGGATGACGTCAGCGCCGGCGGCTGCCGAGGGGCGGGGGCGGGGGCCGGGGCAGCGGGAGCGCGCGCCCCGTTCGGTCCCTCTACCGCAGCGCCGCGGGCTTCCCCACGGGGCTGCGCGGAGGCTCCAAGGAAGGCGCCCCGGGGGCGGAGGGTGCAGCACGAGCACCGCGCGCCGGGTGGGCCGGGCCGGCCGGCTGTCACGTGGCCAGCCTCGGCGCGGGAGAGCGGGGTTGGCGGGGACGCGCCCGCGACGTCGTCGGGGGACCGACTAAGAGACAGTGGTTGCTGCTGGCGATCAGCCGCAGGCAGACGTGGGGCTGGCCGGCGGGGTGCAGCCCCTCGGGGCCCCCGGACCCACTGACGTCAGGCGGCCCCGGCGTCTCCGCGATCCTGGGCTGTACCTTGCGCCCGGGAGGGCGAGCTCCGGGAACTGCCTTCATGGGGCTGTTTTCGGCGTCAGACAGGGCTATTCTAAATTGCTAGCCGAGACTCCGGCTTGGTGCTTTCCTGGGTGTGTTTTTTCTAAGAAAAAGCGGCTTGTGGCCTGTGACCTCTGGCTCCAGCCAGGACATTCCGAGGCGGGTTTCGGAGCGGGTGTCTGCGGGGCACCCAGGTGCGCCTGGTGAACGGGGCTTGATGGCTTTTCCGGCCCCTGCTCACCCTTCCTGTGTCCTAGCCGGCCCTCTACCTCATTGTGGTTTTAAGGGGTGGCCCATTGCGGGGCATGGAGAGATGGTTTTCATCTTAGAATTAATTAGGCTCACGCAGTGGTTCTCTACCCAGTCTGAACGTCAGAATAACCGCGGGAGAATTGAAAATCCCACTTTTCAGGCCCTACCCCTAAAGGTTCTGATTCAATTGGTCTGCACTGGAACCTAGACCGATATGTTGTAACCGCCCCCGCCCAGGTGATTCTCATATACAGCCCAGTCATCTGAGCCTTCCGCGCCTTCCTGCGTTAGGGGGTTATCAGTTCCTAAGGCAGCCTGGCCAATTTCCATCTTACCAGGACTGGAGGCAGAAGTCCACGCTCCTCCTGCTCCTCCCTTCCCTCCATGCCACATCCTTTTGGGGAAAGTGCAGGCCCTTCTCAGGGGCCAGCGCTGCCGAGCAGGGTGGGAAGCGTGGCTGTCAGCACTGGCCCTCTGAATTTAGGCGAATGTGATGGCAGCCTCTTTCTTTCAAAGGGGTGTACTCTGGCAGTGGCCACTGTTTGCTGGGTCTTTCCATGTTACACAGAACGCGGCATGAAGAGCTTGAGTCAGCTTTGCGCCTGCCCAGGGGCAGCAGGCTTCTAAAAGTCTCTCCCTAGACTCTTCCCAGGAGGGGGATGAGGATGCAGACTTAGATCTCCCTGCTGGTGTGCATTTAGTGATTTGGAGGGAAAGACAACACCTTATTTTGATTCCAGTGGGAGAGTCTGTAGTTTGGGTTTACAGTGCTTTTTCTCGGCACACCAGGATTTTTATAAAGCTTCCCTATATTGAGCCCCTAGGCAGCAGGATCCCTTCACTGTTTTCTAAACTTGCCTGAACTTAAGAATTACCAGGGGCAATTAAAAAAAAAAAAACAAAAAAAACCAGACAGACTCCTATGCCCGTGACAGATATGAGTGGGACCTAAGAATTCCGTATTGGGTCAGTTGGGGGAAACAGATGCCGGGGAGCTCGATTCCTATTGTCACGGGTTCAGGAAACACTAAGTACAGTGGTTGCTCAGTGTGAATCAAAATCACCTGGAGGGCGTGTGAGACCACAGATTGCTGGGCCCCACCCTGAACTGTTGACAAGGCATTTCTAACAGGTTGTCAGGTGATGCTGATGCTGCTTGTCTGGGAAGCACCTTTGAGCATCACTGGTGTAGTAGGAGGTGCACTCGGCTGGGTGTTGGAAGAATGGAAAACCTCCATTGGTTTTATCACCTCCATCTTGTGACCTTAGACAAGTCATTTATCTCTGCACTGAAAAATAGGGACTGATATCAAGAGTTTGTGAAGATAAAATGCTTCCCAAAAAAAGAGGGCGGGGGGATACAAAATAGCCAAGTCTTATTATTAACAGCAGATTGGACCAGGATGGAATCCTTGTGTTGAAGACAAAGGGCCAAGGCACAGGACAGAGGGAGGGTAAGACAGGGCCTGCAGGCCAGCCTGGCACCACCCATTTGGCAAAGCTTACAGCCGGGAGTTGGAGGAAGAGGTTTAATCTACAGGTGCCTCCCTCAGCAAACCTGAGTCTCTAATAGGATCCACGTGGTGGCCCAGAGGCCAAGGGCTTCTCTAGCCGGGTGTCACAGAGCAAAGCCTGTAAGCTTCCTGCCTCTGGAGGAGGGGGATCTTTGGGGCCAGGTTCTGGCATGTTCTCTGTGGCCCACTCTTCTTCCGGCTCTGCTGTGGTTTGGGACGCTCCCCACCAGCACATTCTCCTGGCTAGGCCCCTATTCACTGACGTCCAGGCCCCTGGCTCTTAGGAAATTCTTGCCTCTGCAAGAAAATCCTTTTCACAGTGATCCTGGGACCCACCTCTCGTGGGGGAAAACGAATCTTCTAGCTTCATCTTTGGTTATGGTTTAAAATGCTCTCAAAGTTCCTAATGATTTGAAGGGCTGGGGGCCAAATGAGGAACTCAGTTTTGAACACAGAAGCTATTAATGTCATCATTAATAACAGTAATAATAATAGCAATTACTATTTACTGATATCTTAATTTATTCCAAGAGCAGCGATAAATGCCTTACATACATGACCTCTTTTAGGTTGCCCAAGAAGTACCTCTTATTATCTCCTTTCTGCAGATGAGGAGACAGGAGCTCAGAAAGGTTAAGCCAACACCTGAGATCACACAGCTATTAAAGGGCAGAGGTGTGATTTGAACCCAGGCTGTTCCATCCAAAGCCCGTTATTGATATTATTTTTAGTTTCAAGTCAGCCTTTCAGGAAAGCTTTGGAATAGTCGGAAGCCTTGCTTGCCCCACTAACTGAGCCACTAGCAGCAGAAACAATGGGAAGGGCGTTCTCTGAGCTGCCCCGGACATTCAGGCGAGTTATAGATGCTGGGAAAAGAAACATTGCGATGACTGCTCCTGTGGCAGTGACTTCCAGACCAAACCCAAGCTCGTAAACATTCTTTGGCCTCGTCACAGAGTCCAGGACGTGTAATTGGCAGTTGAGCTTTACCAGGGCGTGGGGCAGGAGACCAGCTGTTGGCAGTGTGTGTGTAAACAGCATGCATGGGAGGGCACTGGGTTTCTTGTGGACCTTTCAGGGGAAAGAGTCCCGTCCTACACTGCAGGGGAGAAATCACTTTGCTCTTTGGGTGAGAGATGCAAGCTCTGAGACCTGGCCTGCTGGTGTGTGGGGAGAGCTCTGCCCTCAAGGCCCCCTCCTGCCAGGCCCCCTCCATTCAGCCTTCACTGCCCTCTGCCAATTTTGTAAGCAGGAAATACTAGGAAAGTAAAGGAAGAATAGGTACCTCAAAAGGCAGAAACAGTTAAGGAACGCAGGGTTACATCTATCCAATAGGATGCTTTTGTGCAAATTAGAAAAAGCACCTCCTCAATATGCTTTGCTGTCATCTGCCAGAAAGTTGTCCTATGGCAGATACACATCTCCCATCACTGCCATCTGACTGGTGCCCACTAGGGTTGTGCAGCACATGCCCTGTAGCCCTGAAGGAGCCTTCGCACCCTCTGCGGGGGTGCAGAGCTCAAAGAACCCAACCTTCCTCCTCCTTCATTCCCCACTTGCAAATCTCCTCCCCTTAGCTGTGGTCCTTCTACAGTGAGGTCAGGCTCCCTGTCCTGCCACACAATAGCATGATGCTGATGGCCTCCTAGGCACCCCACCCCCACCCTCAAATGGGATAAAGGCAAAACAATCCATCTATCGAAGGATTTTTTGGGGGGGGAGCACTTCCCAGTATCACAGGCAGCAAAGAAAGGTAGTTTTGATGTCAAATTGTTGGAATCTCCAAATATTTTCAAAAGTTCAGGAAGCTAAGGGTACAGGAAGTGTAGGACCTGAGAAGATGATATTGTTCGTGAGACCAGGGAGGCCGAGGAAGGAAGGAACTGTATGATGTGCTGGGAGAGAGCAATCATGCCCACCCCAGAGCTAGGCTTTCTCCCTGCAGTGGTTTGTATTCCCGGCTCCTTACAGCCATTCTTTCTGTGGGTCTGCTGCTTCCAGGAGTGGCTATGCGTCTGCATCCGAGGACTTTGTCCCTGATGACTTGGAGGTCCAAGTTCCTGGAAGAGTCATCGGAGGGAACAGTGGCTTTGGAAAAGCAACTACCACTAAAATAGCCAAGTGGGGTGAGCAGCCTGTACCGTGCAGCCAGCCTGTGGCCTGCCCACACTGGGGAGATTGCCCTATGTCACAGGCAGGTCAGGAAGGGCCCGGCTAGCACAGCCAGGAGTCTTGGACAGTGGTCCCGTGGTGATCGGCACAGCTGCCAGCTTTCTAAGCTGTGCATCGAGGCGGACAGAGCAAGTGACTGAAGGAACCTTTCTTCTATACTTGATTAGCGCACAAGAGAGCTTGTGTGCTGGCCACACATCACAGTGTTTTCTGATTAAGAGCAGTGAGGGGCTCCAGCCAACCCTGGGCATAAGAGTCACCAGTGGAACTTAAAAAATGTAGATACTTGTCCCTAGCCCATATCTCCTCAATGAGAATGGCGAGTGGGGAGGGTGGAAGGGGGAGATTGGGAGTCCACTGCAATTTGGCTGTGGACCCTAGTTAAGAACCAGCACCCTCAGAATAACTGGAGAGGGGAGGGGTTGACCTTCCTTCCTCCTTCCTGGTGTCCGGCCCGCAGGGTTAGAGCAGCTGGGCGTGGCCTCCTATTTCTCTTCCCTAACCTTGGTTCTGTGAAGAGGCTCGCCGGGTGCCCCATAAATTATTTAATCAGCCAAAGTCTTCCTCTGGGTAAATGCCAGAATTTCCTGCAAGAACTCAGCTGCCCTGGGTCACCACATGGCACTGTGGTGGCTAGAAGAGCCTCTCCAGAGCCTCTTCTCCAGGAAAAATTGATGTTCCAGCAGAAGTTGGAAAAATAAGTTGGGAATTTATCACTTTTCAAGATGCTCAGGATGTTTTATTTTTTTTCTCTAAAATCGAGCTAAGCATTTTCCAGGGGAATATTATACCATTTGGAGCTGTATTTAATTATCTGCCTAGTCAGGGCGAGGATTAACTGCATCTTAGCAACTGGGAAGTACTCTAAGTGCTGGGGGGAGGGGGGAGGGGGAGGGGCTGGTTACATAGGTAGCTGGAAGCTTCCCGTGATAACAGACCCCGTTTGATGAAGTGGGCTATTTTAAGGGAAGAAAGCAGGCTCTGCAATGACTACTTCTTGACTGCCGCAGCCAAGGCATTCCTCTTCTATAAACCTTAACTGATGATAGTATGGCCTTTGCTGGAATAGTCTGAGTGCCATTTGTGAATTCAACCATCCAATAAACATTTGTTGAGTCCCTGCTCCTTGTTCGGCCAGTGGTTCTCAACTTGGGCTCAACATTAGACTCAGCTGGGGAGCTCTGAAAACAAACCCAGGCCTGGCCCCATCATCTGGAGCTTTAAAAGCTTCCCAGGTGAGTCTAAAGTACAGCCAGGTTGAGACCTCTGTGTCAGGTACCACCAGGAGATGCTAGGGATGCAGATGTGACCAAGACTGACGCTTCTCATCCTTCATGTGTTCAGATCCTTAAAAAAATCAGGACAGGGGCTGGCCCCGTGGCCGAGTGGTTAAGTTCGCGCGCTCCGCTGCAGGCGGCCCAGTGTTTCGTCGGTTTGAATCCTGGGCGCGGACATGGCACTGCTCGTCAGACCACGCTGAGGCAGCGTCCCACATGCCGCAACTAGAGGAACCCACAACGAAGAATGCACAACTATGTACCGGGGGGCTTTGGGGAGAAAAAGGAAAAAATAAAAAATCTTTAAAAAACAAAACAAAACAAAACAAAACAACAAAAAAAAATCAGGACATCATCCCAGAGGCACTGTCAGTCAGACCAGGTATGCAGGAGAGCAGGTTCCAGGATCACCCTCAATATTATGCCTGCTGCTCTAACTGTGGGGAGCATCCATCTAGATTTCCAGAATAGTCTCAATTTCAGGTCTTCTTTCTGTGAGCCATATATCTTAAATTCTTCATTTGGAAAAGCTGGCCTCCATAGCTATAGCCATGACTATAACTCACAGATGGTTTCGATGATTTCCACCAGGTGGCACAGTTCACCTGGTTTGTCGAGATCAAGACCGAGCAGAAGGTGCCAAAGGTGAGATCATCAGGGACAGCAGTGACTAGGTGAACTGCTCTTCTCCCCTCCTGGAGGGGTTTCTTGCCTCCAGGGTCAGCTGGGAGAGGGCTGGACTCCTGCCTGTGTTCCCTGGGTTGGCGATGGCCCATGTTTGTGCTTCTGCAGTGGAGGCAGCCACAGCCAACAGAGAGCAGGAGCCAGTGCTTCTCAGCAGCAGGGTTTGACCCAGGACAGCGGAGGCACCGAGGTTTGACCCCCTGCTCTGGGCTGCCTATGAAGCCAGCAGGAAGTGGACAGTCCCTGCTGCAGAGGCGTTATACGGGGCAATGGCACTGCAGGGGTTTCCACCCCAGAAGGAGCCCACATCAGTGGGACACATTAAGGGCAACTCAGTTGCTGTCAGCCAGGCTGTGAACTGACCCAGTGGCCTTCCAATAAAGAGGGACAACAAACAACATTTTGGTGATGGTGACAGCCACTTTCTAACAAGAGCTCTCAGACCTGGTGCACATTTTGTGGTCTTTCTCTCCTGAGAGAGTTGGAACCAGGACTGGCTACATAATTTGTGGGGCCCAGTGCAAAATGAAAACGTGGAGCCCTTGTTTAAAATTAAGAATTTCAAGATAGTGAAGGCAGAGCATTAAAACAAGCCTGGGTTCCTTCTGAATGTGAGGCCTGTGTACCTGCACAGTTGTACCCCACGATGCTGGCCCTGGGTGGGAAGTGTAAAGTGGAGAGAGGGGGCCCTCACTTTCACTGAAGAACGTCCTCCTTTCTTCCCACGGGGTTTCCTCCTCTCTCCTGTGGACCTTCCTCTCCAGCAGCGCCACTTCCGCTGCTGCTCCACTGAGGGGCCCGTGGGAGGGACGTGGGGAGGGGCAGACGGCGCCCCCGCACCCTCAGGCTTGGATTATGGCCAAAGAAAAAAATTGCCCCAAGCTAGAGTAGAATATTTTGCATCTGCTCATTAAGGTTATTAATTTTTTAAAATAGCATTTTCAAAGCAAGTGGCTGTTCCTGCAACTCCTCACCAGACCTCGTGGTCTCACGCCATCCGATGCCTTGCCTTACGGAGGCCGAGTGCTGGCGCGCGCGAGGGTGTCTGAAGCTTCCGCTGATGTCCGCAAGTGCCGCTGCAACCCGGGGCCGCAGTTCCCGAGACGGAAGGCTGCCTGCCTGTCGCCTGCTGGTAACTTCGTGCGGCCCTGCTGCAGAATGCAACAAGAATACTAGTCCCAGGTCACCGGCAGAGGAGGGCTTGCCTGGATTCCAGCCCCCTGTGGTTTGGGCCATATTTTTTACGAAGCGGATTTATATGGAGGAGGATGACAGTGTGGTTCTGCTTGTAATATTGAGCCATCCTTATATCCAACTCCACCGTCTTCGGGAACGATATAGAGCTGAAAGGCGGTTTCCCGGGGTAGGGAGAGAGGGAGCCCTTCACCTGCTGCCCCTCCCTCCCAACCCCCCCAACCCCCCCCCCCCCAACACACACACACACACACACACACACAAGTGGGATTTGAACAGACGCACGGGTAATTTCCCCATCTTTTGTGTTTATGAGTGACCTCCAGCCCTGTGAGCTTGGAGGGCCCAGGGCTGAGAGTGCCTGACTGCTCATCCCCGTGGATGTTTCTCCCCTGACTCAGTGCATCCTCCAGGCGCTGCCAGTGATGCACCGCTCCTCCCTGTTTGTGAAGCGGCGCCACTCCCCAGCTTCAGTTGGTCTTCATTCATAGGCAGCCCCACACGCCAACAGCGTGGGATGTAGGAAGGAGCTGGGCTCTGATTTGAGTCCTGGTTCTGCATCCGCTAGTCCTGTGAGCTTGGGCAATGTTCTTAGCTTCCCCGAACGTCAGTTTCCTCATCTGAAAAATAAGGGTGATGTTATTTTATTCATTTCTGAACATATAGTGGAGTATGGACCATACGTCAGGCAGTGTGCTGGGAGCTGGAGAGACAGATACAGCCCCTTACAGTCTTGGAGGGAGTCAAGTGATTGACAGGCACTTTCAGTGAAGCATGTGGGCCGCCCTGGGCCTGCCTGCTCAGCTTGGAACCACACTGGGGGGTGGGTGGGGGAGCAGATGGTGTGGACCCAGCAGCTCCCATCTCAGCGGGCTTCTAGCTGAGTTTGGCCAATGGGGGTATTGGAGGAAGATCCGTAGGTGGGACGAAGCGGGAAACAGGATATTTGGCTTCCCTGGCAGTGGCCAGGGGACTTCCTGTTTGGTGCTTCCTGCTGGTGGCCACCATGGTTCCTGGGCCGAGGTCACACCACCTCCTCTGTTGTTCCTTCAGCCTAGGGCTGCCAGGAGCTTCCTGCTGTTACTGATCTCTGGGAGACGTCTCCAGTCCCAGTGCAGTTCTCCTCTCGTTTCATACCCTGGGAAACCAGGTTTATCCCTGCATTTAATTCCCTCTATTGAAAGAAGTTTCTGTTAGATGCTGACTGACTTAACGTGGTATGAGCTAAGACATGGGAAGTTCAGGGTATCATAGAACGTATAGCTCTCAATCAGTAGGAGAAGCTGTTATTATTGGTGTTATTGGTATTGTTTATACTAATATTATTACCACTCCCAACCTTACGTTCTCTGCTTCGAGCTCCCTAGTTCTCTTTAATCAGTGCTTTGGCCCTGCCTCCATGGGAGCTGGAAACTGGCATGCTCCCAGAAGCACGAGAGGTGTGAGGCAGAGCAGTGAGGACACTGGAGGGGCTGGTCCTGGCTGCGTGGTTGGGTGGACATCGAAGGGCAATGGTCCCTTGGGCAGGAGGGCCTGGGGGTAGTGAGTGGCAGGCCAGCTGAGTCAAGTGAGCGTAGGCAAGCTGGGCCCCCAGGAAGGCTCAAGGTCACGTGGGAATCAGCTGCTCGTACACACTGGCTTGGTTAGATCAGGTGTGTGGACTGTCCTGCCAAGGTGCTCTTTCTAGAGGGGGCGTGTGTGGCCCCAAGCTTGGGGGAAGAGTGCTTGTTGTCACAGAGCAGGCTCCCTGCTCACCAGCCCACTGTCTCTGGCACAATGTTCCCCATGGGCCTGGGGGAGAAAGTCAGAGTGGACCCTCCTCAAGCTTCTTGTTGTAGTTCATTACCATCTAGCCGCCTGGATAGAAGGGCACCACACTTGTCTGGCAGTTATCTCCTTGGGCAACATTTAAAAAAAAAAATAACCTTTTAAATTTTAGAATAGTTTTACATGCACAGAAAAGTTGTGAAAATAGTACAGAGTTCCCATTTACCCCATACCAGATTTTTCCTTTGTTAACACCTTATATCAGCATGATTCATTTGTTACAACCAATGAATCAATATTGATACATGATTATTAACTAAAGTCCATTCACATTTTCTTAGTTTTCACCCACTGCCCTTTTTCTGTTCCCAAATCCCAACCAGGATCCCACATTACATTTAGTCATCATGTCTCTTTAGTCTCCTCCTGGCTGTGACAGTTTCTCAGACTTTTCTAGTTTTTGATGACCTTGACAGTTTTGAGGAGTACCAGTCAGGTGGTTTGTATACTGTCCCTCAATTGGGGTTTGTCTGATGCTTTTCTCTTCGATTAGACTGGAGCAATGGGTTTTGAGGAGAAAGATCACAGAGCTACAGTACCCAGGCAACATTTAACTCCTGCCACACTCCCTATGTGGCTGGAAGGTGCTGTCAATGTGTCCTATGTCTTGTGGGGATTGACCCCGTCAACATCAAAGCACCAAGATGAAAAACAGGCGTTTCCACTCTCCAGCTCTCCCAGGCCAACATGGAATTCCAGCTTGTGGAGAATGGTTGAGTTAGCTTCCCCAGTACTCAACATGAGTATTAACTACCACCTTGTACCTACATGGTGGTTTCTACTCCTGAGGGCACATTCATCCAGTTTCCCATTTGCTCATCACACTCACCCTCTGACGTTGGTAGAGGGGTTCCCATGATGTCACCTCGTGAGTCCTGGGCCCCACAGCAGCTAGATGGTATCTCGTCCACAGAAAGGAGCCCTGCTGATCTTTGTTCCATCTCAATAACCGCACTTGTACCCCAGGGTTTAAAGAGTGAGGACAGTGGGGCCTAGTGCTCCTAGGGCCAGCCTTGTCATCTGTGGACCAGCACATTGGGGATTTTTATACACATATGCCTGCTCCTGGTTCCTTCTCCTGATCACAGCTGACCGCTGCCTTCTCCTTCTGGGTGCCCTCTGGCTTCCTGTTTTCTCCTAGAGGGAGAGAGATGATCTCCTTGCCCTTTTCATGATACTTCATTTCACCAGGCTCCGTGGCTGATTTGTCTAGAACGGTGATTCTGTCTTCCCTACCTCTTTTTAATTCTGAGACACCTCAGGTGCTCCTAGAAAGCTCAAGCAGGTTGTAGAATGTCCAAAGTGGAACTGAGTCTAGTTCACTTGAATTTTGTTGGTTTTTGAACCTGGATTTTGTGTGATCACACAGCACTGTTGGGCGGGAGGGCGTCTGGGGCTGGTTAGGGGAAGGTGTCAGATGAAAGGATCAGGGTCTAAACTCAGTTTGCCATCGTGGGTAGAGGCTCAGGGCCAGCCCAGGAGTGAGTCAGCAGCCTGTGTCCGCTCTGGCTGGGCGAGGACCTTCAGAGTCTTTTTAAAAGAGTGTAGTCCTGTACAGACAATGCTTTTCCTATCCCTTGAAGGTGGAGGAACACTCAGTTGTGTCAGACTTAAGCTGAATATGGTATTCAAGCTGACTACAGACCTTCTGAGTCACGAAAACGTGGGGTTGCTTCTGTTTTCTCATTCTCTGACCCTTTGTCTCAGGGTGAAAAAACAATGTTTTAAGATCAGTAGAAAGAAATTCTGACTACAGCCTTGGGTTCTATGGCTCGATTAATGGGGAAACTGAGGCAGGGCACTGAACTCTCTGCTTTATCCAAGGAATTGTGGCTGTTGCTCAGCATCTTGCCTGTGGATTCAGTTATCAGGTCCCTGCAGCAGCAGAAATCTCTGCCTTGGGTGGGTGATAAGTCACTGACGCCTGGCGGAGCTCAGTGGGGTATCCTTGCGTTCACTAGAGACTGAGGATACAAGTCTGATTCGTGTGCTGGGGACAGAGATACATTGTGTCACTTACGTGTATGGCTGTGCGAACCCCATAAAGGAAAAGGGGGGTATTCCACATGGCTCCTCCATCAAGGAGTTCTGAGTCTACTGGGGGAGGGAGCTGCATCCAGAGATAACTGTATCACAAGGCAGGAATTGATGAGCGTCATAAACAAGGACTGAGTCACAGAGGAAGTTGTCATCTTATAGTTATAATGTGCCTTAGGAATTGTCTTAAGAGCAAAATATTGACAAAAACCCCTAAATGATTGGCAGCAGGAAACGATGACACATCCATGCGAAAGTATGTTATGTATCCATTAAAAGATAGATTTATATACAACAAAAAAAATCTCCAAAAACATATTGTTAAGTGAAAAAGAAGGATATAGAACCAGGTATAGTCTGATCTTATTTATATGGAAAAGGACACACATACATACACACATATATTTTTTATATATGTATAATGCTTTAAATATATAATATGTAATGCCTATAAATATTGTATGTGCTTAAAATATTTCTGGATGATTCACAAGAAACTGTGAGCAATGGTGTACTTCTGAGAAATGAGACTGTTATTTTGATTTTGTATCATTCCAAACTTTTTGATTTTTAAAACCATGTACTAGTATTTTATTCTTTTTTTTTTTTGCTGCAGAAGATTAGCCCTGAGCTAACATCTGTGCCAGTCTTCCTCCATTTAATATGTGGGTTACTGCCACAGCATGGCTTGATGAGCCGCATGTGGGTCCACACCTGGGATCCGAACCCATGAACTTGGCCTGCTGAAGTGGAGCACGCCGAACTTAACCACTATGCTGTGGGGCCGGCCTCTGCTTATATCTTTTTTTTTTTTTTTAACAAAGCTTTACAACTTTTTTTGTTTTCTAGTTTAGAACATCTTTCTGCACATTGTGGACTTATCTGATCCCAAGAAAACTGGAAATTTGTGGAAAATTTCAATCAGGAACATAAACTCAATGTTCTGGTAAGCTTTATAAGTGTAAGTAGAGGATAAATCTCATGTGTGTACATTTCTCATCTATGTGCATGTGCACTGATATATACGTTTGTGGATCTCTATGCCAACATCTTAGAATCTTCTATGGTGAGGCTTGTTCATGTAATCAAGTTTACTTGTTGGATTCAATCTAAACAGCATGTTGGTTAGATTTCTGGGGAAAGGAAGGGACCATCCACTGGGTAGGTACTGTGGGAGGATGAGGATGTTCTGTTTTTCAAAAACTCATTTAGGGCTGGCCCAGTGGCGCAGCAGTTAAGTTCACACATTTTGGCTTCTCGGTGGCCTGGGATTCGCAGGTTCGGATCCCGGGTGCGGACGTGGCACTGGTTGGCAAAAAGCCATGCTGTGGTAGGCGTCCCACATATAAAGTAGAGGAAGATGGGCACGGATGTTAGCTCAGGGCTAGTCTTCCTCAGGAAAAAGAGGAGGATTGGCAGTAGTTAGCTCAGGGCTAATCTTCCCCCCCAAAAAAACAAAATTGATTTGTATATCTGTATTCCTGAGCTCTGTAGATTTGGGAAGTGGTATATTAAAATCAGAGGCTCAGGGAAAAACAAAAATAAGAAGCTTAGTCCAAAAGAACACTTGCTGTGGACACGCAAATCTTTTAGTAACGGTCAGAACTCCACAGAAAGCCAGGAGGACCCAGGTGGGATGGTGCCTGTCTGCTCCTCCCAGAGACCCCATTTTGAGCTGAGCTGCTTTTCTATCTAAGTAGTTTCTAACGTGCTCCAAAATGTCTGTTTGGGCCAAGGTCTGGTCTTGCACTGTCCAGTATGGTTATGGAGCATTTGCAATGTAGCTCGTCTAAATTGAGATGTACTGTATGTGTAATGATCAGCTGATTTTGAAGACTTAGTGTGAAAAAAATAAACTATCTCATTAATATTTTTTTTTCCTAGATTGGCACCTGAGCTAACATCTGTTGCCAATCTTTTTTTTTCCCTTCTTCTCCCCAAAGCCCCCCAGTACCTAGTTGTATATTTTAATTGTGGGTCCTTCTAGTTGTGGTATGTGGGATGCCACCTCAGCATGGCCTGACGAGTGGGGCTGGGTCAGCGCCCAGGATCTGATCTGGCGAAACCATGGGCCGCCAAAGCCGAGCGTGCAAACTTAGCTGCTTGGCCACAGGGCCGGCCCCTCATTAATATTTTTATATCGATTATGTGTTGAGATGAAACTATTTTGGATGTATTGAATTAAATAAAATATAGTATTGAAATTAATTTTACCTGTTTCTTTCTACCTTTTCAATGTGGCTACTTTCAAGAAAATTTAAAATGACATTCTTTCTATTGGACAGCGCTGGTCTAGGCGAATTCCCAGAGCATTTTATTGTGAATTAGGTTGCCCGGCCAAGTCCTTGTAATTAGAGATCTCTGCATAGTTCTGTGGCTGAGCCTGCAGCACAAGTGAGATTTTCCTGGACGGGGTTTGGAGTGAAGGGACAGTTGGGCAGAATTACCCTCACTTGATGCGGGGCTGGTGAAGGCGGTGGGGGTGTGGAGTTTGGGAACTGATCCCTTGGCCCTGTTTTCCTTGTTTTTTGAAGTCATAATTGTAATTTCTAGATCAATAATGCATAGTCAATAAAAGAGAGCTCACAGAAGATGGACTTGAAAAAAACTTGGCTCCCAAGACTGTGGGTAAGTGTAAGCAGTTTTCTTGTTTGTGTTTGGCAAAAGAACCAGACATAGATGACACCAGAGAAGGATCAGAAACATGGATCAACCTTTTGGGTTCTTGGTCCCTGGCGTGATTGCATTTGCTTTAAGTGTATCCTTCACTACATTCATTTTTCTTCATAGAACACTCTCTCTCGTCATGTTTTTCATAATGTGTATTAGTGCCAGAAATACTTTGTATTGTTAAAGCATTATTTTCTAGGAAGCTCAAGGCTCATCATAGAATTATTTGGGAGAGCAGAGCAAGTTCATCCCAGGTGGAGAGTGAGATGAACTTGAATATGAAAACTGTAGCCAAGGGAACTTCCAGCAGAACTGAGGAAGGCACAACCATGAGACAAGAAGATGGAGCAACAAGGGCATTCAGCCAGAACAGAGGACACCTGGATTCTCGGTCCTGCTCTGTGCTAACAGGCCGACTGATTTTACACCAGGCCAGTGGTTCTCAGATTCATCTTCCTCGACCAGCAGTATCAGCATCACTGGGGAACTTGGTAGAAATGCACATTCTTGGGCCTCACCCTCAAATCTACTGAATCCAAAACTCTGGGATGGGGCAGAGAAATCTGTGTTCTGAAAAGCCCTCCAGATGACTCTGATGCACACTCAATTTGAGAACCAAGGTACCAGGCTTTTAACCTTAGATTTTCTCCTTGAACCTAGGGGTCTGGAGTAGATTATTTCAGTGCCTTTCACCTGGGAGAGGCAAGGAATCTAAGATTCTCCCCAGTATCTATACCACTTCCTTGCAGTAAGTTAAGGTTTTAATGGGGCATTTTAATTAAATATTGTCCTGAGTCACAGGGTGGATGGCAGGGGTTCATGTGGTTGTTGGGGTCGTTGAGGGTGTCCATTAAATAACAACCCTCTTCTCACCCAAGAACTGAACCAACTGAGGAGTAAGACAATGGAATAATAGCAAAATATCACTGCTCTCACTGGTAAGACTAGTTGAAGGGCATGGCTCAGTCTGAGCCAAATGGGTTCCTTAACATCAAACTCCAGAATTAGACAGACTCACTTACTTTGTTGGCTGGCCTAGGACAGCCGCCACCATCTCCTCCCCAGGAATAGGGGAAAGCGGGAGCGGAGCTGAGCATGCACAGCTGATTGTTCCAGATTGACTCAACTGATTATGTAAGCCCTCCACCTCCCTAGATGGAGGGAGAAGGGGTTGAGAGAGGACAGCATCACACTCTTTGCATTCTGTCCACGAGGAAGGAAACATCAGGAGAGGGGAAGAAATTTTCTCCTTGGTGGTGAGGGTGCATTTTTTAAAACCAATACCTGGAAGTGTGCTATGAAATGGTGCAGATTTGGTTCAAGTATTTTCATCTTTGATTTTGCTCCAAATGTGGTATCATTGCCAAAAGTCCCAAAAGTACCCAAATGTGGGGGCATGCAGGGGTTTGCCTTCTATCTCGGTTGGATGGCAAAGACTCCTAGAGTGGCTGCTCAGCAGAACTGGCTTCATGATTTGTGGGGCCCAGTGCCAAACAGCAATGTGGGGCCCCTGTATTCAAAAATTATTAAGAATTTCAATACAGTGACAACAGAGCATTAAACCGAATGCAGGGCCCTTAGAGACACAGCACCTGTGGGACTGCGCAGGATGAAGCCAGCTTGGCTGCTTTCCCACCCACCTATCCACCATCCTGCAAAATTCTCGTGGGGGTTTGCTGCGTGCTGGGCCCTCGTGGGTGTTGTATATATGTCACTTAACCCTCATGACCCTATGATGGAGATGTTCCTACCTGTTCATTACAGATGAGAAAAGTAGAATTGGGAGAGCTTGTATCACTTGCCCAAGGTCAAGTGGAGGGGCCAGAATTTGAACTCAAGTCTGCCTGCCTCCACAGCCCAAGTTCGTAACCAGGATGCGATTCTGCCATTGCTTCCTCAAACTCATCATTGTATCATCGTGAAATAAGTGCTAAGGGAGCACTGGGAGGGGAGTGACCAGACATGCCAGAGGAGGATGGGCTGGAGGTGCTACTTAGAGGGCCATCTGGGACTCGTTGCGTGAACTGAGAATGTGGACAGATGTGATAGCCTCTGAGGGGACTGACTCTTTGATTACATGGCTGGTTATGTTGTACTTCTGTATGCATCCAGTCTGCTCCTAAGGACCTTGATATGCCTTCATTTTCATTTCCTATTTGTGTTGGAAACATTTTATTGATCTTCCCAACCTCTCTGAGAAGCATAATAACTCTCATGCTTTGATATTTATTCATCCTCTCTGGAGTGAGAGACACAGCACAATATACAAAGAGGCATGTCGGTGACGGAGGGGGCAGCTTAATGTGTCTCTGCTTCACAGATGAGGAGACACAGAGAGGTTAAAATATTGTCATTCTTAAGCAGGTCTAGAGCCAGATGAACAACCCAGACCTCTGTCTGAGTCCTAGGAAATTGCTGGCTGCCGTTCTAATATGAAACACGTTTTCCTGGCCCGATTATGTAATGTGGGATAGGTTGTTTTCTGTTTTCTAAGATTCAGTTGAGTCTTTAGAAACATTTCCAATAATTCCCAACCAAACCTCAGTAGGTTCCAGACACTCAGAGGATGGGACAGACACCAGTATTTGCAGAATTTATCACCAGATCCTAGGGGTTTGGAAGCTGGAGATTAGTTAAATGTGAGATATCGTCAGAGCCCATGCCTGCACATGGCTGTTTGTGGAGATATCATAGTATATGAATTAGATGAAGTTTGGAAATAATTCTTAACATTCTGTGGGGGTGGGTGGAGCGCGGAGAGATTCTGGTATCTCAGGAGACAGATTCTGTTTGGTGCTGTTCTCACCGCGCCTTTTGGGTCTTCTCAAATCATATACATTTTGCCTGTTAGCATTCAGTGGCATTGAGAGTCCGCGAGGAGTGAAGACAGATGGGAGGGGACGAGAGGCTGTGCTAAGTGCTCTGCTGGCAGCCTGCCACAGCCTGAGCGCTCTCCGATTAAAACTCTCACCCACATCTTAGCCTTGCTCACACCACAGGACGCAAGACGCAGACACTGATTCCACCTCCTCCAGGACAGCTGCGTCATCAATTAATAGACTGTAATAAACAAGCAGTGGTGCCTCAGCTCTTTGGCAGAAGGTGGGGGAGTTCAGTTTAGGTCATTTTGGAAGGACACATATTAGTATACAGTAAATGTTCTGTCACTTGACATTCTGTTATTTGGAGCTCTACTCACTGGCATATCCCCACAGCCAATGACAACTCCTGTATAAAGCAGGGACCCAAGGTCCAGAAATATTTTAATAATAATAATGATCATAATAATAATAATAGCACATGCTGAGCACTTCCCATGTGCCAGGGGCTGCACCAAGTGTTTTTTCTGGGATTATCTTATTCAATCCTCATAACTTGACAAATTTCACAGACAAGGAGACTGAGGGTCAGAAGTAGTCTGAAACTAGAGTCTGTGACTCGCCTTCCTAGACAAAGGACAACGAAATCATAGCTGGTGCATTTCCAGGATAGGGTTGTATCTGACAGCTGTGGCTATATAACAAAACTCCAAAATCTCAGAGGCATACAATGCTGAACATGTATTTTTTGCTGGTTCTTATGCAAGTCCGCTGGGTGGCTATTCTCAGCTGAGCTCAGAGGGGTGTCTCTAAGCAACAAGTTGGATGTGGATCGTGTTTTGCATTTTCGCATCCTCCTTGAACTGTTAGGTTGGCCAGAGTATGCTCCAATGGCAATGGCAGAAGCCCAAGTGTGCAAGCACATTTCCCACCCCAGCTTGATTCACGTCTGCTAACATGCAGTTGACCAATGCAAGTCATTTCAAAGAGCCCCAAATCAAGAATGAGGGAAGCATACTCTGCCCATGGAGGTGGGGAAGAGGGGGTGGATATTGTTGAATGATAATCTCCCACAAGGTCAATTTTATTATATTCTAATTCTTTGGAAAAGGGTCATCTGAGTTTGATGTGATATTTATTATCCAAAATATTTAATACACAAAATGCCTTCTTTATTCAATAAACATTTATAGAGGGCCTACTATATGCCAGACACTGTGGTCAGTGATGAGGATTCAGAGATTAAAGGGACTCCTGGCCTAGTGGGGGACTTAGACACATAAACAACTTCAGTAACCATATGGTAAGTCCTCTTGTCATCCAGGAGGGAGCTAGGGTACGAAGCCTTAGAGGAACAGTGCTTCCAGGGTAGAATGTTTCCTTACACACTATGTTTGGTACCAGGCATTCTGACTTGTCAATCACCTATACCCTGAGCTTTACCCACACACCATTTTGCTCCTAAGACCTCCATCCAGTGCATAAACCTTCAAGATTCCCAGAGAGACACAGTATCTAGGAAATATAAGTACTGTAGAAATGACAGCTAATACTGTTTTAACATCCAAATCCATTAACCTGGAATTGAAGTCCTTTATTATTATACCCCAGCCACCTACTTGTCCAAACTGCTTCCCATCATTTCCCTACGTGGTTCCTCTGCCTGTGAGCCCGTTAGTTTTGGAACATGCCCCTAGCAGTTTGGAACATGCCTCCACACTTTTGTCCCGGCTGCTCCTCTGCCTGGAATGTCCCCACTTTCACTTCTCCTCTGTGACTCAGCTGGGCACACCCCAGCCTGGAGCTTGATCGCTGCTACTCCTCTTGGCTCTGTGAGTCTAAGCACAATAGAAATCACCTGTTGATCAATGGGTTTCTTGCATAGAGCATGGATCCCTGAGGGAAGACCTGCCTGACCCTTAGGAGGAGCTCATCCTCTTTGGCTGAACTGAGCTGACCTTCTGGGTCTACTGACTGGGTCCACCGCCTGGGTCCAGTTCTTCCAGCTCTATGACTATGTGCAAATTGCTTAAACCTCCCCAAGCCTCATGTTCCCATTTTGTAAAATGAGGATAAATGATGCTTTTATAGGCTAGAGGTGAAGATTAAAGAAAGAGTTGTAAGTTATTTACTCAAGAGAAAGAACTTGTGTTCACACAAAAACACACACACAAATGTTTACAGCAGCTTGTTTTATTCATAATCGCCCCAAACTGGAAACAACCCCGATGTTTTTCAACTGGTGAATAAACTATGGTTAAAGTATGGTACTTCCAAACAACAGGATGCTATTCAGCAATAAAAAGGAATAAAATATTGATGTTTGCAACAACGTGGATGACTCTTGAATGCATTGGCAAAAGTCAAGCCAGACTCAAAAGGAGACATACTGTATGATTCTATTTATATAACATTCTGGAAAAGGCGAACCTATAGGGCCTGAGAACAGATCAGTGGCTGCTGGGGGCGAGGGGTGGGAGGAGGGTGTGACCACAAGGGAATAGGTGACTGTGAGGGAATATTTGGGGTGATGTAACTCTTCTGAATCGCACTACAACGTAATGCACAGTTCCCGAACCCTATGCATTTGTCAAAACTCATAGAGCTGTACAGACACACACACACACACACACACAGAATTTTACTGTAAGTAGAGAGATATATATTTAAGAAAAAGAAAAAAAGGAAAGCATTGTAGCTCTCAGCACGATGCTTGGCATGTGGTGAGTCCATGTCTTAGTAAACAGGTTATTGATAACGACTGTTTCTAGGTGCCCTCCCTCTGTAATCAATGAGCTCCTAGAAGGGACACTGTGTCCTCTTCAGTTCTGAGCACAGGTCACCCTACCTGATAATCATAGGTGCTCAAAAGTACCCATTGGAGAGGAATAAATGCAGAGATCCCCTCCATGCTGTGCGGTGCAGGGGCTGGGGAAAGGCCCTTCCATATTCCAAGGATAGCGGAGAATACAAAGGCTGTGGGAGGAGAGAACAGCAGCCTTTCAGTACAGGAGAGCCTCTTGGGGTGAGGAAAGGTGGCCCCATGAGAGATCCTTGACCTGAGTGAGGTTTCACATTTCTTGAAAGCCCATCTAGTTCTGGGCAAAGCTGGGAAGCAGGCAGTAGTTGCAAAAGAAAAGATGAACAGCCAACCCCAGTGCATCATGGGTGTTCCCATTGTTCCTCCATCCCTATCATTTTCTAGAATTTTCTCTGTACCACCTATCCCCTAAGAATCCACTGAGAGGAAAGGAGAGAGGAAGATAGAAAGGAGAGAGAGAGAGAAGGAGAGGGCTGCCATCTAGCCGTATCAGTGGTCTCTCTTAGGTTTCCTTCTCTCATTTTGGAATCTGGCCCCCAAGGTGCCCAGTCCCCTCTGATCTCTTCAAACAAGTGAATTAATGGATGTTGGAGTGTCATCAGGGCCCCAGCAAGGCCAGCGTGGCTTCAGTAGCATTCTACATTCTGGACCACTCCCACTTCCCTTCCTCATCCTCCCCTCTCCCCTCCCTCCGAATATTGGTCTCCTTTCTCTCATTCTTTTGGGGCCCACTCCTTTCTGGGTCCTAGATCACAGCTAAGTGACTCAAGGGATCTATGCTCATTTTAGCAGGTGCCGTCTTAAGACTTTATGCTGGGGAGCAGGATAGGAGAGGAGGTTATTTATTCAAGAGCATTTATTTTTCTAATCATAAAACAAATGAATATTCATCTAGAAAAGAAGGAAATAAAAATATAGAAGAGAAATGAAAACTCGCCTGTAATTCCGTCGTTAAAGTATAACCCACTATTAACATTTTTGGTCTGTTTTCTCTAAGACTTTTTCTATGCATGTCCCCTACTCCCAATTGGAACCACACTGTATATATCATTCTGAGTCCTGTGTTTTTCCATTTAGCATTATAAATGTTTTCTCATGGCCTTAAGTATCCTTTAAAATGTTATTTCTGTTAATAATATATTCTATTGAATGAATGTTCCATAATTTATTTAATTAATCTCCTATTGTGGGATATTTAGCTTGTTTCCAATTTCCCACTATTGAAAATGACTCCACAATGAACACTTTTGTACATACATTTTTGTGTACATCTTTGGCTATTCCCTTAGCGTGGATTCCTAGTAGTGAAATTACAGGGACCTAGTATGTGAGCATTTTCAAGACCCTTCATGGACATTAACCAGATTGCCCTCCAGAAAAAATTTAGCAATTTATATTCCCACCAGCATTCAAAGTGCCCTTTTCTCCTCTTCCTAACAAATTCTGGGTCCTGTTGTTCTCAAAAGCATGATCTTTGCAAAACTGACAGATGAAACATGGCATCCTAGTTTTCTTTGTGTTTCTTTGGTTACTAGTGATGGTGAGGGGCCGGCCCGGTGGTGCAGCGGTTAAGTTCGCACGTTCTGCTTCTCGGTGGCCCGGGGTTCGCTGATTCGGATCCCGGGTGTGGATATGGCACCGCTTGGCATGCCATGCTGTGGTAGGCGTCCTACATATAAAGTAGAGGAAGATGGGCACAGATGTTAGCTCAGGGCCAGGCTTCCTCAGCAAAAAGAGGAGGACTGGCAGTAGTTAGCTCAGGGCTAATCTTCCTCAAAACAAAAACAAAAACAAAAACAAAAACAAAAAAAACTAGTGATGGTGAACTTGGTGGTGGTGGTTGTTTATGGCCATTTGTATTTCTTTTGTAAATTGCCTGTTCATGTCCTTTGCCCATTTTTCTGTTGTGATCATCATCTTTTAAAGTGTTGATTTATAAACTTTCTTTGGCATATTTATCACAAGTGCCTTCTCCCTGCAGTTTAGCAAATTACTTTTAAATTTTATTTTTGGTTTGCCTCACAGAAGTTTAAATTTTTTATGTAGTCAGGCTGTATATTTATCATTAAGATTGGGTTATCCATTTGTATGGCATAAAAAAAAATCTCTGGGTACTCTAAATACCTACTTGGTTTTTTTCTCCCCTATTTTCTTATAACATTTTCTCTTATTTAGCCTTTTAATCCATCTGAAAGTTATTTTGGTATACGTAAAGAGCCTCTCTTTCTTTCTCTCTTTCTCTCTCTCTCCTTATATTTTTTAATAAACAGTGTCACAGCTGCTTATTTATTGCATAATCTTTTGAGCTGTGGTGCCATCTTTATCATATACGAAATTCTCGTTAAGTTTCTTCTCTGAGCTCTAGTCTGTTCTGCTGATCTATTAATTATTATGTCAGAACCAGACTATTCTAATTATTCACAGTACATTTTAATATCTTCTAGGGCAAGTCCCAGCTCATTACTCATCTCATTCTTAACCCATTTTAACCCAGAGGATTGATAGTTTGTGGGGCAGAAGGGCAGATTTCGGGCAACGGGGGAGACTGGTGGGGTCTGGAGCTCCTGAAACCACCAGTAGGAGCCCCTCTCCACCCGTAGAAGACTTTGGAGCCCTGGAGGAGGCTCATGGTCTAAAACTGCACTGGGGAGCTCTGTACGGCCCTCCTAAGGAGAGAGAATGAATAAACCCAAAAGTCAGAGATCATGTGCTCCTTGGCTTTTCGTTTTCTGCCAGTCATCAAGGCTGCTTTGGATGAGGCACAAAAACTTCCCAGAATTGAGTCCCCTTGGCCACGATGCCCTGCCCACCATTTCTCGGGCGGGGATGGGTTCTGAGCTGCTGCAGCACCCAGGGCAGGGCCCAGCTCTCTCTGGGCTCTGTGGGGACCGCTTCTCCTGGTCTCCTGGCCAAAGGAGCACTGGCCCCAATTCAAGAAGTCCGTGAGGGGCCTGGAACTCATTCTGGCCTGTGGGCCCAGAACCTTATCTGATCATCTGGCTGGGATTCGGTGGGTGTTCTTAAAGGAGTGCTGTTCACAGCAGCTCTCCCAGACACTCATTTGGGGAATTTTAAAAACAAAATCCCAATTAAGCACCTTTGTGCTTTTAATGAGTGAGGGCCCAGTGCCCACAATTGGGTTCTCCCTGCTGTAAAGCAGGCTCTTTCATTGTATCCCAAGTGTCCTCCGCAAGAGTGTCCCTCGGATGTCACAGCAGGGAGGAAATGCAGACATCTTGCACCAGAAACACTGGTTTCGCTGCAGCACCCTGAGGCATAGACCTTGGATGCCTGAGGAAGACAAGGAAGTGACAGCATTGTCACCCATGAGTGAGTGACGTGGAGGCTCAGGCAGGTGACCAGGGCTCTCCCCTCTCCTCTCAGGTGATCCTTCCCATTAGCGTTCACATATGCCCATTCTCATGTTTACTAGAGACAAGAACAAACACTTTGCAAGACTCCACCTTGGGGTGACCAACCATCTGGGTTTTCCTGGGACTAAGAGGGTACCTAGGACACAGGACTTTTAGTGCTGAAACCAGGAGAATCCTGGACAAGCTGGGACAAGTCGGTCCCCCCACTCCACACTCTACTCCTTCTTCCTCCTCTCCTCACAGCGAACCTCTGTCTTCATTTCCTCACTTCCCATGCACTTGGCAACACACTCCATTCTGGTTTTCTCCCCAACCGCTGGTGACTTTCTAGCTGAGGTCACCTGTGACCCTCCTATTGCCAAACCGAGAGGACGTGCCTCCATTCTCGTCTTACACGATCCCTCAGCAGCACTTGACGCGGTTGTCTACGTTCACCTGGGACCCTCTCTGTGTGGGCCCTGTGATTCCATCCGCTAAGTCATAGCCTCTCCTGTCTCCGCTCCTTTCTCCTCAAGCTCCTTAGCCAAATGCCGTTTCTCTGCGTGACCTTTAAATGTTGGAGTCCATCCCAGCCCAATCCTGGCCCTCCCCTCTCCTCCCTCTGCACTCTCTCTATAATGATCTCATCCCTGTCCACAGCCCCAAATGCCACCTTGTGCCCTGGCTCCCAAGGGTCTCCATCCAGCCCAGATCTCTCTTCTGAGCTCCAAGTCCATATCTCGAATACCTCAAACTCAACATGTCCAAAATTGAGACCCTGACCTTCCCTCACCAGTCTACTCCTCCTCTAATTGTCCCCACCTCAGTAGATGGCATGACCGTCCGCCCACTTGTTCACTTCCCCTTCCTTACCTCCTGCATCCAATCGATTATCGTGCCTTTGAGTCGGCCTCCATATCATGCCTCCGGTTTGTCTGCTTCTCTTCACCTCCATGGTACCACTCTGCCCAAGCCGCCTCGGGTACTGTAATATAGTGTGGTAATGCTAGGCTCTTGGTGCCCACTCGTGCCCCACCCCCACATCGTTGGCTTCCTCCCTAAAGCTGACAGAGTGATCCTTAAAAATTACACTTCTGTTTCATTCTGTTTCAGATCACATCTTGGTGTCATAAAAGCTCAGTATCATTGGCATTGGCCTTCGAGGCTCCAGCCTCAGCTTGCCCCACTCTCCAGCTCGCTCACTCAGCTTCAGCCACCCTTGGTTGAGCTCTCCGATCCCAGGGCTCTTTGCACAGGCTGTGCTGCATGCCTGGAACAATCTCCTTCCCATCCCCAGCCCTCTCCCAATGCTCTGCCAGCTTATTCCTGCCTCTCCTCTAAATCTTAGCTCCGATGTCACCTCATTGCTAATGCAGCCCTGACGCCATCCCCACCCACCCCCATGTACTCATAACAGTCTACACTCTTCCATCATAGCAGTTACCTGAACCGTGAGTGTAAGTTAATTGCATAATAATCTGCTTAATGCTTATTAATGCCTGGGAAATACCATGAGGGCAGGGAGCCCTCACAGTCTCCCTAGTGCTTAGCACCGGGGCTGATGTTTAGCAGGCCCTTGATAAATACTTGCTGAGTGACTGGAGCTGGATAAAGGAGGATGAGTTGAGGTTGAGCGCAAAGGGCAAGATCTGATGCACCCTGACCACTGTACACATGGAGAAGTACCGCATAGTATTCACCAGGGCTGCTCGTCTGTACCTTTAAAATCTACACCAGTAACTTCCCAGGGTTGGAGGGACATTATTTTCTCCAGCAGATAGTACACTTGGTGGGAGCACATACCCACCGGCTAGTGGCTTTAATTCAAGCTGGCTTTGAAGGTTTCTTAATAGAAACTTCTATCAGTTTTTCTTATGCGAAAAGTAAAAATTGCAATGTATTTTTCTCATCAAACAATAATTAACTTTAATGCTATTAAAATATATCATACCCCAGATACCGTACGATTTCAGGAGCACTGCGAATTTAATATTTGGGTGGAAACGTGGTTTTAGTAATGCTTTAAGAGTACTCTCCATCTCTCTTTCAGCCTTACCTAGGCTTGACACCGTTTCACATCCCTCCCTAATTAGCTTATATAGAGAGATTTGCTTCAAGTCATGTACTCATGTAATAAAGGTCCTTGTTGCCATATTTAGAAAACTATGTCCAACATAAATTCCACTCTCAAATCTCTTTCTCGTAATGAACCTCCATCGACATAATGAGTTCCTTGAAAGGAAGGCATTGTGTAAATTAAAAACACTAATGAGTCGTAATGATAATGAATGATTTTCCTGATTCCTGCGAGCAGGACTAACCTTCGGCACATTTTCCAGTAGCTGCACCTTCCCTTCACCCAGGACTGCCGTCCCCCGGGAGCCCGTACTCTAAAATATCTTCTCCTTTTTTTTCTTCTTATCAAAACTCTGAATCCCCTAAATGTTCCTGACGGTAGCTGGTCAGTCTTGGAAGAACGGAGGTTACTGAACTGGCTCACACTAAAATATGAATGACCCAAGGACCTGTCGGCCGTTTCCAATGACGCCCTGCCTGCCCCTTCTCAGGGATAATCTCGTTCTAAAAGGAGCTGATGAGCGCAGAAGAACTGGGGGACTGTGTAGCTAAGATGAGCCGAGGGTCTTGGGGTTGTCTGGCTACAAGTAACAGGAACCCACTCAAGCCAACTAGACAAAAATAATTTCTTGGTGAGATGCAAGGGCAGCCCTCACAGAACTCAGTCGGGAGGCACAGCTGGGCTGTGGGCAGGTCGGGAACAGGACAGGATTGCTGTGAGGAACTGGGGTAAACTTCTGTCTCTCTGGGACTGTTCTTCGCAGACGCTCATCACAACTGCTTCGCTCTCTCCCCCTCTGCAGACAGACTGTCTCTGCTCTTCTGGGCACATGGGCCACATATGGCACTGCTGAATCAAAGCAAAAATAATTGGGACAAAAATAATTGTCCCTCTACCTGCCCTCAGTTCCAGGGTCCCATTTCCACACTCTTGGGAGAGAGCTCAAGGCCACGTGGGACAAACACAGTGCCTGGCCCAGGGTAACGGCTCAGTTATGTGTTTGTTGTTGTTATAAACAGAGTGAGGAGCCCACCCCTAAGGGGAGCAGTGTTGGCACATCTCCAAGAGAAGTCTACCACACCTGGCCAAGGAGTTTCTTGCTTAATTCGGTTGGGAACCTGGAATGTTGAAGGGTTTGGGGGTAGGAGAGTGACACTGGCTCACGCATTAACAGCAGGCCCTGGTGGGATCTGTATGAGCTAGGCAAGGAGCTCCTGGAACCAAGTTCCTGCTAAGGGAACAGTGACTTGCAAACAATGGGATTCATTCCTGCTCTGTTGGCAGTGGTGTCGGCTGGGACTTGGTGTGATTTAATGACTCAAGAAAGGGAAATTTGCCATCTGTTTTCCACTTTGTACGAACTTGCTGGGAAGTTGGGTAAGTCACTGAAGCTCTTTGGGATTCTCTTGATTCCAACTCTTTTAATAAAAAAATGTATATATACACACACACATATACACACACATTAGTTATATATTTGTTATTTTTTAGCAGATTTTTATTGTGTTACTCTTTGCTGGCCTGAATAACACTGAGCGGACGTGGCAAGGGCCTCAGAAAGCCAGTGGGGAGGTTGGAGGATTATAAATCACCTGTGGCCCGAAAAAGATGCTTCATCTCCCTCTCAGGGAGGAGAAATGCTTGCTGCGTGTGAAGAGTTACGTATGCTCTTTGGAATGATACAGCTGGTGGCCTAGGAGGCAAAAAGCCTACAGAAGCACGTGACGTCTCAGAGCTGCTCCTTCAGGAGGTGGCGGGAATGGGAGAAGGGTGGGGAAGGGCCCATTTTGTGGACATGGGTTGAGGGAGATTTTAAAATGATAGAAAAGGCCCTGGAAGGCTTGTTGCCCAAAACTGTGTTTTTTCTCCAGAAGTTTTTAAAAAGCACATACCACCTGGCTGTGCCCTCGGGAAGCGTATTCGGCAGGGGTGAGTGGCCCTGCTAATCCTCCTGCAGGTGAGTCTGTTAACATCTAAATCAATACAGGTGTGTTCTCACAGAAGCTGAAGTGGAAAACAAAATACACAACCATCCCCCGGGTAGGGAGGAGAGGCTCACCCCAGGTCTCATCCATCTGCAGGGAGAGGAGAGAGGGTGCCCCCCCCCGCCCCCCACAGCTCGGGCCAGAGGGCGAGCAAGCCGAGCCCTCAGCCTTCCTGGGCTCCGGGGCAGGTGACCCCGAGGGAAGCAGCAGCCTTTCCAAGGAGGGGGCTGCAGGCCTGCCGCGTGGAGCCCGCGCCCGGCTTCATTTCCTTTACTCAGAGGAGCCATCTGTAACAATCCGTCTCGGCTGCTGATAGGGCAGACAGCTTTTGGCAGGATTCCTTTCTACTTCTTGCAAATGAAATCACAGAGAAAGCCACCAGCAGTGAATACAAAGAAAGTGTTCAAGGCCACTGGATGGAAGGGAACAGCTGTTAAACATCCACAAATACTAACAAGGCAAATTGTTAGCGGACAAACTGGAGAGACATGTCCCTCCAAAGACAGATTGCCGTCTGGGATGAAAGTCACAACTCTGAATTACTATTATTACTAATTACTGAATAATAATAATAATACAGAAATAAAATGACAACAAGCAACGTGCACAGAGAGCTTTCCAGCCCACACACATTTTTATTTCACCACAAAAGCCTCTGATCCTGGGAGAGGGCTGGCAGGCTATTATCTCCCTTTCACGAGTAAAGAAACTAAGTCTGAAGTTGCCACGTCCACTGGCCCAAGGTCACACTGCTGTAGGTGCCAGAGCCAGGGCTCAAATTCAGACCCCCGCCCCGCCAGTGCCCCATCTGTGACGCCAGGCTGCTCCTGTGAGCTTGGCTGCCGGGCACGGAGCGGTGGGTGGAGTTGGTCAAGCAGAAGGTCCGAGGAGTGGTCCAGAAAAAAGCCCAGGACCTGCCACTGGCAACCTCTTGTTTCCCACCTCACGTTGTGGTAAGGGGTTTTAATTTACCGCCCCCCTCCCCTTAAAACAAGGTACTGTACGTTCATTGTTTCAAAAAACACAGATAGGCATAAGAACGTGGCAATAATAATTGTACCACTCAGAAATAAGCATTTTTAACACTTTAGGCCACCAAATTTTATTCTTGCGGATATTTTCTCTGTTTCGCCACATCTTTCCTCACCAGAATGGAATTGTGTTGTTCCTGTCATTTTGTAACTTCTCATTCCATATATTGTGAATATCTTTCCATGTCCAATGCACTTCAACAGCATTTTTCTCATTTTGTTAAAAATATTATACATATATGTTTTATGGTTGCAGAAATCATCATAAAATTATATGCTCATTGTAAAAAGACTCCAGTTCAAACAGTACAGAAATGCAGAGCAAAGGAAGCCAATGTTTTACTTAATCCCACCCTTGGGACACAACAGTGTTGCTAACTTTCATATTTCCTGTTCATATTTTTCTATGCACGGACTAGACATAATGAACATATGTGTATATATACATTTTTTCCCCCACAAAGTGGGCTCCTAGGCTGTTCTGCAGTTTGAGTCTCCCTCCCTGTGGGGTGGACATCTTTTCCTCTCAGTCAGTGCATGAGGTTCTGAGGCATCTTTGTTCCAGTCCTGGGGAGAGGAAAACCGATGAGAGGGAGGAAGGAACAGCGGGGCAAGCAATGGCAACACAGAGCCAGTCACAGCCTGTGGACTAAAAGCCTCAGAGAGGAGGGACACTGCAGCTCAGGTAGCCGCTTGCCTCATCCGGGGGGTGCGGGTAACCGGGTTCCACCTCACCACCCCTCCTCAGGGTCACCGACACGAAGGGTCCTGCAGCACCAGGGAGCTCCCCCACCCTCACGGAGGTTCTGTGCCTCTTCAGGTGGGCACATTCTCACGACTGCCCTGAGCCCTGCGTTGGAGAAAGGACACGACCCCAAAGTGGTGGGTTGACCTTTTGGGATGTTTGTAAGTAAATGACTTTGTTCCCGATGGGAAGTTGGTGGTCCTATCTATGCTGCTTCCACTGTCCTAAGGGGGCCATTCTGTCCACATCAACAGGGAAAACCAAATTCTGTCCCATGGGCCTTGGTTTAAGAACCTGGCAGCAGTGCGCCAGCCTGCACAGCATCCAGCTAGGTGTAGAGAGGAGCTGACGCAGGCTGGGAGGGGTCCAGGTCGAGACGAGGGTCAGCCTGGGGCTCGTTCCTGATGACATGCACTTGAGGAGCTCCTGACGCACAGGCAGGGATCCCACATGCTCCTTCTGGCCGCGGAGCCTTCCTGGAAGCCCCTCCCCATCCTGCCTCCCCTGCTCTTAGGGGCCCCTCCACCTCCCCGACTCCTGCCTCTTGTCATGGCTGGGTGGCTGCCGCCCACGCATGGCCCATGAAGGCCCTGTGAAAAGGGAGGCAGAACCGTGCAAAGATCTGTTTTAAGGATCCCAGCCCTCACTGAAGGCTGGTCATGCCAGAGTTGGCAAAGCCTCGGGGAAGGGAGGCTTCTGAAAAGCAGGGCAGCTGTGGGAGTCATGCAGGGCAGGAGTGGGTGGGGGCATGTCCTGGAGAACACGCTGCTCGAATGGGAGGGGACAGGCTCATGGAGCCAGTTCTCTCCTAATAGACTAAAATGACACAAATCAGAGAAATCAGGAAGAAGCCAGTTTATATAAGCGTCACAGTCTCTGCTGTGGTGGCCAGAATAATTACCCCCCTGCCCTATGCCATCCATGTCCTAATTCCTGGAACTTGTGAATATGTCACCTTTATGTGGCAAAAAGGGACTTTGCAGAAGTGATGAAGTTGCAGATCTTGAGATGGGGAGAGTAGCCTGCATTATCCAGGTGGGCCTGATGTAGTCACAAGGGTCCTTATAAAATGGAGGAAGGAGGGCCAGAGTCAGAGGAGATGTGACGATGGAAGCAGAGGTCGGGGGGGCACAGCCACAAACCAAGGAGTGCAGGTGACCTCTGGAAGCTGGAGAAGGCAAGGAATGGGTTCTTCCCTATCACCTCCAGGAGGAATGCTGCTCTGCGGACACCTGGATTTTAGTCCCAGACGACCCACTTCAGACTTCTGACTTCGAGATCTGTAGGAGAACACGTGTGGTGTTGTGAGCCACTAAGTTTGTGGACATTTGTTGCAATAGCAACAAGAAAACTAATACACTGCTTGACAGAGAAGGGGACTGCGAGGGTTAACGAACTTGTGTTTATAAATTTCCACTATGTTTATTGCCAGGAACAGTCTCCTCAGGAGGAATTGAGCACCGACGATCCACAGTGAGAAGGGACAGCATTTAATGGAACTATGGTCTCTGCACAAAACCAAGTAAGTGAGGTGGTTTTCTCAAGACTGCATTTTATTAAGGTGCCACGTGGGTTTTTATCCAAAGAAGGCTTATTCTGGGGTACACATTAATCTGGATGTTAGTAATTCACAGCATCTGAAAATGTTCCCTGGCGAACATCTTCGCTCTCCATCAGGAGTGGAGGAGGGCTCTGCTCAGACCACGGTGGGCCTTCAGCGTGCTCCTCCGAGAAGCCACAGAAGTGGCCACCTTTCTTTTTGGTGTTTCTCAGGCCCACCAAGAAAATGGTGAGAGCCGGTGATCACCAAAACAGGAGCCCAGAGAGGCCTCCGGGCCCTGCTCAGCTCAGATAGAAGTACGGGGCGACGCCACTCCTCGCTCCTCTGGGCAGACCCCCGGCTGACTCACTGGCTAGACAGATGCCACAGGAACAACTCTGGGTTCGCTGGGCTCACCTGGAAGGGCGGGCTCCTTCAGTTCTGAAGAAATAAAAGGACAAGGGACAGGGTGCCAGCTCTCATGCCTGATCTTAACAGAAAGTGTAGTCGTTCTGCCATTATCTCAGCTTGTTAACAGCTATTTTTAAAAGCCTGCTGTATACTCCACACAGACAGTTCTTGCCCTGAAATCCCCCTGGTTGGGCTCCCTCACTATGAAGCTGCCGGCGCCCACAGCTTTGTCTGTTGGTGGTGTTGCCTCAGCAGGTAGCCGTGTCCGGCACTCTCCCCACCTCTGCCCCTAACCCCTGTGCGCCCTGGGTACGCCCCACTTTTTTTCACTCACCCCCAGACCAAATCCTGGTAGATTACTTCTCCTAACTCAAAATCCGGACATTTCAAAGAGCCATAGTCCTTTATAATTTTCCCAGGGGACATGGGAATAAACCACCCACTCATCATAAATGAGGCCCAGATGGAGTTCTTCACAAAGCATGATCAAACTGCCCTGGACTGGGCAGCAGCCTCAATATAGCTGAGGTTTAAGTAGAGTATTTAATGATTTTTTTTTTTAAATTTGCAACTCATGTGTTCTCTAAGCATCTCTAGGAGTTAATTCACATCTCAGTGGACACCCTCATGGTGCTGGCCTGCGCTGGGGGCTTGAGCTTGGGCATAGCAAAGAAGAGGGTCGCACAAGTGATTGTAAAAGAGGAAGATCTGGGCGAGAGGGGTTTAATTTCCTGAGGGGAGGGGTAGGGAAGTCCCAGGCAGTGGGCAGTTTGCTGTTCCTGTTCTCACGTTCTGCCCTCTCTGCTTGTTTGCACTTCCTACGGGGTGGGGGGCAGGAGGCAGCACGGGGTTCTAGTTGGACCTGGTCGGGTAAAGACCTGATTCAGAGGAAGGTGAAATGAAGGGTGAAGTCTGTGCACCTGGCAAAGCCCCAGACAGGCTGGGGATGGGCTCGTCCTGGGTGCCCTCAGCCGGCTCCCCCGCCTCCCCGCTAAGGGGCACCTTCTCCCCCATTTGTTCAGCCTTCACCCCTGTCCAGAGTGAGTGGGGACCTGAGCGTGCTGGGCCACAGGGCACCGGCCGTCCACTCCTCACGAATGCAGCCCGGCTGCGTGGACACCCCAGGTAGGTCGCAGCCTTTAATTTCCATGCCGCTTATGTTTCATCTAAAAATATCTGAGTGGCCGCAGGACTGCATCTCCCCAGGAATGACCTAAAACCAGAGTAATGAGGACTCAGGGATTGCTTCATCTCCATGCGAGAGGGGATGCAGGGACTAGAGAGGGAGCTGCCTCTCCTCCCAGGCAGAGCTCTTGTTTCCAGGTTGCCATGTGCATGGCCGAGGGACGGGGTGCCTCCTGGCCACAGCGCCCCGGGACGGGGACAGCTGGTGAACACCACGCTCCTGGGTGGGAGGGGAAAGGACAGGGGCCCAGGGAGGTCAGCAGGAGACCGCTGGGGACAGCCCCCGACCACCTCACCGCCACCCAGGTTTCTGGAAATAATGAGTGCACAGAGGTAAATAATAATCACTGAGGAGAGAACTGGAATTATCCGTGCGTTGGAGCAGCAGGGAAGGAGGGCAGAGCTGTCTTCCAGATCTGCCCATCCCAACTCCATGACCTCGGGCAGGTCACCTGGGTTCCCTATGGCTTCCTCCTCCCCAAAGGAGGGAACTAAAAACAGCAGCAGCCATGGAAGACACCCCACAGTACACCCCAGGTGCCAGGGGCTTCTCTCAGTGCTGTCTGGATCCTAACTTGTGTGTCCTCACAGCCCCTACGAGGCAGGCACTACTATCACACCCATTTACAGACGAGGAAACTGAGGCACAGACAGGCTGGGCCTGGCCATGGCATTTTGGGAGGCAGGCTCTCTCATGCACTGCTGTCACCTTTCTGAAAGCCAGTTCATTAGAAGCCTTAACATCTGTACATACATCCTTGGAATTCATCGTAAGACATTATGAAAGATATGGACAATGGGTTTGCTCCTGGCAGCACTGGTGAAAGGGGAGTGAGTTAATAAATTATGGAACACCTACACGGACAAAAGAAATCTGTTCAGACCTGAAAACCCTGCTGTTGATACATGTCTATGGGAGAGGAAAATTGTCTGCACTCTATCATTAAATGGAGATATCAGGTTTCCCAACAGTACACACTGTATAATCTAATTTTTGCTACCCCCACACACCCGCGGAAAGAGGTGTGTGTTGGTGCCGTGCGGCATCCCTCGGAGACCTGGCTGGGACACTTGGCACAGACTAGGCCTCTGACGCACAGATGTGAGGAAGTCTGGCAATCTTCTGTTGCAAACGCAAAGGGGATGTTCTCAGCCAAGCACACCAGGAGACACAGGCCGGGGGTGTTGGGAGAGGCTAGCTTCTTGATTCTTCTCATTTCCTAACAGGAGACATGCTTGGGTTTGCTGACCAGGGTGAGCTCCATCAGGCGGTGGAGAGCCCCAGCCTCTTCTACTCCCAAGTACATTACCCTGACAGCTCCAGCATCAACTTGCATGCTTCCAGAATCTGTGCTAGCACTCCCACCGCCTCGATCTAACATCTGGGTCAAGGTGCAGTTTGCTATCTGTCGTCCACAGGTCACAGAGCAAGGACTGGACAGGGGCCTGGGCGTGAGGACGCTTGTCCTCTCTGAGTGGTAGGACAGAATGTTTCACGTTCCTTCTTTTTGCTCATCAGTAGTTCCTCATTTTTCCACAAGAAACAAATATTGCTTCTGTAAAATAAAAAACAAATTTATTTTTAATTTAAAAACTGAGGGCCTCTGATGAGATGATCCTTTCTATCTCTAAAATCCTGGCATCTCCTTAGGGTTCTCAAATGTTTTCAATGGTTTCTTTTCTTTCCTCGGCTTTACGAGAGAACGATTTTGTTTCCCAATGTGCTCACTTTAGAGACACTGTGTTCCCCGAGGTCTGTGGGCAACGGCGGTATAGTCTGTAGCCAGCCGTGGGCCGCCTGCGCTGAGGGGCAGGCTGAGGGCGGGCGGCCAGGGCCTGGGGAGGGACGTCAGAGGAGGAACCTCCATGGAGCCCTGGGGTGCAGGGTGCAGAGGGAGGGCGAGGCAGAGGAGCTTGGCAGGGAAGTAAAGTTCTTCCCCTTCTTACTATACTCCTCCCTAAAAAGAGGAAACACCACAGCAGTCCAGGAAACCCCCAGCCAGGATCTTCAGTGGTTAGAATCATCTGAGATCGCCAACCCAGGAGGCAGGGGGCTGAGCGTTTAGTCCCTTCCCGGCCTCACTGCGGCCCACACCCCGCTGCAGAGACCCTGGTTCTTAGGATAGAAAGGGGCCAGGGGGCCCTGCAGGTGATTTTGCTCTCGGGTGATGGGCTGGTCTGGGTGCCGCGTGGCCCAGAGCCTGGGCGACAGAGGACCCCACACACTTGCAGCACTTTCCACCCAGGCTGCAGGGCGACACCGCAGGGGCTTTGTGACAAGGCCCTCTGGAATCTGAGCAGCTTGGGTAACTGCTGTTTTGAAAAAGAAAGAGAGCAGTTTATGACCCCATTGTTATTATTACTGTTGGTATTGGTATTAGAAAGCAGCCAACCCCCCTCCCCCCCCCCCACCCCCATCCCTGCATTCCAGAATGCTGTCCTAATCAAACTGTCTGGGTCCCTGTCCCTTCCTTCTTGCAGCTGTGAGGCTGTTGATGCCCAGGTTCCACTCAGTGCTCAAGAACAGGGGAGCTCTGCGGCCCAGGGTGTGGATACTGTGCCGTGGCTGGTTTCTCCATGTCTGTGAAGGCGGCCGCACCCTCCTTCCCTAAACCACAGGCTGGGGCCTCTTGAGGTGGGCCCTCCTCTTTATGAAACTTGAGGTGGGGTGGGATTGTTCCCCCAGCCCATAACTGTGCCCGGGTGTCAGGGTGAGATGGTTCCTTCACCTGTTGGGGTGAATTTGTCAAGTGCCTCGCCTCTGATTTTGCACCCCCACTTTTTTTCCATCTATCTTTCTGAACTCAGTGGGTCCCTTGACAGAAGGCCTCAGGTTGTGATTCCTGTCATCAAAGTCCTGGGCAAGGCCAGGCCCCATGGGCGCCGAATAGAGGTGATTCCCACCTGGGAGATGGAGGGTCTTCTGGGAAGCTGAGCAAGCCTGGGGGAACGGAGCCCTCCAAAGCAGCAGTGTGAAGCGAGTAACTGTGATTCTGCATTTCTATTTCCGGAGGCAGTTATCTGTTAAGGTTTTGTTCTCTACCCGGGCAGGATCCTGAGGGGCAAGCTCTGAGAGAGGAGGCAGGCCGGGAGGAGATGGCATTAAGAAGAGGGTGGCAGCCAGGGTCTTCTCTCTTGTTCTTTCCTCACTATGGATAACCACCATTGCTGGAGAATTAGGAAGCTCGGGTGACCCTGCAATGGTTAGGATGGTCGCACCTCCTCCCCTGGCTACCACCTGCCTGTTCCCAAACACGCCACACTCCCCTGTCCCCAAGCCCCATTGAGCTAGACCCACGCCTGAAGACCCTGCCCTCACCACTGGAGAACGTCTGAGTTCTCAGCTTGACTCCCGTTCTTCCCCTCTAGGTGTCCCTTCTGTAGCTCATCACGATACTCATCTGTGTGGACCCTTGAGGACACAGATGGTACCCAACTCCCGTGTGGGTCCCTCCTCAGCCTCCCCATAGGTGTCGGTGAAATGACGGACCTGCGGCCTGAGCAGCGGCAGGCAGAGGACGCTCTGCGGTTCTCACATCTTTGTCCCTCTCGCTTTTAGATCAGAAACCAGTTCCCACACACTTGCCTCTTGTTAGAACATCCTCCTCACTGGCTGAAGAGAAACTAAGAGAACTCCTGGAAGAGCTGGCTCAGAGATTTAAATAGGCCAGGCCAGACCAGACGCACGGCCAGAATCGCCTTAGAGAAGACAAGACGGTGTGGACTAGGGGCCAGTGAGCAGACTCGAAAGATGCCACTGTAGCAATAAGGAACCTCCATGGGATGGGAACTTTTACCTTAAAATAAATATGACTGGGGCTGGGAACAAGCTAACCTTCATCTTCTGCAGCACAATCTTTTCCTGTGTAGATCTTATTTGAGAATGTGGTTTTCTTAAAAATTCTACGTTTAGGGTCACCCCGCATTGTCACTGTGAGGGAAGCAGCGGTGAGCGCTGTGCTGCTCTGCAGCCAGGAGAGGGCTGTCCGCTGCCTCTGCCGTACGCGTCCCCGGGAGCACAGCACAACCAAGGGACAGTGCACAGTGACATAAACCAATTACAGGAGGCCTAGTCTACATTTGCTTAACATTAAGAGTGGCTTCAATAATGCACCCGGCATTCTAGCGCTACGTTTAAAAAAAACTTCTAAATTACACCATTTTACCTCCTAGTGACTCCAGGGAAAGTTGTAATGAAATCAATGAACAGATTTAGAATATATCTTCATGCATTCTTGGTGTTCAAGGTGAAATAGACATAACTCGTCCCCCATAGTGAAGGAAAACCCGGGTGGGCACAGCTCGGCCAGTCACACGTTTGGTTCCTCAGAGGGGCTCAGATCCAGGCTCTCAGCCAAGGAGCCCCAAGGAAGGGGTTTTTCTGGGTGTACCTGCCTGGAAGGTCAGCGAGCACTGGCTCCATCTGATGGCGTCTCTCCTTCCCTGAAGGAGGAAAGCAGGGGCCTCTGGAGTGCTAGGTGTGGGTGAGGCTGGCACACATGGGCTATGAGTGAGGGGCCCCACCAGCGATAGGGGCCTCGACGTGAAGGGTGACCCACTACGCCACTCACTGGCTGTTCCACATTGTGCAGGCTATTGATTTCTCCCTGCCTGTTTTCTTATCCACAAAATGGGCCTCATGGGTGTTTAGAGAGGCTTTTCCTGGCTGTATTTGCCCTGAAGTCCTCTTTCTCCTCGCTTGGAAAGTTTACTAATCATAGTTAAAGCAGACTTCTGTGAAAGATCAAGAAAATAAAAAGGACCACAGGGCCAGAGCCCACTTGCTGCACTTTGAGTCTGTGATGAACGGTGGCTCACCTTTGTCTCCAGAGTGTAGCTTTCCTTGGGGTCTAGACAGCCAGGTGCAGGAGTGGCCCAGAGACTCCCCTCCCCTCCCAGTTAACCCCAAAGCAGGGCTGTTGGGGTGTATGCGGTTACATGTTACAGCTCAACAACAACAATGATGGGACCACAGGTGCAGGAAGGTTTCCACAGAGATTTATTTTAAACCATGGAGGCAGCTTTGCATTGAGAGTCTTACACTGGTAATGGCTACATACGGTTTCGGTTAGAGGGAAGCTCAGTGGGAAAGTGAGCAGAGTTTAAAAACATTCACAACATTCAGCAGCATTTGAAGGTAGAACTGGATACAGACATTTTAACATTGTAAGAAATTCTTGCTCAATCCCACCTAGTCACATTCAGGAAGTCAATATCCAGACTGCTCGGTCTGGTTGTGGACCGCTGTGGCAGAGAGCATGGCACTGCCGGGAGGATCCAGCTAGAACCACATCTGAGAAGTCTGTTCCAGCTTCGGGTTTATTACATTCTCAGCCTGACCCCTTGGGGAATCTCATTTCAAAAAGAAAGAAAAAGATATTGATAAAGTAACATGCCCGCTGCAGCTGCCGACGGATGGCGTGCAGCATGGAAGAGTCCATGTCCCTGGTTATGGATAAGGTGGTAGGCAGGCACGAACGTGGGGCTAGCACCTTCCCTGTTGTCCAGTTAATAAGTTTTTGTACTTTTCATATAAGATTTTCTTTTGAAAATGACAGTACACTGAAAAAAAGTTATTTAAAAAGCAAGGCAAATGGCGTAAAACACAAATATACAAGAGTACAATGGTTACCAGTGACACAAGTGTTTTGGTCCATACTTCAAATGGGCATATGCTACTGATATAAGGCTGACATCCATTTAAATGGGGAAAAAAGTGTATATAAGTGAAATACTTTTTTCAAACCATTTTCCCTTTTTGTGTTATAGTTCACTCTCTCATATTTCTCAGAGAACCAAGGAAAAAAAAAAAAGGAGGAAAGAATCATAAATATCAAGGTCAGATTCTAAATCTAACGTTTAAACCATCCTGCAGTTCTCTCACACTTTCTCTCCCAAGAAAGTCAGATACACGTTTTGACTCACAAAGGTGAACATTTTGAGGTATCTATTTTTAAAGAGATGGTACCATGATTAACTTCCACGTTCACCATCTTTTTCAAACCTACTAGGCTTTAGATGGAAAAATGCAGAAAGAAACTTACTAGATATGACAGAAGACAAAGGCATTGCGACATGCTCTCATGTATCCCAGGAAGTCAGCCACATGTGGGTCGCTCGCTGGTAATGGTTTAGGCCAGTCCAATAATAAACAACATTCACGGAATCACAGGATCACAGGATCGGAAGGGATCTTAAGAACAATCATCGAAGTCAACCCTTATTCAAGCTGTCACCTCCTTCCCACATCTCTGACGAGGGGCTTTCTGCTGTGTATTCAAACACTGCCTGGTATGGGAAACACAGAGGAGGAATCCCACTCCAATTTCGGACAGATCTAATTTTCAGACACTGCTTTCATGTGTTAGGCCTCTTGGTGGAAATGATAACGTTTAAAGGCAAAAATACAAACTAAAAACCCAGAGGGTTGGTATGTATATAGTTCTTGGTTATAAAGTTGAGCTAAAGTTTAAAAATAAACATGGATGTTCCTCAATTAAGTTATGGATATATGATACTTGAGTAGTGAAAGACAAAGGCAAATGGATGGAATAGCAAGAACCAGAAAGCCCAAGCCCTGAGGGGGGATGGTGGGATGTCCCTGCCTTGGCAGAGCCAGGTCTCTGAGGCAGTGGCTGCCGGAGCCTTTTTACTGACACCGAATGGAGAAAAAGGTTTCCACCTACTAGGCGAGTGCCACTGTGATGAGGATTTATCACATTTACCACTTGGTACTGAAATGACCCATTACTTGAAAGGACGATTTAAGGCCGAGAGAGAAATGGAGGGCAGCAGCTGCCTGCTTATGTACCAAAAGGCTGATGCTGCTTATTAGTGTAAGGCCACAGTTGTCCAGAACAATCTTCCCCTGCCACAGGTCAAGGCCTTAAGCCTGGCTCACCTGTGTAATTGTGGAATTATTATGTAAGTTCTTCCAGGCCAAGTGTGTGCATGCAGTGATCGCTAGCTCTACCTCATGGCCTCGAGTGAGGGGCTATGCACCCAGAAAGTTTTAAAGTTAGTTACCATGGGTCATTTTAAGATAACAATTCCAGGTACTTCCAAAGAAAAAGAAACTGATACTAGCCTCAGCTGTAGGTAAACATGACTCTCAAACTAATGAGCCTCTGAGTGGACCTGTCACGGCAGACCGTGTGCTGCCGCCCTCTCCGTGGTCATGAGCATCCGAGCGTCACAGTGACAAGAGCTCAGGCTCCAGGACTGCAGCTGAGTGCTTGATATTCTCTGGCAACTCCAGACCACTTGTGGTCCCTGAGCACCAGGCTGATGCTAGATCTTGGGCCTTTATTTATGCTGTTTCTGCAGCCTGGAAAATCACACCCTTACTTGACTCACTCCAACGCAGCTCAGAACTCCTTGCCTCTATGAAACCCCTCTGGCCCCACCCATGCGGGACCGCACGCATACCTCCATCACTGAATTTACCACGTGATACTGAAATGATCTCTGCATGCCCTCTGCCCATACCAGGGAAGGGACCTCGTCATCCCAGGGCCTAGTTCAAAGCCTGGTAGATGGTGGGCACTCAACAAATGGTTGAACTGGACTAGAATCTCAAGGATCAACTAGGAAACTCAGTGTTCAAAATGGACTTAATTTCTGTGTTTTTCAGTCAGGTTGCTGGATATCCACTTCCACATCAGGAAAAATTTAAGTTAACATTATTTTAAAGGAGAGAAAAAGAAGAATGTTTTGACAAAATTCTTGCTTTGACTTTAAAATATAAATCTTGGTGGACAAGGTCACTTACATACAATTAAACTACTACGACAAAGCAAAACCAAAGGAATCTCATTTGATGAATACTTATGTCCAGTAACTTTGATACATAGTTTAGAGCTTTCCCTTTGCTTAGAAGTCAAAATTCAGGTTTAAAAATTGATTGTTAAGCAAAAATAAATTATACTTTTAAAAAATGAATCTCAAAACATGAGAAGGTGATGTTCCTAAGAAGGGCAAATGCTGCAGGCGCAGAGACTCACTCCAGGCCAGCCTTCACACAACAGGGTAGGGTGCATTCAGTGCCCCTGGATTTCCACTTAAATGTTGCCACTGGGATGGTCTCTGGGGAAGACCACAAGAACGAGTTAATGCTGAGGAAGACCTGCAATAATTGACTCATTGCATAGTATCCACACACTCCTAACTACAGGGCTGCGGCCAAAAGAAGTGTCAAATTCGCTTATGATAAGAGGAGCAGACCTGGTTCCTGAGAGCTCCCTGTCTCAAGGCAGTGCAAGTCTCTCCTCCCACTCATGCCATTGCCAGCTAATGTTCAAAAACAACTGTTCCTTGAAAATTCTTCTTTTAGATTCTCTTGTTTACACCTCAGCTATATCTAACTGCCTGGCATGACTAAAGTGTTTTGTGCTTGGAACATCCTACATCTCTGAAGATCCCTTCCAGTTTTGTGATTTTATGATTCTTTGAACAATTCAAACAATCAAATGAGAAATACATCATGGTTGATTGACCTCATATAAAAAGACACACGATTCCAAGTATTTTATCTAAAACCACTTTTGCTACTGTGGAGACACATCCAGGCAGTTTAAAGTTGCAGCAATATCATTTCTTTGGAGAAACTGAGAGCATGCGATTGGTCTTATCCTACCAAATAAAGGACAACCACGTGTGCGGTCTGTGCAGTCTTGCCGCTTTCCCAATGTAGCCACGTTAGGCATCACTTGCCAGAGCTGCTGTATGTTGAAGTAATAGAGCAAAATTTATGTAAAGTGCAATTCCAACATCAGCACATGTCTCTCTCTGAGTCAGAAAAATGGTGGAGATACTCAATGTAAAACTCAAGAATTCACAGTATTATAAACACACAGTTGGCTTGCTTAGCGCTTCTCTCCAAATTCAAGCACTCCCACAGATGAGGAGAAAGATAAGGGCAGCGTGATGGATACCTTGACACATCTGTGGTTTTTTGATCATGACTCTCATCACCAATGAGGTGTCAAGTGGTTTCAACCTCTAAGTGGCTCTGTGGCCTGGGGAGCTATGGTGGGAGGGAGATGGCTGGAGAGAAGTGCAGGGTCCCAGACCAGAGCAATCACGGTGTAGACAGGTGATCCAGTGGGGACAATCAGTTTCCCCAATGGGGTCTGAGCTCACCTAGACCCAACCCAGACCCACGTCAGGCGGCTGGGCGCCTCATCTACTGCCTCCCTGACACTGTGTTTCCCTGTCTGTGTACAGGCTGTGCGCCAAAGTTCAGGAAGGGAAAACAGAGCGATTCATTTCTATTACTCATTTCCAACACATAGCTCTCTACTATGTACAACTCAGTAAGTGGCTCCAGGTTATAGTAGTAAACTGCAAAATAGATATATGAGTATTTTAAACTTAATTCCCTTTTTAAAGCTCTCTCACAGAGCAATCATGCAGAACAGACTTAGATTAGTTTTAATAGCTTCGACTGATGGCAAGCAAGGGCAGTGCGGAAGGGGCGGGGAAGGGACACGTGGTAATTGCTTCTGTGTGTGTGTGCACGCACACACGCAACCTTAGAGTACGGTCACAGGGGCTGATCTGGTCTGATCTCTCAGGGGATGGCTGTCATGTACCGCGGCAGCAGGGGGCACACCTGCTGGTCCTGCTTCCCAAAGCTGCAACAGCAGAAGCATCTCTGGGAAGCCCCATCCCCGGGAGGCAGACTTGGTCGGCGTTAGGGGTGCTAACCAAGTATGGTGGGTAGTACTTCTCCCAGTTAGAAAGAAAAATAATTAATCATCACGAGGGGAAAAAACTGCTTTCCAGGAAAAGAGAAAAAAAATAGGGAGGATTTCAAATACTACCACAAAAAATTGTCAAATAAGACACTGAGGAGGTAGGGCTTGGATAAAGAAGGGCAAGTAATTGGCCTGTTTATCTGCAAGGCTTTATTTAACCTGGAGATCCCCAAGAGACTCAGTGATCCCCCAGTGCTCCCAAGAGGTGAGGGTTGAATGAGCTGGGACATGTAAAGTGCTTAGGATGGGGCAGGCACGCAGCACATGCCTGCTGCTAATTTAAGCTCTATTTTTACAGGTGAAAATAAGATTTTTTTAAAAGGACTTCAATATCCCGAGTTGAGTCATTTACACACAAGAATATTCCGCTTTATCATGTTTGACTGAATTCCCTTAAAATTCAGGTTCCTCAGGTTCATTTTCTAAAGCCCTTTTTTTACATTCCCAACAGGAACGCAGCATGAGCTGTAGGATTCAGTACCTTTTATGTCTCAGATCACACAGCTTAGTATGAAAGTGTGCAAAGTGTTCTGATAAAATACATTAAGATAAAAATCTTTAAATATCTAGTTTTTAAAGGGGAAGAAAATACAGATGGCGAGGAGTAGAGCAGGATACAATCTCGCAGTAAGGAACATGTTCAAGTTCAGAGGTGACACCACATGGAAAAACACATCCTGAAGACATTTCTTTTGGAAGGACACAGAGTTTTGGTGTTTCGTTTTGTTTTGTTTTAATATTCTGAGCGAGGGAGAGATGTGTCAATAAAATTAAAACATAAAAGACTCAGAAGGCTCCAAGTGAATTAGAAATGATCCAGGCACTGACAGCTGAAGCTCTGAGTTATAATAATCTACTCCTGTGATGACAATGGTTGGCAGCAGCTCTCACGACATTTTTTTAACATGCGAAAAAGAAAACTGAGGCAGAAACACAAGGTCATTTCTGCTCAATGAGAGCATGAATGAGTTAGACATTACGAATGGAGCATTCTTCAGGTGATTCAGGAAGTCAGTTGGTAAATCTATGGTTTTCCACATCTCTCAACTGAAGAGGATTTCTATGAAAGCAGAAACACTGCGAATAAACAGTGTAAATACATACACTCTGGTTAGCAGCAGAGGAACGTGGGGGTAGACACATAGAGAAGAAAAAGATGCTGACCACATAATATGCGCCAAAGTGAAGAGAACATGGAAACTACTTTATAAGGACCCCAAATACCCCGAACATTTCTCCCACACGCAAAGCAACAACTAAAATGAAGTGTTGAAAAATATAAAAATTAAACACCCCACACAGAGCTTTCAGTATACTGAAAACAATGTAGCGCAGCCAGACTGTATAAACCATTTGTTAAAAAAATATCTTCTTTGATATTGTATGAACAAGTTGAAAGAGTCCCCTCGCCAGTGTTCACTCACTAGCTCACCACCGTGTGTGCATGAAATACGCCGACTCTGCCCGGTTCTAGTTTCTCTCTTACTTCTCACACGTCTGCTTTACAGCTCCAGTAAGGAGTGGGATTAGAACAACCGTTTCTTGAGTAAATACTCTCCTTCTGATGCCTGTGAGTGTCATCAAGACACCACTGGGGTCATATCCCACAACTGTGAACAGAAAAAGAGGATAAATGATGAACTGAAATGAAACTGTGTTGAGGATAAACAATCCTTAGAATTAAATTCAAGTGAACTCTTTAATGTAGCAGGCAACTAAATACTGAGATGATTTCTAAATCTATGAAATAGAATTTTCCCATCAAAACGTTCAAGATAAATGTCAAAAACACGAAACGGCAGCTGGGAATTTAATCCAGCAAATGGAGAATAAAGGCAGATTATATTCCTTTAAGAGGAAGGGAACTAACAAATATTAGGCACGAAATGGGCCCCAGTGATGTGCTGTGTCCTTTCCATATCTCATTTAGTCTTCCAAGCAGTTCTACAAGATGTCTCATTCTCAGAAGCAAAGGAACTGACGTTCCCAGAGTTCACTTTAAACTTGCTCAAAGTCACAGAGGCCTGGTAGCTTCCAAAGGGGGTTATTTTAACCACCTCATCCCGCTGCTGCCTCCACCAATGGACCAACACAGGCCTGGGAAGTAGAGCTCAGCGTGCTGGGTGAGCCTGTGCCTCCGTCTTTCTCAGGAATGACGCAGGTGTGGCCCCTTCTGTCCTGGGCCTCTGCTGTGGCACTGAATCCATGTGGCCTACCACAGTCCTCGCAGAGGCCCGGAAGGAACGCTTCTGGATTAATTGATCTCACTGGGAAAAGATCTTGTTTATGACTTGCTGGCTTATTCCAGTTCTGCCTTTCATTCAGTGCTCAGCTCAAATCCCATCTCCTTCATGAAGCCATCTCCAGCAGCACCATCTCCCGCTCCTGAACGCTTAAAGTAATTCTTGTCTGTACTGCTCTTTTGGCTGCTGAATATGTGATATATTATTAACTGTCTTTTTAAGAGTACATCCCCAGCAGACTAGCCATTCCTTGCAGGCTAAGAGCCATGTCTTATTCTGGCGTGTACAGCCAGTGTCTGGCATGGGGCCTCGCATGTTATGGGTTCTCAAAAATGCTCACTGCTAAGGGTAACCTTTTGAGCAGCCCTCACATTGCCTTGGTGCTCCTGTATATTTACATAGGGCCAAAGATGGAAAGCTTCTACAATAGGATGGCCTCCTACCTTAATAACCTTGTCAGTTCCAGAAGTCAGTAACCATCCTCTGGTTGCATCAAAATGCACATGCACAATGTTATGCTTACTGTCATGGAAGGTAGCTGTGGGCGCACGTCTGGAAGGAATAAAGAAAGATGCCAAGAGTGAAAAGTCGTGACAGATAAATGAAGGAGACCTAGGGTGACATTACGCTCTAAGTTTTACCCAAATGGCTAAAACTGTTCACTGTTAGAAATGCTCCTCAGAGCTACCTTTACTCCCTGGTGACCTGTTCTGATTTTTAAAAAAATGTAAAAGCATTCTTATATTCTCAAAAATGGGAAGGAGATGATGAAATTTCCAAAAGTCCTTCTAGAGAATTTGCTGCTATGATAGACTCTGTGAAAATCTCTATCTCTGCTTTTGACAAATCTTGAAAAAAAAAAAAATCCACAGTGCTTTCGCCACGTTTAATCTCAGAAGGACTTGCCAGTAAAATGGTTTCCCTTTCCCTATTTAACTAGAAAAGAAAAATAGCATGCTTGTTAAAATGTCTAAGGCACTACCATTCTAATCGAAGGGCTAGCCCTTCTTTTTCCTCTTCTCACTGGTATAACTGCAGGCTTAGTTTTTCTGTGTATTCTAACACTTTAACAAGCAAAACAACATATAAACAAACATTGTTATTTGTTTTGTATTTTTTAACCTACGCATTTTTTTAGTAAGAAGACTTGTCGACTGCCTAGGTGCTCTAGAGACAATGCAAACGCTTCCGCGGAGAAGAGGCAGGGATGTGGGAAAGGGGACAGCTGTTCTCTAATCATGTTTCAAGGGTTCCCACTCCTCTGCAGTGCACTCTGAAGCCAGTTGTTTTCCTCTTTTTATCTCTAGTTAAATCTTAAGAGGAGATCTTTGTATACTACAAATGATCACTTTAAAATCTTTAGAATTAAAGATTTGGGTTTAAAGTTTGCAGTCGCTTAAACTCCCTGGGTCTGTGTCTTTATAAAATGACGAATTAAACTAGACTATCCCCAAAGTCTCCTGCAGCTCTCTAATTTAATGAAAAGAACGCTCTTACTAATTTCACCACGTATAATGAGTGGAAAATAATCAATGAACATAAATGCTTCCTTATGAAGGGCATCCTAACTTTTTTTGATATGGATAAATGAAAACGAAAAAACACATAAATTAGGGTTATCTGTAAGAGAATGCTTTGGTTTATTTTCCAAGAATTTCTTTTAAATGCTGACTGCCTCTGGTGCATTTTAAATATGTTTCTATTTACATTCAGCTTTTAAGACAACCACCTGGTACTTAAAATGATTTTACTGTATACAAGGTGCGGGGGGTAGGCTGGGGAGGGAGGAACGGGCAGAGAAGTCTCCTGTGAGATCCTGCTGTAATTCACTGAAAGGGAAACTAGTTGCAGAGCATTCTGTTCACACCTGGGGCAGTTTTCAAAGAGGAGACATTAAACAAACAACACAGATTTGTCCCACCCCTGCAAGCACACTGAGGCGCAGTAACCTAAGGTCCTGGGTTACTGGGCAAGACCGACCAGCAAGACTGAGTAGCTGGGCAACTGGTAGTATTTGCCTCTCAGGTAAAGTGGCTTAGCTCTTCCTGGAAAATGAAACCCCTGGAGCCCATGGGCTTGTTCAGCTTCCACTAAGATACCAGCTTGGGCCAGAAGTGAACCCTGGTTCCTGCACTCTTGGGCAACTCAAGGAAATGAGCAGACAGAAGGGTATGCTCGAAGAACATCCATTTGCAATACACACGCCCCTGGGATTGAGAAGAGCACAGATGAATTCTTTGCACATCCTTCCTCTTCTGTCTCACAAGAGAACAATCTCTTGGTGGAAAGGAGGGCCTTGCCCACTTGCCATGGTCTGTATTCTAAGCCAGCAGGCACCAGGACACTCTTAGTCATGGCTGTAGTGCTAGGTGCAGCTCTCAGATCACATCCTCTCCTTAACCCTGACAATTCTGCAGACTGCTGGAACTTACTCTTCATCTGTGATGGCCTCGTGGCAGCTGTCGCAGACTCTCACTTCAAACTCAAAGCCCATCAGAGGGATGGAGGAGCGCTTGGAGCTGCACTTGCCGCACACAGCCTTCCCGCACTTGCGGCAATGGTGCTGCAGGGAGAGGAAACAGACACTTGCTGCCGCTTCTGCAACTCTGCCTCTCCAGGTAGGCTCAGCTGTGATCAACAGCATTCAGGCGAGGATGCTAAACAAGCGTGCCCCAGAAAAATGAAGGAACACACCAGGTGTGCTCTCTTTTGGGCTCTTTATTCAGAATGAGGGCTGCTGGGAAACACATCTCACTGTACCACCCCCCCACTGCCTGCCTTTTCCCCTTCTTGGACCTTTCCAATTATCATCAGTATGAACTCTAGAGGAACCACCCAGGGGTCAGGTTATCTTAAGCCACGTGTACTGAAGAAGTGCCATCTCCAGAGATTATGCTGTTGGATGAACAGGAACATGGACGAAACCTGATTCAATCCATTGTCTACACTTTGGTCACACTCAAGCTAAGTGACTAACATTTGATTTCCTTGAGGAGGATCAAATCCAACCATGGAATCTGACTGAAAATGCTCTATTATAAGTAGATCTAAATAACTAAAACTAAGATGAAAAGAGGGAAAGTGAAATTACTAAGAAGAAATAAATACCACTTCTATAATTTCATGGTTTGGTATCAGTATGAGCTAAGCATGACCCCTCTAATTTTAAGGTATATTTCCACAGATGCCACTGGAATTCTAATATCATATCCCTTAACTACTTACTGGGAACAAGTCACTACAAAACTGAATCCAGTACAAATGAGCTACAGTAGATAAAGAGAATAAGTTAATGTACAGTCACAAAGTGACTCCATGATAATAATTTATCGCACCACAACTCCCGCCCAGGGGTGCGCCTTCTTCTAAGATCATTAGGAGAAGTTATTTCCACACTGTTTCATTTTGATGAAACAGCCATACCACCTACCTGTCTTAGGCCAATTTTCTTACTGTCCCACATTTGCTTGAAGTTCCAGAAGAACGGCTGATCACACTTTTGGCAGGAATCACTGTCCAACCATTCAGGGGTCTTGTCAAACAAAGCACACAACAGGTCACAGTGAGAAGCAGTGAGGACAATGGAGCCACCGACACGGATGAAACTTACAGAATCAGGATGCGTTTTTTAAAAACGGAGGTGTGATTTCTCAATCATTTAAAAAATATTTACTGAATGCCTGTCATGCGTCAGGCCCTGGGGATGTAGCTGTGAATAAAAAGAACTTCTACCTTTATGGAGCTTACAATTTATTAGGGAAGACTAAACATGAAATATTACGAGTAATGATTATTTCAATAAGTAGAAGTGCAAAGGCCTGAGAAGGATAAGCACACAGCACCATGACAATGGTGTGACCTAGGCTGGGGTTCAGGGGTGTCCAGGGGCATCCAGGGACAGCTGGGGCCATATCACACAGTCTTGCCAGCAATGTTGAGGATTCAGGACTTCATCTCGTATTCTCTGATTGTATGGAATTATATTCGCTCTGGTCTTGTACAATTATATATAACTGCAGACCACACATACACACAGCTACCCATGTCGGAGGGATGCAACCTGACCACAGCGGGCACTCAGGGAAGCACTTGTCTACTGTCCACTCCTGGCAGGCCCAGCAGAGCTTGAGGCTCTGCTCCTTCCCTCATGGGTCACACAATATTCTGGCTTCGTTCATGATTTCCCAGCCCTATCATGAGTATTCTAAACTGGGTCAAACAGGTTTAAAAGATGTGTTAACCATAAAGTACTCTTTAGCAAATCTTCACAGATTATGCATATAGTGGCCCTACATTTGCTTCTAGAGTTCCACGTTCAACTCTGTAAATTCACCATCTGTGCAGAGAACTGATCTCTTTCCACATATCATCGAACCCAAGGAACCTAAAAAAATATACCCAGGGTTTCCCAAAAGTGAATTCCAATCTGACTCATAGGACACATTGTAAAAGAGGCCTGAGATCAAACAAGTCAGAGAAATGCGGTAAATGAGAGCCTGCCCCCTCTCTGAGATTCACAGCTGACAGCGGCACAGTCAAGGCTCGGGAAGGCCTTTTTCTATTGAGGTAATCCTTTCGGGGAATGCCTGTTACGGAGCAGATCTGGGGATTTAGCCTGTTCTCCCACCTTCGAGGAGAAATGAACCTAAAGCTACACATTGTCTCAAAAAGACCCCCATAACAGTGACATTTTAGAGTTCTGATTCTTGGTCTACTTATTTTATTAAAACTAAAGAAAAGAAATAAGCCTTCATTTGCTTTGTTTTATGCCCTAATCACTTTAAAGACAAATTTAATAAAATAATACAAAGTTTTTAGCTAAGACAACTTTTGTCATTTTTCAGAACATTTATAATGCAGGAAAATCAGGAAGATTTACAAAAAACTTTCACACTCACACACACAGAAACATCACTACATCTTTTACAAGGCAGCATGCAGGTTTAGGACATATATCAAATGTATCATAGTGGGTGCCTATGAAGAGGAAATTGGGAGTAAGGATCAGGAATGGGGAAAAAAATAAATCAGCATGTGTGGTATGATTCCATTTTTTGTCAAAAAAATCTTACACATGTGTATATGCAGAGAAAATATACGGAGGATCTTTGCCAACATGTTAAGGGTGATATTTCTGGGCGGTGGTATTATGAGTAATTGACATGTTTTCTATTTGTTAACCAGCATTTTGTAACTTTTCTACAAAGAATATGTATTATATATACTTTAAAAACATGATAAGTTTGAAAGAATGGATTTTATTAACTGTACAAACACGTTTAACACGTTTACGGGATGTCAATCCCATCTTCGTTCAGACACTTGAGGTTCTCATCACCTGCCCCGCGCCCTCGGCTGCCAGCCAAGTGCTTCTGTCTGCTGCTGCTGCTCATGAGCACTAACCCTCTGCCTGCGACCTCTCGTGTTCACCTCGTCTTTACTCCTGGTGTTTCTTGTCCTGCTCAGAGCATGTCCAGGCCCCATCAATCTTTGAGCACTATGTCCTTCTACAAAACCTTCGCTGAGAACGTTAGCTGACAATGATAACACTCCTTCCTAAATGCCCAGAACTAATGCTCTTTCCTACACCAACTGTAACAGTTTTCTGAAGTTTTCTGTCACATGTCTTTTCTTCCAGAAAGTCTGCCAGCCTTCATGGCAGGGACTGCTTCATTACACGTCCCAGACCTCCTGAGGTGAGCACTGCATGGCACGTGCCATAACCAGAGTGGAGCTCCACAGATACCTCTCAGGGGTATATGTTTATAAAATATGACAGGCAAAAAATGGATGGAACCTCCTCCACTGCTCACTGAGAGCTCTGATTCACTCAAAAAGAAGATTTAAAATAATAAGTACCGAAACCCCATATATCTGCACGTCAAAAGGCATAATTTTTAAGCAAGACGGCACAAAGGACTGTCCACCAACCGCCTGGTTTTGTCTTTGGAAACCACATCTTTATCCTTCTTCGGGTCTCTGTCCATCAAGGGTGGAGGGAGCACGCAGTGATGGAAAAGAGCCCAGCAGTTCGCTCTCCCCTGGTCTGGTCAGTTAGGCCTGGGCAAAAGCCAAGACAGACCAGGTGTGGCGTCCCTCATCTAAAGCAGGCTACCATGCAGGATCACCAGTCACCCGGGGAGCCTGGCTAGCAAGGCTAGTACATATTGTACTGATTTCCCTGCCTTCACACTGATGGGGCCAAGTGGTACTTTCAAAAGCAATATTCTACAATTCCCCACTTCCTAACAGTAATGATCGTTTTAATTAGTTACTAATAGAACTCCTGTGGATTTATGGTTTGAGCAAATCAAGCTTTAATCTTCTTAAGCATTTAATTACTGGCATTTGAAAGGCATTACATTGTGGGTAATGCAACTACTCTCTTGAAATGAGATTGGGTGAGGGCATGGAAAGAAGTTGGGAAATTGCTTTTGTCTTTTTAAAGTGTTGCTGTTCTATCTAATTTTTGCATCCTGCAAGGAAATAAATTAGAAGAATATACACTGTCAAAGGGAAAGTTTATCCAGTATAATTCTAGGGAGATGAGAAAATAGTTAACTTCAAAGTACTTGTCAAAGGGGATGATTCAGTAAACGCATCAGTTAAATGCTCAAAGGCGAAAAGGAAAACTCATAAAAAAAGAATATTATGATAAAACTTAAATATATGCCTAAAAATGACAAAGTATATATTTATATCTGGAGAACTGTTAAGGACATGACTGATAAAGAAGCACAATAATAATTATTTCTAATATTTCTATTAATACCAAACTAAAGATTCTTACTTCATCAAATACCATTTCTCATAGACAAGCCACCATTTCCCTCAATAACATAAAGCACACGAGTTTTCTGTTTTCGTGGGCACTTTATCCCGAAGGCTAATTGCCTGAAAATAGATGGTTCCTTTTTCTCACCTGAACTTTTGCTGTGAATTGTGTAACAGATTTTAAGCCTACACAGCTTAGTCTCAGTCGAAATTCTTATGAAATCTCTATTACATGAATGTTACATGCCAATTTGTGAGGGGTAAAAAAAAAATGAGAGCTCCTTTTATAGTAGAATTTTTTTCTCCAACAAACATGTCTTATTTCATGGTTTAATCATAAAAGAAATGAGAAATGAGCAGAAGGGATGGCTGAGCCATTTTTCAGCATAGCCAGAGCTGCAGAGCCCAGCCCAGTGGCCGTGGAGGGCGAGGCACCAGCCTGCTGTGACCCCTACCTCCTGCCTCTCCACGTCCATGTTCCAGACGACAATCCCACCATCACCACCACAGGAGATGAGCTGCCGTGTGTGCTGTGCATAGGAGAGGGCCTGGACTTTGTCACTGCAAAAGGAAGCAAGAGTTAGTGACAGTTCAGGAGAGCAAGCGAAAGCCCTGAGGGCAGGAAGCCCAGCAGTCAGTCAACACACACACTCACCCTTGCGCTCCAAGTGCAGATCTCAGAAAACGGATGGAACTGTCAACATGCTAACCCTTGGGAGAGGACTCAAGATTTAAAATAAGCCAAAATGCTCATCGAAGATGCTGAGGCCACAGGGAGAGGCAGTGTTTGTTCATTACCAACACTTAAGGAAAAAAGCTGAGTGTTGAACTGGTTGTAATATCTTACCGGTTCCTTCCTTAACTGATTAATTAAATGAAGTCTGTGCCACATCTTCATGTTGTATTTGTTCAAGGGTCATGATTCTACCTTTTAAAAAAAGTATCCTTTAGGAGTTTTGGAGGTCATCCATCGAGATGCCCAATGGATTTACCTGACAGAGCCAGGTAAACTGTGCTGCCTGAGGTGTGAACCATATCATGGCGGCTTAGGCACAGGCATGCCATTTCTTGGCTTCCCAGGGTGAATCCAAAGCAACAACAGACTTGAGTTTTACTGACTCTCCATTTCTCTAGTTTTAATAATCTTTCTCTACTGATTGTGTTTTACTTTTCTTTCCAGTTCATGCGTGGCTGCTAAGTTAGTCCCTCTTGGTGGCAGCCATGATGGAGGATTCAGGTTTACAGTCTGACAATTTGGTGATCACTTACAAGATTAGTGAGATCTACTCTCCACTAAGTAAGAGAGAACAGGGAATCTGGTTTCTTGGTCGTTTGTGTTTGAATATTTTTCTAATTTGAGCTCAAATCAATTAAGCATTCTGTGCCCAATGGGAAGGAGAATAGCTCTTTGAAATCTGGACTGGTGGTTTTTGTGTTTACTTTTGACCTGTGGCTGAAGTTGTAAAAGTGAAGCTATGAAGCTCCATGTGCCTGTGTCTACAATTCAGAGAGGCCTTTACCTCTTAGATATGGAATGCTTTCCTATTTCCAGAAGTATCAATAAAAAGAACTGGTTCTGTTTGACTTGTAAAGATAAAGTGCTTATATAAATTAAATATTCCTAAAATTCACAGAAACTAAGGAAATTGAACCTCTAAAACTTTAAACTTACTAAACTTAAAAATAAAAATTATTTTACACAAAATGCTATCTAACTCAGTAACATCTTAAGAATCCAAGTTCACAAAATTAAGGTAACTCTTTGGCAAATGAGACTAGTGTGATATGTTTTAAAACACAGCTGTCTTTCTGATTTGTCAGTGTTAAGTGTAATGCAAGCGTATGTTTTATTTTATGTGGGTCGATTTCTCCTAAATTTATATAGGATTACTGGTCAATAAGCTAATATATATATATATTTTTTTTTTCCTGAGGAAGACTGGCCCTAAGCCAACACCCATGCCCATCTTCCTCTACTCTATATGCGGGATGCCTACCACAGCATGGCGTGCCATGCAGTGCCATGTCCACACCCGGATTCGAACCAGCGAACCCTGGGCCGCTGAAGCAGAACATGCGCACTTAACTGCTGTGCCACCGGGCCAGCCCCAATAAGCTAATATTATGCCTATATAATGTTTAATATTATGAAAAATATAAATTTATGTTCCAATAAATTGAATAATTGTTCTGATAAACTTTATATAAACAGCAATTATGTTTTGTAGCAAATAAACTTAAAGATTATTCCTAAGATCTTTAGGTAACTTAAAACAGACTAATATTAAGTTGTGCTAATCGACAGATAATCATTGGATATCTAGATAATTCCTAAGTTAAAATACTGAAACTTTGATTACAAAGAATAGCATTAAGTGTATATATGTTTACTTCCTATTTTTATATGCTACAGAGAGGCTATACCTTAGTGTCTTGTCAATGAACGGGTTCGTTTTTGCCACTTCAAGGAGATACAGAAGTGATGTATGTTGCAGTACAAATTTGTGTTATATGTGTTCACGAGCTTTGCAGTCTGCTCAAATGTTTGTATGTGACAATTCTGAATTATCCACATCCTCCCTCCCAATTTTCTCTATGAAATATAAGCTACTTTGGTTAACTATTATAATTAAAATGAGTGGTTGAGACTATGCCAGGTGCAATAATGAAAAAGAAATACAACAAGAAATAAAGCAGTGGTTCTCAAACTTTATGGTCTCAGGACCACTTTACACTCTTAAAACTTATTGGAGGACACCAAAGAGCTTTGGTTTAAATGAGTGATAATCATCAATATTTGTCATATTTGAAATCAAAACTGAGAAATTTTAAAAGTACTGATTCATTTGAAAATAGCAATGATGGATCCATTCCATTTTAACATAAATAACATATTTTGTGAAAAATAACTCTTTCCCAAAATGAAAAATCTTGATGACAAAAATAGCATTGTTTAACATTTTTGCAAGTCTTTCTAATGTCTGGCTTAACAGCAGAGAGCCAGATACTCATCTCTCTCCACATTTGTTATGTTATCACTCATCATGCAGCCTCTGGAAAAGTCCATTGTAGACTTTTGAGAGAAAAGGCAATTCTCCAGTAAAGTACAAATTTGTTCCAAAATATGAGAGAGAAAAATGAAGGCCAAAACTTGGGAAGTGAATTTTATTTGCTTTGGTTTATAATATTCAAATCTGGAAAAAAAATGCATTAAAATTCTGGCATAGTTCCCTCAATTTTGATGGTTTGTTTCCTTGGTTTACTGATTAATGCCTTTGACTACAATGCAAAGGATATTCTTTACCTTCTATGGAATCTGCCTAACTAGCAGAGATTCTGTATCTCACCAGAATTTTCAGAGCTTTATGTTGACTTGATTATTTAAGGAAAAAAATAAAAGGACCAGGGCCCTCACATGTGAAAAGAGCTAAATTCCTGAAAATTGTGTTACTTGCTTTATTTATTTTCAAATGTGTGTTATTCTTACTTTGATTATATAGATAAGCAAGTATTATTTTTGGACCACCTGTGCTCTTACCTTAATCAAGTACCTAAAACTCCTCTAACAACTCTTTGGTTTTGCCTTCCCAAACTATACCCAGTATTTTGAAGAAATAAAAATGTTAGGGTACTTTTTACACCTAAAACTATCATTGAGATTTCCTAGAGGGGTCCTGGAAAATCATAAAGATTTGTTTCTTTGCCTTACAAAAAGAGAGATGCTAGAAATAAATGCATTTGTTTGATGTGTTACTATGTTGAGTTGCATGTGAAGAGTTGTCAGATCAGAAGAGATGCTCAGTAAAATGTGACTAATCTAAGTATTCTGAAATTGTCTATTTCATGGGAAGACCATGGAGATTTACCAATGCTCTCATTGCCTATAATACGTTTTTCCATTCAGGGGAAATACTGATCAAAACTCTTAGGAAATAGTTATGTAGGGTAGCCCAATAGAGAACTGTATTGTCTTCCATTCTGATATTGTCAGAATAAAAAATTAACCACTAAGTCTCTATAATCTACACACAACTTTTGTATTATTCTGATGTTTGCCTGAAGGCTCTGCTATAAAAGCTACAGGCCAGAAAGGACGCTCTCAGAGTTTTGTGGAAAAGGACTGTTGTACCAGGTATTTTAAAATATTGATATTTCAAAGAATAGACTCTTAGGCAAAGGCTACTGAGTTGACAGTGCTTAGATAATTGTTAAGCTGTTAGTGGATGGAGTCAGAATTTCCTGGGGTTTCTTTTTTTGGTCTGGATGTAGACGGCTTCATGAATGCAGACTGCTAAACCAAGAACCAGCAGAACAAGAATTAATTACATAGAACTGAATGAACTGAAGAGGAAAGTTTTATTGTGGCTATTTGCTTGGCTGATGTTGTTCTAATGTTCTACTTTCTGGATAGATGAGGATGCCTTGTCTCTTTACTTTTTTTTTTTTTTTTTTTGCTGAGGAAGATTCACCCTGAGCTCACATCCATGCCAATCTTCCTCTATTTTTTAGTATGTGGGCTGCCAGCACAGCATGGCCTCTAATGGTGATGTAGGTCCAAGCCAGGGAATCAAACCTGGACTGCTGAAGCAGAGTACACTGAACTTAACCACTAGGCCACCAGGGCTGGCCCTCTCTGACTTTTTAACCTATCTCTAACCTACAGTTTAGTAAACTCTGCTTTCATAGGCTAAATTGAAACATTTAAAAATTATATCCTATTCTCACTGATGCCCCAGAATTCACAAACTATTACTGAATCCCCTTAATTTTCAGGGCAATATAGTTATTTCACAGGTTCAGTTGGAATCTATCCACGGGATATAATTAGGCAAGCAAGCCCTTACCTGGAGTGTCGTATCAGAGAATGATGCTCACTGAAACAGATATGACTAGCGACTTTAAGAACTTACGGAGCCAATGCCTACAAAGCCCTCCCAGGAAAACTGACCTGGTACCTGGTTTACAGGGTCCTGGCCTTACAGGTGGTAAGGAAGCTACTAGACCAGGAACCTAACAAATGTTGGAAACCTTGAGGAATTCAAAAAGGTTATAAACACTATAGGTGAACTAAGGAGCAGAGTTTCTTAGGCTTGGTTTCCTAGCCTTGGGATAGCAAATAATAGAGGCTTTGAAAAGTCCAATCCAAGATTCCTTACAAAAACCTGCAGGCAGAAGTTAATTTTGTGGGCTTAATAGTTGTTTATACTGTATGGCTCTCTATTTGCAAAGCAAACCAAGAAAGTCTATATGGTTAATCAACACTCTTACCACACCAATGTAAATAATTAGGCCAAATCTTATGAGACCAGCCCTTTTTTGTGATGAAGAATAACCTTTGAGATTATTATAATTACAGGAGAGGAGAGGGAAAGAACTGTCAGGCAGAGTGTGAAAGACTGTGAAATGGACAAAAAGAAATTACTGGGTGTCTTTTCAACGGAATATCAGGTGTTATTTAGCATACCCTTCTGAGTTATCTGATTCTATAGCAGTCTGCGTTTTTGGTATCTTTGAGCTAGTTTATAACTATGTAAATTATAAACTGATATTATTGCAAATGAATTTTGTCCAGTGAAGATGCAACTAACCCCCATCCACGCCCCTCCCATGGAAGAAGCCAGTTGTGAATCTGCTCAGCATTCTCCATTGTCTATGCATGTCTCCTCTTTGAATTTTCCTTTGAACTGGTTATAACATCTTACTAGTTTCTAGTATTAATTAATCATTAACTAGTATTAATTAATGACTAATATAAAATCTTTGGCATGTATCCATTTATAAAAAGAGTCAATTGTTTGCTATCTCTCCTGGTTGTTATTTCATACATTTTAAAGTATGGCGTGCCACCATTCTGATATTGAAAAGCAAGAAGGAAAATCATTTAGTTGAACAGACCCTGTGATTTGAACTACATTTCATTTGTTAAGGCATCTTGATACATATCAGTGATCTTGTAAAACCAAAATAAGCTAGAGAAAGAACTGCTTTGCCACTCATAGCTGGCAGCAACATTCAGCAACAAATACGTAATTTATGGGATTCCAGTACTGTTCACATTCCAACACAGAAGAGTGGGACACAGTGACGAATGCTGGATTCCAAGCTTTGTAATAAAGCTGCTCAGGGACTTCCTGATTTAAAGATTCAAAATATGACCACCTTGGGGGCTGGCCCCGTGGCCGAGTGGTTAAGTTCGCGCGCTCCGCTGCAGGCGGCCCAGTGTTTCGTTAGTTCGAATCCTGGGCGCGGACATGGCACTGCTCATCAGACCACGCTGAGGCAGCGTCCCACATGCCACAACTAGAAGAACCCACAACAAAGAATACACAACTACGTACCGGGGGGCTTTGGGGAGAAAAAGGAAAAAATAAAATCTTTAAAAAAAAAAAAAAAATATGACCACCTTGCAGTTAAAAGCTGAGTGAGGGAACATCCCCAGGTTCAGAGACTAAGGGTTATAAAGAATAAAAGATACCTTCTCCTTACATTCATGTTTCATCTGACATCACTGTAGCATTTATACTAGAAAGCGTTTCAAAACTGGTTATTATTTCATGGATGAGTGCTCCGTGCACTGCACTGCAAACGCTCTTATGAGTGCACAAAAACCTCCCTTTTTACAGCCACAAGGATCTGCCATCCACAGAGACTACACTTAGTGGGACGGCCTTATTTCCTCTCTCACCAGCCCTAGGGGCAACATGTCTAATCAGGCCCAGCTACATAATTTGGGAGGCTCAACGCAAAACGAAAATACAAGCCCCCTTGTTGAAAATTGATTAGGAATTACAAGATGGTGACAGCAGAGAATTAAACCAAGCATGAGGCCCTCCTAAGCATAGGGCCTTGAGCAACTGCACAGGAAACATGCCCAGGAAGCTGGTCCTGGGCCTGAGGCTTCTTAAGGAGAAAGGGTAGAGAAGCCTTTATCCTCTTCATAGAAACAGATTTTCAGATATAGGCTAACATCTTCCCAGATGTCAATGTAGGCCCTCTTCCATCTCCTAAGAGTAGGATGGACTTAAATGTATAGTATCTTTCATTTCTTTGATGAAAAGTCCTGGGTTACCTGGTATAAATCTGATTAGTTATGCATCTGCTACCAGATATCTCGCTCTCTTATATTCAGAACTCCCATATTCATAAGTTTTCCAAACCTCCAAGGACCAGAGAAGGTTCATAAGCAATCCACACGTGTGAGGTCTCTTGGATAACTGATACCCAGGGTCACCACACACCAAAGGGACCTGAGAGGGATCTGCTTCCCCAGGGATCTGTGGACCGCAGCCAGCCTGAACCCAAACTCAGGGACCTCTGTCCGGGAGCAGTAGTGTGAGATCAGCAACATTTTGCTGTTCAGAGACTAGGGTGGAAGTTCAGATTAGCCACCAGCTCCCACTTGCAATTTCCTGAAAACACTATATTTAGTGTTTTCATGTGTTCTGTTTTGAGTAACATTCTGATCCTGACAACCATGAGAATCTCTTCATCTCCTAAGATCCAAATCAAGAGTCACTCCCCCACTGAGCCTCTCACTTTCCAGTGAAACTGGCCAACTGGCCCGCCTGCATGTCCTAAGTGCCCAACACAGAGTCTGGTGTGGAGCCGGAGCTCACTAAACATTTGTTGGATGTATTATGAATAAGAGGAGGAGGTGTGTGTATGTGGCAATATTTCCATAGTAAATGCTACAATCAAGGAGAAACAGTAATCATATCCAAGAGCTTGATTTTCGAATTATTATAATTTTCATTAACAGGAATAATTTTAACAACTGCCACTTACTGGCCCTTACTCTTGTGTTGATTATTTTACATGCATTATATCATTTATGTTTTTTGATAACCTTTGAGGGTTTTTCTTTCCAACATTACCCTTATTTTAGAGATAAGGAAACTGAGATCAGAGAGATGAAGTACCTAGCCTAAGCCTATGTAGCCATTAGCAGAAGGGCTGGCTCAAACACAGCTTGGCCTGACTCAGAGACCAGCACTTAATGACACACTACACAGGCCCTCTCTCTTTAACAAGATGAGAACTCTAATTTCTTATACTGTGTTCTATTATGTGTTTAGCTAAATTAAAAATAGAAAAGACATCTCTTCTCTATCCTGATAATTCTCCAGTGCTACAGTGAGAAATGCTCCTAAATCTCAGATTCGGAAGGAGAGAAAGCTTTCATACATATTGATCTTTGCCCTCCCTCTTCAAAACCCAGAAGAAGCTGAATGCAAGAATTCTACTTCTTTCATAACTTTACATGCAATTTACTTGATATAAGAGGGAAGAGCACAAATTCTTCCAGTGTATATTTATTTATGAATAGCCTATTTTTTTACCAAAAGGCTTTGAGGATGCTTATAACAAAAATCTTACACATGGAAGAGTAGGGAGAGAGAAACCAAGACCTGGGATTGTGGAAAGAAGAAGCAAATACACAGGCCACATGTGCCCAGGGCCTGGCTGTGACACAGCTTCATGCAACATGCGGATCCCAGTCTTGGTGGAGTGTCCCATCACAAGGGACCACACAGCCCTTTACCTGTGCTTTAAATTATGTTACTATTAAATTAAGTTGCTAAAAAGTCTTAGAAGCCTAAGAAAACACTGCTAGAAAGAAAAATTACGGTCAAAAAGTTGGTCGTGGAATGATAGATATTATCTGAGAATAAAAAAGGACCTAAAAAAGCCCAAGTACCATTATTAGATTTGCCAAGGTGGGTATGGGACAATAAATATCCAGGTCTACGCTTCTGTAATATCCATCCAACTGGTAACTAATACTTGAAAAAACATAACTGGCCCTGAAACTGGAATCTTTTCTTTGCCTTTCCTTCCACAGAGCTAACATATAATCATGGTTCCACTTGCTGCAGGGAATAAAAACACCAAAATGCTTCCAACGCAGATAATATTGTATAGAAGTATACTTTCTTAGCTTTTTTCCCTTGGACTTAGAAACATTTTGCTGTCATCCATCACTTACTGTAGTGCTAAAGCTCTCTCTGTTTTGATGGGAGTTTTATACACCAAATCAAACTAGTTGCAACAATGTCGTATTACTGCTGCTGAAGGATGGTATGAAGCGGCAGAACCTGGGACAGAAGACACGTGGAGTTGTCCCTCTACACTATGGTTGGACATTTCCACAAGAGGGGAAGGCAGTCTCCCCATCCTGAGGGGTGGGGATCTATGGTCCAGTCTGCTCTCTCCAGTTCCCAAGCTCACCAATTCGGTCCTTGATTTGGAACTCTGATACCATCAGTCACCCTGGGGGAAGGTGGGAAAACGGGGAATTGTTCAGCGCAAGGGGCAGCCTTGGACCCCAAGTAGAAACTCCTTGGCCTCTAAAGATGAAAAGAGACAGAAAACACCATGGGGCACCTGGGGGAAGGGGGATACCATATGTTACTCAATGTTCATTTTCGTATCCCCAGTGCCTGGCACAGCTCTGGACACGAGGAAGGTTCTGAATAGCTTTCCTAGTTCAAACGGACCTAAGGTTTGGGAGACCTAAGCTCCCAGCTGGGGTCTTTGAGGATGGTAGCCTAGTACGCTCATCTAAGAAATGATATCTGGCTTCTCTCTTTAACAGGGTTATCATAAGACTAAACTGAGGTGTCTGCGTGTTTTGAAAGCTCTTTGAAAAAGTATTAGGTGCTATTCAAATACAGGGATCACTGAACACCAATCCAGGGTCAATCTTCAGGGCAAAGGAATGGCTGCTTTGACAATGGGCTGATGACTTCTCCTCTCTGGCCGGGTGCCCTTGCCCTTTCCTTCCCACACCTTCTTTGTGAATCCCTTCTCCTACTTTCAGCAGCTCCAGCGGCTTTCCTGTCCTCAACTTAGGCATTCAAACCCGCTCTAACAGACTGACAGCAACTGATGCTGAGGAAGTTTATTTCTCCTAGCTCTGTGACACCCGGGGCAACCCCTCTCACGCTAAGACCTAGGGACAAGGAGCTTCTCAGAGAGTTCATTTTATTACTAAGCTTGAATTAAATAAAGTACCTTCTGCCATTATTCCTGTTCACAGCCAGTTCTGACTGGGGGCTCCTGATCTCACCGCCTGCCTGTCCTAAGTTCTAAGGGTGTGATCCCTTCGGGATGGACTCCAAGTCTGGTCTGTTCCATTTTCTAAAAGGTCAAGTCTGTATTTCTTAGAAACTGGAAGACCTTTCATTTTTCTGGGACTGAGAGACTGTATCTCAACTTTGTAGCTTTTCCTTCCTTACCAAACTATAGGTGCAAGTTCCCTAGAACATTCTGCATGAGGGCACTTAGCACACAGTGATGCTGGTGTTAAGCACTGTTACACTTCACCACCCTGTGGACGGGCCATGCAAGGCTGCTTGCAGCCTTTATTAACCACTGTGTAAGAATAAAGCTAATTATGAGCTAATCTGAATGAGTCCAATAAATATTACTGATCTTCATTCAAAACCTGCGTTTTATTTCTCTGAGAGTCCAAAGCAGCAGGAATTACCTGGCAGATTAGATAATTGAGTGTTATTAAAGAAGACTGTTTTTGGCTTCTCTTTCTCTTCACTTACATAGATGATGTCAACTCCTTCTACAAGATCTTGATGTGTGTCCATGTCATGGAGATAAATATAAGAGAACGACCCCTCTAACGTGCTGATGACAAGGTCCAAGTGACCCACAAGCCAGGTGTAGCCCCAGACAACTGATCTGTTCTCTAACGTGGGAAAGAAGGGCTGACCAGCTACTTCTCTAAAACTAAACTCTAACATTAAAATAATTATTTTTGCATGGGCTGTCTAAAATTGAATTCACTGATATCCAATAATCCCAAACTGTAGATTTAACTGGGAAGGCTATTTTAAAACTAGTGTTTCCACGCAGATTTACAGGCCGAGCTAATGTTGCTTAAAACCAGTCAGTTCATGGGAGCAGGACTGACATTTGTTCATGGCTGTCTAGAGTCATTCTTAATAGCATTTTGAAAACTTTACAAGTTTAAACAATTCAGAACTGCTTGAGTGTTCTAAAGAGATCTAAAATTCCTTCCTACAACATGATTAGGCTTTGCCCCCAGGGACTGTGGGCAGCACATGTGGAACAAGTCGGAGTGTGGTCTGAGGGTCACCAGCAGAGAGCTGCCTGGGAGGCTGGTTACGACACAGACGCCCGAAGCTCCAGACAGCGACCAGATCTCAGAAGACAGGGCCCAGAAAGCTACTTTTTAACAAACTCCTTGGTGATTCTTTGTGTACTGCAAAGTTTGAGAACAGCTCCAAGGAAACACAAAGCTCTCTCTGCTCTTCCTCCCAGGCCCCTGAAACCGTCCCTGAAGGAAGAAGAGCCTGATATGAATCCAGGCGAGAACTCAATAAATATTTGGTGAAGTACAAAATGTACTGTGTAAGGAAGGATATGATTTCTCTCTTTCCTCTAGCTGCCAGGAATCTTACAGCCACATTGGAACTCAATTAAGAAATTCTGTGGGCCTTCCTATTTTTAAGCTCATTTTTCCCTCATTCTCAAATTTTGACTCTTATATTCTTTCTGGTTCTAATTTTTACCTTTTCTTTATTTGCTGCCATTATTTTATTTTACGGTTTTCTGTAAGCACTCTCAGATCCTCTGTGGAATAAGATGGAGTATAAATAAATAAACAGATGTACAGATGTAAATCAAAGTGGCTATTATTTGCGTTCCTGCCATGTTCCTTCCCACGCTGAGATCCTGCCATGGAGACTGGCCCGCACTCCTTTGTTCTAGCTTTTGGCTGGGAATCTTTTCTCAGTGTTCTTTATAAAAGCACCAGCAGTCTTACTTGTGTCCTTGGAGCTCGATGGCTGTTCCTTTTCTCCCACCGATGTCCCACATGATTACAGAGTGATCTGAGCTGCCCGAGAACAACACTCGCTGGACGGGGTCCCAACAGAGAGCAGTCACCCCACCTGAGAGAACAGAGCCAGCTGGACATTAGTCACAAAGTAATAGTATTATTCACCAATAAAATGTGAAAGCAAAGGAGTTAGGATCTAGTGCAGTTCCTGGCATACAATACATTTTTGTTGAAAGAACAAACAACTAAGTCTCAAAAGAGAAAAAAATTGGCTCCAAGAATGAAGTCCCACCCTTTAAGCATTATTTTCTCCCAAATTTAATGTACTATACAATGAATTACTGTAAAGACCAAAGGGAAATGAAGATGGCAATTAATTGACCTTCAAACAACGGGCATAATTCTAAGAAGAATGGAAAATATTGCACTGTTTGGAAATATTAACCATATTTTCTTAACTGCTGTCTACTTCCCACCCCAACAATAATAGATAAGAAGTAAATGGGGTTTAAAAATCTCAATTAGCTTTTTTATTCTTGAACACAGATATAAATAGACTATAATATCAGAACTTAAAATTTATTTTCTCTCTTTGGGAGTATAAGTTTACAGATTCTGGGCAAATTACCTACATCCTTGAGTGTCAGTTTCCTCAACTATAAAATGGGGAGGATGGTAATACAACTGTGACTACTACAGTGATAACATCAACCCAGCCATTACCTACTTCACAGGATTACGGTGAGAATTAGATCGGATCAATTACGTAGGACCCTCTGTAGACTGTGGTGTGCAGTACAGATGTTGGTTATTAGCATTACTCTAGCGGTGTGGCTATAAAATATGATGACAGATTTTCTTCTCTGGCAGTCCTCTTATAAATCAAACTCCTTGTGCACTGAGAAAAATAACAACTTTTTCCATATAAATTGAATGCAAAGCCTACAAATACTTAAGAATGTGAGAAAGACTAACTTTTTACCTTATTAAAAAACATTCTATTCTGAAAAGAACATAAAATAGCTTATTTCTTGGAATCTGACATTTTTCCTATTCAGATTATCAGTTTGTTCTAATGAAGTACTGCACTTTAAAAGCTTTTAGGAAAGTTTCTCTCATATAATTATCTCAGAAGACCAAAAGGGAAAAAAACCCTCACTATTCTGAATTATGCTTAATGGCTTCTTCTCATACCTGCACAACATTCTGCTTGAATATATTCCTGTCCATGTAAGAATACACATCACCTCCCCCAGGGCACATGCAGTAACCACCCCGTGCAGCTCCCATCTCCTCTTTCCTCACCACTTGCCGCCCCTCAACCCCATCCATAACAGCTTCAAGCACAGAGCCAGCAGCAAACAGGGTCTAGTGCTGTCTGTTGAATGAATGAAGGAGCAGATGAATGAAAATACAAAAGTCTTTGTTTTCATCCACAAATCTTGTTATTCGGAACTGTTCTGCTATGCTTACTTAGCTTTTCAAAGCTGAATATTTTCTCCTTCTGTATAACTCATTTTCTTTTCCTGCTATTAAACTCCATATACCTTTTTTTTTTTAAAGCTTCTTTCAGAATTTTAGAATGTAATACTTCAGGATATACATTCCATCCTGCAAAATGTTTATTTCCACACAGTACCCAAATGGCTGACTTTGTTAAATATCTGTGGCAGAGTTAGCTAATTGTTCACCTAAATTCATATGCCCCCTTCCATATATACAGTGCTCCCTGGAAAGCTGCTGTCCTGCAGGGACCACATTTACTGGGCCCTCCCGAATCTAGGGGGCATGGGACCAGTCCTCAGCCATGGAAGCCAGAAAGTATGAGGAAGTAACATGCATCGCTTGTAGGCCAGGCAGTTAAGATATCCCTTTTCCACTGTCTCTTTACACTTCCTCCTAGAGGACTCCGAGACCCCATGGCACGAGAAATTCTAGAAGGAGCCTGGGTCCCTGAATCACCAGAAAAGACCTGTAAATCAGGAACACTGGCATTGGATTGTCACATGAGTGAGAAATAAACTTCAGCAGCATTAAGCCACTGAAATATTGAAAATTATTTGTTAAGAGTAGTTAGCATTACCTATTACAATGCCATATGTTTACTGGAATATTATAACAAGCCTGGCCCAAGAGAAAGATGAGAATCGGCAAAAGCTTCATAAATGTCAGAGAAATGAAAAGAAGTTACTGGTTTAGACTGTAAATATTGATGCCTAATATTTAAACAGAATTGGAGAGAACCCTGGTCAGAAAATTGTTGCATTAGCCTCCAAAGCAATCCATTATAAACTCTGAATTGATTTTTTCTCCAAAATATATCTAGAATCTAAGCACTTTTCACCACCTCTACTGCTACCACCCTTGTATGAGCCACTGTCAAAATTCTTGCCTGGAAAATTAAAAAGTCTGACACATGTTTTGTTATAAAGGCTATGGGGGAAGAAGGCATTCTCATACATTGCTGATGAGAATGCAAACTAGTAAAACGTGGAAAGCCATATCCAACAAAACTACATATGTGCTTAGCTTTTAATCCAGCAATCTCACTTCTGGGAATTTGTCTCAAAGATACTGTCTCCACACCCACAAAAATACACATGCACAAGGCTGTTCATTCCAGCATTGTCTGAAATCGCAAAATATTGGGAACAACCTAAAAGCTTGTATGAGAGAGTAGGTGAATAAACTATGGTACATTCACTGAGTACTACGCTGTTATGAAGAATGAACAAGAACTCTTGGATAGATATGAAGTGATTTACAGGATATACTGTAAAGTGAAAAAGGCAAAATGCAAAAGAATATCTACATTATGTTACCTCTCAGCTAAGGAAAAAGGGTCGATGAGAAACGAATGAGATTTGTTAACTAAAAGCAGGTGTGTGGGAGCAGCTGGGAAATGGAAATAGAGAGGGATGAAAGAGATTAACACTTTTCTGAGTACATTTTTTTGTTTGATTCTGAGTTTGGGAACCATGTTAATGTTTCACATACTCAAAAACAAGTGAATAATTAAAATCAACCAGGAGTGTGGGGTAGTGATGGACCCCACATGGAATATAAACAGAAACAAGTGAACCTAGCTGTATTATAAATGAATGATACAACCACACTGAAGGGGAGCAGGAGGAGAACTGACAAAAGTAGCTTTGGAAAATGGTAGTTCAATTGTATAGTTTAAGGCTAAATATAAAAAGACTTGTACACAAATACGGTACTCTAGTCAGTAGGTTTGTACTTCACAGGGATACAGGTTATACAGGTTAGCAAGTCTGACACTATTCTAATGTGTATTTAGGATTGAGCAACTAAGAAATGTACTGAGGATAATAAAGGCTGAGATTCTCACTATTATAATAGGAGTTACAAATAAGGAGGGAAGTTTAGAATAAACTCTCCGGGGTTAGATTCGAATTTGAAATATCAGTACGGAATCAGGTGTGTGTACAAGCACACACATCCAAGATATAGAAATAGTTATAGATGTGTGAATACACATATATATTTTTTCTAGCTCTGTCTACTGAGAGGGCCAAGAAGCAATGACACCCCATTAATAATAAGCACACATAGCACCCAGATTTTGCCTTCTAATTACTATTCTGTAATAAAAGGAATAAGGGTTATTTGGATAGCTGAATCTAGGGCTGAGGCAAGGAGTACACAAAATAAGCCAGGAATGTCATATGGTACCATAAAGTACGACTTGCTCAAAAGATGATGGGGACATGTGAAGAGGAGACAGGAAGCAATGTGAAGGGGTTCCCAACAGCCAAACTGGGGACAATTTGAGCAACAAGATAAATAAATGGTAGTAACAAATTCTCACACAGAAATAAATAAAAATTTTTGGATCCAAATCAATACAATCAACTGAATAAATAAATAAATGGGGGAGAAGTGAAAGTTATGGTACAATTCCAACCAAACAGTGTGGAAGAGATAACGATAATAAAAAACCCACAAATTTGGCAAACACTATAATCATAACTGTTTCTGGTAAGAATCATGAATAAAATTACTGGGCAGAAATATGATGAAAAACAGAATATTTACACAGTTTCAAAGTATTTCCTCATAAAATACTTATGAATTACAAAGGGTGATTAAGTGGAGAAACCTGGCAGACTGTACCCTAACCAAATGATTAAAGTTAACATCTCCAGGGCAGAACAAATCAACATCATGCCTCTGATATGATGCACTGACAAGGACACAACGTCATTTTTGTGGTATTCTTATCAAAAATGCATAACTTGAATTTAACCATGAGGAAACATCAGACAAACTCAAATGGAAGGACATTCTACAAAGGAGGGACATTCTGGCTAGTACTCAAAAATGCCAAGGTCATGAATGACAAAAAAAGACTGAGGAACTATTCTAGGTTAAAGGAAACTAAGGAGATATTATAACCAAATGAATGCGTGGTCCTGGGTTGAATTCTGAAACAGAAAAAGGTTATTAGCAGGATAACTGGAAAAATGTGAGTAAGGTCTGTAGAATAGTATTGTATCAATGTTAATTTCCTGATTTTGACATTTGTACTGTAGTTTTCAAAGACGTTAACATTTGGGGAATATGGATGAAGGATGTATAGGACTCTGCAATATTTTATAACTTCTTTAATGTCTGAAATTATTTCAACGTGAAAGTAAAAAAAAAAGAAAGCCTAAGACTATTATAAGAGCCTTCTACAAGGTTTCCTGGGCTCCACTCCTGTTCTGTTAGCTGTTCTCCGGCTAGCAACCAAAGCAATCATCGAAAAACCCAAAGCAGATTATGACACCCTTTGCTCAAATCACTCCTATGGTTTGCCATCCCATTCAGAGGAAAACCCGAAGTCCTCTCTATGGCCTTTCAAGGCCCTTCCTGATCTCACTCCTGCCCCTATCGTGGGGCTTCCCTTCCTCCCCTTCTCTACCTTACTTGCTCCCCTCATTCCCTCATTTCACACAGGTCCCTGCTCAAATGCAACCTCCTTACAGAGACCTTCCTTGTCTGCTCTTATCACTCTAGTCCTTATTTTGTTTTATTTTTCTTCAGAGCATAACAATCTATTTATTTACTGTCTGCTGCCCCAACAGAATACAAGCTGTGGCAGGGCCAGGGTTTTGGCTTGTTCACCATAGTCTCCCCAGGACCTAGAATTCTGCCTGGCTTACAGTAGGAACTCTAAGCACAGACAAATGAGCAAATGACTGCAAGGAGTAAGCACACAAATCAATGTCCTGTGCCTTGTTCTTAGCACGCAGAACAGGCATGTGACGTCTCTTTTCCTGGCTGACCCGTGTGAACAGCCTTCATCTATTTTGCTACTCACACCTTTTAGGTTAGAGAATGCTCATCTCAAGGAGAAGCTCTGGAGATGGTCTTGTTTGACTGGTTAAGCCACTAGGATTAGAGGGATAGAAAAGAGAAAGATGACAAATGGGATTTCCCCTATTTAACATCTGTTTGCGTCCCCCTAAAACTCCTATGTTGAAACCTAATCCCCGATATTTGGAGGTGACGAGGTCACAAGGGCAGAGCCTTCAGGAATGGGATTGCCCTTACGAAAGACACCCCAGAGAGCTCCCTCACCCCCTTCTGCTGTGTGATGTTATAATGAGAAGGTAACCATCTAGAAACGAGGAAGTGGCCCTCACCAGACACTGAGTCTGCCAGCACCTTGATCTTGGACTTCCCAGCCTCCAGAACCATAATAAATAAATATGTGTCACTTATAAGCCACCCAATCTATGACATTCTGTAATGGCAGCCCAAACAGACTATGACAACATATAAAATGGGTAGCTCAGGTTCTTTAAAGCATCTTGTCAGATTTAAATTATGGTGGGCAATGGTAAAAAAAAATGGCTAGAAAGGCTTATTTAACTTAATTAAAGACTTAATTGCAAGAGCTGTTCATCCTGTCAGAACAAACATGGAAATACTTAAATAGAGCTTATTACATGCCAAGTGATAAATACCTTTCAATTTCCCTCAATACACACCCACATCTATAAACACTGCACCATGAGAAGGAGGCCCTTTGCCTTCTTTGTTGGTGACTAAGGGATAAGGATAGTTTATGGTAAAGAAACTGGAGGTTTAGATATGGTATTATAAGTGCACTGGCTCTGGAATCAGATTCTAGGCTTAAATTCCAGCTCTATCCTTATTAGGTATGTGGCCTTGGGTAAGTTATTTAATGTCTTTGTGCTTCAGAAGTCTCATCTGTAAAATAGGCATGATAATAGTTTTGTTGGGATTAAATGAGTTAATATATGTGAGCACATAAAATGGTGCCTAGCACCTGGGAAGCTCTCAATAAATGTGAGCTATGATTACACTGCAGGAGACCTCATCTATACCATCTCCAAGACAGCGCTTATTGTTGAGTTAGCTTTAAGGCAGTGATCAGCTTGTTCCCATGTTATCCCACAATCATGAGGTCAATTAAAGTTTTAGAAACAAGACCCATCTCTAGTTTTTCCACATCACATCAGGCTATAAGGGGCCAGAACTGGGAAGGAAAGTTCTTGGTAATATAGAGTTAGGAAGAGAGAACCAGGTTAATGCAAGTCAAGGTATACTCATCAGACCCTCCCAAGGCTCAGAGTGTTAACATGCTCTATTAACAGTGGAAAAGATGGAAGGAAAAGCAGCAAGACAGGAAATAAGATGGACTGGGGAAGGAAACAAATAACTTTGGGGTCTCATCCTAGCTCTATGTAAATATCCTAACAATGGGTCCTATTGGAGGTTGGCTTATAAATTGTAAATTAAAGAATTCATTTCAAGTCAGTTCAACAAGCACGTATTAGGCTCTGTGGATACAATCAAATGAAATTAGACGCTATGCCAACACAAATGTACAATGGTAAGACAATGGGCTTAGTTTTGAGAACAAGAAGGGCATGCACATTGTATTTGGTGGAGTCATTCTCTCATGGGACCTGTGGTTACTCTCTCTGCCTAGAGTGCCCATTCTACCTTTTATCACCCAAGTAACTTTTCTCCCTCTTCAAGGTGCAGCTCAGGTGTCTCCTGCAAGAAGCCTTCTCCCAACACCCCCAATCCAGGTGAGGTTCCCACCTCTGTGTACATCTCTGTTGTCACACTCACCATTTTGTCAAACTTTGTTGGATTATAAATCCATCTCCACAGTAGGCTTTGGGTTCAGTATCTCTGTATTCAAGCACAGTGCACAGTGCTTGATACACAGGAGGCACTCAATAAATATTTACTCAACTGGCCTGTTGAATTTGAAGGCAGAGAAGAATGGGCAGACAACAAACAAGAGCAATAAACCATCACTACAGAGGCACTGGGTGAGCCTCGAGGGTGGGGCCGGCAGGAAGGCAGCGCACTGAGAGACATGGAGGAGCAAAGAGGTGGGGAGAAGAGCCGCTGACTGAACAGCCTCTTCCTTCCGACGCGACTGTTCCTGAATCTCTCAGCAGACAGCCTCCTGATGAACAGTCCTTTCTACTAGAGGCTTTTGGCAGCAGGAGAAGGCAGCTACCATCAGTGAGCCTGCCTTCCACAGCAGTGTGACACACACCTCACACTCAGTCCACATGCATACCATCCTCCTTGCCCTCCTAACTAGGTCGGACAATGAGAGCCAGGGTCTATGATTGTGGGTTTCCAGGGTTTATGATATCTTAAATGACAAAAATCATTTCTTCTATTTTTTTGACTTCACTTCAGCTTACTGCATCTTTCTGCTCCCCACAATGTTTCATTATATGCTTCTTCCTGTTTTTGACCTTGACAATATGACCGACAGAATAATTTTTAACAAATGAATTCATTCTTAAAAATAAAGGTTTTTATCATTATAGAATTTAACTATACTATTATATACTCTCATAGATGTAATTTTTAATGGCTGTATAATGTCTCAACACATGGAGGTACCTTAACTTATTTCACTTATTATTAGATTTTTCTCAACTTTAACTATTATAAATTTTGCTAAGATGAACATTTTTATATATAAAACTTTGTTCACATTTCTGATTATTTAGTTAGAAGGGATTCCCAAACGTGGAACCAGATCAAACAGTATAAACATTTTTAGAAATTTAACATACATTACAAAAGGCTTAGTGAAATAATTTTCTGGAGAGCTTTACAACATTTCTTGCAAAAGCTAAAGACTGTGGACTGTTGCAAAGTCAGGGTTGGAAACTGCTGGGTGTGTCTTTACCAGTATGATTCGGTACCTCAGTACGAGTGTTCCCTTATACCCTGCCAGGTGAAGGTTTATAGGCTAAATGTGGCTAAAGGAGGGCCACCAAAGTAAATCCTCAGATCACGAAGATTCTTGGATAAAATATTTGACCTTTCGTTACTGCATTTTGCTCTAGGTTAAAGTGATGAGTGTTTCTGTAAAGCTAAATGTCCTCCATCTCTAGGCTACACCTTCCTCCTGAGATCCACAAACGGATCTCCAGCTGTCTCCTTGCCACCTCCCCAAGGACGTCTCTTGGTCACGTTCAGTTGAAAGCACCATGATATTCTCTCCCAAACCTGCTCCACCTCCAAGTCAAGTTCCTGGCTTCAGTAAACGGCATCATCATCCACCCAAATGCTCCAGACAGAAACCTGGGAGCCACTCTTAGCCCAATGGCCAAATGCTGCTGACTCCTAATCTCCTACAGAGATCCTGAATCTTTCTTCTTCTCTCCATGCCCACTGCTATCTCCTCAGTCCAAACAAGTGTCACCTTTTCTAGGGACTCCAGCAGTAGTCTTCCTTCTAAATGGTCTCCTCACATCCATTCTTGTTCCCACTCAATCCACCACCCACAGCTGCCACAGTGATTTGTTAAAATGGAAACCACGTTAGTACACTGCTTAAACTTCATCACTGGTTTCCCAGTGCCTGAGAACAACATCCGAAGTTCTTAACACTGCCTCGAAGGTCAACCTGTATTCCTCACCCCTGGCTCTCCACACGGGCCATTTGACTTCATTCTGTTACTCACACTTTCCTGCTCCAGGCTTCATACCTGCTTCATACATGCAGTGCCTGGAATGTTCTCATCACCTGGGTAACTCCCCTTTCTCCTTAGGGTATATTTACACACCACTTCCTTGGAAGCCTCTCCTTAACTCTCCGGAAAAGGAGAGGCCCACTTGTACCGGCTCCCAATGCAGCCTACGCGTGCTGGGGCTTCACAGCACTCGCTACACTCATAACATTTTGATTAATTATCTGAAATTCCTGGCTTAATGCTAATATTTCATGACTGGAAGATGCAGAGGTCAGGCATTATGCTTGTTTTATTCACCTATGTAACCCAGCACTCATCATATGGAGAGCTAATGACTTGACCGACTCAACGAAAGTCCGCATCTACCGGATGTGAAAGCCTCCACTGTAAACAAAAATTGTTTTCAATTTAATGATTTGAACCTTCATATTTGCACTGAACTATGCCTGTCCTTGTTTTAGTTATTTTTATTATCGTTATATTGTTACTTTCAATAATTCTCCTAACGGTTAATGAACAAATCTGTTTTTAATTTTTCATTAAGTAGTATGCTTTGGCAGATTTACATCCAAGCCCTCCTGTTCCCAAGATGTTTATACTAACCAAAAAATTCTTACAAGTAAAACAAAACAAAACAAAACAATTTTATTGACACTATGAATTTCCAATGGTCAAAATCTGATTTTTTTCCTTTTGTTCAGGTCAGTGTATTACTTTTTGGTAGAAATACATTGTAATTTCTGCAGAAATAACCAAGAAATAAAACCAGCAGAGGGAGCAGAAGAACATAAAACTAGTTTCGTAAGTCCCCATGGATTAGTAAACGTTAGGTTTTTGGCCTCTGGGTACGACTATTAGGCCGATCCCAGAACTAACCCACATCTCCTAACACCTTCTGTACCGTAACAGGGAGTGACGGGTGAGCGGCTACAACTTCACACACATACCGAAGACTTGTCAGCTTCCAAGTTTAGATCTGGACTGATGAGATCCCCAAGATCACTCTGTAATGGATCTGGGTTCATCTTAAGTTCTTTGTTTGAGGCATAGCGGAGTGAGGAGATTAAACTAATCCTTAAAAAACCCCCTTCTCTTTTTGAATAGTATTAATGTTAGATAGTCCTTAGCTTTTATCTTACTTACAAGTTAGCAAGCAAACCTGCCATAGTTCCACGGATGCTGGTAGAAGGTATGAGACCCCTTGGTCAGAGACGAATGATAGTTTATCATTTACAGGAGTAACAGCAGCAAGAATGTTAGCATTTTATGCTGGTTCCTCAAGTCTCAATTTCCACAGGAAAACATGAAGAGAGCCAAAAGGAGCCCTGCATGGTGTGCAGAAGAACCCTAAACTTAGGGAACTCGAATCTCTCAAAATAGGCAGTAGGCATGCCTGCCCTTTGCTCCTAAGCAGACACATCCCTTTGAAAAGGGCATTCAGTGCCTCAATATGAAAAAAGTACAGAAATGTGAGAGAAAAGTCTCCCCACACAGAAACCCCTCAATTCTGTACTAACTTGCCTTCTGGCAAGTCTACCTATGAATACATCACTCCACTGGTCACTCTGATTCACCTGGGTGACGCAGGCTGGGATCAAATCTATTCAATCTGTCTCATATGTCATTTAATTAAGGCTACTACCTACAAGACTCCAAGCACGAGTTTAAGCTGGCCTACAGTACTGACCTTATCCATGACCCCCAAGGTCCTGGACCTAACCAGCTGAACAAATACAGCATCAGGGTCTACTTAGAAATCCAGTGGTTTTCCCCTTACATTTCCCCTCAGCCATTCCATGAGGCAGACAAATGTCACCCAGCTGGTGGCACACACAAATAAGACAGTCCCTCCTAAAACGAGGACTAGACTCAATTATTTGACCTGAACTGGGACTCCTAAGGTTTACCACCCATCTGGGAAGCCACACTGAAGGCACTGTCAACTTGTTGCCCCCCAACTGGTGAACATCTCACTTGAGTGGCCCAACAATTATAAACATTTTCTTTCCAGGGGCACCGTGAGAACCCTTGGTATTATACTTCTTGTACGAAGGCCAGGCATTAACTTGCTTCCCTCCCCAAAACCACAATAACTTGCACCTCAAGAGTGGTCATAAGAGGCTTTTGAGTATTTAAGAAAACACTACCAGTAGATCATGCAGCCCTCAGATATGTGTGGAGATCTCCACAAAAGGATCTACCTTGCTAATTCAGTGTAGCTTCCCAGAAAGAAGTGATCAGTGACACCACTTTAACCCTGGAAGATACTCCAGTCAGCCTCAACTCACTGGCCAGCGTGTGTTATGGATGACAGAACTGCCCTAGACTTCCTTCTTTGGCGGAGGAGGAATCTGTGCATTCTTTGTGTATCCATCTGTACCTGGATCAACGCCACAATATACAATAAGGACAAAGAAGGCATCTAGAACAGAATGCTTGAGTCATACATAGGTCAAGTTCTACACTTGATCACCTTCTTTTCTTGCTCTTCATTGCTACTAAATTGGAAAATGCTAACTCACTGCTATGAGTTGGCAGGAATGGCTACAAGAGTTTGAAGGCTCTTGCAGATGGTTTTGGATATTCAGATCATATGTGGAACCAGAAAGACTTCTCATTAAAGTCTGCTTCAGGAATTCATTAGACACTAAGTTGACCAGCCCATTCCATGTAAAAGCAAGAAAATTGAATATTGCCACTTGTGAGACATAGGCAAAAAGATTTCCAGTCTACTCTGTGGTTGTATTCAGCCACATAAAAGTATTTCTCTAAATTCAGTTGTAACTTGTGGATGTAGTTTTTAACTACAGTCATTTTTTTCCTCTATGAATAAAATAAAAACATTAAGATTTGGAAGAATTTCAAACTTGCAGTGGGGCTGGCCCGGTGGTGTAGTGGTTAAGTTCATGCACTCTACTTTGGCAGCCCGTGGCCGGTGGTTTGGATCCTGGGCATGGACCTACACACTGCTTATCAAGCCAGGCTGCGGCAGGCATCCCACATATAAAATAGAGGAAGATGGGCACGGATGTTGGCTCAGGGCCAATCTCCCTCAGGAAAAAGGAGGATTGGTGGCAGATGTTAGCTCAGGGCTAATCTTCCTCAAAAAAAAAAAAAAAAAAAAGTCAAACTTGCAGTGATGTATCCATTTCATCACAATTCAGTCATCCTAAAAAATTATTTCGGTATCTCAAATTTGATGTTGATGTTTGGAACTGGAGATATTTTAATTGATATTTTTAACCTATTCAATCAAGATAATGACTATACTGCTAAGTTGCTTAAAATAATAGAAAGAATCTTTACTGGCATTATCAGTAAAAGTGCTGTGTAATGTATCATATACTGATAAAGCCAGTAATGAACATTTTCTACTATTTAAAGTAAAAATAATGCCAGTAAAGAAATTAAGTTCCTTCCCAAAAGAAAAACATGGCATGCTTCTGGTTGGAAAGGCAGTCTTACACTCCCCATGCCTTTCCTCACGCAGCACTCACCGCTTGCAACTTGATCATATTCATACTATTTCTTTCAACACTAAGAATATTAGTAGGCTCATTATTGAGTTCCAATTCATTAGTGCTATCTCTTTATCCAGGTAGCAATAACTCTCCCTATTGCACATAACTAGTCGTCTGTCAGTACTGAGTCCAGCAAACTTCTTGTCCAGATTCTGTGCTCCAAAGATAGCAAGCGTATCTCCTCCATATGTGCAGAGTACGTAGGCTGATATGTAATGGGCACCACAGACATCAGTACACAATCACGCAGGTTAAGTGTACAGACTAAACTTGCCTGCTTAGGTTCAGACCCCAGCTGTGCCACCTAGTAAACTGTATGATCTCGGGCATGTCACTTGACCTCTCTGTCCCTCAGTGTCCTCATCTGTAAATATGAGGACTAAATGAGTTAATATGTAATGCACTTAGAACAGCACTTGGCACATAGTAGGAAGCACTATTTCGGTGTTTGATAAACCAATTAAATGAGTAATTTTGTCCCACTGTTAAGTGAAGCATCTGCTATCCTGTATCATAGCAATTACTCCTCTTCACTGTATGTTTTTGACACCGTGATTTTTAACATTACTTAGTAAAGAAATTTGGCTTTCTCTAAGAACAAAAATAAATAAATAAATAAATAAATTAAAAACCCCCTTCCCCAGGGGCTGGCCCCGTGGCCGAGTGGTTAAGTTCGCGCGCTCCGCTGCAGGCGGCCCAGTGTTTCGTTAGTTCGAATCCTGGGCGCGGACATGGCACTGCTCATCAGACCACGCTGAGGCAGCGTCCCACATGCCACAACTAGAAGAACCCACAACGAAGAATACACAACTATGTACCGGGGGGCTTTGGGGAGAAAAAGGAAAAAATAAAATCTTTAAAAAAAAAAAAAAAAAAAAAACCCCTTCCCCAGAATTGTGTCCGGCTGAGTTTGGGACATTCCAGGGTCCAGAATGGGCCTACCGCATAGGAAGAGCTCAACGGTATGTTCGAATCACTGTGGGATCTCTCAGACATCCCTGCTCTGGCTTTAAGTGACTGAGCTGTGCTGTAGCCACAGCGGCCACGGGTAGATACTACTGCCTACGAACAACAAGTTAAATATCTCATCTGCTACATTTACCTTCACGTTAGTTAGCGACCTTCCTGGGCCACGTCCTGTCTTCCTCAAAGATATTTCATGATGAAATCATATGAAAATGCTTTAACTTCTCTGAGAAAGATAAGACACAATGCCAAGGTGACATTTTATGTTAGAACTAACCCAGAAGATGTGAAACCCTTGGGCCACATCTGGCTCACCACACAGTGGTAAGAAGCAGCTATTTACCCCTGTTCTGACCTGGAGGCAGCAACACAGAACTCAGAGCACTCCCATCAGCCACCATATGGTGCAAGCCTGACCAGGAGAGCCAAAACGTCAGGCTGAAAGCCACCTCTGCCTACGCTGAATCTGGGAACTATCCAGGTCGTCACTAGGCCTGTGAGCTCACTGCCTAAATTTTACCTTGGGTCCATCCATTCCTCACTTTCCCATTACCACTGCTGCATTTCGAGGGACAGTTTCCTAGTTACATTCTCTACTCTACTGCCAGAACAATCTTCAAATCCAATCAGGTTAACTTCTTTGCTTAAAAACTCTTTGATGATTTCTCACTAACATCAAGATAATGCTCTCAGGGATTTGAACTAACTCTTTCTTCCTTTCTGGCTGCCCCCCACCTCATACTCAGTGTTGCAGTCAAAGAGAATTACTAGGAGTTCCCAAGAGAGCCCTGTGCTTGCAAATCACCATGCCTTGGACTATGCTGGTTTTCTCTGCCTGGATGGCTCTCTTCACTTCGCTCTCATGAACTCGACACTTACTCATCCCCAAAGATCTTAGGTCATGCCACATCTTCCCCAAGGAAGCCTTCCCTTACTAACTCCCACTCCTGTTCAAGATAGGCGCCCATTCTGTGTTCTTGGAAGTGCCTGGTGTCTGCTTCCCCCGCTGCCTTTGCCACCGTGCACTATAATTACCGTTTAGCTTCTGTTTCTCTCACTGGGCTGTGAGGAATTTGAGGACAATGACTGTGCCTTTTATTTCTGTGACTGGGAGTAGTGGCTGAGATCAAGCAGACTGAGCAAAGAGCGTAAAGAGAAGAGGGTCCAGGACAGAACCCACAAAGGCCACAAAGGAGAAGAGAAAGAGCAGTCAGAGACACAGAAGAAAACTGGGAGAGAATGTGTCACAGAAGCTAAAGGAGGGCAGTTACAAGCAGGAAGGAATGACCACAATGTAAAATGCTGCTGAAAGGTTAAGTAGGACATGGTTTAAAACATGTCCACTGGATTTAGCAACCAGCAGGCCACTGGCCATCCGGGGAGTGGAGTGACAAGCCAAATTGCAGGAGGCTGGAAAGCAAATGGGAGGTAAAGAATTTGAAGCAGCTGGGGAAATGATATTCCTTTAAGATTTCCTTTATCATATTGTTGTTTGCTACAACATGAAGATTATGCTAAGTGAAATAAGCCAATCACAAGACAAGAAATACTATCTGATTCCACTCATATGAAGTCCCTAGAGTAGTCAAATTCATAGAGACAAAAAGCAGAATGCTGGCTGCCAGGAGCTGGGGAAGGGAGGAGTGGGGTGTTAGAGTTAAATGGGTATAGAGCTTCAGTTTTGCAAGATGAGAAATGTTCTGCAGATGGATGGTGGTGGCAGTTGCACAACAATGTGAATATATTTAACGCCACTGAACTGCACACTTAAAAATGATTAAAATGGTAAATTCTAGATTATGTACATTTTACCACAATTAAAAAAAAAAAGAAAAAAGAAACATTGTTGTTAAGGAAATAAGATGGAGGGGCCAGCCCCGTGGCCAAGTGGTTAAGTTCAGAGGCTCCGCTCAGTGGCCGAGGGTTTTGCGAGTTCGGATCCTGGGCGCGGACATGGCACCGCTCATCAGGCCACTCTGAGGCAGCATCCCACATGCCACAACTAGAAGGACCCACAACTAAAATATGGTCTTTGGGGGTAAAAAAGGAAAAATAAAATCTTGAAGGAAAAAAAGAGAATAAGATGGAAATTGCTACAACAGGACACGGATTGAGAGAGTTTCTGTTTGTTTTTTAACAGAGAGGCAAGAAACTCAGGCATGTTAAAAAATTGAGAAGAGTGAGTTAGTCGAAAGAGAGAAAAAGGGAATAACTTTTGGTGTGGAGACCTTGAGGAGAATTAGCCTGGGGCCAGAGGACAGGAGACTCCTACCTAGGCAGGAGGGCAAGAAATAAGGAGGGGGGTAGAGGAAAAGTCTGTTGGGAAGGGAATATAAGGTGGGCAAGAAATAAAATCTTTTTAAAGGCTTCTATCTGAGAACTCCTATTTTTCTTTGAAGGAAGAGGCTGGGGAGGGGAGGGCTTGGAGAGGGCAGTGAAGGTCTGAGGAAGCTGACGAGGGGAACGGGAGGAGGAGTGCACCGAGGACTCGCAGAGGAGTCCGCGGAGGTATTTTGAGTCTGGACTGGAATGGGTTTGCAATGGTAATGATAATCTAAGTCTTGGGTGTGGCTTGGGGCAGACCCAGGGGGCGCGTGCACAAGGGTGTGGAGAGTCTGAATCACAGACAAGTCTCACCAAGAGGAAGGACAAGGGAGCCCTGAACTGAGAACGCTGGGCAGCAGGTGGCTGAAGTGACGCACTGCTGGGAAGGAAGGGAAGATAGGGCAGAGACACTGGGGAATGAGGGATCAAGGATCACACTCCTCAACAAGGGCAAGAGCAGGTGGAGTTGGAGTAAGGATTTAGGGAAGTGAAAGACTGGGAGAGTGAAGTCAGCAGTGTAACACAGAAGTTTAAGATTCCTGGGCAGTTCTGGGTCCCTGCCAGGCCAGGCTTGGCCAGGGTATAGGTGGCTAAAAAGAAAAATTCCATCAGGAAAGACCTGGGTCCTATCCACAGGAGATGCTTCTATGTGCTCTCTCCCAAAGGCACAGATCATTAAGACGATCTTTTATGAACCTTTTCCCCTGGATTCAATTTTCTCTTTACTGCATTCCTTTTTTTCCCTTTAGGAAACCCCTTATGATCTAGGTACTATCCCATTTTACATCCTCATTCACCTACTTTTGTTCATATATGATGTCTAAACTTAATATTAATTTAGTTCTATACAAAATCATGGGTTGGTAATCTGCAGAAGACACAAAAGCCCATTAAGATCCATATAAACGCAGTGACTTATTTTCCAGGGTCAACATCACATATTAAAAATACCAGCAAAAAATTAGTGATCATCATCTATTCAAGTCTTTCAAAAGCTAAGTGTGGATATTTATATTATCTTGCTTAAATTACCCTGAGCAGACCAGTAACATAAAGGGGTCCTCCGGTTTAAACTGAGAAGAGGCCAAAAGGAAGGAAAGTTAAAGAGGAACTTGGGACTTTCATGTAGCCTCGCTACCCATGGTGAACTCAGTTTTCATTTCATTTGTGTTGAAAGTCGAAGTCTGTCTTGCCCACCATCTTCTTGCTCCAAAGATGGCAAGGACAGACTAGGCAGCTGTCCCTTTGGCCTTCCGGGGTTTGTGCACTTGCCACATAGTCTCAAACAATGTCTCATTGACATGTGCCAACACTGGCTTTCTCCAGTGCCACATGACAAAGAACCAAATCACCAACATTTTCAAATAGATTCGTTCCCCTTTTGCTTGGATTGATGTAGAAAATTTTTGACATTATATCTTACTGAACCGTTCTGAAATCAGTTAAGTGTAACGTGCATCTTTGCACAAGCCCAGAGAGTACTTTGCCACTTTCACAACATGTCATCCGAACATCAGAACATGCAGCAGGTGATGTTTCACTGGGAGAGCAGCACATGGAGACTCTGCTTTCAGTCCCACCTGTATGTCCTCTGAATGTTGTGACCAGGCTGCAGTTTTCTTGCTCCAGTTTGAGGATGGTTACTTGGCCTGAGTGGTCACCAATAAACACATGCCGGGTTTCAACATCAAATCTATCATGTAGGCATTAAGGACTGTTTCTCAAAATTGAGTGGATTTACAGAAAAAAAAATAATAAATAGATAATAAATGTAACAAGAAATGTACGGATCCCATAAGAGGAAAACTTGGATACAATGCTGAAAGATACAAAAGTGGACATAACCAAATGAAAGATACAGTATTATTGGATAGTAAGACAACATGATAAAGATGTCAATTCTCACAACATGAATTTATAAATTTAACACAATCCCTACAAAAATATCTACATTTTTTTCCTAGAGCTAGATACATTAATTTTAAAGTTCATAATAGAAAAATAAATAAGCAAGAAGAACCAAGAATACTCTGAAAATAATAATAATATGGTAAGTGATAGGAGGAGGTTAGCTTACCAGATAGTAAAACATGTTATAAACTCTCTGCAACTAAAAGTGTGATATTGGCAGATAAGTAGACAAATGGAACAATGGAACAGAATAGAAAGTCTAGAAATAGACCTAAAAGCATACAGAAATTTAGCACATGTCTGCTAAAGGTGGCTCTTCAAATGAGCAAGGAAAAGATGGATTAAAAAAAAAAAGATGTTGGCATAAACTGGATACTCATGTGGAAAAATAAAATAGGATCTGTATTACAAAATTCCAAATGAATTAGGGATCTAAATGTAAAAAAGGAATGTAAGTTTTAGATGGGAAAGTTCCTCTATAACTTGGAGTAGAAAAATTTATTACTCAAAATCACGAACAACAAATACCATAAACATAGCCAAAAGACAAACTGGAAAAAATATTTGCAACTTAAGTCACAAATGACCCAAATCCCTAATATAAAAAGAGCAATCAGGAAGAAAAAGACCACAGACCTAACAGAAAAGGGGGTAAAATATATGAACGGATAGTTCAAAAAGAAATGAAAATGGTGCTGTGCAAAGAAGAATTAACCTAGCAGGCCTGACTGCTGTCCTTTGAAAGGCTGCTGACAAGGCTGGTGTGGCATCTGGGAACCTGGATTTCAAGAGAGTTCCCAGGGTTAATAGACAAGAGTGGCTCACTGTCCCTTAACTGTACAAACAATATGGTTTATGCCAAACACGTGTTTTCCTTCTGCGAGTATGGAATTTTGGTATATGCCAGGAAGCGGCTGCCTACGTGACCAGTCTCCAGTAAAAACCCAAGGCCCTGAGTCTCTAGCGAGCTTCCCTGGTTGATAATGACCAGCAGTCCTACTCCTAGAGATCCATCTCAGAGATACACTGGCAAAATTACAAAATGACACATGCCTGAGGCTATTCACTCTATTATTTTAATAGCCAAAGTTTGAAAACAACCCAAAGTCCATCAAAAGGGGACTTACTGAATTAAGGATGATACATTCCTGCAACAGAATATTATGCAGTTGGGGAAAAACAATGGAGATCTCAATACCTTAGCAAACTGAGTGGAGTAATTTCCAGGATACATTATTAAGTGAGAAAAAAAGCCACGGTATATAAGAGTTTACATGCTACACTATCTTTGTGTAAGAAAGGGAAGGGGAATATAAATATAAGTGTGTGTGTGCTTATATTTACAAAAGGAAGCACCGGAAGGATAAATCAGGATCTAACCAAGTGGCCGCCTAGGGAGAAGGGAGAAATGAGCCGAGGGCACAGGGACGATCATGAGCCTTCTCTCTTGTTATATAGTTTCCATTTTGGAATCTTGTAACTATTTTATATATTAAAAATATTCATAAAATTAGAAGAAAAAATCTCCCAAATTGACAACCAAGTAAAACGAATGAACCTAACTATCAAATTGGTGATATAACCACAAAGTTAATAGAATTATTTCAAGTGACTTTAAAAAACATTATTTTGGCTGAACATCCTTGGTAGAACATATTCTAAGGACAAAGAAAACTATAGAGAAATCTAAAATCTCATTCAATGGTCTTGTTATTAAAATATTGCTATTATTATTTTGAAACAACTTCAATATACCATAGGCTAAAGCAAATAAGGAATTACATCAATGTTTGAAATAAGAACCAAGATTTTCGGTCCAAGATAAAAGAAATCAAACACAAAAATGAAGTAAAAACCCTATAATGTTAAATTTGAATTAGAAATATGTGAACTAATGATTTATTTTCTTTTGAAAAATACACATAGCTATCTCTGAATACTATTCCTTACTAAAGAAATGGTTGATTTCAGCTGCAAGATGAGCTTAAGACATATGACAAAAAGAAAGTAGCACTCAAAGGCTAGTGGGTTGTATTAAAAAGATATAGAAGCCAACATGATGAGGCTCTTAAGGCCAAAGATGGGACAATATGAGCATCAAAAAAAAGTGACAATTTGGGGCCAGTCCCATTGCCGAATGGTTAAGTTTGTGCGCTCTGCTTTGGCGGCCCAGGGTTTCACCGGTTTGAATCCAGGGCGTGGACATGGCACCCCTCATCAAGCCATGCTGAGGCGGCATCCCACATGCCACAACTAGAAGAAACCACAACTAAAAAAATACATTACTACGTACTGGGGGCTTTGGGGAGAAAAAGAAAAATAAAATCTTTAAAAAAAAGAAGTGACAACTATTGAAATATACTGAATATTTTATTAAAAAAACAAACAAACCCTAAGAGTTTATAATAATGCTCAAAACCAAAAAAAGATCCCTATAGGAGGTAACCAGGGCACTAAATCTCTACTCTGAAAATGAACAACTAAAGAGAAATAATTAAGAATTTATGTTGCTTTTCCTGTACTAATTGTATTTCAGGGTAACCAAAGAGCCCTAGTTAACGATGGAAAGTTTTACTTTATAGAAGAATTCCAACTAATACATGTGGAAAAAATGATAGGATTACAAAATCACCATTTTGCAACCCTAATGAAAGAACGGGTTCAGGCAAAGACCAGTAATGCATGAAACCATTAAATGAAAGGCTGATGGGGAGGGCTGCACTGCAGGGACCTGGCTGTTACCATCTGAACCACCAGTCAACCTCTTGAACCAATAGAAGGGCGACAGCACGCCACTATGAGCTTCCTGCTGTGAGGCACCATGAACCACACAGCACAGCTACCAAGCGTTCTTACCAAAAATTGAATCTGAACTGAATCAAGATTTTAGAGGCAACTTTCAGTTTACAGAAGAATTTGGGAGAAGGGTAGGGAGAAAAACATCTTAAACAACATCATGAGAAAGCAGAGACCACTTAAGACCGTGGGGCTGTCTACAGGAGAATTGACTCAGTGCCTCCAACTAGCCACAGCGGCATAAAAAACAGTAAAGGGGGTCTTGGCTCTAGATTGAGAGATTTAGGAGATATGACAAGCACATCCGATGTGAGGACTTTGTCTGGACCCCACTTCAAACAAACCTACTGCAAAAAGCCATTTTTGACACAGTAAGTGAACCTGAAAATAGATCGATTATTCAACAATATCAAGGAGTGACTATAAATTTTTAAGAGTAATAATAGCATTGTGATTATTTTTAAAAGGCCCATCATTTTTAGAGTTGCACAATGAACTATGTAAAAATGAAATGACAAAGTCTAAAATTTGCTTTAAAATATGTCAGCAAAAAGAGAGAGAAAGCAAAAAGGGATAGAAGAATCGACAGTGGAGCTGAGTAATGGGTATATGAGTGTCCACTACACTCTTTTCTCCAACTGGTGCCGATTTTGAAAACTTTCAGAATAAAACACTAAAAAAAACAAGCGAAGGAGAACAAGGCATAACAAATTTTTCCAGTCTGAAGAACAAGAGAGAAAAGTTATACTCTCCTAACAAGTTATCAGATACATGTAAAACGATATTAAGATTTATACGGAATAAGTTCACCTCAAATTTATCTTGATTAATTATACGAACACAGACCAAAAAACAGACTCAATCTAATACCTACAGTCTTTACAACTGCAGGTAAATAACAGCAGTCAGTAAAAAATATATGAATGTAACAAAGGCTATTTGGAAGACGGCTGAAATAAAATTATAGTACACCCTCAAAGTCAGAGTGATTGGCATTAGGCATATGAGGAAATAGGACAATCAAGATAATCTTAATAGCTTTTCAGTATTCTTTCCCTGAATAGGAATAGATCTAAGAAACTACTTGGTGGAAAGATATTCCACTATATAGGGTGACATCTTGGAAATATCTCCAACATGAATAAAATCTTAATATGAAGACTACCTGAATTATTTTTGTGAAAGCATGAAAAAAGTGATCAAAACATGGTCAAATGAAAAGACTGAAAGGTGAGGCTAGATAAAGTATTCACAAACTTAAAGACTAGCAAGTGAAGTGGGGAAGGAAAACAGTTCTATTTCCTAACATCAACCCGCCACGGGACCTTTGGGAGACACCTCCATTCTGCTGGGTCTAGTTGTGCAGAGTGCTAGCTGAAAGATCAGAACGCCCAAGTTCTAATCCTCATTCTGCCAGGTCAGTCAGGTGACCTCGAGAAAGGCCCTTAAGCTTTCCAAGCCTCTCTGAACCTTGGTTTCTACATTATGCAAATTAAGAATTAGGTCTTTTGGTTTTTACTGCACATTATTACTTGGATACTGAACGAAGTAACATTATGTGGAAGCAGCGTGTAAACTCTCAGGAAGTGCAAATGTCAGAAAATCTCTCTCCTCTCCTCTTCTCTCTCCTCTCTTCCTGATTGTTACTTAGTATTATAGTTCCCCACTTAATATTTGAAGCTTCAGATCTTTAGCCAAAGCAATCAAAGATTTTGAGGTTATTCAGAAATTGATAGTTCAATTTGTGAACTGGTCACAGTCGCTTTGTCCTCCTTTGCTTCTCTACTTAATTTTGGTTATTTTCATTGCGGATTTACTTCTCTGCTAAGAGGCCTGAAAGAAGAGAAAAAAGGCGGAATTCAATCTGGCTTATTCTATCACTTGTTGGCTTGGGTGAATGACTTGGCGGTGGAGACAGGAGAGAATCAGTTCATCTGTAGAAGTCTCTTATCTTTGTACGTCACCAGTATCCACTATGAAGAGAGATAGGGGTAATATTATTCTGGACATTTTATATTTTTCAACAGCTCTTCCTCCTTTCCTTATCACTACAAAAAAAATCCCTATAAGTACGGAAGGTGGCAGAAAGAAGAGAAGGAGAGAGGTGAGGGTGGAGGGTTCCCATGAAAAAACCTGTTTAAAACCTGGATGTTAATGTGAACCCTAACACTGTATGGGTTGCCTGTTAACAATCTGTGCACCAGGCAGCTCTGAGAAAAAAACCTCCAGCCTTGCAAAGTCATAGGGTTCTCGGTTGAGAACCTCTGGCAAAAGCAGTGCTGTCATGCCACCCGTGTGCAGCACTGGAAAAATGCCAGGGATACATATGCTCCCACAAGGGCTGGCACTGTGGCTCCAAAATTGGAGCTAGAGAGGCAGAGCTGGTGGAGGTGAGGGAATCTTCTGGAAGGGCCTGTCCCTGTATTATTGCAGCTATGCTCCACCTTAATAGCAAGGTTGGACTGGATGGTCATTTACACTGGGGAATGAAGCCAAACGCTTCACACACACACAAAATCTTCTGATATCCAATCACGAGATTTTTTTTTTGCTTGGTAAGCCACACGGTGTGGCCAAAGGAAACAGGTTAAAAACTAGGATGACTTTCGGAGATGCCTGAGGAGAGGAGTCAAAGACTACCACAGCCAGGAAAAGTTTAACTCTGTGTAGATGTTTTTTGTTTTTCATTTTCAGATAGTTTAAAAAGTAAACTTCTTAAGGGCAAGATCTGCATCTTTTCTATACTCCTAGGCTTGGCTAGGGATATAGAAGCCAGCATAGTCTGCACAATTATTTTGGTCTCATTAGTTCTGTTCTCAAAGGGGTAATGCGATATAATGGGAAAAAACAGCTGTCTAAGGCAGAAGACCTGGATTCTGGTGGTGCTTTTCCTACATACCAGGTGGGTGGCAGCAGTTAAGGGCCACGACCTTTTCTGGGCTTCAGCTGGCTCATCTGTAAAACGAGGAGTTGGACTGGATGATCTCCAAGGGCTTTCTAATCTTAATATTATAAGAAATCATTACTCTATTGACAAGAGAGCTCACATATTTCAATTCAAGCATTATGCACGTCTGAACTGGCTTTTAGAAAGTAGACTTTGGAGTTTCTTTTATTAACAGGTGGTACCACCCTCTCCAAGATAAGCTGATCTTGCTTTCCATTTCTTATCGCCCTTGCTTCTGGTCTTCCTGGTAACTTGCCACTTTTACAACCTTCCACAATGGCCATTCTTAGTTTCTTCATCTTGCCCTTCCAGTGAGGAAAATAAGAGTGAATTAGCCTGTACACACACAAAATTACAGTGCCTGCCACACGTCCATAAGGAAAGAGCAAAGCACTTTGTCAAACTGTCGAGAATCACTGAAGAGGATTTTACAAATATGAAACAAAAATTTGAAAGCAAGTCGTAAAACAATTTCTTCCTGCTTTTGCTGACAAGTGATCTGTTTCCACCTATATCCTCATTTGTCAGAAGGTGGAGAGAGATTCTATGATTTTTAAACTAAAATCCCAGGGCCCTTTACTCGTCAGAACGGTAGCACCATCCACACGGGCTTCACACTTGTCAAGCCTGTGCTTGCTGGAGCCCGGTGGGCCAGATGTGAGGCAAACTCAGCATGAGAGGGCATTCACATGGAGCACATGGGCCCTGGAGACTTGGGAGATAAGAACTAATATCAATCTACGTATCCTAGAAGTCTTGTGCCTGGAACAAAGGCTGTAGCATTACCGTGTAGACATCACCCAACCTACTCTGGTTCTGGCATGGTAGCCTTTCAATAAATATGTTTAAAATGAACGGGAATTCTGTGGTTCTTCTGCCAGGCACCAACGGGAGTGTTCACAACCTTAATATCTATGTAGAAATTACTTCTGTACAAAAAGAAAAGATTGTATTTTGGTGATAGTTTTATCTCCATGTTCCATAATTCTTCCTGACAGCTGAGGCTCACAAATCTGGGCTGTGTCCTGTCTAGATGTCAGACTTCATGTCACAGGAGACCCCTAACCTGCACAGCAGGGTCTCTTATTTTAGGTAAAATTACCTCACTTTACTCCACCTACACAAGGACTCATGATGACTTGAAGGTTAAGGAAGTCTATGAGCATCTTAATCAGCAGGGCAACTCAGCAAATAAAACGAAAAACTTTCAAGTTGCACATACCCAAAATTTTCAAGAAAGAAAGAAGTCAACAGCTAGGTTCCCACCAAGGGATTTTGTCTAGCAAAGGATACTGCAGGCCTGAGGCCACAGCACTGGTGCGATAACCTCCCAGGCGATGCCCACTCTCGGAGCAGTGCCAGGCAAACTGCTTGTCCTGTCCCGTGCTCAGCACCCACTCCAGCTCCAGCACAAACAGGATCATCGTCACTCTGCTCTGATGCGCTAAAAAGTAAGAGACAAGAAGACAACCGATAAAGTATGCTAAAGGAGGAAAAGCACGACCTGCAGAGATGCATTACTCACCTCTCCCCACCCCAGAGTCAGGTGAATGGTAATGACAACCACTACAAACACAGGTTAAAACAGTGGTTCTCATCGGGGGTAGAGGTTTGCCACTGCAGAGTGGCATGTCTGAGTTTCTATGTGATTTTTTGAAAAACCTATCCATTTCCTCCCACTGCTCTCTTTCTTTCCCACCTGCACCAATCCAAAGATTTCTATCACAGAGAGCTCCCATTACTGAAGGGCCTGCCTCTCTCAGACATGTTAGAGCTGCTAGAGAATGCCAGATTTAGTGTGACCACAAAACACATTAGGAACAATGTTCTTCTTTTTTTTTTTTTTTGGTGAGGAAGATTGCCCCTGAGCTAAAATCTGTTGCCAGTCTTCCTCTTTTTGCTTGAGGAAGTTGGTCCCTGAGGTAACATCTGTGCCAATCTTCCTCTATTTTTATATGTGGAATGCAGCCACAGCACGGCTTGATGAGTGGTGTGTAGGTCCACACCCGGGCTCCAAACCCATGAACCTTGGGCCACTGAACAGGAGTGCGTGAACTTAATGACACACCACTGCCAGCCCCAGGAACAATGTACTTATAATAAAGTCACGGGGTCAGTTTATGTGAGCTTAAAAAAAAAGTAAACAGCATTCCTGTTCTCTTTTTGATGAAATTTGACTTATAAACCCACAACAAAGTTCTATAAGAAACTGAATGTTAGGAAAGGAGGGCAGAAATATCTCCAAGTGCCATATAAAAGAATGAAACATCCTTTATGTCAAAGTATACACGTATATCATAATGAGAGCAAATTTCCCAGGGTTGCTCATATCCAAAGGCAACACCATAACAGAACTATTGCATCACACAATTTCAGAGTTAGAAGAAACAATTCATGTCATCTATCCCATCTCTCTATTTTACATATAGGCAAGCTGAGGCACAATGAAGTTGAGTAGTTTGGCTAAGGTCTCATGGCTTCTCAATTACCACATAAAATCAACAAAATATTTGCTTTCTTCTTACGTAATTCTGGGGGGTGAGGTAGAGGGGGTCTGTGGCCACTGAATAGAGCTGACTGGAATAAACGAAGATTGATATCCTGGAACCAGAATATCACTGGGCCCTGTGCCCAGGAGCTGGCAATCTGGTGGGCAAGAGTAGACGTATCACGAGTATCTCGAGGTGATAGAGAAGACATCAGTTTCCCATCTTGATCATGAAAACAGGGTTAGACAGTATGGATGGATCTTTGCAGCTCTACTGGCAAAAGCAACATTGTCTGCCAATTTCTGAGTGTCTAACAAGTGCCAGGTACTTAAATACATTCTCTCACTCAGTCATTGTAATGACCCTGTAAGGTGGGTGGTTTCCTCATTTTACAGACACAACCCAGCCTTGGCAAGATGGCCCTTTTATTTTTATTTTATTTTATTTTTTGCTGAGGAAGACAAGCCCTGAGCTAACATCTGTGCCAATCTTCCTCCACTTTATATGTGGGTTGCCACCACAGCACGGCTGATGAGCGGCAGAGGTCCATGCCTGGAATCTGAACCTGTGAACCCTGAACTTGCAAACCCAACCTGTCAAAGTGGAGTACGCTGAACGTAACCACCACACCACCAGCTGGCCCCAGGATGGCCCTTTTAGATTGTCTACCAAACAATACAGTCAGAACCACAGTGAACACCCACATGACAGTCATTTCACCAAATGACTAGGGTTTAAAATCTGGTATTTGAAGCACAGAGAATCTAAAGGGATATAGAAGGGGTATAATACTATGTCTTCTCTACAGTAAATACCTGCCTTTCAGAGTATCAGCCACTATTCAAGATCAAAACATTGTCTTTACAAGGCTATCATTACCCTGATACCAAAACGAGACAAAGACAGCACAAAAAAAGAAAATTACAGGCCAATATCCCTGATGAACAAAGACCCAAAAATCCTCAACAAAATATTAGCAAACTCAATTCAACAGTACATTAAAAGGATCATACACCATGACCAAGTGGGATTTATTTCAGGGAAGCAAGGATGGTTCAATATCCACAAATCAATGTGAGACACAACATTAACAAAATGAAGGATAAAAATCATATGAACATCTATATACATACAGAAAAAGCATCTGACAAAATTCAGCATCCATTTATGATAAAAACTCTGTACAAACTGGGTATAGAGGGAATGTACCTCGATATAATAAAGGCCATAGATGAGAAACTCACAGCTAATATCATACTCAATGATGAAAAGTTGAAAGTTTTTCCTCTAAGATCAGGAAGAAGACAAGGATGCCCACTCTTGCCACTCTTATTCAACACAGTATTGGAAAGTCCTAGCCACAGCAATTAGGCAAGAAAAAGAAATAAAAGGCATTCAAATCAGAAAGAAGTAAAACTGTCACTGTTTGCAGATGATATGATACTATATATAGAAACTCTAAAGACTCCATTAAAAAAACTTTTAGAATAAATGAATTCAGTAAAGTTGCAGAATACAAAATTAATACACAAAAATCTGTTGTGTTTCTATACGCAAATAACAAACTATCAGAAAGAAATTAAGAAAACAATCCCATTTACAATTGCATCAAAAAGAACAAAAGACCTAGGAATAAATTTAACCAAGGAGGTGAAGGATCTGTACATTGAAAACTATAAGACACTGGTGAAAGAAATTGAAGAAGACACAAACAAATGAAAAGATATTCTGCGCTCATGGATTGGAAGAATTAACGTTCCTAAAATGTCCATACTACCTAAAGCAATCTACAGATTCAGTGCAATCCCTATCAACAGTCCAATGGCAGTTTCCAAAGAACTAGAACAAATAATTGTAAAATCTATGTGGAACCACAAAAGAACCCAAATAGCCAAACAATCTTGAGAAAGAAGAACAAAGCTGGAGGCATCATTCTCCCTGATTTCAAACTATACTACAAAGCTACAGTAATCAAAACAGTATGGTAGTGGCATAAAAAACAGACACATAGATCAACAGAACAGAAACAGAACAGAAAAGAGAGCCCAGAAATAAACCCATCATATATTGTCAATTAATTTATGACAAAGGAGCCAAGAATATACAATGAGGAAAGGACAGCCTCTTCAATAAATAGTTTTGGAAAAACTGGACAGCCATATGCAAAAGAATGAAACTAGACCACTATCTTATACTATACACAAAAATTAACTCAAACTAGGTTAAAGATTTCAATGTAACACCTGAAACCATAAAATTCTTAGAATAAAACATAGGCAGTAAACTCCTAGCCATTGATCTTAGTGATGTTTTTTTTGGATCTGACTCCAAAGGCATGGGAAACAAAAGCAAAAATAAACAAACAGAACTACATGAAACTAAAAAGCTGCTGCACAGCAAAGGAAACCATCAACAAAACAAGAAGGCAACCTATGGAATGGGAAAAGATATTTGCAAATCATATATCTGATAAGCAGTTAATATCCAAAATATATAAAGAACTCATACAACTCAACAACAAAAAAATGAACAACCTGATTAAAAAATGGGCAGAGGCCCATCAACTGATGAATGGATAAAGAAGATGTGGTATATATATGCAATAGAATACTACTCAGCCATAAAAAAGACAAAAATCATCCCATTTGCAACAACAGGGACGGACCTTGAAGGTATCATGTTAAGTGAAATAAGCCCAACAGAGAAAGACAAACACCATATGATTTCACTCATACGTGGAATATAAACAAACACATGGACAAAGAGAACACATTAGTGGTTATCAGAGAGGAAGGGGGGGCATAAGGGGTAAAAGGGCACTTATATATGATGATGGACAAATAATAATGTACAATTGAAATTTCACAATGTTGTAAACCATTATGACCTCAATAAAAAAAAATGGGCAGAGGATACGGACATTTTTCCAAAGACGACATACAGATGGCCAAGAGGCATATGAAAAGATGTGCAACATCACTGATTATCAGGGAAATGCAAACCAAAATCACAACGAGATACCATCTCACACTGGTTAGAATGGATATTATCAAAAAGACAAGAAAGAACAAGTGTTGGAGAGGATGTAGAGAAAAGGGAACCCTTGTACCCTTTTGGTGGGAATGTAAATTGGTGCAGCAACTATGGAAAACAGTATGGAGACTTTTCAAGAAATTAAAAATAGAACTACCATACAATCCAGCTTTTCCACTTCAGTGTATCTCTCTGAAGAATATGAAAACACTTATTCAAAAAGATACATGCACCCCTACGTTCAGTGCAGTATTATTTACAACAGCCAAGATATAGAAATAACCCGTGTCCATCGATGGATGAATGGATAAAGAAATTGTGGTGTATATATACAATGGAATACTACTCAGCCATAAAAAAGGAAATCTTGCCATTTGCAACAACATGGATAGACCTTGAGTGCATCACACTAAGTGAAATAAGTCAGACAGAGAAAGACAAATACCGTATGATTTCACTTATATGTGTAATCTAAAAAGCAAAATGAAGAAACAAGCAAAACAAAAACAAAACAAAAACAAACTATAAATACAGAGAACAGATTGGTGGTTACCAGATGGAAAGGGATTGCAGGGTGGGCAAAATGGGTGAAGGAGCTCAACTGTATGGTGATGGGTGGTAAGTAGACTCATGGTGATGATCACTTTGTAGTGTATACAAATGCCGAATTACAATGTTGTATGCCTGAAACTTACACAATGTTAAATATCAATTTTACTTCAATAAAAAAACAAAAACAAACCAAAAGATGTGACTTCTTGGAGAAACTCCTGAAGATCTTGTTATGTCTGTGTCATTAAATGTTCAATTCAAGTTCTACCAATGATGGAATAAAAACGGACTCTCCAATGGATCCAAGTGTACACAAGTCTATTTCAGGCAGAAAGTGCCTCCCAGCACTTTGCCCCTTTTTCTCATGAGGGGCCTTTGACCTTCTTTCTGTCACTTTCCCAGTTCAAGGAGATGACAGTATTCCAGAAGATAAGGGGGTTTAGCTTTCTGAGCTGCCATCATGTGTCAGAGGAGGAGACAGAGCTCACAATGTTAAACGACTTGCTCAAAGCTACATCACCGAGTGACGAAGCTCCAATTAAAACCCTAGCCTCTCTGCTCAGGTTGGTTCTCTTTCTCCCTGAGAAACTGCCTATGATTACTGAGAAAACAGCCAAACAAAACCAATCCTGCAGACGCAAAGCACATACTCTTTCTAAGGTGACAGAATTCTTTTATTCAAAAAGAAACCTTTTAAAGACACATACATATCACTAAGCTTTAGAAACCTTGGCTTGACGTCTGGCTATACTTCTTGGATAGGAGTGGTGAGAAAGGTCATTCTTGCCTTGATCTTGATCTTAGGGGGAAAGCATCTAGTTTCTCACCATTAAGTGTGATGTTTGCAACAGGTTTTTTGTAGACATTTCTATATCAACTTGAAGTTCCCCTCTATTCACAGTTTGCTGAGAGTTTTTGTCATGCATGGTTGTCAGATTTTATCAAATGCTTTTTCTGCATCTAGTGATATAATCATATGATTTTTCTTCTTCAGCCTTTTGATATGACGGATTATACAGATTTTCCAATGTTGAACCAGCTTTGCATATCTAGAATAAATCCCACTTGGTCATGGTGCATAATTCTTTTTACACATTGTTGGATTTGCTGGTATTTTTTGAGGATTTTTACATCTAAGTTCACGAGAGATATTGGTCTGTAGTTTTCCTTTTATGTAATGTCTCTGTCTGGTTTTGGAATCACTGATTGATTTTTTAAAAATGTTTTCTGAGATAAAATTCACCATTTAAACCATTTTAGAATGTATAATTTTGTGGTTTTTAGTATATTCACAACATTGTGCAATTATTATGGAAAATGTTCTATTTCCAGAACATCTCCATCACCCCAAAAAGAAACCCATAGCCCCAATTCCCCTTTTCCCTGTCCCTGGGCAACCACTAATTTACGTTGTCTTTATGGAGTCTCCTATTTTTTGTGTTTTGAGGAAGATTAGCCCTGAGCTCACATCTGCTGCCAATCCTCCTCTTTTTGCTGAGGAAGACTGGCCCTGAGCTAACATCCATGCCCATCTTCCTCTACTTTATACGTGGGATGCCTACCACAGTATGGCATGCCAAGCGGTGCCATGTCTGCACCCGGGAACCAAACCGGCAAACCCCGGGCCACAAAAGTGCCCCGGAACGTGCGCACTTAACCACTGCACCACCGGGCCAGCCCCTGGAGTCTCCTATTCTTGACAATTCACATAAATGTAAGCACACAATGTGTGGTCTTTTGTGTCTCGTTTCTTTCACTTAGCATGTTTCTGGGTTTATCCATGTTGTAACGCCTATCAGTACTTCATTTCTTTTTTTTTTTTTTTAAGATTTTATTTTTTCCTTTTTCTCCCCAAAGCACCCCGGTACATAGTTGTATATTCTTCGTTGTGGGTCCTTCTAGTTGTGGCATGTGGGACGCTGCCTCAGCGTGGTTTGATGAGCAGTGCCATGTCCACGCCCAGGATTTGAACCAACGAAACACTGGGCCACCTGCAGCGGAGCGCGCGAACTTAACCACTCGGCCACGGGGCCAGCCCCAATACTTCATTTCTTTTTTATGGCCAAGTAACATTTTGTTTATCCATTCATCCTTCCAGGGACACTTAGGCTGCTTCCATGTTTTGGTTATTGTGAATAATGCTGCTATGCACATGGGTATACAAATAATCTGTTTGAGTCCCTGCTTTCATTTCTTTTAGGTATAAACCTGGGATAAATCTCACGGGTTGTGATGTGTTATCCTTTTTATATATTGCTGAATTTGACTTGCTTAAATTTTGTTTAGGTTTTTGCATCTATTTTCATGGGGGATGTTGGCCTATAGACTTCTTTTCTTGTTCTGTCTTTGTCTAGTTTTAGTATTAGGTAAAGGCTGACTTTGAAAATGAGGGGAAAGTCACCTCTTCAATTTCTGAAAGAGTCTGTGTAGAGTTTGTATTGTTTCTTCCTTAAATGTTTGGTAAAATTAATGAGTAAAGCCATCTGGGCCTGGAGTATTCTTTGTGGAAAGGTTTTAATTATAAAGTCAATTTCTTTCACAGATATAGGGTTACTAGGGTTATCTATTTCTTCTTGAGTGGGCTTTCAGTTTGTATCTTTCAAAGATTTGTTCATTTCATTTACACTGTCAAATCTATTAGTATAAAATTGTTCAAAATATTTCTTATTATCCTTAAATAGCCCTAAGAACCTATAATAATATCCCCTCTCTCATTCCTGATATTGGTAATACGTATCTTCTCTTTTTTTTTTCTTTTCTGGTAAGTCTGGCTAGAGGTTTATCACTTTTATTATCTTCTCCAAAAAAAAAAAAAAAAAAACCCCAAAACTCAGATTTTGGTGTCATTCTCTATTTTCTCTTTTCTATTTCATGAACTTCTGCTATGATCTCGCTTCTCTTCTGCTTAGCATAGCGTTCACTTGTTCTTCTCTTTCTGGTTTCTTGACATAGAAGCTAAAATCACTGATTTGAGACCATTCTTCTCTTCTAACATAGGTGTTAAGTGCTATAAATTTCCTGTTAAGTATTGCTTTAGCAGCATCCCATAAATTCTGATACATTGTGTTTTCATTTTCATTCAGTTCAAAATACTAATTTCTCTTGATTTCTTCTTTGACCATTGATTATTCAGATGTAGGTTATTTACCTTCCTAACATTTGGGGATTTTCCAGAGAGCTTTCTATTATTGATTGTTGTACACTGCATGACCTGAATTCTTCCAAATTTACTGAGACTTGTTTTATGGGCCAGAATATGGTCTACCTTGATAACGTTCTCTGCGCATTTGAAAAGAATGTATATTCTGCTTTAGTTGAAAGGAATGTTCTACAGATGTCAATTAGAGCAAGCTGGCTCTGTACTGTTCAAGTCTTTTATACCTTATTGATTTTCGGTTTACTTATTCTACCCATTATTGATTGATCAATTATTAGAGAGGAGTATTAAAATTTCTGACTATAATTGTGGATGTGTCTATTTTTCCTCCTAAAGTTTCATCAGGTCTTGTTTCATGTATTTCAAAGCTATCTTTATTAAGTGCATAAACATTTAGGATTTTTATGCCCTCCTGAAGGACTGACCCCTTTATCATTATGAAATGATCTTCTTTATCCCTGGCAATATTCTTTGCTCTGAAATCTACTTTGACTAATATTAACACAGCCACTCCAGCTATCTTTTGACTAGTGTTTGCATGGCCTATCTTCTTTGATCCTTTTATTTTTAACCTATTTATGTCTTTATATTTAAAGAGCACTTCTTACATGTAGTTTATATCTGGGTCTCCCTTTTTCACTCAATCTGATGGTCTCTTTTTTTTTTTTTTTTGAGGAAGATCAGCGCTGAGCTAACGTCTGCTGCCAATCCTCCTCTTTTTGCTGAGGAAGACTGGCCCTGAGCTAACATCTGTGCCCATCTTCCTCTACTTTATATGTGGGTCGCCTGCCACAGCGTGGCTTGATGAGCGGTGCCATGTCCACACTCGGGATCCGAACCGTCAGACCCTGGGCTGCCGAAGCAGAATGTGTGAACTTAACCATCAAGCCACCGGGCGGGCCCCTGGTCTCTGCCTTTTAATTGGCTTTAGATCATATACATTTAATGTAATTAGTGATAACTTGTTAGGCTTAAATCTCTCATCTTGCTATTTGTTTTCTATTTTCCTGTGTGTTCTTTTTCCCTTTCCCTCTTACTATTTTGGAGGGGCAGGGTTAATTCAGAACGATTTTATGATTCCATTATATCTCCTTGCTTGGCTTACTAGTTGTAACTTTTTGATTTGTTATTTTAATGAGTGCTTTAGGGCTAGCAGTATATATCTTCAACTTACAGTCTTCCTTCCAGTAAAATTACACCACTCATGTACAGCATGAGAACCTTATAATACTTCCATTTCTCCCCACCTCCTGGCCTTTGTGCTATTGTCATACATTTTACTTTTAAGTATGTTATGGACCTCAAGCTACTGTGTTATTACTTTTAATTAAATAGCCAATTATTTTTTAAAGAGATTTAAATAATAAGAAAAAAAATCTTATACTAACCATGTCTGGTGTTCTTCATTCTTTTGTGTGGATCTCTATTTTCCTTTGGCATCATTTTCCGCCTTCCTGAAAGACTTCCTTTAACATTTCTTTTAGAGCAGGTCTATGGGTGATAAGTTATTTCAGTTTTTATATATCTGAAAAAATTTTTATTTCACCTCCAATTTTGAAAAGTATTTTCTCTGGGTATTGAATTCTATGTTAGCTGTTTTTTCCTTTCAGTACATTAAAGATATTCCACTGACATCAAATCCATCTACCATTTCACCAATTTATTCTGTGTCTAACAATCTACCCACTGATTTTTTATTTCAATGACTATTTTTCATATATAAAAGTTCTGTCTGATTCTTTAAAAAATCTATTTTTTTTAATACACTTTTTATCTCCCCCAGTTTCTACACTTTCTTTGATTTCTTTAACCACTTAAAACATGGTATGGTCTCTTTCAGATTGTTGTTCATTATTTAAGATTTTTGGCATTCTAACCCTCCAGTTTGTGGTATCTGATAACATTTACTCATAGCGGATTGACTCTTTTTCACTTGTGTAATTTTATTTTTATTATTATGAATTCATCTTAAGCAAGGGTTGTTTTTGCTCTGGCACCTTTGTGCTATTTCTCTTGTGAAAAAGAGCTTTTGCATTTATTTATAGCTAGTACCCTAGGGATATCATTGGCCAAGGATCAATGTTTATGTTAAATTCTTAAGGTGAAAGGACAGACCTGGTGGCCTCGTGGTTAAGTTCAGCACGCCCTGCTTTGGCGGCCTGGGTTTGCTTCCCAGGTGCAGACCTACATGACTTGTCTGTCAGTGGCCATGCTGTGGTAGTGGCTCACATACAAAAAGAGGAAGACGGGCAATAGATGTTAGCTCAAGGTGAATCTTCCTCAGCAAAAGAAAAAAGGAAAGAAAGAAAGAAAAAGAAAATTCTTAAGTTGAAGATTCCACCATCACATTCTTGGTTTAAATTTGTAGTCCAAATCTAAGAGTTTTAGGTTGGGATTTTCATTTATTTGGGAGACTTTCTCCTCTATCCATATTTGAGATCAGGAACAAATTTCCCTGTAGTCTTCTGGGCCAATGAATGGAGAGTTTGGCTCCTTTCTTTTTCATAGGATTATGGATTTTAGTTTTACACAGAAATCTCAGTTGCAATTTCCCATCTCACTCAGCCCTCATCTTCTGTCCCCAGTTGAATGTTCATACAAAAGCTTCTAGCTATTAGTGGTTCTACTTATCTCCCCAGGACAGCAGCAATGTCAGGTTATATGCATGTAACTTACTTTTAGTTTTCGTTTTCTCTTTGCTTCTGGCACGTGGAATTCTTCCTTTTGTTTCTCTCATGAGCTTGACATTGCCCCCAAGTACATAGTCATATATTCTAGTTGTGAGTGTCTCTGGTTGTGCTGTGTGGGACACCGCCTCGGCATGGAGATACAGCCTAATAACAACTCAAGTGAGAACTGTGGAGTGGTTTGAGCTGACTGCCCCATATAAGCCACCAGTATAAAGTGGCTGCCAGAAAGTTCACCCTTTATAGTAGAAGGATAGTGCCCAGGAGAAGAAGGAAACAGGATTTTGTACTTACCACATTACATGTGTCCATTATTTATCTACTGTGTAACAAATCACCCCAAAACTTAGTGGCTTAAAACAGTAAACATTTATTATCTGAGAATTTCTGCTGGTCAGAGACCTTGGTACAGCTTAGCTTGGTGCCTCTGTTGAAAGGCATCCCACAGAATGAAACCAAGGTGTGGGATGAGGCTACGGTCCCATCTGAAAGCTTGACGGAGGGAGGATCTGCTTCCCAGCTCCCTCACGTTGTTGCTCACTGGATTCAGTTCCTCACCGGCTGTTTAACTGAGGGCCTCAGTTCCTTACTGGCTGTTAACACTGCCTCCTTCAGTTCCTCACCACGTGGGCTTCTCCCCAAGGCAGCTCACAATATTGCAGCTGGCTTCCGGCAGAACAAGCAAGAGAGCAGGAGAGGGCAAGCAAGATGGAAGCCCTAGTCTCTTTGTAACCTAATCTTAGAAGTGATATCCATCACTTGCCATATTTTAGATCCAGTCTACACGCAAGGGAAGGGGCGTGAACACCCAGGAGGTGAGGATGATCAGGAGCCATCTTAGAGGCTGCCTACCACAACGTGTCACATTTTTAAATGGCCTCACAGGTACAATATGATATCCCAAGATCTGTGACTAAGACAATTAAAAAAATTTTTTTAAAGAACAAAAACTCAGGTCATGTAAAGAAGGATATCAATGCTTAGGCTAGAAAAGAAAAGGGATAAAAGGAGAAAACGAAGGAACAGCAGTGGGAACTTTAATGGCTGTTTTAAAATCACTGAAAAGCTGTCACGTGTAAGAGAGATTGTACTTAGTTTCTGTAGCTCCAGGATACTAAGCAAGACCAATAGAAAAGCATTCTAGTACTTATCACACAACATTTTAATGGCCTGTTTGTATCCTCCACATGATTATAAACTGCTTATAAGCAGATACTATACATGTCTTGTTCACTATTTTAATCTTCAGTTATTGGAACACATCAGGTACTCAATAAATACTTGATAAGTGATATGTGAAAAAAAATTAAAGAACAAATCCATAAGGAAATGAATTTTGGCTCAAAATCTAGAAATAAAGAACTTAATGCTTAGAATTTTCTAAAATCAGGATGAGCTGCTATGTCTGTGGAGACATCAGAGGAAAGGCTGGATGATCATGCAGGACAAATGAGGTCAAGCGATTTGGATGGAATGACATCTAAGTGTTACAAGGTCCACCTGTAATGTTCTGATCCCGTGACACTGTTGGTCTAGATAAAGAAATTCTTAGGGAAAATTGCTCCTGGTCTACACTATGGGAATGGCCTACGGTACACCGCCCATGTTGAAGATACAATAAAACCATAATTCCTTCCCTTTGACAATATGAACACTCTGAGCCGTTTAAAACATTTAACCAAAAGTGAAACGAGCCCCATAGAAAGCAGCTCGCTGCTAACACCGGCCCCACTATCCATCCCTGCTGCACTGTTCGGAGGCAGTGTGGTGCAGTAGGAAGACAAAGGACAAAGGCTGTGGATTCTGGAGTCACACTGGCCTGGTCTGGCTCTGCACTTTACCAGCTACAGGACCACAGGCAAGTCACCCAATCTCCTTGGGCCTCAGCTTCTTAATTCTAAAATTGGGATAATAGTCACCTCACAGGATTGCTCTGTTTTATTCCCCCTGACTATTGTAAAGTCCTCTCTTTGACAGTGGAAGCCATCAAGAAACATTTCAGTCTAGGTAAACGAAACAGTGCTCTCATTCCTACCTTGATAGTTTTTCACAGGAGTCATCTTGTTATAATCTTCTGATAAAATAAACTCCTGCAAAATAATAGAAAAATATTAAGCAAAAAGAAATTCTTTAGGCGAATAATTATGTTTTGGTAAAACCAGACAGTATAAAGCAAACATCACCACAGCATTACATTTGACATGAGTATTCTGCAAATCAACTCAGCATATTTGTACTCCTTTAAAAGTAACAATCATAATTATGATCCCATGCAATTATAATTTTTACCCTGTAACTCTGAAGTTGATTTTTTGAGTATGCATAAGAAGAAACCTAGATCAAGTTCAGACCAAGGGTCAATTCCGAAGATAAACCCAATTCAAATTACTTTTCTCTCAATGGTGCCACAGCTGAAAATCTGCAAGGTTTTGACCAGTGAGCAAAGGGATAGCAATCTTCTACTACAGAAATAAATTAGATACTTTAAAGGTTCTGTTTCTAATATCCGTAACTTATTTCCCCTTACGATGAGCTTCTCAAGACTGCATCTTACTCATCCCTGTAATCCTGCGGCACCTGGCACAGTGTCTTGGCATAGTTGGTAATCAATAAATACGATCAAACAGATATGTGAAAGGCATCTTCCAATCTGATGAGATTAGTTTGGATGTCAGATTTACTATAAAGTATCAGTTTCTATACAACACATTGTGTATACTCTCTGTGAGGACATAAAAGGTGAGTGTGTGGGTGTGTGTTGTGCATACTCCACCTAAGCATCTATGTATACAATGACCTTCACGTAGAAGCCAAGCGAGTCTTTATCAGCCTTAGCCAGGTTTTGAGTTTGGTAGCTTCTTTCAAATGGGAAATATCCATATAGTCTTTAAAAGTAAGCTGTCAAACATAACGAAAGCTGCAAAGCATAATAAATTGATGCCTTCATCTGAACTAAAAACAGAACAGTGAACCTTTTCAAAACATTTGGAGGCTTCCAGAATTTTTCCTTGATGACTTAAAGAAAGGTAGGTGGGAGGACAGACGTATAAACTCCTTACTTGCTATCCAGGCATTTACTGAGTGAGTTCGCATAGACTGTGTAATTTTTTAGAATATAATTATTTCATTGTTTCTGTGATATACGCCACAAAGGTAAAAGTATGAGGTGATGTGAGAGAATACGCAAAGCAAGAAAGTTCCTTTGAGTATTCACTTTTCTACCCCATCCCTCCTTAAGAAGCTTGTCTACAAATGGATTTTCTTCACCATGAGTTTCTCAGTAAAAACATTATTTAACTTGCCACTTTTTAAATTCATATCCTCATTCCTTCAAGGAGTGGCACTATATCCACTTCACATTTCTGAAGAGTTAGACTCACTATTGTTGAAAGCAGACTAATTTTTAAAGAAGTAAAGTCATTTTCCCAGAAAGAGCTCACAGTGTGGGTAAGGAGGCCGCGCACGCATCTAAGCAACGATTCACTACCACCCCCAATCCCAGGCAGGAGGAGCTCGGCACTAAGCCCCACAGCTTACCCGAAATTTCCTAACATGCACGCAAAATAAATTTATTAAAGATGATTGTTATTCAGGCAAATGTTCACTGAGTTCATACAGTTCATACGTTACTTTGCATATATTGAAATGGTTCTCTAGCTTGGGCAAAAGGTTCCTGGATTCCTTTTGGAAACAGGCAGGGTATAAAATGAAACAACTTGCTGCGACCTGCACTTAGAATCAACATATACACATACAGTAGAACTACCAGTTTACTGCATTGGTAAACAATTTTTGTTCATTTGTTTTTCTTATGAGAATAAAAACACATAATCATGGAGAAAATTTGGGAGGTTTTGTTAGCATTTTTTTCATTATTATTTTTTTGACCAGAGAAACAATATGCTATTCTAAGAAATGTAAGACAAACATTAAAAAGTCCCTTGTGATGCTGCTTCTCAGAAGTAACCATTATGGAAAGTACTATTGGAATCATATATATAATAAAACAATGCTATATAACAATGCTTCTTTCCTGTTAACAAATCATTCATCTCATTCCACATGAGTACATGCTTATCAGCGTGACTCTGTAATGACTGGATAGGATGTTCTTCTATTGATGGGTGTTCATATTGCTTCCAGTTCTCCTTATTAAAAAATATTTCATCAAACGTATCCTATCTTTTTATATCTCTAAGAATATTTCAAAGAAATAAAGTTCTAGAAGTAGAATTGTTGGACCAGAGGATATAACCATTTAAAACTTGATACATATTGCTGAATTGACTTTTTAAAAAGTTCTGCCTATTAAAACTCACAAACATACAATGTAAACGTTTGGCTGCAGCTTAGATTATTTCGTTAGGATTGACCAATCAAAGCTCAGAAAAAACTAGATCAAAGATGTACACATTTTAAATTATTTTATCCATCTTTCTATCCTCCCTTCTTTACATTCAAATGTCCACATTATCTGTCATCCTAACTGTTATTTTTTTAATACTTTATTTTTAGAGCATTTTTAAATTCACAGCAAAACTGAGAGGAAAGTACAGAGATTTCTCATATAACCCCCGCCCCTACACACACATAGCCTCCCCTATTATGAACAGCCCACACCAGAGTGTACAACTGTCACAAGTGATGCACAACTGTAACAATGTCGATTACACTGACACATCATTATCACCCAAAGTCCACGGTTCACCCTAAGGTTCACTCTTGCTGGTGTAAGTTCTGTGGATTTTGACAAATGTAGAACATGTACCCACCATCACAGTACCATACAGAGTATTTTCACTGCCCTAAAACTCCTCTGTGCTCCGTCTATTCACCTTTCTCTCCCTGCCTAACCCCCGGCACCACTGACCTTTTCACTGTCTCCAAAGTTTTTCCAGATTGTCCTATAGTTAGCACCATACAGCATGAAGCCTTTTCAAATTGGCTTCTTTTACGTAGTAACATGCATTTAAGTTTCCTCCACGTCTTTTCATAGCTTGATAGCTCATTTCTTTTTTATGCTGAATAATAATATCTCATTGACTGAATGTACCACAGTTTATTTATCCATTCATGTACAAAAGGACATTTTGGTTGCTTCAAAGTTTTGGCAATTATCAATAAAGGCACTATAAACATCCGTGTGCAGATTTTTGTGTGGACATAAGTTTTCATCACTTTTGGGTAAATACCAAGGATTGCTGGGTCGTATGGTAAGAGTATGTTTAGTTTTATAAGAACTGCCAAACTGTTTTCCAAATTGGCTGTACAATTATGCATGCCCACTAGTAACGTAGGAGAGGTCCCCCTGCTCCACAACCTTGCCAGCATTTAGTGTTGTGTTCTGGATTTTGGCCATTCTAATAGGTGTGTAGTGGTATCTCATTGTTTTAATTTGCATTTCCATGATGACTTATGACATGGAGCATCTTTTCATATGCTTATTTGCCATGTGTAGATCTTCTTTGGTGGGGCGCCTGTTAAGGTCTTTGGCCCACTTTTAATCAGACTGGCTTTCTCTTATTGTTGAGTTTTAAGAGCTCATTGTACATTTTGGACAACAGTTCTTTTATCAGGTTTATCTTCTGCAAAAATATTTTCTCCCAGTCCATGGCTTGTCTTTTTATTCCCTTGACAATATCTTTTGCAAAGCAGAAATTTTTAATTTTAATGAAGCAGAATTTATCAATTCTTGCTGTCATAGGTCTTTTTTGGTATTGTGTCCAAAAAGTCATCACCAAACTCAAGGTAATCTACATTTTCTCCTAAGTTATCTTCTAAGAGTTTTACAGTTTTGTGTTTTACATTTAGGTCTGTGATCCAGTCTGAGTTAATTTTTGTGGAGGGTGTAGGGTCTATGTCTAGATTTATTTTTTACATGTCGATATCCAGTTGTTCCAGCACCATTTGCTGAAAAGCCCATCTTTTTCCATTGTATTGCCTTTGCTCCTCTGTCAAAGATCAGCTGACTATATTTATGGGGGTCTATTTCGGGGCTCTTTATTCTGTTCTATTCTCTATTTGTCTGTTCTTTCACCCGTACCACACTATCTTGATTACTGTAGCTTTTCAGTAAGTCTCGAACTTGGGTAGTGTCAATCCTCTGATTGTTCTTCAATATTGTGTTGGCTATTCTGGGTCTTTTGCCTCTCTATATAAACTTGAGAATCAGTTCGTCAATATCTACAAAATAACTTGCTGAGCTGTTGATTGGGACTGCACTGAATCTAGAGATCAAGTTGGGAAAACTGACGTCTTGACAATATTGAGTCTTCCTGTCCATAAACATGAAATATCTTTTCCTTTATTTAGTTCTTTTTTTATTTCATTCAGTGGAGTTTTGCAGTTTTCTCACACAGATCTTATACATATTTTGTTAGATTTATACCGAAGTATTTCATTTTAGGGAGTTTTGATGTAAATGGTAGTGTGTTTTTAATTTTAAATTCCACTTGTTCATTGTTGGTATAAAGGAAATGATTGACTTTTGTATACTAACTTCATATCCTGCAACCTTGATATAACTGCTTATTAGTTTCAGGAGTTTCTTTTGTCAATTCTTACAGATTCTTCTACATAGATGATCATATCATCTACAAACAGTTTTATTTTATCTCCTTTTCTTGATGTATTGCATTAACTAGTACCTCTAGTACAATGTTGAAAAGGAATGATGAGGGAGTTATCCTTGCCCTGGACCTGATTTTAGTGAGAAAACTGCTGGTTTCTCACCACACCAAACTGTTTTTAATGTTCACTGTAACAGATCAAACAATTCAGCATGTATAAGAAAAAAGTTAGTAATTTTCTCTACCCTCTACCTCACTCCTTTGAGGAAACCAGTGTTAATAGTCTGCTATATCCTTCCACAACTGTTTTTCCTCTGCCATTATATAATAAAACATATATGCATACATAGAGGGTTTTTTTTTGTGTTGTTGCACAAAAATAGGATCACACTATAGACATTACTCTACAACTTGCTGTTTTCATTTATAATATATCAGAACTATCTTTCCAGGGTAAAACACGTGGTTCTACTCTATTCTTTCTGATGGTTGTATAATGCTCCAAAACATAGATATCCCATATTTTACCCAAGTACTCCCCCATTAAATGGACATTCTGCCTGTCTCCTATTTTTTACTATTACAACAATATGGCAAGAAACGTCTTTGCATGTATAAAAATATGAACTAAAGCATATACTGAAAAGACTGCTGGCTCAAAGATTATGTACATTTAATATTTTAATAAACTCTGCTGATCACTTTGCAGAAGTATGCAGCCTTTCAATTCCCCACTGTCTGGGCCTCATCCACCAGCATACTTTCCCAAACGTCATCAGCACTGGATATTACTCATCTTTTCAATTTTTTGCTAAATTGCTGTGCAAAAAAATTATAACTCACTATAATTTAATATGCATTACCCTGACCGCTTATGAGGTAGAGCACTTTTTATATGTTTATTTGCCATATTCATTTCTTGTTCCATGAACTTCCTCTTTAAATCCTGCTGAAGCTTTGTTTTCTAAAAAGTAGATCCTGAGGCAAAATTTAAGTGCTACTGCTTTCTTTGGAGATACAGTATCAGCAGTATGAGTGAGGGAAAAGCAGAGAAAGATGCGTAGTGCATCACCAAGCTGATCTATGTTTTATGAAGCCCAGCTAGTTCTCCTACAGGATTTAAACATCAGGCTTTGGAAGAATCCGTTGGAGGAAGGAAAGGAAAGAGAATTCATCTGCCAGCTCTCTCCTCCCTTGCTTTGAATTTTGATCATAACTCCACGGGAACTTAGCTTCCCCCTCCTTTTTTGTTTTGTTTTTTTTTTGAGGAAGATTAGCCCTGAGCTAACTACTGCCAGTCCTCCTCTTTTTTGCTGAGGAAGCCTGGCCCTCAGCTAACATCGTGCCCATCTTCCTCTACTTTATACGTGGGACGCCTACCACAGCATGGTGTGCCAAGCAGTGCCATGTCCACACCCGGGATCCGAACCGGCGAACCCAGGGCCACTGAGAAGCGGAACGTGTGAACTTAACCGCTGCGCCACTGGGCCGGCCCCGCTCCCCGCCCCCCCCCCCCCCCCCCCCCCCCCGGCCTTCTGGAAGGCTGTGCTACCTAGCCTTGTTTAGCTGCCACTGAGGAAGTCAGATCTTAGAACTGGCAAGTGCTGTACTTCAATACAACTCAGGAAGCTGCTGAGAAACCAGTGAGCTATCTTCATTAGTTTTGGTTTAAAGATAGCAAAGCACAGTGGTTAAGAGTTAAGAGCTCAGGCACTGGAGCCAAATTGTCTGGTTTAAATCCCAGCTAGAACACATACTAGTTAATTGATCGTGAATAAGTTGCTCACGATCTCTGTGCTTTGGTTTCCTTCTCCATGATAGTACAGCCTCATAAGACTGCAGTGAGGATTTGGTTAATATTTGTAAAGCATGTAAAGCAGTGCCTGGCACATACTAAGTACTATCTGAGAGTTAAGTCAAAGAAATGCTACCTTTGTAAAATAAATTAAGGACATTTCCTTTTCTTAAAATAAAATCTTCTGGAATATACTGAACAATTCTCAGTGAAGAATTAGAATTTGGCTATAAAATCGTGACTGCCTGGTCCTTTTTAAATAGGAGCTCTTTAACAACTTTTCTAATTTCTCTTACAGTTATTTATCTACATAAGCTTTCTACCTCTAAAATTGCCTTCTTTTTTATTATAGTTTCAAGATGAACAGTGTCTCCTTTTTGCCTTGGCTACGAGGAAGTTCAGAATCAAATTCACGTCTTAATCATGTGTTAGTCCTTATAATCTGCATACTTGTGTTATTCTAGGTTTTAATCAGGCTCTTTTGGTGGCCAGGAACTCAAGCCACTACAGAAGACAGTATTTACTGTAAAAAGACAGAGGTCATAATGGGAAAGCTACTGGCCAATAATGATGCACTTGCCACCCTCTGTCTCTCTCTTACGGGCTCTTGGCCTCTCTCCTGGTAACTCTGTTTTTTCCTCCAAGTGCAATTGATCATCCTTTCTCAGCCAACTGGTCTCTTCTGACAACTCAGCTTCTGTGCCTTCATAACTGGAGCTTACATGTGGCCTTCACAGCTCCTCCACCTTTCTCTATAACATGACCTTTCAGCTTCACTTTCCACCCACTGGCTTGTTCTCTTAGTTCTCTTGTTCTCTTTGAACATCCAGGTTCAAATTCAAGGCAGGAATCTGACCAGTGCTACACATCTTTTCTCACTAGGACCCTAGCCAGTCCACACAAGGCCCCTAGAATGGGGTCATGAGATATAAAACATGGCCACCTCCATCTTTTCATCAGGGCCTGCAGAGGACAGTTCTTTCACCACAGAAGGGGTAAAGCATAAGCAGACACCATGTATTATATACCCATGGAATTCTCATCTGGTGTCTTCTACCAATACGTCCTGCTCTCTCTTTGGACTTGCTTTCAATATGTGCTCTTATTTTTCCTTTCTACACAAGGTCAAAAACACTCATATCCCATAAGGATGACAGTAAGAAAGATTCTCAAAGATTCTTGTGTTCTTACTTATGGCTGTCTCCATGCTTTAGCAATCAGTGAGCTGGAATTTGCACCTCTTAGCTGTCTTTCTGTTTAAATGAGCCTTTCTTTTGGTCCAGCCCTGTGGCCTACTGGTGAAGTTTGGTGCACTCTGCTTTGGCAGCCCAGGTTCAGTTCCCAGGTGCAGACCTACACCACTTATCAGCAGTCATGCTGTGGCAGCGACCCACATACAAAATAGAGGAAGATTGGCATGGATGCTAGCTCAGGGCAAATCTTCCTCAAGCATAAAGACGACCGGCAACAGATGTTAGCTCAGGGCAAATCTTCCTCAGCAAAATTAAAAAGCCATCCTCAAACTTTTTGGTCTCTGGTTCCTTTTACTCTTAAAGATTACTGAGGACCCCAAAGAGCTTTTATTTATGTCGGTTGTATCTATTGATATTCAGCATATTAGAAATTAAAACTGAGAAAATTTTTAAATGTTAAGTCATTAAAATAACAATAACATGTTACACGTTACTATAAACAACATTCTTTGTGGAAAAAATCTATATATTATAAAACAAAAAGTTAAATAGGAAGAGTGGCATTGTTTTCCATTTTGTAAACCTTATTAATGTCTAGCTTAACAGAAGACAGCTGGATCTTCCTATCTGCTCCTGCATCCAGTCTGTACACCTGTTAGCAAACGAGAGTAAAAAGGGCAACTGACATCTTAGTATCATTAGGAAAACAGGTTTGACCTCAAGGACCACAGTTTGAGAACTACTGGTTCAGTGACTGATCTGACTTTTGGCTTTGATCAGATTCTGCCAATTTGCCGGCAGATTTCAAAAAATGATTCTTGTTTGTTTATAAATTATGAAAAGGGGCTTCACTGGCTGCCAAACAATGGAACATTCTCTCCACCGGGGAACCAGGAGGGTAGGTGCCTGCTCCCCCTCCTGTCAAATGCCGAATCACCTACACCTTTTCTGATCACATGTATTTTAAGAAGTTGGGGGAAGGAATGCTCTAGTGCAAACCCCCAGCCTCAGCTCCGAACTTTGTAAGAAACCCCTAGTTATAGTTCTAAGAAAACTGACAGATGTGATGATGCAAGGAAGCATCCGAAACAAGGGAAGGGATAATTGGGTGTTTTTTTTTTTAAACAGCAGCTGTTGGCCTTCTAGATTCAAAATATCACCTACAAAGAAACAAATTCAGGTTTACAAATTTCTCTGATAAATTCTCGTTCAAATTCATATTTACATACAAAAAACACAAAAGGCCATTTCAAGGTCTTTCTGCACATAAAGCTCAGGTCTGGCTGCGCCCTCTCTAGGGGTGTCTGGGTGGTTAAGGGTTTACCTGTCATCATCTTTCTTTACATCAATGGTACACATTTTTGTGCTTTCCCACCCCAAGTCTGCCAACACAGAATCCAAGTAACCAGATGCAGCTGGCTTTTCAATAATATCTCTCCCAAGAGGATGGAAGGGAGAAGGTAAAAGAAAAAAAGATACACAGGTTTGAATGCAACCACTTCCGAGACTGCCTTTCGCAAACTTTGGAATCTTAAGGACAAATGCTCATGGAAGTTATTCAATGAATGTGGAATATCTTCTTCAAGGCCAAAATTTGAAGCTAGATCATTGATATATTACACAAAGAAAGCCACTAAAGTATTCTATGCCCCCATTACCTTTCATGGCAAGTGAAAGAGATTGCATATATTAAATAACATCAACACACAATAAAAATTCTGCTGTAATATTAAACAGCAAGTTACATGAGAGATCAGTTTACATAAAGACTAGTTGCTAATACTTATTTTTTAAACAGAAGACCTAAAAACTTTTGACAAAATTATTCTGAACAGAAAAGCTGCCTGCTGGAACTGAAAATAGCATTCTTAGAGCTGATGTCACGATGTTGAGACTGATAGTCAAGGCCGGCAACTACTATTCCTACTTATGACAGCAGCTGGTGAAAGAAGTTTGGATCTTTGGTTGTTAAGTTTCAGATTTCCCAGAATTTTAGAGTTTGTAAGAGGTCTTAGAGATTGCCTAGCACAAAGACTCATTCTTTAGAGAGAGAAACTGAAGTCTAGATATACTAAGGGACTTGTCCAAGGTCACAGACTTACTTGGTTGCACAGCCCAGGCCTAAAACTTGGGTCTGTCTCGATTTTTTATCTACTGATCTTTTGATTCACACAAACCTCAAAGAGCCTCTTCAAAAGGATATTGAAACCAGTGAATGTCTCACTGAATTTCTTTGAACAAAGGAAAATATTACAGTGCAAACTCTGAAATCACTCTGCTCTTAAAGAATCCAGATGACAGTACATTACAACCAACATGAAAGAAAGATGAGCACAACAAACCACCACTAATGCCTCTCTTATTATCTCTGTTACCCAAGTCTGACAGCTGGAAGCAGAACCAACAGGTATAGAAACCGATCAATCAGACAGATGCTGGCTGTAGACAGCAGCAACTGATGTATACTAGCTGATCCAACCTTGCCCTGGGAGTTATCTTTGCCAACTACCCTTTGTCTCCACTCAATTTCTCCTACACATTGAGTCATCAGATCCTTACCATCCTTCTTGAACCCACGTCCCTTCCAATGCATTCCCAACTAAACTACATTTGTCCTTGACAGTGGCCTGCACACCCCCACAACCTAGCCTTTGTACTAGGCTCTTCTTTCCCAGAAAACTGTTCCCTTTCCCCAATCTTCATCACTTTTCAAACCTATCCTTCAGGCAAGGTTGAATGGTCTGCATTCATATGATCACCCAGGCAGAACGGATCTTCCCTTGGCTGAAATTCAAGAAACTCTATAGCTCTTTTATGCTATTGATCACAATGTGCATTGAATTAGAGCTACATTTGATGAGATTATTTTATCTTTCCTTATAGATTTTAAATTGAAAGGACTGGGGTTTTTGTTTTCTTAATAGGTATGTCTCCCGTATGTCCAGCATTTTCCCCAATATACCATATATGAGAAGTAATCCATAAATATTTATAAACAAAGGAATGATCATATCTTTTTTTTTTTTTAAATATCAAGTGAAGGGGCCAGCCCAGTGGCATAGTGGTTAAGTTCGTGTGCTCTGCTTCAGTGGCCCAGGTTTTGTAGGTTCAGATCCTAGGGCGTGGATCTATCACCACTTGTCAAGCCACGCTATGGCAGTATCCCACATAAAATAGAGGAAGATTGGCACAGACGTTAGCTCTGAACCAATCTTCTTCATACACACAAAAAATATCAAGTTAAGATTTTAATTTTAATGAAACACTCCTGTCTGAGGGCCTTCGAGCCCCGAGATTAAACAGGTCTATCTGTGCCTGTTTTAAACACTCTTTTCCCAGATTATCAGCATGATTCACTACTCCAAGTTTTAAGTCCTTTGCTCAAATGACACCTTCACAATGAGGCCTAACATGTCCCTCCTTTTAAAACCTGCAATCTGAGGGCTGGCCCCATGGCCAAGTGGTTAAGTTCACGCACTCTGCTTCGGCAGCCCAGGATTTCACCGGCTCAGATCCTGGGTGTGGACCCAGCACCGCTCATCAAGCCATGTTGAGGTGGCGTCCCACATGCCACAACTAGAAGGATCCACAACTAAAATATACAACTATGTAACTGGGGGGGCTTTGGAGAGAAGAAGTAAAAAAAGAAGATTATTAAAAAAACTGCAATCTGTCTCCTCTACCCCACCCTTACATGCCCAATCCTCCTTACTCTGCTCTGTCTTTCCCATGGCATCCATTACTTTCTAACTTAGATAAGTGGTTATACCTCTTGTTTACCGAATGTGACATACACAAGGAGAGGGCATTTTTGGGAGGAGATGAGGGTTCACTGATGTATCTCAAGCACCTAGAACACTTACTGGCACATAGTGGCTGCTTGACATATTTGTTAAAAGAATTGAATAAAATAATTAAAATCTTATTTTAAGTAATATATTACTTTACATATAGTAGCTCTCTATTAATATACTTTTGACATATGTGAAAAAAATACATAATATGCTATGCAAACATGAAGTATTATATTTTTTCAGGATGGCTGCAGTAAATAAGTATGACATTAGTTTGTGTTTTCATTTAGAGGAAACATCAGAAAAGGATTAAACAAGTTGTTCATCAATAGTAGGCTTGGAAGTAGGAACTAGGTTTCTCAACTTGGGGGTTCAATGCTACCCACAAGTTTGAATGAAAATATGTACAATTATCATAAATTTAAATAATAAAAGAAAACAGGAAGAGAGCCTAATTGCTAAGCTATTACTTTTTGTAATCAATGCCAAAAAACAGCATATACTTTTGACTCAAATTTCAGGACTAATCAATGTTTTACTTCCTGGGTCAATAGGGAAACACAGTAACTTGCCACCTTTTTTCTTTTCTTTTTTGTTTTTTTTTTGAGGAAGATTAGCCCTGAGCTAACATCTGCTGCCAATTCTCCTCTTTTGCTGAGGAAGACTGGCCCTGAGCTAACATCCATGCCCATCTTCCCGTACTTTACATGTGGGATGCCTGCCACAGCATGGCTTGATAAGCAGGGTGTAGGTCCGTACCCGGGATCCAAACCAGTGAACCCTAGACTGCCAAAGTGGAACATGGTCCGTACCCGGGATCCAAACCAGCGAATCCTAGACTGCCAAAGTGGAACATGTGAACTTAACCACTGTGCCACAGGGCCGGCCCTGCTTTTTTTTTTTTTAATTGAGATATAACTGACATACAACATTATATTAGTTTCAGGCATCCAACATAATAATTTGATATTTGTATATATTGTGATGTGTTGCTTTATAAAGTTGACTGTTTCTAACCATGGTCTCTGTGCTAAAATGTTAAATCATCTTTCCTGGATCTAAATTAACAAATTTTCAGCCCTGAACTTTATTCAAACCAATAAATATGCAGATAACAAGAAATAAGCAAAAATAGAAAGCAAATATTACATATAAGGCCCAGTTTTACCAGCCAACTTGCTGCTCACAGGAAACAAACTGGTTTAAAAATTAGGAGTTTTTAAAAATTATCTTTGAACTTGAGGTGGCAAATAATCACATAAAAATAATACTCTTTAATTTCAGATAAAATTAACCTTATCAAAAAGTAAATTTCAGTTCACCTTCTTGAACAGAATCTCTGCTATAAAAATAATAATTACCATTTATTGAGGCTTTTATATAAATTACCTCATGTAGTCCTCACAACAATCCCACAAGGACATATTAGCCCCAATCTGCAATGAGGAAACTGAGGTTATGTGAAGTGGACCACCTTGTCCCTGATGCAACCCACCTAAAAGACGGCAGAGCCGGAACTCACACGCATTCCTCTCTGCTCACACCTCACCCAGCAGGACGTCTGCCCCTGCTATAGGAAGGCAAAATGTGTTGACAAGGATTCTGCCACAAACTGAGTAAGCTCTACCCGAGGGAGGGAGGGGAGAGAATAAAACAATGGCTTCCTCCATATCAGAGAGTCGGTGGGGAACAGGGGCTTCTATAAGAACGACTGAAATACAAGAATAATAAGCGAAAGGAGAAAGAACTTCTGGATAGAAACACAGAGGAAACTGGTTTGGTTTTTATTCATCTGAAAACTATTACTGAGGTTCCAATTTGTACACGGCTTTCTACTGGGTACTGGAAATGGCAATGTATATAATCTTTCCTGCCTTCAAGCTGCTCAGGCTAATGGAGGTCAAGAAAACAAGGAAATTAGCACTTACTAGATGTCTCCTATTTACCAGACACTTTCAGGAACTACATATGTGTTATCTTATTTAATGCACAATTATATAAATGAAACATACATATAAACTAATAATAATCACATAAATACTAAGGTAGAAATTTAAACTAAGTGCTATGAGAACCCTTAAGAAAAGCCTTTTAACCCTGCCCTGGAGTAGGGCAGGCTTCTCCTAAGAACGGGTTTGGGCCTTCAGGCTAATTCTTAAAGTGAGGAGGTGAATTCCTCAGAAGGAAGGAAGCAGAAGGTCAGCAAGGGGTAATGTCTCTTTTTAGCAAGAGGACTCCATGTACATGGGCATGGATGTGTAAACCAAACAAGTGTGATATTTGGGTAGCAGAACTATGATAAATGAGAGGCTGACAAGGTGGGTAAGAATTAAGGAATTTGTATTTTATCCTTCTGGAAGTTGTTGAGAGTCTATACACAGAGGAGTGGCCTAATTACACTCCAATTTTGGATGTCTGGTGGCAGAGTAGCTGGAGGAAACTAGCGACAACAAACAGCAGGACCAGTCTGGAGCTTACTGCAAGAGTCCAAGGAAAAGCTGCAAAGGACAGAAATTTTAAAAGTGCTAGTGGGAATAGACAAAAAGAAAATCTGGAGACAGTTCTGAGGTAAGTAAGAGGCCAGGACACCGACTACTGTGAGGTTTGAGGGAAAACGTGGATCTCCAATAACTCCTATTTCTGGTTGGTGCTACTCAGTGATGCCATATACTGAAGGAATAAGGAGAAAGCACATCTTGGAGAAAAGAGAATTATTTCTATTTAGAATATAGTAAATTGGAGATGTCTCGGAGACTCCCAGGTAGGAAGGCCAAGTAAGCAGCTGGAGTCTGAGTTCAGGCTCTCAACACCGAATGGGCTAGAATCTTGAGCACTGTGGGTGTAGAACAATTAAGCTGCAGAGCATGTCACCAAGAAAGAGTATGCAGCACATGGCAGAACCTTGGGGAGCTTCAACATCTATGGGTCTGCCAGGGAAGGAATATCAGTAGGAAAATCTGGAGAGAACTCGGGGTTTACTAAATGCAAAACACCGCATCAAATACCCAACCATGACACCACGCAACCCACTGGAAGCATTTCCAGCTCCTTTTTCTCCTATCCATGACAGAAAAGCTCTGGGCCAAGGAAACTGCCCTATTGCTTGACTTCTCTCCAATTCAGGAAACCAGTTGGACCTGCGTGATTGATGCTGATGGAAAAGCTGTGCTGTTCTACGTGCCAACACGGTTAGCAGTCTTTTTGCAACGTGTAACCTGCTTCAGTGAGCTTAAGGTCCAATACTGATAGTTTTCTTCCTATGCTAAATGAGTACGTATTTATAAAAATGCAACACTCACTGGTAACTGAGACAAGAATTATTCCCCCATCTAATGAGGCAAAATGAGATGAGTGGCTTGTGGAGCCTGCATTCAAGTAGTTCTGAGGGAGCAGTAAATAAAGAGGGAGGGGCGCTCACTTTGGCAACAAAAACTCCTTTGGGTTACCACCACCCTGAGTCACTGCGGCATCCAACTGCAGTAAAACAGAGAAACAAAAGCCCAGCACTGAACTCCAGCACTGGACCCCAGGGACCAGGGCACACTTAATGGCACTCCCCTCTGCTAAGATAAGCTTCAAGCCAGCAAGGGGGGCAGCTTGTTTTCAAGACTGTCTCAGATCACAGAGTAGGTGTACTAACACCAGATGACGGCAATCCCGCGACACAGGAACTATAAAAGAAACACTGCTCCCTTCACACAATTTGACTCTAGTGAGTTCTCAAGCTTTACAGCAAAAGAATAAATGTCAGATGGCTCTTTGGGGGGTATGTTTCATGACTTTGCTGTGGTCAAGGTACTCTGGCAGAAATGCCTTCAAAGGCAATTGACATGGAAATGCCAGGTCAGTTTCTTTGGGCTCTGAACCTCACAATCTAAATGACAGTGACATGAGAACTGTAGCTTGCCTCTATAGTTTGTATAAAAGATTAACTCAAAGTAAATCTTAGCAAAATATTTGTGCACACAGAAAAGTATTATTCTCACAAATTTAGATGGATATGGTTAAGAAAAGACTTGTTATACCAGATTGATTCCTAGTGTTGAAAAAAATTTGTGGGACCACAGCCAGCCAATGGACACTGGTCTATAAAATCCAGATTCCTAAATGAATTGAAAGTGATACAGTCCATGATGGCTGGTAACCTTCCTCCCAAACTCTCAAGTCCACTAGAATAAGAATGTCTTTTGTGATGAGAAATTGGCTACATCTTCTCCAATCATCCACTCAGAGCATCTTCAATAACCTGCACAACTTTCTGAGCTCAACCTTTGCTTGAGGGTGATGAAGATTAAAATGGTAACAACTTGGATAAGAAACTCTTCTGCAGAAAAAATAGTATTTGACTGTCCATGTTTTGCAAATCACTGATGAATTACTGTGATGAGGCAGCAAAGATCAAAGACAAGACCAGAAATAAGCTGAGTCATCCTAAGGAGTAAGCCACCACTAAGATATTTCCTACTCTCAGAACTGGCCAACTAAATCCACACAACCAAGATTTTAACCAAGGCTTCCTGATTACCACCAAAGGAAGACGCTGCTGCTGCTGTTAATGACCATGAAGTTGACAGGAGCACCTGACACATACAGGTACTGTTTTACATGCAGAGCTTTACATGTATTATGTCAGATAATCCTCACAACAACCCTATAAAATGGATACAATTATCATCCCCATTTTACTGGTAAGGAAACTGAGACACAGAGAGTAAAACAACTTGCCCAGGGTGACACAACTTGGGGTAGAGCTGTGATTTGACTTAGGCAGATTCCAGAGCTTGAGTCTTAACCTCTGTATACTGTCAACTTGATAGACTATATTAATTCATTCACTCACTTATTAATTCATTCTATAAATATTTACAGAGCACTTAAAATTCATGGGCACTATACTGGATGTCAGGGATGTAACATGTAACAGAGTCAGAGAGACAGTCACTGCCTTGTGGAGCATATGCTAAATATATGCATTAATCAAATAATCACACAAATGAGTATAAAACGGCAACTATGACAAATGTACAGAGGAGGGGCACTCAGTGCTAGGAACACATAAACCAGGACATGAACTGTGGGAAGATCAGGGAAGACTTCTCCAAGGAAATGAAAATTAAACTGAGATCTGAAGGATAAGAGTTAAGTAGGTGAAGAGAGGAAGGCAGCACATTTAAGGCAGAGGGCAGAGGCTCTGTGAAGGGAAGAACATGGCGAACATACGGACTGAAAGTGGGCCGCTAAGGCTGAAACACCGAGAGGAAGGGCACTGTGCAAAGCACGACTGTGGAGGGCATGGTCACACAAGCCAAGTGAAGAATTTTGGCCTGCGTCCTAAGAGTAAGGGGAAGCCACTGGAGAGGTCTGGCAGGGGATATGATAAGTCAAAATGTGTATTTGGAAAATATCCTTCTAGCTCCAAAATGGAAAAAAACACTGGAGGAGGCAGAATGGATATGGGAATACCAGTGAGGGGGGTCAACTGAGGGGTTCAAGGAGGAGAAAATGGAGTAGGGTAATGGGGGTGGGGGTGATGATGATGATGAAGAGGGCTGGAAGCTTAGAGGTATTTAGAAGGTAAAAATCAGCAAGTGATGGACTGGATAGTCGAGGGAAGAGGAGAGAAGATGACTCCTAAGAGCCCTGGCTCGTGCCACAGGGTGGACAGTAGTTACCGTCACTAAAATAGGGAACACTGGGAAAGACCAGGTGTGTGGAGACAAACACGAGTCTGATTTTGAACCTGGTGAATTTGAGGGTCCTCTGAGATATTCAATAGGAAATGTTAAGAAGGAAGTTGGAATCTCAGAGGAAAGGTCTGGATAGAGAGAAAACGTTGAGAGTTACCACCGTGTGGGTGAAAATGAAGCCATGACATGGGTGAGACTGCCCAGAGAGAGAAGAAGTGAGGGCTTAGGGGCAAATGTTGAGAAACTCCAATGCTGAACCAAAGCTGGTTAGAGGACATCCTATGATGGAAACAGGCAAAATAGCCAGAGAAGAGGAGAAAAACCAGAGGAGTACTGTGTCGTAGATATACATAAAGAGAATATTTCAGGAAGAAACAGCAGAGCTAAATGCTGCAGGGAGATCAAATATGATGAGGACTTAAGAATGTCAGCTGGACAGATCACATGGAGACCTTCTGTAACCATAGCCAGAGCTGTTTGGATAGACACATGGGACTGGAAGGCAGACTGTGGTGGCTTGAGTAGAGAGGGGGAAGTAAGGAAATGTAGAAAGTGATTACAGATGACTCTTTTGATCAGCCTCATTATAAGGCAAAAAAAGAGATAGAACATTAGGTGAACAGGAAAGAGAGTTGTGATGTTTTAGTCTTTGTAATAAAAAGAAACTTGAGTATGTTTAAAAGCCAGTGAGAAGAATCCAGCGGGGAAGAAGAGATTGTTAAAGGAAAAGTAACTTGGAACATAACACACTCACCAATTCCTAGCCATTGCTATGCTTTCTGAAGCATAGATACGCGGCTTGATGTGGCCAAGATAAGATGACCACCTTCTGAAATAGTAAGACAATGTTCCTATAAGGTCATCTTTTGTGGCAGGTCACTCCTATGGATAGTGCATAAATGACTTCAATGCACCATACACTCTACTGGATCTCCTCAGAACCCAATTTAAAATACAGGGCAGGGGCCAGCCCCATGGCCGAGTGGTTAAGTTCGCACGCTCCACTCTGGCGGCCCAGGGTTTCACCAATTTGGATCCTGAGCACGGACATGGCACTGCTCATCAGGCCATGCTGAGGTGGCATCCCACATAGTACAACCAGAGGCACTCACAACTAGAATATACAACTATGTACTGGGGGGTTTTGGGAAGAAGAAGAAGAAACAAAAACAACAAAAATACAGGGCGAACTGGGTGCTCCTATGGGTATTCATGCTACAGAACTGGTCTAAAACTCGGTCTAAAACAGGGCCTTCAAAAATTCCTAATTGCAATGGAAATGACACAAAATAATCTTGGCTCAAAGAATGCTCTTGGCATGTGCATTCACTACTACTTGACCAAGTTTTTAGATAACATGCAGGTACTGAAAAAAAAGAAAACAAGGCTACATGTACAATGACATAACTGGAGGAGACAGGCTTGTCCATGAGAGGTTCTAAGAAGGTCTGTGAGCCACACAAATATTGAAGATACAATAACTCCCACAACAAGTGTTTTCCTTGACAAAACCACTTTAGTGAATTATACTATATGAATAAACAGTAAGCAACTGGCATGTCAGCACCCTAGGACTGAATGAATGCATATATGTATATATATTTCTTATATTTAAGTTCACTGTAACTTACTAGCATAAGCTCAGAAGAGAACGACTACCTAACTAGTCTATAAAAAGAACTCCTCACACTAGAAAGTCCAGTGCCACACAATGATAAAATGACTCAGAAATGGTGGTCTTTTGTGGTAGAAACCATGGTAGAATGAGACAATCATGAGCTAGAGTAAATAATAGTGAGGTTATGTAACAGTTTAAAAAGAGGCCCTATAGATGCCAGGTCCACATTTCTCTGAACACAGGACCTCCCAAAACTTTCTTCAAATCCATTCTGTTGACCTCATGATTAGGGTATTATTCACATATGGTATGATTAGGATATTACTCACATATGGCATCACATATGGAAAGCAGGAAAATTCCAGAAGCAACATCAAATTTTCTATAAGAACAAAATTTGGAGTGCTTCCTGATGACTGACAAGTGGGAGTCTGCTGCAGGACTGCTGTCTCTGAGCTGAACACGGTGAAGGTCTTCAAAAGACTTTCCCTCCAGCAGGAATGGTCTGACCGTACAATCAACTTGGATATAGCTGAGGTGCTTTATTCCTAGGTTATTTGTCATCACTGTAGAATGGGAACTCACCATTTGGGTTCAGTCCCTGTGGGCTCATTATAACTCACGGTAATAAACAACTCATCCAAAACACCTTGTTACATGAAATCTTTTCAGCAATGGCTACACGCATGGAATAACACAAGCTTCCAATTCATTAGTGACCATCCTAGGGCAATACCTTGCAACTGGGCTGCTCTAGTTGTGTGAAGAAATTGATCTCATATAAGAAGAAAATTTGTCCATGGGCCAGGGAAGACCTAGCTCGGCCACCTCTATCTTGACATGTGAACCACCCAACATATCACTTAATTTAGGGGAGGGTGGCATTAGATGTATAAGAATTAAAGTCCCTTTCAATTCTAATCTTTTCTTATCTCCTCCAAGGGGATTCAATCATCCTCTTTTAATACCCTTGGATAACTCTTCCTGAAGGTACCATATTGCACATTCACAAAATTGTTTCCTAATCTTAGTCCCAGGTGTATTAAGTTGAATAGTGTCTTCCCAAACTTCATATCCACCTGGAACCTCAAAATGTGATCTTATTTGGAACTAGGGTCTTTGCAGAGGGTAATTAGTTAAAATGAGATTATACTGGATTAGGGTGAGTCCTTAATCCAATGACTGGCGTCTTTATTTAAGAAGGTCATATGAAGATACAGAGACAGAGAGGAAGGTGATGTGAAGATGGAGGCAGGGATTGGAGTGACACATCTACAAGCCAAGGAATGCCAAGGATTTCCAGCCACCATCAGAAGCTAGAAAAAGGCTAAGAAGGATTCTGCCCTAGAGCCTCGAGAAAGAGGAGCCATGCCAAAACCCTGATTTCGGACTTAAACCCCCCAGAACTGTGAGAGAGAGCATGGCCCAGCAGACACCTTGATTTCAGTCTCATAGCTCCCCAAACTGTTAGGACAAATTCTCTTGTTTTAAGGCACCCAGCTCATAGTACTTTGTTATAGCAGCCCTAGGAAAGTAATATACCAGGTATTGATACATTGCAACTGGTAATGAGTCATCTTGCTCTCACAGCAATATACAAGGACTGTTACAAACACTACAATATCTTGGACCCTCTAAGTATGATAAAACACTTGGAGTTCACAATCTTGTTTATAGTTGATAAAAACAGCTCTGATGATTCTTGGATTTCCTTCTAGTGGATGCTAAGTATTATATTTTCAAAGAGGTAATTTCACCTTTTATTTGAAAAAGTAACATCTTCTCTTAGAGAAACTACATTCCTCTCCCTTGAAACTATAGGCCTTCTGGAAGGGGGATATTCTTTCCTTCCCTGTTACAGTAAGAACTCTGCCTGAGTGATTACCGTGACCTGTGATACAGATTCCCCATCTGTGAGATTCTGCCAAGACACACACCATTGCGAAATCTACCACATGAAGCAATTTCTGAACATACCATCTAAGGAATACTGCTGGTGAAACAGATGAAAACAGTGATGCTCTTGTAAACTTGTTAGTTTAATTGCAAAATATGAATCTCTAAATAATGATAAATGATGTGAGAAGGCATATTCCTTCAATAATTCCAAAAGTTCCTCAGACTAGAAGTCCTAGCTAAAAAGGGACAATGAAAGGCTTATTAACAACATATTTTAGGGTCCTGAAAACTGTCAGGAATACATTATAGTTCTACTTAAGTTTCTTAGTTGCTTGCTTAATGAATCTCTGTTTATGAATTTCAGGAAGCAGAGCATGGACATCAAATTCTTCTATATGCCCAAACCAGCCATTTAAACAAAGGATTCACTCATGTTGTATCAACTGTGGAGAGCAATTTACCCTGCCAGCTAAGTGCCCAACTTTGGTTTTAGCATCCTGATAATATGAATTGAAATGCCTTCTTTCCTTCATTAAGCAGACATTTTACAAAGTGTCTACAGTGGTCTAGAAACTCTGTTAGGTCACAGACTGAAGCAGACATGATCTCTGTCCTCCAGTATTTCACAGCCTAGTGAAGGAGACAGACCCACAACAAATGAGGCAACATGCTCAGGAGTACTCTAGAAGCACAGGGATATAACTGTCTATCAGAAGAGGCAACAGGCAGGGAATGGAAAACCTTTCACAGGAATTCTTTACAGACTCAGGAGTAGCTCCTGGATAGCAGCATGGGGTGAAGAGAAAGCCTGGGCTTCAAGGCACACAGAGTTCCCATCTCCACTGAGAGCTGCTTCTGGCTAAATAAGCTGGAAAAGGCATGTGAACTCTCCAAGCCTTAGTCTTCTTGTCTGAGAAATGTGAGTAATACCACCTACATCATAAGATTACTGTGAAGCTGGAGTGAGGCGATGTATGGAAAGCAGTGCTTGGTACATAGTAGATGCTCAATAAATGTTTAGTTCTCTTTCCTCTTTCAATCCCTTGGATAACTTACGGGAACTAACAGTAATATATGCTGTAAGAATATAATAACCACAGGAACTACCAAAACAACAGCAACAAATCCATACATGGTCAATACCATTTATTTTTGTAGAATAATCATGATCCTGACTGCTAACCATTATATACATCAGTCTTTTCCTCTTATCCCAAACTTCCCACAACACATATATGAAAATAATCTTCAGAGAACAGAGATTTTATAATTTTGTGGCCTTGGTCAAAATCTTCAATGACTATGTATTTATCTTCGCAAGATCATCTTGATTATGACTATACTATAGCCATTATTCAGTAGAGTTGGTGAAAATTAGTTTAATGGAAATTCTTTAATTTCTGTGTTGACATTTCCTCACCAGTCAATTACCCTCTTTGAGTATCTTAGAAAGTCTTCCTGTGGTGTGGAGGGGAGATCTTCCCTGTTAGGGATCCAGCTCTTTTACATAATGCTAACTACTCATCCTCCGTCAGGTCCTTCAAAATCAAATCCCACCTTTTATACTTCATACCCCAATAATCCACTTCTCAAACTGGTTCATTTCTCTCCAAACATTTCTAGTCCTTTCTTACTTCTGTATTTCTTTTTTTTTTCCTATGCCATTCATTTTGCCTGAAATAGCTTACCTTCTTATCTTTAGCTAATCAAACCCTAGCCCATCTTCTAAATCCAGCCCATATCCAGTCTCCATGGAGCTGACCAGACCAATCTCTGCCACTTTCCTCTGACCTCACTGCCGTGCCAGTATCACAATCCTTGGTGTCCTGCTCCTTTTGCTGTTATTTTTTTTTACTTTGTGTTACTTATTTCATAACTTCATTTTTCATTTTTCCCCAAATGAATGATAAGCTCTTTGAAACCAGGAGCCACATGTTAGAACTGAGCATAATCTTTTGCACGTAGTTGATATTTAAATATTTGTTGGTTGTCTAGAATACATGAGGCACCGTGATAGAAAATTTTAAATTCCTACTTAAGCATGAATAGCAGTTAGCACAATCTGACTGACTTCTTTAAATATTAAAACAGAACACACTTCTGAAAACTCGAATGAATTAAACTATTGGCACAACTTTTTCCCCTGTAGAAGGCTAACGCCATTGTGAAAAACATTTTGAACAGCAACAGAATTACACAAATAAATTATCTCAGAATTTAAGCAGGTACTTATTACAACCAGCTATATTAAATAATAATAGTTTGTACTTTAGTCAACAACTTATTTAAGAAATTATTCAGTAAGTCTCTAATTTGTACAAGGAACCACACTAAGATCTGCTGGGAGAGGAGATGAAAAAAAAGACTGGCCAAGTCCTAAACACTCAACTCTTTAATGGAGGAGACACACTGAAAAACTTTTTACAAAACAAAAGTAGTCAATACAATACAGCTAACCTACTGAGTACTGTGTGTGATTTATTTCAATTGGTAGGGCTCAAGAACCATCTGCTTAAAAAAAAGGTGTGTGTGAGGAGACAGAGAACATTGGAAAGAGGCTCGAAAGATATTTGGGACTTTGTAGACCAAGATGGTAGAAGGGGGTTCTGAGGTATAAGACGAGAAAGAACAAAAGGTATAGACATGAAAATATACCTTCATCCCATTTTAGCTCCTCTCAGTAGATGATCTAACTTGCTACTTCATGTGAAAAATAAAACGCCATTCCTCTCTTACATCTTAAAACTCTTGTCTTTCCCTCTATCTCAAAAGTTTCCCCATTCTTGAACCCACATACACTCCCGGTAGGAATGCAAACTGGTGCAGCCACTAGGGAAAACAATATGGAGATTCCTCAAAAGACTAAAAATAGAACTACCATATGACCCAACTATCCCACTACTGGATATCTACCCAAACAACTTGAAATCAACAATCCAAAGTAATATATGCACCACTAGGTTCATTGTAGCACTATTCACAAGAGCCAAGACATGAAAACAATCCAAGTGCCCATCAACTGATGAATGGATAAAGAAGATGTGGTGTATATATATACACACACACACACAATGGAATACTACTCAGCCATAAAAAAAGATAAAAATCATCCCATTTGCAACAACATGGATGGACCTGGAGGGAATTATGCTAAGTGAAATAAACCAGACTGAGAAAGACAAACACCAGACGATTTCTCTCATATGTGGAATATAAACAAACACATGGACAAAGAAAACAGTTCAGTGGTTACCCAGGGAAGCAGGCTGAGGGGTGGGCACAGGGGGTGAAGGGGAGCACTTACGTGGTGACAGACAAGAAATAATGTACAACTGAAATTGCACAATGATGTAAACTATTATGAACTCAAATAAAAAAAAAGTTTCCCCATTTTTCCCATAGCTAAATTCTCCAAATTGTTCTCAGCCCTCTTGCCGCTTGTCTACTATTACATCTTGTTTCAGTGCTCACCCTTTCTTTCCTTCCCTTAGGCCAAATTGTTGAAAGAATGGTCTATATTTGTTATCTCTGCTTCATCTCTAATTCACTACTCAGTTACATAAGGGTAACTGCCTCTTAAATCTTTTTTATTCAGTAAAATAAAGTAAAATAAGGATATACTTTCTGATTTCATCCTTTCTTTGTTTTAAATAAGTTAACACGTATTTCTTTTTAAAATTTATTTGCTATATTCAGGGAACAGAGAATGTATAGTCTCTGAATAGGATTTCTCACGTCCAGAAAGTAAACTATTAAACAGCTGAGACTTTAAAGTATTCTCAGTAAAGAGCCTGTTATTGTAGTGATCGATGAGAATTCTGAACCTTAAACATGCTGTTCTCCCAATGCATGTTCCCTAACTCAGAGCTCTTTATAATTCTTCAGATAAGAATAGGTAGGGGACACAATTCGTTTTCTTCAGCAACAAAAAAAGAGGAACTTTTAAGGAAATTATTTCATACAAGCCAGGTCCTTAATCTTTTTTAGAAGATCAAGGTAAGGTAAGGTTTGACATCTCCACACTGTAATGACACACGTAGAGAAGTATCTCAGTCCAGCCCCTGATTTATGTTCTGGTTCTCTGGCAGTTTCATTTACTAGAGAAATAACGGCTAAGATAGTTTCTCCTCTTATATACAATAAATAGCCAGAACTCTTCACAACTTACTTTGCTCACCTTTCTTGTCTTCAAAGTCAAATTTATCAGCATCTATTAACCACCTACGTTGATTTCAGAAATGCAAAGAATCACCCATATTTTATATACACATAAGTCTGTCCATGAACAGGGAGTATTATACATACTTTTCCATGAACTATTGGGTAATATATGGATCTCAGCTCATCTTTTCAGATTTCCTTTGTAACGAAGACTTCAGTTCACTGAACAATCCAATTATTTCCCTTTATTTTTCAAAAATAAATTTATCCCCCCCACACACCCCTTTCTTAAAACAGCTTTCCTTAAAGTAGACAAAGATCTATATCATAAACCTCTCTTTCGTCCTCCTAAGGAAAAGAGTTTACAGACTTACCGAATGCATTGGATATTATAGAAACTCCATAAATATTTGTCAACAGGCTGATTTATACCGTCATGCGCCATATAACAATGATTCGGTCAATGACCACATATACAACAGTAGTCCCATAAGATTGGTACCATGTAGCATAGGCGTGTAGTAGGCTATACCATCTAGATTTGTGTAAGTACTCCATGATGTTCACACAATGATGAAATCATCTAACAATGCATTTCTCAGAATGTATCCACATCATTAAGTGATGTATGACTATATTTAACAATATTGTTAAAATTTCCATAAAGGTCACCAAATGTTTTGATTAAAGATCAAATGGAAAATTTCAGGCCCACTTCTAACATTTGCAGGGGTTAGGTGAAGACTACAAATGGAGACCCACATTCCACATGTCTAAATATTTAAAAGTTATATATCAAGTTAAACTATTAAATAAAATAGGGTCTCTTTCTCCAGTCTTGACAAATATACCTTCAACCACCTGGAGGAACAGGTATCAATTTAGAATGCTTAGACTCCTTGAAGTTCCACACCATAGTGTGGCGACATGGGAGGGCCAGCCCATACCCTTCTCATCCTATTCGCCCATTGATTATTGACACCTTGAGAGGCCTTGCGCACCTCAAACCACTGCACCTTAGCCACCCCTCAGGCCTAAGGGTACACTGACAGGTTTTATCCTCCTCAAGACAGACTCAGGGAAAAGGCCCATGCAGGCCACGGAAGCAGGCTCTAAGCTGTTTGGGGGCAGGAAATTCCAGAGCATGGAAGTGGGCAAAGCGAGGGCTTAGGCGAGGCCCACCCGTTGACCCTCAGATCCTTCATCCTGTGGAGAAGTATGGCCAGAGCAGAGTTCTCTAATTCACAGCTCCCAAAACAGGGTCTCTCTTGCCTGGGACAAAGGCAATACCGGAGAATTTACCAAAATGGAGAATTTGCCAGATCAGTCTTGTTACTAGTTAGTATACCAGTTGAAAATAAATATGTAAAAAGATCATTAAGTAAGTAGTAAAAACTGAAATTCCAATCTCTAATCACTTCAGTTCCCTCAAGATCTATAATCAAAGGGTCTAATATTTATCTGGATCTACCCTACAGACTAAATCTAGATTCTGTGCTCTCTTTAAAATTCATACACATTTACAGAATTCTATTCATACCAGAGGGAGTTAAGAAGACAACGAGGAGGAGAAGGGAGAGGGGAAGGAGGAGAACACCGAGTATCAAAGACAAGATGAGACATGCAGGTCTAAACGAAGACATTTCCCTTGTGTCTGTCACTTGTGTGGGGAAGCATATGACATCATGATTAGCCATCTGATCAAAGCTGCTAGACTCACAGCTTGCTCTCACTAATGCACAGAATCATGCAGTTCACTCATTGACCTCATAATGCCCCTATTCTAGCCACTGGGTTACCTGGTAAGTCAAACTGAATCTTGTCAGCATTTAAGTTGAGACTTATGACAGCTCTCCCTACACCTCACCATAATTTGCTGGACTGCAGTTTCCACTTTACTAGCAAGGAAATTAATTTGTTAATTTGAAAAAAACTAATAAATAATTCTTATCACAATACATATACACATACTCCACAGGAAGGGAAGTATTTCAACTGGAAATCTTATTTATGTGTACTTACTGAGATTGTACCATTGTCTAGACCTATGGACAGTCTTCTTGTTTCCGGGTTAAAAGACATGCATGAACATGGAGCTGAAAGAAATGAACATGTTGATGAAATTAACAAAACGATGATTCTCATCGATTCAGGAGTGACTAACTAAAAGTGTGTGACTATTTTTTTCCCACTATTTCCTGCAAAACAGTGCATTTAACTCCCACTCACCAAAAAATAAAAACAGTAATTTTATAACCAACCCCTAGTTCTTCAGTTATCCTTTTAATGAATATAACAAATAAGATATTCTCAAACTGGACAAGTTCCAACGGACTTGGTCTCAGCTGTTCTGTCAATATCAAGCCTAAATTTGCCTGACTAGATTAACAATATTTTGTGCTGTGTAATCCCTTCATCACCAATCTCTTCCACTCAAACTCCATCTTTAGTAGAAATGATCTATCCTTTCCGAACTAGGGAAACAAAAGATCTTACTACCCCCTCCTCCCTTCCCACATACACATACACACACTAGTATAGAAATCTGTTTTTTGATTCAGAATTGATTTGGGGCATGTAGACTGTGAGAAGTCTTGTATTCTCAGCATTCAAGAGATATGCTGGAGGCTGTTGAATGAAAAAAGACTGAGGATTTGTCTCAATCTGAAGAGAACCAACTTGACACAGGGCCAGGCTCTACTGGAAAGAAATCAGGTGAGTCAGTTCACCCAGTCCTGGACGGGGCCTCCCTGTCTGCAAGAACCTGAGCCTGAGTTCACCTGTGACTGAGTAAATTTAGCATGCTTGGAAGCCACCTGTGGCCAAGAAGTGCTTGCTAAACAGTCACCTTCCGGGTCCCTGCCTTCTCTATGATTGCTTGTAAGGATAGGGGCCTTTTGACAATTTACCCTATGCTGAAATAGTCTTTCTACAGAGGCCAACACAATTTTTAAATTTCTGCCCCAGCTTCACAGTAGCCCTGTCAATCATGAACTACCCACCATCATAATCACAATCAGTATCAAGTATTTTTATTCTTACTTTTCAGTTATGATTAGATGTCTTACCCAAGGTCACACAGGAAAAAAAAGTTGGAGAAGGTTCAAAGACATAATTCAAATACAGTCCTATTTTCAAACAACCAACTTAGATTATCTTTAAACTATCAAAGAACTTCAAGTTCTACAAACAGAATCATTGCATAAACACATCATTTAGTAACATTTTTTCATTTTCTATAAAAGGGCCCTGAACAACAACAAAAAAAGACCTTCTGAACTGCATAAAGTATTTCCTTTTTTCTAACATTCAATCATGATATGTTCAGAAAATGGACTCATATGAAAAACAATTTTCCCCCAAAACTTCCACCAGTATGCCAGAATATCTTCTCTTGGTTTGGCCACAAAAGTAAGCTAGATTGCCATAAGTACACTGATGAAAAAAGCAGTCAAATGACATCTAATGCACTGCCCTAAGAAAGTCAGTCTTACTCGCCCTTGGTCTACACTATGCTGACACAATTTCTACACAGATGCTAAGATGCCAGGTCTCATAATCCCTTAACATGTGTGCAGAATTAAAATCTAATGATTTCATAGAAAATTATCATGTGAGCTGAAAAAAGCAAAAGAAAAAATACATTGTGATTACAACCACATAAAGTAAATACACACATAAAAATATATATGGAAAAACTAAACAGTTCTTGTGTTCAAGTAACAAGATCATTTCTATAACATTGTCTTTACTCATTATTTTGCTATTCTTGTTAAAAAGTTTAAATAGCTAATGATTTAAGATAAAAGTCTGAGCATATGAAAACTCGAGTGCAGCACAAAAGGCTAGAGACTAGTCAAGAATACCCTTATCACTTAGCTGCCTCCTGACCATATTAAAAGTATTTTCTGTGTGATTCCCTCCAAACTTCATATCTGGTTATGTAATAGTTAGAAAATCCACTGATCTTTGAATGTGATTTAAAAGACATTTTTTACAATATTGCACAGGTTACCCTTAAATCTACATTGCTATTTCTCTTCTTTTTTTTTTTTTTTTTAGGAAGATTAGCCTTGAGCTAACATCTGCTGCCAATTCTCTTTTTTTTGCTGTGGAAGACTGGCCCTGAGCTAACATCTGTGCCCATCTTCCTCTACTTTATATGTGGGACGCCTGCCACAGCATGGCTTGACAAGTGGTGCCATGTGCATACCCAGGATCCGAACCGGCGAACCCCGGGCTGCCAAAGTAGAACGTGCAAACTTAACCACTGTGCCACCAGGCTGGCCCCACATCGCTATTTCTTTATTCCTCACTTTTTCTCTCATTTACTAAATTTCCTATTATTCTTTCAATGAAAACTTAGAATGCTTACTATGTTCCAGGCATGTGATACAATGATATATAAAGTATTACAGCTGCCATTAATGAATTTATAGATTGTGACACCAACTATATATAGGAACTATAACACTTGTCCCCAGTGTCACCTCCTTATTTCAAATCACTTTATGTTGATAGTAAGAATCACCACCAGAATTCAAAAGGAAAAGACCTTTCCTACAAAGGACCAGAAATTCTCTTGTTCTAGAACCACTATGGTTGAACCTAAGATGGTTCTAGACAGCGGAATGCCAGAGCTAGAGAGCATAATTAGCTCTTCAAAGAGGCATTATGGTAAAACCCTAAGCAAACCAGGAGGAGGGGGAAGACTTCTAGTAGGTGAGCCTTATGATGTTCCTCAAACCTGTTCCCAACTGTGACACTCTCATAGGAATAGGCCCTGGGTTGGTTACCCATAGGCCCTGCGGGGCCAAGGAGGCAGGGAGTGAATTGAAAAGAATATTAATGACCATCTTTGTTGTTACAGTAAATGTCTTTCCTTTTGAGGTTCGGGGGAAGTAGACAGATTGACACAGAGATTCTTCTAACCTTAACTCACCAGAAATTAACAAAAAAGCAACCTCTGAAAGCATAGTGCCATGGCCCATACAAAATGGGCTCCTATCCATGCAAGGAAATATCAAAGTGGCAAAACTGTTGGGGAAGGATAATAAGACAGTAAGTTAATAGTAATTCTGTCCAAATGGTAAAAGGAATCCTTTGGCAGGAAGAATAAAGGAGGAAACAAACAAAACATGATTTAAGAGAAATATGTGTAGCTGGGTTGCAAAAACGTGATGTTTCACAAGTAAGAATTCAGCTTTAAATGCTGTAAAACTAATAATTCACAAGTCAATAAAGAAATATTGGTCTCTCTGACGGCTGAAAGTTCAGGTTAGAGATGAAGTGGTTGAGAGACCATTCTATTCTTCCACCTTAAAACTGCCTTCTCGAAAGGCTGCGTGAAGTGGCTGACCAGAACTATAAAATTACAACACAGCTCCCCTCGACTGGCTTCCTCTATCAAAACTGCATCCCTGATCTCTAGATGAAATAAATACAGCAAGATACAAAACCTAAAGATATATTTATTCCCTTCACCTTTAACTCTTTCCCATGAGAAAGGATAACCACACCAAGTAAGCTTTGTGGGGTGAGCCCCCATTTGCCAAGGCCTCCCACATTATTACATTATGCATAGTTTGCTTGAGATGGCTCCTACACAAACCCAATAAATGAAATTCAAGACCTTGTAAATGGTCTTGTTGATGTTATATCCCAGCTTTCTATTTTTTCTTCCCAACATTTTCATTAAAACCTGAAAAAAACCTGACCACAGTTTCTCAATAAAATAGTAAAAAAGTTCATTTTCCATACTATCTGATTAAAATTTTCCATCTCCCTTTTCTGTCTCAGACTCATGACAGTCAAAAGAAGTATATTTGGCAAAATTTTAGGAAGCAAGATAATGAAAGGCACAACTCAGAAAAGAAATTTGTGCTGGTCTATGGGTAATGGGAAATAATATTCTCTTACGTTAGTATCAGGACTTTAGACCTTGATGGCCTGTCAAAATTTTATTTTTAAAATTAAACACTTTCATACCACTGAGGTTTTTGTTTTTGTTTTAAATGAAATCTTTGTAGTTTCAGGCAAGCACTCACCTTAAAGTTTAGGAAAAACTAAAATAAAGAGAAGCCCCAGTCTGAGTGATTATATTAATGGCCATATAATTTGAAGGGGGAAAAGTTCAAGAGAGATGAGCCCCAAACAAAGGGAACTCAAGAGACCAACCTCAACAGAGTCAATAATTAAGTGGATTAGAAGGAAACTGGCTACTCGTATTTCTAACACTTTTATCCCATAGGTATTCTTAAAAAAAATATTGCTCTTGCTTTTTAAAAAAATGTAGATGAGAGGAGGCATTCTCAAAATACTTCTATTTTGGGGAAAGTTTCCTTGTTTCTATTATCTACATCTATAACTCTTTCATTTTATGACTAGTTTATTTTCTGTTCTTTGCTGAATGGTTAAACTTTGCTCAAATAAACACCAGTTTCACTGAAGGTTAAGCTGTGGATTTCAATCACACTGACTGCTTTACAATGATAAAGGCATTATTTGGCAGGAGACACTAATCTTCATAAGACGTTCTGGTGGGAACTTTAAAACTAAATAAACAATAGTATTTCCATGAACCAAACTCCAGGTGTTAAAGGCATCCTGGTGAAGTTAAACATAGGACCCCATGAAGAGGGCCTTGAACAGAGCCTTCAAGGAGCACCCCACCACCACAAAGCAAAGATTTAATTCATTTACTTCATGGACACTATTTTATTCAGCCCTATTTGTCACAAGATAATATTTATTAGGTTTACAATCTTTAACCCATGCTTTACTTTATTAAGAACACTTATATTTAGGACTTTAATTGCCTAACATTAAAAAGCATTTTTCATTTATTTAATGCATTCTACTAATCATTTTTTATTTACTTCATCAACAAAACTACAATGAATTAGTAGTCATTTTTGCTCCCAGACAACCTTTAAGTTACAACTACAAGTTTAAGATCTAAGTATAATACATTTTAAAATACCCTGTCATATGAAAATCAAACAAGAGTATGCTAAGCAAATGCTGTAATTACTCAGATTAATTAGTATCTGTTATCTTTAGTTTAGATCATCTGTTTTCCTTCATTTCTGTTAAAAATCAGAAGTTTCTTTGGTACCTTTTCTTACTAGTAAATACAGAAGCAAAAGATCAGATTACGTTACTATTTTTGAAAATGTAAAGAGTAAAAACAATGAGTTGTTTTTACAGTGGTTCCATAGTATAATCAATACCAAAAAGAAACCAACAAAGGAGCACACACTTCACAACTAGCAACAAGGAGTTATTTGAAATAAGGTATAAATTAAAACAGTAAGATAAGCATTTCCCACTTATACACATATCCCCCAGGCTGCCAAGAAACTTTCTCAACTGAGTTAAACATGTCGTCTAAAAGTCACCAAAACAATCACTGCCTTATGAAAACAGAACTGCCAAATTCATTATTTTTAAACATCTATCTATCACTAATCTATTCACATGAATTTTCCCCTGAACTCCAATAAACCCAGGAGAAGAGGTGAGACAGCCACGAACCAGCTCCATCCGCAGTCCTAAACTACTGAAAGGTCTCCTTTGACCTCAACAATGGGAAAATTAACACTTGCAATTACATACAAAATAACTCATTTCCATCCCACATATAAAGCATATGAACATATTAATCATTTTAATTTTCTAAATCCTCAATATCAAGTTATCTGTTGCGGTAAGATGACAGTCCCCAAAAATGAAAACAAGGAAACCAATCCAGCCACAACCTCAGAAACTAGCCAATCTTTCCTACTCCCTATGAGTTAAGACCAGCAATGACAGCATATATTGCTAAACACCAAGAACCTGAGAGTATTTTACAAATACTTACTTAATGTATATCATAACAAAAACATTTCTCCAAATTTTTTTTTTTTTAAGAGTGTGGATGCTGAAGTTCTGGTTCTTATTCTGTTTTGTTTTAAAGATTTTATTTTTCCTTTTTCTCCCAAAGCCCTCCGGGTACATAGTTGTGTATTTTTAGCTGTGGGTCCTTCTAGCTGTGGCATGTGGGACGCTGCCTCAGCATGGCTTGACGAGGAGTGCCATGTCTGCGCCCAGGATTCGAACCAGCGAAACCCTGGGCCACCGAAGCAGAGCGCAGGAACTTAACCACTCGGCCATGGGGCTGGGCCCCATTTCTGCAAATTTGAGGTCAAAGAAAATGAAGAGTTTATCTGTCAGGCTTCAGAGCAGGGAAAACGTAAAGGACTTGCCCGAAGAGACTCAGCAAATTGGCAGCAAAAATGAAAACTGAATTCCAGTTTCCCACCCAGGCACAGGTTCTAACCTATAATTTTGAGAACTCCAATCTTAAACAATGCATATTTTTGGGTGAATTTAAGGTAAAGAGTACGATTATGTTCAAATTTCATCGCTCTATTTGTCTTAACTAAGAGACTTCATTTAATGCATTCTCTACCTCATTTCACAAAGAATTTGAAATGGCTTAAAAAGCAGATACAATAAAACTGAACAATAGAAATAAGCAAAAAGTCATGACTAAGGAAAATATACATAAGAACAGAAAGAAAATGAGAATAAAGATCTGCTGGGAAATGTAATAGGTACCATATTTCATATTATCCATAAGGACAAAGTCCTAGGTCTTTAGAGCTATTCTCCCAACCTTTTTCACTTCAAGATAAATACAGAAAATTAGATTTGAACAGTCGCTAGAGTAAACGGAAGAGATTGCTAGGGCCCAGATGACTGGGTCCCCTGACCAGGTAAGGGGATCAGTTCCCAGGGCCTGTAATCCATTTGGATCATGTTAGTATGCTGTAGCACAAAGGTTGGGAAGTTCTGCCTTAGAGAAAGCCAAGGGTTTCTAGCCCTCAGATCTAAAAACTATTCCCCCTTAGTGCTTCTTCCAAGGGGCACTGAGCATTATGGTAGACAATTACTTCAAAGCCAGCCATAAGGCATTTCCTATATGTACACATCAGTATGAGCTGAGAGCACAACGACCGAAGTCATTTCTGCAGAGGGCTAACACAAAGTGGGAAAACTCAGAATACAGATGAATAACTGGACCGCACATCCTTCATGCTGCCCTCCATAAATAGCCTTTCTCTCAACCAGGCTTTTGATAAAAACTGGGAAGCAGACCGTCTAAAATTATGTTTTTCATTGAGAACTAGAGTTGCTATACTTTAAAAGTTAGCAAAGCAAATAGTAAAGTGGCCACACGTGTGAAAACTGAGGCACCCAATCACAACTTCAGACTGGGCAAATGCCATCCCACAAGGCCAAGGCAGAGAGCTGGAAATAGGACAAAACAGGTCATTTTATTACTATGTTAGGTGCACCTTTTACTTGTAATTATCTCTAAAAAACTGTCTCCTGTTTTGCTTTAAGGACAAATTCATAAACACTTAGAGCCAAAGTAAACTCCACCTGCCTGTCTTGGCAACAAGAGAACCCACAGAGGTTTTCCAATTGTCCAACACACCCTCAGTCCTGAGGCTCCGGCCCTCTTAGCCTCGGATTCACTACATCTTTGGCAGCCATGTTGTTTTACCTATTCTCCATACTCACAGAGAAAAGTTGGCAATAAAGGCCTAGACACGATACCCAATACTTTAATAGAGTAAGAAAAATCTCAAACACCTGCCACCCTGGCTCCTGCTTGAGCTCTCTGCTCCATTCCTTTGTCTGATCCCAGGAATGGCAAACCTAGTTGGTAAAATAAATCTAAAATAACTCAACCATGAAAATAGGAATGCCTGTGCTTTTCATGTTTTTTTTTTCTCTGTAATGTAATGCAAATGTGGTGGTTGAAATAGTATCAGTTAGAAGCCTGGAACAAATAATCACATTTATGGCTACAACTGAAACCTCAACTCTGTACTCTCAGAAAGGCCCCTCTCTGGTTTCCAAGCTCAGGCAGGTCCCAGTTGCAGAGGTTGTAACTTGATCTTGTCACAGGCAATAAGCAGCCACTACGTGAGATAGGTCAAGAGGGAATTAATTTTTTAAAAGAATATTTGATAAGAAAATGCTCTTATTTCTCACTCATCCATAAAAACCAGCTTAATAGGGAACTAAAAAACAAGTTACCAGCCACCGCAAATTTTCTATAGACAGCAGGGGTTTTAAATGGACCTTCCTCTGGGAGCCTCTGTGACCATGTTCCCATTACGCCTATTTCTCATGTTCTAACACTCCCCATGCATCATGGGTGGTACTTATTTTAGGTCTGTCTTCCCCACCAGGCTGTACACAACATGAAGACAGAAATCACCTCCCGTATTTAACCAGTATATCCTTAGTACATTGCACAGTGTTTGATACAGAAGAAACATTTAAAATTTGTTGAGTTGTTGAGTTGAGGAAATAAAGAAAACAGGATGAATATTTCTTTCTGCTTTTCCTCTTTACTTGCCCTCACTTTTCCCAGACTATTTTCAGCTCAACACCACAGTGGCACCAATAGGGACGTGGCTCAGTTCTTTCTCTTTAAAGATACAGAGATCCAGGAGAAACTGAACAGAGAGGAATCAGGAGGTGTACACTTCGGGCTAGGCTGAGTTAGACACTTGCAGCCATCAGTAACAGAAACCCACCAGAGTGAACTTCAGCACCGATGGGCATATCCAGTAAGGGGGGTATCTCTTGAACTCAAAGGCAGGAGCAGAGCCAGGCTTCTGGGTGTCAGAAGGAAGAGGAGGAAAATGTTCAGGAATCATTTGCTCAGACTTCTTTCCCTCTGGAGCCAAGTGGTCCTTCCTCCCTGATTCACACTTCTTTTAAGCAGATCCGCTTTCACTGTTGCTTTACGCACTCAAATGCCTCCCAGCTGTAGGGTTTACATGTTCCCAATTCAAGGGACCAGCTGAGCATTTCCTACTCCAAATTCTACATTCCTGGGAAAATCAGACTGGCTCAGAGGCAAACAGCCTTAACCAGGCAAGTCTGGTTTCTCCAGGCTCCCTCCTAGAAGGGAAGTGGGAGCTTTCTCAGAAAAGACAGGGTATAAGGACACCCCCCAAAGCAGCGGCTGTGTTTCTGATCATGATGTGTCAGCTTCTCATCTCTCTCTTGTCTGCCACTCCCCCAAGCTCGCACAGCCTTATCACACTCTTCCTTTCAGGCTCAGTCCCAGCCTTCAAACTTAGCCTTCACTATTCATTCTTTCTCATCTAATGCCTCCCACTCACTTAACCTCCACTAAACTTTAAATTCTTTTCAATGTTACAGAAAATTACTATCCTACCCAGAACATGACAATTATTAAAAAGTATTTAATGGACAAAATAAACAAGCCATATATTACTTGTATATTTTCTTTGCTTTTTCTAGATTTGGAATACTACTTATTATACACCACTATAAACACACAATACGGTCATATCTGCCTTGTGGTGTCCATATTATAGCCTCCAGATATACTGTACCTTTTCACTTATTTTGTAACTAAAACCACATAACAGTTATTTAAGGATAATACCAAGTAAACTCTTAACAAAACACCTTTCAATAGAAAGTACTGCAAAACAGCTCCTCGGAAACTCAAATCTATTTCAGGTTATCTAACCGACCGAAAATGTAGCTTATTTCCTCATGCAATAAGACTCTGCTGTTCTCAAGTTAAACAAAACTTAAATTCTTGCTCAGAGAGCAGTTGCCATATCATTTGAATGCATGATTCCTAAGACCATAAAAGCCAATTTCTGACCAAATATGAAGAACATAGCCTTTTGTTTTTTACCTCTCCATGGTGGTGGCGCAATCCAACAATGAAAGATTATGGAAATCATCTTGACTTATGCGCCTTGTTCATCTGCAAATTCTGGCACCCAGCTCAACGGCCTATACATAATAGGTGCACAGTAAACGTTTCATTGACCCGAATGTGTACTTATATCCATGTATTTACAAATCAACACTATATATGCATGAGGCTTTACATGTGTTCATACAAGCACGAGTAAACAGATCAGCATGTTGCCTATAATGCCACAAGACAATTTTTTCAAACTTTAAAGTACATTCAAATCACCTAAGGATCTTACTAAAATGCAGATTCTGATTCAGTAGATCTGGGGTAGAACCCAATATTTGCATTTCTACTAAGTTCTTGGGTGTCTCTGATGCTGCTGGTCCACAGAACACATTTTAATAGCAAAGTAATTTCGTTTTTACTCCTTTTAGTAGAAGGCCATAGGCAAAGTATGCAAATAATTAGAGGGTCCTCCTTCTCAAAGCTGTGTTCAGTCATTAAGAAAATGGATGATAAGGTTCTCAGGGAAGCTCATGTTTATTATTGGATTCAAGTCTTCAGTGAGTATATATTTATTGAGCACCAAAGTCAGGTGCAGGAGCTATGGCAGACTTTAGTCATTCTTGCCTACAGTTTAATAAACAATGAAAATGCAACTAGAGGCTTTTCTGTATTCTCAGTGATATTCAAATACAAAGAACATTAGAGAAGACACCAAAATGTATATGCGGAAGGAGAGGAGTAAACAATTGCTTAGGACCCTGTGTCTTCATGAGGTTCCCATTAATGTTCATCTCAAGAAGATTCCTTGCCCACTATCCTCAAGCCCTCATCATTCTGCCCAGGTCTGCCTCTCCTCCATCTTCACAGTTATGGGAGTGACAGGTCTCTGGGGTCAACTTTAACTTGCTGGACTACAGACTTTCCCCACATCTTCCAGCTAGATATTGCATCAGGTTTGATGAAAAAGCAAGACCATAGGTAAGACTAGTTATACCACTTAAAAATCAGGAAAAACATCAATCAGAGAATTCCCTTCTCTTTCCATTTACCTAAGCCCTCATCATTGCCACAGCTTAAAAAGAAAGTTCACTGAGGGCCCTTGCTGTATAATGGTGTCTGCTGCAGACACAATAAGTAAGGGGAGAGTAAGTACTCAGAATTACAAGAAGTTCCTTCTTCCTTAACATAAGGGAGAATACTTGGTTCAGCTTCGGGGTTATCTATTTACTACAAAATTCTAAAGACATGCAAAACTCAAAGATAATTTGAAAATCACAGAAAACCATTACATCCTTAATAATTCATTTGTTCATAAACAGGCAAAATTGCTGTTTAAGTTATAACAGTACTCTTTTGCCAGAGGCATAAACCTTATCAGAGCCACAATGTGCATGAATTTCTCTGAGCTATACACTGTGGCAATATTTCTCAAACTGGGAAACTTGTATCAGGGAAGAGGTGCGCGCTGCAGCAAGCCAGGGGACCTGAGCCCAAACAACAAACCTGAGGGATTTTTCTAGGGTGTCAATTTTAATTAAGATTTGAAGGAAGGAGAGTAAGGGAAATGTTTAATAATATAACTTATAATGAATTTAAATAATTATTTTATACTTAAGTAAACATGGAATAGGATGCCCAAACTTCATTAATTTTAAAGATAAAAGAGCAGACTAAAAAGAAATTCCCTATTTTCGGGAGCCAGCTCTTCTCCTCCTGCAGGAGAACTTTTGCCAGTATAAGAGTCTAAAAATCAGTCATAACATTTTTTAAAAACTATATTTCAAAGATTCGCTACTTATCAGTGCAAGGATGTATTTCTCACATAAAATCTTAGGGAAATGAGATTGACTTCTTTTTTTTTTTTTTTGAGGAAGATTGTCCCTGAGCTAACATCTGTGCTAGTCTTCCTCTATCTTGTATGTGGGACCCTGCCACAGCATGGCTTGATGAGCAGTGTGTAGGTCCATGCCCAGGATCTGAACCTGTGAACTCCAGGCCACTGAAGCAGAGCATACAAACTTAACCACTACACCACCAGGCTGGCCCCAGGATTGACTTCTAATTAGAAAGTTTCAATCCTAAGCAAATCCTTTTGAGAATTGAATGTTCAATGCTGAATGTCTTGAATTTGAATAAATAATATAACAATAATGCAAGAACAAATTTACTTCACAAATGTAATCAACGGACAAAATTTTGAGTTGTTTAAGGAAGTACTTGACAAAAAAGTTAAAAAAAAAAAAAGAGAGAGAGAGATGGCTGTAATCAGAGAGCTTATGTCCTTCTTCCATTAATCTTATTCAGAAATTATGAATATATAGTCAATTTCAGACCAATTTTCTTATTTTACATACTGAGAGCTAAAATGATTTAATATGGCACTTTCCATTAGAATGGTAATCCTAACCCTCAGGCATCGCTACTCAAGAAGAAGACACAGAGAAGGCAATCTTGGAAAGAAGGCGAGTTGGAGTCCATGTCTGATTTTTAAAGACAGAGATCCAGATACTTACAAGGCATTGCATGGTATATGCTTGGCCAATATTGTCCACTGTCTCTCTTTAACCATACACGAACTGTCCTGCAACAGAAAGAAAGGTGTGTGTTAAATCATAGTAATTTTAGTCATGGGAAAATGTTAATAGAAAGAAACCAAACCTCCTAATGATATATGTATTTAGTTTATATATAACATATCTTAATCATATACTATATATATCTCAACTATATATATACTATATATATTCATGCATACCACTTATGTTCTCTAAAGATCCTACGTTCCTTAAATTTAAGGTTTGCATACATTTAGAATTACTATGAGTTTTTAAATATTATCCTCATTATGTCTATATACATGGTGGAACAGAGATAATATTTGAAAATTATAATTTTTGTTGTTATTTTGCCTTTCCAAGTACACGACTTTGCCCTAGTCTGCTAGAAGCATTCATCTGCCTGGGGAGTTATTTGGTTTTCCTAGTAAAGGAAGTGTGAAGAGATAAAATGAAGCAATATGCAGCATCTGACATGCACAGAAGGATTACATACTAAGTCCATCGTTTTACAGGCTAGGCCATTGTCTTGAGAGAGCGTTTTCACAAACGTAGTCTGGCAATGGTAAGCTCTGAGACTCAGATTTCCTGAGCTAGAGGGTTGGCCATGGGGCCCACCATGGAACAGGTAACCCTGCAGTAAAGGTCATAAGTGAAGTTCTAGGCCAGACAGAGACATGGCAGATACCCAGGAGAGCTCAGAGAAGAGGAGCCAAAGAGAGAATAAACTAGTCCAGGAGCACCACTAAGTTCTTATCAACCAGAAAGGCCCCACTATGAGTTACACCAGCCATGACATCATCTGCACATGCCAGCAAGGAAAACACAACCAGGAGGTTACAGGACATGGCCCCAGAGACCAGAGAAGTAGTAGACATCAAACCAAGGGGAATGAGCAGTTCTCCACTGCTAAGAGATCACATATGCCACATCTCTCACGCCACATGCTCAAACCATCCCAGGATAAAAAGCAGACAAAGAGTGAGCATTTTTATCTCAAAGAGAGTTCGACACTACCTAAACATACTATTTAACTCACCATACTAGACTAAGTTTTAAATTGTATTAAATTTTTTCCCTGAGCTACTCAGTGGGTCTCCCACATGGAGTAGTAGGAAAACGACTAAATTACAGACAAAATAAAGAAATGCCATTTTTCTCTGCACAGCCACAAGATAGAATGTACTGATACACAGTGACACCACCACATATACAGGCAAAATTCCATCTTTTTGGTCAACTATCCTAATTTGTGAGATGGACAGGCATAATGGTAAATAATTTGTAAGAAGTAATTTGATACAGGTCCTATTTATACACACATCAGCCTTCACCTAAACAAATTCTTTTACAATATATGCCTAAACAAATTCTTTTACAATAGTATAATACTTTAATATGGAGATTATTATCTCAACAAGAATAAATAAGGAGTGATATCACAGAAAACGGCAGAGTAGAGCAGGAATCAGTCCCTATACCAAATCAATTACTGAGCTGGCAAGAACTATTAGAACCACTATTTCAGAACTCTAAAGTCTAGCTGGACACTTGCAGCATCCACGGGAATGCTTAGATGAAGAAAGAAGCTGGTATATGTCAGTAAATTTCACACTTTGCTGGCAGCTACCACTATGCATGCCTCATCCTCGTAGCAGGCAGCTATAGGGACAGTGGCCCATGTTCATGGAGTAGCTTGCTGGTACGATGGTGAGAACCTCATCCTCCAAAATTTGGGGATGTGTGTTTTGATTTGCTTGGCAGTTCACTGAGAGACTAGCAAAAAGACTGGCCATTGTTTCAATCCCCTAGGGCTGAAGGGATTCCATGGAAATGTCTGTCAAAAGAATTTAAAGAGACAAAAGACCTTTTTTTCCTTTATTAAATTCAGACATTAAAAGAAATCACTGATTGGGGCGAGCCCAGTTGCACAGTGGTTAAGTTCACACGTTCCGCTTTGGGGGCCCGGGGTTTGGCAGTTCGGATCCCAGGTGCAGACCTATGTACCACTTATCAAGCCATGCTGCGGCAGGTGTCCCATATATAATGTAGAGGAAGATGGGCATGGATGTTAGCTCAGGGCCAATCTTCCTCAGCAAAAAGAGGAAGATCAGTGGCAGATGTTAGCTCAGGGCTCATCTTCCTCAAAAAAAACCCCAAAACAAAACAAAAACAAGTCACTGGTGATCTCAAGAGATAACAGAACAGAGACTTCAGTGATCACATACAACAAGGAATAGAGCCTTTACAAAAATAGTTCGGAAAAGTCACTAAACAGGCAACTGCAGAATTCAACAAGTAACAGCAGCAGCCACTGGAGAATGATTTTCAGAGTGACTGCATTATAATATTTAGAATATCCAGATTTCAACAAAAACTTAGAAAGTATGCAAAGAAACAGGAAATGGCCCATTCATAGGAAAAAAAGAAAATGCCAGAAACTGCCAATGAAGAAGTCCAAATACAATTTGCCTTACTAAACAAAGGCTTTAAATTAACTGTCTAAATATGCTCCAAGAGGGGGCTGGTCCAGTGGCATAGTGGTTAAGTTTGCATGCTCTGCTTCAGTGGCCTGGGGTTTAAAGGTTGGGATGCCGGGAATGGACCTAGCACTGCTTGTCAAGCCATGCTGTGGCAGCATCCCACATAACACAAAGGAAGATTGGCACAGATGTTAGCTCAGTGACAAGCTTCCTCAGCAAAAAGAGGAAGATTGGCAACATGTGTTAGCTCAGGGCCAACCTTCCTCACAAAAAAGATAAATAAATAAAAGCTAAGTAAATAAATAACTAAATATGTTCTAAGAGCTGAAGGGAAACACAGACAACGAACTAAAGGAAATGAGGACAAGGATGTATGTACAGGTAGGGAATATGAATAAAGAGACAAAAATGATAAAAGGGAATCAAATAGAAATTCTACAGCTGAAAAGTACAACTGCCGAAATAAAAAATTCATTAGAGAGCTTCCATAGCAGGTTAGAGAAGACAGAAGAATCAGCAAACTTCAAGACAGGACAACTGAAATTACCCAGTCTGAGGAGAAGAAAGAAAAAAGAATGAAGAAAAATAAACAGAGCCTAAGGAATCTATGGGACACCATTAAATGTACCAACATATATATTATGAGAAAGAGAAGACACAGAGAAAGAGGCAGAAAAATATTCGAAGAAAAATGGCTGAAAACTTTCCAAATTTGATGACAGGTATAAATCTATACATCCAAGAAACTCAATGAACTCCAAGAAGGATGAACTCAAAGAGATCCTCAAGAAACACATAATAATCAAACCATTGAAAGCCAAACAGAAAATCCTGAACGCAGCAAATTTTTCATCAGAAGCCTTGGAGGCTAGAAGGCAGTGAGATGATAATGTGCTAAAAGAAAAACACTGTCAACGAAGAATTCTATATCTGGTTAAACTATTCACCAAAACTTCCATATCTGGCTGAACTATTCTTCAAAAGTGAAGGAGAAATTAAGACATTTCTAGATAAACAAAAGCTAAGGAACTTTATTACTAGCAAATCTTCTCCAAAAGAAATGCTAAAAAGAATTGTTCAGGCAGAAACAAAAGGACAGTACTTGAAGCCATACAAAAAAATTAAGATCATTGTAAAGGAACTACATAGGTAAATATAAAAGCTAGTATTACTGTATATGTTGTTTGTAATGTCTCTTTTGCTTCCTATATGAATTAAAAGACATGCATAAATCAAGAATTTTAAGCCTATGTTAATACGCACACAATGTGTAAGGGTGTGATTTATGACAATAACAACAAAAGGGCCGGGACAGAGGTAAATAGGAACAGAGTTAATGTATGCTATTGAAACTAAGTTGGTATCAAGTCAAACTGGATTGCTACAAATTTAGGATGTTAAAAATCCCCTTGGTAAGCACTAAGAAAATAAAAATTATACAGCAAAGAAAAGAATCAAAATAGTACACAAAAAAATCAAACATAGAAGGAGTTAGTGGGGGAGTTGAGGAACAAAAAGGATATGACATACAAAAAAAAAAAAGCAAAATGGTCCTTCCTTACTTATAAGGAAGTCCTTCCTTATCAGTAATTACTTTAAAGGTAATTCAATTACATTTAATCTATTTACATTTAAAGTAATTTACATTACATTACTTTAAATGTAAATAGATTAAACTCACAAATTAAAAGACAGGTAGTGGCAGAATGGATTAAAAAAACATGTTTCAAATTTATGCTACTTAAAAGAGACGCTCTTTAGACCCTCAAACACAAATAGGTTGAAAGTGAAAGGATGGAAAAAAGATATTCCAAGAAATAGTAACCAAAAGAGAGCTGGGGTAGCTATAGCAGTAACAGACAAAATTGATTTTTAAGTCAAAAGTTTTGCAAGAGACAAAGAAGGACATTATGTATTGACAAAAGGGCCAGTTCATCAAGAAGATATAACAATTATAAATATATATGCATCAAATAACAGATCCCCACAAGACATATCAAGTAAACACTGACAGAGTTGAATGGAGAAAAGTTCTACAATAATAGTTGGAGACTTCAATCACTATCTTCAATAATAGACAGAACATCTATACAGAAGATCAAAAAGAAAACAGAGGACTTGAACACTATATACTAGCTAGACCTAAGAGATATCTAGAGAACACTCTAGTCAACAGCAGAATACACTTTCTTCTGAAGTGCACATGGAACATTCTCAAGATAGATCATATGTTAGGCCATAAAACAATTCTCAACATATTTTAATAGATTGAAATCATACAAAGTATCTTCTCCAACCACAATGAAATGAAACTAAAACCAGTAACAGAAGAAAAACTGGAAAAATCACAAGTATGTGGAAATTAAACAACATAACCTTACAACCAATGGGTCAAAGAAGAAATCACTAGGAAAATAAGAAAATACTTTGAGATGAGTGAAAATAAAAATACAACATACCAAAGTTTATGAGGGGCAGTGAAAGCAGTTCTCAGAGGAAAATCTACAGCTGTAAATACTTACATTAAAACAGAATAAAAATCAACATCTTAACTTTACAGTTTATGGAACTGGGAAAAGATGAGCACACTAAACCCAAAGCCAGTGGAAGGAAGGAAATAATAAAGATTTGAACAGAGAAAAACAAAATAGAGAATAGAAAACCAACAGAATCAGTGAAACCAAAAGTTGGTTCTGTGGAAAAAATCACCAAAATTAACAAACCTTTAGCTAAACTGATTACAAAAAGCAAAGAGAGGATGAAATAATTAAAATCAGAAATGAAAGTGGAAACATTATTACCTATCTTAAAGAAACTGAAAGGATTATAAGAGAATACTATGAACAACTGTATGCCAGCAAATTTGATAATCTAGATTAAATGGAACAATCTTCAGAAACATACAATCTATCGAGGCTGACTCAAAAAGAAATAGATAATCTCAACAGACTTACAACAAGTAAAGAGATTGAATCAGTAATCAAAAACCTCCTCAAAAATAATAGTACAGGGCCAGGAGGCTTCACTGAATTCCATTAAACATTTAAAGAAGAAAGAACAGGGGCTGGCCCTGTGGCGCTGTGGTTGAGTTTGGTGCATTCCACTTCAGTGGTCCAGGTTCATGGGTTCAGATCCCAGGCTTGGACCTAAAGCACTCATCAGCCACACTGTGGCAGGGACCCACATACAAAGTAGAGGAAGACTAGCACAGATGTTAGCGCAGGGCTAATCTTTCTCAGAAAAAAAAAAAAAAAAGAATGAGCAACAATCTAATTTAACCTTTCAAAAAACAGAAAAGGGACTATTTCCTAACATATTTTTGAGGCTAGCATATCTGACACCAAAGTCAGACAACGATACCACAAGACAATTATAGACCCATACCCCTTATGAATATAGATGAAAAAAATCCTCAAGAAAATTCTAGCAAACCAAATCCAACAGCACACTAAAAGGATTACACACCATGACCAAGTGGAATTTGTCACAGGAATGCAAGGGTGCTTCAACATAAGAAAATCAATCAATGTAATACAACATATCAATAGAATGAAGGGGAAAAAAGACATGATTATCTCAATAAACACAGAAAAACATTTGACAAAATTCAACAACCTTTCATGATAAACAGCACTCAGCAAACTAGGAATAGAGGGAAATTTTCTTAACCAGATAAAAGATATTCTTAAAAAACTCACAGTTAACATTATACTCAATGGTAAAAGACTGAAGCTTTACTCCTAAAATCAAGTACAAGACAGGATGCTCACTTTCACACTGCTACTCAACATTACTGGAAGTCCTCGACAGAGTAATTAGGCAAATAGAAGAAATAAAGGGCATCCAACTTGGAAAAGAAGTAAAATGATCTCTATTTGCAGATAACATGATTCTAAACATAGAAAATCCCAAAGAATCCACAAAAACACTACTACACCTAACATTCAAATCAAGCAAAATCTCAAGGGACAAGACCAACATACAAAAATCAGTTGTGTAGAAACACAACTATGATACACCAGCTATGAACAATGTGAAAAGGAAAGTAAGAAAACAACTCCATATATAATAGTATCCAAAAGAATAAAACATTTAGGAATAAATTCAACCAAGGGAAGTGAGAGACTTATACACTGACAACTACAAAATATTGGGAAAGAAATTAAAGAAGACACAAATAAATGGAAAGACATCACACGTTCATCAATTGGAAGACAACATCAAGATGACAACACTCCCGAACGCGAACCACAGATTCAATGTAATCTCTATCAAAATTCCAATGGCCTGGGGGCTGGCCCCGTGGCCGAGTGGTTAAGTTCGCGTGCTCTGCTGCAGGCGGCCCAGTGTTTCGTTGGTTCGGATCCTGGGTGCGGACATGGCACTGCTCATCAAGCCACGCTGAGGCAGCGTCCCACATGCCACAACTAGAAGGACCCACAACGAAGAATATACAACTATGTACTGGGGTCTTTGGGGAGAAAAAGAAAAAAGAATAAAAATCTTTTAAAAAAAAAAAATCCAATGGCCTTTGTTGCAGAAATGGAAATATCAATCTTCAAATTCAGATGGAATTGCAAAGGGCCCAAAATAGCCACAAACAATATGGAAAAGAAAAACAAAGCTGGAAGACTCCCACTTTCTTATTTCAAAACGTACTACAAAGCTACAGTAATCCCAACAGTATAGTACCAGCATAATGACAAACATGAGGATCAATAAAGGAGAGTTGGGAGTCCAGGGACAGGTCCAAACATTTATGGCCAATAAATTTTTGACAAGGGTGCCAGGACACTTCAATGGGAAAAGAATAGTATCTTCAATAAATGGTGCTGGGACAACTGGATAATTACATACAGAGGAATAAACCTGGACCCCAACCTCACTTCATATACAAAAATTAATTCAGAATGAATCAATGACCTAATTATTACAGCTAAAACGATAAAACTAGTGGAGGAGAATATAGGGGTAAATCTTCACAACCTCGATTCAGCAATGACTTCTTGGCTTTGACACCAAAGCACAAGCACAAAAGAAAAAATAAATTGGACTCCAAGAAAACTAAAAATTTTTGAGGGGCCAGCCCAGTGGTGCAGCAGTTAAGTTCGCATGTTCTGCTTTGGCAGCCCAGGGTTCGCTGGTTCAGATCCCAGGTGCAGACCTACGCACTGCTTGTCAAGCCATATTGTAGTAGGTGTCCCACATATAAAGTAGAGAAAGATGGGCATGGATGTTAGCTCAGGGCCAGTCTTCCTCAGCAAAAAAGAGGAGGATTGGAGGCAGATGTTTGCTCAGGGCTAATCTTCCTCAAAAAAAAAAAACCTAAAAACTTTTGTGCAACAAGGAACATCATCAAGAGAGTGAGAGGACAAGCTACAGAATGGGAGAAAATGTTTGCAAATTATATCCAATGGGGTTTTAGTGCCCACACCACATAAGGAACTCTTGCAACTCAACACATAAGGACAACCCTCTTAAAGGGTGGGCAGACTTGAGTGGACATTTCTCCAAAGATAAACAAATGGCCAACAAGCACATGAAAAGATGTTCAGCGTCACTGATCCATAAAGAAATGCAAATCAAAACCACAAAGAGATATCATTTCAAACTCACTAGGAAGGATATAATAACAATTTTTTTAAAAAGGAAACTAACATGTTACAGGGGCTGTAGAGAAATAGGAAACCTTGTATGTTGCTGGTAGGAATGTAAAAGGCGCAGCCTCTATTGAAAATAGTTTGGTAGTTCCTCAAACAGTTAAACAGAATACTATAGGACCCACCAATTTCACCCCTAGGTATATATCCAAAAGAACTGAAAACCAGTATTCAAACAGATACGTGTTCATGTATGTTCGTAGCAGCACAATTCACAATAGCCAAAAGGTGGAAACAATCCAAATGTCTATCAGCAGACAAATGGATAAACAAATTGTGGTATTATATGCATAATGGAATATTATTCAGCCATCAAAAGGAACAAAGTACTGATGGGTAATAGAATGCTCTTCTGGAATGATGAGAAGGTTTTGAAACTAGAGAGAGGTGGTGGTTGCATAACACTGAGAATGCACTAAATGCCACTGAATTGTACACTTCAAAGTGGCTAATTGTATGTTATGTGAATTTCACCACAATAAAAATAAAAAAAGAAGAAGAATTAATACAAACTTTGCCTGGAGATGAGGCAATCATCTGTGATGATGAGATAACAAGCCTGAGGACAAAAGCTGACATACTTAGGACCGCAGAGATGAAGGTCAGAAAGAGCCTGGAGCCTCAATAAAACAGAACCACCAACCCTTTAGATGAACTTCAGACTTGTTTGTGAGATGTTTACTTCCTTTTTACCTTAAGCTACTGTTAGATGGATTTTGTTACCAGGATCTGAATACATGTTAACTGATAGAGAAGATACAGAAAGGAATGTCTGTGCTTAGGTTTTGGGTTTGTCGAACAGCATGGATGATGTTGTCATCCACTGGCGACAGGAACACTGGAAAAGGACCAGATGTGGGATGAGTATCATAGGATCAGTTCTGAACGTCTGAGTCGGAGGTGTCTTTGACTTAGCAAAGAGTTCCTAATTAGTGAAAAATGAGAATTATAACAGAACCTATTGCACGAAGCTGTTGTGAGGATTAAATGTAAGCTTCTTGACACAGTGCTTAGCACATCAGCAAGCACTCAGTAATTGCCAACAATTATTATTATTGTCACCATCATCACTATTATTTAAAAACACATTTATCAACCGTAGCTTGGGAGGGTTCAAGATCCTAAACCTTACCTGCTTTGCCAAAACATTGAACAATGTAATCCTTGATATAAGGGACTTCACACTCCATCTTACTAAGGTGTCCTGTCAATGACTTACCCATTCCTTTCTGCATTTCTTTAACATGTACTGAACATCTGCCAGGTGCCACGCATTGTGCAGGAGCTCCGTGTGGACAGAACAAGTAAATATACCACTAAAATAGTGAGTGAAACCGGCTGCGAGCTATTTTATATGAATGTAGGGTGTAGGAAAGGTATCTAATCCATGTAGAGAAGGGCGACAGGTTCGGGAAATGCTGATTCTAGAGAGACGGCATTACCAATTACTTTATTTCATTCACAGCATTGGACACAATCTGTTACTTGATCTACCTACTTGTAAGTGTATTTATTATGATTCTACCACTAGAAAATAAGATTCACGAGGATAAAAAAAATTCCTTTCTTGCTCCTTACTGTCTACCCAGAGCCTGGTGGAATGCATGGCACATGGCAAATAGATGATAAAGATCTGTTAGACGAATGAAAGTACGTGTTAGTCCTATGTGGCAGAGACTGCTAGTTGCCTACACTAGATTCATTCTCCTCTTCTTCCTTAGCAGCAGTTATACTGACCTGAGAGGGATGGGCAGAGCACAAAGGCCAATAAATAGAAGACAACAGACCTCGAGGTAGACAAGATGCTTGGCAGAGTTCATTGACTATGGACTACCACAATAAGGGAACAAAAAGAAGTCTACTGGGCTTTTTGTTGCTGTTGTTTTTGGTGAGGAAGATTGACCTGAGCTAACATCTATGCCAATCTTCCACTATTTTGTATGTGGGACGCTGCCACAGCCACAGCATGGTTTGATGAGCAATGTGTGTGTCTGTGCCCAGGATCCGAACCTGCAAACCCCAGGGCACTGAAGCAGAGCACACGAATTTAACCACTACACCACTGGGCCAGGCCCTCTACTGGGCTTTTGAGGGGACTATTTTGCCAACAAAATTCCAAACGTGGCCACCCAACAATTCATCAAGGTAGGTATGATCATTAACGTCACGTTACAGATGAGGGCTCTGAGGCACAGACAGGCTCTGCAGCCACAATTTGAACCCAGACTGTCTAACTTCAGAGGTTTCTCTCTCAACCACTACACTGTGCATAACTGCTTCCCTAATACAGGAGGGAGAGGAAGGTGGGAATACACAGTGGGTTTCATTGTCGACATACTGAGTCTAAAATAACTGTAAATCAACAGAATGGCGATTACATGTGGACCAGCTTCTTATGAGGGTGAGAGCTAAAGCTGGCACCTGAGCTCTGTGCACACAGCTTGTTACACTTCTGAATGTCAGCCAAATCAACGCTTGTGGTCTTCCAGATGCATAAATTATAAAGTGAAATATATTTAAGTGATAGTGTCTCTAAAAATCCCAGAGAAAAAGGCACACACCAATACAGCTAGTATAAGTTTGTTTTAGGATTTTCTATTTTTTTAAGTAGCTACATAGTTAAAAGGGTGGCAGGATAATATTAGTTTTAATTTTAATAGTAACAAACATTTCTACAGAAATAACAGCCCCCCGGACACTCTGCCTATAAATTTAATCCTTACAATAGGCCTACGAAATAGAAATCATCCTCCAGAGATAAAATCTAAGGAAGGCACAGAGAGCTTAAGCGATTTCCCTGAACTAATGTGTGGATGCAGTTATTTTAAATTCTCTTCACTAAACATGCTGCCTTCGTTACACAAACATGTATTACGAGCAAAAGATGAATTTTACAATTTAAAAATAAAATTATATAAGAATAATTGTTCCCTTATCTTCAGAGGTATAACAGCAGTTTAAAAAAGAAAAAAGGTACTGCATCCTAGAGGTCAAAAGTACACTTGGATGGCTAGGATTTCCCTAGATAAACATAAATTCCACTATACAAAGTGTATAAGTAAGTATTAATTGTTGTGCAAATTATATTTAAAAAGTAACCAAAAAAGTTTTTAATAGTAAATGAAAACCTTTTTCCTTGAAAAAAAATCTAAGGAAAAAACCAGCTGTGATTAAGTCATAGTTAAGCCAGCAGAGGTCAGTGTATTGGAGAAGAAAAATGCATGACCCTGCTGAAAGACCGGGCAACTGCATCCCCCCAACAGCCCTGCGAGCGCAGCAAGTCACAGGGCCGTCCCCCTGCCCAGTGCAGGGCAACCAACGTCCACCTCTCTGGGTCCTGTTTTCTTCTCTCCCTGCCTCTTCCTCTCCCCCAGGCTCTTAGCCCTACGCAGAAACTGACACTGGGAGAGTTGGGAGAGTTGGGAGAGAGAAGCAATGCTCATCTCAAAAATAGAAAGGCAAGCTACCCCTGGTGGGCCTCAGTCAGTTCAGCTGCTGGGCTATTTTGAAAACAGAATAATGTTATTCTATGTTAGACACACTGACCACATTTCCACAGGTAAAAATTACTTTTAACGACTGGTCTTAAATATTATTATTTAAACCTAAAAAAGTTTTTCCTTTGTTTGTTAAGGTTAAAACAGATGTTACATAAATGGTAGCATTTATCAAAACTCCACTATGATCAGAGCTGGTGTGTTCCTCAACTGAGCTCTAAATACAACCAGAGAAGGAACCATACTTTACCATACTTGGCATCTACCCCAGGGCCAAGCCCCACCCCAGGTCCAAACGTGGTGCTCATTGTTTGTGATAGACCAAAAGGATCAGTCAAAATCCCCCCTGACAGCCACCACCCCCGACCTGTCCACCGTCATGAAGTTTTCTCCTTCCACCTGCACAGAGGGCCTGCGCAGAATGCAGCAGAGCAGCTGGGCTGACACTGAGAAATCTGTACACTGTGCTGGGTGAGACGACGGGAAGGAACCATAAATCCTTAATTTCATAGTCCAGTGTCTACTAATACTCTAAAGACATAAGAAAAGGAAGGGCATTCCCATCCTGACTCCCATCTCACTTGAACTCCCTCCAAAGAACCAAACCAGCGCCTGGCTCAGCTACAACCTTAATTAGGGTGAGTGTGACCTCTTTTCAGGCAGCCCTCAGCCCAGTAGCCAATACCACACACAGGGGTCTGGACTCAAATGTTCAGTCAAGCAAGGGAGTCAAATGCTCCCTTTATGAGATCCCCCAAATGTTAGTTTGATTGACTGTCATGTTTGGAACTGTGCTGATACACATAAGCTGGCAGTAGAGTTTAGTTAAACACAGTTGGTGAACTCTGTGTGTGCGTGTGCGCGTGGCGCGTGTCTGTGTGTGTATGCGTATATACATATATATATGGCCAAGCACCACACCAGGTCCACCCCCACCCCACAGTCCTATCCAGGAAAAATATACTCTCTGTTCTATATTCTAGGAATCTCTAGTCTGCTTATACTGGTGGGGACAATGAACTACAGGGACTAGAACAACTTGGATTTTCCAAGACCATTAAAATCTAGTCCCATTGCCCTACAAGTGCACATGTACATGCAATCATTGACTTATTGATCATTAATTCATTCGACAAACATTTATTAAACACCAATTAGGTACTAGTATGTGAAAAGCACGAAGACAAACAAGTGCCACCTCTGTTCTCAGCAGCTCACCACGCACTGTGGGAGACAGATCAGAGAGCACTACAACATAGCAGGTAAGAGCTAAGGTAGAAAGAAAACTATGCTGTTATAGGAGCACATGGGGGCATCTAACTCTGACGATGGAGCCCGGGACAGGTGATGCTAGAGAGAGCTCCCCAGAGACGATGGCGTCTGAAATGCAGGCTGAAGAGGCACTTCCCAGGGGAAATGGAGAGAGGGAACAGAAGAGGGAGAGGGAGTGGGGGCCTGTTCCTGGCAGGGGCAGGAGCACATGAGAACAGGGAGGCAAGAGCAGGCAGGGGAGGTGGCAAGGTGGGAGTAATGAGGAACAAGCCTGGACAAAGAGCAGGCAGGAGGCCACGAGGCACTTTGTACGCCTTGCTGAAGACTCTGGATTCTACTTTGACTACAATGGGGAGCCGGTGGAGGATAAGCAGCCAGTCACAAAATCATAATTTTTTGTTTGTTTGAGGGAAGCCTGGTTTCACTGAAGGAGTAAGTTTGGAGGATATGGGCAATAAAGCAGGCAAAAAAGATGAGGCCCTAGAAGAGAGAAGAGGACAGATTTTAGAGCATTTAGGAAGTAGAAGCATCCAGACTTGGGGGCTGACTGGATGTGGGGTGCTGTGTGAATGGTGGTGCCATTTGTGGATGGCAATGCTGACTCCATCTTGAACTTGTTGAATTAGGGGACGATCCAGTTAGGGCTGTTGAGGAGTGAACTGCCTGCCTACTTGGAGTCCAGAGACAAGACTAGAGCTGAAAATTAAGATTTCAGAGTCACCAGCACATAGGAGTAGCTCAGTCATTGGTGAATAAAAAGAAAAGAGGGCCAAAAACAAACCTTTGAATAACACTAACAGTTAAGGAGTGTAGAACAAAAAAGATCTGTGAAGATCTTAGTGTGGACCGCCAAGAAAGTTTAGAAGAAGCATCATTTATTTCTCAAACACAGCATATGTCCTAATTTTGATCCAGAAAATAAGGTCAGTATAAACATACCTAAGAGCTGAACCAAATTCACAGTGAAAACGTGCCCACAATAAAAAACTATCTATATAGGTCACTTTTCTAAGAGAAGAGGGAAGACTGGGGGTGGTGACAAACAGTATACCACAGGTTGCTAAGCTACTGAATAAAATAAGATGGGGCGTCTACCCATGCTGAAATCCAGGCTTTTAAAATGTGCCCTAGAATGATGCAACCTTCATTAGTTACCATAGCAATGAGCTTCATTTCCCAGGGGACAATTGTTATTTTTGCCACCACTGAAGTAACTTGGGGGGGAGGGTAGTGAATCTTACTGTGTTTTGAAGACCCTGAATTTTCAGAGAATACTCTTCTAATAGATCCCGCATTACAACCTCAATACAAACAGAAGGCAGCCCCTAGCGATCCGCAAACTAATAGAAAAACTTTGAGCAATGGGATGTCAGTCGTCTTCTTGTAGTTTTCACAGTGACTTGTTTAGAGGGGAAAAAATGCCTATAATGCAGAAAATGTTGCAGAAATTCTTGGAAAACATACCTGAAAGATTTTTTTTAAAAAGGCTTCTTTCTTTATGATTATTTGTAATAAAAACAGTCAGATTCTCATTATACGCACTCAGATCACATGTAGTAAATAAACTAAACCCAATCTTCTACAGAACACTGTGTATCTCTGTATTGAGGGTTTTTCCACAGATAGAGGCTGCTGAGTGGAGTGAATTAAAGCAGCCAGGGGTTTAAGATCCAGGGGGCTCAAGCTGGGCGCTGTCCAGCTTCTAGACCACTCAGCCAAGGAGCTCAGATCCAAGCATTAACCATCCCGCTACATCAGACCTAAACAACTTTGCTGAATCACAGACACTTGAATTTCTCTTCCTCCTAGCTGCAGCAACCTAGCAATCAGCGGCTAGCTGGAGAAGAGGTGTGGCTGTTTTATACTTCAACACCTGAGCTTTTAATGGCATTCCTGCTTCAAAAACAACAAGAACCACTCTGGTCATTTGCAGTCATGTGCTTCAGTGAGGTGTGCTCATTACAGCCCTTGGTAAGCCCCTTGGCATTCTAACCAGCAGGGTCATTTCTCACAAATGAAAGGCTGTGAAAGTCTTTATCATTTAAAATTTTTAAAATCACAATCAAGAGGCAATATCTTCATTCTTTTTTAAATCTATAAAATGAAGTCTCAAAATAAGGTTAAATGGACATGTATGTCAGGTGAGAAATTACAAACACACACAAACATATGGAATTGAGGTCTTTCTCAGTCAGTAGTAAGAGCCTTGAGAGAAAGAAGTCCCCACAAGGCCTTAATTCTGAGAAGTTTGATTACTAATAAGCACTATTCCGTGTCTGCAAATAGTTTCCTTGCATTCTAGACTTGTTTTGTATATTTTGTCTTCTTTATGATTTAATTCTTAGAAGCTTTTTAAGCACAGCTTCCTGTCCTGACACAGCTGTGGGTTTTAAAGTTCCCAGACTCCCTCCCTCTCACCAGTGTTTCCCACATATCTGCTCTCCCATATTAGCGTAACTCCCTTAAAAGCCTTCGGGACTCCCCAGGCAAAATTAAGATCCAGGGTCACATTGTATCTTGCACATGTTAGGACAGTCACATTAGCGCCAATGCTAGTTAGCAAGTCCATCTCCCCATCAGATGATGAATTCCTTGAGGACTTTTAAAATTTGTATCTTTGAATATCTTTGTCTTTGATTTAATACCTACAATACTTTTATTTTGAATACATACAGTACGTAGCATAGAGGGGGTGACTGAAAAAGGTCATATAAATACAGGAAACAAAGAAAAAAGGGGGCCAGCCTCATGGCCAAGTGGTTAAGTTTACACACTCTGCTTCAGTGGCCCAGGGTTTCATGGGTTCGGATCCTGGGCACAGACCTAGCACTGCTCATCAAGCCATGCTGAGTGGCGTCCCACACAGCAGAGCGAGAAGGGCCTACAACTAGAATGTACTGGGGGGCTTTGAGGAGAAGAAGAAAAAAAAGAAGAGTGGCAACAGATGTTAGCTCAAGTGCCAAACTTTAAAAAAAAGAAAGAAAAAAGAACAAGAAATGAAAGAGAAAAGAGGAGAAAAATGAACACATTCCTGGTGCAATGGTGAAATGGTAACCCATAGGGAAGCACTGGGAATGCACCAGAAGATCAGAGAGGCTGGATAGGTTCCTGGTTACTAGTATCAGCAATGCCATCGGCTCTTCAGCCAGAGTGCCTCACAGGGAAGAGAAATGTGAGTACAAGGCTTGAACTGTCAGGCTGAGCAATTCAACAATATGAGTGTTCATCAATATCACCCATTAGGAGGACTATGGATGGAACCATTAGAGCAACAGCATAGATTTAAATATAGTTCTCGTCTCTGTCCACAGTGGGAAGGCACGGTCTGTGTCATCCTACTCACCACTATATTCCTACAGCCTGCTACAGTGGCAAACATGATAAATGCTCAACAGGAACTTAATGAAATAGTAAACTGAAAGAGCAGTAATTCAGAGGATGCCCCTGGCTGCCACTGTTTTGAATCTGTAGATAAATGAACTGCTCTCTTCCAGCGTAGCCACATGTAACAAAATGGCCAAGAATTTTAAACCTTAAAAACACAGCAGAGCTGGGAGAAGGAGAGAATGGGGAGTTATTGTTTAGTGGGTATAGAGTTTCCGTTTGGGAAATGGATGGTGGTAATGGTGCAGAACATTGAGAATAGATTTAATGCCACTGAATTGTACACTTAAAATGGTAAAAAAGGGGCCAGGCTGGTGGCATAGCAGTTAAGTTCACGTGCTCCACTTTGGCAGCCCAGGGTTCATTGGTTCGGATCCTGGGCAGGGACCTACGCATGGCTTATCAAGCCATGCTGTGGCAGGCATCCCACTTATTAAATAGAGGAAGATGGGCAAAGATGTTACCTCAGGGTCAATCTTTCTCAGCAAAAAGAGGAGGATTGGCGGCGGATATTAGCTCAGGGCTAATTTTCCTTAAAAAAGGAAAAACAGTAAATTTTCTATTATGCCTATTTTACCAAAATAAAATAAAACTTTAAAAAAAAGAAACAGCAGAATGACTATCTCTCTAAAACTGTAATCTTCATAGAGTTGCCAAAGATGCCACAATTAGAAGATAGCTGTGGACAGACTGGTCCTGGAGCAGGTCAGGAAAGAGCATCCTCGCTGAGAATGTGTAGAAGGAATTCATCTGCCCATTCCAGCAGGTAGGGGAGCAGAGTACCCATCCAGCATTCAAATCCAACTTGAACTTAAAGAGTTTGTAGGAATTAGACTTGATTTCCTATGAAAACAGGAACAAAAGAGAGTTTCTGAACCATGTGTAAGTGGGTAAGGTTACATAATGAAAGGGGATATTTTCAAAAGACTACTGTGGCAGTAGTAAGCAACTTGGATTACACAGGAGAAAAATGAAAGGCTGCAAGACTAGTTGAGAGCCTACCATAGTGATCAACATGTTAGAATACAGCAGTAGCAGGAGAAAAAGGAGGAAGAATCAAACCCTAGACACATTTCTAAGAAGGAATCAAGTGAAGGAGAAGAAGCCAAAGGTGGCTAGCTTTCCAGTCTGGAGAGCCATACTGATGATGAAGGCAGACTGTGGCAGATGTCACTAGCCCGTATTTTAAAACGAGAAAAGGCTTCACCAAGTCAAATCACTTTTCCAAGAAAAAAGAGAAACTGGAAAATCTCATTGATTTCCAGCAGTGTGACAGAATAGACACTCTGAAAGACTTTCTGGATTAAAACAATCAAAATGCTAAGAAAACTTAGTAGAACTTGCTTTTCTTTTTATTGTTATTTTAAAACAGTGCCAACTTGTTTGAAAGTGAGTAATATGCAGATCCACAAAACTCTAGGCAATAAAGGAGTTTTAAACAGGCTTTTTTTTTTTTGAGGAAGATAGCCCTGAGGTAACTACTGCCAATCCTCCTCTTTTTGCTGAGGAAGACTGGCCCTGAGCTGACATCCAAGCCCATCTTCCTCTACTTTATACATGGGACGCCTATCACAGCATGGCTTTTGTCAAGTGGCGCCATGTCTGCACCCGGGATCCGAATCGGCGAACCCCAGGCTGCTGAGAAGCAGAATGTGCTTACTTTAACCACTGCGCCACCAGGCCGCCCCAACAGTTTTTAACCTTAGGAGTTTATGTTGGACCTTGGAGATAAGTATCTACTTTAATGCCATATGAGGCATGGGATATAGGAGAAAAGGCCTAGGGCCTGACCAACATGGGGAGTCTAATAAGAGACCCTATTTAAGCTGAGATTCCAAAGGCTACACCCTTAGTGCAAGAGTTTATAAGAAATAAATCCCCCCATGCAGAAATGGGACAGCAAGGAAACTTGTCTGGAAAAAAGGAAAAAAAAGTAAAAAATCAAGCTGTTCTCCACAAGCTCACCCTCATAAAAGATTCAGTACAAATTTAATCTACTTGTGCCATCTGAAAAACCTCAAGTGGAGAATTTAATTTTAAGTGGTCCTAGATTTACAATGTCCTCAGGCAACCAGTAAAAGCAAAAGCAAACCCCGTCTTACAGAGAAGCTCAACTTCAAGACCTTAAAAAATTCCCCCAGGGGCCGGCCTGGTGGTATAGCAGTTAAGTTCGCACGTTCTGCTTCTCGGCAGCCCCGGGTTCGCCGATTCGGATCCCGGGTGCAGACATGGCACCACTTGACAAAAGCCATGTTGTGGTAGGCGTCCCATGTATAAAGTAGAGGAAGATGGGCATGGATGTCAGCTCAGGGCCAGTCTTCCTCAGCAAAAAGAGGAGGATTGGCAGTAGTTAGCTCACGGCTAATCTTCCTCAAAAAAAAAAAAAAAAAATTTCCCCAGATGAAGTTCTAAGGAAAATGAGTGGATCACAATAAAAACAAAAAAGACAAGCCTCACAAGGAAACTAGGTATCAGAGAGAGAACCAGCAAAAATAAAAGCACAAAAAGAGACTAACCAAGACTTCAGATACTAAAATCATCAGAAATAGAATATAAAATCACTACATTTAACGTAGTTCAACAATAAAAGAGAAGGTGTAAAAACAAACACAGAGTAGGCAAATTGGAAAAAGAACCAAATAGAACTTCCAAAATGAAAAATATGATATTATTGAAATTAAAATTTTAATGGACAAATAGAACAGATTAGACACAACTGAAGAGAGGGTTTATAAACTAGAAGATAAATCAAAAACAATCTATAATACAGTCCTCACAAAGACAAAGATATGGAAAATATTAAAAGTTGGAAAACACGAAAGACAGAGTGAAAAAGATTAGAAGGAGAAGGTCTAAGATATGTGTAATTGTTAAGAATAATAGAGAGAATGGGGAAAGAGGCAATAGTTGACAGACAATGGCTCACTCTTAAGAAATTTTGAAAGATGCCAATTCTAAGATAAAGACAGTAACAGGAAATTAGCCCAGATCAGATCAAAAGTTACCATTTTCTCACCTAGGTGAACTGTTCATACTATGATAGTGACTGTAACTCAGCTACACTCCTATTTTCCTGATATCCTAGAATCTCACACAAAGAAAATATTCTCTAGGAATGCATGTGGGCCTTGTTAGAGATAATAGGAATCTAGGCATGCATCGTTAGATCATAACCACTTTTCTTTGCTGTTCATGTTCTCATAAGAAATATGCCATATACATTTGTCAATACCACCTCTTATATTTCAATGATTACTAGAAAGGTTCCACGAATAAGATGGACACAAGTTAGGCCAGCCCTAGTTGTCTAGTGGTTAAGATTCAGTGCTCTCACTGCCTCAGCCTGGGTTCATATCCTGGTCAGGGAACCACACCATTCGTCTGTTGGTTTCACACTACGGCAGCTGCATGTTGCTGTGATACTGAAAGCTATGCCATCAATATTCAGACAAGATCAGGCACATTCAGGGTGGTATGGGCATAAACCCATCAATATTTCAAATACCAGCAGGGTCACCCATGGTGGACAGGTTTCAGTGGAGCTTCCAGACTAAGACAGACTAGGAAGAAGGACCTGGCCACCCACTGCTGAAAAAATTGGCCGTGAAAACTCTGTGAATAGCACTGGGGCATCACCTGATATAGTACCAGAAGGTGAGAGGACGGCACAAAAAGACCAGGCAGGGTTCCGCTCTGCCGTACACAAGGTCACTAAGAGTTGGAAACGACTCAACGTCACTAACAACTAAGTTAGGCAGAACACGATTTTGGGAAATAACTCCCACTAATGAAATTAAATAGAGTAGGGCAGAAAATATAAAGTCCATCCATTTTGCCTGCCCTCCTCTAATTCTCTTTATCCTTTACAAAACACCCTAAGGTTAGTAAAGCAAAGATATAATCATTCCCAGTGGATGTGTGACGGTGTGAGATATCCAGAGGAATTAAATGATTTGATGAAAGTTACAGAGGAAGATGGTGGGAAAAGTCACATCAAAACCCTATTGTCTAAAATACAGTGTGTGAACCTTGTTTGGATACTGCTCTGAAGAAATGAACCATAAAAACCTATATGCTCAAATTAGGGAAATTTGAACATGTTAAACAATATTAAGAAATTATTGTTAATATAGTTCTACATCATAATAGCATTATGGAATGTAGAACAAGTTATCATTTATGGGATTAACAGATGAAATGAAATAGTAATCTAAAATTCATTTAAAGTGAATCCCAGCACACCTACCCCACAAAGGATGGAGTGAGGAGATATGTGAAACAAGATTGGCAAAAGGTTGATCACTGAAACCGGGTGATGGGTCCATCATTATTTTCATGTGTTGTATATGCCTGCAATTGTCCATGATAAATTGTTTTTAAAAATCTTGCAGTCTTAACTCACACCAACAACTATATATAACTCTATGTAAAAGAAAGGCATAGCCTCCTTCAGGAGTACAGAGAGATTATGAACAGAGAAATAGTAATGGATATTAATGCAAGTAGTACTAAACACTTTTGTCATCCACTTGGCAATGTGAATTGGTTGAATATCCTTTGTTGGTATTGTGAAAGATGACATGAGTGGAGTCATATTAAAATAGACCCAGAGCAGCCATTTCAGAGGAACTGCCTTGCATGTCTTGTTTTCTTTATCTCCCAAACTAGACCAAACTGCCAACATTACAAGAAGTCAGTAACGACAAGAAAATCCTAGTTGTAAGGACTAATAAAACTGAACTTTGCTCAAGACCAAATTGCTAACCAATCAATTAAGTACAAGTCTACCCTTTTGCCTGATGACCGAATCAAGCCTATCTGTGACATATAAACCTAGCCTTACCTCATCTAGCACCAATGAACTCTTCTTTAATACAACTTACCTCATCTTCCTTTTTCCCATAGAAACCCTGAGAACTTCTCCTGTAACTGGGATACTTTTTGGCTTTCTACCTGAATCTGTGCTCCCTGAATTGCAATTTTTTGATCCCAAATAAACACTTTGCTGCTTAAACTGGTTTCTGTTTTTACAGGGAAAAAATATTAATAAATAGTTCACAGAAGAAGCACCCTTTATTTCTAGAGAATAGATAATTTCTGGGTCTCTAAAATGAATGAACAACCTTTAAAAAATTATGCTTAAAAGGTGTATACAGTTGAGCCAAATTATCTAAGATACACACCCAAAAGAAAGTGGTACAAATTACCAGAATAATCCTTCTAGAAAATTTCTTAAAGTTCTCATGTTAAATATTCTCGATACACAAATTACAGTAGCATATGGCAATGAAAAAGACGACAAATAGCGTATGCGCTGACCTGAAGTTAGCAGAGTGGATGAAAATGTCTATTTTCTGCAGTGCTTAAATGTATTTCATTAGGAGACTGAATTCTCCTCACTACTGGGAAACACTACACGGGATAAAAGAATTCAGATTCCACATTAAATAATCTACATTATTTCGAATATCCATCCATCTGCTCTCCTTTATGACAAAGAGACAAGTATTGAGCTTTTAGATGGAATCATAAAAACCCTTATAATCCAGCCTATTTTACAAAGGAACTAAGACTAATCATATTTCTCACAAATTTTAAATGCATCTGACATGCTTTGTAGTAGTACAAAGAGAGATAAAACAGGAAAATCAAAAAGACAATGATACTACATCTTTACTCTGCCAGGTCAAATAAACATAAAACAGCAGCTATTGCCGCTACAATTTTGTTTGATATAAAGTGATGATTTAGCATGAGCAGTTGAAAAATCTCATGTTATCTTGAAAAATCACAGTATACAGATATCCTCTCCTCCTATAATCAACCTTTCTTCCTGCCTGTTTGAGATACATAATGTATACTCATGAATGTTAATAAATCCCATAAATCAAAATCACACTAACTTTCCTTCCATATTGAACCTTCCTCGTAAGCTTCCATAGAATTTCCTTGATATATCAAAGTACATGGTGTAAAAAAGTGCAGATGAACCTACAATAGCAGAATCTCTTTATATGTTGGTTGAAGAAAAGTCTATTACTAGAAATAATTCATTATATCTTGACTTTCCTTGGAAAATGCTTTATTTAAACCATGCCAACAGAAAAACTTACATGTGAACTCAAATGCACGGAGAAGCCAGAGAAACAGAAATTTCTGTCCGTCAATCAATCTTCATTTATGTTTTTATGGGAGAAGTCAGGTAAAAGTAATAGCTGAAACTAAATTATTTTCTAAAATTCTTTTCAAGAATTCATTAACTTGCAAAAAGATTCTGAAATTCATAAGAATCTCGAGCTAAGGCTGACATACGAGATAGCCCCTCCACCAGAAGCCATTCTGTAAAGCAAGTATGATATATCAATTACTGCTCTACATAATATGCAGCAGTATTGAGCTAATCCCTGCAAAAATAAAAGTCCAAGAAGCTTCAGCAGGACCCAATATTTTTACTAGCCAGCATTCTCCCAAGGAGTTACACATGTAATAAAATGAATGAAATCAGCATTTTCTGACTCACACAGCTCTTCATGAATGGGTACTTAAGTGTGAAGATGGATTAACTCTCTGATCTCATTTTAATGAGTTTCTCTTTGTCTTTGAGGGACTACACTGCACAGATGCTCAATCACTCTACAGTCATTTAAATCAATCCATTTAAGAGTTCTGAGAACTGCGCCAACTTGCACTTATTTGGGCAGACTAAATGCACCAAAATTTAAGGTTGGAGAATAATTTAAATAATGTTAAGTTACCTCTTGCATCCAATAGGTTGCTAACCCCTGTCAATCGTATCTCCCTAATGTAACTAAAATCATTCTCTCTGCTGTCTACACTGCTTTAGTCACACTCTCATTGATACCCACAAAGCCTCCTAGCTGGTCTCCTGCCTCCCATTTCACCCTTCTCTGATCCCTTCACCCAGTCACTGAAGTCATCTTTCTCAAATGCAAATCCAATTATGTCACAACCTTTAAAGATATGGGGATCAAGCCCAACCCCACGATCTACCAGGTCCACCAGGATCTGACCCCGTCTGCTTCTCTGGCCCCACCCATCCTAGCTGCCCAATATTCTACCAAACTACTTAGTTCTCTAACTCAGTAATGGCCAAACTTTTGGTTGGATTTCACAGGTGAGGAAAACTCAAAAACAAAACCTAAGTGGGTGAGCGGTTAGTTAAACATAGGGTTGTCAGCTTTTTATTTTACCAAGAAAAAAAATTTTCTAACAAAAACAAAATCTACAATTTGCTAGCACTTTCATTTTACAGAAAGTTAAGGAGGATATGATCTTAGAATTATAAAACAAATAAATTTGATTTTAGATATAAAAAGCTCATTATATTGTCCTTTTTTTTACTTCACTGCACATTGGTGAAAACTCTTGCATGAACTTGTTCAATGAAACCACTGCCCTCACTCATACCTTTCTGCATGTGCACGTGCTGACCCTCTGCTGAAGCATCTGTTTCTCTCCCACCTCCCTTTTCACCTGCATAACTAGTACTCATCCTTCAACATTCACCTTGTAGGGTGTGATATTGTGATTTATAATAAGAAATACATATTTGGTTGTCAACCAGGGTCCTGGCACAGAGCTCCCAAAACCCTTGTAATTTGCTAGTGTTGAGTGTGATAAAGATTCTTTTGTTATGTTAATGAGGTGACTTTTGGAAAGGACCTGAGGGTGAGGGCTGGTTTTCAGGAGAACCAGCCATGTGATCAGGGGATTGGAAATTTCAGTCCTACCCCCTGATTTCCAGTGAGGAGAGTGGGGCTTGAGGTTGAATCGATTGCCTACACTTGATGTCTTAGTCAATCGTGACCAAAGAATGAAGCCTCCATAAAAATAAAAAAAGGACAGTTTGTTGGCCCTATTTTTGGAGAGTGCCCACACTGGGGAACCAGAACACTTCCAAGTGCCACCATGCTGCCCCAAGCTCCATGAGGGTAGAAGCTCCTTTTTTTGGGGACCTTGCCCTATGTATCTCTTCATCTGGTTGTTGATTTGTACCCTTTAATATCCTTTGTAATATATTAGTAATTGACTAAGTAAAATGTTTGAGTTCTGTGAGCCATTATAGCAAATCAGTCAGTCAGAAGAAGAGGTAACAACCTGGGCTTGAGGCTGGTGTCTGAAGTGGAAGGCGGTCTTGTGGGACTGAGCTCTTTACCTATAGAATCTGATTCTATCTCCAGGTAGACAGTATCAGGACGGAGTTGAATTCTCAGACATCCTGCTGGTGTCTGAGAACTGCCTGTTGGTCTGGGGAAGTCTCCACACACCAACGTTGGAATTGAGTCCAGGAACCCCTTTATATAGGAAGTCGTTTTCAAATTTTAATGTGTGTAAGAATAACCTAGGGATTTTGTAAAATGCAGATTCTGGTCACAAAGATTTTTGTCCTATGTTTCTTCCAGAAGCTTTATCATTTTAGGTTTTACCTTTAAGTCTAGGATGCATTTTGTATTCATTTTTGTATATGTATGAGGCAGAGATTGAAATTCACTTTTTTTATATGTGGATATACAACTGTTCCAGAACCATTTGTTGAAAAGACCATCCTTTCTCCACCGAATTGCCTTTGCTCCTGTGTCAAAATCAACTGACCATGTAGATATGTGCATCTCTTTCTGGATTCTCTATTCTGATGCATTGATCTACTCGTCTAGGCCAAGGTATCTCACACATATCTTGAAGGCTCATGATCCAAAGACAAAAAGCATTCGGTGAAACTGAGAAAGAACCTGGAATGTCCTGGACTTCCCTGATATTTGTCTGTGTTTTCTTCCTCCTGCTATGTTATATCCACTATCGTTACTAAAGCCTTAGGTAAGTATACTTTGTGAAGTCTTGCAAATCCCTTCAATTCACTGACCCTGGGTAACTGCTGCAATGATTTTGCTTTCTGTGATTAAAAAGACAGAACACAAAGCCAAAGAGCTGGCTGTTTTCCATCCTCCCAAAATAGGCAAGATCAATTCCCTCTCTGCCCTCTGCTAGGATTGGCACTTCCCAGATTATACTGATCATGGCTTACAGATCTGTTTTGATAATAACCAGTTAACCATGGCCAAGATAACTAAAATAATTGTAAAGTGGGGAATTTTTTAGTCTAAAGCATGTTTACAAATCAGAGTACTGAGTTCAAGTGTGCACGCATGAATGTGAGCTACAGAAGATGGCTGAAGCTAACTGACACATCGACCTGAAAATGAGTAAAACCCAGCAAAGCCAAAATATTTAAAGAAATATCACCAACTGTCCAACAATTGTCAGGCTTCCTGTATATAAAAGAAGACAAAGGTGGGCATCCAGCACACTGTAAAAAAAGTGAAACTTTTTTACATTGTAAGAAGAGTGAAACTTCTGGTGGGCATATCTGCCATTAAGAGAGTTAAGCCAGATCAAAGTGTACGCAGGCGCTTCCACAATATGAGAAGGGAGTTACATGTTGGCACCGCCCAGCTTTGGGGATACCAGAAGAGACATGGAGAGTGGTGGTATGGTTAGAGTAAAGCTTCCACCTCTCCTTCTATTAGTTGAGAAAGTTAAATAATAGTAGTAGAAGGAATAATAACAACTGTTGAGGACTGAATGTTTGTGTCCCCTCAAAATTCAGACATTGAAATCCTAACCCTCAATGTGATGGTATTAGGAGGTAGGGCCTTTGGGAGGTAATTAGGTCATGGAGGTGGAGCTCTCATGAATGGGATTAGCGCCCTTATAAAAAGAAACACCAGAGAGATGATCTCTCTCTCCACCATGTGGAGATACAAGAAGAAGACTGCCATGTGTAAACCAGGAAGAGGGCTCTCACCAAGAACCAGACAATGCCGGCATCTTGATGTCAGACTCCCAGCCTCCAGAACTATGAGAAAACCACCCAGTCTATGGTAATTTGTTACAGCAACCCAAACTAAGACAACAACATACTGAGCATTTGTTACATAAGACATATTGTCTTTTACTTGCTTTCCTTCATTTAATCCTCATAAAAGTTCTAGGCAGGAGATTCTGATTTCATTTCCATTTTAGAAATGAGGAAGTACAGTGTACAGACCCTAACCTGCCTGGCCCTGGTCCTCAAGCCAGTGAGAGGAAGAACCAGGAATTAGCCCCCGGCAGTCTGACTCTAGTGGTTTAGAGGTTAAGATTCGGGCTCTCTCTGCTGCCGCCCAGGTTCATTTCCCCTTCAGGGAACCACCCATCTGCCGGTTGTCGTACTGTGGCAGCTGCATGTTGCTGTGATGCTGAAAGCTATGCTACCAGGCATTTCAAATACCAGCAGGGTGACCGATGGTGGACAGGCTTCAGCAGAGCTTCCAGACTAAGACAGACTAGGAAGAAGGGCCTAGCCACCCACTTCTGAAAAAATTGGCCACGAAAACCCTATGAATAGCAGCAGAGCATTGTATAGAGCACTAGAAGGTGAGAAGATGGTGCAAAAGGACCAGGCAGGGTTCCACTCTCCTGTACACAGGGTTGCTAGGAGTCATAATTGACTAGACAGCACTAACGACAAGATCTGACGCTGAAGGCTGTCTTAACTTACCACCATACAATTTCTGAAGTTGCTGACTGCTCAGAGAGAGAAATAAATCAGACCATGGGGACAGAGGGTAAAATGGAGGAAGCCCGGTAAAGTTTTCACTATTTAGATAACAGAAGACAGGAACCAAAGAAAACAGCTTCCAGGCATTTAGAGCACCTTGCCCAATGCATTAGTCAGGTCTGGATTTGATCACTTCTAATATGCCTAGAGGTAAGGAGACAAAAAACATGCTGCTCTGTGAAATTCTCTCAGTTACACAAAGCTGCTATGCTTCTCAGGCTGGCGTGGAAAATGATCAACTCTTCTTATGCCATTTAAAAGGATTAGGGCTTCCTTAGAGGGCAACTATATGTATTCCTCTACAGTCTCCAACTCTGAGCTTTGTTAGTGTGGATGAAATCCACTTAATCCAACCATAACAGGTCCAAGTGCTTTGATCAGTACACAGATGTTCTAGCAAAAAAGTCCTCCTTGCTCTACTAAGGTTATTTCCTGGTACTGAATATGTGAGAAAAATTAGCCTTTTCCACTCTTAAGGCACTATTAGATATTAGAAATTTATAAAAGTTTAATGGACCTTAGTCTGAATATTCATGGCATTTTAAAAATCTTTGTTTGCTAAAAGGCCGAAGTATTACTTTTCCTTCATTTTGAAAACATGTACTGATTACTTATCACAAACCAGGCCTAGCACCAGAAACACAGAGAGAGTAAAAACGGGGTCCCAGCCCTCACAGAGCCCACAAAGTCAGGTTTTCATCCATTCTTTCTCAAAAACACACCTTCAGGGCTTTGCAAGACTACACTATTAGTTCTGGACATTGTTATTTATAGAATTAAAGCCATGTCTCTGCTTGGAAATAAAGGAGAAAGAAGATCCTGGAGGAGGAGAATCTTACAGTTTTTTGGTCTCCAGTTTCAGAAGCAGGACTCAAAAATTAAAAAGTCTGTGTTACATAAGGCAAGAGATTTTAAGACGTAATAATAATAACTAACATTTAGTGAGCACTTACAGTGAGCCAAGTTCAGTTTTAACCACTTTATGAGAATTATTTGATTTAATCTTTACATGGGTCCTACAGACTGGCACTATCACAATGTCCATTTTTAAGATGATGAAACTGAGGTACAGAAATTAAAGGAGCTAGAATTCAAATCCAGGCAGCCTGTCTCCAAACCGCAAGCTCTTAACAACTATTTCTGCCACTGAAGAAAGATTCAAATATCATAGCACTGTACCAGATTAAACAGACTGACCAATGGAAAGAACTAAAAGCCCAGAAACAGACTCAAGTATATACACTAATTAGCATCCTAAAAAGTTATTACAAATAATGAGTGAAAAATGAATTATACAATAAAAGGTGCTGCCCTAATTATTTAATTATTTTGTTCCAAAAAAGTGAACCCTTATCTCACACCAGTTATTAAAATAAATTTCATTGGTTTACAGAATTATATGTGAGTATCTGGAACCAAAAGGATGCATATGACTCCCTTTCCTCATCACTTCTTGCTAAAATGACCCAACTAACTCGATAGGGAAAATTCTTCACCGCCAACTGGCCACTTAACAAGAGCCCTATCCACAAACCTGAACCCTTAAGGAGAGTCACAAGAGATGGTTTAGGAAAGAGCACAGTGAGTGAAGAGCCTAATTCACAGCCAGTCCCTGGAACATCAACAATAAAACTGCTGCCGTTAATCACTTATTGACAGCAGACACCCTACTAAGTGCCCTAAGCCATTAACAAATTTCAGTATTATTATATAGACAAGTAATCTGGTGCTCAGAGGGTTAAACAAGATGCCCAATGTTAAACAGTAACAAAGCCAGGATTGGAAGAGAATGGCTATCGGACTCAAGCTTGAAATCTCACTCCACTACACAGAGGGGCCAGGTCCACCACGATTCTCTCTTCAGAGCAAGCAGCCAGTTCCTGGACTGGAGCAGAGGCTGGAAGCAAGACAGTGCTGGACAAAGCCATGCTGCAGCTTCTGCCTGCATGCCAGGCCAGGCAGCTATTCACGGGCAAGGGAACCTACTCTAGTAGGCTCGGAGCTGCCAAGGCAACACAAAAGGAAGACTGTTCTGTGACAAAGGGGAACTCTGCCCTGCAGCTGTCTCCCACTGCTACAGCTCCAGCCCTACCCCACACAAACTACTGGAACTCTAAGCTGCTGATGAGAAATTACAATAAATCTAACTTTCCCCCTATTTTTGCCCGTAATACAAAGAACTGAACAACGACCTACACCATCTCTGACAAAGCATATTTCAGCTACCAATATTGAACAAACTAGACCACACTTGGCAGATGAGCAAACAGAAGAAAAGTCTCAGATATTTTAAGAGAAGTGGAATAATCTAAATAATTGGGGTAACTGCAAGAAACAAGACACGTTTACAAATTTTAAAATTTACATTCCCAGTGAGCTTCAAAAGAACAGGGAATCACTAATAGAAATGGTACTACAATGAAAGGTGAGAAAGCAGCAACAGGAAATAGTATTTTAAGGTGAAAAGTAAAACTGGTGGCCTAAAGAGTAGAGGCAGTGAAATGCAGACAGGCTACTGAAGAAAACCAAGCTGTGCCCAAGAAGATCTGCTCAACGAAATCTCCCAGAGCTCACGGGAAAATAATGAAAAACTGGAAATTATCAGTGAAAAAGATAACACCTGAATAACAGATCCAGAAGATCAAATATGTGTAGTAGGAATTTTGGAGAGAGAAAATGAAACAAGGGAGAAATAATATTAAGTTAAGGAGAAGTAATAATTAAGTAAATAATGGGGGAGGGGGGACTTAAAAATGAGTTTTTCAAACTGAAATTATTTACTCAGAGCTTGGCAGAATTAATCATGAAAGATTCACACATCCCAGAACTCCTGAATGTCGGGGGGCAAGGGGGGAGATATCCAACAGACATCTGAACCTCCACTGAGATTTAAAAAAAAAGAATATGAATAAGATGATGTCAGGCTTCTCATCTGCCATACTAACTGCTAAAAGACAATGGGAGTAAGATTTATGGGACTCTGAAGGGAAAAGACTGTGGTCTAAGAATCCTAAATTTAGCTAAACTATCAATGCTATAATTATTATAAGGCAGAAGAAATACATTAATAAATATAGAAGGACTCAAAAATATACTTTCCACATATCCTTTCTGGAAAAAAATTCTTAAGAAAGGGAGGATAAACAATCAATTGAAAAAATAAATCAGAATAAAGAACTCAAGAAAGTAGAAGATATATAGAAGCATAAAAGAAATAACAGTGAGGAATAAAGCTAATAAAACTAGAGTGACCTAAATTATGTATGCTAATAGTATTGAAATCATGATACAAATATTCAGCAAAGATGCCTAAAGGAGCTAAATGTAAAAAAAAATAGTATGAACAAACATTCCTAATTATTTCAACAAAATTTAGGTGGTAAGGAGAAGAAAGAAAGAATGTGCTGAAGCACTCATATACTTATATAGGTTAGGGACCTCCACAGACACTGTTTCAATAATAAATAAGTTCCAATTTTAAATGTACCCACCATTAGAACAAAAATTAGACATATACCTCCCAAGTCACAAAGAACTGTTTTCCTTCTTTAAAAGAAAGGAAAACTTGATAAATAAAACAAGACAAAACTCAGAAAAAGGTAAACAATAAAAGCATAATAACTTGAAAACCTAATACAAGATGCCAAGAGTAAGAGCAAAGATTCAGTGAACACGAACGGGTTAAGCAACGTAATAAAGGAGGAACACAAACTGGGTGAAAAGAGCCAGAGGCCACTCACTTCCCGGGTTCTTAAATGAGGCCTTGTGTGCAAAGGGGCCAGGCATAAAGTAGCTGCTCAAAAAAGTGTATGTAAAGAAAGAAATAGTATTTGCAGGCACCATGGTGAACCAAACATTCACAAAGAAGGAAAAACAAGGAGGAAACTTTACCTGCTTAAAACACTGGAAAAAATTCATTGAAATAGAAAAAGATTTTTTAAGTCTCATCATGAACGGGCAAGAAAATAAAAGAAACCCTCAGAGGTCAAAAACTTAATAAAATGTATAATCTCTGACCCAGAAATTCCACTTGTAGAAATTTATTCTACAGTCACATGCAATAAAAGTTGGAAATCATACATGGGAAGAATTAATAAATTCAAGACAGTTTTCTCAGTTTAGGATAATTTGGGCTGCAAATAAAAGAATACCCAACTAAAGTGATTCAAACAAAAAGGGTCTAATTTAAACAAAAGGACTAAAGGCAGGCACTTCCAAGTTGATTCAGTAACTCAAATACATAGACGGCCAAGGTTCTACATTCCTGCCCTATTACCTTCAGTGTGCTACGGCCATCATATTAGGCAAACACAAGGTTTATAAGATTGTACATATAAAATGATCTTAAATACTAAAATGAGAGAAGAGTTAAAGCAAATCTGTTAACCTTTGGTTGCTCTAAGATGCTGGGATCATGGGTGGTTTCTTACCTGCTGCTTCACGTATTTTTTGTACTTTCCTATCTTTTATAAGAATGTAATACATGTATAAACTTAAAATAGAAAATGTATATATATATAAAAGACAAGTGCTACTGAAGAAAGGGGCTCAACTACCCCTTGGCCATAATGACACAGGTGCTTTCTTCTTGTTTTCCAATTAGAATTCTTACAAATTGACTTGCTACGTGTGAGTTTTCTAATTCTCCACCACATGCACAGTAGTTTTGTATAAAAAGTAAGCTCACGATGTTAATGATTATCATCTATGTAGAGTATAAAACTTGTATAGAACTAAACAGTTCCTTTTCACATGTCTTTATTTCATTATTACTGACTACTACAACCCTTACAAAAAGAAAAATAGATGAATAGAGCATTTTGCAGTGAGGAACTTGAAGCTTTAATTACTCAAGAGTCTTTCCCAAAATCACATTAAATTGGGAAACTTGAATACAATTTATCCTGTGGGGGACTGGAATTGGCCACCCCAAGATACATCTCTTTGGCATGAGGATTATTTTGGGCCGGTTACTTTTAAAAACTGCAGACAGGAAAGAAACTCTGAAAAGTAGAATTTACTTACCCTTTGTTAGGACACATTTACATTGTAAAGGAAATCTCCATCTGTAAAGGTGTCTCCCTCTCCATACCAGGAAGGGGGGGATGACCCTATCTCTAGAAACTCTTATCAATGTGGAAGGCAAGGACTCAAGTCTGTATAATAACCTGACTCTTGTTTACTGTACTTTGTGTGGTAATTGCCCATGATAGATTCCTCCCACCCCCAACATCCTCCTTTGTCTTTAGCTGAAGATGGTATTTAAGGTGGTGGCTTCAGCCATTTTGGTGAGTTGCTCAGCCTGCCTGAGCCTCTCCCATGTATACATGTTATAAAGTTTTGTTTAATTTCCTCCTGTTATTCTGTCTCATGTGAATTTAACTCCTGCTCCAGCCAGAAGAACCCAGAGCAGGTAGAGGAAACGTCTTCCTCCCCTACAATCCCCAAAGCATTCTCTTTTCATGTACCTTATTTCATAAAGATAACAGTAAAACAAATTCCTGGTTATATTGCATCAATTTCCAAGGGGCTCAAATTCTTTTAGATACTTAGTACCAGTAACCGTCAGTGCTCCTAAATCTACTGCAAAGTGAATGTTTAGCGACCAAAGCTGGCTAGAAGAAACCTACACTATACATTTGGTGTGCTTTAGTGACTGCCTTCTGTTAACCTTCCCCATGTTATGAGGCAGTCAGAACAGTTTGAGGGGCTTCCCACATGTAGAGTATCACTTATCCACTAATTTCAGAGGCATTTTCCAAAAATGTCTTTCCTATAGCTTAAAACTAAAAATTTGGGTCTCAGAATTTCCATTTTAAAACTGAAGGACACCTGAGAAATAATTTAGTCAAACTCCTCACTTCATATACAAGGAAATGTCAATGCACAGTTTAAAACCATCAAACAGATCACAGTTAGAAATGTTCCACAGAGCACACAAAGATGTCTTGGGAAAAGGTCTGAACCCTGCAAGAATTTATCCTGTTGCTCAATCTTTAGTTTATGATTCTATTTTTAAAATGCTGGTCAATCAGTTTCTAAGGCCCTTTTTAGATATTACAAATCCTCAAGTAAGAAAATTCCATCCAGTTAAACATGACGTGCAGAGTAAACCAGCTGAGTGGCATCTGTGGTACATCAAGTGCCCTATTAGGTCATCCTGTCCCCTCTTCTCCATCCACAAGGACTAAAAATTAAGCTCCGCCTTTTTGGTTATTGTTGTCTTCAATAACGTGACGTGAGACACTGAAGAGAGGAATCTGTCAACACCAAATTGTAAACAAAAAATTCACCAAAATAAAAATTACTGTTAGGTTTGTTTCATTTTGTTTTAGGCTCTGCCAACACTGTTCACAAAAATTATGAAATGTAATAAACTTAATTATACAAAATTAAACAAACTATAAACATCTACGATGTTAATCATCGATCAAAATTAATGGTTCGAGCCATTGGTGGAGAAAGACGAAGGAGCTATTTAAAAAGCCTCGCACGGAAGATGCTTCCTGTATTTTTGTGTATGTTGCCTGGCATGACCCGTACAACACCTCTCGCAAGTAGATATTAAAAAATCCTATTGTACAGAGAAAGAAACTGAGGCTTGAAGAGGTTGTCTAACTTGACTGAGCCTCACAGATAATAGGAAGGAAAGCTGGAATCTGAGCCAGACCAGTCTCACTCCAAACCCTGTCTTTCCTCTACGTGCACATGCTGCCCCAAGTACTTACGAAGAATGAGAAAAGATCCAGGTCTCACTGTTGACGAATTTATGTTCTAAAGACAAACTTGGGCCTCACTGCCTCCCTTATTAAAGAGTTGGAGATTCCAAGTGAAATTTTAAAATATTCTTTCCCCTTCAACATCTGTCCTTGCTCAGATCTTCACTGCCAGGCCATGCATGGCTGCCAGGGGCTCTGGACCACCCGACTATGACTGAAGAATTTACTAAAAATTCTTAGCCAGACTTATTCATAAATACATGAATAATGTATGACAATATTTAAAAAAATCAAACAGAAGTAAATCACTGGAGTGCTAAGTATTAAATGTTATACCAGGTGAAAATTCCCTCCGTTGATACCAGTTTCCTTTTCGCAGTCCTGGCTGCATCTCGGCCCTGCCCTGTCAGCATTCTGCCCTCAGTCAGGGCTGGCTGCACTCTGAGCTGGTTACTCTTGGCTGAATTCCACATGATTTCAGTTGGCCTCAGTATTATTTTTTGCTTAGCTCTCAAGTCCAGAGATATTTATTCTATAAATGACTGCCATTTTTGTACTGAACTTCTGAAACCCTCCAAATTGAGGAATATTTTAATTGACTCATTAAGAAAAGGTACCAAATTTTAGTGGTGGTTGCTGTGGGATGAAACAATTTTGCTTTGTATATTATAAGTATTTACCTGTTTCTTTAAAGGATTATTACTTTTAAGATAAACAGATACATTTTTCCTCTTTTATTACATAACTGGGCCTAAAGGATAGCTACATTCTTTCCAGAAATACAAGTCTTGCACTCCAAATACTTAGACAAACAAATTCTATACACATGCATGCTTAATAGAGGAGAAAACCATCATACCAATACTAGGAAGGTGTGTGGCTAAAGTGCCATTTAGTCATAATGTACTTAACTAGAAACAGCTAAGTTTGAATTATGAAAGTATATACCCAGATCCCTACCACTCAGTACCTCTACCACCATCATCCTGTTCAAAGCCACCAGCACCTCTCCCGCTGCGATGGCCTCCTAACTGGTCCTCCAGCTTCTGTCCTCACTCACTCCTACCCTGCACCTGGTTGACTCTCTCACAAGAGTCACTGATACTATTAAAACAAGTTAAATCTTGTCATTCCTCTAATCAAAATCCTGCCTTGGCTCCCCATTTTACCAGAGTAAAAGGCAACAGCATCACAATGGTCTACAATGAAATATTTCATCGTGACAATCCCCCTGACCTCGTCTCCTCCCAGCCACACTGGCTTCCCTGATGAACACCAGGGCCATTCCTGCCACAGGGGCTTTGTATCAGCTGTTCCCTCCGCCAAGAAGACTTGTGCCCAGATAGCGCCATGGCTAACCCCCTCACCCTTCCAGACTGGATTCAAGTGTCGCCTTCTCAGTGAGGACCATGTTGGCCATTTCCTTTTAAAAATTGGAAACATCCCTTCCCCCATCCCATACTTGCATTCCCAGTCTTTTTACCCTGCTCTGTGTTTTTTCCCCACAGTGCTTATCACCTTCTAACACACTCTTTACTTACCCGCTATAATTATTGTTTATTTCTCCACACAGGAATATAAGCTCCACAATGGCAGAGATCTTTGTTTTGTTTGCTAATATTATCCCCTGCCTAGAATAGTGCCTGATACAGAGTCAGGAACTCAACTAATATTTGTTGAGCACATGCTAAATTAGAGTAAAATAAGCAGAGTTTAGGTGGCCTAATGCAGTCACATCAAGATCCTAACACACAAGATTCTTGCCACTCCCAGCGATGACTGGAACCAGAACAAGCAAATCAGGAGTCACGAAAGTCCAAGAGCGAGGGCTCACACCACAGTTCTTGGGAACAAAACTATAAATAATCAGGCAAGGCCTGAGACATGGGATTAGAGTATCTGGGATGAAATCAGAACTCCTGCTTTTAGCAAATTCATTGTATCAGACTCGAGCAGTAACCTGTCCACAATCACCCCAAGAAAAGCGTGTGCCTGGAGAAGCCTCTGATTAAATGAATCCATTCTACCATATATCGGTTTCTCCCAACCTGATCTTTTCTTTAATCTTTCATCTTTTAGCACATTGTCTCAAAATAGGGTTCAATCAGTTCAAAGACAGCTCTTGAAAGGAATAGTAGGCAACAGGGGGAGCACATTTAATTATGTCTCTTTATTCTGCCCTTTTATTTTAAAACCTGGGGGGCAGGGGGAGAGGCAGTGAAGAAACTACTTCCAGAGATTAAAAAAGGACCCATACCTTTAAAAAGAGCTGTCTATAGTAACTGCCAGCTGTGGAAAGACAGAAACAACCACAAGACTAGCAGGGCAGGAACCAGAGAATATCCAGAATTTCTAGAGGGAATGAGAAAAAGTTAGAAATAAGGTAGGTTCCAAATGTTCACAGGATGTGCATTCTAACATGTGGTGTGCTGGAAAGATGAGTGGTATTCACTGATGAGAGTATGATGAGGTCTGTAAGGTTAAACCACAAACATCTGTCGAGAGGCTACTGCGTAAAAAACACACGCAAAATAACAACATCTACAACCAAGGAAATTCACAGGAGACTACTGAAAAATGGGTGAAGAGACTAAAAAAAATACTTAATTCCTAGGCAGTATTCCAAGAGCTTGAATTAGCTCACCAAATCCTCGTAAAAAGCCCTATGAATCAGGTGCTGTAGCGATCCCCATTTTAGAGAGGAGAGTAAGGTGCAGTGTTCTCTCACCCCCCTGTCATTCTCCGGAGCCTCCTCCAGGCTCCCTCTCATCCTTCTGCTATAGCTCTTCCTTAGGTTGTCCATTCATCTGGTTTGCCTAGGACTGCCCTGATTTATATCTGTTCTCTGGGCCTAAATAGTAACAGCACCTACCTTCACTTTTCTTTTAATTGTCAGAAAAAAAACATAACATAAAATTACCATCTTAACCATTTTTAAGTGCACACACAGTTCAACCTACTTTACTTTTAAAAAGTGTCCCGGTTTGGACTAGAAATTATATGATCACCCTTCTCCACTTAAACTTCCCTACTGTAACTGTTTACTTACCAGCCACCTTGACCCAACTGTGAGCTTCTGGAGCACAGAACTGTGTGTGCTGTGTTTTCATGCTCACACCCCAGCACAGTGCCAGGCATATTGTTAGTAAATGTTTAATAAGTGAACAAATGAATGAATGTTACCCTAAAGTCCCTACCGGTTAATGTTCATTTTACAGAGGAAGGCTGCCCCCTACCAGGTTCAGAATTTGAAACTTGTAAAACACTCCAGCTGTAGCCGAAACCAGCTAGAGGAAGAGCCAGCGGTCTCGACAACGCTATAAACGCGTGCTGCTCCACAAGTAAGAACAGTCATTTACCCAGCAGTGGGCCGCCAGAGGAGACGGCGGCCGCAAGAAAATGTGCGTGGGCTTATAAATATTTGGACAGATTCACAAGACTGGAATAAAGGACAATAATAAAAACAAAAAAACTACCTAAAGAAGCAGGGACTCAAAACACAGTGAGGAATGTCAAGTGCTCCACTTAAACATTCTTTTAAAATTCGAGTATTATCTTTTGGGATGCAAATACTACAAAGCTCCCCACTGTGGGCCTGGGGCCTCCTGGAGTGAATTACAACACAAATGTGCTTTAGGTTAATCCTGTACATTTGTGAAAAGGGAAATAAGAACGACCTCCAATTTCAGTGTAATTTTAAAAACCTAAAATGCAATGTTTAATATGAAGCTAAACAACCCATCTTTCTCTCCCTCCCTCTCCTCCCCCTCCTCTCTCACACACTTACATACACACCTTTAAGCTTCTCCATCAAGTTAAATTGAGCAAAAAGATAAAACAAAATTAAGAAAAAAAGATCAAAGGAAATGTCGTTTTTAGTTGACTTAGAAAATCTCACTGCATTACTAACCGAGACAGTTTCATCATCATCATATTAATATAGAAGTTCTCTTTTTTTTCTCCTTCCACTCAAGTCTTTGAGTCACTAGTACTATGTGGCCTCCTCAGAGCCAATCTAATCTCTGTATTTTTCCTGATGGCAACAGCCATTTGTGCTTGTGGGAACCCAAAACCACCGATCTGGCCAGCCATCACATTGCGTGCGTACTTTAAAACTTTAACTCAGGGTTGAGGCAGCTGCCACTTTATTATTTGCAACTCTTTAGGATATGAAGTCCATAAGAATCTTCAATTCAAAGTAGTCTTAACTGCTCTAAGGTCTGCTGTTTTCCAGGTAAACAAGGTCCCTTTAATTCTTCCAGATTTAATGAAGAGAGTATTTTTGAAGCATTAACGTACTTGTACTAAACATGACCACCCCCTAGTCTGTCAATGTATCTGTTTGCCTAGGCAAGGCTTCTGTTACTGCAGAAATATGAGAAGAGGGGAGGGATGAGAGGAGAGAGACATGATTTTGCAGCATGAATCCCAGGCTTTATCTCGAGAAAATGTTTTTTCCTAAATCCCTTTAACATCAGTAAACAGTGAGGCCAACAGGACTTGATCATCGAGTTTTATATGGAAGGGAAGTTTTAATCTGACAGAATGAGGAAAGGGGGAAGCCCAGGAGAAAGCGGGAAAAGAAGAAAAGAGGGGAGCTGGAGTCAGGAGAGAAAGTGGGTGAGGTAAGTGTGTTCCAACCTCCCCTCTTGGAAGGTGTACTCACATGGTAAAAGTAATACCAAGGGTAGGACGGTCTCTGCCATGCTTCCCTTTAGGATTCTGGAAAAGACTGTTTCGTAAGCTACACCACACCAACCCAGGCCCACGCCAGTCATATCAATATAAACTCTGCTACAGCAAAGTCAGACAGAATAATGGCTGGAATTTATCTCTTACCTCTGTGGTCCTGATTTTTGTTTTGTTTCCACAAGACCCAGAAATCCTGCCTGGACAGGGGTAGGATGGAAGCGAGCAGATGCAGATGGGTGGGGCGGGTTGAGAGGCGCAAGAGTGCCTGATAAGGGTTGAAGTGACACCACTACAAAGACTGCAGGGGACCAGACCACTAGCCCAAGAGTTGGATGAAAGATATGACAGAGACCCAGAGGGGAAGCATATCCCCAAGGGCCAAAGTGAAGTGGAGCCCACCAGGAACACCACCAAGCATGACTGAGCATGACAAGCAAAACGAGAGTTCTACCAGCAAGAGTTTTCAGCAGCGGACTCCAGGGAGGTATGTCATCCACCAGTGATCTTCAGTCCAGGAAACAGGCCAGAGCAGCTGCTTCCTGGCAGAGCCAAAAGGGGGTCACCAGGTGCCTCTGTGGATCCCATCCACTCCCCTACCCCCACCCCCATCTCACCCAGATGCCATCTTAGTGAGGGAGAGGAAATATAGGAATCAGAGCACTTTATCTGCTTACAAATGAGCATTTACCTAAAAACTGTTTAAATTGTTGCATCAGATTAATTTTATTGGCTTGAACCATATTTTAGCCATGCCTCCTTCCCATTTCCAGCCCGTGAAGGGGCTTGTAAGGAAGATCAACCCAGATTATTAAGAAATAAGGAATCATTCTCTCTGCCTGTGTGTTCCATAAATAACCATTGTTTCTTCTCAGCCTTATTTTGATCACCCACAATATGAGGTAGAATGAAGAAATTAGCCCCCAATCCTATTTGAAGGACCTCCGTTCCATTACTTAATTTTGGAAGGGTCAGGGGGAGAACCTCTACTAAACCCTTCTGGAGTTCTTTATCTGTCTGCCTTTGGAGGTGGAAGAAGTAGGTCTTGTGAAGAATGAGAGAACAGATAAAGTTGAGAGAGAAAGGAAAGTCAAAGGAAGTGGGGCACCATTTGCTTTTTCCTACTTTGAGCTCTGCAACTCACCATTAGGATACAATTTTAGAGAGGCAAAAGGCATCATGTACTTTGTTTCCTTCTCTAGCTTGTCTCTAGGTGGACAAGCTCCAGCAGTCTTGTGACTGCTGCCTGATGAAAGGTATGTGGCACTGCTTACTCCCTCTTCCACCCGCCCTCTTCCAGTATTCACAATGGAGGCAGGCAGGGAGGAGGCACTTTGAGCCTTGATTGTTCTGCTCTGGCAAGCCTCCCATTTTCTAGTACTGTGATGTTCTGTGTTCAGGGAAATTCCAGAAACATTCTATGAGAATATGGGTTAATCAGTCACAGGCTGATGCTATATATACTAACAGCGAGGGTACGGGGTATGTCATGAGTGACAGGAACAGGCAGGTTAACTTTATACAAGGTAGACAGGCTGCATATACTCTATCACGGGAAACCTTTCAAACATCCATTGATCATTTCAAGATCCATTAATTATCTGTAAATCATAAAGTTCTCCAGATTATGGACCAGGTGGTACATCTGACTGAGTCCGCTCATTCATCCACTCATCCATCCACTTACACAGGTATTCACTAACTTTATCAATACACATGATGGGACATCACTGTGGATACATAGTAGAACGAGATGCAAGTCCTTGCCCTTAAGAAGCTCAGAAACTAGTAGTAGACACAGACTAGGAAAGCACCATACTGTCAATTCTTAGTTTATTATCAACGTCACTGGTACTAGTGTCCAGAGACAGGCCATCTGTTAGCCTAAGGCAAAGTTCTACTGAGGTAATATGCATAACAACATATTGCTGGCACACAGTGCTCAAAAAAATGTTAATTATCTTTCGTATCCTCTCTTTACTGATACTCTTAAGGAAGTGCTGCCAGAATACAGCAAAAAAAATCCAGGTGGCCTAAGGATAGTAAGACAAAATTCTGTTGAATTTGTAGAGGGCTTGTCGCTTATACTTAAGAGGCATCCCAGATTTTGGCATTAAAGTGTATTTCTACATCAGCTAAGGTGTGACTGCTTCTCTTCACAGGAGTTCAGTTCTAAAGTCAGTCCAAGGCTGCTGAATAAAGGCAGTGAAATTAACAATAAATAGAAACACACGGGCAGCTTCATCTTTTATAATCAAGCTTTTTCAAGTATTACAAAGACTTAAAAGCTTTTCCTACTTAACAGCTAGAGATGTAAGAAAAATAAAACCAATAAATCAAACAAGTTAGCATGGAAAATTCAAGGCCTAGAAAGAGCCCATATCTCAAATAAATCAGGCTATGGACACATTTCTTGAAGTTCAACTCATCACTTTATTAAAGTGGCAGGAAAGATTTTTCTCCCTTCTCCCAGATCCTAGGAGAAAGGTTTGTCTGTCTTGTACATGTTCCATGCCAAAGAATCTAAGAAACTGAAACGTCTGCTCACTTATGAGAAAACAGGATGGAACCTGTGGTCACGAACTAAGTCCCTGAGAGAAGTAAAGATAAAAGGACTGAGCGGATTATAAGGAAAGGGAAGAAAGATTAGAGAGGAGGAAATCCACGATGCTCAGAAGAGAACACTTCGTACTGAATGATGGACATCACAATAGTAGAGAACTCTGCACTTGGACTTCATGTGTCAGGCGGATGGTGTAAAAAGATGTCCTTTCTGTTAATGGAATGTTCCTTCCCACTCAGCCAAACCCAACAAGCATAGCTAAAGAGTCACTGCTATAAAATGCATCCCTGATAGCCACCATAAATAGGAATTTATTATTAAATAGATTAAAACCTCACTAACTTGAAGTTTTGTAATATACACCAAAAGCCCCACAGAAATTTCCTTTATAATAACACTTTCTTCACAGACAGAATGAACAATTTTGCAGGGGGAGGAAATTTTCAAAATATTTAAGAAAAGTTTTCACAAAATTTTTTCAAAAGTACCTATCTACAAACAAATCTTTTTTCATGTATTATATTTTTATTGAAGAATCATTTGTGTTTTTAATACAATAGATAAAACTGGCCTTTCAGAGGTACAGTGTTATTACAAACGAAAAATGGACTTCCAAACATGTCAAACTCACGGCAGAGTAAAATGTTATTTATTCAGTCTGATTCAGCTAGTCCATAAAACACTGTGAAGTGAGACACCAGAGAAGCTCTATTTTGAGTCCCTATTAGGTAATTACATATCAACACACTAAACAGCACATTTCAAGGTCAAAGCTAAATCTGTGGTTATGTTTAAGAGGGTAAGGCACAGAGAGTCTATCGATTGAGGATGGTCATTACAAGGACAGACTCTGGAGCCACACTGCCTGGGTTCAAATCCTGGTTTGCCACTTATTAGTCATTCCTACGTCTCTTGAGCAATTTAGATAGCATTCCTATGTCTCAGTTTCCACATTAGAATATAGGATTTATAATAATCATACCTACTTTGCAAGGTGGTTATGAAGATTTAAAAAGAATAAATTTCCAGCACCTAGCACATGAAGCTATGGAATGTAGTCAACACACAGTAAGTATTAGTTCTATAAATATAAAAAGCTGATGTAATTAGAGTAGTACAATAGCAGAAAGTTAACAATCTGTACTTTTAATGGGAGATGAAGAAGGATGAACATCACGGGCTCTTCTAAGAAAGATTTGGATTCAAATCCTAAGACTCACATACACCAGTGTGTACCTTGAGAAAGTTACTTAACCTCTCTGTGTTGCATTTTCCTCTCGAGTAAATGCGGACAATCAAACCTAACTCAGTGTTGCTGAAGAGTCGATGATACAATGATGTTAAAGCCCTATACAAAGCTTGACCCATAAGAATTGTTCAACGATGTTAAGTTAATATCCCTTCTCCTTTGAAATAAATATAAAAGTAGAAGATATATATTTGTTGACCTGCTTTATGGAAATTTATTGAGGTGGTGACTCATGAGGTAGTTGCTTCCATTATTTAAATGCTCTAAGAGGGACCTGTATGCCATGACACAATCAAAGTCCATCACTCATCTATTGCCGGGGAGACAGCATTTCCACTCACACGCAGATTAACTGTACAAGTCAAAGACAATGCTATTTACATAAAAGTCACCGTAGCTTTTGTATAAGTCATGGAACAGTGGGGCATGACATTCACTCTCCCTCAGACAATTTCAGAAAAAGTGCTGAGGACACCATCTCCACTTCTTGAAAGTTCATGACCTCAGACCAGACATTTGACTGATAACATGTTAAGATATCAGGCTGAAATTCTTGTTTTTTTCTGTTTTTTTTTAAATTGAGGTATAATTGACATACATTATATTAGTTTCAGGTGTACAACATAATGATTCAACATTTGTATATTTGCAAAAAAATCACCACAATGAGTCTAGTTAACATCAATCAGTATATATAGTTACAGGATTTTTTTTCTTATGATGAGAACAAGTCTTTTTATCTTTCATAAGTTTGATACAATGACATGGACTCAACAAATGCCCGTTGATCCAATAAATATGCAAATCATTTCTTACATACTTCTTAAGAAATTCATCTAGCTTAGTGTAAATTAATGTATCTATAAAAATGAACACTGGGGCTGGCCCCGTGGCTGAGTGGTTAAGTTCGCGCGCTCCGCTGCAGGCAGCCCAGTGTTTCGTTGGTTAGAATCCTGTGCGTGGACATGGCACTGCTCATCAAACCACGCTGAGGCAGCATCCCACATGCCACAACTAGAAGGACTCACAACAAAGAATACACAACTATGTACCGGGGGGCTTTGGGGAGAAAAAGAAAAAAATAAAATCTTTAAAAAAAAAAATGAACACACTTATACTATGTGCCTATCAATGTTCTAGAAGCTCATTTCACAGTACCCTTTTCAAGCGCTTGGATAGCCATTAGGGTGTTCACAAATATTCTGATTCTCTCCCCTCCTGGCAAATGGTAGGATGGAAATTCCCAGCTCCTTAAATTTAGGCATGACCATGGGACTTGCTTTGACTGATGAACTATAACTGGAAGTGATGTGTGTCACTTCTGGGAAGAAGTCTTTAAAAGCTAGTGCAGGATCTGCCGAGCCCCTTCTCCATCATGGTAAGTGGCAACGCTCAAGTCAGTGGAGCCTCTGTTAGGCCACCAGCTCTGTTAGCAGAGTCCATAGACAACTCTCAATAGTCATGAATCATGACAGAGAAATAAAGTTTTGTGGTGTAAGCCCCTGAGATTTGGAGATTGTCTATCATTGCAATATCATGTACCCTGACTCATACAACAGAGTTGAAAGAAAAATAGCATTTCTTTTCCAGTATTCTATTATTTAGATTCTTCATTAATCCAGATTGTTTTCTCCCTACCACATCATTTGCTCCCCCACCACTCCCAGAAAACAAGTCATAAAAATCACTATCAGCATTTTAGCACTTTTATAGAATCAAAAATTGACATATTCCTTTAATTTTAAAGGGTTCTGTTTTTGAAAAAACTCTTACTGGTTAAAAACAAAGACAGGTAATTCATCCTTGCAAAACACACACACACACACACACACAAACACAAGTAATGCAGCCTTGCAAAAAAGTCAAATAATACCTACGCATAAAAAGAAAAATCATCAGATCTCTTACCCGATTCTTTTAGATGCATACACAGATTCTTTTTTTAAGAGAGAGAGGTATCACAAAAACAATATACATGTTACTTTGCAATTTGCCCACTTAATAGTCCATAGACAGCATTCCAGTTAATAATTGCATTGGATGGCCATAATTAATTTATTTAACGATGGCCCCCCGACGGACATTTTGGCTTGTTCCACATTTTTATTTAATTGCAATGCTACAGTAAACATCCTTGTAAAATCATGCTAATATTTCTGTAAAATTTATCCCAAGAAGAGGGTCTGCTGAGTCGAAAGGTATGTACATTTTACATTTTGACAAGTACTGTCTGTCAAACTTCCCTCCAAAATGATGGTATCAACCTAACAGGACTGCCAATAGTATACAAAACTGCCTTTTCTCCCTAGATCCTTATAAAACTCGATAGCATCAATTTTTTAAACTGTCAAGCTGGGAATCAAAAAAAGAAAAGGTATTTCAGTGTTTCTTTTAATTTGTATTGCTTTAATTATTTTGTTCCAACTTCTTTTTGACCATTTGTATATTTTTTTCAGAGAAATGCCCGCCTGTCATATTTTCTGTTTTTTAATAGGGTTGGGTTTTTTTATCACTTATTTGTAGAGGCTTTTATCTATTATGAATATTAAGACTTTTTAATCTATGTTGCAAATATTTTCTTCAAGCCTTCATTTATGAATGCTGGTTTCCACACACAGATTTTTTTTAATTAATATGAATAAATTTGCCAAAATTTCCCACTATAACATCTGGGTTTCAAGATATAGTCCTTTAAATTAATTCAAGCTTAACAGACGTTCTGTGAGAACATTTCCACAAAGAATACAATTATTGTTGCTTTTTTAGCTCTTTAAACCCACCCTGAATGTTCTTTATTCTTTCATATAAATCTGTATATGATCTATCTCTCTGAGTGCTAAGACTTAAAATAAGATAATGCCCCACAAGGCAACCAGCACAACATCCAGTACACAGTACGTTTTCAATAAATGTTCACTTATTTTATACCTCCTGAATCCCATTAGTTTAGAAACAACAGATACATAATTCTTTTCAAAATATTTTCCATCAAAATTCCAATTGTGTTCAGGGTGACAACATGTCCCGCCAAAACTACTACATTTCCCAGCCTTGTGTACAGCTAGGGTGGCATTATGACACAGTTCTGGTTAACGAGATATAAGTCGAAGTCGCTGAACTGAGCTTCCAGGAAGCTCTTAGAAACAGAACAGCCGCAGCTGGCATCTGCCTTTTGCCATCTGCCCTCCTCCTTCTTCCTGCCTGGAAGGCAGATGCAATGCTGACTGAAGAGCAGCCATCTTGAGACATCGAAGTGACAAGGTCACTAAGGATGGCTGGATGGAGAGGCAGAAGCAGTTTGGTTCTTCGATGGATTTGACCAGCCCTGGAATGCCCACCTCTTGACTTCTTACTAAAAGAGGAAAACAACCCCTTTATTTGTTAGAGACATTATTAATGAACCAGGCTTTCTGTTAATTGCAGCAGAATGTAATATCTAAACTACATGTCATGGTTCACTCAAGATCTTCACGCAGATTTTAAAACAGTTTCCATTTCCATGGCTTCAGATGGTCTCTTAAAGAAAAGCTGCTGGTTTGAAGGGCGAGTTCTCCACTCACAGACAAATTTAATTTAAAAAGGAGAACTCAAATCATTAAGCACTTCAAACAGAAATCCAAAAGTACCCTTAAGGAGAAGTCATTAATCAGCAACATATGGTGTCACCAGCAACATATGGTAATACCTGCGCTAATCTTGGTGTTAAATTACGCTTATCAGGACACGACACGCTCATTTTGTGAAACAGAATTTTAGAGACAAAAGATTTTTCAGTGAAAAAAAAAATCACAGTATTGGAGGGATTCTTGGTAATTACACAAGACTGACTTTTTTCCCCCCATCAGGGAAAGATTCACCCTGAGCTAACATCTGTTGCCAATCTTCCTCTTTTTTTTTTTTTCTCTCCAAAGCCCCAGTGCATGGTTGTAAATCCTAGTTGTAAGTCATTCTAGTTCTTCTATGTGAGCTGCCACCACAGCTTGGCAACTGACAGACAAACGGTGTGGTTCCATGACCAGGAAAGAAACCCGGGCCACCAAAGTGGTGAGAGAGCCAAACTTCAACCATTAGACCATGAGGGCTGGCTCCAAGACTGAATTTTTATTTTTGTCTTTAGTCAGTTTCCAAGAATTTGGACTTACTTGTAGTCTTAAGTGAAATTAAGAATTAAGAAAATACAGTCGGCCCTCTGTATCCTCAGGGAATTGGTTCCAGGACCACTCAGGGATACCAAAATCCGTTATGCTCAAGTTCCTTATATGAAATGGATATAACCTATGAACATCCTCCCACACTCTTTAAATCATCCCTAGATTACTTATAATACCTAACACAGTGTAAATGCTACATAAATAGCTATTGTATTGTTTAGGCAATAATAACAAGCGAAAAAAGTCTGTACATGTCCAGTACAGATGCAACCATCATAGGCCTTTAGATCAGGGCTGGTTGGATCCGTGAATGTGGAACCTGTGGATACAAAGGGTAAACTATACTCTAGAAGGTGCCCAGTGAAAGCCTCACTACTGTCCAAGATCATAGTCTTCAAAGAATTTCACTAGATTAGGGAGGAAAAGAAGCTGAGGGAGCTAATCAACCACTCTGCTACTAGAACAGTCTCAAAATGTTGGTCCTATTTTAGTCCTCTCACTTCAGTTAGCCAGCCCTCCAACCCTGAAGAAGGAGCAAAAGGGCGGAGGGAAGAACAGATTCTGCCCCCACCAAGGTCCTCTCCAACACGGCGGCCACTTCAGTTTGGGAAAACAGGAGGCAGGAGACACACGCTGTACTTTCCAGAAGACTGGAGACTATCTTAGTCATCTTTGCAGGTTCCTCTTATCAGCCACCACCGCTTCTACCAAAAATAATTTTCTTTTAAAATGCCTAACCCTCCCCCATCAAAGTGTCTTTCACATGGAATTAAATATTTTTTAATTGAATTCTTCAACTATGAATAACTCCTCTACTCAGACTGAACACTGTCCTGATTTGCCTCTGCAATAAGAAGGAATGCACCACATGCTGCTGATCACAGTCTCTTTACCCTCTACCTCCAAGGGGGAAAGGAAGACGAGAGAAGAATGGGACGGAATGCAGAGAAGAAAGTCAACAAAGAATGGCAGTGCAAAGAACATCCCGTATATCGTCAAGCATAAACTTCATATTAACTTTTCAGAAGTCTACTCAGAAGCTTCTGAAGTCAAACATACAGCCCCTACTCCCATTCACTCCAACAGTATGGTCAGTCATTATTTTAATTCCTTTTAAATGAGCCATATCACTTCTCAGAATTTAACACAACTTTTGAAACATATATCCACAAACTTAGGTAGAGTTTAACAAACTTTTTGAAATGTCTATTCACAAAATAGCTTTAAAAAATTACTTTAGTTGTAAAAGAACTTCTTTTCAAGTTGCATTTGTAAATAAAGTTCTAATTTATGTCAGCCAAGTTAAGAAAAGTAGGTAACAATATCAGTGAGAATTTCAAAGCAGTATCTGTCACAGGTAATCGACCATCAAACAATTAGGAACTGTCCCTAACGCATTTCAAAACACAAATACCTAAATTTGGTAATCCAGTTCCCTTCCAAGCAGGGAGGCAGGGCTGTTTATAGAGAAGTTACACGGTAGAACAGGAGGACCACTAGACAAGGAGCCAGAACATGTTTTAATTTTCCTGGCTTGAATACTGAAGTCACTGTCTACTGATGATCATTCCATTTAAAGCTCTGAGAGTCTCAGTTTCCTTGCCGGTAAAATGGCAATTATGATACCAGTATCCGTGAGGATACTCTCAATTGAAATAAGGAAAATTTACTCTCTGGTAACAAAAAGTCAAGCAGTAGGGCAGTCCCAGGGTTGGTTAATTTGGTAGCTGGTTCTTTCCATCTTTCTCTCCCACTACATGCTGCATGGCAATTCATGTCCAGGCTACCTCTCCTTACAGTCACAAGACTGCCATAGCAGCTCCAGGTGGTCACACCCAGTCATGACAACAGCAGCAGAAAAAGAGAGGTCGTTCCTTCCTTGTGTGTCCCCTTCCAAAAAGGGAGGGGACTTTTCCTGGACCTATCTCCTCCTCCCTCCCAGCAGACTTCCCCTCTCCTCTCACTGGCCAGAACTGGGTCGCATGTCTATCCCTAAACCAATCCCTGGCAAAGGGAATGAACTGCTGTAACAGGCTTAGAGTCCTAAGTCACGTGGGGTGGGGGGGACACCTGAACAAACCTGGGGACAGCCAGCAATAAAGAATGAAGCAGACAACTGGGCAGATAATCAACAGTGTTGGGAGCCCCTTACTCCACAGTGCCGTGGGGAGGATCAAAGGATGAAGCACGAAAAAACTGGAAAATAGAAAACGCTTTATATTTTATATTTTATATATAATATAAAATGCTACATATTTAAGGGGTTATTATTCATTCAAGGAGAATGTTGTGTACTGAGGAAACACAGTTCCCCAAAATCTCAATGATGAAACAGACTCATTGAAAAAAAGGATATTCTTTTAAAAAAATCACAAAACAGCAAACTATAATGACTACCATTCGATTCATAATAATAAAATGTGAGGTTCTGAACTACAGTGAATATATGCATTTTTCAAATATAAGCAAACTGGCAATATGAAGCACCAGCAACAGGTTTTTACAGCCAATGTATACTTCCATTCTATATTCAACAATATTTTCTGAGCACCCTACTATGTACCAGGCACTCTTCTAAGCACTGGGCATACCACAGTGAACAAGACAAAAATACCTGTCTTGTTGGTGCTTAACTGAGTAACTACACTTAACTGTGTAACTACTCCTGAAGATATATATTTTTTTTAAGACTGGCACCTGAGCTAACATCTGTCGCCAATCTATTTTTTTCTTCTTCTTCTCCCCAGTACATAGTTATATATTCTAGTTGGGAGTGCTTCTAGCTGTGGCATGTGGGACACCACCTCAGCATGACGTGATGAGCAGTGCTATGTCTGCACCCAGGATCTGAACCCGCAAAACCCCAGGCCACCAGAGTGGAGCACGAACTCAACCACTCGGCCACAGGGCCGGCCCCTGATGAAAAGCATTCTTAATCACCAACATACGTTGAACTCAAATGATTAGAACACGTGTAATTTTAAATTAATTACAATAACTTTGGTTTTTGTTTACTTCTCCTACTTTCCCATACCACCCAAAAATAAAATCAGGAATCTAGAAAAAAAATTTGACAGGCGCTCACCAATGGAACAAAGGAGGAGTTAATCAGATTCCCCTTTGTTGCTTTTCCCCCCCCAATTCTGGATGAATGCCAAAAAGCAGAGCCACATTTCAGCTATCATTTCTGAAAATGATATTTGCAAAGGGCAGAGCTAAAATAGCATCAATATCTACAGTCTAAAAACAATGAAAGACACAAAGCCAGAGAATCCTAAGAACCTACAACGGATGTTTTTCACGATTGTTGTCCATTAATAGTAGACTCGATATACTTTTTTCCGGGAATCTTACAAGTAAATGCTACATTCACAGCAATCCTTACCAAACAAGATAAATAACAGCATTGGATGCAAAGAGGACTTGGTTGCCTTACTTTTCATGAATGCAAAAATAGTTACATGATACCAAGGAGCCACAAATTAGAAATGGAAATGAAATTTAAGTACTTACACAAGTATTCATCACCTGGGTTCTAGTTAAAACGATTTTCTCTAGTAATTTCATACAATAAATACATACAACTTACTCACATTTGAGGGAAAAAAAGGCTATTTCCTAAACAAATCAGTGTTCAGCAGGGCTTTTTAAAGATTCACTGTACTTAACTCCTTTACAGAGATTCACTCAAGGCCATACCAACTTCTCTCTTTTCATTCAAAAAGATACATAATTTCCTATATCTTTTTTCTAAGTAGAGGACAGTGTGAAAGCATCACTTTGTGTTAACAAAGCCACTCCCCTTGCTCCCATTAGCGTGTGCAACACACAAAGTGACAACCAAATGACAAACTCTTACCACTCTTCCCTTAAACTTTCAGTTTTAACTTTTTTCTTACTTTCAGTTGTTTGAGATGAGTGATATTATTTATCTATACATTTCCACCTCCATGACTTCACCATCCCAACCACAGAGCTGAGCCAAGCCTTTCTTTTGGTAGGAAGTCGTATTTGCCAGTTTGGGTCCTACCTTCTGGGCTTGAGCATAAGTCAGAAAAAAAGACAAGAATTGTATGTGCCTACGATTCAATTCCATATGTGAACTAATCAGCACTGATCAGAAAGCACTCCTTTGGGGAGTTCACAAAACAGAACAGACGAAGAACTAACCTGCAGGGCTTGCTCTAAATCAAGTCTCCTAGGAACTTCCCTTAGAATGAACTTAGCTTTTAAAAATGAAGATCAGGTTGCCTAATGCACCATAAAATGGATGCATACATTTGACATCTCAGCAGATTGAAGCAATCTCTCTGAATGAATTCTCAAGGTAACAGCCTGTTGTCTTTTCAAATTCTATTTTTTTCTTTCAATCACTTTTATGGTGTTCTTTCTAAAATACTCTCCTGTGTTCTTAAACGTAGATTAATTTTTTAATGCCTTAAACACAGATGTCCCAGAAGCTACAGTCTTACACAGAGGGTTGCTTGTTCTAACACTAAATGTCCCAAACCTCTCACTTTGTTTTTAGTTCTTACATCCACTTTGTGTAATTTTTCCAAGGTCAACTATCAATTCTTCTTTTTTTTTTTTTTTTTGTGAGAAGGACTGTCCCTCAGCTAACATCTGTTGCCAATCTTCTTTTTTTTTAACTTACGGAAGATTGTCCTTAAGCTAACATCTACACCAAATCTTCCTCTATTTCATATGTGGGACACGGCCACAGCATGGCTTGATGAGCGATGTGTAGGTCTGTGCCCAGGATCCAAAACTGCAAACCCTGGGCTGCCAAACCAGAGCGTGCGAACCCAACCACTGTGTCACTGGGCCGGCCCCCAACTGTCAATTCTTAATCATACTATTATGAATACTCTACTTAGCTCTTTTCATAATCCTAATATTTCGAGGGCCAGATGACCAAGTTTGTTAGAGATCTACCCAGAGCAAACAGTAGTAAATAAAAGTCAGAGTACTGTTTACTTCCCGGGGGTTGTAATCAGGAAAGGGCACAGGAGGTCCTTCTGAGGGGCCAGAAATGTTCCATTTCTTGTCATAGGTGTTTTCTTTTCAGTAGCGCACTTAACTATACATTTATGGTTTGTGTGCTTTTCATAACTTTTTTAAAAAGTTAAAATAACATATTATAGGCAAAGAGTTCAATGGGAAGATACAATTTTCCTCACTCTCTTACCAGCATGTGCGCGCGCACACACACACATGCACACACACACAGAACAACATTCATTCAGGTAGTAATTCAACTGCTTACAATTATATTTGTAGATGATAGCCAATAATATTTGTAGAAGAGATTTCATTTGTAATAGAGGAAAAGAAAGAAAAACAGAAGAAAAAAATGGAAACAACCTAAATGTTCCCTAATAGGGGAATGGTAAAATAAATTATGGTACTAAATAAGGGAGATCACTTTATTCTGATATGAAAATATGTCCAGGAATATATTTAATTAAACAAGCAAGTTGCAGAATGAAATATGCATGTTTGATACCTTATTTGTACAAAAATGAGAGTATCAATGTGACTATTTCCGAAGAAATGCATAAGAAACTCTTAACTGTGGTATTCTATAGTACAGGGGAATAGTCAAGGAGGAAAAATAGGAAATTTTACTTTCTATCCTTTGACTCTATTTGAATTCCTAGCCAATAACCATCTATTTCTTTAAAAGTAAAAAATTAAACAAACAAATATATTAGTTTCCATTTGTTGTTGTAACAAATTACTACAACCTTAATAGCTTAAAACAACACAAATGTATTCTCTCTCAGCTCTGGAGGTCAGAAGTCTAAAATGAGTCTTAATTAAGGGCTAAGATCAAGATGTCAGCAGAACTGGTTCCTTCTGGAGGCCCCAGGGAAGAATCTGTTCCTTGCCTCTTCCAGTCTCCAGAGGCTGCTGGCGGTCCTTGACTTGGGGCACATCAGGCCAATCTCTGCTTTCACCTTCACACTGCCTTCTCCCCGACTCCAGTCCTCCTGCCTCCCTCTTTTAAAGACCCTTGCGATTACCCTGGGCCCATCCCAAAAATCCAGGATAATTTCCCCATCTCAAGATCCTTAACTTAATGACATCTGCAGAGTCCTTTTTACCATGTAAGGTAACATATTCACAGGATGTGGGGATGCAAATGGGGATATCTTTCGGGGGGCCACTTTTCAGCCTCCCACAACAAGGATAGGCCAAACTGTTCTTGGAGGATGCCTCTAGGGTCTGAGATGTGGGAGGAGGGGAGTAGGGAAGCACTTTCACTCACTTTTCTATATTAATTTAAATTCGTACATTGAATATGTGTTCTTTAATTAAAAACCCAAAACATACGCCATATTTCATTAACTCTAAGATACCATCAATCATAAGATACATTATTCTATGTATGACTGAGAAAGAAAACACACTGATTAAACTATGATATGCATTGTAATATCATGGTAGATTGTTTGCAAATATCCCTCGGAAAGGGATTTTGCCCATAGAAACCCCTCCCATCCCAGTATGTCCGTCCCTCTGCAATGTGACTTGACTGTTCCTCTCATCAAAAGGCAGAGTCTATTTCTCCACTCCTTGACTCTGGGCTTGGCCTTGTAACTTGCTCTGGCTAATGGTACGTTAGCAAAAGGGACTCAAACAGAAGCCAGAAAAGTGCTTGCACACTGGGGTAGCCCTCTCTCTTGCTGCTCTCTTTCTGCCATGTGAACAAGTCTAGGGAGGTCAGCCAGCTGCTCCAGCCAACTTACTGAATCTTGTGCAAATAACAACTGTTGTTTGAAGCCACTTAATCCTGACGTCAGAAAAATTTAAAGGTGAAAAAAAGTGGATCTTCAAATCAATGAAATGTGGTATTTCATTAAGTACATTTCAGTATAAAGCAGTATACAAGTAGGTGTCTAAAGGGAGCATCCAAGGAGGAAAGTATACAAATTTTAGTGAACAGAGTTTTTATGCCACATTTTGGCTGCTGAATGTTACTTTTGCTCATTTTCTGGTTTTCAGTTACGCTTCATAAAGCTGAAGTCGTTGAATAAGTGATCACTGACAGTGCAGGGATTCTCCTTTCTGCCACAGTATCAGAGCAAGATAAATTATCCTGTCCATTCAACGGGAAAAAACGGACAACCTCTAGAACTAAATGGTGAAAAAATATTACTTTGTCATTCAGCTAGGTACTGTGAATCGTAAATTAGGAGTGACAATGCTGGCAAATATCTCTTAATTTTATTGTACAAAGTCTACGATTTTATTAAAAAATTGAAAATACAGTGGTATAGTGTAAGTTCTAGTATTATTACATTTGCAATTTTTTAACCAAAATTATTCCAAATACAGAAGAAGTTCTAGTTATCTCTTACTACAATACTGCATTTACAGGCACGTTGTTACCTTCTTGTTCAGATCACACTGATATAAATCAGATCTATTTTGTTAACAAAAGGTCAAACAGCTCCATTGTGAAAGGTGAATTTCCTACACTGTTGCTTTAAAATCCAGTTTCTGGATTATTGTAATAGCTACCATTTACAGTGCTTGTTTCCCAAATAACTAGTTATAATAATACCTGATCTGGGTACAGAGATGAAGGTAAATAAGAGCTTTACCCCTTGGCAATTTCTTCTCCACATATACAAACAATTACATAAATTCTTGGATTATTAATTTAACACACGGTTATTAAGTGCTTATAATGTGCCTGACATCATACCTGGGACGAGAGACACAAAGTCCGCACCATAAAACAAAGCTCCTGAACTTCTGAATTGAAGATATCGACTGAATTCATTCCTTTTCTAATGTCTAAAAATCCTATCGTGTGCCAGGAGCTTCACATACAACTCCTGCTATCCTTTAATCCTCACAAACATCACAGCACATTTTAAAAATGACTTTAACCTCTCCGAGAGAAGTCACACAGCTAGTAAGCAAGAGGAGCTGGGACCGAATCCAGGTAGGTCTGCATCTAGCTTTCTTTACTACCCAACACTGCCTTGTGCTGTCTCTGCTTTGTGCTTTTTGATTTAAAGTGAGAAGACAATTGTTTCAATTTATGCTGGAATAAAATAGAAGAACAAACTCATAGAGAAAGAAGGAAAAAAGTCATCTTCGAAGCAACCCATCATGATAAAATGCTGGGAAAGCCCACTTCCTGGGTCTCTTAAGGCATGTGACCACTAATCTCCAATGAGAACATTTAAAAGCGCTCCTGTATCTTAATATGCTCTCTCTGGTGCACCCAACACCCCCAGCATCCTCCTCAATGGTCCAGTGTGGACTTAGCATCCATGAATTCAACTATTCTAAACTTAATTAAATGTGTTTCTCTACAGGCTCTTTTCTAATGAGTTCCACAAGTAATGACTGTGTACACAAAAGCAAAATTGTTTTCATTTACACCAAAATTTTCTTCTTTACATTCTAAATTTCCGACAGGGTGCCTTTTAGTTTTAATAATATATATTTGGTAAAAATTCTCCATGTTTGTACAACCCACATCCACCACGATCCTCTATTATTTGATATTGAACTTTCACCTTTCAAGGATGGATTCTTTTTTTTTCTTTCTGCTTTTTCTCCCTAAATCCCCCCAGTACATAGTTGTATATTTTAGCTGTGGGTCCTTCTAGTTGTGGCACACGGGATGCCGCCTCAACGTGGCCTGACGAGTAGTGCCATGTCCATGCCCAGGATCCAAACCAGCGAAACCCCGGGCCGCTGAAACAGAGCGCACAAACTTAAACACTCGGCCACGGGGCCGGCCCCCAAGGACGGACTCTTGATAACAACAACTAACACCTACTGAATGTTTACTATATATTAGGCTCCTTACTAAATCTTTGTATGAACTACATCCCTTAATCCTCACAATCTTTTGAGATATATTCTATCACTATGCCTATTTTGCACATAAGGAAACAAAGGTCCGGGTAATTAAGAGCTTCTGTGCTAACTGCTCGATATTACAGAGCTGTAAGTGGTGATGTTGAACCCAGATCTGACTCCAATGTCCATGCTCTCAATCTAATGTGCTATCCTTATGTAGACATTGGCCAAAGCACTTATATACATTAATCATTAGACGTCCCAGGCCTATATCCATGAACTTGAGAAACCACAGGTCCCCGGATTTAAGGACTTAGATTATAGCATTCAGGCCAAGCTGGGAATCTGTTCCAAGCAGCAAAGACAGTCGCCAATACTAGCAGAAGGGGTAGAGTTGGGGGCAAAAAAAAAAAAGTTACAATCAGTTTTACAGGGTACAAAATTCAAATGGAACCCACTGGAGACAAAGCTATTCCCAACTTAAACAGTGGTCCAACAAGTATAGTGTAGTTCCCCTAGGCAAAGGCCTTGTGTGAGACCACACGAGTTATTTATCTCCCCAATATCCACATTTGTTAAAGTGCTGAAAACGAATGAATAAATGAATAAATCAATGCGCATCCTCCCTTGTAGCCAGGTGGACTTGTGACAGATTTTAGGTTTATGACCACATGTGAAGCTGAAAGTCAAAGAGCCATCTTCAACCATGGGGCAACCACAGGGATGACAGCCACATGCCAGAGATGGCAGAACAGAAAGAGATAAGACTACCTACCTCCAGATGTTTTGTCATGTGAGAAAAATAAGCCTACGCTTGGTTAGGCCTAACTGATAAGTGCTCCCACGCAGCCTACAAGGCCATCCTCATTCACAGACCCTGTTGTCCATCAGTAAACGCACAGCCCTTCCTGATATCAAAGAAGTATCTACAATTTTGTTATACCAACACAGAGCAGATAAAAAAGGGCATCACAAGGGTGTAAAAGAGATACTTAATTTGTATCATCATTTGTTGACTTGCTAGCTTTACCTCTAAAAAACCAAGTTCAGCCTGCTGTAATTTCCATGGTGGCTCCATACTGATCCTTCGACACTTTCCTCAACAGATCTCAAAGAGGTGGTGCAGCCCAGGGAAGCCGCACAGAAGGGCTGTGGAGTCCGATGACACGGGGTGCACGGGCTTCCCGCTCAGCCTCTTCCTGGCTGCATCTGGTCCCTGATCTTTCAAATGAGAGTAAAATACTAGCTTCATAAAATCATCTTGAGGATTAAATAAGAAAAGACACGTAAAGTAGAACGCAGCGCCTAGCACATGGTGTGTACTCAGTAAATGTTAGTTATTATTAATTACTATTAATATCCTTGAGGCTTTTCAGCCTCCTCCCTGAAACAGGATACATGCTGTGTCCATGTGTGCTTAATAGTCTAGTTTGTGCCATTTTTTGAATTTCAGTTTGTTAAGTGTATAGTGAAATATATATAAGTTCATCCATCAGGAAAAAATCTTTTATTTCGTGATGTGTTTTGATTTGGAGTTTAGAAAATATGGTTACCATATGGGGTTTATTCATTAGTGCTGAAATTCGTCATATGACACTGGCTTTTGCTCAGCATACACTCATAGTGAAACACCTACCCATTCCTCATCTTATATTCCCTACCAGAAAACAGCAGTCAACAAGTCAAATCAGCAAATGAAGCAGGAGGAGAAAATGGCTACCTGAACATGCCGAGTGCTATATGAACAGATTTCAAGGAAAACAGGGCAATGAAAGTCATGAGAAAAGCAGGAGTCAGTGTTCGTTATTCTGCTGCTACCAGAGCAATAACCAACAACACACCAAGCTACAAGGGCATGGGCGCATCTCATGCCCACACCACCCCAGCAGTGGGCACACGCTGCATTCTTGGCCTTACAACTCTTTTCTAAGACTTGCCCCTCCCCTCCCCATCCACAGGCTGCAGCAGTGATTGCCATATTCCTCAACATGACCCCACTTCTGGCCACAATCCCAGAGTGGACACCTGACCCTTGCTGGACTAATAAATCCCTTCCCAAGGAATTCTGGAACTGGGACTGGGAGCCTGACATCCGTCTCTCCCTGCTTATCTAGACTATAACACGTAAAATTCAGGAGCATCTGGCAGCCATGTTCTGCTACGTGGACTAAGTAAGAAACACAGGAAGCCAGTGTGAGCAAGAGAAACGAATGAAGCAGACACAGAGAAACCCATGAGCAGCAGGGAGAGGGAACCTCCTGGTTCTCCACATGCTCCAGTCTTTAGTTCTATTCCTAAGGCCCAAATGCATCTCTGTCCTTGGATTCCGCAAAATACTTAAGCCTCCTGCCAGGAAACGCCAGCGCTGGATTCTGTTCGCAGTACCAAAAGAACCTGAGAGACCCCAGCATTATACATTATTAGAAGACAACTGGCTTACAGAGTGACCCCCTCCCTCACTGTGAACTAACACACAACACAAACCTGTATTGCTCCAATTTTGCCTACTATGTTCTACGTCCTGAGCCTTGAGGCCTTGAGAAACACAGTGATGAGGACCCCAGGGCATAAGATAAACAAAACATTTCAGGGGCCAACCCTACGGCCAAGTGGTTAAGTTCATGCACTCTGCTTCATGGGCCCAGGATTTCGCCGGTTCGGATCCTGGGCGCAGACCTAGCACCGCTCATCTGGCCGTGCTCAGGCCACGTCCCTCATAGCACCACCAGAAGGGCCTACAACTAGAATATACAACTATGTACTGGGGGGCTTTGGGAAGAAGAAGGAAAAAAAAAGAGGATGATTGGCAACAGATGTTAGCTCAGGGCCAATCTTTAAAAAAAGAAATTCAGAGCACGTGAAGAGGTGTTTTAACAAATAAATGAAGAGTGTGCTGAGGGAATGCAGCTGTCAAGATCAGGAAGAGGAGGAGGAGGCCATTTGCACGCCCAGCTAATCCCCAGAGCAGTTTTACAAGTGAAACTGTAAAATGCTGCTGAAGCAGCAATGCCCAAAGATCCATGTCAGGGCACATATCAGAGCACGTGCAAATCCTATCAGCTTGCCTTTCACAAAATCTTAAAACCCACAAGTGGCAGGGAGCTTAACTTTTTTGAGTATTGTCTCTCGAATTTTACATATGCAGGTACAATCACCTTAAAAACAAAACTAAGGGGCTGGCCCAGTGGCGCAGCGGTTAAGTGTGCACGTTATGCACACACGTTACGCTTCGGCAGCCAGGGGTTCGCCGGTTCGGATCCTGGGTGCGGACATGGCAGTGCTTGGCAAGCCATGCTGTGGTAGGCATCCCACATATAAAGTAGAGGAAGATGGGCATGGATGTTAGCTCAGGGCCAGTCTTCCTCAGCAAAAAGAGGAGGATTGGCGGCAGATGTTAGCTCAGGGCTAATCTTCCTCAAAAAAAAACAAAAACCTTGTTTCTTTTGTACTATGATTATTTAATTTTCTAATTGTGGTACTCTCCTGGCTAAATTACATTTCCAATAACTAAATGCTTCACCATTTTGATCCATTCTCTCTGCAAATCCATCCACATCACTAGCTTTAACCTCACTTTTCCACATATATAGGCATGTACTACTAAGCAACAATGACACAGGTAGATCAAGTTTTTAAGTAAAAGTTTTGGAAAAGTAGAAGTAAGCACTGAAAATAATGACTACAACAGCATCCCCCAAATAACAAACCTGATATTTGTGCAGTGTAAAAACTGTCCATTGCTTCAAGTTCAAGTTCAGTCCTTTAGGCTCAAGAATAGAATTTCTCAGTAATTATTTAGTGATAAGACATCGAAAAGGGCTTAGTCCAAAACGCAAAAAGTGTCATTTACAAAGATGCTTACAAAAGGGTGATCCTGGTTCCAATGGACCACTGGAAGCTACTCAGATCAGAGTAATCTCAAGAAATTAACCTTGGGCCAGCCCGGTGGCGCAGCGGTTAAGTTTGCATGTTCCGCTTCTCAGTGGCCAGGGGTTCGCCGGTTTGGATCCTGGGTGCAAACGTGGCACCACTTGGCAAAAGCCATGCTGTGGTAGGTGTCCCACGTATAAAGTAGAGGAAGATGGGCATGGATCTTAGCTCAGGGCCAGTCTTCCTCAGCAAAAAAAAAAAAGAGGAGGATTGGCAGTAGTTAGCTCAGGGCTAATCTTCCTCAACAAAAAAAAGAAAAGAAAAGAAAAGAAATTAACCTTTTGTTCACTTATCAACAAATTGACAACTTAGAGTGTATAGTTCTTCTGGGTTCAATATTGATACTGATCTATAACCCCCAATGTATACAACTCTTAAAGATTCATGCAATAATTATAAATTATTAAAGAGTAAGGTAGTATAACAAGGTCACAGCAGACAAGATTGACATACAAAAGTTAACTGTTTCCCTATACACCTTCAATGACCAAGTGGAATTTGAGATTAAAAACACAATACCATTTATATCAGCACTCCCAAAAATGAAATACTAAGGTATAAATCTAGCAAAACATGTACTAGATGTACATGAGGAAAACTATAAAATTCTGATGAATGAAATCAAAGAACTATTAAAGAGATAGTCCATGTTCATGGATAAGAAGACTCAATATTATCAAGATGTCAGTTCTGTCCAACTTGATGTACAGAATCAATGCAACCCAAAGCAAAATCCTAGCAAGTTATTTTATAAAGACTAAAAAACTTATTGTAAAGTTTATAAGAAGAAGCAAAAGACCCAGAATAGTCAACACAGTATTGAAAGAGAAGAATAAAGTTGGAGAACTGACACTACCTGACTTCAAGCTTCAAGCTATAATCCCCAAGAGAGTGTGGTATGGGTGAAAGAACAGACAAAGAGATCAACAGAACAGAATAGAGAGCCCAGAAATAGACCCCATAAATATAGTCATGGGGCTATCCCACTGGTGTAGTGGTTAAGTTCACCACTCCACTTTGGCAGCCTGGCGTTCGCAGGTTCAGATCCCAGCTGTGGACCTAGTACTGTTTGTCAGGCCATGCTGCAGGGGCATCCCACACAAAATAGATGAAGACTCGCATAGATGTTAGCTCAGCGACAATCTTCCTCACAAAAATAAATAAATAAAGTCACTTGATCTTTGACAAAGGACCAAAGGCCATACAATGGAACAAAGACAGTCTCTTCAACAAATGGGGCTGGAACAACTGCATATCCACATCCAAAAATGTGAATCTAGACACAGACCTTATGCTCTTCTCAAAAATTAACTCAAAATGGATTACAGACCTAAATGTAAAATGCAAAAGTATAAAACTCTGTTCCATCAATCCCAAGCCTCTTGACGGTAGTGCTCTGTTAGGAATGCCTGCAGCCATGCTCCGGCACACATCACTTGTAATGAGCTCTGCAGACATTTCCCCCACCACAGCCCCTATTTATGGTTGACTCTTGTGGTTCTTATTATGATCTCAGAATGCATTTCAGCAAGAAACCATTGGGGAACTTTGAGGAATAAGAATCACTACTCACTGGTCCTGGAGGGTACACAGCACACCCAGGGGTCTCACAGCAAGGTCACAGGGGAGGCGGTGAGTGCACACATGTGGATCTATGGCCCTGCCTTTATTAGAGTCGAGGGTGATGTATCTAGGGTTTCATGGATTCAGTCTTCATTAGCTAATTTAAAGCACAGGAGTGCGAATTAGGATGTAGGAAAGGAGAAGTGGGGTCACTCAAAGTTACCCAGGGCTTTCTTTTTTTTTTTTTTAAAGATTTTATTTTTTCCTTTTTCTCCCCAAAGCCCCCCGGTACATAGTTGTGTATTCTTCGTTGTGGGTTCCTCTAGTTGTGGCATGTGGGACGCTGCCTCAGCGTGGTCTGACGAGCAGTGCCATGTCCGCGCCCAGGATTCGAACCGACGAAACACTGGGCCGCCTGCAGCGGAGCGCGCGAACTTAACCACTCGGCCACGGGGCCAGCCCCACCCAGGGCTTTCTGAAAGAGGAACTTTCATGGACCAGGTGGCCTAGTTCCTTATCTAGTTGTCTTGCTAGCAGCTATGTCATACAGCTGGCAATCTGTTTATTCAGGACAGATGTCTTTTTAAATGGATGCTTCAACAATTAAACGCTTAATGGCAGGCACTTACACTACAAATTCCTAGAAGATAACATAGCAAATCTAGATGACCTTGGGTACAGGGATGCCTTTTTAGATACGACACCAAAGACACAATCCATGAAAGAAAGAATTGATAAGTTGGACTTCTTTAAAATTAAAACCTTCTGCTCTGTAAAAGACAGTATCAGGAGAATGAGAAGACAAGCCACACACTGGGAGAAAGTATTTGCAAAAGACACATCTGATAAAGGACTATTATCCAAAATATTACATCCAAAATCTGATAAAGGACTATATATCCAAAATTCCAAAATAACAAAACAATCCAATTTAAAAACAGGCCAAAAATCTTAACAGACACCTCACCAAAGAAGATCTACAGATGGCAAATAAGCATACAAAAAAATACCGTACTTCATGTCATCAGGGAAACACAAATAAAAATAACAAGGAGACACCACCACACGCCTATTAGAATGGCCAAAATCCACAACACTAACAACATAAAATGCTGGGGAGGATGTGGAGCAAGAGGAACTCTCATACATTGCTGGTGGGAGTGCAAAATGGTACAGTCGCTTTGGAAGACAGTTTGGCAGTTTCTTGTAAAAATAAACAGGCTCTTGCCATACAATCCAGCAGTCGTCCTCGTTGGTGTTTACCCAAAGGAACTGAAAACTTATGTCCACACAAAAACTTGAACATGGATGTTTACAGCAGTTTTATTCATAACTGCCAAAACTTGGAAGCAATCAAGATATCTTTCAGTTACTGAATGAATAAACAAACTAGGGTACATTCAGACAAATGAATATTATTCAGCACTAAAAAGAAATGAGCTGTCAAGACATGAAAAGACATGGAGAAACCTTAAAAGCATGTTACTAAGTGAAAGAAGCCAATCTGAAAAGGCTACATACTAATTTCAACTATGTGACATTCTGGAAAGAGCAAAACTATGGAGACAATAAAAATATCAGTGGTTGTTGGGGAGGGATGGGAGGAATTGGCAGAGCACAGAGGATTTTTAGGGCAGTGAAAAAACTCTGTATGATATTATAATGATGGATATGCCACTATACATTTGTCCAAACCCACAGAATGTACAACATCAAGAGTGAACGCTAAAGTAAAATATGGACTTGGGGTGATCATGATGTGTCAGTGTAAGTTTATCCTTGGTTAAAAACGTACAACTCTGGTGAGTGATGTTGATAATAGGGGAAGGCAATGCAAGTGTGAGGGCCAGGAGTGTGTGGGAAATCCATGCACCTCCCTCTCAATTCCGTTGTAAATCTGAAACTGCTTTAAAAAGAAGTAAAGTCTCAAGGCCAGCCCGGTGACACAGTGGTTAAGTTCATGTGCTCCACTTTGGCTGCCCAGGGTTCGCAAGTTTGGATCCTGGGCACGGACCTACACACCACTCATCAAGCCATGCTGTAGCAGCATCCCACATGAAAAATAAAGGAAGACCGGCAGAGATGTTAGCTCAGGGACAATCTTCCTCACCGGGGGTAAAAAAAAACTGAAGTCTTAAATTTAAAAAAAAAGTGAAGTAGGATATTTTTCAAAAGAAAAACGGTGGGGGGGGGGCGACGGGGGAACCACACCTTGAGAAATATGACAACCCACAGCCATATATGTACCTACGAATAACCTAGACATCCCTCAGAAGCCTCAAGACTCCTCGCCTGGGCCCCTTCCTCTTCCTATATACGACCATGAACCTTTTCTACCACTAAGTGAACTTTCCTTTCTCAGCCTTTGCCCTACCCTACACCCAGATAAAGCCCAAAGACCTATATCGTGCATATCTCATACACAGAAAGTTCCCAAATGGAAGCTCAGCAAGAAAAATAAGTCAGAGAAATCACAACACAACCAAATTCCAAATCTATTTAACCCATCCAAACACCATGCTAATTTAGCTAACTATTCAGATTAAGCTCAACTAACCTCTCTAATTTAACTTTACCTTCTGGAGAAAAATTATTCATTCTTCCAAATTGTTTAACAATCTAAGCTTTGAAATGTAAAGGGAATTTTTTAAGCCATTCAAATATAAATTCAAAAATATTCCAAAAATCAGAATATAATGAAATCAGTGAGCCATTCTGAACAGCCCTTCTCCTCCTATAAAATATCAGACAGCTAGTGTTTCCCAAGTCCCAGAAGTGCCAAGGAACACTAAAACAGATGACTGCAATTCTAACAGCACGTTAAGCTTCTTTTCTACTGGGGATGATTGACTCCAGAAAAATATTAATCCAGATCTATAGAGTAAAATGCAACAATGTAATTTTAAGTTTTTCTAAAATTAGAATTTAAAGATTACATTCATCTACTTTTAAAATGAAGATAAAGAAACACAACTCTGGGGCCGGCCCTGTGGCTAAGTGGTTGGGTTTGCGAGCTCCGCTTCAGCCGCCCAGGGTTTCGGAGGTTCGGATCTTGGGCGCGGACAGGCACCGCTCGTTAGGCCATGCTGAGGCAGGGTCCCACAGGCCACAACTAGAAGGATCCACAACTAAAAGGTATGCAACTTTGTACCGGGGGGCTTTGGGGAGAAAAAGGAAAAACAAAATCTTTAAAAAAAAAAAAAAAAGAAACACAACTCTCTAAATTCAAAGAAACACATACTCATGCTTTGTATTTATGGCCAGTTAAATGATAACAATTCAACATTTGTATAGGACCTTATGGTATCCTAAGTATTTTCACATATATAATTAAAAACTATGAAAAACCAATTCGAGATGAGGATCAAAGAGGGGTAGTGACTTTCCAAAGGTCACAAAGAATTAGTGTCATGATGCTTGAACACTCTTTCCAGAAGCACGGGCATATAAGGAGGGAGTGGGGAGAAAACTAAAGGAGACAGGAAAAGAGATGGATTGATTCAAAGACAAAGAAGGGACAAAGAAGAGTTAGAGAATTGAGATAGGGGCTGGCCCCGTGGCTGAGTGGTGTTTCGTTGGTTCGAATCCTGGGCACGGACATGGCACTGCTCATCAAACCACGCTGAGGCAGCGTCCCACATGCCACAACTAGAAGGACCCACAACAAAGAATATACAACTATGTACCGGGGGCCTTTGGGGAGAAAAAGGAAAAAAATAAAATCTTTAAAAAAATAATAAAAAAAAAGAATTGAGATAGTTAATGAAGAATTAAAGAATTGGATAAACAGTTTGGAGGAAAGGGGTAAAAACCCTAACATTCCTGAAGTAATGGCAAGGTGCCAACACTTTACAAAATGTCATCATTTAACCGTCAGAATAACCCCATGAGGTAGGTATTCTCCGAACTCCCGTTTTAGACCTGAGAAGGTTTAGAAGTGATTAAGATCACATAGCTGGGAGGTGCAGAGCTAACAGTCAAAACCCAGCCTTCCATGACTTGCGTCCCTGGCCCCAAATACTATTACAATGCCTCCAGAAAGGGGGTGTGAAGGGGTAAAGGCCGTGCCTAACTTACCAATACCCAACTTTATTGATACATTTACTGTGTACAATATCAGGATCTCTCATAAAAAGTGTCTTAACTTTTAATGTATGTGCTTCTTCCCTCCACCTCCACCTAATTTTTTAGAAATACAGTCAGTCCTCAGTATCCGCAGGTTCAGCATTCGAGGATTCAACCAACCAGAGATGGAAACGCCTATGATGGTTGCCTCTGTCCTGAACATGCATACTTTTTTTCTTGTCATTATTCCCTAAACAATACAGTATAATAACTATTTATACAGCATTGTATTTACATTGTATTAGGTATTATAAGTAATCTAGAGATGATTTAAAATATAGGGAGGATGTACACAGATTACAAGCAAATACTATGCCATTGTCTATAAGGGACATGAGCATCTGCAGATTTTGGTATCTGCGGGGGTCCTGGAACCAATCTCTCCAGATACGAAGGGATGATTGTGTGGGCTTTCTGGATATCTTTTGATTTCTTCTCCTTCTTCTTCTTCCAAATACCAAAAAAGCTCCAGCTACTGACTCCACAAAAGGGGATGTGCCTTTCAGATTCAGAGGAAGACAGGAAAGCTCTCTGGGTCTCCTGTGCTATTTTCCCACCAGTAGGCAGCAGGGATGGCGTGGGCTTCACCTCTCATGGCCTCACTCAGATGACCTTAGCTCAAAGCGAGCAGAGCAAGGGGCCTGCGGGAGGGGAATTCGAGGCTTGGCAAGGCTACACCTTCCCATTTGTGAAGAGAAGCCAGCAATCTAGACTTTAATGTGAAATCCAGATTTTTAAACCTTGGCTACTAATTCAAGCTTCTTAAAACATTGTGTAAGGAGAAAATCTGCCCAAGGGTGGACTTCAGCCCAGGTGTCCAGTTGAGGGCAGCTTAGTTAGAATTTCATCCAAACCTCAATGTATTCCCCATGGAAGACAGAGAATATATAGCCCTTGCCCTCCAGGAGGCCAGTGGGGACAATGGACACACCATTTTAGGACAAGATAGCAAATGGAGAGAAAGAAAAGCCTGCAAAGGAGAAACACAGCACCCACCAGCCACACACCTCTCCTGACCACTGGCTTTCAGAAGCAAGTTTGGGGAGCAGCAGTAAAAAGATGAGAGAGTAAGCCCACCCTTAAATATCTAGAAAAGAGATCAAGGGGCCCAGAACTATATGAAAACAAACAAACAAAAATTCCATAGTCCCACCTTTGTGTATCCAAAGTGATTCTTAAAATAGTCAAGACTTAATGGAACCATAGCAACATAAAAAGCTAGCTTACTTAAAGGCATGGTGGTATGATAAAACACAAAATAACTTTTACTGAACACCATCTATGCACCATGTACAATGCCAGGTGCCGCAGGAATATTATCTCATGTAAATCTCCCTCTCAACAACCCTAAGAGGAATCATGATTCCCAATTTGCAAATATGGAAACTGATACTCTGAAATCCTAAAGTTTCAGAAAGAGCCAACTACCTAGAGCCAAATGATTCCTTTCCCATTAACTCGCTGACCTGGCCAGAGAGATTCGGGCTATTACTGTAGACACATAATGGCACGCAGTCAAGAAGAACTCATTAGCTACAATAATTAAAAGTGCAGAACTGGTATTAAAAGAAGCAGAGATCCTCAAAATACAACAGAGCTCATAGAAAGGTCCTGTTGATTATGAGAATTTAATTTTGTGATAAAGACAGTTTCACAAATAAATACAAAAGAAAGCATAAGGACCATTCAGTAAATGATGTTAAAATAATCCATAGCAAATTTTAGAAAAATCATTACATTCTTCAATTTACATCATCCAATGAAACATATTCCAAATAAATCAAAGTTATTTTTCCACCAATAACTAGGATAAAAAAATGAATAGTCAATGAATCTCTGGGGAAAGAATTATTTTCAAAAATTAGGAATGATGGAAGAAATTTCAATTATAAAAAAGGATAGATGGTTAAATTAAAAATTAAATGCGTTCGATGTAAAAAGTAAAAAGGCAAACAATGGCGTATAAGACATATATCTGGATATAGAACAGACAGAGGGTGAATATCTTTACTACATCTATAGAACATACGTGCAAGAAATTGTTCAGAAGAACCAGGAGATTTCAATGGAGAAACGGACAAAGGACAGGAACAGACAATTCACAAAAGGAAAAAAGTAAACAAACAGAAAAATATTCGATATCCCAAATATACAAATTAAACATCAATGAAGTGCCACTATTTATCAAGTAAACTGTGAAGAAGAACTTTAAAATAATAATAACCAAGGCTGGTCAGATATGACAAAACTAATATTCTCATTTGTCACTGTAAATATTATAAAGTGGCACAAATCTTTTGGAAAGCAATAGGGCAATTTCCTTGTTACAATTTTTCCTAAAGAAATAATCAAAAAATCTCGGAGAAAAAATACCTATATGTACAACATTTATCATAACATTTATAAAACTGAAAATAATGTAAATAGCCAACAACAAGCAACGGATAAATTACGATGTACCCACTAGATTACCACTACCTTGAGAGCAGGATGTCTTGTTCATGATGGGAGATGCAGGGCCAAGTTCATACAGTACAAGCATTAGATAAACATGAGTGAATACTGAAGGAAAGGAAAAATATACTTAAAATGATGGTTAAAGACTAGGTAGCTGGTGGCACAATTTTAAACAGAGGCAAGAATATAAAAGTGCATGATTACAGTCATATTTTTGAAAACTGCATTAGAAAAACTGCTAAAAGGAAATATATAAGACACTAACAGTCACTGTACTAAGAGGTTTATGAGCAATTATTCTTTATTATGGTTATATTATCTTTATTTAAAATGTAAACATACTCCAGAGGGATTATTATTATGATTACTTAAAATATAAGTTGATCTTGAGAAATTGAAAAGATAAAAAATTTAATAACTAATGGAAAATGCATAAAATCCCCAAATAGTTCCACGGTATAGGTAAATCTGCCCAGCTAAAATGAAAAACACAGTCATACAGAGAGGTTAGCAACTGATATTCATAATTTAGATGAGACACGTCATTTCTGAGTCCTACCTCAGTAATTAATGAACACATCACAGGAAGTCAAAACGCAGCCACTCAAACAGCTGCTCAATTTACTGCACTCCTGTTCTTTTCTGAACTCTCTCTCTGCCTCTGGGCTGAAAGCACTTAGAATTATTATCTTCTGACTTAGAAGCTCCTGGTGAGACAAGGTCAATGCTATGATCACACTGGGAATTCAGAAGGGCAGGGCCACCAAGGATAGGCTGGGGTTGGGCGAAGATCCCTGAGTTGAACTGCATTTCCATCCTCTAAAAAAACAAAACTACAGAGAGAGAAAGAGGGTACAAAATTTCAACAGCTTCTCTAAGGCACTGTAATCTAAACTGTTGTTCTCAACCCATTATGGGTCATGAAATCAACTGAATGAGTCACAGCCAGGATTTTATAAAGGCTACTAATAGAACAGAAAATATATCAGCATGCATATCATATTAAAAGGACATCATTTTATGAAATTTCTGTTTTAGTTATGTGTGTATGTGTCAGAGTATTTAAGTCCTGGGTAACAATGCTAAATATATTTCCTACTGATTTGTGGTCAAAAAAGCCTCAAAAGCATTACTCTGGACAACCTAGGCCCTGACTTGGGGGCCAGTGAACTACCCAGAACTAAACTGTTCAGTATTTGAAACTAAAGGATTCATCTCAACATAGGAATGTAGTGAATCCAGTTCATCAAAGCATTAGGCACCAATACAAAACAAACACCTCTTCAATATTTCATCCAGGAACAAATAACCGCCGCCATCCAAGAGCTGGGAAGGCATCGTTTTACAGTTCCCTCACAAAGCACAGGCCATTTTTTATCCTCTGCACACTTTTCTCCACTTGAGGTTTTAAGATGCAGGCACATTATAGTGCCAGAGTCACAGCTAGGAAATCCTACACCCTCCTTTGCCAGATGGAGAAACTGAGGCTTAGACTGATGAAATACCCTAGGAAATGCCCAAGGTCAGTGCAGGGTACAGCTGAGATCACACTCTGAGTCCCAGTTCTTTTCCAAGAACCCTTAAAGGCACATCAGAGCACAAGCAGCTCTCCCTGCCAAGAGTCAAGCTGCTGACTTTTTTTCTTTTTTGGTCTTATCTGCTAGCTTCATACACCTCTGAATTAATTTTTACTAATGACTAAACGAAGCGATTGGATGAGGAGGCCCCTGCCCTTCAAAAAGAAGAGAGTTAATGAGACTGCTCACCGAAGCTGCACAACAAAGTTATTTTTTCTGCGTTAGGGAATTTCTAGGCTAATTGTGGCACTCTCCTTGGGAGACCTATTCATATCAAAATAAACGAGTGTTACCTCCTTTTGAATTCCTTCTATTCTGACACTGTAGGTGAAAAGAAAAGCTTGGCTTGGTGGCCATTTTCTTTGCAGATAAGTATATACTGTATATAACTTGGTTTAGTGTTACAGATATCAATAGATCACTATGAAATAGTCTTAAATCACAATTTACTTAGTGATTTCTAAATGCCACTAAGTGTTTTAATTTCCCCAAAACTGTTATTTTTTAATGACATCAAGATGGTTCTCAACAACAACAGAAAATGTGTCCCTCTCAAAGTGAAAACAGAGCCAGAGAAAGATGCTATGCAAGTAAAAAGTAGTTTTTCTGTTTTTAAGGTTTTCATTTTGTTTCCTTGGAAAAGATCAGCTCTCTGAGGTCTCTTCCAGCAACTAATATCCTATGATTTTCACCTATTTTTCTTTTTCAAAGTAAGTTTAGTAATGCTTGAGGTATAAGAAAGCCGGGTCAGGATTTCACAATCTGAGAATCACTCATTTTAGGAATGTCAGAACTGCCACTCTAACCTTTCCCATCGTCTTGCAATATCCAGATGAATGAAGCCTGATGAAGGTCTTTGAGGTCCTGAACAGAGTCTGGTTTAACTGATAAATTATGTGAGAGACTCAGAACCCTCAGAAGCCTTGGGGTCAGGAAGCTAAGCCTCCTCTAGCGAGCCTCCTTCAACAAGCTTTCCCATAGTGATCTTTTCTTAAAAAGCCAATCTGTATTCTGACCTTTAGAGGCACAGAGGCAGCCTGTTTCCAGACAGATTTGCTGGCATGAAGACAGCCTCATGTTCTGAAGTCAGTGTAAAGGTCTAATTTTCAACAACCATATGGGGCAAATTCCCATGTTGGGACCTTGAAACCAGCAATTATGACAGCCAAGTGATGAGTCTCAAGTGCATAGTTGAAAGTTTATTAATTTTATGCCATTAAATAGAGACTTAACACACTCAAAAACTATTTTAGATGGGTTGTAATTTTGTCGATTTTAGAGATCTCACACCATCACTCTAAGTCCTCAACTTTCAGAACTATGCTTATGGTGGGAAAAACTTTGATTTGCATTTAAAAAAACCTTTTTTTTTTGAAGCAAGTCTTACAAAATGCATGGTACATGAAACTCCACCAGGAGCTCAACTGAACTGAGCTAAGGTCCGAGTATTAGTGAAACTAATGGTTTCAACCAGAGAACTAAGACAGTGCAATTTCACAATGAAAACAATCAATGGTAAATGAATCAATAGTATAGGGATTTATAAAATGAAATGAAATTTTAAGATATCTTTTCAAGAAATAGGCAAGTAGTCATGGCCACTTAGAATGAAAGTTGTTCAGAGCTGGGGAAAAAAGGCCTTCTAGACAAAAAAATCCAACCCCTCTCTTGTCCCAGCCCCTTCCTACCCTCCTCCCTTGTTGTAATGCTACCAAGGCCTAAAGCAAGCCATTAAACTTCTTGCAGGCTCAACTCAAAAATCTTCACTCTTGGAAACTCACGGGCCAGCCCGGTGGCACAGCGGTTAAGTTCACACGTTCCACTTCTCGGTGGCCCGGGGTTCACCAGTTCAGATCCCAGGTGCGGACAGGGCACCACTTGGCATGCTATGCTGTGGTAGGCGTCCCACATATAAAGTAGAGGAAGATGGGCATGGATGTTAGCTCAGGGCCAGTCTTCCTCAGCAAAAAGAGGAGGACTGGCAGTAGTTAGCTCAGGGCTAATCTTACCCCCCCCCCCAAAAAAAGGGAAACTTACAACTTCCTTAGGGCCATTCCATCAGCCATTGTTTAATTCATTTAAAGAACATATACTGCATATCTCCTTTGTGCTAGGCCTTGGGGATCAGATCTCCTTATACTGGGATAAAAATATGACTCCCTTTTACCCCTTGCAGGGACTGTCTGCCCTCAAGGCTTAGAGAACACAGCTAACTATGTTGCATAAATTGGTCCAATAAAGTCAGAATACAAGGCGGTGGTTCCCCACAGTCCCCTCCCCATTACCCTCATTCCCTACAGTCTCCTCCACACAGCCTCCTCCCCAACATCCCACCACCACACCCTCAAGTCTTCTTATCCAGAAAAGAATTCAAAATTCTTGTACCCGGAGTTTTGAGAATTTTTGCTATCATAGTTACTCTTCTGGAGAGACTAATTTTGCACATTCCTCAAAGTGTAATAGTCAGAGCCAAGTTCTGAATTCAAGCAAACTGGCTCCTCAGTCTACACTCTTAACCAGTCCATTCTAGTGCTTCTCAATGAATGCGAGTTTTCTCTTCCCCCCTACCTAGAAAGCCCTTTCCCCTACCTTAGCTTTTCCACATGAACTCTTACTCATCCTGAAAACCCATCTGGAGGAGAGCTCCTTGGTCTTTTCTCTAAAGACCACAAGCAGAGAAAATTCTTCGGCAACCCCAGAGGATGCTGTTTGTACCTGCGTTCAGCACATCTCTTTATATTGAGATAAAAATGTGATCCCCTTTTACCCATTGGACAGGTATAGACTCCTGGTGAAAGAATAATTTCCTGTGATTGTCTAATAGTAACTGCCTAGAGTTACTGAAACACTCTGTATGAATGCAGAGATTGTTGACTTGTGTTAAGATACGCATATAAAGAACTTTCAAAGACAAAGGTCTGGATGGGGCGAGGTCCCATATGGACAGAGGTCCCTCCTGGCCATTAACACTTGGAGAAGAGGCTACCACAAGACGAGGGAACTCCTGGTAAGTGGCAGACTAATCATCCGTCTTAACCAAAATAGAGACAAGATGTCTGAGAGGAAGCTTCTACGCAAAGAATGTTAGAATGGTATTCAATCAGAAAAGACAGTCCCAAAGAAGCCAGGAAACAAAGAACCCAAAGCACCAAAGTTGGGCGTGTCCTTTGGAGACAGAAACCAGCTATAACTAAAGCAAAAACAGACTCAGATAAGGCCAGGGAGTTCTGAGAACAAGCTCTGTATTATGACAGCACCTGAAATCTAGACTCATAAGTCAGATTGTTTTCATATGTCTTATATTCCCTTCTATTTCCTCCTTTGGTATCCAGTAAAGTTCCAGCCTGTCTTAACCGAGATAAGATGAACTGAGGGTGAAGGTTTTTATCCACTCTTGGGCCTGAAGATCAGAATATTAGCAGCCCAGTACAGACAGCAGACGTAGGGTGAAAACAGTCCTCCAAGTGAAAGTGTCCTCTGGAGTTAAGGGACACGAGGGCAGAGGAAGCCAGATACACTTCCCCAACTGAAAACTCTCTTTCCTATACAAAATCTTAGAGGTTGTGGTTTTGTTTTATCATCTTCTAAAATTTCCCCCCACTAAAGTGTGAGCATTTTGAAGGACCTTGTCATTTTCACCAATGTTCTGCGCACGTGTGCTTGGAACACAATAGGAACTCAAATGTTGGTTGATGGAATGAAACAATGCATGGACCTTCAGAGTTCTAAGGCTCCATAAAGGCCATCAAGTCCAATCCTTTTCCCACTTGTATACATTTGTCCACATAGGGCTTTCATAGGTTGTCATAAAATTCATTCAACAAATATCAATTAAATGTCTACAATAGTTGAGATCCTGTGCTTTCAGGAATAACAACAAAAACAGATCAGTTGCTGATATAACAAATGTTTATTGCGAGCCTACTGTGTGCCAGGCACTATGTAAGGCCCCAAGGATACTACAATGAATAAGATGCACACAGCACCTTAGGGAACTCATGGAGAAGAAGATAAATGGACAACTATCTATAACACTGTTTAAAATAGAAAATGGTAAGTGTTTTCAAACATGTGGACAAAGGTCATCCAGTGTCAGAGGTCAAAAAGGGAAACCAGGATTACAAAAGAACTTACAGAACAGTGCTATTCAGGAACAGGACATTATTTTGTGGTTTAACCTTATAGTTCAAGAATGAAGACCACTAGTTTCCAGTTAAAGCAGTTAATGGAAATGGCTTTGTAGGTTTTGATGAAAATCAGTATTCTATTTTCATATCTTTAGCATTATGTCAAGTGACATTGACACTGGATTTTGAAAAACAAGAATACAGATCAGTTCTCTTTTCATGAAAACCATAATCGAAACTGAGCTCTAAATAAGAGTTTTTTTCACATGTAAGTATATGACCCAAAGAAACACAGACTTGTCGACTTGAGTTATAATAAACTATAAAGAATAATCCTAGAATTATGGCTGGGCCTTATTTATTTAACAGTAACTCCATAATAAAATAATTTCTATTACATACTTACCTTGTGAACTAGGAAAGTTAAAATTAAGCTTAATGTATACGTAAATATTGCATTTCTTTTGTCCTATAATCAAATGAAATTTATCTTTCAGTTTCTTTCATATGTGCTACTTCAGAGTCAGCAAATACTTTGAAATGCACCTCACTAAAGCTGTTTCAAGATAAACACACTGAAATCGGAATCAGAAGACTCAAGAGCTCGGGCTGGCTCCACTACCAGCTACGTGAGTTTGGGCAGGTAAATTCTCTGGCCTAAACTGTCTCATTCGCAAAATGATGCTGTTAGAGTAAATAACCTCTAAGACCCCTCTGAACTCTTAAAAAAAAAACTATGAAAACCTACCCCTACTCCCAAAACATCAACCAAAGCAAAAGTTTCAAAACTAATATTAAAGGAGCTTAGGTTTAACTAATTTCCTCCTTCTCTTACTTGATTCAACAAACTTACAAATTTCCTACAGCAGTTAGGTTGAGCAGCCTCATCTCCAGCAGTTATAGACTGGGAAGGTGATGTCTATCAATCAGTTCCTTTAAACACAATTCTGTGACAAAGAATTTCTAGGTCCAGAGGCAATCTCTTTAAAAGAATTTTGTCTCTATAGAAAAATTAAACACTCATAAGGCTTCTCTGTGAATTTCAAAAGGTATCTACATACATGCATTCCATTCCAGCCATGAATTTCTTCTGTTCGTTGCAGACTGCTTGCCAGGGTGTATGTTTACAATGTTTTCATTTGGATCTGCTTAGGAAATGAATCGAGCACCATTTGGCCATTTGTATGGAGTACGATGTAAACAAGAATATGTGATGAATACACTCAGCCTAGTTATACTGAAGAACCTATGATATTAATAGATGTATCAGGCAAATTTTTTGAGGCCACACTGTATGCAAAGTCCTGAAATGGCTATCAAGATAGTAATGAATATTTTGTTGCTTTACCTCCGCCTGCAATTTTACAAATCACTCAGAAAAAATATTCTCTACCTCAGCATAATTTGAACTTACATTAAGAAAACCTAACTACTGTTTTAAGGTTAACAGTTAAAGCCCTTTGTCATATACGTCTATAGTGCTACATTTTTGAGAATGCTAGTTGATATTACCAAAGCAACAATTCCAGATCTAAACCATAACTACTATATTCAAACAGCACCGCTCTGGAAATTAGCTTCGTCAGCCTAACTTCTGCATATTAAAGGACATTAAGTTCAAGCGACAAGGCTACTGTCTGAAAAACAAGGGAGAATATTAATGGCAGAAGAACTGGCTCCACTTCTGCAAATTAAGCAAAAAGAAAGGAAGCATGCAAAGGGAAGGAACTCAGGAGCTATTTGCAGCAGCGATCCCTTGCAAGTTCTAGGGGCTTGCTTCCCCTTGAGCTCTAAGAGATAAGAAAAGGAGGGCAAAGGAAGGAAGGCACCTCTCCCGGGCAGAAGACCAAAGTTACTCTTTCCACAACTTGCAATAATTCACTGAATTCACTGTAAGATATCCGAGAAATCTAGACTCTGGGAATGTCTGGGAGAAGGGAGCGGCATTTGCTTTCTCAGTTCGGAGCCCTAACAACTGTACTAGAGTACTCAAAAACTCTTAGTTATTCTCGCAGAGGCAGCTCAGAGCATCCTCCTCACGCACACACCTGCAGGGCCGGGCGGCACCTCCTTCGTCCCCTCCCGCCCTCAGGCCTGGACCAAGGTCCAGTGGCCGGCGTACCGTTAGTCCAAGAACCACCCTGGCCTCGGCAGGAGTCGCCCGGCCCCGGGCGAGGCCAGAGTGCACGCCGCTGTCCGGGCTCCTCTTCCCCGAGCCACGCAGCGGCCGCGGCACGCAGCTGAACACCGGCACCACTAGGATGCGCATAATAATAAAAACTTGGGGGAGCATTTCTACACTTGCGCCGACGTGGAATCACAGCCCCTGACACGGGTGCGGGGACCGCCAGCCCGTCCCGCCCCTCCTCGCGGCCGAGGGGCAGCGGTCCGTACCTGTCCTCTGAGACGCTGATGACGCCCTCCTCCTTGGGCACGATCACGGCCATATTCACCACCTCCTGGGACCCTTCGACCCGCTGCAGCAGGATAGGCTTGCGGGTCAGCGGCTTGGGCTGGATCTCCGCCGCCATCGGAGGAGGGGGCGCGCCAGGGGCGCCGCCGCCAATCGCGCCGCGGGGCCGGGCTGAGGAGACCGCTCGGGCACAGGCTCAGGCTGAGACAAGGACTCTGGTTGGCCGGAGCGGCACGCCGGGAACCCGCGATCATAGCCTGGCCGCCGCTCCCGGGAACGACTCCGCGCTCCCGGCTTCGGGTACCGAAACCGCCACAACCGGGGCTGCAACCCGGCGCCGCCACCAGAGGAGGGGGCGGAGAGCCGGGGGGCGGAGCCGGCCGGGGGCGGGGCCTGCCGCAGGGGGTGGCCGCTGGTCGGCGCGAGGGCGGCTGCACTTCCGGAAGGGTGGTTGAGGAGGAGGGGAAATCTGAGACAGGAGGCGGGGCGCTGGCGGCCCAATGCGCGTGCGTTAGCCCCCTAGCCCATTTCCGCCCCGCCCCTCCGCAATTCCCAAAGTCTTGCAGTACCACCCCTGGGACGCATGCGCCTTCCGTTCTCTGCGGTCTCCTATCCTCACCGACTTCCACACCCAGCCTTTAGTCCCCACTCTCTTTAGCTCCCGTGAACGCGCGTGTCCACACCCCTGGGAACGCGCTTGCCAGAGGCCCCGCCCCCTCCAAAATCCCTGAGAAGCGGGCGGAGAGTGGGAGGGGAAAAGCGCAGCAGGGCGAGGCCGGAAAGAGAAGAAACCTGCGTGAAGCAGCAGAACTACTTGGGACGTGACTGGGCATGCGCACGTTTTACCTGTCGCGAGAGGCCTGAACAATGAAGAGCGGCGGGAGGTGGCTTACTGCTCCCAACATGCACCAGGCCCAGGCCACGGAGTGACGCCCCGTGGGCTCCTGGGAGTTGTAGTTTCCGGGTGACTCCTCTGCGTTGTCCTGGAATGACCTATCGCCCACATCTCTGCGTTTCTGGCGTGGCAAACGCCACGGCTTCCCGGTCGTGGCTGAGTCGCGGCCGGGACTGGCCTCTAAGGCAGGCAGCTGAGCGGCAGCCCCCAGCTTAGCAAGCGGTCACTATGCCCTTGGTTCAGGCTGCTGCCCATAAGAGTGGAGCGCTGGGGACCGGGAAGGAGGAGGATCTCTCTATACAAGCATCCATGAAATAGATTAGACATCATCTGTAGTGTCAACCTCCTCGTGTTCTTAGATGGTTTAGTTACTAGGCCAGGTTACTTTAGCTCCAGGTTGCAGCTATAGCCCCCGCAGACTTGAACCCAGACCTCCCTGCTCCTGGTCCTGACTTTTTTCTGTTTCCCAGCAATCCAGGCTTTCTAGCTTGCTCCAGAGACAATGGAGAGAGTTACTGTGACTACTGAACGAATGTTAGGTGCCTAGCACAGGCCTGGCATGTGGGATCCTTCATTGTGTGATAACCCCGCTAAGACCTCCCATAGTTAACAGACTAGCTGAGGAGTGGTCATGATCTATGTGGTGACTGGGCCGCCAAAGGTTCTGGAGATCAGAAAAATAATATGCCAGAGCTGGGCAAAGAATGAGATAGGCCTTGTGGAAATGCGTTTCTTTTTTTTCTTTTTTTAAGATTGGCACCTGAGCTAACAACTGTTGCCATCTTTTTTTTTTCTTCTCCTCACAGCCCCCCAGTACATAGTTGTATATTCTAGTTGTGAGTGCCTTTGGTTGTGCTATGTGGAACACCACCACAGCATGGCCTGACCAGTGGTGCCATGTCTGCGCCCAGGATCCAAACCAGCCAAACCCGGGGCCACCAAAGCAGAGCACGCAAACTTAACCACTCGGCCAGGAGCAGCCAGGAAATGTATTTCTAAGGCACGTTTTTGGGAGTCAAGGCAGTATGCTGCAAAGGGCCTGCCTCAAAGCACAGGGCAACTCCTTACTGCCTCCCATCTTTGCAGAAATTCTGTAAGATCCTTGAAAGGGCAGTTGAGGTATTTTCTAGCTTTGGGATCTAGAACAAGGCATTCCAGTTCTCTCAGGTTCCCCAGCTATTAAGCGGAGGATAATAACATCTACCTTGGGTGGTGGTTGTGAGGCTTGCAAAGAACATATTTTAAGTACCTTCATGCACAATAGGTTCTTTAAGGTTTGGGGGATTAAGATGTGGACATATTTGGAGGCCATTATTCAGCCTACCACAATGGTTTTAAATGCCATCTATATGCTCCTGACCCATATTGTTATCTCTACCCATGGCCTCATTCCTGAACTCCAGACTCGTATATCTAATGCTACTCCACTTTGTCACTTTACTGTTTTACAGGTATTCCAAACATTCCCAAACAGTATCTTTAAATCTACTGCGTCATTTATCCAATTGTTCAAAATTAAGTTCCTAGGAATCGTCCTTGATTCTTTTCCTCACAACTCATATCCAAATGATTAGTAAATCCTATCAGCTCCATGTCCAAAGTGTATCTTGAATTTTCCCACTTACATCATCTCTACCCCAGTCTCAGTTACCGTGATATCTGACCTCTCCTACCACAGTATCCTTACTGCTTTCCCTGCTTCTTCTCTTGAACCCTTCTCCCCAAAACCCATACAATCCATCTGTATCTCAGTAGCCAGATGATTTTGTTTTAAAATATAAACCAGATATAGCCTCTGCTTAAAACTCATCAGTGGCTTACCATTGCACTTGGCATAAAATGCCTCTCCGACATCACCTCTCCTCCTGCTCAGTACGCCCTGGCTTGGAAATTCTCCAGAAACACCAACCTCCTTCCTGCTGGTGGCATTTGCACCAGCTGTGTTCACTACCTGGCTACTTTCTTCTCACTATTCAGGCTTCAGCGCCAATGTTACCTCCTTAAAAAGTCTTAACTCTCCCACCTTTAAAGTACTCTACTTCGTAACGCTCACTGTCATATCACCCTGTTTTATTTTGTTCACAGTACTTACTTCTGCCCCAAATAATCTTGTATGTTTCTTATTTATTTCTTAGTCTCCCTCTTCTAGAAGTGAAACACTCTGCGAGAAAGGATGTTGTCTCTCTGTTCATCATTGTATTCCTAGCCCCTAGAATAGTACCTGGCACATTAGGAAGCATGCTGTTAGTATTTGTTAAATGAATGAATAGGGAAAAAAAAGGGGGGGGGGCCGGCCTGGTGGCACAGAGGTTAAGTGTGAACGTTCCACTTTGGCAGCCTGGGGTTCGCTGGTTCGGGTCCCGGGTGTGCACATGGCACCGCTTAGCACGCCATGCTGTGGTAGGTGTCCCACATATAAAGTGGAGGAAGATGGGCATGGATGTTAGCTCAGGGCCAGTCTTCCTCAGCAAAAAAGAGGAGGATTGGCAGCAGTTAGCTCAGAGCTAATCTTCCTCAAAAAAAAAAAAAAAAAAGAGGCAGGTCTGGATTTGTTTAACTCCATTCCATTAGAACATAGTGGAGAGACTGGAATCTGGACCCTACCCTACTTCCTAGAATGAGGTGATCCTTGAGAGAATACACACAACAGGCAGATGATAATGCCAGCATGGTAAAGGCAACAGGTGAGTAATTGGTATCCAAGGGAAAGGCCTAGCATGTAATTTCAGAAGTCGTACAACTGTCAGAAACCCAGGTTGAGAACTCCTGCTACTCTAGGGAAATTTAAGCCTGCTCATCCCCACTCATCCAGCCACAAGAAAGGTTACTCTGATGGGGATGACAGACAGAAAGGAGGAGACTGCGAGAAAAATGAGTCTCAAACTCCTTTGTTCATATACACCTTAAAAAAATTTGAAGAATTTCAGTATAAGTTTAAATATTTCAGAGTCTGAGTTCTAGCATCTTGTAAATATTTGCATTTATTGTAAATATTTTTATACTTGAGGATCTTTTATTGATCCCCCTATAATACTATCTGAAACAAAAAATATATAAATTAGAATTATTTAATTTGTTTAATATGCTAAGGCCATAAAGCTCTAATTTTGGGGGGTTTTTTTGAGGAAGATTAGCCGTGAGCTAACTACTGCCAATCCTCCTCTTTTTGCTGAGGAAGACTGGCCCTGAGTTAACATCCATGACCATCTTTCTCTGCTTTCTATGTGGGATGCCTACCACAGCATGGCTTTTTGCCAAGCCGTGCCGTGTCCGCACCCGGGATCCGAACTGGTGAACCCTGGGCCACTGAGAAGCAGAATGTGCACACTTAACCGATGCGCCACTGGGCCAGCCCTAAAGCTCTAATTTTTAAAAGTTTCTTCTACATTAACTGATCATTATGATTATTAGTACACAATAGGTCAAGACAACATAAATATATTAGAAATTTTTATGAAAATCATTAAACATAAAAAGTAAATTTTTGACTAAAAGTCTTTAATGCAAATTACTATTTGAGATGAACAAGACTAGGTTTTTATATCCTCCTGTATCTAAGGATAATTAATAACTTATTGCTAGAATTAAATAGGATTCAGGATCAATTCTATTCACACATTTTGTAAATATAAGGGCTGAGAAACCTCATTTACATAAATAGATGGAAATGGAAGGAATTTTGTTAAATCAGTGCCACTCAATTCTTTGAACTCTTCCTGAGTTACATGTCAAAAATCACATAACTGGGCAAAAATTTTTGCAAATCATATATCTGATAAGGGACTTGTATCTAGAATACATAAAGAACTCTTACAACTCAGTAATAAAAAGAGAGCCCACTTTTTTAAATTGGCAAAGAACCTGAATAGACACTTCTCCGAAGAAGATATGCAAATGGCCAATAAGCACGTGAAAAAATGCTCAACATTGTTTAGCCATCAAGGAAACGTAAATGAAAATCACAATGAGATACCACCTCACAGCTACTAGAATGGCTATAATAAAAAAGACAGAAAGTAGCAAATGTTGGCAAAGATGTGGAGAAGTTGAGATCCCCTCATACACTGCTAGTGGGAATGCAAAATGGCACAGCTTCCTAGAAAACAGTCTGGCATTTCCTCAAAAGGTTAAACATAGACTTACCATATGACCCAGCAATTCCACTCCTAGGAATATATTCAAGAGAAAGGAAAACTTAGGTCTACACAAAAATTTGTACATAACTTTCCATAGCAGTATTTTCATAACAGCTAAAAAGTGAAAATGATCCAAATGTCCGTCAATTGATAAATGGATGAAATGTGGTATATCCATACAATGGGATATTCAGCAATAAAAAGAAATGAAATACTGATACGTGCTACAACACGGATGAACTTTGAAAACATTATGCTAAATGAAAAAGTCAGTCTTGAAGTTTCATATGTTGTAAGATTTCATTTATATGAAATGTCTAGAATAGGCAAACAGAAAGCGGATTAGTGGTAGCCAGTAGAATGAGGGGAGGGAGGAGTAAGGGGGGCTGAGGGTGCAGCTAAGGAATGCACAGCATGTCATTTCGAGATGATGAAAATGTTCTAAAATGGATTACCATGGTGGTTGCAAGACTTTGTGAATATAGTAAAAGTCATTGAATCGTACACTTTAAAATGGTGAATTTTATGCTATGTGAATTGTAGTTGTCTATTGCCTAAAATTATTTTTGATGACTCAATGACAAATTCTGTCTCCATCGAGTCTTCTGAAAGCAAAGTATTGGAAAACACATGACTTGTGAAAGAATTTTTTACATATTTATTAATTTTTCTCAATTTCTATGAAGTATTCAAAAACATATGACTATTATTTTTATTTGTTACTTTTTCACTGAAAGGCACATTGTTTAATCCCATATACTAAAAAGAAATTGGAAAATTTAGAATGTTTTAAATTCAGTATACCTTTGCCAATTTAATTTTTTGATAAGATGCTTTTATTTTATCACATGCTTATGTATATTTTTCTCCATATCTTAGAGCTGCAGATTTTTATGGAAAAGGTCCACCCTATAGCCTAATGATCAAAGTCCTATTGTTAAAGCTATCAGGCAAATCAGACTTACTTTCTGTTAGAAAAATTCTGCTTAATTTTTCCATTAAAATAAACAAATTTTTTGTTTTTGTTTTTAGGAAGATTAGCCCTGAGCTAACTCCTGCCAATCTTCCTCTTTTTGCTGAGGAAGACCGGCCCTGAGCTAACATCCTTGCCTATCTTCCTCTATTTTATATGTGGTATGCCTACCACAGCATGGCTTGCCAAGCGGTGCCATGTCCACACCCGGGATCCGAACCAGCGAACCCAGGGCTGTCGAATCAGAATGTGCGAACTTAGCCGCTGCACCACCAGGCCGGCCCCTAAAATAAACAAATATTAATATGCATTTTTAGGAATATTGTTAAAATATACTGGGATGCATCTTGTAAGAGGATTATTAGGTGTAGTCAAGTTCCATGATGTGGATCTAATATAATTAATTGATCAATTTTTAATAACTTATGAAAGCAAATAGTAAACCAATGTGCTTTTCTTATTAGTTAGTGTAATGTAATGTGTGGCTTGAGTTATAAATTTTGTTGAAGGAAGAAAAGTGATAAAAGACATGATATGATTATTCTTTCATTAATTGTGTGTGTGTATGTTGAACTCTGGTTTGAACTTTTGAGAATAATTAAATAAGAATCAAATATAAAAATCATAAATGACTCCATTAGTTTGGTTAAAATCATAATCAAAGTTTCTTATGTATTTAATGAAAGTGAAAGATACATACTCCTTAAAAGTAATTGGCCTGGGACTAGTATATAATTTAATTTTTTGTTAATAAGTAGTAGAAATATTAATCATTTTATAAAATAAAATAAGATGGTGTTGATCATAAATGAAATAAATACTTCATATGATCTGATAATACATTCTAAACTACTTTATTGAATGACAGCAGTGAATCTGAAAAAATAAGTTTAACAAGGGTTTTTTTTCCAAAGTGCTTTGAAAACTTGGTAGTACTGAAAAATACTTCAATTGCATGGAAAATAATCAGCACCACTAATTTTGTCTACTTTGGTTTCTCTAAAGTCTTTTTCTTTTTAGTTGATGACTCATGCTAGGGAAGAGTATTGAGAAGAGCTGAAAAGAACTGCTATGTTTCAAATACATGAGAAAAGGTGTTTGGGGCTTGCTGTTTTTCTTCCTGCAGATCTCTTAGCTTTGTTCTCACAGTCCTTTCCTTTCAGAATGATGCATTCCTGGACAATAGACGAGATGGAAGAGACAAAGTCATTAAACAAAAAAATGCCATTCCTTCCACCACCCTTCTCTACCTTATAGTAGAATTCAGAACCTCTCAAGAGGAGCCAAAATATCCTCGTTTCTTCTCCCTTACCAGAAATACTTATAAGATAAGGAATGCCAGAAAGATCTGTAGGTTGTCACCTTATTAATCATTAAAGTTTTCCCTAAATCAATATATTGTAGTATCTTCTTGCTGTTGTTTTTCCTTTGTCCCAGTAAGATTTGGGGTGGCTAAGGAGAGGAAACGGGAGAACATCTGATAAAAATGAAGGCACATCCCCAGGCAAATTGATTTTAGGAAAAATTACCTACAAGAGTAGAGGACCTGGAAATGGATGTCCTTAAAATGATGCGTGTCCATGGACCACCGGGAAGTTTTCAGAGCGGGGAGCTCAGAGAGCCGCAGTTTGGACACCACTGATCCAGAAAACGAAGCAAGGCTGCTGCTCTAGCAGGACATGGAGCTTTTAGGAAGGGGAGGATTAAAGGAAAGGAATGATGCTTCAAGGCAACTTCTTTTGGATTGACTCCTCACTCGTGGAAGGCTAATTAGGGACTAGGGTGAGACCAGGGAAAAGAAGGCTCAGAGCAAAGTCTAAAGCCCTTACTTGTAGTAAACAGCATGGATTTTTCTGGCTCATGCTCAGCAACCTAGCCCAGCGGTAGCAGGCTGGGCAAGCATGAAATAGTAAGAAATATATATATTGGTCTCTGGCCCTGGTTCCTGGCACAGAGCTCCTAAAAAATTGTACATTCCTAAGTTGTAAGAGCACTGGGAGCATCTTTTATTCTGTTGAGGTGGCTCTGGGGGGGTTCACAGATGAGGGCTGGTTGCCAGGACCAAGTCATGATGAGAAGCTTGGAATTTTCAGCTCCCCTCCCTCACTTCTCTAGAGGGGAGAGGGGCTGTAATGGAGTTAATAATGGATCATGCCTATGTGAGGAAGCCTCTGTAAGACCCCAATAGCAGGGGGTTCAGAGAGCTTCCAGGTTGGCGAGCACACCCACACTGGGAGGGTGATGCACCTCAACTGCACAGGAACAGAAGCTCCTGCCCTTTATCTTTCCAGACCTCACCCTACATCTCTCTTCATCTGGCTGTTCATCTGGCTCTTTTATCACATCCTTTAATAAACTGGTAAACATAAGGAAGTGTTTCCCTAAGTTCTGTGAGCTGCTCTAGCAAATTAATCAAACCCGAGGCGGGGGTCATGGGAACCTCTGATTTGTAGCGAAGTTGTACAGAAGTTGTGGGCCACCTGAGGACCTACTACTTGTGATTGGCATCTGAAGTGGAGTAGGAGCAGTTTTGTGGGACTGAGCCCTTAACACGTGGGATCTGACACTATCTCCAGATAGATAGTGTCAGAATTGGGTTAGATTGTAGGACACCGAGCTGGTGTCAGAGAATTGCTCAGTGTGGGGAAAACCCCCACACATCTGGTGTCAGAAGTGAGTGTGGTGGGGCTGACCCCGTGGCTGAGTGGTTAAGTTCGCGCGCTCCGCTGTAGGCGGCCCAGTGTTTCGTTGGTTCGAATCCTGGGCGCGGACATGGCACTGCTCATCAAACCACGCTGAGGCAGCGTCCCACATGCCACAACTAGAAGGACCCACAATGAAGAAAATACAACCATGTACCAGGGGGCTTTGGGGAGAAAAAGGAAAAAATAAATGAATAAAATCTTTGAAAAAAAAAAAAAAGAAGTGAGTGTGGTGGTAGAGCGAGAGTAAAGGAGAAACACAGGAGGAGGGCTGGGTTTTTCTAATAGAGCAGGGATCCGGGGATCCTGGCTTCATCAGATGAAATGCACACATAGGGAGAAGAATCTAGAACACGAGTCTGAGATCCAGAGACTCAGTCAGTCAGCAACAGGGACATTTGATGGGCAGCTGTGCACCAACCTCCAGGCTCCGGTTCAAGAGCAGGGGCTTCAAATCGGCGGTAACAACTTAGGAAAGCTATGCAGGGCCCGGGTCTGGAGGACTGGTGTTCTAATCAGAAGGCCTAGACAGTGTCTTAGATGTCAGAACTAGGAAACAGAGTTGGCGTTGAGCCACTTACCAAAGTGTCCTTTAGCAAATCACTTTATCTATTGGCGCCCCCTTTCTCCATCTGTAATGTGGATAATTACAGCACCAATCTTACAGAGTTGTAAAACATGAATAAGATCATTCATTTGAAAGAACAGACCAGTGGCCGGCAAGTAGCTCCCCTCAAGGAAGGGGGGAAAGCCGAGAAGGAGTTGGAAGGGCACTATAGTGAAGACAGAGAGAAGAAAAGGGGTGGAGATTATAACTGGGTCTCAAAACAAAGGAAAATCCAGCTATTAAGAACTTTGTCACAAGTCAGGGCCAGACCATCTTGCAGCAGAAGTCCTAACTTCAAAGGGCACAAACCTGAGAACAGAGAGTTAAAGGTAGCTTTCACCTTCATCTGAAGTCACTTGTTTAGAATTTGTTGTTTTGAACTCTGAATTTTCCTGTTGACTCAGATACGCATTGGTGGGTCCCAGGCACACTCACAAAATGCCTACGGTATAAAACTAATGGTCTCTTGGCATGGGCCTACCATGATGAACAATGCTTTTCCAGAAGAATATCTTTTACATTACATCCAGGACCATCGGATGAACATCCCTCCATTCGTCTTCGTCCTCCTTTCCCCATTCCCTTCCTGGCAGCAGGCACGAGGACGCCTTCTGCAACAAGGGTTTGTGGTTCTGAAGCCTGGCTGCGCATCTGAATGCCTTGGGAATTTTTTGAAAATGTGGATTCCTGGATTCTTTCCCTGAACAACTGAATTTGCTTTCCTGGGAGTTTGGCCTGAGAATCTGAATTTTTATAAAGCATTTTAGGTTTCTAACTCAGGTGGCCCTCGGTGTCTGATCTAATCTGGGAACTGCAGACCTGAGAATCCTAAGAAAGGTGCAGGAAAAGTGATCAGCGATACAGGGGACTGGGCCCCAACCGTGGCCACATCTCTCACTTCCTTTTCTTTCCTGGTGTGAGGGACGAGCCAGCCACCTTGCTCTTCCACTGACAACATCTAGTGTTTCTGATCAGACCGGTGTCTTTTTTTTGTGGCCCATTGAGTAACAGAACACAACCTGTGGCTTTTTCCCTACTCACCTGTGCCTGGAGCATGCACAAGGCTTTTCCTTTAATCTTCCTCTCCAGTCCTTCCCATTCCTTTCTAGCCCCTGCAACCTTGGGCTAACAATAGATTTTCATGTACCCAAAGGGCTGAAGTAAGGTTCACCCATATATCTTTATCAATACCTTTTTTTTTAGAGCAGTTGTAGTTCACAGCAAAATTGAGTAGAAACTACAGACAGTTCCCATATATCCCGTCCCCACGCATGCACAGCCTCCCCCACTATCAACACGTCCCACCAGAGTCATATGTTTGTTACAATAAATGAACAAGTATTGACACACCATTATCACCCAGAGTCCATAGTTTACGCTAGTGTTCACTCTTGGTGGGAATGCAAAATGGTACAGTCATTAATGGTGTACATTTTGTGGGTCTGGACAAAGGCACACTACATATCCACCATAAGAATATCATATAGAATGGTTTCACTGCCCTAAAAATCCCCTGTGCTTGCCTGTTTATCCCTCCCTCCCCTCTAGCCCCTGGCAACCACTGATCTTTTTCTTGTCTCCAGAGTTTGGCCTTTTCCAGAATGTCATATAGTTGGAATCATACAGTATGTAGCCTTCTCAGATTGGCTTCTTTCACTTAATATTATGCTTCTAAGATTCCTCCATGTCTTTTCATGGCTTAATAGCTCATTTCTTTTTAGTGCTGAATATTATCCCATTGTCTGGATGTACCATAGTTTGCTTATCCATTCACCTACTGAGAGACATCTTGGTTACTTCCAAGTTTTGACAACTGTAAATAAGGCTGCTGTAAACATCCGTGTTCAGTTTTTTGTGTGGACATAAGTTTTCAGATCATTTGGGTAAATACCAAGGAGCCTGATTGCTGGATTTATGGTAAGACTATGTTTATTTTTGTAAGAAATTGCCAAACTGCCTTCCAAAGTGACTGTACCATTTTGCATTCCCACCAGCAATGCATGGGAGTTAGGTTGATCTACATTTCAGAGGAAAACCAACTCTTCTAGAGCTTTCTGCAGAGGAGGAGGGCAAGGTAGGATGAAGTGGGACTAGGAACCAGCCTTAGGAAAATGGCCACAGGGTGAAATAGTGAAAGAAAAGAGAGAAGGCGGAAGAGAGTTTATGTTTCTGTTCCTTCCTTGCTTTCTCTTGCTAATAACTTTCATGTTACCACAGACCCACGCATACACTAGCCCTGAGCTGGGCTGAAGTGAGTGGCAGGAACGTGACTGATGAGGTCTGCTCCTTAGAAGACCAACAGTAGAGGAACCCAAAGTGCAACTGGTCAAGAGGCAGGAGGTCTGCTATTCCTAGAACATGATGGTTCTCAAAAAGCATTTGTTGGCTGAAAGCATACATGAAAACATAAACTCCTTCTCAGTTTGTCATTCAAGGGTCTTAAGTCTATTAGAGTCCTTGGTTTAGTTCAAGGAAATTCAGACTAACTCACAATTCCGTAGACACTACCTTCATGCATTCCCTTTTCTGGCAAATATTTGTTCAGTGCCTGCCATGTGCTAGGGAGTAAGCTAGATGCTGGGTATGATTAACTCTCTGGTGAAGTCAAGGGCAGAGCTCGCTTTGGCTCTTATCTTGATTTTATCATTAGAAGGCCTCTGGCTCTAGGGCACAATGAGCAAGTAGAAAAGAGTTGGTGTGACAAGATTCTGGTTTAAAAATAAAGGTCAGGACTATGCTTAGGTTCTGGTGCACAATTATGTGGTCAGTTCTGCTGTAAATCTCCTGCATCAAATAACATTTAATAGAATGCATGAAGAAATTAAATGAGACCTGTGGGGAATGAATATTGCCCATATGAAATAGTGAAATGTGGTGGGGGGTGCGAAATATATCACCATTTAGGCAAAATGATTCTTTACTTGGAAGGAATCAGTCTCTAACTCTCATATATAACTACAGTTCTTTACTAAGGAATGGACATTGTGTGGCAACTTTGAGGGATAACACGTTTTTGTACATGTGCCTGCTTTTGGTTCCACTTTCCACCTAAAATTATACACATGAGGAGGATGAATTATTCTGTTAACGAAGAATGAGATCATTTTTATCTCAAGGACCTTGACTGAAGGTCAGTGGTTAATGATCAAAATTTTAATGTTGTCACTGGAGTCCTGGCAGAATGGCACTTGCAGCTCTTTGGATATATCTGATGAGGCTTTCAAAAACTTTTCACAAGCTTCAAGGATCAACACAGCACAGCCATCTTACCTATGAACCAGCTGTAGTAGTATATGCTTAGACTTCATTGACATGGTTTTAGGAAAAGCACTATCCTCAGAATCTATACTGTAAATCCTTTTCAAGCAGAAACCCAGCTTTCCTTTCCTGTTATACTGTCCTTAGCATCAATCACAGTGCAAGGCATGAAGAGAGAGCTCACTAATGACAAGTAGAAAGATTAATTGAATCTGCGTATCTTTGGAAAACAGTTTCCAATGAAATGGAGCAGAGAAAAGTCAAACACCCATATTTCTCCTACCAATAGAATTTACTTGGCTGTTAATACTAGAGGCCAAAGAGAGCAGATCAAATGTTTGTTATCAAAGATTCTTCCTCTTGAGTCAAATTGGTTAAGATCAGGTTAATTTCCCTCAAGAGCAACAGATCCCATGGGAAAGGGCTTTTGTGCCAATTGAGTCAACATTATTCTTTTTCTTCAACTGCCGTTCTATCTCTAGGGGAATAAAGCGAAAACAAAACAAAACAAAAAACCTCAAGCAATGAGAAAAAACAAAAAAGACTGCATTGACAAATGAAAAGAGTTCAGATGGAGTACAGAACACACTGGAAGTCCTAAAGAAAAACAGAAGGTGGCCAAAATATTGATAACCCAAGGAGCGTAATTCAAATTTTGATCTCTTATATTAAACCCCTGTGGGCTTCTAAAACATACATCTTTACTTCTAGGGTATAAAATCCTAAAGAATTGATATCCTATATCATATGTTCACAGATTAAGTGTATTTTACAAAATCTTATTCTCTTTTGAGGTGGGTGCAAAAAAGGAGCTGGAACCCACCCCATCCCCCCACAATGGAATGATGAACGAAGTAGAAATGTATTGTAGTTTCCTCACTGGTCTTGTTGCCCCCAGCCTTGCTCCCCACAAGCCATCCTTCTCATTCCTGCTAGACTAATCTTTCTAAAACTTATATCAGATCATGTTATTCCCTAATATGGCCTAAACTCTTCAAGGGCTTTCAATGTCTCTAGAACTGAAACATCTGCCCCATGCCTACCTCTATGATCCATATCCCACCTTCTACCCCCTCAAACCTCAAATCCAGTGACATTGCATCAGATAGGATGATTCTAGTTGCAAGTAACAAAAAATTTTACTTTATCTTTTAAACAACGAAGAGAATATCAGCATCTGCTTAATCTCTGGTCAGAGTTTGGTCTGGTCATTGGCTCCTTTTCTCTGCAATTCCCTCAGCACTATGTGACATCTTTATCTTCTGGTTGGCTCCCCTTGAGGTAACAAAAAGGAAACCAGCAGCTCTCGGGTTTACACACTTCCTCGTCCATGTGAGTGCGTCTCTTCTCCCACCCATCAAACCAAAGTCTTGGGCTTCTTTCTGGTTGGACATCCCCAGCCCTGGACTAATATCCCACAGGAATGCCATGGCTGATTTGCCTAGGCCTGGAGGACATGCCTTTCTGGAGACCAACCATGTCAAGGGAATGGATTATGCTGACTGGCTAAGGCCAATCAAGACCCATCCCTGGAGCTGGGAGTGAGGTCACTTATGCTCAACACATGGCTGGGAAATTTGCAGGGAAGGAAAGAATGGATGCTGAATAAGCATCTTCAGAATCCAAACTGCTTACAGTTCTCTAAGCCTTTCATCCCATGGTATACCCCTCTGCCCTCTTCCTGGAATGTTCTTCCCCACGTCATCTGTCTGACAAACTCCTACTCTTCCATCAACCCCAGCTCAAGCATTTCATCCTCTGTAAGGCCTTTTGGGATCTTCACCCCAAACAGAGTAGATTACTCTCTTCTGCGTGCCATTCTTATACCCAGTACAGACTTAATTTATTGCCTCATCCCATTACTTATCAATTATTTGTTTAATAGATTTGTCTCCCCAGACAGGTTAACTCCTTGAGGACAGAAATCCTATTTTTCTTTTTTTACCCTTAACACTTGACAACTATGAAATGACCAGAGCATATATGAGGATCCTTTAAATAATTCTGAGTTTTGTTAATTCTTTTGGGGATATTGATCATCAAGTTGTATGCTCTATATATAGGTGTGGCCTCCTCTGATGTCATAAACTCAAGAAAGAGACAGATCCTCAAAAGAAGCAGCTGGAGACTGGAGCACAGGAAGATGGGAGGTGAAATGCCTACGTCGCTTTAGTCCTTGGCCTTTTTGGTCTGGATTTAGAAGGATCTAGAGGTATTTGAGAGTTGGGTCATTATTAATTGCTGATGATGCTTTCTGACATATGAAAGCAATTCAGGAACCAAGCAAGAGGCTTTCCTATAAGAACCTTGACCTACTAACCTAGCCAGCCAGATTACCCAATTGCATGCTATGCTCCATGCTTGTGTTACCTTTATTACCGCAAATTGGAAAGGGAGGAGCATGCTCAAAATACTCTTCCTCTTGCCTCACAGCTCTGAGCAAAAAATACCACTTTTTACTTTTCCTGGACTCACAATATATGAGGTGGAATAAAGAATTAAACATTTCCAAAAAATGAAATAAAATTATTATCATTATCAGTAACTTTTTATACACTTACTCTCATTAGGGCATAGGATGTATGGCAGAGAAACATAGGAAGCAATGGAGAAATTTCAGGGAAGCTAATAATGAATTAATAAGAGAAGTGCTCTGCAAATAGCATAGATGATAGTAATGCAAATATCCTGGAGGGCCCTGGGATTCAAAGAGGAGAAGACGTTCACTGTGTTAGATGCTAGTATCTATCATCAGAGTTACAAAAACAGCAGAAGACAGGCTCTATGACCTTGTGAAGTCACATATAAATGTAATAGCTAGAGACTATTAGCGAGTCTAAGATAGCGTAGTGTGAATTATACATCTGTGATGGACCGTAGCAGCATTATTCAACTGGTTGCAGAGGGAGTGATCAGTACGGAATGATATTAGTCAGGAAAGGCTCTTGAAGGATGAGTCACAGGTTTTTGAACAAGAGGCTGACGTGATGTAGATGGTACTCAAAAAATATGATCTTAGCAACTGTGTAGAGAATAAACTGAGATAGGGGAGTACAAAGCAGGGAGACCAGGTAGGAGGCAGTAACGCAGATGAGGTGATGGGAGCCCGGACTGGTGTGTGGGCTGTGAAATAGAGCTGGGATGGTTTAGAGAAGGCAATGCAGAGGATTGCATAACAGCGTGGGCTTTGCGCACAAACTGATTTGGGCTTCAATCCTGGCTCTACCACTTACTAGCTGTGTTACTTGGGTAACTAATCTACCTGCTCTAAGTCTATTCCCTCCTGTACAAAATGCACCAGTGGGCATTTGTCCTTTCTGCTGTCCGATATCTGAACTTCCTTCCTAATTTGAGTGAATCCCAATCTAAGTGGGAAGTCACAAAGGGGAAGCTGTTCCTCCGCCAGCTGCTGGCAGCTAGAGCATAGGCATGTGCTCTGAGCAGGGCCAGTTGATGTTCACCTGCCTCTCTGTACCGGAGGGTATTGATGCAAAGGCACTGTGGTCAGTTTGAGACTCTTGAGGCCTCTTTGGTGAGATTAGAATCCAGAGGCATGGTGGGGCATGTCCTGGGAAATTGGAATTGAGGTAGGATCCCAACTTTGTGGTCTGCTTCTTCTCTTGGCTCTCCCCTGAACCCAGTTCTCCAGCTTCCTATGGATTCTATGAGTTGCCTGATCTTTTCCCATAAATTTTTTTCTGCTTAAGTTACCTGCTGTTTGCTACCAAGAATCCTGACTAGGACATGACCTCACATTCAGTTTTGAGGATTGAATAAGATGGTGTACATAAAGCCCTTAGCCCAGCACCTGCCACAGGTAAATGCTTACTAAATGGCTGATCTAAGAAAAAACAGAGAAAGCATTTGTGACAGAATAATCACGGACTTTGATAACTAATTAGATGTGGAAGAAGAATAAAAGGAAAGAGTAGGGAAGGTAATGCTAAGTTTACAAACCTGCCTTCCACCTCCTTGTTCTGCACCTAACAAGAATATGGAAGTCAACAGAAGGATGACCTGCTTAAAAGCGGGTGAGATGGTAGCAACAAAGTACTTAATTCTCAGCATGTCGACTGAGAACATGGTATTTACTGACACGACAAAGTCTAAACTCGTTAGCCTGGCACATGAGGCACTTCACAACCCTGTCCGAACCTGCCTTTCCAGCCCCAGTGCTTGCCACTCCCTGAGAAGCACCTGACGCGGTAGTCAGATCAAGCTGCTTGGTGTTCCACGAAGATACCATGGTATTCTGAGCTTCGTTGCCTTTGTATCCCGTATTCTCTTTGCCCGGAATGTCCTCACCCTCCCTCAACTCAGCTCATTTAAGACTTGGGTAACATATTTTCTCCTCAACGAAGCCCTTCTTAACTTCTTCCAGGCAGTTACTAACTCCTTCCTCTGGGCTCCCACAGAATTCTGTTCATGCCTCTCTGATAGAACATATCACTTTTATTCTAATATCCTCTTTATGACTCTCTCCTTCATTGTCCTGTGTGGTCCTAGACACAGAAAATATGGTTTGGTCAACCTCATATCGCCATTGCCTGACATCATCTGGCATGTAGACAGTTCTTCACAGGCTCCTTGTTCAATACCCAGAACATGTTTTCACGTATTTGGTTAGAGATAAAACAATATGACTATAATAAGATAACAAATCTGATTCAACAATCCACACACAAAAGTCAGTCTTGTTCATTGTTTGTTTATGTATTAACTAATGATTAGTGTCTTTTTAGCTTCCTAGCTCCCAAGGGCAGACTTCTGTTTTAACTCACTTTGTGCCAACAGGGTTTTGCACCAGTAGATGCGATAAAGGAATTGGAATCCTTTTTGAGGTGCTGCTTTGTTGTGAACAAAGCAATGTTCCTAGTATGCTGAAGAAGACGTGGTTGGAGACCCTGACTACAAGGGGCCAAGCCAGTGGCCTTGGTTAGGTTTTCCTGTAGACACCTTCTAGCTCCAATCTCCATGATTCAACCAACTCACCTTTTCCAAATAGGAGCTCCTAATGAAAATAAATATTTCCTTTTGCATTTCCCCCAAGTTAGGCTTAAGCACAAGTTTCCAGAGGAACATAGCTACGAGGCCAAAATATAGTTTTATCTTCCATTGCCCTCAGAAATTATTCTTCTTCATTTCATTAGAAAAAATTTTAGGAATTTTACTTTTAATTCATTTTTGAATAGATAATACATTCCTGTGATCCAAAATTCAGAAGTATACAGTGTACCCTAGCCTTGCAGTTTCTCTTCCCATGGGCAACAAGAGCTATTACTTTCCAACACATTCTTCTAGAGATATTTGCATATGAGAAAATATTTTTTTATCTTCTACTGACTTCTACACAAAAGTTTAATTAGTACAGTTCTGCATCTCGCTTTTTTTCACTAAATAATATATCTTGTAGATCTTTTCCTATCAATATGTATCAGTACATAGCTTTTTTCCTGCCTGCATGGTTTTCCATTGCATAGGTCAACTGTAATCTATTAAGCCAGTCCGCTATTAATGGACCTTCTGGGTTTTTTCCAATCCTTTTTATTTTATAAACATTTCAGCAGCGCTTTTAAACCTCCCTTCAAACTGCCTACGCAGTCTCTGCCTTCTTCATTCTCAGAAAATGCTGCCTGTCTTAACTCAAAGAGAAAACAGAAGCCACTAGATAGATTCCATCAATTTCCTGCCTCCCATCAACCTTGTACTTCAGACTCCTTCAAAACCAAACAGCAGATAGTTCTCAGGATGTGTGTGTTCTCTCTTGTCTCTGTACCATCCTATATGCTTTTTCCACTCCCAACATCCTTGTTTTGCCTAGGAAACCTCTATTAACCTTTCAAATCCAAGTTTGGATATCGAGCCAGAGGGAGTGAGTCAGTTGCTGCTGTGTAGTATGTCTGTACCTTGTTCCTCCCCTACCGTTGTACTTACTATGGCAGTTTGAAATTTGTTTACAAGTTTATGTTTCTGTAAGTCTGTGAGCACCTTGAGAGCTAATTCATATCAGAATGCCCAGCACTTAGCATAGAGAGTCTGGTAATAGAAGCTACTCAGTAAATATTTGTTGAATAAATGAATAAATAACACGGAAGATATGTAAGCATACTCTGTATTGACAAGCATTTGCAAATTAGTAGAACAAGTCTTCAACTTTGCATAGTATAGCAGAAACAGCATTGCAGCAGAAATCAAGTGAACCAGTTCTGGTCCATGGAAGCAGAAAAGTTTTCCTGAATGTTGACTGCTATATCCTCAGTACCTGGAAGAATGGCTGACTCTTTATTGGTGCTGAGAAAGAATGAGGCTTTGTGTTGTGTTTGTATTTGAATCTGCTAAAGACATCCTTTATTTCAAATAGTCTGCAAGGAGAAAGTTAGAACCAGAGGGTCTGTAGCTTTGGGACTAACAAGAGAACATACCCAATACTCAGTCATGGTAACTTATCATAGGGCCACTGGATTTCTTAAGAGTTTAAGTTGAACAAATTCACCCAAATGACTTTTATAGGTGTTATCTTACAGATTAAATTAACACATTTCCCACAGCCACAGGTTTTTGAAAGCTTAGTGGTAATCGCATGCGTAATCTGGGAAATGAAACAAAACCTGATACAGAATCTGGCGGAGGTGGGGCTCTTTGCTCCTCCATTGTGAACACTGAAGAGAGCAACTGTGTGACAATCCATAGGAGGACCCCTAAGGATCCAAACTGAAATAGACCTTGACCCCACCTGGCCTGTCTCCTAACAGCACTCTTATTCATTGCCCTCCTGTGGTCACCAGAATGCAAATATTCTCCTGCCCTCTCTTCCTTGTCTTACTGAACAGCAGTATCCTATACAGTAATGTTGATTGTCCATTAGTTTATGAAAATAAGATTCTTTCATCTTAATACTTCTGATCAAACACGATGGTGACCCACAGATTGTTTTAAGACCAAGACTGAATCAAAGTTGTTTTTTTAAAAGATTTTATTTTTCCTTTTTCTCCCCAAAGCACCCCTGTACATAGTTGTGTATTTTTAGTTGTGGATCCTTCTAGTTGTGGCATGTGGGACACCCCCTCAGCATGGCCTGATTGATGAGGGGTGCCATGTCCATGCCCAGGATTTGAACCAGCAAAACCCTGGGCTGCCGAAGCAGAGTGCACAAACTTAACCACTCGGCCAAAGTTTTATATTTATAATTTTTATTTCCACAGTGTTCAATAAATATTTGTTGACTGAATGTTTTGCCATTAATTAGCTCTATGACCTTGGGCAAACTTTGTTTAACTTTTCTAGGCTTCATTATCTTCATCTAGGCAATCGAGTTTGATTGTCGTATTTTTCAAATTATTTTTAATAGTTGAAACCCTTTCTTCAAAGTCTTAGGCAGAACACAACATACAGAACAGGAAAATGTGGGGCTACTCTGGATAAAATAGGTTTGGAGGCCCTAAGACCCCTGGCTTCTCCTCCTCCTTCCCCACCCTCATTTCTGTTCTGCGCCACTCTGCTGAGCCCCAGTGCTCTGTGAGGTGCCATCTAAAAAACTAGTGGACTAGATGATCATATATATGACATAGACTCCCAGACTTGTAAGGAAACTTACTGCTGATTGGGACCAGAGATTCTCAACCTGCAGCCTCTTAATTCTTAGGGATTAAACAAGGTAAGCCACCCAGGCAAATTAAAATATGCATTTTCCTTGGTTTGGATGGTATTACATCAACTCAGCCTATGTCAATTGATTATTTAATGCTAAGCAGAATTGGAAACTATATATACCTTTGCTAAATTAACAATGAACATGAACGTGTTAACAATGAATATAACATAAATTACTAACAAATAATTTTTAGTAGACAAAATTTCTCAACATTTTATGAAAATGCGGGGGTTATAAAAGGAATCCCTGGGGAGTGAAAAGATTGAGAATCATGAATTATTCCATTTTTTTCCTTGTCACACAAATCAAACGAGGCAGGGGAAGGTTAAATGGCTCGCTTAAGCACTCACAGCCTACTTGGGGTGGGAGAGTCAGTAACACAACACAGAACTTGAAATTTCCAGCCCAGTGCTCTTTCCCAACCGTGCTGAGCTTCTATACAAGGTTAGGCTTTTACCTTTGTGTGTCTAGGATCCACGGTCACTCAGCTCAGAAAGATAGAACATCCTCATTATCTCAGCATGCATTATCTGAATCCCTCAAATTTGAAGTTGTGTAGGAAAGCAAGAGTCATCAGAACCTAGAAATGTTTACTTATCAAATGACTGCTTATAAAACCCACTCAAATATCCACCTCCATTAAACATTACCATCAATTCTTCTCTTCTATGATCAGCTTCTTTGTCAGGTCTCTAGCTGATGACTGGATTTTTATACATATTTGACAATCCATAGTGTACGAATGCAATGCAAATCAACTGCAAAGTGAAACTGCACATCTTGCAAAAGATATAGAATTTAATGAGACGGCTGAAAGAAGGCCAATGTGCGTAGTCCATAGTGAAAGAGAGGGAAAGACGTGGGTGATATTGAAGAGGTAGGCAAAGGCCAGATTAGGGAGGGCCTTCTGGGTCTCAGTGGTTTTCATTCTGGTTGAGATGGGGAATTTTTGGAGGCCGTTAAGAAGGGGAAGTGACAATCAGATTTACCTCTAAAATTTTCTTTTGAAACTTACAAATACACTAAAATACATGATATAGCAATTGTATTTCTGTGATTTTATCACAGATGCATCTCCACATATACGAAATGACACATGTACAAGGTTATTCATTGTTGCATTATTTGTAAGAGCAAAAAACAGACCCAAATGTGATGTTCAGCAAAAGGGGCCTGGTTCAATAAACGATGGTATGACATGGAGCTGCAAAAGCGAATAAGGAAGATCTTGATGTACTGATATGGAAAGAGCTCTAGGACGTATTGGTGAGTGAAAAAAAGCAAGATGTAGAATAGTATGGAACAGTGCATATGGTAGGCTACCTTTTGTGTAATAAGGCGGGAGATGTATTTGTATATGCTTGCATTGACTTTAAAAACCCTAGAATAAAAAAAAAAAAACCAATGGAAGTGATTATCACCAGAGGGTTGGGGTGAGGAATGCAGGAGTCTGTGCAAGACTTCTCTGGGCATATCTTTTTTATAGCATGTTAAATTTTGAATCATGTAAATGTAATACCTAAGAAAAAGAAACACATTTAAAAATCCCTCTTGGTTGCTCTGTGGAGAGTGGCTGCAGAGACGTGAATGCAGAAGCTGGGAGACCATCTAGGAAGCTACTGAAATAGTTCAGGCAAAGGCCAGTGGTGCCTGGCACTGGAAGGTAGCAGTGGAGGTGGTGAGAAGTGGTTGGTTTGGGGGTGTAGAGCCAAGGCACTTGCTGATATATTGGGTGTAGTGAGTGAGAGAAGGGAAAAAAAATGAAATCAAGGACAATTCCTAGACATGTGGCTTGAGCAGATGGAGGAGAGAAGATGGGGTAGAGGTGGGGGGTGGGGAGGCAGAGAAAATCGAGAAGCAACAGTTCTATTTTGGACATGTTAAGACCATGTCCAAATGGAGAGGTCCACAACTGGAGAGAAACATCTGGAAGGATGATGACAGCACAGATTTTTCCAAAGACGAAGTCAACGCCCCATGAGTTCAAATTAAAGGATTGAAAGACCCTGGTAAAATTAATAAAACCCTCAAACAAGTGTCCATCTTCGTTTTCATGCTGCACACATGGAATATAAAGGGAAGGTTGTCATTTGTGCTACTACAAAATTTTGTTGGAAAAAAATTATGTTAAAAAAATTCCAGCCAATCACTTGATTTATTCTTAGTTCTAAAAGTAAGCATGTAGTTATCATGATAGCCTACATTTCATCAAACAGAAAGTAAAATAAATATAGCTTCACAATTTTTATTTCATTTTTCAAGATAAAGTTCAAACCTAAGCTTTTTCATTATTTACTATGAAATGTGAGCTGACTACTCTTAGTGGCCTTTTCAAAATCCTGAACCAAGTGCAAAACAACAGAACCTTGCAGTGGCAGAAACACAGGGAAACAAATATAATTTAAACTTTTTCTCTTAGACACTGAGTTCACATCTTTATTAGCAGAATAACTTACTACTTAACCTGGATAGATAATGAGGCAGGAGGTGGAGAGTAACAATATTTCCTACTTTACCACTCTACAAGTTAAATAAATATTTTTTGGTAAAAATGAAGAACTGCTTTCTTAAGAATTCTACCTTCAACTATTAAGTTGTCTCTTGTGCATTCACCCTGAGTAGGACAGGCTTTGGAGACGTGTCAATGCTAATATAAGTCAGGATGTTACTGGTTGTTGTGTTTGCTGCAATGCCCAACGTCTTAGAAAGTTTGGGCTGCCAAAACAAATGACCATAGATTGGGTGGCTTAAACAGCAAACAATTCTTTTTCATGGTTCTGGAGGCTGGAAGTCTGAGATCAGGGCACCAGCATGGTCGGATGCTGGTGAGACCCTTCCTCCTGGTTATGGCCTCACATGGCCTTTCTTGGTGTGTGGATACACAGCTCTCGTGTGCCTCTTCCTTTTGTTATAAGAGCACTAATCCCATCATGGGGGCTCCACCCTCATGACCTAATCTAACCATAACTACCCTCCAAATGTCCCACCTCCTAGTGCCATCTCATTGGGGATTAGAGTTTCAAGAGATGATTTGGGGGCGACACAAATATTTAGTCCATAGCACCCAGCCCAGATCCCCCTTCAAGCTGGAGACCCTCATATCCACAGGAGCCTGGAGTGTTGGCTGCTAACAGCTTACAATGGAGTCCTCCTGAGGACTTGCCTGAAAGAAGCAGCCTCCTCCAAGGTTAGGTCCACTCTCCAGGGGGCAAGAGGGGTAGGCACAACAGAGCGAGAGCACAAGGATCCAGCCCTCTTGCCTCAATACGAGACAATCTGGATGAGGCATTCCACATCCTGAGCTCCCCATGAGGTCAGCTGAGCCCAAATGTCTGCCTCTATCCTGCTCCCCTCGCTCCCTTACAGGTGTGGCTCCCCAAAAGACCTCCTGCACACAAATCTCTGTCTCAGAGTCTATTTCCTGGGGGACCTAACCTAAGACACTAGTAGACCTCATTAATAGCATATTCAAATAATAAATAATCAAATCATGCAGATTTCTTTATATTTTGTGTAGGTTAGGGCATAGTGTAAAAAGCCAACATAGTGGATAATGCCGAAAGTATAAAACACACCGTTGGACAATCCCAGGGTTTGTTTCATGCACTTTGCACATATTGTACACACACTTGTGGAAGAGAAAAACTTGCCTTAGGTCAGTTTGGCGCCACATGTTTTTGTCTATCACAGAGAGTAGTCTCTCTGCTCATTCTAATTCATCTCTGATTGCATTACAATAAGAGAGAACCAAGTTTTGATCCCATTATGCTGGAATTTATTTTTGTTTCTTAAAGAAGTATAACAACAGGAAGTCCAATTTCAGTCCAAGTATTCTTGAAAGAAATGAAGACTAAGTAATAAAATGAAATAGCCAGTTCGGCAGCACTCCTTCAGAATTCCCCAGCAGGGGTGATGGGGCTGCATCTAACAACACAGGCCTTTGATGCTGAGTTGATTTATCATACATAGAACAATTCTCAGACCAGAGATTCCTTCTGCTAATTGCTTTCCATCATCATGATTTATTTAGCCTTCATTTTTCAAGATCCTTTATGACCATTAGTAAGATTTTTAAAATAGCCCCATGCAGGCAGGATTTCACAGAGAATATGCAGGCTCTCCTCTCTCCTTTCGTCACTTGTTAGGCATAGTTCAGCATTTGGTAAAATCCAGAGGGTCTTTTTCATAGCACCAACCTAGCCTAACTTATGTCCAGAGAGTTAGTCACAAAGAGAATCTAAATCTTTCTTCAGGATTCTCTTTTATTTTATTTTATTTATTTATTTATTTATTTTGAGGAAGATTAGCCCTGAACTAACATCTGCCGCCAATCCTCTTCTTTTTGCTGAGGAAGACTGGCCCTGAGCAAACATCCGTGCCCATCTTCCTTTACTTTATATGTGAGACGCCTGCCACAGCATGGCTTGCCAGGCGGTACCATATCCGTACCCAGGAGTGAAACTGGTGAACTCTGAGCAGCCAAAGTGGAACGTGAGAACTTAAGCACTGCACCACCAGGCTGGCCTCTCTTTTATTTTTTAATAGTTATTTCTCCATTTATTCCCCTTTCAATTTTTGAATTTTGTAATTCTTTGTTAAAAATCATTTTATTACAGAATTATAGAAAATGGAAATGGGATAAATAAAAAGAAAAATTATCCATAATACTTCCACCAGACTAAACACCGGTGGCTTATTTACTTCCAGACTTTTGCCAAAACAGTGTATATAGCATTTATAATTTTTGCATATATTTTATACTATGTTGTATATATTCTTTCATAAATTTTTATAATAATTTTGGCACATTTCCTGCCTCCCCCCAAATCCTTTGGGACACCGTTAAATTTATATGTGAATTTAGGCAGAATTTACTTTTTTACAGTATTAAAATATTCAGAAACATAGTTGATCTTTCCGTTTATTTAGGTCTTTGATCATGAGCCTTGGTCAGGATTTGTGATTCTTCACATAAACCTAGCATGTTTCATATTAAGTTCATTTACAATACTGCTATTGCTAAACAGGATACTTTTTCATTATACTTTTATTGAGCCTACTGACTTGTTTTTATATGACAGCTTTATTGACATATAATTCACATACTATAAAATTCATCCTTTTAACGTGTACATTTCAGTGGTTTTTAGTATGTTCACAAGGATGTGCAAATATCACTACCATCTACTTTAGAACATTTTTATCACTCCCCAAAAAGAAATCCAAACAGTCACTCCCCACATCTCCTTCCCCCGACGCCCTGTGTCTCTTAATTAGCTGTTTCTGATCTGTATTCTGTATAATAAAACTGCAATCATAAGTGCAGCCTTCCTGAGTTCTATGAGTCACTCCAGTGAATTACTGAACCTAAGAGGGCCATGAAAACCCCTGAATTTATAGCTAGTTGGTCAGAAGTGTGGGAGCCCGAGATCTCCAAAGTGTAGTTGATGTCTGAAGCAAGGGCAGTCTTGAGGGGTCCTGACCTTTACCTTGTGGGGTCTGTGCTAACTCTGGGTATTTAGTGCAAGGATTAATTTGCATCACAGCCAAAAGGGGTTGAAACGCAACAAGCTTCTTTTCATGTGCTTTATGATTATTTGTATATCTTCTTTGGAGAAAAGTCTCTTCAAGTCCCTTGCCCATTTTTTAATTGGGCTGTTCATCTTTTTATTATTGAGCTCTAAGTGTTCTTTACATATTCTGAATATCAGATATACCAGATAAATCAGATATATAATTGGCAAATATTTTCTCTCATTCTGTGTGTTGTCTTTTCACTTTCTAGATGCTGTCCTTTGAAGCACAAACGTTTTTCATTTTGATGAGTCCCATTTATCTAACTTTTAACTTGTCCTTTGGGATCCAATCTAAGAAACCATTGCCTAACTCAAGGTCACAAAAACTTACTACATTTTCTTCTAGGAGTTTTGTAGTTTGGGCTTTTATTTTTAGGTCCATGATCCCTTTTCAGTTAATTTTTGTGTATGGCGTGAGGTAGGGGTCCAGTTTCATTCTTTTGCATGCGGATATCCAGTTGTCCCAGTACCTAGTCTCTTGACTTTTGAACGTTTTGTAACTAGCCACCTAACACTAGCTCTAATAGATTTAATGGATTCCTCTATGTTTTTCAAGTAGATAACATCATGTAAAAATGATAATTTTGACTTCTCCTTGACAATATTTGTACTTATTATTTTGTCCTCCCAGATGTTAAAAAAAATAGTGGTGATCACATCATCTTTGTATTTTTCTATACATTAATGGGAATGTTTCTAGAGTTTTGCCACCACTAAGTATGATACTTTGTCCTTATTCAGTAATAAATGCCTTTCGGTATCTGCTACTATATCTATACTTTGCTGCTACTCATATAAGCTGAGGAAACACAGCATTGCCATAAAATCTCTTTAAAATTATGTTTTAAGAATATATTATTATAACTTCTACTTGACTATAGCATAATATTTATTGGGGGCCCCTTTAACAATAATTTTTGAGGAACATTTTCTTAAAATAATATTTATCCAGAACAGTTTATTCTATTTTTTTAAAAAAGTTTTCTTCATAGATGAAAACAAGATGCTTTTGACCCTATGTAAGAGAGAATTAATTTCGTTTAATCTGAACTAGTTTTACTTCAATTAAGTCAATTAATGAATAGATAATTCATAAACACTGTACAAATTTCAAAAGGTAGAAAATAGTGTATACAGTGGAATAAAATCTCATTTTCACCTCTGTTCCCTAGTCACCACATTCTTCTCCCTACAAACAACTACTGTATACTATTAGCAGGATTTTTTTTTAAATAAAAGAAATATAGACCTATACAATATATAGAGACACACATTTATAAAATATATGCAACATTTACAAAATATATCAAATGTTTACATAAGAAAAACAATGTACAAAGCAGTCCTAAGGAGTTAGATGGGAGGCAAAGACCTGATAAAGAGTCTGTTCACAGAAAGAAAGAGAAGCAGCTGAGAAAACTGGTATGTTTCCAATATTGTCAGTTACCAGTTTATTTAAACTCCAGATTCGTTTTCTCACCAAGCTATGGCAAGAGATAAATCTAGAATCCATGCCACATTAACTGCATTAAATATGAACGTCCCCCACCTCAGCTTCCCTGCCTCAGATGGCAAATAAAATAGAACCACTCACTCCCGAGAGGCAAGAGATCAAGAGTGCAAAACAACAAATCAAACTTCTGTACCAAAATATACTAAGCTGCTTCAGTGAGACAGGAGAAGCCTAAATAAATCAAAATCATGGCACAAAAGTAACTTAAAAACCTTTCTCCCAAATAAATTTGTATATGTTGTAAACATCTCTGAACAACCACTTGGAACCGTGGTGAGTAAAGGGCGAGCTGCCTATTTGGCGCAGGCGGGCACCGTAGTAGAGTCACTGTAGTCCAGCCTCGGGATCCGCAAGGCTCTGGGCAGTGAAGGGGGATGGGGGAGAAAAAGTGGGAGCTAGGAGGTGGAGGGATGGAAAGCAATAGAGGAGGGGCAGGGAGTGATTCAAGCAGACCAAACTCACAAAAGGCTGATTTATAAACAGAAATGCTGTTTGTTCATTAACCAGCAAAAGGGAATTAGAAGGGTGTTTTATTCACGCTGCAGAAAATCCTAATGTGGCGTCCCATTCCGCAATAGCGTGTACTTACTGCTGCTGCTCAGGAGACCCGGGCCAGTGAATACAGCCTTCTGTCCGTGGACAGTGTTGGGCAAACCCTGCTATAGATTATCCTTTGGTCTCTCTTTTTTTTTGTCTTTTCATTCCAGTCCCTCTGTTAACACGTCGTTCCTTCAGATCGACAGGAATAAAACGGAGTGCACCAGAGTTACTTCACAGCATCACTCTCCAGCTGAAGTTTTCTGAGGCCTTCCCTTTCTCCCCAGTCTCTTAGCGTGGGCCTTCCGGTGGATGGCAGGGGTTAATAGTAATATAATATGGCAGTCACCTGCACAGGTTCTGAGCCCCGTGGCCTTGGTTCTAATCCAGGCCTGGCCATTTGCCAGTTATGTGACCTCCGGTGGTTATTTAACTTCTCTCCTCCTGTGAAAGTGGGAATGATAACTCTCCCCCTTCAGTAGGTCACTGTGAAGACTAAATGAGCTAATTCGTGTTGAACACTCAGCACTGTGCCTAGTACATGTGGAACACTCCGGAAACGTTAGCCCTTAGTATTAGGGCAGCTCTTGTCTACTTCTGTTGATTTGTACTTGTTTCTGCTCACAGAGACTAAGCTATTTTTAACTCTTTGCCCAAATTAAGGAAAGGGAAAGAAGTCAAATGAGAGACGAATTTGACCTGATGGTGAAAATTCTGAAATGTATTCAATGTTTCAAAGAAATGCAATTGTATTGCTTTCAGATTTGAATAGATTAGAACTCCAAATAACATGGAGAGTAAGGAAATAAATAAAGTGAAATTTTAAAAGGCAGAATGATTAAAAAAGAGAGGACTTAATGTGAAAATGCAATGTGCAGTCAACAAGTATTTCTGGAGTGCCCAGTATGTACCAGCTAGTCTTGCTGCTTCAGTCCTTGCGTGTCTTAAATCTGTTTGCAACACAGCAGCCAAATAATGTTTTAAAGACTTAAGTCAGATCATGCCACTTAAGTGTTCACCATCTTCCAGTGGCTCCCCACCTCATTCCAAGTAAAAGCCAAAGTCTTCACAGTGCCCTCCAATGCTTTACATAATCTGCTCACCCCTCCTTGCAGACTTCTATGACTTCATCTCTTAACACCCTCCCACCTTCTCGCTCTGCACAGGCCACACTGGACTCTTTGTTGTCCCTGAACTGTGCCAAGTACTCCTGCCTCAGGGCCTTTGCACTTGTGGTTCCTTCTGCCTGGAGTTCTCATCTTCAAGTCTCCTTTCTGACCTTACTCAAATGCCACCTTCCCTGACCCTTCTATTTAAAACTGTAACTTCTTAGGGCTGGCCCCATGGCCGAGTGGTTAAGTTCACATGCTCTGCTGCCGGCGGCCCAGTGTTTCGTTGGTTCAAATCCTGGGCGCAGACATGGCACTGCTCATCAAACCACGCTGAGGCAGCGTCCCACAGTCCACAACTACAAGGACCCACAACGAAGAATATACAACTGTGTACCGGCGGGCTTTGGGGAGAAAAAGGAAAAAAAAAATCTAAAAACAAAACAAAACCCTGTAACTTCTTTTCCACCCTCACCAGTCTCTAGTCCCCTTCCCTGCTCTGTTTTCTCTAAGCATTTCTCTATGTGTTTATTGATTGATTTTGTTTATAATCTATCTCACCCACCCTCCCTGCAATATAAGCTTCACAAGACAGGAGTTTTTGTGTGTTTTGTTTATTGCTGCATCTCTAGTTCATAGTGATGGCTCTTTTCGTTGAATGGATGAATGCATTTATGAATGGGGCTAGGTGCTTTCACGTTTGTCATCTCATGTACATCTTTTGGTAAAGGTCTGATTTTCATGATAATATGTCACTAAATGGTAACCATTATCATAATTCCCTATTTTTATATTCGACAATTGTTGCTTCCTGAAAATTAAAAATGGACTGAAAGTATCTTTGAGTTCTTGAAATTGGAATTTAAAAAATGCTGTTTCTTTTACCATGTGCATGTCCTTTCAAGGCATCTTACATAAGATTGAGATTCAGAGGAAGAAGTTTTTAACTTCTTACTCAATATGAATGACATACATTGCTTCTGAATTAAATTATGAATTTTCACGTAAATTTAAGTTGGCCTTTTCTAATTTTAGCATTAATTCTCCAACCCTTAAAAAATGATTTTCGTATTTGTCCAAATGGTGCCTGACAGCAGCAGCGTGGGTCTGCATGTCCCTGCCTCTGCTTAGTTGAAGATAAGGGCTGCCTACTGAATTTCTGGTTTCCATTACAGCTGATGACATGAAAGAAATGCTTGTAAGAACAAATGTTTGGTTCCAGGCTGTAGCCTAATTTAATAGTGTACTTGAGAAAGAAAAGTTGATGATTCATTCCAAAACCCCTGGGGAGGGAGGGGTGATTGTAAACAATTTGGAAAGGGGCGAGAGAGACTAATATGAAACCATTTCAGCGACCTTAAACAACAACCAAAAAAGTCTTGTCTAAACTTGATTGAGTGCTGGGTTTTTTCCAGAATGACTTTAGCTGAGGAATGACTGTTAGATTCAAAATCCTTTCCCCTCTGCTCTGATTTGGGGAGTGGGAGGTTGTAACCATATTCATTTTTTTATAATTTCAGATAATATGAAGTATTTGGATGAAAGATTACCCTGAGGTTTTCATAACTGTGGTTTTTCTCAAATCATTACATGTGATGGTAATGTTTTTATGGGCCAGAACCCCAGGCAAATTTTTATGGGAGAAGGAAGAGAATTTTTATAAAAAATAGAAACTAAGATTTAAAACGCATCAGCCATCTAAGTAGGTGGAATAGACAGCTGCCATGGGCAAAACCCAAAAACCCCTCCCACTGCTTGCTTGTTGATGCCTGAAACTTTGAAAATCAGGAGTTTATTTTCTTGGATTACGACTTCATCTATGAAAATACTAACAGCCCTACTCAGAGTTAGACTCTCCGGGCCATTTTTCCTCTGATGGTAATAGCCTCACTGGCTGCAGGTCTAACAGGGTTTCCCAACTAGGTGGGCAGAAAGTAAGTGGATGCTGGCTCTTTGGAGATGAGGCTGTGCATGTGATGGGCGAGGCAGTGGGAGACACCTTTGGGGGAGCACATCAAAGATCACCACAGGGAAGGGAATTTGAAAACCTTTCCCTCTATGGGAACCATTTTTCCCTATTCTTACTAAAGTCTTCCTTTCCTTCATACTGGAGGAACAGAAGGTTTACATGGTGACGTGGTCCACAGAAAGCCCGCATACTTGAGTCTCAGATAACCATAACCCACAGTCGGGTTATCATAGCAGTTAATCCCTCAACGTTAGCCAAAACCACCTGCTTACTTTGATTAATATCTATTGTTTTTCCATAACAACCAGAGACATTCAAATGGCTTTATCGTTTTAAAAGATATTCTGATTTCATAGAAAAGATAATCTGTAAAGTACTTCTGAAGTGGGGGAATTAATTTTTCTCCCCCAGAGTTTAATAAAGGAGTTAAATTGATGCTGTTGTAAAAATGACTCCAGGCTGGCAGTCGTCCGTCAGGCTCTCAGACCAGTGTTACTGGCTACATGGTTGCCCCTGAGTAACAGAGAGATTTTATTTTCATTTCTCACCATTTAATTTAGTTATTTCCTTTTATGTAACTTTCAAAACACTTTAGTACCTGGAAGGGTAAAAAGGAGATTTTATAAAGTTTGGCTTATTATGCCCTTTAAAAAGGGTGCTTTGCAGTGAAGGACATGTGTTTGCTTCTTACAGCTATGGCACAGCTGTTCACAAAAAGTCTTGTAAAGATTACCAGGTTTTTTCATCATCACTAATTTCTTTACCATATATGGCACACAGATTATGTAGCAGACGCTGGGCTGGGCACTAAGGCCACAGAGCTGAGCTCCACCGTCCTGACCCCAGGTTGCTCAGTCTAGTCTGTGCAAGGAGACAGACAAATTACTATCTGCTAAGAGTGTGATAGAGGTTTGCATAGGAGGTGTGGAAGGTTCCGCACCCACACCGGGACCTCAGGAAAGCTTTTCTGTGGGGATGTGCTGTCTGAGTTGAGAGTCTAAGGATGTGAATAATGGTAGGGATTAACTAGGTGAACAAATGGCAAGAGAGTGTTCCAGGAACAGGGAACAGCACATGGAAGGAAAGAGTGGAGAGAAAGCACTCTCTTCCGGTCTGTCTTCACCTCTCTAGGGAAGGGCCTGATTCTTACTCATCACTGGATCTCTGGTATCTGTCAGGCAGGTCATAAAGTATTCATAAATATTTATTTAACTTAAGTGAACTGAACTATAAATATTTACTGCTGTTTTCCAGATGCTGGCAATAGGGTAGTGGCCAAAACAAAAGTTCCTGTTCTTGTGGTGCTCACGGTCCAGGGAGGCATTAGTGTGAGCCGACATTTACCAAGTGCTTCCTACCTGCCAGGCCCTGTCCAAGAGCTTTATGCATTCATTCTTTCCGTTTTAACAACCAGCCTGTAAGGAGGTGTTATAATATTATCCTAATGTTACTGTTGAGGGCACAGTGGAGTCAAGAAACCTGTTCAAGCTTACCCAGGTTGCAGGTAGTGGAGCTGGAATTCAAAGCTGGAAAGTCTTGGCTTCCAGAGTCAGTCGTAACCTCTATAGTTGGCCATTCAAGAATTTTTAAATACTTTCTCAGTCTTAATTTTGGAAAATGAAATAAAAAGAAACTCTAATTATTCATTCACCCTGCAACTCTTTTCTCTATATTGACGTGAGACTTAATTATTTGGCATAAACATGTAAGAATAATGGCCATTTTGAAAAGCAAGTGTAGGGTTAGGTCCGGCCCCATGGCCGAGTGGTTAAGTTGGCATGCTCCGTTTCAGCGGCCCAGGGTTTTGTTGGTTTGGATTCTGGGCGCAGACCTAGCACGGCTCCTCAAACCGTGCTGAGGTGGCATCCCACATAACACAACCAGGAGGCCCTACAACTAGGAACACAACTAGGTACTAGGGGATTTTGAGGAGAAGAAAAAAAGGTTAGGGTTAAAATTAAAGATAATATGGTCTTTTAAAAATTAAATAGGCGAGGGGGTGGCTCCGTGGCCGAGTGGTTAAGTTCGTGCGCTCCGCTGCGGCGGCCCAGGGTTCGGATCCTGGGCGCGGACGTGGCACTGTACGTCAGGCCACATTGAGGTGGCGTCCCACATCCCACAACTAGGAGGACCTGCAACTAAGATATACAACTATGTACAGGGGGGAGTTTGGGGAGATAAAAGCAGAAAAAAAAAAAAAAGATTGGCAACAGTTGTTAGCCCAGGTGCCAATCTTTAAAAAAAAAAAAAAATTAAATAGGCGATAATAGTGGCATCAGATGTCAAAGTGCATTATAAAACTATACTCATTAAAGATACAGGCATGGTGACTATAGAGTCAATAATGCTGTGTTGTATATGTGAAAGTTGCTAGGAAAGTAGATCTTAAAAGCTCTCATTACAAGAAAAAAACTTGTAACTATGTGTGGTGATGGATGTTAGCTAGACTTATTGTGGTGACCATTTTGCAATGTATACAAATATAGAATCATTATGTTGCACATCTAAAATTAATATAACGTTGTATGTCAATAATACCCTAATTTTTAAAAAAGAAAGAAAAAAATATATATAGTACAAGCATGGATTTATGTCCTTCTGCTTCCATTTTCCTCTTTTCGATAGACCCAAAATTGGGGGGAATAATGAAAAAGAATTTCCACTTAGATACAAAGAATCAAAAACAAATCAATACAAAATCTGCTGCTGCCCCCTTCACTTAGTATTTCCCAGGCATTCCAGATATAAAACCAGCTGCTCTCACATTGGATCTCAGAGAAGTAAGAGGGAATTGGATACTGTCTTAAGTGCTGACAAACTGATTCCTTTTTTTTGTACAGAAAACCTTTAAAATTTTGTATAAATGAAATAAACATATTTTTTATTGTTTGATTTGAGCATTGAATTTCATAGGTATTTAGTGCGTATTTCACCAAAGTGGCAACTGAGAACTATGAAAGACTAAGATCTTGAACGCCATCTTAACTTGCCTGGTTCTGAGAAAGAGGAGGTTCACGTGCCTCTACCAAACTTGTCCTGATATTTTTAAATTATAAATTTAATATAAAAATTATAGATTAAAAATAGATTAATTAAAATAAATTTACATATTTTTAGTACCCTGTGGCCATATTCCTCTCACTTAAGGACTCTAAGCTGAGGATTGCTATGCTATTTAGAAAGTTCCCTTAATAAGGAAAGGTGGCAGCTGGCAGCCTTATGAAGGACAGATTGGAAAGAGGCAAAGATGGAGTCAGGGAGACCAGTCCATGTTGGAGATGATGGAGCAGTAGCTGAGGGTCTGAGGAGAAAGAGATAGATTCAAGAGATTTAAAAAATAGACATGATAGGATTTTACTAATTGAGAGTAGAAGATAAAAGGGGAAGATTTGAATAAGAAGCTAGGGATGATACTCAGATTTCTAGCTTGTGTGGTTGGGTGGATCACGGTATCATCCAAGACAAGAGCCCAGGAGGAGCAGGTATGGGAGGAAGAGGAAGACTTTGAATTAGGACATGTGGAACTTGATATGTCTGTGTGATTATCAAGTGGAAATGTCCATAAGGAAGTTACTGTCCTAGGACTCAAAGAACTCTGGGATGTCTGGGCTCTCCTGGCAGATATCTTAGGGAATCATCAGATCATAGGTGGAAGTTGGAGCAATGGATTGCGTGGACTCACCAAGGGAAAGTGTAAATGAACTAGAGAGGAAGGGTAAAGATAGAGCCTGTCGGGGCTGGCACCGTGATCTAGTGGTTAAGTTCAGCATGCTCTGCTTTGGTGGCCTGGTTCAGCTGCCAAGTGTGGACCTACACCACTTGTTAGCAGCCATGCTGTGGCAGTGACCCACGTACAAAACAGAGGAAGAATGGCATAGATGTCAGCTCAGGGCAAATCTTCCTCAAGCGAAAAAACCAAACCAAAACAAAACGAAAGCTAGAGCCCTAGAGAACATAACAATTTCAAAAGGGTTTGAAAGAGAAGACTAAGAAGAAATCATCAAAGGTAGGTGGGGAGCCAGGAGAGAGTGATGTCACAGGTGCCAAGGAAGAAGAGGGGACTTAAGAAGGAGGTATGGTCAGTGGTTAATGACACAGAGACAGCATGTACATCAAAGTCTAAGAATTCCATATTGGATTGGGTAATATGGATGTCACCTTTGCCTTCAGCCTTCACTGTTTGAGCGGAGATGGAAGCCAGAGTGAAGTGGGTAAAGTAGTGAATGGGAGGGTAGTAAAGAAGCAGTGATGGTTTCGTAGACTGATCTTTGAAGAAGGTTGTCTGTGAAGGGAAAGAGGGAATGTTTGTGTAGAAGATAGAAGGAATGTTTTCTCCTAAAAGATGAAAAGCTTGAGCATGATAATAGGCTAAGGAAAGAAAGCCATAGAGGGGGAGGGATAGAGGATACAGCATAGAATGGATAAATGAAAAGACTAAAGCATCAAAGGAAATAAGAAAGGTTGGTATCCAAAGTAGCTTCAATCAAGTGGTGGAACACCCTCTCAAGTGAGATGGAAGGAGGGGAGGTGCGGTGGATAAAGTCTATAGTTGGGTAGAGGGAGGGCAAGAGATTGAGGGAATTTCCATCTGATGACGATTTGTAGGGAGGGGTCATGAGGAGAGTGGTAAAAGTTTGGAAGCACCATTTAGAAATTTAGGGTGGAGGTGGCTATTTAAAGACACAAAGGATGACTGCACAGCATTGTGAAGGATCTCTCTGTGGTTGGAGGTCATAAATTTACGGTTGTGCTAATCTGCATTGGATGTGCTGATTGCTTGGTTACAGGGGCAAGGAAGATGGGGCTGGAGTTATGACTGGATTGACCCAGGCACTGAAGCCATAAGGCTTTAAAGGCTCTAGATGAGGGAGACAATTGTCTAAGGTCCTACAGCTAACAGGAGTAGAGGTAGATTTGAATATAAATTGACTCACTTGATACTCTTAGCTGCACTATGAGGCTAGGGTGCTGAGTAGGTCAACTATATTGACAGGGAAACTGCCTAGGACAATGACAGGCCTTGAAATGAAGACGAAGCCTAAGATCCAGATGCCAAAGTTCTTGATGGATGTTTTATGGTTAAACACTTAATAAATATCTACTGTTCTACTGTTGAGTTAGGCTTTCAACCATCAAATATCACCTTTTATTCGATGATGTTAGACATCCTTTTAAACTATTATTTTTATTTTGCAAATTAAAACATATCTATAGAGAAGCTAGTAGGACGCATAATTAAAAAATTGAATGTAATGCAAATTAAAACAACAGTGAGATACCACTACATACCTATTAGAACAGCCACAATCCAAACACTGATGACACCAAATGCTGGCAAAAATGTGGAGCAACAGAAACTCTTATACATTGCTGGTCGGAATGCAAAATAGTACAATTACTTTGAAAGACAGTTTGGCAGTTTCTTACAAAAATTGGCATACTCTTACCATACAATCCGGTAATCCAGCTCCTTGGTATTTTACCCAAAGGAGTTGAAAATTTATTTCCACACAAAAACCTGAACATGGATGTTTATAGCAGCTTGATTTGTAATTGCCAAGACTTGGAAGCAACCAAGATGTTTTTAGTAGGTGAATGGATAAATAAACTGTGGTACATCTAGACAATAGACTATTATTCAGTGCTAAAAAGAAATGAGCTATCAAACCAGGAAAAGACATGGAGGAATCCTAAGTGCGTATTACTAAGTGAAAGAAGCCAATCTTAGAAAGTTACATTCTGTATGATTCCAATTATGTGACGTTTTGGAAAAGGCAAAACTATGGAGACAAATGATCATTTGTTGCCAAGGGCTGAGGGAGGGGGAGGGGAAAGGATGAACAGACAGAACACAGAGGATTTTTTGGCCAGTGAAAATACTTGGTATGATATTATAACGATGGATATATGTCGTTATACATTTGTCCAAACCCATGGAATGTACAGCACCAAGAAGGGGAACCCTAATGTAAACTATGGACTTTGGATGATTATAATGTGTCAATGTAGGTTCATCAGTTGTAAGAAACGTACCCCTCTGGTGGGGGATGTTGATGTTGGAGGAGGCTATGCATGTGTGGGGAGAGAGGGCATATAGGAAATCTCTGTACTTGCCTCAAAATTTTGCTGTGAACCTAAAACTCCTTTAAAAAAATAAAATCTTCCAAAAAATTAAATATGTCTTCTACCATCTTGAAAACTAATTTTGTTCTCTTTGCGTACAAATTTAACATTGGATAGGATTGGGAGTAAGGGTGGTGGAAAATGAGTAAAGCAGGTGGTAAAGTGTGAATGAGGGGACTTCTTGGGGTGGGAGATAAACTTGGGGAAATATGTAGAGATTGATATAAGTTTTCAAGTGTTTCTTTACTTTCTTTTCGTGTAGAAGTTTTATTCAAGGGATAATATGGTAGAAAAACTTCTTCTCCAAATGTCTCCTCCAAAAGCTTTTGATAAAAGTCTGCACATACCTCCAGGGTAGTAGCAGAAGAAAAGCAAAGTGCTGCTAACATGGTAGTTTGCCGCAACAGACTGGAGGTCAGATGGTAGGTGATCCCGGCCGCTTTCCTATGTCAGGGAGACAAATTATACAGAGAATGTGTTTGCTTTCCTGAGTCAGCTGGCAACCAGACAGTATTGCCAGAAAGCGAGGCCTTTTGGGACAGTCATAGGTTTTCCAGAAGAGGTTATAGTTCTTCTCTCTGTGCATGGAGTCAGTTTAGAAAAAATAGAACCACACCTCACCATACCACATCTTACCTCACCTTCCCATCACACCACACTCACCATACCACACCTCATCTCTAACACTCCTCACACCTCACCACAGCTCACCACACCTCACTATAACTCACCATACCACACCTCACCTCAGAACACCTCCCCACGCCTTACCACACCTTACACCCCCCTGGGAGAAGGCAGCCTGCATGCTGAGATGGCACTTGGAAGAGTGACTTCAGCAGCACTCAGGCAAGCCATGGCGTCAGCAGGCAGAAAGGAGTTGAAGCAATCACAGTAAACAGTAGTCAAATGTGAGCACAAATTATGCGATTATAGAAAAGATGCAGGACAAAGTGTATACCAGAGGGAAGGACCAAAAAGCAGGATGCATAAAACGAGAATGGAAGGGGAAAACAGAGAGACAAAGTGAATTTATAAAAAAAACTCTGTCGTAGGATGAAGAATGCCCTGGAGCTAGTGGCAGGAACTGATGCTGTGAGTTTTTCTCTTAAGGCACCTACCTAGAAGGATAGAGGTAATGCAAGTATGCAATAACTTTAACAAGATCTACATCAAAAAAGTAATCCAAGAGGATAAAACAAGACACAAAGGACTTGAGACTTTAAGTAGTGGAGTCATATATCACAATTAGTTGGATATATTTCATTTAATAAGTTGGTTACGATTCTTTCCATGTTATCTTTATTAAATTGTTTTAAAGTGTTCTTTCCCTTTTAAAATTCACCGTTTACGAACACTAACACAGTATTGTTTGATTCTGAAATTTCTGATTCCAGATGGATTCTCCCAACCCTCTGTACAATCACTGATGTGGTTTCAGATGGAGAGGAGATATCTGAGCGCATCTACGTGTGCTTCTGTAAACCTGGGCAGAGAAAAGAAAGGAGCTGAGAGCTATTGTGTTAAACTCAGAATAGTGATGATTTACAATAGCATCTTCTTTTGTCAAATGGATATTTAGGGGAAAATCTATTTTGTGCTGCCAAACAATTTAGTAATTGAATTAGGAAATCGATTCCAAGTCATTGAGTTTTGATTCCACATTCTTTTCCGTTGATACTAGTTATAATTTTTAGAAGAGGAATCAAGATGAAGCGTGTGCTGTGACAGTCATCTCAGACTTTCAGAGATATATTACTTCAGAGATCTAGTCCCACCTTTTAAAGGAAGCTGAGAAGTGACTGCCCATGGTGGCAGGAGCAAGACCAGACCTGGGTATCTTGATTTCCTTATATCAGTATTTGATAAATACTGTATAAATAGATCAGTATTTGATATAATGAAATCAGACTCTGAGACAGATTTGCATGCAGGAAATATATTGGGAAGTGCCCTGGGGGTCTATCCCTATGGAGGAGTAGAGGAGATAGGGTTGGGCAGAAGGAGTGATGTAATTGCGACAAAGTTCAAGTGTTCCCACAGGGTGCTCTGGAGCTGAAAAGGCTCTTCTGAGTTACCCTGCCTCAAGGCAAGGGCCTGGGGTCTCTAGTACTTCTTCCTAATCAAGCAGTCATGGGATGCAGGCTGCTCTAAGTGGGGGAGCATAACCCTAGGGGGGACGGCAGTCTTTGGCTGAGGGCAATTCAAGAGGGACTTCCCTGCAGGCTTTGGGTCACGTCACTCCCAGTAGCTGGAGAAGTGAGAGCCACAGTGCTGCATAAGAACGTGTTACAGCCTCCACCACGATACTGAACGCTAGCTTGGTAATGGTGCTTTCACACATGTCCACTTGATTTCTCCCACTGGTTAACAAGACCCTTGTTGACAAATCCCTGATTTATATCAGGCTCAAAAGAAGCATAACATGTAGCATATTGCTAAAACGCTATCAAACTCAATAATATTTATTGACAGATAAAAATCAAAGAAATTAATTATAGTATTAACTGTGGTTCAAAGAAGGTAACTTATATAATGACGTGTTTTTTCCCTGGATTAAAGCTATATATTTTGAAACTAGGAATGTGGTTTATCACGTTAAGTGCATTAAAACATCTTTGCTTTTTGACTGGCTGTTAACCTACATGATTGGGGGGCAGAAAAAGCAATTAGAAACCAACATGGTATGTTAAGATAAAAGAACATGAGGTAAGCCCGCAGATACAACTTTGATGAAGGCCTCCCTGTTGTCCTAATTAATTGCACAGAAGCCAAAGCAGGAAAACCCTGCTAACTTCTAACTTAGCTCGATGTCCTTTTTCATTTGTGTCACCAAGGGGTACCAAGTGAATAAGTCAATATCCTTGCAGCACACACTGAAAAACGCTGAACTTTTTATCTCCCTAATAATTTCTTTTTTCGTTAAGAAATAGGATCAAAGAGAATCTTCACATTTAAAGCAAGATGAAGACAAAGTCAGAAAGCTATAACACTAAAATGTAAGACATTGTATGTCACTTATTAAACATGTGGGTTTGTATTGAATACAAACAGGTGTTCTCATACTCTGTGCCTCTGTGCCTCTGTGCGTGTGCACAAAATAGCTTTGATCTACGGAGAAGATATCCCCAAGTTTTAACTAGTACTCCAAACAAGAAGCAACCTTCGAGAATAACAGTAACAACAGAAGAATCCAAACATCACAAATAGCATTGAGAACTGTAATGAAAGGCTTTTTGTGTCGCTAAAGCATCACTTGGCAGGTCCCGCTGCAGCTGTTAACGTTTGGGGAACATTCTAAAAGGGCAGATGCACCAAAGTGTGGCAGTGCCCCTTTTCCTAGGGGCAGGACATCTTGTCTCAGTTATGGGCCTAAAAGAGCCACCTAGAAGCTCTCACCAAGGGGGCGGCCTTGGCTGTCTCAGGGTTAGTGGTATGAAGCGAGAAGCTGTCTCTTATGTTTGAATCACAACTTGTCAAAATGCAAAGAATCAACTAGTTGAAGCTTCAGCTGAGATTTAATTTTTAAGAATTTTATATATATATAGCAAAAAATACATATATTTATTTGGATACATTAAGTCAGAGCTCAAGATAATTTTCATAGAATTTTATAATTTTTTGCTTTCATAAATAGTTTGCTAAACAATTAATGATGCAAAGAAAAGGCAGTGCCTGGTCTCCAGCGTGCCCTCCCAAGCAGCATCTGGGGTCGGGGAGTACTCGATGACCTCGAGGGATCTTTGCTGGAATTCCAGAACCAGTGGAATTCCAGAACTGGAATACCATTGCTAGTGGGTGCTCTAGCAATGCCGAAATAAGGCAAATACCCTCACTCCATCTCCCCAAACCACCTTACCCTTGTAATGAGGTCTCATTCCACGTTTTCCTGTTTTCCTTTTCTCGAATGTGACATTCATGTGTCCAGATTGGGTTCCCTTCACTCTAGTCCCCAATGTCTTTCCTTTATTAGCAGTGTGTCCATATAAAAACAGAACTATTTGTGATTTGTTATCTCACAGACAACAAGAAGTGATTATCTTGTCTACAAGGTATTATGGTGTTATATAGATGAACAGGGCATATCCAGATCCTGACTTTCGTCCCCAAAGAGAACCCTTTAAAAATAAACGAGAAACCTTTTTTGCAAGGGGACTGTTTATTTGGCTTTTACTACTCTGGAAATCTAGATCTCGACTCAAATATATGGCCCATCTTGGCCAGGTATGTATATATTATTATATATATTAATATATTATAATTACATGTATATATTTTTAAAATTATTATTATTAGTATTATTTTGAGGAAAATTAGCTTTGAGCTAACATCTGCTGCCAATCCTCCTCTTTTTTGCTAGGAAGACTGGCCCTGAGCTAACATCCATGCCCATCTTCCTCTGCTTTATATGTGGGACGCCTACCACAGCATGGCTTACCAAATGGTGCCATGTTCACACCCAGGATCCGAACCTGAAAACCCCTGGCCGCCGAAGCAGAATGCGTGAACTTAACCGCTGTGCCACTGGGCCGAGCCTAAAATTATTTTATGATTATGTTTTATTTATATATTTATACATATTTATATATAATTATTTTATAATTATAATATATTATAATATATAACTTATATTCTATATTAATGTATATTGATAAACATTAATATAATATATAATTATATAAATTATAATAATATAATTATATATTATTACTATATAGAGAGTAATAATTCCAGAGGGGTTTATTAAATTGAAACTTTATAAAAATCACAAACGATTTGTTGACAATGAAGTTACTCTCTGGAATTAGAACTATGTTGCATAGAAACATATAATTTGCTTTGTACTGTTTTTTCCCCAAAACAAATTAAAAGTTTTCTGATATCATTCTCCAGATCTTTCTAGTGAGTTCTTTTAAAATGGTTTAGAAAAGTCTTTTTGCTTTCCAAGCCTCAAATATGTGGTGAAAACCTTCTGGCTTTTTTTTGAGTGGAGGGTGAGAGCATCAATCAAGAGCATCTTAAATAGCCTCAAGCTGTGTTTGGACCAGACCACAGTTCTCTATAACAGACTCATTCCTCTGCCTACCACAGTCTTAGGGACTTTTCCCATTCTCCACTTCTATTGTATTCTGGTTCTTGCTCTCTCCACCCCTTCGAATCTGATGCCTCAGACTATCCCTTTCTCCCCAAGTTCACTATTGCCCAAGTCAGAGATTGTTTCCTCTTTCTGGTACCCCACTGCTAAGGGTCATACTCCAATGTCCAAGTCCTAACCTCTGTACCCTAACCCAAGTCATACTGGATTCTCCACTTGAAAGAAAGGTATCCCCTTAAACTGTGTGTTAATGACCAGCATTTTACATGACTTTTGATAGTGTAAAGCAATGATTCAATATCTCATGGTGCTCTGGTCTGCGCAATTCTCAACTACTGTCCATAGCATTGAATCCTGGCCAATACTGTGAAATGGGTTTTCAAGAACCCTGAATGGGAGCATATGGACCACATCCCATCTAGCCAAAGGACCTCTGTATAGGGCCAAACAACATGTCATGAGTTTAGGACTAGAAGCTGCTCTCTCCCTATTCACAGTTAGAGTTTTTCCAGTGTGTCCCAAAAAGCACTGGTTTCTTGCTCTTTTTGCCCTCTAGTCATTATAGTTGACTTCTTCAAGAGGGAGAGAAGTGTGTTTTATCTGCAAAGACCACTGTGTACACATGTGACAGGGTGCTAATTTATCTTGACCCAGCCCACCCTAACAGTCCTGATACCCACTGTTTCTTTGTATTTGTTTCTCTAGTCGTTTGGGGGATGCTGCTTAAATTCATCCAAGTCCACATTTACCCATCTACTATCCCTTATCCTCAGAATATTTACCTCATATTTGAAGAACATTTACATACCTTGACTTGTATCTGGTACATGTCCCTCCCCACAGGATTTGCGTACAATTCCATGTGCCACCTCATTCCATCCAAGCTATGGCTTCTGCTACTGCTGGTCTCCTACGTCCTCAGCACCGAGCTTCTGCACAGACACTAGGACAAGAAGTCTGTTCTCTTAGTCCGCACTTAATGCTCATACCATCTAGTCTGTCCTTTGTTTTGTGCTAGGTTCTTGCTTCGCACCAACCGCCTTGAACTTGAGCATCAAACTGTTTCTTGCTTCCGACATCTGACCGCACCCAGAACTTCATTCACCTTTGCTCTGTGCTCTACGGCCACGTTATACACTTAATGCTCTGGTTACATACAATTACCTCTTTCCTTTGCATATGCCATTTCCTTTGCCTAGAATAATCCTTCTTTGACACTGCTTTCCTGGAGAATATGAGCATATGCAAAATTTTCCTAATCATCCCCCCCAACCCCTATTAAGTACTGCCCTTTTGGGGCTATCTCTATACCTTGAAATTACTTCTATTGATTATCATAGTATATAGACATTATTTATTTATATGTCTGTTTCTCCATTGTACTTGGATTTCTTTTTTTTTTTTAAGATTTTATTTTTCCTTTTTCTCCCCAGAGCCGCCCGGTACATAGTTGTATATTTTTAGTTGTGGGTCCTTCTAGTTGTGGCATGTGGGACGCCACCTCAGCATGGCTTGACGAGCAGTGCCATGTCCGCGCCCAGGATGCGAACTGGCAAAACCCTGGGCCAAGAAGCCAAGCTCACGAACTTAACCATCAGCCCTGGGGCTGGCCCCTGTACTTGAATTTCTTGACATCAGGGCCTTTGTCATTTTTGATCCTCAATTTCTAGCATAGTGCTTAGAACATAATAGGCCCTCATTTATTCGTTCATTCATTTTTTTTTTATTATTGAGGTAACATTGGTTCATAATATTATATAAATTTCAGACGTACATCATTTATATTTCAATTCTGAGTAGATTATATCATGTTCACTATCCAAAGACTAATCACCATCCATCACCATACACATGTGCCCAATCACTGCTTTCACTCTCCTCCCTCTCTGCTTCCCCTCTGGTAACCACCACTAATCTCTGTACCTGTATGTTTGTCCATTGTTGATGTTTTTATCTTCTATTTATGAGTGAGATCATATGGTATTTTACTTTCTCTCTCTGACATATTTCACTTAGCAAACTACCCTGAAGCTCCATCCATGTTGTTGCAAATGGCAAGACTTCGTCTTTTTTTATGACTGAGTAGTATTCTATCGTGTATATATACCACATCTTCTTTATCCATTTGTCCCTTGACGGGCACTTCAGTTGTTTCCCAGTCTTGGCTATTGTGAATAATGCCACAATGAAAATACGGGTGCATCTACCTTTATGCATTTGTGTTTTCACGTTCTTTGGATAAATACCCATCAGTGGAATAGCTGGATCGTATGGTAGTTCTACTCTTAATTTTTTGAGGAACCTCCATGCTGTTTTCCATGGTGACTGCATGAGTTTGCATTCCCACCAGCAGTGTATGAGAGTTCCCTTTTCTCCACATCCTCTCCAGTACTTGTTATTTCTTGTCTTGTCAATTATAGCCATTCTGGTTGGCGTGAGGTGATATCTCATTGTAGTTTTGCTTTGTAGTTCCATAATAATTAGTGGTGTTGAACACCTTTTCATGTGCCTGTTGGCTATCTGTATATATTCTTTGGAAAAATGTCTGTTCTGATCTTTTGCCCATTTTTTAATTGGGTTAATTGTTTTTTTGTTGTTGAGATGTATGAGTTCTTTATATATTTTGGATATTAACCCCTTATCAGATATATGGTTTGCAAATTTCTTCTCCCAATTGTTCAGTTGTCTTTTCATTTTGTTGATGGTTTCCCCTTTGCTGTTCAGAAGCTTTTTAGTTTGATGCAGTCCCATTTGTTTATTTTTTCTGTTGTTTCCCTTGCCTAGTCAGACATCGTACTTGAAAATAAGCTGCCAAGACTGATGTCAAAGGGTGCACTACCTATTTTTTTTCTAGAATTTTTATGGTTTCAGGTCTTACATTCAAGTCTTTAATCCATTTTGAGTTAATTTTTGTGTATGGTGTAAGATAATGGTCTGCTTTCATTCTTTCGCATGTGGCTGTCTGGTTTTCCCAACACCATTTATTGAAGAGATTCTCCTTTCTCTATTGCATGTTCTTGGCTCCTATGTCAGAAAATTAGCTGTCCACACATGTGTGGGTTTATTTCTGGGCTGTTCATTTTGTTTCACTGATCTGTGTTGCCTGTTTTTTGCCAGTACCATGCTGTTTTGATTACTATACTTTGTAGCATATTTTGAAATCAAAGAGTGTGATGTCTCCAGCTTTGTTCTTTTTTCTCAGGTTTTCTTTGGTTGTTCAGGTCTTTTGTTGTTCCATATAAATTTTAGGATCCTTTGTTCTATTTCTGTGAAAAATGTTGTTGGAACTTTGATAGGGATTGCACTGAACCTGTAGACTGCTTTAGGAAGTATGCACATTTTAACTATGTTAATTCTTCCAATCCAAGAACACGAAATACGTTTACATTTCTTTGTGTCTTTTTCATTTTCTTTCAACAACGTTTTATGGTTTTGGGTGTACAGGTCTTTCACCTCTGTGGTTAAATTTACTCCCAGGTATTTTATTCTTCTTGCTGCAATTGTAAATGGAATTGTATTCTTAATTTATCTTTCTGCTACTTTGTTGTTAGTGTATAGAAATGCAACTGATTTTGGTATGTTGATTTTTGTATCCTGCAACTTTACCATATTCATTTACTATTTCTAAAAGTTTTTTGGTGAAATCTTTAGGATTTTCTATATATAAAATCATGTCATCTGCAAATAGTGACAGTTTCACTTCTTCCTTTCCAATTTGGATCCCTTTTATTCCTTTTTCTTGCCTGATTGCTCTGGCTAAGACTTCCAGTACTATGTTAAATAAGAGTGGTGAAAGTGGGCTTCCTTTTCTGGTTCCTGTTTTTAGAGGGATAGCTTTTGGTTTTTCTCCATTGAGAATGAGATTAGCTGTGGGTTTGTCATATATGGCCTTTATTATGTTGAGGTACTTTCCTTCTATATCCATTTTATTCAGAGGTTTTATCATAAATGGATGCTGCATCTTGTCAGATGCTTTCTCTGCATCTACTGAGATGATTATGTGATTTTTATTCTTCATTTTGTTAATGTGAGGTATCATGTTGATTGATTTGCAGATGTTGAACCATCCCTGCATCCCTGAAGTAAATCCCACTTGATTATGATGTATGATATTTTTAATGTATTTCGATTTGCTACTGTTTTGTTGAGGATTTTTCCGTCAATGTTCATCAGTGATATTGGCCTGTAATTTTCTTTTTTTGTGTTGTCCTTGTCTGGTGTTGGTATCAGGGTAATGTTGACTTCATAGAATGAGTTAGGAAGCTTCTTCTCCTCTTCACTTTTTTGGAAGATTTTGAGAAGGATAGGTATTAAGTCTTCTTTGAAGGCTTGGTAGAATTCACCAGGAAAGCCATCAGGTCCTGAACTTATTTTGGGGGAGGTTTTTGAATTCTGTTTTGATTTCCTTACTGGTGATTGATCTATTCAAATTCTCTATTTCTTCTTGATTCAATTTTGGAAGGTTATATGAGTCTAAGAATTTATCTATTTCTTCTAGATTATCCAATTTGTTTGTGTACACCTTTTTGTAGTGTTCTCTTATAATGTTTTGTATTTCTGGGCTGTCCCATTGTAATTTCTCCTCTTTCATTTCTGATTTTCTTTATTTGAGCCACCTTTCTTTTTTTCTTGGTGAGTCTGTCTAAAGGTTTGTCAATTTTGTTTATCTTTTCAAAGAACCAGCTCTTAGTTTCATTGATTTTTTCTATTGTGTTTTTAGCCTCTATTTCATTTATTTCTGCTCTAATTTTTATTATTGCCTTCTTTCTACTGACTTTGGGTTTCATTTGTTCATCTTTTTCCAGTTCCATTAGGAACACTGTTAGATTGTTTATTTGAGATTTTCCTTGTTTGTTGAGGTAGGCTTGTATTGCTATAAAGTTCCCTCTTTTTTTTTTTTGAGGAAGATTAGCCCTGAGCTAACATCTGCTGCCAATCCTCCTCTTTTTGCTGAGGAAGACTGGCTCTGAGCTAACATCCGTGCCCATCTTCCTCTACTTTATATGTGGGATGCCTGCCACAGCATGGCTTGCCAAGTGGTGCCATGTCCACACCTGGGATCTGAACTGACAAAGCCTGGACTACCAAAGCAGAACGTGCAAGCTTAACCACTGTGCCACCAGGCTGGCCCCTAAACTTTCCTCTTTGAACCACTTTTGTTGTATCCCATAAATTTTGGCAGGTTGTAGTTTCATTTTCATTTGTCTCCAGGCATTTTTTGATTTCTCCTTTGATTTCTTTGTTGACCCAATAGTTGCTAAGTAGCATTTTGCTTAATCTCCACATATTTGTGGCTTTTCCAGTTTTCTTCCTATAGTTGATTCCTAGTTTCATACCACTGTAGTCAGAAAAGATACTTGATATTATTTCAGGCTTCTTAAATTTATTGAGACTTGTTTTGTGGCCTAATATGTGATCTATCCTGGAGAATGTTCCATGTGCATTCAAAAAGAATTTGTATTCTGCAGTTTATGCATGGAATGTTCTGTATATATCTACTAAGTCCATCTTGTCTAATGTGTCATTTAAGGCCAATGTTTCCTTATTGATCTTCTGTTTGGATGATCTACCTATTGATGTTAGTTGAGCGTTAAGGCCCCCTACTATTATTGTGTCACTGTCTATTTCTCCTTTTATAATTGCTTTATATATTTAGGTGCTCGTATGTTGAGTGCAGAGATATTTAAAGTGTTATATCCTCTTATTGGAATGTCCCCTTTATATTTATGTAGTGCCCATTTTTCTTGTTACAGTTTTTATTTTAAAGTTTATTTTGTCTGATATAAGTATTGCTACCCCAACTTTCTTTTCTTTGTCATTTACATGGCGTATCTTTTTCCGTCCCTTCACTTTCAGTTTGTGAGTGTCATCAGGTCTGAAGTGTGTCTCTTGTATGCAGCATATACATGGGTCTTGTTCTTTTTATCCAATTGGCCACCCTATGTCTTTTGATTGGAAAGTTTAGTCCATTGACATTTAAAGAACCTACTGATAAGTATGTACTTATTGCCTTTTTTTTTTTTTAACTTTTTTTCTGGGTGTTTTAGTAGTTCTTTTCTGTTCCTTTCTTCTTCTCTTGCTCTCTTCCCTTATGATTTGATGGCTTTCTTTAGTATTATGTTTGTGTTCCTTTCTCTTAATTTTTTTTTGTGTTTATTATAGGTTTCTGGTTTGTGATTAACTTGAGGTTCATCTATAATAATCTATATTCATTCATTCTTTAGGCAAATATTAATTGGAGAACTGCTGTGTTCCTACTCTCATAGAGCATAGAGGAAAGTACAGGCAGCAATAGCTATTTGTTTTTTTTTTTTAATCAAATTCTATTTCTTTTCATTTTGTGATCCACCATAAATCTTCAAAACAGCCTTGTTGGAGTCTTCATTTGAGTTCTGTGGTTCTTGATTCCTGTGTTTGCTTTGACTTTTCTTTTTTAAAAAAATACCTTCAAATGGTCAGTGACAGGCATTTCCATGTGTACTTGAGCATGGTGATGTCTTATTTTATCTTAACTTTTGGTTTTTAGTTAGGAAAAATACTTTAAGTCATAATAATCTAGAATTTTTAAAAAATATTACATTTTTTTAATTAAAGAATGTTTAAGACTGAAGTATGTAGTCATTTTTCCTGTGAATTTTGTTTTCACAGGAAACAAAAGTTTAAAGTTCTAAAAAACTTTAAAACTCTTTTAAAAAGTTGTTCTTGGCAGAGCTCGTTTAGAAGGTAGTCAGTGTGGTATGGTTTGTGGGCAAAGGGGCCTCTGGGTTCAAGTACAACTCAATGTGCCACACAACCTCCTTCTCTCCTTCCCCAGCCTTCAGCTTCACCAATCCACCTCTCTTGATCTTGGACCAAAAAGACAGCCACTGTGAAAATGCCTGGTTCCTGCGATGTAAAGGAATCTGGCCAAGTCGGTTTAGACTAGGATGATAACACCAAGAATTATTTTATCATAGTTGCTAATCGGGAGGCAAATGAGGCTGCCTGGGGCTGGGGGGTAGGTGGGGAGGGTTAACTGTAAATGGACATAAAGGATCTTGTCAAGGGTGATGGAAACAATTGAAAACTGATGTATGGTTATGGTTGCACAACTTGGTAATTTACTAAAAAGAATCATTGGATTGTATACTTGAACTGGGTGAATCTTATGATATGCAAAATATACATCAATAAAGATATATTAAAAATCAAAGTGTAGAAAGGTATATTTAATATGCTACCATTTAAATGAAAAAGCAGGAAACCATAAAGAAAGGCAAAGAGGCTGAACCTTAATGAAATGGTATGCAAAATAATTTTTTCCAATGAAAATAGTTACCTTTCTATATATTTGGGTTTTCACACTTGTTCTATGCTTTAGTCTAGACTTACCATCGAAATGCCAAAAATATGGGCATGGGAGAGGGTTTGTCTAAGGGGAGGAGAGGCAAAGGTGTCTGTGCTGCTGTTCTCCCCTGGCCCTGCACGTCGAGGATTCAGGGGGTTGTCTCCCTCTCAACATGTCCTGAATTGCGCATAGAGCTGTATGGCAGGCATCTTGATTTCATGTGTGACCCAGCTAAAACTCTATACGCCACATTGAACAGGAACGGGCAGGGATATGCTTGGGTATCAGGTGGGCGGCCTTCAGGTAGAAGGGCAGGCTGGAGGCGCAGGCCCTCAGTAAGGCCAGGCGCTGGGGGGTGAAATGTGCGTTTGTGCGGAGAGGGTATGGAAAAGAGGAACAGCTAGACCAGCAGAGTAGGGTGTGATTTTTGAAGAGGGAATGCACTAAAGTGTGTGTGTGTGTGTAACAGACAGAGATAGACATGAGAGAGGAACAGACAGACAGAGAGGGGTGCAGAGCATCCTCGTCATCTCCAGACATCACTAGCTCATGGTTGCAAAGCGGCCTCATGTGCTCCATATCTTCTCCAAAAGTGTTCTGTGACTTTATTCTGAGGGGACACAGTCATATAAAAATGTATTAAGACAATGTCATCTGAGGAACATGGCTGGCCACAGCAAACCCGGCTGGTCAAGGTGGCAGGGCACCACGTGCTCCTTGTTGACCTTCTCTCCTGGGATTTCTTCCTGGACTTTGGTGAACCAGGCCTAGAAGGCACATGGAGGGGAGTAGCAGATGGGTGAGTCTGGGGAAGAGATGTGATGGTTTAAGAATTTGTTTGATTATTATTTTGTGTTTATTTGATCATTATTATTTGTCAAGGTTGAAATTATCTTACATTTTTGTTTCATGGAGCCCAAACGCGTTCCCTTTTAAAAAGTCACCAGGAGAGGATTGGCAGCACTTACCTTGCGTTTCTACTGGGCAGAGGCCCTGAGCACAGACCTGCTGGACTGCCTGGCCACTCATTCCCAGAGTCAGGGCTAAAACCATCATCACTGAAAGTCGTTTTGTGGAAATGCCTTTTTTGTTCTCTAATCGAATGTATATGTTCACGTATTCTTTGGAAAAAATATGTTCACTATTACTTTGTAATCAAAGTTCACTATTACTTTGGGAAAAAAAACCCAGATTAGCCCCTCAGATGTGGACTTTGGCCTTCTTATTGATACTTTGTTTTCAGCTACTTCCATCTTGCTGAGGGATCAGCTCTCATTTCACATGGTGTTTTCCTTCCTATAAACTGCAGAAACGGACCTAAATCTACTATTGATTAAAAAAACAAAGTACTTTTTCCAGATTATGAACCTAAATGCAATATTTTAGTGGTAGGTGTGTGTAGTGAGTTGTATAGTATCCCCCCAAATTCATGTCCATCTGGAACCTGTCAATGTGACTTTATTCGGAAATAGGGTCTTTGCAGACGTAATTGGTTAAGATGAAGTCACACTGGATTAGGGTAGGCCTTGAATCCAACAACTGGTGTCTTTATAAGAAAAAGGAGAGGGAGATTCAGACACAAAGACACAGAAACACACACACGGGAAAAAGGCCATAGGAAGACGGATGCAGAGGTTGGAGTGAGGTAGCTACAAGCCAAGGAGAGCCAAGGATTGCCACAACCACCAGAAGCCAGGAGAGTGGCATGGAACAGATTTTCCCTCAGAGGCTCCAGAAGAAGCCAACCTGCTGACATCTTGATTTCAGACTTCTAGTCTCCAGAAACGTGAGAGAATAAATTACTTTTGTTTTAAGCTACCAGCTTGTGGTAATTGGTTACGGCAGCCACCGGAAACCGAAATAGCATGTATTCCATGCTTTTACTCCACAGCAGCACTGCCAACACGGCAGCCTGAGAGATTTTGTTAAAATGTAAAGCAGATCGTGCAGCTGCTCTGCTCAGAGTAGACGGCAGTCAATAGAATGGTCTACAAACTCTGCATGATCTGTACCACTTCCATCTCTCCCACCTCCCTTTATCTCTGCCTTGTCATACTGCCCTTCTTGGTGTTTTTCTCATGCACCACAGGCCCTTTGCCTTTCTGCCATTCCAGAATGTTCTTTTGCTGATATACCCATGGCTCCCTCCCTTATCTCTCTCAGGTCTTTACTCTACTGCCCCCTTCTTGCCCTGACCTCTCCATTGAAAAGCACTGCCTATTCCCTAGCCCCATTGCAGCCTTATTTTATTCCTTAACACTTATCACTGTCTAGTATATCATATATTTTACTTGCTTATTTCATTTATAATCTGTCTTCCCCAAGAGAGGATTGACTCTCTGAGGACATGGACTTTTGTCTGTTCAGTTTACTACTGTATCCCCAGCACATATGTGCCTGACACATAGTTGGTACTCAACAAATATCTGTTGAATGGGGTCATGCGTACATTGGTGTGCCGTTGTGCTTTCAGTTTATATATGAAAGTGCCTAATTTCTGAATACCTTGCATATGAGTAGCTGCCAAAGCTGACAGAACTTACATTATTGTTATTGATTCTGGACCTGCCCCTAAAGCTGGACATGTGGCAGCCAGGGCAGGGAGCACCTGGTGTTCCTGTGTCCATGCTTTGAAGCCTGAAACACTACGTCCACAGAATCCACATGGTTCTTGGAGGTTAGCGTCTTAGTCTGCTCTGGCTGCCATAACAAAATACCGTTGGCTGGTGGCGTATACAACAGACACTTATTTTCTTACAGTTCTGGAGGCTGCAAGTCCAAGATCGGGGGCCGGCATGGTCAGGTTCTGGTGAGAGCCTCTTCCTGGCTTGCAGATGGCTGCCTTCTTGCGGTGTCCTCACATGGCAGAGAGCGAGCTCTGGTGTCTTCCTCTTCCTATAAGCCAGTTCTATGGGATCAGGGCTCCACCCTGATGACCTCATTTAACCTTAATCACCTCTTCAAAGCCAAGACAGTCACGTGGGGGTAAGGGCTGCAACATAGGAATTTAGGGGGACACAATTCACTCCACAGCATCAGTGCAAATCCAGCAAGATGGGGCTAAGTAGGCTTTTATGAATAACGTTCCATAATCTTTTCTTTAACAAAAGTGGATACAGGATTCCAAATATTAAATTCTTTCAAGTAATGTAGACTATATCTGATTCATATTTTGGCAACTGCCTGGATATAGAAATGTAGCTGATTGATAACATGTAGACAGACCCTGTGTACACATTTAATTCCCACTGGGTATTTTGTGGTGAGTGGTGTGACGCGCAGTCTAGATTAGGTTAGGGTTATAAATAAATCTTGCTTCTCCTTTTATACTCAAAGACCACCTGCTCTTAAGTAGGTGTGTTGTTAACAAGGCTGATTTCAAAGGTTCAGTGTCTCCTGAGCTTCCCTCCCAGCATGACCCAGTCTGAATGCTTTCAGTAAATCACTGCGGATATCTCAGATATGTGTCACCTGTCACAGTGTGGCTGGACAAGAGGGTGCGGATGAATCACTGCCAGTCATCCTCAATATTAGAACAACTTAAAGCACGTGCCATACAGACTGTGGGTAGAATGTATGAATTTCCTAATAATAATGAAAAGAAGAATGGACTTTGAGGTGGTGAAGCAGCTTTGCCTGATCAAGTGCGTGATCTTGGGTAAATCATTTATCATCTTTGGGCCTTGGTTTTCTCAACTTAAAAATATAAGAATTGGGGCGAGTTCCTTCCAATTCTAACATTCTGGGACAATGCCTCCCCCGCCTTTTTTTCATCTGCTGACAATCCTCCTCTTTTTGCTGAGGAGGGCTGGCCCTGAAGTAACATCCGTGCCCATCTTCCTCCACTTTATTTGTGGGACTCCTGCCACAGCATGGCTTGATGAGCCGTGCCATGTCTGCACCCGGGATCTGAATCGGTGAACCCCAGGCCGCCAAGAAGTGGGACGTGTGCACTTAATCGCTTCGCCACCCGACCGCCCTAACAATACCCCTTTTATGAAACTTACAAATTAAAGGGAAAAGGAAAAGACCACTGGTCAACAAGAGACTGGATTATAAGGTGTTCATTTTGGAGAAAGAAGCAGATGGAGAGGTCTCATCAGGCCAGAATTGAGAGGACCATTTAGGCCGGCTCTGTTCCTCCTGCGCCTCCGGAAATCTCTCCACTAAGGCTGCTGTAGGGGATGCCAGAGGCAGCAGAGTTTTACGTGCCTGCAGGGAGCAGCTGAGTGTCTGAAAACTGATAGAAATCAAAATAAAACTTCTTGGACCCCCTAGAGCCCTTTGAACACCATATACAAGTTTAACGAAGAAAGAAATATTTGCCTTCTGGGAAATCCCAGAGAACCTCCAGCAGCCTCCTGCAAGATCACGTGGTGGTAGGGGACCTGCCTTGAGGATGTGGTCTGGGTTGGGCTCATCTACCGTCTCTAGGATCTTCCTCCTTTCATTTGGTGTGCTCTGGGGACAGCATGACAGCATGCCTCGGGTTGGAGTAGTGTGAACATATTTGCCACGTTTTCCTCCATCCCAGGGAATCAAAATTGAAAATAGTCACCTGAATATTGACTTCAATTTGTTTTTTCTTTAAAATGAAGTTTTAAATTTATTTTAATGTTAAAAAGGCCATGTTTAAGGCCACTGGTTCTCTGGCATGGTGACGTTAGTGGTTCTGAATCTAGCTGCATCTCAGAATTACCTGGGGTGGGAGGGTGGATTTAAAATACCTATGCCCAGGTCCAACTTGCAGAGGTTCAGATTCGGTCACTTTGAGGTGGGGCTCAACATGTATATATTGGCAACAGCTCTGCATGGTGGAAAACTATGGTAAAATGACACCACAGAGAGAGCCACAGTAGGAAGCTCACAGAGAACACAAAAGGGTCAACTCTATAAAAACTCAGCTTTTATTTGTGATTTATGTGGATATATCCTTATGGTATCCTTTCAATCTTCAACTGAAAAGTTGATGTAAAACAAAACTTGAGACATTTTTATAAGAAGTAAAACAAACTACTAATTCTTCCAACTGAATGCAATTGTTTTCATTTTTCCATTTCATCTTCTAGTCCTCCACATGCTCATCTGTTTTTCCATATTTATACTCACAATGGAAATGCCATTTAAAAAATACTGTCTTTTAACTTAAGGTTTTTTGAAGATATTTTTGACATTTCTGCAGTTTCATGGTTCTGACTTTTAATCATCACATAATATGACATCATGTTGATGCACTATGCTTTTCTAAGTCACTTTCCTGTCGTAGAAACTCAGGTTGTTTCCAGGTTTTGGCTGTTTAAGATAGCTGTATAATAAAAATCATTGCACGTCTAGATTTTTGCTTCTGTGGATTCATTCTTTTGGATCAGTTCCTGGGAGTAGGATTGCTAGGTCAAAGGGACAGAACGTCTGTTGACTCTTTCTCCATATTGCAAAGAATGCAATTTAAAAATATTATGAATACAGCTATCATATAATTCAGAAATTCTACTTCTGGGAATATATCCGAAGACAATGAAAACACTGTGTTGAAGAGATATCTGCACCCCTGTGTTTACTGCAGCATTATTTACAATAGCCAAGACATGGAAGCAACCTAAGTGTCCATTGACAGATGAATGGATAAAGAAGTTGTGGTGTATATATATATATATATATATATATATATATACAAAAGAATATTATTAAGCCATAAAAAGAAAGAAATCCACCATTTGTGACAACATGGATGGACCTTCAGGGCATTATTCTAAGTGAAATATGTCAGGCAGAGACAAATACTGTATGAGCCCACTTATATGTCGAATCCAAAAAGACTCATAGAAAAAGAGGTCAGACTTTTGCTTACCAGAAACGGGATGGTGGGGGGGGGGGGGTGGCGGATTGGATGAAGGTGGTCAAAAGGTACAATTTTCCAGTTATAATATAAATAAGTACTAGGGATGTAATGTATAACATGATGACTTATAGTTAATACTGCTGTATAGCATATTTGAAAGTTGTTAAGAGAGTAAATCCTAAGAGTTCTCATCACAATGAAAAAAGCATTTTTTTCTTTTCTTTTTCTTTTTTTTGTATCTGTATGCAATGATGTATCTATATGAGACGTTAACTAAACTTATTGTGGCAATCATTTCACAATATATGTAAGTAGTCATTACGCAGCACACCTTAAACTTACACACTGGTGTATGTCAATTATATCTCAGTAAAACTGAAAGAAAAAGATGTCAAAAAAGTAAATAAACATAAGATACTATGGATATATATATGTTTATAAGTAAAAAATGGGTCTTATCATAGTATCAGGCTCCCAAGTGCTGGATGCAGGCTGAGTTCGTGCCAACATAAGAAATCTTGGAGACATCTCTGTTTGAAGGCAAATACAGGCATACAGGCAGATATAACTTCTAACAAAGGTGTAGTCAGTTTTTGAACATACAAGTCAGTGGAAAAGATATGATTTCCATGGGACCTTTGGGGGATTCTCACAACTGTTTCATCTCAATCAAACAAGACTGTAAATTTACAGATTCATTTGGATAGTTATTCTCCACACTATAGATCAATGTATTCCTCATGGTTATTTTAAGAAAAGAGAAATAGCTACTTGCTTTTGCGTCATTTGGAATCCAAAACCAAATTACTTTCCTTGCTCATAGTAGGCTCTCAAATAGTTGTTGAATGAATGAATGTGTAATTGTTCTGTTCATTGCCTGTTTTTAATATTTGATATTTGACTCTGATGAAGTTAATAAAAAGGTACAAGATCTTTAGCTTTACAAATCAAATTAAGGAGAATTGAAAAACAAGAAATATCACTTTTAAGAATGAAAATACAATATTATAGTTCATGATCAGTTTACTAAAATTTTCTACTCCTCATTGCTTGATTTAACAATTCAAATATATAATAATTTATATAACATCAATCAAGTCAGTTTAACAACTGCCAAAAAATTTGGAGGATATCTTTCAATCCACTTAAATTTACATCTGTTTCCACAGCCCTCTGTGTGTTACATCATTGGCATTTTTCTCCTACATAGCTTGAAATGTAAACTGATGATGAAAATAGGCTTGCACTGGGCACCAGCTATCATTTCTTTGGGAGTTTCGATTTTGGATTTGAGTAGTAATCAAAAATCTGTAATCAATTAAAAAATATAAACCCTTTCAGCTTTTTGAATTTTAAAATGTGCATATTTTTATAATCTCCTGCCTTAAGTCTCACACTCTGGGATCATGAATGCATATTTATTTATAAAGTAAAATGTAGGTTGTAAAGGTATCATCCTACAACACTTAAAGGATAAATAAGTTTTAGACAGAAAAGGGAGGCTTTGTAAAGCAGTGGACAAGACACTGGGAGACCAGGGTCTAATCTGCCTCCATCTTTCATGGCTGGCTCTGACTAGCCCTCTAGACCGCCTCTCTCGACCCACCAATTCACTTTCCCTTCTCCTCCCTTCTCCACCCTTCTGTGTGTATACTCAACTCTTTGGCCTTTATCACCATGCCATGCTTTTGCAAAATATTCTGCTCTTGCTCAAGCTATTCCTTCTACCTGGAATGCCCTTCACTCTCTTCTCTGTGTGGAAAATTGCTGACCACCTTTCACAACTAAGTTTAACTGTCACTTCTACAATTAACTCTTCCCTAACAGCCATCAAACTTTCCCCCTATCTTAGCTACACCGCCTAAACAAACAAACATGGACTAGTCACAGAAGCAAACGCACTCATTTCCTTCTCTAAGAGTACTAGGCACATTGATTCACTTATTCAAATGTATTATTGAATGCCTGTTGTAGATGCTGGGAAAACTGGTGAACAACAAAACCTTCTGAGGGCTTTTGGCCTAATGGGGACAAACAGACAATGAACCAAATAAGTAAATTTATTTATGTACTATATTTAAGGTGCTAAGTGTTTATGGAGGAAAAAGAGTGGGAGGTGTACTACGGAGTGCCTTGGGAGGGAGTGTGTGGATGAGGGATATGCTTACAAATTGAAATTGGGTAATCAGAGGAGAATTCAGTGGGAAGGCAACAGGTGAGCAAAGACTTGAAGGAAGTGAGGGAGTAAGCAATGAGTCTATCTGCTGAAGAGAGTTCCGGGTAGAGAGAATAGCAAGTGCAAAGACCCTGAAGTAGGAGCTTGCCAATAATATTGAGGAACAGCAAGGAACCCCATACAGATGTCTTACTGCCTACAAACATAGGCTGTTTGCCCACCAGACAACAGGGGCCAAATAAAAACTGGAATGCCAGGCTTACAGCAAGGAAAGGGTTTTTATTTTGGGTGATATCAGCTGGGAGATGAGAATGAACCCTCAAATTTGTCTCATTTCCTCCCATCTCCACGAAAGAGGGGAGGCGAGGGGTTTTAAAAGTTTGTCAGGAATGTGGCTGCTTATAGAGAGGTGGGGGGAGTCAGTGGTCTGAGCTTTCCTATCAGCCTGCATTTGGCCTTGGGATGCTGCTTGCTGGGAGGAAGAGGAGATAAGGAATCCAGGTGGTTGTCCTTGGCTGTTTGTCTTCACAGCAGATAGTGGATTTGGGAGCCAGGGAATAAGCAGAGAAAGAGTGCTTTGGTTTTAACCCCACATATGCTGGGTCTAATTTAGGGGAACTGATATCAGGGCCGGCATCAGATGGAACAGAGTGAGCAGAAAGAGCAGTATTAGAGAATAGATCAGAAGGATAATAAAGTGGAGAGGGGGACCCAGATTTTATTGGATCGTGGAGGCCATTGTGAGGACATTGGCTTTTACTATTAGTGAAATGAGAAGCCGTTGGAGGATTTGATTAGAGAACTGACTTGATATGAGTTACAGTCTTAAAGCTTCCTTTGATTTATAGAATAAGGACTGTTGGAGGACAAGGCAATAAACCAGATGAGAGAAAATGGTGGCTTGGACCAGAATTGCAGAAGGGGAAGTGGTAAGAAGTGTTCAGATTCTGGATATATGTTGAGGGTAGAGCCAATAGGATTTTGTGATGGATCAAATGAGAAAAAAAAAAAACAAGTTGAAAATGACTTCAAGATGTTTGGCCTGAGCAACTGGAAAGACAAATTTGGTAATGAATTGAGATGATGAGGGTTGTGGAAGGAGCAGATTTGGAGGGAAGATTAGGAGTTTGGTTTTGGATGTGTTGAGTTTGAGATGCTAATTAGCCTTTAAAGGAGAGATGTCAGGTTGTCAGTTGAGTGTATGAGTCTGGAGTTTGGGACTGACATCTGCTGGAGATAAAAATTTTGGAGTCATCAGCATACAATTGATATTTAAAGCCATGACACTGAATGAGATGTGAAGGGAGTGGTTGTAGAGAGAAAGCATAATAGGTCTGAGCCTGAGCCCCAGGGCTCTCCAGTGTTAAGTGGTTAAGCATATGGGTCTGTTAGAGCATGTTCACATTTTATTGTAATTGTTTATGCCTTTCTTACACTTCATTACACTGTCATTTCCTTGATGGAAAGGACTGGATCTTACCCACTTTTTAACAACTTTATCCGAGAGATAATTTACATACTATAACACACACCTGTTTTAAGTACACAGTTCAATGATTCTTAGTTCTTTCTCATTTTATATCTTCAGTGACAAGTGTATGGTAAGCACTTAATAAATGTTCTTAGAAAGAATCTTGAATTTTTAAGTGAATTAATAAATGAATGAATGCATGTCATCTTAGATCAGCCCTTTACATGTCTGGATATCACTTTTCGGTGTACAAAATGAGGGTGCTGACTAAGGATTTTTAATTCTCTTTCAACTTTGAAATTTAAATGTTTCAAATGTTTGTTCCAGGGGCAAGGAATAAATCTCAGTGAGCTGCTCAGGTTTCCCTGTCACTAGCTCTAATAACGGTATAACGGCATGAAATGTTTCAGGAAAGTTTTTACTCTGCTGAGAATTGGTTTTTACTTTGCTGGGTCAGGTTATAATTATTACAACTAAGAGTGCTGTATGACTGGTATACCTCACCACAAATCAGGCATAATAGGGCAGAAAACTTGGGATCCAGTATTATTTGGTTTATAATACAAACAGCTATTATGTACACATATATACAAACTAGCACAAAAAAATGGGTGAAATGTTAAGTGAAATCATATTGTTACAGGGTTCCTGTATTTCAATATTAGAGTTAATTCAACATTAACTCTGAGCAGATCATGATAAGTTAAAGATTGTAATCCCTGGGGCAATCACTAAAGAAATAATGCCCAGAGATATAGTGAAAAAGTCAATACAGGAATTAAAATAAAATGCTACAAATAATTGATTAACACAAAAGAAGGTAAGAAACGAGGAACAGAGGGGGAAAAAGCAGATGAGACAAATAGGAAACAAACAGCAAAATGGTAGACCAAAATCCAATCAAATCAACAATTACATTAAATTTAAATTGACTAAGCACTCCAATCAAAAAGTAGAGACTTTCAGACTGTCAGACTGGATGAAAAAGCAAGACTCAATTATTTGCTGTCTGCAGGAGACACACTTTAAATATAGAGACGTAAATAGTGTAAAAATAGAAATATCAAAAAAGATATGTCTGACAAACTGTAAGCATAAGAAAGCTAGAATGACTATATTAATAAAAGATAAAATAGAATTCAAGAGAAGTTTGATAAGAGGCAGTGAGGGACATTTCATAATGACATATTAAACTCTGTTATGATGCATAATAATCATACATTCAGAGTTTCAAAATATATGAAGCAAAAACTGATAGAACTAAAGGAAGAAATGGACAAATGCACAAGCGTAGTTGGAGATTATAATATACTTCTCTTGGTAATTAATAGAACAAACAGCCAAAAAATCAGTAAGGATCCAAAAGATCTGTGCAACGTTATCAACCACTATAACCTATTTGACATTTATAGAACAATACACTCAACAACTTCAGACTACACGTTCTTTTCAAAGATGTATGGAATGCTCACCAAGGCCATACTCAGGGCCATAAAATAAGTCTCACTAGATATCAAAAGACTAGAATCTTGCAAAGTACGTTATCTGACTACAATGAAATTAAATGAGAAATAATAACAGGGGCCAGCACTGTGGCTGAGTGGTTAAGTTTGCACGTTCTGCTTCGGTGGCCCAGGGTTTCACTGGTTCGGATCCTGGGCACGGATATAGCCACTGCTCATTAGGCCTTGTTGAGGCGGCATCCCACATGCCACAACTAGAAGGACTCATGACTATACAACTCCGTACTGGGGGGATTTGGGAAGAAAAAGCAGGAAAAAAAAAAGTAGAAGTAACAACAGTAAGATAAATAGAAAAGCACCAAATACTTTGAAATTAAATAGCAAATATCTAAATGACCCACAAGTCAAAGCAGAAATCACAGAGGAAATAAAATATTTTGAACTGAATGATAACGAAACCATAACATATCAAAATTTGTTTTGCTAAAGCAGTACTTAGAGTGAAATTTATAGCTTTAAATGTCTATATTAGAAAAAGGGAAAAGGTCTAAAATCGATTATTTAAGTATTGATCTTAAGAAATCAGAAAAAGAAGAGCAAATTAAACTCAAAGTCAGCAGTTAGAAAAAAATAAGAAAGATAAGAGCAGAAATAAATGAAACAGAAACATAGAGAAACAGAGAATATTAATGAAAACAAAAGTTGGTTCTTTGAAAAGTTCAATAAAAAAAGAGAGATGGTACAAGTTACCAATATCAGGGAAAAAAGAGGAAACACAGCTAAACAGCCTACAGCATTAAAGGATAATAAGGAGATATTATAAACAACTTAGGTCAATAGATGGAATAGACAACTTCCTTGAAGGACAAAATTTACCAAACTGACATAAGAAGAAATAGAAAATCCAAATAATCTTAAAGCTACTAAAGAAATTGAATTAGCAATTTAAAACCTTGACACAAAGAAAACCCCAGTCCCAGATGGCTCTACTAGTGAATTCTATCAGTCATTTAAGGAAGAAATAATACAAAGCCTTCAAAAACTATTTCAGAAAACATAGAAGGAAGGAATAATTTCCAACTCATTACATGAAGCCAATATTAACCTGACACCAAAACCGGACATAGATGTTACAAGAAAGTAAAATTACAGACCAATTTTCCTCATGAGCATAGATGTAAAATTCCTAAACAAATTCCTGCAGACGAAATTCAACAAGATATAAAAAGGATAATACGTTATGAACAAGTGATGGTTTATTCCAGGAATGCAAAGGTGGTTAACATTTGAACGTTGATTGATGTAACTCACCATATCGAGAGTGAATTTTGATAAAATCTCTTTTGATAAAATAAACTTGGAATAGAAAGTAACTTTCTCAATTTAATACAGGACATCTACAAAACAAAACAAAACAATACAAAACAAATCTTAAGGCTAACATCATCCTTTATGTTGAAAGACTGAATACTTTTTCCCTAGATTTGGCAACACAGCAATCTTGTCCATTCTCACCATTTCTATTCAATATTGTGCTAGAGATACTGGAAGGACAATAAAGGGGGAAAAAGGAAAGAGAGAAACAGAAGACACAGAAATTGAAAATGGAAAAATAAACCTGGCTTTATTCACAAATGAAATAATTATATTGATAGAAAATCCTGAAAACCAAGAAAAATGCTACCACAGCTCATAAGTGCCCAAGGTATAAAGTTAGTATAGAAAAGTCAATTGTATTTTGATACAATGAAATTAAAATTAGAAAATGAAATTAAAATTTTGTTTATAACATAAAAAATGTAATACTTCTGGCAAATTAAATATGTACAAAGCCTATACACTGAAAAGTACAAAACACTGCTAAGAGAATTTAAAGGTCTGAATAAATGGTGAAATATGCCATGTTCACAGATTAGAAGGCTTCATGTTGTTAAGATGTCATTTCTCCCCAAATTGATCTATAGATTCAATGCAATTCTAACCAAAATTCCAACAGGCTTTTTTGTAAAAATTGACAAGCTGATTATAAAAGAACCAAGAATAGACAAAATAATTTTGAAAAAAGAAAAAGTTGGAGAAATTACTGATTTACCTGATTTAAAGCCTTACTGTAAAGCTAAAATGATCAAGACAGTGTGATTTCTCATAATCACAGACATGTAGACCAACAGAATAGAACAGAGTACAAAAATAGAGATATACATTCACAGTCAATTGATTTTCAACAATGGTACAAAAGTATTTCAATGAGAAAGTATAGTCTTTGAAAAAATGGCGCTGAAACAAGTAGAAATCTGGATAGAAAAAAATGAACCTCAACTCTCACCTCATACTATACACAAAAATAAATCAAAATGGGTCATAGACATAAATACAAAAGTTAAAACTTTAATAAAGCTTCTGGAAAAAAATAGGAGAAAATCTTTGCAACATCAGGGTATGTAAAAAAAAGATGTTTTGATAAGATACAAAAAGCACAATACATAAAAGAAAATGATAAATTAGATTTCACTAAAATAAAAAAATGAGCTCTTCTAACAAAAATATGAGGAATAAATAGTACAAAATAATAATATGAAAATGCAAGCCACTGATTAGAAGAATACATTTGTAACACGTATATCTTACAAAGGAATTGCATTCAGAATATATAAAGAACTTTTACAGCTCAATATTAAAAGGACAGCACAACTCAATTAAAAATAGACAAAAGATTTGAATAAACACCTCACACAAGGAGGGATAGGAAATGGCCAATAATCACATGAAAATTCATCAGGGAAATACAAATTAGTCATCAGGGAAATGCAAATTCAAATCACAATAAATAGTTTCACACCGACTAGAAAGATTAAAATTTAAAAGACTAATATGATAGTTAATTTTATGTGTCAATTTGACTAGATCAGGGGATGCCCAGGTATTTGGTTACACATTATTTCTGAGTGTGTCTGTAAGGATATTTCCAGATGAGATTAGTATTTGAATTGATGGACTCTGTAAATTGCTCTCCTCAATGTGGGTGGGCATCATCTAATCCATTGAAGGTCTGAAAAGAACAAAAGTGGAAGACGGAGGAATTTCCCCCTTTTCTCTGCCTCATTGCTTGAGGATCTCATCATCTCTGACCCTTGGAGTGGGAATTACATCATAAGCTCCCTTGGTTCTCAGGCCTTAGGACTTGCTCTCCCACTTGCAGATGGCAGGTCATGGACTTAGTCTCCATAATCATATGAGCCAATTCCTTATATTAAATCTCCTTTTATATTTTATTTGTTCTGTTTCTCTGAAGAACCCTGACTAATACGACTGCCAAGCCCAATATTGAGTGAAGATATGAAGTGACTGGTAAATTTTTGCGTGTGTGTGACAAAGATTGGCCCTGAGCTAACATCTGTGCCAATCTTCCTCTATTTTGTATATGGGATGCCGCCACAGCATGGCTTGATAAGTAGGGTGTAGGTCTGTGCCTGGGATCCGAACCTGTGAATCCTAGGCTGCTGAAGCAGAGCACGCAAACTTAACCACTGTGCCACCAGGCCAGCCCCAGTGACTGGTAATTTTTTATAAAATGAAATATGTACCTATCCTATGATCCATCAGTTCTACTCATAAGTATTTACCCAAGAAGAATGAAAATATATATTCACAAAAAACCATATACGAGGATGTTCATAGCAGTTTTATTCATAATGGTCAAAACGTGGAAATAGCTCAAATGCCTATCAGCAGAAGAATGGATAAATAAATTGTGATATGTCTTTATAATGAAACACTACTCAATAATAAAAAAGAACACTCTTCCAATATATGCAACAATGTGGATGAATCTCAAAGACATGTTGAGCGAAAGAAGCCAGATACAAAAAGTACAAACTGTATGAATCCATTTTTATGAAATTCTAGGAAAACAATCTATAGTGACAGAAAGCAGATTAGTGATTGCCTGGGGATAGAGGTGGTGGGGGGTGGGGGGGGGGGTGGCAGCTGGGATCCAGCTAGTGTTGTGTCACTAACTAGCTGTGTGAGTTTGAGCTGGTCCCCCTCCCTGCTCTTTAGTTTCTTCAAAGGTAGTAGATAACCAAAGAAACCCAGGTCATTTGTGCTGGTTGATCTTCACAGTCCCTGCCAGCACTATATTCTTGGTCTCTTGTGTATCCAGACCCATGGAAGAGTAAAGGAAATGAGTTTGTTAGTGGTATTTTCATTGAATTCCTAAAAATTAGCATAATTGTCATGAAGTATTTTTGTCAGAGAAGGGAATAATTTAGCATAATTTTTTTATTGAAGTATAGCTGACATACAATATTATATTAGTTTCAGGTGTATAGCATAGTGATTCAACATTTATATACATTACAAAATGATCACCACGACAAGTCTAGTGACCACCTGTCACTATAGAAAGTTATTACAATATCATTCACAATATTCCCTATGCTGTATGTCACATTCTTGTGACTTATTTTATAACTGGAGGTTTGTACTCTTAATCCCCTTCACCTATTTCATCCATTCCCCCACCTCCCATAAATTTTCTCTGGCAATGTCAGAGAGAATTATGAATTAATAGGAAAATGGGCCAGAAAATCGAAGAAAGAGTTTTTACTGCAGGAGCAAGAGGCCTGTGATTTTGATAGGAAGTGCTGAGTAAAGGGTGTGGTAAGTAGCAGAAGGAAGTGAAAGTAAAGAAAGTAGAGAAAAGAAAAAAAGAATAAGCAGCACAACATCCGACAAAGTTCTCACCAACCAAATTACTTTCCTGATACAAATCAGGCAACTGTAAAAGTTATATCCACTTATTTTCTTAGTAAGGCATAGTTCATAAGCTATTATGCACTATTTATAACCATCAAATAGACCCCTAAAATGCAGTTAATAAGGGATCTCACTAGACTCTTCTCTGACTGAACACATTGCCTGTTCCGCAACAACCTCCTGAGGAAGGTACTCTCCTAGCACTTATCCTCCCCACTTTACAGATGGGGAAACTGAGACGCATTTCATTATACTGCCTTTCTAAAAAACAAGACATTCTGAATTTGGAAGCACAGCTGGCCTCATGACTGGATAAGGGATCATGGGTCGGTAATACCTAACTTGCTCAATTGTGGTTAGGATTTAATGTAACAATGTTTGTAAATCCCCAGCACATATTCAGTTCTCTATAATGAATAGTTATTACTTGAAGGAACAATTAATTTTAACTGTTAAAATTAGTAAAGTGTCAGGGGCCACCCCAGTGGCATAGCAGTCAAGTTCATGTGCTCTGCTTCGGCAGCCCAGGGTTCACCAGTTTGGATCCCAGGCGTGGACATACGCACCACTTATCAAGCCATGCTGTAGCAGACATCCTACACATAAAAAACACGATGGGCACAGAGGGTAGCTCAGGGCCAATCTTCCTCAGCAAAAACAGGATTGGCAGTAGATGTTAGTTCAGGGCTAATCTTCCTCAAAAGAAAAAAAAGAAAAAAGGAAAAAAAATTAGTACAGTGTCTTGGAAGATGCAAGCTTAGGAAGAACCTGGTGGCAAGGCTATTGAAGACAAAGGAAAAAACTTCAACCAAGTTAATTGTGTACAGTGGAGGGCATATTCTGAGAATGTGAAACAAGGAGGTGGCATTAGGTTTGGGGATTGTAGAGATGAGGCCAGAAGGTTTGGTTGGGGCTACAATCTGTGCACATGCAACAGCAGGGAGACTTAAGCTTTGGTGTGTGGGGAGAGTGCTGGGGTTTGATGAGACCCTGTGAGGGTTGAGGAAAAGAACTCTAGTGACAGCGTGGAGCATGGGCTGAGGTGGGGGGCAGACATGTGACTGCAGAGAAAATCAAATGTCAGGACACAGTGATAGACTCAAGCAGGATATTAAGTGGGAGGGAGTGAGAGGGAGATGCTGGAGCTGAAACGTTCCTGAGATGTCGTCTAAGTCACACCTAGCTCAGTTGTGACTTGTGATCAAGCGCTTCAATAAAAAGGACTAGGTTTGTATGGCAGGATGAGTTCAATTCAGGACGTGTTGAGTGTGAGATGTTTACAGAACATCCAGTTGGAAATATGGGCCTGGGGCTTAGGAAATGAGTCAGCTGGAGGCAGATGGAACATCACCCCCTTAAAAGATCACAGTCGAAATTGCCCAAGTGGATGAGATCATTGAGGAAGAACGTGTAGCATGAGACGAATACTATCAATATTAGTAACCATAACGAGAATCTTTCTTTGTGCTTGGGTGATCTTGGCTGATAGGGGAAAGAGCATCAAACAAAATTAAAACACCGCGTGTAACTCCTGCCTGGGCTCTTACACATATTCTCTTGTTAATTCTTTCAAGAACATTGTGAGGTAGAAAAAAAGAGGAAGGAGAGGGAAATCCTTGTTAAGGTCCCTATTTTCAAGGTTTACGCAGAAGAGGAACTAGAAAAGGGAAGAAAGACCAAAGTTTTAAAAAGTTATATTAAACCTCCAACAGCCAACTTACCATCATCAGACAGAGATCTTGCCTCCAGTATTCCTGGAACCTAGATGAGGATCAGGATGCACACATCAGAAGATGTGGAACAACCTAGGAGGACATTTGGGAAGTGCCAAGTGCATGGGACAAGAGGTGCTATTTAACCGTGGATTGGGCTGGAGTGAGCTGGTCCAGGAAGGCTCTGAGAGAAGACACGTGTGCTGGGTCTTGAAGGACAGCAGAGCTCAGAGGAGTGGAGGAGAGAGCAGGGGAACCATGCAGGGTCACGGGGCCCATGGCTTTAAAGGTCAAGCATTTTCTTTTAACTCATGTTTACAACTGAAGTATACCAGAAAGTCTACAAACTCATAATACTCACAGCCTGTCTCCATTTTAACTCTAAATTTTCTACCTACTCCGAATGCTACTGGAACATACTTATCTGTTCATCAGGTTTGATAAAACAGTAGCGTTTGATCTTCCTTTTAAACGTCAGCACCTTTTAGCTTTTCTTTCAGTTTCTTGTTTATTTTAGTTCAACATTTATTTACATACCTGTGATTTTTTTCAATGTTAACTCTCAATGTTAAATAGTGTGACATTCTGCACTATTGACATTACACCTAGAGACCTTTAAATAACAATTAATTTGCCATTACTTCCACATTAATGGTACCCGACCCCCAACTGGAGGAAGGTCATGTCCCAGAATGCAGTGGACATTCACCTCTCCTTGGCTTCCCAGCACCCATTCACTCTCCTGTTCTTAAGAGCACTCTGAATTCCTTAGGAATTACTGGCTCCTTATTGTGACAGTCCCAGTGGGACTGTCGGTCGAGGAACCCTGCCTTCTTCTTGCCAAAGTAGTCATTAACCTAAGTTGGCCAATCATATTTTATTCTATGACAGTGCATCTTGAGCAAAGTAACTCCAGGACTGTTAAAAAAAAGGAATAGGATTTATTTCAACAGCGATTCTCTGAGGAGATCATTGATAACTTCCTACCACTTGGATAATCTGGAGCTGCCCTGGTCCTGCCCTCAGTGACCCTCATTCTTCAGGTCCCTTTTTGATTCTCTGAGCTCTTTCACATCTTTCTAATAAATTCTCCCTTAACTTAGAGTCAGTTTTATTGTTTAAAAAAATAAAAATAAACAAATAAACTCATTCGCCGACCCTGCTAGAAAATCCAATGTTTTCAATTGTCTGCCAAAGTTACCTCCACTGATGTGGGAAATGAGGAGTGATAAGGATGAGCAGGAAAGTATAATTAAGAGATATTGTGACAAATAATACTTTGTCTATTTTTCTTTCAGTAAATTGAATCACTGTCCACACAGTTGCTCACCGAAGAAACTGGAGACATGCTTGATGGTTCGAGTAGCACACACCAAGAGACTCCTGGGGGAGTCTGGTCCTCCTTCTATCTTGAGAGTGAGGTCTGTGTATGAGTTTTTCTTAGCTCCCACATCAAGAGGTTGTCTCAGGCTGGCTGTGTCCAGTAGTGTGCTTGTAAATGTTTAACAACTGGCTCTCTGAAAAAAAGAAAAGAAAAAGTTCTGGTTTGTAGTATTCACTGATTTCTGCGGTATAATACCACCACCACAACCTGTGTGGCTACCAATGTTACATCACTGAAGGCCGAGTCGGGAAAAGACATGAACAATCAGCTCCCACATGTCCTAGCATATCGCAGGCAGTGTTTCTCATCAGAATAACACAGCTCCCCTCAAGGTGGGCCTGCTCTCCAAGATTCTCTCTTCAGAGGTCCAGTAACCTCTCCCTCCTCTTCTTGTCCTTTTGGGTGTAGGGTGAAAACAGCTCTACTGCTTCTAGCTCCGGGCACTTGCAGGATTCCTTCGTGGTCTCCCTACTCCTTGCACACACCTTTGTAAATTGTCCCTTTGTAAGAAAACAAACTATTCACAAACACACAATTTCTCAAATTATCCTAATTTGAAAGCCATCTTTTTCATACGGGCACGGTAGTAACCAGCCTCCAATGTGGCCCGTAATGAGCTCTGCCTCCTGATATACATGTCCTTGCGTAGTCCCCTCCCATATCATATCTGACTTGATCTGTGTGAGCAGTAGCATATGGCAGAAGTGATGGTGTGTCACTTCTGAGATTAGATCATAAAAAACACTACAGCTTCCTTCTTGGTCGCTTGCTCTCCCTCTCTCTCTCTGTTTGATCACTTACTCTGGGGGAAGCCAACCTCTGTGTCAAGCATCCCCCATGTGGTAAGGAACTGAGGCCTGCAAACAATCATGTGAGTGAGATTGAAAGCAGATCCTCCAGCCCAGGTCAAAACCTAGAGGACTGGAACACCTGCCAACAGCTTGATTGCAACCTCATGAGAGACTGTGCTAGAACCACCTAGGCAAGCTGCTCCCAGATTCTTGACGTTTAAAGACACTGTGTGAGATAATAAATATTTACTGTTTTAGGTAATTTGTTACACAGCAATAGGTAACTAATCAGGCACACTGACTAACGCACTCCCTCTCTCTTACCCTTCATATTTAGGCAATCACCTCCTAAGTATCTGTTTATTTTGCCCTTTCTCTACTGCCTTCCTCCCAGTCCAAGTGGACTACTACAATAGACTCCTAACTGACCTGCAATCAGTGGAAATTTGTTGGTGACATTCTTCTTATTAAAGCCCTTTCCTGGCAAACTATAGTTCTTAGAATCAGGATAAAAATCTTTATATGGTTCACATGATCCTGACGATTGTAACCCTCCTTACCTTCTCGGTTTGTCTTAGGCTACCCTCTCCTGCCCTCCATGTTTTAACCTCATTGGTCTACTTTCTATCCCTTCTATTCACCAAGGTTCTTCCCTGAATCAAGCATTTCAGGCAGGCAGCTTAAAACACTCCTTTCCTGCGAGCTTCTCCTACTTCCCAGTCAGCTCAAACCATCCTTTAAGTCTCAGCTTCAATGTCACCTTTGCAGAAAAGCCTTCTTTGTCCTCGACCAAGACTGGGGTAAGTCCACCATTATCTACCTTCATGGCAACCGTATTCAATATTCAACTAATATTTATTGGGTATCTAACACAGGCATTGTCTAGAAGTTTGGACTATATCAAAGAAAATCTTCTTCTGTTTGCTCATGGTGTGCATCACAATCTTAATTCAAATAAACTATTAACATCTATCTATTGCTAGATCGTAAATGTCATGCAGACAGAGAGCATTTTCTGCCTTGTTTACCAATGCCTGGCTCAGAGTGGGTGCCCAATTAATACTTGTTGAAGAAATGAAATAAATGACTTTGGAGTCAGACAGACCTAAGTTTGAATGCTTGATCTACTACTTATAAATGGGGTGGCTTGGGCACAGTTTCACCATCTAGCAAATGTGAATAATGACAGTACCTACCTCATAGTGTTGATGTGAGGATTAAATCAGATGGTGCAATGTGCTCAGAACAGTGTCTGATACTTAGTAAGTGCTTATGCAAATGAAACATCTGATTATTAAAAATGATTCTTACATCACATTCATGTCACAGAGCTATCATGTGGAGACCGTCCGTTTATTGCAGTCTTCACTTTCCTAGTCATGCCTTCCTCTCTTCTTCCCCAGAATTATCATCAGGGTGTTGTTGCTCAGCTTAGCTAAATGTACTTGTTTCAGTTCCTTCAGGATTTCTCTTGAACTTGAACTGATGCAGCATTTTTTGTTTGCTATAAATTTCCCCAATTACAGGAAAAATTTTTAACATGCATTTACATTCGGGAAAAAAGGAAAATGATACATACCCTTCAGGAGGATTCTGTGTCAAGGAATTAGCAGTAATAAATAGGAGTAGTTGTATGTCAAAGAACATAGTAGATATAAATCAAAGTGAAAGAAAAATAGGAAGTCACATGGCCACAGCTTTTGGTTATCCTGAACAGGATTATTTATATCAAATCTTGGTGTGCATTTCTGTTGAAGGTACTAAATGCACAGGAGAAATAACTTCCAACATATGCATCAAACTGCCAATGGCTAGGATAACATGCTCACTTCTAAAGCCTCGAGGTGAGATTGGGAATACCAATAATTATGGGAAGCACGAGCCTGGGGGTAGTAAAAGCCATCTGGGCAACCTATTTCACGGTTTAGAGTCCCTTCCTGGTAGTTTCCTCTTTAGGCAAGGGATCAAGCTTTATCCACCAAATCACTCCGGCCTTCACAACTAAGCCTAGGCTCCACCCAAAGTACATCCCTACTGCAGCTGCAAAATGCTTTTTTAGCAGCATCTGCCAGCCTTATGACTCCTGCTGCAGAACCCTGACAGCAGGACCTGTCACCCCTCAGAGATCTACCACCCCTGGCCCTCTAACACTGAAGGGCTTGGAAGCTTCTCTGGGACAGCTCATTCTCAATGTTTTCTCAGGACCAGGGAAGCTATACTACAAGTCTGACCAGTGACCAAAGAGACACTCAGAGGCCCCAGGAGTCTGCCTTTGTGTGATAAGAAGATGAGGAACAGCTCCATGTTCCCAAAACCCAGTGGTCTTGAAACCTCAGTGCCTGTGCTTATTCACCACTTAGACACGTTTCCTCAACTATCAAAGACTACCTCTTTTTCTCCTGAGACCTAAAGCTTATCTTGGTCTGCCATGGCCACAAACCCTGTGCTTAGAAATTCTTCAGCAATTCAAGGACAGATCAAGTTCCAGAAAGGTAACCAGTCTCCCCTTACCCCAGAATTACAGGAGTTTCCCTCAATAATTCTGATCACTAAAATATTTTCACTGAAAAAGAGCATCAAGTCCTGAGTTCGTCTGTTTCCATGATTGATTCAGCCAGATATCTGGAGCTGGATATTCCTGTCCTGGAAGTCTTCTTTAAGCTAGAGAAATCAGTATAAGATATAGCTGAAAGTCAAGAAGCATCTGAGAAGCTGGGCTACCAACAACAGATAGCTACTGACCTCCTGGGTAGCGCTGTGTTTGTTCCACATGGTCAAGGAGCAGGGAACCTTTTGCACCTTAGAGCATTTGCCTGAGACTGCCAGTAGTGCCCATCTTGAGAGCATTGAGAATCAGGGATGCTTTCCTCTCATCTCTGGGTGTGCTCACTTTCTTCATGAGAGATCAGCATCTTTAGCAGAAAGTGTGGTATTGGTTTTAGGCCTAGGTGTGGCTTATTTTGATTACCAAAGCTGCTTTTTTGTTGTTTTTTTAAAGATTTGCTTTTTCCTTTTTCTCCCCAAAGCCCCCTGGTACATAGTTGTATATTTTTAGTTGTGGGTCCTTCTAGTTGTGGCATGTAGGACACTGACTCAGTGTGGCTTGACGAGCTGTACCACGTCAGCGCCCTGGATCCGAACCGGTGAAACCCTGGGCCGCTGAAGCAGAGCACATGAACTTAACCACTTGGCCACGGGTCTGGCCCCCAAAGGTGCTTTTTAATCAATTGCACAGCAGGATCTGGGTAGGAGTGCAAGGACTAGGTAGAATTATGGCTGAAATTAAATTTTCCTGTTGATTCCAACAAATAAAAGGAGCTATTGATTGGGGGTAGGACAATGTCAGTGTTCTCAGTCATAGTCCTAGTCAACACTTACTATTCAAATTAGAGTTTAACAGGTATAACAATAAGAATTGCAACAGAAAACAAATGGAACACTCAAATTAGGATAAGTTAGGAAGGTTTATAAGAGGCTAATTACAAACTTCCGGGCAGGGAACCATAAGGAAAAGAAAGAATCAATGTGATAGTAGTTGAGCAGTTACCACTCTTGGGCCCAAGGGGAAGAGAGGAGGGGAAATTATGGAGCTTGTAAGGAGAGAGAATCATGCATAGCAGTTGCCTTGAGAGAGGAGCAATGAATGACCTTTGGACAAGGGTCACAGCCAGTCCAAGGCAACCTCTCCCTCTCTTCCCTCCTTTGGGTCTCCTGCCAGACTCCCTTTTGAGTAAACCCATCCCTAAGCCAAAGGCATAGAGCCAGACAGGGCAGCCTCTGGGGCTGGGAGCAGAATGGAGAAGGGTGGAGAGGGAATCTGGAGGAGCCAACATAAGTTATCTGGCACCTTGGATTTCCGAAGCATAATAGGATCTCCTTCTCTTTATCCCTCTAATCAACTTATCCATGTCCATGTCTCTTCTTTTCCAGGTTGTTCTTAAACATGGCCATCACCCAAGTCTTCACCCTCAAAGGGCTCCCTTCAGAGTTCCTGCTCCCTTTCTCTTACCTATGGGTTTAACTCTCACCATTATGCATGATTCCTAGGAAGGTAGCCCTAGCTCTAACCTAATCCAACTGTCTGCTGGATAACTTGACCTATATGGCCATTGGTACTATAAAATCAACAGATCCCAGACCCAACCCATAATGTCCCACTACTGCAGCTCCAAACTGGCTCCTTCTCCTAACTTTTACTACTTCTGTTAATAGCACCAATTACTCAATATTGCAGGCTCAGTCATGCTTATCAATACCTTCCTTTTCCCCCCACCTCTGTTGGTTGTAAAGTCCTATTCCTTATCCTTCCTGTGTGCTTTCCGGTGTGTGTCCAATCTCATGACTGGCCTAGTTATGGGCCTTTACTTTTTACCCTGACTGTAGTAATAGATTCCTAAATGTTACCTTAGCTCCAGTCCATTCTGTACATATTCCAATGGACAAATATTTAAGTTTGTGGCACCACGTTGCCTCATTGATAACTTTTGCCTCTGTCCTCCTTGAAATAAGACATTTGAGGGGAGGGAACAATCTGTAAGCAAGTCTTCCTAGAGCAGTGCTGTAGCAGCGCATAGAGCACACCCCCCTTGTTTTGCATATGACAACCTGAGGCCCAGAGAAACTGCTTGTCCATATGATCTGCCTCTAAAACCCAGTGCTCTAAAAAGCCTTTGATGACTCCCCCTTCCCTTTGTAGTTAGTAGAGCATCAGCTCTGTGGCTTGCCATTCTAGGCTATTTCCACAATGTGTTCCCAACCCCTCTTTTTAGGCCTTTATCCTGCAGCTACCCTATATATAGCCTCTTCTTTACCTAAAGTCAACATGCTGGAATACAATTTGTGATCATCCCCATTAGTGTTTTTGCACATACTTTCTCTTGCTTGAATTGGCCCTCTTTCCCCAAGTTCTACACGTTGAACATCTGCCCACCTTTCAGAGCATATGCCACAGCACTCTTCCTTCAGATCTTCTTTCACAAAGTCCTTTGCAAAACATTTCTGGATTTTCCCCAACCAAATATGGTCTTTCTCTCCTTTAAATCTCTAAAAAACGTTCAGCATTGTTATTTTGCTGGTCTTCCAAGTGCTTGTATTATCTTCTTCATGGTTTTTGTATACTTGTTTTAGTCCCTTATAATATTATAAGCTTCTTATAAGCATGGCCTATACCATCTTCTTCAATTTTATATTTCCTATAGTATTAATGCAGTGTATTTCACAAAAATATTTTTAATTCCATAAACTAATTTTAAATTAAATACTAGGCACACCTTCTGTCTCGTTGGATATCTGTTTAAATCCTCCCTCTGCTGCTCCCCAGCCGAAAGGCGCCAGGAAAGGCAGTTACTCTCTCTGAACCTTAGTGTGGATGGACAAGGTCTAAATTTTCAAACTTTTCTGTTAAGCTGAGTAACTCTTTTATCAAGAAAAATCTTACTCGGACACGCACTGGGGAAAACTGATGAAATTAGAGTCAAGAGTAGTTTGGTTGAAAATTGGGGAGGGAGATTTGAGGAATGAAATGTGAAAACCAGTGGACAAGGTGACCTTGAAAGTCTGTTCCACATCTAACTGTCCATTAACCACTTTATCAAAGAATATAGTGAGGTCTGGAAGATTCAAAGTAGTACTGACTGGTAGGGGTTTCTAAAATTCTAATTGATCAAAGACGTGAAAAATGAGAGCCAGATACCACTTCACACCCATCAGGATAGCTATCATAAAAAACAACAAACACAAATATTGGCAGGGATGTGGAGAAACTGGAATCCTTGAGCATTGCTGATGGGAATGAAAAATGGTGCAGCCACTGTGGGAAACGGTACGGTGGTTCCTCAAAAAATGTGAAATACACTCCAGCAATTCCACTTCTAGGTATATACCCAAAAGAACTGAAAGTAGGAGGTTGATCAGTTATTTGTACAACCACACTCACAATAGCAAAAGCTCTATGTAGCCAAAAGACGGAACTCAAGTATCCATCAACAGATGAATGGATAAGAAAACTGTGGTATATACACACAATGGAATATTATTCAGCCTTAAAAAAGGAATGAAATTCTGATACATGCTACAACACGGATGAACCTTGAAGATATTAGGCTAAGTGAAATATGCCAGACACAAAGGATAAATATTGAATACTTCCATACTTCATACTTCTGTGAAGTACCTAGAACAGTCAAATTCACAGGTACAGAAAGTAGAATAGTGATTACCAAGGGCTGAGAGGAGGAAGTAATAGGGATTAACGTTTAATGAGTACAATATTTGAGATTGGGGTGATGAAAAAGTTCTGGAGATAGAGAGGAGCAATAGTCGCACAGCGTTTAGAATGTACTTAATGTCACTGAATTGTACACTTAAAAATGGTTAAAATAGTACATTTTATGTTATGTATATTTTATCCTAGTAAAAAAAATTTAAAAAATAGAGACAGAAATAAAATACATTTATCAGTTTTGGAATTATTGGAGTATAGAGAAAATCTACATAGTACATATGGCAACCAGAATGAATTTCAAGATATTTAATGATAAAGGAGTTCTCCACTTTCATACAGGGCATTTCTTTTTTTTTTTAAAGATTGGCATCTGAGCTAACATCCATTACCAATCGTTTTTTTTCCTTCTCCCCAAAGCCCCCCAGTACATAGTTGTATATGCCAGTTGCGCAATGTGGGACGCTGCCTCAGCATGGCTTGATGAGTGGTGCTAGGTCCGCACCCAGGATCTAAACTGGCGAAACCCCGAGCCGCCAAAGCTGGAGCACGTGAACTTAACCACTCAACCACGGGGCCAGCCCGTACAGGGAATTTCTTAAATGCTGGTCTCAGGCTAAAGTTCATACTCACCAGTGAAAGACCTGCACAGCCCCAAATCAATGGTCATTCAGTAGCTTTTAGGACCAGATAAATCATCCTTGTTCACTACGGTGGTCTCTGAAGTCTGTCTCCAGTTCTAATTTTCCATCAGAAGCCAGGAGAGAACCTCAGGAACAAGGCTAAGGACTGTGACCAATGCCACCACACCATCATGCCTGCCTACGAAAGGCTCTAGGAGTCCAGAGTTAGCTCTGATAGCCTTGTGTCAAATCACAGAGGGGAACTCAGTCATGGGACCTCATACTGGGGCAGACTTCAGCAATTGTGGCCATAAAGTAAGGGAGTAATTTTGAGGTCACAACTTGGAGCCAAAGCTGCCACTTCCCAGGGAAAGTACAGATTGGGTCCATAGGTTTAGCCTGTCCTTTATACCTAAGCTATTCCTGAAAAAACTTACTGTTAGATAATTAACAGACTTTTCTATGATCTGCTATATATGAGTTTGGCTGTCCTAACACAAAACAATACTAAAGTGTAAGTTTAGGCAGTTCAAGGCCAATATGGCAGCTCTACAAATGGCAAGGACCCAGGCTTTTGCTATCTTATTGCTCTCCTCTTCTGGGTGTGGTCCTTGTCATCATGATCCAAGATGTCTAATTATATGCAGCAGCAAAATGGAGAAAAGAGGGTGGAAGACATGTTCTTTTCCTTTCAAGTTATAACCCCAAAGCTGCAAACATCACTCTGTTCCCATCCCAAGACCACAGAGCTCTCAGAGGCAAGGGAGGTTGGGTGACAGAAGCAATTCTGAGTGTCCAGTTAAAATTCTGGGCTTCACTTACCAAAGGAAGAAGCCTGGCCCTCCCTGACCCGAGCACTCCGTCTACTCGGAATATTGGTGCTGGCCTCCACCCTCTCAAAGTGGGTGGATGCCCTGCATCTTGAGTATTGAGTGCAGTCAGCTTGCTCTGTCTTGGACTGATCTTGTGTGTGTAGGTCTGCCTTCCACACTTATATCCTCATGTGCTCATTGTTAGAATCACAGATTGGTTATGCTCTACGATTCTGTTACCACCTAAGCCTGTAGATCTGTCTTCATTCCTGAGCCTGACAGGACATAAAATGGCTCATTTCATTGCCACACAAGCTTCCCTGGAGATTAGTGGAATTAAGTTCAATTTTCACACTATGCTATGTATTTCACAATGAGCATGTATATTCCCGGGACATTAATTCAATAAGAAAATTATTATCCTCATTTAACCATGAGGTAATAGAGGCTCAGAGATGTGAAGTAGCTTTCTCTAGGTAACTCAGTGGTGGAAGTGGGATAGCATAATTCCTTGTAGGAAAATTATTGTAACTACAAATCACTGCAATGTAAAGAAGGGTGTTTGAAGAGTTCAAGGAATCCATAGTAAAAAAAATAAACTACTTCTGGCTGGAGTGGTCACAGATTAGGGAGGGGATGGACCATGTGGGACAGGTAAGATTCTGATAGGTTTTGATATGGCTGGTGTATTAAGATTTTCCAGAGAACTTAACCAATAGGATTTGTGTGGAGAGAGAGAGAGACAGACAGATTGTTTTAAGAAATTGACACACATGATTATGGAGGCTGGCAAGTCTGAATTCTGCAGGACAGGCCAGCAGGCTTGAGAATCAGGGAAGAGTTGATGTTGTGGCTCAAGTTTGAAGGCAGTCTGAAGGCAGAATTCCTTCTTCAGTGTGGGACCTCAGTCCTTTTCTCTTAAGATCTTCAACTGATTAGATGAGGCCCACCCACATTATGTAGAGTAATCTGCTTTACTCAAAGTCTACTGATTCAAATGTTAATCTCATCTGAAAAATACCTTCACAGTGACATCAAGACTGATGCTTACCGAATATCTGGGTACTGTGCTAGCCAAGTTGACACATAAAGTTGATCATCACAGATAGGAAGAGGAGAGGCAGACTTGGATGAGCTTTGAATGCTAGATGAATGGTTTGACTTTATTAAATTATAAAATGTGTATAGGGGCCAGCCCAGAGGCATTGTGGTTAAGTTCGTGTGCTCAGCTTTGGTGGCCAGGGGTTCATGGGTTTGGATCCCAGGCATGGACCTACACACCACTCATCAAGCCATGCCATGGTGGCATCCCACATGTGAAATAGAGGGAGACTGGCACACACGTTAGCTCAGGGACAATTTTCCTCACCAAAAATAAATAAATAAATAAAATTACATGTGTATAATAGCACCTAGGGCATAGTAGGCACTCAAATTGTAATTCCCTTTATCTGCAGGAAGATTTTCAAAGTTGTTGAGTAACTGAATAGCATGATCAAAGCAATACTTACAGAAGATGTTTTTGGTAGTAATGGTATAGTGTATTGAAAAGGAATGAGAGAAGGAGAAGGGATATGAGTTAGAAATCTATTGCCATGGATCATACATATGGGAATAGACTGATCACTTACTATGTTTCAGGTAAGAATACATGCTTCAGACACATTATCTCATTTAACTCATAACCACCCTATGAAGTAGGTACCAACTAACCAATGAAAAACTGAGACTTCCTCCCCATCCCACTCCAAATGAACTTGCCCGAGGTCTTATAACTAGTAAGGGGTTCAGATGGGATGCAAACCCAAGTCTATCTGATTCCAACCTATGCTGTCATAAACGAGGGTGGTGCAGTAGAAATAAAAAAGAGGGGGACAGATTCCAATAACATCATGGAATTGAAAGAATTTGGCAACTGATGAGATGTCCTAGTGACAGACAGAGACAAAGATAACTGCAAAAATATGAGTCTATATGGATTTTTAGCAGGAGAAAAGTGTGGACACTCAGGAAATATAGGGTAGTCCATATTAGAAGCTGGTTTTAGCAGAGTCAGATATGTTTGGATTCATTCAAGAAATATTTATTTAATGATGATTGTGTGCACAGCTTTGTTCTAGGCACTGGGGCTCCAACAGTGGACAAAACAGACTAACATCCCTGTCCCTACACTTTCCAGTGTGGAGAGACCAAAAATAAACAATAAGTAAGTAAATTGCACTTTATGTCAATGATAAGTGTTGTGGAGACAAATAAAATGAGAAAGAGCAATATGGAGCACTCAGCATGGTCAGAAAAGTCCTCGCTGAGAAGTCATTCAAGTAAAGACCTCAAGAATGGGAGGGAGTAGATCTCGCAGGTGTCTGGGGGTATGCATTCCAGCCAGAGGGAACAACGAGAAGAGAGAAGGAGGAAAAGAAGAGAAAAAGATGAGGTCAGAGGCTCATTGCATAGACCTTATAGATTATTAAGAAATTTGGCTTTATTTTGAATGAAATGGGATGCCATCGGAGGGTTTTGTGCAGAGTTGTGTCAGGATGTGACTTTTTAAAGCACATTTTAAAAGCACTACTCTGCCTGCTGAGCTCAGAAGAGTGAAGTAGCGTAAGGATGGAAGAATCATGGAGACCAGTGAGCAGGCCACCACATCAATCCAGGAAGAGGTGTTGGCGGCTTGGACCAGGACAGAGGTGGAGAGAAGTGGTCAGAGTCTGGAGGCATTTTGAAAATAGATCAGATTTGTTGATCATTTCGATTGAGATGTAAGGGAGAAATGTGTGAATTTTAGGGTAGAATTTTTATATTTAAGTAGCAATATCTAATAGCTCTTGGAAATCTTAAGACTGAAGCACAAGGGAGGGGCCAATGCTGGAGACAGATTTGAGAAACATTCACAGTAGGGCCAGTAAGATGACTTTAAGAGTCTCTGAGAAGTGGATGTGTGTGCGTTAAGCAAGTGTATAATGGAGAATATTGAACGTTTACAGTGCGAAGGTTCAGTGGGTAGGAGGAGGAACCAAGAGAGACGGGGGAAGAGGATAGTTGCTGTCATCAATTCCAGTTCACCAGATTTTGTACTTGGTGACTCAATCTTTGAAAGAGAATGAATCAACATAGCACTATTACTATGGCTATTTTTGGAAGTTTCCTATTAATGGTGATATTACCCGATTCTATTTGTGATTAAAGCATTTGATCATTTGAATCATCACATAAAACATCTGACAGAACTTTGACTTGAAAAATTGGAAGGGCAATTGGTATTCTTTACCTTCCTTTTGTTTCAGGTTGCTTAATTTGTACTTATGAAAAATGTGTTACATCCACCTGTGATGAGCTGTTCTACTCTTCCCACAGGCACTAACCTCATTCTTGTTTGGACTCAGCTTTTTTTTTTAATGTATAACACACTAGGATTAATTCAATGTTCACTTTTGGACTTATAAATCCTTAATAGAAATAAAACTGACTTTCACTGGACTATAGTTAAAAATGAGAGTTACATAAGCAAGGCCCTCTGTGTGCAAACCACAAATCCAAGACTTAGCTGCAGAGTGAGCAGTCTCCTCTTTTACAGAACGAAGCATTTAACCATTCAGAATGTTCCAAGTCTGCACCAATAGGTCCAAGGTTTACAGACCCCATGGAAATACAAAGTGTTCCACGAGGGTCCTCCAACTTGACTGTCGTCTGAAATTGATTTTTCCTCGTGGTCTGGGCCAGTAATAATCTCTTCTTGGTTGCATCTCATCAACTGTGATCAGTGCCCTGCAAACTCACGGTTATAATTTGGTCAGACCTCCTCTGCATCCCTTTACTCTGCAAAGTGTCCACCTTACAGTCTTCCTTTTTCACAGCCCACACAAATTTTCTTCAACCTGGGAAGACTTGCCGTTCCCACTCTTAACCTTCTCCTGCTGCTTTGTTGGAACACATTTAGTGACTGAGAGCATGCTTACATTCTGACTGTTCTCATCAAGAAATATTTTCTCACACATAATGGATTCCAGACTGAAGAATTTTAAATTTAGAAGCTTCAGGTTTCAAAAACATATTTGTACATCCTCTCACCAATTCTAATTAATGTAATAAAATGAAGGACTTGAGTGAACTTGTAATAGCAATAGCCAACATTGAGAGCTTGCCCTATTCTAAGAATTTTATATATTTTAACTTGTTTAATACTATACAACAAAATTCTATGAGGCAAAAATTACTAGTATTCCCATGTTACAGATGGGGCAACTGAGTCTTAGATCATTTAATTAAATGGCCAATGTCATACAGCCGGAAACTGGATTTGAACTCAAGCTGTGTGGCTCCACAGTCCACACAGAGCCCTTACACTCCTCTGCCTCTGACTTTTTCACAATGAACACTTCATTTACCTGAAATAGCTAGGTCCCTTGTGTTTCTCAAGGGTGACAGCACCCCTGGCATTTCGGTGGAATAATTCACGGTCGTGCTGGACTTGCAGGATGTTTCATATCCCTAGCTCCCAGTGCTGAAGGCCGGTAGCTCGCTGCCAGCCACCCCCTGCATCACTGAGAAATCAAACGTGCCCTCATACATTTCCAGATGCTTCCCAACTAAATGTCTCCAGTTGAGAATCACCAGGGAAAAGTTTTCCTAAAAATAAATAAATACATAATTCTCTCTCTATATATCACAACTTTCCTAAAAGTCTCATAAAGTTTTAAATTTATAACTTTTTAAAACTTTTATAACTTTAAAAACAGCAACACAACTGATAGGTAAAGAAAAGGATCCGGTTACGAAAATTAGGTAATTTTTCAGATGTGTTTGTAATGTCCTTCTTTATTATTTGTGAATAAACAATTTTGCGCTTAAAAGATCTTGGATAGTTTGACACTCATTATCAAGTAAGATAAACTCTACTGTTTACCCACCTGCCTAGTAAATGCTTTTTCATAGTGCAAAGGTAAACTAGAATTCAGCCTGGGCCGAATCTCAAAGTCTTGCATCTGAAAGTCATGATTTTTTTCCTATGTTGATTTTTGGTTGTCAGACTTCAGACCATTAGGCAAATGCCTGTTGCCCTTTTACTGGAGCCAACCCTTCCTCAAGGAAATCATAACAAGTAAAAAGATTTACCAAAATAAAAATGAATTTGAGTTTTTAAAAATTTTCTAACCTCTTCTAGGTCCACTCTGCTAGACTTTGCCTAATTGGAGCTAAATCTCCAAGGTCATCACACAACTCAGCCACCTTCCAAGGCTGAAATGTGGACTTCAACTCCGTTTTTAAACGACTGCTCTCCCAGGGATGTTATAACAATGCTCTGAGCGATGTATGAGGAGGAATACACTTACTTAAGGAGGAAAAATGGTCAATCATACCATGTTTCCTGAAATAGACACACCTAGAAGTACCCTGCCCCGCACTTCTGGTTCACTTGTTAAAACAGCCTACTAATCTTAAACAAAATATTTTATAATCTTATGCAATATCTTAGGTGCTATCAACAACCAGGTAACAATGTTAGGTTTTCTTCTTACCCTCTGTTGCCTATTATCTATCTCTTCTGCAACATTTTGCCAGAGCTTAAACCACATAGTAGATGAGATAACTCGATGTCCCTGAGGACTTGAAATTTAGGCCTTTTAATATTAGAACTATTTAACGATGATGTAGAGATTTAAAATAAGAATTTCCCTTTGACAGCTGTGAAATGACAGACAAACCTGCATACTCTGGTATAGCACAGTGTTGAAATAACACTATAATTCAGACAAAAGGACAGCAACTCACAAAAGATGCTTTAGTAGTTTCTTGACAGTCAATGTATTGAAACTTCCTTGAAATATTTTAATACCTGAGAAAATAAGACAGAACATACCTGAAAAAGTAGTTTATCCGTATTATGAGTATACATTTTTCCTTCATTTTTAAAATCTACCATGCCAAACATTTTTACTTACCGTTTCCTTTACTTGAGTAAGAGTTAGAGACCCTTCAGAGAAATAGGGCACTGCTAGCACTTTCCAGGCTCTTTTTGTGAAGGAATGTGGCAATCTTCTGCAACTGAAGGGAGCAAGCCATTGGATCTGAGTAGCTAATAGGTTTCGGAATGTTTATGAAAGGGAAAATGGTAGTCTTCAATGTAAAAAAGGGTTGATGGCGGCTGGCCCCGTGGCCAAGTGGTTAAGTTCGCGCGCTCGCTGCAGGCGGCCCAGTGTTTCGTTGGTTCGAATCCTGGGCGCAGACATGGCACTGCTCGTCAGACCACGCTGAGGCAGCGTCCCGCATGCCACAACTAGAAGAACCCACAACGAAGAATACACAACTATGTACCGGGGGGCTTTGGGGAGAAAAAGGAAAAAATAAAATATTAAAAAAAAAAAAAGGGTTGATGGATGCATTAGTGAGAAAAATGAAGCGGACTTTAAAGTAAAAATTTTTTATCTGCAAAAGATCCAATGGATTAAAGAGAGACGTGCAATTTATTTCAGTTCTTTTCATATTGGCATTGTTATGCCTAAACAAATTCCCCTTCACAACTGAGCTTGACTTCCAGCAGTGAGAATGCTGCCAATGAAATGATAATATTGACACAAGCGTGACAGGTGAGAGCAGGATATGTGCTAAATTGAGGTTGGGGTAAGGGTGGTGGCATGGAGCTGGAAGAGGTGGAATTAGACTAAATGAAATAATTTAAAGAAAGTCAAAGACTTTCTATAAAACAGGCTTAACTATAGATGATGGGATAAATCTAAGCAAGAAAAAATTCAAAAGCAAAAAGCATGTACATGCTTCCTGGTGTAACTATGGTAGTTAAAAACTACACTTTGAAGATACATAGACACACGAATACATGTATAAAATTAACTGGATAACTGAGTCAAGTATTTTGGTAATTATAGAGGAAAAAAAGACAAATCTTGCAGTCAAGGGGAAGTTTGGGTTTGAACTTTATAAATTAGTTAAATTCATCATTTGATTATTCATTTCTTCATATTACATTGCTTGTAATGTCTTGGGTTGCATTTTGTAAAGTAAACCTGAACCAAAATTACATTTCACAAATCTGAAAATTAAAACCACGATACATCATTAACATCAAAGGTCACAAAATTCTTACATGAAGAACTTAGGGGCTAAGTCATATTCATGAGACAATTCCGTGTCTAGGGCATGCAGTAGAGGAACCAACACAGGCTGCACAGTCCACTCTGCATTTGAATCAGAGCTTTGCAGTCCCTCTTCGGGACACTTAGTCTCTCGCTGTCTCCTCTCCATGTGATTCCTCTTACTGGAGTAGTAAGTACTCTGAGTCATCGTAAAGATTGAGAGATGAAAGTATTTGTAAAGCACTAAGCGTGATGATAGGCTTCTAAAATGGCTTGATTCCATTCCTTTTATTACACACACATACACACACACACACAACCCTCTCACATTTAGTTAATTTTAAAGAAAATATTTAGACAGAGGTTTTTTGTGTTTTTTTAAGGAAGATCAGCCCTGAGCTAACATCTACTGCTAATCCTCCTCTTTTTCTGAGGAAGACTGGCCCTGAGCTAACATCCATGCTCATCTTCCTCTACTTTATATGTGGGACGCCTACCATAGCATGGCTTGCCAAGTGGTGCCATGTCCACACCTGGGATCTGAATCGGTGAACCCCAGGCCGCCAAAGTGGAATGTGCGAACTTAACTGCTGTGCCACGGGCTGGCCCCATACTTTTGATTTTTGTACGCAAAAAATGGTTAATTTTCTTCTAAAACACATGTTTGTCTTTGGTCTTCTTGTTGCTTCACAAAATCAAGTACTTTACATAAAACTTCTGGTATTGCCATGCTAACAATATAGCAAACTAGAAATTCTTGCAACTGAAATCAGAAACCCAACGATCCCTACAGATACATCTTTTGAAGGTCAAGATCTTTATTTAACAATATGTGATCAATACAAATACTTGTGGTAATATTTTAATGATTCAACAGATGTTATTTTTTCAATATGTCACCAATTTGAACATGCTTTAGTTATGATAAATATATTTTTAATGATAATTAAATACAATAAACAAATATTTTCCAACTCATAAAATAGAGAAAAAAGTGATTTATATTTAAAACTTTTGAGACTACAGTGCACATTCATAAACTATTGACCATTGTCCAAAATGATAATCTAGTTAATCAAATGAGTTTTAAAAGTTGCCAGACCAATGTTTTAGTGCCAAATGAAAGTTTAGTAAAAATTTGTTTTTCTGCTAAAATTTATTATATCACTACATTGAATTTTTACATGTGTAAAAATAGTTCTTCATAATTACTGTGGAAGAAATTTGGAGACATCACCACTAGTTTCATTTTCTTCTAACAGAATAAGAGCTACCAGTTTTTCAGCAGCCACTGGGTGCCAGGCACATGCTAGTTACCACACATCCATTCTTCCCAGTCTTGGCAACAGTCCTGCGGGAAGAGAGACTGCTGGTTGCTCTCCCAACATTGATTCTCTCCTTCTTCCTTTCTAACTGCCTTAGTTTTGTTGGAGGTGGTAATATGCCCAGCCAAAAAAACGACATTTCCCAGCCTCCCTTACAGATGAGAGTGGCCATGTGACACAGTTGGCCAATCAGATCTAAGAGAATTATTAGGAGTGGTTCCAGAAAATCTCTTTTTTAAGGAAGGACAGCTCAGCTGATGCTTTCTTTTCTTCTCCCCTTATTTCTATCAAAGCAAACCTACAATACTTGAGGTGAAATAGCTAGTTACCAGTTGACAAGGACACATTAAGATTGGCTGAACAAGAAAACAGAGAAGGCCTCATGCTCTTACTGACATTGTAACACTTAGAGTGGACAAATGAGGCCTGGACTGCCTACCACTGACATATGTGGAAATAACAACCCTTGTTTTTCAGGTTTCTTATTCATGGATGAATGCAACTCTCAACTGATTCACCCGCAAAGAAAACGTTGACCTTTCACAGTCAGTGTCTGAGAGGAGGCAACCCAGCCTGTAGAAAACAGAATAATTTGATACATAGGAATCAGAATCATTAATGATTGGATTTAAAAGTGCTTTTGAGATCCTTGGATTAGAATTCTTATATATCATGAGGAAGATACAATGTTAGGGGCTATTTAAACATTTCCCTTAATTTTATTTCAAAAAATTTTTACCTTGGGAAATTGTCTTTAACTCAGTCCTCAGTTTACCGATCTTTAATACAAAAGAACTGCACTAGATTATTTCTAAGATTCCTTAGAGAAAGAACTATTAAAATGCTGCACATATTGACCTCTAAGGAAACAACAACAACCTGGGCCTCAAATGCATAATTCCTGGTAATCTTGTGAATACTAGTGAGCCATAAATGTTCATAGTACAAAATTTAATACATAGAAGTCATACTATTCCTAAGACTTAGAGGAATCGTTTAAACAGACATGTAGTATTATACTCTGTATTGAGGTTTCACATAAAATGCTGAATGGAGTCACTAAGAGAACACGGACTCCAGTCTTGAATTTTGCTTTTCTAGACAGATTGTGCCTTTTTAGAAGAGCAAACAAACGTGCTACACAAGTACAATACAGAGGATAGTAAAAGCTTTCTTATCCAACACTAGGAGGTGATTAGTGGATTGAAAAAGTAAATTAAAGCAGAGAAATTAAAAAAATGATGCTCTACACCTTAAACTTTTAAACTTAAACTACAAATGCATTTCTTGTCAATCTTTTGAAATGCAAAATACTTGTAGACTTTTACTTTTTCTAGGCTTTTGCAGTTTTCCTGCTTACACCTAATCTGACAGCAATTTCCTTAGTGACTTTTGTTTCACATTCCATTGGTTCACATAATATTTAATTAATTAACATAATTACAATAACAAGTTCAACTGGTACAAAGGAGCTTGGGGAAAAGTCACAACTGACTCCACAAGCATGGAACTTGTACTGGGAGCAGAAGTTCACAATTATATTAAAGGGAATTAATTCTACTAGTTTTGAGCATATACCATGTTGTGGGCATGTTTTAAAGAGGGAATGAGGAGCATCAGTTAATCTGGCAAATTAAGTGGATGTCATGAGAGGTCCTATGTGCCCATCATCAACGATAGATATCGCATAATAAGATGTTAAGCTATTTTACTTGCTCTCTTAGAACATGGGTCTTTGGAGGCTAGTGAATTGATATTAAAATTATATTCTCGCTAACATCGTTAGAAGCTCTAACCCCTTTATCCTTTCCATTCTTGTTCTTATGAGCAAATTCCTCCCTTATAAGATATTTTGTTGATTGCTTCTCTGTCATTTTCCTCTGTGCCTGAGTCTCTGCCTTGTTTTCATGCCAGGTATCCTATAGTGCCTGCAGTCTTCACAGGGGTTGGAGCCCTTAGCTTGCAGGTTTGTTAGAAGATTAAATGATCATGGGAAGCTCTAGCAGAGTGCTTGGCACAACTAGGCAATGAAATGTTTATTTTCTTCCCATTTCCTTGATGCCAATAACATTTGGTCTTTGCCTGTTACTTCCCATCACATTCCTGGCTCAGAGCTCTGAACGCTGCTTACAGGAATGCTTGTTGAAGCTCCTAGAGGTTGACCACGTCCCACCAGGATCTTTGCCCATTAAGAGCCCAGATGATCTGCTTGCTTGTGCACACTATCCCCCATTAGCCACAAAAGGGATTTTCCTTGAGCACTTAGCTTGGCCCTTGGTCTCACTGGTCAGCTTGGGCGACCATCCATTTCCTATAGCTCCTTCAGCATCCATCCTTGCCACCTCTGACTTTCTCTATAATAGATTTTGTCATTCAAAATATATTAAACATTTACTATACACTGGTGTATTAGTCAGGGTTCCCCAGAGAAACAGAACCAATAAAAACAGAACACAGAGGGGCTGGCCCCGTGGCTGAGTGGTTAAATTTGCGCGCTCCGCTGCAGGCGGCCCAGTGTTTCGTTGGTTCGAATCCTGGGCGCGGACATGGCACTGCTCATCAGACCACGCTGAGGCAGCGTCTCACATGCCACAACTAGAAGGACCCACAACGAAGAATATACAACTATGTACTGGGGGGCTTTGGGGAGATAAAGGAAAAAATAAAATCTTAAAAAAAAAAAAAACAGAACACAGAATATATATACATACAGCAACATGTACATATATAACAATATGCATATAACAATATGTGTATATATATGTGTGTGTGTGTGTGTGTATACATATAGAGAGAGAGAGAAGGGGAGGGGGAGAGAGAGAGAGAGAGACTGATTATAAAAAATTCGCTCACACGATTATGAAGGTTGAGAAGTCCCAAGATCTGCAGTTGGCAAACTGGAGACCCAGGAGAGCTGATGACATAGTTCCAATCTGAAAGCTAACAGGCGCCAGACCCAAGAAGAGCCAGTGTTTCAGTTTGAGTCTGAAGCCAGGAAAAGATGGAAGTCCCAGCTCAACGCAGTCAGGCAGGAGGAGTTCCCTCTCACTGGTGGGAGGGTAAGGCTCTTTGTTCTATTCATGAGGCCTACCCACTTTGGGAAGGGCAATCTGCTTTATTCAGTCTAACCATTCAAAGGTTAATCTCATCCAAAAACACCCTCACAGACACACTCAGAATAATATTTGACCAAATATCTGGGTATGCATGGCCCAGCCAAGTTTAGACATAAAATTAACCATCACATTGCATCGTTCACACTCTTGTCATTATTTTTGGTCTCAGAAGAAGAAGCCCCTTCTTTCACAACCCACCTACGCTCTTGACCTGTCCTTTTCTGCTCCTGAGACTGGCCATACCTCTCTCACACCTTCAGTCCTTCCCTGCTTTTTATCTACCTAAAAACATGTTTGGGTTTTCCTTCACCCTAAAATAAAGCCTCTCTTTGGTCCTTTGGGCTACCATCCCATCCTCTTTTTTAGTGCAAAAAGAGAAGTTTTTATTCTCTACTTTCAATCATTCACTAAAATCCCTGGTGACCTAATGTACCTTATTTCTTTTGTCTCTATATTCCACTAACAAGACCCTTATAAAAGTCAGCAATGGCTTTCTCAAGTCTAATGGCTTTGTTCGGTCTTCACTGTGTTTGATGTTTTAGTAACTTTTGAAAAAATGTATTCTCCTTTCTGAAATTCTATTTTCTCTTTGCTCTGGCAAGTCGAGTTCCCGACTGTCTATCTTCTTCTCTTGCTAATTTTTTGGTTTCTCTTTCTTGTCCTGTCCTCTTAGGTAAATGTTCCTCATGGCAGTTTGAACTTCTTTTTTGGTACTTATCAAATTCCATTCCACATTTTAGTTATTTCTATAGTCCACATTTACAAGGAAAACACCCAGCCCCACCATTTCTTATTCCTCTTCCATGCTTCATTTTTCTCCAGAGCACTTATCAATCTCTGATATAATATATAGTTTACATATTTATTGTCTATCTTCCCCACATGAGGGCAGGGATTTGGGACAGTTTGTTCACTAATGTATCTCCAACATCCAGAGCAGTAACCAGTGTTCAAATAATAGTTGCTAAATTATTACAAAAATTTACTTACAGGGCTGTTCAAAGCAAAATATCTGCAAATAAAACATAGTTATAAGAGGAAAATAAATAATGGGATTGAATATTATGCATTTATTAAAAGTCATATTTTAAAAATTATTTAATGAAAAATGCTCACATTATTTTAAGTGGAAAAAAAGGCAAGATAGAAAGAATATATAAAAAGACCCTAATTTTATTTAAAATATAAAGGAGGGTGTTATATACTAAAATGTTATCAGTGGCTATGTATGGATAGTGATTAAAAGTGATTTTTGTTTTTCTGTTATTTTTGCATTTTGTGAATTCTTGATGAATTCTTTTAAATAAAAAAAATTAAAGATAGAAGATTGTAAAGCTTTGAAGTAAAAACTGCATCCTCATCAGTTGCTTTATTTTATTCTGCTCTAGTCTGACTGAATTTCACTTCAATTAGAGATACTATTTGCACTTATCTTTTGGCACTGATTATATTCTGTTTATTATATATATATCTTTATTTCCTCTACTAGGCCCTACACTTTCTGAAGTAAGAAATCATGTCTTATTTATAATTTTCAGAGCCTCCAACACCTAACCTTACGTTTAATAACTGTTTGAAAGAAAAAGTATCTGAAATGTTGTACTAGCCAGGAATAATATATATAGTGTTAGTTGCTTAATGAAACCATCAAAGTTTTCCTTTGATGATATGATACCCTTCATGACTGCCTCAAAAATACTGAAGCTTAAAGCTATATTAGAATGATGGCTATAGTACAAGCATTTTTAGGGTTTGGCTTACATCTCTGTTGCCTTTATTCACATATACTTTATTAGCTGTTGGTAAATTATACAAAAACTTTTGATTCTGGAGTAAATTTGGGCATGACAGATTTCAGGGACTGACACATTAAGTTAGTTACACTAGGCTGGTAAAACAAAGAGACCAGGGTACAAATGGATTCAAAACATATGGCTCAAACACGACAAGTTTATTTCTTGCTCTTAAGGGTGGGTGTTCTTGGTTGTCAGGCAGATTTCCTCCATACGTTGAGAGTCCCTGTGTCTTCCATTTTATGGCTTCCCAGGTTATACAGCATGCCCACGGTATGCAAATTGTATTTACTAATCTCTGCCTCCAGTAGTCAGATTGTAAGCTAAGTGAGGGCATAGAATTGCCAGATTCAGCAAATAAAAATATAGGATGCCCAGTTAAATTTGAATTTCAGATAAACAATGCATAATTTTTTAGTCTAAGTATGTTCCATGTACTATTTGGTACATACTCATACTAAAAAATTATGCATTATCTGAAATTCCAACTTAATTGTGAGTCCTGTATTTTGTCTGGCATCTCTATAGGGTAGAGATTAGGTCTGTCTCGTGTAACACTGAATCCCAGGAATCTAAAACAGCACTTGTCGACTTTAAGATAAATAAATCTCTCAATAATATTTTTTTTGGGTTTTTTTTGAGGAAGATTAGTCTTGAGGTAACATCCGTGCCCACCTTCGTCTACTTTACATGCGGGATGCCTGCCACAGTATGGCTTGCCAAGCGGTGCACAGGTCCACAGCCAGGTTTCGAACTGGTGAACCCAGGGCTGCTGAAGCAGAAAGCGAACTTTAACCGCTGCTCCACTGGGCAGGCCCCATAGTATTTAACACATAATTGGTGTTGTGCTTCTCAGGGAGAACCTCTATCAGCAGAGAATACTTATTATTATTAGTTAGAATAATACTGCTATTAATAAGAATATGTATTAAATATCAGCAAAGAACACTTAATACTTATTGTTATGAATAAGAATACACATTAAGTATCAGCAAAGAATACCTACCAACAGATGACTAATATGTATCAGCATTTCAAACCACTATGTTTTACTAAACTTCAGTAAAGTAAATGGATAAAATCTATCTTTCCCTAGATATCTGCACAGCTCTGTCCCTCACTTCTTTCAGGTCTCCACTCAAATATCATTTTCTCAATGATATGTCCTCCATATCTAAAACTCCAACTCTCCTCCCTCTGCGACACTTCATTACCTTTCCCTGCTTTATTTTTCCCCCTTAGCACTTAGGGTGAACACGCCATATAATTTACTTATCTTGTTTATTATCTACCTCTCCTACTAAAATGTAAACTTCACAAGGACAGGAATTTGCTTCCCTGTTTCATTCACTGCTAAATTCCCAGCTCCTGCACATGCTAGAGATTCAATAAATAACTGTTCAACATTTGCCCCATTGGTTCTTCTTAGAATTTATAGTTACCAGTAGTTTGATGATACTTACATGACACAAGATGGACTTAATCTCACAATATCATGCTTCTGCCTGCATCTACTCAGTTCACCAAGTCCTGTCAATTCTCTCACCTCAGTGTCTTTCATAACCCTCTCTTGACCTTCCCTGTTGCCACTTTCAGTGATTCCTATTTGTTCCCTGGACTAATACAGAAATTGCCTGATCAGTCTCCTTGCCCACTGTCTTCCCATTCTAATCCATCTTCCCAATTGTTACTGAAATTCTTCACAAAATGAGAATCTGATTATATCACTTCCTTACCCAAAATGTTTGTCTCCCTATCATCCAAAGATAAAATTCAAAATATCTTAGTTAGGCACATGAAACCCTTTATGATGTGGCCCAGCCTCAGCTCCTATCACTCTTCCACACACACGTTCCAACCCCATATGATTTCTGTCTGCTCAACTATCATTTACTTTGTGAGACTAGCTGCTCTATCCTCAGTGGTCACGGAGCTCTTTATATATTCTAATGACACATATTTTAAGAGCTACCAGCACTAAATGGTATTTTATCGATTCTAAGAGGTACATTTTTCTATTTTAACATCTCTAAAACTGGAATTCAGCTTGGAATAATGGCATCTTACAATCCTGTCACCAGAAGGCAGTTGTGATGTAGCTGTCATAGCCTGTACATGTGCAAACTTCATGGTTATTCCTGGTGGTATGACTAGACAAATGCAAACCCTAGGCATTTCAGGCAACCAACATTTAAAGAAAGGATATAAATCCTGGCTGTGGTCTGAAAACTTTCTAGTTGGATCAAGAAAGCACCAGCATCAAAACTCATAGAAGTCAATGGTTTGAAGAAAATACCAAAGACAAAAGCAGAGTATTCTTTTAAAACATGTTATATTACTAATGCTCCTGGCTGGCAGAATTCAGTACTGTGAGGAAAAATTCTAATTGATTAAGAAAGTATTGTTGTAGTTTAACTAGGAGAATTTTTTTTCTTTCAGTGGTTCAAAAATAAGAGCATTTCTTGGAAACCATGGTGTCTTAGAATTGATGAAATATGGTGTGTTACTTCTCATTTTCAAAACAATCCTCTAAGACACATCTCATTATATCACGCCTGGGGTCTGCTGACTTATCATACTAAGTCAGAATTCTCATTATCTGTTTAGTGTATTTTCATTATCTGTTTGTCTTCTGTCTTTCCATTAGATTATAAACTCTCTATGGCCTACCATAGTGCCTGTGACATGGTAGGTGTGCAATTAATAGTAGTTGAAAGAATTACCCCAGTGTTCATGTTTTTTTGCTAGTGTTCTACTTTGCTAGTTTGCATGTTTTTGCAGTGTTCATGTTTTTGCCACTGTGATTCTAATTCTCAATTTGGATATGGCCATTTTCAGGACTGATCTTGACTTACCTGAGACATTTTCTGAGCTTTTCTGTGAAATACTGCTCATTCAAAAGGTCTAATTTCTTTATAATAGTAGTCTTTAATAGCATTTTTTTCTGAGGATTGACATTATATAATATTAGGATAACCAAAATTAAATTCCCTTATATACGTACTACTTGAATGCATTCTGCTGCATAGTTTCACACCTAATTTTTTATGCTTATTACTTCACGTTTTTTTTGATGTTCTCAACTTCTCAACATCATTGACTATTGTGATCTCAAAGAGTAAAGCAGAGCTGAGGAAATGGTAAGACAGCCATAAGAAACTTTGTTAGGTTACAAATGAACAACACTAGCTTCATCTGATTTATTCTGTTCAGATAGCACATGCAGATACCATAAGCCAAGTCACTGGCACATTATTTTTAAACCGTGTTGCTCTGCTTAATTGGTTTAAAATAATTTGAAAGGGCTCTGGTTGGCTCCTACAAATGAATCTAATCCATCAGTTCTTAATTCTGTTAGAATAGCTCCATTTAAACAATTTAGGCTATTGTTTAAGCCAGAGTCACCATTCTTTCAGAGGGTTTCCTATAATTTTTTCATTCCCTTTTAAATTGGCGGCATAGCATTTGGGCAGCATTCCTTTAAAAACAGCAGTAAAGGGCAGGTGGTTTTCTCCCACATACCTCTTCTGACCAATGCCTCCCAGAAGAATCTTCCCTAACCCCCTAGACTGCAACAAATCGGGTTCAGCTCACACTACTCCTACTAGTTTTCCCTTGAGCACTGCAAGAGCTGTTTCTTCAGCTGAGTCTGATGAAATAGTTGGCTTGCATGTTTTAGAAAAATCAGCCTGAATATAACCAGAATCTTTCCAGAATCACATTCTAGAATCACACAGATCGAGTGAAGAAGAGATTCGTGTTTCACATTTCATGCTTACTCCAAGGCCTAAGCTCACTGAGGGGAACAGTGGGAATCTCCGGCACTATTTAGTTCTTTTTATTTTTTGTCAAATGTAGTTGAATCCAAGTAATTTAAATACACATATGAATCAAATTCACTGTTATCTATATTGGTGTCACATTTATAGTTTTTTTTCCTTTTAGTTTGCAGATTTGTTTTAGGAGTTCTTTTAAGAAACGTAGTAACTCTGAGAGTGTGTGAATTTTACTGAGTACTATTAGATGCTAGACACATACATTATTCTTATATTTTAAGCATATAATTCTTAATTATTATTTATGATTCACTTGAAGAGCTTTTTTAAAAATGAGATGACCAGGACCCATCCCAACTCTATTGAATCACTTTCCTTTGGGTATGGGGATTTGGTACATTTATTATTAAGTATTATTATTATTATTTTGTTTTTGGTGAGGAATATTGGCCATGAGCTAAAATCTGTTGCCAGTCTTTCCCTTTTTTTCCCTCTCCCCAAAGCCCCAGTACATAGTTGTATATCCTAGTTGTAAGTCATTCTAGTTACTCTATGTGGGATGTCGCCAAAGCATGACTTGATGAGTGGTGATAGGTCTGTGCTCTGGGCCACCAAAGTGGAGCGCACGAACTTAACCACTCAGCCATGGGGCCGGCTCCATGGTACACTTATTAAGTTCTGCGGGTGATACTGATGTGCATCTCCTGGCCCAGAACCACTGCTTTAAGCCATCATCAAACCAATAGATTAATTGTCAACCAGAGTCACTAACAACAACCTTGGCCTACTTCACAATTTTATCTAGGGACCACTGTCAATGCTTCCTAGTTTCTGATGGCCTCTTGATTTGCTCCCTATGTGTGTCCTGATTTCTTCCCTATTGTGCCTCAGGGCCTTGCCTTCCAGCACTTCTGGGCTTCTGAATTGGAAACTTGCCCTTTGATCTTAGGTGCCATCAGAAGCATAGGTTCTGGTTATATGCTCCCCGCTGGCTCATTGGACTTGGCTCTCCTGATCTTTGCATCTAATCCTGGCTCTCCTAGACCCTAGCATGACAATCTGCCAATTCCACTGAGTCAGGGAAGAAAAATCCAGGATGGCTCCGTTGGAAACGATTTCAAATAACTGTAATAGGTAATATACGCTCATCTACTTCAGTAGTCTAGTTTGATTCCCTTCAAACACTGCTTTGTACTCAGCACCCCAACTAAAACTCTAATTTATACAGAAAAAAGTCCTTAGCCTGGAATAAAGACCCTGTACTGTCTAGACTTGATCTACTTTCCTGGATCTTACACTATTCTTTGTGCAGCTAGTGGACCAGCCCAGCTGAACTTCACTGTTCCCCAACAAGCACTGGCAATACTGTGCTTTCTTTCTTCACTACATTTTCAATGCCTAGAAGGTCTTTTTCACCAGCAGTTTCCTCTTCCTTTACCCACATTTCCATATCCTACCAATCCTTTAAAGCAGTGTTTCTCAAATCCGAATAATGTGAAAGAAATTCTTATGATTCTAGAGAATACATTTTTGGACAGGCAGGGGTCTATAGAACACAGTTTGAAAAGCACTCATATAGAAAACTGAAGATTCTATGAAAATCTCTTTCAGATGCAAATTAACAATTTGAAAGAAAAATTCTGTCGTTATAACTGGTAAAGGGAGTTGTATATTGTCATCAAAATGAAAAGAAACATCTTAAAGTATTAAAGAACTCTGAATCCTATCTCCAGGTCTAGGATCTCAGTTTGAGAAACACTGCTTTAACACACAGTTTAAACACACTGACCCTGGAAAATGTTCTTTCATCACCCCAGGGTAATAAATTTTTCTCTTTTCTGAACTATTTACTATCTAATCACTTTCTGCCTCGTAGTAGCTAATAATGTACGTGTAATATTTATCTAGAAAAACCATAAGCTCTTCTAAGGCAGGGACCATATTTTAATCATTTTTTAACTCCACTGGTCCTCAGTAAATATTGGATGTAGGACCTGTATTTATCTTATTTCTAATCCAAATCTCTTAAAAACATCGCATTCTTCTATGGTACATACTCACAGAACAGCTTATTCCTGAAGTAGCCCTACTATAAATTAACAAAAAGTTCAGAGGTTGTCTTAAATAGGAAAAGTCCAAGTTACGAAGCAAGATTTTAAAAAAGTGCCACAAAGCTGGACTCTTCTGTGACAATGTTAAAAGGACCAATTTCTTTAAATGGTGAGTAGGCAAATAATTAAGGATTTCAGGATAAAGAATACAAAAATCGAAATGCAAGGCCAGTAGAAGCCGTCCTATAAACACCCACATGGTCTTCTAAGGGTTCTATGTCCTTAATTCAACTTGCATCTCAGGCAATGTCTTCAGTTTTTCAACGAGTATATTTGAGGAAACTGTTTTCCTGGGACCTTTAGAGGACTCACTACTTCCGGCACGATGACAGGGGCTTGTTTCCACAACCGAGGGTGTCTTCCCTCAGAGTACTTGGAACGACTCTGAGAGACGGCATATGGTGAAAGGAAAGAGCGCTGGCACGACAACGGGGAACCCGTCTGTGTCACCTGGGCAACGCGAAGTCAGCTTTTCCATTTAAAAATAGGAGTAATGGGTTATGATTTGCTAAGGTCCCTTTTAGCTCTGAAATTGATCTTCTATGGCCCTGGGGAAACACGGCTCGAGAAAGGTATTTCTTCGGGTAACACCGGTTATTTTTCCCTGAGATGGGTAACAGACTGTTTATGGATACTGGAGTCTTCCCCCAGGCCCTTTTAGGGCTGCGTTAGGAAAACGGTGGGTGCCCTTTCTCGTGGGTCCGCCATCGACAGGGCTCCTGGTCTGCTCCGGGCCCAGCCCTCACCCCTGGTCGCTCCCCCAAGGCCGAGCAAGACTGCGGGCAAGGTTTGCCCCTGGTCCCCACTCCCCAGCTGGAGCGGTGTGACCCGCGGAGATTAGTCCCTGGTCATAAACAACCTCTCACTTCCCCTCCCCCGCCCCGGGCCCGCCCGCGCTGGGGCCGGCCCTCCGCGGCCCGAGGAACCTCCTCCCGCGGCCGCGGGCTCGGAGCCCTCCTCGGGAGGGCGACCGCGGGCTTGCCTCCTTCTCCTAACTGGGTGTTTGATCTCTTTACTTATCTCCTCCTCACTCGCCCCCGGGGGAAGGGGTTGGCTACAGAGAAGTCGGAAGGGGAACCGAGGCCAGCCTCCATTTCCCTTCCCCCGACCCCTATCACCTCCAACAGCCAAGGCGAGGCCGGCGGCCCTGACGCGCAGACTCACAAGCGAGGCCACCCTGCGCGCGCCGACGCGGCCCCCGCCCCCAACCCGCGGTCCTTCCGCGCCCCGCCCCGCCCCGCCCCTTCCCGGAGCCCGCCTCCGCGTCTGCCGGCCCGCCCGCTCGCCCCTCGCGCTCGCTCTCGCGCGCACCCGACGCCCCGCCTCCGCGCGTGCTCAATAACTGTTCCCGGAGCCGGCCTACAAGCTTCCCCCGCCCCTCAGCTGTTTGAATATGCTAATAAGAGGGTAGGGACTGGCCAATAGAATAGCGGGGCGGTACGTCACATGGCTCAAGGACGTGTCAGGAGGCGGAGCCTCTGCAGCCCCTGCCCGAGTTAAAACCGGAGTGTGAGAGAGAAAAGCGCTTCAGTAGCGAGAGGGGCTGAGAAAGTGGTGACACCGCCGGGGTGCGGAGGGAGTCCCTGAAACTTCTCCCAACAGCCCCAGGGCCAATCTCCCCTCAGCCCACTCCCCTCTTCGCCAGCTCCCAGGTCCCCACTCCCTGCACCGGGGGTGGGGTGGGGAGCCAGGCCCGTCTCCCGCTGGGACACACACAGGGGCCGGGAGCGGGGACGGGACCCCCGAGGCGGGGGGGACGGACCGACAGACAGACGGCCGGGCGCCCACCCCAGCGGGCAGGCAGGCAGGAGGAGGCGGAGGCGGGGGTACGACGGGGAGGACTGGGTCTGGGGAGTTTCCTCTCAACTATCGGGGGAGAAACTCCCCGCAGCCAGAGGAAAGACCCAGACGGTGTTTTCCTCCCGGGGGCCGCGCTCCCCCGCCCCGCGTAGCGGCGGTCGCCGCCGCCGCCACCGGCGCCTCCACCTCTACCATCTCCTCTTTCTCCACCACCTCGGGCCCCGGTGTCCCCGGCCAGCACTATGCCCATCTTACTGTTCCTGATAGACACGTCTGCCTCTATGAACCAGCGCAGCCATCTGGGCACCACCTACCTGGACACGGCCAAAGGCGCGGTAGAGACCTTCATGAAGGTACCGACTGACCGAGCCCGGGCGGCGACCCCGGCCCGGCAGCCGCGGGCGGCAGGGGTGGGGGGAGGGAGGCCGGGGGCGGCGAGGCGGAGGTGTAGGGGACCTGACTGCGGGAGCTGCCGGGCTCGGGGACCCCCTCCCCCACCGCGCGGGCGGCGGGCGGGCGAGCGGGCGCTGCGAGCCGGGCTCGGCCCGGGCCCGGGCTCCGGCCCCGGGCGGTGTGCGGGGGCCGATCTGTGTGCGGGGGGCGGCGTGGAGGGGTGGCCGCTGCGTGTGCGGTACTGTGGGGGGCGGCGGGGCCGCCGGGCGCCCCTTCTCCGCCTCGTAACCTCGCCTCTGTGCTTCCCTCTCGCCCGCCCTGTTCCTCCTCCCGTCCCCCACCCGCTCTCCCGCAGCTCCGTGCCCGGGACCCTGCCAGCCGAGGAGACAGGTATATGCTGGTCACTTTCGAAGAGCCGCCCTATGCTATCAAGGTAACAGCCCTCGCCCTCCCCCTCCCTTCCCTTCCCTGTTCCTGCCTCGCTCGCCCTCCCCGCCCCCCCATTCACCCTTCATTATGCTCCCCTCCCCCACCCGCTGTGCTCCAGGCGCTGAGGTCTTTTCCCCTGCGGGCGCCCACCCCCTCCCCCCGCTCCGGAGCGTCCTGGCGCGGCGCAGAGTCGCCGGGCCACCGCCGTCCCCTCCCCAGCCCGGCCCGGCGGCGGCGGCGGCGGCGGCGGCGCTGCGATCAACATGGCCGACATTTCCCCTCCGCGGCGTGAGCGGCAGCAATGAACTGTGGGGGATATTTATTCAAGTTCGCCCGAGTGACAGCCGGGCCCGGCCGCGCCGAGCCCCGGTTTGCATTAAAGGGGCATCGGCCCGGGGCTCGGCCGCGCTCGCCCGGGCTGGCGGGCCGGCGAGCGGGGTGGGGGGCTGCGGGGCCGGGTCTTCGGATCTGTCCCGAGAGGGCCGCGGGACAGCTCTGTAGGTTAACTTGCGAGGTCCTGCTCACTTCTGCTTTCCGCTAGTACCTTTGCATCCCCAGATTTTGGGTATTAGGTTAGGGAGTCAGTTTCCCAGGGAAGCTCTGAAGTATTAAGGCTGTTAGCTACCGAAAACTGTAGAGCCAGCAGATTTATTCTTGGCCACCTTTGGAAGAGAGTTTCCTCAGCAGTGATCCGGTATTGACACGTTAACCAAACCTTACTATAAAGTGAAGCAGCTGCTTGGTGAACGGCAGATTGTTAACGGCTGTCCGTGTATACAGGGCTTTAAAAGATGAAAAAAAAATTCTTACATTTTTCTTTTCAGGCCGGATGGAAAGAAAACCATGCAACGTTTATGAATGAACTGAAAAACCTTCAGGCTGAAGGACTTACGACTCTTGGCCAATCCCTAAGGACAGCTTTTGATTTATTAAATTTAAATAGATTAGTAACTGGCATAGACAACTATGGGCAGGTAGGTTGACTATTAAGGTGGAAAAACAGTTAACTTTTCTTTTTGGGGAAAAACACAGTCCGGCCCCAAAACTATATAACATGAAATACAAGTATAAAGCATTTCAGATTAAAACACAATGTGCACATAATACAAAAGTGAAACCCTGACCATACTGTATATGGTTTTATAGCCCTCACTTTTTACAGAGGTATTTGTATTCAGAATTAGAATCTGAATTCTTTGCTATAAAGTTGACATGAATTTGGTTTTAATCCCTTAAAGTTCACTCAGGACATAAAAGGGAAAACATCCTGTCTCACCATACACAGTTCCTCTGATATACTCACAGGCAGTTTTGCAACTATTGCAATGACTTGCAGACACTAGTTGATCAGTGGTCCTCATTTCTTTATTGGTATAGAATATGGAAATGCTAGAGGAAATTATTTGTTATGTCAGAGTTTAATTTAACCATATTGTGTAACTACTCTGAAAGGTGAGAAGGTTTTCATTGGAGTGCAATAACTGGCTGAGTACAGTAAGATTCCACAGCTTTATGAAGCATATACAATAAGCAACTATCCAGGAAGAATTCTGAATTCATTCCTGAATTAAATGGCAGGTCCAGAGTATAATACTTGCGTTTATTTGTTGGAAGGTGAGACAAGAGCTTTAAATCAAATGATGGTTCACTGTAGAATAACGCAAGGTGGTCCATTATAACTTTTTTTGAGATTGCTGACCTGGAAAATAAAAGATACTGAAGAGTGTGTAATGTTAACACATAACAAAGGAAGATTAAACCCCAAAAGTTCAATTTTTATGTTGTGCAAAGCACTATTACCACAGTGATATATTTAGGTATACATTATGTTCTTTCCCCAAGTTGCATGAGCCACAATTTTCATGAGTTTCATGGAAATTCTTCCTGTGACTACAACTTTTGGTTGCTTTGTATGGCAAGAAACAGAATTGTTCCCTTGTTTTAGAAATGTTTATGCTTTACTCCTTAGGGGTAACTGTTCAGCGCCTAAACATCTTTGGAAATGGTTGAGTATAGTCCTATAGCATTTAAAGTATGCGTTGCAATTCAGAGTCACTTTGTTTCTATTTTTACGAAATTGCACTTCCATTAATTAAGTAAATGTGTGTTTTCTTACCACGTTATCCTTTTTATGTTTTCTCTCTGTGCTGCTTTATTTTGCAGTTCTTAGTAATTTGGGCAGATTTGCCGTAAACTTTTTCAGTTTGTTTCTGTAAAATAATGGATTTCTTTACCTTTCATGTTCCTTTGCTATATATAATGCTATATAGTCTTTTATTGCTTAAGGTTTTGATGTAAACTTCTTTGAGTTCAAAGACAAATTTGAAACTTACTGTTATTTGGTTATCCTTATTTGGTTGTCAGGTGTTAGTGTATAGCAGAACTATTAATTTCCTGTTTTGTGCATCACATTTCATAAATGGGACAGGCATTTAGACACATTTACATTCTACCACCTATTAAAAATGTTTCTCAGGGTGCTTCCTTAGAAAAACTTATCGTCATGGAGAGGTTGAGGAAATTTGTAATTTAAACCTGTATCTTCATTTTCCCAGTTGCCATCTTCCACCAGAGAACACTTAAGTTCTTGTCTATAGGGCTTACGGAAAATTTGAGGTTGAAGTTGGTCCTGCTGTGCTGTTACCACTTTGACGGAGAGAAGAGCCTAGAGATTAGGATGTTTGTGCATGTTAGGATTTGTTAATTCAACAAGGGAGAGGGGTAACACTTCTCAATTATTTTGATGAATAAGCAAGGATGCAAGGAGTCATGTTAATGCTTCTGTCCTGAATTGGCACATAAAAATGACACTAGCATTAAAATAATTTAGGAAGTCACAATTTCCAAGTGAAAAATGAAAATGATTGAGTAAAGTGTTTAATTAGAAGAAAACATCTTTCCAGAAGATATTTTTCCTCGTAAGACTTTCTCTTGCTGATTTAAATATTATACATTTTCCCTTCAAAAAAGGATAATTTATCAAGCATTTTGGTTGTCTCAAACTTTGAATACTAAATATGGTTCTTGTATTTTCTTCTTTGTAAAGGTACTTTGTATCTGTCTGTTTTCTGTGGAATACCTTTATTCTGTCACCTCAGTGTTTTCACATGAGTACTTCCCCTGTCATGCTCTATATTAGGATCTGTGGAGCCCACAGTACTAAATACTTGTATATAATCTCAGTACGTAGTTAAAGGAAATGAGAAAAGATGAGCTAGATGAAAGATCATATTAATTCAATAGAGCATCTAAAAACCTTTATATGGGATTCTGAATAATTTTCTTAAATATCTTAACGTGGGTATATATATGTATTTATGTATTTATATAGCTACTCTCACACCTGCTCCCCCTGACATACATGAACATATGTGATTTTCCGTAACCAATTCCAAGAGTATTTTTTTGTGAGGAAGATTCTCCCTGAGCTAACATCTGTTGCCAATCCTCCTCTTTTTTTTTGTTGAAGAAGATTACCCCTGAGCTAACATCTGTGCCAGTCTTCCTCTACTTTGTATGTGGGATGCCTCCACAGCATGGCTGATGAGTGGAGTAGGTCCGCACCTGGGATCCAAACCTGTGAACCCCGGGCTGCTGAAGCAGAGCTCGTGGAACATTAACCACTCAGCCATGGGGCCGGTCCCCCAAGGGTCTTTTTTTTTTTTAAGGTATGGTGTTTTTTTTTCTTTCTTTCTTTTTTTGGGGTGAGGAAGATTGGCCCTGAGTCAACATCTGTTGCCAATCTTCCTCTTTGTTTTTTTTCCTCCCCAAAGTCCCAGGACATAGTTGTGTATCCTAGTTGTAAGTCATTCTAGTTCTTCTGTGTGGGATGCCGCCTCAGCATGGCCTGATGAGCAGTGCATAGGTCCATGCCCAGGATCTGAACTGGTGAACCCCAGGCCACTGAAGCAGTGTGTGCGAACTTAACCATTTGGCCATGGGGCTGGCCCCAGTATTTTTAAGATCTATATTGCATCTGTTAATTTGCTTAGCATGTTTACAAATAAATTATCTTTGAGATACTAGCTAGGATAGTAACAGAGTTTGCAGGGTATCAGTAAGGTTATAGTGGCTGAGAAAAAAGAATGAATCTTGATGAATGTTTTCCTCAAGCACTTTGAATATCCCACTAAAAAATTTCCACTTTGAATAGCCACTGAAAGACTCCTTGCCTGTGGACGCAATCCTTATAAATATTTTATTTTAATAATCAGTACCATTTGCTGATATTTCATTAAACAATGTGTAGCTTCTAATCAGTCTTTTCCTTAACAGGAGCACCTTATTAAAGTGCTTATCATTGCAGCTAAATTTGATACGTGATTTTTCATGTGTGTTCACCAGAGTTTCAAATAATGCTGATCTTTTGAGAACCACTGAAAATCTGAACCAGCCTTAATATCTAAAGTGAGGACATGTATAAAGTTTTAGAGGTCTGATTAAAGTTTTATATGTAGATCAGTTTATTTTTCATATTGTTCCAAATTGTTCTGTTTTCTATCACTGTTTTCAGTGTTATCTTTTTTGATGTTGTTTGGTTCCGGTTAGGTTTAGCTGCTAAATATTAGTGCGGCCTGCAATTCATCATTTTTGTCACTGGACTAATTCCACACTCCTGCTAGCCAACATAATAGTACTGATTTGATTGTTCCAGGGCTGAGGATGGGACCTGTCCTACTACTGTGTGCCCTCCCTGACCAAGACAATCCTTGACAAATACCCTAAAAGGAGGTACAATATATACTTAGTTTTTTGAGGATTTTCAGTGCCAAGTGTTTACCTCATTGAAAAATGGTGGCTTTTAGACAAGATCAAATTGAATGAATCTTAGGGGGAATAATTTTAACCAATTTTATTCTTCAGCATAAAGAACCATTGTGAACTTAGCAGATGATTCAGGTAGTTTTAATAATACTACTTTTTTCCCTTTACCCAAGCAGTACCCATTTAGTACTCAGGTCATACAAAATACAGGTTTCTCTTTTAATGTTAGTAGGTGAAGTAATGAAAACTTAATTCCCATTTGGGTTTTTGGTTTCCCTTAGGCTCTCAACAAATATATTTACAATAGTTTGGTCTTACTGACCTATGGACATCTTTTCAAAAAGGGTGGTTATACTTGAACATAGTACTGTGCTGAATATGAACTTGAAACATAATGGTGAATGGTATTTTATAAATTTTTTAAGTCCCTGATGTTTTTTTTTCTAATTTTTAATTTGTGATGAAAAACACGTAACATCATATTTATCATTTTAACTATTTTTAAGTGTCCTTGAGTAGTGTTCAGCATATTCACATTGTTGTGTAGCCAGTTTCCAGAACTTTTTTATTGTTCAAAACTGAAACTCTATGCCCATTAAACAATAACTCATTTTCCCCTCCCCCACCCCCTGGTAACCACCGTTCTACTTTCTTTCTCTATGAATTTGACTACTTGAGAGATAGCTCATATAAGTGGAATCATAGAGTATTTGTCTTTTTGTGACTGGCTTATTTCACTTAACATAATGGCCTCAAGATCCATCTTGTAGAAGATTTCATTCCTTTTTAAGGCTGAATACTATTTCCTTGTATGTATATACCACATTTTGCTTATGCATTTGTCTGCCTATGGATACTTGGGTTGCTTCCATCTCTTGACTATTGTGAGGAATGCTGCTATGAACATGGTGTGCCTGTGTTTTGAGATCCTGCTTTCAATTCTTTTGGATATATACCTGAAGTGGAGTTGCTGGATCATGTGGTAATCCTATTTTTAAATTTTTGAGGAACGCCATATTTTCCCTAGCGGTTGCACTATTTTATATTCCCACTAACAGTGTGCAAGCATCCCAGTTTCTCCACATCCTCACTGACGCTTAACTATTTTCTGTTTTTCTGATACTGGCCATCCTAATGAGTATGAGATGATATCTCATTGGTTTATTTGCATTTACCCAATTATTTATGTTGAGCCTCTCGTCATATCCTGGTTGGCTATTTGTATATTGGCTTTGGAGAAATGTGTATTCAAGTCCTTTGCTTTTGTAAAATTGAGTTAAATTTCCTTTGAGTTCTGGATATTAACCCCTTATCAGATACGCGATTTACAAATATTTTCTCCCATTCCATGGGTTGCCTTTTCACTCTTTGGATTGTGTCCTTTGATGCACAAAAGTTTTAATTTTTGATGTATTCCAGTTTATCTTCCCAAGAAATCATTGCTGAATCCGACATTGAAGCTTTTCCCCTATATTTTCTTTTAGGAGTTTTAGGTCTTACTTACCTTTAAGTTATTAATCCATTTTGAGTTAATTTTTGTATCTAGTGTATGCTAAGGGTCCAGCTTCATTCTTTCGCATGGATAGCCACTGTTCCCAACACCATTTGTTGAAGAAACTGTCCATTCCCCGTTGAAAGGTTTTGTCTGGTCCCTGAACTTTTAAGCCTCCTAAAATTATTTTCAATAATTATTATTAGCAGATAGAAGATTCTACAGCCAAACTTGCTTAAATGTTTTTTTCTGCATCTTTATTGTGTAAAAGAACAACACTGGCCAGGAATGTGAAAATTGGAATCTCAGTCCTGACCTTGACATTGAATTGCTGTGTAACATTGGGCAGTCATTTTACTGCCCTGTGCCTCCGCTTCTTCGTATTTTAAGTTGCCAATAATGAGCCATTGTACCCTTATTATAGAATCGATGAGAGGTTTAAATGGGATGGTGTATTAAAATGTACTTTAAAAATTAGGAAGTACCCAATAGACACGATGCATACTATTTTTCCTTAGTGGATTAGTTTATCTCTAGTTTTCTATTATTTTTCAGCTTTAAATTTGAAATTACAATTATAAAAACCTAGTGATATTTAAAACTGATTTTTATACATGCTTTGAAATCTACAAGTAGCATATTAAGTGTATATATTGCCTTGGGCTTTGTATTGCCTCCTGGTGAAACAGTGTGAAAAGTAAATACTATAGCTTGGCCAAAGTTGTGTTAATGATAGTTGATAAACATGGGTTAAAGTACAAGGATGGTGTTTAAAAAATATATGTTAAATGAAAACTGGATATAAACAGTTAAGCAGACAAGTCAGAAAGTCATTCTTTCGTGGGTTATGTTAGAAAAGGAATCTTTATGAGACAAAAGCACATGCTTTAGGATTCTTTCAAATAGGGAGCTCCCCCTAGTGCATTTAAGATGAGATTTACACAAGTTTGATTTGCAAGGAAGCTTTGAGGAGCACATCTGTTGGGTAAATCAAGGGATAATTTAATTAGAATTTGAGCTCAAAGTAGCATAAAATGGATATGATTTATTTTCTATGGAGCATTAATTTTAAAGGCGGTAATTTAAATGAAAAATTTCAAGACCCAGGTTCTGTTTTCTTTGAAAACACTTGCTATAATTTTTCTTTATAATTTTACACTCTAAATTTCCATTTTCTGAAGGATCAAAAAACTACCCTGTCGTGATCTTTCAAAAGAAAATGAAAAAGAATGTCCTAAGGACATCATTGCATTCTTAATTGGAAATTATTGGAAAGAAAGCATAAGTACAAAAGGCAAAAATAATAAGTTCTACTTCAAAGAGAATTTTATTTTCCCCTCGTGAAAGAAAATGTCAATAATTATGTATTAAAGTATGCATAACTGAAAATTAAAAGGCCGGGAACAAATTAATATTTGAATGAAAGAATTCCATTTATTCAAGTATTTTGAACTGATTTAAGGTCATTTGTGGTCAGAATTAGCTAAAAGGATTGTTTAGCTATGTTCATGTCATGGATTTCTTCAGAGATTGTGCAGTATTTTATAACTTGAAATTTTCTTAAATATTTAAAATTATTTTTAGCCATCGTAATCCTTCACTCAAATTTATGATCTATGAATAAAATCATCTTGGTGGGCTTTCCTTCTTTGACTGATCAATTCTTACATATACCAGCCCTGTTTTCTTCCATTTTAAAAAAGTAATTTTCTTGTATAAACCAATTTTTGTTTAGTCTTATTATTAGTCTATTTAAGCGTGGTTGCCAGACCATAAACAAAATACTGAAGTGTTTTTGGCTTTATTTTAGTTTATCTTTATTCCTTGATCCTTTTTTTGCCCCCAACCTTTTTATTGAGGTATAACTTAAATACACAAATCCTAAGCGTGAAGCTTACTGAATTTTTATATACACTTTTGAAAAAAAGAATGGAACATTTGCATCTATTGAGAGAACTTTTCATTGTACTTTCCATAAGTATTTTATTATGATTATTGTTTCATGGGCTTTAGAATTGAAAGTGATGTTAGAAGTGTGCTCCATCTTCCTCATTTTATAGGTGAAGAAAGGAAGGCCCAGAAAAGTTAAAATCTTTCATTTCTTCACATTTATGAAATATTTTAAAAACTTGCAATTGGTTATGAAACAGTTATGCAGATTTTGTTAGAGATTTTTATATTATTTAAGAAGGAATTTTATGTAAAGTTATAATCAGTAGAGCTGAGTCCTTTTTTGGGGGGGTATGTCTGTAGTTCTCTAATGTAATGTTCATTCTTTCCATTCCTCTGTGAAAACCAGACATTTCATTTTGTCAGTGTGTTACATTTAGCTTTTCTTATAACATCCTATTAAAATACTGTTTGTTACATTCAGTTGGATTTCCTTCCCACTCCCTTGTTTGGAAAAAAATAAGAATATGAATGTGGAGGATAGTTGACAGGATTTTATACCCTTATTTTAAGACCTAGATGCTAATATGTGTATTTATTTAATGGTACTTTTTGATTTTGTATTTCATCGTTTAAATTTCTGATATGGTTAGTTAATATAGAGCTATAATTAGTCGACTTTTCCAGTGTAGTATGCCAGCCAGTATTAGAACTATAACTTTTTACCTGGACAGTTTTCTAATTAGTTAACTATCCTGTTTCCTTTGATGTAAGATAATTTTGAATATCTCTATTCGTTGCGTTTTAAGATTCAGAAAGATCTGATGGGCTCTGTGAATTCCCACTCCACCCATGAGTTGCTGGCAAGTCATGTAACCTCTCAGCCTCAGTTTCCCTATTAGGGAAATGAGATGAAAGGATCTATCTTGAGGATGGTGGTAAAGATTAAGTAATGTACAACATACTTTATTATTGTAACACACCTGTTACCATTTTTGTGAATTTCCTTTTATTTGAATTTTAAAAATTGGAGTTGTTGGTACGTAGGGTATTTTATCCAGCTTTTTTCAGAACAAGCAGTGTGGTGATATGGAAAGAACTGCTTCGTTAGAACTGGCTGTGCCTGGCTCTGCCACTTTCCAGCTTATGTTGTATTGACAAGTACCTTCATGTCGCTGAGCTTGAAATTTCTCATCCACAAAATGATGATAATACCAATCTTAAACATTTTAGTAAGGATTAGAAATAACGTTTGTTAATTATCCAGCAAAGTGTCTGCTTGCACACGGTTGGAACTGAGGCGATGATGATGATGATGATCATCCCCAATATTATGGTAAACCCTTAACAGGATAAAACCTTTCTAATCTGAAACCTTTGAGAAGAAACAGAATAAAAATTGTTCGTAACCCAACATATGTCCATCACCAGAAGCTGGAATTAACTCTCCAGTAGTTCCAGCTAAAGTAAAATTTCCTGCCATGGTGAACATAAATGGTTTTTGGCTTTGGATTAAAGCTTATAGATTGCTCCAAAAATACTTTCCCCTTGGTGTTACAAAAGTCTTTTCCCCCAAATCTCTATTTCTTGTTCAAAAACAGTTTGATAACAATAAGTAGTTAAAAAAACAGACAAACTAGGTTTTGATTTTCAAAGCAAGAAACGTTTTAAGCTTCTTTGAGGAAATTTAGGTCTGAGTCCAATTCCAGGGCTTTGTAACAGTAAATTAAATTTAGAGTTTAAGTTGGTGATGGTTGGGATAGGGCTGGAGGGAGGATGTGCTTGTTCAGAAGAAAGGTCACATGTAAAATGTATGATCTGTTTATTGTTTGTAATGTAGATTTATGTGAAAAAAACATAATAGGATAAGCCTAGAAAGATTTTTTTATGTGATGATATTTCTTTTTTAGGGCATATGTAATGTGAAATTTGCTTATTGGTATATTGAGAGGGAGTTGCACATAAAAAATATTTTAACTTAAAAATCTTATAACCAAAGGACAAATTTATATCACCCTAGTGATAGCTCATCAAAATTTATTCCAGACCCTAGGTACCCTTGCCTTTTTTTTTTAAAATCTGTGCCTTAAAAGGGTATGACATTTTTAATATTTTCCATCCATTATTTTTGCCCAGATAAGCTGTGGAACTTGTGGCAAAGGTCCTTGGAAGAATTATATCATCTAAAAAACTTTATTATAGAAAAGAAAATAGTTCTGAATGTGTGAGAAAAAGTAATTGTAGCATTAGCTACTAGGTAATACAATTTATAACTAGTGTTAAAGGAAAACTTTCCTTTTGTCAAAGCTGGTGAGCCTAGTTAGATATTAGGAAGCACGAACAAAGTCTTGAGGTTATTCTAGAGTTTAATACGGGAAGCATCCAAACAATTATTCTGAGAGGATTAAAAGTAATACAAGAATTGAAGATGATTGAGTATGCAGTGTTCTCTGAAAGGTTAGGCTGCAAACCACAGCGGGTGACGTTACAGGGGTTCCATCCACGAGATAAATGAGAGGGTATAGTACTTTTGGATTATCAGGAATAAGCAAAACGGTGTCTTTGGGGCCTCTGGTAATGCCTGAGTTGTGTTGGTTCCTGATCATTTCTATACTTTGGCAGGTAATAACTAATATAAAATTTTGACTTTTGTTGTGCAATTTTGGTTGTCAATCCTATTTCTCAAACCAGGATAGTTAGAAAAACCATGAAATTGCCCCCAGAAAATTGGGCCTGAATCAGGTAATAGGAAGACTAAAAGGTCTGTATATCTAAATTTTATTGTTAATCCAGAATGGATAATGTCTAATGCCAAACGAGATTATATTCAGTGTAAGTCCTAATGTAAAAAAGAGTTATCTTGTTATGTTCTTAGAGCTTCCATTGGAGTGAGCTATAGCAACAATCTAAAACATGTAAAAATCTTGTGCAGTCATTCATATGTGACATCTGCTTTTTCATGAGGTTCATTTCTAAGGTAAAACCTTGGTGGATTTGTATAGTTAGAGAGGTTTATAAAAAAATTTTTTTTAAGCAGTAGAGGTAAATGTTATGCGGTTTTTTGTTTCCCAAAATGTCATCTATTTTGAAAATTTAAAATCTAATAAATATTTGGGGAGGTATTTAGCACAAGCATCAATAAATGTTTGAATCGGAATCTAGCAAAAATGAATTTCTAGAAACTATTTGCTCAAGTACATATACCTATATAATTGCTTTGGAGAAATTTAAATTTTTCCTCCTAAAAATATCTTACTGAAATTGGACCAATTCTTTCCTAGAAAAACAAAAATCCGTATTTTTTACAAAGCAGGCCCCCTTAAAACTAATCTAGTATTATGATTTATCCAATTAAAGTCCTTTAGCCGTAGCATATGGGAAACAATAGACTGTCAGTTTTTTCCTTTATTAGATTTAGTGCTTTGTTGCTAACTCTTCTGCTATCCAATGTTTGCTAGGCAGTTCCTCTTTAGTTTCAGCTGTAGTCTTGAAGATACTTATGTAGAATGCAATGGTCAAATTCCATTTTTTCTATAGGACAGCTATTGTGTTTGTGAATGATTCTTTTGAGAGCATATTCATACTGTGGATGTTTAGAAGGAACTAGCCATAATGGTCAAAGATGTGATTTAACCAGATTTCTGCAAGGGTAATATCTGTAGATTTGGTGGTGATCAGCAGCCCAAGGAGACGATTAATCTTGATGGAATAGGGAGATCTTTATGATTTATTGAGGTCAAGTTAATCTTCAGCATTATTGCTATATAACTTCAAGCTGTTTTTGAAAATATGTTTTTATCTTGGCTTTTATTTTTTTTGCTTTTTGTGCCGTGATCTAGCATGTTTATTATTAATATGCTTTGCTGGAATAATTTTTTTCCAAATTAATATTTTGCAATCTATTTACTAAGATGGATGTATAGATTGTTAGTATTTCTTTGGCTGCAGAGTCCATGTTTTGTTTTTTTTTTGGTAAGGAAGATTGGCCCTGAACTAACATCTGTTGCCAGTCTTCCTCTTTTTTTTTCCCCCTCCCCAAAGCCCCAGTACATGATTGTATATCCTAGTTGTAAGTCATTCTAGTTCTATGTGGCATGCTGCCAGAGCATGGCTTGATGAGTGGTGCTAGGTCTGTGCCCAGGATCTGAACTGGTGAACACTGGGCCACCAAAGTGGAGTATGTGAACTTAACCACTTGGCCATGGGGCTGGCCCCCAGAATGTTAGTATTTCTTAGTAGTTATATTTCTGATACCCTCATTCCTTTTTTTATGCCAGTATAAGCACTGTTTACCTGCTACTGCTTTTTAAATATTTTCAAAACCAATTATTTATTTTTTAGAGTAGTCTTATTCAAACTTTAGACTTCAGTTCAAATGTAAAACTCAAATTTTGTGAAATTATTAAATATTTAATATTTTGGATATATTGAATTTATATTACTGTCCTCTGATGCGGTAATGCTTAGTCCTATCAATTATCTAGTTTCCTTAACATTAATTTTTTTCCCACAAAGTCAAGCTAGTAATTCTGTAGTTCTTTTTTTTTTTTAAGATTGGCACCTGAGCTAACATCTGTTGTGAATCTTCTTTTTTTTCCCCCCTTCTTCTTCTCCCAAAAGCCCCCCAGTATACAGTTGTATAGTCTAATTGTAGGTCCTTCTGATTATGCCATATGGGATGCCGCCTCACCATTGAGCAGTGCCATGTCCCTGCCTAGGATCTGAACTGATGAAACCCTGGGCTACCGAAGCAGAGTGCACGGACTTAACCATTTGGCCACGGGGCCGGCCCCTCTTTAGTTCTTACATTACTGTTATTTGGTTTATTACTTAAATCAAATTTCAGGCTGTTGCTCTTTAGTCATAGTAAAATAAATATGTGGGATTCCTTCCTACTTTTGCTTGTCTTATTATTCCATCTATTTTTAATGCTGTTATATTTTTAAGGTAAAGAATTATATGGTTCGATAAAGGAACTGTGTTAGTACACACTTCTATAATGGAATTACTTGAAACTAAAATATATTTCTTTTAATGTGGAATTTTAACGTTTTTCTGTAGTTATATTCCTTAATGTATTCTAAGATACTAGGTTTTTATACACTAGCAGGTTTTTACAAAGTTTTGTTTTTGGATACTGAACACATTTTAATTTTGGAGAGTACTTGTTTTGAATATATGGAATAAATGTGCGTGATTAAAAAGTTCAAGCATTATAGAACATTATACTGTTGCTCACTTCAGTTCTTCAGAGGTAACTGTGCTTAATCAGTTTGTAACGTATCCTTCAGAGATCTTTTGTATGTAGTTAAAGGCACTATTTTAAAAGCACTAATTTCTTAAGATGAATATTTCGGAGTTTCTGTATCAAAAGATCTCATTTATGCCACACCACTTGAGATTATAAAAGTACTAATCTTGCTGAGTTCTAAAACAAACATAAAACTTATAATTCTGGCCTTGGAATATTGATTTAAATGAAGCCTGTCAGGCTTTTATTTACTTAAATAATTATTATATTTTGTTTGGAATGTGTACTTAACCAGTTGTGTATTCATCCTCATAATATAATGAACCTTCCCACCATTAAAAAAATATAGCTAACAGTATTAATGACAGTGAATTATTGATTAGAAAATAGCATTAGTACGCCAAAACTATGATTTCATAGATATTATTGTTTGAGACTAAAATCAAAAAATGGAACTGATTTAAAGGAAAATATTAAGTAAATATTAGTGGAGATAATAAGCAGATATTGAAGCAATTCTGGTTGTGGCATACAAATGTCTGAAGTTTGAGCAATATTGAATTAAAGTGTTATTCTAGTTGATTTGTGTTGCAAAGTATGTATTAAAAGCTTATCTTAGTTCTATATAGTTGTAATAGTGTTTATTATCAGTATTATGACTAATAAGTCTTTGGATGTGGATTGCATCTTAAAATGCTTTTCTTTTAGAAGCTTAAAGTAGAAGACTGTTGTGTTTAATATTAATGTTTCTGTTTTATATTTTCTTTATAGAGTCAAAATTCTGACAAATTATATAGGGAAGTTCAGAAAGTTTCTAAGTGATGATGAGGTGATTTGTCATATTTAAGAGGAACATATATTGTTGCCTTTTTATTATCTATGGTAATAGAGGAAAATAGTAGGATAGACAATGCAGGCTTCATTTCATGTTTTTACTATTTATGTAGATTCTGCAAGGATGTAAATAAAGGAAACCTAAAGGTCTAGTCCAGCAACTTAACTGTTAGAAAATTTTTAACAGCAATCCTACTTAGCACTTGTCCAGTATGTGCATCAGAACCTTTGGTGAGAGAGTACTTATTTCTCAAGGCAGCCCTTTCCATCTTTTTAACATTTTTGTTTGTTATCACTGTTATTTACTTGAAAAGGATGTTTTAGATTGGAAAAAGCACAGGCTATTTCTGGGAGTTTTTGATTTTCTTATTAGATGATGTGCTTTTAGCCTAGATGTATAAGATGTTATACATCTTAACATCTCTTTTGTTGATTTCTATTGGCCCTAGCTTTCCTGGCATATAGCAGAATAGCTAGACAGTAGTAGATGTAGATTAGCTGAAGATGCTGTCGCAGGAGAGCCAGAGCTGACCTTTGGTGCACATCTTCCCTTCAATAGAAGCCTTAAGTCAGGGAAAAGTGTTTCACAGACAGGCACTTGGCTGTCTTTATAGGATTGTTCAGAGGACTGGTAACATGGTTGAGCATGGTGCTACCAAAAGAAAACTTGAGCCATTTGGTCCTATAGCAAAGGTAGCTGCTAAAAGTTTTACTGACTGCCCAGGGCTGCCTTCCTTTTGCTTCAGGTTATAATAGTTAAGACCTGTTTAAGGGTACAGTAAAATTCCTGTGCCCCTGCCCCCACTACATTTTAAATTTCTTTGGTCAAACTAAAAATTGTGTTTCTGAGAACCAAGTTAGTTTATATTTGGGGGAAATTAGCCTTATTTTTATATTTTCAAAATGATTTTCTTTGCAAAATAACTAGTTTTAACATTTTCAAAAGCATTTTCTTTGCAAAAAGGAAATAGGTTCTAGTGAATAAGGTCTACTTTTTAAAATTTTTTAATTTTTAAAAAATTTTTTCTTGGGGCCAGCCCGGTGGCGCAGCGGTTAAGTTCGCACGTTCCGCTTCTCGGCGGCCCGGGGTTCGCTGGTTTGGATCCCGGGTGCGGACATGGTACTGCTTGGCAGCCATGCTGTGGTAGGTGTCCCACGTATAAACTAGAGGAAGATGGGCACGGATGTTAGCTCAGAGCCAGGCTTCCTCAGCAAAAAGAGGAGGACTGGCAGTAGTTAGCTCAGGGCTAATCTTCCTCCAAAAAAAAAAAAAAAAACCCCCCCAAAAAAATTTTTTTTCTTTTTCTCCCCAAAGGGCCTGGTACATAGTTGTATATTTTTAGTTGTGGCATGTGGGATGCTGCCTCAGCATGGCTTGGTGAGTGGTGCCATGTCCGTACCCAGGATTCGAACTGGCGAAATCCTGGGCTGCTGAAGTGGAGCGTGCGAACTTAACCACTCAGCTACGGGGCTGGCCCCAGATCTACTTATTTTAATTCTTGAAATTTTCTTACTGAGATTTTTATGCCTTAATTTAATTAACCATCATACTGTTACATTACTGAGAGAACTTAAGCAAAGTGAAAATATTTATATTATCTTTAGCAAAACTCTTTACCTGAGGCTTTTGACCAGTATTAAAATCAAATTTTCTAAATGACAGGATTTCCATTAGAAAACAGCTCTAGAGGTAGAACATTATACTGTGCATTGTATTTTCTAGTGACATGTCTAGATTTCTTCATGCCAAGAGCCACTGCTTTGAGAGTAAAACATCTGAGTTTAATTCTGCTAATGGCAAAAGTAAACTTTTAGTCCCTCTACTGGCTGCCTTTGTCGTAGCACAGCTTAGTATATATTTTTTGGAGATATTTATAACTAAGGTAAAGGCTATTTATAACTTTATGTCCAAGATGAATATTGAGGGAAATTCTCATATGAACTGTCCCCAAATTGAGTGACTTCATAAACATGCTTACTAAGAATGAAAATGTAAAATAGTTACTCTTAAACTACAGAGGCTTGGCACCAAATAACATTGTATTGCAGTGATTAAATCACAACTTTAATTTAGACTTTTGAAATGTTAAATTATTTTTTGGAAAACCTCAAAAGAAAGTCTTGTGAATACTGATAGACAACCCAAACCATGTTTGAATTTCTTGTGTAAAAGGTAATGCTGTCAGAGAAAGATGCCAATTATTTATTATGCTTTTGCCAACAATAAATGTACTACAAGAGGTGGGGAAGGAACAGTGAAACTATGTGAGAAAGCTTTATTGGAGCGACATGGTCTGGTCATTTTCTGAAGAGGATTTAGAAATTTATGCTTAAATAAATTTGTTAATTCAAACGTTTATATATAAAGGTAGGGATAATTTTTTTCCTGAAGCAATAGAAAACCCTTTTATGTATAAATTGATATTCATTAAATTATTGTAATTTTTGACATAACTAATGCTGTTGCTTTTTCTAGTGTGATTCTTGACAAAACTCTTTAATCTTAGAGAGGAAGGGATCTTAGGCATGGTAGAGTTAAATAATTAAATAGCTGAAATGAGGATGGTCATATTTTTCTGTACTTTTTTCTGCCTTTGATCTTTATCTGAGTTTTCCAAAATTTAAAGCCATTATAGAACTTGCTGTTAGCTTGTGTTCGTATACATAGTCTCTGAAAGTTGGTTGAAGTTAACATAGTTTTCGCAAGTAAGCATCGATATATATATTGTTTTGTTTCATTGTGTTTTTGTTGGGAGAAGATATGTTGATTTATATATAGAAAAATTGGTGGGTAAGGAAATCACAGAGCAATAGGAAACCAAGTTAAAAGAATAGGCCTATTGTAGTTAATTTCCATGCATATAGAATATAGTAAATAAAACCAAATTGATTGTAACATCATTCGTTGTTGGGTGAATATGGCATAATCCATGTTGGTGTAGAATTGTATCGAAGTGAATTTAGCTGCTACCAACAGGATCTTCAGATGCTGCAGAAAGACCCTGTGATTTAGAGTTGGAATAAGGTTCTAGCTTTTCCAGTTACCAACTGAGTGACTTTGAGTTATATCATTTAATCTCCCTGAACACTTTACCTCACCTAGTTTTTAGGGTCAAATGAGGTAATATAAGTGCTTTATTATTATTACCAAGTACCTGGTTATTACAGTAATTTCAGGCATAACTCCACTCTGTGGGGAGAGTGTTATGTTAGTACTACTTAGTGCTTAGTAGTAGTATTATGCTGGTAAAATTCAACTAAAAGCTGTGTTTTGTTGTCAAGGAAAAAGTAACTTTGATTTTAGTGTTTGAATTTAGCTTAAATTTGAATAACTTGAGACTTTTTGCTAAATTTTAATACATTTTAGCTCGATTTTTAGACATTATGGTTCTTGAGTATGTGTTAGTTTTTGGATGGACATCATCATAAAGTTCTGAGGACACGATAGATCATTGTTCTTTAGTTATAAATATGACAGTTTTCTGGCCTCTGGAGGATAATTCTCAAAGTACTTTTACAGGAATAAGAATGCATGGATGTCAAACTTTTAGTCAGAAAATATGATTTTGACTTAGGTTAAAATGTAGAGGCGATATACAGACACTCCCACAAGTATTTGCTCCATGCCATGGTGGCTTTAAGACATTTTCTGATTTGTTTTTGAAAGGCAACAAGTCAAAGTAGTTTCAGTTTAAGGGTGGAAGCAAGATACAGTAGTTTTGACGATATTAGGACATTTGGTTTTCTTTATCTCCCTTTGCTAATTTTTGAGCTAAAATGGTATTTGTAGAGACCAGGAGAGGAGAGTCTTTGTTATATGTACACGGGTGCCTACATTTACTATTTGTGAGAGTAGAGATTATTTATCATGTCCTTAACAATGTCTAATGCTTGGTAGCCACGTAGTAAATGTTTGAATGACAAACATGAATGAATGGACAGTGGATGGCTGGTCAGATATAGGAGGGAGGTATTATACCCTTGTAGCCTAGCAAATTCTTGAATTGTTATGTGTTAAGTTTGGGAAGCATTCATTTATATTGAGGTAAAGGTAACATATCTGTATTTTTTGAAGGTTGTTGAAGTTTGAGTAATTTTAAATGGCTCTGTGAGCTTGGACAAATTTGTATTAGGCTGTAATCAGTGAATCAATGAATATTTAAATACCCAATGTTTAAATATTTTGTGCCCAGTGCTGAGGAAGAAATATGGCATGATCCTTGCCTTCACTGTATTCAAACACATGAAATAATAGCAAACAATACAAATTGTAGTATTGGCACATAGCAAAATTTACCATCTTTACCATTTTTAAGTGTGGATTCAGTAGTGTTAAGTATATTCACATTGTTGTGCAAGGTGTTATATATTTACATTAAAAATAATTTGAGAAGGAGAGAGGATAAATTCTGTAGGGAAGTGGTATTCAAAATGTATTCCTTGAAACCACTCCAAGTCCAGTTTTATTCTGTTTATCTGTATTTTTACTTATTTAATTTAAATTTGACAACTACCACTATTAGAATTTGGAGAGGGAGAGGGGTAATTGTTCAAGACCAGAGTAATCATGGAAGATTTCATGGAAGAAGAGGAAGACTTAAACTGGGACTTAATGATCAGGAATTGGATGAGTTGTGAGCAGGGAGAAGGAAAAGTCTTCTAGTTGAGGGAACCAATCCAAGTTTAGAGGTGGAAATGAACATTGCCTGTTTCTAGATCCGTGAGAAAACCTGCATTATTAGAATTTATTATTTATGTTGGGAGTGAATGTTGTGAGAAGCAATATACTATAATGTAATGTTTCCCAAAATGTGTTCCATTTACCATGATTGTTGTAGAGGAGGAAGGGGAGATAATTTCATATTTTCTCCCTGCAGGTCTCCTGTAACATTTGAATGCTACTATGCATTAGAAATCTTCTAGAGGTTATATCCAACATATTTTAATTTCATTTGACCAGAGGAAGCTTTCTCCTTTTGGAACTATTGTTTCTAGGACACCAGTTTGAAAAATATATATGCCACTTAAAAGTTGTGTGATTTGATCAAGAAATTTAGTCTACCAGATCCTCCCTTCCCCACTTTATGATGATTAAGTTATAATCACAGTTACTGTATGTGAAAGATGTTTATAAATTCATTCAACAAATATTGAGGCTGTACTGTAATATGCTAGCAAGTGAGAGTTATATAAAGGTAAGGGAAAGGTTAGAACTGTGGAATATTACATGAATATGACATTTCTACATCCTTGCTATTCTAAGTATGATCTGTGGACATTAGCATCTCCTAGCCTGCAATCTTGTTAGAAATGCGGAACCTTAGTCTTCATCCCAGACCTACTGAATCAGAACTTGCATTTTCTCAAGATCTCCAGTGATTCATAGGCACATTAAAATTTGTCATAGATTTTTCTACATCATATCCAACAAAACTTCATTCTTCTGTTTCTTGAACACTGTTAGTAGCAGGGAATTTGATATACTTTTGATTTCAAACAAAAGGTTTGCCCTCTTGAAACTTCTACCCTTTGGTCATAGTTTTGTCTTAAAGAGTTGTACAGAATGTCCTTAATATCTCAAATGAAAGTCATTTATATCTACAAGATAAGCTTATGTTTATCTGAGTCCCTCACAAAATGTGTCACCTAGAATTGATCGTAGTACTGATAGAGTGACTTGGCCAGAGATTTGAATGGAAGTTATTGAAGTTATTTCACCATATGTATAGAACGTTTGAGAGCTCTGTGTCACTGTGGTCTGTTGCCTCTGCTACTGCTGATTTGTACTCCTCTCACTGAGCGATTTCTTTTAACTATCCTTAATTTTACTTTTTCATATTGGACTACTGTTAAATTTTGCTAAGCTTGGAGTAGCCCTATTGTTTCCATGGAACCAGCTCTTAGAGTCCTTCCATCCATATACCCTGTCACTTGGTTGGACACTGATTACAGGCGTAGATTATATTATGTGGTAAAGTTCACCTACTATTTTGCCTTCCTCTTTAGTAAGTTTCTCAGAAAATAATCGTCTTTCTATTGCTTTAGTTTGTAATGTCTAAATATGTCAGATTATTAGAACTGAACTATAGGATCCCTTTTAAGAAATTAAATACATTTAGTTACACAAATATAAATGCTCACTCTAAAAAAAATACAAGAATGTAGAAAGAAGTGAAAAATCCACCTTTTTTTCTGCTTAATCCCGCTCCTTCAAGGTTAACCTCTATTCATTTATGTTTCCTTCTGAGCCTTTTTTTAATGTATGAAAGGTATATACTATACATAAAATTTAGCAACAAGAAAGGGGGATTTATACACTATTCTGAGAATTAATTTTTCTCAGAAAAATTAAGCTAAAGTCTAGACCTTAATATGATCAATGTGTTTTTTTGACTTTAGGGAAGAAACCCTTTTTTCTTGGAGCCAGCAATAATTATTACAATTACTGATGGGAGCAAGTTGACTACTACCAGTGGAGTCCAGGATGAGGTAAGTTATATTTATATTAGCATGGATTATGCAGATGCAGTTGAAAAATCTTTACTTGTATATGCACTGTAAGATATTGAACACCTTTAAATAGGTTTTCTCTAATTATTTGATGCACTCTAGAGTCATCTGTCTACTAGAACCCATCTACCTTCTCTGTTCTTTGTAGCAATGGTCTCCAAATTTTCTTGAATTGGAACCCCTTTCGTGGAAAATTTTTGAGCCTACCCCCATCCCAATTATATGTGTATTTTTGAGTTTATGTGAGGGTGACAATGTCAGTTCGTGTAGTAAATTTAGTAAACTAAATTCTTATTTTCAGGTTAAAAAAATTTGAGACAGCATTCTATAATTTCTTCCCATATTTCAGTAGATTATCATGTGAACTCTACTCTGGAGACTCTTAGACTAGTGTACAGCAAAGCCAAGAGGAGATGAAGATTAGGAAAAGTGAAGATTTGGGTGATTTTTATTCTAAGTCAGTATAGTATTAATAATTTTTAGCTAACTTCGCCTATTCTCTACTAGCATTGCATTATGCAGAGTTGGTGTGTGCAGTGTAGTAGGGTGAATACACTAGATTTATTTTAAGGTTAAGCTGTTTTTATTGTAGTATTTGAACTGCTCTTGAACATTATATTTGGTTTTTAAAATATGTTGATATAGAAAGGAGATGGTTTAGACTATTTACTGTTTTCATTTGCTTTAGAATCTTAATTTTAATTCTCATTGTATCTACAAAGGGTTTGGTTAAGTAAGAAAAGTGTGGTTTTTAAGTTCAGTAATTTTTAGAAATACTTTCATTTGTGTGACATAATAGAATGCAAATTGGACATGGAGTCAGGACACGTGGGTTCTAGTCTTTGTTCAACTACTTTCCAGCAGTGAGCTTTGTCCCAATTAACTGACTTCCCTAAATCTCTATCCTTGTCCATGAAAAAAGATGATAATTCTTGCCTTACCTCATAGGGTTGTTGGAAGACTGAAATGAAATAATGTAAGTGAAAGTGCTTGATAGGCTGTAAAGAAAAGAAAATAGTGCTGTTCTGTGATGAAGGATTGGAACCAGTAAAGAACTGTGATTACCTGACCTTAATTTGGGGAGAAGAGAGCCAGAATTGTTTTGTTTGAGCAGTTGATATTAAAGAGAATTTAGGATATAATTGATGGAGGTAGAGCTGAAAAATTTAGGTAGATTAAAATTCAAAATTAGATAATTTATAGTTTATATGTAATTGGTAGCCTTAGCATGCCCCATAGCTGAACTTAATGGGTTTTTGGGCTTTCTTGAATTTAGTTGATATATGTAGCCAGTAATGTCCTGTCATTATCAGCAATAGGTAGACATTGATTACATACATGAACAAGCAATAGAAATGTTGCTTAACTTTAAATTGGAAACTCTCAAATTGATATTTCTCACTTTGTTTCCTTTTGAAAAATTTGATTGAGAGAAAGATTGAGGTACCAATAGTCAGGTCAGAAATACTATTAATAGAACCCATAATAATTCACTTCTTTATTCAATTTTATTTTGTATAAATTAGAATTCTTTTGATGGTTTTGTTTTGTTTTTATCCTTAATGATTTTGATATGTAGTTGTGATTTCTATTTTTTTATTGTGAAATATTCATAGGTGTGAGAGTATCCATTCAAGGTGCTCTGTCTTACTGGTTTGTAGAAATGCCCTTTGGGATACACTGTATTCTCTTCCCATATATCTGGATGTTTTGTTTGTATTATTTGTTTTGTAGGACTTTTTCTAGCTTTTAAAAATGTTTTGAAATATATATGGATATTGGAATTGCTCACCTTTCTTCCTAGGTCCTAAGGAAGGATATTGGAGAAATGGGGCTATGTGTTTACAATATTCTAAAACTACCTTGCTAGAAAGGTTGGAAAGATTATCCTGTGTGCAGGGGTCTTAGGTTTTAGTTCTCTTATATCTTCTATGATATTTAGCATAGTACTGAGAGTAGAGCTTATGTTAAAAAAATATTAATTATAATTGTATTGAGTCTGGTAGTCATCAAGATATAAATTGATTACTACTACTACTTCTTATCTGAGATGGAAGATTCATTTGTTTTAAGGCAAAGCTTTATTTTGGTTATGTAGTTGGAACATAAGTCTCTGAGTTGTTTTGGTTTTTCAAGTTGCATGTCTTTGATCCTTTGCATGTTTGGTTCTTAGTGTCCCAACAAGACTCATCTCGTGGGGCAGAGAGAGAATGTACCCCACATGTGCATATTGTTGAAGCTTAATTTTTGCTAAAATATTGTGAAATATTGATCTATTCTAGCCCGAAAAATTAAATTATGTGATTCATTTTAAGGAGCCTTTCAGTTCATAAAAAGCATACACATGCATTTTGTTTTGCTCTTGTGTGTATGTGTTTGCACATATGTGTTACATATGATCTATATTGTCATAATTTGTAGTAGGGAATACCAAACAGAATTTTGCTTTTATGTCTCTTTCTCTTCAGATCTCTTAACCTTTGCTTTTTGCAAAACTTGATTATTTTTTAGACTTATTGAATGAGTGAAGGTGTCAGTAAAATTTCCACATTAGGTATGTGTGTATATAATTCTTGATTGGCTGTGACTGCTATTGATGTGATGTGTTACTGTTTATGGAGTTGTGCACCCCACCTGTATGATATCCTTTGCTCAAGAGTTATGTTATCTCACGTGGTGTATTTATTATATCTGTTTTGTTAGTGCTGTTTTTCAGGAATGAGTGTTCTTGCTGCTTTAAAATCATCCTGATAGCATTTAAGGAAATACAGAGCTCATCTAGTCTCACTCTTTATTTTATAAATGAGGAAATTGAGATCCAGGGAAGCAGAGTGACTAGCTCAAGATTATAACATTTGGTATTGCCAAAATCTGGATTAGAATTGGCCTAAATTCCAAAGACATCCCAGTCCCTCCAGACCATTCCTTTTTTCCCTGATGTATATACTGCCTCTCTGTTCTGTTTTTATGTGTTCTTAAAATTTACCTGATTTCCTGTTTGTCTACTTCAGCTTTCTATACAATTGTGACGTAGCTATATTATGTTTTTATTTACTCAGTGTTCCTTGAATGACTATTGTGACCAGGGCATTTCTAGGCAGTGAGGATAACAAAGATGAATAGGATGGGTTTCTGATTCTTAAGTTCACAGTCATATAGGGGAGATCAGGTCTTAAATGGTTTTATGAGTGATAAAATAGAGATACATACTAAGTGTGTGGGAGCACTAAAGGGGGGGGGGAAGGTTAATATTACCTATCTTGTACGTGTGTCAAATCCTGTGTAATGTGAATTTTTATAGTCCTTTTAATTTTGATTAAATTCGAGGATCTTGTGGATGATTTTGTATGGGATGTTGCTCATATCTTATATCTGTGAAATTTATAAAGAAGCCTGATATAAAGTTGTTTTGATCCTAGAAAATGTTTAATGGAAAAACTGGTGCCATATTGTCTCTTGACCTGGCTAAGTATGTACAGACCAGAATGACCCAATTTCTTATAACTTGTTTGTCAAAATAATATAGGGATACTATTTTCACTGTTACAGGTCATCACTTAGCAGTGTGTTAGGCATTAGAAGAGTAACAGCTTTGTATTACAGATAAAAATCTTGAGCTATATATGATCATTTTACCTTAATTCATGACTTGAATTATCTTCTTTGGCCTCATTTAATAGAAGTCCAGGCCATTGTCTGAGGTGTCATGAGTGTCTTTCTCATGTAGTATTTTTGGATAACTCTCAAGGACTTTTGATGACCGAAAGTATTGTATTGGAAGAGTGCATATTTTTAGCCTTTTTTTTTCTTTTTAAATGCAGCTATTTGATAAAACTGGTTGTTTGCAATATTTTCACTTATGAGGAGTGAGTTAGATGGGACTTTGAATTCTGATACACAAGAAAACTATATTGCTTACTCCTGTAGTAGTAATCTTTGATGTTGATAAGCACACTTGTGGGCAAATATTCATAGGTATCATTCATCTGGTTGTATTACTGTTATATCAAATGTTTTGGTAGAATCACCACATTATAAGTAGAATTACGGAAAAAATTTCTTTTTCTGTTTTTTATTCCTGCAAAGATCCTCTCTAGTACTGTTTTGCAATGGGAAAACTGTTCTGTACTATGATTCCAGGAACACGTGGCTAACTATATTGCTCAATAAAGTAGCAAGAAGAAATCCTGCCAGTACTTTCTTGGTGATGAATGACATTCCAGGGTAGTGTAGCAGTTATTTTTCTCTTCCTTGAAAGTGCTAATAGTAGTATTATCTTTCAAATATTGAGATTTCTATATGCTGAAGAATCTTTCTGCATCTGTTTATCAGTGTTATGATTGCCCTGGAGGCTAGCATTTTAGAGAAGGTATTTGTAGTCAGAAAACTCTTTGCTTTTGACATTAAAAGTTTTGCCATCTTATGAGTTTTCCCAGTTTTTTAAGACAAACTAGGACAACTACTTTCATAACTTCTTGGCAGATGTTCAGAAAGGGCATGTGTTTGTAGAAAGAGAATGTCTGAGTAATCTCAGCTATGCGTTCAAGTGGCTATAGATTGGGGTCTTATCTTTCAACTTGTCAGTTCTTAAAAGTTGTTGCAGAAGTCCTGTCAGTCTTTGAGATGTGGGATTGGTATTAGTGATTTTTCTGGATCATTCTGGGCAGGGTAGATGGTGTTACTTGTACAAGGATAATCTATAATTATAGTTTGTATTTAACTCTTCATGATCTGTGCTGATTAAAACATAATCTAGAAGTTTTTGAATTCTGTTTCTAGTATCTGAAATAATTCAGAAACCATACCCTCTTCCCCCATAAAATGTTTTCATTTCACTAAAATCATTAAAAATATGTGCCAAAAGCTGTCAAAATTATTTTAATGGTGTCAGCAAAGATTTTTAAACATATATTTAACATAGTTGTTTTTTCCTAGTACACTTACAATTTTGGGGAACTTTTTCTTTTTTAAGAAGACTGCTAAAGGAATCTTGAAGGGTGTCATTTTAGTATGATAGAATGTATCAACCAGATCTGTGTGTAAATGTGGTCCTGCGTTTTCATGTTTACTCCTTAGTACTGGTGCCTCTTCATATTGATATTACTAGAGGCTCAGTAGCAATATTAAAGATTGGCTCCTCTCTTACTGGTTTGTGATTCAAATGTTCTAAACGTGTAAAACATTACTATATATGTTAGTCTCTATGAATTCAACTTTCTAAGAACATTTAAAAGAATTTTTTGGATGCAGATCATTTACATTTTTCTTAATCCATATTTTTTGGCCCTGTTCTCTCAAACCCTATATTTATTACTGTGGTGTGCTATAGAAATGTATACAGCTGCAATTAGTATATTGAAAATGTGTAATTATAATAAAAATGCATGATTAAAAGTTGATGAAATATTTCAATTTAATACCTATAGTGAATTTTCAGCAATTCATATTTGCAGTACTCTTATTGAATATACCTTTTTTTCTCCAGCTATAACATATCTGTTATTTTATTTATTTATTTATGCTTTTGCTCACTGGCCTTTTTTTTTAAATTGCAGTAACATTGGATTATAACATTATATAGCTTTCAGATGTACATCATAATATATTTCGAATCCTGTGTAGATTACATCCTGTTCACCACCCAGAAACTAATTAGAGTCCATCACCAGACATGTGAGCCTAATCACCCCTTTTGCCCTCCCCCTCCTCCCAGAATATACCTTTTCTCAAGTTCATGTGGAAAGAACTCTTAAGGATTGCCTCTAGACAAATACTATAGTAGAATAATTAAAAAGAAATGCTGGCTGATGATTCTTCAATTAAGCTGTATAGCTAGAATAACTAATCTATTATCTAGAATTCTGTGGTAGAATATATCAAAATAGTTTTTATTCAGAGGGTGAAGCAACTTCACTCTGCGTTTATTAGCCTGTCAGAACCAATAAACCATGAGACACTTCACATGTAAGGAAAATTTCATTTAGAGGCATTTTTATTATTCTTCTGATTCTAACTCTTCCATATATAAACTCTTGTGATATTTAGAATGTTAGTTTTCAAATGGCTTCATCAGAATCACCCAGAGTGCTTTATAAAATATACGTGCCGCAGCTCTTAATTCTGGAAATTTTGATTTAGTTGATCTGGGCAGGGACCTGGGAATCTATATTTTTTGAAAGTGTCCTAATTTATTCTGATGCACAGTTAGATTTGGAAACCACAGTTTTAGAACACAATATAACTACAAATATATATTTTTTAAAACTTCAGAGAACACGTGAAAATGAACACCTTCAACAAAACAAGTTAAAACTATTTTTTCTTTTTTGAGGAAGATTAGCCCTGAGCTAACATCTGCTGCCAATCCTCCTCTTTCTGCTGAGGAAGACTGGCCCTGAGCTAACATCTGTGCCCATCTTCTTCTACTTTATATGTGGGATGCCTACCACAGCATGGCTTGCCAAGCAGTGCCATGTCTGCACGCAGGATGCGAACTGGCGAACTCCAGGCTGCCGAAGTGGAACGTGTGCGCTTAATCGCTGTGCTGCTGTGCTGGCCCAAAACAATTTTTGACTTAGAAGGCCAGCAAAATTTATTTAAGATAAAAATTAATTTTTGACCTTTAGAATTGTTAAACTTGGGATTGGGTTTCGAAGGGATATGGAATAGGTCTTCTGTGAATATTTTTTAAGATGTTTGATATGATATGTTTAGAATTGATTGTTGGATAGCCCTGAAATGTTAACTTCTGTGCCGGCTACAGTCACTCTGTAGTTACTGCTTATAGTGTGCTGTATTGAGGAGAATGCTTAGACCCTGAGTATGACATGGGGTAGAGGAAGAGAGGGTGAGAAAAGGGGAGTAATTGTTTCATATTATCTGTCATGTGCTTGCTATCCCTGGCTTAGGGCTTTTTATCCAACGGACTACATCGTATTCTATTATCCTTATTATGCTTTAATTCCTGGTTTGGATGTTCATAACTAGCATTATTTAAAAAAATATATGGTTGTATATATGTATTTGTGTGTATGTATACTTGACTCAGATGAGGGCAATTTATAAAGAATTGGTGATAGTTACACTTAATTTTTGCTTTCTAGAGAGTTGCTGCTAAAATAGTGTACAATTGTAAATTGTTCCAATTTTGAATTCTTAAAGTATATTTCAGATTAATTCAACAGTAAATTTTCTTGTGATGCATAGTAACTTTGGTTGTGTATAAGAATAGTGGTGCACCATATGTTTATAGTTAATACTACTATGTTCTAGGTACTGGGGACACAAGATAGAATTAAGCAAAGGCTCTTGCCACTAGAAAACGTATTGTCTTTGAAGATAGACAAGTAAATAAGCCCTTGTAATACTCTGAGATAAATCTCATGGCAGAAGTAACCAGAAGGTTCTGATAGAACATAAAGAGAGGAGCTAAATTTTGAGAGATGAGTAGGGAGTTGAGCTGTGACATTGTAGGAAGAGAGTACAGTGTGCAAAAGTATGAAGGCATGAAAACAGTGTGTTGGGAGACTATAAACTAGTGGAGTATGGAAAGTGTAGGTGGGAGGAGTGGATGCTTGAAATGTAACTAGAGGCCAGATGATACCACCTTAAGGAGACTGGACATCATTTGTTAACATTTGCAGAGGAGGTATTGAAGATGTTAAGCAGGTGAGTCACAGGATCAGATTTGCATTTTAATGAGCTTGCTCTGCTAGCAAGGTGAAAGAAGATAGATTGATTGAAGCATGGTAAGCTGGGAAGAATTAGCAAACTACAGCAACAACCCAGGAAAAACATGGAGTGTGCTAAAACTAAGCCAGTGCTAGATAGGAAGGCTGAGAGATTAGCTAGCTATTCTAGTCAGGTCTTCAAAGATGGTAAGGGAGGAGAAAAAAAGCAGTGTTTGACCAAGGGTTCTGAACTCAGGGTCCAGGTTTGAGCTTCAGAGGTTTCTGTGAATTCTCTGAAAGCTTATCCAGACATTGTCTATCTGTGTGTATACACATTTTTCTGGAGGACAGAGGTCTATAGCTTTAATTATATTCTCAAACAAGTGAAAAAAACACTAGTAGTATTTTGAGGTTTCCAACTTGGGAATCTATGTGGATGTTGGTAGTTTAACTGAAATGGGGATGTTGGATAAGTAATAGAAAGAAATATAAAATAATTGTTTGTTAGGGTATGAATGTATTAAAGGAATTATGAGCCAACTTTTAAAACAATAAGCTCAGGGGCTGGCCCCGTGGCTGAGTGGTTAAGTTTGCGCGCTCCGCTGCAGGCGGCCCAGTGTTTCGTCGGTTCAAATCCTGGGCGCGGACATGGCACTGCTCGTCAGACCACGCTGAGGCAGCGTCCCACATGCCACAACTAGAGGAACCCACAACGAAGAATACACAACTATGTACCGGGGGGCTTTGGGGAGAAAAAGGAAAAAATAAAATCTTTAAAAAAAAAAAAAAAAAACACAATAAGCTCAAAGACTTTTTCTTGCCTTTTAACGTTATGTCTTAGGAAAAAAGTATTTTATATTTAAAACAGAAATAAGCAGAATTTTATCTCTGGATTCTAATGGTTAAAATTTTTATTTTGAAGCAGATTAAATAAGTCTTAAGTCATCTTATTATTTATTTCTTGGATCTTTGAGTTTTTTAATCTAAGGCCATAGTGACGTGAACATTTAAAATGGCTTATTTCAAACAAGCATGAACATTGAAATTCAGAATGCTAGGACAAGAGCATTGTGGGTGTGGTGTACACCTTGTGCTAGTGTCAAGTCAGTTAAAGAGTATGCAAGCGGGATTCCTCTTCTGTTCATCAGTATGTAATTTAAGAATAGTGGTAGGTTGGCTTTAACTGCATTGGCAGTTTTCTGCTAGTTAAACTCAGTTAAAGTCAGCCTCTTAGGTGTATTTCATACTTCTCTAAGTCAGATTACAATTTGAGAGCATGAAAAAATTGGGAGTTCTTGGGTTTCTTGATGAGGCACAGTAACATAAGCCTTAGGCTGCTAGTTGTTTATAGATACCTTCATATAACTATACTTATAGTTATTTTATGTAACTTCCACTTTAAATTGTTCTTTTCAAATGTAATACATATATTTTAAATTTTTTAGATTTGTATAATAGGAATACACTTTGTGCAGTGACTGGAACGATATTAAAACTATGATCTTTACATCAAGGCAAGGCTACAATTTGATCTAGACAAGGCTATTTTGGTATATTTTTCCCCACGCTCTGTCTTTTCAGGTTGAATTACTGATTTTTTCCCCCTTTGTTTTGTTTGTTGTGGTTTTGATGTTTTTTTTCCTTTCAGCTAAAGGAGCAGCCCAGTGGTTTTCAAGAAGTGCCAAAGTGCACTGATCTCATGATGACTGGTGCCTCAGGGAGGGTCATGATTCCTGGATACAGGATCGACCTGATCCTGGATGTCACTTCAAGCAGTCAGATCGTGGGGAAAAGCCTTGTCTAATGGCTAGCCTTCCTCAAAAGTCTGATGCTAGTCATCTCGGAAGGCCTCAGAAAAAGCCTTAAAGGTGAGCAGAGTAGAGTGTAGTTCTCTCTGGGGGCTGTGACTATTTGTTGGAGAATATGATTCAATATAGAATAATAACCCTATCCTGACAAATCCAGGTTCAACTGGTAAATTAACTTTAGTTTATAAACTTGTTGATGATGATGATCAGACCCCAACTTTGAGTTATTAGAAATTAGCCTCCTAACTTTAAGATCTGTAAAGGGAGGAATTTGCTATTTCCTGGCTCTTCAGAACCTTAGGTTAGTCTGTTGTCTTAAATGGAAACAGCCTACTATCACAGCTAAGAAACACCTTGATTACAAAATTGCATTATGTTGTTAATAATGGATTAAAAAAAATTAGTGAAGTATTCTTTCAGTTTATATATTTATCATCTATCGATTGTATTTCAGGCAGTTGGGCTTCGGAATTTGGAAGGACAAATTTGCATTTGATTTGTCTGTTACAATTTTTAAAAACCATAGCCACCTTTGAAGCAGTTTGGATTTATGCTCATATTTTATTGCATTAAACTTGAAGAATATTAGTACTACCTGTATCATTCGAATAACATTTTTAGCCTCACAAAAAGATTCTTTAGAGATGTTTTGAGCTTTTTGGTTTGGGAAAAGTTTAATTTTAGGTCTGTTTTTCTGTGCTTTGAAGCACTTACAGAACCCAATATTCATATAATAGCCTGATAATAACCATGATTGCTAAATTTTGAAGTAAATTCTAAAACTTGACCTAAGAGGGGCCGGCCGTGTGGTGCAGCAGTTAAGTGTGCACGTTCGGCTTCAACGGCCTGGGGTTTGCCAGTTCGGATCCCAGGTGGGGACATGGCACCACTCATTGAGCCATCTTGTGGCAGGTGCCCCACATAGAAAGTAGAGAAAGATGGGCACGGATGTTAGCTCAGGGCTAGTTTTCCTCAGCAAAAACAGGAGGATTGGCAGCAGATGTTAGCTCAGGGCTGATCTTCCTCAAAAAAAAAAAACAACAAACAGAAAAAACATCTTGTCCTAAGACTTACTAGGATTTTTTTTATTGTCACCTATATTATGTATACATATTATATAAAAATATATAAATTATAAAAAATATATATTATATAAAAATAATATGGGTATGTGCCATCCCCAATGTATGTACATTTTTACATTTAGAAATTATATATATCACTGCTATACTAGTGTTAGAAAATGTATACAAAATAGAAATATAAATTTTAAAAGATGAGATGAAAAAACTTAATACAAAGGAAGTTCTGATATTTTGTTTCTCACACCGTGCATCATGATGTATACCAGGGGTTGGCAAACTTTTTTTAAAGGGCCAGATAGTAAATATTTTAGACTTTTCAGCCCATATGGTCTCTCTTGGAACTACTCAGTTTCACTAGTGTAGGGCAAAAGCAGCTGTTGACACTATGTTAAATGAACGAATCTGGCTGTCTTCAATAAAATTTTATTTACCAAAACAAGCTGTGGGCTAGATTTGACTGGTGGGCCATAGTTTTCTGTACCCTGGAGTTATGCCCTGTTTTGTAGACCACTGCCTTAGGCCTTGAAATTGTGTTGTATGACTTCTGTTAGGTACTTTTCACGATTAGTTTTAGAGTGCAGTTGATCTTCCTTAATGAAGTGAGCAGAAGAATACTAGTAGTTAGAATGTATTCAGTTTAATTGAACAAATACTTATTGAACACCAATGATGCTCAGACACAAGGTTATGTGCTGGGATCATGACTTTGGTAAGAGAGAGAGGTATACTGCTGTGGCATGGCATAAGAAATAAAATGGTTACAGCACAGCTGCTGAGAAAGTGAGTCTGGCACTGGGAATTGATGTCTCAAGTTGGACTTGGAAAGATTAATTCAAGATTGCAAAGTTGGTAGGTGCAAAGTCATAAAGGTGATAGGAGAGAGCATAGGGGAACCATATATGCCTCAGTACTGATAGTTGGCAGTGTTCGAGAAAGAAGCAGCAGGAAATGAGATGGGACAGAATGGCGTCGCCCATTGTGTATTCTCTGCCAAGGAAATTGGACTTTGCCTTATAGGTGGATGGTAAGCACTGAAGAGATTTTAATAGAGGAGAAAGTGATCAGATTTGGATTTTAGAAAGATGCTGGCAGTAGTGTAGAATATAGAGGAGTCGATATTTTTGGCAACTCTTTTTTTTTTTTTAACCTCCTTGTAAAAGAGGACACAATTGTTTTTGGGTTGGGTTGTTTTATACCAGAAAAATAAAGATGTGCTACATGCATGAACCTCCAAAACTTTATGGTAGATGCAAAAGACCACATATTGTATGATTCTATTTTTATGGAATATCCATAAAATAGATTAGTGGTGGCCTTGGTGTAGACTGGGGACTGACTGCAAATATGCATGAGGGATCTTTTTGAATGTTGGAAATGTTCTATAACTGAATTGTGGTGATGGTTGTTAGAATTCTGTAAAATTTAAATAATTGAATTGGACACTCAAAATGGGTGAATTTTATGGTAGGTAATTATACCTAATAAAGTTGTTAAAAAATTAGAAAGACCTAAACTTTGACGTTTGTTGCAGTAAAACTTTGTTAAAGAAATTATTTCCATATTGCTGATTGCCAAGTAATTGCTCTTTCTTCTAAACAAATAATTGATCTTGAATGACTAGAACCAAAAAAAGGTGTTTTTTTAATAACTTAAAAGGTATACATTGTAACTATAAAGTGTAACAGTAGGAACTACCAGCTAAATAAATCAGATTGTTAACTCAATTTTATAAAATTCACTTTGGCTTTAATAATTTTTTAGTTTTACTTTCCTTATTAAATATCATATGAGGAAAATCATCTTAAATGCTTATGTTGGATAATATTAATAAAAAGCTAGAAATAGCCTGAGGGAAATATATTTGATTTTTTTTTTTCAAGGAAATAACTTGGTAAAGAAAGAACCTGAAATACGATGATTTTAAATTTATAAGGTGTTTCCCTATAATCTTGAGAGTCATAAAAAATGATAAAAAGAATAGAAAACAATTAGAAAATGGTTAGTTTCATTCAATAAATATTTATTGAGGGCCTACTAGATACTAGGCACTGTTTCTTAGAAACAGATTGTAAAAGATTCTTACTATGTTACTTCCTTTTGTTCCCGGCTGTCAAAATAGTTTATGAGGTTGAGCAGTAATCATTAAGAAAATATGTATAAAAGTTAATCATATTACTTTTTATTGTTTACAAGGTAACTTCAAATCTTAACTATTCCCAATTCTGTAAGAGTGAGGAAAATGTGTCTAGTATAGCTGATTCCCAAGTTAGAGACAGAGCTGGGACTTGACCATTTTTTCTTTTTACTTCACATCTGTTGCTCTTTACATTCTAGAGTGAGATTTGAAAACAAAAACAAAAAACAGTACTGCATAAGGATAGACATACAGATGAATGGATAAAATTGAGAGTTCAGAAACAAACCCATACATTTATGGTCAATTGATTTTCAACAAGGGAGCCAAGATAGTTTAATGGGGAAAGAATAATCTTTTCAACAAATGGTACTGGACAACTGAATATCCACACTTGGGAGAGTGAAGTTGAGCCCCTGCTTGACACCATATACAAAAATGAAATAAAAATGGACGGGCAACCTAAATGTGACAGCTAAAAACTCTTAGAAGAAAAAACATAGATGTAAATATTCATGATTCGGATTAGGCAGCAGTTTCCTAGATGTGACCCCAAAAGCACAACCATAGAAGAAGTAGATAAATTTGAGTTCAACAAATGAAAAACGTTTGTGCTTCAAAGGATACTATCAAGAAAAGACAGTAACAAAATAGGAGAATATATTTGCAAATCATATATCTGATAAAGTCCTAGTATCCAGACTATAAAAAGAACTATTACAACACAAAAATGAAAAGACAAGCCAATTAAGAAATGGGCAAAGGATTTGAAAAGATGTTTCTCCAACAAAATATACAATGGCCATGAAAAGATGTTCGCCATCATTAGTCATTAGGGGAATGCCAATTGAAACCATAATGTGATACCACTTCACACCTACTATAATGGCTATAATAAAGAAGATGGATAATAACAAATGTTAGTGAGACTGTAGATAAAGTAGAACCCTCATACGTTGCAGGTGGGAATGTGAAATCATACAGCTGCTGTTGAAAAAAGTTTGGCAGTTCTTTAAGAAGTTCAACACAGAGTTATCCTATGACCCCAAAGTTCCACTCCTCAGTATGTACCCAAGAGAAATGAAAGCATGTCCATATAAAATGTCATATCAGCATTAATTATCATAGCCCAAAAGTAGAAACAACCCAATGTCCATCAACTGATGAATGGATAAACAAAATGTGGTATATCTATACAATGGAATATCATTCAGCCTTAAAAACGAATGAAATTCTGACACTACTACATGGATGAACCTTGAAAATATGCTAAATGAAAGAAGCTAGACACAAAAGGCCACTTACTGCATGATTCTATTTATATGAAATGTCCAGAATAGAAAATTCCATAGAAACAGAAATAATGGCTGCTAGGTGTTGGGGGTAAGTGGAGATGTTAATGGGTATGGGGTTTTTTTTTTTTGGAGTGATGAAAATGTTCTGAAATTAGATAGTAGTGATAGTTGTATAGCTCTGCCTCCCTGGTTTAACCATTCTAAAGAAATGAAATAGCACAAATGGAAAAACTCATATCTTTACCCACCCCATACCCCATTTCCCTCTCTAGTGACTTTCTTAATTTTCTTATTTCTTTTGGCAGCAAAATTGAAAATCACTTCTGATGTCTCCTTGACTTCCCTACCTCCTTTTTACTCCTTAATGTATTACAATCTGGCTTCTGATTCTACCATTCTTAATAAGGTCACTAATGACTTCCTCGTATTCCAAATCCAATCATTGGTTTCTAATTTTTCTCTTTTCCTGAAGTATTGCCAGCACTATTGAACACTCTTTCTTAAAGTTTCTCTTCGCTTCTGGGAGTACACTCTCCTGGCTTTCCTTTGGCTTTCTCTTCTGTTTTAATCCTTGATGTTAGTTTGTTGGCCTGTCCCTTAACACTTGTTACTGGTTTAATCTTGGATTTTTTTTCTTCCCTTTTTATTTGACACACTCCTCTTGGGCATTTCATTCATTCCCACAGCTTCATCCATCAGTATGTATGGATTCCCATCTATAAACAGATTCCCAAGATTTGTTTTGCTAGGCTTTATCTCTTTTTTTTAAACTTTTCTTATTTTTAATTTTTGATATGATAAACATCACTAGCTGGATATAACCCATGTAAACAAAAACTTATGGGCCTGCAATAATTTTTAAGCGTACAAATAGTGTCAAAGTATAAACTGTACTGCTGCTCTTGGGGGTGTATATATATATATTTTTTTTTTAATTGAGGTATAATTGACATATAACCTTAAATTTGTTTTGGGTATACTACATAATGATTTGATATTTGAATATATTGCAAAACAATTACCACAATAAGTCTAGTTAACATAGATCACCATACATAGAAAAAATTTTTTTTCTTGTGATGAGAGCTTTTAAGATCTACCCTCAGCAAATTTCAAATATATAATACAGTGTTATTAACTATAGTCACCATGCTGTACATGACATCCCCATGACTTATTTATTTTATAACTGGAAGTTTGTACCTTTTGACCACTTTTGCCCATTTTGCCCACTCCCACCTGCCTTTATCTTTGTTTTTGTTTTTTTTCCCTAAGATTTTATTTTTTCTTTTTTCTCCCTAAAGCCCCCCGGTACATAGTTGTGTATTTTTAGTTGTGGGTCCATCCAGTTGTGGCATGTGGGATGCTGCCTCAGCATGGCTTGATGAGCGGTGCCATGTCTGGGCCCAGGATTCGAACTGACGAATTTCAGTCAATTCGTCGACCGAATTTCCTGGGTTGCTGAAGAGGAATGCACGAACTTAACCACTAGGCCACGGGACCGGCCCCATCTAACTGAGCTTTGATGCTGTTTAGGCCTTCTCCCTTTTCCCCTTATTTTCTACCTTGGGATATCTGTACTCTCTAACTGGGTATAAAAAGACCTTTATGATTTGATTACAAAATTTCCCAGAATGGTTTATTTGGTTTATACTGTCTCTAAGTGCTTCACCAACACTGAACTGTCCCCATTGTTCCTTAAGTACATCGCACTCTTTTATTTATCAGTACCTGTTCCATAATTCTGGAATGCTTCCTATCTCTTCCCACCTTTCTCTCCCCCAAACCTACTCAGTATTTGTTGAGACGCTGGTTAAATGCTACCTTCTGTGAAACTTTTAGGCATTTAGTTGCACTTTCTTCTCTGCACTTCTGGGCTTAGTTCTTGTCACTGTTACCCAGTTTGTATTCATTATGTTACTTGTTTACTTATCTTAATGCCACTAGACTTTGTGCTGGGCTGCTGGCAGGCCTTTTCAGTTTGGAAACTCATATCCTTAAAGTTTCAGAAATGTTATTATTTCTTTGGCAATTTTTTTTCTCTTCTGTGTCTCTATTCTTTCTGGCTATCAGACATCTGACTTGATCCGTTATCATCATCATCATATCATCATGATTATTTATCTTTTCTCTCCTACTTCCATCTTTATCTTTGTTGTTATTTCTTGGAGTTTTCCTTAACTGGGTTGGTCAAGGGGGCCTGGCTTTTGCTAAGGTTTGTATATTTGTTTATTGAGGTGAAAATTAATAACATAAAATTAATCATTAAAAGTGAACAGTCAGTGGCATTTAGTACATCCCTTCCTTGTTAATAAAACTCCTCATACTAGGCAGAAATATAAAGGTGCTGTAACAGAGTGCATTGGTTCTTCTCTAATCCCAAGCAGCAAATTCTAGGATAGGCAGATTTCTTTCATAGACCTTTTCTTGACCAGATAATTTCGGTTTGGGTATCCTTGGATTTTAAACTGTTGTTCTTGGAAATAATCAGAAAAATAACTGAGGATTATGATTGTTGAAGGGTAAAACCTTAGGGAGAGAAAGGAAGTTGAAGGACTAAATCTTGAGTCTTAGAACTATTTCTATGTCTGTTCGGAAGGAGAAAACTGAATCTATAAGGGCCTTTATATGGGTGTGGGTTTTTTTTTTTGTTATTATTTGTTAGGAGTAAGAGCTAAGGCTATATTTTATTTTAGGAAGGAGTTTAAGAAATACTCAGTTTCACTGAAAATGTTAAAATTTTACTTCAAGCTTTTTTCCATCTATGTTATCCAAGCAAATCTGAGTAATTGGGACTAGTCTGGGGCTTGGTCCTAGAGGTGCCAGCTTTCTATTTATTAAATCACAAAGGTGTTTAGCATTAGTTTGATTAGAATGTCTGCTTCCCTGCCTTTAATGTACATACTGTGCTCTTTGAATGCATATTTTCTGCAACAAAGCAAAACAAATTGACAAGCATCTAGTTGAACCTTCAAAGATCCTGAAAAGCTTCTGGCAAGGTATGTTTTTTAGGATATTGGTGCAGCTGCTGTAATTGGGACACAGGTTAATAGTGGCTTAAAAAGATACAAAGCTTCTTTTTCTCTCACATCAAAGATGGAACTGGTTAGTGGTCTGGGAAGTAGGCTGGTTCTGCTTCACGCTATTGTCTAGGCCCCCAGATTCCTTCTACTTTGTTGCTCTGTGTTTGCTTCTATCTGAATGGTTGATACTAGTTTTACAACACATCCTAGTTCAGCGCTGTAACTGAATTTCAGCCTGTGGGAACAAGTAAAGAGTGTGGAAAGCAGGCAGCTTCCTAATATGAGCAAGACCTAAAACTTGTATATGGCTGTTGCAGTCAGAGTCCATCAGCCAGAACTTGGCCACACTTACTGCAAGGCAGAGTGGAAAATGTAATCTCTGCTTGGGTGGCCATGTGTCCAGCTAAGATTTAGGAGTTTTGATTAGGAGGAAAGAGAGATTAGATTTTGAGGGGCTTTTATCAGTTTCTGAAAAAGAGACGGTAAAGAAATTATACCTTAAAAGCTTTGGAAACTTCTTTACTTTCTAGTATGACAGCTTGTTCTAAGTTTATCTTGTGCATTTTTGCTCCAGACCTGGAATCATATGAGGTATTAGGAAATGTTATATGATACCATAACCTGGGTGATCGTTGCTGTTGAGTTGGCCATTGTTTTGGGGCCTTTTTAGTGGACACAATTAGGATTTTTTTTTTTCTGAAAGAGAAGATAGGTCATAAATTTGCACTAGTATTTCCAGTTGAAATTTAAGGTAGGTATTTAAAATGTACTGGCTACAGAATGTGTTCATGTCATAAAGACCTAGGTTTAATTCCTGGCTTTGCAACTAATTAGAGATGTAACCTAATTATCTCTTGTTCTAAGCTTCAGTTTCCTCATCTTTAAAAAGGGGATAATAATTGTATCTCATGGTTCTTGTAAGATTAAATGAGATAATAAGTGCTTAAGAAATTTTACTGTTTTTATTATTCTCTATCATAGTACAAAAAGGAGAGACTCCTAATTCTTCTTGTAGGGGTCAGAGAAGACTTGCCCATGAAGGTAATGCTGGTGCTAAGGAAAGATTGGGTCATAATGGGATGTAGAGGTTTCATTAGAAAAATATCAGGGACCTGGACTCACTGGGGGGTGTGATCTGCATTAGCCAAGACTGGGTCAGAGGTTTCTGTTTTGACGTTTGAAAAGAAAAGCAAACCTTGTTCCCTTATAGCATTTAGCATAGTGTATTAATAATTGCGTAGTAATTTGTGTGCTTATTTGGTTAATGTCAGCCTGCCTTCCAGCTAGCTCCACAAGGGTGAGGACTGTCCTGTCTTCCCTTTGCTTACCATTGTAACCCCAGTCCCTGGCACAGAGTAGTCACTCAGTTGATATTCATATCCTGAGTGAACTTTTACAGAATTTATAAATACCACAAAATTTAGCATTTGATTATATATATTATTCTGCAGTTATTTCATAATTGTTACCTTATCCCTGTCTCTACTAATTGACCTTCTTTAAAATCAGTAACTTTTAATACTATGCAGATTTTTGCCATTTATCCATAACTGACAGCGTTCTTTGTAAGTTTTTATTGAAAGAGTGAATTAATGAGTGAATTTGCTGGTGCTCTATTCTGGATCCAGTTCTCAGCCACGTTGTGAAATATGTGCCAAGTAATTTATTGTTAAGAGCTTAAAGTACTTCAAATTTCCCTTATCATGGAGCCACTCTGATGCTTCCATCTTGTTATATTGCCTTAAGTGGGAGAGAGCAGAGTACATAGTTAGATTATCCTCTGAAGAATTAATTCTAGTACTCCCATGGTAGTGTGTGTGTGTGCGCACCTGTGCATGTGCATGCATATCTTTGGTGTCCCAAGATATGGCAAAGATTGATAATGAGTATTCTCACCTGGATCTTTAGAGAGGCTCTCTTAGAAGGAGGCAGTATGGTATAATAAAGGCACCAGACTCCAAATTAAATGGTACATGTGTTCTAGAGCCTTTGCTTTTCTCTTTTCTTTTTTGCCACTAAATATATGGTACTCAAAATTTGCATTTGCATTTCTTTCCTTTGTTGTTTTTATCCCCTTTGTTTAGCTATAATTTATATGCAATAAAATATAGCAATTTCAAGTATAAAATTTGATGAGTTTTGACAAATGTAAACATTGTGTTATTAATAGTACAATAACCATATAAAACAAATCCATCAGTTCAAAAAAGTTATCTTATATTCCTTTGCAGTTACTTTCTATCACCGTCCCCTGAAAACCACTGATCTGCTTTCTGTCAGTATATATGTATAGTTTTGCCTTTTCTAGGATTTCACATAAGTGGAATCATACAGTGTGTAGTCTGTTGTATCTGGCTTTTTTCACTTAGCGTAATGCTTTTGAGATTCATACTGTTGTTGCATGTATTAGTAGTTTAATCCTTTTTATTGTTGAGTAGTATTCCATTGTATGACTATACTACAATTTGCTTATCCATTTACCAGATACAATATTTGGTTTTTTTCCTTTTTTTTTTGACCGTTATGAATAAAGCTATTGTGTACACTGGCGTACAAGTCCTTTTGTAGACATGTTTTCATTTCTCTTGGATATATACTTGGGAGTGCAGTTGGTGGGTCATATGGTAAGTGTATATCTAACTTTATAGGAGACTGTCAAACTATTTACTAAGGTGGCAGTACTCTTTTGCATTTCCACCAGCAATGTATGAGAGTTGGAGTAGCTCTGTACCCTTCCAACACTTTTTTTAGTCTTTTAAATTTTAGACAATATGTAGGTGTGCAGTGCTATCTCATTTTGGTTTTAGTTTGCATTCCCTAATGACTGATGACATTGAACATCTTTTCATGTGCTTATGTACCATCTTTATATCTTCTTTGATGAAGTGAATGTTCTGATTTCTTGCCCATTTTTTACTGGTTGGTTGTTTTGCTATTATTGAGTTATAAGTCTTTTACATTTTCTGGATACAAGTCCTTTATTGGATGCACGTTTTTAAATATTTTCTTTCAGTCTGTGGCTTTCCTTTTCATTTTTCATAGTGTATTTTGAAGAGCAAGTTTTTTTTTACAAATGTAGATTTTAAAGATTTGATTTGATTTTTTTATTTTTCCTTCTTCTCCCTGAAGCTCCACAGTACGTAGTTGTATATTTTAGTTGTGGGTCCTTCTAGTTGTGGCATGTGGGATACTGCCCCAGCATGGCTTGATGAGTGGAGCTAGGTCCAAGGCCGGGATCCTAACTGGCAAAACCCTTGGCCGCCAAAGCAGTGTGCAAACTTAGCCACTCAGCCATGGGGCCCACCCCAAAGAACAAATGTTTTAAATTTATTTTTTTCTTTTGTAGTTTGTGCTGTCTGTGTCCTATTTCAGAAATCTTTGCCAAACCCAATGTTACTAAGATTTTTCCCCTATATTTTCTTCAAGGAGTTTTATAGTGTGAATTTTTACTTTTAGGGTCATGATTCTTTTAGAATTTTTATGTATGATGGGAGGAAAGTGTTGAGGTTCATTTTTTTTCACCATCACTAACTAATTGTATCAGTACCATTTGTTGAAAAGATAATCCTTTCCCCCACTGAATTGCCGTGGCATCTTTGTCGAAAGTCAGTTGGCCACATATTTGTGTGTCCATTTCTGGGCTTTCTGTTCTTTTGCTCTCTATGTCTGTCTTTTGCCTATACAACACTCGGCTAGTGTAGCTTTAAGTCTTGAAGTCAGTTAAAGTCTCCAACATTTTACTTTTCAAAATTGCTTTGTCAATTCTAGGTCCTTTGAATTTCTGTATAAATTTAGAATCAGCTTGTTAATTTTTATGTGAAAGCCTACTGCAATTTTGATTGGAGTTGAATTGAATCTTTAAATTAATTTGGGGGAAATCAACATTTTATATTATTGGTTATTCTGATCCATGAGCATGGTATATCTCTCAGATTTTTTAAGTCTGATTTTTTTCAGCAGTTTGTAGTTTTCATTATAAAAGTTTTGCACATATATTTTGATGCTATTGTAAATAGTTTTTTTTAACATTCAATTTCTGATTATTTGTTGCTGGTACATAGAAATACAGTTGATTTTTGTATGTTGACCTCGCATTCTTTAGCCTTCCTAAATTCATTTATTATCTAGTAGCTTTTTCTATATTTCTTGGAAGTTTTTGCGTACAAAATCATGTTGTCTGTGACTATAGATAGTTTTACATCTTTGTTTCCAATAGCTGTCTGCCTTTTGTTTCTTTTTCTTGCCTTCATGTACTGGTAGAAGTGGTGAGAACAGACATCTTTGCCTTCTTCCTGATCTTGGGAGATGGGGTGGGGAGTGAAACCTTTCACCATATAAGTGTGATGTTAACTGTAGGTTTTTTGTATATTCTTTTTATCAGGTTGTGGAAGTTCTCCTTTGTTCGCAGTTTGCTGAGGGTTTTTTTTAAAAATTATGAATGGGTATTGAATTTTGTCAGATGTTTTATGCATATGTGAAGATGATCATATGATTTTTCTTTTTTAATGTTGTTAATGTAGTGAATTACACTGATTAATTTTTAATGTTAAACCTTGTGTGTGTTTGTGTGTGTGTGTATCTTCCTGTTATATATTTTATAGATGAGGAAACTAATGCACAAAAGTGGTGATTTAAGTAATTAGATATAGGAACCCAGAAAGCAGCAATCTGAAATTATATACTGTAAGGTCCAGCAGAAAAACACATTTTAGTAGGATGACAGTATATGGCACAGTGTAAACCTTAGGTGGGAATCCAGTTATGTAACAAAGATGTAGCAAAGTGGGAGAATGTGGGTTTAGTTTATTTTATTTCTTTTTAAAGATTGGCATCTGAGCTAACACCTATTGCCAATCTTCTTTTTTTTCTGCTTTTTCTCCCCAAATCCCCCAAGTACATAGTTGTATATTTTAGCTGTGGGTCCTTCTAGTTGTGGTATGTGGGACGCCACCTCAACGTGGGCTAATGAGCAGTGCCATGTCCACGCCCAGGATCCAAACTTGTGAAACTGGGCTGCCGAAGCCGAGCTTGCAAATTTAACCACTTGGCCACAGGACCGGCCCCCGCGAATGTGGTTTTAAATCTCGGTTTTTCTAGAACCTGCAGTAACTTGGACAAATATATCAGTCTCTTTGCATCAAGGTTTCCTTATCCTCCTCCCACCCCCAAATGATAATTCTGTATTTCTTTGATGCTAAGAAATATTATCTATCCATTCCCTACCTACTTCAGCATTTCTTTTTTTTTTTAAATTTTTTCTTAATTTTAACTTTAATTTTTTTCCTTCTTCTCCCCAAAGCTCCCCAGTATGTAGTTGTACATTTTAGTTGTGGGTCCCTCCAGTTGCGGCATGCAGGACACTGCCTCGGCGTGGCCCGATTAGCGGTGCCAGGTCAGCGCCCAGGATCTGAACTGGTGAAACCCGGACCGCCAAAGCAGAGCATGCAAACTCAACCACTCTGCCACAGGGCCATCCCCTCCTTCAGCATTTCTGAAATTAGGAGAAGTTTCTTAGCTTTCAGCTGCGAAGTTACCTTTGATGGACTTTTATCTGGTACTGCCTGTGTGGGTGCATATTTAGGCATGGGCATGGGTCATTTAGCTCTCACTTGGGCTGAATGATTTGCTTTGCTAGCACTTCATGTTAGATGAAATTTTCGTATTTTATTTAAAAGAGTTGAAATGTTTCAGTTTAAGTAACATGAACATTTGGCTAATAATTAGTTTACAGGAGAGCTAGTAATAAAAGCAAGACTTCTTATTCTCATTTTTCTTTCCACGGAAGCTTTTAATTGCTTGCATATGTGATTTGTTGTGTTGGTTACTCATATATGTCCAATTTTTAAAAACTTTTAGGGGCCAGCCCTGCGGCTGAGTGGTTAAGTTTGCACATTCTGCCTCGGTGGCCCAGGGTTTCGCCAGTTCGGATTCTGGGTGCAGACATGGCACCGCTCATGAGGTCATGTTGAGGCAGCATCCCACATAGCACCACCAGAGCCACTCACAACTAGAATATACAACTATGTACTGGGGAGCTTTGGGGAGAAGGCAAAAAAAAAAAGAAAAGATTGACAACAGATGTTAGCCCAGGTGCCAATCTTAAAAAAAAAAAAACCTTTTACTGTGGAACTTTCAAACATGCACAAAAGTAGGGAAAATAAAATAATAAACCTCAAGAGCCCTTACCCAGCTTCAATAATGATCCACATTTTGCTGGTCTTGTTTAATCTGTTCTGCCCCTACCCCGATACATGCTTTTTGGGGAATATTTTATAGTAAATTCCAGACACTGTATCATGTCCTCTATAAATACTTCCATATGCATCTTTAACATATAAAGACATCTAAATATATATATCTACATCAGCAATGTTTTATAGCCTAACAAAATTTTAACTTATTTTAATAAATTTTACTAAATTTAAATATTATCAATTTTAACTAAATTTATCTTTATAGCTTAATGACAATTTTAAGAGGTCCAATAAATAATATAATATCCAATCTATAGCTCAGTTTTCCCACTTGTCTCAGAAATGTCAACATTTTGTTTGAATCAGAATCCAAACATGGTTCACGTATTATATCTGATTGTTATATGTTTTTAACCAGAAGTCTTGTAGAGGTTTAACATAAATTTGGATTCATAATTTTTCCTTAAAATTTTTTTTTAAAGATTTAAATTTTTTTCCTTTTCCTCCCCAAAGACCCCTGGTACATAGTTGTATATATTTTTTTTAGTTTTGGGTCCTTCTAGTTGTGGCATGTGGGATGCCGCCTCAGCACTGCTTGATGAGCGGTGCCATGTCCATGCCCAGGATCCAAACCGGTGAAACCCTGGGCTGCTAAAGCAGAGCACGCTAACTTAACTGCTCAGCCATGGGGCCGGCCCCCCTTAAAAATTTTTTAAGGAAATTATTACCTTATGGTGAGTTAGTATTGAGACAGAAAAAATATGATACATATAATAAATCAGCTCACATACAACAGGCAGTTGCAAATAGAGGCAGTTGAAATTGCCAAATTTCTGAGATGAGAGGTAAAACTTTGAAAGCTATGAGATGGTATTATGACTGTTTTACTGATTATGAAGATTACTGAGGAATCAAACATCTGTCCAAAGCCAACTTTTTAAAGAGAAGCACTATATCACCAAGTAATTTATGATTGACATAAAGAGAATACATACAAAAATATTCTAAGACTAATACTAGTAGACTTTGATATACCTTGAAATTACACTATTCAAACTAAAGGTGCTCAAGAGGTCAAGATCATAAGCACAGGCTGTAAAATATGACTCTGATGTTCTGCTTAACTTCTAATGGCCGAAAGGGATTCAGAAGAACTTCTAGACCCAGCGTGGAGACTTAGACTCAAACTCTGTGGTACTCAAACTCTATGAAGCTCTGTGATATGGAAGAAGAAAGGGATATGCACTTGTGTGGATAATTATGTGCTATTGTTGGAAAAGTTTTTATGTATGTTTAATGTTAAATTTTGGGGAAGTGAACAAATGTATTAAATCGATGATACATTTTAGAGTCTGAGTTATAGGTAATTGGTATGTTGGAGGATTAAATGAGATGATTCAAGCAGGATATCTAATTGAAACCTTGTTACAGAGTTCTGTCAGTGATGGAATTGCCAGTCTGTTAATTTGCTGTGTGATTTTGGGTAATATTTGGTGTGAACAAGAGTTCTTTAAGTCTTTTTATCTCCCTACTTCTTTGAATTAGGGAAATATTATTGTTATTTTTAGGAGGCACAGTCTGTTTCCAGAAGTTAGGGACTTTTATAATTTACTGTTGAAAGTTTGTTGATAAGTTTTTTTGCTTGAAGCATTTAGTGCTTTCAGTTACCTACAAAATAATGGCCCACAAAATGATTCACAGAGCTTTCACTGTATTATTATGTTTTAAGTTTCTTTATCAAGGTGCTTTAACTTAACCTTCTGATCTGTTTATAATTTATTCCAGTTTAAATGTTTTATGTTAGATGCTGAATAATTTGAAATATTATTTAATGGTTATGTGTAGTTATACATTGGAATTGATAACACTATTGTACATCTTTTGAGAAAAATACTCTTTTCTGCTGTGTGTGTATGTATTTGGAACTGAGTTTTATAGTTTTTAAAAAAAATTACGGCTCATATATTACAGTACCGTGTTATTATTTTGAACATGTTCAAATGTTTGAACATGAATCATCACTATAATAGAGGTAGAGAAAGCATCAGGGCATTAGGACATATCATATTCTATATTTTTTTTCCTCTGTAATTGTCTTTGGTACCAGTCCCTTGCTTTTTGCTTTCATTAATCTGTTTCTTCCTTTCATTCCTATTCTTTTTGCTATCAATCACCTTAGTACTTTCCTTAAACTATTACAGTAGCTCCTTAACTTGTCTTGGTTCCCTTCAATCTGTCATACTATGGCAATAATTATTCTAAAGCACACTACTCAAGTGTATTATTCTACAGTTCAAAATGTTTCATTGCTTTCCATTGTCTACTAGATTCTCAATATCCTTCACTAAGTTGTATACCCTTCACTAAGTTGCCAGTTACCTTATTTATTCATCTATCCATTTATTCATTAAGCCATATTTACTGTGTCTCTTCTATGAACCAGACACTGAGCTAGGCTCTGAGGATCAAATGGTGAGTGAAAACAAGCAGGTGCTCTGCCCCCATGGGTCTAGATGAAAAGACAAACATTAGTAACAATATCACATAGATAAAAGTGGAATTGCAATTATTATATATCACGCAAAAAGGAGGAATATATGCTATGAGAGCCTACAATAAGGGTGCAATGTTGTCATGGAAAGCTAAGATCTGAAGAGATGAGTAGGATTTATTACACAACAAGTGGGAAGGATGGTCATACTGGGCAGAGGGACTGTACGAAGGCTCTTTCCCTAAGGGAGTATGTTTTAAGAACAAGGGACTGGAAGAAGGCTTATGTGACTTGGAGCATAAAAGAAGAGGTATCATTGTACAAAATGGAAAAGAAGGTTGGGTTTGACCACACAAGGGGCTTTGAGGCCATCCTAAGTAATGTTGTTATTTACATAAAAGCAATAGGAAGCCGTCCAAGAGTTTTATTTGGAAGTCAGGGGCAGGGGAGGGGAAGATAAGTGGATGTTGGAAGATCAGTTAGGCATTGTTGCATTAGTCCTGACAAGAGCTTGGCCGAGGAGATTCGTGATGGTAGAAGAGACAGAAAGAAGCAACAATATCAAGAGATATTTAGAAGGTTAAATTGACTAGATTTGCTGACATTATTGCATTTGGGGGTAGAAGGAGGAAGGAGATGGTTTCTTGCAAAACTGGATAGATTATAGTGCCATTCACTGAGCTAGGAAATGTTGAAAGAGTCCCATTTTGGGTGGAGAAAAATCATGAGTTCAGTTTCGAACATGTTGAGTTTGAGGTACTTTGAGCCATTCATGAGGGAATGTTAAGTAGGCAAAAGAATATTTGGTGCTCCGAAGAAAGATCTAGGCTGGATGTATAAAATTTTTAAATATTATCTGAGTATAAATAGTAATTGAAGCTCCGGGTAGGTGGGTTGAGGGTCTAGAGTATAAATTGGCCAGCGCTTAAGACTGATCCTTGATGATCTACAGCATTTAATGGCTAGGTTATTGGAGGTTGAATCTGGAGTGGAACACAGAAGAGCAGCCAGAGAAGAGGAAGAAAAACATGAGAATATTTCAGTGTGAAAGCCAAAGGAAGAGTGTCTAGAAGAGTGGTAAATAGTTTTGAATGCTGCTGGGAAGCCAAATCTGAAAAATCTCCACTAGATTTAATGACTCCTTTAGTTATCTATTTCTGTGTAACAAATCATCCTAAATCTTAGTGGCTTAAAACAGCAACAGTTTATTATTTCTTAAGATTCTGTAGGTTGGCTTCCTTCAACTAGGGGCTTAGCTGGAGCTGGAACATCCAAGATGGCCACATTTATATGTCTGGGGCTTTGATGCACTGTTGCCTGGGCATCTTGCTTCTTGTCCCTGTGGCTTCTGTCTCTCCATGTGATCTCTTATCAATCAGTAGTCTAGTTCAAGCTTCTTCACACGGCAGCCGGCTCCCAAGGGGGTAACAACGAAGCTGTGAGGCCTGTTAAGGCTTAGGCCTGGAACACTTTCACCACACTCATCTATCACAAGGACCAAAAGAAGATCATTAATGACTTAGAGTGGGAGTTGTTTTAGTAGAGTGAAAAGACTAGGAAATGACTAGCAGATGAAGAAAAATTCCTTATCATTTCTCTATATTTTCTCTAAGCTTGATCCTTTGGATTAGGCTACTAATTTCCTGAATGCTTCCTATTATGTTCCTTGCATGCTGCCTTTCCCTGAATGTTATTCCTCTGTCTCCCACAGATTAAAACCTTACCCATTCTTAAAATCTTCAATTTCTCTCCTTCTCTGTACCTTACTCTCTAGTAGTTTTGAATTTTAATTTAGTTTTTTATCCCAGTATTTTTTATTTCTTACCTCCTAGGTTTTTGATCATAGTCTTTACTCTGTATATGCCTTCTAATCTGCAAACGGTTCTAGATTCTCAGTAAACTTCGTTCTTCAAACTTACTCAGATGCTACATCCTCTGTGAGTCTTCCCTGGTTCATCCCCCAGATGACCACTTATTCCTCTGTACATCATGCATACTTTTACTATTGTACATGTCATAACATATTACAGTTATTTATTTACATGTTCTCGAAGGTAGGAAATTACAATGTCTAATGTGTTGCCTTTCATTAAATAATTTCTTGAGTTATGGCTTGATTTTTTGATCCCCATTCTTATTTTTTTAAAAAGGCCTCACATGATAACAATTAAAAATTGCCTATTAATAATGACCTAATTACTTCTTTGATACTGTGCCAAGTTCATTGGTACTAGGCCAATGCATTAAACTATAAAGAAAAGTCATGGTTTGGTTTGCGAGGTAAGAAAATTTGGCAAGAAATAATACATGGTCATGTTCTTTGTATCTCTGAATAAGCCAAGAATTTATGAGGTTATATTGTGTGGGCCTCAGTGGAAGTATGTCCATATGTAACTTCTCATAAGTATTAAACACTGATCTAGATGGGGTAGTTGTTATGGCTCAACATATGGAATCGTTTCTCCATCCCTGCTCTAGGTGTCAGGCAGGTTTTTCAGCTTATGTCTTTGTATCCTCATGTATGGACACATACAAGAGTCATAGGATTAGCTAGTTACGTTAGGAGAGGATAACGCTCGCAGCTCTTGGAAATAAGACTGTAGCTTGGTTCTCTGACCTACAGACATTACCATGGAAGCTGTGTTTGTGTGTTTGTATCCACATCTTTATGTGTGGTGGTGGGAGGGGAGCACAAATCTTGTTGGCAGGACACTAAGAGGTGGTTGTCTCTGATTGCACCCCTCACGCTGCCCCTCTTACTCTTGTACTGTTCTTAGGCTGTCGGAATGAGAGGGACCTCCTTTATTCTTTCCTTTGACAAGTACTATGGGGGAACACAGAAAAGAGTCAAATCCCTCTCCTTGCACTCTCTCCAACTGGTAAGATAGGCAGCCAAGTAAATAGGTCATTAAAACAAGGTGGGAAGGTGCCAGCCCTACGGCCAAGTGGTTAAGTTCGTGCGCTTTGCTTCGACAGCCCAGGGTTTCACTGGTTCAGATCCTGGGTGCAGACCTAGCACCACTTATCAGGCCATGCTGAGGCGGCATCCCACATAACACAATTAGAAGGACCTACAACTACGTGCTGGGGGGCTTTAAGGAGGAGAAGAGAAGAAAAAAAAAAAAGATTGGCAACAGATGTTAGCTCAGGTACCAATCTTTAAAAAAAAACAAACAACTTAAGGTGGGAAGTACAATTATTAAAGGATGTATAATTTGAATTACTTCAGTAATAGAACCAGTTGGTAGAATATCCAAGTGCAAGGGGAAACCTCCTAAGTGTTGGTACAAATCGTTCAACCTTGACTCTCATAGTAGGCTCTGGTGTGATCATCATCCAGGAGCCAGTTAGATTGTATGCCAGGAGAAATCTGTTTGGTTCCTGTATTAAAGATGTTTTAAAAATAAATTTATCTTCTTTCACTGTTTGCTGACTTTTATTTATTTTTACATTCTACAAATTATGAGAATCCTGGTCATCTGAGATTTTACAATAGTTTCTCTTAACATGAGCTAGCTAAAACATTATCTCAGATCTTCTTTATTTGACTTGGTATATTCCTTACTAGATCCTGAAATAATGCCATGCTTATGGTAGGTGTTCAGTGAATAAGTAAATAATTAAAATTTGAGCTTTAGTTCAGTGTTAGCTGAGTCCCAAATCAGGTTTAAGTGTAAGTGGTAAAATAATAAATCTTTTAGAAGAAAGCGTAGAACATTTTCATGATCTTTGAGGACACAAAAAGTACTAACCATGAAAGGAAAAAATATATTAAGATAACAAATTCTATTTATTAAAATATACCACTAAAACAGTGAAAGAGATCACAAAGTGGGAGAAGATATTCGTAATACCTACATCCAATAAAGGACTCATCTGGAATATATTAATAATCCTTCAGATCAATAAGAAAAAGACTAGGAACTCAATTTTTTAAAAAGCAAGCAGAAGACTAACAGGCACTTCACAAAAGAGCACAGCAAAAATGGCCAAGAAATGTGTGAAAGGTATTCAGCTTCCGTAGATGTCAGGGAAATTAAAACCCCACCGAGACACCACTACACACACAACAAAATGGCTAAAATGAAAAAGACAGCCAATACTAAGTGTTGCTGAAGGAGATATGGAGCAGCTGGTATTCTCATGCACTGCTGGTTGGAGTATAAATTGGTCCAACCACTTGGGAAAACTGGCAGTACCCGATAAAAGTAAATATATTCATACTTTATAACCCAACAATTCTGCTAGTAGGTGTGAACCCAACAGCAATGCATAAATATGTTTCCCGTAAAGACATGTACTATAATTTTATAGTTGTGCATATTCATTATATGCCCAAACTAGAAACAACCCAAATGCCTGTCAAGAAAAAATTGGATAAATAAATTATAGTATATTCTCTCACTCTCTCACACACACATGCTATATGGCAATGGGAATTAAGGATCTACACTTAAATATGCAACAGTATGGATGAATCTCACCCCCATAATATTGAATGAAACAAACCATAGACCAGAGAGACCATACTCTATAATTCCACTTATATCAAGTTCAAAATCAGGCAAAACTAAGCAATTAGAGAGGAGGTAGTGGCTGGAGGGGACATAAATTTAAAAGATTCTGTTTCTTGATATAAGTGTTAGTTACACAAGGGCATTCAATTTGTGAAAATTCATCAGTGTATGCATGCACGAATGTATGTATGTTATGCTATCCAAAAAATATTGCTTTGAGATCTATCCATGTTGGATCTTAGAGATCTAGTTTATTAATTTCAACTCTGGTTTATGAGCAGATCAGTTTATTTATTGATTCCCTTATTGGACTTCTAGGTGGTTTCCAATTTTCCTCTGTTTTAAATAATGTTGTAGACAGTATTCTTTTTATGTGATTTCTTGTGAAACTATGTGAGAGTTTCTCTAAGATGTATAACTAGAGGTGGTGTTGCTGGTCCTAGGGTATACTCTTCTTCGGCTCAACAGATATTATCAAATTGTTCTCCACAATGGTTGTATGTAGGAATGATGGAGGGTTCCCATTGCTTTATATAGTTGTCATCACTTGATATTGTCAAACTTTTAAATGTTGCTAATGTGATGGGTGTGAAATGGTATTTCACTGATATTTTAATTTGTATTGTTTGATTATTAGTATATTTGAGCATCTTTCCACATACTTGTAGGCCTTATGGATTTCCTGGGTTTTTTTTTTTTAACCTGTTTTTTACTTTTGGGAATTATCTGTTCATATTTATTGCACATTTTAATGGTTAATTTTATATTTTTCTTGATTTCTGTGCACTTTGCCTTGATTCTCAAAGTCCATATATTCAGAAAGACCTCACTTTGTGATTTTAAGATGTTGCTAGAATTTCGGTTGTAGACTTCAGAGTAATTCAATTCTCTTAAGGATCTTTTTCCTTCAGACTTTTTGCCTTTTGCCTGCCTTGCTCCTTCCTATTTTACTAGTACATTTCAGCTATAGGGGATTTTCCCCCTCCTCTTTGGTGATGAGAGTGGGTGGTAGTGATATGGGAAAGTGGAAATAATCAGAAATAGAAAAGTGAATAAAAATTTGACAAGTTTATAAAACTGATATAGCTATGTGTAAAATATGCTTGTGACCCTTCTTGGTTTTTTTGTTTGTTTTACTTGAAATACATTCTAAATCTAGCAGTTTACAGCCGAAGGCCAATTATTTCATTATGTATTGTCTCCCTTGTAGATGCTCATCATTATCTGACTAGTTTTGTGTGTGTATGTGATTATTATCTCATTAGTTTTGTGGTGTGTGTGTGTATGTGATTATTATCTGATTAGTTGTGTGTGTATGTGTGTATATGTACATAGTTTGGGGTCTATTATTGTCCTGTCCACCACTTATATATTATTATATATATATTATTGGGGTCTGTGCAGTACTGTCATCTACTAGATTCTTGAGACAGTTCCACGTATCCATTACTTCCCAGAGCAACTGCATTAACAGTTGAAACCCTCTTCTGCCAGTGTCACTGATGCTTTGATGGTTCTATGATCTTGGAGAGAAAATGACCAAGCACTTGGTAGTTGTGCTTCCCAAGTACAAAGTGGTTGGTTTGGAGTAACAGGAGATGATGGAAACAGTGTTTTCTTATTTTCTGACAGGGTGTGGTAATAGCAGCAAGGGCTTGGAGTTCCTGAGCGGTTTTGCAGTGTCACAGAGCCTTTGCAGTTAGAAAACCTTCCTCAGAGAACATCCTGGCCCAGATTTCTTCAGCATTCCTTCCTTATTGCAACTCTGACTTCTGCCTTAAGTAGGATTAGTGCCAGAGGAAGAGCTCAGGACTCCTGGCTGTGGCCATAAAACCTTGGCTGATCTTGATAAAGTCTTGCAGCACATTCTCTTGGCATGAATCTTTTGGAGAGAGGTGCCAGTTTAGAAGAGCTTCAGTACGAACTCTTAGAATAGAGTCTGATTTTTTTTTTTAATGGTTTGGTATAAGTCAATGAAGAAGCTTGAGTCTTAAGTCAGTATAGAATGACTTCAATCCCTAGATTTATCAAGCTCGGAAATCTTTGAGGTGAGAAATAGAAAGACTGTAAGCAATACAATCATGTCTTGCTTTATGACTAAAGTAGTATAAACTCTAGCAATTAATTTGGAAGTGATAATTTTAAAGTGTGTTTTATATTTTAAAGAAAACTCCAATATTTATATAAATAAGTCCCTGAGTATGCTGATCCTGGGCTTTATTTTTAGTTTTTAAAATTTTATAAGTGATACGATTTTTGTGTTTCTGAGTACCATGTCATTATTACACTTAAAATATTAATAATTCCAGGAAGATATATGTCAAATTTTTTCCCATTGTCTCAAAAATCTTTGCTTTTGATTGTTTTGTCTCTTATTCTATAACAGTTCCAGCAACCCTCCCCACGCTTTGCTTTTTCATGCCATTGATTTATTGGAGAAACTAGGTCATCTGTCCTGTGGAATGTCCCACATTCTGAATTTGACTGATTGCTCCCTTGTGGTGGTGTTTAACTTGATCCTGTATCCCCAGTAGGCCCTGTAAAATGGTAGTTAGAACTAAAGGCTTGATTAGATTCATATTCAGTCTTTCCTTCTCTTTCTCTTTTTCTTTCCTTTCAATGTTGTGTACTTCTGTTACATCACATCATAAGATGCATACTGTCTGGTCGTCCCCATTTAGTTATGCTGAGCTTGATGTGTGGACTCTGTTAGTACTCTGTTACTCTGTTGGTACAGAGGTGCCCCTTAGAAACATCACTTTAAAGCTTTTTAAGATTCTTAAAAATCTCAGTTTCTGATTTAGCAGCTTTGATGGGGATGGGGAGAGACATCTATTAAGAAACACTTGAAAAAACTCCCAAACCCTCTACCTTTACTCATATGTGGTAAGAATCATTACCTTTGATATATTTAATGTGTAATTAGAATGACAAAATTACTTTTATGCAAACACTTTGGGAATGTATGTTTTGTATAAAATGAAGCATTTTTGAAATTATTAACTGTGGAGGTATTTGAGGCTGCTGTGGTATAATAGAAGGACTGACTTGGATCCAGGAGGCTAAATCATTTATTCTCTGAGACCCATTCTTTTAAATCTAGAAAATGGGAATAATAAGGTATCTATCATAGGGTTGTTTTAATGATTAAATGAAATTTATTTGGAAGCAGTTTAGCACCTGATGGTTACTTGAATTGAAATCTGAAAAGCATTACAGTAATAGATTTTTATCAATTGAGGTCTTCAGAGTAAAGGTTAAGAAAACTCAAGTAACAATATCTCATGTGCTATTTTAGTTATATCTGTATAAGCTTTTGTTTTTGAGCTTATTTTTTAAGTCATAGGAGACTCATGATTAATGTGTCCTTTTGGGAAAAATAGCATGTGGAAATCTTATTGTTTTTTTCCTCCCCTTACTTTCAGCTCCATTTACCTCTTAATTCTCCTTTGCCTGGAAGTGAATTGACCAAGGAACCTTTTCGCTGGGATCAGAGACTCTTTGCATTAGTGTTGCGGTTGCCTGGCACCATGTCAGTAGAATCAGAACAATTGACAGGTGTGCCTTTAGATGACTCTGCAATCACACCAATGTGTGAAGTGACAGGCGGTAAGTTTTTTGCTGGCAGTAATTCAGTGACTTAAAGTAGAGTTTTCTGATGTTTTAAAATGTACATTTCAAAATCTTCCTGTTTATTTTTGTTTAACAAGTTAATACTAGGAATTAGTAGACATATGGTTTTAAAACTACATTGATGAAGATCTATGATCTGATTTAAATAGGATATGAATACCATTGGATCTGATAATGAATGGTAATTTTTTTCTACCCATATAGAAAATGCTGGTATTTGGAGTTAAGTTTTTTTTATCCACAAAGACTGCCAATGATTTACAAATGCTGTAGAATTATTTTCTGTGAAAAATGTTTTGCGAATCATCTCATTATCCATGTAATGATTAATGTCTGGTTAAGTGCAGTTTTCCCCAGAGGCAAAGAGGAATCTAAATTAGAGGTGAGAGGAAACAGGTAGTGCAGTCTTAGCCAGCTAGTCCAGCTAGTCTAGCCATGCTAAGTGAATGACACTCTTGAAACAAAATGTGTAATAGACTCAGCACTTCTATAATGTGGAATTGGTTAATAGGTAGGTTAAATTCATATGCAAATGTGTTGAGTGCCTACTGTGTACCAAGCACTGTTCCATGCTTCAGGATGTCAGTAGTGAATATGACAGACACGGTATTCTTGCTTTCATGAAACATTTTAGTTCTCACCTCAGGAATTTGATACTAAAATGTCCAAGTCTTACATATCACTTTTTCACCTATGTCAGGGGTCTGTGACATAGTCTCCAAACATAGTCGGTGCTTTATTGAGATTCCATCATAGCCAGCTACATAAGTTAAAGGAAAACATAAAATCTAATTAATATTTTAGGTGCCTTTATTCTAAAATTCTGTGGGTTTTAGAAATCTGCAAAATTCACAAACGAAAAGGGTATCCTACACAAGTATGTGAAGGGGATAACTTAGGAAGTGGTTAGTCACACTATTAAATGTTTCTATTTTATAGAAGTACTTTTTGGTTAACTCTTGTAATACCTTCACAATTTGATTTATAATAGGAAAAAGGTATAGGAATATATTTTTTTAAGGGAAAACTTATCTAAATTTGAAAACTCACTGCTAACAATTCCCTCTGCATGGATATATTTTTCAGTGATAGTCATAATTGTTTCTATAGGTAGAAGCACATTTGTATTCAGGGAATTTTAGTGTTCAGCCTTGAACTGGCCCACTTGCAAAAATCCTGATTTTTTGGGGTTTTTTTCCTTAACTCTAGGATTTTTATTTAACAAATTGATGAAGGGCTCTGAGGCTATAATTTAAACGTTCTCCCATTGGAAATTCCTTCTATACTTTACTTACTTCGAACTTAGAGTTATGATAAAGTTATAGGACTGTATGTACTATAACTTTTGTCTTCTAGGATCAAAAATATTCCGAGTGTGAAATGAAGTGAGTAGTATAATCACAGAGGGTCTAAAAAGAACCTGAGACATCATGTAGTAGTTAATATCCTTGCCTTTGGGCAGTAATGTACTAAAGTTATTTTGTTTATTCTTTGAAAGGAACATCTCCAGAGGAGAAGTTTCTGAAGTCTCCCTTGGTAATATCTTCCAATGACCCACAAACCTTAGTTGGTCAAGAAATTAGGAAGCTTTCCGCAAATATACATCCCGAATCTCCCCTGATGTAGTGGTTTATTTGTCTCTGTTCGTGCTCTTGCTAGCAGTAATGGGAAGCTGCTCAAATGCCACTCATCTTTTCATATCTCTGAACAATGTTTTTTTTTTTAATTTTAAAAGAATTCACTAAAGAAAGTTCTGAGGATAAAACACTAGAAAAGTAGAAAGAACAGAAAAGCTAATATCCACTGGTATTGCACTATCCAAATATGTAATTCCTGCTAATAAATTCCCTTGCACTTTTTTAACTTGATAAGAGTAGTGTGTGTACATTTATTTTCCTCATTATAGAATAATGCATGTTCACTAGGTAAGAATTGGAAAGAAATTTGCCTGTGTTGCCAAAATAATTGATTAATATTTTGTTATTTTTTGTGTATGTTTTTTAAAAAATTGCAGAATTGTCATTGTAAGCATTTTTCTTTTATTGTCAGGTAATTAATGAATACCCACTCTATGCCAGATAACTGTTCTTGATGCTGAGACTATAGCAGGAACAATAGACAGAAAGCTTACATTTTTGGACTGTGACAAAAGTCAGTTAAAATGAATACATAATATTTTAGGGAGTGCTACTTACTAGGAAGAAAAAACTAGGGTAAAGGTGTAGAGAGTAACTTGAGGTAGAGAATGAATATTCTTGAGAAGTCTTCTGAGCAGGTGACTTTTGTTTTGTTAACCTAAAGGATACACTTACCCCAGTTTGAATCAGTTTAAAATGTTGTTTATCCTTGGAGATACTCGTTGTCTAAAGAAGTAAATAAAACAACCATTATTCTTTTATAAATTGCATTTGCATATCTCTAACCTTGAAGTTTAAGCCACTTGTTTGAATAGGGGTTGAATCAGCCCTGGTTGTATCTTAAAAATATTAATCCCTCTAAAATTATTGTTACAGCATGTTCATCGACCCTCTTTTTTTTCCATTTTTTAATTAAGGTATAGTTGACATACAACATTGTATTGGTTTCAGGTGTACAACATAATTATCCAATATTTGTATATATTACGAAAGGATCACCAGAATAAGTCTAGTTAAGGTTTGAGCAGAGATCTGAATAATGAAGTAAACCATATGAAGATTTAGGCAGAGGAAATATTAAGGGAAGTAACATGCTCTATATTTTTGGGAGCAGCAGGAAGGCTGCTGTGGCTGGAGCTTACATAGGGAGGAGTAGAAAGTTAACAGGTGAGTTTAGAAAGGTAGGCAATAGCCTTTTAGGCCATAATAAATATTTTTCATTTTCCAAGTGTGATGAGAAGCCATTGGAGGACTTTTGTTTTTTTTAAAGATTTTATTTTTCCTTTTTCTCCCAAAGCCCCCTGGTATATAGTTGTGTATTTTTTTTAGTTGTGGATCCTTCTAGTTGTGGCATGTGGGATGCCGCCACGGCATGGCTTGATGAGTGGTACCATGTCCGCACCCAGGATTTGAACTGGCGAAACCCTGGGCCCCCGAAGCAGAGCTCATGAACTTAACCACTCGGCCACAGGGCCAGCCCCTGGAGGACTTTTTTATGGGAGGTGACATCTGGTTTCTATTTCTGAAAGGTAACTTCAGCTGCTAGATGAGAATATACAGTAACGTAGTAAGAATGGAAGCAGGTAGACTAGTAGGAGATAATAGTACTTTGGTCTAAAGTGTTAGGTTTAGAGGTGGTAAGAGGTGGTCTGATGCAAAGGAGAACAAAGGATGAGGACAATGAGGGAAGAAAGAATCAAGGATGATTCCTAGATGATTCAGTTAGCTGATGACTGGAGGGTGAATGGCTATCCACGGACCTAGATGAGTACACTGGGGAAAAGCAGGTTTAGGGGAGGTGCAGGCATGATATCAGATCAAAAAATGCCCAGCAGACGTGTTTTTTGGTGGGAGTATTGAGGATAAAAAGCATTTTATAAAAATTAGGAGACTTTTCCAGATTAAATAAATTTCACTTTCTTAGCCTCTGTAAGGGTTGTTGTTCAATTTAGAAATGTTCTTTTTGTCTCTTTTGTTTTACTAAAATGCTAATCTAGTAGACTTCTGTGGGAGTTTTCTTTTTAACTTTACTGCCTTCAGACTCAGTATATTTAGTTTGATTTTTTTTTGTGGACTCTACATAACCATGAGTGAGACAGCTTCTTGACTTGAAGGTGTGTGCCTTTCTCACAAACATAATTAGTGATCCTAGAAACTTTGTGCTTCAATACAAAGTATCATACATTCCAAGGGCTGAGTTTTGACACAGAGAAGAAGAGAAACATCACATAGGATACAGGCTCATTTTGTAAAGATAGCAATATTTGCTATTTCCTCTTTAATTTCCAAAAGAATTAATAGATTTTATTTTCCAAGTGATTCAGGTTTATTCACTTTTTCTCTAATTTTCATAAAATATTTTTGTTAGTTATTTTATTTCATGCTAAGAACGTAACTCATTTACTTATCTTTTCCTGATCAATTAATTCATGGTGACACAGGTTAGGAGAGTACAGAGAATTGCTGTAATTTTACACTTAACATTTTGGGAATATGCTAAAGTCTTATGAAGTAAGATATTCAACCTTTGTATAGTCTTCGAAATACTTTGTATGTTAAGATGGTCAGCCTTTTTATGTATTGTTTTATGTATGTGTTTATCTTGGAAGTTTTTTTTTAAGATTAGCACCTGAGCTAACATCTATTGCCAGTCTTTTTCTTTTTTTCCTTTTCTTCTTATCTCCAAAGTCCCCCTCCCAGTACATAGTTATATATTCCAGCTGTAGGTCCTTCTGGTTGTGCTTTGTGGGATGCCGCTTCAGCCTGGCCTGATGAGTAGTGCCAGGTCCGCACCCAGGATCCAAACCAGTGAAATTCTGGGCTGCTGAAGCGGAGCACACAAACTTAACCACTCGGCCATAAGGCTGGCCCTGGAAAAAATATTTTTAATTTACCAATTCTTTCACATAACTTTGACTCCATATAGACATTCTGTTTTAAATATTGATTTCAAATTAACATCATGATTTCCAAGGAACAAAGCATACCCAGATTAAAGTTTCTAATACCCTGTAAGGGTTTGAATCTTGGCTGTACTACTTTATTAACTTGGATAAACTAAACAACCTCTACATGCTTTAGTTTTCTCATTTGTAAAATGAAGAAAATCCATATGGTTGTTGCTAGGATTAAATAAATTAATATGGTAAAGTGATTAGAATAGTGCCAGACATATAGACACTCAGTAATTGATCAGTGTTTTTCTGATTATGACTAACGTTATCATATACAGGTAATGCAGGTAAGTTGTTTGTTATGTATAGGATACTTATTTTTCTAAATAAAGCTGACTGAGGATTCGAATCACACTACTGCCTAATGTTCTCTTTTCCAAGTAACCTTTAGCAAATCATGTTAAGTATAAATCAATATGAGTAATGTGATATGTCACATATGATTATAGCCATGTGCAGAAATCATTGGTTAAATTTATAAAAGAGTAGGACTTTTCCGTATTGAGCTTATTGCAAATAACTTTGTAAGGTGTTGGATTAAAGATTGAATTTTAGTTGTCAAGGTTTTCAGCATTGGTCTAGATCAGCACACATAATAGAAATATGATGCAAGTTACATATGTGATTATAAATTTTATGGTAGTCACATTAAAAAGAAATGGTGAAATTAATTTCAATAATACCTTTTATTTAAATCAATATATGCGAAATATTTCAACATGAACTTAATATTTAAAAATTGAGATTTTATATTTTTTTCATATTAAGTCTACACAATCAGGTTTATATTTTATATTTACTGTACATCTCAATTTGGACTAGCCATATTTCAAGTTCTCAATAGCCATATGTGGCCATTGACTATAGTATGGGACAAAACAAGTCCAGATATATTTATTGAAAATCTCTGAGATCTTTTCACGTAATCACTTAATCACTAAAATCACATTTTAATACTTCTGAACTAAAAATCCTATAGGTTAAAATATACAAAATATACAAAAGGGAAATTCATTTAAGATAGGTAATTCCCAAGTATATAAGCTAAATGAAATTCAGAAAAGCACATGCTACTATCTGTATATTAAAGTGCAAATATTTAAAATATGCAATAACTGCCAGCAATTAAATAATTAAATGATTGAGAATCTATTAATATATAATATATATACTTTAAATCACCTGTAATATATATATAATACAATAAATATAATGTGGATCTTTTTCACTGTGGTTTGTTCAGACCAAGATTACTATTTTCTGTATACCTATAATTAGAAAAAAACTCTCACAAATGAAATTGTTGGTTGATTGAAAATAACTGTATTTGTTCATTCTTCCGTAAGATAATGAAATAAGTCAAAATTTACCATTGAACTTTGTTAATCAGTACTGTCAGAAACCCCATTATGGTTCTTTCTTGCTAAAGGTAGGAATTTCTGCAACTAACTAGTTCACTATTCCTTTTATCTCAGGCCGCTCATATTCTGTATGTTCTCCAAGAATGCTGAATCAGTGTCTGGAGTCCTTGGTGCAGAAAGTGCAAAGTGGGGTAGTGATAAACTTTGAAAAAGCAGGACCAGATCCTTCCCCTGTAGAAGGTATTATTGCACTTTTCTTATAGACATGCTAAACTTGCTTTATCAATTATTCAGCTAGAAATGAAAAATTACTCTAATTTGGCCTTAAGATTGACAAGGCCAAACAGTTAAGATGACAAAACGGCTCTTGGTAAAGAGGGAAGATTAAATAGGAAAGTCCAGGTAAACTGATAGTGGTTCAGTAGCGTCATTTTTTTATATTGATTGTTCATAGCCTGAAATTTTGTAAGAGCCAAAAACCGTTTTAAGCATTTACAGATTAGCAACCTCATATTTCCTTTCTAGTGTTTTAACATTGCCTGTCTCTAGTATATGTGCTTCTCCTATGTCCCTTAATTCACAAGGGTGTTCAACCCTAGGTGTTTATTTAATTCAAATAACTATATTTTTTCTAAGGATCAAACTGGTCAGCGCAAAATAGTTTGTGTGGTTCCAAAAATGAGGAACCAGTCTTTGCCATTAAGCTTGATTCTTTTAACTCTAGCTAAGCTCCATGTGGCTTTATTCTAAGTTCTGTGATCAGGGGCTATTTATATTAGCCATATGGTATAAGGAGTTAAACTAGAACCAATGGACAGCTTGTATCTGGGACCTTCTGCATTGTACAATGTAGCTTATAACAACAATTAGAAAGTCATAATGACACTTGGCAGAGGTGTTCCACTAGAGTGGGCAATTGGGAGGAGAGAAAGGTCATAGAGACAAAAAAAATGGGTACTCTCAGAGGGGATTACAGGGAAGGAGCAGAAGATGGTAAGATTATATAAATTGTATCACTGTGTCTGGTTTAAAAAAACAAACTTTTTATTGTAATTGAATGTTAGACATGGAATGTATTTTTAAATTATTTTTGTACTTGGCTTAGAGTTAGGCACTAAGTACATGTTTACTGAACTGTTGAAGAGAGTTGCTGTTTTGCTAGAATACTTTTGTATTAAAAGCAGATGCTTTGGATCTGGATTTGCATGTTAAGCTTTTTTTAATCATTAGGCTTTAGTTAAAATGATTTTAAAGAAATATTCATTTAGCAATACTTACCTCGTATTTACTAAGCTACTGTGGTAGGCGTCCCAGATATAAAGTAGAGGAAGATGGGCATGGATGTTAGCTCAGGGCCAGTCTTCCTCAGCAAAAAGAGGAGGATTGGCAGCAGTTAGCTCAGAGCTGATCTTCCTCAAAAAAAGAAAGAAAGATAGAAAGAAATTGGGCATTTGCTCTCATCATCTGGTGGGGAAAACATATCATCTGTTAGACAAGTATTTACCATAAAGTATGGTTTACATATCCTTACTGGGCAAGCAAAGGGTGCTATGGGACCTATCAACTGTTGAACTCAGAGTGGGAATTTGCAGACTCCGTGCTTTAGTGAATTTTAATCTAATCTAAATGTTAACCAGTCATGATAGTATTCTACCATATAAGAAAAATGGGAAAATCCAGAATTGACCAAGGATGAGGGGACATTTTAATTAAGTTAAATGCTAATGGATATAATTTAATCTTTCATGTTTTTTTCCCTTAATGATATATGCTTTCTTTGTCTTAACTTCTTTGCTATAGATGGGCAGCCAGATATATCAAGGCCTTTTGGATCTCAGCCTTGGCATAGCTGTCACAAACTCATTTATGTCAGACCAAATCCTAAAACGGGGGTTCCTATAGGTCATTGGCCTGTTCCAGAATCTTTTTGGCCAGATCAGAATTCTCCAACACTAGTAAGTACTAGAGAGACTGTGACTTTGTAATAGTACTATTTAACTGCTTTCAGTTTAAAGTTCTGCTGTCAGTTAAAGGGGTGGCTAATTTACAGGAATTACATGTCCAAAATGCTATGATAAGCTGTCACTTGCTTTAGTATACTCTATTGTACATTATGGGTAATAGAAAAAAGGCATTTTTTCCTTCTAATACTACACTTATGTTTTTATTATTGGCATCTGTGTACAGAATCAGAGGTGTAACGAGTTTCTCTTTGGACTCTAAACATCGCGTAACATGAGGATTTGTCTCTGGGACACAATTTAGAATTTAAATGAAGACTTAGAAAACAGTTCTGATTGTTTGCCTGTAATCTTTTAGGACTTAGTCTTGGAAATTCATGTTGACTTGCATGGTTATAGTTATATTCAATGTTTTCATTCTGGAGGTTTAAGGTAGAAAAGATTTTCTGGTCTTGTTTACATGAATTTTTTTGGAAATCATGATGAATTATCAGAATTCACTATATGGTTCTTATAATGGGTAAATTTATATAAATTAATATCTATTCAATCTGGTTAATACACTGTTTTTTTCAGATTAGTATTTTTTCCAGTATCTCAGGACATCACAGGATATTTTGTGGGAGAGAATGACAGTGGTCCTTTTAATATTACCCTTAGAAGATAAGAATTGTATTTCAAAGATCGTTAAGCAGTCTTTAATAATGTTCATGTACCTATCATTTATGAATGAAACTGAACCCTTTTGGAAACCTTTTATACTTAAAATCTATATCAACTCTTCAGGATAATTTTTACTTTTACTTTATACAAGGTCTGTAAAGTCGTATTCCCTTTATTTGTTAGAGATTCAATGAAGTAGTACATGAAATTAAGGTTTTGTAAATTTCACTGAGGTTTTTTATATATTCCTTTCCTTTTTTTCTGATTGAGCCAGCATAGTTTTTTAGTCTGGCCTTATAGAGAGGTTCTCAATTTCTGTGGTCATTTTACTTTCTCTTCTGAAGTCCTTTCAACTCTTACAGAACAGATATTATATTTGTATGAAGTATTGTCTGTTGGTTCTTCATTCTATTGTATTTATTTAACACCTACAGTAGTATGAGTGATACTTGTTAAGTCCTAATAGAAAGAAATCCAAAACCCATAATCAAAAGCATCGCCTGTTAATATTGCTCTAGTGGTCTATTGAAAATTGTTACAGGCCAGGGAGAGTTTCGAAGTGTGGGTAGGATTTCAGTTGCAGGAGGAAACTGTGAGAAAAAAGTATTGAAGTGAAAAAGAACAAGGTGTTTAGAGGAATGAAAAGGAGCTAGTAAAGGTGAGTTGTGACATGTATGCAGGACATTGAGAGTACTTTAAATAAACCAATTGCTCATGATGTTAAATGCAAGGTTAAGGAATTTGGACTTTTTTCAGTGGGCTTCATAGAACAACTGAAGACATTTTTAATGGAGTGCTGCTTTAGGAAAATTAATCTAGTTGGTGGTTATATGCAGCAAAATTAGAAGCAGATGAGTTGGAAGGTAAGCAGGTTACCTGGAGGACTATAACTAAGGTTCATGTAAGAGATTTTTAAGAGTTTGAATTAAGATAATGGAAGGGAAAGTCATAGAAAACAGATAATATTGGAAAGAACTGGCAAAATTTAGTAACTGAAGGATATTAGAGGGGAAATGAAACTTTTGTAAGTAATAGTATTTCAAATAAGAAGTATTGATACTGAAATTAAATGGGATTCATTAGAGACTGGTTCAGAATTTGAATCATAGCTCTACCAGTTATTAACTATGTGCCTTTGGTTAATTATCTTCTCTAAGCCTCAACTTCCCATCTCTTAAATGGAGATAATAGCTCCTCTCTCATAGGATTGGATGAAGTAATGAACGCAAAATTTTCTTTACCAAGTTCTGGAGGATTACCCTCCCCCCCATTTTTCCTCTTGGATCTTAAGATTTTCATCCCCCCCCAAAAAAAGTGAGTTTCACTTTTTTGTAGCTATGTGTCAGGTGCATGCTAGGCACAGGAGCACAAGATGAGTAAAACATGGTGCGTCCTCTCTGGAAACTGACCATCCATAGGAAGATCAGCCCTGTAAACATAACAGAGTACAGTGTGCTAACTGTAACAGAGGGGCAGAGGATGTGGTGCCTAACTGCTTGGTGTGTGTTTGGAGTACGTGGCGAGAAAGAGTTTCGGGGAAGAAGTCTCTTAGAGGCTGGCACTTGCCAGTTCAAACTTCAAAACTTTGTTTGTTTGCAGTATGCAAGGGAGAAAATAATAAAGCAGCCAGGGATAACATGTGACACACAGGAGCAAGAAAGATGATGATCTCTGTGGGTAACTGCAAGTAGTTTGGGCTGGCTGGAGCACAGGGTATATACATGGTGTGGTGGTTGAAAGGCAGACAGGGACCAGATCATTAAGGATCTTTGTATAGGATACTAACAGAAAAGCGTCTGGGCCCTATTTTTAGGTGATTAACTGCTACTTTTACCAAGTAATTTCAGATAAGGAAAATTATATGATCATATTTATATTTCATGGCCATAGGATTGGTTGGAGGGGACTAACTAATTAGGGAGACTAATTAAAAATAAGCAGTTGGACTAGCCTAGTCTAAGAAAGATGAAGGCATGAATTAGAATGGTAAGAAATAGAAGATCAATTTCTAGAGAGAGGAGAATTTAGTATTGACAGAGGACAGTAGCTAAATACTGAGCATCTGCCATGTTTCTGTGTTCTGTTAAGTGGCTTAGAATTTGTGGTATCATTTTGTCTAGGCCTTTGTGACAGTTAAATATGGAGCGTGTGGGGAAGATATTAAGGACAACATCTAGGTTTTAGAACAGGTTTTGTGGTTTGAGGGAGAAATAACGAATTGGGTAATAATGTGCCTGAGGGACCTATAGAAGATTCAGGTTATGTCCAGTAGGCAGTTGGATACATAAGAGAAATAAGAGAGATCTAGTCCCAAACTGTAGATGTTGGAGCCATCAGTGCATAGGTAGTAACTGAGGCTAATGAGTCCTTTATAGTTACAAAATTTCGAATTATTTCCTTATAGCTCATATTTTCTTCAACAGTCTTCAATTGGTGAGATTTTTAGGAAGGAGACTATTAAGGGGGGAAATAGTGTAAGATGCCTTATTTTTTTTTTCTTTAAAGTATTTTGTTTTGTGTACCTCTAGAACAGGGTCTCCAAAGTAGGGTGTATATACCACAGGGATAACTAAAACAGTCTACTGGAATAGGGAAGGAATACATTGGAACTTCTATTTGTTTATTTTTTTCTCCTACTTTTAACATTATTTTCGTATGTATTTTATTATGTACCTATAAGTTAATAATTTACAAATTATAAATAAATGTGTATATGTCCTAATGTATTATATATTCAAAAAATTTTACTGATCAAGGTGTATGATCAGTTAGGAAGCCACTACTCTATGCAAGTAATTAAATTGCTACAATTGAGAACTTAATGAAAGTTTCTATATACATTAGTTGTTTCTTGGATGTAAAAATTAATTAGTACTTGCTAAATTCCAAAATTTTGCATTTAACGTATCTATTTGATTTTAAGACGTAAAAACACTTTTATTCTGTATAGATTTTGAAGTGTTTTATCTTTTTCTTATGAATATTGTATAATTTAAGCATTACATTTTGAAGTATTTTCTTTCAGCTTAATGGTGCTTTCAGTAGTAAATTAAACTCTCCCTAGCAAAACTGAGGAACTGAGTAAATTTTGCTAGTGAATGATACTGAAAATGAGTTTGTTTCTGATATTTTCTGTAAATAGTAATAATAAGATTTTCCCCTCTAGCCACCTCGTACATCTCACCCTGTGGTGAAGTTTTCCTGTACAGACTGTGAACCGATGGTTATTGACAAATTGCCTTTTGACAAATACGAGTTAGAACCTTCACCACTGACTCAATTTATCTTGGAAAGGAAATCTCCTCAAACATGTTGGCAGGTGAGCTGAATAACTATAGTGATTTAAAAACTTAAGTGAAATGTTTCTTAAAAGTTATTTGAATCAATGGTTTATATAACATTCTGTAAAGGTTATTAAATATGAAGTTTTAACCACTCCTTTTTAACAGGTGTATGTGAGCAATAGTGCAAAATATAGTGAACTTGGTCATCCCTTTGGTTACTTAAAAGCCAGTACAGCACTGAACTGTGTCAACTTATTTGTGATGCCTTATAATTACCCAGTCCTCCTCCCCCTTTTAGGTAAGTCATTCTTGTCACATCCTCTGTGGCTCAGCATGCATACAAATTTTCCTAAAAACAAACTTTGGGAACATCTGTAAGTTTTCTTGTCTTGTAGAAATTAATGAAAGTGTTTTAATACTCTAAAATACTGAACCTATCTAAGGTTGTTTTGTAGCAAACTATGCATTTTTGTGGTAAATTGAAAGTCACTGTCAAAACACCTTTGATTCTACAAACTATTGAAGGTATTATATTTAAAAATTTTAAATTAAATATTCTAAGTTCTCTGCAAGTTAGATTTCGTACATAGTTAGAATTGGTGGTGCAGGCTTTGTATTTGGTAAATAAGACATTTTGTAGAAGTATATTATATTTATAAGATCTGAGTGTATTTTCTTTCTAAGAATTTATCTGTACTTTAATTTTCATTTGGCAAATATTTTTTTAAAGAACGAATTTGTTCCAAAATAATATGATAAAAGCCTAAAAAGTTAGTTTCTGGGGACCGTCTGGCTATAATTTTTTGAGGAGTACTGTTGGAGATGTTTTTCCCTCCATGGAATCACATGAGATTTAAAAGTTATAGTTATAATATTAGTATGTATATTTTCTAGAAAACATTGTGTAAAATTTGTTTCTGTTCTCAAATCTGGTTCATGTCTTGGTCTAGATAGGAGAGAGATTTCCCTTGTGTATTTTCTGATTCTACTTTATTATTACATGTAATTTTTGACTAATTGGCACCTTTTCATTTTTAAAATGATGTTACTACTCAAAGATGCCAGAACCATAAATTTTACTGCTTTCAATTTTGTTAAAAACTTGTCAGATGTTACTGTCTTTCTTACAAATAAGAAAGGAGATTTTAAAAATGAAACTTATTGGACTTGATTTTCGTGTGTGAAAACAATGAATGATGATAATTTGTTCACACTGTACATTTATAGATGACTTGTTTAAAGTACATAAAGCAAAACCAACATTGAAGTGGAGACAGTCATTCGAAAATTATTTGAAGACAATGCCTCCCTACTATCTTGGGGTAAGAATATTATTGTTAAAAATGGAACTTGCTATAAATTTTATATTATGCTTATAGTTTACTATAGGTATTAAAACTCTTATTTATTGCTGTTATAGATTAAACATCATGAAAATTGAGTGTACAAGTGACCAATACAGATATAATAGGAAAGAAATGTTTCAGTGATTTGCAGAATAATGATGATGATCATGAGAATATATATATATATATAATGCTTAGCTAGGCCTGATACCATCCTAAGCACTTTACATGTGTTAACCTCATTTCATTTATATAGTAACCATACAAAATAGAAATCATTGTTCCTATTTCACAGATAAGGAAACTAAGGCACTAAAAGATTTAGGAATTCACCCAAGGCTACATAACTAATATATAGGAGACTGAAATTCAGTCCCAGGTAACCTGGCTTTAGAATTTAGCCTCTTAACCTTAATTGTTATACTCCCTTTTTAAATTGCAGTTTTATAATTATTTCTCTTTAAGGGTTCAAAATGGTTTTTGTTGCGTTATTCCCTAAATCTCCAGAAACATGTTTTTAGGTGGATAAGTATATATTCTCATAGAACATGTATTTTTAGAACCATGAGTTTTCTGATTACTTAAAATCTAGTGTGTCATAGTGGATAAGATCAATAATGTATTTATTATAAATACATTATTTATTTTATGAAAAGTAACTTCTTAACAAAAACACCTACACTAAAAGCACTTTTAAACATTACTTCTGCTTTTAATGCAGGAATATTATAGCATTTGACTGTAACTAATCTTTCTAAATGATCCCTAATAAGAACATTAATTTCTTGAGCTTTGAAAATCATATTTTATAGTTAGATAAATTGTGTGAGTGTCTAGCACATAGTGCCTGCCATGTAAGAGAGTGAAAAGGAAAAAGCACTTAGAATATGAACTGTTCCATATGTTGAATCATTTATGTTTCATAGCAACCCAGAGGGCTTAGCCAGAGCTACATGGATAGTAAATATCACAGCTGGGATTTGATTCCAGTTTGACACCAGTGCTTACACACTTTCTAATATGTTAATGAATAGTTATCTTTTTTCTGACTTTGTCCCATTTATATATGTGAGACAGTCCTGTTAGTGATACTTTTCATTGCACAAAGTGGTTCTCAATTGGTCTCTCCTTACAAATGAACATTATTTCACTATACCACATCCATAGTAAATATTAGACTGTTTTTTCCTCCTCTTTATTTTTCCTTCAGAGCTTATTTCTGTTTTTTCAGCTCAGCTAATGATAATAGCGGTAATGTTTAACACCCACTGAATGCTTTCTGTGTGCCAGATGCTTTTATATGTGCCTTACATGTGTTAATTCATTTAATCCCATGACAACCCTATGAAGTAGATACTATTATTATCATTTTACACATGAGAAACTTAAGGCACAGAGAGGTTATATTTCTGGTCCAGGGTCACAAAGCTACTGAGTGGTCCAGCTACAACCCATCCAGTTACCCAGGTAGAAATCTTCTCTTTTCCTTAACTCCTTTTTACTTACTCCCCAAGTTCTATCAAATCTACCTCTGCAATGTGTCTCCTGCCCATTTCTTCCAAACTTGGTATCTCCAGTGATACTAAGTGTCCAGGCCTTCACACTCTCTTGTCCCGGGTGTTATTGTTATAGCCTATAATCCTTTTTAAGTATTTCAAACTGCCTTTCATACTGCTGACAAACATTTTACTGAAATACAAATATGATTCTGTTACTCTCTTATTGAAGAAAGGAAGGAGAAACGTTTTTTGGAGAAATTTTCAAAACTGATAATACATCTAGCCATAAATTTTGACAAGCTTAGGATTGAGTGGTGTTTTCTTTTTTCCTGCAGCCTTTGAAGAAAGCTGTTAGAATGATGGGAGCACCTAACCTAATAGCAGACAGTATGGAATATGGACTTAGTTACAGTGTCATTTCATACCTCAAAAAATTGAGTCAACAGGTAATGTTAAAAATTAGGGAGAGCCATTAAGTATTTTGAATGGTTTTGGCTAAGTGGTTAAAAGGCCAGATGTTAGTTTTTGATGGTCCTTATGGAACTAAGAATATTATTATATTTGAAAACCACATAAATCATATGTTAACATAATTCTGTTAGGTACATGATATGCTATATTTTGAAATGTGAATTTTGAATAATTCCTAGTTTATGAAAATGGCTTCATTAATGTGGTCCTAGACTTCCTGTATGTGAATAATCATTGTTTTCTTTTGAGAAATTTATGTTAGAAAGTTTCTTTTCTTACACAAAAAAATCAGTTTCTTTTGATTTATGTTATAAAACCTGTAGTTTTTTCTTTCAAAATGGGAATATATTGGAAATGTTTGTAAAAATACTGAATTTTGTTATTTGGGGCATAAATCACATTACTAAATACTATGGTAGTAGAGCAGTATACAGTTTGACTGCCAGGTTATTAATGTATAAAATACATTATTTTCCCAGTATTTTTACCATCTCTACTTTAACTGCTAATTGAAATGTATGTTGGAAAGACTCAAAATACTGCTATTTGCTTTCCAGTGAAACCTTATACCACCATTTGCTATATCTATGAACATTGGGTTATGTGCTGATAACAGGGTCTTTAAGTAAATATTGATGAGGTTATTTTTTCTAATTTCATATCACCTCTGAATTGGAAATATATATTTTCATTTAGGGTGCATTTACGTTTAATGGTTTAAGTGTGTAGTGGATATTAATGAAATAAATTGAAGTTGTATTTGTTTGCTCTGCTCCAAAAGATTAGAATTGTAATGATTTAAAATCATAAGATGTTATTGTTTAAACTATGTTTAGCTTATCAAGTACTTGACATAAACTATACTACTTGAGTTTTTAACTTCTTATATCCTTTTTTAATATAATAAATATTTAATTTATAGAAGACCAAAACTATTAGTATTTAGTTTATCAATTTAGACTATGTAAAACAACTGTTGTTTATTTTTACTTTAGGCCAAAATAGAATCTGATCGAGTCATCGGATCTGTAGGCAAAAAAGTAGTACAGGAAACTGGAATTAAAGTCCGAAGCCGATCACATGGTTTATCAATGGCTTATAGGAAAGATTTTCAACAGCTGCTTCAAGGAATTTCAGAGGATGTTCCTCACCGACTGCTAGACCTTAATATGAAAGAATACACTGGGTTCCAAGTTGCTTTGCTCAATAAGGTAATAATTATATGAATTTAGTATCGCTCTAGTTATTTTCTGTTGTATTGTTGAATAAATCAAATTTTCTATTAACTGATATTCAGTCTGTCTGAACTTTAAGAAGTACTTCTGTAACTCTGTAGAATAATGATCATTTATACAATTATTGAGTCATGGAATTTTAGAATTAAAACAAACATTGTACATGGTTAGTGGATGAATGGATGAATTAATGAAGAGTAAACCAACTCATTTATTTTATAGATGAGAAAACAGAGGCTTATAGATTGCCTAACATTACATAGCTAATGGTAGAGTTCACTGTAGTTTGGTACTTAGACTAATGACGTTGGGCACACAGCATGATCCTAAAATGCTTTATCGGTACTCATTATTGAAAAGATCTTCATCTTGGTAGCCTTTGTAGAAACAGACAAACTGATTCTAAAATTTATATGTAAAAGGTCCTAGAATAGCTAAAACGATTTTGGAAAAGAAAAAACTTGCACTATCTGATTTTAAAAGTTACTGTAAAGCTACAGTGATCAACGTGTTGTATTGTTGGCATGAGGATAAACAGATCAATGGAGCATAGAGTCTAGAAGTAGGCTGTCACACATATAGTCAATTAATTTTTAACAAAGGTGCCAAAATAATTCTGTGGGTAAGGAGATAGTCTCTTCAACAATTGGTATTGGAACAGTTGAATATCCATATTCAAAATAATGAACTTGATCTTTACCTTACATTAACGGAAGTGATCATGGTCTTGCAACTAAAAGTCTCATATATTGTTAATGGAAGATGGTTTGCAGTTTCTTAAGAAGGTAAATATATACTTGCTGTATAACCAGCAGTTCTACTTGTAGGTATCTACCTAAGAGAAATGAAAATATATGTTCATGTAAAGGCTTTGTATGCAAATATGCATAGCAGCATTATTCATAATAGCCAAAAACTGAAAACAATCCAAGTGTTTATCAACTGGTGAATGGATAAAGAAATGGTTTATCCATATAATGGAATAGTACCATGCAGTAAAAAGGAACAGACTACTGACACATGAACAACATGGATAAATCTCAAAAACATCATGCCAAGTGAAAAAAGCCAGAAGGAAAAGATTAGATATTGCAAGATTCCATTGATAAAATGGAAAATAGAGAGACAGAAAACAGATCAGTGGTTGCCTGGGGATAGGAATAGGGGTTGACTACAGATGGGCACAAGGAACTTTCTAGGATGATGTAAGTGTTCTAAAACTGGATTGTAGTGATGGTTTCGCAACTATAAATTCACTGACACTTGCGAAACTGTATACCTAAAATGCGTGATTTTTTGGTATGTAAATTAAACATCAAAGCTGGTTTTCTAAACCTTCAAAGTCTTTAGAATTTGGAAATTCATTTTATAAGATATTTACTTCTCTTAGCCAGAATATATGGTAAAATCTTGAGAGATGTGAATTTGAGATTATGTGGTTGAGCTCATTACCAATTTTTTATCTTTTGGTTCGCAAAACAGTACATTATTAAGATTGTATCATAACTCTCTGTTCTTTTTTTAAGCTAATTAGTTAACTTGTATATCTTATTTCCAAACCTATGCTTCAGGCTAGAGATTTTAGTCTAATTCTGTGTTTGAAAATAAATTTTGTCTTTGAATGTCTTTCAATAGGATTTGAAGCCACAGACATTTAGAAACGCGTATGACATACCAAGACGGAATCTTTTGGATCACTTAACAAGAATGAGATCTAATCTTTTGAAGAGCACCCGTAGATTTCTTAAAGGACAGGATGAAGGTTAGATGGTGATTTTAATATTGGTATTTCTTTTGTAAATTTCTTTCTCTATATTGAAAAAACATAGTATGGTAATGTAACTTTTAAAGAATTGTTATAGTAGTATCACATTCTCATTGTAAATTCAAACAAATGAAGTAAAAAGTGAGTCATCTCTGATTCTGTATATCTCTTCCTACCATCTCTGTTGCCCCAAATTCTGTTCCACAGAGGTAACAGCCTTTGTTAACAGCTTAGTTTTCTTTTTGGCTTTCTTCATACATTCACACACACAGACAGACACACAAAATCATTTTCTCATGATATGCTAGTATCTGATGGTTTAGCTTTTGATGGTCAATAAGTGTTACGTTCTGGTATTTCCTTCAGCTATATCCATGGCACCTACTACAAATCAAATAGACAAGAATTTAACCCTTTGCCATCTCTGATGTAAGCATTCCAACTATAGCCTTATGTAAAAAGGGTTATCTGTGTGATACCTCTTTTCTGTAAATCCTACTATAATTAAATTCTGCTTATTTGGAATAGAGTAGAAGAGACATTCCTTCTCATGGTAAGGTTACACATATGTATTGCTTATTCTGTGCACTGAAATTAACTCAAATATTTTTGTTTTGTTTAGAAGATAAAATCAATTATTTTAAATGCTATTTAAGAAATCTCAGAGACTTTATGTCACAATATTTATAATGGCAACAAATTAATTTAGAATATGTGGTAAGGGAAGACTGCCTAGAATAACACCAGGTAGCATTCATATATAAGAAGACATTATTTGATAACTAGATAGAGTGTAGTTTTAATGAGGTTAACTTTTATTATTGCTCTCTTCTGTTTGAAAAGATCAAGTACACAGTGTTCCTATAGCACAAATGGGGAATTACCAGGAATACCTCAAGCAAGTACCTTCTCCACTAAGAGAACTTGATCCTGATCAGCCTCGAAGGTTGCATACATTTGGCAACCCCTTTAAGCTGGACAAAAAGGTAAATTTGAAATGTTTCATTATATAATTCATTTGTGCTAGGCACTGTGGATTTAACACTTCTTAATTTAACTGAAGTAACCTGAAGCTGTTTTCTTGGTAGAATATTTAATAAATGCCAACATAGTTATAATATAGTTGTTTTAATGGGAATTGAAATTAGTTATGCCATTTAAAAACTATGTCTAAATTCAGAGAAATTATATTCTTTTTTGTTATAGGGTATGATGATAGATGAAGCCGATGAATTTGTGGCTGGACCTCAAAATAAACATAAACGACCTGGAGAACCAAATATGCAAGGGATCCCTAAAAGACGTCGCTGTATGTCTCCACTGCTAAGAGGCAGACAACAGAATCCAGTTGTGAACAATCATATTGGAGGAAAAGGACCACCTGTACCTGTGACTCAAGCACAGCCAGATCTTATTAAACCCCTTCCTCTTCATAAAAGTAAGAGAGATTTTTAAACATTATTTGCTGCTTTTTGGTTCTTCTTTAGGAAAGAGATTTTTGTAATAGACTGTAGAAAAAATTGTTAAAGTCCAAGAATCTCTAGAGAAGATTTTTGTTTATTCTAAATTAGCAGGTAATCATTTTTGTATGTCTTTATAATGAACCTTTGAACATTTCATATGTTCATTATGCATTATTATCTATCATGATCTAAAATACCATTTGCAAATCTTAAGTATTTCAAAATAACAGTTTTTAAAGGGGCATTATCAGTACCCACAGAAAGATGGTTTTTAATTTCAGTTTAATTCAACAACTGGTTATTAAATACATATGCTCTTTTAGACAGTGCTAGTCATTGAGGTATAGCAGTGAACAAGACAGTAGTGATCTCTGCCTTTATTTATAAAGAGTGAGGGAAAAGGGAAAGGAAGTCAAGTATGCTGTAGAAGCATTTGACAAGAGAATTTAACTTAGACTGTGGGGTCAAGATGCTTTACTGAGGAAGTTATGTTTAAGCCAATACTTGAAGGATGAATGGGAATTAGTTAACTAAGGCTCTGCATTTGCCTGTGCTATAGTGGTAGTCTAAGAAGAGTATGTGCAGAGGCATAGAGTAAAGAGAAGGGGATTAAGGGAACTGAAAGAATTCTAGTATAACAAGGGTGTTGGGAATGAGGTAAGGTGAGAAATAAAAGACAGGCAGAGGCCAGATCATGGAGCACCTTGGAAGCCTGTAAAGATTCTAGACTTTATTCTAAGGACAATGAGAATCCATTGAAAGGTTTAGAGAGGTAGTGACATGATCTGATTAGCATTTTATAAAGATCAGGTTGGCTGTACTGTGTGCAGTATTATCAGGGAATAACAAGAATGGATGTAGGGAACCCTTAATGAATTAATGGATTTAATTATAGGTAGTGATCATTCATGGCTTATAACATCTTAAATGGAGAGAAGCCAAATATTGTATACCTCCTGATGAAATTATACAATACTACCACTGAAGTAGTCTTGCAAAAAAAAAAAAAAATTGAACATCAATCTGATCAAGCCTCTAGATCTAACTACCAATTTATAGGAAATATAAAGGACAGAGAAACATATTAAATGACAAAAGAGGCATACAAGTAGCAAAATCCAGATTGTGGAAAACTCTATGGGACAGAGAATCTGGGGTTGTGTGTGTGTATGTTTCCAGAAAAAAAAGTGCATAGAAAAAAGAGAGGTACAGGAGGATATTATAGATTAAAAGGTAGTTATGAGACATATAAACCAATTGCCATGTACAGGACTGATTTGGACCCTGAATCACACAAAATCAAACTTTTCCACAAACAAAATATATAAGGTAATTGGAGATTGTGGACACTGACTTTATATTTGATGTTGTTAAATAATTATTATGGATGCACAGGAACTAGTTAGGAAACCCAGGGAAGAGCTAATGGTGATCTGGCAGTGGGGTTGCAAGAAGAATATTATTGAGAAATACTTGGATATATCAGCAAAGGACTTGGTGATGACTGATTAGATGTTGGAACCAGGGCAAGGGAGGAGTCAGGCTTTTGTCTTGAGAGACACTGAGTAGCTCACGGTGTCAGGAGTGGAGTGTAAAAGAGATGATGAATGAATTTAGTTTAGAAGTGCCTGTTAGATAGCCAAGCGGACATCCTAAGTTAGAAGATGGATATTTGAGTTTGGAACTCAGGAGAAGAGGTTTGGGCTAGAGAGGTAGGTATGAGAGGCAGCTTAAACCTCATTGGAGTGAATAAAATCTCACCAAAGGAAACAGTGAGAAGGATAAAAAAAGAGCCTAGAACAGGACCTCGAAAGTGCCAAAGTTAAGAGGAGATAATAAGGTTCAGAAAAGGAGATTGAGACGGAAGACTCCAAGAAATAGAAAATAGGGAAAGCATTTAGAATCATGGAAACTAACGGGAAAGGGAATTGAGTGGTTAGTGGTCTCAAATACATCTTAAACAGATCAGTTGGAAGGATTGGAAGGGTTCTGTTAGTCTTTGGTTATCTTAGCAAGAGTAATTTTGGTGGAGTAAAGGCGACAGAAGGCTAAAGAAGTAGGTTGAGGAGTGAGAGATGAGAAAATGTAAACAGTGAGTATAAACAACCAGTTTAAGAAGTCTAGCAGTGAAGAGAGGGTGGGAAAAAAGAGTGGTAGCTGGAAGAAGTCATGGGGTTAAAAATGGTGATTTTGCTCTGTTTTTAAGGTGACAGAGAATTAAGCATGTTTACCTGATGGTGTGATGGAGTTAGTTTAGAGGGAGAGGTTGAAAATGGTGATGAGAGAAAACAAAATCAGCACAAGGTCACTGGGAAGGCAGAAAGGAATGGTTCAGAGCCCACATGAAAGAACACTTCTTTCAGTGAAGCAGAATGGGTGTGGGTACAGGTTTAATGGTGGGAAGTAGAGGAAGTTCCTGTCCCACGGATTTGCTTCCTTTCCTCTGTGAAATAGCGGGTGAGAGGGAAGAAGAGTTTAGGAAAATCAGAGATGTGAAGATAGTGGAGATTTGAATGATCTTTTGTGGGAGAGGGAGAAAAGGTTGTAATAAGATTGGTAGGCAGTGACAAGGTCCAAGTGCAGATGGTGATTGTGACCACTCTGCAGAGCTGGGCCGTATTTCTCTAATAGTGCTTATCATTGCAACTGGAACAAGCAGATAGATAGAGTCATCAAATTCAGGGTTTTGCCTGGCAGGTGTCATGGCAGGACAATAGTATGAGAATTTAGGACATGGGTAAAAAGTAATACATGGGATTTTAGTTAGGTAAGAAAGTGGATATTTAGAAGGGGTCTGATTAATAGGGAGAAAGTGGAGGAGATGCTCAAGGAAAAGTCTGGCTGAGTTAAAGAGCAGTAATAGCAGGAGTACCACAAAGATAAGCGTATACTCCTCCATCCCTGAATTTGTGTTTGACTTGAGAGGCAAACGTGTAGGTGGAAAAGTTCTTCAGAGACAAGAAATTGAGCAACAGGGAGGCTATGTTCTTGGCAGGTGATCTGCTTAGATATTGAAGTCACATACTGCAGCACTTCTCAAACTTTAATGTGTATATGGATCACCTGAGGGTCTAGTTAAACTACAGATTCTAATTCATTGTTTGCAATAGGGCTTAAGATGACATTTTTAGCAAGCTCTCTGATGGTGCTAATGCTCCTTGTCCACAGACCACACTTTGAGGAGTAAGGACCTACGATGACGTCGTGAGGGACATGGGGGTGGGAGGAAGTCTGTGAACCAGGTGCCAGAGACATCCGTGACCACAGAGGTGTGCCCTGGAGATCAATACAGATAGTGATGAGGAGAGAAAGGATGAGAGGAGTGGCATAGTCGAGCCTCAAAAGAGCAAGAGTTTTTAATAGTGTGCATGGAGAAATGATCTTGAAGTGCCACTGGGAAGTGAAGGAATCAGTGACTCCATATTCTTATTTTAAGTCCATGGAGAGTGTTTGAGAGAAAGCGATTTGTACTTCAGGTCTGAAAAAGAGAGCAGTTTCTTTGCGGGAGAGCTGGGTTTCAGTTAAAGCAGAAGTTGTACAGAATATTCAGTGAAGTTTGCAAATCATGGAATAGGATTTAGGAGGGAGTCAGAAGTTCAAGGGATTTTTGTGGGGGGATGAGTTTACATTCTGGACAGTAAATGAGAGAAGTTGAGATGAATTCAGCTGGTGTCTTGGAGGTTTGGTGAGCAGTCAGGGAACTTAGAATTCTGCTTTCTCTGGGCAGCAAGTGTGGTAATCTAATGCTAAATGGCAAGCTTGCAAGCTTTTAAGTCCAGTAGTCTAATGAGCTGAAGTGGGCACAGGTTGTTTTGCATTGCTCAAGTAATGAAGGCTAGATGGATGATTATAAGAAAAGGGTGTAGTGTGAGATGACCTGTTTGGTGGTATGTTCTCAGCAGGATGTTGAACAGTTTAAACTCCTTATGTTTACTTTGCCTAAATGATAATAGATGTGTAAGTCTAAAATGTATATAATAAGATGTATAAGAGGTAGGTTAGAATGAGCTAGGGCTAAGGAAAAAATGACCATGATAATCTTGATCATATATATTTCCCTAAAGCATTAAAAACCTACTCGTTCAATAAAATTGCCATAGAATAGGGTCTGGCCTGGTGGCACAGTGGTTAAGTTCGTGTGCTCTGCTTTGGCGGCCCGGGGGTTGTCAGTTCGTATCCCAGGTGCAGACCTACCCACTGCTTATCAAGCCATGCTGTGGCAGGTGTCCTACATATGAAATGGAGGAAGACAGGCACACATGTTAGCTCAGGGCCAATTGTTAATTTACCTTATCAAGGAGATCAGCTGTGATTTGCTATCTGATGTTTCTGTGTAGCTTTCTTTACTATGTGCTTTGAAATTAGCTCTCATTATTTTTTTTCCGTATCTTTGTTTTTAGTTTCAGAAGCCAATAATGATTCGACAATAGATGATGTGGTTGAAAATCATGTTGCAGACCAACTTTCATCAGATACTGCACCAAATGCTATGGATACTGAATTTTCAACATCTTCTCCATCCAATTTACTAGAACGACCAACCAATCATACAGAGGCTCTTGGTCATGATCATTTAGGAACTAATGACCTAGCTGTTGGTGGATTTTTAGAAAATCATGAGGAGCCAAGAGACAAAGAACAATGTCCTGAAGAGAATATGCCAGCATCTTCACTCAACAAAGGAAAGAAATTGATGCATTGTAGAAGCCATGAAGAGGTCAACACTGAACTCAAAGCACAAATAATGAAAGAAATCCGGAAGCCAGGAAGAAGTATGTATAATTAGAGACAAACCTCAGATTTGATTTCTGCGTGTGCGCAACAAAAAAAGTCAAATTAACTAAAAGCGTAGATCTGATTCTAGATCAGTCTTGAACAACGTATGAGCTATACAAGATTTGATTCTTTATTCAGCTGACAAACACTGAATATTTGCTATATCCAAAGTACTATGCTTAGGTATGGTGAGCAGGGGAAGAAAACACAGATAAATCATGCATAGTTCCTATCATGACAGGAATCCATAGTCTTGAGTATTCTAACCAGCAACTAGAATTTTAACATAGCAGCAAACCCCAAAAAGATGTAGGGAATATTAGATGACTTCTTGTCTGTAAAGTTCTCAGCATAGTGTCTACCACTGTGTTTAAGATTTAAACTATGATAGTGACCAGAGGTGTATTTAGGCCAAAAACTGAAGTTATGAAAGCTATCTGTTGTATGCATACAAAAGAACTTTGTGGGATAAAATTTCAATATTACTAGCATTCATTCAGAAGATGTTGACAGATCACCTGCTGTGATGGTACAGTGACCCATGGGTGGTCCAGAAGTGGGTAAGACTCAGTCCTGCCATTTAGGAGCTCATAGTCCTTGGCAGAGTTTTATGTGAAAATTTGAAACTGCAGTAACACTCTTAACCTGTTTTATTTTTTTCCTCCACCGCCCCCCGCGCCACACCCCTGAAGTCTTGTTAGCTGTAGGTTAGAACTTAAATTATAAGCGTGGATATTTGTGAAGGCCACTTGCTTCTTATTTTTCAGTGGCACTACCAAAAAGCTATTTATTCATCCTTCTAAGCTTTATGTTTGATACCTTAATGGGAACTTTTACCAGAAAACAGTGTTTGACAAAGTTATTTTATCTTTGTTAATGTATGATGAAATATATGTGTTATAAAATCTCTGAGCGGTGAAAATTTTATATAGAATGTTCTTGTCTTAGTATATCTTGATATAGTAAACTGCAATAGAAAAATATTGAATAAGAGTGCAAAGGAAAGCCACTTAATTTTTCTTTTTGCTTCTCGTTTTAAGAATATGAAAGAATCTTCACTTTACTGAAGCATGTGCAAGGCAGTTTACAGACAAGACTAATATTTTTACAAAATGTCATTAAAGAAGCATCAAGGTAAATAATCTATTGCACATTATGAAATGATGAATTGAGTCCCCAGGTTATATAGTCAGTATTTTAACAGTATTTATTTTGTACTTCTGTTGTTATGCATGTATATGTCACACACGTGTATAGAAGTACTTCTTTTTTTTAGTTTATTGGAAGAAGTTCACTTAAAAAATAGCCAAATTCTTCAGAAATTATGGAACCTTTCTTCTTACAAATTACTATATACTTGCATAATTCTCATTGATCCTACTCTCTGGCTTTTTGGTGTCTTTATATTTTATAGCCTTTAATTTTTCTCCTTTGTATATTTGGACTACAGTTAATATTAATCAGTGATTAGAAATAACCTGGAAAGGCAATATTTGAATGCAGTTCATTTGTACGTGGGAAAACATGTAATTAAGGGGACCAGAGTTGGACAAATGGGCCTTATTCTGATTGCTTCAGTAGTCCAGGATTATGTACTTTAGTACAAGGAATGTGGATCAAGATTATAAGGTAACTACGAAGTGCGATGAACTGGAAAGCATAGTTGTATGAGTTTAGTGAATACAGAAAGCATTATTTTATTTTTCTTTCAAGACCTTTAGAATTTTCGTATTTAAGTTTAGGAAAACTTAGGGTTTAATATTCCCACCCTTTAATTAGTCTCCCAGTTTCTTCCATGCTACATGTAAAGGTTTTTTTTAGATAGCGCAGTTAATTTTTTTTGTTTTTGAAGTGGCTAGAGCCTAGGCCACTTTGAAGATTCAGGATAAGGCCATAACTTTTCATATTATTCATTTTGAGTATTTAACCTATTCTGCTTTTTATGTAACATTCTGTCAGCTCAAACTTCATTATGGATTTAGCTATATTCCTGGTGCCTGCACTCTGCTTCTGCCACCTTTTAGAGAGTTGTGTAATACTGTGTTGGCCATTTAAGTTTACAGGTAGAGAGGAAGAAGGTATAGATTGGGCAGTGTTTTTGGATATTGTAAAAAGCATGGAGAGTATGAATACGTATGTAGACGAATGCAATTTTAGTTTACTATATTTATTACTGAAAATTTTTCAAGGATTACCACTTAAACTATTTGCTATATCATGTATTACAGATGTCTAATTATCCTTGATTTGCTAGCTTTTGAATTGTGATAGTAGAACACCATGGTTTTTAAACTCTACTGCCCAACTTTCATTTCTTCCTGTTTTGTGGGGGATTATGTTCATGCTTTGTTCACATTCCTTTCAACATTCAACTTCCAAGGAGCATAAGGAGAAGCTATTGGAGTCATTGCTTTGGGAGGCCAAATTTTGCTGGAATATTTGTGACCCTTGTGTGTATATTAGGTTTCTTTTCCTTTTTCTTTTGGTTGTGGAAGGAATCACCTCTTTCCCATTGTGCCTTGGCCTGGATTGTTTGTTTTAGGAACAAACTGTAATACTGTACTGATAAAATAATTTGCTAATCTTCCAACAGATTTTATATATCATAAAGTTGATTTTTCATTTCACTTTGAAAAACTTCCCAAGGCAGTTTCTCTTTCTAAAGACACAGTATACTGATATATAACTGTTCATTAAAAAGAAATTGAGAGTGCTATTATTTCTTTATACAGGTTTAAAAAACGAATGCTAATAGAACAACTGGAGAACTTCTTGGATGAAATTCATCGAAGAGCCAATCAGATCAACCATATTAATAGCAATTAAAAGAAAACAGAATGTGGCCACTTATTTCACTGTCTTCTCCAAATACAAAGTAAATACAAGACTGTTGTGATCTTGCATTCATTTTTTGACATGCATTGTTGGCTATTTGAAATACTAAGAGCAAGTCTACAGATCCTTTTTCCATCATTTTACAGTGACCTTTTCTTCATTTGGTTTATTTTTGTAATGTGAAAAATATCACTCTAAAAAACATTTTTATTTAACAAACTAAAAATATTCCTCCAAATCTCCTGCTTGTTATTGACTCTTGCGTGTCAATTTCCCTCAGGTTCTATTTTCTTAAACCAACCTTTAAAATTGTCACCTCTGTTAAGGTTGAACTTTGCCAAAAAAATAAAAAAGAAGTTACTTTGTAATTTTTGGGGAAAAAAGCACATACATTAAAACTAGGTAATGTTTTGTATATACAGTTATTTTGGATATATTATTGTAAGTTGTACAAATGTATTTTGAAGAATATTTAAGAAAAGCACTTTTGTTATTCCATCAATAAATGCTCTATTTTACTCTTGTGTGGTTTAGGAAATAATCACATTTAAAGTAATCATTTAAAACCATCTTAAGATAATGGAATTTTAAAGGCCTTGCTTTTTAGCATTGGAAAAATACACCACTTGAAGTTCTTATTTGTTAAACCTAACTGTAATTACGTGTTACATGAGCTGCATTGTCTTTTTACTATATGTTCTTAGTTTTTGTTGGCCACACCAACATACTCCCATTTCTGCCTAGATAATGCAAACGACGATATCTGTGGCAGATAGGCAGACGCTTTAAAAGCTGTTTAAAAAACAGACATTTTTGGACATTATTGGTTTCCTTACTTCCCTTCACCCCCTTTTCCTTTCTCACTAGGATTGTAGATGGCAGTGAGTTGAAGCTGTTAGTTAGAGGGTGGTAAGTTTGGGGTGCGCCACATAACTCTGAAATGTCTAGCCTTTAGCAGCTTTTGCCATGCTTACAAAAGGCCCACAACAAGTTGGGGGTTCAAAGGGGATCTCTTTGTTCTGCTCTGCTAGTGTCACACTTAAACTCTCCATTTTATTTAGAAGTGAAATGGAAAGGAAACACATTTAAGATGGCTTTGCTCATTTTGCATTCTCCCTGAGTTACCCAGGAAAAGGAAAACCCCACATTATTCATGGTCCACCCTCAGTCCAAAATGGCCTCTTATGTCCTTACTGAGGATGTGACCCTATTACCTGACTCAATCACCATTCATAGATCACTGCTGTGCCTTGTAGTGCTTTTGGGGTAACCAAGAGAAAAGAAAGTTAAAATAAATTTAGATTAAGAGAGGGCAAAATAAATTTATTAAATTATAGTAAAATTGAAGTATTTTTAGGTTCATAATATTTGAAAATCACATACCCTTATCTTTTTACACTTTAGCAGAACATTTTTTAAATTTCAAGGGTATAGCAAAATGAAATTGTAACTTTTTATGAAGAAAAGCATACATGAAAGTGGAGAACATGCTTGACATCTGTTAATTTAGTCTAGGGGATTTGACACTCTCCCAATGCTGAAGACAAACCCTGTCAAGAAAAAGAAACACTTAGTGTAATGTTATATAGTATTTTCATATGCAATTCTTTAAACCTTTTTTTACCTCTACAAAATACCTTTAAGTAAAGCAGAATATCATTTAATAGATGGAATTGTTAAGGTAATTACCTGCAGCCACATTGCTAAATTCAGTAAGAGCTACACAAAATCCAGAATATACTGTCTGGTCTTAAATTATGTATATTTAGATTCTGAGATTAAAAGAAGGGATTACAAGTCATTCAGATGAAAGTTCATACTTTATAAGAATATTTAGGAAAGGGATTCAGTCTATTCCAATATTTAGCAGCTTGCTTTATCAGAAAATTCTTATTTCCATTCCACAGTTGGCTTGTGAGGTAATAATCCTTTTGAGCCTTCTCCTTTAATACATTTTTGGGGATGAACCCTGGGGGGAAGTTGGGAAGAAGCGGTTTGTTCAGTCTCCTCTTTTTGTCCATAATCTCTCTGCCACTGTACTCTACACCCTCACCCAAAAACCTAGTTATTAAGTTTGAAACTCATCGAAACTCAAGCTTAATATCCCATCTCTTGCAGGTTTTTATGTAGAAGTCTTGTAAGCAAAGGGGCGGGGGTATATCTGAGGGAACCATGTGTCTTTAGGCCCTTTAGTTCACTGGATGACTTTAGGCTGGACAAATGATATTCTCTAACGGTTTATTCTTGAGGTTAAGATCCTTCTTCTTCCTGTATGTGCCCTGTTTGTCACTTGATTGAGTCTGTATGTGCCTGTATAAGATTTATCAGTTTGGTAGATTGAAGGCTGAGACTCACTTCTGTCTCTTCAATATCCCTGTCACCAGAAGAGTAGCCCCATCCTTTGTGTGATAGAGGTGAGTACCTCCCAGAAAGAGAGGTAAAGGAATTCACAAGGACTGTATTTAGATGTGCGGCGGATTATGGAACTGGCTTTGGATTAGCCTTGTATTTTCTTTCTGTTTTCTAAGGCAGTTCTGAAAACTCATCATTGAAATAGTGGTGTGTCCTTTACTAGTTCAGAGATTTTACGTCATTTTTATGCAGTTGAATTCCCAAAGAGAAATCATTCTCTTTTAACTGTCATCGATCTTTATTGGCTATCTGCTTTTGGCAATGACCTTTCTGTTCAAGTTTAATCCTGTCTCTTTTCTTGAAGGAGTAGAACTTGTCATTTTTTTCATCTTTCATTTTTTGACATGTATCCTTTCTGAGAGAGAATTCTTTGTTGCCTGTTCTGAATGATAAGTGACGTTTTCATCTAATAGATAGGGGGTTGGGATGACCATGGTAAAATACTAGGAGGATATAGTCTGTTGATGAACTTTTTCTTCCCAAATAATTCCAAAATTATTTCCTAGTGAATGATTATCTTCATCCTTTTTGTCACAAAAGTGTTCCTTTGATTTCTAGCACAAGTTTCAGCAGTATGCAAATGATTCTCAGATAAAATGATGTTGACAGTATTTTCTTAACAATTTGTGTAAAACCTATGCGTAATTTTCATTATTCTAACTTTTGACTTTTTTCCTCTCCATAAATAAAAATAATGCCTGTTGTTTATAGTTAAAGTAGATCCACTTTTGCTTGATTTTGTTAGTCTTGTTCCATTCTATTTCTTTTTTAACACATTGTTTAGACTTGCCAACAACTCTTTACTGAGAATCTCTTTTCCTTCCTAGGCTGATAAATAATTGTCAGAGAGCCAGGGCCGGGGAACATTGAGAGAGATAATTTGAATACGTTATTCAATGTTGATGCTTAAAGGACTTCTTGTCCCACTGATGTGCCAAGGCTTTGCCTGTGCAATGCCATCGTTGGATTAAGATTGAGGTTGAACTATAGTGGGACTTAAAAGACTAGGGCAAACATTTTATTTTTGTGTAATTTCAGCTTGAGAAAAGCTTGAGAAAGGTCAACAGAAAAGCTATAGAAATCCAGGTGCATTCACTAGCATACTAGGGTTGCTGAGAGTCAGAGGACTACTCGGATACTCTATTGGCCTGAAGGAACTATCTTCTGTCCTACAGTGGCGAGAAAGCTAAGCAACAGCTGGGGAAAAAAGTGAAGATTTATCATTTAGTTTACTTTCATGATTTTTCTAAGTCTCCCCAGAAGTAGAAACCTGAATTAAAAAAAAAAAAAAAAACTACATCAACTATAAATGAGCTGAGAGAAAGAGAGGGCAAAAAACCCCACAGAGGATGTTAGTTTCCTTTGTAGTTATGAAATATTCCTCCTTTTCAGGACTCTTGACACAGCAACTGGGAAGCTTCTGAAGCACCATAGAAACCAGCTAGAAGGAATGCTTTTAGGCTACAGTGGACAAATGAGCCTTGTTGCTAGAGAGACAGTGATAAATATTTAATTTATATGAATTCTATCAAAAAATACTGTAATACCTGTGTTGGGTTCTCTCAGGAAAAAGATGAATGGCCGATCTGCTTTAAAAATAGGAATCCGAGACCTTTTCAGTAACAACAGAGCTGCAGGAAAGATAAAGAAGAATCCCGTTGCATTTTCTATTCATTTGCTGAAAGTCACTATTAAAATCGGATACAAAGTCCATTACATCCCTTGATTTTTGAAGAAATAAAAGCATCCTAATGATATTGTTTAGTGTTATTATGGGGTGCAAATGGGAAAATTAAAGAGAAAAGCTACCACTTAGCCAATCCTGTGTCCTATTTTCAAAATATTCCGTGAAATAAATTCCTTACTGAAGCTAATTTTCAGAATGACTCTCTTCGTTGTTTATGGGGATGATGGTACAAATCCTTTTCAAAATGGATACCTTTTTTCTCCCATCATTTTTGAAAAACTGCTCTCTGTTAAAATTTATTTGTTAAAAATGATGAATAGCACATCTAGACTTGGGGGTTGTTAGTGGGAAGGTTTGGAAGTATGAATGTTGATAAATCTAACAAAGGTAGATTTGACTGAGTGTCGCTGACTTCCCCTTGTGAACATACCTGTGGCTGCAGATGTCTTGGTGCCTTCCTCTGAAACCTCAACCTTGGCTTTGTGGATTGCTTCAGAAACATAAAAACCATCTTGCCCTAACCCCAGGAAATAAAAATATGAATTGCTTATTTGCATTTTTGATGCATTTAGTTTAAGGATTTGAGTACATTTTTAAAGAATGTACTTAGTTTGAGTCTCTCATGCTGCTTACTGTGTAGCTGGGGAGAGATTTATTTGGAAAATTCTTAAAGTTCAATATTTTATGCAATGTTCAAAACCTTAAATTTGGTAAGTTATCTAATTAATGTTTATAGCTGTGCCCAGTTTTTAATAGTTAACTCTCAAAGATAATTTCCAGTTAATATTTAAATTTTTCCTTCAGTCAGTATTTCTAAAACTTCAGTGGTCATAAGAATTACCAAGGTATGTGTTAAAATGTAGATTCTGGAGCCCAGGAACCTGCATTTTCAGTAAGTTTCTGAGATGATTTCCCTTGAATGCTGCTTTGAACTGTGTTTTAAGAGCTACTTTTGAATGACAAAGTCACAGGTTTGTACTCTGGGCTTTAAAAGGCATAAAACAGTATTAAAAATGTCTGTAGTACTCCCTGACTGCATTCTGTAGACTGAGGTATATCAGTTATGCAATTGACTTGTCCCATAGGCTAGAATCTGCAAAGAAAATGAGAGGTTAGAACTATGATTGTTCCATGCTAACCATTTCAAAAATACAAGCTTAGCAAAGAGGAATATGAGTGATAAGTTAGAGGAGTTGACAGATCTTTGTAATTTAACCATTAATCATTTTTAAACAAATTTCCACAATGAAATGGTACTTGATGGCACACTCGAGTGAAAGTAAGTATCTTTAGAACTAGAGAATCTTTGGAAATCATTCAGTCTAACCCTTTCATTTTAAAGTGAGCTGATAAGTCACTGAGGCCGCACATGTGCTAAGAGTTCGGAATATGGAGGCTTTCTGACAGTGCAGTGCTCGTTTCCACCCGGCACCTCCGGACAAACAGTACCAGCTTTAGAAAGTATATTCTAGTCAACTCTAGCTTGCTACTGCGAAGGAGTCTGTGGCATGTCTTAAACATTTTGATGTACATGTTGTATTTTGAGGGAGCTAATTTGTTTCATCTTAGACTAAAATTTAAATTGTTTTGCATTTTTCTTGCACGTACAGGGAGATGACGAATTTGTGAGAGAATAAAACCAACCCGGAGTCTAGAATATTTAGCATTTCATGCATCTTGTAAATAAGTATACCCAGGAAATTGTGAGTTGGCTGTATTCACTGTAAGGAAGAGTTATTTTCCAGCGTCAGTGAAGTGGACCAGAGAAGAGCCAAAGGAAGGGAAAAATTGATGGAAACATTTACCTAGCGTCACTTGTCCTAAAACCAGTGAAGAATCTGATTTATTTTAGCAGCTGGTCTTTTTCTGCAGGATATTTTAGAAAAGAAAACAAATTTCTCTATAATTAATAATTAGGTCCTCTCACTAGCTGATTGAGCAAGCTGAAATGCAGTGCCAAAATTAGAAAGAATTTTGGGGCTAAAGAATGGTTCTTTGATGGTCATGATAATGTTCTACTAATCTGTGACTTCATTGCTATCTAGTATGGGTCTTAACAGTTTATATAAATGTAGATGAAATGAGGAGGAGTCCACCCTGAAACCCTTTGTCAGCTCAAATAGAGTAAATGTGCTTGTGTTAAGAGTCCAGGCACCTTGGCACAGTGTGAGAAATGGGACTAATTGGTATGAATGAGTCTTTGGTTAGACGGGCTTGGCTATTTCACTTTCTTGAAACTGCAACTGAAGAGTTTCATTTAAATAATTTTTCTCCCTCAGACTACAGGAGTTATCCAAAAATTGGCATTTGCATGTTTGCACAGACATAAGCCAAGATCCATGGCCTGTCATGTCCCAGTATTTGCATCTCTTAAATTCTATCTCTGGTGAGAGTTAATATTTCAGAAGACCAACTTTGTGATCGAAATAAGAATTCAGGAGTTATCTGTGGGTTTTTGTTTTTCTTCTTGCTTGATCTTGTATTACAGATCCCAATTTACTTACTTTTGTTAAGTAGCTATTGAAATGTTATGCAACTAACAAAATCAACCTAGAAAAGGTCAAGCACAAAGGGATTCTCCTGGCTTTGGGCTTGTCCTCTCCTGCAGTGTTGGTAGCTGCTGAGTGTCATTGAAGGTCATACAACCCGTTTTCCCACAATTTGTTCCTAAGATTGTTTATAGCTGCTATTGTATAGAAAAGGTTCCATGATTAATTAAAATGGGAGGTGCAGATTGAATAGTTTTGTGCTTCTGTTTTTAGTAGTGGACTTCTTAAAGCTGCTGTTTTGCTAATGTTCGCAGTGAAGCTCTACAGGAGGACTATAACGTGTAATTTTTAACCATGGAACTACCCACACCATCCCCTGTCTCCAAATTGACCAGACTAGCATTCTGGGGAACATACTGTGGGAAACTAGCCCACCATAAACCCATTTGCTCCATATTGCATTTTAATATCCAAAGCAAAGGGGTAAGATTCATCTTACCCTCCCTCCTGGCATACTCTCCGCTCTTCCGTAACATCTTGTACAAGTGTTTGCATATCAACCTTCCTTTTTAGATTGTTAGCTCCTATAAGGCAAAAGCTGTCTTATTCATTATAAATATTTTTTTACTTTCTTTAGCTTAATAATGCTTAGTACATGTGTGTGTTCAGTCAATGTTGGATAAATGAATGATAGACACTCCTCACACTTTACATTTGTTTCTTTTACCTGCAAAAACAGCTGCCTTAATGTTCTTTAATCTGATTTCCCTTAGAGGGAAATGTCGGTTGGTGTCTGTAGACCTATAGGGGCACAGCACAGAATAGGTCTTCGGCAAGTCTCATTCAAATGATTGTTTCAATGCCCCCTTCTCCTTTGTTAGTGGAGATCATCATTCTTTGTGTGTGGTTGGTCATACTCTCAAGGATTAAGAATTACATGTCATGGTGAACACAGGATTTGCAAAATGTGAATCAATGTCCCTACGTTTGATCCTCAGCTTCTCAGAAGGCAGGATAAACATATCATTTGCTGTGTCCTTTGTCTTTCCAATTATTATTTCTTACTATTGGCAAAGTTAGTGGCTTTTAAAAAGTTATTGCCAGAATTCGCTTCTGGCTTATCTTTCTCATCTTCTTATCACTTAAAAGATAGAAAGAGTGTGTCATAGCACCCAGCCCAGGATGTGTAGTATGCTAAAAAGAATCTGAAAAGCCCTCTGAAACCAGGCTGTGGTTAGTTGCATTCTCCATTCTTCTCCTCTAGTCCACTCCTCACACCTTTCTTTCCCTGCCCTCCCAGGCTTTCTGAGATGCAATTGACCTATAACATTTTGTTAGTTTAAGGTGTACAATGTGATGATTTGATATATCTATACAGCCATGTGTCACTTAATGCCAGGGAAACACTCTGAGAAATGCGTTGTTAGGTAATTTCATCATTGTGCGAACATCATAGAGTGTACTTACACAAACCTAGATGGTAGAGCCTACTACCTAGGTTATATGGTACTAATCTTATGGAGCCACTGTCATATATGAGGTTCGTCATTGACCAAAATGTCATTATGCGGCGCATGACTGTATATTGCAAAATGATTGCCACAATAAGATTAGTTAACACATCCATCACCTCACATAGATACAAATTTTTTGTGTATTGAGAACTTTTTTAAGATTTACTCTCTTAGTGAGTTTCTAATATATAATACAGTATTATTAACTATAGTCACCATGCTGTACATTACATCCCCAGAACTTATAACTGGAAGTTTGTAACCTTTGACCACCTTCACTCATTCCCCCCAGGCCCCTCGCAACCACCAGTGTACTCTCTGTTTCTATGAGTTTGGTTTTTTAAGATTCCACATATAAGTGAGATCACTTTGTATTGCTCTGTCCAACTTATTTTGTTTAGCATAATGCCCTCAGGTTTTTCTATGTTGCTGTAGATGGCAGGATTTCCTTCTTTTTATGGCTAATATTTTATTGTAGCTGTCTATCTATCGATCTAGCTATCTAATCTATCTCCACACTACATTTTCTTTATCCATTCATCCGTTAATGGACACTTAGTTTTTTTTCCATGTCTTGGCTATTGTAAATAATGCTGCAATGAACATGAGGGTGCAGATATCTCTTTGAGATAATGATTTCATTTCCTTTGGATATATACCCAGGAGTAGAATTGCTGGATCATATGGTAGTTCTATTTTTAATTTTTTGAGGAGCCTCCATACTGTTTTCCATAGTGACTACCAATTTACATTCCCACCAACAGTGCACAAGGGTTCCCCTTTCCCCACGTCCTCACTAGCATTTGTTATCTCTTGTCTTTTTGATAGTAGCCATTCTAACAGGTGTGAGGTGATATCTCATTGTGGTTTTGACTTCCATTTCCCTGATGGATGAGAGATGTTGAGCACCTTTTCATGTACCTATTGGCTATTTGAATATTATCTTTAGAAAAATGTCTGTTTGGATCCTCTCCTTTTTTAGTTGGCTTATTATTATCTGCTATGGAGTTGTATGTGTTCCTTAAATATTATGGATATTAACCCCTTAACAGATACATGGTTTGCAAATATTTTCTCCCATTCTGTAGGTTGCCTTTCATTTTGTTGATTGTTTCTTTTGCTGTGAAGAAGCTGTTAGTTTGATGTAGCCTCATTTATTTTTGTTGTTGTTGCTTTTGCTTTTGTTGTCAGATCCAAAAAATCATGTCAAGGAGATATTCCCTATGTTTTCTTCTAGGGTTTTAGGATTTCAGGTCTTATATTTAAGTCTTTAATCCATTTCAAGTTAACTTTTGAGTGGTGTAAGATAGGGGTCCAGTTTTCCCAACCATTTATTGAAGAGACTATCTTTCCTCATTGAGTATTCTTCGCTTGCTTGTCAAATATTAGTTGACTGTATTTACATGGGTTTATTTCTGGTGTCTTGATTCTGTCCCATTGGTCTACGTCTGTTTTTATGCCAGTATCATACTGTTTTGATTACTATAGCTTTGTAATATAGTTTGAAATCAGGAAGTATGATGCCTCCAGCTTTATTCTTTTTCCTCAGGACTGATTTGGCTATTTGGAGTCTTTTGTGGTTCCATACAAATTTTAGGATTGTTTTTCCCATTTCTGTGAAAAATGCCATTAGAATCTTGCTAGGGATTGCACTGAATCTATGGATGGCTTTGGGTAGTGTGGACATTTTAACAATATTAATTCTTCCAATCCATGAAGACAGGATATCTTTCCGTTTATTTGTGATTTCTTCAATTTCTTTCATCAATGTCTTGTAGTTTTCAGTGTGCAGATCTTTCATCTCCTTGATTAAATTTATTCCTAAGTATTTCATTGTTTTTGATGCTATTCTAAATGAGATTGTTTTCTTTATTTCTTTTTCAGATAGTTTGTTATTAATGTATAGTAACACAACTGACTTTTGTATGTTGATTTTGTATTCTGCAAGTTTACTGAATTCATAGATTAGTTCTAACTAATTGTGCACCACCATTACAATATTAGAAAATCTCATTTTGACTATATATTTACCATTACCAGCGACTTTTACACATCTATATGTTTTTATTAATAATTAGCATCATTTTTTTCAGCTTAAGAATATCCTTTAGCATATCTTGTGAGGCAGGTCTAGAGGTGATAAACTCCCTCAGTTTGTTTGTTTAGGAAAGTCTTTATGTCTCCTTCATTTCTGAAGGACAGCTTTGCTTGTTACAGTGTTCTTGGTTGACAGTTTTTTTCTTTCAATGTTTTGAACATATCCCACTGTCTCCTGGCGTGCAGAGTTGCTGTTGAGAAATCTGCTGATAAACTTATGGGGGTTCCCTTGAATGTGACAAGTCACTTTTCTCTTGCTGCTTTCAAAATTCTCTGTGTTGGACTTTTGAAAATTATGCTGTGTCTCGGTAGCCCTTTTTGAGTATTTGGGGTCCTTTGGGCCTCATGAATCTGGATGCCCATTTCTCGCTCCACGTTGGGGAAGTTTTCAGCCATTATTGCTTTAAATAGACTTTCTGTCCTATTCTCTTTCTCGTCTTCTGGAATTCCCATAATGTGTATATTGTTTCTCTTGATGGATGTCACCAACTCCCATAGGCTTTCTTTACTCCTTTTTTCTTTTTGCTTCTCTGGCTGGATAATTTCAAATAACCTATCTTCCAGCTCACCGATTCTTTCCTCTGCTTAGTTGAGTCTGCTGTTGACGCCTTCTATTGAATTCTTCAATGTAGTCCCTGTTTTCCTCAGCTTTAGGATTTCTGTTTCCTTTTTTTATGGTTTCTGTTTCTTTGTGGAACTTTGTATTTTGTTCATGCATTGTGTTCGTAATTTTGTTTAGTTGTCTGTCTGTGTGTTCTTGTAGTCTACTTAACTTCGTTAAGAGAATTATTTGGTGAATCCTTTGTCAGACAATTAGTTCATGGATCTTTCGTTAGGGTCAATTACTGAAGATTTATTAGGTTCTTTTGGTAGTGTCATGTTCTCCTGATTCTTCATGATCTTTGATTCTCTGCATTGGTGTCTGCACATTTAGGTAAGTGATCTCCTCTTCCAGACTTTACAGGTTCACTTCACAGGGAAAGACCTTCACCAGTCAGCTGGTAGCATCTGTGGATAGGTGGGACTTGCTTCGAGGTCTGTATTTGGGCAAGGCCACTGCACATGCTCTGAGGTTGTGGGTGCTGCTACTAGCTGGGTTCTGTGGTTGGGTGGGCCTGCTGGCTAGGCTCTGCATTCAAGTGAGGCCATTCAGTGAGCTACCTGTTCTGGTGGGACTTCTGACTATCACAAGGGGCCCTAGCTGGGCTCTGCAATCACCTCTGGTTGGCGAGGTTGCAAGCTGTGTTCCCTGGCAGGGTAGTGCCACTGGTTGGACTCTATGATTGCGCTGGGCTCCACATGGCTCCTGCTTAGGTGGGATCTCAAGTTATGCTTCCTGATTGGATGGTATCACTGGCTGGACTCCACATTCAGGCAGGGCAACAGGCTGTGCCCTGAGTTGGGTGGGGCTGCAGTCTGGGCTCTGCTGCTGGTTAGTTTTGTAGGCAGGGCTCTGTGGTGTGGTGGTACCATAGGCTGGGCTCCAAGGCTGCCCAGGGTTACTGTTTAGGCTCCCTGGTTAGGCAGGGCCAGGGGCTATGTTCAACAGTGGATAGGGCTGCTGGCTTGGCTCCCTGCCCAAGCAGGGCTGTAGGATGGGCTTTGTGGCTATCCAGGTTCTCCAGCCAGGCTTCCTGGATAGGCAAGACTGGAAACTGTGCTCAGCAGTTAGGTGAGGCTATGAATTTGCTTCCCTGCCTAGGTGGGATGGTAGAACAGGCGCCACTGCTGGTATGGCCTATTGACTGGGGACCCAAATCAGACAGAACTGCCAACTGAGCTCTCTGGCCAGATGGGCCACCAGCATGGCTCTGCAGACGGACATTGCTGTTGGCTGGGGTCTCTGCTTGGGTACCACTGAAAGCAGGAACACAGTCTGCCAAGGTATGAGCGCTGGTTGCTATAAGCCTCACCTTCCTTCTCCATCTCTATCTGATCCCCAGTGATTCCCATGAGGCAAGGACCTAGTGGACCTCCAGAACATCCTGCAATACAGGTGAGCTGGATGTTCATCTTGAGCTCTTTTTTCCCACTGGAGAAACTGTAGGCTCAGGGGGGTCCCTCTTGGTGTAGTGCTGTGCCAGCCTGAAAGAGGGGTGATGTGATTAGATGGTGACCATTCCTCTTACCTTTCTAATGTGGTCCTTCTCAGTCTCTGTGGTTCGGGGGATGCTTCAGCCTTACCCCTGGGTGCTGAGATTTTTACACTGGTGTCTTATCTGTGGATAGTTGCTAGTTGGTCTTCTTGGGAGGGGGACTAAAGTTTGGAACAACCTATGTCACCATCTTGACGACCAGCTGCAGCTCTGACCAGCCATCTGGTGTAGTATAAGTTAACTTCAGTACACAACCAAACAACTATGGCTGGTTTGCTTGTTTAAGTCATAGTAACAGGGAGCTTGTATTCTTACTGAGCAGACATTGGAAGCTAATTACTCACTTATAAAAGTCAAGGGTAAGATAGTTTCTTCAGAGTTTCAAGTTTGTGCACAAGGAGTATTTCTTGGATTAGGAGGCAAGGGTTTGTATCAAAACCTGCTGATCCTATAGAAAGTGGGATTTCTCAAGAAGAGATATTTCTAGCTGGTATCTTTAGTGTAAGTGAAACTGGAATTACTCTTAAAAGCTTCATAACATGTAGTGTGAAGGATGTCTGGGGAGAAAAATTACACCCTGGGCTCCGTTGGGCCTTGAAATGATATTGAACCAGTTCTTCGGGCAGCAAAATACAATTTGATGCCATGAGGGAAGAGAAAAGTAACTTATAAATGGGGAAGGAGTAAAATGATTCTGGGCTAGGGTTGGCAAACATATCTGTAAAAGGCCAGATATTAAATATTTTAGCCATTGTGGGCCATATGGTGTCGGTTGCAACTACTCAGTTCTGCTGTTGTAGCAGAAAAGCAGCCATAGATGATTTGTAAATGAATGGGAGTGGCTGCTTATTATTTATAAAGTTTTATTGAAACTTTAATAGTTTTCAATAAAACTTTATTTATAAGAACAGGTGGTGGGCCGTCATTTGGTAACCCCTATGTTAGAGGAACAAAACTTTATGGGAAAAGATCATAAGGCTGTTATATTTTATCAGTAGGAAACATAATGCAAGGTTCACACTTGGCACATGGTACTTCCTTGATAATTATTTAACAAGCAAGATCCATGAGCCTATAGTTCTTCTGATTTGAACAAATATAAATACACTTGAAATGCATGATAAAAAAAGAGGTTAGGTGTCAAAAAGATACTTTTTAAACTAGGTTGCTTGTTAGATCTTATCAAAGGAGCTTATAGGCCTCGGAAGTCTTTATCAATAGAGCAGCTGTGTGATGTGGGTTAAGCTCAGTCCTATTTGAGGACACAGAATTGATGACATTTTAAGGTAAACTTCTAGGACATAAAGGGAGAGAGATTGAAGAGCTACAAAGGAGCAATAAGTAAGTCATAGTGATTAATTGAATGCAGTGGTGTGGAAGAAAAGGTTAAGAATGGCCCCAAAGTTTTGAACTAGGATGTTTAAAAGAAGAATGATATCACCATCAACAACAGGGATGCCATGGCTGAACTCCAGAGTCACAAGAAGACACTGTGATTGGATTTTGTACATTATTAAAGATAGAGTGCACTCAAGTTCTTCATCCTTTTTCCTTCCTTGCACTTTGTTCCTTTCACTCTAGTCTTCCTCGTTTCCCTACAGTGTCAGATTACACCTGTGTCACTAGGGAAAATTTATGGTCAAGTCATTCAATCAAGTCAACAATATTTGTTGGATATCCAAGCATTTTGGGGGGCACTGCATCCAAACTTGATTATTAGTTTGCTTATCTCTTTGCATGCTTAGTCATGCAGAGTTGGTGAATTTTACATTCTCTAGAAAGATCCCTCCTCCTGTGTTTTATTTGATAAGGAACTTTGCCAGTTAGTCTGTCTGGTCACATCTAAAGTCCAAGCCAAGACTTCTCTTGTGAACCAAATTCCCATTTTTTCTGTGATTGCTTAAGAAAGAAGATTCTGAGTGGAGCTTTAGAAAACTTCTCTGTGCTATGAGGTTCTAGCATTCAAAATAGAGATTCTCAAGCTCATTGTGTTACACAAGGAAAATGTCAAGACCAATGAAAACACCTGCTACAGTGCCATCTGCATACAGATAATTTACTACTATCTAGAGCGAAAACAAACCTGAGCCTTTGGAGTTGGCAATAGTTTAGCCAATGGTCTCCTGAGAGGATTCTGGAAAATAAGGTTCTGGCATTCCACTCTCTTTTAATATTTGATCTAAGTTCCCTGTCAGATCATAGGCAAACACAGCTCCTATTGATTAGTGGTAGCATGTCTACTATGGGCAGAGATATTCAATATGGACTCTGGGAAGGATAACATTTTAGGGCAAAGTTACAGGTGCATGGGTAATTTGAAAAAAAAGTTAGATGGATGAGGGAAAGTTTCAAGATTAGCTCATTAGAAGAGGGAGAGGAGATACTGGGAAGGAGGGAGGGAGAGAAGACAGAAGCAAAGGGTGACTGTGAGGCTGGCATGACAGCGGGAGATGAGAAAAAAGAGCTCTGTTGTTGCACCAATGTCTCTGGCATGCCCCTGATCACGATGGGCAGAGAGAGGGTGAGTTGTATTGTGTCCTGTAGCCATTGACCTCACCCTGAAGGTGGTCTCTGAAAATGGTGCTTAGAGGTCTCAAGAAATACCCCTCCCTGACAAAGTCCAAAGCAAAACACTTTCTTTATTCTTTTAAATAATGTTAACTCTGGCTGTTTACCACTAAAAGCTCTGTAGAAACAATGAGATTCCCTCCATCAAAGCCTGATAAAACTACCCCAAACACAATGCCAAAAAGTTTGGAAGAAGAACTGTTGTTACCTGAAATTCCTTTCAAGTTAGCTTTGAGTGGATCAAAAAGATCGGTGACTCCCCAAGAATTTAAAATGCTTTTTAAGTTGAAATGATTTTGTATCTGAAATCTAAAAAACAAAAACAAACCATCAACTTTCACTTAAAATTCTCACTCAATATACTTTCATACACACTATGTGCCGTCCAAACTCTCTGACTTGGAAGTCAGGGATCTCCAGACTCATTTCCAGCTTTATCTTTTATCGCTCCTTCCCGTAAACTCTACCCACTGATGCGTCTGACCGCACAGGGCTCTCTCCCACTTCTGTACCTTTGCTCCTGCTGTGTTTTCCAGGTCTCTCCCATCTCTCTTGATTGCCTTTGAATTACTCTTTCCTCTAAGCCCACTTCAATTTTTATCTCCTCCACTTCTTTCCAGCTGTTTTGTGACCTTAGGTTCTTGAAGTCCCATTAATACTTTGTTCTACTCTTTTGATGTATAGAACATTCTTCTTCCTACTGCTGTTATTTATGTTGTTGTAAACTACTTGAGGAGAGGCTATCCCAGCCAATCTTTTATTTCCTATTTATAATGAATTTTTACTGCGTGCTTACCGTGCGCGGGGCACTCTGCTAAGTTTTATTTTATGTGGATTATTTCATTTCATGTTCACATAACTGTTATTATTATCCTCATTTTTTACAGATGAGAAAACTGAGGCTTAAAGAGTTTAAGAAACTTGCCCAAGAGGACCTAACGAGTGTGTGGTGGAGCTCAACTCAAATTGAGGCTGAGTGCATAGCCTTCGCTCTTGTTGTCTACACTTTGCTACCTCCCATCTCGTGTGGCATCTCACACATAGTAGGTGCAGAAAAGAAGTTGTTGACTATCTGACAATCAATAGAGTGTCTCATTTGATAAGACGTATTTTCATGACTGCTGTGGGCAATGTGTGCCTTTGACACCCAGTGGGGGAGGAAGTCAGGTGAAAGCTTTGCTTTTCCTAGTAAGTCCTGAGGGTGGGAAGAATCAACATACCTTGAACTCTGCAACATTTCCCCAAGGGCAAGGTATTTAACATTTTACTATTGAAGCATCCTTTAAAAGAATTACTGACATTATTTTTCTTTGAAAATAAAAAAGTTCAAAATGGAATTTAGATGGCCTTTTTCTATAAACCACACAAAACTTGTAGGAGAGTAAAAATACTGGATAAAACCATTTAATATCAAAGGTCTCCATTGCTGTACAAGACAATGTGACCAATATTTTAACCAAAAGCATCCAATTTTCTCCTAGATGTATGTTTTGGATCTTCAGAATAGTTTCCAAAAAAGGTATGTGCTTTCTCCAAGCATGCTGATGTTTCTCAAAAAAGTTTTGGGTCACCTCTTCTGAAATGTTCTTAAATACCTAAAACACATACTATGAAGACTCCTACTGCTGAAACATAGCAGTGAAGAGCATGAATTTGGGAATCCAGTGCCGGGGTTTGAATCCTGGTCCAGCCTCTTATTAGCTGAGGGATGTGGGGCAAGTTACTTTGCCTCTCTTTGCGCCAGTTTCCTCATTTGTAAAATAAGCTTAATAGTAGTGCTTAGTTCTTACTGTTGTGAAGATTAGGTGAAATAATCCTTGTAAAGTGCTCAGAGCAATGCCCACTATAGCTCATGCACTATACTGTTACCACTGTGGTTTTACTGTTTCTCAATGATATTGAGAAAGAGCTAAGGGATGTTTGAAGCCAAGTGTGGTGATTATGGTGAGTGATAAAATTGGGTAGTATCATTTTCAGTAAATTAAAAACAGTAGTAAAAGTGAGGTATGACTATAAAAGGTGAGAGTGATTTTTTTTGGTATGGCTATGAAGGCCAGTCCAGAAGAAATGCTACAAAACTCTCTTGAATAAAAAACAACGGTCTTTACCAAAATCAGACAAGGACATCACAAAAAGGAAAACTATCTATAGACCAATATCCCTTATGAATATAGATGCAAAAAACCTCGACAAAATACTAGCAACTTGAATCCAACGGCATATAAATTCTACCATGACCAAGCAAGATTTATTCCGGGAATGCAAAGTGGGTTCAACATATGAAAATCAATCAATGTAAAACACCATATAAATAGAATAAAAGACAAAGGCCATGTGATTATCTCAATAGATACAGAAAGAGCATTTGACAAAATTCAATACCCTTTCATAAAAGCAAAAACAAAACTACTCAACAAACTTGGGATAGAAGGGAACTTCTTTAACCTGAAAAAGGGCATCTACAAAAACCCACAGCTAGCATGATACTTAATGGTGAAAGGCCAAATGCTCTCCCCCTAAGATCAGGAACAAGACAAGGATGTCCACCACTTCTATTTAACTTTGTACTGAAGGGTACGCAGGGAAATTACACAAGAGAAAGAAATAAAATGCATCTAGATTAGAAAAAAAGAAGTAAATCTATCTCTGTTGACAGATGACTTGGTTTTGTATATAGAAAATCCTAAGGAATCTATACACACACACACAAACTGTTAAAGCTAATAAATGAGTTCATCAAGGTGGCAAAGTATAAGATCAAGATACAAAAATCATCTGTGTTTCTTTATACTAGCAATGACCAATCTGAAAATAAAATCCCATCTACAATGTACCAAAAGGAATAAAACATTTACAAATACTTAGAAATAAATTTAACAAAAGAAGTGTAAAACTTGTATACTGAAAACTACAAAACATTGTTGAAAGAAACTAAAGAAAACCTAAATAAAATGAAAGATATTCCATGTTTGTGGATTGGAATACTTAATATTGTTAGAAAGCAACGTTCCCCAAATTAATCTACAGATTCAACACAATCCTTATCAAAATCCCAGCTGCCTTTTTGGCAAAAACTGAGAAGCTGATCCTAAAATTCATATGGAAATGCAAGGGACCCAGAATGGCCCAAACAATCTTGAAAAAGAACAAAGTTGAAAGACTGAACACTTCCTGATTTCTAAACAAAGTAAAAAGTACAGTAACCAAGACTGTGTCAGACTGGCAGCAGTATAGACATTTATGCCTATAGAATGGCATTGAAAATCCAGAAATAAACCCATACATTTATAGTCAATTGATTTCAACAAGGGTGCCAAGAAAGTTTAATGAGAGAAAGAACAGTCTTTTCAATAAATGGTGCTGAAACAGTTGAATAGCCACATGCAAAGAATGAAGTGGAACCTCTACCTCATACCGTACACAAAAATCAATTCAACATGCGTTGATGACCTACAGACAAGAGCTAAAACTATAAATCTCTTAGAAGAAACATAGACATAGATCTTTGTGGCCTTGGTTAAGCAATGGTTTCTTAGATATGACCTCAAAAATAAAGTACAAGAAACAAAATAAAAAATAGATTAATTGAACTTCATCAAAATTAAAAATGCTTGTGCTTGAAAGGACACCATTAAGGAAATGAAGAGACAAACCACAAAATGGGAAAAAATATTTACAAATCATTTGTTTGATAAGTGACCAGTATCTAGAATATGTGAGGAAATATTACAACAATAAAAAGACACCCAATTTAAAAATGGACAAATAATTCAAATAGATATTTCTCCAAAAAAAGATACATAAATGGCCAACAAGTACATGAAAAGATGCTTGACATCATTAGTCTTTAGGGAAATGTAAATGAAAGTCACAATGAGATACCACTTCATACTACCTATAATCAAAAACATGGGGGCTTTCTCCTACAGTTGTTGTTATACACACTTGTGAGGTCAGACGGGCTGCAGCCATCTTGCCTCCAGCCTGAGGAGGAAGGCAAAGCATACAGGAGGACATTGCTGGGGGACAGAGGAGGTGAATTTGTCCTAACTAATACAACTAAAAATAACTATACAGTTCCTCAACGAAAACTTTACAACATCCCTACTTTTTAATCCATGTTTTGGGAAGGCAGTCTTTGTCCTCTCCCTACCTCCCTTCCTCCATGAAGAGGGGCTTTTTTAGAAAAATTGTGGTAAATACACACAACATAAAATTTGCCATTTTAATTATGTTAGGTGTATAAATCAGTGGCATTAAGTACATTCACATTGTTGTCCAACTATTACCATTGTCTACTCCAGAACTTTTTTATCAACCCAAACTGAAACTCCGTAACCATTAAACACGAGGAGGGACTTAAGAAAAAAAAGGACAATAGCAAGTGTTGACGAGGATATGGAGAAATTGGAATTCTCATACATTGCTAGTGGGAATGTAAAACGGTGCAGCCACTTGGAAAACCGACAGTTCCTCAAAATGTAAAACACAGAGTTAACACATGACCCAATAATTCCATTCCTAGGTATATACCCAAGATAATTGAAAACATATATCCACACAAAAATGTTTGTAGTAGTCAAAAAGTGGAAAAGTGCCAAAACACTTTCTGGGGGGAGGGGGAATGCAAGTGACTGCTAATGAGTATGGAGTTTCTTTTTGAAGTGATGAAAATGTTCTGAAATTAGATAGTGGTGATGTTCATACAACTCTGCAAATATACTGAAACCCTCTAAATTGTACACTTTAAAAGAATGGATTTCGAGCTAGCCCTGATGGCCTAATGGTTAAAGATCTGCGCGCTCTGCTTCAGTGGCCCAGGTTCAGTTCCTGGGCGCAGAACCACACCACTCATCTGTCAGTAGCCATGCTGTGGCAGCTCACATAGAAGAAATAGAAAAATTTACAACTAGAATATACAACCATGTACCGGGGCTTTGGGGAGGGGGGAAAAAAAGGAGAGAGAGGAAGATTGGCAATAGATGTCAGCTCAGGGTGAATCTTTCCCAGCAAAAAGAAGAAAAATAAAGAATGGATTTATGATATGTGAATTATAGCTCAGTTTCCAAAAAAAGGAAAGAAAAAACCCTTAGAAAAGCATAAACCCTGCACGACAATGATCAGCACCTCCTTGAAGGAAGGGCAAAACTCATTTTGGATATGAGAGATCTGGTGGACTTTAAAAATACATATATCACTTCTGATATTAGAAAAAAAATGCTCATGCTTAGCTTCCTACTTTGTTGACCTAAAAACTAAATGTGTTATTCATTAAACAAGTATATATTTGACGTTATTAGTCTTTCTTGTAGGGCATTACGGCATTATGGATATAAGTGACCCCTGTTACCACTCGTTGATTTTCTTGATTATTCTTTTGGGATGATAATGTACCTAAAGAAGACTAATAGTCCCTATACTTTTTATTTTATTTCTTTATAAATAAGTAAAAGTTTACTTTGGAAGCTAGACATCATAATTCATCCAGAATTTACTTGCTTAATGATGTTTTGCCACACAAGTTTCGCGTTGCTACCCATGGTATGCACAAGGTTTTGCTCTTGCTAAATGAAAAATTCAGGCTGACTACAGAACAAGTCATATGAAATGATGAATGATTTGTGGAACTAGAGCTAAATGCTTACCCAAAAGCTGACCTGTGTCTACTATGGTCCAAAGTTTTGTACCCAAATCTAGACCTAAAATAGTTTTAGCTTCTTTCTCTATTTATTCCCTGAAGGGTTTAAAGCTAGGTTTTCGTTTTTTGTTTTTTTTACTTGGTTCATTTGGCTTGTGAAATAGCCTTATTTCCCTAAACACTTCTCTCCTTCTGAGACAGCAGGTTTGATAGTCTTAGCGAAATAAAAAAAATTTATCAGGATGAGGTCAAGTGTTTACTACTTGTGTTACTATCATCTCTGCCTTCCCATCCCTTCCCTGTCCTCCAGTGTTTTTCAGGATCATTCCTCAGGGGATTGCAAGTTCTAAAGGCAGAATCAGTGACAGTGGAGGGTCCTCAGTGGAGCAGGCACCTCCCTGGGCCGTCTTCCAGGAGGAGGCCGGCATCTGTCTCCTAAACTCAAAGACTGTGGCAAATTCCTGCACTAGGTTGCACTTTCTCTCTGCTTTTAGCAGTGAAAGCTCCTCTTCCTTCTCTGAGCTTCTATCAAATGCAACAGAAAGATTAAGGTTGCTTCTGCTCCTTGCTAGAGAGACCTGTTGAAATATCCAGGCTCTGTGCTTTGATTTGGGGTCCAAATATTTGGTTTGGAGAGACAGGATTTATGTTAGAGTTGAGTTCTCTTTCTGCCCTGGCTATGCCAGATCCCACTTTAGCCCTTGGCCCTTAACTCACTAGGGTTCTCCTTGTGTGTTTTTATTCCACTGCTTGAATTTATTTTTAACTCCTTTAGGGAGCATTGCCAGGGCCTCCGGCTCAGCACTGCTGAGAGCCTGGTGAGTGGAGAAGGCCAGGATGGCCAGCGGGGAGGAGCATGAAGAAGCCACAAGCTGAAAATGAGCCCTCGGACAACATTCTTGGCTCAATGCTGGTCTACAGATTAATTCTAAATTCACTCTGATTTCAAGTGTACCAAAAAAACTTATCATTTAAGGAAGTTCAATGAGGAGTCCTTTTGTAAAGTAGTGACTTTTGCAGATAGGTTTTGCCTTGGAAAAGCAAAATCAAGCACCATCATTTAACTTTTTGACAATTTGTATTGGTACCTGTTGGGTTTTCTTAAAGAAGGGGTCACCTCTATTTAGAAAGAAGGAGAATCTTTAGCACAGAGACTTAAAGTCTTGAATTTTTATGCCTTAATTCTGATCAGAATTACATCTCTATTTGCTCAGTTATATTAGCTATCTTGCCTTTTTGGTTCTGGAAAAATGACAGTTGTGTACTCTAAGGATATAATAAGGTTTGGGGCACATTCCTCCAAGGGAACTGACTGCTCTTCTTTCCCTGCCCAGAGAACTGGCTGTGGCGTGAAGCTGGAGTGGGTGCCTGGGGGCTCCAGCCTGGCCCAGTGAAGGCAGAGCATCTCCTCTTAAGAAGACCCCAGGAAATTAGTTCCTTTCAGTCAGTGTCATGAGTTAATGAGCAGTGACTCTCAATGGACCCGAACTCTAGGCTAGCTCCACTTTGGCCAAACCTCTAGGGGTACATTAGGTGAGTCAGCCGAGTGGTTAAGGAGGGACTTGAGTCAGACCGCCTATGTTCTAATCCAGGCCTGGTCGGCTGGATTAGGCTGCAGAGCAACCTGTAAGGAGGACACAGCTGCTCACCTGGGCAGGAACACGTCCATCCTGGCTCTCCTCAGGCTGGAGGTCCAGATGTGGATGATGCTGGCTGTAAGGTGTGGCTCAATGTGGGCCAGTGGGGTGTCTTTGTCACGGGGCAGCACCAGGAGCAGACTCGCTGTGCTTCCCAGGTAAGGCAGCTCCAGTACCCCCACCTGATGGCCCTCTGGGTCCCGGAACTGGCCTGGAGGTTCAGTGGATGGGGGGTTAGTTTTGTCCCAGGAGCTAGGGGAACCAAACAGTGCCAGGCCCTGGAAGGACCAGCTCACAGAACTGGAAACAATGCATTTTGTTAACAAGGTGTCCACCTCACCCTCAGGAAGCAGTTTGAGGCCAAAGACTGCTGGGTGCTCTGGTCACCTTTCTGATCCTAAGGCCTACAATCTCTAAGATACCCTAACAAGGCTTGAGTCCCAGGGCCTGCAGTGGCTGGGCACAGTGGCGATGATGGCACATGGGAGAACAATACACCCTGTCTTACAGAGGCAGTCACTCCAGTCCTGGCCTAGTGTGGTCATGTGGGGACCCAGGCTCTTTGTGCTAGATCTTCCTATCTTTCAACCAAAGCTCTAAACCCAGACGTTCAATGAAATTTCCCAATTTTTAAAACACTGCGTAGGCCTAACAAAGCATGAATCCAGGCTGGATTTGATCTGGGAGCTGATAATTTGTAACCAGTGACCTAAACAAATATGTCACAGGATGGGCACCTGGCAGCTTGTGGGCAATGGCAATGGCTGGGTGAGGACAAGTCCAGCCCATTGGGCAGAGCATGATTTTGGAGGCATGTGATGATGGTCCAGGTGGCAGCAGACACAGATGGCCAGAGACGGGGCGCCCGAGTGAGGCTTGCTGGTGAATGCAGAGGCAGTGGCTGGACCCAGTGATGGGAAAGGAGGACAAGGAATATGGAGCAATCCAGGTGGGCTGGGGAGAACTGGCGGCCTGTGGCAGCTCCAGCCTCGGGTGGAGCTCCAGACAGATCCCTTCCCGGGGAGGACAGCAAGGCTGGCCCTAGCGTTGTGGGATGGCAGACCTGACTGGCTGCTGAGGCAAAAATCTTAGGCTTAGTGGGGAAAGATAGGGGCATGGTTCCTACTCCTTACTTTATCTGTTCAATAAATATTTGCTCAGCATCCATTAAGTGCCAGCTACTGTGCACTGCACGCTGGGTGTTAAGAGAAGAACAAGAGTGTCATAGAGCCCCCCGCCACTATGTAGCTGACAGTCAGATGAACCAGCCTGGGTCACAGAGGCAACAGGAAAGTATTAGGAAAAAGAACTATAATACATCTTAAAGGGATGATTACTTATCCAATAGACGTTCTTCTCTTCTCATCTTACTTGACCTCAATTAAGAATTATTGGTTGAATAAACAAATGAATAAATTCACTGAGCACTCTGTGAGTCCTGCGTGGAATCAGAACAGGATGACTAGCAAGTTTTCTAAATGCCAAAGTTCCTGAAACACTGATTTAAGTCTCACTGGCTTTTTCCTGAATAGGAAACTAATTAGTCCTACAAGGTGGAGGGGGCTGCACCTGCAAACGAGGGCTGCCAGGTGAGACTGAGAAAGGAGGTGTGTAGGGGCAGGGTGCTGGGGTCCCACTGAGGTACACACACCACACACCAGTCTGCCGGGATGGGGGCTGCCAGGTGCTCGCTGGTGCACCCCCACTCTGACCAGGATGAGTGACCATCAGGCAGAACAATGGTATTTTAGGACCAGTAGCACTTTCAGTGTGGTCATGCTCCTGAGAGCCTTTTAGACTGGACTCTCAATTTCCCATCTTTTCTCAGCACCAAAGGTGAAGCGGGTGTTCATTTTATGGAGGTGCCTCCCAAGGGAGGGGTTTAGTCCAAACGTCTTTGGTTTGACACTAACTCCTCCCTTTACTAAGTGAGGAGGGAAATGTCAAGCATGAAATTGGGTTTCTCTTTCACATCTGCTTCCTTACCTTCCTCTGAGTCTCCCGGCTCCCTGGTCTTTCCTTACGCCACACCCACCATATGGCAGAGAGAACCACAGAGAAACTCAGCCTGATCCTTTGAGAGCAGAGACCTGGCCTCCTCTCCCCGCCCGCATTCCTCTCACCCTCGTGTTCCTCTCACTAGGCAGCACGGCTGTGGGGAAGAAGCTCACCGTAGTTGACCTCGGCCATTTGGTACATCGTGGGGACCCGGAGAACACGGCCCTGGGCGCAGGTGAAAGGAAGGAGCTGAGTGTCCGTGGAGGAGAATCTCTGCCGCCAAGTGCTTCGGAAGGACATGGTGCTCACCAGCGCCAGCTGAGCAAGTGCGCGCTCCCTCATCGAGCCACCTGGGCCCTCACCTGCAGGTGGAGAAGGACTGTGTTGCTGACACCTGTGCATTCTCTGGAGGGTGCTGAAGCGTCCCTGAAGTGGGCTTTGTAGCCTGCTTGTTGCTATCTATGAGTTGTGGAATTGTAGTGTTTGTAACTAGCTGCAGCTGAAGACCATGCTTGTATTCTTTTCTGAACAGGTTGGGATGCTCTGCTGGTTCCAGCAGGTTCCAGCTGGTGCAGTTTCCCAGGAGGCATCAGGTGTGCACCCCTGAGGCAGACCCCTGGGAGGGCCTGGGTGCTCTGATGGGAGATGCTGCACGATGTTATCCCCACCCCATCGCCCTGGCTGCCAAGCCTCATTCCTGGCAGGGCCTCTGCTCAGACAACTTTCATGGTGGGGTCATTGCGATTCCATGTGTCACCAGAGAGAGCAGCAGCCTGAGTGCCCCTCAATGGACAGCTTTTGTCCCAGCCCTTTATTTATTTAATAAACACCTACTTTGTGCCGGTCTCTGTTTAAAGGCTTTACAAGCCCTCACTGACTTCTCCCAACAGTCGTTTTGTTATTCCCAGTTCTACAGATGGGGTCACCAAGGCTCAGAGAGGTTGTGCAAGGTCATGTACTTGTGAGGGGCAAAGCCACTATCTTACCAGTTGGCCAAGATAGAAACCTAGGATTTGAACCCAAGCAACCTGGCCCCAGACTCCAGGCCTTTCAGGGCCACACCGATTGCCCCTTTTTCTTAGAGGACAATCTGCCCTGGGGGTTGAGAGCAGCTAACTGTGGCCTTGGGTCCCTGGCAGCACAAACAGAGGAGACAGGGAATTAAAACATTTTAAAATAAATTGAAAAGATACTGTGAAAGAGAGAAAGAGGAGGAAAGCTTCTTATCAATAAAGATCTTCATGTTTGCATTTTAACTCTGCACACCTTGTCCATGCATACTTTGTTCTCGGTTCAATCATAAAGTTCATATCACCTTCTGTTCTGCATTTTAAACAACACTGGGTTTTGAACGTTCTCCCTATTTCCAGTGACCTTTGTATTTATCAAAGATGCTGGAGCCAGACTACCTGGATTAGAATCCTGGCTCTGTGGTCCCTGGATGGGAGACCCAATCTCTGTGTCCCAGTTTCTCCGTTTGCAAAATGAGGATTTTCCCTCCTAGGATTACTGTGAGGGTGAACTGGGATAATAAACGTGGAGGAGTTAGAAGAGTGCTAAATAAATAAACTGAGCACTCAGCAAACGTTGATAATTTTCATTGTCTTTAATAACAATTACAACCGCATCATACACAGGTGCTGTAATTCACTGAATCATCCCTAATTGCTGGACAGTTAGGTTGTTTGTAAATCTTTTTCTTTGATAACACTGGGCTGAGCATCTTATCATATAGCTTTTTCTTCTCTTGAATTATTTCCTTAAGCTAAATTCCCAAGAAACCACTTTTTTGGGCTCCTACTGCATTTTGCTGTCACAGGGGGGTTAACTGTAGGTGACAGCAGAGCTCGGAGGGGCTCACTTCCGGGACAGTTGCATGGGTCAAAGCCTGCAGGGCTCCCTGGAGGTGGGACGCTCTGAAGAGTCCTTTCTGTGTGAGTGGGTGTGTGCATGTGTGAGTGTGAATGACTGGGTTGGGGGGGAGAGGTAGAAGGGGGCCAAGGGTCAGTTTGCTTGCTGCAGAGAGGACGTCATTCAATATAGGCTCCCCCAAGAGGACAAACTTCTGTTGCAATAGAGAGTGGCCTGAGTACCCATCCTCATGGCTTCTGGGGAATCTGTCTTTATAGCCCTCTGACTTTAGCCTCACTGAGGCGGATGGTTTTCTTTTACCTGCAGTCTGCCTGGAGGCCCATTCCTCCTCCTGGATGGCGCTGATGGGCTCACTGAGGTTGGCTGGCTCCAGGCTGCTGTTGGCCCAGCGGGAGACCTGCTCCACAAAGCAGGGGGAGAGCGTCGTTCCCACCTGCACAAAAAGGGTACAGGCCAGCTCCATCCTGGCGCCTTGGCTGGAGTTGGGTAGTGTGGCATAAACGGCGTGCAAGAAGTCTTTCACCCTTTGATCTGTGAAAAAGGTGTTGGGATAAATTGACATTGGTGAGTGTGAGTAGGGAGTTAGCACAACTCTGTTTGCACATTGCATTGAAATGGGGCCTCAGCACCCCCACTCTTCTTTCATAGGGTTCCTCCACCATGTACAGTCAATCTGGAAAAGTCATAGCTAAATCACTCAGGAATTAGCCTGTATCCACAGATTAGAAGTTTGGGGAAAAACCCATGCTAGATCTAGAAGAAATCAGGCTGTGATTAAGTCAAATAGAAAAACACTACCAACATCCCAGAGGCTATTCTTTCCTAACTTTCAGAGTCAAAAATGTTGACCAGTGCTAGAATAGAGAAAGCTGGGAAAACCGCAGGTCTGGTATGCAGGGTGATGGGGCTTCGAATATTGACGAAGTCAACCGATTTTGGGGAACCTCACAAGTAACAATGATGCACGGTGGCCGGGTTGTTGAATTGTCAATATATCTTGTGCAGCTCCTTAAATCCATTCCCACGACTGCATGTCATAAGCCTGAGTGACAATTGAATGCAGCCTCCTTTAGAACTATGCCTTCAATTTGAGAAACACAGAGGACAGGTAAGAACGCTTCTCATCCCCCATCTCTCTAAGACCCAGCAGGCAGCTCGTGTTATTAATGTCAGCGAGAACCTGAAAGAATGTTGAGGAAATAATAAGCAATTGAGAGAGTCGATAGTTTCCGCCTTCTTCATGGCAGCTGACCTTCTATTTACTTACTACTTACACAGGAGATTGCTTCCTTCCCTCCATAATCAATAGTGGATTTTTTTCCACACTGTTACTCACAAGCTGCAGCTCCCATCCTCCCCTAGGCATCCGTAACCGGAGTGAGGCCTCTCACACATGGTAAATGAGGATACAGCTGAATATCCCAAGCTCCTTGCTCCTGACACCTGCAAGCTGGACATTTCCAGGCATCAGGTGCCCTTCCTGCGCAGGCTGCTCTGGAATGTGGCCGCCCCCTTGTCCTCTGGGCCTCTCCTTCCTCTTAGGCTCAGCCCTGTGGCTCTCCATGAATCTCCCCTGTGAGATGCACGCTTGGTACCCTCTTCCTGCACCACCTTGCCCCATCTGGCTCTTCCAGGGCTCCTGTTGAGATGAATCTCTGATTGGTTTGGGGTCCATCCACTCTGACACCCTTCATGTCCCAGAGGCCAGGCCAGGAGGCAGCAGCAGATCCCCGACTTGCCTGGCCAAAGTCCTCTGTGGTGGGTAGGACAAGGCATGGGCACCCAGAATACACCCTGGCCAGGGCCCCCCGCCACCGGGCTGCAGACCACAGTTGCAGACAGATTTCACTCGACCACAAAACTTTCACTACCAAAGCAGCTGCTTAGAATCTGCAACTGTAAAAAAGGGACCCAGAACATAAATCTCATGAATTACAGCCTACCTCCAGTGCTTGCTTTTTATTTTAACAAAAGAAATAAATGAAAAAATACTTATGATCAGATTTTCCTCTACTGAGGAAGGTCATATGTATTTATAGAACCGTGTCTTTGTAGAATGTTCACTGTCTCTGCAAGAACAAAGTGAGACATTTCTCTGGTCCATAGTGTACTGTGACCTTGGGAAATGGTCACAGAGCTCTCCCCTCTGTCCTCTCACCTGATCTGGGACCAGTGTTCCTTTAGCCAGACACACACATTAAAGTAGCAGAGTAAATTGAGAAATCTTTTCTCCATCTGAGAAATGTCCCTGCCCGTTTGCACACAGGAAGAGCTTTTCTGGGTGCTGCCAGAATATACATCACTAGCATAAAAAATACTGAAGGTTGACAGTGTTCACAGACTCTGTGCTAAACACTCTACATTCACGATCACATTTAATCCTTTCAGCAACCCTGTGAATTAAGTGCTGTTATGATCCCCATTTATAGGAGAGGGAGCTGGGACTTAGACAAATTAATAAACTTGTGCAGGGCCATGGGTTGTGGGAGGTGGTGCTTTACTGCCTTCCCACAGACGGGTGAAGGACAGGTAAGCTGGGAAAGCCTCTTGCTCTTGGAGCACAAAGCCCAAAGCCTCCTATTTTGCTGTATGTAATGTCATGAGTTTCCCAGGTCCCTGTTCGTGATGGGGCAAAAGGGACTGATGACAAACTGCCCCTCCCTCACACCCGGAAAGAGCATCCTGTCACTGCTGGCTTAATTCCTCTCCACCTGCCCCCCCCCCCGCCCCGCCCACCACCCCCCTCCCCCCCAACCCCCAGGAAGCCATCATTCTTGCAGGAGAGGGGCTAGGTGGCTCTAACAGAATGCTGAGCAGGGAAGGAGGCAGAAGGAAGGAAAAACATGAGGGCTGCAGGAGATCAGGAATGTGGTGGGGGAGGTGTGGAGGGTTTGAGGAGAGGGTCCCTGGGATGGGCAGAGAGTGGGAGGAAAGTGCTGGAAGGAGAAGTGATATTTTCATGAGTCTTGCTGCAGACAGCCCAGCCTCCTAACTGCTTTGCAAGACCAGCAAAGAGCGCCTTCCTTTTTAATGCATTTGCTGAACTGGACTTCTCAAATCTGACACTGAATCTGGTGGGTCCGGACTTTGTAATGTTAATGTATAGGAAATTCTCAAACTACAAGAAACATCTTGGTGATGCTGATGTTTTAATTGCCAGAGAATTAAAAGAGGGTTACGTTTTAGGGTGATGTCTGTAGAGTCTGGTTGTGCTGAGAGATTAATGAGAATAGTCCTGGTGAAAAATAGAGAAGGTAAAGTCCTAATGTATTCATGCAACTGCTCAGTGGCTCAGACCGGAGCTAAGGGAGTGTGGAAAGAACACAGGATTTGGAGTCAGAAAATCTGGAACTCAAATCCTGCCTCTGCTGACTCGCCTGTTGAGTGAGCTGAGTCTCGCCAAATCGTTAACCTCTGGTCTCACTTGTAAAATGGGAGTTATTAATGGCGGCCTATCGATTGTATGTGGTTTCTATGAGGGTCAAATGACATAATGACTCTAAAAGTGAAATCCATATGCAACATCAAACAGAATTCTTTCCCAAGGGCCAGGACACCTCCATCTGTGAGGCCTCTGCTCCTAGCTTCCATCTTCTGTTTAAGCGAGAGAGCTCTGTTCATTTACCTGGAAAAACAATGGAAATCCCAAGAACTTGGAACATTGGGAAATCGTGCGTTGCATGTGGTGAAAACAAGGGTACTCTTTGGAGACACCACTGGTGTCTGTTCTGAATCTCATGCTGTGCTCCTATGACCAGCAGGGGGGAGTCCTGGCAAAGCTCCTGGTTGTCACGTACTGGCTGGGTACTCAGTGGGAAGACACTGTTGATGTGCCCACTGCAAACCTGGAGAGATCTTTCTGTAGATTGAACAGGAGCAATGCCCCAAGACCCTGGGATGTGCTTTGCTGCTGCTTTTTGCAAGTATTTTTGGTCAGTATTGTCTTTTAAAAGAAAGACTGGGCCAGAGCAGGTGGTAGGTACTAGCCCGTTGGATTAAGCAGCACACACATAATTTTCTGAGCTATCTTGGGGCAAACCAAAGTACAGGGTATTCTATTAACTAGAACTCTGTAAGCACCACATTCCTGTTCATAATAATTAACCATGGCTCCATGAGATAATGAGGCAGTTTATGGCTAAGAAAACAAAAGATGGGATAATGTTCCACGGAGTTTGACTGTTAAGCATTCTTGACATTTGGTAATTCTTGAATGGTCTCTATGGAAACGCTCTTAATCATGTTTGGTTGGGCAGGTACCCCGACTATATGTGACAACAGAGAATTGACTGTGATCAGTTCCCTTTCTCTGCAGGATAGTGACGCTTGCATTTCTCATTTCCCCCAATCCTGAATTCTGTGAGTGTTTTAAGGCTGAAATGCTTGCCCCTCTTTCATTTTCCTATTGATTCTTCATAACCCATCTCAGGTGTCATGTCTTCTGGGGAACCTTCCTGATCTGCCAGTGGAGTAAATCAGTCCCTCCTCTGTACTAACTTATTTCAAAGAAATTCACTTACTGCACTGCGTTAGAGTGTATTGCCATGCGCGTCATTCCTATGAGACTGAGCGGCTTCCTTATATATCTGGAGGCTGAGTTCCTGGCACGGCACCAGCCCGTGCAGCAGGAGCTCAAGAGAACTTGATGAATTGCATTGCCCTGAATCTAATGTGGCTGAAGAATAACTCCAGGGACACGTGCATTTCCGTGATACACTTGCTGAGAAAAATTAAGCTCGATAATTTACGTCTGTCTTCAAATAGCCTCAGACAGAAAACATATTTGTCTGTTGGCCACGAGGACTGTTTTGCCAGGGGACAGGGTGTGGATGGAGGGAGATGGGAAGCTCAGCTGGTGCCTTGTGGCCTGACATCTTGAGAGCTAACCTTTACTTGCAACTCAAGATTCTGGCTCCAAAGGAAGCTGTCACCAAGATCATGTTGGTATTAGTTCCTGTACTTTCTAAAAAATATTAATTTACACAACTGTCACTCCCATCCTTTTTTATTGACATCTTATTCTAAGATAGAGAAAAAGAACTTACGTCTGTGAGTGTCTGTGTTAGTGTGGAGTGGGTGGGTTGGTATGAGGTCAGCCACTGAGCCAGAGACCCTGAATCCCGGCCGGGTGTGGCTGACCTGGCATTCATGGGACTCTTACTGCTGTAGGCAGAGCTGTTCTAAAATGCATAAGCACAGCATTATGTTGTTACATATGGCACTGGCTAGAGGTCACAGATTTATGAAAGCAGGTTGGTTAAGAGCATAGGCTCTGGAGCCAGATAGCCTAGGCTGGAATCCCAGCTCTGCCACATACTAGCTGTGTGAACTTGGGCATGTTGCTTAAACTCTCTGTGCCTATATGTTCTTCTATAAAATAGGGATGATAATATGATTACCTACCTCAATAGTGTTGTTGTGACAAATAATTGAGTTAATATTTGCAAGATGCTCTGAACACTGCCTGGCACCTTGTAAGCACTATCAAAGAGCTTGAGAAATAAAACTGAAAAATTGCCGTGGAACCTGAGCTTAGAAGGGGACCTTAAAAATCCTCAAGGGTAACCACGATCCAAAGTTTAAGTGCATTCTGCTACATTCCTGCCAAGTGGTCATTATTCTCTGTGTGCCCGCCCTGGTAGCTGGGAGCTCTCCCCTCCGGAGGCAGCCTGAGAGTGTGAGTGAGGAGCACAGTGAGTGTGAGTGTGCGAAGGAGTAGGAGAGAGTGTGAGCATGAGCGTGAGCAGCAGAGTGAGCAGGAGAGCAAGCAGCCCTCTTACCACGGACCGTGTAACCCAGGGCCTCTGCCAGCTGCCGGCCTGTGTTCCCTTGGGCTCCAAATTGCAGGATCTCTAGAGGGATGGACACGCCGACAGGCGAAATGACGAGGTTGTCTCCACTTCTCTCTGCTGCCACGCTCCGGTAGAGGCGAAGTGCGTGCTCAGTCTTCAGAAACATCAGGTCCTCCCGGAGATCACTGATTCCTCCCGGGAGGCAGGAGTGAAGGAGGAAGAGAGCCAACAGGAGAGGCCCCATGGAGGCAGGAAGAGTTCCTGCAGTTCAGAAGGAGGAGAGGCAGGGTGAGGTGAGAGTGGCAGTCACATCCTGCAGAGAACTGTGCCATCCTGGCTCTGTGTTCAGGGGCTGGGAATGGCCAAGGGAGATGTTCAGTCAGCCATCTTGGTTACCCACCTCCAGGCTCACCCTGCACCTGGCTGCGTTACTGCATCCTGTTGTGTCTGCATTGGAAATACTCACTGTGAAACCAAACTGTGAGTTGGAAGACATGGATTTTAGGTCTGCTTCTGTCACTTACCAGGTGTGTGATCTTGGGCAAGGCCCTAGTCAGACCAGAAGGAAACCATTATGTTGGAAAAGAAATGTAACAAGTACGTCCTACTCATTTTTCTTGGTATTCAGCCAGCTTATAGCTGTGCCATGTCTGCCGTTAATAATAATAATAATAATAAATATACTGTGTTAAAAGGACTTTATATTTTCTCAGTTAATCATCACAACAACCTTAACAGGTAGCTGCTATTATATTTCAAATACAGAGATGATGCGGTTTAGAGAGCTCGGTGAATCATTTAAGAAAACACATGGGGAAAGAAACAGGCCTGTGACTCAAGTCCTAGTCTTCCATGAGTGTATATAAAACATTGAGATATAAATGCACATTAAAATATTGATACATGAGCCGATTGTACCTAGAATATCAGCATTCTTGTGATGTGAATTATTCTTACAAAAAAGAACACTTTGACGGAGAGCAGAATTATACAAATATAGCTCCTACCACAAAACATACCCCTCAAAGGAAGAGAGAGTATTAGCTGGCAGTTAATGCAAAGAAGAGAAAAGCAGAGCAAAAAGTGTTGTCAGTGACTCTGCCACACACGCAGCCTGCAGCAATGTTTGCCAGGTGTTCTAACTTTGCTATCATACAGGATTGGTGTGAGCCAGACCCAGTGCAAAGTCACTTCCTATGAGAAGCTTACAAGTAAACCCACTGGACTCAACCGTGTTTACTCCAGATACAGGCCCACAATGGAAAAGCATCCTCTTTTCCCCAACTCTTCCTTCCTGTAGCCAAGCACAAATGCAGCGCTTGGATGACTTGGCATCCTAGGGGTGGGCATGTGCGTGTGTGTGGGTGTCTTTCTGTGTGTGTGTTTGGAGGAAGCAGATCTCAGCCTAGAGTCATTTGTGAAATGAGCCAGTCCCGGTACTCTGGCAGCAGCTATAACCTCCCACAAGGACACTCAACTATCAGACCTTCATGCCCCTGGGCTCCCCATGACCAAATCCCCACCATGGTTCACTGTAGAGGAGCTGCTTACTCACGGACTCTCGTGTGGCACTGTTGTGTTTCCTTGCTTGATTCTGTTCTTGTGGGTCTCCAGCATTAACATGCTCCCCTTTTAAAAAAGTGGAGCCGAATCTGCTTTGAATCACAAGACAGCACAGGGAGGAAGCTGGCAATTGCCGTCTCTGTCGGCGATGTCTCTGCCACTCGGTCCAAATTCCTGGAGCCTGAGGTCCTGCAGAGAGCCAGGGGAAGGAGCGCAGCAAAGCCCTGATCGGAAACAGAGCGGGCCTTGGGGAGGGAGCCAGCCACACCCGTCAAGCCTTCTTAGGCTTGTGACCTGGTTGTACCAGCAAGGAACCCCTCATCTAGCCCTTTGTCACTTTGAGGAATTCCACTGATAACTCTGCCGTTAGGGCTTTTGCTGGGTACCAGGTACCTAATGCTTCTCCCCTCCTCCTGTGAAGGAAACAATAGATCAGTCATTGGGCACTTGAAACTTTTAGCAAATGAAATTCTGCAAAAGAGAAAGAAAGCAATGCAAGATGTGGCACAATCAGATTGGGACAGTGTGACTTGCCTTATTTATTATTAATAAAAGTGAATGTACTCATTTATTTATATGTAATATAAGCACTATTAATGATCTTGTTCTTCTCAGATACCACAGTTAATAAATTCAATGACTTAATTTGAGAAGGAGACCATGTCATTAATGAGTAAATGCATGTTTTGGGAAAGTATAAACAGATTCTGTCAAGGGTCTGTCCTTGTGACCAATTCAGCATTACATACATTTCTGTTAAGGTCTTAGGTGTTGCATTAAGTTCAAAATAGATGAAAGGTTATATATTGTTAAAGATTTAAAAAAAGAAGAAGAAGACATTTGGAAATGAATTCAATTCTTAGTAATTATCTCTCAGGCACCTGTTAGTGTTAAAAATGAATGAGACTGTTTTTCATCTGACCACTAGTCACTTTAGTAATTCACTTTAAAGCAGAGTTTTATTGCTGACACTCAAGCCTGGGATAGTTTACAGGTCTTAGGATGGTTACAGCTCTATAACTGTTTCACATGAGATCTCCCCAAATCCTTAATTTAGATCTAAGTGCAGTATTGCATTCCTTGGGCTCAGTATGATGAGAGGATAAATATATACAGCTTATTCTATAGCTCCTAGCGAGGACATTCCATCCATCTATCCATCCATCCATCCATCCATCCATCAACTATCTCTTGCTTGCTTCTTAGGTTCCAAGGTGCTATGCTGGGTCCTGTGGACGTAGCAATGAACCAGCAACCTCAGCCCAGTTCTTATGGGACCTAGAGTCTTGTCCACTGACAGCTGACTTTTGATGTTTATGCTGACGGTTCTTTTTTATCATGAAGATTTGCCCTGAGCTATCTTGTATGTGGGGCATGCTACAGCATGGCTTGATGAGTGGCACATAAGTCCGCACTGGATCCGACTCGGAGAACCCCGGGTCACAGAAGCGGAGCATGAGAACTTAACCTCTATGCCACTGGGCTGGCCCCTGTGCTGACAGTTTTAAGAAAAAGAGCCGACCATGAGGAGGACCATGGTAACTTCCAGAGGCTGTCTCCCAATATTGTGAGTCCCCTGTGACTGCCATTATCTGAGCAGAAGCTGATTTACTGTTTGCCAGTGGTGGGGTTGGGGAGATGCTTGTAAAAAGATTCCCAAATTGGAAAAAGTTCAGGCTATGTGACTTCTAGGAACATTCCTTCCTAACTCTAAGAATTGATCATTCTAAATTGCTTTTAAAAGCCATTCTCAAGATAAAATATGCTAGAGAAACTTAACATACAAAACCATTTCCTGTATAGGTTAAACATTTCAAAGTGTGAATGAATGAAAGATGAACTACAGCTAATTTTCTTTGGTGTGCTCAGCTGTGCACCTGGGTCAGTCAGTGTGTTCTCTGACTGTGTAGGCAGAGATGAATATGCTTGTTTCTACCTTGCTGGGATGTTGGTTACACTGCTAAGGGAGCCTCCATTCTTGGAGGTATTTATTCGTAATTATAACAAGAAAATAGGGAACATTATGACCACTGACTTTGTTCCAGGTACTGTGTTATATACTTTCCATTCACAATTGCAATGAATCCTCACAACAACCCTATGAGGAATGGATTATTATACCCATTTTGCAGATGATAAAACTAAGGCTTGATGAGCTTAAGGTACTTGCCCAAGTTCCAGGTTTGAACCTAGGGCCACCTTGACTCCAAGGCTTGTGCTCCTTGCCACAGTCTTGGTGATGTCTGTCAGAAGCCATGGGGCTCTTGAAATCCTTCTTGCCTGTGGGACTCTAAGACATTTGGTGGCCAGCCCAGACTATTGGTTCAGAATGTGCGTCCACTCTGCCTGCATTCTCCAGGGATGCTGTGTTGAATCACCTGGAGACAGACTGCTCAGAGGTGCAGCACCTTTTTAATCATGATCTTTAATTTGTCACAACCTGATTTCTTACAGGCACAAACAAATCACTTTCAAACCCAGAGGACTACCAAACTAATGTGATAGATAGAAGCACTGCATTTTAATTAGGTTGGAACCTAAGTAAGACACAGACAGCTCCTCTTTGCTGTGTGGGCTGCTTGTCTGGGGTTGTGTGGAGAGAGTCCCCACCGTCTCTGCCCTTGAGGAGTTGGCCGTGGAAAGAGAGCACACTGACCGATAGAGACATGGAAACCAAGGAAAGAAGCTGCAGGGCCCCACTAGACCAAGCCAGAGAGCGCGCAAGGGACCCCAGCACACGGTGCTGCGGAACCCAACGAAACTGGCGAGTCCTTCAGGGGAAACTGTGCCCACCCATCCTTCCAGGGGGAGAAGATGGAGGGGGCCACCTCTGGGCTTCTTGCTGCCACAGCTGATGCCTACAACCTGGCCCTTAAGTCTTCCTGGGTGCCCAGTGCAGGGACTCAAAATGAGCAGCTAGACCTTCCTGCCTTTCAGTATGGCATAGTGGAGATAGCACAAAGGCCTGGCTTCAATCACTGCTTCTTACTAACTGTGGACCTTGGGTAAGTCACTGAACTGCCCTGAGCTTTAGTTAGCACTTCTGTGAAGTGGGCATTATAATACCTACCTCTCACTGAGAAGCTTAGATGAGACGGCTTCTATGAAGCACCTAGCCCGGTACCTGATAAGGAGGAAAGGCTAAAAATGGCTTGTTCTTTGGATTATGCCCCAATCCCTCCCTTTTATCTGAAGAAAGCACCATTGAGGTCACTTTCATGCTCGCACAGGAAGGGGCTCTAAGAGTCACCATGTAAATGGCTAGGATGTGAATCTGTGCTGTTTTATCCAAAAGTGTCTTTTTGGATGTCTTGTAAGAAAAAGGTTGGACAAGGGGCACTGGACTTGAATTCAGAGCTAATTTTTATCTAACTTGTGAAAAATAAGTCATTCAGTGTTGTCGTGACCTCAGGTGCAGAGGGTTGAGCTAACCCTTCTCAGTTCATGCTATATCATTGCACCAGCCCACGCAAGACCCCTCCTCGTCTCTTTTAGGAATGTGCTCTTGAAAAATGTGTATTGTTGTTTTGTGTGCATGCGTTTTAGACTTACATACATGATTTTATGTTCTACATTTCATGTTCCCTAATGCTTCTCAATAAACACTGCATTTTTAAGATCCATCCATGTGGTGCTATGAATACATCCATTCCTTGCTTCCAACTGCTGGGTGATTCTCCATGGGGTGCAGCTACCACGTTATCTTTATCCATTCTTCGGGCGATGAATGTCCAGGTTGCCTCCAACTCCTTGCCAAAACAAACAGCTCTTGGACATCTTTGTACATGCTGTCTTGTGGACTGTGTGGGAATTTTCTGGATAACATCCTCAGGAAGAGAATTTAGGGATCGTAAGATATATGGCTGCAGACTAAGTTCTGGAAGATCAACGTTCATCTATACTCCAAAACACGCCCATCCCCGCCAATACTCGGTACTTCCCAGCTGGCTTATTTTTCTGGTAATAGGTGCAAAACTGTATTGCCTTGTGTTGCTTTGCATGTGGATGATCGGTAGCGATTCTGAGCATCTCGTTGTATGCTTTTTATTTTTGTTTCCTCTTGTGAAATTACCTATTCCTATCCTTTCTCCATTTTTCCATATTGTGGTTGGGATTCTTTCTTGTCGATTTGCAGTCCGTATATAGCATAAATCCTTTGTCAATTGTAGATATTGCAAATATCTTCTCCCTTTCTGCCCATTATCCATTAACTATCATCATGATGTCTTTTGCTGAAAAGAAATCCTCAATTCTGATGTATTTAATTTATTCTTTCCCATTTATTTGATGTGCCCCTTTTCTCGGATGTTAAGTCCCCATATACAGAGGGGTATGTCTCTGAGATCTCCGCTACCTTCCATTGACTGATTTGTCTTTATCAAACTGTTTTCATTACTATGGCTTTAAAATATATCTAATTACGTTATAGGGCAAGTTCCTTCTCTTTACTATTCTTTTTAAAGGTTTATTCAGCTTTCCATAGACTTTTATCCCTCCAAGTCAATATTAAAGTAAGTTTATTAAGTACCTCAAAAATCCAACTAAAATTTGATTATGATGGCATGGAATATATAGATTAATCTGGAAAGAATTAATGTCTTAATAATATTAAATCATCTCATCTAAGACTATAGAATGTCTTTTCATTTATTAAAATCATCTTTTATAATAGACTATTTTAAGAAAATGTTAAAGTTTAAAAAAAGAGCACTTGTATGTACTCTTGATTAAATTCATGTGTTTTATACTTTATTGTCATTTAAGAAAATTAATCAACTATTTTTAAAAGTAGGTTTAGGTTTCTGGAAAAATTAAGCGTGCAATACAGAGAGTTCCCAAAAAACCCTTCATCAAACAATCCCCCCCACCAAGCTCCCCAATTACTAATATGTTTCATTGCTGTGATACATTTGTTATACTTGATACATTATTATCTGAAGTCCATAGTTTACATTAAGGGTCATTCTATGTGTTGTGTAGTTCTATGGCTTTTTTGTGTCTGTGTGAGGAAGATTGGCCCTGGGCTAACATCTGTTGCCAATCTTCCTCTTTTTGCTTGAGGTGTACTGTCGCTGAGCTAACATCTGTGCTCATCTTCCTGTATTTTATGTGGGATGTCGCCATAGCGGGGCTTGACCAGCAGTGCTAGGTCTGTGCCCAGGATCTGAACCTTCGAACTCTAGGCTGCCGAAGCAGAGTGTGTGAACTTAATCACTACACCACTGGGCCGGCCCAAAGTTCTATGGCTTTTGTCAAACGTATAATATTGTGTATCCACCATTATGGTAACATATGGAATAGTTTCATTGCCCTAAAAATCCTCTGTGCTTTACCTAGTCATCCTTCCCCATTGCCAACCTCCAACTCTGGCAACCACTGACCTTTTCACTGTCTCTATAGTTTTACCAGACATTTTACAGAATGTCATACAGTTGGAATCATGCAGTATGTAGCCTTTTCAGATTGGGTTCTTTCACTTTGTAATATGCATTTCAGATTCCTCCCTGTCTTTTTGTGGACATTGTATGGATGCACCACCGTTTATTTATCCATTAACCTATTGAAGGACATCTTGATTGCTCCTAGTTTTTGGCAATTGTGAATAAAGTTACTTATGAATTTGTGTGTGGTTTTTGTACGGACATAAGTTTTCAACTGCACTGAGTAAATACTTAGGAGCATGAATGCTGGATCGTATGGTAAGAGAATGTTTAATTTTGTAAGAAACTGCCAAACTGTCTTCCAAAGTGGCTGTACCATTTTGGATTCCCACCAGCAACGAATAAGAGTTGCTATTGCTCCACATCCTCACCAGCATTTGCTGTTGTCAGTGTGTCTGTTTGTTTTCTTATTTTTGAATTTAAAGCATTCTTTGTGTATTTGGGTTACACTCCTTTATTAGATGTGTTTTTCAAATATTTTCTCCCAGTTTGTGACTTGTCTTTTCAACTCTCCATCCTTTTTTTCTATGTCAAATTTACAGAACGCACAATGGTAAATGTTTGCAAGAGTCAAAGGGAAGTAGGTGATTGACCAACACATGGTTGCCATGTCTCGAAGGTTCTAATGGAGGGTGGATGTCATGAATAGAAGCAGTGCTGGGCAGATGCTAGAGGGATTAATGGTGATTTTTTTCCCCCTCTTATTTTTGTTCTGATTGGGAAGAGTGATATTTGTGGCTGTGAGAAGCTTAAAGTGTAGATATGGTGCGAGAAGCCACGTGCCATGAATTAGAAGGAAGAGACTAAGTGCTAAGGCAAAGAGATGGAAGGGGCTTGGGGACAATCCAAATGCTGGGCCATATGCTCAGAGCAAGTCATGGATTTGTGCATACTGATGAGCTCCAATGCTCAGCCCAGGGCTCTGTAGTCCAGTTGGTACCAGAATCAGTGTGAACAGTAATTCTTCCTCAAAGCTGGCTCCAAATAAGGGTTTGGGATAAGCTAAAAGCAATTACTACTTAGCCTGGAGAATAATCCTGAAAACGGAGCAAATTAAGCAGAGAGTAACTAAGGTTGAAAATAGAAAAAAGGCACCAAATTGTATTTGAATGTTCTGGTTCTTTATATGTTGCTTTCAGTGTTACTTTCTCATGTATTTCTGAATAATTAGCATTTTGGCCATTTTTATACAATTGGATTTAAAAAGTGAAAAACAGGGGCTGGTCCCATGGCCTACTGGTTAAGTTTGGTGTGCTCCACTTCAGTGGCCTGGATGCGATTCCCGGGCTTAGACCTACACCACTTGTCAGCAGCCATGCTGTGGTGGTGACCCATATACAAAATAGAGAAAAATTGGCACAGATGTTAGCTCAGGGCAAATCTTCCTCAGCAAAAAAAAGAAAAAGAAAAAGAAGAACAGAACAGAGAGCTGGGACTATCCCATGTTTTCTTCTCCAGCATTCAGGCTGGGAAAACTAGATAGGAGAGGCTATATTCCTCTCTAAGCCAGCATCACTGTGAGAATTGGCAGGTGTAATTATTAGGAAAAATTAACCCAGGAACTGCAAGCCCAGGACATGTGCCTTTTTCCCTCACCCATGGAGCTGTGGGCATCACTGACTTATTACAACAGTGTTTCCTGCGAGCTTGGCCTTGACCTACAAGGCTTCTCAGAGTGGGACTTGAGGGGGCCACTTCTAATTTATCACAGTTGGTCCATGTCTCAGTCAGTTCAAGCTGCTACAAGAGAATACCACAGACTGGGGGCTTAGACGACAGAAATTTATCTCTCACTGTTCTGGAGGCTGGAAGTCCAAGATCAAGGCGCCAGCAAATCTGGTGTCTGGTGAGAGCCCGCTTCCTGCTTTGCAGCTGGCTGCCTTCTCCTGGTGTCCTCACACAGCAGAGGAAGGGAGAGCATCCCTCTGGTGTCTCTTGTCATAAAGGCACTAACACCATTCATGAGAGCTTCACTCTCGTGACCTAATTACCTCCCAAAGTCTCCACCTCCTAATACCATCAGAGTGGGGATTTAGGCTTCAATACATGAATTTGGGGAGGGGGATGAACATTCAGTCCACAGTAGACTATGGGAGGAAGTGTATTTGCCATCCCTGAAGTAGCGTGAACTGTCTCAAAGGAACCTTCTGGCTCAGCGCTGAAAACTCCAATGGCCTCCGGTGAACCCACCAAGTGCAGGACGCTGCTGGCTGCAAGATGACACAGCTGGACAGCCATGTGGGCACGCTGCCCAAATCAATTAACATGCACTGAGGAGACTGATGGATCATGCACACACCCAGGTGGCCCTGAGAGCTGAGCCCGGAGAGGGAGCTCCCAGCTGATGCCACTGGGCTGAGTCTGGCCCTTGCTGTGGCTGTGATTCCACTGGAGGCCACACGGCTGTGTTCTCTTCATTTCTCACACCGTCCTGGTGGCTCAAGCCAACCACGAATGTCTGGTGCTGGTCACATGGAGGCCACAATCTGAGAAAAAGTCATGAGCCACTAAGAAGCTGAGCGGAGGCTTGTGACTGGGAGCAAGGACGGGGATGCTGGCAAATCTTTAAGTGGCGGCTTTAGGCAAGTTCTGCTAGAAGGAGGGCTTGGCGCTTGGGGAGAGGGGTATGTGGTTCCTGGGCAGACCCTGAGGACTCCAGGGAACAGCCTGTGAGCAGGATGCCACGTGGATAACTCAACGCAATCAATTCTCATTCTATGTTCAAATTGTACATTAAAGCAAATTATCACTTATTTTTTTTTGGCAGGGAGAGGAGGGGGAAGAGGGAGGGGGTGGGAGATGGAGAGAGCAACAATTAAAACAAGTTTAAAGCATTTTGTGAAAGCTCTGACACCGAAAAGCCGCCCTGTAGTGTGTGGGGTTCATGTCCTGCCCTCGGGGAGCCAGCTCTCAGAGCAGCCCCAAGTGGGTACCAGGGAGGCCGAACCCCCATCTTTGAGTCTGCTGCTGAGACATGGCAGCGAGGCCCCGAAGTGACATTATAAGGAGGATGTTACAAAAGCAGAGGCAGATTTCCCAAAACGCTCTTTCTGTGAACATTCCCCTACAGGAGATCAGGAGGTGAGAGGAGGTGGGCGTGTGTGGGAGTGAGATTTTGAAACTTTAGTATTTCTATTTTCAACACAATAGTGATAGTGGTTGAGATAATGATGTGGTTGGTTGGCAGTGGAGCGGAGGAGGAGAGAGTCTGTGAGTGCTGGGAACCCAGCAGCGCAAAGAAACCTCACACGCTAGCACTGTTCTGAACTGTTTCTGGATGCACAAGCCATAGATAAAATGTCTGTGTGAACTGCAACGACAAAAAAGCACCAATTCAGTGCCCCAGTGTTCCGAACCCAGTAAGCCAGCTGGGAAGAGGGGTGTGGCGCTGGGCTGCAGACAGGCAGATCTGGGGAGGCCTCCGAGGGAGGCTGGAGGGCTGGCCTCTTGGGTGATGGAGGTCTCTTAGTCCTGCTGGCCCCTTAGCTGAGGGTGTAGTGTGGGGGGATCTGGGTGGACAGGTCAGGGCCTATCACAAAGTTTGCTCCTTGGGGAAGATATCACACCTTAGAGGCCCACTGCATCTCCCCTTGGAGCTGCCTCACTCCAACAGTGCCCGAACGTGGTTGCTCTTGAAGAAATGGGGGAATTTCATGCCTGGTGGGCTCCCCTCAGATTCCCCTCAGCTTGGCGGTGCATATGATGATGATTTATTCTGAGGAATTACACCTCAAATCAAAGCATGATCCCAGGTTCAAGATATGAGGGCGTAGGAACCACCCGGCACAAACACCACTTAGCCTAATCAGGGTTCAGGCCTTTATTTCCTTCCTTGTGGGCCAGCAAGAGAGGGTGGGGCTGGAAGCCACGCCCACCTGCCCAGCACTGGCCAAGAGCCCTCATTCACTGAGGGCTTTGGCCACCACTAGTCTCAGCCGCCTTCTCTAGGGTCTCTCCTGGCAGAGGTCTTGGTCTCCATCTTCCCCCGAGGCAGGAGTTCCTTATAGTCAGCATGTGGTGGACCTTAACCTTCTCAGGACATGCTGGAAGAGGCAGGGAGTTGTTGGTGCTCACGTGGTCTGGCAGCTGGGACTATATGCCAACTGGGGAGCCTGGGCACTGTGAGTTCCCCTCACGGTCTACTGGTTTACAGTTACATCCGCCATATTGGTTGTACCCCAAATTACATAAGCCATGACATCATTGGCTGTATAAGTTCTTTGTAACTTGCCTCAACTTAGCATATACTCTGTAATTTTTCTGTACCATCCAAAACATGTTTATGACTTTGCGGTACAGCAGATGTTAACCTCCTTGGATGGAGGTAGCCATATGCTAATCGGTAATGGAGTAAATGTGTTTACAACTCTAACTACTTTTGAGAAAAACATGTTTACGAACAAAGGAAGTTTTTGGTGGAAAATCCTGTTTATCAGTTTTAAGCACAGCAAACCAGTTTTTCTTCACGCCTGTTAAAATGTAGGACGAGGCATCCTTTACAAAAACCCATTTCTCCTATCACAGACTGGACAGCGGGTCTCCCCCACCACCGATTGCTTGCCTCCGTATGTATTTAGGTTCTTTCGCATTTTCCAGTACACTCGGCTTCTCATCCTGGGAGCAGGGCAGTGCCACCATCATTTGGGAGCATTTCGTTGAAGAAAATGCTACCAGAAGTTCTTAGGAGAATAATGGTGAGCTGATTGTATTGGGCGCTGGTAGTCTGGCTTTGGATTTTCTGGACACTGTACTCCTTTGGGATGGGGGAAGTTTTTTCTTGTTCACAATTGTATTCCCAATTCTGAGAAAAAAGAATGAATGAATGAATGAATGAATGAATGAATGAAAGGACAAATAACTCTTTTAATGGACGCCTTGTCACCCCTCCCGCCCAATGTCAAGGAGTTCAAATTACTACATAGGTCTTTTTATTCAAGAACTTCTTCCCTAGGAGGTATTTTAGCCATTATACAAATAAGGAAAAAGACATACTTTAAAAGCTTTGCCCTCGGTTTCCCAGGTGGCTCCTTTGTAAGGTGGGGTCTCCTGGCTCCTCATCGCAGGCTGCAGGCAGCTGGTCCATGCAGCCAGGTGGGGAAGCTGTGAGCTGTGGCCTGCCTGGCAGAGGCAGCCTCCTTCCCCCCACCCCCAGCCCTGGGGTTCCGTGTGCTGCCAGTCACATGGGGGAAACCAGCCTCCCTTCTCCTCCTGTCAGGCCTGTGGCTTGTCCTGGTTCCACAGAGGGAGAGGGGTTTGCGGGGGTCAGGGACTGATGCCTGGTTTCTAGACTCAGGAGTTAACCAGGAGTCCAGGGTCAGGAATAAGGGCCAGGTAATGCTGGACTTCATTCTCAGAGACACGCAGGGAGCTATCTGTGAGGCCCAGGGCCACCAAAGGGACAGGAGCTGAGGTCCTGTGAGCAGGAGTTTTGCGCTGTGGCCCCTCGTGGTGAGTCCCCGAGCTGGATAACAGTCATGGCCCCACCACTTAATCCTGGCTCAGTCAGTCTGCCACTCAGTACATCACCAGGGTCCAATCTTTTCAATGCCTTTGAGCCTCAGTTTCCTAATCTGTAAGGCAGGAATAATAAATCCACCTCAAGTGAGTTGTGAGTATCTAAATGAAACAAAGCATATGATAGTAGTCTGTAAATCATGAAATTCTATAAAAATACATCACTGCTTTTACTTAGACCTTTTCATGAGAGCCAGCTTTTACCGACAGGTGCTGTGTGAAGCCTTTTATGAGCATTATCTCATTTAATCTTCGTAAACTTCCTGTCAGGTAAATGCTTCTCTTGGTCATGGCAGAAATACTTTAATGAAATAGAAAAATATAAAGAAAACTAAAAATACCTGTGATTCCACTGATCCAGTGATCCTAGTTGGTTATTTCAATTTGGTTTCACTCCTTTGGAATGCTGATGCTGGCTGAGGTGAGGAAGAAGAATTGGGGAGAGGTATGTGTGTGCAAGGCGTGTACCCAGGTCTGTGCCCCGGCCACTGACTCTTGTGGCAGTTGGGATGGGGTGGCAGGAGCTAGTAGCCATCATGCCATCTACTCTGAGGTTTGCCAGGCTCAGCTTCCTGGCAGTCAAAACAGAAAAAGGGTCGAGACGGACTTAGCATCCTCCAAGCTCGGGGGTAGGGGGGAGTATAAAAAACCCTGGTGGTTCCCATTTGTTGAGCCCTCCCTGTGTTCTAGGCACTGAGCTAAGAGCCTTACCCATGTCTCACTACCTCACAATACCTGGAAGGCAGACGTAAGCTATGGCTCCCGTTTTATAGAACAGAGATGGAGGCATAGAGAGACACTTCTAGGAAGGATCAGTGCCCAGATTTGACCACGGATAGACTAGTTCCAAGCCCTTGAAGCCCCTGGGTCTTCCAAGAAGTGCGGGGCCTGTTGAGCATCTGTTTTTGCCACCAGTCTGCTGGGATTTCTATTCTTCAGAAAGAGACCCAGTCTGGAGGGGATTGTCCCCACACAAATGGAAAGAGGAGGTCCCTGACACCACTGATAGATTGCTAGTCTCTGGGCAGCCAATGGGAGGCAACTAAACACACAAATGATAAATAATGTATATTTGCTCATCTGCCTGCTGTGCCTGCCCAGGCAGTACCTAATTAGTTGGCTTACGTGGTTTTAGGTAGTTTTGTCCAAAAGGGGGTGGATTTTTAGAAGTCAGCTTCTTTGAGGGCTGAATGAACCCCCACAGCAGGCTCAGGACCCTGGGCTACGTGGCCACTGGCAGCCAGTGGCCTCTATGGGTCTTCCTTCCATCTCATTCCAGTCTACAAGCCAAAAAGTGCAGACAGTCCCACAGGATGCTGCCGAGGAAGGCAGTCAACAACTGCATGGATATTTTGGAAATTTGGGAGATGGGGTGTGGGATATACGTACTGGAGTCAGCAAACCTGAACTCCCATCTTGGACAAATTACTCACCTTGCAAAGCCTTAGTTCCCTCAATCTGTAAAATGGGGGTGATGATAATGTTGCCCATTTCCCAGCTGGGCAGGGGGGATAAGTGGAGGACTAAGTGAGGTCACGTACATCTAGTGCTTAGCACATAGAATGTGCTCAATAAAGGTTAGTTATAATACTAACAATTACTATTATTCTGAGATACAGACAAACCATCAACCCACCCGCCCTGCCATATACACTCTCAAAAAATTATCACCAGGGGCTGGCCCCGTGGCCGAGTGGTTAAGTTCGCGCGCTCCGCTGCAGGCGGCCCAGTGTTTCGTTGGTTCGAATCCTGGGCGTGGACATGGCACTGCTCATCAAACCACGCTGAGGCAGCGTCCCATATGCTACAACTAGGAGGACCCACAACGAAGAATACACAACTATGTACTGGGGGGCTTTGGGGAGAAAAAGGAAAAAATAAAATCTTTAAAAGAAAAAGAAAATTATCACTAACGTTGTATTAGTTTCCTATAGCTGGTGTAATAAAAAGTACCACAAATTGGATAGCTTAGAACAACAGAAATGTATAGTCTCACAGTTCTTGAGGCTGGAAGCCAAAAATCGAGCCGTTGGCAAATTTGGTTCCTTCTAAAGGCTCTCAGGGAGAATCCGTTCCACTCCTCTCTCCAGCTTCTGGTAGTTGACGGCAATCCTTGGCTTGTACCCCCATCATGCCAAGCTCTGCCTCTGTCATCACATGGCCGTCTTAAGAAGACACCAGTCATACTGGATTCAGGGCCCACCCTGATTGAGTCTGACCTCATCTTAACTTGATTACATCTGCAAAGACCTCTTTTCCAAACAAGGTCACATCGACAGTCCCTGGGATTAGGACTTCAACATATTGTTTTGGGGGACACAATCCACAAAACCCACTTACTTCACTTTTGCTAGAGAGTCTGCGATTTTCAGTTTATTCTTGTTTGTCACCATCCTCTGTCTAAGAATTAGTTATTTAATTCTCCCAGAAGCTCAGGTGAGTTACTCTCTGTGGCCGAACTGCCAGGTCTTTGGTTGAGATAGGAATGTTCCAGGTAGAAGGAGCGCGCTGTCTTATCCGTGGTTTTCACTTCGGTGTGAAAGAGTTCAGTCATTGAGGCAACAAGCGAATCCTGAGGTCCTGCTACATGGTCCTGGGAGACAGAGTCAGATAAGACACAGTCCCCGCCCTCAAGCAGCTGGGCCTGGTGGCAGAGAGACAGGTAAAGAAACAGATTTTAAATATTGTGATACTGCAGGGCCTATGCAGGAGACCAGAGAGGAAAAAGGTCCCCGGGGGAGGAACACACCTGGCTGGGGAGTGAAGGGTGGCCTGGGGAGAGGCCCCTCCTCTGGGGCTCACAGAAACAGAGAAGGACCTTCCCAGGAGGGCGCCCAACATGGCAGAGGACAGCAAGATGTTGTGCGTGTCTGGAGTGGAGGGCAGAGGCTGAGAAGTGGCAGGAGGAAGGCTGCAAAGGTTGAGGCTAGAAGACCCTCTCCAGAGAACAGGCACGGGACAGGAGGGGGAGAAGCATGGGGACGTGGACACTGGGATTCTGGGCGGTGCAGACGGCCCCGGGGAGAGGAGCCGGTGCAGAAGGGCAGGACGGAGGGCCGGAGTCTGCTGTCCTCAGTCTACTCTATGTTGTCCTTGGCAGGTGCATTAGTCAGTGTTCCCAGAGAGACAGGACCAATAGGATGAATTTATATATGCGATTTATTATAAGGAAGTGGCTCACAAAACCCAGGAGGGCCAGAGCAGTTCCACTCTGAGTCTGAAGGCCTGAGAACCAGAAGAGCTGATGGTGTAAGTCCCAGCCTGAAGGCCAGCAGGCTCTAGACCCAGGAAAAGCCAATGTTTCAGTTTTAGTCTGAAGGCCAGAAAAGACCAGTGTGCCAACTCAAGCAGTCAAGCAGGAGGGGCTCCCTCCCACTCAGTCCTTTTGTTCTATTCAGGCCTTCAACTGATTGGATGAGGCCCACTCACATTGGGGATAGCAATCTGCTTTACTCAGGCTACCCATTCAAATGCTAATCTCATCCAAAAATACCCTCACGGACACACCCAGAATAAAGTTTGACCAAATATCTGGGTACTCCATGGCCCAGTCAAGTTGATACATAAAATTAACATCACAGCAAGATATGGTACCAGCAAGATAAGTACCAGAATCTTAATTTCTGAAACTTCTGGATCCTTCCTCATGCTTGGGAGGCCTAGGGGACCAAATGACTCTGCTGTTAGTTACTGTAAGAGCTGGGAATGCAAACTGGGTTGAACATGGGCAAAATCTGCCATCCATAGGAAGGTAAGTCTACTGGAGAAAAATATCCCAGTGGAGATGCTTGGGAGCTCTCCACCTGTTAGGGACAGCCTCGGCCACAGCTCTGGGGTCTGGGCTGAGTGGGCTGAGCTCCAGAGGTGGTGACCAGGACCCTCTGGTCTGAAGTGTGTGGAGGAAAATAAGACCAACCAAGCCCACCACATAAGGGAGCTTTGACCACACAATGCCCTTGAGAGGGAGGACCTTCTCTGTCTGGGATACAAATTTATGAAAAATAGCAGATACGCCCATGAGTCCTGGCACTCTTTTCCCACCACAAGAGCAACACTGTTGACTCCTCACCGGTCTCTCGCGTTTGTTTCTCCCCCTTGCTTGCCCCTGCAGCCCTGGGCATAGCCATTCAGTCTTATTAAGGGAGGCAGCCGGGACCGCACAGAACCAGCTGTGGGTGGATGTCTGGGCTGGCTGCCTCCGCCAGGGTGCCCTCTGGGAAGTGCACGGTGGGCCTCAGCATACCTGGGAGAGACAGGAGGCACACCGCCAGGTGTTAAACGCTCACTGTGTGCCAGACACCAGCGGGCTGAGGGAAGGCACTACACAGGGAAAGAAACAGCCGCTGCCCTGGAGAAGCACACAGTTGAGGGGAGACAGACATGCAAATGCACATCCACGGTAAGTTCTTAACAGTACTGGGTACAAAGGCCACCGGAAGACAAACGGAGCAAATAGTTTATTTAATCATCACAACAACCTTGGGAGATAGGGATTATTGGCCCTATGAGGAAACTGAGGTCAGAGGAATTTCCTTGCTTCTTGCCTGCCTTCTCTCTGTCTCTGTCTCTGTCTCCATCCATGTCTCTCTCCTCCTCCCTCCCCGTTACACCTTTCTTTCTTTCCTCCCTTTTTAATTTCTTTCATTAAACAAATATTTTCTGAGCACCTCCCATATGCCAAGTGTGGCACTGGGTGCTGGAGGTGAGCAGTGAGATGCACACTGTCCGGGTCCGCGTAGGGATTTACAGAAGTGCAGCCAGTACAGTAGCGCACGAAGAGCATCGAAAGCAATGTGATCACTATTACAGTAGGGAAAGGATAGGGCACATAGGGGCACTAACTACGGGGCTCCCTCCTAGTCTGGTGTTGACCAGGGTCACACAGCTGGTAAGAATCAAGGCCTCTGTTATCTGACTTGAGTCTTGGGTCTTGCCTGCTATGCGGTGAGGAAGGGGATATTTAAACATCTCCTGGGTAAGTTGTGATCAGGTACTGGCAGACAACAATTTCCTGGACCTATGACTATGACCTTAGGAAAAATCCACAGCTGAACAGCAGCGGAATTTTAATACTAGAGCGTAGGCTGCTTCTAACCGGTGTTAGCCAAAGGTCTCCAAGCCCAGACGCAGTCCTCAAGAACACAAGCCACGTCCACACCAGTCTCACAAGTGTCCTTTCACCTAATGTGATCGAGTGCTCCAGGGCTGCAGGCACAACAAACGGAATGTGCGGAGACACCAGCCCCGGGACGGCCACGCCGAGCTCCCTCAGCCCCTGGAAGCTGACAATGAGCTTGACTAGGATACGATCTCTGATCGTAAAAACAGAATTTTTGCGGAGAAGAGAGACTTGAAATTAGTTAACTATAACAAAAATTCACCCATTCATATATTAATTAACCCAAAAATATTGTCTTTTGAGCATTGCCTTTGGGCTAAGGCACAAGGCGAGGTGCTGGAGAGAAAAAAAAAATCAAGGTATGGTCCGTCCCTTCGAGTCTGAGGGTGAGGGAGACAGTGCATACGTTCTTTCCCAACCTGTGGCGAATGAGAGTTGTGCCCAGGCTACAGGGGCAGAGAGCAGGGGTGCAGAGCGTCAGGCAGGACAGGTTCTGGGAGGAGAGGTGAGGTTAGACAAGGCTGGGTGCTGTTTGGACAGGGGTCCTGTTTCCTTCCAGCAGAAGTGTGTTTCGTCCCTGCTGTGTCCAGGCAGCAGAATGGCCTGGTCAGACCTGCACGTGAGATGGGTGCTGTGGAAGCTGAGTGGAGGATGGTTTTGAGAGAGTCTGCAGAAGACCGTCCAGGAGGCTGATCCAGGGCTGCGCTTAGTGCTCAACAGGAGCAGGAGTGAGAGGCGCCCTGGGAGCCCGCAGGAGGCATGCTTGGTTCTGACTCGGAGGAATGGGGTCCATTTTCACCCAGGAGTGGCTGGGTCCGAGGTGTGGGCACACATCATGCAGAGGGGAACTCCCATGTGACCAAGGGCATGAACACATATGGCACTTTGACTTGGCTTTGGCTTCCCACACCCCTGCTGGCCAGCAGACAGCTGTGGGGGGTAGCTGCAGAGCGCCCTCCATGGCCTGACCAGTTCCATGGGTGGGACCCTGGTAGCCAGGCCTGAACCATGTGACACAGTAACCCTGGCCCAGGTAATGGGTGGACACCTGGCCCACCCTGGCCTATCGGCTTCTCTCTCTTGATATTAGGACTGAGAGCCTCAGAGGCTGCAGGTGGGAGCTGAGCCCCGTTTCGGGCAGGACGGCAGAGTGAAGTTCCCACACCTCCGGCTATGGGGCCCTCAAGCTATCATGGGTCTCTTTTCTGAACCTCAGTTATTCAACTCTCCTTAGAATTCTCTGTGATTATCCTCCCCCAAAATTCCTCTTTTTTTTTCTAAAGTGGGTTTTTGTAATTTATAACCAAAATAATATTAACTAATACTCGCTGGCCAGGTGAATTTGCAAAGCAAAAATAATACATATACTTCTCAAAGCCAAGTTCAAATACCCTCATCTAAAAGTTGGATCAGCCAAATTATGTCTTAATTTCTGGTCTTATAAAATGTGCACTTCTTCCAAGATCACCTGCTAACCTCAGCCTGGATGGGAGGCTAGCTTTCCGCATGGGCCGGGCTGGCAGCTGCCTCTGGGACACAATGGAAGGAGAGCAAAGAGGCCTCTGCCACCCACCCCTTCTGACTGGTGCCTGGTGTCCTGGCCTCAGCATCAGTGGGGCCTAGTTATTCCCAGGGTGTGGTAGAAGCCTGCCCAGCCAGTGGGTGGGTGGAAGGTGTAAAGGAGAAAGAAGCAGCCAGGGGTAGGCTTGCTCCTCTCCAGGGTGACCAACGCTCAGCAAGTGTGACCTAGACTCTGCCATTAAGACCTGAATTTGAATGTCCTGGATGCTCAGGCCCAGTAACAAAGATCCAGTTGCATGCTTGTCTTTCCCGCTCTGCTGCTAAAACACATTTCAGAATGCATTTTGGAAATTCCTATTGGTCAGAGGGCAATGTAGGCCTCTACTATGGAACTCAGCAGGAAGCTAGAACAGCGTGCATTCTGGGTGCATTATAAATTTAATTAATTTCCCTGAGAGTATTTCAGTTGCTTTCTCCCTCATATGAATGAAATCCACATGATTTCCAATCTGTTTCTATGGTTTCCTTCCTCTGTTCAGATACATTAATTAGCTTGTCAGTTCATTATGGATGATGGTGCCTCTTTTTCCCTTCAAATTTGAGTCCATATTAATTTAGGTTTGATTTTAACCATGTTTAAAAATAGAGCCAAATCATTTTGACTAGCATACAATCAGGCCTGTAGGTGTTTAAGGAGTTTGTCACAGTAATCTAGATTTTTGCTGCTTTTCTCTTTCCTGGGCTGAAGATGTGGCTGCGATCTCCTGTTTTATCTTGTAGCAAGGTGAGTCAGCCTCAATTTTCTCTATAATATTCAGTTTCACTTAAAACCCTTGGCACTTCGGCCTGCCAGGCATTGCGTGCTCTAAAAATCATCAGGACTCTCCTTAGGGTAGGCCTAGGCAAATGTATCTTCATGAGGAGAAAGATTAGTTATGCCTTTTTTATTTGGTTTTTGAAAAGCACGACAACCCTGACTCCCACCTCCTGAGGCACCGGAGGCCATCATTTAGTGCTGCTCCTGAGAGCTGATGTCTTCAATCCAAGTGCTCGCCTGGCTGCTCAGCCACTCCCCAGCATGACAGTGGTGGGCACACTGCTCCTGCCAGCAAAGCTGCCGTGGGGCCCGCCCGGGCACAGGAGGGCACTGGTGTCTCTGGCTGCCTGCCTTTTTTTACTCCCAGGACGGAAGTGCTCAAACCGGTCATGCTTTTGGACCACCTGGGGGAAATTGTAGAATATGCAGATGCTGGGGCCCCAGCCTAGCCCAAGTGAATCAGAATCTCTGGGGTGGGGTCCAGATGTTGGTATTTTTTAATATCTAATGGGAAGCTGGGTTCGAAGAGAACTGACTCCTGGAAGGCCTGGTATAAAGGGGTGTCATGGTTTGAATTGTGTCCCCCCCAAAAGATATATTCAACCCCCAGCACCTCAGAATGAGACCTTATTTGGAGACAGAGTCTTTGCAGATGAAGTCAAGTAAAGACGACCTCATTAGCGTGGGCCCCAATCCAAGATGGCTGGTGTCCTTATAGAAAGGGGAAATTTAGGGACAGCACACACAGGGAGAAGGCCACGTGAAGATGAAGGCAGAGGTCGGGGGGATGTTCCTACAAGCCAAGGATTGTAGGCAAACCACCAGAAGCCGGGAGAGAGGCATGGACAGGTTCTCCCTCGCAGCTCTCAGAAGGAACCCATCCTGCGCACACCTTGATCTCAGTCTTTTGGCCTCCAGAACCTTGGGACAATACATCTCTGTGGTTGTAAGCCCCCCAGTTTGTGATACCTTGTTATGGGAGTCCCAGGAGTCTAATACAAGGGATCATCACCCATGTTTGGAGGTGCCCAACCCAGCTGGGAGTCCCACAGTGCTGCTTGGAATCACATTTGGATGTGTCTGAGCCCAGGGGGCATCCCGCACAGACCCCCTTCGCCCAAGCCCTGGGCCTCATCTGTGAACATTGCAGGCTCGCTGTAAGAGGCCCAGCCTCTGGCCACTGTTTTAGGCACACCCGGCTCTCTCAGTTCACTGCATTCGCTGCTGCCAACCCTCTGTTTTGCCTCTGGAGTTAGCCTTCACCCACTCCTTAGGAAGTTAGGCTTTGAGACTTTCCATGCTCCCTGCTCTGGCTGTTGACTCCAGCAACCCTCTGGGCTGGCCCTACCTACACCCACACTCTTTCCTTGTTCCTGAAACCCCAGCAGGGGTTGAGCCCTCATTTCCCACGTGCTGGAGGTTGGGCAGGCCCCCAAATGCCTGGGGCTCTCCCTCTGGTACCAAAGGTAGGGATTGTGTCTGGTGCCTGGAACATCCTCAAATCCACCACGTTGGTGTTCTCTGCTGTCCCCTGGCTGAAAGTCCATTTCAGTTTGTTTCATGGATCTGAACATAACGACCCTCTTCCTTATGAAATAAACATTTCTAGTGACTGGTACTGCAAGGTGCGTCCTCTGGCTATTTTTTCTAGGTAAGACTCTTCAAGAAATCTATATGGATGACATGCTGGATGAAACATAAGCCATTTCTACTCAGGACTTACCATATTCTTTAAGAATGGCCAGAATGCCTATGAAGCATCAGAATATCATTTTAGAAAATTCCTGAGTACGAGAAAAATAAGATAATCTATAATCTGTCAAAACTAGAAAGTAGAAAACTCAGTTTTCCATCCAAATGTTTATTTTCTATATTTGGAATAGAAGAAATGGAGGCCCTGAATTTTTCACTTCTTATCTGTTTGTGCTGTTAGCTCTTAACCCCTGCCTCCCCCACCCCTCCTCAGCTGGAATAACTGAGGCCAGGCACCTGTGAACTCAGCCTCACCTGGCTCTCAAGCCAGTGCTGACCAGGCCAGTAAATACAGGAAGGTCTTTCTCCCTGAGTGGACGAGGCTCGGAGTTCATCTTGCTACTGGGAGCCTGATGGTGTGGCCGGCATGAGCCCTCATTTACTGAAAACCCAGGGGCTTTACCTCTAGGCAGTGAGGTGTAAAGTTAAAGATAGGAACCTTGGAGTCAGACCTGGGCTAGGTTGCTGCTCTCTGCCTGCTGGCTATGAGATTTGGGCTCCTGCTTTAGCTCGCCCAGCCTCCGATTCCTCATCTGTAAAGTGAGGGTAGCGAAGGACTACCCCTTAAGGTTGTTGTGGGGCTCACGTGAGGCGCTACACAGAGGGCACTTGGCACAGAATAAGTCCTGGACTAAGGGTGGCTCCTGAATCTTTAAGACCTCGCCTCTTCCTGTTATGTACCCCCTGTGCTACGACTCCTGGTCCAGGTCCCTCTGAGACCAGTGCTCCTCCCTGAATCTTGCCTCTGCCTGGTCTGAGGGATGACCCCTTATCTCGTATCTGCTTGGGTCCCTCCCTGAACTCAGGCAGACCACCAAGAACTGCATTACCCCCACCTGATTTTAAGTATTTCTTCTGCCCACACAGACCCTCCAGAAGAATGACAGTGGCAAATGGAACCCAATTCTCCACCTGCTTTGGTTAGTGCAGCCAGGTGTCTGCTCAGACTCCAGCTCAGCCTTGTTCAGACCCACCTTCCTCATCCCCCAGGTCAGCTGCTGGGGCCTCGATAGGCTGTATCAGCAAACTGCCTGCCTCAGGACATTGGCATATAACAAACATCAAGACTTTAGGGAACAACAGACTACATATCTGTAACTGTTTTATATTTTGAATCATCATAGACATTCATCTTCTCATTTTCTGTAGAAGAGGAAATAGAAAGCAAAAACCCATCACATTGCAGAAAACCGAAAATGGATGCAAATCTATGTGGGTCCCTTGGTGCCATTATAAACAAAACATTGGATTGCAAAGAGAGTGAGAACTTCAATAAACCCTTTTGTGCGTGTGTGTGTGTGTGTCAAAATGACACCTGGCTTGATAGCATCAGTGACTGGCCGGATGAGTCGGTGTTACAGGAGCTCAGCCTCCCCGGCCCCAGGTGAGAGTGCCCTCGCACCTGCTTCGCACCTGTCTGGTTATGGCTTGTTCACCTGTCAGCTGCCGGCTGACTGGGAACGTCTTGTGGAGCTGGTCTGGAGCTGGGCTTCCAGTACATAGTGGGGGCTCAGTAAATACGGGACAAATGTAAGAACAAGGTCCCACCACATTAGTTTCCTGTGAGCATCCTTCACTCGCTGCTGATGCAAGCATGGCCTCCATTTGATTTCCTCTTTTTAGAAAGACGTGCTGGGTGCTTAGTTGAACACTATTTATAGATCCTGTTCAGTTTCATTCTCACAAGAATCCTGTGATTCTTATACGCCCCTTTGGCACAGGGAGCCCTGAGACTCGGGTGGAAGAGCTAACTGGAGACGGCATCAGCAATCAGTTCTGGTCTTTGCTTAGTTACTCAGCTCTTTTATTTTTACTTAACCTTTGAAGCTCTTAAACCACATCAATCCCAACTGTATAGTCACTGTCGAGGGTAGGAACCTAGGGTAATCTTTCTTTGAAATGCCCACAGTACCGCGAGTAACTGATAGATAATTGTTGATTGATCCCATAAAAGGCCTTGCTGTCAGACAGCTGACCAGTCTTATGACCAGCCTTTCTCTTTGAGAAACTTCAGGTCCATGAGTTGGCTCCAGGACACAGAGATGAAAGCAAGTATTATGTGTGAGGACAGGGTCGGGCATCAAGTCTGTAACCCTGGAAACCTGCTTTACCAGTAACAGCAAGAATGAGTCAAGTTCCTGGTTAAGGTTCTTAATACTTTTTAACCTTCCGTGCCCTGTGTACACAGAGACAGGCAGTCAGCATGGATTAAAGGAGCTCTGATTAACCCCTAACTCTTCATAGCTGGTCATTGCACAGAAGTGGGCTGCCAGGTACTGAAGATTAACTGGTCTGGATTATCGTGGGCAGATTAGCTGGCCCCAGCTGGAGCAGCTGAGTGTCCGTATGCTGAGTGGAGCTAGCTGTAGGTCAGGGCAACGGAAAGTGCTGTGCCAGGCAGAAGTCTTGAGAGAATTCCGTTCTATGTTGTGTTACGTGAGTGTCTTAGGTCTAATCGGGCTGCCGTTACAAAGTACCACAGCCTGGTGGCTTCAACAACAGACACTTATTTTTCTCACACTTCTGGTGGCTGGAAGTCTGAGATCAAGGTGTTGGCAGGGTTGAGTCCTCCTTGGGCCCCTCTCTTTGGCTTGTAGTTGGCTGTCTTCTTCCTGTGATCATTTTTCCTCTCAATGTGTCTGTGTCCTACTCTCCTCTTCTTATCAGGACCCCAGTCATATTGGATTAGGCCCACCCTAATGACCTCATTTTAACTTCATCGCCTCTTTAAAGACCCCACCTCCAAATACAGTCACATTCTGAGGTACTGGGGGCTGGGGCTTCAGCATTTGCATTTTTGGGGGACACAACTGAGCCCATAACAGTGAGATTGTTGGTATGGTTACCAAAAAAGGCTTATCATAAATGTACCCCCAGCAGTTGCCATGACATTCGGTGTTGTACAAGGAGCTTGTTTCTCATTGCGGCTGGGTGGGCTGTAAGATGGCGGCCTCTTAATCAACTTTGACTTGGGGGCCTGGAATCAAAGTTATGCCCTGGGACTCAATAAGTAGGATGTTCTTATCTTCCAAATCAGAGAGTTTTTGACAGTGAAAGAGAAAGCTACTGAAATTACATGGGGTCAACAAAGATAGACTAGGATTATCTGGCAAACTGGACTAATTGGTCTTCTTAATAAATCATGTTACCATACTTTTCTGCTCTGCAAAATCCTACATTGAGTTATGTCAATGTATCACTTGTGTTGAACACACAAGAACTTCTGATTTGTTTGTTACTGACCTTAAGATATGGTTAGCCATATTGGAATTCTTAGTTGCAGCAACAGAAACCAATTCCAGCTGCTTTGAGCAGAAATAGAATTTATATAAAGGATATTGGTGGCTCACAAATTCTCTGAGAGGGCCAGAAAACCAGGCTGTGGGACAGAGCCAGGAGCAATGCCCTGAGTCCCTCCACAGAACTGTCCAGTGAAGGCCTCACCGGATGCACGTGGCAGCCTGTGCTATTGACAACACACATGCTAGAGCCTGGACACTGCCTCTGGACTGGACAATTCTGCTGTCACTCTGCTTCCTCCCTTGCTCCTTTATCTTCCATTCTCTGCACAGCAGCCAGAGTGATCTTTAAAAGGTACAAATCACATCCCATCTCTCCTCCTGTGGCTTCCCATTACGTGTGGATGAGCTAGCCCCTCCCTGCTCCCTGACCTTGTCCTCTTTGCATCTGTCGATACCACCTGTTCCCACCTTGGTGCCTTTGCACATGTTGCTGGTCCCTCTGCCTGGGACTCTGTGCCCCAGGGTGGCCGGTTTCTTCTTAAAATTCAGGTTTCTTCTCAAGTGTCACATTCTCAGAAAAGAGGCCTTTTCTGACCATCAATCCACAGAAACTCTCCCGTCCAAAGGACTCCAGTCGCTATGACACACCCTGTGTTATTGTACCTGCAGCACTTCTCTGAAATGCTCATTTATTTGTTCATACTTTAGTGTCTCTCTCGCTCTAGAATCAGTTTTCTGTGAGCACACCTGCTAGTTACCTGCTGTCTCCTTAGCCCCAGAATGCTGCCTGACCCAGGTAAGTCATCGGTGAACGGTAGAATTCTTCTTCCACAAATGTTTGCTGAATGAATAAATGAAGGGGCAGCATTTATCTGAGAGGAGAGGAGGGGACTTTTTGTGTCCCATGGCAAGGATGCAGGATTGAACACTCCTGTCTTTCTCCACTCCATGGGAGTGGGAATGAGTAAGCTGAGTTTGAGAGTCCAGGACTTACATTTCTTCCTAGAGGGAAGGATGACTGTCTGCCTCGCAGAACAGCAGAAAGGACAGGCCCTCCTGCTCCCTCCGCTCTCAGGCAGCGGCTCCCTTTGGCCCGCCAGCCGCAGAGTGCAGCACACGGCCTGGAAAAGTGGCTTCCCAGGCCTGTGGGCTCAAAAAAAAATACCCATGTCTGCCCCGCCTCCCCCAGGTTCAGGGTTAATTGGTCTAGGGTGGGCCCTGGGCGTAACCCAGGGGTGAAAACAGTTCCCCTGGTGGTTCTCAGATGAGGCCAGGCTTGAGAAGATGGCAGAGATCAAACTTCAGCACGCCTGCGAATCCCCGGGCTTACGTGTTGGACAGCAGATTCTGACTCAGCAATGCAGGTGGGGCCTGTAATTCTGCATTTCGGCCGAGCTCGCAGGGAATAAGGCCGGCTCTTGGACCTGTCTTTGAGTGTCCAGGGTCTAGATCTGCCCAAAAGTATAATTTGACAGGGGAGTAGGAGGCTTCAATTTGGCCTTAAGTTCCCAAAGCAGTTCCTTCTAGAAGGCCCTGCATTTCAAAGGTACGGGTACTTGCCCAGACATTAGTGAGATTTTCGTTCCAATATTGCTAACGTAATGTGTGTGCCTTTTCTCTAACGGCTAGAATCTCCTAGTCCAGGAGGAGCAGCTGTGGGGCGTCCCTAGGCATAGCTGATTCCCTAAGATGCAATCCAGTGGTAAGATATCACAACTTCACCTCTAACCCCCAACATGCAGTTTCTCAGACTTCCAAACCCAGTCTGCTTGGCACGCCCAATCAAGCTTGTTTCCTTTCCCAGGTTTGTATACAGGCCTTCGAATGCATCTGCTCCTGCATTTAACATCTCAGCTTTGCTGGGACCACAGTACATGCTCTGAGGCCTGGGTGACACCAGGCAGCTCCTCTCAGCTCTGACTCCTTCTCTGGACCGAATGGGGTCTTGTTCCCCTTCTTCTCTGTGTCCTTCTGATGTTCACAGTCCCCCGCCTCTGCCTTCTTCTCCAGGACCCTTACCTGGAAAATTTTCAGCAACTTAGACTGACACTGTAAATTCCATCCATAAAGAAATTGTGTCCCAGTCATCATAATGTCCCCAGCACTTAACACAGTACCCCTCATAGAGTCTTCTCCCAGTAAAGAATTGAAGGAGTGAATGCTCTCCCACCCTCTGGTCTCCAGTTTTGACTCTAAGCACAGTCTCCTTTAACATGGTTATTTGGAGTAAGAGATATGCTTCCATTTCACCCATACGTGAATATGCTATGTGGTACTAGACTTTAGTTCAATAAAGAGACACAACATGGTTCTTGGAAAAACCTGCTCAGTGATTGCAGGTTAGACATCTGCAACAATTGTAAATTTTGGTTGAATTTACCAGCCGTGCTCTCAATTAGTGCTTCTCAATGTTGGCTGTACTTTAAAATCACCTGAGAAGATTTACAACTATAGATGTTGGGTTTCCATGCAAATCACTGGAAACATGATCTCTGGGGTTTGGGCATCTCTACAGGTAATTTGGCAGCCCCCTGAAGGCTGAGAGTCACCAATGCAAATAAAAGCAAGGTTGACAGGACCTGATGTGTTGGTCACTCTAGGAGCAGCTTACGGAAATGCTTAGGAGTGGTTGGGTTGCTCCTAGCAGGCTGTGGGGATGCAAATGACCTGATGCCTGGGAACAGTGGTTCTTAGAATGGGGTCCCAGGACCAGGAGCCTCAGCATAACCTGGAAACCTGTTGGAAATGCAAATTCCCAGCCCTAGTCCAGAGCTACTGGAGCAGGAGCTCTGGGGACAACACCCAGCAATCTGCGTTATAACAAGCCCTCCAGGTGATCCTAATGCAGGCTCAAGTGTGAGAACCGCCACTCTGGGCCAAAGGGCACATCCATGGCACCTGCAGGAAGTCTGCACTGTGGTGTCCGCTCCCCTCCTCCACCTATACTGTCTTGACTGGCTTCGTTATCAGACCCAAAACCGTCCACGCAACCTATATTAATCAGGCCTCTACTATGGCTAGGTATTATTCTAGGCTCCAGTGACACAAAAGTGAGCAAATCAGACAAGGTCCCTGTCCTTATGGAACTCATAGCCTATTGGGGAGGACAGATATTATTTCAAAATGATAGCTTAGCACGTAATAAGCAGTGACACCTACTGTGCAGGGAAAGAGTAGCTTATGATTGGGGACTTGACCTAATCTGAGAGGACAGCCTTCTCCAAGGAAGTGACATTTAAGCTGAGACCTTAAGGATTAGCATGAGTTAGTAGGTGAAGGATGATTATGGGAGGAGAGAGAGATTCAGGTGTGGGAAGGGCATGTACTGAGGCTGTGCAGTGGGCAACAGCATGACACGGTCAGGTACTGAAAGAGGCCAGTGTGTGATGGGAGCAGGGAGGCTGAACGCTGAACAGATGGGCAGTAGAACCGGGGTAGCTATAGTGGTGGCTATAGTGGCCATAGTGTATGTGTGTCTATATACACATGCACTCTATATATAGTATACTTATAGTAGTATGTACAGTGGCTGTAGTAAATATATATTCCATATATATACACACATATACCCTATATATAGTATATATTTCGTAGTGCATATAGTGGCTATAGCATATATATTACATATGTGTGTGTATAATATATATATATATATACACACACATATATATTTGTTGCATATATACAGTGGCTATAGTAGTAAGGCCACCAGCTCTCTTCTCGGATCACAACCCCTCATTTTGCCCTAGACATGATTTTGCATCCCTGCCAACTCCACAGCCTTGTAGTTGCCTTGCAGCTTTTCATCTACCAAGTTCACCTCCTTTGGCAGTAATGACAGCCCCCAGGAAAAGCACAGATTGGATTAGCACATAGTACTGTTATTTCAGCACCCTGGGGATTCACAGCTGTGATTCACAGCTGTGAAAAGCTGGCTCAGCCCCACTCACTTTCTTTAAATCAGCAGGGACCTGCGCACACTATCCCCGATGGTCAGGAAATTTAGCTGGAATCAGTGCTCTGAAAACCGAAAGGCACCAGACAAGAATGAAAAGTCTGTGGTTCTCAAAAGCCAAAGCTGAACCCAGAATTCGGTGATTTGCCCATGTAGCTCTCTAGAGCTCAAATTTCTCAAAGAAATTGCTATTCAAAATTGTTTAAATGCAAATGTTATAGTATTTCAGTCTCCCTAGGGAACTTCACTTTATCGTGAGACTAAGTTTGTGGATCTATTCCTCACCCAACATTTTCAAATCAAACTTCAAAGCTATGCATTTTTGAGCTCCTAAGAGCAGTAGGGTGCAATGTGAAATTCCTAAGGAATTCTTTAAGGAAGTCAGACAGTAACACAGGAGAAGTCACATGTTTGCAGCAGCCCGTGAAAGCCACGCACAGAAGCCGCTGAATGACATAGGATGTCAGCATGTGGGAGGGAGAGATTAATTCTGATACACGTGTGGAGTGATAGACGAAGCATCATTTGCTTCTGGAGAGAATAGGGAACTGGGTCTTCTCAGACTTTGTTTCTTCCATTACTTTGAGTAGCCCTTTGGACAGAGAGATTACCGAGGGTAGGAGAGGTGAGTACAGCACAAGGACACACTATGCCCGTGTACTTGAGACAACTGATAATGTAGTCAAGAACAAAACCTAGTCAGGTGAAGCTACATAAAGACAGTAAAACAAAAAGGACCTGGGGACTAGATAAGGCAGGGATCACCTGTGGTCAGGTTGGTTTGAGAGGGCTTCGCTCCAGAGAATCATGACATGTGTAAGGCAAATGGGTGGAAACGCTGGCCAAAACTCATTGTTTAAAACAACACATTGGTTAAAATGGTGAGCTGGTAAAAATGAGCATCACCCTTTTTTTTTCAGATATCAATGATTTTATTTTGCCAGAGGGGCAGTTCAGCAATATGCTGTGTGTTATTAAGCATTTCTGCTCATTTTCTAGAGTACTGAAGATTTTTTTATTGAGGTATAATTGACATAACATATTAGTTTCAGGTGTACAATACAATGATTTGATATTTGTATATATTGTGAAATGATCACCATAGTAGGTCTAATTACTATCCATCACCATACATAGTTACAAAAAAATATTTTTTTCTTGTGATGAGGACTTTAAAGATCCACTCTCTTAGCAACTTTAAAATATGCAATACAGTATGATTAACTATAGTCCCCATGCTGTACATTACATCCCCATGACTTAATTATTTTATAACTGAAAGTTTGTACCTTTTGACCCCCTTCACCCATTTCTCCCATGCCCCAAACCCCCCACCTCTGGCAACCAGCAATCTGTTTCCTATGTCTATGAGCTTGTTTTTTTGTTTTTTTTTAAAATTCTACGGTAAGTGAGATCACATGATATTTGTCCTTCTCTGTCTGACTTATTTCACCTAGCATAATGCCCTCAAGGTCCATCCATGTTGTCACAAATGGCAACATTTCATTCTTTCTTATGACTGAATAGTATTCCGTTGTATTTCATACCACTTTTTTTTATCCATTCATCCATCAATGGACACTTAGGTTGTTTCCATATCTTGGCTATTGAAAATAGTGAACATGGGGGTGCATATATCTTTTCGAATTAGTGTTCTCATTTTCTTCAGATAAATACCCAGAAGTGGAATTGCTGGATTATGTGGTGGATCTTTTTTTTTTTTTTTGAACAACCTCTATACTATTACCATAGGGGCTGCACCAATTTATAATCCCACCAACAGTGCACAAGGGTTCCCTTTTCTCCAAATCCTTACCGATACATGTTATTTCTTGTCTTTTTGGTAATAGCCATTCAAACAGATGTGAGGTAATATCTCATTGTGGTTTTGATTTCCATTTTCCTGATGATAAGTGATGTTGAGCATCTTTTCATGTACCTGTTGGCCATCTGTATGTCTTCTTTGGAAAAATGTCTATTCAGATTCTTTGTCTATTTTTAAATTGGATTGTTGTTTTGCTATTGAGTTGTTTGAGTTCTTTATATATTTTGAATATTAACCCCTTATCAGGTATATGATTTACAAATATTTTCTCCCATCCAGTAGATTGCCCTTTCATTTTGTTGATCATTTCCTTTGCTGTGCAGAAACTTTTTAGTTTGATTTAGTCCCACTTGTTGATTTTTGCTTTCCTTGCCTTTATTTTTAGAATCAGATTCGAAAAATCATCAGCAAGACCAGTGTCAAGAAGCTTACTGCCTATGTTTTCTTCTAGAAGTTTTGTAGCTTTAGGTCTTACATTCAAGTCTTCAATCCATTTTGAGTTAATTTTTGTATATGGTGTAAGATAGTAGTCTAGTTTCACTCTTTTGTATGTGGCTATCCAGTTTTCTCAATATCATTTATTGAAGAGGCTGTCTTTTGCCCATTGTATATTCTTGGCTCCTTTGTCGTAAATTAACTGACAATAGATGCATTTTTTTTTCTGTGCTCTCTATTCTGTTCCATTGAACGTTGTGTCTGTTTTTATGCCAATACCACACTATTTTGGTTACTATAGCTTTGCAGTATGGTTTGAAATCAGGGAATGTGAGGCCTCCAGCTTTGTTCTTCTTTCTCAAGATTGATATGGCTATTCGAGGTCTTTTTGATTCCATACAAATTTAGGATTTTTTATTCTATTTCTGTGAAAAATGACGTTGGAATTCTGATAGAGATTACATTGAATCTGTAGATTGCCTTGGGTAATATGACATTTTAAATATATTAATTCTTCCAATCCATGAACATGGAATATCTTTCCATTTATTTGCATCTTCTCAATTTCTTTCATCAATGTCTTATAGTTTTCAGTGTACAGGTCTTTCACCTCCTTGGTTAAATTTACTCCCTAGGTATTTTATTCTTTTTGATGTGATTATAAATGGGATTGTTTTCTTAATTTTTCTTTCTGATAGTTCTTTATTAGTGTATAGAAATGCAACAGATTTTTTTTTTAAAGCAATGCACATTTCTTTCTTTTCTCTTTTAGGAAGATTAGCCCTGAGCTAACATTTGTTGCCAATGTTCCTCTTTTTTTTTTCTCCTGAAAGCCCCAGTACATAGTTGTAAATCCTAGTTGTAAGACCTTTTAGTTCTTCTATGTGGAACACTGCTTCAGCATGGCTTGAAGAGCAGTGCCAGGTCCATGCCCAGGATCCGAACCAGGGAACCCTGGGCCACCAAAGTGGAGTGCACGAACTTAACCACTATGCCACTGGGCTGGCCCCACAGCAGATTTTTGTGTATTGATTTTGTATCCTGCAACTTTGCTAAGTTCATTTATTAGTTCTAACAGTTTTTTGGTGGAGTCTTTAGGGTTTTCTCTACATAATATCATGTCATCTGCAAATGGTCCCAGTTTTATTTCTTCCTTTCCAATTTGGGTGCCTTTTATTTCTTTTTCCTGCCTAATTGGTTTGGCTAGGACTTCCAATATTATGTTGAATAGGAAAACACTGCCCTCCCACTTTTATTTTATTTATTGACAAAATTCAACATCCATTCATGATCAAAACTCTCAACATACTGGGTATAGAGGGAACATACCTCAACATAATAAAGGCCATAGATGACAAGACCACAGCTAACATCATTCTCAATGGTGAAAAGCGGAATTTTGTCAAATGCTTTTTCTGCAACTATTGAGACAATCACATGATTTTTATCCTTTATTTTGTTAATGTGGTGTATCACCTTGATTGATTTGCAGATGTTGAACCATCCTCGCATTCCTAGAATAAATCTCATTTGATCATGGTGTATGATCTTTTTAATGTACTGTTGAATTCAGTTTGCTAACATTTTGTTGAGCATTTTTGCATCTCTATTCATCAGGGATATTGGCCTTTTGTTTTCCTGTGGTGTCCTTGTTTGGTTTTGGTATCAGGGTAATGCTGGCCTCATAAAATGAGTTTGGGAGTATTCCTTCCTCTTCTATTTTTTGGAAGAGTTTAGGAAGGATTGTTATTAATCCTTTGAATGTTTGGTAGAATTCACCAGTGAAAACATCTGGTTCTGGACTTTTGGTTGTCTGTAGGTTTTTGATTACTGATTCAGTCTGCTTACTAGTAATTGCTCTATTCAGATTTTCTATTTCTTCATGATTAAGCCTTGGTAAGTTGTATTTTTCTAGGAATTTACCTGTTTCCTCTAGGTTGTCCAATTGTTGGTGTATGATTTTTCCTAGAGTTCTCTTGTGATCCTCTGTATTTCTTTGGTATCACTTGTAATTTCTCCTCTTTCATTTCTGATTTTATTTATTTGAGCCCTTTGTCTTTTTTCTTGGTGGGTCTAGCTAAAGGTTTGTCAATTTTGTTTATATTTTCAAAGAACCAACTCTTAGTTTCATTGATCTTTTCTAATGTCCTTCTAGTCTTTATTTCATTTATTTCTGCTCTGATCTTTGTTATTTCCTTCCTTCTACTGACTTTGGATTTCGCTTTTTCTTATTTATTTATTTTTTTACTTTCTTGAGGTGTAAAGTTAGGTTGCTTATTTGAGATTTTTCTTATTTCTTGAGGTAGGCTTTTATTGCTGTGAAGTTCCCTCTTAGAACTGCTTTTGCTGCATCCCATAAATTTTGGGTTGTATTTCCTTCCTCATTTGTCTCAAGGTATTTTTTTTTTTATTTTAAAGATTGGCACCTGAGATAACAACTGTTGCCAATCTTTTTTTTTTTTTTTTCTGCTTTATCTTCCCAAACCCCCCGTACATAGTTGTATATCTTAGTTGCAGGTCCTTCTAGTTTTGGGATGTGGGATGCCACCTCAATGTGGCCTGATGAGCGGCGCCATGTCTGTGCCCAGGATCTGAACCTGGGCCACTGCAGCGGAGCACACAAACCTAACCACTCAGCCACGGAGCCAGCCCCTCAAGGTATTTTTTGATTTCTCTTTTGATTTCTTCTTTGACTCATTGGTTCTTCAGTACCATGTTGTATAATCTCCACATATCTGTGAATTTTCCAATTTTCTTCTTGTAATTGATTTCTAGTTTCATACCATTGTGTTTGGAAAAGATGCTTGATATGCTTTCAATCTTCTGAAATTTATTAAGACTTGTTTTGTGGTCTAACATATGATCTATCCTGAAGAATGTTCACTATTACTTGAGAAGAATGTGCATTCTGTTGATGCTGGATGGAATGCTTTGTATATATCTATTAATTCCATATGGTCTAACATGTGATTTAAGGCCAATGTTTTCTTATTAATTTTCTGTCTGGATGATCTATCCGTTGATGAAAGTGAGGTATTAAAGTCCTCAACTATTATTGTATTGCTATCTATTTCTCCCTCTAGATCTGTTAATATTGCTTTATATATTTAGGTGCTCCTATGCTGGTTGCATAAATATTTACAAATGTTATATCTTCTTGTTGAATTGACCCCTTTATTGTATGTAATACTCTTATTATAGTCTTTGTTTTAAAGTCTATTTTGTTTGATATAAGTGTAGCTACCACAAATTTCTTTTGGTTTCCATTTGCCTGGAACATCTTGTTCCATCCCTGCATTTTCAGTCTGTATGTGTCCTTACATCTGAAGTCAGTAGAATATTGAAGATTTTTAATAGTGTTGGATTTTATTGTTTTTATAATATTTTATTTCCAATTTGCTTTCAGGCATTAGTGACTATTAATTGCTGGTCAACGTTTTCATGAATTCTTAAAAATTTGCATTTAGTTGTTAATGAATTCTCCATCTGAAAAAAAATTAGTTTAAAACTAATGCTTCTAATTAACTGCTCAGGTTTTCATACCTCTATAAAACTCTTGAATGCACATAAAAGCAATTTTGTCCATTTTCTAAGTTGTTATTATTTAAAGTTGCTAATTCATTTTCCATTAGTAGGGTGACAGCTGTTGCAGTTTGCCTAGGATTTTCAGTGCTAAAACTAGGAGAGTCCCAGGCAAACTAAGATGCTAGCCACCCTAGATAGCAACGTCTGCTGAAGCAGAGATGGCCAGCTGTCCCCTAAACATTAACATTTTCCTTTCATACTGTCACATTTTTCCCAGCCAGTGACACCTTTCCCAGCCTCCATTGCATCCAGATGTGGCCATGTGCCTGTGTCTCTCAATGACTATAATGTGAGCAGAAGTGATGCAGAACCAGATGCTTCTCTAATTTCTCCTCCTGTATTACCTGGACATTGACACGAAAGGAAACCTTGGAAATGCCATGAGTTGAAGATGGCAGAGCTACTGTTGACCTGGGTTAGTGATTGACTGCACATGGCCAAGGACCACCACCATCCACCTTGCCACTGCTGTTATGGGGCTTTGTGCAAGCAAGAAACAAGCTTATATTGGGTTAAGCCAGTGAGGTATCAAGGTTCCAGCAGCTGGAGCTATTATAATTAATATAGCTCTCCAACCTTTTTTTTTCCTTGCTGAGGAAGATTCACCCTGAGCTAACATCCATTGCCAATCTTCCTCTTTTTTTTGCTTGAGGAAGACCAGCCCTGAGCCAATATCCATGCCACTCTTCCTCTATTTTGTACATGAGACACCTCCACAGCATGGCCAGTGAGTGGAGCAGGCCACACCCAGGATCTGAACCCATGAACACAAGCCACCAAAGCAGAGTGCATGGAACTTTAACCACTTGGCCACAGGGCTGGCCCCCTCCAACCTTGTTTAAGCTATATATATATGTGTGTGTGTGTGTGTGTGTGTGTGTATTTTACCATTTTGATTGTATGTTCTTTTCAAAATGCAAAGGCTAGGGCGTTGTGACATATTTTTTTGGTAACCATTCCATGATATTCTATAGTTACCATTTGATATGATTTCTGCTGTCAGGTTTGAAGACTAAAACTCCCCCATGTAGATTCAGCCTCAACCCAGACTTTGGCAGACAATTCTTAGAACGAGAAGGGTGGACATATCAATGAGGGAAAGGCCTGCTGGCAGATTTATTGTGTAAGATGGGCTGGGGTGAAGGAAGGATGTGAGACACTGAAGATAATATTCTTTGTTCCAATCAACCTATCACATAATGTGCTTATTATCCCCTACCATAGGGTCGTGAGAGTTAGTCAAGATGAACTGCATCTTGACTCCAAATCTAGAATTTCCCTGGAGAGCTAAGCAGAGCTGGGAGTTCTATAAATACTGAGGGCAACAGTAGTCACTTTGCTAACCAGAATTTCACTTAGATATTTTAAAATCTGGGGATAATAGTGATTACCTTTACGAATTAGATGACACAATGTATTTAAAAATATCTAGCAATACCTGATACTTAGTAGATGCCCTGTAAATCTTATTTTCCTTCTTTCTTTGCAAAAACAAAACTGGCATTCATTTTTTTGCCCTTTTACTCACACGATTCAAATGTGCTAGGGTAGTGTATCGGTCTGAGTCCTTGAGAAGCAGATGCTAAGAGGAGACTAGATGTGCAGGAGGTTCTTTAGGGGGAAGTACCTCCGAAGAATAAAGGAGGGAGAGAGCAGGAGGTGGGAGAGGGTTGGACTGTGATGCTGGTCCAACACCTGGGAGAGGAGAGAGAGAAGGAGGGAGGGTTGGGTAGGAAGAGCTTGAGGGTTTGGTGCAGCTTCTAAGCAAGTCTTGGCCAGGCAACCGGGAGCTCCAGAGCAAAGATTGCCCAATAGGGGATCCTGCGATGGAGAGGAGTGGCCTGGCTCTAGCACTCCCACTACACCCAGGCTTGGTTGGGAGCAGCCCAGGGGGAGCGTGACTTCCTGTGAGCTGCTTTGCATCCTGAAGGTGCAGCAGCCGACAGCAGATTACATTGCCTGCAGCAGCTTCTGTCTGGAAGGGAGAATTGAATGGTGCATTCCCGTAATTGTCAGCCACATAGAGGAAATGTTTCCCCCCAAATGCACAGGAAAAAACATCCAACCGAAAAACCTCTATTGAGAGTTTCTCATAGATTTTGTGTTATAGCTAAAACCAAACCTTCACTAGCTGAACAGAACACACTGGTGAAATGTCCTGCTACGAAAGATTGGGTTTCACGTAAGAGCCGTAGGTGGAAAAGCCTCTCATGTAACAAAATTTAAATCAGCGCAGCAGCCTGCGAATTCTGGACTGCCTGGCACAAACTGGGTTAACGTCGAGTCCTACGGATGACGCTGCAAAGTGTGTCACTTGGCGGAGGGTCTGTCACTGAGAGAATTGTCTTATAATTAATTCCCCACTTTAAGATCGGAAATGAGAAGTGCGCTGACGCCTTGAGCATATTGGGAGAGTGATGACACTTGAGGATTAGCAGACTGAGGCAGCAGCGGATTTGGAGGTAAAGCCTAGTTTTGTTTTCCACGCTCTGAAGAGACAAAGGTTTAGAAGAGAGTTCATGAGGGACGTAGAGCCCTGGGCCTTGATTCCAGCATTTTCACTGGTTCAAGTTCCGTGACGGATCTGGATGTCGGAGTCTTTAGTATAAAAACGACAGTTGGCCTGTGCCGCTAGGTCTTGTCGCCCTTTAGGAGATGGGCAAATTCAAATTTAAACTGATTGTAAAGACCGGATGTGAGTCCAAGTTTTCTGGGGCCTAAAGCTGACATAATTTGTGGGAACCCCTTTTAGAAAAAGGATAGGAAATATTTAAAATAAATTAGGAAAGAAAATGAATACCTCCTTAGAGTGAAGGACGAAATCACAACAGATTACAAATTGCAAATATCTGACAAATAGCACAAATCACAAAATCCAGAAAAATAACCTAACATTTTAATGAACTAAGTCCCTGACACACCTCTGTAATACTTTTTCTCTATATTTTTTGGCTGCATACTTTTTGTCCACCTCTTCCTGCAAAGGTGATTTTGTAATATTATACTAAATTATATTTTTAATATTATAATAATTAAATAATAATTAGATTAATTTTTTAATATTATACTAAATTATATTATCTTTCTATAGAGGAACTAGAAAGATCAAAAATTTTTTCCAGTTTTATCTAGGTATAATTGACATATAAGATCAAAAATTTTAATTGATAGTTGGGATGCATACAACATGCGACTTCAGATACTGAAGTATGAAGTATTTGTGTTATTGCCGTAGGTTTGTGTGTTATGCACACAGGAATTCTAATGAATTCTGTTTCATGTCATTCCCACAGGGAAAAAAGCGTGTGGCATGTTCATAAGTATGTATATTGTATTATTGAGTATATTTCTGATAGGAGAGAACTTCTCTTTTGACTAGGCATTCTATGGGGACTGAATTCTCTGCCCACGGTTTACATGTCTGGGGGTCGGAAGGATTTTCCCCAGACAAGCTTCTGGCTTGGGACATTTCAAACCTGTTTCTCCCCTACTACGCAAGTATTTGTAATGCCAGGTGCCGAAGACGACAGGTTCTGATGCCAACGTGACCCCTGACCCCGTGGGCTGATAGGGGCCTTCCTGGAAGCCATCCTACCACTGTGACAGCAGCCTTGACTTAACTATACGTGGAAGAGACTGTAAAACAGCATGTAAGTGTATCCCACCAGACCCAAATGAAGTGTATCCCCAGCTTAACTCCCCAAATGAAATGTATCTCCAAAGTGCTTATAGCCGCTTCAGTTGCCCAATGGAGGGAATGAATGAAGGGGAAAATTGTGGTTGAAAGAGACATCCCTGTCTACCACTTGTGGTTAAAATAGCTTACTTTGCAAATATACCCCAGTGTCTGACCACATGAGCATGTTGTCAGGAAACAGCCCTCGCAAAGGAGGGGCCCTTCTCAGTAAACCCACCTCTGGGGAGGGCTGAAGGGAAATTTCTCTGTAAATGGGGAAGTGCCTGTATTTTGAAATGAGATTAAAATCTCAGAAACTAATGTGCAGACAGTTCTCTCTTCATACAAAATGTTCCTGAAAATTTGCTAAAAAGTGGAGTGTGAGAAAATTAAATAGGAAGTGTATGAGATTTATGGGTGAAGGAGGCATTCTGATTTTAGATGGCTCAAAAATAATAAAATCTCAAGTTATACATTCTCTTTTTAGGCAAAAATCTTTAATTTATATTGTATTTTTAGAAAAGTTACTACATTCATAAGGTTGCAAAATTAAAGAGGGACAAAAGAGTATACATTGAAAATATTTTCTCTCATTCCTGTGTCCCCAACACCCAGGCGTGCTCTCTTGAGGCAACCAATAGTACTGGTCTCTTGTGTTTCAGTTCTACTCACGCCAAAAATTATGTATATTTATAATCATATTAGTATTTGCATCTAAATTTTGTACTGTGTATGTATGTGTGTTATACTCTTTTTTCCTTTATTAAAAAATATATGCAAGCATACTACAGGCATTATCCTGCTCCTTGCTTTTCTCATTTAATAATATATCTCAGAAATTATTCCATATCAGTAAAGATATTCCTTTTTTTTCCACAGTGTAATATTCCACTGTCAGAATTCATTTAACCAGTACTCTATTAATGGACATTTGGTTCATTTGTGATTTTTCCTATTATAAGCAATACTTCAGTGCATACATTATTTCTCTATGTGCAAGAAAGTCTATAGGATAAATTCTTTGAATTAGAATTGCTACTTAATAGCATTAAATGTGTCTGACTTTTATTAGATATTTCCAAACTGTCATCCATAAGATTGTACAATAGCCTCTTGCCTGCAGTATATGATGATGCCTCTTCTCTCGCATCATTGCTAACAGTTTGTCTTAAAACCTTTTGATCTTTTCCAATCTGATAGATAAAAAGTGGTATCTAAGTATAGTTTTTCATGTGCTTCTCTTTTATTATGAATGTGCCTTTCTGACCCTGTTTCTGTTGTCACCTCTCTTTCTCTGACTCTCCTCTGCCTCCTTCTTCCACTTTTAAGGATGCTTGTGGTTAGTTGGGCCCACCCCAACTTTAAGGTCAGCTGATTAGCAACATTAATTCCATCTGCATTTGGGCCCTTTTCATATGTTTCACTGTGTTCTTTTGCTCTCGTGATTTTTGTTATTGATATGTAGGGGTTCTTTGTATATTAGGAAAATTAGCCCTTTGTTTGAGATGTGAATTGCAAGTGGTTCCTGGCCCTCCCCACAGTTCGTCATTGGGGTTTGACTTTGCTTATGATGATTCTTGTCTTGAAAAATCGTAAATTTTATATAATAGAATTTATCTGCTTTTCCATTTTGGCTTTGGGTTTTCGTGACATCCTTGGGCCTTCCTTGCTCTGAGGTTATAAAAGAATTCTCCTGTGATTTCTTCTGCTTTGATGATTTTGTTTTTTTACATTTAAATATTTTAGCCATCTGGAATTTATTTTGGTGTAAGGTATAATACATAGTTCCAACTTTCTTTTTGCAGATGACTACCCAGTTAATTCACTGTTACCTTTTCCAAATGGGTTAGAAGTTCTTTTGTATTATTATATAATAACTTCCTCTGTGTATCTGGACTCCTCTCGGTTCAGTGTCTTCGATCTGTGTGGTTCTTTATGCACTAGTACCACAGTGTAGCTTTATGTTTAAATGGGATAGGGATGGTTCCCCTTCGTGATTTTCTTGGTTATTCTTATTTGTTTGTTTTTCTGTATGAACTTTAGAATTGACTTGTCCATTTCAAAAGTCCTGTTGCTGTTCAATTGGAATCATGTAAAATGCATGGACTAACATAGGGAGAACTGATGGTATCTTCATGATATAGAGACTTCCTATCCAAGAACACAGTAGGCTTTTCCATCTCTCCAAGTCTTCCTTTCCGCCCCTAACGAGTGATTTAAAGTTTTCTTTGTATATATCTTGTACTTTTTAAAAGTTTATTGCTAGGGAATTTTATTGTTGCTGTTGGAAATAAGATATTTCTTCCATTTTTCTCTCTAATGGTTGTTTGTATACATGAAGGCTATTGCCTCAGTTCCCCACCGCCCCCCACCACACCCCTTTCTGGCAACCACTAATCTGATCTCTATTTCCATGAGTTTGTTTTTTTTAGATTCCACGTATAAATGAGATCATATAGTATTTTTTTCTCTGATTGACTTATTTCACTTAGCATAATGGCCTCGAGGTCCATCCATGTTGTGATAAATGGCAGGATTTCCTTTTTTCTCATAGCTAAATAATATTACATTGTGTATGCATGTATGTGTGTGTATATATATATAAAACTGAGATTTTTCCTGCGTTTTGTCTGTTGTAAATACTGCTATAATGAACATGAAGGTACAGATTTCTTTGAGAGAGTGATTCCATTTCCTTTAGATATATACCCAGAAGTGGAATTGACGGATCATAGAATAATTCTTTTTTTTTTTTTTTAAAGCTCTTTCCTTTATTTATTTATTGATTGATTTATTTTAAAGATTGGCACCTGGGCTAACAACTGTTGCCAATCTTCCCTTTTTTTTTTTTCTGCTTTGTCTCCCCAACCCCCCCCCCCCTCCTCCGTACACAGTTGTATATCTTAGTTGCATGTCCTTATAGTTGTGGGATGCCGTCTCAACGTGGCCTGACGAGCGGTTCCATGATCGTGCCCAGGATCCGAATCCTGGGCAGCCGCAGCGGAGCACACAAACTTAACCACTCGGTCACGGAGCCGGCCCTAGAATAATTCTATTTTTAATTTTTTGAGGAAGCACCAAATTATTCTCATAGTGGCTGCACCAATTTCTATGCCCACCAACAGTGCACGAGGCTTCCCTTTCTCTCACATCCTCACCAGCACCTATTATCTCTTGTCTTTTTGGTAATAGCCATTCTAATAAGTGTGAGGTGATATCTCATTGTGTTTTTTTCCAGTTTTATTGAGATAATTAACATACAGCACTGTATTAGTTTAAAGTGTACAGCATAATGATTTGACTTACATATATCTTGAAATGATTACCACAATAATTTTAGTTAACATCCATAATCTCATATAGATACAAATTAAAGAAAAAGAAAAAAAAATTTCCCCTTATCATGAGAACTCTTAGCATTCCCCCTCTCCCCATCCTCCACCTCTGGTAACAAATCTGATCTCTTTATGAGTTTGGTTTTTAAAAATTTTAGATTCTGCATTTAAGTGAGATCATATAGCATTTGTCTCTGTCTGGCTTATTTAACTCAGCATAATGCCCTCAAGTTCCATCTATGTTGTTGCAAATGGCAGGATTTCCTCATTTTTTATGACAATAGTATTCCACTGTGTGTGTATGTGTGTATATGTATATATATGTGTGTGTGTATATATGTGTATGTGTGTACACAACTTCTTTATCCATTCATCCATCAGTGGACACTTAGGCTGTTTCCATGTCTTTGCTCTTGTAAATAATGCTGCTACGAACACGGGAACACAGTTATCTCTTTGACTTAGTGTTTTCATTTCCTTCAGATATATTCCCATTACTGCAATTGTTGGATCATATGATCTGTTTCTAATGTTTTGAGGAACCGCTATAGTGTTTTCCATAGTGGCTGCACCAATTTACATTCCCACCAATGGTGCACAAGGGTTCCCTTTTCTCCACATCCTCACCAGCATTTGTTATTTCTTGTCTTTTTGATCATAGCCTCTCTAACAGGCATGAGGTGATATCTCATGTGGTTTTTATTTGCATTTCCCTGATGATTAGTGATGCTGAGCATCTTTTCATATACCTGTTGGCCATTTGTATTTCTTCTTCATGTCCTTTGCCCATTTTTAATTGCATGTTTTGTTCTTTTGCTATTGAGTTACACGAGTTCCCTGTATATTTTAAATATTAACCTCTTATCAGATAAATGGTTTGCAAATATTTTTTCCCATTCCGTAGGTTGTCTTTTCATTTTGTTGATTGTTTCTTTTGCTGTGCAGAAGCTTTTTAGTTTGATATAGTCCCACTTTATTTCTGATTTTTTGCCTGCGCTTTAGGTGTCATATCTGAAAAATCATTGCCAAGACCGTGTCAAGGAGCTTTTTTCCCTGCTTTATTCCAGGAGTTTTAAAGTTTCCAGTCTTGCATTCAAGTTTTTAATCCATTTTGAGTTCATTTTTGTGAACACTATAAGATATGGGTCTAGTTTCATTCTTTTACGTGAGGATATCCAATTTTTCCAACGTTTGTTGAAGAGACTATCTTTTCCTGAGTATTCTTGGCTCCCTTGTCAAATATTAGTTGACCATATATGCTTGGGTTAATTTCTGGGCTTCAATTTTCTTCCATTGGTCTATGCATGTGCTTTTATGCCAGTAACATGCTGTTTTGATTTCTATGGCTTAATATTATAGCTGAAAACCAGGTAGTGTGATGCCTCCCACTTTATCCTTCTTTCTCAGGATTGCTTTTGCTATTTGAGGTATTTTGGGGTTCCATATATATATTAGAATCATTTTTCTACTTCTGTAAAAGATGCCATTGAAAAATTGGTAAGGATTGCATTGAATTTATAAACGGCTTTTGGTAGTATTGACATTTCAACAATTTTAATTTTTCCAATCCATGAACATTGGATATCTTTTCATTTGTTTGTGTCTGCTTCAATTTCTGTCATCGGCATCTTGTAGTTTTTGGTGTAGTAATCTTTCACTTCCTTGGTTAAATTTGTTCCTAAATATTTCATTGTTTTTGATGCGATTATAGTGGGATCATTTTCTTTATTTCTTTTTCAGATAATTTGTTGTTAGTGTATAGACATGCAACTAATTTTTGTATGCCAATTTTGTATCCTGCAACTTTACTAAATTTGTTGATTAGAACTAACAGTTTTTTTGATGGAGTTTTTAGGGTTTTCTACACATAGAATCATGTCATCTGCAAACAAAGATAAATATATTTCTTCCTTTCCAATTCTGATTCCTTCTATTTCGTTTTATTGCCCAGTTGCTCTGGCAAGGACTTCCATTACTATGTTGAATAAAAGTGGCAGGAGTCTGCATCCTTGTCTTGTTCCTGATCTTAGAGGAAAAGCTTTTCGCTTTTCACCATTGAGTATGATGTTAGCTGTGGGCTTGCCACAAATGGCCTGTATTATGTTGAGGTACATTCCCTCTATATTTAGTTTGTTAAGAGTTTTGATCATGAATGGATGTGGAATTTTGTTGAATGCTTTTCTGAATCTATTGAAGTTATCATATGATTTCTTTTTTTCTTTTTTTTTGGTGAGGAAGATTGACTCTGAGCTAACATCCATTGCCAATCTTCCTCTTTTTGCTGAGGAAGATTAGCCTTGAGCTAACATCAGTGCCCATCTTCCTCTATTTCGTATATGAGATGCTGCTGCAGTGGTGCTTGATGAGTGGTGCATAGGTCTGCGCCTGGGATCTAAACCTGCGAACCCTGGGCAGCCAAAGCGGAGCACGTGAACTTAACCACTATGCCACCTGGCTGGCCTCCAGATTATCACATGATTTTGATCTTCGTTCTATTAATGTGATGTATCACGTTGATTGATTTGTGGGTGTTGAGCCACGCTGGCATCCCTGGAATAAATCCCACTTGATTGTGGTGTATGATCCTTTTAATGTATTGTTTTATTTGATTTGCTAATATTTTGTTGAGGATGTTTACACTGATGTTCATCAGAGATATTGGCCTGTAATTTTCTTTTCTTATAGTGTCCTTGTCTGGTTTAAGTATCAGGGTAGTGCTGCCCTCATAAAATGAGTTTGGACATATTCCCTTCTCTTCTATTTTTTGGAAGAGTTTGAGAAAGATTGGTATTAATTCCTCTTTGAATCTTGGTAGAATTCACCAGCAAAATCAAAAGTCCTGGACTTTAGATTGTTGAGAGGTTTTTGATTACTGATCCAATCTCCTTACTAGTAATTGGTCTGTTCAGATTTTCTATTTCTTCCTGATTCAGGTTTTATGTTTCTTGGTAGGTTGTATGTTTCTAGGAATTTATCTATTTCCTGTAGGTTGTCCAATTTGTTGGTGTATAGTTTTTCCTAGTAGTCTCTTATGATCCTTTATATTTCCATGGTATCTGTTTTAATGTCTTCTCTTTCAGTTCTGATTTTATTTGTTTGAGTCCTCTCTTTTTTTCTTAGTGAGTCTAGCAAAGGTTTGTCAATTTTGTTTATCTTTTCAAAGTACCATCTCTTAGTTTCATTGTTTTTTTTCTATTGTCTTTTTAGCCCCTACTTCATTTATTTCTGCTCTGGTTTTTGTTATTTCCTTCCTTCTACTAATTTTGGTGTTAGTTTGTTCTTGTTTTTCTAGTTCCTTGAGGTGTAAAGTTAGGTTGTTTATTCGAGCTCTTCCTTTTTCCTTGATGTAAGTGTTTATCGGTCTGAACCTCTCTCTTAGAACTGATTTTGCTGCCTCTATAAGTTTTGCAAATGGAAATAACGTTGTATTTCCATTTTCATTTGTGTCAAGATATTTTTTTATTTCCTGTTTGATTTCTTCTTTGATTCATTGGTCACTCAGTAGTATGTTGTTTAATCTCTCTATATTGAATTTTCCAATTTTCTTCTTGTAATTGATTTCTAGTTTCATCCCTTTGTGGTTGGAAAAGATGCTTTATATGATTTCAATCTTCTTAAATTTATTAAGACTGTTTTGTGGCCTAACATATGATTTATCCTGGAGAATGTTCCATGTGCACTTGAAAAGAATGTGTATTCTGTTGCTATTGGGTGGAGCGTTCTGTATGTGTCTGTTAAGTCCATCTGGTCTAACGTGTTGATTAAGACCAGTGTTTTCTTATTGATTTTCTACCTGGATGATCTATCCGTTGTTGAAAGTGGGATATTAAAGTCTCCTACTACTGTTGTATTGTTGTCTATTTCTCCTTTCTGGCCTGTTACTATTTGCTTTATATATTTAGGTGTTCCTCTGTTGGGTGAATAAATATTTACAAATGTTATTCTCTTATTGCATTGACCTCTTTATCGTTATATAATGACCTTTTGTCTCTTGTTATAGTCTTTGTCTTAAAGTCTATTTTGTCTGGAATAAGTGTACCCACCCCTGATTTCTTTCGGTTTCCATGTGCATGGAATATCTTTTTGCACCCCTTCACTTGTCTGTGTGTGTCTTAAAGCTGAAGTGAGTGTCTTACAGGAAACATATATTCAGGTCTTGTTTTTGGGTTTTTTTGGCCAGTCTGATAAAAAAAAGACTTTTATAATGTGTTTTGTTTGGAGAATTTAGTCTATTTACATTTAAAGTAATTATTGATAGATGTGGACTTACTTTTGCCTTTTTGGTAATTGTTTTCTGGCTGTTTTGTAATTCCTTTGTTCCTTTTCTATTCTCTTTGTCTCTTCCTTTGTGATTTGATGTTTTTTTGTGATATGCTTAGCTTCCTTTCTCTTTCTCTTTGTGAATCTATTGTAGGTTTTTGCTTTGTGGTTACCATGAGGCTTATATAAACATTTTATATTTATAATTGTCTATTTTAAGATGATAACACCTTAAGTTCAAATGCATACTAAAACTTTTATATTTACTCTCTTCCCCCATGTTTTATGTTTTTGCTGTCACAATTTATATCTTTTTAGCTTGTGTATTCTTTAATTATTGTGGTTTAACTTATTTTAACTACTCTTGTCTTTTAACTTTCATACCAGATTTATAAGTGATTTACTCACCACCATTACAACATTAGTGTATTCTGAATCTAACTATATATTTACCTTTATTAGTGAGAATTATACTTTCATGTGTTTTCCTGTTACTAATCAGCATTCTTTCAATTTAGCTTGAAGAAATCCCTTTAACTTTTCTTGTCAGGCTGGTCTAATGGTGATGAACTCCGTCAGCTTATGCTTGTCTTGAAAACTCTCTCTCTCCTTCAATTCTGATGGACAGCTTTGCTGGCTGGAGTATCCTTGGCTGGCAGTTTTTTTCTTTTGGCACTTTGAATATATCGTGCCACTCCCTTCTGGCCTGTAAAGTTTCTGCTGAAAAATCTGCTGATAGCCTTATGGAGGTTCCCTTGTATATAACAAGTTGTTTTTCTCTTGCTGCTTGTAAGATTCTTTTCTTGTCTTTAATTTTTGCCAGTTTAATGTGTCTTGTGTGATTTTCTTTGGCTTCATCTTGTTTAGAACTTTCTGGCCTTTCTGGGTCTGGCTGTCTATTTATTACCCCAGGTTAGGGATGTTTTCAGTCATTATTTCTTCAAATAAGTTTTCTGCTCCTTTCTCTTTCTCTCCTCCTTTTAGAGCCCTTATTATGAGAATAATGGTCAACTTCATGGTGTCCCGAAAGTCCCTTAAGCTATCTTCACTCTTTTTCATTCTTTCTTTTTCTCCTTTGTGTGGATTCCACTGCCCTGTCATCAGATTCACTGATCCTTTCTTTCACTTGGTCTAGTCTGGTATTGAACCCCTCTATTGAATTTTTTAGTTCAGTTATTTTATTTTTCACCTCTTTATTTTCTGTTGGGTAGTTTTTTTTTACAATTTCTGTCTCCTTGTTGAAATTCCCACTTTGTTCATTCATTGTTCTCCTGACCTCACTGAGCATCTTTATGGCCATAATTTTGAACTCTGTCAGACAAATCACTTATCTCCATTTCATTAAGGTCTGTTTCTTGAGTTTTATCTTGTTCTTTTGTTTGTGACATATTCCTCTGTTTCTTCGTTGTTCTTGATTCTCTCCGTTGGTCTCTGTGCATTGATAAAACAGCCACCTTCCCCAGTCGTGATGGAGTGGTCTTGTGTAGGAGACGCACCTTATTATTCAGCCTGGCCCTGGCTCTTGGTTTTCTCTCAAACCCTTGTAGTTCTACAAGCTCCCATCTTTTCTCCTAGTGGCTCCCAGCTGAGGATATGCCAAGACTTGTCAGTGTCCCAAACAGGAAGATCTCAGTTAGCACCTAGATGCAAGTTTATTGGAAGCTGGACCATCAAGCAGCAACTTTTAAAGTATAACAAGTAGGCTTCTTTCCAGGAAGGGCAGAGGCTGGGCATTTCTGTCTTCTCCGTCTGTGCTGAGCACTGGAGGACAGCTGGTTAAGAAGTATTTCTTTGTTTGCCACAATTCTGTTGGACCTGGAACTCGGGTCCCTCTGGCCGCCAAAGCCACTCTATAAAAGGGTGTGTCCTCTGGGCAGCAGCTACAAGAGGTAGGCCAGCAGATGTGTTTACAAGTTTCTTTCAGCAAGACACTGGTGACCTAGAATTGGGCTGAGAGAGAGCACAAAGATGGTGCCTGCTGGCCTTCTTAGTCTCCAGGGAGGATCATAGTCTGTTCCTTGATGTGTGCCTGACCCTCAGGCAGCAGCTTTTAAAGTATGCAAATAGACCTCTTTCTGGGAAATATTGGGAGATGGATGCTTCTGTCTGCTGTCTCTGCACTGAGCCCTGGGAGGTAGCCGTGCTGAGTCCTCACAAGCCTGTTAATAATTCTTTCTCTGTTTGTTATATAGTCTCACAAGTCTTGTAGATGCAAGCTGTGTTGACTTTCAGAGCTAGGTGTTTTGGGGACTTGTTCCTCAGGTAGGAGTTTTAGAAGGTGGGATGCTAAATGTTGAGTCCAAACCTTTCATTCAATGAGAAGCTGGGAGTTGTAAGTTCCCTCCCGATTGTGTGTCACTGTGCCGGCAGTGGGGTTTATGTCAAGAGTGTGTCTCAACCTTTCCTACTTGTGTCAATGTGGGTTTTTTTCTCATTCACCCAATGAGGAGTCACTCAGCTAGTTTCTGGATTTCTTTCAGAGGGAATTGTTCAATGTGTAGCTACAGATTTGATGTGTCCATGGGAGGAGGTGAGTTAAGGAGCCTCTTGTGTTACCATCTGGGACTGGAACCTTTGAATTCTTTTTGTTTATAATAGTTTTGGTTCTCTTAGCTTTTTCGTGTGAACAATTTTATAGTCTGCAAATAGTTCTAATTTTATCTTTTCCATCCAAATGTTTATACCTCCAAATTTTTCTACTGGTTGATTGCATTGACTAGTACCCAAGAACAATGTTATATAAATAATTAGGGTGATAGTGGGTGATCTTGTCATCTTGATTCTGACCTTCATGAGAATGCTCCTAGTATTTCCTCATTAAGCTGGCTTTTGGGCTGAGAGAGAGATTTATTTTATTATCTTAAGCTCAGTATTCATCTATTTCTTTAAGTAATTAAGATTTTATATTAATAACAAGCGTTGATGAAATACGCAGCCTGTCTATGTATTCAATTGAGTAAGCTTTTGATTGAGCACGTGATTTGAAGTGAAACTTCATTTGCCAGTTTTGGCATGGCAAATCTTCCAAGTATATAAAACTTATGATGTCTGTATCTCATATCTCAAGAGAACCAAGAGAATCCATTGAAGTGTTACTCATTGTGCCTTGACTACCTCTCCCGCCCAGTTGATGAGAAGCATGCATATCACTCAGAAGGATTATTATCAAAGGAGAGCAAAGGGAAAGAAATGGTTGAGTCACGGTGTATTTCTTTCCTATTGCTGCTGTAACAAATAACCACAATTTAGTGCCTTGCAACAACACAAATGTAGTATCTTACGATTCTGTGATTCAGAAGTCTGAAATGGGTCTCACGGGGCCAAAATCAAGGTGTTGACAGAGCTGTGTTCCTGGAGGCTCTAGGGGAGAATCTGTTTTCTGCCTTTCCAGCTTTTAGATACTGTCTCCATTTTTTGACTCATGGCTCCCTTCCTCCATCTCCAAAGCCGGTGCCACAGCACATCTCTGACCCTTCTTCCGTTGTTAGTTTTTTCTCTGATTCTCTTCTTCTGCCTTCTCCTTCTACTTGTAAGGACCATTGTGACTCCATTGTGCCCACTCCAATGTTTAGTTCAGTTGGTTTGCAACGTTAATTCCACCTGCAACCTTAATTCCCCTATGCATGTAACCTAACATATTCAGAGGGTCCAGGGGTTAACACATCTTTGGGGGTCGGTTTTCTGCCTACCACAGGTGGCATAAATTTAGGGAGAGTCTGTGGTGTCTGAAAGGAGGGGACCAAACTTGAGGGAACCATGTGAAGAGGAGAGGAGTTGGCCAGCACTGGAGGATGGCTGAGCCCTGGTGCATTGTGCACACCAGGGAGCCACCTGGCAAGCCAAGCCAATGCTAATAGACCACCACTGTCTTTTTAAAAAGTTAATAACTTTTATTTCTTTAGAGCATCTTAACTTAACAGCAAAATTGAAAAGAAAGTACAGAGAGTGCACATATACCCCCATCCCGCCACACGCACAGCCTCCACTGTCTTTTGAGGGAGCCCTGCATGTTCCCTGTGCTGAGGGAGTGGTAAAAGTTGTTCTTCCCATCAATATTTGGGGTGTTGTGGAGTGATGTCTGCTCTGGCCCTGAGACCCAGGTCCTATCTGGGCTTCCATATGTGGCCATTCCTTTTCTAATGGCCTAGGACACTTATCAGGGGCCCTAAACAGAAGATAGGATCCTGGATGACTAGGGTGGGTGGAGGCAGAGACGCTGAAGAAAAATCCCTCAACATACGTATTGGTGAAGATCATTCTTATGGCACTAATATCAACACTTAAATTCTTACTTTCCAGTAATGTGTATAAGACAAAGGCAGAATGCACGTGAAAGGCAGAACATACATGTTAAATAATTGTACCGTCTAATGAGCCAAGGTGGCATCCTGGCTGAACTGAATAGTTATGGCTTGGAACTGCTGATGCAAGCTCTAAGGACGACTCAAAGGCCAAGTCAGGCCTGGGAAGAGGGTTTAGCAGTCTCAGCGTAGAATGTGAGAGACTTTGAGCTGGACAACACTCAAACATATAGAAATTGAGGGCCTGGCAGGGTCTTAGCGATCCCAGATGGAAGCCCCAGGAGGGCAGACCCTCTGGCTATTAGGCCCTGTGTAGTCAGACAACATGAGGGGCAAGCTGGCTTCAGTGAACCTCCCAAGGCAGCTGCCTTTGTGGAGTCCTTGAAAACCAGCGTGCAATAGTGAAGCGAAGTAGAATTCAGGGTCAAGAGCTGTCCTAGCAAACTCTCAGGGGTGGTTTGTAGTCTTGGTTGCACCTGAACTTGATTGCATTTATTATTGCTTGACGTGGATAGACTGCTGGCTGGGGTTGATCTTGTTTTGCTGCTTGGAGATTTTTATCATGATCGTTTTTGTAGAAGAGATGTCAACAGCGAGGCTTTGAACCTATACTGCTCTTCTCATCTCAGTATCTCTCACTTTGGAGACAGTCTGATGACAGTGTGCTTTAAGGGCTTTATAACATGTATTCTAGACTTTTTCCTTCTCTCTCTTTTTTTATTTCACAGCTTTGGTGGTGGGGGAGGGGGTCCCTGGACATGGCATGGAAAGAAACAATGAAAGTCAGTAGGTTGTCAAACTTGATTATCTTGGATTGTTCAATTTGCCTTTGATCTCCAGGACTCTACAAGATACGAAGTGCTTTATTAATTGTTCATTTAAATTTGGGGTAAATGTAATACCCCATTAAACAGAGAGCAAGGAAAGTCTTACTATCCTTTCCTTCGGCCTGTCAGAGCACAAAAAGGAACAAATCATAGCTTTTCAGGCTAGTTTTAAGAGTCTTATTTATCAAAGTGGTGAAAGATCCTTGTTTGCATCAGGCTCTCAGAGTCCTTTCTCTGTGGATGGTGGCTTTCATGGGTACGTCTGTCTGTCCCTTTCTCGTGCAGTGCTTCTGACGGGCAGGTGTCCAATGCAGGATATACTGCCTTTCTTGATTTAAAACAAAATCAAATAAAATACTACCAGCTTGTTACGTGTGTGTTGGGTTTAGCATTTACAAAGCACCATTGTATATAATATCTCATAAAGACCCGTCAAGTGGAGGAAACTAGTACTCGGTGCTCCTGGGGAGTATTAATACACATTAATATGTATGTGGAATGTGTGCATACATCCCTATAGCATTTGCATGATGATTTATAATTTACAAAACACTCTTACAAATATATCCTCTCAAGGAGAGGAAACTACTTAGCCCTCCTGCTCCTTTGGGTATAAATAAATATTAAATTGTGCTTAATAGCACCAGGACTGCTTCCGCTGTTAAATTAGATCCTTTACTTAAAGCTTGGACACTAGCAGACTTGTAGCTTCACTAAGGACCACTGATTTGTGCTGGGAAGGACGGCATTATTCTGTTATTACAAGACAATTCATCAGCTCTTTCGAAGTTTTCCCTTGATGTGCTCATGATTTCTTGCAGCTGGGAGAATGGAAGTTGCCGTGATAGCCCTTTAGCAACCTGTCATTGCTCTTCCTGGACTTCCTGCTCAAATTTCTCATTCTTTTTCCATTTTTTAAGCCTCAGGTAAGTGGCCATTTCCTTCAGACACTGGTGAGCACTTGGTGGGTCAGACGCCCGGTGGAGGAACAGGCTTGCCGTGGGCTATCTCACACTCACGGCCACCGTTTCTGAATTCAACTATATTTTGGAAACTCAGTTTTCTTGAGTTGTAAGTTATGTCTTTTCCTGGCATTTCTTTTCTATGTCATTATGGTTTGAAATGAATTAAAATCCCCATCAGATGCTGGGTCTGCTCACATTCCTTGCCCTCCTCCACTGCTTATTAAGGGTGGCGACCCTGCACCAGGTTCTGTCTTTGTCTGCCTGCCACCTGCTCTACATTCAGAGGCCAATTAAATCTGTATGTCATTGAATCAGTGATAATAGTAATTATTCAATGAAGTGAGAGTTATTTCAAATATATACCTTTCAGAGTCTTATATCATCTGTTCTACTGTCAAAAGGATTGACTGATTTTAAGCAAATCTGATGCCCAATGTCAAGAAGCACCTTGAACTATACTTGTGGATAGTCTTAAAACAAAATTTCCTCTGAGATCCATTTGCCTTCTTCTTTTTAGTAATAATGCTATGTGAGTTTTAGCTAGGCACATGGCTTCCGGCTCTAAGCTACAATTCCCAGCGTCCTTTGCAGCTACGTATGGCTATGTGACCAAGTTTGGGTCAATGGGATGTGAATGGGAGTGATATGTGCAACTTCTGGGTTTCTACTTAAAGATCCTCGCCCTGGCTTCTCTCTTTCCTCTTTTTATCACCTTGGAAAAAGGCAAAGACTGGAGTAACTTTGCAAGCCACATGTTGAAGGCTGTGGAGCTGGCCCTCAGGTCTCCTTCCACTTCCCCCAGACCACTCACCTGTGGACGATAGTGTTTGGCACAGCAGCTTGACCTGTTCTTTAACTAATAAAAATGTTAAAAATGAGTATTCCTGTAAGAGAATGCACTCAATGTTAGTGAAAGCTCTGTCTGTGAAGGTAGGGGTTATAATGACTAGTGTTTGTAACTGGTCCCTGCCTTCCTTCTCTCCTTTCTCCAATCCATTCTCCAAGTGGCTGTCAAAGAGAGGCTACTCTGCTGCTAAAAATCTTACAATTGTTCACTGACTCCCCAGCTAACTAAAATCCTAAACCCTTAGCGTAACCTAGAGGCTATATCAGGATTTGTTTTGGCTGAAAACAATAGAAAATAATTTAAAGCATAAAATAATTTAAAATGTTGTTTCAAAGAATGATTTAAAACATTAAAAATAATTTAAACATTAAAGCTTTGGTCTTCTCTCATAATAAGAGGGAGGTGTTTCCAGGGTTGGTTGAGCATGTCAATGGTGTCAGAACTCTGGCTTGCTTTTGCTTCAGTTCTTTTGGCTTTTTCCTCATGGTTAGAAGATGGCTGCAGTGGCTCCAGGCTTCACACCCTTTCACCTGTCCAAATGCAGGAAGGGCAAAGTTGCTTTTCTTTGGGAGGAAAATCTTTCCCCCAACCCCCTGGCAAACTTCCTTCAGGTCCCTTTGGCCAGACTGAATCACATGCCTATACCTTAACTACAAGTTGGCTGAGAAGTGAGAGTCTATCATGGAAGGGAAACTGCTTATGATCCACAAGGGGAGCAGGCTTGGCTGCAGGGCAGACAGTTGAATGTGTGCTCCAAGAGCCTCACATGCTTACCTGAAGCAAAAAATATGACTGTGAGCTTAAATATAAAAAGTTTATTTTATGTGACCATAAGGTCTGTTACAAACGTTTCTTTTGGATTGCTGTTGTTATGATTTATTGGTCAGAACACAACAGATCAAAATAACATATAGTAAAAATTTTGATAAATAATGAAAGAAAACAAATAAATTTGATTTTATTAGCAATATATTTCTTAATGCTATTAAAACACATACAGCGGAAGAATATTGTTTATTGCTAGAATAGGGTAGGGTTTAGCTTCAGTCGCATTCTAAGTTTCATGTTGGTGGATTTCGATGTTGAGTAACCTTGCTCAGAAAAATAGGTTGATGGAAAAAGAAGGCATTTTATAACTGCAAGTTTGATTAGTTCTTTGGCTCCTTCTGAGTTATGTGCTAAAGTACACATGGTGATCTATAATAAGCATTAAGTATAAGGTTCAGGATGGGGAGAAGCATGCCTTCCTCTTGCAAAGTGGGAGAAGGGGAGATGCCAAAGGGGATCCTCATAACACCTCCCACAGGGCCTGCTCAGCACATCAGTTGTTGGAAGAGGGCAGAGGAAAGTTGAGAGCTGAAAACTGATTCCCTCAAAACCATCCATGCTCAGGATTCCTCTTAGAAAGTCTTTGGAGACCCCCACTGATACATGTACCCCAGCTTAAAGACGACTGGTTGTGAAGATCAAATGAGATACATGAAAGCCTTTTGCATGCTGTAAAGAACGTCATTAAAAGGGATGTTTTCCCTACTGCATGCTTTGTTTTTCCGAAATCGTGACTGGAACCCAAAGAAAAAAAGGTTCTAAAAGTCCGGAAAGCTGCTCACTGCCAGGTGAGCCAGCTCCCCACTGGGCTTGCTGAAAACACACCACTGCCCGCCCCCAGTGTAGAAGACAGGGGAAGAAAGGGCGGGAGAGGTCACCCTGTCTGGGGAGAGTTGGCAGGCGTTGGGGAAGGCGTGGTAGAGGTTGAGGCAGGTGCATGGGAGAGGGTGTCCTTTTGTCTCCTGGCTGGATGTCTGCTTTTCCATGGCATTTGCTGACCAGGTCTCATATATGTGAAAGGAAGGGAAAAGCCGCTATTACCCCCTTGAGGTCCTCATTCTAGGACATAGAGAAGATGTAATCTGCCCAGGTGTTCAGGCTCAGGAAACCAGACAAAACGGGTTTGTAGGCTTGCCAGGCTGCAGAGTGGGGCATAGGGGCTCGCCTGATGGTGTGAAGTCGCTAAGTAGGGGCGGCCAGGCCGCAGGGTCACTGTCAATGGCTGGGAGAGCTGCCTAGGGCTGTGTTCTCTGCCAGCAGTGCTGGGGGACCACAAGTTAGGTTGGCGATAATGGTCAATAAAGGGGGAAGGTGACCTCAGTGAGGCTACCAAGTGATTGCCGAGGTTGGAAAGTCCTTTGGCTCTCTTACCCTTCTCTCTGCCCCAACACCAGGAAAGGCGATGGGAATCCAGACCACACACATTCCTCTGTCCGCTCCACACATTGCTGTTCAGGTATTATCAGCTTGCAGCAACTCCATGTTCCGTGACATCACCTTGGTAGCTTGAAATCCACCTGGTGGGGCTATTTACATCCCAAGAAGCAGCCAAAGCTGCAAGTCAGTGCTGCCCTGCTCCCTTCCAAGTTGAGAAGGGTGTTAGGGTGTCTGACATCTACCAGCATGGCACTGACTCCAAGTCTCTGGGACCAGGAACCTAGCATGTGGTGGCGGCAAAGAACGTGAGTCAAACATGAGATTGAGATTAGACAATGGACAAGGCTAAGGCTGAGTAACCAAAACGTGATGATGTTGATAGTAGAAAGTGATTGAAAAGCTGTTAAATGGGACTAAAATGTCCTTAAGGGAAGCTACTACCCAGCAGAAGAGTACAGTTTGGCAAAGCATAATAGTATGTTAGAAAAGTAATCTGTGTTACGTCTATATTTCATAAATTGAACCTCCTCAATCAAATTGCATATATCAACACAACTGCAGGTATTGATAAGGGTCCACTTTGATAGAGAGCTGCTGAACATGATAAAGCGTGGGAGTCTTGAAGAATTGTTCCCCGATGTAATCCAGTTGGCCTCGAGCCTTTTCCTCCTCTTGGATGTGAGCCGCTGTGGCCTCTTGACCACAGAGCACCGCTGATCTGGTTAGCAGCCTCGTCTTGTCTCCAGCTAGGGGTGCACTCCTGCCTTGGCCAAGCTGCTTCTGGCTTCAGAAGCAGATTCTGCAGAAGTATCAGGATCACCCTCCCTCTGGTACTTAGGCCGTTTCTAAGGATGAGCAGCTGTGTAGAGAATTAGTTCTTTCACAGAACAGAATCCTTTAACGAGACTAATTGTTTTTATAATAGGACTTTCACAGGAAAAGAAAAATGCCTCTCTTATAAAAGCAAATGGATTCTCTGCTCAGAATGCACATCTTCTGCCCAGCAGGTACTGAATTGCAGATGGTGTTTTTGCATTCCCAACTGGGTGTTTAATGAGGAGGGAGAAGGGTCTAGCTCTCCTCTCCTCTCCCCGCCACGAACACTGGCAATGCTCTTTCCCTATTCCTTAGTTTCACTCTGAAGGGGGAAAATCTATTTTAAACAAAGGTAAAAGATTCGAGATTTAGATAGAATCTAAATCAAATCAAAAAAAAGAAAAAAAAAAAAAAGGAACGCGCATACTTGTCTCCAGGCTGACAATATTTTAAGAACCAAGCCTGTTGTCCATAAACTGCCAATTTCAGGTGATTTTGGGAACATTGAGCCTTCTGAACCAGTTAGGACTGAGCTTTGCTGAAATAGTAGCATAAAGAAAATGGGATCTCTTTTTCTCATGTAACAAAAAGTCTGGTTTGGGCAGTCCAGGGCTGGTGTATCTACCTAACGAAGCTACTGTGCACCCAGGTTCTCTCTAGCTTCCAGCTCCTTCCTCAGCATGGAGCACCTCTGCTTGGAGTGGCAGGATGGCTACCCTAACTCTGGGCAGTGCCCAAGTTGCAGTCAGGAAGAAGGGCAACAGGCAAAGTGCAAGAGTGATGGGCCGCAGTCCAGGATTCATGCTTCTTGATATTTACCCAAGTGAGTTGAAAACGTATATCCACACAAAAACTTGCACACAGATTTTTGTGGCAGCTTTATTCATAATTGCCAATTGGAAGCACCCAAGCTGTCCTTCAGCAGGTGAATGGATAAATAAACTGTGGTACATCCAGACAACGGAATATTATTCAGTGCTAAAAAAGAAGTGAACTATTAAGCCATGAAAAGATGTGAAGGAAACTTAAATGCATATTACTAAGTGAAAGAAGACAGAGTGAGAAGGCTGTGTACTGTATGATTCCAACTCTATGACACTCTCGAAGAGGCAAAATTATGGAGATAGTAAAAATGTCGGTGGTTGCCAGGGGCTAGAGGAGAGGAAGGGATGAACAGGCAGAGCAAGAGGATTTTTAGGGCAGTGAAAAGTATTCTGTATGATACTGTAATGGTGGAAACATGTCATTATACATTTGCCAAAATCCATACAGCATACAACACCAAGAATGAGCCCTGATGTGAACTAGACTTCAGGTGATCATGGCATGTCGATGCAGGCTCATCAGTTGTAACAAATGTACTCCTCTGGGCAGGATGTGTGCATGTGCCGGGGCAGAGGGTATATGGGAACTCTGTACTTTCTGCTTAATGTTCCTGTGAACCTAAAATTGCTCTAAAAAGTAAAATCTATTTTTTAAAAAAGTGATGAGCCAGTTGAGTCTGTCCCTTTTCATCAACGACATAACAGCTTCTCTAGAAATCCCATGCAGTAGCCTTCTGGTTGTACCTCACTGACCCAAACTGGGTCACACGACCACTCCTGGCTGCAAGGGAGTGACTATTTTCATTATTTACTTAGGGTTTTTTTCTTCTTCCAGTTTCATTGAGATATAATTGACATACAGCTCTGCGTAAGTTTAAGGTGTACTGCCTAATGACTTAACATACATATATTATGAATGATTACCACATTATGTTTAGTTGACATCCATCTCCTCATATAGTTACAAAAAATTTTCTTTCCTTGTGATGAGAACTTTTAGGATTTACTCTCCTAGCAACTTTCAAATGTACCATACAGCAGTGCTAACCATAGTCATCAGGTTGTATATTACACCCTCTGTACTTATTTATCTTATAACTGGAAGTTTGTACCATTTGACCACCTCCATCCAATTCCATGACCTCCACCTGCCCTGCCTCTGGTAACCACAAATCTGATCTCTTTTTCTATGAGTTTGTTTGTTTTAAGATTCTAAATATAAGTGAGATCATGAAATATTTTTCTTTGTCTGACTTGTTTCATTTAGCATAATGCCCTTGAGGTCCATCTATGTTGTCACAAATGGCAGAATTTCCTTCTTTTTTATAGCTGAATAGTATTCCATTGTATATATAGCACTTTTTATTTATCCATTCATCTCTTGATGGACACTTAGGTTGTTTCCATGTCTTGGTTATTGTAAATAATCCTGCTATGAATATGGGGGTGCAGGTATCTCTTCGACATAGTGATTTATTTCCTTCAGATATATACCCAGAAGTGGAATTGCTGGGTCATATGGTAGTTCTATTTTTAAATTTTTGAGGAACCTCCATACTGTTTTCCATAGAAGTTGCACCAATTTACAATCCCACCAACAGTGCACAAGGGTTTCACCAACATTTATCTCTTGTCTTTTTGATGATAGCCATTCCAAGAAGTGTGAGATGATATCTCATTGTGGTTTTGATTTGCATTTCTCTAAATGATTAGGGATGTTGAGTACCGTTTCATGTACCTGTTGGACGCTTGAATATCTTCTTTGGAAAAACATCTATTCAGGTCCATTGCCCATTTTTTAATTGCATTATTTATTTATTTATTTGCTATTAAATTGTATGAATTCTTTATATATTTGGTTATTAACCCCTTATCAGACATATGATTTGCAAATATTTTCTTCCATTCCATAGGTTTCCTTTTCATTTTGTTGATCATTTCTTCTTGTGTATAAGGTTTTCAGTTTGATGTAATCCTACTTGCTGACTTTTGATTTTGTTTCTTGTGCTTTAGGTGTCATATCCAAAAAATTGTTACCAAGATGCATGTGAAGGAGCTCTTTTTCTATCTTTTCTTCTAGGAGTTTTATGATTTCAGGTCTTATATTTAAATCTTTAACCCCTTTCAAGTTAATTTTTGTGAGTGGTGTAAGATTGAGGTCTAGTTTCATTCTTTTAAATGCAAATATCCAATTTCCCCAGCATCATTTATTGAAGAGATTATCTTTTGTCCGTTGAGTATTCTTGGCTCCCTTGTCGAATATTAGTTGACTGTATATGCATGAATTTATTTCTGGGCTTCTTGAGTCTGTTCCATTGGTCTATGTGTCTGTTTTTATTCTAGTATCATATTGTTTTGAATACTATTCACAGAAAAATTAATCTTTATAATATGGTTTGAAATAAGGAAGTGTAATGCCTCCAGGTTTGTTCTTTCTCAAGATTGCTTTGGCTATTTGGGGTCTTTCTTGGCTCCACACAAATCTTAGGATTGTTTATTCTACGGCTGTAAAAATGCCATTGGAATCTTGATAGGGATTGCATTGAATCTATAGATGACTTTGGGTAATGTGGACATTTTAGCAATATTAATTCTTACAATCCATAAGCATGGGCTATCTTTCCATTTATTTGTGTCTTCTTCAATTTCTTTCATCAATGTCTTGTAGCTTTCAGTGTGCAGATCTTTCACCTCCTTTGTTAAATTTATTCCTAAATATTTTATTGTTTTTGGTGCTATTGTAAATGGGATCATTTTCTTTATTTCTTTTTCAGATAATTTGTTATTGGCAGTGACTATTTTTAAATAGCATTTTGCTGTCCCCTTCCCTCTGGCTAGAGTAGTTCACACTGTCACTCTCCATACTCCCCACCTACCTCCGTTGTTTACCCTGAGGACTGTCACGCACAGGGAAAATATCCTAATGGGTGAGGAGGCCCTAGACACATAAAAACAACAGTAGATGCCAAAGGCCTGCTCTTGCACATGGGCATTGACGAGAAGACAGGCAAATGCACTGAAATGCTCTCATTCCCATGAATGCCATGTGAAACTCTGTGACCAACAGAGAAGAGGCGTTCTGGTCAAGCCCATATTCCAAGCAGTCAGAAAAACTAACCAAGTAGTCATCAAAAAGGACAATTCCTAAGGGAATCCCTAGTTCCAGCTGCCAAAAAGATATCCAAGGATGTCACGAGGGAATTCCTCTAGGACTCCAAGTGCCCTCTCTAGAAGGTATAGGCCAAACTTGAGGCTCCAGGGGCCTGGAGGGGGCAGGAGGGGAAAGGCGAGGCCTGCTCCGAGAAATAGCATCTGTGCAGGGCACAGGACGGAGCCCAGAAAGGGCTGCTGAAGACTGCACTCAAACCCAGACCGTGGACCCAGTCCCAACATCCCCTCTAAAGAGCAGAGCTTTGGGTCACCTGGCCCGGGCCTGGCTTCTGGGTGGGCCACACATGGATGCAAGCTCTGGAGAGGGAAGACTGTCTATTTCCAGGCAGACTAAGAAGAAATTGGGTCAAGACAACATATAAAGATGTAAAGAAAATGAGAAAATGCTTCATTCTTGAGTTTGAAAATACTGAATTGGTCTGTGTAAATGTGTGTAGGTATGTGCATGTGTGTTTATGTATGTGGATGTGTGTGTGTCCATATAGCATGTCCCATAACTCTTGGTGAAGCTTTTCTAACTTCAGAAATGTAAATGCTACTAACATAAAACACATCATTTGGAGGTATAATCATTCATATTTTTATTATACTGAATTTAAATGATAAATCATTAGTTTGACTTTTTCTGTCAGCCATTCTGAGTGAAGATGAAGAGGTTAATGGAAAGAATAACAACTTAAATATTCAAAATTAAAGAAGGAGAAAACAGGGTTCAACTTCTGAATTGACGACACTAAAGAACTTATGTGCAAAAACGAAATTGAGATTTGCATAACATGGATAAAGCTGGAGGAGATTATGCTCAATGAAAGAGGCCAGACAGAGACAGACAAATACTGCATGACATCACTCATATGTGAAATCTAACAGCAACACAAAGAGGTCAGCCTCATAGAAACACAGGTTAGAAAAGTGGTGGCCAGGAGCTGGGGAGTGGGGGATGTAGGGAGAGGCTGGTAAAAGGCTACAAACTTTCAGCCCGGAGACGCATAAGGTCTGAAGATCTATGGTATGGTGACTGCAGTTGATAACACTGAAATGAGCCATTGAAATTGGTAAGAGACAAGCAGTGAAATGTTCTCACACACATATATAAAGTCAAGATGGGAGGTGAAAACTACAATGGGACTCAAGGACAGAGGAGATCGTGAGAGGAGAAATCCCTGGGCAATACCCAAATTCCTGGGAGAACTCGGACTTTTGAGGCTAAGGAATTGGTGGGTTCAAACCAAGATCTCCAAGAGATCCAGGGAACCAGACGATACCTGGCTTCTGGGGGAAAGGAATAGAAAATCGATTAAGGTCTAGAAGGCTCAGGACGGAGGCCTGGAGTTGTAGGCTGGATGGTGGGGGAGGGGCTGTGGTCCAGCCTGCTCCCCTTCGGTCCCCTCCCCAGCCCTCAGGAGCCCTTTGTGACAGGGACACAGGTCTGTCATGGGGGCCTGGGGTAATTGTCTCCGGGCCACTCCCAGAGCTCAGTTGCTTCAGGGCAGCACTGCATTTCAGACATGGAGAATCCTCTCCGGTTTCTGAAAAGCGTTCTTGCCACCTGGCTGAGCTCCACTTCCACTTCCTGGGCGATGGATCCCATCCTCGCCTTCTTGTGTGGACTGGGGCTCTTCCTCGTGCTCCTTCCCTCCCTCCACAGGAATCCATCCTTACGACCCCCGGTGAAACGGAGAAACGTCAGGAAGGTAAGAAAGCCTTGGCTGAGACCTAACAGAAGATGATTCTTCTTCTGTACTAGGATTCTCACTTTTCTGAATGAACTCGAGGGACTCTGGGAATGGGAAAGAATAGAATAGCATCCTTCTAGGGACGAGCTGGGCTGGGCAGGGAGGGGTTAGAGCAGGCACAAGAATGTCCATCCCAAGGTCTCAGAGCAGGAGTCCAGGTGTGGTAGAGGGCTCCAGGGCACAGGCCCCAACGCAGTGACCATAGGCAGAGGACTGAACACTGGGTTGGATCTGTGTGGGAGCACAGGCCCTGAGGACTGCTTCCCCAGCCACCTTCCCCTGGAGGAGGTCACGGGCGAGCCATCTTCTGTCGGGGCGGATGTGAGGGTGGTGCTGAGCCCCGAGAGTCTCCGGGCAGGGGCTGGAGTGGGGCTCTGGCCTCGGGCAGCAGAGTCCTCCCTGAGGAAGCTCAGAGGCATGTGTAGGTCAGACAGCATGCGTGTTCTTGAACAGAGGAACAGTGGTGGGAGCAATCCATGGTGGGGTCTCACCTAGAACATCCTTCTTGATGTTCCTCAAAGAAGGAAGACACAAAAATACCCAATTTAGGTTCAATTATCCACTTTCAAAAGGAGTCGAAAGAAAGAACCGCCACAGAGCTCCAGGAGTTCAAGGTAGAAAGTCACCTTGCTCCTGAATGCTGAGCTTCTGCCCCTGGTCTAGAGAGAGGACAGGGAGCCTTGGCTCTGAGCCCCTGGAGTTGTTTACTTGTTCTCGCCTCTCAGCCTCAAGTGGAGCTGAGGGGGAGGAGCAGCAGGAGTCGGAAGAAAAGTGGAGCTCTGCAAAGTAAGCTTCTGACGTTGGGTCCTGTGCCTCGAGAGCTGGCCGTCATCTCTCCTGTCCCTGGTCACCCAGCTCCATGGCCTCCGAGGATGCCAGAGGCAGAGCGTGTCCCTCAGGAAGCAGAGCCCTCTGGGAGGCTCCCAGGAAGGAGATGAGAACCTAGATCCTTGCCAGAGTCTGTGCCAGGAAGGAAGCCTCAAGCCCGGAGGGGCCAGGAAATGGGTGATGAGTAGCAGGGGCCTGTGGGCTATAGTGGATGTGGAGGCACATTGTCAGTGACAAACCTCAACCCGTCATGTGCCTTGCCATCCCCCTCGGGGACCACGTAGCCTTGGACTATGCTGCTTGGGCTCCAGAGTTGGCCTTCCCTATGGTCTCCTCTAAAGGGACATTGCAGGCAGCCTCGGGTAAGAGCCTCGGGTAAGAGCCTCGGGACCCTGCCTTCAGCGCCATGATCCAGTCTCCTGGTTTCTAGCTTATAGAGAAGGCAGAAAGAGAGAATGGATATTGGGTAGCAATCTGAAGAGTTTGCCACAGCCTCCCCTCTCACCAACCAGAAAATATTTGCCCCACTGGCTGCCTGATACCAAAAATTGGCCAATTATTAAGTTATCCCTTTTACTTAAAGTATTGTTTTCTATTAAAATACAGAATCCCTGGGAAGGTAGCCTATGAGCATTGTTGGTCATTTATACTCAGGATGAGTAAATTTATTACAGATTTTCAGTTTTCCTCAAGGTCCAATTGCCCAGAAGAGTCTGGGACCCTTGAGGCTTTCTCTGCGGCTGTAGGAGATGTTGCCTCCTGGTAAGGAGACATAAATCCAAGTCCTGTGTCACTTGCCCTAAGCTGATACAAGAGGTCAGCTCACACTGTGCTTCTGTCATGGATATTTGTTATGAATGTGGCCACCCAGATCCTTGAACAATATTCTCACAATGTTTGTCTGCTTCCCCAAGGGAGAAAGCAGAACTTGTTTCCCCAGGTTTCCCCTGAATCTAGGGCACGAGCGTGTGATAAAGGCACCAACAGAGAGATGCTCCTATACCAGAGCAATGTGAGGAAGATGGCACTTGTGGAATCCATTTTCTGGGAAGGATGGCAACCTGGCTTTGGGGGCAGCTCTGTAAAGTTTGAGGGGCTGTGAGGCTGTCTCCTCAGCAGCAGCAGCAGAGGGTCTTTGCTGAAGTTGTCCCAGGTGGGAATCTGGGCTTGGCTCCTGTCTGCATAACCCCCAACCTGACCCTTTGGCCCTCCCAGAGATTCGGTGAGCCAGCCAATTTCTTTCACAAATCCTGGCTCTTTAAAGAAGCTAGGGTGAGTCCTGTTGTTTGTAATTCATCACCCTGCCGGGTACAATCTTACAACATGTCCTCCTTAGGCCACGGTCCAGAATGCAGGCCGCTTTGGACATCTGTCCTCTTCTATGCTCTCATGATCACAGTGCTCTCTGCTTTCTTTCCCTGTCAGTAGCCTCCTTCTTCCCTCGCTACCCACCTTCACTGATTCCCGAAGAAACTCCACTCCATGGTAAGTAAGTTCCTGTACCCTTGGGCTCTCCATCTGGCTGGAGTGGAATCCTAAATCCCCCTGGCCTGTGCAGAGGATGTGGTTATTCTTCCCTGCCCCCTCTACCTTGAGGCCAGGTCGGGGAGAGGGCCAGCATTTCCACCCCTTTCTCCTCTACCTTTGTGGATGCCATCTATGCCTCTCAAGTTCAAATCATCTCATCATATCTTTTCATCTGTTATATCTTGATGTCCCAGCTCACAGAGATTGTACGTGACTCTCTGACTGCTTATTTGGCGCCTCCATAGGTGGCTGTCTTGGGTAGTTGGTCAGTTACTTGATTCAGTACGATTACATTTCCTCCAAGGACCAGATCTTGGACCACATTTCCTCATACTTGAAAGCCTTGAGTCTAGCACCTTGCTCTGCACATAGCAGGCCCTCAGTAAATGGTTATTTAATACTATTTTAGGGGACCTACATTTTTTTGTTCACTCTCTCCTTATTTTCATTGTTTCCATATTGTGATTCTTGCCTTCCCAAGAAAAACACCCGCAAACTACATCTCCCAGACTCCCTTGCCCACTAGGTACAGACATGTGATTTAAAGTCTGCTAATTAGAAGCACTTGCATAAGACATGAATGGAAAGTGAGCAATGACAGGCAACAGACCTGATCTCCTCCAAGCGTGGTGGCAGAGGCCTGTGGCTCTTCTGGGGCAGTTTTATTGGAGAGTCTGATGTCCAATCCCAGGCATGATCTGTGCCAAAGATGTGTCAGAGCAGCAGTGCTGTTCCTGCTGGAACCCCACCGAGCAGTTGGGTATCCTTCCTGGCTGCATTATTTCTGGCTGCGTGGCAGTCAAGCCTGGGTCCCTGTCCGTTGCAGAGACTCTGGAATCTGCCCGGCATCCTTCAACAAATTTCTTTTGAGTTTCAACAAGGAGGCTGGATTCTATGTTTACAGCTAAGAACTATTTCCAACCAAGTGGTGGGGAGGCAGCACAATGTAGTGTTCAAGAGCGTGGTCTTTGGAATCAGATAGACGTGGATCTGAAACTTGACCCGGCTGTTCACTAGCCGTATGCCCTTGGACAGCTTACTTAATCTCACCAAATCTCAGTTTTCTCATGGATAAAATAAATAAAATAAAACCTATCACATTGAGTTGTTCTGAGGATTAAAAAGAGAACGTTTGTAAAGCATTTAGCACAAAACTTGGCATACAGTTGATGCTCAGTAAATGAAAGGGCAGCTATTCTAGCGACCCATGCATGTATTTCCTCTTTTAACCTATTTGGTTATTTTAGAATTTGTTTCGGTGTAAAGATGAAAAATAAAAGATTGGAAATGGCTAGAAGTAAAAGCTCCTCCTTCCTTCTCATGTAGAGGTAGTTTTCTCACCTGTCCTCTTCCATGGGACTTTGGAATCCTCTGGAAGCCAGCAAAGGGATCAAGTGCTGTCTTTCCAGAATATGGCATGGTCTTTATACACTAGACATTGGCTTTGTCAGTGCCTCTAATTAGGGAGTGCTACGGTGACCCTGAAGACAGTAATTTGGATAGGACAGAGGTGGAAGAATAAAAAGAAAAGTTAGTATCAGCCATAACTTCAGCAAGACTTTTGCAAAGATATCATTTTATTCCATGTAACACAAAAACAGCTTCTGCTTAATTCGTATGTCTTTGTTCCTTCATCATACATTTTTTCCTTAGTGTTTAAATGTTTCATCCTGCCCTCCCTTTCCATGTGGTCCAAATCTCCTCTTCGGGTATTTCTGGTTCATCTGTTTAGAACATGCTGATTTATGGCGGCTTGCTAGAGATACGTGGTGGGGAGTGAGCTGCAAATGCAGTGGAGACGTTTGCATTTCAGCAGAATGGTCTTAACTATGGTGCCATCTTTATGCTGTCTAGAGGTGATACGACGCAGGAGGGAATCTCAGGCAGTGTGATGAAATGAGCAGACAAAACTCCAGGCAGGCAGGGTGGTTGCTTCAAAGACCCTATATTTGTTATATAAAAATCAAAGACGCACATTCCCAAATTGATTGTACTTAGCTGGGGAACAGCTGGACAAACTCTGATGACTTAAGAGAACTCAGTGACAAGATCTGACTGTGCAAATGGCCCTCATTCAAGAGTGAAATCCATGTGTGGGGCCAGGGCCTCGTTTGCCTGCATGCTACAGATGCCTCATCATTATAGCTTCATTAGTTCTGACGACCCCTGGGCTCAACCTCATCCTCCCAGCCCTCTACTCCACTCCTACTCCTTGTCTCTTCCTAATTCTAGAAGTAACATTATAACATCTCAAACAGGGCAAATGAATATTAATTTTGTTTTGAAAATTTTATAGCATCCTTTGACCTTGTTGAAAATGTCACAGATCTGACTTTTATAAACTGTCTGATCTTGCATATGTTATTATTCCTTTCTGTGCCTGATTGTCCTTGTTTGTGATACGAGTTTTAAAACGTCATCCTTCATGGCCTCCATGGGGTCCTGTGGAGATTTAATTCCCCCTCCCCCCTTTAAACCAAAGAGGATGCAAAGAGCCTTATCGGAGCTGAAGGCACAGGCTTGAGTCAAGGCCTCCCGGGAACATTGGGGTACCCCATTGAGGCTTCACCCCCACCCTCTGGGGGCCACAGCAGTGAGGAGCTCTGTGGGAGCTGGCGATTCCTTCCATCCTTCCTGCTCTTCTTACCCTGTGGTTATTTCCCCTTCTTCTTTCCTTCTGCTCCTGACATCCCAGTGGTGAGACGAATTTGGCTCTCGACTGGGGCTGGAGGCTCATTCCCTCCCCAGGCCTCCCTGGTTGCAGAGAGAAAAGCTGGTCTCCTTGTCAAATCACACGTGTGACAAAGACACTTCAAATGGGACTCTATGGTCCTAAGTGCACTGACCATGGATGGGCCTGAAATTTTGTATGTTTGACTTTCACAGAACCGGGTCTTTCGTATGTTGTACATGGATGCTCCTGACTGCCTTCCAAAGGCAGAGTCAGACTCTCAGCCAGGCACACTCGGGCATCCATCTGATACAAGCAGAACTTTCCTATTTAAAGGGAGACTGTCTTCTCTACAGTTAATCTTGGGGAATGACCATAATTAAGTCATAGGGGTCAAATTTTAATAGAATCTGCTTATAACTTCTGAAACCTGAATTCAGTCCCAAACAACTATGTATTCCTCCTACCAGATTTTTACCATCAGATTCGTTTAGCTGTTGTGTCTGAGAAGAACAGTGCTGTGAATTGTGCTTGTGATAAAATATTGGAATGAGTAAACAAAATGCATTAATATTTTATTAACAAAATAATAAATGATTAATAATAACTTATGCTATACTAGATGCTGCTGGTTTAATTATTCCTGTTTCGGGGAAGCTCGACTTAAGAACTGTTTCTGCTGGAAAGGACTTCCTCACACTTTCTTCTTAAAATTTTACCCCTCTTCAAAACCCAGCTCAGTTGTTACTTGCTGTCACGGGAGTGATTCCTCACTTTTCTACAAGAACACAGTGCTCGTGTCCCTCATCTCACACCTCACTCTTCCTTCTAGATACCTGGGGGCTGTTTTACTTTGTCTGCTATATTGTAGACTCCTAGAGGAGAATTCATTATATATAACTTTACATGTTCTGATGCAATTTAGCAATACTCAGCATATTTATTTAAAAGGAAAAATGAGTGAATGGTGACAGTCTACTGTTTGCTAGTTGAGTGATCTTGGGCAATTTCCTATCATCTCTGTGCTTGTTTCCTTGTATGTAAAACTGCAACCTCACACATTGAAGATTAAATGAGATCATGTATATAAAGTACTTAGCACAAGACCCAGCACATTGAGTTCTCAAGAAATGTCCACTGTTTATTTCATCATTATTAACATGGAGTGTATTTTTCAGTGGGTACCTTGAGGTAGGCTGGTTTCTTGGCTGACCAAGGGCATAGTGGTAAATGAAGGATAGATATGATCAACAGGATCTCATAAAAGCAAAGTAACAGCAATAAAGCTAGAGTCGTTTCAACTGGTTAAATGATGATTCAGTTCTATAAACAACAATGGGCAGATTTCCAGAAGGATCTGATGAACTCTCAAGCATACATTCAGCACAAAAAAAGACAACTCCAACTCATCATAAATTTGATCTACGGCCAAGGTAATTGTGTCCATTATCAAGTGAACGCACATTGTGTTGGGCTCCCTGTGGTACAGCCTGTCTTTGGTGGTACTTTGGGTAGTCTGCTCTTTTAAAAGGACTCTCTAAGGAAGGTTAAATTAATGCCTTATTTCTCTCTGCATTCATTTTCCTATAGCAAGGAGAGACCTTGGCAATCATTCTGTGACCCTCAGGTCAACAGCCAAAGTAGGTTTGGTCAATATCTGTTGACAATGATGTTGAGGCCGTTTCTGTCACTAGAGATTCTTTTTTCAAAGTAAGAGCTGGATCCGGACTCTCTCCATTTGTGTGCTCCAACTTTTCCAACTTCACCAAGGCTACTCTGTATCCCTTTTCTCCAGCATGATGAACTTTCCTTCATCTTCTCACACCAAGCACAAGCATTCATTTCCTCCAGGATGCTTTTCCTAGTTCTCAAGGAAGAGCGGGAACACCTCCCTCCTCTGGACAATCTGGAATGGTTCTTATTTGTGTCATTGCCTTTATCTTGTTGTAGGGCAGGTGTGTTTTAAAGGTTTTTTCTACTGGTAGACTGTGAACCTCTAAAAGGTATGGATGTGTTTTGATCATTTTTATGTCTCTATGCTATAACAGGAAGGTTTGAGCACAGTGGGACGGACAGTTGTGAGGTTTCTTTGAGCCTGCCTGGGCCACAGTGCCTGTCACACTCAAGACCAGAGTTAGACTCCGGTAGCCACAATGGCCACCACCATGGACCAGCCCCAGTTCCTCCCTGGTTTCCCAGTACAGCATATGCCTGCATTATTATGTGGTCCTTGGAGAGGGTGTGGGACCCCCAGTGTTCCCTATGGGAACCACAGGTGGGTGCTTTGGGAGATAACATTTAACTGCAGAAGCAAAGGAATTTGATAGATCATGTACCCTCGAGTTGTGGACTAAAATCATACAAATATCTGATAAATGCTCATCATTTGTGCAGGCATTTATTCAATTCATCCCTTCAACAAATATTTATTGAGCACCTTTCAAATGCCAGACCCTGAAGGACAATGACATATAAGTTAGAGGCAGCTTCTGCCATCATGGAAGGTATTCTAGTCAGGGTGCCAGATAAAAAATAATGCAATACACAGATATAGACACTTATAAATTGTGATCAATATCACAAAGGAAAAAAGGCCAGAGGCTGAGATGGAGAATAAAAGGAATGGAGGGAAAGAAATGCATGTGTGTGTGATGGATTGGTAGATAGGTAGATAGACAGAGACAGATGGTCAAGAAGGCCTTTTAGCAGAGATAGCATTTAAACCGAAACCAAAAGAACAAGAAGGAGATGTGGGAGCAAAGAGTAGGGAGACCAGCATCCCAGGCAGAGGGGACTACATGTGCAAAGACTGTGAGGAGTGTTAGTGAACTGCAAGAAGTCTGATGGGTTTGCAGCACCGTGAGCGTGGCAGAGGGGAGATGGAGACAAGGTTGGCTCGAGAGGGAGGGGTCAGATCATGCAGGGCTTTGTGGCCCGGGGATAGGCAATTGAAGTTTTAGTCCAAAGGCAATGGGAAGCTACTGAAAGACTTTAAGTGGGACAGTGACATGATCCAATGTATAGGTTCCATCACTTTCTCCTCTTCCTTTTTTTTTTCTCCCCTGGGCTGTGAATGCAAAGCCAGCTCCTGCAGTGTCTGTCGTGTTGTAAGGGTTTTTCACTGCACACTTTCAGGTGGCCTCAATGTCCTGCCTGTGCTGCGAGGAAAGAGCTGAGCTTTGAGCTCAGAGAGGTAGCAGTGCCCCTTGAAACAGGCCAGCTGCCCCCTCTTCCTCCATCATCCTTTGGCCCCAGTGCTGGGTTATTGCGCCACATTGCCTGGTAACCTAGTGTTGGAGAGTCTTCTAGTTTTCCATTTGATTTTAAAAATGAGTGAATAAGTGCACAGTCAGTATGCAGATAAGGTGAGGGTGCAAAGCGAGTGACAGGGTTTGGGAACCACCACTTCCGGGGAGCGGCTGCAGCTCCGAGAGAGTCTCGGGGCACAGCCCCATCCGAGAGGCCCTCATTTGCTGTTTGGTGTTATCCTCGTGGTTTTGGAGGTGCAGCCCTGAGGGAAATTTGGGAAGGCAACGATGGAAATGATTTTGGACCTGCAGAGAGGCAGGTCCAGTCCCTGCACTCCTGGCCCCGCCTCGAGGGGCTCCAGTTCCGACCTGACAAATGTGAAAGAGAGAGCAAAGAAGCGCCTTCGTGCCATCTTCATATTCCTTTCCAAACATGTGGATTTAAGCCAGTTGGGTTTAGAATCCGTTCAGTTTGTGTTTTTGCCAAGAGTTTTGTGGGTGTAAAGTTTAAAAATAGCTATGCACACATAGGACTTCTGTAGGGAAATGTGGGTAAATTCTAGGTTGGAAAAAGGTTCTGTGAGCAGGTCCCCGAATGTTTGTAAAGACAGGAAATATCTTAGAGGACAGAGTAGCAACCGCGACTCACTCTGGGTCCAAATCAGGGTGCGCGGGGATCCAAATGTGGGTGTGGATGGGGTGACTCAGAGATACGTAAAGGGGGAATTAAAGGCCCCGAAAAAAATAATTAAAATTTTAAAAGAGGTGAGGGAGGAAGAGGGAGAGAAAAGCCCATATGGGCAGGCTAGAAAAGTCAAAGTTTCTTCAGTCTGGAAGCACTCAGGCGACGGCACTGAAGCCGAAAGGAAAGGAAGTGGCTCAGGTTCAGGGGAATGTGGACTTGCGCAGCACACCCTCATGAATTGCCCCCCCCCGGCCCCCCCCCCCCCCCCGCACACAACTTCTCCCTCTCAACCCTCCAGGACATTTGGATTAAATAATCTTCAAATGAGCAGCCTGATCGGGGCAGGGTCTTCTGCCTGGGAATGTGAAAATGGGGATTTATCATGAAAGGAGCCCCAGCTAGGCCCACTGAGGGGCTGTGCCACAAGCAAGTACGTCACTCATTCAGATCTTAGTTATTGAGGTACTGCTTTGGACCAAGGACTAGTTTATGATTTGCTTGGGTAGATAAGACTTGTACCTAAACAACTATGAGACTAAGTGTCCTGTGATCTGTCCGGAGTCAGGGACAACTGCATCTGAGCACATTACGGCAGTGGGATGAGTGTTTCAGCAGTGAGAACCAGCCAGCCTTCCTGGAGGAGACAGTGTTGGCACTGGGCTTTGGCGGATGGTAGGATTTTGATGGGCAGAGAGTTGGAGTAACAACCTGAGCTTTGGCACGCGGGTGGGAAAGCACAAGGTGTGTTTAGTGGAGAGTTAAGAGCCTGTCTGGCTGGAGTGTAGGAGAGTAAGTGCTAAGATGGAAAAGATGATGAGGCCAGGTGGTGAAGACCTTGACAGTGTGTCTGGGGAGAGGGCACTTTTGCTTGGTGGGCAAGAGGGAACTATGGGAGAGTTTTGAGCAGGAGGGTGTGCAAAGCATTTTTTTTTTTTTTTAAATTGGCAGTTGTATGTAGATGGATGAGAGTGGGCAGCTGTTGGAGCCATGCAGATCAGCTGCGAGTCTATAGCCATAGCCCAGGAGAGTGATGACACAGTTCATACGACGCTGGGTAGTGGGCAGACTCCCAGGCAACAAAATCAAGGGTGCAAAAATATTTCTTCAGTTTCTTTAAATCAAACTAATTCTGACTCAAAACTATCATCTTGTGTTCACTGGGAAATTCCACTGTAATTATAACTGAGGGCCGCTCTCCCCCCAGCAGACATACTAGAGTGTAGGAGGATTATATGGTATGTGACATGGGGAAGGGGTCTCTTGTGGCCCTGCTGCCATCCTTGCTCTTCAGTCCCGCAGTGTCCACGAGGCCAGTTTCTGCACCATGAACACAAATATCCGGAGAGGCGAAGTGAGTATTTGAATGCCCTCACTTTATGGATGAGGAAACTGAGTCACAGAAGGTATGGAACTTGTCCAGGGCTTCATAGCTGGTAAGGAAGGAGCCAGGATTAGAAGCTCTAATCACTAGTCTACACCACCTGTGCAGCTAGGGTTGCAGGGAAAGGAAGGAACAGAAGCATCTAGAACCTGGAGAGGATGGATAAGTAGGAGGGGACAGATTTGATGTGAAGTTGGAGAACACCCAAAGGTGGCTGGGATTTCCTAGTTTCATTATCTTTATTTTTTAATTATAAAATTAATAAGTGTTTATCATAGAAAATACGTCAAGTGCAAAAAGGAAAATGAAACAGGAAAATGCCACCCATGATTCCACAACGTAGAAGCAAAAACTATTATACTTTGACACAATTCTTTACAATGTGTTTTTCTCTGCATTGTTTTACATATTTGAGGCTAATATATATATACACACACACAGTCAGGCTTCCCCCCAACGGTTTGCTACTATAAAATATCTGGGGACAAACAGCTGCAGAAGTCTTTACCTCTGTTTTGGATAGTTTCCTTGAGATGGAGTTCTGAAAAATGAATTATAAGGCATAAACATTTTTTTTTTAATGAAATGCTTCATTTAAAGATTTTTTATTTTTTCCTTTTTCTCCCCAAAGCCCCCTGGTACATAGTTGTGCATTCTTCGTTGTGGGTTCTTCTAGTTGTGGTATGTGGGACGCTGCCTCAGCGTGGTTTGATGAGCAGTGCCATGTCCGCGCCCAGGATTCGAACCAACAAAACACTGGGCCGCCTGCAGCAGAGCGCGTGAACTTAACCACTCGGCCACAGGGCCAGCCCCAAGGCATAAACATTTTTAAGGCTACTGATATATCTATTGCCACGTTCTTTCCAAAAACGTTGTACCAATTACTGCTAAAAGCCACGAGTAAACATAAACTGAGTATTATTTCAAAAACTCTTGTTAGTTTGAAAGGTGGAAAGGACCTCTTGCTGTCGAGGCTTTGCCCCTGGATCTCATTTATTTTTCCGAAGGACCCTGTGAAGGAGGCCTGGTTCCTTATAATGTTATTAATCCTGCTGAGATTTTGGTGCCCTCTTATATTTCGCCCTTGAGGCGGGTGCCTCACTTGCCTCACCCTAGACCAGCTCTGACTCGCTCCACTTTGCAAATGAGGAAATCAAGGATGACAAATGAGGTATCTTGATTAGGGTCACACAGCCAGGAAGTCTCAGTGATGACATTCAGATCCGGGCATGTGTTGACTCTAAAACCCTGTTTCTTTCTACTGTAACTGGTGCTTCACTCCTGGTTTATGGATGTGAATGATGAGGAGAGAGAAGAAATTGTTCACAGAACTGAGAAATCCTGGAGGAGACTGAGCTGGTCTTTTCCAGTGTGTAAGTGTGTGGTGGTAGTTTGGTGTGGGTCACACTGATTTGGGGACACAGGGAAAGCAGACCTGTACACTGTGGGGTATGTAGCAGGAAGGAGCGTGACCAGGTGTGAGAGAGGCAGGGCTCCGCATGCGGGGCAGGAGCCGAAGGCTGGGGCACGCCCGATCGAAAGCTCCAGTGTTTATCGAATCTGACAGCAAAGGTGAGCTGGACCCGGAACAGAACTGTGACAAGGCAGAGTTCCTGGGGATGGTCACACGTGGGTGGGTCACAATCCGGAGCCTGCTGCCAGGTGCCCAGGAGTGCCCACTTCTGTAGCTGCAGCCAGTTAACCACGTCCAGCAAGGACAAAGCTGATAGGGAAACACTCCTGAGAAAGCAGGGGCAAGGCTGTGAGCTCCCGACACTGACCAAAGGAGCAAGGGGTCACTGCAGGTCTGCAGGGCTGGCTTAGGTGATGAGCACGGGCCCAGACTGCCCCTGAGCTTTATGGACAGCCGCTGGCACAGGGTGATTTACTTGAATTGGGCACAGGAGGTTCTGTTTGCAGGAAGCAGAACATAAATCCTTGGGGTGGAAATGGGAGGAGGAGTCTTCCTGCCTCACACCTCAGTGTCCTCTGTTGTGCCAGGCTGCATTTTCAGTCTTTAGACCACTTCCAAGGGCAGAGGACCTGGCAGTAGAGCCATTCTACTCATTAGTCTCTTGCTTCTTATCTCATTAGACTCAGACACATCTAATGTGATAAGAAGGGAGCCTGAGGGGATAACGGACAATTCTGGCCATGGTTGAATAGAGAACAAGGTGAGCTTCTGAGAGTAGGGCAAACCAAGGCAGGTTAGGGGGCATTTGAGATGTTGGAATAGGTTCGGTCAAGCCTGTAAGAGTTGATTGAAGGTTGGCCAAGTAGCCGTGGATGGGTCGGGTGAATGGGAGTGACTCAGCACAGTGTGGTCTGGCAGCTGTGGGGTGGGAACAGAGCAACCAGCAGGACGGCTGGGGGCCTGGCCAATGAGGCAACAGGACGGGGAGAGGGTGGGAAAAGAGGTGCAGATGCTACAGAGAGCAGTGGTGAAAGGGTCAGCCATGGGCTCCAGGTGGGGCGGGCAGGTCTGGAAAGCAGAAGGAGAGAGGAGAGGGGAGTAGATAGGCAGGAGGATGGTCAAGGCAAGGGAGAACAGGGTTCATAGGCTTGAGGGATTGGTGGTGGAGGGAGCAAGAGGGAAGTGGTTAAGGGAGGGAAGCTCAGAGCTGCAGATCTGGGAGAAGGAGCAGCACGCAGCGGTTCCAAACACCAAGGTCTGGCTTTGCTGGCAGTGGCTTGACTGGAGGAAAGAGAAAAGCCAGGGAGGTTGAGGGTGTGAAGATGGAAAGATGATTTCCTGTTGGGTGGAATTCTGTCCAGAGAGACGGTTGAGAGGGGATGGCAGAACTGCTGATTGTAAGGAGAACTTGAAGCCAGACCTTGTCTGCCCTCCCCTGCACCGGGGAGTCTGTGAAGGGGACTGGAGCCTGCTGGGCAGGACATGTGGCCATTCTGTCGCCTGAGGAAGGGAAAAGAACATCAACCTTAATTAATATCTGCTATGTTTATATAATTTAATTCTCTTCATGACTCTCCAAGGTAGGTATTGTGTAAAGCACAGATGATGAAACCAAGGCAGAGAGAAGCAGGATAACTTGCCCAGGTTTCACACAGCAAGTGGGGGAGTGTGGTCAGAATTGGAACCAGGTCCATTGATGCCAAAGTCTGAGGCTCCACAGGTAACTGGGGCAGAGGTTAATTCCATTAGGAGGATTATAAAATCTACAGGTAAACGGTAACTAGTACTGATGGCAGTAGGAGGTTAGTTCCGTGATGGAGCGATGATGTCTGTCCCATTCAATCCTGGGTGCCCAGGACCTAGCCCCCTGCCTGACACATAGTGGGCCTCAGTAAATGCTTGTTGAATGAATAAGCAAGTCCACTCAGAGTAATGAAGAAAGAGGTGCAGGGATCCAAATTCCTACCAATTTCCAGGAGTCTCAGGGAGGGGATTTATAACTCATCTGGAAGGGCTTTAAGGTGCCAGATGCCTCTTTTAACCAGGGAGGTCAGAGAATTGGAGTTGACTGAAACCACAGAGCATGGATGAGGGTGGGAAGGGGGCTCCAGTAGAGATGGACTCTATCCACACAGGCTAGAACCATGGGTAGGAGCCTCCAGTTTCCCAGGGGGATGTCAGCCTCACTACCTGCCCTCCACTTGCCCAACTACAGATTTGGCCTCAGGAGACTGGAGGAAGCCAGGCTCCAGACTTTCTGCCGAGGGCCAAATTTCTCTCTCCCCATGGTGCCGCTGGAGATGTCTGGGGAGGCTCGTCCAAAGCTTAGGCTGTGCTTCCTCCTCCAGGTCTTGTAAATTCCATCCTCCAATCAAGAAAGCTATCAATTTGGACCAAATTAGTAACACTACAGAGAAAATCCCTGATGAAAATTCCCTTCTGAGAAAGTAATTTTAGAAATCTGTGCTGAGAAAAACTTGGTTTCTGTTGAAGAATGACATTTGAGGCAACGTAAATCACAATGATATGAGACAGTGTTGCCAGATTCTCTGACCATAAACGAGAACTCCTAAGCTACTCATGTTTTCCTTTTTGCTTTGGCTTCTAGGAAATTCACCCCCAGCAGTTATATTTTTCTTTAGGTTGGCATATTCATAGACTCTTTTTTTCTTAGCCCTGATTTTCTATTTGCATCGTCTTATGTGGTTTTAATTTCAGTTGCTTCAATATCTTGTAGAAGTAAAATAAATAAATGCAGAAGAATAAAAGTTAAGTGAGTGGCTTCCTCCTGTTCATCCCTGTGGAGTCTTCTTCAATGAAAAGGGCAGTCGCTGACCCTCCTGGGCAAGGCAGCCACCTGGTGGCACCAAAGCTTTCCCACAGTTGTCTTTAGAGAGGTGATTTGGCCTGAAAGTTTCTGTCCTGCTGGCCATTTCTTGGACTGTGCCACACACATTGCTCCTGTCCAAAATGCTATGGGTTTAGTTCTAGCGACTGGGCAGAGCTGACCTAAGGGAGCCTGGCTGGCTTCTTTCAGATGCTCAACTTAAAAGATCAATGTTTCAAAAGGGGTGGAGCAACTCCCAACCAGACCAGGCCAGTTGGGGCCTGTGCCTCGTCTATGGAGGCAGCTGCATTTTCCTACTCCATCCAAGGCAACTGGAGGCGGGACCCTCATCACAAATGCAGAGTTTAGGGAGCATGTCGTAGGGCCACGGGGAAGAGGCCTCTTCAGCTTCATCAAATGTTCTGGTGACTTCCATGTGAAATGAATATATTGCTCCTGATATTGGGCACATCACTGGACAATGGTCATCATACCTCTAAAATAGAAACCGAGTATTAAAAAGACCCAAGAATGCCAATGTTATCATTCACCTTTGCCTCCATTATGCATTTAGAGAAATTATGTCATTTAAAGCCATTTTGCATCTAGACCTCTATGTCTGAGATTAGGAAAAAGCCATCAGTAGAAGTTGGAAGAATGTAATTATATAAAATCTTTAAATTCACGCTCTTGACCCCTCATGGATCCATTTGTTATAATAATTAAGCGTGACAGATGTTTCCTTTGAGAATCCATTTTTAGTCACGTCAATTTCTCATGCTATTTTCTCAAGCCTCTGCAGCATCCGATCACCCGTATTTCCAGAGAAGAAAAGAGAAGTGGAATCCTACAAATCATAAGGGGTATTTATGTCCAGACCAGGTGACTATTCAGCTATTCGGACTTGGGATCACTGGCCAGAACTGGTCATTGACATCGTTCTGAGGGTATGAGGACAGAGATGCTCGCCACAGTTAGCTTCATTTGCCCTTAAACATCTCTTCCAGGAATTCTATGTGTCTCCTCAGGTGCCTCTTACCTGTGGATTGGAGACTTCGCTCATCTGTAGAAACCCAAGGAGGGGGATGAGAAGATCCCTGCATTTCTCCTGACTTCCTTGGGGCTGAAGACATCAGCCACGGGCTCAAGGGTCTTCCTGATAAAGGTAAACATTTGGTCTCCTTGGGACGCACTAAACAGTGCAGTCTGACAGACTTCCATGTGACAGTTCCTCCTGCCTCCAGGCTTCAGGGCTCAAGAAGCACCCTGCACTACAGTCCATTTTGTCCAACAACACAGTAGCCTTCCCACCATCACAAAAGTCTCTTCAGTGGCTCACCACCCCACATCCACAGGTGACCCAACTGAGGTGACCCAAAATGATTTCTGTAGGGCTCAGCAAGTCAGTTAGGGATGGACTGAGAAACATTTGATCTTTAAAGCAGATACTAGGTGGTATTTAGGGTAGGCCACAGTGGGACTATGAATGGTAATCTGGGGAGTCTTATTTGGAAAAGAGGCAAAGAAGGGATGGGCTGTGAACTAGACCAGGCCACTTACCAACAGGTCAGTGCCAGGGGGAAGTGCAAGGTCAAGGAGACAAGAGGCTGGGTTTCATTAAATGACAAAAAACTAGGGCTAAAATCTAGATTTCCTACATCACAGAGCTGAATCCAGGAGGGAAATAATTTATGAGACAACCTCAGTGTTTTTTAGTTGGACAAATTTATTGAGCACCTGTAGTATGTCAGCATCTATCACAACAATAATAATCCAAAAGAGTTGAGATTCACCAGTGGGTATCAGGAGCCCTCTTGGATGAGGAAAATGCTAGGGTATGGCCAGAAACGGAAGCTAGTGCTTTATCAGTAGTGTCTCTGTGACTCCTTCTCCACAGAGTGACTGCCATTTCTGACCATAGCTTGAGAGCGGAGGGGAGGATCTGAATGTGGTCTGTAGTGGGCTTCCCTTCCCTTCTCCTCTTGTGTTATGGGAGCTTCTTGCATTTTCTGCTCTTGAATGGTGTTGCTGACATCCTTGGGTTCAATCAGTTTGGTAGACTGGACTGTGCCAAGGTGGGCTGCTGAGAAAGAGTGGGACCAGAGAGCATTAGAGTTGAGCTCTAAAGCAATCCTGGGGGTGCATGCAAGTACACTAAACTAAGGGTACTGATTAAGGGTGAAGGCAGGAGGAGCCATCACTTGGCAGTTGGTCCACTTGTTTGTGCCTCATTGGCTTTCGCTGCTCATGAGCTTGCCCATTCCTTGGAGGCTGCATCATCACCTCTGAATTTTCTCCTTTTCCCTAATGTTAGCACGCTGCTTTTCATCATCAGCTGTTGACTGCGTGTCACATTTCCAGACAGGAGGTGGACACCTAGTGGCTTTCTAGGAGTCATCCCTGCAGAAAGAAGCCTCTCACTGTTCTAAGCCCTGTAGTTCTGGAGTCATTGGTGTGACCTCAGCAGCCCACTTTTTGGTCTCTTGCACCACAGCAATCGAGAGCTGCAGACTTAGATTCTCTATTGTTGACTGTGACTGAGATCTTGAATCCACCTCAGTCTAGCAGAAGGACTGGCAAACTATGACCTTGGGCCAAATCTGGCCCTCCACCTGTTCTTGAAAATAAAGTTTTATTGGAATTCAGCCACTCCCATTCATTCACATATTGCCCATGCTGCTCTCATGCTATAACAGCAGAGCTGAGTAGTTGCAACAGAAACCAAATGGCTGGCAAAGCCTAAAATATTTATTATCTAGCCTTTTTCAGAAAAAGTTTGCTCAATCCTGGTCTAGAATTATAAGAGACCATATTTTTATTTACTTAATTTAGAGCAGAAGATTATAATTCAGAGTCCTGGAATATCCAGGATACTTGGGGCAGGATCTAAGGCTTTCATTACAGGGATGGGAAAGACTTGAGGCTTCAGCTCAAGTCTGATGATTGGTAACGGCTGCCTAGCGGGCTGTTGAAAAGGATTCTGAGGCTGTGTCTGGGCTGGTGTGGGCTCTTCTAGCGAGGGGAAAACAGAGCCATGAGAAATTCAGGCAAGGAGCACCAGACTGGGAAATGAGCAAGACAAATCCACTCTCTTCTTTCCCAAACATAAATAACATCCAGGGACAGCTCGGCACTGCCCCCGATGCCAGCACTTGGCATTGCTGAGGTTGGCATTGTAAACATACACTTACTGGAGTGCGAGAGAGGTGAGACTCAAATACTGTTCACACTGTGACAGAGGCAGACAAGAGGCAGGAAAAGCCACGGTGGGGGCTAGAGCTCCAGCTTTAATTAAGGCTCTTGTGCACTCACAGAAGGCTGGCAATGCAACAGTGTTCAGGACAGCATCCCGTGTAAAGCTTTCCATTTGGAGAAGAGGTGGCATTTATTAATCTGTGCAATGGAAATGCCAGTTAAAATGTTACAAATTATTTAAAAATGAAAAAGACAGAGTGTACATGATGCACATTTACTAGAGAAAACAGTAAAAAATGTGACACACACACACAGTCCTTAGGTTGTGGTTTTTAAAATGGAAGGATCTTAAGACTACCCACTATGTCTACTATTCTGTCACTCTGTAACTCCAACGAATGATTCCACCTCAGTAATCCAAATAAATCCAGGTAGTGGCGTGGTCTCCTGCAGACCCTCACTTGTTACAGTAGGTGGGTTGTTGAAAGGTGTATGCAAATCTAGTTTTTGGAACTCAAATCACATTTTAAATGCACCAACAGTCTGTTACTCATACTAAATCCCTATAAAGCATATCAGCCACTTTTGTGAAAATCCAGATTTTCAGAGGTTGCATGGCTTCCAAGGGTGGTATTACTGTAGTCTGATATATGTTTACTGTCTTATCACGCTGATTTTTACTGTAAGCAGTACTTGGAAATTCTTAGGGCCACTGTTCCCTGGAAATGTAAATAGATAGGGAGAATCCGTAAGGGGCACATTATGCTATTGTGCACTAGTCTCTGGCTCAGGTCATTTAGTATCTTTCCGACATTCAACATTTTGGCCTTAATTGTTTCTCCTTCACAGCATGAAAAATTGCCAAATCAGCTCCAGCTGACTAGGTTTTCTTTTCACTTCAAATAATCATATGAAGCATTTAAATTGTATAAGCACAGTAAACCATATCTCAAATGGAATCGAGTATTCAAAAAAAATATATTTTACAACTTAAGTTTGCTGAAAATTTATTTGCATAAAAACGCCAGTATTTTCCCACCAAGTCCCTAGAAAATACCACCTCTCAGTAAGAATCGGAGGAATGGCAACTGTGCTAACGATCCCCGTGAAACGGGTAATTAGATCCCAGACAGACCTGGGGGAGCAGGGCTGAGAACCTGGGTGGCATTCAGACTCCAGAAGGACAGTGGGGCCTGAGCCTGTGTGTCTGAGCTTACTTGAAAAACAAGAGTAGAGGGTGCTCAGATGTAGAATTCCTCCGTGTCATTGTCCCCGGGTCCAGGCAATGCTGGAGGTGGTGGGTCGTCTCTGCCAGTCTGCTTGGCGTTGGGAGCCTCACAAGGGAGCTCTGGGGATGACTCTGTGAGTGAGGAGGTGCCGGAAGCTGGGGGAGCAGCAACAGCTGTTGCCGAGGAGCTGGGAGGCCCTTTGGTGAAGAAAGGGAGGGAAGCCCAGGAGGTCTCTGTGGCCACCCCACTCCCAGTGGGCAGTGGTCCTTCTCTGGAACCTTTGTGCTTTGACCAGCGGCTGCTGCATCTTTCGGAGGTGAGGGATGTTTCCACAGTGTCGCAGAACCTGCTAGGTGCAGAATACGCAGAGACCACAGAAAGGTCTGAGGAGGACAGCCGTAGGCCCGTGTCCACGTCTGTCTCCTGGGCCCCCTCTAAGTCATCGATGGAGAAGAGCTGGCCGTGCCTCCACTCCGATGCCCTGTGCCCTGGGGCACCTGTGTTTGAAAACCACTGTGGTACAGCTGAGGAGGCTGGGGAGGGGTCTCCTGTAGGCAAACAAAACAAGGACTTGCTTCTCTGAAAAGACCATGGGAGGCTGGGAGGGACGCTGGCTCGTCTGGCAAATTCCTGCTGGTGCCTAGTAGGCAGGCCCGTCTGGCTGAGCCCTGGGTGTGAACTGTCCAGGAGCGGCTGCTGGCTGCTGCCAGGTGTACAGCTTAGTGCAGTGGCGCTCGGGGAAGGCATGGAATCAGGTTTCTGCTCTGAGTGGTGAGCTCTGCTGGGTTTGGGAAACTTCTTGTGTACCTTTTGTGCCTGTAGGGGAAAGAGGACATATCACGTTAGTGCAGGACTGGGGGGGTCACCCGGGGCACAGGGATTCATTGTTAAACACATCATGAAACAAACTTTAATAACTGGAAACTTCCAGCAACGTTGTGGCAATAAAGCATTAGCAGAACTTTCATTCTCCAAACTATAAAGCAGGCACAGAGTTAGCAGAGCTTGGGGGAACATGGACCAGACTTCTCAGTCTGAGACATCTCTGAACCTAGGAGGGGAAGCAGCCCCTTGTCACAAAAGGAATGACACTTCAGGTGCACACGCAAGGGTGCTCAACAGATTAGCCGCAAGAATGAGGGCTGGCTGAGCATGACAGAGGAGATAGGAATTACCATGAAAGGTAAGAAGAATGCTTGAAGGGTTTGTTCCCCTCCAAGCAAAGCACCACTGTTTGGAAACGTTATTGACAAGAGGATGGAAGTGATCAGGCTGGGGCATGCAGACTATCTCAGATCAAATCAACAAGGGACTTGATTCCAGGACACGTGTGATGGCCAGGACATCCTAGGGGTGACCCATGGTTTAGGGAAGTAAATCTTCAATGAGTGAGGGGCTATCAGGAGATTAGCACTTATTTATTTGCTATTAGGAACCGGACTCCTCTCTACATTGTGCCCTTCAGAAACTGTGCAGGAAAGGGAGCTGGTGACTACTGACTAAGCCCTTGGATGCTCCAGGGGCAGGGACAAGGAGTTTCCCCTTTCACATTTCACCCCTGTCTTCCTGTTCTCCCCCATCCTTACTACAGCTCCCCAGGAACCTGATTCTGTTGCACAAAACTGGGGGCCTCTCTTCCAATGCACATTTCCCACCTGGGTCTGCTTCTCTCAGATTGTCCCTCTGGTCTGGCTCCGTGCCCAAGCCTGCAGGCCAACCTTTCTAGACAAAGTTTCAATTAAATAATGGACTTGGGGACAGTGGGTCTGGCTCTATTTAGTATAGGATCACCTGATTTATGAATCCCTGAAATAAGAAAAGGATTCTGAGTGTGGTTTGCTATAAGGGCTATTTCCTGGCACCCAGCCGGCTATGAGAGACACTTGCCCTTCCTAGATAACAAACACCCCTGCCTCCCTGTTAAACAGGAAGCTGGTTTCCGACAGCCACTTGGAAAGCTTGGTTCAATGTACTACACATTTATTGTGTACCTATTACAGGTAAAGGAGGGGAAACCACAATGCGAAGGACTCAGAGGGACATGAAACTTACATTTCATCCAAAGGATAGAAAACAAAAAGAAAAAACCCCAACAAGAGAATGTGATGACAGGCACAATAATAGAGCTAGGAGGGAGAGACCGCGCCTGTCCTGTGGGAGCAGAGGAGAAGTCAATGGAGGTGGCTCCATTGGGTGAGCCTTTGAGAAGGGCAGCTGTCCTCCTAGTGGATGGCACGGCTGGAGAGGAGGCTGTGTAGGAGAGAGAGGCCAACACAAACACAGGCTGACTGTTGGCAGGTAAGCAAGGGACTTACGGGGGTCAGTGGGCAGTTTGGCTTGATTAGAGTCCACGTACATGAAAAGCAGTGATGGAAGGTCAAGTTAGGAATGGAGTCTAATGCCATCTTGGTCAAGGAGGCCTTGACCACGTGGGTAAGAAATCCCCACACTTATCCTTCTGCTGGGGTCATAGATAATCTTAATTATGTTTTTCCTATATGACCATTCCTTTCATTGACTTCTAAGATCTTTGTTTGCCTAATTCCAGATATCTCTTAATCTTATAAACAGACTGACTCATTCTTTCAACCAACATTAACTGAGGGTCTTTTATGCAGAACTTCCCAACTGGTGTATTTCAGCCTTGAATGGATTATTAAAGGTGTGGGTCAATTCTGGTGGTAGGAAGACCATTTAGAAGATACTGCAGTAGTCTTTCACTTTTTAAAATTTGGGACAAATGGGTCACATTTTCAGTTGCACGCATGAGTTTCTTCTCAATCACTGATTCAGATATTCAGCATTCTCTGTCCAAGCTTCCTGATCTTCTCCTTAATCCTCAGTCTTTACATTCTGTCGGTGGGAGGTGTGTGTGCGTTTGTCCCCATGATGTACTGATCCTATTCCTGCCCTTCAGGCTCTGTACAGCACATTGAAACTCCCAAGTCGTTCTGCCAAGGGTGGCTTAAGGAGCTAAAAGCGAAGAGCAGCAATTAAAGAGATTTATGATGGTCTGAATTATACGTCCTTAAAGAATATGATGCAAAATGTTCGTACAGGTTGTAACTGGGTAAGATATGATTCTTCTAAAGACCATGCTCCACAAGGCCATTCTCATCAAGACACATCTGTCCAGAGCAGCCTCAGATTTGATGTGCATGGGGGACCTAGCGGAATATGCTGAGGAAGGTTCTGAGGTGAGCTGGTTCCTCCTGGCGAAGGATCCACTCACCAGGGCCTTCTGCTCTGTGCTCCACCATCCCCCAGACCCCCAACCCTACCCTTCTGACTCCCAGTACTGCTCTGGCAAATGATCTATGATCTCTGCAAGGCTCTGTGCTCCACGAGGGAGATCCTGCTCAGCACATGTCCTGCCCAGTGCCTGACATAGTAGAGGAGCTTAAGCATGAATGAAGAGTCACCCCTTCGGGACGGGGTAAGGAGCAGCCTCAGAAGGCCCAGGTATGCCTGAGAGGTGTCACAGCCGGATGGCTGTTGAAGAGACAAACTAACTTTCTCAATTGTTTGAGTTTGGCTAAGTAAGAGAAAATAACTTCTGAAGCTCTTTAAAGAAGGAAATCCTTGGGTATGGAGGCTGCTTCCAGGAGGAGACAATGTTGATTAATTAAAATGTCTATCTTATTGTTCCCAAGGGCCAATTCCCCTGGGGACCCCAATGTCATTTTCTTCCTTGATAAGTATGCACCACCCTGTACCTGCCATCTTTGACGTCTTACTCGAGGAGCATGCTCTTGGTGAGCATGACTGCAGTCTGCATCTGCCTGAAGCCTCTGTGAGCACTGCTTCATGAGAAGCAGAAGGCCAAGCTTCCCATGCAAGGAACCGCTAGGGGACAAGTGGATCTTTCCACTGTCAGGGACAGAGCAGTGTTAAATTTGACTTAAAATCAAGAACTGGTCAAGGACGAATACTTGGTTGTTTTGCAGAGATTTTCATCACTGTGCTTGTTTAACGGAAACACACCCGTGCTCCATCTTATTTTTACTGCATCATGAAGGCAGGAGTCTAGATACATCCTAAACTCTGCTGCTTTGAAGAGAGATGACACCCAGTGTTTCTCACCAGAGGGGTGTCCATGTGCACCATGGAGGTGCCTGCTGGGCAGGTGGGATTCCAGCTGGCACAGCGCTGGCTGGCAACAGTGCAGGACTCTGGGTGGGGAGTTGGAGGAGGGTGGCTGCAGAGCCTCCGCATCCCCAGCTCTCGAGTTGGGCCCTGGGCTGATGTGCATGGGCATGTGCCCGCAGTAGATTTGCTGGTATTCTCCAGCTCTGTCCAGAGGCAGAAAAGGCAGCTTCCAAAAGCGGGGTCTTGTCTGTCCTAGAGACAACTTGCACATGCAAAGGATGGAGATTCTTTCTGCCCCCTTGCCCTGGCGGGGGCTGTTTCTGGCCTCTCTTGTCTGCTTGTCTGACTTTCCTGGGAAGACTAGAGGCTGAGAATGAATCACTGTCGGAGTTTCAGGACACTCTTGCCCCGTGGACTCTTCCAGAGTGAAACAACACCGCATGCCCTCCTCCCACGGAAGCCTCCTCCCACCCTGGCTTTCAGCTCTCAGGCTGCCCTCTGGAGCCTCTCCCAGTGACAGCAGCAGTGTGCTTCAGCGTCGGCTTCCCTTCTCTTTGAAGCAGTGCAGGGTAGCTGACTCACTGGAATCCAGTAGTTCCCCTCTTGGCTATTTATGGCACTTTCTCTAAGGAACAGAATAGCGTTACATAAGTGAATCTGTTTAAGGCAACAGCCAGGGAGATCTGGTTACGTCTCTGAAATCACCAAAAAATAGAAACGCAGTAATTGACTCATGAGCTTCTCGTGCAGCTTCACGCGCAGGCAGTCTGCAGTTGGGGACGTAAAGAGGTCTGAGCCGCAGCGTCTTTCTCCAGGATCTGGGCGTCAGTAGGATCACTCCCTGGCACATGGATAGACTCCCGAGGAAAGGTGATTCAGCCCCTGGCCCGGTAACCCTGGGCGCCGTCTCATGGGCGATTCATGGCCCTCACCCTCACACCTCCTCTTTCCTACAAAGGTCATTTCCTCTTGTTCTGTCCTTGGCAGAATCACAACTAGTGTGGCCTTGTCTGCTGTGTAATGAGCCAGCAATGGACCTTTTAACCCAGGGACTACTAAAAATTAGGGGCAGTCTCAAGGAAATTGGGCAGTGGGTTCATATGAGAAATCAGATTTTTGTTCTAAAGAAAAACATCACATTTTTCTTCTCCTGTCACTGTCCTTTGGGTAGTTTTCATATACCCACTAAGAATACTGCCCACAGGCAAAGCCAATGTTGTCTTTTAAAAAAATTAAAAAATTTTTTTCATTAAAAAAATTAAGGAATTATATTGAGATATAATTGACATATTAGTTTCAAGTACAACAATGATTTACTATTTGTATATATTTTGAAATGATCATCACAATAAGTCTAGTTAATCCATCATGATAATTTTTTTCTTATAATGAGAACTTTTAATCTATTCTCTTAGCAACTTTCAATATACAAAACAGTATTATTAACGCTAGTCACCATGTTGTACATTACGTCCCCAGGACTTATTCATTTTATAATTGGAAGTTTGTACCTTTTGATTGCCTTCACCCTTTCACCCTCCACCCCCACCTTGGGCAACCACCAATCTGTTCTCTGTATCTGTGAGTTGGCTCTTTTTTTTTAATGTCACATATAAGTGAGATCATACCATATTTGCTTTTCTCTGTCTGACTTATTTCACTTAGCATAAAGCCCTCAAGGTCCATTCATGTGGTCGCAGACGGCAGGATTTCCTTCTTTTTCATGGCTGAATAATATTCTGTTTTATATATACCACATCTTCTTTATTCATCCACTGATGGACACTCAGGTTGCTTCTGTGTATTGGCTATTGTAAATAATGCTGCAGTGAACATGGGGTGTGGTGCAAATATCTTTTCAAGTTAGGCTTTTTGTTTCTTTCAGATAAATCGGAATTGCTGGATCATATGTAGTTCTAATTTTATTTTTAAAGGAACCTCCATACTGTTGTCTATTGGCTACTCCAATTTACATTCTCACCAACAGTGTAAAAGGGTTCCCTTTTCTCCACATCCTCGCCAACACGTTATTTCTTGTCTGTTTGATAATAACCATTCTAACAGGGATGAGGAGGTATCACTTTGTGATTTAGATTTGCATTTCGCTGATGATTAGTGATGTCGAGCATCATTTCATGTATCTGTTGGCCATCTGAATGTCTTCTGTGGAAAAACGTCTATTCCAATTCTCTGCCTGCTTTTTTTTTCTTTTTAAATTTTAGTTTACTTTTTACTTTTCATCTTGAAATAATTTCAGACTTAGAAAACAGGTGCAAAAATAATACAAATGTTTATATCTTACATAACCACAGTACAATGATCAAAACAAGAAAACTAACACTGATAGAATATTATTAACTAGTCCAAGAGCCTTAGTAAGATTTCAGCATTTGTCCCACTGATGTTCTTCTATTTCAGGGTCCAACCCAGGGTGCCACGTTGCTTTCAGTTGTCATGTCTCTTTACTGTCCTTTAAACTGGAACAGTTCCTCAGTCTTGTCTTTCATGGCCGTGACATTTTTGAAGAGTTATTCTGCAGATCAGTGCTGTTCAATATAACTTTTTTTTTAAACTATCCAGTAGAACTTTCTGGGAAGATAGAAAATTATGAAATCTATATCTGTGCTGTGCAATATGATAGCCACATGAAAATCACATTTGGAATGTGGCTAGTATGGCTGAGGAACTGAATTTTACATTTTATTTCATTTTAATTAAAATAGCTACATGTGGCAAGTGGCTACTGTATTGGACAGGACAGCTGTTGAATGTCCCTCATTGGGGGTTTGTTTGATGTTTCTTCATGATTCACTTCAGATTATGAGTTTTACCAAGAATGGCATAGACGTGATGCTGTATCCTCCTTTGGTTCCCTGAAAAAGGTGGCAGGAAACCACCGAGGCTAGGATTTTTTATTGTGTCTGCCCACTTTTTAACTGGGTTGTTTGGTTTTTTGCTATGGAGTTGTATGAGTTCTTTATATATTTTGGATATTAGCCCTTAGCAGATATATGATTTGCAAATATTTTCTCCCATTTGGTACGTTGTCTTTTCATTTTGCTGATTATTTCCTTTGCTGTGCAGAAGCTGTTTAGTTTGATGTAGCCCCGTTTGTTTATTTTTGCTTTTGTTGCCTTTGCTTTTGGTGTCAAATCCAAAAAATCATCCCCAAAACCAACCTTAAAGAGCTTACTGCCTGTTTTCTTCCAGGAGTTTTATGGTTTCAGGTCTTATGTTCAAGTCTTTAATCCACTTTAACTTTTGTGAATGGTGTTAGATAGTGGTCCAGTTTCATTCGTTTGGATGTGGCTGTCCAATTCTCCCAACATAATTTATTGAACAGACTATCCTTTCCTTATTGTATAACTTTGTCTCATCTGTCATTAATTGACCGTATATGCACAGGTTTATTTTTGGTCTCTCTATTCTCTTCCATTGATCTATGTGTTTGTTTTTATGTCAATACCATAAAAACAAGCTGTTCTGATTACTATAAAATTTATAATATAGTTTGAAATCAGGAAGCATGATGCCTTCAGCTTTGTTCTTCTTTCTTAAGATTGCTTTGGCTATCTGGGGTATTTTGTGGTTCCATACAAATTTGAGGATTGTTCCATTTTTGTGAAAAATACCGTTGGGATTTTGAAAGGGATTGCATTGAATCTGTAGAGTGCTTTGGGTTGTATGGACATTTTTATAATATTGACTCTTTCAATCCACGTGTATGGAATGTCTTTCCATTTATTTCTTTCATCAGTGTCTTACAGTTTTCAATGTGCAGGTCTTTCATCTTGGTGAAATTTATTCCCAGGTATTTTATTCTTTTGCTGCAATTGCAAATGGAGACTGTTTTCTCAAGTTCCCTTTCTGACAGTTCATTATTAGTGTATACAAATGCAACAGATTTTTATGTATTTATTTGGTATCCTACAACTTTACCGAATTCATTTATTAGTTCTAACAGTTTTTTGGCATAGGCTTCAGTGTTTTCATTATATAATATCACGTCGTCTTCAAGTAGTGACAGTTTCACTTCTTCCTTTCCAATTTGGATGACTTTTCTTTTTCTTGCCTATTGCTCTGACAAGGACTTGCAATACTATGTTAAATAAAAGTGGTGAGAGTGGGAATCCTTGTCTTGTTTCTGATCTTAGAAACAAGACAGCTCTGAAAGCTTTCATCATTGAGTATGATGTTAGCTGTGGGCTTGTCATATATGGTCTTTATTATGTTGAGATATATTTCCTCTATACTCAGTTTGAGTTTTTATCATAAATGAATGTTGAATTTTGTCAAATGCTTTTTCTGAATCTATTGAGATGATAGTATGATTTTTATCCTTCATTTTGATTTTCTGGTGTATAACATTGATTGATGCACAGATGTTGAACCATCCTTGAAGCCCAGGGATAAATCCCACTTGATCATGGTGTATGATCCTTTTAATGAATTGCTGAAATTCACTTTGCTAATACTTTATTGAGGATTTTTGCATCTATGTTCATTAGGGATATTGACCTGTAATTTTCTTGTAGCATCTTTGTATGGTTTTGGTATCAGGATAATGCTGGCCTCATAAAATGAGTTTGGAAGTTTTCTCTCCTCTTCTATTTTTAAATTTTATTTTATTGAGGTCATAATGGTATATAACATTATGAAATTTCAGTTGTACATTATTATATATGTGCCCCTTTACCCTTTATGCTCACCCCACAACTCCCTTCCCCTCTGGTAACCACTACTCTGTTCTCTTTGTCCACATGTTTATCTTCCATGTATGAGTGAAACCATACAGTGTTTGTCTTTCTCTGTCTGGCTTATTTCACTTAACAATAATACCCTCAAGGTCCATCTATCTTGTTGCAAATGGGACGATTTTGTGTTTTTTTTATGGCTGGGTAGTATTCCATTGTGTATGTATATATATATATATCCACCATGTAGATATATATATACCATGTAGATATATATACACCATGTTCTTTATCCATTCATCAATCAATGGGCACTTGGGTTGCTTCCTTGTCTTGGCTGTTGTGAATAACGTTGCAATGAACATAGGGGTGCATAAGTTGCTTTGAATTGTTTATTTCAAGTTTTTTGGATAGATACCCAGTAGTGTGATACCTGGGTCATATGGTATTTCTATTTTTAATTTTTTGAGAAATCTCCATACTGTTTTCCATAGTGGCTGCGCCAGTTTGCATTCCCACCAGCAGTGTATGGGGGTTCCCTTTTTTCCAGATCCTCTCCAACATTTGTTGTTTTTTGTCTTGGTAATTATAGCCATTCTAACAGGTGTAAGGTGATATCTCATTGTAGTTTTGATTTGCATTTCCCTAATGATTAGTGATGTTGAACATCTTTTCATGTGCCTATTGGCTATTTATATATCTTCTTTGTATCTGTAGATTGCTTTAGGTATTATGGACATTTTAACTATGTTTATTTTTCCAGTCCATGTGCATGGAATATCTTTCCATTTCTTTATGTCATCATTGATTTCTTTCAATAGCATCTTACAGTTTTCATTGTGTAGGTCTTTCACCTCCTTGGTTAAATTTATTCCTAGATATTTTATTCTTTTTGTTGCGATTCTAAGTGGGATCCTATTCTTGAGTTCTCTGTTAGTTCATTATTAGAGTATATAAACGCAACTGATTTTTATAAGTTGATTTTGTACCCTGCAACTTTGCTTTAGGTGTTATTTCTAATAGTTTTCCGATGGGTTATTTAGGGTTTTCTACATATAAAATGATGTCATTTGCAAACAGCAAGAGTTTCATTTCTTCCTTGCCAATTTGGATATCTTTTATTTCTTTTTCTTGCCTAATTTCTCTGGCTAAAACCTCCAGTACTATGTTGAATAAGAATGGTGAGAGTGGGCACCCTTGTCTTGTTCCTGTTCTCAGAGGGATCGCTTTCAGTTTTTCCCTGTTGAGTATGATGTTGGCTGTACGTTTGTCATATATGGCCCTTTTTATGTTGAGGTACTTTCCTTCTATACCCATTTTATTGAGAGTTTTTAACATAAATAGATGTTAGATCTTGTCAAATGCTTTCTATGCATCTATTGAGATGATCGTTTGATTTTTATTCCTCATTTTGTTCATGTGGTATATCACCTTGCTGGATTTGTGGATGTTGAGCCATCCCTGTGTCCCTGGTATAAATCCCACTTGATCACAGTGTATGCTCCTTTTGATGTATTGCTGTATTTGGTTTACCAATATTTTGATGAGGATTTTTGCATCTATGTTCCTCAGCAATATTGGCGTGTAATTTTCCTTCTTTGTGTTGTCCTTGACTGCCTTGTCTTTGTGTTGTGATCAAGGTGATGTTGGCCTTGTGAAATGTGTTAGGAAATGTTCCACCTTCTTCTTCATCATCTTCTGCAATCTTTTGGAATAGTTTGGGAAGAATAGGTATTAAATCTTTGAATGTTTAGTAGAATTTCCAGAGAAGCCATCTGGTCCTGGACTTTCATTTTGGGGGAGGTTTTTGATTACTGTTTCAATCTCTTTACTTGTGATTGGTCTATTCAGATTCTCTATTTCTTCTTGATTCAGTTTTGGGAGGTTGTATGAGTCTAAGAATTTATCCATTTCTTCTAGATTGTCCAATTTTTTGGCATATAGTTTTTCATAGTATTCTGTTATAATCCTTTGTATTTCTGTGGCATCCATTGTAATTGCTCCTCTTTCATTTCTAGTTTTATTTATTTGAGCCTTCTCTCTTTTTTTCTTAGTGAATCTGCCTAAGGACCTGTCAGTTTTGTTCATCTTCTCAAAGAACCAGCTCTTAGTTTCATTGATCCTTTCTATTGTTTTTTTTTTTTTGGTTTCGATTTCATTTATTTCTACTCTAATTTTTATTATTTCCTGGCTTCTACTGACTTTGGGCTTTGTTTGTTCTTCTTTTTCTAGTTCTTTTAGGTGTAACTTAAGATTGCTCATTTGAGATTTTTCTTGTTTGTTAAGGTGGGCCTGTATTGCTATGAATTTCCCTCTTAGGACTGCTTTTGCTGTAGCCCATATGAGTTGGTATGGTGTATTTTCATTTGCATTTGTCTCTAGATATTTTTTGATTTTTCCTTTAATTTCTTCAATTGGTTGTTCAGTAGTATGTTGTTTAGTCTCCACTTATTTGTCACTTCCCAGGTTTCTATCTTCACTTTTTTTTATTCTTTTCTCTTTTTGCTGCTCTGATTGGATGAACACCAGTGCCTTGCCTCTGAGTTCACTGTTCCTTTCTTCTGCTTCATCTACTCTGTTGTTGAATCCCTCTAGTATATTTTTCAGTTTGGTTATTGAATTCTTCAGCTCTATGACTTCTCTTCAGTACTTTCTATCTTTTTGTTGAAGCTCTCACTTTGTTCATGCATTGTTCCGCCGAGCTCAGTGAGCATTTTTATGGTTGTTATTTTGAATTCTTTATCAGGTAAATCACTTATCTCTGTTTCATTAAGGTCTTTTTCTGAGATTTTATCTTGTTCTTTCATTTGCAAAATATTCCTGCGTTTCTTCATTTTCTTTGACTATCTGTGATGGTTTCTATGCACTAAAGAAAATAGCCACCTCTCTAAATCTGAAGAAGTGGCCTTACATAGGAGATGAAATTAGCGTTCAACCCTGCCCTACCTCTTAGTTGGCTCTTAGACCTTTGTGTTTATCTAAGTAGCCTACTTTATTCTTAGTGGCTCCAGGAAGTTGAGAGTGTGCCAAGACCTGTCAGTGTCCCAAAGGGGAGGATCTCAGTCAGCACCTAGATTCAGGCTGATTGGAAGCCAGACCCTCAGGCAGCAGCTTTTAAAGTGTGTAAATAGACCTTTTCCAGGTAAAGACTGGGAGATGGGTGTTTCTGTTTGCTCCCTCTGCACTGAATCCTGGGATGATAGCCAGTTAAGAACTATCTGTTTGCTATCATCCTGCTGAACCTGTGAACACAAGCTCTGCTGGCCACCAGAGCCAGGCTATCAAGGGATCAGTATGTCCTCAGGGAAGTAGCTACAAAAGCTGGGACGCCATATGTGTACACAAGCTTCTTTCTCAGAATACTGGTGGCCTAGAGCTGGGAAGAGGGAAAGCATGGAGAGAGAGAGAGAGTATTAACATGGCACCTGTCAGCTTCCCTGGTCTCTGGAGAGGATTTTAGTCAGCCCCTATATGTGTGTTTAATTAGAAGCCTGTCCTGCAGGCCACAGCTATGAAGATAAGCTAATAGGCTTCTTTTACAGAAAAACTGGGCTTTTCAGTCTGTTGCCTCTCTGCTGTGCCCTGGGGTGTAGCCAGTTAAGAGCTCTTTCTCCATTTGTTATAGTCCTGTGGGACCTGCAAGTGTAAGTTCCACTGCCCACCAGAGCCAGGCGATCAAGGGCTGTCCCTTGGGTGGCAGCTGCAAAAGTCAGGGCACAAGTGCACAAGCTCCTTTCCAGGAGATACTGGCAACCTGCAAGGAGGCAGAGAGAGAGTGCAAATATGGTACTCACCCACCTCTGTTTTGAAGAGAATTTTAGTGGGTCCTCGGAGGTATGTTAAATTTGATGCCTGTCCTTTAGGCTGAAGCTTTAGGATAACCAAATAGGCCTCGTTCACAGAAAGACTGGATGCTTTTCAGTGGCTGCCTCTGTACTGGGCTCTGGGGTGGGTGATTCTACGCAAGCCCTTTAAGACAATTTCTCAGATGACTATAGCCTCGTGGGTCTCATGGGCATAAGCCCCACTGGCTTTCAAGGTGAGATCTTTTGGTAACTTTTCTCTCAAGTGCAGGTCTTAGCAGTTGGGTGCCAGATGTGGGGTTCAAACACTTTGCTCCTCAAGGAGAGGCTTGGAGTTGTGAGATCTCTCCCAATCGTGGGTTGCTGTGCTGGGGCTGGGGTTCATGGCAAGACTGGGTCTCAGCCTTTCACATCTGCTTCAATGTGGGTTTTTTTTTTCTTGTTTACTCAACTTCTAGAAATTGCTCAGCTAGTTTTTGGGTTTTCTTCAGAAGAAATTGTTCCATATGTAGCTGCAGATTTGGTATCCATGGGAGGAGGTGAGTTCAGTATCCTCCTATGTCGTCATCCTGAACTAGAACCCTATGTTGTCTTTTTTGAATGGTCAGTAAAAAGAGAGGAGGAGGAGTTAGAGAAAAAGGCAAGATGCACTCTAAAAGTAAACATAACCTGTGCACATTTTGTCAAATCAGTGACATTTCTAGGTAGGAAGTTTGAAAACCATCAAAGATTCTAGGACATACAGGATGGTGGTTTAGGCAAATCTTTGCTAGATGATCATTTGTCAATTCCTTTCCCCTTTGTCATTATGGAATTGTAAGACTTTCTGAAGAATCATTAGATAGAGGAACATACTAATTCCATTCCTTATAGAATGACAGGTAGGATAATGCAGAATATAAGAAAAGTACTTATTCTCCAGAATTGGCAAAATGGCAGCAAAGTGATAACCATCTACCCTGACTGGCTCCCTGTCAAAAGTTACATAGCCTTCCTGGCTTCACCCTCTTACATATCTGAGTGATCTTTTTAAATACAAACCTGGTCAAATCCCTTGGCAGAACACCCCCCTTCAGCTTTGCATCTTTCTGGAATTGTAACCTGTGTGCTCAGCCATTTGGAACTACCATTGTTCCCAAACACACGAGGTTGGCTTATATCTCCACGACTTAATGCTGTCCCAATGCTTGTCTGTCTGCTTAGGGAACACCTGCCAATCTTAAGAGACCAAGCTCAAGGTGATGCTGTGAAGCCTTATCTAGACACTTCCCCTCTTTTGTGAACAATATGCACTCATTTCACTTGAGCATATAACTAGAAGCGTGATTGCTGGGGTAAAAGGTGAGCATATTTTTAGCTTCAGTAGTTGCTGCCAAATGAATTTCCAAACTAGTTGCATCAATGTGTAATTCTACCAGGAATTGATAAGTATTCCAGTTCTTTCACATCCTCACCATCATTTGGTGTTATCTTTCTTTTTAATTTTAGCCATTCTGGGAGGTAATGTTATTTCATCATGGTATTAACTGGCATTTTCCAGATGACTGATGATATCAGTCTGAGGAGCATCTTTTTACAGGTTTCTTGGCCAGTTGGACATCCTTGGTAGTGATGGGCCTGCTCTTTTTATATATTCTGGATTCACTTCTCTTCAAAGATGCATGCATTGTAAATATCATCATCTAGTCAGTGGCTTGCAATTTTACTCTCTTATTAGTGTCTTTTGATGAACTGAAGTTCTTATTTTTAATAAAGTCATTTATTGTTTTTCCTTTAAGGCTGGTACTTATTGTATAGCACAACATTCAGTTATTCTGAACCAGAGTGTGTAGGACAGAACAGAAAGGAGCTTGGATCCCTGAGGACCGTGGGCTGCCATGTATTGGAGAAAGAAATAAGCAACTATTTTTATTAAGCCATAATTTTTTTAAGCCACTATTTTTTAAGTCTCTGTCCTTTTCAGTTGAACCTGAGCTTACAAATCACTACAGCAAACAAACAACTGATATTTTGCAGAAATGTATATTTATGTATTTAGAGGAACTGGGTTAACTGTAAAATGTTTACTTGGAATTGTAAGGTTTTTAGGAGCTGAGTTAATTGACCTCTAACACCTGCACTTATGTGTTTAAATAAATATTCATATTTGCCCATAATAGGCACTCAATAAATTCCTAATGAATGAGTAAAGGAATACATGAATACATGTGAGATAAAAATACATATCTTCTAAAATTGCTTATTATCAAGGGGGTTTTAAGATGCTCATATATATGTATAAGTATACATATATATCAAACCTCATAAATACCAACAGTTATTATTTGGTTTAGATAGGAAAAAGATCATGAGGACTTTGGTATTATGAGAAAGTGGTAGCAACATCTAATGATAGAGAGAAATTTTTCAAATCAAAAAATATCTGAGGGGGTGCCTCACGGACTAGTTTTGTTCAATATCAGTAGCAGCTCTTGGAAAAATGTGGCAAGTATCACAGAAGATACGAATTAGAAAGGGACTGTGAGCACCTGGAGCTGCTAGAGAACAAGCAGGCTATTGATCTGATATACATTAAAAAGTAGCCATTTAAGGAGGAACAACAGAGAAAATCAAGGTGATATATCTGAGGACTGGGAGCTGAGGGTGACAGATCTAATGATAGAATCTGTAAAACTGAAAAAGAAGACTCATGAAAGGAGCATATCATGCTCAGATGCAAAGCTTTCTCTCTGTATAAGTTCTGCATTTTTCCCTGAATATTTATTTTTCAGTATGATTCATGAATTACTATGCTATTGGCTGTAAAACACAGGGGTAGACTAAATTGATTTTTATATTAACAAAGGATCACCAGGATTTAAGTATTACTAATTTAAGGAGTTTCAAAAGAGAAATATTCTTTGCTATAGTTCAATGAACAGATCTTAGAAGTAGCTGACTGAAATGATTATCAACAACTTAGGAAAGAAACTAATTTTTGAAATTAGAATGAAAAAGAGTGAAGAAAGCCTACTTGAACTGTGGGACATGATAAAAAGAAAAAATATCTTCATTTTGGAAGTCTCAGAAGGAGAAGAGAAGGTGAAAGAGACAGAAATTTTATTTAAAGAAATAATGGCTGAAAACTTTCTAAATCTGGGAAGACATATGGCCATCCAGATACAGAAAGCTCAAAGATCCCTGAACAGATTTAAACCAAAGAGATCTTAACCAAGACATTATAATCAACCTCTCCAAAATCAAAGACAAAGAGAGGATCTTGAAAGCAGCAAAAGTAAAAAGAATCATCATATACAAAGGAATCCTGAAAAGGCTTTCAGCAGATTTCTCAGCAGAAAACTTGCAGGCTAGGAGAGAGTGGGATGATAGACTCAAAGTGCTCAAAGGAAAAAACTCATCCAAGAACTTTACCCAGCAAAGCTGTCATTCAGAAATGAAGGAGAGAGAAAGACTTTCCCAGACAAACAAAAGCTGGGGGAATTTACCACCACTAGACTTGCCCTACAAGAAATGCTAAAAGGAATTCTTCAACCTGATATAAAAGGATGCTAATTAGTAACATGAAAACATATAAAGTTCACTGGTAAAGGTGAATATATAGTCAAATTAAAAATACTGTAATACTGCAATGTGATGTGTAAATCACTTTGAAATCTAACATACTGGTTAAAGTGTTGAAAATAACTATAGCTACAATATTATGTTAATAGACTCAATACAGAAATATGTAAATTGGGACATCGATATAAATTGTGGGGGGGCAGGTAAATGGGTAGAATTTTCTTGTACAGTTGAAGTTGTCATCAGCTTAAAATAGATGGCTATAACTATAAGATGTATTATGAAAGCCTCGTGGTAACTACAGAGCAAAAACCTATAATAGATACACAAACGATAAAGGAAAAGAATCAAAGTACCACAACAAAAAATCATCAAATCACAAAGAAAGACAGCAAGAGAGAAAGAAAGGAATTACAAAACAATCAGAAAGCAATTAATAAAATGGCAATAGTAAGTCCTTAGCTATAAATAATTACTTTAAAAGTAAATAGGCTAAATTATCCAATTAAAAGACACAGACTGGCTAAATGAATAAAAAAGCAACACCTATATGCTGCCTGTGAGAAACTCAAGTGTTATGAACACTCACAGGCTGGATGTGAAGGGGTGGAAAAAGATATTTCAAAAATATTAAACAATTATTAACAGATCTGAAGGGAGAAATAGACAGCAATGCACTACTAGTAGGGAACTTCAATACACCACTTTCAACAATGAATAGATGATCCAGACAGAAAATCAATAGGAAAATAATGGATTTGAATGACACTTTAGACCAAAGGGACCTAACAGACATATATAGAACATTCTATCCAACAGCAGCAGAAAACATATTCTTCTCAAGCCCACATGAAACATTCTTTAGGATTGATCAGATGATAGGTCACAAAACATGACTTAGCAAATTTAAGGAAACTGAAATTATACCAAGTATCTTTTCCAAATGCAATGGTATAGAGCTAGAAATCAGTAACAGGAGGAAAGCTGGAAAATACACAAATATGTGGAGATTAAATAGCACACTCGTGAAAAACCAATGGGTCAAAGAAGAAATCAAAAGGGAAATAAAAAATATCTTAAAACAAATGAAAATGGAAACACAACATATGAAAACCCAAGGGATGCTTGAAAAGCAGCTCTAGACGGAAGTTTATATAGTGATAAGCATCTCAAATAAACGACCCCACTTTATATCTCAAGGAACTAGAAAAAGAAGAACAAACTAAGCCCAAATTTAGTGGAAGGAAGGAAATAACAAAGATTAGAGTGAAATAAATGAAAGAGAGCCCAGAAAAACAACAGAAAAGATCAATGAAACTAAGAGCTGGTTCTTTGAAAAGCTAAACAAAATTGACAAATCTTTAGCCAGATGAACTAAGAGGACAGAGGACTCAAATAAATAAAATCAGAAATGAGGAGGAGACATTACAATTTATACCACAGAAATCTAAAGGATTATGAGCAACTACATGCCAACAAATTGGATAACGTAGAAGAAATGGATAAATTCCTAGAAACATGACCTACCAAGAGGAAATCATGAAGAAACAGAAAATTAAGTAAGGAGATTGAATCAGTAATCAAAAACTACCTAACGCAAAAAAGCCTAGGACCAATTGGTTTTACTGGTAAATTCTACCAAACATTTAAAAACGAATTAATGCCAATCCTTCTCAAACTCTTCCAAAAAATTAAAGAGGAGGGAACACTCCTAAGCTCATTTTACAAGGCCAGCATTTCCCTGATACCAAAGCCATTTAAAGATACTACAAGAAAATTACAGACCAACATCCCTGATGAATATAGATGCCAAAATTCTCAACAAAATATTAGCAAACCAAATTCAACAGGCCACTAAAAAATCATTCACTATGATCCAGTGGGATTTATCCTTGGGATGCAAGGATGATTCAACATACACAAATCAATAAATCTATACTATTTTAATAGAATGAGAGATAAAAATCATATGATCATCTCAATAAATGTAGAAAAAGCATTTGACAAAAAACATTCTTTCGTGATAAAGATGCTCAACAAATTGAGTATACAAGTAATGTTCTTCAGTATAATAAAGGCCACATATGACAAGTCCATAGCTGACATCATACTCAATGATGAAAAGTTAAAATCCTTTCCTCTAGGATCAGGAAAAAGACACATTTCCTGTTCCTTTCACTATTTCCATTCAACATAGTACTGGAAGTCCTAGCCAAAGCAGTTAGGCAATAAAAAGAAATAAAAGGCATCCATATCAGAAAGGAAGAAGTAAGTTATCTGTTTGAAGATGACATGATCTTATATAGAAAACCCTATCTCAAATGAACATGGAACATTCTCCAGGATTGATCATATGTTAGGTAACAAAGTCAATAAATTTAATGAGGTTGACATCATATCAACCATCTTTTCTGACCACAATGGTATGAAACTAGGTATCAAATACAAGAAGAAAACTGGAAAAATCACAAATAGGTGGAGATTAAACAACATGCTACTGAACAACTGTTAATGATTCAAAAGGAAATGAAAAGAGAAATTAAAAAAAACCTTGAGACAAATGAAAATTGAAACACAGCGTAAAAAAACCTACAGGATGCTGCAAAAGCAGTTCCAAGAGGGAAGTTTATAGCAATAAATATCTACATTGAGAGACAAGAAAGATCTCAAATAACCTAACTTAGACTTCAAGGAACTGCAAAAACAAGAACAAACTAACACCAAAGTTAGCAGAAAGAAAAAAATAACAAAGATCAGAGCAGAAATAAACAAAATAAAGACCGAAAAGATAATAGAGAAGATAAATAAGACTAAGAGCTGGTTTTTTGAAAGATAAACAAAACCGACAAAGCTTTAGCTAGACTCACCAAGAAAAAAGGATAAAAGGCTCAGATAAAGTCAGAAATGAGAGGAGATGTTAAAATGAATACCACAGAAATACAAAGGATCATAAGAAACAACTATGGACAATTATACGCCAACAAATTGGACAACCTAGAAGAAATGGATAAATTCGTAGAAACATAAAACCTACCAAGACCGAATCATGAAGAAATAGAAAATCTGAACAGAATGATTACTGATAAGCAGAGTGAATCGGTAATCAAAACACATCCAAACAAACAAAAGTCCAGGACCAGATGGTTTCATTGGTGAATTCCATCAAACATTTTTTCTTAAACTCTTCCAAAAAATAGAAGAGGAGGGAACAATTCCAAACTCTTTTATAAGGTCAGCATTAACCTGATACCAAAATGCGACAAGAGCTCCAGTAGAAAAGAAAATTACAGGCCAATATCCCTGATGAATTTAGCTGGAAAATTCCTCAACAAAATATTAGAAACCGAATACAAGAAAACATTAAAAGGATCATATACCATGATCAAATGGAATTTATTCCGGGCATGCAAGGAGGGTTCAATATTTGCAAATCTATCAATGTGATATGTCACATTAACAAAATGAGGCTAAAAATCATATGATCATCTCAATAGATGCAGAAAAAGCAGTTGACAAACTGCAACATCCATCCGTGATGATAACTCTCAACAAGGTGGGTATAGAGGGAACATAATATAATAAAGGACATATATGACAAGACTACAGCTAATCATCTTACTCAATGATGAAAAGCTGAAAGCTTTTCCTCTAAGACCAGAAACAAGACAAGGATGTCTACTCCCACCACTTTTATTCAACATAGTATTGGAAGTTCTAGCCAGAGCAATTAGGCAAGAAAAAGAAAAAAACGCATACAAATCAAAAAAGAAGAAGTAAAACTGTCACTATTTGCAGATGGCACATCATATAATGAAAACCCCAAAGCCTATGATAAAAAACTGTTAGACCTAATAAATGAATTCAGTAAAGTTGCAGGATACAAAATTAATATATAAAACTCTGTTGTATTTCTATACACTAATAATAAACTATCAGAAAGAGAAATTAAGAGAACAATCCCATTTACGATTACATCAAAAAGAATAAAATACCTAGGAATAAATTTAACTAAGGAGGTGAAAGACCTGTACACTGAAAACTCTAAGACATTGATGAAAGAAATTGAAGACAAAAATAAATGGAAAGATATTCTATGCTCATGGATTAGAAGAATTAATACGGTTAAAATGTCCATACCATCCAAAGCAACTTACAGATTCAATGCAATCCCTATCAAAACTCCAATGGCATTTTTCACAGAAATAAAACAATCCTAAAATTTGCATGAAACCACCAAAGACCCCAGTTAGCCAAAGCAATCTTGAGAAAAAAAAATAAAGTTGGAAGCATCACGCCTCCTGATTTCAAACTATATTACAAAGCTATAGTAGTCGAAACAGTACAGTACTGGCATAAAAACAGACAAACAGATCAATGGAATGGAATAGAGAGCTCAGAAATAAACCCACACATTTATGGTCCATTAATTTAAAATAAAGGAGCCAAGAATATACAATGGGGAAAGGACAGTCTCTTCAATAAATGGTGTTGGGAGGCTAGACAGCCACATACAAAAGAATGAAGGTGGGCCATAACCTTACACCATACACAAAAATGAACTCAAAATGCATTAAAGACTTGAATGTAAAATTTGAAATCATAAAATTCCTAGAAGAAAACACAGGTGGTAAGCTCCTTGAGATCAGTCTTAGTGATGATATTTTGGATTTGACACCAAAAGCAAAGGCAAACAAAGCGAAAATAAACAAGACAGACTATATCAAACTAAAAATCTTCTACACAGCAAAGGAAATTATCAATAAAATGAAAAGGCAACCTACCAAATGAGAGAAAATATTTGCAAATCATATATCTGATAAGGGGTTAATATCCAAAATATATAAAGAACACATACAAGTCAATAAGTAAAAACCAAACAATCCAATTAAAACATGGGCAGAGGATCTGAATAGACATTTTTCTAAAGAAGCCATACAGATGGCCGACAGGTACATGAAAAGGTGCTCAATATCACTAATCTCAGGGAAATGCAAATCAAAACCATGGGCTATCACTTCATACCTTTTAGAATGGCTATTATCAAACAGACAAAAAATAACAAGTGTTGATGAGGACACGGAAAAAAGGGAACCCTTATGCACTGTTGGTGGGAATGTAAATTGGTACAGCTACTATGGAAATATGGAGGTTCTTCAAAAAATTAAAAATAGAACTACCATATGGCCCAGCAATTCCTTCTGGGTGTTTATCCAAAGGAAATGAAACCTCTAATTTGAAAAGATATCTTCACACACATGTTCACTGCAGCATTATTTACAATAGCCAAGACATGGAAGCAACCTAAATGTCCATCAAAGGATAAATGGATAAAGAAAAGCGGGTATATGTACATGATGGAATATCACTCACTCATAAAAAAGAAGGAGATCTTGCCATTTGTGACAACATGGATGGACCTTGAGGGCATTATGCTAAGTGAAACAAGTCAGACAGAGAGAGACAAATACCAAATGATCTCACTTAAATGTAGAACAAACAAACAAAAAAACAAAATGAAAAAAACCAAAACTGAGCTCATGGATACACAGAACAGACTGGTAGTTTCCAGGGGTGGGTGTGAGGGTTTGGTGAAATGGGTATAGGGGCCCAGAGGTACAAAATTCTAGTTATAAAATAAATAAGTCATGGAGATATAATGTACAGCATGGTGACTATAGTTAATAATACTGTATTCCATATTTGAAAGTTGCTAAGAGAGTAGATCTTAAAAGTTCTCATCAGAAGAAAAACATTGTAACCATGTTTGGTGATGGATATTAACCAGACTCATTTGTGATCATTTTGCAATATACACAAATATCAAATCATCATATTGTATACCTGAAACTAATATAATGTAACATGTCAATTATATTTTAATTTTTTTTGTTTGTTTTTTGAGGAAGATTAGCCCTGAGCTAACATCTGCTGCCAATCCTCCTCTTTTTGCTGAGGAAGACTGGCCCTCAGCTCACATCCATGCCCATCTTCCTTTACTTTATACGTGGGATGCCTACCACAGTATGGCTTGCCAAGCAGTGCCACGTCCACACCTGGGATCCGAACCAGTGAACCCCAGGCCGCCAAAGCAGAACATGTGCACTTAACTGCTGCGCTACCGGGCTGGCCCCCTATATCTTAATTTTTAAAAAAAAGTAACCCTGAGCACTCGACTGAAAAATTGTTAGAATAAATGAATACAGTAAAGTTTCAGGATACAAAATCAACCTACAGAAATCCCTTGCATTTTGAATTATCTGAAAGAGATTATCTGAAAAACATTGATGGACCCTGAGGGTATTATGCTAAGCAAGATAAGTCAGATAGAGAAAGATAAATATCTCCTATATGTGAAATCTAAAAATACTTACTTGTAAAAACAGGGAGTAGAATGGTGGTTACCAGAGGGTGGGGGAAGTGAGGAGATGTTATTTACTGGTACAAACTTGTAACTAGGGGATAACTTCTGAAGATCTAAGGTATAACATAGTGATTACAGTCAACGATACTGTATTATAAACTTCAAGGTTGCTAATAGACTAGATCTTAACTGTTCTCAACACAAAAAAGAAATGATGATTTTGTGATATGATAAAGGCGTTAGTCAACATTACTGTAGTAATCATATTCACTACATAAATGTTATCAAAGCAACATGTTGTGTGCCTGAAACTTACACTGTTATATATCAATTATATCTCAATAAAAAATAATTTTTAAAAATCCCATTTTTACTTATTTGAGTAACAGTCAAGACAAAAGATATTCTTGATTTGAATTCTCCACATAATTGCTTCAATTCTTCCTTTTGGTTTTCTAGCACACTGAGGGTGTAACGCTAGCCTGTGGAACTGAACTTTAGCCAATTACTACATTTCAGGCCACAGGATTATTCATTTAAGTAAAAAAAAAAAAAAAATACACACACACATATATTTGAGAGCCTCACTAGAATCTTAGAGATTTAGTATAAGTCAAGGTTTCTCTATCTCAGCACAATTGACATTTTGGGCCAGATAGTTCTTTGCTGTGGGGGCTGTCCTATGCATTGCAGGATGCTGTTTAGCAGCATCCCTACCCTCTGCCCACCAGATGCCAGAAGAACCCCTCTCCTCCCACCGACATTGTGACAACCAAAAATGTCTACAGACTTTGCCGAAAGTTCCCAGGCACGGGAAGGGCACGAAAACTAACCCACTACTAACCTCTTGTATTATGGAAACATAATGCCCTTACATAAACTCAGGGGTCAAAATTCTATGGGAATGCCTCCCCATGATTTTTTTAATTAAATTTTTATTTTTATAAAGTGATAAGTGGATAGAGCTTTGTAGTTCTACAAAGCTTATAATGGAAAAAAAAGGTTCTAATCTTACCCCTGAGTCTTATTTCTTAGAGCAGGGCCGTTCAATAGAACTTTCTGCAATGATGGAAATGTTCTATACTTGCACTGTCTGGTACAGTACCCACCAGCCTGCCAGTCCTCCCCAGTCTCCCTCAGTCTCCTGCCTGGCCAGGTGTAGAACCGTGGCAGCCTGTGTTCTTGAAGCCAGTGGGCGAGAGTGTTGGGCTGGTGGATTGCTGTCAAGGATACAGAACTACACTTCTTTCTCCTGGGTTCAGTATAGCAACCCCAACCCTCAACTGTGCTTGGTATCCTCAGGTCTAGGTCTGCTGGTAACCTTTTCAGAGAAGAAACTTCAGTCTTCTGATGTAACGAGGAAGAGGTGTTTGATTTGGGATTCAACTGCTGTGTGTGTATTCCAATAAAACTTTATTTACAAATGTAGGTGGCAGGCCAGATTTGGCTTATGGTCTTTGGTTTGTTGACTCCTGTCAACTGCTTTTTTTGGGGGTAGGGGGAGATTAGCCCTGAGCTAACATTTGTCATCAATCCTTCTCTTTTTGCTGAGGAAGATTGGCCCTGAGCTAACATCTGTGCCCATTTTCCTCTATTTTATATGTGGGATACCTGCCACAGTATGGCTTGATAAGCAGTGGGTAGGTCCGTGCCTGGGATCCGAACTGGTAAGCCCCGGGCCGCCAAAGCAGAGCCCGCGAACTTAACCACTATGCCACTGGGCTGGCCCCATCAACTGCTTTTTATACAAAGTTTTAAGCCAGTTTTCCAATATTACCACCTCTTCATCTAGGCACAAACAATGCGGATGCACTCTGCCCCATCTCCCTTTTAGCTTGGCCGTCTCTTTTGCACCCCCTCCTCAGGACCCTGGCAACACCTGGCCTGGGGAATCAAGTGTTGGTGATTCAGTGGCTAGAATGATAAAGACAAGAGACAATCACTAGTCCCCTAGTTCATGAGGCCAGGAAGGGAGCATAGTTTGGGGACCTTCGATCTTGTAGGGACCAGAGGTGATGTGTTCTCCCAAAGATAAACTATTAATCTGACATGCCCCCAGCCCTCTTATCTGGAGGTAGGGGTGGAAGGAGTTCCAGTTTTGCTATATTGGGCCACCCAGCATGCCTTGAAGAGGGAAATGGCTGGTCTCACAGTTGGAGCTTCTCTGAACTTCAAGTGTAGGCTACTTACTCCTTCTTTGTCTTTTGGCCTCGACGCCAACCATTAATTCAGGGATAACTGGCACCCATGACTGTGGTCTGACATAAATAAATAAAAATGGATTATCAAAACTCAAAGGCAGAGCTATTGCAAGGCTAAGGTAGCTGCCCATATACCAGAAATGGAACCACACCTAAAATGGGGCATCGACAATGAGTCAGGTCTACCATACATCTTCAAAACCTTTCAGTGGACTTGGCCAAGGTTACATTTACCACCAGACTACTGCCAGTCATCCTGGCCCCCTCCTGTCCGCCCTCAACTTCAGCCCCCAACACCATCATCAGGATCAGTGAATACACATATTTGCCAGAACAGACTCTGGTAAAGAGTCCTCAAAACCAAGGCTGCCATGAAATCATGCCAGGAGGAGCAGAAATGAGAACAGAATTTATTGTATTAGGTAGGCCAGTTATTTGCAATCCTGACTGCACATAGGAATCACCTGGGAAGTTTTAAAAACTATCCGACTCCAGAGCAATGGAAACAGAATCTCTGGGGTGGGACCCAGGCATCAGCTGAAAAGCTTCCCAGGTGATTTTAATGTGCAGCCAGAACAGGGACAACTGTTTTAGGCCAACTTTCTGATTTTCCCTTACACCTGTCTTTCTTTCTCTTGTGTCTGGGGCCAGTACCTATTTTTATGGCTACTGAAAGTGATATTCTGAATGACTAGATAGTATATATTTTCAAGACTTCAAAAAAACCCTGCTTCTTATTCTGTGAAGTAAACTCTTGCAAACTTCCAGCTCCAAAACTCTGTGTTTATGAAAAAGCTGTGAAAACAGAGACCTAGAAAATTGTGCCTTGTACAATTTTCCCTGGGAAAGCTGGTGGGAGAGGCAGAGCCAGCACACAGGAATGTTCTTTTCTCTTTGTCTTACCCCCTACTATGTTAATTAGATTAGAGTTCACTTTTTCCTCATTTTATATAATTATTTTGGCTAAAGTACACTGAACTTGTCCTCTCCATTAACCTTTGCCTGGAAAATGATATGGATAATGGGAATTCCGAAGAATGAGTTTCCACTGCCATGTTCCCCTCTCAATAATTTTTTACTTTGTTCTTATCTGCAAATCTGTTTTAATAACAAAACTTGCTTTTCAGCCTTGAATTCTCATCAGTTCCAGCCATTGCTATGGCTTACGTAAGTTTCCTCTTGCAGTATTATCTGTTAACTCACTTAAAACAGAGAAAAAAACTGTTGAATATATTTGTAGTCCAGAAATACAGGGCTGCCTACATCAGAAGAGATCGACTAACCGCCCCACAGAACAAAGACCCAGGCTAAACAAACGCGCCGTCCAGCCTTTCTCAGAACACACGGACGTCATTGTCATTGTAGTGTCTAAAGAGCAAAGATGAATCTAATCTTCTCCATAAATCTGCCTCACTGGGGAAAAATGTTGAATGCTGAGATTAGTCTTGTAATAACAATGCCTCTACTCAGCAAACAGAATTTAGGACAGCACCTCAAAGCTTCGTGGGTTAATGAGAAGTATGCCAGGAATACGTCAAGAACTCGTTGTCACTGTTATTCTCAAAGCTGCAGTACTCAGTGTGTCCTCAGGTGCTCTCCTGGCCAGAACTGAGTGTGGGCTTTCTTGGGCAGTGAAAAGCAAGTAAAAATACTAAATTAAAAAAAAATGCTGTCTTTGAGGTACTTGCTATTCAAGACACAGAGGCAGAAACAGAAGGACCTAGAGATGGGACAAGTTGATAGATGTGCAATGAATAGGTCAGTTAAACAAGCATTTTCCCTGAAGATGAGACGGAATGCAAGTATCTTCATATGTTGTAAAGGATGAGTCATTTCAGGATTGCATTTTCAGATATGGTGACAACCTGACATGTAGTCAGTTGGCCATTTGCCTGAAGAAGTACCAGCCACTTTAACCTGCTGGGATATCAGGGCTGGAGGATGAATATGGGTCTGGGGTCACTGCTTCAGGTTGGGTCCACCCTGAAGTTGCAGAGGATGGTTGAGGGGATTGCCCAGATCACCATTTCCACAGGATCCGGGTGGGCCCTGTGTAAACAGGACCTCTCCTGGAACACCATGAGTGAGAGTGGGTCCCCAGAACTGTCTCACTGGTCCGAACTCGCCCTGTTCACTAGCTGGGTCCTTGGATTTTCTCCATTCTTGGGGACTAGGCTTGGCTGTACTTGGACTAGTTCTGGCTAGGATTAAACTAACCTTCTATTAGTTACTCAGTTAAAATTCTGGAGTATCAATGTAGGTTTTCTGATCTGCTTTTGTGCATAGAAAAATATCCGGAATCCATTTTTGAAAAATTAATATCCAAGCAATTATCCAATTTCAAGCTCTTTTTTCTTAAACTTACTGATTTGAGTTCAACTCCCAAATCTTATTACTCTACTAATAAATCTAGCAAAAAACAATTAACACACTTTCAAAAGGGCTCTTGCAGCTTAATTAACTAATTTCCTTTAACATCTTAAACTGCATTTATACATTTAATGTATTGATTTTCTTTTGAAGTAGTTCAGTGGTCTCATTGTTAAACAAAACCTTTTAAGTACTTAAATAACTCTTGTAAATGTAATCAATTAAGCATATAAATATGGCAAATATTAAATCCTCTTAAATATTTCAATGTTACAAATTTACTGAAACTTTACCCTTATATTTCTCAACATAAAGCTGCAAATATAAATCAATTCTAAATTACATTTCAAATTGGAATCACAAGTTTGATCTCTTGTTCTAATAGACCAAATTCTCTAAAATACAACAAATTCTTAAAATACCAAACATGAACAAATTATTTCTGACCCTAACATAAAAATGTTAATATTATAGGCTTTGTTTACTTATTTCTATATTTAATGATAAATTTTTCTGGGATTAAAACATAAATATCCACTAAGGCGATAACCATGTCATTCCAAACAATTTGGGGTTGCTTTCCCAGCTGACTGAGGTTGCACATGGACAGCTATTTTGGCCAGGAGGTGTCCCAACAAAGGGACAAGTAGGCCCCTCTTTTATGGCTGCTTTAACAGGAATTCCAGAACTTAAAGGGGTTGTTCACCTGGCCCATCTCCCTGGACGTAAGTCAAATCATTACCTAATTGCTTTCTACTAACAGATGCTGCAATCTCCTCTCCGATTGTGGTTCTAACTTCCATCACTGCTTCACCAGCTCTGCACGTCGTTGTTTCTCTTCATGTTACTCATCAGATTCTCCATCTCTCAGGGCTTTGCTGCTTTTGCAGTCCTCTGATCACCAGGTGTTCCTGAGTTCATGGAAGGGAGGAGCCAGTTGAGCCTGGAAGGCCCAGCTAAATTCACATGGGACATGTCAAATAATGTTACAGGAGTGACCCCAAAGCAGCTAGGCAACTGAAGAGAGAGGTAGGTTTAGGAGAAAAAGGTGCTAAACTGCTCATAACTCAACTATCAACATCATTAGACTTAAGGGAATCTTGGAAAGCAATTTCATGTCCTGGCTTCCAACATGGCATGCTCTTGTGGCCATTCATGGGCCCACAGGCCTCTAGAGTCTCTGCCTTCTGCCGAGGTCGCAGTTGGGCCTGTTAATGCCACATGATCCTGCTCCCGCCAGCTAAGTGACTGAACCAAGAGTGGATACCTCATCTAAGAGAAAGCAAGAAAAACACTGGGCTGAGCAACTGGATTCTCTCCTGAACAAAGACACACAGCCAAGGGTGGTCAAACCAGTGGCACAGCACAAGTTTGGAGTTATGTCTAACAGGAAAAGCATTAGTTCTGACCTAACTCCATTACCTCTGATGAAAAGAAGATTAAAGACCTTCTTTGAATAGCATTAGGACATGCATATAAAATTGTTTCTTTATTCAATAATGCCAAAGCCCAGGATTGGCCCAGTGGTATAGTGGTTAAGTTTGGGCACTCCGCTTTAGTGGCCCAGGGTTCGTGGGTTCAGATTCTGGGCCTGGACCTATCACTGCTCATCAAGCCACGTTGTGGTAGCATCCCACATGAAACAGAGGAAGACTGGCACAGATGTTAGCTCAGCAACAATCTTCCTCAAGCAAAAAGAGGAAGATTGGCAACAGATGTTAGCTCAGGGCCAAGCTTCCTCACACACACACACAAAAAAGCCAAAGCCCTGGAAGTTTCCTCCTTGATCCTGTTTACTATTTCCTCAACTGTTTACACTGATCCTTTATAGAGTCCTTTAAAAGATGATGATCAAAATTGAATTTTGTCTTTTAAGATTGAATGTATTACTCTTTTGGTTGTCAAGGACAGAAACTCATCTCACACTATTAAAAAGGGAGATTTAATGTAAGAATACTAGGGAGACACCCACGAATGCAGAAGTGCAGCGTGCCACAGGAATAGGTGGAGCTAAGATTTCATACACAATAAGGCCCATTCTTTCTCTTCTCTGGCCTTTTTTGATAGGTCAGAACCATTCTCCTCTCTCAGGGCAGGGTGGCTTTGTCTGTGTGGTGGTAACACAGCTGCTGACCACTCCAAAGCTTTACATATTAAAGCTTCAGCCATCTGGAGAGAGACTAACTTTTCTTTCCCAATCAATACCATTTCCCTAACGCCAAAATGACATCAGTGTACAGATACAGTCATGCGTAGCTTAACGATGGGGATACATTCTGAGAAATGTGTAGTTAGGTGATTTGGTTGTTGTGTGAACATTATGGAGTGTACTTACACAGACCTAGATGATACAGCCTACTACACACCTAGGCTATATAGTACTAATCTTATGGGACCACCATCATATACATGGTCCATCACTGACCGAAATGTCTTTATGTGGTACATGACTGTAGTCTAGATACATCAACTACAGCTGGGAGGCAGGAGTGGGTTATTCTAGCCTGGCATTTCAGCTGTATCTATGTGAATGGTGGGGGAGGCTCTCAACAAAGGAGTACTGGGAAGGGAACATCTTATTTGGCCACAATAGGAAGATGACAAGTGCTGAACATTAACAGAAGGCCTCTTAGCCCTTACACTTCAGATCATTACTTGGATGATTCAACAGCAGGCTTTCTCTTAACTAAATTACATTTCTCATTTATATCATTTGAATATCTTTTGGATCAGAAAAAGAGGACATTTTAAAAAATTTTATTTATATGAAAGCTAGGTGAAGAAACTTAGGTGAAGAAAGCTACGATAGTGAAACCTAATTTCCTGAAAATTGGTAGGAAATGAACAGGTGGCCTATAATAACTTAATGATTTAGGTGTGATTTCAGCCTTGCAGTTTTAGGTATTTTATTTGCTTCTCAGTTTTGGAAAGATATCTTTCTCTTTCGAGGTCCCAGGGAGGAAAATCTAGTTGAAATTTCTGACAACAAGTAGTTCAGATAATACATTGGGATAGACTAAAATAACACACATTTTGGAATTTTCAACATCATGTACATAAATTGTTAAGTGCACAAGAAACATTCTCTGGGATAGATCATATAGGATATATAGGGATAGATCTGGGACAGATCCGGGATAGGCCATAAAAAAGCCTTAATAAATTTAAGAAGATTGAAATCATATCAACTATCTTTTTTAACCACAATGATAAGAAACTAGAAATTAATTACCAGAAGAAAACTGGAAAGTTCATAAATATGTGGAGATTAAACAACATGGTACTGAACAACCAATGGGTCAAAAAAGGAGTCAGAAGAGAAATAAAAATTACCTTGAAACAATTGAAACTGGAAATGCAACAAAGCAAAACTTATGAGATGCAGCAAAAGCAGTTTTAAGAAGGAAGTTTATAGAGATAAATGCCTATATCAAGAAACAAGAAAGATCTCAAATAAAAAACTTCACTTTACACCTCAAGGAAGTAGAAAAAGAAGAACAAATGAAGCCTAAAGTTAGTAGAAGGAAGAAAATAACAAAGACTAGAGCAGAAATAAAGATAAAAAGACAATAGAAAAGATCAATGAAACTAAAAGGTGGTATTCTGAAAGATAAACAAAATTGACAACCTTTAGCTAGACCCATCAAGAAAAAAACAGAGGCTCAACCAAGTAAAATCAGAAATGAAAGAGGAGCTGTTACAACTGATATTACAGAAATACAAAGGATCATAATAGGCTACTACGAACAATTATATGCAAACAAATGGGACAACCTAGAAGAAATGTAATGAATTCCTAGAAACATACACCCTACCAAGGCTGAATCATGAGGAATAGACCAACTATAAGGAGATTGAAACAGTAACCAAAAATTCCCAACAAACAAAAGCCCAGGACCAAATGGCTTCACTGGTGAATTCTACCTAACATTTAAAGAAGAATTCATGCCAATTCTTCTCAAACTTTTCCAAAAACAGAAGAGGAAGGAATATTTCCAAACTCATTTTATAAGGCCAGGATTACCCTGATACCAAAACCAGATAACAATGACACAGGAAAAGAAAATTACAGGCCAACATCCCTGATGAACATAGATGCAAAAATCCTCAACAAAATATTAGTGAACTGAACTCAATGATACATTAAGAGGATCATACACCATGTTCAGGTGGGATTTATTCCAAGAGTGCAAGGATGGTTCAACATCAATCAATGTCATACACACATTAAAAAAATGAAAGATAAAAAGCATATGATCATCTCAATAGATGCATAAAAAGCATTTAACAAAATACAACATCCATTTATGATCAAAACTCTCAGCATACTGGGCATAGAGGGAACATACCTAAGCAAAATAAAGGCTGTATATGAGAAGCCAACCACTAACACCATATACAGTAGTGAAAAGCTGAAAGCTCTTCCTCTAAAATCAGGAACAAGACAAGGATGCCTACTCCTTTTTTTTTTTTTTTTTTTTGAGGAAGATGAGCCCTGAGCTAACACCTGCTGCTAATCCTCCTCTCTTTGCTGAGGAAGACTGGCCCTGAGCTAACATCTGTGCCCATCTTCCTCTACTTTATATGTGGGACACCTGCCACAGCATGCTTGACAAGCAGTACGTAGGTCCACACCCAGGATCCGAACCGGCGAACCCTGGGGCGCTGAAGCAGAACATGTGAACTTAATCGCTGTGCCACTGAGTCAGCCCCCTACTCTCCTTACTTTTATTTAACACAGTATTGGAAGTCCCAGGTAGAGTAATTAGGCAAGAAAAACAAATAAAAGGCATCCAAATCAGAAAAGAAGTAAAACTGTCAATACTTGTCAATAATATCAATGATATGATATCATATATAGAAAACCATAAAGACGCCACCAGAAAATGGTTAGAATAAACAAATTCAATAAAGTTGCAGGATACAAAATAAATATGCAAAAATCTGTTGTGTTTATACACACTAATAACAAACTATCACAAAGAGAAATAAAAAAATGATCCTATTTACAATTGCATCAAAAAGAATAAAATACCTAGGAATAAATTTAACCAAGGAGGTGAAGGACCTGTACACTGACATCTGGAAAACACTGATGAAGGAAATAGAAGACACAAGTAAAGGGAAAAGCATTCCTGCTCATGGACTGGAAGAATTCATATTATAAAATGTCCAAAGAAATATACAGATTCAATGAGATCTCTATCAAAATTTCAATGGGAGTTTTCATAGAAATAGAACAAACAATCCTAAAATTTGTATGGAACCACAAAAGACCCCAAATAGTCAAAGCAATCTTGAGAAAAAACAACAAAGCAATCTTGAGAAAAAACATCACACTTCCTGATTTCAAACTATATTACAAAGCTGTAGTAATCAAAACAGTATGGTATTGGGATAAAAACAAGTTCATAGATCAATGGAAGAAAATACAGAGCCCAGAAATAAATTCATGCATATATGCTCAATTAATTTATGATAAGGAGCCAAGAATATACAACGGGGAAAGGACAGTTTCTTCAATAAATGGTGCTGGGAAAACTGGACAGACACATGTGAAAGAATGAGACTGCCACTGTTTTACATTATACACAAAAATGAACTCAAAATGGATTAAAGACTTGAACGTAAGACCTGAAGCCATAAAACTTCTAGAAGAAAACATATCGATAAGCTCTTGACATTGGCCCTGGTGGTGATTTTTTTCATCTGATACCAAAAACAAAGGGAACTAAAGCAAAAATAAACAAGCAGGACTGCATCAAACTAAAAAGCTTCTGCACAGCAAAGGAAACCATCAACAAAATGAAAAGGCAACATACTGAATGGGAGAAAATATTTGCAAATTATATATCTGATAAGGGGCTAATATCCAAAATACATAAAGAACTTACACAACTCAGTGAAAAAAACCCAATCTGATTAAAAAATGGGCAGAGGATCTGAATAGACATTTCTCCACAGAAGACATACAGATGGCCAACAGGTACATGAAAAGGTGCACAGCATCACTAATAATTTTGATTGCAAATCAAAACCACAACGACATACCACCTTACACTTGTTAGAATGGCTATTATCAAACAGACAAGAAATAGCAAGTGTTGGTGAGGATGTGAAGAAAACCCTTGTGCATTGTTTGTGGGAATGTAAATTGGTGCAGCCACTATGGAAAACAGGATGGAGGTTCCTCAAAAAATTAAAAGTAGAACTACCATATGATCCAGCAATTCCACTTCTGGGTATGTATCCAAGGGAAATGAAAACACTAACTCGAAAAGATATATACACCCCTATGTTCACTGCAGCATTATTTACAATAGCCAAGACATGGAAGCAACCTAAGTGCCCATCGATGGATGAATGGATAAAGAAAAGTGGTATATAAATAAAAGTGGAATATTATTTAGCCATAAAAAAGAAGGAAATCTTGCCATTTGCAAAAATTGGATGGATCTCGGGGGCATTACGCTAAGTGAAGTAAGTCAGACAGAGAAAGATAAATACTGTATGATCTCACTTATATGTGGAACTTAAAATAACAAAAAACTGAACTCATAGATGCAGACAACAAATTGGTGGCTGCCAGAGGTGAAGGCTTGGGGGTGGGCAAAATGGGTGAAGGTGGTAAAAAAGTACAAACTTCCAGTTATAAAATAAATAAGTCATGGGGATGTCATGTACAGCATGGTGACTATAGTTAATACTTTACGGCACATTACAAAGTTAAGAGAGTAGATCTTAAAAGTTCTTATCACAGCCAAAAAATTTATAACTGTGTAGTGATGGATGTTAACTAGACTTATTGTGGTGATCATTTTGCAATATACACAAATATTGAATTATTATACTGTACACCTGAAATTAATATAATGTTTTTCTTGTCAAAAATATCTCAATTAAAAAAAAAAACAACAAGGAAACAAACCAACATCCAATCTCCTAAAGTACAGAATAGAATAAAACCCCTTGGTGCAGATTCACTGGCCTCATCCAAAAGAATATGAGTCAGTATGTCTGGGGGCACCTGCATTTTTATCAAACACTCTAGGTGACTTTGAAGGAGGTGGTTCAGAAAAAAATATCCTCTACATATTTTGTATAATATGTATTACACAAAAGCAGAAAAGTGCATTTGAAAAGTATTCGATCATTTCTTCCAAAGAAGGTTTCTCTACACGTTTCTACAAGTTTTTGGCCTGTATTACAGTGAATCTTAGCATGTATGAGGACAAGTAATGCTTGACTAAAGTAACTAAAAATTCTCAGGCTTTGAAAGTTTGATACACAGTGTTTTGATAAACACAATAAGCCTTGTATTATAAGTTTTACAAAGCAGGTTGAATCCATTTCCCGCCATGGCACCTCCTAACAAACTATATAATTCTTGGTACATTTATTTATCTGTCTCCTCCTGCTAGAATATAAATTTCATGAGGCCAGGGATTCCTGTCTCTATTGTTTACTGCTGTATTCTGAGCTGACAGTGCCTGTGCAGAGCAGACACTCTATAAACTGGCTGAATGAACAACTTGTTTAAATTTAGGCATGATATAAATTCCCCAGGACCTAAAGATTACAGGTCTGTGTTGATGTCAACAACTGCCATAAAGATTCATTACGGTAGCAGATGCCGTTGCAGTGCCAGTCTGAGGGCAGGAGCACACGATGGAAGCCAGAGGGCCCTGTGTGAGCAGAGGCCATGGCACTGACTGCACAGGAGGCAGACCACACTTTTCCAAATAGGTGGCCTTGTCTTTTAGTGGGATAATGCTCGTTTCTGCCCTTGCTACTTCCATTCCTACTGACAGACATTTTTACAATGGCTATAAACTTACAGGATTGTAAATCATTAATCCATGTCACCCATAATGGGCCTCCTCGCGTTCTTCAAAGTTTAGTTGCCAAGTTCTGCCATAAAGAAACAATTGCATATGCATCCTGAGAGTGACACTGGGCCCCACTAGCTCAACTGGCTTTGGGGTCAGACAGGAGGATTCCTGGCACATTAAAATGCAGCTTTAGATACCAATTTAGGAGTAGAGAAGCTTATATTTGTTTTATATTTTGTCTAGTATATTTATTTATATACTCTACATAAAAAGCTGGCAATGTCTATGCAGTGGGCTTCATGGAGGAAGGGCCCCAAAAATATCCCCTAAAAATAGCTGAAAATACATGTCCTTTTCTCCAATGTTAATTATGAAACTTTTCAAATATACAAAAAATGTTGAAAGAATAGTACAAGGAATGTTATAGATACAATTGTTATTTTGTCTTATCTCCTTTATCTATATATGTATAGATATATTTTATATGTGTATTATATTTTATCATTTATCTGTATGCATATATATATGGATGAGAATATATATATGTAGTACAACCTATATACAGCTTTTTGCTGAACCACTTGAAAGCAATTTGTGGCTTTCATAACATTTTACTCCTAAATATTTCAGCCTGCATCTCTGAAAAATAATTTAAGTAAATCCCATGTAAGTGGCTGAGATGGGCACATGTTCACATGTGCCAATCAAGCATCTTGAATTTTTGTCTCAGGCAGGAACGTGCTTTGTTGTGGTCTGGAGAGAGGCCTCTAAAGTTGGAAGGACCTGGGCAGCCACCAAATTCAGCTAATGGCAGTGCCACTTCTGTGCATCTAAATCCTGACTGCACCACTTACCAGCTCTGTGGCCTGGGGCAAGTGGCTTACCAGTTCTGATGATGATGGCAGTGATGATAATGATAATAACAATAATAACAACAGCAGCAAATACTTAATAGAACTTGCGTACCAGGATTTATTATTCAAGATCCTATCCCTATGAGTTACGTCCCCAAAATGGCGACTTAGGTCATTCCTATCTTCACTCTCCCTCACAAGAAGGACAACTAACAATTATTCATAGACAAGATACCACTGAGAAAATCCTGAAACACAGGGATGAGGCTGACATACTCCTCGGCACCACAGAGACCAAGACACACTGCATTAGAAGGGCAAGAGAAGCGGCTATATGCTGACAGCATTGCCTCTCCTCCGGGCCAGCACACCACCACAAGGAGAGGTCTCCCCTGAGCCTCTGGTTCCTCCAGCAGGAAAAGAGAGCCCAGGGTGAACATCCAGCTCCCCTAGCATTGTGGATCACTTCTTGGGAGCCCCTATTCCAGTCTTGCCTCATGAGGATCACAGGAGAATCTGTGGGGCCTGACCACTGGGTATCTGTGACAGAGAAGGTGGGAGGGGCTTGCAACAACAAGTCCTTGGATCTTGGCGGACATAGTTCCTACCTACAGCACCCAAGTAGTAGTTCCAACCAGCAGCTCTGCTCATCTGCAGAGCCAAGATGGTGGTGCAGTCTGACCAGAGAACTTGGCAAGGTACAGGTCTGCCTGATTCAGGACCTCAAACGAAGAGCCTTCACAGCTCTGGAGCCTGGTCTGTCCTCTGGTTCAGGAAGGGAAATTGAGTCATAGCCCCATCCACTGCTGAGTATAGCTCCTAGCCCTGCGCAACCATAAAGACAGGCCAGAACACCTGGAAGCTGCATAGCCCAGCAATGCTTGAGAATAGTCTCCAGTAGGCAGAGCTGATTATCTGCAGGGCAAAATCAGTGTCACCGTTTGGCCAGGGAATTTGGGTTGTGGGTCAGCTTGAGTCAAGATCACAAACAAAGAGCCTTGCTGAGCTTGGAGCCAGTTCTTTGCTCTACCCAGGCAGCGGAGTTAATTCATAGCCCTGCTCACTGCTGAGTGGAGCTCCGGGCCCCACCCTACCAAAAAGTCTTCCAGAACACCTGGGAAGTTGTTTGGAGTCAGCTCTCCAATTCTGTCCAGGAAGGGGAGCAAATTCCTAGCTCTGCCCACTGCTGAGGGTAGCTTCGGGCCCTGCTCAACCCTGAAGCCTGAGCTGAGCTCCTGGGAAATGGCTCGGTCCAGCAGCACTTGAGCAGAAAGCCCAGCTAGCAGCTCTGCCTGTCTGCAGAGACAAGTTGGGAACCCCATTTGGCAGAAAGTTTGGTGCACGGGTCTGCCTGATTAGCTCCCAAAGAAGAGTTGTGTCAGCCTTGGGGCATGCTCTGCATGCCCATCACTCCATCCCCCACCCCGTGGGCAGGGAAGCTAACCTGTAGCCCTGCCCCGTGCTGAAACAGCCTCCAACTCTGCTAACCAGGAAACCCAACCAGAGCTCCTGGGAATCTCAGAAGCCCACCCTGCAGCCCTGATCACAGTGGCACTTGAGAGGAGAACCTGATCAGTGGCCCTGCATCTGCTGAGCCAAGACGGTGGCCTCATCTGTCCAGGATGCTTTGTGTGTAGGTCTGTCTAATTTGATTCCCAAACAACGAGCCTTGCCAGCCCTGGGGCCTGTTTTGCAGTGCCAACCATGCAGGGAAAGTAATAGCCCACCTAAAGCTGAAGACAGCCACTAGTCCGACCCAACCTGGAAACCTAACCAGAGCTCCTAGAAATTTGTGTAGCCCATCTTGCAACCCTGATATAGCAGCACTGAGTGGATAACTGGCCAGCATCCACCCATCTGCAGAGCTAGGGTGGTGGCCCATCAGGCCAGGAAATGTGATGGATAGTTCTGCCTAATTTGACCCCCAAACAAGAGCCTTGGGGTGCCCTGCTTGGGCAGGAAAACTAATTTGTTGCCCTACCTACTGCTGAATACAGTATTCAGTCTGTCTGACCAGGGGACCTAAATAGAGGATATGAAAAGCTGTGTAGCCCATCCTACAGTCCTGCTTACAGAGGCATGGCACAGCGCTTTCCTGTCTGCAGAGCAAAACTGGTAACCCCATCTGACCAGGATATTTAGTGCACAGTCTAGCTTGATTTGGGTCCCCAAACAATGAGCAATGTAGGCCTTGGGGCCTGTTCTGCTGCCCTGCCAGAGCAAGGAAGCTAATTCATAGCCCTGCCTACTGCAGAGTATAATACCCAGTCCTGACCATTTAGAAAGCCTGACAAGAGAACCCAGACAACTGTGGAGCCCATCCTCTGGCCTTGCTTGGTCAGGGAACCAAGCCAACAGTCCTAACCAATGTTCTCAGCCAGTGGCAGCCCTCCTGTGACCTCAGAGGCTGGGCAGTGGCCTTGTCCAAAGATAGACCCTGATAGCAAGCCCCACTGGCACAAGTAGGTTACCAGCTGACATGTCCAACAAGGTGAGCAGACTGATGAAGAGTTGTCTCTGCCAAAATGAACCTGCAAAGTCTGGAAAAGAGACTGCTTACTTGAATGCACAGATACCAATGTAAGGAATCAAGGATCACAAAAAATCAGGTAAACGTGACATTACCAAAGGAAACTAATACAGTCATATGCTGCATAATGACATTTCAGTCAACAACAAACTGCATATATGATGGTGGTCCCATAAGATTAGTAACATACAGTTTAAGTGTGTAGTAGGCTATACCATCTAGGTTTGTGTAAGTACATCTATGATGTTCTCACAACAATGAAATTCCTAATGATGCATTTCTCAGAATGTATCCCCATCGTTAAGGAACACATGACTGTAAAGCTCCAATAACTGACCCTAAAGAAATGGAGATCTATGAACTGTCAAAGTATTCAGAATAATCCTCTTTAAAAAGTTTAATGAACTACAAGAATACATAGACAGACAACTAAAAAAAATTAGAAAAATAATGCATAAACAAAATAAGAAGTTCCACAAAGAAATAGAAATCATCAGAAACAAAAACAGCCCAGAAACCTTGAGCTGAGAAACACGAGTGAACTGAAGAATTCAATAGACAGCTTCAAAAGCAGACTTGACCATGCAGAAAAAAGAATCAATGATCTAGCAGACAGAACATTTGAAATTACTCAGTCAGGGAAGCAAAAAAAAGAATGAAAAATAGTGAAGAAAGTCTAAGAGACTTACAGAACACAATCAAAAGAAACAATATCCACATTATGGGAATTCCAGAAAGAGATGAGAAAGAGAAAGGGACAGAAAATATATTTAAAGCAATAATGGTTGAAAACTTCCCAAACCTGTGGAGAGAAATGGACACCCAGATCCATGAAGCCCAAAAGACCTGAGATAGGTTGAACCTGAGCAGGGCTACACCAAGACACATTATAATGAAAATGTCAAAAGTCAAAGATAAAGAATTCTGAAAATAGCAAGAAAGAAGAGACAAGTTACATACAAGGTAACTGCCATAAGATTACCAGCAGGTTTCTCAACAGAAACTTTTCAGGCTAGGAGAGAATAGGATGATATATACAAAATACTGAAAGAAAGAAACTGTCAACCAAGAATTCTATATCCAGCAAAGCTGTCCTTCAGAAATGAAGAAGAGATAAAGACTTTCCCAAAGAAACAAAAACTGAGGGGATTTATTAGCACTAGACTTGCCTTACAAGAAATGCTAAAGAGAGTTATTTGAGTGGAAGTAAAAGGAAGATATTTAATATCATAAAAACATAAGAGAGTGTGAAATTTAGTAGTAATGGTAAATACATAGTCCGTTAGATTTTGTAATATGGCAATGGTGCATAATTCACTTATGACTCTAGTTTAAAAGTTAAAAAGCAAATGTAGTAAAAATAACCACAGGGCTGGCCTGGCAGCATAGTCATTCAGTTCATGCACTCTGCTTTGGCAGCCCAGGGTTTGTGGGTTTGGATGCCTGGTGTGGACCTACACACTGTTCATTAGGCCAGGCTGTGGCAGCATCCCACATATAAAAAAAAGAGGAAGAATGGCACAGATGTTAGCTCAGAGACAATCTTCCTCAAGCAAAAAGAGGAAGATTGGCAGCAGATGTTAGCTTAGGGCCAATCCTCCTCACCAAAAACACCCCCAAAATACCCCATAACTACAGTAATATGTTAATGTGGTACACAATATAAAAAATATGCAAAGTGTAACATCAAAAATCGAAAGTGTGAGGGGGAGAAGTAAAAGTATAAAGCTTAGGAATGCTATTGAAGTGAAGCTGTTATCAGTTTAAAATAGAGTGTGTCATAATTTTAAGATATTTTACGTGAGCCTCATGGTAACCACAAGGAAAAACCTTGTGGTAATTACACAAAAAGAAGACAATAAAGAAGTCAAGGCATTCTGATACCAAAAGACATCAAAACACAAAAAACGACAGCAGGAAAAGAAGTAAGGAACAATGGGATCTACAAAACAGCCAGAAAAGATTAACAAAAATGGCAAGATTAAGTCCTTACCTCTCAGTAATGACTTTAAATGTAAATGAGTTATATTCTCCCATCAAAAGACATAGAATGGCTGAAAGGAAAAAAAAAAAAACAAACAAAAAAACAAGACCCAATGTTTTGGATCTACAAGAAACCAACTTTAGCCTTACAAGAAACTGACTTTAGCTTTAAAGATACACATAGACTGAGAGTAAAATGATGGAAAGAAAATATTTCAAACAAATGGTAACCAAAAAGAGCAGAGATTGCTATACTTGGATCAGACAAAATAGACTTTAAATTAAAAATGGTAGGATGATACAAAGAAGGTGATTATATAATGATAAAGGAGTCAATCATTCAATAAGATATAACAACTTTAAATATTTATGTTCTCAACATTGGAGCATCTAAATATATAAAGCAAAAGCTAACAGAGCTAAAAGGAGAAATAAATACCAATAAATAATAGTTGGGGTCTTTAGTAAAACACTCTCAGCAATGGATTGATCATCCAGAGAATCAGTCAGGAAACAGTGGATTTGAACAATACTATAGGCCAAATGGACCCAACAGACATACACAGAACATTTTATCTGACAACAGCAGAACACATGTTCTTCTCAAGCACACATGGAGCATATCCTAGGATAGACCATATGTTAGGCCACAAAACAAGTCTCAGCAAATTCAAGACTGAAATCATACCACATATCTTCTATGACCACACAGTATGAAACTAGAAATCAAAACAGGAGGGAAACTGGAAAACACACAAATACATGAAAATTAAACAACAGTTTCCTGAACAACCAAAGGATCAAAGAAGAAATTAAAGGAGAAATCAAAAAGTACCTTTGACAAAAGAAAATGGAAACACAGCATCCCAAAACTGATGGAATTCAGCAAAAACATTTCTAAGACAGAAGTTCATAACAATAAGCACCTACATAAACAACAAGAAAGAGATCAAAAAAAAAAAAAAAAAGATCAAATAAATGACCTAAATCTTTGCCTCAAGGAACCAGAAAAAGAACAAACTAAGCCCAAATTTAGCTAAGGGAAAGAAAGAATAAAGATTAGAGCAGAAATAAATGAAATACAAAACAGGCAAACATTAGAAAAGATTAACAAAACTAAGAGTTGATTCCTTAAAAATATAAACAAAATTGAAAAATCTTTAGCTAAACAAACCAAGGATAAAAGAGAGAGGACTCAGATAAACAAAATTATTAATGAAAGAGGAGACATTACATCTGATGTTACAGAAATACAAAGGATAAACAGCTACTACAACTATACACCAACAAACTGGACAATGTAGAAGAAATGGAAAAATTCTTAGAAACATACAACTTACCAAGCCCGAATCACAAAGAAATAGAAAATCTGAGCAGACTAATTACTAGAAAGGAGATCACACCAGTAATCCAAAATCTCCCAACAAAGAAAACCCCAGGAGCAGGTGGCTTCATTGGTAAATTTTACCAAAGTTTTCAAGAAGAATTAATGCCAATCCTTCTCAAACTCTTCCAAAAAATTAAAGAGGAGGGAACACTTCCAAACTCATTTTACAAGCCCAGGATTACCCTGATACCAAAGCCAGAAAAGGACACTACAAGAAAAGAAAACCACAGGCCAATATCCCTGATGAATAGAGATGCAAAAATTCTGAATAAAATAGTAGCAAAATGAATTCAGCAGCACATTAAAAGGATCATTCACCATGATCAAGTGAGATTTACTCCTGGGATGCAAGGATGGTTCAACATAGGCAAATTAATAAATGTGATATATCACATTAATAGAATGAAAGAAAAAATCATACGATCATCTCAAAAGATGCAGAAAATCATTTGACAAAATGATACAAATTCTCAACAAATTAGGTTAGAGGGAAAGTACCTCAACATAATAAAGGCTATAAATGACAAGTCCACAGCTAACATCACACTCAATGGTGAAAGGTTGAAAGCTTTTCTTCTAAGATCAAGAACAAGTCCGTGGTGCCCACTCTCACCACTCCTATTCAACAGAGTACTGGAAGTTCTAGCCAGAGCAATCAGGCAGTAAAAAGATAAAGTAATCAGCATTGGAAAGGAAGAAGCAAAATGGTCTGTATTTGCAGATGACATGATTTTATATATAGAAAATCCTAAAAATGCCACCAAAAAACTGTTAGATCTAATCAATAAATTCAGTAAAGTTGCAGGATACAAAATTAACATACAAAAATCAATAGCATTTCTATATACTAAAAACAAATTATCTGAAAAAGAAATAAAGAAAACAATCCCACTTACAATAGCACGAAAAACAATAAAAACACTTAGGAATAAATTTAACCAAGGAGGTGAATGTTCTCTACACTAAAAACTACAAGACATTGATGAAAGCAATTGAAGACACAAATAGATGGAAAGGCACCCCAGGTTAACAAATTGGAAGAATATTGTTAAAATGTCCATACTATCCAAAGATATCTATAGATTCAATGTAATCCCTATTAAGATTGCAATGGCATTTTTCACAGAAGTAGAAAGAACAGTCCTAAAATCTATATGGAACCACAAAAGACCTCGAATATCCAAAGCAATCTTGAGAAAGAAGAACAAAGCTGGAGGCATCACATTTCTTGATTTCAAGCTATATCATAAAGCTATAGTAATCAAAACCATATGGTACTGGCATAAAAACACACACATAGATCAATGGGACACACTTGAGAGTCCAGAAATAAACTCATGCATATACAGTCAACTAATATTTGACAAGGGAGTCAAGAATACTCACTGGAGAAAGTCTCTTCAATAAATGGTGCTTAGAAAATTGGATAGTCACAAGTAAAAGAATGAAACTAGACCCCTATCTTATACCACTCAGAGAAGTACCTTGAAATGGATTAAAGACTTAAATGTAAGAGTGGAAACCATAAAACTTCTAGAAGAAAACATAGGAAAAAAGCTCCTTGACATGGATCTTGGTAATGATTTTTTGGATAAGACACCTAAAGCACAAGCCACAAAATAAAAAATCAACAAGTGGAACTACATCAAGCTGAAGAGTTTCTCCACAGCTAAATAAGTGTTCAAGAAAATGCGATGACAACCTAAGAAATGGGAGAAAATATTTGTAAACCATATGTCTGATAAGAGGTTCATATCCAAAATATATAAATAACTCATACAACTCAATAGCAAAGTAGCAAATAACCCAACTTAAAAATGGGCAAAGGAACTGAATAGACATTTTTCCGAAGAAGATATATGAATGGCCAACAGATATATGTAAAGGTGCTCCACATCACTAGTCATTGGGAAATGCAAATCAAAACCACAGTGAGATATGACCTCACGCCTGTTAAAATGGCTATCAGCAAAAAGACAAGAGGATGTGGATGAAAAAGAGGTGAGGATGTGGACAAAAGGGAACCTTCATGCACTGTTGGTGGGAATGTAAATTGATGCAGCCACCATGGAAAACAGTGTGGAAATTCCTAAAAAAATTAAAAATAGCACTACCCTATGATCCAGCAATTTCACTTCTGGTACTTATCTGAAGGAAACAAAATCACTGTGTTGATGAGATGTCTGCATGATCACAGCTACATTGTTTACAACAGCCAAGACATGGAAACAACCTAAGTGTCCATCAATGGATAAAGAAGTTGTGGTATACACACACACACACACACACACACACACAAAGAGGAATACTATTTAGCCACTAAAAGGAAAGAAATTCTGCCATTTGCAACAACATGTATGGACCTCAAGGGCATTATGCTAAATGAAATGTTAGACAGAGAAAGATAAATAATGTATCATCTCACTTATACGTGGAATCCAAAAACCAAACAAAATAAACTCATAGATACAGAGAACAGATTGATGGTTACCAGAGGTGGGGGCTGGGGGTGTGTGTGGGAATTGGATGAAATTGGTCAAAAGGTACAAACTTCCGGTTATAAGATAAATACATACTAAGGACGTAATGTACCACATGATGACTATAGTTGACACTGCTATATGGTATATTTGAATGTTGTTAAGAAAGCAAATCCAAAGAGTTCTCTTCATAAGGAAAAAAAATTCCTTTTTTTTTTGGTAAATACATGAGATGACGGATGTTAACTAAACTTATTATAGTAATCATTTCACAATTTATGTAAGTCAAGTCATTATGCTGTACAACTTATACAGTGTTGTATGTCAATTATATCTCAATAAAACTGGAAAAAATAAAAAATAAATAAATCTTTTCCCTATATTTTAATCACTTCATCCCATAACCAACTTGGCTTTACATTGCGTCAACTTAGCTACACGGGAACTATGTTTCCCGGATTCCCTTCCCCATATGATTCTGTTAAAGGTTAGTCACAAGAGAAATGAGCTTGGGATGTGAGGTGGAAATGAAGCAGCAGCCATTTTTCATGCTCTGAAGTTTGGAGCAGGGTGCCAGGCACTGTGGCGGCTTGCACACGCTGTCCCACCTTGTGGGCACGATGCTGCCTCAGGCCTGCAGCTCCTCCAGCTCCCACTAGAGTTCAATTTTCAGCTTCTCCTGGCCCTGAGCATGTGCATTCTAGGTCCATGACAAAGGGTGACAGCTTCTCTTCAGGTCACCACACCTCATGAAGTTGCAGTGGTGACAGACCTGGGTTCCAGTTTGTCCTCATGGGTTCCAGAATGTCCTTGATCTCCTTGACTTCCCATCAGCTTTTTCTCCAGACTGTTGGTCTAGCTGACCTGGGAGATCTTAGGTCCAACACCAGGGCCACAACCTTCTCTGCGAGCTCCCAATTCTGTGTGTGGTCCTTATGCTAGATCACTCATAGGCCTCTCTGAGGGATCCCTGGCTGATACAGCAGTCCTCCAAGGTACTTTTATTATCCTCATTTGACAGATAAAGAAACTGAGGCACAGAGATGGAAAGTAACTTGCCCAGGGTCATAGAGCTAGTATCTGGAAGAGACGGCATACAAACGCAAACCTTGGCTCAGAGGCCAAACTTGTGATCATCATTTTTCTAACATGCAAATAGTAAAAATGATTCTTACCTTTTGAGGTTTAAAGATAATATATATATAACTTGTCTGGACTACGAGAGATGTAGATATATATATGCTTAATAAGTGGAAGCCATTGCTATGGAAGATAATACAGTGTATACAATTTTAAAGCTCTATCCAGTATCAGTTAAGAGACATCTTAAAGCACGGGCCACTGAACCCATTGACACAGGCAGACTGACATGCTGGGGGAGGGAGTTCAGGTCGTGAGGATTGAGCCCCTGAGGATGCAGGAAAAGGAGTTGGCTTGGGTTCTGAGGGACCCTATGAGAACAGGAAGATGCACAATTGGCAGGGAAAGAGGGCACCTCATGGGTCCCAGAGTGGTTGCTCCCATCCTGTCACTATAAGGTTTTATTTATGCCATTTCTAATTTATTTCCTCTTCCGAACTCTTTGATAAATAGCAATCATAGGCATTACAACATTGTTTCAGAGCAAAGAGGACAGCAGCTCTGGCCTAAAGACATCAATAGTTATGTAATGGTTACATCAATGGTTAAAGTCATCAGTCACCCTTGACCTTATCCATGGATACACGAAAAACATTTCTGCATCTTCCAAAAGTCATGGTGGAAAACCATCCATGTTATCTTGAATGATTCTTGTAAAAGGAACCTACTGAGATTTAGCACCCAGAAAAGTTTGTGTTTTCAGAGCTGGATTTTTTTTTTTGATCAAACAATCAAAACTGTGATTCTCTTTCTGTTTTGGCTTCCAGGAAATTCACACTTAATCCCCAATTCCTTTCTCTCTGCCCTTTTCTCTATGCTTTCTGATCTCTTAATCAGGACAACTATCCTGCAACATATATGTTGACTTAAAATATTTTTAGAAGGTAATATATAATTTATAAATGTCAAATACAGACATTAAAAAGTATTGAAGAAGTAAAATAATAAAACTAAACAGCATTATACAATATTCTCAGTAAGTAGAAGTGAAATGAGGGATATGAGGGATACTGCTGACTTGCTTCCTTCCCAAAGAGGATTGGAGATACCTGCATGCCCAGGTGGAATACTATGCTTTTCTAACCAGGTTCCCCCCTACTTATAAGTCACTGAGTCTGAAACCCATTTAGAAAAGGGTCACTTGGCTAAGTGAGAGTCCCACCATAAGACATCATGGAGATGTTGCTTCATCGCTTGTTAATCATGGTCACTCGTCAGCCAGGGGATACACGATGCCCTTGTATTTGGCAGGGCAAGAACTAGTGAAGAGGCATCTAGGGGGCAGGGAGGTGGGCAAAGATGCAGTGAGGTCTAGGAGGCAGGGAGGTGGGCAAAGAGGCTGAGAGCATTTAGGTCTTCTTGGGGCAGAGCAGGACTGTCAAACCCGGCTGCTTCCTCCTGTGCTGCAAAATGCACACAGAGAAAGTGCTCTCTGCCTGATCTGGAGTCACATTTGGTCTCCTGGGAGCAGGGTTGGCATTGTGGACACAGGCCAACTTCAGCTTTCAGCAGCAAATGGACGGAGCACCCTGCGGTCCAAGCCTGGAGGTTGTCCAGGCTCTGCCTCCTGCTGCTTCTTGCCCTCTCCATGACCAAGGCCCTTCACTCCCTCCTGCCTCCCTTGACGGCCCACCGTTTACCCTCCCCACCCTTGGTCCACACAGCAAAGGGAGAGGTCACAGCCAGAGGCCACTCAGTGGGAAACGTTAGGGCTCGTGCCTGAGGGCCTGCAGACTTCCTGGCTCCCGCCCCCTACAGCAGGGGCTAGAGTGGGTCCAGGAGCCTTCGCCCTTCCCCGTGGCCTGGGTGGATGGTTCTAAACTTCTGAGGCTGGTTGGTGTGTGCAGTGTGGGGCTATTTTTTTTAAAGCAGGCGTTTACTGAGAGCCTGCTGTCAGCAGGCACTGTGACAGTGACATTGGTACATATTAAGTGGATCCTCACACATGTCCCCTTCTAAACCACCTCAGGAAGAAAGCGGCTCTTTTGAGGTGACAAAAATCCAAACTAGTGAGACCCAGACTTTGGATGGCAAAGCTGTATCTGAGTACGGAGAGGGAGACACAGACTCCCTTTGCACAAAGTTCCAGAGGCCCAGGGGCTTGTTCTCTCAGCATGAAGCCAAGAATCGGGGGAAGTTCCTTTAAGTCAAAGTGCTGTCCAATCTTCCATTTGGGTGGCTGTGGGGTGGTAGCGGGAAAGAGAAAACTAACCAAAAGGTCTGAAGCCCTTTAGCAAAAGGCACTTCTCTTACATTGTTTGGAACAAGTGAGAAAGAAAAAGTGAAAAAAAAATTTTTTTAAAAAAAGCTGATACATATAGCTTATATGCCAAAAAAACCCCAAAAAACAAAACAAAACAAAAAACCCAGAAGAAAATGTCCCAAAATGCTCTGTTACAGTAGTAGTAATAGAGTGATAATTTTAAAAAGTCTCTAATTTCCAAAACATTTTGGGCAATTTGGTTTTATTACTTTCTAATAAAAATATAATAAAAATAAAAATATGAAAACATCATAGGATGGCTAATTGGAAGGTAACAAAAAATATATTAACATGGGAAGAAAATTCCCTGGAAATTAAAGTACGTTTTTTGGCCTGGTGTTTTAAGGTTGGGCCAACCTGACAGCTGTCAGGCCCCCAGTAGAATAGGATTCAGTCTAGATCTGTGGGATGAAGAGCCCAAACTTCCAACTGCTGGCTCCCAGAAGACACCTGCTATGCTCTTCTTGTTTTCCCCGGCCCTGGAGGGAGGCGCCCCTCCGGAGCACCCAGTGCACCCCATTTTGCTGTACCACGGGTGGCACAGGTCATACTCCATGGAATGGTCTGGAACCGCTGTGAACTTGGAGCTTAGGGACGTTCTTGTTTATCTTTGTCCATCTCCAGTACCATGTCTGGCTGAGAGGAGATATTCAAAGCGTTTGCTGACTCGAACAGCTCCCCAAAGCGCTGGACTGTCCATTTCTGCTGCCACTGACTCACAGGCCTGCAAGGGACCGGCCCTGCCTGCTGGGAGCCGCCTGCCACACGCAGAAACTGCAGAACTTTCTTCCAGATCAACCACCAAACCTGACTCCTTCAGAAGCAGAGCCATGGACAGACCAAACTAAATAAGCTACGTGAGACAGGCTGGCCAAGGGGGAAAGAAAACATGCTTAAAATTCCTCCTTTCCTTCCTCTGCCTCGAAGCTCTCCCTCCAAGTCCTGCCAAGGCCTATAATCATAGTTCACTTCTTCTTCTTTTTTTCCTCCAAAAGAAAATCACTGTTCCCTCCAGGCCTGAAGAGCTATGATGTCACTTATACATCTGTAGGAATATCAAACCCAGACGATGCTCTGGGAAATTATTTTCTAGGGGTGACTTTCAACCACCCTAAATAATCTTCACAGGTAAAATAGCCCAGTGCAGGCAATGTGGTTGACTGGAAACAGCGATTTTCCTCAGAGTCTGGACAAGGAGCCACAATCCCTGGGCAAGTGTAGCCAGCTGGTATGCCCAGTGGCCTCCTGTTCATGTGGTGTCTTCCTGCCTCCACATGTGGATGCCCTGCCCCGTGGGTCACTGCACCGCTGCCCCGAGAATATCAGAGACCAGGGGAGGAGGGACGAGCTCACGTCTGCTGAGCAGCTGCTGTGCATCGGACATCAGGCTTAGGGCTGGGAACAGGATAAAAACAGTTTTAGGAAGCTCTGCTCACCCTCCAGACTCCTCTTGCACCTTGTATTCTTTTTTTCTTTTAATTGAGATATAATTGACATATAACATTATATTAGTTTCAGGTATTCCACATGATTCAATGTATGTACCTGTTGCAAAATGATCACCACAATACAGCGACTTGTACTCTTGATGTTGCATCCCGAGCCTGCTACTACTAAGTACAATTATAATATACTTTAAAAAGTGACTGTGCCCCAGGCGGTGGTAACCAGATATGGGGAGACCTGCCTTAGAACATCCTATGCCTGGGAAGCGGGCACAGAGGGTGCTACCGGCAGCAGCACCTGGGAGCCGGTTAGAAATGCAGCATCTCAGGCCCCACCCCGGACCTCCTGGATCAGAGGGTCTGGCGCAGGCCCCAGGAATCTGTGATCTTCATGCCTGCTGAAGTCCGAGAAGCACTAGTACAGAGAACGCGCAGGCCCCTACTGGGATGCTTGGGAAAGGATGGGGAGCGGCACAGGCACCGTGGGTTCATGCGTCAAATGCACCTAAGTCCGCTCCCAGTCCCATCTGCTGTTGGTAGACAAGGAGTGGCAGCTGCCTGGCCTCAGTCTCAGGGTGTGTATCTGCAGGGAGGTTATGAAGGGTCCCCAGCTGGCAGAAGTGCTCAGACGGCTAAGTAAGGTATTAGAGGACGCTTAGCCCAGACTGCGGCACCTACTAAGCAAGCTATGAAGATGCATTGTCACATCATTATTATTTCTTGGGTCAATTCTTCCCCGCAGAAGCTTATACCAAGGCAAGAAGCTGACAACTAGAGACGGTCTGTCCCTGTTTCTGAAGGAGAGACGCCAAGCCTGGAGGGTGGACCATTGTCGTGTGTGTCTTCTGGCCTCCTCAGAGACACTGGCTGAGCCTCCCCTTACTCTTGGAGCCTCCCCTGGGAGAAGGAGGGCCTCTCCCATGGCCAGATGGAGGGGAGAAGGGCTCCCATCAGCATGGCCACTGTTCCCTGCATGGAAGAGAAGCTGGCCCACGGGGCCTCCAGCCTGGTTCAGGCAGGGAGAGGCCATGGGAGGCCACTAACACCTCCTTTTTGCCCTATTCCCTGAAGTCCTGCTTAGTCAGTAAGAAGACACCATGGCCCAAGGAGTCCTCCCTCCAGGTACCTCCTGTCCCCGTCTCCTCCTCTGGGCTCTTGTCACTCTATGTCCCCTGTCACCAACCACCCCCTAACCACCATGCCGAGCCTTTCCACTGCTCACTCTGCCTCTAGTGGGCATGCTCACAATAGTCCAAAGTCTCCCACCTCTCTCCCCTCCTGCCTACCTTTCCTTCTTTCCTTCCTTTATTCATTCAAACACTGAGTCTAACATGCTGACACTCTCAGAGGCACTAGGGACACAGCAGTGGGCAAAACAGATGAAGTCCCCGCCTTGAGGTGCCTGTGTTCCAGTGGGGGAGACAGACGAACCTATGATTCAGTTCACACACAGCACATTCAAAAGTGACGGTGCTCCGGAGAAAGAGAAAGCTGGGCAGAGAGGACAGCTGCTAGCGTGTCCATGTGAGAGAACCGGAGAGGGAGAGTGTTTCTCCCAGGGTGGCCAGGGCAGTCCCTGCTAATGAGGGGACCCTAGCAGACACCTGAGGGAGGCGAGGGAGCGAGCCATGTGGCCAGCTGCGGGGTGTCCCAGGCAGAGGGGCGCTCCAGGCAGAGGGGCAGAGCGGGCCCAGGGATCTGATTCTGAAGGATCAACAACGAGGCCAGGGTGGCTGGGGCCGCTTGAGGGGAGCAGAGGCGAGCAGAAGAACAGAACAGCGAGTCACACGGGGCCCTGCTGGCCACTGTGGGGTGGGATGGACAGCCCTGGGGGTTCTGAGCAGAGGAGTCACATAGTGTGACATGTTTTAAATGTTAGGGGGAACTAACTGTAAAGAGGTGAGGGCAGAAATAAGGTGACTGGTTGGGAGGCTGGTCAAGAGGAAACGCCAGTGGCTCCAAGCCCATGGTGGCAGCGGCAGTGATGAGAAGGAGTTCGATTCTGCCTGTATTTTGGAGGTGGAGTACACAGGGTCTCCTGAAAGAGGAGGCCTCAGAATGATGCTGGCATTTTTGGCCTAAGCAACTGAAGAACTGCTTGCCCTTTCCTGAGTTGGTTTCTCACCAAACACCTCTCTACCCTCAGGATGGCAGCTCGGAGCCCTGGCCACTGGCTGGCCTGGCAGCCCTGCCCACGTCTTTGTGCCTGTTGCTGCCCTGGGCCTCCCCAGGACCCCCTGGACCCACACTCACCCTCAGCTCAGCTCAGCTCTGCTCAGGCATCTGTTTTTCCAAGAAGCCTTTCATGACCATCTGCCCCCTGCCGGCCAGCATCAACCAATCCACTCTGTGTAATAGCAGCTACTGTTTACTGAGTCCTGTCCGGGGGCACTTCAAAGACATTCTTTCTAAATGTCTGAGTAACTCTGCAGGTAAGAATTAGTCTCCTAAATTTTCAGATTGGGAAATGAAGTTTCAGCAAGTCAAATACTGTATGATTCCACTTATATGAGGTCCCTAAAGGAGTCAAACTCATAGAGACAGAAAGCAGGATGGTGGCTGCCAGGGGCTGGGGGAGGGGAGAACGAGGAGTCAGTGTTTAATGGGGACCGAGTTTCAGTTTTGCAAGATGAAAAGAGTTCCAGAGATGGATGGTGGCGATGGTTGCACAACAATATGAATGTACTTAATGCCACTGAACTGCATACTTAAAAATGGTTAAGATGGTAAATTTTATTAGGTGCATTTTATCACAATTAAATCACACTTAAATCACAATTTTTTTAAAGTCTCTGGAGCCCACTCAGTCTCACAATTACATCCTTATCAGCATCCGTCTTCCTGTGCCCACAGCGCCAACGTCTCCGGTATTGTACGATTGATTGTCTAGTCAATCTCCTTGCTGTATGAAGACAAATAAACTAGCTGATCTGAATGAAATCTTAAAAGCTCTCCAGTGAAGACAATCCCAGAGACTGAGCCTGGCAACTCTTACAATCGGTCACAATTCTTCGTGTCAGGAGTTCTTGTCTTTTATCTCTTACTTAAAACCTTTTGTTTAAGCTAATTTCCTCTTCGGCCCTATGAGGACGCAAAGAACAGCTGGTGACCATCCTCCATGGAAGAGGTCTTCCAAAGGCTTAGACACCACTGCTAAAGTGCCTCACTACTTTGAAGACATGGAGCAACCTGCTTTCAAAATTTTCCAGCCTAAAATTGCAGCCACATTCTGTTTGTGGAATTGAGCTTTGGGTCCTCAACTATGCCTTTGTCTGTGTGTTTGGCTGGATCCCAAATCACTTTTTTTTTTTTGAGGAAGATTTGCCCTGAGCTAACATCTACCGCCAATCCTCTTCTTTTTTCTGAGGAAGACTGTCCCTGAGCTAACATCTGTGCTCATCTTCCCCCACTTTCTATGTGGGACTCCTGCCACAGCATGGCTTGACAAGCGGTGCGTAGGTCCACAACTGGGATCCGAACCGGCGAACCCCAGGCAGCTGAAGCGGAATCTGTAAACTTAATTGCTGCACCACCGGCCCGGCCCCCAAATCACTTCTTAAAGAGAGTTTTGGCTCTGCCCATGGCACTGCCATGGCAGGCCTCCAAAGGAGGCAGGTGACCTTCCGCCAGGCCTGTGCCCTTGTCAGCTCCCTAAGAAGACGCCAACACATAACCCAGCTGAGTCACAGTGTTTCTGACTCTGTCCTTTACCAGCTACATGCAATAGGTGTACTCCAGGCACTTGGCTTAAATAAAAAAGCCAAGCTCGGGGCCAGCCCAGTGGTGTAGCAGTTAAGTTCATGCGTTCTGCTTCAGCGGCCTGGGGTTCGCAGGTTCAGGTCCGAGGCATGGACCTACACACGGCTTATCAAGCCATGCTATGGCAGGCATCCCACATACAAAAAGTAGAGGAATATGGGCACAGATGTTAGCTCAGGGCCAATCTTCCTCAGCAGAAAGAGGAGGATTGGCAGTGGATGTTAGCTCAGGGCTAATCTTTCTCAAAAAAAAAAAAAAAGAAAAAAATCAAGCTCACTGTCACTCACTATCAAAAGCTTGGCTGAGAGAAACAAATTTTGGGAGCTATCTAAAAGTGTATCCCTCCCTCTGGGATTAAGCCAAGGCCCCAGGAGCTGCAGGTGGGGACTACCCTGTTTTGCCCAGCCTCCCTCCGGTCTAATATAGCCATATTCCGAACTTGCTTGACTAGGTACTTCTTCCCCTCTTTTGTGCAATACAGAGGAATTGATATGTCCATTTAAGGGAAGGGGTCCCAGGAGCTGAGGAGGAGAGGTCTTCTCTTCTGCTTCTGTCTCTGTTCTGTTTCTTCATCTGTGTGCAGCTTACACAAATGCTCAATCTGTGAAAATGCATTCAGCTGTATATTTATGACCTGTGCACTTTTCTGTATGTATACTATTCTTCAATAAAAAGTAAAGACAAACACACAGAGAGAACCTTTCATCTTCAAAGTACAATGTTATGTTAGTTCTAGGGGATGTGGAAAGATTCATAAACACAGGCCTTGACTCCAGAAAGCTATAGGTTAGTACCATCAAGCATTAATGCCAATTTCTAGGGTGCATTTTCCAGAGGCATCTTGGGCAACTTCTGATGCTAGCAACTCCCCATCCACGTGCCTTCCTGCCTTTCCCCTTGAAGCAGGCAATGCCAAGAAAGAAGAGGGATGAGTTTCACGAGGAGGAGGTCTTTCTTTCCATCTTATCAGATCTTAGGAAAAACCATTTCCAAATTCTTATTAAGAGGCTCGGTAGCTCCCAGAAAAAACCCCTCAGTGTTTTTCCTCCAGAGGAATTAAATGGGAGGAGGAAGTTTCTGAAATACGGAATGTTAAGTCAATGGGGCAGGATGAGAAAATAAAATGCAATCTATATGTTAAGAAAGCAACTGAAAACTACCCAACCAAGATATCCTTCAGTGTATAATGCCACTCACCTGAACAAAACCACTTATATGAAAAATTACAGTTGGAAATGGAACTTGGGAAACACATTGCTAAATAAAAAGGTGCAGATAAAAAGGCGTTCTCTCAATCACGCCCCTCCCCCCATGACCTACCTATCCTAATTGTGCTAAAGACTGAAACTGAAAAGTGACTTAAAGAGATGGGCAGGTCCATCTCACACTAGAGTGCAAGGCGGCTTTCTGCAGTGATGCAGCAACAGCAGCCTGTTCAGATAGCCATAATCAAGGACTACGAGGGGGCCGTTAGTCATTTCTACCCATATTCACTTAACTCCTCAGCATATTACTATTTGGAACAAAGGCTTCATTCCTGAGACGCAAGACACAAATCTTTCTTCTTACTCTTTTCACACTTTGATGCTCTAACTTCAAAAGCCTGCACCTGTACAGATTTTATAACCATTTAAACATGTGGATCTTCTTTGAAATATTCTTTCAATGGTTCCTTTGAGCAGAGCCCAGGCCGAGCTTTCATACTTTATTCTTTCATTTACGTTATTATAGTGATCAAGCGAAAAAAATATTCTAATTACTGCAAAAAGGAAGCAGTCCTTTTGGAAACAATCACATTCATTTTAGTCTTTTAGGATAAACAAAATCCTTTCATTAACTTTTACTTATGCAACTGCATCACGTTTTGCATAAAGAATTGGCAGTCTTCAAACAGAAAAAATTTTTCTCACATTTCAAAAGGGATTAAAGAGAAAATGCTAGCTAGCATTCAGTTCACTGAATAATAAAGCAATATTATTTAGTTTCTAATCTGCACAGTTCTAAGGGAAATCTGAAAATTATCTATGTCCTATAAATAGTAAGTATCTTAAGGTGACCTTTCTGACTTGAGCGATGTGGCTTGGCTGTAGTTTTAACCAGTTATCTGACATGTGCCAAATCCTCACTTCATTTTGTGGTATGTGGATTACAGTTCTGATGTTTAATGCCCAAACCAACAAAACTATGAAACTTTACCTGCGATTCAAGTAGCTACAATCACCACCTTTCAAGATAATGTCCCCTAATTTGCTATCAACTTTCTCCTTTCAGGTAGCCATACATGAAATGCCAGAGATGCCAGAGATGCCAGAGGCAGAGGCTTTTCAGAAAAACAAGGTCCTGTATGGTTGGAACTGGATTACCTGTCAATCCCAGAAAGCCAGGGGTGGAAAGCAGTCATCAGGTAGGGCCAGGTGTAGGATGTTTTAAACCTAGGTGCTCAATTTTGAATTCTAGAGTCTAATTAATAATCTCTAAAGAGTTTTGGACAATCACTGGAAGGAATGGAGGAGAAAGGGCTCTGGTAATTGAGGGAAGGCATTAACCAAGGGAAAGGACAGGGCAGTTCGCTGCATCCATTTCCTCAAATGAATTCACTCACACCTTCCCACACTTAATGAGACCAGAGCTCCAAAGGCATTGCTTACTCCTTAAAATGTTTAGGACAGTCATTTTTCAAGTGACTACTGAATTTTAACAACTTACTGCCCAGCAGTAGAAGAGGGGATGGGTAGAAGATGAGGTGGCATCCGAGGGAAGAAGAGAACAGATACCTTCTCTACTGAATGTCAACATATTTCACAATTTTCATAGATGGGTTTTCCTGCAGTTCCTCTGCGGGAGTCAAGAATACATTGGTAAAACCTCCCTAAGCGTGAGGGAGCAGATTCAGGAATCTTTAATATCAAGTTCCCCGGGATATAAGCTCATCTGAAATCCCCAGGAGCCCTGAGCATTTAGTGGATGCTCACCCACAGGTGGGTGAAGAGACACCCAGGGGAACCGGCAGTTGCTTGCCTGAGCTCAGCACATGGCCGTAACAGTAGAGTGAAAAGAACCAACGGAAAGAGCCTGTCATGCTTCTCTTGCGTTTAGTAGAGTATGGATGCCCTGACTTAGTCTAAGAGCCAGAGGGTCACTGATCTCTCCTTTGTCTTAATTTATTGCTCTGTCACAGGTATTAATTTAGGGTTTCTGGCAGAGCCAACTAACTTGTTTCTCTGTTGCCCCAAACAGATAGACACACACAGACTTCCCCCAAGGTACCTGCAGAAGGATCTTGTTCCCGTCGTGGTCCTCTGTCTGCCAGCGCCCCTCACTGATGGGGCTGCAGGGGTTGGGCAGGAGAGGCACCAGCTGACCGATGTCCTTGACTCGGAACTCCAGCACGGAGGAGTCGGTGGGGACTGGGGTCTGGTCACTGGGCAGTCTTTTCAGAGAGAACTGGATGTCCACATCCAGATTGGAGAAAATGGGGAAGATGCAGAAGTCCGTTTTCCTCTGACTGGGGCTCCGCCTGAGGATCAGCTCGTAGAACTTGAGGATGTCGGCGTAGTTGTCGTGGCGACAGTAGATGGTGAAGCGCACGATTTCCCTGCCGTAGTGCACGGGCCGGATGGCCCACAGCGGGGTCCCGGGGGCCAGCGTGAAGAAGTCCTGGCTGCAGGGCAGGTAGGGCAGGAACCTGCCGGGCACGCGCTCCGTGTGGTGGTGGCGCCAGGGCGGCCGCTGCAGCGTGCGGTGCAGCTGCAGGATCTGCTCCTCGCCGTACTCCTCCTGCAGGAAGAGAACCACCGCCAGCGCCGGCTGTGCCACCTTGGGGAGCTTCCTGCGCCGCCGGGATGCCCTCCTTTCAGAGACCCTGAACAGCTGCAGATCTGGGTGGATCCAAGCCAAGACCTTGTCGATGGCTTCCTGCAGGGGCTGGGACTCCCCTGGGTCTGCGATTATGTGGATGCTAACCAGGAAAGGGTCCTGTGCCTCCTCCACAGAAAGCTCACCTGGGAACACACACACAGACAGAAACCGTGGCTATTTCATTAAGGTGTCCTGTGATGACATGCAAGGCCTGGGCAGGAAGACATGCTAAATTCTAACTGAACTGACTTCATGATCGTTATGATTTTATGATCTCAAGTTCACATGCAGAAACTACCATTGCAGCACCACAGCAACAAAAAACTAAAGAACTATTGCTACGAATGGTTCCCAAGGTGGGCAGCGTTAGGAAAACCATGGTGCTGTACTTTATCAGGTTGAGTGTACTTTCTATTAGACTCCAGAAAGCCAAGCCTCCATTGATCTGGAAGGGATAACAGGCCCATCAGAGAAGATGCTGTAGCATCAAGTGTACACTATTTATAATTTCCTGAAGCCTCACACCATGAATGTGCCCTGTCCCACTGCACTCCCCTGGTTTGCTTATTTCATTGGTTTTTTCTGTTCATTCATTTAACAAACATTTATGAAATCCTTTCTTCATGCCCTGTGCTAGGCACGTCCTGTAACTGACAGCTCAAGCTCTGGCTGGAGGCCAACAGTGTCCTTATGGTGGGACGCCTGGTCCTGATCATCTCGTTGCTGGAAACAAAGGGAAGAACAACGCTGGGCACAGTGTTCTTGCTGTCAGGGCTTACTGGTTAGGGCTTAACTGTGGTTAGGGGTGGGGGACGTATGGGGGGACCATTACTACCCATGTAATGCTGCCTTTTGGGCCTCTCCCCAGGCCAGGTCCACTCAGAAGCCTATGCATCCTAAATGGGTCAGTTACCCTCCTTATGTCTTCTGCCAGACCATCTGGAAGCATAGAATTCCAAGTGTGAAGTTGACTGTTTAAGTTGGCAACACTTTCCCATGGGGTGAACAGTTTGCTGGCCACCCTGGCATATTTCTAATTCAGAAATATTCAGCATATTTCATCAGATAACTTCATGAAGGCTTGTTCTTTTTAAAAGATGGCTCTATTTGCATTTAGATAAGTTTTACGACTCATCCAAGGGAAATCAAGAAATCTTTAAGTCTATTGTGGCTTGGGGGACTAGATCCATCTGGAATCTAGACCTGTCTTCACACATGTACCTCACCATGACCACTAGGGTGTTAGGCATAGAGTGATCCTGAGCTCAATAACATTTGAGAAGTGTGATATGCTTTTAAGAACCATAACCTCGATCAGCTCACAGGATGAAAGGTAATTTTTTTATTGTAGGTGAACAAGACATTCCAAGTGGGCTTACAGGTACATTTCATCATATGCATCTTTAATAACATGATTTTAATTTTGTTGGATCAAAAGCTCTCTGAATTTTCACCCTCTGTTAGATATCTCACTTGGGAATAGTTAGTTCAGTTTATTGTTGTCTTCTTTCTCATTTACTCATTCATTCATATATTTTTTGGAGCAATCAGTGGATACCAGGACTGGGACAAGGAAGCGGGTACTACTGAATACTATGGGAGTCTGTTTACATAGCGTCTGGCATGAATGTTGCTCCCTTCGAGTTGTACAGTGCATGACCTGCCCAACCACAGGCAGTAGCCCTCTACAGAAACCATAAGCCACAAATGAGAACTTCATGATTTAGTTGGGAAACACAGACATGAAAAATTGAAATTCAATCTGATATATGCCTATAGGAAATACAGTAGAGTAGCATCTCAGGAAGGAGTTGGATTGTAAAGTCACCATGAGGTAAAAATTACCTGTAGATAATATTACCACTGAAAGCCCCTTAAATTTCCAGTGTAGTACTGAAGGTACTGACCTGCAACAAGACAACGTGGCCAGACAGACGTCCCTTTGGTTGAGCACCAGATGAAATAACAGGCTTGTTGCATGACTTGTGTTATGAAAGAATAGTCTTGTATCATTAAGCATGAGACCCACCCCCCACCCCCCACCAAGCAGGCTGTACCTTTTACTCTACAAGAGGTTTCTGGGAGCTCGAGAGTCTTCTGGAACCTAAGGATGACTACAGTAACAGCAAAGTCAAGTCTCAGTACCCCCATGATCATACAGCAGAGTGGTGGGTGGAATTATTTAAACTCCCTCTCTCCCTCCCTCCTTCTGGCTGAGGATGTATTCCCGAATTTGTATGAGCTAAATATGAGCATTATGCAATTCCAATTTACTACCACACGACAAAGGAAGGAGCAACTTTTTCTCTAAAGGGCTTCCGAGAAGGCTTTCCGGAGGAGGTTCCATGTGAACTGGGCCTTGAAGGTAAATGACATCTCACTTAAAATAACCTCAGATGTGGGCGAGATCACTGTAGGAAGAGGGAGCACTGTTTATGAAGGCTCAGAACTGTGCAAAAAAACAAGCACATTTGGAAGGGGGTGGTGAGTAATTCTGAAACATGGCAACAGATGCCACAGGAAAAATGGATTGGAGCCAAGTTGTACAGGGCCTCAGCTCAATTTGGTAGTGATAAGGGGCAAGGGAAAGGGTGTTTTTCTTGCTAGATTACCAATTTATTATAAAAGGGTATAACTCAGGAACATCCAGATGGAAGAGATACATAGGGCAAGGTATAGGGAAAGGGTGCAGAGCTTCCATGTTCCCTCAGAGCACAGCACTCTCCCCAAAGCTCTCCGAACCCCATCCTTTTGGGTTTTAAAAGAGGCTTCGTTACAAAAGCACAATTTTTTAAATTGAGATATAATTGACATATAACATTATATTAGTTTCAGATGTACAACATAATAATTTGATATTTGTATATATTGTGGAATGATCATCACAGCATAAGTCTAGTTAACATCTGTCACCATATATAGTCACAAAAATGTTTTTCTTGTGATGAGGACTTTTAAGATCTACTCTCTTAGCAAGTTTTAAATATGCAATACAGTATTATTAATTATAGTCATCATGCGGTACATTACATCCCCTTGACAATTATTTTATAACTGGAAGTTTGTACCTTTTGGAAAGTTTTAATAAAGGGATGTTGGGACCAAGTTAGGGGGAGGTTGATTATAGGCAAAGTAAGAAGTTGGAAGATGAGTGCAGAGTCTAGACAAGAGATAACAAGGACCTGGCAGTGTAGGAAACTCATTAGGCCCTAGGTCTTTATCCTACCCTGTCTCCTTGCTCTCTGCCATGTGACTTTGTAGTTCCTCCCACAAAATGGGTGAAGTGCCTTTCCTCACCCTTTGACTTTGGATTAGACCAGATGCCTGGCTTTGCCAATTGAAAGACACATCACTGACGTGTGTTTTTGGCTTGTCTTCTTGTTTCTCTAACATTTCCACAAGAAGAATTTGATTGGGCCAGCCCACTGGCGCCAGAAAGGAGGATGAGAGATATGTGGAGCAGAACCACCCTAGATGAGCCCCACCTACACCAGCCAACCTCAGATACCAAAAGACATGTGGCAAGAGCCACCCAGGTGAGCCTGGTCTAGGTCAGCTGACCCAAGACACATGGGAAATAATAAATGACTGTTGTTTTAAGTCATGGTTTGGGGGTGGTTGTTACACAGCAATGCTTACAGATGCAGGCAGAGTCAGTAGGTATACAGAAGAGCCATAGATTCACAGCCTATTCAGGAGGCACATGTGACAGACTTGGAGTGCGTAGGCCTTGGTGTAGGGAGCAGGAAAGGAGTGTACCTTGATGTTTCTAGCTTGAACAACTGGCCTGATGCTGATGCTTAACTGAGACAGGAAATACAGGAAGAAGGGTAGGTTTGTGGGGAAAGACAAGGAGTTCCACTTTGGCCATGTTGCCTTGAGATGACCAAATGACTTCAGGAGGGGTGTCCTGTTGGCAATTGGACCTGTGCGTTGCTAAGGTGATGGGCTGAATTTAAGAATGGGCCAGTTACCTTTAGACCATATTCTTGCTTTTATGCAGTTACTCATAAGTGTGTGCCCCATATTGATTTGAATCTGTGAAAATTCATGATGATGGCTTAAAAAACAATCAGAATTCATGGATTATTCTGTCCTTTGCTTGCTCTTTCTGCTCACCTGGCTACTTTCTGATTCATTGAACATTAGCACCACTATCAGCAGAAGTGCAGTTGAAACAAAAGTAGTGAAAATGCAAACCAACGAAATTTTCTGCCAGTCAGGAACTCCAGTAAAGGGAGGAGAAGATGCCACAATCACCTAAAACGAATATTTCACTTTTCCATGGTGCCTGGACCTCCCAACAGTAGAGACATGTGACTTTGCTAAATGTTAATGAGTGCTTAATACAAACGGAAAGGGGCAGAAAGGCTTTGAACAATTTGGGGATAAAGAAACTTACTTGAGAAAATTACAGATGATTTCTATGAGGGAAAAAAGGACACATGGAGCAGAAAGAGTATTTGGGAAAAGGAGTTGTCAGAGCAGTCAGGCAGTCCCATTAAGATGCTGACCCCACTCTCAGGGTATACATGTGGCCATGTACGTGGGGTGACAATGTTAGCTAACACATGTCTGCCTTACATTCACTGTGGGCTGGCACTTTCTTGGCATTCTTCATGTATGAATTCTTTAATCTTCATTAAGAAGGATGGAAGGGTTGTTATTATTGTCCCCATTATAGAGAGCAGAAAATCAAGGCATAAAGAGGTAAAGTATCCTGCCATGGCCACATCAGAGCATCTGAGCTCTCCGTGTACAGTCACCCCGCGGCTCTGAGGAGAAGTGTGCTCACCCTCTCTGTATGTGCTTCACAGCAGAATGAGCAGCTGTCACTCTCCAGCCATTTTTGGTCACGCTGCTACTACCTCACCTCCCCTGACTGCTCTCTCTCCTCCCTCCTTCTGATGGGCTGGCTTCTCAGCCACCAGCCAATAGCTTCCTATTGCGGACACACATTTACATCTCTTTCTTCTGGCCCTGGGTCTCTGAGGAAGAATAATCCAGAAACTACCTCCCTGAAGGCACATGCCCAGGTCTTTACATCTGAGCACTGCCCTAAAGGGCAACTGAAACAGGCCAGCACTACAGGTGGGTGCAGCAGGGAGAGAAAAGCAGAAAAGTGACACAGAGAAAGCCTGTGGACAGGCATGAGAGGCCAGGGCGGGGACAGGCCTGGGGTAAGGTAGCTTCTGAGTCTCCCAGACAGAGTTGTCAGGGTGCTCAGCATCAAGCTACCTCAATCTGCCACACAAAGGTTTCCCAGAGAGCAGTAACAAAGGCCAAGCTGAAGCCTGCATGGATGAATGAATGTTTACAGCTTTGCAAAAGGGCAAGATGCCCAGCCTTGGAGCAGGGGGTGGGTCTGAAAGGCACTTGACCAAGCACCAGCTCACCTGGGGAGCTCAGGATGCAGCCAAGAGCAAGCAAGACAGGAAGATGCAGACCTGACCCCAGAGCTCCCATGCACTGCCTGAGCCAGAGAGACGTAAGTGGCTATACTCCTGGCCCAAGACAAGTAAGGAGAACAAGTGGTGGCATTAGCATGCTCTGGCCATTGCCAGCCTGTGCCCACTGCACGTGACCCTGGAATAAACAGGCTCAAAGAGCCACAGAATACAGCTGCAAACTGTCATCGGGTGCTAGGGTTACACACGCCCAGAGAAAATCTGCTTCTGTGGAGCCAGGGAGGAAACCAAGTGTTTGAGGGGAAGGACAGAAAAGGTGAATAATTGATTGTCATGAAAAGCATCTCTGGCTCCCTGGAGAAGCAGACACCGCGACTGTGGGAAATGCTCTGCCTTTATCATATCTATTACATGTCTTCTCAAAGGAGTTCAGAGAGCACCTGCTCAGGGAAGGCACAAACCAAAACGAACTGGGCAACAGACAGCCTTCCCCAGGGCTGGCTGGAGGATGGGAACTGTTCACACAACATTAACAAAGCCTCCAAATTAGTCTGTGCTTCCCAAGAGGAGAAGCAAGATTCTTTTTCCTCTGATTATATACAATTAGAGTTTCCTCTGATAACATAAAATAAAAACAACTTTAAGAACAGCACTGCACGAGTTCAGTCTTTCTATGAAGCAGAAAGTATACTACTAACCTGAGTGTGTGTTACATTTTTTTCCCAGTCGTATCCCTCTTTTTGGTCTCTTAAGCTTAACAGAAAACAATGTAGATGATAACAACCATGCGTTAAGCTCTTATTATTTGCCAGACACTGTCCTAAAAGCTTTATATATATTATCTCACTTAATCTTTAAAACAACACCATCATAAAAGTGTATTCTCCCCCATTTTGCAGGTGAAATGTTAACTGACTTGCCAAAGGCCCTTCATGTAGAGAAGACAGAGGTTGCTCTGCTCCTCACCAGCACGCTTTCTCGCTTCTCAAGTCTGCCATCCTTATAATCATCCTGTTGGTTTCCTGCCCCAAACCTCAGCCTGCTTGGGCTGGGCTCTCAAACTGTGCCTTAGCTCCTTTGGGCAACGTGGGTGGGAGATTCTGCTGTGAATGGACTGACCATCACACCTGGGCAGTTTCTGGCCATCCCTGACCTACACGGACAGCCTAAGTTTGAGCCTGGTGGAGGAGAGGGAGGGAAGTGAGGTCCTCCTGCCTGCTGACAGACATCCTGATGCTGGGTCTCTCCTTGGGCTCCCGCAGGGCTGCCTGCACCGGGACCCCTCACTGCCATTCTCTGTACTCTGGGGCCTCCCACCAGCTTTGCCTGCACTGTCTGGTACCTCTAGACTGGCCCTCCTTCCACAGCTGGCAAACTGGGGTGTCCCCAAAGCACCTCCTTCCCAGCAGCGGGTCTGTCCAGTTGAAGGTCCAGATCTCTCATTCCAAAGGGAATGCTTGGCTCAGTCTCAGGACATAACAAGCTCAGATACCTCTTTCTAGAATTTTTGGGAATGATTGGTGTCTCTGTCATTTTATCCACAATTTACCAACAACCACTGGCAATTCAGTTGCAATCATGTATTTAATCACAGATTGTTTATTGAGTACCTACTCTGTGCTGGGCACTGTAGGAAACAGTGGGAAATAAAAGAATCTCTGCCTTCCTGGAACTTATAATCTAGTGGGGTAGACAGACAAGAAACACACATATATAAGATGCAGTCAGGTAGCTAAGCGCAAAGCCACTTCAGTGAACTAACCCACGTTCAATGTGGGTATAGCAACAGGTTTCCAAGGCAGCAGCTGTAACCATTTACCATCAACTGAATAAATTGCTACGCACCATCCCAGTGCCAATAGTACTGCCAGCACCTCAGTGCCCCAGAGCCCCCAGGAGGCTAACAGAGTCTGAACAAGGGCACCTCCAGCTGTGGCAGGCTGCTTGGTTTAGGCAACTTGGCCCCGGAGCTTGGCTTGAGACCCTCTAATCTCCTATGCATGAGGTTGAATAAACTCCTTCTTTGCATTTCTAAAGCCCCTCTCTGGGGCACTGATCAGTGCAGGGGCTGAGATACCTGCTCTGTCAACCAGCCCCACATGATCAAGTGGCAGCAAACCCAGGTGAGGTGGTGGCTCAGGTAGGCAACAAAGACAAGCCCAGGGCACAGGGTGACTCTGTGAAGAAGGATTAGGTCAGAAAGAGAGACGGAAGGAGGCTCCAGAAGGACAATGAACACAAAACCCACCGTGTTGTGAAGTGCCACAAGAGGGCCAGCCTCCCCTCATTAAGCTGCACGGTCTCCCCGGAATGCCTGAAATAAATGCTCTCAGAAAGGGGCTTCCAAATTCCTTACCGGGAGGGTCTATTCATCCTGAATGTAATGAATAACCTGCCTTCATCTCTTTTTTTCTTTTTTTTTTTTTTTTTAAGTAAAGCCAGTTCCTTATACCTCTGAACTAGAGAAAAAAATTGAAGCAATCCCCTTTGGCCCTGCCAACACTTAAGATAAAATCACAGACTTTCTTAATCCTTAGTAATTTTATGATTTTGACAAGGCCTTTGGTTGACTTGCAAGTTTGGACTGTGAAAATTGCAAGGCTGGCCCCGGTGCCAGTCCCAAATTGAAGTCAAAATTAGATGCAGAGCTGGAAATAGTGGGAATCTGGTGGCAATGAGGTGACACGCAGAGTTTTAACATAGGGGATCCAATTTGCATTCATAAGCTTAGATAATAAGGTTCTATCTCAGCCCGAATTGATAGAATTTTCCTGTAACCGAAGAATTGAATATAGGCTGAACGGTTAAGCCAAAACCTATATTTTCATTTGACTGAGGAGAACAATAAGGAATCTTTCTGGTCCTTAGGCCCTCACAAGCTTTTGCAAGAAGTATGGCTTTGCTGTAAGTGTAGTATTTGACTGCTCTCTCCATTTTCATCCTCTGTTGCAGATACAATGTCAGGCATGTGGATGTGTGCTTTGTATTCCTGAGCTTATTCTGAAACCAGGACATGATTAAGAAAGAAATAATATGGAAAGTGAAGCAGATACTGTAGATATCCTGAATTTTCTCCACTTGGAAGTGGGACATCTATTTTACTTTAAATGTATTTCTTTTTTTTTTTTTTGAGGAAGATTAACCCTGAGCTAACATCTGCTGCCAATCCTCCCCTTTTTGCTGAGGAAGACTGGCCCTGAGCTAACATCCCTGCCCATCTTTACTTTATATGTGGGATGCCTACCACAGCATGGCTTGCCAAAAAGTGCCATGTCCGCACCCGGGATCCGAACTGGTAAACCCCGGGCCACCAAAGTGAAACATGCACACTTAACCGCTGTGCCACCAGGCTGGCCCCCTTTAAATGTATTTCTAAGCATTCTGAAACAAATTTCCGGATGAGAAGAGGAGGGAGAGGCAAAGGCCAGACACTACCCAGAGAGGAACGACAAAGACACTTTAAACTCCAACGCTGCTTGACATAAATGCTGGAAGAGGATCAGAAGGTTGATAAGAAACTAGTCTTAGAAGGTACAAAGGCAGCTAGAAACACGTGTACCATAGTTATCTAAGTCCTTAGGACTATAATGATTTTGAATGGTTATGAGAAGTAAGATAGGTCTGATGCACACCAGCGTCCAATGCTTCCTACTGTATTAAGACCCCTTGTGTAGAACAGTTAAAGAGTTCAGAAGGACTGAAGAGACTCTAGTATTTTACACAGAACCCTTTTTTCTACACAGTAATTTCAGTTCTTTCTAAACCACATTATGTCTTGTCATTTTCATCCGTAGCAAAGTCATCCTGAGAGAGCTAGGACTTCAATAAAACTCTGTAGATTTGGAGACGAGGCAGCAGGGCTTGCAAACAACAAGATTACAATGTTCATCTTGTTTTAAGAAGTAAAATACATCTATCAAAACAAAACAGACAAAAGAGGAGGATGTTAACCAAAACCTATCCCAAGAATTTGCTCATCAAGGAACTCCAGACCTCCCCATCTTACACTAGAGCTGGCAGCAGGAATCCTCACAATTACACTAATGAAGATTTATTTTACAAAGGGATTTATTCTGGCAGGATGTTGAGAAATCAGATGAGCAATGAATAGCTATTACAACACTTCTAGGAAAAAATACTACATATGTGCTTATAAAATATATCCTGAGCTGTAGTAGAAAAATTGCTGACTAAATCTGGCTCTGGCTCTGCTCATCATCAAACTAGCAGCATAGGGAATGGCCTAAAATTCAATGAAATATTCAAATGTTTTGCTAATGTGAATATGACACTGACATGTCCCTGGTCCTTGTTTCCTTAGATAACATGTACCATGAAGCCTGTTTGAAGAACAAGCTTACTGAACGTGACAAGAAAATTAAAGGTGGATGAGCCATGTAGTCCAGCCCCTCATTTTACAGATGACATCAGGCGACTTGCCCTAGTCGACCAGTCAGGCAGCGGCAGGTCTAGAAAGAGGACAAACATCTCCCAACTCCCAATTTGGGGTTATCCCCTTTGTATTGCAGCTTTCCCCGGCTCTGAAGTGTCTACTCCTGCTAATAGCAGCCAGGACTGCAAAGCAGGAGACACGGTCCCTTCAGGAGCTCACAACCTAACTGGGGAGGCAAGATGTTCACACAGGAGAAATACAAGAAAAACATAAAATGGGAAATAAGTTCTAAAGGATGCAGTGAATGAATTTCAGAGATCATAACCAAGGTTTTCCTTTCCCACAATTTTCTTATTGCCTTGTAGCCTCTACCTACAGAGTCTGGGCTATTCATTGCTTCAGGGAGGGTGAGGCCAGATAGACCCATTAATTAAGTTTTTGAATGTATATATTTTTTCAGATCACAGCAGAGGAAATGGTCTTGAAGGGCAAGGCTCTCTTTTGCAAGGGCAGGGGTTTTGGAGACAGAAAAGCTTTTCTGAGTCAAGAAAGGGTAAAAGCCTAGAGCAGCATTCACACCATGAATTGGAGTGCAGAAGAATGTGTGATGTTGCAAGGGTGGCTTTTACACCTCAGAGGATGTCAAGTTTGGGCTTCTGGTGGGAAGAAGACTGCAAGGGACCCGACCAATGTCTGAATGCCAGAAGGTTTCCGAGAAAGGATCATGTACTGAACTGGGCTGAGCCCTGGAGGGGTGGGGATCTCAGAACAGAACTGTGCCAGAGGGCGAGGGCAGCAGCTCATGAGTGAAGTTCAGCTGGATTAGAGAGAAATACAGCAGTTCTCTTTTTATACCTGAGCTTGTGACTGTGAAAATTCATACACACTATAACAGAAGGTTCTTAAAGAGTTCTTGACAGATAGTGGAAGTGTTATAACCCAACTGATGGGGACCCCTTAAGCACGCCATCTCATAGAAGGACCTCCAACTTGAGTCTAGGTTATCTGTGACCCCCGCACATTTTAGACTCGCTATGCTCATCTTAGCCTGAGGCAATGAAATAGTAAGCACAGATTCACAGAGGAAGCCTAATTCTCCCTATAATAGACAAAGGAAAGACTTCCCACCACTATTCTTGTTACAAAGAAGGAAAAATAGGTCTTTCAAGCACAGATTGAATAGCTCAGCTTCACTACCTTTTTGAACCAATAATAATGTCAGAAGATGTCAGGCTAAGATAAAAATAAAAGGGGGAGTGAGACTAGATGGAATACTCCTCCCCTTACATAACCAGAGTGCTGTACAATATAGAAGTTTAATAAATGTGGAGGAAGGAGAGAAGGTTACAAAGAAGGGAGCCTCTTTGCTTTCCTGGCCAATTCTGAATATCGTAAACTTTAGTGGATACGACTCAGCTTTTTGCACAATGTTCCCCAAATATTTCTAACATGCTATCCCCTCAGAGGTTAACGGCAACAACACTGATGACGAATAAAGATAGAAATTGTCGCCTGGAGTGGGAAACACTTTCCATAAAGCCTGTGCAGAGCACTAATGGCTTTGCTGTGGCTGTTATCGCTGCCCGAGGTCAGAGCAGGAGTGTAATCAGTACCATACTCTCAATGAGAGCCACAGAAAAGACTTCAACTTGCACGTCTCCAAAACTTGAGAATCTCTCTTTTTATAATTTACATGTTTTCTGTGTGTGTGTGAGGAAGATTTGCCCTGAGCTAACATCCATTGCCAGTCTTCCTCTTTTTGCTTGAGGAAGATTGTCCCTGAGCTAACATCTGTGCCAATCTTCCTCCATCTCGTATGTGGGACGCTGCCACAGCATGGCTTGATGAGTGGTGTGTAAGTCTGTGCCCGGGATCCCAACCTGTGAATGCTGGGTCACTGAAGCGGAGCGCACAAACTTAACCACTACACCACTGGGCTAGCCCCTCTTCAGAGCACTTTTGTTCATTGTTATTCTCTGTGTGTGTGTGTCCATCCCTATCCTTTTTTGTTCATAAAAAAATCACAGTTTTTATGAGACCCTGGCACTCTCATCCATGCCAGTGGGAGAGTGAAATGGTGCCCTTGGAGAATGATTCAGCAATAGGGATCAGAAGCTTTAAAAAGTAAATACGCTTTTTAAGTTAGCAATTCCACTGCAGGAATTTATTTTACGGAAATAATGAAGACTATGCACAAAGTCTTAGCACAAAAATATTCCTGGCAATGCTGCTTTACAATAGTGAAAAAGTGAGTATAACCTCTAGGACCAAGAGAGCACTGGTGAATCAAGCACAGTGCAGAAATACAATGGACAACCGTATAGCTAAGCAAACTATTGTAGAAGTAAGTTTACTAATATATAAAGATGTTCACAATATACTTAGTGAGAACATTAGACTATAAAACTATACAATACATTTTTTGGTAATAATACATATCTATAGGAATATAATGATGCTCAGAAAAAAAAATCTATAAAGGCAGACACCAAATTATAACTCCTAGTCGTTTCTAGATGGTAGGATTCTAAGTTTTCCTCTTTTTGCTAATCTGTATTTTTTTGTTTTTCTACAATGAATATGAATTATTTGGGTAATAATTATTTTAAAATTGAGAAAAGCACCAGGCACGTCAGGGGAATGTACAGTAGCAGCTACTCGCTTTTGTTCCCTCCCTTGGGGTGGGGTGTCCTGACAACCCTGGTAGACCAGATGTCCCTGAAGTGTCACTTCAGCATCTCAGGGAAAATCTGGTCATGAGGAGTCTGCCTCCATTTTTCTGTCATATCCTGGGTAGAAGTCGGCACTCTCTATGTGGTTGAAGTCACACAATTAAAACTTATCTTTGAAGCTAGAGAGACTACATCATATTTTTTTGGAAACGAATGGCAGTAGAGCAGAGCATCAAAGTTGTTGTCTCTGTGGTACATTGTCCTCATCCTTTGATTTCCTGATGCGTATCTTTGGTTATTGCTTTTTTCTTATCAAGTGTCAAATGGTAATATTGCCTAGCCTTTCAGGTCCCCGTTCAGAGGATTTTGAATATATAGAGTGCACACCATCAAACAACAGTCTAAGTGCACCACGCTTCCAGCATCAGGGGTTTCATTCATCTCAGAGGTGTCACTTGCTACTTCCATGATCCTACAGATCAGGCTGCCACCTGCTTTTCAAAAAACACCCACACAAACAAACGAATACCTCTAGCTTGCCTGAAAAAGGACACATCCGATGTTTTAAAATAAACCACTCAGTGGAGGAATACAACATTCTTCTTTTAAATATCAATAAAATCATTCAAATATTAATCAAGTGAAAATTTCTCTCATCTAGACATAACACAAATCCTAAAGCCTATATACCATTAAAAATGAGAATCTAAAGGTAAAAAATTTGGAAAAAACACATCTATCAGGGACGATTTAATAGTGATCTTGCTTAATGGGGAGATGGGCCAGATCAGGGCTCCTCAAAATTTCAGTACAAACACTCACCTGACCCAGGAGCTCTGAGGGGACCTGGGTTCTGCATTTCTAACAAGCCTCAGGTTGACGCTGATGCTGTGGTCCAGAGACCACACTCTGAGAAGCAAGCTTTCAGGTTTGGTGATTTTCTGTGCTCTGCCAGGCTGAGAATATCTTCCCTGGGCAGCTGACAAACTGGGAGTGAGTAGATACCCCAACCTGCACCAGCTGGCATTCTGTGCTCTCAGGCTGCGGCTAAGCCCCTGCTTGAGTGGCTGCGAGACCAGGACCTGCCAAAAATGACACACCCAGGACTGTGGTCTTTTTATTAGTGTTAGCTACAAGCTACACACTAAATGGCTCCAGCCTTAAGAGGAAGGTCCAGGAACATAATGAGCATCTCAAATCTGAAGCCATACTTGCCACAGAAAGCCTCAATGCTTGGGGGCACGGGAAGAGCCACCAGCAGTGGGGCCCTCTCTCCACAGTTAGTGCAAGCTGGAGTGAGGCCAATGCATCCCAAGGAGGAGGGAAGAAGCCTTAGGGGCTCTTTCTTACACAGTTACAGGAGCAGTAGCTGCAGGGGTACCAGAGGCCCCATACCAGGGAATGCAAAAGGTACTTCCGAGTAAAAGCTTTCATCTTACAGTCACTTTGGAAGGCAGGGCCACAAAGGAGGATAGACTGCACAAGGAAATCATACTGATCTGTCCACGTGCACAACATCTTAATGGCTGCTGATTGATCTCTAGCAGCCATTTCAGACATTGAGAAGGACTGTGCCATCAGTGACGCCATTGTCCAGCACAGGGCCACTCACAGAGAGCCCTTCTAGGAGGCTGCAGAGTCATTCCAGCCGTGCAGCAGCTCACCCTGAATCTCCCGTGAGAACAGTTCTACAAGTGAACATGACTGTTGTGCAAGATTAGGGTCTGAAACACAATAAAAATGGAAATAGGTCTTATGCAGTTTCATTTGTTGGAAGCTGCACACTCAAGTGCTCCTGGCTGTATGGCGTGGAGAGTAGAAATCCAAACCCCTGATTTTCCTCCGTTTGGAAATACGTATACCATTTCCCCGAGGCTCTGATTTGTTTTATGTCAACTATGAGGTTTACAACAGTATGTTAAACAACATCATTAGTTATTACTAATGAGCCCTTTGGAAACTGCGGAAATAGAAAATGAACGAAAGTGATGATGGACCCGAACTGAGATACTTCAGGTACTTGTCAGGTTGGTCCCTAAAGACCATGTTACCGTCCATAACTACCTTTGTCTAAAAGGCTGTATTCTGATTTAGAGGAAATCAGGGACTTTTTTTGTTTTGATGCTTTTACTGCAATAGGAGTGTGAAGCTGGGGATGGACTAGGAGGATTTTTTTTAGTTTTTTTGCAAACTTATGTACCTTGCCAGTTCCAGGCTGATCACAAAATTAAGCAAGTTCAGTGGCTAAAAGTGTTCTTCTTAAGGATTAATGAATAGATTTGAGTTTTACCTAGATCTTATGGAATAAGATGCTGAAAGAACATTTGTTCTGAAAATTACAATGAGGAAAGTATTGCACACAGAAGAAAAGATGAAAATGATGAAATTTACAAATGGATCAAAGTTAAATTGGCTATTACCACCTCTTCCAAAATGATGATCCTCCCTTTTTGGAGACGTGATAAAAACTGGCTCTAAAATGAACAAAGTCTGTCCATGAGTTATCATCTCCTCTAACAAAAACAGAAAGAAAATAATGATTATTTTATTATCCCAAGTCTGAATTTAGCTCTTGGATATGGAGACACAGATCACATATATTTAAATATTCCCCACGAGTGATGAGTTCTATAGTACGCAATCATATCTTTTCAACGTGTTGCCTTTAATGCTCCTTATATTTGTTTATTAATTAAATCACAATGAGTTTATCTTTCCCTCCATGCTGAAGGGAGGCACAGATGTGGCCAAAGACCAAGTCAAAACGTATTATGTTTCAGTATCCTGAAACTGCAAGGAAATGATGCAACTGCTGAGAAATGAAAGGGAGAAGACAGCATTTATGTGGAAAGAAGTGTCTGTGAGAAAAGGCAGCCTCAGGAAGGATGAAATGTCCTCCTCGACAGAGCAGTGAGGCAGAATTGACAAGCCCCGTTGGTGGCTCGAGACCAGCTACAGTGTCTTGCAATTAACCAAGACACCCCAACTCTCCTATTTGAAAAACACCTGCCATCCACCTGATTCTTTCTTCTCAAGATAAGGGTGTGTCCAGGGTCCCGCAGTACCAGTGGCCCTAATCAGGGCTGCCTTCAAGAGCAGGTCACCAACATTGCAGCCCCAGGAAAGCTGAGGGGACAGAACTCCATCCAACCTACAGCCTGTGGACGCTCGGGGCCAGCAGGGAGAATGTAGGCAGGAAGCGGGGAAGCTACCTGAGTCACTGGAAGGACAGAACAGGAAGCTAGGAAAAGAAAGCTAGGGGAAACAACAGGAGGGCAGGAACCTGAGGCCTGGGTGGGCTGTGAAACAGAGTCAGGGACTCCCGCGCACCCATGTCGTGTGCCTTTTTGCATAGCTTTGTTTGTGCTCCTGGGCTCATATCAGGAGAACACACTGTTGATGGCCATTTCTCCACAATTTCAAACACAGAGAATTCCTCAGGGCTTTGCCAAGGGTCATCTGCATCATTAAACTGATCTTTTACCATTTGTGCTTTGAAAAGTACGATGGCGTTCCTGCTGTCACTGGCAGGTCATAAGGGCCAGGGAAAGAGTTAATGACTATACCTGAGTTTTGAGAAGGAACAGTTTTAGGGCCCAAATTAAGAAAGCAAATAGAGGAGAGGCTCTTGGAGAACAGCCTCAAATAGAGAGAACTAGTTAATTCTTTGACCAGCCCCTCCTGGCATGTCCTGGGGCTGCAGCTCCTCCAGAAATGTTATACTGTCCTAAGAATATCATTTGTAAGCCCCAGCATCTTCTAAGAGCAACTCTCAAGTATGATTATAATCTATATTTGAATGGATATATTCAATCACACCTGATGGGAGTTTCATTAGCATTACATGGCACAGTTGATTTTTTTTCACCTGGTATAATTATTGTTTTTCTTTTATCCTGTTTATAACATTTCCCCTTTTTATTTAAAGCACTTAAGAATGCAAATTATACATAGTGGCTTGATGATCTCCTAACCAGGTTTCTGGAAACACAACCTGAAATTCTGAGAGTATAAATTACATTCATCTTCCTTAGGAAGCATTATGATTTACTGAGATCTCCTGAGCGCTAACAGTGTGTTTAGCTTTGTGGAAAGCAGCAAGGAAAAGCCAGTCTGCCCTGTCAATCTGAAAAAGGCAAATGGACCAGTCACAACTAGAAAAAAATTCACCCACTCAAAACCAAACCATCCGTTAAAGAAGCACCCTCAGCCACTCCCCCCAGAGTTGAAAGTGACCTTGGACACAGTCAGCAGAAATGCAATTTCATGACGCATGAGGTTGAGGAAAAACAGGATGCCCAGCAATCCATATGCCATCTCCTGCCCCATATCTTGTCCCTTTCTTGGAGGGGAAGGGGATAAAAAGCAGCCGCTGCCCCTCACCACAATGTCTCCGCCGCCACCAACTTATTTATAGGCAGCTCACAGTACCAAAGCTCAGATCGATTCTGAACAGCCCTCCCTTCAGGTTTAATGCTACAGGGCACCAGAGAGGATGCCCTTTCTCCAGACTCTCATTCTGGGACAAAGAAAAAAGGTACAGAATCCTCGATTCTTCACTCCTTCCTTTCTCTCTTCCTTCTTTCTTCCCTCCCTTCTTCTCTCTTTTTAGAGGAATTTCTAAGACATTCACCTCTTAACACCCCAGAGCTTCTGGAAAGGTGCTCAGAGACCATCCAGCCCAACCACCTCATTCTACAGAGGAGGAAACTGAGGCCCAGAGAAGGTAAGTGACTTGCCTGAGAGCACACACTGATAATTCATGCTGGAAGCAGGACTAGGCCCTATGACACCCAAATTCCACACCACTGCTCTTGTGCTTTCTCTTGGTGACGACCTTTCTGCCATCAGGGGCATGCGGCAGGAGGAGGCAGCCCCTGCATTCAAAGGGAAGAGATGATGACTAAATAGGGTGACTAGTGTTCTTGGAGGAAGTTTCCCTAACAATTCCAGCCACGATGAAAACAACTTGCACAAACAGATGAAACCCTAGCTCGCCCCAAGGAAGCCTTTATGGCCCTGTGAACTCAGGAACGAACACGTAAAGGAGCGTTATGTGACCGTTGGGTAAGAAGCACTTGCAGACATAGAAACATCCATTTCCTAACAGTGAATGGTCAGAACTCATCCTCAAATCCCAATCAGGAATCAGGAATCATTCAGAAACAAGCCATTCTGTGTAGAGAGGCTGAGAAAGGCAGTGGAAGGACAATGAGAGGCAGGAGCTGCTCCCAGGACCGACAAGTGGAAACCAGGACTTGTCAGTCCTCTGGGTCCTGCTGGTCACACAGGAGGTGCTGGCACCAAGTTGGCTGTGACAGGGAGAGTGACCCTGAAACTGAAGCATTCAGGATTGATAGTAAACTTATTAACTTCTCTAAACTCAGTCCTTGGAATGTGGTTATCTAATTTGCGGGGAAGCTCCATTTTTAATAATGACTTGGAAAGTACTTTTTATTATTGCAGCACTGTCAAAACTATGTTTTAAAGGATAGATTTAAGGCTCTAGACTTAAAAAATTTTGTTTCTTTTCAGAAAGGGTCCACCCTGTTACCTTTCACTGTCTGCTTAAGGGGCCTTCTCCTGAGTATGGGTGTGGCCAGGATTTATGCTCCTGGCTGGGAGGAAAGGCAGGCCAGGCAATATACTAGGCAAAGACAGCCAGGGGCCCATTAGTATCCACTCACTGCTTCTTCCTGCCGAGAACAAGGATGTGATGGCTATGGCAGAGGTAGCTACTTTGTAACCCTGAGGCAACCCTGAGGATGGAAGCCAAAAGCTGAGGATGGTGTAACAGAATGATTGAAGGAGCTTCCTCACCAGACCTGCACTGCCCCCTCTGAACTTTTTATTTTTTTTTAATGTTAGAGGAAAAAGAAGAAACCCTACTTCTTTAAGTCATTATTTTTTCTTTATTATTTGTAGCCAAATGCATTTCCTAACCGAAATATGAGACACATACACATCCTCACTCTCCAAGAGGCCCCAACAATTAAGAGTGAGGCAGGAATCACAAAATATTTAAAGAGAAAAGGAAGAGCAATAAAAGGCCATTGATCCCAGTTGCACTGAGAGAAATTCCAACTCAGATAGTGCAATTAAAATAATGGAGAGGAAAACATCCCAAAACAAATTATCAGTCTCTCTGACAAGAGAGGTGCTTTGTTGTGACCCAGAGGACTGATCTGAGGGCTACAAATTGAGCAAAGGCTTCGGGCAAGTATTTTATAAAAATCATTCTTAAACAAATGCAGCCTCTGGGCAAAACTGAGTGGAATGAAAACGGCGGCACTGAGAGAGAGTTCAAGAGAGCAGCCTCTGATTTTAGGAATGCAAAAGCTTCAGGGAGTGCACGCAGACCACTGGAGCATTCTTCTCATTATTACTAATGGTTCTTAATAACTAAGGGGCAATATTGGGTCTCCAGTTGGCTGAAATGATCAGAAATAGCCCAGTGCAGTTATACTAATCACTAAATATAATTTGACACTAAATTACAATTCCAGATATACAGCTTTCTGCACAGTCTCTTATTGCAGAGGAAAACTAAGCCGGAACATCAATAAATAGAATAATCTAATTAACTGTCTTTCCGTTTGGGAACTATTTAGAATTGAGAGTTTAACAGGATAGAGAGGACAAAGCAATTTAGTACTTACTGATTCAAAAAATCTGGGCGTTTACTGTAAGACCATTTTTTGTTATTTTACAGTGTTTAATCAATCTGGATGGCTTTAGTCATTTATGTAGTGATCTCAATGACTATAAATTGTTCCTAGATATAAGGCCTAATTTCCCATGAATAGATTTACTTGTGATTTAATATTTAATACAGGTACCTTTTTCTATGCTTAGAGTATGCTTATAAACATATTCCCAATCATTTTTTTAGCATATGTAATAATCGTCTATGACAGCTGCCTGCAGATACAGAAATACAAGGGAGGAAATTTGCCCAACAGATTGGGGCCACCATGGATACGATGAATGTGCTCTGAGCTGTTAGCCTGTGGGCGCAGCTATTTAATAAATGTTTGTTGAATGAATGAGCTATATCAGATTCTTCAGAGGAGGTGTTTTAGGAGCATGCGTGCTAATAAAGCACGGGCTAGTTCCTTCAAGCTGAGTTTCCATAGGGAAAGTAATGGCATATCTAGTCCTGAGATCAACGTACAATCAAATTCTCAAGGAAAAGCTTCTACTTCCAGAGTTAGAGGATCCTGTATCCCTTTCTTTGGCAAGGATACCTTTGTTGATTCGTACTATTAGAGCAGGGGTTACGTAGATGGCTTTCTCTATGTACATACATGGGGCTGACCCCTAGGGGACTGCGAAGACAGTGCTGAAGGACATTTAAACCATACTTACTGCTGGTGGAGGACATGTGGCTGTAGTCAGACCTGAAACATAAAACCTTAGTATTAGTAGGATTAGACATTATTTTTTTTTTATCCAAATGATTTTTTTCAAGCTAGCGTTTTAAACGGCCAGTGGTAAGTAGCTTTTAACTGGTAAAGAAATGCCACAAATTAAAAACTGTAGCGCTCAGGATTGTTTCGTGCAAAATAAAGTTGCGCCTGAATTTGAAAGCAAAACTTCAAAGGCCCTTTAGAAATCAAGGGTCCTTCACAAGGGTTCTGTGAATCTCCGAGATGGGAGACCAGGTGGAGACCAGCTGGATCCTGAACCACCTAAATTTGCTGGCAAACTTTTGAATGAAGCTTTTTTTCCTGGGGAGAAGGCTCAAAGTTTTCAACAGATCCTCAGAGGGGTTCATGATGCTCCAAAAGGTGAAAGCACTGCAAATGAGTACCTTCAAAGGTTAGCACCATGCCATGGGGAAATGTTTCTCTGCTGACACAAGCAGAGGACTGGTGGACCCTGGCAAGAGTGAGCAGGAACCCTGGCTGTGAGGGTTTCCGTGGTCAAGGTCTGGCTGACCATCAGGAAACACAAAGGCACAATGATGTCTGACGGATTTCAGTTCCCTCGGAGAAGAAATCTTGCTGGGTATTAGAGTAACAGGATGTGGGCTGTGATGGGGAAAGGGAAGAGGCAAGGTTAGGGGCAGGGTGAAATTACCCATTAGTTTCTATGCTGAAAAATCAGCTGCTGGCACTGGGCCTCTGTGAGGATGGGAATCCGGCCAAGGCTCTGCCTGCTGAATCTCTGCGAAGTTTCTGCTCTACTTGTGTGGCTGGTAAGCCTCCCCTCTCTGGCAATGTATTCGGCATAGAAGCTACTGGTTTTCTCCTCACCAGTGTCCCAAAGTCATTCTCTGTAGGAAATTACTCTCTCAGGCATGTAGGGATCTATTCTGCCAAGGTGGTAGTTAGGGGACATAGTTATGCAAATGAAGTGGTTAATCACGTTTAATTTTACAGATATACACTCCTTTTATTTACTTAGTCTCATGTTGCCTTTCTTGAATCATCCAATTTTCACTCTATTGAGTTTCTTACCACATTAAAAAAGTGTATACAAAACCTTAAAAGAAAATCCTAAAGAGCACACCTCTTATCAGCTAAAATAACCTACATTTCTCACACAAAGTGATGCACTGATTTACTGGTAGAGGAGCAAAATGGAAGAAAAACAGCATGTGGTTTTCTCTCTTCAAATGAAATACTTTAGTAGTCATAGAATCAATGAATTTTAAAACTGGAAAAAATAACAACTACTCACATTTGCATATCCCTTTATATATGACAAACTGCATCCGCTTAGATCTAATCCAATTTTTTTTATATTATTGATTAGGAAGCTAAAGTGATACGATTTGTAAGGAGACCAGGAGGTGAGGAATGACAAGGGCTTGACCTAGGTGTGCAGGGCAGTGGCAAGGACGGAGCTGGGAGGTAGAATGGACTGTTTACGGCATGGTGACATGCTGGCTAAGGGAAATGGAAGAGAGGAGAGTGAAGGGTCAGTAACACTCTGAAACTCAGGATTTTTAGCCCCATCATCGGTGCATTAAATTTTTTCTGGAACCAGGCAGGATTTAAATAAAGTTTAGGACAATACTTAGAAATATAACTATATATAAATGCAATGAATGCTCAACAAACATCCACTGTGGTAAATGCAGTGGCAAAACAATTCCATTACAATATGACCACCTTAAGATGGCCAGACTCTAAAGAAATTTCACAACAATTCAGATAAAACATTCAATAAGAATGTGCAACAGTACTGTTTATTTTATTATTAAAAATTTGTCAGTATTTTCAACTATGATTTTCCAAATACTCCCAAGGCAGATGGGTTTCACATATGCATACATTTTAAAGATCTGCATACAGATGGATATGTATGTAGAATGAAATTTACATTTGAAACATATTGCAAGAATCTTAAAATGCAACAGTAGTATTTAAGGACAGGTGCTAGCATAACTAATGGCCCTGCCATGAATCCCTCTATATTTATCACGACTAAAGGCACTGCCCAGGTCAGGTCACTCTCCTGATTGTCACCCTTGCCCTGATCCAATTCCTTCCCCTTACAGCAGCCAATCTTTGCAAAGCACAAATCTGATCAGGTCGCTCTCTGGATGAAGTGCAAGCTTGACAGCGTACAACATAAACCCCTCTCTCCATGACTGATGGCCTCTGCCCAGCTCTGCAGTCTCATCCATCACCCCAACTTCCATCCCTGTCTACCATCAAAACAGAAAGAAAACAGAAAGAAAAGTCACCTAAAACCTCACATTGCTCTCCAGCCCCTGATCGTGTTTATGTAATTTGTATACAGTTGCCATAATGACAGAGATACAATTTTAAACTGCTCTTTTCACTAAACACCATCCATAAAATGTTACTACATAGTTCCTGTAATTATAATTTCAGATGAAGTAATATACTATAATTTATTCAACCACGTCCCTTTTGTTGGCTACATTATTGTTCCTAATTGTTCACTTTTGCAAAGCACATGGCAATGAGATATTTACAAATACAGCTTAATATTTACTCCTCCTCAGAAAAATTATCATGGGGGGACTAGGGACTGAGTTGACGTATGAACACTTTTATAGCTCTTAAAATACATTCCAAATAACCTCAAAAGATTATTTACTGGAAATACTGCCAGTGAAAGCCAAATTGTAAAGCTTAAGACAATTTTGTGCATAAATAGGTTCAAACAACTTCAGATATTGAACTACAATTCTCTGGAGGGGTACATAGTCCCCAGCTTTTTTATGGTAGGAGGGAACCACAGTGTGGTATCTGTCTTGGGAATCCTGTTTATTGGTCTCACACCCTAAGAATTTACCCAGCTGGCTCTGCATAAGACATTCATCTCTGCCAGAATGAACCGTGAAAGGTGAATCCATGAATTTTAGGATGAAAAACTTATGGACACACGATACGGATGAGAATAATGCAAGGATTATATATTTTCACACACCTGACACATATCATAGACACATTTTCAAATAGTACGTTGATTTAGTATCTGTGCCAATAAGAAACATAAAGTTAGATGCAGTCCCTTGATTGTATTTTAATTACAACTATACATATAGGGATTATATATAAAGGGGTCTGCACATAAAATAGTTTAGACTGTCAGCAGCCTACTTGTCAATTTATATATATATAACAGATACCTTCCTAAATTCTCTTTTCCAGGAAAATCTTGGCATAAGAATTGATCCTGGCATTTCAGTAATATTGATCTTGACAATTCTGTACAACATCAGCTCAATGCATCATGGACCCCATCTGTTAACTCTCAGTCCATTGAATTATATGCCATGGTAATTTAGAGCTAACTAGCTCCACCTGAACACAAAGATAATAAAGTACCTGATAGATCATCTTGTCTTCTATGCAAGATTTCCCGTTAACTCTTCTTTAAACTTGTCCCATTTTAAAATTTATTCTACCTGTTCTTTCGCATCCACCTGTTTATAAATGCTAGATACATGAATTTTTTTTTGTTTTCTCTTACATCACAGTAAAGTATCAGTTGGAGGTCACCCAAAGATAAAGGATATGGTACGACCTTATGTTTTCAAAAGATCAGTGACAGCTGACATAGAAGTGGAGGTCCATTAATGCCAGTCAAACCTTTTTTTTTTTTTGAGGAAGATTAGCCCTGAGCTAACATCTGCAGCTAATCCTCCTCTTTTTTCTGAGGCAGACTGGCCCTGAGCTAACATCCATGCCCATCTTCCTCTACTTTATATGTGGGACTCCTGCCGCAGCATGGCTTGACGAGCGTTGTGTAGGTCCACACCCAGGATCCGAACCTGTGAACCCCAGGCCACTGAAGTGGAACATGCGAACTTAACCACTGCGCCACCGGGCTGGGCCCAATGCCAGTCAAACTTTTTAATGAAAATAATCCATCAAGTATGGTTGTATTTGAAAGAGTGGCTTAGAAGTCAATCTGGGAGACATCCCTAATGAAAACCCCTTAAAGAGCGTTTGTCTTACTTATTCTTTTATTTGGGTATTTGTAAACAATACTGCCCTTCTCTCTGTTAAGCGATTCTGTTTCTTAAGATAATTTACTATGGTCAATAGCTGACTTGCCAGTTTTTTCTAAAACTACACAGAAGCACAAGTTTGCTTTCAAGTGGATTTGGAGAATGGGAGTTTCAAAGTGACATCAGTCGTCACAGAAGAATACTAATTTGCTTTTAGTCTTGGCTTGTATTAGGTGGGTCAGACAGCAAAGGTAGCATTTCAAGCAAAAGAAAATATCTGAGCAGAAAACAAGAATTATAGATCAAACGGCTCCTTAAGAGGCAACTTCACTATGTGAGAAGTGTGCTGGAGACCCAGGCTTCAATTTAGGCCACTAACTAGTGTCCTCTGACTCTACGTTTCCTCATCTGTAAAATTATAATACTGAAGCATGGCCTATCGTCTCTCAGATGTTCTGAATGATGATCAAATTGCTTAAGGCATTTAAAAGCATCAGAGCATCTAGTGTGACAAGTATGAAGAACACATGGTTTTGAGTGCACCTGACAATATACATTTTTATTATATAAAACTCTAAGTTTATCATTTGGAGTGTTCTTCATAACAATATTAATAGTATGTTGAGAAATAATCATGTACTGAGGGGTTACTTATGCCAGCCACCGTTCTAGGGGCTTTAAAAGTGTAGACTAATTTAAATCTCACAACTACCCTATGAGGTGGGTAATATTATCGTCATCCCCGTTTTACAGAGGAGAAAACTGTGGGCACAGAGTTGAGCCCCAGCCACTTGGCTCTTTTGATTGTAACTTTCAAAGCGATCAGCACAGTCTGCCCACTGGCAGTGGGATCCACAAGGTTCTTGGAACCATCTCTTTGATGATGTTGCTGAAAGGATGGATAATCAGCTCAAACAGTACCTCCAAATCTGTTCCTCCTATGTCTTGTTCACACCAGCTTAGCAACCATCCCTCTCCCCCAAACCTTGATGATCCCAACCACTATGTCTCTTTGCCCGCCCCTGGGTAGTTGAGCACTGCTGCAGGAAAACAAATAGCAAGGTCGACGGGTACCTTCAGGTACACGTCATCACTAAACTCAATGGGGTTCTCACTCAACGTCCCAAAAAACTATTCCAAATCTCCATTCTCCTCAGGGAGAGGGGCTTCATTTGCATGGAAGGGGAACCCAATTCCCTTCTCTGCTTTTAGTTGTAAAAAGAGAGATGTCATTCCTCTTATCCAAAGCCAGTCTATCCACATGTGGTCTGATGTCCCTCTACCTCCACCTTTTCAGAAAGCTGACATTATAGATCATCAGTTTTTCTCCTATATCTTTATCCTTTCCCTTTTTATAGAATCCTTCCTATGAGCATTTATTGCCCAATTCTTGTCTATGTTTAGGAAACTCTTCCCTCACTCACTCTCCCCTCCAGCTACTGCCTCTCCTCACCCCTCCCTTTTCCAGACAAAGGGCTCTAGCTATCTCCTCTTCCTCACCTTCCACTCCCTCCTGGAGCCACGCTGATCTGGCTTCTGCCTCTACCGCTCCACTGTCAAATATTACTTTATCTTCGCTTCATCATCTCCATTTAAAAAGAAGACACATCACATTCCTCATCTCAGTTTCTCAGTAGCACAGTTGAATTCTTTTTCCTTTCTTCCCTTGGCTTCCAGGATATCACATTCTTCCTTTTTTAATTCCATGCCTACTTTTTATGAGGCTTCTTTATCTGCTCATCTTCCTTTACCTGACTTTTAAATGTTGTAGTTTCTCAAGGCTGGTCTTAAGTAGTACCTGCTTCACAGAGTTGTTGAAGGATTAAATGAGTTAATGAAACACGTGAAGGCTTAGACAGTACCTGGCATAGAGTAAATGCTAGGTAGGCGTTTGTTATTGCCTTTAGTTGATTTAATCTGCTCCTAGGGCTTCAACTGCCATTTTTAGGCTGACAGTTCCCAAATGCGATGTCACCATGCAGACCTCCTCTCTGACCTCCTCTCTAGATAAACATACTTAACTGCTGGCTCACCATCTTTACTTGGATGTCTCCCAACACCTCAAACACAACATGTTGAATATGAAACTTCTCACACCCTGCCCAAACTTGGTTTGGAGGGGCTCAGCGGCTACTTTGAGAATCTGATGAAAAACAAGTCTCTCTCATAAAAATTCACAAAGCACATCATTTTTCATACAACTTGAAGCAATTCGTTGACCCCAGATTAAGGATCCCTGCCTTAGCAGATGTGTCACTTGAGCTGAGTCTTAAAAGAAGAGTAGAGTTTCACCTGGTGACCAGGCATGCCAGGTGGAGAAAAGCATAGCTGGCCGAGAGGGCAGCTTGACAAAGGCGAGGAATCAGAAACACCCTGTGGCTATGGCTGGATGCAGAGTGCAAGGGTGGACCTGCCAAGAAACAAGGTCAGAGAGAGAGGGGGACCCCGTAACATCGGGGCTTGTAGGCCACGCTAAACTCTTTGCACTTTATAGATGACAGAGCCACTAAAAGTTTGGAAGGGAGAGAGACATGATCAGATTTGCGTTTAAAAAACAAATAGCAAACATGTAGTGATGCTTTGTATGCAATCTCGACAGGTAGCTCTATGAAAGCTGGAGAGGGTAACAGGAGGCGAGGCCTGGGGAAGCAGGGAAATTATGAACAGCTTTTTGCTAACTAGACTAAACTTCAAGAGATATGTGACTATGTGGCAAATACAGGACTAATAAGCATACATTGAAACTATTTTATTTAATGCACGCCATTTTACCTTTATCTTTAGCTTAACAATGCTACTGGGGCAATAAGAAGTCTTTAGACAGTTCTGTCCTGTTGCAACTATACACTTTAGTGACAGAAGCAGAGAACAGAAGCCCTGGTGTCAGTATATTCAGCAAGCCCCTCCCAGGAGCCCTCGCAGCTGTCATGCTGTTCATTGGGATCCTGGGTGATATTCCTGGGTTAGGGCTTCCTCTCTACTTCTCCAGAGAGAGCCCTTGGAAAAAATATCTGTTTTAGGTGAGCTCTGCAAACTGAAAACGAATGGCTCAGTTGATGATTTTTTAACCCAGCTGAAAATGAGCTGTTAATTTTGCTTTGTTTCTTCTATTCATAGTCCAGCTAACTAGAGGCAGGCAAAAGAAAAAAAAAAAAGGCCAAGGATGTTCAATTAAAGTTGATAAATGCCCCATATACAGAGTGTGGGAAAAAGCAGGGGAGTTCAGTATTTGGAGTCAGGTTACTCCAGGGGAATGTGACTGGGTTCTGCAGTGAGCCAGAACGCATCACAAGTTTAGGTGATCCCAAATAGGGAAAGCCCATTGCAGAGCAAATGCTTTAGGGTGTGAAGTCCCAGATTTCGGCTGGGAGTGGGTGGAGGTGGCAAGGAAGGGTGGGGTTGGACAGGCAGAACCAGCGGCATAGGGAGCCACTCCGGCGTCAGGTCAGATCCCTGGGTCCATTCTGGCCCTGGACTCTCCTCCTGCCGTCCCAGGGTTGCCAAACCCTGAGATTAGTCTAAACCTCGTCAATCTTCCAGGAGTGAGCCTCCGTTGTCCGGGCAGCTCCAGCCCTCCCCCAGGGTTACTCCTGTTAGGAAAAGACACCCTTTCCTCCTGGGTCGGTGCCGCATCCTGGATGTGGCGCTGACTCTGCACAGGGAAATTCTCGAGATAGGGGCTGGGTGGAAGCCTTGACAAGGACATTCATCTCCTAAAAGACATTCCGGAAAATGGTGTTGTTGGAAGAGGGCTAATTGGTCTCCAAAGGTTTGGGCTAATTGTTTGAGTCCGTTGAAGCAAAAAGGACGTTTCTTTAAATAAGCGGAGCTAGGTCATAGCACCATCTTCATCCCGCCCGTACCCAAGGCAGGTGGTTCCGCCTGGCACAGGTGCGCAGAGGTGAGGAAGTTCGGTGGGGGACTGGAGGAGTGAGGAGATCTCGGCAAGCACAATAAAGCCATAAAATGAAAAATGTCATCCTCTTAGACGACTTCTGAAAGACTTTTAGGCGCCGGTGTCCTACCCCCTTTTCCTCTTCTGCTCATCCCCAAACCCCCATCCCGGACTCCAGGGGGCTCCGAAGCTGCAGGAAGAAAGTCCTCGCGGAAGGTCGAAGCAAGTGCAAGAGCATCTCTCGTCTCTAACGATGGTCTCAGGGGGACACTGCATTCGCCTGGTACTACACATCGTCTCAGTGATAACGGAGGGCAAGAGGGAGTGGGGTGGGTTGTGGGGGGGGGGTCTACTCTGAACCTTAAGTCCCTCCACTTTCCTTCCTCCCGGGGTGGGGCCCGCCCTGCCCAGGGCAGCCACGAACCACGCGGCTCTGCCCTCAGGGCCGGCCCAGGAGGGAGCGGGCACGCCACAGCCCCTCCAGCTCTCCCGGGGGACCGGCAAGAGGGGCAGCCCCTACGGCTCCGTCCCATCGCGGCGGCGCCGGCTCCGCCGAGGCGGTCCACAAACGTCCCGGACTGGGGAGAAGCCGCCGCGCAACTTGGGGAGCGCTCCCCGCCCACGGCCTGGCCCGGCGCGACTCACCCTCCGGTCTCGGCGCCCGAGTCCACACAGTCATCCTCCTCGCCGCCGCCCGCCTTGGGGTCCATGGCGCCCTCCCCGCCGCGCGCCACTCTCGGGCGCGGGCGTAACCCCGGGCGCGCTCCCTCCGGGCCGCCCAGCCCAGCCGAGCCGAGCCGACCCGAGCCGGAGCTGGCAGGGCTCCCTCCGAGCGTCTCGCCGCCCGGGCTCGGGCGAACAACTCCGGCGCCAGCCGCCGTCCCCGCGCCGCGCCCTCTCCTGGCCGCACCCTGCCGGGCACCGGCGGCCGCTCCCGCCCCGCCCCTCGCCGCCGCTCGGCCGTGTGAGCGTGTGCGCGCGGGTGTGTGCAAGGGCACGAGGGTGTGTGCGTGCGTAAAAGTGTGTGTGCGCGGGTTATGAACGTGTGCGTGCGGATGTGTGCATGTGCATGAGAGAATGTGCTTGCGTAAAAGGGTGTGTGCACCGGGTGTGAGCGTGTGCGCGCGAGTGTGCACATGAACGTGAGCTCTCCTGTGCGCCTGTGCGTGGTGTGCGTGCATGAGTGGACGAGGTGTGTGAGGTGGCGTGCGCCTGGGTGTTTGTGGTGCGAAGTGGGTGGGTGGGTGAGGTATGTATTTGTGGCTGCTCTCTTCTGTGTCTGTGCTGAGCGCGTGTGCCCGTCTGTGCTTTGTGACCGCATGCGGTATGTGAGTGAGTGTATGTGTGAGTGTGTGCGCGTGGGAGCCGCCCCCCTCCCCTGGGCCCACAGTCCCGGAATTCGGAGTCCAGGAATTGCCCCGAAATTCCTGAGCCGGGTTCTGAGCGCCCAGTAATACGCCATCGCACCGTGAAGGCGAGGAAGGATCTGTGTCACTCCTGAGATCAGTTGGAACACCTAGGTGTTTTCTTATAGTTTCCTCAGAATTGCCAACACTGAATTCATTATCGCCTTTCTCAGCACAGATCTGAGTGGCTTCTCACCACCCAACTTGACAGTTTACAATCGGTGTCATGCATTCTTTTGCTATTTTTATAAAAATAATTTAAACATGATCGGATGTATCTACATTCAGGGGATGTTGCAGTAAGGGATAAAGGATGTTTGCGAAGTACCCTTCTCTGCCTCAGGGTCATTGAGTTAATGAGCACTCTTGGAGGAGCTCACGTCTCCTAGTAGGGTGAGATGGATCGGAACAATCTGGGTTTTATTCTGACAGCCCTGTACAAGTCATTGGAAGGCACTCATTTCTACTTTCTTCTCTTTTAAGGCAAGTTATTTAACCTCTTTGAGAGTTAATTTATCCATCTGTAAGTGGGGCTAGTGATATCTACCCTGTAGCATTGCAGTGAATTAAATGAGAGCGTCTATGTAAATACTTAGCATGGGTTCTGATCCACACCCACCACAGGTCACAGGCAGCTGTCATTACATTTAGAGCATGAGTTAGCCATGTGCCAAGTCTCGACTTGCAAAGCAGTGTCATTCTGGGCAACAAGTGATCTCATGAAAAGGAATATATTTTCTTTTCTCTCTCACTCTCCTCTCCCTCCTGTTCTTCCTTCCTACTTCCCTACCTAAATATCACTACTTTTTGATTCACCTTAAATTACACAAAAGAGGGATCCAAGTAACAAAAGAAGAACTGAAGTGCAATCTTATCATCAAGAAAAAACAGAGGTAAACACGCAATGCCAAATCTTAACTGAATTGTCCTTCTGAGTGTAAAATTCCTTGCACACAAAACAGAAATGGATATATTATACTCAACTGGTGCTCATTAGCTGAAAGAAAGGAGCATGCCGGCTCTTCAAGGGAGACTCCCCGGTATGTACTGATTTCTAAAAGAAAATTCTCACATGAGGCAAAAGGAACATTGGGAGTGATTTACTGCACGATGCCACTGATGACCATTGTAAATGCATCCATTCATCCAATAACTACATATCAGACAGGAGAGTGAATTCTGGATATACAAGTCAGGGAAAACAGCAACAGATATGATGCCTGCCTTCATAGAGTTTATAATCCAGAGGGGGAGACTAATTAAACAAGTAAGTTATATATTCAAATATATATAAAGCATAAATGGAGATAAACACTATGAAGAATAGTGCACCGTGAGAAAGAAAGAAGATAATTTAAATTGGACTGTCAGGGAAAGCTCTCTTAGGCAGAGAGATTTTAGCCCTCCTCTGCCTCAGGGCCTTTGTACTTGCTGTTCCTTCTCCCTGGAATACTTTCTCCCAGATTCTCTGCAGCCTCCTGCTACATGTCCTTCAGGACTCTGTTCAAATGGCCCTTCATCAGAGAGCCCTTCCCAACTAAACCTACATCACAGAATCCCCTTACCGTGCTCTGCTCTTTCTTGTAACTCTACCAACACTCAACATATAATAGATGCATCTACTAACAACCTGCTCTTCCTTCCCCAACCCTACTCTGCGAATGTTACCTCCGTGAGAGCAGGGACCAGGTTTTGATCACTGCTTCATCCCCAACACCTGGAAGAGTCCCCAGAACAATAAACATGTGTTGAGTGACTGTAAGGGGAGCAGCCCCAGCATGGGGGTGGAGGTGAGGAGAGCAGTTGAGTGGAGACCCCAGCAGTTGTGAGGCAGGGGAGGGCACCAAGCGTTCGATCAGAGGTGGATGAAGGAAAGCTGGGTGACTGGCAGAACGCAGCACGGCAAGGACAATAGTGAGGCATTTCTGCATAAACATGACGTCTCCAGGAAATCGATAGACCATTATAGCTATTTGGAAAGTAGAAGGACAAATGCAGTGTCAATGAAACCAGATTAAAGGGAGTGATAAAACTGGCCAGAGAAGTAAGTATAATGATCTTGTTATTCTTACAGTCATAAGGGAACCTGTCCTTATCTATTCTGTGTAGAGACAATTCATATTTGTCACCTCATTTGGTCCTCGACAAAGATCTGGGAAGTGGGTTTATTTTTCCATTTTACAATCGAGGAAACCAAACCCCAGCGACTTAAGTGTCTTGTTCTAGGCCAGCCAGTGAGTGAGTGGAGGAGCCAGGTGACCCATTCAGTGTGGATGGAGCCCATGTCATCTACCTGGAGGGCTAAAGGGTGGGCCAGTCACATCCTCAGGAAGATGGCACTAAGAAAAAGCCCAGAGAAGACAGGGTGAAAGCAGCACGGCCGTTAGAAGGAAGGCCGCAGGAAATGAGATGCTACTTAAATTGTTTCAGTCTTTCTCAAATATCCAGAGAAAGGTCAGACCAGATGAAAAACCGGGGCTACCTCTCAAAATGATGCATTGATTCAGGTCCCCCCGGCCACAGGGGACACAAATTTTGTCATTTGTCATCAGTATAGTGTCTGATAGCAAAGCAGTGATGCCTTTATTATCGGGAAAAGAAGTCTGAAGAGCAATCACTTTCCCTCTGAGCAGGCATAGTCTAGTTATACGTGGGCTCCCACTTCAGTCCTCAGGCCCCGGGAGCGTCACGGTTGGTAAAAGAGCTGTCAGCAGTTAATCGGCATGAGGACTTTGTAGTGATCATGGTGGGTGTCTGGTCCATCACCTTTACATGGTTCCTGGGCTCGATTTCCAGCTAGTTAGCATTGGTCACTTTCATCACGGGGGTACAATGCCCTTCTCCCTCACCCCTGTAAGGAGGGGGCAGAGGAGCATCACCAGTCTGCTTAGGGTGCCCTGCCTGCTGCCCTAAAGATGTTCCCATCACAGTCGGAGGACAGAGTGGGAGGAACACTGAGGTATGGCAGGAAGTGTAACAGGCCAGGAATCCTGACTTCTAGGTTCAAATCCATCATGTCACTAGAGGAAAAGCATAGATGATCAATTGTTTTAAAATCTCCCACGACACGTCAGGCATTGTGGTAGGGGCTTTACCTACGTGATCTCTTTAATCCTCATGAAAACCAGGCGAGACTTCTGTCCTCCTTAGATTGGGGCTGTTGATATGAATCTCACAGGAGCCTCAAAGCGCTCCGGAAACAATGAAGCACATAAATACAAGAAGTCACTGATTTCTTCATCCTTTTCCTCAGACAGGTCTGAACAGCACTGTCATATTGTATTTCATCTACAATACTCGTTTGAGTCTTTGTTCATATTGTTGCATGTGTTGGTGTGTTAGAAAACAAGGCCATTCATCCATTTATTTATTGAGCACTCACTGTGGGCCAGGCGGTGGATGGGTTCCAGGGACACGTGGAACAAACCAGAAGCAGTGGCTGGCCTAATGGCACTTTCAAGGTCAGGAGAGAGCACTTTATCCTGCTCCAGGCCCCATGGACAGGACTGGCCTTCCCACCAAGCCTCACCTTCCTCAGAGGGCCCTGTGACACCCCATCAGACACCTGACAGGTGCTTGGTCCCATCAGCCATTAGGGTGGGCCTGGAATATCAAAGCTCTTTGCCGGAGAAAAAAAATCCCAAAATAATCTGATGATAAACAAGTGTATCAATTTTGCTGTTGAAAGAAAGAGATTGGCTATCAAGAAGGTCAAAAATAATTCGGAGGGGGCCAGGGGTTTTGAACCACAGAAGATAAGTAGCTTTAAGATAAGAACTTTAAGGGCTAGAGATTGAAAACAGATAGAAATAAAAATCTCCAGGGAGTGGGATTTGAGTTTGCCTGGTTTGATTTTCAAGTTAGAGGGAAGCTGGGCCATTTCTGCTGCGTGAGGCTAAACTTTCTGGACCACTGGCTCTAAGTCCAGCCTGATCTAATATAGTTCTTTAAGTGGAATATGAATTTAGGGTATCCAACAGCAAACAACTGGAATACATGTTGGTTTAGGAAGTTTTGTTCATTCATTTTTATTTAATTGTTTTTTTTAAAAAGATTTTCCAGAAACAAAAATTTCAGGTTAAAGAGAGACGTGATACACGCACAAAATCTTTCTTCCAAGTCTCCAGAAGAGTCTGTCTGATGTGAAAAATAAATATTGTGATCATGACAAGAAAAATTATAAACTATTGACAAATCTACTTAGACAAAGAAAGCCACTAGCCTTACACGCAGGCATAAGGGGAGCAGATGGCTATGGGATAACTGAAACTAAAGCTAAACTGTTGAGTTGGAAAATAATCTCAGTAAAATATAAATGACTCCGCTTTGATAAGGGAGAGCGGAGATAGCTGCCCTGCCTTGGAGCCTTCCCAGGAACTCTCAGCCTGCGGTTGAGGGATGCGACCTGGAGTCCAAGGCCAGACATCCTACAACATGCCCACGACTCCCCTCCAGCTGCTGGGGTGAGAAATGAGACGGAATGTGCAAAAACCTCTGGAAAAGTGCTGCAGAAATTTAAGAAGACGATGAAACCCTAGACTCAGGACAGTGCCCTCTGAGCCCCTGTGAAGGTAGACATGTCTTCTGGGAATTGTGGCCAGGTCACCATAAATAGGATCACCATCATACTAATGATCTAGACTTGGAAAGGTTGGCCCTCCGTCCTCCTCTCATTCTCAGACTTTACTTCAGTGATCTAATCTTCCCAGCTCCAACTGCCTATATTAGTTTCCTAGGGCGGCCGTAACAAAGCATACCACAGCCTGGGTGGCTCAAACAACAGGAATTTAGCTTTTTACAGTTCCGGAGGCTAGAAGTCCAAGATCAAGGTGTTAGTAGGGTGGATTTCTCCTGAGGTCTCTCTCTTTGGCTTGCAGATGGCTATCTTCTCCTTGTGTCCTCACGTGGTCTTTCCTGTGTGTGCACACGTCCCTGGCACACGTCCTTCCTGGATGTCTCAAAGGTACTGCCAATTAAAGTTATACAAACTGAACTCACGATCACCACCCCCACCCTCTCCACCCTCCCACCCTCACCCCTGCCATGATTCTCTTCCCTGTTCTCATAACAATGAATGGTACCACCATCTGTCCGAGTGGGCAAGCCAGAGATTAGATACCATCCTTGAAAACTCTCTCTCCTTTAACCATTTGTCAGTTCCTCACCAGGCGCTGGCATTTCTGTTTGCTAGAAGTGCCCTGAAATCTTTCTTTCATCTCCAGCTCCACTGCCGTCATCTTAGTCTGTTCTTCCCTCCTCTCTAGGCTAGCTTATTTCACTAGTCTTTCAAATGGCTTCCCATATCCATTCCTGCCTCTCTCACCCAGTCGCCATACTGTAGCCAGAGAGCTCTTCCTCTGAGGCAAATCTGGCTGTGTCATCCCCTCCACAGCCTAAAGGATGGCAATAGCTTCCTGCTGCTCTTAGAACGGAGACCAGAATTGTACCAACCATGTGTCACCACTGCCCCCACCCCCACTTGTTTCTCTCTGCGTTCTCTGTGCTTCTAATACACTGGCCATCATTAGTCCCTCAAACGACCAACTGTGCTCCCTCTCCAGGCACAGAACCTTTACCTATGCTAGTTCCTCTCTCTGAAATACTCTTGCTGGCCCATCTTCACCTGGATGACTGCTGCTTGGTCATCAGACCACCTCTTAATCATCATTGCCTCCCCTACTAGATGGATTCCCCTATTTATGCATTCAGAGGACCCTAAAGTGGCCATTTTATATTTGTTTGTGTGGGTCTTTGATCATTTCCTCTTTGCACCTCTAAATTATAAACTCTGTGAAGACCAGATGATTCCACTCACCATTGTGCCTTCACGGTCTAATAGTGCTTGACATATGGTGAGTGTCATTACAACAGACGCATCTATGCCTAGCATTTAACACTGAGCCTAGCGCACAGTAGGTATTCTGCAAATGTTGCTGAAAGAGTGATAGGCACATGGGCTATGAACGTTCTGATGCCTTTTATAATCCCTTGGGGGAAATTGAAAAATTCTCAAAGATGTTCACTTTCTTTTTAAAAAAGACTTACAGTTTTATTAAAGCATTCATCATGGGCAAGGCAGAATATGTAACAGAGCAGACACGGTTCAAATAATTAAGTTTTATCCCACTGGGAGATTTACTTACTAGAACAAGCATGAATAAAGGGTACACTGAGTGACAGTGGTTAATTCCCACAACCCCTCAAGAATTGACCCAAGTGACCCCTGGACTCTTCCTGGCTGAGTAATCTAATGAGGAAACATTAGATTGAGAACTGGCTGTGCTATGATGCTTTTTTTCCATAATATTTTCCAGAATTCAAAGTATTATATCTGAATCATCTCTAGGTGAATTAGGTCATATTCTTCCCAGTCTATCTTTGACAAGCAATCTCCTACTGTGATGGTTGTTGATGCCGTTTCACCCCAGGATTCTCCCAAGGTAGAGGTTGCTAAGCACTGAGAATTGTTTGTTGGTGGTCATAGAATCTTCTCTTCTGGAGGGGAAAGGAGCTGCCTTTTAAATATGAGGATTATTTGGTTCCTCCGGGCTGCGTTAACTGTTGCTCTGCTGAAGGCGAGTGGATGGATTCGGTGAGTTCCCTAGGTCTCCCTCTGCATCGTGATTCCGTGATCCTATTAATGTTTGCCAGAAGGGCAAGTCTAAATGTGCAATTCCGTATAACCCCCGAGTTTTCTCCCGGGGATGAAACTGAATAGAAAATGGAATGTATCAGAGTGTTGGGAATCTGGCTGTGTGCTTTGGAATAGTAACTAGCTGCACAGCTTCGTCACCTAGGAAACAAGGAAAGCCCAATATGAGGATCTCAGAGGGCTTATGCTACTGAGTCAAAATTTATCTGGATTTGGTTTCATGGTGGGAGGGAAGGCATGTGATATTTTATCTGTGAGTCTGGGAACACTGACAAATGGTGTTGTAAGTGATTTAAGAAATCAACAGTGCGTAAACCAAAAAGATCAAGGTGCAACTACTGGCTTTAAGTTAAAAAGATGGGAATGTAGGTCAGTGAGCTGTGGAAAGTTTTAGTTTTGCACATGATGCTAAATGATTCATGAAAAAAAAAAGACTGCCAAACATCTGCCCATTTGGTTTACATGATGCCAAACATTGAGATATTTGAAAACATTTAAATGTCTGACATTGCAATAACAACCTTTCTAAATGAACAATTTTTTTTCAATTCCTTATTTTGGTGCTGCATAAATCATTTTTGAAAAGTTTCTTTATTGTATGTAACTAAGATATACATTGTGCTTCAGAACATAATCTATGGCTAGCCAGAGAGTTGTTTTTTTAAAATAAACAGTTTCCAATTCTATCATGGAATTTTTCCCAAGAGAAAGATTGTAGACACTTCAACTTGACCTCTCAGCATCAGCCCACACAGGCGGCCACGCCCTTCCTCCTAGAGCACTCCCTTCTCTTGACATCACCCCTGCTGGTTTTCCTCCCATGCTCTGGATGCTGCTTCTCAGATTTCTTTGCCAGATCTCGCAGATCAGTTTGACTTTTAGTATTGGAGTTTCTCTGCTCTAGCTCCTCTCTCTCTCTCTCTCTCTCTCTTCTCCCTCTGTACTCATTTCCTTGGTGATCCTATGCATGCTCATGAATACAAGTACTATCAATATGTTGACAACTTCTAAATTTGTATCTTTGACCCATTTCTCCAACCCTAAGTTCAATTCCTTACAAGCTATTTTCACTTGCAAGTCTCCGAGATGTGTCAAATTCGATGCGTCCAAAACAGAAGTTGTGATCTTCCTCCCCAAACCTGCTGCTTTGCCTCCATGTGTTTTAGTAAATGATCCCACCACCCATCAGAAACCAGGGAGTCCTCTTTGATACCTCCATCTGTCCCACCTTTCACATCCAATCATCATAAACATACCTTGCAAATATTTCTCAAATTGTCCCTTCTCTCCGTCTCCAATGTCACCTCCTCAGTGCTGGCCAACATCGTTGCTGACCTAGATGACTGCGTTAGCCTTCTAACTGGCACCCCTGGATCCACTCCTGCCCTCTGACAATCTATTCTCTGCACCAGGTAGAGAACTCTTATAGAAATGCATACCAGATCGTGTTACTACTCTGCTTAAAGCCCTTCTATGGTTTCCCGACAGTTGTAGGAGCAGCAGGAAGAATGGACTTGCAGGGCAAGACTATGAATTACATCTTGGAAAGGTTGAGCTTGAAATGTCTGTGGGACATTTAAGTTAGGAGCCATTGGGCAGATGCAGAGAGAGATCAAAGCAGGAGATGTCACTGTGATCGTTGCTGCTGTAACTAAGAACCAAATGGAGACGCTATAAAGGTAAACTAGGAGGTCTTCCGGTCGGGACTCACAAAATGGCAATCACATCTGAGTGTGGCCACAGCATTCTAGAAGCTTTAGAGGATAGGGAACTCTAATTTGCTCATGTCCCCAGAACTAGCCAGTGTTTTAGGAGCTGTTTTGTATGCACCTAACTCACAAGAGATTGATGTACAATCAACGTGTCAATTTGTTAATTTAGAGTGAGAAATATAACTACTAAATTCTCCCGAAGACTTAAGTTCACCACTCAATACATTCTCTGCCTGAAGACAAATTATTGTAAGACAAGCTGTAGTCAGAAGGCTGCTTGGTGAGCATAAAATCCAAGCCAGGGAAGTGAGATGAATGATTCTTATTGAATTGTTGGTCCAGAATATTCATGTACATGTTTCCAGATACTGTTGAAGCTGTGTCTTAAAGTTCTGTTTGTGTATAACTAAACTTGAGGTTGGGATAAGAATAATGAAGGATTCATTTATATATGAGAATTATTTTCCAAAAATGGTTTCTCTCCCTTATAAAAACAAAACAGCAAACAAATAAACAAAGGAAAACACAAGCCTATGGAAATGTTCAGCATTTCGACAGGAATACTTAGCTCAAAATAGATCATAATTCAGAAGGTAACTTTGTGCTTTCCACAGGAACCAGCTGGAAGAACGTTCTAATTTATTAAACTTTTTGCCCTCAGAAAGATAAATCAGTTTAGCAAATATTCATTTGATTCCTCTCTTCTGCGTGGGTCTTAGAAAAAAATAACCAGAGAGAGATAAGCGCCATGCTTCTGCTGTAATTGCCTTGGGGGAAAAGAATCAGTGAGAAGCAAGCTCTGGTCTAATGAGCAGAAATTGGGAGAGGCACAAGGAATGTTCTGAGCTCAGAACTGCTGACATTTGTGGTCTTGCTCCTGCTCCTCCCTGCCCATTAGAATGATACTGAGAATTTAACTCTGAGCCAGGCGCTGGTCCACACCCTTCAAATATGTTAACTCATTGAATGCTTAAAACCATGTGAGTTAGATGCTCTATTTATCCCCAGTTGCGGACAAAAAAGTGGAAGTACGGTGAGGCAGGTCACTTGCTAAAGACACATGACCGATAAGTGGCCGAGCTGGGACTTGAACTCAGGTGGTTTGATTCCCGGATTCCTAGTCTCAAGATCCCAACCTCTTCCTTTTGCTCTCCCTAGAAGTGAGAGAGGAAGTCCCAAGCTGATGAACCATGGTCCTGGAAGAGCCAATAACGTCACGTCCGCAGTAAGCCACAATCAGCTTGAGAAGACATACGCCTGCGCCCACGGAGAATTTCCACCTGAGGACCAGGGTCGGGGAAGGGGCTGAGGTGGGGGCTGGAATGTTGGTGGCTTTTCAACTTTTTCTTTCTTGCCCACATACCAAAAGGTGGGATTCTTTTCTTAAGTACCTTGGCTGTGGACTGCTTACTTCAGGCAAACTGTGGGGCTGGGGGTGGGGGTGGATGTGAGAACAGAGTGTGAACCGTGGAGAGGAGCTCTCAGGTGAGGCTACACCGATTTCTTCTCCTCTGGTCTGTGTGTTGAGCACGTAGACAGAGCTGCACTGTCTTGTTACTCTTTCTCTAGGCCACCTACTCACCACGTCCTTCTAGTAGAGCCTTTCCTTGGGAAGAGCAAACTATGATTGTTCGGATTTCAGCTTTCTTAGTTAAAAATCCCACTCCAGTTGTGCTTCTTGCAGATGAAGGTATTCCCAAGCCAGCTTGACTTGACTTGGACAGACACAAATAGCTTCGGTTTTGTATTTCCCCAGAATCTCTTTGTTTTTTTCTAGATGTGGTTAGCATTATCTACCGTGTTATTGGCTTTTCAGTTTAATGCTCAGCAGATGATGTTATTTGTAAGTTACAATTGCAGTGGAGGTGGGGAAGGGGCGGAAATTGCCTCACTTCTCCCTGTGGATTAATATAGGCAGAGTGTTATGAGCGTTTAAGTGAAAGCCAGTGTCAGGGGGAAAGAGAAAAGAGTTAAAGCAGACCCTGGGAACATGGCTGTTTAAGGGAGGAGCACAGGAAGGAGGAGACTAGGAAAGATCCTAGATTAGTGAGAAACTATGTTATGGAAGCCAAAGTAGGTGAGAGTTTTGGGAAGGGGCTTGGTCGGCAAGAGTGTCAACTATGTGGAGGTCAAGTAGGATGCGATCCGCGAGGAAGTAGGTGAGAATCAGAAAGCCTGGACAGAAAGTGAAACCAGGTGCAATTGCAATGAGGAGAAGCTCTGCCTCACAGTCAGTGTTGGAGAAGCAGGTGTTGGACAGGTTTGTTGATTCCAGTCCAGCCAGTTGCAAACCCAAATCAGGCTTGAGAATTAGGCAATATGAACCTGAGTCCAGGAAAATGAGCTAAGAGATTACTCTATTAGGTGGGTGTGGACTGGGTGTCCTTATTGGGATAATGTCCATAAAAAGGGGGCTCACATCTTATGGCTCAGGGTCATTTGCAAAATTGCCCTGCATATCTGCAACTTGTGAACAAGCAACTTTGGTTCTCAGACGAATCACCCAGGGTTTCTTGGGAGAGTCACCCCTGTTCTCTTGGGCTCCTAACATCAGCTCCAGTCCCCTTACAACAGTAATCTCCTTTTGCTTGAGATAATAAAATTCTCTACTAGGTTAGTGTCTTTAGCCATGGGGATTAAAGAAATGATGCCGTAGATCAAATCTATTATATTCCTAGTCATGTGTTAAGTTCAGGAATGATTTGTGTGTATTTGAAGTGCAAAGTTTAAAAGAAATTCAGCAGGTTGCTTGATCCACACACTTCCACCTCAGGGCCTTTGCACTTGCGACTCTTCTGCCTGGAAATCTCTTACTCCCAATAGCCTCATGCCTTGCTTTACTAAATCCTTTAAGTCTTTACTCAAATATCAACCTATCAATAAAACTTTTCCTGATCATCTTTTTAAAAATTATACTTCACCCTTCCCTGACGCTGCTTCATTTTCTTCACAGCACTAGCCACCATCTGATATGCTATATATTTTAATTATTTATTTGCCCCTACTGTGCACCAGGTACTGTTCTAGGTGCTGGGGATAAAGTGATAAACAAAACAGACTTAGCTTTTTTGGAAAAATGGCTCTATGAGCTGCTTGGGGTCGAAGTGAATCTACAAGGGCGTGTTGAATAGCTAAAGTTGAGAACTGAAAGATCTCAGGCAGAGTAAAAATGAAGATAATAAAATTGTCTAAGTGGATTTCAGGCAAACTAAGTTATTTTATTAGGTCATATTAAGTTATTATTATTGAGTTAGTGATGTGACTTAAAAGTATATGCTTCTGGTAAAAAATTTCAAATAGAACAAAACCATACACAATGAAAAGTGAGACTCTTTTCCATTCCAAACTTTTTGTCCTTTTATCCTAACTCCCTCCAGCAGTTTTTCCTGCTTCCCTTCAGACATTTTCCGTGCACGTGCTCACATGTATGAATGTATTATTTCTAGCCAATTTGAAATCTTACATACAGATTTCATTGCCTTGATTTTTTTCACTTAATGTGTTTCAAAGATGTTCATATATGAATACATACTGGCCTGCGTCCTTTTAAAAAAGTCTTTCTTTTAAAATTTCATTGCACAGATTGCCACATTTTAAACTAGTAACCTGTTGATGAACCAAACAATACCTCAATAAACATCCTTATAATACCTCTTTGTTAATTTGTCCACGTGTAAATGTATCTGTAGGATAAGTTGTTAGAAGCAGAATTGCTGATATGAGGATGTGAGCGTGTATGACACAAGAGTTTAAAATATTTCTTCCTCAAACTCTAGTCTGAATGAATGCAAAACTTGGTTTTACTTCTAGCATTCTCACTTCGTTAATCAAACATGGGCTTAATACTTCATCCCTTGCTGCTCAATTTCCTATCCTAATAACGAAGATATTTAATAGCTATGCAAATAATACACTGGAGATGTAATTTATTCAAGTGGCACCAGAAAGTACCACTTACGCACTGGGAGAATTGACTTTAATGCAATTCCACAAGCCTTTATTAAAGGCTCAATGCATGGGCCTGATTCATCCTTTTGTGCATGTCTCAGTCACATGTGTGGTCCTCAGCCACTACAGAGAGGAGTATGGAGGACGCCTGCCATGCCTTACCATCAGAAATGGCAGCAGTGCCGAGCCTGCTGGCTTTTAGCAGCCCAGCTGTGGCCAGCAGGAGAGCTTTCTATGGACACACATTAAGTGGAGGGAGGAAACCCCTTCTCTCCTAGGGAATCATGGGGCATTCAGCCCCTCCCAGAACATCTGGGCCTGCTCCACCTCTGCCTATGACTGTGTGTCAGGGTCACTGCAGGCATGGGACAGCCCACGTGGAAGTCCTTGCAGAGAGCATTAGAGCAAGAGGAGCCAACCTGCAGGTCTTAGGCTCATGAGCAGCTCTTAGAACATCACAGACAGGCTTGAAAGCAGACCTGGAGGGAAAACTGTCAATAAAGTCAAACTTTTTTTCTTTTTTTGCAATAAAGCAGAAATATTATGATCAAGAAGTAAAGCCACACATTCCCACTGGTATGCTGGTAAGCCACTTCTCTGGAATGGGGGAAAAAAACCCTGATCTGCAGTGTTTGCCAATTTCTATGGTATAAATACTTCCTTGTTGGCTGGTGGGGAAGAGATGTATGCACTGGCTTTGTGTACATCATAAGCCCGTATGGGCTGGGCCTAGCTCGGTGTGGCATGTTACCTTTATACAGAAGTGAAAGGACTGTTATTGATCCAAACAGGATTGTTGTTTGCAATTTTCACAATTATGTCAATACTGCCACCTATCCAACTGATATTGAGAGGTTAGGAGTCATTTTATAACTAACAACAAAGAATATTGGTGTTCTGGTTACTATTGCTGCTAGCAAAACCCCAAAACATAGTGGCCTCAAAAAACTATTTTATTATGCTCACAGATTTTGTGGGTCAGGAATTTGGATGGGGGAGATCTGGGGGAGCTTATCTCTGTTATGTGATAAGGACATCAACTAGGAAGACTCAAAGGCTGGGTGTACCTGATAACTGGAGGATTAGAAGCATCTAGAAGGCTTCCTCACTCACACGTCTGGTGGCTGATACTGGCTTTCATCTATTACTACAGCTGAGACTATTGGCCAGGATACCTACACATGGCCTCTCCATGTGGCTACTTGAGCATTCTCATAGTACTTGGGTTCCATGAGCAAGCATCCCAAGAGACCCAGGTGAAAGCTGTATTGCCTGTTATGATGTAGCCTTGTTTCTTATTTGTTTATTTCGTTGTTCAAGAGACCTTGTAAGACACAATGTTATTTCTGCTAATGTTGTAAGCTCTCCCAGATTCAAGAGGGAGGGAATATAGACTCTCCCTATCCAGAGGAGGAGCATCAAAATCACACTTTAAGAAGAGTATGTGAGATGGGAAGTGTTTTTATGGCCATCTTTGGAAATTACAACATGTCAGAATTGTCATTTAGGGCACTCTTCAGAGAAGTAGGTTGAGAATGACCCCTTCCAGCTCTTACCCAAACCTCCCTTGAAGCTTTGATCCTTCAGAGAGACATCTAAGAGCTTTGTTAACAATCCATTTTCTCTAGGTGTTCTAGACTCTAGGTATTCCCAACCATATCATCAGAAAACAGTGTGAGGGGACTCTATTAGATTAAGAAACCAGAAGAATCATATTCATCCATTCATCCATTCATTTCACAAAAATTTATCAGATACCTGCTTTGTGCCTGGCACAGTGCTAAGTACTTGGGAGAACAGACACCAAGAGGGCTGAGTGGAGAGAAAATTGTGGAGCCATCAGCACAAAGATGGCATTTAACACTGTGGGGAAGGAAAAGATGACCTAGGCAGAATGTAAATGGGGCAGAGATGAGATGAGCGAATGCCCAGAGGAACGCCACATTTAGAAGTCTGTAGGGGTGAAAGAACCAGACAACGATGCTGGGAAGGAAAGCAGTGATGGAAAAGGAAGTCTACAAAGCACAAGACAAATGTCATAGAAGACACTGCCTCCAGAATGCAGGAGCAGCTATCTGCTGGATTCGGCTGATAAGCTGAGGAAGATGGGGCCAGACACCGGTCCACAGGGTTGAGAGGGTGAGGGTTGTTCTTGATGTTGATAAGAATCATTTCATTGGAGTGGAGAAACTGAACACCCCACTGGAGTGGGAGATGAAGAGGTGGAGGCAACATTTGTGGTTAAATCTCTTGAACTTTTTCACTGGAAGGGAGAAAAGAGTAATGGAGCATTAGCATTTTCTACAGCAAGTTCTTCAGAACACTAGTTATATTACGTCTTAGTTCATTTGTGCTGCTGTAACAAAATACCATAGACTGCATGGCTTATAAACCAGAGGAATTGATTTCTCACAGTTCTGGAGGGTGGAAATCTGATATCAGGATGCCAGCATGGTTGGGTTCTGGCAAGAGCCCTCTTCGAGTTTGTAGACTACTGCCTTCTCATGGTATTCTCATATGGCAGAAAGAGAGCCCTCACTGGCCTCTTAAAGGCACTAACCCCATTCACAAGGGCTCCACTCTCATGACCTAATTACCTCCCAAAGACCCCATCTCCTAATACCAGCACATTGGGGGTTAGGCTTTTGCCATATGAAATTTGGGAGAAAACACACTCAGTCCATTTCTTATTAAGTATTAATTGGTTTAATGCAAATGAAAAGTTTTGAGAAACTTAGGTTTAAAAATCTCTTTATTCTCTACCTTTACAGAGCTTTGGTAAGCTAATGTGCATTATGAATTCTTCTCTGTATTTGATGCCAGAAAGCTTTTCTTTTTTTTAATTTTCAGGTTATATTTTGCAGGACTAATGAAACAAACTTTAAGAAATAATGAGTTTAATTTTTTTCCTTAAGTATTACAGAGGGAAAAAAAGTTAACTAAGTGTGCATTTCTGTATCCTTTGCAAAATGATAGTAGGCACATCATCTGTTGAGTTACTCAATGTGCCTTATATGAAAAACTCTGTGACAAATTCCCGCTACAAATCAATACCAGGAAAAATAAATTGCTTCTCTGAATGAACTGGGGCGTTTAAAAATATTGATCAGTGAATCAAGGATGAATCACAACATTGTATAACTAAAAATGATTTTAATGTAATCTAGTCAATCTCACCACTTTTATGGAGGAGAAAACAGGCCCAGGGATGTTAGAGCACCTGCAGATGCCCTGGGCTCCTTGGCAGCAAGGGCCCTCCTCCCAGCCCGGTCCTCTGGTCACTGCCGTGTGGGGAAACACTAGCTGTTCCTTTCACCACACTGAGCGGCCAGGAGTCTTGGCAGCTGATCTTGTCCTCAACTACAGTAACCAATTTATTCCAGTTGCCTGATAACAGCTACTATCTTCTCTTAAAATCATTATTACTTTTCTGGTTATTTTTAATGTATATGCTTTTCCTGGCTTTTAGTTAACAACTCCAAATATTTTTAGAAGGCACAATCATAAATCATATTAATTTTTTTGAAAATGAGTATATAGAGAAATTTATAAGGTAGTCAGGATGTCTGGAACCTGGAAAGTATCTTCCTGTGTAAACCATGTTAGACATGATAGTTTCTACCACCAAAATCCTTAATCCCTAACGTAGCTGAAATTCACTCATATGTCCCCTTTGGGTTGGCCATTTACTATTATTGCCCTGTGGGGACTTGGTACAGTAAAACTTTATTCCTGCCTATTAGAGGTGAGACTTCTGGTGGCGGCAGAGGTGAGCACAAAGGATCCCTGTATGGGTCACAGTCAAGCAGGGCAAGTTAAGATCTCTGTGCTCCTGCTGACCCTCCTTCACTTGTTTTTTTTTTTTTTTCTATAACATGAGCTTTGCAGGATGCCACGGACCTGTCCACTTCATCTCACGCTATCATATTTTCTACCAGAAACCCAAGGGCGTAGGGAAGCAAGAGTAGAGGTGGACATACGTCCCCACTTCAAAGAAGCTGGTCTTTGCAAACTCTAGTAGGAAGATGGCAGGGGAGGAGAGAGAAAGACTAAGAGACAGAGAGAAAGAGAGAGAGAAATCACTTCCCCTGGCTGTGTCAAGGCTCTTCCCCTTCTCCTCCATGCCCCCAGACAGGTGAATGGCCCCGAGGAGTAAGGCAAATGGGAAAAGGATGGTGCAGAGAACCTTTCTTGCTCCTGTGAGCTGCTCCACCCTCAGCATTTGGATGTGGAGGGGAAATTGAGAGCAACTTTATGTTGAGGTATTATGATATCCAGAATCCTCAGCTCTTATAATGCCATAGATATTGTTATATTTTTTAAAGATGATGAGAAAACTGAAGTTCAGAAAAGTGAAGTAACTTACATAATTTAAGACTTTATAAAAAGACTATTAATGATCATTTGTATAGTGAAATATAACGTACATTCAGAAAAGCGTATCAACAGAGACGTAGCAGCTCATTGTATAAGTGTAAGCACTCCCCTGGCGGAAGCAGAAGCATCAACTCCCCCCAAATCCACCATGTCCCCTAGAAGTCACCACCCTCCTGACTTTTATGAGAATCACTTGCTTGCTTTTCTTTGTAGTTTTTCCACCTAAGCATGATGTTGGTTTTGCCTATTTTTTGAATTTTAAAGAGATTAGCTCATATAGTATGTATTTTGTGTCCAGCTTATTTTTCTTAGCATTATATTTGTACAACTTCAAATCACATGAATAGATCCCAATTCTTTAAAACTATTGCATATCGAGGGTTTTGGGGATTGTCTCCATTTTCCACCTACTTCTAATAATGCTGCTGTGAAGATTCTTTCACATATCTATTGGTACACATTATATATAACATTTGGAGATATATACATATATCAATGACAACATATATACAGTGATGCGTCATTGAATGACAGGAATACCTTCTGTGAAATTCATTGTTAGGCGATTTCCTCATTATGCGAACATCATAGAGTCTATTTACACAAACCTAGATGGTATAGCCTACTACACACCTGGGCTATATGGTACTCATCTTATGAGACCACCATTGTATACGCAGTCCATCATTGCCCACAACGTTGTTATGCAGTGCATGACTGTATATATCAGGATATACACCTTTCTGGATCTTGTGGTATGGATATTTTCAACTCTTGTAGATAACCCTAACTGTTTTTGAAAGTGGCTGTTCAATTTACATTCTCACCAGCAACATCTGAAAGATTCCATTGTTTCACATCTTTGCCAACGCTTGTTATTTTCATTCTTTTATGTTTCAGCCATTCTGGTGCTTATGTAACAATATTTCAGGGTGGTTTTAATTTGCGTTTACCTGATTACTAATGAGGTTGAACACTTTTACATATATTTATTTAATATTTACATTTCCTATGTTGTGAAGTGCCTCTTCAAGTCATTTTCCCTTTTTCTATTGGATTTTTTTCTTATTGATTTGTAGGGGTTCTTTATGTAGCCTGCATACAAGCCCTATGTCAGTTATTTTTATTGAAAATTTCTTCTCCCATTCTGTGACTTGCCTTTTCACTCTCTTTATGGTGTCTTTTGATGAACTGAAGCCCTTAATTTCAATGTAGTTCAATTTATCAATTTCATTTCCTCATGTGTCAAAGATCATGAAGAAATTCCTCAAAATCATCTCCTAGAGTTATATTGTTTGCCTTTCACATTTAGCTCTACAACTGGTTTTTGAATATGGGTGAAGTAAGGGCAATTTTTCTTTTCCTATATATATCCAGCTACTCCTGGACAATTTATCAAAGAGACTATTCTTTTCCATCTATTATAGACATTTATTATACTAATATTTGTGATTGAACAAGAGTATATTTCTTTTAACTTGGATAAAACCCCCACAGTCACTGAAATACATTTATCTAAAGTTATGACTTATCTAAAATTTGGAGAATGTCAAACAAACCTAATTATTTCTACGATCCTTTCTTTTATAAGATGAAGGAGCAAATCTTTGAGTTACCTGGTGACTATCCCAAAAAACCCAAAGATAGTTTAAATATATAGACATGTTAATATTTTTATTATTCTGAATTCAAGCCTAAACTTGAAAATACAGAGGCAAATGGCAAAATAAAGAGCAAAATGCAAGGCAAAAGGCAAAAATGAAGAGTGGTCAGATATGAGTGTATGGCAAAATTATCTAAAGGCGCAATAGTTACAGACACTGTTTTTACAGGGTACATCAAGAAGAAACAATGATTATTTAAAAATTTTAAATTTTCATAAATAAAGAACTTTGTTAAAATTAGTTAAAGTGGCAAAGGCCCAAAGAATGTATACTTAGAACGGATAAAGATGTGGTGTGTATATATACATATGTATATATGTGTGTGTGTGTATTTTTTATATATATATGTATGTATATATATGTGTGTGTGTGTGTGTGTGTATGGAATATTATTAATCCGTGAGAAAGAAGGAAATCCTGCCATTTGAGACAACATGGATGGACCTGGAGGGCACTATGCTAAGTGTAATAGACAAAGAAAGACTAATACTGTATGGTGTCACTTATATGTGGAATCTGAAGAAGTTGAACTCGTAGAAACAGAGACTAGAATTGTAGTTCCCAGGAGCTGCAGGTGGAGGTGGGCAATGAGGAGATGTTGGTCAAAAAATATAAACTTCCAGTTATAAGATGAATAATTTCTGGGAATCTAATGTACAGCATGGTGACTAGAGTTAATAATAATGTATTGTATACCTGAAAGTTGCTGAGAGTGTAGAGCTTAAATGTTCTCACCACAAAAAAGAAAGGTAATTATGTGACATGATGCTATGGTGTTCATCATTTTGCAACACGTTGTACACCTTACACAATGTTATATGTCAATTGTATCTCACTAAAGCTGGAAAAAAATGTATACGTAAAGATCAGTATTTTTCTGACTTATTGAAAAAGTTTAGTTTTTGCTAGACTTTTAAAGCTAATCTTAATGCACCTTTATATGTCAATGTCTTTCAAAATACATATGCCTATAAATATATATTAAATTTAAAGCTTTCAACTTCAGTTTTAAATATAGTTAACTTTGTTGCATAAACCTGTGTTTTGTGTATATATACATGTGTGTTATATCCATATATATGGATGGCTATGTATATATATTCATTGCCTCTCAGCTCCAGATTCACCTTCGCTTGCTCTGCTTTGTGGTTCTGTTGTCAGATCCTGCAAATGTTTCTCCTTTGCCAGGTGGCGCAGTGTTAGGCTTTGTCAGTGGAGGGACAACACAGAAGCCAGGGACTTCTTTTCCTGTTTCCAGGGTGCTTTCCTCTCTTCTTGCTTCTGGCATGCAGGACACTCACTGGTGTTCACACGGCAGCAAGTTTCAGCCACACCCCTGGGGACCATTTTCCAGTGAGTTTAGCAGCACCACACAGGGGCTCCCCAACGAGTTCCACCAGTGCCCTGGCTGAGGCTCCTCTCGGTGAGTCTCCTCTCTCTCTCTCTCACTCACACACAGTGTGGGCTCACACTACACTCATGGAGTTTTATTTATTAAATGCATTATAGGTAATTATAGCCATGATTCTTTTCAATGTTCACGTTGTCTCAAGGTTTGTTCAGTGGAAGCCTCTTCAAGCCGGCCCCTGTGTCTCTTTGTGTTGCTCCTGTTAGTCTGTAAGTGCTTCCTGGCTTTCTGACTTAGCAAGATGTTCTTTTTATTTTCCTGCTTGGGATTCATAGACCTTAAATATGTGATTGGTGTCCTGCTGTTGTTCTAGAAAGTGGTTACAATTTCCTCAAGTATTGCTTCTTTCTCACTCTCTCTACTCTTTTTTTTTTTTTTAAGATTGGCACCTGAGCTAGCATCTGTTGCCAATCTTTTCCTTTTTTTTTCTTCTTCTCCCCAAAGCCCCAGAGTACACAGTTGTATATTCTAGTTGTAGGTCCTTCTACTTGTGGCATGTGGGATGCCGCCTCAGCATGGCCTGATGAGTGGTGCTAGGTCCACGCCCGGGATCTGAGCTGGTGAAACCCTGGGCCCTTGAAGCAGAGCGTGAAAATCTAACCACTCGGCCATCTGGTGGCCCCTCTCTACCCTTTTTTGAACTCTGATTTAATGTGTGTGAGACTTTCTTACTACGGACTTTTTCTGTTACCTTTTAAACTAACCTTCCTTTTTATTTTTCAGGTAATGACTATTGTCAGTTAACATAACCAGCCCACAGTATGGCATACTATATCGTAAAGATTTTGGAAGTACAAATTGAAGGAAGGTGATAACTTTACTAAGTTACAACATTTTGGCAAATTCATACAGTCTCATTAATATGATAAAACCATATTTGGTCACAATTTTCACTCCAAAAATATCATTTAAGCATCAAATCAAAACACTGTGGTTTTTAATGGTTTATAACAGAGCAGGTTATTTTTATTTTTATTTTTTTTTGAGGAAGATTAGTCCTGAGCTACCATCTGCTGCTAATCCTCCTCTTTTGGCTGAGGAAGACTGGCCCTGAGCTAACATCCGTGCCCATCTTCCTCTACTTTATGTGTGGAACGCCTACCACAGCATGGCTTGCTTAGCGGTGCCATGTCCGCACCCGAGATCCAAACTGGCGAACCCTGGACTGCCGAAGAGGAATGTGTGAACTTAACCGCTGCGCCACCGGGCCGGCCCCAGAGCAGATTATTTTATACTAATTAATACATATAATACTTAAAACTATACAATTTCTCCCTTTAAAGTGAATGCCTTCAAGCCAGCTGTTGAAGTTTACCACAGCCGGGCAATCGTATGTCCGTGAGAGGTGGCTCTGCTTGGTTCTGAGGTTGGTCCAAAGCCAGAGAGATTGCAATGTGTGAAAACCTTTAAAATCCTACCTTCAGGAGGTTAAATATGCCAATACTAATCTAAAAGTACTTTTTTCAAAAACTGTTAAATTTTCACATAGATACTGGCACCCTCAAAATTAGATGAACATTGTGAACAACATTAATTTCGGATGATCCCTTTTATGTAAAGGCCCTGCGTCTCTTTATTTGGGTCAGAAGTCACATAGCCTTTCTTCAGGTTATTAAAAAAAATTATACCCAAAATGTAGCTGTATTTTTAAAATAGCAAATATATTGCCAGCTTAGAGACACTTGGGGGACCCAATGTTGTATGCCAATTTTCATTATCATTTCTCTACAAATGCTGCCGCTGCCATAGGTGTCTTCATCTTCCTCTTGCTGAAGCCATCAACTCTTCAGTCTCGGCATTTAATTTATGTATTGCCCGTTCTGTTGCATGTCAGTCTTTATTAGCATTGGAAGATATTGTACTTGCCCCTAGTCCTTCTGCGTAACTGCTGAGACTGACTCCTTTCACAGTCGTTATGACTTCTTGAGTCAAAATAATTTTTCCTGGGTCTTGAGGATGTGGTTTGTATATGTCTCTTATATACTGAAACTGTGTTTATAAATGAATTAGTAGATTTAAGTTTCATTATTTTCTCTACAGGATCAACTACAGAATGTTCTTGAGTATGTGTTTTGGTTCTTACTGCACCAATAAGTGGAAGGAATTCCCAACGGAAGGCAGTTCCGTTCTGTGCTGAGAAATCTATGGCAGTGCAGTTTTCCAAAGGGATCTATATGTCTGTTCAATACATCAACCCAAAGCACACTTGGGTTCACAGGGTTTGGGTATGTCTGCATTGCAGCTGTTGGAATGGTTCCCCATGGGTGGTAAAAGACATGCTCTGAAGTCCAGATCTTCGTGGTGGTGGTGACCTGTGTGATGTCCGGAAAGTGCTAGAGGACAATGAGGCAAAGAGGCGGCACCCGTCCCCACCTCCACACAACTGCCAGCCATCCCAGCTGGCCACCTCTATACTATGCTTACTAACCATTTTCTTTCTCCATGCTACATTCTGTATAATTTCTTATGACTTATCCTCTAGTTCACTAATTCTCTTCAAGTGTGTCTGATCTGCTCTTGAACCCATCCATATAGTTTTAAATTTTGTTGTGTTTTTATTTTTATAAAATCCTGTTATTGTCTGCTTTGTCATTTGTTTTTCTGTTCCTGCAGAGATCCTCAAGTTTGTCTTTTTTTTATTCAAACATAGGAAGCATGATTACATTATAGACTCCTTGGTGATTCTTATATCTAAGCCTTGTGAATCTGTGTTATCTGTTGCTTCTGCCGGTTCTTTCTAGCTTCCTTGGGTGCTTAGTTATTTTTGACTGGATAATGGATGTTTTATTTGAGAAAAAAAATAGTAGGCATAATTTGAAGCCTATAACTAATTAAGGAAACTTCATCCAGATAGGATTTGTCATTGCTTCTGCTAGGCATGGGGGTGCTACCAGTGTGAGATCAACTGAAATCAAGTTCAAGCTTGAGATTCACTAGATGACCCAGGAGCAAAGCTCAGGTGTGGTTCCCTGTGAGGGCCGATCCATTCCTGGACCAGCCTTACTCTGTAGACCCTTTAAGGTCCCAACATTGTAGGGAGAGTTTCTTATTGTAACCCCATAATGTTAATAGTATTCACAAGGAAAATGTTCTGGGATAGGCATATATCATCAGGCCAAAGATATCTATTTTTTTTTTGCCTTTTTTGTTCCTGAATTATAGCTTTCTCTTCAGTTTTTGTGATTTCCTATTATTTTTTCAGCTCTTAGATTTTTAAAAAGTATTTTGTTCCAAATTTTTTGTTTTTAGGGTTGGTTTGAATAATATAGCCCATGGTACTGGAAAAATGAGTCCTCTTGGATATATTTTGAAGGTAAGCCTAACAGAACTTTCTGACTGACTGGAACTCGTGGATAAAAAAGGCCAACTGTATGTAACAGAAAGAGGAGTCAGAGATGATGGGAAGTTTTTTGACCTGAGCATTTAAGAATAAATAGGTCAATAACTGAGATGAGAAAGACTGAGGAAGGAGCAGGCTGGAGGAAGGATCAGGAATTTATTTAGGGGCATGTTAGGTTTAAGATGCCTAAGATGCATGCAGGTGGAGAAGTCAGGTAGGCAGCTGGGTGTGTAAGCCCAGAGTTCAGGGAAGAAGTTAAAGCTAGATGTAGGAAATTTGGAGCCCTCAGTGTATAGATATTTATTTATTTATTTTTAAGGTGTGCTTTTTTGTGAGACAGATTGCCCCTGAGCTAACATCAGTTGCCAATCTTTTTTTTTTTTCCCCTCCCCAAAGCCCCCCAGTACATAATTGTATATCCTAGTTGTAAGTCATTCTAGTTCTTCTATGTGGGATGCCACCTCAGCATGGCTTGATGAGCGTTGTGTAGGTCCGTGCCCAGGATCTGAACCAGTGAACCCTGGGCCCTTGAAGTGAAGCATGCAAACTTAACCACTTGGCCACGGGGCTGGCCCCAGTGTATAGATATTTAAAATTGTGAGATTGGTTGAAATCACCAAGAGGGTGAGTACAGATAGAGAAGAGGTACAAAGACCTAACAGACATTCAGGAAATATTTGTTCTCTCCTCTTCTTCTCCTGAAGGACTATATCAGTATAATGTACTGCCAGATATAAAGATAGGAAGTTTTTTCTATTTTTCACTGAAGACTAAGACAAATGAAAAAATTTAGACAGAAAGATTTTGTCACCATGTCCTGTCGCCCTACTTCCTTGCTATCATTCCAGCCTTCCCCTTTCCCCATCCCCACCGTGCTGCTTAGTGTGGGCTGTCAGCATTCCTCGGCTGTGTTACTGCACAGCCTCAGAGCTTGTCTTCCTGCTTCCAGCCAATGCCTTCTTATGTTTCCTCCACACCAGGGCCAGAGCAATCCCCGCACAACCAAGGGTGATTGTTTTTTGTTCTTTTTAAAGATTGGCACCTGAGCTAACATCTGTTGCCAATATTTCTGTTTTCTTCTTCTTCTCCCCAAAGCCCCCCATACATAGTTGTGTATTCTAGTTGTGAATACTTCTGGTTATGCTATGTGGGACACCTCCTCAGTATGGCCTGATGAGTGATGCTAGGTCTGTGCCCAGGATCCCAACTGGCAAAACTCTGGGCTGCCCAAGTGGAGCACGTGAACTTAACCACTCTGCCAGGGGCTTGCACCCCCAAGGGTGATTGTTGAAGGTCCGTTCTTGAAGTGGCAGTCATAGTTAATATTTATTAACATCATTTTTACAAATTTAGATGGACAAGACTATACTAGCAGCAAGGGTTTTGCAAACCGAGGATACAATGCAAACTTTTTTCAGGAACATATGAGTGAAAGGACAGTGTTTTTGGCAGTTGTTTCCTATTCATTGCAAATCATGCATGATAATTAGGAAACAGAACTGTAAATAAAAGACCAGGACATTTGTCAATTCTGTGCCCACTCACCATTCAGGTTTCATTCTATGCATCCATCCATTTCTAGAATATAAGGATTGGCATTTTCTAGTCAGAAGTTGATTACTCAGGGAGAATGCCAAATTTCTGCTAAAACTTCCTTTGAAAATAAAATTTACCCTTGTCTGCCAGGAATAAGTTGGTTGTGGACCTGAGTGAAGGCAGGAGGGTAAATTGGATGACCTTTCATTTTCCTTGACAATACTGATATGATTTTAGAGTCTATTTCTGCAATAATTTCCTATCTCTACCTCACTCTATGTCTTTATTTTTTTTATATTTTGGTCCACACAGAAGCTATGTCAAAATAAAAGAGAAAGTTATCAAAATAAAATGCTGTTTTTAGTGTGAGCCCTTCAGAAAAGAGTTTAGAACCAATGCTTATCTTGACTATAACTGAAAGGCATCTAGTGCTTACACTGGGCCAGGTTTTGTGCCAAGCACTATGCACAGATGGTTTCATGTAACCTGCACCACAACCCTTGGTGGCAGGTACTTTTATCATCCCCGTTGTAGAGATGAGGCACAGAGGAGTCAAGTAGCTTGCTCAGAGCTAGTAAGGAGGCAGACAAACTCCAAATTCTTTGTATCTAACCTCTATGCTGTGAGGCCTGGTGGATGGACGTCTGCCCGTAGTAATACTTCAGTTGTAGTGAGTTCATACAATTTCCATACGCTGAGGACTGGTGATGCAAAGACCCTAGGTCAACCTGAGGTATAAGGAGTGCGTATGCATCTAGATTTCAAGTGGACTTGTTCTCAAAACCTTTTCATATGAGCTCTTCCATTGTTCCATATTCTTTGCCTTCTGGTCTCATCTCTCACACGTATGTTTTCCTGTCTTGCATTTCTGAAAGTTTTCAGCATGTTAGTCACTAATAATGGTGTCAATGGATACTCTGGCTTTTAGGGAGCAGGAGCTCAGAGCCAAATAGACTTGCCCTGCACAATGGATGAGATAGCTTGAGTGAAATCTTGACTAGGAGAGGAGGCAGCGTCAGAGAGAGGAGTCTGTGGGTTAAGCACTGGGAGTGAGGAGTGTAGAGACCTCTTTGGGGAGGTCTGGACTTTGGAGAACAGTAATATTGAACCATACGTGATGCAACCTTTCCATGTGATTCCATAAAATTTTCAGTAATCACCTCAGTAAATGATGATGTTGTTAAGTAGTTTGAACCTGCTGAAAGGCCGAGTTCATGTTCTGGGTCATTTAGCCAGAATCAAGGTCAACAGGCACGAACGAGGGAATACAAGTCTGACAGATGAAAGATTTTTGATCAGACAGCGGGAAATTGGCAATCAGGGTGTCAGAGGTGGAGAACTCCCGATGATGGCCTAGCCCAGGGTCTGATCATGGAAGAGGTGACTGAAAGGGAGTGGCGGTGAAGGTCTTTGGAAATAAGGAAGTGAAGACACTGAGGCAGAATTCATTCAAAACAACCCTCACATTCTGATTATTATTGCTTACTCTTCACTGCTGTCATTATAACCAGCCAATCACTGTTTTTTGTGTTTGCGGTCTTCTGCATCAATGTAACATCAAGATATCCAGATGGAAAGGGAAAAATTGAGCATTCTCGAGAAGAAGGTTTGAGTAACACCAAACATCCAGCAACAGGAAGATGAAATGTCACAGTGATTAACAAATCACCTTTATCCAGACATTTTGAAATCAAGTAGAAACAGTTAGAAAGTGGATATTGACTGACAATTTCCCAGAAATGAAATTTAGAAATCAGAATAGGTCATTGCATCTAGGCTGAGAGCTTACCAGAAATGGGGTCTCCATGTTAGTCAAAATTTAAGCTGGTCAGAAAGATGAAAGGCAGACAAGCGCCTGGGAAGTCTGTCAAAGGAACGATTTTGAAAATTTAGGTAACAAGAAACGAATGACAATGTCACAGCTAAGATGAAACAGCCTGGGAAGTAAAATCTACATAAGAAGCAAAGGTCAAGAAATATAGGAAGATCAAGCTTGGGAACAAGGTACGGATGAAGGATAAATCAAATTTAAGTGCACTACATAATGTTCTTAATTAGGTAGAAAAAATAAGAATTTTGGATATGAGGAATAGAGAAAAGAGAGACCGGGCCTGTTGACCACGTTCTGTAGATGCTTCTTAGACACCAGTGTGCAGAGAATCACCGGGGGATCTTTGTTGCGGATTTCGATTCAGTGTGTCTGCAGTGGAGCCAGGGAGTGCAGATTTCTGCAAAGCTCCCGGGTGCTGCCCATGCCTCTTGTCCTCAGACCACACTGCAAGCGACAAGCCTGTAGAGCAGAGCTTTTCACACCTGGATTTCCCAGAAAGCTCCCCAGGGGATGTGGATACGCAGCAGGATTTTGAAACCAAAGCTATTGAAAAACTTGTTAGAAATTAATTAATGCAAGAACCAGAGGAATCAGGACTGCCATGAAGCTTCTTCAAATAAAACTTTTTTTCCCAGCAGCATGTGGGAAAAAATACTGTAAATGTTTGTATAAAACATCTAAAGCAGCCATCAGAAATTTGGGGTGGGAGTGGTATGTTTTAATAAACCATACAGTGTCTGTTTTAAAGACGTTGAAGACTTGGAGCAGATAAAAGAGGATAGATGAAATGAATAAATCTGTAGACACATTAACACTTTTTTAGCTTCTTTAATCATACTTTTAATTGTTTCAATAATAAATGTAGCCAGTCACTTGTAGGTATTTAAGGAGCAAGGAAAGAGAAAGAAAGTATGGGTGTATGTGTGAGTGTGTCTATCTGAGTGCATGTGTGTATGAGTGTATATGTGTGTGAATGCTGTATTGAAAAGCATGCAAGTGTGCATGTGTGTTTATTCAGAGAAGCCCTACTTTCGCGAGAACCCAGGGCCAAGAAATGCTGAGTCCTGAGTCCTACATCCATACCCTGTATTACATTCAGGTGGTGAAAATGTGATGCTCTTCAAGAACCTACCCTCTTCCAATTCCCTGGACTCTTCCTCTAATTGTGGTAGACTCCCTACATCTTCAGGACTCAACAGGATCCAGTCTCTGCTACATCCAAATTTGTCCCTTTTAGTAGAATGTAATTAGATGCAAATACAAATCACGACTATTGTCGGAATTCAAATGGGTTCTGATGAGAATTAATATTTTCCATTCATAGAAGTACTGATTCAGAGCACACAATAAGGCAAAAACTCAAAATTAGGCAGAAACCACTTATTTCTCAAGCAGAAATAGCTATATTATATATTCATCTTATAGAGATCAGAATTTTTCAATCCAGATATCAGAGGTTTATGGTATGAATGATTTCTTTTCCTCCCTCCCAAATCTTACCCTACATAATGACAATTGAATAAATGAATATGTGACAGAATTAATTGAATGCTATTATCTTTCTCTCAATCTCTTTCTCTATCTTCTTCTGTTTCCGTTGAGTCTTGGCCTCATTCAATCCTACAGCACCCAGTTTTTTCCACTCAAGGAAAGTGTCTCAAAGCAGCTTGATCTTATAGACTTTACGACTCAAGATTCCAGAAGAAGAGAAATAATATTTCCTCATACCCATGGCAGAAAAATCCTTGGAAAGATTGTGATTCAGCCTGGCTTACATGCCAATCTCTGAAGCAGTCATTATGGCCATAGGGCTGGAGTCCTCTATTGGCCTCACTTGGGTCACATGGCCATCTCTGGGACTATAGAGTGGTCAGTATTGTCCCCACCTTGATAACTTGAATGTAAGAAGGATGTTTCCCCGGAAGGAAGGGTGATAGGCAGATTGGTAATGCATTCCCTCCCCCCTCCCCCCATTACAGGTCTAGCTTGAATAGTAGGTAAGATGAGACTCACCGGGTGCTGCTAAGGACAGGAAGAGAAGCTTGTGGGAGGTCCTCAGGGAAGTTGAATGGACAAGACATATAAACAACCAGGGAGTCTCAAATTAACATATATGTGTGTAGTAAGATTTGTATCCATTGGTAATGGATTTCAGATGAGCTATCAAAGCTGTAGTGATGTGGAATAGAAAATAAGTTTGTCTGGCTGCAGTGGCTCTTCTTAGGAGGTTTAACAAGCATGAAAGCGTTTATTATTAAGTGCAGGAATGCTTCCTAATGATGTGTGATCTTTGATCTAAAATTAACCCCACATATCTTTAAAGCATGATTATCATGATTGTGTGTTTTGTCAGGAGCTCAGCTGAGCTCTAGAGAGCTGAGCTGTCAGGAGTCAGAGAAGTCAACTAAAGCAATGAGCCAAAATGAAAGAAACAGTGAAGTGTTTAGTCACTCGCTGGGATAGTATAAGCAAGAGCCTAAAGCCAGATAAAGTACCAAATCCCCTTGTTCCATACTCCCTGTGGAATGGCGCGGCTGGCGAGATTCAAGTGGATCAATGCAGACGTGGGGGTCGTCTCATTGTTGAGGGAGGCCTGAACAAAAGGCTCCTTCAGTTTAATGGCTCCTATAGTTTTATGGATTGTATACAAACATGATCAGACTCATGTTTAGTCTGGGGGCTGAAAGGAGGGAGAAAAGGGGGTGCTAGAAGTGGAAAAGTACTGGATACTGAGTCAGTGTGAGGAAAAATGTCTTCAAGTTTTCCCAATAAAGAGACCTCCAAATGGAGGTGCCTGGGCTTGGAATGCAGTTATGCCTAAGAGTGTGGCCAGCGAGGGGGCTAGAGTCCTTGACCGCAACTTCCTTCAGAGCCTGCAACGCACTGGCTGTGCACCAAGCATTGTGTGGGCAGGGCAGTTTCCCCCAAGACTCCTGCTAGGTAAAGCCTCTGTAATTGCTTATTCTCGGGCCTGAAAAATCACACAAAGCTTTCTAGCCAGGAGCCAAACTCCTCAAATTTGTTTCTATTACACAGTATAAAGTGTAGAGCTTTGGTAGCATTTTAAAATTCAGACAAAAAAAGATATGTTTTTTTTCTTATGGCTCACTCTTATCATGGTGAGGAAGTTAGGTAAGAATAGACAACAAGCGAGGCATTATTTCTGACTCCTGGTCCCAGGTGATCCTTGTGCTATGCAGAATGCACATTCAAAGACCCTTAGAGATAAAAGGACCTATAGATTTCATTTAGCCAAACTTTTAATGCTTATATATTAGCCATCCCCAAGTGGTCATCCCACCTGTGGCTGAATTCCAGTGACAAGAACCTTGTACTTCCTAAAGCAATTCATCACATTTCCTTAGACTTTGATGGTCAGAAAACTATGAGGCAAAATTTGTCTCCCTGTCTCTTCACCCTCTGATCGTGGGACCATTTGGAACAACTATATTCTTTCAACAGGCTGCTCTTCAAATGTCTGAAGTTAACAGACACATGTCTTTCGGTCTAGTCTTTCCAGAGCAAAGATCCTTAGTTTCTTCATTATCCCTTGTAGAATATGGTTTTGAGAACCTTCACTCTCTAGTCCAGCTCCTCGGAGCAACCTTGCCGTCAATGTCCCTGTGAAAGTATACTCGACTTTCCATTCAAACAGGGTGGAGAGCAGCCATCACCTCTCTGGTTTTAGCTTTAGCATTTTTGTTAATGAGGCCAAAGATCAGTTATCTGTCAGGAATTGTTCTATCACATGGTTAACACAACACTGAGCTTACTGTAAAAGAAAACCCCCAACTTTTTCTCATGAAAACTTTACATCTTCTTTATCTCTACTTGTTCAGTTGGTTTTGGACTCAAATTTTTAGTGTAAAAAATGCAGCCTTATTTATGTTTCAGTTTGGCATTTATCATACGGTCTCTATGTCTGTCTTAATAGCATAATGGAGGGGAAATAAAGAATAGTGGTTAAATGCATAGACTTAAAAAAAACACTTTATATTTTAAAATAAACCTGATACAAAAGATGCAAAAAAAAAAAAAGGATTGCTTAATGAGTTATAAAGTGAACAATCAGTTCAAGAAATAGCACTTTGCTGGTCACACCAGAAGCCCTTCCAGGTGGGCCATCCACGTCTCAACACCTGCCTCCTTAATAGGACACTATATTAACATGGTAATATAAACTCATCTAGTAATCAGTTATTTGTGTTTAAATATTTTTATTATCCAGACACATCACTAGGCACTAAAGTTTAGTCTTGCACATTTTAAAAAATTACAACTAGGGCCAGCCCTGGTGGCCCAGTTGTTAAGCTCAGTGCGCTCTGCTTTGTGGGCCTGGGTTTGGTTGCCAAGTGCAGACCTACACCACTCATCTGTCAGTGACCACGCTGTGGAGGTGGCTCTCATACAAAAAGAGGAAAATTGGCAACAGATGTTAGCTCAGGGCAAATCTTCCTCAGCAAAACAAAACAAAACAAAAACAAAGGTAAAAAAAACCAAACAACTAAATCTCTTTTAATCTCAAGTTTTCCCTCTATCCCTTTTTTCTCTTAAAATTTATCTGTTGCATTTGACCTGAAGAGTTATCTACAGTGTGAAATTTTTTATTGCATGATAATGGTGCAATTCAACACTTTCCTCAATCCTTTTTATTTCCTGCAAATTGGTAGTTGGATCCAAAATCTTGATCAAACTCACATTCAATCCTTTTGGCAAGACAGTAGGTGGTGCTGTGTTCTTTCCCTCCTAGCTTTATTGAGATGTAATTGACATATAACATTGTGTAAGTTCAAGAGGTACAATGTGTTGATTTGATACGCGTACATATTGCAAAATGATTACCACTGTAGCTTTTAGCTAACATCTGAATCACATCACATAATTAGGATTTCTTTTCTGAGATGAGAATATTTAAGATCTACTCTCTTAGCAACTTTTAAGTGTATAATACAGTGTTATTAACTATAATCACCATGCTGTACATTAGATCCCCATAACTTGTTCATCTTATAACTGAAAGTTTGTACACTTTGGATGGTGCTTTATTCTGTCATGAGGAGGCACGTCACGTCTGGTCACTCCTTTTTTGTGATGTTAGCAGCTGATGATGCTCAATGCCTAGATTCAGTAATTCACTGGGATTTGAACATAGTGATATTTTAGTTCTATCACTTCTTGCAATTTATTTATTGTAGAACTCTTTATAAAGAGACATTTCATTCACCTACAATTTGACTGTTGAGTGGTGTAGTTTATATAGAAAGGCAGAATGAATATTTTTTCCCTTTGTTTAATAGTTTTCAAGATGATAAATTGGTTTCCTGTCTTTCTTAGAAGAACAATTAGATTTTTAAAATCGTTATGAACTTAATGAACTTAATTGCAATTGTTCCTTTGAAACTCAGATTGTTCCTCTTTGCCTGGTGGGAGCCTCTTCGGGTTGGTTTCTGAGTATTTTTAACATGACTTTAGTAGGTTCCTTGCTGTCTGGTATACTAGGCTCATCTTGTTAATTTCTTATCCTAGACTTGGAATCAGTCATTTTCCACAATAAATTCTAGGCTTTTTTGGTGAAATGGGTATTTTAAGACCATACTCTGAGTGTTAATTGTTTCTAGGCTCTTAGGAGGCAGAGTTAATATATAGCTTTGTATACTATATGCTATATAATCTCATGAGTTCATACTGACTCATTCTTTAATACATATTTGATTTCTCTCTAATCAATTGGAAGCTCATTTTTTAGTATATTCTTCAGTAACAGCTCATGGAAACAATATTTCCTAAGTTCTTGCCATGTGAGTTTGCCTGCTGCCTTTATATTTGAAAGTCAGTTTAGCTGGTTATATACCAATTGCTTCACAGTTTTCCTTGAGTGTCTAAAATATGTTACACTACTTTCTTCTTCCATAAACATGGATTTTCAAAAGTCTAGAATATGTTATTCCGCTTTCTTCTGCCATAAACATTGATATTCAAAATTCCAATGACAGTTTACTTTTATTTCCCTTATATGTTATTTACTGGTTTTGCCTAGATGACCACAGGATTGTTCCTTTTTCTTTAAAGTCTAGTAATTTACTAGAATATGACTTTGTGATTATTCTGGGTCATTATTCTCAGGTACATGGTACGGCCCTTCAGTACGTACCTTCAAATTTTCTTTTTTTAATTTCAGGAAAGTTTTCTTGAATTATATTTTTTAGTATTTATTCTGTTCCCTTGTTTTGGATTTTTTTCTTTTATGACTCCTTTTATCTATATAAAGGGTCTTCTTTGTCCATTTTCGGTATTTGTCACATATTCTTGAGTTCTTTTTATCTCTACATTTCTTTCTAATTAAAAAAAATTCCTCTTTTCACCTTCTATTTCTTTTAACTCATTATATTGTGTTTATTTGCTTTGCATTCCTTCTAGTTTAGTCTTAATTTCAGAAATGACTTTTTTCTTTCATTTTCATTTCTTTCCTGAGTCAGATTACCTCATTTCTGAGGTGAAAGTGTGCTGTTGATCCTATCAGGTAAAAGCAAACTGTATCAAGAATGTCATTTGGAGAAGACAGGTGATTTATCTCAAAGGAAGAAAAATATTGAGAGCTACTTCTTTAGAACAAGTGAGACACATTACTTTAATTGATAAGTTTAGGTCCCTGCGTCAGTCACCCACCTCATCTTCCCCTGTACTTCTGCATTGAGTAGGAGCTCAGGAGAGAGATAAACCAATTATATGACAGAGAAGCTGTGTTTTCTTACACATCTGAGTAATCTTCTGTAAAATTTTGACTCCACTAATCCAGGGCAGTCTGTATTCTAGAAAAAAGTGAAGGAGGGATCTATACACAGTCTCCCCTGTTTCATGCCAGTCTAAACATGTGCACTGAGCGTAGAGAGAAAGTAGGATTCTGAAATAGTTAGGGTTCATGTTTCTTATACCAGCCAATCTAAATTTTTATCTGTTATTTTGGAATTATACTTCTCTTGATGTGGATAAAAAACATGTAGTGATGGGAGTGATTGTGGGTTGGAGGTAGTTTTGGGGAGATCTCTACAGTTTAAAATTATTAAAGAAAGGATCTCTCTTTCTGAATTACTCTCTAAGAAGTACAAATAGAATATTTAGCTATTACTCTTTGGGTAGTAAAAAAGAAGAAAATGGAATAAAAATTGCTTTATCTCTATGGTTTGTAAGGACTAGAACTGGAATTTCATATTTCATATGTTTTGTGTATCTGGTTAAGAATTATGACCTCTTCCTGAATAAATCATTAAAGTCTTTGAAAAAAAAAGTACAAAGGAGTCTTATTGCTGGAAGAAATGAGATGAGTTAAGGATAAGGAGCAGAGTAAGATACATAATAAAGCAAACACATTTTGTACTTAGAAATTCATTCAAAAACATTGATTATGTAGATATTCTTAAGGAGTTTATTTTCTATATAATTTCTGTGCAATTATGACAGTTTCTAATTGTTTGATTTCCATTACTGAGCATATCAAAACTGTATATCCTCTTCTTTCTACAAATATCACTTGTAATATGTGTAATTTCTGCAAAGAATATAGTCAAAAGTGTAATAGTTCAAAGCAAAAAGGTAAAAATTTAGAAATTTTATTATGTGGGATCAATCCATACAAAATTACATCAGGTTGCATCAAATGGAAATATCCCAGATTTCATTTTTGGCCTCTTCTAGGGAAAGTAAGGGACAAACGAAATCAAATGCACAACAAATAAATGTTCATGAACACTTTCAACTATAATTACTGTACTAGGTACTGTGGGATGAGCAAAGATGCGTGAGATGGCTAATTCACAAGTCAAAATGAAGACAGATTATCTAAGAGAAACTCTTTGATTAAAGTTTATACTAAATTTCCAAACTCTGGTGTGGGATTTACTGAGGGTATAAAGAATTCATTGGAAACAATACTGTATTGTTCCCCTAAAAGTTGCTAGGAGAGTAGAACTTTAATATTCTCACCATAGCAACAACAACAATAACAACAACAACAATAATAACAACAACAACAGGGTAATTATGTGAGGTAAAGGATGTGTCAACTTACCTTATTGTGGTAAACATTTCTCAATACATACATGTATCAAATCATCACATTGTACACCTTAAACTTACACAAAATTGTATGTCAATCATATGTCAGTAAAGCTGGAGAGAAAAAAGCAATGAATTAGAGATATTGATTATGAGATAAAGATGATTTCCATGTCACCAAGAAGTTACCCATCAAAAATACAATCAAATACATTGTAACAATGTTTATTATTTATTCACTCATTAGTTTAATGGGCATTTATTAGTCAACTACTCTGTGCCAGGAGCTCAAAAGAGAGTACTAAAACTGAAGCTATCTCTATGGAAGTCTTTAGCATGTCTATAGTAATTGAAGATAGGGTAGTGTTCAGAGAGTTTGTAGAGCAAGAGGAGAAGTGGAGTGAGCTTCAAGGAACCTGAACACTTACAGAACAAAAAGTGTAGGAGGAGCTGGCAAAGATGAAAAGACTTGGCCAGGGAGGAAGGAAGAAACAGGAGGGCATAGTACCATAGAAACCCAGTGGAGAGAGTTTTCCTGGCGAGTGTCAAATTCTGCTGAGAGTTCAGTCAACATGAGTATTAAAAAGTATCCATTAGATTTAGTGATAAGAAGGTCACTGGTAACTTTGGTGGGCCTGTTTTTGAATGAACATCTCTTGTGGGGGAACTCAGGCATCTGTATTTTAACACATTTCACAGATGTATGAGAGCCACTGACCTAGCCCTTTCACATGATTCTTCTTTGGACAGTCTGTGCAGCCATTTGAGTCACTGTTTCTTGGACCACTCCCTTGCGAATCCCACCCACAGCTGAGGCTCCCTATTTGAGGCGAATTCAAGTTTCCTGGATATTACATCTAAGTCAGCATTCCAAGGTCCTACTTGTTAGGGAGTGAAAACCCAATACAGGAAGAAATTAGAGATATCTTAGGATCCAGTTAGGTTGACTGAGTACATGGTGATGCCATTAACCAAGATTTGAAAATAGACTTAAATAAAAAAGAGTGACCTAACAGGAACAAAGAGAGGGCTATAGTACTCAAAGAGTTTAGAAACAGGTAAATTGGAGAGTATTTTCCAACGTTTCCAGGGTGGGGGTACCGTGATGAGTAGACAGATTTATTCTGTGGAGGCAGGTTCATCCTTGTAATGGAGAAGGGTGGTGCGTTGAAATTAGCAACAGCTTGAAAATATAACATACCTTCATAGACTACTTATTTTGCTCTTGTTCTATATTTTACTAAGTAACATTCTGATTGTTTAATTTACTTCTTTATGATTAAAGCAACATTTGCCCATATTAGAGAACTTGAAAAATAGGAAAAAGCACAAGGAAGAAAACAAAACCACACAACTCAAATAAAATGAAGGTATATTACTTTGGGCTTTCAATAATATATTTATGATATTTGGATATACAGATATAATTAATCGTTACATAATATATTTTAATGAATACAAAATGTTCTATTTTAGATATTTAGATAATTTGAATGTTTTGCTATTGTAAATGACATTGACATGACCATTCATGTCACAAATATTTGTCTGCTTTTCTGACTGTATACTTAAGATACAGTCTTAATAGCTGAATTACTTTGTCAAACGGCATTAACATTTTTTAATACATATTGCCAAATTGCCTTAAAGAAATATTGTACAATTTAATTCTTAATAGTAGTCCTTGAAAATGTCAGTTATCCAACATCCTTGCTAGGAAAAAATATTACCTGGTTTTTAAAAGTTGACAATTTTGGGAAAAATATATTATATTGTTGTTTTAATTTGCAACTTTTTGCTTACTGGGGAGCTTGAAAATTACTCATGTGTTTATTAGACATTTATAGTTTTTACTATAATTTACATGTTCATGACTTATGCTCATTTTTCTCTGTAAGTTTTAGTATCATCCATACTGACTTATTTCATAGCATTTATATATTAAAAATATTAATCCTTTGCCTGCCATATTGACTACTAATATATATTTTTTTGCTTGTTGTTTGTCTTTTAATTTGTTTGTCCTTCTTTTATATCAGGTTTTGAAATTTTTATATAGAAGAGTCTACCATGATTTTTCTTTGTATTCTAGAGTTTTAAGCTTAGAAAAACTATTTCCACTTCACAAATAAGATGCATGTTTACCTACCATTTCTTCTTCTTATGTTTACATTTTAACGTTTATCTCAGTTCATCTATAACTTATTTTAGTGAGTCTTCTAAAGTGATAATCACTATTTTTTTTCAATCACCGATTTTGTAGATCCTTTACTAAATAGATCCTTCCCACACTGTGTGGCTGTGGGATGGAATAGAATGAAATGGAATGCCACTGGGAGAGTAAAACCAAATGAACAGACAGCGTCTACTATAAAAGCCAGGTGAGGAAGTATGCACGTGCACCCCCACATATGAGTGGGTTGGCATGAATTATATAGAGTAACCAAACCTGCTTGATATCAGCAACTACAGGGAAATGAAGGGAAATCAAAGGGGTTTCTGACAAATCTGCGAGCTAAAAAGCTCAAAATTGCTAGCACATTTTCACAAGAAATTGCAACTGACTGGTCTGAGAACAGAAACCCTTGGAGAGCATTTCACAACCTTCAATTTATAGGTGAGTGCTAGAGTGGATGGATCCTGTGAGCTCTCAAAACTAACAAACTACATCTCTCTCCCTTGCAGGACAAATCTACGCACTGAGGAGAAACTGCTTGGAGTAGACTCCAAATCGAGCAGGATGGAGACAATAAGTGCAAAAGAAAAAGCATATTCTAGATTGGGTTTCCTCTGAAAACAAAGCCTGAGACGAAGACTTGTGGACAGATGGTTTATTTGGGATGGAACCCAGGGAGTAGGAGAGTGGCACTGATGAAGAAAACAAGAAAAATCCGGTATAAGGATGCTTTATCCAGCTGACCATCCTACAGGAAACCGGGTCCCAATTCCACCAGAGCTTAATGAGAAAGTTACTGTGATTTGCCACGTGGCCTATGACATGACTGATTTTCAAACATGTTTCATGTGCACTCGTCAGAGATATTTGGAGTGATAATTTGTTTCTTAAAATTCTTCTGTTAATTATTTGTAAGCATCATCAGCAACTGTCATTACAGGATTATTTGACCAGATTTATATCTTGCCACAAAGCTTAATTAAGAATATGGGACACAGGTTCTAAGGTAGATTTGTTTTGTCTGGGGGGAGTAGGGTAGGGATGGCTAAGGATGGGATGCTGGAGTTAGAGATTGCTAGACACCACATTCAATCTCTGACAATTAAAGCAAGGAACGGACAGTGATTCAAACAAGATAATTAAAAAAGATGAATATATGTGATATAGATCCATAAATCCAGTGTATTTCATGTTAAATAAAAAATTAATAAGAAATGTCCCCATTATTGGCCTTTTGAATGTATTTTAACAGATATTCAAGTTTGGAGAGAGAAACAGACACTGCCTATGAAATCACAACTGCCTAATATAATACTAATTATTAATTAGGTTGCCAAGGATGTCAGTGCTAAGACGACTTTGCCCCGGTCCCACTATGTATGCATATACATATATATACATACACACACACACACATATATATATATGGCTGCCATGTGCAATAGTGATATATATGTTTATTATGTATATATGTATATTTTATAATATGTATTATATGTATATTACATAATATGTATTATTATATGTATATATATGACTATCATATGTATATATGTGATTATTATTCTGGTTTACAGATGCACCAGGCATGAGTATGCATATTGTGGACTGCTTATCATAGACACAATCTCACAATCACCCGTGGGGCGTTAATCCTTGAATCCTGGATACCTTTTGGAAGTTCCCCTTCTTTATCGTTCCATATAGATGGCCATGCCAGGGAGCATCTGCTTGTTTGTTTTTGTTTTCATCTCTTTCTTACTTGAGTGCTCTGTTGTGGAAAGCCCAACACTTAAAGTTCTTGAGACATGATCACAAATATCATTTGAAATAGTATTGATGAATGGACATATATGGCACAGTCATAAGATTCTGTTTTGATACAAAGTGTGTGCTTTCCAAGCAATAACTTAATTTTCAACTCTTTCTGTGTAGTGTCTCCCTATGTATACTCATTTCAGCTGGATATAAGGTTGGCTTTTGTCATGAGTGGTCATGGAAATTTAACTGAGTGTCGTCCTTTTCTAATCTCTTATTCATGAAAGGTCCCTTTCAGAATCTCCCATATTTCAAGTGAATCAAAGCGAGTTGATTGGATGTGTTTTTATGGCTAACTCTTCCCCTCCCATCCTCCTCAGATCTTGAGTACTCACTCAGCTGACTGTTTTCCCTTTAGTAATCATGCCAGAGGAATTGATTGAAGAGCTGCCTTTGGGCAAGAAGATGAGCAGTTCAGTAGCAAGGACTCAGATAGATGGATTTGGCACAATCTTCTTTTGGAGGACGATTTAGGGTTTTACTCAATAATGTGAACATTACTTGGGGCTTAAAATGAAGATTATAAATGGAAATTTCGATAGGCTTCGAAGGAAGCAGGTGCTGTGTGGCAGAGACTTCATTGCCTGAGAAACAATAACAGTCTTTATTGGTTCCCTTAAAAGCAGATAGCATTGAATTATTCTGGGCTTTCAGCCCTACAAGCCTCCATGACCTCAGGCTCATAATTTCCCTGGACCACTCTCCCACCTGTGGCTGACAGCTTTCTAGGTCACTCTGAAGATTGGATGTGGTAACCAAGACATTTTTCAGAGAGGCCACAAAGATCCTTGATGAACTGAAAATAAGGAAGTGAAAACTCTTTCTTGTCCTCAAACCCGGGATTCAGCTGCTGGGTGGGCAAAATGGAAATATGGGCTTCAAGGTATGTAGTAGTCTCTCAAAGTGACCTGGTAGGTAATTCTGCTGAGAAGAAGCATTCTAGTCAGTGTTTGGGAAGGCGCCAGATAATCATAACAGCAACATCAAGGATCATAACAGTTACCATTTATTAAGCACATTCCAGATGCTAAGTGTTTTACAAAAATCACCTCTAATCCTCTCAACAAGTACATTAGTTGCCACTAATACTTTCTAGACACAGAAATAAACTCAGGAGGTTAAACAAATTTTCCAAAATCATACTATTGATGTGGCTGCTGAGCCAGGTCTGCTGGCGCAACATCTCAAGTTGTTAACTACTTCTGTATTCTGTCAGGATAAATGATACGAACCTCTGCTTATTGAATTAACATCAAGTACCAGATATCATATGTGCATTGTTGCTAATTTGGCAAAGTAGTATGACCACCATCCCCATTTTACGGACGGTGAAACAAAGCTCAGGAAGAATTAATAATTTGTTCAAACTCACAGCTAGCGATTTGGAGAATCTGGATTCAACCCCAGGGATGTGGGTTCCAAGACCCATGCTTTTCCCACCAAGCCACACTGCCTTCTGGGGCCAAGGACCTCCCTGGGTATGAAGACAAGAAGTGTGCTCAGTGAGGGCAGAGGTTCTCTGATCTTCCAGATGGAGCTGGAATTAAACGTCAACTTTATTTATCTAGGAAAATTTATACAAAAGGAAAAGAAAGAATGTAGCATATGTCTTTGGAAATGGAACGCCTTGAGTTTAATGTATCCTTTGTGAACGCAGAATTTTTCAGCCAAGACAGATGGCCGGCCTTGTGGAGGCAGAGAGTGCAAGGAATTTTGAAAGCCAAGCATCATTCAAGGCATAGGAAGTCAAGTCTAGGGGCTGAATTTCACAGCTTGTGAAGGCAACATTTGGAGGAGAGGTGGAGAAGGAAACTGGCCTTCAGAAACAACATGTAGCCATGTGATTTCAGGCCATTGGTGCATGTCCTGTATTTCTGATGCGGGTCCACTGCACTTTAATGAACCTGTAGGGTGGCCCTTGGGGTAGATCTATGCTTTGTATGTTGCCTGACCAGGTGTGGGCATCAGAAGCCTGACTTCTCCCCCAAAGACACACATTTCTACCTAGGAATAGCTTGGGGCATTCTGATTACGCCGCGGAGGAGTGGTCAAGATAAAGAGAGGATAAAATAGACCCTCTGGAGCAGAGTGAACTTTGTGAGAGGAAGACATTTTCCTAAATATATTGTCTCTTTTTCAAGAAGCAATGAAAGAGCTGCGATCCCTGTGGCTACCCTTCCACTGTTTGGTGTTCAGCAAGAGAGCAAGCAGTAGACAGGAGGAAATCGCTGTTACTCAGCTCGTCATCGGGATGTTAATTAAGAAGTCCAGGCAAGTGAGTGTTGTTTTGTGGGCGTTCTAGAGTTTTGAGAGTGCTGAGGGCAGACCCTGATCAGAGTTCAGGATAAGAGAAGAAAAGGGGTATGGACTAGTGATGGGTATAATTTTTAAATCGAATTTCTTGATTTTTTAGTATTGAGTTGCATGAATTCTTTACATATTTTAGATATTAACTGCTTATCAGATATATGATTTGCAAATATTTTCTCCCATTCCACAGGTTGCCTTTTCGCTCTCTTGATCGTTTCCTTTGATGTGCTGAAGTTTTTTAGTTTGATATTGTCCTATTTGTTCTTGTTTTTGTTGCCTCTACTTTTAGTGTCACATATGTGAAATCATTGCCAAGACCAATGACATGAAGCTTCCCCCCATGTTTTCTCCTAGGAGTTTACAGTTTCAGGTCCTACATTTAAATCTTTAATCCATTTTGAGTTGATTTTTGTGTATGGTGCAAGATATGGGTCTGATTTCATTCTGTTACATGTGGATATCCAGTTTTTCCAACACCATTTGTTGAAGAGACTATTCTTTCCCCATCGTGTATTCTTAGCACCCTTGTTGAAAATTAGTTGACCATATATGTGTAGATTTATTTCTGGGATCTCCATTGTGTTCTATAGGAATAAACTTAATTAAGAAGGTTAAAGATTTATATAGTAAAAACTACAAAACATTGATGAAAGAAATTAAACAACACAGAAACAAATGGAAAGCCATCTTGTGTTAATGGATTGAAAGAACTGGTATTGTTAAAATGTCCATACTACTCAAAGCTATCTATAAATTCAATGCAATCCATACCAAAATTCCAAAGACATTTTTTACAGAAATAGGAAAAAAATTTCTACAATTCATATAGAACCACAAAAGACCACCAATAGCCAAATCAATTCTAACAAAGGACAACAGAGCTGGAGGCATTATACTTCCTGATTGAAAAATATATTATGAAGCTACAATAATCAAAATAATATGATACTGGCATAAAGATAGACATATAGACCAATGGAAAACCATTTTCTTTTGATGGAGCAAACTTGAGGAAGCTCACACCACTTCCACTTACTTCCCATTCATCAGAACTTTGTTACGTGACTACATTGTGTTGCAAGGAAGGCTGACAAATGTAACCTTGGTTTTGGGAAACCATTTGTTCAGCTAAAATTGAGAGAGAAGGGAGAATGGTTACTAGGGGATAATGAGCAATCTCTGGCACATAAGACTACCAGACAATTGGAAACTGCTCATCCGATTTAAGGAACTGATAGTCTAAACAAATCTTATCTTTGCCTTTTACTAACTGGATCTCCCACAGGTTTTCTTGTCTGTGAAATAGAAATAACAAATGGGGATTGATGTTTATGAGGTGTCTGTTACAGCATCTGGTACACAGTAGGTGGTCAACAATGAAGGGAGCCTTTCTTCTTCCCTTTCTAGAAAGTATGAAACTCTGCAAATTCTATCAGGAAGGATGTATTGGATAGCTAGCTGAAGGCCTAGAACCCAGATTTATTCGTGGGAATTTCATCTTCTAGCTGGACACACACAATGAGAGGCAGCAGCTGGAGAGCTTAAGATAAATGATTTTGAAAGCTTCTCTCTGAGCATACAGAGCTCACAGAGATTAAAAATAAAAGCCAGAAGGCAGCAGGACGTGCAGTCCATCCAAAGCCCAGTAATCAAGTTAGAAAAGCGTGCTATCTTCCAACATACCTGGGTGGAATCAGAAACCCCTAGAGTTGATTAGTTGAGGCCCAATCGGGCATTTATGCCTATATAAAAAAGACATCCACCCAGAAGATTAAAAATAAATAAATGGAGCATTGAGACTTTTCTAACCACAAAAATGGAATTTACAGGCTCTTTATCACTTTCCTCTTATTTTGCCTCACAGACCTGCAGTCCCCATGAGCAAGCCTGTTCCTCTCTCCCGTGCAGCAAGCAGGCCCTCCTGCTGTGGCTGGAAGGAAAGACCCAGGTGTGCAGTGGCTAACTCCTTAGGCTCTGTTTCAGGAGGAATCTGGGGAATCCTGCAGTCGTGGGTTTTATAATTATTACCATTAGACAAATATCTAAACGGGACTTTTCAGCTCTGTAAGATGCCTTTGTGTACTTTCTTCTAGGATCCACTCCTTCCTCTGACTTGCTCAAAGACACGCGATGCCTGGATCACTCCCCCATCCCACCCAGAGAGATAACATGAAAGCATGTGTATGTGTAAGAGACAGAAATGTGTGTGTGTGTTTGAGTGTGTGTGTGTTTGTACTGCCTTTGAAGTTCAAATGCAGTGAACTCCTGGGTTTCTTGGACAGAGTTACTTGATATTTGAGCTTTTTATCTTCGTCCTTGACAAATATTGGGCAATGGAATGTTTCATATTTGAATATAGAATTGACACTTGTGGTGGCAATCCTGTTTATCATATAGAAAGCTTAAAGTAATGTTTATTTTTTAAACGAACTTAAAAAAACTTTTTAAATTAATTTATTAAGATTGGCACTTGAGCTAACATCTGTTGCCAATCTTCTTTATTTTTTCTTCTTCTCCCCAAAGCCCCCCCAGTACATAGTTGTATATTCTTCGTTGTGGGTCCTTCTAGTTGTGGCATGTTGGATGCTGCCTCAGCATGGCTTGATGAGCCGTGCCATGTCCACGCCCAGGATAAGAACCAGCCAAACCCTGGGCCACTGAAGCAGAGCGTACAAACTTAACCACTCGGCCACGGGGCCGGCCCCTAAACTTTTTAATTGTAAATTCATTGGTTTGCTATTTTGAGGTCAAAAAATGCGCTGGAAAGAACAGTGTTTTATTTCAATTCCAGCTCCTCTACTTGCTAGCTCTCTGAACTTGGAGAAATGATGTAGCTTAGCTGTGTCCCAGTCCCTCATCTGAACCCTAACACCAGAATGTAAGTTACGTTAAAGCAGACATGTCCTCATTCGATTACTGATGTAGTTAGAACATAGTATGTTTTTAGTAAATATCTGTTGGATGAATCCATTCAATGGGGTAATAATTCTATCTCAAGGGATTATTATGAAGATTAAACAAGACAATATACGCAAAGCACCTGGCCCTGAGGATGGCTCTTAGTGCTGGTTTGCTGGTGGCCATTATCATTATTTGGGAGTCTGTACATTTGGGTAGTGCTGTACTGAGTAAACATGGCTTAAATGTAGCTTTCTATCTAATTTTTCAGGAACTATGATTACTTATTGCCATTGGGAAGAGATTAGCAGAACTTACACTCATTTTCTATCTGTGACTGCTGTACATGGAAGCGTTCCACCAGCATCCCACTGAAATTGCTCTTGCCAGGTGATCAATGACTTCCGTGCTGCTAAACCTATAGCATGTTCTCAGTCAGTCCTCGCCTCACGTGGCTTACCAACACCACTGATGCAGTGGGTCATTCTTCCTAAAATGTTTTCTTCACTTGGTGTCCAGGATGCCCACACTTTCTTGAGTTTTCTCCCATCTCACCGGTTGCTCCTTCTTGGTCTTCTTTGCTTGTTCCTATTCTTCTCAGCCTGTTACATTGACTGTCCCGAGTCCCAGTCCTTGGGTCCCTTCCCTCTCCGTATTCTCTCCCTGCATTGGTCAGGGCCCTGACAGGAAAAATCCAGGTAATTTGAGGAGAGTTTAATAATGGGACTTTTTATGAATACAGTTCAGGAACATCAACAATCTACAATCCAGTATTCTGGAGTTAGAAACAACGGGAAACCTGAGGGGGTGAGAAGCAGGAGTGGTTACTAGAACCCAGAAAGGGTAGCTGAAGGACAAGTGGGAGGATTGTTGCAGGTCAAAAGAGACCAAAACGATATGACAAACAAATGAGTGTGTGAGCATTAATGGGATCTTGGATTTTTAAAAGTCAGCTATAAAGAACTTTTATTAGGACAATTATGGAAATTTGAATGTGGATTGCTTAACAGTAGATATTACAATGTCCCACCTAACAATGTTTCAGTCAATGACAGACCACATATCTGACAGTGGTCCCATAAGATTAGTCCATAGAGCCTGGGTGTGTGGTAGGCTACACCATCTAGGTTTGTGTAAATACACTCTATGATGTTCACATAATGACAAAATTGCCTAACGACATATTTCTTAGAATGTATCCCGTTATTAAGCAACACATGACTGTATTGAAACAATATTAAATTTTAGGGGTATGATATTATAAAAAATGTTTTGTCTCTTAAACAAAAGCCAAACTTGACTGTTGTGCTAGTCTGAGTTCTTACCACCGTCTTTGATGATCCAAGAGCAGGTACACACTTTGGTAAATAATATAATGCAGCAAACCACCAAGGATGAGAACCCTAATGTTCACGAGGCTCCTACCCTTTGTTGACCGTCTAGCCTTCCTGTTCCTGCTCATTTCAATTACATTTTCTAAGTGTCTCTGACTGGTAAGCTCAAGAAGGCAGGGCTCTTTGCCTGTTTTATTCATGGATACACGTAAGCACCTTAAACAGTGGCTCATAGAAAGTGCTAAATAAATATCTGTCGGCTAAATGAATTGTGTATAGAAAGCCCATTGATATTGGCATATTGACTTTGATACTGAACAGTGGTATGGAGCTTGCTTATTAATTCTACTTATTTATAAAGTTATCTCGAGTTTTCTTTGTGGACAATCACATCGACTGTGAAAAATGACAGTTTGTTTCTTTGTCCTCAATCCTTGCATATTTTATTTTTCTTACTCTGCTGGCAGGATCTCCAACACAATGTTGACAAGAAGTGCTGGCCACAGGCTTCCCTGCCCTGTTCTTCATTTCAGAGAGAATGCCTTTAGTGATTACTGTTAGGGACAGCACTCCCTGCGGGGTTTTAGTAGATACTCTTAAAAAAGCAGCTGAAGGAATTTCCTCTCTATTTCTAGTTTGCTAAGATGCCTTCTTTTTTTTTTTTTTAAATCATTTTTGAGTGTTCCTACTCATTTTACTCATCCCTCATTTTGAGGGATGTTCTCCTAACACCACTGAGATATTATCTACTTTCCAGTGTCTCATAGTCAAATTCACAGTTCCTCGTTAGTTTTCAATGAGGGAGGCTCATTTCCTGCCTTATCTTTTGTGCACCATAAAGAATGTCAATATGAGGAGAAAATCAAATTTTTAAAAATTGGCATTGTGTCCACCCAGCCTTGATGTCACACAGTATTATATATGAGTTTCCAGGAATGAGACATTCCATACTATATAAAATGCATAAAAATGCAAAATAACACATTGCATATTGCAAGTCAACTGACATACGGAGCTTTATGGTGAGTGAGAACCCAGTCCTTAGGATCTTTTTCTCTTTCATTGTATGTGAGAATTTCAGCTGCACTGCTAATTGCAATAACCCTGAGATCTCAGCACAACCTTGGGGTAACAATGACAGCAGCAAAGACTCAGAGAGAGAGAGATTGATTTTTTTTGAAAGTCAATAAAAATTCAACTAGAATCTATTTCCTGAAAGAGGATTCAGCAAGCCGGTCTCTCCCTGTGGCTGGGGGAAGCTTAAGGGCTCAGCAACTCAAAGAAGGGTTTCAGAATTCACCTGACCCAGCTCTCCATTTCTTGTCATTCTACACACATCTCATCCCCTTACCCTTCCAGTCCTTGTCCTGACATCTGTTTTTTTCATTGCTGTCAATGAAAACAAGTGTGGTGCTTTCTGAAATCCATAAAAAGCAGCCTTCGGGGAAGAAAACAGAAATCGTAGGTGTGTGAATCATCACCCCAAGAATTGGCATACTGTTGACTTGCCTGAGAGTCTGCATTTTCATTTAACATTGAAAATCAGCTTTTATGTGTTTGATTAATGATGGTAGTGGGAGATATATAAATGCAGTGGTTTCAGTGACTCAGAACTGGCAAAAGTCTGTGTGTGGGGAGAGAGATTGGTGGATTCCTTTTGTCATCTAATCACTCCCCAAGAACAGTAAGAAAATGGAAAGGGAGCCAGCTTGTCAAGTGTATTGACATGCAATGAAAAGCCCCTTAAATACTTCCCAGTTCCCTATGCAGAAGGAGCGGAGGAGGAAAGCCACTGTCATAGGAAAAAATTATTCGCATGAACATTCTCTTTAATGAGCAGATTCATTCATTTTCTGGAACACTATCATTTTGTCTCTATCACACTAAAAAGAACTGGCTGGTGCCATCAATTTCACAGAACGCCCTTTCAATTCAGGTGAACAACCAGTGGGGAGGAAAAAACCCAGAAATCAATAACACTTGTTTCATTGAATTGACAGGTTACTTCAAGTCATTCAGATCCATCTGTCTGCTTGTGTGTTCAGTTGCTGCCATGTCTACAAGGTGCCGTCTGGGAACTTCAGATCAAGGCAGACCCTGCTGGAAGGCATACGAAGCGCGAGGTGACGGACAGAGAATGCAGGCTCACGGTGGCCAATGGGTGCTTCTGTGGCTGGGAATGACCTTGCTGCTATGTGCAGCCATCATTGTCGTTGCGGGTTGCTTGCCTCTATTCAGCATGAACACAAATAATCTTAATAACCGTCATTTGCAGAGTGCCTTCTGGGAAAGAGGTGCCTTACAAATATTATTGCTTATCTTTTAACAAACCAGTAAGGTAAGAAGTGTCACCCTTCCCTGCTCTTTTTCTTGTTTGAGGATCTTAGAGAAGTCATTTGCTTGGTTAGCCAGTGGTAGGAGGCAGAGGCAGTATTTGAACCCACCTCTGTGCATTTCCAAAGCCAAAGTTCATTTCAGGATACCATCTGCCTCTCATCCACACATAGCGTAGTGGCCAACAACATAGGTTCCAGAATCTGACGGAGACGGGTTAACATCCTCCCACTTCTACTTACTGTGGGGACTTGGGCCGTTTATTTTGCTTCTTTGAATTTCAGTTTTCCCATCTGCAAAATGGGCATAGTACCTATTCATTGAAACAATGTATACAAAGTCCATCATATAACAACTGAGACATTAATTATAAACATGGAAAAGGTTGGGGTTTTTTTCTTAACCATTATTCTTAGTAATATCAGTAAAGGCAGTAACATGAGATTGTCTCAAGCTCGTATTATGGCTACAAGCCTTCCTCTCTCCTCGTCCCTGACAATCACAAATCCTTGGCAATGTCTTCACGAGAGGCACAACACTGGTGTCAATATTTAATTGCCTATCTCTGAATTTTAGTGAACGTTTATTAGTTTATGAAACACTGAGGTTTCCACTAAGCCTGTTTTATTCATCCAACATTTTAAAAATGCCAGTTGGCTGCTTCCTAGGCTCTCACGCTCTGCAGCTGCACAAGTTGGAGGCGGGATGCAGAAACAAGAGGGCTTTCAACCAAACTGGCCACAGTTAGCTCACTCACCTGCCTGGAGGAAGGCAAAGAGGGCCAATGAAAGTGCTGGCAGTAAAGATCTGGAAATCACATTTCTATGATGTTCAAGAACAGGCAAAACTAATCAAAGGCCATAGAAGTTGGACCAATGGCTAACTCCAGGGGATGAAAATTGATGGGGCCGAGGGAGCCTTTGGGGGTGCTGGAAATGTTCTCAACCTGTATCTAGATATACGTACATGTAACATTTGAGCCATTTGCTTAGGATTGTGCCCTTTACCGTATATGTGCTCTGTCTCCATTGACGAGAATTTGAAACTTAACCTTGCAAGAGCACCGCCCATGCGGTCACTCAGCAGGGTGTGAGGAGATAGAGTATGACTGATCAAGCTGTGCTCGCCCACCTCTGCCACCTGGTAACAATTAGATTGATTGCTCCTCACAACAGAGCTGGCCAACCTAAATGAGAGTTGGCCCAGGCAGGTAATTACCTAGAAGAAAATGGGAACACGCCCCATCAGCAGACGTGCCATTCAGATTCACTATGGCTCCCTAACAATAATAATAACCACCTTTGATCGAATACCTATTTTGAGCTAGGGATAGATACGTGCATTTTTTTCTCTGGTCTTTACAACCACCTTATAAAGCAAGTGTCTTTTGTTCCATTTTACAAGTGAATTCGTCGTTTGGAGAGATCTTACAACAAGGAAGCAGTGAAGCAAGGTTTTCACCCTGGTCTGTCCGGCTTTTTGGTTACGAGCATAGGCTCTGGAGACAGAGGAACCAGGTTCCAGACCCAGCTCTGTGTTTCCTAGCTGTGTAAACTTGGGCGAGTTCCTTGACCTCTCTGTGCCTTAATTTCCTCATCTGCAGAAATGGGGATAATAATGGCAGCTATATGTCACAGGGTTGTTGTGAGTTAATCTACGTGAAGCACTTGGTACGGAGTTGGCTCATGGTAAGACGTATAAATGGAGGAGCTGTTACTCTGTGGTATGACACAACCTCTCAAAAGTAGAAGGGCCAAATTCTGTGATTTTCTGAGATTTGGAGTAAGATTTTCAGGGCTAGCTGAACCATGGTCGCTCTCCACCTCCCCTCTTACAGGTAAAATAGCGAAGAGTCCTAAGCACCTGGCAGATTCGTGGTACTGCTTCCCTTTCTCCTGGAGTACTCTTCAGTCACAGGCCAGGGGCGGGGCTGAGGTCCCCTGTCACTTCAGCTCTTTGGTTGTGCCACCACTATCCTCAAGGTGACCTAAGAAAAAATGTTGTTCTAGGGCTGAAGGGTAGTTCCTATGTTCATGTTGAACACAAAGGAATCTGGGATCTGATGGAACTGGGATTTGCCAGTTTGTGCCGTGAGACTGTCTTCCTGGATCTCCAACCCCACTCTCACCCTGATTCTGGAATTGCCCCCTCTCGGATCCGCATGGTGACAGTGGTCCTTGCGTAAAAAGGACTCTAACTCTGAGGTCACCTGTTATTGGTCCAATCAGAGTCACTTCCCCAGACATCAAGATTTGGAAGTAACAGATGTTACTGTCAATCTGGCTGCCCTTTTTAATGGAAGAAATAGGAGTTGAAGAGTGTGGGCAGCCACTTTTCACCTTGTCTACTTGGAAATATGCTGAGAAAGGAAGTGGGCAGCGAGAGGGAGAGATAAAGCAGATACTCAGACAAGAGCAGAGACAAGGGCCAGAGACTCAGAAAGCCTCGTCCTTCCAAGATCTGAGACCACCTAGCGTCTTCGTCTGTAAATTACCCCTCTTTCTCAAGCTGGCTCCAGTGGGTTTCCAGCAATAGAAAGTCCAAACAAACTCACCGGTGCTGAATAATTAGGAGGAATACAATCCACTTCATGAATTTTTCGAGGAAGCCTTTCCTGAATCCTCTAAACTGAGTTAGGAGCCCCCCTCGCACCTGACACTTCCCTGGCATCATGGATTCAGCTTGTCTTAGCCCTAGCCACAGTCTTCTTAAAGTTCAAATCACCTGTATCAAAAATGTATTTGTCTGGGTCCAGCCCTGGTTGCCTAGTGGTTAAGTTCGGCTTGCTCTTCTTTGGTGGCCCGGGTTCCCTTCCTGGGTGTGGAACCACACCACTCACCTGTCAGTGGCCATGCTGTGGCGGCAGCTCACATACAAAAAGAGGAAGATTGGCAGCAGATCGTAGCTCAGGGAGAATCTTCCTCATCAAAAAACAACCAAAAAAGTATTTGTCTGTAAAATCCTTTAGGGGTTTCCAAAATGCAGTCACTTGATTTGCAGTTTCTAGATATTCGTCGCATCTGTGTAGTTTCTGCATTATTGTTTACATTTTAAACATTTAATTTAGATTTAGTTTATATTTATGTTTGTATGACTTCCTTTTTTTAACTGAGCCTCATTCTAAGAAATATTTAAGAACTGAAGGTTTGATGTACTAGATATATATTTTTAAACACACATTAATGTGAATATGTACCTATTTAAAATAAAAGATATTTGTGTACTGCCTGAAAAATCATCTCCGGCATCACTTTGGAAACCCCTGCCCTAGCCTATAAGCCCACTGAAGGCAGGGACTGTGACCCAGGCACAGCCAACTCCCCACCCTCAGGCCCAGGGCCCAACATTTCTCCTTCACAGAACTTGTCCTAATAAACTGTCAAATGTGCAATTGGTTCACTGTCTGCCTTGCATGTAAGACCTTTGTCTGTGTTGTTTCCTGCACTGTCCTCTGTGCCCTCAATTAGGTCTGGCACCTAGGTGACGTTCAATACATCTGTATTAAATAAATGCATGGGTTGGTAAATGAAAACCAGTTCCAGAATGTTCTGCAGCCACAGGTGTCACTACACTCTGTTCCTGACTTGTGGTGGCACTTAGGGGCAAGCACTCTTGTGCAGCACCTTGTTTTTTTCATTTGCTCCATGGGGATGGTCACATGAGCAGGTCCCGTGTTTAAAGTCTTCAGTGTTCAGTTTTGACAGCAGATTGGGAGGAGTTCTCTGATGTCAACAGTTCACGCCCTGGCTGTGTGTGCAAAGAGCAGCTACATAATATGCACAGCCCAGTTCAAAAGGAAAATCTTTGTTCAAAAAGCAGGGAACTATAGGATCCAGCAATTCCACTTCTGGACATACACCCAAAGGAATGGAAAGCAGCGTCTTGGAAGAGGTATTTGCACACTCATGTCAAAGAAGTGTTATTCGTAATAGCCCAGAGGTGGGTATAACCCAGGTGTCCATCAATGGATGGACAGGCAAACAAAGTGTGGTACATCCATATGATGGAATAGCCTTAGAAAGGAAGGAAATTCTGACATATGCGACAACATGGATGAATCTTGAGAACGTTGTACTAAGTGAAATAAGCCAGTCACAAAAGGACAAATACTGTATGACTCCATTCATATGTGGTACCCAAAGTAGTCAAATTCGGAGACAGAAAGTAGGATGGTGGTTGTCAGAGGCCATGGGAGAGGGGAGCTGGGGAGTTGTTTAATGGTTGCAAAGTTTTAGTTTCACAAGATGAAAAGCTGTTCTAGAGATGGATGGTGGTGACAGATGCACAGCAATGTGAATGTACTTAATGCTACCGAACAGTGCACTTCAAAGAGGTTAAGATGCTAAGTTTTATGCTATGTGTATTTTATCACAATTAAAAATTTAAGTAAAAAGGTAGAATAAAAGCTTCCTCCTTTCTTTTGTGGTCTCTCGCTCAGTCTGTTATGATTTTTTATTTGGTATTTATTGTTGCGTTCCCTCAGCCACAAGGATTCATGGGATGAGCGCAGACCGATGGGCGCCTGGAACCACATGCTGTGGCTCAGCATGCAGGGAGTGTGTGTCTGCCCCTGAGCCTCCCTGAGTCCACATCCAGAACCCTGTGGGGGGCAGAAGGGTGGCGGTGGCCCCTGGGGAGGGCAAAGGAGAGGGTGTCAGAGAACCCATGATGATCAGGTGGCAGGAGGGAGGACTATGTGAGCCAGGACACCAAGTCCTCAGTACCCATTCCATTATCCCGTCAGACTTCACTTACAAAACACTAATTCAAAGATGAAATCATTAAGGATTTTAAGATTGCAACCACAGAGCATTACGCCCCATCCCCTTCTGAGTGCTGGCCCCGGTGGAGTACACTGCGTGCACCCCCATGACACCGGCCTGGTTGTACTTTGGAAACAGAACAAAACTTCACTCCCCTGCAGGAAAGCCAATATCTGCATCATGCCTGCACGTGGTAAGAATGGAAAGGATCCTGGGCAGTCACAGAGAAAGAAGCCCTCATCCTGGTAACCATGGCAGAGAGACTCAGCTCTTGAACCAGGAATGACTCAGAGCATACGTGGAAGCCTCTCCCACTCTTAAAACGACCAGACAAAACTTGCAGGCTCACTCGTGGGAGAGGCCACGCTAAAACACTGGGTGCCGGAAAGTCCACAAGGAGTGAGGCCTTGGCTTATCTTTTCTTCAACTCTCCCTCCTACAGCGGGCATGTCTCCAGGGTTCGCCACAGAAAGTGATGCAGCTCCGAGTGTGTGTCAGATCCACAGCCAACAAGGGATGAGGCTCAAGCACAAGAAAGAGGCCAGAGGAACAAGGCCCTAAGCCACTGAGCTGGGGAAGGCGCCACTGCGGATTTCCAAGGACCCAAGTCCTGAACACCAGGGCTTGGGTTTGCCGGAGCCACCCTGACTTGTTTCTGCTGATGGCAGGAGAAATAAATTGAAACTCAGTGATTTGAAGATTCAGCTATTAGAGTAAATTATTATGGGATTGAGGTCATCAAGCGAGAGAAAAATCTGCTCCCTTAGAACGCTAGAACTGAAGTCATATTTTCTAAGAAACAAACGGGCGGTGTTTGTAACCAAGTTTTTCCGAAACGAAGCCCGGCTAATGTTCACGGAGGAGATGTATAAGCGATGGGGCGTGCAGTATCTAGGTAAAGGCTGAGAATGACAGAGGGTGGGAATGTACCATCTGAGCACTGCTGCACACAATCTGTGGTGTTCTGTCCCTTCCATCAGGTGAGCAATTTCTAGAACCCCATCTCTGTTCTCTCCACACTGTGTGGTGATCACGAACAGACTGTCATTGAGGGCAGTGATTCTCAAACTATAATGCACATGTGAATTGTCTGGGGAATCTTGTTAGAATAAAGAATCTGGCTCAGCAGTGCTGGGCTGGGCCTCAGATTCTGCATTTCTAACAAGCTCCCAGGTGATGCTGATGCTCCTAGTCCCTAGACCACACCTTGAGGATCAAGTGTCTAGACCAGTCTGGACAATAAAGAAATGCTTCCCCTTTTAACACTCATGTTCCCAAAGACAGCCAAATGAGAGGCTCTGGTACCATAGGAACCTGGACCTGTACAGACTCCTCCTATTGGCCTTTTAGGCTCAGCTGAAATATCTCCCCTCCACCAGGAAGCCTTCCTTGATTCCTCTGAGGGGAATCAGTGCACCCTCAGGGCTTCATGCGAGACTTTGTTGCAGAGCATGTTGCTTTAAGTACACGTGTGCATTTTTCTCTCCCTCCCAGACCATGCGACCCTGGAATGCTGGATCATCTTTGCATCTCTGCTGGCTGGCTCAGTGCCTGGCTCATAGAAAGTTTTAGTTTTCTATTGCTGCTGCGATAAATTGCCACAAATGTAGTGGCTTAAAACAACACAAACTTAGTACCTTATAGTTCTGTAGGTTAGAAGTCTAACACAGGTCTGAGAATCTCCTTTTCCAACAACTAGAGGCTACCCACATTCCTTGGCTTGTAGCCCCTTCCTCTATCATCAGTTGGTGTGTTAAGTTCTTCTCACATTGCTTCACTCCAACCTCTCCTTCACCTGCTTCCACTTTTAAGGACCCTTGTCATTATGTTGGACCCATCTGGATAATCCAGGATAATCTCCTTATCTTACAGTGATTAGCAACCAATTCCATCTGCCACCTTAATTTCCCTTTGCCAGGTAAGGTGACCTATTCACAGGTTCTTGGCATTAGGACATGGACACCTCTTGGGGGGGGTGGTGGTCGTTATTCTGTCTCCAACAATGCTGGGCTAATGTTTACCGAGTGAATTTATGCCTATGGTTGGCCCTATGGGCACGGCTCTCAGCAGAGGGGTTTTGAAGGGCAGAGAAGTCTACAGCTCTGGACGTCCAGTGGCCCCTTGTGTGGCATTTTTTGGTTATTTTTCATTCAGCCAGAATCACGTCTGACCACTGACATCTCAGAAAACATTGGCAGCCTCTTGATTCTAGGCATACACACGTGGGCAAGGTCTACGCAAAACCAAAGAATTCAGTTCACCTCAGTGAGCGTTATGTGGGTTTTGGTTTCCATTCTGGGTCAAGACCCAGGAATGGGAAGATGGTTACTCTCTCGGGGCTCGCTGTGAGTATCTTTCTGGTGGCGGAGGATGGATCCCTAGGCAAGCGATGGGCTCAGCTGGGGCGTGCGCCTGGCTGTGTAGGACGTCCAAGGCAGCTGTCTGGAGAACCAGTGGTCTCGTTACATAGATGGTCTCCGTAGAAGACGTTTGTAGCACTGCTAACGGTGTATGCACTTTACCCAGGATTTAAGCCAAATTTGAGCTGATACACGCTTTAGCTTGTGACCAGGACGGAGAAGTGTGTTGAGAGAAGCACATTTATTTATTTGCTTTTTTAGTTTAATTTTTTATTTTTCAGTTGTGGTAAAATATACACCATAAACTTTACCATCTTAGCCATTTGTAAGTGTAGAGCTCAGCAGTGTTCAGTCTATTCACATGGTCGTGCAGCCACACTCCAGAGCTCTAAGGAAGCACATTTCTTAAAGGCCACCCTCTCAAATGATTGAAGTTCTAAGTTGACTTCCTAAGGGGCTAGCTCGAACCTTATCCCAGCAGGTAATGAAAACAAAGCCCAGTATCAACACCCCTCAACTTTCCCAGATGTAATGTCTCTGGCTGTAAATTTGAGTGAAAATTGTAAAATACAACAACCAAGTACCCAAAGATGCTTGTTTGCACCATGAGCAAGTGTCCAAAGACTACTTGTCAAAACTATCCCCTGGTAGTGCAGTGGTTGAGTTTGCATCCTCCACTTCAGCGGCCTGGGATTTTCAGGTTTCAGATAAACATAGATCTACACATCGCTTATCAAGCCATGCTGTGGTGGCATCCCACATAGAAGAACTAGAAGGATATACAACTAGGATATACAACTATGCGCTGGGGCTGTGGGGAGAAGAAAAAAGAGGAAGATTGGCAACAGATGTTAGCTCATGGCGAATCTTCCTCACCAAAAAAAACAAAAACAAAAACCCTAATCTGGGTAATATCTGGGGGTCCCTGCAAACAGCTTTCCAGTAAATAAAAATGTGAGCAGTAAAAGTTTACCATGTGTTTTTGTCTCACAGTCATCCTCAAAGCAGGCTGATGACTCCTTTTGTGGAGTCTCCTGAAGGCATTTCAAAAAAGAGATTTCTTTGAAACTGATTTGCGTCTATGAAAACTTTAAATTTCAAAAGTTGGTTTGCTTGTGAAAGATTCTTTATATACATGCGAAGTTCTAAAGTGCTGCAAAAATGTATAATTTGTACAGTTTTTGGAAAGAGTTCTGTTCCTTGAGCTAAAATGTAGACTCTGACAGCGTTACTGTCTTTTGTTCCCGTTATGCCTCCACTCTCTCAACCCCACCTCCAAGTGTCAGAGCAGGCGCCGACACCCTCATGCTCACCTCAGTCTTCTTGACTTGTGTGTCTGGGGCCTGGGGTTGATTGACCAGAATCAGCCTGCCACTGATCATGCAAAATGATGACAATGACCAGGACAGAGGACTTTTCAGCCTGGTTGTCTGTCAAGAGACAGAACCAGTTGGAGCATTTTCCAAAATGGCTCTTTATGGGAATCACGTTCTGGCTAACTCCATTTATATCCATGTTTCAGATTTGCTAGATTTCTCTAGGAAATATCTGCACCCACTCTTATCACATTTGCCAATTAAGGACGATACAGATCAGATTTCCAAGGGCTTCTCTGATTTCAGCCTATGGGCCACCTCCTATAAAAGAGGACCTCCCTCCACGTTGAAAAAATTTCTGAGCAGGCTTCTGAGCCAAATTAAATGATTGGAACTATGAGCTGCAGAGATCAAGGACCCCATCTAGTGGGAAAATATGAAGCTGCTACTGCCGTTACTGAGTGAAATTAGTAGGATGGTTGAAATTCCTGCCCAGCTCTTCCTGTAGGGCCCAAGGTGGCCTCTGCAGAAGCCTCGGTTCAGGATCTCAAAGATATTAGCCTTTCTCTATAACTGTGTGGGGCAGAGGTGGGCAGTCCAGGAAATGTTTTGTCAAGGGCAGGAAAAGAGGCTTCTATGACTCTGTGGGGCATGGAAGATGCAACCTGTTCCCCTGTCGGAGTAAAGGGAATCCTGATCCTGAGTCAGGAGCAGTCAGCTAGCAGAGGAACCCGGGCCATTGGAAGATTCCTGAACCCTAACAGCCTCCACATCAGGCAGCTACAGCTTGCGGGCAGCTAGCCTGAAACCATCAAGGCCTGTCTGGCTGGAGCCCAGGGGAGGGGGTGTAACTGAGGACCCTCCAAGACCAGTTCAGCTGACCCCATCTCTTATCAACAGAGTCATTAAGAATTGTCTTTCAGAAAATTTGCAAAGTCATGTAGCCAGAGCATGTGCAGAAGAAAAAATCTTGACCTGAAATGACCGTGAAACTAAAGATTCTCCTCCCCATGGAGCCAAAGGACCAGGACACGACCGGAGCTTAAAGGAAGCTCGGGGTCTGTCACTCAGGAAGATCTGGTGTTAAAATTCCTCCCCCTCCTTACCGTAAATGTTTAGAACCTCATCACAAATGTTTAGACCCTCATTATAAATGTTTAGAACTTTACCATAAACATTTAGAACCTTACAGTAAAAGCTTGAAGCCCACCAATCAAAACCTGTCAAATGCTGTCCCACCAGCGTTTCCGTGCGCCAGGCTGTTCTCCCGCCCTCTTAAATTTCTCCCCAAATCCTGAATCAGGGAGACATACCCCTCCTCACCCCCATCTCCCTGCAGATCAATCTCACAGAATAAAGCTGATTTCTCCCCCTAAAAGTTGAAGCCATAATTAATTGCCTTGTTTATGCACATCAGGTAGGAGAACCCCATTTTTGTACAGCAACAAATTTTGGCAACCATGAAGGGTCTATGGCCAGTGACCGCACACCCAGGCTCTTGGGATGGGGTCTTTTCACTGACCCTAAGCGGCCACCTAGAAATTTTTGTCTGGAGGCTCAGCTGGTTGGATTCCCATGTCCCTCCATGGCGTCCCAGGCCCCCTTGGAACTTTTTTTCTTTTCAAAGAAGAAACAGCTCCAAGATCAGATGTCTTTTGGGTGCGTGACCTTGTGAAAATGCACCTGTGCCTAAAATTGTCTCATATCTCATCAGGATTGTGGGTTACAGTCTCCACTGGTGAGATTTTTTGCTGAGTTAAAGTCCCGAGGCTGGAACTGTGGACTCACGGGACATCATATGAAAGGGTTACAGCCACTGGGGCACTCAAAGGATAGAGTTTGAGAGTCCCGAACTCTGGGGGAGGGTTGCAGCGTACCCTGGGTTAGGGTCCCAGGGTACTGGATTTCAGCGTCTGTTTGTGTTCGTCTACATTTGACTGTTTTGTTTGTTAAAATTGGCTGTTTGAGGACTGAGTTTCTCGGTAACCATAACAAACTCTCTTTAGAAATTACCTTGTTTGCTGTGGCCGCCTTGGGAAAAGCTCCCTAGAATGGGGATAACGGTAAACAGCTGGCAAGATAACCGAGGATAATTTAAAATTACAGTGGCCATTTTGGTCTTCTTTTGAGCTTTCAAACGGAGAAACAAAGACATCTTTAAAGAGTTAACTGCTCCACCTTCCAGGACAATTGTTCAAGATCTAAAGTTTCCAGAAGCTGTAAATTTTTACAAAGAACTGCAGAATCCTACCGGGCTTGCTTTTTGACCTAAGGGCTTGGCTGGGTAGTCCTCAAGGTGGGGCATCCCCAAAATACAGTCAGACAAAAATGAAGCTGCAGCCCATTTTGCGGTCAGAGATGGCTGGACAGAAACGCCAGTTGCACTCCCTTTTGTGGCTAAGGGTCCTACTACACTGCCATCAGCATCAGGGAAATTACACTGGCCATTAGAAGGAACGCTCCAATTAGATAAGATCGTTTAAAAGTGCGCTTAAAAATGTAGACTTCAAAATTCCAAAGTAACCTTACTGAAAGTTTTGTTGCGAAAAGCTAATAAAAATTATGAAAGGTACCTAAAAGAAAGCATATTAGGTCATGGCTTTACAGACACCCACATAATCTACTTCCAGAGTAAATGAGACTCTGAGGCATTTTCCAGGAAACTGCTGTTCAATACTGCCATGTATAGTTACTGTTTGTCCTGGCAGAAACCTGACAGATATTTGAAAGAATTTAGCAATTTATGGACAGAAGTGCAGCCAAAGTGGAAGCTGATATTCAGAGCCTGATAGGAACTTTCTTTCCTTCTTCCCTAAGTTAGAATAAAACTAAGCATCTAGAGGGAAAGTAGCCAATTGTGAATGACATAATTGTACAAGCAGATCAACCTATAATATGATTTAAGTTACAACCCAATTTCTGAAGAATTAAGAACAACTATCCTTAAAAAAATATCCTTTGGGCTGGCTCAGTGGTGTAGTGGTTAAGTTTGTGCACTCCGCTTTGGCAGCCCAGGGTTTATGGGGGTTTGGATCACAGGCGCGGACCTACACACTGCTCATCAAGCCATGCTTTGATGGTGTCCTATTTACAAAATAGAGGAATACTGGTGCAGATGTTAGCACAGGGCCACTCTTCCTCAAGAAAAAAGAGGAAGATTGGCAACAGATGTTAGCTCAGGGCCAATTTTCCTCACCAAAAACAAACAAACAAACAAAAATCCTTGCAGGACTGGAAATGCAGCTCAGATTCCACTCATTTGCCTTATCTCAAAGAGCTTGCAAACTCTCCAGGAACTATCCAGCCCATCAGCAATTCCTAAAACTGAAGAGAAAAAAAGGAAAGAAGAAAGAAAAAACGGCCATAAAAGCACCCATGCCAAAAATCTAGCATCTTGAGTGTCTTCTTCACAAATATTAGTAAAAATACTTAAAACAAAATTTGGATTCATAACTAGGAAGCCTTGTATTACTGTACCTGATTCATGGCAGTAATTTTAAAACAATAGCTGTGGAGTCTCTGTGTATGTATGTCTATATATATGTGTGTGTGATCTCTTACCTTCAGATGGTACACTTTCTAAGAGCTCCATTCAATTGGCTTAAAGCAAGCACTTACATAAATTATTTCTAAATGGAATGGAAGCTAATCAAAATGTGTTTCAAGCTAACATGATATAAAATAATGTTCAGTAAATAAAAACTTGTTTGAGTTTGTCGGTTTAATTAAAATAGACCTGTCCTCAGGGTCGTCAACATAGGATATGATGTAAACATACACCCCTTACTGCTTCTTGCTGGTGGGTTTGCTAACAGAGCTAACATGAGCCAAATAAACTCATGTTGTCTCTGTTGCAGAATTTGTCAGCATGAATAATAACTTAAAATAATAGCTGACTTTGTCTGATGTCTCATAAAGTCTTCATAGGCAATCTCAATAATTATTGGAAACAGCTAAACTAGATTTATGTAAAAAAGGCAACAGTTTTGGGGAAACTTTTTTACAATGATTGTGCAGTATGATGTATATAGTTAAAGCAACTTAAGATGATGGCTAACTGCTTTAGTGTCACATAAAGTTTTTGTGACTAATCTAAATATGAATTGTTACAAACAAATGGTCTACATATAAGTGAGATAAGAGTTAATCAATAAACTTTTAACAATAAATATAGTTTACGACATGTGTACTTAAAATAGCTTCCAAAATCTCTTTGGTAACTTGAAACTTTGAAGTTTTGCTCAGTTAAATTAAATGATGGAAAATTCATTGAACATTTTGAATATTTCCAAATAAAATAAAATATTAGATGTTAATTATTAAAGATAAGTTTATCTACTTTTGGCTTCTTATTATAGAGAAACCAAAAGATGTTTTATCTATTAGTAAACATGTTCTATTTTATTAAAAGATTATACTATGAAGTAGCATGTTTCTAGAAATTATAAAATGTATTTATAAATTTGCCAAGCCACAGAATGCTAATGTAAAAGACATTTCATAATTGCTTACTTTTCAGTTTTCACTGAAAATTAAGGTCTGTAAGGGTTAAGAAGTCTAATTAATATATTTGATTAAGCTACTAAAAATTAATAAGGAAAACATCTTTGTATTCAAGGAAAGTAAGATGTATATTCTCAGTAAAGAAGGTATAAAGAATGGGAATATTTTTGTTTGTTTTATTAAGAAAGATAAATTTGCCTCAAAGTACTATCAGGGATGAAAGAAAGCATGGGACAAATTCTGAATGTAAAACGAAGTTATAAACGGTTTGTGGGAGAGGAACCCTGAGGAAATAATTGTGTGCGTGGTCAAGTTGGCTAAGATTAAAATAAATTTAATTAAGTGAATGAGTTTTAATATCATAAGTAAGCTGGTGTGAAATTAAAATTTGGTTTTCTCTCTCTTAAAAGGGACAATTCTCTTGAACGTTTAGTCTGTTCTTGATGAAGAGATTATAAAAGGTTTTCTTTACTTTTGAGTGAGTCTCACTTTGGTTAAATAGATAACTAAGCATTGTTTCACAGTGAGCATTCTTTCCTATTTGACCAAGTGCTTTAAAACCTTTTGATATTTTTGACAAGCTCCCCAAAATTCAAAACCTAAATGAAGTCTTTCTTTTTTTGATTTTTCTTAAAGATTGGCACCTGAGCTAAAAACTGTTGCCAATCTTATTTTTTTTTCTGCTTTTTCTCCCCAAATCCCTCCAGTATGCAGTTGCATACATTTTAGTTGTGGGTCCTTCTAGTTGTGGCATGGGGGATGCCACCTCAACATGGCCTGATGAGCGGTGCCATGTCTGCACCCAGGATCCAAACCAGCAAAACCCTGGGCCGCCAAAGCAGAGCATGTGAACTTAACCACTTGGCCACAGGGCCGGCCCCCTGAAGTCTTTCTTTTGACTTGAAAATTTCTGAGGATTTTCAGAGGGCCCCTAGGACTACTCAAAGAAATTTGTTCTTTCTTCCCATAAAGAAGAAGATACTAAACTAATTAGGCTAATTTGGTATGTTAAATTACATAGGAATCATTGTCAGATAAGTGATGATAAACCTCCTTAGGTTATATTACGTGGGCAAATGTTACTGATATAAGTGTTTAAAAAATTATATAACATTTCTAAAATTCTGATCTGTCTCAGTTGTCAGCCATAATTCGAGTTATTATCTTGAAGTGCTGTGTGTCACAGAAATAGCCAAGTTTCTTTGTCAATTGCCCTTTTTGAGTTTTTTGTCATTTGACGATAGTTGTTGTTTTACTCTGATGTTTTTGTAGATGTGTTTCATCTTCAGAGAGATTCGTGGAAAGGACTCTGACACTTACTCTAGAATACAGGTTTCTGATAAACTTTCAGATCATAGAGCTGCACGGGGTAAGAAATTACAGAACTCTAATGGATAAACTGATGACATCATGAAACTGCTAACAAAAGATCAAGATTTGGTTACATGAAACTGAAGTCACTGATGAGGATGATTTTAATTTTTATGACTTTTCATTTGAAATATTGCTAATTTTTTTAATGTTTTGTTTTTCCAGACTTAAGGAAAGCTTTTTCTCTTTTTTCTTAAGCTAACTATGTCTTATAGCAAGTTAGTAAATTATACCTCTGTAAGCAGAATTGAAACATTTACCTTTTTCTCCCTACCTGATCACTCCAGAATTTGGAAACCTGATGAGTGTGATTTCTTATTTTCATAGCAATACAGTTATTTGAATTAGCTCAGTAAGAATCTGATCTCCTTATAGCAGGATACAACTGGAAACATTGGTTATATTACCAAGGCTTTGACTGGAATGTCATATTTGAGACAAACATGCATAGACTCAAATATGATCAGATGGTTTTTGAGGGACAAGGATTGCCTTTAAGAAATAAAGCCACTTGGAAATATTGGCCTGGTGCCTTACTTAGAGGGTTCCCAGCAACCTTACCAGGTGAGTAAATAAGGTCACTTCCCTGGCAGGTGCAAAGAACATCAGGATGTTTTGGGGAACCTCAAGAGAAGAAAGGAATTCACCCAAGTCCATAGGTATTGCAGGAAGAGACTGATGACAAGTCCTTGGTTTGGATTTCCTGGCCTCAAGAGGCCTTTAAAGCTCAATCTGAGATTCCTTATGAAAATTTCCAGCAGAGCAGATTTAAAAGAGCCTATATGATTGCTATTCTTGCTGTACGTGTATAAATAATTGGGCAAAGTTTATTGAAACTAGATATTTTGAAAACTAATGAGTCAATTTGGCAATCTTTGGTAAAAATTATGAAAAATTATCTTCCAATAAAAACTATAGTACACGTTCATGGATAGTAGATTCAAGTTCTGTTAACTGTCTTTGAGTTTTTTGTTTTCTATCTGTAAACTGGACTGGATCCTGAATTCTTCTAGTCTTCTGAAATATCTGGCTACAAATCACCAAACTAATATTTTCATTTTTTTCCATCATTTTCACTTGGAATCACTGACAACTGAAACCACCCTTTTTCCTGAAGCCTTGGAAACTGATGTAAGGTTGATATAAACTTAAGAGAGAGTCATGCCTGTTGCTGTGTAAGCCACTCAGAAAGATACCTGAACACCCAATGACATCATCAGAGACATTTCAAACTGCAAAAGATCCTTCAACTCTGAATTCTAGAAATCTTGTTGACTGGCTGGCCCCTGGGCTCAGAAACTGGTTTATAATTTTCTCCAACCATTAACCTTGTTTTTCTTTTTGTTTCTCTACAAGTGCTTCTTATTAAATACCTGGTTACTTACTTACACAATATAGGCCTAACTGCAGGAACCCACCTGCCTCACTGTCTTACTAAGAGACTGGTTCAACAAGATGGAACAACCTATGCTCCTTATCTGCAGGAAGAAGCTAGAGCAGTCATCACTCTATCCCTCAACATTGAGGGATGAACAACAAAAAGGAGGGATTTATAACTATGGGTCCTCCAGGACCAGTTCAACTGACCCCATCTCGTATCAACAGAGCCATTAAGAAATATCCTTCATGAAATTTGTAAAGTCATGTAGCCAAAGCATGTGCAGAAGAAGAAATCTTTACCTGAAATGACCACAGAACCAAAGATTCTCCTTGCCATGGAATCAAAGGACCAGGAAATGACCAGAACTTAAAAGTCAGACTCTTGGGGCCAGCCCAGTGGTGTAGCGCTTAGGTTTGCATGCTCTGCTTCATTGGTCCAGGGTTCACAGGTTCAGATTCTGGGTGCAGACCTGTGCACCACTCATCAAGCCATGCTGTGGCAGCATCCCACAGATAAAATAAAGAAAAATTGGCACAGATGTTAGCTCAGGGACAATCTTCCTCACTAAAAAAAAAAGAGAGAGAGAATTGGACTTTTATCAGAAGGGAGATGCCTGTCATTCAGGAAGATCTGGTATTAACGCCCCCCCAACACACCTTACCATAAATGTTTAGAACCTCATCGTAAATGTTTAGAACCTTACTATAAATGTTTAGAACATTACCACAAATGCTGGAAGCCCACTAATCAAAACCTGTCCTGCCAGAATTTCTGTGTGCCAACCTGTTCTCTGTAATCTGTTAAATTTCACCCCAAATCCTGAATCAGGGAGACAGATCTGTGGGCACAAGTCCCCTGTCTCCCTGCAGATCAATTTCACAGAATAAAACTGATTTCTCTCCCAAAAGCTGATGCCATAATTAATTGGCTTGTTTATGTGCGTTTGGTAGGAGAACCCCATTTTTGTGCAGTAACAGGTGCATTTGCACAGAACCCTGGTTCCTGAGGCCCACAGGGAACTTGTACCCTCAGCAGGTGAAGAGGTTTTACTTTTCTGTTTCCTAAAGCATGTCCTGCCCCATGGGAGTGGATTTTGGTCAATTAACAAGAAGGTTCACCATGTGGTGGAGGGAAATGGTTTCTGTCCTTCTCATACACCACAGACCTAGTCCCTAGTTGGTCATTTCACACTTGAGTGGGGCATCTGGTGAATCCATACAGGCTGTTGTCCATTTCTGAGTCTCCTGGCTCTTTACAGTGCTGTCTCCCTTTTAGTTTATTGCTCTCAACTTAAATGCCACCTCCTCTGGGGGACTTTCACTGCATTTCAGAAGCCTTTACTCCTGGTCACCATTGTTCTCTCATGGCACCTGATGCATTTCCTTCACAGTGCTTCTCATGACTTGCCATAATTTAACATGACTCCATGTTTGTTGTTATCACCCCACTGGGGCAAGGACTGTGTCTGTGTGAGTGCCTGGCATCAAGTAGGTGCTCCCAGGTTTGTATGAAGGAATGAGGAGATCTGAGACAGGCGGCTGCATGGTGGGGTGGTAGAAAACATCCATGAAGACCCCTTCCGCTGGCCCCTGGCCTGTTTCCTGCCTCTTCACTAGAAGTAATAATAGCAGTGCAATTTACCACAGGTTGCTAAGGAAATCGAATGAGTCCAAAGTGCTTTGCAAATGCGAATCATTATCAAGTGCTGTTTCATTCCCATTTGCTTAGTTCCATTTACTGTAAATGCATCTGCTTCCTAGGTCCCTTTATAAGGGGTAAAGAGGTGTGAGGCGGGAGAGGGCCCACCATCTCCTGGAGCCAAGGGTCATGCTGGGAATGACAAACATCAGAGATCAGGGGCCCTTAGAGATCCCCCAATCCAGGGCTTCTAACTTGTCTGCATGTTGGAATCAACTGAGCAGTTTGTAGCCGCAGGTCCAGGCCTTACCCCAGAGGTTCAGATTTCATTGGTCTGTGAGGAGGTGCAGGCGCAGGTATGAACCAGCTCTCCAGGTGACTCTCACGTGCACGTGAAGCTGGGGCCCCTGATGGGCCCAGCCACTGCTCACAGGTGAGTAAGCAGAGACCAGGAGGACATCCTTTCCCAAGGGAGTCTGCCTTCCAGCCCTGTTCCTTCACCTGCCATGCAGAGAGGGACTGGCCACAGACACCTGGTGGGATTTTACTCAGCAGGACTGAGTCTGAGAGGTTAGTCTCTTGCATTTAGGATAAGGAAGGGCATCCACACCACACCCAGCCAAAGGTCTGAGAGCAGTCTGCAGACGCCACGTAGACATGGAGGAGGAAGTGGTACAGCATCAACTTCTGGGCAGACATGGGGGCAGGCATTCAGGACCTGGAACTTCCCTGGGATGAAGTCCCTTTGCGGACCCTGGGCCTGTTGCCAAAGCTCTTTGGAGCCCCTTCCTGTTGCAGCTGCAGCTGTTTCACTGCTTCCAGCAAGGGCATTAGAAGACTGATATAAGCCAAGGATAGGCTGAGAGCTTTCACACTGGGCCGAGGATCAAAGTGGGCTACTGCCGGGAGAGAAAACTGGTCAGGTGATGGATGCAGGCCAGACACTGAGACGAAGGAGAAACCCGGAGCCATTGGCAAGTGGTGCTTTAGTTTACATTTGAGGAGACACAGGTGGCTTGTCTTGTAGAAAGAGGTGAGAAATCCTTCAATGCATGAATCAGAGTCCCGTGTTATCTCAGATGGCCGCAGGGTTCTCGAAGGTCTTGATTCTGCAGACACCCATTTATTAGAAGCCCTGGGGATGTCAAAGGAGGAACAGGCCACTTCTAGTTTTTGAAACACCTACTATATAAACAATTTAGAAATTCCAAAACAGATGAACAAATCAGGGTATATTCTACATGTTTACATTTAACAAACAAATGCTTTCAACACACATCCAACTGTGCAGTGCAAGATAATTGTTCTGTTTAAATGTAATCATAGGATTTATAAAAGTATGGAATCAAAATACACTACAAGTGACATGGTCTGATAATGGGCCACAAGTTTAAAGTTAGGTAGTGAGCATCTTTCAATTTATTTTTGGTGAGGAAGATTGACCCTGAGCTCATCTCTTGCCAATCTTCCTCTTTTTGCTTGAGGAAGATTGTTGCTGGGCTAACATCTGTGCCCATCTTCCTCTATTTTGTATGTGGGACACCACCACAACATGGCTTGATGAGTGTTGTGCAGGACTGCTCCCAGGATCCAAACCTATGAAACCTGGGCCCCAGAAGTGGAGCACATGAACTTAACCACTACTCCACTGGGCTGGCCCTGAGCATCTTTCAGTTTTGTAGGTATAGCTCTGACTGGGTGTCTTGGTCAGCCTGGGCTGCTGTAACAAAACAACATTGATGGAGTGGCTTAAACAATGGACATTTGCTTCTCACAGTTCTGGAGGCTGGAAGTCCATGATCAAGGTGCTGGCTATGTGGCTCCCAGTGAGATCCCTTGTCCTGGCTTGCAGATGGCTGCCATTTTGCTGAGTCCTCACATGGTGGAGAGGGAGAGATCCTTCTGGTGTCTCTTCTTATAAGGACGCTGATCCCATTCATGAGGTCCCACCCTCATGACCTAATCACCTCCCAAAGGCCTCATCTCCAGATGCTAGCACACCGGGGTTAGGGTTAGGGTTTTCCATACGAATTTTCGGAGAACACAATTCAGTCCGTAGCACTGGGTATTTCACAGCATTTGGGAATCCTGTCAACTGCCTTTATTTTGAGACCCTTTGTGAACGTGAAGCTTGAGTCAAAGTGTCCCCTGCCCCCTCCTCCTCTCCAGGGCCTGACCTCAGCTTACTTACTTTCTATAAGAACACAGGCCAGAAAGCAGGGCAGGAGAGAGGGAGCCAGGGTGCGAGGTGTCGGGACACTTGATTACATAAATCCTGATACTTCTATACCACAGAACACTCTGTAACCATTAAAAGTGAAGTTGAAGAAAAACATGCAATGATATAAGAAAAGGCACAGTCCATGGAATATTGTTAAGTAACAAAAGCAAGCTTCAAAACTATATGCAAAGCATGGCGTGCTACTGTAGTAGGTGTGTATAGGCCAAAGCACAGAGATGGACACTGGTAGACTGTGCACCCATGGTGGGATTATGTGGGATTTTTAGTTTCTTCGTTGTGCTTTTCTGAAATTTTTAGAGTTTCCATAATGAATATGTATTACTTTTGTAATCAGATAAGAAATATATATTTATGTTATTTTAAAGTACTAATTTGAAAGAAAAGAAGAAAGGGGAAGAAAGGAAAGAAGGAGGGAGGAGAGGAAGGAAGGAAAAGGAGCCCCCCCCCACCTTTGTGCTTGGTTGGTTGGCTGTGCTGCAGTCCAGGGGCATCAAGAGGTGGGGGACAGAAAAGAACGGAGAAGCCAGGGGTGGGGCTGGGTCAGAGGCCAGCCCGGGTGACAGAGGGGACATATAGTCCTCAGAGAAGTCCTGTCTCTCTTCCCCTCCCTAGCGAGGGGCGGCACAGACACAGTGCATGCCCCTCGTGGCACTGGCCACAGCCCTGTTCAGGTGTGCAGGACCCTGGAATCGATGCAGACTGTGGCCTGTGTGTGGCCTGCCAAGTGTCGGGGGTCTGCGCGGTCTCCACATCCCAGAGGGCTGTTCAGGGTTTGATTCTAATGCTAAAACTTCCATTATTAGTTATGGAGCATTGTTTAGAAGTTTAGCACAAGGCATAATTTTGGTTAATCAATCTGTATAAACACATACGACATTTATCAACATAAATAATTTGCATAATGTGTTTGTTTATTTCCATATGCACTCTCTTTAGTTTTCAGGGTAACCAAGAGCCGCACACGTATATGGCTGTACTATACACACACACAGAGACACACAGACACACAGACACACAGAGAGACACACATGGACACACACATATAGACACACACACACGTACACACGCACACACACAGCTCTTCTCTTTTATGGGGCCAGATGCCCAACTCTTGCTGCTCTAACCCCCTCCCATCCCTCCCCTCTGTTTTCCCCATCATGTACCTGAGGGGTCACTTGCCACCACGCAGCTCTCAAAGGAGGAGTGAGGGCAGCAAGGAACTGACATCAAGTTTTACGAGGACCAGGGCCACACCGTCTCAGTCACCACTGTCTTCCCAGTACCCAGCCTATTGTTTTGGGTGCTGGCTGCATGTTTCCTGGGTGAATGAATGACTGCATGGATGCATTCTCAGCACCTCTGGCTCGCTCACGGCCCCAGGGACCCAGCCCTGGGCAGGCACCCTCCTGGCCTCACACCATTCCTGGTGTCACCAGGGTTAAGGCCCTGGGACGTGCCCTGTAATCTTGCACCTTGGCGCTCCTGCATGAGACGTCCCTTCTGGGAAACGGTGTCTTATTGCTTAGCTTCTCTTGACAGCTCTTAGGAAGGGAACTGACCACACCCTTCACTCCTAAGGCTGAAGGACTGAAATCGGATTGGCTCAATAACTGTTTATTGAGGCTCTGGTTCTGGGTCCCAGAATACAACGATGAGTGAGAAGCAGCTGGGTTCTCTGGAGGACACATATAGCTTGGGTTTGGGATCCAAACTGACCTGGGTGCACCTCACCTCTTATTTGGGGCCCAGGGCAGAGTGTTATCCAGGTCCCCCCATCAGTAGAGTGAAAATAATACACCCACGGCTGGTTGTGAGGATTAGATGAGGTCGTAGAAGAAAAGTGCCCAGCACACACCAGAATTCCAGAGCCAACTGGATCCTAGTGGGCTGACCCTGGGGCTGGGTGGGCAGACGGCAGCCTGGGGGAGACCAGAGGGTGGGGCGGTGGATGCATCTCCTCTAGCTCCTCGCCGGCCTGGTGACCCTGGGCCAGGTTTCAGTGACACGGGTCCTCTCTGTCCCTCCACCCTAGGAGTGGAGGTGGCTCCTGCTAACGCTAATCTCTGCTTTACCCTAGTCACCCACTTGCCTTCTTGCCCCTTCCATCACCTGCGTAACCAATCCCCTGTATTCAAGTCCCTTTGTTTCAAATACACAAGTAGTTCCTATTTTTTGGTTAGATCCTGACTGACACAGAGAGAGAAAGTGCTACAGAAAGAAAGGAGTGTGAGGAATGGGCTCTGACCAGGGCTAGGCTAGGGACGGAGGTGGAGGCGGGCCTCTCAGAACCTTGCCAAGACTAGAGCGAAGGATTCGAGGAAGAAGAAACTGTTGGGCCAAGGATGGGGGCCATTTAAGCAAGGGCTGGAGGTTTGCGAATGGTGAGGAAGCTGAGGCTGCTGAGGGAGCATCGGATCGGCCTCAGCGCCGGCTTGAACCCCTCGCCTCGCCTCTCTCCAGGCTCCAGGCTGCTCTCAGCCTCAGTCGCTGCTGCAGCTGCACCACCGCCTCCTGGGCCCTAAGGCTCCGGGCCCGAGGCGGAGGCGGAGCAGCCACACGCAGGGCAGCCGCGGTCCTCCCGCTCTTCCAGCCCCGGACTGCCCCAGCGCCTTACTGCGCTCTGGCTTCCCGACGCCGCCAGAGGGCTCCAGGAGGTTGGGCGAGGTCTGACCGGTGGACGCAGGAGGCAGGAAAGGCTGGCCGCGCACGCACCCTCCCTCCCCCAGCAAAGGGGCCGGTCTGTTTGAGTTTGCTGAGGAGCTGGGGCCAGCTCAGCCTCTGCATCTCCCACCTGCCCCCACTCTCCATCTCTTCCTTCGCTCTCGCTGCTCTGGGGCACGTGGGCCTGGTCGTATCCTGTGTGAGCAACAGGGTTGGAAAAGCCGATGGGGACCAAATCACCAAGACTTCTACATGGCATTTTAAGGAGCTTGGGCTTTATCCCAAAGGCAACGTGGGATCCTTGAAGTGTTTTAAGGAAGAAAGCCATCAGATTCACTTTTTTAAATGTTTAAGGAGCCCATACTGGGTGCCAGGAACTGAGTGAGGTTCAGGCTGGGGGTTGAGTGGGGAACAAAAGGAGTCTGGTTTGAGGACCAGACCAGAGCCAACTTCTAAGGAAGTTTTGCATTTTAGCCGAAGATTGGTCATGGTGGGGTGTAACGGGGCCGGGGAGGACTTCCTAGGAGCCCGTGAGGTCACACCTGTGACATTAACTCTGGCCTGTTAACCATTCCTCTGCCACGTCAAGAGTGTGGGGTGGGGCTCTCCTGGCTGTCCTCCCGCGGGTCTCAGCTCCCTGATGCTCTCATGGCTCTGCCTGTATCTGTGATAATGATGATGACAATATTCTAACAAAAATGACATACCTGTGCTAGGTGTCACATCTAATCCCTCCAGCAATGCTAACCAAGTAGGTATTTGGGGTCTCACTGACAAGGAAGTTGAGGCACAGAGAGGTTCCATGACTTGCTCAAGGTCACACAGCTACAAAGAAGCAGAGCTAAGATAGTGGAAAAAGTAAGGATTTTTCCAAGAGAATCCCAGAGAACTCTGCTGGCCCCTGGCCCCAGCCTTGACTGACTGAGATCCTGGACCCCTTCCTTACCTCTTCTGGCTCTCAACTTTCTCACCTGTAAAATGCCGGGGGCTGTTGTGGGGATTACATGAGATGGGTATAAAACACCTAGCACGGTCCCTGGAAAATATTAAGTGTGCAGTGAAGGTTAGCAATGGCAATGATTACTGTCTTCCTGTGCTTACTGTTATACCATGTAGAAGTCCCTGCCTGACATGGGAGCCCTGGGCTTCAGCTGCTCCAGCTGCTCCCAGGGCCCCTCCCTTCCCTGTGGCCTCGTCAGCCCCCGGAGGATCTGTAGGAGCCTCTGGTGCTCACGCTGGGGAGTATTCCCGCTCAGTTAAGGAGTGCCTCAATGTCTTTATTGGACACCTCTTCGATCCCTTTTGCAGGACTCGGGAAGGAGCTCATCTCTGCTCTTCTCTGCAGAGTACAGACTCTCCTGCTGTGTCTTTAGAGGTGAACTCTGGGCCTGCAGATAGATCAACTGATTAGAATTTGACAGTTGGGGTGGGAAGGACCTTGGAGAATCCAGTTCCTCTCATTGTACAACAGGAAGCTCAGAATGGGGAAGGGAGCTGCCTAGCCCTTTGTAACGGAGCCCTTTTCTCCTCCCACATTGGGCATCTCAATAAGTCTCTATTTTTCTGTCCAAATTATACTTGAACCAGCCCCCCACTCCCCTTCCTCCTGCCCACAGCCCCAGTGTCACAGCTTTATCTATATGAGCATAATTCTTTTGGTTCGGATCGCTCCCTTTTACTCACGCTCTTAAAGTCAGCCTAGCTGAGTGCCCCAGGGACGGTGGTGGAGACCATCCCTGATGGAGTTGCTCACTCACAGGGGCCAGGAGGAAGCGAGTGGGCTGTCCCAGGACACCTTACCGGCTGACCTGGGGCCTAGTCCCAAGTGTCTCTCCCTCCTGATTTCTGTCCATGTCTTCTCCCTTGCTTAGGGTATCTTCCCAACCTGCCCCATGGCCCTGTGGACTCTCAGAGGTCCGCCGTGCCATTCGTGGCTCCCTCCAGGTTGGAGAGGAGGCCTTGCAGGCAAACCAGTGGCTCAGACCATCAGATCTGCACTCAGTGGAGAGGCAGCCTCGCCAGGCCCGGGGCTTCCGCATTGCTGTGCTGAGTCTCTCCCTCCCACCCTTGGCGTGGAGCTTCAAGGGGCCTCTTCCCTCATGCCAGGTGGATCTGGGCCTATTGACAAGAAAGGTTTATGGTTCACATACACAGAGAAGCAGAACAAGAAAGGGGAGAGGAGAACCCCAAGCAGCCACGTAAACCCCTCCAGGATGGAGAGGTCAGCCACAGGCTGCTGATACTGGCGATTAAATTAACTTCACATAGTAGGAATGTCCTGGCTCGCTCGTTTTCTTAATAAAGGAACAGGAATTGTAAAACCAGTTTAGTTGGAGAAATGAGCATATTTTCGATCTTTTATATTAACCGTCATAAATTCCAAGAGAGTTAGGAGTTTGGAGAAGATAATCGCACTCCACACCTCATAATGGCCCCTCTGCTGAGAGCCTGTCTGTCCAGCAGAGACAGGGGATGGGATGATGATTCCCCCGGACACCACCGAAATAGTGGGATGACCAGGCAAAGCCAAGTTTATTGTACACCTGGTGAGAGAAATTCTGAGATTTCAGAGTCTCGGAGGGGAGAAGCCAAAGAGGGGAGATCATGGAGTGTTTGGGTTCTGATTCCAGTAAGCCTGTTGACATGGGGCTGGCTTACAATTGGGAGAGTTGGGATGTCATAGTTGAGGATTGGGGGACACAGGGAGAAGAGGATTTGGGCTAGGTTGCTGCTATCTATGGTCCTGAAAAGGGGATAAATTGACTAGACTTGTGGGAAATTTCACAAACAAACAAAAAAGTGATTTGCAGCTTCATCTTCCAGGCCGAGTGCCCTGGAGTTGGGGCTCAGGCCAGGACAGCTGGTGGAGAGCAGCCTTGCGAACCCCACAGTGCACCGTCAGGTGTGGTCCAGCTCTCGAAAGAGGGTGCAGAGACCCCAGGATGCTTCACTGGGGTTTTGCGCCTTGTCCTCAAGACTGGCTTCTTCTCTTGTCAGTCTCTTGTTGAGGATGGACCTTGTTGGGTCCAGAGTTTCCAAATGTCCTGTATTATAAAGTCCTGCTTTTCCTGTTCATTTTCACTCTTGGACACACAGTGGCAGAGTTTGAGATGCAGAAGGCAAAAGTGCTCACCGCCACCTGGGAGGACCCTGTGCACCAGACCTTCAGTCTACATGGAGGAGCCCCCAGACCAAGTGACAGGCATCCGGCACCCGCTGCCTCCCTAGGACCTCAGCTCCTGGGCTCTGCTGGGGGGTGGGGTCCAGCCCAGAGGAGGACTGGAGCATTTATGAAATTGCCAAATTTAATTTAAAATATATATTTAATGAATTAAAAATATATATGTTTATATAATCGGTAGAGAAAATTTCCTCTATGTGTAGTATTTTTTGCTGTGATAAAATATACGTAACATAAAATAGACCATTTTAAGCCTTTCAGATGTACAATTCAGTGGCGTTAAGCACATTCACGTTGTTGTGCAGACATCACCACCACCCATCTCCAGAACTTCTCCATCACCCCAAAGAGAAACACTATACCTAGGAAACAACAACGTCCCGTTCCCTCCCCCAGCCCCTGGTAACCTCTATGCTACTTTCTGTCTCTCGAATTTGACCATCTAGGACCTCACATAAATGGAATCATACAATATTTGTCCTTTCATGTCTGGTTTATTTCACTTAGCATAATGTTTTCAAGTATGCATAGTTTTTTAAAGTATAAATTTCATAAAACATTGTCTTGTAAGCAATTAAACTTTAAAATTATTAGACTATTTCAAATATTCAGAAAATAATATATCAGACACTTGCAACCCCCCACCACCTGGATTTAATAGAAAGTAACATTTTGCTGTATTTGTCTCATAATTATTTTCATAAATGTTTAACTAAGTCACATTCCACTGAGTAACGAGCCAGTTTTACTTGGCCATTACTCCACGTACGTAGGTTCACATATGCGGAGATGCAGTATAATGTACAGGTTAATAAGCAGCCACTTGCCTGAATTCAAACCCAACTTTACCGCTAGCTGTGTGACTATAGGCAAGTTAGACAACCTTTCTGTGAGTTAGCTTCCTTTCCAAAAGTGGGGAAGAGAATAAGAGTATCTATCTCATCGCTAATATCAGGATAGAATGAGTCAATAAATTGCCCACACTGATGCCTGGCAGATGGTTAGACTCTGGAACTGCTGGTTGTTACTCCTTCAAGATGTGTCTACAATTTCCCTGGAGCCTCTTTCCTTTTCCTTCCTCTCCTCTCATCTTTTAAAATTCCTCATACACCTGGCACTTGACCCCTGCTGAATTCTTCATTTGTCATAACAATCAGATATGGTCTTGATCTTTGTCCATCAAAAACAACAACAACAACTAGCAGAAGCTGACTCCAATCTTGGACTGGAACCCCTTGGCAATCCATTCCCGTCCTTTCCTCTTGTCCCCTGGGAGGCCACTCCCGAGGCCAGGACAACGAAGTCAACATTCTCACAAGCCTCTCCTTTGGACCTGGTGAGGGGCTCCCATTTTGTACAACACCTCCCCTTTGCAAATGCATTACTATTTGCAAATAAAGCACCACAGAACTCTGGGTGCATGTGGGCAATTTAACAAACAGATCATAAGGTAATGCTTTTTAAATTTATAGCTCAATTCGGTAATATCTTAACTTCAAGAAAATAATTCTAATATTCTCTCCTGCATCCCTCTTTCATCCTCAGATGATTAAAATAGAGTTTTGCCTGAATGCAATTACTCTATTTTTTCATGTTTTTATTAACAGGAAAGATGCTTTATAAGCCAATTAAATGGCAGTCAACAGGATTAGAGGGAAATGCTTATTTTATTTGTGTTAAGACAAATGCATTTCCTTGGCACTTCTCTTCATGTAAAGTACAATTACAAATAATTCCTTATTAAAAGAAACAGTTAAGCAAGAAGCATAATTTCTGGTATGCAGTAGGTGCTCAATAGTGACCGTAACTTTGCCACAATTTATAAGATGTGAATATACACTTGTAGCTCCAGCCGTCCATACACATACACACACAGACACACACATGAAATCTGGACGCTCTCACTGGTTCGGACAGGTTTCCTTTCCCTCCAACCACGGTCAGCCTTTATTACCACGGTGTGGGTTGTCCTTGCTGTGCTCTCCGCGCTGACCAGAGCAGGGGCTGCTCGTGGGCAGGTACTGCCCTCTGGTGGAAGCTAGAAGACTTGCATGCTCTGCCAAATGGAAGAAATGACAGTCACCACCCTAAGAGCTCAGTAAATATTAGCTCATCACATTTTGGTTGTATTTGTCCAACGACTGACAGAACAGGAGGAAACTATGAAGGAGGCAGAGAAGCAGCAGCCAGAGGAAAACCCCATAAGCCTGGGACAGTGATGAACACAGAATAGCCTCCAGTGAATATTTGCTGATTGATCAAGAGGATAAACCTGGGCTGTCGCTGATGTGGATACATAGATGGGGGTGGGGTTCAGCGCTGGCAATTGAGGTGACCTGAGTAACTCTACGTAAGCACTGAGAATTCTGCTGAATCTTGAAATTTTTCAGTATTCACTTCCACCCAGCACTGTCACAGAGGTGTGGGGCTTCTCTCCATCAGCTCTTTGAGTCACAGCATTGAAATGGCCAACCATTTTCCACTTAAAGAGAGTTAAATGGCTTAGAGATGAAATATACATTCTCAAAAAGCACGGTCTATGCCCCGGAAACCTCAATTCAACCAGATCAATATTCGATGCACAGTAGCAGTTTCACTCAGATTCCAAGAACAGAGAAGTAACATGTTTTGCTGGAAGGGGAAAGCTGGAGATCTGAGAATTTAGTCGGAAGATAATGCAATTACAGGTCAGGATGGACAGGCCCCTGGCACATTTGCCAATTTTCTTGCAAACCTTGAAAGATTGAGCGCCTCTAGCTACACCTGTTCCTAATTTACTTGTCACAAATAAGGCTGGCACCTCTGCCCAGGAGAGAGGCCGTTACTGAGTGGAGCGACAAGGCAGGTCCTCTTCAGAATCTGAGGCAACCCTTCAGGCCCCCTTTCCAGTCGAGACTTGAGGAGGAAAAGCAGAGCAAAACTTACATAGAGGTTTTCCTACAGAGTGAGAGTAACAGGTTTCCTTGGAGTATGACCAGGAGGAAGAATTCCCATTGAACCCTGGGAAAAATAAAGGGAGGCCTTGGAGTAAAGCCACTCTGCGTGTTATGGGAACAGAGGTTTAACATAGGAAGTAGGGCTTACATGAGCTGAGAAGAGCTGGGAGACTGAAAGCGGCTAGAAGCTCGAGGAACCAGCTGGAAGAGCGGCCTGAAACACGTGAGTGGGTGATTCATTAAAGTCTGATGGCAAACTGCCACAATTCTCAAGAATCCCTGGGAACCAGCCCACCAAATCTGGTTCTTGCCAAGAAGCCTAGAAACTGCCATGAACCTTGTGTCTGCTCTGGTCCCTGTAACCTCCTGAGGATGATTCCTCTCTTCACCTCCACCTTCCACAGCTCGGGCAAGATCCTCTCCCTGGAAAACTAAGCCCACACTGTACAAGGCAGGGGATTCTGGGAGAGGAAGGTGCACTACGAAGTGGATGGTAGTGTGGCAAAGTTGACAACATAACACAACCCTAAAACCCCTAAACTCCTTGATTTGCTTCCTAGTTATGTGAGACAAGTCATTAATTCATTCATTCAATAAACATTAAGTACTTTCTAAGTGCCAGGCACTGGGGGGGTGGGTGATGGAGGCAGAATTAGCCATGTGGAAGAAGGGATTCCCACCCTGCACGAGCTTGCCTTGTACTAAAAGGGGAGACCGGAGGTGTAAACAAACCATTAGAATGCACAGAAGTTGTTAGGGCTGTTCGCAAATATTCCAGCTCTCCTCCAGGCATGTGCTGGATTGTACTTCCTCACCTGCTTGGGAGTTGGGAGAGACCATGTGACTTGCTTTGGTCAATGAAGTGTGAGCAGAAGGGACGTGTCTGGCATGCACTGGGAAGGTCTAGGAACGCTGCACCTCTCCCCGTGCTGGCTTCCCCCCGCCACAGTAAAGTTGTCTGGATGGAGCTTCTGTCAGTCTGAGTTCCCCAGAGACTAACAGAGCAGAGCCCCAGCCAACCAGCGGTGGACGTGCAGTGTGCTGGAGAAGTCTGTGTAACAAGCCAATAGGAGTTTGGGGGTTTATTATTACCATGGCAAAACTAGCCCACGCTGCAAGACCTGTGACACATGAGTGAGAACCACTCGCAGTGCGAGGGTGGCCAGGGAGAGGGAGAGATTCTTGCTTCTAGATTGTGGCTTTGATTTAGCTTCCTCTCTGGGGAAGATCGGAGAGAACTGACTAACAAAGCAGAGACAGCAGTAAACAAAACAGACCTCAAAGCCAGCCCTCCTTTCTCCCCGTTGTATTCCGCACGCACGGCCCCTTCCCCTGGTTTGGCTTTGGATGGTGGTGAACTAATCCATACGCGATTAGTGCAGATCAAGTAAGGGTGGGTTCTTTAAAAAGTTGAAATGTTTCTTTAAATCTTTAAATGGTTCTTTTAAGTCTTTAAAATGATAATCAGAAACAAGAGCAGAACTGAAAAATGATCAAAATAGAGATCCACAAGTTCCCAAGGAATTATGTCCAAATTTAAGACTGGCCAGGAAGGAAGATACATCACAGACTATTTTGGGGAGTTGATAAGCCTCTAGCTTGGAGCACCAGTAAAACCCAGGTGTAGCAGGCATGGGTCAGATAGAGCCCAAAACTGCTGAACTGGACTTTACAGCAAGATGATGACGGTATAAAGAAATTTTTTTAAGTTTATAAGTGCCTTCATTTTTTGGTCATATATTCTGGTAATATATATATTTCTGGTATTTATTCTTAAAATAAATATGTAAATATATATTCAACATTTGTATTTTACTGCATTTACTATTTTACACATTATTTTCTAACCTTTTTCTCTTAATATACTATAAATATTTCTTATATATTTAAATATTCTTTCTCTACAGGACATAGAAATAACACATTTTTACTTATAACAAGAATAGCACATGAGATATTTATTATACGGACATACACAAAAAGGAGGCTATTGCAACAATGTTTCACATGGGACTTCTCGCACTTGTTACATTGTGAACCTCTTTTCATATTATTAACTGTTGTTCAAGGGCATCATTTTTAATAACTGTGCTGTTCCATCATGTGACCATAATGTATTTAGCTAATTCTCAATTATTGGAAATTTGTGACCAAGTATTTGGGCACATCCGTGGTTATTTATTTTTTAAATTTTTTAGGATACATTGCTAGAAGTGGAATGGCTGGATCAAAGTGAATACGCAATTTTGAGGATTTTGATATATGTTTCCAAACTACCCCCATAAATTTATTCCAATGTGGACCCTTCCTAACTGGGTATTAGAGTATGTTTTTTTCTTCATCAGCTTTTCCAACCCTCACAACACAGGGTACTATTTTTCTAAAAATTTTTTCCAACAAGGGATAAATGTCAGCTTTTGGTAATTTAAGTGTGCTTGATCCCAGTGAGGTAGGCACTGTGGAATAATCTGTACTTTCATTGCACCATTCTAGGTCTCTGGCTTTGGCTCTGCCTGGTTGAATCCTTTGTCGCATCTCTCAGGACAGCTCCAGGCCCTTGAGAGTGCCGGCGGGTGACTCCTCATCTTGCCCTCAACCCTGAGCTCGGCCACCATCACTACAGCTGGTGATGCATGGGAATCTTTGAAACCCTCCCACGAAGGGCAGGAGAGGGCAGGGTTTGTTATGACTGGCATTCTCCTGAAGAAGAAACCAAAGGCTTTCCCAAGATCGCACAGCAATAATTGACAGATCTGAAAAACAGAACCCAGGTTTTTAATCTCCATCCGCAACTAGTGCTTTTTTAGGACCTGTTAAGACAGAGGCAAATGAAAGAGGTCGTTGGAGTAGTAGAAACGGGGTGTCACGTGGAGGGACACAGCATCTCACTCCAAATGGAAAAAGAACACTCCACTGGCCTCAAGGTGTTTCTCCTTTGAGAAATCTCCAGATAATGATTTCTGATGACCACAGAAAGGTTGAATCATTCATTCAACACATATTTATTGAGAACCTACTATGTACCTAGAATGGCAGTGTGGATACAGCAGTGAGCAAGAGAGGCAGAAATATCTGCTCTCCTAGAGCTTATTAAAACCTGGTGAGTATCCCAGTTTCCAGTAGCATGGTTTCTGGAGTTCAAATCTCCGCTCCACCATGCAACAGATACATAGATACGGGATGCTGGGCCATTCCTTAAGCTGTCTGTTCTGATATGTCCTCATCTCTTCCACAAGGATAATAATCATGCCTAATAGTGAGGTTGTGAGGATTAAATGACATGACATATGGAAAAGCCCAGCATAGTAGTCAGTGCTTGCCAATGTTAACCATGATAGTTATTGTAACTTTCATATGGAACCTCTATGGGTGAAATAACTTACATTATTAATAATAGTAGTGATTATTACTGAGTGGTCATTTATTGAGTGTCTATAAATCAAGCGTGGACTTAGATGCCTTACATCTGTTATCTCGTTATGAAGCAGCAATGTTTCCTAAACTTCCATGATGATAACAACCTTCTGAGATGCCTCTTAAAAAAATAAATCAGAACTCTGTACCCATTAAACACTAACTCCCCATTCTCCCTACTCCCCAGCCCCTGGCAACCACCACTCTACTTTCCGTTTCTGAATCTGACTACTCCAGTACCTCACAGAAATGGAATCATACAGCATTGGTCTTTTTCTGTCTGGCTTAATTTCACTTAGCATAGTGTCCTCAAGCTTCATCCATGTTCCAACATCCATGTGTCAGAACATCATTCCTCTTTAGGCTGGCTAGCATTCCATTGTATGTATGTGCTACGTTTTGTTTAGGCACTCATCTGTTGATGGACGTTTGGGTTGTTTCCATCTTTTGGCTATTTCACTTCTGACTCCGTATACCATAGCAACAGGAAAGAGTTCATTTCTGGCTCTGCCAGGGGCAAGCAGTCAGACCAGACTCTTCTTGTGCATTTTGCGCCTGTTGACCTTGCCTGTGACTAGAATAACTCACCAGGTGAGTGAAGAATACTTAATTGACATCAAACAATCCTTTCCCAGTGCATACAGGTCCTATTGACGGAAACGGTTCTGAGAACTGCTTCACCTTCCTCTTGATGACTTGAGGCTCTGTATCCTCCACACTTGGGAGCCATAGGACACACCATACGTCTCAGCATGTGAATCCAAGGGCTGCCGGCAGCTGTGGTTTTGTGGAGGTTACAAGACCTTCCCTTTTGGCATGCTATTCATGTTATGCCAGAGACAAGTAATAGCCAAACTGGATATATTGTCACCTTATGTGCGGGAATATTTTCACGTAAGTATTTTCTAAGTTACTGCCACTGCCTTAAGGAGAGAGTCACCGCTTCTAATCAATGCACTGAGGCTGCCTTGAAAGCCACCTTGAACATCCCATCAGGGCAGCTGCTGTTTTTTGTACCTTTCTTCGCTCATTCCTGCTTCTAGGAGAGACTTACTGAGGCTCATCCAACAGCGAATGCCTGCCGCTCCAACGCTGGGGAGCCCCGTGAAGCACTCAACACTGGGATGGGAGGAGATAAGGAGCTGCGAGGAAGCATGAGGTGGGAGGACGGCTGGGCTCTCTTTCTGGCTTCCTCTGGAGGAATGTTGTGAAAGAGGCAGCTAGAGACCAGTTTTGGGGAAGGAAAAGTCAGAAATACTTTCATCTTCTTGTGAAAACCTGCAAGGTAGTTTTTTCTCTCTACATCTCTACTCGAGGTCCAGAAGAAGAAATTTTCTTCTTTGTCTGCTTTTATCTTTTCCTTTCCTAACACCGTGAATGAAACCAAGCCATTCATGCAGAGACTGCAGGTCATCCCCCTGCAGCTGCTATGGCAACAGAAGGTAGAGCCGGACACAAGTCCACTGAGTGAAGAACCACATTTCTCAGCTTCCCGTGCAGCTACAGGTAGCCATGTGGGTAGATTCTGGTCAATGAGAGGCGAATAAAAGTGAAGGAAGTTGCACACGCTTTTCTTGCCTACATTCTTGTTGACTAAAACAAGGGTCCCTTTCTTTGGGCCACCTTCGCCCACGCAGGCAAGAGCAACAAGCTCAAAACAAAATGAGCAGCAACAAGAAGGGAGGGGCCTGGGCCCCTGATGGGCACGTGGAGCAGCGGCATATACCTGGATTACCTTCCTCCACACTGTTACACCAGAGAGAAAAACATGGGTACATTGTATCTCTGTTATGGAAGCCAAACTGGTACTCTAACTAATATAATACCCTCCAGTTGGAGAGAAAAGGGAATGAAAAAAGTGGGGGGGGGGGAGATTGTGGAAAGGAAGAAGGTAGAAGGAGATGAGGTGCAGGAGCAGATGAGAAAGACTGGATAGGCAGATATTTCATCTCATTCCAACTCCCAAAGCACTGTCAGGCTTAGCCTTTCTCTTGGGCTTTGGAAAAATCACATCCAATTTTTCTGTTGATAGTCATGTAAATGTTTGATAAAGAAACATAAACGTTCATGAGAAGACTGTATCCTTTTTCTGAGAGTCCTGACACATGCTGCAGTATTTCACTATGAAAATAATTAAGAATAAGATTGTGTCCCTAAATTCATCTTTCCAAGTGCTATGTAATCTACTCCTAATTATCTACATTTCTTTTTGGGAAAAATGAGACTTGTTCCTATAGTGATTTATGACATTTGATTTTGGGTAATGTAATCTATTTTACCATCAATCTGAATGTACTTAGAAAGATAAACTGATTGGGGTACATAATACGCCCCAAGTCCAATATAAATATTTTGGAGTTTCTCCTTAAAAAGGAAAATCTATTCACTGTCTGCCCCCCAATGAGGTCCTCACCCCTCCACCTGGCCGGCCACCATAGCTCCCAACAGACTGTGGTGATCCATTACACTTGTGGCCCAATACGCCATGCCTTCCCTCTCTTGTGTAGTCCCCCCCTCCTTAATCTGAGCTGGTCCTGTGATTTTACTAAATCAATAGAATGCAGCAGAAGGAACATGGTACTAATTCCCAGCTTAAGGCTTAAGGCTTCTTTATATATTTTGGATATTAACTGCTTATAACTGTAATTCATACAACTCAGCAATAAAAAAACAAACAACTTAATCAAAAAATGATCAAAGGAGTGGTTGGCCCTGTGGCCAAGTGGTTAAGTTCACACATTCTGCTTTGGTGGCCCAGGGTTTTGCTGGTTCTGATCCTGGGTGAGGACATGGCACCACTCATCAAGCCATGCTGAGGCAGCATCCTACACAGCACAACCAGAAGGACCTACAATTAGAATATACAACTATGTACTAGGGAGCTTTGGGGAGAAGAAAAAAAAAGAGAAAGATTGGCAGCAGGTGTTAGCTCAGGGCCAATCTTTAAAAAAAAATGGGTAGAGGATCTGAAGAGACATTTTTCCAAAGATATAAAGATGGCCAACAGGCACATGAAGAGATGTTCAACATCATTAATTACTAGGGAAATGCAAATCAAAACTACAATGAGATATCACTTCATGTCCATCAGAATGGCTATTAATGAAAAAACAAGAAATAACAGTGCTGGAGAGGATGTGGAGAAAAGGAAACCCTCATACACTGCTGGTGGGAATGCAAACTGGTGCAGCCACTATGGAAAAGAGTATGGAGACTTCTCAGAAAATTAAAAATAGAACTACCATATGTTTCAACTATTCCACTTCTGGGTGTTTATCCACAGAACATGAAAATGCAAATTTGAAAAGCTGTATGTAATCCTATGTTCATTGCAGCATTATTCACAATAGCCAATACTTAGAAGTAACCTAGCTGCCAATCAATGGATGAATGGATAAAGAAGATGTGGTATATATACATAATGGAATACTACTCAGCCATAAAAAAGATGAAATATTGCCATTTGTGACAACATGGATGGAACTCAAGGGCATTGTCAGAGGGAGAAATAAGTCAGAGGGAGAAAGACAGTTACCATATGACTTCACTCATATGTGGAAGATAAAAAAACAAACACACAGATATGGGGAAAAGATTGGTGGTTACCAGAGGGGCAGGGAGTGGGGGGAGGGTGAAAGGGGTAAAAAGGCACATGTGTATGGTGATGAGTGGCAACTAGACTTTTGGGGGTGAACGTGATGCAGTCTATACAGAGCATAATGATGCACACCTGAAATTAGCATAATGTTATAAACCAACGTTACCACAACTGAAAAAGAAGACTTACGGCTTGGCGGTTTCTGCCTTTACACTGTGCGAAGCCCTGAGCAGCCACGTTAGAATTCTGGCTACTCTGCTGGAAAGATCACGTGGAAGAGGAGGGCCCAGCCGTCCCAGCTCCTCAGCTGAGCCCAGCCCCAGCCAACACACCAGATGAAGGCAGTCACAGGAGTGCCACTGAAATGCTCATCAAAAGCCCAGCTGAATTGTAGAATTGTGAGCAAATGAAATGCTTGTTGTTTTAAGCCACTAGGTCTTGGGATGGCTTGTACACAGCAATAGAGAAATGAAGGACTAACTAATGAGTCTTGTGGAGCTCCTATTTACGGTTCCTAAATGGAATTTTCTCACAATCTCATTTGCCACACCATTTTCTGCTCTAAGTTCTTAGCCAGTCAGGGTGGCCATGTACAGTTAGATGGGCTGTGCACTGCACCAGGGCATCCTGCCAAGGGAGCCAGTGGTGATCATTTGCCTGACCTTTGCCTAAACAGGGCACTTTCTCCGAATCGCATGAATATGCCTTATGAGCTCCCAGAGCTCTGACAAAGATGACTTGGTTGAATCAAATGCAAAATTGTTGACCTGGCCTCCGAGCTCCTTTGTTAACTGCCTGCTGTCGCCTCTGAACTCTTCTCCAACTTTCTCTGGCCAGTCTCCCTTTTCTCGTCTCCAGTCTTGGCTTGGCAGAGTTACGCTACCTCCCACCCTCAGACACGTCCATCTGTCTTCAGTCTGCAGCAGTTCCCAGATTGGGGCCGTGCCTTCCAGGGGAGGGTACAGTGAGGCCACCAACCCTCTGGGTACCCAGGCGCCAGGATATTTTCATCCTGTAAACGTCAGAGGACCAGATGTTTGCCCCCAGGCACATTTTTTAGGGATTTCCAAGCATGGTAAGGTAAGAAGGGATGGCGAAGCCACGTGGTATTCTGGTTTCCATCTTCCCACATGGAGGGCCAAGCCCAGGGGACACGAGTTTCTCTGACCCGGGGAGGGCTGTGCTTCCTTGGAGAAAGGTCCACAGGTACAGCACCCTTACCTGTGCCAGGGAAGCAGGTCTCCAGGGGGAAGTCTTTCCCTCACAATTCACAGCCCAACCAGAAAGCGAAATGTTCCCACACGCTGTGCAAATGGACCATTGTGACACAGGAGACACGTTGTCGAACTTTGTAATCTTACCCTTCGTTAAATATTCAGCACAGACGATTTGATCTCTTCCTCCGCTCAGCTCCCCCTTCTTCCTTGGCGTCCCCTCCTCCTTTCATCCCCCCTCTCTGTTTTACCTGCCTTCCGGGAAGGGCTGACTCAGAGTCGCTCTCCTGGTAGGGACGCAGCAGAGGGGGTTTCTAGACATGAGACGAATGTACAGGTTGTTTTCTTTGACTTGAGAAGCTTTATAGGAAGTGCAGTCACAGCCTGGAGGAAACTGAGATGCATGTCCCACTATGACTACCCAGATCATACCACAGGAATGGTCAACGTGCCAACTGTGGGAGGGGAAGTGCTGGGTGCTCAGCTGGCCTCATGCCAGAAGGGGATGGAGTCCTGGCCATGTGCCCTCTGCTCAGGACTGCTTAGGATGACTAGCGTTTCAGGGAAACTCAGCATCCTTCAGGGCAGTGAGCTAAACTAGCAATTTCTAAGCTGCTCCTTATTAAGGCTGGCCCACCTGAGCCAGTGATCTCCACAAATTTTGAAGGATGAGAGGCCTCTATGCAAAATATTCGCCTGGGACAATAGTTTGGCAACTGTAGGCTGGCAGCTGCAAAATAGAAGTAGTCGTAATAATTTTTTATATTATTATAAAGTAATAATTGCTACTTTTGATTGAGCAAATATGACAAGTGCTCTCTCTATATTACCTCATTTAATCATTACAACAACTCTATGAAATAGGTAATATCTATTTTTGAAAATGAAGGCACCAAAGCTCAGAGTTTTAATAACTTTCCTGAGCTGGTAGGTGGCAGACCTGTGACTCAAACCTGATCGGAGTGAGGCCCATGCTCACATTCCTTCCCTCCACCCTCCCCTGCCCAGCAGCCGTGAGCATTGTTGCACCTTCAGCAGCACAGACTAGGCTGGCCCAGGAGCAGACAAGCTTGGTCACCCTCCTCCACACCTCCTGCCCACATTTGCCGTCACCCGGCTACAGAGCAAATCCTCTGGTCTGCTCCGCCACTGCCCTGGGGTTCAGCCCTTTGAATTTGAGAAATTGTGGAATAAAGCAAGCTTTGTTACACTGGGTCACCTTATGTTGATTCGCCAGAGTCCTGGTCAAGCCTCAAGTCTCTTGATGCCTATATGAAGAGCAGGTGTGATCTGTACCAAGTGAGGAGCTCAGTTCTAAGAGCAGCCAGCTCCTTTCCGGTCCATGGCAGGACTGGCATGGATGGGCCAGGCTGGGGGCAAGGACGCAGGCCCTTCTCCCTTCCCCACTGGGTGCTTGCCCAGCATTCTCCATGATGCAAAGGAAGAGTCAAGCCTGGGTGCCTGATTTGGGATTTAATGGGCATTTGTAGTGTCCTTGAAGCACATTTTTTTTTTTTTTTTTTTTTACTGAGGAAGATTTGCCCTGAGCTAATGTCCATTGCCAATCTTCCTCTTTTTTTTGCTTGAGGAAGATTAGCCCTGAGCTAACATCTGTGCCAATCTTCCTCTATCCTGTATGTGGGTAGCCACCACAGCACAGCTGTCAATGAGTGGTGTAGGTCCATGCCCAGGATCTGAACCCATGAACCTAGGCTGCTGAAGTGGAGTGCACCAAACTTAACCACTAGGCCACAAGGATGACCCCCGAAACACACCTTTTAAGACCCCATGGTGATTTCACACCCATTTCTTCTAGCTGAGGTCTGAGAAGATCTAAATAAGGTACAGAGGCAGTCACCATTCGGGGTGAATTCTCTTGAGCAGAGATGACAAATATTTTTGTGGAGAGAAAGTACTCTCTTCCCTCAACTCCCTCAGTAGGAGCTGCAGACAGAGGGGTGGCTTTGGGGCTTGGCTAGTGCAGGAGGCGAGAGAGTCAGCTAGCTGGGCCGTGGCTGGTGCTGACGTCCTTTCCATAGTATTTATGAAGTGCTCTGCAAGTGAGGTCGCTATAATTTTCCCTCAATTTTCTTCATGAGTCTGGCCCTCAGGAAGAATTTAGCGAGGGGATAGAAGTAGAGAAGAGGAGAATATAGGAAGATAGTTTTACTGTGACATTCTGGATATGAGATAGGTTAGACTTTTTTTTATCTACTTAAACTTTTCTAAATCTGTGTAGAATAAGTATCATGATAAGCCCCCTTGTGCAAGCTACTGAGGAAGGCTGGGTGGTCGCAGCCCCTGGATTGCTCTGGGAAGAAATTCTGTCAGCACTTGTTCAGCCTGGGTGCTTGGATATTGTGCCTGTGTGAAACCAGAAAAATGGGCTGGATAGAGACCGCCCCCACAAGACCTCGGAGTCCGTGACTTTATGTGTTCAGGGCACCGAGGGGGCGGTGGGACCAGCATACCAGCTTGAAGCTGGGGTGTTGCATTTGAGGACCAGTTTCTCCCTCGCCCGATTTAGACCTTAGATAAGTCTCCTAACCTGTCCAGGCTCACCTTCTTCCTCTGTGAATTGGGGATGAATAATGAGGGTAACGGAAATGATGCTTCTCTCCCAAGGAAGCCATAACAATTCAAAAAATTAATATATTAATACATGTGGAAATGCTTCATCAGCCCTAAAACACTCTGCAAATGTGAGTGTAAATGCTTCCACTTATTTGGGGTCTTCTCACCACAGCACCTAGGAGAACGCCACCCCCAGAGGATGCCCTCAACACAGATACATTTATGATGTCCTTTTATAGCTACATTGCAAAAAGCAAGTTATTCTAGAGCAGGATATAAACATTAAGTTTTTTTTTTTAAATCACAGACCTGTTTGAATATCTGATAAAAGCATGAACACTTTATCTCTCAAAAAAAAAAAAAAAACCCCCAGCAAAATAAACCATGCTGATACATACATCCAATAACATTTTACATACAATTTCTGGGGGCTCCTAGTCTCCTAGAATGCCCATCTCAGCTTAAGAAAATGCCTCTGCTAGAGATTTACATGCTTCAGCTCTCTGAGAGGAGTCTGGGAGAGAAATAGACTGTGTGGAAAATGAATGCAATAATGATGTTTAGCATTTGCCTGAGAAAAATCCTAGGGGGAACAGCCCTGAGATTCTAATGTACTCAAACGATGCTCTTAAAAAAGTAGTTTGTGTCTGATTACAAACAGTGTATTTAAATGAAAATGAGCTCAAGCTAAAGGATGGGTCTGCCCGGATATGTGGCCACCCTCAGCTCGCTGAGGCTTTGTGCAGAAAGTTGTGGTCCAGACATCTGAATCCTCCGGCCCCACAATGGGCGGCTATCTGGTATCGGCTGCGAGGTCTCGTTACTGCAGGGTGAGGTGCCTCCAGGACGCTCGAATGCCTACTCAGAGCCCAGCTTATCGGGGATCTGAGAGCCTCCTGCCAACCCCCCTCGCCCTGTCCTATCTCGGGGGACCGGATTTGACCTCAAGCAACACACTATTTTTGGCTTAGTGGTGTCCTTGCACAGCAGGATTTCATTTCGGATACAGAGAGTTCAGGACCAGGGCCAGCTCAGCCAAGAAGGACAGGTAAAAATCCATACCAAGATCAAGTCAAACTGAGCGAGACCACCTCCAGAAACAGAAAAGGAAAAAGAAAGAAAATAGCTGAGCAGGAGAAGCATTGTCACACTTTCCCCATCCACCTGGGGCCTTCGATGGAAGAGCACAGAAGGAATTTGCCTGAAATGGTGCTTAAAGCCAGCCAGGGCGCTTGCTGTTAAGCTCACGGTGCACTACCTCATATCTTCGGGTGGCTTATGACATCTTGGTTATTGGACGTAAATGTCGACCCCATGAGAGATGCCCAGGTCGCCCGCCTGACCGAGCCCACAGCTGCTGGGATTCCAGAGATCGGAGGCCTCCTGGCAGGCAGATGGCGGCACGCCTGCGTGTTGCCTCCTCGACCCCCAGCTAGATTAGGTGGTGCCGCGCAGGCAGCTGGAAGGCACCCACAGAGAGAAATCGAGCACCATGTTCAGAAAGATCCACTCCATCTTTAACTCCAGCCCGCAGAGGAAGGCGGAGGTGGCGGAGAGTTCCCGCTACGTCGGAGCCAGCCCCTCGGTGAGGCTGATCCGCAGCAGCTCCATGTATGTGGTCGGCGACCACGGGGAGAAATTCAGCGAGTCCTTAAAGAAATACAAAAGCGCCAGCAGCATGGACACCAGCCTGTATTACCTGCAGCGGGAGGGGGACCGGGCCTGGATGTATTCGCGCACCCAGGACTGCCTGCAGTACTTACAGGAGCTGCTCGCCTTGCGCAAGAAGTATCTGAGCAGCCTCAACGACCTGAAGCCCAGCCGCGCCCGGGGCGCCTCCTCGACGTCCTCCAAATCCTCCAAGGGAGGAAAAAAGGCCCTTGGCCAGTCCACCTCCAAAGAGATGAAGGTAAGTGCAGCTGAGAAGTGCAGTTCAGAGTTCTTCCAGGAGCCTCGGAGGCCAGTTTGAAACCTGGCTCAGCCCCCTTCTCATCCACACGCAGTTTAATTAATGTGCACGTTCTGAGCAATGGCTCAGCTGTCTCTCAGAGGCTCTCCATTGCCTCGTCCCCGGCCTGGGGAAGGGTGGCCAGCCCCATGTTGATTTTTCCGGGCAGAGGCAACGGGGAGGAGCCGTTAACGGTGTCCCCAGAGCAGCCTGCGGGGAGGGCCTCGTCTTCAGTATCAGGGGGCACCGCTTCCCCTCATCCATCTGTCGCTTACCGCCCGCTTCATGGATGAGATAACGCTTACAGGGCATCTAAAAATCCCAGTGAAAAGTGACGTCTTCATGTGAACTAGATGTTTTAAAATCTATAAGTGTTTTGCCCCACGTGAGCCAAACAGATAGAGGATTTGCTCTGCCTGTACCTTGGGCCCGGGTATTTTGGAAAAACCTGCACAGTCTCAGAGAGAGTCTGTGACTCCAAGGAGATGGCATGACAGCCTCGATGGGCTCTGGAGGCTTCAAGCCCAGGTAGACCAAGCAGGAAATGAGTGCAAGAAGTAACTTGCATTTATCTCATTGTTTGTGCTTATCACAGTGTTTGTGCACATTATCTTTCTTTGAGCGTTCCAATAGTGCTGTGGGAGGCCGTGGCAGGACCTCCCTCTGTATCACAGAAGAGCAAGCCGAGGCTCGGTGACCTGATTCCAATAGGACCCCCGATTCATTCAGCTACTTGTTCCTTCATTTCCCTAGAGCAGGCCTGTCTCCCCCACATCCTAGCTGTCTCCCCAGAGGGCCCTGCAGGCAGTGCAAGCCCCCATTAACGCTGAATGACTGATTGGCCTGCTACCCAGTCTCTGAGGCTCGGCCTCGCCCACCTGGTTTCTACTGTCTGCATTTTATCCCAGGTGGGAGCAGCTTAAATAATCATTTCAACTCCCAAACTATGGCAGTGTTGGGGCTCATACAGAGGGTCCCCGCCTTAGGTCCCAGTACTGACCCTGTGGCCAGGCAGCTGTAGATTTGTGGGCCGGTCACCTATCCTTTGGGGCCACCTCCGATGACAGGGAGTTGAGGGGTTTCTGGCCTCCCTTCCAGCTTCAGAGCCCTGGGGTTCTAGGTTCTGCTTGGATGCCCTCCAGGCACGACATTCTCCTGCAAAATGCCGTCCTCTCTTGTAGAACCCTGCTCCCTGCCTGCCTGCTCCCTTCCTAGTTGAGTTGCCTGAAGACAGAGGGAGGACTTAGAGGCAGGATAACCGGCTGTGGCCCCTACAGGAATGGCCGTGAAGAGGGTCACAGACATGACACAGTGGATGGATTTCCTCAGGGGGCACCTCCTACCTGCTGTAACCAGGAAAGAGTTTTAAAATGACTTTGAAGTCAGTCAGACCAAGGCCTGAATTTTAGATCTGTGTTTACCACCTGTGTGTCTTTGTCAAGTTCAGTTGACCTCTCTGGGCCTCTCTTTCTGTAGCATACAAGTGGAAATGAGACTATCCCTTATGAGGAGGAAGCAAGATCCTGCCTGTGATAGGACCTGGCACACCTTGCGTCGTCCGGGGTTTACTGACTCTGAAATGCGGTGTCAGGGCAGCCTGTAGATCAGCTGCTCTCCTTCCTCATCACACCTGAAGAAAGAGCCGTGTGCTGGGTGTGCCTGAGAAATAATAGATGCGGTCTCTCTGGCTAGCAAGGTGGCCTGTGGTAGCCTCGCTCTCTGTGCACAGCAGGGGCAGGGGACCAGGAGAGCGCCTTCCTTCTGGAATGCCATCACCTTCCCGCTCTGGTAGAAAATGCCTGCTGATATTCAGGTTTAGGGCCAAAACATTTTTTCCCCTGAACTCCGGTTATGTACTGAATTGTGTCTCCCCAAAATCTTATGTTTAAGTACTGTCCCCCATCACCTCAGAAGGGGACCTTCTTTGGAAATAGGGTAATTACAGATATAATTAATTAGTTAGGGTGATTGCAGGTTATTAAGGTGGACATTTAATGCAATATCACTGGTGTCTTTATAAAAAGGGGAGTTGGGGCACAGGCATGCACACACAGAGAATGCTGGTGAAGATTGGGGTTATTCCGCCACAAGCCAAGGAACTCCCAGAAGTTAGGAGAGAGGCCTGGAACAGACTCTTCCCTAGGCTTTCAAAGACAGCATGGCCCTGCTGACACCTTGATCTCAGACTTCCAGCCTCCAGAACTATGAGACAAGAAATTTCTGTTGCTCTAAGCTGCCCAGCTTATGGTTCTTTATTATGGCAGCCCCAGGAAATGCATACACCCCTCTACAGAATTAGTCTTTTCTCTTCTCTGATGTTAATCTAAACAATTCTCTGTCCTGGTGTTTACCATGTCCTATTGTGGTTTGCTAACATGTGTGTCTCCCCTGGTGGACCACAGGAAGAGTGGTAAGTTTGATGATGCTGAAACAATATCTTTGTCATTGTTCTATCCCCAGAGCATAGCAGTGAATACTTATTGGTCACTGATGGATGCTTTATAAACTTTAAAGTCGGTTGTTTTTCCAGGAAAGCTGGCCTCAGGTAGCGGGGAGCAGTGTTCCCTGGGCAACAGAGCACCACGGCAGCCCCTTCCTCCCTCCCCACAATTCCAGTCCCTGGCCTGGTCATAGAACCTAAGTTCCTCTGCCTGTCTCTCTTTTGGGGAAAGATAATGGCTTTTAAACTGTTCTGTTTAAAACTCTCAGTAAGAAGTATGTTTTAGATATTGACTCAGTTTACCCAAACACACAACCGAAACGAAAGTGTCATGAAATAGACTTATTCTTGTTCTCTGTTATATAATCTGATGTTTTTCAAAGTATTCGATACCATTCTTTTTTATTTTTTAACCTTAGTCATGAAATGCTAAATTTATTTCACAAGCCACTACTGGGTTAAGACCCACAGTTTCTCACACCCTGGAGTAAGGCATTCCAATAGGTCCCCTTGAAATGCTAACGTGTCTAAGGCGTGAAGTGCCAGGGTGCCAAGTGGTCTGTTATCCCAGGCCTCTGGAGATACTAATTGCCTAGAAGGGCATCTCTGTGGGTCCATGGGAGGAGGAAGCGAGGACGGGCCAGAGGGGAGGTGAGCCTGGGGTGAGTGTGGGAAGCCGTCCTGGGCCCCCATATGGTGGAGGTCCTGGCCAGGCCCTCTGACAATCTGCTTCTCCCTCAGAATAGGAGGTCATTACAAAAATGAATGAAACACACTTTTTGCAACATTTTTAAATCAAAACAAACAAAAATCCATATCTCAGGTTTTTGTGTCAGTGTTGAGCATAAGCTGCAGTTTGGGACTCATCATATTTGGATGCTCAAATGTTAAAATTTCCAACAGAGTGCAAAATTCATGTGGCGGAGGGACAGCATATTTGAAAGTGTCCTGTCCTGGAACATAGTGTTTCTGAACTGTTGGGGCAAGGCCACCTGATACCCCTGCCCTGGGCACCTCATGTGTTTCTGTGAGGGAAGAGGGGCAGTGATGGTCTCTTCCACACCCGCCTCCCCTGGCTCCTGTGCCACAGCCCAGGCTCCATCAGGACCAATCAGCAGTTATTCCTGACTTTTAATCACCCTCCAAACCCCACAGTTTGAGTATTAGCCCCATTCTACAGATGAGAAAACCGGGGCTCAGAGACGTTAAGCAATTCATGTAAGTCTGTGCACCTGATAAAGAGAGAGCCGGGATTTAAACCTAGTCTGTATCACGTTAGAACTCACAGTCCTGTCAGTGTATCCACAGCAGCTTTTAACTGGAAAGCACATTTTGAGCTTGTCTAATCTGTATCAGATGTGGGAGTGTGCCCCTCAGGACGAGGCGAGGAGGCTGCTTACTCCTGCACATCTGGGCCAGGGAAAATTGTCAGCCAGGTTCCTGTCTCCTACCCTGTGTGGATTCTGTGCGAGGGTGGAATTCTCCCAGGCGACCACATGGCCCATGCTTTCTTTATCCAGGAGAAACTTGGCTGGAAGCATGACTCAAAGGCATGCTTTACACTCTCCTCTCCACAATCCATGAGTAAAATTTCCCTCTGGACAGCTTCTCTTCACATGGCTGCCTCTGATTCCAATTTTACTCTTGGTCTCCGCAGCATCAAAACATTTAGTTGTATTATCTGCTTTTGCCCTTCTCAACACGCATGAGGGAGAAGCTGGGGAAACAGTGTGAGCACAGCTACAGTAAGAACTTCACAATGGGTAGGTACTGTGTCCTCAAATCATTTCAGCAGAAATACTCTCAGATTTCCCAACTCCTTCTTCAAAGTCTCTGAGATGATCCACACACCAGCAGAATAACGTAGCAACAGAAACTGGAAAATCAGGAGAGAAAAAACATCAACATAAAATCAAGACCGCTCAAAAGAATATGCAGATCATACAGGCTAAATCAGCTGCCAAAAATGAGCTTTATTGACTCTGCACTTTCTGGAAGCTGCAATAAAAAGGGAGCTGGATTCACTTAAAAATTTTGGCTCTCTGAGAGGAAGAACCATACCCATTGCTTAGGGGAAGCGAGATTTTACCTGGCTTTAAATTCCAAAATTTCTCGTATGGGACTTGATACAGGGTATTGTATGTGATGTAATTTGTAATGCCCTCAATAATATTTTAGTAACAATTCATCAATAGATATATCATTCATTCATTCCTTCATTCCTTCACCAACACATATTTATTGTGCGCGTGCTGCATGTCAGGAACTAGTCTAGATACTTGTAAGCAAGTCGAAATCCCTGTGCTCATGGGACAGTCTCTCTTGGGGGAGAGCAAGCTATAAACCAGCACACAGATTTCTGGTGGCGATTTCTCAGAGGCCCTGCTGTGACAACCAAGGGCGCAGCATTGCCTTGCCTCTTAGCGAGGGCCTAGGGAATGCCTGAGTACGAGGCATCTGCTGGTCCCTTCTGAACCCAGTGGAGAATTCAGACGTCAGAGGCATGGATGGACCACACAACCCTCCAAAGACTTTTTTCAAAATCTTCTGTCGATGTGGCTCACCCTATGAGAGAAAAATGTCTGTAAAAAGTAAGAAGTTGTCCTATTGAGTTTCTTGCAATGTTCCTCCTCTTTCTAGCATCTTGAAGAGCAAATTGCTTCCTCTGCAATCTGTTCAAGGGACGTGACTGGCACTGGCCTCTGCGTGTTCCTCTCCTCACCTTCTTGTTATCTTGGTAATTTCTTCAAGCTGCTGGGAGGGGCTCTGGCTTATTTGAGTTTTCTCTTTTCACTCCTTCTCACAAACAACACTTCTCTCAGCCTAGGCTTTTTTTTTTTTTTTTAAATAACAGCTTTAATTCACATATCATAAAATTATACAATTATATATACATTTATATACAATTATACCCATAAAAGTGTATAATTGAGTGGTTTCTAGAATATTCAGAGTTGTGTAACCCATCATCACTATCTAATTCCTGGACATTTTCATAACCCATTTCAGCTCTTTTTTTTTTTTGGTGGTAAAATAAACATAACATAAAAATGACTATATTCAACATAGTACTTCATAGCTCCTTAAATGAGCACTTTTTAGGATAATGAAGTCTATCACAGCTAAGGAATTCTTAAGTGCTTTTCTTTGAATAATTTTATATAGATTTCTTTTAAAGAAAAATGTATAACACTGGATACCTTTCAACTTGTTAATTGTCAGATAATATCCAGAGTTCTTCACACTAGACCTCCATGAACTTTTCCAAATTGTCATTTATATAAACCCATAATAACTCATCCAAAAGACTATTAAGTCTTAATTAATATATTTTTAGAAAACTTTACCAAAGTATATTAATATTGTACTAGAAAATGAATTCCTTAAAAGGTCATGGAAGCTCTAAAAATACTTTATTTAGGAATTAGGGGAATGTTTTAATGAAAGATTTGACAATTATCTCTTAATTTCTTAAAATATATAATAGACTTTTTAAGTAAAATATTTAAAACTTAAAAAAATTTACCATTTTAACCATTTTTAAGTGTATAACTAGTGGCATTAAGTGCATTTACAAGGTTGTGTGTAGCTTACCACTATCCATTTCCAGAACTTTTTCATCGTCCCAAGCAGGTCGTCTGTATCCATTAAACAGGAACTCCTCATACCTTTGGTAACCTGGATGCTACTTTCTGTCTCCATGAATTTGTCTATTGTAGGAACCTCGTGTAAATGGGATCATCCCATATTCGTCCTCTGTGACTGGCTTTTTTCACCTAGCATAATGTTTTCAAGGTTCACCTATGCTGTAGCATGTGTCAGAACTTCCTTTATAAAGCTGATCAGCTTGAGTTTTGATGGGAGGTGAAGAGGAAAAGTTTGAGATTATGCTCTGATTCTGACCAGAGTGCTTGCCAGCATTTGGCATCCTCACTGAGGGCTGTTCCACACACTTTCAGCACCAAATGAACAGGTAAACAGCCAGCATCCCACTAGGAGGACTGGCCATGTAAGTGGACACTGGCCTGGATGGACCACAGAGAAGAGCCTCGGGGAGGCTGGCCACTGAGCCAGGGCTGGCCCAGCGAGGCCGTTTGGGGTTGGGTGCACTGCCCCATGGAACGTTGCCCAGGTGGTTTGGGATGGACATTTTTTTGAGACTGGGGTTACCAGTCACCTACCACAGCCAGAAGAAACCTCATGAATTCCCCTGTGGATCATCTAGTTCCAAGCAGCTTGGGTACCTGATGTATCTACCTGGATGAACCAGCTGCAAAATGTGCATCCTCCCTGCACACTCCCCACCTCTCCCTCACTAAAGAAATTCACCTGCTACAAGAATGATTGAAAAAGAACCAATAGGATTCTGGAGAATGCCTGCCAAAAGTGATTGATTTTTATTTAAAATAGTTTTATTCTGACAATAGTTAGCTTTCGGAATCAATTTTCTATGGAGGCTATTCAATCCTGGTTCATAAAATAAGACCATATGAACAGCAAATGGAAGATGCTTCCTCCTCTGTGGCAGGAGGGTCTGAATCCAATTCATCTGAAACAGTTCCAAACCATCCATATATAAATTGCATATGGGATGGGAAACAGGTTCTGGCTCTGTTTTATGCCACTGGGAGTTATTTTTCAGATCTGTTGGGGAGACTTTCTGCAAACACAGTAATACTAAAATGCAGGTTTTCTGTGAGCATCAATTACTGGGGGTCTATATCTGATTTGCAGAGTTGAAAGGCAGTAAAAATTCATTATGAGCTGCAAAGAATATTCCATTATGCTTGGCAGAGCTCTCCACAAGATGACAGACAGTATAATAATGACTGATAACAGAGCGTATAATTCCTGCAGCCCCTCTCAGTCAGGCCACAAGATGGGTAATTGTATTTCCCAATCCATCTTCCAGGCACCTGCTGTTTGCTCAGCCTGGAAACAATTCCTGTTCTCTTTATCCTCTCCACCACACCTTGGTCACCTGGCTAGCTTCTTGCCTTTTATGACAGCAGGGAAAGCACTTCCCCGGAAGCTTTTTCTCCCAGCTGCGGGCTAACGCAGTGGGTTCTCTTCCTCACGGTGTCTGACGCCTGTCTCAGCACTCAGCACTCAGCATTGTAACTGTCTCTTCATTTGCTATTTCTGCTGTGAGCTCATCGTGTGGAGGCACCATGTCTTATTTATCTTCTTAACTCTAGCCTTTAGCACGTGTCCAGGCACAGAGAAGATGTCCAATAAGCCAGTCAGCTGAGAAACTCCAACTGTAATTTAAGAAGGAAATTGTTCCAAAGTTTAATGGAAGATCTGCAAAAGTAATAGGTCTGTGGTGTTTAATGAATGAACAACTATGTTTTGTTTTTAATGGAGTAGAATATAGTTTGAGTGTATTCATATGGAATCATATTCTAACAATTTAAATATCCAGTGTGCGATGGATCAGAGCTCACCATCAAAAGGACAGTATCTTAGGTAAACATTTTTTTCTGATGATAAAGTTATATTTGCTCCATTAGATGAAATTTATAAAACACAGAAAAGTGTAAAGAGGAATAGAAACATAACAGAATCCTACCATCCAGAGATAAGCACCGTAAAATGTTTAGGTATATTTTCTTTCAATCATTTATTTCCTATATATTTGCTTATATGTATATTAGGATTGCCAGAGAAAGTAAAGGATGCCTAGTTAAATTTGAATTTCAGTTAAACAATGAATAATTTTTTCGTATAAGTATGTTCCATGCAATATTTAGTATATGTTTATACTAAAAACTTATTCATTATTTATATGAAATTTAACTGCCATTCTGTATTTTTATTTGCGAAATTTGGCAACCTTAATGTATATCTATGTATAAATTTACTAAATTTGGTTCATACCATATGCTTTTTTATAATCTCTTTTTTCAGTTAATATTATATATTGTGGGTTCTTTCCCATCTCATTAACTAGTTTTTGAAAACAAAAGTTTAATGGCAAAAAATTTAACAACTCACATTCTTGAAACAATTATTAAAAATTGTAGATAAATACATCTTACTCCATGTCAATAAAGCATTTTTGAGCAGTGATTCCCAGAAGTGTAATTTATGGGTCAAAGGTTAAAAGTCATTCATTTTTAAAGATTCTTTTACATACTGCTTTCCGGAAACATTTTACAATTTATACTTTCATTAACAATGAGTTAGAAAGTCATTCTTATTGCACTTTATCAGCACCAAGTATTGTCATTAATTTAAAAAGTTTACTGATACAATAGATAAATTGCAGTATTTTATGGTACTTTTCTCTGATTATTGCTTGAGCAAAGAATGACCATTTTATTTTATCAAACCAATGGGTACTTCTTGTTTCATGGATTGCCCATGCATATCTTTATAAATTTTTCTTTTGACTGTATTAAAGATTTGTTATTTATTTATATGCACTCTTCTTATATTAAGGATATAAACACATCATCTGCTATGTTTGTTAGAAATATTTTCTCCAAGTTATGATGTATCTTTTAATTTTATTTGACATTTTTGGATGTACAAATGCTACTGATTTTTATGTAGGCAAATATGTCCATTTTTGTTTTTGATATTTCTTCCATTGTTTTCATGCTTTGAAAGTCCTTGTATGTCTTTAGGTCAATTACATATTTGCCATTTTTCCCCTTTTTTATAGTTCCACTTTTAAATATTAAACCCTTTTATCTATCAGCAATTTATTTTGTTATGTAGTGGCAAATGAGAATTCAAGTTGAATTTTTCACAAACAGCATAATTTCCCAACACCATTTGACACATCCATCCCTTCTCTCCTTGGATTGTCATGTTTCACTTATCATATGTGATGATTTTTTACTGTGTTTCAAAGATATTAATTCAATTCCATCAGTTGGGCTTCTAACAGTTTGATAAATGTCAGTAAAAATTTTTCATTCAGTGTTTTGTTAAAGCAAGATGACCATTTAGATGACGTATAAGGTGAAGAGTTACCGGATGCTAACGACAGAAATAATGGTCTTATGTTTACAAAACTGGGAGAGAAAAGACTAAACCTATCAGCCTAAGAGTCTGCAACCTCTGATACCAAAGACAGAGGGTGTGCAGCTATGCTCCCACAGCGATTGTAAGATTTAGTTATAATAGGTGATATCAAGGTTTAGTTAGCCTAGAATTCCTGACAAAACTCTTCCTTCTTTTTATCTTTGAGCTGATTTTCTCAGCTCTGTTGTCTCTTTCACTGATTTTTTTTAGCTCTGGTCGGTCTACCACTTAGCTTAACTATTGAAAATCTGTACACAGGTATGCGTATGGTTGTATTTAAATTTCAGTGACTATCCTTTTCTCAAGTTGTTTCTTTCTTGCATCTATAGTTCTTGTTTTGTAAACTCCCACTTTTTTTCACAAACCCCTATTCAATAATTGGTTCACATTTCTCAGGTGCTGTAGTATAAAGGGAGAAAATAAGCATCACTTTGGACTTGATCTTGGATAGCCATCCTGAGGATGGCAGAAGGCAAAGAGGATGAATCAGTTAGAGCTCATAAGGTTTATCCTGAAAAGCTTCTTTTGAGGATATTAAATTGCTTGTGGCTAAATTTGAACTGTTTTTCATTTAATTTCACCCAGCTGAATGATCCAAGGGAAAAATCTTCTCAATCCAGACCAATTCCACATTTGATCCTGGAAGTTTCATTACCGACATTGACATTCATATTTCTAGGTATTATTAGCTCAAAAGATTATTATCATCAGTACTTCATAAAAATAAGTATAAAGTTCTTAAATTTGCTAGGTTAAATCCAAAAGTATACGCTAGCAGCATGCAAACTGGTTGGAGAATATAAACATTAGGTAAGGGTGTGTAGAGAGCATACATTCATTCACTCAACAAATAGTTATGACTCGATGCCAGGCACTGAAATAGGTGCTCCACATTCACAGATGAAAAGACAGTTTGTCTGTCCTGATGCAACCCAAAGTCTGAAGCTGCAACTCTCAGCATCATTGCCTGAACCACACTAGGGTGTGGAGTTTCCTTGGAAGAGAAACAGGTAAAATTACAACCAGAATGTTGGGAGTTTCGTATATTGTACAACCTGTCTCATGTATGCAGAGGCTGGCAGTGAGTATCTATCAAAAGGGAGTCATATCCGTGAGTGCTATTTGCCAAAGCTATGTCAAAGAAGAGGTTAAGACCATTGGTCTAGTGTGAAGCGACGAGGGTATATTACAAGGTGCTAGAATGGACTCTCCACACAAGGCAGAACATGAGCCTAGCAAAGAGGGCCTATGTCTGTCTGCTGCCACGAGTGAAAGCTTCAGAGAAGAGGTGACATGTAAGCTGGCCCTGGAGGAGGTGAGGGGGAATTGCCAAGTATGGGAGATGAGAAGGAGGCTAGATGTTCAGGGGTGGTCCTCTTGGCTTTGGATGGGTTTAGAATGCCCCCCTACCCTAACGTCTGACCAAATATTGCTATTTACAACTGGAAGTTCATTTCGTAGACTCCAGATTCCTTGTGGAAAATACTGACAGAATCCGGAAGAAAATGAACAGATCGGCGAAGGGACAGCCCAGGGAAACAGAGGGCAGGTGAAGTCAGGCAGGATGGCAGCTGATGAAAAGGCAGGAAAATATCATAAGCGGCCGCAGGGAACTTGGAGTTTGGTTTGGAAAAATACAAAGGGGTCCATCCGGGAAAAGTAATCTGGGACCCAGGCCTGGTGTGAGGAGGTGGGACAGGAGGTTCGGAAAACGATAACCCTAGAGCCCTTGAAGGTCAGATGTGAAAGGCAAGCTGGAGCAGAGTCGGCAGCGCAATGCAGATGCTTTCAGAGAAAGTTCCTTCTCCCTGGGGCTGCTATGAGGTTGATGGCAAAAGAACATGAGCCCTGTGAAACGCAGGCCTGACCAGGTGCAGGAAGCAGGCTGCATTACATGCAGTCTTTCCAAGGACATAGTTAAAAGTTCTGGGCTAGAAAAAGGTCGAGACTGGGAGGGAAGCAATCCACTTTTTCCTGGAGTTCGGAATTCAGAGAGGGCAGATTATTTCAGATCTCACCCAGAGGTGCTGATGATTGACGTCCTATTTTCTACAACCACCTCTTTGTAAAGTAGATTTTTCCGTGACTTTAGCCTGAGCCCGGATCCCTGAGCCTCAGCGGATGCAGCTCTTGTGCTAGTGGTCTCTGCCGGAGACCCAGAGAACATCGAGGAGAGACAAGACAGGCCCATGGAAGCTGTGGGAAGGCAGAAAAAGCTAGAATCAGCCTGGGTTTAAACTAGGACCTGAAAAGGCCCAGAGAGCAGGGTCTCGTAGCTTAGCCTAGGTAGTCAGAAACATCATCATGAAATTCATTTGGAGACATTTAAAAGTGTACTTTATAAAGTACAATAGAAGCTCTGTTGATCAAATCCTGCTTGACTGACTTTCCAGATCACTTGATGTTCACCATTCTCTCTACAAAACATACTCATGGCAAGCTGAATCCTTAAAACTGGATGCCAATCCAAACTAAGGTTTTATTGGCAAAATGCAAAATGACATATATGTAAGCACTAATCGTAGTAGCAAAAGACTAACAAGCTAAAGATCTGCCAGTGGGGCCTGTGGTTTGTTCCTACAGCGTGTCTGTGCAGTGGAGACTCTGCAGCTATTACAGGGGACCAGGAGGATCTCTAGTCACTGCTAGGAAGTAATCCGAGGACACACTGAGTGAAGAAAGTGATGTTCATAGGTGGATATTGCATGCTACCATTTGTTTTTTAAAAATGTCAGTAGATACAAGTAGAAATATACATTTACTTATGTTTTCATACAACAACGATGGAGAGAGAGATAAACAAAAAACTTGGTGTCTAACCAGAATGCAGTCTAGCAGAGTTGAATGCCGAACATTAAACCCAGGAAGCAAACCAAACTGCATCAATGCAAGCAGAGGGAGCGCCTCCCAGGAAGGGATTTAGGTCAAGTTTGGGGGCTGGGATAGAAAGACGGATGTTGGGTGCACCCCCGTGGATGGGATGCTCTCATACCCTCTGGCTAGTGAGGAGGCAGGTTCAGAGGATGGATGGAGTCCCCTTACCTGGCCTCTCTGTGTGCCAAGCCATAGGAAGGACACAAGGAGCCTGGGCCCTGAAATTCAGGAGCTCTAATCCTCTTTCTTCAGGGACCTGAGTCCTTCCTCTTGGGTTCTGTCCCAGGTGTCCTTGGCTTCATGGAGATGCTCCTGTCTGTTCTTGCAAAGCCAGGGAGTAAGACTGGCACTCAGGATTTGCATCCTAAACCAGACCCTGAGGTGGGGATTTGTGGGTGCTCTTGCTGCCTCCCTCATGCCCGGGCCCTGTAGAGTGGAGGTTCTCAACTGCTGTGTATTAGAATCACTTGATTCTCTCAATTAGTTGGCCTGAGAAAGGGCCAGGTATAAATATTCTCTAAGAGCAGCCCAGGAGATCCTGACGTCCAGCTGGGATTGGGGAGCGCTGTCACAAAATCTCCCCGATGGGGAGGAGGGAGAGGCAGACCACTCCTGCCTCCCGAGCTGGGCTCCCAGACTCCGTCAAGGGGCGGTGCTTTCACGTGCAGGGAAGGAAGGCAGAGCGAAGTATGGAAGGAAAGCGATTGTTTATTCGTTTACGTTTATGTCCCTACCTCATTGCATGAAGGGTTTGGAGGGAACTGATGAAGGTAATAGCAGCTGGCGGGGGAAGCTCTCTTTTGGGATGAGACTTGGTCACACAGGTATGTTTGGGTCAGCCACAAACAATGTCACCAGTGTGTCACCAATGTCTCACTCTCCAGCCACACCAGGATCCAAAAGCTCTCCTAACAGAAACAAGTTTTATAATACTAAGGTATTGAATGACCAGCTAGAGACCCTGGAGGTGGGGCCTGGAAGGGGGCATTCCTCAGTGTCGGCTAGGGAGCGTACCAGTCCGTGTCTGTGCATGTGCCCAGGATGGCAGTCACTGCCAAACACAGTAGAAAGGGAATGTTATGGGAGCGACACCTGAATCCTGAATCATCAAGCTTCAAGACTGGGAAACTAACATGTTTGGCTATTTGGACTAACCAACAAGTGTGCAGCTGAAAGTGCTGTGATCCGTTAGCTTCTGTGGACCGCGAGTTCAGTGGTTAAGGTGGTGACGCATATGCTAGTGGTTTATTTTTTTATTTTGTAAGTGTTACCCTCAGAGGATAATACGTGAGGAGATTTGGGAACTTCACAAGAGGCCACAGCATAAAGGATTCGCGTTAACCTAACTAATGGTAGGATACTCACTGTTTTCTTAGCTTGAATAGTTAAGACACTGAAGTAGACTCTTTTCTAAACTCTTTAATAAATGAAAGCGATTCATTCAGGCTGCTCTGAGCTGAGGGCCAAAGCCTGCTTCCCAGAGACACGGAGGCGTGAATAGCTAGATCAAATTGTAGGGTGACCCAGACAAAAAAGACGATGTCCACAGGCAAGACTAAGACTCTAGCATTAAGCCAAACACTGATGGCAGTTGCTGCTAGAGATGGGGTCGTCCCCTCCGTGTAGAGATGGGGTCATCCCCTCCGTGTAGAGATGGGGTCGTCCCCTCCGTGTAGAGATAGGGTCGTCCCCTCCGTGTAGAGATGGGTTTTGAGATGCAAAAACCTATGGATCTTGCATTCTTGTTAGATGATATGCATCCTTCCTTTGGGGCTCATTCCAGATTGTAAGGCTTTCTCTATTCTTTGTTTCTCTCTCTTCCACTTCACAAACAAAAAGCTCTAAAATGATATAAATGTCCTAATGGAATTAGGTTAGATTACGGAGGACCACAGAGTCTAGAGGAGGGAAACAACCCAGGAAAGGGGTGTCTTCCTGGAGAAGGAGCTGCCTCAGCCAAGTCTTACTGGATGAATAGGAGTCAGCCAGATGAGGCGTTCAAGCTAGAGGGACCAGCCAGAGAAAACGCAAGGAGAATAAAAAAGTATGGACTTGTCTCCAGGGCTGAGCCCTCTTGTCATCTGCCTGATGTGCTCACACGGACCTTCAGCCAGCCTCTCGGTTTTTCGGTCCTGCATCCCGTTCCCAGTTGGTGGCATACTTGGTGTTGCCAAGTCTGGAGCATTTCTGGTTCCCAAGCATCAAATAGTCCCGGGTCTCGGCTGCTTCCCCCACTTACGATGCTCTGGGTGGTCAGTCCTCTGCTCTGTTACGTCAATTACCCCGCTGTTACATCAATTACCCCTCTGTTACTTCAATGACCCCTCTTCAACCGCTTTCCAACTGCCAGAAGCTTTTGGAAATCTCTGTTTCACTCATGGCCGCTCTCTTGTTCTCTTTGTCATTGGGGTTTTACTTTCCCTCCTCCTCGCTTTCATTTTAGTGGGCTCTTTGAAGGGGGAGGGGTATGATGACACGTGGATAGTTTTCCACTTTTCGCAGAAAAGATTCAGGTGTATGTTGTCATTCTTCAATATTTTCTCTAAGAAATCTCCTTACAAATATAAAAGGAAAAAAGCCTTCGTTTAAAAATGTTTTCTAGTAGTACAAAATGCATGTATTTCACCAAAATCTTGCACATACATAGAGATGTCATCCTTTTATTTCCCAACATGCCAGTCTGTAATTTAATCATATTCCTTTTTAATACCATCCTACTTTCAAAATGCTCACATAGAATAAAAGAACTCCACGCACAGTCAAAATAGCTCGGGTTAACACACATTGTCCCCTTTTGTTTTCTCTCTGACTTCTCTCATTTCCTAAATTCCTCAGAGAGCTTTTTATTAGCCCACATATTGACTCTATGCCTTTCATCGTGAGTTCTCCATCCAAGTCCACCATGGTGTTTGAACTTCCATGTCAGTCACTTGTGGGCCCTTGTGAAGAGGAAAATGATGAATGAGGTCGTGAAGGAGAACAAGACAGGATGGAGTCCCGGAACCTAGTTAGGCACTCGGTAGATTTTCTGTAACTCTATATTTTATAATTCTTTATATTTTTCAAACAATCACACTAATTTCTCTTGAGTTTATTCCATGACTTGAGCCCAAATTTGGCCACTTTAGCTACTGACAATTCTTAGGGAGCATTTCCAACGTATCTTGTCCTTTCTTTCCTGCTGTGGGCATCTTATCACCCGCCTAAAGAACTGTACAATCCTTATTGGGTGTTTGGCCGGAAAACAAGGCCAAAGAAAGTCTGAGCATTTTGCCTAATGGTCAATAACAATCCCTGACCAAGAAAGAAGCAGTTCTTATCACCCTTTCTCTCTCCCCCCTTGAGGTAATTGGAAGTCCATTGACCCACAGCAATTGTGGGTCTGGAGTATCTATCTGCCTTCCACAGGGCACTTACTCAAATTTACCTTTTAAACTCTGCAACTTTATAACTTCACATACATTTAGTTTCAGTACATTTAATCCTTTTTGGTGGTTATAACTTATTCGTGTGAGAGCGCTCTGAGGCTGGCTCAGGCAACTCTCCTCCCCTTCACATCTAGCAGAAAACAGCCCCAAAGAAGTACTCGCAGTTCAGCGCAGATGTGGCCGAGGCCATTGCCTTCTTTGACTCCATCATTGCAGAGCTGGACACAGAGAAACGGCCGCGGGCTGCTGAGGCAGACCAGCCCAATGAAGACGTGGACTTTGATGGTGAGTGCCGTCCCCCAGGGCAGGGGGTGGGTGGGTTGGGGGTCTCTGGAGTGGACTTATAAGATGGGCTATCAGGAATGCCACCTCCTGATTACAAGGAAACTCACGTCTACAAGCCGGAGCCTGGCTCTGAGCTTGTTCTTGTCCTTGGGGCCCTTGCTTTAGTTGTCGCTCCTGCCACCACCCCAGCCTACCCCTCCAACACTCGGGGCCATATTTGGACAAAAACTCCTTCCCTGTGGTTCACTTGCCACAGCTGAGACAGGGTAGGACTTCTGTAAGACTCCATGAGGGACACGATTAAAGAAAGGTGTTAGATGGGGAGTTGTTGTTACACAGATGTAGAGACAGAGTTTCAGTTTTGCAAGGTGAAAATGTTCTGGAGATCTGTCACTCAACAAGGTGAATACATTCAACACTACTGAACTGCACACAAAAGGATGGCTAAGATAGTAAATTTTATGTTATGTATATTTTACCAAAATTTAAAAAAGAAGAAAAAGGAATAAACTGTATTTAAAAATCCAGCTTCTGACCCTACCTGAGCGAGCCTCGCCCTGGGGCAGCACTGTCTGCTATACTTGACTCTGACACTTCACCCACTTTGTCACCCCTCCCTCTAGCACTCCGTCTGTGGCTTTCACAGGCCACCACTCTGCAAGGATGTACAGAGCAGAAGAGGGCCAGGGTGCCTGCCCAGGCCCAGCCTGATTGCTAGAGAAGGAGTGAAGTGAGGGCTGAGGGCGATGCTTTCCTCCTTAGCAAGGTGTATCACTGGCTTTCTCCTGGTGGAGAGCGAAGAACTCAACACTGTTCATGAGTGGAGCCCACTTTTAAATTCCATTACTTGACTGTCAGTTTCTCTAATCTTTGACTTGATCCCCATTGTGTAATTATTGATGATTTTATCCGGGGGTTACTGACTCCTGGTTACTGAGGTAACAGGTTTTGGTACCTATACTAAATGATTCTTGAATGTTTTATCTAATTCTCAAAAGACTACGTTTGGGTGGCTTGTTGTTCTGGCCTTGATAGACATGTATCTGTGACCTTCTGGTTCTCATTGGGTTTGGTGGAATTTCGCAGAAGGTTGCTCCCATTTCGAAAGCTCATTGTACCCTGCAGGTACCTGCCCTCCTCCCCCACCACAGCCTTTCAGTCTCTGACAAAGAACAGCCCTCTCCTCGGGAGTCGAACCTGGGGAAACCCAGGACGTTTGTGAAGGGACAACAAAATCCACTGTGGATGCAAGTGTCATCTTCACAGTTATAATTTTTTAATGAAAATGACTATATGGTTTTTCTTCTGATAACAACAGTAAGGTATGTTCATTGTAAATCATATAGTCAAACAACACACCAAAACATAAAGAAGAAAGTAAAGAATATGACCTGTAACACCACCACCCAGAGATAATAATCACTGTTAACATTTTGGTAGACGTTCTTTCAAAAAGACATTTGTTGTGAGTTCTCAACCTGATTCACCCTCTCCATTGCCTTCTGCTCCTCCCAATGGCAATGGCGAGATCTCCTTTCCAGGTCCCTGCTTCTCTCTTCCAGTGGCCACCAGCTCCCGGGAGCATAGCTTGCACTCCAACTGGATCCTGCGGGCGCCACGCCGGCACTCGGAGGACATTGCTGTGCACACCGTGCACATGACAGATGGCCAGTTTCGAAGGAGCACAGAGCGCAGGACCATCAGCACTCAGAGGAGACTCGAGAGGCACCCCATTTATTTGCCCAAGGCTGTGGAAGGAGCATTCAACACCTTGAAATTTAAGCCCAAAGCCTGCAAAAAAGAGTAAGTGCTTCAGCCAAATAGTATAACCAAGATGTTCTCATGTGCTCCTGATGCTGGTGGTGGTTCTTATGGTACCTTGAGCCCCCATCCTACATGGAAAAATTATTCTTGGGCATTTTTTGGGATGGAGGTCTTAGTTAAAAAAAATTTTTTTTGATGGTCTATCCACAAAGTCTAGCCTGGTTCACTGCTGCCACCACACCTAACTGTTGCTTCAGCTCTGCATCTGCCCCCCTTTCTTTCTGGCCCACTTGGTCCTCATGCTTTGTGTCATCCTCTCTCACTGTTTCCCCCAAGTGCCACTGTCACACTGTGTGCCACAGGTTTTTAATGAGAGTTTGGAGTTGAAGAGGGCTTAGTACCAGGAGGAAACAACATCAAACCAATTAGACACCCTGCCTTAGAAAGGCATTAGCCAGGCTAGGTGGAGAACTTCTTGCTGGCTGGGCCCCTCCTCACCATCTTGCCACCATCTATTGGCTTCTCTCCCTCTAGATTCTCCTCTCCCAAAACCAGTTACTGTCTCTAACCTCCAAATTCCTGTGACCTACTCATTCAGAGCAGTAAGTGCTCTCTTGCTTTGGCCAACCCAGGGCATGCCACCAGGACCTTACCTGTCATAACACAAAGGGCTGTCTAGGCTTACCTACCTGTTTTTCTTTGTTTCTACATGAGCCACTCAACTCTGATGGATTCAGGGGTTTTCTAAAGAGCATTTTCCTCCTATAATAGTGGACCATGCACTGAACATTCCAAAACCAGGACCCAGTCCTCATCACCCATCTTTCACCTATGATGACACTGCTCTGTCCTCCCCAAGGCCCAGCCCTGGGGGAGCATCTAATGTTCTCCATTTGAATGGCAAATCAGAGCATCCCTTTTCTCTGCAGCTGGCCAAGCCAAACTTAAACCCTCTGCCTCGTTCCTCCCTTCCAGCCTGGGGAGCTCCAGACAGATCCTCTTCAACTTCTCTGGAGAAGACATGGAATGGGATGTGGAGCCCTTTGCGCTGGAGCCCCTGGCATCTCTGGGGGAGGACTACTGTGAGACAGAGAACCCCAAAGGTCAGTGGCTGCTTCGAGAGCGACTCTGGGAGCGAACGGTGCCCTGATGCCCTCGGTCCTTCAGCCTGGCCAAGGCAGGGGCCTTCACAAGGTGTCTGCTTTCAGCCCAGCATGAGGTGTTTGGCAGAGTTAAAAACGGAAATCGTAACAAAGTCAAGCCTGTGAGCACACTGCCTACTGGTGCCCAGTTAGTGCCAAACACACCTGCGGCTTCCCAGAGGACCTGCCTTAGGAGACTTCTGGGGCCTGGCTCTCCCTGCAAGGGCAGGCTAGCAGGTAGTTACAGCCTACCTGGTCTTCAACAGCAGAAGGTAACGGCAGGCCTTGAGGGGAGTGTCCAGGCTCCCTCCCTCGCCTCCCCTGGCCTGTTCCTAGCTCTTCGTGCATCTGTCCAAGTGGCTGCTAGTATGGTGCTTGGTACAGGAAATGAACCCACTCATGAATCTCTGGGCCAAAGTTTTTACAGAGGCAGCTCCTCTCTCTCCAGGGCTCAGAAACTCTCTTATATACTGAGGTTGCCTTCTTTTTGTGCAGAACTCAGTTCAGGAAGCAGCCCCTTTTGCCCTAACCTTTTTCACAATGTTCTGGAAACTTTCACTGGATTAGGCTGAAGAAGAGACCAGTGCCTTGGCAATGGGATGGTAGAAGGAGGGTGTGGAGACCCTGCCTCAGGACCACGCTATCTCCCCCAGGCCCAAAGCTCAGCTCCACTCCGCACAGGCAGTTGGCTGGGGAAGGAGGGAGATGCAGTGGTGCTTGTACTCTGGGTCTCACCCAGAAGATCCTGATGGACCCCATGCAACTGGTTTATGACGGGCTATGCCTCACCTTTGCCCCACTGAAGAGGGCAATCAGAATCATTAAGTTCCTTTGAACTAGAAAGGATTTCGGTATTTCAGTAGCTATCTGAACCAGAATTACATTTTTAAGGTATTCTTTGCATCCTCATGTGCTTTTTGCATTTTTGCTTATAGTTGTGCAGGCTCAAGTTTGAGAACCACTGGTTTGGAGAATACACTGCATTTTGTCCATCCTCACGTGTTTATTCTGGCGTTTTCTTGTAAAAAAGATGTCACCTGAGGGGTGCATGCCCATGAATGCAAGAGCGCTAGGGAACATCATGAAGGGAGACATACTAGGAAAACCCAACAGTCCAAGGGCCAGCCCGGTGGCATAGTGGTTGAGTTCATGCACTCTGCTTTGGCGGCCCAGGGTTTGCAGGTTCAGATCCTGGGTGTGGACCTACACACTGCACATCAAGCCATGCTGTGGCAGTATCCCACATACAAAACAGAGGAAGGTGGGGACAGATGTTAGGTCAGTGACAAGCAAAGCTTTCCTTAAGCAAAAGGAGGAAGATTGGCAACAGATGTTAGCTCAGGGCCAATCTTCTTCACACAAAAGCAGAAAACAAACCAATAGTCCAAATTAAGCCAAGGATGCTCTAAGCTAAAGTCACTCTGAGAGCTGAATAAAGCTGCCTTTCTGCCAGGCCCGTGGATACATGATATTCTTATTGTTCAGTTTTTTAGAAAGAACCTTTTATTTACGTGAACCCAACTGTTTGCATCTAAGTATTGTCTTGTGAAAAAAAAAACCCTAATAATTATGTGGCATTCTTAGGAATTTTAGATCAACACATTTTCAGAATGAACATATGCTGGAAATGTTTTAATACTTGCCCTTCTTATTTTTTGAGTGCCAATGTCAATGTTTGGGAGATTTCTTTCATTTTGTTTCTTATACTAAACCCACTACAGCCAGAAGCTTGACTGAAAAATAAATGTTTGGGAGGTTTGTTTTATAAACTTCACTAGAGCACACCAAGTTGACATCACCACATATCTTTCTTTTCCCAAAATGTGGCCTTGATTTGAAGCCCCACAAATGAAAGTCCACTGCTGAGGATAAACTCAGAACGAAGGTCTCTTTTCTCTGCCTCTTATCAAACTACAGTTTATCGTAGAGCGACCCTGACATTATGTGGTGAAGACGCTGTGTACATTTTGCTTTTACAGATAAGAAAAAGATAAACATGCCAGAGAGGATGTTTGGAGTCTGGATTTCTTTTTAGCCTTTGTTGCGTATGGGGCATGAAGCTGTGCTTTTCTCTTTTGCTTCATGTTTTGTATATTTTTGTCTTTAATGAGACTATGCACAGACTGTTTGAAAAATTCTGTGATTCAGAAACATAAGGCTGGCTCGTCTTTGGATGATTTTAGGTCTTTCAAATTGGTGATAAACCCCAGGATCTGGGCTCTACCTGGGGAATCCTGAGGTGGTATCTGCTGGGATCTTGAAATAAATAAAATGAGACAATAAAAGTCAATTCAGTAAAATCAGTTGACGTGATTGATTCTTTTCTTCTTTGAATTGACCAGTTATTCAGTCAGCTGGTCCATGGGGTGCTAGGTTAGTGGTCCTGGTTTTCCCAGGACTGTCTCAGTTTTGATATATGAAAATCTACCTATCCTTAGACAGAATATCCAAAAGAAGATGTGAGTCCCTGGCATCTGGCTTGTTCTTTAGCTCTTGGTTTCTGGCTCCCACCACAAAATGTCTTCTCCTTCACAGAGGAGATACACGGGGCTTTTAGTTTGGATGTGTATGCCCAGGCCTTTGCCTGGTTGCTAGGCAACTGAGAACACGGCTTCCAGGACAGAGCTTTCTGGTGCCCACTCTTAGACACAGAGTGGTTCTGACGGGAGGCTGCATTCCCCTCATCACTGATGGCCTTTTCATGGTGGATTAGTTCCCTGTTGCTGCTGTGACAAATTACCACAATTTTAGGGCCTTAACACAACACAAATTTATTCTCTTCGAGCCTGGAGGACAGAAGAACCAAAATCAGTCTCACTGGAAGAAGTCAAGGTGTGGGCAGCGTTGGCTCCTTCTGGAGGCTTTGAAGGGAGAGTCCATTTCCTTCCCTTTCCAGCTCCCGGAGGCTGCCTGCATTCCTTGGCTTGTGACTCCTTCCCTGTATCACCTCAATCTTTGCTTCTGCCATCACACCTCCAACTAGTCACTCTGATCTCCTGCCCCTCTCTTATAAGGATCTCTTTGATTACATCAGTCCCACCTGGATAGTCCAGAGTCATCTTTCTACCTCAAGATCCTCAACTTAATCAAATCTGCAAAGTCCCCTTTGCCATATAAGGTAACATTCACATGTGCCAGAGATGAGGATGCAGACTTCTTTGGGAAGCCATTTTTCAGCCTACTACACATAGTATCAGGAGATGTTCTAGTCCTTCTTATCAACCTAGCCCAATTTCTTTTTAAAACTTGACTATAACAGCCCAACATTCATGGCTAACTCCAACTTAGTCGTCATTTTCGAATTCCTTTGGTTGTAGCTGCTACCTGGTTATTTTGGGACAGTGAAATTCTGCCTTGTCTGACAGATTCCTCTTTCAATTGTACAAAATTTCCAAGTGGAAGAACCTAGCGCTTCACTCCCGTAGGGTGAGGAGCGGACAGCAGTTCGACACAAACACTGCTGCTGGTCAAGAGTGATGTCTTCCTTCAGTCAATCCATCAAGTCTTTATTAAGCAACTGCAACGTGCCGAGCAGAATTACATACAATGCACTTTCTGCCCTTCAACAACTGGCGATCTAAAAGGGGGAAGCTAGGACAGACACAGATAAAGCTGTGCTGAGCACCTGCTGCTCCCTCAAGAGCCTCTGTCTACCTACGAGAGGAGTTCTGCGAAGAGCGAGAGCCCACTTAGCTTGGAGTGTCTGGGAAGAACTTCACGGCAGATGTAGAGCCTTGAAAGATAGATTTAGACTTGAGCAGAGGATTGCTGAAAGTTGGCAATCCACAAGGAGGAATAGCATGCCAAAGGACAGTCGTCAGGAAGTCACGGAAAGGGTGGTAGGTGGTAAGGGGACACCTGTGGCTGAAGGGCAGGCTTTCTATTGAGCAGCCATGGGAAGCCAGATTGGATAGACTGGGGGAAGTCAAAAGCGGAGTATAGAGTTGATCAGTGGGGATCTTGAATTGAGCATTAGTCAGTCCTGAGTTGAAGCGTGGAGAGCAGAACCCTCAGAAGATGCAGTACAGTTGTGGGGGGCAAATCTGGAGGAGGGCCCCCTAAACGTTGTGGGGTTAAACCAATCCAAGCTTCCCATAGCCTCGGAAGAGAGGCTCTCAAGCCCCTGATCTGACTTCTGTGGTAGATGTCGCCCGCAGTCCCCATGTGGTTCACATGCATCCTCCATGACATCTGCTTTCAGCTATTCCAGGCATCCACCCCCTGATCAAACACAGGGTGCCCGGGACCCCCAGTTCTTTACCAACAGCTTTGGTCTGGGCAGCTCTCCTTGAAAGGGGCAGGAGGTGTGTGGTGGCGGTGAGGGGACGGGTTGGGCAGACACACTTTGTAAATCAATTCATGCAGCCATTTTGATAGACCACTCAGGCCATGGAGGATGCCAGAGCCTGCCGGACATTCTCTTGGGAGATTGCCCATGTTTGTTTACCCATTTATTTGTCATTTGACAAAGAATGTTGAGCATGTACTGTGTCCCAGCCCTGTGTCTGGGGACACGACAGAAACAGAGCCTCTCATGGAGATTCCAGTCTGGTGGGAGTGACAGATGTTAAGCAGAGGATTACACCAACACACATGAATCGGAACTGTGGTAAGTGCTGTGAGGGAGGCCTGTGGTGTCACGGGGAACTAGTATGAGGGGTGTCTGAGCTAGTCGGGCAGGGTGCTTGGGGAGGACTTTCTAGATCCTGCATGGCTTCATTTGTCACACACCAATACTCAAATGTCACCTCCTCAGAGAGGCCTTTCCTGACCACCCTATCTCAACCACCACTGCTCCTAATCTCTACCGTGCTTTAGCTGTCTACACTGCGCTTACTGCAATCTAACAGCTGACTACACACATGCACACACACATCCATGCCCCCGTTAGACGGTGAGCTCCACAAGGACAGTAGCGAAGTCTGTTCTGTCCACGCTCCACCCCCAGTGCTGAGAACAATTCCTGCACCAGCAACTACTTACTGACTGAGTGACTGATGGACAGAGTGCCTAAATGAATGAAATGACAGAGAGCTGAGATCTGTAGGGGAATATGAGGCATCAAAATGTCGGGCGCTGCAGAGAGAGATTCGGGCTGAGGACATCTCCCAGGCTAGGGACCCATGCTGGAGGGAGAAGCCCCACTGGAGGGAGTTCAAGTTTAACTTATTCCTTAGGTTTTATTGAGCACCCATGTTTGTCCAGAGCTCTTCTCCAGGCCCTGAGAGTAGAACAAGACAAGATCCCAGCCTTCAGGGCTTATAAGTCTGAGGGGGAGAGGTGTACAGGCAGGAAGCAATCAGACATTATATCACATATATTTAAATATAATAAAGCGTCAGGTAAGGATAAATGCTGTGGAGTGAAATGGAGGAGAGAGAGAGTGGAGAGCCGGGAGGTGGGGTTTGAGTCAGGGGAAGCCTCTCAGAGGAGGTGATCCTTGGACGGAGACCTGAATGAGTGAGGGATTAAGTGAGACCAGGGGAAGAACTGGCAAAGGAAGGGGGCAGCTGAACACACCGAGGCAGGACTGCAGAAGGACCTTGAGGATGCAGAGGGACTGTGCTGGGTTGTCCTTGGAGGGTCCTGAGTAACGTAATCTGAGTTAGTTTCTAAAAGATGATTCTGGCTGTCGGGTGGGTCAAAAGAAGAAGGTGGAAAACCAGTTGGGTGGCTCTGTAGTGGTCCAGACAAGACATGGTGCCAGCTGGGGCCTGGGTGGAGGAATGGGGCCATTTAAGATGATTGGCTTTAGTATAAACTGTGAAGCAGAACTTATAGACACAGAGATACAGGGTTTAGCTGGTATCAGTTATTGAATTGAGTAAGGGAAGGGTTGGTTAGTAGGGGTGTTTTGGGGGCAGTGGGGAGGGAAATCAAAAGTTCTATTTCAGAGGCATTAACTTGGAGCTTTCTATAGACTTCCAAGTGGGGGCTGCTGTCAAATGGGAAATTAGACATCTGTCGAGCTCAGGGGAGTGGTTGGATCCAGAAGTAGAGAACTGGGAGCCGTCCACGTGGAGACAGCATCAGAAGCCCTGGGGAGATGTGCTCACTAGGTACTGAGTGGAGGGAGCTCTAAGAGGTGAGTGAGGCGGAGGACCAAGTCTGGGTGCCCTGACATTTAGCAGCTAGGAAGAGAGGAGCGTGTCCGTGTGAGGAGAAGCAGGCTAACGAGGTGGAGAAGATGCTCCAAGGTTGGGGGAGCAGAGCACAGATAGCAGGGGATGGGCAGGGGGTGCAGGGCCAGCAGGGCATACTCCAAACCAGGTGAGAAAAGCAGTCTTGATTTTGATTCAAAATGTCTACATCTAGAGAGTTCACTGACCCAACCACGAGACCCAGCTCCAGAATACCTTTGGCTGTTTCTCAAACTCGAGCCCTCCTGAGAGGCAGTTGAGTGTAATGGCCCAGGCCGGCCAGGACCCCGCAGGCAGCCACAGTGACTTAGGCGTCCCTTCCCCTGGGTGGCCTCTGGCCCGCACCGGGTGAGGGTGGGGTAGGTTTCAGGGCCCTCACAGCTCTTCATCCAAAGAGCAAACTTCCCCTCTCACCTGGAGGCCCCCTGTAGACCTTGGAGCCCGAGTTCTGTAAATGTGGGCAGGTGACTCAGACCGTCCAGCCTCATGCTTCTCAAATGTCAATTGAGCATGATGATAATAGTTCTTAACTTGCAGTGTTATGATGAAGATTACATGATTTATACCTGTTAAAGTATCTGGCCTATGGGAACTGTTAACTCCTGCCATAATAAAGGATGATGATTTGCCGTCACTTAGAACAGTCAAAAATTTTGCCACAAACTGAAAATAACTAGTAAAAGAGAAATCCTAAAGCGTTCTGGACATAATTGGAGAAAGTACAGCCTCCTGTGAGTGTGTGAGTGTGTGTGAAAAAACTGGAAGAAGACTGCACTGAGCCAACGTGAGGTTAAGAGCGGCCGGTGCAGTCAGAGGTGTGGCTGGAACCTCAGCCCCGGCATGCATCCCGGCACGGCCTTGGGAAGATACTCCAACACTCTCAGCCTGTTTCCAGTTGTAAAACGGCCCAGCACCAGTGCCTGTTTCATGGGGCATTATGAGCACCATGATGATGCACATGGAGCGCTCAGCACAAAATCCAGCACACAGCAAGCACACAATCAATATTGTGCTCAATATTACTATGGGCTCTTAAAAAACATCAATATATAAGTTATGGTCTGTTGGTTACAATGTGACAATCCTTTACTGTCATACCTCCTCCACGTTTGGCCCCCAAATCACCTGACTTAATTGTAGCTTTTCCCAAAATTGAATGGAAATATAGATTAGGTTTGATTTGAAGGTTGCTGAATTGGGTCTTTTTTTTCTTTAAAGACTGGCACCTGAGCTAACATCTGTTGCCAATCTTCTTTTTCCTTCTTCTTCTTCCTAAAGCCCCCCAGTACATAGTAGCATATGCTAGTTGTAGGTCCTTCTGGTGGTGCCATGAGGGGCGCTGCCTCAGCATGGCTTGATGAGCGGTACCATGTCCACAACTAGGATCGGAACAGGCGAAACCCCGGGCTGCTGAGGCAAAGCACGGGAACTCAACCACTCCGCCACGGGCTGACTGCCCCGTGAATCTGGTCTTAAATGAGCCCTAATGGGAGTGCCACAGCCGTCGTTTGACTCCTCATCTCCCATCCTGCCTGGTTTCTGTATGTAAAGTGTAAAGGTCCCTGAGGATTCACTTTGCGGTACCTGGACCCACCCCCAAAGATTATAGCCCCATCTTACACTGAGGGGATTACCACTTGGGGAAGACAAACGAGTTTTTCATGATTAATTCAGACCTTGGGTAGCAGTCCAGGAGGAAGGACTCAAACTGGAGTTCGATGCTCTGAGCCGCGGATCTCCACCTGATCCGGATTTGAGCGCCTGATCAAAGCCGCGTACCACTTCCCTTCTGGTGGAGGCATTAATTACACAGCAGCCTGTTGGTTTGTGGTCATTTGACCACACGGTGGCGCTTCACGCCTAACAATTCCGCGGGTCGTGTGCGTATCGCTCAAGATTTGAAATTCAAACGGAAAGGGAAAAAGGCGTGCCCTCTTTCTCAGAATGACACAGATACCGCCACCGCCGGCGAGCACGGGGCTATTACGGTTGGGGGGTGGGGGGTGAGCTGTGTTCGTTAACTGGTTGCCACACTGTAGGAAAAGCCTCAATTCTTGCTGATTTCCTCGGAACTAAGGGGAAGGTTCTGGTTTGAAATCAAAGGACACGGAATGCTGTAATCAGAGCCTATTTTTCAGAATATTCTTACAACATTGCACCAACTCCACCTACAATGTAAAATGTCATTTACCAGCGAGGCAGATGAAAAAAAGTGGACCCACATGAGCCAGAGTCTTCACTTTCCTGGTAAAAGAAATTTTTCTGAAGGTACCACCTGACTCAAGACAGGTCTAAGCTTCTTCCAGAAAAAAGAGATGGGTTATTACCCACCATTTTTATTCTTTTCTTGGAGGCTGCATAGGACATGGGCCTGAGCTGCAATACCAGCTCTGTCACTAACTGGTTTGGGCACCTCCAGGAAGCTACTTAACTTCTCTGTACCTTGATGTTGTCATCTTCTAAGGGGGGGATAATAGAACCTCCTTTATAGGATTGTAGTAAGAGTGAATTAATATGAAGTGCAACCTGATGAAATTGCCAATATTCAACAGTCTTTGACCCAGAGAGCGACGATTCCCTGTGGTGTGTCCTCGTGCTTTGGGTGGGGTGCACAGTGGGGCCTGATAGAGTGAGCTGTTACCTTGCAGCTGGTGTGACAAGAGGATAACAAGTGCTCGTGGTGAACGTGTAGAAAATAAACCGCCCTATCTTCTGGAGAGTTTTTTCCTGAAGATTCTTACTGACAGGTGACCCTGTTGTTCTGGGTGCTAAATTTCCGAATATGAAAATGTGCCTGAAAGCAGTCTGGCTCTAAATCACAAGCTGTGCCTTTAGCCAAGTCATCAGGACCACAAGCCATCTGTCAGTGAGGTATGAATCCCGTGAAGGGAGAAGACCAAGGCCAACCCAGTACCCCCAGTGATGTGAGTAAAATTGAACTCACTTTCATCTCTCCTCCACCGTCCAGACCTCCCTTTACTGTCCATGCAGAGCTTGCCTCTCCAAGAACACTCTGCGCCTTGGACTGACGTCTCTCCCCATCTCTCTGATGTGCACACAGCCAAGTTGATCTCTTCTACGTCTCCTTCCCTCTTCGCAAGCTGGGTGAATACTCGCTGATCTCATTGACCAAAGGAAGAGACGCTGTTTTCATTTTGGCAGAAGTTTTCAAAGCTGTAGTCAAAAACGGTGAGAATTTCAGACACCAGACAGGCCCGTGTGGGGGATAGTTTTGATCAGAAGGTCCTCTGGGTGCCTAGCAGTGGGGCCACATCCCACGTCATGGTTCCGCTGCTGTAGGCCTGGTGGGAAGCCGGTGGCAGCTCTGAAGCTGGGAAGCCTGAGGTGGGCTGGGAGCCACACACTGATGGTAGGCGTCCCCACCAAGAGGACGGCAGCCACGGTCCTAGACATGCCACAAACAAAAACCAGGGAGTGGTTATGTTTTATGAGAGAATGTTTTCTTCCCTGATGCTCTTTGCTTACACTCTCCCTCTCATTTCTTTCCTCAAACTATAGAGATTTGCTCCAGGGACCTCCCTCTGGCACCTTGCCCTTCCCCCCGTCATAGGAAATCTGTCTGTGTTTATGGACTTATGTCTAATGTGGGGAATGGTGTCTAACTCTTCAATTCACTCACCGTGGGTTAAAAGTTAAGCAGCCAGACACGGAAGAGAACATACTGTATGATTTGATTAACATGAAGTTCAAGAGCAAGCAAAACTAATCTAGAGAGACAGTCTTCAGAACGGGGCGGGGGGAGTGCTGACTGAGAAGGGGCGCAAGGGAACTTTCTGTGGTGATGGAGAGGTTCTGTTTATTACGCTGTGGCTTCACCGGTGTAGATTTATCAAAGTTCATGGAAATGCACCCTGAAGATTGATAAAGATAACAGTGAAAAATGTCCCTCAGAACAACGATTGCAGAATGGGCAGGAAGGCCCATCATGTCATAGAAGAGAAAAGGGAATTTCCATATACTGCAAGATCCTCGCTAGGCTGTCCGCGCGGTTGAAAAATATATAAAACGTCAGCCAATTTTCTAGACAGTTTCAAAATCCAGGGACGTTTTTTCTTCATGCACACACTGCCTATGTCTTTTCAAATGTTTACAGAGTATTTACAAAAAGTAGTCCTTTGGGTGGCAGTTGTAATTAGGAAAACTGGCAGGGAAAATTAACACATACCATGAAAGAGGGCTAATTGCTCCACTGCCATATACAATATTATTATCAAATGGCATTCACCGAGGAATCCAATTGGTCCATACCAGCTCCATCTCATTGTTCTAGGGCAGATCCCCCCTTCCTCGTTACCCTGAGGATGAAGCTGCCACGGCCCACGAATGATATGCCATATGGTACTTAACATCAGAATCAAAATGAGCTTGCGCTTTTTGTGTGAGATGCTGAAATTTATTAGAACATCAGAAAGCCTCGTTTCCACCACGTTCCTGAGACCTGCCATCTGCTCCATGAGAAAGAAAATAGAGATTTTTTTTTTTTTAACCATTTACTTATTGTGAAATGTGAGAGTGCTGGTGTGTTTCAAAAGCAGGGTTGGGGGCTGGGGGAGCGTGCATAAGAGAGAGCCAGAGCAAGCCCACTTGGCAGGGGAGAAAGAAGACTGTCAGCTGAATGGTGGCGAAGGCTTGGGAGGCATAATTATGGAAATCACCTATTCCAGAGCCTTTTTTCTCCTCCTGACCACATGTTCCTTCCACACAGGAACAGCACATGGAGAGGCCAGCTTTTGAGAATAAGCAAAGTCTCCATTTCAGACAGGAGGAAGGGAGTTCAAACAAGTACTGCTCTTTCCGAGTGTTAGGTGTCTTCACGGAGAGGGTAGTGCATGTAGACAGGAGGGTAACGGACAAGGGAGCCAAAAAGGCTAATGGATGGAGGGGGAAACAGGGCTTTCTAAGGGGATGAGCAGAAACGGGGGGAGGCGAGATGAGAGAGGGATCTGAATGGGGTTGGTGCAGGAGTACCTATTGAGTGGGGAGAAATCCTTCAACAAGTTGTTTGGAATTTTGCTCTGTGTGTTGGGTGTTGGTGCTACAGAGAAAAAGGCGCTTTGTCTTTAAGGAGGGCTTCTCAGAGGTCTGGGCACTCAGTTCAGGGCAATGCCTCTGTCTCCGGCATTATCAGGGGCACGAGATGCTGCCTTGACCGGGAGTCCTTTGCGTCCACAGAGCACTGCAGTCTGGAGGGCTCACCTAGCTCCTTGATTTTTTTGTATTTATTTATCGTTACTGTTGTCCTTGCATCAAAGCTGGCACGTCTCTTGGAACTACCGCAGGCGACATTCCTGGGACCTGGTTAGTGGCTGGGTTCTCTGATCACAATACTCGGGAGATAGACCTCCAGCAAGTGCCTACCGGTGCCTGAAATGGAGCGGGGATGGGGAGGACGGTCTGAGGCCCAGGGAACTTCACATAATAATATTATAGACGCAAGTCCTCATTAAGGCAGGCCTTTCTTGGACCACATCCAAGGAGGTTTAATTAAAGAAGAAGTAAAGAGACCTCTCAGTAGGCAATCTCACCTACGAGGCAGTCTTCCAGCGAGATCCTGGGGGCATCCTCAAAGTCAAGGTCAGGGTTCTAGGAGTGCTTCAGGACCAGGTGCCCAGTGACTGGCCACCCACCTGGGAGCACAGCCCATCCCGTCAGCCTCTCCACTCCCCAGGTGCTCATCATGGTGCCCTCACACAGGGAGGTGACCAACAGCTATCTGTCAAATGAGAGGATGGATGACTTTTTAAAAACCTGCCGGGTTTCTGGAATCCTGGCCTCCCCCTTGAGCCAATCGGAAAGAATGCTTCGTACAGAGTCAGAGGCCAACCTCTCTGAGGAGGAGTTAGTGGGAGGGGGGGCAAAGTGAGCTTCTGAATTTGCAGGGAAGTTAAGTGGGAAGCGACGATAAGCCCTGGGGGTCCAGCATGTTCGGGAGGTGCCTGTCCTCTGAGCCTTCTCCCACCGTGGGCAGCAAACTGGTGGGGCCGCCAGCCTCCCGGGTGCTCTGTGGGGCTCTGCGGGCTCCCGGCCCCAGGGCTCCATGCTGGCAGGATGGTGCTGCTGTTGTGTTGGCACCCTGGGGGGAAGTTCAGGTTTCAGGCTGAGCCCCAAGGGTTTAGCATTGGCCACGTTCAGCCCTGGGCCGCCTGGCTGCAGGTCCCATGTGGGGCAGCCTTACTTTTTACTCCCTGGGCGGCCGAGGGCTCAATAGTTAGCTCCTTGCCTGGGGGCCGGTGATCAGCTCCTGATTTCCCTGTGGGCCGCCCAGACCTCTACAAGTCAGCCTTGTGGAGATGCTGGGGATTCTCCTGAAGGCTGACAGGACCGGCAGGGGCTCGATGCTCCACAGCGATTGCTCGGGCCTGAAGACAGCTGCTGCAGGAACATGGTAAGCGGCTCTCAGCATCCTCTGTCCTGACTTCCTCTCAGCTTCCGTTAGTCAATCACCTATTAATCATAATGCATATTATCTAAAAGAACAGTTGTCGTTTCCTTAGCACTTGCCGTGTGCCAAGTGTCTCATACCGATGATCTAATTTAATCCTTAACACAACCCTGTGAGGAGAGGACCATGCTCAGCCCCCTTTTCCAGATGGAACAACTGAAGATGAATGAGATTTAGTGAAGGGCCAGGGTCAAACAGCTGGTCATATGTGGGGTCAGCAATCAACCCGTTTAGTCTGGCTCCAGAACCATTACTCTGTGACACCCACAACAGTCATCCGAAAGAGTAAGCACTGTTATTTCCAGTTCGGCTTGTGAGCAGACTGGACTCAGAGAGGTTAGGTCATTTACCCAAAGCCACACAGCTTTAAGGCACAGAGACAGGAAGCCGTCTGGCTCCAGAGCCCAGGTTATTTCCCCAAAGCCACATCCCCTCTCTGAGCTCACTGAGGCTGTATCATGTTATGGAACCCCATCCCCCAGCCAACGGATGGCAGACCCAGTGAGTAGGATTGGATATGGAGTGAGCAAAGTCATCTTTACAGCAGGAAGATTTAGCTAAACCTTAACAGTTTGGGACTTTTAAAGAAAGAAACAAACTGTTTCTTTTGAAGACTGGTGTTTCTCAGGGTGCCACAGCTACTACGCAAGTAGCCCCCAAAGATTTGGGTGCCACCTGCCAATGAGAGTCCCTACCTGCTTGATGAGCTAACTAGTTTAACGGTGCTAGTTCCGTCACGTTAGAGAACTTGGTGTGTCATCCTTGCCCATTTCACCCAGGCCCTCAAGTGTGTAAGGAATGTGTCTTACCAAGAATCCCTATGACGTGGTGTGTGAGAAGCTAATACAAACGCCTTCCAGCGTGTGCTCAACAAATCGTGTGGGACCAGCCCATCAGTTGCCTCTTTTTGCTCTCTCCAGGGGCAGAGAAAGACCCTGATGGCAGCACCCAGGACAAGGCATTCTTATCATCAGCAGAGGGTGAGAAGGCTGCCCTCTGACCTCTATGCTCAGGGCCCCCTAGTAATTAGCTATGCCACCGGCTTCAGGGACTAGTGAACGTCGAAGACCACGTCCTGGGCCGCCTCTCTCACTGACCCTAAATTCATTGAACCCAGGTGCTTTATCCTATGTGGTTGTAACCCAGCAGCAGACCGCTGGGTTCTCTGTGCCTCAGTTTCCTCTGTCACACACTAGGAGGGTGTCACTGGTCACTTGGGGCTTAGGCAGGGGCCAGGATGTTTTCATCTGACTCGACGCTCTTCTGCAGAAGTTGCTGGGATGAACAACTGTGATCTTCCTTACCATTGGATTGATTTTAAATGCCTGGAGGTTTTGAAAGATTTTCATGGGTTCAAACTTGAGGCTTCAATTCAGTATTTATTTACTCAATAAGAATTTATTAAATACCTGCTGTGCCAGGCACTGTCTTGGCATTTTAGTCAAAATATAGATAAATTACAGCTACTTCCTGACCCTGAGGAGCTTGGAATTTAGCAGAGGAGTGGGGAAAAAATTTATGCGTAAAAATAGTGTATATGTATCTACACAACATACACACCCATACCTATATTTATATGCGTGTGAGTATGGGTGCACGTGTGGATGGAGAGATATAGAGATAGAAAGGAAGAAAATATGTGTGTGTGTGTAATATTTTAACAAAACAGTCCTGTGGCGATGAGGACACAGAGGAGTGGAGAAGTGAGTCTGGGACGCAGAGAAGGGCAGCCAGTGTCCGGCGGAGGGAGAAAGGAAAGTTATAGAGACAAGGTAGCAGTGGAGCTGAGACTAACAGGCTACTGTCTGTCAATTATACTTCAATTAAAAAAAAAAAGGAGAAAGAAACATTATGTGAGAAGTGCTGTCTGTGCTTGGGGAAGGATGGAGGCATTCTGGGTGAGCCTGAGGCAGTGGGAGGAGGGGATCATGGGAACATTCAGACAGTTCTAGAGTGCTTTGAATGCCAGGTGGTCCTGTAAATGGGTCCCACCCAGGAGCAGGTAGAGCCAGGAAAAGCGGAGGAAGGGAAGAGGAGACGCAGCAAGGGACTGGAAATGCGTTCTGTTCTGGAAAGAGCCGCTGGGGTTTAGTCTCCCTCTGTCCTGTGAGCCTTGCTCTCTTTCCCTTTAAGAAATCTCCATATATGAAAATCCAAACCTATAAGGTACACCTTGAGCCTGATATTTGTGAGACAGAAGGATTCTTCGCTAGATGAAGATCATCTTTTTAAAACTGAGCTCCTTTGGTGGAATCCAGTCCCCACATGCCCTCAGGTTCGGGGTCCCACGTTGTGGGAAGTGGGGTGACCTGTGTGGGTCGTACTGCCCTTCCCCAAGCAGAAGCATCCATGGACTCTCTTTTTTCATTTTAAAATGTTTTTAATCTGAAGGAGTAAAGAAGGGATGTCACAGATTAGTGAGCAAACCTGGTAGAAAGTTCTTTTTGCTAATCCTAGTGCTGTCTTTCTTGTTGGTTTTTTTCTTCCTTTATTTTCCTCCACTTTTTATGTCTTTCTCCACAAACGCACCCATCCCTAGCTTCATTTTTGTAAAGAAAAGAAAATTGTCCTTTCACTGCCTTTTGGAATTGACATGAGGCGAGTGCCCTTGCTCACCACCACCCCCCCCCCACCAAATACCCCCTTTGCCACTGTTGTGTTTTTCAACTCTTTGTTCTAACCAAACAGTTCCCTATTCTGGAGATGATTATAGTAAACCTCTCTAATTCTAATCCGATTTCAAATTTAGCTGTGCTTTCTCGGTGGCAATGACTGTTCCCCGAGTCAGGAACGAGCTCAGCCGTGAAACGAGTAAAGTCACTAGAAATAGGGAAAAGGTATCTTTCGTCTCCCCAAAAGGATGTCTCTGCACTTTTTTGGAGCCCCTTCAGATCATGATGACTGGGGATTTCAGGCTCCGTTACCCACATTTCCCCTCGTTTTGTGTTGTAGTATGGATTTATCAACACCTGTCTGCAGTCCCTTGTGACAGAGAATTTTGCTGAAGAGACGTGGGAACAACTGAAGTAAGTATTTTAGGGGAAGACTAAGCCTCCGTCTTGTAGCTCGTCCGCCTCCAGGATCTTCGAGGTGACGCGTTTTTATTAACTTTGTGATTAAGCCAGTTTGTTGACACTAAAGAGATCAGTTCAAGTACCTTACACATACCCACTCTGTACAGAAAAAGCCTGCTCTCCCCTGCCTGTCTTTAAGGAAGGTGTCAGGCTCAATTCCGAAAACCAGCTTTAAAACAAGGTCCCCGTGGGAGTAACACCCATGCTATTCTACCTTTTATTTCACGAGTGAATTCTTATTTGCTCTTTTTAATCGCAGAAGAGAAAGCAACTGTGTTGTCTCCATTGCACATAAATGCAGCTGCCGAGACCCCACGGGGGCGGGATATCCCTTTCGAATGTGGCCGGAATCCCTCCTTAGGCATCTTTAGTTGACTGTCGGAGCTTTCCCTCTGCCTCCGCTGGTGAACCCCTTACGCTGCCGTTTCCGTCTCCTGATCATCTCAGGTCTGATTCCTGCCGGCTTTGCTATCCCTCTGCTTTCTCGGAGGCTCCCAGCAGTGAAATGTGAGAGGATGGGGCTGGAAGGGCCTCCAAGATCTCCTGGTCCTAAGAAAAGGGAGGAATTTAAAAATATGGAAAAATGATTAGCTTTCTCAGTTGATCAATGATATGCAAATGAAAACAATTGGGCATGATGTTGCCCGTTAAATCTCCAAAAAATTTAAGTGATAATAACCAATTCTGCTTAAGACACAGCAAAATGGGTAATTGCTGATGGCATGGTAAATTAGCGCAGCCCTTTTGGAAAGGAATTTGACAACATGTACCAAAAGCTAGGAAAATGATGAAATCTTTTGAATAGTAATTCCATTCTCGAGAATTTATTCCAGAGAATTTATTCCCTTAGAAACACACATACCTATATACAACATATATGTATATATATGCAAAAAGATGTAATGTAGCTTTATGTTTATAAATAATAAAAGAAAAAATTGTGTATAATATCCAAGAACAAACCAACAGACAAGTGGAATGGCAAATGAAATATGCGTCATTATCTGTGATGATTGCAAAGATCATGAAGCAACCTATAAAATTTTATGACAATATTAAGTAAAAAAACAAACAAATGAACGCCCCCCCCCCAACAAGATACAAACTTACATAGTTACTGGGTAAATCATACAAATAAAAATAGAGAAAGACCAAAATAATAGTTAACAGTAATTGAATTAGAAAGATGAAATGCTGGATGACTGACTTTTTTCTCATATCTGTCAAATTTTCTATATGTTTTCATTGCTTTTGTAATGTAAAAATAGCTTAAAATGCTAGTGCAAAGTTTCCCTCAGCCCCTCCTGCCCCATTTCACAAACTGATGGTCAGAGCTGGGAGTGCAGGTGACTGGAGGTTACATGAGGAGGAGCGGAGCTGGCCCCACAGCCTCAGCCCCACTCCTCACCTTGTCACAGCAGCCAACTGTCACACGTATGAGCCCTGACTGCCTCATTCTAGGGAAAGGCAGCCCCTGGCCATTTCCATAGCATCTCTGCAGTAATTCACTTAGAGTGACATAAACTCAGGTGGGAAAAAGGAGGTTTGGCGTCATGGAGGCAAAGAATACTCTTTTCCAAATATTTCAAGGAGGAAAGCTGGATCATTACGATAAGAGAAAGCCTGGACTGGTGGGCCCTTGAGCCATCACCTGGCTCAGATCGCCTCATTTTACAGGTGAGAAAACTGAGGCCCAGAGAGGTTAAGTGAAATAATGGAAATAACCAGAAGTAGCCTGAGCACATAGCCCTGAGTGGAGGTAAAACAACGAGGTGTTCCGTCTGCCTGTGACAGGCCGCTGAGACGCACTATTTAAAGATGGCCTCTTGCGCTCCCCTGCATTACGAAGCAGATGCAGCATGACCAGTTCCCAGGACCCTGACTGGGGGAGATTGTCAACATACCTTTGCAAATCCAGGAAAGAATAGCTTTCCATGTACAAGTAGATGGAAGAAGCTTTTAGCATTTTGTATTCTTGGTGTGACCTCACTGAAAGGAATGGTCCATTTTGCTTCCTGCCCCCAGAGGGGCCGTCCACACAGCATTCCCAAACAAACAGGAAGCCCTGGAGTCCACAGGAAGCCCAAGGTGAGGAGGACATTTGAACAAGGAGTGTGAAAGGGCGCAAGGGAATCAGAGAAACAGGTCTGGGATCAGAGAACCCAGTGGGGCTGTATCCCGAGTCTGTGTGGCCAGTTTTTACCTCTTTAATCTGAAGCACCAATTATCTGCTTAATTGAGTATCACAGGGTGTGTGTGTCTACAGAGCACTGGACACCTATGCGATTGCACTGGAAATGCACCTTTAAACCAAAGGCGAAGCCCATCTGACAGGCTCAACCAGCTATGAAAACTGCATCGTATTAAACTCGTTAAAAAAAAAAAAATGGTGCAGAAAACTCAATGTATAAAACACAAATTAAGGCAAGATTATTTGCTGTGTAAAAGGATTTGCCTCAGGCTGCATTTAAGTAACAAGTTCCCTGGTGCTTTTAAAATAGAGTTTTAGCTGAAAAAGAAAAACCTATCAGTTCCTACACAAATTTTAAGAAGAAACGATTAGGCAAAATGAAGTATGTCTCCAGACTTTCTGACATAAATTTTATTTTATGTGAAATAATCAGAAACAGATGTTTCTCCTCCTTTGCCTGCATTGTTTGTTTCCCTCTCATATAACCTAGATTTATAGATTTCTAATTATGAACCACTCTCTTATAACCTCCTGGCTAAAATCTTTGTCAAGACCTAACAAGGAGAAGCAGCTAATAGATTGGAAGAGTAAGGCCCCTGGAGTCAGATAAACCTTTACATTTTGCCTGGATCATTAACTAGCTGTTTGACTTGGACAAGTTTATTTATTCAACAAATATTTCTTTACTTCCTAGTATGTGCCAAACAGAATTCCTGGCACCGGTAAGAGTGTGAAGGGCTAGACGAGGGCTCTGTTATCTGGGAACATGTCTGCTAACATTGGGGGCAGACAATAAACAAGTAAATAAAAAAAATCTTTCAGATTGTGCCAAGTGCTATAAAAATATAGGGTACTTGGTAGTGACCAGGGAGAGGAGATGTCAGTTTCCCCAAGGTAGTCAGAAAAGGCCTCTCTGCGAAGGTGATATTTGAGCTGATAGGCAGGAAGGGGTCAGCTTTGAGTCAGGGAAAGATATGTGTTATAGGCAGAGGGAACAGCAAGTGCAAAGGTCCTGAGGTGGGACTGAGTTTGGTGAATTTGAGACCCAGAAGAAAATTCAATGTGACTGGTGTACTATGAGAGTCTGGTAGGAGATGAAAGGGGAGAAGTCATTAAGGATCAGAATAGATAGATGTATAAAAGATGGAAAAGAGTTGAAATTGTATTCCAACTGCAGTGGGTTACTGAGGTTTCTGAGCCTTGGTGTCCTCACTTGTAAGTGGGGATAACAATAGTCTTTGTGTCATCTACTCGTGGGGATTGAGATGACTAATATAGGTGAAGCGCCTGGCACTTTGGGTGAGGAGCTTAGTCCAGGATTCTGCTTTCAAAGATCAGCAATTCACTATGTGAACTAAAATTTAAAGGAGTTAGTAGAAGGATGCAGGGGACTCACAGAGCTCAACTGTGGAAAGCACCAAGAGACCTCAGAGGTGACGGAAGAGCAGTAGGCCTCTCTCCATTTCTGTCTCTCCTCATATTTACTCTGTTTTCCTAGCTCTCTCTGCAAGTCTCTTAATTTCTATTTCTCCCAAACTTTTCTGTATGCTTTTTCAATTCAAGGGATCCCCATCCTCTGATTGGCTCAGTTTCTTGGTGCCTTCGTTCCAGATGCCTGAGACAGAGGATTTGATGGGCCGACTTTGGTCAGGTGCCCATACCTAGCCCAATCAAGTGGACTTTGAAAAGTAGGGTCCCAAAAAAGAGGTTATGAGTAGAGCCGCCATGATTGGCGTCTTCTCCACTATATAAACACGTGCGTGAAGAAGAGATGAGTGGCTGGAGGATTTATGTATGAATGAATGAAAGATGAATAAATGAATGGTAAATGGACCAATGACTACTGAGCCCAAACCAATCCATTTAGGAGGGAGGTGGCTGGGATTACATGACTTCTCTCTGTGTTCTTAACCAGAGGTTCACGGACGGACTTGAGAGGGTCTGAGAACCTCTGAAATCATCTATGAAAACGTATACACGTGGCCGTGTGTGTTTTCTGGGGAGAGAGTCCATGGTATTCATCAGAATCTCCAAGAGCTCTGTGACCTAAAAAGTTCAAGGATCCCTACCTATACTTTCTTGGGATTTTTTCTTCTTACTAAGTAAGAAATGGGCCTAACATTCTGACATCGTGAAAAGTATCCCTTCAAATACATTGAAAAACGATTTGAGCCAGAAACAATCAGGATGGCTCCCATTCATCCGACTTCTCCTCCACCTCCTCCAACCTATCGACTCACCAAGCCTCCCCCTCTTCCTTAGAGACCGAGAGCACCCGCTCCTCCCAAGTCCTCTGCTTTTCCCATAAATAAAGTCTAGTTAAAAAGTAGCTGAAAGCTGAGTTTCTATTTTTTAACTTTTCTTGAGGAATGCTGCCTGTCTCCCCACTCCTACTCCATTCCTGGCCATGAACATGTGTTTGCTGATTCATCAGGCTGCCTGGAATCGTAGGTCCTCAGAACGAGACGAGCCCTGAGAAGTCAGTTTCGTTAGGTTGTCGCAACTGGGGGACTCACCCCCAAAAGATCATATCAGAATATTCAAGGGCTTAGGAGATTTTAAAAATATATTTAATATTATGATATTTTTATAAATATAACACAGAAATTGTTTTTCTAATAAAGATCATTGCAAGTAAAACTTGAGAAACATTTTTGTTAAGTGGGATTACATGGAAGATCAATTTAGCAGGAGTAGGAACAGATATACTAAGGCTTGAAGCTTACGTAACTTGGAAAGCTTCCTTTAAAAAAGAATATAAAATTACAAAAAAAAATTTACCTACAAAAGTGAGTACTGATTTAGAATGAGAAAAAATTTTTAAAGCTGGCAGATAACATCAACATCAAAATCCCAAAAGGTAACATTTATTTATTGTTACTATCATTAATTAACTATTGACCCATTTTTATAACATTTTCCCCTGCATCTTTGGCTGCTTTTGCTTTGCCTGTTCCTCTGGCAATAATTTAATAAGATCATTTCCCATAAAGAGAATAGAATGAATATTGATTTAACATGACTGGTTGAAAATTGTTTTTAATTATATTCTAGTTATGGGGCCGGCCCGGTGGCGCAGCAGTTAAGTTTGCACGTTTCACTTCGGTGGCCTGGGGTTCGCTGGTTCAGATCCCGGGTGCGGACATGGCACTGCTTGACAAGCCATGCTGTGGTAGGCGTCCCACACATAAAGTAGAGGAAGATGGGCATGGATGTTAGCTCAGGGCCAGTCTTCCTCAGCAAAAAGAGAAGGATTGGCAGCAGATGTTAGCTCAGGGCTAATCTTCCTCAAAAAAAACAAAGGTTAATTCTATTCTAGTTTTATTGATAGCTTAGGCAAATTTCTTTCTGCACATCTATAACTTTTTCAGCAGTTTCTTGAGAAATTTCTTTTCTCCTTGTGGCAAGTCCCAGGACGCCAGCCCTTGATCTCCCTCCACACGTCTCAGCCCTCTCCCCCAGCTTCCTGCAAGTTCTCTGGCATGAGATGGGCCCCAGTCAGGGAATTGTGGACTCTCCTTTGGATGTCTTCTTTTGGGGTCACATTAAGATCTGGATGCTTGTTGAGTCCCCCGGGGGGAGGTGGCTATGGGGCTGGGTGGCCTGTAGTCCTCCTAACAGGCACCCAGGACCAGTATCAGGGCATGCAGGGTCCCACCCTCCCAGGTCGGGGATGGCCCCAAGCCACAGCGGGCTGGGCAGGGCTGCTTCCTCCCTGGCAGCCTCCGCTTCATTTGCTTCTAAAGCAAATCTGGTTCACTCTGGGCTTAAATGAGACATTTTGGTCTTAAGAAGCTTCTTTACTCTTGAAAATTATTGAAAACCCCAAAGAGCTTTTGTTTATGTATTGGTATTTACTATATTAAAAATTAAAACTGAGGAACTTAAAAAGGTTATTTATTAATCCATCTAGGAATAACAATAATTAACCTATTACATGTCAGCATAAATAACATTTTTCAATGGAAAATAACCATATTATCCAAATAAAAAAATTAGTGAGAAGAGTGAAATGTCACTCTTTTTATATTCTTTGCAAATCGCTTTAATGTTTGACCCGCTAGAAGATAGCTAGATTCTATCTTCTGCACTCTGTTCTTTGTGATCTGTGGTTTTGTTTGAACTATATGGAGAAAATATAGATGGAGGAAGTACTTTGATGCTCTTTTCAGAGAATTGTGGAGATTCTTTAAAACCTCACGAAAGTTCCTCAAGTGGTAGTTTCTCAAACATCAGTTACAATGTTGAGTGTGAAGCCACACCAATGACCTCTTTCATACTCTATGTGAAAATCCCGTGGCCTGTGTTACACTTTGAAATAAATCTTTTACCATCATTTTGAACTATCAGGCATTAGTCATTTGGAAAATATTAGCTCACTGAGTTATGCAGATCTTACGAATGATGTCAAGATACAGTACATTATCCAATATCAAAATCACATTTGTCAATATCACCAGCATCTCATCAAAGCCTCTAAGAATCGGGAAGCTAATGAGCTCACAGTAGCAGATGCAAGTTTTCCAAACTTCCAATTTTCACTTGAAAGCTTGAGTTTTATCGTTGGCAACAAATTCTGTCAGTTATTCTCCTTGAAATGACAAGCTAACTTTGTTCTTTTTTTAAGAAAACGTCTGCCAAATATCCAAGTCTGAGTAACCGTTGTTCGTCTGTCAGTGGTTCTTTCAAGTAGAAATGATGTTGCGTGAAAAAAGTGGCTAATTCAGCTCACAAAAACAATTGTAGGGTGCTTTTCCTGGAGGTGACCATCGCCACTTTACACAGCACAGGGCTTTATGTGTTTGTGTACTTCCCATTTCGTCACACAGATGTACAAAAGATGTGTACTCAAGGCCAAGATTTAATAAAACTGACATTTTTTACTGCTTCATTAAAGATGACCTGAAGTGAAACTGGCTTAAAAAAAATTTTTTTTATTACTGTGAGTGTGTGGCAGTGAAGAATTCAATGACGGCTTAGTACAGGTCAGTGCCACTGCCTTGATTCATGCTAGGGCAGTGATGGTTTCACCCACTAATGCTTTTGCACCATTAGCGCAAATGTCAGCCAGTAAAAAAGGCAAATAATGTCTTGAATTTTTATGAAAATGGTTTTGACCTCTTGGACCCCTAGAAGCATCTTAGGGACCCCCAGGGGTTCCATGGAACACACCTTGAGAATTGCTGGTTTCTGTGCCAGAGTCTTTCTCAGTGCATTATATCATGTGTTGGCTGGGGAAAGTGGAGGGCAAGGGAGGGGAGGGCTGTACATCCAAATCTTCTTGGAAACATTGACCTAAGCCAATACTGTTGTTGTAAAGATGAAGAAATGGAGGCATAGTGAGATTCGTTCCAAGTCATCTACCTCTGTCATGGTAGAGCCAGGGTCAGTGACACTCACAGTGACTATGTAAGCCTCTGTCAAGTTAGGTGTGTCATACCTCCTAAATTCTCTTATAAATATTCATCGGACCCTTATTTTGTGCCAGGTACAGTGGTAGGGAATTGAAGATATGAAATCAAATGACGTTTTCCTGACCTCTGGGCCTCTGTAGTCTAGAAAGCATGCAGACAGGTAAATCAAAGCCTACAGTGCAGCCGGTGCCAAGAAAGGTAAATGTGGTGAGCCTCTGGGCTCAGAGGAGGGATGCTGAATCTGATTCCTGCTCAGAATGACAGTAGCCAGTGACTCTTAGGCTGAGTTGGGAAGGAGGAACAAGACATTGCCAGATAAGAGGGAGTGAAGGCCCTTCCCATGGAGGGAGAGTCTGTGGGAAGGTAGGGAGGAAGGAACTGGCATGGCAGGAACTTTGAGGAGCTAGAGGAACGGGTGGCGGAGATGGTTGGAGGTGAGAGGGGAAGACTCAGGGGCTATGTCATGGGGGACTGTACGTGTGAACCCAAGAAGTCTGGACTTATGAAAGTCTTGGGGAGCTGGAGAAGCCGGCTGGAGGACTAGCTAGAATGATGACGGGCTGGTGCTTCTTCCAAATACCAGATGGTCATGACACCAGGACAAGCCCTTTGACTCTCAGGGCCTCACCTGCCCCAACCACACCTCGAGTCACATGATAACACACAAGTTTGTTATATGAATTCCTGCCTACCATAAGGGAGCTCTTGAAGGAACAATTTCCCATGCCTTAGAATTAATCCCATTTTCTTGGCCTGAAACTTGCTACAAAGTGCTATTTATTTTTCCTGTGGGCTTTATGGCTCACTCCGGACTCTTAGAAACCATTACATCAGTTTAGTAATGTTGAACAATGTAAGATCTATAATTTGTAATCTGTTGCCTTGCCAGACTGAATCCTAGAAAGTATTTCTGAGCAGGGGTTTCCAAACCTGGAGAGTCATCTGAGACAAGTGGTTAAAAAAGTACCGATTTCCAGGCACCGCCTCCAGGGCCCGGGAATCTGTATGTTTATTTTGCTCCCCAAGTTCTTCTGGAACAGGCAGCCTGGCCCTGATTTTCTGCCCAGACATTTTGGGTATCACAAATTGGAACCATCTAAAGAGGAACATACATTTAATCGCTGACTGTTCCAGGTAAATGTTGATTCGTCAGATCACTTACGCGCTGTGTGTTACACGGCCACTTATGTGGTTGGTATTTTTCATGTTACGTGAAGTGTGCTCCTCCTTGTGCGAGCTGGAAACATTGAACTTTTACTTCATTTCTCACATTTGTTGCTTTTCCACCCCCCGACTTCTTCAAAATGTTTTCTGATGGCCATTTTTCTCTCCTTCCTTTCTTCTTACTAGAGCCTTTACCATCTCACTAGAAAGATATCAATCGTTTTATTTATTTATTCTTGGTGAGCATATTGCTTCACTAAAGCAGTTTGAATGACTATATATGCGAGTGTGCACTGATTCTGTGGGAAGTGTTACATGCAAGAGCATGGAGATCAATAAACAAGGCTGACAATTCCTGTGTAATCATAACAGTCTGGGCATGTCTGGCATCCCAGAAATGTGCAACATATATATATAAACCACATAAATCTTTGACACTAAATTATTATGAGTTCAGCCTACAGGAAAGAAGACTCTGCCAGACCCCGCCAGGGATGAACGGGTAGTCCCATCAGAGGCCTGCCAAGTGCCACAGAGTTTCCTACATTTCCAAGGGTCCTGGAGATGACATAATCCTTCTGGGGCCTTCAGAACAAATTAGGACAACATGTCAAGTTTGAATTTGGTCTTGCCCATCGTGTTCAATTTTGCTCATAGGCACAGACGCACGGCACGCGTTTTCACAAAGGCCCACAGGCCCTGGGGAGATGGGTGGAGGGTGATGCCAACATGGCAGCGAGCACCTACTCAAGGGAGTGATGCTGGTTCAGATCCCTCCTCTGCCCCGGGCCCCACATCCTACTCCTCTGAGCAGCTGCATCTGATGATGCTCGGAGACCGCTGTACAGACATGAGCCCAAACAGGAAATTTCACAAGGGAGGGAAACTCAGAGAGCCTCTAGTTCAGTGGCGTTCAACTGGAGGGACCGGGCCCTGGGGCTTTTAGAGATCCCCAGTGAATGCGTGTGCATGGGGAGGGAGGCATGGAGTTAAAAAAAAGTTGAGGAATCCTGATCTCACCAACCACCTCTTATACTTTACAGACAAGGACGTGGAGGCCCAAAGAGGGGAAGTGAATTTCCCTGGGAGCTCATTCATGTCAGGGATAGGCCTGGAACCGGAGTCCCCTGACCACCAGCCCCAGCCACCCCCCAGTATGTTCTCATGATTATTACAGTTCCTCCTCCCATATCTGTGGGGTTCTCATTTTCTCCAAGCTCTTTCACTTTGGTTATCCTCTTTTACCCTCATCAACACTCTTGTCAGAAATGGGGCACAGGTATTATACACTTGATCTTAGACAAAAGGCCGAGAAGCGATAGCTGCACAGGTATTATTATCCCACTTTACAGTAAGGAAACTAAATTCCAGGTAGATAAAGGGGTATTTAGCCCAGAAAAAAATATAAAGATTTAGGAATGAATAAGAATCTTCAAATGTTACTGGGCTGGTCCCTGGAGGAGGGACCAGCCCAGTCTGCATTTCCCCCATTGGCAGAACTAAGGCCAGTAAGTGAAACTACTCGGCAAGATGCAGGAGCTGTGTGGGCTTCAGAGCTCAGAGCCCAGATCCTTCACTTGTCAACTGGGTGATCCTGGCAAGACGCTTAACCTCTCTGAGCATCAATTTTCTCAATAGCAAAAGGGATGATCAGAAATAATCTGTGGCCAAAAGCAGATCCTCAATAAATAAAAGGTATTATTAGGGCCCCAAAATAGGTTTCAGTTGTACATAAGAAAGAACTTTCTAGGGGCCGGCCCCGTGGCGCAGCGGTTAAGTGTGCACGTTCCACTTCGGCGGCCCAGGGTTCGCCAGTTCGGATCCCGGGTGCAGACATGGCACCACTTGGCAAGCCGTGCTGTGGCAGGCATCCCATGTATAAAGTAGAGGAAGATGAGCACGGATGTTAGCTCAGGGCCAGTCTTCCTCAGCAGGAAGAGGAGGATTGGCAGCAGTTGGCTCAGGGATAATCTTCCTCAAAAAAATAAAAAGAAAGAAAGAACTTTCCATCAAATAGAGCAGTCTGTAAGTGCAATGCACTATCTTGCAGAGGAGTGAGCTTCTTGTCACTGGAAGCATTCAAGACGAAACTGGAAGATCAGCAGTCAGAGGTAATATAGCGTGGCAAATTGGACAATGAGGAAATTTTATACCTTTCCCAATTCCAAGATTCTATGGTGTGTTCTGGGATAAACTCAAATGTTCTGTACAGTTTTCTTCTATATTCTTCAAACATGCTTTCTGCTGCCTCAGAGCCTATTCTCTCTGTGCAGAATGCTCTTTTTTGCCCACCCATGCTTCAGACTCAGTTAAACCTCCCTTTCCTAGGGAAGTATTCCCTGACCAGCCTCCTTCCCCCAGAATTGACTGAATTGCTAACTGCATTTTAGTGATTCACACAAGGACCAAGCCAAGAGTGCAAGCCTTCTAAATCCCAGGTGAAGGCTCTTTTCACCGGCTTTGGTGAGCTGTTGCAAGACTAAAGTCCAACACAGCCATCACATTGCAAAATGTGAGATACTCAAGCAGCTCCTCTACCTACTTCAGACCACAAGGCTCCACAACCACTGAGTTCTAAGTTCACTACCATGTATTAGGTTTTTAGCATGTGCCAGTATAGTGCCACTTGCTTGGGGTCTAAAGATAAAAATAAGTCACAATATCCATGCTGGAGGAGTCCAGTCTAGGGGGTAAGACCAATAATCTTGACATAAATTGGAGAAACACATAGCCTTCCGTGGGCACTTGAGAGGGGAGCTCTTGGCCCAAACTGGGGTCCAGGGAAGGCTTCTTGGAGGAGTTGACACCCAGACACTCTAGTGTTTTCCATTCCTTATGATCAGGAGAGTTCTTGCTATATTCAATCTTGCTGGGTCAGGGGATAAATTCCTGGGGCAGAACTCCGGTGGCTGGGTTTTCATACAACGTGGTTTATCTTTCAGAGCTTCTGCAGAAGTGCAAGATGCCTTCATGACTTACACTGTCTATGATGACGCCATCACCATGAAGCTCATCCAAGAGGCCTGCAAGGCTCTAGGTGGGTATGAAAGGAACTTGTTTTGGTTTCCCAGGGCTCCCGTGACAAACGACAATCAGTACTCATTATTTGCCATAGTTCAGTTCTATAAATTCTCTGCAAACACTGAATTTGCGAATACTGGGCCATCGCTCCTAGGGGAAATACAGGGCTGGGTTCCTGAGAGCCTCTGGTCACAACATTTTCATAAATACATAACCTCATATTGTGTGTGTTTCTGTAAAGGCGCCTTATTTAATATATATTATTAGTCATTAACATTAAACTCATGGCCAACAGCACTACTGCTCATGCCTGCGAGAAGCTTATCTAACACCTGTATTTTCTCTGTGAGGCACATCACGACCGCACACCGAGGGACACTAGACAACACTTCAGGCCTATGCCTGGGGGCATTTTAAACAGTAGAATCACCAAAGTACAAACATGCAGAAACGTGACACTAAATAGATGGCAAAAAGGACGCTAGTTTATAGTATGAGAACTGAAACAGGAACACAGAGCGTTTCCTTGTTTGACCTTAGCTAGAAACATCGTGCTGGGCGACTCCGAGTTTTTGCTCTTCTGAACATGTCCATGAATGACTGGGAAAGCTCTGTGAGTGTTGATTTTGGGATTACAAATATATTTTGGCAAGTAGGTGAATTTGCAAATACAGACTGCGAATAATGAGGTTTGACTGTACCACAAAATGGGCAGCTGAAAACAACAGGAACTTATTCTCTCAGAGTTCGGGGGCCAGAAGTCTGAAATCAAGTTGCTGGCAGCTGCTCCCTCTGAAGGCTCTAGTGAAGACTCCTTCCTCTTCCAGGCTCTGGTGGTCCCAGGTGTTCCTTGTGGTGGCATAACTCCAGTCTCGGCTTCCGTCTTCACATGGCTGTCTTCCTCTTGTGTCTCTGTGTCCAAATTTCCCACTTCTTATAAGGATCCCAGTCATATTGGATTTAGGGCCCACCCTAAACCAGTAATCCATCCTTTCCCTTTGAGTAGTCTTAGGCTTCTTACAGACAAAAGTTGTAAGCATCACTTTTAGTTTCATCATCAGCGCCACCAGCGTCACGTTTGGCCTTGATGTTGACTTTGACAGGTGCTATAATACCTTTGAAATGGATCATCATGATTACGTCTGGGTATCAGGAAGAACAGCACTGAGCATTCCCTTACGTCAACCATACTTGTGTTTATCTGGAAATGGACGTGGTGTACTTTGTGAGGTACTGAGGGCCCTTCTCCCTGATCTGCTCTGCCATGGAACATCTTCCCATCTGCCTAAACATTAAAATGCAATGGAAGGTGTCATAATGGGGGGACCACATATGGATGGTTCCACTTACAGTGCACATGTACTCCCAGAATGATTTCTGGCAAAAGATGATTAATTGTTTTAACCTGATCACCCCTCAGGTCCCAGGAGGGAGAGCTATGGGAAAAAGACAGAGTTTAGCTTCGCCTCTTTCTAGTTTGATGACCCAGGACAAGTTACTTACTCCGTCATAATTTTCCCATTGGTCAAATTATGAGAAGAATAATAATATCTATGCTTCAGAGTTGTTCTGAGGATTAAATGAGATAGTGTATGTGAAAATATCAAATGTGGTATCTGGCATATAATAAGCTCTCAAAAAATATTTTCTTCCTTCCTTCCTTCCCTCCATATTAATTTCCTAGGGCTGCCATAAGAAAGTACCATAAATCAGGCAGCTTCAAACAACAGAAATTTATCTCTCACAGTTTTATGTCCTCATAGTGGAGGCTAGAAGTTCACTGTCAACGTGTCAGCAGGGTTAACTCCTTCCAGAGGCTCTGAGGGAGAACCTGTCCCGTGCCTCTCTCCTGGCTTCTGTCGGTTGCTGGCAATCCTTGGCTTGTAGCCTCGTCACTCCCATCTCTGCCTCCATCTTCACATGGACTTCTTCCCTGTGTGTCTTCACACAGCCTTCTTACAAGGACACATCATTGGATTAGGGCCCACCCTAACCCAGCAGGACCTTATCTTGATTTAAGTAGTTATAGTGGCAAAGACCCCATTTTCAAATAACGTGACATTTGGAGACTCAAGGTGGACATGGATCTTGGGGGGGACACTATTCAGCTCAGTACACCCTCCTTTCCTTTAACCTTCCTTCTCACCAGCATTGAGCACGCAATGAGCTGGGGCCTGGAGAGGCAGGAGGGGCAGGTGGCCTCCACTGTCTAGACTCTCGGGGGCTGCATGCAGGAAGCAGAGGAGGCCCCTCTGGTACTTCCAGGCTCTTTGACGACATCACTCTTTTGGTCCCAGTTGAGCTTTCTTTGCCCATTCCTCATGGGCAGCGTGGCTTTGGGTCACGCTGAGATGGCATTTAGGGATTACTGCAGGTAGACTCTGCGTCAGCATCCTCTCCTGGCACCTGAGAGCTTGGGGCAGATTGTTGGCAGTGTGGGTGAAGCCTGGGAGCTCAGGGCCTTCTGGCTGGTTCCTGTGCAGCCCACGGAGGATCAGGCGGCAGGGGCTGTGGTTTCCAGCTGTTTTTCAAGCTGGTTTTCACAGTGTCTCTGAGGGCCAAGCAATTGAATGCTGTCCTTGGGAGCTCTTCCTGAGGTGGTTACAGGTTAAAGCCAGCCCCACGCACCCAATAACCAGCCCCGCAGGTGTGCTTGACAACACACCCGGGCAGCTGCCTAATGTAATCCAGTAGGGACAGGTGGCTTCTCCAGGGTGCAGCTGTGATGTGTAATGTGCCTGTGTCAAGTGAGGCATCAAGCTTATTTCCTTTTCCTTTGAATTTCAGAGAAATTCTCTGATTTTTAAAAAAACTGTGCCAGCTTTAAGCCCATGCACCTGGATCTGGTAGAAAAGAAAGCTTTTCCCTTGATTTTCCCATGGCAGTTCCACATCTGCGACTCTCCTCGTGTTCCTGGTCATCTCCTGGATACAGAAAACCTTCCAGGCATCTACATCTGGGAGAAGCCCCAAGTCTCTGCAAGGCCGGGAGGGGGATGCCGTTGAAGCCTGGGGAGCTGAGCGTGCATGATGCGCAGAGCCTCTCCAGCAAGGGGCAGTCACCTGCTGTCCCTGCCAACTCCAGGCTACCTGCTGCCCCTGGCTCATCTGGCTGCTCCAGTCTGTCTTGGAGCCACAGAGCCAAGCAGGGGCCAGAGGTGCCAAGGAGGGCTGGCAGGATGACGGCGATTGGAGTAAGGAGGAATCTGGGGCACCAACTGGTCTTTAACTTTCAACCAGATATGTGTTGGCTCTTAGTCACTTGCCCCCATACCTCCTAATAAGATTCCACAAGGTTGTTTCTGAGACTGGAAATAAGGCGCAGAGAAAGAAATGTTTGTTTGCTCCTTCAGCTCCGGGAACTTGGGCTGTAAGAGCAGCGCATCTCCCAGTGCCTTCTGAAGCCAGTGCTCAGCCTCCCTCCGCAGGGACCCTTTGAGGGAGGATGCCGGTGACAGGCAGACAGGGCTCATGTGGCCTCCCAGCAGTGGCAGCTGGGATTTTCCTTACCCACTGCCCTTTCAAAGATGCCCACAGAGAGAATTTCTAGGAAAAAGCTGGGCCGGGACCTAGGCAGGGTCAGTGGCACCTGCAAACCCACCCCTACCCTGTCCAGCCTGTTTGGGGGACGCCTAGACCTCTTTGTCTCCCCTTTAGCTGATGCCAGGAGCGTGGGCATCAGAAAGAAACGCAGGGGCAGTTGGGATTTCTCGGCAGGAGTCTGACCCCAGGGCGTGTGCTCTTTATAGGGCTGTGCTGCGCCAGGGGTCTGGGAGCCCGGAGACCTGCCTTCTGGACTCAGCTCTGCTCCTAAGCATCCACCTTCCTGCTCCACGCATGGCAGCACCCCTGCAGCAGAGCGAAACCTCCCAGGCCCCTTATTTGACACAACTGCCAAGAGATTTATGATCTTAAACGCTGCTTTTTAATATTGTAAAATATGTGATATTGATATTAAATATGCCTTTCAAACCCAACAGGCAGACCATCCCTTATTCTAGCTTGCACTCACCCGCGTATGCAGGGTCTGGATGCGGTCCCTCCAGCTGACGGTTCTGTGACAACTGCCTCCTTTCTTCCAGCTGAGTAGGAGGGGCATCCAGTTACTCTCCCTCCACAGAAAGAGTAAAAATCATTAGGTGGGAATTCTGTACTGAGAGGTGACTATTTAGATTTGATCTGAAAAGCTGGAATTTTGACAGAGCTTGGAAAATAAAAGAGCGAAAAGGCTTGGATTGGGTGGTGGAATAAACCCTTCCTTCAGTCTTTTCTTGATTTTGTTTCAAGAGACCCCAGCAGCAGGAGGGTATCACAGCTGTATCGTGCGGTGTCAGTTTGGTTCTGAGCTCTCTGCCGAAGGGCATCTTGTCATCATTCTAGAATGAGCACCAGGGATTGGATTCATCTCTGTGATGCCAGCTGGGTGACCTTAGGCCAGTGACAGAATTTCACGGAGAGTTAATCTCCTCAAAAATACTTGCTTCAAAGGGTCATAAGAAGGAAGGAGTTAAATCAGGTGACAACTGTAAGGCGCTTGGCAACATGTATGGCACACAGTGGGTGCTCAGCAAATGTGAACAGGATGGTGAATCTGAAGGGGAGGCGGGGGGATTTCTATGTTTTGTACCTCTGGCTTGTTGTCCCTTAAAAGTAGAGGCAAGCTTTGCTGTTCACCTTGAACGGCTGTGGTATAAAACACTGTCTGAGCCCTTTTAGTGGTAGTTGGCAAACTACAAACAGCCCATGGGCCAAATCTGGCCCCTTGCCTATTTTTGTAAAGAAAGTTTTACCGGAAGACAGCTATGCTCACTCGTTTACATATTGTCTATGGCTGCTTTCATGTTGTAATGGCAGAGTTGAGTAACTGGGACAGAGGCTGTATGACCTGCAAAACTGACAATATTTGCTATACCCTTTACAGAAAAAGTTTTGTCATCTCATGCTCTAGAGAATGGATCTTTTTTTTTTTAAAGATTGGCACCTGAGCTAACAACTGTTGCAAATCTTCTTTTTTTCCTCCTTCTTCTTCTCCCCAAATCCCCCCAGTACATAGTTGTATATTTTAGTTGTGCGTCCTTCTAGTTGTGGTATGTGGGATGCCACCTCAACATGGCCTGATGAGCAGCGCCATGTCTGCGCCCAGGATCTGAACTGGCGAAACCCCTGGCCGCCAAAGCAGAGCGCACAAACTTAACCACTCGGCCACGGAGCAGACGAGTACAGGAACTCTAATAAGTTTTTAGATCTCCAGAAAGAAATATTGCCTATGTCTAATATCACACGCAGACCGTTTTTTAACAGTGTGTAGCAGAGAGATGCCATCACACACTCGCCCTAACGCATTCACAGTTCCAAACCAACCGATACATTTAGAGGCAGCAACGAGTTTATAGACCAAGATGCGGGGCTTTCTACCAAAAGCCAAAGTATATCACTGTGATTTCTTTCTGTCTCACTTCTTGTTGTTTATCACAACAACACCTCTTGCCTTATACCTGAAAGGGTGTTTAAGTATGGCAAGTGCATTTTCAATTAAAAAGTTGGGATGCAAAATCGAGTAAACACATGCATGTGTCTTAGAATCAGGGTGGCCCTGGGAAGCATGGGCAGAGTGGTCTCTCTCTCTCTCCATACATATATATCTCCCATGAGTCGGAGAGAGCAAGGCCCTGCCAGGAGGAAGTCTGCTGGAAGGACATTTCACTGTTTCACAAAATACACTGGTCGCTTGAGATGAACTCCTCCCTTAGACAAAGAGAAAAGCATGCTCAGCTACCACTAGTCAGTGCTTTGCCTTCCAGTGGGCTCCAGAATGCAATTTTCCTACCTTTAAGCAATTGTTGGGACTCTTCCAGACCGCTCTGCCACTGCATAGCTCTGTGCTTTCTAATTAGCATAATTCAGGATGGGACCAGATGGCGGGTTGAGCATTGCATAAGGAATTGTTCTGTATATGAATAAGTGCCTACTTAGTGTGTAAGTGGGTTATTAACGATCTGAAGTGACAAAATTCAAAACAACACACAACAGCCATTTGGCACAGCTGTGTCCGTCTAGACTTCGCTTGCTGAGAAACCAAGAGCAAAATGTGTTTCAACAGTTAGCCATCAGCAAATGCCAACCAGCCTTCTCTGCACCTACCTCTTTAAAAACAAGAGTAACAGCATAAAATTGGTGAAGTCCTGAAATCAGGCATTGTAATAGTTGCTCTTCACCATGACCCCCTGAGGTGGGACAAGTAACCCAGGCCACGGAACCAACTGAAAAAAGGAGACTTGAACTCAGGTGTCCTGACTCGGAGGCCAGTGCTGAAGGCCGTGGGCCGAAGGGGCTGTTGACTGGGTGGGCACAAGGTCTCTAGCAAGGGCTTTGGGATCAGACAGACCTGGGTGAGCCTTACGTCTAAGAATGTAACCTGAGTCAAATTCCCCACTGGTAAATGGCAATGATACCCACAGCACCGGCCTCAGAGTCTTGTCCTAAAGGTGAAATCCAATAATATGAGCAAAGTCCACAGCACAGAGTGGGTAGTCAACAAAGCAATCCCCTCGCCCTGTCCCTCTCCCCCGACCCCGCCCAGTAGACGCTTGGTTGGGCTGACTTCTCTGTTCCGAAGTTTGCAGGGAAGCCCTGAGCTTCCTACCTACTGGGTTTGAGTGAGATTGCTTCACCCCTGCAGAGGACCTCCCACTGAGCCACCTTAACTCCCCAGCCCCTTCTTCTCTGTGCCCTGATAGACTTACTGCTACACCTGGAACCCAACCCTCCCAATTTAGAATCTGTTTCCTCCTGGCAACTGATGATGCCAACGTGGGTAGCTGTTCCTCTCTTTTTAAACTCCTCTTTCTCCTACTCACAAAGGATGTCTCCGTCCATGATCTCATGCCTGACTTGAGCGATACCGTTTGAGAAGGAGAGTGCTCTGGATGAGCGGCTCTTTCCAGATATCCGAAGCTTATTCCTTTGGATACGAAAGCCTTAAAAAAAACTTACCTATTTTCAATAGAAAACTTTAAAAAATGTACTGCATATACTTCCCTGTCTTGTGGAAGAGCATATGTTTTCTGGGTACCTTAGGTGGGCCACCTTGAGGAATAGTTCTTGTCCCCTGTATCTGGGTGATGGGAGGTGGGCAGCGGTCATGGGCAGTTCATCAGCCCTGAGTGGACCCTTCGCTCAGGAGGCCCGGCGTCGGTGACTGTGACTTGGCGTCATCCCTCTGCCCGCCCACCCTCACTCAGGGTTTAGCAGGCATCCTGTCCTCTGCCCTGGACAGCCCACCTCTGCTCTTTCCAGTCCCTTGAGCTATCACCCAGCAAGAAATAAACATTTCCTGGTGACGCCAAAAAGCCAAGCTCGTTAATCCAGGAAGTTTGAGTTTATACATCATTCCAATCAAAAAGCTTCTTAGAAGGCTCCACACTTCTCCTGGAAAACTAAGCATAGATGCTTTATGACTATTATTTTCCCGCCAACAAAGAAGTCTTCTATTTAAAAAAAATTTTTTAATAGATTTTTTCACACATGCACAAAAGTAGAGAGAATTGTATACTGAAGCCCGCATATCCTTCACCCAGCTTCAATAATTATTAATATTTTGCCAATCTTGTTTCATCTCTCTGGTCCCTCCACCCTTTTTCTGGTTTTGTTTTTGCTAGAATGTCTTAAAGCAAATCTCTGGTTTCCCCTAATGTTACTCATAAATATTTCAGTATGAGTCTCTAACAAGATAAAGACATTTTAAGACATAATCATAATGCCTTGATTATACCCAAGAAAATTCATAATATTACAGAGGCCCAGAATCCAGCTGTATCTCGGCTGGCCATGGATAAATGTGGTCTTTGTGGTCTTATTATATTAGATTTCTTAGGGTCTTTTCAGGACAATAGGAAAACTTTTTACTTTGACGTAATTTCAAACTCACAGAAATTTTGTGAGAATAGTACAAAGAATTCCCATGCTCTTCGTCCATAGTTCCCAAATGTTAACATTTTACCATATTGGCTCCATCCTTCTCTCTATATCTACATCTATAATTTTTTTCCTGAATTGTGAGTATGTTGCAGGCACGATGTCTCTTTATCCCAAAAAATTCTCTTACATAACTACAGTACAACCATCAAACTCAGGAAATGAACATTGATATAATGCTATTATCTAATCTACAGACTTTATGGAGATTTTTCCAGTTGTCTCAACATTTCCTTTAGAACAAAGGAAAACCCTGGATCGTGTCAGTTCTTTGACTCTTTGGGTTTCTGTAGTCTGGAACAGTCTCTGAGTCTCTCTTTGTGTTTTATAACATTGATATGTTTGGAAAGTTCTTGTCGGCTATTTTGTAGAATGCCCCTCAACTCAGCTTTTGCCCATATTTCCTCATGATTCAATTCAGGTTATGCTCTCTTGGCAGGAAGCCCACAGAAGTGATGTTTTGTCCTTCTCGGCTCATCATATCAGGAGGCATATTATGTCAATTTGTCCCGTTATTGGTGTTAACCTTGATTACTTGGTTAAGGGGGGAATCTGCTGGGTTTCTTCATTGTAAAGTTCCTCTTTTTCCCTTTGTCATTAGGATCTTGTGAGAAAATACTTTCAGACTATGTAAATATCTTCTTGCTTCTCAAACTCCTTCTTCCCTAATTTTAGTATTCTTTGGTGATTCTTGCCTGAATCAACAATTATGATGGTGGTCAAGTGGTGATTTTTCTAAGTATATCATTCCTTTTATATTTATTAGTTGGATTTCTACTATAAGAAAGAATTTTCCCATCTCCTATTTATTTATGTGTATCAATGTGAACCCTTGATTCTTATTTGTTAATAGGTTGGAAGCCTTTACTTTCATTATTTTTGATATTCAAATTTTCCAAGATGTAGCCAGTGCCCTTCCAAACTGCCCCCTGTGTCCTTTTGATGCGTCCCTATCATTGTTTGGTCACTTCTTTACTTTCTGGCGTGATGAGAGGTTATAAACTCATCTCATCCTTTCTATGCACCAGGCTTGAAATTTGCCATTTCTCCAAGGAAGCCTGAACACACACACACACACATGCACAAACACCGCCCTCTCTCTCTCTCTCCATCCATTTCTCTCTCTAAAACCATGATGGGTTTTGTGGTCTTATTATGGTAGATTTCCTAATCTGCACCACAGCCTTCATTCTGTTCCTCCCCTTTCCATAACTGTAATTCCTTCTCACACAGCAAGAAATCTGGTTCCCATTATGTACAATGTATTTACTTATATGCTTAATCCTCGAATCTTCAGAAAGTCATTTCAGAGTTGCTCTCCCACACCGCTGTGCAAAGGAAGCCTGCTAACTGCAGTTAAATATTTATTTAAAGTCCTTTTTGTCTTTAGCCTGAGGACAAAGCCGTTGAAATATTATGTTCAAATGCTACTGGATTAATTTTTTTCCTGGGTAATTAGGTTATTCAAAACTGTTCTGTCGAAATACTGTTCTGTTAATCTGTTTCTGTTTGTATTCCATCTGAGGATTTTCCCTATCCTTATTGATCTTATTTATTTTCTTTATTCAAAGTATATGAGTTATTAACACGATTCCCTAAACCAGAACTATTCAAAAAGGTGTGCTCAGAGCAGGGTCAGTCTCCTCCACTCCACAATTTTTCTAACCTTTCCACCTCACTCCCGCCAATGCCTGTAGGTAACGAATCTCAATAGTCCCTGGTTTATCATCCTGGTGTTTAATTTCGCACAAATAAGCAGATAGATACATATTTCCTTATTTCCTCTTATTTGTTACATAAAAGATAGAATATCAAGCATACTATAGATTCTTCTTTGCACTATCAAAAGCTCTGTTAAGGAACCCACAACTTCGGTTTAGTTCTCTCTTGCATTTTCTATATATCCTTGACTCCCTGTGACTTAGAAAACTTATGGAATCCTAAATCCACTGAGGTATACTGTACAACAAACTCAAACAGGTGGTGGTTTTAAAAAGTGACTTTTATCCTCTGCTAGACAAGCATCCTCAACCAAGAATCCTAGAAGAGGCCCCAAACCCAGCACAGAGCGAAAACACCACACACAAACCCGAGATCCATGTTCAAGCAACAGTTGTCTCAAGCCAGCCGTCCTTTCCTCTTAACAGAGCTGGGTGCCCAGAAACAAAATAACCAGGGTCTGGAGCAAGCAACTTTGTGGATTTTTTGTAGGTTTACAGATTTAAAAGAACAGCCAAGTGGGCAGACTTTCTACACAAGGTGGCCACTGTCACTTTACTGTAACTGCTTGACTTGCAGACAGCCTAGTCCTCCCCAGAGAGGTCCCCTGGAGAGGGAGGGCTCTGGGATCTGTGCTTTCCTGGCAGGTCACAGGACGCACCTGCTCAGAGCTCCACCCTCCGGGATGCACAGCACAGCTGTTTTTTCTCAGCTTGAACAAGTTAGATTTAGCAAGAAAGCAGGGGTGGAAGGAGGAAAGAGGAAAGAACAATTCCACACCTGTTCATGTACTTTTCAGGAGTTCTCCTCCCAGGGACTCATAAGCTTTGGAAAGGACTTGAGTGGAATTTATTTCAGTTCCCTTGGGGGTTAGCAGGTGGCTCTTGATTGCTGTTATCCACAAGCCTGCCTGCCTCCAGCTAGCGATGGACCTACAAGCAGAGAACCCAACAGAGGCAATTAATGCAGGCTGTTGCCCCCTCCCACCCTAGCCTTCCAAGCTTCCTCTAGATTCAGAAGATCTGGCTAATACGTTTTGGGGACGTATATAGAACTCACCTCTGACAAGACCAGACCTCCTCAGTGGGGATTCTCTCATGCTCAAATTACGGAATGGTTATCTGCCCGATAGTCTGGCCGTAGACAATGTGCTGCAGAGAATCCGCTGCTCATACCATCTCAGGAAGCAAGGAGAAGCTGGAAAGCGCACAGACCTTCTTGGATCCCCTGCCACCCCCATAGGAATTGGTCGTAGGAAGCTCAAGTGACGTGGAAAGCCCCTTACTATGAATTCCAGTCCCGGCCAGAGCATTATAGGATCCAAGGGTCCAGCCAAGGATTCTGGTGATTGTGAATCCCATGGCTCTCCCATAAACCTGGGCATTCCAGACCTTCTCCCAGCCCCCAGGACTTGCCATGAGTCACAACGCCACCGTAAATAAGAGAATGTTTTCTCACAGATGCGCCAGGCCACCAGCATCAATGGCTTCTCTGTCTCCTGTGTCAATGATGAAAAACCTGTCCACATCCCCCACCTCAGGGGAGACTCCTTGTTTCTCTGACTGCTTCTCCAGAAGCTTTGGGATATGGTACAAAAAGTGCTGAATTCAGAGTTAGAGCATCTGCCACTCTGTGTGATTTGGGTCAATTCACAAAGATGACTCTCAGCCTCGGTGGGCTCACCTGTAAAAAAGAGCACATGATGGTAAGATTATCTTACAAGGTTTTGGCAAGCATTGAGTAAAATAACATTAATTAATGTGTGTTTCCGAAACTATAAAATATTCTTAAAAAAAACTGGCTGGGCCAGCCCAAGTGGCCTAGTGGTTAATTTCAGCATGCTCCACTCCAGTAGCCTGGGTTTGGTTCCTGGGTGCAGGACCACACCAGTCATCTGTCAGTGGCCATTCTGTGGTGGTGGCTCACATAAAAAAAAAAAAAAGATTGACAACAGCTGTTAGCCCAGGGCACATCTTCCTCAACAACAACAACAAAAAAAACAAAAAAACAAACACAGTCTGCCCTTCCGTAAAGGAAATGATAGCGCGCTGTCTATTCCAACAGTGCAGACAGGGCAGCAGCCCCACTATCACAGATTTACCCCACGTATTTATCAAGCACCTACTTTATGTCTAGCACAGAAAACACATAGAACGAGGTCACTGCCCTTCAGAATTATCATACAGTTAGGAAGAAAAGAAAAATGCAACACTCAGGAAGAGAGAATTCAGTGTGACATGGGATGTTGAGAGAGATCTTTATGGAGGATGCAATGTGAAAACTGCACCTCAAAAGGAAACCAGGATGTGGAGAGGACGAGAGAGAAGGGGAAGACATCGCAAGGGTTTGGTATCATCTTTTGGGTAAATCGGAATGACAGAAGTTTGTTGATATTGTTTTTTAGTGGCAGTATTAGTTATTTCTCAGAGGTAGCTTTTTATTCTGCTTCAAGGCCATTATATTTAAAGATGCCTATAAGGGGTAGGAGAGATTGCAGAGGGCCCAAAACTGCCCTGCCCAGAGCGAGCTTCATTGTGGGGGCCAGATTTGGCCATCAGAGTAATGTGAAGCTTCCTGTTCCCTTCTGGACTGTAGAGAAATTTTTACCATGGGGGCCACAGAAAAGACCAGAGTAGGGCTGGGGGACTCATGTTTCCTGAGCACCTACCAGGTGCCAAGCCTGCACTGGGCTCTTCACCACGGCCCACTATGTGGACATTATTACTGGCATTTTACTGAGGAGAAAAGTTAAGCCTTAGAGAGAAGTTCAGGAACGTCTCACACAACCAGATTCGGACTCTGTGGAAATAAATGAAACTGCCCGGATGAGAACACACACTTGGCAGGTGCTTATTCTGGGGATCTGCCTGGCTTCTGCAGGTATCTCCATGGACGCCATTCTGAAACTCTTTGGAGAATACTTCTTTAAATTCTGCAAGATGTCTGGCTATGACAGGATGTTACGGACCCTGGGAGGAAATCTCACGGAGTTTATTGAAAACCTGGATGCCCTCCACAGTTATCTCGCACTCTCTTATCAGGTAAGGCTATCTGAGTCTGGTCTTGGTGGCCCTGAGAGGAAGCAAATGTCTGTAGCCGCTCTGGGCCATCTCCTGCCTCCCCCACGAGGGCTGCAGATGCAAGGGGCCTGCGGAGTCCTTGGTACATGGTGTCAGTGGGCCGAGAAGTTCTCTGGGGAAAGGAATGGAAAATAAATACCTGTTGATCATTTTTATAAACCGGCTGACAACAGCTGGAGAGGCTGGCTTTGTGATGGATGATGACCTATTCTGATAGGGGCTGGTGTGGGTTTGGAATGAAATCTAGAAGACTGATCACAATGGGAACAAAGGCTGGGAAACAGTCAGGTTTCAGTGGACTTGTAAAATCTCTCCTCAGGTTTCCTGGCCTGGATAGAGCTGATAAATAGCTTCTGCAGCCAGATTCATTTATTCATGTATCAGAAGGAAAGACTTGACATGGCCAAGAGCCGGAATCGGAAACCATCCAACTCTGATTAACCCACGGGGTAACTGCCTGAGGTGTTAAGAAACTAACTTCCCTACTGGGATATGTCCTTCTGGAGTTCATTCCTTGATTTTCTTGTTTGTAGAGATCATTGGAAATTCTAACGCCTAGACTCCTTTTTCTTTTTTAAAAAAGAGAATGCTTTATTGAAAAGGCAAAGTGACATTTACACATATCATAATAATAATTTATTATTTTAATGAAATAGTTTCTATTTATTTTTAGGGCCCTTTATGGTTCACTAAGCTCTTTCTTTACCGTTTCTTTCTTTCTTTTTTTTTTTTGGTGAAGAAGATTGGCCCTGAGCTAACATCTGTTGCCAACCTTCTTCTTTTTGTTTGAGGAATATTGTCACTGAGCTAACATCTGTGCCAGTATTCCTCTATTTTATGTGGGATGCTGCCACAGCATGGTTTGACAAGTGGTGCTAGGTCCGCGCCCAAGGTCCAAACCTGCAAATCCCGGGCTGCTGAAACAGAGTACATGAACTTAACCATTGTGCCACCAGGCCGGCCCCTACCATTTCTATATTTAATGGCACAACCATCCTTGAAGGTTGGTTGTGCCATCTCCGTGTCATGAAGATAAAATGGAATTATGTACATTAAAGAAACTCTTGAACCATAGTGTACCCTGATAGGTGTTAAATGGGAAAACTATTATTTTTCTCCAGTTGTCAGATAAGGAATAAGAGGCTTGGAAACCTAACTGACTTCAAGTAGGATGAGTAGGCGGGTCTGTCCTGTTGTTATCATGTGAAATACCTAAGGATAGAGGGAGCGGAAAGAGCCCTGGCTATGGGTCAGATGGGCCTACTGTGCTGTCTAACCAGCTCTGTGACTTTCTAGCTGTGTGATCCCAGACAAGTTATTTGCCCTCTCTAGACTTCCATGTTTTTTTTACTTATTTATTTAATAAATATGTATTGAGCACCCACTATGTGTCAAGCACGTTTTCAGTCATTGGACACACACAGAGATAAAAAAGGAATAAATGGAGAAAAAAACCCTCTCTCATAATGATGTGTGGACTAAAAGAAATCATACATGTAAAAGTCTCTAGTGTTGTAATCAGTACAGAAAAGACATTTCATAAATAATAACTCCCTTCACCTTCCTTTTCTCTCTGTTCCATATGGCTAGTTTTAAAAGTAATTCATATAGCAACTTCCTTTCAAATATCTTTGCTAAAGCACTACAATTCTGGCATAAAGAAATACAGATAGGTCACTTCAATAATTTTCCATAACTGTTTTAAAGTCTAATCTTTCATCTGAAAATTTGGGTAATATTTTAAGACACAGTTCTAGAGAAGATATTAATATTCTTCCATTCATTCATTAAATCAAAAAATATTATGGAACATCTTTTTTTTTCTTTTAGATTGTCACCTGAGCTAACATCTGCTGCCAATCTTCCTCTTTTCTTTTCTTTTTTTCCCCAAAGCCCCTTAGTACATAGTTACATATTCTAGTTGTACGTCCTTCTGGTTGTGGCATGTGGGACGCTGCCTCAGCGTGGCCTGGTGAGCTGTGCCATGTCTGCACTCAGGATCCAAACCAGCAAAACCCCAGGCTGCTGAAGCAGAGCACGTAAAATTTACCACTTGGCCATGGGGCCGGCCCCTGGAACATCTCTTATGTTCTACATATTGTCCTCAGCATATTTCTGTCTCTTTTATGGATAAGAGTGAAAGGAATTGAGGTTCTGTAGTCCCAAATCCATTGTTTTTATCCCACTCCTGCTATTCTTCTGATAGTCATTCCTTCATATGCCAAAACCAGCGCTGGAGAAGCAATAGAAGAGAATGTCTCTAGGGGTGAGAACGTTTTGCATATAATGAGATAAATAAAATATGTGACTATCATAGTAGGAAAGTTGAAATAAAATACATACCGTGATAGCTATACAGTGCTTTCTACTGGGTAAAATGTTATAGATTGTCTCTTTAGTCAAAAATAAAACAAGATAATCCTGACTTTTTCTTTATGTCTGTCTCCAGTAATTTGGCTGTGGCTGAAAGTATACATTTCTGCTTATAGCTGTGCCTTCAGTCTTGTTGGGTTTTAGCTAACTTTCACTGGATTCTAATTATGAGGCAGATGTTGGGCTAAGCAATTTATAAACATTGCATTATCTTATTAGCACCCCTTAGATTAGCTACTCTTACTTTTCCCACTCTACTGATGAGGAAACTGAGGCCCACAAGGGTCAAATCGCCCAGGCTGTGGGGGCTGAGCTAGGACCCCACGCCAGGGGTCCCTGTCTCCAAAGACCATAGTCTGGTCTGCTTCTCACTGTCTTCCTTTTGCCCTGATTATCCACTTTTATAAAGCCCTATTTTAATCAAGAAATAAAAGTATAGTCATGTTACTTAGAGAGTTGGAGACACTGACCAGAATTAAAGGCACCTGCTTTGTGAAGTGTCTCTGGAAGTGGGCTAGCTGGGGGCGAGGAGTGAGGGTGGAGATGGCAGCAGCAGTATGTGGATTTTCATTTTAGCCCTTCTGTACTCTGCTATTCTGTTTTCATTACATCACACAGATGTAGGATTTAGATATAATTTTTAAAAATAATTTTTAATTTCCTGTTTTACCATAGGCTTTTTATATGTGCTGCCTCTAATCTTCTTTAGATTCAGTCAAGATGTAAACACACATACACACAAACACATGCATTCTTTATGTATATGCTTTTGGAAAGATAAAATAAATATTTGAAAAAGAATCTCATTTTAATTAGCAACCCCTCCTGTCTCGTGGAGGAGAGCAAAGATCTGGGAAGGAACTCAGCTCCTTAATCTCTTCCCTCACTCGGACCAAAAGTCAGGGTGCTGAGCTGCCTATGAATCAAACAGGGGAGAAAATTCCTTCTTGGGGATTCCCCCAGGCAAAATCTTCATCCTTGTTTCCCGGCATACATCTACCATGAGATGTCATTCCACCATTAATCTAGTCTTAACTTTCCCGGGTCTCAGTTTCCTCCTCTTTACAATGAGTATAATGCTTGCCATATAGAGTTGCTTAGGGAATTAGGTATAATATAAAATTCCTGACAATATAGGAGCTGAAACCATGGTAGATTTTATTTTTCAATGATTGGAGGGGGTTTGGGACATAGTTCTGTGTGATGTGGTGGATAAGTACTGTTGTTTCACAAGGCCTCCAAAGCATAATTTAACTAACTTTCGTTCACTGGGAAAAACATATTGTGTCTTTTCATTAGGAGATGAATGCACCATCGTTTCGTGTGGAGAGAGAAGCAGATGGGAAAATGCTTCTCCACTATTACTCTGATAGAAGTGGTCTGTGCCATATCGTACCAGGTATGGGAATGGCTTCACCAGTCTCAGAACTGTGAGGCCTCTGGAGTAAGGATGGCTTTCCCCACAAATTCTGCAGAATGGCCAATAGCCAGCTGTGGGTAGGAAGTTAAAGTTCCATTTCTTCTATAGCCTGATTCTTAGCCATCTTAACCATTACTCCCAAAGTTCTGAGTCTTTAAAATAAGTTTCCAAAGTGCCAAAAGAAGGGATAATTTCATTTTCACATCAACATTTAAAATTATGCAGGTCGTTAGATCGTTGTGATAATTCTGCATCTATTATTTTATACCAACTTTTTTTTTGGTATCCGGTATTATAGAAAAAGCATCCTTTCATGTTTTCACAGTCTTTAAAACCACCATCTTCAATGCTGAGTGATATTCCTACTGTGATTAGCTGGTCCCTTATTGTTGGACTCAGCTGATACTCTCCCTTGCTATTATAAACAGTGCTGTGATGAGCATCTTCATGCATGCTTTTCCCATGCTTTATGTTACAACCCTCGGATAGATTCCCAGAGGAACGCTTAACACCACCATCTTTAATGCTTTTACAACTGAATTTTGCTTCCATTATCTCCAGAGTTTGTTTCAAGGGTTAAATGCCTCCCTGAGATAAACAAATAAATAGATGCTGACCTAGAAATTAAAGTGGCAGGAATATATTTGGTATCCAGCCACATATAACTCAAATCTCTGCCTGTAAGTTTTTTTAATTTTATTGATCTTTCATATACTGCCTATCTTGATGCAGGGCCTGGGCGTGGTGAGCTCTGGAATATTCACCAGAAGTTGTATAACTTGATTATTTTGTGATTTTTGTTGACACAACTGCCTTCTGCCATCCCTTACTATGAGGTATTCTTCTGCTTCCTGCAGGTATCATTGAGGCTGTAGCCAAAGACTTCTTCAACACTGAAGTGACCATGGATATCCTTGACGTGAATGAGGAAGAGGAGAGGACAGGGAAGAAGGAGCATGTTGTATTTCTGATTGTGCAGAAGTCTCCCAGACAGCTGAGAAGGGCAAAGCCAAACAGGCTACAAGGCAGTCAGGGCATCCAGAGAGACCAAGAGGTACTGGGTTTGCTACGTCTTCAAAAAGCATTCCCTCCCAGGGCCGGCCCAGCGGCGCAGCGGTTAAGTTGCACGTTCTGCTTCAGCAGCCTGGGATTTGCAGGTTTGGATCCCGGGTGCAGACATGGCACCGCTCATCAAGCCATGCTGTGGCAGTTGTCCCACATATAAAGTAGAGGAAGATGGGCACGGATCTTAGCTCAGGGCCAGTCTTCCTCCGCAAAAAAGAGAAAAGGATTGGTGGTGGATATTAATTTAGGGCTAATCTTCCTAATTAAAAAAAAAACAAACAAAAAACAAAAGCCGTCCCTCCTAGTGGGAGAATCAGCTGGACCTTCTAATAGAGGAGTCAAGGCAGGGTTCCTCAATCTCAGCACTATTCACCTTCTGGACCAGATAATTCTTTGTTATGACAGGCTGTCCTGTGCATTATAGGATGTTTAGCAGCACCCCTAGTCTCTACCCACCCACTAGATGCTAGTAGTACCCTGCGCCCCCAATTGTGGCCATCAAAAATGTCTCCAGGCATTGCTAAGTGTCCCCAGGGTTGGGGTACAGGACAAAATCATTCCTGGTTGAGAACCACGGGGTTAAGATAACCTGGATATACGTTGAGAGGCTTTCTGGGGTGTACCTTAGCCTGGAAAATATCAATATAAAGGGCTTAAAATTTGGATCTAGTGGCTTATTTTGGAATCCTCCTAAAGCAAATTGACCTTTCAAGTCCTTAGTGCCTGCTTCTGCAGCTGAGGCCAGTCAGGGCTCTGGCATCAACTCGTGATCCTGTGATCGGCTGCCTCAACTGCAACCTGTGGAGTGAGCATTATCTGTTTGGGTATTACATATATTAGTGGCCCAGCTCTCCTATCCACAGAGCTTGTACAAATATCCAGATAAGCCTGTGATTCCTAGAGCACACGGTGTTCATATCTTAGAGCATTCAAAGTCCACTTCAAATCCGTTCACTGCAGAATCTTCAACCACAGGAAGAGAAGATGATCATGTGTGATTTTCCTGGCAGCCCCTCTTGAGATTTTGTAAAAAGTTCTTGCTGCTTTTGATAGAGAAACAACATGAGGGTTATTAGAAATTTAGGGGCTTACGAAGGCTTGGTAGAATTGACCTCATACCCCGTCACTGTTCCTCTGGCCCTAATCACAGCAAATGGGGTTTGTGCATCTCCAGTTCCATGACCAGGCACATGACCAGACACATATGCTTCTTTCCCTGCCATCTGCAGGCCCTGGACACAGCTTTCCTTAGGATGAAGGAGAAATATTTGAGTGTCTCAGTTTGTCTGGTGAAGAAGTCCCGCTGGGAAGTTGTGAGAAGTATGGTCATGTTAGGAAAAGGTGAGTGGGCTATTCTCCCACCCCCGGCTCTCAGAGCACAGTGACTGCCTGGTGAACACAAATGGGTGAAGCTTCTATGACTATGACGTCCCTGATTTCTGCAGAGCTTGGATTTGGCAGGCATGGTTTTTAACTTTAAAACGTCAGACTATAACTTGCCTTCCTTTGCCCCTTTTATTTGTGCTGGGTGACACGGAGACACAGTCTCTCTTGTAATCAGGGAAAGCCCCTGGAGAGAGGATGGGATTCAGTGCCACTTGGTGACTGCGTTGAAGAGAAGGAGGATGAGTACTGATATATTACCAAGAACAATGAAGTTCCTCATTACTCCTCAGGCCTGGGATGCATTCTGGCCTAGAAGTCTGTGGACAGTAACCATGGTGCCTAGTAGTGCAAAGGACACTGGACCAAGAGCCAAGAAAGCAGACTTCTGGCTCTGTCCCTGAGGAGCTGTGTGATCTTGGACAAGGTCCTCCATCTTCCACCTGAAAAATGAAGGCAGTAGGCTCTCTAATGGTGGTCAAGTGGTTAAGATTCGGCATTCTCACTGTGAGGCCCAGGTTCGTTTCCCAGTCAGGGAATCACGTCACCTGTCTGTCGATTGTCGTATTGTGGCGGCTGCATGTTGCTGTGATGCTGAAAGCTATGCCCCTGATATTTCAGATGTCAGCAGGGTGACCCATGGTGGACAGGTTTCGGCAGAGCTTCCAGACTAAGATAGACTAGGAAGAAAGACCTGGCCACCCACTTTCAAAAAAATTGGCCATGCAAACCCTATGAATAGCAGTGGAGCATTGTCTGATAGAACGCCAGAAGGTGAGAGGATGGCGCAAAAAGACAGGGCAGTGTTCTGCTCTGCTGTCCACAGGGTCGCTAGGAGTTAGAATCAACTCAATGACACTAATAATGAAGGCTCTAGAGAGGTGCCCTGGTTGGCACTGAGCTGATCTTACGATCAGCACCTAACACCTGAGTCAGAATAAGGGCTCCGACCCACTGGGAGAAGAGAGCCAGAGTGCTCCTCATCACGTCCCCATGGGCCATGTTGACATGCATCTGGGATAAGGGCTGCGGCGCTCAAAGGGCTGCATTTTAAGTCCCTCAAGCTATGGCAAGTGAGTCAAACACGCAATTGACATCCTTTGTCTGGGAGATTTTCATATCAAAAAGGCTCCATTTCGAATCTCTACCCCCTGCCAAATAGGGCTGTTGGTTAAATTTTCATGTGCCACCCCAAACTGTCAGTCTAAAAAGCTCCATGGCAAATGTCCCTGACGCTGGGCCGGCACACACACTCTACTCTGCTAGCTCATTGTCTGGCTGTCACCGTTTCAATGCCGACTCTGTTTTCATGGCGAGACGTACTCAATTGGCCCAGAAACTCTTCAGCGGCGGGCAGAAACTTGGCAGGGGGCAAGGGGGCTTCTCAACCTGGTAGCAAGTTTTCTGTTTGTTTTAATTTGGAAGAAGAATTGCCGTGGCCATCTGGAGATGCTGAGGGAGCCCGTGCTGAAGAGCAGGGACTGCATTTTTCCTTTGAGCCGTTTAAGATACTGTCCCGAGCTCTGCTCTGTGCCAGGTTCGTGCTGCGAGTGGCCTGTGAACAGAACTCTCTTTTTCTACATCCAGGGCATCTCGTGAACAACTTTGTGCCGATTTATCCCAAGAGGCTCTGGATTGAAGAGAAGACGTTCTGCAATGCTTTTCCTTTCCACATTGTATTTGATGAATCAGTAAGAGGCCCCTTCCCTCTGTAGCTTGGATTGTGGATAGGCCTGGGAGGGAGTATGGTGTGTGGTCTTTTATGGCTGGTGGGGACTTTCAAGTCCCCAGGACTTGGGAGATCAGGATTTAGCCTGGCAGGTCCATCGACTTCCTTTTCATTGTGGCATCCTCCAGAAACCAGAATGCAGGATCTCCTTGATAGGTATTGAAGGAAGCACTGCCAAGGGATTTGAACTAGTGAGGGCATGAGAAAGTTTGCCATTAGAAAAAATGGAACTGACCCTAAAATTCACTACACCAAGAGACAAAAGTCGGTAGCAGTGGCAGGGTGGAATTCTCAACATGACCACTTGCCATCCTTGTGGCTACCGTGGATGTCTCAATTCCACCAAGCTACACTTTCTGCATCTTGGAGGTGGCAGAGAGGTCTGTGCCAACTCAGGCCACTGTTCTGTGGGAATTGTGAGGATGACCGTTAACGCATAACGTTTGGTCGATATCAGTTACCATGGATAAAATGTATGTCAACTAAACTGATTATAAGCTCTTGTAAACGGCAATTAGGCAAAGTAAATTTGGTCCAAAAAATCAGTTAAAATGCCTTCAGTCATTGTGGTTTTTCCCTGATATTTATTTTTACGCATAGACATGTTGAATCATCATCTACCAGTGGACTGCTAGATACAGATTCTAGGACATTTGAGGGTCATCTCCGTTTGCAAAGCATTGATCCAGCTGAGGAAATAAACACCCCTATAAGAAACAACTAGGGAATTATGAAGCAATGTACCCCAGCTTTTCCCCCAGTGCCATGAGGATATTATTATTATTGCTACTACTAATATTTTAAATTCTGATCTACTTAAAAAAATCCCTTTCTTTTTAAGTTTTGGGCATAAAATAACAAAACTTAATGATACTTATTGCATAAGGTCAGGTTGATTTCTATAGCCTAACAAAGTCCCCATGGTTAGTGAATTTAAGTATTCCTGGACAGCCTGGGCTGACATTGGACATTTCATGTAAATGATGCTCATTTTGCTTCTTCCTTCTGTGTGTTCCCTGGAGACAGAAGGTGTTTCCCCATCTCTGTGATGGACTCCTTCACCCAGGGCTGGGTGTCAGATCTAATGCTACAGAACTTGCAAGTTTCTTTATTAATTAAGTCTAAAGAGAGGGAGAGAGAGATAGAGACAGAGAGACAGGAAGACAGAAACAGAGGCCTCACAGAGCTAGGGAAGCACTATTAGCCCAATGAGAGCTTTAACCTCTGTTTCTGGTTAGTCAGAGATATGCTTTCGAGCATTCTCATACTTTTCTCTTTCAGAGATTAGCTGCAGATTTGACTTTTAGACTAATATTTATTACTTCCCTGGTGTTTGTTCCATTACTTACCCCTTCCCCCCAGAGAGTCGCAAAGCATGGCCCGAATGCTAGTTCTAAGGGAAAGCTTACGGTGCAGGTTGCTCTTTATGCCCCATTCTTACATCTGTCCTCTGTGACTAGCTGAGGGTCAAGCAAGCTGGAGTGAATATTCAGAAGTACGTCCCAGGACTCCAAACCCAGAAGATTCGATTGAATGAGTATTTCTCCATCGTTCATCCCCAAGTTACCTTCAACATTGTCAGCATCTGCAAATTTATCAACAGTCAATTTGTCCTGAAGGCACGAAGGGAAATGATGCCTGACGCATGGAAAATTCAACCCCCCCTCAAACTACGAGGTAGTGACTCACCCCTTCCCCCTGTTCTCTGCTGTTTGGAGACTGGTCAGAAAGGAGGGAGGCAGAGTTTTCCAATTTCCTCCCTCAAAAAAATGGTGAAAAAGCGGAGCAGGGACTACATTGAGAACAGTTGTTTTTTTCTGATGTTTCCATTTGGCCTGATCTGTAAACAATATATTTTATTTCCTCAACCATTTCTGGTTTAGAAATAAATGAACTCTAATTAGACATATCTATTGTATCAACATATATTATACCACATATATAATAGATATGTGTATACATACATATATACACAATTATAAAATTCTGGTCTCTGTTACCAAAGTTTTCAGAATGTATGTGGTACTATTGGTATTAATGTAATGTCTGTCCTTTAGATAGCAATGTGATCATCTGACCTACTATTAATAGGGCACACATTTCGTATTCATTTTTGTTTCAATTGTGGTAAAATTTACTAACATAAACTTTATCCTTTTAACCATTTTTGAATGCACAGTTCAGTGGCGTCAAGTACATTCACTTATTTAATGGTTGTTGCGCAACCATCACCACCATCCATCTCCAGACCTTTTTTCATCTTGCAAAACTGAAACTCTATTCCCATTAAGCAATTCCCCCTCCCCCAGCCACTGACAAGCACATTTTACTTTCTGTCTCTGAGTCGGCCCGCTCTATAGCTACCTCATAGTAGTAGAATCATACAGTATTTGTCCTTTTGTGATGGGCTACTTTACTTAGCATAACATCTTCAAGCTTCATCCATGTGGTAGCATGTGTCAGGATTTCCTTCTTTTTTACGGCTGAATTATCATTAGATTAGTATAATTATATTATTCCATTGCATTTGCTGATCCATTCATCTGTTGATGGACATTTGGGTTACTTCTACTTTTTGGCTATTGTGAATTATGAGTGTACAAATGTCTATCAAGTCGCTACTTTCATTTCTTTTTAGTATATATCCAAAAATGGAATTGCTGGGTCATATGGTAATTCTATGTTTAATTTGTTGAGGAATTGCCATACTGTTTTCCAAAGCTGCTATACCATTTTACATTCCCATCAGCAGTGCTCAAGGATCCCAATTTCTTCACATTCTTGTGAACACCTGTTATCTTCTGGGTTTTTTTTTTTTTTTTGATAATTGCTTATTCTAATGGGTTTTAAGTGGTATCTCATTATGGTTTTAATATTCATTTCCCTAACGATTAGTGATGTTGAGTATCTTTTATGTGCTTATTAGCCGTTTGTATATATTCTTTGGAGAAATGTCTATTCAAGTACTTTGCTCATTTTTTAATCAGTTTGTTTTTTTGTTGTTCAGTTGTAGGAGTTCTTCATATATTCTGGATATTAATCCCTTGTAAGAAATATGATTTGCAAATATTTTCTCACACTTTATGGGTTACCTTGTCTCTCTGTTAATTGTGTCCTTCGGTGCACAGAAGTTTTAAATTTTGATGTAATCCAATTAGTCTATTTTTTCTTTTATTGCCTTTGCTTTTGGTGTCACATCTAAGAAATCATTGCCAAATTCAATGTCATGAAGCTTTTTTCCTATGTTTTCTTCTAAGAGTTTTTATTGTTTTAACTCTTACATCTAGGTCTTTGATCCATTTTGAGTTAATTTTTGTGTGTCTGTAAGAGAGCACACATTTTGAGCTGTCTTTTCTGTTAGACAATCTGACAGTTAGGTGTTCTAGGCATAAACACAGGCAAAGCTGTGGAGACATCCAAGAGGAGCCCTAAATGAGTTGTAGAGTAGAGAAATGGGAGATGAGGCTGGCAAGATGAGGATTTGAGCTCTATTGTGCAGTTGAAAACACTTTTAAGTATCTACCGTGATCAGATTTGAGGTTTAGAACGATCGCTGCAGGTGTATGATGGATGGACTGGAGAAAATGGAGGCTGGGAGGCCGGGTGGAGGCTGCCACTGGAGAACGGGTGAGAAGCTTTAAAGCGCTGAATGCACTCAGGCAGTGGCACTGGCATGGTGACGGAGGAATAGATTCACAAGATAATTAAGGCAGAAATTGGTGACCATAGAGGTAGGGGTTGAAAAAAAGAGAGAATATTTGGGATAATTATTAACTTTCTTGCCTGGGAGCTGAGTGTGATTAACTGAGAAAAGACACGGTGTAGACTCCCTGAGGGCAGGGATCTTTGCCAGTTTGAGTGACAGCTGTATTCTCCAAGTCTAACACAGTGTGCCTGGCTCCTAGTAGGCACTAAGTGCATGTGTGATGAGAGAATTAATAAAGAGAAGATTTGCAGAGGGGATTGAAGGCGAGTTCAGTTGTATACGTCCACGTATAGATAGGTAATAATAATTTTTAAAAAGTCACTTTGATGAGAATGTAAGTTGTCACAATCATTCTAGAGCACAATTTGGCAGTATGTATCAAAAGCCTTAAAAATGACCATATTCTTTGTCTAGGCAATTCCACATCTAAGAATATATCTTTTAACAAAAGAACCATGATTATACACTTGGCTCAAGTTTGTTTATTGCAACGTTGTGATAAATTAGGTGTAATATAACCAATGCTAGCTTATTACTTAAATATAATATAGTATAACCAATGTAGCCACAAAAACAGGATGCTTATCTATATTTAATGCTGTGGAAGAATATCTATTATATATTTTAAGTGAAAAATTCAGATTACAAAAAGAAGATGCGAGATAACCCCATTTTTTGGTAATAAAAACATGTATTCCAAAATACTAATAGTAATTATCTATGTGGTATGACTGTGGGTGGTTTTATTATTTTCTTCCCCTTTTTTTCCTTTTCTGCAATGAATGTGTATTACTTTTATAATAAAATAATGAACATATCTATTTTTAAAGAAATACGCATCTTGAGTCCGGGGAGCGAGGTTTCCTCTGGAAATTCAGATTCATTGTTAGCATGGTTTAAGATGCAATTGTGGAATGCTCAAAGAGAAGAATATCAGAACAGAATACTGGGGAATACCAGCATTTAAGGAATGGACCGAAAAAACCCTAAAAGTGTAATTGAAAGAAGTAGGGGAAATCTCAGGGAGAAAGCAGCGTCAGGGAAGACCCCAGAATCGAGATTTCAGGGAGGAGAGTCTACGTCATGCCATCCAACAGCAGAAGGGCTGAGGAAGGAAAAGGCTGCCAGGCTTGTGTTGCAGCAGGCAGTTTGGAGGCCACAGACGGGAGCCACCTCAAAGTAAGAAAAGCAGCTGTGGAGAGAGCCATTGTGGAGAGAGAGGGAGATGAGTGAGTGGAGACAGAAAGTATAGATAACGTTCGAGAAATTTGGCTACAAGGGAAGGACAGGCTGTGCAGTGGACAGAAAGTCATATTGTGTGGGTGATGACCTGGCAAGTTGATATCATCTCCTGTTGGTGACATGCTATATTGTCGCGTTTCTCTCCGTGGTGGGAAGGCCAGATGATCTGGATGGAGTCCATGTGGTGCATGATATACATGTGCTCCCCGAAGCTCCGCAGGCTGCAAGAGCTGGAGGCGCACAAGATGTATCTTTCTGATATCGCCCCCCACGACACCACCAGGGATCTCATCCTCCTGAACCAGCAGCGACTGTCTGAGATTGAGCTGTCCAACCAGCTGGAGAGGAAGAAGGAGGAGCTGCCGGTCCTCTCCAAGCACTTGACCATAGAAAAGAAGAAAACAGAGACCTTGCTTTATGCCATGCTGCCTGAACATGTGGCCAACCAGCTGAAGGAGGGCAAAAAGGTTGCGGCAGGTAGGGCCTTCCTTTCCCTTCACAGGGATTTCAGAGCAGGAGGCAGTGCATCTCAGTGGTTAGGGCCACAGGCTCTGAAATCAGACAGATCTGGGTTTGGGTTCTGGCTCCATGCCTTGTTAGCGACATGTTCTTGGGCTAATTACATAAGCTGTATATCCTCAGTTTTCTTCTCTCTACATTGAGAATAATAAAAATAATACAGGAGTGAAATATAGATTAATAAAAGTGCCTGTCATCTGCACACACATATATTACATTCTCTAAGAATTTAAAGCTGTATCTTGAGACTGGCCTCTTTGCTCAGTGACCATGAATAGGGTTCTTCACTGTAACTGGAAATGATACACCTGCACCTTATATAAATCATGGGGTGCCTCTAAGGACCATTCTAGGAGAGGAAGCTATTTCTGGAGGGAAGAATGCCATGTTTACTCTGAACTCACTTTCCATTTGTCATGGGGAGTGTTCATTCACCAGAAAGGCATAGAGAACTTACTCAATGCCAGGGTGTTGTCCCAGGTCTTGGGGACCCAAAGGAGTTCATAGTCTTGTGGGTTTGACAGATATATACAGAATAAATTAATGGGGGTGGAGGAGGCCAAAGGAAAGGAAACTAACGTGCATTAAAGAGCAAGGATTGTGCCAGGATCTGTGTCAGACATTTTACATGTGCTATTTCATTTAATTTTATGAACATTTCTATGAGGGAGGTGTTATTATCCACAACAGCCAAGCAAATTTACATTCACTTTAGTTTATGAGGAAAAGAGCTGGAAACCAATCAGAAGTCCATCTAACACCAACATTCATATTCTTTCTACCACAGAAGGTGCTGTGGAAACACAGATGACAGGGAAATTAATAATAAATAGACACTGGAAGAGAAAGAAATGGGGCAGGTTGGGACTGTGAAAGCTTATATAAAGCATACGCTCTTGAGTTGGGCCTTGAGTCTAATTTCAGCAAAAAAAGAAGGGAAAGGATTTCAGCAGAAGGGGATAACAAGCACAAAGGTGAGGCAGTGTGAAGATAAACACTGCAATGCATTGTCCCCAGAACATGGGGTGCACGGTAAAGTGGTGCCTCTGGAGGCTGGGCAGGAAGGATGAGGCTCCAGTAATAAGTGATGAATCTGAATTACATGGAAAAGGAAGTTGTCTTTTATTTTAGATGTGGGGATTCATGGAAGTTTTTTTTTTCTTATAATGGAAGGAAGCAATTAGCTTTATAAATATGATTTTGGCTGCAGCGTAGGGAACGGATGTAGTGAACACAGTGCAGGGAACTGAGCTCAAGTGCGGTTGAGTGATGGTAAAGTCCTGAATCAAGGCAGCATGAGTAGGAATCAGCAGGATCTCATTACTGATAAGATGCGGAAGGGAAGAGACAGGAGTCAGCGATGAATGTGAGGTTTCTAGTGCAGAAAGATGTGATGCTTTATCCTAAGACAGAACCAGAAAGAAGAGCAGCCTTGAGGGCAGGAGGGTAAGGTCAGTTTCAGAACTGTTTAGTTTGAAATGCCTGTGGAATACTCCACATAGCATGACCAACAGGTAGTTAGGAATTGTAGGGAGAGTTCAATGGGAAGTTCTAGGATAGAGCTACCAATCTGGGAGTTATGGCAGCATAGGTGGTGGTTAATCTCCATAAATGATGGCTAACATCATATAGGGAGCATGAGGTAAGAAGAGGCTTGGGTATTGAACCCTAGGGAACACCTGTTATTTAAGAAGGGAAAAAAGCCAGTGAAAACAAGGAGATCAGAAAAATAGGAAGAATATGAAGAGAGAATGGTGGGCCAGGGGAAGACACAGTTACACAAAGGGGAGATTATTATCAGAGGTATAAATAATACAGAAGGCACCCAGCTGTGTTCAAGGAGTCATCCATTCCGTCAGTCAACAAGTATTAATGAGCATCTACTTCATGCGAGGCCCTGCTCTAGATGGTGGGGATACAGCAGAGATCAAAACAGCCTTCCATCTCATGGAGCTTATATCTCGGTGGGGAGACAGACAGCAACCAAATAAACAATCTCATATAAAATATCATGCCACATACATCTTATGGGGCAGAGGGCAGCAATCAGGCTAAGAGGATAGAGATCTGGGGACTGTTGTTTTAGATAGAGTGTGAGCACAGTTCTCACTGAGGTGGTTACAATTGAGACGTAAGAGAAAGAGCCCTTTGGATATTTAAGAAAAGAGTGTGTCAGGCAGAGGAAACAGCAGGTGCAGAGGCCTTAAGCACTTAATATGCTGGAGGAACCCCAAGAAGGCCAGTGTGGCGGGAATGGAGTAAGCCGGAGGGAGAGAGTGGAGACATGAGGTCAGAGAGGTGGTGTGGACAGAGGGGGCCCCTTCTAGGCCATGATAAGGTTTTGTGTTTCATTCTAAGTGTGACGGAAGTCGTGGAAGATTTGAGGCAGAGGAGGCAGGGATCTGACTTAAACAGATCATCTGGCTCCTATATGGAAATTAGCAAAAGCGGGGGCAAGAGTGGAAGCAGCCAGATGAGTTAGCAGGGCATGTGGAGGATATGGCGGCTTCCCTTCTGTACAGAGACAGGGAACTCGTCACTTCATGGTGACCAGTCTCCATCAACCCTGACCCTGGGTCTCCGGTAGTTGAGGCTGTGCCTTGGCCCACCTGCCAGGGACTTCTCTGTGAGCCAGTGACCACTCAACTCATGTCTGTCATCCCACAGACCTCATCACATCTTACAGAGTATTTGTTTACTCCTCTGTCTCCTTCTCTGGACTGGGAGCTCCTTAAGAGTGGGGTCCTGTCTGCTTTTATATGGTCTCCTAGCATGATGACTAGCTCACGACAAGCATTCAATAAATGTCTGTTGGGTGAATAGTGAATGGGGAATGGCATCCAGCTCCTTTTTCCCAAGGCACGGTCAGATTTGGTTCCCAAGGGGCACTTGAATTCAGAATTCATAGAATTATTATTCCATATTCTTGGCTGTCACTGACACTTGGTTTCTGTTGCAGGAGAATTTAAAACCTGTACAATCCTTTTTAGCGATGTGGTGACATTTACTAACATCTGTGCTGCCTGCGAACCTATCCAAATAGTGAATATGCTGAATTCAATGTACTCCAAGTTTGACAGATTGACCAGTGTCCACGAGGTCTACAAAGTAGGTGTTTGCACACCGTGGGGTGTACGTCACAGTGCACTCAGGCAGGGCAGGCACTCTGTTATGGGCCTTTCTTTGCCTCTCTCTTCACTGGTCTGGGGTTTGGTGTGGATGGGAGTGGGGTGTAGAGGAAGAGATAAAAGAGAATTGGGGGTATTTCAGGAATTTTAGTTTTTTAGGAATCCTTTGCCAACACCCAGTGCTAAGATGCTTCTGAGGAGCAAACACTGTCTTCCCAGGGAGTGGTTCTCTCTTTCCAATTTCAGCAGCAAGTCTAATGCAGACCATATACATCTGATGTATACCATCACATGACTACCCCAGCAGCTTCATCTTCTCTGGGATTTGTTTCTGCCCAAAGCAGAAGGCATTTTTGCTCTCTCTTGGTTGTTTTCTGAGACATTTTCCTTCTACCTCCTTCCTCACACTCCTCACACCCGTAGCAAACAATCACCAGCTTTAATATGGTCCTGCTGACACTATGTGGAAAATTACAAAAGTATTTAATGATATGTTTAGTGCATTAAGGAAACTTTCTGAATACCTTTCTTTTTCTTTTGCAGGTGGAAACAATAGGAGATGCTTATATGGTGGTAGGGGGTGTACCGGTGCCTACTGGAAGCCATGCTCAAAGAGTGGCCAATTTTGCCTTGGGGATGAGAATTTCTGCAAAAGAAGTGATGAATCCTGTTACTGGAGAGCCCATCCAGGTAGAAAGCAACTGAGCACTTTGCTCAATACCAACCTTCTCACACACAAAAAAGAGAATTCTGTGTATTAGGCTGCTCTGATGATTACTGGATATATTACAGTAATTAAAATGGGTAATTTCTCCCAAGCCTTTTCCTCTCTTGCATATGTTCCTAAGTAATAGAGATATTAAGATATTATTGTTCTAACTTCTCTCAAATTTCAGAAGAGGTTTTATAGCTCGAGATTCTCATGAGATTTATCGTACATATACGGTTCTCATTCTTCCTTTGTCCGTAACTTAGGATGGTGCTGAGCATGTCTCCTCATTTACTTTGTAGGGCTCAATCCATCTTGAAAGCCAGGAATTTTGTAATTCCTGCGTGTTTTTTCAAGCATTTCAACAAGTGGTCCAGGTTTACTAAACAGCCAACTTTTCTCCGCTTACGGAAATTGTGTATCCAATGCGCCGTCTGACAGGTTCAGAACTCAGCTGAGGTGTGAAACTGCCTCCAGCCAGCAGGCTAGACACCATGGTGCCATAAGATATTCAGAATAGCTTTCCTTCCACTACGTGGCCATTATCGAGACATCTGCTCGCCTTTCTCACAGGAAGCTACTCTTCCAAGTATGGAAGTTTGTTCACACTATAAAAGTTGGACAAATTTAGAGATGAAAAGTAGGTGCCCTCTTCTGTCTGCTCAGCAGACCCTAACCACCCTAAGATGGCTTACAGCAATGTCTCTGCCTTTTAAAATATACTCCCTCTCTGCTCCTGTCAGTCCAATCTTCAAAATGAACTAAATAGCCAAAGGCATTGTAAGATGGAATATGATTTTTCTAAATTAAAAGCCCTATGCAGGAGATTCTGAAAAATGTGCTATACCCGCCCTCACCACCATGATTTAGAAGCTGAGAAATATTGCAGGTCCTGGTTATTGTGTCCACTGCAGACTTCTGAGTAAAAGCTGGCCTTAGGTAGTCACAAGAACAACATGTCCACAATGCCTGGCTTGTTGTAAACACACAGATACATCTGTTGAATGTAACTCCCAATGTAAGAAATGAAAAATCAAGATGGGAGCTAATGAGGGAGTAGAGACAAGAAGGTCAGATAAGAGATAAGTGTTTCAGTTAAAGGACTCTATGTAAGCCACTGGAAAAAAATAATTGAAAATATACTGTTGTGTAAATAGAAAGAGCGTATGTGTGTGTGAGTGTGTGAAAGAGGCATAGCAACAGAGATGTAAATAATGCTGCACCAATAAGAATGACATTAAACAATGAATTCCTGGAAAATCTTGTGGAGGATTTACTGAGAAGAAAACAGGAAAAGAGGCTATTAATTCTAGGATAAGAATAGGGACATTGTTGTGAGAATCATTAAATATCTACCAGAAACAGCATATCCTGTGGGTTTATTTAAGGAAGTAAGGGAAAGGACTGAAAACTTTTTCTCTCTTAAAGGAATAAAGGAATCATGCTGCCATTTCTACATTTAAATTATACCCTAGATCTTCTATTATTTCATCCTTATACTCATTAATATACATTTACTGAGGTCCTACTACGCATGAGACACTATCACTAGGTGCTTTGAAGGATTCAGAGAAATATTGAGATACTCCTTTTCCTAGAGGAATTTATAATCTTATTTCAGGGAGGAGAAAATCTAGCATGAAAAGACCAAAAGACAAGTACATCTGGTTAGGATATAGAAAGCTGCAGGGGACTTCTGTTCCCATACTAGTAGTTTTTAAAAATAATCCATCAGAGAGCAAAGAAATAGAAATGAACTCAATTCTAGAAAGAGACAAGCCCTTTCAAGGAGAAGACACCCATAATTACATTCATCCCGAGTAGGGCAAAGGAGAAGTAATCCACCAGAGGTGAGGGTAAGAAGAAATCAGTCTAAACTTTAGGGAACTTTTAATGGACACCTTGGGGCTGGAGTGACAGGTTAGAATCCCAAAGATCCTGTCTTTGATAAGGCCTAGCCACAGAGTCTGTACTCATCTACCAATTCTTTTCCATAGGCTTTCACCAAGTGCATGGGGTTATTTAGCAAAGGCTAGAGACAGGAGAAGAGAGGTGAGAGAGCTCCCAGCCCCTGAGGTATATGGGGCCTTCCCCAAATGCAAGGCAGTGGCCCATGGAAGAGTGGTGTTAGAGTAAAGGAACTGAGAGAAATCCCTCTGAGGTACTCTTGGCTTTCACCAAGTGCACTACAATGATGCTTTGAAATTCTGGGAGCAGAGAGAAATCTCTGAAGGTACAGAAAGCCAGGTGGGACTGAAGAGCAAGGAGATCCTCAAAAGTCTCACTGTTGGTCTGTAAAGCAGAAAGAGATCTTCCACAATTCAGAAAGCTGGCAGCTTAGCTGTAAAGCATAAAGAGGTTCTCAGAGTTCTGCTGTGCTCAGCTCCCAAGCCCTGCTGGACAGAAAGCCCTGATCTTGCCTTTATAATATTTGAAATCAGTGCTGCCTGGAATCTAGCAATATTTCTGGAAGATGCCCAGATGCAACTCAAATACAGATTAATTCACTCAGTCTCCACTCTAGCAGTCTGACAGAAGAAGGGGTGTGAACTTTTCTGAGGGATAAATATTATCAGCCTCTGTACTGTACTGTCATTTACTGTAAAGAACTGTAGACTTTTACACACAATATGGGACATACAAGTAAATAATTTAAAATGCAAGATGCAAGAAGAAACAAGAAAATGGTGGTAAGGTATATAGCCAAGAGAGGAAATAGTCAATAGAAGCAGTTCCAGAGATGGCCTACATGTTGGAATTATCAGTCAGAGTCTTTAAAATAAGTATGATAAATATTTTAAAGGATCTACTGGAAAAGAGGAATGACAAGTTTAAACAGATGGTAATACACACACACTATATCTTCATCTATCTTCCTGTCTGTCTGTCTATCTATTTATTTATCTATCTTAGGGTAATGGATATCAGAAATAAAGAATTTATTTTATGGGCTTAAAAAAGACTAGACATGGTAGAAGAAAGATAAGCGACTTTGAAGACAGAGCAATAGATATTATCTGAACTGAAACACAAAGAAGAAAACAGCATGAAAAAAAATGGAATAGGGCATCCTAGATCTGTAGGACAGTATCAAATGGACCACCATATGTGGAACTGGGGTCTTAGGAGAGTAGAGTGACAATAGGTCCGAAGAAATATTTGAAGAGAAAATGGTTGAGAATTTTCAACATTGATGTAAGATATCAACCTTCATATCCAAGAGCTTAGCAAATTAAAACAGGATAAATACAAAGATAAGAACTTCTAGTCAAATAACCAAAAGCACTACTCAGTGCAAAAAGTGAAGAAAAAGAAATATAAGACATAAATTTGAAAAGGAACAAGGGAAATAATCATTCTTCACCAACCAAATAATGGTGCACCTAGAAAACCTTAACAAACTTCAGTAAACCACCAGATCTAGTAAGCGAGTTTACCCAGGCCACAGGATACAAGGACAATACGCAAAAATTAGTTGACTCTTTATATACTAAGCACAAAAAATAAAAGCAAACTATATAAACCTAGTTCTAAATTTTGGAAAATAACAAAACTGGAAGACTTATACAAACTAATTTCAAGACTTATTGTAAAGCTACAGTAATAAAGACAGGGTGGGAATGGCAGAAGGATAGACAAATAGATCACTGGAGCAGTGAAGATAGTCCAGAAATAGACTACATATTTAAGGCCAGCTTATTTTTGACCAAGGCACCAAATCAATTCAGTGGAAGAAGGAACCCTTTTTTGAGAAATGATTCTGTTACAATTGAACACCCATATGGAGAGAAAAATGCACCTCAATCCCACCTCACTCCACACGTAAAAATTAATTTGAGGGGCCGGCCCCGTGGCCGAGTGGTTAAGTTCACGCGCTCCACTGCAGCGGCCCAGGGTTTCACTGCTTCGAATCCTGGGTGCGGACATGGCACCGCTCGTCAGGCCACGCTGAGGTGGCATCCCAAATGCCACAACTAGAAGGATCTGCAACTAAGATATACAGCTATGTACTGGGGGGATTTGGGGAGATAAAGCAAAAAAAAAATTTTGATATGTATCACAGACCTAAACATAAATACTGGAATCATAAAGATTCTTGAAAGGGAATATAGGAGAATACTTTCATGACTTTAGGATAAGCAGTGATTTCTTAGATAGGACACCAAAAGCACTACCCATGAAAGAAAAAAAGTGATAAATTTCATTGTTATGAGCCAAATTGTGTTCCCCGTGAAATTCATATGTTGATGCCTTAAGCTTTAGTACCTCAGAATGTGACTTTATTTGGAAATACGGCCTTTAACAGAGTGAGTAAGTTAAAATGAGACTGTCAGGTGGCCTCTAATGCAATCTGACTGGTGTCCTTACAAGAAGAGGAAACTTGGATACACAAAGAGATAGCAGGGATGCACACACACAGGGAAAAGACCCTGTGAGGGCACAGTGAGAAGGCGGCCATCTGCAAATCGAGGAGAGAGGCCTCAGGAGAGACCAAACCTGCTGACACCTTGATCTTGGACTTCCAGCCTCCAGCCCTGTGAGAAAGTACATTTCTGTTATTTAAGCCATGAGTTTGTGGTATGTTGTTATGGCTGCTCCAGCAAGCTAACACATTCATCAAAATTTAAAATCTCTGCTTGTTAAAGAAAATAAATATACAAACTCACTGGGAAAAATATTTGTAATACGTATATATTACATATCCAAATATATATGGAACTCCTAGATATTAACAATAAAAGATAAATGACCCAGTTTTTAAAATGAGCAAAAAACTTGAACAGACTTTTCAGAAAAGAAGATATATGAATGGACAATGAGTGTGTGAAAATGTCCTTGACATCATTAGCCATCAGGGAAATGCAAATTAAAACCACAATAGGATATCATTTTGCACCCACCAGAAGACCAAATGATGGTGAGAATGTGGAACAACTGGAAGTGTCACATTGCTGATAGGAATGTAAAATGGTTCAAACTGGAGAACTGTTGGGCAAGATTTTTTGTAACATTAAATATACACCCACTTTTTGACCCAGAAGTTCCACTTCCAGGTACATACCTAAGAAAAATGAAAATGTATGTCCACAAAAAGATATGTATGAGAATGTTCACAACAGCTCCAATCTGGAAATAACCTAAGTGTTCATAAAGAGAAGACTAGACAAATAAATTGTGATATATTCTTACAATAGAATAGTATTCAGCAACAGAATAAACAACTGATACATACAGCAATATGAATGAATCTCAAAAACATTATTTTTGGATAAATGAAGCCTGATACAAAAGAGGATATACTTACTATATGCGAAGGATATACCTATATCCTTCGCATATAGTATGAAGATATACAATTTATGTGAAGTTCTAGAACAGGAAAATTAAGCTTTGGTAAAAAAATAAGAAAGTGGTTACCTCTGCAGAGAGGGATGGACCTGAACTGCAAAAGGGCACAAGATAATTTTGCAAAGTAATGGAAGTAGTCTATATTTTATTTTGGATGGTGGCTACAAGGATAAATGCACTTGTCAAAATTCATGGAGCTAAACACTTAAGATCTATCTTTTTTATTTTATGTAAATTATACCTTAATTTAAAAATAAAAGCGAGAGTATTTGATGGTCCCTTTTCAGTGAAGTTCTCTCTCTGCAGATCAGAGTGGGGATCCATACAGGACCAGTCTTAGCGGGTGTCGTGGGGGACAAGATGCCACGCTACTGCTTGTTTGGTGACACTGTGAACACAGCTTCTAGGATGGAAAGTCATGGGCTTCCCAACAAAGTGCACCTCAGCCCCACCACCTACAGGTAGTCATTCATTTATTCCTGGTTTCCTTTGGCCTTTCTCCTTCCAGAACGTATAGAGGGCCTGGCAGCCATGGGATGAGGGTAGTGGAGGGAACCTGTGTTCCATGCCACCCTCGCGTACAGAAGACATTGTGTCAGACAATAAATATTGTTGAGCCTCTACTATAACATAGCTTTTGCTCTTAAGGAGCATGTGATCTAGTGCAGGAATTGGCAAATTACAGCCCACAGGCCAAATTCAGTCTGCTGTTTGATTTTGTAAATCAAATTGTATTAGAACACAGCCGTGCTCCTTTATTTATATATTATCTAGGGCTGCTTTCATGTTACAAAGGCAGAGTTGAGTAGTTATGATAGAGACTGTATGGTCTCCAAAGCCAAAAATACTTACTGTCTGGTCTTTTACAAAAAAGCTTGCTGACCCTTTGTCTAGTGGAAGAAGAAAGAAATATTTGCAGATTTTTTTTAAGGAAGTTTAGCCCTAAGCTAACATCCACTGCCAATCCTCCTCTTTTTGCTGAGGAAGATTGGCCCTGAGCTAACATCTGTGCCCATCCTCCTTTATTTTATATGTGGGATGCCTGTCACAGCATGGCCTGATAAGTAGTGTGTAGGTCCACGCCCAGGATCTGAACTGGTGAACCCTCAGCCGCCGAAGGGGAGTGTGTGAACTTACCCACTGCTCCACTGGCTGCCCCCATACAGATCATTATTTTTAAAGTGTGTTTAAGATATGTATAAAACAATACTTACGGTTTCTTGAAATTTACAATAGGCCACATTCTGTTCTAAGCTCTTTTACATATGTTAGTTCATTTACTATTGCAACAACTCTAGGAAGATAAACTATTGTTATTCTTATCTACAGATGAGAATAAATCAGGCACTAAAAAGTTAATAACTTGCCTCAGGTCACCAGTAGGCTTGGAAGGAAAGAGCCTGGATACAACCCAGGAGGACAGGCTCAGAGTCCACTTTTTAGCCACTGTGCTCCCATGGCTGAGGGAATTCTAGCCCGTGTTACAGGAGCCTGGGCAAGGGTGCCTAACCTAGTAACAGAATTCTCTGCAGAGGAGAGATTCCTGAGCTGAATCTTGAACAAGGAGTTCTAGAGTAGGATTTAGCCAAAACCAAGGTATTGGAGTGCAAAACAAGCAGAACAGCACAGATGTAGAAGAAGTGCAGAGCACCACAAGCAATCTAGCTTTGCTGGACTGGAAAATAGGAAGCAGAAAGCAGTGAGAGCTGTGTTCCCTATTGAAGGGCCAGGGCTTACACCGCAGGTGACAAAGAGCCCTTAAGAAGTGTGAGATTGGAGAAAATGACAAGGTAGAGTCCTGTTTGACACTGACCACTCTAGAGACCCTGTAAAGACAGATTTGAGCATCAGGAAATGAGAAAGAGAAGACTTGTTAGGAGTTTGGTTTGAACCAGAACATTTGTTAGTGGAAATCTGGGGGAAAGTAAAATCAGCTAAACTTGGTAATTACTAGATATGGGGGGTGAGGAGGAGGGAGGAGCTCTGAATGTCTCCCGGATCTCCATCTTGGGTGACTAGGACCTGAATGGTGACATCACCATCTGAGATAGGGCAAGCAAGAGGAATTCCATTCATAGGGGCAGACAATGAATTCAGGTTTGGACATGTTGAATTCAAAGGAATTGTGGAGCCTCTAAGTAGAGGTGCCATTAAATGAATGGATGAAATTTGGAGTCAAGTTGTTGGTTGGGGAGCTAAACTTGGAGTCAGCAACATATGGGTGGTAATTAAGCCAACAGAATTGATGAGATCATGTGGGGAAGGACGCAGTGTAAGAAGAACAGTGGAAAGAGAACAGAATCCTGGGCAGAATTAACATTTAGGTGGCAGTGGGAGGAAGAGGAGCCCATGTAAGGGGCAGAAGAAATAGAAAAAATACAGCAGAGTTCAAAGTGAGAATCACCCTTGTGGATATTTTTAGGGAGGAAGAATTGAACAAAATTGTCAAATATAGGAACAAGGACTGAAAAATATTCACTAGAGCTTTTTGGGACATTATCGGAGTGGTTGTGGTAGAATGTTGGGCATAGACACTGATTATGGGTTGAAGAATAAAAGGAAGAGAGCGTTTGTATGGGATTAAAGCAGGAGATAATCAAGTGAGAGGTTCTTTCCTTCTATTTCGGATGGAAGAGACCTCACCGTGCTAGTAGGCTGAGGGGGCATGCAAATGGAGAGGAAGCTGAAGACAAAGAGAGGGAGTGGCCGATGGGGCCAGGGCCCAGGGAGGTGGGAAGGGAGTGTCCTTGAGCAAGACACCCCATCCCCTGAGGTTGGGGGAAGGGTGAGTGTGGTCAATGGGGTAAGAAGTTACAGCATCTCACCTAAAATGGTTATACTTTTGTAGATGAATCAGGTCACTAAGTAGGAGGCAGAGTCAGCAACTTGAGAGTGAGGGGAGCAGGTGCCAGGTCGGGACATGTGAGGAGTGTGGTGAAGGTCTGAAATCTCCATGAAACCAACCAATGACAAGGGAAGGTTGACGAAGTGCTGAGACCCAGTTGAGGCAGCTGACCATGAAGTTGAAGCATTGCTCGTCTACATGGTCCTATGGTTTTTCTCCAACATCTCTCAGCTGCCAGTAAATAAACAAAAAAGTAATCATTTCATAATCATCCCATATCTGTCTCTTTTCATGATCCCCTCCCTATACTCTTCTTCTTGGGTCCCTTGGCAGCCAGAAGTCATGGAGAAGCTTGGGTAGTTAGGATGAGCATGATGACAACTGTAGGCTATTTCAGGAGCTCAGGGAAGATGGAAAGAAGAGAGCTGATATGCAAGGAGCCTCCTGTTTCAGAAGCATGCGGGGATGGTGCACACAGGGGCATTGAGGACATGGTTGTAGAAGCATGACGGCTGTGGGGATGAGTGCTGTGTTGGAGGAGAAAAGGTGGTGACAGGGCACAGGGTTTTGGTGGGTCCCCTGTGTTCTCTCTCTGCCTTTGGCACCCTGTTCATAATGTCTGAGCTTCACGCCTTTTTGTCCCCCTCAGCAGGCCCCAGCTGATGTCTCGGAGGCCCCCTCCTCCTGGGTGTCCTGTGTCCCAGACTTCTCCTCTTCTATCATTCTTAACATTGCAGCCAACTCTCGAGTTTCAGACCTTCAGTCTCTGACATCTGGTGCACTTTTTTCTCTGTGCAGAGCCCTGGAAAATCAAGGGTTTGAGATCATTGAGAGGGGTGAAATTGAAGTGAAAGGTAAAGGGAAGATGACCACGTACTTTCTGATCCAGAACTTGAATGCGTCAGAGGATGAGATCATGGGGAGACCTCAAACTCTGCTTGATCACAAGGGTAAGTGAAAAAGAGAATCCTGATCATTAGCGTTGAATATTTTTTCCACTAACAACTTTGCGTGTGTTTAGAGTGGTCCTTGGGTTTGCAGGGTCAACACAGGTGTCATCCCCACCCCCACCAAGCTGCTACCTTCCATTCAGTGAAAGCTCCTGAGGATCAGCTCAACCATTTTGCCCTGAACGCTCTTCTCTTGCATCCTGGCTGTTATGGTGTTTCCTGAGCTGGGCTGATGGATCCAGCCTAAAGGGTCTCTCATGCATTCGTTTTCAAGGTTATTCCTTGTCCAAGAAAGGGGCTTTTTCCATTAGCCTCTCCTGCGGCTAGGGGATGATTTCAGAGTCTCTCTCTGCTTCTCAGCCTCCGAGGAGGCTCCAGAACAGGGTTTTCTCACCCACTGGAACCTTCCATCTTCCTCATTTTTTGCTGGCTTCCAAAACTGGGAATCAGTACAAACTCTGTGACTCACCCAACTGCAGGAATGACAAGATTGAGTTTAGGGTAAAACAATCTAGTGCTAAGCCGAACCAGGGATCACCATTTGGCACACAGCGCTCAAAAAAAGCAGCAGCTGGAATCCAACAGCAAGGTCTCCATCAGCGTCAAGGCAGAGCCATCCACCCGATGCGGTCAGGGCCCCTCAACAACCGGCCTGGTCAATGCTGGGAAATGCTGACCTGAGGGGGAAACTCAGTAGCAAGAGGCAAACTTTCCTGAAGCTCTGAAGCAAACTGGAGAAGGAAATGTATTCATTCTGACAGGAGTTAATCTTTAGCTGCTCCAGGGGCCTGGAAAGGAAAATCTCTAAATCCAGAGGTTCCTTGTTTACATAGCTAATATATGCAGGATGTCCCTTTGGGACACATGAATTATGCTTACTATTTTTTGAAGTGGGGCTGTACCAAGGGAGAGATGGGTATTTGAAGAACTTGTAAAATTGTTTTCATAGTGCTTTCATTCTAATTATCAGCTCACCTTATTGTCCTTGAGAGCTGTGATTGGTTTGGGCCACAATTTACTGATGGAGACACTGAAATAGGAAGATCTAAATTAAAAACTAGAAATAACTTTAGCTGATAAATACCAGGAATCACCCTCATGAGAGTTTGCGGCCCCTGAATGTCTAGGCTCTGGGTGCCTCGCCCACCATCACTGCTTCCCCCCACCATGTCCTCCCCACAGTACGGAGGGCTGCTAGACAGGGGTAAACAGACAGTTTTTCCTTTTCTTTTCTTTGTTATCAGAAATAGACAAAGTAGAGAGGGAGGTAGGTGTTTTGCCCCTTGACTGTGGGAGAGAGGAAGGCAGAGCTGAAGGCTTTAGCACCAGGACAGGGCAGAATCTTGCTCAGAAGTTGTGCCTCACCCAAACCTGATACTATTTTCTCTCATTTTCCCTGCATGGGGTTCCAAAACCATCCAGTTTGAGAAACAGAATTCCAAAACAGGGTCAGGGTCAGTAGCATCTAATCTACTTCCAGTTCTGAGCTGGAAACAAAAGATAAACAACCCAGAGTAGAAAATGAGTAAGTGTCTCAACTGAAGATCTCCACTTGGATGCTAAGAAAGAGGAGAAAGAAAGGATGTGGAAAGAGGCAGTGGGGTGGGGGGGGGGGGGGCCCTCCTAGAGCCTAAACAGTGTCTCCTTGCAAACTGAGAAAAGGCATCCCTTTGGCAGGTAGCCCCCAGGCATGGCTTATCCTAGAGGAGAATCACTCCTTCCTCCGGGCTGATGACAGCCCCCAGCCCTACCCACTTGGCCAGGTATCTCTATGCAGAGAAACAGCACAGCCCTGGGTGTGGATCCCAGAAGAGGGGTCTTGGCCTCTTTTTTTTTTGTCCTTCTTTATGTTTCCCTTGCCTCTTTCCCCATCAGCCTAGGATTTCCTGTGCAGAGCCTCAGCTGTCAGGCTCTGGGGAAGCAGGTGTCTGCCTCTCTCTGCCTGCCCCTCCTATCCTCATGGAACACAGCGCTGGCAGCTTCAGCAGGAACAGGAAGGCCAGGACCCCTCAGGGGAGACCCCATGCTGACACTGGTTCCTACATGTTTAAGTGGCTTGAGAATGTGACCCCATTAACCTCCAGGAGCCAAGGGACTTTCTCCCACAGCAAGATGGAGTCTTTCAAAGCCAGGGATGGCAGAGGGGGATACAGAAACACTAACATGCCTGCTAATGCTCTTCTCAAATTGGCCTCTTCCCTCAGATTATCTCCCGTGGGACACATTCACTGGCTCTTTGGATGATTTGGGGGAGGCCCGGGAGGGAGACTGAGGAGATGCACTTGAGGGAATTCGAACATGCAGCCAGCGCCAAGAGCTATGTCTTAGACCGCAGCAGTGCAGGGCGAGGGGACTTAAGCTGTGTCCTTTCCGTGCCCTCATGGGTGAGAGGCCCAAGGGGCCGGTGATGTTCCGATGCATCGAAGGCCCCCCACCTCTACCGCTCATGAAGCCTGCTTGCACGAACCTTCTTACTTTTCGGCCCCTCGTGCTTTTTTGCAGAAGCAAGTGCTCAAGGAAGTCGAGACAGCAAACCTGTTGCAGTCTTGAGGTACGCGGACAGCCGGAAGGTGCTCCCCAAGAGTGATGTAGCAGACAGTGAGGACACAAGATCCGTTACAAAGACTCCCAGCTCTGCGTTGCATGAGAAGAGAATTGGTGGGTTCAGAGGTGTGCCTTATGGGGGATGGGAAAGAGCCAGAAAGGGATAGCACAGGTGGAGCTTGGGGCTCTAGGGCATGATGCTTCTGCTGGTTGCTCACTGTATTTTGAATAAGCTTTTTTGTTTAATGCTCCCCAACCCACCCACCTCCCCACCACAAGTGTCCCAGGGGGCCCTTCATTCTGAAAAGGCCCTTTATGCCCTCCTCCAAAAGAATCTCTAATTCTCAGAAAAACTTATTAGGATGTACAAAATGAATTTTCTGTGGACGTGGTGCTGTCAGTAGCGTGCCACCTATTAATGAGGAGTGCCTCCTCACTATTTCCACCATATGGTCCCTCATAAAGACCTCAGAGCATTGACATTGCCACAAAGTGTAGGCCCAGTGACCGTCTTCTCTGCTTTGTCCCTGAAGGTGGTGGGGGTGAGAGATTTCTCTCAATTCATTCTTACGCTTGACTGCCCTGGCCAGCCATTCAGCTCCCTCAAGAGCCGTTCTCAGAGCTGACACAGCTGGGGTTTGAGTATGGGGTTACAAAGGAGTGGTGAAGGGTCAGGGATGGGCCTGCAAAATGAATCGCCAGAGCAGCAGCCCTTCCTCCCCCTGTCCTTTCTGGCTTTGTGCAGCCACTGCCACTCTCTCGTTCTGGAAACCCCATGTTAGGTGGTCCAGATGGAGTTAAGCTTTTGAGGCAAGGAGTAGCGTATGTCTGCTGCAGTGCACCATCTCTCAAGGAAAGACGGTTTCTTAAGACAAACCAGACAATCCATGTGAAGAGTTAGAACAGCTGAATAATCCATATAAAGAACTTAGCCATTGTTAGTTTTATTAGACAATATCTCTTGGTTGACTCTCACTTGAGCCCTTGGCATTGGGCACTGGCCCAATGCCTGAAGGCTTCTCAGATTCTCCAGAATCTGCGGTTGAGGGAATGATGGGCACCTTTCTGTTCAGTTCTGGTGAGAGGAGACAGAGCAGAGCTTCCCTGGCTCTGATCCAAGGTCAGGTGGAATCTTGGGTTCTGGGACATGGAAGCTCTCAGCAGGCTTTCTGCCGTCACTCAGAGGCACTACCCACTCCCTACCTTCCTGCAGTTGCATGTTTCTGGCAATGTTCAAGACCCAAATAGTCATCCAATGTTATTAGGGTATGGAATTATAATGTTCACAGATTCATTCAACAACAACAACATTTCTTGTAAAACTGTTGCTGCTCCTGGAATACAGAGTGTCAAGGTGAGGTACTGGGCTAGGATCTGTTGATGCTCAAGGCTTGTTGAACGAAACACATGGGGTCCCTGCCTTCATACAGCTTGCATTTTAGTAGTGGAAGACAGACAACATGTAACAAAATAAATAGGATTATTTCAGCTAGTGATAAATGTTAAGAAAATAAAACTGAATAATGGAGGAGAGGGCCAATGAAGGCTTCTTTGGGGAAGCAGCATTTAAGCTGAACCGTGTATGAAGGGAAAGAGCCATCCACATGGCTATCGGGGTAGGGGCTTCCAGGCAGCATCATGCCCTAAGGCAGATGTAAGCTTGACACGTTTAAAGAAGAATAAGGCCAGTGAGTCTAGAGAGGGGTGGAAGAGAAAGGGAGCAGTAGAGGATGAGGTTAGAGAGGTGGGCAGGAGCCCTGGACAGTCTGGCCTTGAGCTTCCCTATCCACACACAAAAACTAGGAGCATGAAGCACGGGGCAATGTGAGGAGCTGCTGGAGTCCACAGGAACATTCAAGGGAAGAAGGCGTCTGCCATTAGAATTCCTAAATGGCTGCTCTATACACAGCTCAGAAGGGGAGGTCTAAGAACTCCTAATGCTCCAAGGAGGTGAACAAATTCATTTCTCAAACTTTTGATGCATGGAGGGTCCCTCCACAGGAGAGACCGACAGGGCTGGGCATCTTGCTTAGAGGTGGGAGACAAGTTTCTTAACAGGGCCCCTATACCTTTTCTAATTGTTACTTTCCTTGATGAAAACCAACACCAACAGCTAGAGAAGGAGAAACTGAGGCCAGCTCAGTTTGGGTGGGAAAGCTGAAAGGGTGGAGAACTGGTATTTGTTGAACAACTACTTTGTGCCTGGCATTTTACCCTCATTATCTCACTTGATACAACAGTCACGTGACTAGTCCCATAACAGAGGTAAGAAACTTGAAGTTCAGAAAGCTTATATGATTTACGTAACGTCCCACAGCTGGGAAGTAGAAGAAGTAGGACTGGATCTTCAGGCTTGTTTATCTCAGGCAGACTACGTCCGTGTGAGATCTCTTTGAGTAACAGACCAAAATAATCTTCTAGTTTTCCCTAGTTGTAGCCTGCTGTATTTGGACTTCTTGGCTTCACAGTGGCCCAGCCATGTTTCTCTCAGATCCTCTGGGCTCCATCTGAACAGAGTTCTGATTGTTGGGTGTGATTAGCAGGTGTATTAATGAGGAATAGCTGACACACTGTAGGTGAATGATACACTGTGTGGTGTGAGCCAGAAGCTTGGAGAAACGAGGACAAAGCCAGCTGGGCCATTGGACCTCGCTATAGCTACCCAGACCCAGACCGACCAAATCAGAAGTTGCTTTCAGCAACTTCCCCAGGTAATTTGGGATACAGTCTTCTTATCACCGCTGGTTGGCAGCAGACATAGAATTTAGCCTTGAAGGATTCCTGTCACCTGCTCCCAGCGTCTGCCTTTTCGTGGTGGTTCAGATCCTGGTTCTCATGGGCTTTCGGCTACATCTGCTAACGTCATGCTTAGCTCTGAGGTAGGTGAAGGCTGCAGAGGGTCACTGTAGGAGCCCCACTGTCACCTCCAGCCCAGGGGCCATTCCACCTGGCCCGTATGTGGGTGTCATCATGGGACAGTGTTTCCATCAGTAGCCAAAACCCGTCAGGACTTGGAAGATTAGGCCGCTGGATCTGGCTGCCTCAGAGACCTGCCTGTTTCCCCATCTCTAGGCAGTCGAGAGGACAAGAGGACGAGGACGTTTGAGGCTCACCTCATTGATCTCATCTGCCATCAACCTCACCAGGTTACCACCTGGTTGTTAAACCATGCTCCCTCCCCAGGGGCATGCACTTCCCCGTGACTTGGCTCTGGGTTTGGGAAGCAGGCTCCCCCTGCCTCCCTCTCCCCTGTAAGGACCATCTCTCCTGAAACATATCTCAGAACCTTGGCAGCCCATGGAGCTGCAGTGGCAAGGAGCACACCACATAGACAGGGCCAGCTGAGATGTGATGCTCACCCCTTCCTTGGGCTCTCTTTAAAAAGGGGGCCTCATCGAATGGCTGCGGCTGCGGGGCCCAGCCAACATCTGCCAGGGCAATAGGAAACACTCCAGCGGGACCCAGGCCTGCAGGCTGCACCCAGGACCTCATTTGCACTTCAATGATGCGCTTTTCTTTCTCTCCACTCTGTATTTGGGTGTTAGCTGTGTCAGTGGAGAGACTCCCCGGTGCAATTAAACGGGAGTATTGAGTCGGAGAGAAATCAGTGTGTTGACTCGGATGTTTAAGCAACCACCTTTCAGTATTGACTAAAAAATTGGCCTTCCAGCTGTCCCTGCTGGCAGGCTCTTCTGGCATCTCGTCAGACCACTGTTAATGTGTTTTTCAAATTTTGGCTTGCTCCAACTCGTCTCCTAACTGATTCTCCCGGCGATTATGATAATGGATTCCAGGCTGACCTGCGTACAGCACTCAGGCAAGTAGCCCAGACTCCTCGCTGGAGGTGACCCCCTTATAAATCATGGTCCGAGGTGTCCGCTGACTGGGTTCACGGCAGGTTAAATTGGTTTGGAGGAGTTCTTACACCGACTCCCGATTGCTCCTCTGGAGTAACAGCGAGGGTCTCTCTCTTGACTGAGTTTAGGGTTTAGTCGTCCTGCCTGCTGGGGGGTTTGCCCAATCCCTCCAAACTTGACTCAGTCTTCCCAACAGGAAGAACTTTCCCACCGATTGCAATCCCCAGATGGGTGATTCTTGCATAGGTCTGTGGTCACTTAATTGCCAGGTCCTTGCCCTTCACTTTGCAGAGTCTTGACAACACAATCGCCTTTCCCAGGCGTGTCCCGTGAGCTGAGGTCCAGCTGGTTTGGAGCCAGGCTAAGGAGCCTGGGCCCCTATTCTCAGCCCTGAGGCCTTTCAACAGCCTTTCTGAGGCCTTCGTAGGCCTGGCTGTTAAACCTTCCTGACCTTTTTTTTCTTGGGGCTGATGAATGGCACAACTGTTGTTAACCTTGGACTTTCTAGAAGTTGAGCTGTTAACACAGCAGTGTTCTGGAGAAGGGTCCTGGGAGGTATAAATGAACTCCTTACAAATAAGGAGGTTGCTAACAGAGGAGTATTCGATTTTCAGCGCACCCAGAGCTAGCTTCTAAAGTCACTGTCAGCCTTGATACCATCGACTGGGATGTGGCGTCAGAGCTGGTTGGCATGGGAAGGCAGGTGGGAGGGCATTGAATCACCTGTGGTTGACAATGCAGGCAGCGGGTCTCACCCTGAAATTGACTCAGTAGGTCCAGGGGCGGAGAGGGGCTTCGACTCTGGTTTGTTAACCATCTCCACAGGGCTTTCTCATGAGCCACTGGGCTCTGGAACCACTGTCACAGTGGAAACAGCATTAGCTTGAAATCAGAATTCCTGGTTCTGCGTCCAGGTCCTGGCACCCAGTAACCAGCTGTGTCACTTTGGGCAAGTCCTTTTTGCCTCTTTTTTTTTTGGATCCTGAAAGCAGAGGTAATAGAGTGCCTGCTTTCCAGGGTCACTTTGAGGAATCTATGAGTTACCACGTATCACTCAAAGACTGTGAAGTGCTGAAGACATATCAGGTATGCCAACCGTATCATCACTGAGGGACCCAATGATTGGGAATTCATCCACTTAACAAATATGTGGGTCTCAGCCCAGAACTGTTAAGAGGCACTACAAGGGTTTTAAAAAGATAAGAATGATCTGCTGCGCACAGGAGCTTTAGATCAGTGGGCAGAAAGAGATCCACACCAAAGTCAGGACCCCAGGCTCGTGGAAGGTGTTAGAGGGCCAACAGCGAGCACAGATGCCACCAGATACACACGGAGGACTCGGAAAACCTCTAAGAGAAGGTGCGGGTGATGGCAGGATGGGGCATAGCCAAGATGTGACCTCTGCTCTGATCTCTGGAGAATGCAGGGGCTTCTGGAAGCTAGAGAGCTAGTTCCTCCAGAGTGTGGCCTCTTTTGCCCATGGATAGAAATAGAAGGCAAGGCGAGTGGGTGATCGTAGAATGGCAACCCCTCCTGACACCTGGAGACTCCATTGTACCCTTTTTGTTACTAGGATAAAATTCTCTCACTGGTGGAGTTAGCCTCCAAAAATATCACTTCTAGAATGTGTGGCTCCTTTCTCTGTTCATACCTCTTGTATGGTCAACCCACCCTTCCCCTAGAACAGGTGGATTCATTGGAATATTAACCCAGCTGGAACCAAGTGGAGGGAGATAAAGTGTTCCACACTTTAATTATATCTGTTACATATACACTTTTTCTTACAAAATGGGAATCATCATACATACACTGTTTTGTAACTTGGCAGGTCACGAATTTCTTTCCTTTGAACATTTAAACACATTTCAAAACATAGGAGGGAAACTTTTTAAAAGACATAATGTGCTTGACATGGTACACTCGTTTCGCACAAGACTTGTGTTGCTACACACCAAAAGCCACATTTACATTGTGTCAAAGGGAAACCCCAATTATCTTGTCCTTCTGCACATTTACAACACATCTGCAATGACCCTGATATTCTGTGAGTCCTGAAGTTTCCTCTGAATTTTCCAAGAGAGATTAACCCAGCTCAATTTAGCTTTGGTTTTTAGGTTTTTCCAGGTGTCTAGAAATGAGTAATTCATGGAAGATGTATATTGCAATTTTCAATTAATCAGAAAACTTAATGAACCAGAATGCTACATTCCCAACCGTCTACAATAATGAGCACTAACTGTAGCAAAATGATGATACTAATAGACAGTCCTCAGGGACTGTGAGCAATGGTCTCGTGGGAGTGAAAGATGATGGATGAGAATTCATCTCAAGTAAACAAGGAAATTCTTCCACCATCTGGATTGTGGAATAGGATTGGGGTAAAGTGTCAATTATGTACGTGTAGAAATTCCAAGAGAGTCTTGCAGTTCTGTGCTGACCAGGTCTTGTCTGAATTGTCAGGTGGCATCGACTCAGACTGATGCAGTCATATTTGGCCTGCTCAGCTTTCACTATGCTGTCTCTGCTCTCTTCCCAACACAACCCTAGCTGGTCATTTTTTTTCTGTGGATCAGAGAATTTTTCCTCAAAGGGATAAAAGAGAAAGAGGAAAATGAGTTTAATAGAAGTGCAAGGGAAATGGAAGTAGAGATGGGGAAGGAGGACCACAGTTAAGAGCCAAGTGAGAAAACGAAAAACGGCCAGATTAGAAGAGAGAAGAAGGTGCTGTGGAGGAGCGAGAAAGGAATCAGCAATGAAAAGCTAAGTTGAAAAGTTTTTGAGAAGAGAAATTAGAAGGATGAAAAAGTGTTGAATAAAGGAGAGACTAAGAGATCTGGGAAATAGTATTTCCTAGTGTTGAGTTTACTTCCAAAATTCTTTGTGAGAGGTTAAGCCACAAAATAGATTATTCATCTTGGTTACAGAGAAATTATGGTGCTGTCTGGAAGCGGGAGCTCGTCATTAACAGAGCCTGCCTCTTGATAGGTGAAGGGGAAGCTTTCCTTTGCTATAATCCCTCTTTTTTTTAGCAACTCCAACCCCTTCTTGTTTAGTTTTATTTTTGTTAGGATAACCCCCACTTTGGGTACGATTACAAAGACACAAAACAAATAAGTTCTGTGATCACAATACTATTTTGTGGAGATTTTCTCTCATAGGTTCTTGTAATATTTCTGAATTGAGTGGGAGATGGATGTATTGGTTAGTGTCCTTTTACATCTGGAGAAACTGAGGCACAGAGCGAGGATAGATGGGGAGGGTCAAGTTGCCTTTTCTAGTGCCAGTGGGCAACCTGGAGGCCCACAGCCATGTCTTCTCAACAGAAAAAATATCACATTTCTATCTATAATCAATTCCTTTTTCTTTATTTGCTATGATGCCAAAACAAAACTGAACCCAAACTTTTCAAAAAGACACTGTCCTTATCATTTATCCTGCATGTTTCCATTTTTGAAAAATTCAATTCCTTGTTAAATTATAATAGCACAGCTGAAAGAAAAACAATACTGAAATAAACTCTAATTCAAAATGAAAGAGGTAAAAGGTATTTGGAATAATAAAACTAGTAGAGAATTAGCAAAGAACAAAAACAAAACCCCCCATATCTGAATAATTAACAATTTCCAAATAGCATAAAATATTGCTGAATGTGATTCTGTTTTTCGCCTGTGCAGGTGGGGGGAAGGGAGTATGTGCTACGGTGCTCAAATGACCATGTGACTAGTGACATCTCCGCTTAACCGACTCTGGTTTGGCCATACCCTATAAAAATGCCACATGTGAGGGTTTTATGAACCTTGATTCCTTGTCAAATTAGCCCCCACTTAATGTGTGAGCCAAATACTCCATGAGTCATCACCTAGAGATGAGGACAAACCAATGACTTGGTTCTAGGTGTTTCAGGAACTCCCCTCTTCTTTTCTCCAGGGTCTGTTCCCCAATTCTCACCTCATCCTTGGCCTGAGACTAGGGAGAGACTAGAGACAGGTCCAGTAGCCCAGATATTTCCACATGTATGTCATCACTTGTATTCATTAATAACCAGTACTTTAGCAAATTGAGCTTGTCTCAGTCCACTTGTTTGTGCTGAAAACTGCTCCTTGCTTTCAGGATCTTAAAACAAAGTCAATCACTGATCCAGGTTCAGGAAGAAGTCTGAGGTGCTAACAGCCCCTAATGGTCAGAGAAGTCATTCATTAATTTGGGAACAGAAGGGTGAAGATAGAAGCTGCTCCTGCATTTCCCAGTTAGAACACTAGACATATGTGAGCACCAAATCTAATATCTGAGGCTTTCTGGACTTGAATATCTCTGTAACAATGATTAGTGTAAAAAAAAAAAAAGAAATAGGGATGATATATGACTTTAAATCTTAGATGCTGACCCTTCAAAATGAAACTGGAGGGAGAGCAGGAGGAGATGGAGGCAGTGTCTTCCATCTAGGCTTCTTGTTTCTCTTCTTTCTCTGAGTCCTGCTCCCTCCCTCCTTGCCGTGTCACAGCACCAGAGGTAGTTCTTTTCCAGTACCTTCTCCGTTGGCTCCCTCCCACACTTAGAAATAAGAATTGGCATCTTTGAGTTTGTACTCTGTGTGGGGCATTGTGTTCATCCCTTTATATAAATCATCTAATCTAACTATCACAACAACTCTGGGAGGTAAGTGTAATCACTATTTCCCCCACTTTTCAGATGAGGACAAACGAGGCCCGCAGAGGTTAATAATGAGCAGTGGCAGCACTGGGTCTGAACCTCAGCCTCTGCGATGTTGATGCTCAGACCTCATGAATAGTCACCAGGCCATCAAGTCTGAAGGCTTGGTGCTATTATGTGAGTTATGCACAAGTCAAGATTTGGTATGTGACCAACAAGATGACACAGTGTAGGATGAAAGAATAGCGACAAGGCAGAGAGGTTGTATGGGCCTTTTCAACCTGGACTATGAAAAGGTTCTCTTGACCAGGAGGTAGGAAAAGCAGCCCATAGTGTCCACACTGTTTTCCCTGGAAGCCTGGCTCAGACAGAAACCCTCTGACTCCACTGATTTGTTCACCCCACTGTCTTGTTTCAGCTTCTGACAAATCGACACCTGAAGGGAGTCCAGTGGCAGGACAGGACTCTGTGGAGGCTGCTGAGCGACAATGGTCTTCGGATCAGATGAAGACACATCACTTTCCTAATGACACTCTGCCGTCTGGTTTCTGCGCTTTGTTGTAACAGAGGGAAAATGAAGCCCTCGGCTTAATTTTTCCCCTCCTCGGTTTTATGGCAGCAAAGAAAAGTAACTTCTCTTCATTTCTCAGGTCAAAACTTCATAAGCTGCATCTCTTCCTCATTGTCCCTTTGAGAATAAAAGTCTAGAAATGAAACACAATCCTGACAAGTTTGGAAAATCTGCTTTTACATTCTCAGTTCAAAGCCAACCCCTACACTTTGAGACTTTGGGTCTTGTTTGTTCTCTTAGATGATAAGTTCAGCCGTGGGGCCTCTTTCTGTTTTCTTCTAACAGGAGTGCATGGCTTTCCTGCTCTCATCACTGTGGTTCCATGGAATCTTTGCCTCGGAGCAAAAGCCCCAGTGGCCGACTTCAGAGGACACCCTGACCTCGGATCTGGTCGTGTGCAATGTCTTGTTTTAAATGATGGTGGGAGGGAGGGAGGAGGAGGAAAGAGACCCAGACCCGGCAGTTTATAAATCACCCCTAACACCGCCAGGATGTGAAAGGCACTCAGCCAGGGGTTGTGAAAGGAAATAATTTTCATTCCCAGCCCTGGGAATTACGTGAAGCAATAGAACAAAAACTGCATTCCCCAGAGATCTTCTGAAAGTAAGATGGAGGGGAAAATGTGAAAATCACCGGAAGGGCAGAGTTAGGAAAGATAGGACAGCCAGGCAGAGTGCAGCCAGACACCAGGTCCCTAGGCAGGCTGCCTTCCCGACACGGAAAACTCCCCTGCTGCTTCTAGCGACAGGTATGGAAACACCTTCTGCAATGGAGAGTGTTGGAAATGCTCCGACGCATGGGCTGGGGGAGAGAGGAGGCAGATAAGTGGCCTATGGACCATTCATCTGCATTTGGTGATGTTGAGAAAATAAGTATTTTTTTCACCTTGAGAATAAAGAAAATCTGAAGGGCACACACAATTTTGTGATTCGTCCTTGCTAGGGCCTTACTTGTCCCAAGAGGCATTCACTGTCTTTCAGCAATTCCCAGGAGGGCAGAGGCAGGACCTGACTCTATCCCCAGCCAATCTCAGGGGCAGGAGGAGAAGGGAAGGTGACAAGAGTTGAATTCCTTGCTGCATCTTCCAGACAGCAACTGTGTCTAGAATTAGGCAGGTGGCCCATGTTCGGAAGGGCCACAGCAAGCCAGGACTAGACTGAATACAAAGTGCAGAGTCCAAAGATGTGAGCTCTTATCCAGACTCCAGTGCTTAATATCTTGGTATCTCAGTTTTACCAGCTATAAAATGGGGTTAGTGACAGCAACTCCACCTACGTCATGGTTTTTTTTTTGTGAGGATTCAGTGAAATACAAGAGCACAAAGATGACTGGGATACTCACAATAATAGTAACTACTAACATTTATTGGCCATCAACCACATGTAGGCACTGGCCCTGCACGAGTGTTACACGTTACTTCTGCTCTTGGCAACAACCCTGTAATATGACAGCTCTTTCAGCTCCTACCTGACAGACGAGGAAATGGAAACTCAGGCAGATTCAGTAGCCGGAGACCACACCATCGGCGCTGTCAAATAGTTTGAGCAGGACACATGGTGCTCAATGTCATTACAACATCAAAAAGACAGGATTGCTTGGAGGGTGGACCCTGGAGCCAGGTAGAGCCAGGTAGAAGCAGGTGTGAATCCTGGCTCCACCACTTACCAGCTGTGTGAGTTTGGGAAAGTTGCTTAACATTACTGTGCTTAACATTAACAAACTACAGGGTCTGGGTCTCTTTCCTCCTCCTCCCTCCCTCCCTCCCACCAGCATTTAAAACAAGACATTTTATTTTGTAAAATGGGGATAATCAGAAGATCTGGCTCATGGGGGTGTTATGAGGATCTCAAGAAATATACAGGAAGCACTTAGAAGAGTTACTGACACTTAGTAAGCCCACTTTAAATGCTAGCATTTCTTGTTTTCAAAATGCTCTTATAGGGAGTGCTGGTGGCCTAGTGGTTAATTTGGCATGCTCTGCTTCGGTGGCCCAGGGTCGGCTCCCGGATGCAGACCTACACCACTTGTCTGTCAGTGGCCATGCTGTGGCAGAAGCTCACACATAAAAAGAGGAAGATTGGCAGTGGATGTTAGCTCAGGGTGAATCTTCGTCAGCAAAAATAAATAAATAAACTGCTCCTACGAAGTGCTGTTCCTGCTGAAGTGGGGGCGAGGAAAGATGATCCGGTTCACAATTCTTTCTACTTTCCCTACATGATTTCCTTCAAAATCCTCAAACACAGTTGTGAGCAAGAACCCAACCGCGAATACGAACACTGTTAGGAGGTAGCATTGCCTGAGAGATGAAGAGCAAGACAGTTGTTTGGTGGAGTGGCGGCTTTTTGTGTTTTGTTTTTGGAAGGAGGAAAGCAGAAGCCTGTGGCCTCGGCTCCCAGCTGGCAGCACGCTGTGCCTCCTTGGCCCCAGTAGAATATGTCAGTTTAATGCTCGGCTCTACCTGAGACTGCCAGCAACTGTGAAGCAGGTGCCCTAGCCCTGATTGAAAATGGAAAAGGATTTTGTTCAGTGTTTATTATGATTGAAATAATCATTTCCAGCTGTAAATGAATGACTACATCCTACATTTGGTATCCCCCTGGAGCCTACTATTTACTCTCTGGAATAAACACTGCTGGAGACAAACTTCAGGTGCCCGGGGAAACCTGGCCAGGCTGCCGACGTGTTTCATGAGCCCCTGGCACTCCCAAGGAGCATTCTTTCTGGGTGGAGCCCTCAGGAGCCCCTGTGGCAAGCTGGGGTGTGTGAACACCCTCTAAGAGGGCAGGTTAGCTCACAGCCCCTCTGCCTGCCTCTGCAAATGCTATGCTCTAACACCAACATCTGGTGGCCTGCCTGATATCCGTCAGCCAAACGTCTGGCTGTCACTCCAGATAACAGACTTTTGTTTATGAGCAGCGAATGCTTGCTCAGCAGGGAAGGCAGAGGGACTCTAGTCTGGGCCGCATTCCAGCCTTAGGACCTTGAAGGAGTGGAGCCCTCCGGCACCTACTACCTGTTGGGTTCATTTTACGCTGTAACCCTATCTGGCTCCAGTCTCCTCCAGCTCCTCCACCCCAGGGCACCGGCCCAGGGGCACAGCAGACTCAGATCCAAGCAGATGGCTGGTCCAGCTTCCGACCTGGGCCAGCAGGCCAAGGACTATTACAAACTCTCTGGCCTCGAGCCTATGGAGACAGGCGGACGTTTTCATTAGTAAGAACTTGAAAACATTGTCCACCGTCCTCCCTCTAGGGAGCCTAGAACTTAATCCCAGGGCTTCTACAGCCAGCCCTGCCTGACCTCCGAGCCTTTTACACCCCAAGCCTCTCTGGGGAGAGTTCATGGACCCGGGTGGTGGGGATAACGATACCCCAGGTGTCCCTTCTGCTTCCCCTTTCTCCCTCCTTCGTGGACATCTGTGCCCAGCTTCCCAGTGCTCAGGCCTGGCTAGGGGCTGGCGTCTCCCCCTCCTCTGGACTATGACAGGCTCATTCTTTACAACAACCCAACCTCTCTCGCCCCTTCTTTTTCACCCTTTCTTCTTTTCCAACTTTCCTTCAGCTCGAGTTGTGGGTGAGAGAAAGAGGGCGAATCATGTGCCTGGCTGCAGAATGAGATCATTTCTCTCCCCTCTTAGCAGGCTTGCTGTCTGCTAGTTGGGGTTACTGGAAGAAAGCGGGAAAGCTCGATTTCCACAGAGAGCCATCTGGCTCCACCAGACTCACGCTGATGCTAATCTGTTGGTTTCTTTTTCTTTATTCTTTTCTTTTTTTTGTTCCTGTGGAACACTTCATCTGCAGCTGTAAACTCAGACCTGGTCCATCTGAAGGCGAGCGTTCATTTGGTGCATATATTTATGATGGCATTATGCCCCCGCACCCCCATCCCCTTGTAGGTGTCAGGACATCATTGTTATCATTGGTGGGTCCATGTAGTTGTAATGTCAGGGCTGTACTTTCAAATGGAAATCAGGCAATTATGCTCCACACGGAGAAATCTGACACGTGCAGAGGTTTTACACCACTGGCTGTGTCATGGGGACAAAGGCAGCCAGTGCTCCCAGGGGATGGTTAAGTAAATAGAATATGTTTCAAGAGCACAGAAAAATCCAGGAATAATTAACTGTGTGATGAGAGTTCATAGATCCTGTGGCTGTTTAACTTCAAAATGTGATAATGATATGTCAACGAACTGCTTAACTCATCCTTGAAAAGGCCGCATTAGGAAACTGATTACAATGTGCATTCAAATGGAGGCAGGGGCTGCTCTGCGCATCTGTTTTCCAGTTTCCATATGCAAAGCTTCAGAGTATCTTCACTTGTTTTGCTTCCCAGTCACAGGGGGCTCCAGTTGGCTTAAGCAGATGAGGAGCTGGTAGCAGCCTGATGTCTACCTAATGGAGCAGCTTCATGTCTATATTCAGTGTTAGATATATAGGTGCTCCTGATAAAAAATATGGTGACAGTATCATCGTGGCTGCTAGTAGGTGAGCATGCGTCATGTACCAAGCGACAGCTAAGTGCTCTACTCCTGTGGGTGTGAGGTAGCGACCATTATCATCTACATTTTACAGATGGGGAAAAAGGCACAGAGGTAAGTGGAAGAGCTGGGCATCAGATCCAGCCCTGCCTAACTCTCATCTTGACCTTCAGCCACTGGGCTGTGCCCTCCCTAATGTTTCAACAGATAGTAGGAAGAAAGATATGTACTCACTCATGCAACATTTATAGAGCCCCCTATGTCAGACACATATAGTTGGAGTGAATGAAACAGGAGAGACTTAAAGAAAAGTTAAAACTTAATTTTCCCCCTAAAATATCCAGCTGTTTAAACAAATGGTTAGTTTGGAGCCTGAAACATGTGGTAAGCTTCATCACTCAATGTGTTCGCAACCAGGTTTAAATTAGCTCATATTACCAAAAAGTAAAGTACCCCCAAATCCTGGCCATCGCTCTCTTCTGTCACGGAGGAAACAATTCGGAACAGACTTGGGTGCATGGCTTTGGGCTTGCAGCCTCTGAATGTCCCCACGATGCAGCTGCCTTGGACTAGACTAAAGCTGACGCCGATTGAGAAAAAGGGGAAGACATTTTCCCTCTCAGAAAAAGTATTTTTTAAACGAGGCATATGACAAAATTAATAAAACAGGTTTACACAGGAATCTCTAATGCTTTCTCAGATCAGCAAGTGTCATTTGGGAAGTCCATGAGGCCCCACTGTAGAGAGAATACATTAATCAAACAAAACCAGAGGTTTCAGGAGACAAAACATCTACTAACTTGCTAGTGACTAATAACCACCAGTCTCATGCACAGTGCCCTTCCATCGTGACTTATTTTACCTTATCCAACGTGGAAAAACCTTTCAGGAGACTCAAAACCTTTTAGAGCATTAGCTGTGTCTTATGTTAGGAAAAAATTAAATTTCTACTTATAGAAAAATTAGTTTTACGTTTTTCATCTCTACTGAGCATAAGTATTTGAAAAAATTAGAGTAATAAGCTTGCATTGCAGAAATAACAAATGCCATTAAAGTGTCCTCACCAATGAAGATCTTAATTAAAGAGGACTGAAAAGACTAGTGACAAGCACAAAAGAGATAAAAAAAAGTCACAAATCACTCAAGAATGGATCACTCAGGAGCTCAACAAAGCAACAGGAGGGTCATCCTGTGCGTGGGGTTATGCGAGATCTTGGGCCCAGCCAGACTGAATAACCCACCATCACAGCAAAGCCTTGTTCCACAGAGCACAAATGACCTAAGAGGAAAAAATCGGAGCGAAGAAAATGGGAAAACCAATTAAAAGTCAGGAGTTTAAAAATTTTGAAATCAAGAATAACTAAAATGAGGGTTAACTATCAAAATATAGGTCATAGCTAACGTTATTCAACTGTTTAATGTCCGCGATCAGCTATTAGCATATAATATCTTTCCAGAAATTTGTTTAATGTCTTCATTCTCAGTTCTTTGCACATCAAAAAGTATTTTTAATTAACTATTTGACAAAAAAAACCCAAATCAGTTTACAGAGAAATCTCTAACACTTTCCCAGATTCAACAAGTGCCATTTTGAAAGTTCAAGGCGCCTAAATTGCAGAGATAATTTATTAACTAAACAAAACCGGAGGTGTCTACTAATTAGCCTGTGATTAATGAACATCAGAATCATTAGTCATTTTAGCTTCCCAAACATAGGAAAGCATTTAGAAAACCATTCAAAAGCTTTTTGGCCATCAAGTTATCTTATGATAGAGAATTTAAAAAAACTCTTGATTAAAAAGGAATTCATTTTGCTTTTTTCTTCTCTTTTTAAACACATTTATTTGAAAATATTATTATAATAATCTTGTGATTGTGACTTTTTCAAAGTGCTTGTGACTGACAAAATCAAAATTTATTTTGACTGAGTTCTTTCAAAAGTAATGCGTGTGTTTGAATAGTACCCAGGATCTAGGTAACATACGTATTGTGACTACGTATATGGCTGTGTACGCATATCACTATTATACCTAAGCATCTTGAAAAAAGTAAAGCAAATTGCTGGCCAACAAGGGTACAGATAAATTGGTAGCAATGCAACAGTGCGGGAAAGCTTTCCATTAACCATTCCAATAAAAACATATCAAACTTCTTTACACCTGGTCATGGACAATGTGAACTTGAAAAAAAACATGTCACATTAGAAGAAGAAATGAAATGAAACAGTGGGCAGACCATATGAAAAACACATGTGGGATTTTTCAGATTATACTCTTCATACCCTTGAGAAAATCTTCTCAGGCTGAGCCACAGTTACTCATGGAAGTGAGTCATAGTCCTCAGATGGATGGGTGGAGAAACGGTTGAAAGCCACTGATTTAGATCAAAATGTTAATAGCGGTCATCTTTAGGAGCTAGAATTGTGAGTGACTTTATTTTTCTTCTTCATGTTTTTCTGAGTTTTCCAAGAGTAATGTAATGGGTTTCCAGCATGATGCTTCAATGAGTGGGCACTGGAGCCAAGCCACCAGATTTGGAGTCTGGCTCCACAGCTCATTGGCTTGAGCAAATCACTTTCCACCTTTGGACTCTCAATTTTTCCCCTGTAGAATGGAAACCATCATAGAGCCTACTTCAAAAAGTTTTCATGATGATTACTTAGCGAATGCTCGCAAAGCACATAGTGCCTTGCGTGTGTAGCTGTGCAATAAATGTTAACTATTTAAGAAACAAATCCTTATACAGTCCATGATTGTATGGTTTCTCACAGAAACAGAAAAAGTGGAAATCCTGTCTCACTGATGAAGTCAATGTAGTTTTCATGTGCCACATTTCCTGACCACCTGGTATAAGTGAGCACATCTCCAGTTCCTCCTCTGCCACACTTCCCTGTGTTTTTCATTCATACCACTCATTGCAACTTGAAGTTAGATTATTTGTTTATGTATTGGAAACAGCCACTATGGTTGATTTTAAGCCACCAGTGGTTTAACAAATGGCTTGCAAAACTCCTGAATATTTAATAATTGGCCCTCATGAGCCAGCACACCATTGGCTAATGTTCTACTTTGATGATTTCAACATCTTAAAATGGGTTTTAAATGGTAGTTTGGGTTTGACAATGAAGGAAAATAAACCCCCCCTCTATACCCGCAGGCCAGCACAAATATGACAATTAGTTTGTAGGCAATATTACCAGTGGGGGCCATTAGCTGTAACTAAACATATAACCAAAACGGTCAATTTTCCGGGTTGATTTTTATTATTGTGGTGGTAAAATGTAAGATTCCTTGGAAAACAATGGGTTGGTCAAAAGAGGACCCATTATTACCTCCCCAAACAGCTCCAGCACCCTGAGAAAAGGAGTAGGATTAAGCATCTTTGGATTTCTTTAAGACCTAAGTATTTTCTTTATCAATTCATTTCAAAAGTCAAAATAATATAAAAAGGCGTACATTAAGATGTCTCTCTCCTACCTAAATCTATCCGCCCATTTCTCTCGTTATTGATAATCATTTTCTATTGATTTCTTGTTTCTATTTTCTTTATGAAAATACCACCTCTTCCTTTTATCACCTCTTCTTTTCACAGCTAAATTGGGTCCAGAAGAGTGCTTACTGCCCTTACTTATGCATTGTTTCCTCTGTTGTAAACCTGCCACTCATATTCTGCTCCTCGCCTCATTATCCCCGTTACAGATGTGTCTTACTGACTCGTCCTGGTTTCTGCAGCCATGTACTCTTCTCTCCTCCGCTTCCTGTATGCTTCCCTGCTTTTTGCAGCTCTTCCATCTATTTTGTTGTTCACGATTTTGACTCTCTCCTAGTTTTGCTGAAAATGGAAATTTTGTTTTCATTTCTTATTTTCCATTTGCTTTCCACAACTTCAAAGAAGAGAGGGGGAAAGACAGACTTCCTACCTTCATCTTCAGACCAGAAAAGCACACGGACATTAGTATTTCAAGTTTCAACATGGATAGTCTAAAGGATTGAAGCAGCTAATTTTGAAAATCTTTTAAAGAGAAACAATATGGGATTCAGTTTCCAGAGGACATAGATATTTTGAAGCCTCAAGGTGGATTTAAGGTGTTCGGGTATTATCTTAGCTTATTATTTGGACAAGTCATCTTCTCTCTCTGGACCTCACTTTTCCAATGAAGGGAAAGGATCTCTAAAGCCTTAAGACAGAGTGGACAAGTCAAGTTTTAACTCCAAGAAATGAATCACCAGTGGTGGAGTTTAGGCTCAAAGATACTTGGACGGGGGAGAAGTTGGGGCCCTGAGGTGCAAAGAGGAGAACTAACTTGTAGAAAGAAATCTACGTGCCTGGCTCTGTGCTAGGAACTTTATATAATATGTAAAGTTTTTAATATGCCTGGGAGACAGGTATTATTATCCATTTTAGAGACACGGAAAATGAAGTTCTAAGAAATTAGGTAACTTGTTCAGGATGGCAGAGCCACGCAGAGCTACCAGTTTGGGAGCCCAATGTTCTTCCCAGAGCAACTCTCATTGGTGTGGAGGCCTGTCCTGCTTGAAATGCATGGGCTGTGGTAACGTTTCCAGTCACCATGGCCCTCTGCTCGCTTGCCTTCCTTCCCATCTTCATGGCAATTATGTAAAAACCAGGCCTTTTAATACTCATCATATTGATTTAATTTCTAATCATGAATGCAACCAAAATAACTGGATCCACTCTGCTATTCATCCCCTGATGACCAAATCCAGACTGTGTCAAGGTAACCACATGCTGCCCGTTCAGGCCAGTGTTCTGGAAACTACATTCTAGACAACAGGGTATTCATTTACTACAACTTTAATAAAATAATTTCAGGCAAATCATCCATTTTAAAAATAGACCAAATAGATATCTTTGAAGACCCAGGGCATCTTTTACCCAGATCGTTTCTTAAAAACAAGACAAAACACACAAAACCCATTGGTGCTTTTGTTCACATTTTAAAAAGCACGATACTGCATTTTGAACATTTTCCATTTTTCACTGATGAAATCAATGCAAATCACCTTCATATTTGTTAAAAGAGAAAAATAAGGTAAAAAATTCATTTCCTAAAAATACATTTGCTTAGAAATTCTTTTTACCTTATGAACTTCCTTGGCCTTATAAACCTGTCAGCAGAGCAAAAGGGGAGCCAGTTTCCTGTGGCCATAAACTCCATCACCCTTTTTACAAGTCTTTATTCTTTGGAAATGTGAATGCTGTGTTGAAAAGCATTCACTGGGAAGATAAACGAGCAGCAAAATGATTAGTGCCCATTTGGTGCTTAGTTACCTCTAGTCGCTGGTCAAGAAGAAAGCTGATTTGATTGGCTTTGACACCTGTCACCCTTCTTCTCACCTGGGGAAAGGAGGTCCTTTGACTTCCCTGTTGCTCTGCCGGGGCCTGCCCAACCCCCAGCCCCTGCACAGGCCACATCCTCACAAGCCTGTTAGTCAGCCTTTGTGGAGTCTCCTCGGAGCAGAGGTTCTAACCTCAACTTATCTTGGAATTTCTACTGCCACATTTACGCCACAGCACCAGGCAGAGAAAAAGTGAAATTATATCCCAAAGAGATTCTCCAAACCTCTAAGAGCTGAGACTGCCTCCCCGTGAATTCTCCTCCTCTTCTCATCCTGAAGAACGGGCAGATGGGGCACACAGTAGGTACAGGTGCTGTTAATTCCCTTCACCCCCTTGGGCCTTGTCTCAGGCCACACCTGCCTAAACCCCAATTGTTCCAGCTCAAGCCCACCTCCTCCATGGCGCCCTCTCGTCTCTGCCTGTCAACCCTGATCTCTCTCTTTTTATGGCTCTTCTATTCTGTTTGAGAACGTACATTTCCATCCGCTTCAAAGTCAACTCCTCTGCCTGGCTCTGAAGACCTGGATAGCCTTACCTCACCCAATTCATTACCCACTGCTCCCGGGTTCTCTGCGTAGCCAATCTGAGTGCTGGAAAGGAAAGACAGATCACAGCTCTGCCAATTAACAGCTAATGCACCTCAGAGCCGGCTGTCTTCCCTGGAGAAGAGTTAACAAATGGCAAATGGAAGGGTTTACGTTTACTGGAGGAGAAAGCCTTCCCAAGAGAGTAAGTAACACATGCATCCTCATTGCTGATACTGAGCTTTTACCAAATAGTCAAAATAAATTAATTAACTTCATCTTCCATGTAGAGTGAAGCATACAAGGGAGGGGGTGGCACTGAATGGCAGTGTAGACTGAGGGCCATCATTAAAAACACCATTCTCACAAATGACTTTGTTCTGCACTATAGGGACGTTCTTGGAGTGACCCACTCTGAAATTGCCCTGGTTTTTATAGTTTTGAATTCTTTTATCTGCTTGTTCTAGCTGCTCCCCTCTTCTTGTGCTGTTGAGACAAAAGATATTATTTCCTTCTCTTATCAGTGCACCTGCCTATTGGCTGTGGGCTAGAAACTAGAAAACAGAAATTTTAAGTCTTTCAAAAATAAAAATAAATTGGCTTCGAGTGGAAGCCTGTGCCCTGTGAAATATGATTGTCAAGGACGAGGATTGGGGGGTGGGGAAGGAAGGGATGGGGACTGGGGGGTATTGGGAGGGCCGCACACTGAAATCCCGGTGCCCAGACCACACCCCAGACCAGTTATCAGTACTTTTAAAGCTTCCAGATGATTCTCAATGTGCAGCCAAAGCTGAGCAGTACTCACTGCTCTGGAGACTGTCACTGTCCGTGATGGAATTGGCCAACACCGTAAACACGTGGTGGAGGAGACGGAAAGCCAGGGAAACCGCAGTCGGGGCTGAGGGCAGGCCTGGCCCACGGCTCCCCACGCTCCCCCCTTCAGATGCAGAATATTTGTCTTCATGAGAAAAAAATTCTGACAGGCTTTTACTGTGTTAAATTTCCTGAATCATTTTTTATTCTGCCTTTTTTGGAAGCATGTACGTTCTTTCTTTGGGTCATTAGGATGTAGTTGATAAATTATAGTATTTCTTAGTTCTTTTGAGAATTTCCACAGGATAAATTTAGCCCTGGCCCTCCAAGGTCATTTTCATTTCAAAAAATAGGTAATAAACCACTTATTAAATGTCAAATACTGTGCAAGTTTCTGGGGACATAGTGGTGTTGAGGTCCCCAAGACCACTCACATTTGAGTATGTGCTATAAGGACTCACAGGAGCTGGATTTTGGTTGTATGCACAGCTAAGATTTATTACAGCGGTGCAGTCAGGCTACACAGTGAATCATAGGGGAAAAGACTGAGCTGGTCTGGAGAAGTCATGTGCAGGCTTCCTTCTGCTCTCCCTCCCATGAGTGCACTCCGGTGGTGAAATACAACATGCATGCAATGGTTCTGCCTGGGGAAGTTCATTACAGACTCTGGCCTTAGGTTTTATGGGGGGCCGGTCACGTAGGCACCCTCTGCCTCGTGCGTCCCCAAATTCCAGGTCCCCAGAAGGAAAGCAGGTATTCAGCATAAGCCACGCTGTTTGTACGGTTTAGGCACAGCGGCCACTCTGATCATATCAGTGTGAGGAGCTGGTTAGCGGCCAGTTCCCAGGTATCAACAAGGGCCGACCTGGCAAGCAGTCGACGACAGCAGCCTCAGCCCTGCTGGGTTAGCTCTCCTCTGCAGAAATGGTAGGCCGAAATGGCCTCTGCCCTCTTGAAGCTCTGTGTAACTGGGGAGATGAACGTTCACCTGGTCAGCACCCCTACAAATATAAACAAGTCTCTGTGAGAGTTCCAGGAAGGAGAGGTACAGGGTGCCACGAGAGCTGCCACAGGAGCTCTGCCCTGGCCTCCCTATGGCTTCCCCCCCGGCACACGAGGGCAGATCCGAGCCGAGGGAAGATCAGGACTTATGTCATTGGAGAGGGCTTTGCAGAACGTTCCAGGTGAGGAAACAGCAGGTCTAAAGGCTGTGTAGCTATAAGCATGGCGCCACCGAGGGGCTGAAATAGATGGAAGGGTGGGAGCTAGGGAGGGCACGCAAAGCCTTGCAGGTCACGGGGAGGATGTGGGGCCTCATCATAAGAGCAGCGAGGGACCACGGAAAGGTTTCAAGTGAAGCTGGGTGTGTCGGGGAGGACTTCAGTCATTGCTGTAAAGTTGAACAATTTGGTTACTGTCTGCTAAGGCTGTAATATCAACAAATGTGAAACCTTATTTTTTGTGCTCTCTTCTATCAGTCGTGTCTTTTTAGTCTCACCTCTATTTTGTAGATAGGAACAGTAATTCTCAGTTCTGGTTATGAAATGTACCAGAGCATTTGCAATGATTTCTGAGGCTCTTGGTAAATCTTCAAAGCCAAATTAATTTCACCATCCATATTCACGTCAAACACACACAATTTAAAGCAAAACATATATTTTTGACTGAGTAAGTGAAGCCAAGGAATCAAGAGTAGGGATCTGGAACCTATAAAGGTTTGAGGACAGAAGAAGAGCAATTACTTGATTACTTATAGTATTTGCTAAACATCCACTTGAATAGTAAGCATGGAACAGTGAAACATAGCTTCTTCCTCCAAGAAACTTACTAAAGGAGACACAAAACTTTAAAAAAAAATTATAATATTGAGAGAAAAAAATATAAGGGACTAATGGTATAAATCAACTGAGTATTTTTACACTTATTGTTTTTGTATTAATATAATAGTACTATGTGTTTATCATAGACATTTTCTCACATAAGGAGGCAAACAAGAAAAAAGACAAAAGGGAGAAAGAGAGAGACATCCCCTGTACTTTTAGTACCAATTTTTAAAAATAATTTTCCTCAGCTCTCCAATTTAATTATTTCCAATTATTTACTATTTAAACAGTCTCACAACGAATATTCTTGTAGCTGAATCTTTGCACACATTCATGGTTATTTCCTAAGTCTATATTTCTAACATGGGTATTGCTGAAGCCAAAGGAATGCAAAGCTTTGCATTTAAAGCTTTGGATATTTATTTCCAACTTGGCCTCCAGAAGTTGTACTTTTTATATCCTTCCTAGCAGTGCCCATTTCCCACATCCTCTCTGGCTCCGAGCATGACGCTTTTCTAAAGTCCTTGACAATTTGATAGGGAAGCAGTACCTCGTTTTATTTGTGCATGAGTGACTCACGTGCTGAGTGTGGACACACGAGACATGCTCAGCTCTGTGGAAACAGAGACACGGGACATCCACTCTCTGCCCTCAAGACAGCTGACCATCTAGGTGGGAAACAGCCTCACGCCTGGTGGCAGCGGGCATGGCGAGGAAAGGGCTTCTTTGAGAGTGCTGGGGTTTTACTGTTGTTGATCTGTTTTAATTGTAGCTTCCCATGACTTATTTCTGAGGGAGGACTCAACAGGACTTGGTTCTTAGATGAAACAATGAAGTAGATGGCATGAAAAGTGACTGTAGGGCTGCTGGCTAGAAAAAGGATAGAAACTGGATATTGGAAATTGGATAACTATGAAAAAGACCTGATTCAGGGCCAAGGATACAGTTACCCAGAGGAGCCTGGGTGGGGGTGGGGGTAGGGATTGCTTTTGCTTTCTCTGTCTTTTTAACTTTTGGGGGAATGTACCATGAATTACTGGTGTAAAGAAAAAAAATAATGAATTTTTGTAATCTTAGGTGTGTCGAATTTAAAGCATCAGCAGTTTAAAGTTCAGAGGCCAATGGAATACGAGGTTGGGGCACAGTTAAGAGAGTGGGGCTTCCAGTGACAACTTAGGTGTCATCAGTATCCAGTGGCTTTGGCCACCAAGGGATGGATTAAATTTGAGGCAATGTGTATGTATGTATATATGTGTGCTTGCCTGTGTGTGTATGTGTATGTATGCATATATATGTGTGTGTATGTGTGTATGTATATATGTGTGTATGTAGGTATATGTGTGTGTATGTGTATGTATGTATATATGTGTATATATATGTGTGTGTATGTGTATGTATGTATATATGTGTGTATATATATGTGTGTATATATGTATATTTCTCAAATTGGGGAGCCTCATACATGTGGAAGCACGGTGCCGACATAGAGGTTTCCTCGAGGTAAGTACTTCTGGAGGAGAGAGAGAGACAGACAGAAAGAGGACAGCCATCACACTAGCCAGTTCTGCTGCCCTGAGATGTGGTCCTGAGAGGCAAACCGATTTGCTCAAGGACACACAACATACTCTGCAGTAAAATTCCGGTGTCGGCAGTTGCTTTGGGCCAAAATACACACTGAGCTCCAAGGACAGTGTTTGGGATTGTGTAAGGAGAGAACAGAGAGAGCCAGCTTTGCGCTCCACAACTGCACGTTAAACTATGTGTCAGGCTCTTGATCCTCACCCAAATGGCCTGGATTTCAAACAGGTAATTTCTGTGGAGCACTCCCTCTTGGAAGCCTCTGAGACATCCCGAATTCCACAACTGACTTCCTAGAGCTGGGTTTTTGGAGAGGAGGATTCACAATATCAACTACAGAAACACAAGAATGTTAAACGTCCCTCCAGCTTAACAAAAATTTCTGTGTGTAAAAGGAGGTATGTAAAAAAATACAGAGTACTTTCCAGAACCAGGTTCTACTTACCCAACGGAGTTGGAGAATCAGAAACGAAATTATTTCCTGAAGCAGAGGTTTGGGCTCATGTTGGAATGCAGGAAGATCATCTGAACAGCTTCCACCCTATTCCTCTTGCATATCAAGTGGACAAGCCAGTTCAAACCCAGACATTTTTACACAAAACCCCCCACAGTCCCCTAAAACATAGTCACTGTGCATCAGAATTCCCCACTAAATTAGTTTTTGGCATTTACTTCCAACCTTCCCCCATATTTTAAGCCCTGCTTCTAAAAGATAATAATACACATACCGGACAGATGATTTAAAAAGGAAGCAATGTTTATAACTTCAGCAGATGTAAAATGCACATGTTCAGGTATCATTATGAATTAGAAGCTGCCAAACTGATAAGGACTAAAGAAAAGTCATGCTTTTTTAAAAAGTAAAGGTAGAAACTTGGTTCATCAAAGCTTTTAGTGTGGGATCAAGTACTTAAGTCACCATATACAAACCTGAAACATGCTCGCCCAACCCCAGGAAAGCAGAACAGGCCAAAGTGGTCAGGCTTAAGAAATGACACGAATTTCACAATGAGTCTTCTCCTCTCAATGTTTTGAAATCCGAAGCACTACACTGGAAAAATCCACACGTTTGTTGGGCACAGGCTCAGGGAAGAGGAGTGACATGGCTTGAATTCCTCAGAGATTGAGAAGGTTCACACTCTGGGGGTGCTTTCAATTTCCATGACAGAATCACCCTCCGGGGGAAATGCCGCGGTCCAAATGGACTAGTGGTATTGATCAAAGAAATAAAACATTCATGATTAGTTCTTTAAAATACATCTTTTGGCATTTGGTGATTTTCTAGCAAGGGCAGAAGAAAAAGTCTTAGCCCTTTGGGAATGTCTTAAGTTACACTGAGAAGCAGCCAAGCCTTGCGTAGACCTGCTGTCACTTGTCCCTTTTCTTTCTTTGTGCTGCCACCTAGAGAGAAAAGGAAAACATATGTTGTATCCTGGTGAGGAGAAGCAGTCACCTGAATGCCCAAGCACCATCTGCACCTTCTAGAACAGAAAAGCAAGGCTGGCTGGTTTAGTCCTCAGAATTGGCAGCTGTGCGTTTTCGCTTCTAAAAGAAGAACGTGGGTGCAGGAAGGGGTCCCATTGTGGCCAGCCTCGGTGATCTTCTAGGGCTCATAGTGGGCTTCTGGAGGGGAGTGGGTGGGCAAGAAGCATATTTTCCTTCCAATGTTCAAAGGGAGTGAAATACACAATAATGTAAGGTCACCCAAACTTATGAAACGGACGCCATCATTTTAGAAAAAAATGAAAATATAAGAAACACATGAAAACAAGGTTCTAAAATGAATAATTCTTAAACCATTTTTCTCCTCTTTTCCTTTTCTTTTTCTTCTTCTTTGTTTTCTTTTTTAAAGGTAGACCCTTTTTAAAAAAGTAGGAAGCCTTACATAGACTCCAATGCACATAAAAAAGATAAATATAGACTTACTGGTAGAAGTAGTCCCTAGTATCCTTCTAAAGAATGCCTCTGAACAAGTTTAATCACTATAACTGGATTTCCTACTGAGGATGAAGTCAAACATAGTTTATTCTGGAGCTATAAGTTACAAAAGAAAACTGTTGATGGCGATCAGATGTCTATGCCATGACGTGGACAAGATGTGACATAGGACAGACCTTCCCTGACCACCTGCCTCCCGAGGACTCTGTCTGCCAGCCTAGCTCAGCTTCTCCCCTCGCCCCCAGCACTAGCTGACAAGCCCATCTATCTGCCCCCTAGAACAGAGACTTCTTGAAGGCAGTATTTCTGTCTGCCATGTTGAAAGCTGCACTTCTAGTGCCTAGAACATTTGGCACATAGTGGGTGCTCAGTAGATGTTCTTAAAGGAAAATATGAATCTAAGCTTATTCCTTGGCTGCTTTTTCTTTTGAAAGAACTAATAACATGACTAACTTTAATTTTACACATATTCTGATTAGAACACATGTGTAAGGTAACAACTCTTTTAACGTCTGTGAAGAAGCTCTGATTCCTCTGTAAATCACATTTGGTGCTTTTCCCTCCTCTCAAATAGGCATGATTACTGTAAGACCATCAAAATAACATTTATTAACAAAAATACAGTAAATGCTAAAAAGCTGACAGCTGAATTAAAGATTTGACATGCAAATGCACCAGCTAAGTAGAAGCTTTACTTAAATTCTGGCTCACCACTGCTGAGGATAAATTGACCTGCAAAATTCATTCTGAATAGAGCAAGAAGATGAAGCAGAATAAATCTGATTTTTCTTTTCTTAAAATAAAATTCACAATTAAAACAGACTTTATTGTTAGTGCCATGGAGTCAATGCTGACTCTAGCGACACTGTGTATGGCAGAGCGGAGCCCTGCCTGGTTTTTTTGCGCCATCCCCTCACCTTCTGGTGCCGTATCAGACATGTTCCGCTGCTATTCATATGGTTTTCATGGACGATTTTTCTGGAAGTGCGTGGTCAGGTCCTTCTTCCTAGTCTGTCTTAGGCTGGAAGCTCCACTGAAGCCTGTCCACCCTGCGTAGGCACCACAGGGAACCACACCACCCATTGGTTGGTTGTCATACTGTGGTGGCCAAGTGTTACTGTGATGCTGAAAGCGATGCCACCAGTATTTCAAATACCAGCAGGGTCACCCACGGAGGACAGGTCTCAGCAGAGCTTTCAGACTAAGACAGACTAGGAAGAAGGACCTGACCACCCACTTCCGAAAAAAGTTGGCCATGAAAACCCTGTGAAGAGCAGGAGAGCACTGTCTGATAGAGCGCTGGAAGGTGAGAGGATGGCGCAAAAAGACCAGGCAGGGTTCCACTCTGCTGTCCACAGGGTCGCTAGGAGTCAAAAGTGACTGGATGGTACTAACAAGAAAACAGACTACTGAAGGATGAAAGACCATAAGGCTACACAAAAATGGTATAGACAGAATCTGGGGGAGGCGAAAAGGAAAGCAGCTTGGGCCTGAGGATAGAAGAGGAGCATGGGGCTCTGCCACTTTCACTCTGTGTGACCTCACTTTGACCATCTATAAAACAGGCGTACGTCCCCTTCCTGGTCTACCTTAGAGAGTTGTTGTAAAGATTAATTTAACTACTGATATGGGATTGCTGTAAAAACTGTAAAGTACTATTAAACATAAGGTAGGAAAGCTTTTCGTCAATCTAATGACCCTCAGGAGTGTAAAAACCTGAGGAGTGTATAAATCTCAGTGTATAAAAAGGTGTAGAAATCTAATCAATTTCCCGATTACTCAGATGAGGTCAAAGCCTGTGGACATCTTCCAAGGACACTGAGAAAATATCCTTGCACTCGCCACCTTCCTAGACTGGGGGCTCTTTGTCTTCCAAAAAGCGGTTTGACTGTTTAATGCAGTAAACTCTAGAGATGTCTAAATTTTGGATTAGTCCTGGAGAAATGGCTGTTTGGGAAAAAACATGTCATACAAGGCAGCTAGTCAAGTGAGATCAACTTTAAGAACAGAGAAAGTCAATCCTAACCTAAGTGAAGAAGCTGTCTTTCAAATCTGGCGAAGGGGTGACTCCCCAGCATGTAACAGAAGTCAGGACTTCAGGGCAAAGGGACTTTGGCGTAGAGAGTGAGGGAGTCAGAGGTTGTGAGTTTAAGTTCTGGCTCAGTTATTTATTAGTTGTGTGTGACCCTGGGCAAAGCTGACCTCACCTTTTCCAACTGTAAAATGCGGGAATTAAGGTCAACTACGCCATACAGTTTCTGGAGGGATTAAACACACAAATTCCGTGAAAAGTGCTTAAAAATTGCAAAGTGCTTTGTCAGTCTTTATTATTACTTTCCAATAACTGTGCTCTTTGCATTTGTTTCTAATGCAAACTAATGTGATGTATGGGAAATGAAGAAAAGAGACAAATATATACCATGAACACCACAATAGATGGAGATAATCCATCTAAAGACCTTTGAGGAGAACCTGAGGCATGCTAAGCACTGGATGGATGCTAACTCTAAAAGCATTTTGCTCACAGGTGTAAAGCAGATGAGGCTCCCCAAGAAGCAGTGACAGCAGAGAAGGACATCGAATGACTCAATGATCCAGTCTCATCTGGCACAGAAGACACGACCAGCAACGCCTGTGATCTGTTCATGGATCACAGACTGGAACTACCACCAGCTATAATCCAGCTACTTTAAATTAATTGGTCTTTTTCAACCAATTACTGTTACTTTTTAAAGTAAACTTTTTAGTTTAGTTTGAAACATAGTTAATCATTTTTCCCTTCATTTATGTTTTTAAAGATCAAGATATCTGTTTATTAGTATTGTCATAAGTTTGCGGACAATATAATCAACACTGTACATTTAGCAAGTAAATGGGTACATTTTAGTTTCTCACTTTGAAATTGCCTTTGCGTCTTGCTGAGGCCCCAAGTAAGAGAAATAGAATCCTGGGAATGGACTGCAGCACACTAGAAATAGACCCGAACCAACGAAACACAATTCCACTTGACATCCACATTAAACCTGATGTAGGAGGATCTCCTTGGGACCGCAGAACCAGGAGTATCAGCCTTGGAAGATTAAAGAGCCTGACAGCCAGAGTACGAGGAAAAGTCAAACTGAAGATAAACCAGACATAAAAAAGGAAAGAATGTTGGCAACCTGAGATCAGTTTCAGAAATAAGTATGGTTTGATGAAAAAGATGGAGGCTCTTGTGTGTGTACACAAGTGGTTTTATAGTTTGCAGAATTTTTTTGAAGTTTTCCCCAAACTCAGCACATTAATCAACAAGAAAAATGATCTAATCAGGAGAAAGAAAGGGCCAAAGGATTTGAGTAAGCTAAAGTATCCTCATGTTTGATATAACAAAGTCTAAAAAGGCTCTAGTCTGAAACTCCCTAAAGAATTTGAAAGGATATATATGTGCATTGATATGTACATATGTGTATACTTATGTGTACATGTGTGTGTCTATGTGTGTATAAGTGTATGTATATATATATAAGCCTCTACTGATTTATTCCTGATATTATTCCCCAAAACAGCACTTTCCATGTGTAATTCCTTTAGTTTTTCATTTTTCAACTACTATTTAACTCCTAGTTAATGCTGCACATTCCAAGTGAGATTAGGGTCTTCATCTTGGCATCAAAGGTGAAGTCAAATACGGAAGAAAACAGAACTGCTGATTGCACAAATTGCCATTTAACCTATATCTAAGTCGTCGTGTGATCTCCTGTTTAATACTCCTGGGATCTAACGTACAGCCTGGTGACTACAGTTGGTAATACTCTAGTGTATACTTGAGAGATGCTGAGAGAGGAGATCTTAAGTGTTCTCACCACACACACACACAAGATGGCAACTATGTGAGGTGATGGATGTGTTAATTAGCTTGATTGTGGTAATCATTTCACAATGTATATGTATATCAAAACGTCATGTTGTGTACCTTAAACATATACAATTATTATTTGTCAATTATACTTCAATAAAGCTGGAAAAAAATAAAGCTCCTGAGAAGACAAGGAGTTTCTATAGACCACAGAGATTCTCAAACTTTAAAGTTTAGGTTGTGTGCTGGATATAAATAATTTCTAAACGCCATATAAAAGCAAATTTATTAACAGTAGCACTGCCACACAGATGTAAACGATATATTCTAACTTCAGATCTCGTGACACAGATAAAATGAGTATAACAAGTACAGCTCAATCAACTGACAGAAGAAATTCTCAGCCCTTTATATATGGAGATTAAAGATTATATCTATTTATTTCTATTTAAGTTTAAGCCTATACAAGGAGGTTACTAACAAGTTTATGAATATGTCTTTGGACTTCAAATTCTAGAGCATCCCAAAAAACCCACTTTCAGAATGATCCTTGAATTTCAGGGTTCAGCCACAGGTGTTGAGAAACCAATCTCGCACTGTAGAACACTTGTCTGAGGTGTCCAGTACAGATTGAGTGATTGTTTGATTGATTATCTCATGCAGTAAACACTTATTGAAGTCCTGTTCTGTGCTGTCCCATGTTAAGTGCATGGACACAACTGTGAACCAGTCAGGCAAGGTTCTGTGAAGAGGGTAAGGCAGAAAAATGAGATGAAGAGGGACTGAGTAGGATGGGGTGGAAGCAGGTAAGGAAGGTCAGGAACTGCATCTCTGAAAAAATGATTCTTGAGATAAGGGATAAGGACAAGACGGAACCAACCATGTGAAGATCTGGAGGCAGGGGTATAAATTCAAACCAGTCCACACAAAGACACCAATGAGGGAGCAGCTTGGCATAGTTAAAGACCAAAAAGAAGGCCAGATAACAGCTTAGACATTTGAAAGACAAGGTAAATGAAGATCCTGACTTTGACCCTTCGAAGAAAAACAATCAAGTCTCAACTAGTGAGGATACTGGTTAGATGATTCAACCCACCCAACTATCATTTATCCAACATTTACCAGTTGCATACTCTGTGCCCAGCACTGTGGAAGACACAAAGTTGAAACAGTACAGAATTCCTGCTGTTAAAGTGCTTAACTTTGATAGGGATGATAATTCAAGTGTTAAAGTAGCTTTCTTCTCATCATGCCCTTTGGGTTGGGTGTCACTATCCTAGCTCCTATGGTACCCTGCCCTACAATTATAGCTACTGTGGGGATTAAATGAGTTATTATTTGTAAAGTGCTCATAACGGCCAAGCACATAAATGCTACACAACGTTTGTTGTTATTAGTATCATTAGTTATTAGTACTATTAAAGGATCACATGAGAAACAGGATATTAACATAGTTTCAAAGTATCTCAAAAGTTGAGGGGCATTTTACAAAATAACTGACCAGTACTCTCAAAAGTGTCAAGATCATTGAAAGACAAAGAAAGATTGACAGACTTACACATTAGAAAAAACAGAGTAGATATGACAACTAAATGCAATGTGGGATAATGAATTGGATTCTGAAACAGGAAAACATTAGTGTAAAAACAGGTGAAACTCAAATAAGGTGGCAGATGAGTTAATAGTATCGCATATGTCCTTGTTTTGACAATTGTAGTATGGTTACATAAGGCATTAATGTTGGAGGAAGCTGGGTGAAGGGTATACGTAAATGCTTCTGTTTTTGCAACTTTTCTATAATTTTCAAATTATTTCAAAATAAAAAAGTAAATAAAAAAGAAAAGAGAGAGAAATAGACCCAGAAACAACAGAGATGATGGAACAAGGAGACAAGGGTATTTAAGCAGCTATTGTAACTATAACAAAGTATTTAAAAGAAAACATGAACATAATGAGGAGAGAAATGGGAAGACATCAAAAAGAACCAAAGAGAACATCTAGAACTGAAAATTGCAACATTTGAAATAAAAATTCACTGAGGTTAATAGAAGATGAAACACTATACCAACATAAACTTAAAAATATAGCAATAGAAACTGTCTAAAATGGAACATTAAAAAAAAAAAACCAAACAACCAGAAACTCAGTGAAAGGATCTCTGGGGAAATATCAAGTGGTCTAGCATACAAGCAATTGGAGTCCTAGAAGTTGAGGGATTAAGAGAAAAGGGGAAAAGAACAGTAAAGTATTGAAAGAAATATTGGCTAGAAATTTTTGAAATTTGATAAAAATTATAAACTCAAAGATTCAAGAAGCTCAATGGACCCACAAACAAGATAAACACAAAGAAAACCACATCAGCTCATCACAATCAACTTTCTGAAAACTAATAATACAGAAAAAATCTTAAAAGATGCCAGCGTGGGAAGAGGGGACACATTACATAAAGTGGAAGAATTACAAGAATTATCACAGATGTCTCATCAGAAATTATGCAAGCCAGAAGACAATGATTCTTTGAAAGAGTCAAAGAAATTAACAAATCTTTAGCTAGACTAATCAAGAAAACAAAAAAGAAGACACAAATGACCAATATCAAGTACGAAAGAGGGAACATGACTGCAGATCCACAGACATTAAAAGGATAATAAAAACATGAGAAACAACTATGCCAATAAATTTGACAACCTAGATGAAATAGACACACTTCTTGAAAGACATAAATTACTAAAAAGGGCACAAGAAAAAGGCTAAAATTAGAATAGCTCTGTATCTATTACAGAAATCAAATTAGTAATTAAAAACTTTCCCAGAAAGAAAATTCTAGGCCCAAATGGCTTCACTGGTGAATTCTACCAACATAAAAGAGGGAACAACGCAAATCTCATACAAACTCTTTCAAAAATAGGTGATGAGAGAATATTTCCCAACTCATTTTATAAGGTCAGTTTTACTGATACCAAAACTAGACAAATCATTTCAAGTAAGGAAAACTATAAACTAACATCCCTCATGAACAGAGATACAAAACTGCTTAACAAAATATTAGGAAATAAAACACAACACTATATATGAAAAGAATAATACACTGTGACCAAGTAGGGCTTATCTCAGGGATGTAAAGTTAATTTAACAATCACAAATCAATCATTATACTGTACATATTAAAAGATAGTTCCTTATTAAAGGGAAACTACATGGTCATCTCAATAGATGCAGAAGAACAATTTATAAAATTCAATACCTGTTCATGAAAACACTCAAGTGAACTGAGAACAGAAGAGAACGTCCTGAATCTCATGAAGAAAATCTACACACATAGTTCGATAGGAGCAATGAGCATACTTTGTGCCTAGATCTTGGTTTCTAAATACCATTCTTCACTAAAACTAACCCTGGCTCCTTGGATAAAAGACCAATTCCAGGCTTGGACAGGGAAAGTACAAGAAAAGCCTGGAATACCCTGTCATCATGGAAGAGATAAGCAAGTATTAAAGAACGATGGAAACATACCAAAAAGATATACAAGCTGGCTTGAAGGGACTCCCACTGGCCCTTCTGGGACAATATGAGCAACAAAATAATGTAATATAACCCACTGGAAAAAATAAAAATCTACAAGTCCATACTGATATAAGTACATCAATGAATAAATAAATGGACAAGGGGAAGCTTGTCCTTATAGGAAAATGCCAACTAAATATAAAAAAAATAAATATAGAAGAAATGGAGTTAGAAAAATCATCAGTAGATTCTAAAACTTGTGGGTAAATGATGACAAATAGAATATTTACAAGTCCCAGAGTATTTACCCATAAATTACCTGTTAATTACAAAGAGAAAAATAGTTAACTCTATAGTGGATAAACCCAGGAGACACCACAAATCAAGTGACCAAATTTAACATCACTGGTATAGGGACACACTGTGACTTCTGATATGGTGCACTGAGAAAGACACATCATTGCTTCTCTGGGTGCCCAAAAGGTCTAACTTGAATCTAATCAACAGGAAACATTACCTCAAAGTGAGGAACGCTCTACCAAATAGCTGGCCTGTACTCTTCAAAAATGTCAAGGTCAGTAAGACAAAGAACAAGTGAGAAATTCTTCCAGATTAAAGACTATAATGACAACAACAACAACAACAAAGAGAAGGCTCAGTGCTAGACAATTTTACCACTGATGTTCTTTGAAATTTTCCAGAAACAGGACATTCCTACACAAAATTATTTCTTCCAGAACACTGGGAAAGCTGGAAAGCCGGCATAATTCAGACACTAAAACCTAATGGCAATATTGCTTTTGAATATAGATGCAAAAATCGTAAATAAAAGCCTTGAAAACTAGATTTGACAAGGGCTAAACCAAATAAGGAGCATCTAATACGTTAGCCTTTCTACTGCCAGGTGGTGTTTATTGTAGGAACTCAGGCACGGATTAATAGTGATAAAAACTCCATAGTCATCTCAATAGGTGCCAAAAAGACATTTGATAACAACCAACATCAATTTCTAATTCAAACTTTAAAGAAACTAAGGTATAAAAGAAAATATCAAAGATGGATTATTCTTTATCATATTAACAACGGTTAGTGTCAGAATTAATGGTAAAATACATTAATAAAATCACAAAGACCAAGATGATGACCATTACTACTCTTTAACACTGTTCTGGATATTCTTGCTTATGTAACATGACATAAAAGATATAAAAGAAGTCTAACTATTGGAAAGAATTGCACACAATTTTTTCAAAGTAAGATTACATTGCGTTATGCATTGCAAACCCAATATGAATAAAATGGAAAATATTTAGATTAATAGTTTAGTAAACTGGTTATTTAAAAGATAAATATATCAAAATGTAAAACTTTACCACAAAATAGCTAGTTATAAGATCTAACTGAAAAAATAAAAGATTTTATTAATAGCAACAAAAATTACCTAGAGATACTCCTTAAAAAGAACTATCTAGAACCTATATGAAGATTACGAACCAAATGTTGGCGAAAGGTATGATTAGGAGCTTCGTAAATATAGAGAAACACTATATTCTGGAAGGAGAACACTGAATTTTGTAAAGATGTCTGTTTTTCCCAAAATAATTTATGGGTCTAACAAAATCTCAGTAAAAATACCACTGAAACTTACTCTTAGAAGCTGATTAAACAATCCTACAGATCTAATGGAAAAATAAACAGGTGAGAAAATAATCAGATTAGTGCTTTATTTCAAAGTATATTTAAACATAAATTCTGTAGATGATTTAAGTAATTAAATGTAACACAAAAAATTAACGATTAGAAAAAAATAAGTGACTAGTGACCTTTCCTATAAAGGCAAACATCTTCCCAAGTATAACGTCTACATAACGGAAAAGCATATGCATATGTGTCTACAAAAAACCAAAACATCTGCACGACAACAAATCATACATACAATTAAAGGCAAATTATAAGTCAAGAAAAAAATTTATAATGAATATGGTGGACAACACTTCATGTACTTAAGTTACAGAATACTTTTGGAGTCAATAAGGAAAATCCTGACACTCCAACTATTTAAACAAGGACATAAACAGATAATTCTCCACAAGACGACAAATGATCAGTAATGTGAAAACATGTTTAATATCATTATTAATCAGGGAAATGTAAATTAAAACCACAATAAAATGCCTTTTCCCACTTATTTGCAAAGATAATATTCAAAGCTAATTTGTCAGAGTATAAGATCCTATAACCTTTCCATGAAGTAATATTCCCACAAATACGTATTCGGAGAACTTACTTATGAACCAGTAAGCCCAGATCTAAAAATCCATTCTAAGGAAACAATAAAAGATGTGGACAAATATTTACATACAATCTGATTCTTCAAACAACGAACATTTGGAAATAATCCAAATGTCCAAAATAAAGTCATGGTCATTAAATAATCAAACATCCAAATAATTAAAAATTACTGCCTGTAAAAAAGCATATTTATGAAAAATATTTTAGTAGCCTTGGAAAATGCTCAGAAAATGATGTCAAGAAGAATGCTTATAAAATCACTTCAGGGCCAGCCCCAGTGGCCTAGTGGTTAAGTTCAGCGTACTCCACTTTGGTGGCCCAGGTTCGCATCCTGGGCGCGGACCTACACCACTTATCTGTCAGTGGCCATGCTGTGGTGGCAGCTCACATACAAAAAGAGGAAGATTGACAGCAGATGTTAGCTCAGGGCGAATCTTCTTTAGCCAAAAAAAACACCAATACAGTCATGCATTGCTTAATAATGGGGATATATTCTGAGAAATGAGTTGTTAGAAGATTACGTTGTTGTGCAAACATTATAGTGTGTACTTACACAAACCTAGATGGTATAGCCTACTACACACATAGGCTACATGGTACTAATCTTATGGGACCACTGTTGTATATGCGGTCCATCATTGATCAAAATGCCGTTATGTGGACCATGACTGTGTTATAATTCCTTTTAAAAATTATTATTATAAGAAAATGCCCCATTTTATCTCTGGGTAATAAAAAGTTGGTAGATTACAATTTTTGTTTTATACTTTTCTCTATTTCCTACAAAGAACATATATTCATAAAACAGAAAATATCATTAAACAAAAGATTTACCAAAAACTAAAGACTTTTAGAAAGTAGTAGTTTATCTGATAGCTTTATCTGATTTCTCGCAGTATATTGAAAACCATATTGTTATAGCTACGATGTGGCAAAGTTGCATAAAATAACAGGCATATACTCAAATATTGTCACAGGTCAGTTTATTGAGGAAATTGTGATGCTAGAGATTAATTCTATTCACTTGATTACTTTTCATTATGTCAAACAAGACTCCAAAGGCCACAAGCCATGAAGTTACACAATTACTTTTCCATATTTTGTTCAGAAATATAAAAATCAAATACAAAGAAATACTCAAGTGAATTTGAAAACTGGCTTTTTTTTTAAGGTGGTAATTAAGGGTCAGGAAGTATAGTGACATGGAGGAAGGACAAAAATAGAACACGTAAAAGGTAAATATTTTTGCTAGATTTCATTCTCAAAGTTTCAAATCTTTCCAATTCTTTTTTTATTTTTCACACCAAAAAAAGAATCAATACTTTTCATCCCACTCTTGTCAACTTTAGCCAAAGCCTTCTGAGCTGCAGTCATTTTGCTATTTTTCTGTTAATGAAAATAAAAGAGAAAAATTGTTACGAATGTAACATTTATAAACCATACATGCAAATCAAACAAGACAGTGCATGTCTTCAGGTTCATTAAGGGAGGTAAGCATTTGCTGCTAACACGCTTCTCAAGGGGGTGATTATTCAAAAAAGTTCTGATGTCTATTCAGAAATCAGCCCTAAGAGAAAAATATGTTAAAAGAGGCAGGAGACAAAACTGCCGCCTTCTAAGGAGTGGAATGTTACAACCGATAGTTTACTTTGGGGGAATAATTCTGGAGCGTGCATTAAGTGCAATAACACAAACAATGGAACTGACACAGGCAGCAACTGTCAGAGGGGGGAATTACAGCCTTGTATTACCACACGATGAATAATTCACGCCACTTTACCATCTGATGTTATTCAGAGGCTCTATGGGAAACCAAAGACATCGCTATTATATTCAAAAGATAACCTGGACTGCAAGGCATTCTGGACCAGCAGGCTAGCTGCCCCGTTTTCCCTAGAACAAAGAAATACTCTCCAAAAAGCTGACTCCAAATATCTCTGCCTTGTAAACTTCTCTCTCTTCCTGGTCATTGTTTTTTTATTTGTTGTTGGTTGTTTTTTTCCATGTCCCAGAACAAGCACTAGTAGAAGGTAACTAACAGCTGATTTTACTTTGATGCATCACAATTTTTAGCAGAAGCATAAATAATGGGAATCAGCAAGGAAAAATCTCATTTGTCTCCCCTGGAACAGTCAGACAAAGTCAGTGCCAAGGTATCTTTTAAGGGCACGGTATGAAATCTTGCTTCTGTCACTTATAATTTAGAAGGCTTGTTTTTTGACCAGATGGTGAAAAGTGACAGTCTCTTTCAGACATGTTATTCCCTGCGTTTAACTGACATCCTGGTCCACCCCTTATCTCACTGGTGCTGAGCCCAAGTGGACACGATGGGAAGCAGCGCTTAGACGGGTGGGGCAGAAATGCTTCTCACAGAGAAATGTAAAAATGTCCCTGCTTCCAGAGCGCATGGAGATAAACAGCTATTTAGCCAAATCTCATGCTAGACTATTCCCTGACGTCACATGGCCACATAAATTACATACAGATTAAAGAATAAACTTTATAAAAACATTCAGCTCTTAGGGGAGTAAATGTTGTTAAACTCCAAGTGAAAGTTAACTTATCTTAGGACAGGCAAGGTCTTTCTAAGCACAAAAATAATGAAAAAAATCATTAAAAAAACACAATTTCTAGATTTACTCCTCAGAAAAACTGAAAACTAGTAAAAAAACAAATGAAAAGGCTAAATACAAACTGGAAAATTATTTGTACCCTAGATGTCATGGAAGAGTTAAAGCCTTAATTTAGCATGACTCATAAAACAACAAAAACAACACCACTACCCCACATAGAAGCAGGCAAGAGACCTGAACCAACAATCTGTAAAAATGCACATGGACAACAGCACTTGGAAAAACAACTAACCTTTCTAGTTAAAGAAATGTAGCCTAAATAGACAGGCAAATATTTTCAAGAATAAAAATAATATTCAATGTTGTCAGGAATGCCACACAAATACTCATTAGCAATAATGGCTGGGAGAACAGGCTTCTGCTACATCTTTGGAAAGCATTTTAGCTGTATCTCTCTCTCAATAATCATGGAAAGGGCTCATGTTTTCTAAGCCCTTACCCTTAGTTCTAAATTATAAGTTCTAATGAAATAATCAGAGATGCAGACTATAAATGAGTGTTTATTACTTCATTAAAACAAAAAATAAAAAAAGCAGAAGCAACCTATGTGCTCAAAAATGAGGGGAATGATTAAATAAATTATATTCCATATGGAATAACACTCCTGATGAATATTATGAAACCATTAATAATTTTTCAAAGAATGCTTAATGACGTGAACATTTTCATAATGTAGTGCTAAATAAAAAGGGCAGAACAAAAACTATATATATATATTACAATGCCACTTTTAAAAGCTACATATGTATTTATAATGCATGTATAAGATAAAACTTAGTAAGAAATGTTATGAAAATACTTGCCAGGGTGATTGTGAATGGTGGAGTTATTAACAATTTTTGTTATCATCATAATTTCTGGGAAGCTTCTGGGCTGTAGAGTTGACAAAAAATTACCTGCAGAGGCTCCCTCCTTCTGCCCCACCCTATCACTGTGAATACATAGCAAAGTCTAGGCACACTCTTGCTAAGTATATTGCCTTCCTTTGATTCATAAAATGTCTTCCCTGTTTGATATTTCGTTGTTATTCACAATTTTGAATTAATTATTAAGACAGAAATGTGAGTCAATAATTCTTCATGGTTAAAGTTATAAAATCACAATCAAGCACACAATCACTCCTGGACATCCTCATGCAGCACCCAGCACCCACTGAATCCAAGAGCATGCCGGCACGACCTGGACACACATACCTTTTCAGTCTTCAAGTCTTTAGAGTTAAACTTAGTGTAATCTTCTTTCGCTTCTACAGGCTCATCTGATAACTTTACTTTCTGCAATGTTAGAGCAGTGGAGTGGTATCAAATGTCACCTTGACACATCAATTCATTTAAAAAAAACCAACATGTACAATTTGGACCCACATTGTGGCCCAGTGGAGCAGCAGATCATGCAAAGGGCTTACTTTTTACAAGCTCCTTCACATTTTGCCAATTATCTAGGGAACTAAGCCACACATCCCTTCCAAGAAGCGGCCTTGGTGATGTGGATATGATTAGGCAAGTCCACGACCCAGCCCCTTAGCGGTCTAGCAGTCCTGACCACATACTTCATATGTACCAGGACGAGGGGCATCTAGGTGACTGCTGACTTCCAGCACAGTCTAAGGGGTGAATGCAGGCACAGAAATCAGAGACAAGAATCTCCTTTAAGGAGACCAGGTGTCCAGACAGAACCCCATCTTTGTTCACCTCCTGGGCTGATGTAATGTCTATTTGGGAATACAGGGACAGATTATTCTATTATGACCATCTTTGTATAGCTTCAGTTCTTATCTCCTTTCAATTAAATTACCTCATTTTATCTACACAAGAACAGCCTTGCAAAGCAAGAAGCCAGCAGGAGAAGGAAGCACAGAAGAGGTTAAATGGACAGTTTAAGTCCACCTGGTACAGGACTTGGGGTGAGAGCTCAATTTTTGTGCAAGTGTTCTTTCCATTAGGCCCAATGCAACTAAGTCAACCTCTACTCTATGTTTTCACCTTTCACGTGAGCCTTTTGCACCAATGAATGTGAGAATCTTATCAAGATCTAGGCTGTGGCCTTAATGTTCACACTATAGAAGGACTGGTGACACACTTATTATGTAAAAGACACACAGCGGGGCAGATAAGTCTTGATGTTTAACACAGACAACTGATTGCATGGTGATCACACTTGGATCTTTCCAGATCTTCAAGGTCTTTGTGGAGAGACCATGCTGACAAGACTCACACGGAGCTACCCTAGGAAACACAGCTTTGTTCCTAGCCTCACTCTCACGCTCCAGCTTTTGCTAAACAAAGAACTGGTAGCGTTGGTGCTAAAGACGCCACAGCACATGGGTTACACAAGAGGATAAAGCATGCCTTGAAATTCTTCACTTAGAAGACAGAGGGGCATCCTGGGAGTGTATCACATAACGTGGCCAAACCTTCTCTTGGCCACACAGTGACCTCAGCAAAGGAATCCTCAAAAGAAAAAGACTAGCGTATCACGTATGAACCACCTATCAGCAAAGTGAATGTATGGATACAAGCGACTTTGTGAAGAATACATGTTTCTACTTCAAATTAAGACAGTAAATGGTGTTTAGATGATGGATATTTTTACTAGAAAAGTATCTTCAAGAGCAGAACTCACAGGTAATAATGACGAAGGCTGTAGTAGTTTCAAATCGCAAAAGCTTAAAGTTATGAGAATGTTTGCTCTCCTTCTCTGTGGTAAAATGTTCCTAATACCGACGTTATGATAAACACTTAGACACTGTCACTTTTCAGTGACACATCAAATAAAAAATGTTCACGGCAAGAGCTTAAGATGAAAGGTACTTCCTTATAAATATAAAACATTTAATAAAATGCTGACTTGTTCAAGTGTTTCAGTGGCTCACTATCAAACAAGACTCCAGTTATAAGTGCTTATAAAAAAGAAAAATGATTGTGCTAGCCTCTGCACATAACTAGTTTTTATGTTATTCCCAGCACATTGTTGAATATGTTTGAAAAAACATGATTGTTACATTAACTTAAATTTTTGTTATTTAAAAGACCAAATAACTATGGATTTGGGGGGATGTTTCAGAAGAAATAGAAACATGGCTCTGAAAGACAGTAACAAAGGGTGTGATTCAATGGGTACAGTTCTGGAAAAAGAAGAGCAAACAGCAAAATACCAAAAGAATTAACTCTAGGACTGGTCTCATCATTCTCACAAATGATTTGCAAGAAGGCACTTAAGAGCATCTCCAAATCCACTGATTGCATTCGGCTCTGCTAGCAGACAGTGATAAATTCAAAAGGCTCAAGAGCGTGAGGACTGGAAGCTGAGCTTCAACATAGGAAAACATGATAGTAAGAAAATAATGCAAAACATGTAAAGGATGACAGGCTCCAGGCTATTGATTAAACCCAGATACAAAGATACCTAACAGCCGCTGGAACATATTTCCTGAAAATAATCAACTACATTACTGTAAAAATCAATCAAATCCTGGAGATGGACAGAAGACATCATCCTGGGCTTGTTTAAACCACGGAACATCACCCAGTGCAGCTTGCAATGTGTGCACCAGAGTCCAAAACACACAACAGAGTAGAGGACCTCGAAAAGCCACTAAAATAAGCCAGGAGATGAGGCTGAGATTCAGGGGAAGCAAGCTGCCGAGATCTAAATCACGGCTTGGCAAACCACAGCTCACAGGCCACGTCCAGCCGGCCGTCTGCTTTATAAATGAAGTTTTACTGGAACCCGCCGTGCTGATTCGGTTATGAATTGTCTGCGGCTGTCTTTGCGACACAGCAGCAGAGCTGAGTAGCTGTGACAGAGACCATCTGCATCATTAGGCCTAAAATGTTTACTATCTGGCCTTCACAGAAAACGTTTGCTGACTCCTGATCTAAATCATAAATGATGAAATCCCAAACGACTCAAGTTTTAGAAATTAAAAAGTAAAAACAGAAAAGTAGGTCAGAGAAGAATAAACTTATGAAACGCATTACCCCTTACGGAATCAAAAACTAGAACCTTCAAGAATAGGTTTAGATCCATTCATGAATGATCTCTAAGTTATTAAAGAAGACAGATATTTGGGAGAAAGACATATGCTTAGTTTTTGGAGGGAGAGAAATAAGAAACAAATGCGCCTATCCTCTTAGTTACAGCAAGACGATGATGTCTACAGCCCCGGAGCGCTTCTGTCAAAGATTAACTACTGCACTGGACAAAGCACAGGTCTGACTGAGACGGCCCCAGATCTCACAGCTGCTGCCTTCTGCCCCGCACTGCTCCTCCAGAGAGCAAAGATGAACCTCCTTTGGCAATCTGCTGCAGATGGCCCACACTGAACACGGATGCAGTTTAGATTTTCCATCTTTTTCTAAAAGTCAAAGTAAAGCATGTTTTTGGAGCTACCACCACCTCGGAACTGGACTGATACAAAAAAATCCTGAGCATGCTGGCCACCTTGAAGGCAGAGGAAAAGGCAGGTTGTTTAACATCCATGACGTGTCCACTTTACACTCTTAAGGCATCCATCATTTTGCCGGCTGGAGAATGACCTTGCTGACAAGATGGTGCGTGTGTTTATTTCCCTGTCTCTGAGCAGCGCGCATTTGTCTGAGGTCAGGCCTGGACCGAGGGCTGCTACGTGTGCCATCCCAGGTGTGGCTTCTCTGCTCTCTGGATCTGGGAGACGAACACAAGTAGCAGCCCATGGGGCAGAGCAGCCGTGGGTGGCAGTCTGAGAACATCTGCGAGAGGAAGAGGTTTTCCCCAACAGATAAAAACTGCACACAAATGGTGTCGATCATTTCAAGCACAGAAAAAAAAAAAAGTGTGGTCATCTTGCTCAAAGGAGTCTTTGTTACAAAAATCATGCTCTGAATTTTTGTGCCAGTGACAGCCTAGATTTGGCAAAATGAGTTCTATACATAGAGCATTCCTGCTGATTAATAAAGTTAATACAGCATCTGGTTAACTCAATAAGATTTAATTTTAATTACGTATGTATAATGTTCTCACATAGGTATCTGGCTATTTGTTTTTCACAGCACTTTATTATCATTCAGGTAAAATCTACAAAAATGAAAAAATATTGATGGAGAGCCCAGACGATCCTTATTCCACATAACACCACTCTGTGCAAGGTGGCCTTAGTACCATTTAAAATAGACTAGAACAAACTAGACTTATGTGGTAAAAGTGTAATATTTTTCCAAGTGCCCCAAAGATATCTTAGTCACAGCTTTTTACCTTTGATGGAGGTTTTGGCAATGAAGCTGAAGGTTCTGGAAGCCTAAGGAAGCAAAAAATAAGAATCATAGTCATGCTTTTTCATAGACAAGCAAACAGAAAGACTGAGCCAACTTAAGACTTGCTAAGTCCTGCTTTCATCTCACAGCGTCACATCTTACTAATACGGTCACCTCAGTGTAAAGAATGAAATCTCTCCAAATGAATAAATCTTCATTTCTCTACTTAATTCCTTGTATCGGAATTGTCTGAACTAAAATATAAAATTAGAACTCATTTGTTGAAATGGAATTGCTTTTCTTTATTCCCTATAAATTTGCATTTTGGTGTTGTACTTTTTCTTCATAAATGACAAATCTATAATATATTTAAAAGTGAAAATTATTTTAACTGTTGACAAAAAGCAACACAAACGTTACCTTTTCTTCCATTAAAGAGAAGTTTAATTGACATCCCCAAATCTTTAACCAAAACCTAAAAATTTCAGTGGAAAGAAAAGAATCTAAAAATATAATGGCGTATAAAGAAATAAGATCTCTAACAAGACAAGCAGCTATTAAGAAAGCCAGGGAACTATTAAACAGAGGGGTATGATCATCAATTTAAAGCAGGTTTTCAACACACTTTACCTACTATAGAAAACCGTTTCCACTAATTGTTTTTTAAAGTAGGACCTATGCAATTTGCTAAAAACGGCAACTCTATCTATTAAAGAGTCATTTTATTTTTATGGATTAGAGGAGAAAAAGGATTTATAAGATCAAGAAAAGCTATTAGATCATCACGCACATAAAATCTTAACAACAGTTGCTGAAATCTAGAAAATAAACACACTTTTTTTCAGCCTAAGGTAAAGTCTTTATATTATATTAAAGATCTTCATGAAGGAAGGAACACAAATGAAGTCATTTGTAAACCCTCTTCCACCCTCAAAGAGACCGGAGGCGTCTCAGCCTTCTTTGAGTTCTAAGTGCTGGGCACAATAAAGGTACTTGGAGAACATCTAATGACAGTGAAAATGGTAAAAAACCTTTAAATGTAACTTTCAAAAATATGCTACATGCCAGCTGCTCTTTCCTTCTACCTTAATTTCTCTTAGAATGATCACAAAGAATCAAATTAATTAAGTCTAACTAGGGATAAAATTTTAACACAGCTTACCCTCTAAAATCATACCAACCCATAATTCTAATTCTAACATTCATATGAGTTCCTGCTGTGAGTATCAACTAAATCAATTTGTTGTAATCAATGTCCATTAAAAATCATCTCCAAACCATGGAGTCTATGACATAACTCAGAATAATCTCTTACCAGAAAGAGTGATGTGATAAGCCATAAAGAAACCCTATTGCTGGGAAACCAAGTAGCACAAACGTACTTCTTAATTATGCCTAAAGATGAGCAATACTTACTTTAAATATTTAGATAAGTCATCACTTAATTCTTTAGAGATGTAATCAGATATCAGACCGTGGGCATAACGAATATAATCCTCTGAAAGAAATAAAATGTAAAATGAAAGAAAAAATAGTAATAATTATGGTAGTTTTACAGTCAAATTAACCAGAGTTCAAATTCTGGCTCTATCTGGCCTTAGAGAGTCACTTAAGCTCTTAGCCTGTTTCCTCTTTTGTAAAATGGGGATGCTAATATCTATCTATCAGGGTAGTGGGTGATATGATGGATATGATACAGGATGATATCAAAGATAGGAGATAATACAAATACAACAAGGTAGATGCTCACTAAATGACAGTTAGTTGTTTTCTGAGTTGAAGCCCTTGAATACAAATGAAATTCAAAAATCAGCTTAACAATGTGAAATATTTGCGTCTTTTTAAAAGACTAATCTTTTCTGGGTCTGTTTCAATATAGAATCAATCTAATAATTGGATAGTAATGAATATGCTTATTTAAGAGAAACAATATGTCATATGTCTCTATTAAGTACTTGCTTTATAAGAGTCCTGAACATTACATATATTCCCAAGCTAATAAAATGCCTTAAAAAAAGTAAAAAAAACTAAACTCCCAGAATGTATAACCATTAATTCTAAAGCATCTGGATCCTCGGTACTCAAATGAAGCTGTGGCATCAATTAAATACAGTTACATAAGACAATAAAACCTGTTTCAAAGCCCTCTTTAACTCAGTATTTTATGCAGAATACTAGGGGATGATCAAAGTTAATTATAAGACGGGATAACCACATGAGGATATAAACTACCCAAAGCAATATCGCAGGTTTGTTGCTGGGATATTCATCTGCGTCTTTCTTTCCTTTCTCTTCTGCCTTCCAGCTAAGATAACAATTTGCCTCAGGATTACTGAGAAAGAGACTGTTGCCTGAGCCACCCAAACTCACCAAGTCTTCAGTGAAAGATTTTCACTGCCAACACAGAACTGAAAGTTACCACTGGACCCTTCTTAAAATGTGCTCCTGGTTCTGAGTTAGTAATTATGCAATGAGTCATGAATAGACAAAGAAAACTATTTTAAGAAAGCCAACATATCATCTGTTAGCTTCTTCTGGTAGCATAACCAAGTTAAAGATCTAAAAAAAGGAAATAATGTAAAGAGTGTTAAGCTTACTTTATGGCTGGGGACCCTAAATGGCAATACAGCTAAGCCTAGACTCTCATATTTAGAGACTGGTAAGGACACTGGTCCCAGAGCAGAAGACCTGGCCTACCAGCTAGGATGAGTGACCTTGGATAAGTCACCTACTTCTCTGAGACTATGGTTTTTCATTTCTAAAATGAGAAGATCTGTCTAAATAATCTCTAACATCCCTTCTCCTACTTTAACAGAAATCTATGGTTTTATCCATCCATCCATCCATCTGACTCCATCCCTTCTCTCCTTTTGTTCAAGCCAGTCAAAGACACTGGCAGCTGGTAAACTCAGGATGGCAAGGGCGCCATCCACCACTCCCAGAATGGCGGAAGCCTGCTATTGTCTGTATGTGTGAGGTATTTTAAGGTCAATTTCTGGAAATCAGAGACTGCCTGAATTACCATCAATCACAAACAGGCAGCAGTTCATAGTTTTTATTTTTTTAATGAAAAAACTCAGATGTTTCAGAGTTGTACACCTGAAATGGGGATTAGTCAAAAAAATTTCTGTCCCACCATTTGAGAGTGTTAATTGCATTATATACCTTTTTTACTCAACTATACGGATAAAAAGAAGAGGACACTACACTAGAAAAAGCTAAAGAATGTACCATAACAACCTAAAAGAAAAAAACTGCCAAGTGAATCAAGTTTCATCTAAACTCAAAATATTGAGACCTATAGTAAGACATATGCTTCCTGAGAGTAAGATGCCGACAGATGCAGCTCACTGGAAGTCATGTGCCCGCGAACAGTACAACAGAAAAGTCAGGAGTGTGGACCCGAGAATGACACCAGCTCTGGTACGAGCTCAGCTTTACCGTGTCCCAGCTCGGTGACTTTGGACACAGCCCCAGGCTCTCACTGTAAAATGAGACTCAGGGGGAAGGTCAGATGAGACGACATGTGTACACTGGCAACTCAGTAAAAGGTTTGACACATAACACACCTTCAACACGTGATAGAGTTGTTAGAGTTATTTTTACTATTAGAGCAAAATCAATATTTGCTAAATGAATGATTTAAGTGTCAATCACAGACAAGTGATCTACATCAGAAATATTACTTGGTTTTGAAACAAAATGTACATCTGCCACAAGATCCACGAGGACACACTGGCAAGAACGGGAAGCTTCTGAGACAGTAAGATTTTAAAATCATAAGACGGGCATTTATACATAAGCAACTTCCTCCAGATAAAAATCATTTCTAATGAAACGATTTCCTTACCTTCCTTGCCACTGGAAACTTGGTCACCGGAGAAAAATGCAGTTGACTGTACTCGGGCACCAACATTTACATTATTGGTTTTTAATGCTGCCACAGTCTGATTAACCTATGAAGTAACCAGAAGCGTCATATCAGGGTATTTTCAACTACCTTTAGAAATCCCTGACTTTCCAGATGGTCCTCAATCTATGTAAGATCCAGGGAGAAGTGTTTGCGAACCTAGAAATCTCTCTGCCAGGTATTAGAAGGTGAGAGATGGCTGCACATTTGGAGAAAGGTTGAGCAGCAGCAACAGCATTTCAGGAGGATCTCAATACATGGACTTCCTAAGGCCTACACATAAGAAGCAGCATATTGTGATGATCGAGAGCACTGACTCTGGAGTCAGGCTGCATGGGTTTTCTCTGTGACCATGGGCTAGTTACTTAACCTCTCTGTGTCTATCTGTGAAATGGGGATAAAAATAATACCTACCTTACAGGACTGTTGTGAGGATTAAGTTAGTTAACATACGGAAAGCCCTTAGAACACAACCTGGCACAAAGTTTATATGAAATAATTTTCTAAAGAAAATAAATAATACAAATTTCCTACATCCTAGGAATTTAAGAAAGGAAATACAGTCAATAAATGTAAACTTCACTTTGCTATTCACGTCATTATCATTTGCTAAGAGCAAAACCTGAACGCCAAAATTCTGCTCAGCACTTACCCTCTTCTCCACCCACACAGAATGCTACTACCAATGACAATACTGCAACAAACGCACAGGAAAAGTGAAACAGGGGCACTTTTAAAATCTTTTCACTACTTTGTACCGTAGGAGCCCGATTCATTCTACAAGATTCGTTTCCACGTTCCCAGGCTCCCAGTGTGCCCCATAACATGATAGAACAAACCAACAAGACAGAAGAGAATCGTTGGAATCAGACTATAACTACTGGCACCCACTGAAGTTGCAAAAACTTTGTCATCAATAGATCCGGCCTGGTGAGATTCTTAATACGGAAGTACAATATCCTCAGACCAGTGGCTTTCAAGGTTTTTTGTTTTGTTTTGTTTTGTTTTTACCACAGCCCACAGTAAGAAATACATAGCAATCCGATACTCAAACACATATATAAATATATGTTTCATTGAGCCATAATTAACACTTGACCTTACACTGTGTTGTATTTTAATTTTCTATCCCGTCCCATCCCACGCCATTCCATTCCAAGAGAAATACTGGTTCTGACTTACTAAATGATTTGAAAAACACTGCCCTAGACCTTACATTAGGTGTAACTCCTAGGATTGCCAAGACACAGGGTTTGCCTGGAAGATGACCCTGCTTTGGCATCCAGACACTGAGCGGGGGACTCACGCCCTCTAAGCCTGAGTCCCGTCTGCCTCAGTCCTCTGCCTGGCCACGTGCGAACAATATCAACCGCTTACTGCAGGACTGACAGTAGCAAATGCATGTCTGGCCTGGAACTGTCTGGCTTGGAAGTCTCAAATCTATACCAACAAACAGCAAGAACTTCTTGCATTCAGTGGCGAGGATCACAGAGAAATGGGGATGCAGTCAAAGGAAAACATCAAGCTACCTCCAGAGATACATAAGTTAGGGAGGATGAAAAGTTAAAGATTACTTCTCATATGTGGATATCTTTATATAGTTTTCCTTTTTTAGCTGGATATACAAGATGGTCTTTGGATTTAGACTAACCACCTTCTCTAAAGATTTTTTAAAAGAAGGATTAAATTTTTCTCTGCCCCAAGGCCCTGGAGAGGTACTATACCTTTTTTTCCAGCCACTTTAATGTCTTCTCTTTGCTGAACTTGTAATATTTCTTTTTGTCTATTTCTGGATTAAATTAAAAGAAAAAAAAAGACAACACAGTAGATTAAACAAAAAATAAACTCAAGTTTACATCCTATACCAGATAATTTAAAAATATTTCATAATAGTTTATATTCTTGAAAAACTCAATTGATAAACCTGACAGCATACTTGAGACATTTAAAAAAAATCCCAAAGGAGAATTAGGGTACCTCAGGTTTCATCCAACCGTCAAATGAGTGGGAATTTAAGAAAATCATCAAATTATACAAAAGAATCTGTAGAAAATGTAATTTTTAAAACTCAGCCAATAACATGCCAAGCAACCTTCATTTTTCTGAATGATTTTAAGCTCCCCTCAATGTTTTCAATGAAAGACTTTTCTAAAATAAAAATGGATATCCCAAGAAACAAAACTGAAACAAAATGCAGGTGCCTATGAACTTCACTACATACATTCAGGAAAAATGTCCTGTTAACTACTCAGTACCGTCCTGCTAGGATTAGTGGAGAAAGAAGAAAAGATACATCTATCTTTTAACGTGTTATCAATATAACCATAGCTATTTCAGGGGAATTCAGATTTATGGCAGGCTCAGTCTGGCCCTTTATGGGGATAAAAGTTTCAGCTCTTATAAATTATACTTCCTCCCCGCACAATCCACCAGCTTTACATACTACGTCATTAAACCCTTATTTCCTCGGTCACACTTCATTCATGGGGTTTCTTGCTTTCTGCGCAACCAGCGGAAGCAGCACTTCCACTCTGAGCCCCCGCCTCCAGGCAGGAGTTATCTTTGTGACCACCGGAAATCCTAAGGCCAGATGCATACTCGCCGCCTGTGACTCCGGGAGCCATCCTAGAGTCGTAAAGAATGACGTTTCCTCTTCCTCTCGATCGTAATCATGGCGCGAACCGGAAACTGCTTATTCAGGGATCTTTCTCCGCAGTCTGTTAAACTGCTCGGGTTTCATTATATGTAGTTTGTAGGGAGGGAGGCCGGCAGTCCCTGGCCTTAGCTCCTGTACGTATCCTCCCCATTTCAGCCTGTGGGTGTCAACACTGTGGGCAAGAGGAGGCAGGAGAGAGTCGGGCTGGGCCTTTGCACCCATCTTCTCAGAAGATGTTATTAGAATAGTAAAAAGGAGGGATTGTTGCAAAGGGCGTTGTCAGAAGTTTGGGAATTCCAAGGCGCAATGTCTACTATCCTGGAGCTAGGACAGCCTGGGCAAACAGGCTGCTGGAGAAGCAAGGCAGATGAGACTGCACGTGAATTCCCTGGAGACCATGTCCCACCCCCACATACAGGAAGGGGAATTCTAAGAGAGCATACAGCAATCACTCACTAAACGTATGCTGGTAAACGGGGTTTAGTTCTGTTCATTGCCTGAGAATCTCCAGAGAAGCTCAGTGCTCAGGCTTCTCCTCAGAAATCCTCCTTTGACTTGGCTACTCACTTCTCTCTTGCTTCTCCCTCTGAATTTCCTGAAAGAATGTTCTACAGTCTGCTGTGCTTCTCCTCCCTCTCTCCCACTCCCTGAACCCCTTGTAGACCACTCCTTTCCCTCTTGAAAATGCTCTTTCAGAAGAAGCGGAGACCGCAGGCTCTCAGCGGTACTGCTGGGGCTCCTGCACACCCAGCACATGATGTCTCCTTGGGAAGTCACCTACTAATGAGATGATCCAAACCAATCTGACAGCACGACACCAGGCACATAAGGAATTGATTCTTTCCCAGCTCAGCTTCCTCCTGCTCCAAGGCCAGCTGTACCTTTGTCCTGGGGTGAGTTCATCCTGTCTCAACAAGACTAAACAAACCCAACCTGGAATCCCAAAGCCCTGAGCTCAGGCTCTGTGTCTAAAGCCACACTGTTCATCTTCCTCCCAAACCATCCTCCTGGTCACCCAGGCTGGAGTCTCAGAGCCATCACTCACTGTTGCCCTGCTTCCCACATTCCATCACTGGATTTCATGGGAGAGGGAAGTGTGGAGAGGAAAGGAGCCAACGTTATCTTGTGGAGAGACAGTGTGGAAGGAAAAAGCAAAAGAAAGAAAAAGGAAGAAATACTGTGCCAGAAATGAGGAGGCTTAGCTTCTTGTGCTGGATCAGCAACTGCTTCATTTCTTTAAAAAAATCAACTTCATTTAGGGCTGCTGTTCCTGTGATTAACACACTCATTTTGAGTGCACGGTTTGAGGACATGGACAAATGTGTAATACAGCCATGTAACCATCACACCAAAAACTTCCCTTGAGCCCTTCTGTGGTCAGTTCTCTCACACCCACCAAACTTCAGGTAAACGCATCTGCTATCATGGGAGCTTCATTTTTCCTGTATTCTAGAACCTCACAGAAATGGAATCCTACTTGACTGTGAGAGTCATCCATTTTGTTGCAGCTAGCAATAGATCCTTTCTTTGTATTACGGAGTAGTGTCCTGTGTATGGATATCCCACATTTTGTTTACCCATTCACCTACTGAAGGACATTTAGGTTGTTTCCAGCTTTTGGCTATTTTGAAAAAGTTGCTATGAAAACAAAAGGCTGCTCAGAACACTCTTGCACAAGTGTTTGCATGGTCGTATGTTGTCATAAGTCTTGAGTAAATATCTAGGAGTAGAATTACAGAGTTGTAAGACATTTTCAAGCGGTTATACCATTTTATGCTTTCACGAGCCAGGTAAGTGAGTTCTAGTTGTTCCACAACTTGTTAGCATTGTCTCTTTTTTTATTTTAGCCATTCTGGTGGATATTAATGATATTTCCTTGTGGTTTTAATTTACAGTTCCCTGGCGACTAATGGATACTGAACATCTTTTCGTGTGCCTATGGGCTATTTTTAAACCTTCTTTTGTGAAGCATCTGTTCAAATCTTTTGCTGACTTTTTACTGGGCTGTATATCATCCTATTATTATGTTAAATGAATTCTTTATCTATTTGAGATACATATCTTTTATCAGATATATGCCATGTAAACACTTTCTTCCAACTGTGGCTTATCTTCTTTTTTCATAATGGTGTCCTTCAAAAAACAGAAGATGTTAATTTTGATGAAGTGTAATTTATAATTTTCTTTTTACAGTTAGTGGGTTTTGTGTCCTAAGAAATCTTTGCCTATCCCCAAGGTTACAAAGATTTTCTCCTGTTTTTCTCTAGAAGTTCAATTAGTTTTCATTTTTGCATTTAAGTTAGTGATCCATCTTGAGTTAATTTTTCTGTATGACTGTGAGGTAAGGGTCATATGTTCTTCATATGGATATCCAATTTTTCCAGGTCATTCGTTGAAAACACCATCCTTTCTCCCACTGAATAATCTTGACACCACTGAAAAAAATCACTTGACTATAAAAGTGTGAGTCCACTTCTGGATTCTCTGTTCTGTTCCATTTATCTATATATTTATCCTTATGCCAATAGTATACTTTCTTGATTATTGTAGCTTTATAGTAAGACTTGAAATCAGGTTGTGTAAGTTCTCCAATTTGTTCTTCTTTTTCAAAATTGTTTTAGCCATTGTAGGTCCTTTGTACAGTCTTATAAATTCTAGAATCAGCTTATCAGTTTCTACCGAAAAAAAAAGGAAGAAGGCTGCTAAGCATTATACTAAATCCATAGACCAATTTGGAGACAATGAACATCTTAATAATATTGAGTCTTCCAATTCATGAACATGGTATATATGGTATATCTCTCTCTATGTATTTAACTCTTCTTGAATTTCTCTCAGCAATTAATTTTTGTATAGTGATCTTGTGTCCTGAGACCTTGCTTATTAGTTCCAGTGACTTTTTTCTTTTTAAGATTTTATTTTTTTCCTTTTTCTCCTCAGAGCCCCCCGGTACATAGTTGTATATTCTTTGTTGTGGGTCCTTCTAGTTGTGGCATGTGGGACGCTGCCTCAGCGTGGTTTGATGAGCAGTGCCATGTCCCCGCCCAGGATTCGAACCAACGAAACACTGGGCTGCCTGCAGCGGAGCGCGCGAACTTAACCACTCGGCCACGGGGCCGGCCCCTCTAGTGACTTTTTTTTAATAGTCTCCTTTGGGCTTTCACACACATGACCATATTGTTTATGAATAAAGACTGTTTCACCATTTACTTTCAAATCTATACATCTTTTATCTCTTTTTCTCGTCTCATCGAACCTGCCAGGACTTCTACTACAACTGTGAATAGAAGTAGTGAGAGCAGACATCCTCATCTTATACTAAATCTTAGAAGACAAGTGTGTTTAGTCTTTTAGAACGAAGTGTGATGTTAGCTTAGGTTTGTCATAGATGCCCTTTACCAGACTGAGGAAACTCCCTTCTATTTCTAATTTGTTGAGAATTTATATTATGATTAAATTTTGTCAAATCCTTTTTCTATATCTATTGAGAAGATCATACAGTTTTCCTTCTGTCGTGTGTAAATATGATGAACTCTATTGATGGATTTTCTAACGTTGAACCAACTTTGCGTTCCTGTGATAAACCCAACCCCAGGTTTCAATCTATTATCTTTTTCATATATTTTATTTGCTAACATTTTGTTAAGGATTTTTCAGTCTATCATCATAATGGATATTGGCCTAGTTTTCTTTTCGTAATAGTTTTGATTTTGGTATTGGGGCAATTCTGGTTTCATAAAATTAGTTGGGAAATATTCCTCCTTCATCTAATTTCTGAAAGAGTTTGAGTAGGAATCAGTATTTCTCCCTTAAAGTATGGTAGAATTCACCAGTGAAGTCAGCTGGACCTGGAGGGTTTTTTCCTAGGAAGTTTTTTAATTATAAACGTATTTTTAATTAAACACTCCATGGACAAGATAGCCACTAAGAAACATCCTTCTTCAATATCCCAGAATGCTACACAAGGGCCAAGTACATAAACTACTGCTTAATTTTGAAATTTAAAAATTTTGATAAACAAGGAGGTTTAGAATATTCACGAGGCCCATAGATTATCCACAATTATGAAAAGTACCATAACATGTTCGTTTGTGTCCTAAATTTAATATTTGTGAGAGTTAGTGAGTTAGATAATATGTATGTATGCTGGAAAGGTTTCTTTCCCTAATGTGTCTGGTGCCTATAAAACTGGTCTCAAACATCTGGAAAGATTGGATTTACAAAATAAAGATGGAATAAAAGTAAGTCTACAATTAAATAACATGTTCAGCAATTGGGTAATCGGTTCACAAACTGGAATTTCCCTGATGTATTGTTGAACAAACTGCCTAGAGCACATTTTCACATCTACCTTCTCAATGTTTTCTACAACTGAGAAACTCATATGGTCTCTTTTTTTTCCTGCCTCCTGGGGATAGAAACTTGGCAACTGTACTTGGGGTATTTTAATCAGGTAAGTTTTCCTGGCTCTTCCTGTTAATCACATCGGACAGTGCCGTGCAGTTTTTGCTTGCAATATGAAACAGAGTGTTATATTCAAGATCAGGTTTATAACCCTCTGTTAGTCCTTTCCCCCGTCATCTCTCCACTGAATGTGAGCTTCTTTGGCAAGAAATGTGCTGAGCCCCAGAACTAGCAGAGACACATCGTTTCCTTCACTAATAAAACGGGCAGTGCTAAGTGAGGTCACTGCCATCATCATTCAGGATACAAACAAGCATGGTCGGGTTTATTCGGCAGGGAGAAAGCAAGAGGGGAAGGTTCTCATAAACCTAGCAGGCTGAACCTGATCTTTAATGCCACAGACTTTTGAGACAGCATCTGGAGTCTGATATCAAAATAGCTGGCTGGGGAATTTGAATATTTTAGGCTTTACTCTGCACAGTGCCTGTGGAGAGGCTGGAAGTTAAAAAACATCAGCTTTCTTCCTTATCTTTGCTTCCTGTCATGGATATTACCTGACCACTCCTTAGCAGTCCTCTTTCTTATTTAAAAATCCTAGTGATTGGGGCCAGCCTGGTGGCCCAGTGGCTTAGTGGTTAAGTTCACAAGCTCCACTTCAGCTGCCCTGGAGTTCACAGGTTCAGATCCCAGGCATAGACCTAGCACCACTCCTCAAGCCACACTGTGGTAGCATCCCACATAAAATAGAGGAAGATTGGCAACAGATGTTAGCTGAGGGCCAATCTTCTTCACAAAAAATAAAAATAAATAAATAAATCCTAGCAATCAAATACAGAGAATGGAAGCAAACACTAACTTATAAATGGACAATAATCCAAATTCAAATAAGCAGCCAGTACCCAAGGCAGTTACTAAAGAGGGTAACATGGTGCCTGAGAACAGCAAGCTCACTGCCAAGCTGAGAAGTGTCTTTTCCTTAAGCTATCAAATTTCTCTCTGTCTCCTTTCCTCTCGCTCTCTTTTTGCCTCATAAAGGGGAATTATTAAGAGGAGACATATAAGATGTAAAAAAAAATTATTTCTGTTTTCACATGGAACAACACCTAAAAACTCTAATTGAGTATTTTGGAAGTGTTAACACAGTTGTAAGAAAGAGGGGAAAGAGTTGCTGTCACACAGACACGAGTTCAAATCCTGTTTCTACCACTTCTGGTGCTATGATACTAGTCAACTTACGTGAACTCTTTGAGCCTCAATTTCCTCATCTGTAAAAATGCAGGTTATAATAATAATGAAAGGGAATTATTGCAAAGATTCAGCAATATATGTGAAACAAGCATAGAGATGGTAAACAATACTTTCTCAATATATGGTAGACATTTTTACTATTTGATTATCTCCATTCTCCTACTTAAACCACTGACTATATATGAATCAACAGACCATCAAACAAATGTGTATTGGTCACTTAATATGCACCTAGAACTTAAACACCAGCAAAGAATTAAACATTTCTAATTCAGGAGGGTTAATTGTACTAACACTTATTGAACATTTTCTATCTACCCTGCACTCTCTGTGCATTGATTTATTTATATTATCTCATTTAATTCCTGACGCATCTCTTTGTGGTAGACACTAGATACTAGTAACTGCAATACTTAATGTTCATATGATGGTCATTCAGAAAGCTCAATACTATAAAGCTAAAAGAATGAAAGCTTTATTTTATGATTTAGAACAACTGTGCAGAGTACAAATTATAATGTATGACAGAATACGGGGAATACTCTCAACTCTTCAAACTCTTCATCTTACAGATGGAGGACGCCGAAAAGTTTGAATGATTTGTTCAAAACCATATAGCAAATACATTTTTAATTTTCCTTGCAGGCCATGAGATCGTGAGATCAGATTACCAGGAAATTCTTAAATAAATTCTTTCCCCAGAAGAGATCTGAAGAAAATATAACAAAACATTAACACTGGTTGATTATTGGGATTAGGTACAAATAATATTTGTAGTTTTTTTCTCTGAGTTTTTCTGCATCTTTAAATTTTTTAACTAAAAACAAATTGCTTCACCTGCCCATCTATTTTCATTTTTAAAGCAGATATATTGTCAACCTTTATATACACCAGGTTTCTAAAAACTCTAGGCCTCAAATTTTTCTTTTTTTCTTTTTTAATGACAGTAAGGCAAAACATAAAGTAATTCAGATTAAATTTCACATCGTCAAAGATGTAGGCAGTTCTCTGGAAGTCTCGGCACTTCCTTCATAATCTAATTCTTCCCCCAATGAACTACATTCCGTAAATCTTAAAATAATGAAGGTTTAAAAAAAAAACCAGGGGCCGGCCCCGTGGCCGAGTGGTTAAGTTTGCGTGCTCCGCTTCAGCGGCCCAGGGTTTCACCGGTTCGAATCCTGGACGCGGACATGGCACCACTCATGGCACCGCTCATCAGGCCATGCTGAGGCGGTGTCCCACATGCCACAACTAGAAGGACCCACAACTAAAAATGTACAACTAGGTACCGGGGGGCTTCGGGAGAAAAAGAAAGTAAAAAAAAAAAAAGAAGATTGGTAACAGCTGTTAGCTCAGGTGCCAAACTTAAAAAAAAAAAATTGTATTAAAAAGCCCCCAAAATTTTAAAAACAAGAAAAAACAGTAAGATCGCTCATGCCTCAATCTTACAAAAAGCCCTTCATCAAAATACACACAAGCAATTCCACATTACTTGCTTCACCTCTTGACTAGAACACAAATATATGAAATATTTTTCTTTACGTCAGTTCTGTATACAAAAACAGCATACTGAGATTGATGCCTTTTTCCATAAAGATCCAAAGGGAAATACCAGTATTTTGAGTTTACAACTGGTTATTTAGAGCCGGTCAGACAAGATAAGGATAGGGCACGCACTTTCTATTACAGTAAAACTCCCCAAAGTTAGGCGATGTTGAGAAGTGAAAGAGATCAGGATAGGTGTTCAGATAATAATTCAAGAAACAGTCAGGGGTCCAGTGTGCAGAAGTCAGGAAGGAGAGAGGGAAGCTCTTGTTTTGAAACACAGGTTGTAAGCTAACAAGTGCCAATGCATTAATACCGTTTCTGAATCTGGGTTTCTTGGTTTTGGTTTAAGATAACCGTTCTCATACAGTTATCGTAAGAATTTTGGATAATGAGTTCATTGCATTTTCAATTTACGTTAACTTGGTAAAATTAAAATGACTTGCATTTATTCCTCATTACTTTAGCTTTCAGAAATGGTTATGGCTACCTCATTTGTCACCCACAAAAAGATTACTGCTCCTGCCAAGCTCAGTATCAGGGAATGGCTTTAACTGGGCTGCTTTGATAAAACCTTGGCGCCACACATTCCTCAGATCCAAAATGGAGCTCTAAGTCTGGCCAAGTGTGAATTTATTAGACCCCTCAAATGTGAAATGCAATCAAAGAGGTTTTACCCTTTCCCACTGTAAGTTTACACTTCTTAGAATCACCACTTTCTTGGTCCCAGAAGAACTGTCATAGTTGGCCAAACTGTTTATGACCCCAAACAACCACAACTTATCAGCCTGTTGTTTTGGTTCCCACACTATGTTTCCATATTAACCCTGAAACTACTTGCGTGAGTTTTTGAGGCACTGATGCTAAGTTTGTATAGCAGTTCTAACCTGTCAAAGCAGTCACACACAGCCTCACTTCCTCCTCTCAAAATTTGAATGAATATTATCTAAAACTCATCTCTTCATTATCCCAGCCAGCTCCTCTCACCCACGTTCTCTCTCTCCAGGATGCCATGGCTACACATTCTGTAGGTCGAGACACAAATCCACAAGTCATCTTGACTCTTCCTTCTTCTTGACCACCATCGAATCACCAAACGTAGCTGCTTCTACCTCTACAATGCTACTTCCTTCTAGTTCCATCTCTTAAGCTCAGGCTACCATCATCTCCTGCCTGGACAACTGCAGCAGCCTCCATGGACCTGGCCTTAGCTTCTCCAATATATTCCCCACACTATAGCACTGCCCTGCTTAAAACTTGGCTGACACTCCACTACCATTTGGTAAAGCCCAGATACATATAAGGCCCTTCACCACTGAACCCTTGCCCAGCATTCCCACCCATTTCTTCCTTACTAACCTAAATGCATCCCTGGCATGCTGTCCCCTGGCTACAGTGAACTCCTTGCAACTTCCTAAACATAACAAACTTTTCCTTACCTCCGTGCCTCTGTTACGCTGCTACTCTGACTTATCCTTCAGGACTCCACTAAGAGGTCATTTCCCCGAGAAAAGCAGCACAATACCCACCTACCCACGCTCCCTACCCAACCCAGGCCAGCTTATAAACCTGTCCTGTGCATCCCCAAAAAACCAGAGTTCACTTCCATTACTCCCTACTGTCATTGCCCTACTTGTCATTTGCCCTCATCAGATTTGAAGGTTGGTTAGGGAAAGGATAGTCTTATTTATAGTCATGTGTCGCTCAATGACAGAGATACTTTCTGAGAAATGTGTCGTTAGGCAATTTCGTTGTTGTGCGAATATTATAGAGTGTACTTACGCAAACCCAGATGGTATAGCCTCCTACACACCTAGGCTATCTGGTACTAATCTTTTGGGACCACTGTTGTATATGCAGGCCGTCACTGACCGAAATGTCATTATGCGCTGCATGACTGTTTAAGTATCCCCAGACCTAGCAGTACTGCTCAACATATGCTTTTTAGTAGGTGCTCAATAAATGCTTCTTGAATCAATAAAGGTTCTACGTAATTTTACAAATGAGAAATCTGAGGCAGAAAAAGCAGTTAAGTGACTTACCTAAAGACACAGACTAGCTCAAAGAAGAACTGAGACTACAGCTCAAGGCTCGTGATTCCGGGCCCTGCAGGAGACAGGCCACCGTATTTCACTGGCTGGAGTTTCTAAGACTTAATAATACAATGTGACAGAGGACTCCTTTTGACAAGCGGAAGCAAATCCGAATGACAGCTTCCCCTATGACCAACGTAGAATAAGTATTACATCCAGCGGGCCTTCAAGTAGCTACCTTCTCAGACAAAGGCCAGCCTTTCTAGCAGCATAAGCCTGATTTCAAAGGCCATATACTATACCTCTTTCCTCCGTCACGTGTCGAAGTAACTTCTCAAGTTCAGGAAGTTTCAGTAACAAGATGCAATTTGGAAACTTGTCATCCACCACAACTTGATCTAGGGGCTGAAACTTTCCCTGAAAAAAGACTTTAGTCAATTAGAAAGCAAGGATTCCAGTCTACAAACTCACACATTAAAAAAAAAAGACATATTACCTCATGGCTGGTCCTGCAAACTTAGTTCAAAGCCACTTGTTTCACCTAAGGAATTCCTAAACTGGAGCAGGCTCCAGAACTGACTCTCAGCTCCCTTCAGGAAGCTCTTGAAAGCACTGGGGTTCCAACCAGCACACCACCTACCTCAAGGGTACAGTCATTGGATGAAACAGGGGAGCAAAATTCTGGAAAGCGCTAGAAGCTATGGAAACTTGCAAAGATGGTAGAGATTGCCTAGGGCTGGTCCAACCAATTCAATTTGAGGAAGAACCAGCTGAGGTCACAGAGCAGGAGTCTTGACCATCACCCAGGAATCAGCCCAGACCAACCCCAGAGCAAACATCTCTCCTCCTCATCCTCACTCCAGGAGTACTCAAAGAGGCACCGCAACAAAAAGAAAAACACCCAAAGTGAATTTACACCTGTCAGAGCTGTCTGGCAATGCTTCTAAACACAGGCGATAATAAAAGAAAAGGTAGCTAGAGGGATAAGTACAACTGCAGACATATTGAATCAGGCTCAGCCAGACAAGTCTGTAAGGCCTGATGGCCAATGGGTCAGAGTGCAGAACATGAGAATTCAGAATATTCTTCTTCTCAACTGGGTTTAGTTTTTCTTAGTTTTACTGGTAGCATGGAGGGGTGAAGACTGTCTAAATTATTAGTCCCCTGCCTTGGGGATACCAGACTTTATAAAAGATATATGGTTGCCCATGTCCCACTTCTAGCTCACTCTACTTTTCTGTTTTAGTGACAACTTTGTTTGAAGACAGAAAAACTGTGTTTGATCAGTTTTCTTCCTGCGAATGCAGCTTCCTCTGTTTTTAAGGGTGAAGTCTTATCATTCATTCAGTAACACCTGTGAAAGCTTGTCATACTTTCTGTTAGGTTAACAAGTGGCAAGAAATGCCTCAATTTAAATGTTCTTGGACCCGGCCCCACGGCCAAGCAGTTAGTTTTGCATGCTCTGCTTCGGCGGCCCAGAGTTTCACCGGTTCGGATCCTGGGCGCAGACATGGCACCGCTCATCAGGCCATGCTGAGGCGGCGTCCCACATAACACAGCCAGAGGCAGTCACAACTAGAATATACAACTATGTACCAGGGGGTGGGGGTGTGGCTTTAGGGAGAAGAATTAAAAAAAAATAACAAAGATTTGCAACAGTTGTTAGCTCAGGTGCCAATCTCAAAAAAAAAAGACAGATTGCCAATTTAAAATAAATAAGTGTTCTTTTTTTCCATAATATAGTAAGAGTAATTCACAGATTTCCTCAGTCTTATTGATTTTAGATTTCTACTTTAAATTCTTCCAAGATCAACTAATATTTTAAATATTTAACTATTTTAAAACAATATTCTACTTATATATAATGGACTACCACACAGTCATGACATAATATAATAATTTCATAATTAACTATTTCATTCTTGTTTTCTTCACCATATATACATAAAAAGGAAATGCAATAAAGAACTAAGGTTTTTTTTTGGTTTTTTTTTGAGGAAGATTAGCCCTGAGCTAACTGCTGCCAATCCTCCTCTTTTTGCTGAGGAAGACTGGCCCTGAGCTCACATCCGTGCCCATCTTCCTCTACTTTATATGTGGGACGCCTACCACAGCATGGCTTGCTGAGTGGTGCCATGTCTGCACCCGGGACCCGAACCAGAGAACCCTGCACCACCGAAGTGGAACATGCACACTTAACTGCTGCACCACTGGACCGGCCCCAAAGAACTAGTTTTGAATATAAAGTTAATAACAGTTGGGATAGCTAGAAAGAGGAATTATTTTCACTGATGTTAAAATAAATCTTATGATTAAAAACCATAGGCCAACATTTCAAAAGTGTGTACCAATATATTTTTTAACTAAATGGGAAAATATCACATCTAAAACGTAGGGAAGGAAATACTAAACATCTCATGAGTTACTTAAAGGGACAGTTCTAGTATTTGAGAAGAGAAAGATGGTTTACAATGAAAGCTAACCACCAACTTGAACAGGATTTCTGCTTCAATCTGCATCTGTCAACCTGAATCAGCCACAGCACCCCCAGAGACTCCCAGAAGGCCAGGGTGGGGGTTAATCCACCAGAGTCACGGTCTTAATGGGAAAAAGGGAAACACTACCAAAAAGTGGGCAGAGAGGCTTTAAAAGTTCATCAGTGCAGGTACTAGCTGGTTGGTGGCTTTCTCTCTGTTAATGTATCCTAGAAAACAAATGGGAGCCAAGTGAAGTTTCAGCTTCCTCCCTGTATATTGCCAGGGCCTTCCCGGTGGTGACTAGAGCCATTTCTGTTCCTTAGAGACACACAGCTTACTAGCCTCATGCTTGTATGCCCTAATTATATTGGCTACCACGGCAGCTGCCAGATAAGGGGAAATATGATTAAACTAAGGAATAAAACTTTGCTAATCCACATTAAAGGACAGAGGATTTAGAAAAGGAGGAAAATAAAAGAAGCTAAGCTGTATCCAGAGAAATCATGAATTAACATTTTAAGTCAGTTTTATTACTTTCAGTATCTACAGCAAATTAAATTGATATACTCACAAAAGGGCAGTTTTGGAAATTAGGTCTAAGATGAACTCATAAGCACTTAAACTACACGCAAAATTGAGAGTAGCAAACAATAGATTCTCCTGAGCAGTTTAAATAACACTTATTCCTTAGAGTTGTTAATTCAAACGTTTTCAAACTGTGGTTGGTGGATCCCTGGGAGTCCCCAGTATGCTTTGAGGGGGTCCACAAGCTCAAAACTATTTCCATAATAATGCTAAGACGCCATTTGCATTTTCACTGTGTTGACATTTGCACTGATGATTCAAACGCAAAGGTGGGTAAAGCTGTGGGCTCCTCAGCATCAGTCAGGGTGGCGGTGACTGTCCTAGAGGCCACTGTGTTCCTCACCGCCACGGCCACGTACTAGCAGTTAAAAAAAGCCAGTTTCACTTAAAGATGTCCCTGGTCAAGGAGTAAAAGCAATTACTTTTATTTAAATTTTGACCCTTGAGTGCAAGTCTTTTAAATGCTCTGTGTGATGAAAGTAAGGTGTCACGAAAGCACGTCTGCTACCCACCAAGGCACAGCGATCATCTCACGGAAAAGCACTGGTGTGAGCCAGTTGTGAGCTGAACTAGCTGCTCTTATCATGGATACCATTTTTACTTGAAAAAAACACTGTGAACTATGATTATTTAAACTTAGGTATTTTGCACAACACAAATGAAGTGAACCTGCCACTTCAAGGGCAAGATTGACAGTACCCGTAGCCAATGATAAAATACTTGTAGCCAATGTTAAAATTTGAACAGTCAAGCAAAAATTAGAATTGTAAAAAATCTGTATCTGCCACTATGACAGCTTACCGATACTTAAAGAATTCTCTGATGAGATTGGTGGTGATATGAACAAATATGAGTGTGTGTGTGTGTGTGTGTGTGTGTGTAATGAGATGTGTCAACATTTGGAAGAGCTGCATAATTCAGTGAAACAGTATTTTCCAAAGGACCGATGCATGATATTACAAAGTCACACATGGGTAAGAGACCCATTCTCAGTGCAAGATAGACCACTAGATTTTAATGTAACAGAACATGTAAAGTTCATTAACAGGGTTTCAGATTCCACACTGCAATTAATTTTTAAGAAACTACCTGTTTTTGATTTTTGAAGTAATATCAGAGAAGAATATCCACAATTGTCTGAAAAAGCTATTACACTATTCCCCCCTTTTCTGACTACATATCTGTGTAAGGCTGCATATTCTTCCACCAAAACAATATATGCAAACAGAATATCTGAAAGAGAAAATAAATGCAGACTCAGATATGAGAATCCAGTTTTCTTCTATTAAGCTAGACACCAAAGAGATTTGCAAAAATGTAAAACAATGCCATACTCTTCATTGAATTTTGTCATTTGTTTAAGTGAAAATGTGCTATTTATGTTAACATGTACTGGGTTTATTATTTTTAAGTAAATTAATAAAATTATTTTTAAATTTCTCACTTTTAATTTCTAATATATTAAATATTGATAGATAAAGCCCACAGGGACAAAAAGCTCTTTGGGATCCTTAATTTTCAGGACTGCAACTGTATCCTGAGACCGAAATGTTTCAGAACCTTTGGCTGAAACTATTACTACTAATAAACTCTGTCTTTATATTAAAAAGGCAAATTTTATCCATCTGAGATTTCTTAGTCTCAACTAGAGCTTCCTCATTAATGATCTTTAACCAGACAAGCCCCAGTTTACCTGTGTCACAGTCTCTCACAAAGAAGAAAATGAAAGAAAAGTCTTTCTTCTCTTCAGGCCTGAGGTCAATTTCTTAACATTTCTATTGTATTTCAAAACTAATGAGTACTTCATGATAACATTTTCATTGGCAGGCTTTGTCAAACAAGTAGGACGCAGAGCAGGGAGCCTTGGGCAGTTCTCAGAGGTCCTGGGTCAGCTCACCCAAGATCAGCCGCTGGTTCTCAGGTCTGCGCTCAACGCTCTAATCCACACAGCACACATGATACACGTGATCTACACCCACCAGATTAAATCTGAATTGTGGGGAATCTACATTTGGATCATTACAAGGAGAGAGAGGAGATCAAGTAAAAACCAATCTATTCTGTTTCATTGCTACTATCCCAACCTGGGAAACTCACCTCTTTGTCAGCCTTTATAAGGTAGTGGAGAAGCAGAAATAGAGGGTCCATCGGTGTGGCAAAGTGGAGAAGACCCCCTATAGATTAAAAAGAGAACAAAGGGAATTCAACGTCTGGGAAAGATAACTTAGTTATTTCATCTTAATCCCAACGTGGAAAGCGTTCATTGAAAAATATATGTGAAATTCCAAATTCAGAAGCTCTTCTTACACAGGCCCAAGATTCTATGTGATTCTCTCAAAAGGCAGAATGTGGTCCATGAGATTTTACTCCAAAGAGCTTCAAATCCCTGTGTGGAGAGGAGAGCCAAGATACTGAAATTGATCTTTAACTTTCTATTTCTTCTTTAGAAATCATTTTTAACAGAGCCCCCCCACCCCAAAGAAAGCAGGGGTTGGGGGGACTATAGAGAGAAGGTGAACCAGACAAACTTGTATAAATCTATCGATAAAGCCACAGTAAAATGTAATTTCCTGTGCTTTTGAAGACAAAGCCAAGGGAAAGCAATATTATTCTCTCTGTACATAGCTCCTTCTACGGTCTGTGGGCTCATAGCTCTGAACTGCCAATGACTCAAAGCTCAGAAGGTTGTTACCCACTCCAGACTCTACCCCATGTCCCTACCTCAAGGAAAAAGGCAAGAGGGCATGAGTCTAACAAGACTGAGCATAAGAAACTGAAAACTCTGCAGTAAGATTAATGATGCTCTCCAGGATAGGAAAAAAGGCAAATTAAACAACTAGCCTATCCAGTCCCCACTCTTCTTTCCTCTATCAACTCCCCTCCAAGCACCCCAGACTCCTTTTTCCATGGAAGTGAACCAGAAGAGGTATTGCATCAAATGGAAGAATAAACAATTCCTTTATCTCCGTACTTGTTATTTTGGTTTCAGGAAACTCACGTACTTACTTTTATTCTCTAACAGGGCAACCTACCTATACAGCCAAGAAATTCTCACCCTAAATTGTATATATGAATCCATTTCATGGAAAGTCACAAAAATTTAAGGAAGTAATTTCATATTATGATATTAGTTGATTATTTTTTAAAAAGGAGAAGAGAAGTTTATGAAAACAACCTATCAGAAGCTCTAAGCTCATTTTATATGAGGCATCCATTATATTCAGAAATTAGGAAGAGGTTTCTAGGTCTGAAAACAATAACCTAGTGGCTATTTTTAAAAACAGCTCTTTCTTCAAGGTTAAGTTTAAAAAGAAGACAATAATGAAAAAAGCAGGTACCTTTGCTGTGAACCTAAAATAACTCTAAAAAATAAGGTCAATTTAAAAAGAAAGCAGATACCAATTCAGACAGTTCAGAAGAAATGATCAATCAGTGCCTTCCAATATTTTCCAGTTTCATCTGGATATAACTGTGTCTATCCATCTAAACCAAATTACAAGTGTATGACATTAGAAGTTAGAACTCTCATATATTGCCAAATGAACAAGCATAGCAGCAACAATAAAAGGGAATATATGCTTTCCATCTGCCAGGCTATACATAGACTACCACTGCATTTCAGCAACTGAAAATCATTTCAATTCTTCTCATGCACATATGTACATGACATTTATCACCAGCAATAAACCCTTCTGGAATGTCTTAGAAGAAAGGCAAAGTGGCCTTTCTACCTTAGCGTAGTCAACAGAAAGTAGAGGGCATAGAAGAAATAGAAAGCACTCTCTGGAAACAATGAGAGAATAGGCAGAGGGAAGTTAGAATGCCTCAGCTATCCTATGACTCCCTTCCAGATCCGTCAGAAAGACATGAGGTACCCTTTTCACTTTTGAGTCAACACTGCCTCCAAAATACAGGAATATTAAAAGAAATAGAATTTTGGTGTTGGGTGTGTGTGTGTGTGTGTGTGTGTTGGGGGGGGGCGGGTACTGGCAGTAGTAATTTATATAACAGAGCATTAAAAAAAACTTAGTTCTATTCTCTTTTAAAAGCTATATCAGTATTCATTTTCAAGGATATCAGATGTTAAAAACTTTAAAATCCTCAAATGTGGCTAACAGAAGAGCAAAGAGTTTCCAGTCAACACGATGTGCACTCCATGGCACAAAGGTCACCTAACTTCTAAGGATGTGTCAGTGTTTTAGGAGACAAATCAGAGTGTTAGTTAAAAATTTCCCACTATCTAAGACATATAGCTATGGTATTGATCTAAATTTGCTCAAATTTATCTTTCTTTTCTCCTTGATTAAACCCTTCTGTGATACCAAGGGAGAAAAACCCATGGACTAAAGTCCCAGCCGGGTAGACAGACCCGTGCGCCCATGCATGAAAGACGGAAAAGCTAGAGCACGCGCTTAACTGATGAAGACAAATACACTAGTCACTTACCTGATTGAACCGATTGATTTATAAACCAAGAATGGTGTTTTTCCTTGAAAACTTTTATTTCAAACAGCTGCTGCAGACATATATTGAACAAGTAAATGGCTCCTTCCCCTGTTAAGACAAATCTGTTTTTTATTTGTAAGTTTTCTCACACACACACAAAAATCAAGACTATCCAATAGTTCTGAGGAATAATTCCTAATATGAACACAAACATACATAGATACATTCTATACAAACTGACCCCAAGGAAAGCTTATAGCTATTATATACAGATGCTTGTTTTCCAGCTCTATAATCCTCACTAAACTTAAACCAATAAATAAAAAAGAGCAAATCGTTTATCCTAACCACTGTAAAGCCTCTCACGGAACCCTCCCTCAGATCAGGGGGGAAAACGCATTCTTAAACTACCCAAACCTAATGGTTCAGCCAGAGGAACTGAGCTGGCATGTGGGCCCCTGTCCCCTGGGCAGTCTGTGGCTCCCCACACGTGGGGCCCAAGATAGGAACTGAGCCTGCAGACCCCGAAGGCCAGCTCTAAGTGAGAAACGCAAGGGCCCTTCAATGCTGACATTTTTTTCTAAACATAGTGTAATCAGTGCCCCTGAGTTTGAATCTCTTTCCATGCTGGGCACGTGCCTGTGGGGCAGTTACGTAAACCTTTCCGTGCCTCTGTTTCCATAACTGTAAAATGGGAGCAATACGGAACCTACCTCACAGGGTTTTTATAAGGATTAAAGAGACCAAATACACATAAAGTTCCTAAAACAGTACTTGGCATATATCAAGTGCTCAGCAAATATTAGCCTTTATTTTTCTATAGTCAATGTAACAGATACAAACATTTATTCCTCTGTTATCTGTGAACATTCAGATAAAACAGAAATTTTACAAGAAGGCTGACTTTTTTGTACCTCTACTTTTGTTAAACGCTTTAAAATATTTACTGCTACCTAAACCTTCTCTTGAAAAGCTATTTCACCTCAACTTAGTCTTACGCATAATTAGGAGTTCCAAATAATCAAGCTTACCAACTATATTCAATTTCATTTCAAAGAAAGGAAAACTGGAGGAAGCCAGGAATGTTTTCCTCTCTTGTTGCTTTTACTTATATGTCTTTCCAACAACAATAACACTACCTATTGCCTTTCCCTCGCTTTACTATTCAGTAATACAGTCACCAGGAGAATGCTCTAATTTGCTAAGTATCAGATGTCCACTCAAAAACCTATAAAATTAATAATAACCTTATAAATCTTGTAAAATAAATTAATGGAAAAACAATTCCACATAGAGATAAATAGTATCATCAATATTACTATATATTTATAGTATATTTTAATATTTTTGCCTAAAAATTAGAAAACAAAACAGAAAATAGACTGACTATAAAATTAAAATAAAGTCATTTCTGATAAAATATGTATCTCTTCAATATACGAGTTAAATACAAAAAGAAAATTACCCTTTGACAGGGAAAAAATATAGTACTTTTTGGTCAGAATCAAATAAGGAAAGTACAGCTAAAAATGAAACTATTCAAAATCTTGGCACGTCAAGAAAAACTTTCTCTCACTCTTTTTTTTTTTTTTAACTCTGGTTGTTTATTTTGCTTTATAACATAAAATGAATATAAATGGAGGCTAATGTCGGATAACTACTCTAAGAAAAGTTGGCTTAAGAGCCAAAGAAAATTAGTCTGTTTTCAGAGAGAAATCAAACATACTACTTTTTTTTGTTTTGCCAGCATTTCTGATGAATGAACAGTTCTATGGATGAAAATTATAAGAAATAAAAAATGTTTAGGTCAAGTGAATTATCTGAGAAGACTAGTCATGTCATTTTCTTGCTTCTGTCACCCTGCAACACCGTCTTACCTTTAAAAGCTATTCAGGAAGAAGAAACACACAAAGGCAATTAAGTATGTACCCTTTTCAGTCACAACGTTTAAAAAAATGTTCAAGTTACCATCATCGGGGGGAGGGAGGAGGGGAGGGAAGCGGGGGAAACTTACCTGAACATGGATTAACCAATTTTATAAACATAAGCCCACTTTTCATCTTCTTTGAAGCATCTTTTAAATATTCTGAAAAGAAATGATGAGTTTGTAAAATTAAAAGACATTTGCTTTGTTGCTCACCTTAGTTACTTGACTGTGTTTTTCTTTCTTCTATTTATATGATTTTTCTTTCTAAAATTTTTAACTCAATTCTATTGCTTACAAGCTGTGTGGAGTTGAGCAAATTATCAATTTCTCCGTAGGGTGCAGTGGAATTTTAGGTAGTTTTAATTTATTTCTTTGAGTGATGGGGAGCAGGACTCTAAGGCAGATGGCCTGGGTTATATATAACCTTGGCTCAACCATGTGACAGCTTTGTCGCCTTGGACAAGGTTCTTCATGTCCTATCTCAGTTGTCGCATTTATAAAATGATGATCGTAACATATATACTTGCCTTTTAAAGGATTAAATTAGCTCATCTGTTGGAAGTTTTTAATACTCAGACAAACAGAAACACAGAATAAATGATAGTTATTATTACTAGTATTACTATTTTTATGAAATGGAACATTTTAAAATAAAAATTAACTGGACATTTATAGTTTTTGCCCCTAATTGTGATTACCTAATCGTGTCCTCTGCCAGTTTTTCCAGTGGGGTTTTCTTTATTTTACTACTTTATGAGGAATCTTTATACAGTAAGGATATCAACTCTGTTTTTAACGATTTTTTTTGCCATGCAGAAGATGTAAAATCTTTGTGTAATTATATCCATATTTTCCATTATGGTTGTACCCTTTGTATGATACTTAGAAAAGTCTTCTTTTCCTCAAGATTGTGTGAATTGCCTATATTTTCTCCTAACACCTTCATATTGTATCTTTAACCTAGCTGGAATATATCTGAGTATGAGAAACGGGGAGGAGATCCAACTTTAATTTGTTTTCAATGAGTTGTCCAGTTGTACCAACACCATCTACAGTTGTACCAACCCATCATTGAAATATTCCTTTATGCTAAATGTTTAAAATATATTTATAAGTCTGTCTATGGATGTTCTATATTGGTCCATTAATCTGTGTCTTTATGAGCATTAGTACCTCAATATTTTGATTATAGCTTTAAAATACATTTTAATATCTAGTGAGGTAACTCCCCTCATTATGTTTCCTCTACCATATTTCACCGTTAACGTTTTAATCATATAGATCAAAACATAAAGACCATGACAATTTTATTTAGAACACCCTCCACAAATTTTGAGTGGCACATTCACAGAACTCTCTTGAGGACTCTCTCTCCAAAAGGAACAAAGGGGCTTTGATAAGATGAAGAAATGGACAGAGCAACAACCTACCAAAGAGCAAATCAGACAACTCTGAGGGAAGGAACGGTTAAAATACAACTTTCTTCTTAAAATAATAGTGACATTAAATATATAAAGAAAAAAACCCTAATTTTGAGGCAGGCCCAGTGGCATAGTGGTTAAGTTTGTCTGCTCTGCTTCAGCAGCCCAGGGTTCGCCAGTTCGGATCCCAGGCATGGACTTACACACTGCTTGTCAAGCCATGCTGTGGTAGGCGTCCCACTTATAAGGTAGAGGAAGATGGGCATGGATGTTAGCTCAGGGCCAATCTTCCTCAGCAAAAAGAGGAGGATTGGCAGTGGATGCTAGCTCAGGGTTCATCTTCCTCAAAGAAAAAACCCCTAATTTTGAGATTTCCACTTGCAAGCAAATGGAGTAACAGGAACCCAATTTAACCTCCCACCTGAGACAATAAAAAAAAACAAAACAACAAGATATGTGAAACAACTATTCTCACGACACTGGACACTGAGCCATACAGGACAGTGATCCCTGAGAGAGGGGAAAGAGCTGAGGTGAGCCCTATGAATACCCCAGCTTACTGCCTTGAGAGAGTTTCCAGGTCACAGTGCAGAACCAAGAACCTAGGTGAAGACTGGCAGACTCCCTGAGTTGAAGAGATGAAGCTGAGAGTTCTGGAGACACCATGGCTAGAGTTCACAGGTCAGCATACGGGAAAGGAGAGAGCTAGAAAGAAAGAAAATCCCAAGGATCTGCAAAGGGTATAACTTGAATATGCAACAGAGTACTCATCAATGCATCCACATGATGACACTCCCTGAGGGCTAGGAGGAAAACCATCTGAACAGATTAGCCAGAATAGTAGCTCACATTCATTCAGGGCCCTGAATTGGGCCTATTCCCAGACACACTGGAAAACCTCATAATTCAGAGGGCATTGGGTAGCGTACTCAAAAGGGTCCTGCCTGAGTAGCAGGGAATAAATAAATCTAGACTAAATGCTGCTCTGGTCCCACCAAACTAACTTTAAAAGCAAGACCTAAAAGGATCATACTGTTTCCAAGTATCTTCACTGTGTCCCAGATTGAAGCTCAAGATTATTTATAGGAATACAAAAATATTCATCAGCCAAAAAGGTAAATGTCTGGCACATTTATAAAATGTCTGGCATCTAATCAAATATTACTAGGCATTCAAAGAAGCTGAAAAATATGGCCCATAATGAAAAAATTAAAGAAATCAATTATTGAGAGAAGGGGATTGATATTAGACACAGATGTTAGAATGAACAATCAAGGTCATTAAAAACAGTATTCCTCATGCAAAAAAAATTAAGTGGAGACACAGAAGATTTTGTGTGTGTGTGTCAGGAAGATTGTCCCTGAGCTAACATCTGTGCCAATCTTCCTCTATTTTGTATATGGGACGCTGCCACGGCACCGTTTGGTGAGCAGTGTGTAGGTCTGTACCTGGGATCCAAAGCCACGAACCCTGGGCTGCTAAAGCGGAATGCACAGACTTAACCACTATGCCACCAGGCCAGCCCAAAGAAGAAGATTTTTTAAAAACACCCAAATTGAAATGAAAAATACACCAGATGGGATTAATGGCAGAAGATTAATGAACTTGAAGACATAGCAGTAGAAACTATCTAAAATGAAAACACAGAGAAATAGAAATAAAAGTAAAAAACGAGTATCAGTAAACTGTGGGACAACTTAAAGCAACCTAATAATATATACTTAATTGGAGTTCCTGAAACAGAGGACATGGAGAACAGAAAAAATATTTGAAGAAAGTATGGCTGAACATTTTCAAATTCGATGAAAAACATAATCCCACACATCCAAGAAGTTCAATAAACCCAAAGCACAAGAAATAGGAAAAAACTATACATCAGAATCAATAGTTCAAAACCAGTAATAAAGAGAGAATCTGAAAAGCTAACAGAGAAAAAAAGACATTATATACAGAGGAACAAAGCTAAAAATGACAGTAAATTTCTTATCAGAAACAATGTAAGCCAGAAGACAACATTAAAGTACTAAAAGAAAATATGATGAACCCAGAGAAAATATCCTTGAAAAATGAAAGTGATAAATAGACTTTTTCAGACATACAAGAACTGAAATAAATAATCGCTAACAGACCCACACTACAATGAAGATTAAAGGAAGTGCTTGTGGCAGAAGGAAAGTGATAACCAGATGAAAATATAAATGTAAAGAAAGCAATGAGGAACACTTATAATGGTGACTGCAGGGGTAAATAAATAAGGGTTTTTTTTAAAGATCATTGACTAAACAAAATTAACAACAGTTTAGCGCAAGGTTTATAACATATGTATGGCAACAATAGCATAAAGGCCGGGAGCGGAGACATGAAAGCACAGTATTGTAAGTTTCTTATGCTCTATGTGAAGTGGTGGAACAACACTTGAAGGTCGACGTAATCAACGTATCTGTACAATAAACCCTAAAGCAGCGACTAAAACTACAAAACAAAATTGCGGTCACTAATAAGACAACACAGGAGATGAAATCGAATCATAAAAAATAATCAAAAAGAAGGTAGAAAGGGCATAAAAAAGTACAAAGAACAGATGAGACAAACAGAAAATAAACAGCAACATGGCAGACTCGAACCGAACCACACCAATAATCAGATTCCATGTAAATAGTCTGTACACCCCAGTCCACAGGCAGAAATTGTCAGATTGCACAAAGAAGTAAGACAAAACTACATGTTCCTATAAGAAACACACTTTAAATATAAAAACACAAGTAGATTAAAAGCAAAAGGAAGGAAGAAGATATATCACGCTTATTGTGCTAACACAAATTAATAGAAAGATGAAAGGGCTCTCTTAATAACAGACACAGACTATTACCAGCAATAAAGAAGGTCATTTCATAATGACGGAAGGATCAAGAGGAAATAATCCTAAATGCTTAGGCTCACAAATACAGACCTTCAAGATGCAAAGCAAAAACTGATAGAACCTTCTGCACCATCTCTAACCCCTGACAACCACTAATGTGTTCTCCATCTCTATAATTTTGTCATTCTGAGAATGTTATATAAATGGAACCATACAGATTCAATTTTAAGAATCTTTTAAAAGACTTTCTTTTCTGCAACTTATAAAAATGTAAAGGATAAAGTTTAGCACTGTTAAAAACTTTTCCACAAAACTAAAGCAGGTTGTGGTTTTCTCTCTTTTCCCCCCTGCTGTGTCTCACTTTTCCAGCATCACATATCTTCATTATGTCTCATGGCAGAGAGAAAAGCGACCTCTCTCTTTTTCAGCAAGACACCCTTTATTTTATTTCAGCACTACAGTAAATCTTTCAACTTTAACCTGGTGAATTATTATTGATTTCTTGTTTCCTTTTTTTCAATAGAAAATTTTGGTTCTAGCGATCCTTGCCAGTTCTCCTTCAGCTTTCCCATTCCTCCAGAGCTTAAAATAATTAAAGTTTACAAATACCAAAAGTCTTAAAAATATATTTTTAATAACTATACAAGGGAAGCAGTGTTTCCATTTTTCCCAGGAAGGGCAGTTAAGTCCAGAGGATTAGCTATAGCCTAAAATGTCAAACTATAAGAACGTTGGAATTACTAAGGACAAATAAATACTGACATTAATGTGTTCTGCTGCAAATGCCAGTGTTCTCTGAAATATGCTTTGAGATATATTAGTGTAGATAATGCTGAAATGTCTATTCAGTAGGGGAAAAAAGTCATCTTTTCTCACATTGTGTTGTAAAAACAACTTGCTCTTGGACTGAACATTTCCACACAGAATTCCAAGTGAGATGCTAAATTCAAATTGTTTTGTCTCTCTTTAACCATGGAATGCATTTCAAACTTAGCCTCTCCTGCCCACTTCATTCATTCATTGACAGTTTGATTAGCAAAAATAGACCCAGCCCCTACCCATTGGGAGCTTATGGACATTCTGTGGAGGAGACAGATAGTAAATCAAGCAGTCACAGGCACAAACAGACTGCAAATGTAACAACTGCTACAAAGAAGAAATACACAGAAAATGAAACCTTGTGAAAGAAGATATAACATAGACGAGCAAGTCTGGGAAGGCTTCCTTGCCTAGCATAGGTTAAATTCTTTGCTTTGATGGCTAAGGAAACAAAGGAATTATGCATTCTCTTCACCAGCTAAATCTTTAGCTGGCTCCTGGGCCCAACCCAAAAGGGTTTTGTTTGATATGCACACTTTAAAAATAATTTTAATTAGGTGCCAATATTTAGAAATCAGATGATTTTACATAAAGTGCAGACTTTAAATATATTTTCCCTAAATATGAAAAAAAAATTATTAGGCAAACATTTTGCCTTGCACAATCAAAAAGCCAGGCAACAACAAACTCCTTTGTCAAAGGCAGCTACCACTCTCCATTTCCTCTTTGTCCCATATAGCATCTTGTACACAGCTCATGGTTAATGATGATCAAATACCAAGTCTGTCCTCACTAAACTGCCTTCTCATTGGCTAGATTCTGTGTATCCACAGGAGGACACAGCCAATATCAGGTGCTGAATAAACAACCATGTAATAATAAACCCCACCCTCTTATTGAATCTTTTTTATATTACCAATTTTCTGCTACCAGTTTAGGCACTATTCTAGGCACTGAAGAAATAGTTGGGAATAAAACAAAACAACTGCCCTCACAGAAAGACTGCATTCAATTCCTTCATCTTCCTCTGCCCACTTCTCCACCGCAGTCCATCAATCCCCACGCTCTGCCCCCAGCCCACAGTCGTCCAGTTCTACAGGGCAGGGAATAGGACCTAAAGCTGCCAGGACCTGGAGGCCCTGGGTCCAGGACTTTGCTGTCCAACAGAAATACAATGTATTCCACAAATGTGAGCCATGAGTATAATTTAAAATGTTCTAGCAGTCACATTAAAAATAGGTAAAATAAATTTTAATGATATATTTCATTTAACCCAATATATCTAAAATTTTTTCATTTCAACATATAAAATACTTTTGTATGAAATGTGTTAGCACAATGTTAGCTGTGGTTTTTCAGTGATGTCATTTTTCAGATTGAGAAAGTTCCCTATTCCTAATTTGTTGAGTGTTTTTATCATGAAAAAGCATTAGGTTTTTTCAATGCTTTCTCTGTGGCTATTGAGATGAATATGTGATTTTGGGCCTTTATTTTATTAAATTGGTATATTACCTTGATTAATTTTGGTTATGTTGAATGAACCTTGCTTTCCTAGGATATGTCCCACTTTTTACATACTCCTGGATTTGGTTTGCTAGTTGTTGAGGATTTTTGCATTTTTGTTCATAAGGGATATTGGTCTGTAGTTTTCCTGTCTTTAGATGTCTTTATCTGGTTTTAGTATCAGGGTAATACTGATCTTGTAGAATGAGTTGGGAAGTGTTCTCTCTTTTCCCACTTGTTGTAAAAGTTTGTAAATTCAATGTTTAGTAGAATTCACCCCTGAAGCTATCTGGGATTGGGCATTTTTCTATGGAAAGGTTTTAATTTACTAATTTAATCTCTTTACGTCCTATAGGTCTATTCAGATTGTCTATTTCTTCTTGAGTCAGTTTTGGTAGTTTATGCCTTTCGAAAGATTTGTCCATCTCACCTAAGTTAACCTTTGTTGGCACACAGTTGTTCACAGTGTTCCCTTATAATCCTTTTTTATTTCTGTAACATCAGTAGTGATGCCCCCTCTTTCATTCCTCATTTTAGTAATCTGAGTCTTCTCTCTTTTTTTCTTGGTCAGTCTAGCCAAAGATTTGTCAATTTTGTTGATCTTTTCAAAGAGGCCAACTTTGGTTTCAATAATTTTTCTCTCTGTTGTTTTTCTGTTCTCAGTTTCATTTATTTCTGCTCTAATCTTTGTTTCTTCCCTCTACTTGCTATGGGTTTAGTTTGCTCTTCTTTTTAGTTTGTTATGATAGACGAGTAGGTTATTGACTTGAGATCTTTCTTCCTTTTTAATATAGACATGCATAGCCTATATATTTCGCTCTAAACACTTCTTTATCTGCATCCCATATGTTTTTGATATACTGTGTTTCATTTTCACTCATTCGAAAGTACTTTCTGGTTTCCCATGTAATTTCTTCCCTGATTCATAGGTTATTTAGGAGTGAGTTGTTTAATTTCTACATAATTGTGAATTCCCCAAATTTTCTTCTGTTATTGCCTTCTATTTTCATTTCATTATTTTTGGAGAGCATATTTTTTTTTAATATAATTTCAATCCTTTTTAAGTTTATTGAGGTTTATTTTATGGCCAACAGAATAGTTTGCTCTGGAGAGTGTTCCATGTTCACTTGAGAGAATGCATATTCCCTGTTGTTAAGTGGAGTGTTCTATAGATGTCTGTTAGGTCAGTTGATTTATACAATTCTTGCTTGAGAGTCTTTTTCTTTCAGCATCTTGAATATGTCATTCCACTAATTTTTGGCCTCTGTGGTTTCTAATGAGAAATCAGCTGTTAATCTTATTGAGGATCCCTTCTACTTGATGAGTCATTTTTCTTTCGCTGCTTTTAAGATTCTCTCTATCTCTGTCTTTTGACAGTTTGACTATGATGTGTGGAGGCATGGACCTCCTTTAGTTTTTCCTACTTGGCGTTTTCTGAGCTTCTTGGATGTGTAGATTAACATCTTTCATCAAATTTGGGAAATGTTTGGCCATTAATTCTTCAAATTTTCTTTTCACCCTTTTCTCTCTTTTCCTTTTGGGACTCCCTTTATACATATGTTGATATGCTTGATGGTGTCCTACAGGCCTCCAAGACTTGTTCAGTTTTCTTCTTTTTTTTTTCTGTTCCACAGCCTGGTAAATTCCAACTTATCCATCTTCAAATTTGCTCTTTCTTTCCTCTGTCAGCTCAAATCTACTGTTGAGCCTACTAGTGAATTTTTCATTTAAGTTATTGTACTTTTCAACTCCAGAATTTAGATATTCTTTTATAATTTCTCTCTCTCTTTATTGATATACTCTATTTTGTGGGACTCCATTGTCATACTTTCCTTTAATTCTTTAGACATGGTTTGCTTTAGTTCTTGAAGCATATTTATAACAGCTAATTAAAACCCTTGTAGAATAAGTCCAACATCCGGGCCCCCTGGGGGACAGTTTCTCTTGATTACTTTTTTCCCCCTGTGTATGTATTTCCTCCTGCGTACTTCCCTATTTCTTTGTGTGTCTCATACCTCTTTTTTTTTAACTGGACACTTTAGATAATAGAATAATAAATGGGGTAATTCTGGAAATAAGTCTCCTCTCCCCTAGCTCCTCAAGATTTGCTGTTGTTGCTGATTTTTGTCATCACTGTAGTTGTTACTATTTGCTACTTTAGTAACTTTCCTGGACTAATCCTGTAAAGTCTGTATTCCCTGTAGTGTGCAACCACTGATATCTCAGTTAGCCTAGTGGTTAGCTAATTATTGGTCTTATATTTCCTTAAATGTTTTGAACCAGTAAGTCTCCCAACCTTTCCTGAGGGGTTCTGCATGTTTGTTGGGGCACACTTTCAACACTCAAGCAGTTTAAACTTCTGCCTTATCTTTTTTACTGCTTGCCTAGAGCCTCAAGATCCGTCAGAGGTGAGAGATTAGGACCCTCTCAGGTCTTTCCTGAACATGCACACAGCTCTGCACAGGTGCAGAGCCTTCTAATTCCCTAGGAATATGTCAGAACTTTTCAAAGCCTCTTATGGACATCTTATTCCCATATTTTCCTTTTAGGTTTTTGGCCAGGTTCTTATTTGCCCAAGTGGTATTGCCCCCTCAGCAGCTGCAATGTTAAACAATTGCCACTGAGTGTTTTTGACAAAGGCCCTGGGAAGAGGGCTTTTCTCACAGAGCAAGTTCTGAGCTCCAAGTCAGGTCAAATAAGAACAATGCTCTGTGAATGGGGCTTTTTCAAGGAGGCATGCGAAGGTCAAATAGGGACAATGCTCTGGGAATGGTACTTTTTCGAGGAGCTCAAAACAAGGCTTGCCCCATCCAGTGGTTGCAAGGCTGCTGGTTTTTACAAGTACCATGTTTGTAAGACTGCTGGTTTTCAAGGTTACTGCAGACCTGAGCAGAGGGAGATGGGAGCAGTTCAAGTTACAATGCCACAAATCCTACTTAATGAGATTCAGCAGTTTTTCTTGAATAAACACTCCACAGATTGTTGAAAGCCTTTGGCTAATTTCAAGAGTTCTGAAAAAGTTGATTTTGGCCACCTTTCCCAATGTTTTCATTGCTTTTATGGAGGGGCGAATTTACCCCCATCAGATTTTGAAGGCTTAGTATGAGGAAAGACCTCATATTGCTATAACACTTCTGATAAATTCCTTAGTCTATACCTGGCCTTAGGCACGCAAAGTTACTTGTGACTATAAGTTAAAGGCTCTATCAAAGTTAAAGAGTTTTTTATTTTCATTCAAATTTGGAAAACCCTGGGTCATCCCATAGGCGAGTTCCTCACCCACAAGGCTTGGAAGCTTCACCTTTTTTCTAACTTTCACCTGCACCTAGCACAGCTAAAGGATAGCTAAATTAATTAGGGAAGAGAAACTCTGCTTTTAGAATAATAGGAAAGAATCAGAAAAGTAAGAGAGTGAGAGTGTGAAGAAGGGTTCTCCTCTATAAACCTATTTTTAACTGATGTCTATTTCTTTGCTAATATCAGCAGAGGAAGAACACAAGATCTGGAGTCGGAGAGGTCCACATTCCAGTCACAGTTCCTCTTCTTACTCAGCAGTGTGACCTTGGGAAGATACTCAACCTCTCTGTCCCTCAGTTGTTTCATTTATAAAGTGGGCATAATAATTATTATTTTGCAGGTCTTTGTTAGGCTAAATACAATGTATGTCAAAGTGCCTAGAATATGTAATAAGCACTCAAAAAAGAATCAGTTTCCTCCCTCTCAACTACATGGAAACAGTAAGGATATGTAGGGAATAATAGGATCAAAATACAAAAGTAGAAAGTTCTAAGCACAGAATTACCTAAGCACCTAACAATTAGCTTTCCAAGAAGAGATTAAATTAGGACCAGTATATCCTGTTTAAAAAGCCAGAACACAACGCATTTTATGTGCAAAAGTTAAGATAAAATATAGTATTCAGCACAGTTTCTGGCACATGGAATATGCTCAATAAAGGTTACATGAACGTGTTGTTCGATTTTAGAAAAAAGCTCAATAAGAATCGGTAAAAGCAAGTTTTGATACTCAATGAGCCAAACAATCTATCTAGAAAATTTACTCATATGAAACACCTTCTTCTAAAACTATGCTGAATAAACAAGACTTCACATTATATTTTTAAAGGAGTAAGCTTTATGCTTTCTTTTTTTGACTGTTTTCTCTTACATAAGAGATGATATAAGCCATGCTGGATAAGAGAGAAAAAAATCAGACAAATCAGATACAGGTACTCAGTCTTTTTGGGCATTTCGGATTCAGTAATTTCTTAAACTTTCCAATTATCTCAAGTCCTGCCACTCTAGTTTCTCATGTCTAACCAATTCCATAGCAGTTTTCTTATGGTCTCTGTGTTCTCTGTAAAGATACAATTTTACGTCCACTGGTCACCATTAACTCCAACCGCAAATCTTCCGTCCGTTTACCATCCCAATGTAAATACCTCAACATACAGGAAATTCTGATTGCTACTTTCCTGACATTTGAACTTTAAAGAAAACGTACCAGTTACAAAAAGACAACTGTGTCCAATGAATATAAAATAACAAATAATGGCTAATATATCAGGCATTTACTATATACCAGGCAATGTCCTTTATGTAGGTTACAAAATATAATCCTCGTAACATCTCTATGAGGTAGGTACTATTTTAATTCCCACTTTTTTGGATGATAAACTTGCCCAACGTTAAGAAACCTGTCCAAGGTCACAGAGCTGCTCGACAACTATATAGAGAGCCAGGATTTAAACTGAGGCAACAAACGTTTTAAACTACGACACTTTAGGGAAATTCTTAATCTCAAATCCCATCCTCCTAACTCAGAGAACACGAGCTGCAGCTCTGAAACACAATGATGATCTTGGTATGACTGTTCTCCTATGACACAGACATCTCAATCTCATCTGTCCCCCTCTTGTTCTGTCTTCCCCAGGCTTGAAGACCAGAGCATCTTCTCATCAGCTGCCTCCACTCCAATTCAGCCAGTACACCACACTGCCAGGGGTGCAGCAGAAGGAAGAGGAAGGAGGGGGAACTGGGGGAAGCAAGAAAGAGAAAAAGGCAGGATCAAAGAATCCATAAAAGAAGGATGAAAGAAACTTGTTGTGGGATACAAGAAACACCTAGTGATAAAAACAGATAGAGTTAAGCTTGACCAATGGCAAGAAAAGGAAACTGATTTTCCTATTAGAGATTACCATGCCCCACACATAGCTGTACATACCAACCGCCCTCCACCCCCGCTTATCTGCGACATTTTAATGCTTAAAAATTAAGAGTATACAGCATGCATCAATGCATTGCTTAACCATTCTGTAATTTGGAAAAGTCAGCCATGAAGTACTGTACAAGCCAAAATGGAACAGTAGTTTTCATCTACAGAATATATAGTATGGGTTGTGGTACAGTTGACATGAAATCTATCAACCAGTTTCTAAACTTGGCAGCTCTTTCTTATCCCTCTCTTGGTTAAGACAAGTTTATTCATATCATTTAAAGTTCAAAGACATAGGAGAGAGAAAACCACCTTTTTGCCAAGTGTTCTTATGACTTGGAAGCAATGGACATTTGTTCATGACCCTGTCTGCTTTTAGGCACATAGCAGATAAGCCCTGAGACACACATACCCACTGTTACACGGAGAAGAAAGAACAGACATCAAAGCACCATTCACGTTATTTTTAGATACCACATCAAGGCTATTCAGGTTTCTCAAGAAGACCCAATAGAAAGAAAAAAGGACGAGATTATCACCCTCATGCTCTTGCAATACTGTGTTCTAAACGGGTCCTATTCCGTTTCTTTAGACTTCAGCCATTAGAATATATTCAGACCCCTTGGTTGCCTTCTGTCTGATCGCCAGAGATACCGCCTTGGAAATGCTTGCTAGGACACAAATACAATGCATGCAAGACAAATCAGCATAATTTTCAAGTTACTTGCCACTTCCAGGAATGCTAATTTCAGTAATAGCTATATGCTTTCCCTTCCCAAGATGTGAGCACTGCCATCAAAGAGGCTGGGGTCATTTTACTGGCTTTGAAGCTCTCAGCATCTTCAAACACTACAGGAGGCAAACCAGGAAAGCCAGAGAGAGGCATGCACTAGAAAAATAATTTCCAAGTAATGGGTTCCTCTAATATCTTTTTATTTTGAAGCTTTGAAAAATAATAAATCCTGGCCTTCACCAGACCATAGAAGATAAAATCTCCATTCTTTTAGGGCTGTCCCTATCGACAGCCATATTTCTGGAATGGCCTGTGCACTGAAGAAACTGATGAAAAAGTTCAGGTTTGCAGCCAATTCAAAGCCACAAAGACCAGCAACACACAGAGATGGAGCTAAGGCCTTGAAATATGTAGGAAGCTGGAAAATTCTGGAGCGGAGGAAGGACAGATCTGACTGGGATGTCCAATATCAACCTGGGCTGGCTCCAGGAAAGGAGATGTGCCTGGTCCTCGATCATCAAACTGACAACAGAGGGAACCGCAGGCGTCCTGGCCCTCCTATCTCTCCCACAGTGGGGAGTACCAGCATTCAGTCAGCACACAGCAGGGGCCCTGGGGGACTGGGGAGAGCCAGCAATCTTGGCCACTTAATTCCTATTGAGTGTTGGACAGATTATTTGACTTCTCTGAGTCTTGTAAAATGGAGATAATAAAGCTTGCTGTGAGACTTCCCAGGGTCATTGTGAGGGTCAAATACAATAACACACATCATAGTGCATTGCAAAGCTATAAGAGTTAGAAGATAAAGCCTAGGAGATGGGCTTCCTAAAAACTACGTAAACCTTGGGTAAACAAAGGAGAGTATAAGTTACACCCAAAATCCAATTCTCCATACAAATAAGCCTCTGCCATACCTATGTGCCATCCAGTCAGAGACCAGCAACAACTGAGAAACTCCGAATGCTTGACTGAGACAGACCAGGTCCCATGGGGCTCAGGCTTCTGGCCAAAATTCAGTCACACTGGAAAGTGACAGCAGTGGCGAGCTCTTGGGCAGTCTATCCTGCACCTTGTCCTTTTTCGGGAAAAGCACTCCATACTCTCCAACGCCCCCTTGTTCTCCCCTTCTCCCACCTCATGCTTGCAGTTGAACCTGCCCCTCGCTGGCCACAGCTAGTAGAAGGTGCAGGGTAGGATTACATGTGGTCACAGTGGGGCCAGTCAGAAGGACTGGTTTAAAGTTTAAAGTTAGAATTAAGAGAAAAGGGGCAGCAGGCACCAGGAAATCTGAGGATTGGTGCAGCGTGCAGCCTATTTTCCACTAAGCGGAGGAAGTTGGTTGAGAAGAGAAACTTAAGTTCTGCTCAGAGAGGCAGAAACTCTGGACCTCCTGGGGCTGCAACATCCTAGATCCATATTTCCTTATGCTCTTCACCACCCCCACACCTCTGCCCCGAGTACACAGCAGGCCTTCTTAGGAATCTGTGAACCTGCTAATAAACTCCTACAGAAGTCTAAGCCAGGTTCTATACACCATCAGGATGCACTGGCCCCACATTAAACAAACTGTAATTTCCATACCAAGGTAGACTCATGGTCTATTCAAACTTGCATCCTATTTGCGGCAAGCACACTAGAGGACGTTTGCAGGAAGTCATTGGCTGTCCTCAAAAATTCAACCTCAAATGCCTTTCAAAACATCCTAGTTTGCCATGCTGTTCATTACGGTTCTGTGAATTTATCTTCATCTGTCTTGCCTCTCCTTGTATTTTCAGTCTTTAGCCACTCTTAAAGATAATCCATTCCAAATATGTACTGTCTACCCTGTGAAGCAGTACTTCATATTCGGTGTATTTCTTACAATATAAATAAACTCATAATAAGCCTCTTCAAAGCTCACAATGTGTCCTACAAATTCTCTTTGTCAGGTTTGTTCACGTCACTGTGTGAATTTCTGTCTTTATCAAAATCAAGAGAAAAATCTCAGTCCACTAGCTCTCCGTTAAATTAATTTACCCATCTTTCTCTAATTCTCTGTAGTGAGCAGGACCATATAGTACTCTTGTGTAACCCCAGCATCCGTGAATGTTTTAGTGAGTGTTATAGCAAATAAGTAGCAAGAATAAATAACAAAATAAAGGCAGAAATAGAAAAAAATTTAAGAACACTGGAATTCATTTTATGATACATACAACATAAAAAGACTGGAAAGAAATATGTCTATTTTTAAGTGGCAGGATAATAAACAAATTATATTCTTCTTTATATTTTTCTGCATTACTAAAATTTCTATATTGGATACATGCTACTATTCTAATAAAAAAAAGTTATTTAAAAAAAAACACTGGGAGAAAAATGTGTAAATGAAGCGTTAAATGGTCAAACTGAGATTAAAAGAGCAACTGATCACGGCAGAGAGCCTCACTCAACGTTGTGGGGACTTTAAGCCGTCACTGGGAAACAGGCTCTGGTTAGAGAGACCTCAGCCAGCCTGGATTCTAGCTGTTTCAGAGGCAGATAATAAACAGGCCTCCGAGTGCGCATATCAGACTCTTTCACCAGCTAGCCCATTCCACTTTAGCCAACAGTCATACCTAGAATAGAAAGTCACTTTTAAGGATATTTTTAGAGAAAATATAAAGGACCTCTGAACAAAAGGCTGGAAGTCCTAACTGGCATGCTCTGCTTTCAGAGGCACTGGGCAAGGCTGGGCACCGAAGCTAAGGTCAAGGCGCCCACCACTGAGATGCTAACGGTGGCCACTCAGGGAGAACGCATCTGCATTCTCCCCAGCTACAGGCATGTATTGGGTGTGGGACATATATTTACGTAAAAATGATGGTGAACTGAATAATCACAACGAAATGTGTAGGTGGTCAAAGAGGTACCACTAACTTGCACACTAAGAGGAGGAGAGGCTCAGAGGGAAGGCTTCCTGGAGGAGGTGACTCTTGCACTGGGTTTAAAGGATAAGTAGGCATTTGCCAGGAAGAGATCGTGGAGAAGAGTGGGCAGGGGTCCAGGCAGACACAAGGTCATGGGTATTCAAGGAAAGAGAAGTTGTGTAATCCCAATATCTCTGAGTGTTTCACAGTAAATAAGCAGTAAGAGTAAATAGTGAAATAAAGGCAGAAGTAGAAAAATTTAACGACATTGGAATTCATTTTGTGAGACATACAAATGGCTTAGCTTCGTAGAAACCAAAATTGAACTGAGCCTTCAAGAAAGGGTAGAATTTGGAGAGAAGTGAAAAAGGAGGAAAATGATTGGCATAAGCAAAAAAAAAAAAATGACTGCAGGAAGAAATGTAATGTGAGACATCTACTCTTTCAGTAAATGTTTATTGAAAGCCTACTCTGTCCCAGCCCTGGGGCTAGGAGCTCGGGTGCAAGACGGAGCTTACCTGTGACTCACCAACGGACAGCAGCCCAACGGACAGCAACCCGGGGAGACCAGAACTGTACCCCGCAGTGCAGAGACGGGGCAATGGAGGCTTTACAATGAGGATGTAATTTGTCCAAGGACACAGAGCTAATAAATAGCATCAATCTAGTTTTGGGTGTGTTTTAATACAGTCAGGCTTTAGACGACATTGATGAGTTACTGTTTCTTAACATCATGCCTAAAGCTCAGAGGATACAGGGAAAACCCACACTGCCCCAGTCCTGCTATTCAAATAACAAAGTATGAACATTGCTTACTTTCATGAATTTTTCTCTGCTCTACAGGATTAAGTAAGAGTCATGAGTTCTCACTTATAAACATCCCAGGTCTTTTGGAACAATTACTAGCAGGACAAGATCAGGCTCCAGAAACAGCCTGATTACACCAGCTGGCAACTGATTATGTCCATCCACTTCAGAAGGTGCTCAGAGAGCAAGGGGAACAGATCCAGTGGCCATCTGAGAAAGGTCAGTCGAGTTCCCACCAAAAAATGTTTCACAAAGATAAAGCCAGACTCCGGATTCGTGTGGAAAATATTAACCATGCTCTGTGCTGGAAAAGTCAGAGACTCCCCCGCTGCCGACCGCCTGCAGATCATTCAGTAAGTGACAAATCTTCCACGAAGCTGAGCTTAATGATTCAGAGGTTGTCTGCAGTCAGCCCTTGAGTTGGCCAGGTTTCCTATCACTGGTCAAGTTAAGTGCAGGTTCCTCTCCTGTGAATAAACTCTTCTGAAAGTGAGGAAGCTTTCAGCCCACAAGGTATATTTCTAAACACAAACGTAGACACATGCAAACAGGGTTGACAAAGAACAAAAAACCTGCTCAAATTTTTCTTCTGAAATTAACCATGTGCCCGTAGGTAAAGGAGGAAAAAAGCGTTTTTTGTTTTTTGGTTTTTTTTAGGGTCATTGAAAAGTCATTTAGGTCTATAGTAACTCTTCCTTTGCCACATACTTTAAACTTCAAACCTGTTTTTATTTTTGTACTCCATTTGGAGAGACAGAGCTGATATTATCATTTGTGATGATCATGGCGCCTCACGTGAAAGGCTCATTACCATACCTGGAATGTCTAAGGCAGGCAGGCAGGCCAGCCTGGATCTCACCTCCTAAAATGCAACCCATTCTCTACCCGCTCAAAAAGAGGCATTACTTATGCTAGCTCTGGGGAAATAAAGAACAAATACAACTCCTCCTAAAATACTGTTTAACACGTATTTTCATGAAATAAAGAGGAATGACTTCATTGCAAAACTTGTCTACAGTTGAACTTGCAATCTGTAGTCCAGTTCGATCTGGGCGCTTTTCAATCAGGCGGCTGAATGAGGGATGTTTTCAGCCCAAGTGGACCCAAATGAGCTTTAATGATCCTGAGGTCATTTCTGTCCTTCTTTCTTCTCCTCGTACAACATTAGAGTTTCCCAATGTTTTAACATTTCCTTGGAGACGGCTAAGGAACAGGGTTCAACCACAGCTGCAGTCAACACAGTCTTGCATCCCGCACTGAGGGAATCTGTTCCCAGCTGGCCTTTCACATCGCGGTCCACTCCAACTTAGGAGAACTGACAAGCATACAAAACTTGGGCTAGAGAAAAATGTTAAAAATATGACTTAAACATTTACTTTTAGGGCAGCAAAAGCGGGATGGAAACTTCGACCATATTCCAAAAAATAGAGATGTTAATGGTCTTGTACAGTAAATAAAACTGCAAATAGGCTAGTATTCCCAGGACATTTTGGAGAAATGTTTAAGACCATCCCAAACTACAACAAACTCTTCCCCTGCTAACATGAGCTCCGTCTCCACTGGCCCATGAAAATCAAGGCCCCAAGTCTGACTACCTCATAAGCATCCCTTCCAAGTTCCAGCTTCTGGTTTTTTGGGGGGATATTTGACTTCTCCAGACATTGAAAACGAGAGGCAAAGAGACCTAAATAGTACTTTTTAATATATGCTTCAAGATATAACACAATGCTGCGGTGAGCAACTCAATAAATAACATGAATTAAATGTTGGGAAAAAAGTGTCATCTCAAGGTTCAGTGGCCTTATTTTTGTCTCATGGATAAATCTCTGAAGTTCTCTTGGCCTCTTGGTTAATGTGCTCACTTTCCAGTATACAGAGTAAGCTCTTCACATCCCAGCAAGTTTTCTAAAACTGCTTCCACCAAATAGTTTTGAAAAAATATTATATAATCTTCTTCTTTATTAAGAGCCCAACTTCACTGTAGCTATGGTGCTCACTCAGCCGAGGCTACAGTCTCCTCTGCTCAAAGGCATAATGTTCTAGGGCTGATTTCCCACCTGCTAGAAGATCAACAAGACGGGCCTCATACCCTGTGCTGACATGCACTTCCCTGACCAGGTGAATCGTGGCTTATCGCATAGAGAGCTAAACCTGAGGCTGGCCATTCCCATCTCCCAAGCCAGCTCCCCAGGGCTGGTCTCACTGCGGTGGCTCCTGGTGGTGTCCCCAGACCAGCAGCATCAGCATCACCTGGGAACTTGTTAGAAAGGCACGTTCTCAGGCCCCACCCCAGACCCACTGATTGAGAAACTCTGGGGGTGGGGCCCAGCTCCAAAAGTGACCAATGCCCTCAAGTTTGAGAAGACGTGTGGCACTGCAGTGACTATCAAACCACCAGTAAACCCTCAGAGCCTGCAGGTGGCACTAAAGGCTGGCTAGAAGAGTTACAGGCGCCGGAAGCTCAAGTTGTGTTACAGACCCTGCCTGCCTGACCACACAGTTCTTTCTATCAGTTCTTTAACAGCTAGCTCAGCCTCCTCCAACAAGGTCAAAGGTCAGAGTACATCTCAGCTTTGAACAGGAACCTGACTGAAATTTCTTCTCACAGCCCAGCAGCAGACATAATAAACCTACAATTTTCAGGGATGCAATCAATATTTAATTATTTTGAAGGTTTCTGTGGCTAATGCAACAAGGATACCAATACATTTTAAGAAGGAGGATGTCAATATTGATTAAACAGAACAAAAGAAGAAATTCAAATTATCCTCAGCCATTGTACATATCTGAATAAAAATAATGCACTCAATTCTGAAAGAATGATTAGAGTTCCTACCCTTAAAATCTCATTGAATGATGTGACAAATGTGAGAAAAGGATTTTTCTAATGTAAAGCGTGTATACCAGTAGGCCTTTGCTAGATTCTGTCAAAACTGTGAATTGTGCATTACCCATTTTACTAGACGAACATCTCTAGTGAGGATGTGGAGCAACAGGAACTCTCACACACTGCTGTGGGAGTGTAAATTGGTGCAACCACTTTGGAAAACCATTTAGCAGCATCTACTAAGGCCGGACGCAGAAGTCTCTAGGACTAGCAATTCCACTCCTGGGTACACACCCCAGAGAAATGAGTGCCTCTGTCCACCAGAAGCCTCCTGAAAGAATGTTCTTAGAACTGTAATTCATAATAGCTACAAACCGGAAACAATCTAAACATGCATCCACAGCAATGAAAACCCAAGAGAAACAACAAACCAGACTACTGCTACACACAATAGGGCTGACTGAGAGACATACCGCTAGTGAAAGAAGACAGACACAAAGGAGTACACACTGATCCAAACGGCAAAAGGAACCTCTGGGGACAGAGGTCAGCATAGAGGTCACCGGGGCTCTCTAGCAGCAGGTATAAGGAGCTTGCTGAAAAAGTTCCAGATCTTGACCTGGATGGTGACAGGGCTGTATACATATGGAAAGTTCACTGAGTTGCACACTTAAATTTGTACACTTTATGTATGTTATACGTCTTTATAAAGAAAGTTAAACATACGCAAAAATTCTTGACAGACTGTCATGTAACAAATTTCAATAGCCACCACAAAAATCTAGATTACTGGGCAACTGTGTTAACGTCAGAATATAATTTACTGCAAAACTACTGCACTAGCTGAGCTAAATCTGAAAATTAAATACAGGGAGCAAATTTTATTTCCAATATTATGCTATCATACCAATGTATCATCCCCTGTGTGGCTTTCACTCCCTAGTCCCAAACTCCGTTTATTCTGCCACAGGGCCCATCCTGTGTGGCAAGTGACTGTCCGTCATGCCAAGCCCCTGCAGGCCCCGATGGTTGGTCAACAGGCAGGGGGGCGGTGAAGGCCTGGCTCCAGCACTCCAGGCATTACCTACCTGCCTGAATCTCTTTGAACCACCCTTGTCCTAACCCCTACCACCATCCGCCTTCCCTCCTGCCCAGGACCCAAGGCCTGTCCCAGGGCAGGGGCCTGTTAAGCCACTGCACAGTCTCCGAGACCATTCTGGGCCTACTGGGTCCTAGGTTCCGATCCCATAGGAACCCAGACGCTGGGCCAGCTGCCATGTGGGAGACACCCAGTAGCACCCCAACGGCAGGCATCTCTGGGCCCCAGAGCGCGCCCCGAGGCCCGTGAAGCCGCTCTCCGCAGGCCCAGGCCGCTGCCCCAGCCCACCCGACCCACAAAGATTTCGCGCTATAGCGGGGAAATACGCTCGGCCCATTGCAGCGCTTCGCTTGGGTCTGAACACCGCCGCTGACGGTGACGTGTGACCAAGATGAGGAGCACCGTGGTCCAGGAGAGAAGCCACTTCCACACCCGGGCCGAGGGCGCGCCGAGCCCGTGCCGACCGCGCCCCGGCTCCGCGCCGCAGCGGCCCTGCCGGGGGCGCGCTCGCAGGCCGCCCCGCGCGAGGCAGGAGGCCGGGTCGGTGGCGGCCGCCCGGGGGGGGCGTGTTTACCTGGGAGCAGGAACACGTGCTGCCGGGCGCGAGCCCCGTCCGCGCCGTCCCCGCGGCCCGCCATGCCTCCGGGCGCGAGCGCGGCGCCGCGGGCCGCAGCCCTGGGAGCGGGCGGCCGGGAGAAAGGTCTGTTCCGGGTGGCGCGGCGCGCGGAGGGACTGGCAGCCCCGGGGGCGGCCCGCGGCACGAATTTCTTTTCGTTGCGTTTCCGGAGCCAGCCGGAGGATTGTGTTTTCAAATTTAGCGCCAGGCCGGGCAACCCGCACCCTGGCGCAGGGCCCGCCGGCAGGGGAGGGTCGCGGCCTCTCCCTTCCGCTTCTCGGCCAGTGGTAGGTGCTTGCCGAGGGCGCCGAGTGACGCGGCGCGCGGGGCGGCGACCCTGGGACGCGGCGGCGGGGGGGTCGCCTCGGCTCGGGGCCCCGGGTCACCGCCCCCAGCGGCCCTCCGGGGAGGTGGTGGCGCGGCCGAGGGGCTTCCAGGTGGGAGAGCGGGCTGAGGCCGGGTCCCCGGGGAGTGGGGGCAGGACAGATGACGGCCTCCACCCTTGGGGGACTGGCACACATCTAGCAGGGTGGAAAAGCCTGCAGCAAGTCCATGCTAAGGACAACTGGCATATCCGAATCGTAACGTCACTGGTAGTTGTCAGTTTATCTTGATTGTCCCTTGCACTGTGCGTTGGAATTAATGTCAGAATATTGTGTGCTTTGTGATTCGTAACGCATTAAGCAGTCCTCAAATTGGGCTTAGTCCTCATCACTAAAGTGGGGTGCACAATTTGAGGCTCAAAATGTGGATTTGTTATTTTGGGAGACTTTGTAATGAGTTAAAGAATAAGACATTTTAAAAGCCATGTTTAAAAATTTAGGGTCATGAAATTTGGGGATTTAAACTTTTAAAAATAAAATTTTAATTGAAAAAGTTATGCTTGATACGTGGTTTTAAAAAGAAGATAAGTATTTCTCTCATATTTTAATAAAAAGTCTCTCTCCTACCCCAGATCCCCAATTATGGAAGAAAAATATTACTTTTAATGCACCTCGCTTTTCTTCTTTAGTCTTGAATATAGTTAAATTCAGCAGCACTAGATCTATCTCAGCCTTCTGAAAAAATTTTTAATTTCAGTCCTCTTTCTCATGAGGTGAGAGAAATGCAGCTGAAGTTGACTGCAGGATACACCTGGTGGAGAGGAAGCCTTTCTGGCTGAGGAGGGGCACCCAGATGCCAGCTCTGGGGCAGGCTGTAGGTTGATATTGCTCTGATCTCTTCCCTCCCCCACGATTATACTATGGGAAAAGCTCTGGTGTGGAGGCCAAATCCCCAGTCACTCCATAATCCTTCCTAACAGTCACAAGAGCAACCTTACCCACAGTTCCCTTGCTCCAACATGCAGAGCTGTTTTCATTTTTCTCTAATCCCATCCAGCTATTGGCTGTTTGAGGCTGTATTTTTATGTTATCTTCACAACGTAAAGACCATTTTGTCTGCTTTTCTCCCTTAACTTTGTCATAACGTGGTTTCCTGTTTTCCGTTGTCATAACATGGTTTCCTGTTTTCCGTGGCATCTAGAGCTATGTTGTTAATGGAGACGTTATTTCACACTGCTAATGCACCAAGGTTACTTAACCATTCCCTAGTGTGCAGTATTTAGGTTATTTCAAACTGTTATTATAAATAATGCTACAGTGCATACTATATATGGACTATGCAGCAGTGTGAAGCAATAAACTAGATGAACACTTAGTGAACTAGATGAATACATAGCAACATGGATGCTTTATATCAAGGGAAAAAAGTTAGAGGCAGGAAGGGATTTATAACAATACCATGTAGGTAAATTAAAAACACATAAAACGACATATTTTTGCAAGGATACATGCACATTTGAGGCTATGTATCAACCACATAAGAAATGGGTGCCTTTAAAATGGAGCGAAAGGGGTAAAGGAGGGATAAGGAATGGGGGGGACAAGAAAAATCAAATTTTGTGTGTGTGTGTGTAATTAACTCTCTGACCTTTAGGTCCAAGGACAAAAACCGTTTTTTAAAATGTGCTGCCACAAACATCTCTAAGCAATTTCCTTTATCCACTTAAATTATTTAAGTACCTTCTTGGAAGGGGGACCAGTGGTGATATGGGGAGTGACTCCAGATTCCTATTGTCCTCAGGGTAAAGTCCAAGGTACTAAGCTTTGAACACGTGGCGCTTGAGATCTGGTCCTCACTTGCCCCTCCAGCCACAGTTCCCACCACCTGCCTCCCTCCCTCCCTCCCGTGTCCACAGTCTGGCCACGAGGAAAGGCGCTCTGTCACGTCCAGCACTTGATACTGTGTTCTGGGGCCGCCCTGCTCTCCACTAGCCTCATTCCTCCACCTTTTCTCTCACCCTCTACCACTGCCTGGACAACTTGTACTCATCCATGGTCTTATGATGGCTTCTCCATGGCACTCCTTTTCCTGCCTCCCAACACCCTCCCTAAGAATGAGTGAGATGCCTCCAATCTTCACTCTTATCTCACTAGGCCCTGGAGACTGATTCTCAGTCAGTTCCTTGAGGAAGGATGGCATCCAGTAATTCACCACTTTATCCTCAAAAAATAGCAGTGGCTTTCATTGAGTATTAGCTGTAACAGACACTATGCTAAACATGTCGCTCCAATTATTCTTTCAGTCCTCCAGCAGCCTTAAGGGGAAGGGTTAGCGTGATCCCCACACTTTACAGAGGAAGAGTGTGAAGTTTAGAGAGATCAGCTAATTGCCCAACATGTACAACCAGCAAGTGGCAGAGCAGGAATTCCAGCCCAGAGACTGGGCTCTTGACCTTCCCTCCCTCCTTCGCTAGTGTCCCAATGCCTAGGACAAAGGTGTGTGGGCACAGCAGGCGCTCAGCAAATATTTCTTGAATAAACATGTCTGTGGACAGATAGGCAGTTATGAGAACAGTCATTGTGGCTTGTGATATTTCTAAGTTTTATAAACAAGAACAAATTGGTTACATCCAGTGTATAATAAAATATTCCAAAATTAATTTTTATACTAGTCACACTAATGTGCAAAAAGACGAGCAGGTCATTCTCCAAAGAATAAGAAGGGAACAGCAACCTTAATACCTTTGAGTAGAGAATCATAGAAACTCTTATAAATGCCAGAAGCAAAAGATGTTCATTTTCTAGTAGAAGAAAAAGGACCTGGAGGAAAAAGAACAGTGCAGAGTTCAATGACCTTTAGCCATGCTTAGCAGTAACCAGAGCAGAGAGAGCCTAAACCAAGGGTAGTGAAAACAATTTTTTTTCTCTTATAGATTATTAAAAACTTTTGAACATGCTTCTTTCAAAATGAAAATGAAAATCCATGTTTATCATAAGAAAAGATTGTGGTCTTGTTTTTGTCTTTTTGGCAAATGCTCATCTAGTGACAGCAGAGAATGCAACATGATAATCAAGCATAAGATGAGGAGAAAAGGATCAGCGCTTGCAAGAGCCAAATGTTTAGAAAGGGGACCAAGGAGTAGCACTGAACTGACCTTTCTGAGGAGAATATTTCCTTTATATTCACACTCTTATCTGAGCCAACCTAAAATTGGATTGTACTTGTTGCGAAAGGGGCCGTGTGACACATACCCACATATAAACTTGTGAGATATGCCAGTTATAGAATAAGAATGACTGAAACTGTTGAGAAAGAAAGAAGAGCAGCGGCTGACATTCAGAAGCTGGCCCCATGCTCACAGCCAGACCATGTGACTCTCTGGATAGACATAAACAATCTCCCAGAATACCAGCCTCAGACAAGGCTGCCCTGAGACCACGATAAAATGAGACCAAGCAAGGCCACTTCCGGATTTTGGTGACGCACAGACAAAAACGGGTCACTGTGCCACCCACAAAATACCAAACACCCCCTCTCTTGGCCAAAATGGGTGACTGCTACTCCTTTACCAATTCCAGCTTCATCCCTCATTCCAGCTTCCCCTCCTGTAGACAAGATCCATTGAGATGCCCAATCATAGAATTGCCCCACTTTCTAACAACACCCATTGTAGAGTGAATCCCTGCTTCCTCAGACCCTCCCCGGAGTCACCCAACCAAAGCCCAAACCCTCCAAGTTTCCTTCTAACACCCCCCTACTGAGATGCGCAGGGTTTCCCACGGGGTGTGTTCTCCCACCCTGCAACGAGTAACAAACCCACTTGTTCCACTACAGGTGTCTTTGGTGGTCTTTGGCTGAAGCATATTGACACTGTGTTTACACATTTTCATGCATGTGTGTGTGTATATGGTTATAAACATTACATATATTTATATAAAATCAAGGTAGCAAGAAAATCCAGGCAAGTCAAGCTCCAAAATATATTTTTGTGCCTGGACTATCTGTAGAGCTAGGCTGCCAGGATCAAATGAATCAAGCAGATAATGACATATTTTGCTGTATGACAGCCCAAGCAATCAGCACACATTTCAGAAAATTTTAATAAATTAATGTCCCAGTTATTCTCACTTAAGTTACATTGATATACACTATTCTTATTTTCTACAGTGCAGTGCTTTTGAGATGTGGGTTTTTTTAAGTTATGAATTCCCTAACAAGTTAATAAATTGAGAAATGCCGAAATGTTGGCTATTTTTCATTTAAGTATGTATTTTCAAAAACAGGACACAAACTTGTATAGAGAATATGATCACAACTAAGAAGAAGAATAAAAATAAAAGATAGGTGACTGAAATTTAACTACAGTTGTCATTTAATCGTGTCTTTCTACTTTGATATATTTTCTAAAATTTCTCAGTTAATATTTTAAATTTAATAATAGAAATATTAATTTCTAATTTCATTTTACTCTGTGCTTCCTCCTATATGCATAAACAATAATAATCTGGTTCTCTTTTGGTAAATCCTGAGTTCTTTTCCTAATGATCTCATGAGTAAGAGGCTTAAGGATACACATTCATTTATAACATCAAAGCAGTACCTTTCTGCTGCTCTCTGCCTACAAGTAAAATACTCTTCAAGTAGTGATAAGATATTAACTCATTCTGTCAAACCACCTGGAAATAGGGCCTGCAACTGCTAAATATTGCCAATGTATTACAAAAGATTAACAAATTTTTCTGGTTATATGAATTCCACCCAGTGTTTTGCTCAAGAGCAAAAATAAGTAATACGGATTGTGTTCAATCTTCTACAGAATAATATTCAATTTCTTGTTGACTTTTGTAATTACATTGATCATGTAACATTCCTGAAAACTAAAATTGTCTTCATTAGTTCATTAAACATTCCTAATTCTTTAAGAACTTAAATTAATATAAGGATTGTCCTTTAAAAGTGTTTGTAATTTATCTATTTTTAGCGTGAACCTGAAGCACAGCTTTTAAAAAAATTCTTCATCAAGATCTCTAGACAAAACAAATGTCTTTTTAGTTCATGAAATAGCCCTAATTCTTTAAGAACTTAGTTAAATTAATAAAAGCATTGTCCTTTAAAAGTGCTTATAATTTCTCTTTTTTAGCAGAAATATCAAACACACACACAAAAATCTGTCAAAACCTCTAGACAAGTGAATCTCCTGTATTTCTTATGAAGATCATACCAGAGATGAAGATTTTGAAACAAAGTAAGTACTCCTTGTTCTGGATTTGGGAAAAAGCCAAAGAGATTAAAAAAAAGATTAATATTGATTTAAAATGTGAAAGAATTGCCATAAACTTAAAGACTACAATATTCATTCAATAGCTTTGGCAATAATTGACTAAATTGTGACTAAATTGACTAAAATGTGACAAGTTTGTAATGAAACACAATCTATCATCTTCCTTGTTGATGGAAACCATCCAAACATGTTTCCGGTTACTAAAAATGCTTAAGATAAAAAAATATTAAATATAAACAAGATATGGTGCAGTACTTCTGGCTTCAGAGTTAAATACTGAGATAGGAGCATTGCAGTTGAATTCATGTTCAAATTGCTCAGATATAAGTACAGATTGGGACAAAGGAGGTATAAATTTGGGGGCAAAAGAAAAAATAATCCTTTCAGTTCCTCACATAATTCTAATAGTATGTTAAATATGCATAGATTAAGATGATGATTAAAAGAAGTGGCTACATGTGATCTCTCGCCGAGCTTTTGCAAGTTTTTTTGTTTCGGGTTTTGCTTTTTTGTTTTTGCTATTTATATGATGTCAATCTACTTAAAGTTTCCTCCTTTTGTTATTTCTAAAATCAGGTATGTCTTCTATGAGCCAACTTACAAATGACATCCCTACAGCAATCATGTACAACTCAAAAGTGATATTTCTAGCATTTCTTCCTGAAATTGTTTCACAATCATCTAGCTTTTTAAAAATGGGAACTACTTCTTATGTGATATTTTAACAATGCGTAGGTCAAGGTGCCCTTTCTGGAATAAGTACAGAGAGGCATGGTTGACTTCATTAAGTACAAGTAGTAGCCCCTCCTTCTGTGTTGCAAAATCTGAAGTGAGAAATAAGTGAAGTGCGCCAAGTACATAATGCTCCTGCCTTGGGGGACAGAGCCAACTCCACTGGGGACCTTTCTTCCCTCCAGAAACACAATTTCAGGACCCATCACATTGATCCAGTTACATTTCTTCCTAAGTTTTATGTTGTGAACCAACTGACCCTGTAATTTCTTTTCTGATCTCCTTTGCTCTTTCACTTTCCATGTTGGATAAATAACTAAGTTCAGCATAAGCACATATTTTGACAATTTTCCCTAGATTAACCGTCTTAAATCTATAAATTGTAATCAGAGGCTTATTTTTTCACTTGTGCTACACTCCTGTGGGATGGGTTCCTGGAAGTCAGTGGAAGCTCTTGTTCTAATGTCTTGAAGAGCCAAATGAGGAATGGGTCCTATAAGAAGAAAATGTAAAATAGAATGGCTGCTTCCAAGAAGAGTTAGACGTTTTTGATGAAAAGCTAGAAATAACGTAAGAATGCAATAACCATCTCCTGGTAGCTTTGTATTTGAGGCTTGATCTCTCATCTCTCTCTCTCTCTCTCTCTCTCTCTCTCTCTCTCATCTCTCTCAATATGGGCCGATCTAAATTAATTTGAATTATTTATTGACACCTACTCTGTGCCAGACACTGTTCTGGTTACTTGGGCTATATCAGTAAATAAAACGTGCAAAAATACCTGCCCTCCTGGGCTTTACACCTAGTAGAGGGAGCTAGACGACCACTTCACATAATAGATAAATTGTGTGGTATGTAGAAGGTGGCTAGTACTATGGAGGAAAGAGATCCAGCAGGGAAAGGGGGCTCATGAGTACAAGGAGAGTTGCAATTTTAAATAAAGCAATCAGGGTGGGCCTCATTAAGAAGGTAACATTCGAGCAAAGAGTTGAAGGAAGAAAGGGAGTTAGGTATGTACATATCCGAGGGAAGGATGTTTCTGGCACAGAGAACAGCCAGTGCAAAGGCTCCGTGGCTACAGCTCTCACTGCACATTCAAGGACAGCAAAGGAGGCCGTGTGGCTCCAATGGAGAGAGCAAGGGGGAGAGGCAGTAAGAGATGAATCTGGAGAAGTGAGGACCTTGCACACCACTGAAGGGGTAAAATGGGATCCCCCAGAGGGCTAACCAAGGACTACTAAGAGTGTGTAATAATGTGTAAGGAACGGACTTTGATCATTATGCCACCAAGGGGAAAAGGTAGAACAACCAAGAGTAGTTGCAACTAAAAACCTGAAAGAAGCCCCTGTGTTGCTCAAAATATTTTCCCTGTAGTCCACAGGAAGAAATACATTTTGCAGCACAACCCAGTCGTCACACAGAAGACACACACACAATTGTAACAAAGACTTCACAAACCAACACTTACGTGCATTGTGTTCAATATACTCTAATTCTAGTCTGTTGGGTTTCTTTTCTTTATTCAATGTTGGTGACATTCACTAAATTGATTTCATAACCTGGTAATGGCTTGTGATCCACAGTTGAAGAAGCATTGCTATAGGTAATGTGATCGTTTTGGCTACACCCTAACACAGGGATAACATAACCACCATCATTGTCAACTCTGAGCGGGCTTTGGCTAAACACCACATAAGGCCTAATGACTTTAAACAGGGAACCACCATTAGCTCATTAATCAAAATCCGATGTATATTTAAGATACTCTGCTTTCATGACAGCTGTCATCATATAAAAATACAGTGTGGGCTGGGTCACTATTAGGAAATGTAAAACATGTGAAATTTGGGTACATCATTTCTGACAGGCAGCCAATATTTATGGTAGTTGGCTAAAGAGATTTTACTTCAAATAAACAAATGTTGACTGTTTCCATAAAAGCATAGACATAATCCTAATTAGTAAATTTGCTAATAGATTTTTGTTCCTTATCTCCAGACCAATCTTTAGATATATTTGTTTGGAGAAAATGCTGCAAATTTTAGAACTGTATCTCAAAATGTTACGAGAGTTTCTCAAAGTGTTTGAGAGCAGCTTAATTTTATGACTAGTACTTTTCTGAACTGTTAAATTACCCTTTGAAAACTCAAAATTCATTTTCAACTAGATTATTGTTTGAAATATTTTTTTTTTCCACTGGAAAAAGTTCTTAGGTTTGCCATTGCATAGATTCAAGTTTTATAGTACACTGGAATTATCTCCTCTGAACCACGTACCACACACAGAGTGGCCAATTTTTTCAACAGTGTTATCCAATGTATCTTTCTGTGATGATGGGAAAACTCTATATCTATGTTTTCTGTTAAGGTGGCCACTAAGCAACATGTGGCTTTTGAGCACTTGAAATGTGGATTATGTGACTGAGAAACCAAATTTTTAATTTTGCTTATTCTTAATTAATTCAAGTTTAAATAGCCATACGGGGCTAAAGCCTGCCATATTGGACAGAGCAGTTTCAGAAAGAAAAGCTGGGCAAGTCACTTCCCTGCTTAAACCACTCCAGTGGCTTCCAACCACATTTCAAATAGAATTTAAAATCCTCAGTTTGGCATTCAAAGCCAAGACAAGCTGATTCCTGAGCACCACTCAGTTGCTGCCATTCCAGCCTCTTGCGTCTTCTTTCTGCTCTTGCAGCCTGCCACACTCCTTCTGCCCCCAAGGACCTGACACAGGTTGTTCCCTCTGCCAGGAAAGTTCTTTCCACTCCCACCCAACATGCTTCTCACCTCTACCTTTCTCCTGGCCAAACTCTACTCAGTTTTTAGGTCTCCTTCTCTTATTGTTTACTTACTCACTCATTCAGCAAATGTTTCTTGAGTTCCAACTAGGAGCCAGGCATTGTGCTAGATGCTGGTGAGTGACAGCAAACACCATAGAACAAGATAGACAGGCTCTCTGTCCTTGTGGAAATTATAGTCTAGTTAGGACAATAAGCTTTTTAAAATAAATAACTGAAATAATAATAAATTGTGACAAGCATCTTAAATCAGGGCTCTGAACTGGACCAGGGGATAATGGCAGATGGGGAGAGGACTCTCAAAGGATGTGACATTTTTAATGAAACCCTGAAGGGAAAGAAGGAGTCACGGATGTGAAGAATAGGAAGAAGGGCACTGTGGAGAACTTATCACAGCAGAAGTTAAGTTTGTCCCTGTGACTACATTTTTTGGTGTGTGTGTGAGGAAGATTTGCCCTGAGCTAACATCTGTTGCTAATCTTCCTCTTTTTGCTTGAGGAAGATTGTCACTGAGCTAACATCTGTCCCAATCTTCCTCTATTGTATATGGGATGCTGCCACAGCGTGGCTAGATAAGTCATGCTAGGTCCATGCCCAGGATCCGAACCTGTGATCCCCAGGCCGCTGAAGTGGAATGTGCAAACAACCACTATGCCACTGGGCCATCCCCTACATATTAATTTAATGTCTGTAAGTTCCATGAGGGCAGGGGCCCTGTCTATTTTGTCTTATTTTCTCATAGCACAGAGTCTGGGACATAATCAACACTCAGTAAATTCTTGTTAATGGGTGAATAAGTAAAATTTTTAAAGTCTAAAAAATAGAGCAATTGCTGTAGAATAATTATAAAGGAAAAGTCATTACTGATTATTAATTGTTATTTACTTTGGCTTATAAAGATAATTTTATCTACAGGTTTTGAACCTTTAAAGTATAACCTGTGAAGTACAAATAATAATCTCTCAAGAATCAAGAATTTGTTGATACTCCATGAATTCTCAGAATGTCTTAATGAAACAACTATTCCTTGGTTCTCATCTTTAGTGCCCAAGTTCCTACCAGTTATTAATCACTAACTTAAGCCTGACTGAGGCCATTCCTTCCATTTGTGCTTCAGATTCCCTCTTGGCTATTCAGATAAGAAGAATGTCAACTCAAGATTGCACAGTAATTTCATACTTCAAGTCCCCACCTACACTATTCCAAACAAATAACATTTATAAATATGATATAAAAATTGAAAAGGCATAGCTCGTGTTGTAAGGCAAGACAAGCATCTCTATGGACTATAAATAGAGAAGAAATACAGAACAGTAAGTTGGGACTGGTGCTACAGGCCTGTGAGGCTCTGGGCCCAGAAGCAGGCGGAGGCAGCTGGGAGTTCCACTGTGGTGGGTACTGGAATAAAAGGCACCCTATGTGAGACAGGGATCAGGGAAGGCTCATTGTTTCAAACCAGGAAGTGAGTTAGGGATGAAAGGAGGCATAATAGGATGAGGGAAGATGCAGGCATAGCCTCACAGCCAGGACCTGTGCAAGGCCACCTGTGACTAGGTGACTGGATCTTGGATATCACCACTCTGACCATTGGTGGGAACCCTGAGCTGCAGATATAAGACTTAGCTCTGAGTTGGGAGTTGGGTGGAGGCAATAATAAGATTGCTAGATAAGGAGGCATGAGTGGAGCTGGAAGTAGGGATGAGGAAGACAAGCAAAAAAACTATCCTTCAAAATGAGCCTGCAACCTAGAATCCCAAAACACATGAGGAAGAGGACAATTTCATGTAAAACATGGCCCACAGAATCTACAAGAGAAACATGGATTCTCTCAAGATAATATGAAATTAACAGAGCAATCTGAAAGTGATAACAAATGTGTCAGAGCCCCGAAGAGATAAAAGAACACCCTCACAAGAAATGACAAGAAGTTATAAAATAAAAACTGACAGAAATAAAGTGAGAACAAGGGAATATTAAAAAGAAAATCCAGTTATATTCCTCAGAATGAAAAATACAGTCATTGAAATAAAGGCATTAAGTAGAATAAATTCTAGACTGAACACAGTCAAAAGGAGAAGTGGTGAATTGGAAGATAATAATGAGGAAATGAATGATAAAGCAGCACACTCAAGGAGGTGGAAATATGAAGGAGCTCTTTGTAAACATGGTGGCTAGATTGAGAGGCTCTAACAAGAGTTGGAAAAGAATGGAGAGAATGCTAGAGAAGCAAGATTTGGAGAAATAATGGCTGAGCATTTTCAAGGATCACTGAGGTGTATGAATCCTACTGAAAGGTGCACACAGAGTTTGTCCCCATCTCCTGCTTGGCACCAACCCCTGAAACTTCCACTGTGCCCACTGGAACTCATAATCCACCACCCCCTGAAACCTTTATATCTCCGCCCCTTCTCCTTCTTGCTCTAAAGCAAACATGGATCGCCCCAGGGACAGTGCTTTCCTGGAAGCCCCCTGGAGTTTGCCCTCTCATACCACCTGGCCTTGAGGTGGGATACGTATTCTTGCTCCCCATTGCTAGGAAGAAATTTTTACGGTCTTAAAACAAGACTCAAAAATCAAAAACTACAGAAAAACAATTGATGAATTTGACTACATTAAACAGTTTTTAAAAACATAAAGTATGACACCTAAAGGTAAGAGACAGTCCACAGATTGGGAGAAGATATTCGTAATGTCTATAACTGAGAAAAGATTAGAAAACAGAATGTATATATTTTTAAAGTCTGCAAATCAGTAAGAATGACAAAATAGACAAATGGGTAAATGTCACAAACAAGCAATTAGCAGAGGAGAGAATGTGAATGATCAATAGGCAAGCAGATACACTTAACCTCAAAAAGAGAGAAATGAGAAGTAAGACAAGAAGATACCAAGTTTACACCTATCCGACTGGCAAAATTTTAAAAGTCTAATAGGATCAAGTTGGTGAAAAACTCTCAAAAACTTCCTGTGGAAGTATAACTTTCCATAGGCGGTTTGGAGAGCAATTTTTATTAAAATTCAAGATACGCATATCCTATCCACTTCTGTGCATATCCAGCAATTCCACTTCTAAGTATACATCCTAGAGGAACTCTCAAATATGTGCACACGTTGATCAGTATACATATGTTCAATATATAGTTTGTAATAGAAATTGGATGCTACTTAAATGTCCATCAATAGATGAATGAGTAAATTAATTGTATCATTGTTACGCAATGGAAAACAAGTGAATGAAATTAATCAATATTGTCAACTGGGAGAAATCTTAAAAACATATTCTTACACATAAGTAAATTCCAGAGTGAAACATATACTGTGATATAAAGAATGTGAACACTCAAAAATGGTGCACGTTGTATATGGAATAAATATATATATATCCCATAATACATATGTATATGATATGTGTATACAATACATGTATATTATATATACATATATAAGTATATATGTGATTTAAAAGCTGGACAGAAAGAATATGCACTCAGCTTCAGGATAGTCCCCACCCTTCGGAGAGAGAACAGACAATGTTACAAAGGAGACATCAACTATATCCATAACATCTTAATTTGTTAAATAAAATATTTAAAGCAAATGTGACAAAATTTCTCTGTACTTTCTGAATATTTGGAAATTCAAAGAACTTGCCTTATTGTAATCAGTACTACAGATGGCCATTTACTTTAAAACTGAGACCAGATATAAAACACAACACCACATCCTTAACTTTAAAGAAGATAGGCTGGTAAACATATTTTAAAAAACCAGTTATATGGTGTGGATGTCATTTTTCAGCAAAGAAAACCCTAGTCCCTGTTTCCACTTAGGTTTGTGATAAAGAGGACAGACTTGAGTCTCAGCCAAAGAGATTTAGATTAGGCATTAGAAATAACTTAGGATCTCTACCAGACGTTGAAGTTTGCCTGGGGATTTTGAGAACAAGAGGTTTGCTGAAACAGCTTAGATCCTAGCCTACTTGGAACTAGAAGAGATTATTGATGACATAGGTGTCCTTTGAAATTTGAGATTCTGTCCACCAACTCTATAGATATGAAGATCTTAACTGATGTACTTAGAATTTACAGCCAAACAGAGAGGACTCCGAGGAACGGAACAAGAAAGCTTGGTTCTCAGTCCTCACAAGAGCCTACTCTGACTTGAGAAACTAGTGGTACCCTAGCAGGACCAGAGGCGACAAAGGCTCTGGAGGGCCAGTGACCAGGGTGAGGTGCTGCTTCACCTGCAACCCAGTTTATTGCAATCTGTCCATTAATAAGCGTTGTGGAAGAGCATTCAAATTCCATACTGTGCAAGATGCTCTGCAGAGTGAATTTAAAGAAAGAATAACATCATTGCTTATTCTTAAAGAAAAGTTTACCATCAAATTTGAAAAGACTCACACATACGAAATAATTAAAACATTATGAAATAGCAGTCGATAATCAAGGGTGAGCACTACTGACTGTAAGGGAAGATTATGGGCTGGGCTCACTGCGAATGAGGAGGGGTTTCTGATGAGCCCTGTGGGATGAATGGAACTGGAACAGTCCCAGAGCAGTTGAGGCATTTCAGATTTCAGCTAAACGTGGGCTATAACCTGAGGGAGGAATACTCATGAATATCAGAGAATGTTGTTAAATGGAGGGTTCTGGCTACAGTGCAGATGTTTTTAGAGAGCATGAGAGGTGATGAAGTGAAACAGCTGATTAGTGGTGTGTGGTCACAGAATGCTTTGAAAATCAGCCAGAGATTTCCAGACTTGAGGATGGAGGGGAAAGAAGCCAGTGTGTGTTCTTGAGTAGGGCAAGGATATATTGAAAACCATGTTTCCAAGATTTATTGGGCAGCAATTTTCACAATTAAGTATTTCATATGGATTGGGTATAAAATAAAAGGTCTGCATGCTTTTCCTGCTTTTTTATGTTAAAATATAGGAATTTTTTGGTTGGTGTTAAATGTCTACTCTTAATTACGTTAGAACACACTTAAGAAAAGTAGCCTCGGTATAATTGGATAACCTTACCATTAGTCAGATAACTTGTGCTGAGCCTCAACCCTGGAGCTTAAAACCCTTTCCCAGTGATTTGTTCTTTCAATTTTCACTGCATCTAAGCACTATTTCTCAAAGAATTGCAATAACTGTATTAATAGCTAACATGGCAAATATGAAATGTTCAGACTTCTTAAGTACAGAATCTCAACAGTTTTGTTTGAAATCCCTAACATAATGGGTCTGTAATGCTCACGTGCCATGGGAAAGGGCGTCAGGGTTGTGCCTGAAGGCTCAGTGTGTCAGAGCAGCAGGCTGAGCACTCAGCTGAGAGCAGGAAGCTTGGGCCCGTCTTATCTCTAAGTCTTCTCAGTGTTTTTCCTTAGGCAAGTCACTTCTCCAGCCTAGAGTTTATCTAAAATTGAGGGAGATTAAGTTGGACAAACTAAAAAAACAGTTTTCAGCTCAAACTTTATATAAAGATACATTTATTTATGTGTCAGGGGTTCTAGCTTGAGCCTAGCCTGACATATTTTAGGACACGACTGGGCATATTTGGCAGGTGGATAGGAAAGTCTAGTTGCATGAAAATAGAATTCTCTTGGGAAAATAACTCATTCTTAGAGAGTCAGGCACACACACTTGATTCAAAAATAGTCCTCTGGCACTGGCAAATGGAGACAATATGGTGTATATTGTCTGCTATTTGAAGCCTCTTTGACCCAGTCGCCAAGGACTGGTGGATGAATTCTAGAAAAAATTGAGAGACATTGGAGTACAAATTACTCAGAAGACCGCTTAACTCAGTGGAGTATTTTCAACTGTGAGAAATCAAAATCCCTGACTCAAGCCTCCAGAAACAATAAGAATATTTCTCTATATAACCAGATTTCAAAGATAGAGCAGTATTAGTTTCCTCCTAAGACTGGCTCTCTTAATGCTCACAATCTGGCGGCCAGTGGCAGTGGGAGCTACATACTTCTTGGCTTACATCAAAGCATGAAATAGAAGTCCTTCTTTTTATTCTGTCTGTATCATCTCAGATTATGTGCCCATCTCTGGCCTAATCACAGTGGTTGGGGGCCTGTCATTGACCTGAACTAATCAGATTCTATCCTTAGTGATCCAGATGGAGGTCAAAGCCCCCTGAGATGATGGAAGAGGGGTAGGTTTCCGAAAAGTACTTTGGTTCTGTAAGCTACTAATGAATATTCTGCCAGCAATAAACATCTTCCATGACTCTGATCTAGTGTCTGGGGAGGTGGGGAGAAGACAGCATCATCTAGTGGGTGAAAAAACTTACCTCGAGGGCACTTACCTTGAGTGTTGTTGACAAATGTGGATGTCTGTGATAGTTTTGTAAGAGTTGAAATGACTTGCATTCCTCAAAGTAATAGGCCTTCCAAAATGTAGTTCTGATGTTTATATTCTTTAATATGAATTGGGTTTCTCATTCACTGCTGTTGATTTGGGGGGAAATCACATGTTCCGTGCAGCTGGAAGGAAGTTGCCTAAGAGAAGTTATCAAATATGTGTGAGGTTTGGAGACCATACCAAATGTACAGATGAAGAACTCGCTGGCTGGGATTTGGGATGAATGGAAATTCAAGAAATGCATTTGGACAGACCTCTGGGGATTTAGCTAAAGCAGAGAGTGGAAGATATTTTTTTAAATGTTTTTTCCTTGATTCTTGATATAATTATACTTTAAGTCATGAACCCAGCCTATTTCTTGATAGGTGGGTTTGAACTGTAGAAATTCCAGCTCACTTTTACTGCCGCTGAAGGTGTCATTTTAATGGTAATGTCTGTTGACTGTACCCTCTTCCTTTAGCAATAAGACCTCCTTGAGCTCACTAGAGGAGCCGTGCTTCCTACATCTTTCAGTGCTTCTGCTTTGCTTGTAAACCAGGAGCCTGGTTGTGGCCTAACTGAATTTCTATGCACATAAGTGTGGTTTCCTGATAAAGAAAACGAAACCTTGTCCCCATGTCATTATGAGTCTAACAGTCTAACATACCTGCTAACTTTTTTTTTAACTGTACCTCTGACTCATACTGAACAATCTTATTTCTACTCCAAAGGAAAAAAGTTAAATTTAAATTCCATGCCTGTAAGGCATTTTAAAGTTAATCGGGCCCTTTGGGTCTAATTTAATTTGTGTAAGATTGCTGTTGATGATTAGAATAGCTATTTAAGATTTTTGTTAACAGTCTGTTACGTGGACTTAATGGAAACACTCCAAAAACAGTCCATTCACTTTCCCCTGTCAAATTTAGGTTACCGAGCCTTCACAGATGTTGTAAGTAGACACTGATATGAAAAGGGGATAGAATACAAATTAAAATCATAAGTGTACTCGAACTGCCAACGTTGAGCTTTGGTTAAAAACATCTGTCACATAAAAGCAAACATTCAGAGCTATTGCATCTTGTAACAATTGTCTTTATTTTTCATATCTTTGGCATTTTAATCATTTTGTGTTACTGCTCCCTTTGGAATTTTTCTTACGAATGATCGTTTTTTTTAACATCACTGATTTCTCTGCACAAACAGCATTTGTGAAGCTTTGGTACCAACGCTATATAGGGAGAGACTCCCACGCGTAGCTGGAATTCTAATGGTCTCATAGAACTGGAAAAGTCAACTGACTATCGCAGAGCACTGGAAAGAAATGAATGCATTTAACTTGTACAGGCCCATATTAAATCAAACTAGCTCTTCGGTTCCTCCTACAAGGTTATTTTTCATCATTTAAAAGTTTACAATTACCATCCTCATGGATATAAAACGACCATAAGAAACAGTTTGGTCCGGTTCACCCTTTTGTACAATCAAGGAAATTTCAGGATTCCATCGAGTCAGTCTTCTATTATTTGTTAAAATCAGACATTTTTTATTCAGATTTAAGATTTGATTTCTCTCATTACTTTGTTCCATAGCTTTTAAGTCTTTATCCTTTCATTCTGTTTTCATTTTCACTATCCAGGCTTTGTGTTTCAAAACTGGGACCCTTGTAGTCATCTTCCTCTTCTCGCTTTTTCTCTTCTGTCTCCTGGATTTCCTCCTCCCTCCTTTATTCTTATTTCTTTTATAGAGTGAGAGATTTCTCTGAGGGCATGGTAAGTCTCCTGTGAGCTGCAGCTAAGCATCCACACACCAGCAGCAAGAACAAGGAGACAATGACCACCACGCCCCAGCACCACGTTCCACTGCCCAGGAACAGCCTTGTTTCTTGTGTGGCGGGGGAGGGCACAGCTGGTCACGGCAGCCCACATGCTAAAGACTGTGGGCAAAGAGTTTGAAAATAATCAAGTCACGCATTGAGGGGGAAGTGGTGGCTAACTTTTATTTATTCTTGATTTAACCTTAATGGTGATAGGTTATGATATTGCAATTTTTATGTTGTAGTCATTCAGGTGGTTAAGGACTTAAAACTTACGCGGAAAGCATTATCTTGAGAGGCATTTGGCTGGAGGTTCACCATAAAGTAATCATATTTTGAAATGATTTTAAAAAGTGTATATATTCATAAAAGTGGAACATAAGATTTAGATTAACCCTATTCCTTAATTTAGAAAAGAAATCTCTGTTTTACAGTGTTTTATTTAATGAGTAATTGACATTAAGAAAAGGGATGTAAAAAACTAATAGAAAAGGTTGTGGATCATCCCACCCAATCCGCTCTCTTCCTGATCACCCCAGGCTGGTCACCACGCTCTCCTTCCTTAGGTGGTCTTTTGCACCATCTTAAGATTATATTAGCTCTTACTTTTCCTTCCTTCAAAACAAGATCTCTTTCGTACTAAAGCTGAGATTATGTTCAATGTCGTGAATGCTGAGACTCAAATACAAAGGCCCAGCAATCACGTTTTCTCCTATAGCTAATTATGTAATTTAAACATTTGGTCAAGCCTTTGTATTATCTCTTCAAATACACTTTTAAAGATTTTTGTAGACGAACCTTTTGTTTCTACATCTCTGACAGTAATGATCACAACACTCTTACCGCCCCCTTCCCACATGGCTATCATATTTTTAATACTCTTGATGAAATCATGAGATCACTGGGATTAAAGTGGAAAAATTTGGCAGTCTTTTCATATTTACTTCGACTTTGGAGATCTAATTTGAATGTGAGCGCTCCCTATAACTCTCCAGCCTCCCTCCTGTATGGAGATTTACCAGCGGTGACTCCATTTTAGGAGCTGTCTTTGCTTCTCCGTCGCATCTCCTTCATCATATCTGCCTTAGGACGTGGTGTGCTGGTGAATGTTAGCGGTTGGCTCTGGTGGGGAGTAGGAAGGGTAGTTTGTAGCATTTGCTCATTTCTATGGTGTCGGTACTCCCAGCACTGCCCATTTCAAACTACCAACTTGACACCACTGAACCCCAGATTGGGAAGTGTTCTGCACAGTGGGCTTTTGGGAGCAGGTCACATTGGCTCCAGGATTATTAAACTACTGTTAAAAACAAGACAACAGGCCCAAAATGGAGATGCTTGTGCTAAGCCTCATGTCATCAAACTGAGACTTAATTACAGTTTCGTCTCTCTCAGAAATAGAATCTTAACCCAGTCAATAAGGACTCGCCTGGTCAGTACTAACTGGGTCCTCTGCCTGAGAGACCCCTGCCATCTCCTGAAGGAAACCTTGCAATAGCTAACCCACTTTTTTTTGCCTAGTGTAACTTCCTGTTCCCGCTCTCTTGTGTCTATAAAGTCTTTCATTTTGTAGAGCTCCTCAGAGCTCCTTGCTATCTGCTAGACTGGATGCTGCCTGATTCTAGTCAATTTGTGCTCAAATAAACTCTTAAAAATTTTAATATGCCTCAGTTTGTCTTCTAAAACTGCTCCACGAGCATTTGCCTCCTGTGAGTTCACTGTGTTTGTTATGAGCTGTGAGAAGAGAGGATATATAAAATAATGTCTCTGACAAGGGAGAAAGAGACCCAAAGCAATGACCAGAGGAAGGCAGTGTGCAATAGTGGTCCACAAACTCCACTGAGGGGGCTCGGAGACGAGTTCTAAAGAAGGGCTCCTTCGCTGGGGAAGTGTGCTCCAAAGACGCTGAGGATTTTACTCGGTGGAGGGAAGGGAAGAAGGTGTTCCAGGCAAGGGGAGGCTTGAAGGCTGCAACAGTTATGGCATATTCTTAGAAAAGACAAACCAGATTTTCAGTCACCAAGACTGCCCTGATGACTCCAGTGGAAAGCTTTTTGTACTATTACAGAATATCCGTTTCCCATTTACCAGGCATTTTTACACACAGTGCTTCTTTTGATCCTCACTATAACCTTGGGAGAGAGGTATAACAGCTGTTTTTATTATCCTCATTTTGTAGATAAGGAAACTTAGAATAAGGGAAGGTAAGAGCCTTCACAGACTCACGTAAGCCCAGGTCCAGAATGCCTTATCCCACCCCTTACCGTCTGCCAGTCTGAGAGTCCTGCCCTGAGGTTCCTTGCTAAGTGGTACATTCATACAGTGGCCTCTCAAAGGCAGGGCCCCTCAAGTGCATGCGCATGATCCATTTTTTTTTTAAAGATAAGTCCTGATCAAACGTCAAGAACCTTTTTTATTTTTCCTGCAGGGCAAGATTTGCCCTGAGCTAACATCTGTTGCCAGTTTTCCTCTTTTTTTTTCTCCCCAAAGCCCCAGTGCATGGTTGTATATCCTAGTTGTAAGACCTTCTTGTTCTTCTGTGTGAGCCACCACCACAGCATGGCAGATGGGTGGGGTGGTTCTACCACTGGGAAGTGAACCCAGGCCGCCAAAATGGTGAGAGCGCTGAACTTTAACCACTAGGCCATCAGGGTTGGCTCATGATCTTTTTTTTTTAATAAAGAAACTGAAGGATTGTCTCAGTGACTTTATAAAGAAGAGCAAAGTCTTCTAATGGAGTCATTATCTGCACCATTTATTCAAGATACTACAAATCTACTTTGGAAATAGACCAGTTATTTGAAATAAATGAATGAACAAATAAGTAAATAAAAATTTCACATAAATGGTTTTACCTTATTTATTATCCCTCCTCTGTCTACTTCCACAAAATGTTTGAGACAGCTCACAACAAAGTGCTCTGTATTAGGCAGGGTTCTTTTGCTTGCACGTGGCAGAAACCCAGTCAGAAACCAGCTGAAGCCCTGAGGAACATTTATTGGCTCAGTTAACCTAACTGGAGGATGGGCAGGCATGTTCATAGTTTTAACATAACTGAACACATACGTAGTTTTCACATAAATAAACAATATACAGCTTTTTGTGTGTTTATAAACTACATAAATATTATACTATTTAGTTTATGCTGTATAGTGAACACTGTGGTATGGTCACTCAGACCTTCAGGACAAAGCACTTTTTCAATCCCATTTAGGAGTTTTGACCACAATTGAATCGCTCACTGGAAATTTCCATTAGCTGAAGGGAGCAACCTTGCCCAAAGTCACATCCCCTCCTTGGAAGCATCCACTAGGTGTTGGATGGGGGAGGGGAGCCGGTAGAAAAACCGGGCCTTCTTGCCTCAATTCAGGGCAACTCTAAAGGGAGATCCCAGCTCCAGAGTTCCCCAGAGTCAACTGAGGCTTCTGTTGCAACTGAGTTGTGGTCCAACTTCTCTCTCTCTCAGTCCTGCTTCCCTCACTCCCTTACAGGCGTTGATCCAAAGGGCAGGCCTCAATAAACTTTGTGTATGCTGTTGCACACAGGCAGAATCTGTTTCCCAGGGAAGCTGAGCTACGGCATTCTACAACTTGATTTTGACATAGATCGTATTCTAAAGATTTACCTACATTGATGCTTATCCAGTGTACTTACTCTAACTGCTACGTGGCATTCTATTCTATGATAAACCACTCTTCATGCAGTTATTCACACATTGAGTTAATTTGATGGTCCTTTTATGCAGTTACAAAAGTGTTACAATGAATGCCTATATCTATGTCCATTTTACACATGTTAGAGAGGTTCTTTAGGGTCTACACCTAGATGTTGAATGGCCAGGTTGTAGGTTATGTGGACCTCCAAATTTATTAATTAGTACTAAATTGTTTCCAAAGTGATGTAGCAATTTACTCTCTGACCAATGATTTCTAAGAGCTTTTCTTCTTCCTCATCCTCATGAACATTCTGTATTGTCAGATTAAAATATTTTCTTTGCCAAGCCAATAAGTGTAAAGAGCCGTCTCAATATTGTTTTAGTTTTAATGTCTCTGACTACTGGTGAGATTAACTATCTTTTCATGTTTATTAGTTATTCAAGTTTCTTCTTCTATAAATTGCCTATTTACATTCTTTATCCATTTTTTTTTCTGTTGGGTTATCACTTTTTCTCATTGATTTGTTGAAGTTCTTTACAAACTAATAATGGTCTGCTATGCAAATACCCTAGTGCGTGCCTTGGTTTTGACTTATTATATGGTATTGTGTGGAGGATGCTTTTTTAAATTTCCCTTTAAAAAGGAAATTCTGGCACAAGCTACAACATGGATGAACCTTGAGGACACTATGCTAAGTGAAATAAGCCAGTCATCAGGAGACAAATACAGTATGATTCCACTTATATGAGGTATCTAGGGCAATCAAATTCAGAGACAGACTGTAAATGGTGGCTGCCAGGGGTGCAGGGAGAAGAGAAAGGGGAGTTATTGCTTAATGAATATAGAGTTCCAGTTTTGCAGCAGATGAAAAAAGTTTTCGAAATTGTTTGTGATGATTTGCACAGCAGTGTGAATGTACTTAATGCCACTGAACTGTACACTTAAAAATGTTTAAGATGGCAAAATTTATGCTATAGGTATTTTAAGATGATTAAAAAAAATAATTTAAAGAAATGAGTAAAATTATCTTTGGATCTGTTTTATAATGTGTTCAGGGGTGAAAGCACTTCCGAAAGAGGAGTCAGTTGTTTTTGTTAAGGTTCTAAGTCCAATCTGGTAGCGTCATGTCTTATCCACCTACCATAACATCACATCCAACCGATCCCTACTCACTGAAGTCAGTTTTTCTGATAATTCTAGAACTTATTTCCCCTGTCTATTAGTATTCCAAGTCTTGGGTCAGGCTCTGTCATTTCTTCCTTTGATTAACACCATAAAATCCTAACCAGTCTCCCTGTTCCCATCTATGTTCCATACTTGAAGCTGAGTGATCTTCCAAAAGCGTGAATCTATTAAGGGGGGGCAGGGAGGGAAGAAGGGAAGAGTAGGAGATAGTGGTTAACAATGTGAAATGAGGCAGAACAGTCAAGGAGAAAATGCAGGCTGAGAAACAGTTGATGGATTGGTGTCCTTCAGGAGAGAATAGTTTAGGTCATGGAGACAGAAGCCAGATAACAAGAAGTAAGAAGAAAGTCAAGAAAGTAAAATGAAATTGCCTGTCTGCCTAGAATTATCTCCGCCTACTTGTCTGCCTGGCAAACACTTAGTCTTTAAAGACCAATCAATGTCATCTTTCTCACAAAGTCTTCCTTAATGTCTTCAGGAAACGTTGAGAGCTTCCTTTTCCCCCTATCAGAATGCCTTGTTCACGCATTTATCATGGAATTCATTAAATCCCTCTAATTATTTGTTTTACGTCATCTTCTGCCATTAGACTATGAGCCTGTGGGAGCAGATATTATTTTCTCTTTATCTTTGTATCCCCAGATCCTAGCATGATGTGTACAACACCAGTACTGATTGAATGAATGAATGGTGTTGAAAACATCTCTAACTTTGTAGGGATCTTAATCTAATTAATTCTTCCCCACCCAGAGGAAAGCTACTACATCAGAATCTATTGAGAATCTAGCTCCCTGACCACGGTCAGGCACAGGATCGTTATGGCTTGATATGATATGTCCTCATTAATCCCATGAAAGAGATCTGGAAATTGTTAATTGATGGAGTTATATTTTATGCATAAGACAGAGGCAGCCACTGATTCTGCCTGTAGCCAGCCATGGATCAACACATTTTGTGCAGAGCCTGTAATTTCTTCTGTAGAGTCTAATTTCAATTCTAATGCCCCCAACTCTTTTGTTCAAGGATCGACACACAGGCCAAATCCAGCCCACCGCCTCCTTTTGTAAATAAAGTTTTATTAGAACACAGCCATGCTCATTTATCTACCTATGGTCTATGGCTGTTTTCACGCTACAGTGGCAGAGCTGAGTAGCTGCAACAGAGACCGTATAGTCTGCAAAGCCTAAACTACTTGCAATCCTGACCTTTAGAGAGAAAGTTTGCCTACCCTGCTTGAGTTATAAACTAAAGCTGTGTACATCAACATGATTTCATGGCTTACGCTGTGTTAAATAAATAGTACAATCTTTTGGTTTAAGCTCCGTATATTATACCCAAATCATGTCTACTATGCAGTGCCTTTTTCCACTTTTCATAGTCTCAGCTGTTTAAGTAAAAGAAATGAATGCAGTAATGGTAATTCAGGATGTTACTATTTTTAGGTTAGCTCTTCGCTCACTGTTCTTCTCTGTCATACACACAACACTCAAAATTGTAGATGAAGATTCATTTTAACTTATATTAGTAACTTCTGTTAAATTATACTGGATTGGTTATTAAGTGAGCATTATTATCCACATTAAATCTGTCACCAATGAAAAAATTACACACAGACAAGAGTGTAATCCCCTCATTAGCCTGAGGCCTCGGGTGTGCCTGAGTATGCACAGAGGCCTGGAATGCTCCGCTTTCCATGTGGAGCGCTGACTTTGCTGAAAGATGTCTAGAAACTGATGTATTCAAGCAGCTCCCTGCTGGCTACGCATCTGTACAGAACTCAGAAGCATTGTTTATTTCAGCAGAGATCTGGAATAAATTATCCTTAATAATTTGGCTCCTGTAATAGTTTCAAATGTTACACTATGGCGAACTTGCATATTGTGGGAGCACTCACATCTAAATCATGATTCTTTTATTTTTCCAGAAGTCAGCTAGAATGAAAGCTCCATGGAACTTTTATCCTATATCTCCAGGCCCTGAAATAGTCCTTAGCACATAGTAGGTACACAATAAACATTCGTTGAATAAATTTATTATGTGAATTCCATCACAAATATTGGAAATCCTAGGGGGCATTTGTGAAGACCAAGGAAATCTTAAGCTCCTTCACATTTAGTATAGATGTTGAACTTTGAGGTGTTAGAGCATAGTTTGGCCACATTTAGAAGGAGTGTGTGTGTGTGTATGTGTGTGTATTTAAGGTAACTTTATGACGGGTACACAGCCTACACCTTGAGGATAATGCACAACATCTAATGAGGGGACAAGACAATTTTTGAGTAAGATGCAGAAAGTTATAAAAACCTGTCACTCATAGTCTAACAAGGAGAACAGACCAGAAATGCTACAAAATCATAGTTTCATTTGTTGCTGTTTTTGTTTACTCGTTTTATACACATCAGAGAATCCATGGGGCAAAAAACCCCTAAATTAACTAAATTTTAGAAAGAATCAAGCTCTTCCTAGAAAAGGAGTCCCACAAACATTTTCATCCCTAGGGACATGTTGGAAGGATCATAGAAAGGAGGGAGAGACTAGCTTATCTGTAAGCAAACTTTCAATGATTGCATGTGGGCTGGCATAATAGATTAGATTCACAAGGTGCCCAGTAACAGAGCTGGTCTGTACCCACTCAGCCTGCAGTGAATGCACGGGAGCAGTACACTGAAAGTTGATGCCTGGGCAGGAGAGCTGAAAGATATCCTGCAGAGGTACACAAAATCTTCCCCAAGTGCAGGTGGCCTGCTGAAAGTGGAAGCAAGGCAGGAGAGATGAGAGAGATTCTCCAAGGTATACAAATTTTCCTCATTGCAAGGCAGAGGCCCAGTCAAGGTTTGGTACAGGGCAGCAAGGCTGAGAGGAGTCATCTCCTAAAAGCGTGGGCTTTCACTAGGGCAAGGTAGCAGCCAGTAGAGGCTGGGGGCAAAGCTGGGGAGAAATGCCCTCTATCCCAAGGTACACCAGGCCTTTACTGAGTACATTGTAGCTGCCTACTGACAGTTGGGGTAGGGGCATCAGAGTGGAAGGAGATATCCCAAGCTTCTATAACATGGAGGCAGAGTTGTAGAGCACAGAAACATTACAGCAACCCAAAAAGTTGGTAACTGGGGTATAAAAGTATAAAGAGGTTTCTCATCGTTTGGAAAGCTGCAGGCTGGGCTGTAAAGCTTCGAGAAATTTCCAGAGTCCTGTAGGCTGTAGAATTCTAAGATATCCTGAAAGAAAAGTCCTGATCCCACTCTTAAAACATACAAAACCAGTCATGAGCTGAATCTAAATATCTGCAACGAAGCTTGGAACCAGCCCAACTACAGATCAGACTGACAAGTGCCCTAGCCGTAGAGGACTAACTGCTGTTTGATAGGAGTGATATTATTTGCCCCATCTCTATTGTTCTTTTAACTACATGGTCAGTACACAACAGCAAAATTGTGAGATTCTAAGAGTAGTAGGACAATGTGACCCATGGTCAAGAGGAAGGAATGTCATTAGAAGCAGATCCACAGATGGCCCAGATTTTAACAATAGAGGAAACTGGTTATGAGGTATATGGAAACTTTATTATCTTTGCAACTTTTTTGTAATCTAAAACTAATTTTAAAAAGTTTGTTTTAAAACATCTGTGGGACAATACCAAATCATCTAATATGTATGTAATTAGTGGCCCAGAAGGAGAAGTGAGAGAAAATGGAGAAGAAATATTTGAAAAAAAATAATGGCCAAGAATTATCAAAATTGTTGAAAAACACCAAGCCATAGATTTAGTAAATTCAGTGAATACCAAGCAGGATTAATATAACTGCCCCACCATACACCTCTAGGCACATTATAGTCAAACTGGTGAAAACCAAAGGTAAAAAGAAAATCCTAAAAACATTCCAAGAAATAACACACATTACATTCAGAACATCAATAAGAATGATGATTGATTTTTTTTAATGGAGGCCAGAAGACAATAGAATAACATCTTTAAGGAGTCGAAGGAAAAGAAAAAAATTAACGTAGAATTTGATATATATCTCAGCATTGTTTAGTAGTTTTAGCAATGTTTTGTGTGTGTGTCTATGTGTGTATAGATACCCACTGGTGATATATGTATATGAGCAATGTTTGATAGTTTTAACAATGTTTAAGATAGATAGATAGATGACAGATAAAGAGAACATGTTCATAGATAAAATATTCAATATTAACGTGTCAATTTTCTCCAAATTGATCTATAGATTCATCACAATTCCAATTGAAATCCTAAAAAGCTCTTTTGTAGGAAACGACAAGATAATTCTAAAATGCATATAGAAATGCAAGATATCCAAAATAGCCAAATTAACTTTTAAAAAGAAGAACAAAGTTGGAAGATTAACACTACCTGATTTCAAAGCTGAGAATAAGGCTGCATTGATCAAGACTGTCTAGTTTTGGCATAAAGGTAAAGAGATAATGACACAGTTTAGACATTCTCACATATGTGGACAACTCACAAATTTCGACAGACGTGCAAAGGAAATCTGATGGAGAAAGGATAGCCTTGCAACAATGGTGCTGGAACAATTGTATATCCTTATTTAAAAAAAAAGGAACATTGATCCACACCTCATGTCATATACAAAAATCAACTCAAAATGAATCATATACATAAATGTAAAATGTAAAACTATAACTCCTCTAGAAAAAACATAGGAGAAAATGTTTGTTACCTTGGTTTAGGAACTTAGCAGTAATACCAAAAGAATAATCCACAAAAGAATAAAATGATAAATTACACTACATCAAAATAAAAAACTTCTGCTCTACTGTTAAGAGAAGGAAATGAGAAGCCCCAGACTGAGAGAAAATATTTCTAAAGCATATATCTGATAAAGGACTTACATCCAGAATATATAAAGAACTTCCAACACTCAATAATAAGGGAAGAAACAGCCCAATTAAAAATTGGGCAAAAAATTCGAACAGACATTTTACTCAAGAACATACACACATGGCAAATAAGCACTTGAAAAGATGTTTAACATCATCAAGAAATGCAAATTAAAACCGTAATGAGATAACACCTACCAGAATGAGTAAAATTAAAAAATTAAAAAGACTGTTTCCGCGTAGGGAAGGATGTGGAGGAAATGCAACTCTTATATATTGCTGGTGGGACTGTAAAATGGTCCAAACACTTTGGAAAACTTTTTGACAGGTTCTTAAAAAAGTAAACATACACTTACCACATGACCCATCCATTCCACTCTGTGATAGTTAATTTTATGCATCAACTTGACTGGGTCACCGAGTGGCCAGATATTTGGTTAAACATTATTCTGGGTGTGTCTGTGAGGGTGTTTCTGGATGAGATTAACATCTGAGTCAGTAGACTGAGTAAAGCAGATTGCCCTCCCATTGTGGGTGGGCCTGCACCAATCTGTTGAGGGCCTGAATAGAACAAGAAGGCTAAGAAGGAATGAATTCATTCTCTCTGCCTGACTGTCTTTGAGCTGGAACATTGGGCTTCTCCTGCCCTTGGACTTGGACTCAGGCTGGAATTTACACCATCAGTTCTCCTGGTTCTCAGGCCTTCAGATTCACATTGGAGCTATATCATCAGTTCTGCTGAGTCTCCAGCTCACCAACCACAGATCCCAGGACCTCTCCGCCTCCATAAGCACACGAGCCAATTCCTTATGGCAAATCTCTCTCTCTCTCTCTCGATATATAGATACATAGCTACAAGTTTATCTATATAGTTGTATATTATATATATCCTATTGATTCTTTTTCTCTGGAGAACCCAGACTAATACACATTCCTAGGTGTTTACCTAAGAAAAATGAAAACATATGTTTATACAATTACTAAACACAAATGATGATAGCTGATTTATTCATAATAATTGAAAACTAGAAATAACCCAAATATTTCATGAGGTGAACACACAGAATATAGTATATCAATACAGATAAAACTACTCAACAATAAAAAAGGGAATACTTGTATATAAAACCACATGGATGAATCTCAAAATCATAATAATGAGTAAAATAAGCTAAATACAAAAGACTATATAACTATATAACTCAATTAATATAAAGTTCTAGAAAAAACAAATTAATGTATGGTAACAAAAATTTGATTAGAGAAGGGAGCATTGGACTGCAAAGGGACATGAACAAACTTTTGGGGACGGTGAGAATGTTCTATGTTTTGATTATGGTTTCAGTTTAATAGGGATGTACATCTGTCACATTCACTAAATTGTACACTTTAAATGGATGAAGTTTATTTTATGTAACTTATAGCTCAATGAACTCATTTTTTAACACAGATATATACTTTTATATATATGCAACTGCATAAAAAATAGTTTGGACAGTCACCTCTGTACAAGGAAGTAATTGGGATTTACCTTTTTACTCTATATAGTTCCAGATTTTAAAAATTTAGTGTAAAATATGTTTATTGTAAAAATTAGAATATAAAACGAAAATGCATAGCTTCATAACAAAGATTGGGGAAGTATAGAAACCTTTAAGAAAAATTACCCATTACCCATAATCTCATCACTCAGAAAGAGCCTTCTTAACATCTTAGTTCAGTTTAAACTAGTCTCATGCGTTGGGTATTCCTGTGAGCATGAGCGCACAGATGCACGTAAAATTGAGATCATTCTGTATGTAATTTTTGCATCCTGCTTTTTGTTGAATATTACATCATAAGCATTTCAAACGTCTTTAGCCATTGTTTGAAAACAATTTTATGGAAATGTAGTGTTCCACTATATGGAGGCACTAAAATTTATTTAACCAATTCCTGGCTGTTGGATACGTGGATTATTTCTGATTTTTTTTTATTCTAACTAATGCTCCAATAAATATACTTATATGTTAATCTTTTCATGCATCCCTATTAATTATCTCAAAATAGATTCCAGGAGGTGAAATTATTGGATCTAAACAATACAGATACTCCTCACTTTGCATAGTTCCGATATGATTGAGCTTCGGTTAAACATGGCACCATGCAAAGAAAGGGCTACCTCCCTTTGTGAGGCTGTTGATGCATATGCCTACACCGCTCTTCCAAAAACTGTACCAGTCTACATTTCCACTAGCAGCTATGCTATGCACTAGCACTAGCAACTATGGGACATCCCAGCCAAGCCTGGATAATGTCACTTTTAACGATCTTTGATAATTTGAGGCAAAAACATAGTACCTAATTTTTAGTTTATTTTTCTTTTATTATTAGAATGGCTTAACTTCTGTTGTACATTTGTCAATCGTTTGTATTTCTCCTTTTGTGAACTGTAAATTGCTTTAAATTTTGAAGCAAAATGCTCTGCAAAGGCACAATGGAAATTTAAATTTAAATATTTAAATAAATTTAAATAAATAAATTTTGTATCTCTATAATAATCTCTCTATTCTCTATAAAACTTTCAAATCTTTGGAGTCACCACAATATAATATTAAAACATGTCTTGGATGGTATCAGCAAGGATGGAAGCAGTGAATAAATAATCCACTGTAGATAAATGCTGTTAGAGTAGAAACAAATGAAAAAGGAATAAAAATCTCAATGTCTTCCTTCAGTTTAATCTCAAAATTTTCAAATCCACAAGGTTTGGGAAGACTCACAATTCTCAATGAAATCATTCCTTAGACATACAATTTTCCATTTCCTATGAAAATAACCTACGTTTTGTTTCATACTGTAGTTGTTGGAAATACAAATATTTCAGGTTAATAGTGTATTTATAATATGTAATTTTGTATGATGAATGCAATAAAGACCTATTTGACATGATGACATTAGTCATTAAGGGAGGGAGTATGACTGGTTTGAAGCACATCTCTCAGGATAACAGGTCAGAGAACGTCAAAGCAAAATGGTCTTTCAGGGTGAGGGCTCAGAACAGGCCTAGGCACATGGTAGGCACTCAATTAATGACATTAAGAGTAAAGGCTGACTAATTAAATACTACTCCTACCTCCTTAGGAATTTTTTTTCATTTTTAGCAAGATACAATTTCCATATAATATAATGCACAAGACTTAAGTATTCAGTCTCATGAGTTTTAACAGTTGCTAACTCCTATGTCATCACCACCCAAAACAAAATAGAGGATACTTCCATTACCCCCAGAAAGTTTCTTCCCAGCCTTTTCCAATTAATTACCCACCTCCCAGATGCAGAGACAACCACTTTCTGATTTTTATCACCATAGATTTTACTGTTCATGGATTTCATATAAATTGAATCACCAGTAGGCATTCTTTTGTGTAGAAATTATTTTGCTCAATATAATATTTTTAACATTCATCCATGTTCCTGTGAGTATCATTCCTTTCTACTACTAAGTATACATTGTATTCATATACTGGTGGATATACTGCAATTTGCTTTCTCATTCTCCTCTTGATGGACATTAGGTTATTTTTTCAATTTGGGGCTATTACAAATATGGCTGATATGAACATTGCTGCACAAATCTTTTTGTGGACATAGTTTTCATTTTTCTTAGATAAATTCCCATAAGTGGAATTTCTGGGTTAGATGGAAAATCTATGTTTAACTTTATAAGAAGCTGCCAAACACTTTTCCAAATTGGTTGTACCGTTTTATACTCACCAGCAACGTATGAAGAATTCTAGTTGCTCCACATCCTTGCCAACACTTACTGTCAGTCATTTTTTTTTATTTTAACCACTCTAGTAGGCATGTAGTGATGTCTCATTGTATTTGTCTGTTCGGTTTTTTTTTTTGGGGGGTGGAGCTATAAAGTTTAATGAGCTTTAACAATTTTACAAACCATGTAATCACCTTGTAAAACAACATATAGAACATTTCTATTACCCCAAAATTTCCCTTGTGCCCATTTTAGTTGTTTTCTCCTTTGACAAGCAACTATTTTTTGATTTCTATTATCACAGATTAGTCTTGCCTGTTTTATAATTAAAATAAATAGAATCATACAGTGTATCAGTTACCTATTTATGCATAAAAAATTGCCGCAAACTTAACAGCTTAAAACAACAGCTGTTTATCTTACAGTTTTTATAGGTCGGAAATCCAATACAGCATGGCTTAATGCTCTGCTCAGAGTCTCATAAGGCCAAAATCAAGGTGTCGGCTGAGGGGAGGTTCTTATCTGGGGCTCTGAGTCATCTTCCAAGCAATGGTTATTGGCAGAATCCATTTCTTCTCACACCTTCCACATGGACTCCTCCATCTTCAAGCTAATCCTCGTTCTTCTCAAGCTTTGAATGGCTTTGACTTCCTTTTCAGCCTTTGCTTTTAGGGGCCCATATGATTAATTGAGCCGCCCAAGATAATCTTGAATAATCTATTTTAAGGTCAACTGATGAGTAACCTTACTTACACCTGCAAAGTCTCTTTTGCCGTGTAATGTAACATATTCACAGGCATAACAACATGCCCAAGGTCATGGGGCCAAAATTTTGCCACCTATGGTAAGTACTCTTTTTTTGTTCATTTGCTGCAATTGAATTAATATCTGTAAAATGCAGGCATATTGTGCAATTATCAATAGTTTTAAACTTTTTTTCTTGAGAAGTATTCCATTCTGTGACTATATCATAATTCGTTTATCTCCTCTCCTACTTGACTGACGTGTGTTTTTCCAGTCTTTGGCTATTGTAGATAAGAATACTATGAATATTCTTTTTTAAGTCCTTTAGTTAACATATGTTTGCATTTCTCTTGGTAAATACCTAGGAAAGTAATTGCGAGTCATAGGGGACATGTATGTTTAATTTTATAAGAAGCCGCCAAATAGTTCTCCAACTTGCTTGTACCACTTTTTTACACTCCCACCAGTGATGTATGAATTTCAGCTGCTCCATATCCTCCCTACATTGTGGTTTTAATTTGCCTTTTCCAGATGACTAATCATATTCAGCTACTTTTCTCATGCCTGCTGGCTATTCATCTCTCTCCTTTTGCAAAATGTCTGTTCAAATTTTGTGCCCAGTCTAAAAAGGGAATTTTTTCAATTATTAATTTGTATATATCAGCATACAAGACCTTTATCAGATATTTATGGTAAATGTTTTCTCCGGTCTGTGACTTGCCTATTCATTTTCTCAATAATGGCTCTTAAATAGCAGAAAATTTAATTTTGATAAAGTTCAATTTACCAATATTTTTGCTATTATTATTTGTGTTTTTGGAGTCTTGCCTAAGAATATCTATGATCTTTTCTAGAAGCTGCGTGGTTACAGATTGTTTACATTTAAGGCCATGATCCATCTTAAATCAATTTTCCTCTGCAAAGTGACATGGGGTCGAACGTTACTCTTGAAATATAGATATCCAGTTTTCTCTAGCACCATTTATTAAAAAGACTTTCTTTCCCCCATTGATCAATTTTTGTCAGCAATCATGTGAATATATATGCATAGTATAAGCTCTTCACCTCCATTCTTCTTTTTCAGAGTAGTTCTCACTATTCTAAATCCTTTACAAGTATTCCAGCACCGTTTGTTGATGTGATTTTCTTTCCCCACTTAATTGCCTTAGCAGTTTTGTCAAAAATCACTTGATCATACATTTGTGGGTCTATTTCTGGACTCTATTCTGTTTCATTAATCTATTTGCCTCACTTATTCCAACACCATGCTGTCTTGATTACTGTGGCTTATAAAAAGTCTTAAAATAAGCTTTATTCTTCTTCAAAGTTATTTTGGCTATTTTAGGCCTTTCCATTTCCATATGAATTTTAGTGTCAGTTTGTCAATTTATACAAAAAAGCCCACTGAAATTTTGAATGAGACTGCGTTGAAACTGTATATCTACTTAGGAAGAATTGACATCTTGACAATATTTAATGCTTCTGATCAATGAGCTCAGTATATATCTCCATGTATTTGGATCTTCTTTAATTTCTCTCAGCAATGTTTTATCATTTTCAGCATACAAGTATTGCACATATTCTATCAAATTTATCCCTAATTATTTCTTACTTTTTGAGGTACTATAAATGGCACTTCTTTTAAAGTCTCAATTTATAATTGTTTGTTGCTAATGTAAATACAATTTATTTTTGAATATTGACCTTTATCCTGCAAACATGCTATATTCATTTGTTAATTCTAGTGATTTTTAAAAAAGATTCCCATTAAGTTTTCTGCATAGATGATCAAGTTGAATGCAAAAAAAGATAGTTTTGCTTTTTTATTTCCAATCTGGATGCCTAATTTATTTTTCTTGCCTTATTACACTGGCTGGAATCTCCCAGAACAGTGTTGAATAGAGTGGTGATCATGAACATCTTTTCCTTGTCCCATATCTTAGGGGAAAAGCATTCAGTCTCTTGCCATTAGTATGGTGTAGCTGTAAGTTTTTCAAGGATGCCCATTTTCAGATTGAGGAAGTTTCTTCTCATTCCTAGTTTGCTGCAAGTTTTTATCAGGAATAGATGTTGGATTTTGTCAAATGCCTTTTCTGTATCTATTGATATGATGATGTAGTTTTTCTCATTTAGACTGTTAGTATGGTATGTTTCACTGAATGGTTTTCAAATATTAAATCAGCCTTGCATTCCTAAATAAACCTCAATTGGCCATGATGTATTATAATTTTTACACATTGTTGGATTCAATTTACTAAAATTTTTATTAGGATTTTTGGGACATGTTTATGAGGGACATGGGTCTGTAATTTTCTTGTACTGTTTTTGCCAGGTTTTGGTATCAGCATAATGCTTGACTCATAGAATGTATTCTGTATTCTTCGATTTTTCTGGAGGAATTTGTGCAAAATTGATTTTGTATCTTCCTTAATTGCATGGTGGAATATATCAGTAAGACCAACTGGTCAAGGAGTTTTATTTATCAGAAAGCTTCTAACTATAGATTAATTTTCTCTAACAGATATAATTTCTTTAATAATTTTCTCTAATCAGGTTATTTATTTCTTCTTAAGTGTGCTTTGGTAGTTTTTGTCTTTCAACGAATTTATCTAAGTTGTTGAAATTATTGGCATAAAGTTGCTCAAAATAATTTCTTATTATGCTTTTAATGTTTGTAGACTCCTCTGTGGTGTAGCGGTATAGTGATTGTAATTAAGGCTGCCATTTTGCTGCTTGTTCTTTTGTTTCATCTATGTTTTTGTTTCTCTATTTATCCTCCCTTCTTTTTTATTTTTAAATCAGATATGTTATAGTATTCCATTTTTATTCTTCTTGGGTTCCTAGCCATAACTCTTTGCTTAATTTTTATTTTTTATGTATGTAGTATAATATTTAACATAATCCTGGCTACTTAGAACTAATATTGACTGACTTCGGGTAAAATACAGGAATCTCACAACAATACATTTTCATTTAACATCTCTCCTTTGAGCTATTTTAGTCACATACATGATATCTTTATATGTTTTAACCTATCTGCCTATTATCATTTTTTCTTTAAATAGCTTTAGGTGTCTTAATGAAATTAAAAAATATTTAGTAATTTTTCACCCACATATTTCCATTTCTGGTGTTCTTCATTTTTTCTATGTATTGTAATAGCTATCTGATGTTCTTTCCCTTCAGCCTAAAGTTCTTTTTTGTTTTTTTGCACTTACTGTAGTGCAGATCTACTTGCAACAAACTCGTTTTTTACTTATCTAAAAATGTCTTTGTTTTGCTTTCCTTTTTGAAGAATAATTTCACTGGATATAAAATTCTTAGTTGACATTTTTCCCCCTCAGCAGTCCAAAGTCTTCTGACTTCCATATTTTGATTGTTGGGTAATCTTTTTATTGTTTCCCTTTATATAACACGTGATTTTTCTTTTCCTGTTTTCAAGATTTTCTCTTTCTCTTCCCTTTTTAGCTGTTTGACTCTGATGTATCTAGGGGTGGTTTTACTTGAGTTCATACTACTTATAAATAGTTGGACTTCTTGGAGCTATGCATTCGTATGGTTCATCAAATTAAGGAAGTTCTCAGACATGATTTCCTCAGATATTTTTTTGCTACTCTTTCTCCTCTCTCCCTAAGATTGATGTTGCACTGCTTGATATTGTCATACATGTTTCTGAGGTTCTGTTCATTTTTCTTCAATGTTTTTTCTGCTTGTATTGGCTTGGATAATGTCTATCTACTTTTTTCTGCAATTTCCAATCTGTCATTGAGCCTGTACAATGAATTTTTATTTCAGTTTTTATACTTCTCACTCCTATAAACCTTTTTTTAAGAGTTTTCATTTCTATGTAGAGATATTCTATTATTCATTGATACCAAATTTTCCTTTAAAACTTTAAATCTATTTATAATTACTGGTTTGCAGTCTTTGTCTGCTAAATCCAACATCTGGGCCCACTTGGAGTCAATTGCTATTGACTTTCTTTATTTCCTTAGTAAGGACACAGTTTTCTCTTTCCATGCATGTTTATTATTTTCTGTTTTGAGACTGGGCATTTTATTTGATACATTGTAGTGACTCTGGATTCTGTTATGTTCTTCTGAGGATTTCTGCTTTTTATTCTATTAGACAGTTAACTTTTATGAATTCAAACTGCAAACCTCATATGATGCAGCAGCTGATATCTTGCTCTGTTCTTATGGTTTCCCACCGCTGCGTTCTAGCCTGGACTCTTTTGTGTCTGTGTTACTTGTTGGTCAGCAAAGTTGGTCAAGTATGTTGGGCAGAGACGGGGCTCACCCTCTCAGTGGTTTCCTTATTGCTAGGGATCCCACAGCCAGCAGCTGTGCTGGCTAAAGGCTCTATTCTTCACACCTCAGATGTCTAGCCTTCACTTTTCTACAGCCCAAGTTGTTGCATGGTGGAGGAATGTACTTAGCTAAAAAAATTTTTTTTAAAGCAACAAACTCACAGATATGGCCTCATGTAATTTTATCTTTCAAGAGTAGATTTCCTCCTGCATGCTCATTTGTTGGATCCCTTAGGGGTCCTCCAATATCGGTGGATTTTAGCTGTTTCAGGGATTTTCAAAGAGTTTATGTTCAGAATTTGTGTTTCACTTTTTCTCTTCCTCACTCACTGCCAGGATTTCCCTTTTAAATTTCCAGCTGCTTTTCCATCCCTCAACTCTGATCTCTGGCACCTTTAGCTAATAAAGATATGGTTTACTTCCACAATTTTATGCAGCCATAGGCACTGGGATTGGGCAGACCCCTCGGACCAGAAAGCCACAACCTCATTATTCTTACCCCTTCAAATTGAAATTTTTTTAACTTGAACTCTCCTGCAGCTTCATTCTACTTTTGGATGTCCCACTGTCTTAAAATATTTTATTTTATTTTATCCATTTGGTATAATTTTTATTTAAAGGGAGGGTTCATGTGGCCAGTTCACTCCTCTGCCATTACCAGAAGAAGCAGTTGGTATATATCTTCTTGGATAATTTAAAAAATGTAATCGAAAGTATCATTGGATATAGGTTGTCTGACTTTTTATTAAAGAAACTATGACTTGGTTGTTTTTCCATGTCAGCATTTATACTATTCTTCTTGATAGTTTTAGTGTATTTCTTAGCATAATATTCTTTATTTATCTATCCACCTAAACAGAGATATTTAGAGGGTCTCAAAATGTGTGTTTTTTGCAACAAACTCTGATATTATAAGTGATACATATGGTTTTTGTGAACATATGTGATTATTTCCATAAGAAATATTCCACAAAGGGGAATTGGCAGATCAAAATATGTGTGCATTTAAAATTTTGGTAGATACTTCCAAATTATCCTCCAAAATGGCTGAACTAATTTATGTCCTAGCTACAGGCTAAGAGACCGCTCATTCACTTTTCCACACCCTCACTAATCCAGGATATTGTCAATTCATGTATTACTTTTAGATTCAGAAAAATCAAGAAATAAGTCTTAATCAATGAGAGCATCACAAAACGAGTTCTGACCACTTATAATTTATATTTTATTAATAGTTAAAGAAGCAGATTCATAGAATCTAAGTTCCAAGAGAGCATGGATTTTGTCTGTTTTTGTTCACTGCCTCATCCACAGAATAGTGCTTAACCCCAAATAGACATTCGGTAAACAGTTGTTGAGTGAATGAATAAAAGAATGAATACATGAAAAAAATATGTCAGAACCAGCAGGGATATTGGAAATTATCAATTTAACTGCTGCAAACGTGCAAGGTGAAGACCAAAGTGTTAATTACCTGTCTAAGATCTCACACCTGGTGAGTTGCAGCGACACAGCTAGACCTCAGGCCTCGCAAGCACACATTCAGGGAACTGGACAGTTAGAGGCGACGTAGATGAGGCTAAAGAAAATAAACTACACAAAACAAATTGCCAAACGACCAAGTTTTAAACCAATTAATAATTTGGTATTTATGTAATATACTGACAAAAATACATACAGCACGCATATACATACCCATTCCTGTGTCTGTATATGAAAAATACCCTTACTATCTAAAGAATGGGCTCCTTTGCACCAAAATCAATTGCTTCTTCGTGGCTCCTCTTGCCTTTCTGTTTCCTAGGGCTGCTCCTAAGCAGTGAGGAGTGAGGGAGATGACTTGCAGTAGGTCTCCAAGCATATAAGCTTTTTCCTTATTGCACCTCAGAGATGTGGGGGGCTTAGAGTCTAGTAAGTTTTCTCTATCCTACCCTACTCTGCCAGATACACCTGTGTCTTCCCTCAGCAATGACTGTTACTTTTATCTGATTGATACCTCTTTCAGCCATATAACGCCCAACATCCTATCTTAGGCAAAATATTTAGCCATGTCTTCAAAACCACAAACATAGACTAAAATTTCAGACTGTACCTGAAATTTCGTAACTGAGAGCACCTCATATCCCTACAGAACCAAAATGCAGCATCAACATCCCTGAGGTTGAAATCTGTGCCCTATTCCTGTGGTACCTTCAAAGTTACAGGGAAGTCCTCGCGGCTGTTATTTTCACTGGCCCATGAAGTGCATAGTCGGCGCTCCTACGGCACTTGAAAATCATCACCTAATGCCTCAAAATGACTCAAAACACACACTTTCCCACAAGGGAATCTGTGTCAGAGTAAACTCTTCAATAGTAGTGTTTAATACACCAAATAAAGTTTATTTGTATTCAACTTGTCTTCTTTCGAGTGTCATACATGATATACAATTTGATGAAAAGAAATTGCTTCTCTCTCTTTATTTTTCTGTTTTGTGGAGGAGGGATTCCCTTTTTTAACCATGAAATAACATATAACATAAAATTTACCATCTTAACCATTTCACCGTGTACAGTTTAGTAGTAAGGATATTCACATTGTTGTGAAACAGATCTCCAGAACTTTTTCATCTTGAAAACTGAAATGCTCAGCCCATTAAACAACAATTCCCCATTTCCCTCTCCCTCCCAGCCCCTGGTGACCAACAGTCTACTTTCTGGCTCTATGAATTTGGCTGCTTTAGATACCTCATATAAGTGAAATCATACGGTACTTGTCTTTTTGTGACTAGCTTATTTCACTTAGCATAATGTCCTCAAGATTCATCTATGTTGTAGCATGTGACAAGATTTTCTTCCTTTTGAGGTAAGTAATATTTCATTGTGTATATATACTACATTTTGTTTATCCATTGGCCCATGGATAAAAGCCCACTTGGGTTGCTTTTACCTCTTGGGTATTGTGAATAATGCTGCTATGAACACGAGTGTGTAAATGGCTCTTTTCAAGAGCCCCCTTTCAATTCTTTTGAATATACACTCAGAAGTGAGATCGATGAATCGTATGGCAGTCTACTTTTAATGTTTTGAGGTACTTTCATACTATTTTTCACAGTGGTTGCACCATTTTATGATCCCACCAACAGTGCACAAAGTTTCCAATTTCTCCCTTTCACACCAACACTTGTTATTTTCTGGTTTTTTGATAGTAGCCATCTTAATGGGTGAGGTGATATTGTGGTTTTGATTTGCATTTTTCTGGTAATTAGTGATGTTGAGCATCTTTTATATGCTTTTTGGTCATTTGTATATCGTCTTCGGAGAAATGTCTATTCAAGTCCTTTGCCCATTTTTTAATCAGTTTATTTGATTTTTTTGTGGTTGAGTTGTAGGTGTTTTTAAAAATATATTCTGAATCTTAACCCTTTATCAGATATGTGATTTGCAAATATCTTCTCCCATTCCATAAGTTGCCTTTTTATTCTGTTGATTGTGACTTTTGATGAACAAAAATTTTAAGTTTGATAAAGTCCTATTTCTCTATGTTTTTCTTTTGTTGCCTGTGCTTTTGGTATCATATCCAAGAAATCATTGCCAAATCCACTGTCTTGAAGGTTTTCCCCTATGTTTTCTTCTAGGAGATTTATAGTTTTGTGTTTTTCATTTAGGTCTTTAATCAATTTTGAGTTAATTTTTGTGTATGGTGTAAAATGAGTCCAACTTCACCTTTTTATATGTGGATATCCAGTTTTCCCAATACCATTTGTTGAAGAAAATACCCTTCTCCCATTGGATGGTTGTGATGTTCCTGTGAAAAATCATCTGACATATATGTGAAGGTTTATTTCTGGGCTCTGTATTCTATTGCATTGGTCTACATGTTTTTATGCCAGTACCAAATTGTTCTGATTACTGTAGCTTTGTAGTAAGTTTTGAAGGCAGGAAGTGTAAGTCCTCCAACTTTGTTCTTTTTCAAAATTGTTTTGGCTATTCTGGGTCCCTTGAGATTCCTTATGAATTTTAGGATGCATTTTTCTATTTCTGCAAAAAATGCCATGGGGCTTTTGATGGGGATTGTGCTGAATCTGTAGATTGCTTTGGATAGCATGGCCATCTTAACAATATTAAGTCTTCCAATCCACGGACATAGGATGTCTTTCCATTTATTTGTGTCTTAATTTTTTTCAGCAATGATTTGTAGTTTTCAGTGTACAGGTCTTTCATTTCCTTGGTTAGGTTTATTCCTAAGTATTTTATTCCTTTTGATGCTATTGTGAATGGGATTGTTTTTTAAATTTCCTTTTCAGATTGTTTATTGTTAGTGTATAGAAACTACTTTTTCTTAACAGTATAAAAATATTTATGCAACATAAACACAGAACCACCAGTTAAGTTCTAAAGGAAATCAGGTACTGAGCATAGCAGTCATATCAACCAAGTATCTTGCTTTTCCCTACCATCTTTTGCGTAATGCTCATGGGAATTTATGTGTGTAGAGAAAACCTATTTGATGTGAGGACTAGTAGAAGACAGATATGCAGATATCTGAGCTAGAAGAACTGATTTTGAAGTTAATGTAAACATAACAAGCTGAAAATAGAACTGAAGGATCCAGAGATATTTTAAAAGACACCCTAACAGCCAACACTTATGGAGAATTGCTATGTGCCAGGAGCTGTTCTCAGCCCACAACCTATCTTAACTCATTCAAGGCACATAATAACCCTCTAAGTGAGCTAGTTTCTGATTCCCACGGATGTCCAATAGTCCGTCTTGCTCCTGGCCACTTCCTATAAGAACACAACCTAATCAGGGCCCACATATCAGAGGCTTTTTATTACCAGTTGAAGATTTACTGTCAGTTAAGCCAAGCTTGAGTACATAAGCTTTGAACTTTGAGTCTAGAGAAAATACTTCATATTTTTCTTCTTAGAAATATCACATTTTAAACTTTAACATTTAATTCTTAATTTTTAAAATTTTTAAAATTTTCAAATGTATACAAAATAAGAGAAAATAGTATAAGGAATTCCCCAATATGCCCATTTCCCAGATTCTGAAATTATCAAGATGTTTCCACTTTTGCTTCTTTTCTTTTTCTTCTTGCCTCCTCCTCACCCTCCTGCTCTTCCTCTTTCTTCTTCTTTCCTTTCTTCCTCTCCTTCCCTTTTCTCTCTCTCTATGCCTTCTTATTCTTTCTCTCTGCCAAAGTTTTGAAAAGCAAATCCCAGATACCAAGTCATTTCACTCCTACATAATTCAGCATGTGTCTCTAATATGAAGATATTTTCTTATATAGCCACAGTACCATTATCACACCTAACGAAGTAACAATATGTTCTTGGTATTGGTTAATATCCAGTCCATAATCAGCTTTCCCAAGTAGTCTCAAAAATTATATTTTTTATAGTTGGATTTTTAGACTAAGGATCCAAAAAGCAGTACATATGGCATTTGGCTGTTATATATTTTAAGTCTCTTTCAACAGAATTTTGCATATTCTTTAAAACTTATATGCAAATTTGTTTATTATACAGACAAAAAAACTCAACCACCTCTGAAGTCTAAAGTTGACACACATCTACTGTCCCTACTTCCAAAATGTTTCCAAAGATGTTGATAATAGAACATGCAGATATTTTGCTCAGAAAGCCATTAAAACAAGATTTTAAACCAAGTAAAATACAACAAATATAAAATGTAAACTGAGTGGCGAGATTAGGAAAATGATTACCTGAGAAATCCTAGAATTAGAGAGACCTCTGATTTGAGCAGAAAACATTTTTCTGAGTTTCTGATGGCCAAAGCAGACAGGGAAAATGATAGACTATGTGATTTCATAGTGGTTCATCAGGAGAGGCAACACTTTCAAAGCTCTAAGCTCTATCAGCGATTTGCTGGGTGAGTGAGCCTCTGCACAGTGGATGTTGAAGTGCACGATAAATAATGTTCTTAATAGCAGTTTTTCCCAAAAAACATTGAAATGTTCTAAATATAGCCATTGTTTATTGCTACTTTGCATTAAAACTAAGGATGTGATGTTAGGCATATTTAGGAAATTCAGCCGAAATTTGAGTTTGAAAGCATGGAATTATTATTTCCTGAGAACTCAATTGACAGCTGTGTCTGTTCCTTCACTGAAACATTTCGTGGATGCAAGAGAGAAGCATGGAAGCCAGAGACCAAGAGTAACTTCATGTGTAAATCCAAGATCAGGAAGAGATCTCTGTATGGCAATGACATGGTAACTTACTTTCTGAATAACTTGACATCCAGAAAATGTGAATTGCTGGGAAATTCAGGTTCCTTGAATCACCTTTTTTTGGTTTAGGTCACATTAATAAATAGACTTTGTTCTGGACATTGATATGTTGATGGTCCTTCTCAATTTCTGTGTCTGGAGCATCAGCGTGAACTCTACTTCGTTGATTCAGTAGCATACAGTTAAAAATACATAACTAGGCAATATAATATAACATATGGTGCTTAATTAAATGTATTAATGATGATGAACCCTAAATCAATAACAAATAATGATGCATGATTCGACAAACTTAAAGGTGGGAAAGAATCTTACAGTGTTCCTCACCTCCTGGGTGAGGTAACAGGCCCACAGGAGTTCAGGGATCTGATGCTAAGTGAGTTGGTGAGGGGCTGCTTAGCCTGCGGTCAATGTTTTCTGGCTTATGTGTAACCATATGAGTTATAGCTAACCTTTTTTCCCCTCTAGTTTTCTATTCAGAATCAGTTCTGTTTCCTTTCTTTCTGTGATTAGTGAACTTTGCAATATAATTTCTCTCCTATGCTTTTTCTGAGGATCGAGGGGAAATGTTATTTGAGGAGAACAGCTACCAAGTACAGGGAATCAGTAAATTTACCATTAACAAAAGTATTTCTTGATAATAGTGGAGTGGGAAGAGTCCTGGATGATAGTACAGACGACGTGGGTCTAGTCTTGGTTTTCCTGCTTAGACACATCTGAGCCTTAGTTTCCTGTTAGAAGCATCAGATGAATGCACTTTAAGCTCCTTGAGTTGCTCTTGTTAACTTTACATTTTAAACACTGAGCAAAGTACACATTATAGAACTTTATCTCCAACAATAACTGGATGTCCCAAGAGGTCTAATGGGAAACATATCTTCAGGACCTAGCAAATTTTTTAAAGGCAATTTTTTTAGAGCAGTTTTAGGTTTACGAAAAAATTGAGAAGAAGGTACATACATTTCCCACATATCCCTGCCCCACACATGCACATCCTGCCCCATTATCAACATCGCTCACCAGAATGGTACATTTGTTCCAATTGGTGAACCTCATATTGACACATCAGAATCACCCAAGTCCATAATGTACCTTAAGGTTTGCTCTTGGTTTTGTACATTTTTGGGGTTTGGACAAGTGTATAATGACATATATCCATCATTGTAGTAGCATACATAGTATTTTCACTGCCCTAAAAATCCTCTGTGCTGTGCCTACTCATCTCCTCCCCCATCACTATCCCTGGAAACCACTGATTTTATTGTTTCCATAGTTTTCCCTTTTCCAGAGTGTCATACAGTCGGAATTGTACAATACATAGCTTTCTCAGGTTGGCTTCTTTCACTTAGTAATATGCATTTAAGTTTCTTTTATGTCTTTTCATGATTGGATAGCTCATTTCTTTTTAGTGATGAATAATATTCCATTATCTGGATGCACCACAGTTCATTTATCCATTCACCTGCTGAAGGACATCTTGGTTGCTTCGAAGTTTTGGCAGTTATGAATAACGCTGTAAACATCTGTGTGCTGGTTTTTGTGTGGACGTAAGTTTTCAACTCCTTTTGGCAAATACCAAGGAGCATGACTGTTGGATCATATGGTAAATGTACATTTAGTTTTGTAAGAAACTGGGAAACTATCTTCCAAAGTGGCTGTACCATTTTGCATTACCATCAGCAGTGAATGAGAGGTCCTGTTGCTCCACATCCTTGCCAGCATTTGGTGTTGTCAGTGTTCCAGATTTTGGCCATTCTACTAGGAGTGTAGTAGCCTATGCAGATTTTAATAACAAATGTAGGAGATCACTCTCTGGTATTGCTAAATGATTTACTTATTTGAGAGCCATCATAATGTCATGGATAAAGCAAGAGCCTAAATTTGAAATTTGGTTCTACCATTTATTCATTAATTCAAAAATGTATTACCAGTTATCTATGACATTTCCACTTCTGTGCCTAGCCCTAAGGTTAAAATGGCAAGTGTGGCAGACATGATCCTTGTCTTCCTTGAGTTGACCGTTTAGAGGGATGTGCAGGCAAGTTAGGTTCCTTATCACTGTGTGTGATAAGTGCTGTGGCAGAGAGTACTAGGGGTTCATCAACCTGTTTTCTCTCCATCCTTGGCACACAGCTAGATATTACCTAGTTTCTGTGCAGTTAGGTGTGGCTACATGACTGAATTCTAGCCACCAGGATGTCAGTAGAGGTGATGTGTGATGCTTCCAGACCTGACTCATGAAAACTCTCATACGTGTTCCTCCTGCTTTTCCTCTTCTACAAGCCGGATGTCGGCGCCCAGGACAACATTGAAAATGTCAAAGATGGCAGTGCCTCCATCTGTTGGGTCCCTGAATGACCTTGTGGAACACAGATCCCTTCCTCCTTGTCCCCATTGACCAGGAACACTTTCATTGGACTGTCACTCAAGCAAGAAATAAAGGGCTATTTTGTTAAACTACTGAATTTTTGAAGTTTATTTGTTATAGCAGTCAACTAATATGATGGCATGATAGGGGTCCTTGGGGAGTATATAGAGGATACAATTAACCACCCTTAGAAGGTAAAAGAAGATGCCCCAGAAGTAGTAATGCCTAAGATAATAACTGATGAAAAAGAAGTTAAACTACGAAGAGGAAAGCTCACTGCTCCCAATAGAAAGCACAGCATGGGCAAAGATCCAGAGGTGGAGGAAGTATACTGAATCTGAGGAACTGAGTGTGGACGTGACTGCAAGTGGCCATGGTGTAGTATGTGAGAGGGCTATGAAGAGACACAATGCTAGAAATTGAGCAGGGGCCAGGCCATGACCATCCTATAAGCTGTTTTACTGAGTTTTTACTTTATGTTAAGGGTAATGAAAAGCTGGTGAACCTGTTTTTTTTCAAATAAGGAGTGTCTGTATTGGATTTGTATTTTAGAAGGATGATCCTGGGTGCTCTATGGAAGATGAGTTAGAAGGTAGTGACAATGGAAGTGGAGAAGCCAGTTAGGAGAAAGTAGTAGCCACCCAGATGTCAGATGATGATGATGGTTTAGGTTAGGGTGTAGGTAGTGGATGGAGAGAGGTGGGTGGATTACAGAGATGTTTCAGAGGCAGATAGACAAATCACAGTGGTTGAGTTCACGGAGAAGATGAAGGAAGGGAAGGAGTCAAAGATGACACCTAGCTTTTCCCCTGGGACACTGGAAGAAGAGCTGGAAACACAGGAGGAAGGGCGGGTATGAAGAGTGAAGAAAATTAGTTCAGTCCTGAATAGGCTGAGTTCAAGGTGATTGTGATATATTCAAGGAGAGATGTCTCATAGCAAGTTGACATGTGTCCCTGGGACTCTGGAGAGACCTAAGTCACAGTTTTATTTTGGGAAGTCATCATCATGAAGATGGGAGGTGATGATGCTTGAAATATAGAAATGGCTCAGGAAGAATGTGTAGACTTCATTCATTCATCAAATTGGTCATTCAGTGCCAGCACTGGGGAAAAAGCAGTGAAGAAGCAAGATCTTTCTCTCACTGAAGTCACAGTCCAGAGGGGGACCTTCTGGGGACAGACAAGGGACAAGTAAACACAGCAATAAATAAAATTTTCAGATAGTCCTAGTGCTAAAAAGAAAATAAAAGTATGAAGTCACAGAGAGTAACTGTGTGTTTTAGACCAAGTGTTCAGGGAAGGACTTCTCTGAAGAGATGATGTATTATTGGAGCTGAGAGACAAGAGGATCAAGGACTGAAGGCAGAGGAAGACTGACACTTAAGGGCCAAAGAGAAAAAGGATCCCACAAAGAAGACTGGGAAGGACCAGCCAGAGATTTGGGGGAACATCCACACACGAAGGTAGCGGAAGCCACGAGAAGAGAGCTTTTCACGAATGGAGAAGTTAAGAGATTGACAAGTGGCCACTGAATTGACAACAAGGAGGCTGACAGGACCTTAGGAAGGGCCCCATTGCTGGAGTAGGGGAGGCCCAAAAGGCAGGTCACCACAGGGTGAGAATGGAGTTAGAAGTGAGGGGAGAATAGACAGGTCTTTCGAGAAGTTTGCTTCAGAAGTGGAGGTGGAAGTAAGCTGGATTCAGGGAAAATGGAATTTTTAAGCTGTGAAAAATAACAAACATATTTGATGGAAAGAAGCCAGTGTAAAGAGTGCAATTGGAAACTTATGAGAGAAAAAACAAACCAAAAAGAATTCAGTGATTGCTTTGTGTGCTACTTTACATATTTTTTTCTTTTTTAACTCATATAATACCAATATTATCTCCAGTTTACAGATGAGGAAGTTGAACCTCAGAGAGTTTAAGTGAAATTCCTCAATTTTACACAGTGAATAACAGGAGTTGTGGGCCTAAATCCATATCTATCTGACTCCAGACCTTTGTATGTTTCTTAAAAATTTGTTTTTAAAAATGACACAGGCAATTCAAGGACAAGTCATTCTTGTAAAATACCTAAATAATGTAGAAGTCCACTGTCAATCATTTGGTTAACAATGCTCCCAACCTTTTCACTCAGCTTTACATACATAGGCAATTTTTTAAAATATTGCAATCACATTATTACCCTCCAGGGGTCTCCCACCATTTAAAATCCAAAGTCCTTAGAACCATTGAGTCAAAGTTTATTGGGGAACTGTATATTTACACAGTCTAAAAATATCTCCTCACAAATGCTTTATTAATTACAAAGAGGAAAAGTGCCTATGCAAGGAGAGCATCTTAAACGAGTGGTCAGCACTGTGTACCACCAACAAGAAGACAAACTGATATCACATGCCTCCTGATGTGACACATTGAGAAGGACTCATCATTTATGTAGTATCATTGCCCAAAGCAGTGAATTTTATCATGAGAGAATTTTTACACAAGCCCCAAACTAAGAGGAAGGCTACCAAAAAACTTGCCTGTACTCTTAGCAAATATTGATGTCATGAAAGACAAAGAAAAGTTGAGGAAGCCTCTTTCAGCTTAAAGGAGACTAAAGACACATGACAAATAAATGTCACGTATGATCCAAAATTGGATCCTTGGTCAGAAAAAAACAGAGGAAGTCTATAAAGACACTATTGGGGCAATTGATGAAATATGGATATATTAGTTAGTAGTATTTTATCAATGCTTAATTTCCTAAATTTAACAGCTATGCCATGGCTATGTAAGAGCATGTCCTTGTTTTTAGGAGATTCATGAAAAGCATTTAGGGATTAAAAGTCATGATGTCTGGGGCCAGCCCAGTGGTGTACTGGGCGAGTTTGGCATGCTCCACTTTGGTGGGTCAGGTTTGCAGGTCAGATCCCAGGTGTGGACCCATACTATTTGTCAAGCCATGCTGTGGTGGTGTCCCACAGACAAAATAGAGGAAAATTGGCACAAATGTTAGCTTAGGGACAACCTTCCTCAAGCAAAAAGAGGAAGATTGGCAACAGGTGTTAGCTCAGGGTTAATCTTCCTCACCAAAAAAAAAAAAAAAAAAAAAGAGTCACGATGTCTGCAACTTACTCCCAAAAGAGGTTAAGAAAAAAATGTTTAGTGAAAGAGAGAGTTTGAGTGAGACAGATAAAGTGAATGTGGCAAATGTTAATCATTGATCAAGATTGTAGATAGAGAGTATATGAGTCCTTTGTAATATTACAACTTTTCTGTTGAATTTTTTTCAAAATAAAAAGTAAAGAAAAAAACCTGAATGTCCTTATGAAAGTCCCTAAATGATCGGACTCCAGCACTCCCTCTGCTCCAGCCACTAAGGCTTGTTGCTGTCCTCAAACACAATGAGCACACTCCCGCCTTCGGCCTCACTGTAGCCTTTCCCTCAGGCCCAACGTCTACTGGCTCACTCCCTCACTTCACACAGGTCTCTGCTCAAATGTCATTGTCTTGCCCACCATGTCTAAAATAGAGTCCCCATCACTTTCTGTCCCCTCGCTGTGTGTGGCAGACACTGTATGTTAACTGATCCTACTCTCCATTTCCAACTCCTCTTTTTTGTCTGTCTCTACACTTGAGGCTACAAAAGCCAAACACTTAATTTCTTGGTCTTCTTTTCAACTACAGTTGGTCATACAATAGTGTCCTGGCCAATGATACATAAAAAGAATTCTGTTGTTGCCTGTGTTTTTATTCCTCCTTCTCCATGCCTGGAACGCTGACTTATTGCATGGAGGGGCAGTAGCCATTTTGTAGCCAAGAGGAGAAAGCCACATGCAAAGGATGGTAGAGCAGGAAGTGAAAAGGAGCTTCATTCTTTCACAATCTACCCTCAGCTTCCCTCTCCCTCACCTGTGTTCCTGTTGTATGTGATAAACAAGTCCTTACTCATTTAAGCCTCAGCTAATTGGGTTTTCTCCTACAGCTGAACACAGTAAAAAATGACACATCGTGCTTTATTTTTCTTCACAGCACTTACCACTATTGGACATTATGGCTTATATTTATTGATTGATTTGCTTATTGTCAAACTTATGTTAGAATATAAGCTTCTTGAGGGAGGAATTCGATCTGTTTTACTTATTTCTGTGTCCCAGTATCTAGAACAGTGCCTGGGCAGTTACGATTCTCAATCGGTATTAATACTTGTCAGATGAGAGCATTGCTTTGCAACTTGCTTTTGTCCATGTTAGTAGCTATAGTTTCACCTATTTTTTGTATCAACATTCTTTGTAACAGGGACAAATACTCTCTTGGTGTCCCATGATTTTATTTATCCATTCCTCTACAGACTGGCATTTCAGTTATTTGCATCTTGTTCTTTTTTTATTACACACACTGTGCATACAACTGTGCTCAAATGTGACTATTTCTGGAGGAGAAAAATTATCCTCCAAAAAGACTGACTCAGTATACTCCCAACAACGGCGTCTGAAAGTAGCTCTTACCCTACGTTGTTGGCCAAGTGTATATGAGTCAGCTTTCATTTCTGCCAGTCTGAGGGGTTAGGAGTAGGGAGGCCAGATCTCAGTGTCGATTTCTTCATTTTCCTGATAACTAGTGAGGTTGACTATCTTTCCACACGTTTGTTGGATCATTAATTTTCTCTATATCCTTGGCTTATATTTAATCAAAATCTACATCATTAAAAAATTTATAGTTTCTCTTTGTATATTTATATGTTAATACTTTGCCTGTTTTTTATGTTGCAAGTATATTTTCTCAGACTGGACTTATTTAAATGTTATTTATGGCATCTTTCATTAAATAAAAGTTTTAATACTTTAGGTAATACAGTCTATCCAGTTTTCCCTTTATGATGTATACATAACGTATCTTGTTTAGAAATGCCTTCCCCACTCAATGATTATAAATATATATGACAGTATTTTCTTTCAATGCTTGTATAATTTTGATATTTTACATTTAGCACTTTAGTCCATCTGTTATTTATGCTTGCGTGTGAAGTTGGAACAGATCTAACTTTGCTTTTATCCAAATGGATAGCCAATTGTCACAGCACTAATCTTTTCTTCACTGACTTGACATAAATAAAATCATATATCTATATACCCTTGGCACTTGGGGCCCACCTGCCTGCAGAACAGAAACGGTGAGGCCTTGCCCAAATCCTCCTCTGGCTTCCTCCCTCTGTCACATAAATCAGCTTCCTGCTCCAGCTGAAGGGCCTTTCGACGTGGTGCTTCTGGTATATGTGTGTGTGTGTGTATATATATATATGTATGTGTGTGTATTCATATATATACATACTTGTTTTTGACTATTGATCTGTTTGTCCAATTTAGTACCATTATCACACTTTTAAAACTAGTGTAGCTTATAGTACATTTTGATATATGGTAGAGAAAATCCCTCCTATTTGTTTTTATTTCAACATTTTCCTAGCTCTTTTGACAGCTTCTCTTCCAGAAGAACTTGAGAATGAGCTTGCTTAGCTTCATAAATATCCTATCGAGCTTTTATTGGGATTGCATTCAGTTTCCAGTTTAATTTAGAGAAAATTGATAGCTTTATAAATTTGGACTGTTCAAGCAGAAAAGGAGTATTTTTCTCCATTTGTTTATATCTTCTTGTATAGTTTTTAATAATTTTGTTTACATATAGTTTTATGATGTCTTGAAAATGTTTATGTTTAGTATATTTCCAGTTACTTTGCAGGTTTATTGTTATTATGAATTGGACTATTTTTCCCCTGACATTTCTAATAGGTTAATGTGGTGCATAGAAAAGCTAAGCAGTTTTTGTATGCTCACTACGTATATATGAAATAAACTTTCATGTATTCTCACAGTTTTTCAGTTGATTTTCTTGGATTCTCTAGGCAGATGTTTCTATCATCCATAAGAACCCAATCTGTCAGCTTCCATACAACAGTGCTTCCCCTGTGAGTGTTAAATTTGAGAATTTAAAATATTAGCATGGGAATTTAAGAGAGCTAAAAAAAAGTGTTAATTTGAAGCATAGCGTAAATTGGGATAAATAAAATGAGAGAGTTCAAGGTATACTTTTTGCCCATCATATATATTTTATATTTTACCCTGGCTTTGGAATAATAGTTACTTAAAATCTTTTTTTCAAAAAATAAGGAATTGTTAAATAGAATTGTGTATTAAAATTAACATCCCCTGGAAAGTATTAGATTTTATTCTTAGCTAAAATGAATAGGCCATTAAGAATTCTTTCACTGTTTCTTTAACAAATCATCTACCATTATCTAGGAATGATCCATCAAATGGTACGATTTAAGCTTCTGAGAAAGCTTAGATATTTGAACAGAGAAATTAAAGATCCTATTGAATATGGTTTCAATTTTCAAATGAGAAGTATAGACCAAATAAAATTTACATAGGATTTCTTTGAACACATGCTTGAAATTTGTTCATTTCAGATTTGTGACTTATGGTCAGATTAGCATCTATAAGACTCCACTCGCTAATTAACAATGAACAGAGAAACAGAGAATTTAAAAAACACATTCTTTATGCTAAAATATGTAATGTCATATTTTTATATAAACATACATTTTAAAATATTTTATATCTTTTTCCAACAAGAAAAAAAATGGGTCACTCCCATCATGTTCACCCATTCTTTATTTTTAAAACAGCTTTTACCTTATTTCAACGCGTCTGACCATTCTCAATAATATTTTGAAACAAAATGATTAAAATGACCAAATAAATAAAACAAGCAGATCTGTTGGCCTCTCCTGTTTTCCTAGCACAGAGAGCCAGTGTGGGAAGGCACTAATCCAGCCCTCAAAGCTGGTTTAGTTCTCGCTTGCTGCTCTGAGAATTAAGAGTTAGAGGCTGAATTGAATCTCCCAGGATGAAGTCCTTACTTCAGGGGCACATAGGCGTAGTGATCTCGTAGCAAATCTGAACAAAAGAACCATGTGCCCCCAATGCCACTCCCCCACCGCCTTTTTTTCATTGCAATTACCAGAGGAAAGGGAGCTCCAGAAAATGGAAGAGAGAGAGAAGGAGATGAGAGGCTGGATAGAACCCCAATGTCTGTTCAACCATAACACCTCACAGAAGAGACACTGAGGAACAAGAGTAGAAAATTCCTTGGAGAAAAAAAGTGCATAAGGGAATGAGGATGAATGTAAGGAAATGGATAGGGAAGATTTTTTTAAAAGTTTTAAATGTATCATCCCAAGTCAAGCATTTCTTTCTATCACATTCTACTGGAACTTGAAAATACAGGGTGATCACGGAAAGTGATGAAGTGGTCACATTTTTTTTTTTTCACTAAGATTAAAGAACCTGGAATTCAGTTGCATTAAAACACTTCCTACATTTATCCTTTTCCTCATTTTTATTCCTATTACTTTTTCCTCCCCCAATTTCAATATTACAAGCCATATCTACACTACAACTGAAATAGTTCGGGAAATCAGCTTTTAAAATTTTCCCTCCAACGGAAAGAAGAGTCTTCAGCGGTTACATTTTCTGATCAGAAATGAAGGGGAAAGCCCAGCTAGGTTGTCTTGTTGAAATGATGCGTAGGCAGCATGAGAATCCATGGCCAAGCTGTCACTCAAACACAAAATCATTACCAAATCTACAAGAACTTGGAAAAATTGTACCTACTCTTTTAAAAATCCACCTTTGATTTTTTTCTGCCAACATCAAGAATTCCTCCTGGAAATAAACTCATTACTAAGACAGAACCAAGTAAAATGATTCATATGTCCAGAGAGAATTGCATTTGGTGTTGAGGAGATGAACGGCACTTCAGATTATGTCGGCACACGCAAGTGGGATTCAACATTTTTAACTTCTCTTTTCCCTCCCTTAACCAGACTTCTCTATTTTTCTACACTTAGTTTTACTAAGCTTCACTTGGCTCACTAGCTTAAGAGGGTCTGGGCAGGCAGCACATATATGATGTCCTGAAAACACATTGCCCTATGTAAACAATTGTTTTTGGCAATTCAGAAGATTCATGGCAGGATTGCGTTTTTTTTTTTTTTCTTTCTGAAAATCAAGTGTTTAGGCCAAAGTTAGAATTGCATGTACATTTTTATGACTTGGCATATTCAAACATTACAATTGTATGCTTAAAAGGGAATTTGATCTTTTTTGCTCCTTCTTCTTTAGGCTTCCATCTTTCCCTAGTTCCATTGTTTTCTCTTCTCCAGTACATTTTCATATCTTGGTATATCTCTTCAGCATCTGTTTCTCCTCAATCATAATTTTCATTCAAGAATAATAATTCTTTGGTCTCTTTGGACATGTTTTGTTTTGTCCCCACCTGTGAACTTCACCAGGGTGTGTTGAAGGTTAACAGCTCCATTTCTGGAATGCTTTTGGATCCCTTTTGGAGAAAAGTGCCAAAGTATATAAGGAGGGCTCAAATGTATCTGGGCTCTGCCAAGTCCTTTGAGGAAGCCTCCACATAGCTGCATCTTCTTCCAGCTCCCTTCTGTTCTCACCGTGTGCAGCTTCCTCATGATTCTACACAGGAGTTCATAGCTTTTGCTCGTGTAGAAAAGATCCTTTCAATTAATAGAAGCGCCAGAATACTCGCTTACCTGACAACATTCTACCTTGTCTCTTAACATGTACGTAGAAAATTGCTTCTCACTTCACTGAGTTTTCCACCCTTTTGCCTTTTCCATCCCATATTGTCCACGGTCATGAATGTTTCCACTGCTCATTTTCTAGTGCTCTCATCAATTGTTAGGAATGACCAGAGTTGTTCAAAGAGCTTTTCCCACAGTTGCTGACATAGTAGAAAGATTAGGTGACTGATAAAAGCATTGCTGAAAATGGTTGGAGGGACCTTGCAGCAATGTTTGCTTGAGGGGAATTGGGTCACAGGGTCACTCCGTTAACATCATACCTGTCCTATAACTAGTAGGACTCAGGAGATGGCTGCGGAACTTCTATCTCCTCAGTTTCACAGCCATAAAGGGTCATTGCATTCAGCTGTTTGATGGTAGAAGGTTTAGCCTCATAAAACGGGGTTTCCAGTGTATCTGGAAAGAGGAGCACTCCTGGAGATCTCACACTCCCGGAGATCAACCAGCCCTGGAGCGATCCTACCTTAAGACTTGTGATCTGAGACAATAACTTATTCTTAGTGACTAAACTACTATGTTAAGTTTTCTTGTTAAAAAAGAATTTATCTTTTTTGCTGTTTCATCTTTTGGCCTACACTTTCTCCTAGCTCCATTATTTTCTCTTCTACAGTACATTCAGCTGAAAGCATCCAAACGATATTGTCATATTGGCTCTAGTCGGGTCACGTACCCATTGCTGACCATTCACAATAGGACTGTGAAGTGGGATTGGCCTCAGCCTAGATGCCCCAGTCGGCTTCTGCAGTGGGATGGGGGCATCCCACCTGACTGAACGGACTGTGCGTGGAGGAGGAGGAACATCTGCTGGGAAATGAGAGTATGGCTTCCATAAAATAGTAAATAGATATTGTGAAGCAGAAATGACAAATGCACAGGACTTCGTCCTTTTGAACGTGCTGTTATTACGCAGTGACTTCAAATTGTCAGTATAGTGAGTAGAGAGTATATAATTCATTCCTTGGTTTGACAGCCCAGCATATATAAGTTTGGAGATGTTTTAGAGCAAAGGTGGATCTGCTATGCTATCGACTCATCTCAATAACCTATGAATACTTTTCCTCAGTTAGGGTCTCATAGCTCCAGCTTTGAAACATCAGCCATTTCAAGGTCATGCAAAGGAAAATGTGGCCCATGGCCAAGACAGACAAAGTCTTGAGTTGTAGGATAATCCAGTGCTCTCTAAAGCATACTAGAAAACCCAGGCAGCTATTTAAGCAGCATGTACCATCCCATAGGCCACGTGGTTTTCTGGCCTCCTTCTCTCATATGCCCTGAAGTTCAGTTGGTCTCATGGCTCTCAGAGTCGGCCTGGTATGGAGAACAGTGGGGCTTCAGGTCAGGTTGTCTACTGATTTCAATTCTGCTGTTGGCTGGAATTCTATCTGTCAAGAAGGTTTTGCACTCAGCCATTTGATAGTCGAAGAGTGAGCCCATGAAACTGGATTTCCTGCCTATCTGGAAAGAGGAGCATCCCTGGAGATCTGACATGTTCAGTGAAAATTAGGGGTTAGTTTTTACTATTCCCAGTTAGTCTCTGCTGAATCTAATGTATTTCAACATTTGAGAATTAAAAACACACATAGACACACATAAAGAAGAATTTCTCTATTTTTTATTATGAACTTAACTTCATCAAGAGACTCTAATCAACATTAAACTATTTACTTCCCTCCAAAGTAATTTCCTTGCTGTCAATGCACAGCCATGCATTTTTACTTCTTTATAATTAGTGTGAACATACTCGTTTTTACTTAAGAAAGGTTTTCTTTACCTTGGCGTTCAGGTTTGTTTTCACAGGCGAAGAAAACACTGAGAATGAGAAGGAACTTTCACTGGAGAGTTGGGAGGATTATATGAGGTCATACTATCCCCGAGGTAAAGAAACCTTAAAGGACCCGGAATCCCTCCCCATATCTCTGATGACCCCCCTTCGAAACTAACCAACTCACTGGTAGGGCTTTCCCACGCAAGGACCTCTGCAGATCTCACTCCTTAAGCAAGGGTGGACTCTCCCTTCTAAAGGAAGAATGCAAACCTATCCTCCCGGTCTGTAGGGTCCACTTGTCTGCCCTGGGCCTGCAACCCTGCCTCCTTCTTTACTGTGTTGTGGGGTTATCGAAATGGTTTCCCATGCAGGCAGAAAACAGAACCGCTGCTTCCGAACAGTGCGCTTTATCATTCCCCTCAAATGTCTTTTTTTTTTTTTCTTAAAGTGTAATCACACACCAATACTTTCCAATCTATCAAAGTTTAAATTTGCCAGGGCTTTTTCCTAAGTCAAGGAAGTAGCCAAGCAAGGTTTAATCAAAACCAGCAACTATTTATACAGCTGTCCTTGGGCTCATGTCTCGTAAAAGGATTTAGCTTCAAACTCTGCTGCCTAAATCCTTTGGAAGTTTCACACAAAAGCTCTGAGGCTGCTCTTCTGGGTAGTGCCAGCCCCATGCTTCCCGGGTGTCTTCCAGAGAGGCTGCGCCAGCTCTTAGCACGTGTGGCATGGAGCAAAGCAGAGAAGAGCAGAACTTCGACATACATAAGTCCCCTTTTTCTGTCTGGGGGACATGAGGCCTTGACGGTTGCTCCAAGAAGTTCCAGAAAATTCCCCTAGGGTTGGGAAAGAGAGGGAAGAGGATCAGGCACAGTCTTTCTTTTGTGAGCTTTTCTCTGGCTCCTCACACTTTCGCTCGCGGGTGGGTCTTTCGCACGTGGCCCCCACGCCCAGCCCCCAGGGCGTGAACGGTCTCTGGCAGGCATCCTTCAAAGGAGATGGGGGCTGGGTATCCCTGCAGACAGATGCATCCGCACAAAGCAGCATGTGTTCCCAGCAAAGCCCTGGAGAGGAGGAAGAACCAGAGCTCAGCATCTGGCTGATTTTCAAGTACACGCGGAGCAGCGCTTCAGGCAGCCTTGGGTCCGAACCAGCCCGTTCGGACTTGAAGCGAATGCAGATGCCAGCAGGAGTCACCGACGGCGGGCCCAGGGCGCGGCCGGCCCCACACGCTGAGAGACAAGGAGGCCCAGAGGCCGCGGGTTAGGCAATGTGACCCTGGCGACCCCGACCGCCTCCGCCTCCCTCGCTCGCTGCTCCACCTGCCCGCGGAGCGCGCCGAGCCGCTGACGGAGGTGATGGCTAGCCCCGCACCCTTAGTGGCCTCCATCAGCCACCAAATGGTGGCTCTGCAGACCCTGCAGCTGCTGCAGGAGGAGTGGGGCTGGGGGGATGATCCGGGCACCCCAAGGAGCCCGCGGGACCCTGATCACGTGTCCGCTTCCCCAGCGCGTCGCTCAGGCCCTCGGCGGGCCCGGCCTGGGCGCGAGGAGGGGGGCGGGGACAGGGGCGCCAGGAATGAGGGATCTGGGACTCGGGCGAGCTCCCCCGAGGTGGAAGTGGTGCGAGGCGCCGAGGGGGGCGTGGAGCTGCTGCCCTTTCCCCCGGACCACAGGCCCTGCAGTCTGGCCCGAATGGCGATGCGCAGCGCGCTGGCCCGCGTGGTGGACTCGACCTCAGAGCTGGTCAGCGTGGAGCAGACGCTGCTGGGCCCCCTCCAGCAGGAGCGGTCCTTCCCCATCCATCTGAAGGTGAGTCTGGCCTCCAGCATCCCCTGTCAGGCGCAGGATCCCCTCGCATGGCGCATGGCGGGGCTGAGGGGCTGGGATGGAGACGGGGTGGGGCCGCAGGATCCGAAGCAGAGCTGCCCCCAAGGATTCAGTCCCCTGGAGGGGGATGGGAGGAGGTGACACGCTGGGGAGTCGGCACTTGGGGCAGGGAACTCAGGTGGGCCCCAGGTGGACCCACCTGACTGCAGAAAAGAGATGCAGGGACGCCTTGCCAAAACCTTCCTCTGGAACTCCTTACCCTCTCACATAAATCAGCTTCCTGCTCCAGCTGAAGGCCCTTGCCACATGTGCAGCTTCTAAGGATGGAGGACAGCTTCCCCTACTCCTTTTCCAAATTAATAACCCTTCCTCCAGAGCCTTAAATATACATATTAAGTTCCCTCTGCCTTTGTATGATGAAATCACCTACATTATTTAAAGTTCCTTCACACTTAAGAATCGCAATTATTTTTGCATAAATCCAATTCCAGGCAGAGCTCAGAGGCCTTACAGAGTCAACCTAAATTCTCATAAAGTGGGGTGAGAGCGAGATGGGTCCCGGGTGTTGAAGCGTGAATACTAATGCTAACTCCTGCTAAGTCACGCAGCTCATGCTTGTAGGGCACAGTTTCCTTTTAAGGTACCAACTGTGTTAGCTAATTTAGCCAGGGAACAGAGCAGCTGCCTCCCAGGCCGAGCAGGATCATCGAAATCTGGGGATCTGGGAGCCAGTCTTGACCTTGCCATTAACTAACCTAATTGATTTAAAGTCACAAATCTCTTTGAGACCTTCTGGCTTTCCAATTTTGACCTGCTTCGTTCATTGCCCTTGGGAGTCTAGCAGAAGGAAATGAGGAGGGGTGATGAAGAGAGCTTAGAGCACTTCGCAAGAGTTGCTATTCTTGCTCTACAAGCCAAGGTTTGGAAAAAATTGGTCTATATTAGATTGCACGATACACTGTAAAAGATTAATTTAAAATCAAACATAAAGTATATCATACAAATAAGTATGTTACTCTAGACTAGGATTTCTCAACCTCTACACTACTGACATTTTGGGCTGGATAATTGTTGTGCGGGGTTGTCCTATGCATTATATGGTGTTTAGCAATGTCCCTGGCCTTTACCCAGTGGATGCCAGCAGAATTAGTCCCTCTGCCAAACTGATACAGCCAAATATTGCCAAATGTGGTGGTGGTCGGGGGGGGGGGGGCGGGGAGATCACCTCCAGATGCAGAGCACTATTCCACTCACGTTAGAAAGTTAAGAAAATGAAGCTGCATTTGCCCAGTGCTCTCAAATATGAGATGCACCTTTGTCTGTACCACCAAGAAATAAAAAATCCTACTGATTAAACTAGGACATACCATCGATTCTAAGGTACACCCTCACTTCAGAGATTTTTGAAATGTGAAAAAAATGTGCATCTTAGACTTGATGAAATATAAAGTGCTGTGTGATGTTAGGAGCATATCACACACAGGTAGACTGGCAAAAGGAGAGACTGATCAGTTTTACCTTAGGTGATCCTGGAAGGCTTCTTGGAGGAGATAACCTTTTTAAAAAATGAATATTTGCTCTCCAAGCGTTAAAGGGAAAAAGCATTTCAGGGGATCCAAGGCCCAGAAGCCATGAAAGGGCCTGGGCCTTTGGGGGAACTAAAATGAGTTCACTGTGGCAGAAGGGGTGCTGGAGAGGTAAGTGAGGTCAGATGATGAAAGGCCTGTGTGTGTGTCATGCTGAGGACCTTGGATTGTCTTGCAGGCAAAAGGTAGCCATTGAAGGGACTGAGGCAAGGACTGGGGCCTAGATAAGTCATGAGAGGGAAGGCTGCAGGTGGGGAGTCAGGTCAGAAGAGGATTGTCCGAGGGCCTGACCCAGCTCGGTGGCAGTGGTGACCTCTGCTCTGGACAACAGATCATGCCACTTGGGCTGAATGCAGCTGTCACTTACACTTGGTAATCCTTTTAACCCTTTCTACTTGAATTTTTGTCCTAAAACAAAACTCCTCAAACTTTATTCATCCAAACCTCAACCTTTTCTTCCCTGTCACCAGCAAACACGCAGACATCTGGATGTGTTGCTGCCGGTGTTTCTAGAGGTGTCCAGAGGGCTCATTAGGAACGGGGACCTTCCCCTGCGTTTTAGGCTCTGAGAACGGCCAGTGCTTTCAGAAGGGAGAGAGGCAGGAGAGGTTGCTCTGGGTAATTTCCTCTTGGCCAGCATCTTGGAAGTTTGCTTGGTTTGCTGTTTGGAGGAAAGGTGGTATCTCCATCTGGTCTGTAGAGGAGTGATTATAAAGCTCTTAGACTTAAGGACACGGCAGTCTGCCTTTCCAGCGGGCTGGTTATACAGACTTGGCTTCGTTAATAGTCGTGTTCATTCAAACGATTTGGATACGTGTTTTCTGTATTTTTAAAATAAGAACATGCAGATGGATTTTATATACCGGAATGGTTTCAGGAGGATTGGTGTTAATGGAAATAACATTTGTGTATCATTTGCAAGTGTGTGGAAACTTCCCCAACATCAGGTCTCTCCTGTAGTGTTACTTGCCGCAGAGGCCAGGAAGACACACTGCAACCAAAGGCTGTAGCCAGTGATGGGCATTAGGGACCCTGAAGGGGAGACGGCATGGCACAGGACAGTGATCAGGTCCCATGGAGCATTTCACACCTGCTCTGCCGCTTTCTGCTATAGGCCCTGGAGCAAGGAGTTTAGTTTTCCTGTGCCTTAATCTCCTCACCTCTAAAGTGGGGATAGTGGCATCTAACCTTATAGGGTTATTGAGGTAATGCATATAAAGTCTTGGCTAGTGGCCGCCCGTAGTAAGGCACAATACCTTTGAGCTTTTGTTATTATTATTATAATTATTAATAGCTGGTTGCTGCCTCATGAGTTCTCATTGACTGTTATTATTGTCACTTCCGTTCTTGATATTGATGGATCTGACCCATCAACTCTGTATTTCCTGTTCTGAGACCATTGACGAAAGCAGAGTTAAGATGACCCAAAGAGACTTCCAGGAAGCCTCCGCTATCCAGAGATCAGCTTCAGCCCATGTTGAATGAGTGTCTTAGAGACATTGCCATCGAGTGACTCGCTGATCAAACCACTGAGGATTAAGAAAGTGAAATTTTCAGGCGTGAAGGCAGAGAAACCCTCATCACAGTAACAGTGGATACCGTTATACTACTTTACACTTTTCTTAAAGGAGCCAACACTTACTATTCCTTTTGAACATTTAGAGGTTATCAAACACGTGCAAAAAAAAAATGAAATGAGTTTCTTCATGGTGGATAAAATATGCTTGACAGTGCAGAGTCTTGTTAAATTCGGTGGAGAGGATGGAATTAATCAGCTTGACAGACATTTATTACAGGAGGAAACTGAGGCTCAAAGGAATTTAGGACTTTGCTGAAGATCCCGCAGCTGGGAAGTAATGCCCCATGATTCAAACATGGTTTTATCTGCCTCCTTCTACCAAATCACAGTGCTAGCTCATCGGGGTGTCTTGAACATCACGCTGAAATGTGCATGAGAGTGCATGGTTACAGGGCACGGTCATAATGCCATGCACTGCACACCGTTTGCGCTGCAACAGTCACGTTGTAGAGTGGGTATCTTAGTCAGCTTGGGCTGTCATCACAAAATGCCACAGATGGGGTGGCTTAAACCACAGACATTTATCTTCTCCCTGTTACGGAGGCTGGGAAGTCCAAGATCAAGGTGCCAGCAAATTTGGTTTCTGGTAAGGGCTCTCCTCCTGGCCTGTAGACTGCCACCGTCCCACCATGTCCTCACACGGCCTCTCCTCTGCACATGTGGAGAGAAAGAGCTCTCAATGTCTCTTCTTATAAGGATACCAATCCTACTGGATTAAGGCTCCCCCCTTGTGACCTCATTTAACCTTAATTACCTCCCAAAAGGCCCTATCTCTAAATAACAGTCACATTGGAGGTTAGATTTTCAACATATGAATTTTGGGGGGCCCCAATTCAGTCTACAACACTGGGTGATTTGTGTGCCTCCTTATATAATGGCCACCTTACCTAGTGACAAAAGACACCAGGTAAATGTAGGAAATCATTGTCAAACCAGTAATACTAGCAAAGATGCTTTAGGCACTTGCCACCCAAAGGGAACATAGAAATGTGCGGGACACCAGAAGAAAGCCAGGCTAGGATTTTAAAACTGCTGAAGATGACCAATTCACATCGAGACCATTAACCAAGCCAATTATGAAGTCACTCTGATTGAGTTTTGTCTGTCTTCCTTTGAGAGTTAAAAACATTTATAGTTTCCAAGAGTTCTGTTCTAAAGCAAGTTTCATGGAAACTATAGCTGATGCCAACTTTCGGAGGCAGAAGAACTTTGCTGCCATTGCAGATTAAACTTGCCTGTGAGCTCACCCGTTTCAATTAGCTAATTCTGGTACCAATTACTCCATCACGTTCCGTAGTCCTTGCTGGTTTTCTCATTCTACACAGCAAGAGCAGCGGTATAAAACTGTTGGCTTTGGCTGCACAGTCATTGCTAATGCTCTTTGCAAACTGCAAGGGTGAATATTGGGTTACTCAGAGGAAGACAGTGGTGATGAGTACTTTTTTCCCCATTAACATTAGTTGCAAAGCCAGTTTCTGCAAATTTGGGAATTGTGTCTTTAAAAATTACTAACATACTATTGAAGAAATAAATGCTCATGGTTGTAGATTAGTAGCCTTACCAGAGGATTGCTCTTCATTTGGGACAAAACTGTGCTTTTATGTTAGAAAAAAATAACTTTTTCTGTTCTGTGACTCTTCTGAAAGTAGCTTAATTATAGCTTTGTCATTCCCTCTAATGTGGACAATATGAAAATCAGGACATCTAAGCTTTCTGAAATGAAAATTTGGGGAAAGATATTGCAGGAAGGCCTTAAAACAAAACTACTTATGTTTGACATCTTGGTGGAAATTCCACTGTGCTTTATTTTACAATTTTGGGGTTTGCCTTGTGAGCATACCTGAATCAAGTGCTTGTAGTCATGACAAAGTGCTTTTCACTGGACTTTTCTAATGAAAATGGTACCATACTCAAAGCAAATGCGTAAGAACCCTTAGTTACTTGTGAGCATTTACACTGGGTACACACAAGTAAAAATGTTTAATTTCCTGTGGATGATAGACTTTTTATGGTGACTGGCAGATACTTTGGTTCTTCATTGGGTCTTTTATTACTGTACAGTTGCATGTCTATTTGAGATTGACCTTAGGTTCAGGCAGCTGGTGACTGACTGCTCTGGGTCCTGTGAATTTTTTTTTTAAAGATTGGCCCTGAGGTAACATCTGCACCAATCTTTCTTTTGTTTTCTTCTTCTCCCCAAAGCCCCCCAGCACACAGCTGTATATTCTAGTTATAGGTCCTTCTAGTTGTGCTATGAGGGACGCCACCTCAGCATGGCTTGATGAGCAGTGCTAGGTCCGTGCCTAGGATCGAATGGGCGGAACCCTGCGCCACTGAAGCAGAACACACAAAACTTAACCACTGGGTCAGGGACCAGCACCCGGGCCCCGTGAATTTGTAGTTCAAAGCAAGATGTTGATGAACCAAGTGAAGATGGGGCAATTGGTGGTCCACTGTTCCTCATAGTGTGGTTTTCAGGATGTCTCTCTAAATAGAGAAATGACATTGCCATTGTAGGTCCACAGCCAGCGTGGAGGATTGTAGTGAGTCTGAGGAAAGGATTTGTGTTCCTTCGTAGGGCCCAACACTGGGCAACTTTAGTGGAGAGTGGTCTTCTGGTCGATCTGAAGTTGAGTAAGGCCATGCGCTATCGCAGAAAGTGGGAGAAAGCTCTTTCTTTCTTTAATGCTCTCTGTAGAGGATTCAGGGAGAGTGAGAAGGGAAAACGTGAGAAGCTGAAACAGTTTATGGAGGCCATGTGAGAGAATATAGCTCAAGATATGACTGTTTTGAAATGAACCATCTTTTTAAAATGCCAGTGGTAAAGGGAATATGAACAGCTTTATAGTAGATCTAGAAGTGATTTTGCAGGTGACGTGCTAGGAAAAAAGCCCAGAAAGCCTGTAGATTGTTTAAAAGTTATCTGCATTTTAGACCCTATAAAGTCATATTGTATTTTTGACTTTATTATCCATTGGTGTTGGTTTCAGAAAACAAGCTTTGAAACTGACTCCTGCTGCCAGATTCTTTTTGCCTTCAAGCCTTCAGTTTTGATGGGATTGTTTATTTTCAGTAAGAAGCTAAAAAAAGGCCTAACTTTTCTTCCCTTTTTGGACTTTGCAGGTGTATATTCAGTTGTTCAAGGATTCCAGATGTGTGCCTTCCTAATAAACACAATGCAGAATGCAGGAAAGAACAAGTGTGGTGGTTTTTCTAGGAGATCTCCTCACGCCGAGTAGGAGAGAACAGAGTGGAGGAAGGGAGAGCTCCAACGATGAGGTCTCTGATTAGCTGGAGGTTGGTTTTACATGGGGTACCATGCCTTGAATATCTTCCAGATAACCAAGCCCTCCCAATTACGTTACAGAGAAGAAGGATGGGCCAACAGGCCAGTCTTCAATTTGCATGTGACCATTGCCAATTTGAGCTTCGTAACACTCAGTTAACCTTAAGAAAAATAACCTGAATGTGGCCAAAAAAGAAACCAAAACAGTCCACTTGTAAGGCATTTTTGGTCCATCCCCAAAGCTAGTTTGGTGCCTCTCCCGCTTGCTTCCATGGTGTCCCTGTTCACCGCACTGTGGCATCTACAGCTCTGTGCTTCCTGTTCACCAGTCTGTCTCCCACACTGGTGGGCGGGTGAGCAGGGCACCTGGTCCAGTTTCTTATTTTATGGGTCTTTGATGAACATTTGAGTTTTGAAGAGAGGTTAATTCCGGTGCTGCCACTCATTTGCTGTGTGACTTAGGCACATCATTTAATGTCTCTAAGCCACATTTTTTTTCCATCTATCATGGACTGTTGTGAGGATTGAGCAAGACAAGGTGTGTAAGGAGCCTCACTTGGAGCCTGGCACATAGTAGGTTCTCAGGCTCATAGGCTAGACCAGTGTTCTTAACATGCTGGTTTGCCTTGTTACTCCCATGCTCAGAAGTCTCCAGAGACTTTACTGTGACCCTCAAGGCTTCCTATGCTAACTTATCTCCTGATTCCCAGCATAAACTCTGTTCTTTGCAGACTGGTCTCCTCCTAGCCTCAGCCCCTACTTGACTTCAAGCCCTTGCTTGTGTTGTTCATTCTAATTGCAAGGACTGTCTCTTTGCCCTAGGAGTCAAATACTGCTTTCCCAAACATCACCTAGAATAATGTCCTCAAGGTCCATCCATGTTGTAGCATGTGTCAGAATTTCCTTCCTTTTTTAAGGCTGAATAGTATTCCATTGTGTGTATATACTACATTTTGTTTATCCATTCGTTTGTCAACGGACACTTGAGCTGCTTCCACCTCTTGGCTATTGTGAATAATGCTGCTATAAACATGAGTGTGAAAATATCTCTTTGAGATCCTGCTTTCAATCCTTTTGGATATATACCCAGAAGGAGAATTGTTGGATCATATGACAATTCTATTTTTAATTTTTTTGAGGAATCTCCATACTGTTCTCCATAGTGGCTGCACCATTTTACATTCCCACCAGCAGTACAGAAGGGTTCCAGTTTCTCCACATCCTCACCAACGCTTGTTACTTTCAGTTTTTTGATAGTAGCTATCTTAATGGTTGTGAGGTGAACTCGACCACTCTTTGTGAGACTTAATGTTTGTCATCTCTACTGAACGGTTTAAATCGGTTTCATCTCACCAGTTGGATTCCAAGTTTCTATAGAGCATATTTTTTCTTTTCTTTTTTCCCCTCCCTTCCCCTCCTCTCCTTCTTACTTACCTCCCATCTAGCGGAGTACTTTAATTATAGGCTTAGGTTGATGGAGTGCTTTATAAATACAAAAACTTTCATATCTGTGAACCAATTTGACCTTCACAGCCTTTCCGTGTGGTAGCTATTATTGTTTCCATTTTACAGATGAGAAAACGGAATATTCCTTAGATGAAATGTCTTGTCCAAGGATGACCCATCAAAGGGGCAGAATCTGGGCTCTGAAGGCAGAACCAGGCCACTGAGGGAAAGTCCAGTGCTCGTGAGGGAATTGGCTCTGCATCCCAGGGGTCTTTGAGGCTGCCTGGAGGGCCACTGTTCTAACTAACATCTGTGAAGTCCATTTTGCCATGTAGCGTACATACTCACAGGTTCTGGGGACTAGGATGTGGACGCTTCTGGGAGGTCATTGTTCTGCCTACCACAGGGCAGATTTCAGCTAAAGATTAGGAAGAAATGTTCTAAAACTTAGCGCTATCTCCTCTAATGGGTTGCATACTAAGCACATGAGTTTCTGCAGTGTAGCCAGGCAAATTTTGGACAAGCACACATCAGGTATGCTATAGAAAGGCTTCACATGTAAGAACGAGCTCTGTAGGAACCCTGGGCAGTGCTTAGATTATGTCTATAAACGTCTGTTCTTTTATAGGATTGGTTTTTGTGCTTTACCATAGCCCTCATCACACTTCGCTGGACATTTGGATGTATGTCCCATGTGTTCCATTCCCCCTACTAGGTTCTAAGCTGTTTAGAGATCGGGTATCATGTCTAATTGCCTTTTATTCAGTGTAGTCAGTCATGTAGTGGAGACTTGGTATACATTTGAAATAAATTTAACTGATTCATTAACTGAGTCAAACAGGCCGAGGTCATTATCCTAGTAGATCCCTTGAGTCACAGGAGATTATCTGAACTCACTTTAAAATGTAAACGCTGGCCATCAATTTGGAACACTGTAGCAAACAATACATTTCATATCCAGAGTCTGAAATTACACAGGCTTTAGAAGTTCCAAAACCTGCTCTTAGATTGCTCAGCCGTAGTGTTCTAATTCTGGCAAAGCGCTCAAAGCACCATGTAGGATATTACATCATTTCTGGAAGCATCTGGGACTTGCTAAATAAAGGCTGCTGGGAAGATATGCTCTGTTGTTGAATGGAAAGCACCATAAGTGAAATCATCACGAACATTGATCATGTGAGTTTCTACCGAAAGCACGTGAGCCGTTTAATATGCTATTGCCTCAACGCTATAACTTGTGGCCCCCACCTCCTGCAGCAGCATCCGTAGAGGTTTGGTTGGAAGCCATATTATTGGATCCATAGTTGGCCTTCAGACCTTCCAGAAAGGAAGAAAAGCAACCACCTGTTTTATTTTTCCCTTCCCTGCCTTAAGAGTCCCATGGAAAGCCTATTCTTATTAATTTGTTTTCTTTGACTGTTCATATATTTGAGAAAGGATTAAATGGAAATGCTGTACTAAAATAGTAAAATAAAGAGACTTTGCAAAGCTCGCCAGAGGTCTCAAGTTTAGCCCCGGCCTGGGGAACCAGTACAGCCCAGCAGTGGAATTTTATTGTATGTATAATTTCCCCAAACGATGCCTTCTTTGATTCTTTACAGTAAATGTGAAATTGACTTCAGATTTTGGGCCCACAGATATCTTTTTAAAGGCATTTTAATCTTCTTTGGGTGATGAATGCCTTTGCAGACTGGCTAACAGGCACACGTCAGCACATATTTCAGTGGTTCCTTCTAGTTTGAATTTCCCTTTGCACGTTGTCTTTGATCCTTCCACTTTGTACTTAGAGTTGGATTACTTCTATAAAGCAAGCGGACAATTTCCCTTGATGTGGATCTCGGGGAAGTAGTCCAGAGTCATTTTTTTCTCCTATTTTCCCATTCCCAAGCAACATGCTCCAGCAATATAGGTTACCCCTAAATTATGGGACAGATTATCTGAGTAGCCCCTGGATACCTTCTGAGCAGAAATGAGCAACACGCTAAGGCACAGAAGCAAGAATGCTTTAAAAGAGAAACAAATCCAGAAGCCTGGTAGCCTGAGAATAGAGTAAAGGGACTGTAGCCTGTTTATCTTTCTGTCCCAGCGCCTAACTCACCCCAGGGTCCTGCCGCCATTGTTTGCTGAACTGAAGTAAATGGATGTTTGTTTCGTTTCTTGGGAGATGTTCTCTAACAAGCACTTGCCAGAAACCCAGGTCCTTCTCACCCAAAGGACAGAGGTTTTATTAGGGGGGAGAACAGCATCTCTTTCTATTCAGAATTAGGAAGAAAAGTCTACTTCCTCATCACAGTTTGGTCCAACTTTTAGTTCTTCCTTTTGTTTTCTTTTGGATTATCTATTTTTCTTTTCCTGTTGTTGAGTTGAATTCTCAGCTCACGGAGTTTCAGTGCTTATTCTTTACTTATGTAAGCATTTCAGTCTACGCATTTCTCACTTGCTACGTCCCACAAATTTATGATATAGTATTTCCATAATTGTTCAGTATAAAGTATCTTATACTTGCAATTATTTTTTTGCTGACCCATGGATTATTTAGAAGTAGATTTTTAAGTCATACATGTTTGGGGAAGATATCTATGTTATTAATTTCTCATTTATTTGCATGGTACAGACTTTTTGATATTTGTTGAGATTTGCTTTGTGGCATTGTAATATAGCCAGTTCATAAATATTCCACATTTTTTTTTCAGGGGAAGATTCACCCTATGCTAACATCTGTGCCAGTCTTCCTCTTTTTTTTTCCCTCCCCCTGCCAAAGCCCCAGTACATGGTTGTATATTCTAGTTGTAAGTCCTTGTAGTTCTTCTATATAAGCTGTTGCCGCAACATGGCTACTGACAGATGAGTCGTGTGGTTCCGCATCTGGGAAGTGAACCTGGGCTGCCAAAGTGGAGCGTGTCAAACTTTAACCACTAGGCCATCAGGGCTGTCTCCATATATGTTTGAGAATAATGTGTATTTGCTTATCTCTGTTGAACCAAGCTTGTGATTCGTGTTTTCAGTCTTTTCTCCCTAGGCTGGTTGTTTTGTTGTTGGATCTATCATTTTCTGAGAAAGCTGGGTTAACATCAGTCTTTATGTTTATGGATTGACTGTAAATTGAGGTTATTGTGTTATATACACAAAAGTAAAAAATTATTATGTCTTCTTGGGCAATAGTTACTTCTATTAATTGTAGTTTATTTTTTCCCTAATAATGATTTTTCTGGCTTTATTTTGGCTTCTCTTTGTCTGGTATATAGTTTAGTATCCATTTACTTTCGATCTTTAGGTAATTTTAGTTTTAAATCTGTTGCTTGTAGACAGCACATAGATCAATTTTTAAAATCCAATCTGGTAGCCACTATATTTCAAAAAGTGTCTTATTTGGTGCTTCTATTCACCTTGCTTTATGTTTGTATCTTTATTTCTTCATTTTTACCTTCTGTAGATAGAAACAATAAAGTTTTCATATACCATTTCCTTTTGCTGATTTTGAAGTTTTATGTATTATTTCTCTGCTTTAAAAGATAACCTTTACATTTCTCACATGCATACTTCACAAGCCTGAAACTTACCAGTTTTGCCACCTTCCTGTGGAATAATGTGATGCCTTAGAATGTCACTCCAGCCTACATGTTACTACTGTTCAACATTTTAGAACACTCTTGCTTTTGTAAACCCTAAATTAGTTATAATTTCTGTTTTGGACAATGAATTCTTTAGATTTACACCATGTTTTTAAATTTCTTTATTCATTGTTGCTTCTTGCATCTCATTCTTTTTTCTGAATTATATTTCCTCTTTCTGAATTCTATCTTTAGGAAGAAAGGACAGTGGGGATCTATTTGAGGTAACTCCTTTTATTTTTTTAAGTGAAAGTATATTTATTTTGTCCTGAGGTTTAAGTGTCAGTTTAGTTGGATAAAAAAAAAATTCTAGGTTGGCAGCTCCTTCAGGTTGATGGTTATTTGAGAATATTATTCCATTCTTTCTTTCTTCAATTGCTGTGGCTTAGAAGTTGCCTGTCTGTCTTGTCATCCCTTCAAATCCATCTTTCCTTTTCTCTCTCATTGCTTTTAAGAGTAGTTTTACCTTAATGAGTTTAGATTTGGATCTCATTTAACTTACTCTACTCAAGGCTGTTTTACTTCCTGAAGGTTTTGGATTAATTTTGGATAATTTTTATCCATTATTCCCTTTGAATTTTACCTCTCCTCCATTCTCTCTCTCGTCTTTGCTGGAAATGTATTTGATGAACTTTGTTCTTCTGTCTTCCATGTTGCTTAATCTCTCATTCATAGTTCCCTTTTATCTTGCACTCTGGGTAATTTTCTCATATTTATCATCCATTTTACTAATCCTCACTTTAGATGTCTTCGTTCAGGTGTTTAAACTGTCCATTGAGTTTTTAATTTGTCACAGTAGTGGTCATTTCTAGAAGTGGTATTTGGTTCTTTTTCAGGCATGTTTTTTCTTAAAACATTTTTGCTTCCTTCTTTTTTAACTTTAATCATTTTAAACATATTTTATAGTTTCTATCTGAAATTCTTGGAGTTTAATCCTGCCCTGAATGGTATCTGCTGTATCATGGCAGATTGTATTTTAAATTTCGTCTTCTGAGTTTGTCCTTGACAGAGCTTTATGGGAATACTACTGTGGAGCATGGGTTGTGAACATGTCCTTGTGGAATAGGCTGTTGTTTGCTTTTGCCATGTGTCCTTGGATATTTCAGCTCACTTCCAATGTTTAAGTTAATTTCTCAGTGTGAGTATTCCAGAACATGTATATGGTGTAGAGGACAACTCCAAACTTAAACTTGTGTAGTACAGGTCTACAGTTACACATTCTTAGGGGCAGCTTTACCTTCCACCCCAAACCCAACTCAATAGAGATGAACTTTCTTTTCTCAATGGATATTGGCAGGCAGCTAATCTACTTTTCCTATATTTCTGGCCCTTGGGGATTTTCATTACTTTCTTGCAAGCTCAGAAATGATGTTTGTTCTATTTTATTTACAACTTGGTAGCAAGGGGTTTGGGGGAAACTAAGTGTGCCATGTTGCCAGAACCAGAAGTCTGTGTGGTATGTTATTTTCACGTATTTAAAAATAAATCATAGGGGCCAGCCCAGTGGTGCAGCAGTTAAGTTCACACATTCCGATTCGGCAGCCCAGGGTTCACCAGTTCAGATCCCGAGTGCAGACATGGCACTGCTTGGCAACCCATGCTGTGGTAGGCATCCCACATATAAAGTAGAGGAAGATGGGCATGGATATTAGCTCAGGGCTGGTCTTCCTCAGCAAAAAGAGGAGGACTGGCAGCAGATGTTAGCTCAGGGCTAATCTTCCTCAAAAAAAAACTCATATATTCAACATTATCTCTGATGTGGAATAATTTCAATGTATTTATCCATGTATCTGTTTATATGCAACGGATTTTAAAATGTGAAACATTTGGGGATTAAAAATCTGTTTAATTACTTCATTATTTTAAACTACCTGAGAGTGAATTCTTTCTAAATTTGCATTGGAAATTTCTTGAGACCATGTTCATTAAATACAAAATCTTGTATTGGAACCTGGACAGATTCCAGACAGTGAATATGGACTAATAGGAACATAGGATATTTGTGTTTTCATCAAAGCTCTTTTAGGAACAAATAACAGAAACTCAACTCCAAGTGGCTTAGGTAAAAAGGGATATTTATTGACTCAAATAGCCCCCACATACTGGGGTTTATTGGTCAGGTACAGCTGGATTGACATGCTTAAAAAATGTAGTTAGAATCAGTCTCTTTTAATCTCTCGGCTCTACTTTTTTTCTGTGTTGGCTTCATTCTCATTTGGATTCTCCCCTTATGGTGGCAAGATGTTTTCCAGTAGCCCCAGTTAAAGAGAACTTCTCTTTCTCAGTCTAGCAGACATTCTGGGACTGTGGCATATTGGGCTGCCTTAGGTTGCCTCTCCATCCCTGGCCAGTCCAAGTGACCAAGGGATGATATGCTCTGATTGGGCTGGTCCCTAGAGTTGTGGAGTGGGGTCAGGTTTGGTCAAACCACATAGGCTGAGAATGGAGGAGAGTAGTTCTCTGAGAGAAAAACCCAGCCTCATCATCAGAAAAGACGAATGGAAGCTGGGTACACGCAATACAACAAATGTCCCCGTAACCTATCTAATTGCTTCTTTGTGTTTGCTGTTCATTTCAGGACAGTGTTGAGTTTAGAAACATCTGCAGTCACCTGGCTCTACAAATTGAAGGACAGCAGTTTGACAGAGATTTGAATGCTGCCCACCAGTGTTTGAAGACAATAGTCAAGAAGCTGATTCAGTCACTTGCTAACCTTCCTTCAGATGCCCACGTGGTAGCCTGTGCTTCTTTGAGACAGATCTTACAGAATCTCCCAGACATATGAGTGTTCAAGCCTCGGGGACTAAAACCACAGTGAGCACTACTCAGAGAACCGGGTACCTTAACCTGCTAACTGCAGCGGACAGCAGATATTTTTACTCTTAGTAAGAACTCGGCAGCATATTTAGCAGTCTGCCCAGTGGCATCTGTACCTTCAGAATTAAAGCATGTTGGGGAAAAGTTTTGAAAGCAGTAGTTCCATTTGTAAGTATGTTGATGTATTCACTGACTTTTTGATTGAAATATATTCCACTTTGTGGAATTGTTGGATTATATATGTATATATATTTATTAATTCGTATTGTGTTAATTTTAATCGAATGATACCTTGATCTATATTCATATTTAGTGTAGGTGTATGGGATTTAATACGGTTATTTATATGATTAAAGCTCCATGGTTCTTAAAATTATCTTGAATAAATGGGATATTTGATAACTGATATGTTCTGCTTACTGAGCACTTCGTTTTCTGTAGTGGGAATGATCCTTAGATGTTGTGGGAGCACATGTGTCAGTAATTCTGAGCTCCACTTCTGGCATTAGAACTCACTGTTGGGCAGAAGAAGAGCCGCCCCCAGCTCTTGTGCTTTCATATACTGATTTGTAAATTTAGAATGATAATGAGCTATGAAGTACCAAGGACATATGATATGTAAATACAAAGGGCAGTATTATTAAAGTCATGTGGAAACATCTAGTTTTTCTTACTGTTTCTAAGTATTCTGATTGAAGTAGGAAATTCTTGTGAAAAAAGGGAAGGAGTGGATATACTGGCAGGTTTCCCTAAACATTTAGAGCTAGGAAAAGAGAGGGTGACTTTTTTTGTAATGATCTGCACATGCTTAGGAAAAATCTAAATTTCCTATTGTTTAATGATGACTGTGTTGAGAACCAAAGTTAATTGAAATGCTGCTTTTCCCTTAGAGTTTTAATAGAAACGGCATCAGACTCAGAAAAAAAAGAATACAGTGTATACTTGCAGCTTGCTTTCTAAAGGAATTATAAACTGGGTCTGTATGGCGAGAGTATACACTTTTAAAAAATAAAGTGTTGGGGCTGGCCTGGTGGTTAAGGGCACACGTTCTGCTTCGGCAGCTGGGGGCGGCCGGAGTTCACTGGTTTGGATCCCGGGTGTGGACATGGCACCACTCAGAAGGCCATGCTGTGGCAGGCGTCCCACATATAAAGTGGAGGAAGATGGGCACGGATGTTAGCTCAGGGCTAGTCTTCTTCAGCAAAAAGAGGGGCATTGGCAGCAGATGTTAGTTCAGGGCTAATCTTCCTCAAAAAAATTAAAAAATAAATAAATAAAATAAAGTGTTAATATTAATCAAAGCCTTTTTAATTCCTCATACTCTAATCCTAGTTGGTTCCAAATATTTTCTTGCAGAATCTGAGGATTAAAGGTAAATATATTGCTTCTCTTTAGATGTAACTGACCGTTTCCCTAGACAAGAACTAAATTTATGAGAGAGACTTCTAAATGAAAGATGAAAGGCATGTGTTTGTGCGTGTGCATGTGTGTGCGCACACGTGTGTGTGTACAGGGGCAGGATGGGCCAGAAAGGAAGAGCATTTATTTCTTGGGAACAATCTTTGGAACTTAGTTCTCCCCCTCCTAGGAAACACTGTATTCTGGGGGTATCACTGTATTTTACAGCACAGTCTTTCTTTCCCCAGGGAAATTATCCAAGCCCTCTTCTCGAAAGACCTATCATTACTTATAGGCTGCCTTCCTCACTGTAATCAATAGCTCTCTCAATAAATATGAGTATTAAAGGTTTTTTACTCTTACCTTAAGAAATGTTGAACATTTTTGCTTTTCCCTCTGTGCTTGTGCGTTTTCCTCACTTTGCAATGTTTTTCCCATGGACCAATTAAAACCCTGTTCATCCTTGAAGGCCTGATTGACCCACCACCGCCTCCATGAACTCTCCCTGATCATCCTCACGGGACAGGGGCTCTTCCTCCTCTGCGCTTCCATAGAGCATATTCTGTGCACCTGCACTGGCATTTATCGCATACATCTTACAGCATGGCTGTTGGTATACCTGCCATCAAGATCGGCTTGCTGAGGACAGGGATTATTCTAGACATCCTTCTATATCGCATAGCAGCCACAGTTCTAAAAGTTCTTTGACCCGACTGGAACTTCATGGCCCCCTACCACCTTTTCACCCTCACCCCTTCAATTCTTCTGTGGCTTACTTACCGTGGTCAATTTCTATAATTGTTTGGTTGTATGTGCCACCGATTTCCTTCTCCTTTTTTCCTTTGGTTGAATGCTGCTGATAAAACTTCATTCCTGGTCAAGACTAACTCTCTGCCTACTCCATATCTGCACATGAGTTCTGAATGTGGCTGAGCAAAACACACAGTTGTGCCAATCTCACTTCAGTTCGTGCCTCCCAGTTTCAAGGCGCCCTCATGTTCTCCATTAGAGAACTTCATTTCCTAGACCTGCATTGTCTGCTGTGGCCACATGTGGCTCTTGAACACTGGAAATGTGGCTAGTCTGAATGGAGATGCGCTGAAAATATAAAATGCACATTGGCTTTTAAAAACTTAATTAAAAAAACTATAAAATATCTCAGTAATTTTTTATACTGATTACATGTTGAAATGATAATTATTTTGAATATGTTGGGTTAAATAAAATACATTATTAAAATTAATTCTGCCTGTTTCTTTTTACCTTTTTAAGGTGGCTACTGGAAAATTTGATATTCCATATGTGGCTTGCATTATATTTCTGTGAGATGGTGCTGTCCTAGAAAATTTACTAGACAATTCACTGCTGTACTTGACAATTCACTCTCTGAGGGGCTTGTTCCACACTTTCTCAAACTTGTTCTCCACCCTCCTGGTTCTCGGCTGATGACCTTGCTCCAGATTGCACAGGGAGAATAAAGCCCTCAGAAGAGCATGTTCATCTCCACGCTAGCAGATCTACCTTATCTCTGTTTCTTTTTGTTTGAAGGAGGACCTGCCGTGCTCCTACCCGAGGCTAGTTGGCCACTCAGGCCCTGGTCCCATCCAGTCTGGCTTATTCAAGAACTTCCCTCTTGCACTCATCCCCTTGCCTGCATGATCATTTTTTGCCTCTCAATAGGACCATTTCCATCAGCATGATATTATGTTATAGCATCCCCAAATCTTTAAAACCTAATTCCTCCAGCTACAACTGTATTTCTCTCCTCCTTTTAAGAAAAAAACTCATTGAAATTGTCTATCGTCTACAGTTCTTTTTTTCCTATTCCCTTTTGAACTCCCTCAAAACAGATTTTGTACCCACAACTCCACCAACATTGCTTTTGTCAAAATACCCTAATCACTGCCCCACGGATAAATTCAATGGTAAATTCTCAATCCTCATCTTTCCTGATCTGTCAGCAACTTTTAACACAGTTGCTTGCTCCCTCCTTGAACCACTTTCTTATTTTGGTCAGCAGACTTTCAAGGTTTTACTTTTTCACTAACTCACTCCACAGACTTTTCTCCTGGTTCCTCCACATCTCTCTGACTTAATTTTGGAGTGCTTCAGGCTCAGTCTTGGTCCCCTTCTCTATCTACACTTTCTCCATGGTGATTTTAAATGCCAGCTGTTCACCAAAGTCACCCAGATATAGGTCTTTCACCTTGAACTGCAGACTCCTTAGCCAACTGACTACAGAATATCTCCACCTGAAAGTCTAAAAGGCACTGAAAATTCCAAAATGGAATTCTTGATCCTCAAACCTGCTTCTCTCTCATCTTCTAAGTTGCATTTGGCAGTGGCTCATATCCTTCCAGTCACATAGGAAAAAAAATGTGAAGTCATCCTTGACTTCTCTACTACTCTTACTTATAGACACTCAATCAGCAAATCCTATTGGCTCAACCTTCAAAATATATTTCAAATTGGATCGCTTCTCACCACTACCCTAGTCCTAACCACTATTATCTCTTACCTGGAACATGGTAGTACCTTCCTAACTGGTCACACTGCTTCTCTGCCCTCTCCCCATTATCCACTCTGTACACATCAGCCTCAGTAATAGAAGTCAGACCAATTACTCCTCTACTCTAAACTAACCAATGCTTCCCTTTTTACTCAGAATAAAATCCAAATTCTGCCTTTGACCTTTCTATTCTAAGAACACTGGTCTCTTTGTCGCTCTTACCTGTTCAAACACAACACGTCTCAGGGCCTTTGCACTAATGCTCTTCCCTCTGCCTGAAAGACTTTTCTCTCGCTGGCTTCAAGTAGGTCTCTGCTCCAATGCAGCCTCATTAAAGAGGCCTTCTTTTACCTCCTTATTGAAAGTAGCATTCCTTGTCACTCTCTTATCCCTTCTCCCTGCTTTGTTTTCTTCATAACACTTGTAATGGCCTGAATTTATTTATGTGTTTATTGACTGTTGTAGTGGGTTGACTGGTGGCCTCCAAAGGGTACGTCCATGTCCGAATCAATGGAATTTGTGACTATTCCCACATATGGAAAAAAGTGATTATCACCTTAGATGGTAACAGATGTGATTATTTTAGGGATATTGAGATGAGAGTATTTGAGATTATCAAGGTGGACCCTAAATGCCATCACAAGGGTCCTTATGAGACAGAGGTAAAGGGAGACAACATAGGCAGAAGAGGAGGTGGAAATGTGACTGAGGCGCCGGTGGGAGTGTCGTGCCCACGAGGCAAGGAATGCCGACAGCTACAAAAGCCGGAAGAGGCAAAGAATGGACTCTCCCCTTGAGCCCTCGGAAGGAGAGCTGTCCTGCTGATGCCTGGAGTTTGGACTTCTGGCCTCCAGAACCGTGAGAGAAAACATTCTTGTTGTTTTAAGCCACCCAATTTGGGATACGTTCTTGCAGCAGGTGCATAAGAAACCAATACACCCATTTCCCTCACTAGAACATAAGCACCAGGACGTTGTCCACGGCTGTACCCCAGCACTGCAGCAATGCTGGCCACAGAGTGGCAGCTCAATAAATATTTGATGAATGAAGACACACAGCCATGCGGTTAGTCATTTAAACTTTTTTGTTTTTTACTGAGGAATTTGATCCCTCCAGAAGTTCCCCAAGTCATATATCTTTCACTAAATATCTAAACTCAAAGAAAAAAAGTTAAAAGGATGATTTTAAGGATTAAATTAATTGGTACATTTTGGTCAAGTGTTGGGTTAAAGCAATCATGTAGCTATCATTCAATAAATGGTTAATAATCGTGATAATCATTGTAACAATGACAGGGCCAGTCTAGGCCACCCTGAAGAGTGGTCTTTTTCTCCTTGGCTTTTCCATGTGGTCCTATTTCTTTTCTCCTTTACCTCAAAGATTGCATAAACATACCTTTAAAAAAAGCACATTTTAAACTTTATAATCGTAGGCTGTTTTCTTCTGCAGCTGTATCATCATCTTCATCAACAATAACAATCGACCAAAATGCCTCCATTTTGGTGACTCCAGCAATGTGTGGGGGAATTTGGTCATCTTGGAGTTGGGCCATGGTTTTTTTATTTAAGACCATATAATAGCTCCAGCAGTGTGTGACACTTGCATGAGGACAGTTTGTAGATGTCTCTTCATAATGCTGAGAAAAAGTTGAGTCTTCTGATATTGTCTCTGTTGGATTTCCTTGGATATTTCACCCTCCCATTCCCCTTGACTTTCACCTTTGGATACTCCATAGCAATAGATTTCTGGATCGTAGAAACACATTTGCTTATGGAGTAAAAATAGGGGCTGTGCTGGGAACTTTCTAAGCAGAGCTGGACAAGCAAATGACAAGATGGTACCTATACACCTTGTCTGCCTTCTCTACTTCTCTGGAAGCTCCAAAACTCTCAGATCAGCCTGGCCTATATCCTTTTGACTGCATGCCTTATACTGACATAGAAACTATCTTCATGTTCCTTTGGCTGTGTTCCATTTTCTTTTGCCTCTTCAGAATCAGTTCTCTTCCCCCATGTAAATGCTCTCTTACTTTTCTAACTGACACAGTTTCTCCCCAGAGTGGATTTGTTTCCTTGGCTTAAATGAAGGCCTTTGGAAGGTAGGAAACCATTCAGATACATGTTTCACGCAGAACACAGGATGCAAGAATCAAGTCTTTCATATTTAAAATTTCTTCCAACAATTGGCCCTGTCTTCCATTGTTCTTCATGCTCTGGTGCCAGATACTTATGTAGTAAATCTATCTGAGAGGAATATAAATTCTGTGGATCCATGAGTTTCAAGACGCTTAATTCAGCAGAACTTCAGATAATAAGTGTTCCGTATAATCTGGGAATCCTCATCAGGGATCCCAGTGTTCTATTCTATAGCCAAAAAATTACCACAGTCCTGGTTTCACTTTGCTACATGTCAGAACCAAAGGTCTGGGCTGTTGTAGCCCTGGCGCGTGTTAGCAGAGAGCTTACCTTTGTCTGATGTGACTTGTTTACTGCCATGCTCAATAGAAGTGATGTTTTAAGCTGAGCCATCGTTTATAAATTTCTCTTCTTGTCAACAAGCTCATATCTATTCCATTCTTATGATCACGTCAGGAGACACTTTCAAGGTTGGCAGAAATCTTTCCCAACATACAAGTAACACTAATTCGTTCCTCTTGCCTTGGTGAAGTCTTTGATAATAATCATGGCTTCATTTTCTTTCCTTAAAAAGAGTATTATGAAATGTCTGTGGAGCGTAAAGGGTATCTGGTGGAAAAATAAATTCACAGTGATCCTAAAAACAAGTTGCAGAAAGCTATTGGCTTAAGTTAGTACAAAGAGAACAGAGGTTTTTACAATCCCTTCTTCCCCCTCCTGCCTGTCTCACTCTAGCCCTGAATGTAGCTTAAGAGTACAGGAGTACAGCACAAGCTTGGAACACTGTGTGCGTGTGTGTGTGTGTGTGTGTGTGTGTAATTTCCTGGGTCATTAAGTTTGTGTTTTCTAAGTGTCCCTCTCACTTTCCTTTACCCATTTCAGCAGATTGAAATATGAGTTGAAAAGATCTTTGAATGAGGGATTTCTTTCTTAAAATGAGACCCCTAAAAATAAGAAAATCCAGAATGACATGCAGTTCTAAGCAATGAGTACATATCTAACATGTTCCCAAATGAACTTTTTGAGTACTGACTAATTAGTACATCATAATTTCACAGAGGTCTTTTAGCTACAGGTTTTAAAAATGGTTCATTATGAATAAAAGGTGTTCTTGGAAAGATGAGGGTGGCCCTTAGCAAATCAGCATCACGAGGGAAGGACGGAGTTGGCCAAATAAATAGCTCACGCACTTTTATATTTATTCAAATAATTCTTTATCTATTTATTTTTAACCTTTATTTTGAAATAATTATAGATTCATAGAATATTCAAAGATTATAGGTTCATAGGAAGTTTTAAAATATAGCACATAGGGTCTTGTGAACTCTTCACTCAGCTTTCCCCAGTGATGACATCTCAGATGACTGTAGTATAATAGCAAAACCAGGACACTCACATTGGTACAATAGTGCTGACTACATTACAGACCTTATTCAGTTTTCATCAGTTTTTACATGTTCTCGTGTATGCATGTGTGTAGTTCTGTGCAATTTTATTCCATGTGTAGATTTCTGTAACCACGACCACAATCAAGATATAGAACTGTTCCTTCGCTCCACGGAGCTCTCTCATGCTACCTTTTATAGTTCAATTCACACCATCCCCCACCCATAGCCCTGTCCCCTGGCAACCACTAATCTGTTCTCCATCTCTATACATTTGTCATTCAAAACACTTATATAAATGAAATCATACAATATGTTACTTTTTGAGATTGGTTTTTTTCACTAAGCATAATACGCTTGCGATCCATCCAAGACATTGCGTGTATCAATAGTTTCTTCCCTTGAATTTCTGAATAGTATTCTACATCTATTTATTTTTAAAATATATTTTTGCCATAACCCATTCCAAAAATGGGATTTGGGGGGCTCACTAAAATACAGTAGAGCAAGATAAAAACAGGTAAGTCAGAAAATCAGAATAAGGTGTAAAAAAAATTTTAATATGAAGATAGGACTAAGGTGAACACACAAAGTACCTGTAACACTGTTGCTAGAAAATTTGAATTTCTGCTCCCTGGCAGTCACCACAAGGAGAGAAAAACAGTCAGCAATGCAACTTACAGAGTCCAAAGATGGAGACAAACAAGCTGCTCTGAGCCAGCTTGGCCACTTCCAGTGCTCGAGCTGGAGAGAAGATTCTTCCCCAGGAGGTCCATCAGGAGACAGTGGCCTGCTAACGCTTAATTCAGAAATCAACCAAGACTCCATGAAAGTATGAGTGTTAATAGCTCAAGGAGTTTCCTTGAACAATTCAAGATTCTGGTTATCCACCTTCCTCACTCGGCTACCTTAGTACAACAAGGACGCAGATATTCTGTTTTATGTTTGGAGAAAGCCATTCGTGTAATTGAAAGTAAAATAATAGATGAGCAGAAGGGCAGAGGTATGTGAAATGAAAAACTGTTATGCTTTCTTCTGAAGCCCAGTGAGTTCTTTCCCTCACCTGGAGGTGCAGAATAGAATCCCAAATGATGATCTGTTGGCCCAACTAGGATGTGGGTGTGTTTTATGAGGCCCAGAGAGGGTGATTTTTGTCATTCATATTTAAACATTAGGAGAGTTCACATAACCTGGACTTCAGTTTCTCTTGAAGCGTTGAGGTAGAAACATTATGCATTCTGCTCCTCTACCCTCCACTCCCTTAGATGAGGCTTCCAGTGGCATTCACAGCTGCTGCCTCCTTCAGAGAGGACATGCTTTCCATTTCCCCCTGGTCAAGCCTCAGCTTGCTTCTCTCATTTAATTTATGGTACTGGCCCAAGAGTTTGCAACCTCTGGTCTAGACCAGAGGGTTCACTTTGGGTTTCTATGGCAGTATTAACAGGCACTGTATGCTGTGGGCCCTTGTTTGGGTTGGCAAACTGGGGGCTACTGCTCAGCCTTATTGTACATAACCCAAGGGGTCTGGTTGACAATAGGGCTGAGATTCTCAGAGGACAGTCAATAGAGGCCTGCAAACTGGGCTTCTGTTATATCAAGGTTTATATTATAACAATGCTTATATTCTAGTTTGACACTGACTCAATCTTCCCATTTACTCCCTTGTTATTCACCATGTGCCAGAAGCTGTGTGAATGTTATAAACATCTCATTTAATTATCATTTAAAAAACCTACAAAAACAGCACTATTATTCCAATTTTATAGACAAGGAAACTGAGGTTTAGAGAAGTGAAGAAACTTGCCCAAACTCCTGCAGACACTAGTGCTGACACCAAGATACACACCTTTGTCTGCATGCTTCCAATGCTTGTGAGCTTCCTACCATGTCACATTGTTTTTGCCCATTACTGCTCATTGGTGGTTTTTCTCCCCTCTTCACAAGATGGCATAGGAGAGATGGTATGGCTTCTTTTGTCTCCTCGAAGTAAAGAGAGAACTAGGGAGTCAAAGTAGGAAGCATACAACATTAGGAGTCAGGAAGCCTGAGTTCTAGCTCTGACTCTAGGGCTAGTGAGTAACGTGACTGCAGTTATGTCCCGTGGCCTCTGACTTTTCAATCTTCTTGTCTGAACAAGGAGATACCACTCCTTCCGTTCGAGATCCTACTGACACCTGGCATGGATCCCCTGAGATAAGAAGTATGAACGGACTTTGGAAAGTTGTGATTTCTTTATATATGTTAAGTAAAATTGTATTTATTATTATTAGTTTGTTGTAGGACTAATATAAGTTTTACAAATAAATAAAGAACATATCAATAAACGTTTATTTATATGAATAAATAAATAACATAATTTATATGAATAAATTAAAACTCAGTTTAGTCACAGGAACTATATTAGTTCTCCCTGAAATATGAGTGGATAGGTGGATGGCTGGCTGCATGGTCTGGGTTGCTCAGTGCGCCATCAGTCTTGGTCCTGGCTTCTTCTAGACTAAGACTAGATTGACTCGTAGAGGAGAGCTAAAGACTTGCAGATTCAACTTCTGTTTCACTTTCTTGTTTGCAAAATTCATTTTCTAAATGAAAGAGTTTTGTAAAACCCATTCAATGTTCATATCTGGAAATTCTGCTAAGTTGGTAAGCTCTAGGTGACAAATGTGACTACTATCAAAATTTTCGTTAAAATCATTAAAGTGAAAGCATTCTCTTACTTTGGGCTGATAAAATGAATTTCCACATGTGGACTCCTCTCCCAAACCCATATGACAAATATCATGAGCTAAATATTTCCAAGTGTGGCCCTGTCCTTTTAAGTGATTTTCCACATTTTCACTTCATAAGAGACCCCTTAAAATATTATAGTGGTGACAATGACCTTGCTCAAATAGATGCAGAGCCAGCCTTTTCTTTTTCTAATGAATTTTTCTGGAGTTTAAACTAGACTGTAAAATATTGCTTATTTGATCTCCTACCAGGTGTGGCTAGTAATACTTTGCTAATTTAAAAATTTTCCATGTTGAAGTTCCATCCAACTTAAAAAATACGTATTGCTCAAAACGCCATTTTTCATTTTTTCTTATTCTAGACATGAAATATGGAAGCTCAGTCTCTTTAATATAAACTGGTTATTTATTTCCAAGTTCAAAATATGGCATTTCCTATTTCATTTTAAAATAGATAAGAATGCCTTTGTAGAAAGAAATATCTCCTAGAAAAATCTTATTTCAAACTAATCAGAGGGAAATTTGGTATAATTTATATAAAATAAACATATCATGGAAAACAAATAGAACTTACACAAAATAATACATGTCTCCTAAAATGGCTGAGCCATAAAACATAGCACTTATTTATTTTACCATGTAATTTCAGGATCATCACCTTAATATTTAAACCAAAACTTCTGTCATCTACCTTAAAGTGTTTATATATTGGATACAAACAATTGCAAAGAAGGTATGGAGACTTTTTAGTTATTCAAGGGAGGATATTTAAACTCTTGGTTATCCTTCTTCCCAAGGCTTACAGCATTTTTGTAAGTCAATACAAGTGTGTATTTCACATGACATAGCTATTATACCACCCCACAGAAGAGTTCTGATATCTGTAGATTACTCAGAGAAAAAAAGAAGAATCTATCTAGTCTTTTATCTTTTCAGAGCATTTTGGTTTTTCATAAGTACAACTCAAATCAAACTTTGAACAGAAGTCTTAATTTAATTTAATTTATTTATTTTTGGTGAGAAAAATTGGCCCTGAGATAACAACTATTGCCAATCCTCCTTTTTGCTTGAGGAAGATTGGCCCTGAGCTAACATCTGTGCCAATTTTCTTGTTTTTGCTTGAGGAAATTTAGCCCTGAGCTAACGTGTGTGCCAATCTTCCTCTATTTTGTATGTGGGATGCCACCACAGCATGGCTTGATGAGCAGTGCGTAAGTCTGTGCCCAGGATCAGAACCTGTGAACACTGGGCCGCTGACGTGGAGCACACGAACTTAACCACTATGCCCCAGGCTGGCCTCAGAAGTTTTAATTTTAAGACATATATTTTACCATTCATTTTACAACTTTTGCTACATTCATGTCAAGATTTTCCTGCATTACTTTAAATATCTATCTATGAACTAGATTTATACATATAAAACTATATATAACTATTCACATATGTCAACAAGTCATGCCCTGAATCCCAACTGCAGTTAATTGAAAGACATTTGTTTTCATTCAGTAACCTAAAGTTCATGTCTTTTTGCCAATGGGGCTGATGGTATCTGTCTGTGCTGGACCTCAGGACCTTCATAACCAGTTTTCTTGTGCTTAGTTAGGAGTCAACTCTTCATCTTGCCGTGGCCTTTCTTGCTCTTGCTCTTTACCTTACATCTCTATGTACACTCTAAAACTCATCGTTGAAAATGTTAACCACATATGCACACTTCAGTAGACTTTCCACAGTTCTAGCATGGATTCAGCAGCTGTGAGGGCTGGAAGGATCTCCAACCCCATCTTCCCCTGTGGTTTTACCAGGAGCTTTTCACAACAGGTGGGATCAGCCATGCCCACGGGGGCACCTCACATCTGGGTTCCAGCACCCATTCTCCCATGCCCTTCTCCACATCATTAGGTTGGCTCCATATTCATTTATTTATAGCAATTTCCAAATAGCATTTCTATCGAAAACAGGGTTCTGCTGATGAAAACAAAAGTAAAAAATAAATACTGTAAATAAATGAATAAAAACAAATCAAAAACACCGATAAACACCAAGCTTCTTCATCTTCACAGATTTTTAAATATGAGGCTAGAGAATGTGGGCGACTTTTCCAAGATTACAGAGACCGATCCAGTTCTCCTGACTCCTGGTCCAGCCTTCCCTCAGGTGGTACTAAAACTAAAACACATTAGGCCACTGGTGTAGCTAGTCTTGTCCCACTTAGCTCGGCATTCCCAGGCCGTGTGGTGGAGGGTGGAAGGGCTGGTCATAAGTGGGAAGGGAGTGTTAATGCTAAACTCATTGGATGGGTCCATTTTCTCCCTGGGCCTAACCACAGAAATCTCTGCCAGGAACTTTTTGCAGGTGAGCAGATTTACCTCTCAGAAACGCCAGTCATTACAATCCTTTCTGGGACAGAAGGTTCCAGCCAATTATAAACATTTCTGTTAAACAGCTATGAGGGCTATGTAAAGCTCTTGAGGCTCCACTCAGTATGACCATACATCCATGGAAGCCTGAGGACTCATTGTAAAAAGGCTGGTACCGACACTATTTCCCCTCAGTGTTCTTTCTTCCTCGCATGCCTCTGACTTCCCTTTCTAAATGCTTTCTCTGTGTCCTGAACATTCAGTTTCTGCCTACACTCTTCCTATCTGCCTTTCCTTTTCCTGTTTAGATGCCCCCTATAACAGACCAAGAGCGTGGACTTTGTCAATTGGGTCACAGCAACAAGTTTCTGGGGCCCTGACAAACAAAAGCAGGATGCTCTGTGGCAGGTGCTTCCAGCTGCCAAGCACACACATAGACACACACACACCTTCCTGCGTGAAACCACCGGAAGTCTATGTGCTTTCAGTGGTACCACAAGTTGTCCCGAAAATGTTCAGGACTCTTTCTACTTTTAAAAGTTAATTTCTAGGGTCAAGTTCGTTAAAAAGAAAACATCATTAAGCTCTTTGAAATTCCTCTGGGCTTTAAAGATTTAAGACTCTTAGGGGGTTTAATATAAATTTTGCCAAACTTTTAAATAAACTAAAAAATTCACAACACTTGAATCCCCCAAGGCCCCTTTAAACACTTATAGATTGCTGAGATATGGGTAATGATGGATGACTATGGAGGGGCTCTGCGTGAATAGCATGTAGCAAAACACCTCTCATTTCTACGGCCCTTGGCACCAGAAGTTCTCTGTGGCCTTTCCCTAAGGTAGTGACTTGCAAATGCCAGTTGTGGACCAGGGCCAGCTGTCGACACAGTCTTCAACTTCAGTAGTGAGATGAGAAGGATTGGGAAAATAGAGTTGCCTCATTTAGCTAAATGTATTTAATAAAAACCTGTGTCCTTTATTTTGAGATTTTTATCCCTGCTTTTCTTGCCTTTCTATCTTGGTATTAAATGTTCGTTTCTTATAGAAAGTGTTGGGTAATAATGGGTGATAGAAATAGTCTATTTTATTTAAATGATCTTTGTTATAAAGCTAAAAGACAGAAACTCTGTATTGGTTTTAAAACCTATTTTAACTCTTCATGAAATTTAAAGTCTGGAAAACATTGCTTAAGGGTGGGTCAAGTCCCAAGACCAAGAGTGAATGCCTACAACCACTGACATTCTTATGAGAATTCAGGTTTTGTTTTGTTTTGTTTTTTTAGGAGAACTTCTCTTCCAGAAAAGATCCATCACTCAACTTTACTCTCTTTTCCCAACATCCATTGAAGTATAGGTGGTCTGAATGGAAGGGCCTCTTGAAATGTGAAACAGAAAATGGGTAAGGTTGAAAAAAAAAGATTGGCCCCAAACATTATGAGAAAAGTTGCCTCCATTGTTAATCTGTTTCTTGTGCCTGCTGGCTCAAAGGTTCATGAAGGGTGACACTGTGTCACAAACAGAGTCCCCAGGATGTTTACTTTTTCCTGACAAATACTATAAATTTTCTTCTTGTAGTGAACAAACGTTGTTTGTGCAGCTGTGATTTCTTAAATGAAAACTGACTTTCTACCCCAATGTCTCTTTATTTCAAAGACACTGAAGGAAAGCTCTCTCCTGGCATTTGGGGAGGACTTTTAAAGTAAGATTGCTTAATTAGGAACAATCACTGTGCGTTAGATCCACCAAAAAAAGAAAAAAGAAAAATTTGGCCTAGTTAAGTGCTTCCATCTTGAGTTACAGGCATCATCTAAAGTGGCTTCTCCCTCGGCCTCAATGGCCTCTGCCGTGGAGACTGAAGGCGAGATCGAATGTTGTTGGCCCAACAGAGATCTAGAACAAACTCTCAGGAAGTCTCAGCTCCTCAGGAAGTTGAATTCCCACTCCTCTGAGACCAGCTGAGATTATTTTCTTACTTCATTTAACCAGCCAGATGATAGGTTGACTGATGGGGTCATTATGTCCAGCGCAAAGTAATTTTAGAATGAAAATTATGCAATAGGTTAGACCACAGCTCAATTTTTATCACCCCAAATGCATACAATGTCCCTAATGTGATTGCCTTTGGGCTAAGACTGAAAGAAATGTTCAGTCCCAAGGTGGCTATATTTTCTGAAATAGATTGAGTGAAACCTCTCCTTTTTTTTTTTTTTTTGACCTAAACACATGGAAATGAATTTCTTCAGTTTTACTTTTAAAATATCTGGTACAAGGTGAAAACTACAGTGATTAATATCTCCTATGGGAGTAGGGGTTGGTGAGGAAAAGTCGCCAAGCTTTATGTGACTGTCCATCAAGTTGCTATTGTCATTTTCATGCTTGGGTCAGTCAAGCAGGTAGACAAGCTTCTTGACACGTGGAATTGCCTGGGAAACTGGGAATTGATCCCATTTTTAAAAATGTCCTCAACATAAAGATTTTTGCGTAAGTGCCTTCTAATATCAAATGCACCCCAGGACACCATAGTAGTTTCTCTTTGTGGCATTTTTTTGACTACCCTTGTTATTCCTATTGACTTTTCTACTTTTTTCTTTTGAAATGAAGAAAGAATTTTAATTTCATGATTTTATAGGAAAGCTCAGTTTGCAAGAATATCAGCAATTTCTCATTTGAATACCTTATGCTATTCCCAGTAGCTAGAGCTTAACTTTTGACTCCTAAACTCAATTTGTAAGTCAGTCTTCCTTTTCACTCTTACCAACCCAAGTTGACTCCTCTTCCTGGAGTTCTTAGCTCGTTTTTTGGCATCCCTACCTACTCAATAGCAAAATAATGAAAGAAACCTTGTCATCAGAGGGTCTCCTTTCCATCCATTCATTCATTCGTTCACTCTACACACATGTGTTGGGTGCCACCCATGAACAGCCACTGCTCTAGGTACTGGAGATGCAGTCATGTGCAAGACAGATAGGGGACTGTGGTCTTACAGCGATTACGTTCAGGTGCATTTGTTCCAGAAACACTCTCTCCTTTCATGGACCCCTCCACCAAATATAAAGGTATATATTTAAATATGTATAATGTATTTTGATACAACATATATTTAAATCAATAAAGACACAAAATGGATGTTCTCACAAGAATGGCCCAGTTTCTTTCGGTTACCTCAGATACTCACTGAACAGAAGTGAATATGCTGAAAAACTTGATATGAGTTGGTGCTACTATGGTTCCATCGGGAAGGTTAAATGCTTTGAAGTTCCTACTTTTGGATTAGATGAGCAATGTGCAATCACAAATCTCTATTTCTGGCTGGTCTTCTTTGTCTTGGTACACATTGAGAACTGGCCGACTGACTTTTCTTTGTTTCTGACAGAGTCCTATTCGCTATGTGATCCTGTCTTTTTTTTTTTTTTTGCTGAAGATGATTCACCCTGTGCTAACATCCCTGCCAACCTTCCTCTATTTTTTAGTATGTGGGCCACCAGCACAGCATGACCGGTAACAGAGCAGTGTAGGTTTGTGCCCAGGAACCGAACCAAGCTGCTGAGGTGGAGTGCACCGAACCTAACCACTATGCCACCAGGGCCGGCCCTAGTCCTGTCTTCTGGATCTTCTGCATCCCTAATAAGTCCACAAGGCAGAAGCACTCACAGGTTGGTCCCTAGTAGTATAGATCTTACCCCAGTCAGTGGAAAGTCTTCTCTTGGAGGACAGCAGTTAACTTCTCATTGCCATAACCCACTTTTCAGTCATTGTACCTCCTAGCCTTTGCACATGCTGATCCCTTTACTTAGAAAGAAAGTCTCTTCTGTCAGGCATCATCTTCTCTGGGATACCGTCATTGAATTCCTCAAGCTAAGCTAAATGGCATGTTCTCTCTATGATAGCACTTGTCACCCCCCGCCAAATGGAGAATAGCAAGATGCAGGGTAAAATGCGTGACTAAATTATACAATGCCCAAGCTAGCTATATGAGTCTGTGGTGAGAAGGCCCTCTACTGAGACATATTTTCCCTCTCCTTCCTCTTACTTTAGCCTTTCAATGTTCCAGAAATGTCCATTAAAGAATCCCTATGCTTTTTTTTTTTTTTAAGGTGAATCTGACTTCAAGATTTCCCAATCATAATGTCAGTACACTTTAGAAGAGTAGTACATTACTTTTAATGTTTTCATTACTCAATACTGAAAAAACAATTTGCATCTGGGAAAAGGCCTTGTAGTTCACATGGTACCTGGAGTCTGGGCTCAGAAGCAGGAGGAGGGAGCAAAGATATCAAATCCTATTACCTTATTTTTTGTATTTGCTTGTTTTTGACTATCATCTTTACAAGATTATAAATGCCACATGTGAATTCAAGAAAGAAATAAAGCAGGATTCTATTAAACAATAGAAAATTTCTTAAAGAACCTGGTGTATCTTTCATAGCTCTGACATTTCCGCTCATGTACCAAAGCTCATTGAAATGTATTAACAATTAGAGAATATAAACATTTTACAAAATTTGTTTAAATTGACATTTTGTTTTAAGATAGCAGTCTAAACTACAAATTAATTTTAATATATATCTTAACATCATTTAGTACTTTGCTAAGGTTTGAAGAAGCAGGCTACTCTTAAAAACAAAGACAGAGAAACAGATAGAACTAACATCCATCGCCAATCTTCTACTTTGTGTATGTGAGCCATCACCACAGCATGGCCACTGACAGATGAGTGGTGTAGGTCCACGCCCAGGAACTGAACCCAGGCCATCAAAACGGAGCATGCCAAACTTAACCACTAGGCCACTGCGGCTGGCCTTCACTTCATTTTTAAAATGACACTTCTAGGTAAAAGTGTAATTAAACTCTGCAAAGATATTTGGACACTAAAGTTTTGATAAATATACAAATATATTAAAGTTCTAAAAAATTTGGTTAATTTTAGAATGTGACCAATATGTAACTAAATAAGACTTAGATAGGAAAAGAATTTGAAGGTAAAGTTGGGAGTGTTTAAAAGAAGATTATTTATGTCTATTTGTTAGTACTTATAGCATGGATTTATTTATAGTTACTTGTAAAGTTTCAGGTACTAAATATTACTCTGAACTGTCTACTTTAACATGAGTCAGAATTTAAGGCAATGGAAAATATAAAGCTGCAATTGTCCCTTAGTAATTTATGTATTTTTAAATTTTGTGTTTATGTTCTCTATTGAAAGCTAAATCTTATCTAAGAGAATTATAAAAATCATAAAAATTATTAAATTAAGGAGAAAAAATCTACACATATTTAGGACAAAGATATTTAGTATGCTAGGATCTCTCTTCAATGGCCAAAAACAACCAACCAAAGAAGCAAACAAAAAACAATTTCTTGGAATATCATCTGAGGAGTTCGAATTTTAATATGTAGAGTGAAGTCAGCATTTTCTTATTCACATCTCAGAAAAATCACCCAAAAGCAGAAAGGAGAACAAGAAAAGCACTAAGGGAGGGCCCATCCTTTGTCAAACTAGTTAACAACATAGACCTCGAAAGAAAAAATACGACAAAAGACTTTCAAAATCAGTGAAGGTCAAACAAGGACGTGGGAAGCTCAGAGTGAAGACATCTGTGGATGCCAAGCTCAGAACAAGTCGTAAGTCCTAAGTGACACATATTGAAATGTAAACTCAGCTTTCTACAACAGGGGCTAGCAAACTTTTTCTTAAACAGCCAGATAGTAAATATTTTGGGCTTTGTAAGCCATATGGTCTCTGTCACAACTACGCAAGCCTGCCACCAAAGAGCTCTAGCAGCCATACATAGTATGTAAACAAATGAGCATGGCTGTGTTGCAACAAAACTTTATTTATAAAAACAGGCACCTGACCCATGGACCGTAGTTTGTTGACCTTTGTTCTATGCTAAGAAGTGTGTATCAGCTTGAGTGGGAGCTTTCTTGAACCTCAAACTGGTAAGCTGTCTAGAAAAAGGAGAAGAGATGAGGCTGGATGAAAGTTGTACAAAAAAGCCATACTTGCTGGAAGCAGCCTATTGGTATGCCAGGGAGAAGGAAACTGACTTTGCTTTATGGATGACCCAAAGCTGCTGATATCAATTGGCTGGAGAAAGTTAAGGACTAAAGTAACCCACTTTTTCATGAGAAAATCTCCTGTTAGCTGGAACATGGCCCATACCCTACTGTCAAAGAAACCTTTAAAAGATAGCTCACTCAGGAAAAATTTGCTGTATCCCAATGTGATTAATCTAAAAGGAGTTAACTCAGGATCTATAAAGAGATATTAAAAGACATGAAGGAGGAAAACTAAATGATGGTCAAGAAATACTCACCAGAAAAATATCTGAGACAGATGAAAATTGTGACCAAATATATTCCTTGAATTTTTAAAAATGGATGAATAATCACCTATATGCAATTTCACAGGAACCAATGACAAAACAACAGAAGTAGATTAAATACATGTTGGCAGAACTAAGGGAAGATATGGGAAAAAAAGTAAAAAAGATCACAGAAATGAAGGTGAAAGTGCAGCTTGGAAGTAGCACGAAGAGTGGGCACTACAGAAAGCACAACTAGGGATGTGGAAGAAAGGATCCAAAAAATGGGAGTATAAAGAGAAAACAGACAAGAAGCTTAAAAGGATTATATGATAGATACGGAATACATACAGAATAAATTAAACATATACATAATTGGTGTTCCTGAACAATAAAACCAAAATAATAAGATATCATTCTTAGGAATATTATAGAAAAATAATCAATATAAAACATTATTAAATAAAATCTAATAGCACATTAAAAAGCTAACAAACCATAACCATGTGTGATTTATTCTGGGAATGCAAGGATGGTTCAATATTAGGATCTCTATTCATTTATTTTCACCACACCAATAGATTAAAAGTTATGTTCCTAGATGCTGACAGGCACTTGATAAAACCCAATACCATTCTTTCTTTTTAAACTCTATCAATAAAATGGTAATAGATATGTCCTGCAAATAATTAAATATATTTATCTCGATCTAAAATCTAGCTCATGTTTAATGGGGAACCTCAGAACTATTTGTGTTAATGTCAGGAACAATACAAGGATGTCTACCATCCCTACTGCTAGTAAACATTGATCTAGACATCCTGGCCAATTCAATTACACAAGAAAAAGAGAAAAAAATATAGAAAATTTAGAAAAGAAAACAACAAATCATAATTGTTTGTAAATTATATCATATTGAATTACAATAAAGAGTAATCCAACTGAAAAAATATTACAAATAATAGTGGAATTTAGTTAGGTCCTTGGTTACAAAATTAACATATAAAATCATTGTCCTTTATATGTTAAAATAAAAGAATTATATATTAAAATTATATATTAGAATTATAAATTAAAATAAAAGAATAAAAATTTATATATTAGATTCATGGAAGAAAATGCTTCATTTTTAGTAAAAATATGACTAGAAAATATTTGAAATAAATTTATTAGATGAGAAAGATCTATATGAAGAAATCTTAACAATGCTACTTATGGACACAAAAGAGCACTTGTATAAATGTAAAGATATGCTATATTCCTGGTAAGGAAAACTCAATATCAAGCAGTTTTGAACTCTTTCCAAATTAATGTAAAATTTAATACAGTTCTTATAAGTATATCGATGGAATTTTAGGGTGTATATATGATTCCAATTTCCTGTGGAAAAATAAACAAGCAAGAATAACGAGGAAAGTTAAGGGGGGACAAAAGGAAAATATGTGGTACTAGTCCTACTAGATGTTAAAATATTCAGGCTATGGTAGGTGTGGCATTTCAAATCAGTGGGGAAAAAGTTGAAATTAAACAACAAATGTTATTTCTTCTGGTTCAGTTATTCTACTGGGTTGCCTTCTAGAAAAAAGCAATATTAGATTCTAACCTTACACTTTGCATCAAAATAATTTCCTGATGAGTCAAAGATTTCTGTGTAAATAATAAAAATATAAAAATACTAGGACATTCCATGGGAAAGTTGCAAAAGTATTTTAGTGGAAAAGACTTTTCTAAGTATATCACAAAACTCAGAAGCCATAAAAATAGGATCATGAATTTGATAACACAGAAATATAACTGGGCAAAAAATGTGCAACTCATGATATAAACTAGCACTATCCAATAGAAATATAATGCAAGACACATTTATAATTCTAATTTCTAGTAGTTACATTAAAGAAGTAAAAAGAAATGGGTGAAATTAATTTTAATAACATTTTATTTAGCTTGACATATCCAAAATTTTTTCATTTCAACAAGTAATCAATACAAAATATTATAGATGAGATATTTCCATTCATTTTTCTTTGAAGTAAGAGATCTGGTGTCTATTTTATACTTATTGTACATTGCAATTTGGACAAACCACATTCCAAGTGTTCGACAGCCACACGTGGCTGGTGGCTATCATATTTGACAGCACTTTAATGTGTTAATTTCTTAAATATAGAATTTCTAATATAGAAATTTCTCATATATCAATAAGAAGAAGGACCAAAGGATCAAATAAAAAAAGGACCAAATATTATTAATTCACTAAAATTTAAAGAATTTCAAGTTAAACTACAAGAAAATACTATTTCATCTTGGACTGGTAAAGTTCACTAAATTTTATAACATGCTGTGTCCATGAGGAAGAGGAGAGTCAGCCATCTCATACACTGATGGAAAGAGTATAAATTGGTACAACCTTGGTGGAGGCAAATTTAGCAATATCTATCACAGTGACCAATGAATAGACCTTTGACCTAGTAATTCCAATGCTGGGAATTTTTTCTACAGATACACTTGAAAAGTTGAGAAATTATTTGTGTGCCAATGATTTATTGAGATATTGTTACAAATGTGAAAATTTGGAAACTGTCTAAATGCTTATCAGTAGAGTACAGGTTAAAGAAATTATGAGACACCATACAATGAAACACTATGCAATGAAAACTAATGAGGAAATATTTTATGTAATGATATGGGAGGTTATTTAAGCTGTATTGTTATGTGGGGAAAAAAGGCACGGTACAGATGAGTATAAATAGTCTGGTACCAAATGTGCAAAAATTAGGTACATACGTACTGTATACATATATACAGACATACGGTATGTGTCTGGAAGGATCTATAAGTTGGTAGTAATAGAAGTTGCCACTGGGAGGGGAACTGGTTTGCTCTGGGACAGGGATAACAGGGAGAATTACTTTTTACCATATATCCTTTTATGCCTTTTAAGTTTAGTACAATGAATATATATTACCTATTTAAAAGTTATATCAAACATTTAAATATATTAAAGGGCATTGAAGCAACAAGAATATCCATTGAGACTATTTCACTTAATTTTTGATATCTATTGCAAATGCACATTTTAAAATTTCTGCTTAAAATTCACCTCGACATAGCTGTGTTAAGGCAACATCCTGTTCCAAATGCAGACACCAACACTAATGACCCAGGTTTGCTCTCTGAGAGTTTCCTTTTTGGCTCCAGTTTTCTCAACGCTCAGGAACACCTGTTACAGTGTTTGCTTAGACCTCTCTGACCTTCTCCATTCAGTGGGACCAAATGGCAGTTATTTCCAAATCAGAATCTCCTCCACTAATTGCTCCCTTAACCTTCTTATTAGCTCCTGGGTGCGGAGGTCTCAGTTAGGCCTCCATCATAATCAGCAAGTGCCCGAATTCCTGAGGGGCTCCTCTGGATTTAAAGGGTATATGGTAAGTATTTCCTGACATATTTTCGGGAATGGTAATGGGCTTGTATTTTTTCAGGGTGCAGAAGCCCCCATTGTCTACTTTGCCTTCCATCTCTGCAGAAAACCCTGGCTGGTTCTAAATCCCGATGACTCCCACAAGGAGATTCACGGCCCCCCCTCAGTAGCACTGGTCCATGCAGGCTTTCCTTGCCCACCTCCTGACAGACAAGGAAAGCACTGGCAACGTGATATCTTGCACGGGTTCAGTCTGTAGGTGAGGTTATTGTATCAACTGAAAACGGTTTACAATTGCCAATTTGAGTTTAAGTCATTTAAAAGATAAAAATAAATCAACAGTAAACCGAGTAGTCATTAATACTACCATGGGAATAGATTGACCTCGATTTGTCAGATCCCTGTGAATTCAACCTTGAGTGTGCAAACCTAGTGTAAGCAAAATGGTGCCACATCCTATTTTGGTTTGTGGCAGTGCAGGGCGGTCTGAGGCACTCCAAGGTCTGTAGTCCCACAGCTCAATGTTGGACCAGAGTTTTTCAGAATCTACATACGTACCTCTGGAAGGCGGATTTACGATCATTTAAAATTTCCATCAACAGTGAAATGCTAGAGTCTCCAGGCAAGGTGTTGGCGGGCTCCCTGCCCAGCCTGGGACAATGTTTGGAGAAAGGGATTAGGTATTTTTATGCCAACCAGTGGAGGTCAGTGTTGAGTCACCGATCTCTTGTTTTAACTGGATGCAGAAGTTAGCACGGTAGACAGGTCCTTGCTCATAAAACAGAGATAGAAAATGGACACTCAAAGATGAAAAATGTGGCTCTGTGACACACTTCAAAGTGTGAACAGCAGCTCCAAGCTGCTGAAGAATGATTGCCTGGAATAGCTGATAACATTTGTAGTAACCTCATGAAGGGGTGCTGCCTAGCGAGAAGGTGAATGAAGGCGTGACTGTCTAAGCTGACAACTTCCCTACATTCCTCTCTGCTGACAGGTTCTGGGATCCAATGGGAGCGTGCTGGTCTCCTCATTATCTCTGTGAGCTTGTAAAAGCAAGGAGAGAGACTGGAAGTTGCTTCCCAAAGGTAAAGGGAACTTCTTGCAGGCAATATGATTCTCAGGGTCACAGTTCTTATTTCTATGAAGTTCAAAAGGCCTCCTCAAACATTCACTCCAGATAGAAAGTCCACCCCATCCTGACTTGCTCGTGGTCACTCTCCGGTTGGGCCTGTCTTATTAACCTCCAGAGACTGCGCAAGTGTGGAACTTTAAAGTACAAGGGAGGAGTCTGGGGCTATAGGCTCCAAAACCAACCCACCAACATCAGGAGACAGAAAACCCCAAGGGCCATTCATAGATCTCTTCTCTCCTCACCTCACCTCTCTTCTCTTCACCTTCGTGGCCACAAGTTTTCTCTCTATAATTAGAGGATTTGAGGGTATAAAGAAGTGAGTGGAGTATTTGCCCAAATCAAATACTTAAGCTCTTTGAGTTTCACTCAGCCACTATTATTTTGGTCTTCGTTATTAAAGTGATTTTGGCTGGAGGGAGGGATGGGGCAGAAGTTTTAAAGTGCAGGAAAGCCCCACTTTTTAGGGCTTTAATATCCTTGTTGGTAGTGGTTATATTTTCAGATGCTTGTGCTCGTCATTGAAGGCAGCTGAGGGATGGATGGCAGCTCTGTATTTGTTAATGCCTGAGGGTGTAGGTAGCAATTAGTGACTTAAAATTAGACACCACAGAGCACTCTTTATTCCCCAAAGTGTGTGATTCCTGTTCAAAGCTCTGATCAGCAAAGCACATTTCTTGAACCCGAAAGGAAAGGAGTGCTTTCGTGGTTTCTGAATTTGGTATGCTTCTTTACATTTTGCTGTTTATTTTTTTGAAGAGTTTCGGTTTCTTTTTCACACTCAGTCAACCAGGGGTGAGCACTGGCCCTAGATATTTCTCCTCTGATGCAAGTACCACGTGCTTTAATTCCCAGATGCTGCCTCTGTTCTTTTCCCACCACAGCTCTTATGCCTTCGCCGATGCCACTTTCTATTTGTCACACTCCTTTCCTTGTGTACCCTACAATCTTCCATTCCCAGGAGAGGTATCTTTCCTGAATGGTGCAATTCTACTTATTCTCCAAACCTAGTTCAAATGTCACCTCCTGCATAAAACCTTCAATGCCCCTTGCCAATCCTTTTTTCCCAGGCAAAACTAATCATTCCCTTCTCTATCTTTCCAGAGTATTACATACATTTTGATAGTGTATACACACAAATGTATGGACATCAAATAGTTAAATAGCAAAACTTCAGCAGTGTGGGAGATGGATCATCAAAAATCTCTATTATTGCCGTTGAGAAAATGAAGGCAATGCAATACAGGCAGTAGTCACAGACTAAAAGACTGGAAATAAGTGGAGGAAAGCAGAGAAGGCTTTCCTAGATAGTTTCTAAATAGAAAATTTTTCAATTGTTGTCCCCAAAGCAGAGAGGCCCATAGTACCACGCCCCTCCGTAACAGCATAAAGAGAGGACATTTTACAGCAGTCGTTTTATAAAGGCTTTGCAGAGGAGATCCAAACCTCCTTAAGTTTCTGCATTTGCTCAGGTCTGTGCAGTATTAACTAAGAATGGAAATAGCTAGCACTACAGAAATGAAGTTCTTCGAGAATCTATAGTGTAGAATCTAAACCATAATGTCAGAACCTTTACAATTGCAGAGAGAAGGAATTCTCTGTAGTTAATAAAATCACTCTGATGGTAACTTATCGGACCAATCTACCGAGTTAAGCTGGGACATGGACCAAAGTGGAGTAGAGAACGGCATCAGCAAATAACACAAAGCAGTGAAACCAAATACAAGACTCCAGACTCGAGCGAGGCACGAGTGCTTTACATGGACATTTGTGGTGTGGGTTTTATCAATGCATTAGTGAAGAAAGACGTTTAGTGAAACCAGACTGTGTTACTTAGAGGCTGGAGTATGTGTCTGTGTGCACATGTGTGTAGTAGAATAACATTGCTACATCTTGACCCATCCACTGCCCTATTCCCAACCAGGCAAAGCTTATCGACTGTTTTGGTTTACTGACTCTGAAAGGATGTGTTAACCGAAAACAGAGAAAGGGGAGCCTCTTCCAGCTTTTGAGTTCCTAAAACCAAAGCCCAGAAAAAAGCAAGGAAGATTAAAAGCAAAGATTCCAAGTGAAAGATAAAGCTTCCAGGAGAAGGATATAGCTTCCCCAGTTGGGGTGACAGAGAAGAGTTGGAGAGGAAAGGAGTGCTTAGACAGGGACGCAGCTTTTCTGTAGGTGGGGTGAGGAGGGAAGGATGCCCACATGGATGTGTGGGATCCAAGAGCAAGCGGGGATCAGGATCCCAGTGTGTGGACGACTCCAGAGAAGCAACAGCTATGGGGCACTAGAGCTTTGACAGTTCCATGGAGTTCCCAGTGCTCCCACGTAGGGGGTGACCAGTAGAAAGGTCCTGCTTCTGAGTTCTGGACAGCTTCCAAGAGTTTTCATGCCTCGGTGCAGTTTGGGAGCAGCCAAATATTTCTCATGAGCTCAAGAATGGCCGAGACATAGCATAAGGGAGCCCCAGGCTGGATGAGGCCCTACAAACATGATTGAAGGATTGTGGGCTAAAAACCAGATAGGACAGTGGTCATCTCAGTGGAAAGGAGCATCTTCAGGTGATGATGAAGAGTCAAATGCTCTGTCAGAGCCCTGGAATTGCACTGGACCCCCTCACCCCCACCTACCCTGCCCTGAACGCACATGGAATCGCGAATTGCCTAGGTTTCAGTTTATGTTGCGCTAGCCAAAAGGGGACTTTATTTATAAATTAAACTGAGTAACCAAAAGTATAAAAAGTTTTACTTTTTGCACAGTTGAGTTTGCAGTGAGGTTTGTGAGTTTTGTAATTCTTCATCTACCTGTCTATTAGACTGTGAACTCCTTAGTCATTGTTGTTGCCCTATGCCCAAACGGTGTGACCTGGAAGAGGGGCTTAATCAACATTTGCTAGATCAATTAAAGAACGTTCCTAATGGTAGAGTGCAGTCATTCATTCTTACAATTCTTTTGTGCCCCTCTCAGATTCTGGCAGATTTGGAGACACAGAATCAAGGCTCAATACTCGTTGAGTAAATGAACAAATAATAATAATAAAAAGAGGTAAAATATGTGACACCAAAGGGATGTTCAGTGTCCTTAGCATTTTCCAAAGGCGAATCTGCATCTCTGTCCATTTTCCTTAGTTAAGTGTCTAAAGATCTGAGCAGAACAAGCCCCTTAATCTTTTCCTGCCTTGAGAGTAAATAATTGCTATTGAACTCAAGCCTTAACAAAACATAAAAATGCTTTTTAAATACTACAAAGAAGAAACAAACACCTACCCTTTTTCTGTCTCCCATTCCTACTTCAAAAACCTTTCTGAGTCTTTTATTAAAACGTAAAAACTTGCAAAGAAAAAATTCTGCTTCAAGTGTTCCTCAGTAATTGAAAGCTTTGAGGCATGATACAAGGCCCCTGTGTCTGGACCTCTTATTATATTAGCATGTTTCAGAAAAAGATTAGATTTCTCTCAAGATTGACTTTGGCTGCGTTTCCTCCCTCACGTCCTTCCCCCAGTGACAGAGCTTCCTGCCCTGGACTCCAGGCGGGATTCTTAGCACCGAGCCTGGGTTTCCAGAAGAGTGAACCCCAGTACACTTTTTAATGCCAACTGCTTTCCTTGGGTTGAATTCAGGTTCTAGATCTACTCTCTGGACCCACATTCCTGCCTGCTTGTCCCAGAATAAACCAACTCCATCCAATGCGCTCCATGTTCAGGTCTTACATCATCTCAAGCCTGATCATATATCAAGTTTATTTCAAAACCTGTAACGGATCTCCCTTTTCAATTGCAGAATTTTCCTCTGCTTGTCTATGGCATGTTTTCTTCAATGCGTTTGTCAGGATGGGCTGACTGCTTTAACACCCCACCCCAAATTTGAGATGGTTTAACACAAAAAATTTTACTTCTTGCTCACAACACAGTGCGATGCAGTCAGAAGGGGAGTTGGGGTTTGGCTCTGTGTGGTCTTTCAGGGACCCAATTTCCTTCCATCTGGTGGCTCTACCCTGCTCTAGGTCTCCACAGACCTCTCTACTCAACCAGAGGATGTTGGAAGAGCAAGGACTGGACATCGGCGTTTTCATGAGCAGGACTTGCAGTGGCATTTCTCACTCTTGTTCACCTTCCATTGACCAGAACTCGGTTACATAACCACTCCCAAATGGAATAGGTAATCCGGTAGTAAGCTGAGACTGAAGAGGAGAGCACATATTGGTGAACACAAGTAAACTGAGTCACAGTGATAGGACTTTCACTTTCATTACTGAAGATACATGGTTCATAAAACTTTCAGGCCAACAGTGTCTGTTGATGCTTAAGACAAATTGTTCCCTAAATAGATCTGGCCACAGTGATCTCGCCTAACTCTTACTTGCAGTCCCTTTTTTTGTTTTTTAACTTCAAGAATAGAAAAATGAGTAAGCAGAGGTCACTCATAGTAATCATACCAATTATCTCCGATTTCCAGTTTGTGTGCCTGATCTCAATTCTGTAGCTTGCTTAAAATAATTTCAATAAGAGTTAACATTTTAGATTGCTGATAAAAGAATATTTAAATAGCACTTGCAGCTTATTAATGAATTCAATAGAAACCCAAATAAGGGTTATACACATATAGTACTGAATGGTTTGACATGGATAATTTTAATATTTTAACTATAGTTTGAATTGAGATATATTGGACAAAAACAGAGAAATGTCACACTCCTTCCCAGTCTAGCCTCAGTCCATCTTCACCATCATCTCCATCATTCTCTTCCAGGAAATAGCACTGGTAGCTGGAACAAGGATAACAGGGGTGAGGGGCCACATTTCTTTCTGCCCTTTACTGTCAAGCTGCATTTGCTGATTGGGAGAGTAAGCAAAGTACTGGACAGCAATGGGGGACTACGGCGGCATGGGCATGAGTTCAAGGTGAATTTGCTTCTTTAATCTCATTGTAGCCCCTAGTATCACAGCCAGGGACTCTTGGGAGAAGGCCACTAAAGCCCAAGGGGATCTGTGTGGCTTAAAAAATGTATAATCTATTGACCAGAAGTTGGTTTTCTCAGGTCAGCCTCCTTCTCTAGGAAAGCATGTATAGATTTCCTATTGACGATATGAGCGAGCATATCTCCAGCTTCTGGTTCATAATGGTAATTCACAAAGCAAGTCACGGACTTCATAGTTTGGGATCATTTTTTATGGTTTTTGAAGCCAGACCTGTGTGTGGTAATTCTTAACTAGATGGAGATCATATGTCAGCCTAGCTTTCACCAAATAATTTTATTGTGTTTGATAACAATATACTTAATTATCACCCCAGCCAGTCAGCTTGCAAATGTGGGCCTTTAATCTCAAAGGAGTTTATGTGTGAGGGTTGTTTGCGGGGGCAGGGTGGGTGTATACCTGGGTTTGAATCCTATATTTGACTTTTATTGTGACCTGCAGCAAGGTAATCAATTTGAGCTTTAGTGAATGGAACTACTAGATAAAAGATTGTCATGAGGTTGGATGAGAACATGTAAAGAACACCTGCTCTTCTTTTTTGAGCAAAATCTATCCCCACTACCAATTCCTGCAACTCAAAGTGCAATTCCAAGGAGTAGCAAGTCAGTGCTATGGTCCTCATATAAAAAGAACTAAACATTTTCACCAGATGCCAATGGCAGTAGGACAGCCTGATGTAGATGGAACACAGAAGCAGGGGTCAGAAGCCCTGGGTTCTAGATCCAGTTTAGCTCCAGTCAATTGTGTGAATGTGGGCAAGTTAACCTTTCAACTTCCTCATTTGTAAAATGGAGAACATCATCCCTGCCCCAATTACCTCCCAAAGCTTATAGAAGACTCAAATGTCACAATGCTTGTGAGTCCATCACTGTGATCAGTCACCTCATGTTAAACAGGGTCCTTTCTATGCAAGTTTCAAAAACACTCAACTCTTATGACCGGGGCAGAGGGGTGTGACACATTCATTCAACGATATTTACTGATGTCATCTGCTGTGCTGGGCATTGATAAGGAGCTGTGATACAAGGGTGAATGTGAAGCGTGGGTAGAAGTGTAGAAACAACAAGCAAGTAAATGAATAAATAATAGATGATTTCAAATCCTTATAAGCAGTTCAAAAACTAAGCAATGTGAGGAGAGTGAGTAGGGAGAATGGGGATGGCTTAAACTGGTTGCTTAAGGAAGGCCTTTCCAAGGTGACATTTGAGCTGAGACTCAAAGGACGCATTTGGTTATGAGACACTGTGGGGGAGTGGAATTGGCCACCCCAAGATATGTCTCTTTGGCATGAGGATTATTTTGGGCTGGTTACTTTTAAAAACTGCAGTCAGGAAAGAAACTTTGAAAAGCAGAATTTACTTATCCTTTGTTAAAAGACTTTTACATTGTAAAGGAAATCTCCATCTGTAAAGATGTCTCCCTCTCTGTACTAGGAAGAAGAGGGGATAACCTTATCTCTAGAAACTCTTCATAAATCAATGCAGAAAGCAAGGACTTAAATCTGCATAATAATCTTATTCTTGTTTACTGTACTTGTCTGGTAACCTCCTATAACTGACTCCCCCCAGTGCCAACATCCTCCTTTGTCTTTAGCTGAGGAGGATATTTAAGGTGGTGGCTTCAGCCATATTGGCGAATTGCTCAGTTTGCCCGAGCCTCTCCCATGTATACATGTTATAAAGATTTGTTTAATTTTCTCCTGTTATTCTGTCTCATGTGAATTTAATGCGTTCTCCAGCCAGAAGAACACAGAGCGGGTAGAGGAAATATCTTCCTCCCCTACAACACCTTGTAAACAATAGAATGACAAAAATGATTGCACAAGCACCATTCATAAATTTTAGTTAAATTCTCCTTTTGGAAGTGAGTAGTAAGCAGAGTAGGATGGTGAAAGGAAGAAACAGACCCAGGAAAAGAAGGCAGGAGGGTGCTAAGGAGATAGTTTTCTCATCTCACAATTTGGCTGTCTACACCTGCCTCTTGATGATTGTCTAAGTTATGGTCCTTCTTTCTTTCCCTCTTCATCCAAATATCCTGCCCCTTTACCTATCATTTTTCAAATTTTATTTATTGTAATGAGATTATAGTCACATTAAAAAAAATTTTCAAAATCAGCCATAATTTTACCTCCATGTCAAATCTGTGTAACATGCATGCCTCCGTGTGTATTACACAATTAGTATCCAGTCATGGAAGCTAGGCTCTGAGGGATATGGGTATTAAGAAGACTGATAAGTCTGTCATCCTTTAGCAAGTAAGGAGAAGCTACTATCAGTCCAGTTCAGCTATCTCAGAACTCTTCCACCCTGGCGACATCTCTTAAGGAGATGCCATCTTTCTCACAGTGCCAACATGGGCCATGCAGGGCAATCACTTGGTATGGCTTCACCTTCTCCACCATTTAAGACTGGACACCTTCAGTGGTGAAGTTGTGCGGCAAAGTTTGTACTTAAAATTTCTCTCTCTTCATCTAATGCTGAAGCCACTAAGACAGGTGAGATATCTTCCTTCCAGAAAGCCACAGGCCATGTTTGGAATTTTAAAAGAAGACTGGTGTTGGCATTAAATTTTGCCTGTTGAAAAATTGTCTTCCACAATTTGAGTCTTGGTGGAGCTTCTGTCCAAACAGGCTCTACGTCTTCCAGGGCCCAGGGAGAAATGGGAGCTTTGTTTCAGAAAGGCTTCCTGCCCCCTCCCTCCTTTCCTCTGGGTTGTCTGTATTGTTTAGGTAAAGTATTGCCCAAGGGAGCCTGCTCCATCACCTATACACTATGCTGGCCAGGGGCACATTCACCTTGAAGCTAGTGGAGCTGGCAGTTCAGAGCCCTCACATATAAGAGGCACTGGCAAGGCCCTGGGAGAACAAAATGTGTTCACGTGGTCATATGTTTTAGAAAAATTTGCAAAAGAAAGATATTTAAATTGCAAGCAGCTAAGACTGCTGTCTATTTCCAGAGTGTCTTCTCCATCACACTTCTCCCCGAGGACATTTTTGGAAGTAGCTAAATGGAAGTTGCAGTGGGGATTCACTTATTTTGGGTTTAGTGAGGTGTATTTATGTGAACTGCAGTCACTTTTCTGTATGGTTATTGAGCTAATACATTTCCTGAGTAGAAGTATCCTCCAGGATGGAATTTTGGACAGAAGTAATGGGTAGACTCTAGGATTATTTGCTAATTCAATTAATGAAGAGGAATAAATCACTCACATGATTTATTGAACACATTGAAAAGGTTTTAATTTCCTTCCTATCTGACATAAAACATTGACATCGATGTAGAGAACAGGGAACTCATATTCTCCACTACAACAGGATGTATGATGCACTGGCTGGTGAACGTCATCAATTTAAAGAATATTTAGGATCAGTCACTGTGCAAGAAAACTAGAAATGACCTTAGATCCAATGTCCAGCTCATATATGAAAGAAACTTGAGAGATGTTTCCCCACATTTGATAACAATTCCAGAAAACCAAAAAGTGAAACATTGCCAATAAGAAGTTGTGAAGCAGAGAGTTTTCAGCTAGAAAGACTGACACTGAATTATCTCTCCAGTCCCTATGTAGAAAAGGCTCTTACAGTGTGGTTGTCTTAGGAGAAGTGGGTCAAAGAGCAGCCAAGACAACATGGGAAACACATAAATGTGTCAGGCTGTTAACTAATGAAGATGTGTTTCTAAATTTTGTGATTTTTCTGGTATTTGTCAGATCTATCAAATTGCCATTTGTTGTAGTTTCTTTTCTCATTCTAAATCTTTATTTCCACACAAATTGTTATTCATAATTTTGTAATTTTTTCTTCTTCAAGAGAGCCCTCCAATTGTGTGATTTTTAGGCTCCAGAAAACTTGAATCCAGCCCTGCCGCCAGCCCCTCGGGTTCATGAGGGGAGTTTCGGATGTTCCTGGAGGGGCTGAGAGCAAGTACACACACTCATTGGCACACACATGTGCACCCTGCTCTACCTTGTCCCTTTACCCGGTCCCCACTATTCCCCAGGTGGCCCTGGGGTTGCTTCTTCTGGGGGTACAAGTCTCACTGCCCATATTTTCTGCTCTCTACTCGGTCATCTCCTGCGGGGCCCGTGGAGGATGGGGTGGGGAGCACAAGGCAGGTGCTGGGTGTGTGGGTGGGGGAGAGTGTAGGTGCTCTGATTGTGCACACAGCCCTGCCTGGCCCTGCGAACAGCTCAGGGAAGAGCCCAGCCAAGCAGGGGGGGTGTGTCTAAGCAGCAGTAATTCTCCTGAATCCTAATGGGACTCATATGGTTGATTTAATAAAGAGTGATTCATGGAACCACAGGTTGAGTACATTTATGGTGAATTTTACTGCTGAAACCCCAGAGCCAGAGCTCCCCTTGACTCTTCCTTTGTCTCCTTACTCCCCTCCCCTCTCCCGTCCCTCTTCCACTTGCAAGCCACTGTCCAGAGTCACTAGCTCAGATGGAAGAGGGGCTAGCCATGCCCCCTTCTCTACCGCCTCTTTTGCTTTTCCTTGGGCACAGCCCAAGTGAGTCTTTTCAGGTTGACCAATGATACACTAAGCAATTTTTTTCTTACTTAAGGAGAGGACACATTTTTCCTAATGAGCACAAAGGCTCAGTCCTGGTTGTTCCTTCCGGAATGAAGTGGAACCTAGAGACAGCATCCATGGCTAATCTCCCCCAGGTAGCCTCTCTGGCTGCTATTGCCTCATCTGTAAAATGGGTTAGTGATAGTATCCCCCTCATTGATTGAATAGCCAGGAGTAGAGTTCTCTTCCTTCCCTAACTAGCAAGTTTGCAAGCCCATGCCAACCACCCCAGCCTAACCACTAGGGCCTGGCTGTCCACTCTCCCTGCCATTCTGAATTTTCCCCAAACGTGCTTCCTCCCTACTAGTGTCCGAGAGACCAAGAATTTCTCAGCGCTGTCTCTGAACAAGAATGACTTCAGACTTCACGGCAAAAACCTCCATGGCAAAGATAATAAGAAAAAGCAGCGGGGGTCTCCTTAAACTGGGGGTGTTATTTTGGTTCACATGAGATCCTTGTGGGCCTAAAAGGGACTCTAAAAGTCCACATTTGCCATGCAAAGAATAAAAAAGGATCTGAAAGAAGAAAAACAAACTTCTCTCCCACACAGCTCTTACGCTTTTCCCCTTCAGATCTAGTCTATTTTTTTTCAACAAAGAAAAAGATGTGAATGGTAATAGACAAACAAATAGTCACGTAAATAGATAATTTTGGGAAATAAATACTTGTGGAAATACCTGCTATTTCATTCTGAGATGTTTCAATTTACCTGATCAGCACTTTAACGTTATGAAGAATTCTATATAGGCAACATATTTTGAAATATTAGAAATGGCCAGTAATTGTCTCACTTGGTCTTAGTGTTCTTATCTACAATATGAAGAGTTAGAACAAAATGATTTCTGAGGTCTTTTTTTCGGGCTAACTTTCTATGATTTCATACTAAAGATGTTAACATTATTTTGATATTTAGTTAACTTTTCTTTTGTTTCGTATCTTTTAGGTGCCTTCCAATCAAGTCAACAGGCGTTGATTAAGCACTCACAGGACAAATAACTCTTAAAAGCACTTTTCTGTAGGAAAAAATTGTGTTCTTGAAATGTGAATGAAACGTATATTTTTAAAATGAATCAACTATTTTGTAAATACAGTGAAGTTTTCTGCTTTCAAGAATCCCATGATGAAGCTTTGTAGAGCTTATTTATCTAGCATGTCAAGTTCAATTTTCTTAAAGACGGAAGTATGTTAATACTGGGTGCTGGAGCTGCACTGAATCTCATTTTCCAGAGGATGCCACCGAGGCAAAGAGAGGTTCAGTGGGGTTGCTGAGAAGTCAGGGCAGCCCTGGGGCCAAGACAAGAACTCTGGAAACTCTAGGCTCACACTCTGACCCCAGCATCGCACAAGTCCTTCCCTGGTTAATTCTTTCTGAGAATTAACATGTTAACGTGCCCATGTGATGGGCATCCACTGAACACACTGAGCTCTGAGACACCATCACCCTCTAGGCAACATTTCACGAAAAACAGACAACCTTCTGGATGCTGTTGTCATATTGTGATGAGGCTCTGTCTGTTTGGCAATACAACGACACTCCAGATGTACATTTCCCTAAATTAAAACCATCTATTTACAGACATACAAAGGGAAAATAAACCTCACTCGGCTGCAGACTTCTTAGTAGCTACTCTCTCCTTTGATAGGACCCAGGCTCCCCTCTCTGTTTATGGCTGACGATAGGCGCAGTTGGCGGAGTGGCTGCCTCCACAGTCCTGAGGAGCGTGAGGCGGAGGCCATGCCAGAGCACATGGGACTTTTCCTTCTCCTTGTTCTTCCCTGTGCTTTGGCCCTCGCAGAGCACCCTATGAACAAGGAGCAGACCCCTTTTCCTCACATCACTTGCAATAGGGGCAAGTCTTCAGTATTACGAGAAGCCCGAACCCAACATTTCTTATCATCTCCCTCTGAGGTACTCTCCCATCTATCATTTCCACATCTGAAAATCCCAGGCTGGGGCCCTTGACACTATGTTTCTCTCAGGAAATATCTCTTCCCTTATATTTTCACTTCTTGACTCCTTGAAAAGTGATAGAATTTGGCTCAGCGTTTCACTTCAGGAACGTGAGAGCGGTATAGCAGTTCTGCGTTTGAAGTGAAGTATTAGAGTTGAAGAGGTGGAAAGCATGTTGATGGTGGAGCCTAAATATTTAAAAAGAGTACTTGACAACGAGGTTCTTTCTATTAAATGCTAGGAATTACTTTTCTCGCCTTCATCCTTTTCTTTCACTGCTTTGGTATTATTTTTCAGTGTTTTCACACACACACACATGAGGGACTGGGGTAGGGCACATGTGGGAGGATGTTATGGGCCAGCCTGGAATTGGTGCACACATTTCCACATCCATCCTAATAAGAGGCTGAGGAATGTAGTCTAATCACAAGCCCTGAGAGATCCAGCCAGGCTCTGCCCCAGGAAAAGTGCTGGAGCAAAGCTAGACAGCTCGCTAAGTGATATTTACTGCCGGCGACTGTGCCCACACTGGGCCAGAGGCGGGAAATACGAGGTGAAGTGAAACTGACAGTTTAGATCACTTCCTCTCAGGGCGTGTAACACAGCATGGTGGGGAATTCCTGCTAGTGGCGTGAACAGAGCTGAGAGAGTAGCAAGCCGGGGAACGCCTGTCCTCTGGGCTTAGGGAAGGTTTCACAGCCGGGTTGCGTTGGAGTGAGTCTGCAAAGGGTGAGTGCAGTGTTGTGAGGAGGGTAAAGGGATGGCGAGGATGAGTGAAGGAAGCCGCTGAGCTGGGAAAGGAGTGGCAAGCGTCCAATGCAAATGGGGGGTAGGGTGGGGCCATAGAGTGCTTTACAAAGATTGTGGTGGAAATGGGCTGTTGAGCATAGATGGTGGGGAATTACCCAGGGAACATGTCTTTGCTGAAGGTTGAGGTTCAGGGGAGCGACATGATTGGATCCATGTCATAGGCAGCAGGTTGTGGTGGTGTGTGGAAGATGGAGGGAACGGGGGAAACAGTGAGAGGCAGGGAGCCAGGTGAGGAACCTGCTCCCACATCCTGGGCAAGAGGTGTCAGAGCAGGTGTCCAGGAGGAGGTGGCTCAAGACTTCTCAAGGGGCTTGTTGGCCGATTGGATGTGGCAGGTGAGGGCCTTGGCCCTTTGATTCTCTCTCTATTTATGCTCTTAAAATTGATCATACCTTATTAGTTATTTCACTATTAATGAGTAAAAAAAGAAATGATTTTACATTTTTTGAAAACTATTGTCCCATTTTTACAGATGAATAAATCAAGGCACAGAGAAGTTACAGGACTTGGCCAAGGAGAGATACAGGTGGTGGAACAGAGATTCAAACTCAGGTAGTTTGGTTCCAGAAAAGTCTCCTTATTCACTCACCATGTATTTATTGAACACTTTTCTCCATTCTTGACTTTTCTGAATTTCTCCTTCTACTGAATCCAAGGGCTTTTATTTTATGTAACAAATAGATACTGGGCTGCTACTGTGTGGCAGTTTCTGGATTAATTTACTTCTGGTAAATTGTATTAATGTTGTATAGTACAAGCTTAAAAACAAGCTCTTGAAAATATGCCCATGCTCTGAAAAAAACCAGGCAAGGAATCTTCTGGGCATTCATTTAATTTGCCTTGTGCCTTCTGTCAGGATCTTCTGGTTGTCGATGCATGTGGGGAACCAAGTATACTTGCCACCAGTAGAGGGAGGAGCCAGAAGAGGTAAAAATCAGGCTTTTAGATGATGGAGTTAGAGTCTATGTAAATTCCAAAAGCTGGTTTCTTCCAGAACCTTGGGCCCGTGGAATTCATATTTGTAAAGCTGGGCATGCAAAATGATGTTATAGGAAGGTTCTCTTTGACCAAATCTGCATCATCCTTGCTCTGCTTCAAAATTACCTGATGTCTGCCATCTCATCTGAATGCTGGTCCTTTATGACAGAATATCTCCAAGCAATTATAATTGGTGATTTTCTTCTATTTCAGCTGTCAGCACGTTCTATTGTTGTTTTAACTGTGTCTCTGTCTTTAGATAATAAAAGCACAGAATGAAGGGACTGGGTATCTGTGGCCACATCTGTAATATGAGTTCTCTGTTCCCTGAGAACATTCAGCAAGTACTGGTGATAAATGTTCTGTACTTGGGGAAAACAGGTTCTTCCTACTATACTTTGAGGTATTTATCTCCATTTCATGGATGACAACTTCAACTTCCAAAGTCAGGAAATTCTCCTGGAGCACCAAGTGAAAGAAAGTGATGCTACAGGAGTGTTCCTCACCCAGCCTGTCCAACAATGATGATGCCTAATTTACCATTTAGCTTTGCAGCCTCTTACTCATCTAGTAGTTTCCCAAGTTGCCTTGGGTGATCCTTTCTATAGCTGGAGATGGAACTCCTATTAACAACTCCTAGGAACTCGTAGTAACAACTATTCAGCATCTTAATTTCTAGATTCCAATTTCCAGTGGGGTAAGTTGACTCTAACTTTTACCAACATATTTGGCCTCTAATACAGCAAAACTCTCAGAGAAAACTTTTCTATCCTCCCTTCCCCCTCAAAAGAATCAATAACATTTAAGGAAATGATAACATTATACTAGCTGCAATTATTATGAACTTTCACATCTTCTGATTTAAGCTAAAATTCCTCAAAATGTTAAATGACTAAAATGCTAGTGAGTATCTGGCCTCATTCCTCATTCTTGGTGCATCCATCTCTGAGTCTCACTTGTTCCAACCCAAGGTGCCCGCTGAATTTGGGTTTCCTCCAAATGATTTGATATCGTGGCTGGGTGAGTTACTCTTCAGCTTGAGTCAGGGGGGAAGAATATTAACACAGGCCACCTGGTAGATTACCCCTTGGCAAACTCTGACTGCAGTGGACCAAATGGTATACTAGTGATATAAAAGTGTCATGGCACTTCTGTGGTGCGTGATGGAAACTGAGGGGTCATTCCTTCTCATCCTATAACTGGCCCCCATAGAAACACAATCATATTAATTCTGGAGAAGAACAAGGAGTGCCAGACTGTCCTCCACTGGGAAAGTGCTAATTTGTGCAGCTGAAGACTGCCAGTTTCAGGGTGGTGATTGACAGCTCTAAGCAGGAACAGTTTATCCAGAGGTGCAGGGCAGAGAAGACTATGAATCACTTACTTTCATAAAGCACTTAACTGTTTACACAGATCCAGGGAGGGGATTACACGGCAGGCGTCCAGGGAAGGAGGTTGAACAGCTAGAATGATCCCTTATTGCAGATCAAAGAAAGGAGGCCCAGACAATGGACTTGCTTCAAGTGGCTTGTCTGAGGCCACAACTAGGGAGAGGTGGCAAATCAGGGATGATGGTCCAGGCTTTCAAATGCAATGGGATCTAATCTATCTATGAGGGTCTCCAGGACTGGCTGCCATGTGTTCCTATAGGAAAGTGTCCTTGAACACTTCTGAGTGTGACAGGCTCCGTGGAAGAAAATGCCCATGACTTAGTTAGGTCACACATGTCATTGTTGAAGAAAATGTGCTTCAAAATTCCCATTGCTCCTCCTCCTTTGAGATGGAAACATGCTGAGGGAGATGAGGGAAGGTGTGAAGTGAGCACCCCAGGAGAGTCAATCACCAGGCTAAACTAAGGCAGATATGCAAATAGAATTCCAGTATGTTTGATTTCCATGTGAGATGCCCGGCTGCATTTTTCCATCACTCCTTATGGGCCTCTAAGGAGCTGTGAAAAGCACCTGGTCTCTAAGGACCAATATTCTGAAGTAAGCAGCTGGGAAAAATCCTTTAATATGTCTTGAAATGAACTCATGATTGGACCAGAAATATATCTTCACTCAACATGAGCACGTCAATAAGCCAAAAAGCAGAAGTGCTTCCAAAGCACTTCAAGTGGGTATTTGATTAACATCTCACAGCCCACGGCAGCTCCAAAGCGCATTTGGAAATTCTCTGCGTCCAAGTTGAACAGAAACCCATGTGCCAGGCAAAACACGGGAGTGGGTCTCTGAACCAAAGCCGGAGCTTATGGCTTTACAAGGAGAATTTGCAGCAGGGGGCGGCAACTTCTGAAAAACAGGGAGTGGGTAGCTTTGTGATCCTTATTCTGGCAGGAACAGTGACAGCAGAGCCCTAGGGGGCCTGGCGATGCCCCCACATGTATTCCCTTGGGCACAGTATGGGCCATTGTGGGAAGGGGCCTATGGCGGGGATCAGGGAGACAGCTGGAGGGGATGGGTCTGGGTCTGTGGGCACCTACAAAGTGTCTGTTACTGGTGCAAATGTCAGATTACAAACCTCAGCTCACCAGTACATCTCCAGCATCTTGTGTTGAATTTGGTGGCTCCCTATCTTCTTTCTTTTTTGTCTTCCTGCCACCTGTTTGTGGAAGACACTATTAGCTGTCAACTCATCAGCTACACCTTCCATTTTCTTTTGCTTACAGGACCACAGTGTATTCACCCTTTTCTGAGAGGCTCCCAGTAAGGGAGGCTAGGCCCTTCCCCACACTAGGGACAGAAACCTTAGTGGTGTCAGGGAATCATAGTGATCTCCCTCCATTACTAATAAACGAGAGAGTAGAATGATTACAATGTGGAGTGAGAGGGTTTGGAGACCAGTTAGGCCAGAGGGGGTCATATGTGGAAGGCACAGATGGCATGGCTTGGAAAGGTAGGTTAGATTCAACTTACAGTATGCTCTGAATGAGAGGTCAAGAAGTTTAGATTTTGTTCAGTGTTTGGGTTTAGAGAGTTTATTTGGGAGGTGATCACAGGGGAAATAGGGGAAGAAGTGGAGGAGTGAGACAGAGAAGGGAGAGAAGCCAATGAAGCGTTTGTTAGTGGGTGATTTACTGCTGTGGGCACCTGGGGCTCAGTCCTGCGGGCCCTCTGAGAAACCGAGGAGCACACTTTACTTGACCTACTGAGGGATGAGGAGACTGAGCCATTCAACCAGTGACTCCTGGTCCACACTGGCTAAGGGCTACTCCAGGGGTGTCTACTTTTCCCAACCTCTGAGTTATACTTTTTGTAGAACAAGCTCTCTTGATGCTAGGGAAAACTTTCAGGAACAAAAGAGGAGAGAGAGTCCTTTAAGGTGAAGAATTGTCCCGGGAACTGTACCCCATAGCTACAGGTAAAATTGGGGGGGGGTGAGGGAATGTGGGTCCAGGGAATCAATAGCATCCCCTACATTCAGTAATTAGTGGGAAACACATAAAATTTTTTAATTGCTAAAGACATGATTAGATATTTCTTTGAAAAGACTTTTTTTCTGGAGACAGTGTATATGATAGGTAAAAGTTCACATTTTATTCAAAAGACATTTTTTGAGTCCTGTGCAATATGACAAGAGTATGGTAAAGAATAAATCTGTTGCCCTCAAGAAGCTCACTGTCTGGGAACTGGGGCTATTGCTGTCAGAAGATGAGGAATCTATGCTGCTGGTCAAGTGACATAATAAGTAAGTTCAAGCTGTGGCAGGGGATGGTAGAAAGGAGAAAATGGATGTGAGAGACACTGCAGAGATAAAATGAAGAGCTCTCGGTAGCTAGTTGGATGAAAGAGTTGAGAGTGGGGAAGGGTTCATAGATGACTGAAGTTTTGACAATGGCTATTTGAGAGTATCATGCTGTCAGAACAGAATCTTGCATGTTAGGGAGAAGAGCTATGTTGGAAGATGGTATCAAGGTTGGGAAAATGATCACCATGGATGACATCCATACAGGTCTGATTTCCAGCAGCCATTTATTAACAAACATTTTTTAGGGAGTCTAAGTCTACTGTGTCACAGGAATCATGCTGGTCACTGTATTGAAGTCTAGTTACAAAGACCAATGAAAAATGGCTTATGTCTTCAAGGGGCTTATGGACTCTGTGAAGGAGGTGGACATCCAGGTATGCTAGGAGCTCATGGGTAGACCTCTAGGGGAAGGAAGGAATGCTAAGGAAGGCATGAGATGACATTTGTGTGAAGGTTCTTTTGGGCAGATAACATACTTTTGTTGCAGAAGGCAATCCCTATGTATATAAATAGAACTATAGTTTGGATATATATGTGAAGGACTGACCAAATGTTAAAGGATATTAATGTCTTACGGAATCTTAAAGTGTGTAATGGACATGACATCAAATTTAAAATTTCTGTGACGACTAATAAAAAATCTTAACATCAAAACCATCTATTTCTTATCCTTATCTTTTCAGAGTGCCTGGGGATCCTGGGGGTCCCCAAGACCTTTCTGGAGGTCTGTGAGTCAAAACTATTCTGGTAGTAATATTAAGATGGTATCTGCCTTTTCACTTTCATTCTTTCACTGCTGTATGGTGGAGTTTTCCAGAACCTAAATGATGTGTGATGATATCATTTCTGCAGTGTAAAATGTACTTTTTTATTGTATTTGAAACATTTCTTTTTTATTTCTAATTAATTTCTAAGGTGCTATATATACAATATGGTAAATATTGATTGGTATAACCCACATAAACAAAAGCTCTTTGGGATTCTCAATAATTAGTAAGAGTGTATAGAAGTCCTAGGATCAACAAGTATTAGGACCACTGCTTTATAGATATTTATTGATTTGATTTGGAAAAATGCCCAAGGAACTTGCATTAAGGAATGTAGGCAGAAATATCCCAATTAGTTGGATGAGGAAACCAAGGCAGAAAATCAGAGAATGATTGATTGATTGATTGATGATGCCTAGGATAGATGAAAAGATGGATGGCCTGGGAATTCATTTGAAGAAAACCGGTTTTGGGTACTGTATTAGTCAGGGTTCTCTACAGAAACAGAACCATTGGAATGAGAGAGAGACAGGGAGAAAGAGAAAGAGAGAGACAGAGAGAGAGGCAGATTTATTATAAGGAATTGGCTCATGCAATTATGGAGGCTGAGAAGTCCAAGATCTGTAGTCAGCAAGCTGGGGACCCAGGAAAACCAATGGTATGGTTCCAGTCCAAAGGAGAAGAAGATCAAGGTCCCAGCTCAAAGACAGGCAGAGAGAGAGAGACAGAGAGAATTCTCCTTCCTTGAGTCTTTTTGTTCTATTCAAGCCTTCAATGGATTGGATGAGGCCCACCCACATTGGGGAGGGCAATCTGGTTTACTCAGTCTACTGATTCAAATGTTAATCTCATGCAGAAATACCCTCACAGACACATACAGAATAATGTTTAAGCAAATTTATGGGCACCCTGTGGCCTAGTCAAATTGACACATAAAATTAACCACCACAGGGTGCTAACTCTGGGTGGGGGAAATGGAGACCCATCAGTAAGAAAATGGAGGACCTGGAGCGCAGAGGAAGACAAAGTACTGCACTTCCGGACTCCCTGGCTGTTCTCTGCCTAACCACAGGCCCTCACTGCTCCCTCAGCATGCCCGCAGATTCCATTTCCACGAGATCAAGCAAATGCCTTCTCATCCTCCTTTCTGCTTTTTGTCTCATCTCATCTTTGCAGGAATCGTTTTGGGCAAGGACCAAAGCTAATTCTACTTTCTGGACTGAGTTTACTTCATCTCAGCAACCATGAAGCATCAAGATGGTGTTCTCTCCCTACCTCCAACCCATATAAGGGCTGCACCCACATCCTTATAGAGGCAAAGAACACATATATTTCTCCAGCAATGTAGTAAATGTTAAAGCTTGTTTTATGAGGAAATCCTTAACTGTAATCTGATTCCCACATGATAACATATTGCAAATTACTAGTAAATGCTCTTTTCACTAATCTGCAAACTGATTCTTGCTCTCAACAAGTGAGTCATTAGTAGAAAAGAAAATGACCCTTCACATTTGGGAATGCCGTTAAATCCAGGTTTTAAATCAAAAAGTCCTTGATGACATTCATTTGGTGGGCTCAGCTCATGAATCCACACAGAGCAATAATCTGTGGTGCAAAAACCACTACTTGTGAATGATGCAGACAGAATTGTTCTTTACCCTCAGGACACACAGCTAGGTCGTACGGTCCTGGGTGGCCCAGAGGTGCTCAGAGTTCCCACCATTGCTGTAAACCCAAGTCTACCATCTCAAAGACACTGACCACCTAGTCCTTCTGCTAGCTGTCTGTCAAAATTTACCAAGGGCTCAGGCTTTTTCAGGGAGGGGTTTGTTACCATTAACAGGTAAACTCACAGTTGATGTATTAAAGGCAATGTGTAGTGATCTTCAAATTGTGTTCCATAGACCACACTAGATCTAGAAGGTGAGGAAAAAGTGTTTCATGGTAACATAACTTTTAAAAACTTTCTTTGGAGAGTCAGAATAATAACATTTTAAAAGTTTTGAAAAGACCTTCCACGAAGATGGCTATTTAGCTTACACGAATTTGATTAGGTGGCAGATACTGTAGGCCGGCTCACTCACCTTCCACTCCAACACCCGTTACAGTGTGCATGCCTCTGTTTTCTGAGAATTACATTTCCCAGGACTCCCTTGAAGGTCAGATGCAGACCTAGATGACCTAGATGCAACCTATCAGAAGCACGTCCATGGGACATGTGGTAGAGGAAGCGAGCTTGAAAGGGGAAAATTGCATCTCTTGACAAGCGCAGTGCTGCAAGTGTCTGGTTTTCTTGAGGGGGCTATGGAGAAGTGCCTGGTATCCACCCTCAAGTGCCATAGGTGCCAAGTGGCAGGCGATGGCAATAATGGTGTTTCTGCCAGAAAAGCGTGCAGTGTGGTTGGGCATTGTTCTCTGTCTCTTATTGGCCCTGGCTGCATTGTTTTCGGTTGAGTAACATACAAGTCTGGCCTCCCAGGGTATAATAATAATAATTAGTAATAATAATAATGATAAATTATCTTGCTACTTAAGCTAGCTAGAGGGAATCCAGATTGCAACTAAACCCTGACTATTACAACTACAGAAACAATTAGATATTTAAGGATATCCCATAAAACTAGTTGCTGGAGGAATCCAAGTTTGGAAATACTTGTTCTTTAAAAAGAGGACTTGGGGAAATTCCAAACTTATTCCAAGGGAATATAAACTCTAAGGGTGGACGTTTCAGGTACTGTGCCGGGCAATGTCTGTCATGAGCGTGGAGGACAGAGGCTGTATATGCACCATGTTATTTGCTATCTCTGGACCAGAAACTTTTAAGGTATTTCCCAAGTCTACAATTTCATGAAAACATTGGCTGGACTAAGCATATGTTCTTTATCTCACATCCTGCTAGGTCCTCATGAGGTATTCCAAGGAAGTAAAGGGCTTGACTTCCCATTGGGACTAACAAGAGGCTAGAGATTTATGTATGAAATCACCAGGGAATGCAAAATCATATAAAACTAAGTGTTACATTTTGAGGTTTAATATATCTAACTTATTAAACACATAAATCAAAAAGCGATTTTTCCATTATCTAGGATTTCTTTCTCTCAATTAGAGCTCTTTAGCCAAATTGGGTCCATAGGTATGTTTTGTTTTTCCCACACAGGGTTTAGTTTAAGTGAATTAGTTGACAACATTTTCAAAACTGGGAGATTTTTACCTTAAAACTTAAAAGAGCTGGCAACTAAAGGCAGAGATTATGTTATTCTCTGATATGAAGACTGGTTTTTGTCTGTTTGTTTATTTTTTAGGGCCTAGAATTATTCTTCACAAGGTACACTATCTGGCTGGTTTTCTAAGTTCCCCAAATGCATCTATGTCCTTAAAAGAAGCTTGTTAAATTACTAGAAGGTGACTTACCTGATTTTCCATACCTGTGGGATGGGAAGAAGAAAGAGGAAGCAGCAGCAGACAGAGGAAGTCAGGCATGGAGATGGGGAATTTGAATTTGTCATTTGGTCTTTCTGGGAGCAACGTGCCCAGCTGGTAAAAGGCAGGGCTGGAAATACAACACGGGTGTTCTGACTGCCAGTGCAGCGTTCTGTATCCTTTATCCTGCCCCTTCTAAGGAAAGTGAAAACATACTGTTTACTACATGGGAGGGGAAAGGTCCAAAGGGTGACAGCAGGTCGATGGAAAGGTGGAGGTTGCATAGACTAAAGCTCCCTCCTTATCCAAAACTTTGTGACACCTCATTGTTTCTTACGGACATCTTCAATCAGACTTCTAACTCTGTTAGGTAACAACAGGAAGAGACTACTTTAAAGAATGGATTATGGGCTTGAATAAAAAATGGTTTCCTAAAAGAAGAAATTATTTGCTTGATTGCCACACGTAAAAATCTGGTAGAGTCCTGGTAGCCCCGTGGTTGCAAACTCTAATGCTTTCAGGAGCCAGGAAATACAACAGGTCAGTTGTATGTCTATTGGGTGCTGTGGTGACTGTGGGAAACTCCAGTTCATTTATCCTGTCTCAAAGGGAAGCCACAACTTAGCTTCAGCTTACCATTGATAGGTGAGAATGTGAATGTGGCACAATATTGGCCAAGATTCAAAATGTTCAAGAGAAGATGGAAATCTGGATTTTTATGTGAAATGTCCAGAGTAACAAAGATACAAATAAAATCTGTAAGCCACCAATTTGTAACCTCTGTTCAGAATCTTCACTCGATTAGGCTACTTATGAACAAACATAGAAATAGCAGAGAACTTCCCTTAACAAAATGTCTACTAACTGTAGATAAAATGTTAAAAATAATGCTTAAATATATAGTTAAGCTTTTGAAGAGTTAGATAAATCCCTAGAGTAGTGAGCGTACGAGCTGACAATGTGCCGCTCCTGGATTTGGGGATGTTTCCAGTCTTAGAAACTAAAGGGTTTCTGCTCAATTGTTTGCTTTTAATTTAATGTTTTAAATTATGGTAAAATATAAATAACATAATATTTACCATCGTAACCATTTTTAAATGTGTAATTCAGGAGTGTTAAGTAGTTTCACAGTGTTGTGCAACCATCACCATTATCTATCTCTAGAACTTATTCATCAACCCAAACTGAAAGTCTACAGCCATTAAACAATGACTCCCCATTCCCTCCTCTTTCACTCTATCCCCTAGCCCCTGGCAACCACCATTCTACTCTATGGATCTATGAATTTGACTACTTTATGTATCTCATATAAGTAGAATCATACAGTATTTGTCCTTTTGTGACTGGCTTATTTCACTTAGCATAATGTCTTCAAGGCTCATCCACCTTGTAGCATGTGTCAGAATTTCCTATATTTTTAAGAATGCATAGTATTCATATATGTGTGTGTGTGTGTGTGTATCATATTTTGTTTATCCATTCATTCATCAATGGACACTTGGGTTGTTCCCACCTTTTGGCTATTGTGAATATTGCTGTTATGAATGAATATGTGTGTGCAAATATCACTTCAACTCCTTGCTTTCAACTCTTTTGGGTATATAGCTAGAAGTGGAATTGCTGGATCAAATGGTAATTCTATTTTTAATTTTTGAGGAACTGCCATACTGTTTTTCACAGTGGCTGCACCATTTTATACTCCCACCAGCAGTGCACAGGGGTCCCAGTTTGTCCACGGCCATGCAAACACTTATTGTTTTCTGTATTTTGCTTTACTTTGTTTTATAATAGCCACCTTAAGGGATGTGAAGTGAAGAGGCTTGAGTTTTAATGACCATTTAGGAATAGGAATTGAGATCTTGGGCCCACAAAAGGCTCAAAACCTCCTCTACAGGTAATATTCTTTTTTTTTTTTTTAAGATTTTATTTTTTTCCTTTTTCTCCCCAAAGGCCCCCAGTACATAGTTGTATGTTCTTTGTTGTGGGTCCTTCTAGTTGTGGCATGTGGGACGCTGCCTCAGCGTGGTTTGATGAGCAGTGCCGTGTCCGCGCTCAGGATTCAAACCAATGAAACACTGGGCCGCCTGCAGCGGAGCACGCGAACTTAACCACTCGGTCACGGGACCAGCCCCTACAGGTAATATTCTTAAATGGCTAATCCCTCATTAAAAGGGAGAACTATAAAAAAAAATCTACCCATCAGCATAAGGATATGCCAAAGAAAACTGTCTACTTCAATCTGGACTCTGGTTGGAAAAATGTTCCCTAAGATACAGAAACCCTGAAGCTAAGAAATCAGTTAAAAAGCATACCCAAACCAGTAATAGAACTGGGATACTTGGCAATTCAATGAAAAACCTCTTTTCGGGGCTATAGCATTCACCAAGGATCACAGATCACTTCCACAGATAAAGCTCAGCTGAAGATACACACAAAATGCAAATTTGAGTCAAAAACTCAAAACACGTAATGATACAATCCACCATAAACAGAAGTCAATTGACCAAATAATTAACTTGATTTGATACTCCAGATATGCAGATAATACAACTCCCAGATAGAGGTTATAAAATAAGTATGGTCAAAATGACTAGGAACTTAGAAAGGAATCAAAAACATAAAAAAAGAACAAGGCCCTTGGGGAAAAAAGGCTGATGTGAAAAAGAATTTCTATAAATGAAAAGCCTAGTCACTGAAATTAAAAACGCAATTGACAGATTAAATAGTCACTGAAACAAAGCCAGAGAGAAATTTAATGCATGGCAAGATATATGTGATATATCCAGATCATAACGCAGAGAAAAGACAGATGAAAATTATGAAAAAGAGAGTAATGGCGGAGTGGAATGTTTGGACGCTCTCCTGCCAACAGCAATTATAAACTCTGGGAAAAGTGAACAAGCAACTGAGAGGTGAACAAAAGCTGGCAGGAGCTGGTGAGGATTTGATCCTTACTGAGTGAGATGCACATTTATATGGTTTTTCCCCTTAGGGTACTCCCATGTCCATCAGAGAGTGGCAGCTGGAGGTGAAGCAAAAAGTGGCAGAAAGGACTGAGGAATCAGAAGATGGAGTTTGGGTCTGCCAGAGAGGCCTAAAATTGAGGGGAGGGGCTTCCAGAAAGGAGGAAGCCACATAGATAGCCCCAAAATCTGTGTTGAAACGCCACTCAAATCATTGGCAGATCCCTAGACTACCCATGCATGGGATGAGACTCCAAGATGCCCAGGGAGAAAGCAACAGGTAGAAAGCCAAAAGAACTGAGCAAGGTTTCAACAGTTGCCTATTACAGACATAGTTTGGAATTCAAGCCCTGCCACGTTAAACAGATTTGAAAAAAGCTTTAAGCTTTTAAAATTAAAACCCAGAAGCTATGCCTTAAGACTTCAGACTAGAGGATTCAACCTAGGCTAGCAGCAAAATTGTAATAGAATCACCGTAACAAAGCCTAAAATCAAGCTTCATAAAATCAAGGTTATCTGTCAGTAAATTAACTGTCAAAAAGTCAACACTTTTCAGAGAAAAATGAATCCAGAGTCTCTACAAAGTGTCATCCACAACATCTACTATCAAACAAAAATTTGCTAGTCATTCAAACACACAGAGAAAAGTGACACATAGTCAAGAGAAAAGTCAATCATAGAAAGAGACCCATAGACCAACTAGATGTTGAAATTAAGACAGGTTTTTAACATAATTATGGTAAATGTGTTAATGAACTTACAGTAAAGCACGGATATAATGGGTGAAGAGATGGGGAATTGTCAGGAGTGATAGGTAAATTGTAAAAAGAATCAAATTTAAATACTAGAACTGAAAAACACACTATTTGAAAAAAATTCATTTTCTGGGATTGACAAAATATTGAATACAACAAAAGAAAGGAGTAATGACCTTGAACACAGGTCAATAGAGATCATCTAAGCTGAAGGATAGAGAGAAAGAGATTATTTTAAATGAGCAGAGCCTCACTGAGCTGTGGCACTGTCTCAAGAAGACTAACTCACGTGAGAAAGAGAGGAGAGACAAAATGGGGATGGAAAAATATTGCAACTATATTGGTTGAAAGTTTTCTAAATTTTATTCAAAACAGCAACCCACACATCCATGAAACTCAGCAAACTGCAAGCAGGGTAAGTGCAAATAAACATGACCTAACCACATTATAGTCAAATTGCTGAAAATCAAAGCAGAAGAGCAAATCTCAAAAGCATCAAAAGAAAGAAAACACAAGATATTAGGGAGAATAATTATATGAGTGATGGGTACTTCTCATAAAAAATGAGGCTAGAAGACGTAGAACTATATCTTTAAAGTGATGAAAGAAAAAATTGCCAATCCAAAATTCTATACACAGCAAAAATATTTTTTTTAAATGCAAGTGAAATGAAGACATGTTTAGATAAACAAAGGGTGAGGGAATTTGTGGCCAGCAGACCCACACTATGAGAAATTCTCAGAGATGTTTTTCAGGCTAAAGAAAAATAACACCAGATAGAAATTCAGAGCTACAGGGAGAAATGAAGAACATCAAAAATTGTAAATATTTTGGGCTGGCCCAGTGGTGCAGCAGTTAAGTTTGCACCTTCCACTTCTGCAGCCCGGGGTCCACCAGTTTGGATCCTGGGTGCAGACCTACGCACCACTTATCAAGCCTTGTTGTGGCAGACGTCCCACATATAAAACAGAGGAAGATAGGCACGGATGTTAGCTCAGGGCCAGTCTTCCTCAGCAAAAAGAAGAGGATTGGTGGCAGATGTTAGCTCAGGGCTAATCTTCCTCAAAAAAGAGTATGAAAAAAATTGTAAATATTTGAGTAAATACAAAAGATATAGAAGACTGTCAAAATTAACATCTGTCCTTCAAAACACATCATTAGGAAAATAAAAGCAAGTCATGGGATAGTAGAAAGTGTTTGCCCCCTTGGGACCTGCTGCCACCGTTTTCACTGACACCACTCTGGAGAGATTGCCTGGAGCTGGGTGCTAGGAACAGTGAGAAGAAAAACAATGGGAGATTTTCTCTCCAGAGCTTCCTTTTGCTCTTTAAGCCAGCGTTAAGGGTGTCTCCTGGAGCTCTCTCTGTGCATCCTGGTTCCCACATCTAGGTTTCAGGCTGCCTCGTGTTCAGGCCAGGGGACACAGGAGGAAAAACGTGAAACTCACCACCAGTTCAGTGGTACTTTGAACTCTGGTCTTATTTCTCAATCTATCCACTACTTTTCAGAGTCCTCAGATAGCTGGTCCAGGTTTTGGAGCTGCATTCAGTGAGACAGACAGGTTGGATAGAGTGTGCTCAACCATTGTTGGAGGAGGTCATCGAGAGGGGGTGACCATCCATGGACACATGACCTGGACTTGGGTAATCAGAGGCTCCTTACACTCTTCCCTGTCCTTGGATTGTACATTTTGCCCACTATTCCCATGCTAGGAGCCACTTCAAGGGTGCAGCCTTGAAACAGTAATCTGTTATTGAGACCATCTGAACAGTATATGTGACTGAACACCATTAAGGCCTCTATATAAACCCTTAGGATTCTGGTGGTTGGGTGTGGAGACTTCCTTGTTTTTGTATCTGTGCAAGACAAGCCTCACGTGTAAATGCTCTTGCTTATTAAAACTGCTACCTACCAATCTGGAGTGGTCTGCCTCTTTCTCTGCTCTCTCCTTGCCCTCTGTGTTTGGGGGCCAGTGTTGAATTTTACCTTGGGAACTCCCAAGGTTTTTTGAACCAATGTCCATCTTACCCAGAATCAAAAACCATGACTTAAGTTTTGAGCATGTTAAGCCTGAGCTACTTGTTGTACGTCTAGGTGGCAATATGTGTCTGGAATCTAGAAGCAAGATTTGGGCTAAAAATAAACATTTAAGTCTTCAATGTATAGGAGCTTCCAGTCACAGGCCTGGAGGAGAGCAAACAGGAAGAGCGCGTACAATCAGCAAAATGGACAGAGAAGAGAAGCCTGGGGACCATCAACATGGAAGAAGTGAGGACAGGAAGAGGGGCCAGAACATAGGGGTCAGACAGGCTGAAGGAAAACCAGGATGCTGGGGTCAAGTCTCCACCAGCTCTCTCCTGGACTGCGTGCGTACCGGTGCATATCAGAGTGTTTCCAGTGTTCCCAGTTCTTTGTGTATCAGCCCCTGCGTCAGAATCACCTGGGGGGAGCGGTGATAAATGCGTGCTTTCTCAGGCCATACTCCAAACTGATTCGATTAGAATCATAAGTGGCAGGGCCTGCCTGCCTGCGTTTTTAACTAGCTTTCCAGGGATTTCTTATGAACAGTTAAGAGAACCACTGCCCTAGGCCTAAAGAGTGTGGAAACACCCCTGAGCCTGTCACTCGCATAAAGAGAAGGTGGTGAACAAGTGGAAAGGAAAGAGAAAAGGAGGAGAAGGAAGAGCTAAAAAGGGAAAAAAAGAGATTCCCAAAGTTTGGTGAGTGATATGGAAGGAGGAGAAGGAGGAAAGAGACCATTTATCTTCATTATTCCAGACCTGAGGCAGACACTCTTGGAGCAGCTGCATTGAGTTCATCTTGAGAGCTTTGTGTTTGAAGCCCATTAAGAGCCCAACACAAGCCTACGAGGCCCCAGGATGACTGACGGGACAGTAAGCCTTGGGTGGAGTGCAGCCAAGCAGTGTAAGGGATATGGTGATGAACATGATGGGTGATGAGCAATTCGGCTGACACTGTCCTTCTTTAAACAGCATCCACTGGTAAGGGAGTCCTGTAACTTTTACATGACTCAACCAACCTAGGTTAACTGGTGCATTTTATGCCAAATCCAGTAGTCATGTTTTATGCTGTGCTGCTCTAGCCAAACAACATCTGTTTGGATAAGGGGATGAATCTTGCTGAGATGCAAACTCACACACACCCCTTTCTCCCCCAGCCTCCCTACTAAACAGTAAATTTAAGAAATCTCTTAAAAATGTCCAAAAGCTAATGTCAATAGAAACCACACTAGATGAAAGGAAATTCGTCACCCAAAGTGCTTGGAGAAGAAGCACTTGACCTCTTTTCCATCTCCTAAGGATCAGCGCAATGCCAAGTTTTCTTGGCCTTCACTTATTTTCTTCCCAACCTTGATTCTTCCCTGTGAGTGACTCAAACAGTGACTGGGTCTCTTTGTATTCCAAGCTCCCAGCACAGGGCCTGGCACACACTAGGAGTTCAACGTTTGTTAAACTTAGTGCGCTTAACTTCGAGTCTAGCATCAATTTGACGTGCATTCTTGCTAATGTCTTCTACATTTCTTTTTCCTTCATTCCAAATTTCTCCTATTCTTCTTTTTATTCCTTTCTTCTCATTCCCCTTTTTTGTCTGTTTTCCTCTCTCCTCCAGTGCCCAGTTATTGCCAGAAGAGGATAAAGTTGGGAACCAGAGTGTGAAGAAAGTGAATTCCTCCATCTCTCTTCTTTCATTTTTGGTCCCCTCTCTGCATCCTCTGGGATTCTCCTCCTTCATCCCAAGCCCTCTATGTTGAAACACTAACATGGAGAATGCAGTGTCATTCAAGTAATAGAAATAAAAGCTATTTCTCATTTCTTATTAATCTCGTCTTTAGTGATTCTTAGTTTTGAGTAAAAAACTCCTCTACAGCCCAAAACACAACTTCATACCAAGATGCAGCATGATCCATTTAATATACCTAAGCTTTCAGTATTCGTAATTAGGGAATGCACTAACATTATAAAGAATTGTTATATGTTCATCCACATTTGGCAGATGGTCTGATGTCCTGAGAACTCAAGAGATTTGACCAAAGTCTCCTCCATAAGATAAATTTGCCAGATCTTCTATTGAATAATGAACAAATGCTTATGGAGAACAACTGTGCCAGAAATTACTGAGATTATGGGTTCACATATACGTACTTTAAGTAACACTTAAAGACGTTTGATTTACTTGAGTCCCTTATTCTTTTGACTCACTGTCCTCTCATCAGCAGTTCACATGTTCTGAATAATCTAGGCCCTTGGGCCATCTGGAGATTTGCTGGTTGATAGCAACCACTCCTGGCACTAGAAGGGGGAGGATGAAAATTCAGGTCAGCATATTTTCCTTTCTGAAAGTGTTACTGCTCCAGGTTCGTTTTTGCCCACTGCCTAGAAAGCCATACACCGAGACGACGAGATTGCAGAGAGAGAGAGTTTAATCACAAGGCAGCCATGCGAGGAAGCGAGAGTCTCAAATCCGCTTCCCTGAAAATAGGGACTCAGGTATATTTATGGGATAGGGGGCAAGGTGGTCTGAAATGTGGAGACAGATGATTGGAGGTGAGGAGAGGTAATTGATGATCCGCGCAAGTGTAGTCAGACTTCACTCCTCTTCACAGGACGCGTGCTCACAAAATGGTGGCATTAGCATGATCTGAGGGTGGAGTTTTTAGCCTCTTGATGTCAAAAGGTTGCCTATAAGACATCTGTGCAGGTCCAGTTGATGAGTTGGTGATCTCAATCAGCCTGAAGTGGACAAGGAGTTCTAATTCCTGACAAACAGCTCACACACCCATTACCATGGTGACCCAGGCTCCAGGGAGATGTTATCTACAGGAGCCTAGTGGGAGTCAGACAGCATGTTGCCTAAGCAGCACAGTTTACAATGGACAGGTTAAAGAGCTAAAGGCTATAATCAGTAATTGCAAAAAGGAAAAAAAATTTAGTTCCTAGCTACTTAATCACCAGTGGCTGTTTGCTGGTTTCAAAAGCAACTTTCGTAAAAGCTGAGCTTCTGCTGGAACTATACTACTTTTCAGGAAGAAAGAAAGTAGGAGTGGAAGAAGAAAACCAACATTGTCGTACCCCTTCTATATACTACTCACCTTTTGAGTGTTAAGTCATTTAATTCTCACAAAAACACTGTAACTGAGGAGTTATTATCTTCATACCACAGATAAAGGAATAGGAGCTCAGAGAGTTCAAGTTAACTTGCGCAAGGCCACAGAGCTAGAGAGTGGTGAAGCTGGGATTCAGACCCGAGCCTGGCTACGTCCAAAACCCACATGCTTTCTAGCACACTCTACTCTGTCTGCAGTGCTTTCAACTCACTGTGGGACTCTGACATAGTCTCTACTCAATTCTTTTGCCAGAGCACTGTGCATAGTGACCAGCTCCAGAAATGGCTCCATCCACTGTTCCCCTCCCCTCCTGTCTTCCTCTCTACCAGCCTGTCTTATTTTAGTTTCATCAATAACAACACCTCACATTAGTATGGTGCTTCACATTTACCAGGTGCTTTCACATTCTCATTTAGTCCTCACCATGACCGTGGGAAGTGGTATTATTACTGTTTGCAGTTTGTAGGTGTGGACCCTGGGCTCTGGAGTGATAATGGGATTGACTCTTTGTCAGACAGCAAGTCAGTGTCTGAGCTGATTCTGGAAGGAAGATGGGCCATGGGCCAGGTCGCTGGGGAACCCGCAGGGCTCATCAGGGAGATCCGATTGGTGAAAGGTCAATGGGAATGGGGCACAGCGGGCAGTATGAGCAGCTGAGCTTTGCCATCCAGAGGCTGAATTCTGTTTGCTGGGAATTGCAGAATTTTCTGATAGTTCTATTTCCCATTTTGCTGTTTAGGGCATATTTATAAGCACCTAAATCCTGACCGAAAATTCTTACTTCACCCAAAGAATTGCTTTTCTTTTGATGTTCATCTCCTAAAATCGTTCTTCGTTTTCTCCTGTCTGCACGTGCACAATTTCTGATGCAGCCCTCACCTCGTCTCACAGGAACACCTGCAGAGCCTTCTGATTCTGTTCCTATCTTCAGCCAGCTCCCCCTGCCCAGCAGTTCACACTAGACTGATTTTCCTTAAATGAAAATGTAATCATGTTCTTTCTCTACTTAACATCTCTTAGTGTCTCCCAATCACCTTTAGGACTAAATCCACTCCTCTTTACAATGTATCGTATCCTTCCTAACTCGACCCCTACCCATCCCTCCAGGACCGTTTCACAGCAACGCTCAGCTGCTGCTTGCTCTTGCACACTCTATATCTGTACACACCACTGTCCTGCCGGCAGCTGGCTGCCTCTCCCACTCTACCCTAATCAGTTGCCCAGAAGATGGCTCCTCGTCTCTCTAGCGCTGTCTCGTTTCCTACTGGCCCCAGCAGACTTAGGGTTTTCTTCCACAAGCTGCCATCATATACTTATTTGGTGGTTTGCAGATCTCTCTCCCCCCACCAGTCTGAGAGATAATTGCATGAGGGTCTTTAGCTTTTCAATGTCCCTTCCTGAACGTGAATCTTTCCAAGGATAGGGGGACTTTTTGTAATGATGAGGAGGCAACTGATGCTTTTTTTTTTTTTTAGCATAATAAGCGACAGGGGATTAAGCTCTATGGTGTGAGACTGTGTTTTCGTTGTCGTTTGTTTGTTTTGTGGGTGGTGGGGGGAGAGGTTCTATTCTTAAACCACTTTGGTAGCATCTTCCCTCTTTGTCCTCCACCTTCAAGATGTGTATACCTTCTTTCTCCTCCATTTAATATTTTAGTACTTATAAATGCTTGTGAAAAGAATTCACGTTTCCATCAAGGTCAAAAGTATTTGAATTAGGGGCCAGCCTGGTGGCGCAGTGGTTAAGGTCACACGTTCCGCTTCAGCAGCCCAGGGTTTGCTGGTTTGGATCCTGGGTGTGGACATGGCACCGCTTGTCACACCATGCTGTGGTAGGCATCCCACATATAAAGTAGAGGAAGATGGGCACGGATGTTAGCTCAGGGCCAGTCTTCCTCAGCAAAAAGAAGAGGATTGGCAGCAGATGTTAGCTCAGGGTTAATCTTCCTCAAAAAGAAAAAAGTATTTGAATTAGATGAAAAAGACACTTGTATGTCTTCAGAGTCAAAGAAATGCAAAGTCCAAATAAGTGATGTAGTCAAGATAGGTTATGACCTGCGTTCTGCCCTATTCCATGAGTTCCATAGGGCCATGGGCTATATAGGTTTTGAGGGTGACAAGTCTGTTTTTAAATTATAATGCTTCAGTTACAGGCATGAATTCATACAGCAAGCACCCTGGCCAAAATCTCCAGTTGTGATACAGTCTCAGATCCCTCTCCCCCCAAATACTTGGTATTGCATAGTCAGAAACCCTGTGAAGACACAGAGCTAAATAGAGAAATCGTTTAAAGAATCAAAATTGTTTCATTCATATTTTCACTTTAAGAAATCTCTGCCTACTTGGTTTGACTTCTGGGTGGAAGCAATCAAAGTTGGCATGTCTCCTTCATCCTTCCTTTCCTTGTGAAGTTGACCTTGGAAGCATGTGACCTGGCTGGTGTACGTACTACATGGGGGAGGGCTATGTCAATCACATTGGATCCACCTGAGGGAGAAATAAACCTGCATTGTGTTGTGAGAGACCATGAAAGACAGAATTTCCACTGTGGCTCTCACATATCCTTGTCCTCAATAGCTGTGCCCTGCACCCCTACCCCTTCTTGCATATAAACTTGGTCCCTGATTGCTCCTCTCCACCCCTCTTGATAACATCCAAATTCCCCACCCACGGCTGCTAATCCACAAAAATAATTGCTCTCTCTTCTGAAAATTCTCCTTGATTCAACTATTCTTGAAACCGAACTTCAGCAGACCCCCCTCTCGCTAAAGTCCTGTAAAACATTCTGGCCTCCTTCTGCAAGTTAGAAATCCCGTTTGGAAACTTCTTATGCCTGGAATTTTTGATAAAGACTTCTGCTAATGGAGTTCTGGTTGACCTTTTCGACAGTGTCAAGCCATCCAGATTTCAGGTTTCATTTGTTTTCACATTGCAGCCTAGCCTATACTGACTAACATATTTACAAAATTTATAAACAACATTGGAACATTTTTATTGAACTTAAGATTCATCACATTTAGAAATTCGCTTGATTAGAATCACAGGAAATACTTAAATGCATAGAAAGGTTTACCATTAGACAAGTCAAGTACTTAAAAGCATATACATTTATAAATGAATTCAAAATATTCAAGGGTGCTTAATTAACTTGGTTTATAAAATGAGGCCAAATATTATTTAAGGGACCCTTAACTGTGACTGCTAAAATTTGCTAGACTTATAAATAAAATAATATGATTTGTAAGTTGCACTCGAAAGCTTAAGGATGAATGCATTTTTAAATTATGACTTTAATAAATCTAATACTGCTTTTTATAAACCAGCGCAAACTCTGAATGGTCTTTTCTGTGCATAAAATCCATACTCAGAGATATTTAAAGGCCTTCGTATTTATCAATTTGCTGTGGAGCCAGGTGGAGCTGACACTGACTGATGACCCACACTGAGTCACTCCTCAAGGATAGCGAACTCTCCGAGAGAAGGGGTCCAAAAAACAGAAGGCTGAGGAAAGAGGTGGTAGAGGAAAGAGAATCTGCAGGAGAGGGGCCAGTAGAGAAGTTCCTGCTGTGGAGGGGGCAGCCAGAGAAACGAGAATGGAGATCGGGGGCAAGATGGATAAGTTAGAGAACACCCCTGAGGGCCCAGCACACGGTGAATCTGAAATATTGAAGGATGAGTCTTCAGTGTGAGGGAGGAGTCAGGTCACTTTTTTCCCTCTTAACTCCCTTACTGATGCTGATGTTTCTCCACTATGAAAAAATGGATCTAAGGGAGTGATACCTGACACCAACTGCCTGGCTGAATGGTAAGATGGTTTTTATTACTGTCTGCCCGACTCCAACCCTTTCGTGATGAAGGCTAATAGTAATAAGCCCTTACATGTGTATGGCACTTCACAGTGTGCAAAGTGCTTTGTAAAATCCCCAAACCTCATCCCTTTGACCTTTGCCATAGACCTCTGAAGTCCCTATTTCTGTCACACATTTTATTTCATTCCAAGTTCGCACATGCGGAACCATAATCTCGTACACTTCTAAAGCTTTGAGAGACCAGAGAGATCATTGGGTTCAAACCATTCTTTCAGCAGAGGAGGGGGCTGAAACCTGAAACAGTTAAGTGATTTTACCAAAGCCATACAGCTAGTTGGGATAAAGTCAGTCAAGTTTTCTCTCTGTTTTTTACTTCCTAATAACTCTAAACCCAGTTAAAAGATTGGGTTTTGGCAGTGGCTTGGTGGCATAGTGGTTAAGTTTGTGCACTCTGCTTCAGCAGCCTAGGGTTCATAGGTTCGGATCCTGGGTGCAGACCTACACACTGCTCATCAAGCCGTGGGATACTGTGGCAGTGTCCCATGTACAAAGTAGAGGAAGCTTGGCACAGATGTTAGCTTAGAGACCATCTTCCTCAAGCAAAAAGAGCAAGATTGGCAACAGGTGTTAGTTCAGGGCCAATCTTCCTCACACATACAAAAAAAGATTGGGTTTTAAACGGGAGGTATGTGTGTGGTGAGAAGTGAGGAAGGAGAGGAAGGGGGACCGGCAATAAATTGACCCTTCTCTAAAAGCATGTGTTTGCAAGTTGGTTGAGCTCCTCTGATACAGTAAATTCCCAAAGGAACTCAGTTTTGCTTATGGTGTCTAATTGTTGCATGAGTCTCAGTGTACTGGAATAAGACGTTCTCCATCATGGATTACACAATATTCAGAAATAAGGGCTGAAGTAGGCAACCTCTAGGATGGTCCCCAATTATCCCTGACTCCTTGTGTAATCTTCGCCCCTTGAGTGTGGGCTGGACTTAGTGACTCACTTCCAATGAATAGAAAAAAACAGAAGTAAGGGAGTGTTTCTTTTGAGATTAAGTTATAAAAAGTCGATGGCTTCTGTCTTGAGTATTCTCTCTCTCTCTCACTCACTCTGGAGGAAGTTAGCCACCATGTTTTCAGTCAGCCCTGCGGTGGGGAACAGAGGGAGGCCTTCAGCTAACAGCCAGTGGGAAACAGAGGATTTTAGTCCAACTGCCCACAAAGAATTGAGGCCTGACAACAACCAGGTGAGTGAGCTTGGAGCTGGACCCTCCCCCGTGGAGACTGCAGATGAGACCACAGCCCCACTGACCTCTTGACTGAAGCCTCATAAAGCCCTTGAGCCACAGCTCCCAGCTAGTGCCATCGAAATTCCTGACCCATGGAAACAGTGACAATAAATGTTTGTGGTTTTAAACTGCTGAGGTTTGGGCAATTTGTTATGCAGCAATAGATAATTAATACAAAAGTGAAGTAAGGACAAAAGAAATCTTAGTTAACTGATTATTTTCTCAGTTTGATCAATGTGTGTCATGGTCTTGAAGACAAACTTTGGAATGTTTTAACTTTTCTTCAGCACTGTTAACAATAGGCTTGCAAACCACAAAATCGAAACGCTTATCTATTTTCTCCTTAAATGCATTGCTCACCCCCAAGTGTAGTTAAAAATACATCTTGGGAATGAGGAAAAACATTGGGGGCCAAGTCAGCTGTAAATTATTTCAGCAACTTCCTGTATCTGGATCCCAGGTCTAGAATCTTTTTGAAGAGCTGCTGGAGTTGGTATTTTTAGGTGTGAATCACCGTCTGGGCCACGCTGCTTCTCTTCTTTCTGGGTGCCCCTGCCCAACAGCTGGTCAGTCCTGGAAGCTGCTCCAGACGCTCCTGCACTTCTGCTGACACTGCACTGCTTATTTGCAGAGCTGGAGATATGCCTGCAGAAGGAATAAAAATTCCTATTTTATAATCACATTTAGAAGGAGAAATATTTCCATGTTCTACCTCCCGCCTACCCAGTCTGTGATCAAGTTCAGTCTGAAAGATGGAAGTTTAGAGGAAAACAGAAGTTGCTTGCAGTAACAAGAAGGCCAAATCGCATGCCTGAAGAAATAGACCTGGTCTAAAGGCACGAGCTCTTGAGTTTAGAAAGAAAAGTTCTATGGAGGTGTGGCAGGTGGGGAAATTCCAAAGGACCGTGTAGCCAAAATGAAAGGGAGCTGTGATCGTTTTGGACATCTGTCAATAAACCCAGAATGGCAGATGAGGGGAGAAGTCAAGAAGAGTGGTGAGCAGTGAAGATCAAATGAATTCAAGGCTCCTATGATGAAAGAACGGCTTGTTTATATCTGGGTGCTGGGCTAGAAGCCCAATTAGTTCCCCTACCCCCATCTTTTTTTGCTAATTCCTTTTAAGAAAAGCATTTTGATGGACCTGCCTGAATAAATGAAAGAGACTATCACAGCTTCATGAAGCACATACAATCAGCAAAATGAATTTCTCAGTCTCTTTTTTCCCTTATTCCTCTCTTCTCTCCTCTCTCTCTTTCTTCTCCTTCTCTTCTTCTTTCTGCTTCCTCCTTTCTCTCCATCTCCCCTCCATTTTCCCCTTCAAAAATATTTACTAGCCTCTTGCCCCAGCCTCCTTCTGGTCTGAAAGGAGACACAAACAACCCTTCCAAAAGGTGGGGTGGAGGCTTGAGGAAGCTCTGTGACAAGAGGACAGTCTGCAGCTCTTGTGAATCTTTTTGTCTTTAGCTGCACCAAACGCCATAGATATACACTCTTTTTTAATTCAAAGGCTCATTGTTTCTAGACTGGACTTTTCAACATTTATTTTCCTCTCTAATAGAGTCAACCCAATAGACTCACGTCCTTCATCATCAAGGAAGAAAACATTTACATTTTCTAAAAGTATAACTTACTAATGACCCAGGGTGGTTTTAAATAGAGAAGTGCTATTGAGGCTCTGTTGTGTGAAAGGAGCAGTCAAGACCCCTGTCCTGGCCAGCTGTGAAACCTGTGATTGATTTCTGAAAAAAAGTTAAAGGAGATCATGTAAGAAGTAACAGAAATAAATTGAACACACATGTGCAATCATTATTCATAGGAGCATTCTCTGTATTACTTCATAACACAGCTGTATACACAAAAACACAGTTCCCTTCGCTTCTTCCTATTGGAGTCTTATTAATTTCTGTTTAATGAAACACAAATGTTTGTGCGCTTTATTTTGAGGAACGTGGTCTAGTTGGTTATTTGTTAAGCACTGGCCAGAGTGGCTGTGCCCATCTGATACAAATGTCTGTAGGCCTTTCAGAGCCCCTTGACAGGGCATCTTTTGAGCATGCCAGTTGCCATGGTCACCAGTGTGCTGATTTGCAAGGAAAATTGGAAGCCTGCTCATTACGTCAAAAAAGACGATAAAAAAGGGATAAGAGAGCATGTTTGCTTCAAAAGTTGGCAACTGGGGTTTGTTAGCTTCCCCGCCCACACACTTCCATCAAACAATGTCTCATTCAACAGCATAAGTCAAAGTTTACAACGCCCATCTATCCAGCTGGAATAGGCCTGAGGAGCGTGAATGGAAAATCATCACTCACAGAATCACAGCACAGGCTCACGGGCCAACCTGTTCTGGTGACTTTGCAAGGACAGTAAAGGAAGACGGATGAGTAGTGGAGTGGGAAGCAATGACAACCTGTGTTCTTGGCACCAACTAGATGTTGGATGTGGCTTGCAACATTTTGGATTTGCTTCATCCATAAAATGAGGTGGTTGAGAGAGCATCTGTATGATCCCTCTCATCTCCCAAACTCTGTGATTCTAAAACACATTCTTTATGCTGATACATTCATATTATGTGCCCAGACACACACATAAGGCTTTAATTTATTTGTTTTTAAATGCTCACTGATTTGACAGCATGAATGGAATGCCCTGAGGTGTGGATATGAAATCAATCCCATCCCCCAAGACAGTTGCCCAACCTGCATAGTTAGCATAGTTACAGTAGCTTGAGAAGTCACCTTATCACACTCTGATTTAATCACCTATGATCACGTTTCCTGGCGGTAGTGATTGTCATCCACACTGAAATAATCCAAATGTTACCTGTAATGCATTCCAATTCTTCTTATCATTTCCTTTTGGTTACCTTACAAGAAAATTTATGTCTAGGGGTAATTCTAAAGTTCATATTTTACAAGTAGATGCTTATATTAAAAAAAATATATATATATATACATTGCTGAGTATCTGTTCTGCGCTGGATGCTTTTATATCAAGAGAGGCTAGGTAATTTGCCCAAAGTCTCTCAGCTGATTGGCACAGCTTGGGTTTGAATACAGATCGTTTTGATGTCAAAACTCATTCTTTTCTTATCTCCTAGGCTGCCTCTTTTCTTCTTCCTGCCAATCTTCACTTAGACAGCCCTGGAAATCAGAGTGGGAGTAGAGAGGCTTACTAAAAGGGATAAATCCACGAAAATTTGTAAGCCCAAATGGACTTTTTCGAGAAAAAAGTAAAATTACACTGATTAAGGGGTGTATTTATGTATATGCATGATACTAAAAAGTGACTAATATCTAGAAAGGACAAGCCAAAAAGTTAATAATTTTTGTCTCTATTTCATTAATTAAGCTAATTATTTAAGTGAAACTACTGAACTTTGAAAGCTTGCATATTGTATCAGGAAACTAAATTTATCCATTGACACCCATGAGAGAGGAATAAGGTCGCATTATAGCTGTTTTGGAGGTTAAAGAAAGTAAGGTGAGGCTGACAAAGCTACACGTATCGATTCAACTGTGTGACTACTTTTTTTTTTTTTAGTATTTTCAGGGTTATTTTTCTCTCATTGTAGGATTATTTAAGAATCAAATAAGTTAATGGATATGAAATTGGGTTGTAAAATGAAATATTTAAGCAGTGTTAATTGCTATTAAACAAACAAATATTTGTTCTTACAGATGTGTATATAGCGTGTGTGCCAGGAGCCATTCTAAGAGCGTGATTCTCCCAAGGACCCGAAGAGGTAGTTATTGCTATTATCTACCTTGTATAAATAAGGAAAGAGAAGCCCATAGCTCAGTACTAACTGGTGCAGTGCATCCCTCTATGACCTTGGTGTAGAAGACTGTTATAAAGCCTTACGGATCCCAAATATATCACAGCTGACTTCATTATGGTTTTCAAATTATTTAGTAAATTGCTTCAGTTTTATTACCTCTGTAAAATTTGCCTTATTGTAACTACAATAAAGTCTTGGCCTCCTTTCCCTGTTCTAATTCTAATTCCTTTCAGTTATGTGTACTCTATTTCCTATGAATCAGACTGAGAGAACCAGAAAATCCACCGCTATTCAGAGAGTGCCAGCTAGATGCTGATAATACCCATCTCAAAGAGAACAGAAAAAAAGTACTAGGAAGACAAACTTCCTTTCACTGTTGTCACTTAGCTTCATTTGGGGGTGCCCTGACTTCTCTTAGCATTTTTAACATGAGGCTTGGATATTAGACAAGATGGTGAATTCATGCTAACACAGGTAACCACAAATATGTGTATTTTTTTAATTGCGACAAAATGTACATAACATAAAACATCACTTTAACCATTTTTAAATGTGCAGTTCAGCGGCATTAAGTGCATGCATACTGTTGTCCAACCATCACCACCATTCATCTTCAGAGCTTTTTCATCTTCCAAACCTGAAACTCCATCTCCATTGAACAATAACTCCCATGCTTTCCTCTCCCCAGCCCCTGACGATCACCATTCTACTTTCTGTCCCTGTGAATTTAAGTAGACTAGGTATCTTCCATAAGTGGAATCACACAGTGCCCTTTTGTGGCTGGCTTATTTCACTTAGCATAATGTCCTCAATGTTCATCCATGTTGCAGAATGTGTCAGAATTTCCTTCCTTCTTAAGGGTAAATAATATTCCATTGCATGTATAGACCACATTTTGTTTATCCATTCTTCTGTTAATGGGCACTCGGGTTGTTTCCACCTTCTGGCTATTGGGAATAATGCTGCTATGAACATGAGTGTACAAATATCTCTTTGAGTTTCCTGCTTTCAATTCTTTGGGGTTTATACCCAGAAGTGGAATTTATGAGTCATATGGTAATTCTATTTTTACCTTTTTGAGGACCTCTCCATACGGTTTTCCATAGTGGTTGCACCATTTTACATTTCCACCAGTAGTACATAAGGATTCCAATTTCTCCACACTCTTGTCAACACTTGTTATTCTCTACTTTTGGATAGTAGACATCCTAATAGATGTGAAGTGGTATCTCATTATGGTTTTAATTTGCATTTTCCTAATTATTAGTGATGTTGGACATTTTTTCATGTGCTTAGTGGCCATTTGTATATATTCTTTGGAGAAACGTCTAGTCAAGTCTTTTGCCCGTTTTTTTTAATTAATTTTTTTATTGAGGTTATGATAGTTTACAACATTGTGAAATTTCACTTGTACATTATTGTCAGTTATCTTATAGGTGTGCCCCTTCACCCTTTGTGCCCACCCTTCTTCTCCCTGGTAACCACTAAATAGTTCTCTTTGTCCATGTGTTTGTTTATCTTCCACATATGAGTGGAATCATACAATGTTTGTCTTTCTCTGTCTGGCTTATTTTGCTTAATGTAATACCCTCAAGGTCCATCCGTGTTGTTCTGAATGGGACAATTTTGTCATTTTTTATGCCTGAGTAATATTCTATTGTATATATTTACCATATCTTCTTTATCCAGTCGTCAGTCGATGGGTGCTCAGCTTGCTTCCATGTCTTGGCTATTGTGAATAATGCTGCAATGAACACAGGGATGCATAAGACTCTTTGAATTGCTGATTTCAAGTTCTTTGGATAGATATGCAATAGTGGGATGGCTGGGTCACATGGTATTTCTATTTTTAGTTTTTTGAGAAATCTCCATTCTGTTTTCCATAGTGGCTGAACCAGTTTGCATTCCTACCAGCAGTGCATGAGGGTTCCCTTTTTTCCATGTCCTCTCCAACATTTATTTTTTGTCTTGGTTATTATAGCCATTCTAACATGTGTAAGGTGATATCTTAGTGCAGTTTTGATTGGCATTTCTCTGATGATCAGTGAGGATGAACATCTTTTCATGTGCTTATTGGCCATCTGTATATCTTCTTTGAAGAAATGTCTGTTTACATCCTCTGCCTATTTTTTGATCGTATTGTTTGATTTCCTTTGCCCACTTTTTAATCAGATTGTTTGTCTGTTGTTGTTGTTGTTGAGTTGTAGGAGTTCTTTATGTACTCTGGATATTAATCCCTTGTCAGCTATACAATTTGCAAATATTTTCTCCCATTCCATGATTTGCCTTTTCACTGTACTTGTTTTTAAACTGGCCTTTTACTTTTACAGTGCTGTATTTTAAAAAGCTTCCTTCCTTGTCTAAGGCTTTTCGTGCATGGAAATATGTTTACTGAGCCTGTTCCCTTAATGGGATACACAATTTGTGAAATTGTCAATAGACCTTTGTGAGCTAGACTTGAATCACCATATGCAGTTGGGGTCCAGTCAGGAGACAGAAGCTATACCAATGATTGTAATAGAGTGAATTTAACATAAAGAACCATTAAGCAGGTGTTGGAGAACTGAGATAGTAACTTCAGAAGCAGCTACCATCCCTGGGGCTCAGCGAATACAAGGAAGAGGTAGGGATTATTAAAATTTAGCAGGGGGAGAGGGGCTTGTGAGGTTGACCCAGACCTCTGTTAGTAATTTTTTTTTTGGTAAGGAAGATTTGCCCTGAGCTAACATCTGTTGCCAATCCTTCTCTTGTTGTGATTGAGGAAGATTGTTGCTGAGCTAACATCCGTGTCAACCTTCCTCTATTTTGTATGTGGGACACCTCCACAGCATGGCTGATGAGTGGAGTAGGTCCGCACCCAGGATCCGAACCCATAAACCTGGACTGCTGAAGCAGAGCATGTGGAATTTTAACCACTTGGCCACAGGGCTGGCCCCGCCCCATGGCTGGTATTTTGGAGGAGTAGTGATAAGGTTGAGTCCAGGAGTGCAGAAACACTGCAAACGAATTGCCGTTGCCAGAGTGAAGAAGGCTTGTGGTGGTGATGCCGACGCAAGGTGAAACAAATGGGAAAAAAAAGTGTACCTCCCTTCTCCTTCCTCCAGCCTTCCACCCTCCCTCAGGCATCCTATTGTCAGAGCCTAATACGAAACAACCGGCAAAGGAGAAAAGTAGTTTCCTTAGTGTCACCCCTAGGATCACTAAGCAGAGTATAGAAGGGTGGGCTTACTAAGACAAAAGCTTGATTATAGGTATGGTCACCAAAGCCTTTTTAACTTTCTATTGTCAGAAGTGCGGAACCTTTGTTCATTTTTGAACCTCAGAAACTAGCACAGTGCCAGGAAAATAATGTGTTGAGAAATATTTGCTAAATAAAAAAAGAATGGACCCAGAGCTAGCCCCAGTGGCCTAGTGGTTAAGTTCAGTGCACTCTGCTTTGGTGGCCTCGGTTCAGTTCCCGGGTGCGGACCTACACCACTCCTCTGTCAGTGGCCATACTGTGGCAGCGGCTCACATGAAAAACAGGAAGATTGGCAGCAGATGTTAGGTCAGGGCTCGTCTTCCTCAGCAAAAAGGAAAAAAAGAATGAGCCTAGAAAACAGAATTCTAAAAAGGAAGTTCAATGCTTGAGTTTATGACTTTGTTCTTTACTCTCTTAGGACTTTAATTATACTTTAATTTTTAGTTGCTCTCAGTATGAATTTCCTGCTCAAAAGCTCAATTATTACAGTGGCTTCCATTTATTGGGCACTTACATTGCGTTAAAGGTTCAACATACTTTTTATTCCTTTCAGACATCCTGCAAGTTAAGGTGTCCTCATTCCCACTTTATAGATGAGAAAACAGAGGCCTGGAGGTTAAGCAGCAAGCTCGAGATCAGCCAGCTGGTAAATAATAGAACCAGGATTTAAAACTTAGGTCTGTTTGTTTCCAGAGCCTGTGCTCTTAGCCACTAACCTCACGTGCTCAGTCTTTCACACGGCATTGACCACTGTTTTTAAAGAGACTCACTGTGCCACCCTTTAGCCTTCTTTTCTGTCTTAGCTGTCCTTCACCAACCTGCTTTGGATCCACAAGACGGATCCACCAGAATCTGTTCATTTACTTTCCTGATCCAGTTTTCCTTTATCCTTCCTTCCTTTTCTCTCTCTTTTTTATTTACAAATTCCATTAATGGTTCAACCACAGGAAAGAAAGAATTAGACACTGTGAAAAACGACTGAACTGGTCACTCTGTAGCCCTTTAAGTAGGAAATTTTTGCCACTTTTTACTGAATGACTCTAATATGGAGGGGTGTGTATTGGATGACTCTGAACTTCCAAACACAGTTTCGCCAGTGCTGGGGCTCTTTCTCACCCCATGAGAAGTGTTTCACAGTCTATACTGATGGTCAGCAAACTTCAGCCTGAGGGTCACCTGTTTTGCTAAGTAATCTTTTTTGGGGGACACAGCTTGATTCATGCTTTTACATATTGTCTATGGCTGCTCTCACACAACAGTAGAATTGAAAGCTGCAACAGAGACTGCATGACCTACAAAGCCCAATATATTTCCCATCTGGACCTTTACAGAGAGTTGACTGGCCTCTGGTCTATGTGGACCAACAGCCCAGTTGATCTCCCACCCACCTCACCCATGTTGCAGTGTCCACAACTGCTTCATCTCTGTGACTTGGGGTTGGAAATTTCTCTTCAGTCATCACCCACATAAGGAAAATAGGGCTGCAAACCGCACTAAGTACAAACTCTAGACTTTGAATCCTGAGTGTGGCTTCCTGTGTTAGCCTGAATATGCTTTCCCCTCTCCAAGAAATATGCACTCCTTGGGCAAGTGGAAGGTGTTGCCTGATCTTTAAAGGATCTGGGGTGAGTACTTAAGTCATTTTAGGGTTTCTTTAAACTTTAAAAAGAGCGAAACCAAAGTCTTCAGTTTCAAAGAGGATTATTCACACAGGAGAACAATGAACTTTCCACCAAATGCTTTTACACACAAAAAAGGTGAGTCATTTTTAATCTAGCTCTTTTATCAGTTCATTGATTGTATTTCTTTTCTTCTCAGATGATCTAAAAACACAAATATATCTGTATACTACCATTCTTGTTCTAAAGCCCTAAAAATCCTTAGGAACCTTAACTACCCCTCCAATCCTACAAATGGACAAGCATTATTTTACCTAATTTACCAATGGAGAAAAAAGGAGATTCTGAGAAAATAAGTACATTTTAAGTATATTAAGTACATTTCTTTGAACATCTTAGGGCAAAGTAAATATTGCTTAGATTCACTTAACTGAGTATACGTACTCATGAAATTGTGTGGAAAGTAAACGTCTATATATGAGATCACGATTTCCAAGTTTGGAGAGAGTAATTTTGGCTCTGATATATAACAAAATCACAATAATGCACCCAAGAGCCTGCTCTGTTTGATGATTTGCGTGTACGCTGCATTTGGCTCTCCCACGCAAACCCTGGAAGAAAAGTTCATAAAATGAACAAAGGACAACGAGTTACTGTGCTTTGAGGTGCTTGCCTAATTCATACATAATTTAAATATCTAATTAATGCCTACTTCGTTGGATTCTCATAATCTCTAATGAGATAACGCATTTTCTTTTATGATGTTAATTGGGAAAGCACTGCTCAAAATATAAAATCATTGAAAGTCTGAGGTAAGAGCAGCTGTGAGAAATTCATGAAAGTATGGGATATAGTCTTTGCTGTCAGGCAGTTTATAATCTTGCTAAGAAATAGCAGTAAGACAGGAAAAGTGTAAATGTCGGTATGCCCAGATTTGCTGAGCGTTTGCTCTGAAACAGTTGTCCTCAAATTTATTTGTGTGTAGGAATTCTCCTGGTGGGGTGGGGGAGCTTGATGACCTGCACATTTCGGGGACCGACCCTAAAAGACTCTGATTTTTGATTTAGGGGTAGAGTCACCCCTCTACATATTTACCAAATACCCATAGCCTTCTCATTTAGGGGGTTCACAAGCCATACCTTCAGGAAAGGCGCTCCAGGCATTTTTAAGAACAACTGTAGATGGAAGTAAAGCTGACATTTGAGGACGATTAGACCTCCTCTTCAGGGGATAGTTTAGGGGGATTGATGGGACCCTTCCCCTTGCTGTTTCTCCCAAATGACTTTCTAATCCTTCTAATTGGAAAACAAAAGATAATTCGACAGGTGGAAACATATTCCTTTGTCTTGGAATATTGCCCCTGATAGAGCACAAATGTGCTAAGAGGAGCAGATCACGTGCGCCTTAGCCATCGCCTCTCTCTCAGTTTCGCTGACTTTGTCAGATCTTCCCTGAGAGAGACTTTGATGAGGGAGAAGGTGGTGCTAGGGACTCTGCTGCCCAGAGTCCAGAGAGGTGAGGCACCCAAAGTGGATAAGGCTATTCTAAGCGTTTCTATGACTTTGGAGAGAATTGAGGATGTGGGGAGGAAAATGGAAAGGAAAACTCTGGTGTATAGAGGCTCTCCATCTGCAAGCTGGTAAGGTCCAAAAAAGGTTGCAGACCTCCATTTACTCATAAGATCAAAGTAATACCTTAGGGTTCTTAATAGAATTGATGCGTATTTGCTCTGGTTCATTTGTTTGTATCTATGAAAGTTCCTAAGTCAAAAGTGTGTAAATTGATGTCCTTCTGAATTTGGCACTATTGCTTTGTATAGGCATGCTTAAGAACCACAGCTTTCAAAGGTTAGCTATAAGAAGCCTAAGAGATCTCCCAGTTCTAGTAAGCAAAAGGATTTCAACTCCTGTGCAATCTCCAACTGATTAGTAGCGATTTTCTGGTATACTGTGTTGCAAAGGATTCTGTGAATGATTAGCAATGTCTGTCTGTCTGTCATAGGGGTAGGAAAAACTCCATTAGTCTAACATCCTAATTTTACACACCAGGAAATTGAAATTCAGATTTAGTCACAGAGAAACCTCAGAAAAGATTGAGAGAAATAAGTTTATGGTTTGTAAATCTTTGTGTGGACATGGATTTTAAACAACTTCTTGATTTCCTTTATTAGGAAAGTTGCCTACAGGACTCCAGATGTTGAGAGAAGGGTTTACTGTTACATTATTATGATTCGGGGTTGTTGTGTGTACTGTTTTAGCTTCCATCCTTTTCCTATTTGTGCATCATTAGAATGGAATGTACCGAGGGATCGATAAATGGAAGCCTAAATAGTGCAGGAAAAAAAAAGTGTGAGCACCTTTTTGGAATAAAACTCTCCATACATTTTCAAGCCTTTTAGAAACATTTAAATTGCTGAGTGCACCTTCATGGGCCTGTCAGGACTAAAGAACTGGAGCAGATATCAATGGGGTCTCCATAATAAGGCAGAATTCACCTCTCTACACTCTCTCTCCACACACCATGCCATTAGCCAGTTTCTGATTTAATGAGACATTCTAGGCATTGAGAATAATTTCTTTGGGAAGCTTCACATGCCCTGAAGACAGACTCTAGTGTTACTAAATATCTAAGCATTTGGCCCAAAGAGACTGGCTAGGATTGGACTATGCTAATGAAAAAGTGGGAATTCCCAGGGATCTGACCATATCCCGGTTTTGGTCTCTTTGGAGTTGTAAGATATAGTAGAAAAGGAACAACCCCCAGAAACTCTAATTACAGACAGGGCTGGTGAGAATTTTTTCAGAGTCTCCTGAATTCCTCTAATCTACCTGCTTCTTACAAAATGTAATTTGTGTCTGGTTCCTGGCCAGGACAAGAACAAGAGCCTCTTGAGGGTTGATTTTTAAAATTCCATTAAAAAAATTCCATCTCAGAAAGTACCCAACACCCATGTCTTTGCATCTCTTCCTATTCCTCCTCCCTCTGGAATTTGGCAAGGTTTTGCCTCTCTCTGAGTGGTATTCCCCTCCATCTCCCACCTAGAACTGGGTGATAAGATTCGTTTATGGATTCATCTACTGAGTCATTCAATTCCATTCAAAATGAAAACGAGTCGAATATGGTTCCAGACCTTATCATCTAGAGCACAGCCAGATTTACACAAGACATGCTATAATTACAACTGTCCTATGTCTCAAAGGAGAAGGGGAGGTGACTCAGCCTGAGAAGTCAGAGAAGGCTGTGCTGAGAAAGCAGCCTTTTATCTGAGCCATATAGAATAAATAGGATTGGGCTAGGTGACAGGAGGGGAGAAAATAAGAGAAGAGCATTTCAGGAAGAAGGCAATTCCTGAGTAAGGCCACAAGGCAGGGAGGAACGTGATGAAGAGGACAGAAAGCAGGCCAGAGGAGCCAGAGTCATGTGTGCCTGAGTGTGTGTGTGCGTGCATATGTGTGTGTTATTTTTGGAGGGGTGCCTATGAGGAGATGATCAAGATAAGGATAGAGAATTAGAAAGGGGCCAGATCTTGTAGGATCTTGTAGGTCGTGTTAAGGATTTGGGACTTGAGCTTATGAACGATGGAAGCCACGAAATGGGTTTAAGTAGTGAACAAAGTACACCTCAGACACCACTTTTTCTAAGAAACTTTCCCATTCCAGCATGGTGTTTGAAAATCTATAATACTCATCGTGTATTAGAAACACATAAATATGGATCTGTCTCCACTATACTGTGATCTCCTTATAGGCAAGAAATACACCTTTTTTATCTTTGTATAATTTGCAGCGTAGCTAGCAGGATAATGTGGAAAGGGTTTGTTGGCATGGAAGGAGCTTTGGAATCAGGCAGGTCTGGCTTTGATTCCTGTCCCTGTGCTCTTCCAACTCTATGACACTAACCATGTACCCAGGGCAGTGTAGTAGGAGGGCCCACCCTGGGTGCAGGCTATAAGGGAGTGCGTTGCTGTTGAGAATTTAAAAACAATAATAAACCTGACTGAAAGTCAATCTGCTTTTTATTATCACCATGTGCTGGCAATTCTAAACAATGTCAGTGATAAAATACTCCTCCCTAAAAGAATCTCCTGTGGGCCTAGGTTCTAAACGATTGCAGTGGTTGCCATTGAGCTTTCTTCCAACATTTTACTACAAAAAATGTCAGACATTGAAAAAGTTGAAATGATTTCACAGTGAAAATTCATCGTCTATTTTCTAAAATTAACATGTTTTATTGCTTCATCTAAATCTATATGCATCTATCAATCCTTTGATTCATCTATCAATCAACTTTTGGATACATTTCAAAGTAAGATGCATTCATGAGTCCATTGCCCCCTAAATATTTCACTATGCATATCATTAACTAGAGTTACTACTTGTTTATAAGAGTTTGATGTTTGTTTAGGGATTTTTTTTTTCCTTTGAGGAAAAATTCGCATAGCGTGAAATGCATAAATCATAAGGGCGTCATTTGATGAGTTTTGACAAATGCATACACCTGTGTAACCTAAGCCACCATCAAGATATGGAAAATGACCATTATCCCAACAAATTCTCTCATGCCCCTTCCCAGGCAATCCCCCTCTCCATGTCTCCAGAGGAAACCTCTGTTCTGATTTTCCTCACAACAGATTCGTTTTGCCTATTCCGGATCATACAAATGGAATCGTACAAAAGGCATCATACAATACGTTCTCTTGTATAAGACTTCTTTCTCTCAACGTAATATGTTTCAGATTCAACCGCATTGTTGCATTTATCTGCAGTTTTTCTTTCTTAGTTGCTGGGTGGTATTCCACAGTTAGCTCATCCATTCTCCTATTGATGGACACCCAGGTTGTTTCCTGGGTCATTGCTATTATGAATAAAGTTGCAGTGAACTTTCATGTACAAGGTGTTTTGTGGATTTATATTTTCATTTTTCTTGGGAAAATGCCTACAAGCAGAATTACTGTTTGTATTGTAGGTATGTGTTTTGGTTTATTAGAAACTGCAAGACCTTATCTCAAAGTCGTTGTATCTTTTTGCTCTCTCATCAACAATGTATGAGAGTGTTGGCTGCTCTATATTCTTACAAACATTTGTTCTTTTCAGATTTTTCAAAAAAATTTCGGTCATTCTAACAAGTTTGTAGTGATATTGTGGTTTTAATTTGAATTTCCCTTATGACTAATGATGCTGAGCACTTTTTCATGTGCTTATTGGTCCTTCATATATCTTCCTTTATGTGGTGCCTGTGCAAATCTTTTACCCATTTTTATTGGGTTGTTTGTCTCCTTTATTACTGTGTTGTAGGAGACAGCTATATTTTCTGTATATCAATCCTTTGTCAGATACACATTTGAAAATATTTTCTGCCAGTCTATGGCTAGCCTATCCATTTTTAAATGTTGTCTTTCAATGGGATATAACTTTTAATTTTGATGAAGTCGAATTGATCAATTTTTTCTTTAATTACTATTGCTTGGTTTGTCTTATCTAAGAAATCTTTGCCAGCTCTCAAGTTATAAAGATAGTTTCCTATATTTTTTTCAAAAAACTTTGTGTTTTTAGCTTTATGTTTAAGTCAATGACTATCTCAAGATAATTTTTGTGCATAAAGTGTTGTAGAAGCAAAGTTTCTTCGCCCTACCCCCACCCCACTCCTCATGGATGTCCAGTTTTTCCAGCACCTTTTGTGAAAGACTTCCATTTCCCCACTGATTGCTTTGGCATGTTTATTGAAAAGTAAATGGCCATATAAGCTCTCAATTTTGTTCCATTGATCTATTCATCATTCCTAATGCCAGTCCCATAGTAGCTTGTGGTAATGTTGTAGTCAAGTAGTACAAGTCCTCTAATTTTGTCCTTCTTTTAAAAGATTTCTTTGTATATTCCAGCTACTTTGTATTCCCACATAAATTTTAGAATAAGTTTGTTATTTTTAATAACAAATCTTGCTGGAATTATGAGTGAGGTTGTATTGAATTTATAGACCAATTTGGAGAGAATTAACAATTTAATATTGAGTTCCCCAATGCTTTAACAGGGTATTTTTCTCCATTTATTTAGTCTTTCTTTAATTTCTCTTAAAAATATTTATAGTTTTAGTATACAGTCTTATAGCTGTTCTGTCAAACTTATTCCCAAATAATTTATGATGTTATTGCAAATGGATTGCTTTTTATTTTATTTTCCAAAGGTTAGCTGCTAGTTTTTGTAGAAATTAATAAAAAGAAAACAACTAAATTGGAGTTGGAAGGCCTGTAGGGGGAGCTCTCATGCCCTATACCACTTTTAAGTTGACGCTTTTAAAAATACAATTGATTTTTGTACATTAGCCTTTTATCCTGAAAATTTGCTAAATTAATTTAACAGTTTCAGTAGTCATTTTTTAGATTCCTTAGGTTCCTATATACACAACTATGTCATCTGCAAGTAGACAGTTTTACTACCCTTTCTGATTTTCATGCCTTATTTTCCTTTTTCTTGTCTTATTTCATTTACTGGGAGCTCTAGTACAGTGTTGAATAGAGATTGTAAGAGCAAGTATTCTTTCCTTATTCTTGATATTAGACAGGAAAAACAAATTACTATTTCACCATTAAGTACGATGTTACCTATAGGTTTTCTTAGAGATAACCTTTATCAGATTAAGGAAATTCCTATCTACTCCTAGTTTGATGAGAACTTTTATCATGAATGAGCATTGAATTTTGTGAGACATTTTACCACATTTATTGAATTGATTGTATGGGTTTTCTTTTATTCTGTTAATGTAGTGAATTACGTGGATTACATTTTGAATGTTAAAGCAACCTCCAGTTCCTAGGGTAAACTCCATTTGGTCATGATATATTATCTTGTATATGTTTTGATAATTTCAATTTGCTGATATTTTGTTAATTATTTTTGCTTTATGTGCATGAGGGATTTGATCTAGCAGTTGTTATTGTTGTTTTAATGTCTTTGACAGGTTTTCGTATTACAGTTTTCCTGGTCCCATAGAATGAGTTGGGAAGTGATTTCTCCTCTTCTATTTTCTGAGAGATTTGATGTAAGATTGAAGCTTTCCCTCCATCTTTTAAATATTTGATAGAATTTTCTGGTGAAATCATCTGGCCCTGAAGTTTTCTTTGTAGGGATATTTTTAAGAACAACTTCAAATGTTAAAGTAGATATTGGGCCATTCAGAATTCAGTTTCATCTTGTGTCAGATTTGGTAAATTGAATTTTTCAAGGAATTTGTCCACCTTATCTAAGTTGTTAAATTTTGGGCATTATCTATTTAATTATTTGTTATTATTCATTTACTATCTGTAGGATCTGTAGTGATAATCCCTCTTTCATTCCTGATATTAATAATTTATATTCTCTCTCTCTCTCCTCTCTCTCTCTCTTCCTCCTCTCCACTTCAGTCCAGCTAGATGTTTATCAATTTTCTTGGTTTTTTCCAGTTAGGGCTTTGGTAAATTTCTCTATTGTTTGTTTTTTACTGTCCTGATTTCTGCTCTTATCTTTATTATTTCCTTTCTTCTACTTATTTTGGGTTTATTCTACTCTCCTTTTCTGTTTACTTGAAGTAGAATCTTAGGTTATCAATTTTTGATCATTTTTCTCTCATAATATAATCATTTAAAGCTGTAAATTTTCCTCTAAGAGCTGCTTTAGATGTGTTTCACAAATTTCAATATATTATATCTTTATTTTCATTCAGTTGCAGATGTTTTAAAATTTTTCTTGTATGTTTTCTGATCCATAAATTACTTAGATGTATTTTATTTAATTTCCAATTGTTTTGGTGTTTTCTAGATGTCTCATTGTTATTGATTTCTAATTTAATTCCATAGTAATAAAAAATATACTCTGCGTGATTTTAATACTGTTTAGTTTATTGAGACTTGCTTTATGACCAAGCAGATGATCTCTCTTGGTGAACACGTGCTCTTGAAAGGAATGCCTATTCTATTCTATTTTACATAAAATGCTCTATAAATATCAATTAGGTCAAGGTGATTGATAATGTTATTCATACCTTTTATGTCTTTATTGAACTATTTTGTCTAAATGGTCTATTAATGTCTGAGAAAAGTGTGTTAAACTCTCCAGCTATGACTGTGGAATTGTCTATTTTTCCTTTTAACTTTGTCAGTATTTATTCCATGTATTTAGAAGTTCTGTTATTAGATACACTCACATTTATGAATAAAAATCTTACTGATGCATTGGATATTTTATGACTATGAAATGTCTCTCTTTCCTTTGGTAACTCTCTTTGTCTTGAAGTCTACTTCATCTGGTATTATTAGAGCTACTCCAGCTTTCCTAGGTTTGTTGTTTGCATGGTATATATTTTCCTATCCACTTCCTTTCAATCACCTGTGTCTTTGGATGTAAAGTTTATCTCTTGTAGATATGGGTGTGGTATTCTTTTTATTTACCCAGCTTAGAGTTTATTAACTTCTTTAATTTGTGAATGTGTACCTTTCACCAAATTTTAGATATTTTTGCACATTGTTTCTTCAAATAAGTTTTCTATCCCGTTCTCTTCTCTTCCTCTGGAATTCCAGTGTGCTGGACCTTTGGGTTTGGGTCACAGGTCCCTGAGACTTTGTTGCTGTTGTTCTGTTGTTCTTCTTTCTCTTCTTTTTTCCTTGGCTTTCAGATTGGGTAATTTTGATCTATCTCCAAGTTCACAGATTTGTTTTAAATGTGAATGCTCTTTTTTCCTAAATGATCAGGATTTGAATATGTTTTGGTTACCAAAGGAAAAGGAGTGACTGGCCTTTATTTATTTTTGACGGGAGCTGGGGAGCAGGGCTGGCTACCTGATTTGTGGGGCCCACAGCAAAATGAAAATCTGGGGCTCCTTGTTCAAAAATTATTGAGAATTTCAAGACAGTGACAGAGAGCACTACACCAAGCATGAGGCCCTCTGAGCACAGGGCCCTGTGTAACTGTACGAGTTGCATGTCAATGAAGTCAGAGTGTATGGTAATGGTAGAGTCTGGAGCTTCCAGTCAAATATATCATAATATGAATCCCAGATCTGCTACTTGCTACCTGGGGGATCTTGGGCAGGTTACTTTTTCTCTCTAAGCTTTAGTGCCCTTATCTGCAAAACGAGACTCTCCTAGGTTTGTTGTGAGCATAAATGATGTAAAGTGCCTAGCACAATGTATGACAGATAATACAGTCAAAATGGAAGTTATTATTATTATTTTGTTAGGTGGACTTTATTAGAAGAAAAGTGTGGGAGGAAAGTTGTTACATGAGAAAGAGAATGTCTCTAGTTTTATCAGCTGAAGACTGTGAGACAGGAGATAGGAAATGTGGTGAGTGTAGGCAGATGGGGACAGAGTTGAAGAGTTGAGGGTGCAACCCCCAGTGAGTGGGAAGGAGCTGGTGGGAGATGAATTCCCTGCACCAGTCTCTGGGTGGCGCTGTTAGTCCAGAAGAACTTGGGTGTGTTCTCAGTGTACAGGTGAGGTGGGTGTTTTAAAGGATGGGGCAAAGGAAAGATGGAAGTACAGAAAGGAGAAAACACATGCCAACCAGACGTTCATGTAAAGCAGAACTTTTGAAAATCTGCAGAGTATACTGAATATTTCCCAACTGCCTAGTTAGAGACATCAGGACATTTGGTTTATCCAGGTAGACATATGAGGACGTTTGGTTTATGCCTAATCATCTAAAACTTTGGTTCTCAAGCTGGCTATAAATTAGAATCACCTGTGGAGCCTTAAAAACTTTTGATGGTCTGACTCCACCCCAGAGATTCTGCTTTGTTTGTTCTGGGGTGATGCCTGAGCATCATCACTGTTTTCTAAAAGCTTCTCAGATGATTCCAATGTGTAGACAGGGTTGAGAACCGTTAATCTAAAACAACGGCATGCTGTTAAGATCTTGTCCTTGTATACCCCTCTGGGGAAAGGAGGGGATGCTCATTTTCTGTGCATGTGCGTGTGTGGGTGTGCTTGGTAACCAGGTGACTAAGCAGCAGTAATTCACACACAAGTGGACACCATTCAATACCCTCAGCACACCACAGAGTGAGGGATGCTTTCGCCTGGTCCACAGCTGTATCCGCTCAGGAAGCCTCAACTGCCACACTTGGAGATGCTTCTATGCATAAGTTGTTTAAATAGTGCCTGGCACAATGATAAGAGCTCAGGAAGTATTAGTTATTGTTACTAAAACTATTTTGTTAGATCATTGAATAGAATTAAGTTTAAATTAATAAAAAGGAGTCAAAGAAATTTAACAGTATAATCATTTTTCCTTTGGATGGTTCAAGCTCATCCTTTCAAATCTTGTATGTTATTGGAAACAAGCTTTTTAAAAAGGCAACACAGTAAGTGGTCACATCACAGAGATCACTAAATAGTAAATGATGAATTACAAAAAGAAAATCTGTCCTAATATTGTGGAAATGAGTACTTACAATCTGGGATAAAATTTCTTGTGATAGCATCGCATCTGGATTTGAAAATGACTATGTTGTCAAACTTGGGTGCCAGAGAAGACCACATATTTTGGAAATTGTTAAAAAATCGACAGGGATTTCTAGTGATGGCAAAGTCTCTGAGAGCCAAGATACACATGACACATTTCAATCAGATCTTTTCATGAAATGTCAGAGTAGAATAAAGCAAGATTTCCAAATAAATATAATTGTCTTTTCAGTTTTATGCAATTAATATACATATATGTAAATTAATAAACTAAACACTCCAAGTAGATTTTTAACTATTTCACGGAGATGCCTAAAAGTTTCTATGTTCAAGTTGGCAGAATTTCTTTTTTCTTAATTTTACATTTTGGAAAGTGGACATTGAATTTATAATTGGGAGTGCCTCATGTTCAGGTTTCTAGCTAATTAGGGAAAGGTCATTATGTGAGGAAAGGTGCTAAACAGGAGGAAAAGACGAGCACAAATAGTCTCTCCTTCTTCTGTTTATGATTCTTCGCAATTATCACTGCAATACTTTAGAATAAGAAAAGTTCTTAAAGCCACTGAATTGAGGGCTTGCCCAGGCTTGTTCTTGGGCTAGTGAGGTTTTTAGAGGAAAGCTCATTTATTGCAGTTGTCATAGCAACCTCAACGCTAAAGGCCCCACCCTGCCAGCTCTAATATGTCCAACACTTTCCCAGGGGGGAGAAATATGCTATCACAGTGGAGGCATGATTTTCCACTTTCACTATGTTTAAGTATGATATTTATTGTTTTATTCAATTCATCAATCCACCCATCTCCAATCTCAACTACCTACCAGCTCAGACACATGCATACACACACACACACACACACACACACACACACACACACCACTCCAGCTGCTCCATCTCTGCCACCTAAGATTACCAACAGAATTTTGGTTGGGGATGCAGCCACTAACGAACTGGATGCCCCCTCTGCATACTGGTTTGTGGCTGTGACCGTGTGAAATGCCTCTCCCTGCTGCCTGCAACAGAACCACAGAACTTCCAGTTGCATGCCTCACTCTAAAAAGAGAGGAGACTCCCCAGAGAGTATTCGACTTTTATGTGCAACTAAATACTCACAAGGATGCAGACCCCTCAGCAAAATCTGGAGGAAGCATTGCTCTCAGGGGCTACTTATTCTGCATTTCCCCACTATCTGCTCAGACAAACTCCTGAATCTCAAAGAGAAACTCTGAAGCTTCTTCAAACATGTTTAACCAAATCAAGCCTTTTAGGCTTTTCTAATTATAGGTGCCATGCCATGAGAGAAATGTGCTCCTCTCATAGTCTTAAACACTCTTCCTTTAACCTTTCTTCTGCTCCCACCCACAACCCTTCTACTTGTCTAGTAAGGCGAGGGAACAGTGGGGAATGAATACTTTTCAGTTTTGATATAATGTGGAGATGAACAGATGTCATAATTTTTACATTCCGGCCTGAGCACTGGAAAAAAAATGTGTGACATTGGTTAAAAAAAAATTAGATAATAATGGCCAGATGTTTATAGATCCATGAACATCCTAAAAACGATTAAGTTATCAGCAAACGGATCTGAGAAAACAAACACTTTCCCATTTTGTAATCTCCAGGGCAGGAAAAGGAAAAAGTGAGAAGGTCGATGAAGTTGACTCTGGGCACGTGCTTATGCTACCCCTTCCCAGAGAGCATTCCACGAAGCTTTAGTCCTGTTAGCCTCCCTGAAAAACAAAAATAGGATTTCCTTGGAAAATACTTTTGGGGAATGTTGTGTGCTTTACGTCCTCTTTGGAGATCTACAATGCACATTAACTTATGAAAGCCTCCGAAGGGTTTTGCAGTAAGGAAACCTATTAAACTTTGTTTAACCCGATGTTTAGATTCTAGATTCTAGAACTCATTTGAGCATAGAAACCTCTTTTGCACACAACTCCTGTTAACATCCCATAGGACCAATATTTCCTAGAATATACCTAGGAAACTGCAATTTTAGTCTATTACGTTTCTTATTTCTCTTTAAAATAACTAGTTTCTTATATGTAATTGGAAAAAGCTGCATTTTCCTGGGTTTTTTCTTCCAAAGCTCAGTCTAAGGTGATTCCTTTCCAATCCAAGGACTGGCCTCTTCCTGTTTCCCGAGAGGTGCGCCTGTGGCCAGGGCTGCTTAGGGGCCCATGGGACGGCCCTGCTGGGTACCAACACCTGCAGCCTCATCTGCACTTCAAAGCTCGCTTTCCAAGAGTGGTCCCTGGCCAGACTGCATTCATCTCACCTGAAAGCTGGTTGGAAATGCAGAATCTCAGGTCCCACAGTGGGCTTGCAAAGGAGACTCTTCATTTGAACAAGATTGCCAGGCGCTTTACATGCACATTGAAGTTTAAGGAGCTTGGAGGAAAGCACAGCACATTGCGGTGAGCCAGAAGGCTCAGAGCAGGGAGAAGACTGCTGGTCCTGGAAGAGGATGGAGCGTGGGCAAGGCACCCAGTCAGCAGCGTGGCCAGCTGGCTTTGACTGAGAGTTGACTAACTGGAGCCCAGGGTAGAGGATGGCTCTGCCCATTTTGAGGGTGGGGTTGTGGTCGGGGTAGGGTTAGAGAAAAGCAAGGGGGTAACTTCAAATCTCTGCAGGTAAGTGGAAGAGGACTGACCCGGAAAATTGAGACCAACAGACACAGGAGCGCTAAGGGTACCGGGAGCCCAGGCTGGGAGGTTGCTTCTTGTGAGAGTCCAGCAAGAGCATCTAAACAGCTCTTCACTGATGTGAAACCCAAGAACACCTGGGTGTCAAGGACCCCCGTCTCCCAGTCTCCCAGATGAACAACTCAGTGGAAGAGAAAATACTGTGACTCCATGCAGATGTGAAATCAGGCCTCGTCCTGAATTACCTTCAAACTGACTTAGTATTTAATTGAAGGTTTTGTTAATTCTTCAGCTCCGGTACATGTATATGTGCATACATGCTCCCTTAAAAAAAAGAGGGAAAAAAATGCCGAGATCTCGTATTTGTGAATATCACAAAATTAATTCTTAATCTTCTCATTTTCACACATGCACAAACCCCGGTGCATGCACGCACACAGACACACACATGCACACGCGAAACTTCTTATTCTCCTTCAGATAACAGTGCATATTAACGTATTAAGGGCAAAAATAAAATCACAGAACGCATAGGGCTATAGTCTTCAGCACAGCAGTCTTTCCAGGCCCCTGCCCTTAGAGGACATAGCCCATCATTCTACAGCTCAGAGGAGGAAGGTCTTCATTCCGTTGCCTGCTGTAAATTTTGCCCCACATCTAGAGCAGATGCTCAGCACATACAGTGCTGAAAACATTGCCTTGCAAAACAGAGTTCAGTGTTTGAATTTGCCTGTAAAATTGAGGATATAGATAATTCTACTCTCCACATCTCCTCCCTCTTACTGATAAGAACAAGATTAATTGGGATGTTCAGGTATTATCCAAGAATCGCAGTGTGCCTTGAGACACGAAGTTCTCCAGGCTCAGTTATGGGCTAAGCTGGTGCTATCCTCATTTACTTCCACCCAGGGAGTTAGGGACCATGTTCAAGGTCACAGCCCTAATTGGGAACTGCTGCCTAGACTCTCAGGTACTCAGGCCACCCCCATGACACACTACCCCTGCCCGGAGAAATAAAAGGCACAGCCAGCAGGCTCTTGGAACGACGACATCCACACATGAAAGGGCCTCACATGTGAGCCACAAATCTAACCGCAGATGGGAAAACCTGACGCTTTAAGAAAGCCTCTTGACCTATTTTTTTTCAAACATTTTGGATTTTGGCAAAAACTTTTGTGATTTGAAAATGCAATTTTTACCCTTAATTTAAACCCTTGTGTATTTTCAAGGGAAATTTAAGTAAAAAAACATGTCTTTCTAGTTAAATGGAAGCCTTTGCTATATACAAAGAGGGAGAGGGAAAGTCCTGAGACTGGGGCTGGCTGATGCCCAGATAGATTTGGGAAAAGCTGTTGGAGAGGTGGATTGTCTGTGGAGGAGGAGGTGAGTGGGGGTGTTGGAAGAGGAGAGGAAGGGATGGGAATGTTGCCCAGGAGAACGGTAAGAGGAGGTAAGTAAAGTGCTGGGTGGCGGGGAGGGGAGGCTGGGCTGGAGACCTCACAAGTTTAACAGCACCCAGAAGGTCAGCAGGACCATGTCACCTAATTCCAGGCCACAGGACAGCAGTGGGGACAGTATTGGTGGTCAGGCTGCTTGCTGACAACTCTTTTTGGTTCCTTCTACAAGACAAGGGGCCCCTCGAAGTCAGGAATCACACTGTATTGATCTATGTATCCCGAGGGCCTAGAATAATGTTTAGCACATACTTGATGCTAGGATAATGCTTAGGAAATATAGGATAAATAAATGAGGAAAAAGAATACATTTCCAACCCAAACCACCCAAAACCAACCAGTCTAGACAAACACTTTAATGATTAGGGCTCCTCAATATTCCTAGGCTAATCCCAAACTGGTGAAATAATTGTTTGACTTGGTGAAATAAAAAATCTACTGGTAGATGTAGTATGGAAAAAATAGAAAAATAAACATAAAAAGTTGGTCAAACTGTTCAGCTCAACCTAGTCAGATCAGTTCCAGCAGCTGAGCGGGTGGCCTTTGGGGAGACTAAAGTCAGCCGCTCCTTCCCGTTGCTCCTTCCTCCTCCTTGGACCACGGCTGGATTCCCTTCCTTCTCTTTGTTGTTTTTTAAACTTACTAGCTCTTGTTGTTTTTTAAATTCACAAGAACACTAAATTGTGCTATGAGGACTGACTTTTCACGCTGAATCTCAAGGATGGCTAACATCTTTGTATTTAAAAGCCTTGGGGGTGGAGCAGCCTGGGAGCGGGGCTGAGGTCCAGCCTCAGGGCAGCGGTTCCCAGCCTCCAGTGCCCGTCTTGGCTGGAGGAGGGAAAAACCAAACCTTGAATCGGAAATAGGACACGGCCTCTCACACTCGCTAGAATCTGGCAAACTCGTACACAAGTGCACATCCTTACAAATCAAAGGAGGTTAGAGCAGGAAGAGATGTGACAGATTTCCTGGGAAATCACAGCCTAGTGAGGTCGTGTGTGACTTGCCCAAGGCCATGCAGCTGGCTAGCCAAGATTGGGACCCAGATTCCCCCCTCCCTGCCTCAGCGTGCTTCCCTTTGCATACACTTCACAATTGTGGGCATTGGAGGCAGGGTCACCCATTGCTGGCACCAGGCAGAGACTCAAGAGCATAGCAAGTGGGGGATTTGAGAATTGTGTTAAACAGACTTAGGCTTATATGCATCCAGTCAGCACAGACCATACCTGTTGTAGATATTAGCACTGTTTGGAAAATATTTCCAGGTCTTCTCCTTTTTAGGCTTGTGGTAGGATGACCTTGTGCCCCCTTGTTGTTGAGTGGGGTGAGTAGGGTCATATAAATAGTTCTAGTCAATAGGTTACAAGTAGAAATGATGTATGCCACTTTTATACCAGAGCATTTAATTACTGGAGAATCTCTATCTCCCTCTGGCCTGGCAACCAGCAACATTCGACATGGTGGTTGCTCCTGCAGTTTGGGTTCCTGAGTGATTATGATGAGCAGAACCCACCTCTATACGATGGGCATATAGCATGAGTGAGTGTGGAATAAACTACTACGTTTGGGAGGTTATTCGTTACTGCAGCAAAGCCTAACACATCTTGGTTAAAAGAAACTCCAATATCATTTCCAAGGCAATCAACTCATTCTCTGTATCTCTCTTCCCTTACACTATACCAACTTTCCCTTCAATGTACTCTTGCCCCATTCGGGTAGTCATCGAAGCTTTTGTTGCTTTTTTTTTTTTCTACCAGATTTCTCCGGTAGAGGAGCTGTGACATTGTGAGCTCCCATTGTCCCTCCAATGGCTTCTTAATATTAAGGAGATTATTGGAAGTGTACCATTCTGAGTTCACCTAGAAGTCCCAGGGATAAAACATAAAGGATGGCATGTATTCAGAAAAGAGCAAAAATATTTTTACAATATAAATTAGTAAATAAGACACTGGTGGAAAACAGATTATAAATTTTGATAATTATTTTGAAAAAGAGTAGATGGAGAGTGATAGTGTCTATCATCATATACAGTAGAATTTCATTAGTTTTATATTAGTTTGTTTAAAAGAATGTATGATTCAAAGCTATTTCTTCAATTAGTGATGGGCTATGTGCCACCCAAACTTTTGTTATTAAACATGTCGATTGATCATCTGTATCTCATAATTTAAAACATTCCTTTCTTTTGAAAATTGTATATTTTGTAAACACAAGTATAGTACATGCTCAGTGAATAAAAACTGGAAAACACAGAGAAATAGAAGGAAAAAATTCTAGAATTTCCTATAATCTGCCACCCAGATAATCAGCCATTCAATATTTTGTTACATGATGGTAGAGACTTCCAGTATATATATTGAAGTAAAACTGAGAAGATGTGAGTAAGATCAGCGGATCAGATCAATGTAAATATCCTGGTGCCATGTGGTACCATAGTTTTACAAGATGTTACCATTGGGGGAAACTGGGTTAAGGGTACACAGAATCTCTCTGTATTCCTTCTTACAACTGCAAGCAAATCTACAATTATCTCAAAATAAGTTTAATTTTAAAAAATGAAAAAAATTAGTGGGATTGGTTTATGAAGGATAATGATACTTGGAGATGAGCTCTTATTCTGAAATTCTAAAGTTATGGATCACCGTTATTGTAAAGCATTCTGTGAAGGTGGCCAAGAATGGTGATGAGTATACTTTGAGTAGATGAAATCGTATTTTGGAAATTAATTCCACCATCTAATCCATTCTGCATTAGAGCAATCCTTAATTCGCGAAAAGATATTCTCTTATTTAATGTAAATAAACAGAAAAATCACACAGAGAAAATGTACTTGTAATTTGTTCATTTGTTTCAAGGAAGTATGGTGATACATCTATCTATCTATGTATATATAAGAATCTCCAAAAAAGAATATATTGTAGAAGAATATTTATTGACTTAGGGATTTGTTAACAAAGTTAAAAAACAGAAGACTGTAAAATGGTATGGTGCAATTGATAACATTTTTGTGGCTATCTGAATGTTCTCATTGGCTCCTCCTCCTGGCATGTTGTCACAGTGACAGCAAAGATGCAAGAGAACAGCCTAGGTCTAGGCTCAGAACTGGTACATCATCACTTCCACCTCATTCTTTCTCTTTTTTCTTTGAGCCAAAGTTTGTCACAAGGCAAGCCAAGAATCAAGGGTGGGGCAGGTCACCCCACCCATGTTGAGAGGACAATGCAAAGTCACACAGCAAAGGGCATAGACGTAGGGACTAGTAAAGAAATGGAACCATTACCACAATCCCATGTTCTTCTCCAGTTATCATCACGTTTCTCTGTGAAAGAAATGTAAATGGGCCTTTACAGCAAAACTCCTCCAACCAGTTGTCTTTACCTGCTATCTCTACTTCTTCCCTTCACATTTTTCCTGAACTGCGATTAGGCTTCTTTCTCCATCACTGCACTAAATCTACTCTTGCAAAGACCTCCACATTGCCCTATCCAGTGGTCAAGTCCTGGTCCTCATCTTATCTGAGCTATCAGCAGCTCTTGATACAGTTGCTCACTCCTTCTGTCTCAAAACACTCTTTATTTTGTCTTTGGAATGCCATCCTCTCTTGGTTTTCCTTCTCTGGCTGGCTCTACCTTCACTTTTTGTTCTATTGGCTGGTCCTTTCCAGTCTTCTCAGATACATCTTCCTCATATTCCTAACTTGTGGGAACTCTAAGTGTTTGACTGCCCACGAGTTCAGACCTCGATTTGCCCTCACTCTCGAGTAAGCTTATCAAGTACCCAGGCTCAGAGTAAGCATCTTCTGCTGGTGATGAGCAATTTGATTTGTCTAGTCCTGATCTTTCTTCCGAATCCCAGACTGCCACCTAACATCTGTCTTAGATGTCTAATAGGCGTCTCAAACTCAATAAGCCCAAAGCCAAACTCTTGATTCTGCGTCTCCCAACTGCAACCGTAACCACAGCTACACAAAGCCTAGACACTCCTCCCTCAGTCCTCCTATCTCAACATGTGGCAAATCCATTCTTCCAGTTGCTCAGGCCCAAAATCTTATCGTTCTCCTTGACTCCAGTCTTTCTCTCCCGCACCACATCCAATCCATCTGCAAGTACTATTGGCTCAACCTTTAAACTATATCTGGAATCTGACCACTTCTTACCGCCTTCACCCCTCCACCACTTCATACCTCTTGGTCTCTTGCCTGGATTATCACAGCAGTCTCTGAAGTGATCTCCCTTCTCTTGTCCTTGCTGTGCCCGAAATCCATGTTCCACAAAGAAGTCAGGGATCCTTGTCAAACACAAATCAGATTCCATCATTTCCCTCCTTAAAACACTCTGAATGTTTCTAGTCTCACTCAGAATAAAGCCAAAGTCTTTATCATGGCCTACAAGGCTGCACATGACCTGGCCCCTGGAATGCTGCTCTGATTTTATTTCCTACCACTTTCTCCCACATCTTGTGGTTCCTGTGAGCAGGCTTGCTTCCTGTTCTTGGACAAGCCAAGTACTCTCCCTGCTCAGAGTCTTTGCACCTGCTATTCCTTCTGCCTGGAGCGCCCTTCTTCCAGAGAGCTGAGGGGTAATCTCCTCACTTCCTCAGGTCTCTTCTGCTCGAAGGAAGAAGCCATCTGTGACCACAGCACAGAAAATAGCGATCCTGCTCCCTTTCCTTAATTAGTGTCTATAACCACCTGACATATTTCTTTGTTTTCTGTCTCCTCCCACTGTGGTGAGTGTAAGTTCTATCTTCTTATCTTTTTCTCTGTAATGAAAGCCCGCTCTCGAATAAGCTCACCCATACTGTACTCAAAACGCCCAATCATGGCACCCTGTGTCACTATTATTTTGGGTCTCTGTTGCTGTTCCAGGTCAGTCCCATCTGACTGAACCTCCATTGGGACATATTCACATTGTCAAGCAGTAAAGGGACAAGTGATACACTTTACTGCTGAAAGGGGAAACTCCCAGAAGCCAAGAATGAAGGAGAAAGGAAAGCCTAGGTCTGCTGATCTTTCCCCCACACCCCGCAGAGAGGCCTGCGGGTCCAGGCCCCTCACTGATCCCCCTGTAGTGTGGGTCTTCGTTCTCGTGGTGGGACTCTGTTTTATTTGTTACTTTATCTGGAAGACCCAGAAGAGTATCGTGCGTGTAGTTTAGGCTCCTGGTATATATTTGGTGAATGAATGAACAAACGCCAAATATTATTTTTTAAGTATTTGCAGTCTGATATTGATCTCTTTTTTAATTTGTATTTCTTTTTAGTGATTTTGAAAACATTGATCATACTATTGGCTATTGCTGTTTTCTTGCTGTAAAATACTCTGCCTTTCACCCTAGTTGGTACTTCCCATTCCTGAACTCTCTGCTGTTGCTTTGCAGGGATTAGCTCACTTCCCACTGGCATTTCCTTCACAGATACTTGATGCTCACACTTGTCAGTTCTGCTGCTTTTTCCATCTGCTCTCCATCTCTCAAAAATTCATTCTTCTCTTATCTGCCTTTGTCTCTTCTTCTGTTCTCTCTGTCATTTTGTATTATTTTTATCTCTTTAACATCATGTTAGTGACGTTTTGGTAGTAACACAAAAAACATAAAATAAACATAACAAATAACATACATTTTTGTCTGTCATATGAGTTACAAATATTATTTCCCGGTTTATAATTTGCATTTTTTTCTTCTATGGTAGTCTTTAATATACAAATGTTTAAAATTTATATATCACCAACCTATCAATCTTTTTTTTAGAGTTCCTGCCTTTGGCATTATGTTACTTAGAAAGGGTTTCCTTACGCTGGTTCAGGCAATTCTTTGCTCATTTTTTCTAGTTCTTTTCTTTTCTGGGAGTCAGTTTTCTTCATCTTAAAAGGTTCCTTGTGTCAAATTAAGTAGTTTTCACTCTAGAGAGAGGATTGTGACCAGCTCTTCTCCCACAATGCTAAGAAATGAATGGGAAAATGGTCCGATATATTTAGGGGATGAATTAGGGTGGACATGGGGATAGAATTTGTTTTACAAACGTGTTAAGCCACTAAGTAAACTAAATAGCTCCTTTCTATGAGAAAGAAAAATAAAAAATAAACAACAAAACTTTCCAATAATCTGGGAAGGTCCAGTGCCATACTCATAAAAATACCAATGTATATCTTCACACAAACTCGCCTGCTCCATTTTGTTGGTGCCCTCACACACATCATCGCATTTGATTCCCACAAGTCCTGAGACGTTGGGCAGCAGGAGACAAAGCACCAGACCTGACTCACTCAAAAAATCTTTCCAGCCCAATTTTTCCCTGATTTAGTCATTAGGTTTGCAAAAGTCCCATTTTTTTAATGATCTTACCAAGTCTGGCTGACTTGTAAAGAAGGAAAGGAAGAAAAGAAGACAGAAAACACACAGAAAGATATTTGAGGCTAACACTTTGAATCGTGCCTCCTGCGCAAAGGGAGAATGAGAAGAATTTAATTTTCTGGTCTGCTTGTTCTAGCATGCTGCTGTAGATTTGTCGTCAGCTCCCAGGGAACACAGAGAATATAAAAGATATTCTAATTCATGTGACGGTATTCAATTCATTCCATTCTCCTTATAAAACTGTCTGCTGCAAAGTCGTGTCTAATGTGAAGCAGTTCTAACTTGATAACTAAACCACATATTAATTCCTATTAACACTGAAACATGGTAGCTTATTCACCCAGTCGTTGGAACACATGGAAACCCACAAGCATGACTCAAAGCTGTGATGATTGCACCTAGACGGATGCATAGAACAGAGATTTAAAAAGAGTTGTCTCTGTCTGTTCAAGCTGGGACCTAAGTAATCAACCACAATAACATCTGCTACATTGTCCTTCAAACTTGCCAACGCAGAACTCTCTTTTATCTAGTTTACATACCTATAAAAGTTACCACCTTAAGAAAGAGTTTCTTAATTTTCATTAATTGAAACCATCACTAAAAATCTGTGTAGTTGAATGCTAGAGAAGACTTTCTACCTCTGCCAACTGAAAATTACTTAAGAGGTTAAGACTTTGCTTCTATGTAAGTAACTTTCCACTATCAGAAACGTCATCTGTTGTAACAAATTCCTTGAGTCACCAAAAATGTAACATAAAGCTGGCTGGTGTCCTGATAGTCTGGTTTATTATGTAGGGACTTTCCAAGGGAGATTATTCATTGTAATGGATTATCACTTGGTCCCCTACAATTAGAATGATGAAGGTCTTCCACATTGGAAGTGATATTTCAGAATTTTTTTTCATTAATTTATTATTACCAGGAGTCAAAATAAAGAGTTTCCAGCTGGTTGCTGATGTCTACCTTTTCTGCGATTTGTTTCCAAGTGGGACACCTCTGAGCACTCCCGGGCATATATGTTCATTCCCGTTTCCTTTAGCTGAGCCCTTTAATGGAAGGCGCTCATGGCAGAAACAGGAAAAGCTTTTCTTAATTTTACCCCCATTGTTGTCCTCAGTTCTTCTTCTTCCCCTGCAACCCTGGGAACTTTCACTCAGGTTACCAGTGGAATCTTTCTCATGTTCACACTTAGGGGAAGTCCTTGAATTATTTTCTCATCAAAATCATGTCGGGAAACTTCATATACCAACTAAATTATCAAGTTTATTTGCTTTTAGCTGGAATTATGGCAACCCAGTTGTAACACACATGATTTCACACTGGTCAATAGCACTTTTATGGATAAAAATGGAAAAATATTCTTAATAAATAAAGAGTGAAAGATGAAGTCTTTTAAACCAAGGGTCCATGGGGAGAAAGCACCAAAAGCAACTCTTGATGTCAAGAAGAATCACTGATTTGAAGAACAGACGATCCCATAAGGAAAAGGTCCTAGGTTTTAAATGTCCTAGGTTGTAAATGGGGCCTTCGTTTCACTGGCCTCTCACTAGTTAGTAGATTTCCTTCTTCAGCTAACAGCCTCCTCATTCTCTTAGTCACCAGAATGGGGATCTTTGAGTCTCCATTTGATCAGTTGCCAAGACTTCAAGCCTCACACCTTTAAGCTTATTCTTTTCCCATCTATTTCCTTCTTTCAATTCCCATACCCCTCAAATGATTCCACTGTCCCAAAGCCTTTTCTTTAGAAAAGTGCCTCCATGTTATCTCTTTGGCTGAATTTATTTACTAATTATTTATTCTCAAAGAACAATCCAAAGCTGACCATTTCTCCTTACTGAGATAAAATGGATGCTGCCCTTCAATTAGGATGTTTTTTGCCTAAGGCACATTGATACATTTAAATGTTCATAGAAATCACCCTGGGCTTTTGTGAAACTAGAGGTTCTGATTCGGTAGGTCTTGGGGGAGGGCCTGAGATTCTGTGTTGGGAACAAGCTGTTTGGGAACCACACCAGGAGCAGCAAGATTCTACATTGCCCCATACCATCTCAACAACACCAACAACGCCGTAACATCAGTGGTGATTTCTGCATGGGCTAGTTCTTCCCAGTTTTGTTTTGTTTTCATTTTGCTCGCTTTCTAAGAGTCCTTCTGGGTGCTTGCGTTATAACAGAATAGCAGAATTGATGCAACTACATTAAAACAAAAAGACAGACATCGTATCTGGCTGCTTTGGGCATTCCTATTAGCAGTAAGCGCAGTCTTTCAGGGATCTTAATTTTTAATAACCATGTTATCAGGTTCTCAGTCTTGGCATTAGGGCTAGGTGTTACAGCTTCCCACAAAGTGTTCTGATTTATGGACTCACTGCTCCTCACCATAAAATGAGGAGAAATCATAAACTTGAAAAAAAAATTTTCCACAGTCTAGCTAATGAGATTTCAAGATATTTTTTATTTAATGAGCATTTAATACCACGAAGATCAGAATAACTCCAATTTGCAAAATGCTCTTAACATTCTAGAAACATCAGCAACTGAAAAGCAGGTTACATGATATAATGAGTGTAGCTGCTTTTCTCCAGACCTGCATGTTTTCTTGCCCTCTCCGGCCTGTTTCTGGCTCCACTCACCTTTTCCACTAGTTTACCAGATGATTCATCAACTTTCTGGCATTCCCACTTACCATCTGTGTCCAACATCCCAGTAAAATCCAATAAACTTTCTAATATCCAGCATCCCATTAGCTATATGCTTGTATAAAGCTAATTCACTGGGAGTTGATAGTCATAACACTGACCTTAAGAGAAAAGGCACTACCCCTTTCTCAACACCTACCATGTGCCAAGTTCTGTGCTAGTTGCATCAACTAAATCATCTCATTTAATTCTGAAGCATTAAAGATCCTAAGAAGTACTTTTACAGAAAGACTAGATTATGTTTAGATTATTATTAAGAATAAACACATCTTCTTTCTTCAATTCCTCAAATTATTGTTAAATTTTATTTGTTTGAATGCACACTGTATACATATGGTATTAATTCAAAGGACACAAAAAGGAATAGAGTGAAAAATAAGTCTCTCTCCTCCCCATCACTCTCATCAAGTCTCTCTCTGGAGGGGACTGTTGTTACTAGTTTCTTATGTGTCCTTCCAGAAGTAGTCTGTTAAGCATGGACTATTAATAGTCCATTAAACAAACTTAGATTTCTTTACAAATTTATAACCTCTTGTGGAATATATAGAAATGCTCAATTACTAATAATACCTTACTATAGATACAGATTACAATTTAGAAATATGTTTTCATGACTATTATGACATTTGATTTTCCCTATAAAACTATGAGACGGGCAGGACAGACATTCCTGTTAGCCATTTTACACATGAAGAAGCTGAGGCTCAAAGAGGTGAAACGATCTGAAGACTCAGTTCTAGAACAATTAGTCTAATGTTCTTTCCATGACATCACAGAAAAGGTAGCCCAAGGATCATAGATCAAAAAATGTTAGCCCTTCTTGACCAGTTAAAATATTCTTTATAAAGTCAGTTCTCAGAGAATTTACTGTGCTTAACATGGTAGCAACAAGGTATTATTTCACGTAAATAATATATCACATGAAAACTCAATATTCTGGCTTTGCAATCTCAATCATTAAGCTGTTATCCAGCATTTTAACTCAACAAGGGTCTGAGTTCCTGTTGATGGAGATGTGCGGCCCTTCCCCTGAGGTGGCTGTGGGTAATCAGAACTTAGAGGTTGCTAGAGAAGGGCTGAGTAACTTACGTATCTGGGCTATTAAACCACAAAGAGAAGCAGAAAGTGACATTATTCTTCACTACAACTGACTGATGAACTTGTTTTCCCATTTTGGGATCCTGGGCAGAGTCATAACTTTTAAGCCACTCTCAGATATTAACAAACACGTTGTGTTTTAGACCTTGAAAGTCCAGTTCAGTCTAATATGGAAGTTTCAATTGCTCACTCAATTCAGCTTCCTCCCTCCCCCAGCTCAGACCTGCTCAGAGTGGGACGTGCAGGGGGCTGCCAGGCAGGGGTAGCTTCTCCTGTCCTACCTTGCTTTCCTACTATTCTTGGATTCTCATGTTGCCTTTGGTCCTCCAGCATTGGGACAGCAGTAGGGAGGAAAGGCAAGGCTGTAATTTGAGAGAATTTTCTGGGAGTGGAGCTCTCTTGAGGCTGATGTTTTCTCTCATGAGGCACCCTTAGAGTTCCTCAGAGACACCTCCACTGGGCACTGGGAGCTCCCACTGCAGTTTCCTCACACAGGTGTCTCCTCCAGCTGGCTGCTATCCCTTCCCCTGAGCCTGGCTTCCGGTAGCTTCTCACCTTGTCTTTTTCAGGTACCAATATATATGTGGTAGACTGAGTAATGTCCACGCCCTAATCCCCAGAACCTGTGAACACTTTATATTACATGGCAAAAAGGGGTTTTGCAGATGTGATTAAGGTTATGAATTTTGAGATGAGGAGATTATCCTGGATTATCGGGGTGGGCTCAATATAATTACACGAGCTTTAAAAGCAGAGAACATTTCCTGGCTGAAGCAGAAAGATGCAACAGCGTGAGAAGGATTCTGCGTGCTCTGGCCTGCTCTGAGATGTAGGGACCTTGTGCACAAACCAGAGAGAGGTCCTAGGAGCCAAGGGTGGTCCCCAGCTGACAACCAGCAAGGAAACAGGGACCTCAGTCCAACAGCGAATGGAACTGAATTCTGCCAACGACCTGAATGACCCTGGAACAGATCCTGCCCCACAGCCTCCTGAAGCAAGACAGCCCTGACAACACCTTGATCTCAGCCTTGTGAGGCTTGAAGCAGAGAAACCAGCTGAGCCCACCCGAATGCTAACCTACAGAACCGTAAGACAATGAATTTGTTGTTTTAGGTTGTTAAATTTGTGCTCATTTGTTATGGCAGCAATCGGAAACTTACACATTCTACACAGGTCAGCTTTTCAAGTGGGTCTCTGAAGCCCCCTCTCGCTTCCTTAGGATGAGGGAAAAGCATGGGCAAGGGGAGAAGAAACATTTCAGCAGCCTAAAAATTGTCTCTGATAAATTCCTGGCTCTCTTCTTCAATTCACAGAACTCTTGTTGTACACCTGCCATTGGGAGAAGGGCTAAGAGTCTCTGGACCATTTTTTGGTCACTCCTTAACAAGTTACATTTCTTTAGAATAGATGGGTATTTAACAATATTTATTCTCAGCTCTAGGGCCTGAGGTAACACTGAGACAAAAGGAAAGTCTTATTTTAATGTCCTGTTACATGTACAGATCAGCAGAGTTGCCTCCTCTTTCCTTTTTTTTTTTTGAGGAAGATTAACCCTGAGCTAACATCCGTGCCCATCTTCCTCAATTTTATATGTGGGACGCCTGCCACAGCATGGCTTGATAAGCGGTGCATAAGTCTACACCTGGGATCCAAACTGGCGAACCCCAGGCTGCCGAAGCAGGGTATGTGAACTTAACTGCTACGCCACCGGCTGGCCCCTGCCTGCCCTTTCTTTAGGGAAACATTAAACATTAAAGTTTAATGTTCTTAAAATATGTTGGATAGATTGGGATTGCTCTGATAAAGAAGGAGAGGTAGATGAGATCCCAGAGACAGAATTCACCACCAGGATGGGAAGGGAGACAATTCAGACAAAAAGAAAGTTACCCAAGACTTAGCTAACATAGATGAAACAAGGCTTCTAGCCATAGACTTGGGCTTGGTGGGGCCAAAGGCAGAGACTGCCGCATGAGAAGGGAGCTGGTGTTTGGTGGTTCTGGGTGAAGAATGGCTCACAGGTAAACGTGATGCTTATGTCTTTCTACAAGAGTCTCTGCAGGAATGGAATGAACTGTGAAGATGTAGTTAGAGTGCATACAAGAGCTGACCCTTTGCTCTCTGAGTTTTATGATTTCACAGCTTGGATTTCCAACAGAGCATGGAGATGAGGGAAGTGGGGGCTCGAGAGGCAGCTCTGTGACAGAACCCATGGTCTGTGTGTGGGCAGGACCCTACTGCCCAGTAATGGAGGCCACATGCTGGGCAGAATCTGGGTCATTTCCACCTATGCAGACTGATGTGTATCCGAGGGGGGAGGCAGGCAAGAGGCAACTTCTCCACTGTTTCTGTCTCATGTTGCTGCCCTTAAACATTATTTTGGAACCACGATTCCACAGCCTCTAACAATCTAGTCCAGCTTCCTCTGTTTGGTCATTCAAGATCTCTTGATTGAATGCCTACCACGTGCAGGGCTACGGCCTGCACTCTGGAGGCTGATGTGTTCACAATGCTGTTGCTTTTCAGGAATTGTGAGATGATGGATAGAGTCCTCTTCCTGACCAGAGCTCACTTAACTCCATAAAGTGAAGGCCAGCTATAAGGTAATTTCTAGAATTCTGTTTCCTTTCCGTACTCATTTCAAGAAGAAAAAGACAAATATAAAGTATAAAGAAAACAATAAATATATAGAAAAGTCTTCTTTACAGGTTGTTTGAGCTGCAAACAACATCTCAAAATTAGGACCACTCTATGCGCATTTTATGTTTCTCATTTAATTATCTATCACAGACATCCAAGAAACGCTTATAACCCATACCCCCAGCACCTATGCCATTCCTGACATACAATGTAGTGCCTAATAAATATTTGTTGAATCAATGAATATGGAAAAATGCAAACCAAGCACTTGAAATATTATGCTACATTTCTTTCGGCTTGAACTCCACGCTAATGAGCAAGGGAGGTCACTGGAGCAGTGTGAGGGCCATCATGAGTTTTCTATTTCAACAACCAGTGCCAAATTCTTAATGCCAGATGGGACGAGATGGGATGTTAAACCGCTTCTTATTACCACGTTGTTGGCCTCGATTGCCTCGGTATTATTCTCCGATTGCTTCGTCTCTGTGGATCTCTGACTCCTTATTACCTCCAATTGGAACGCCCCACAAATCATCCTGCGTTCTTTATCCTCTCTCACCTCAAAGTAATCCTGTCATCTTGCTCCAGTTAGAGCCACTTCCATTAAGAAGATTGTGGCAAATTCTCTCTCTACCTGTTGGCTCTTCAGGAAAATTATCCTCTGGATAAGTGAAACTTACAGACACTTTTCAGAACGTATTTAGTCTGAATTTCTCCCGTCTTCCAACATTTTCCTAAGCCAGTTACCTTTGCATTGGAGTGAAATTAAATTCAAGGAGATAGAGGTTCTGAATTTCTTCCTTTGACCAGATGGAAATCGTTACATTAGAATGCTGATGACTGCAAAATCTTGGACATATTGTTTTCACAATTAGGAAATGGCAAACACGAAGTTCTTCTCTGCAAAGCCAGCATGCAAGTTCAGCTTCCATTTGCTGCTATAAATTTTGTTCTTGTTGCTGCCAGTAAACACCAACTGTTCAAGTGAAATAGTAAATCCAAATGTGCTTGTTGGATGAGAGTAAAAAAAATTATATGCTGCACAAATGCTGATGCAAAAGGATTTTTCGACACACTAAACCAGAGAAGGGAAAGGAACACAGAGAAAGTTGAACTGAACGCAGCTCTCACTAAGAACTTTTTAGTTGTAAGTGCTAAGAAAGCTCTTAAGGAAATGTTGATTCAACATACCACTTAACCATCAAGGAGAAAATAAATACAGAATGAGGATATTGACCTTAGGGTGGGCGGACTGATCGCTTACGGGGGTTACCAGGGAAGACACACACAGGTTTTGTAAGTCAGCGGAAAAGAAAAATCCCAAAGTTTACTCAGAGCTGATGAGGGCACACAGCCCATAAGTTATTTGCTAATGATCAATCTAACAGCTGAGAGTCAAAGTCAGTAGCGAGGGCAATCTGTAACATGAGGATTTACTGACTTTCTATCTCACAGATTTACTGCGAGGCTAATCAACAGATGTTTATACTCAGGTCTCCCTACAGCTGAACTTAATGTGCAACTGGAATTATGATTCAAGGAGATGGTTCCATAAAAGATTTCCTGAAGTTTAACTTTAGATTACCTAATTTTATAATGGATTTCTCTTCTCCTTTCCTCCATCATTTTTCTGTTATGCTGAAGAAAATGTATAAATCTTGGAGTTAAGTGACCTGAACCCTAGGCCCTGGTTTGAGCCTTTTACTTTTCGAGCCCACTTTCTCCTGTGAGTAATAATGCCCACCCCCCAGGATTCAATGAGATAATACATATTGAAGGCTTGGTACAAGCCTTACACATAAAAGATCCTTAATAATAATATTAGCTGCCCTCCCAGATTAGACTTTGCAAACAAACAATTTGAAAAACAGAACATTTAAATCAATTCTTTAGCGTGATGAGGCTCTAGGCCAAGAACCAAGCAGTAAAGATGTTCCAAGCCAGAATATTTCAGCATCTCAGAATGGCTAGGCTTACCTTCATGGCTAAAATGAGCCGTCTTTAATGTAAAGCAGTTTTCCTTTCTTTCTTTTTTCCTTCTTCTTCATTTTCTTCTGTAAGGGAAAGCATTTTCAGAATAATAGGTAAAATCTGTTCTTTGTGGCTCTGAAGACGTGGGCAAGTTTCATACTGAAATCAAGATCCCTTAAAGTGTTAGATGGAATATATGAGGACCAGACGCTGCTGTCAGAAAGAAAACAGACGGTGTCTTGACTGCCTTCATGTGAGGCCAAAGCTAAGTGTTTGACTCATTTTTGTCATTGAATTAATTGGTGTATCTGGCCAAATTATTTTTGCTAAAATGTTCACATGTTTCAGTGTTGTGCTGATACAGTCAATGTTTTCAAGAGAACAGAAAATGCCAATAGTGACAACGATGTGTGTTCAAAGGAAGAGAAATTTTTCATTTCCAGACCCTGGATTTATAGCAATTTTTAAATAGATTGTAAAGTGTTGGGTTCTCTTTATAATTACTTCTGAACATGTGTAAATTATCAGAGTCTATGTGCATTTATTTCCACAAAAAAATAATACCAGCAGAGACACAGCTAAGCCAAGTTGAGTCTCGCTGGGTGGTTTTGAAGAAACAGAGGCCAACTCAGGGTAAGGCAAGCCCATGAGATAGGAAGTATAAACTAATAATAAGTAGCCTTAAGAACATTTTCCTTTGGAAAAGACATCCCAATAACATCCTACATTAATAGATGAGAAGAGACACTCATATGTTCTATGTACGACACCGTAAGTAAAACCAACAGGCTCACTCTGAATGTCAAATCCAGCTTGCGCTGAAACCTTAATGAAGGAAACAGTGGTTTGACTTGAAGAAGCACAGAGTTGGAAGGGAGATACGAAGTCTAACATTCCATCTATCTGTGCCTTGATCTCCTTACACTGTTCTTCCAGAAAGATCATCCAATTGATGCTTGACTGTCTCTAGAAGTGAGCAACTCACCCCTTTAGAGCAGGCTATTCCATCTTTGGATAATATTGTTAGAAAATGTTCCCTCACTTTGGATCAAGGCCTGTTTCTCTGTAATTTCCACTTATTTGTCATATTTCTATCATTCAGGGTCACCCCCAGTCAGAACCCCACTTCCAGTGGCAATTAGTCTTACAAACATCAAGGCACGGGTCAAAAATTAGCCTACATCGTAATTTTGAATAATTGTGAATTAGCTACTCACATTTAAAAACTGGAAAATTACCCATAAAAATCCGTATTTTCAACTTTCTTGAAACTTTGAAAGCTCTGGAAGCAATAGGCCCACATTCCCAAAAGGTAATAGTTGATTGAGTTGAGCAGCAGATGCTGTTTTTAGACAGGGAATGTGCTTGCCTGTGCACCATAGTCCTCACTACTCCCTGTTGCCTTGCACTGGGCCTGCTTTCCTCATTTTATGATACTTGACTGGCCTCTGAGACATTTGTATTTATAGTTCCTTTTGTGTCCTCCATAAGGCTTCTTTGCTTCAGGAGATTTATCCTCAGTTCCCTCTTTTTCCCTGTTTTAGGGTCAACCTCAGGCATACCCGAAACCTAGATCTGCTGAGTGATGGTACATATGGGAAATTGACATTTTATTTATCCGGTCTCACAATTAATCCTCAGTAATGTGCTGAGGTAAACATGTAGCTAGAGACTTTCAAATCACTTAGATAGGGTAAGGGTGGGGTGTGGATGGAAGAGGTTATAAAAAAGCATGAGAGAATGCAAAGTACAGCTTTCCATGCCTGCTGAAGACCTAATTCCAGGTAGTTGTTCTTATTTGCCGCTGCAAATCCTCAAGAGGACTCATGTACGGAAGAACCCAGTACCTACAACCAAGAGCAAGCCGTGTGGTTTTCTGCTCTGTTTAGTTGCCTCCATGATGTCAAATTTCTTTCTATTAAAGAAAACTTTTATTGTCAGACAGTGTCTGTTGTTGTCTTAATGTCAATTGCATCATAATCCTCCATATTCTGGAAAGAGAAGGAGAGCCTGATTTTGAATCCCAACATCTCCAATAACTAGCTGAATGACCCTGGGAATCTTACTTAACATCTCTAAGTCTCAGTTTCTCCATCTGGAAAATGAGGATAGTAATAGGTAGCTTGTGCCTTACAGGAGTGTTGTGAGGAACACATGAGATAACGTACATAAAGGGCATAGAGTAGTCCCTGGTTCATATTAATCACTCAATAAATGTTAACTATGAATTGCTTCTCATATATCGTTCCTCTACATTGTAGCAGACTATTCCCATGGCTCTATGGCCTCTCCCACACCTGTGTATTCTAGAGCAACTTTCAACTGCCAGCACTTGTGATTCTTGCCTAGTTTTCTCTGACACCCAATTTTTTTCCCTATACACTCACGGCAACCTGGAAGTGTTGCGGAGTTAACAACCCTTCTCTCTACCAAGGACAGATGGGAGTTGATGGGTCAATACCCCAGCTCCCTCACATTTCAGAAGGGATAACTCATGGAGTATGCCCTACATGGTCTACCAGAGTTTCTTTAGTGGATTTAGCTCCAAGTGCCCATAGTTATCATAACTTGTTTGACATTGTAACCTTTATTGACAGCCTTGCTGTCCCCATCTCATTTCTCCACCCCCTTAGCAATATTTCCTGGGGTCAACTCAACAAACTATTTCCTCTCAAAAACTTATCTCAGCATCTGCTTCTGGGGAACACAAACCAAGATAATTGGTACCAAAAGTGATCCTAGGAAGCAGATCATTAGAGTGGATTCTGGAACCACATCAATTGCTTTCCAAATGGAAATAAATCCCCTTGCTGGTGATAAGTGGTATAGGCATAATCCCCAGCATACTGTAGCATGAGTGATACATTTGGATGGGATATAGATGAAAGGTGATAACCCTGGTTCACTGTAGCATTAATGACAGATTTGGATGGGATGTAGGTGGATTGGCTTATGTAGTATTACTAACTTTTGAAAGATATTTGACACTCACAGAGTATCTGATTTACTTTTTTGGGGTCCAACATAACGTTCCTGGACCAAGAGAATCACTTCCCAGTGAAGGAAGTATAACAATTGGCACATGGCCATGGAATCCATTAGTCCTATTGTATACCACATCACTCCAAAGCCGCCAGTTTGATAGAAAGTTGGAATGATTTTGTTAAAGCTGCAACTAAGGTGCCAGCCTGAGGGTGACATAGGCATGGTTTGAGTACTGTCATTCAAAATGTAATACATAGTCTGAATCAACAGCCATGGAGGGCACGGAATGCCCTCCATAAGAAGAATTCAAGGGGTTGAAGTAGGAGTGGCTCCTGACACCATCACTTCCAATGATCGACTTGGGGAATTTTGCTTTCTGCCCTACAACGTTAGCATTTGCTGGATTCAAGGTTCTTGTTTCCAGTCGGGACATGAAAAGATCTTGTGCCAGGGAACAGAGTACTTTTTTAGGGCATTACATTAGTCCTAAGGTGGTGGCTGTCATCTGTCATTTTGGGTTCCTCATGCCAGTCAAACAGCAAGCAAAGAAAGAAGTTACCTTACAATCATGAAGAGATAGGTTTGTGGCTGGAGGCCTGCCCTGTGGCTGAGTGGTTAAGTTCGTGCACTCCGCTTTGGTGGCCCAGGGTTTTACCGGTTCGGATCCTGGGTGCGGACCTAACACCGCTCATCAAGCCACGTTGAGGTGGCATCCAATGTAGCAGACCTGGAAGGACCTGCAACTAGGATATACAACTATGTATATCCTACATATAGGATATGTACATATCCTATATAGGGGAGCTTTAGGGAGGGAAAAAAAAAGGTTGGCAACAGATGTTAGCTGAGGGCCAGTCTTTAAAGAAAAAAAGAGAGAGAGAGAGAGAGATAGGCTTGTGGCTATATTATGGAGGAAAAAGGAAGCATGCCTGGATCTTAGGGGGATTTACTGAGATGTCTCTAGGTGCTTGCATACCTGGTAATAACTGAGTGGGCAACTGCAGAAACCATGTGGTAGTTGTTCTGGAATGAGATTCAGCTTGTCTCTTTGGGGGCTTGAAGCAAAGTTACTCGTGGGTCTCAGACCCCTCAGATAGAAATGTCTGGGATTTTTAATATCAATTATGACCTAGGGACTAGTTTCTATTAGGAACTATAGCTTGGCCCACTAACCCTTCTGTTGTAATTCCCTTCCTTTTTAAAATTTTCAACAACCACCCCCTTAAGAATGAGGGATGAGACAGATTGAACTTAAATGGGATGTGAGTGGATTTGAGTAGAGCCAGGATAAACTATAGCAGATGCTGTCAGTACCTCATTCATGTTCCCACAGTCCTTGCTGGTCCAACTTCTAGCACCTTCCAGAATTCACCACACTCCAGTCCTAAGGCACTGCCAGAGAGAAACCATAAACAGATTATAGTTTTCCTATTTGCTCAACCTGAGCTCTGGCTGCTGTAGTTTTTAGCCTATACAGAGATCGCAAATGCAAATACTTACCACTGAGACCCGGCTGACAACTTGGGTCAAGCCCATGGGGTCAGATGTAAACCCAAGGGAATGGTAAAGATTGGCTTCCCCAAGGGCTGCAGCCCATCAGTCACTCAGCCAATGCAGCTGTGGGAATGATCCAATCTTCTGACTTTCCAGCAACAACCTGAAGTGAGCCCTTGGCACCCTTGGAGAGGACAGATGGAAGCTGAATTTCAAGTGCCTAAGGTGAGAGGGCTCTCCCAAGGCCACGTCTGGGAGAACCAGCTTAGGCGGGGTCGATGCCTCATGTTTGAGTGCAGCTGTGCAGAAGCTGTGAACCATGCCCAAGGACCCAAACTAACAGAATGCTAAATCTCATTCCAGAACTACCATCGCATTTACCTCAGAAAAATCAAACATCATTATTCTTAATGAAATTTGCAGACATTTTGAAAAATTATTGTGTCAATTTTACACAGAGAGAAGGGAAGCTACTTGAGGTAAAGGGCCAGTTTCTTTCGACACGACCATCATCTTCTACAGCATTATTTGATGCCACTTTGACCTCAAGGGACAGAGTCAAAAGAAAGCGTAAGGAGTAAGGGGGAGTGTGGGACGAGGACAGCTGCAAATTGCAATGCTGCCAGCTCAGGCCAATGGAGGGAGGGTCACAGTGAATTTCTGTTGATTGCTTACCATGTGCCAGGCTTTATTCTAAGTGTTTTACATTTAGTAACCAATTAAATACTTACAACAATCTCATGATATAGGTATTACTATTGTCACTGTCGTACAAATGAGGAAACTGAGGCACAGAGAGCTTTAGATTACTTAGCATCCCAGTCGTCTCACTCCAGATCTTATGCTGTTAAGACTTCTTTCTTTTCTACTATTTACTTCCAACGACAACCCAATAGAAGAAAGGTTGATTTGAATTGCTTAATATTGGGATGTGTCGTATTTTTCTCTCTGTGTACGTGTGCGTGTGCGCGAGCGTGTTGTATCTGTGTTTCTTAGACAAATTCTTAAGCAAAAGGTTGGTTTGGTCTGGAGCTGGCGGGGGGTATGCTGTACATAACTGGGTATCAGGAGGCTTAATTAGTGGCATCACGTAGCTTTATAGCCCTGAAAAAAGCTGGGATAGAGGGCTCATTTACTCATCTATGAAAGGAGGTTGTTGGACCAATCATCTTCTCATTTTCTTTCTTCCCTAAATAGTGTATGATTTCCTGATTTCCCAAACCTCTAAGGGGTCCTCAGAAAACAAAAATCACAAACTTTGACCTTCCTTTAGAGTGAGGGGGCATTCATGATGTGTAGAGCCATAGTTGCTTCACCATCCAATGGGGCTGAAACTTTAAGAAATGAAGCAATCCCCACCACACACACACGCGCGCACACATACGTACCCAGCGCTGTCACCGATTATCTTCCATAAAGCCAAGTTTCAACTAATGGTAAATTCTTGACGGTTAAGGTGGGCATGGGAGTCAGATAGACTAGACACCTTGACCTCTCTCCTTGGGAGTCTAGAAGGGATCACGGCTTCTTCCAGAACATTCTTGCGTGGTGAGTTAGCAACCACACTGGGTGGCTTTTATTCAATAAGAAGGATTTGTTTCAGTAATTTCTAAAAGTTAACCACTCTCCTCTGTTTAGCATGTGACTTGATATAGCCTAATCTTTCAGAAAAAAACCAGACAGGTGAGCATCTTGCCTGTGGTCACACATCTCTTGACTCCTTGTTTAATGCTCACAAACACAACACTTCCGCAACATCTCCATATCAGATTTTTAAAAGCTAGTTTATCAGCTGCCTACCACAATAGCAGTCTTGTTGGTTCATGAGTCCGTCTCTTTGTGCTTGTTTTTTTCAGTAGGACTTCACATTCTTTGTGGACAGGAGCAGATATACGGCAGGGCTCAAAGGTTCTTAAAGGAGTCGAATGCCTCCTTCCTCTTAGGAGCTGGCCCTTAGGGTTCAGCTTTTTGACAATTTGGACTCAAGGAAGGATACACAGATTTTAGAACATCCATGATAACCAAGTGTAACGGGATTGACTCCTTGGCTTAAAAATCTATGGATGTCTTTTAAAAAAATAAGTTAGGAGGTTATTTTGCTTCTTTGTATCAAATAAATACATATTCATCATAGAAGATTTAGAATGCATAAGAACAAAGTAATACGCCATCCCACTATGAGAGAGAATAATCATTAGCATTTTGGCAGATTGATCCTTCCAGTCTTTCTATCTCCCTCACTGTACATTTCAAAAGAGGGATCATACCATAAATACTCTTTTATCTGATTTTTTACTTACTAGATGGCAATCACATTTCCATATCATTAAATATTCTGTTCCATTGCGTGGATGCACCAAAGCTTATTTAATATTTCTGCCCTCGATTCTTCCACTGCTAGCATTAAGCTTATTTCCAAGTTTTTAGAACTTTGAAACTTGTGGTCAATAATTCCCTTTTAGGAAAATTTGTTTAAGATTCTTTCCTTGGATAAATTCCTAGAAATGGAACCCGGGTCAAGGAGTACTAAAATTTTTTAAGCTTTTGGTTCAAGATGTCTTTTCTGACATAGTTGCTGACTAGAAAGAGAGAATACACCGGCCTCTCTTAATGGCTGGGTCTGAGGCTTCAACTATACACTTATTGATGTGTAACGTAAATGGCTCTGCCTTTTGTTTCTCCAGCTCCGCCCTTTTTTAAGTCAGGTTTTTTGACATATCATTTCCATACGGTAAAATTCACCTTATTTTGGTGTACAGTCCTATGAATTCTGAAAACCACATACAGTTGTGTAAGCATCGCCACAATCAAGATATAGAACATTGCCATCACCCAGGAAGTTCTCTCATGCACCTTTGAAATCAATCCCCTCTTCTCACTCCCAGACCCTGGTAACCACTCCTCCATCCCCAGAGTTCTTCCTTTTCTGGCATGTTATTTAAGCAGAATGATAGAGCAGGTAACCTTTTAAGTCTTACTTTTTTTCACTTAGCATAATGCAATTGAGTTCATCCATGTTGTTACCTTATCACCAGTTCATTCCTTTTCATTTCTTAGTCTTATTCCATTGCATCGATCTACCAGAGTGTGTTTATCCATTCACCAGGTAGTGGTGATTTGGATCGTTTCTAGTTTTTGGAGATCATGAATAAAGCAGCTATGAACATTGACGTACAGCTTTTTGTGTAAACATGTGTTGTCATTTCTCTTGGATGAATATCCAAATGCTTAGTTATATAGGTGACATTTAACTTTATAAGAAACTGTCAAACTATTTTGCAAAGTGGCTGTACCATTCTGCATTGCCACCAGGCATGTGTGAGAATTCCGGTTGCTCCACATTCTCATCACCTCTTGATCTTGTCAGTTTTTAAATTTTAGTAATCAAATAGATGTGTATTAGTATTTTATTGTGGTTTTAATTTGCATTTCCCATGACTAATAGTGTCACGTATCTTTTCATTTGTTCATTAGCCATCCACATATCTTCTCTGGGGAAGTATCCAAACCTTTTGCCTATTTTTACCGAGTTGTTTATTTTTATTAATATTTGCCAGAATTCTTTATATGTTCTGGATACAGTCTTTTATAATAAATGTGTTTTGCAAATATTTTTCCCCAGTCTGTGGCTTGCCTATTCATTTTCATTTTCTTAACAGTGCCATTCAAAGAGCAGAACTTTGTAATTTTGAAGTCTTGCTCATTATTTTTTTTATAATTCATCATTTTTGTGCCCCAGGTAAGAAATCCTTGCCTTATCTACCGTTAAAAAGACATTTTTTCTGGGGGCTGGCCCCGTGTCCGAGTGGTTAAGTTCACGCGCTCCACTGCAGGCGGCCCAGTGTTTCTTTGGTTCGAATCCTGGGTGCGGACATGGCACTGCTCGTCAGACCACGCTGAGGCAGCGTCCCACATGCCACAACTAGAAGAACCCACAACGAAGAATACACAACTATGTACCAGGGGGCTTTGGGGAGAAAAAGGAAAAAAATAAAATCTTAAAAAAAAAAGACATTTTTCCTATATTTCCTCTAGAAATTTCATATTATTAGATTTCATATGTGAGTCTATGTTTCACGTTGAATTGATTTTTGTATATAATGCAAGGTGTGGGTCAATGCCCACGATTTTATATAGGAATGTCCAGATTCCAGCACAATCTGTTGAAAAACTATCTTTCTCTATTTAATTTCCTTGATACCTTAGTTTTTGGAGGTTATGAATAAAGTTGCCTTATATTTGTGCCTCCTCTTTGGATTCTATTCTACCCCATTGGTTTGTATGTTATCCTTTCATCAATACACACACTTTTTTACAGTTTTATTGAGAAATAATTGACAAACATCGCTGTATAAGTTTAAGGTATACAGCATGATGCTTTGATTCACAAATATTGTGAAATGATTACCACAATAGTTTCGGCTAACATCCATCGTCTCTTATAGACACAATAAAAAGAAAAGAAAAAAGAAAACAATATTTTTTCCTTCTGATGAGAACTCTTAGAATTTCTTCTCTTAATGACTTTGCTATATCTCAAACAGCAGTGTTGACTATAGTCATCATGTTGCACATTATATCTCAAGTATTTTTTTTATCTTATTCCTGGAAGTTTGTATCTTTTGACCACCTTCTTTGAATTCACCCTCCCCTCACCCTCCACTTCTGGTAACCACAAGTCTGATTTCTTTTTCTGAGTTTGGATTTTTGTTAGAGTCCACATGTAAGTGAGATCTTACAGTATTTGTCTTTCTCTCTCTGACTTATTACACTTAGCAAAATGCTTTCAAGGTCCATCCATGTTGTTGCAAACGGTAGGATTTCCTCATTTTTTATAGCTGAATAATATTCACTGTGTGTGTCTATATGTGTATATATATATATATATATATATATATATATATATATATATGACTTTATCCATTCATCCATCTACGGACCCTTAGGCTGTTTCCATGTCTTGGCTGTTGTCAATAATGCTGCTATGAACATGGGAGGATACACACACTCTTGATTACTGTAGCTTTATATTAAGTCTTGAAATAAACTTTGTTCTTTTTCAAAATTGTTTTCACTTCTGTTGCCTTTGTTTTCTCACAAAAATTTTAGAATCAGCTTGGTGATTTCTATAAAAACGGTTTGCTGGGATTTTGATTGGGATTACATTGAATCTACATAGCAATTTGGGAAGGATTGACATCTTCATAATATGGAGTCTTTCTTGCCACCTTTTGATGACAAATCCTTTCTTCCACATTGGAATACAAGACCAGCAACCCAGGTGAATGCTTTTCTTTCACAACTTGGCCGCATGAGTGGATCTGCACTGGATATTAGCTATCATCAGACAATTCGTACTGACTTTAACCCTACAGAGTATAGAATCACCTGCTATGATACATTGAAATTACGGGTCTAAGTTTGTGTACCTCCCTTTAACCATGTCTTTGCCATGTAACTTTTAAGTGCCCTCCTACAGTGGATAGGGTAACCTCTTCCATTCATTGAAACTAGGCTCAACCATGTGACTAGCTTTGTCCCACAGAATTTAGCAGAGGTGACACAAAGACTTGAAGTGATCTTGTACATTGGGTCTTGCTTTCTCATGTCTTTGCCACTGCCTTGAGAATATGCCTGCTAGAGAATGAGAAGCATATGAAGCAAAACCAAGTTGTCCCAGTCATCCCAGCAAAGGGCAGCCCAGATCAGCTAACAGCCAACTGACCCCCAGATATGTGAACATACATAGCCGAGATCAGTATAACCAACCACTGTCTAGCCAACCACTCCAAATGCAGGAGCTACAAATGCTTATTATTGTTTGCCATTGAAATTTTGTGTTTGTTTCTTTTGCAGCGTCATCGTAGCAATAGAAAACTGGTACGTCTGAGTAAGGCTCTTTAAACTCTTAAAAAGCATCATTATATAATAACTTACCAGGGTAAAGGCATTCTTTAGCCAAATGTAGCTAGTTTTATGGGTTAATCATGTCTCTTGATTTTTTCTTTCATTCTCAATACCAAGTACTAAAGAAAGAAGATTATCGTAAGAGAAACGCTGCTAAGTCCTGATCACCACTTCCAGTCCCTAAATCTAACTGTAAAACTACGAACTCCATTTCACTTCATTTTTATTTTTAATCACAAGGAAGTTACATTGTCTTAACCCTTTTGGTAAATGATTGAGCATCCTTATTGTGTTAGGGGGATGGATCTAGAGGAAAAGGTCAAAAGAAAGACAAATAACCAAAAATGATTAATCAACTTTTTTTATTTGATCAAAGCTCTTAGATCTATTTGCTGAATTGTGTGTTATCTGTGTGTGTTTTATGGCTATTCTTTGAGGTAGGAATGCCGTGGCATAAAGATAAGAGTCCTAACATTAAGACACGTTTATGAAGTTTAAACCGCTAACTTGGCTGCAGTTGAAATGCATTCGGCTCCTTCCTGCTGTTCTCAGGGCCCTCCCAGAGGCTGGTCTGGCAAAGGTTACTGCTACTATTGCTTCTTCCCCGGCTGGCACCGCAGGCTACGAGACAAATGGAGGCATTTAACCCACATTAAAGTGCATTTAGAGGTATTAGAATTTGTGTCTCTCAGGGCTTGGACACTGGATACATTTCTGATCAGTGGGGTGTGTTTAGATCAGATGCCCTTAACAACAGGGTGATTTTGCACAGCTTAAATTCCAGAGTCTCCTAGTGGAGTCAAAGAGAAGACAGATGTCCCATAGCCACGCTGCAGTCAAGGGCAATACCCCTGTAAGAGGAGCCTCTGGGGCCCAGGACAGGAGCCTGCCATGGACTGCCCATCTTTAGGAAAGCCCAATGTGGCCTGGAGGATCTGGGACTTTGGTCCTTGGCAGTTGTCTCATTTGGTTAATTTTGCTCACTCATCTGTAGCCAGACTCCTTGATGACTTTGTCATTTACCTATAAATTACCTTGCCTCCTTGTTGAATGAAAATAGACTTTGGGAAAACCAAATTTGGTTTAGGTTAAGTTCTTAGGGGAAAAGTAGAAAGCACAAGTCTCTGAAGCCAGTCTGGGGCTATGCTCATAAAGCAAAGGAGGTTGGTCAAAAAAGTCAGGGTTTGTGAAATATTCTGAAAAGCAGGTCAGATCTAGTGGATAACATCTCCTAATGTATTTACATGAAATGAATAAATCAAAGCACATTCAACAAAAATGTTAGGAGACAGGTAGTGTGATGGAGTCACGCACACTTGGGTTCAAATCTCTTCTTTACCCCTTACCAGCTGTGAGACAGAGTCTCAGTTTCCCCAACTCCGGAATGGGGATAATAAAAGGAACTACCTTAACGGGTTGTAATAAACTTTAAAAGAAATAGTATATAGAGAGTACTTGATGCTGTCTGCAACTGGATAAGTACTCAATAAATGGTGGGTAGAATTGTTAGTATTGTTGCCATTATTTCTAGTGAAAATGCTTATGATGTGATATTATGTCAAAAACGACCAGAATGCAAAGTTAAATCTGCAGTATAATTAAATCTGTACTGAAAAAGAATAGAGAAAATGTTGGAAATGCATCAAAATGTTATTGTGTGAGTTAGGACAGTGGGATTATTGGTGGCTTCCTTTCCTTTCCATTTTACAAATTTTATGCTTTAGTATTATATTGTGTTTATGATTAAAATACTTAAAAATAAATGAAAATTATTTCACGTATGACAACATCACTTATGTAGTATTCTTATATGGCGTTCTTACCAAATAGTTTAACCTGAATCCAATCATGAAGAAACAATCATATAAAACAAGACAGTGGAACGGTCTATAAGACAATTTGAACTCTTCAGAAAGATATATGTCATTAAAAAAGAAAAAAAAGGCAAGAGAACTGAGAGCTGTACTATAGTAAAAAAAACCCAGAAGATATAACAACCAAACACAATGTGTGAATTTTTATTAGATCCTAGATCCGAGAAAAAACATATGAAACTCAATTTTGGGAAAATTGAGAAATTTAAATAGGGTGTATAAATTATATGATATATGTTAATGTTTCTTGGCTGTGATAAAATGTCATTAAGTAGTAGAATGCCCTTTTTCTTAGGAAATGCATGCTGAAGTATTTATGAGTGACATGTCATGATATTTACTCTATATCTCTATCTCTGTACCTCTATATGCAACAGAAATAAAGCAAATAAAAATAAAGGTTATAATATTTCAAAGCAACAAGGAAACTTAGAGGTCTAATCCAAATGATATATGAAGAAAGCAAGTGAGTTAAAGGTTGAAGTGGTCAGGATCAAGTCGACAGATCGACAAAACAGCCTAAATACGATTAGTCAAATTACATTTTTTCCAAATATTAGGTCTTCTGAAGCAATAGAAAGTTCGACTACTAAATTCCCCAGGATATCTGGTGCCTGAAATCTGCTGTCTGTGAGAAAAATAGGATGAGGTTTTTAAAAGTCATATTAATTACTGTATTCATAATATTATCTTTGGCTTAAAAGTGTTAAGTATTTAAAGTGATTTTATATCTGTTAAGTGCTTTGGGTCTCACAAGAAGCCAATTGAAAATGATTGTGTAGTCTTATGACACAATTTCATTGTGATTTCTTTTAAATAGATTTATTTCTTACCTCTACAAATAATTCCCAGAGGACAGAAACCGTGTCATTCAAACATGTATATGTATACATATATACATATATGGACTTATATTTTTTACATCCTGATTCCCTGAAATGCTCATCACCAAGTTTTGATTTTGGCTGCTTCTCACTAGTGCCTAGTTGATTCAGCAGGTAATTCAAGGACACTAAGATACAATTCCTGGCCTAAGGATAATGTGCAGTCTCTTAGGGGACCAATGCATAAATGAGCAATTAGAGTTATGTGTTATGAGGGAGAGCAGCCCAGAGCACTCTGGGAAGAGATAGGAGAGGTGTCTAATACTGGTTAGGGGCAGGGGAGTGACAAAGGGCAGCAGACTGAGGGGATGACCTCTTCCCCAGAGCTGCCTGGGCTCTTGAAAAATGGCTGCCATTCCCGAGTGAGGGGACATCGGTGGAGAAGCATCCTTTCCTCATTACCTTGGTGTCCCAGTAAGGAGATAATGTGCAGAGAGGTAACAACCAGACTCTGAGTCCCCTTGATTTTCCTGTCAGCTCCCAAGGTCATTTGTGCAGACAGGAAGGGAGCACCAATATACATGTCCCTGAGTAGTAATTAATGTTTCAGAAGGACTGACAAGAACAGGAAATTTCTTGAGCTACAAGAATGAGAAGAGAAGGATCGGGGAGACTTCCTCCCCAACCACCCATCCCCAACAGCTGGTATAGGGTGAAAAATTAGAATGAAACTGCTCAATATCTTTCCAGTCACCCCCAACTCCATAGCATTCCACGAGAGGGGAATTTCTGAAGAATTTCAAAAGATCAACATGGGCATTCCAAACAATTCAATGATTTTATCATTTCAAAGCAAAGTGCCCATGTTGAATATGCTTATTATGAATTGTTTATAGACCGTTTCCAGCAATTGTCCTTCAGTGGGCTCTCAGCATTACAGCCTGAGTACATCGTAAACACTCCAGCGTGTTCCTAACGTTTGTGTCTGTACACTCCAGACTTCAACGACATGAACATTGCTGACCCAGGGTGGCTTTGTTCAGCTCCTTTATGAGAGCCAGAGTCATTGTAAGCTCACTCAGACTGAAGGAGCCACTTGGCAGAATTCTGATGTTTGAACCTTGTGAACAAAAACAACGATGTATAGGGACAAGTGCCATTTTATCATAGGAATTCACAATGAGAATGAAAGCCAAAATGAAAAAGAGCCTGAAATCTACATTTGTTCACATAGTTCACAATTTTCCAAAACTGATCTCTGCTGCAGACGCTGGTGTACTGTTTCCAGGGCAAGACAAGAGCAAACACAAAGAGCCTGTCCCGTGTGTGTCCACGTAATGGGAACACATTGTATGCTTTGCCAGAGAGAGAGGGTCTACCCTCACTCTGGCCTGCACACTGGCGACGTCTCCTGTCTGAGGAAAGACGTGGTGGAGAGTGGACTTAGGGAGTATTTGGGGCAAAGCAAAATTTATTACATATTTTCCCTCATCCTCTGGAACTGCAAAATGCGAAGACAGGAAGAGTCAGTGACAAATCTCTTTTTAAATAGCTGACTAAACCTTGAGTCACTCTTTGGAATATCATTTTGGTAAACAACAAACTCTTGTAGGGAGCAGGCCAATTAGGGAAATAATTAAAAATCCTTTTGGAGACAGGGCTGGTGAATAAGATTAACATTAACAATGGCAGAGGGTGTATTCTAGGCCAGAGAGGAGATGTACTGGGAGGTGTGTGTGTGTGTGTGTGTGTGTGTGTGTATGGGGGAGAGAGAATGAAATCATGAAACATGATGAGAGGGAGAGAAAGTGATCCCGCTAAACAACCTATGACCCTACCTTGCTTCTAAGCTCAGTGCTAAAAACAGGAGTGCCAAAAATATTTTCAGTAATGATGGTATCATCGAAATAGATCCTAATTCTCCAAAAACACTAATTGAAGAGGGCAACACTATTTAGATGTGTAGGTTCTGGGATGTTTGTTTAAATAATGAGTCTTTATATGTCTAGTATAGATCTGTGGAAATAAACAAAGACTACCCAAAGGGGAACACACAGGCTATTTATTCAGTTTGTTGTAGTGGGGAATCAGTCCTCATCATTTGTGTCTGGCAGAGACTGGTAGGCAGGCAGAGGAGTGGGAGAGCTTCTGAGGGAAGATAGGGAATGCCTCGTGTATGTCCTGATTGGAGGTTATTGGGGAACCTGGAGGTGTGCTAACTAGAAGCAGCGCATTTTATGTGATTGGTTTGGGGAGCATATTTTACATTTTCTGACTGGTCCTGAGTTGGAAATGGAGGACAAAAAATAGGGAAGCTGACAGTCTTCGACCAGATCCTGACCATTCTGAGCCGATTGCTGCAGGGCTTGTAGGCCAGAGCTCTATGGGCATGAATGAGTTGGCCATTGTCCACCTGCATATTCTCCTGGGCTGGAGCAGTGTCCAAAACTGGTATTGGGTGCCTGGAGATGTCCATTTCCATTAGCTCCTGTCATTATTCAGGCTTGGCAAGGGGTACCACATTAAATCCCTCTGGAAGACACACCATGGTCCAGGGAATTTCTCCAGGTCTCAATCTTCCACTCTGACTACAATTTAAGCTTTGATCTCATGGCTCCCCATTCTGGGCGGATCCTCTTGGACTGCCCTACTGAGGTCAGATACCTCATCTCCTAAGTCTGATTCTGATAGTGGAACCTGAGAGATCCTTTTGCCTCAACTCTAACTAAGCTCACACTAGCCCTCCAGGACCTCACCAACTGGACTTCCCAATTCATCAATCTATGAGGAATATTAGACAAGACTATCTTATAAAGCTCAATGAAAACTCTAAGGCCATCTGGACTATTACTTCAGATATGGTGTATGCTTAAAAATCAACTTTTAAAGTATGGAGTCTGTGGAGAAAAAAGTGGGAGCCCCACTCTCAAAGAGCAAAAGAAGCAAATGAGCTGGAAGCTGGGGGATCAATCAGGACCACTGCAAAATTGTCCCCTGGCTGTGACACAATTAGAAACACCAACCCTACACTTGTTCCATCTTTTCTAACACCTGCAAACTCAAGTCTATAAAGCAATTGTGTTCCTCTGTATTTTAAGTTCTATGTAAACTTCCTAATCAAAAGCCAGGCTGCCAAAGCCAGGATAGGGAATCACGGAGGCTGGCCTGAGGCAGATGGAATGTGGTTTGAGAGCCCCTCTGTCCTAGGGCCTCGCGGCCCCTCTCGCTGTGCTCTTGGATGCTATATTGCTTTCCTGTGAAGTTTCATATTGGTTTTTAAAACGGTATTGCTTACAAGCAAGTCCCCATGCAGTCTAGGGTCCAGCTACTCTCAAGACTTGTTGACATCTTATTCCCCATGATAAACTCTCCGCCAGGGATGGAAAGGTATTTTTGCTTTCCCTTTCAAAAGGAATAAACAGAACAAAGGAGAAGAGGAAAGGAAAGCCCTGCCTTAGAGGGCCCTCCTTGCAGAGTGCTTAATCATCAGGATTCCTAGAGGCCGATGACTCCATTACAGACTCCTAATTCCTGGTTTCCTCCAGAGTCACTTTACAACAGAAATCTCTTCTTCCTCCTTGCAGAAACTTAGGCACTGGATGGTTTTACAACCGACAGTGACATCAATCCATGCTCTAGGCTCGCCCTGTGGACAGTTCACAGAGAGGACGGGGAGACAGATCGGACTTGCGAATTCTCTCCTCACCAGTGGCTTCTGCAGAGCCCAGACTCTTTGATCCACTTTACGATGACAGTGACAAGGAACAGCGGGGATGAGAAGAGATCCTTGACGTTGGTTGCGCTTTTTTTTTTTTTGTAACATAAATAGAATTTGAATCGAATTATCTAGGAGCGAAAAGAGGCATAGAAGAAGTAGAAATAGGGTAAGTGAGGAAAAGAAAGCTCTGTATAAAGCTGTTTTCAGTAGTAATATAACTCACTTATAAGCTCAGTTGGTAAGGTTAAAGGTTGCAGGCTGCTACACACACCAGTGGGAGAACACTGGTTGTATACCGTGCGTCACACGCCTGTCCTGAGGAAGTTTTGGGGCCCTGGGTTCGGGGCTCCGGGGTGGGACACAGGAGCGTACATCTCCTCTTTGCATTCCTCTTGTCTTGTGAGAGTCCTGACACAGCAAACGATGCAGTTGGATAACTGGGTTTCTAAAAATATTTCTAGCTCTATGACTAGCAAGAAATCTGTGGGTTGATATCTTAGCCTCACTCATTTACCCACTTCCCCATCCATCACTCATAGTTTTAATACCCATTGGTGAGCCAGGCCAGAATCAATTATTTCACTAGGGACTGTACGATGGTGAGTCTTTAATCCTATCATTCCTTCAACATTTATTTGATGGTATTCTTTTGTAAAAAAAAAAAAAAAAAATTTTTTTAATGTTATTTTTAACATATGTTCCCTTTGTCACTACCAAGTGATGTATAGGCTGATTTTTTGACATTTGCCACAAGTCGGTGGAATAAAATTTTGAGCATTCTATACATTCAAGTCAGCGTATTTCCTCCTACTTCTTCCTATTTTTTTTCCAAGCCAAAGATACAGTGCTAGGTGCTTTAATTGTGCTGTAATTTAATATCCATTCATCTAACAAATATTTATTTATGTGCCAGACACTGATCCAGGGGCTTGGGATACAGCAGTGAGCAGAAAAAATCTCTACTCTCATGTAAACTTCATTCAGGAGGAAAAAGGCAGAAAACAAATATAAGAAATGAGTAAAATATCTATGTTAAGTGGTAATAAGTCCTATGGAAAAAAATAAAGTGGGAAGGAGAAAAGGGATCAGGTCTGGAAAGGAAGAGAGTTTGCAATTTTGCATAAGATCAATAGCATCCCTGATAAGGAGACACTTGAGTAAAGATCCTAAGAGTTAAGGTTCCCAGCCATGCCGACATCTGGGAAAGAGCACTCCAGGCAGAGGTACAGCCTGTGCCAAGGCCCTGAGGCAGGCATGAGTCTGGCCTGTTCAAGCAATAACAAGGAGACTAGCACGGCTAGAGGGGAGCTTAACAGCAAAAGAGGTCAGAAAGGAGGATGAGGCAGCAGATCCTGTGGGATCTTTCTTGTGGGCCACTGTGAGGATTTTAGCTTTTACTCAGAATGACATGACAGTCTTTGGAAGATTTCAAGTAGAGTAGTGATATTACGTGGCTTACATTTCAACAGGGTCTCTGTAGCTGCCGATTAACCCAACATGCAAAGAGAAGCCTGTTACCACCCTCCTTTTACACAAGAAGAAGAAGGAATCAAGACTCACGGAGGTTAATAAGTGATGTGCTGCGGGTCACCATCTATTAAGGAGCAAAGCCGTGATTCAATCCAGGCTGTTAACTATCAGTTTATAAAATAGAGCAGACTAACAGACCGTGTCGTTAAGGAACCAAGTGGGGTTGGGGGTTATCTGTGCTGAGGGATGGCACAGCTCCCCAGCCCAAGGGCCTCTGAAGACTTATTCTCCATTCTCTTCTCTGTTTGACAACAAACGCTAAGACGCTTAGCACGGGGCAAAGCTAGGCTATTAATCTCATCCCTTCTCATTGAGGCTTCTTATCTTTCCAAAAGATGACTTCTCTAAAATGGTGAGTGTAATAAACTTAAGGCCATAGAGTATGTCTCTTAAGAAGACAGTTTCATGAGCTGTAAAAAGTAATTACGGTTTGTCAAGTCAGCAAGTCTCTCCCCTTCGGCCCTCTGTCTGTCACGAATGCCGTTTTCAGAGACAGCACGCCTTCGTTCCTTTGCGTCTCAAAGCTGTTGATGGGGGAAAACTACTTCTTTACAGAGGACCCTGCATTTCAGCCCTGACCACTTGGGGCTGATAAGAGAATTTTACTCAAGTTCCTTCTTGGCCTCTCTGCTGAGGAGACAGGCTGCTGACCACAGAATTGCAATAGCAGTTGGAAGACGGTAAGTTCCAAAGAATAATCCAAGAAAAGTCCAGTTTTTACAATAATCAAATGACAACTTTGGTAAAAAAAAAAAAAATTCTGTAATCATCTCTGCTTTGCATCTGGTCTATATGAGAACAATCAACTTGCTAGCATAATTAATACAAAAATAAGCATGTTCCCTTTTTTAAAAAGAATAACATACATACAATACCATGTTTGACAGTTCCTGGAAATATAAGCTTACTTTTTTGTACTCAGATTATATAAATTTGAACATGATTTGTATCTATTATTGAGTTTTCAATGCTGAGTGTTTTGGCTGGAGCAAGAATCCTTTGTAAGCAGGAGAAAGGCCATGTTCCTTCATTTAGATGTAATAAGACAGTGTGGATCCCAGTTCCCTGAACTGCCAACATACCCATTTGGATGAGAGGCGTGGCCACGTGGCTTATGCCCGGGTAGCCTGCTGTGTAATCAGAGCCAAGAGTACAAAGTGTGTTCACACACAAGCTCTCATTTGAGGCTCACAATGAGCCTGGGGAGTGGCTATCATCTCTTCTTTCTCACAGGCAGGGCGACGGGCTCAGAGAAGTAAGCAATTCATCTGAGGATGATCAGAAAATATGAGATAGAATTCGGATTCCAACCCAGGCCTTCTGAGTCTAAAGCCCAAGAACTTTGGATGCCGGCAATGTTGGCGTACAGCTCTGGTTTAACAAAGCAAACTCGCCCTCATCCCCTGTGATCCTTCTCAGGTATCTTTTGGTTGTTGAGGATGATCAAGCACCAGCTGTGCATTCGGTGGCCTGCCCAACTATTCATATGCCTGGAACGGTGTCCAGAACTAGACCCCAACCTGGAGAGACTAGCGAATTGAAAGTTGGACCCTATCTAAGGAATGTAATAGGTCTCTGTCTTAATGACTTAGCCCATCAACCAGCTATGAAGACTTTCTACCAAGGTGCTTCTTTTCAGCAGAGCTTTAATCATTTTCATGAAGTATTCTGCGGGGGGAAGTGTTCAGTGATCAAAGAGTTTATTTTACATTGCCTACTATATTCTAATTTTGGAAATTCACAATGCACTCAGCAAAGAAAAAACTGAAATCCCACAACAATACACAAACAAAATTTTAATTTTCTTTGTACACAATTTCTTAACCTTATTTGAGCTCAATCTTTGTTTGCCTACGTAATCTCTGTTAACATCTTGGAAAATCTAGTTCCATCAAATATGCTTTGGAAACTCTACTAGAGAGTCTATCATAGACTAGAAGCTCCTTTAGAAGAGAGCTTTTTGTTTCTCTTGTTCATTGCTGAGTGTTCACCCTTTAGAATAGTGCCTGACATATAGAAAGTGGTCGTTAGATATCATTTGAATGAGTATATAGACCCTTCTGCTGAATTTCAGCACTGGTCTTCTAAAGTTCTAGATAAACTCCCCAAATGAAAATATTCCACAATTAATCATTTAATGTCAATTGAACAAAGACCACACTGATGGGTACATTTATGCCAAAACCTCCAAATGAAATGACTAAAACAATTTTGTTCTATCTTGTTTAAAAGTAAAGGCCACAGTGTACAAGCTAAAGATCAAACTCAAATACTGAACTAAGTATTTTTCACATGGTAAGTCAAGAAAACACCCAAATTTCTGGAATAAAAGTGAAAACTTTGATCATTCTGACACCCTGCACACAGACGCTAAGAATCTTTATATTGAAAACAGCTGCTTGCCTGGCAATTTTTCACATGTCTTCCAAATGGGTGCAGGGCAGACTCCATTCCTGCAAATCTTTCATGGAAAGGAAAATGGTAATAAGTTTCACCTTCCTTGAATGGGTGTTGTGAGAATTCAGAATGTTTTCAAAGAAAACAGCATAGACTACACAATACCAAAATCTGGTTGATTCAACCTCAGCATCAAGGGGTCTTTCTAAAAGTCAGTAACCTTTTAGAGTAAAGCAGGCCTTGGAGATCACTCAGCTCAGTGCCTTTTTCTGATAAATGAGTAAAGAGACTCAAAGTAATTGAGTGACTTTTCCTGGGTTATGGAACTTGCACCGATGGTGCTGGGACTCAATTCAGGTTCTATAGGTTCCGAGATATTTCCTCCACAACACCGCGGCCTTTCTCACCATATAGCCTTTCTGAGAGTTGTCATGCAGATGTGGCCCCAGGTATGAGCAAAAGTGCCTGAGATGAGAATCTCAGAAACGGGAAGACCCTAGAGACTATGTAACCCCAGAACCCTATTTCCTGGGTGAAAATGCAGAGATCAAGTGTGGACAGCTGGGACAATTTCCCAGTGAATTCAGGATTCTTTAGGGCAGGACTTTCCAAAAAACCTTGCTGCAATGATGGAAGTGTGTAACACGATAGCCATTAAGCTCTTGAAACGTGGCTGAAGAATTGAGTTTTCAATTTTAATTTTAACAGGCACGGGTGGCTGGTGGATACCATATTGGACAGCGCAGCTTTAGAGGGCTGGTCTAGATATACTACACTGGGCTTGGTGTACCATCCTCCACTAGGATTTGGTCATGCAAAACCACCAAAATGTCCCCCTTGTCATGGCTCTGCATTATACACGTTTTATAAATACCAGGAGCTCAATATGAGAAAATGAAGAGAATAATCATCTGCATTTGTGATTATATAAGTAACACTAGATCCAACACCAAAATCATCACAAACAGTCATTTTGCTTCTAATAAATCTATCTTTTCTGTAATCCTGGTAAAGTAAAAACATGAGACAGTATAGTAGTTATACATAGCCTCTTATTTTTCAACTGTTCAGATAATCTCTAAAATGAATACTTTACAGATTACTTCTTTCTAAATAACCTCTGAATAATTTGTAAAGACCAATCTCTATGCCCATTTCAGTTAAATAACTCCTTGCAGAGATACGCACTAATCGCATCGTTAAGAAATTAGGCCAAGGAGTTTTGCTTTCTTCTGCCATGTACTGCCTCAGAAGCTAGCTGAAACATCTCAACTTGCCCACCAGCTATCTGCGTCCTGTATCCAATTAGTTTCAGTAAATTATAGAGAAAGAGGAGCATTGTTGAACCAAGAACTGCATGCAATATTTAGATTTACAAACTAATACAGTATAAAGGCTTACTAAGAAGCTTTCATGCTTCCATCTGAAAGACTGGCTCCTTCAAATGATACCATTGATTCCCGACATCAGACAGTCAGCGCAGAGAAGTCAGGCAGTGGACACTCAGAGAACTAATTCAAATGGGGGTGCCAGCCCCATGGCATGTTACTATTTAATGGACTCAAAGGCCAGCGTTCTTGTGTCTGCATATGCTTTATCAGACAATTAGGCTTTTGTGTCCTGATAAAGTCTGGCCTTGAAGACTTGTTTTTCGATGTTCATCTTTCAAGAGAAAACAAAAAGTTTTAACCAGATGAAATTTGCCTATGTGAATATTCCCCACCCCACCCAACCTTTGGGTGGCGGAATCTCCTCTTCTTGAAATATCTTGGGTGTCTTAGCAGAAGCCGAGAATGGTCTACTGATAGGATACTTTCATTTGTCACATCTGTAGCAGGAGAAAGTCAATGCAGTTTAAAATTGGAATTTCAAGATTTGACTTAGTATCTAATTTTGTCTCAGACTCGTTGCTTGATAATGGGCAGGGTCACAAGCTGGGAATCGGAAGGGAAGCTGCAGACTTTATCTCTAGAGAATTTGTGGTGAAGACTGTCTCAGAAAATACTCTGACTACAGAGAAGATGAAGAGACCAGATAAATCCCATGGGCCCGTGAGCATGGAAAACTGCTTATGGGCCTTTTTTTTGGACACACATAAAAGAGGTCAAACCAAATTGTAACAAAGCTTCTAAAAGTTGAGACACTCTTTGATGCGACTCATTAATTCAAGGAGAGGGGGAAATCATACAGAAATTATAAAGAATATCTTTGTCACCTTATGAATGTTTTTTGATCCAAATCAAGATTCCTAATGTTAAAGTAAATATTTGTGTGTGTAGACTGTATTTTAAATTAGTAGGTGAGTATAAATATCTGAAAACGGGCATGTCAGAGCATTCAGTTCAAACCTCCAGGTAGTCCAGCAAGGAATATTATTGTCCCCAATCAAGCATCAGAGAAGATACATAGTTGAATATTTTACCGACTTGTAAGTACAGATCATTACTTCTAACAACTGGGCAGAAAACATCATCTTGGGTCAACGTAATGCCACACGGTATATCATAACAAACCACTTTGAAATGTAATTACTTTTACAGAAATATAGTCCTTTCACATTTTGTTTTGTTGACAAATACACCGTGCAGAAATGTCGATGGAACACTTTTGTCAGAAGCATATGCTTCACTTTAGCCAAGAAAGAAGAAAAAACTTGATCAACGTGTATGTGTGTATCATGAAACACTTAATCAGAAAGATATACAGATCTTTTCTTTTCCATAATCATGAGACCTGAGATTTTCTCAAGGGAAATGTTCCAACATGAGAAAGAAAATACATAGTTCAAAAAGCCCGTGTTTTCAATTTGCTGCCACATGGTTTAAATTATCTATGTATTTATTAAGGGCGCTAAATAGGCAGCTTAATTTAGGGAGAGGGGTCATTCAAGTTGAGAAAAATCATGTTTAATCCCTTAGCTCACTACAGGTTGATTGTGCTTTTTAAATGCATACAGCCTCAGCTAACAAAATTCCCCGTGATAAGAAGGTCCCCTGTCTGCTTCTAAATTTGTCGGCTGCCAATAACAATGGAAACTTGTTAAGCTCCTGGCTCCAGGCCCAGCCTCTCTGGGCATCTTCCAGAATTAGGGATTTGTCAGTTACTTTCTCTTTATGTTGCCAGTGTGCTTGCTTCCAATTTGGGGGTTGCCTTCTCTGTTCCTGGCACACCACGTGTTTGTTCCATTACTATAGGGTGGAAACAAAAGGGCCAGGGCATCAGAGCTTCTTTCTTTGCATGATAAGTCTGCCTTGATTTTCTCTCTGGATGGGGGATGGAGTGAGTCTGAGGGGAACTATGAGGAAGACATGGTTAGACGTAAGGAATTGGAAATTTGAACACTTACTGTATATTTGATGACATTACAGAATCCTAATTTTTTTTAGGCATCATAATGAAATAGTTATGTTTTTTTATAAAGAATCCTTATGTTTTAGGAATACAACATGAAATATTTTAGATGAAATTATATGATGTCTTAATTTTTTTTCCAAGTGATAGGGAGAAAGTAGATGGGGGTACCGATGAAACAAGTGTGGCCATGGGTTGATAATTGTTGAAGGTGGTTGATGGGAACATAGGGGTCCATTAGATTATGATGTTTATTTTTGTATACATAGTTGACATTTTCCATAATATAAAATAAAAAAAAATTTTAAGTGAAGAGAAAAAAGGTGCCAGGGAATACAAGATCCCCAAATAGCCATCTCTAAACTATCAATAAATCTTAGGCAAGAAGAGTGAGAACCTAAGAATCCTTCAGAACCTGGCTTTCCGCCCCTGTGCAGCATGGATGAACCAGCACATTGAGGCCTCCGTGCCTGGCCCTCGGTGTTGTGTCAGACTCTAGTGTTTTGTATTGCATGGTTCTCTGTTCTATCAAACATCGCTGGCTAGGACTCACAGGCTGAGCAACTCTTCTTTCAACGGCTCAGAGTGTGGTTGGAGTTTATCAATCTCTCTCCTTGGGTCTCTGCCGACCTCCGAATCCCATATGCGCAGGGCTAAAATGCCCTGAGTCATTTCTGCACAGCCCCCAATCACAGCACAAATGGATTCTCTGCATGGAGCTGACTCCAGATGCACGTAAGCAGTCTTCAAATCCCACCTATTTTTATTTGCAACCCACCCCGTGTGGCCAGACAATGGCAGGAAGCCTTTCTCCCAGTGACCCCACAGCAGCCTTCCTTCCTCCTATGCCTGTTGCTGTGGCTTTGGTTCTCATTCCCTTCCATGTGGTAAAAGCAGCCCCTTTCAGGACCTCTTGAGGCTCTGGCCTCTGTCCTTCCCTGCCTTGCATGCTTATTTTGACTACCAGAGCATGAACCCCATTCTTCTTCTTCTTCTTCTTCTTTTTCTTCTTCTTCTTCTTCATCTTTTTGTTTTGTTGGTGAGGAGGATTGGCCCTGAGATAACATCTGCACCAATCTTCCTCTACTTTTTGTATGTGGGATGCATCCACAGCATGGCTGATGAGTGGAGTAGGTCTGCACCTGGGATCTGAACCCAGGAACCTGGGCTGCAGAAGCAGAGTGTGAGGAACTTTAACCACGCAGCCACGGGCCGGCCCCCATGGAGCCCATTCTTAAGCAGACAGAGCAGTGTCAGGTGAAGACCTGAGAGACAGCCCCAGGCATAGGCCTCTTGGTGTCTCGTGTCTAATTCTGAGGGTGTGAGACATTCTGCCTTCTTAGGGCAGCTGCTGCAAGCCTCATCTTGGAGAGCTGATGTTAGCCCTCCCTCCGGAGAGCAGATATCGTGCGCTTCCGATTTCGACATCAAAAGCTCCTCTGAAGTACTCTGAGCCCCAGTGCAATATCTTCCTCCTTGGTTTGGCTTGAGGCACCTCTGCCCAACCTCTGCTCACCTCTATCCCAAGCAGAGATTCTTGAGGTAAACGAGAGAGAGAAGTGTGCTATGAGAATAAACCATCATTAAGGACCAAGAGGCTGAAATAGCAGAACAAGCCTGAGCAGAGGAAACCACTCCTCTCCTGCACCGGAATCTCCAGAACGTGAGCACTTCTTACGTTTGATATCCTATTTCACCCTTATTCTTGAGAGTAGGGAGAGGTCAAATATGCAAAAGACTGGTCTGGGAGTAACCAGACTTGACCCAGCCCTAACCAGCCACTAACCAGCCCCTGACCAGCCATCTAACTTTGGGTGTGCTTTATTTCATTCATTTATCCAATATCAAGTGCCAACCACAGTAGTAGGCACTGTAGCGATCAAATGAGAAATGCACACTCTTTAAGAAGCCCATGGGAAAGCAGACCCATAAATAAAATATAAGCCACCAAATATTGCAGGACTTATAGTATAGGGTACTAGGATGTAGGGTCCAGGGGTCTCTGAGAAGGGAATGGTCTATTCCACCTGGTTCATGGAGGGGAGGATGATTCGCAAGGGCCCACTGCACCTCAGTCTTCCTGTGTTATCATAACAAAGTCACACCAGAGTATCGACACAACCATTCTTCTTCTAGAAGTGCAAATATCTCTGTATTTATGTAAGTGGGGAACGAAGGCACAGAAATGTTGGCGATTTGTTCATAGTCCTACAAGGAGTTGGTGGCGATGCCAAAGCTAGGACAGGGGTTTTGTGATTCCTGGCTCAGCGCTCCTTCTATCAGGCACTAGCTCAGTCTCAGTGCTAAGAGTCGCCTTACAACATTAATTAATTCAAACATGTCTGCTTATTTCATCCAAAACAGGACTTGAAAAATCACCAGCGGTTCTCAGCTTGAACCTAATTTTGAATGAAGGGAGAGAACTGTTCTGCAAACTCTCTCCATTTTCCTCACAGCACGTGATGAGCACTGCGGCTCCTTGCAGAAGTCCCTTATGGTGAAAACAAAACAAAATGTAGTGCTCATTCCAATAAACTTGCAGTCAACCCTAGCCCAGAAGCAAAATCCCATGCAGAGAATATAACCTCCTGTTCCTCACAAATCTATAAGAGAAAGAGATTTGTGAATAGGGTGTTCAGCTGTGCGAATAGACCACTGTTCATTAGGCGTCTTGTTGAAAATTCTACTTTAAAACTTGTTTTTTCCAACTGAAACCCTGAATTTTTTTCTTGAGTACCTATCGATGCAAAAAGGAGAGTCCCAAAAACAGAAAGAAAATGTAGAGAAGGAGAGGGAGGAAGAGAGAGAGAGAGGAACAACATACTATGGAGTACAAACAAAACTGCAGCTAATGACATTCACGCTTGGCCAACTTCAGTTTGGCCATAACCTATAAAAATGCCACATTTAGAAGTTTAATGAAACTTCATTCCTTGTCAAATTAGCAAAGCTTTCACTATCTGACTCTAACGTTTCCAATGCTTACATCTCAAAGGCTCAAAGTTGAGTGAGACAGGAATTATAGAATGAAGGGGCAGCTGTACAATGCTCTTCTGGATTGCCAACCTTCTGGATTCCAAGACCTTCGTTGGAAGCTGTGGCAGATTGCTAACTGTGCCCCCAAATCCCTTTTCTCAGTTTTAGCTGAGCACATGGCTCAGCTGTCCAGGTAACGACTTCATTTTCCATCCTTTCTTGCAGCTAGGTGAAACCAGTGACTATGTCCCAACCAATGGGATGGGATCTGAAACGATGTGTGCCACTTTTGGATTTTGCCGTTGAAATGATTGGTGTGCACTCTCTCAGGTTATTTCCTCCTTCCCATTGTCTGTAAAGCAAAGAGAATGGAGTAGTCACCTTGAATCCAGAAATGGAAGCCATGTGTTAAGAATGTCAGAGCCTGCCCATCAACTCTGAATCATTCCTTTCTGAGAGGTAAAGTGAGAGAGAAGTAAATTTCCATCTGATTTAAACCACGGTATTGCGGGGTCCCTTTGTCATAGCAGCTTACCTCTATGCCGACCAACAATCCCATGGGTTGGGGTCAGAGTCTTGCTTAAAGACCCATACACGCTTTCCCAGTGACTCCCTCTTTGTCTTTGTCATTGAGAGTGGGCAAAGCCATACTTTCAGACTCAACTTTCAGAGAAATTACTGCATGAAGTATTCATTTCTAGATGTGTGTGCTAAGGAAATGCCAAAATCAGAAAAAAATCAACATGGTATTCCTTATGAAACCAAGAATCGTACCCCATCAACTTGAACAACAATAGTAGGATGATTAATTAAAATGTGAGCTATCTATGTACATTTTGTCTAATTCCAGAAAGGATTTAAAGTGTAACTATTGGGAAAAAAACATATTTCTATCGAATGTGTGTGCACCTGCTCACGCATGCGCCCAGGTGAGCCTTGTATTTAAAAGCATTTTGGCCTGCCCTATTTTGATCCCAGTGCTAGGCACCATTATTTGGTGACATACATTTGAAAGCATGCCTGTCTTTTAATTCATTGTAAATGTCAGTGGATGGTAGACACAAATAAGAAGACTCTCCACAGCTCTTATACTGATAAAAATTTAGAATCATAATTCCTACAGTTAATTTTTTCCACTAAGTCCTAATAGATTAGAACTTTTTGATTTGGTAGTTAACTAAGTATTTAACAATGATCTTCAGTTTTAGACCTTAACTACATGATGTTTAGAATAATTCACCCTTTAGCCTCTTACTTCTTAAAGTGGCATTTTCTCCTAACTTTTTATTTTGGAAAATTTCCAAACTACCAAGACGCTGAAAGAACAGTATCATGAACGCCAGCATACTCTTCACCTAGGCTTTATCTCATTCTCTCTCCCTCACCCCCTGATAAACCATTTGAGCGTAATTTTCAGGCATAATTTTTAATAAAATGAAAAATGATCATAACGTTAATGAGAGAAAAATAGTTATCTCTGAAGATACTCATTTTGATCATTTCTGGATGGTAAGACTCTATGATTTTTTTCCCTATGTTTTCCAAAGTTTCCAGGGGCAAAAAAAAGCTTGAAAACTTTATACTTCACTGAACCGATAATTCTATTAAGAAGTTTGATTAAAATTTACTACTATATATGATGCAATTATTTCCATTTTGTGAATGTGGATAATTCCAAGTGTAGTGCCAGGGGCATGAGGGATATTCAGTTAAATCATGACGATGGTAGTATTTTTATGCCAACCAAAATGTGACAATCTCTATCTCTTGCATCCAGCTGAACAGATACTCAATTTTAATTATCTTTCAAACATGCCCTGATCAGTGCTTCGATGGCCTGTGGCTTATAGTGACCTCTCCTGAAAGGACTCTCCCACCAGTCTTACTTGGTTTTGTTTAAGACCAATACTACCTTCAAAGGATATATGAATGGTCATGCTCAAAATGAAGCTATGGCAGTAAGTTTTTGCCACAATTGTTGAAAAGTCTTTCCCCATAAAAATCTGTCCGTTCGGTGTTTTGGTTCACAGAGTTTCTCTAATAAAGTGGTTCTTCAATGCTGGCTGGGTGTCAGAATCACTATTTCAAAGATTTAGGGGCCCGATCTTCATCCCAGATGGGTATGTGCGTATGTGTTTCTATGTGTAGGCATGTGTGTGCGTGTGTATGCATATGTGTGCTTGTGTGTGTGTAGGGAGAGACTATCCATTCTTCTCCAGCTCCGCATGATGTTGATGGACACGCTGGTTTGAGGACCGCTGCCCCAGACATGTGTCCCCATTCCAAAGAAATAGGAAATAGGGCCTTTAGAGAACCCACCCTGGTCTTCCCAGGCCAACACTGACTATCAGATGTATTCAATAAAGGCTCGCTGACTCAGTGAACAGACGAACACCAGTTCTCAGGACTTCTGAACCTTTCCTAATCACTAACGTTGACTATGCAGACTACAAATGTGTTGCTCAAGTTACCTGAACTCTAAACCAGTGGTTTTCAATTTCAGTATGCCCAAGAATCACCTACAGAGTTTATTTTAAAAGTGTGTATCCCTGGGCCCATCTCCAGAGTCTTACTGAACAGCTTTAGACTGGGCACCGGGCATGTGCATTGTGATCAGCACTCTGGGCGATTCTCTTGCAAGAATATCTTTTGAGAAACACGGTATCCAAGTTATGGGTACAAGATATTGTGGCAGAGTTAGTTTGAAAGGAGCTTCACTATCAATTGAAATGGATCATTGACATTAATACATGTGGCCACATTATTAATTAAAATTTTGTTAAAAACTTTACCAAGAGTAAAGAGTCTGGGAAGCCGGCTCAACTGATGTTATGGCTGGTACTTTGGAGATTCCAGTGTACACTTATGCTTCCATTTCTTACCATCTAGATCCTGTCACCGGGGCTCTCTTCAAGTCAGGTGATGTAAAAAATAATGAATTTAAATCAGGTAGCTCTAGCCAGACATTTTAGTGAAAAGGAATAATCGCAAAATAATTTCTCTTTTTATAAGGTATATTTATTCCCACACCTATCTCCTAAAGCAGGACAAAGATAGCAAAATATTGATGTAACAGTGGTATGAGAGTGTTCTGGGTCAAACATGACTAAGAAGTCAAAACAAGAAGGAAACAGGAATTTACAAAAAGAGTCTAAAATAAAAGAAATTAATAGTATGAATTGGTGTCTCAAGTAATAAAGAGATTACATGTTTAGATTTAACATTGCTGCTTCATTCTGCTTTTCTTTTTCATTTCTGCTTGAACATTTTTATGAACATCTCAAACAGAATGATAGTCTGTTTGTTTCTTGCTGGCTCCTGGCAGGAAAAACATAGCTTTTTTTGTATAACAGGCAAATAAGGTACTGAATCTGATTTCGGGTCTTGTCTGACATTAGTATCACAAACCACACACACAAGGGCCAGTGGTGTCAGCACTCCTCAGACGGCCTCTCATTATTCACAAGGCTTATCCTGCAGGAGTGATGAGAAGCTTGACAGCCATCTGAATACTGTGACTGGATGAGGACTCCAGGAGGATCCCAGCCATGGCCAAATGCGCACATTATGTGACTCATGTTTGCACGAGATCTCTTTTAAAGTGTTAGAGAACTTCTCAACAGGGATCAGGGTAGTGACATTTCCAGGAGACATTCACAGTTCTCAGCTTTTCTGACTCTACCTTGTATCTTATATGCTAGACAACTCATGCCTCCAAGCTGAGGTGACGTCATGGAAAAGAATACTCCCCAACCAAAGCTGCTGAGATTGGCGCCATGATTCATAACCCAGAAGGAGAAAGCCACAGTTTCTTTTCATTTTCTCATCTGTTTGCTGGCCAGCCTGCCCATTGCCCCACCCCCAGCCCCACCAGCCCCACTCCTGGGCCTGCTCGTCACCCTGTGGTAGGCAGTCTAAAGGAGGCTGGCCTCTGCCACTTCCTCCTTCCTCTACTTTCCTCTCCTAACACTAAGCCCCATCCTCCCACGCACACCACAAAACCAAAAGAATGGAATGAAAGGAGGTAATACTCAAGGCGGATGTGTGACGGACGAACTCCGGTTGTGGAGTCAGACAGCCCTGGATTCCAGTCCAACTGGTCACTTACCACTGCATGACCTTCAGCAGCTTATTTCAACTCTGTGAGCATCGGTTTCATCATCAACCCTGAGATTTAAACAAGACAATACATTCAAGACATTTAGGACGGCTCTAGCAAGTTCTCAATGCCACGCTCTCAGTAACATGGAGATAACAGTAATAATCATAGGACGAGTACTAACAAAGGATGCTGATAAACTGTTTTATTGTGTGGTCTCTCAGGATTTCCACAAAGAAAAGAACACAGAAAATTCTTATTACCTGGAGACATACCTCACACCAATACTTGGTAAGCAGGATTCTAGATATTTATAGACTTGACAGGCCTGCAGAACAAATTCCTGACTTGTTTGTAGCACCTTGTTCTTTTTCAAACTCTTCCGCTTCCATGCTGTTTCTCTGAAGAATGAAGCATCATTTGGTTTATAACCTTGTCTACGCAGCCACTCATTAAAGAAGGCAAAGAGCGGCCAACAATCCTCACTCTCTCGCAAGGCCCCCTAAGTCTCATCTGTCCTCTGGCTGTCTGAGGAGTCACCAATGACGTCAGCCAGATGGCCGCCACTGCCCACAGCTCCAGGCTGCTGAAATAGAAAGGGTCCTTGCTTTCTCTTCCTTGGCTGCAGATGGAAAATTTGGAGTCTCTGGGAGTAGGGAGTGTGCTGGGAGGACCCAGCTGAGACAGGGAGTCAGCAGAGAGAGGAGGCAGCCGCGCCAGCTATTCATGTTTCTGTGACTCTCCACGGACAGAGTGGGCATTGTTTAAAATCACATAGAAATTGTTCTACACGGCCCTCAATCTCATTAGCTGCCCAGCCACTTTTCCACATTAATCATTCAAACTGACGTGAGTAAATAATACCACATGTGGTTGTGATGACAGTTGTCTCCATAATGTATTTGTCTCGAGGTACTCGTGGTTTTTGCTAAAAAAAAAAAAGTGTCAGTGAATGACTTTAGAAAACTGTGCAGGCAGGATAGCTGGCTATCTTTATGAGGAGCAGTAGAAAAACTTGAAAACTTACGTTGGGAGAGGCTGAGGGCAGGCGACAGTGGTGAGTTGTGCTCTCAGCACAATGGTGCCTTAACCCTGATAAGACAGAAAAAATTAGTAACGCTCAGAGTCCCTACTCCCTACACATTTCACACACATGTCCAGCCCCACTCCCAACTGTGTCTGTCACTTGCATTTCTGCACAATACTCAAGCAATCTTTGTTGAAACTAGATATAATCCTTGGGACAAGCATATCCACCCTCCCTCCTTCCTTCTTTCCTAGGTACATGGTTTGTACCTAGTTTTGTGCTAGATGTGGAAAATCCCAAGAAGAAAGGTACAGTTCCGGCCCCTGAGGAAATAAAGGACGGTAGGGTCTGGTGGGAGGATACACAAACAAACCAGGACCATATAGTGAAACACGAACATTGGGTTCAAATCCCAGGTGAAAATTATGCATAAATAGTTGAAAAAGTTTAGCCCTCCTCATGGGGGTTATAGCACCTATTGAAATGAGGAGTCCAAAAAGGTACAGCCTGGGTGAGGAAGGTGGAGGAGGAATGTAGTCAGGATGGAAGAGTGCTGGCCATCAAACACCATGAGAAAGGTAAGATGCCAGTGGCCAGTGGGTCTGGGACTCATTGGAGCAGAAGACAGAGGCAGCTCTCCAGGGATGGGCAAATACCTGGATCAGAACAAGAGCATCCCATGGAAATCTACAAGCTTGACAGACTGAGGTCAAAATAATCCTCCCACTTGCTCCTTGGGCATTGGGTTGAGGCAAAGCTTAGCAAAGTGTTCCCAAATCAGACTGACCCTCAGAATCACCTGGAAACATTTTTATAATCCTACCTCAGACCTATTGAATCAGTATTGCATCAGAGGCCTTGGGAATCTGTTTTTCAGAACTAGAGAATTTGTCTTAAAGCTGGCCTGCAGAGTAACAACACTGGCTTCACTGAGACGGTTAGCTAATTTGGAAGAGTTGACTGAGCTAGGAGTGAGCTGAAGCCCAGCCAAGCTCCCCTAATCATGGCCACTTTCAGAAGAGAAAACCTTTTGAGGCATTAACACTCCAGTGAGAATTGTTAGCATTTGCTCCCTCAAGAGTAATTTGAGAAAGAGAGAGATTTGCCTTCTGCAGTGGTGGACATTTAGGCACTGACTCATACAAGCAAAGGGGATATCATAGGTTTAAGGACTCTCAAAGTTGGAAGAGGCCATCGAGTCTATGCCTCCACCCCATGAAAAGTCCAGTCAACAACATGCCTGCTAGGTGACTGTTCAGTCTTTGCTTAAATACATCCAGAGACAGGAAACTCACTACCTCAAGAATAAGCTGGTTCCATTGTGTTAAAGCTCGTGCTGATTAAAAGAAAAACAGGAAAAAATTATGTAACTTTTTACAACTTCTCCCTTGCTCTTCCTGCCGATACTTTGAAGAACATGCCTAATTTATCCCTCAAATATTTGAAATACCCTATCAGATGCCCCAGATCTTTTCTCTTAAGTCAAACTTCCAGAACTTTCCACCACCCCTTTTGTAACAGATTTTGAGAGCTTTCTCAAGGTTTTCAGATGTCACAGCACTTTTCAGCCACATGTGTGGGTTCCCACCATCTTCCCCTCCCACCAAACCAACACAAACACAGGGCTTCTCTTGTCCATAAGAGGCTCATGGTTTCAAAGACGAGCAAGTCTCCCAGGGCAGCCTAAGCAATGGCCTCTGAGTTGGCGGAGAAATTGGGGTTCCATCTCCATTCTCAGCATTTCCAGGACACTTGGGGAAAGGAGCCTGAGGTTCTCCGGGCTTCATGATGTCATAATTATAGCAGAGGAACAGCATAGATCTCTCTTTCTCTCCAGAAGAGCTGTGGACCTTTCGTACCAGAGTGCTGAAGGGATCAGATCCTGTTTCGCAGTCCGTCCAGAAAAGAAAAAGGAGCTGAATAAATAAGTCCAAAGACTGCTTTGGTACCCCAAGGTCTGCAGCTCGCGTTAGTGTTCAGGCCCTCTGATAGCAACGCTCTGCGTCTGCGCACAGCCCATTCCCTGGTGGACCCTCCGGCTGGCAAGCAGCGCACAGCTGCAGAACAAGGGCTTTGCCTGGGAGCTGGGGCAGGAGGACAGCTGGTGGCGAGCTGGGCGTGAACAGTCACACTGTAAGGCAGCCACACCCCAGGTTCCTGAGGCTGGCTTTCTGAGAAAAAGGAGCAGGACAGATCTCTCCCTTCTCACCTTCCTCACCCCTCTGACGACCGCACGGTGTTGGGGGTATTTGAATGCGAGAATATGAGGATGCTCAGACACAGCAGCATCTGTTTTCTACATAGCTCCTCACACAGGGACTCTGCATCACTCCGGGTGCAGTGATCCCATTTTGTTATTCACGCGGATGGCCTTTCCCCTCTGCACCAAATCTTTTGCCTTTGGGTTTAGAACAGAGGGACGCAAGGGGGTTGGGTAACAGAATCACCTGCTGAGATGTTTAAAAATATTCAGGGCTTGAGGGAAAAGGGAGAGGGTTTGCGCCGGAGGTTCCATGGGCCCTCTCTGTGCAATTGTGGTGGAGGCGTTTGAAGAAGCACACAGCATTAAGTTGCCAAACCTCCCCTGCTGACTCTTCCTCATTGAGAACCTCTGGTTTAGATGGGACAGTGAGCCAAGAGTGGACTCACAGGTCTCTTATTTATGTCAAGGCATGCAATAAAAGTATCACCATCACCATGGCTAGAAAACCTTGTAGCGAGACCCCCATAACACCTGGAAGCAAAGACTTGAAAACTTCTGGGACTTTCTCCTCGACTGCATGCATCTTTTTCTTTCTGTACATTTCCATTATCCTCTCTGGTCAGCTTCATCCCCAAGGTGGGAACATGCTGCTGGGGTGTTTTAATGTTCCACTCCATAGGTCCTCTCCCAGATTAGGACTGAATTTCTAGCAACAGTCTGATCTAAGGCCTCCTCCACATGCTTCAGCTTGGCTTGAGCCCTTCCCATAAGCCCCTTCCCATCCTGTCTGAGCAAAGAGGCATGAGCTGATATTGAAGCATGACAGAGTCTTAAGCTCTACGGCTGATGCTCCAATCTGCCTGCCCTGCGTCCATTCCTCTTTCTTCCTCACTGAAAACCCCAGTGTTCATTTGGTGTTGCAGCTAGGGATGGCCATGAAACAAAGTTCTGGTTAATGATATATAACTTAGGGTTTCTGGGAATGTTTTTGCTTTCCTAACCCTGCCATTTCCTATTTCTACGCCATTTCCTTTCTGATTTGGAAAGATAAAAGCAGAACACCACCAGTGTTGTCTGGCGGCGCAGCAGCCATTTTGCAACCGTGAGGCAAAAAGGTTGTAGATGAAGAGCTATGGGTTAAGGATGGTGAAATGGAAACATGGAATGAAACTAGGTCCCTGATGGCTCTGTTATAGAACTCTAGCCTGCCTGATCAGAACTTCTAATCAACTCTCTGTTCAAACACTGTGGTCAGGGGTTTTTTGAGGTCACTTCATTCATCCATTCAAAAATTATTTATGGAGTACTTACTTTCTGGTAGGCACTACTCCAGACAAAATGTAATCTCCCTACCCTTGTGGAGCTTATGTTCTAGTAGGGGAGAAAGTCAAAACAATAAGCCAAGTGTATAATATATTAGATAATCATAAATGCTAATAGAAAAATAAAGCAAAAAAAGAGTTATAGGAAGTTTGTGGCAGGAAGGGTTGGAGTGGAGAAGAAGTTACTGTTTTAGACAGGGTAGCCAGGAAAGGTTTCATTGAGAAAATGACATTTGAATACAGACCAAAAGGAGATGAGGGAGCCAAGCTTGCAGGTGTCCCGGAGAAGAGCATTCCAAGAAAAGGAGCAGCAAGTACAAAGACCCTGAGACAGGAGAGTACTTGGTTTGTTTAAGGAACAATGAAGAGTTTGGGAAAGAGTAAGAGTATTGAGATGAGACAGAGAAAAAGTGAGGAGCCACAATGTGTAGGATCTTGTAGATCCTCGTAAGGACTTTGGCTTCTATTCTGGGTAAAGTGGTGAGCCACTGGAGTTTGAACAGAGGAGTGACGGGATCTGACTTATGCTTCAACAGGCTCTCTCTGGCTGCCATGCTGAGATGGGGGCAGAAGCAAGGAGGCTTCTGAAATAATCTGTGGAGAAATGAGGGCAGCTTAGAGCAGAGTGGCGGCAGTGAAGTGGGGGAGAGAAGCGGGATTCTTGGATAAGGTGATGGCAAAGCCTGTGGGATTTGCTGGTGGAGTGAATGCGTGAGAGAGAAATCAAAGAGGACCCAGAGGCTCAGACCTGAGCAAACAGAAGAATGCGTTGCCATCAACTGAGTGTGAGCGGACTGCCAGAGGAGCAGGTCTGGATGGTAAAAAGCTCTCGGCACAGTCTTAGCTGGTACAGCCTCCATTCCAGACAGACTGATGAACTGGAGGATGTACCCTGGCCTCCCTGGGCACCAGGATGTTCTCTGCTTCTTTCCCAGTGAAATCTCCTCTTCCACATTCACATCTCTAGTGCCAGGCAGTGACGTTGGGGGTTCTGAAAGTGCTGAAATCAAGACTCTGTTCTGTCCTTTGTATGCTACTTAATAAGGCAAGGAAACGGGCCAAGTGAACATTTTCGCAATGTTTTCAATTAAAAGAGTGGAAAAGCTTCTGTTTGTTCAAGATTTCACAATGAGGTCATGTTTCATAGAATTTAAAAAATCAGTGCAAGGACTCCCTGTTCTTTCCTGGGAGAGAACTGACCCCTGAGGAGTGGTCAGCAACTGGCGGGGCATTGACGACGACCCTCTTGTTTGAATCGTCTTTTCTAGTTATTAAGCATCCTCACAGTGCTTTCATCTAAGGTTATTTGATTCCCAACTAAATTCCACAAATTCTCTAATGTATGGGTGAGGAAACTGAGCCTTGGAGAGCTCAGGCCACTCAACGAAGGTCATGGAGTGAGAAATCAACAGACACACAATTTTAATTCTAATATTCCAACTTTGATTTCTTATTTGCTATTATCTGCATTACCCTTTGTCCCCATGTGTCCCGAATGAGATTGGATTTGTGAAGTTGACATAAGAATTTCAAGAAGGAACTTTCTACAACTCCTTGTGCGTCTGGCGGGGAGGGGTGTATGCTTATTTATGTCAGTGGTACCCCAAAGCCTCAGTTTCCCTGTGACTCCAGCCAGCAACTATGACTCACTTGTTTCAAAGGAACGTGAATTGATGTGGGTGAATAAAAGATAGATTTAAAATGTGACCTAAATGATCTCCTTCATAAAGGGGCCGCTGTGTTATATCTTAGAAAGATTCATCAAACTCTTGGTGAGGAGTCATGATTTGAAGCCCTGCTCCCTGAAGGCCCTCCTCCCATCTCCTAAATCCCTCTTTCATTTTTTCTTTTTTTAAAGATTGGCACCTGAGCTGATATCTGTTGCCAACCTTCTTTTTTCTTCTTCTCCCCAAAGCCCCCCAGTACATAGTTGTATATTCTAGTTGTAGGTCCTTCTGGTTGTGCTATGTGGGACACCTCCTCAGCGTGGCCTGATGAGCAGTGCCATGTTCGCACCCAGGCTCCAAACCAGCTAAACCCTAGGCTGCTGCAACGGAGTGCATGAACTCAACCACTCAGCCATGGGGCTGGCCCCACCCTCTTCCATCTCCATGTGACCAAAGCAGAACAAGTCCGCCCTTCCCTCCTTCTTTTAAGCATTCCCTTCTGTCCTCCTTGGAGCAGTGGGATGTGAGAGAACTCATTCCAGATCATCTTTGAAGGACTTTTCCATTTCTGCCCTAGCCCCAAACATATCTTAAGAGTCTTTTTGTCTCTTCTTACAGTTCCTTTATGTAAAACGGAAGGAAGAGAGAGATAACAAAACTGGTCATGTGTGAAAGGAAAGGGGAAGAGGTTCTCGCCTTTGTCCCCACCCAATCCCACAAGAGCCCCTCACCACAACCTGCCCAGTTCACTCTTTCTTTTTCACCATTCCCAGAGAGCTTGAAGTCCTCCCTTTTGGGCAAACCCCACAAGTAGCCTCAGGTGGCATCCTGCCCCTTGAGTGCTTACAAACCCCTGGTTGTGTTGGGGACGAAGGGAGAGGCAGAGTGTGAGCCTTCTGCCAACGGGATGACTGTGCCTGGGCCCTGGCAGGCAGTTTCTGTCAAGGCAGTTTTACTCAAATGTACTACGAGTGCTTCAAAAACAATGAGGGTTAGAAATAACAAAAGGCAGATGTTGGCTTGTTTTGTGAGAAATGGAATTAGAAAGCGAGATGTTCATGGCCCCTGCAAGTGTAATTTGAGACAGAAATATTAAATGTTGGCTTCCAGCCCCCCCAGTGCCCAAGACACACCCTGGAATTGTCTTAGAAGCCATGCAATGCCAAGTACTGCACCCTCCGATCTATTTCAGTGCCTTGGAGGGAGTGAATTAATGTTTCTCCAAATTTACTCCAAAGTGGTCACAATTACTTGAATCTCAGGAAACAGGGCTCATTTGGAAGATGGTGACAACTTCATGATTGTTTTTACTGTTGTCTTATGGATAGATTACTCCCGTGAGGAAAGTTCCAAGCTTCTCTTTTACCCTCTTTAACATTCTCCCTCTGGGAAGGGTGTGGTAGTGGAACATATGCTGGACGTGGAGTCTTAACCCAGCTCTGCTCCTCCCTTGCCAGCTGTTGATCCCAGAGAGCCATCTTGGGCACCTTTTCTGGGCCTCTTGCATCTTTATTTGTAGAATGAGGGAACTGGGAAAATAATCACTAAAAACTCATTTCCAGCAACTCCGTGGTTCTCACTTCTTCACAGACCCCTTATCTGCGTTTATTTGTTTTGCTAAGGTTTTCTCTCTTCTCTATGAGAAGGATAGACAAAAGAAGATGGAAGTAAAATTCTGTAACTGTTCAGTTTTGAACTGAAGCTCAACTCAAGCACTTGGATTTTTCAGGACATTTTTATGAAGAACAACTAGGAAGCTTCCTGCAGGGTTCATCATGGTGTTTTCTACTCAGTGCGATAGTTTTACAAAATATTTTATTGATCTGCCAACTTGTACATTTAGAGATACATATAGTTTAGCTAGGATTACAATTGGAAAATTACATGCATTGGTACTAAATTTACATCTTCTCTTGGTTATCTGGGACTTAAAGTTAATCTCAGCAAAGGAACACCCTAATCTCCCTCAATATTCTGGAATCTGTTGCATCATATTCAGTTCCTCTAGCAACTGCCATTTCAGGCTCTGCCTCCCTCTGTCACTGAGTGGACAGTCCTAGGAAAGACTATTTTTCTCCATTAAAATTGGAAACAAACTGCAGTTGGCAAGAACACTGGGGCAGGTGGGCACCACTTCCCTTTACTTCATCTTCACCCCAAGGGAAAATGGGAAAATTCATGAGACAAGTTATGTTATTTATTTGCTTAAGAACTTCCCTTCTGCCATTCCCTCCATATGGTTTATGTTTTCCTTCTGAATTGGTGCTTTCACAGGACAAAACTGCCTTTGTTGAGAGGCAGTAACAGGTGTGTTGTGAGAGAGTGAGCGCGTGCGAGAGAATGGAAGAAAATGTGCATCTGTGTGTGAGAAGGTGGAGGGCAGAGTGTGAGTTTTGTGTGTGCAGGTGTCGTGTCGTCTAAGGCATGAAGACCCAGTGTGCTCCGTGAATTCCTCAGGAGAATATATTCATGTAATATTTAAGAGCTCTTGGCTGAGGAATCTATTCACCATCTGTGAACACATCCCTTCCAGAGGGATGCTGCAAAACCACCTTGGATTCCTAAGATAGACGAGGAAATGCATTTCAGCAAAGGAGTTCCGAGGAAGTACTCGGTCCACGGATGATGAAACTAGCTCAGCAATACTCACCCTGTCTTGCTTTTCTGCCTAAATAGTATATTAGACAAAGCGTGGGCTCCAGGACAGACAGATTGGGTTAGAATTTCAGCCTGGTATTCCTCAGTGTGGGGACGTTGGGTGATTTACTAAATTTCCCTAAATCCCGGTTTCCTTACTCATTTATGTTGGATAGCAGTGCCCAACTCCCCGTGTGACTGAGAGAATTCATTTGTAGAGTTGCTTCGCTCAGTGCGCAGTGCCCAGTGTCTATGAAGTAAATGTTGGTTTCCCACCCATAATTGCAATTCTCAGACCAGGTTAAACAGAGATGGGAAAATTCTTTCCATATGTTCAGGTAAATAATTAACAAGGTTCATATTGCCTTCTAATTTGCCACCAGGGGTTTTGACCTTCTGTCCTTTGGCGTGATGGAGTTGCCTAAGATGTTACAGCTGCACGTGTTGGCTTTAAGCTCATCTTCTCCATGGAACACTCGAATGACTGTGCGCTGCTTTTAAGACACAAAAGCACTCCTTCTGCCCTACATTCAGCATGCCTTGACCGCCAAGCTGTTTTCATGGGGATGCTGTTGGAGCTGTGTCCAGCCTCCCAAACCTATCTGGACTGCTTCTCATTGTGTCCAGTGGTACATGGGGTGGACTGCTGCCCAGGATCTGCTCCATGGCAATGAGACCGCACACGACAGAAGCATTTTCTGGGGAAATATAAAACCAGGACCCTTTGTTTCATCAGCCCTGTGGAGTAAGCAGCTCAACTGGACTTTGGTTGAAAAGGAAGACTTGCTCTTTGCTTTTCAAGAGACATCACAGTAGTGTGGAAAGAGAATGGGCTTAGGAGTCAGAGGAAAGTTCAAATCCCACAACTGCCAGTATGATACAAAAACCAAACAAAAAACTGACTTAACTCCTGAGTCTCTGTTTCCAGTTTTCTAGGTGGTAATATTGAAAACATTGAGTCGCTGTGAGAATCCACCAGAAAGTCACCTCACATCACGCCTGGCACAAAGTAAATCATCAGTGAATATCAGTGGGCTTCACAAACCCCTCAGGTGCACATGATAGAATCATCCTAGACACAGATTTGAACAATTTGCTACTTGGCCTATTGGTGGTGATTAGCTAACTCCCAAGGGTTAGCTATCACTACTCTGTGACAATAATTAGGGGGAACAAAGACATTGAGGTGGAAGCAAGCTTTCTCCCTGCTCCAAGAAATAATAATTGTCAGTCGCAATTTCCTAATTTTGAAGGCAGCTCAGCATGCAGGACAAGCTTCTTAAATGTACCTTTATGGGTTGACCCCCTTTGGACACAATCTACCCCCATTCGTGTGTGCTTTACCATAATTCAGAGTTTGCAAGGCTAACTGCTACATTTCCCACACCCCTTATGGTTAGCGTTTCTTATGTGATGTAGATTGCAGTAATCAGATGCACCACATGAGACTTGGATTTGAAATCAAGTTACATGGTATCTTAGATTGGGTTCCCAGGAAACAGACTCCCAGGCAAAGATTTTCCTACAGAAGATTTATTAGGAACTGCCCTCGGGAATGACACCAAAAGGAAAAGAGGGAAGCAGGACCAGACAGTTTGGAAAAGTTGAACTGCAATGTAGTTGCAAAAGGGACCTCAACCAATCCCCCTGGGGTGCTCTGAGCTGGGAAGGCCCATTCAGAGGGGTCCACAATCGAGGCGGAGGTGACCAGTATATCATACCTTGCATCTATAGGTCATTGGACGAAGGCTGTCCCCAAGGACAAGGCAGTTCCTATCAGTCAAGAGCAATTCTCAGAGACGGACACAACCATCAGCAGTCAGCTCTCCTGGCAGCTGGGAGAATGAGTGTCTGGGTCCTGAAGGGAGGATGTGGATGGCCTACCACAGTCCCCGGAGCCCACTACTGGGCATCCACTGTGCCGCTCAGACCCACTTGCTTATACATACTGTATTCACCCCATCTACAAACAGCTTCTCCAGGCTTCTGGTTGGCCTCATTTCCTAGCAAAGTTCATAAAAGAAAGCTTAGTCAAATGAACTATAGTCCCCACTGATGCAGCTGGTCTTAAGGCCACAACTAATACTCCTCTCCCTTCTCCACTGCTCATTCTAGATTCCTTTCACTCTTTGCTATTACCTCTGCTGATCTAGATGGCTCACTGGCGGGGTAGCCAAATCCTCATCCCTAAAGGTCTGAATCCTTGGTCGGCATGCTCTTCTCAGGCTGTGGCTACTGCACTTGTCCATTTATTGTCAGAAGTGCACAAGGTCATACCAAAAATGCCAATCCCAATTGATCATCAGAATGCCACACTTGTAGTTTGCTGCATCTTTCATGTAACAGCTCTCTACCTCCTCCTGGAGATCAAGGCCAATTATTCGTACCTGCATAGTATTTCCTTTCTTTGAATGCTAGACTTCTGGCCTTAGCCATAGAGCCTAAAGTTGCAGAGAGAGGAAGAACAAATTCCCCCACATCGGTCAGTGGGAGTGATGGTAATTTGGGCCACTCCTACTTCTACCCCTTAGTTCTGATGCACATGTCTTCTACTTATTGGGTCATAGCACCACATAATGTTAGTTGGTTTCAAGTGTATTTTGTCCTAAAGGATAGCATTCCATCTGTGAAGGAAGCTTAGCCTTTTTCCTCTTCTATCAGCTGGCAATAGGGGACTTACCATGTGGCCATGTGTGCACTGAGAGATACCAGTGAAAGAGTGGGGATGACATGGGGATTGGGGTCACCTGCTTGTGCAGCTTATTTGTGCCAATCCCAGATGCACCATTTCCATCTTACAATAGATTGCTGCTAGGCCACCAACCATATGACTTGTTGGATCTGACAGATGGGCAGCTCTGAACAGATGGCTACTTAATGCTCCGTGGTCATGGCCCAGTGGCATACTAGGAACTCTTTTCAAAGGCAATATAATTTTCTGCTGAAGATATCAATTGCCTTGCTAGGTATCTGTGTTGTGATTCCCCTATAGGAATAAACTCGCCATAAATTCCACAGGGCATCTTTTCTCACCACAGATATCTCTATCCTAGTAGCATAGTATTGCCCAAGAGGCCCGGCTGCTTGTACAGAAGCCTAATCTTGTTGCATAGCCTCCTACAGCTCTGCCATCCCTGCTCCACCTCTACTTCCCCACATACGCGTGGAAGCATTCTTGTCACCTGATAAATGGATCGGAGAGGTATTCCCAAGTGTGGAATTTGCTACAGCTCAAACCCAAAGAGGGCTATCAGGCTTTCTGCTTCCTTCTTAGCAGATGGAAGTACACGATGCAATAACTGTCCATTACTTTGGAATAGATGCCCTGGCATGCCCAGGACCCTAAATGCTGTATTGATGTGGGGCCTCTGAACTTCATATGGTTAACTTCTATCCTCTGGAGCTCACAGACTTACCAAAGCCCCAAGTATTTGTCTTGGTATTTGGCCAAGGATGGCTTGTCGGTCACTGGCCCCAGGATGTGATATTATTTTAGATTTATGATCTTAGCAGGGAGAGGGAGGCAATTTCAGAGGCTTCCAATTGTCCTTCCCTGCTAGGACAGCTCTAACCTCATAGGCCAAGAAATCAGTGTGGGAGATTTGCCAACTACGAAGTATGTTCATTCAAAATATCTACTCAGGGACCATTGAAATAATCATTGGGTGGGTCTGTGGACCCAGTGGATCCACTGTGAGTCAGACTTGGGCCAGAACTCCATTTATTACTAGCTTCCTTGTCTAACAGAGGGGTCATATTTCTTTAGGTGCCTAGCCATGAAAATCAACTTGGGGTCTGTGTCCACTAGTTCTCAATACGCCTATTTTCCTTTCCCCAGTGTATAGTTATTGAAGTAGGTAAGTCCCTTTGAGGATGGATGAGGGAATCGTTACCATATACACTTCCCATGATGCTGTGGGATCCTTCTTCCTGGTGACCCAGCTTCTCCTATAGTCAATAGATTCCAGGTTTGAGAATCAGCTTAAGTCTAGGAACTGAGCAAGGGTTCATTTGTACTTCTTGGGGCTGCTTCCCTTGGTCTCCTAACCATCCATTCTTGATTTCTTCTGATTATATAGACTGAGCAATACCCTTTTTAGCTGCCTATCTCTCTTGCCCCTAGGAACACCATATTCTATTAATCATCTACATAATTCTCTATGAGTCAGGCTGCATGGAAGCCTCTCTGACATTGTTTCTCATCACAATAATTTCACCCACTTGCTTCTGATGGGAAGAAGAAGCAGCTAAACTGAGATACAATAGCAACAGAGGCCTCAACTGATTCTGTGCAATGCTCTGTAGCTAGGATGGCTCTTCAGAGTTGTCCCTAATTGAGGCAAGAAGGTTGGGTCTTTGTACCCGTGCAGCAACCAGACAATGATGTGGAATACATACTTTGCTAGGCAGCCTCCTATGGCCAAGGGCAATTTCTTGTGGCTGAATGCAGCCAACACTCCTGGCATCTAAGGAACCATGCTTCAGGACCACACCTTGGACCTAAAAGGAGTTTCCGAGTGACACACTACAGTACACACTCCATGTGGGAAGAGAGGTAGCTCACAAGCATCTCCTCTGCCTATGTGGACCGTGGTGAGGGCTGTGGTTCTGGAGCCAGGAGCTATGGCAGCAGTTCCCTGACTCCAGCTTTTGATGATGTCAGAGGTGGCAGCTCCCTTGACTTTCTAGTTCTGCAGCATTATTTTGAGACATATCCTGTAAAATTAGGTCAGAGTCTATTTCTTTAGACCTCACAATGATTATGTGAGGTTTCAGCACCTCTAAATAAATCCTTTCCTGCTTAAACTCGTTATAGTAGATTCTGTTGTCTCAACTAAGAACCTTGAAAAAAATTGCTATTTGATGGCTATCATGTGTTCTGGTTAGATGATGCCATGACGTATGGGTCATTATATAAATTGAATATTACATAAACCTTCACCAGTGCAGCCGGTTTCTGGATTAAAAGCAAAGTAGTCAATTTACGCTATCCATTGAACTTCCCAGGACCCATAGTACTCAGGTTGTTGATTGACATGGGGTCAGTGCCCAGTTTTGGAGAGTGTGTACCTACATTACTTGCCTATTTAGGCTTGCAAGAAAGGGACATGGACAGATTACTTTGGGGAAAAGCCTCTATTTTAAGATTTCATGGAACTGTGGTATAAGAGATGCATCCGAGTAGCTGTATGGTTGCTCAAGGTCTCAGCGTCATTCAATACGCAGTCTAAATTCGAAAGCTTGCCTTCTCTTTATGCCTGAGCATTTACTCTTTTCCAAAAGGGGATTTCGTTGGATTGGTATACCTCCATCCACAGGAACTGTTACTATTGGCCAAAATTTCTTGTCAAGCCTTTGCGAAGTCTTCTCACGTGTCTTGCACACATAAGGCTGCTCTTGGTTTCCCCAGATCCCTGGTTCAGCCAGCTGGAGCCAGGGTAGCAACAGTCGTCGTAATACTCATGGACAAAGCAGAATGCTACTTTGCTTTAAAATGTAGCAACTGTTTTGGGGCAGCTAAGTGGGTTTTTGCACAGACCTAATACAGCCATTCGAGTGCTGCATCCTCCCAAAAATGGCTTGTGAGAATTTGGGCCCCAAATGTTGTATCAAAGTGAGCTTCTGCTTCCCTCCCCTTCTCCAGAGCCCTTTGTATCAATCCATCTCTTTTCATCAATGGCCTCAGATACACTCGATGTAATATGCTTTGTGGAGAAGGTGATTTATGGAGATGCACGCATTTGAAGATAGAGCCTGCAAAGTCTTGTGTCTATGCTAGAGCACGAAAGGATAAATTGCATCCATTTTCTCAAATAAAATGGTAGTTTTTTAAAGCTCACATAACCTTTATAACTGTGTTTTCCTAACTTCCTTGAGGATAAGTTTGAAAAGTGACCCGGGCTTCTTGGTAGATCTCTAAATGCCCAGCCCATTGAATCAGAGTCTCCAGGAGCAAGGCCTGGGAAGCTGCGCATTTAACAAGTGCCCAAGGTGGTTCTTATCAGAAAAGCTTAGGAAACCAAGCCCTTTGCTATAGCCCTCTCTCTGGCCAGTATCATATGACAAACAAAAAGTCTTATAAATGGCCTTCAGGTGTCTTCACCCTGTTCACTGTCACAGATGGACCCCCTGCACAGGTGAACCAATTGAATGTGCAGAAGGTAGCTATTAGACAGACCTTGCTATTCAGACTAACTAGGGAACTAATATCAGTGTGGTCTTTTTTTTTAATCAAGGTGCTGAGATAAAGCTAGGTGGACAGACTAAAATTAAGCATGCTAAAATACGACCAGTTTATGAATAATATATTGTGCAGTGCTAATCTATTAACTTTTTCCTTTCGTCCAAGACTTGTAGAAATCTCTTTGGCTTTTTTTCCCCAGTGAGAAATAACTCTGTGCAACATGTATTAAATACTAGGCTCTTTTCTTTGGTGTAAAGACAGGGAAAAGTGTAGCTTGACAGTAATGAATGACTATATTACACAATTACTTAAACATGAGTCCGGCAAAAATGAAATGACTTGAGTCTTTTCAGCAAATAGCAGCTTTAAGCTCAGTAAATAATGGCTTGTGTCAAATTTGTTTATTAGCATGGGTAATTTGTTCTTAACTAGACATATTTTACACTTGAAGTAATGTTTTACTAGAACTACATAAAGCAATTGTGCAATTGATAATAAATATGTCACTACTAACTAATTAATTCTTATGGAGAGAGTTAAAACCATGCTAGCACCGCCTAGAGCATAGAAAAAGAATGCATAAACAACTAAAGGAGAGATAGTCAAATAACAGATGGTATGAAAAAGGCAATCATCAGAGAAATAAAGACATGGACAAAACATGTGTGTGTGGGATCAAATTTGTCAAGCACCCATAACACATCTGACATTGTGCCAGACCCTTTCCTCGGAAATTTTCAGGGAAATATTGAATTCAGTTCTTATAGATGAGAAAACTGAGGATCTGAAAGGTTAGGCGGCTTGTCCTATGAGACATCGTTAATTAGTAATGGAACCGATGTCTGAGCCTGGGTGTACCTGGCCCTGGCTCATGTCTGTCCGGCCAGTGTCCAGTGTAGAGTTATACAAGCATGAGTTTTAGGGTCAGCTATACCTTGATTTGTGTCCTGGTTCAGCCACTCACTCTCTGATGATCCCAGATATATCATCTTGGTAAGATTACTTAACAACTCTTACTTAGCCTTAATAATAACAGAATCTACTACATAGGATTCTTGTGAAGATTAAATAGGAAAACACACGGGAAAAGACAGCATAAGGCCTGGCACATATCAAGCACTAAGTAAAGTTAGCTAATATTATGACATCTCCAGGAAAGTCAGCACAGAGTAAATAATTAATTACTTAACTAATAATTGAGCACCATTTTCACATAAAGTGAGAAAAATGGAATTTTATTTTTCTCCATATTAGTTCAGGTAGATATGGACTGAATTCAACTAAGACTGTGGTTAAACACAGACTACGTATTTCTGAGACAGTCTTACTGTCATGAAATTTTATTATTTTTGAAAAATGTTTCATTTAATTCCACTCAATAACCATTATTCAAGCACCTGCATCTGTTCCTTCCTTCCAGGAGCTCACAGTCTTAATGATTGAATATAGGGTGGTGTCAGGAGGACAGAAGAGGAAGAGAAACAGGAGGCATCTTGAAAAACAACGAATAGGACTTCAGAGTTACAGAACATCTCAGCAGACCTGGTCTCGCCTTTAAAGCAGCCAACAGCTTCCGGTGAGCTAGGAACCCTGCTTCACAAACTGATGGAAAAAGCACACAACAGTTCAGTGTAGTAAGTAAAGAGGTAACACTTTAAAAGAGGTGGGCTGGGCAGAGAAGTGTGGTAGATGCAAAGGGTTGAAGATAAGAGAGAGCACTGTAGCCTGGCACATAGAAATAGCAAGTAGTTCCACAGGGCTGGAAAGCATGGGAAAGTGGGTGGAGAAAGAGCTATGCCAAAACAGGAGACACAGGTTTGAAGGAGACAATTTTTGAAGAATCTTCCACACCCTTTACACTATCTGTCTGTGGTTTGTTATTTTGGCTGCCCATTAAAAGCACCCAGGAAGTTTTTTAGAACTACTGTTGGAGTACTGAAATCTGAAGCAACCATCTAGACTGTTTGGGTCCACCTTCCCACTGAGAAAATAGAAAAGCAGACAAAATATATTTTAAAAATCCATTTGAGCATCTGAGAGCTACCAAGAGAGTAAGAATTTGAAGGGCCAAGATCTAGAAGAGGGGGAAAGCCAAGAGTCGTGATGTGATATTTGGGGGCAACTTTTTCCCTTAAGAGGCGTGACTGCTGGTTTCCAAACCAGTGCCTGAGAGATTGAGAAGCGGATGAGTTTTCAGTAGTTTTACAGGACTAAGGATAGAAGGTGGTGAAAATTGGAGTTCAAAGCCCACCAAAGTGGAGTGGGCCTGGCATATACCCCTGGATTTAATTGGGGACCCCCAAAATTTACACACTAGGAGTGAGGATGGCCTGAAAATAAACCAGACTTCATAAGAACTGGAGCCTAGATTTATTTCATTCCCTGATTGGATTCAGGTGACCTTATTCTAGCTGCCTTTCAGAAGCAAAAGTGAACTCCCTCTGGTGAAAAAATATAATATCATCCAGAGATTTAGATTATCTCTACAATGTTCCACATGCTATGTCCAACACTCAATCAAAACTAATGAGGCATACAAAAAGTACAAATCTTGGCTGAAAATCAAGAAAAAAATCAGACAATATAAACAGACCCATAGAATAGTTTTAATAAAGTCCACGTCTGGAATTATCAGACATAGACTTTTAATAATTATAGTTAATATATTTGAGGAATTAAATAATGAGAAGGAGAATTTCAGAAAGAATGGAAATTATAAGAAATATGAAAATGGAAATAATACAATGCAAAAATACAAAAACTACAATTAAGAAATCAATGGATAGGTTTAACAGCTGAGTCAAAACACAGTAAAAAATAAAGGGAAATATCTATATGGAGGTATAGACAGAGGGAAGCAGATAAAAGAGAGAAAATAACCTAATAAAAAAGATTAACAGGTCTAAAATTCGGGTAGTTGGAGTCTCAGAAGTAGCAAAGAAGGAGTCTGGAAGGGGGGGCTGGCCCCGTGGCTGAGTGGTTGAGTTCGCGTGCTCTGCTGCAGGCGGCCCAGTGTTTCGTTGGTTCGAATCCTGGGCGTGGACATGGCACTACTGCTCATCAAACCACGCGGAGGCAGCATCCCACATGCCACAACTAGAAGGACCCACAACAAAGAATATACAACTATGTACTGGGGGGCTTTGGGCAGAAAAAGAAAAAAATAAAATCTTTAAAAAAAAAAAAAAGAAAGAGTCTGGAAGGAGTAATATTTGAAGGAATAATGGCTGTGAATTTCTTTTTAATGATGAAAGAGACCAAGCCATTGGTACAAGAAGTTCAACAAATCCCAAACAGGATAAACACACAAAAATCACACATAAGCACATGATAGTGCTTCTGAAAACCAAAGACAAGAGCAAAATCTTAGATAGATACAGAAAAAAAGACATATTACTCTCAAAGGAGCAATAATAAGACTGGTTGTTGACTTCTCAACAGAAAAATTGAAAGCCAAAAACCAATGGAATAATATCTTCAAAATGCTTAAAGAAAATAACAGCCAACTTATAAATTATATATTTTATGAAAATATTCTTCAAAAACTAAGGTAAAGGATTCTACTATTTTTTAATCTATTTTTTGGTGAGGAAGATTGGCCCAAGCTAACATCTGTTGCCAATCTTCCTCTTTTGGCTGAGGAAGATTGTCCCTGCGCTAACAACTGTGCCAATCTCCCTCTATTTTATATGTGGGATGCTGCCACAGTGTGGCTTGAGAGTACTGTGTAGGTCTGTGCCTGGGATCTGAACCTGTGAACCATGGGCTGCTGAAGCAGAGTGCACAAACTTAACCATTATGCCACTGGGCCAGCCCCCAGGATTCCACTTTTAAGAAGTTTGTAATAGGTTATATCAGACCGATGCTCCTGCTGCAACAATGAGATACCACTACACAGCTATTAGAATGTCTAAAATTTGAAAACTGACCAAAATGAGTGTTAGCAAGGATGCAGAGCAACTAGAACTCTTATACATTACTTGTCAGAATGCAAAATGGTACAACCACTTTGGAAAACAGCTTGACAGTTTCTTATAAAGTTATACATACACTTATCATACAAACCAACAATCTCACTTCGAGGTATTTACAGAAGACAAACAAAAACTAATATTCACATAAAAACCCATATGTTAATATTTATAATGGCTTTATTCATAATCACCAATAACTGGCAACAACTCAAAAGTCAATCAACAGGTGAATGGATAAACAAACTGTGGTAAGTCCATCCATACAATAGAATATTACTCAGCAATCAAAAGGAACAACTACTGATCCTTACAACAGCATGGATGGATCTCAAATGCGTTATGTTAAGTGAAAGGTGTCAAGCTTAAAAGGCTACATTCTGTATGATTTCTTTTATTCTGGTGAACGCAACATTCTAGGAACAGAAAACAGAACAGTCATCACCAGGGGCTGAGAATGGGGGAAAGGGTTGACTATAAAGTCTGTGAACAATAGCACGCTGTTAAGTATTTAACAACAAGTTCTTCAAATAAAACTCTCTAATGTATAGCTCATGCCAATTACCCTAGTATAAATATTCCCAACACGGCCAATTTTAAGCTATCAACGTGATGACAGTGAACATGGAGCTGCGAAGAGATGCACAGCAGCAGAGTGCTGTGTAGTATTTCCACCATGCAGATACAGTAGATAAAAATAACCTCTCGACCGGGGATAACATTATAGTGCAAAATAAATACAAAGTAATGAGTTAGTACTTATTACATTTTAAATATAATATATTGAATTGTAAGTTTATGTAATTTAATTTTAAATAATAGATATTTTTAATAATTGGCTTGAAAACTTCCTTAAACTTTAACAATTGGCTCTCACAAGCCAGTACAGGCTGGCTCCAACACATTACTAAGAACAAAGGAAGTTTGTGAGGTGACAGAAATGTCCCATATCTTGATTTTAGTGGTGTTATAAAACTGTATGCATCTGTTAAAACTTATAGATCTGTACACTTAAAAAGGTGAATTCTACTGGATGCAAATTATAGCTCAGAAAACCCAACCAAAAAATATGCATATGTCCTTTGTCCCATCAGTACTAATTCCAGGAATCTATCCTTGCTTATATTCAAACATGTCCACCATTGATTTTAAAAATAAAATTGGAATTAACCTAAAATCTGTAAGTCAGATAATGAATAATAAATTTCTGTATATGCATACAAGAGAATATTCTAGGCAGCTAGAAAAAGTGAAGCACAAAAATGCATTTGCTTCTGGAAGGGTGGTTAAGGGATAAAGAGTTAGACAGACTTACTTTTCATGCATACCCTGTTGCACATTTTGAAATTTTACATGTGCCTATATTACTTGTTCAAAAAATAAAGAAAACCTAAATTGATTTTAATCAAAATGAAATAAAGACTTTTTTAAGTAAAAAAACAAGAAAACACTGCTGAGATAATTTACCACTAGCACACCTTCCCCAATAGTGGAATGCCTTCAGGTACTATCTCATGCATTGCTCACAACTCTGTGAATGAAGAAACTGACCCAGAGACTGAAGAACTTTCCCAAAGGCACACAGCAATGAGCTGTAGCTCTGGGACTTGGAAATGCATGCTCTTTGCTTTGCTAGACTGCCTTTCAGGAAAGTTCAGGGAGGGTCTGGGAATCCTTAGCAGGGCAATGGTAACTGAAGCCAAGGTGAGCTAGAACATCCTTGAGAGGGAATTTGAAAAAGAGAAAGACAAAGAATCAAGAATAGACTCCTGGAGACCTTATTACTTAGGAGGAGAAAGAAGAGGCTATCAAGAAAACAGAAAAGGAACTGTCAGAAAGAAACTATGTAACTGACCGCCATCTATTGCTTAAAATGTTGGGAGAAAATACATTTGTGTAAAAAAGTCACTTTACTCTCTGTTAGTTGAACTGCGTTCTTCAGACTTCACTCATTTTATAAGAGAAACAGCATGGTCGCCACACCTGTGGGCACATGCATGTTGGAGCACATTGGGCCCAATGCCATGCTTGGGATTCTGGCTTTTCCATGTCCTACTGTTCAACCATGAGAAGGGTGGTGTTGTCTACTAGCATTTCAGCCAGCGGTATGACATAAGAAGTCGAACAACTCTCTATCGTGTGGGGACCTAATTTCCTTGGACAATTTAGGATGGAGTTGTGAAGAAATGGGTTTAACCCATTGCTTCTTGTTCGTTTTGTTTCTACATTCAGTTATGGAAAGAACTAAGAATGATAGTCGTTCCCCGCCCCACAACTAATATGAAACAGGTAATATGCTGTGCGAAAGCAACCTGGAGCAAGGAAATCAGGAACAGCTGGGCCTAACACAGCGCGGTTACACATGTCCTTTCTGAGAGACAAATCAGAACAGCTCAAGAGGAAGGCAGCCGAGACACACGAACTTCTAAAACTCTGCACTCGCCAGCTGGAGGAACGAATTGCGCTGGGAGAACTTAAGAGTCACTTGAGAGTATTTAGTTCTCCAAGTGAGTAGCAAAACTGTGCTAATGAGGTCTTTAACACCTGTACTCTGACCAGCAGCTGAGTCTAAGCAGAACCAGGTGGGGCAGCCAACAGCTTAGAGGTGGCCGAAGGGAGCTCGAAACCAGAAAGAGAAGCCCCTGTTCCTGATCGGTAGGTTGCAGACGATGTTTGCTTTCCCTTTTATGCTTTTCTCTATTTTCCACACATGAATATATATTTACACATCAAATTGTAAAAACTGTTATTTTGAAAACAAAATGTTGCATTCACTTTATCTTCGCCAGTTGTTCATTCCCCGGTGACTTGCTTTCGTCTGTGAGCACACAGTGGCCCAGGAACTAGACACAGCTCCGACTCTGTCAGTCGTCTCCTCCGAAGTCTGCATCTGGACTGCGGCAGGTGGCGAGAGCACGAAAGATAGGATGCAGAAAGAGAAAATACCCTTCCAGGATGCCCTCCTTGGAATGCTTTGGCCTTGTCTTCCTTGTGTTCTTTCTTCTGAGAACTAAAGACGGCTCCTTGAAGTACCTCCATGTCCTTTCTCCCCTAAAATACTCCCTGCACTTGCCTCTCTTCTGCTCTCAGGTTCTAACAGAGCAAATAGTGATAACTAGACAAATGGAACATGAAATATCAACGTTTTAATAGAGGTAACTAGCTGAAAACTAGAAAAGGCAAGACTTCAGGTGAAGTGGATGAGAAAACGTGACTTAGAACCGAAGCCAATGTGAGGCTTCCCATCTTGAATCTGCATCTTGGATTCTGTGTGGTGAGGTAGCCTATAGAAAGGATCTAGGCCTGCTCCTGCAGGGCAATCTTAGAGGCTAAGGACCCACCTGGGCATGGGTAGACCAGGAGGAGGGTGGCCCATTTGAAGACCCTGCCACCTGAGAATGTAGTCTGATCAGTTTCAAACTCTGACCAATCAGATTAGCGACTCCGTCTGCACTGGAGAGCGTTAAGGAGGTCCCCAAGTGGGCAGACAGTGAGGGCCCTTTTAGGGGCCGTGGCAGAAAGGTGAGAGGTGAAGGACGGAGGAAAGTGGCTTTCCTTTCTCCTTATCTCCTCGTCCCAGCAAAAATGGAAACCCATTTTAGAGTCCCCCATGACTATTCTTCAGCCCAAGTGGTTAAAAATTTCCTGAACCAAATCCTCCTTTCTATAAAAATATAAATGTCACAAATTGTACCTTTATAACAAACATATAATTGAAACTTCCCACACTTCTTTCAGCTCCAAATCCAGCTTCTGTAGAAACCTGCAGTGTATTCTACCTCTCATCTTTCAAAAATAGGAAAGGATCTCATGCTATGGTTGCATTTGGTAAGAGCTGTGCTTGTGAGCACGATCAAAACTTAAAATTAGAATGGCCACTATTTGCTTTTCCTAAATGGAGTGTAATAGGTTACAATTCTTTGGATTATTGGAATTTCAATTAGGAATTCCAGACATTATAGTAAATTAATAGCTCATGATTAAGTTTCCATTGGCAATTAATGCCAGGTTTTAAATAAGTGTTTGTTACTTACATTTCATGTTATGTTTACATTTATTAAGTAGTCAAATATTTCTGTTGATTGCACAGTGTTCCTATGAATAGTCACAAGCATCCTGATTAATTATAAATGGCAAAGATGTCTTGTTGTGAGACTGTGTAGATACACGTGTTCACAGTGGAAGTTTGCAGTGCCTGTCTTGACTAACATTTGCATGTTGTGTGTTCTGGAAAAGCAGGTGCAGATAGAGATGGTGTCCCGTGCACTCTAACTGAACAGAGGTGGCATCCACCTTCGCTTGAACCGGATTGATGAGCTCACAGGAAACTGATTAGCTAGAACTGGGGGAAATTTGTTTCTAGTTTTTCTTGGAATTTGGTCCATGAAAATAGTTTTTGGAATTCGCAGGAAAACAAATTTATATAAAAATAGATGTCTTTTTTTTAACTGAAAGAACGAGGGAACTTCTTAATGCCTAATGTTCAAAAAGCATAAACCGAAAAAAAAGATGTTCTTCTGCTTCCACACTGAGTTAATTAATTTCAGCTGTGTTTTGAGGTGGGCCCTCAAGGGAATTATGATATTGAGATAATTTAAACAACAGCAAAGCTTCTGATGACGACAAAGTGAACTTGGGGTATTCAGATGAACTCTGTGATGTATACACGGCTTTAGGCTTTTAAAAATCTCCTATCATGCCCCGTGAATATATTATCATTTCTCTGTTCTAACTCTGAAGAAAGTGACACACAGTTGTAGAGTGACCCACAGCAAAAGGGTGACAGAATTCAGTCTAGTATGTGGTTCTTCATGCTCAGACTATGGCTCTCTTGTACTAGGCCAGTGGTTTAGAAATTCTTTGAAGCCACAGAAATCTTTCTTCAATGAAATCTCCACAGGAAGCCTAATATTTAAAACAGAGTAGAGCTGCTCAATAATTCCAAGCCAATCTCAAGATTTTCATCAATTTTCAAAATACTTCCCAGATTGTAAGAACTTCCAGGAAACCTGATTTTCCCCTACTTCGTCTCCAAAAGAAATGGAACTCAAAGGCCTTCTACAAGTTTCTTCAACTAAAGGTCTCTTCACCGCTGATGGGCAGTGCCATCGCCAGGCAGGTTGACTCCCAGGCACCATGCGCGCTTCAGCAGAACCTGAAGATGGGAAGCCCAAATTGTTGATGGTGAATGGGAGCTATTCAGAACCACTGCCTTGCAGCCCCTATCATCAACGCGCCCAAGCATTTCTCCAGGTACTGGCCTTGCATTCTAGACAGTGCAGAAAAACATCAAAGGAGAAACCTGACTGAATCCCTCAAGATCCCTTTCCTTAACCCCCTAAATTAACTCAGCCTTTCTTGAATAGCCTGTAAGGAAAGAAGGAAAGAAGATTCCCAGTTTATGTGAGTACCTGCCATGGGCAAGGTGTGGTTATGCTAGACGATTTCCATATCTCATTTGACCTTGCGAGGTGGGTAGTTCTGTTCTCATTTTACAAAGGAGGAAAACAAGACTCAGAGTGGCTTCATAACTTGCCCAGATAACCTTGTTAAGAGTTGAGATTTGAGTCTGCGCCAGTCAAATTCTGAAGCCCATGTTCCTTCCACCACCCCATCTCTGAGCCTCTTACTTCTGGCATCTCTCATAATCACCAGAAACAACAGGCTATTGGGCACAGGTTTTGTATTACATGGTACCTTTTTTTATTATAAAAGCCAGATTTCCTCAATTAGTAGACTATAGGCAATTTGAAGGACTCAGCCCATGAGAGTCTTTGCTTGGAACAGTGTCTAGCATAGAGAAGGGCGTTCTCTAGTCTAATTCCCACTTTTCAAAATGATGATAGCACATGCCATCGTAATCAGTATTTATGATCACATGCTATACTGTTTATCTACTCAAAAGACACTAACGGGCATCACTAACAATCAAGTGGTCAAAACCACCTCTTCTCATTCTATTACAGGATGGTCTGTACTGAAAAGATACACAGGTCTGTTAGCCCAAGTTGTGTTTGGTCAGGAGAAGTAGTAACTCAAATCAAGGCCATAGCTGATATTCGTGTACAAGGAGAGTCTTTGGCGGGAGAGGAATACACATTTCTAAATACACTCATTGTCTTCTCTCTTCTTGAGTTTTCATGACTACAGATGATCCTTTGCATCTGGTCATCCAAAAAAAAACCTACCAGAGCTGTAATTTCTGAATACACTAATGATGAAATTCTCCTTAGTGAGTAGCTCTTTTTGGAAGAGTTCCTGGAGGTATATATCATTTGATTTCACAATAGCAAGTGCAGTTGCCCATACAAGAAAAAAAAAAGATAGAATTATCTTTTTTCATTACTTATAATCTTTTTTAGTCTAGTGTTTTCTCTATTCCCTCCTCTGCAGTAACAGTAATATTAGGAGACAAGAAATTTTGGCAACTTCTCAGAATATAATCATTTTTCCCCTAAAATTTTAAGTTGCACTTGGCATCAAATGACAATAGAGTTTTGATATCAAATAATAAGCCTGGAGAATGTCTATACACGTACACACACAGTTGTTTGAATAAAAGGACATAATTCCTCTTTTCCTGAAAGTGGAGCTTCTCTAGTTGGGGGAAGGAACCTGAAATTTGCCCCACTCAGCCTTTTCTCCTCCTGTCTTAGTCAGCCCAGCCTCCTGTAACAAATTACCATAGGCTGTGGTTTAAACAACAAACATTTATTTCTCACAGTTCTGGAGGCTGGGTAGATCAAGATCAAGATCAAGATCAAGGTGCCAGCAGATTTGGTGTCTGGTGAGGATCTGCTTCCTGGTTCTCACATGACTGCCTTCTTGCTGTATCTGGTGGAGAGAACAAGAGAGAGCGAGAGCGAGAGAGAGCGAGAGCTCTGGTCTCTTTCTCTTCTTTTAAGGACACTAATCCCATCATGGGTGCTCCACCCTTATGACCTCATCAAACTCCATCTCCCAAAGGCCCCATCTCCAAATACCATCCCATTGAGGGTTAGGGCTTCAACACCTGAATTTTGGGGGGACACAAACGTTCAGACCATAGCACTTTTCTTCTTGCTCCCCACTTTTCACTGCCTGCCAAGGGACTCTGCAATGCCAGATTGGGAAAGCCCTGTCCTCCTCATCAACTCTTCTTTCTTGAAGACGATCCCTGGAGAATGAGGTCATTCTCCTTTTCCCTTGGTTTCAACAGACACATAGTCTTGCTGAACCAAAGCATGCACTCTCCCCCCAACCCCAGGTTCCAGAATAGTTCCCCTTCCAGAAACTGGAATTCTGGAGGTGGCCCCAGGGATTTGTGGATGGGAAGGAAAAAACATTAGAATAAGAGTAGATTTTTCACTTTTTTAAGACCCCTTTTTGTTGCTGCAATGTTTTCTTTTCCCTGTCAGGAAAAAAACAGTTCAGTGAATATTTTTGGTGAATTTTAAGATAATTTTCAATATTACAAAAGAATTTGTGCTCATTTAACTTGATACAAATACATTAAGGATATGTCTCTGAATCAAACTTTGGGTTTTAAAAACTTGCAAAAGCCTAGCTATTTTGGGGCACACAGAACAAGCTGCAACTCTTCATGGATGATAGCAGAGATTGCTAATTAGAAGGTTCTGCGGGGTTTCAGAAATATGAAAAGCCCTGTGTTTTGAAGACCATTGGCCACAGAAAAGTGAAAAACAAAATAAAAATAATTGGCAGGGTCAGAGTGGTGGGTGGCTACCTGCATGGGGCAGCCCAAAGCAAGAGGATCTGGCCCAAAAGCAGGAGAGAGACATTTCAAGGTCCTGCAAGAGTCTTCCCCTCACACCCCCTTCTGTAGCTCCATCCCCTAGGACATCTGCCGGGACTGGGAAGGGTCCAGAGGGAAGGCTGCCCCTGCCCAGTTGGACTCCGGATGGTTGGAGAACAGGGGAACTCCTCCGTGGCCTCCCCTCCTTAGCTTACAAATGGCAAGTTGTACCAGCAGACCTCAGGGAGGAGGTTTATAACAAGCAAACTGTTACTAAAAAGAGTCCGAGGATGTCAAAGTCTTTAGGTAATAAACTTAAAAACAATAAGAGTGCATTTCCAGTTATCCCTATAATGACTCCTTTCTTGTTCACTTGCATCCTAAGGTGCTTTTGCAAGCAGGCGTGGTGGGCTTTCAACCAGCAGTGGCAGAAGCGCGCCGCACTCGTGTGCTCTATTGTATCACTCAGCAGCCTACAGTCTACGCCCACAGGGCTAAGTCACTCAGAGAGCATCACCCACCACATGCGGTAGCAGAAAAAAAGACTTAGAACTGCCAGGTGATGAGGCACCCGGATGCCCGCCCTCCCTCCACACAGTGAGCCTGTGGTCTCTGGGGTTTCTGCTCTGAGGCCTCCACCTTCAGACGCTAAAATGCTTGTGCAGTAAGAAGCTGTGGAAACCCAAGGAAACTTTACTCCCAACCCCACCGTTTAATTCCGCTAGAGAATTTTAGTGGAAATTTAATAAGATTAAGTTGAAGTTCCAAAGGAAGTTATAGGTGGCCACATTCCCAAAGGGAAATTTAAACACCTGTTTGGGGCAGCGTTTTGAGTTCTAACCCTGACCTATTTTTCTATAAATACTTTTGTTAAAGGAATAGCTCACCCTATCTAAATAAAGAAATGATAATATATTATTGCCCAATAGAGTATAGATATTTAAAGTTTCTTATGGCCACTCCTCTTGTAAAGCAAAGGATTGTATACTGCTTCAACCATTCTATTTATTTATAAATCTGGAATTGCAGGCATTTGCTTGTCTTAAAGCAGGGCATCTCTATACTGTAAACCAGCCCACGAAATTTATGGTCTATGGACGATTTTGTAAGAAATGAAAATTTTCATGTCCTCTATCCAAAGAGATGAAAGTGTTTGTGTCTTAAATAAGCAAAAATTCTAAGGAAAGGATGAGACTGAACAATAGGGACCTGGACTCCTGTCCTGACCTTTGTTTTGTGGCAAGGAATGGCTAGGGGGAACGCTCCCAGTGGTGTAGAGTCAGAGAGCTTTGACACCTTCAGCAGCACGCCTGCAGCTCATGTGGAAACCCATTTGCAGAGCGGAATCCTGCTTTCACTCCACAAAGACAGCTCTCTCTCTGCACCAGAGCAGCTGTCTCCTCATGGTGGTCATGGCAGCTTCCACAAACACACGTGGAAGTCACCGACCAGAGTTTTGTCCTGCAGAGTGAAGCTAGCCCTTTCATAGCTGCTGAGCCCTGGGACCTACTCCTCAGGCAGGAAGATCGATCACGAGGTAGTTTATTTAGTCAGAGGATCGTGGGTGAGTCAGGAGACAAGGAAATTCAGAAACCAAAGTCAAAAGTGATTGTGTATAGAAGAGGAAACCAGCTGCACCTGGCAGCCTGCTACCAAATCAGAAAGGGCTGTAATGGAAAACGGATGCATTTACAGAAAATCCACCTCCCGTTCCCAGCCCCCTTCCCCCTCCCCGCCCTCCCCCCCAGCTGCTGCCCTCTTCACAGGGAGTCAGCGTATTAAGTTTGGCAGCTCTTGTAGAGCTTGCCATGCCAGGGAGGTTATTAAAACTGAACTGAAATGGTTTCATAACTCAAACTGGAAACAAGAGTGAGGAAAATGCTAACACTAACGTGACAGACCAGAACGAAATGGAGCTCGATTCGTAGGCTCTCTGGCTCATGTTTCAGAAGGTTCCATGTGTTAAAATAGGCTGAAAAGTTAGCTAAATAAAACAAAGTGCCAAGCAAGACATTTAACACCCTTGAAAGGGGGCTTACCCGGAAGAGGACTCCATGATTCACCTTGTTGACTGAGCTTCATTTTTAGGAGTCTGAAGACAAGATTAATTATAACTACATCCCCTAAAATATCGGTCATATGTGAGGGATTTGCCCCCTCCCCCAATGCTTTGCACTGATTTGAAGAATCTCAAAGATATTTTCTCGTTCTCAAGGATTAACTACCCCCTGGTAGGGAGCACCAGAGATTGGAAAAGCAGATGAGTGATGCATTTTACTGTCACATATTACAGTCTTTAAGAGTGTAGGCCAAATCATACTAATTTCAGAATAACACAATTTAAAACACTTGCTAAAATTTTGGAGGGTCTAATGCTAGAAGAGCAGTCCAGGAGAGCTATTGATCGGCTGTATTTATTCTTCCAGGTGGTTTTCTGTGTGTCCAGATAAAGCTATTGTGGCCAAAACATCAGCTCTCATTCCTCGGAGACCCTCCGTTGAGAAGCAGCAAATGGCTTTCATCTTTGAAGTCAAAATGGATGTTTTCAGGCCCACTGAAAAGGATAGTCAGAGGCTTTACCCATGAGAAAACACAGTAAGACCAAATCAGCCCAAGGCAATGAAAAGGTCTGCAATACCAGTGGCCAAAAATAGTGGTAGGAATTCTCAAAATAAAGAAGACAGGGAATGTCAGAGCTAATGGTCAAAAACTAAGTTTCCTTTTGGCTTCTTGGGACAATTCAGTGACTATTTTTATTCATTTCAAAAATAGACGTTTTCGGGGCTGGCCCGGTGATGTAATGGTTAAAGGTTTGGCACGCTCTGTTTTGGCAGCCCTGGGTTCACAGGTTTGGATCCTAGCCACAGACCTACACTGCTCATCAGCCATGCTGTGGTGGCATCTCACAGATAGAAAGTAGATGAGGATTGGCATAGATGGTAGCTCAGGGCTAATCTTCCTCAGCAATAAATACATAAATAAATAAATAAATAAATAAAAGAAGCTTATAAAAAATAGACATTTTCAGGGCTGGCCTGGTGGCGCAGCAGGTAAGTTCACATGTTCCACTTTGGTGACCCAGGGTTTGCCAGTTTGGATCCTGGGTGTAGACATGGCACCACTTGTCAAGCCATGCTGTGGCAGGCATCCAACATATAAAGTAGGGGAAGATGGGCACGGATGTGAGCTCAGGGTGAGTCCTCCTCAGCAAAAAGAGGAGGATTGGCAGCAGATGCTAGCTCAGGGCTAACCTTCCTCAAAAAATAAAAATAATAATAAAATAAAATAAATAATAAATAAATAAAAGAAATTTTCTATATTCACTTCTATTAGTCTCTCATTCAGCAGTAGATCTTTGTACCCCATCTTCAAAATATATCCAGATTCCAATATTTGTTACCACAACAACCTGTGATGGTCAAGCATGATTATATCTCACCTGGATTATTGGCATAGCCTCCTATCGGGTTTCCCTGCAGCCACCCTGGCCTCCCTGGGGTCAGTTCTCAATGCTGTGTCCAGAGTGATCCACAGACACAGAGGAGCTCTGTTTAAAAATTCACCAGTGGGAGAGGATTTGGGGAAGATGGCAGAGTGGGCAGCACCAGGAATCTGTCTCCCCATCTAGACAACAATTACTCTGTCAGAAACTGTCTGATGTAACTATTTTGGAGCTCTGAAGTTTATTGAAAGCTTGCAACTTCCAGGAGAAGGCTTGGACAGTAAATTGTCATTAATTTCAGTCAATTTCAGCTCATACTTCAGTAGCAGCTACCCAACCCCTACCCCCAGCCACATTGCAGGCAGCTGTGCATGTGTTCCTAGAGCAGCTTGCACACAACTTGCAGGAGTCAGGGTGGGCAAAAAGGACCTTGTGCTCCAAACATCAGGGATTTGTACTTTGATAGCTTCTTGCTGCTTCTGATCACAGAGATACAGACAAGAAGGTGATCAGCAAATGTCTTTTGTTGTTGCAAGTCCCTCCTCCTCTGGCTGAAGTGACTTCCAGGAAATTTAAATGACTGGTTCCTTTTCCCCTCCTTCCTTTATCTCTTTTTCCCCCTTTTAGGAGTCACACATTAAAGACCAAGAGTTTCAAAAACATCTACATATACTGGGAAAATCAGAAAGTAACCATACATGTCCAGGGAAAGGCATAGGCTCAGAAAAGACCTAAGAAGACCTTAAGTTTACACCTCAGACTGATCTTTGGCACAGAGACCACCTACAACAACAAGAACAACAAGAAAAATTAATAAACAAAAACAGTAACAAAAAACAGCATACCCTATGGAAGGAAGACAATCTGATTTCCAGAGTTATCACCTAATTAGATTCAAATGTCCAGTTTTCAACAAAAAAATCACAAGGCATACAAAGGAACAGGAAAGTATGGCCCATTCAAAGGAAAAAATTAAGTTAACAGAAATTGTCCTTGAAAAAATCTGATGGCAGTTGTACTAGATAAAGATTTTACAATTATCTTAAAGACGTTCAAAGAACTAAAGGAAGATATAGAGAAAGTCAACAATACAATGTGTGAACAAAATGTAATATCAATAAAGAGACAGAAAACTTAAAAAAAAAATGCCAGAGAGAAATTCTGGAGCTGAAAAGTACAGTAAGTGAAATGAAATTTCATTAGAGGGATTCTAAGGTAGATTTAAGCAGGCAGAAGAAAAATTCGGCAAAGCTGAAGATAGGAAAATGGAAATTGTCAAGTCTGAGGAACAGAAAGAAAGAAGATTGAAGAAAAGTTAACAGAGCCTAAGGGAGCTGTGGGATAGCATCATGTGAACCAACAAAAGCTAATGGAGTTCATTACCACTAGACCTGCCCCGGGAGAAATGTTCAAGGGTGTCCTGCGTGGTGAAATGAAAGGACGTTAGACAGTATCTCAAAACCGTGTGAAGATAAAAGATCTCAATAAAGGTAAATACACAGGCAATTATAAGCTAGATTTATTGTAATAATAATTTTAACTCCATTTTTGTTTTCTACATGACTTAAGAGACTAACATTTTTAAAAGCTATTAGAGTAAAAGCTAGTATTACTGTAACTTTGGTTTATAACCCCACATGTTGTTCTCTACATAATTTAAGAGATTATTGCATTTAAAAGCATCATTAAACTATGTTTTGGGGCAAACAATGTTTAAAAATATTATTTTTTTGCATCAACAACTGAAAAGAGTGAAGACAGAGCTATAAAAGAGCAGAGTTTTTGTATGTTTAAAACTGTTAAGCTATTACTATGTTAAAAAATACTATTGAAGGTAAGCTGGTATAAATTCAAATTGGAGTGTTACAACTTTAGGATGTTAAATGTAATCTCCATGGTAACCAAAAGGAACTAGCTATGGGATGTACACAAAAGGAAATGAGAAAAGAATTTGAATGTTTCACCATAAAATAAATCAACGAAACCCAAAAGAAGACGGTAATGCAGGAAATGAGGAACAAAAAAAGCTATAAGTCATGTAGAAACCAAATAGCAAAATGACAGAAGTAAGGTTCTCTTTATCAGTAATTGCTTTAAATGTAAATGGATTAAACATTCCAATAAAAGAAATAGAGATTAGAAGAATGGATAAAAACACATGATCCAACTGTATGCTGTCTAGAAGAGACTCACTTTAGATCCAAAGACACAAACAGATTGAAAGTGAGAGAATGGAAAAAGACATTCCATACAAATAGTAAGCAAAAGAGAGCAAGGGTGGCTATACTGATGTCAGATAAAATAGATTTTAAATCAATAAAGTTTAAAAGAGACTAAGAAGGATATTATATATTAATAAAAGTTTCTATACAAGATATAATGATTACATTCATTTGCTCACCTAATAACACACCAGCAAAATACGTGAAGTAAAAGCTGAAAGAATTGAAGAGAGAAATAGCACTACAATAACAGTTAAAGACTTCAGTGCCCTATTCTCAACAATGGATAGAACAACTAGACAGACATTAAGTAAGGAAACAGAGGACAACACAATAAACCCACCAGATATAATAGGCCTGTGCAGAACACTCTGCCCAACAACAACAGCATACACATTCTTCTCAAGTGCACATGGGAAATTTTTCAGGATAGACCATATGTCAGGCCACACATTAAGTCTCAATAGATTTAAAAAGACAGATATTATACAAAGTATCTTCTACAACCAAAATAGGATAAAGTTCGAAAATGAACAACAGAAATAAAACTGGAAAATTAACAAATTTGTGGAAATTAACACATTTTAAAAAAACCAATGGATCAAAAACACAATTAGAAAACACTTAGAGACAAATGAAAATAAAAACACAACATACCAAAACTTATCGGGCACAACAAAAACAGTATTATGAGGGAAACTTGTAGCTTTATTTATTTATTATTAAAAAAAACAAGAAAGATCTCAAATCAACAACCAAACTTTACAACTTAAGAAACAAAACAAGAACAAACTAAACACAAGGCTGGCAGAAGTAAGGAAACAATAAAGCTTAGAACAGAGATAAAAGAATTAGAGACTAGAAAAACAATAGAGAAAAATCAATGAAACCAGAAGTTGGCTCTCTGAAAAGGTCAACAAAATTGACAAACATTTAGCTGGATGAACTAAGGAAAAAAGAGAGAAGGTTCAAATTGCTAAAATAAAAAATGAAAGTGAGGACATTATTACCAATTCTACAATAATAAAAAGGAAAATAAGAGAGTACTATGAACAATTATGTAGAAAAAAATTGGAAAACCTTGATAAAATGGACAAATTCCTAGAAGCACAAACCCTATAAAGACTAAAACACAGATAGAAAATCTGAGTAGACCTATAACTAGCAAGGAGATTTAACCAGTCATCAAAAGTCTCCCTACAAATAAAAGCCCTGGATCTGATGGCTTCACTGGTGAATTCTACCAAACATTTAAGGAAGAACTAAAAGCAATTCTTCTCAAATTTTTCCAAAAACTGAGGAGGAGGGTATACTTCCAAACTCATACTACGAGATCAGCATTATCCTGATACCAAAGCCAGACGAAGATATTCAAGAAAAGAAAACTACAAACTAATATCACTTATGAACATTGATGCAAAAATCCTCAAAAAGATACTAGCAAACTGAATTTAGCAGCAAATTAAAAGGATTATACACCATGACCAAGGAAGATTTATTTCTGGAATACAAGGGTGTTTCAACATACAAAAATCAATCAAAGTAATATACCACATTAACAGAGAGAAGAAAACAAAGCCACATGATCATCTCAATTGATGCAGAAAATGCATTTGACAAAATTCAGCACAATTTCATAATAAAAACACTCAACAAACAAGGAATAGAAAGAAACTAGTTCAACTAATGAAAGCTATATATTAAAAACCCACAGAAAACATCATTTTCAATTTGTGAAAGATTGAAAACTTTTCTTCTAAGATAAGGAACAAAGCAAGGATGTCTGCTTTTACCATTCTGTTAAACAGCGTACTGGAAGTTCTAGCCAGAGCAACTAGGCAAGAAAGAGAAATGGAAGGCATGCAAATTAGAAAAGAAGTAAAATTATCATTGTTCACAGCTTATGTGATCTTGTATGGAGGAAACCCTAAAGATTCCACAAAAAACTGTTAGAACTAATTAATAAATTTAGAAAAGTAGCAGGATAAAAAGTCAACACACAAAAATTAGTTGCGTTTCTAATAATGGACAATCTGAAAAGGAAATTACAAAATAATTTCATTTACAATTGCATCAAACAGAATAAAATACTTAGGAACTAACTTAACCAAGAAGGTGAAAGACTTGTACAATGCAAACTAGAAAACATTGCTGAAAGAAACTAAAGAAGACATAAATAAATGGAAACAGATTCCAAGTTCATGGATTGGAAGACTCAATATTATTAAGTCAATACTAGCCTAAGTGATCTGCAGATTCAGTGCACGTCCCATCAATATTCCAGTGATATTTTTTGCAGAAATAGGAAAACCCATTCTAAAATTCTTACGGAATCTCAAGGCACTCTGAATAGCCAAAATAATCTTGAAAAAGAACAAAGCTGGAGAACTCACGCTTCCTGTTTTCAAAACTTACTACAAAGCTACAGTAATCAAAACAATGTGGTACTGGTATAAGGACAGACAAATGGAAAAGAATAGAGAGCCCAGGAATAAACCTTCACATGTATGGCCAAATGATTTTTGACAAGGGTGCCAAGACCATTCAATGGGGAAAGAACAGTCTTTTTAACAAATATTGCTGGGAAAACTGGATATCCACATGCAAAAGAATGAAGTAGGACCCTTATCTAACACTATATACAAAAATTAACTCAAAATGGACCAAAGACTTAAATGTAAGACATAAAACTATGAAAATCTTAGTAGAAAACATACGGCAAAACTTCATCACATTGGATTTGGATGTGATTTCTTCGATATGACACCAAAGGCATAGGCAACAAAAGAAAAAATAGACAAATGGGACTTCAGGAAAATTTTTTAAAATTGTGCATCAAGATACTATCAACAGAGTAAAAAGGCAACCCACAGAATGGGAGAAACCATTTGCAAGTAATATATCTAACAAGGTATTATTACCCAGGATAAATAGAGAACCCTAAATCTCAACAGCAGAAAACAACCTGATTCAAAAATGGGCAAAGGACTTGAATAAACATTTCTCTGAAGACGATAGACAAATGGCCAATAAACACATAGAAAGGTGCTCAACATCACTAATCATTAGGGAAATGTAAACAAAATTACAATGAGATACCACCTCACACTCATTAGTATGGCTACTATCCAAAAAACAAATAAAAATATTAAGGAATACCGGTGGGCAGGTGTTACTTTAAATCAAGTGGCCAAGAAGGAGCCTCTGAAGAGCTGACCTCAGAGCAGAGGCATGAATGAAATGAGAAAAAACATCTAGTGAAGATCTGGGGAGCAGTGTTGAAGGCACAGGGAACAGCAAGCACAAAATCCTGGACAGGAACCAGATTGGTGCGTGAGGAACAGTGAGAAGTTTGGTGTGGCTAAAGTAGACTGAGCAAGGTCAGAGTGGTAGGAGAGGATGAAAGGCTTGTAGGCCATTGGAAGGAATTTAGATTTTATTCTGAAGGTGGTAGGAAGTCATCGGAGGGCTTTGGCAGAAAGTGACGATGTGAGTTACATTTTTAAAAGATTGCTCTGGTTGTAGTATGAAAGACAAATTGTAGAGGAATAGAAATAGAAGCAGGCAGACTGGTGAGAAGGTTTTTGCTTTAGTCAAGCAAGACACAGTGGTGGCTTAGATTAAAACGGTGATAATGAAGGTGGTAAGAAATTGTCAGAGTCAGAGTACGTAATTTTACTCTGTCTCCTGTCATTCCCTTCTCTTTATCTTGGTTTATATTTCTCCTCTACATCATCACTTTCTGACATATATTTACTTATTTATTTGGTTTATAATCTGATGCTCTCCACTAGAATGTACCTTCCATGAGGGCAAGCCTCTTTGGCTCTTTTATTCATTGCTATTTACTCCAGTGCCCAGAAGTGTCTGGTATACAGAAGGTATTCAATGAATAATTGCTGAATAAAGTAATTGTAAAACTGTGGAACACCCTTTTGGCTTACAGAATGTATTTTGAAAGGAGAACAGACAGAATATGCTGGTGGATTGGATTTGGGATGTGAAGGAAAGAGACAAGAACAAGAATGTGTTGTAAGTTTTCAGCAAGAGCAATGAAGTGCAATTTACTGATTAAGGGAAGATCAGGTTTTGGGGGCCAGGAATCAGGTCAAGTTTGCATGTGTCTCTGAGACACTCAAAAGGAGACACTGAATAGACAGAAATACATGAGCCTGGAGCTCAGTGGAGAGGCCTTGACAGAGTTATAAATTGTGGAGTCTTTAATGTTACATAATATGTAAGGCCACAAAACTGGAAGATAGAATGAGAATAGTGAAAAGAAGTATGAGGACTGATTCTCGGGGCCCTCAAATTTTTAGAGGCTGAGAAATAGAGAAAGAGCCAGTAATGCAAACTTGAGACAGAGAGGAGAGCAAGGTCTCAGGGAAACCAGGACAAGGTAGAGTTCCCAGAGCCGGGGAAGGAGTGTCAAGGAAGGAGTGGTCAGCTCTACTGACTGCTGCTAAGAGGTGCAGTAAGCAAGGAATTAGAAGCAATCATTTGATTTGGTAACCTTGATATGCACAGCCTCTAGTTTCCTAGGACCGCCATAACAAAATGCCACAAACTAGGATGACTTAAGACAACAAAAGTTCATTTTCTCATGGTTCTGGAGGCCAGAAGATAAAAGTCAAGGTGTCAGCAGGTCCATGTTCTCTTTGAAGGATCTAGAGAAGAATCCTTCCTTGCTTTGTCCTAGTTTCTGGTGGTGTGGCAATCCTTGGTATTCCTTGGCTTGTAGATGTATTGTTCTAATCCCTGCCTCAGTTGTCACATGGCATTATCCCCTCATCTCTCTCTTCTCTTCTTATAAGGACACCAGTCATATTGCATTAACGACCTACCCTGTTCCAGTATGAGCTCATCTTAACTATTTACATCCCATTCCCAAATTAGGTGCAACACGTCTTTTTAGAGGACACAATTCAACCCATAACGCAGTTTCAGAGGACTAACAGGGGTAGGCAGAATGCGAGATGAAGACAGTGGGTAGAGACTATTCTTGAAGATGTGGGCTATGAAGAAGAGAATAGCGATGGGGCAATTGGCGAGGGGTGTGTAATGTCTGCAAGAGTTTTGTTTTGTTTTTAAGATGGAAGATATACCAAGATTGGATTCTGGTGAGAATAAAGCTGTGTAAAGGGAGAAATTACAATGCAAAGAAAAAGGGGAGAATTGTAGGAGCAAAAGCCTAGCATAGGACAAGAACGATGGGATCTGGTACACGAGGGAGTTGTCTTGAGATAGGAGCAGGATTGGTCCATTCACTGGCAGCAGGAAGAAAGGCAGAGTACAGATGCAGGTGAGTTGGGAGAAGTACTGGAAGGAGGTGAGATAATCTTCATTTGTTCTGTCTTGTTTTTCAATAAAATGTGAAAATGAGGTATGGTGAGAGGATGTTGTAGATATGAGCAGATGGGATAGGTGTGAAAGAGCCATCTCAAAGACAGGGGGAGAGAACTGACCAGATTTGAAAAGTGTGGTTAATTCTAGAGTTCTCTTTGGGAAGGAAAAGAGTCCAGCAGTGAAAAGAGATTGAGGATGGAAAGAGGGGAGAGATCAAAGACCAAAGAAACAGATTGTCCTGAAGACAGGGAGTCTGGGAGCAGAGAAAAAGAAAGCAAACGAGGGGCACAGAAAAACTCAGACATAGGGAAAGACACGGATCCTCTCCTCCCTCCCTTCTCTCCATTCCCTCTCCTGCATTGGGGCTCATCAATATCTTGGCTGTCACTCTCACCCCAGGTTGCTGGAGTAGAACAAGGGTGAAAACCCGGACTGGAAGGCAGCTGTGTCTCTACAGTTCACAGCCAAGAGGGCATTGCCCTGAGGAGTCAAGCAGTCCAATCACAAGCCCGGCCCAGGTCTCACCAACAGTTCCTTGCAGCCTCTTCCTGAAGATCTTTGAGGGGAAATACAAAGAAGGCAAGTTTCCAGTAAGATATGCATCATTTGAGGGATGTGTGTGTGTGTGTGTGTGTGTGTGTGTGTGTGTGTCTTTTATACTCCTCACTTAACAAATGTATATTAAGCACTGGGGATACAGCAGGGAACAAGATAGATGTGGTCTCTGCCTTCATGGAAGATAAAAGCAGTAGGGTGGAAGACAGATAATTAAACAACTAAATACATTAAACCCTGTTAAGGTCTGTGATGAGAAAATGCAGGGAGTTGTTCTCAGATTTGTAGAACTCATCTCCACTGACATCTCTGCCATCTTCCTTTGGGATCTATGTGGAGGCTCAAACTCCCGACCCAGCCACAATTCGTCAGCTCAGGGCCACCCACTTCCTACCTGGGAAAGCTCAGTTTATAAAGAAGTTGAACTCCTTAGATAAGGGGGAGTCTTGGATTCCAGGTGATTTTTTATAGGATGCAAGATGATGCTATCATCTCCCATCTTACCCCACAGTTCCCCGTCCAAATACTCATACCAACCATACCCAGCCCAGGCACCACACACATACGTACACACACACACACACACACGCTCTGGACCTTTGGACATTTTGAAATATCTTTCCAGATTTTTGAGAAAGTATTTAAATCACTCAACACAATTCAAAACAAAGATTTGAAATGATTCAAAAACAGCTTTCCAATTTTGATTTAAGTTTCTGTTATTTTGCAGAAAGAGGAAGTGATAGAAAGCATAGAAGTGGGGAAGTCAAGAGATCTTGGTTAAGTCTGGGTTCCGTAACTGACAAACTGTGTGACCCTGGACAATTTAGTAAACTACTTTGAGCTTCATATTTCTTGTCTGAAAGTTAGGTAATTGGTCTAGAATCAATAATCCTCTAACTGTTTTTACAGTGAAACTTTATTTTAAAAATGAAAAGGTTAAGTATTTAAAGGTAAGGATCCCCAAATATGGCACAATTGCATCAACACGGTTCTGCAGCGTAAGCTTATGGTTTGTTCAATCCACTCTTACAGAATTATATTTTTAAGAACACAAATTTGATCACAATTTTTTCCCACTTAAAAACCTTGATGACTTTCCATTGCCTGGAGCACACTTTTCCAAACTTCAATACTTGTACATTCCACTCATAAGTATTTCTGACAGACATGCATACCTGGTATATGTCTATTTGTTTATTAATAAATTACAGAAACATACTGCCATAAGAATGTATTACGTGCATTACAAAATATGCAGACAATTTTAAATTTTAAATGATGAGATGAGGGAAAAGAAGCACTATTTTTAAAATAAGAACAATGTTAAGATCACAGGGTATGATACCCTCCACCTGGAGTCATATTCTCAACACTCCGCTTACTGGCTGTGGTGGTCATTAGTGTGACTCTTTAGTATTTCTGACTCTCTGGGACAACAGTAGAACTGCACTCCTTGCTTTTCTTTGTGGTCAGGCCATCTGACCTGCTTTGGCCAATGCAACGTGAGCAGAAGTGTTGTGCATCAGTTCTGGGCAGGAGCTTTAAGAAACGTGCAATTTTCCATGTTGTTCCATCTTTCCTGCCTTAGTAACTGTGGAAGCACAGATTGAGATGGATTGCTGAGTAGCTGCAATGAGTCTTTACCATGACTACCCCCACAATGAGTGCAGCTGCCCTGCCGACGCCTGGAGAACGTGTGGCATGAGCAAGAAATAAACTTTATTGTGTTGAGCCACCGAGAGTTGGGGCTTGTTGGTTACCACAGCACAACCTCCCCTATCCTGGCTGATACACTCAGTCAGGCAAGTTGTCTACCAATTCCCTTTGTGTTTCAATTTCTTTATGAAAATCAGGAAAACAATAGTAACTCGCCCATAGGTTTGCTGTGTGAATTAAATAAGCTAATACATGCAAAGTGTTTAGAACAATGCCTGGAATTTAGTATGAACTGTGTAAATGTTAGCTTTAATGATCTCTATTACAAAAGGCCTTTTGTCTTTACAAAAATATGATGAACTAAGTTGCTTTTTAAAGCATGAATAATGTGTGCAAACAAGTTAATTGGCACTCTATTTTCAATTTATTCCAGAAATATTTCAGACCACAGCGTGATAAAGAAGTCCTGATCGCCCAGTGCATCTTTATGTTGTGTCATAAAGAATTGAAAACCACACGTAAAAGCATGGTGTGGCTTCCTGAAAGGCCAGTTTTTATGATAGTAAGTTATTTAAAAAGTAATTTTTATCTGTATATAATATGGACATTATTATGGAGCAGAATACAATCGTAGTTTTTCTTCAATTAAAGCGTGAGTCTTTAATGCCGACACATACAGTAGGCTCTCATCACTGTGTCACTCGTTCACATTCTTTTCCATTAGTGATCTGTCTTCTGACTACACAATACAACAACCTTGCGCCTTCATCCTTCAAGGAATTTGGCATCTAGCATGTCTGGTGATAGAAAACAAATCTCTCTCATGTAAAACAATTTGGGACCAACAGGGCAACTGTGTCCACAAAGAGAAATAACCCACTGGATCTTTGCACCCACTGATGTTTTACAAGTGTTCTCAGAATGAGTAGACCTTTCTATCATGCAATCCTCCTTTCCGGTATAGTCAGACTTCTGGATATCAAAGGAGTGACTTAGTATTTCTAAATGTAAAGTTTTACCCTTTAATCTCTGATAATTATATAAGGAAAAAAATAAATTTTAAAAAAATAATCTCTAAAAATAGAAAATGAAATGAAGCCAATGAACCTAAATCTAAACGTGTATCCAGTTGGCGGCTAGACCACAAAGAAAAAAACTATTCCAAGTGACTTTAAAAGTTAGTATTTGGATATACCCTATAGCCAAAAAGGATTGCAAAAAAATCTTAAATTGTTTTCAGTAATTATGGTGTTGGTAGTAGTTTTGGTTTTGTTGTCCTAAAGCTGTGGTGGTTGTATGGTAGGACAGAGCAAATGGGTAAGTATGTGATATTCTAATCCTATCAATCCCACTGTCATGCAGAACCTGGATTCTCAGTGTGGAGAAAGGATATACAGAGGTAAGATCAAAGAGGTTAACACTCTATAGAAATCCATTTGAACTGGAAACATTGGTATGAACTCTTGATATAGTTCATATTTTTTTAAAAAGCCAAAGAAACAATGAACAACTTGGTATAAATGAATCCCTTTGTTTCTGAGATTGTGGTCACTGGATCCCATTTTTCAGTAAAAGAAACCAAGATTCTCTAGAGAAATGATGATTCCAGGTCTGAAAAGTACAAGATGAGCCAAGTGATTCAAAAGCTGACTCCAATAGGCTCCCACTGGTCAAGGATGTGACAATGTATGCATCCAAAAGAATAAAGACTGCAATTGGTTCAAAGAAAACAAATATACTCATGACTTCATAGTTTTTTTAAAAAAATTCATTAGTTATCTTTGGAGATTTATCATTTCTGAAAATCGATAAATTAAGGAAGAGAATCAAGCAACTATTCTTTAAGAATTATTCCTTTAAGAAACATAGCTCTGAATAACAAGATAGTTGATGAGGGGAAGTTCTCTTTATAGAAGTATTTTGACTAATAAATGAAAAAGTAATGACATAGTTAGAATATCACCATTTTAAAACTCCTAGTGAATTAGTAGAGACACGTTAATCTACACTGCAAGGACACAATCAGCAAAATCCAACCTGAGGAAAACTTTCCAGGACAAACTGCCTGGTTTATTCAATATATAAACTGAAAGGAATACACAACAAGAGATGTATCTCTTGTATCTCTGTATGTAGAACTCATGTATTAAAAAAAAAAATAAGAAACACATCTACTAATAACAATGCATGAACCTTTATTTGAGTTCTGATGCAAGCAAACCAAACTTTAAAAATTACATTTATGAGACCACTGGAAATTTGAAGACTGAGTTCTCTAAATTCAGCTAATCAGCAGAAACCAGTGCCAAAGATTATTCTAAGAATATAAGCCCATAACGACTTTGCAGAAATCTTGAGAGGACATTGGACTTCCATGATTCATGGGAGGGATGCTGTAGTTCCAAAGCTTATGTCAAGCTCCTTCCACCCATGGGCCCCAATACCTGCATCAGTCATCCTCTATCAACCTAAGTGACCACATAACTGATTTGACAAAGTAGGGGCTCTGCCTTCCTGGGGCTCGGGTCTGTACTCCTAACCCTGTCATTACTCACTACGTGACTTATGACCAGACGTTCAATTTATTTGGACTTCAGTTCTTACATTTGTAAAATGAGAATAGCTTCTGGTTCTAAAAATGATTATGATTCTATCCTAGCTCTTGGTATTGTGAGTTGGTGTTGGGTGACCAGCTGTGAGCAGGATGAAACTCAAAGACGGCTCTGCAGGTGGTGTGTCCTCTCGTCTTGGCATCTCCAGAGAGGCGTGCTTTGGCCAGAGCAGAAACAGACACGCTCAGGGGCAGTGATCCAAGGGGAGATCCCACTTCCTGTTGTTCTTCGTTTTTATGGGAGGCAAGTCTCCTTCTGGATCATGGCCCTCAATGTGAGAGCAGGCTTGCTCTGGGGGAATAAATATTTTGGGCTTAGTTGCCAACTTGTCTAAACTTCAGCTCTAGCTGTTTAGTGAATTGCTGGGAAATGACAGAGGCCCAGCACCTGGAGACCTTGGGGGTCCCAAACTTCTGGGAAGTTGAGTTTGGAAACAGTCCCTCCCACCAGGGCAAGAGATGTCCCTAGTCCTATGGGAACTTGTAGCCCCTCCTTCTACAAGACGTGGAGTTCTCAGTCTCTGCTACCTTGTAACCAGGCAACCCAGAGAAAACTCCCAGGCCTGGGCCCTTTGCATGCCCTTTCTGCTTGTCTCCACAATAAGGTGTCTATTTGGGTAATTTGCTTAAAGTTTGCCGTTCATTCGTAACACAAAGTTTTTTTAGTTTCTAGCATGAGAGTGGAGCCAGAGATACAGCAATGAACAAGCCAGACAGTTCATGGAATTTTCTTCTAGACACAAAAGGATCTATAATTTTCTATTCATTTCCCTATGTTTTCTCTAAGGCCTTGCCCTAAGAACGCAAGAGTACGGATTCTTCATCTCATTTTCTCTTATCTTTATATCTCTGTAACATTTCTACCTCTGTAAAGTGAACCGGTTGAAATTGATAGTCTCTAAGGATCTTTGCAAGGCAACAGTTTAGTTTCTGTTTTGGGGGAAGTCCTGCTGTATGAATGTCATGGTTCCATACCATGTTCCTGTTAGATGCTGGCGTACTCTAAGGTGAAGGTTCTGAATGAAAAGACACCTGGAGAAAAGTCTGTCATATGAAAAACTGAATTCAGAAGGAGAGCCCTAGGAAGAGGACAAAGGGGAAGTGAAATTCCTTTGCCCTGATTTTGGAAGCTTCCAGATGTTTCTGAGGTAGCTCCTGAACATTGGTGTAAACCTGATGCTCTCTACTCACAGACACCCCAAGAACCAGGAAGTGAAATCATAGGTGAGGTGCTGTAAAATTGTAGAATGTGACTTAGGATACAAGTGTTTCAAGAGAATGTGATATTTAAAAGACAATGAGGCCTCAGGGGAGGCCCAGTGTTTCATTGGTTCGAATCCTGGGCACGGACATGGCACTGCTCATCAAACCACGCTGAGGCAGGGTCCCACATGCCACAACTAGAAGGACCCACAACGAAGAACATACAACTATGTACCAGGGGGCTTTGGGGAGAAAAAGGAAAAAATGAAAAAAAATATTTAAAAAAAAAAAAAGACAATGAGGCCTTAAGCCCTGGGAGCACCTGCTGTGACAGCATCTGACGGCAGTTTTTGGAAGTAGAATCCTATCTTATATCTGTGTTTGTTTCCCCATTGGTTTTCCTGAGGAACTAATTAAGTCCTGAGAGGCTCACAGCCTTTCACAGCTGTGCTAAAGACAGCCGAGGAAGTTGTTTCCAGTCACGTTAACTGGGAGATAGAATCTTATAATTTGTGGTAAAAACAATGCTCCCCACTTTCATAGCAGCCCAAAGTGCCATGCCCACCTTGACATCCTGTTAGCAGGAGTTTCTTCTAAACCCACGAGACTCTCCTTCTCTCTTGAATGTACAAAAATCTTTGATGTGGCAACTCTGTTTTATCCAGAGAGGTTTCCCAAACTTCAATCTTAGAGAAAGCCTAGGGTTCTAGAATCTTTTCCCTTAGAAGTCTTCAGAACTCTCTGCAAACTGCTCCACTCCTTCCCAGAGCTTTGCGTACTAATGGGAGACTAAGACAGCTGACGCAAAGGTCTTAGTAGCTTTCTCCCAGGGCAAGGAGTGTCTGCTCACGTTATACTTGCTCAACTAAGAGGTTCTTCTGCAGGGACTCCATGAAGAACAAAAGAGATCTAACTCAAAGTGACTTTTTGACCTGTCCTAGACTGAAAAGCAGCTGGCAGCTTCACTGCTAAAACATGAATTTAGGCACAGACTTATCCAGCGCCCTGTCACGCGCTCTCCAGCCAGATCAGTGCACTTATAGCGGTTACATGCAGGCAGCAAGGGAAATCCGGAAAGAGCACAGCAACAGGCAGAGTAGGATGCTGGGCCCCCCTTTCTCCCCAGACTGCAAAACTTCTAGACTTCCTTGCAGTCTTAAGTCTGAGAGAAGCAAAGTTTTATTTTATTAAGAGGATGTTTCTTTATAGCTTCCATATCGTCTTCAGAAATGAGAGAGAAGTGTTCATTTGCTCTCCTTCCTCTCTCCTCATCATCTGTCAGTGCACCTTTATAATTAGTGAACTGCAAAATAATCACACAGACCCAAAAGGGAGTTGAAGATGTAAAGGAATTCTTTAGAAAGTAATTTTTTCTCAATATGAATAGTTTTTTCCAAATTCTGCTGGTTCTAAGTCCCTATTTTTCCAACATATCTACAGTTGGACTATTTTAATCAGGCATTGGGGACCCATTGTGGGTGTTTGATATGGGAAGTGGACTGGGGATCTGTCCTCTTTTAAATAGCACATTTATGGTGTTACCCCAACTGGGTTAAAGGCTCAGAAGAGTAACCTTACAAGAGAGGGACCTCTGAGCTGGGAAAGGGGGTCATTAACTCAAGTCTGTGGCCTTGGGAGAAGTATTTCAAACTCTTCCTCCACTTGCCCGTCTGTAAATTGGAATAAAAAAATATACTTATCCTACCTACTCTGCAGAGATGGATATATTTTCTGACCATAAGTCAAGAAGGATGCTCCCATATGAGGGAGAGAAAAGAAAGTGCTGAAGGGGAACTTGCTGCAACTTCAGAATATGAGTGACAGTATGTGTGTCAAGTGTTGAAGGGAAGTGATGAGGATGCCAGAAGGGCTACTGCTGTGGAGGAAAAGCAGGACCAGCAATGTGCGGGGCAACAGAGATTTAAAAAAAAACAAACAAACAGAATCTGCTTCTTTTCCGTCCTATCTGGCCGATAAGAAGAGGGCAACCTCACACAGGATAAAAAGCAAGACATCTCCCTTCATACACTTTGTCTCAGGTGGTCCCGCATCCCTCCCCAGAGCTTACCACTAGTATCTGTTTGGGACTATCCTTCTAGAACATTCCTATGCAGTTACAATGGTATATGTACATGTATAACTAAATTAAAATCTTAAAACTTTATTGCATGAAGCTAGACTTTTCAAATAAATTGTCTTAATAACTTAAAACAGCATTAACCCTTTACCTTTACGCTATTTTAACTCTGAATTTTGGTTAATTTCATCCTTTTAATTATAAGAATGGATTGAGTACATATTCATGACTATCAACAATTTAATTATAATTTTACTCACATTGATAAATTTTCCAAAGTGAATTCTGTTATCCACACTTTAATATATGATACATTTTCTGTACAATGCAGTTATATTTTTATATTTTGCATTTGTGTCAGAAAAGTTATTTGTATCAGGATTAACTATTTTTCATTTTGCCTTTCCACATTTTCAACGTTTTGTTCATTACTTTTGATCTATCATATTTCATAGAGTATTGCCAATGTGAATTTTGTTCTGTATCTTTTATTTTATTTTTACAAAATCCAATTTTCCTGTGTCAAATTTTGCAGATCCAAAATTTGCCAAGATTTTACTTTTCCCATCCATATTTGGCAATAACAAATCTCACGTTGCACAGTTTTAGCCTTTGTCCATTTTACTCTCTGTTGGTTCTTTCCGTAAGCAATGTTTGCTCTGAATTGAATAATCCCTGACCATTTGCATTTGGTTCTCAGATAATCCACGAGAGAAGAAGTGTGAGCAGTTCCTCCTCCTTTCTGTTTCAGAATTGTTCTCCTGCTTCAGAATTATTCTGTTGTACAGCTCATCTTATTCTTCTAGCTTTTCATCTCTTTGAATACCATTGCGGAACACAGAGCAAGCAGTGGAGTTAAAAAAGACATTTGCAATACCCCGAGCTGCCACAAGAAATATAAAACAATCCTGACCTGAATACATGTATAAAAAAAAGAAATAATTTGGCATCTCTACATGCCAGCTGGTTGGTAAATGATGCTACAATGAATTCAGAACTATGTCATCTACTGCCACCTCCATTAGAAGCATTAATGTGACAGCAAGCTTAGGTTGGCATCTGGGACTGACTTATCCATGTGTCACAGCAGGCCCAGTGTTAGAGCCACAGTACTTTAGGGGCCCACGAAAATGTTTTGAGTTCTTTTAAAATCAGTAGGCAAAAAAATTAACTTTTAGCTTTTGAAGAGAAAATTTTATATATAATATTATTAGATTCATCTTTATACCAATACAGTTATAGAATATAACCTAAAAAATAAATTTAAAACATTTTTAAAATATAATTTTTAATTTGTTTGGAGCAGAGAAGGAAGACTACAGAGATGAAAATGCCTAGGGCCCATGAAAATCAAAATGTAGTTCCCTTGGCATGAAGGCATCAAATTGGTACAACAGCACATACCACATACCTAAAGTGTGAAGAGAATTCTTGGTAATAAGCATCTCATAACATGATAAAAATAAAGCTTGCTTATTGAGAAATAGTCAACATTAATGTGACCAGTATTTTCTCCTTTTTCTTCCAGAGAAAAAAGCTCAACTACCAAACTGGTTCAAGGTCAGATTCCCAGCTACCCAGGCCCTTGGTTGGCTCCAAGACATATGATCACTGTATCCCACTGGTCCTGGCCTTGAGCAGACGAAGCCCTGGCATTTCCATCTCTGGCCAGCGGGGCCATGCTCAGAGAAAACAGTTGTAAGGGATCTGTCACTAGGTCTTCTGGGTGCCTTGATTTCATCTTTATATAGCCCCTGACACAGGCACACTCAGGAAATATTGAGTGAATCACTTCATACTCTGGCAAGAGTGGAAGCTGATATGCAATTATATATTATTAATAGTTGTATGTATTGTTTCAGGAAAAAAAATTCTGTGATCAAATTTCTGTCAGAACTGAAAATAACATGATTTCTTCATAGAAAATATTATTTTCCTGCCATTATTTTCTGTTGTTGGTTCACTACCTTCTCTTCCCTCTCACTTTCCTCTTTGGCACTTGTACTCTCCTTCCATGAAGTCAGGCATCTGGAAAGAATTTTTAGGGGCATCGGAGCCAGTGGGAATATGCTCTTTGCCTTCTGGGTTAGGTCACTCTCGTTTCTTGTAATTTCTCTCCTAAAGCAAAGGATCAGAGTTTGACAATTTCTGCCTGTATCTTCCAGAAACAACAGATCCATTCTTCTACCTCCCCCTTTTTTTTCTTTTCTTTTAAAGGGCACCAGCTCTGAGTTCCCACCAATTTCAGGCCTGTTTGGACCCTCTGAGGTGATGGCCAAAAGCAGTCCCCATACAATTAACTTTGCCAACACGCTCACATTCTTTCCATTTCAATGTCATTAAAGGCATTCTAACTGCCTAAGACTCTACTGTTCTTCCAAATAGTTCTATACCATAGATGTGACCTCAAAGTTATTTACTATGAGCCCTTTGATTACATCATGACTTGGTAATTTGACCTTTTCTTCCACTAGTTGGAACCAGGAGTTTTGTTTTGTTCAATAAATAAATATGTAGCTTCCCTTACAGTTAGGCAATAGAGAGTCTGGGTGAGAGGGGGTTATGCTATGATTAATGAACTGTTTGCTTTTGAGTCAAGATAAACTGGCTAATTTGGATGTACTATGGATCTGCAGCCTGATGCTGAGCACCTCACAGAAGCCCTTTAGAGTTCATACATCTGCACTTCTCAACAGAGGATGCTGCTGATATTCTTGGGAGCCAAACAACACTTCAAAAATAAGACAAGGGGGGCCGGCCCGGTGGTGCAGCGGTTAAGTTCACATGTTCTGCTTCTCAGCGGCCCAGGGTTGGCCGGTTCGGATCCCAGGAGTGGACATGGCACTGCTTGGCACGCCATGCTGTGGTAGATGTCCCACATAGAAAGTAGAGGAAGATGGGCATGGATGTTAGCTCAGGGCCAGTCTTCCTCAGCAAAAAGAGGAGGACTGGTAGTAGTTACCTCAGGGCTAATCTTCCTCAAAAAAAATAAATAAATAAGACAAGGTATGTTTCACAACAAGCATTGGCGAGGTAATAGAGAAATTAAAACTCTTTCATACTGTAGATGGTAATGCAAAATGGTGCAGCCACTAAGGAAAACAGTATGGAGGTTCCTCAAAAAATTAAAAATAGAGCTACCATGTGATCCAGCAATCCCACTTATGAGTATTTATCCAAAAGAACTGAAATTAGGACTCAAAGAGATATCAGCACTCCTATGTTCATTGCAGCACTATTCACAATGGCCAAGATGTGGAAACAATCTAAATGTCAATCAACAGCTGAATGGATAAAGAAAATGTGGTATATACATACAAAAGAATACTATTCAGTCTTAAAAAAGAAGGAAATCCTGCAATATGTGACAACATGGATGAACCTTGCAGACACTAGTCTAAATGAAATAAGCCAATCACAGAAAGACAAATACTGCACAATTCCACTTATACGAGGTATCTAAAATAGTCAAATTCATGGATCAAAGAATAAAATGGTGGTTGCCAGGGGCTGGGGAGAGGGGGAAATGAGGAGTTACTAATTAAGGGGCACAAAGTTTCAGTGAAGCAAGATCTCCTCTAAGACATTGTACCTAGAGTCAGCAATAACATATTGTAACCTAAAACTTTAAGAGGATAGATCTCATGTTAAGTGTTCTTACCATAAGAAGATAAAACTTAAAAAGAAATAAAACAAGGTGTATTTTGAGTACAATCTTCCCCCCACGCCCCACAAACATTTTAGCATACTAGGAAAGGCAAATAAGTCTAAGTGGTAAATTATATAAATACCTCCTCATTCCACGGAGCTACATTGGGAAGGCCAGTGCACCATGTTGCAAAGTTCTCTTTCCATCAAATGATCTCATAGGAAAGACTCAGCTTTTGTTACTTGACCACGTATTCCGCAAAGAGATCCTCACACTTTTTTTTAGCAGACTTTATTTTTCAGAGCAGTGCTAGCTTCACAGCAAACTTCAGCTGAAACTACAGAGATTTCCCATCTACTCCTTGCCCTCACACATGCACAACCTCCCCCACTATCAACATACATTTGTTACAGCTGATGAACCCACAATGACACATCATTATCACCAAAGTCCGCAGTTTAAATTAGGGTTCATTCTTGATGTTGTTGTACATTCTATGGTTTTGGACAAAGGTCTAGTGACCTGTATCCACCATTACAGTATGACACATAATACTTTCACTGCCCTAGAAATTCTCTGTGCTCTGCCTTTCATCTCTCCCTCATCTCTGACCCCTGGCAACCACTGATTTTTTTACTGTCTCTGTAGTTTTGCCTTTTCCATAATGTCATATAGTTGGGATCAGATGATATACAGCCTTCTCAGATTGACTTCTTTCACTTTGTAATGTGCATTTAAGGTTCCCCCATGTGTTTTCCTGGCTTGATAGCTCATTTCTCTTTAGTGTTGAATAAGATTCCATTGTCTGGATGTACCACAGTTTATTTATCCATTCACCTACTGAAGGACATCTTGGTCGCTTCCAAGTCTTGGTAATTACGAATGAACCTGCTATAATCAATCTGTGGGCAGGTTTTTGTGTGGACAGCCTGAAACTTTTTTACAGCTGTATAATTTTACTTTGTGAGGATATGCCATTATTTTGGGCAGCATTTCTCCATTGATGAACATTTAGATTATTCCCAGTCTTCTGCTACTGCAAACAGAGCTGCAGTGAATAACCTTGTACCTATATCATTTCACACGTGTACAAATGTATTCTGAAAATAAATTCCTTCCAGTGGAATTTCTGGGTCAAAGGGCATAAGCATGTTGTAATTTTGACGTATATTGCCAAACGGACCTCCACAGACATCAAAATGTACCCGCCTACCGGCAACGTGTGGGAGTGCCTGTTGCCCTATAACTTCTGTCATTCTTTCGCAGCTGAAACCCTTCTTCATGTGTTCCTTCCCACAGCCCTCGAAGGCAGTGGGTACCTGCTGCCCCCAACCCTACCCAGTACCAGCCACATGTCCTTCTTTGCTGTGCATTGTTGTTCTTGGTCGTGAATTCAAAGACCTCAGAAGGCAGAAGAAGTGTTTCTATCAAAGTGTCTCCCAGTAATAATCTTATAATAAATATAGGTATTACTGTACAGGTATTTCCAGAAGACCGTAAGGTTTAAAAGACAAAATCATTACCATAGATTTACTAAGAAACTCCCAATGAACACAGAGGCAGCTGACCATGATGCAGGTTCTTCTAACACTTTCTGTGATCACTGCTTCCTGTGAGAAATCTGTAAACATGGAACGATGGAGGGTCTCTAAGGACATCCCCTACTTGGTCTTTTTGGGTGGAGCTGTCCCTGAGAACTTGATGACACTTGCTGAATGGTCAGTGAGGTTAAGCAGGCCTGTGATTCTGTGAACGTGGGAGAAGTAGAGCCCCCTTTCCAACCCTCCACTCTCATTTTCTGTGTTAAACTCAGTATCATGGCAATGTGGTGTTAGGTCTACTTTTAGGTCCGTTGTAAATTCTCTCTTTGAAATCTGTTGTCCTCACACTAGAACTCTCTCCCGGAAAAACACCCCAGGCAACCCAGCAATGGAATGGAGGTTTCAGCCCCAGTGATTTCTTTGCCCAGGACAGTGTCAGATGTATCCTGTGTGGTAGGCAGTCCCCAAGATGACCCCCAAAGACCCCTACTTCCAGGTATTCATGTCCTTGTGTAATTCCCTTTGAGTAAGGCTAGACTTTGCGACTTGCTTCTAACACAAAGAATATTACAGAAGGGATGGGATGATACGTCCACAATTAGGTTCCAAATGATGATGGCTCTGTGTTGGGTCACCCTGTCTCTTGCTCTCCTTTGGATCACTCAGTCTAGGGAAAGCCAGCTTCTCTGTCAGATGCTACCCTATGGAGAGGCCCATGTGCTGAGGAAATAAGGAAGGCCTCTGGCAACAGCCAGCGCAGACCTGAGGCCCCCAGTCCAGTAGCCCATGAGGAACTGATGCGGATTGAAAGCAGATCATTTTGCCTCAGTTGAGCCTTGATGAGCTTTCAGCCCTGATCAACATCTTGACTGCAACCGCCTGAGAGAGCCTGAGCCAGAAGCTCCCAGCTAGATGCCCCAGATTCCTGACTCTCAGAGACTGTGTGTTAATAGTTGTTGTTGTTTTAAACTGCTAAGGGTGAGGGTGATTTGTTACTCAGCAATAGATCACTAACACACCTTGTCACTAGAAACTGTCCCACTGCTGGAGAGAGCCTTACAGACAGGATCAAGAGATCCAGATGGTCCCCAAGTCTCTGATAATTCTTAACAAATCATGTAACTTTTTTTCCCCTCTCAATTCAAGAAGCAACAATAATTACCTGTTTCAGGGGAGTAAGGAATCTTGAGAAGAGAGAGGCTCTTTCTTATCCTCTCAATCCTAAGAGAGTTCATAACTTTAAGAGAGAACAAACAAAATCTTTTGGCACTGAGTTTCCTAGGACTGAGCAAATAAACAATGACTGTTTAATAAATGTTAACAATGATCACTAAATAGTGATTCTTAAGCCTCTTTAGGATTCCTGAATAGAGTGAAGATATTTTAGTGTCACTGGCTCAAACAAAAATCCACAGTAACAATGGACTGAGTTAATCAATGACAATCAGTAAGAAATTTTAAATGTGTTAGGCTGCTACTTGGTATGTCCCAGGCACTGTGGTAGGAAGTCTGTATACTTTATTTCATTAAGTCCTCTAAATCTTGCAAGGTAGATTTTATGGACTGCATGTTTGTGTTCCCCTAAAATTCATATGTTGAAATTCTAACCCCCATTGGGATGGTATTAGGAGGTGGGAACTTTTTTCTTTTTTCTTTCTTTTGGTGAGGAAGATTGGCCCTAGGTTAACATCTGTTGCTAATCTTCCTCTTTTTTTTTCTCCCCAAAATCCCAGTGCATAGTTGTGTATCCTAGTTGTAGGTCCTTCTAGTTCTGCTATGTGGGACACAGCCTCAGCACGACTTGATGAGCAGTGCTAGATCTGCACCCAAGATCCAAACAAGTGAACTCCAGGCTGCGGAAGTGGAGCATGAGAATTTAACCACTATGCCACAGGGTTGGGAGGTGGGGCCTTTTGAAGGGAATTAGGTTATGAGGGTAGAGTCCTTGTGATGGGATTAGTGTTTTTATAAAAAGAGACACAAGACAGCTTAAGAAGACAGTCTTCAAACCAGAAAGAGGGCTCTTACCAGAGCCCAACCAACAGGCTGGCACTCTGATCTCTGGATTCCAGCCTCCAGAACTGTGAGAAATATATTTCTGTTATTTAAGTCCCCCAGTCTATAACAGCTCGAACCAAGACAGTAGGTATTATGGTAGTCATCAGTTTCCTTATAGACCCGGGGAAGATGCATGCCAGATTTCCTAGTCTAGCCTGACACAGATTTAAGGCAAATATATATGAGAACATGAGGCAGTGTGGAAGTTAACCCCATCAACCACACAGTCATCTCTGTGTCCCCAAGTTCCCCATGCTGCAGGATACAGTGGGGGACACAGTTACCAACAAGTTGCTCAGCACTCTCTGGGGTGGCTACCTTACTTCAAAGGAACTGGTTTCTCTTTGTTCTTCTAGCAACTATTAATTGTAAAGGGGAGGATTTGTGGGTCAGTTTGAGCCCATCCAGTATTGGTCAAATGTTGGAACTTCTTGGTCAAATCTCTTGCCCAGCCACCTAAGAGACAGTCAGCTTCCCTGGTGTTCCGTTCATAAGTGGTAGCTTGTGTCCAATAAATTGCTCTTGGGTCTAATCAGCTATATCTATGCCAGGAGGCTTGGTCTCACTTAAAAAGAAAATGGCATAAGTCATAGCTGCCTATACTGGAAAGAACCAATTGAAACCACTTTCTTTCAAAAGTAGCTGTGTAAGAGAAAGCACTCCAAGTGTTATGGGCTTCTGCTGCAGCCCACTCAGTACAGTTACTATCCCCATGTGGCAAGATAATGTTTTAATGTGTCAACAGCTATGGTCTTTTTTGCATATTCTCTGTTAACACATGACCCTCCCCCATTTAGCCAACGAGATAGGGAGAATCTATTGCCTGTAGGGAGGTCACAGCTGACTGTGGAGAGCAAAAATAAAACATTAATTCTTAGCTTTCTAGCTTGAAAATCTGAGGTCCAGATGTGAGACAAAAGAGCTGGAAGATTATACGAGCAGACAGTTTTCTGCCCACTGGATACCACATAAAAATTCCTAGAGCTTAAGGAGGAAGAAAGAGTAAAAGGAAAGCAATACTAAGGGAGTCTGCTAAGGGATATTGCATTCTCTCTTCTCCTGAGGTCAAAATCTACAAGAGGAAGAACAAGGAACCCTTGGTAAGTTTGAGGACATGAGAGTGGAGGAGACTTGTGTCTTGTTTCCTGGGGGGAACCTGGAAAAGCAGTAAGGGTGCAGATCTCTTCCCTACCCTGAGTGGATGGAACAGTGCTAGACTAGACTGGGCAGTCCAGTGGGTTGGGGCAATAGGTCCCGAGACAGCTTCACTGGTGAAGAAGAGCATCCAAGAGAACTATGCTCTCTCAGAAGTCAGTGGACCTGAAGGATCCTTACCATGGGGCCAAGTGGGATGCAGAATGATCTGATTGGACTTTGGACAGAGACTAGATGGAGGAAAAGAGCTCTTACCTGAGTATATTTGCCAATATCTGGGCACCGATATGCTACGGATACAGTAGCAGATGCCCCATGGATAGATGGCAACTGAGACTAGACAGCCTTTCTGTCCCCTCCCCATGTTCTGATGGCTTGAGGCACCCAGAATTTTGATACAATTCCACTGAGAAGCAGGAAGGGAGTCAACAAATCAACCCTGAATTCACTTAGAAAATCCTTAAGTGAAACACAGAGGCATGAAATGACTGAGATAGTTTCATCTTTTAAGCAAAGTAAATGCTTGGGGCGGACTGTCTCTTGAAGATACTTAATTATTGTCTTGTAAGAGATTTTTTACCAGGAATGTATGCATCCTCTAGGGGAATCAAATACTCTCCCTTGGAGCAAGAGAGATGGAATAAAAAATAAATATAGAAGCATTATTACAGCTCCACCAGAGCATGTAGAAGAAGCTGTTTTCTAAAATTCAATTCACAATGCCCACATGCCATTTTAGACTGAAATGACTATCACTGGGGAGATGAGAAGTGCTAAGTTGCTTTTGTTTAGTTCTTCTGTGCCTTCAAGATATTTTTTGAGGTAGTATAGCACTTCAGAAAATCAATTCTAGACTAAAATTGTCTTTGTTCAAATCCTGGCTCATCTACTTTCTCACTCTATGACATGAAAACGTAATCTAATCTTTCTCTTTTTATTATGAAGAATTTTTCAAATGTACAAGAATAGATGCAATAGTATAGGATCCCTATGCACCTCTCACCCAACTTCAACAATTATAAACTCAGCCAATCTTGTCTCGTTCACATTGTAACCCACTCCCCTTCCATCCAGATAAGCAGATGGAGCGCATCCCAGATAACGTATCATATCATTTTATTCATAACATTTCATCACGTATCTTTAAAACATACGGTTTCTTTTAAGACAAGTCAAACCAAGGCAACAATTATCACACAAAAAATTTTAAATAATTCTTTAACATCATCAACCAAGCAGTGTTTAAATTTATGATTATCTCTAAATTTCTAATTTTTTATAGTTTATCAGTTTGAAGCGTTTTCCAAATAATGTCCACACATTGCAATTGGTTGATATATCTCTTAAGTCTCTTTCGATCTGTACATTCTGCTTTTGTCTTTTTTCCTTGCAATTATTAGCTGAAGAGAACTGGCCATTTGTCCCATAAAATTTCCCACGGTCTGTATTTTGCAATTGCATTCCTAGGTATTGTTTAACACGGCCCCACGTCCTTTGGGTTTCCTGTAATCAGATCTGGAAGAATCCTTCATAGGTGGTGTTAGGTCTTCCAACAGGTAGTATATAATATTTGGTTATATCTCTTTTGGTGAAATTAGCAGCTGTTTATGCTTAATGCCTAGATTCATTAAGGGTTACAAAATGGTCATATTCTAATTTTTATCTTCCTGCTTCATGTATTAGCTGAAATAATTCCATTGAAAGAAACTTCCCCTCATCTACAAACTGGATATGCAAAAGCAATGTTTATTTTACAAAAGCCACATAAATGCTTGATTTTCAAAATAATGAGTTAGTTCCCTCCAATGATGACAAGTTAGTTGTGTTTTTCTTATGTTTTAGTATCATTATGGATTTATGGATTTATGCAGATTTGATGTATTTCAATACCTTGTAGTTAGTATCTTTGTTTATGCTCAAATTACCCTTCTTTGTCCCACGAGAGGCTACTGAAGTTGGCCCCTGTGCTCTTTTGACATGACCTTATTATTATTTGACATGACCACTATCCTAGTTTGCCTGGGAATGAAGGGGTTCCTGTGACACAGGACTTTCAGTTTTATAATGGGGAAAGTGCTGGGCAAATTGGCATGGTTGGTCACCCTAACTTCACTAATCTTTGCTAGCTCCAAAGCTATCTGGTAAGACAAGGCATTGGAGGCTCATCATATACATTTCCTGTTCCAGATCTGGAATTAGCCATTTCTCCACAAACACCTGTTTCCTGTTAGTGGGAAATGGAATTCAAAGAACACATTCTTCTAACCATACTTAAACATCAATTTCTGCTCTATAAAATGGTTATAATAATAATCCTTACCCACATTAGGTTGTTGTGAGGATTTTAGGCAATAATGCTGGCAAAGCACGTAGCACAGGGCCTGGAACATAGAAACTGCTTGTTACATGTTAGCTACTATCTCAGCCCTCACGTAGGTAATATGAACAGTACCAGGGTTTATTCCCTCAGCAAAGCTCCACACCATCTCAGCGAAATATCCATGTATTTGGGAGTGAGCCATGTTAAAGAATCACAAGTGGGAGCAGGGATATATTCTTCAGACGTTGGCTCTACAATGGCTATAAACTGCAATGTGTTGGGTGCAGTTTATTTTTTTCAGATTCAAGCCATCAGAACTGTCCAACCTTTCAACAAAACAAGGCTATGCAGCTGGACATGAAACTGTTTCTAGAAATGTCTTCAAATGTTTGGGCTTGACACCTGAGAAGCCCTTGTTTATTGTAAGTTGCCTGTCATATTGCATATTTGTGCAGCAAGAGAAAGAAATCTCATACAATAGTTGAAAAATTAGTGAAATCCCAAAAAATAGTATTGGAAGCAGATGCAGAAAAGAACCCTCGGTAGGTCCCTGAGAAAACAATGTGATCTCTTCTAGAATTCATTGAAGAGAAAGTTATAGAAGATAGCCACATTAGTCCTCTCAAAGTGGGTATTCATCTGAGTCATCTGAGGTTGACGGCTGCAGCGAGCCCCCATGTTTGTAATGTACATAAAGGAGAAACAGATCAAAGAAGTCTTGTTCTGTGAACCATTGCAAACAACTACAAAGAAATTGATGAGTTCAGTCCTGTCAGTGCCTGCTTTTAGAAAGTAGAAGTTAGTGCTTGACATATGGGAATCAATTTGCACTGATGGTACCCTTGGTACACCAAGAAAAATTCAAGATCCGTTGCCTTTGTAAAGAAAGTGGGCCCTCTTATCATTATCACACGTAATACTGCATCAGGATGCTTTTGCTACAAAGAACTTCCCCCAAAATGTGGAAAGCTGGTTTGAATATTGTGGTGAACCCAGTAAATTTTATCAGAGGATGTGCTCCAATCTCCTCCCCCACTCCAGCTTTAGACAAAGGAATTGGGAGCATACACACTATACAGAAATGGAGTGAGCTTTCAATGGCCATGTACTTACATGTTTTTTTTTTCTCACTTAAATATTATTTTCTTACCAATTATTTACACATGAACAAAGATGAAAGGTAATTAATATAAAAACTGATCGGTGTGTGCACAACCCAAGCTGCACGATGAGAGGATAATTATTAAATTATTAGATGAAATTCTCTGGACCAGAAAATCTGGACAATGTCTCTGGGTCACCGTCAGGCTTTAGCTCTGCCAACAACAGACAAGAGCTCCTTCCAGGGAAGTGAGGAGGCAAGGCTGTGATTGAGTCAGGAAGGCACAAACTCATGACAGCTTGGTCATCCGGCAGGCTGTAGGGCAGGCCAGGTGCTAGATATCCAGCAAGAAAATGGGAGTCAGCTCTTCTGTAGTTTCTAGGCTCCTAGGCTCTCAGATGTCAGGATTGGGCAAAGCAGAATGCCTTCGAGAGGTGAAAAGAATGTCCGTACAGCTGCAGGACATCGGGGGAGAGCAGAAACATCATCAGCACACAGCCAAGGCAGGCCAAGTAAAGACAAGCACGTGGGCAGACTCCCCCAGGAGTTCTGTCCTCAGATTCCAAAATCAGTCCAATGGCAGTGCCACCTTGGTGATGGCAGCCTCACCTTGTCTGCTTCTTAAGTCAGACTGCTCCAGCTGGCTACCTATAGTGTGTTAATGCATAAGGAAATAAGCCTGTGTTTGAAATTAAGGCAGAAATTCAAATAAAGAACTTTCAAATAGTTTACCCTCTTTTAATACATGGCAAATGCAATTAAATCCTACATAAATTTAACACATCCATATAAGGAATTAGGATGAACACAGAAGTGCAGTTGTACATGTTTATTAGAAAATTTCCAGTTTAGAAAAAGTATGTTGAAGAAATTAATTTCATTCTTTTCTTTTTTGGTGGTGGTGGGGGAAGCTTAGTAAATGAAGCAGTGAGCCTGGCAAGTGATGCCTTTCAGCAATGCTTTTTCCACAGGAGATTCTGCTTTTTGGGTCTGCCTTTTTAATGCCTGGATAGTAGAGGGTTTTGTTGTCTATTTTTCTCATTAACTTAGAGTGGTTTTTCTTTTCATTAAGCTAGGAGGATAGGTTCTCTTCTGCATACTTTCAACTTGTGGGATTTCTTGAGGATTCCTTTATTGCAGTTTTTTAAAATGTTGCATAGTTTAAAGAAAGATGTCTTTTTCTCTTTTGTGGTGCAATTAGAAAAGTAGGCATGCGCATGTGTGTGTGTGTCTACTGCTTAGATATATCTCATTAATTTTGTGATTTAGGCCCAGTTTATTCTTAATTTTCTTTCTTGCTATCAAGGGATGAGAGAAGTGAACCAAAGACTCTTCTATCAGTAAGTTCCACCTTAGTTCTCTCCACATTTCCAGTAGCTTTTGCTTTATGAATTTTGATGCTTTGATATTTGATATATAAAGATTCATGAAATTAGAGCTTTATTATGGATTATATCCTTTTTCATTATAAGATGTCCTTCTATCTTTACTAATTTTGTCTTAATTCACCCTGAACTAACATTCATGTCAGGAGCCCTATTTCTTCCCACTGCATTTGCCTGGCATGCTTCTCGCTATCTGCGTCTGAGTGTAGCATATGTTTGGATTGTGCTTCTGTGATCTAAGCTTACCGTTTCTTTGTTTCAATAGATTTACATTTATTGATATGAGAGAAATGTTTGGTCACAGTTTATTGTGTATGTGTTTACCTTCTGATTTTTACAGTCTGTTCTAGGTTCTGTCTGAAGGTTTACAGTCTGTTCTAGAATCTTTCAGTGGTTACCTTTATAATTTTATGTACTATTATCATATGTTAAAATCCTTATATGGTATCTGATGACTCTCCACTACAAAAGATGAGACAATTACTACTTACATTTCTTCCATTTTGCTTATCCTACCCTGCTCAATTTTGGTTTATTATCATTAATGCTTCTGGTCAGTACCTTTATACTTTTAAATAATACACTCACACAGCTGTCACCTGGTTTATCATTTTAAAGGTAAGTTTGGAAATTGTGCTACAAAAGATGAGGAATTCACATTTCTGCTTCGTTCCCTCTCTCTACCTCTCCTTTTTGGCTTCTTTACTGTTATTGTTTCTACATTATATTGCATTCTGTAATCGTAGTTCCTACAGCTGCTTAGCCTTATTCCTTTATTCCATAAACTCAGTGCCGACCCTCCTCCCCACCAGGGCTACTCCATCATCTCTTGATTGGCATCTTCAAGTAATTTTTTTTTTGTAAGAAAAGACGCAGAAGTTCTTTTTTCCTGGAGTTTTGCATGCTTGGGGATAACAAACAACAATTTGACTAGGTAAAAAATTCTTGGATCACACATTTTCTGAGGACTTGGCAACGTTTTTCATCTTCCAGCAGTTGAAACCAAACTTAAATTTTTCCTTTTATTACTATTAGATTGTTTTTAAGGCCTAGATTCTTTCTCCATCTTTGAAGTCCAGTAACTAAGCCATGTCTCAGTGTTGATTTTGCTGATTCAATTTTTTTTTCCTGGACTAGTTCCCCCTATTTCAAACTGTGGATTTAGATCTTATTTATCTGAGGAAATATTTATTCTATTATATCTGAATATTTGTACTGTTTCCTATATTAGAGACACCATTCATGGGAAAATTAAAATTCCTTTTATTGCCTTCTATATCTATCATTTGCTGGCTAATCATTTTAAATATTTGGTTCTCTCCTATTTATTTTCCTTTATTTTTTTCCAAATCTATTCTCTTTATCCTACCCTCAAACCAAGCAGTGTCTCTTTTTCTATTTCTTTTCTTTTTGTTTTTCCTGAGGAAGATTTGCCCTGAGTTAACATCTGTGCCAATCTTCCTCTACTTTGTATGTGGGTTGCTGCCACAACGTGGCTGACGAGTGGCATATGTCCGCACCCGGGATCTGAACCTGTGCTGCCAAAGTGGAGCACGCCAAACTTAAACCACCACGTCACGGGACCAGACCCACTTTTTCTACTTCTAATGTTAATTTTCACTACTGTAAGTACTCTTTTTAAAAAATTTTTTTCCAGATCCTTGCAGGTTCTTTTGTTTAAATCACTTTCCATTGTTTAACCATCTCTTACTTGAGTTCTTCTCTGACTTATTGGACTTATTGCTTCAGAAAAGTCACATTTAAAATTTTTTGATGGAAAAGTGATTCTCTACAATTTTTGTCTGCATTATGGCATAATTTTCTGGAAGGTTAGTCTGCCTTTTCTCTTATTCCTCTCATTTATTTTTCTTGTAGTATATTTGCGTTATGTTCCACACAAACTCCTTTTGTATTATACTCATTTTTTTATGAGATTCCTCATTGTTTGATGTGGACTGCTCTTTACGGGTGAATTACTTTCTGAAGGATGATGTGGCAGAGAGCACAGAGAAGTGAGCTGGGTCAGCTATCAGCCTGGATTTCTCTCTGCCCATGGTTTTGTCTCCCATCTCTGCAGGAAGTCGGCTTGGCCAGCTGTGACTCATCCACAGAGGCATCCGGCATTTACCTCCCTTCAGCTGAAGGCCATTGCCCACTCTTCTGTGCTGCCTTTTAGCAAAGATGGCATGGCTCTTCCTTTTCTCTTTCAGCTCTGTGTCCTCTCACAAGGCTCAGGGATGTCCCACATTCACCTTCCTACCTAGACCTCGCTGTTCCCTGCAGCCAATGATTTCTCTCCTTAGAATGCTCGGCCTGCTTCAGGTGGGCTCTGTGTTACCTGAGATCTCAGAGTCATGCCTCTGCTTCCAACCTCCTCTCATAACTAGGCCCAAGATGACGGCATTGATCAAGGAATCTTTCCTAATTTTCAAAAGCTATTTTAGTCATGTTCAATGGGTTTCACAAAGAAAAGTAGGGCCAGATGCCTTGACTCTGCCATCCCACTGAAAACCGTAATGTGGCCAAGGAATGATGCTGGATGCATTTCTTCTAAAATTGGATTTCATAAATAACATGATCTGATGAAAGGTGATCTCATGGAAACATGGGTCATGGCTAAATGCAAATGAAGTTTCAGATGATAAAGTTTGAGAATCTCCAATGTATTCAAACCGGTGCTGTTTCCCAGCTGACATCAGTACCAGAGGCCCAGCTGCTGGTGTGAGCTGGGGTTTTTATCGCACCTCAAAACAAGGCCTGTAACTACTTCAGAAAAAATTCTTGATTTTTTAATATCACGGAACAAATGTGCCTTGGGAAAGCCAGGGAACCAGTAAAGCTTTTAAAATTTATAATTGTGTAATTGTTTATGCATTTTTTAGGATCTCTACCAAACTGTAATTCTTTCTTAGCCTATATGTCCTACAGGGTTTTTTTGCTGTGATAAAATACACCTAACATTTATCATTTTAACTCTTTTTGAGTGTACAACTCAGTGGCATTGATTACATTCACATTGTTGTGCAGCCATCACCACTGTCCATCTCCAGAACTTTCCATCCTCCAGAACTGAAACTCTTTACCTATTAAACACTAACTCCTCCTCCCCTCCCCCCAACCCCTGGTAATTATTTATTATAGTTTTTAAGTTGAAAGAACTAAACAATTGTTTCTCTTGCTTTACTCTTTAAAAATGTTCTTTTCAGAGATTTATTGGCAAAGAGTAGGAGAACATTTTTAGAAAGTAGAAGAAAGGCAGGCCGTAGTAAACACGAAGAACTGCTATACTAGGCACAAAGAGGCATTGACTTCAATGGGGGGAGGGGCAGCTGACAGCTAAACCTGACACAGACCCTCCTCTGTGTGGCTCACTCAGTCTCCCCAAAGTACCTTCTAGGGAGATACGATTACATTACCCTCATTTTACAGACGAGGAAACTGAGGCATTGCCAGGTTACGTAACTTGTCCAAAGTACCAAGAGACATGTCTGGGACTGCAATCCAGGCACTGGGATCTCAAAGTTAAAACCTACATAAAATAAGCAAAGAGTGTTTAAGTGTTAAACATTATGGTCCTAAACTTAGGTCTAATTTCACCTCCAGCCATTTTTCAGAAAATGCTTTCTTGAAGATCACTCTGTGATCTCCTAGTCACTAAATCCGTGGGCCTCTCTAAGCTCTCATTTTCCTCTGCCTCTCTGAAGCTTTTGAAACTCCTGGGCTAATCTTCCTTCTTCAAGTTCTCTCCTCACTCTGCTGTGAGACACCAGCAGAGTAAGTTGAGAGGCATCATTGCAGTAGAAAACTTGACCTTGAATGTGCAGCAGACGGTAAGTAACTACTGGAGAACCTTGAGCCAGGGAGCAATTGGCTTAAAGTGGTCCCTTAGGAAGATCAGCCTGGCAGGGCTCGTCAAGCCAGTTAGGCTAGGCTGGATGAGGTGGGAGTGTTCTAGGAAAGATCAGCCAGGCAGCTGTTACAGGCATCTGGGCATGGCCATGACTGAACCAAAAGAAATGTTCATGTTATAAGGAATTGACTAACAGAAGTAGCATTAGAATCCTCAGGATGTGATTCTTTAAATCCTTATGAAACTCTGCTCTCGTATTTCAAGGGACCAAGAAGTGCTGTGGAGATGACGGTTTTCACGTTATCCAGTGTTCCCTTCTTCCTTCCCTTCTCCTTGGGAACCACAGGAAAATCTCTCTCGGGTCATCCTTCTGTGCAATTCTACTGTGTGTTAGCAACTCTGAGTCCCACAAGTGCACACGTGCCCTCCTTGCAGTGCCTGCTGGATAACACGGAAGGATACGGTTCCTGGGGAAACAGCACATGCAACTTTATAACTGATGTTTTGAGTCCTCACCCAATCTTGCTTCTATCTGTCTTTTCTACTTGTCTTCACCCTTTGCCATATTTTCTCGCTTTCTTTGGAATTAATTTGTTTCACTGTCCCATAAGTATCTTTGAAAGATTCTTCAAGTATTTTCTAGAATAGGGAAGGAAAGAGAGAGAACAAGAGAAATAGAATTTAAAAGGAAACATAATCTATGCAAACCAACTCTAGAAAGGCATTTTGAGACAGTTAGAGAAACTTGAAAATGGGTATTGGATTATAGCAAGGGATTATTATTCATTTTCTAGGTGAGATAATGGTATTGTGGTTATTTTTTTAAGTCCTTATCTGTTAGCCATACATAATGAACTATTTATAAGTGAAACATACACGTGTCTGAGATTTGCTTCAAATTACTCCTGAAAAAAAGTAGCAGACGGGAATCAGGAGAAAAAAACATAAAGACGATTTTTTAATGTGGGGAATTGTGAAGATGATGACATTCCTTATAGCAACAACGTATTTGAGAAAAGGCACAGCAATTCTTACAGAGTCAGAGTGTACGAATCCTTACCTGATTTGGGGGAGATTCAACTAGACCCTTAGCATATGCATGAATGTTCTGTTTGTATTTGAGAATTAAAGCATTTGAGTCATGTAATGTTTACTAAAGTTAATAGAGGGCCCTAAATTTTAGATTTTAGTGAGGAAAACAGAAAGGAAAGGAACAGATATTTATTAAGTAATTAATTTACTGTAGGCACTGTGCTTAGTGCTTTCACATGTGTTATCTAAATTTTTCCATCAACCAGGAGAGAGGAATATTCTCTCCCTCTTCTCCATTTTTTCTCCTCTCCTCTTCCCTGAACGATGGGTGGTAACTGTGTGGTTCACTGAATTGGGAGATTTATAATCCTGTCTCCCTGGGACATGTGAGGAGATGCCCAGGGCCTGTTCCGACCTCTTGGAGGCCATTGTGGTTGGCCCTGGAGTCAATGCTATATTAACAGCGAACATTGACTTTTCTCAACCGTGAGCCAAAAAGGCTTCATGGGCCAGTCGGAACAATATCACACGAGACAAAGGCTCCTTTGAAGTGAGAGTCTCTCTCACTGGCCAAGTTTTCAGAGCCTCATGAGGCATTTGATTCTGCAAGGTGAGTCCCAGTCACAGCAACATTCGTTAAGGACTTGGGCTCTGGAGCCAAATGGCGCGGGTTTGAATCCCAGCTCTGCAGCACCATGAGCAATGACTTACCATTTCTGCCTCTACCTCGGTTGGTTTGTCTGAATAGTGAGGAGATCTATAGTACTCACTCCATGGTTATCATGAATTTTCAATGTGTTAATACACACGGAGGGTTTGGTACCATGCGCGGTACCAACAAGCTCTCAGCAAACACTGGCTATTGCTGCTGTAATTTATTATTAATATCACCATTACAATTATTTTCTAACTCGTAGCCTTTCTCTTCCTCTAAAATTAGATACGATCGTATTTTGGAGAGTGGTTTTGTTGCTTCTATAAATGAGAATAAACCTACTTATGTTGAATACTATAAAGCAGCAGTGTTCCAATAAAATAAGATGTGAGTCACATATGCCATTTTAAATTTCCTGGTAACCACATCAAAAAAGCCAAAATAAATCAGTGAGATAAATTTTAATAAGATATTTTATTTAATCCAATATATCCAAAATATTTTTGACATATAAAGAATATAAAAATATTAATAAACCATTTCCCACTCTTTTATATTCTTTGTCTTCAAAACGTGGTGTGTATTTACACTTGCAGCAAGCTTTTAGAAGGAGGAGTGCTGAGTCAGGAAGGAAAGCCTTGGCCCTTCAAGAGATCTGGGTCCCAGTGCTGACTCTGCTCCAACCTTCTAGAAATCATGAAAGTGTCCTAAGCACCTGGCATACAGCCTTGTGCAAACTGACTTTAGGCAAATCAAGTCATGTCTTTGAACCTTAGCTTCTTCCAGAAAGCCAAAGAGGGGCAATAAAAAGGCCCATGGGCCGACACTTTAAACAAATTATCCCAGTTTTCAAATTTGTTCAAGTTCCCAAATGTGGTAATAGGCCCTTAAGCCAATGAAAATCCTCTCCCAATCAACATGCTGAGGTTGCCAAGGTCTATTTGGAGCTGGCAGGAAATCTCCATTGTCTGCATTCATTTATGCTTTCCATGAGCATCTGTTGGGTACTTGCTCTGTGCCAGGCACTCTCCTAAGCTTTGGGGAAGCAGGTATGAATAAAATCCTGTCTTCAAGGTGTGCACAGTCTTGTAGAGGAGGCACACGCCAGGGGGTGCTATAGTCGAGGTCTAGAGCCCTACCACTGCATAGGAAGAGGAAGAAGCAGTAAAAGCTGCACTGGAGAGTCAGTGCAGGAAGAATTCACTTCATGGCTCACGTTTCAGCTTGGCTTTTAGGGAGAAGTGAGAAGTCAAAGTGACTCAAAAGAATGGCTAGTGATAGTAAAGAACATTCCAAGCAGAGAAATGAATGGTGCCCCAGGCATTAGTGCATAACCACAGAGACCTAGTGATCCATTTTCTGACTTGGGATGCATGGGGATGGGCAGTGGCAAGTTTCATTTCTCATGTTGATGGACATTGAGACTGGTCATTTATAGGTGAGACTGGAAGAGCCAGAGCTAGTCCCTTCCATTAGACGTGCTCCTTCCTGACCTCTCTCCATTCCCTCAAGTTCATGGGTGAGCTCCTTCCTGACCCCTCAAGTCCCTCCAGTTCATTGGTCAGCTCCAGAGTGAGACTTTCCCTGGATCCCTCAGGCAGCCTTCATCACTCCTCCCTTGATGATGGTGGTAGGATAGCCTTAACCATCCTGTATGCTGCTCCATGAGTCTGGGAGCTCATTGAAGGTGTTGTGTCCCAAGTACTTGACACTGTCTTGCACAAAGGGGATGCCCAGTAAATATTTTGAATCAACTTCAGAAATTCAAAAACATGTATTGAATGCTGAATTCACAGGAATAGTCAATATGTACTCTTGATGTATTCATATTTATACTTACATCATCCATGTAGCACAAAATGAAGGTTTGGTGACTTATCTGCCAAATGGAGCATCTTAACCTATAAGTCTGGTTTCTAACTCTGAGCTATTTTGTGGTAGTTGTGCCAATTTTCAACCTACTGGATGATTTAGCAGTATTTACCAAAGAATCTAGCATTTGTAGATATTATTCCACTTATACTTATCCCTGTTCTGTCTGTGTCAGGTAGGCATACTGCCTGGCATACTGCACGGGCTTGTTCTGACCATGAAGTGAGATACTCTGTTTGAAAGTGCTTTGCAAAACAGGATGTGCTTTGTGAAGGCAAGATGCTATTGTTGCTGGTATCCCAGGATCCAGGGCATATGGTGACTTGGACTCCCACCTGACGTGAGTTTTCCTAGAAACTTATTTTTGGTGGTTGTCTCAGAGGTACCACCCATTCCCTCTAGCATGCTGTCCTACATACGTGCATGACTAAGGTTCAGCGTTATGTTCAGTTGGTTAGAATAGGAAATGAGGGATCTCACTTTTCCTCACATCCAAGAGAAAGAAAACACTGCATCTTTTGGGCAAGTCCACTGTGTGCCTGACACTGGGCCAGATGCTTTACATTCATTATCTCTAATGCTTAAAACAGCCTTATAGCGAATGTTCCTCCTTTACACATGAAAAAATGAGCCCTATGAAGGGTACATAACTTGCCCAAGGCACCACAGTCAGTTAATGATGGAACCAGTATATGAATAAAGGTCTGAATTACTCCAAAGATCCATTGTTTTTATGATGCAATTGCCTCTGGAATGTTCACTTTCATCATCTGTAAAATGGGCTGAATAATACCTTCTTTCCCTACCTAAATAGGAATGCACTATTATGACACTAAATGACACACTAAATGGCATAATGGTAAGAGTAGTAACAGCAATAATAGCTATCTAATGCTTCACCTTTTCACAGCACTTCTGTGTATATCCTTGTAAGAAAAGAGGATGCCCTGTGGTCCATAAAAGGGATCCTAATGGTTACAATCACTGGACTCCTTACGTACATCTATGTGGGGAAAGAAAATTCCCTCCTGGACCTTCCAGGGACGTAATATAATGTTAAGGGCACAAGCTCTGGTGTTAGGCTTTGCCCTGGGTGACCTCAGGCACCAGTTACAGAACCCTCTGTGGTAGATAAATACAGAGCCTCCTTCAGGGGCTGATTTGAGCTTCAATGAGATATTGATGTGGAGCCCAGAGTAAGGGCTCAGGAAATGTTAGCAATAACTACAGGGATGTTAAAGCACTGCTGTGCTTTTTCTGTAGGTGAGGTGTCTCTAGGCATCTCAGTTTCCTCCTCCTTCCCACTCTTCCCAAACTCCAGCAAGAGCTCACAGAGCTTGTCTTTGTTCCTTTTCAATTTGGTGGTAAAAGCAGGACAATAGATCATTTTCGAAAGCAATAACTTCATGATTACATATAAGAGTTTGCTGCTTTCGCATGTTATCCAGATTGAATTGTTCACCTCCCCTACAGGGTCCATTAAAAAGTGATGTATTTTTATGTATTATTTTGCTGGACAACAAAAATGCACGTTTTCCTGTCTGACTCCATCAATCACTTTGTCGCTGAACTGATGAGATCTCCCCTGGGGAGCTGAGCAGTGATTTACTCTGCACCAGTGTATCCAGCTCAGCCTCCAATGCATCTACTGAGGATACTCATGTCTACTAATCTGGAAAGGGATTTTGGCTCAATATTTAAGGAATTTTATCTATGAGGGACTGGACTAATGGAAGAACAAATTATGGGGGACAGAGACAAAAATTCTAAAAGGCAAAGCAAAATTCATGGAGCAAATACTTAGTAGGTCATCGGTGTTGACTCTCATGAAATGAGCTTCCTGATTAAGCGGGAACAGAGCTCTGTCCTGGTAATCAACTCTTACCCCCTTCTGTAGAGAGAAAGACTGGGGACAAGGATGAACATTATCTAGAGGTTGTTGTACAAGAAATGCCAAAGCTTCAGTGAAATCGTTTAGTTCACCAAGAGATCCATCTGGCCCACCACTATCTGGGGAACAATTGGAGGGAAGCCAATGGCCCTGCATAACAAAATGGGAGAAGTTGCTGGGCAGCAGTAGGTGGAGCATCTGAGAAACAACTTGAGAGAGCAAAGAGAAAGATTGAGAAGAGAGATAAAGGAGCCAGGGGACTTTCAACACCAGGAATGCCAGTCATTGCTGCAATATAATCCCCCTCCAGTTCCCCAAATCTTCTGGAAAGTCTTATATAAATAATTTCTTTGTGAGTTTTTGTTTTGGGAAGCAATCATGGAAAAGGGCTACATTCTATGTGGGAATCAATGGAAATGGTAAAGACTAAGCAACAACCATAAGACAGAGAACAAGATACAGGGAAGATGGGAAGTTGGAGTCGAATGTGATCGGGAGATGTACACCCCTCGGACATTTGTAGATATCTTGGTGTGGCATCAGACTTCTCACAAGGTTTGGAGTGGAGATGATCTACTCTCAAAGACAGCATGTCACCAGCAAACATTTACACGTCAACCCCTTAGGTGGAAACAACACGCCCATTGAAAATTGAAACTTTCACTGAAGTTTTGACATTTCTTGTACAACAATTTCTAGATAATGTTCATCCTTGCCCCTCCTCCCTAGTGGTCACCTAAATCAGTTTATGCTTTTCCTAATAGGGAAGAAAACGTACAGACAGTCCCAATACAGGAGTAGAGGGAGTACAGACAATCATCAGAGAGAGGGTTTGTGTAAATTTCCAAATGATTTCAGCACTGTTGATTTTGCCATAAGCCTTCTTAATCATAAATAAGAAAACCAAGATGCAAAGAAGAAAAAAATGTCATCAAATTTACTCTGAAGAAAAGCAAAGACATAAATAAAAGGGAACAATGGGATTTCTAAAATAACCCCAGAAACTTGCAGAGCTGCCATCAAAAGTCCTTGATGAATTGTTCAAGTTGGATGTGAGTTCTGTGTGGGGAAAGGTCAAAAGGATAGTTTTTGTTAAAGCCTGTCACAGACTGACGTTGACAGCTGCTGGCAAATCTCTGCTGTCAGCTGGGAGTTAACTCTCCAGAACCTACCTGCTGCTGTGGTCCAGTTAGTAATGAGGACTGAGGCAGGCTGGGTTGGAATCTCAAAATCAAAGGTGTGAAAAGACTCAGGTCCCTTACCTGGACACTCTGGGGCTGAGCATGTGATATGGAGATAACAGATAAGAGCGCTTTGTGCTGCCATAAATAATAAATACAAAATTTAAGCCCTTGAAAATGGAAAAGTCTATACAATTTCCAAGTATTCTTTTAATTAGATTATTATAACCAGTTAAAGGTATTTTCCATATGGTAATCTTATTAGCAAAAAAAAAAACTCTGGAAAATTTGTCTCGGGTTTCCTTACACATTACATGGCTTATGTTTTATGGTTGTGAGGTCATAGCTGTGAAATATCCCCCTTTGACAACTTGACTATGATGTATGCTGTTATATTTCAGTAGCTCAGGGTGATTTTTCAGCTGGACGAAAAGTTCATTCCATCCTATCACTGCTGATATCATCTTCATTTCCACTTGTGTTCCACCAGTGAAACGCAAAATGCCAGAGATTTGGACACCATTTGGAACCAGTTGCAAAATGGTAGAGATTGCTAAGATAGCAAACGAAATAAAGAACATAGACATTTTCTATACTCCAATACTAATAATTAAAGTGCCTTGCATTAGTTATGGGGCTCAACTCTTTAAATGGGTAAGATAAGAGTCTCAGTTACAGGGAGAACTTGAAGTAGCTGCTGCTCTTATTTGAAACACAAATGTTGGCTCACATCCCTCCTTCTTCCTCTTCCATTTGCTGCAGCGCCCCCAGCGCCACCATAGTTGGCATCCAGTCCTAATTTACTGAGATATCCAGAGAGAATTATGGTGGAGCATCCTGGCAGCAGTGGACATCTTAGGGATATGTAAAAGAAGATGGCAGCTGGCAAATAGCAACGGAAAATCTGTTCATATCGATTCGCCTGGCGAAATCTATGGTTGAGGTAACCTCCAATTATTCTTTTGAACCAGAGACAAAGAAATACACACTGAGATAGTCATTGTGGCTTTATTTACAATAGATTAAAAAAAATTAGACAATCCAATGGGGTTAGATTAAATAATGATTAAATACATTATGTTGTAGCTATACAATAAAATGTGGCATGGCCATAAAATGCAAGCTTAGAAGAATATCTATTGAAAAAGGGAAATACTCATTATATTATATTTTGTAAAAAACAGATACAAAACTGTATAAAATTTAAATCCAAATTTGTGATATATATATATGAACATAGTTATACTACAAAAATAATTTTTATAATTACTCAAAATTTCTGCAATGAACACTTAAGAAAATGTAAAATACAATATGCACACTTTTACCTAATGATTTGAAGACTTTTAAAATGTATATATAGCAAGTCTGAACTTTCAAGTTTTAGAAAACTGATCACACAGCTGGACTTTTTCTTTAACCAAGATTGTCAGAAAATCACCATGAGAGGAGAAATACTAACAAATGAGCATAACAGCTGCTGCACCATGATGAACAAAGCCCTCACCGTTAGTCTCATTTCTAGTCACATGGAACAATACCTGGACCTCTTTTTACAAATGGGAGAGATTTTTGTTTGTTTTTTATTTTTCCCCATCTTAGAACACAGGGAACTAAACTTTTTAAGAAAGGCAGTTTTTGAATACTTTCTATAATATAAAAATTCAGCTCCAGCGGAAGGAAATAGGCCCCACCTTGGCCTAAATCACTAATTGATAATCATGTGTTTCTTGGGAGGTTCTGATTCTCTGGGTAAAAACCTTCTTCACTCCAGAATATGAGAGTCCCGCTGAGACAGGCAATCCTTGATTACCTGGAGGCTAATTATCCAGCTTCTGCATTATCTCAGGTCTGGCTGCTCCTCTTCAAGCTACTGGCAAATTTAGCTCCAGCACAGGAGGGGAGCCCAACCAAGCCCAGTGACCGTGTTACCAGCAGGTACAGAAGGGCTGTGTAAGCCTGAATCAGTCCACGTGTGATTGTGAGTGTGGACTCTCCTCATGGAACAGACTAGAAAAGGACAAAGTAAGAAAGTACTGGACTAAAGAAGAAAGAGCAGTTCAAACAGGTGGGATGAGGGGTGTCCTCAGAGAGAGAGGAGAGGGAACCCATCAACATCCCCTCAACTTCAGGGTTGGGTTTGATCCACATGCTCCTCCACCCCCGTAGTTAGGCCCAAGGTAATTGCTGTGAGGAGGTCTACCAGAGTTAAGATTTTCTAGTGGAGAGGATTGCTCTGGGCAGAAGGAACGGACATTTGTTGAGTGCACACTATGTGCTGGGTGTTAAGGGGAGGACAAGGAAGACAGTCTTGCTGTCCTCGTGGTGACAAGTGCAGCACAAACATGGTCTGTTCTGAATTTCCATGTGGGGCCCTCCCATCTCTTCTGGACCCCCCAGCTCCGAGGGCTGCCCTCTCCAATCTCCCTCGTGAATCTGCACCCAGTGGAGAGCGGCCATGCTCCAGAGCGCCCCTTGTAATCTTTCCCTATAAAAACCTCCAAAGCTGCTTCCTTCTGCAGCAGTCATGCTGCAGGAAAAATCTGATGAACTAATTTCCACTTAAAGTCTGATGACTAAGAATTATCGGTGAGTCCTTACTGATGACGAAACAGAGGCTCAAAGAGTTTGCGCCACCTGCTCAACGGCACGTAATGGCCCAGATGAGACCGCAGGAGTATTATTACTTGTCCAGTAATTCTGCCATATGGTCTTAACACAAAGAAATCCAGGAAACCCAGAGTTTTAGCCCAAAGGAATGAGTTGTTTCCTTAGGTAAATTTTCAGGCATTTGGATTCTCACATGAAAGAGAGATTTTGGGGTCAATGGACTTTCTGGGCTTTTATCACCCCACCTAATCCTACTCTATCTATATTTAAGACAGAATTTGCATCTGAGAATACATAATTTGCTTTTAGGCACAAAATTCACATGCAGTAAATCAAATGACTTAAAAGAGAGGGCACACGCAGTGATGGAAAGGAGTGGAACTAGCTGTTGGGAGGCTTCCTTCAAGTCCTGACTCTACTGTCTCCCAACTGTGTGACTTTGACCAAGACACCAAGGTAGAATTGCTTTGAGAGGGAAGGAGAGCTAATGAAATTACACCTAGCACAGAGTATAGATTTTATCCAGTTTCACCGTACTGTGCATACTCAAGCAGATGTGAGCACCCAGTGATGCATTGGTGGGGCCAGCCCTGAACCTAAGGAGGTGGAGGGAAGACTTGCAGCTCTTACCACTTTCATTTTCACACACACGCATCTTACAATAGCATCCTCATCCTCAGAGGCTGTCCTCCCTGGCCTTTCATACTTTGGGTCTTGAAGCCCCTGTCTCTGCGGTATATGTGAGTGGCTCAAATGCCTGGTTGAAACTCTTTCCTTTCCTACCAGGCCTGGACACGCTCACACAGATTCCTTGAAATAGTCTGTGTTGATTCCCCTGGGAGGCATTGGTTTTCACTGATTCTCAGGTGGCCTCCATAGCCTCCTTTGGTTGTCTTCCACCATTTTGGGTTGATAATATCCATGTACAACTTCATTCCTTCGTAAAATATATTTTTCCAAGTTGCTAATGCTTCTTTTTTCTCATTAAAAAAGTAATACACATTCACTGTAGAAAATTTGGAAAAGAGAACAAAGAAAAATAATAATTTCCCATAAACCCACCTCTCAGAGAATACCACTGTTAATCTTTACGGGTATTTCCTTTCAGTCTTTTTTCTCTGCATTTAACATACACTTAACTTCATTGGAATACACTATTATATCCAGCTTTTTTTTTTCACTTAACATGTTGTCACATAGATTTAGGGACATTCATTAACACAATATTTTTGATTGTCCTAGACCAATATTTAAACCTATTACAGCAATTAATATATGCAGAGTGGTGTACAAGTAAGACCTTGAGAAATAGCATAGACTCCATGGCTCTCAGGTTTTTCATCAATAAAATAGAAAGTAAACAATACTAATCTACAAGGTCCTCCATAGGATTCTTTAACAATAGAATATGAATTTGGAGAGACATCTTCCCTCCCTGGATTCTGTCACAAGGACCTTAACCATAAGCACCAAGATCTTGCCTCAAGATTCTAAGAAGAAAGATTTGGGGCCTATTGTAGATACAAACCCAAGTGACATAAGAAACCAAAACTGGCATAATTTTGCTCTCAGTGAGTAAAGAAGGAAGAAGCCTAGACCAGTGAACTATTGTTGCCAGGGAAACTAACTCCTGCCATCTCAGATGCCATACATTGTATCTTTCTGGGATGCCAACTTCACTTTTCATCTCAGGACCATAGGTAGAATGTAGCATAGCTTAGGTTTTCTCTGAAATAGGGGTTTTCCTCCAGTAGGATTCCTTTCCACATTGTCAGTTGTTTTTTAGTTTTTTAGTTTCCCTATTTCAATAAGTCCTTCTTCTGATTGTTTTGACCATTCTTGTTTCAATTTGGTTCCTGAGTTTCTGCTTTACTTACTTAGCATTGTCTTCTCTTTATTTAAACTATCTCGCACCCCGACCTTGTTTTATCTTGGAGTCTTAGTTTGAAAGGCTTCAGAATCCTGACAACTAAAACATTTGCCCCACACTAGGCCTTTTGCTCTGTGTGAAGCTTGAGATCAACTCCTGAGCAGCGATCTTTTCCTCTTCAGTACCAACAACAGACTTTTTCTGATTTTGTGCAGAACTTTGGGAAATGTTTAAGCTCAGAAATGCTTCAACATGAGTGGAGGAAGCGAGTTGGGCCTTAATTCTTTTGTCCAAGGCTTAAAATCTTCAAATTGTACCTACAAACCAGTACGAAATAATTTTACTTGAAAGCAGACCATTTCTCTAGTATGACCTTGAAATGCAGTGTCACTTTTATGAAAATGCCCCAAGACAAATTTTCAGGTATGATCACTCAGTTTAGCTTTTGTGTTAACTCTTTCCTGGCAGGTTAGGAAAAGATTACTTGAAAGAAAATGGTAAATACATAAAAACATCTCTAGTTTCCAGGGCTGGCACTGAACGTAGGTAGATCAGATGCGGCCCAAATCTTTCCACCATTTGAAGTACTTTCTGGAATTACAAAACCTTCTCAACGGAAGGTCTCATTAAGAAGCACATAGAGCTTCACGGATCGGGTGAGCACCTCAGACTAGTTTTGGAGCAGATGGAGGGTGAAAGTGAGGAAAGAGGAGAAGTGGAAAGGGTCAGACTATAGGACCCAGCTCCAGGAGAATGGGCCCAGAGCAGTCACGCCAGGGCACACGTGGCCCAGGGGAGAAAACAAGAACTAAGTTCCAAGGGTGGTAGCAGAGGGCATGAGAGTTCCTGAGAAGGAAAGGAGGTGGGAAAAAGCCACTTGAGAAAGAAAGTCTCCCTCAAAATTCTCCCAGACAGACTTTGTTCTCTGAAACGACCTCTCCCCTTTACACTCAGTCTCTGTTATCAAAAGACTAAAAACCTTGGGCTCTTTCAAGAAAAATGACTACATTCACATTTTCTTGGAAAAATTTGTTTAGATTCTTTCCTTTCAGAGCCAGAAAATTGTTTAAACGACAGGATGGGATGTACTTTCACCACTTTCCCTATTCTATACATTTCTACCTCTTGGGAGCCAGATGCTAAATTGTTTCCAGCCAGTTAATAATGGCTGTGGTAGTGAAGCTCCCGGGGGACCCCAAAAAGGAAACCTGCCTCCATTTCCAGGGCTCTGTTACATGTGTTGGCTGCTGGGTGGATTCGGATTAGACAAATAAAGGGAGGAAATAAGGCATGGAAGTGAATTAGTTCTCTGTATAACCCAAGTGGGCAAACCCCTGAGGTTACAACCTGCTCCTCAGCGTGCCTTGTGCCTCCACCAGCATGCCTGTCAATGCCTGAAATTTGCAGTCACTTTAGTTTAGCTGCAAAGGTCAGGCTGAGTCAAATGACAAGAGGAGTGCCTCAAGAGAGCATTCCATATGGTGCCATTGATTAGTTTCCTGTTTATTCAGTCACGGATGCCATCAACAAGCACCCTTTGAGGACCCTGTTGATGGGAGGTGACATGCTAGGTGCTGTAGAAGGTACAAAGATGAGTTAGTCAAAGCTCTGCCTGGAAGGAACACCCAGAATAAGGCTTAAGATAAGACAGGAACATGTATAAATATAATAACCTATAATTTTTATTTTTACATTAGTATGTAGTAATAATAGCTATCATTTATTGATCCCTTGTCCTGTGCCATGCAACTCAAGGGCATTATTGCTGATCATCACAGCCACCTTGCCAAGCATGTCACCCACAGGGAAGCTCGAGCTCCAAGAGGTTACATGGTTAGTAAGTGACAGAGCCAGGTTTTGAACTCTAAAGCACGTGCTTTGAACACACCAACACAGCGGCTCTGGTCCGTCTGTCCCCCGTGAGATGGTCAGATCAGGTGCAAGTGTCACGGGAGCTCAGGGGAGGGAGAGAGAGCCTCAATCTGGAGGAAGTAGGGAAGACATGTATTTAAGCTGTGCCTTGAAAGATTAGCAGTGTCTAGACCTGAGGAGACAGGAGCGGGAGGGAAGTGGTGGGATGGGGAAGATCTGATAGGGAGAAGGAAGCATGGCGAAAAGACATCTATGGGGACCGCCCAGGACCTGGGGAGGGAGGGGTCATCTCGGGTACCAGAGGTGGAGAGATGAGGCAGCTGCAGAGGTAGGAGTGGTTAGTGATGGAAGCATCTGAGAATACCTAAAAAAAGCAACGAGAAGTCATTGAAGATTTGTGAGAAGGAGAGTGACCCAGTCTAAGCCCAGAGTCAGAACGGTGGAGGATGGGGTACAGAAGAGGAGATGGGGCGAGCAAGGGTGAAGCCACTCTTCTTCCTCTGGTGAAGCAGGCCAGTGCCATGGGGCTGTAGAGAGGGGGCAGCTGCACAGGTGTTTAAGGAGGTAGAAGCCAGTGACTGATCACCAACGTGACTGGCAAAGGGAGGGGACAGAAATGGAACAACCCTTTTGTGCCTGCGTAACTGGGAGGAAAATACTGAATTAGCTAAATACTAAGTTGGATTATTAGCACATTCTACAGTGTTGGTTCTCAAATTGTTTTGACCTGTGGGCAGTTAAAATGGGCTCAAAGACCCTATTTCATTTCTACACTCTTGCTTACCAAAAAAAAAAAAAAAAAGAATGAGGCTACTTTTATGAAACAATGAAAACACATAAAACTCTAAAAAGTTAATTCATGCCCAAAGCAAAAGACTTAGACACTGTGAAACTGTTAAAAAAAAATATACAATATGCCAGCTTGGGACCACCAGGAGAAGCCCAGGATCACTAGTGGGACCACACCCCCCACTGAGGAGCCCTCAGTATTATTTACCCCTAGGAGCAGGGCATTGGTTGCAGTTAACCCGAATTCATTTAAGAACTCTGATTGGGCGCCATGTGCCATGTTCTGGGCTAAATGCTAAAAAGAGCCTTTCCTGATCAATTTCCTCTTCACCTACATCAGCTCCCCAGCCTCCTCTCTGAAGCTTCCCTACCCCTCCTCATCCCAACACAGCCTTCATATGGGACAAATACGTTGTTCCCCACTTTATTCAAGCCAAGAGATTCATCATCTCCATCACACTCAGACCCTCACCAATCAATAGCCTCCCAGATATTCGTTCTCGTCCGCCTTCCTCTGTGCATTTGTGAAGGGCGATGCTGATCTTAGGAAGCCCCTGCTTCCTACCTTATGATATCCCAGCCTTTCCATAGCCTGAACCAGTCCCCGGTGGAACCAAGCAGGGCTTCAAGCCTGACAGACCCCTCAGTGCAGTTCAGTTTTTGCAGCCTTGTCCTGGTTTAATCTGCAGTCCGATTTGCTACTTAGTCACCCCAAACCCTTATCGACGTCTTAGATTTCAGCATGCCTTTCTAGGCTGAATATCTGTGTTTTCAATTATGTCACCCTAGGTGAATTACCCTCCCATTGTTGAAGGTCAAACCTTGAGTTGTTATTTCCTGCCCATACAGCTAGTCCCTTTCCCCTCCATCCCTTTGGGGCAGTTTCTCAATTGTCACTGGTGTTCCCAGATCCTATCTCTATCAGGTTTCATCTGTAAATTTAATTATGAAGCTATGCCCCATTTGGCTTCATTTCATTCCATAGTACAAACATTTTTATGCATCCATTCTCCACAAGGTATCCTGGGGCTCCAAAGATATACTGGTCGTGCCCTTCTGTAGCTATATGAAATTGAAAATTTCGGGATCCTTAAATGGAACTAGGTGAGCCTAATTTCGTTCACATTGTTGCGTCCCCTCACCTGATCAGTGGATACTCTGATCCTGCATTCAGACGTTTCTATAGCCACAAACGACTGTTCTAGCACAAGTACTCAAGAAAAGGTTGTTAAATCAGAAAGAGGAAAGCAGAAGCAGAAACAGCTAAGTCAGAGCCATTCGGGAAAATAGTCACTAATGCAAGTCTTCTTGAAGGGCCCTGCCCTGCTTTCCTACTCAGTCATGGCCTAAATGAACTTTCACCTTTGCAGGTGTAGACTCTGGGCAAGTCTCTGCTTGGGCGTAGCTACTGCTCCCCTGCTTACACTTGGGGTCCCAGTGCCTGAGTTCAGGCTTTACCCTCTTCCTTCCGCACACCACCTGCCTTAACTCCTCTACAGAAGGGAGCATCCCCAAGTGTATCTTTGGAGGGGGCAAGGCACCCCTCACTATTCTCAAACATAAAGAGGCAGCATGCATGGCTCAGCCGCGTGGTTCACCCGTCACTTCTAACAATGAAACCTTTTCAGATCCTTCAATCTGGACCTTTCCATTGTACCCCAGCAAATGTGATGGCCCTCGTAGTTCTTTGCTCATGGGGCTATCATTTAAGTCATATGGGCTGTCTGTCCTGCTCTGCCTGCCTCGGGAGCAGAAACTGGGAGCAGGAGCTATATCAGTTATCTTTACGTCCTCCCCTCACCTAGCACACAGCAGGTGCTCAGTAAATGTTTATTGAATGACTCCTCAAACAAGTAAATATTAGAGAATATAAATTTTCTTTTCAGACACTGTTTTTGTCTTACCAACCTTTCATTGAGTCACTGGTTTTCAATGTTTTTAAGAAACAGAAGTCTTACTTCAAACAAAGTCTTATTTGGAGGACCCCAGCCCCTCAGTGTATAAAGTGATAATAGCAGAGCTCTTCTTGTTTGGCCCAGGCCAAATCTTCCTTCTCTCGTGAAGATTTCTCTCTGATCATCCCATCCATGGGGGCCTTGTCCTTTTCTGAACTTCTGGAAGTCCTATTGTCTCCTCTACTCTTTCGGCATGTCCTCAGTCTGTACCAAGGAAAATTCACACTCACTGAGGCTTGCTGAAGGTCAAGGCCAGTGATAAACACTTTACATATATTAGCCCATTGAATCCTCAGGGCAATCCTGTGAGGTAGATGCTATCATTACGCCCATTGTACTGATAGAAGCTCAGAGAGGTTAAGCAATTTGCCAAGGTCACACAGCGATTAACTGGCAGTGCTAGGATTCAAACCATGAGTTAACTGATTCATTGTTCCCTGTTTTAATGTGCCTTTATTTTATTTTTCAAACTAGATTGTAAGCTGAAGTCTAGGAGCTGCAACTCTACTTCTTTCTCTCCTTGCCCCATGCTTAATACAGCATTTTGCCCTGAAGAAGAGTACAATGAACAATTTTTCGGAGCACACTTAGTTCCTGAAGTATATGCATAGTTCCTCGCCTCTTCCTCTTCAACATCTGTCTAAGCAGAGGCTGTCAGCTTCAGGATAGGCTATGGTCTCACCATCTTTCTTCCTAAAAAAAAGGTTCTAGTTCTGAAACTTGCAAAGACAGGTTTTTGCTGCTGAAAATACTAAGCACTTCCTCCAAAGGCTGGAAGCTAAGCAGGAGTTTCACAGGAGGGAAAAAACAACAGAGACCTCCTCAAGTGGAGTGGGGAGGCTTAAGGCAGGAAATCGAAGGTACTGTCAGAACAGCTCTAGGGAGAGGGGAGAGGGGGGAGGAAAGAGAGACTATTTAGATTTTTACCATTTGGGACCCTATCCCTAATTTAACTTCTGGACTAAATTTTAAAAACAGACAAGTAGTAAAAGCTTTGCTCTCCGTGAACTCTGGCCCCTCGGCCTGTTTGGGATGTCACAGAGAAAGGCTGCACTTGTGTGCGGCAGCCCCGAGGGGACCCCCCAGTGGCCCAGGTGGGATGATTGATCAGGGAAGCCCCAGGGGCTCAGCCTGCCCCCCACCCTCGCTGCACCTGCGCTGTGGATAAACAGGGCCTGCCGGCTGCAGGGCCCCTTCCTGACGGCCCCCAGGCCTTCTCGGGCCTCGCCCCTCGGGCCCTCTTGCTTGAAAATTAACCACGGGTATAAAGTGAAAGAGAAATGGCTACGTGAGCCCTAAGCATTCGCAAGTGGAATGAAAAGATGAGCAGACAGCAAACACAGCCCTAATGAAAGAGGCCCCTCGGTGTGTGAATTTTAGGATCTATTCTCTCTTAAGTTTCAGCTTTATGTTCTTACAATGGTATGTGTAACAATATTGCTAAAATGTCAGGTGGTTAACCACACTTTCATTTTTATGTTCTGATTTGAATAGTTTAAAGTTAATTCAGTGATTTAAACAGAAGTCTCAAGTCTTGTGAAGGATTTACAGAAGTCCTTTAAATACCTGGCTTTTCTTTGGAAATGAAATAGTCTTCAAAGCCTGATACATTTCTAGTATCCGTGGATAACCAGTCAAGTTTGCTTTTTAACGACTTTTACACACGGTGAATCAGGACAGAAGCAAGTGTATTTTAAAAACAAAACACACTCACACATGCACACGCACAAGCAAAATGTGCTTTGAAAAAGGAAAGCAAGGGCCAGGTGATAGACACTGTCAGAGGATCTTCACGCAGTCGTGCTTTCTCAGACAAATATTCATTTTCAAAATTAAACTTTATTCTATTTTTTTATTATGCACTGATGAAAATTGCTATTATTACAATCGATACAAAAATATAAAACAAAACCCTTGGTTTAAGTGCTGACTTGAAAATGTTCAGTGTTTCCTATCATTTTCCTGATTCTCCTAAGATCTGAGTTACATGGATAGCTGTTCACTCTATGTCCTTTTCTCTTTTCCTTTCTTATAAAAATATTGGAACAGATTATGCAAAATGCAAAATAAAAGCACATATTCTGAAGGAAAATTGCTCATGGAGGGAGAGATTAAATAAACAAATGAATATACAAATAAAAACCCGAATAGTAAAAGCCACTAAAAGTAAAGTCAAAAGACAAAAACAATCTAGAAAAAAATGGCAAATTATATCAGAAAGGGTTCATTGTCTTTATATATATAAAGAACCCCAACGAATCAAGAAAAAACTCCAATAATCCAATGTAAAAAATGAGCAAAATACATAAACAGTTCACAGAAAAAGAACAAAATATGGCCCTTCAAAGTGTGAAAAGATGCTTACTAGCACTTAAATAGAAAAGATGAAAAAGAATAATCCCATGTTGGCCAAAGATGAAGAAAAAGGCTGATGGGGGTGAAAAGATACACAATCTCTATGGGTGACAATTTAGCCAAATCTGTCAAAATTGCAAATGCATTTATCCTTTGACCTAGCAATCACAATTCTAGGAATTTATCCAATCTATATTATTTTACACATGTGAAATGACATATGTAAAAAGATATTTACTACAACACTGTAATAACAAAAAGTATTTTAAAAATCCACCTGGTGGTCAACAGGGGACTAGTTAAATAGATTATGGTACAGCTCCACAATTCTTTATCTGAAACCCTGGGGTGTGATGTGGTTTGCATGTCAGAACTTTTCGAACTTTAGAAAGCTAATACAGTACATGTAGCATATATTACGTAAAACCCCTGGAGTGTTCTGGGGCAGCGGGCAGCGATCAAATCCATTAATATTTCTGCAGAGAAACTATGAATATTCATACTAAATGGGAGAAATACAACTCATGTCAGTATTTGACACAAACTTAGGGAAATTTTTGGTTTTCAGAGTTTTTTAAGTTAGGAATTATACATAGGAGATTGTAGGCATGTCCATCAATACAATGGAATACCATAGAGCTATAAATAAATGAAAACACAGTTTCTGTACTGAATAATCTCCAAGATAGATATACTAAGTTAAAAAAAAAGAGAGAGATAACCATTTGTGTACAAAAGAAGGGAAAAAGAGTAAATAATATATGCATTTGCTTATGTGGGCCAAAGATGGCACTGAAATGACTACATTTGCTTCTGGAGAGAGGACCAAGGAGGAGTCTAGGAACTATGAGTGGGAGACTTTTCACTGTATGTGCTTACATATCTGTCCTATGTAAATATATCACCTTTCAGAGTATACAAAAAACATTTACATTTTTAATTGCTAAACAAAATGTGTTTATGGATTACCAATGGTTAATCAGGCATTATACTTGTGTGGAAGTCTGAGAGACCTCACGGCACCATGTATTAAGTAGCAACTATGGCCCAGCACTAAGCTAGGTACATCGCCCAGATTATAGCTGGTCATGGGAGGTAGGCATTAATATCCCCATTTTAGAGATAAACAAACCAAGGTTCAGACAGAACCACGCAACAGTAAGTAAAAGAGCTGGGATTCATACCCAAGGTTGCCTGAGCCTGCATTCTGTGGCACAAAAGAACCTTGGAAAATGGGAATTAGGTGGTTATCTATTGAGAACATGTTATGGAAGTTATGATCAGATGATGACTGTTTACTTGAACTCAATTCTTGGGACATTTGAGATTCTGCTCTACTCTGACTCCTCTGGGCGTAGCTCATGATACGGCATCAGCAAAGCCTACAGACCAAGGCACCTGTGCCTTGGATGAGGGCTGGGATTGCGAAATCCTCCACCACAAGGACCTGAAGCCCTGTGGGGTCCAGCGTGGACATGTCTGCCCACAACGGACAAGCAGTCTGGTCAGAGAACACACTGCCCTTTTCCCCAGATTGCTCACGAGCACTGACTGGGGAGGACGGGGCAGGAAGGAGCTATGGACTGAATGTTTGTGTCTCCTCAAAATTCATATGTTGAAATCTGAATCCTCATGATGGCATATGAAGATGGAGTGTTTGGGAGGTTATTAGGTTCAGATGAGGTCAAGAGGGTGGATCCCTCATGATGAGATTAGTACCTTAATAGGAAGAGACCTGAGAGAGCTTGCTTCCGCTCTCTGCTCTCCACCATATGAGGATATAAGAGGATGGCCATCTGCAAACCAGGAAGCAGGTCTCACCAGACAGCAGATCTACCGGCACCTTCCCAGCCTCCAGAACTGTGAGAAATGAATGTTTGTTGTCTAAGCCACCCAGTCCGTAGGAATTTGTTATGCCAACCGGAGTTGACTCTAGCTCTGGAAATACTCACCTTCTGGTCTCAAGTACTGTATATTTAAAATTACAGTTTGAAATGCATCAAAACCCACAAATAGCAATGGGATTTATCTATTCAGTCATTATCCCCTTTGTTCCATAATTGAGAGGAGCAAAGCAGGACAGCACAGAGGCTTTTCTTGGGATCAAGTACACGATAGAGGTCTGGACCCATTGATGTGGGACAGACTGATGGATTCAGTCTCGGCTCCAAAACATGCAAGGGTTTCTCCCTTCCCAGAGCCCCAACAGGCCACCCATCTCCCAGTCTTGTGTCCCTTCCACCAGGAACAGGAAGCAGATGGGAGTCTTTGAATTAAGCTGACCTTTAGCTAATGACGCTAGAAAGTTTAAGGAAAAAGTAGTGAGTTTTAACAACTGACAGACTTTGAAGCTGGACTTCTAGGGCAACCAACCCTCTCCATTTGTCCTGGGACTGTCCCAGTTTTAGCATTGAAAGTTCCACCTCCCGGGGAGCCCATCAGAACGGGACAAATTAGGATGACTGAGCACCTTGCCTAGGTTTCAATCCCAACTTCACCACTTCGTAGCTGTGTGACCTTGAACAAGTTACTTAACTATTCTGGATCTCAGTTTCTCCAAGTGTGAGATGGGGAGAATAATAGTCGCTGCCCCACAGGATTCTCATGAAGATTAAATGAACATTTGTAGAGTGCTTAGAACAGTGCTTGGTAAGAGCTAAGTGTCTGTTAAACAAAATAAATTATGTTAAACTTTGTTGAGCCTTATTGTCGTTGTTTACAACCAGTGTGTGCAGGAAGGCATTGAGCACTCTTAAACTGCAGGACTATGCTGGTGGAGACAGAAGCGCAAGGATGTAAGTAACTTTCACTGAGACAGTTATTCAGTGAGTCAGTATGCTACAAAACCAGGGCAAGAAGCCAGCATTCCATTCGTCCCGGCTCAGCCCACTCTTCTGATCCTTGCTGGTTCACACTTCTTGCCCTGACTGATTGCACATAGTAGGCTCACAATAAATATTTATTAAATGAATGCATAACTTTTTTTCACACAGACCTATCCAGGGTTGCTGGAAGGAGTGTGTTGTTTTGCTTTCTCTTATTTATTTGCAAAGGAGTGTAGCTAATGCTAAGGTTTTGGGCAAAATGCTTACTTATGATGAGATTTCCTGACATGGTAGACTGAAGCAACTGCAGAGAAGAGACAAGGGTCCTCTTCTTTGGCAGTTATTTATGGTCCTGAATCTGTGGGTAGCCTGAACACAGCAATGCACGCGTTAGTTATAAATCGGTCAGCCTCAGGACACCTGAAGCCTTGCGAGCCTGCAGCACAGCTTGGCCGGCTGCTTCTGCAGAGAAGTCCGCACAGTCGTTCACACGCACACTCCGTCACTTCCCTGCCCACCTGTGCAAACCTGCCTGCATTCTGGGGACACACGGGCCTGCCTGCCTGCTGAGTTCCACCCCAGCTGAGTCCCAAGTCACTGGTGAGGCCGGTGGCTGAACCACAAACCTCAAGATGTGCAGGCAAGCTCTGCAAAAGTCTCCACTCCTGCACTGCTTAACCAGCAGCATATGTTTTTTTGGCTAAAAGGTGTTTAAATGAAATCATTTTTTCCATATTACTTTGAAAAGTTTATTTCATCAGCATGAAAATGTTTAATAATATTATTTGGGGGTTCTAAAAAGGAAATCACCATCTTGAAGATGTTTCTTTTTCATTCACTTAGGAAAAAGAACACAGTGATATTTAACCCCTTCCACAAATGATGCAAGCGATATGACTTGAGATGAACAGTTGCTCTGGAAATCAAACAGCATGAAAGACTGTGCCAAAATAGAGAAAGGAAGACTTGCTCCCTCCAGACCTGTACTGGTGTAAGGTAACAGGTTGGGCTTGCTTTGAGTGATGATTGTAATAAAATAGAGCAGGCCCCCCTGCCCAGACAGCTTTGCAAGGTAACTCATGTGCCACTAGGAGAGCATGTGCCAATGCTGGCTCCCCGAGGCTGGCAGATTCTGGAACCATCACAGCTCTTTCCCCAGAGAGCCACATTCCCTTGAGGGGGCAAGCACTTACATGGAAAAGCTCTAGGGGTTCCTGGAAGACTGGGGGGTGGATTCAGCCTCCAGCCTCCCCTTTCATTCAGCAGAAAGCACCTCTTTCTGTAGCTTTCACCCAAACAACAAAATCAGACTGCTCTAAGCCACAGTCCCAAGCAGGCCTGCTCCTAACATGCATTCTAGCCGGCTAGGACAGAGAATATAAACGGAGACCCGTCTAGTATAGATCAAGATATTTAGAAGTTATACTGCAAGCTAACAAACTGTGAAATGTGTCTACTCCTCTATCTTGATAAGTAGACCTGGAAGGCCTCGTACACATTTAGAATTCACAGACTCTTCAGAATTCTACACTGGAACATGGGGGCTTAGGGAAAGTTGGACCCTGTCACTGAGCTCCCAGCCTGTGTGACCCATCCTACTTTTGTCCCTCCTCTGGTTCTGTCCAACATCACAGAGGACTGACGTCCCAGCCCTCGCTTCCAACCTCTGCCCTGACTGCCCACACAGCGCCCCATTGGCCAGTCATCACTGTCAGACACCAGATTGCACAAGGCCCTGGAAGGGGGCTTGGGGTGTTTGAGCAGTCGTCAAGGGTCCCAGGTCCTAGCTACCTAGGGGCAGTCTCGAAGAGGGAGTGCAGGTTCTGAGTGCTCACGTGGACCCTGTCCTGTGCGGGCAGCTGCAGGCAGAGGGGAACCCGGAGAAGCCCTCTCAAGAGCAAGGCCCAGGCAGGGCCTCATGCCCAGGTCATCACACCGAAGAGGAGACAGAGGACAAATCACCAGCAAAGGGCAGGAAAAGGGGATACTTGATCAGGACTGCTGAGTTCCTTGATGCAGGGCAACTTTTGTTTCCATGAACTGGGAGGAGGTAGGGAGAGGACAGGAAGGGGACACTGAAAGGTTTGAGTGATGCTCCTCTCAAGGAATGTGAGTGAAAGAAGGCAAGCATTTCACTTTAACAAGACATATCAGGGTCAACTATTTGGGACTTGGCATGGGCTGAAAACAGCGGATCAAATTTTTATCTCTGGAGATATCCCCTGTCTTTCACAAACGCGATGTCAAAGAAGGGTCAGACATTAAAGAAACCACAAGGAACCTAAAAATATGTTATTCATAGCTATCAGGCTTTGAAGAACTTTGCTTTGTAAATGAAGGGGGAAAGGGTGGCATCTTAATCAAGCAGCCTTTCTTAATGGCTTTCAGGTTTTCTCAAGATCTTTCTATAAAACCAAAAGACACAGATGAATTAAAAAAATTTAAGCACATATGGGAGAAAAATAGTACAGAAAGACTGAGGTTTGGTGAAAGAAAGAGATCAAGAACAGAGTAGCAGAAGAGAAGTCCGTGTGTTGATGAGAGCAAATGAGGCACTGACCGAATGGGAGGCAGAGGAGGTGATCTCATGCCCTGTCTCCTGAGACTGTATATTATGATGCAAACACTGTGTTTAGTTAACACTTTTGTTCCAAGCAACTCAAATTCTCACTCTACCTGCATTAAGCTCTGTTCATATTCTACAAGGCAGTTTGTATGTCTTCACACCTCTTCCCCTTTGGGAAAATCACAAAAGGCCTGTCCTCTCTCTTATCTTCTCTGTGCCCTTAATCTTGTCCCCATATCCAAAAGGGTTGTGAGACACAGCGGCGACAGATTCCTATGAGAATGAGATTCCTCCACTTGGATGTAGAGGTTAATGGAGTATGAAAAGGAACTCAATAGCCAAGAATTGAGGGAAGAGGCAAAAATTACTTTTATCACCAGTAAGAAATTTCGGACTTCAGGAGGTTTAATAACTTGTCATAGAGCAAGAGCGGAAGCCAGAAAGAGACTACAAAACTGGCAGGACCAAGCCATGCTCCAGGCACCAGGGTCCAAGTGCGGCCAGGTTACCATTATCCCTGCACAGGGTAGAGCCCCAAAGCCCAAGACGACGATACACAGAGGAAATTTGAAGAGCGGCATGAAAATAATTATGAGTTGGAAGGATTTACTCCAAAGGCTTAAATCTATATAACCTGGCCAAGAGATCACATTGCTAAAAGGAAATACGATAGCGGTGGATATGAAACAAGCACTCAAAGGGCATAAACAAAGGCTTAGGCTACTCCAAGGGAAACATAAATTCAGTGATGTGATGGAAAATATAGGCTCAACTGGAGGGGAATTACTATATTGGGAAGCTCTATTAATCTGTTGACAGTTTCTCAAAGAAAGTGATGGCAGCCTGCTAATTTGCCTCATTTGAAACCGGCCTGTATGAAGAGCTGGAAAATATATCTCAGGAAGCGATACTGTGCAACAGGCGAGGGATGGGTTGCCTTCATAAATCTTGTTCATTTTTCATCTTGATGATTTTTCTCTCCTGTTTCCAACCATTCTCTTTTCCATTCTCTTGCCAAGCCCCCCTGGGATCCACAAAATCTTCTTCTACGGAAAACTCTTTCTAGGCTAAGGGAAGGGAGCGACTGACCAATGGCTTGGGATTCTGAGTGGGGTCAGCAATTGGTCTGCATCACCCAGGCCCTGAAAAGCCAACAAAAGCCTTTTGATCTTGAGTTACCCTCCTCTGCAGACCTGGCTTCCCTGCATCTCCTCTTGGTACCCCAGAACCAAACCTTAAAGATGCCAACTCTTAAAATCAAGAGTAGTTCAGATCCCAGGTCAAAGGGCTGAGAGGACCCAGGTGAGCTAAGAGACTTTTTCAGCTCTAGTGAGGAGACTGAGCAACAGTCTCTCATGCCTTTCCAGCAGGAGCATGGCGCTTTCCCTAATGCTTTTTCAAGGGCTTTCATTTTCATCCAAACAGCTTTTAGCATTGCCAAGTAAAAGGAGAGGTGTCGCTATCGTCCAAACTATAAGTGAGCAGTATAGTCTTATGTGGCTCCAACTGAAAGAGAATTTTGCTGGAAGGTCCAAATAACAAACCACTTTTTCCAGATGTCAGAAAGCCTGAGGTCTGTGTGAAGAATGCAGCGTTCCCGACTTTTCATCTGGTCTATCTGTGGAAGGACAGAGATGAAAGGCCCCACAAGAAAATGTTTGCTTCAGCTCGCCCTGCTCTTTGCTCTGAGGGCGCCCCAACAGGCCTTGACTCAGTGGTTCAGAAACACACTGTCGTGTGAGAGGCGAAATTACCCCGGGAACAATAGGACTTGGACGCTGGGTTTTATTTACCGAAATAAAGATTGCAGAAATAGATAGGGACAGAGAAAATGGTTTTGAAATATGCTCCTTGTTATAACCCTGTAGCCAGCACTCAAATAAAAGGGGGATCTAAAGAAGGAAAATCCCTGTTTGGAGTCCCAGGGGAGTGATACCGTCGTAGGGAGATCTGCTGACACAGCTGACGCAGACTTAAGACGTCTGCCGGGATGAAGCGCTCTGTGGCTAAGAGTAGAACCAAATCCTTCAATTAAGAAAGAGTCACACTATGTGGAAACAAAACCACATCAGGCTCCACTGATGTCTACTCATGAAGTACTTAGCTTATTTTCCTACATTGAGGAAGCACCTAATATAAATGATAAAATCCAAAAAATGAATTGGGTTTTGTAAGTCACAAGATATTAACATCAAAAACCTACAACCTGACCCCAGATTTGCTCTCTGGTGAACATAAAGGGCTCGGTTGCAGTCCCATCCCCCTTCACCTGTGTTCCTTATTCACTGCTTCTTTCCCACGTCCCTGTCCTCTGCTTGTCTCCTATATTTCCTCCCCAAACCCACTTTATCAGGCCAAATGTGTGTCCTCTATCAGAAAAGAAGTTTTGCTCTGTCCTTTCCAAGTAGGTACACATGCGTGCCATCCTCCCGGGGCTCCTCAGTCTTCCACTAGGTTAGGGCACCCTGTTCTTTAATAAGTAAATTGGCTTATGGGAAATGCAGCACCCTCAGCATGCTGCCTCTGAAGGCACGAGGGGAGGATCCATTCCAGGTCTCTCTCTAGCTTCTGGGAGCAGCAGGCCTTCCTTGGCTTGCAGATAGCTGTCTTCTCCCTGTGTCTCTTCACATCATCTTCCCTCTGTGTATGTCTCCTTATGTCCAAATTTCCCTTTTTATGAGGACACGGTTATTTTGGATTAGGGCCAACACTAATGACCTCATCTTAACTTGATTATCTGAAGAGACCTTTTTTCCAGATTAGGCCACATTCATACATTACTGGGGGTGAGGACTTCAACGTCTATTGTGGGGACACGCTTCAAGCCATAACATGCATATAATATATTCCAAAACTTTTAGGTACTGAGAACATAGCAACGAAAAAGGAAAGTCCTTGCTCCCATGGAGTTTACATTCTGGTTGGAGGAGACAAATAACAAATCTATAAAGTGTCAGGTGATGAATAGTGCCATGAGGAAGAATAAAGGATGCTGAGGAGTTGAGCATCATGGAGGGTGTGGTGTTTGTTTTATATCAGGTGATCAGGAAAGACCACTCTGATAAGGTGACCTTCATCAAGACACCTGAAAAGTGAGAGAATGAGATATGGGGATATGTTGAGAAGAAAGTTCCAGGCAGGACAGTAGGTGCAAAGGCCTTGAAGGGGCAGTGCTTGGCTCTTTAAGGCAGCCTAGAAGCTAATGTGGCAGGAGAGAAGGAACTGGGACGAATGATGGGTGGAGATGGGTCAGAATGGGATGGGGCTGGGAGCATGGCATACAGGATCCGATAAAGAGCCGAGATAAGTTTCCTTTGGCTTTTACCCTGAGTTCCATGGTGTCTTAGTCAATTCAGGCTGCTATAACAAAGTACCACAGACTGGGTGGCTTATAAACAACAAAAATTTATTTCTTACCGTTCTGGAAGTTTGACGTCCAAGATCAGGATGCCAGCATGGTTAAGTGAGGGCCTTGTTAGTCACAGGTTTCTCATTATAGCCTCACATGGTGGATGAGGCAAGGGATCTCTCTGAGGCCTCTTTTATAAGGGTGCTAACCCCGTACATAAGTGCTCCACCCTTATGACCCCATGACTTCCCAAAGGCCCCACTTCCTAGTACCATCACCTTGGGGATTAGGATTTCAACATAGGAATTTTGTGGGGACACAGACATTCAGACCATAGCAGATGGGCAGCCTCTGGAATGTTTTAAGCAGAGGAGTTAAAATTGGAACCACATTTAAGAAGCATCACTCCAGCTTCTCAGTGAAAATAGACTGGTAGTAGGTCAGGGGTAAGGGCAAGGGTAGCAGCCATGGCCCCACCTCTGCATGGAGAACTGAGTAGCCTTAAGCCCCTCAGGCTAATGCAGGGTGGCAAGGACAGTTCAGCATCCCTTGCCCCTTCTTCTAGGAACAGAACCCCTATTTCTTGTGGGGAACCTCCTTCATGTGGGTCAGGTGTTGCTGACCCTCCCAACCTCTGTCACACGAGTAGCCATGGGTCCAGGCCTGGTCAACTAGAGAACAGCCTGGCTCTGGCTCCAGTGTTCACAGATGAGGCTGTACCAAGTGGAGGCAGTCGCAGCCCTTCCTAGGATGGTTGTACCAATGTCTGGGCTTGCTGAACCCATAGGCAGGGAGCCTGGGACTGCTGGGACCATCATGTTCACCACCCAGATAGAGCTTGTCCGAGAGATGGGGAAACATACAAGCCTTCCCCTGAGTCCTCACTATGCGAGGCTCCATTCTAAGAGCTACATGTGGATCAACTGATTTAATCCTCACAGCTACTGGATGAGGTGTTTGATGTTATTATGCAGTTTTACAGATGAGGAAATGAGGCATGAACAAGTTATAAGAAACCTCCCCAAGATTATAACGCTGGAAGTGGAACAGCCTAGATTCAAACCAATGACCTTTGCTTCTAAGAGCTCAAGTTCTCAATCTCCACTCTAGACTCAGGAGAATCTCAGGACCACAAAGTTACAAGGGTCCTTCAAGATTATTTAGTCCAGTGGTCCTCAACTTGATCAGACTCAATGTCCCTTTTTATAACAAATATTTTCTAACATCTCATTTAGTATTCTAAATGAACTCCATAGCTAATATAATTTACCTACACACATATTTTTAAATAATTAATATCTTTTAATTATAATATAAGTAAAAAGAAAATAATTTATAATTTAAAAAGTCATGCATTTTGCTAGTAAATGTTCAAGCGTGGCTCCTCTAGAAGACATAAAGTCAGATGACTACATCAGGAAAAGCTGAGGCTGTGAAACAGGCAAAAAAATCGTGGATTACTGAGTGCTCTGTTTAGCACACTTTTCTAAGTTATCTCCACTTTTCATTCATTGCTCTTGAGCTAACAACGCTGTAGACTGTAAATAGAAAACGGCAGTTCTGCAAATGCTTCTTGTTCATAGAAAGGCAAAATGTGTCTAGTAGAGTACAATTGATTATTTCCCTGTGGATATTGATCAGTTTTGCATTTATTTGTGTTTGCAAATTTATCTAAGCACTCTATTAATTGATGAGTTACACGTAAATCTTTAACACACGCTGTATTAGTCAAGGTTCTCTAAAGAAACAGAACCAACAGGATATATATAAATATACACGAGAGATTTATTATAGGAATTGGCTCACGTGGTTATGGAGGCCACGAAGTCCCATGATCTGAAATCTGCAAGCTTTAGAACCAGGAAAGCTCATGGTGATTTCAGTCAAAATCTGAAGGTCTGAGAATCAGGGCTGATGGTATAACTTCTAGTCTGTCGGAAAGCCCAAGAACCGAGAGTGCCAATGTCCCAGGGCAGGAGAAGACAGATGTCTCAGCTCAGGCAGAGAGTGAATTTGCCCTTCCTCCACCTTCTTCTTCTATTCAGGCCTGCAACAGATTGGATGATGCTCATCCTCATTGGTGAGGGTGGTTTTCTTTACTCAGTCAACCAATCCAAATGTTAATCTCTTCCAGAAACACCCTCACAGGCACATCCAGAAATAATGTTTTACCAGATATCTGGACATCCCTTAGCTGAGTCAAGATGACACATAAGATTAACCATCACACGGGCTCGTCTTCTAGCTGAATGAAAGTCATGATTAAAAGTACTTTCAAAAATTACCCTTCAATATACTTATATGTAGAATTATTGCAAATATGGCAGTTAGAAAATTAGACTGATAAAGACGCAAACGCCAGGTTCAGTATTGCCATCAGTCATGTCATTTTCCAAAATAGTGAAGAATTCTTGGTAGAGGACTAAATAAAATGAAGTACTATCTTCCCTCAATAAGTGCAGTAGGACCATTCTCGGAAAAGTCTCATAGTTATTAAAACTATCAAGAAGTATTTGTGTGTGTATGTGTGTGTACAAATATTTGTGTTTAGGTTCTAAGGTTAGATAATTTATATATATATATATATATATATATATATATATTTGAGTTAGACTCTAAGCTTGGGTAATTATAAACAGGGTTTCCAGCCACATGAATGTCCGAACCATTAGAAAGTTGTGTGGGCATGAGATCATTCTTCATTGTGTAGGACTTTACTGGGAATAGCAGGTCACAACATCCTTGGCCTCCACCACGAGCCACTAGTTTACCCCAATCACGGCAACAATCAACAACACCCCCAAAGTTTCAAAAATCCACCATAGAGTGTACTGCCTCTATTGAGGATGACAGATCCACTCCAAACACACTTCTGGTTCTTGAATCGCCTCTGTAACATCCTAAGTGCACGCTCAATAAATATTTGTTAAATAAATGAAAATCTGAATAAAGGAAAGGGTGGAACTGTTGATGTTAAAGACTCTGGAGGATAATTATCAGTAAATGTATACCTTTTATAGATGTAAAAAGTTTCCTGAGGCAACCACGCACTTAGAATGTTTTTTTTAATAGATTCTTAGAATACTCAATCCTTTCCTGAATTAGCAGAAACTTTAAGTAGAGAACTACTAACGAGTTATAATCACATACCTAAACCTTGAGGGAACCTTATTTATTACTATCTTCTGCCTCTTTCTTTTCAACCTTACTGATAAAGCCAAATAATACAGGTCATACCCTATATTATTACAACTTCCCTGTCTTCAGAGTCCACTCCTCCAAACAGCAATGAAAGTCACCTGGCCGTCTTCTCACGCTCCTCCAAGAGTTCCCAATTGCCTTCAATATTAAAACTCTAGTTAAAGCCTTCGCGGCCTTCCACAGATGGATGAATTCTCTCCAGCAACATTGGCCACTCCTCTGCCTCTCTGCCCTCAGGGCAAAGTCTTGCACCTTCCCACTTTCCAATGACAGCTTTGAGAATCACCATCTCTATGAATTCTTTCTAGATTAGCTCAGCTAATACTATTCATACAGATAGTTCTCAAAACTGTGCATTAGAATCACCTGTGGAGTTTTTTTAACGTCCTGCTGGTAGGCTCCACCCAGGACCCATTAAACCAGAATCTCTTCAGGGGTGGAACCCAGGTATACAAATATTTTAAAATTCTCAGAGGTTCCCAGTGGGCAGACAAGTTTGAGAACCACCACCCTAGTGCTACATACTGCACCTCTAACTTATTTAGCTTGAACTTTACCTGTTACACCTGTAAATATTTTTCTGGTGTGGACTTATTGTCTCCCTCCTCAAAAAGACAGGAAGTTCTCAAAACCTCTCAACCTTAAACGTGCATAGGAATAACCTGGGGATCCTGTTCAACTATGAATTCTGATTCTGCATTTCTAACAAATTCCCAAGTATCCCAAAATATGCTTTCAAAATATAACACACGTGTGATACTCTTATCTATGTTATCCAACACATGAATTACTCTCAAGCTAAGAATTTCAAGAAATGAAGAAGGGAAAGTCTGTTCCTTAATTAGATCTCTGAGGAGATGTTTTGAATTGCTGCTAGGGGTTGTGGGGCCTTGGGCAAACATTTTTACTGGGTCCATGTTTAAATAAATAGTTTGATTAAAAATATACTACAGTAAATCAAAACCACAATGAGATACCACTTTACATCCACTAGAATGGCTACAATCAAAAATAATGGAAAATAATAAGTGTTGGTAAAGATGTAAAGAAATTGGAACCCTTATACACTGCTAGTGTGAATATAAAATGGTGCAGCTGCTTTGGAAAACTCTCCTCAAATGATTCAACATAGAATTACCACACAATCCAGCAATTCCACTCCTCGGTATATACCCAATAGAATTGAAAACAAGTATTCAAACAAAAACTTGTACATGAATGTTCATAGCAGCACTATTCACGACAGCCATAAGGTAGAAACAACCCAAATGTCCATCAATTGATGAATGCATAAACAAAATGTGGTAAATCCATATTGCAAAATATTATTCAGATATAAAAAGGAATGAATTGCTGACACATGCTACAACGTGGATGAACCTCAAAAACACGCTAAGTGAAAGAAGCTAAATACAAAAGGCCACATATTATATGATTCCATTTACATGAGAGAGTGAGAATAGGGAAATCCATAGAGATAGAAAGCAGATTAATGGTTACCAGGGGCTGGGAAAAGAGAAGAATGGGGAGTGACTACTTAGCGGGTACAAGGTTTCCTTTTGGTGTGATAGCATTTTGGAGTTAGAAGTGATGGTTGCACAACACTGTGAAAGTACTAAATGCTGCTGAATTGTCCACTTCAAAATAGTTACTCTTATTTGAATTTAACCTCAATAAAAAAATTACAAAATCATAGGTCCACATGAGATATAGTGATTTATCAGTAAAGATTTGAAGTAATGGGTAGAGAAGCATTCCTTACGAACTTTGTTGTCCAGTCAGCTCACGTGATATCCAGGCGCCACCTCTTCCTGTTCCAGTCCTGGAACTATGTCTTTAGATTCTTTACTGTCATTTATGCCCTTTGCTGCCTAATTTCATGTCTTCTACCATGAGACAAAAAGTAGCCAGATTGTTATTATTCACAATACCGTGGCTCTCCAGAGCCTGCATGTATGGAAACAAGACAGATCTTGCCCCCGCATCTATTTGATGCTGATTACATCATAACCATGGGAACACTGGCTTCCAATGACTCTCTCTAAGGTTGTTTCTGTGCCTAGTTCATGGATGCTGATCACAAATACAAGTCTTACCCAGAGTAGGTAGGCAAATGTGGACAATAATTTGTTTTCTGGTCGTGTTAAATTTACCGTTCAGAATTTTGGAGACTAACCATAGAATGACACATCTTCCAACCACGTCTTCTTCTGCATTCTTTAGGCCATAATTTCTGCATTCCTGCAATATGATCTTTTTCAATGTTGGCTGTCCCCCTGCCTTTCACACACTACCACCAATAGGGAGGATTAGAAGAGCCTGTGGGAAGAGTGCTAAGAGTGGTCTCATTCACACAAGAAATGTTATTCTCTCACCCTGGGCAACTTAAGACTGACCTGGGAGAGTACAATGTCACTACATCAAGTGCACACTACAAGAGAGGACACTTATTGGTAGGGCCACGTGTCACTGAGGAGTGATAGTCCTGAAAGCCTTTGGAGGACAGGCACAGGCACTTGCTGGGGTCTAAGCGTGGGACTGGGTTGGGGGCAAGTAAGGCACTCTCTGCTCTCTTGAAACAGCCTTCTCTGCTTGCTGTATGGAAGGGGGATCTGCACCCATCCACCTCTGTAGACCTAATAGCTTTCTTTCTCTCTCTTTAAATTGTTAACCTATGAAACAAGATCAAGTTCTGAGTCTTTAGAAACACAATCTTGAGGCTCAACCAAATTTGAGTTTTAGTTTTCAAATGAGCGCAAGTTGCTGCAAATAACAAAGGGGACCTTTCTAAAGTGACATCTCTAAAGAGAGGCTAAAGACCTCCCCTACCTTTGTCAACACAATCACGCGTCACTTAACAGGGAGGATACGTCCTACGAAATGCATCGTTAGGTGATTTTGTCATTGTGTGAACATCATAGAGTGTCCTTACACAAATCTAAATGGTAGCCTACTACACACTTAGACTATACGGTACTAATCTATGGGACCACCAGTGTATATCGTTGACCAAAACATTGTTACGGTCCATCATTGACCAAAATATGGTTACATGGTGCATGACTGTATAACACTCATGTTTGTCTATTGTCTTTCAAACTTTAAAAAGAAAGAGTGATTTTCTGGACACCCCCAGTGGGATGTATTTTAAGACAAAAGATTCTAGAACTATTTATTAGCAGTAGTAGAGTTCATATTGTAATTTAGAAACTGTTGTGTGCAAATGAGTAAGTTTTTAAAAGTCTAACAGAATAGACAGGCTAAGAAAAAACTTAGGATATTGGAAAATGTACTTAAATGGGTGAAATGTCTAGAATTATTAAAATTACTAAAAATTTAAATTGTTTAATAATTTAACTTAATAAATAAATTTATAATAATTTATATTACATTATAATAAATTTGATAAATAATTGTTTAATAAATTGTTTAAACAATTTAAGTTGTTTGAATTGTATTTAAATTGTCTGAGTGGTATAAAATAGTACTATTTGAGATATGTTAGAGTAGACTATAAAAGGCAAATGTAAGCAAACTATATATTCTTCTGCCCCAAATATTTTTTCCTCCTTTTTATGTCTTGTTCACCAAAAGTGAGAAAAGACTGTGAAAGAGTATACGAAACGCCTTGATGGCACAGCTGAAATTACCGGGCCTTGGTACGTAGAGTGACAGGGTATTTTTAGCCACATTCAGTAAGAATCTGATCATCCACTTACCTGACCATCAGGGACTCACACAACACAAGTCTTCTAAAAATCAAACTAGATGGTCTATCCAGTTCACCCATTTTCCCAGATAAGTAAATTAAGGCTTAACAAGATTATGGTCACGTGCCACATAACAACGTTTTAGTCAAGGATGGGCCATGTACACGACAGTAGTCGCATAAGATTAGTACCATACAGCCTAGGTGTGTAGTAAACTCTACCATCTAGGTTTGTGTAAGTACTTTACAATGTTTGCACAATGACAAAATCACCTAGTGATGCATTTCTCAGAATGTATCTCTGTCATCAAGCTACACATGACTATATACCCCAAACTCAGAGAATAGGAAGCCTAAGATGAGAAAGTGTCAAAACCAGAACTAGAATCTGTGCCAGTCTACTGTATTATATCTCACTTCATCATGTCAACAACAAAGCGTTTCATGCGGCGTGGAAGGGATCTGCGCACTTCCGCCACGGCAGAGTGAACAGCTTTCTGTCTGGAAGACTGATTTTGTTTTTGTTTTTGTTTTTTTTCTTACAGAGTGGCACCCGAGCTAACAACTGTTGCCAATCTTTTTTTTTTTTTTTCTGCTCTTTCTCCCCAAATCCCCCCAGTACATAGTTGTATATTTTAGTTGTGGGTCTTTCTAGATGTGGTATGTGGACGCTGCCTCAACACGGCCTGATGAGCAGTGCCATGTCCATACCCAGGATCCGAACTGGTGAAACCCTGGGCCACCGAAGCAGGTCTCGCAAACTTAACACTTGGCCACGGGGCCGGCTCCCGGAAGACTGATGTTTTAAAGTCAACCAGATAGAAACAGAGGTGAAAAATATTGACGTTTTCTGAGTAACATTCTGCTGTCATCTCAGGTGTGGAAAAACACTTCACTAGTCTACATATGACAAATATTGCCCTCCATAGGGGCACACTGTGAGGCTATGCAAGGCAAATGCTTCCAATAGGGTACTGTGTAAAACCCTAAGCAGTTTCCTCTCACCCATATTGGCTCTGCAGAGTTAGAAATGCTTTTTGAGAAAACACAAAGTTAGACCAGATAGGAAGGTCAAAGTTTACACCCTCACCTGATTTTAACAACTTGCCTTCAAAACCTTGTTTTCAATGTCCTGAAAGGGAGCAGGGAGGTAAATCACATTTTTCTTCAGTTTATCAATTTTATGACTTTCTTCTTTGTTGACTTACAGCTCTTTGACATTTATTTTGAAAACCTTCCCTTGAATTAGCAAAAAAAGCAGTTTCAAAGATTCCAAGAAAACTTTTCACTATAGATCTGGTACCCACATTAAGAACCAACACCCTTGCTTACAGGAAGTCAGGGCTGTGGAAATGACCTAAACCTTGAACTCCAGTGAAGACTCTTTAGTCACAGTCCATAAGACAGACTCATCATTCTTTGGTTTCCACGACTCTGATAATCCTCCCCAAAAGTATTTTCGTAAATCTTGAGTATGAGGAAATACAGAGGATTGTTGACAAGGGAGAGAGGAGGAATCTCATTTTGATGTGGTAATTCCCTTCCAAAAATATGAACCCAGTACAGCTGAGCAGCTCAGTGCTGTAAAACAGCTGTAAGTAGGCACTGTCATCTGGAAATCCGGAATTCATTTCAGAAAAATGTATCCTTAATTTCAGAAGTTCATCTAGAGAAAGTTCTAGCCTTTGAAAGATACTCAGTTGATCAGACCAATATCTCTCTGAATGCTTCAATCTTAATGTGTGAAGAACGAGGTTAGTACAACAAAATTTAGCAGCCGTTGTGAAGGAGCTATTAATTCATTCATTCTATATGTAACATGAAATTCCTACTATAATCCAGACATAGTGATAGGAGCTGGCAATACAGAGGAGAAGACAACACAGTCCCTATCTGCAGGGTCTTGAGAGAGATATTAAACAAATAATTACACAAGTGACTATAGAATTACAATTGTGGTTAATATTGCAAAGAAAAGCCCAGGGAGCTATGAAATTATAAGAGCAGGGACTAACATTTTAGACAAGTCAAGGAAGGCCTCCTGGCAGGGAGAGTGGTTATTTATAGTTATTTAAGCTGAACCCTTGAAAGATGAGAGGAGGTAGCTGTCAGCCCTGTAAATATCTGGTTTTTATTTTCCAAGAAGTCTTCAGCTTTTATTTTAATGCTATTTTTCCTTACCCGCACCCAAATATTCACTCAATAAAAAAGGGCTAAGTTGGCACATAATTGAAGAAGGAGACATAACTTATTTAGGCCTACATAATCATGATTCTAAATTATCCAGACCCTAATTCAACTGCCTACATGTAAGCTAGTCCCCATTCCTTGCTCATTAGCGAGAAATTGAACTCAGAACTCTGCCTCTACTGTTGACTCCCATATGGTCATTAATCACACAAAGTCACTGAACTGTTTAGACACCATTCCAGGCTACTTAGAGCAAATGTCCCCCATGTCTGTCAGTAATTTTTCAGCTCCACAATAATTGCAGTGTTCTCTGTGAGACACAGTGTGAGAAATAATTTACTCAAGTGTGATTATTTTATTTGGGTAGAAATCAACAAGGAGTAGAAAAAGAGACTATTTTAAAAGTCAACGGTGCAGGTCTCAAGCTCCAGAGATGGCTCTCCTTTGGGATATTTTTAGCAGAAAAGGACTTCCATATGCCCATCATAGATGGTATCCTCTTTGTCTCCTGCTCATTACTTCAGTGAAGACACAACGGTACTTTATTATCCCACCAACCATCTTGAATCTCCAAATGCCTCGTTCAATCAGACAAAGAAAAACTGATTTTACATACTCAAAGAACATTTACTATATCAAAGACATTTTTCTAGGTTAGTTTTGGGATCTCCTGTGAGTTTTCATATGCACATAGTTTAGATCTTTATACAGACTAATGAAAAAATACTATGAATTAGTCCCTGATGTTGACACGCTAGCTCTAAGTTCGAGTAATTTACAGAGCTTCCCCAATTTCCTCCATGTAATGGGCTGTTTTGACCCACTGGGAACACTCCTCCTGTCCTAGTACCTTCAGCACGAACACAGCAGCATTCACAATCACATACTAACTTCCACTCTTCTGCACTCTTCTCAGGCTCACGGTCATACAATCATGCCCTTCAGAGAGCCAAGTCAGAGCCAAGGAGGACACCCACAGCATAAGCTTCCCAAGGCCTCTATCCCAGTCCTTGAGGTGATAAAATGAAACAGCTCTCCTAACAGGACAACTCCAAGAATAGAAAAGAGAAAGAGTTTCCTCCCTCTGTGCCCAGGGTTGTGCGTCTCTATCACCAGCCCAGGTGTGAGATTCTGAAACAGCCTCTTCCATTTTGGTTGCACTGAGTTTATTTTGTCCAGTATTTCAGAGGCGTCTCCTGCCTCTGTCCTCAGCATGGAGAAGAGAAACTCAGCAGAAATAACAAGATTTGTTTGTCCTCAGTTGACCTCCAAGGAAACTAGGACAGTGAGAGGCTAAGAAGGCAAGGTCTTTCAACAGCACACCAGTGGTCAAAGCTGGCTTTCAGTGGCACCTCTCCAAACAGCCAAAATCAGTGTCAAACCACCAGCCCCTGCAGCCTTTCCAAGATGCTCTGAGTGTTTATTCAGCCACTAAGTGTTCTGCCCAAAGTGGACTCCACCCAATGGTGAGCTAAGGCAAATCAAACCTTCATTCACACAGTTGGGAGTGACATGCCCACCCAGCCCAGCCTCTGATGCCTGCAAAGTCTAGCTGCAGCTGGCTCCAAGCTTGCAGGTGCCAGGCAGCTGGCCAAGTATGGCAGTGATCTCTTGGGCTGGGCAAGAGGAGATGTTTGCACAGGGCACTGTTCCCCCCTCCCCGCAGAAGCAACAGTGGAGGACACTGTGTGTTGTGGAAAGGGGATAGGTTCAAACCCCACTGACCAACGTTTGGATCCCAGCTCAGTCTCTTTCCACCTGTGCGACCTTGAGCAAGTTCTTTAACGGAGCTTGGATTCAGTTTACCCATCTGTAAAGTGAATATAATGATAATACCACCTCATAGGGTTGTTGTGAGGATCACAGAAGTAAGCAACCTGGTACAATCTGGTCACCGTAGGAGGTCAAATAAATGATAGCTATGAACAAAAAACCTTCCCCAAAGGAGTGACCAGGTTCTGTTCGCGCTGTAGCTGAAGTGGTGGGGAACTGCCTTTGTCCCAAGTCTGCTCTGGAGACTCTAGTGGGCTGTGCCCACAGCCAGATGTACGATGTGATGGAAAGACTTGCCTGGGAGCCAGAGGCCTGCACTATCTCTGCCTTTAATCTGTTGTGTGGCCTTGAATGACTCACCTCCCTTCTCTGGGTCTCATTTTATTCATCTATAAAATGGCATTGTTTTGATTTGTTAATCTTTAAGGCTTTGGGTTTGAATCATTCCTTTGTCACTTACTAGTTGTGTAACTCGGCAAATAACTTCCCTGAGAGTCTCTTTCTTCTCAAAATGCTTGAGGCTGAGGGTCTGCAGTGCAGGTACACACAGTTACCCAGAATCTTAATTATTAGCACTCAAAAAGGCAGCACACAAGTCTGTCTTAGGGATTTAGTCCAAAATCCAACATGTGTGGAACGTCCTGTGCTGTGCATTTAGACCACGGTTATGATCCTCACCATACGGGTGCAGGGAATTTACAACGTCCAATGGGGCCAGATTCTCAACCTTCAGCAAAGGCTCCATTATGGCTTCTAAACAGTATTCGCTAATGAAGGTAAGCAGACTTCTTGGAAATATTTTCAACTCCAAGTATGGAAACAAGAGTTTTCTTATTAACGAAGTTAATTGGAAAATCAAATGTCAGAACTTCCCTTTTCCTAGTTGTCCCATCCCAGTTGTCCAGAGACTAGATTGACATGCAGAAAGGGTTACCTAGCTGCTGTGCTCCCAGGAGCTTTTCTGACTCCCCAAATGGTAGCACGGCCTAGCAGCGCATTTTATGACTTCCATATTCACAACTCCCGTGAAATACACTGACAGGGTCCACTTATGGAGCCAACAGAGGAGTAAAGAAATCTCTTCCAAAAAACAGGTATTCCTGCTCCTGGAATTACTGCTCCAACCTTGGTTTAAAAGAATGTGGGAAATATTGAACGGCATTAACTTTCCTACAGTACTGTGGCTTCTTCCTACCCACTTTCTGCCACAGAAGTCAGCTAAAAACAATACATGCTATCATCTCAATAACTTGCTGATTAAAATGTCCCTTAAATATCCAGGGGGCCACCGATTCAGCTGGTCTCCAAAATAGTGTTTATAGTTTTATTTTTAGGCATCAAGAGAGGCTGAGAATTTTCTATACAATGTTGGCATAACCTCCCCTATATCTTTGGGTTAGGCATCTCTGCCTGAAGAAAAAAGGCTAATGAAATAGATGAGCATGTTCCTATGTGCTGTTTATGCATATGTCATGAAACATCTGGTCCAAGCATCTTCTCAGACATTCTTCCCGGGTGTTAGAATTTGTAGTTATTTCGATGGAGACCCATTGGCATACATACCTCCCTACACAGCTTAAAGCAAGGTTTTCCACAGAACACCAGGATTCTCTATCTTTTGCAGAAAGGAACATCATTTGTTTACTTTTTCTGAATGTATTTCTTTGATGGATTTTTCAACCAGTATCTGTAAAAATTCTCCATGGAACTTACTCAGATCTTAGAAAGTTTCCAAAAAGCTTCATCTACTGTTTCACTGTGTATCTTTAGTGCTTAGAACTAGTAGGCACTCAATAAACATTTTCTGGATAAATGAAAATGCCTTACTATTATTTATTATAAAACAGAGAGAAAAGCACAGTTGAGGAGCCATTAAGTCATAAATGGGGAAGAAATCATGGTCAGTGAGTTTATGCTTTTTCTTTGAGTTGCAAGAAAAGAGGAAAGAAGAGTAGTGGTAACAAATGGGAACGAGGCAGAGCTGCCAAGGAACAAAATGAACTATCTGTCAACTGTTTGAGAAACACACACACACACACACACATACACACATGTACACACACACACACACACGTACCACACAGGTCAGGCTGGTGAAAAGCCAAGTTCATAGAGTTTCCCAGTGAAACTCACGTTCTCCAATATCTCTCCTAACAGTGGGAGACTCGCTGAATTAGATAAATCTTTCCATGTTTGTGTCATTCGCTGAGGGCACAGTGAGGACACAGGGATTACGGGAGCTTATTTTTACATTGTGGTAAAACTGATCTGGACTCAAAATATCCCCTCCCCCATTTCCTTCTCATCGATCTTGTCAAAAGTTTCTTCGATTGTTTCCCCTGGTACTCCCGACAGATTTTTACTTCCAATGCGGAGCTCTATGGGAAGTATGAGAATTCAGAGACAAAAAGCCAGGAGATGTGTTATTTTCTCCCTCCCTTTCCCCACCCTCACACCTCCATGACTTTGTGGTTTTAATATGACCTGAAATAAAACCGCACAATACACCGCTAAGACAGTTATATTGTCAGATGTCACAGAGAGACCACAAAATGCTCAGAATTTCAGCTTGATCCAAATTGAATTGTACGTCCCAAATCATGCGCGTACCACAGCCTCTTGACTTTGTAGCACTCACGGTCAAACAGTTCTTTATTCCCTGTTCAGGTAATCAGACTCGGAGAACAGCTTCTCATGGCCATTATCATCCCTAACACAGATTTTAAAATTTTTCTGTATTTTAGGTGTCATGTACAATACATAGATGTTGTGTATACAAAGTTTCAGATAGATAAAGTTTTAATGATTCAAGTTATGTTAGACTGGTTTTGGTTTTTGAAACCTGGGCATACCAGAGACCCATTTCCCCTGATCTCCACCCCTGCATGCTCAGATATTTAGCAAAACTGCAAGAACAGTGTTCATTCCACACACATTTATTGAGTGCTGGTCTGGGCCAGGCACTGCAATAGCTGGTAGGAAAATCACAGTAAACAGAGCAAAGGCCCTGCTTTCACAAAGCATATGTTCCATCAGACAGGCATATTTAACAAACAAGTAAACACATAAAAAATATATAACATGCCACATGGCAGTAAGTGCCTCAAAGAACCAGTGACGTAGGATAAAGGGAGAATGATGAGTGTGTCTTTCAGGCAGGCAGGTCAGCGAAAGCCTCTAAGATGAGGTGACCTTTAACCAGAGGCCTGAATGAATTGAGCCAATAAGTACAAGAGGGAAGAAAGTTCCAGCTTAGAGATCAGCCCTGAGGTCGGAACCAACCTAAGTGTTTCAGAAATGAGAATCAGAGGGGTGGGTGAAGTGGCACAGCTACTGGTGAACTTGAGAGCAGTTGGCCTATTTAAGGCAAGCAGCTTCTACTCATCTCCAGGTGACTGTCGTTATACATGAAGGCAGGGCTAATGTTGGCAAAGCTTTAAAATTTTTCAAGAGAAACTAGGAAATTTGGACTTTTGTGTGAAATCTCCTAATGTTTTCATGTTGGCTCAAATTTTTAAAATAGTCTGTGGGCCAAAACAAACACATGCGCAAGCCAAATCAAGCCTACAGCCACCAGTTTGTGAACTCTGCTAGAGATAAATAGAAGGATTACTTGATATGTTTAAATGTCAGGTCTTTTCACCCTACCTTTGGGCATCAAATTTTTTTTTTAAAGAGTACATTGGTGTCCGTCCAAGCTAGAGCAGTCTACTCTATTTATATCACTACCCATTAACTCCTACCACATTCTATTAGAGTTAGTTGTGTGGGTGTCTATTTTCCTGACTTGAATATAAGGTTGCCTGAAGACTCTATCTTATTTGACTTATATTCTCAGTACTCAGTAATTATTTGTGCCTTAAGTGCTATATAAATGTTTCCATAATGAAGTTACTAAGATAATTAATCTGAATGAATCTTCCGAATGATAACTGTTTGAAATAATTGATATGTTTATTGAAAGTAATCACAAATATAACAATGAAATTGGAAGAGAAAAATATTTTAAATGCTTCAAAAATCAGCATAAGAAATTACATTATATATGCAACAATCACAATTAAAATATCAAGAAGATGTACCACCATTTGGAAGAGGGTCAGAACCACGAGCAAGCCCTCGAGAATTCTTAAAATATCGCTCCATAGAAGCAAGAGTGAAAGTACCGGAAATGAGCACTACGTGGCCGTGATGAGGCACTCCTCCGCGGTGTAGAAATAGGGCGCCCCTCTACCAATCCAACCTACACATCAGATGAAAAGAATTTTTTTAAAGAAAGGGCCTCTTCTTTCCTGTGTTCTCCCCTTTCTCCCTTCCAGGATGGGCTGATGGAGCTTTGTGTATACTTAGGCCTGCAGCGCAGATGCCTGCACGAAGCTACCACGTTGCATTCCATTTCTTAGTTCCCAAAGCATCTTCCTTATATATTATCTCATTTGATTCTCTCGACTACTTTTTAAGGTCAGGCAAGTATTATTATTCCTATAAATACATAAGAAAACAAGCTCAGAGAAACCAACTGTGCAACCCAATGTTTCACAACTGCCTCATGCTACGGCCCATGCTAGAGCTAGAAGCTTCCAAACCCCAACCCAGTGATCTTTGTACTGTATCATGTTGCTCTTTTTACATATAGAAAGCTTAAGAAATAGACATCTCTTCTAATAAAATTAAAAAGTTGAGTAGGAACCATTTTTCAAGATTGATGCTCAGTCCCATATTCCCAACTCCTTCCATGTTATTAGGGATTTTATAAGTTTATGATACTCCAAATATCGATTTTCTGAGCCAGATGAAATAAAATACATTCTGACATTTCTCAGAGGAAGAAGAGAGTCTCATGTGATCAGAACTTATATGATAAAATAGGAACTATTTCCAAGACATTAATTTACTCTTTGCTATTTTAAGTTTGGCTAGGATCCATTAAATAGAAAACTAAATAATCCTGGTCATGGTGTTAAGCTAAAACATGAGCATCAAATCATGAATCTTTGTTTGTAATGAATGATTTTAACTTTTATGCCAACTGCAAAACAGTTTCTCAAACTACTGAAAATTCCAGCTACTATAGATGACAGTGTAGCTCAGTACAGGAAAAAAATTAAGGCCTAAAGTAGAGAGTTAAAGCATCTACTCCTTAGTGAAAATTGCTCTATCACTGTAACATCAAAGTATTAAAAACCAAGCATGCATCTTGCTTGAAAGTTTCAGCTGAAAAAATTCTTGCCCTTACTAAATGGTAGAAATCTAGGGAATCATAATTTTAAAGAATAAATACTGTTACTACTTGTGAGATAATAGAAAGCACTATTTTAGCAAATATGAATGCAACCTTAATAAATTGGTTAAAAAGATAATGAGATTTTAAACCATTAAACCTATAAAACAGAGAATAACACAAAAGAAAAGCTATAAACAATGCAACAGCATTTTCAAATATGGTATTGAAAAAAAATCATATTATTTACCCACATCAGCCTAACCAGAATTATGAGGTTAAGGCTATATATAATTTGCCCCTAAGAAAAAGTAATCATATAGCGAAAATGATAGGTTATTTTGGTAGCAATTCAAAATAGGGTAATTGGCACCAAAAATTATATGGCAATTTTAAAATGAGAACAACTTGTTGGTGTGTAGATAAAGAAGACAAATGGCATTTAGTTGAATTTGCAGTTGGAAACTATGCTGTCTTGGCTAGCCCTGGAAATAGTTACAAAAAAACTGTGTGTGGAACATTAAAGAAGTTATTTCATTTCCATGAGCCTCAGTTTCCATATCTGCAATATAAGAACAATAATATGAATCCTAATTATTTCATACAGATGGTATAAGGACAAAACAAGTTTTAAAACTGAGTTCCTAGGGAAATAGAAGATTATTTTTGTTATAACTTTTTTTATCATTAGTAGTGTTTGCTAAGATAATGTAGCTGCCATTAACTTTTCATTATGACATTATTAATAAAATAAGGAAGGAAAACAGATGTCTACTCTAGTGGATCTTTTTGGTTGCTGATCAGAATATATTCTTCTCTTTCCCCATTCAAGCAGCACTCTAGATGGTCTTTGAGGAACCTCCTATCTCCTATTATCAGTCATATGTTTTATGTCAGGTCTGATTGTCTTATTTCTCATCACTCTAACCATAATAATTAGCACAGAGATGAGCACATCACTTGATACATAGATGAGCACAAACTTAATCAGAATCAATGATACACAACAAGATATTTGATGAGATTTCCAGAAAGAAAAACAAAAGCTTTTTTAAAACCTTAGTAATTAGGAATTACAAAGCCCTCCCATTTCCTATTTGACTTAACAGTCAAACTGTCATAACAAATTATTTAGAAAATAATTTAAGTAATAATCTTAGAAATCAGAACTTGTGAGCTATAGCTAAAACTGAAATATAGGGCAAACTAATAATTTCAATATTTTTATTATTAAATAAAACAGAAGGAAAATAAACGAGCAAAATATTAAGAAAGTAAACTAAGGAAATCAGGAAAGCAGAACATCAATAAATTAACAACGATGGGAGTTGGTTATTTGAAATCAACAATATGGAACATAAAGTTCTGGAAAATTTTTCTAAGAAAACAGAGAAGTAACCAAATAAATATGAAGAAGAGATAACAAAAATATGGAAGAGATTCAAATATTGATTATGAAACATCAAAAAAATTAAGGAAACCTTAATCACTCCAGAAAACAAGAAAATTTTATCAGTAGAACAAATTTGTTCAGAAGTCCTTTAAAGATAGAAAGCAACAAGGAATGAATTAATTGAAGTAAACATCGCTCTGTAATTATACTTGAGAAGACTTTTGCATAAGTTGGCAGTGGGTCTAGGAGACTGCAAATGCAGAAGCAATAAATATAAGGAACAGGGCCCAGAGGATGAGTTAGCTGATCACTACACTCAGAGCATCTATGACAGCGATTTTCTCTATCTGCCCATTCATCCCTAACTTGAGACAAGATATAAGCAGCAGACTTGCTTCTGAGGTTGGAGTAAGAAATATGAGTGTTTAGGTCCAAAAGATAGGGAAGTCCCATGGGAGTCTAGTTATATCCTGGGGCAAGAGGTAATCCCACTCAGTCAGAAGATGAGCTACTGGCACATGCTACCCAGCTGAACAATTTACTTGTCCCCTACAATAACTGAAAGTAATGACAATAAACAAGAGAATACATATAAAAATAAGAAGGGAATCTGAAAGAAGTATAAGCCTAGAATCAATAAATGCCCTGACAAAAGTACCAAACTCAACAAATCGGAGAACACTTGAAGATACACAGTTAATAAACAAATAAAAAACTTTTACAAAAGGGTAATTAATATTTTCAAAGGAATACAAGAAGATATATCCATGGAGTAAGAAAAAGATATTAGGTCAAATAACCAATTAGATATCTTGAAACTGAAAAAAAAAATAATCTTTGAAGGAAACTCAAGAGATTGGCTGAATAGCAGAATAAATACTGATGAAGAGCAAATTAGCAATTTCAAAGATTAAGCTAAGGAATTCTCCCAGAACACAATGGAAAGAGAAGTGTGATGGCAAGTGTGAAATAAAAGTTTAGAGCATGGAGGGAAAATCCAAAGTTTCAACATTTGCCTTACAAGAGTTAAAAAAAAAACATAAAATGGAAGGAGTGGAAAATCAAAATTAACTTAAAAATAATAGAAGACAATTTCACAGAGCTAAAGTAAAAACACATCTTTATAGTGATAGGATGCATAGTACAACAAATAATTCATATTTTGATATAAACAAAGTCCAAGGGAATTTAATAGAGTTACCAGAGGGACTATGCCTTAGTGATAAAGGTGAACTATCCCCAGAGTGAAGTCTATTCTATACCTGCTTGAGTGAAGTTTAAAACAAGTTTCAACACTGATCTGCAAAAACCTTAACTGCTTGCTAAAACAAAGTTTCAATACTCTTTAGAGGATGACAACAAAATCCAGACATTCAATAAGATAGTATCACAATGTCCAATATGCAATAAAAAATTACCAGATATGCCAAGGGGCAGGAAATATGATCGATAATCAGAGGGAAAATCTGTGAATTGACACCAACTCAGAAATAACAGAAAGGATGGAACTAGTAGACAAGGATGCTAAAGCAACTATTATGATTATGTACAAATATTTACTGGAAAACATGAACATAATGAAGAGAGAAAAGGAAGCTATTTAAATGAACCTAATGGAATGCCTAGAGATAAATATACAATATTTGTAATTGAAAATTTTACTGAATGGAATGAACACCAGATTAGACATTGCAAAAGAAAAGGTTGGTAAACTTGAAGGCAAAACAATAGAATTTAGCCAAAACAAAACACTAAGAGATATAAGAATAAAATTACCAGGACCTTAGTGACTTCTCGGATAATATCAAGCAGTCTAATAGCTATGTAATTATAGTCTCAGAAGGAGTGAGAGCAATAACGGCTGAAAGGTTTCCAAATTTGACCAAAACTCTAAACCCACCGACTCAAGAAACACAGAAACTTCCGAGCAGAATAAACATACACACACACAAAACACACGAAGGTATATAATAATCAAATTGCTAAAAATCAGTGATAAAAAGAACATCTTAAATGCAGCCAAAGAAAAAGACCTTATGCACAGAGGAAGAAAAATAATACACAAATTCTCATCAGAAACTATGCAAGCCAGAAGACAATGGAATCATATTTTTAAAAGGATAAAAAAATTATAATTCCTATACTTCTACATGCAGTAAAAATAGCCTTTAAAATGAAGGTGAAATAAGAACTTTTTGAGACAAACAAAGTTGAGAAAATTCATCAACAGTAGATCTACATTACAAAAAATGTAAAAGGAAATTCTTCATGGAAAAGTCAAATAATAACAAATGACAAAAGGATTAATTCACCATGAAGATATAAAAATCCTAAAGGTATATGCACCCAATAACAGAACTTCAATGTGCGTGAAGCAAAAACTAATAGAGCCGAAGGGAAAAATTAACAAATCCACAATTGTAGTTAGAGATTTCAACACTGCTTCTTGGTAATAGATAGGAAAAGAAGACTGAAAATCAGTAAGGATATAGAAGACTTAGAAACACTACTAAAAATTTGACCTAACTGACATTTTTAGAATAATGGAATATTTCATTCCACTCCATTTCATTCCATTCCATTTTAGAAGAATGGAATATTTAATGAGATTATACCATATGCTGGGCCATAAAACAAGTTTGAATAAATTTTAAAAGATTGAAATAATACAGAATATTTTCTCTGAACACAACTGCATTTAATAGATACCAATTCTAGAAAGAATCCAGAAAATCTCTACATTTAACAAAGTGAAGAGCACACTTTTAAAAAATACAGGGTTCAGGGGCTGGCCCTGTGGCCGAGTGGTTAAGCTCTTGCGCTCCGCTGCAGGCGGCCCAGTGTTTCGTTGGTTCGAATCCTGGGCGCAGGCGGCCCAGTGTTTCATTGGTTCGAATCCTGGGCGCGCAGACATGGCCCTGCTCATCAAACCACACTGAGGCAGCATCCCACATGCCACAACTAGAAGGATCCACAATTAAGAATATACAACTATGTACTGGGGGGCTTTGGGGAGAAAAAGGAAAAATAAAATCTTAAAAAAAAATACAGGGTTCAAAGAAAAAATCAAAATAGAAATTAGAATTTTTTAAAATTGAATAAAAATGAAAACATCAAAATTTGTGGAATGCAGCTAACCAGTACTTAGACTGAAATCTATAATTTTAAATGCTCATATGAGGAAAGAAAATCTAAAACATAATACAACAAAATAGAAAACCAACACACAATAAAGAAAATGAACAAAGTCAAAAGTTGGTTCCTTGAATTTTTCGTATTTGACACCAAAAGCAAAGGCAATGAAAGCAAAAATAATTAAATGGAACTACATCAAACTGAAAAGCTTCTGCACAGCAAAGGAAACCATAGCGAAGTGAAAAGGGAGACAATAATTGCGATATATCTGATAAGGGGTTAATATCCAAAATATATAAAGAACTCATACAATTCAATAGCAAAGAAATCAACAATTCAATTAAAAATGGTCAGAGGACATTCTTCCAAAGAAGACATACGAATGGCCAACAGGTAAGTGAGAAGGTGCCCAATGTCACTAATCATCAGGGAAATACAAATTAAAACCACAATGAAATATTACCTCACATTTATCAGAATGGTTATTGTCAAAAAGACGGGAAATAGTAAGTGTTAGAGAGGATGTGGAGAAAAGAGAACCTTTGTGCACTGTTGGTGGGAATGCAAATTAGTGCAGCCACTAAGGAAAACAGTATGAAGGTTCCTCAAAAAAATTAAAAATAAAACTACCATGTGATTCAGCAATTCCACTTCTGGGTATTTATCCAAAGAAAACAAAAATACTAACTTGAAAACATAAATGCACTCTCATGTTCATTGCAGCATAATTTATAATAGCCAGGCTGTGGAAACAACCTAAGTGACCATCACTGGATAAATAGGTAAAGAAAATATGGTGTATACACACACACACACACACACACACACACACACACACACACAGAGGAATATTATTTAGCCATAAAAAAGAAGGAAATCTTGACATTTGGGACAACATAGATAGACCTGGAGGGTGTTATGTTAAGTGAAATAAGTCAGACAGAGAAAGCCAAATACCATATGATCTCACTTATATATGGAATCTAAAAAACAAAAAACTGAGCTCATAGATACAGAGAACAGATTGATGGTTATTAGAGGCGGGGGATGGGAGGCGGGTGAAATGGGTAAATGTGGCCAAAAGGTACAAACTTCCAGTTATAAAATAAACAAGTCATGGGGATGTAATATACAGCATGGCGACTGTAGTTAATAATACTGTGCTGTATATTTGAAAGTTGCTAAGAAAGTAAATCTTAAAAGTTCTCACCACATAAAAAAAAATGTGTAACTATGTTTGGTGATGGATGATAACTAGACTTATTTCTGTGATCATTTCCCAATACAAACACCTATCGAGTCAAGTTGTATACCAGACACTAATAATATGTTATATGTCAATTACATCTCAACTAAAAAAGAAAGTTGGTTCCTTGAAAACACCAAACGAACTCGATAGGGCCTGAGCTAAACTAATCACCATCAACAACAACAAAAAAGAAGGAAGTCACAAAATATCAATATCGGGAGTGAGACAAAGGCATTACTACAAACCACACAGGCATTAAAAGGGAAGTAAGTGAATATTATGAATAACATAAGAACAATAAATTGGACAAGTCTAATGAAGTGAAAAAATTCCTAGCAAATCCCAAATTGCCAACACAGCCTTAAGAACAAATAGAAAACCACGGTGAGATGCCCACTACATACCCACTAGACTAGCTAAAATTGAAAAGACTGATGATACCAATCATTTGAAGAATATGGAGCAACTGGAACTCTTATATACTTCTGGTATGAAAATCATAGAGTTATTTTAGAAACAAGCTGGCAGTCTCTTATAAAGTTATACGACACTATTTCACCCAGCAACTCCATTTCTAAAGCATTTATACAATAGAAATGAAAACACAGGTCCACACAAAGACCACACAAATATTCATAGCACCTAAATTCACAATAGTCTCAAACTGGAAAGAATGTAAATGTCCATCATCGGGTGAATAGATAAACAAATTGTGGTATACACACACAAAAGAACATTACTCAGAAACAAAAAGAATGCACTATGATACACTTGATAACATGGAAGAATCTTAAAAAAATATATTATTGAGAGAAAAATCCAGACACAAAAGAGTACATACTGTATGATTCCATTTAAATGACATTCTACAAAAGGCAAATATAACTTATAGTGACAGGAAGCAGATTAGTGGTTGCCTGTGTCGATGGTGGAGGGATTGACTGGGCGGGGGCACAGGGGGACTTTGGGGGATGATATAAATGTTTTCCATCTCAGTTATGGTGTGGTTTCATGGGAATAGAAGTTTGTCAAAACTCATCAAAATGAACATTCAAAATGGGTACATTTCATTGTTATACAAATTACACCTCCATAAAGTTGATTTTTGCAAAGGATTTTAAGATAGGCTCCATTTCCTCTCTAGACTCCAGTTCTTCTCTCAGCTACTGCTCTATTTCTTTAGCTAAACTCGATTATTCATACTAGTTTTCTCTAGTTTCCCTCCTCCTATTCTCTCTTAGGCCTGTTCCAGTCAGGCTTTCATCTATACCACCCTAATAAAATTACTCTACTCGAAGTCACTAGAGACTTCCCTTTTGCTAAATCCTTTTGCAAAACCAACTCTTATCTTCCATGACCTGTGAGCTGCATTCTACATTGAGGATCATTCCATCTTCTTGAGACACTTTCTTTGTCTTCCAGTACATACATTGTATTCCATGGTTTTCCTCCTATTGCAGTAGTTGCTTCTTCTCAGCTGCTGGTCCTTCATCCCTCCACAATCTTAAATGTTGGAGTACACCAGGGCTCAGTCCTTGGATTTCTAGTCTACTCTACCTATACTTAATCCTTCATCCTGTCTTCCATTCCTGTGGTTTATGAAATGTTGACAACACCTGTATTGACATCTTTAGTGTGGAGCTTTCCCCTGAACTCCAGATTCACATCAACTCACCTACTCCACATCTCTGTTTGGATGTCTATTAGATAGCTCAAGATTAGTATCCCGCATCTTTCCCCACAAACTTTTTTCCTCCCAGAACACCATATTCATAACGGCAAGTCCACTTACTCAGTTTTTCAAACCAAAAGCCTTGGAATCATTGACTCTTCTCTTTATCTAATGCCACACACGCAATTTGACCCTACCTTCAACACATATTCAGAATCTGTTCACTTCCCACTACCTCTACTGCAATCATCCTGCTCCACGTCATCATCATTCCTTGTTTCTGTAATTGTAATAGCATTCTAACTAGTCTTCCTGCTTCCTTCCTTATAAATGACTCTAAACACAGCAGCCAGAGTGATCCTGTTAAACTATAACACATCACGTCACTTCTCTGCTCAAAATTTTTCCATGACTCCTCATTTCGCTTAGAATAAAATTCAATGGCCTTCAAGATCTTACACAATCTAGCCCCTTCTTTCCTCTCTCACCTCATCTCCTACCACCACTCTCCCTGTCCCAACGGTAGCATTTAGTTTCTCGTCTATTCCTCAAACATATCAGGCCTGTTTCCACCTTAGGGCCTTTGCACTTGCTGTTCCCTCTGCTTTGACACTTATTCCTGGGTCATCCACTCTCTCACTCACACACTGTCACCTTAGCTTTCCCTAATCACTCACTACAATTTCAACTGACCTCAGCACTTTGTATTTCCATTCCCTGCTTTTTCATCTGACAGCATTTCCCACCTTCTGGTGTACTGTATGTCTTTCTCAGTAACGTTGTTTGTGTCTGTCTCTCCCAACTGAAATGTAAGCTCCATGCAGACAAGAATTTTCACCTATTTTGTTCATCTCTGTATCCTTAGCACCTAGAACTATGTCTGAAACTTAATAGGAGTTCAATAAATATTTGTTAAGTTAAGATTAATGGGGAAATACTAACATTAAAATCAGCTTTAAAATGAGATTTTCCTCCATGACCATTATTTATCATTGTTCTGAAAGTCCCGGTCCATACAACTAGATATTAAACAAAAATAAGAGTTTTAATGACTTAAAGAGAAAATCTTTCCATTATTTAAGGGATGACCTCTTCCCCAGAAAACCCAAAAGGCAAAAATTAGAATCATTTTAGAATTAGTAAGAGAGCTCAATAAAGTAGCCAAATACTCTTTAAATATATAAAAATAAATCGATTTCCTATCTACAAGTATTTTGGGGAGAACTGTATCCTCCCAAAATTCATATGTCAAAGCCCTAACCCCCAGTACCTCAGAATGTGACCATATCTAGGAACAGGGCCTTTGAAAAAGTGATTAAGTTAAAATGAGGCTGTTAGGGTGGGTCCTAATCCAGTCTCACCTGTGTCCTTTCTAGAAGAGGAAATTTGGACACACAGAGACGCCAGACATACGTGTGCACAGAGGGAAGACTATGAGGACACAGCAAGAAGAAAACCCCCTGCAGGACAAGGACAGAGGCGTCTGAGGAAACCAAACCAGCCAACGCCTCCATCTTAGACTTCCAGCTGCAGAAGGGTGAGAAAATAAATCTCTGTTGTTTAAGCCATCCTGTCTGTGGTGTTTGCTATGGCAGCGCTTGTGAACCATTACAACTAGCAAGAACCAGTTAAAATATAAAATGGGAAAAATAGTTTTATTCACTTAAGCAACACAACAATAAAATACCTAGGAATAACCCTAACCAGGAAAAATCAATGTTTTGTTTAATTATTCTTAGTATGTACCATCCTGTAAGATTCTTGGCAAGGGCAGGGACCAAGTCTGTCTTATCCACCTTTGCATCCACAGTGCCTGGCACATAGGGTAGTGGGATTATCTGCTCATGGCCACTAGAGGGGTCTTTGTCCAACACCACCAGTCGTAGGTGTTAAGGGTGTTAGGAAGTTAGACTGGTCTCAGTTTTGATTCATTCTCATACCTCCAGATCAAGTGGGTTTGCTTTCCCTCAAAAGGATTTACCAAGAGCAACATTATAATTTCAAGCACATTTTCTTTAAACAAGTACAGATTTAAGGCAAAGATACTTGCTGTAACAGAAATCCCATGCCCAGTTACAGTGTGTCCCAGCTCTGAGGGCCACGGTGATCTGTCAGAGACCCTCCAAGCCCCTTCTCTGTGCTGTTGCTGCCGGTTCACAAGAACACAAGATGTAGATTCAGGGACAATTCGAGGTCCTTCCTGCCGTGGGGACTCCACTGCTGCCTCTTCCAGAAGCCCTCTCCTTCCAGATCTTCACGTAGCTGATTCTTTCTCCTCCTCATTCAAGCCTCAGCTCAATGTCACCTTCTCTGAGACTCATCCAGATTCCAGCTTCATCTCCACCCTCCATTCAGTCCCTCGTCCTGTTTTATTTTTTATGCCTTTTTTACCATCTACCCGTCTCTTTGTTTCGTCTGTGGTCCACATTTCCTCCTCCAGACTGCAGGCTCCAAGAAAGCAGGGACTTTCAGTCTTACCTTGTGTCTTCAGGGCTCACCCCCAGGGCCTAGAACTATGCCTGGGGCAGGGTGGGCACAGAAATAGTTGCTGAGAACATGTCATTGGACTGATAAGGCAAAGTCAAGGCGATTTCTAGCCCGGAGATTACAGGCAGAGCTATAGTTCCTGCCCCTAACCTTGACTTTTGAGAGGGTCTACCTCTTTTCCCTCCTAGGTGCACAAGGAAGGAATTTATTTCCACTAATCCCTGCTACTCATCCCACAAAAGGGGAAGAGAGTTACTTGGGTTGAGGGTGATAGCCATTCTCCCACTCCTATGGGGTGAGATAATCTATCAAAAGTCCCAGGAAAAAGACCTGTGCTTTCTTTCTCCTTCCTTCTGTAGCTGAACCAGTGGGAGGCTGCAGCCGAGGGGCTCATTTTGGCTCTATCCTCAGGTCAGCCTTTATCAGTAACAAAGTGCATCATCTGCTGACTCACGTTTTATTTATTAGTTGATTTGTAAATCAGGCAGCGAACAAGGGTGGTATTTATTAGGAGCCCTCAAAGATCCAAGCAATGATTCCTTATTGTCTCAGTCTATTAATTGTTTCTGCACACTTAGAAAGTTGCCACTCATAAAATGGGCACCCAACCATTTATTCCTTAGTTGAAAGGGTAGTGAAGTCATCTATTAGGAAAGTTTGGGATTCTCTGTTTCCATTGCCATCTTGACATCACTGCAAGTGATCAAGGATGTTGAGATCAAAATATAATCTGCAAAGAGATACTGGAGGGATGCTCTCTTTGAATGGAGGAGAGCCATTTATCTGATTACAAAAGCCAAATCTTAGAAAGAGCAGCAGTTTATGTCAGATGCTAAGCTTCCTCTATGTGTGTGTGTGTGTGTGTGTGTGTGTGTATGCATGCTTGCACATGCACAAAGTGAAATAGCCTTGCAGACTTTTATAGTGGACACCAGTGAAATACTTGTGGAGTGACTGCCTAAACTCAAAATGTGCATAACCCATACAAATATATAATAAGAACAGAAAAGATCATGTTTTTATAGGGGAGACTGAATGTTTTTAAATTATTTCATTTTTCCAATAGAAATTTCCTTAGAAAGAAAATGACCTAAAGTTCATTTGAATATAAAAATAAGAAAAAACAGGTGAGAAGATTTTGAAAAGATAAAGTAATCCAGAAGACTTATATCATCGAGTTTTAAAATACACCATAATACATGGGGCTGGCCTGATGGCACAGCAGTTAAATTCACATCTTCTGCTTTGGTAGCCCGGAGTTCGCAGGTTTGGATCCTGGGTGCGGATCTACGCACTGCTTGTCAAGCCATGCTGTGACAGGCATCCCACATAAAATAGAGGAAGATGGGCATGGATGTTAGCTCAAGGCCAGTCTTCCTCAGCAAACATAGAGGAGGACTGGCAGGAGACATTAGCTCAGGGCTAATCTTCCTGGAAAAAAAAAATACTATACTACCACTTCAATTAAACAATGTGGTATAATTGTGAGGCTGAAAACAGACTACATTACATATAAGAAATTAACGTCTGATAAAGAAAAACACATTAGTAGAGAAACAATGAATTATTCAACAAATAGTGTTGAGAAAATTGGCTGAACCTTCAGGTAAAAAACTTACTTAGAACTTCACTTCCTACACTGTATAAAAATACCTTCTAGGAGCCAGCTCCATGGCCTAGTGGTTGAGTTCGTGTGCTCTGCTTCAGCGGCCCAGGGTTTCACTGGTTGGGATCCTGGGCGCAGACACGGCACTGCTCATTAGGCCATGCTGAGGCAGTGTCCCACATGCAACAACTAGAAGGACCCACAACTAAAATATACAACTATGTACTGGCAATATTTGGGGAGAAAAAGCAGAAAAAAAAAAGATTGGCAACAGTGGTTAGCTCAGGTGCCAATTTTTAAAAAATAAAATAAAATAAAATAACTTCTAAATGGATTACAAAGTTAAATGTAAAAATGATGTCATAAAGTTGGCATACAAGTGCGTCCACTAGAATGAGAAAAACTTTCTAAGCAAAAGCAACTGTATAAATCAAAAAGTAAAAATTGATTCACTTGACCACATAAATAATTAAAATGTCTATATGTCAAAATTACCATTAATAAATTAATGGCAGAAAAGCCTGAAACAATACTTGTACTCTCTCTGGAAGACAACATATTATATTGTATTAATATACAAAAAAATTCTCACAAGTCAACTAGAATTATTCCAAAACACACACACACACACACACACACACACACACACATCACACCCTTTAACACAGGCAGTTTTGAAGAGGAGCAGACTGAGGCCCAGAAAAGCTAACTAACTTTCACCGTCACACAGTTAATAAGTGGCAGACCCCAGGCAGAATGGTTCCAGAATCCACACCATGCCACGCTATATTCACAGACACAAGACAGGCAGGACGACAGCAAAGGCCAACAGTGTTTTTCTCTGACTTGCAGATCTGTGGGTAGTTTTATTACCTGCTTTGGACGAATTGGAGGTGGGTCTCTGCCCACAATCAATCTCATGCTGGTGTCTATACTCTTTCAGACAGGGCATCCTGTGGTGAATCCAGGACTGTGTTCTAAGATAAGGATTCCAGCCCCAGGTCAATACAGCCCTAGACTGGACACTAGCCCCAAACCAGGGACCCTACAGACACCACAAAGGCCCTGTTGGAGCTCTAATGCATGGCTTTGTAGACCCATCTCTTTTAGGAATTTTGCCCTGAATCTCTGTCTTTCCTAGAGCAATCCATTCACATGAGCTATTCCTCTAAGCAACTGATCTCTTAACCTATTATTTCCGCAGGGGTGGAGGCACTCAGAATGTCACATTTTTCTTGGGAGATGCAATTGTTCTGGAACTGTTGCGTTGGTATATTTAACTTCATTTTGTTCCCTCTTCCTCCCCTGTCCCTGCTCCCCCAACGACCATGTGGATCTGGAGAATTCCTCTGCCCCAAGCAAGCAGTGCTACAATCAGGCATATAAAGCAAAGCAGACGTCCACCTTCTATCAGCTTTTTCTCCACCATTCCCCCAGGGCTTAAAGAAAACTCAAATTTTTGTTTCACTTCCTTCAAACTTTCAGATGTCACCTCCTGAAATTAGTATCCCAGCCCCTGCCTAGATGCTCTGTTTTTTCTATACTTGGGCTTCTCATACCACATACCAATTACTCAAATTCATCCCATAATAGGATACAAATGTCACTGTTTTCTTCTTCTGACCTTGTTCCCTGTTGAGTCTGCAACATCCCAGACCACAAAAAGCAAATACCAGGAGTATTTTGGGGAGATATGGCCAGATGACTTCATGATTACTCAGACCATTCCGAGCTGTCCCAAAGTCATGGCTTGCTTGAGTTTTCAGTGCATTTGTCCCATATTCTAACCTCAGCCTCTCTCAATGTCTTTCTGCACTTTTGTTGTACAAAGTGCCATCTCCTTCCCAGAATAAGCATCCTCTAGCTATGATCAAGTCTGTCCAACATAGATTGCTTTCAGAAAAAAGGCCTTCAACACTTACCTGTTGATTCCCCGAGGGGTCGGGCCACCATCCACCATGCAACTAGATGGTCTCGAAAGTTCTCACTACCTCACCTCACTGCTTTCTCCAATTTTTGCTCCCAGACTCTGGGAAATCCCACCCAGTCTCATGGGTGGGATGGGATTTTAAAGCAGCCACACGGCAACACCAAAGTTCCCAACTGGAACCTTCTAGGTAACAGCCAACCTCCTTTCAATCCACACTCAGCACTTTCCCAGCTCCCTTCACAATCTTCCTTTGTTTACTTTTTTATCATGTGTGCAGAAGTTTGTTGATGTCCTCACCCTTAGAATGGAAGTTCTGTGAGAGCAATAATGATTTAACTCATGTTTGAGCTCCCCTAGGCTCTTGTCACCAGTATCTGTCACAAGACCTTATTCATAGCAAGTATGCTTTTTGTTTGCTTTAAAGAGTATCTAGATACAGTCATGTGTCACTTAATGACAGGGAACATTCTAAGAAATGCCTTGTTAGGCACTTTTGTCATCGTGCGAACATCATAGAGTGTAGTTACACAAACCCAGATGGTACAGCCCACCACACACCTAGGTTATGTGGTACTAGTCTTATGGGACCACTGCCATATACGTGGTCCATGACTGTATTTCCAGCCACAAGAGAGTGCTCATGACCATCTTAAAGTTTCCTCGATATTTTGATACTAAAGACAGTGGACTTAGAGGATGAGGGAATGGAAAGGGAGGTAGCATCTGGTGAGTCTGGGATTCTTTCTTTTGATCTTTTGCAATTACCTTGCCCTGGGCATATCGTACTTCCGCTTCCAAGGCTGAACTAGGCCCCCATATTGACCATTAATTTAGCACCGAGCATTCTTCCCTTTACCTAGAATACGATCTCTGCCCTCCCCAACTTTGCCCTCCTGACAATCTGCCATTCCTTCTTCAGGGTCCTTTCAAGGATTTCCCTCTCTGGAGAGATTTTTCCGTCTCCCTGCCTACAATGAGGTCCCTCTGCTCTGAACTCCCATATTAATTTATGGAAATCCCCCAATATATCCCGCATCTGTTAGATTTTAGCTTGGATGCATAAATAGAAAATTCCAGAATAACAGTGGCTTAATCAAGATAGAAATTTATTTCTGATGTTAAAAACAGAACAAAACAAAACACATTAGGAATAAGTAATCCAGCGTTGGTAAAGCTGCTCTGTGGTATCATCAGAGATCTAGGCACCTAACTACTCCAACAGTCTAGTACTTGACTTCCACATTCAAGGTCACTTCATGTCTCAAGACAGCTGATAGAATTTCAGACCAGAAGAAAAAGAAAAGGCAACTATGAAAAAGCAGCTCCTCCTGCTAAGTTAGCTGCCTTTAAGAACTCCTCTTGGAAAGTCCACATAATATATCTCCATTTACATCTCCCCAGACCATACCCACCAGCAAAACAAGCTAGGAAAGAGAAATAGTTATAACCAGAGATCATGTACTCAGATATAAACTGGGATTGATTTCTAAGGAGAAGTGGGAAATTGGATGCTGGGGTAGGTAACTATAGCTTCTGACACACAGCCCATATTGTAAACCATAACTACTTGTTTTTACATCTATCTCTTGTCTGCATCATAAGCTTCTTGAGGTCCCACATGATTTTATCATCTCCAACTCCACAGCACCTTATACAGCGCCCAGCAAAAGGATGAGAACTTGTCTGTTTCATTCATCATGTTCATCACAACACAGACTCAGAAAATATGGATATAGGAATGAATGAGGTACATGATTCCAACATAAAAGTCTGGCCTAATTAAATAAAATCAATTCAATTCGACAAGCATTTATTAAATACCATCTATTTTCAAGACTCTGGAAGGAAATAAGATTAGGCTTCAAGCAAAAGGCTCTGCACACAACTTATAAATATTTCATAGAAGTGGGAGAAACTTAATCAAACCAAGGTGCTGTTAGAGAAGCCAAGCCAACATGAAAATCCCAGGAAGAATTCTACCCTGTCAGCATCTGGGAATCCAATATCGAGTTGCCTCTTCTCTCCTCATTTGCCAGAACGAGACTGGGCATCCACAGACCAGGGGAAAGAGGCTAAATGATTTACCCGCCACTGACATGTGTAGAGAGAAAACCCAAATCTTGTCACTTTAAGTCAATTAAATTACTCACCATTAAATTGCCAACCACATTGTGAGTTCATAGTAAGTTTCAATTAATAGGTTCTTGTTGATCAGTGAATGTCTTTCAATGGACATCTCCTGGTTTTAGTTTCCACCGAAACTTCACCACTGGTTAGTCAGAAACCCAACTCACTCTGATGACTGGATTCATATCTGTCAATCTGAAAACATCTATACTGGTTAAATAGGAGCTTTCCAAGAAAATACAAGGGCAGCATAAATTGATTAATAAGTACTAATCAATCCAATTCGGTGTGAATCGCCCATGAATATAACCAAATGTAAGTTCTGCAAATTATCATGATGACTCATGTTATGGGTAAATGTGTCATAGTCCCAGAGCTCTCTGAGAACCTAAATATTCTTAGACTTCTCCTGAATGATTTCCCCTTTGTACAAGATAGACTCAGGTAAAAGCAACTACAAAGAGTGTCACTAAATTGTTTGACAAGTTATTCTACTTTGACACCGTGAAAAGTCTAGTTCATAAAATGTTTTCATTATTTGAATAATTTTTTGAAAGAGCGTTAATGGTTTTGAAAATGTGCCATGTAAAAAATAAGGATAAACCTTTTCAACTTTTGATTACCAAACTTGAGACCCCGAAAAATGGAACCCAATATTACCCCTGTTTAAAATGTCCATATTTGTTGTGTATTTTATTCTGGGAACAAGGCCGAATCCAGAGACATTTTGAGCTCATCAAATATGTAAATTGTTTTTCAAGCACTTTCGGGTTACCACAAAACCTAAATTGTTTGCAACCAACCAAGCACTTTCTCCCTTTAGTTTCAAAAGCCAATTGTATTTTTTCCCAAACAAATCTAATTCAGATGTAACTGATTCACTTGCACTTAAATAATTAAAATGCTAGTTTGCAAGAGCTGATTGGTGTGGAAGAAAACTCTTGAGCCTCTTGTCTAAGCCTCTTTGAGTCTGTTTTCTGAAAAACAGCAAGTTTTGCTTTGCCAAGAGTAAACTAACTTCAGTGGCACATTTGAGTTGAAAGTCTGATTTCAGTGCAAATCCAAAGCCATCATTTGGAGAGGGGTGAATCGTGCTGAGGCATCTCCTTCTGTCCTTTCCATCTCCAGAGGCTGCGCTTCTGAGCCCAGGTGACTTCCCAGCTTAAGATGCTGAGGGGACAGGAGCACAGACCCAGAGGCCTTTATCGGGAACACACCTTGGAGCTTCTGAGGCTTGTAATATTTCTTTTGAAAGACAATCTGGCTCTAGTTGATTTCCAAGATCAGTAAGATAGTTTTCACAGCTGGAGCTATTGAACCATGGAAGTGCACGTGTGTATTTCCAGGAGACTATAGTTCTCTACCAGAATTTACTTTTGGGGGGGCGGGGGAAAGGGACTACTTCTATCAAAAACTTCTCAAAATTAATATAATGATATTCTAGATCATTTGGATGACAATCTTGGAGCGAATAATTGTTGTACACACACAGTTTTGTTTGAGATCACTGTCTGATTCACCAATTAGTTCTATTTCAACCAGCCCCTACTAACGAGTAAGGCACTGACTGCTTTCTCTGCACTCTACCTTCCAATCTGATACCATCATTGTAGGATTCAACAGAATAACACATGTGATGAGAACCTGGCACACTGGAAACACTCCATAAATAGTAGATAATATTACTTTGCAGACTTTCATACAACACATGCATGAATACTCAACAGAGTAGGGGTGTTGCCACTTCTTAAAGCAAACCCGTTAAAAATAGTCTGTATCAAGTTATTGCATCTAAGCGCAGTATAAAAGCCCAGATCATATCTATTTCTTGAGCTGCATTAGCAGGTAGTAAGAATGCCTCCCCTTGGCCTTTTGGCTATGGAATTCAGAAGGTACCCTGTGGCCCTTCGCAAATTCTCACCTCCATCCAGACTTACAGCTGGCTTAAGGGAAATTCAATCCTCCAGCTGCTGGCAATGAATATTCCTGGTGTCCATGTGGAAGGGGTGTCATGACACCTGTGCCATAATCCAGAGTACTTCGTGTTAACAAAAACTCTTCTTAAGATCCTGAGGTTGATAATGTGAGCTTCCCTGTTTTCAAGGAAAACAGCAGTCCCACATTCCTGTGAAAGGTTTCTTTCTGGCTTCCAGCTGAACACTGCAGCCTCAAAGGAGTCTGGGGGTTTTGTCATTAGTATACTAAGAGCACCACTGACAGAGGGCAACTGGACACAGACAATAAAAAGCCATTAATTAGGAATATGCCAGTTGATGCAATTCAACAAATAAGTGTTGAGCGCCTATGTGTTAGTCACTGTGCTGGATGTCATTGGAGGCAGGAAACAATGAGACCCAATTTGATACCTGTCTTCAAGTTTAACAGGCTTGAGAAAAGAGTTGATTAGATAGAAATACAAATAATTAATCATGCAAAGAAGAATCTGAAAAAGACTATGAGAGATACATAAAAAGGTCCAAGATAGCAAGAAAGAAAATGGAGGCATATGGAGGAGATGACATTTTAAATGTGTCTAGAAATAGTGGTAAGTTTTAACAGATAAATGTGAAGGATAATATCATAAGTGACAAATTTGTCTGTTTCTTACAAAGGGTTCGGGGTTAAGGGTTCAGGCAGTATCTTTGTCTCCCCATCTCTCAGTGCCTGGAACATAATAAACACTGATTTATGTTGAATTAAGGAATGGAATACAGTCATGTGTCACTCAATGATGAGAAAATGTTCTAAGAAATGCATTGTTAGTCAATTTCATCATTGTGCAAACATCCTAGAGTACACCTACACAAACCTAGATGGCCTACTACATACCTAGGTTATATGGTACTAATCTTATGGGACCACAGTCATATATGCGGTCTGTTGTTGACTGAAACGTTGTTATGCCACACATGACTGTAATTTACACTTGGAAGATGATAATGAAGTTGAATCATCGAATGAGTCAATGAGTATCATACTTCAAATGAACTAATTTTCAGGTAAGATCATCCCATCTACCCTCTTCATTTTTTACCAGATGGGAAGACTGTAGTCCAGAGAGCCGAATGATGGGATTGGCCCAGCTCACAGGGCAAGACAGCAGCAGAGCCAGGACTAGAACCCGAGTCTTCTGATTGTCAGTGACCATTCCAGTCATTCCAGGAGCTATTACGTTTTATTACTTGAATTCAAATGCGTTTATGCTAAACAATCTCTAATTCAAATTTTTATGGTTTTCTCTGGCAAAATGGAGCTTAACTGTGTCAATCCCTTTATGCCCACAGCTGAAGCCAGGTCGATTTCTCCACATCACTGTGGTAATAGCAACTACTTGTTATAAAAACCCAAATCTAGACAAAAAGGTTTCATAAGCGGTTGTAGGTCCTGCTGGAGCAGGCCTGGCTGGGAGAGGCTGGCATTCAGTTCCAGGGCATTGAGGGCGCCCCCGACCTCCCCACAGAGCCACAGCAGCCAGAGTGCAGAGATGGCATGGTAGGGCAGCAGGGACGAAGCTCAGGGTCACTGAAAGGATTGTTTAGATTTATTGTGTTTTGTTTCATTTTTCACAATTGATATCCACATTTCAAAACAAAAGAATAAGACTTCTGGTAGATTTCCTCAAAGGCAACTACTGAGAGATTTGCCAAAGCCATTGCCCCAGGGGTTGGTTTAGATAAACAAGGGCACTGGGAAGCCGTGTAATCTAAACTTTTCCCTCTGGCCCATGCCAGCGTTTTCATTGCCAATAAGCAGACATGCTTTCTGCTTCCAAAAATAAAACGTGATTATACTTTTGCTACCCAAGTCTACCCTTGGCCACTCCACAGACCATCACAAAGAGACAACGAGGGACGCACTTTGTGGTGTTGTTTTTGGAAAGCTCTTGTTCAAAAAACCCTTGAGGGTGTGCTGTCACCGAGGGGTTGGCTGCTGTGGGCAGGCAGTGGCCACCTACTGGAGCCCCTGGAAGTGGCTTTCCCGCCAGGGACACATGGCTTCCATTAGACAAGAGCTCACCGGCTTTCTGACCCCGAGTTCTCTCTCGTTGTAGTATAAATCTGATGCTTCTCTAGGCTGGACATGAAGGTAAGAAAGGAAAACATGGAAAATTGGGTAGCTATTAAGGAGCAAGAACATCCTAGGTTACTGTCATAAAGGACTTAGAAATAGCCTTTTTCTTCTGAAATTATAGTAAATACTGGAAGATCTGGAATCCCGTTTCAGACCATTCTCCTTCACTCCTCACAGAAGTCTACAACCTCCCTTCTACTCAGGGTGACCAACTCATCCCAGTTTGCCAGAAATTTTTCTGGTTTTAGTCCTAGAAGTCTCTCAAAGGCCCGCATACTAGTAATGTCCTCGTACCGGTAACGAACACAAAAAAAACAGAACTGGAAAGAGAGGAATATGAGGCTCCCTCTACTCCTGCAAGCACCATCCAGAATTCTCCAAGGAGGGAAGAATATCTTCTTCGAGACTATGGAAGTTAGAGAATGAGCACAATATTCGGGGTTCTATTTAATACTCTATTGTGAAAGACTTTGAGAATCTTAAACTTGACAGAACTTGTGCAATCAATTCTTCAATACTTGTTTCTTTCTGATCTCTTTTCATCATCACTTTCACATTTTCAAAGTTAATTTTCTTCTAAACTAGCAATACCGGTGACATGCTACCTAGTCCAACCTCCATTATCTTGTGAAAAATCAATCCTGCACTTGAAATGGATTATGTTCTGTGCAGGACCTTGTCTGTGGGCTTACAACTCTATCTCGTGTATGGCCCACTGCGAGACACAGAAAACATTCAATAAATGAACGTTGAAGGAATGAATGAATGAGTGAATAAATTAATGCACCAGCAAAACACTTTTGATATCCTTAAGGAACACATATTTACAAGAACCTTGAGGGACAAATGACATCATATGCAACATAGAGTCTATTTTTTCAATCAAAACACATTTTTAAAACGATATATTATAAATCCTGGGAGCACATATTGTAGTCCTCAGATCATAAAAGCTGGGTTCCAAATTAAATTTATCTCTTTATCATTATAAACAATAATACAGGTTGCATTTTAAAAGAGGTTATTTGTCTTTCTAAAACATCAGGACTACCTTTATTGTTTTGATTCCCATAAAAAAAAAAACCGCTCATTGTGAAAATTAAAATAACACTGTAAGTAAAAAAGTAGAAAATAAAAGTACTTCCTTAATCCCACCCATTAGTGGTAACAATTGTTAACAGCTCTCACATACTCATTGACTTTTCGGCGCATATAAGAACATATGTACAAAAATATATGCATTTGTTTAATATGAGCATAATATACTATTATGTACATCATTCCATGACAAAATATGGATATAACACATCCTTATTAATGGTTGCACGATATTCTGTTTTAAAAAAGTGATTTTAATATAGCACAGATTTTAAAAAGAATGAAAATTCTCAGAATTTGAACATTGAGGGAAAAGTAATTACTAGCCACTTTAGATGATCATTTCTCAGCAAATGAGCTAAAATCCCAGGATTTTTCGTCAGCAACATCATTCATGTCCAAAGAAGGACAAAGCCCTGGTAAAGGCTGGGGGCAGCACTCCGAAAAGCTGAGCTTGCACCTCTCCAAAAGTGTCTTGCTGGTTCTAGAATATTGGAAAGGCCTCTTGGTCACGATTCATGCCCAACAGAGAGGGAGGCCACGTAAGCCTCCATGCTGGTCACCTGCCAGGGGAGACCCAGGCACTCTCACGAATCCTAATTGCTAGGCTGCTGGCATGAATTTACCTGGAAGGGAAGCAACTGCTTCAGATTCTGTTCTATTCCTCATCAATAGGTATTTATTTAGCTATCAGCTAGTTATGTTTCCGGGCACTGGCATAGTAAAAGTAAATCGGACAAATCAGATCTTTCCCTTTTCAGTTCAGTCTAACTGCTTTCTAGGGATCTAAAATGTTGCCATCAAGAATGACTATTAATCATAAGTCAAAACATATATATATATATATATATTTTTTTTTTTTTTTGCTGAGGAAGATTCGCCATGTGCTAACATCCACTGCCAATCTTCCTCTTTTTGTCTGTGAACTGCTGCCACAGCATGACCACTGACAGACAAGTGGTGCAGGTCAGCACCTGGGAACCGAATCTGGACCACCAAAGTGGAGCACGCCGAAATCAACCACTAGGCTACCAGGGCTGATCCAAAACTATATTTAAAACATGTTTATTGCAACATTAGTTAACAATAATAAGAGAGAAAAAAAAACCTTAAATATTCAACAATATGGAATTGGTTAAGACCCCATCATGGATTCATTAAAAAAAAATGAGTTGTAGAAGACTATTCAGTGCATGAGAATTGTCCAAGATACACAAGTGAAAAGAAGCAGTGTTTATAAAACTGCATGTTAGAATATTATCATTTGGAGGAAAAACATGCAGAGTAAAAAATGTACAGTATGAAAGCATTATTTTGGTAATGTAGGGTAAAAAAGCATATTATATTATATATATTATAATATATTATAACATTATATTATATTATAAAAATAATATTAACAACAAAAGGTTAACAGTAATTATCTTCCACAATTAGTGGTGATTTAAAATTTTTTCTTATTTTTGCTTAGTTTTCTTTTCTAAAATGAATATGTATTACTTTTGTTATAAGAAAAAAAATTTAATAAAAACATAATTCACGAAAGAGAAACAACTAAACTCACCATGATTTATCAAGAGGCAGAATATGATTCTTTTCTTCAAAGGAATCAGACATCTACTGACAGTCACGATTCTCCCAAAACAGATTGGTGAGAGGGGCAGTTAAGTGGGAGAGATGCGTATATTAACAGACTTGCAAGCATATGATGTGATTCTGACACTGGGTATTCATATTATGATTTCCAATGAGGAAACAAAAGTTGAGAGAGATTAAGTGACTTGCCTGAGGTCACAGCAAAGAGTCCAGGTTCAAACCCAGATCTACCTTCTTCCCACCTGTGCATAATAGAGGGGTTTGAGAACAGGGGTTCCGGGGCCAGCCCACCTGGATCAAAGCTCAGCACTGCCATTTAAGAGCAGTGTGACCTCAGGCGGGTTATTTTTAAGCTCCCCATGCCTCAGGATTTTGCATAAAGTAGTTGTGAGGTTTAAAGGAGCTAACATTTGTGAAGTGCTTAGAGTAATGCCTAAGACAGAGCATATATTGCATAAATATTAGTTAATTTTACTACTGTATAGCTGACCTGTGCCTCAGTCAGTGCTGATTGGTTTAGTAGGGGGGTACTTGAACCTAGGCAGGCGAGTGAGTATCCTTCCTGAGTTCGGGAACCAGGAAGGATGGGCCGATCAGGAGGTTCTCATAGATTCTATCTTCTTCAGATCTTAGGCACATATCGTAAAAGAGTTTGCATAATCCATGAGCAGGCCATTGCCTGGCAAATCCACCGGATATGTGAATTTAAGGCCCCTGCCACTGCAGATCTGTGAAATATGAGTCAGATCTGAGTTTCAAACACATTTCCCAAGAAGCCAAGTAGGAAACTGCCATAGATACATGGAGCCTGTTTCATCAATTGATTTTATTGCAGCCTTTATCTAATCCAGCGGATGTCCACAGAGCCCAGCCCATCATTGAGAGAAGCTGGCTTTCCTTTCACATCCAGGGGCCAAATGGACATTTGCTTCAGGGCACAGGAGAAGGATATTGTCATCCCAAAGGCCCCAGGTATACCCTATAGAAGTTTTTTCCCAAGCCAGCTCTTTGGAATACCACTTCTGGAACATGTTTATATCTGTTGTATGAACAAAAAGGTCCTGTGCCAAATAAGTTTGAAAAATATTGCATTAAACACAACTGTAGAATTTCTCAGGATCATTGACATGCTAATGTGAAGTATGAGTCTCTAAGAGGGGAATACGATACCCAACTTTCCTTCACTATATACCCTTTGTTCACATAGTCGAGGACATATATGTCATGGAGCACATTTTGGGAAATGTTACTCTGGTTCTGTCACCACAGGTCCTCATTGAAGGGCAAAACTGACAAGTTCCTTGGCTGTGCAAGAATCTAGGTGAGGAGGATGGTTAATTAAGGGAAGAGTAGGCAAATCCTTGGCCAAAACGACTGAGAACAGGGATGAGAAACTCCAGCAAAGGCAAAAAAGAAGAAGGAAGCAAAGTCAGAGATTCTGAACAAAGGTGAGGGGAGTATGAGAAGGTGTATTAATTTTCCATGGCTGCTGTAACAAATTATCTCAAATTTAGTGGCTTAAAACAACACAAATGTCTCTTACAATTCCGGAGGTCAGAAGTCCAAAAGGAGTTTTAAGGGGCTAAAATTAAAGTGTCAGCAGGGCTGGTTCCTTCTAATAGCTCTAGAGGAGAGTCTGTTCCTTGCCTCTTTCAGCTTCTAGAAACTGCCTTGGCTTATGGCCCCATCACCCCAATCTCTGCTTCTGCAGTCACATCGCCTTCTCCCCTGTCTGATCTTCGTGCATTCCTCTTATAAGGACCCTTGTGATTTTGTTGGGCCACCTGGATAATCTGGGATAATATTCCCATCTCAAGATCCTTAACTTAATCACATCTGCAACGTCCTTTTTGCCTGTGAGGTACCATATTCATACGTTCTGGGGATTGGACCTGGACTTGTTCGGGTGGCCATTATTCACCCTTTTACAGGCGGGTAGAGGCTCGATGTGGGAAGAGAGGTGGGGAATGGATGGGTGAATCAGGAGGGCTTGATCTCCTCATGAGCAAAAGCCAAGACTTCTCCCTGCCAGTTCCACTAGCTAGCCATCTTTCTTTAGAACAGGTTGAATCAGCACTCGCCAGAGTCACACTGAAGTGCAGAATGAAAGACCATCCCTTCATGCCTTACAGGCGGGGCAAAAGCTTCACCAAACTTGCAGAAGACAGCTAAATTTTCTTTCTAATTTGGGGAGTAGAAACAAAATTACAAAATAGACGTATGAGGAAAGAAGACAGTTAAATCTGGGGTTTAAAATCTGAGTGGGCTGCTGTTTCTCTTTTCACCAGTTCTTACACCTTATGTTTATGCACAGAATTTTAGAGCAACTATTTTATTCTGTTAAGGATAAACACTGAAGAAGAAAACACATATACATGTTCACACAAATTATAGAGTGGGACTTGCACCACCAGTGTATTGAATGGTATGGATAAAATTATCCAGAATTATTTTATGCCAAAGACAAATATTTTAAGGTACAAGGTACCCAAAGTCTGCCGGTGTGAGGGGTTTGTCAATGTCTTGCCAGAAACTCAAGGATGCACTTAATCAGCCAGCCACATGGCGGTCTGAGGCTTCCTTACCCTTCACTCCCCGATGATCTGAGCAAGAACAATGTCTAGATTCTAGGAACACTCTTCTCAGCGAGGAAGATGCCTCCATTCTCACAAGGCTACATTCTTGCCCAGAAAGAAAGATGCTCCAGGTCTGCTTATAAAGATTTCCATACAGGACATGGGTGTGAAGATAAACATAAGCCACACTTATATGTAATAGGACTTTTTTTCCCTAAAATTATGTTCAAAATCTTTTAAAAATACAATTCCTGCAGTTAATATAAGTGCCAAGGGGAGAAGAGCTAAGCTGTCAATTTTCACTTTGCCAATTCCCCAAAGAGAAACAAAGACTTTTTTCATTTGTTTAAGAATTTCAAAATTTTGTCAAGACTGGAATTTCACTGTTTTTATTTTTACAACAGCAGTATTTTGCCCATAGGGGGAAAAATGAAGAAACCAGGAAAAGAGACAATTTGCCATTGACTGGGAGGCAGCACTGTGGGAGACGGGTGGAAATCCCAACAAATGTTCAATGTTCATCCTGAGAGATTTAGTCAGTTATTTGGTCAAACCCACATGAGGATGTCAAATAATGCTGATACAAGGACCTTGAAAAATCACCTTTTGTTTCTGTGGAAAAAAGGAGGGAGGAAATTGAGGTGAAACTGCAAAATGTTTCATTTTTTCATGAAACCAGCAAAAGAGAAGGTCCTCTTTAGCCGCCAGTGCAAATGTTTTTGCAAAGTTCAACTGCCAAATGTCCTTTGATGCCTGCCAGTTTTCATAATTGAAAGATACCTTTTTAAATGAACTTGCTGGTTTTCTATTGGGCAAGAGGAGCCTTCTGCTGGATGGTTTTCTTCCTTCCAGCAAGACTCAATTCCTTCAAGGACTTCATTGAAGATCTGTGATGTTGGAAGCCACACCACCACGAGAACATAATACCCAGTGGCACTATTTTAGACCAGATGGATGCGTTAAGACTCTTTTCCTACAAAATTATATGATGAAATGCAAATCAGTAACCTCTGAGCAGTGTCAGACGATCAGTTCGCAGGAGAATCTTATCGGTTTACTACTAATAAAACCAAATCTCTTCTTCTTATTGAAAAACTGCAGAAAACCTGAGCTGGGAGAATAACCAACGAAGCAGACTGAAGGCAAACACTAACCTCTACAAGAAAACTATTATTTTTGTAGAGGGAAAGGCTGCATAGAGACACCGAAAGTGTTTTGATTGCACTCCATCAAGACATTTAATAAAACTGCCATTCCTAACACACTACTAGCTACTTTAGAATTGTTTTCCCAGTTACTCAGCAGGAAACTAACATTTGAACCCACCAATCTTTTGAGTTGCAAATTCAATTTTAAGCTTTTTATTTAAAAGGCCTCAAGAATATCTATCACTCCAGGCAGAGGGATGATAATAACGTTAAGCTTTATGAATTATTACTTTCCAATCAAGGGTGACAGACTTGCTTATATAAACAGGGTGAGACTTTTCATAAGCAGTAGAGTTCCATCCAAGATCTCCTGATTCTATTTTGCCAAAGAAAGGAAAAGGATATTACATTTTAAAATAAAATTCCTCCAAATAAAATCCTACCGAAGCTTAACGTCTAAGAGTTCTTGTGGTGCCTTTATGTTGTAAATGCTGAGGTTTTATATTACTTATATAAGCTTTAGTCTCCAATAGAGCTGGCAAACAAAATCCAGGAATGCTAAAACAGCTGTAGTACTATATCTGAGTCATTTGGACCAAAACAGGCTTGGGGACATGAAACAGAAGTGTTCTCTCTGCCCACTGCAGCTCTTTGCTTTTCATTTCAACTTCCAGACAAAGAACTAGTAATGGCTGCTAATCTCATGAAAACTCAGTGAGGCATACAAGTTGGATATTAAGGCTGATACTTGCTAATATTTTTAAAGGGTCACTTCAAAGGGAGACTCCGAGTTCTTAGAAGTAAATCCAATTCCTTAGAGGCTTTGATTGTATTATCATTACAAAGAGTGAATCTCACAGATATCCAAACAGCCAGACCCAGTCAACAAGACGTGTATTTTAAATAAGAAGGCAAACAAGAATGGCTACAAATCCTCTACATTAAACTGTATTAGTCCACGTTCCCATTAATTCAGAGTCAGTTATAAGATTGGCCTAAAGTTTGCTAAGCAAATCAAGGATGTAAAGAATGATAATTTAAATAGCTTAAGACAAACTGTTTCTTAAAATCCTTTTAAAATAATCTAGAAGTATTTCTTCAACTATAAATAACTGACATGTTAATTATAAATAATGCTCTAAGAGTGACATGCTAATTATAAATAATGCTTATCTGTAGGTCATCCAAGACCCCCTAGGAGGCAAATGCTCTCTTCCCATACATAGTTTAATTTCCTCACTGTCTGAGAAGGCAGTAAACTCTTTAGCTTTAAATATCATTTATTAAAGCATGTGTCTCACAAATTCAGGTTGCCTTGCCTCCATTAGTCTAAAATAGTAAATTTTTACTGCAATCATTTAGTGCACATTTTTCCCCAGACCACTAACTCACTGTGGGACCTTAGGCAAGTTACTTAACCTCTCTGAGCTTCAGTTTATTCCTCCAGGAAAATAATAGTACCTATTTGATCAATGGGTTAATGTACGTAAAGTGCTTAATAGAATACATGGAACAAAGTAGGCACTCAATAAATAACAGATATGGTTTATATTAGCTATAGTCATTCCCATCTAACTCAACAAATCTTTATTGAGCTCTTTCTGCATTTGAGGTGCTATGCTACATTCTGTGGAGGAAAGAGGAATAATAAGAGGTGGCTTCTGTCCTCCACTGACAAATGCAAGAACCATTTGCAGGACCTGTTGCAATTTGCAGCTCCAAGTCTTAGACCCATGGTTCTACCTCTAACGTTCACCTAGAAGTAGACACAGCAACCCAAGACAGATCTCTGATTTATGCCTTTCCTGCCTAGAATGAACTGAATTATGTGAACTGCTTTTGCAATAAAGACATTTACCCCATGTCTTGAAGGTTTCATATCCTATAAGTGACTTCATTCAAGCCGGAGCATCTGGTCAAAAGGAAAGTTAACTGTAACTCCTTCCCAGTGAACAGGGATCATTTTTTAAACATGACATAATACAATTTTCCCTTTCTAGAAGTCCTTTTCTTTCTTGGCTCTGCCACTTACTTGCTGGGAGAGATCTTGGACAAGTTGCTTAACTGCCTGCCCTTCGCGTTTCCTCATCTGTAACAGGGGATAGTCATAGCCCCTAGCCCTTAGGGCTGTAGTGAGGCTTAAATAGTGAAAGATGGAATCTTCGTGGAACACGGCCTGGTACATAGTAAGCAACTAATAAAGATTAGCCATAACCATTGTCATTTTTAAGTTACTAGTAGTACTGGTTGTCGTATTATGCTGCTAGTATGGCAGGTAGACGCTGAAGGAGTGACACAGAAGAACAAAATGGTTCCGTGTATATCACACTATCTCCTTAGTACACCAGAATGCCATTAGACCATGCTTACGTGCCTTGGAGAGTAAAACCACTGAAGAAGAGCATGAAAATTGTAATCTTAGCCCCAGTTCTTCCATGAACTTGCTGTGTGGCTTTGGGCGAGACAATTAGCAGGGCTGCCAGGTAAAATACAGGATACCTAGTTCGATGTGAATTTGAGGTAAACAATAAATTTGTAGAATAAGTACGTCTCATGCAAATGCTAAAAAGTTATTCATTATTTATATGAAATTCAAATGAAACTCTTCTAGAAAGGTACAGTGCAAAACAGAATATTGAAGGCTATGAAAACTCCAGCAGTAAACAAACCTGTTTAACTTTGTTTAACCGGCATTTCCCTATGGCATTTATTCACAGAATTGTCCTTTAGCATCTATTAACACCATTAGCATACCTTTTGGGACATGACCTGGATAAGTGGATAACTAAGGATCTTTCCATCTCTAAAAGTTTATGCCAGGATCTAAGACTGAAGGCCCAGAAACTATGCAGTCTTAAAGGGTCCCCCACTCCAAGAAACAAATTAGAAACATGAGCAACCTACTGAGTAGAAGATGTCATCCATACAGCCTAAATTTCTAAGTACAGCTCACTGCCTGGTCATGGTTAGAGCAGGTGGTATCAACAGAAACTTAGTCAAGACACTTTCTTTCTTTTTTTAAATAAAGACATTTTTTAATTTCCTAAAAGTTTGTCATAAAACAATCCTACGACCCACTGTCCCATACACTTTCCATAGTTCTACTGAACTACTGGCATTTTTTCTTTTTGTAGTATACAGTTAAATAGTGTTAAGCATATTTACATTGTTGTGCAACAGATCTCCAGAACTTTTTCATCTTGCAAAATTGAAACTCTCCATCCACTAAACACTTAATTCTCCTTCTCCCGCCCCGCCCCCCCCCCCACCTTCGGTAACTACCTTTCCACTTTCTGTTTAAATGATTTTGACTATTTTAGGTACTTCATGTGAATGGAATCATACAGTATTTGTCCTTTTGTGACTGGCTTATTTCACTCAGCATAATGTTCTGTCCTCAAGGTTTATCAATGCTGTAGTGTGTGACAGAAATTCCTTCTTTTTTAAGGATGCATAATATTCCACTGAATGTATATACCACATTTTCTTTATTTATCTACCTCTCAATGGACATTTGAGTTACTTCTAGTTCTTGGCTATTGTGAATAATGATGTAATGAACATGGATGTGCAAATATCTCTTCAAGATCCTACTTTGAATTCTTTTATATATATACTCAGAAGCAGAATTGCTGGATCATATGGTAATTCTATTTTTAATTTTTTGAGGAATCTCCATAGTGTTTTATATCGTGTACACCATTTTACATTCCCACCTTCAGTGCAGAAGTGTTCCAATTTCTCTGCATTCTTCCCAATATTTGTTATTTTTTGTTCTTTTGATGGTGGCCTTCCTAATGGGTATGAGGTGATATCTCATTGGGGTTTGACTTGTATTTCTCTTATGATTAGTGATGTTGAGCATCTTTTCATTTGTGTGTTGCCTGAGGGTCAAGATCTTGTAGACTTCACATATTCAGCACTCACCATAGTATCAAATACAGACACCTACACAGTATTGAGCATTTTTTCAAGTGCAGTATCTATGTAAGTAATATTGAATTCAGTTAGCATTGTTAGGAAATGAGTAAGGCATCAGCTAACTCTAGTTTTCACCAAGGTTGCCAGGAGAGTTAAACCAAACTCTACTCTTAAGACAATAGAAGTTTAAAAAAATGGTGGCCCATTTGGATGTGATTAAGAGGAATTTTGCAAATTCTCTAAAAATATTTATTTCATTAAAAGTCTAGAACTTGAGGTGATACTAACATAAATGGGAGAGTAAGGACCTTCAAAAATCCTCTCCTACACGAAGGCAATGAGAAAATCAGAAAAAATTGTCAGAATTAGCTTTTTCAGAATTCTGTAAATGAATCAAAAGCTTGCAGCAATCCAAGGAGTGTTTGCTCATAAAGATGGCTGAATCTCAGTAAGTATAGAGAGTTTTATTGAATTTTAATTTGTCCTTTTCTCATTATTCCCCCACCCAATCTTCCCCAGATCCACAGTGGCCTTGAAACCAGTCCACAACCATGTTGAAAAACAGCAGCATTGTAGCCACTGAAGGGAGCAGAAAGAGGTTAGAGTTTCTTCAAATATCTATTTCAAGAAAATTGCAATTATTTGACCTATACGGAGGTACCCTGGGAAATCCCACTTGCAACACTATCTTTATTTGACCTGACTCACAGGTCACCTAATGCAAACATTCTTTTCCTCAGGGGCATTTATCAAAAACCATCAGAGGCAAATGATGAATACTGCAGCTTCCTGAAGTCATGGAAAATGGCTGGTACAGACAATGGACTAACCAAGACACTTTAAAGGAAAAGCTGAATGTCCACAGGTGACTTTGAAAAGCTCTAACCTATTCCTGGGAAACTAGAAGACCACACGCATGCGTGGGGCTATGTTCAAGCCCATGACAGTGCACATGGTCAGGGAAGATCAGAGAAGGCCCTAAGTCTCACCTCTGACTAAACTTGAGGCTCTGTGTAAGCAAGAAATGAAGCCTAAGGCAAAGTTGTCATGTTCTTGGCTGAATGTTGAAGGTGTACTCTAACATGTACACAGTGTCCCTCAGCAAAGACTAGGAGACTTACTGGTTCCATGCATCTAAAAAAATCTTCTGATCATTAGCTGATCAGAGCAGAGACTTCAGTGGCTACACACAACAAAAATGACAGACTTTGGAGAATTCACTCAGAAAAGTCACTACATCTCCACCACCATCAAATCCGAGGAGGGGGGAGAATCTGATTTCCAGTGTGGCCACATTATATTATTTTAAATATCTAATTTTCAACAAAAAATTACAAGACATGCAAAGATAAAAGAAAGTATAGCTCATACACATGGGGAAAACATAGCCAAGAGAAATTGTCCCTGAGGAAGCCCAGATGTTGGACATATTAGACATAGACTTTAAATTAGCCATTTTAAATAATGGCAAAGGACTAAGGAAATCACATGTAAAAAATTAAAGGTAAGTATGGAATGATGTTGCAACAAATAGAAAATATCAATAAAGAGCTAATGATTATAAAAATGAACTAAATAGAAATTGTGGAATTGAAAAATACAATATAAAATGAAAAATTCACTTGGGGGCTCAGGCAAAAGAAAGAAACAGTGATCTTTAAGATAGGTCAATTGAGATTATCCAACCTCCTTAACAGAAATAAAAAAGAATTAAGAAGAAGAAACAGAGACTCAGAGGCCATCAAGTATAACAGCATACACATAAATGCAGTCCCAGAAGCAGAGGAGAGACAAAGGGACAGAAAGAATATTTGAGAAATAATGACTGAAAACTTCCCAAATTTGATGAAAAATGTTAGTCTGTACATCCAAGAAGCTCAACAAACTCCAAAGAGGATAAAGTCAAAACCTAGTCACATCATAATAATACAGCTAAACTGCAAATAGAGAATCTTGAAAGCCGCAAGAGGGATAAACTCATCAGGTACAATGAATTCTCTACTGGAGGAAGCTCTGATCTTATCAAATTAATAACTGATTTCTCATCAGAAACTGCAGAGGTCAGAAGCAGTGGAATTACATACTCAAAGTGTTGGGGGGAAAAAAAGATTGTCAACCAAGAATTCTATATCTAGCAAAGCTATCCTTCCAAAAATAAAGGATTAATTAGGATATTCCTGATAAACAACTGAGATGATCTGTTTACTAGCAGACCACCCTACAAGAAATACTAAACAGAGTCCTACAGGCTAAAATAAAAGGATTCTAGACAATAACTCAAATTCATATGAAGAAAATAAAGATCATTGGTAAAAGTATATACAAGGTATAACTATATATACAAGACAGTATAAATATATTTTCTGTTTATAACTCTCTATTTTTCTCTTAAGTTACTTTTAAAATTTCATAAATTAATACAGCCATGCACCATATAATGACACTTCAGTCAACAATGGACCACATATACAACAGTGGTCCCATAAGATTAGTACCATATGGCCTAGGTGTGTAGTAAGCTATAACATCTAGGTTTGTGTAAGTACACTCTATAATGTTTGCACAAACAACAAAAATGTCTAATGATGCATTTCTCAGAACATATCCCCGTCATTAAGTGATGCATAACTGTAATTACAAATCTGTGTTGATGCGCATACAATGTATAAATATATAATTTGTTGACAATAGTAACACAAAGGAGGCAAGAAGGAATGGAGCTATATAGTGCAAAGCTTTTATATACTATTAAAATTAAATTGGTATTAATCTGAACAAGATTGTTATGAATTAAGATATTAATTGTAATCTCTTGGATAACCACTAAGAAAATAGCTCAGCCAAACATTGTAGAAGTAATAATCAGTACACTAGAAAATATCTATTGAACAGCCTAAAAGGCACCAATGGAAAAATAAAGGAAGAACAAAAATACATAAAACATATAGAAAGCAAACAGCAAAATGGCAGATGTAAATCCTACCTTATCAGTAATTAGATAAAATGTAAATGAATAAACATTCAAATTAAAAGGTGATATTGGCAGAATGCACAAAAAATATGACCCAATTATATGCTGTTTATGAAAGGCACACTTTAGATTCAAAGACACAAAAGATTGAAAGGAAAAGGATAGAAAAAGATATACTACACAAACAGTAAACAACAGAGAGCTAGACTGTCTATACTAATAGAAAAAATAGACTTTACGGTAAAAATTGCTATTAGGAAAAAAAGACATTTTAAGGCCAATCCATAAAGCAAATATAGCACTTATAAACATATATGCACCTAACAACAGAGCCAAAAGATACCTGAACCAAAAATAGAATTGAAGGAAGAAAGAAACAATTCAACAATAATAGTTGGAGATTTCAACAGTAAAGGTTTCTTTCAGTAACATATACAACAATTAGACGAAGATAAACAAGGAAATAGAAACTTGAACAATACTATAAGCCAATTACTTAACAAATATCTATTGAACACTCCACACAACAACAGTAGTATAACATTCTTCTCAAGGACACATAGAAGATTTCCCAGGATGCACCACATGTGAGGGCATAAAACAAGTCTCAATAAATTTACAAAGATTGAAATTATCCTAAGTATGTTCTCCAGCCACAATGGAATAAAATTAGAAATCAATTACAGAAAGAAATTTGGAAAATTCACAAATACATGGAAATTAAACAAAATGTTCTTAAGTAATAAGTGAGTCAAAGAAGAAATCACAGAGGAAATTAGAAAATACTTTGGCATGAATGAAAATGAAAAGATATATCAAAACTCATGTAATGCAGCTAAAGCAGCACTAAGAGGGAAACTTACAGATGCAAAGCTCTATCATGAAAATGAAGAAAGATCTCAAGTCAATAAACTAATCTTATACTTTAAGAAACTAGAAAAATAAGAACAAAATAAACCCCCCCAAGAAAAGAAGGAAAGAAAGAATATATATTTGAATGGAAATAAATACAATAGAAAAGAGAAAAATCAATGAAATTAAAAGTTGATTCTTTGAAAAAAATCAACAAAATTGACAAAACTTTAGCTAGAAAAAAGAGAGGACATCAATTACTAAAATCAGGAATGAAAGAGGGGATGTTGATACTAAGCTTATAGAAATAAAGAAGTTTTTATTTATATAGAAAATAAAAAAGATCAAAAGGAACTATTTTAATAACTGTATGCCAACAAATTATGTAAACTAGATGAAACAAATTCCTAGAAAGACACAAACTACTGAAACTGACTCAGGAAGAAATAGAGAAATAAATAAACCTGTACAAGTAAAGATTGAATTAATAATCAAAAAACTTACTACAAAAGAAAAGCCCAGCATGTCTTCACTGGTTCTACCAAATATTTAACGAATAATTAACACCAATCTTTCACAAACTCTTCCAAAAAAAATAGAAGAGGAGGCAATAATTCCCAACTCATTCTATGAGATCAGTGTTACCCTGACGCCAAAATCAGACAAGGACATCACAAGAAAATAAAACTAAAGACCAGTATCCCTTATGAATATATATGCAAAAATTCTCAAGAAAGTACTAATACAGTTAATTCAGCAACATAAAAAGAAAATGAAGAGGGAGATTATAGAAAATCATAACCTAGAATTTATCCCTGAAATGCAAGGTTAGCTCAGCATACCAAAATTGATCAATGTCATATACCATATCAGTAAAAAAAAGAACAGAGATCACAGGACCATCTCAATAGAGACAGACAAAGCATTTAACCAAATCCACGATAAAAATACTGTCACATTGAAACCCTTAACAAACTGGGATGGAAAGGAGCTTCATCAACCTGAAAAACAATATCTAAGAAAAACCCACAGCTGACATCATACTTAATGCTGAAAGCCAGAAAGCCTTTCCACTGAGACCAGGCAAAGGATGTTCTTTCTAGCCACTTCTACTCAATGTTGTACTGGAAGTTCTAGCCAGGGCAATTAGTGAAGAAAAAGAAAGAAAAGCCTTCTGGTTGGGAAAGGAAGAAGTGGATCTATCTCTATTTGCTGATGGCATGATCTTATAAACAGAAAATTCTAAGGAATCCACAAATATCTATTAGAGATAAACCAGTTCAGCAAGTGTGCAGAAAACAAGATCAATATGGAAAAATCAATTGTACTTCTACAAACTAGCAATGAACAATCAGAAAATGAAGTTAAGAAAATTTCATTTACAACAGCATGAAAAAGGATAAAATACTTAGGAATAAATTTAAGAAAATAAGTGTAAGACTTGTGCACTGAAAAATACAAAAATCATTGAAAGAAATTAAAGAAGACCTTAATAATGGGAAATACATCCAGTGTTCACGGATCGGAAAACTTAAAACTATTAAGATAGTAATACTCCCTGAACCTATGGATTCCACACTACCTCTATCAAAACTCCAGCTGCCATTTCTTTTGCAAAAATGGTCAAGATAATCTTAAAGTTCATATGGAAATTCAAAGGGCTCAGAAGAACCAAAATAGCCTAAAAAAGAAGAACAAAGTTGGAAGACACACACTTCTCCTTTTTGAAAGCTACAGTAATCAAGACTGTGAGACTGTGTAGTAGTGGCATAAGGATAATCATATAGATCAATGGAATAGGATTGCGAGTCTAGAAATAGACGCATACATTTATCATCAATTGATTTTTCTTTTCTTTCTTTTTTCTTTCTTTTTTTTTTTTTTTTTGGTGAGGAAGATTGGCCCTGAGCTAACATCTGTACCAATCTTCCTCTATTTTATGTGGGATGCTGCACAGCATGGCTTGACAAGTGGTGCTAAGTCCCTGCCTAGGGTTCTGAACCTGCAAACTCTGGGCAACCAAAGTGGAGAGCGTGAACTTAGCCACTATGCCACCAGGGCCAGCCCCTATAGTCAATTGATCTTTGACAAGGGTATCAAGACAATTCAATGGAGGAAACAATAGTTTTTTAAAGAAATGGTGCTGAAATAATTGGATACTGACATGCAAAGGAATAAAGTTGAAATCCCTACCTCACACCACATACAAAAATTAACATAAAATGTATCAAAGACCTAAATGTAAAAGCTAGAACTACAAAACTCTTAGAAGAAACCATAGCTGTAAAATCCATGACCTTGGATTAGGCAATGGTTTCTTAAACATGACATCAAAGCACAAGCATTAAGAGAAAAAATAGATAAATGAGACTTCATCAAAATAAAAATTTTGTGTTTCAAAAGTTTTCCATCAAGAAAGTAGAAAGTCAACCCACAGAATGGGAGGAAATATTTGCAAATCCTATATTTGATAAGGGTCTAGTATTCAAAATATATAAAAACTGTTGCAACCCAACAATAAAAAAACAAATTACTCAATTAAAAAACAGGCAGGGAGTTTGAATAGACATTTATCCAAAGAACATATATAAATAGCCAGCAAGCACATGAAAAGATGCTCAACGTCATTAGTCTTTAGAGAAATGCAAATCAAAACCATAATGAGATAAGACTTCACACCCGCTAGGGTGGCTTTAATCAGAAAGACAGTATATACACATTGGTGAGGATAAGGAGAGACTGGATGCCTCATACAACTCCAGTGGGAATATAAAATGATACAGGCACTTTGAAAAACAGTTGGGCAGTTCCTCAAAAAGTTAAATATAGAGCTATAATATGACTCAGTAATTCCACTTCTAAGTATACACTCAAGAGAATTGAAAACATATGTCCACAAAAACTTATATGTGAATATTCATAGCAGCATTAACTATGATAGCCGAAAAGTGGAAACAAACCAAATGTCCATTAACTGATGAATATATAAACAAAATGTGGAATATTCAAACAATGGAATATTATTCAGGCATAAAAGGAATGAAGTTCTGATAGATGCTATAACACGGGTGAACCTTGCAAACATTATGCTAAGTGAAAGAAGCCAGACCACATATGGTATGATTCCATTTATACAAAATATCCCAAACAGGCAAATCCATTGACACAGAACGTGGCTTAGTGGTTACCAGGGACCAGGGAAGGGGTGATGGGGCATGGTTGGTAATGGGTATGAGGTTTCATTCTGGGGTGATGAAAATGTTCTGGAATTAGATTTGGTGACAGCTGTACAATTTTGTGAATATACTAAAAACCACTGAATCATATACTTTAAATAAATGACTAGTATGTGTAAATTATATCTCAATGTTTTTAAAAAGTCTAAAGCTTGACAGTCACTTCAAGTATTGAAATTAGAAGAGCTTGCTCCTAAGGCTCCTAAGAAGTAGAAAGTGGTCATCAAGATCAAGAATGGAGCTTTTCAGAGGATGAGGAAAATGAGAAGTAAGTAGGAAGCCAACCCTCCCTAATTTTTTAGGTGAGCAGCAGGGGGAGCTCTTGACAGCAAAGAAAATTACAAAAATAATGTTTATGCTTCTGCTCATAAAGTTAATACATTCTTTTCGCAGAAAATCTGAAGAACTGTCAAATAAAGATAATTTTAAAAACCCACAGATAATTTCACTATCCTGAGAATAACTGTTAACATTTCATTTGTGCAAATCTTTCCCATCTTTTTTCCTGTACATGTCTACACATATACAACCATAACCAAATTTTTTACAAGAAGCAGAAGCATGATGTACTTGCAGCTTTGCATCCTATTTTTTTCACTTCACATTTTTTTACATTTTTTCCAAAGCCTTAAATATTTTTGAGAATGTAATTTTCAGTGTCTATAGATGTACTGTAATTAAATCTATTTTTAGAATTTTTCTGTTATAAATAACACTGCAATAAACATCCTTGTACCTAAATCTTTACATTTCTTAAAACTATTTTCTAAAGATAGATTCCTAGAAGAGGAATGATTAGGTTCAAATAGTATCTACAGCTTTCAGTCTTTGGATACATTTCTTTTTCTTTTCCTTTTTTTTTTTTAAAGATTGGCACCTGGGCTAACAACTGTTGCCAATCTTTTTTTTTTTTTCTGCTTTTATCTCCCCAAACCCCCACTGTACACAGTTGTATATCTTAGTCGCACGTCCCCCTAGTTGTGGGATGTGGGACGCCGCCGCAACGTGGCCTGACGAGCAGTACCATGTCCGCGCCCAGGATCCGAACCCTGGGCGGCCGCAGCGAGCGCGGGAACTTAACCACTCCGCCACAGAGCCGGCCCTGGATACATTTCTATTAAGAAAATTTGAAAAATCTTTATACTTCCCCCAGGAGTTTATGATGCTTTTCTTTTTCCTGAACTTTTTCCCAAATATGCAATTATCTGTTTTGTTTGTTTTAAACATTTGCCAATTTGATAAACAAAAATTAGTGTCTTCCTTCAATTATTTTTAGATAGTAGTAAGCTTTAAATTTTTTCATGAGTTATTGTCTAATGTTTTATGCTTGTACAGATTGCCTTTTTGTGAACATTGACAATTTTTCTATTTAGGATATTTATCTTCCAATTATTGATTTCTAGAAGCTCTTCATGTATTAACCACGTTAACCGTTGTATTATATTTTGCCATTCTTTTCCAGGTTATTCTTTGCTTTTTGCTTTTTTTAATCATGAGTTGTGATGTATACAAACTTTAAATTTTTATAGTAAAAATACTTATATTCTATTTTCATAGATTCTTCCTCTATCTTTTTGTTTAAAAAGTGCTCTCACACAGTGGGAGTTGATGAATATTTACCATAATTTCTTCTATTTCTTTGTGTTTTTAGTTTTTTAAATTTATTTAATTCATCTAGATTTGATTTAGGTATATAGTATGGGTCTCTCTCCTCGCCCCAAAAAATGGACCATTGAATAATCTTTCATTTCCTCCTCTGATTTGAAATGACTGGGGACTTTGTATTCTCTTCTCTCTGTTCACTCCTGTATCATACTGGGCCTAAGAATTAATTTGAGAAAAAGTGACATCACTCAATAATGTAGAATATATCTTAATTTATTCAAGGCTGCTTTTGTATTATTAACTGCAGTTTTATATCTAATTTCATAGAGGCCCTAGACATTTTTTCAAACTTATTTCTAGGTTTTGTTGTCATCTGCTTTGCTTTGTTGCCCGCCCCCCCCCCCCCCCCCCCCAATAAAAGAGCTCTTTTCCTTCTACGACTATTATCTAGTTATGGGTATTTTGTATCCAAACATCATAATAAACTATCAGTTCTAATAGCTGATTTCTTTGGTTTTCTAAATAGATTATCCTTTAGAAATTCAAAATTCTCTCCTCCTCGGTGACTTCAGAATCTCAAAAACAATTCAACTTTTTGGAATCACAGCTGTCTTTTTTTTCATAAGCCTGACTTCTTTTTCCAAAAAAAAATTTTTAATTAAGTTTATAAAATGACCAAATAAAAAGTATAAACAACTCTGAAACACATAGTTTCTATTCCTTCACATGGATCTTAAAGAGTAAAGATTTGCCATGAAGGATTTTTCTTTTAATTTAATAAAAAAATTAAATCCAAAATACTTTTAAAGAGGCATTTGTGACTCAAAATGATCTTTGGTTTTAAATGACCTCCAAAATCATAGTAGTTTTAAAATCAGGTTTATCGAGTTATAATTTACATATGATAGAATTCCTCCTCTTTAGGACACAGTTCTACGACCTTTGACAAACATACACAGTCAAGTAGCCACGACAATCAAGACAGAATACTTCTAACACCTGAGAAAGCTCTGTCCCTTTGTGGTCAATCTCCTTTCTTTTACCCTCAACCCCTGGCAACCTCTCATCTGTTTTCTGTCCTATACATGCTGTATTCTATTTTTATTTTTCAAGCTTCCAGTTGGAACCTAAGCTGGCCATTAGCAGCCAGGACAATGCCATTTAATGCTACTCACTTAAAAGCTACCTTTTCTTTTCAAACAACCAACAGATCAGTCCCCATGTCAGCAAACCTGACTGCCAGTTCCAGACACAGGCAAATTCCTCCACCGAAACTTGGCCTGGCTTCAGACAAGCCTGCCAGGGCAGAGGAGCCAGGCGGACGGGTGGTCCTCATGGCATGGAGTACCAGTTACACATGTGTGTGTCTGTGTGTGTGTGCATGTGTGTGCACACACTGTAGAATCCCAATATATTTGTACATGTTTTGTCCATCTACAGAGTGAGCTGGAGGGTAGATGAGCCAGCAAGTTCTGAGAAATAATCCTCTTTGAACCTTTCCTCTCTGTCATCCGATTGCTGAATGGCGTGAGTATGTGGTCTGCTGGCGAGAGCTGACAGGTTGGGGAAGCGATGGCTCCCACTGAGTCAAAACACGACACAAACACCTTGGGGAGATCTGAAGCCTGAGAGCCAATCACAGAAAATTATAAGTTGCCAAAGCAATGTAACTTTAAGCATAACGTCTGGAGCAGTTAGGAAGGTTTTTCATTTTTGTCATTTCTTTTAAGGTCCATTTTCTTCTGTGATACTTCTGTCCCGGGTTCTCTACACATGGCTTGGGCTGCTTTCCTAGTTCACTTAAATACTGCTGTAAAGAAACCGATCTGTGGTTTTATGTTACCCCATTGGAGTGTTGTCTGTGAATACAGGGCATAAAAGGGGATAAATTGCCTAACTCAATCCACCCAGGAGGCCTGCCACATTAAAAAGATATACCCTGCAACTTTCCTCTGCCCTGGACTGTTAGAAAACTAAGAGACTACAGTGTTTGACAAAAACTCTGAGTCTTGCTTGATGTAGATAACTCTCTGATCTACGGTTGCACCTATATATAACATTTTACATTTGTGAAGGCCTCTCACCATTCACGGTTCATCAGAAGTCCTGGAAGAACGTTTGTAGTTTACATTAATTCTTACCCTGGAGAAACTCGAGGTACAAAAAAGGTGAGAGAACAGAGCATCTGGTAGGTCTAAATTCAAACCCCCACACACTCCAACTTCATAATCTGCCTGAGTCTGGAGCTGAGCACTTAGGGCTACTTTACCTCAAGCACAAAATATCTGAATTGTGGGCCACACAAAGGAGTTGCCGTATTTATTTCATCAGGGTTTTTTTTTTCCTCTTAATACGCCCTGGTTAATTGTTTATATTCTTGGCATTTGTTTAGCAGTATATGCGGAAAGGGGCACGACGTGTTTAAAAATGAATTGTGTAAGGAAAAGTTAAAATGGAGAACCATCTATTTGCTGACTCAGTCCGTTATTGAGAAAGGCTTCCCGTAGTCCAGCTCACCCAAGGTCGGTGCCATGGGGATGCCCTGTTTGAGAATCACCGATTGAGATGGCGTTTCCCCACATCCAGCCCCAGTTCTGCCTCTCTGCTCTGTAGATCTGCTGACTGACAGCCTACCCATGGCAACAGGGACTCACGGGCATCTGGCACACGAGCCTCGGGAAGGAACTGCAGCTTGGAAGGCAGAGTTGAACGTTTGCATCACCAGCCTTCCTTCAGATACTTCACTGAGACCTGGGCTTCACATCTCCACCAGTAGGAGAGGAAGGCAGAGGAAGGCTCTGGTTCATGGTGCCATGGATTCCAGTGATGCCTTGGTCACCATCTGCCATTCCCTGACCATCTTCCCTGTGCAAAGGGCCAAGCTGGTGATGCAAAGTTCACACTGCAATGAACAACCGAGTCCCGAGTCCCCTCCCACAAGAGTTCTGTAGGCTCCCCACACTCTACCTTCTCCTGGGTTTGAGTTTAGGATAGGCCCATGTGGAGCACTCAGGGCAAGGGGACTGGTGGCTGCTGAGTGAGCAATGGTGATAACAGAGCAAATGTGACATTTGCTTCATCATGGCTCCCCTCTCCCTGCCTTCCAAACCATTTCATCTCCCAATATACACAGACGTGAGTAAAGATCAGCTACTTTTTGGAGAAAACAAGAAGATGATAATAAATAGCAAAACTTTCACTGAAGTAACGTTTGTCCCTGACCTGGCACTGTGCTAAATACTTCACACACATTATCTCATTTAATTCCCACAAGAACCCTATACAAACAGGTGCTACTTCTGCTCCATTTTATAAATGGGCATAGAGGTTAAAAAAACTTACCCATAGGGCACACACTCAATGAGTGACTGCATCAGTTTACGTGAAGCCTGTGCTCTGAACTCGAGTCCTTCTCTGCACATTTCGTGTCTAGGAGCACCATAAAGCGCTTTGAATACTAAAATAGTCACACGAGTGAGGGCTCTGACTGGAGGGAGAGTTGAAGGGAGAGACCAGCTCAGCAGGGACAGAGAACGTGGGTGTATCCCCATTGCCCGCTGCGACCTCATTTAGATTCACTTGTTTTTATAAGCACAGGTACTGCACAGTCATTTCAAAACATGTGCAGGCCAGGGCGGAACATCCTCTGATGGCAGCAACCCACCTGGTGCTGGCAGAGTCGGGGAGGGAAGGGATCAGATGAATGTGGGTCAGCCCTTCCAGCGCAGAAAGGAAGGGAAGGTTGACTTTCAGAGGGAATGATGAAGAAACTGGTTCTGAAATGTTTCTCACAGAAATAGAAACCGGTGAAATAGAAGCCAGCGCTCTACTGCTTTAGAAAGAACAGGGCAACAGACAGGCAAGCAACTGGTAGCTACTGCCAAGCTCAGAACTTGTCATATTTAGTTTGCTACCCCAAAGAAGTGCATCCCAAACCACCCAAGGACCCTGAGTGGTAACAAACAGGTCTTCAGTCACAGCAGCAAATTGCCTCCGTATCACACAACTACCACACAACACACAGTTGCAGCACGTGCACTCTCTCTCTCTCTCTCTCTCTCTCTCTCACACACACACACACACACACACACACACACACGCACACAGCTCTCCCTCCTCCACCCAGGTCTCTGTCGACCGAGACCATCTCAGCACAGGCAATAATCAGGCAAGCAGTTTCTAACCTCGCCTCCAGAGCCCAGTCGAGATCATGCTGGATTTTACTGTAAAGCCTTCCTAATTCTCCAGGGATCTGTCCCAGAGGGAGCTGAATGCTTTATGAACAGCAGGGCCTGTTTCTCCAGCCCCCGTGTGTGCCCAGAGCTGGGGAGCCACTCCTCTATCTAGAGTAATTGTTGTCTCCAATGGGGTGGAGCCACACAGACTTCCTTACCGACTGTAAATTTCTATGGGCCTGACTCTGTTATTACTGGCTCCTGCTTGATTTTAGGGACTTCGCCTGCCCCTGTGTGTCTGCTAGTGAGTTGCTGGTTGACTCCAGCTTAAAGGCTTCTTAGAAAAGCGGCTTTGTGAATTTTCCTTTTACACATCTTTTCTGCCTTTTTCTCTCCAGTTTCCTCTCTTTTCCTCCCCTCACTCCTTCCCTTTGCTCAGTTGGAGCAGAGGATTTTAATTTTTCTTAGGAACAGTCAAATTATGTGAGAATATGTTGTCAGAGCCTGCTTCCAGGTCGTAGACTCAGATGTCTGGAAACTGCCCAGATTGTTCTGAAATTCTGAGCTGGGGTTCCAGGACCCAGCCTCCAGTTAAGCTGGATCTTTGTGCGCTGCAAATTGCAATGAATAAGTAGGCCAGCCACCTAATCCTGCCAGTGCCAGCATCCCACACTGAAGGGACTGGAGGAGGCAGGGGAGCATGCAGGACTTGTCCCCACTGACTGTCAAAAGGACTTCATTTCTTTTCTTTAAGAAAAAGCAACATTTCTCCATAATCATGAGAGTGGAAGACAAAACCCAGCCTATTTTAAGCACACTTCCCTACTCTGCATGGTTGGTGTCCTTGCTGCCCTGGAGCTCTGGCTCCAACCTGTGTTTTCAAACATAACTAGTTCTAACATCCTCATCTACTGCCGTAAGATGTCTACCATGGCAAGCAGGTTCACGTGTTCTCCAGCCAGTTCAGGTGGCTGGTTGGACCACTGCACAGAGACTTGCTATGAGGACCAAGGAGAGGGTTTTGTGAAGTGCTTGAGATCTCCCATTGAGACTGCCGTGTGACAGGGAAACTTGTTCTAAGAGGCTATTTCTACTACAGAAATTACTGGGGATATGGTTTAAACATGTTTTGGCTTATAATCAGAAAGCCAGGTCTTACATCTAGCCCTTTAGACCGGTTTTATGGCCTTGGGGGTCTCTGCGCTACAGCTAAGATCTTAATTGTATAATTGCACCTTATGGAACCATGATGAGGCTCACGTCACGTGAGGAAGTGTGTGAGAAATTGCTCTCTAAACTGGAAAACAGCACAAATAAAAGAGGCTATTGTTGTTAGGCCTCTATTCTGAGTCAGGAGAAACAGGGCATAGAGAAGAGGAGTGAGAGTTAGAAATCACCCAGTCTGAGCTGCTGGAAGAACGACTTAGGCCTCTGTAGATTCTCCTGGGGTCTTTCTTCTGGAACGCTCGGCCATATCAGTGGCAGCAACACAGGCAGTACTGCTCTCACTAGCGATGAAATGGCCAATTCCACAATCAGCTGTGATAGAACCTAGCCCAAACTATCTTCCTGAAGTCATTCCATTGCTAGCTCTCAAGTTGCCTGGCTGGTCCTCAACTCATCAGAGAGAGAGAGAGAGAGAGGAAGTAGTGTTAAGACCACGGACCACAGGACCAGTTGGCTCGGGTGTGAGTCTGTCTATCTCTGCATCCCCCTAACTAGGTGACTTTAAGCAAGAGACATGACTTACCCGTGCTTCAGTTTACTAATCTGTAAAATGGTGATAAAAATGCTATCTACCTCATGCTAAGGTGAGAATAAAATGAGTAATAAATGTAAAGTACTCTGAATAATTTCTGACATGTAGTAAGCTAAGTGTAGCTATTATTCTTTTCCAATAAAATTATCCACTCTTAAAAAAGAAAATGTGCATTCTCACTTGTGGGGAGAGGTGGATACTTTTAGGCATAATGGAGAATGGAGTTTGATTTGGCTCCAGGAAATCCAATCCGTGTTTCCCCTCTCCAGTGTGAACTGACGACATGCCAAGATAGGTTAGATGACAGGGTCCAGCGGAACCAAAACGGTGAGCATGTGCCCTCGGACGCCTGGGAATGCAGAGTGATGACGTGTCCTCTCCCTGGTGGAGCCCCAGACTGAATGAAAATATATGTGGCTGAATCTGGGCTCCTCCACTGACTGCTGGATGACTTTGGACACCTGGCTTATCTCTTTGGGCCTCACTTCACAAACTTTGCAATAGTACGTGCCCTACAGGGTTGTTGCCGAGAGCAGTGCACGGAATAGATACACAACATATTTCAGCAATGATTGTTATTAAGATAGCATTTGCCATTCCCAACTTTGAGATTCAGACTTTTGAGAAATTACATAAATTTCATTTTTCACGTTAATGTAGAAGAACGAAAGAGCCAGATAAATGCAACCTAACATCGTATTTACTGTTAAAGACAAGGAAAGGATAAGGCTACAGCATCACAATCAAGCCGTTTGTGCAAACTTTATAAATTACAGTGAGTTGTTTGAATTTCAAAAAATCTCCATACACGAGAGCCCAATCCCCTTTAGACGTTCCTCAATTTTCTTTAATAAACTGACCCAGGAGACATGGGTGATCCTAGACTTTGTTCCTAACATCAGGTGTGGAGCATAAGGGGTACCAAACCAATGTCCACTAATTCCAGTCACTCAGTTTTGCCCCTTTCAGTTTTGCTATGGTTTGGCCCACTTTGGTATTCGGAGGCATATATTTTTGAGAATTGCTCATCGGGATATTTGAGCAAACTCATAAAAGTGGCAAGAACTGAAAATGCCAAGAGATTTTCCATTTTTTAAAATAGCTCTAGGGGGTTGGTGACCTTAGTCAGGTCAGCCATCAAGTTTTGGATCGTGCAATAAAAGTCATAAAGTGAGTCAACTGATGGTGCAGAACCGATGAGACAGCATGATTTTTCTCTTCTAGTTTCTCTAGGAAAGCACAAGTTCTGGCTTTGGGGCTGTCCCTGCAGACAGGGTGTTGGGTTTCTGACATGCTGGGAGGGTCCCTGGAGAATGTTGGAAGGCAGAATAGACTGCTGGAGTCAAAGGGCCAGTATCAGTAAAGTTAGCAGAAGATTTAAAAGACTGGAATATACCCGCCCGTTCATTTCTTCAGCCTGATAATCCAGGGCAATTAAGGGAAAGAGCAGAGATTTTGGTGGCTTTTAGCATTTTGAAAGTTTCATCTGGGCAAACACAGAAATGTGTATCAATGTTATCCAGACTTTACCACTGTTTGTTTTTGAGACTCCGGGATTAAACTGAAGACTGGCCTAGCACAGCAGATATTTTTGCCTTTGCCTGAGAGAAGACAGAAACTTGAGAAGTCAGAGGGGTCTTTGGAGAGACTGGGTTTCCTCGAGTATCCTTTGAGGGTCCCCAAGCAGCAGACAGACAGGACCCAATCCCTGATATGCTAAACAGGGCTATCTCCTTACTGCTGACACGCTAAGGCAAAGGGGTGAATTTGCAAATGTTTTATGCTTTATTAAGACAATTATTCAAGTTCAGGAAATACGAGGGTTAAATGCTTTGCTTTCATAAACACACTGCGATGGGGGAGAAAGGAGATTTTAGATATTACTTGGAAAAAATGCAGTAAAAGTGCTGAAGGAGCCCATTCCATTCCATTGAATTGTTCAGCAATTATGGTCATCCCCAATGCCCCAGAAAATTAAAGCACACGATGACAGCCCAATCGAAGGATATCAACTCCTATGTTACCAAATAAACGACACATCCCACTTAGAAAGCATTTAAAACTGTATCAAAAGAGATTGTGCTGAAGAGGGACTATAATTTTAACATCATTCGCTGTATGACTGTCCACTTAAATTTTAACTTGAAGCTAAATGTTGCAAAGTTAAGTAAATTTTATTTGATCACACAGGGGAATTTACACTCTTTCATTTGGGGTGGATGGAGGCCCCCCCGCACAGTCTAGAATTTATTAAGACTCCTGTCCCACAGGAACAGTTAACTCTTTGATCCTAGGATAGTCTCTCCTCCTAGAAGAATCATTTAAAAGTTACACATCCTTTGTCTTTTTTTTTTTTTTACCCCAAACCCACCAGGCACAGACACAGAATCCCCCTTGCTTTCTCCCTCTCTCTCTCATTGTCTCTCTGTCTCTCCCTCTTTCTCTCTGTCTCTCTCCCTTTCTTTCTGTCTCTCCTTCCTGGAAGTGTCTAAAGGAGTTCCTTCAGCTCTAGTTTTCTTTTTGTAAATTTAAAAATGTGGTTTCTCTATAAAACATCTCCCCACCTTCAGCAGCCCCTTTCCCCGGGGACTGTTATTGGCATGATCTGTAAATTAACTGGAGTCACTTAGAACCCTCAGTTAGCTTTTAGTCAAACATTAGCAGCAGTGTTTACTCTTGTGTAATCTTCAGTTGTTACTTAATTTAATGCCCGTCAGCATTTTTTTTTTTTTTAAACATGTTCAGCAAATCCTTGGCACATGCCGTTCGGTTTCTTTCCCCTCCCCCACCTTGACCCAAATCAAGCTCAAGTGAATCTGAGTAAAGGCTTTCTAATATTTTTAATTTGTACTGCAGCTTGCTCTCTTCTCAAGGAAATAAGAGTTTGCTTTCTGTGGCAATCCAACCACCTCCTACTCAGAGGCCCTTGCTTTGCGTCCCCCGTCCCACCTTACATCAAAGAGGGTGAACTGTACATGGTATAGTTTTTGTTTCTTGTTGCTCTGGCAGTTATTTGTGAGTGATGTAAGATGGGAAGCATCCTCAAACTCATTTTTGGAAGATGATGGTGTGGCCCCCTGGGAAAAACCCATTGAAAACTAACTTTGAAGGTCTGCCCAGTGGCGAGCTAAAAGCTGAACATCTCACATCATAACTCATACACAACTTTGTGTCTTTTGAACTTTCCTCCTCAGCTGCCACCACCTCTAAAGTAAATAGAGCCTTGGCCATTCGACGGTGTTCTGGAGTGCTTTTCCTTGCTCCTTTCATAATGCGAAATCCAACTATGTCCAGCAGGAGAACTTCTCTAATGCTATGATAAAGGCAGAAGGAAACACTGACTTCAAGCAGAACAGGGAGGCTCAGCTTCAAAAAGCAAAGCACATTATTAAGGGGATAAGAATGTAGGGAAAAAATTATGAGAGCTACCTTTGAAAGATGCGGGGAACAGCTCCTCCAATCCACTCCTTGCCATTTCCGTGCACTGTGCACAAGAGAACACTTTCTTCAGTCCAGGGGCTTTGGTTAATAGCATCACACTCAATATTCTGGGTTTCAGTGCAAAGAAGGCACATGTCACCTTGAAAGTCTCATGGTTTTTTGGGAGACGTGATCCAAAGAATACGTACACCTGTAAAGGAGAAAGGACTCTGAGTCAGCCAGGTCTCAATTCGCTATTCCATGCTTTTCCCCCAAACCTTGACCTTCAAGTTTCATTGTGTCTCAGCTGTACCTCTATTTCCTAGTAACGAGAAATCAGAATTCTCTTCCACACACCACTAGGGAAAATCCTACTGCTAAGAATCCTAAATGTGGGGGGATATCCTTATTCTGCCTCACAAACAGCACTCTACAGAGTGGGGAATACATGGCATAGGCAGGAGACGAAAAATAGATATGGCGACTGCCACTTCATCCAACTGCTACAAATGTGCAAATGCCAAAAGAGGCATTTCCCCTGTCTCAGATAGGAAGGGAGTTCCTGGACTGAATCCACATGGAGTTCATGGTTTGATTTCTAGGAAAGCCTCAGTGAGGGGCTGAATTATGTGCTATTAACTCAAGCTGCAATTGTCCCGGGGGTCAGCAGATCTGTCTGAGCTCAGGTTACAAGTGCACACTGGTGGCCCGTGGTTGGGGACTGGTGTCACTGTGGGTCAGTCCTGAGGTCTCCAGTGTAGCCCAGGAGACACACGCGTCCCTGTCACTGACCACCAGCTTTCTGCTCTCCCTCATGCCCACCTCTGGGATGTCACCACCTAGGCTCCCAAACACAGCTGTTTGGCTACACAAATTGCAAACAAGTTCTACAACTTTCTTGAGCCATTCGCCACATGCTTGAAGCACAGGGCCGCATCACCAAGGACGTTAAAGCTTAAGAACTCACTCCCCGATAACAGCTCTTCTCAGCAAGGAAATCTGCCCATGTCCCTCAGGCGCCCAAACAGCACTGTTGGTAAGGGGGCTCCGCTGTAGCCTTGTCCTCCCTTTGTTATTCCCACTGCTAAGGGAGCCCAGCAGTGGCAAGCGAGGGTTGTTCTTCCATTTTCTTTTCACAACTCTTCCTACTCCCTCTTCAATTTCCTTCTCTTGCCCATCTTGCTTCCCAACTTGCTTATTTAACAGTGCCAGTTGATCAGTTCTTATGGAGCAGCGTGTGCCTTTAAAGGTCTTCAGAGAAGAGCCCTTGACAAATATACAACGGAAATTTTTTCTGGACAAAAGTCCCGTTTAATTTGAGGTGTCAACCATAATGATCCACAATAAATCCATTTATTTTCTATTAGGTAATCTTCTGTGTGTGTGTGTGTGTGTGCATGCACTCAGGTGCTGTGTTGTGTCCCACTCTTTTCCTCCGTTTCTGCAGCACGTTTGTGCATGTGGTTTGTTCACAGAGCAATGTCCAGCTTCTGGGCTCCCCCAGTGGCAGCCTCAGTCTGCTGAGGCCTGTCTGGGACCATGCCTAGTCAATGAGAAATCAGATGAACTGGCTGCAGTAAGCCGCTTCCACCGGTTCACAAAGGGAAAGCTTTGGGCGCCTTCCCCGAGCGCCAGGCATGTGAGTGAAGGCCGCAAAAGGAGGCTGACTTGCAAACCTTCCCCCACACTCAGGGCTTCCTCTGTTTATTCTGTCAGCCCTGTTTATTCTTTCAACTCTGTTTTCTCAGCAGAATAACTCATCACACTACACCCAGATTGTGGGGACACACAGAAAACATCCAAAAAGGACCATAGAGAGCACAATCCTGCTGATTCATTCACTAAGCCGTTTGTTAGCAAGCAAGTTTGGGGTTTCTCTTTTCCACAATATTTCAACACTTAGGGAATTAAAATGGCCAGCTGTTCTCATCTTTAAAGAAAATGCCCTGGATAATTAGGAATTTTAAACTAAGTTTCACTATTAAAGTCCCCTTCTGAAATATGTCTGACCAAAATAATCAGCTAATGAAATAATTTGGAAATCCGGACTATGCAAAAGAGACACGTAAAACGTTAAGCACAGAGTCAGTCAGCACTTGGTAAACATTCACCGACGCGGACCTGGTTTCCTAAGGTTTAAAATGTGTAACCAAATAATGCATAGCTTCTGAAATATCACGGCATGAATGAGAATTTACAAAAGGCTATCAAAAACCAAATGGGACACAGTGCTTCAGAGAGGCTGTGGAATGAGACAGCCCTGGACTCAAGTGGTTTCCATGCCTGCTGTGCAACCTGGAACAAATGACATGTTCTCACTAAGCCTCATTTTTCTCATCTCTAAAATGGGGATCCTAAGAGTCATCCCCCAAGTCAGGGGATTGGTGTGGGGATTAAAATGAGGAAATGCATGTAAAACACTTAACTACAGTTTCTAGCTCTCAATAAGTACTTAATAAGTGAAAAATACTAGACACTCTTATCTTACAGATAATGTCTTTAAAAACTGGGAACTTAATTTTAAAACTTTGGAAATAGTGAAGACCTCTTTGGAGAAATATCTGACTCCCAAAACAGGTAATGAAACATCTTGGAAATCCAGACCACTTGAAATAGACTTGTTAAAGTGCCAGGGACAGGGCTTATACCCAGCTGACACTCAATAAACATTTATCGATACTGACCACGGTTTCTTCAGGTTTAAAATAAAACGTCTGGAAGAATTACAGAATCACTTGTGCTTATTCCTGAAATATTACAACATCAAAGTAAGAATTCAAAATACCACCATCAAAAAAGAAAAGCTGGATACCAATTTTGTTTAAAAAGACTGAAATGACCCTAAACACAAGCATTGCACTGCAAGTAAAGCAGAGGTTCATAAAATTATAAAACCAGAATTAAGAAAGATTTCGTAGAAATAGAGGGAGTCTCATGAACTTCAGTAGAGAAATTCCTTCATCTGTCATCCTGTGGACTCCACAGGGTAAAGTCGCAATACCAAGGCGGTATCTGTGTATTCCCAGGGTGGGACTACCAACCATTTCCATTTAGCCAAAGACTACCAAATTAGAATGGAACACTGGCTGACTGAATAATTCAGAGTCAAGTTCAAACAGATGATCTGAGAAAGGAGCGCTCCCACACATAGATGCAGAAAACTGAGGAAAGCTATAGTTTAAAATTCTTCTTTTTGCAATATGACAATGATTAAGGTGTAGGGAAGGGTTTTAACACAGTTCACTATGGCCTTGAACTAACTCACTGAAATACATCATTTGCTTTCCTAATCTTCAATTTTAGTCTAGAGATTACCATTTACCTTAGTATTCTCTTTCACATAGGGTAAAAAGAATCAAAATTTACAGAACTCAATAATGCATTGATTCAGTCACGTTGGTCTCTCTTCTAGGCATCAGATATTAAAAAGGAAGGCGACCAAGATATTATCTCCGTTCTTGAGAATAAGTTCCTGATCTTTAGGGATGTATTTTTTAAAGCAGTGACTTGCTCTTCACTTAAATGTCAAATAAATTGATCTCTGGAATACTTAAAATTCCCTACTGTGTGGCTGTGTGGTGCAATAATACACACACTTGCACGTGCCTAGGTAGAAAGAAAAAGGAATCAGCAGGGGCTGCTTGTGGGTCTGGCTGGCTTTCCACAGTCATTTGCACTTTGTCTGGCCAGAGAAGAACCATAATGGTACACCCTTTGCAAGAAAGGGGGCACATCGCCAAATTAGGGAGGTTCGGCTGCAGGTGGGTATGGGAATGGGGAGTTCATGTGAACTTAGCTTTTTGCTTCTTTATTTATTAATATCTTTGTTGAAAGCTGCGAGCTTAGCCAGCCTTCCTATTCTGACTTTTGGGAAACACACCTTGAGGCCTCTTTAGCCTCCTGGTTCACGTTGCGAAGTCAAGTTGTGATGGACATAAGCCTAGTCGTTCTCGGCCCAAGTGTCAACACGTAGATTTACTTTGCCCTTGTGTCAGATTAAAGTGCTCGGCCACACTAGTAGGCTAAATCTGTTGTTGCACTGTTGATCAGCTTTCTTTCAAAAAGAAAAGAAAGCTCATGCTATAGCTCTGTTTAGCAGAAAGCCACTTTCTACTTTATCCTAATTAGGTCTCATGTTTACTCTTCTGACCCAGTCGGGCTCCCCAATAGCTTGGCAACAAACACTTCACTAAAATGAAGAAATGTGGTAATTTATACTGGCTGCTCTGGCAGGAAAGAAATTCAAAGTGTAATTTTTTAAAAGTTATAAATATAGCTCACATATAAACATAACGTGAGCATGTGGCAAATATTTATTTAATTCATTAATGAGAGCTGGTGCAAAGAGCATTTGAAGGACTGAATACGTACAGGCAGTAGAGAACGAATGTGCAAATCAGTCGCTAGATTAGATAGAACACGGTAAATGTCGCACACAGCGATAAAAGCACAACCTTTAGAGTCATCTTCTCTAGGATCAAAATGACTTGCATCACCACTGAACAAAAATCTACAAATGAACGTGTCATTTCATAGAGTCTGAGCCGTAATCAGTAGCAAATAGGTTGTTAATAAGGTGCATTCCCTCAGAGAATCAGATAATCCTTAGGTGGGCCTGTTAGAAAATGCTCCAGTAAGACGGTGAAAGAACATGCAGTCACCCTTTTGCCTTATTTAAAGTTGATACTTTGTCTTAACATCAGTAAAGTGTTTTTTGGGAAAAAGATGTCTCATATAATAAGAGAATTGAGACCATGGGACTGATCATTGTACAAATATTAATAGAAAAGCATTGCCATTCAAACTATGCTGAATCTAAGAAATATAGAATTGGAGGGAGAAGCCACCCAAGTGTCTATTGAGGTAGGAATGGATAAACAAAATGTGGGTATACACACAATGGAATATTATTCAGCCTTGAAAAGGAAGGATATTCTGACACATGTTACAACATGGATGAACCTTGAGTACGTTATGCTGAGTGAAATAAGCCAGACACAGAACGACAAATACTGTATGATTCCACTTATATGAGTTATCTGGAATAGTCAAATTCCTAGAAACAGAAAGTGGAATGGTGGTTTCCAGGGGCTGGGAGAAGGGAGAATGGAGAGTTGTTTAATGGGTAGAGAGGTTCAATTTTGCAAGAAGGAAAAGTCCTGGAGTTGGATTATGCAACAACGTGAATGTACTTAACACTACTGAACTGCACACTTAGAAATGGGTAAGATGGTAAATTCTGTTATGCATTTTTTACCACAATGAAAAATAATTTTGAAAAATCTCAGAGTGGGTATCACCAATCCAGATGCATCTTATAGGGCAAGAGAATGACTCCCACCAGAGTGAGACCAAAATGTGGAGGCTAGGGGACCATCTGAAGTGCTAGAGTGTAACTTAACCCACAATATGACACGAATGAAATGCTTGTAAAGATGCCGATCTAGCCCTGGTGGACTTCAGCCCGGATCATGGAAACGAAGTAGCAGAGATGGCTGGCTGAGCAGCCCAGCCTCCTGCGAGGCCTGGTACAGCCAGCAGGAGCTCGGGATGAAGCGCGTCGGCCGTAGCCCAACGTGAAGCCCCACAGCTGTGAAGGACTGTCTGTCCTTTCTTTTTTCTTTCTTTCTTTTTTTTTTTTTAAGGATTTATCCCTTATTTAAAATCTCACCTTTTTTTCACCTTTCATGAAAATTTATTCAAAATGGATCACAGACCTTAATGTAAAACGCAAAACTATGAAACTTCTAGAAGATAACACAGGAGAAAATCTAGGTGGGTTTGGCCATGAATTTTTTGTTATTTTTTTATTTTCATATCCCCTTTTTTTCAGCTTTATTGGGAAGTAATAGACAAGTAAAAATTGTATATGTTTAAGATGTACAACTTGATGTTTTGATATACGTATGCACGGTGAAATGATCACCACAATCCTGCTAATTAATACATCCATCACCTCACAATGCTACCGTTATTTTTTCTTTTTTTTTTATGGTAAGAATACTTAAGTTCTACCCTCTTAGCAAATTTCAAGGAATAATACAGTATTCTTCACCGTAGTCACCATGCAGTACGTTAGATCTCCAGAACTGATCTATCTTGCATAACTGAAACTTTTGAATAAATCCTCGGAGAACTGCCCACCACAAATGCTTTTAACTTTCCTTACTCCCATTTAAGAGTTAATGAGAAAAAGTTCAGTCCACTATTCACTAAATGTTAGGAACTAGCTTTCCGATGATTATATTTGTGTCTTTTCTCAATTGCCCCAGACTTTATGTCAGGCCCTAGAAAAACCAGGCCTCTTGCAAAAAATGCAAAGAAAACTCTTCTTATTGTCCAAGGGCAAAGCTCTAACCCTTGTCTGAAGTGACTTCGTCATAACTGGTCTACACACTCCTGCAGAATGTGAGAACCCTCATGTAAGCTTTGCCACATACATATAAAATATTTTTATTCCCTCATAAACTTGATTAATCTTCTCAATAGAGCAATTATGTCTCTACTTTCTTTCTTTTTCTTCCTGACCAGTAGAAACTTCTCTAATTTTTATGGTAGATTGACATGATGCCATGGAATGATGGTTTAGATGGAACGTTAAGCCCAATTGCATTTTAAAATCCAAATCTTTTATGGAGTCAGAGGAAAACTGGGCCTGCCTTGGTGAGGCAGTATCCTTCAATGCCTTACATAATGCCCACAGTCAGAGTATTTTACCATCTGGTCATTAATTTTTCAGTATTATAAAAATTGGGAAAACGCATTCATTTGCAAAAACGTTTAACTAACCCCAACACTCAACCCGACACTAAAAACAAAAACCAACACTGTCTAGAAATGTGTTTTGTTTCGTTATACCTTCCATTGTTAAGATGAGCATTTATTTGGAACTAACTGCTGTCGAAATCCAAATGCTCCTTAGAGCCAAAAGAAATCGTTCCCTCCGACTTAGGAGTCCCTTCTTGGTGTGATTTATTTCACTGTAATTCAGTGAGGAGTACGGAGCTTGTAAATTGAGGGATCCCTTCCAAAACCCAAACAAATCTAATGCACAAAAAAGATGACAACAGGTAGAGAAAGAGGCATGGAGCTTACTAAGGCTGGCTGTTTACTGTCTTTTATTTTGTTTCCTTTTGCTTGTTTTTGTTTTCATAAAGCCCGGCTTTTTAGCAGCTTGTATAACCCAACTCAACTCACCCTCAAGTTCTGGTCTTTCCAGTTCAGACTGTCTCCTGACATGGAATGACTCCAGGATGGTCAGCCAAGAAAATAATTATGACGAGCTCAGAGAAATCTATAAACTGTTTAAATAGCTAACTAACAAGTCAACTGTTGGAGGAAGCAGGTAGAATTAAGTGGAAAAATTAATTTTGAGAGAGAGAGAGAAAAAAAAAAAAAAGAATGACAGAAATAAAGCATGCCAAAGAAGAGGGGAGGGAGAGGAGACGCAAGCCAGGAGGGAGAAAGGAGGCTGTCCTTAAAGCAGCTACAGTCTGAGGACATAGGGGCTGTGAAATATTTACTTATCCTAAGTGCTTTCTGCTCCCCTGCCCAGTTGTGCCAACACACAGCATCTTTTAAACTCTTCCATTTTTTATGGTCTTTTAGGTGCAGATGCTCATCAGTTCAAAGGTGAACTGCAGCTATTTCACAGAAAATAAACTCAGAGTATTTTTATGTGATCATTGCCCCAAGACAGCAAGGGAAGAAAAAAGAATTCAGCACACTGACCACTTTTAAGTTTTGATCCCAGCCAAACCTCAAACCAAATCTGAGTCTCAGACTGGTCACCTCAGCCTCCTTTCACTTTCCTCTCCATCAGAACACAATCATTTGACACTTCTAAGAGTCGCAAGTCTAGGAGTCACCGTTGGTGCAACTTGGCTGGTTGTCCCGCAGTCTTGACACTGTCCTATCCAGGGAACCCAGGGGCCAGGGTAAGGATTTTACTAACACAATTTTTGACCTTTGGGCATTGCAACTATGAAGACAAGTATCAAAACCACACAATGCACTGGAGCATAAAAACAGTCTATATCCCCATGGGATACCTGAAAATAACTCCCAGGTTAGCTTTTTGGAATAAAGCAAATGTTTAAAGTAGCCTGAAGTGAAACTTAAATGTTTAATCAGCCCAGCTGCCTGTGAAGCTGGCCTTGGGGCTGGGGGAGGAAGCGGTGGTTTCTCTTTGAAGCCTGGCTGCTACAAGGCCAGGAGCGGCCAAGTTCAGGGGGAAGCTGCTTCCCCAGCCTGCGCGGCCTCTTCTGGAGGGGTGGAGACAGGCAGGGTTGTCCTCTGGCTTCTTTCTTGAAGGCAGAAAAGAAGTAGAAGAGGAAATGCAAAAGGACAAGTTGGAAATTTTAGGGCTCTGGATTCAAACACTTTTTGGCAATTAAATTGTCAAGAAACCAAGCTGACTGCAGCAGGAAGAACTACGTTGAACACTGACCAAACCGAGGGGGGTTGAAGATGGATCTTTCATTTTCTGCTTTGATAAGAAGAAATTGAGGTGCAAGAAATAAAAGAGAAAAGATGATCAAGCAGGATGAGTTCCCCCAATAGGTTATTTCACTTTGTGGCTTCGATAGTGAACTACCAGTGAGCTCCAAAGGCAGCCCAGAATGTCTCTTCCTTCTCTACTAAGCAACCTACAGCCAAGCAGCTTTTGCCAAACTCTGTGGTCTATAGTGTGTATCACAAGAGACCCTCCTCCCCCATCCTCTTTCTCAGCTGAAGATTGGCTTCCTATGTCACTAAGAAAACAGAAAAGGAACTTCCATAAATACCCGCCTCTCTGCTTCCAGACCATTACTTCCTTCCTGTTACTCTGTATGAATAATCCACACTCCTATGGTGTGGATTCCTCTTAACCCCACTTCACCAGCAGCTACAATCCTGGTTATCTGCTCCCCTTTACAATAAAACCACTTGAAAGCATTGTTTATATGAGTGTTGTCCAGTAGAAATATAATGAGCCACATCTGTAATTTTGACTTTTCTAGTAGCCACATTAAAAAAGTAAAAAGAAATAAGTGAAATTAATTTTAGTAATGTATTTTAAGACAACATGTCCAAAATAGCATCATTTCAACATGTGATTGTTATGAAAATTATTGAGAGAGTTTACATTCTTTTTTTAAAATTTCTAATCTGATGTGTGTATGTCACCCTTATAGCACGTTTCAATTCAGAGTAGCCACATGTCAGGGACTTAGTAGCAAGCTGTGTCTCGTGCCCATATTGGACAGTGCAGTTCAGTACTGTCCTGATTTCCCCACCCCTCCTCTCTTGAACCCAATCCTTTCAGGCTTTTGCCTTCATCACTCTACTGAAACTGCTCTTGTCAAAGTCTCCAACAATCTCCATTTTGCTCTATCAAGAGATCAAATCTCAGCCTATATCTTGCCTAACCTACCAGCAGCATTTAACACAGTCGATCACTCTTTCCTGCTTGATAAACTCTCTTCACTTGGCTTCCAGGATACCACACTCTCCAGGCTTTCCTCTGACCTCACTGGTTGCTGCCCTCAGACTCCTTTGCCCTCTAAATAATCTCATTTCTCTGCCTTCTAAATAATGTCCCAGTGGAAGTTCCCAGGGCTTAGTCCTTCATCTTCTTCACTTTTCTAGGTACTGGACTCCTTGGTGATCTCATACATCTGTTTGTTGACCAATCTCCAGCCTGGATTTCTCTCCTGAGCTCCAGCTCCATGATCTCCATTTGGACCCATACATCTCCATTTGGATGTTTCATGGCATATCCAACTTTACACATCCCAAAGCTTCTCTCTTGATTTCTACTTCCCAAACCTTCTTCGCCTGCTGTCTACCCCATCTCAGCGTATGGCAGCTTCTTGCTCCAGTGGCTCATGGCAAAAGCCTTGGGGGCATCTTTGCTCATCCTTGGCTCATATCCTACACCCAGTCCTTCAACAAATCCTCTCAACTGTATCTTTAAAATATATCCTAATCTGACTATTTCTTTCCAGTTTCTCTGTTTTGCTCCTCACAGTAGTTGCCTGGTACATACAACGTAGTCAATAATAAATAAGTGACCACTTCTTGAATCTTTGAGAAATAGAAACAGGCTAGTATTCTATTGGTTTATGCCCAACTGCAGCCGGTGTTAAAGACACTACAATAATAACACAGAGCTCGGGGATGGGAACAAGAGAGGGCCAGAGATGTCCCTGGGTAAGGAAGGAGAGACAAAATAGAATAGCTGAATTGTTTTCACTTGTGGCACCACCAGGTGGAATGCCACTCCACTTTGCCACTCCTTATCCACCCAAAGCCACCAACCTAGGCATGCTAATCGTTTCCTGCGAAGCCTTTCAAGAATCACCATCACTCTCTTGCCTGGCTGCTCTCACACCAGTCCTCATGCCATCTTCCCTTCTCCCTCAACACAGTACCAGAGAGGGAAAATCTTTGCAGATTCCTATTTTAATGCTTATATAAATCAGCTTTGCGCTCAAATAATTTTTTCTGTTACCACTGAATCTAAAATTTTTAAATCAGGTAGTTGAAATCACAAAGTAGGAGATTTGTAGATTTCACATATTAAAATGAAAATTTGCTGTATATATAAACTAACCAATATTAAAAATTCTTCAACAAGTTGTGAAAAAATGTCACAGAAACTAAGTCAAATGATTAATATTTAAACAAAGCAGTAGGATACAAAAGTGAAATAAATATGTAAATAATACAAACAGTCCTTGAGAGTCAATACAAGTGGTTAGCAAACACATTGAAAAATGTATTTGGGCATCCCTAAGGAAACAATTTGAAATATAAAAAATAAAATTTGTATTCAAAAAGTTTAATAGTGAACATATTATTTCCCAATAATGATAGAATAGTTAAACTGTGATTTATACACCCAGTATTACAGAGTTACTAAAAATGATGTTTTGTGGGACTGGCCTGGTGGCATAGTGGTTATGTTCAGTGCACTCTGCTTTGGCAGCCCAGGTTTGCAGGTTTGGATCCTGGGTGTGGACCTATACCACTCATCAAGCCATGCTGTGGTGGTGTCCCACATACAAAATAGAGGAAGATGGGCACAGACGTTAGTTAGCTCAGGGCCATTCTTCCTCAAGCAAAAAGAGGAAGACTGGCAACAAATGTTAGCTCAGGGCCAACCTTCTTTACCAAAAGAAAAAAAAAGATGTTTTGCAAGAATTTATAATGATATGAAAAAATGCTGATCTTATATGAAAACAACGGGATATTAAATTATATATCTGGTAGGATCACAAATTATAAAACAAACAATAACTACACATGGAAAAAGATTAGAAGAAAAGACACTAAAATATTAGTACCTTTGAATAGTGACACCCTGGACATGACTGATATTTCCTACAACAAACATATGTTATTTTTGCCGTGAAAAGAACAGCCTTGTTTCTGTATATAAATGAAATGGGAAAAATAAACTTCTCATTCCATTGATCCAATTTGCACCTAAGCCCCACTTGTTCACAATTAAGTTTGTATTGATTTAATAAACATAAATCCTTCTTATTCACTTAATAACATCATTTTACTGTCTTAGCAAAATTTAAATTATTTGCAAAGGTATTTCCAAAGAAGAATGTATCACAGAATCCTGGTAAACCAATAAGCAATCATAGTTTCTTGTTGACTTTCCAGAACAAGAAAGAATTTAAAGGAATTTGCCCACTATCTCTCCCTCATCCTTAAGGGACAAAATATGGCTTGGGCTCTCTGGGGTTTTTCTTGCTTGCAAAGGGACAATCGAAACATGGCTTCCTTTCTTGAAATTCCAGAAGGAAGTCCAACAATAGAATTCTCAAAAAGATATGAGTCAGAGACTCAAAGATTAGAGAAGTTGATGTGATCCTGATCCAAGAAAGTCAATATAAAACAAAACAAAATTAATGCTATTTTTTAAATCATTGAATACCCAGTCTGTATCCAAAATGTCCAGGTTACCTCAAAAATATCTATTTACTTTTTGTTTGTTTCAATCAAATCTACACAATACCTATTTAATGGATCTGGTTGTTTTCTTTTATATCTAAAAGTAAAATATTCAAGACTACATAAATGCCAAATTATAAAATAATGCTTAAATAAGTCATGTCATAGCCATGAAAAGAAATTATATACAATCAATAAAATATAATTGATTCAAAAACTATTTGCTGATATGGGGAAATGCTCCTGAGATCAAATTAAATGATAGAAAAAGATGTCATGCTCTTACTTCCACAGGATAAGTTCCTAGATGTGGGATCTCTGTGTCAAAGTTTTATATATATCATCTCAGCAATAGTGTAGGAGAGTGCTCATTTCCCCTAATTATTACCAGCACTGGAGATTGCAGGTTTTTAAACAATTTGATGAGCCAAAAATTATATCTGCCCATTTAAATTTGGATTTTAAGTTGGGGTGAGCATAAAAATCTGCACCTATTTATTGGTCATTTGTATTTCTTCTTTGATGGAATGCTTGTTTCTGGACTTTATCTACTCTGCCTTTTTTTCTATTTAAAAATATTTTTATTAACATATAGAGCTTTGTCTGTGTTAAGGATGTTAATTTCTTACTTGTTATATGTGTTAGAAATATTTTCCTTCACTCTATTGTTTGCATTTTAATGACAAAAATTTTAAAGTCAATGTAATGTCTTTTGACAAGTATAGGTTTGAATTTTTATTTAATCAGAAACATTTTTCTTTTGCTTCATGGCTTTCCTCTACTTTGAGTTTACTCTTAAAAAGTGTTTTTAAATTTATTCTAATATTTTTATAGATTTACATTTTGTATAAAGTTCTTTAGTTTATCTACAATGTGGTTTTGTACATGGTAGGAGAGGAAATCCAATAATATTTTCAACTAAAAAATATCCATATCCTAATACAATTTTTTAATGATTCATTATTATCCCACTGATTTGAAATGCTATCATTATCAAATCTTAAACTTACAAATATACTTGAGTTCATTTCTAGACTCTACTCTGACCACTAATTTACTTGTCTTTTCCTCTGCAAGTCTCATATCATTTTTATTATAGTAGCTTTAGAGTATGCTAAAATATCTGGGCAAATATCTTTTCACTATTCTTTTTCAAAAATTTATTGGCAAGTCTTACACACTTTTTCTTCCATAAAGTTTTATGATAAATCTATAGAGTTCCTTAAAAATCCTCATTTACGTTCAGTTGAATAGCATTACATTTGTTTATACATTTGAGAAGGACTGACAAAAACACATGAAAAGGATATTCTCTTTAGCAAAGTTTACAATAATAACAAATTTAAGTAACCCAAAGTTATTGTAACCAATAGAGGAATGGTTAAATAAGTTATGGTACATCCACATATGGTAACCAGTCGGCAAAGATGGCCCCCCAATGACCCATACCCCCTGGGATTCATGCTCTTATCTAGTCAGTTTCCACACTGAATCAAGGCTGGCACGTGTGTCCAACAGAATGTGGCAAAAGTGGTGCTACACAACTTCCAAAATTGGTCTTAAGAAGCTTTGAAGATTCCACCTTGATCACTAGGAACACATGCTTTGGGGGAAGCCAGCTGCCATGTAAGAAGTCCAGATACTCTGAGACTTTCCTGCTATGAGGCATCCCAAGGTACCTACATGGAAAGACCACAAGGAGGCAAAGAAGTGCCCAGCTAGTCTCAAGCTGTTCCAGTCATCCTAGCTGAGACATCAAAACCAGGTAAATGAAGAAGTCATCTTAGATATTCAACTCAGTCAACCTTGGAGTCCAGTGCCAGCCACCATCTGACTGCAACTTTATGAGTAACTTCAAATGAGAACCACACTGCCAAGCTTAGTCAACCCACAGAACTGTGAGAGACAAAGTAGTTGTGTTAAGTCACTAAGTTTTGGAGTGGATGGTTTTGCAGCCACAGATAGCCACAATAGAAATCGGTACCTGAAACTGGAGCGCTACCATAACAAAAGCTAAAACATGTAACATTCACTTGAATCAGGCAGTGGGCAGAGGCCAGAAGGCCTTGAGAAAACTCTTAAAGAAAGCTGAAAAGACAATAAGAGATTTATGAATGTTGCTTTTATCCAATTAAATAAACCTGAATAAGATTCATAGGCAGTGCTCAAAATTGTTAAAAGAACAGTACTTAGAGAAATATCACTGGCCTAGACTCAAAGGGACAAAGACAGTTCAAAATGAAAAGAACTCCCAGGGCTCCAATATTCTGCAGTCAAGAAGCAGACTGAGACAGCCACGCAGTTGCAAATAAGGACCATTTTTTATGGCAAGAAAAACATGACTCAGACAGCAGAGATAAGAGCAATGGAGAAACATTTCCAGGTAGCAGGACTGGGCCCTAATATAGCAACTGGTATTGTGAGCCTGGCTAAGATTCAGAATTGCTATGGAATAATAACTGCTATATGCTTCCGGTTCTCATCTTTTTCATGTTATCCTATGTCTGTGTTACTATTGTATCTTAAGTGTGGGGGTCACATAACTTGTCTCTTTAGTTAACAGATCTTCAGACTGAGAGGAACCACATACAAAGAGTTGCGCTTGAGAAAGAGCTCCTGAGGTGCCACATCTGCAGCTGGGCTTCTTTAGATAGTAAGATCCTAGATCCTGACTTGAGCTATTACTATGATGGGATGAGGCTTTTGGGGCAGGCCTAGGAGAGGATGAGTGTATTTTTCACATGGTGACAGCTGAACTGTTGTGGCCAGAGGGAAAACGAAAGTACTTGTCTCCAAATGGCCACCAACAAGTCCTTTCCTCCTTGTATGCATATGGCACTCCCATATCAAGAGATGGAAGCTTGGGGAGGTTCATGATACACTGATAACCAGTACACCATATGACAGAATACTAGGAAACATTCAAAAGAATGTGATAGACTTATACATACCTGGAATAAAGCCTGTGATGTAATATTAAGTGAGAAAAATAAGTATTTAATATACATAGCATAATTCCATTTTGATAAAAGAAATATATATGCATTCATACATATATTTCTTATGTTTAGCAACAAAGAGAAACATAGATTCACACATAGAAATATAGAAAGATGTAGGGTAGGTATATGTATAAATATATCTCTATAAGCAGAGGAAAAATTAGTCAAGGCTATACTCCAAACGCTAATAGTGGTTATTTCTAAGGATTGAATTAGATGGACAGAGTGAAGTGAGACTTTTGTTTCTTTATACGAATTCAAAAAATGGGCTGGGATTGTAGACAATATTTGCTTTTGGATATTTTAAAGATTACTTTAAATAAAATTTAAATTCAAAACCTACCGTATATATATACATATATATAAACATGTATGTGTTTAAATTTAAAGCCTACTAATTTACACATAAACATGTATGTGTGAGTATATGTATTAGATATATGTATATGTATCTAATACATATATGCATTTTAAGCTCAAAAGAGTACTGTTATGTGGAAGGCAGTGCGTTCCTTGTCTCTTAAGTTACGATAACAATACCAACCATCCTTTAAAAGAAAAATGTCATTTTAGAAAAATGAAGTTTTCATGATCAAATAAAAACTATATATTCAGTGAAAGAGACTAGAAGATATACAGGCAATTCTGTTATAAGGTCACATAGTCATTCTTGAGAAACTTTATGTTCTGCAAAATCAAGCATTGGCGATAATAAGGTTTATCAGTAAAAACACAGTCCAGGCAGCCCCCTCAAAACCTACAGAACTTTGTAACAAAAATAATCAAAATGATGACACAGTTGAGTCTTCTCAGGCATTTGACCCAGCATCACAAATAGATGACTTTTTTTCAGCTTTAAATACTGGGACTCATGATTCCTGCTTCAAGAGGTAAGTTCTTCAAGGCATTTGCTTGTAATAGAGATGTTTCATCAAAACTTAGAAGTCTATTTAAACTCTACAGAAATTTGTTAAAAAATGTATTTGGATTGTAAATAATTTTTATTATACTCCTGCTTTGTTTCTCAAAGTATATTGATAAGCCTTTTTTTTATTATATTAAGAAAGCTCATCCTTGATCTCTTCAAATGTTAGGGTGCTGGGAAAAAATCTCATATGAACCTATCTGACTTCTACCATTGTACGGACATAGTCTCCTATTTATCAATCACTTTTGAGTTAATTGGCATTATAGTAACACGTTATGGCAGAACAGATTGCAATCAAATGTTAAGATTAGTTATTCCTGGGAGATAAAACTATAGGTAATTTTAATTTATTTTTATGATTATCTTTATTTTTTAAATTTTATATAATATGTATTATTTTCATAATTAGGAAAAAGATTTTTTTTTTAATGAATTGGGACTGTCTCTTTCCTTTGTAGCTCCTCGTACTCGTGTAACCAAGACCTAGTCCTGTGGCCAGATTCTCTCAAGCAGTTCAAATGGTTGTCCACTTTGGCTTCAGTCAACTTCGTTTTCTTGTAGAATTTAGAAACTAATTGAATTTAGGAAATAGCTGAAAAGTATTGATCTACATTAGATATGAGATATAGAATGAAAAATCAAGTTTCAATCCAAGGTCTTCTGAGGTTATTTTTCTACAGATAAACACTTTTGGTGGTCCACGGCAATTTCCTGACCTGTAGTTGTGAGGGCGCCCAGCTCCTCCATGAGCATCAAACTGTGTTGGCCACTTTATCCTTCTGAAAGACAGTCTGCTCATTGATCTGTGCCCTGTGCTCAAAGTCTGGAAAAATCAGGCCCTCTGAAAACAAAGTCTTTCTATAGGCAAATGTGCTCTATTCTCCTTTTCCAGCTCTGGTTTAACCCTGTATGAGTGCTATAAGCAGAGTGTAGAATTCTTTTAGTCCATGAGCTGGGAGCAGGCAAGGGAGTAGTCAGCTTGAGTGGGGTGAGGAAATAGTTTTTTAGTAAATATAAGACAGTTGTCAAATTGCAAGAATTTTGTAAGCCATCCAAGCAGTAGTTGTTTTTACCTTGTATCTTAATTTAACTCTTCTGAAGATGACTTCTCAATCTCAGCTCCACTTTTCCGAAATAATAGACCCAACTTTTTTCCTAGGTAACTAGCGACAGCTTTACTTTCCTGACCTGAGGACATGGAATATCCCTTTTTGAGGTTTTCTCATGTTGACACTTCTAGGAAAATCATCCCATCTGAACATGGTGCGGGGATTTTAGCTTAACTAACGCCAGGCTGTGTACCTGAAACCCTGGAACAACCTCCACCTCTGGGTCCAATACCACGGGAGGCCAGGTAGAAGAGTTTATAACCATTGGAATAGATGATTCCATGGGCATAGTCTAATACCCACCATCATCAAACAACAAAGTGTAAGCCCATCTTGCAATCAATCCCGTATCAGAACACCATCCCAAGAATCCTTCCCTGTCTATTCCAACCCTAGCACTCCATTTTCCAAAGCCTTTATCCAGGCCCTCTGGAACTGTGGTTCCACTATCATCAAACTTCCATAAACTCTCAACCTAATTTCCAGGCACATGAGTTTCTCTTGAAGTTACTGTTTCTCCGGCAGCCCTCTCAAATTGTGGCTGTTATTTTCTCACACCGGATGTATCCACAGCATCAGCATCCTCTTCGCTCCCCATTGCTGTTTCTAGTCTACTAGCCTCTTATCAAAAAAGTTAACTAAGTGAATTAATAATTAATTTTTGAGACTCAATCATTTATTTATTCCACTCTCTCCTCCATCCTGCTGCTATCTGCTGTTGATCTCCTCAATATTCCCTTTACTCATCAAAGACTTGTGGCCTTGATCAGTTTTCTCTGGTAGGAAACACAAGGTCTCTAGGATCAGAGAACATATATTTATTACTTACCTACCATCTTAGCGCTAGTTCCTTCCACCTCGGTCCCCATGAGGTGACATAATGAAAGCCAGAAAGAAGTAATCTGTGCCTTCAGCAAGACTGCACCACAGCAGAAGATCCCTGAAATTCTGAGCTTACATAGGACGGCTGGCACATCTGCCCCTCCTCCCTTCTGAAAGGAAAGACAGAGAGAGAGACTTTTGCTCTGGAATGTGAACAAATCCTCTCTGGGAATCTGAGGGAAGGCCCCTAGGTTATTACTACCAGCAATGAAAGCACATGACTCCATGAGAAATAAGTCTCTAAATCTCTCTGGAGCAATACGCTATCTCTAGCTTCTAAGGAATATTTGCTATTTAATCATCCTTTAACCAAGTTTGCCAGTGTTCTTTGCTCAGAAAGCCCAGACTGTGCAGAAGTATAAAAATATTCATGAAGAATTATCTCCCAGGGCTATCCTAGAACTTGTCATCACTCCAAACCTCTCTACCACCAAAATCATTAAATCACGTTCCTACTAATTCCTTTCCATCCAGCCTGTTGGTTTGACTCCTCAGATTACAAATGTTCTTTACCCTCTTTAGGACCTCCATTCTATTGACCCTTCTAAATCCTCCCAATCTATCAGTCCTCTTTTTCAAATTCTTCCTTTCCAAACTTGAAATTCCATGGTTCATCATTTCAATAACATATGTGCCAGTGCCCTAAATTCTCTCCTTTTTAATAATTATATCAGCAGCTGCTAACAAAATGCCAATGTTACCTGAACCCAACTATTTTTTTTCTTTGTTTCTGATCCTAAATAGACAAGCATTGTGGAGAAAGTGATACATAGAGCAGATTGGCATCATTGTGAAGTTCTGAACACCAAAACCAGTGTGTCCTCAACACACCTCAGCAAGATTCCTACATGCATCTAAATCACTTCTCTCTCCCACCTTTCTAGCAAATATTTCAAACTTTCCCCACTCTCCTCAGATCTCTAATTTGCCCTTTTATTCCCCTACCATCCTTCTCATTCTTAACAAATGACCTCACTTCCTACTTCACAAAGAAAAGAAAATTCACAAGACAGGAGTTCCCACAATGAACTCCTTACATCTACATTCACCCTGTCTTTCTCCTCTTCTGTCAGAGTAGAATTAGTCCTTCTCCTTTCCAAGACCAATTGTTCGATTATTACATTGGCCTTTTCAGGAAGCTTTCACTATCTCTTCTTTCTCCTTTATATTCAGTATTTTCTCTCACGTGAATCTTTCCCATTGACATTATACTTAGTCAAGTTTCTCTCATCTACAAAGGGAAGAAGAAACCCTTCATATACTTCCTAACCAGTCTTCCCACATTTACTCTTGCTGTCCTCCCAGTCTATTCTCCACCCGGCAGCCTTTGCGGTCTTTTCAAATTAGACCATGCTCACCCCCTTCCAACCCCGCTCCACCTAAAACTCTTCAGTGGTTTCCCTATGCAAACTCTGCATATGCCTTACAAAGCCCTGCTGGCCTGACCTCGCCCAGCTTTCCAGCTTTATTTTGCATCACCTGCCTCCCTCACTCTGTATACTACATTTTCACCACTCTTCTTTTAGTTCATCAAATACACCATTCTTCTCTGTCACCAGGACCTTTGGGCATGCTGCTCCAGTTACTTGCTATACGCTTCTTTCTATATGCCTCTCCCCATCCCTGACCATCTCACCTAGTTCAGAAATTATCTCACTTGGGGAAGACTTCCCAGAACTTCCAAATCAGATAACTCTCCTTCAGAATAATTCTCTCTGAAATACATTTATCTTTGTGATTATTTGATTAATAGCTATATCCCTCTACCAGACCATAAACTCCATTAGAGAAGAAGAAAATTCAGCACTATTCTCTGAAGCCCAGACAATCATAGGCAAAGCACCAAATACATTTCTGATAAATGAATAAATGAATGAATGAAGACTGGCACAGAAGTACCCTTTATCCATCCAGCTCCCATAATCTTAATATAGTCTCTATTTGTGAAGAAGACAAATCTTGGTTTTCTAAGGAAGAAGTTGTCATGGCCACACCACTGGTGTTCAGTTCCTACAACAAATGAGATTATGTGCTAAAGGAAGAGGCAGGGCTAAGAGATCCAGTGCTGCCTTCTGCTCATTTTTTATCATCTTGCTAATCCACCAAAGGAGGACACTCACCACAAAGCAAGGTAGTCATCTCTGTTTCTATTATGCTTGGCATGTTTGTTGAGTGACATTTCAATTATAGCCCTCTTGCCCCTGATTGCAGGGGTCATTTGAGCCTAAGAGAACTCACTCAATCCAAGAAACACAATATCGTATTCCAGTTTGGTGGTTGAATGTACCAGATGGATACACATGGCCAAAACATTGTGGGGTTATGAACTCTATGTGCCTATATGCTCACTGGAAAAAACTCTGAGATTTAAGTTTTTGGAAGAGATGGCCAAAGTAGTTGAGCTTTCAGATACACTTTTATGGGATCTTATTTGCAAGCTGCATCTTCCCCATTAGCATAGAATCAGCCACTCTGGGAAGAACTTCTACAGGAAGGACAGATGCTTCTTATTTCCAACTGGACTCCTCAGAAGACCTTGGTGAGCTAATCATTAGGTACCTAAAGAATTTTAAAACATTACATTTAGTGGCAGCAAATAACAACAACATCAACAATAATAACTACTCATTATGGATCTTCCAGAAGCCTGGTGCTTCACGTAATGTTCACAGCAGTCCTATGAGATAGGAAACAACTTTATCATTTTATATATGAGGAAATTGAACCTTTGGAAGGTAATTTGCCCAAGGTTCCTCAACTTGTAGGTGAGAAAGCCAGATTTCAAATCCAGATTTGTGTGAATTGAAAACTTTTTATTTTTCTAGAGATGACACCATGAAGATACCTGAAGGAATGCAGAGCCTATGACTTCCAGAAGGTGCTGTATTTCTCCACAGTTTCCTTATCTACCTCCTACATCCTTACTTCAGATCCTCATGTCTTTTCCTCTCTCATCCCAAATCCACTGTCACTTGCCTGAAAGAGCAAAAAGTAAGACATCCTAGAGCGATGGTGATCGACTTGAGTTTCCTCATGAAAAATTCCCTAAACTTCACCCTCATCCACACTGAACTAAAAGGCCCTCTGTTGGGTTTCAAAGCACCTAGAGTCTACTCCTATCATCATACATACTAGGTTGTAATGTTTACCAGTTGTGGTTCTCTGCTACAGAGCTTCTGTACAGGATGAGCCAAGTCACAGTCAAATTTGCATCTCAAGCATTTAGCACTTTGTCTGGCATATAGATGGTGCTCAAATATTTTTTTTGGATTAAACTGCATCAAGACACCTCCTTATCTCTCCCCAGATCCTTAAGAATAGACACTATGCTTCTTAAAGGAAAAAATTAAAATATGTCGAAAAAGGTCTGCAGGGATGCAGTGCCTGCCTAAGACAGGCTTAATGAGAACAACAGAGAATGTTCTGCTGACCCCACATCACCAAGCTAACAAGCATCAAGTAACAAGCAACAGCGCAAAAGTGCTGGAAGAATTATGGAAGTGTAGAAAGAAACTCCCTCTGAGGCACAGTGCAAAGAAAAGACCTAAAGCTGAGAATGGATGTCGACAAAATCCTTCTGGCAAACCAGCCTTCACCCTAAACACAAAGTATCACTAGAGGAATTTGAAATCTATAGTGCCTTGTGAGTAACCATAGCAACAACAATCCCCAAACCCAGCTCAATTCCTGACTAGATTGTCTCAATAATCGACATTATGGCCTAGCAGAAAGAAGAGTGCCTATTTCCAGGCATAAAAACCACTTACTTTCATATCTACTGTCCTACAGAAGGTGTTCAGCTTTCAACAAAAAATTACAAAGCATACAAAAATAAAGCAGGACAAAGCAACACACTATCAAGAGTAAACCAGCAGAACCAGACTCAGATGTGGCACTAATGTTGAAACTGTAAGACAGGAAATTTAAAATAACTATAATTAATATGTTAAAGGTTTTAATGGGAAAGGGAGACAACATGCAGGATTAAACAAGTAATTTCAGTAGACAAATGGAAACTACAAGGGAAATTCAAATAGAAATGCTAGAAATAAAAAACACAGTAACAGAGATGAAGGATGCCATTGAGTTATTCATCAGTAGATTCAACAGTCAAGGAAAGAATCAGTAAACCTGAATATGGGTCAGTATAAATTACCCAAATTGAAACACACTCAAAAAAAGAATGAAAAAAAGCAGAATGGAACATCCAAGGGAGGTAGAAGAATGACATATATCTAAGATATGTTTAATTATCCTCCAAGAAGAGAGAAGGAACAGGACAGAAGAAACATTTGAAGATATAATGGCCAAAAATTTTCCAAAATTAATCATAGACACCAAACTAAAGATCCAAGAAACACAAAGAACATCTAGGAAGATACACACTATACAAAACTAGCAAACAAGCCTTAGACATATCTTATTCAAACTGCTAAAAAACAAAGAAAGAAGAAGGAGAAAATTTTGAAGGCAGACAAAAACAAAAGACACATTAATACTGATATTAGTGACTGAATAAGCAAATAAATGGGGGAGAAGAGACAAATCTCTCTTGCAGAAGAATTCCAAATAATTTATGCAGGTACTCCACCCTCAAGAAGGAGGCGCACAACTCTTCACTCCTTATGCACAGGCTGTGCATACTGACTTCCTTCCAAAGAGTACAGAAAGAGAGGAGTAACTTTACAGTGGAGAAAGCTGACAAACACAATCTCAGCCAGGTGATCCAGGTCAACCTCAAGAGTGAGAAGTCATGTTGATGGTAGGTACCCTTGATATAATGTGATGAAAATGGCACTTTATCTCTGCTGTCTTCCTCCCCAAAACCCATAACGCCAGTCTAATCACAAGAAAAAATTCAGACAAATACAAATTGAGGGAAACTCTAAAAACACCTGACTAGTACTCATCAAAACTATCAAGGTCAGCAAGAACAAAGTCTGAAAAACTATCACAGCCAAGAGGAGCCTAAGGAGACATGATGACTAAACGTAACGTGGTATCCTGGATGGTATCCCAGAACACAAAAGGACATTGGGTGAAAATTAAGAAAATCTGAATCAAGTACAGAGTTAAGTTAATAATTTATCAATATTAATTCATTAATTGTAACAGATGTAGCATACTAATATAAGATATTAATAATAGACAAAATGGAGTATGGTGTATATTGGAAAAATAAATAAAGGGCAAAAATAAATAAAGACAGATAGAAAAAATAGAAGACAGCAAGCAAATGGGCAGATTTTAATCCAACCATGTCAATAATAACATTAAACATAAACAATCTCAACACAATAATTAAAAGACATAGATTTTCATGTTGGATAAAAAAGCATGGCCCAAATATATGCTGTCTACCAGAAACTCACTTTGAATATAAAGACACAGAAAAGTTTAAAGTAAAAGGACAGAAAAATATACACCATACAAATAATAATCAGAAGAAAAGCTGGCATACTCATATTAATGTAAAATGAAGTCTATTGCATTTGAAATACTACCAGGGAAAAAGAGAAAAATAATCCCTTGCCAAAGGGATAAATTCTCCAAGAAGACATAAGAATCCTAAATGTATACTCACTTAACAACAGAGCTTCAAAACTCTTGAAGGAAAAAGCGATGGAACATAAATGAAAAATGGAGAAATCCACAATTGCAGTAGAGATTTCAACATTTCTCTTTCTGTAACTAACAGAACAAGTACACCGAAGTTCTGATTATTGCTATCAACCAGCTTGACCTAAGTGACATTTATAGAATATTACACCCAATAACAGCAGAATGTATATTCCTTTCAAGTGCACTTGTAGTATTCACTAAGATGATCATATTCTATTCCAGAAGACAAACTTTGTCAAATTTAAAAGAAAAAAAATCATTCTAAGAGTGTTCTCTGATCATATAGAAGTTAAATTACAAATTAGTAACAGAAAGATATCTGCAAATCCCCAGATATTTGGAAACTAAACAAGTCACTTCTAAATAATGCATGGGTCAAAGAGGAAGTCTCAAGGTTAATTTTAAAATATTTTAGACTGAATGAAAATAAAAAGTAGCATATAAAAATTTGTGGGATGCATCCAAAGCAGTGCTTAGAGAAAAATATTAGCATTAAATCCTTTTATGAACAAATTCACAAAAATCCTGAATAAATATTAGCAAATTTAAGGTAGGAATATATAAAGATATATTTTAAAAAGAACACACGTTCTATATGTGGATAGGCACATAGATAGTGAAATAGAATAGAGTACGGAAAATGATATATGTAAGTATCGTCAACCAGTTTTTGATAAAGCTGCAAAGGCAATTCCATGGATAAAGAATAGTCTTTCTCACAGAAATCAAAATATAATGATGTACACCTGAAATGTATATAACGTTATAGACCAATGTTACTTCAATAAAAGAAAGAATAGTCTTTTCAACAAATTGAATTAGAATATATATTCACACAAAAAAGAACCTCAACCTATACCTTGCACTTTTTGCAAAAGTAACTAAAAATTGATCATAGACCTAACATAAAACATAAAACTAGAAATTTCCCAGAAGAAAACAAGATAAATCTATACGATCTTGAGTTAACCAACAAATTCTTAGATGTAACATCAAAAGGACAATCTATAAAAGAAAACATCAATTATATTGTATTCTAACAAAATTAAGAACTTTTGTTCTGTAAAATACTGTATTGACTCAAAAAGACAAGTCAAATATTGAGAAAAATATTTACAAATAGCATACCTGACAAAGGATTTGCATCTAGAATATATAAAGAACTCTGAAAACTTAATAATAAGAAAAAAATGAAGTTCAAAAATGGATAAAAGATTTGAACAGACGCTTCACCAAAAAACATACACAGATGGCAAATAAGCACAAGAAAAGATGCTCAACATTATTAGTCATTAGGGAAATGCAAATTAAAACCACAATGAGACACCACCACTTCCTACCAAAATGATTTAAATTAAAAAGCAAACTGACAATGCCAAGAGTTGGTGAGGATGCAGAGGATCCGGAACTCTTGCACTTTGCTGGCGGAAATGCAAAATGTTAAAGCCCCTTTGGAAAACAATTTAGCCATTTCTTATAAAATTAAATCTACATTTACCATATGACCCAGCACTCTTACTCCTAGGATTCTACTCAAGAGAAGTAAAAACCTATGATCACACAAAAGCCTGGATGCAAATATTTATAGCTGCTTAATTCCTAATCACCAAAACCTGGAAACAGCACAGATGTCCCATGAGTGAACTGAAAAACAAACTGTGGTACATCCATACGATGGCATACTACTCCATGTGGCACATCCATACGATGGCATACTACTCCATGTGGTACATCCATACGATGGCATACTACTCCATGTGGCACATCCATACGATGGCATACTACTCCATGTGGCACATCCATACGATGGCATACTACTCCATGTGGCACATCCATACGATGGCATACTACTCCATGTGGCACATCCATACGATGGCATACTACTCCATGTGGCACATCCATACGATGGCATACTACTCCATGTGGCACATCCATACGATGGCATACTACTCCATGTGGCACATCCATACGATGGCATACTACTCCATGTGGCACATCCATACGATGGCATACTACTCCATGTGGCACATCCATACGATGGCATACTACTCCATGTGGCACATCCATACGATGGCATACTACTCCATGTGGCACATCCATACGATGGCATACTACTCCATGTGGCACATCCATACGATGGCATACTACTCCATGTGGCACATCCATACGATGGCATACTACTCCATGTGGCACATCCATACGATGGCATACTACTCCATGTGGCACATCCATACGATGGCATACTACTCCATGTGGCACATCCATACGATGGCATACTACTCCATGTGGCACATCCATACGATGGCATACTACTCCATGTGGCACATCCATACGATGGCATACTACTCCATGTGGCACATCCATACGATGGCATACTACTCCATGTGGCACATCCATACGATGGCATACTACTCCATGTGGTACATCCATACGATGGCATACTATTCCGCAATGAAAAGGAATAACAGTGATACATGTAACAACATGGATGAATCTTAAATGCATTTTGCTAAATGAAAGAAGTCAGACCCAAAAGACTGCATACCTTAGATTCCCTTTATATGATATTCAGGAAAAAGCAAAACTATAGGATGGAAAACAGATCAACGGTTGCCGGGGGTTGGAGGGGAGGAGGGGAACTGACTACAAACACACAGCAGGGAGACATTTTTTGAAGTGATGGAACTCTGTTTGTTGATTGTGGTGGTAGAGACGCAACTCTATGCATTTGTCAAAACTGTATACCCCAAAGAGTGAATTTTATGGAATGGAAATTTAAAAACGAAACAAAAATAAAAGGTCTCTCATTCAAAGGAAAAGATAGAATCGAAGAAAAACTGTTCAAATTCTATAAACCTTACCTTACAGAAGGGGTCCTGCCCCCAAGAAAAATTATTGCCTAGCAAGTCATCCCAGGCCACTGAGGCCTCAGGCAAGCCATTTAGCTCTGCACTTGACAAAAGCATTTCTGGGGGGGAAAAAAGTGCACTTTAAGACAGAATAATCAAATCAGATATATCCTAACACCCCCTCTCCATGTACTAAGCCCCCTGATAACAGACCAGCACTGCAGAATGTTTGAGCAAATGTAACTCTTTTCCTCTTCAACAAACCGAGGACTGGAAAGCCTATAAATGTGCTATTTCAGCTGTTTTAAGCAGCTTATCGTGATTTTCTGAGAGTCTGGCCTCAAGACTCTGGATCCCTTCTTAATAACATTTAATGCTACCATTATGTAATTGAATCCATTTTGTCAGTGTAGTGGGAATATCATTAAACTGTAATTCATTTCACTGTCTTCTAGCTCTCAGACCCTGAAGTCCCAGAGTCCAGAACACCAGGAACTTGAAGCAGGGAGTGATCCTAATCCTTTCCCTCCCACCACCCTCCTGGGCCCCGCTGAGTGTTTCCACGGGGCACTGTTATCCATTTCATTATCACCAAGACTCTGGGATGCTTCAGGTTCTCAGAGTGACCTGCAAGGCTCCTCCTCATCTGTCAGTGCCTTCAACTCCCTGATACTGAGTGACACCTCCAATTTGCTGAGTCTCAATCAGGGCCCAGAGCATTTTTGGAAATGTAATCATATCAGGAGATGGTACTTTTTATATCAGTTGCCCCCTCGACATTAAGTACCTGGCACTTTGCCACCTAACGCACAAGTAGCCACACTATTATTGAAACCACATGTTCATTAGCAAGGTTGGCACCAACTCAACCTCCACTGTCCGAAGTTAATGTTATATTCTGTTATAGTCCAGACAAGGGGACAGTGTAGGATACGGTTTGGGCATGAGAACAAACAGTCTCGTTTGACGAAATCTGAGTCTTCAACTGTTAGAAATATGATCCAGTTTCTATCTCGACATACGTCTGCACTGATGTTTCAGCGAGGGACATGTTTTGAAAGAAAATACCATTCTTTCAGTGTTATCTTTGCAAAATTGTATTTAATTCTTTCCACCTCTTGCAGGGACAACCGGAGTCCACTGGCTTCTTGCTGTGCTAATCACTTCATCCCTGAGATTCATGCAAGAGTGTTTCACTTAATATAAAAGAGTGACTCAGAATCATTGTTTTCAATTAAGAAAGGCTGAGAGAGTTCTGAGAACAGCGTTCTCTTCTTTTAAAAATAGAGAGGAGGAGGGGTGCTAAGATGGAGAGGGAGGGAAGGAAAGAAGAGAGGAGAAAAAGAGCATGAGCAAAAAAATGATTTGTGCATTCAAAATGAAATCATCGATTCTATGCACAATTTTCATAAAATTTAATTCCAATTGCACAAGTTCTCAGCCTTTAAGACATTATGTACAGTGCATATTTACTCTTTTGCTCCATCCTGATAGAAAACATGCTCGATTTTTAAACACATTATTATTATTATTATCATTATTATTATTATTCATTCTCATGTGTGCATCACATATAGGCCAGACAGCTCGGATCTTCTTGTATTCCTGGCTGGAGAAGCAAACTCACGTATTGCATGTGTGTTCAACAAAGCTGCCAAAAGCATTTTTTTAACCCGTTAGTTGCATTGCTTTACAAGAGTTTCTTACAGCATAGCATATACTCAAGTGCCTTCTTGTTTATACATGGCAATCATAAAGCAGAATTTTACAAATTTAGAAACCTGTATTGTGGAAAATGGATTCAAGTATTTTTATGTTTGCTGCTGGAAATAGTGGCGTTGAAGACCAGATTTTTTCCCTGAGAACATAATACCTCATGAGGTATTATAATCTTAGGAATGGTTAGGTCTATTGTAACAAAATATTTTCCAGAAATCTGAGGATGACCTAACCTCACCAATTTCTCCCCAAAGCAGCCATATTCCAGCCAAAAGTAAATGGTACTCTTAGATCAGTGCAAAAGTACAGGCAATGAACTACACCGGTGAGCTGACCATCCTACCAGGTTTCCTGACAAGTAATTATTTGGGCTTCCTGAGAAGATGGATCTGAGCCAGTGCTATGTTGCCCAACAGTACTGCAGGTATTTAGGCCGAAATAAAGCAAGAAAACTAAATTATGAGAAAAAAAAACTTGGAAAGAATTTGATATTTAACTTTTTGCAAAAATTATTAATCACATGGAAAAATCAGAATAAAAGAATATTTTATTTATATCTTCTACTGTCTTTACTTCCTTATAGTCTATTGCTATTTTTCTTTTGACTTGTGTTGGAGGGACATAATCTTTATAGTGCTAGAGGTCTTTAAAGGTTTTCCTGTAACTTGGTCTATTTACTGTCCTCACTGAGGCCTGAGAGGCAGGCCCTGACCTATTTAGGAGCGTCCACCCTCTTCCTGGGCTCAGGCACCACCTCCGTATTGGGTCTTCCCAGAGCTCCCAACACCAACAGATCAAGTAAAAATTTCAGTGATTCACCTCTGTTTTCTAATTCACACAAATTCAATTTAAAACCATCTGAAGATAAAAAGAAAAGTCTCCTTGTTGCTGTGTAAGCAAAGGGTTAACACTGACAATGTTCTAAATGTGTTCATTTATGCATGTGCTTGCATGTCTAGTTGGAACACTCTGCCCATGCTCATTTTCCATATGACCTTTTACAAGTAGCTAAGAAAGACCTCCATTGTTTCCTTGCATTTAGTGGGTTTAAAAACACAGTAGTCCCCACAACTGAAAAGGCAAATTAGAGAAGGAATGCCCAAAGCAAAGATAAAGTATTTTCCCCCAAGAAAAGCCATGTATCAAGTCAGCCGCAAGATAGTGACTGACTTAAAAATTGTACCCACATCTGTGAGACGTGCAATGGATTAGATAGTTCTAAAATATAGCCTGTATGTTTTCTTAAAGCCCCATTCAGGTCCTTACACACTCTTCCTATACCATGTAATTTTCCCTTTCAAGCAAAAATGGCGCACGTGTGTCATTCATGTGGGCCTACCTGGCTGAGCTAGCACCAAAGCATACTTCGTTTATTTTATATGCATCTAATATATATTTGCATATATTGTATTATACAGAGATAGATACCATCCCAGCTGATGGGAGGTAGGCTCTGATAAGTAAGCATGTTCCGATTTTGCACATAAACTCATTGCGGCAGCTAGTCTCCAAAGATGGCCCCAAACGGTCCTCCTCTTCCTTGTATGTACACGCTGCTCCTCTCATCAAGAGACGGAGCATAGTTCCCCTCTCCTGCAATCTTGGCTGGCCCAGTGACTGCTTTGACCAATAGAATGTGGAAGAATGTTCTGGGACTTCCAAGCCTAGGCATTAAGAAGGTCTGGCAGCTTACTGCTTCCTTCCAGAAACCTTGAGTTGCCATGTCAGAAGTCCAGGACACCCTGCAGGAGAGAGCGATCATGGGAGACAGGCTCTGAAAGCTAAGACAGCAGGTGGGGAGAGAGGCCAGGTGGACGAGCTCTGGGGCCTGAGACGGCCAGTGACAGCCACAGTTGCAGCTCTCACCATCTTGTGAAACTGCATGAGAAACTCCAAACAAGAAAAGAAGAACTAGCCAGTAGAGGAACCACAAGATATAATTAAAAAGTTGTTTTAAGCCATGAAAGTTTTGGGGTAGTTTTTAATGCAGTAATTGATAAATGAAACAGTATTCTTTCATGCAGCAGTTTCTGTCTATTTTAGCAAACGACAGCTTCAAATTTTAAATAGAACACAACTTAAAAGATAAGCATTTGTTGTTTATTTTTTGGTTTGGGGTTTTGTTTTTTTTTGGATGAGTGGAAATTGAACATCAAATAGTTCTCATACAATAATATTTGAATGAGCTAAGTAGAAACATCTAAATTAAATTACTTTAAAAATACAAATGATTTGTCAAATAAGAGGGAAAGTATTTGGCATAGTGTATTTAGGACATTAGCAATTCCAAAAAGCAATTTGAATAAGTTTTCGTAGGCTTGCTTAACATCTTCCACACCTAAAGTCTGACCAGTGTTTTAAGAAAAGAGACATTCCCTAATTTTTCTAAAACTATTTGTCACAGAAAATTTCAAACATATTCAAACATAGAAGAGCATAATAAGACCCCACGTACCCAATACTCAGTTTCAACAGCTGACTCCCTGCCACTTTTGTTTCATGCATACCCCAAGCAACTCCCCACTCTCAATTATTTGAAGCACATCCAAGAACACATATCATTTCACCCACAAATATTTCTAAGGATTCTTAGATAAAAGATAAAGATTCTTTTTTAAAACAAAACTGCAATACTGTACCATTATCATACCGAAAAAATGTTTACCAGTGATTTCTTGAGAGTATCAAATATCCTACTAGTGTTTGAAGGAGGTTTGTTTTGTTTTTTATGCTTGAGATTCAAAGAAGAGCCATACATTGTTACTGGCCGACATGTTTCTTTAGTCTATGTTTCTTCTCTCCTTTTTTCCTTTGACTTTTTGTTGCGAATACTGGATTGCCTGCCTGTACTACAGAGTTTTCCTTAATCCAGGTTTTGATGACTGCATCCCCATGGTCTCATTGAACACGTTCTGCTGTTCCTTGTGATCCCATGAGGTGGTAATTTGATTTGGAGACAACTGGATTTAGGTTCAATTTTTTGGCAAGACTATTTCATGGTGGTAATGTGAAATTCAATCAGGAGGGACATATAATGTCTAATTGCCTCTGTTTTGGTGATGTTAGCAGCTATTGATGATTATTGCCTAGATTCATTCATTCATTAGGGATTGCAAAATTATGATACTTTTAATTCTCTTATTTCTCTTCCATGTATCACCTGGATCCGTCTCTAAGAGAAACTTCTCTTCATCAATTGGCAGTTTACCCTGAAGTACTTTTACTAAAGCAAAGGCTGGCTAAATGCTGATATTTCTTTTCTATTCCTTAAAATAATAAATCGATGAGCCAGCCTGATGGTCTGGGGGTTAAATCCGGCACATTCTGCTTCAGCAGGCCAGGTTCGGTTCCCAGGGGCGGACCTATACCACTCGTCTGTCAGTGTCCATGCTGTGGCAGCAGCTCACATATAAAAAGAGGAAGACTGGCAGTGGATGTTAGTTAGCTCAGGGCAAATCTTCGTCATCAATAAATAAATAAATAAATAAATAAATAAATAATAATAATAAATTGGTTCCCTAAGTCTTCCAAAGGTGACCAATGTGATATTTTAGTACCATTGGAACTCAAGGATTTAATTATATTTGATATGCCACAATTCATTGACATTTTTGTCTTTATTGATGCCCAAAATTTACTCAGTGGGAGCAACTTCAAAATGGTTCCTTTTGAGACCCTAGTAGTCTTACAGCTTCCTTGCTCTGTGGTATGACAAGATGTTCCAGGCTAAGCTTGTACCTTTCCTGATCTAGACCTACAATCAGTCATTTCTCCAGAGTCCTGGTTTTTTTTATTGGGAATTGAGATTTAAAGAACAATCTGACTCCTACAGGTACTCATTATCACTGGGTTGGTGATTGTTTTCACTTCTTTGCGTTGAAAAGATGGTGGAATTTCTTGAGCATGTTGAGATAAAATAAATTTCAATCTAAGAGTACTGCATTTTTTACTTAACCTCCTTCATCTTACACTTGTACATTTATATTTCATTTTTCCCAGCCAAAAATTCCAGCTCTTAATGACATTCAGAATATGTTGCTAAACTTGGGTTATAATCAACCTGCTAGTTAAGTGCTATCTCGATGTAATTTTAACTTGTGACTCTCTTACTATGCATGAGACTGTGCATCTCTTCATATGGCCAAGGGTATTTGCATTTCTTTTTCTGTGTATTGTCTCTATCTCTAACTGATTTTTCCATAATGTTATTGGTCTTTTAGCTCAGTTTATGTAAGGGATATAACCCTTTGTCTATGATATAAATTTCAAATATTTTTTCTATGTTTGTCATTTGTTTTTTGGTTTTCTTATGGTAGACTTTTTCTGCCATGCAAAATCTGTTTTGTATTTGTGTTATCAAGTGTATCAATCTTTCTCATTATGCCTTCTGAGTTTTGTGTCATAGGAAATTTTCTCTACTATATTTTCTTCTGGTACTTGTAGGGTGTCATTTTCTATATTTAAATCTCTGATACACTTGAAATTTATTTCAATGTGCAGTGCTAAGAATAGATCCAATTTTATCTTTTTGCATAAGGCCTTCCAATTTTCCCAACACCTTCTAAAAGCCCATCTCTTTCCCCATTGGTTGCATATGTAATGGAATCTATTTTAGATTTTTCTATTCTGATTCATTAGTCAGACTGTTTATTTATGTACACAAACCACTCTCTTTTCATTATATAGGATTTATACTGTGTTTATTATCAGCTTGTGCTAGTTCCATTCTCTATTTTTGTTCTACTATTCTTGCTTCTTTGTTATTCCTAATGAACTTTTTAATCAACTTATCTAATTGATTATAAAAAACAGAAAAGCTGCTGACATTAAATGTATAAACTAATTTAAGGAAGCTTGGCAATTTAAAAATGCTGAGTCATCCTATCCAAGAACATAGTATGCCTTTCCGTTTGTTCAAATTTACTTTTGTATTTGGTGAGGAATGTTTATAGTTTTATTCATATGGATTTTTAATGTCTTTTTAAATCTACACCTAGGTATTTTCTTTTACTTTATTTCATTTCTTTTCATTTAATTCCACTTTTTTATTTTATTATTTTATTTTATTGGCTATTGTAAGTGGAGTCTTCTTTTCCATTATATATATTAAAGTTTTCATTTTTATGTATAAAAGCTGCTTATTTTTATATGCTGATTTATAATCTGTCATTCTATGAAATTCTTTTGTTATTTATAGCAGTTTTTCAATTAATACCTTTGAGATTTCCAGACACTTAATCCAATACAATCTATAAATAAAGATAATTTTGCCTTTTCTTTTCCAATACTTTACTACTAATTATCTCCTTTTGTCTAATTGCATTGGCTGATTCCTCCAACACAATGTTAAATGGTGGTGGAGATAGTGGACATCCTTGTCTTGTTCCTGGCTCTGACTTTAGAAGGAAACACACTAGTATTTCTCTATTAAGTAAGAGACTTTAACACTGAGGTACATTATCACGTTTTTAAAATATCTATGATTCCTATTTTGTTGATTGTTATGTAACATGAAAGGACATTTGAATTTTGTCGAATGGCTTTTCTGCACATACAGATATAATCATAATTTTTTTCCTTACTTCTTTGACTTTCCTAATGTTGAATAAACTTTATATTTCTGGAGTAAACCCTACATGGTAATGATGTAGTTTTTTAATATACTGTTAAATTCTGTTTTCTAATATTTTATTTAAAAAATTTGTATCACTATTTATATGTGAGATTATTTGTTAATTTTCTCTTTTTTGGTGCAGCCTTTGGCCAGGTTTGGGGGTCAATATTATCTCATTTTTTAAAACAAATTTGAAAATCTTCCTTATTTTCTTACGTCTTGGTTTAGTTTTATTAGAATTGGGATTATTTTATATTTGAAAGATTTTGAAGAATTCCCTTGTGAACTTCTTGGCAGGAGAGTTCTTAATCTGCTTTTCTATTTCTTCTACAGTAACTGATCTTTTTTTTTTTAAGATTGGCCCTGAGCTAACATCTGTTGCCAATCCATTTTTTTTTTCCTTCTCCCCAAAGTCCCTCAGTACATAGTCATGTATTCCAGTTGTAGGTCCTTCTAGCTCTGCTACACGGGATGCCCCTCAGCATGGTTTCATGAGCGGTGCTAGGTCCACACCCAGGATCCTAAATGATGAAACCCTGGGCTGCCAAAGCAGAGCACACAAACTTAACCACTCAGCCATGGGGCCAGCACCAATAATTGATCATTTTATTCTCTTTGTTTCTATTGGGGTCAATTCTGCTGTATCACATTTTTCTTAAAAATTATACCTTTTCATCCAAGTTTTCAAATTTATGTGCATAGATATACAAAATAGTCTCCTACAATTATTTTAATTTTCTCTATTTGTTATTTTTTTCTACTTTGTCATTTCTAATTTTGTGTATTTGTGCTTTTTTCATTTCTTTCTTGATTAAATTAGCTAGTGGTCTATTTTGTTGATTTTTTTTTAAACAATTTTTTTTATTTAGTGAGCTCTTCTACTTTTTCCGGTTTCTATCTACTTTCTGCCTTCAGCTTTATTAATTATCTCCTTCTGCTTTTTGTTGTTGTTGTTTTAATTTGGATTTTTCATTTATTTATTTTCTCTTTCACTTTTTATCATTGTAGGTATTTTTAAGGCTATAAAATTTCCTTTGATAACCGCTTTGACTCCATTCCATAGAAGCTAAGTCATGTTCTCATTATCCTTATTTTCAAAGATTTCTCCAATTTAGTTTTTTATCCCCCCTTTGACCTGAAAGTTAATTAATAGCATTTTTATGATTGTTTTGCTAATTTCTATTTTATTGCACTGGCTCAGAGAATATTATTTGTAATTTTTTCTATTCTTTGAAATTGATTGAAGTTTTCTTTGTTGCTTAGACGTGATAAATTTTTGTAATTGTTTCATATGTATGTATAAACAAAGTATGTTTTCCATTATCTGGATTCAGAATTGAATATTTATCTATAAACTATACCTTAATGATTATGGGTCATTTAGATCTTCTATATTCTTATTAATTTTTTTATTCACTTGATCTATCTTAAATTGAGAGAAATGTGTTATTGGCATATTTTTGTTTGTTTCCTTCTTGTTGTGTTTTATGAATTTTACTGCTGTATTATTGCAAATGTAAACATTAATAACTATTATATTTTCATCATGGATTGTAGCCTTTAGTATCATAAAATGTTCTTTTTCTCTTTCAATGCTTTTATGTCTGAACTCTACCTGGTCAAACATCAAGATAACAGGCCCTACTTTCTTTTCACATCTTTGTTCACCTTCTGAATATCTTTTTTTAGGTATATCACTTATATACGACAGGGTATCAGATTTTGCTTTGTTGGACAATTTCACTTTTTTATTTTAATAAGTGAGTTAAGCCCATTTACATTTACTGATGTATTCGATGTGTTCGGTTTCAATGTATCATATTGCTGTGTGTGTTTGTGTGCAGGTGTGTGCATGTACTGTATTTTCAGTCTTTCAATATGTGGTCTCTTCTATTTTCTCCTACCTCTTTTTTTTTCCTGGTATATCTTTTGATATTTAGGAATCTTTATATTTTTGTTCTAATGATTACTTTTATATTAATATCCTTAGTTTTCCCTCAACTCTTTTTTTTTTTGTATTGTCTATTGGTTCCCTATTGTACACATGATTGTAAGTAGTCAGTAACTATTTCTCCCATTCTTTCCACTTCTCTAGTATCTAACTTGAAATAATGTCCTTTTATTCCAAATTTTACCTAGAATGCAATATGTGAACTTATTTTACTTATATTAATAATTTCCTGATTATCTCCCAAATTCTTTATGGTTGTGCTTATCTACACTGTCAGAGCATTTAGCCATTCTCTATTATAAAATGTCTCCTTTATACATATTATGTGATCTTAATTCATCAGATAAATATATATTTAATGCTCTCAGTCCAGTCCCTCCAGTCATTTCAGTTGCCTGAAGCTTGTTTTGTAGTAGAATCTTCATGAAGTCTCAAGGGAACAATATTCCAAGAGTTTTTTGCATAGTCATAACAGTTTGTCTATTACCTTTATAAATAAATGTCAGTGTGACCAACTATAATATCTTTGGCTCGTATTTCAATTCTTGACTTTCTTAAATACGTTATAGTAAAGTTTTGCTGTTGAAAAGTCTTATACAATCTGATTTCCTTCCTCTTATCAGTCACTTCATCTTTTTGTTTGGATGACCAAAGGATTGTCTCCTTTTCTTTGAAGTACACAGTTTTAGTGGAATATATCTTGAGCCAGTTTTCCTAGGTTTTCAGTAACACTTTTCAAGTAAGTATTTTCAACTCAGGAAATTTTTCTTGAATGATAATTTTGAGTACTTGTTCTTTTTCCATTGCTCTAGTTCTCTCCTTGGGGACTCCTATGCCGTATGTGTTGGATTTCCTTTGCCTATTTTTACAGCTGTCAATCCTTTTAATCTCTTTATTCAATCCTTTTAATTTCTTCATTCACTTTACTATTTTTAAGTCTTTTCTTCTTTCCTTCATCTAGTTTTCTCAAGACGTTTATTTGCTCTTGGGTTTCTTCTAGTTTAGATTTCATGATTGACCTTGATTCTTTAATTTTATTATCAATTCCTTTCTAAATTCTGTCATCCCTCTTTCTAAATTTTGGTTTTTTCCCAATTACCTCATCTCTGAGTTTTTCTAGTTCAGATTTGTGTTGTTCTGCCTTAGCTATTAGTGTCTTTTCAAATTTTTTGGCTCATTTTAAAATATTAGATTACAGTTTTTATCTGCCTTGTGGGCCTATCTTTCTGGAGCACCTTCATTGTCTGCAGAGACATTATTCTGCTCCGTCTCTCTTTTTTCTTATTATTATAAGAGATTTGACTGTAATCCTTTTCTGTTCTTCATGTTGAAGTGAAATGAGTGTTTTCATACTTTTAGAGCAGAAGTAGGACCTAAATTTACACTCTAGAATAACCTCTTATGTTTGTGTCTTTTTTTTTTTTTTTCCATGAAAGATTCCAGACTATGGCCTCATACTATCTGAGATTTGCCTCTGTTCCTCTATCTCACTCTCGGCAGGACCTTCTCTCTCCTTGCTCCTGCCATCTCCATCTTACTCAATTTAAGTTCTACTCCAAGGTGTCTCTTCTCAGTGCAGGGCTTTGTTCTGAAAGTGAGCTTCACTTGGTTAGTTTCAAAAGTTCACAGAGTCAGAGAGCCACAGCATCATCAGACCTTACCATGGCCTCCTTGCACTCACCAATAAGTTGGGTCCTATAAAGTGCCTCCCAGAATCAGTTGCTCTTCTCAGAGTAGATCACTGAGCTTTTCAGGGAGAAGCACTGGTAACTGGGAGGTTCTCTAGGACTCAGGTCCATCATAAGTCTCAATTCCTTCCCTCTGCTTCTTACATAGTTTTGATGATACCACACAAGTCTTCTTGCTGTCAGGATTTTGTCCCCACATGCACACATATTAAGGTGAGTGTTCTGTTGTAGATTTCATCTTTGCAGTTTTGGTTTTGCTACTCTGCCTGTGTTTACTGGAAGATTAGGGATAGTCATAAACTATACTGCTGCTGCTGCTATCTTCCCAGGATTCTTATTTTCCTAATTTCTTATGAAACAGAGATTGAAAATAGTCACTTTTCTTCTATACAGATCACATTTCACATATACATCTACAGGACAGCTAAAGAGTAATAAAATCTTAGAAGATAATAAACATTTAAATAAAACATGCTTTGCTCCAGTACCTGCAAGGATTATGAGCTAATTTTCTAGGTATTTTTGAATATTCTAGGTACAGAGACACGTACTCTGTAGGGGCTCAATGAATGCTAATGGTATTAAATTCTTTAGTTTTCTATATGACCATTCTTTTTAACTTCTTTAGATTTTTCTCTAACTCTGCCATCTCATCATTTTGTCATAGAACAGCAACTTTTCCAGTATACAATGTGAGACAGTCTAGCCAGCCATTGGCAATAGTTTTTCATAAGTACAATGGCCTAGATTTGTTGTAGGATTAAATGAGTTAATGCATATAATGTACTTAGAATAGTTAATAAAAGCAATACCTGGCACATGGTAAATACTACATAAATGTTACTTACTATTATTATGAAAATGTTTCTTATGTGTATTGTTTTTATCAAGGGAATACATGTTCCAGCCTTTCCTCACTTGAACTTCTACTATAGTGTTGGATAAGGGAGTGGACTGTGTTACAAAGAATATTACTTCTGTGGAATATTAAAAGACATTGTGTTCAAAACTAGTTCTATTGTCAAAAAAATCAGAAAACTCTGGATTAAAGGAAGATGAGATTTCCCCAGCCCACTGTAGTTGTCTGACAATGAATCCAAAGCACTTCTCTGTCACAGTGTTCACCCTCCTCTCTTCCACTCTCTTCCTCCCCACCATGCTGGCCAAGAATTATCAACACGTGGAGTTTACTCTCAGAGATACCATACACAAACATAGTATTTACCTCAGATGGAAACTTAAACATATTTCTCTTTACTTCAAAGGAAAGAATAGATAGAAGGGACAGAGGCAGATCTCTGGGTTGAGTTGTTTTTAAAAAATGGAATTTACTTGTACTGATGACTGTAATTTACTTCAAAACATTCCATATAAGCAATGTAATATAATGTTTGACCAGTTAAAGCTTTAATTCTAAGGATGGTTAGCTACTACGATATCCAGAATGCATAGTTCATGTGCGGTCACCTACATTACATCAGAAGAGGCCATGCTCCAGAGTATCTATTACAAGTCTGTCAGCTACCAGCATCTCACTAAACAAGCTACCTTACTAATTAGCATCCTGAATGTCAAAAATGGATTTTATTGGTTAAACTAGTGACTGGTTATTGAGTATAATGAAGACTAGAAATGAGCTCTTGTTGGTGAAATTAGAAATATCGAGATAGGTGAACTGGCAAAAACAGTCTTGAAATACTCTTGCACAAACAGAGTTTGAAAATCCAAAGAATCCTGCAACCTAAATGATTAGGAATGATTCCTGATTCCCATCATTGGTTTAAGAAGATTTCCGATTTATGATGCCTACTGGAGGGCACAAAATCCTGACTCTGGAAAATCATCCTTGGACTAAATCTTTCATACAAGACATGGTCAGAGTGCCAAAAAGGAAAGAGAACCTAGACTTCATGAAACTTACAGAACTGGTTACATGACCTGTTCTGTGCCTGCTTCCTAATGAATGATAGTACAAGAGAAGTATGGGGGAAGAATCTCTTCTGAGACCTATTTTGTTATAGCCATGTAGGAAGTCTGTAGGGGAGGTGCTAATCCCAGCCGCCTCAAATTTCTTTGGTAGCTGCTACTACCTACCCAAAACAAAGAAGAATTATGCATAAAACACTAAGAATTATGCATTAATCAAAGTACTACTTTTGGAAGTGGCGAGTTGTCTATCACTCAGGAATTCAGGAAAACACTGAATCTTGACAGAATTTTGAACGCTAGAAGGATATCACCTAGACAATTGTCAAAGTCCCTTTTTTTTAATAAAATAGACTTTATTTTTAGAGTAATTTTAGGTTTACAGAGTAATTGAAAGATAACATAGAGAGTTCCCATATGCCCCACATCCAGTTCCTCCATTAACATCTTACATTAGTATGATACATTTGTTACAGTTAATGAACCAATTATTAATATTAATAACCATTATTAATAACTAAAGTTCATGGTCCATTTAGATTTCCTTAGTTTTTACCTAATGCCCTTTTTCTGTTCCAGAATACCATCCAGGACCCCCCATATAGTTGTCCTGTCCCTGTAGGCTCCTCTTTGCTGTGGCAGTTTCTCAGATGTGCCTTGTTTTTGATGATCTCGACAGTTTCGAGGAGTACTGGTCAGGTATTTTGTAGGATGCCCCACTATTGGAATTTGTGTATGGTTTTTCTCAAGATAAGACTGGGGCTATGGGATTTTAAGAGGAAGACTACAGAGGTAAGGTGCCATCTTCATCACATCATTTCAAGGATATACACTGTCAATATGATTTATGACAGTCAACGTTGGCCTTGATCACTTGGCTGAGGCAGTAGTTGTCAGGTTTCTCCACTTTAAAGTTTCTCTTCCTTCCCCTTTCCACCCTCCATTTCCATGATGTACACTTTGCAAGGAAGTCACTATGCGCAGCTCACACCTAAGGAATGGGTGTTATGCTCCCTCTCCTTAGGGGAGGGGGAGGGCAGAATATCTACATAAATTATTTGGAATTCTTCTCCGTGGGGCCATAGTGCCTTTTAACTTGAGATTTTATGATACTGTGAATTAGCTTCAGCAACCCCATCGCCTCCACAGTTCTTCCTGGTTTTAAATGATTTGAAATATTTTCTAAGTCTCCTAGGTAATCATCAGCACACATAAAGATTTCACATTTTGCTAATTATCTCAATTGTCAGACAAAATATTAAAAAGTCAAAGAAACGGCTAATAGCTTAACAATGTAAACACCACCCTTTCTATTAGTGATTTCTTGGGTGTGAGGACAGCATCATTACTGAAGAATATACACGGAGTACCCCCCCAAAAACAATCAGATTCTGGGGAAAACAATTTTGTAACACTCTTGCTTGCTACTACAAGGCAATACAAGCCATCCAAAGACATAAAAATAGAAATAAATCAGTAAGTGGTATTTTCTTTTGTTTGTGTTTTAGGAACAAGAATTCAACTATGATAACTCCATAAATTTCCAGCACTTAAGAAAACATAGTAAACTACTAATTTGGAGGCAGAAATCCAGTGTTTAAACATAGAGACACAAGCCTGAACAATAACTTGATCTTCTATAAATATCTCTCCCCTCTTGCACCAGGACCATCAGATGAGGGCTCTCCATGAGAGCAGTATGGAGAAGGTCAAAGGTCAAGAGTCCAATCATGAATTCCCAAGGGAGAAGACAAGATTCTGGAAGGTTTGGAGTTTCCAGATGTCTGTTCCATGCCAAAAAGACACCAGAAGCATGAGGAGGAAGTCTGAATAAGCAGAAAAATGTTATTTTCAGAGAAATGATTACTGTAGACCTGAACATTAAATATTCTTATTCCCCTGGATAAAAGGCTAAAGTAAAGTTAAAGTAATTCTTTATGGTCTCAAAAGTGTATTCATGCCCAGAGCATTCACTATCAGGCATGGGTGGCTGGATAAACTTAAGACAAAGAAGACAGTTATTATGCTTTCCTTTACCTATTTTTAAAGTTCCTCTTGTCCTCCTGTCTTCTAAAGTGAGGAGAGAAAGAATATTTGTAAAAAAGATTGAATACTTTAGCCAAAAATGGAAACCTTACGGTATATTTAACAATACTCACGTGTGTGTATATGTGTGTGTGTGTGTGTGTGTGTGTGTGCAAATGCTGGTATTAACAGTAAACGAATCTTTATTGTCTTAGATAAATTCATATATGGCAGTGACGGTATTATAATAATAATAGTATATTTATCTTTTAGCACTTTATAATTGGGAAAGCATTTTGACATTTATTATAAGAATATTTCAATCCTACGGATCATAAAAGGATACTACTATTACTCTCATTTTACAGACGAGGAGACGGACTTGATGAGGTTAAATGACTAGTTCAGGTTTTCAGAGGTGGAACCCCAGCTCAACAGGAACCCTGAAACTTTGTTCACTGTACCATCTTGCTTTTCCTGTATGTGTATATGTGTGTATTGTCCCAGTCAAAAACTTTGGTCTTCTTTCTGCTGAGCTGTTGAACCTAGTTCATTAAAAGATAAGGAAAAAAAAAAAAAATATATATATATATATGTATATATGTAGACACACAAACACACATGCCTCCCTTTAATATATTATGACATGCCTTCCCAAAAACCACTAAGAATCATTGCATCTGCTCTATATCAGCCAAAATTTTGACAGTCTTTACTTTAAGTAGCTTATATAAGAAAAATAAAGTTTTCATTCATTTTCAAACACAAATAATATAATATTAAAAATGCTTTTTTAAAGATATACTATGCCCCAACCCCCATATACTGTTATGACTTTGAGGAGGATGTTGAACTTCCCCACCATTACTTCTACCAATGAACCTAAGTTTCCTCCTAGTAACTAAATAAAAATAAAATTGAAAGTAGAGGCCACTTATGTAAACATGTACCTGTCATCTGTGTTTAGTCTGACACATTAAAAGTGATGCCAAGAAATATCAAAATAGAGCAAACATTCTTATTAACACACGTCAAAAACTCCTCAGTCCACAAACTTGTTTTCCAAAACATCTAGAAGTCAGGAATATTTGTATCATGTAAAATGATGGTGGGAATTAAAGTAATTTTCCAGACAATTTAAATTCAAAAGCTTCCTTCCCCTCATTTTGCTGTGGCATTTTGGCCCAAATTAGCCAGGTGGTCGCCTCCTTCTGCACCTGACTTTGGAAACTGAAGAGCCCCTACCTTTGTACGCCATCATGGGTATCAACACTGGGCTCAGAACCACATTTTTGACTAAATCAGAACAGACTTACCCCACATGAATGCTTAAAGTAGTTCCCTCCCTAAAAAAAAAATCTGTCACTCTCTCCAGCTTTCTAACCCAGTCGTCAGAAAAATTTGAGGTGAAAAATCCCTTATTAGGTCATCTTGTCCATAACCTCACAAGCATAAGAACGCTTCCTGTGATGGACTCCTTGTATTTTGCCTGAGCTTCCACGACTCCAACAACAGGGATCCCACCTCATCCTTGGGGCTCTGTTCCACAGCTCAACATACCTCACAGTCAGCGTTTGCTGAGCGCTGTTGACAATTTTCTCCATTTCTCACTGTGACATTTTTGTCCTACTCACTTGAGCGTCTTTACTATGATTTATATTTCTTCATTGTCCTTAGCTGGGTAATAACAACGGCTAATAATTAATGAGCATTTACTACAGAGTTAGAATTTTCAAAATACTTTAAATATATTGAAGCCTTTAATCCTCAGAATGACCCTACTGGGTGGCTGGGTGCAATCATTATTCCCATCTGACAGATAGTGAAGTTGAGGCAGAGGAGGATTCAGGCTGCACAGTTAGTAAGAGGCAGTTTCAGGACTTGGAGCCCTACAGCCCAGCTCCAGAGAACATGCTGTAATGAACCGCACCCGCCTTCTGTGTCAATAGGCTCCATTGTCTGTTTGGCTCAGCTGGAAATCACAGATGTAGTTTTTCCTCATAAGTGAATGCCTCTACCATCTTCTGTTGCAGGAAACATAAAGATCATCCTTCAGTTCCTTCTACTGCCTAAGTGGAAGACTAGTCTTGTCAACGGAATCCTCTTTATTCATGCCATGTCTTCTGAGCACAGTTTTCAGAAAGCCTCCCTTAAAATAATGATAATAACAAAACAGCCATATTTCTTCTTTATCCCAGCTCCTCAAGAAAATTACCTGATAGACTCCTTGGCCACTGTGATTATTTCCCCAAAGCCTGTCAAGGTTGGAAGATACCTTTATTATCCCCATTAAGACTTCTTTTTAAGAACTTTATTCCAAGTCATGGTTGTCTTTGTCTCTTTTCCCAAGTTTTTCATACTAATAATGATAATAACTAGCATCAACTCAAACTTACAAGGTTCCAGGCACTCTTCCAACTGCTTTACAGGAATTATAAACTCTACAACCCTATGAGATAGACATTATTATAATAATATTCATTTTATACACATGAAAACTGAAGCACAGAGGGTTAAACAACTTGCTGAAAGTCACACAGCCAGTAACAGGTAAACCGCTGTCTTCTATATTAATACCTGGGGCTCCACCAACATACTTCTCACTAACTCTTTATTTCCTGCACCAGGGATGGTAGTACTCACCAAATGTTCCATATGCTCCTCTACACTTCCATGTGCCTTGCAGTTAGTTATAGTTATAATTAAAATAGTTATAATCAATAGAATATGAAAGAAAAGAATGTATGAAAATAAGCACCTTTGTGCCAATGCATCCATGTGTTGCGATGGCGGTATCAGATGATGGAGGGAACCTGGACCCCAGAGCCTCTGCCTGGAGGAGAATTGCTCTTGAGGGTTGCCTGACCTGCAATGGACTTTGTGTGGCAAGAAATGAGCCTTTATTGTATTAAATCATGGAATGTAGACATTTATCTTATTAGTGCAATATAACATGGTAACATAATACTTCTCTAGTACATTGATATTCCTCTTCTTCCTATTTGTCTGCCAGCTATAATCTTATTTCTGGACTTTTGGTTATTGGAATCTAATTTTATTGGGAAGGAAGAGATTTAAAGAATTTTTAGGGGGCCAGCCTGGTGGTTCAGTGGTTAAGTGCGTACGTTCCGCTTCGGCAGCCTGGGGTTCACCGGTTCAGATCCCGGGTGCGGACATGGCGCTGTTTGGCAAGCCATGCTGTGGTAGGCATCCCACATATAAAGTAGAGGAAGATGGGCACGGATGTTAGCTCAGGGCCAGTCTTCCTCAAAAAAAAAAGAAAGAATTTTTAGTTCTACCAGCAATCAGTAGGACCATTGATTTAATGAAAATGGAGGAAATCTTTTAAAATCTAGGTCTTACATATGGAGAGTAATCTATGTATGAATACCTAATCCCTAACTCCTGTCAATACTATTTTATTAACAATCCATAAAAGCCTCCAGTAAATTAACATCTCATTGTTCAAAATTCCAATATCCTTATTCTACAAATCATGTTTTAAGCACTGACCATTGGCATTGAGTTCAAAGTAGAAAGAACAGTCAAGGAAGAAAGGAAGCATGGAGCAGAGTTTTGCTTTGAATTACAGAGTATGAAAGTCTATAGAACCAAAACAGAGAGGTTCTTGCATGCAGGATAGGGAATTTGGACCTTTATCTATAAGCAGTGAGGACCACTGAAGGTTTTTGACCAGGAGAATATAACAGCTGTGCTTCAAAGAAACCTAACCTGACAGCTAAACATAAAGTAAATTGGGCAAGGAGACTGGAGGCTGAGAGCCCAGCGGAGAAGTTATTGCTAGTCTGAGATCAGGGATAAGGGAGTAGTGAGAGGAGGGAAGCCTTGCAGAGATATTACAGAATAGAAAATCAACGGGGTTTTGAGGTACATTCAGACATGAGCAACAGAGTGAAAGGGAAGGAGCAAAGATCCCTTTGACATTTACAAACGGGAAGACAGATGAAATGTTGGTTCCATGAATACACAAAGGAAAACAAGAAAAGAAGTAAGTTTGGGAGAAAAAAACTGTGTATTCAGCTTTATCATCCTATCAAGTCATTTGATGTATATTTTAACACACTACATCTCACTAGACTGTTAGAAAGCTTCCTTTAGAGATGCCTGCATTGTGTCTTCAGAAAAGTTATTGTTTGTTGTTTTCCTCTCTTCCTGGAATTCACTCTCTTTTCTGCTCTAATAAGCTCTCTTATCAGTCAGGGCCTAAGTCCAGTGGCTACTCCTCGCCACAGCCAGCACTAACCACCTACATCCCTTCCCTCTATGGCACTTACTGTCAGCGTTCCTCCTACTGGCACCAAACCATTCATGCACCATGAATACGGATTGCAAGGATGCAGAAGACAGAAAAATATGTCTCCTTTTATGCCTTAACCTCATCATAATTGTGTCATGATTATGTGCATGTGTATAGAGAGAGGAAACTGTTGCTATGATGAGGGGAGGGGTTGTACTGTGGCATTCTTATGCCTGTTAAAATGCATATCTAATATTTGACAAATATTAAAATTCAAGCACTCAATATATCTCTACTATATGTAATTTCCTCCAATTATTGAAAAACGTCATGTGAAGTAATATAAAAGATTCATACAAAACAGGTGATCTCTCCCTTGTTGACGAAGATGCCACCATTAACCCCACTCATGTATTCCAACAGAGGATGAGTAAGTCCATCACAGAATAGGCTTAACAGATGGCAATACAGTCACACAGAGAGAACTTTTCTTGAAGCCTCAGCAGTACCAGGAAGAAAGTTTCTGCTTCCGATACACAGATCCTTGGTCCCTTTCTTCCAAACTCCCGAAAATGCCTGCATTACCCAAGAGATCACATGAAGCATATTTCACAAAATCTGAAACTTTGGGCAGACAAATTATCTTCTCTCTCCTCAGCTATGAAAATGAAATGAAAACATGAAATAACCAATCTGAATAACTATTCAAAAGCAACGTTGCTTTAGAATCCAATGCCAATTTTCTTCTGAGACACAACTCAGATTCACCACTTCTTCCCCAAACCATCTAAAATCAGACTCAGAGCCCATTTCTAAATTCACTCAGAAGAGCCAAAGGGTTAAGAGATGATCCAGAAAGCGTAACACAGCGCTTCAAATTAACTCTATTTCCAACTGATATGCAGTGTTTATTATTTAGACTTCTTTTTTCCCTTCTTGCCCTCCTTCCCCCTACTCAAAAGGCTTCCTATATTTTTCAATAAAGAGAAATAAATTCCTACCTTAATTTAGTCACGCAACTAGCATGAAAATGAACTCAATGAATAAAATTGTCAAAAGCGGTAAGTGATAGGATTCCCTCTTAGCCAAGTTTTCTGTCTAAAATTCGACTGCCTTTCAGGATTTACGGCCGTTGTTAAGCGAACGTCCTTTTGACAATGAAGCAGTGCGTCTTGGATGTAGAGTGCTACGGAGTGCAGGCTAAGTGCTCAGTGATGGACGACTTTGACGGACTCCAGGGACTTTCCTGTTTCAATGCTATAGTCTGTTCTTTGTCCATCAGACGAAGATGCTGCAGTGGGATACACAGTTCAAGACCAGCACTTGGAGAAGGATGAGTGTAAGGACGGAGAGTACCTTGTTTCTGCCATGCTAACATGATGAATTATGGTGTATTAAGAAAGTGTTGACACATGTGGGAATAAGCTCTTGACAGGCTTGCCAGTAATTAAGGCACACTGTATGTAAAATCACTACAAAACATCGCAGTCTGGTTCTTTGTTCAGGGTCTTCTGCCAAGTGGTGTTATTCATAAGCTTGATGGAAAATAACTTGTATCTACAAAATCTTTGTCGTTCGCTGCATGATGAGGGCAAAAAGAAAGAAAGATTGGGTTTTACAAAAGCTTTAAATGTTCCTGTAGCTAGATAGGTACAGTAATGATTTTCCCACTGCTTCAGAGGACTGCAGATTTTAAAGATAAATCACCTAAAATAGACAAGGACATAACAGGATGTTTGGGAAAGACAAAAACTTTTGTGCTCTCCATTCTCTCCCCGATCATTTATCCTTACTGCCGCTGCCTTTAAAATTCAATGGAAAAAACAAGAACTGCATAATAGAGCAGAGTTTCATGTCACATTCCTCAGGCCTACGTGGCTCTTCACCCTTGGCTACTGCCAAGAAACTGGGCTTCCTATTTGTGATAATAACCAAGTGGATCTAGAGCTGACAAGCCCAGAGCCCATAGCCAGGCTTCAGATGGAAGCCAGCAGCCTTTGTCCAGGCCCTTAGCACTTGGCTTCCAACCATCTGCACAGTTTCACTCCCCAACCCAGAGCCGACCTCAGGACCCAGCTCCTAGCCAGGAGCCACAAGGAAAGACATATCTTAGTTACCTCTCCTGCTGTCCAACAAGATTTAGGACATTTATGATTTGCAAGGGCTGTATCGTATGTAGTCTGGCACTTTTAAATCTTATTTTCCTAATAAATTGTTTTATTGAGTGATAAGAAATAGAATCGACATCCAGTCTAGGTGTAATGGAAATTCTTGGAACTGTGCATCACTAGGAACCAAACTAAACCTCTCGTTCCCTAAGAAGGACTGAACTAAGAGTCATGTAAACAATAGCCTCATACTGAGTAATTTTCACTAGAGGGCCATTATCCCAAATTGCATCTCAGTGAAGGACAGCTAATTCAGACTGGATACCTGGCAAACACAGTGGTGCAGTACAGGCCCCGCCCCTACACTCACAGGGCCAAAACCCAGACTGAGGGTAGTGACGGGCTTTCACTTGCCTCAGCTTATCCTGCCAAAGGAACCCCTGACTTTCACTTCCTTGGCTGCTGAAATGAGCCAAAATGTCAGAACTCTCTAATACTACGCGGTGAGCTGTGGACAATGGTCTGGACCTGGATGCATGTTAGAATCACCTGGGAAGCTTTAAAAATATATACCAGTGTCTTCGAGATAATTTGTAAAGCTTCCCAGATGATTCTAACATGCAGCCAGGGCAGAGGGCCACCAGCTCAGGGGACCCACTCAAGTATTATTAACAACAGTGACAACAGTTACTCCGTAAAGAGACCTCCTCAATGCAAGGTGGACATTTGCCACAGACTTTGTACACTGTATTCAGGTGGCCTGTCACTCACTGTATTCACATCTACTTTCTTCAAGAACAGATTGATTTGATTTTGAATTATGAAATTATAAAGACAAAATTATAAAAATATTCCATGCTCAATATAGAAATGTTGGAAAATAAAGTGTGAAAAAAAAACCCAAACCCCACTGATCAGATATAAATGCCTTTAATATTTTGAGGTCTTTGTTTCCAATGTTTTTTTTTCTACAAATTATAGCATACATATGCATTTTATTTAAAAAATATTGGGGTCATACATGGTGAGACAAGAACAGCTTATTTATATCATTGGAATTATTTGTTCCTTGAAAGTTTAAAAGAACTTACCCATAGAACTCTATGGTTCTAAAACCTTTTTCGGATATAAATCTTTGACACTAAAATTTTTTTATGATATTTGTCTATATAATATTTTTTCCTTTTAAAGTCAATTTTGACAATTCATAATTTTCCAACAAAAAAGAGTAAATTTATTTGGAAATTTCTATTTTATTGGCATAGAGTTTAACATAGTATTTCCTGATATTCCTTGCTATGTTATTCTCAACAGGAGTGGAAGAGGTGGCACTTGGGAAAATGGTGGATCATCATCTCCTGGGGGCCATTTTAGAGCACATGTCCCACCCAATACCTCTGCCATTGTTGAGAATCACTGAAGTGAAATGAGAACTGCTGAGAGCTGCACATTACACACGCAAATGGCGTGAAGTCACAAAAAAGTGCTAAGAACCACCACGGGGCACTCTTACTTCAGACCTCCTTTTCATGAAAGAGCCTGAAACAGCACAGGAACAGTATAGCTGTCATCTGATTTGCCCAGTAAGGAGCATGACTTGAAGTAACACACTTTATTTATGTGGTTACTCGGGGCTAACACTACTTACATTCAGTGTGGAGTAGACCATCCAACTCATAAATTCTACACATGTCTCTGCTATAAACAATTGGGCTTCACAATTAGATCCAATTACATTTCACATCCAAGAACTCAATCACCTCTGTCATAAGATGTTCATTACATCTGAATTTTTATTTTTGCTTTCTTGGCAATGTATAATCCTTCTTAACAGTGGACCTGAGAAACACATGGAGAGCTTCCAGACCTGTAGAAAGACTTAGGCGTCTTTCTGGACAGCTCAATGAAGATGTATGCTCGTACACAGTGGTAATCCAAAAAAAAAAGGCAGTAGAAGTAGAGGGATTTGGAAAAATAGGAGATATATTATTATTCTATTTCATAAATCATCCATGACTCATCTTTATCATTTAGGGTCATCTTCCCCCAAAAGGGAAAGGCATGCCACAAAGAAACCAATAAAAGGGAAGCAAGGCAGAGTGAGGATTGTCACATACAGAGATTGGATTGTTTTTGGAAAACTACGACAATATTTCAGAGTAATTAGAGGAATGTGAACTAATGTGTATGGATGTAACAAAATGAATTAAAATGAAGGAACGAATGATTTGCATGCTATGCAAATTAACCAATTCACTTTAATCAAAACCTACCTAGCCACAATTACAACAATAACTCAGAATTTTTAACCCAATTTTTATTAACTGATCTGGATTACTATTGCATTTATTTAAATTGAATTAAAGGCAATGATTTGGGGTATAAAATCATATAAAACTCCAGGTCCTAAAAGTCTAGCAAAACAAATTGGTTTCTGACTTTTTCTGTACTAGAAAAACTGTCAACCTCTAATTTAAGTATTATCAGCTACACTTTAATAAATTATATAAATAGATCAAATTAAGTAGTTTCAAGTGAAGTGTGGTCTTTCATAAACAAAGGACCACCATGAAAATGTCATTTTCCTGGAGAACTCAACCCAGTACATAAAATGAAATCTGAAAATCATACAACAAAAAAGAAGCTTTGTTAAAACAACACTCTCTGGGAAACAATAAAGATGATTAACTCCCTACTTAGAACAACTGAAGGATGAAAGCTTTGGCACGTTTATGAGAGTAATGATGAGCGGCCTCACATAAATGGAGTATACACAGCACAGTGTATAATGTACCCTTCTCTATTTTTACATTCCACTTGGCCCATAAACGAGCTGAGAACAAAACTACATGCGTTATAGACACGATGATTAAAAAATCAGGACTAAGTCTTCAACAGAAATGCACCAGCAGCAGACAACCATCCTTATCTCAATGCTTTAAAAGCAAGCTGAAAGCTTCTTGGGGGAAAAAATACGATGAAGATTTAGGCTCACCATTTAGTTCTGAGAACTCTAAAGAGCCAGAGGACCAAGGAAAAGCCTGACTTCAGTGAATACTGATTCTAGAAGCGTCATCTACGTCCCATGACTCTAGGTCTCCTAAGGTCCCAGCGCTATTCAGACAGAAATTATTTTTCCTATCTCTATTCAATATTTTCTTAATCCCTAGATTGCATGCTTAGCAACAGCTAGTCTAATAAATAAGAGCATAAGATAGTAAAGTGGTTAGCACACTGCCTTTGGCATTAAACGGATCTCATATGAGTCTTAACCAAGCCACTTGCCAGCATGGAACCCAGTTCCTCAACCTCTCTGAGTTTCAGTTTCCTCATCCATAAAGTGATCCATAAAGGGCCTACCCCTTCTGGGGAGTTCAGCTGAAAGTACTTAATATGGTGCCCGACGAATAGCAAGATTTCAATAATGTTGGCTATTTCTGTAGAAAAACTACAGCTACAACCTACACTATCTGAAAATATAAGCTCATACAAATTGCACAAACCTTGAAAAGCAATTTGACAATGTGCTTCAAAAGTCTTAAAAGTGTCAGTACAATTTGTGGGAGAAATTTCATCCCAAGGAATACACCCTAGGGAAACAGAGACTCACATGCATAGGAATGTTCATTGCACTGATGTTTTTTAATTTGAACTTTTTTTTTGGTGAGGAAGATTGGCCCTGAGTGAACATCTGTTGCCAATCTTCCTCTTTTTACACTTGAGGAAGATTGTGCCCAGGCTAACATCCATGCCAATCCTCCTCCATTTTTTGTATGTGGGACACTGCCACATTATGGCTTGACAAGCAGTGTTAGGTCCATGGCCAGGATCCAAACCTCTGAACCCAGGGCCACCGAAGCAGAGTGCCTCTGAACCCAGGGCCACCGAAGCAGAATGCAGGAACTTTCCCAAACAGGGACATTTCACATTCCCAGGAACATTTCACAACAGCTATTTGCTCACAATCTTTGTACTTATAGATGTTATTAATCTTTCACATTTGTGCCAATATAATGCATGCAAATGACAACTTATTGTTGCTTTCATTTGCATTTCCCTCACAGCGTGTGATGTTTCTATCTTCTCATTTGTTTATTGCCCATCTGATTTCCCCTTCTATCTCTTACCTGTTGATATTCTTAGCCCAGTTTAAAACTGAGTTACTTAATTTCTCCTAATTAGATTGCAGGGTGCTTTTTTAATATAATAAGGACATTAACCCCTTGACTGTTACATGTACTACAAATATTTTTTCCCTATATGATTTGTTTTCAACTTTGTCTATTGTCTTTTCCCAAGCAAAAGTCTTTATTTTTTGTATAGTCAAATTTGTCAATCTTTTTGGCCTCTGGATTTCTCATGTTGTTTAGAAGTTCTCAATATACACACACCCCCAAGATTATTCAAAGGGTGTCCAAAGTTGCCTTCTAATATTTTTAATACTTTAATTCCTTAAATTTACTTGTATTTTTATATAATAGTCTTTCTATATGGTACGTAGATAGGAGGGGAGGGAATCATTTTCTTACCAATTTAGAAGGCCAAATTCCCATATGAATTTCGAGCTATCCTTGGCCTCTCTATCGTGATCTATTTACCTATTTTTGTGCTGATACCACATGATTTTAATGAAGTAGCTTTCTAATAAAATTTTAATATCTTGTAAGGCAATTTTCAAGACTGTCTTAGTGTTTCAAGCACATTTATTCTTCTTGATGAAGTTTTAAATCAGTTATATCCATGATATATTAAGTAAAACAAGTCAAGCTGCTGAACAGCAGATATAGCAGATCTTAACCGTCTAAAAGATAGAAAACACTGACGGGGAGGGAGTGGTGTGCATGTGTGTGTTTGCATAAGTTTGTAGGAGTATAAAGAAAAGTCCAGAAAAAGAACACAAACCAAGCTGTCAACATCGGTTACCCCAGAAGGACGGGATTAGGAGGTGTGGAGACTGGCCTCCTCATCCCGCTCCACCCTGCTGTCGGGTCGCCTTGTGGTTTGGCTTGTTACAAGAATGCTTGTTTGAAAGAAAAACCCGATTAAGTATTTTAAATAAATAAAATATAATTGCATTATTAGACCTGGTAGAGACCTTAGAATTTATTTCTTCCAACTCCTACCCAAACAGGAATCTCCTTGGCAGTATCTCTGCCAGATGGTCTTCCAGACTGTTTGAAAACATCCAGAGACAGGGAGTTCTCTTATTTTTGCTCGGCCGCCTGCGCCATCATTGGAGCGCTCTAATTGTTGGAAGGCTCTTTCTTGCGTTTTTTCAAAATATGACAGTATCTAATATTTACCCCAGGTCCTGGGTCTGTCTTCTGGAGGAAGATGGCATAAAGAAGACTTTCTCTTCAGTCCCCTAAGCGTTTAATTATGTGCCCCACTAGGGTCTGAACTACGTCAATCCTTCAACTGTATTATTGTTGCTGCTGCCATTGTATATACATATTTAGAGCATATCATGTACCAAGCACTGTGTAATTAAACATTTTACATGGATTGACTTACTTAATTCTCACAATAACCCAGTGATGTGGTGATTGTTACTATTCTCACTTCACAGATGAGGAATGTAAACCGGAGATGTGAACTAATCTGCCCCAAATCATTCAGCTAGTAAATAACAGCACCAGGACTCAAATCTAAGCCTGGCTGCCTCCAAAGACTATATTCTAATTACTGCACTGCACACCACTGCCCCTGTATTATAATAATATTACGAGGGGTTTTTTGTAGTATAAATAAAGCTGCAATGAACATCTTCAGCCATGTTTCCTTTCCATGTTTCCTTTCCTTTGTTACTGTGCCAGTAGCAAAAAGCCAGCTCACAGGACAAGAATATTTTCATTGTTATAAGATAATACAAATTTATGCTTTTAGGCTTAACTTTCTATGGACAGCTGAATACTGGCCCCCAAAGATATCCCAATCCTAATCTCTAGATTCTGTGAACATTAACTTTATGGCCAAAGGGACTTTAGAGAAGTGATCAAAGTACAGGGAAGAAAAGGGAGATTTGACTACAGAAATTTAAAAAAAAAGCAATGTGATGACGGAAGCAGGAGGAGAAAACATGATGTGATGTGAGGAAGGAGTCACAAAGCTAAGCAATGCAGGTGACTTCCAGAAGCTAGAAAAGGCAAGGAAATGGAGTCTCCACTGGAGTCTTCAGAAGCAACCAGACCTGACAATACCTAGAGAACAGACTTGTGTTGATTTAGTCTACTCAGCAGCCATAGATAGAATTTCTAAGACCATTTTTTAAAAATCATGAAAGCACTGAATTTTATTTATTCCTTTTTTCTGCATCCAATGAAATATATTTTATCTCCTTTATTTTACTAATCATTTGAATTACATTGATGGCATTGATGGTTTTTTTGACATCAAATAATCCTTACATTTCCAGGAAAAATCATACTTAGTCATGATGTATTTTTAAAGTACATTGTTGAATTCAATTTTGCCAATATTTTGCTTATAATTTTTGTATCTGTATAAGAGTATCCTCTCATTTTCTTCTTTTTACTAACATTGTCTGGTTCCACCAAAATTACTGCCCCAATAAACCCTTTTACCACATCCTTTCACCCCATTTTCACCCCTTTACTTCCAGGACCTTTTCCTTATAAGCTGCTGCCATTTTGGTCTCCTTCATCCTGTACATTAATTTTTTAAATTGAAATGTATCCTCCTTTCATTCAATAAAGGTTAACAAAGCACCTTTTGAGTGCAAGGTATGAGAGATTTAAAAATTAAAGACATATTTCACTCCTTCAAATAATATGCAGTCTGGTAGAAAGAAAGATATATAATGACAGAAGAATGGAATAAAACTATTTTTTTAACAGAACATAGATGAAACATCAAGAACACAAAAGAACAAATAACCATGCAATGCACACTTCCCTTCTGGCCATACTTTCTGGTCCTTTTATGGATCCACTTCACACTCCTCTACTCAAACAGTCCCTGGTCCTCTTTAAGACTAATTCAATCAGCCATGTTTTATCTGTGCAATCTCCCAATTCCAGGCAACCTTCACCATCTTCCTGTGTGACTTGGAGCACACGGTCTATTGTTCACAAGGACCGTCATGTCACTTAAGAGCCTGCATCTTCAGCTCTCTCTTCCCTTTCCAATCCCTAGATCCATGTGCCCCTCCCCAACACCCCCTTCAAATAAAGGTGCCTTCTAGTCATCATCTTCCCAAACAAAAGTGTCCTCTACTCAGTGCCCCCCAAAGAAAGGTTGCAGAACTGTAAGAAATGAAGCTATGTTGTGAGTTAATAGGACAGTACCTACACATAGCAAGGGCTTAGTAGTTGTTAATTGTTCAAGTTGTGCTTTTCGTTGTTATTCTTGTTCTTGTCTCCACATCTTCCTGACTCACCTTCCACCCACCAAAGATGACTGCAAATCTCCTCTCACCCCAGTATTTCCCTCACTCAGATTACTCGTAGAAAATCAATATGCTTAATAGTTTTACTCATGATGTCTCCACTACCTTTTCTTTTCCCCGTGACCACAGCTTTTTCTCTCTTCATCCTATCGTCTGCAACAAACATCCTGTCTCCTCCAACACTAGTGTTTTCAAAGTTATGCTGTAAATAACTCATATAAGAAACACAGCCTTTCTGGAAGATAAAAGTTCTAAACATATTTACCCTTCAACCTACACACTATTTCTAATAATTTAATAATTGGAAATATTTGAAATATTTAATAATTCTATTATATTTCCTAAGGAAATAATTGGAAATATTTAGACACAAGAATGTTCATGGCAGAATTATTTGTAAATTTAAAAAATAAAAAACAACCTACATCAACAAAGGGATGCCTAAATAAATTTCAATATGTCTGTATAATGGAATACTATGCAGTCATTAAAACTGATGAAACAGGTTAATATTTGTTGACATGGAGAAATGTGCATGACACATTATTGATTGAAAAGGAAGACTGCAGAGAAGCATGCATAGTATGATTTAATTTACGTAGAAATTGTGTGTATGTATATATACATATACATACATGCAGAGAAATGACATACATATTCATCAAAATCTTAATTTAAGTAGGCATCTCTGTGTGGTGATATTTGGAGTGATATTTTGCTTTCGTTTTCTTTCTCTTCTATTTATTTGTTATTTGTTTTTGTGTGTGTGAACACCACATCTCAGTTGACCCATAGGCAGCATTTAGTAAAAATATTTTGGCAATCAAATGCTTAATCTAATGCCACTGTATTATTTGGATTTTTTTACATTAACTATGTTTATTTTTATAACTAGAGTAAACACTAAAGCTATTTTCACTTTGAAGAAATGTAAGTCAGCATATTAGTTATCTATTACCATAGCAATGCTCTGTGACAAATAACCACAAAACACAACAGCATAAAATAATAAGCATCTATTTATCCCATAAGTCAGCTGGGCACTTCTCCCAGCCTCTGCTAAGCTCAGTTGATCTTCACAAGACTTACTCATATGCCTGCGGTCAGTTAGGAGGCTGGCTGGGAGTTGATTAGTCTAGGTTGGCCTCAGCTGAGATGACTTATCTCTGTTCTGTGTGGTCTCTCATCCTCCAGCAAGCCAGTCAAGGCTTGTTCTGATGGTGGAGGCAGGGTTCCAAAAGATGAAGTGGAAGTTCCCAGGGCCTATTGAGGCCTAGGCTTGGAACTGGCCAACCATCCCTTCCATTGCATCCTAGTAGCCACAGCAAGTCATAGGCCAGCCAGATCCAAGAAGTGTCAAAACAGACTCTTGATTGGAGGGGCGGTAAAGTCACATTGCAAAGGGTATGAATATAGGGGGGGCCATTCATTGGGCCACTGATGCAGTCAATCTACCAGATTTACCCACAGCAGAAATGTATAGCAAAGGAAGACAAGGGCAGGGAACCAGTGAAAAGCATTCAACCCCACAGGTTTGTGGAAGGAAGGAGGAATCTATGATCTCCTGAGTCAGTGTAAAATGACGCCATCCCTCACCCTAACAGGTACATCAGCTCTCACTTGTTAAATGGCTGTGCCACATGTTTTTATTTCTTATGGTTTTGTGAGTGTGTGTGTGTGTGTACACAGGTCTCAGTTGACCCGTGGTCAGTATTTAGTAAAAATATCTTGGCAACCAAATGCTTTATCTAACACCACTATCTCTAAAGCATGGGACTGGCCGTAAGAGGTAAAAACTGGCCTACTTGGACATGTATAAGGTCCCTAAAAATTCTAGACAGATCCACTGTTGAAAGCCCCTATTTTCTATGTGTTCTTTCTGTGACAAATCCGTATGTTTTTCCAAGGTTCAGCTGGGTGTCACTTTCACATGATCACTCCACAAATAAACAGGCAAGGATTTAGTGATTGTGTCAAAGTATGTCATCTGTTAACCAATAAATGTTAACACTGACAGTTGACAGATAGATAGGAACTGCTTATAAAAATTATAGGCATTTCTGAGTGTATATTTACTCAACTTTTAAAAAATTAAACTTAGAATTTCTACAGTGTGTAATGTTAAACACTATCTATTTTGAACTTAAAACGGTATATAAACACGTTTATAAGAATGTGTTCATTTCTGAAGTTTCTTTTTAACCCAGTGAAAGAATTTTTATGTGTTTTGGAGCATGCATTTATTTAACCAAAGACTTAAAAGTTTTAAGAAGTATAAAAATGGCTGAACCACGTGAAGGAATCCTGAGAAGCCACAGATGAAATGCTAATGAAACACTGGAGAAGAGGTCCAATGAACTCCAGGACTAAAATAAAATTCTAGGATGATAAAGACAGAGAAAGAACATGTAATAAAGAAAAGAACACTTGGAAAGGATAAGAGGAAAAAACCATAGAAATAATCAAAGAGAAGTATGACATGCAAATAATTAAGTTGGAGAAGTACTTCGAGGAAAACATATGAGTTAAAATGGCACAAGGCAATATAGATATTGACAACAAGAGTTAAACACAGAATAGATACAATCATATTTTGTTAATAACTATTATGAGTTGACAGACTACAGTACCTTATGTCAGGTATGGCTAGTGTACAACAACGTGAGATGAGCATGTGCTACGACTTACTAATCTGAGTGTTATGAATTGCCTCACATATGTTAGTAAATTCTTATACAAACTCAGCTGATGTGGTGTTTTCCACAGAGCTAGGAAAATAGGACCAAGGCACAGACCCAGTCACACAGCATACTAACAGGAAGCCTGGAAGAAGACCAAAACCTTAACCCATGAACTTCATTCCTACTTTTGGATCGACTTCACCAAACCATTCCCTTGAGATGTTAGATTGATTGCCCCTGAAAGAAGTTGCCAACTTTTAACTGTTACTTTTATTCATGCAACCCTGCTGTGCTGCAGAAACTCAAGTATGAAATGGTCCCTGGCTTTGCCTATTAGCCCAGCCACAAGAGAAATTAAGTGTTGGAAACCAACACCTTCATGCATTTCCTCCTTTGATTTATTCAAGCTCGGTGGGAAACTTATGCGCCTGTCTCTGCGCCTGGAAAGCCAGCTTGATGACCAGAGCTGTGTGAGGTAGGAGCCTTGAGGCAGGAGCTCTTGGACATTCCTTCCTCTGATGCCTGCCTGCTTTATCACATCCCAAGAGGAATTTCAAATTGACTCTGTCAAAAGAAAATGCTCCGACAGGAAATTAATGCTGGAAATACTCCTTACAAGACTTCCATTTTTTAAAACAGTTTGTAAGTCATTCAAGAGCTAGCAGGATAACTACAAAATATACCAATCAGCTAAGTCCAATCCATAGGCTTAGAGGTCCCATGTCATCTGCTGAGTGCACAAGACGGTGGAACATCACTCCATAACAAGAGAGTTGAGAAAAGGGAAAGGCATCCACAGACACCTGATTCAGAAGGGAAGGTGCTCTCCCTTTTACATATTGGGAGACAGAGAAATTTGAGGAAATGGAAAAAGTTATATCAACATTCTTCAGCAAAACTGAAAAAGGACTAAGGCAATGAAAGAAGATGATCACAGTAACGGTACCCACAATAATAGTTATTATCAATACAAGGGAAATCATTACAGTTAGCAGGAAATTTATGTGTGAAATAAAGGAAGAAGACTATGAAAATAATGTGAAAAACAGAGAAAATGTGGAATACGTAAATCATAAATGTGTATGTGTGAGAGACAGAGACCTAGAGAATGAGATGTCATAAGAGAGCAAGCTTGACTTGCAGATGCAACTTTTTTTCTAGAGGTTTACCTGATTGTAGCAATGAAGCTGTTTTCTAGTCCTACTCCTGAAGATTAGGAGTTGGAGATAAGAACGGGGTTAGAAACCAAGAGTCGAGAATGGACCACAGCGTTAAGATTGGCTATAGCTGCTGAACTAACAGATTAGAGACTGGATGAGCCGTCTTAGAGGACTTTGGGCACACATGGGACAGAGGAAATTCCCTCAGGTCTAGTGAGCATTAGTGGTCATTCTGGCAACTGACATTAGATATGAAGAACACAGAAAACCTGGGCTTCCAATTGGGCTATTTTCTCCTCAGTTGACCATGGACCAACTTGGCCTGACTGCAGCCTCAGCACAGGCATTTTCCTGCTCATTTAAAAACCCATGGTAGTTTCCATTTGTGGCTCTGCTTGAGGAAGTGATTGGAGAACTCATGGCTCCATCCACTTGTGCAGCTGGACTACACTGACCCACCATCTCATGGGCCCAAGCCACCCAAACTCCTCCTTGTCACCCTCCAGGTGTTTCTTCCCCACCCAACCAAATTGCTGAGTGGTCCGTGGAATGGAGTGGGGCCATAACATATAACTTGACGGCACCAGAGAATGATTTGGAGAATGAGTTCAAGCTGCAGCCATATCCAGTCAAGAGCATAAAGCCAAGAGCAGTACTTGATAAAGAACTCAAGGTCAATTTGAAGATAACCAATTAATTACCCAAGAGAAGATGAAAGAGAAAAACAAAAACAGCATCTTTTTTCAGCAGATTCTTCTGTATTATCACTTGACTGTCTTTTATTTTTCATCACCAGTTACCACAAACTTTTAATTCGCCCTCACAGTTGTTTTTCCTTAGAATACTCCTTCTGAGACTTGTGAATTTGCTCTGAACCTGAATTTCATGCTGTTCCTCCTGCTTAGCTTATGACTTTGAGTTTTGCTGTCCTTCGCTGCATGTCTTTCTTACCTGACTAGTTTATTGTCACCAGAGGACACTCCTTCCGCTCACTGGCGACTCATTGACAAATGTAGCAACCACTACTAAGTCCAACGTTCAACTCTGGTTAGTCACATTATTAACACTTTGCTGTTTTTCATTTGGCCTGGCTCCTGGTCTTGACTTGAACGGTGTGATTCCCAATCCACAGCCCACCACTCTTAGAGTTGAAAATGTTTACATATATGCTATATATATTTTACATATATAATACATATTATTTAAAGCAATGATGTGTTATACACACCACTTCTTTTTTTAAAATTTCATTTATCTTTCTTAAAAATAAGCCTAACTTACGTGAAAAGTACTGTTTGCCCTTCTGAAGATGCATAAGAGTATTTTGTAAGATTTTTCTCTGTCACTTTGTAGGCGCTTTCATAATGAGACTCTCAAATGAATTTTCCAGTCCTTCATGACGATAGGCAACAATTCCAAAATCAGGCAACATCCTCTAGAATTCTAATTCCTGCAACCATAATGTCACGCCTCCGCAGACAGGCTTCCTACTGGGAATGTGCTTCTGTTCCCAAAAAGGGATGCCAGACTCTCCAGCTCCGGTTTTTGGGTCTCTGATTCTGTAGGTCTGAGCTGGGGCCTAGCACCCTGAATTTTGGAAGCCATCCAGGGGATTCTAATGTAAGTGGTACACCAACCACTCTTGCTCTTCTGCCTACATGAAGGCAGAAACCAGGCCCTCAAATAGTTCTCTAGTCTCAGAAGTCTTTAACCACAGTGGATCAGAGGCTTCACAGGAGGATCCCAGACCACTTTGAGAGTTAGAAGAAAGTTATATACCTTCTCACAATCAAAATACACCAAAATTGAGGTTGGCCTGGTGGCACAGAGGTTAAGTTCGTGCTCTCAGCTTTGGCGGCTGGTGGTTCACCAGTTCAGATCTGGAGCACGGACATGGCACCGCTTGGCAAGCCATGCTGTGGCAGGCGTCCCACACATAAAATAGAGGAAGATGGGCATGGATGTTAGCTCAGGGCCAATCTTCCTCAGCAAAAACAGGAGGATTGGTGGCAGATGTTAGCTCAGGGCTAATCTTCCTCAAAAAAAAAAAAAAATTGTTTCTGCATTTATTTTCAGAGAGTTAAGGCCCATAAATCCCAGATTAAGGGCTCCTGTTCTAGTCTCTCTCTACTTTACCTCTTTTTGGCTAGCATCTCTTAACCTTATTATTCTCACCTCTGAAATAAGGATACTAACCCTCCTGGCTGCCTGCTTTGCAGGGCTCTTATGAGGATAATTTTTCAATATAGAGATTTTCAGATACATAAAAAGAAACATTACATGTAAACCTCATGCTCATAACAGAAATGGAGAAATAGAGAAGAACAGATTTGAGGAGAAAGGGCCCCTAAAGAGAAACTTAAATAGTACTGGTTAAGGAAATAACCAGCAAATAACTATGAGCATAATCAGAATGGTCATTTGCCATTTGTTGAGTACCTACCATGTGCCAGGAGGCACTGTGGTTTGTGCCTTAAAAGCACTTTTTCGTGGCTCACCTTGTGGCCAAGTGGTTAAGTTCGCACGCTCTGCTTCGGCAGCCCAGGGTTTCACTGGTTCGGATCCCGGGCGTGGACCTGGAACCGCTAATCAGGCCATGCTGAGGCAGTGTCCTACGTAGCACAGCCAGAAGGACCTACAACTAGAATATACAACTATGTACTGGGGTAGCTTTGGGGAGAAGAAGGAAAAAAAAAAAGATGAAGAAGATTGCGACAGTTGTTAGCTCACGTACCAATCTTAAAAAAGCATTTCTTCTAGCGCTCACAACAGCTCTTTGATGGTATCATCATCTTGACCTTACAAATGAGGAAACCCAGACTGAGAAAGATTAAATAATTTGCCTAATATCAAACAGCTAGTAAAGTGACTCAAACCCAGGTCTGTCTGCATGCAAAGTCAATCCAATTTTCATGATCCAAGGCAGCGGCCAGAGCCCCTTTCCAGCCCAGATTCTACGCGTGGACCAGAAAGCATTTCTGAGGCAAGTCCTGGAACCGGGAGCCTTAGTCTCCACTTCACCCTCCTCCCAACCACCAATTTACCTCCTGCAACTAATGGTTTGCGACACTCCAACAGGCTTTGTTACTATATCAATCAGTTGCTTTGTCCTCTCAATGGAAGCAAAACAATGCAAGGCGCTGGAAAGGCTTCGGTTCCTGGTGGCACGGCCGCCAAGGACAGACCAGTGGCACTATAAAGGTTAATGTCTTTCGGCTCGCTCTGTGGCAAGCTTCTACTATCAAAGCTCTTGGGACTAGTTGCATGAGTCACACTTCTAGAAGCTGTTCCAACTAGTAGGAAACAGCCTTTCCTTTAAATAAATTTCACTTTCAGAAAAGGCTTTAAAGCACATTACAGATAGCACCATGAAACATTTGGCTACATGTAAATCCTTCCACAGCAAAAGGAAACCTCCTCATGTACCAGTAAAGCTAAAACTAAGTCCAGGAAAGTCTTAGCCAGAACGGCTAAAGAGATATCTGGTGGAAAAGAATGCTTCACTCTCATTCGGTTTCAAACCCACAACATTCTTTTGAAGGACTCTTTAATAATAGGAATTAATAGCGAGAACAACAACAAAAAAAGTGTTAACTGAGGTACTAAGCCCAGCAGGTAGTCTGCTCTCCTTCTCTACAAGTCACTCTACGCTCCTCCTCTCCTGCCTCAGCCCATCCTAATGTCTTTTCCTTAAGGCTGCTTTTCACATCCTTGTTTTATGGAATAAAGCCGTAACCCAAGCTTGCCTCAGCACTAACAGATGTTGCAAGGAATCGCTTCAGCTTGAATCCTGTCTCTCTCCCTTCGCCCCACAACTCCTGTCAAAGCCACAGGCCTTTGGACAGAAACTAATGACTCTAAAGGTGCTAACCACTTTTTGCACCATCCAATGAATCTTTTCAGGTTGGATTTTTTAAAAAGGGGAGCTAGCTCCGTTAGATATCTCAGGCTATTCTTGGAGAAAACTTGTTATATCAGGCATTTGCTTTTCTTGTCAAAGATATGCTTTTCCAACCTGCTATAGGCCTGATTCTGCTAACTATTAACTAACCTCATGCCTTTCAACAAATTATCGTACTTCTCAGAAACTTAATTTTCTTTTCTGCAATACCTTCCCTTAACTCTGACATAAGGGGTCATGTTTTCAAAAACCATAAAAAAGGACACAAACATAACCCTTTATTTTAATGGTTATTAGTATTGCTTTTACATTATAGGTCATCCAGAGGTTTCTGAGACACCCAGGAGCAAAGGCTCATTAACAATAGACAAGGCAATTCTAAGCTCAGGTTCTGGATGGATAAGTTAGTAGGCTCTACATTTTTCTGAACATATCAGAATTTAATATGTAACAGATTCAATACTTTATTAAACATAAAAAATAAAAAACCATAACCCTGGATTTCTAACTGCTTACAAGTGACTAGAAAACAGTGGAGAAATACACAATAGCTTGGAATTCAGGAACCAAAAGTAACACATCAGTAGTTTTGCAAATAATTGTCTAAAACCAAGGCAATAGCAATGAAGGAGAGCAACTCTCAACAATACCTAACTCAGAAAACTTGATTCAGCCCCTCATTCCTGAGTTGTAGCGCTCAGGGTTCTACTGCAGCAAAAAGAGCTCAACCTGACTAGTTTAAGCAGACCCAGGTTTATTACAGTGGACTATAAATGGCTTACAGAGCACTGGGAGGGCTGACGAAACCAACTCTAGGTTCTTCTAAGAACAACTCCCAAGCCAATGGCAGAACCAGGCCACCAAGGTTGCTGCATGCTGCCTGGTAAACAGTGCTCCAAACAGACCCTCACTGACTGCTGTGAAGAGACGCCTATAAGCCCCATTGCTGCTAGGTCTTCAGGACTCCACCAGGACTGAGACCATTTGCACTGGCAATAATGGGTGCCCTGTGCCCTGCCTCTCAACACCCACGACGCTAGTGGCCAGTCCCGGGGGCCTTTGCTAAGACTGCTACAGAGAAACCATGGGCCCTGCAATCGTCTGTGCCAGCAGGAGCAATGCCTCTGCATCACTTCTGCCTTCCAAATAAGAGAGCCTTTAGATCCCACCCATAACTCTGGCTGCAAGGTGTCTGGAAAGGTAGTTTTTAGCCTTTCAGCCCCTGCAGTATAGGAAAGCACAGTACAAGATGGTTGAAATTGATGTCGAATAAGAATGCCCTGTGCCCACCATGTAAGTCAAGGCTAAAAGACTCATATTCTTTGCCATCCTGTCTCCTCCCCACCCACCCAGCCACCCAACAAGAATGCTGAGACGGGGCCTGGTCCCGTGGCCAAGTGGTTAAGTTTGCGCGCTCCGCTGCAGGCGGCCCAGTGTTTCATTGGTTTGAATCCTGGGCGCGGACATGGCACTGCTCATCAAACCACGCTGAGGCAGCGTCCCACATGCCACAACTAGAAGGACCCACAACGAAGAATATACAACTATGTACTGGGGGGCTTTGGGGAGAAAAAGGAAAAAAATAAAATCTTTAAAAAAAAAATGCAGAGAGGGATATGGGAAAAGAAGGTGGTAAATTAGGGACGATTCGGTTGTACAAACAGATGGCTCAGAGTTGGCACAGCTGTTTACATTAGGCTGCTTAGGAAGAAAGGTTGCAACCAAGTTGAGGAAAATTTCTCTCCATCAGCTGACAAAACTTAAGAAAAAGCTTTGTTCTTCTCCCTAGGACCCTCAGGAACTTGGGATTGGTTTCCTCCCAGCAGTGGTCTGAGCTCTTTATGCCACTCTATTATTTGCCCTACTCACAAGCCAATAAAAGGTAACCTTGCATATTTTAAATCTTCTCTCCTGAATGAGGCAATCAGATTACTAATCCTGAGATTCACTAAATCCTGCTGGGCAGAACTTCCAGACTCACCAAGGGTCTACTGAGAGGCCTTTACTAATAGAAAATTGTGTAGTTGTTAATAAATATCTAGCCAAAAAGCCTTCTTTCTGCGAGGAGAACTGCTATAGAGCTGTTGATGTCTGCATGTATTTTATAACAGGTCTTTGCTCTGTCTCACCATGATAATGCTGTGTCTGCTGTATTTCAGCACCTTCTCTCCAGTGACTCTGAAGTCCCGGTTCCCATCACGCACTAAACAAAATCCTGTTAAGTGCCATTATATGTAAGTCAGATACAAGAGACACAGAAATAAACGACAGACACAGTCCCTGCCCTTGTAGAACTTACAGTCTAATAATGAGTTCTAAAAAGATGCTTACTTAGAACAATAAAGCAGTATCATTACAGCCCTGAGATGTATGTGGAATTTCTGAGAATGAATCACTCCAGAGTCACTCCCCTTCGAACTTTGTTCCCACACACGAAGGAGTTTTAGCTACACAATAAAATTGCTTCAGTGTTTGAATTTGGAGTGTTTTCTGGAAGAACACACCAGTTAAGGGCAATACGTAAACCAAGTGTAGTATTCCAGGCCCCAGTGGTGATGCTGAACAGGTATTTCGGTTCTGAAGGAGGGAGCCTGAGCTGATATGACCCATAAGTGAGGCGAGGGGCTTCTGGTCAATGTTCTGGTATAGATGCATCAGTGGAGAAACCTTAGCAAACTCAATCTCAGTGACAATTAACTGGCCACAGGTCACATTTCAGTCATCTTCCCGGGAAACTGGGAAAACAAGCAAGCCAAACTGACTTAGCCATGGTTTTCTTTACTGTCTGAACAGCACCTGCTTCTATTTAGCTAAGGGAAGAAAAAAATCGTTTAAATTAAATTTCCCTCAAAATTCACATGGGTTTAGATTAGGGGAAGGTGTTAAACAAAAAAGGGGAAAGTTTTGCCAAAAAAGATTTAAAAACAATTCTCTAGAGATTTTATGAGATCCCTCAGGCTGCAAAATTCCCCCCACCCCAGGCCAATTTCAGTTTGGTTTACACTTAAGCCGAAATTTGGGATGACGTTTCATTCTATCAAAACAAGACAGCCCAGTCACATTGGGCTCTCCTCGTTCCATACTGGAAAAGAAAGGGCCTAATCCTGTGAGTGAGACCTCTTTCCCTCTCTCTTCAACGGACTTTATTATGAGCCAGGCAGCACTAGGCACTAGCAATACCAAGATGAGGAAGTTATGACAACTGCCTTCCAGGAAAAAAGCATGTATACCTCACAGAAAGAGATCAAGAAAAGTTCCGTCAAAGACAAAGGGCCCTATCTGACAATGGTCACACATGAGCAGCCTGTCTTGGGCATCAAGCAAGGGCGGAAATAAACAAAGACCAACCAAATGAGAAAAGCAGGGGCCGTTTGTCCAGAGCTCGCTATCGCAAGGTCGTCAGCCACCGTCACCTGCGTTTTGGCTGAGACTCACGGGCAGGCGGAGGCGTGGGGAAACTTTACAGTGGACTGAAGCGAAGGCTCCAGGTGCACCCTGACTGGAGGCTGCTGGCACGGGGAAGCTGGAGGCAGGCTAACTAGAAGTGGGCATCCCACGTGGCTGGTTAGGGCTGTGCATTTGGCTTTCTTTACTTGGTCCTAAGTTAGGAAGATGGAACAAAAAGTAGGGAGGTTGTCAGTTATTCATTAAGTCCTGGCCATTTGGCGCCAATTTTTACAGGAGTTATTATTTAGCTTCCTGGATTGTTACTAGAGATAGCAATCTGGCTTTATGTAAGTCTGACTTCTATCAGGCTGGCTTTCTGGGCTGGTTATTGTAGACAAGGGGGTGGTCTCCTGGGCTGGTTCCTGCAGGTTATGGCTCAGAGTTCTATTTTTACATATGGTCCAGCCATTGTCCATCTTGTATTCAGCCACTTACAAGTCTAGGATTTGATTCCGTCCTGGCCCTAGGCCTCCACCTGACATGACCTCCCTCTTGCAGTACAAGCATCCCCAGAGCCTCCCGCCCAGACCTCCTCAGTGCCTCCCAACATGCCCAACTTCTGGCCTTCACAGCTGTGCCAGGAGAACGTCTCTGACAGACCTCCTCCGGGCAAGCCTCTCCCTGCTTCACTGCCCTAACTCCGCTCTAAGATAAGGAGAACAAGCCTTGCTCACAAAACACAGGCAAATTATCTTACGTAAAACAGCGAGTCCTTGAATCATACATGGCCCCGTGGCAAGGGCCTGATCTATCTTAATGGTATTGAACATCTATGGGCGTAAGCATCCGTTTGCAAGCATAACAGCAAGAATAGAAGCGAAATAGAAAAATAAGAACATTACTGAATGAAAAGCCATTTAAAGAAAATAACGTACACCACTGCGTTCTAATAAATGTCTGTATGCGTATGCATTAAAAAAATACAGAGGATAGAAAAAAATTCAGTAAGTTCTCCGTTGTAAGATAAAGGTGTTTTTTTCTTTTTGCTTGCTTGATTTCCTAATTTTTTTCACAATCAACATGCAGTTCTTGTGAAATAATAAATAACAATAAAGTCTTAACTTATAAAAAACCTATAGTGTATTTAAAAAATAGGACCCTCTCATAGCAACACATCTGATTTATTAATTCACTAATAGCTGCCACCCATGAGTACCTTCCACTTCTACGGTTATTATCCTCAAAAATAACTACAACAAATCTACAAGGTGAGTCTTTCTATCTCATCTTACAGACAAGGAAAGTGACAACCCGCCGGGTCTATCCGACCCCTACTTTGGAGCCGTCAGCCACTACCCTGTTCTGCTTCCGTTCTAGGACCCAAGCCCTTAAACTGCCTCACACCAGGTGTACGACCAAGGAAACTCCCTTTTCATCTGTAAAACAGGGGTGATAACTGTGCCTACCTTACAGGGAGGGTCGTAAGCACAAGGACATAACGCACATACACAGCTAACACCGTGCCCAACGCCTCGGTAGTGTTCAGTATGTGATCTTCGATCTTCGATGTAAGGGCCATTGTTTTCAGGTTTTTATAAATGCTCCAGGAAGGGCTTTCACACTTAAGTTAAACGAAACACCACTGGGTAACAAGAACCAGTGAAATGGAGATTTGTGAAGATATTAGGCTTTGGAATAAGTTAATATTAGTTGCGAACGCGTATGAAGGATTTTTCAACATTTATCTATTTTAGTAACGAAGTTATGGTTTATTTTCATAGAATAATAAAAGAGGAAAAAGAAAACTCAAATCTTCCATAGGTGATCTCACCTGAGCTGACGTCAGATTGCTTTGGGCCTGAGTAAAGCCAAGTCATCACCAACCACTTGGAGGCCACACGCCCTGACTTCCCACTCTGACTCTGGCGTCTAACAAAGTCATAGGGAGCCTGTAGGACACCTGAGGCCCAGGCTCACCAGAAGTTTTGGTTGCATTGGCCAGGGCGGGACCCCGGTAGAGGCAGGACTTAAAACTGCCCTAGGTAATTCAATGTGCAGCCAGCTAAGAACCACCTGAACCCAAAGCTACAAGGAAATAAACAACTTTGGAACTCAGTTTTCAAATCTCAATATAGGTGACAATGGTAACAATCCCCACAGGCAAGTGATGTATTAAAAGCAATTAACGCTCTTCTTGTGTGGAACACATTTTCATTAATTTTATTTTTGAACTCCCCACTGATGAAAATAACACCTAATATTTTTTGAGCACTTGCTATATGCCAGGCACTGTTCTAGGCAACTTTCATAGTTAAACGGATGACGTAGGATTTGAACCCAGGCAGCTTGGTCCAAGGATCTGCACAGCCAATCCCTATTTTATGCTTTCAACAGGGCAAATGTTCTTAAACTTTGAAAATGGTTTGAGTGTTGAAAAATATTAACTTAAATTCTATAAAGACGAAATAAAGTTTTTTGCACTTGGCCCAGCCTTTTTACAAATAGGCAGTTTCTGCTTATGAGCTATACTGTTTCACTGTCTACTTGAGCCAATTGTCATAAAACCTCCCACTCTGGAACAAGCAGATGCATTCAACAGTAATGATGGGGCAAATCATTCTAACTCAGAAACTCTCAGGATTTTCACCCAGAGGTTGATTTATCATGAAGCTGGCTCAGGGCCCCTTATTTACATGGCCCTGACTAAGACGAGGGAAGAAATATAGTAATTTTTTACTTGCAAATGTGTTCTATTTTTCCTAAAAAGGGTCCCCCAAATTGTATATGCTTTAAGCCTCACCAAACCTGGAGCTGAGTCATCTGAGCCTCACTTGGACTCTCTAACACCCAGACTAATGAAAGAGCTTTTTAGCTGGTCTCTTTGCCTGCGGGCTGCCGGTTCCAATCCCCACCACTCCACCAGAGAAGCATCCTGCAAGTACCACTGTCATAATGTTACTGTCCTGCCCAAATTCAGTGACTCCTATTGCCCACAAAGCCTGGTCACTGAAACTCTTCATAATCTGACCTCCACCTACATCTTCGGTCTTCTCTATCGTTCTTCCATCTTTATACAGTGTGCTACCACCTTTATACCCTCAATGCCATTTTTTACCCCTTTATACCCAATGTAACTGTATTTCCTTCTCATTGAGCATGACTCATTCTTTCCTACTTCCTTGGCTCTGATCATGCAGTTTGTTGCACCCATAATCATGTTCCATTTAACATAGTCCTAGTGCCACTGAAATATGTCTGCTCACTGATAATTCTTACTCATCTCTTAAGGCCCAGTACAAATGCAGCTTTCTCCAGAAGCCTTCCCTGGCCAGAAAGGATCACTTTGTAAACACCAAGTGTCTGTATTGTTCATAGGATCTTTATTGTATGTTGCTTGGACTTATAGTTGCTAGTACACATGTTCATTTCTCCTCCTGATTTTTAAAACGTGGAATCACACACATTGTTGAGCAAAGTGCCACACAAACTATACATTTTCAACAACAATTTTCTGAATACTTATAGTAACTTTAGACCAAAAAAAGATTTTAAACCTCTGTTTTTGTATAAACTTGTTGCTTTCAACTTCATAGGTTGCTGGGAAGGGCAGTGTGGCACAGATTATTCTTCTCTGTGATTATAATGAACAAGGATTTCCTTTTACCTGGGCAACCCCTAGTCAGGGAGAGATGTCCACTGTCAGCACATGGCAGCCTATGGGCTCTTTACCTTCAATTCAAGGAGGCGGGTAAAGCAGCAGCATGGCTTCTCCCTACCGGGCATACACAGGTGAGCCAAGGAGCCAAGTAGATCCACAATCTACCAACGTAAGCAGGGTAACCAGAACACCTTCATCTGGGAAGAAGGAAAGTTGCTAGTAACCATATAAAAAAAAAAAAAAAGAAAGAAAGTCATATGAAGGGAATTTTAACAGCAAGCTGGCCTGAAGCCTCAGCATTTAGGATCTCCCCTGGAAAGGATCTGAGTTTAAAATGAATTCTGAGTAATTTAGCAAAGAGACTTATAATCAAAGTCTGGAGGCTACAGTTGGGTTAGGTTATTCTGGAACTAGTGTAATTAAGCATTAGTCCTAAAGTAAATGCTGTCTAATTGGAGTCTTGTTCTCTTCTCCCCTGAAAAAATTAACTCTCAGATTATCTACTATTTAATGTAGCTATTTTGATTCTATATTTTTTAATTTGGAAAAGCACTGGATATTCATGGAAGGAATCTGGTGCCAGACCTACCATGTAGAAATTGGAGCAGTATAATCTAATGGCACGAAAATGACCCAAGAGGAAAATGCTCAGACTCAACTGCAGAATTTGTAAAGCTTGTTATAAGATTTTTGGAGACTGAAAATGTCACACCATCTTAGATCCTGGGTCTGTACTAGGAAACTAAATTTTAAAACTGTGCAATTATAAAGAGTATCTGGCACACCTACCCAACCCCCATGGATCCCTTTCATTTGCATAAACTAAATAAAGGAGATAAATGTTTGTATGGAGTTGGGGAAAGACAGAATCTTGAATCATCTGGGTAATTGTCTGTTTTACTAAAATAAATCTCACTACAAACTTTGCTTGTTTTCTTTACCCAAAATTAAGAGACCTGAAAGTAATAAAGGAATGAGAGAAGGGTTAGATTTTCCTCATGTTTATAAGAAAGCTGCATCTTTTACCACAGAAAATGTCACTGTCAGGATTGAAGAATAATTTTCATCATAAACTCTCTTTTGTTGATTGCTTATAACTATAGGTACTTTAAAAAAAGAAAAAGAAAAACTAGTTTCCTTTTAGTCTTGAACGTCTCGGGCTTGGTCTGTGCTCCCCAAGGTAAATTACTTTGGAGCAACTGAGCAAAATAGCCTTCAGCAAAATGCTATTTTTCACATTCAATGAAAAGCAACTTTACCCCTAGTTTTCCTCCAAGATGTCTGAGTCCAGGACCTCAGACTTAGCAAATGGATTTAGAAGCACCGATGAAGAGAAACACAGCCAAACTTGATCCCACCAGCTGAGTGTTTTATTGAAGATGCAACAGTTTTCATCTACAGATAAACTGAGCACTGTAACTGGAGTATTTCTGCCCAGTGGTGAAGTCTACCAGAAACAAAATCTCAGAAGGAAAGGCTACCAGTTATCCAACTCACTAAACTTTCCTCCAGACAGTGACTGCCAGTTGAGTAAGACAATTGGAATAATTCATCCTCCTGGCGCACAAAACACAAAGGGCAATATGAAAAGTGACATTAAGATTTTAACAAGGAATATCCTTTCAAAATAAAGGTGTGGGTGGGAATTGATTGAAAGTTAGAAGTTGCTCTGATAGGTTTCAGTCGACAAAAAGAATTTCTTCCCGCCAGGACTCAGGGTCAGGTAGCAACTTTAATTCCACCCACTTTCAAACAAACACACAGGCACGGCAGCAGTTAAAAGCAGTGGGCTGTGAGTTACATCCAGCTGACTTCAGCTTAAACCCTCATCTTATGCCTTCATTCCTCATCTAGTACACAGACCCTGGCACGAGTCTGCTTCCCAGGGACTTGGCAGACATAACTTGGCACTTCTTTTGTGTCAATCCTTGGCTTACAGTTTGAGAAAAAGCTTTTCTTCTCCAGCTCCTGTGGTTTTTATTTCTCATGTTTGACATCTGCCAAATCCTTATGCTCTACTTCTATACCCATCCCTTTAGACACTTGGCTATTATTCACCTAACAAGATAACTTCAAAATTTCTAAATCATAAATTGGCGACTCATAAAGAGAATCTGATGAATCACTATTATAGTGAAAGATTTTAACATTACTAAAACAGATTGGAAAAACATAAGCAAAGACACAGAAGATTCAAACAATGGAATAAACAATCTTGCTTGAATGAGCATGTATCACAAAGAGAATGCTATTCCTTTTGAGTACACATGAAACAATTCCAAAAATATCCTTGAAGTAAATTAACGATGTCTCAACAAATAGCAAAGAAATGATATCTTATAGACCACATTCTCCAACCATAATTCAATAAAATAAGAAATCGATTAAAAAATTTAATTCACGTATTTTAAAACCAAAAGTATACTTCTGAATAATTCAAGGGTCAAAATAGAATTGTAACAGAAATTATGAAATATCTGGAATTAAACAATAATAGAATTAAACAATGCATTTGCACTATGCGGCTAAAGTGGTACCTACAGGAAAACATATAGACTTAAATTCAGATTAGGACAAGAAAGGTTGAAATGAATAATTAATACATTCAGCTCAAAACATTATTTTAAAAGCTACAAAGTAAAAAGCCAATGCTTTTCCTTGAATGGATAAATCTTTGGCCGGAGAGTAGAAGAGAGGCAAAGTGTGTGTGCAGAATAAACAATATTAGAGATGAAAAGAGAGACAAAATAGAGATACAGTAAAGATTTGTAAAGTTATTAAAAAATACTGTGACATAGCATGGACATATATCCATTAAAGAAGTGCTTCAGTAGTTAAAATAAAAAACTATCCCATAGAGAAGCACCAAAGCACCAGAACTAGATAGGTTTAGAGGCACACTTTACCAGACCTTGAATAATTATATAACCTCTCTCATATTCAAACTATTCCAGAGACCAAAAGAGACAAAAAGCTCTCCAATTTCTTTTGAGGCTAGCAAAACCTTAACATCAAAACTAAACAAAACAGTCTGAGAAAGTGAAATTATAGCTTCAATCTCTTTTAGGATTATACATCATAGACGAAAAAATTCTACCATACTATTAGCAAACGAAGCAAGCTTTAAACAGAAATGTAAGGATGATTTAATGGATGTAAAATTCCTAATGTAAACCTTGTATGAACAGATTAAAGAAAAAAGTTCAATACATACAGAAAATTACATGATGAAAAAAAGTTTTAGTAAACTAGGAAGAGAAAAAAACTTTCACCTAGAAAAAGTACAAAAAATAAGCCTCATACCTTGTGATCAATGATAGAAGCATCTGCTATAAAGTCAGGAATACAAAGAAGATGTCTGTTATTGACACAACTGTTCAACTTGTAACTGGAGGCCTTTACCAATTCAATAAGGCAGGAAATAGAAATAAGAAGAAAGTGGAGAGGAGTTCAAAATTGGAATTAATTGTAGAAAGTATTATTGTCTACAGAAAATCCAAAAGAATTCACAAACTACTGGAACTAATAAGAGAGTTCAGTAAGGTTGCTGAATATAAGATCAACTAATTTTTAAAAAAGCAATGGCATTCCCATGCACAAGAAACAATCAACCAGAAAATAAATGACAAATTAAAATATCCATTCCATAACAAATGGAAAATTTTTTTAAATCTGTAAAGTTCCTGGGGATAAATCTGACAAAAGTAGTATATTATCCGAAGAGATAAAATAGAACTTTAATGAAGGATGTGATATAAAGGGACACTCAAGTAAATGGAAGGACATGCCATATTCATTTTACCAGAAGGCTCTCAATATCATAAAGATGTCAATCCTCCTCAGATTAACCTGCAAATTCAAGGAAATCCCGATGAATACTGTAGCTTGTCATGAAAATTGACAGGCTTTTCCTGAATTTTACTTGGCTGAGTGAAAGTCAAAAATGGCCAAAACCTCTTTAGAGGAGATTAAAAAAAGGGACTTGCTTTATCAGCTACCAAAGCTCCGGCAAAATTATAATAATCAAAACAATGTGCGAAAACATTGGCAGATAGACCAATGGAAAAGAATGGAGAGCTCAGGAATTAAAACCTGTCAAAGAAAACGTCTTTATGACCTTGAGTGGGAAATAGTTTCTTAAATAAGACACAATTAGACCAAACCATAAAGGGAAAAAAATTGATACATTCAACTATATTAAAAAAACAAACTTTCTAAACAATTAGAACATTATTTTGTAGAAGTGAAAAATGAAGCCACAGACAAGGAGAAGATAGTTCTAATGACTTTAAATAGACAAAATTTTAATAATAAAAATACATATTTAACTTTTATATAAAGAAAAAGACAACTAGCCTAATAGAAAGTAGACAAAGACATGAACAGTCAATTCACAAGGAACCCTTCGACTGTTTAATACATAATGAAAGATTGTGTAACCTCATAAATAATCAGGGAAATGTAAATTAAAATAATAAAATAGCATTTTATACTCATGAGATAAACAAAAATTAAGAAGTCTGACAAGAGTTGTGAAGGATGTGTAAAAAAAAAAAACTCTACTGGTGGAAGTTAAAATTTGTGTAAACTTTTATTGAGAGTAAATGGGCAATATCTAATAAAACTGATGACGTATATACCTTACCACCCAGAAATTCTAAACCAAGGCATCTACCCAAAAGAAACTCCAGCACATATCCACAAGAACCCTCACTGCAGCATCATTTATGATAGTGGGGAAAAAATGGACACTACTTATCAATGTCTATTACTATTTGATGGATAAGTAAATTATTCATTCAATAATGCATCAATCAGCAGTTAAAATGAATTACTTAGATCCACAAGTATCAGCATGGATAAATGTCAGCAACAAAATGGTGAGAGAAAAAAGCAAATACCATTCGTGTCAAATGTGAAACATACTACATTATGTAATAGTGTTTACAAACATAAATATGTGCATGCACATGTATAGTAAATGTATAATATAAGGAAAGGAAAAACATGCTAACTTCAAAAAAGTGTACCTCTGGAGAGGAAGGAAAGGGAACGGAATCAAGGAGGGTAAAGTCAGATACATGGCTGCTACAGACTGAACCGTGTCCCCCCAAAATTCATAGCTTGAAGCTCTAATCTCCAGTGTGGCTGTACTGGAGAGAGGGCCTCTAATGAAGTAATGAAGGTTAAATGCGCCAGAAGTGTGGGGCCTGTCCAATAGGATTAGTGTCCTCATAAAAAGAGACACCAGAGAGCTGGCTCTCTCTTCACACACACACATACCGCGGAAAGGCCAGGCCTTGCTGTGAGGACAGAGCAAGAAGTCTGCAAGCCAGGAAGAGAGCTCTCACCAGGAACCAATCAACTGGCATGCTGACCTGGGACTTCTAGCCTCCAGAACTGGGAGAAAATAAATTTCTGTTGTTTCAGCCATCTAGTCTATAGTATTCCGTTATGGCAGCCTGAGCTGACTAATATAATGGCAAACAGTCAACACTTGTTAAATCTAAATAGTGACTATATAGGAGTATGCTATATTATTCTCTATGCTTTTTATTTTATTCTAAATATTCCTTCATATATATAGTCATTGTTTAATCTGGCTGATGCCACAAGGAGAACATTAGTAATTTTAGTCACACTAAAAACAATGATACACAACTAACTCTCCCCAAGAGCTCATAAAAGTTTTACATTTCACTGAGTAAAGGTTTCTTGTGGGGAGGGGGTCCTTCTGCAAACTGGTGAGGTCATACAGGATGCCACTAGGAAGTGAGGAGGTGAGGAGGTGGGAAAACTGACAGGTACTCATGCCCCTCCTCCTACACTGTGTCTCCTTGCTGTTCAGTAAATGCCCAACGGGATTGACACCATCATCACTTTTCTGTTCCATTCCTTGAATTTTAGAGAACCTGCCAGTGCTGGCCCCAAATACTTTCAATTAACCTCTTGACATGGGAGGGGGAAAGTCTTACCACACTATTCTTCAAACAAGGAAAGAAGTGGTATTGCTGTGTCTTATTCATTTGCCCACTGTGCCAAACACAGTGATACTAGATACGCATCAAAGCATGTCAGCACAATGCTTTGCCCCTAATAAGCACTCAAAAACATTTATGGAATAAAGCATTTGTGGTTTTAATATTACCATTTGATTTTAGTTCAGCATTTACAAGTTGCTTAAAAGTCACGACACGAAACAAGACACCAGATAAACCAAGTATGTTTTAGATTAAAATTCATTAATCTACAATGGTGACATGGTCTATTCCAGTGGTTCTCAAACTTTACTATCAGGATTATTCAAAAACTCATTGAGACATAGATTGCTGAGCCCTACTTTCAAAGTTTCTGGAATGGGGCTCAAAAAGCTGAATTTCTAGCAAGTTCCCAGGTGATGTTGATGCCACTGGTCTGGAGATTACATTTCAATACCTATTGGTCTAGACTTTCAGGGGTGACTGGAGAAAGTAAAGTACTGTTTTCTTTAATCTGAATCTTATTTTATTCATATATATGTAAAATTAATATATATACACATATACATTCATATATTTATACACACACATATATATAATATATATACAGAAGATAATTTGTATGATAATATATAGCATATGATATATACCTTATAAATAAGATATATAATATCTATAACAATCTTATCTTGCTATACCCCTAAAAATACAAATTAATAAACAAAAAGAAATAGTTACCAATTATTGTGTTTATTATATATAGGGCACTGTGGTAATTGCATAAGATACTTATTTTAATCTTCACAACAACTCCGTAAGGTAAGTATTATTATAGCTATTTTACATATGAATAAGTTGAGCCTCAGAGAGGTTAAGTGACCCAGCCACCTAGAGTGGTGACACTAGAATCTGTACCCAAGTGGAACTCTAGAGTCCAAGCTCCCCAACATTGCTTTTACTTCTGAAATAACAAGTGGGCTTCCAGCCCCAGCACCAACCCACAAACCTAACAGCTGCTTACACTTGAAAGCACCACCAACTGGAGCCATCCAGTTCATGTCGAGAGCCTGATTACGTCACGTGAAATTAACCATTCACCCTACGGAGAGGAAAGACGACAAGAAGAAACAAATTGAAGACTTTAATAGGAGATCCAGGTACAATTTTTCTTCTTGATCTTCCCAAACCACAAAACAAAGATTCCTATGCAATACCTTCATTTCCTCCCTCAGTCCCAGTGGCACCATTTGAAAACACAATAAAGAAAATGACTAAACTGCACTTTTTGAGGCAATAGCTTAGCATCATTTTGTTTCATTTTTTCTGGTTAGTGAGATATTGTGAAAACTTCTGAAGTCTTTACATTTAAGGGGATGGAAGTGAAGACAACCGTTTCTTAGTTGTCCAGAAAGTATGCGGATGAAAAAGAAATGAAGTAGCAAGAGGGTATGAAATTGAGATTGGCCCAGTCAGAAAACTAGTAAAATTTCAAGAACACAGACACTGGGAAAATTGAGACAAGCTGCTCTTTAAAAAGGAGGGGCAAAGTGTCATCTTTCTTTTTAAAGTTGATGGCATATTCATTTTTCAGACTTTTATAGTTTTTCTTAAGTTTTAAAGAAGGAAAAAGTGAAAACATTAAAATACTGAATGGACAGAACAGAACTTGCCATCAAAATAAATAGACTTTGTTTTATTGTTTGGAAAACTCTAACGAGCTCCAGACTATTAACCAAATTCTGTCATTTTTTGAAAGAAGGCATTTCCAGCACATTTCCAGAGGTTAGGTTAAATTGGTATCTATTTGATTAATCTTGGAAATACAAAATTAAAAGAAAATATGCCAAAATACTTGGAGCAACTACACATCTTTGACCTTCTGTGTAGTGTGTTCATGCCAGAATCTGCTTCCTTTTTGTCTGAAATGTGAGGCTATTAACAACATTAACCTAAATGGGACTGTTGCCTCTGTCTACATGGAGATCATTTTGCTGCTTGGCTAAGGATGTCAGCAGAGTTGGTGTCGATCCTGTGTGTGTATTTGGCGCTGGGAAATCGGATATCTAATTGGCACTAGCATCCATGCACTGCTCACAATTAAACCTTAAATTCATCCTCGAGGCCTTTTTCTCACGCTCTCCTTTTAATTGGCAAATCCCATCAGCACTACCTTCAAAATATAACTCAAATCCAACCCTTCTCCCTACCACCACCACTTCCACCCTAGTTGAAGCCTCTAGCATCTTTCACTTAGACTGTCGAATGAGACTTATTCCTGCTTCTGCACAGTATTCTGCAGAGGGGTCAAAGTGAGCCTTCAAACTCTAAGTCAGATAGTGTCACCACATTGCTCAAACCCTCCAATGGCTGCCCATCTCACTTAGAATGAAATTCAAAGTCATTACCACAGCCTGCAAGGCTCTGCTAGATCTGCCCTCCACTTATCTCTCAGACCCCAATTCTTACCTCTCTTTAAGCCCTTTGTGTCTGTGACCACCAAAATGCCACCCAGCAATCACAGTAATATTCTTTGCTCCACTCTTTCTCCTTCTCTCCTAGACAATCACATCACACCTTCTCCTCTCCCCTCAAAGCTCCCAAAGTCCTCTCCCATCCCCACTCTCTGCTGATACTTTGCTCCCTATTTTACTGAGAAAACAGGAGCCATTAGAAAAGAATTCCACATGCTCCCACCTCTGTATTTATTCACCCACCAGAATGTGTGCCCATTTATTCCGTCCTCCCCAAGGATGCACTGGCCAGCCTTCTATCTAAGGCCAACCTGTATACTCATGCTCTAGATCCCCTTCCTCTCCCCTAACAAGTCTCTCCTCTCACTTTTATGTCACTGATTTTTCCCTCTTTCCTGGACTATTCTCATCAGCATACAAACATTCTAGAATTTTTACCTTCTTAAAAATTAAAAAACACTCTCCTAATTCTGCTGTCTGTATCTACCACCCCACTGTAGCAAAACACCTCTAACGAGATATCTATACTTCCTCTCCTCCAGTTCTTTCTTGATCCCTCTACAACTACTCAGTGCAAACTCTGGTCAGTGTACAGATTGCACCCTACATGACCCATCAGCATCCTTTGGCACAGTTCATCACTCCCTCCTTAATATACTTTCTTCACTTGGCCTCCAAGATGCTACACAATTCAGGGTTTGCTCCTGGCCAGTGCCTGCTCTCCTCTGCTCCCTCGTCCCTACCCCCAACCCTGAACTCAGCTTCTCTGACCTCATCTCCTATCATGCTCCCCTCATTCACTCTCACCAGCCACACAAGTTGGCTTCTTTGCCATTCCTCAAATATATGAATTGAGAAGAACTTCTCCTTCCTCTTCTCTCTCCCTGGAATGTTCTTCCCTCAGTTCTTTTAAGTTTTTGTTCAAATATCACATAATCAATGACACTTTCCCTGATCACCCTATTTAAAATTGCAATATCCACCATTCTCAAACTTCTCGTCTCCATTTATTTTTCTCCATGGCACTTACCAACTTCCAACATACTATAAAATTCACTTACTCAGTTTAGTTTAAGTCCTCCCTTTGGCCTGAATATGGTCACTTTGTCATCCAAAGTCATTTGATAGATACTTTTGATTCCAGATATCTGGCACACAGTAAGAATTTAGCAAATCATTGTCAAATTAATGAAGCTACAGCCTTGACTCCTAGCATATGAGTTAAGACAGTTATCACTACCAAAGACAGTATATTTAACAACTGAGACACTTGGGTCCTCAAATTAATGAGCAAAATATTCAACAATAAAATAGGTTCCCAACAGATTGCTCAGAGCTGGTTTGGCCAACAAACAGAACTATTTCCATAGTCATATTGGGAAATACTTACCATTCTTGAAAAGGGATACTGCTCAAATCATTAAGTGAGTTAGTACCCTAGGGAACTCAATGGGTATAAAGAGTTACCCTTGACACATAGGATCATATAGTTTCTGGCCCTCAAACGCTGTCATCCCCACAAGCAGTTTGCTCTTAAATTCTTCAAGTCCTCAAATAGACACATGCATTTTACAGAAGCCCAATTCAGAAATAATTATAAGACAACACAAGCAGCAGGACCATTTCATGCCAGACTAACGACTTCAGGACATGCAAGGCATGACTCCTCTGTATAAATTCACTTCAGAGCAAGGGTCAAAACCATTAAACTAATGTTAAACTGAAGTCTCTGGGCCCTGAGTACCCCATGACTCCAGAGGATTGGGATTTGTAAGAAAAATACTAAACACAGAGACATGTATAAACACTCTACAAGATTCTTTATACAAATGCTTTTTTGTCCAAAATCAAAATTCCAGAAAATAGAACTTTAAGTTCCTACTTTTAAATGAAAAATATCTTTAAAAAGACATTCGAGAGTTAATTTTAAAAGAAAAAGAAAAAAAACCTCTAAGGATGAAGTACGAAGACATCACTGCTTGACTTAATTAAGTGTTCTGTTTAAAATGTTCATCATAAAGGCCTCATCCCTTTAGGACATTTTCTTAAAAATCCAAGTTTAGCAACTTCTGGAGTTTTAGTATTAGAGTGATGAGTAATCTTCCTCCTCTCCCCCACTTAAGGGCTGAGTTAGAGGTGAGTGATCTGGCCACATGATGTCAACACACCGCCACAGAAGAGGAGGATGAGAGCCATGGTCATCAAGCTTTAATTTCAAATTTAAATACATGGAATATTTGTAACAAGGAAACTGACCTTACATAGAAACTAGCTAGCTCTTCACCAAAGCTTTTCTGTTCTCCTTTGGCACATAACTAAACTACATTTCCCAGCCACCCTTTCAGGTAAATATAACTGAGTCCTCACCAAGGAAATGTTAGCAGAAGTAATATATGCCACTCCAGGTCTTAACCTATAAAAATATCTCCCCAAGCAATGCCAGCTTGATGTAGATGGGGGTGGCAACCTCAAAAGCCATATGTCAAAGGTGGGAGAGCCACAGATGCAAGGAGATAAAACAAGCCATTAATAAGTTTCTTTTGTTACAGTAGTTGTTACCTTAACAAACATCCTATCTTAGTTCAGAGTGCTAAAGCTTAATGAATAATTTAATTACTAATGACTAATCCATTTAAGGTGAGCAACTGTTTACCAAGCTCTAATATCCATTGTCTCTAACATTCAAATCCAAAAGGCTTGCAACAGTTGTAAATAGACTAATATCAGGGTCTTCTTTTCAATATCTAAAGCTTTCAATGGGCTAAACACTTGAAATTTCTATCAATAAGATAAAAACAAAGAATTTGATTGCTGTTGCTAGTACTGAGTAAAAAGACTTACGGTCTTTTTTACTCTAATTTAGTTCCCCCCACCTCAACCCTGGAGAAGCCAAAAGCATCATAAAGAGTAGGGGAAGAGAAGTAAAAGAACTAAAAGGAACTGGCAAGGCTCCTCGGGCCATGAGTCACACCTGGGCAGGGTGAGGGGAGAAGATCTGGATTCAACATAAAATTGAAGTTCTGATTTTGCCTGGACAGAACTTTTAAAGCCTGAAAGTATCTTAATGATCAAAATGAGGGAAAAGGGAATAAAAAAAAACAGTTGGCACAAACAGGGAAAAAAACCCAGCAACATGATAGACATAAATCTAACCATATCAATAATCACATTAAAAGTAAATCAACTAAATATCCTAATTAAAAAGCAGAGATTGTCAGACTAGATAAAAGAATACAACCCAACCACATGACGCTTACAAGAATTATACTTCAGCAAATTAACAATATCCAGGGATGAGAAAAGTGACATTACTAGAGATTTGACAGGAATTAAAATGATAACAAGGTAATATTATAAGCAATTTTATGCCAACAAATTCAACAACATAGGTAAAATGGACAAACTCCATGAAACACACATATAACCAAAGCTCACTCAAGAAGAAAAGAAAACTGGAATAGTTTTATATCTATACAAAAAGTTGAATTTATAGTTTAAAACCTTCCCGCAATATAAATCACTGGCCCAGATGCTTTTACCTGTGAATTCCACAAACATTTAAGAACAACATCAATTCTATACACACTCTACCAGAAAAGGTATCCAGATTGGAAAGAAGTAAACCTGTTGTTATTTGCAGATGACATGATCATTTTTGTAGAAAATCCAATGGAATCTACAAAAAAAAAGCTACTAGAACTAATAAGTAAATTACACAAGTTTATAGGATACAAGATCAATATACAAAAAACTGAAGTATATTTCTATATACTAGCATCAAACACTAAATGAAAAATTTTAAATATCATTTATAAGGCATCAAAAAATATGAAATACTGGGGGCCAGCCCATTGGTGCAGTGGTTGTGTTCACACATTCCACTTCAGTGGCCCAGGGTTTGCCAGTTCAGCTCCCAGGTGTGGGCCTAACACCACTTGTCAGGCCATGTTGTGGCAGTCATCCTAAATATAAAGTAGAGGAAGATGGGCATGGATGTTCACTCAGGGCCAGTCTTCCTCAGCAAAAGGAGGAGGATTGGTGGCAGATGTTAACTCAGGGCTAATCTTCCTTAAAAAAATAAATAAAATATTTAGGGATAAATCCGACAAAGGATGTACAAGATCTACAAACAAAAAACTACAAAACGTTAAAGAAAAATTAAAGAATACCTATATAATTGGAAATTGGAGAGATATACTATGTCCATGGATTGGAAGACTCAATATTATTAAGATGTCAATTCTCCCCAAATTGATCTGTAGAATCAATGTAATCCCAATCAATTTCCCAACAGGGTTTTTTATAGAAATTGACAAGCTGATTCTAAAAGTCATATGGAAATGCAGCTTTAAAAAAGAATAAAATTGGAGAACTAATCCTACCAAGTTTCAAAACTTCCTGTAATGTTACAGAGATCAAAACACTGTGGTACTGACACAAAGACAGACATATAGATCAAGAGAATGAAATAGAGAATCCAGAAATAGGCTTGCACACAAATGGGAAGGTGACGTCAACAAAGGTACAAAGGCAATTATGAAGAAAGTATAGACTTTTGAACAAATGGTGCTGGAAGAATTGGATATCCATATGCAAAAAAAAAAAATTTGATCCATACCTCAAACCACATATAAAAATTAACTTAAAATGGATCATAGTCCTAAATGTAAAGCCTAAAACAAAAACATCTAGATGAAAATGGGAGAAAACTTTATATGATCTTACATTAGGCAGGGATGTCTCAGACAAAACACTAAAAGAATGTTCCATCAAACAAAAACTATAAATTAGACTTTATCAAAATTTAAAATTTCTTGCTTTTGAAAGACACTGTTAAGAGATTGAGAGATAAGCATAAAGAAACTTCAGAACAGAGAACATAAAGAAAAAACACTGAATATTAAAGAAGCACTAGACTGTCGGCTAACTTCTCAACAGCTTAAAAGTACGAGCCAAGGGGAGCCAGAGGGTAACTGGATGGGATACCTTCTGTGAGCTAAAGGAAATTCACTGCCCCAAATCCTACACCTAGTAAAAACGTCCCTCAAAAATGATCATGAAATAGACATTGTCAGGCAAAACAAAAGCTAAGAAAGTTTGGCATTATCTAATCTTTACTAAAGAAAATCCTGAAAGATGTATTTCAAACAGAAGGAAAGTAGTCCTGAGATGAAAGAAAAAATAAAGAGCAAAGAAATCAATATGTGGGTAATTCTAACAATGAGTATGTAGTAGGAGTAGGAGTAATAATATCTTGTAGGTTTTTTCTAAAGCAAGATATAATAAAAAATAAAACAACATAAGCTGAGAGAGGGTAAATCTAAGATTTCTGTGTTTCTTGGCAGGAGGGTAAAGGTATTGAATAACTTTAAACCTTGACAAGTAAAATATGCATGTTGTAACTTCTGGGTAACTACTAAAATAATAGGAAGAGAATGTTTAACTTGCAAACAAGTAGAAGGAAAATTGAGTTTTAAAAAATAATCTATCTAAAAGGCTGCATGTGGAAAAAAGTAGAACAAGATAAGATAGTAGATGTAAATCGAACTATATAAGTAATTACCTTAAATTTGACTAAATTGACTAGACAGTCTATTTAAGAGGAAAATATTATCAGACTGCATGAAAAAGATTCAAGTACATGAAGCTTTCAAGAAACATTTAGGGACCAGCCCCATGGCTGAGTGGTTAAGTTCGCGCACTCTGCTTCGGTGTCCCAGGATTTCGGTTCGGATCCTGGGCACAGACGTGGCACCACTCGTTGGGCCATGATGGGGTGATGTCCCACGTGCCACAGCTGGAAGGACCCACAACTAAAATATGCAGCTATGTACTGGAGGGATTTGGGGAGAAAAAGCAGAAAAAAGAAGATTGGCAACAACTGTTAGCTCAGGTGCCAATCTAAAAAAAAAAAAAGAAACATCTATAATATGTGAAGATAGAAAGGCAAAGAGTAAAAGGATGAAAAAATGGATACCCTGCAAATAATAGCGAAAAGAAAGCTAGAGTTTTATATTTAAAAAGCTTACTAGAGATAAAGAGAAACATTTCTTTATGAAAAAGGGTTCAATTCAGCAGAAAAATAGAGCCATTTTTGATATGTACTTAATTTAATATATATGTACTGAATTATACAGTGTCCAAATATATAAAGTAAATTTGATAAAAGGAAGAAGACAAGAAGAAATAGAAAAATCCACTGTTACAGTAGATTGAGAGAATCAAAACAGATTGATAATATCAGAAAAGAAAAGGCAACATCACTACAAATGTTGCAGACATTAAAAAGATTAGAGGATATTACGCACAACTTTATACCATTACATTTGAAAATTTAAATGAAAGCTTAAAGTTCCTAGAAAAATTAATTTTACAAAAATTAACTCAAGGAGAAATAGAAAACCTGAATAGTCATATAACTATTTAAGACATGAATCTTTTTGGAAGGTTGAACTTCACCAGTGAGTTCTACCAAACATTCAAGGAAGAATTAATTCCAATGTTACATAAATTTTTACAACTCATTTCATCAGACTGTCATAGTTTTCTCTGATATCAAAACCCATCAGGGACAATACAAGAAAGGAAAATTTTTAAAAATTAACACCCTAAAATATAGGTGCAAAAAATCCTAAACAAATACTAGCTAAACAAATTCAGAATCATATAAAGGATAATACATCAGAATAAAATCAACTTATCCCAGGACTATAAAGTTGGATTAACATTGAAAAATCAGTTAATGAAATTATGATACTCTCAGTAGATATAAACAAAACATTATTAGAAATAAACATTTACAGGGCTGGCCTGGTGGCGCAACAGTTAAGTTTGCATGTTCCGCTTCTTGGCGGCCCGGGGTTCTCCGGTTCAGATCCTGAGTGCAGACATGGCACCATTTGGCAAAAGCCACGCTGTGGTAGGCGTTCCACACATAAAAGCAGAGGAAAATGGGTATGTATGTTAGCTCAGGGCCAGTCTTCCTCAGCAGAAAGAGGAGGATTGGCAGTAGTTAGCTCAGGGCTAATCTTCCTCAAAAAAAATAAATAAATAAATAAACATTTATTTATGATAATTTTTTAAAAACCTCTTAGTAAACTTAAAATAGAAAGAAACTTACTTAGTCTGATAATATTACCTATCAAAAAGCTATAGAAAATATCATACTAAATGGTAAAATGTTGAAAATTTTTCCTTAAATATTGGAACAACATAGGGATGTCCTTTATTACTTCTTTTATTCAATGGCTTGCTATTAATTTCATCATCTGCTCTAAGGCAAGAAAAAGAAATAAAATGCAAGAGGATTGAAAAGCAAGAAATGTAACTGATTATTCATATATGATTGCATATATCAAAAAATAAAAATATATCATATATTACTAAATCCAAATTATGAGGTGTTAAGACCCAAAGGAAAGAAAATTTAATGAATACTAAACCATGTGAGCAAAGCATAGGCACTAGGGGGTGGGAAGGGAGTGAAAGTTCAAGCATTCCAAAAGCTCCTTGGAAGAAGGTAAGACAGCGATGGAGAGGCGGAAGTGAGCGTATTCTCAGGCCTCATTTTACAAGTGTGGGAGGAAGCAGGCAAGGGATAGAGCAGCTTGTTGAGAAAAACAGGGTATCTTGTGGGGAAATGAGCTGATATCTTATTTCCAAATGATTGTAATGTGTCTGATATGAGAAAAGGGAAAAGGGTAGACAACTTAATAAAAGGGAAGATAGAGCACTATAATTTCCAAATTCACAAGAAAATACAAATGGAATAACTCGCAACTGAATCAAATCAACAAAAATAAGAAAAAGAAAAAACGGGCAAAATATGTTAAATAAATAATAAAGATAAACCAGAAAAAAAGGAAATGAAATGTATCAGTGGTCACACTAATTGTAAAAGGGTTGAAGTTTTCCCATAAGAAGAATCAAACTAGGTTAAGAAATAAAAGCTGGATACATGCTATTTACAAGAAACATACTTAAGATAATAAAGAAAAAGTTAATTTTTTTTTTACCTTGTCAAACAGGCTCTGGGCAGATGCAAACAAAAAGAAAGTAGGAGTAGAAATACTAATATCAGACAAAACAAAATTTAAGATTAAATGCAACAAGTAAGATTTTTAAAGATATTATGGAATGATAAAAGAGTCCATTTTAAATGAACCTATAACACTCATAAACCAACACTGTAGTAGTTTAATACATTTAAAATATATATATTCAAAATGCAGAAAGGACTTGATAAAGATTCAGCTATTGTGGAAGACAACCCTCAGAAATTGAGAGATTTAGAAGACAAAAAATAAATATGAATAATAAGGAATCAAGAAATGCCTTCAACTAACCTAATTGTGGTAAATATTTCACAATATATATGTGTATCAAATCATCACATTGTACACCTTAATTTACACAGTGCTGCATGTCAATTATATTTCAAAGCTGGAAAAATAAAAATAAATAAGTAAAAATAAAAAAGAAATGCTTTCAATTAAAAAGTATATACACACATATTTACACACACATACATACATACACGCACATACATATATAAAGCTCTTATATATATAACCTCATATCAATCTTTAGAGAATACATATATAATATGCATAATCTTTGATATATACAGGGAACATTTTTAAAAATCTATTATATAGTTGGCCATAAAACAAACATTAAAAAAAAATGTTAAAGGAAAGAATTACAGGCTACCTTCTCTGATCACGAGATAATATAATTAAGAATAAATAATAAAAAAGCGATCAAAAATGTTTATTAAGAAATGAAGAAATATATACTACCAGAAAATCATTGGAGGCAATAAAAAGGTGAATACTTCATATCAAAACCTACAGGACACGGGGCTGGCCCCGTGGCCGAGTGGTTAAGTTCGCGCGCTCCACTGCAGGCGGCCCAGTGTTTCGTTGGTTCGAATCCTGGGCGCGGACATGGCACTGCTCATCAGACCACGCTGAGGCAGCGTCCCACATGCCACAACTAGAAGGACCCACAACGAAGAATATACAACTATGTACTGGGGGGCTTTGGGGAGAAAAAGGAAAAAATAAAATCTTTAAAAAAAAAAAAAACCTACAGGACACAAAGAAAAGCTATCCTCAAGGCAAAATATATAGTTTTAAATGCCTTAATTTGTTTAAAAAAGCAGAAAATAAAGGAACTTTGCATTAATAAATAAGAAAAAAACAACAAAATCAACAAAAATAAGCTGGTAAGATAGGATTTATAAAAATGAAAGGTAAAATTCATAAAATGAGAAACAAGAATAGTAGAAAGGACACTTAAACCTAAAAACTGCTCCCTTGAAAAGATCGATAACATAAATCAACTCTTGTAAACCTCATAAAAGAAAAAAGAAAAAGTATGAAGTAAACACGATTTAGGAATGAGAAATTAGGAGAGATTAAAGAATAATAATTAGTAAATGCAGCTCCATGAAAAAAGATTTGAAAACCCAGAGGAATGAATTATTTCCCAGCAAAATGCCAATTAGAAAATCATCCCAATAAGAAGAGGATAATTTTAATAAACGAATTACCAAGTAATCCATCAGATGATCAAGAACCTACCATTTAAAAAGACACTAGAACCAGACAGCTTCATAGCTCAGCTTTACCCAGCCTTTAAAGAAAAGAAAATTCCTATGTTGAAATAGGCCGTAGAAAAATATCTAAAGCCCTCCAACAATGCCAACATAATTTTCAAGCCCAAATTTGATAAAAATAGAAGCAAAATAGAACACCGTAAATCAATTTGACTTATAACTATAAAGCAAAACTCTAAAGAAAATATTAGCAAAGAGAATCTAAAATATATCAAAGGACTAAGTAGAGTATATTTCAGGAATAACAGAGCACTTGAAATCCAGTACAGCAGAAAAGTAAAAGATAAAAAGCATATGTCTTATCAATAATACTTAAAGGGCATTTGACATAATTCAATAGCCAGTCCTAATTAAAAATAGCACTAGAAAGTAACTATTTAAATTCAATAAAGACAATTTTCCAAAAACTAGCAGGAAATTGTAAAATCAGAACCAAAGATGACATATTTCACGTTATGTTAACATTGTTTTAGGTACTACAGTAAATACTAAAAGAAAGTGAAATAACTGGCAAAAAGCATTGGAAAAGAGAGAAAACTATGTCTTGCTGATTACATGACTGTATGCTTGTATACATAGAAAACTCAAGAAATTCTAGTATAAAAAATTCTAAAATTAACAAAATAATTTCCAAATTAAAAACCATTTTAAAAAATTCACTGCTTTTCTCTGGCAATTAGCACTGAAAATGAAAAATCAATTCTTTTTACAACAGTGACAAAACCTATAAAATACTTCAAAAGTAATTTAATAAAAAAGACACAGGATGTACAGAATCTTACTAAAATATATAATGCATGATCTGAAACATATGAAAATGCATTCCATGTTCTTGGAAGGGAAGAATAAATATAAAAATGTCAATTCTCCAAAATTTAATGTACAAATTAAATGCAATTTCAACTGGTACCTCAATAATTTTTTAATTGGGTAAATTATTTTAAAGTTGTATGTAAAAGAAAATATATCCAATAAAAGTATGAAAAAAATGGTATGGGAAGATTTGCCTTACCAAATATCAGAATATATTAAAAGCCATCATAATCAAATAGGAACAAGCAAATGGAACAATGAAACAGGATCGATACTCCAGAAATAAATTCTAGTGTAGATGAGAATTTAACATATTATAAAGGTCATATATTTTCAATATGTATAATATATTTTCAATAAGAAAAAATGTATTATTTAATAATTAGTACTAATATCCTAGATATAGATCTGGAAAAAAATTAAAATGGACTGCCTCTTATTACAAATAGAGAAATAAGTTCCAGATGGACTAAACTCCTAAATTAAAAATTAAGAATCTCTAAGCAAATCTGAGACCTCACAATCTAAGAGTTTCTAGAATCCATTACTTCCTAACTATGACTAGAAACCCAGAATCTAAGGCTAGATGCATTTGATTAAATAAAAATTAAAAGCTTTTTTATGGCAACAGATCTCATAAACAAAGATAATGGACAAAGATGTGGAGAAAAACACTTGTAATACAGATGATAAAAGTCTAAATTGATAATACGCAAAAATTTCTTACAAATACACAGGAAAGAGACAAGTAACCAATAAAATAATGGTCAAATAGAATTCAAAGATGAATGAATCCAGTGGTAAACAAATGAAAAGTAGTAACCATGAATATGCAAATCACAGCAACAACATGATTTTCACTTTGCACACAGCAGACTGAGAAAAATTAAAAAGAACCACATCTATTGCTGGCTCAGATGTAATGAAAACGATACTCTCGTATATTGCTGGTGGAAATGTGAAGTGTTAACAGCCTTTAGGGAAAACAATCTGGCATCCTTTATTATAATTAAAACACATATTCCCATTTAGACCCACCCAGCAATAACATTCCTGGGTATTCCATAAAAATAAAACTTATTTATTTCTCAAGACATATGTAAAGAGATATTGATTGTGGCATTGTTAGTAGTGGTAGAAGTAAAAGAAATATTAGAAACAAAAGCAATGCCTATCAATAGGAGAATGGCTTTTTAAAACTTCCAGTCATTAAAAATAATGAATTGGAGCTCTACCAGATGACATGGAAGATTTTCAAATGAGATGTTGAGTGAGAAAAACGAGATGGACAAAAGCATGTAATATATGATCCTATTTTCACAAAAAAACATATAAAACAAACCTTGCATATGAATAATGTACATGCATACGTGTATATTATACATTATATGAGGATTATATGAAGACAGATAAAAATGTGGGAAAAGATGCATTCAATGCTCTTTTAAAGGCTACTTGAGAGGCAGAGAAACTGATGTGAAAGGCACAAGAGGGTGAAGCAAACAAAAAAGAAAAAGAAAAACTTGCAATAGAAAGAGTCCTTCATAATTTCAAAGGTATGCACTTGACGAAATCATGTATATGTGAGTACATATAATTAAAATAGATATTATTTTAAAATACATATTAGATTAAAAATATTTTAAGGAAAAAAATGAATACACCAATAGAAAAATATTTTGCATCTCTCGTGATCAAAGAAATCCAAGATAAAATAATGAAATATCATTTTTCCCTAGAAGATTAGAAAAGCCTTCATCCACTGTTGTGTGGATGTGAAGAATTAAACATTTTAAGGCTTTGTGAGTATAAATCATTAGAACCTTTCTGAAGGATACTTTGGCAATATTTAAGAAAAGCCTTTAAATAACTACTGCATAATCATGAAATGTATATAAGGAATATACACAAAAATGTACATAGAGAATAAGCATTGTCAGTAATATCAAGAAAGTATAAGTAAATTAAATAAATGAAATAACATATGTAAAGTATTTAGCATAAGCTTGGAATATCATTAGCACTCAATAAATGTCCTAAAACAGGGGGATTGTTTAATCAAGAGGTAGTCCAGCTCAGAAGAGGAAAAAAAGTAATGAAGTATTTAAGAAATAGTGCTAGCAACCTGGAACGGAAAACAGGAGTTTTAAAAATGACAATGCATATTCATATTCAGGACATAGAAAGACATTAACAAAACCCAAGATATTATTAAATGGAAAAATCCAAATCAATAGGCATTTACTATACTTGAATCCATGGGCCAGGGTGGGAAAGAGGGGGCATGCTGACATTTGCTCACACTAGCAAAATTTTTATGTTGCCCTAGTAGGTATTCAAAAGACTGGATCAGACACAGGATCTTGTGTGCTTATTTTCAAACATCTCATGACTTGAGAGAACAGGTGTCAAAGGAAACCGTGTCTACATATTTGCTAGGAAAGCATTCTCAGGTTTCTTTTCTAATCACGGAAAAGATGATACATTAATGTGACTATTACTCCTACTTTCTGAAAACAGCCAAGCAACCAGATGCATCAAACCCACGCTCAGGAGAAATGAAGTCACGAGTAAGAGTCCCAAGCATTCTGGCAATGAAGATATCAGAGTTACATAACGTACAAGTTCCAACACATTTTCTCAGGTCCACCATGTACCCAATAAAACTTTTCCAAGGACTACTGAAAGACAATTCCAAATTCATATATCATGACCTTTGCACCAACTCCAATGAAATTCAGAATGTCCCTGATGGGACTGTTTATGGATGCAATTGGTGCGTGCTCAAAATTACTTTGGAAGACTAATGCAAATTGTTGATTCGCAGATGGAAAGTGAAAAGCAGGAGAGGACAGTCAGTTCTGGAACCAAAAGACTATGAAAAATGAAGCGCAAGAAGAAGGATACCTCCACTCTCCTTATGGAAATTCAGTCCATAATTCAGAACTGAATTCAGGAGAGGACATTCAGTTCTGGAACCAAAAAATTATGAAAAATGAAGAGAAAGAAGAGGGATACCTCCACTCTCCTTGGGGAGGGCAAAGGTGGGAGGACAGTGAAACACTGCAGGGAGCATCTGCATACATCCACTCACCCGGCACCATCCTGGAAGGGAAGATGATGAGAATCAGTAATCCCTCTGATTTCCTTTAATACCAAGAGAAAATGACTATGCCTCAGGAATGACCAAGAGGACTGAGCACCCAGGATGAGTTCAGTGTGGAGTCAAATAAAAAGGATGTAAGCCAATCCCATTTAAAGATCAGCTGTCATCTCCCATCCGGGCTTTCACAATGGCCTCCTAACTGGTCTGTGCTTCCACTCTTGCCTTCCAACGGTCTACCTTCCATACAGCAGCCAGAGTGATCTTTTTAAAACAAAAATCAGATCATAGCTCTCCCCGATGGCTTCTCTTCACACTTAGAATAAAATCCAAAGGCCTCACCGGGACCTATGGAGTAATTATAGGTCTGTTTTCCTGGTGATGCGGGGTCGGTTAGCCGAGGAGTCGAAAGAAAGATTTCTTGGACTCTCAAGATCTGGCAGTAGTGCTCTTTTATTTAGAGAATAGTGTGGAATAGCATGGGGACAAGACCCATGGGCAGTCAGAGCTGCTGCTGCCCTGAGTTGAGGGTTAGGGCTAATTTTATAAAGCATGGGTATATGAGTTATCTCTTTACAAGACAAAGGAAAGAATACGAAAAAAAGTTAAAATGGTATCAGTGCAGGTGGGGTCTGGTTATTGGGTGATCCCATGACTTTTAGATAAGAATCAAATTGGATTAAGTAAAGGTCAGAAGCCACCACCCTAAATCAGTTACATGAGATTGCCAGACAGTAACCAACTTAAGTTCTTGCCTTCCCCATTAAGAGTTTCTAGAGACAAGGTCATCTCCCTTCCTTCACAAATGCAAATGTCTCTCAAAGGGCAAGCAAATTCCAGTCCTCAGAGCCTGCTTCTCATCTGCAGTTTTCCTCATCACTGGGACAATCCTGGTTTATGGCTAATGAGGTACTTCCCCCGATATCCCTGTGGCTCATTCCCTCACTTGATCCAGATCTCTGATCAAACATCATCTTCTCAGAGAGGTCTTTCCTGATCTCTCTATTGAAAAATGGCTCTATCCTCTTTCCCTGCTTTATTTTTCAAATATTTTGTCATACATAATTTTATGTCACATTTTTGTTTCTTGATTTGTTTGTCTGACCGGAGTTGTGCTCGCTGAGGTTGGCACTTTGTTGTCTTTGCTAACACATCCTCAGCACTGAGAGCTACGCCTGGCTCCCAGCAATGACTCAGCGAATATCTAATGAATGAAGGAGCCTTTGGCTCTGCATGGCAAGTATCCATTCACTGCAAGCTGGCATTGAACATTGCTCGAGCTGGTGATTTGTAGAACTGATGGTCACAAGTACTACTTTTACACTGTCAAACCAAATTGACATTTATCTCTGATTGCTTTACTACTTTCTAGGTGTTATTCATGCGGGGTTGGTGAGACAAGGAGTCAAAAGAAAGATTTCTTGCACTCTCAAGATCTGGGAGTAGTGCTCTTTTATTTAGAGAATAGTGTGGAATAGCATGGGGACAGGACCCATGGGCAGTCAGAGTTGCTGCGTGGGGACCCACAGGCATTCAGAGATGCTGCTGGCATGGGGAGCTGCTGCTGCTGCTGCAAACGTGGGTGGAGAGTAAGGCTAAATTTAAGGCATAGGTATGTGAATTATCTCTTTATAAGACAAAGGAAAGAATATGTAAAAAGAGTTGTTAAAATGACATCAGTGCCGGTAGGTTCTGGTTATTGGGCGATCCTATAACTTTTAGATAAGAATCAAACCGGATTAAGTAAATGGCAGAAGCCACTGCTTAAATATTACCTTCAGCTAAAGACAAAGGAAGATGTTGGTGGCTGGGGGGCGGGGGGCAGGCGGGGGGGGGGGGGGGGGGGGGTTAGTTACATGAGGTTGCCAGACAGTAAACAACTTAAGTTCTTGCCTTCCCCATTAAGAGTTTCCAGAGATAAGGCCAATCCCAACAGATGGAGATTTCCTTTACAAATGCAAATGTCTCTCAAAGGGCAAGCAAATTCCAGTCCTCAGAGCCTGCTTCTCATCTGCAGTTTTAAAAGTAACCAGCCTAAAATAATCCTCATCATTATGATCATTATCTGTGGACAATGTCTCTAAGACAAGCCCGGAGTATGGATTCCCAATAGGCAAGGTTCTCTAGGGTGGCAGCTTTCCCCAGCCCCATGGCACACATTGAGGGTCCTTGCTGACCTACTATACATTCCTACCCTTGAACTTCACTTCTCTGCGTGCAAGCAGAGATGAGAAAGGGACAAAGAGTAAACTTGATTTTGTGCATTTTATAAAAATGTTCTGAAAAGCATATACACACAAATAGGAGTCACCAAAATCCCAACACATCCAATTTCTGTTGAAGCAAGGCCAGCAGTCCCACGGTTAGGGTAAGGTAACTAAGTCTGTGGGAGTTTAACAAATATGTCCACTTTCATGTGACTAATAAGTGGCAATGTCCAGACTTACAGATCCACATCTGTCTGGCACCAAAATCTATGCTACCTTATAAAAAAAAAAAAGGAGGATGACAGTCTTTAAGGGCAAATGGACTTTCCTATAAGCTTTTAAAGTAGCCCATGCCCCAAAGGGGACCCACAAAGCTGAACAAATGACCTGAAAACATATTCTTGACTAGACAGTAAATAGTTGTCCACAATGGCTCCCCCGTGACCCAAACTCCAGCTGAGCCTATCAACCAGCTCACTTTTCCCAAGCTTTGAAAACAGGCTGTAGTCTGATGTGCTCCAACCACACTGCAGCCCCAGCCTTCTCTCTCTGCCAGCAATAAGAGGCAAGGTCTGCCCTTTATACTTCTTTTGCCACCAAAACGGTTGCTCTTGAATAATTACACTAGAGGGAAAAGTTAGCCTTCAGTGCAGCTCTCAGTGAACTTCCAGTTACCACTTAAATTACTCAAAAACTAGAATTTCTGTTCACAGGCCTGAGAATCCAACAGCAAGGCTTCTATGGGAGAAACTCCATCCCCCGTGGGAGGTTCCGTGAGCGGCTCCCCGAAGTTCCTGTTTCTTCGCTCTGTCTCAAAGCAAGCACTTGGGATCCCAGCCAGCAGCCCCGCAGCACCCAAAACTGTAAGCCCTGGAGTGTATCTGGCATTGCTAGACTTTCAGCAGTGGGAGGGGAAGTGCTCCACTGAATTGTGTCTTTCTCTTGAAACGTATTAACCCGTGATTATTAACCCCTGCATGAGGATGGCTGTGCAAACGCTCTGGTGCATAGAGTTCTCCCCACCCCCACCCTTTCGTTTGTCTTGTGGCTTCATCCTACCTCCAGTTTTATGCACGGTACTGTTCATGGTCTGAAAAACTACTTCAGGAGGTAGTTTTCTGGAGGCTCTCCATGATATCCACCAGACGCTGGAGCAGCGGAGTGGGCAGTGCCTGAGAGAATGAAACATCACGACCGGGAGCCCAGGAGCCAAGCTCTGCGGAAAGGCCACCCTTTCGCGAGAGCCTCCAAGGCTTTGCACGCTGCCCTCCCTCGGGAACTAGAGGGTGCATGCTGAGATCCAGGGAGATTGAAAACAGCTATTTCGTAGGGCTGAGGAGGGTGTGCGTGATAATCTGACACTGAGCAAGCTCCTAATGGAGTGTCTATAGGTGACGAGAACAACAGAGGTGAAGGACGTGCCCCGCGGCATCGCCAAGAGGTAGCAGGGCTGAGACCAACACTTCACCCAGGCAACTCTTACGAGACCATAACAACATGTTTCCATGGAAATTTACAGTCTTCAAAACACTTCGTTATGCATTACTACTTTGAATCATCCAGTGTAACCTGAGAAGGACCAGAATCCCTTCTTTACAATGTCCAGCACGGTGTCCGGCACAAAGGAGACAGTGAATGAATATTTGTTGGATAAATTGCAGAAGGGGTGAAAGGAAAGCGAGGGTCGCAGCAACCAGGGAGTCGGGAGCAGGAACTTAGGGGTCTCAGCTTTAAGCATGAGCGGGGAGGGATCTTAATCCCAACCATCACCTCTGGACAACCTCAGGCCTCCTCTAAGACCCTGCAAGGCCATTAAACGCAACTCCCCAGTTACTAAAACAAGTTTGCAAATAAAGGTAACTGAAACACCTGGCTACAGGCGCTGCTCTAATTTTCAGATCCCTTTTTGTTTTGTATCCCTACGTATTTCCCTTACTTTCTTGAGACCTCAAATATGCATTTCAAAGGATGTTTGTTATGTTTTATCCGGCATTTCCAAGTGTTTTTAGCAGGAGGGTTTCAGGTTATCTGGTTTGTCTGCATTTACTGGAAACAGAGCTATATTTCTTTTTAATGTTTTTCAGGGATAAAGAAATTCTACTCCATGTACTTTCCATTCAGGTGAATTTTATTCACCTAGTGTCACCCAACTTCCATACATGCTTGAAAAAAATATACCCAGCGAGTGTATGTTCTGTCTTGTCTCCAGACTCACTGAAAATGCCTGCTTTCCAAATTGCCATTCTTTTTGTGAATATCCACTCCCTTCCCATACTGGCATCCCCTCAGATCCATCCTTCTTTCCTTCTCCTTCCATATTTCAGAGATCCTGCATCCCTTGTCCTCAAACTGAGGGAATTAATTTCCAAGACCAGGTTCAAAAACAGCCTTCTCCCAGTATTGCACAAGGACAGCTGAGCGCACAGACTAAGCCAGATAATAACCTAAGGCTTGATGGTTTGCAAAGTGCTTTCACATAACATTATCTCATTGTAACCTTCTCAACCTCCCAGGAAGATGGGCACTGTTGTCCTCCCTCTGGAAGAAGAGAAAAGTGTTCAAGTGGCTTGCTCAAAGCTAGAAAGTCATAGAGCTGGTTTCATTTCCAAGTCCCCTAAATCTACATCGAGTTACCCTGGGACCCCAGATGTCAGCCTCAGATAGCACCCCCACAACCCAGGCTATGTCAGGGTGCACTTAGCTCCCAGGCACAGTACATCCTTGCTTCTCAAAGTGTGGTCCAGGTCATCGCCTGGGAGCTTGTTGGAAATACAGATTCTCAGGCCCCACCCCAGACCTACAATAGCAGAATTTTTTTTAACAAGACCCCTGGTGATTTGTGTGCACTTTAACCTTTGACAAAAACTGCCCAAATCACTTAAAATCCACAATGGACTTACTTTTCCCAGAGGACTTATTATTTCTTATCTCCAGTCAGCAGGATGGATGTTCTCTTCGCTTTGTGTGCAAATTCAGCAAGATCAAAATAAAAGGCACCTCCTATGCCCTATCAGTTATCAAAAACAGGTTTTCCCTATTAGACACTCCAAGGTTATTTTCAGCTTTCATTAGTTCATAAAGTTGGGTGTTTGCTCCGTGCTTTCGTCCCTACTCTTTTTACTCTGGGGCACAGTGAGCTTTCATAGTTGCTGATCCAGGACAGAGTTGATATTGTCACCAGAAAACTTCTCTCCAGCTAGTGAGAAGCCCACAAAACAAAGAGGTTTGTTTGTGCAGGGTTCAAATCCTGGCTCTACCACCGCCCAACTGTGCGAAACTTGGGGAAAGTTACTGCCCCTCTCAGTCTCGCTGCTTCTATCTACGATAAATGTCTACCTTCCAGATTTTTGTGAGAATTGAAGATAATGTAATAAGTACCTAGCACAATGATTGGTTCTTTGCAGACAATAAATGTTTTATGACTGGCTGAACGAACACATAAGCAGAAACTATGCGGAGAAAGGGCTTGAGAGGGAAGAGGCCAGAGGCAGGAAAGGGATGATTACTAGAGTGTGTTTATTAAATGTTCTTTCTTCTACTTAAAGAAGAGCGGAGGGTGATGAAGGAAGTTTATGATACTAGGTTTAAAACCCAACAGGCATTGGAGTCATGAATGGCCCATGAACGCTGAGACGGGGAAATATGCCATCATGTAAAAGTATCATGGATATTCTAAAGTATTGTCCAAACGTGAGCATCAGTATGACTAAGTGGTGAATAGCTGCACTGCTTTTCAGTTACACATTCTTTTACTATTCTTTTATTGATTGCTCTAGAGATTGCAACATCTGCATTTCTAACAAGCTTTACAACCTTTCTGATACACATTCATGTTTAAGAACTCCTTCCAGATTTGAAGAAAGAGCCCCAAAATAAGAGAGCCAACACATGTGGGAAGAGAGTTTGCTTTGAGGAAGGAACAGAAAGAACTAAACGAGGAGTACCGTGAGCAATGGGGAATTACAGGGCTGGAGGCTATGAAGTGGGCCCCCAGTCACAGGAATCTCATTTGGACTTACTGCTTGGTGCCCTCAGTTGCAAAGAAGCATCTTCTTCCAGAATGTATTTGAAATTCATGAGGCAAATTGGCTGTTCTGAAGCACTGCCACCTTCTAAACTCTACCCAGAGCTGTTACGTCTCTTATTTTTAATCAGTTAGCTCTGAGCTGCAGTGTTATCTTGACCATAGTTGGGGGAAGGACTAGGAGAGGTTTCCCCTAACAGAACCATTGGGTCATCCTTCAGCATGTGTATGGACACTGCCTTTTGGCCATAATTCTCAATATTTTTAAAGGACAAAAAAAGAGAAGTTTAGAAAAGAAAAATCTCACTGAAATCAGTTTCTAAAGCATCACAGTTTTTCTTCAGACCTGCTACCAAGGTTCTATGACTCAAACTTGGCACCAGATGATTTGTGGCAAGATTCCACGTAGCTGGAGATGGGCAGGAGAAGCTGGACACTGGTCAGTCTCCCAGAGCAATAAACCCGACTCAGGCTGATGCAGCTCTACTGATGGATATGAGAGCTCAACGGATATGCAAGTAAATTTCCTTTATACCTATAATATTTTTAAATACTTCAAGCAAAGAAAAATTGTGTGATCATTTTAAATTTTTAAAATTTTTTTTAAGAACTACAATGGAATAAGGATGGAAAAGAGAAGCAACGCATTTTTTGACATGTACAATATCTCCCCCAAGAAACACCTGTTTCATTTTACCCTTCTGTAAACTTTTAAAACTAGCCTGATTTATATCCATGTATTTTGCATTAACCTTTAAGATGGAAACTACTTACCTGTTTGCCGTCAAATAGCTGTTGGTTTTGTTTTGTTTTGTTTTGCTTTGGTTTTGGGGGGCTATCATCAGTTTTCTTGGCAACAATATTGACAAGTTGGGATGGAGGTGGGTTCTGAGTCTCCAGGAATCACAGGCAGATGCCTGAGACCTAGAGGATGAGCTAAAAATAGTGACCTTAACCAGGCGTTCAAACATCTAAGATAGCCAATAAATGTAGATATTTTATCTGGAATATTTCTCTTCAGAGAGATACTTCTAACTCTTCAGAAATGCATAACGCAGGACCATTCAGACTGCATTTTCTAAAACCCTCTTTCCCAAAATGTGTTCTGGAAAACACCAGACTCATGAAATGTTTTGTGAAGAAAAAAAGCAGTTTGTGAGCAAATCAGTTTGCAAAGCTGTGTTTTCTGACAATGAGAATAAAAATAGTAATTATAGCGTTTAATGGAGACCCGGGGCCCTAGCAACGCTGTTATTCACAAGTGAAATAAGAGCAGCACAGCGAACATTTTGCTCAGTCCAACTGTACAACCCAGGAGGAAGGACCGAGCTGGTATCAGCACTCAAGGAGGAAGAACCATTCCATAGTCTTTACACAGAGGAAGTAACCGGAACATTCTCTCCGTCCTTATGAGCTGTGGAAGGCACAGTCTTCCTCCTGGAGCAATACGGAGAGGTCAAGGCTCTCACACATGGTTTCCCCTCCCTTCACAGCATCTAATATTTTGCAATTGTTTTCTTTTTTCACTTGTTTGCTATCCCTCCAACTTAGGATGTAAGCTCCAAGAAACAAGAATCACGTCATTTGTGTTCACAGCTGACCTAGCCGCACACTTGACACTTCATAGGCATAAATATTTGTTAATTAAGTGTATGAGTGAAGTTCTCTAATAAAGGCCTGACTTCTAGGTTCTAGAGTTTACTAAAAGCCATCAAAGGGATGGATTTTCAAGAGTACCTAGGAAAACGCCTCCTGCAAATGTCCAAAGTTCTATCCAAAAGGTACCAGTTTTTCTCTGCAAGTCCACCCAATTTGTGTCCACACCCGTCTCATGGTGTCTCATAGAACCATACAAAGTCAGGCCACTGATAAGGGTCCCAGGGGTGCAGCTGACTTCCAATTCTGCCAGCTAAGACTGGATCGTTTTATTTGATTTTTTTCCAGCTTTATTGAGTTATAATTGACAAATAAAAATCAAATATATTCGAGGTGTACAACCTGATGATTTAATATATGTACACATTGTGAAACAATTACCTCAGTAAAGTTAATTGATATATCCATCACCTCACATAGTTGCCTTTAGGGTGTGTATGCTCAGAATACCTAAAATACTCTCTTAGTAAATTATAAGTACACATACTATATTACTAACTATAGTCACCATGCTGTACATTAGATGCTCAGAACTTATTCGTCTTATAACTGAAAGTTTGTACCCTTTGGCCAACATCTCCACATTTCTCCCACCCCCAGCCCCTGGCAACCACTGTTCTATTCTCTGGTCCCATGAGCTCGACTTTTTCAGATTCTTCACAACTTTATACTTTAGATGCCGACAGAGATGCAACCACCTGGGGCTTGAGGGGCAGGTTCTCCACCTGGACAGGTCCTGGGAGCCAGTCCAGAAGAGCCTGGGCTCAAGGCAAAATGCCCCATGGCTCTCAGGCATGACAGAGTTGAGCTTCATGGAGCCCTAAGCGGGGGAGGGGGTGGCAGGTAGTATTCTCACAGACTTACACATCCACACCTGCTTGAACTGATTTCTTGACTTCTAAGGTGGACAATTCACTTGCCACTCAGAGTCTTACCTTAGTTTGGGACAATTCCCTTGAGGGCAAAGGAACTCAATCCAAAGGCCAAAGTGCTGATCTAACAATTAAGGTAGAAAGAGTAATTACAACAGCCAACACTTACTTGGTGTTTAATGAGAGTCTGCACTTTGCCAAGCACTATGCATGCATCGTTATTGCATTCAATCCCCTCAAACACCCTAAAATGCAAATTCTGTTGTTGTTCCCATTTTACAGGTGAGGAGAGAGAGGCATGACACCTCCTAAATCAAAAAATGGCAACCCAAGGCAACAATCACACAACACTGCAGGCCTCTTTCTGCCTTCCCACAGATCTGAAACACAACTTGAAGTGACAAAGGAGTTGGAAAGACTGGGACCCAAGTAACGTTTCCACTTCTCCTGGCCAGAAAGACTTTATTGTATTGATTCAGCTCATCTCGGATGCATACACCATAGGTCCAAATAGACTCCTATAACTGCATTAGTCATTCTAGACATTTTAATCCATTACTTAATGCATTACTCAGATCCTGGTACCAGGAGGGAATGGCAGGAAGTCAAGGTTGGTTATACATGGATGAAACAATAATAATCTTGAAAACACCTGCACCTGTGAAGAAACAGCAGGGTCTGGAAACATCTGACTGTTTAAAAGTTTTATAATTTGTCATTTAAAATACTTGCCATGGATCTTATTTTTAAGCACATAGTATCTTTGTGTTAGTGATCAACTTTTAAATAATCATCCTCTAATTAGAGTAACCCCCAATCAAAAATGAGTCACTGACCTTTCCCTCAGAGTTGTATTTCAGTAAGCCAGAATAAACACATGGAATGGTTACTATGGAGACCAAAGGTACTGGAGGGACCCAGCCTCTCATTAAAAAATTGACACACCAGCAGGAAAAAAAAAAAAAATGATGGATGTTGTGGTTATTTTAGGGAAAATCATGTCCCAAATGTTGAGGTTAAGTCAGCCACCCCTTTTCCTCCAGAAAAAAAAGTTTCCGATGCAAATGGTTTGAATTAATGCCATGGATATTTATAACAACAGTCTGGTTAGGGAACTTATTTGCTATTCATCAAGCAAATGTCCCCTAGGATTAAAGGAGCCCAAAGAAAATATTTTTTAAATAATAAATAAAATGTCTTTGGGGATGGGAAGCAGTTATATTCGTCTTCAACAGTGTGACTGCTGAGTTGAGTCCTCAAAGTCCAAGGCCACTGGGACCGGACAGCCCTGAGGTGCCTTTGGAAGAGATTGGCAGGACACGTGTCCCAGCTGATGTGCCAGCAGGAGAGCCAGGATTTTCTTAAGTTGACACCGTAGGTAATAAATAAGAAAAGAGAAACCGAGAATGGCCCAAGATTCAGATCTAAAACAGGAAAGGCATTGACTGCCTCTTTTTTAAACTCCCTTAGTTGAGTTTTAGAGAGAAAAGGTGGAGGAGAAGAGGTCTAACTATTTTAGCATATCATCGGAAAATGCCATAGTCACTTTTTAAAAATAGCACTGAATGAAGAAACCTTGTTTGGGTGATGCTGCAGGAGCACTACCATAGAGGCTCTTCTCCTTCATGGTGCTTCTGCCAGGGAGCCTTGTGTGTGCAGGGGTATGGAGAGGCAGACAGAGGAGCCAAAATGGTATGAAGGGGCCAGGAAGGCCCTGTGGGGACGAAGACAGCAGAAGTGGCCGCGAGCAGAAGGCCAGCATTGGGCTCCCCCTCCTGTCTGGTCTCCATCTAGAGCCCTGGTACCCGGTGACCCAGGACCATACTGATTCTATCTTCAGTTTAAATATTGAGATTTTGTTCCGATGTGGATTTTTTAAAAATATTTTTTATTTTAAATATTTACATATTTTTGAATATTGAATTAAAATATTATTTATCTTGATTGTTGATTGTTTGTATCCCCTCAAATATCTGTGCCTGAGGCAAGTGCCTCAACCACCTTTCCCTCCCACCTCACCCCCTACTGTGGTCCGTCAGGGGCCCTCAGACGAAGAGTACCTGCCTGCCAGGCCAGATGGTAGGAGAAAGCTGCTCAACACAAGCCCACTGTCAGGGGGAAAGTTGCCTCGAGGCAATGGCTTCTGCTTAGAGGACTTTTCCTTCTCTCAACAAATCAGGCCAAGCAGAACCCACAAGACACCACTTCCCAACCCCAAACTGAAAGCCAAGATTGCAGTGGCAGCTTGGGATCCTTGGTCTCAGTCCCTTGTCTGCCATTCGATTAGTCAACAACCCAACTCCAAACTTTGGTTTCCTGCTGTTTTAGCTGGGCCTAACAGAGAAGCCTACTTCCTGGGGTTGCTGTGAGCAGTCAGTGGGCTAATGCATGTCAATAGCTGAGAAACCGGAAACATTTAACCAGTGTCCGCCATTGTTACTGTTCTTCAGATCTTGCTTCCTCCACTAGGTACTTCACCCCTAGGAATCTCAGGTTCTTCTTCTGCAACATGGAGGAATAACAGCACTCTCTCTCAATGCCACAAAGGTTAAACGTTACTGTACATGAAGTGCCTAGAACAGTGTCTGCACATACCGCTATTATTACTACAAGTACTACTGTTATTATCACAGTACTTAGCTTCTTCACATACTTCACATCACGTACTAGCTTCTTCCTCTTCCTCCTCCTCCTGTTCTTCTTCCTGTACCTGCTATAGCTGCTGCTATCCTCCTGGAGGTTGGGTAGTTAATACAGTTGCAGTGAGATCTAGAAACAACTCCCCCCACCGTGTGAGGGATGCTTAGGCTGTGTTTACACATTCAAATCAATTTACTATATGCTGTGCTTTTTAAAATGTTTTAAGCTATTCAAACCTTTTTATTTTCTGCATACGATGCCAAATAACCTGTTGAATTGATTTTCTCATTTTTTTAGCTTAGTTGTTTGGGTGTGCTGTAGACAGAACCCGAGACAACAGAAGAGTTAGTGTACTTTGATTGTTTATAAAGGAGCAGCATAAAAATAATCTTTAAAGCTAAGGGAATGTTAATATTTAGATCCATCTAAGGGAAAATAATAACAGTTTGTGATTTCTTCCCTCCTCACTCCCAGGGCAAACATTTTTAATGGAGGATTTTATTTTATAACATAAATTGTTTTCTATATAACCCCAGAGACATGAGTGATTAATAGTGAGCTATAGAAAGAGATGTCCATAATTAGCAGCTTGGGCACAGTCAGATATAAACATATATTTTGTTTATGAAACATGTAGCTTGAAAAAAAATCACATCTTGCTAGATGTCACAATAGAATTAAGACGATAAGGAAAAAGCCAATAGGACAAGGTTTTTTTTTAAAAAAATCAAAATCAGATATAATACATACATGTAGATCTAATACATATGTGCATACGTACACCACACAAGCCTGAGGCAAAATTTTACCCAGGTTTATTTCTTCATCATCATCCACATCATTGTAATTGTTGCTAATTATTATTTGTATCAATTATGGTACAACATTGTGATTCTGACTTTAGTTTTAACTACATAGACCTTAACCAAACACATAATAATTACCTTAAATGCAGATAAATAAATGCTTTTCAGATAATGAGTCAACATTTCATGACTGCACAGTTTATATGGTTTATTATCAATAATAATGGAACAGATGACATCTGGCACTTATTGGACACTTATGAAGCACCAGACACTGGCCTAACTTCCTTAAATACACTGAATTCTTTAATCCTTATAAGAATCCCTGGAGGATAGAAATGATCATCCCCACTTTATTGATGAAGACACTGAGACTTAGCAAAATCAAATAACCTGACAATGTCACATTTGATACGCAGAGTTGGAATTTGAACGCAGGTCTGTTGAACATCCAAGCTTGTCCTCTAAACCACGGTACTAACCAGCAAACCACCCAAGTTGACTAGTAACCTCCTTTGATCACCATGAACATTCACAGTTGCCAAGGTCACCCCTCCCCGTCCTGCTCCATACATTCAGATGGCCACTCAGCACATCTTCAGAAGATTTTCACTCAAGTCAAACAACAACAGTAAGTTCCACCATTTTGTTACATTTGTGAAACAGAAGACTAGCAAGGCTCTTGGCCAGGACCACTGTGTCTGGGTGGCCATGCAGGATGTGCACTGCACAAATTCAGGGGGTGCCATTCACAGAGGACTATTTGACAGGCATCCCCGGAGTTGTGCAATATGGCATCCCTGCGCATCCCTGCCCTTGCTGCTCCAACTGTGGCCTGTGACCCCTCACCAACCACCAGCCAGTGATTGGGCCAGGAGTAGACACCTGACCAAAGGATCAATCAGATTCTTGCTGTGTGGACAATGAAGTGAGGGACACAAAGGAGCCTCCTCAGTGGGGCAATTGAACAGACATGAGACCTGGGTGGCGGGAGGACCATCACAGACTGCCCAGGCTGGGGTGGCAGAAAGGAGGAATGAAGAGGGAGGGGGAGAGTACACAGGGAGATATAAAAGAGCTCATCTCTCCTTAGGGACCCTTAGGGACAGTGAAAAAGATCTCGTTTTCCACTTTCCAAGAATCTCCTCAGACCCAGCTCTACTTTTCTGACTTTAGTTTCTAAGAGTTTTTCGTGTATCTTTTCAACAAATCCCTCTTTATATTGGCCTGAGTTTAAGGGCATCCTGATCTTTGCAGGACAGAGAAACGCTCTTTTTTTTTTTCCCTGAGGAAGATTAGCCCTGAGCTAACATCTGTGCCAATCTTCCTGCACTTTATATGTGGGTCGCTGCCACAGCATAGCTGATGAGTCATGTGGGTCCACGCCTGGGATCTGAACCCACAAGCCTGGGCCACCAAAGCGGAATGTGCCAAACTTAATCACTACACTTCAGGGTCAGCCCAGAGAAGTGCTCATTCTTCACCAGACATCATCAAATGGAATTTTTCTTTATTCTACAAAAAGCAGGCTTGAATCTCACTCCCCAGATTCATGTGTGTAAGAAATGCGAATTTACTTTTCTATACCACAACTGAATTTCTATTTTGAAAGCCCATGCTGAAGGGGTGGCAGAAGCTTGGTCCAGTCATTTCAGGATTCTAGGGGAGTTGATTAGTACCCAAGGAGGCAAGGATAGGGGTGGTGGACATTGAGCTTCCAGTCATCATTAGCTATCCACAGCGGCATCTGCTGAGATGCCTTCTGGTCCTGGTTATCATCCAGCAAACTCATTGCTGCCCAGTTCACGTTCCTATCTATGCCTCTGCTTCTCCTGAGTTGCTCTCTGGTGCCCAGGCATGCACTTACTGTTTCACGCCATGCTGGGCTGTGAGAAGCTGTGGGGCCAATCAAAAACCCATTCACTTGGTTCAATCATTCTTCCCACCACAGTGGGCCACAGGAAACTGATGCTGTCTAAGGCCCTTTTGCTCTCCGCACAGTCATTGTTTCCCTGGGCACCATGGCGAGGTGGAAGTTCCCTGTACGTCTAGTTCCCACAAATCTATCTGGGGGCTCTGTAGTCACACCTCCCTAGAGCTTGGCCTGGGTAAGGACAGGGCACAGTCCTCTTTCTCAGGGACTATCCACACAGAAGCTTCCAAATGTGCCCCTACAACTCCCTGATGCCTCCTGATCCACAGAATCTTGTCCCCCTCCACGTGGGCAGCTGGCCCCCAGTCCTTAGGATTCTAGCTCATCTATTGTTCACGCCCCAAGGTTCTTCTCCTGAGGGAGCTAGCTTTTGGAACCCAGAAGCCAAGATTTGGCTTCTCTTCCCTTCCCCAAGGAAAGGAACCCAGACTGACTCAGCTTACCAAGTGGAAGCCAGAACCAAGTGACCCAAGAAAATACCAGAAAAATCCTCAGTTCAAATATCAAAATATTGCCCACTACACTGTGTTGGGTCCCCTCAGCCTCACAAAGCTTTGTTCTGACCATAGGCCCTGATTTCACTGTCCACTTCCCCTAGATGATGTTGGCCAAGCTGTATGGGATAGCTCCAGCCTTCAGCTAAGTTGATGGCTCTATGATTCTGCCAATTCAAATGTGGTAACGGTGATGATATATGAGGAACCATTCATCTAGTTTTGTTTAAGGTTTGCCTTTAGAGTAAGTCTCACGTTTGTAATTTGGGAGAAAGTAAATTGTCAGAAGAGATTTATCCTCTTTCCCTGTTTCACCTTTTCTATGAAAGTTGTGATAAACATTAAGAAAACTTTTCCTTTACCTGCTAAGATAACTGTCAGTCCACACCAAAAGGCTCATAATTCATCCTCCCTAACATACTTCTCTATCTTTGTAAATATGTTAAATAATACTTTCCCTTTTCTATTTTATTATCTCACAAGAGTAAGAAAAACATTTCAATGTGGATGAAAGAACTTATTGGTGGTTTACAGAAAATACATCCACACGAAATACCACATTTAATAAAATTAAGAAAAATGAGTCATACTGCTTTATCACAGTCAATAGCAAAACTGAGAGCTGTATCTAAACCTGACTTTAGCATTTGCTTTTTCTTATTTCTTATTCCCAAAGAATCTTGCCTTTTCTAAGCATCCCTAAGAGGCTCATATCTTCATCAGGATCTCTTAACCAAACAAATGCAATAGCTCATTCTTCCCTTGATTCATTCAACATAGATTTATTCAGAATGGGCTGTGTGTTGTGCACAGGATGCAAAATAACTAAGACAAGGAATTCACACGTCAGTGGAGGAGACAGAAGTGACAGCACAAAGTAACTTCTATAACAGAGAAGTTAAGAGCATTAGGTTCAGTTCTCTGTGTTACGTCTCAGTGCTGGGTCCACCACCCTTCCAGCCTCCACGCTGGCACCAGTTGCCTCCCTCCAGTGCATTCCAGATTATATCCCCCTCCTGCTAAAACACTCAGTGGTGCCCCAGCAGCATTTCCCAATCTAGGTCAGGGGAATACTAGTTTCAGGGGATCTGAGAAGGCATTACACACACACACAGTTTCTCACAAGACTCCAAACACTGCAATTCTGCATCTAGGGTCCTTCATCATCGGGCTGCACCCTGTACCTTCTGCTGCTTTCCCACTGCACCCCAGCTCTACAGTCCTGACCCTGGCAACCCGCTGTAGCCTGTCAATGCAGGGAGCCCATCCCCTCAGTGCCTTCGCACCTGTGATTTCCACCCTCATCCTTCTAGGCTTCCCAATATAGCTCAGGTGCTCCCCCAGGAAGCCTTCGCTGACTACAGATGCATAGTGATCCTTCTCTAACCCACGTGGTATTTTAATACTACAGAGTCTGTTAGCCTTTATTCGAAATTTTTCTGGCCTTGTGTTCATTGTTGTTTTACCAGTCACACTGAGCTGGAGGGAGGGTGTGGGCTCTGAATTCAAGCAGCTGTTGGCCCTGGAGCCTAATTTCTGAGCTATGTGAAGCCCAGTTTCCTTATTTGTAAAATGAAGAAATAAACACCCACCCCCTGCACAGTTGAGAGTTGCCACGAGCATTAAATAAGGTCTCGCCTGTGAAGTTCCTGGCTCTCTTGCCCTTCGTGAACTGTCTTACTGCTCTCCTGGGGCAGGACCATATCCTACACCAGCTCCCAGATCCATGGAATGCCTAGCTCAGTAATGTGGGACATGATCAGCAAGAATTGTCTAAGTGCCCAGAATTAACAAAAAGCTGGAAACATAATCTCAGTTGGCAAGGAAATGAGACAGATCCTTAATCATTCAAGACCAACGTGCCGCTAGAATGGAAAAGGAAAATGAGATAGCGTAAAAAAGTTGCCCAGACACGACACACACACCATTTCTACTCTTAGATAGATATTTTATTGAACACACTTAGAAAAACCAATGTCCTGTTTCTATCCTTCAGTGAAGGCTGCCTTGAATCTAGCAGGGATATGCAGTAAAAAGATGTCTCCTTCAGCCCTTTTAACTCACCGAGTTCTGATTAGGTCCTATCACACATTAAATCACAAGGCAGGGATTTAAAGTACTATGATCAGATATGCAGTGCATTTCTTAGTTTCTGTGTGAGCACAGAAATGCTGCACAGTTCAGCTATGGGCATTTGCCAGTTAAGTCTCTCTCAACCTCGGAAGTCGGAACAAAACAACAGGCCCTTTCGAGTCCCATCAGCTACACAGTGGGTGTGAGGACAGTAAAGATCTCCAATTTACATGATTCCTATAATTTTCTATCACCAAATGGAAAAAAATGCCATCCATTCACATAAGGGGTTTCATTGAAAAACAGAGCACTTCTTTCTATGTACTGAAGTGCCGAGCTCAAACATGTAGAAGCACAATAAATTCTAAACATGGTGCACATCTGGTCCAAAAACCACAATCAATTTATTGCTGCATCTGAAACATTTTCAGCGACTGTCATATAATATATTTTCACACATTTCTAACAAGACGTTTTCTTGGAACCAAAATAGACAGGTATATCTGTCAGTTCAATTTCTTGCAAACCAAAGAGAAAAATGTTTGGCTCAGATGTCTGTACTGTCTTTGGAGCAGTGTAACTATCATGTGAGAAGGGTATTAGTCAAAGATGCCAGAAGCTCAGAAATTACTTCCAAAGAGAGAAATTACTGGCTACACAGAAAAATAAAAACATATATGCATCGACGCATGCCCCTTCCCTTTTTACCCATTCCTACAGGACCGTTTATTGTATGTACTTGAAAGAGATGTACCACAGTCTTGTTAAACCCGTCTATCTCCCAGCACTAGAATATTGGACTCCCTATGAAATGGAATCTTTTGATCCCTGTGGCTCTTACAGCAGAACTTTATTAAAAGTTTTATTAAAAATTAAAATGTAATTGAAATCATGTTAAAATGCTTAAAAGCTCTATATTTTCACCCTAACCCCTCATGGGCATTCACAAGGAGAGTCACAAAGGTATTGAATAGCCAGAGAGCCCCAAGCCCAATAAAGAGGGCTGCCAAAATGTCCCAGTATTGGCCCCAGTGAAACCATTTACTGGCTCACCGTTGGCCGCATAACCTGCCTTTAAGCACTTTCTCCCCTGCAAAAACCCCAGGGCTCCTTTAAGAGCCTTGTCTCAGCACACAAAACTTTCAAATGACTTACCCTTCCCTACCCCAGCCCCCAGCCCCTCACAGCAGCCATACAGGCTTTGACCTTTCCTGATAACCCACTCAAAGCTCCTTCTGCTTCTAGGGTTGGCAAGAAATGCATAAAGGCAAGATTATCTGATCTTCGACAAGATGCCTGCACAAATCAGACATGTCAACCCTCTTTCACACTTTGGAGCCTTTGCCTGTGCTGTTACTCCACCAGGAAGGCCCTGGCTGACTGCTTGGTGAACACCTAATCATGCTTCAGAACTCAGTTCAGCCAGGACTTCTGGTAACACTCTCCCTGACACTTCTCCCCTTGCTGAATTAGGTGGCCCATTCTCTGGTATGGGATGGAGCACGCCATACAACCCTCCTCCAACTCTCCCCCATGATACTAATATCCAAGAGAGTGCAGGATGTGTCATGATATCTGTCTTCTGCAGCAGCCCGCAAGCCCCTTCTGGACAGGGCCTGGGTCTCGTTCTTCTCTGTACCCCCTGCACACAGGATACTGTCTTGCATAAAGAAGGGACTCTGCAAATATTTACTGAATGAAAGAACCATAGCAGCAAGCCAGAAAATTCCTGACTATGTCCAGACCAGTTAAGAGCTTCCGTTGGTTCCCCACCAGCAAAAAAGAGAATATCCAGAGAGGGCAAATTTAGAGTTTTCAGGTCTTTCAACCAAAAGAGCAGATAGTAAGGAAAATCCAACCAATTGTATGGAGATTAAGGAGGGAAACGTATGCCTTTACAACATGGGCCTGCTGTTAAAATTAGAGAAATACAAAACAGTTATAGAAGAGCATCCGAGAGAAAGGAATTTAAGGGATCATAGTGAATGGGAGACAAAATGGTAGGCGCTCTCCACTCTGAAAAGACAAAAGCTGAAAGGACAGGATCCAGGTGAGGAAACCAAGAATGGGAGAGTGGGGTGAAGAAGGGTGGGGAGGACATAGGATTTATAGCCAAATGACAGCACCCTAAAATGGCAAAGGGTCTCTTGAAGATAAAAAAGGTACATCCAGGGGCCGGCCCAGTGACATAGCGATTGAGTTCACACGCTCCACTTCCAGGGTCCAGGGTTCACAGGTTCGGATCCCAGGCGCAGACCTAGCACTGCTCATCAAGCCACACTGTGGCAGCATCCCTCATAAAGTAGAGGAAGACTGGAACAGATGTTAGCTCAGCAACAATCTTCCTGGAGCAAAAAGAGGAAGACCTGCAACAGATGTTAGCTGAGGGCCAATCTTCCTCACACACAAAAGGTACATACAGGAAAAACGTAGAAAGACTCTCCCTATGTTAGCAGATAAGAAAAGGAGGGCAAGCAAAGAAGGGGACAGGAGGGCAGACTACTTGAGACTCACACACTGAAATGACCCCATGTATGCTGAGTGAAGTTGAACCAGAAGAATTGCACTGATGAATGAATATGAGACGGATCCTGTACTAAGCTCATAGTCTAGAGAATTCACACAATTCACACAAAACCCAGAAAACTCCAGGAGAGCTTGGCAAGTTCAGACAGAGGCCCACACAGGGCCGCAGGGGCTCACACTCCCCAGCTCGCAGGAACACATCACATTCTGCGTGCTGTGGGCGGCGACCTTAAGGAGGTGCAGGTGTGTTTGAAGGAGAACACCTATCAGCAGCTGAAATAACCAAAAACAAGGTGGTAAACGGCTGCCCTGGCCAGTGTGGGGACAAATTGGCAGCATGGAGTGTTCCTCTGCAGAATTCTCCAACTGTTTGAGAATTCTACCATCTCTCCTGCGCTGCCCTTGAAAAAGCTAAGTGGAAAGGTAGAGCGTTTTAAAATTTTATGTGGTTTCTAAAGCATCTTAATTTTTAATAAAAAGTTCTTAATAACTTTCTGGATGAAAGACTATGGTACTTACAAGATCTTTTTTATAATGCCAAACTCTTTGTGCGATACATGTATATACTTTTTAAACGACCATGGTTTGGCAAATGCTGACGGCCTTTAACACATACAATTATTCTCCTTCCGTTTACTCTACCGCTTGATGCTGTGGCCAAAGGCAAATCCGTCCAATTCTCTACCCTGACTTTGCTTCGTTTCAAGGTGAGAAGTTTAAAGTGAAATGTAACATAGTGATAATTTCCAACAGCAGTAGCCACCGAAGTGTGTTCGTCCAGCTGATACACACATTCCCTAAGGCCCAAGCACGTCAAGAGGCGCTATCTCAGACACATTTCTGGAAATGATGGTTATCTGGGGGCAGCAATCACAACTAAATAAGACACCCACCCACAAGAGTAGAACAGAATCTGTGACATTCTCCTGTCGTTTGGTTAGTGCTTTACAATTTACAAAGTGCCTTCTTTGAGCCTCAGAGAAGTTGTATGATTCACCAAGATTCCGAGGCTTGGTGCCAGAGCCTTAGGCTTGGCAGACTTTCTTCCTGTAGGTCCAGGCTCTGGGGGTACTCTGACTGGAACATCCATGGCCAGCATTGACTCAGCAATAAAATGTATGAGTAATTAACAACTCCATTCTGGAATCATTCAGAACAGTCCATAAGCTAGATGTGAGGAGGACACAAGGGGACTCTGCCAGAGCTAAGGCATCAATGGAGGACAGAGTGAACACCATGTTCAAAGAATAGCCCAGAAACTTTCCTCAACACAGGAGAGAGGTGGTACCAGAGCACCATCAGGAATGAGTAATGAGAAGCCATATCAGAGAAGGCCGGACATTTTAGGAAGAGAAAATTATATTTCATGTGTCCTAAGCATCAGGGAATTGCTGGAAGGTTAGACTTACCAGAGTAGGTAAATGGGTCATTCACTTAGAAAATGAGTCAACTGGTTGCATCTTGTTACCTTTTATCTGAGAAGGAAACGCAAGGATGCTTGGAGAGAAAGACAAAATCCCCTCAAGAACAAATCCAGTGAAAGCAATGGATTTTTCCAAGCTGTTAGTATCCTATTTGTGAAGTTAGATTTTCTTTCAGCTTCTTGAATTCATGTATGGGTTTTAAAACTCTCTTCTGAACTCAAATTTTGACTTTTCTTCAAAGGACTAAGAAGTCACCAATAGCCATTGAACACAGAGAAAACACACCAAACTTGAGACAGAAAACCAAATGACAAGAAAGTAGGAATGTTCACATTAATTCACACATGTAGAGCTTGACTCATTTTCTAAATGAATGACACATTGATCCTACCCTATAACTTAGCCTTTTTGTGCCTCAATGTTCTCATCTGTAAAGCAGGAAAAATAATAGTACATGCTCATGGGTTGTCATTAGGATTAAATGAGCCAATGTGTATAAAGTACTTGGCATAGTGGCTGGCATAATAAATGACAAATAAATGTTAGCTATTATTTGTATCCCAATGAGTGCTTTGGTTTCTATAAATCATAAAAAGTGATCCCTGAACACATGCATGGAAGAAGTTTCCAGTGGTTTCTTAGGTCTATGAAATTTGATCTTCTTTGCCTTTCCTTGGCAGGAATATTAACTAGCTAAAGTTATTGATCCAGGTAGCAAGACCCACACCTCTACATGACCGTTCCCACTCACTGAAAACTTCCAGAAAGTAATTATTTGAGGCTGAAATTGTCCATGCTTGGTCTGAACCCAATGGAAACTTGCTTGCATTGGAAGATGGGAGCAGAATTCATTCCTTGCTTTGGAGTGACTGGAGTTGAGGAACAAATAGACTTTTTTTTCTATCCCAAAGTAATGTCTTTTCGCTGAAAAATCACTGAACATTGTAAATTTAAGCTTCGTTTAGCTCTGCATACAATAAGTAACACCTGCTTTGAAGCTCCTGTTATTTTTAAGATTTTTTAAGCCTCCTTTGAGACAAAGTGGGCCCAAGTTGAAAATTTCGTTTTTTTATATTCAAGTTTTTCAGCTAAAATAGTCTACATTTTAATAGTTGTTTCTGTGATTTTTCTCTTTTAACTTCATAACATTTTACAGCTCTGAGGTGCTGGTAAAATGATTTGGAAACATGTTTTTAACATAGATTAAATGCCAAAAGCCCTCTACTCTACCCACCAGACACATGCAGCCACAAGTCCGTTTCATCACAATGCCAAGACAGTGTTTGGAAACATCAGTGTCTTAATCACCAGACTGAGCAGGATCTGTAGCTTATGTACACCCAGTTCCTAACCCAGGGCCCACCATAATGCAGGGGTGGATGAATGAATGAACAAATGGGCATTATGTGGACCAAACTAGCAGATGGTTTACACAATATTTTACTTATCTGGATACTTCTTAGAAGTGTAATAAAGTTTTTTTTATTATAAATACTTCATTTCTCTAACATAAAGGTTTCTCCTCTCTTTGTCCTCATCACCACTAGCTACCGGTAGTCAAGTTACAGAAGCAGTGGCTACACATCCTCAAACCCACGACCACTCAGAGTCGTAGTTGTTTTGACTGCACAGCTATCATGGTCCAATGTTCCCCAAAATCAGTGACTCTAAAATGCAACCTTTCTGAACTCCCTCCCTTCTGCCATGCCTCCCATAAACCAAGAATCACTTCTGATCTAAATTAGGAAATGCTTGCAGAGAAGGGAGCAGTGGAGAGAGGGTGAATATTTGATAGAGGAGAGCAGCACTCAAGCACCTCCTCTCACTGGATTCTGCATCAGAACAGCCACCAGGCTTTGTAAACTCTCAGGAATCAAGGATGCAGAAACCATGGCCCAGAAAATTTGCACTCCACTCACCACTCCACTTTGACAAATTATGAGCTTAGTGAGCCTTAAGCTCCTAAAATGCAAAAACCATGTCATTTGCTTCTTTGTATTCTCAAGAGCCTAGTGCAGTGGCTGGAATACGGGAAGGGTGGAGCTTAAGATGTGTTTGTGGGAGGAAGGAAAGAAGGAATGAGAGGGGGAGGGAAGATATAAAAAAGGAAGGAAGAAAGGAAGGGAAAGAGGCAGGGAAGGAGGAAGCACGGAAGAAAGGAAGGGAGGGAGCGAGGAAGGAAGGAAGGAAGTCTCCATTTTGTTAAAACACTACTACCGCCTCCTTTGGAGAGGGCATGCTTCTGCCAGGTCACTGTAGCTACTATGACTTCCTGATGTCTTCCATCCACCTCTTCCTTTAATTTGTGCCTGGACCACTTTCAATTTTCTGGACAACATGGGACAGGCTAAGGACCTGGACCTGAAACTCATATAAATGATAAAGTTTTGAATATTAGGTTGGGAATTATCTTGTGGCTCCTCCGCATGTCTGGTTTCCTTTAAATATAGTGTACAGCTGGAGGCAGGGGGAGAGCATGGAATTCTATAAAACATGGAATCGCATCACTGAAAACCATCAGAGGCCTTGAGCTTCCGAGGTTTGTAGGCCTGGGAAATTAGAGCCCTGGAACATGTGACGCCATCTTCCAACAAGAACACCAGGTTCTTTGATTAGGTTTCAGGCTCCTGGAATCTCCTGATTGTTCATCTCATACTAACAATCAGGGAGAAATCCTAGAAGGTATGTTAATCATACTCGCTGCTGAGTCTGAATTGGGAGGGAGCCACCTGAAATATCAGTAATCGGCCAAAGGAAAGAAATAATGACAGGCTGACTAGATTAGAAATTTAATCTCTACAGTACTTTCCCCTAAGTAAATGAGATTCAACCTGTAAAGCATTATGAAGAAAAAAAGCTATCACACACGTGATCTTAGAAAACGGGACACATCTGGACTCTCAGCTATGCCCTCCTCAGAGCCACATGCCAGAGAGGCAGTCCCCAAAGCAGGGTGTAGCCTCCAGACAAGAGATACTTAAAAATGTAAGCCATCAGCCCTAACCCACCGGAGCTGAGCACTAGCATGCCCACCACCCTCCATGATCCAGTGAATACTGAGCGCCCACTGGGGCCCAGCCACTCGTGCCCGAACTAAGAACACAGAAGAGCCCATCTCCAGCCTTGGAGTATGGTAGTAAGTAGTCCTTCCCTTGGAGGAAAACAACAGGAACTACCTTCCTAACTTGAAATCTTGTGAACTAACTTTGGATTTCCATGCTGGGTAGCCCTGCCTGAGCCTAAGTTCCTCCAGCAGAGCTTGTGGAGAATTCTCCCTTTGGAGTCAGAGGATGCCAGCCAGGTCTAGAGAGGCTGTGAGCTTCTGGAAGGCAGCTGACCAAGCTCCAAACTGTCAAAGAGGAGAGTCTGCCATCTATACCCATTGCCCCTCTTTCTCTTTTTCCCCTCCAGTGTTTCCCAACAAGCCATACACTTTTGTGCCCCAGAATCACTGAGTGCACTTTTTAAAAATATAGATTCCTGACCCTACCTCAGTCTTGCTGAATTAGAATCCCTGAATTGGGCAGAATCTGCTTTGTAAACAACACGGGAAATGTTTACGTCAAGTTAGAGAACCACTGGGTAGTAGAAAGAGCACATGCATTGGAGCCAGATAAACAAGATCTGAAATCCAGCACTGACAGTTAATTAACAAAATTAACCCCAGGGGACCTGGGTTAATTACGTAACTTCTTTGTGACCCAGTTTCCTGTGCAATAAAATGGAACAATGCCCAGTGTTGTTATAAATTTAGAATAGACTATGCAAAATACCCAACACTGACCCACTACCATAATCCCTTCCCACCTCCACTACATGCCTGCTTCCAGGAAAATGTCCTATATCAATATTTTATAATTTGGTTCAAATTTAAGTCAAATTTCTCCAGGTTGTTGTCTTATGGGTGTATCTCTAGCTGTGGAAAGAAGAGCTTTGTTTACTAATGTTAAAACTCTAAAAAGCGTATTATAAATAGGAAAGATTCAGGAGATTGAGTTGGTTTTAGCCATGAGTTATGGGTACCCTTCCCTGGAAAGAGACAAAGTCAATTATATCCTGAATTACTGGGAGCAAGAGATACAAATTTGGTGAGAATGATGAGAAAGGAGAGAGGCTGCCGTTACTTCCCTTTACATTTCTGTAATGAGCTGCCCTCTATTACATGATGAAGATGCAATATACAAAGAGCACTAGCCTAGGAACCAGAAGACCTGCCTTCAAATCTCAGCCATGTAACCTGACAACTCAGTTTTCTCTGAACCTCAGTCCCTTCCCCCATAAAATGAGGGAATTAGGATGCTAAAATTCTACTACATTGACTTACGGGTTTCATATCTTTTCAAAATACAGAATATTCAACTAATGGTCACATAAATGAAGCAGGAAGGTTCTGGCAGGCATAAGAGCACTGAAGAGCAAGGAAGACCTTCCAGGAAAGTGAGCACCCAGGAAACACAAATCTTGGATGTCTCACAGGAGTCTGATTTTAGACAGCGTTTACCCTGAATTTGCCAACCATTGACCACTTTAGCATCCACAAGAGTTGCCCTTAGCCCCAAGTTTTCAGTGAAAAGAGGAATGGGCTGAGGGTCCACATGCCACCTGTCCCTGGATGCTCCACTGGCAGGAGGCAGCCGGGAAATACTTAAACCCAAACAGATAGAAATGAGCTCTATCCAAGACAACATACAAAAGGTGAAATTACTCAATTGGTTTTGCAAGAAAGTTTGGAGAATGTCATTAAGGGGTGAAAATCCACCCAACAAGGCCAAGTGAGAGCTGGCAGTGGTGCACCCACAGTCTCTATCACCAGCGGTTTAGCAGAGGCTCAGATACACCTCTCCTTGTTAAGGTGTCACAATTTTGGCAGGGACCACAGCTGGGTTGCCCTTGGGTTGAGGGGTCTTGCTCAAGCACCGCATGAGAGGAACTGTTATTGGGATACTTTGGGAAGAAAGGAATTGAGCCAGAAAACTCCAAGGAACATCAACTTCCTTAACAATATACAGGCCCTGGCATGATCTCCCTTAACTTTGCCTTCTCTCTACTTTCTAACGTATCTGTCTTTCCTCCCAGCTTTCCTTCCTTCCCTCCTTTCCTGGAGAATGAGATGTCACCTAAGCTGACAGCTTTGTATCACCCTGATGGTTCCTCTCTCCTGGATGACCATACCCCACCCTCTCCTGCGTGACCACACACCATCCTGTCCTGGATGACCACACACCACCCCATCCGACATGACCACAACAAAGCTCTTGTTCTCTTGAACCTTTGCGTTGGCTTGTCTTCCTCTGCACTTCCCTTACCTGTTGGTTTCCAGGAATCCAGCCTCAGCCCTTTAACCTCTTTGTTGCACCTTCTTTCCTTGGACCATTTGATCCACACCTATGGCCTCAACCACCTTTGTGCCAACGACTCCCAAATCAATATCAGAGTTCCCAAATTCAGTCGTAAGGTCCTGACTCTCAGATCTCCATTTTCCCTTTGACCTCTCCGTTTAGGACTAAAAGAAAATGGCCCGAGTTACAAGAAAGAGACTACAGTAGGATGCTCCTCAGAAGGCCTTTTCCTTGGGAAGCCAGCCTAACCACATTTTCTGTTCTCCTATTCAAACCACTCCTGCTTCCCAATCCCATAGCTACTGAAGCAGTATTGGAAGTGGGGCAAAGGTGTCGGCAGATTTGAGCCCTTTGTTTGAATCCCATCTCCACACTCAGACAATTTACCTAACCTCTCCAAGCCTCAGTTTCATCATCTGTCTTGAGGGGTTCATAATAATATCCATACCATGAAATCATTAAGAACATAAAATGGGATGATGCCTATAAAGTGTTTAACATAGTGATCAGCAGTTAGAAAGAGCTCAGTGTTAGCTATTATTATATGCCTGTGGTTATTATGCAAAAACGGTGGCTCACATTCAAACTTATACAATCTCAATAGGAAAAAAAAAATTCGTTTCAATGCTTTCTAAGTTCTTTAACCCTTTCTTGCCCCACTGCTACACATAATTCAAATTGGCGGTGCCGAGTCCTGAGGCTGCTGGTAGAAAAGGTTCATTGAAGGAAAAGGGCTTTGTGTCTTTTGAGGTCCTTGTCTAAGCATAAGATTCTCTTATCAACCAGGATGAACTCATTCATGCCAAGCATCCTCCAGTCCAGGGTGAAGCTGAAAGGAAAGATGCATTTCTGAATTCAAACTACAGTGAACCAAAGAGACTGACATCAGGCAGAGTGAGGGAAACAAGCTGCCAAATACGGGAAGCCTGCTTTCTATAGTATAAGAATTTACTCTTGCCAAATTTGCTCTGCTCTCAAATTCCATCTTTTGCCCTGTAATTAAAATTGCCTTGTTACCACTCCCAATCAAAATGGTTGGGAAAGAGTAAGCTTGAGATCCCACAAGAGACAAGTGACAGGAGAGACAAATTCTTGATCAAATAAAACAATTCTGTCATTAACACTCCTACCCCTTGTGAAAAATTGTAACACTTTCCATAGCTTCATTCTGTGTGGCTTCCCTGGTGTTGTGAGTTTGTTTGCACTCATCACTATTGGGCATACGCCTTCCTCCCTGCTACAGGTCCAGCTTTCATTTTTCTTTAGAAAGCAACACTTAGTGCACTGGAGCCTGCTGATTATGAGGGTGCACAGACCCAGATGAATCATAGAAGCAGGCAGATTGCACAAATACAAATCCTCTGCCTTGTATGTTACGCCCACACTAACCTTCTCATATGGCCTCTCTTCCCAGCATCCCTTTCCTTGATTACCTCATCTACACCCAAAGTACAGTTAGTGCATTCAAGCACTAGAAAAGCTAACAATGCAAGGGAGAGTGTAGCAAAGAACCTCCTGATTCCTAGAATCTAGACAGAACGCAAATGCAAAAGAAATAAAAAAGTAATAGCATCTGTAGCAAGTACGGTGGGGTGCCATCCAGATCTCCCCATCAGCTCATTACCCCAGCTGCCAGGAGTGTTGACTGCTGATGGCACAGTTGAGCCCCTTTCTAGGTTTTGTCCTTGGGCTAAAGGAGCCACCTCTCCCAAGGTTACACCTCCTTCCCAAAGACAGACAGCATACAATACCAAGTTAATGTGATGGATTCAAAGCCTGATCTCTCCGCCTAAATTCAGAGCATCACCGAATGGCCAGCCCAGATCCGGCACTCCCCACAGGGTGATGAGGGCCTTTGTTTGGAATGCATTGCGCTTCAACTTCTCCTTCTGCCAAAACTTGTTCCCCTCACTCCCAATAAATCTCCTGCATGCAAATCTCCATCTCAGTATCTGTTTGCCATTGAACATGACCTAAAACAGTAGCCCAGATAGGCTAAAATGTTAAGCCTCAACGAGACTGATATTCCAGAAACTTCCAACAAGACTTGAAGAACTCCTTAAGGTCCATGGAAATAGTCATGGGGGTAGTCTATGGTATTACAGAGCCAGCCATCAACTTGGCTCCACAATAAGATGAATACTCAAGTTGGGCTCTGGGGAATGAAAAGAGCTGGGAGTGGAGCCAACACGTCTTGGGCTCAGGCCAAGTGCTTCTTCTGTGTGCCCTTAGGCAGGTTTTTCAGAGCAGTACTTCTCAAATGATCAGTGGTAAAGGACATTTTTCATTTTCAATCTATCACAAACCAGCTATATTTTTATATCCAAACAATATATATTTAATACATATGACAAACTATATTTTCATAAAGCACAATAAAATAAATTACTACTGCCCAATCCTTAAGTGTGGGCTGCACATAGGGACTTCTTCCAAAAGAGTACACTATGGAAGGGGGACGTGGGAAGATAACTTTACAGTAGGGAAAAAAACTGACAAACACAACCTCAGCCACATGATCAAGGTCAACATCAACAGTACTAAGTCATGTTGACAGTATGTTGCCTTGATATGATGTGATGAATATGGCCCTTTACCTCTCTGGTCTTCCTCCCAGAAACCCACATGCCCAATTTAATCATGAGAAAACATCAGGAAAATCCCAAGTGAAGGTCATCCTACAAAACTCCTAACCAGCACGCCTCAACACTAAGTCATCGAAACCAACAAAAGTCTGACAAATTGTCATAACCAAAAGGAGCCTAAGGAGACACAACAACTAAAGATAATGTGGTATCTCAGAGGGGATCCTGGAATAGAAAAAGGACATTACATTAAAAACTAAGGAAATATAAACAAAACATGGACTTTAGTTAATAGTAATGTATCAATATGAGTTCATTAATTGTAACAAATGTATCATACTAATGTAGCATATTAACAATAGGGGAAATGGTGCAGGGGATATGAGAGCTCTGCACTTTCTCAGTGTTTCTGTAAATCTAAAGTTGTTCTAAAAAATGAAGTGTATTGCAAAAAATAAATATAAATGAATTTTTAAAAAGCATACATAATAATAAGGCAATTTTTTTAATATCAGTGTCAATCAACAAAACATCTCTGTCAAATTGCTATTAAAGTTTCTAAGTGCTTACTCTCACTTCTGTAGCTATATTGCCACCAACCAGTAGTAGGAAATTCTCAGAGAGGCACCAGTCTGAGGACCACACTCCATTTGACTCTAGGGCTCAGTTTCCTCATCAGTAAAATGAGAGAATGAGACCAGAGGATCAGATCTCCCATGTGCCTTCATGGATAGCCTCTGGAACGCCATGATAAGTGATCACCTTTTGCCAAAAACAGCAGGTAGTCAGAAGCAGATGCCAGAACCAAGCCCCTTCTCCATGACAATGGCACAAGATACTCACTGTCCAGCTTTATGAGCAGCCATTCTCTTCCAAAACTTCCTGAACTCAAGCAACACAAAGGGTACTGTCTCTATCTCTGGGCTGTTTTTCTTTCAATACAGAACTAGAAAAGGGAGAAATGAAACATAAAAGTCAGGCTACATGTTCAGGCTGTCACAGAGGGTCCTCAAGCCAGGGTAGTGAGTGTTCCTTTTCTCTCTCTCATTCAGAAACCCTAGGAAACCAAGAGAAGCCTCTTGTGCCAAGAGATTGATGGAGTCATAACCCAGCTGTAATTGGCCAGGAACCAGAAGTCTGTCAGCAGATCATGAATTGTCAAGTTGAGACAGGGTACCGTATGAGAGAAGACACACCACAGATGGGGAGTTGGTAAAATGAATGGAAAGCAAACCTTCCAATGAGCAAGAAGGAGGGAAAAAATGGCAGTTGAAAAATAGATGGTAGCAACCTGTCCCATCGAATAGGTTTTTGAGATGTGAATGGAAGGTTTCAAAACAACCCAAGGAGACAATTATACATTTGAGAGGGCCAGAGATGATTCCATTTCTTATGTGTATTGGAAAGCCTAGAGTTCATACCCACAACTGAAGCCCCAAGAAATAGGAAGCACATACAGCAAAAGCCAATAGGGAATTTGAACCGAGAACACATGCTACCACTCAACCACCATGAGTGAGATGAAGGATAATTAAATATTGGAATTTTTGGAAGGAATTTAAATAGTGAAACACTTAAGTTCCATATACCATTCATATATTATCTCCTATTAATCATCTATTACTTCTTACTAATTAAACATCTGTTCTAACTCTTCTGTGGTCCATGCCCTAGCAAGAGTAGGTCTAGGTATTTGACCTATATTTCAGAAATTCCTAGAGATGGGATATGTCAGCAAAGGTAGTATTCCACAAGAGTAATACATTAGTCAGGGTATTCTAATTGCTATAATAAACAACCTCAAATATCAAAATTTCAGTGGCTTAATATATCAAAGGTGGTTCAATGCAGGACAGCAATAAGAGCTCTGCTCCAAGTGGTCATTCAGGAACCAGCCTCCTCCCAATGTTGTGGCCCCTCCATCTTAAACACAAACCAGTAGATGGGGATGAGGGGAATGGAGAATGGAGAAAGCCCACCCCTTCCTACCTTCCTCAGCTTAGAAGTGACACAATCACTTTTGTTCACATTCCATTAGCAAGAACTAGTCATATGACCTCACTACATACAGGAGGACTGTATGGGAAAATACAGTTGACTATGTGGCCAGGAAGAAGAGAGGGGTTTGGTGAGCATTGAGCCAGTTGCCAAGAGAAATTACAAGAGGCACTCACAGAAAGCTGCCCAAACTTGTTCATCTTCAATGGTTTCACCTATCTCAGATAACATTCTAGAAAACACAGGTACTATCTGGACAGTTTTCTTATTGGCACTTGAGTCAGTCCTCTGTTGGCACTTACTCATAGGATTAACTACTTTTATTCAAATATGGATTCTGCTACTTGCTTTCTGTGCAACCAACCTGGGATAGGTTATACATCCTCTTGGCACCTCAGTTTTTTCATCTGTAAAATAAGGATATTGATATGTGTTTCATAGGACTGTGGCATTTCAATGAGATCATTCTTATAAAGCACTCATCATAGTGCCCAACACACAATTTTTTAACACTTGTTAAATACTTCCTATATGCCAGGGAATACCATAAGAACTTTACATGAATAAACTGACAATGCTCACAACAACCCACTGAGGTAGGAACAGTTTTCTCCATTTTAGAAAAACAGGTCCAGAGGAGTTAACCTGTACAGAGCCGTACAACTAGTAAGTGGAAAAGCCAGAACTAACACCCCAGGCATTCTTGCTTCAGAGCTCAGTGTCTACACCATCATTTCCTGCCTCTCAATAAATATTTTCTATTGTTATTGCCATCTTAGCACCTTCATTGAGGTATAATTGACCCACAATAAACTTCACATATTTAAGATGTACAACCTTAGAAGTTTTGACATATTATATACCAGTGAAGCTGTCACCACAATCAAGATTATAAACATACCCATCACCTCCAAGAGTTTCTCCAAGCCCCTTGGTAACCCCTGCCTTCCATCACTCCACACTCCCCTCATCCTAAGGCAACTACCTATCTGCTTTCTGTGACTATGAAATAGCCTGAATTTTCTAGATTTTTATATAAATAGAATCATGCAGTACGTGCTCATTTTTATCTGCTTCTTCCTATCAGCCTACTTACTTGAATTTCATTCATCTTGTCACATGTATCAATAGTTCATTCCTTCCTATTGTTAAGTATTCCATGTTTAGATACACCAAAATTTATCCATTCATCTATTGATGGCCAGTTGAGTTGTTTCTTGTTCTTGACTGTTATAATAAAGCTGCTATGAATAATGACGTACAAGTGTTTCTGTAGACATAAACTTTCATTTCTTTTCAGTAAATACCTAGGAGTGAAATGGCTGTGCCATATGGTAAGTCCACGTTTAGCTTTTTAACAAACTGTTTTCCAAAGTGGTTGTACAATTGACACATGCCCCAGCAGTGTCTGAGGGTTCTGATTGCTCCACGTCCTCAATTTGCCATGGTCAGTCTTTACTCTAGTAGGTGTGTAACGGTATCTCATTGTGGTTTTAATTTACCCACAACGAATAGCAATTTTGAGCATTTTTAAATATATTTATTTGCCATCTGTATGTCTTCTCTGGCAAAGTATCTCTTCAAATCTTCTGCCTATTTTTAATTGGATTGTTTCTTCCCTTATTACTGAGTTTTAGGAGTTCTTTACATATTCTGTTTGCAAGTCTCTTATTAGATACATGATTTGCAAATATTTCTTCAAATATGTAATTAGTCTTTCATTCTCTTAACAGTCTCTTGTAAAGAGTAGAAGTTCTTAATTTTGATGAAGTCCTATTTATATATTTTTTTCTTTTATGGATCATGCTTTTGATATAGAATTTAAGAAATTTTTGCCTAATATCAGATCACAAAGTTTTTCTTTTACATTTCCTTCTAGAAATTTTATATTTTTAGATTTTACTTTGAGGTCTATGATCTTTTTTGAATTTGTACATGTTGCAAGGATCAGATCAAAGGTTCTTTTTTTTCTTTTTTTGCATACAGATATCCAATTGCTCAAAAGACTACTCTTTCTCCATTGAATTGCCTTTGGATCTTTATTAAAAATCAATTGACCATATACAAGTGGATTTATTTTTCCATTATATCTGTTGACATATTTGTCCATTGTGACATCATTACCACTCTATCTTGATTATTGCAGCTTTAGAATGTCTTGAAATTAGGTGAGTCCTCCAACTTTGTTCTTTTTTCAAAATTGTTTGACTATTCTAAGTCCTTTGCATTTCTACATGAATTTTAGAATCAACTTCTTAATTTCTACAAAAGAAAAAAGCCTGCTTTTAATCTACAGATCAATTTGGGGAAAAGCAACAACTTAACAATATTGAGTCTCCCAATCCAAGAATTCTCTATTTCTTTCCATTTATTTAGGTTTTCTTAAATTTCTCTTAGCAAAGTTTAGTTACTCAAAGTATACAGATATTGCTATTATTTTTAGTAACTTCTCTCATATGCATATTATTTCTCTACCTAGATTGTATCTAAGAAAATCACATCACTAACATTTCTCTTGTGTCCTCACTGAACTTCCATTTTCTCATGTGTGAAGAGGGAATAAAAACACTTACCTCACAGAGTTGGACACAAAATTGCACATGTAAATCATCTAACATTTATGCCTGTTGCACAATGCTACTGATCTGATTATAAGGTTAATAAATTTTATTTAATAAAAGGATAAAGAGGAAAATAAAGGAGTTGTAAGAATGAGGCAACAAAGTCTGGGTTCAAAGCAAAAGACATCTGAACTGATAAGACAGAGACTAAAGAAGGAACCAACGGCCACAGCAGCAGGAACTGCTCATAAATTAACCGCAGTGCTCAGATAACCAAATGAGGTGCTGTTGTGGCAGCAGCATTAATACTCATGGCTAGACAGAGAATTCATAGTAAGAACGTGCCGTGTGCACATCCATTAAGAGATTAATTGGTAATGTTCCAGTTTTAGGAATGGGACTTGGAAAGGATTAGAAAGTCAGCCAGAGAAGACTGAATATGTAGCACTGTACATCCTCTGCATATCTGGGCAGCCTATGACCTTCTCCAGGCCCTTATAAGATCTGAATAAAGCTGACTTGGCATGGTTTTAAAATATCTTCACCTCTATTTACCTGGTGATGCAAGAAAGGCCACAACCATCGGGAAAGAGGGTTCTACCAACCCAGAGGGGGCACTCAATAGCAAAATACCCATAATGCTAAGTGCTTGTAACCCACAATAAAGTCTTAACTGACCAATCTTTTTCCAAGTGTAAATACTTTTATAATTAGGTCCCTAAAATGTTTTTTATTGATTGGTGGATGCAGAGAGAATAGATTGATTGATCAAGGTAATTAGCTCTTGCTCTCACAACAATTAAATCAGAAATCTTAGAGGCCAAGCACAGTAAAGGTTAGTTAATATGCACTGGGTAGCCCTCCTTCATCTCAAAGCTGCACTGTCTCTAGCATGTGGCTTCCAAGGTTGCCACGCCAGGGCAAGAGTGCCACAGAGGAGGACACAGGCTCTTAACTGCTTCAACTCAGAGGATCCACTCACAGTCCATTGGCCAGAACTAACCACATGGCCCCAGGCTAACTGCAAAGGAGACTGGGAAATACAGAGGAGAAGCACATGGTGAGCATTACCTCTATCCCTGCAGATAAACTTAGAAGTAGCAGGGGAGCAAACAGATGAACCATTTAAGCAAAGGGTCTACTTTGAGATATGTTACATGGACAGGATAAAAAAAGATGGAAATCAGGCTGTCGTAATGAGGAAGACTGCTCAGTATTTATGGAAGGAATTCTAGAGAAGTGCTCTCAATGACCGTATTCTTGTACCCAAATATTCCCAACCAAAAAGCTCTGAAATGTTTCAGTGTACTAAACGTGTAACCGAGGGGTGGAAACAGGAGAGATCTCACTTGCCATCACTTTCAAGGACCCATGGGGGGATTTTGTCCTTCCTGTCCCCACAGTTCTGGGCTCTGCAGAGTTGGAAGCCTTGGCCCTAAAAAGCCACATTTTTGCCAGAGGACACAGCAAGAGTTCCTGAACTATAAGTTATGACTGTTGACAGGGCACATTGGCCTCCTAGTGCCCAGGAATCACAGGCAAAAGGAGCAGCAGCATATTGTCTTAATATATCTCTGCGGGATCTGTAGTTATATCCTCTTTTTCACTCCTGATATTGGTAATTTGTGTTCTCTCTTTTTTTCTTGATCATTCTAGCTATGGGTCTAGCAATTCTCTTAATCTTTTCAAGAATCAACTTTACATCTGTGTCTCTGTATTTAAAGTACATTTCTTTTTTTTTTTATTGAGTTATTGATAGGTTACAATCTTGTGAAATTTCAGTTGTACATTAATGTTTGCCAGTGGTGTTGTAGGTGCACCACTTCACCCTTTGTGCCCACCCCCCACCCCATCTTTCCCCTGGTAGCCACTAAACTGTTCTTGGTCCATAGTTTTAAATTCCTCATATGAGTGGAGTCATACACAGATTATCTTTCTCTCGCTGGCTTATTTCACTTAACATAATTCTCTCAAGGTCCATCCATGTTATTGCAAATGGAATGATTTTGTTCTGTTTTGCAGCTGAGTAGTATTCCATTGTATATATGTACCACATCTTCTTTATCCATTCGTCTATTGATGGGCACTTAGGTTGCTTCCACGTCTTGGCTATTGTGAACAGTGCTGCAATAATTAAAGTACATTTCTTATAACCAACATAGTCTCTCTAATGTTTGTTTTCTTTTTCATTGATTTCTGTTCTTAATTAACTCCATCCTTCTACTGAATTGGGGTTTAATTTACTCTAATATTTCTATATTTCTAAGGTAGTGCCTTAGATCATCAATTTAGAATTTTCTTCTTTTCTAAGTCCTTAAAGATATAAAATTTCCCCTAACAACTTTTATGCTAGCTGCTTTAAAATCCATGTCTGCTAAATTCCAATACCTGAGTCTCCTCAGGATTGATCTACATTGATTATATTTTCTCTTGAGAATAGATCAAGAACCCCATTCTTGCTCTTTGTATGTCAGTTAACTCTGGATGATATTCTGGACACTGTGAGTGTTTTGTTGTGAGGACCCTAGATTCTATTATACTTCTCCCAAAGAATATCATATTTTTGTTTTGGCGAAACTGCAAAAAAATTTTAAAAGTACTGTGCTTTTTGGCAATAGCTGATATCTCATTTCAGTCCACTTACCCTGTACTACTTGTAGTCTTCCACATACATCCATGGTTCAGGGGTCAGCCAGATATTTGCGAAGTTTATATGCAGAATTTGGGACTCCCTCCTTTTAGAGATTTCTCCCTTACTTTTCAATGGCTGTGATTGTTCTCGACTCTTTCCTCTAGTTCTTCAGGCCAGAAAGACTACGGACATTGCCCACGGCCTACTCTTAAGCTAAAAACCATAAATAAGGGAGGGAATTCCTTGTCTTGTCCTTTCATCCAAGTGCCAAGTACCCTCCATAATCTGCTTGCTTTTATTCACTTTCCAGTGCTTTCGGGTAGTTATTCTTTGTATTTATCATCTGTGTCAGGCTGGTAGCAACTTAGCCATCGCAGGAGCAAAAATTAGTATGCATTTTTTAAAATAATAAGCATAAAACATTGAAGTGTGTGAATTAACTTCTTGTATTCATTTTTTTCACAATCAGAAGACTTAGAGGAGCAAAAGACCCCAACGCAGCTTGGAGGTGAAGAGTAAACATCTCTAGAAATGGAGAAAACACAGAAAGGGAGGTAAAGCCACCCAAGACAATGTCATTTTGTATTAGGGTTGACTTGGCCAAATCTGACAAAAGCGTTAAAGATTATTGGTTAACACATTTGGAAGGCCACATGGCTGTGCTCAGTACCTTCTGCTTGCTCAGATCCACTTTCCAATCTTCTCCACCTGCTCTCTGCCCTGGGGGCTGACCTGTATGGACAGCATAAAGAACTCCCTTCCCCTCTGGCTTCCACTGGGATCCAGCCAGTGGTGGGTACCTGCAGGAGATCAAAGGGAGGGAAGAAAGTGAGGTCAGGACATTTTTTTCCCAAGATCTCTCCCCAGTAGTTTTCTGTGGGTTGACTGCCTTCCTCCACCAAAGGCCACAGTTTCTGTCAGGCAGCCCTCTGCAAAAACTCCAGATGCTGGTAAACACTCCCTCCCCTTTCCCCTTCAGACTGAGTGTTGGTAATGGCTCCCCACTGGGGTACTGCCACATCCCTTGCTGCTTTTCCTAAATCCAGCACACACCCTTGTAAACAGTCTCTTTATTAAACTCGTCCCAGCATGAGTGCACCATCTGTTTCCTGCCAGGATCCTGACGGATAGATCACTCCCAGAAAAAAATGACTTTAACAGGTCCTTAGAAACAGAGGATGGTAAAATATCAGCTCACATGTTGTCAAGCGGTGGAGGAGACCTTCAATACCTCCAAAAATAAGAACTCATAAATTCACCCACATGCATTGTCTAATTCAATGCAAACAGCATTCTGATTGAGTAGGTACTGATATCATTTCCATTAAAGGTGAGAATACTGAGACCCTAAGGCAGACTGGGGCCATTGGGATTTCCCGGCCTTCTTTAGACTACAAATCCTATCACCTTCCCACTACACTCTGACCCTTTCCATCCAGACCACACACAACACCAATGCTGAAATTCAGAGCTCTCCAAATTTCCAGGACATTTTTAAAGTCCTTGAAGCCCAGGGAAAGGAGTGGTCACTTCTGCTTTGCTGTCTGTTAAAATCCAAATGCTGGAGAAATAGCACATGGCAAATTCAGCCAGTTTGGAGACCTGAGTTTATTGGTCAGAGACCTTTCCTGTACGTATTTTAAAGAAACTTTATTTAAAAGAAACTGCGATACAATATGGGAGTTGTAGCGTGTACCGTTCACTTAAATATTCCTTAAACATTATCCCATGGCTCCCCAGGAGTTCCCAAGCTTCAGATTGTGAAACTCATCATACAGAACTAAAGTCAGCAGAATAGATTAAGATCTCAGGCTCTGGAGACAGGCAGGTCTGAGTTCTGGTACCACACTTGCTAGTAGCTGTGTCCTAGGTAAGCTGCATAACTTTTCTGATCCTCAGTTTCCTCATCTGTAAAATGGGGATAAATAATAGTACCTACATCATAATGTTAAGTAAGTTAAAAAAAAAAGCTAATGCATTTTAGTGCTTAATACAGGACCTGCCTTGCTGTAATCACTCTACAAAATGCGGCTAATAATTATACCCAGATTCAAGTTCACAGCAAAGATTCATTTTACCATAAGATAGCATATAAATATTAAAAGAAAAAGAGAATGCCTTTGGACACATATTAAAGCTCCCCAATTAGAAATTTACAAAGAAATACAAAACTAAGCCTTAAGAACATCCAACATTGCTCCCACTTCCATTTCAATAAAAAAGAGAGGGACTCCAGAAGTTGCTGGCCCTCTATATCAGCCTGTCATTTCCTAAAGTAAATGCTATGTACCACTGGGTATAAAAAGTAACAGAAAGCTATGTGCTCAATTTATTTTATAGCTTCTTACTTATTGTTTTCCATTTCCTGTTTTAAAGCTGCAAACTTCCCTTTAGCTGCAGCTAAAATTATTATTGTCATTGAATTACCTAATTTCTTAGTTCAGAGTCTGGATTGGAGGACACTCCCTCCTACAGTGAGCTGGAAACAGGCATGTTGCTAAGCTGGGGAAGTGCATTTTTCTCTTATACATGGTTGTGACCTTGTCATTGATAGGTGAGTTCTTTCTGCAGATGAAATTGCTGCAGTGAGTAATTTTGGATCCAGATTTTGACAATGGGAGGCCTTCTATAAGTATCTGGGAATTGACTGATTTACCAGGAATGGAAATATTTTAACAGTATTCAGTTATCTTCCATAGGGAGACCAGAAGTTCCTCCCTTTTAAAGGCTTTTTAACCTTTTAAATATTTTATCCCCAAATTCCATTAAGTGTCTGGAGGAGCCTCCAATCTACCCTCTTCCCTTCAGTAAGGGCATGAGCAATCAATGAGCTGCCCCCCAAGACCAGCCCCTGGAAAGCATCTGGGCAACCTGCTCCTCAGGCCTTGGCTGTCAAGGCACAAGCAAGGCCTTCTGGGCAACATCATCCTGCAGAGCTGGATTCAAAGCCAGGGTCTTGTCTATTCCAGAATCAGAACCCAGTTAATATCTCTCTCAAACTCCCATAGAAATGATCACAAAATTACTGTTATAATCAAATATCTAGTTGGAGTTTTTGTTTTTTGTTTGTTTTGGCCCCCTTCATAATCAATCTCTGTTCTGAGAAACTAGAAGTAGGTTACAACAGTTGAGGTTTTTCTTATTGGGGTATAGTGTGCACGCGGTTTCAACCCTGCAGTTCACCCATCCTAATCTGAATGCCACCCTCCTCCCCTTGGGCACTCTGGACAAGCACAGATTCTGTTGTGGGCAATGATTTGTGCAAGCGGTCTTTCAGATGGACTGCAAGACCTCATAACTCAAGATTCTGTAAACTTGTGACAATCTGTGTCAATCATGAACAGAAATCATCTAAAGCACAATGGCTTTAGGCATCCCAAAACTTGGGTCAAATTAGTTTAGATGTCTCTAGGGAAGAACCGATTAGGTTGTAACTTAAAATGTTATAAGAACTTCAGTGACTCTGAAGACTTATATTTAATCTTTCCTTAATAATACCCCCAGCTGATAAGCCAGACAGGACCCCCAGTGTTACTGATATGAAGGTTACTCAACTGTTTGATAAACTCTCTTCAGCAAAAAACAAATTTCAGCTTTTAGTAACCCAAAATAGCACATCACTGTGGCCACTGTTATCTCAGCTATTTCAACCACTGGTTAGGGTATCATTAAAAAATGGAAGCAACTGAGTTCAGTGGTGCTGCCTCAGGCTCTGGGAACCGCCAAGTCTTATTGCCAGGAAGTCTGGATATCATGCAAAGTAGCTGGAAAGCAGGCTACCTGTTGCATGGTGGTGAACTGATGGCGTCATCAGGAATTCTGCCCTACCCACTACAATCTAAACATCAGCAGATGGAATCAACACAGCGCCAGCTTCCATTGCTGAAGGGGCTCCAGTTGTCTCCATCATCAGACACACCTCCTGGCCCTGGCCTCTAGGAGGTGGCCCAGAGAGGCCAGGTGGGACTGCTTCCACCCTGAGGAGGGCTCCTCCTGCTCTCTAAATGCAGGGGGCTCTTTCGGCTTCTGCTCTAATTTGCCCTGAAAACCATCACTAGAGATTGAAAAAATCAAAACTTTGCAGCAATGATAAGAGCACTGAGAAGCAGCAGACTTCCTGAGTCTTGAAAGGAAAGGTCATTGGAAGATATTTTTCTCACTGCCGCCTGTATTTTCTTAGGCCCAGCTAAATTTAAGGCCCATCTCTCCCAGTCTTAGGTACTTAGGCTCTCTGGTGAAGGAGGGCAGGCAGCTGCCGAAAATGTGTGGCTGTGAGTCCAAGAAAAGGATACGAAACCCTCAGGAAGAAGGTGTGTAATATTTTTGTTGAATCAAATCGTGATTTTGTAAGGGGAAAAAAAGACACACATAAAAGTCCATTTAATGTTTGGCAAAAAGGGAGAAAAAAAGAGCTTTCTGTGTTCAGTGCAAACTCACTTCAAGGGAGCTGTAGATCAAATTACCAGCCTGTGACATGTGGAGATTGGCCGAGGGGGCTAACGGTAACTCAAACTCCAATGCTTCTGGACTGTTCCCGAGCCCATAAACTACACAGAAAATGATCCTGTTTGCTGAATTATTTTCAGTTGCAACAGCTGCTATAACAACTCAGAGAATTTTAATATGTATATACAGGCCTGGTGAGTAACCGCTTCAAATATTCTGTGATGGGGTCCTTTCTTTCCTTTCAATCCTTTTAGCTGAAGCTAATAGAGCTGCTTCAAGGAACCCAGAATGAGGGAGCATGTTCAAGAAGATCACACAAGGAGTAGAATTAGAGCCAGAATTCCAAGTGGAGGATTCACAGGAGGAAAAAAACGTATTTTTTTTTTCACAATAAACATATGCATTACTTCTATAATTTAACAAGTGAAAATGTGGTTTCTTGAGATGGAATCTACTCCTGGTGAAGATGCTATCAAGAGTGTTGAAATGACAACAAAGGACTTAGAATATTACATAAACTTAGTTGATAAAGTAATGGCAGGGTTTGAGAGGATTGACTCCAATTTTGAAAGAAGTTCTACTGCAGGTAAAAATGCTACCAAACAGCATCGCATGCTACAGAGAAATAATTCTTGAAAGGAAGAGTCAATCGATGTGGCAAGCATCGTTGTTGTCCTATTTTAGGAAATTGCCACAGCCACCCCAACCTTCAGCAACCACCACCCTGATCAGTCAGCAGCCATCGACATCAAGACAAGACCCTCCCCCAGCAAAAAGATTATGACTCGCTGAAGGCTCAGATGATGGTTAGCATCTTTTAGCAATAAAGTATTTTTTAAATTAAGGTATGTACATTGTTTTTTCAGACCTGATGCTATTGCACACTTAATAGACTACAGTATAGTGTAAATATAACTTTTACATGCACTGGGAAACCAAGAAATTTGTGTGACTTGCTTTATTGTGATATTCACTTTATTGCAGTGGTCTGGACTGAACCTGCAATACCTCTGAGGTATGCCTGTATTATATATATATATACTCATATATATCATACATATTCACTATATATTAATTTTATATGTAAATATATATATATTAGCCCACAAAAACTTTCTCCCTATAAAACCTTCTTTAACCAAACACACACATAACAAAACGTAACTCAGAGCTTCACAAACCTTTTCCCTTATACTCCTGGGAATCTTAACGGATATCTCAAAACAGTCTTCAATAAGCATGAAATTCCTTTGGAATCTCCATTTTGCAAGCCTTTCCACAATATACTCGTGTGTATTTTAATATAAAAGTAACTTCCGTCAAATCTTAAAGTGAAATTCACGCTTTAGGAAATCTCATTGTGTTCTGCCTGTGGCTTTGTGTCCCCTTTGACGAACCACAGACACACCTAAGGGCAAGCTTTGAGCCTGGCTGCTCTCTCTGCAGCAGGAGTGGGAGGAGGGAATCTGTTACTGCCCTTCCGCCTCAGAGCCACACCCACACCTGGGCTGTTAGAACTTGCTCCTGCAGTATTCCTGCTGTTGCACTTTGCATTTCTGTTATGTTGTTTTCATGAATATTTCAATGGGAAGATGGAGAATGCTGAATCTCTCCATTTCATTGGATAATTTAAGAGAGGGATGTTAACTTGTGGTTTTCCCTAGGTTAGGGATGAGTTTTCTGGAGAACCAACAGTGAAGGACAAGTGAAAATGTAAAATAGATAATGGGGACTAAAAATATTAAATTAAAAATGCAGAAAAGCAGTTAATAATAAAAATTAATAGTCAAGTTATGAACAAAAATTAAAAGGTAGATAAGAAAGGTAGAGTTTTCTCGCTATTTGTGTTTGGTTTTGTTTGTATTTTCTAACTTTCATCACGAAAATTTTTAAACCCACAGAAAAGTTGAAGAACGGTAAAGTCAATACCTATATATCTTTCATTTAGATCCAATAATTGGGACAGTTTGCCATTTTTACTTTATCCATCTCTCTCATGCATGGCCTAAAAGAAAGGAATTCTCCTACACAAGCTTCATACCATTATTACACCTAAGAAAATGAACAATTATTCCAGTCCATACTCATTCCCACAATCATCCTAAGAATGTCTGCTAGCTGTGCTTTGTTTATTTTAGAACCAGCATCTAATCAAGGATCACAAGTTACATACAGTGAATTCTCTTTGGTCTCTTTTATTTAGTCTGGGACAGTCTCGACCTCATCTTTTCTTTTCCCCCATAACATTGGCTCTTTTCTGAATTTGTCTGAATATGTCCCCTTGTTATTGATTAACTTTTTCTCTATCTCCTTTATGGAAGGAATAATTTTTTAAAGATGGATTAAAATATTAAAAAAATATTAAACCTTAGGCAGCAAAAGATAATATTAAATGTAATTAAGAAAGTAAAATAGAAAATAAGAGGAAAAAATTGAAAATATGGAACAGAGTTTAAAATAGAAAGAATTTTAGCAATAAAAGCTTGAGAATGATAAATTTGAAAAGAACTAAAACTTTGGTTGCAAAACTGGATAAAAATCATAACTGCAATCTATTTTAATTGAAAGAAAAGCTTTGAGTACACCTACATTTATAAAAGGGGGAGGGGCCGGCCTGGTGGCTCAGCAGTTAAGTGCGCACGTTCCGCTTCTCAGCAGCCCAGGGTTCACCAGTTGGGATCCCAGGTGCGGACGTGGCACCGCTTGGCAAAAGCCGTGCTGTGGTAGGCATCCCACGTATAAAGCAGAGGAAGATGGGCATGGATGTTAGCTCAGGGACAGTCTTCCTCAGCAAAAAGTGGACGACTGGCAGTAGTTAGCTCAGGGCTAATCTTCCTCAAAAAAAAATTAAAGGGGGAAAACAACAGGCCTCCGTGTGTTATTTTCGTAAGTACTTAGAACGGTGCTTAGTACATAGTGATTGGTATGTAACTGTTTTCTATCATTGTCATCATCATCATCACCACCATATAACATGGATAGTGAAAAGTAAAAGTTAAAACAGGAAATCTGAATGATGAGTGAGAGAAAAAGAGAAGATAATACTATACTGGCCAAGAATTCAAAAGGAAAAAAAGGAGAGGAACTTAAATCATTGTAACAAGATAGTCTGAATGCAAAAACACACATTAAAAATATTTTAATTATATAAAAATTTAGATATCATAGGTGTAAAAAAAAAAGCAGCAGAAAGTAGAAGGTACAGTCTCACGAAGATCATCTGGAGAGAGAACCTGGGGCAGCTCCTCCCTGGATAAAATAATATCCTTAATGATGCTGAACAAAGATGTTCCCAAGGCAGGAGCACACAGCTGGAGGCTCATAAGCAAACCCCAGATCTCTTGGAGTCAAAGGTTCTAGACTCAAGTCCAGTTTCCCAGACTATCTAGCGATGTGCCATAACCTAGAAAGCAGGCTATTAGTGTTGGGATAGCTTCATTCTATTTTCTCATCTGTAGGACAATGAGTCAGACAAAACTATTTCTAAGAAATTTTCAATTCCAGAAGTCTCTAAATGTTCTGAGGTTCTGGTTTTATTATTCATTCATTCATTCATTTACCCATCTCTCTAATTAAATTTCCCAGGGTTGTTTTGGTTCTGTCTCAGTCAGTCAGACTTGGCTTAAAAGATGGAACCACAGACCTGGCATTGTAGGAATCTGTGCACCCTGTCTAAGTTCTGAGGACTGCTTTTCTCTGTTCTTCCTCACCCATAGATATTCATAACACTAAACCATCAGAGAAGACCTCCACAATCCCCATTTCCAAATCAAGACTAACTAAGGAAAATCCCCTAAGTCCGCAAAACACCTCAGTTGAACCCCACACAATTCACAACTTTGTCACCCCGGGGAGAGGAGGCAAGCATCCTAGAAAAGCTCACCAGGAAGCCGTGACAGGTGAGGGTCTGGGACTTTGCACCTGTGTAGATACACCACTACTGACAAACGACAGCAACCTTTTTAGAGCAAAGGACACAGTGCCCATGTGAATATTTTGGAAATGACAGAGGTTGGGTCACTAATGAAGGTCACCCACACCAGCACAAACACCATCTACCTACAAATGCAGCCATGCCTCCCCTCAGGCCGAGTCCCAGCCCCAGGAAGAGATGACATACATCTCATTCCTTCTGCCTACCATACCCAAATAGGCATTCGTTTAGAAGAAATAGAATTTGGTCTAAGGCATTCAACTTTTTGAGGCTTCTCCCAGTTACGTCCTCGCACAGCAAAAAAACATCCCTCCATAGAGATTTTGAAATTGCTTCCAAATATAAAAGTGTAGCAGCCACTCCCTTCTCTCCTACACTTGCTCATCTTTCTCCAACAATACCCACCTACCTCATGGCGCGTGCGCACATGCACACACACCCCCACCCCTCAATCTCCCAACACCACCATGGCTCTTTTTCCCAGGAGCATTGAGTGGCCTTTGTCCCCTTCTCCATTGCTAACCTGTCAAGAAAGAGCAGTCACAGAGCACAAGCTTTGGGGACCAATCCATAAACTTGCAAGGTTGGCCATTTAGTTGAAAATAACAACAATCTTGGGTGAATTTGCTTCAAGTTGCCCCAAATGCTTTTATCCAGACATGACTGTTACCTGATCACAAAACTTTCTGGAGGAAAAAAGTATCCTAGCTGGAATGAAAACAGCTGCACAGCTGTCATTAGCAGCAACAGAAACATGCATGGAAATTAAACTTCACAAAAGTTCCCCAGCGGAGAAGCACAAGCTGTCGAAGCACAGGTCAGCTTTGCCAGTTGGAAGCGCTCTGCAGTCCTCTGCCAGTCAGAGGGTCTGGTCAGAGCTCTTGAGTGGCCCCATCTCTCTTATCTCAGATCACAACTGCTCTGTTGTACTTTCCTAATTCTCTATCTTTTCCTCCTGAAATAGAAACGCTCTCAGGGCTCTTCTAGCTCCAAAACAGTAAATTCTAAAATTAATGTGATCTCTGTGATCTTCTTTGTTCATTTCCTAAACTGCACTCTACTGTGCGGTTTCCCACCCATGCTGGCTCTCGTGAAGGCAAAGTTTAAGCAGTTGCACTAGGAATCCATTGACAAGAAATATTTAACAGAATGCCCTAGTTGAATAGAGATTTTGTAAATCATTTCTGTTCAACATAATCTCCGATTTGCACTGTTCTATCATTGCCACTAATTCAATAAATGACCTGTTACAAACTCAGTTGAAAAATATGAAACGTATGATTTGATGACAAAAGTAAGAGGGTTGGATCCTCTGAAAATGTTTCTAAAGGAAAAGAGACTTACATTGCGAGGCAATAGTGAGAAAAGGTCACCAACAGTATTTAAATTGAGATTTCCCTGCAATACAGTCATGCGCAGCTTAACGACTTTCACTTTTGATGAAACTTAAATTCTTATATAAAACACATACAAATGTTTTTTTAAAAATGTAGGCAAAACATGTAGCATAAAAGATAGTTAATAGACGTCTTTTGAACAAGGGAAGAGTGAGTGAATAAATACATGAAAAATGCAATTTATCCTCAGTGGCGTGGACTAATTTGGTTAGGGAGAACGTGCATAACTAACCCACAAAAGCCCAGATTACACATTTTAATGGGCAGCCTAACCTTCTCCGAGTTTTCAGAAGTTCTTACCAGAGACGTGAACAGGCAGTAAAAGTAACTGCATCTTAGCCTGCCTTTGCGGGCTGCACTGGAACTGCCAGCTGACAGCAAAATTCCCCAAATGCCCTTTTGACCACGAAGGGCAAAAGAAAGAGTCTCACAGCCCATAAATAGGATTCTCAAGCCCTGTTCCCCTCAACATAGAAGACGAAAAGTTACACAATAAAAAAGCACTGATGTTTTTATTCTCCTCTAGGCTATTATCGTCTCACGCAGCATTTGTCACAACTGTCTTTCATTGTTGACTAGAGTCACAGGTGGTTGGCCCTAGCTAGTCTATCAGGAATGTAATTGGAGTTGTCATTGTTTTTAAACACATTTCAGCAATGAGAATTATATGAATCCTAAGCAACCGTATAATATCAAGCTGCAAGCTGCGGACATTCTTTGGGTTTATGCTCTTAATTGACTTGCCACCAATGGGCTCCTTGGACTTTGTGGGTCTTTCATTTCCTAATGGAAGCAAATCTTGTGAGGCTTGAGTTTAATTTGCTGCTACTGCTGTCTCCTCAAGGCTGGATGGGGTGCAAATAAAAGTGGGTTCACTTTTCTCCTCTGCTGCTCAGTAGGCAGTTCAATAGAGAGAGATCCAGAGGCAGGAAAAGAAAGAGAAGATTGCGGCAGTGTTCTGAGTCAGAGCGGCTGGAGCCCTTGCTGACAAGTTTAGGACAAGCGATTTCATTGCAGAAGCAGTGAAAAGCTTAGAGAGAGAAGCCACAGAAAAGAAAGCTTGACCGTCAGAGACTGCTGGATTGATGTGTAAATTAGCACAGCCTTTCTGGGGGGCAATTTGTCCACAAGAATCAAAATCCTTAAAACTGTGCATATGCTTTGATGGAGTAACTCCACTTCTAGGACTTTATCCTAAGAGATAATCACATCTATTTGCAAACATTTAGTGAACAAAGTTAGTTATCACAGACGTGTTTAATAGTAGCAAAAAAATAAACAACCCAAATGTTCAACATTGGTAATTAATTAAGTAAACTTTGTACACATAACAGAATATGATTTAATATTAAGTATGTTGTGATAAAAAGGAAAAGATATTTACAATAGTTAAGTGAAAAAAATACAAAATAGCATAAACAGTATGCTCCCATTTTTGTAATTAGACAGAGGCAGAGAGAGAGAGTGCTACACAGATATATACCAAAAATTAACAGTGATTATCTGAGTGCGGGAAATGGTAGGTAATTTTTATTGTCTGCTTTGAACTTAATTGGGATTTTAATTTTTCTATGCATCAATTTTGATGGGAAAAAAGTTATTTTTAATAGAAAAGAAGTATTCTTCGGAACAAACTGAAGTGTTCACTGGACTTTTTTAAGTTGCAAGGTGTAGAGTTGTCAGGTTATTTCAAATTATGATGGACTTTATTATGAGAATGCATTGGACAATGAGGAGTTTATAACGAGAAGTTACTGGAAATAAGAACAGGAATATCTTGAGGAGCCCATGAAGATGCACATCCCAGCCTGGCAAAAGCAATTAGAAGTTTGCAGAGTTGATCTAGGGGTGGGGTTACCTCTTTGCCCCTCCAGAGCAGGGAGTCAAAGCTCATCTCCCCTTTGGTGACTCATATGCCCTATCCTTGTTTCCATAGCTCTTGACACGGCCCATCAGCCACCTCACCCTCCACTCTGCTTATGTTTCCTGTCTCCCTCTCAAGGCTTCTGCCTATACATGGCCATGATTTACTCAGGGACCCTCAAGGACCCTGTTGCCTCATGGCAGCCTGTTTATGTGTCTGCTAATTGACTGGCCCTCTCCATGCTTCTCAGTTCTGGCCAGTCCATAAGCTCAGCAGCCTGGGATTAGGTGCCCACTTCTGCTCCAAAGAGCCACAAGAAGAGAAAAGGTCAAGTTATGGCTCCTATGAACAACAGCTTATTTTTCCTTAGAAGAGCAGTTTTCCTTAGAAGAAAACCGTTAAGTATCAAGGCAACATAACTGACCACCAGTATAGGCCAGGGCCAATATTTCAAACTCTGTACTGCCTGCAACATTGGTGTCCCATGAGATATTAAGTCTGTTGGCAAAAGGAAAGTTTCCATGTCCAATAGTTAGGAGTTCCTACCAACTCAGTCTTCTCTTGGAGATTCATAATGCAAATTAGTATATTAAAAGCTATGAGGGTTTCTACAGTAATGAAACCTGCTTGATTTTGTTCAAAGCAAAGTTTCCCAAAGTTATTTGAGCAAAGAATCCTTTTTCTTTTTCCCGAAACACCTGCTAATACCAGTTAGTCATGGAACCCAGTTTAAGAATTACTGCTTTGGACAATCTTCCAGAAGGAAAGAACAATAAACAATGGTATTTGTTCCATAAATTATTTGGTTAATTAAGATCTTCCATCTTCATCAGAGGCATGAAAATATCTGACAAGCCTAGATTCACTCCTACTATAAAAATCAGGAGTTATTAAACATATTACTAAAATAAGAAGCAGCTTTCAATTACTAACGTCCTCTTAGGGATATAAAACTTCTTAATTAAACAAATAAATAATTAGCCTTGCAAATGAACTTGTAAACAGAATGTAGTTCATGAATTTGTTGGCTTTTCTGCTCCTGTGGATGGTCCATGACATTATTTAAATCTAGAATGATCTGAGAGAGTGGTTGAAAGGTCTATTATCAGAAAGGAATACAGAGAAATGGGGCCCAGGAAATGGAGGTAGGAGCAGCAGGTCATTTAGGTACAATTCTGACATGGTTGGCTGGTAGCTGGCTGCTTTGTGTTTTTTGTGTTTTTTTGTTTGTTTGTTTTTTTCATGCCAGTTCACCATGACTTTGGCCTGGACCCCGTGCTGATCCAACTCAAATCTTTCTGACTCAGCCCAGACTGCCAGCTCTGGAAATCCTGGCCATCAGAATCACTGCGGTTAGAACACTTGGGTCTAGCTGAGAAAGAGGGGCACGGAAATCTAAGACAAGGAAAATGCTTGCTGCCCGTTTTACTATTTTTGTTTTTGTTTTGGTTTTTATCTTTTTTAAGCAAAGGGCTTCTACCCATACACAAGATAAAGCTTAAAGAGCCTGTTCAAGAACCAAACCAGGTCAAAGATGACCATGCACATCACTTTCTACATACAGGCATTTTAAGGTGAGAGCCCTATGAGAGGCGGGGAAGGTGAGAGGGAGGAAAAGAAAGAAAGAAAAGAAATACTAATGAAGCCAAAATATATATCAACCCAAAGAATTCCAATAATGATATAATATTATCAGTATAATATCTGATTATGTTTTACCTATAAAACCAAAAGTTTCATATGGCTCACCCTAATAATAACCACACTAGGCACTGTTACTGCCTGCTTACTATACGCCAGCACTATACACAGTTCATCCGCTATAGCATTTTATTCTCATTACACCTCCTTGAGATACAGATACACAATTTCTCATTTGTAATTCATAAATCCAAAAGTTCTGAAAACTCAAAGATTTTTCATAAATCTAGAGCAAGCTCAGTTGACAGAAAATCCTGACTTGACCTAATGCGAGGCTACTTAGAGCCTTTATTTAACCCATTTGGTGCGCATTTCACTACAGAAATGTTATGTTTCATTAGAGGATACTGCCCCAAACCCCTTTTAGGGTTCTATATAATTAATGACATGTACATTTTCTTACTTTTCTACAATATTAAAAATCCTGAATTCTGAAACTCATCTGGCTCCAAGAGTTTTGGATAAGAGATTGTTTCTCCCTATTTTCAGATACAGAAACTGAGGTCTGTTTGTCTTCATTGATATACTATTCTTCACTGATTTATTATTTTATTTCAGGTCTTTGGAACTTGCTCTTTTGTTGATGGTTTAAAACTTTTTGTTCTGCACAATTTTAGTTCACATATGCACTGACGAGATTTTAGCAATTCTCTTACGGAAAAGTTTTAAAAGACATCTTTTTCCCCCAAAATGGAAAATGCTAACATCCTCAAAAATTTTCCTTGAACCTCACTGAACTCATTTGCATTCCCCCACCCTTCATTTTCAGATTACTCAGTGAGTTTAATGCTACCCTTCCTCAATTCCACCCAAAAGCTCACATGGCGATGTTAAGGGTATTGGTTAAGAACACGTGGAGGAGTCTGAGAAGGCCTGAGAGGCTGCTAAGCACTTTGACATCTGTGGTTAGAGTGTCTACGTGAAGATTACCCATGCTGGGCTCCAGTATTTCAATCACAACCCCAGAATGAGCGCCTGGTCACTCTGTGGTCTAAACTCTGAGAGAGGACAGCATTTCATACTACACTGCATTTCGTAAACAATGATTTGATACATTGAAGAAACCATAAATATTATTTATCTTACCATAGGCATCAGAATGTCCAAACACCACAGTGCAATAATAGATGCAATAAGCCCAAGCCTGTTTTTCTGGTTTATCATAACTAGTAAAGCAATGGTCGTTACTTTCTAATTTGTAAGCATTTTGTTTGATGGCTCTGAGTGGGAAGTATGTAGCATTGCTTGTCCAATAGGAGGCCTTGCCACCATCTAAAGTCAGCACTAAGCTACATCTGTTGCCATTTATGATACTTTTTCCATTTGTTGAAGCACATTATTTGTTATAACCAAAAGAGTATATTCAAATACAGATGGAGCTTTTGCTAAAACATAGAAAGCCATTATTTTCTAACCAGCAAAAAGAAGGATTTGGTTAAAAGAAACTGATGAGAATTTCTTGTTTGGTCTTTCCCCAGCAGCTGACTCGTGTGAAGATCTTAGCTCACAGGCCACAGATGAAAATAAAGTTGATGGTAGCACGCACTAGTATATTTCACCGTTTCAGAGTAAACCAGTTGAAACCTTTTAATCAAGGCCCCCAGACCAAGGTTTTTCAACCTCAGCACTACTGACTTTGGGGAGTAGATGATTCTTTATTGTGGGGTTGTCTTTGTGCGTTGTAGGATGTTAGCAGCACCCCTGGCCTCTATCCACTAGATGCCAGTAGCATCCTCCTCACCAGTCATGACCACCAAAAATGTCCCCAGACGTTGCCAAATCACCCCCAGCTGAGAATCTTGACTCTCTTCCACTCCTTGCACATGACACACCTTAATATTTCTGTGGAAGTGACTTTCTAACATTCATAACCTTATTCTTAAACAAGCATATACATAAGTATATACCCTTATTTTGTTAAGAGAGCATTTATTTAAAACCATATTACCTTGTGCACACTGTTCTTGTCTTGCATTTTTTACCTAATCATATATCTTGGAGATCATTATATAGCATTGCATAAAGGGCCACTTAATTATTTGTAATATTATTTACAAATTATTGTATTGTTAATTAGTTACAAAGCTGTATTATAATATTAGCTGCCTTCTATTTCCTTGAATGGATGTGCCATAATTATTTATCAAAGAACGTTTAGTCTGTTTCCAGTCTTCTGCTACTAAAACAATGCTTCATAAATACCCTTTTACATAAACCACTGGAACATCCAGACACATTGCTGTCTTGAGGCCTTTGCCCTGGCTCTTCCCTCTGCCTAAAATGCTCTTCCCCCAGATAGCCACACAGCTAACTCCCTCACCTCTTGAATTCTTAAGGCTGGGCTAGGCTGCAATTATAAACAAACCACAAAATCTCAGTGGTTTAAACACATAAAAGCCCTATGCACGCTGTTCATAATGACAGCATTCTCTCCAGTAGTGGCCAAATAGTTGGGGCCGCTTCCATCTTAGAACTCCACCATCGTCACTTGAGGCTTCTGCAGTTTCCAAAGCAGGAAAGAGAAAGCTAGCATCAGGTACCAATTCTCAAATACTTCTGTCCAAATTATTTCCACTTACAGCCTATCGATCAAAACCAGTCACAGGGACAAACCTAATAGCCAGGGATCTGGGAAATGTGGAAGCACAATATTCTGTAAGCACCAAATCTCTCTGCTGAATCTCCTTCAAATTGTTGCTCAGAAGTCATCTTATTGAAGCCAACCCCAACCATCCATTTAAAATTGCATCCCTACCCGCTCCCAGCACACCTGATCTCCTTCATCCAATTCTGTTTTTCCAGAGCACCTATCATTTTCTAACATATTTTATCACTTGCTTATTGATGATGTTGATTATTTATGGTCTGTCTCCCCTTACCGGAACACAACCTCCATGAGGGTAAAGATCTTTGGTTTACCCAGTAATGTATCCCAAGCAACCAGAACAGTGACTGACACATAAATACTTGTTGAATGAATTAATAAATCTCATACATATATGAGTGTATTTATTGGATAAATTCCTAGACATGGAATTGCTGAGTCAAAGGATATAGGCATTAAAATTTTTCAGAAATATTTTTAAATTGTTCTCCATACAGCTTTATTAGCTTATATTCCCATCAACGATGTGTGAAATCATCTGTTGCTCCAAACACTCACCAAATATGTTCTCAAACTTTTTGTCCTTTGCCAGTTTGGTAGGTAGAAAAATGGTATCTACCATAACTGTATTTTTTATATTTCATATTATGAGCAAGTTTGAGTATAATTTCATGTCAGAGACATTTATACTTATTTTTCTGTGAACTGCTTATTCACAGATTTTTGATATTATATATAATTTATTTTTGATATTTTTATATCTATATAATTTATTTCTGATATTATACATCATATGTATGATATAATATATATGTAAAATGATACAGCCACCCTAGAAAAGTTTGGCAGTTTCTTATCAACTAAACATGCATTGCCATATGAGCCAGCAATTCCACTCCTAGATGTTTATCCCAGAGAGACGAACTTATGTTCACACAAAAATCTGCACATGAATGTTCATAGCAGCTTTATTTGTAATTGCCAAAAACTAAAACAACCTTCAGTGATTGAATGGTTTAAAAACCTGTGGTACATCTATACCATGGACTATACTACTCAGCAATAAAAAGGAACAAACTATTGACACATGTAATAACCCGAATGAACAAATGAATGAGTGAATGAATCTCCAGAGAATCCTTTGGAGTTTTGAAAAAAGCCAATTGCAAAAGGTTATATACTGTATAATTCCACATATATATACCATTCATTAAATGACACTATTATGGACATGAAGACAGATTAGTGATTGCCTGGGGTCAGAGATGGGGGAGGCGGAGCAGGCGGGAGGTGGATGTGATTACAAAAGGGTAGCGTGAAAACTCCTGTGGTGATGGAACTGCTCTGTATCTTGACTGTGGTGGTGCATCCACAAATAAAACACCAGACACCTGTGATAATCCTCCATAGAATTAAATACACACACACACACACCACACAGGCAAATGAGTACAAATTAAACTGGAAAAATCTGAATAAGATCTGTGAGTTGTGTGGATGTCAATGTCATGGTTGTGAAATGATGCTGTAGTTTTACAAGATGTTACCATTGTGGGGAACTGGGGTCTCTCTGTATTTCTTACAACTACATGTAAATCTACAATTATCTCAAAATGAAATGTTAAATTGTGTTGAATGTGACTTTATGTGACATGGATATCTCATCCTATCGTGTAAGAACAAAATAGTAGTGCTTCGTCTGGGTCATATGCTGCAATACGTTTTCTAGTTTATTGTTTGTCTTTTGACTTCGCAGTGTTTTTAATGACAAAAAAATTATTTTTATGTTGTTCATTTCATTAACCTTTCCTTTAACAGCTCCAGAGGTTTGTGCGAGGCTTGCAAAGGCCCTTCCTATGGTAGATTATTTTAAAACACTGTTGGGGTTGGCCCCGTGGCCGAGTGGTTAAGTTCGCGGGCTCAGCTGCAGGAGGCCCAGTGTTTTGTTGGTTTGAATCCTGGGCGCGGACACGGCACTGCTCATCAGGCCATGCTGAGGCAGCATCCCACGTGCCACAACCAGGACCCACAACAAAGAATATACAACTATGTCCCAGGGGCTTTGGGGAGAAAAAGGAAAAAATAAAATCTTAAAAAAAAATAAAATACAATAAAACAAAATACGGTCATGTTTTCCTATAGTACTTTTACAATTTCAGTTGTCCATATATTTAAATCTTTGATGCATTTAGTCCACAAAGTGAAGTAGGGTTGTAATTGTCTGTGTATGTCTGTGATTTTACCACTGGCTACCCAATTATCTCACTGCTACTTATAGAATAAACAGCATCTTCCCATCAGATATAAGGTTCAGTCTTACACCCCATCATGTAGGTATCATACATTCCTACAGGTACTCTCTAGTCTGTGTCATCAGTTTATTATTCCTAGACGCAGCATTCCAATATCCACATTATTACAGCTTCTGTGGTCCTTCAGTGTCTGGTAGGTCTAATCCCCTCTTACTCATCTTTTTTTTCTTTTTTTTCCCAGAATTTTCAGAACATTTTAGTATGAACTTTAAAATCTAGTTTCCCCCTCCAAAATTTTTTTTCAGGGAAGGGAATAGGAGAAGTGTCGGCAGCTTAAATTCACACCTTATTATTAATTAATAATCCTGGGATTTGTTGGGATGGTGTTACATTTAGAGAATGCCTGCTCTACCACCTACCAGTTTAGGCAAGTTACTGCCTCTGCTCAGAAGTCTCAGTCTCTTTATCTGTAAACATGAAAATAGTGGTACTCACCATCGTGGGGGTGTTGGGATAATTCATACAAAGCACCCAGCACTATGTCTGGCACAGAAGTATTCAAGGCGTGTTACTGTTTATTATTTCTCCTTCTTCCCATGAGTTTTTGTATGTCCCTTCAACTAAAATCCTTCTGCGGAAATTATTTGTTTGCTTGCCTGTTTCTCTGGTCGTGAACCCCAGAGGCAGGAATCCTGTTTTATTCATCTTTCATCCTCAACATCTAGCAGATGGTACCTGCTTTGTCTTTGGCCTCTCATCTCTGCATCACAGCTCCTATCAATCTCTGCTTCTCCCCAGTCATTCAGTACGGCCATTCATCCTGACATTCAGTACTGCCTTCTCACTGTTCAGAAGTCCCCTCCTGCCAGCGTCTGGGCTCCTTAGATTGCGCTTTGTAGCTCACAGCTTCAGAGCCGTCCCCTCTCCTCTACTCCTGCCTTTTCTGCCCAGTAAAGTCAATTCCCACTTGACTTAATTGACTCTATAGGTATAAAGTCACAATAAAATGTGATGGCTCCTAGGTCTAACGCTTCAATCCGGAAGCACATTACCTCAATTCTATTTCTGAGGGATACAGTGTATCTAGCAGTGTTGGTGAAGTCATCTTAGCTCAATTGGCCTGCCACCCCACCCACTGACTACATCCATTTACCCCTCATCCTCTTGAAGTGGTTTTTCTAGAAGTTGAAACGCATGCAGTCATACAGCTTCCTCTTCCCATCTGCAAGAGCTCTGGACAAACGTTACCACTTCCCTGAGGAGTTTTCGATTAGCCCTCAAATGAAAACTACGGAAGGGCAACCCTACTCTTCTCAGAGCTCCTGAATTCTGCGTACAGCTTGACTAGGTGGAGAGGTGGAGAGTGGCATGCCCAAAGTCCAGTTTTAACAGGAAGGGAAGGTTGGGATTTGCTGGAACAGCAGATCAGAAAACTTCCCACGGCTCTGGAAACCCAGATACAGCTCCTAAGGTGGGACTTCCCGGGAAGAGAGTTTCCAGGGTTTAGGGGCTTCCAGGAATTTAAAACATCCTTTAAGACCCTAGCCAGAGACTGAGGTTGAGACGCCCACCTCTGTTCCTAAAATACTGCAGACCCCGGAGCAATTTCTGCTGACAAGGCTACACCTGTGGGGAGCCCAGCTCTATTCGGCAAGCCCTCTTCACAAATATTATTTTCCAACTCCCTTGTTGGGTCGTAAGAGAGGAATTTCAGGGAAGGGAGTGGGAGCGGTGTCAGCAGCTTAAGTTCACACCTTATTATGCTTTTATTACACTTCCTAGTCACATCTGAACAATTCGTACTAAGAAAGAAACGCTTTGGCCCTCGGCAATATGATATGGAGTTACACAGTCTCTGCCCCTCAGCTCTCCCTCTCTCCCAGGTTAGCCTCACTCTCTCCAATATCATGTCTTCTACTCTCCTCGCCTCACACCTCAGCCCCTAGAACAGCCTCCTCATCAGTTTTCCTCCTGCATTCCTCCCCTCTACTCCATCCCACACACAGCTGTCAGGACAATCTTCCAGGAATCCCACTTACATCATGAAACGAACTTAATTACTCCTGCCCCTCTCCCCCTTCCCTCCGCTCCGGGTTCCATCTGAGTTCCGTCTCCTCCCTGAGATGTCTTGCGGTAGCCTCAGCCCCAGGCACCTTTGCTCCTCAAAGCTCCTACAACCAGGGCTGATGCTCCTGATCACAGTGCACAGATTGTTCACTCCTACGGTGTGTTCCGATTGGGTCCCATCCACTCTAATCCCATCTGATGCCTGTGCAGGACCGGTTGTTAAATATGTTGACTGCCATACTTGTCTGCAGCATTTATGGTCTCTGTCACTCATCTGGGTATTCTATCACAAACTATATGCCTTTGTTATTTAAGTATCCACATTGTGCATAGGTTTTGACTTTCCTACTAGATTACGGACTCCCCGAGGGCAGCTACGCTTTCTATCCCAATCCCCAGGAACTAGCCCAGAAGCACATGCAGAGGTGGCCCTGAGAAGACTTGCTGAAGGAGCCAGTGGATGAGGTAAATCAATAATTAGCAATAAAATCCTGTGCTTACTTACCCTCATTTACTGGTTTTAGAGCCTCTTGCCTTGCCTAAAACTACCCACCCTGCCAAGTTTCTTTACCTTTGTTTTTACTTTTCCCTCTGACTGCTTATTATTCCCTAACGTGCATGCGCCTCCTGGCTGTCTCCCTCACATATTGGAAAGTAGGCCTCTCTGGGTGTTTCCATGTGACATTCCATCAGCCCTAGCAATCTGGACTCCCCACAGTATTTGAAAGTTATTTCTGAGAGACTTTAAATTCCCACTCAAGACTCCAACAAGCCAGAGATTTCTGGGCAAAATGTGGATGCCAAGGAAGATATCACAGTTTCACGGCTGACGCACTTTATTGACAACGTATTAACTTTAGCTGAAGAAGACCACAGAACTAACCATGCTTTATGGAACTGACAATACTCTCTCCCTGCCCCAGCCGTCTCAATCCTCTTTAACCTGGTCTGTTTACTCTATATCACTCTTCTCCTTCTAACAAAAGTTTATAATATACATATTTAATCTGTTTATTGTTCATTGTCTGTCTCCCCTAACTAGAACATGAGCCCCATAAGGGCAGGGATTTCTTTTTAACTGTAGTAAAATACACATAACATAAAATTTACCATCTTAACCATTTTTAAATGTACAGTGCAGTAGCATTAAGTACATTCACATTGTTGTGCAACCATCACCACTACCCATCCACAGAACTCTTTTCCATCTTCCCCAGGTGAAACTCTGCACCCACAACAACTTCCCATTTCCTCAGCTGCTGGTAACCACCGTTCTACTTTCTATCTCTGTGGGTTTGACTACTCTAGGTACCTCATATAAGTGGAATCACACAGTATTTGTCCTATTTCACTTAGTTAAAGGTCCTGAAGTTTCATCCATGTTGTAGCATGTGTCAGAACTTCCTTTCTTTTTAAGGCTGAATGATACCCCATTGCATGTGTATAACACATTTTGCTTATCCATTCGTCTGTTGATGGACACTTGGGTTACTTCACCTTTTAGGTATTGTGAATAATGCTGCTATAAAAATGGATGTACAAACATCTTTTCGAGACTCTCCTTTCAATTCCTTTGGGCATACACCCAGAAGTGGAATTGCTGGATCATATGGTAATTATATTTTTAATTTTTTGAAGAAGTGTCATACTGTTTTCCATAGTGGCTACACCATTTTACATTCTTACCAGCAGTGCACAAGAGTTCCAATTTCTCCACAACCTCACCAACATTTGTTATTTTCTGTAAGGGCAGGGATTTTTATCTATTCTATTCACTGGTGTATGCCAAGCACTTAGAACAGGGCTTGGCACAAATTCAGCACTTGTATTTATTTATTGAATTCAACTGTAGAACGGTTGTTAACCCAGTGGCCCAGGAGTACCTGGATTTGAATCTTGGCTCATGTACTCAGACACTACACCATGCACACATTATTTGACCTCGCTGAAGTTCAGGTTATCACCCATCTGTAACAGCACCTATCTCAAGGAGTGTTATAAAAATCCAATACGATGATGTATGTAAAGCTCCTGGCCCAATATGTGTCACATGTTCCCTTCCTTCAACCCTGATTCTCTCTAAGGGCATATTAAGTGGACTTGGCTAAGAAGGCTATCGGTAGTCAAGGTGGATTAGAGAGAAATCTCAGCCTTTTTTGGTAAGATTCATTTGACCACTTCTTGACATGTGAATCTAAGAGAATCTTCATTGATCAACAATCTCTTCTATTCCTTTGTTCTTCTTCATAGCAAGTATCATTACCTGAAAGTAATACATCATATCTATTTTTTATTTATTTACCCAATTCTCTATCAGAATGTGAGTTCCATGTAGGCAAGGTCCTTATCCGTATTATTTACTGCCATATCTGAAAGGCCTAGAATAATGCCTGGCACATGAAAAGCCTCAATAAATATTTATTAAGTGAAAAAATGCATTTAAATAGCTACTAATCACCTGCTATAGGCACTGTGCTTACCTACTGGGCATCATGATATGAGTAAGACCAGGAGCTCAAAGTTTAATTAGAAGAGGATTTATAAACAAAGCTTTAAATATAGTGTGAGATGCACAGTAAAGAAGTATGCGAAAATAATACAAAGAAAGAAGTTATTAAGTCTTTTTGGAGGTAGTGGTTTAAGGAAGCCTTTCATAGGAAAGCGTCCCTTACAAAGTTTTGAAGATTAACTAGTTTCCCCAGTAAAGAAAGAAGGAAAGGGCATTATACGTTTAGGGGATAGTAAGTTAAAGTCACAGGGGCAGGACACACAAGGATGTGCTATGGAAACAACAAGTAATTTTGTGTAGCTAGTCATGAAATTAAAGGGAGAGGATGACAGGACAGGAGCCCAGAGAGGGGAAAGATCATGGAGGCTTGTTAAAACATCATGCTTAGACTTGATTCTATAGGCATCAGAACCATTAAAAGCTTGTACACAGGAAGTGACACAGTGAGATGTTCATTTTAGAGAGTCAATATGGTCCTGGTGTGGCAGGAAGCCAGCTGGGAACACCAGCGCTTCCTGGAGTGCCCCCATCATGGGCAAGGGACCAAGCATTCTGTTTTCATGCTGAGGGCTGGAATGGACTGCTAGACTGGTGCTGGATCCAAATTTGCACTAAATCGGCAAATTCAGAGTCTGAATCTCTGTTCTAGCACTTTAAAAGAAAGATTTGTCAGGGTTCTACACACCTGGGTTTTAGAACAGCTGCTCAGGTTAGGGTAGTTATACTGGAGGTGGAATAATTAGTCACTGGAACTTTGGCTTTAACATTCCACGTTTCAAATCCCTTTTTATCTATGTAATTAACCAAACCTACTTTTGTTGGCCCACTGGTAATAAAGACGGTGTCTATTCAGCTGGGACTAGTTCATATTATTTGAACGAGTATATTCTGTGTGGTGGGAGGAGAAAGATTTGGCCATTTAGGCCAGATTATAGATTGCCTTCTCTTGGGTCCAGACTACCACACAAGGGGAAGAAAGTCACTTCAAATGTCTCTGAAACCAGTTTAAAATCTACCTCCTCTAGTAACTTGGTCTTCACTGGTCCTCACTCGATTCCGCATTTCATCCTCACTACACCCTGTGTATGTGACATATCCACCACTAGGACCCACGTCACCTAGGGACAAGAGACATTCCTGACTGTATTCATTTCCTAGGGCTGTCATAACAAAGTACACAAACTGAGTGGATTAAAACAACAGAAATTTATTGGCATACAGTTCTGGAGGCCACAAATCCAAAATCAAGGTGTAGCAGGGCCACAATCCCTCTGAAACCTGTAGGTGAGAATCCTTCCTTGTTTCTGTCCGAGCTTCTGATGGTTTGCTGGCAATCTTTGGCAATCCTTGGCTTCCAACTGCATAATTCAAACTCTGCCTTCATTGCCACATGGCGTTCTCCCTGTGTGTCTGTGTCTTCTTATAAAGACCCCAGTCATATTGGATTAGGGGTCCACTCTTCTCCAGTATGAATTACATCTGGAAAGACCCTATTTCCAAATAAGATGAGACTCAGAGGTACTGGGTGTTAGAACTTCAAAATATCTTTTTTGGAGGGACACAACTCAACCCATAACACTGCCTCTTCTCTTGGCGGCTCACCACAGAATTTAGCCCAGTGTTAAAAATGTGATAGTGAATGCTATTTACTGATGTGAATTAAGCCACCAGGCCATATGTTTGTCTACCAAAGAGCATAGAAGCACCATTGCTACTATGTGCCAACCCCCTAAACAGCTTCATTTTCAAGATGACTGCAGAAAATACTGAGTGGGGTTCCATCAGAGTTGTGGTCCTCCTGACTAAAAGCCGGAATGAGATTTTTTCAATGTCACTTACAACATGATGGTAATGTTGAACTTTAATGTCATACTGAATAGAGCATAGGTTTACGGGGAGTTCTCAGGTGCTTTTGTGCTATCATTTCATTTGAGGTCTTTCAAAGGACAGAGCACTACTTTCAACCACAGCATCACTATAATTAGCAATGGCAACCTTTTCTTCAAGTTGCGGGCTATAGCATCTCAGGCTGCCACCCCTGCAATTAGACTAACAGTTGGCAAAGAGCCAAATAAGGGGATGGGGGTAAGTAACTACCAAATGAAATATGGGTTTGTTTTGAATTAAGCATTCAACGTTCTGGTAGGGAAATCTGCTCTGATTGCACCCTGTCATTTATATACGTAAAATATGTTAAAAGAAAAATGTATACCATATACCTTTTCACCATTAACAGTTTTCAGAGTTCTTTCTCATTAGGCTATTTCCAATGGGACCCATAGGACTCAAGTTAATGATTGAGGGAGCTGCCCCTATGCCAGAGAAGGGTCCCCGAGAGCAACCAGGAAGACATGGTTTTTGTGCCCCTCATTTATTTTATTTCGTCCAAGCAAACAGTTGGCAAGAGCAGACATTTCCTATTGCCTGGGCAATGTTTTAATCACTGTTTAAATATTTGTCATCCTGTCTTTGTTTTGGTTAGAACTGCTGAGTTAATGCAATACAGCTATGTACTTTCTGCTGAGAGAAATATAGATTTCATCTCATGAACTAGAGCTATGTTCACTGGGAAGAGTTTCCCCACTCCCCACCTCCACTACTTGTCTTTCATTTTATGCCTTGTATTAATCATTTTATATCTTCTCAATGCCAACAGGTTACCGACAAATTGCCCCCAGGCAGATCTAACACATTAAGTTTCAGCAAACCTGGCCCTATGTATGACTCATTGCAAAATTTTAAGGACTCTTAAGTCAGTGTCTCTGAGTACTAGCCTAGAAAAATATAAGTCCCAGGCAAAGCCTCACCATCTGATGAACACTCTGGGATCAAGGTAAAATGAGTTTTTGGTGTCAGGCCAGTTTCCAACAGATAATAGGTTTGTGCCAAAGACTCCTTTTATTAACGAAGCTTTGTAAAGGTTCAGCTGAATCTAGGCTAACTTGGCCCCTGTGTAAGTGATTTCTTCAAGCCTCACCAGCCTGGATTTGCTCTAAGGGTCACATTAACAGTAGTAATTCAAATTTCACTGGTTCTTGCTCCCACCTGCTGATGGAGGGCCTCTGGCTCCATTTATTTTGGCAGAATTTTTACGAAAAGTGCCGTTTCTGTTTTCACATCCAATCGGCTCTCTCTCTATGCAATTCTTCATGAATCCAATGGGCGCTGGACAGAATAGAAGTATGAGTGGTTGACATCATACTCACTCCTACTCCTCTCTGATAACCAAAATTCAGTTCTTGGGTCAAGCTCATCATGGCTGGCTCCCTTTTCCCTCAGGATCAGCACCCTCTCAAGCATCTTGTCAGTCCCCATCAGAAATGAGGTTTCCAGTAGGTTCCCACCAGAATTACCAGACATGCCAGACAACCAGTTCTGAATCCCATGTAGTCTTACCTAAGGAGCCCAGCAGATCTGAAATAACTGTTTACTCTTCTCAAAAAAACTCGGTTAAAATTAAAAGGTTTGGGGCTTTTTATTACAACCATTGCAGACTAGGTAATCATTACCAAACCTTTTACAAAAGAAAACTAGAAAAACTGGATAAAGTATCAAAAACATATGTTTGATGGCATTAGAAAGATAACATGATAGTGAATAATTATCGGAGTAGAACCCAAGAGAAGACATAGGACAGAAAAAGAATGAGAAGAGCCCTACAATCGCCCCAGCTTACGGCCATGAAATAGTTTCCAGGTCACGGTACAGGAAGAGGAAACTCAGCTGTAGTCTGGTGGGCTCCCTGTGGTGAAAAATGCAGCTAAGAATTTAGAACAACCACTGTAGCTAAAGGTGGCAAGATGGAAGGAGAAGACAGAGCTGCAGGGAAAGAGAACTGGACATCTATGAAGGGTCCCCCTTGTGTATTCAGCAGAGTACTCATTATACACACATGTGAGGAAACTAGCAGAGGCCAAGGAAGAACTATCTGAAACAATTACAAAGAACAGTACCTGGAGCTCACACAAGGACAGGAAAAGTGAATGTTCCCACCAGCCAGATTGGAAAACCTCATAATTTATAGGGAATTGAGTAGAGTACTCAGAAAGTCCTTGCCTCGGTAGTGAGAAATATTGGCCCTAGACCAAACAGTGTTCTAGTCTCACCTAACAAATATTAAAAGTAAGATTTAAAAGAATCAAACAGTTTCTAAGTAACCTAACTGCATCCCATCCCAGACAAACGCTCAAGAAATTTATAGGAATAAAAAAATAACCAGAACTCAGCAATGTAAAATTTACAATGTCTGCCTTTGTATCAAAGATTATTGGGCATGCAGAGAAACAGGAAAATATTGAGGAGAAAAATCAACTAATTAAAAACAACTCAAAGCTAACACAGATGTTAAAATTAACAGACAACAGCACTTTAAAAAAAATATTATAACTGTATTCCATATATTCAAACAGTTAAGTAGAGACAGAAAAAATATTTTAAAAACCCAAATTGAACTTCCAGAGATGAAAACTACACTGAAAGGAATTAACAGCAGACAAGACATTGCAGAAGAAAATATCACTGAAATAAAACACAGAGAGAAATAAGACTGAAAAAGTAGTTAGTGAGGTATGGTACAACTTCGAACAGTCCAATATACATGCAATTGGAGTCCCTAGAGAAAGAGACAGAGATGAGACAGGAAAAGTCATGCCAAAGAAGGAGTAGCCAAGAGTTTTCCAAATTTGATGAATCACATATCCAAGAAGCTCAACAAACCCCAAGGACAAGAAACATAAAGAAAACTACACCATAAATTGCTCAAGACACTGATAGATAAAAAAAAAAAAAATCTTAAAAGCAGCCATAGAAAAAGATACATTATGTACAGAGGAGCAAAGATAAGGATGATAGGAAAATTCTCATTAGAAACAATGTAAGCAAGAAGACAGCAGAGCAACATCTTTAAAATAAAAAAAAATAAAAGTAGAGAAAGGACAATCTCTTCAATAAATGGTACTGGGAAAACTGATTTTCCACATGCAGAAGAATGAAATTGGATCCTATCTCAATCCAAATACAAAAATCAACTGAAAATAGATGAAAGACTTAAATGTAAGACCTGAAACTGTAAAACTACTAGAAGAAAACACAGGGAAAAGGCTTCTTGACATTGGTCTAGGCAATGATATTTTGGATATGACCCCAAAAGCACAAGCAACAAAAGCAAAAATAGGCAAATGGGATTGCATCACACTAGAAAGCCTCTGCACGGCAAAGGGAACAATCAACAGAGTGAAGAGACAACCTACAAAATGGGAGCAAACATTTTCAAACCATACATCTGATAAGGGGTTACTATCCAAAATACATAAAAACTCAAACAACTCAATGGAAAGAAAACAGTCCAATTAAAGAATGGGGAAAGGACCTGAATAGACACTTTTCAAAAGAAGACATACAAATGGCCAAGAGGTACATGAAAAGATGTTCAACATAACTAATCATCAGGGAAATGCAAATCAATACCACAATGAGGTATTACCTTACAACCGTTAGAAGGGCTATAATCCAAAAGGTAAAGGTTAACTAGTGTTGGCGAGGATGTGGAGAAAGGGGAACCCTTGTGCACTGTTGGTAGGTATATAAATTGGTACAGCCATTATGGAAAGCAGTAAGGAGGTTTTTTCAAAAAATTAGAAGTAGAACTACATATGATCCAGCAATTCCACTTCTGGGTAAATATCCAAAGGAAATGAAATCAGTATCTCAAAGAGATAGCTGCACTCTCATGTTCATTGCTCAGAGTCACATGGGCTCCAGTAAAAGGTCTGCTGATGCAAGGGCTTCCATCACGTCCTTTGGTGGATGTACATGTGCACACATCAGCCTTTTGGGGGCAGCCTCCCTCTCCCCTACACCTCCAGGCACCAGTATCTTCCCAAGTCTGCATCTAGTGTGATGGCACTGCTGGTCCTTTCTGAGTGTGGCATGAGCTTGGCAGGAGCCTAATCCAAGCAGGGGACTCCAAGAGGGGGGTATAGAGTGAGAGGGTTTCCCCACTGCAGGGCAGAGGGAGTTGGTGAGACAGCAAACACTATGAAGTCAACTTCTGATTCCAAACTGGGAAGAAGTGTGCCCCCATTTGTAGTTTAGCAATCCCACCCTGAGGAAGTGTTCTACAAACTGAGGACAAAGCAAGCTCATCAAAGAACCCGCTGGTCTGCCGAAAGCAGAAGTCAATACAAATGATTCATGCTATCATCAAAGTAATGGTATTATGCACAAACCACCCAGCTTGCTACAGACACTGCCAGACTTTCCTCTCCAACTGCAGGAGCAAATGTCTCTCTACCCCCTCAAAAACAGAAAGGAAGCACTCCCCTTCCAGAGAACACCCCAACAGTGCACGTGGGAAAAATACAGTGCTCATCCAGGGCTGGCTTCTTGTTACAACCCCTCCACCCCAAAAAGGCAACGTCCACCCGTACTTTCATCCCCAAATGAGATACAGCCCAACTGTCCACATGAGGCATTTCACTGCTAGGAAGGAGGAGTTCCTCTGGTCTTCTCAGCCAAATAAGAAGTCAAGGACCTTGGAGACATCAGGGAAGTGGGAAATTCCAATTCCTTAGGAGTATTTATGTGGGGGAAGAGCGTAAGCATGGGTGTGTATAAAGCATGTGCGTGTGTAAAGGTCATGCAGCTAGAAAAGAACAAGGAAGAGTTTCAGCACAAGAGAAGAGTTTTTTTTTGTTTTGTTTATTTTAATTATGCTTTCGGGTTTTTTCTTTATTCTTCTTCTATTTTTTTCCCTACATGAAACAAGAAAGAGAACGGCATTAAGAACGTGTCTATAAAAAGGCTTCTCTAATATTTCCACCTCCTTGGAGATGCAGTGGGAGGAGAAAGGAAGTTGGTTTACTTCATACTAGACCTTAAAAAAGTCTGATATCTTCGTATATCCTGAGCAGATGTGAATGGTAATAGTGCCAGCATCCTGGACTAAGATTCCACCAGTTTCCTCTGATGCAGCCAGTCTCCCACCCCCAACCCCACCCTCAACTAAAACAGATCTGAATCTCAGAAAGCCTAAGCATCCTTGCATTTCAAAATATATTTGCAAGTCATCCAGGGGCTTTGTTTCCTTCCTCAAAAAAAATGAGAGCCTCAACACTTATTTTGTGAAAAGGCAAAGAAAACAAAGAATATCTTTTCAGTACCCCCATAGTTTGTAGGCTGACCTCAAAACTGAATATACATGGTCATGACTATAACTGCACTGTCACACCTGCATGGGTGAATAGCCCTATTCACTTCTTTCTTCTCTTCAATATGGAATGAAGATAAACAGTGAGAGTAGCATTGTACTGGTCTATTTAAACACCAGTCTCTCCTCTTAAAAATACTGTGTTAGTATGAGATTTTCTTGACATGATTTTAAACCCCAGTGTGTACCCCGCTGGTTCTGTACACCAGAAGCTACTGTCGGCTGCCAAGAACCATTAATCAGAAGAACAAACGGATGCAAAGATATTGGAAATGGTGTGAGGACTCTGCTTCTCTGCAGAGGGGCTCCCCTTCCCTGCCTCATTTTGGCCCAGGACCCAGCTGAGAACATAGGACCCCAAGCAGAACACATTCCCTCCCCACAGGGGTGGGGGTCACGGGAGGGCACCAGAGCTTGGGGAGGTACTGTGGCATTCTGAATGCCTGGTGATAGGACTGGTTGTCATGAGAGCCTGTGGATAACAGGGCAAGGGCAGTAAATGGCATAAGATGTGCTTATACCAGCCTAAGACTAGACAAATTCTGGAGACCTTTCCAATCTATGCCCCATAGTCCCTAGAGGCAGCTGTACCCCTTTGGGCAAGTGCACACCATCTCTGTCAAAGCCAACTCCTGGCACCCACCCAATAAGCCTGGGCTGCTTTCCTGTCCACAGTTTATTCTTTCATGACATTTGAAAAGCAAAGGAGAGGAAATGGTCTTAGAAGGTAAACAGGGTACTTTAGTTCACAGACTTGATATTTTAGAACAAGGCTAAACTAAATTATTTCAAGGTCTTAGATTTAATTTGTGCCATCACTAACCAAACATTTTCAAGAGTTACTGAGTATGATGAACTGAAAACTATGATAAAGATATTATCAACATTCAGGCCATACAAAGGGAGTGGAGAGAGAGAGAACAGCTAGAAAAATATCAAACCAAAATATAGGCCAGCCATCCTTCAGAGCTTTTTATTTTATACCTGGGGTAGGGTGGGGTAGAGTTGATGTTAGCTTTTGGTTTCTTGTTTGCAACAAGCACATTTCATTTTTGAGCCAGGCTGTGCCAGTTAGTGACGTAATGTCGACATGGTAATACGATACTGTAAGCACAAATGAAGTGCACAGACCAGACTGCGGCCTGGGAAAGACAAGCTCTGTCCATATATCAACGGGAATGGCCTGGAACTCGGGGAGTGAGTATTTTGAAGCAATCGCACATGAATTCACCTTCAGGAGATTAGAGGCTGATGTCACCAGGGGAGTGAAGTCATCAGAAATGACCTAAACTGATGGGACGTTGCCAGAACAAAGCCACACTGTGCAGACACACAGCTTAACTCCTTCTGGGCTTAAGATTTCTCTGAGGCATTTTTGGTGGATATCAGGAGCTTTCAATGGAGACAACAAAGCCAATATGACTCCCACTGTCCTTGGCATCAGCTGGTGTCACTTGATGGAGGAGGCTTGAAAATAAATAGGTTCCACCAAGCAAATGCCCTGGAGATAAGCCCCCACCTCTTCATCTGAGACTACTACCCTATCTCTAAAGATTCCAGGGGAATAGTACTAGTAGGCTTTTAATAAGTAGTAACTGAATTGAAGTGAATGGAATCATTAGCAATAGCAGGTCCCCAGAGTGCAAGAGCTAGGCCTCTGGAATGGTGGTGGAATAACACTACAAAAAACAACTCCTTAAAATAACCAGGGGCTGGCCATTGGTGTAGCAGTTAATTTCACATGCTCCACTTTGACAGCCCAGTTCGGATCCTGGGCACGGACCCACACATGGCTTATTAAGCCATGCTGTGGCAGTCGTCCCACGTATAAAGTAGAGGAAGATGGTCACGCATGTTATCTCAGGGCCAATCTTCCTCAGCAAAAAAAAGAGGAGGATTGGTGGCAGATGTTAGCTCAAGGCTAATCTTCCCCCCAAAAAATAAATAAACAAGCAACTGACTGCCTCAGTCTGTCTGGGATCCTCAGTGGAGTACTCCATGAGCCAGTAAACAATAAGACGCTTGGCTTCTCTCCCTCCATAGAGCTGTCTAGCATCCAGGAGCCATCTTCTTCTCCTCGTCATCTTCATTCTTAAGAGCCAGTGCCACTTGCTTGTTTCATGCCCTCTAGTATCAGCCTTCAGCTATGGGAAATGTCATAAAGCCAATCATGCCTTAATGAGGTCAAGTAATAGCAACATAACTTCAAAAGTTAAAAGTTAATTGGACATAGGGCTTACTTTCGGATAAATGTATCCCCTTAGAGGTAGTGACCATATTAACACTGAATCCTCAAAACAAGCTGGAGGATATCCTGCTGGAGGCCTTCTCAGAGGCAGGAGGCTGAACCTGGTCTCTCCTCTAGGATGAAACTAGCATCCGGAATCTAGAACCCATAATCAAGTGGGATACTAGGGACAAAATCAGCTTACAAGCTGAAAAGTATTATTCACTGAAAAATATTTTGATTTCATGATGATCCTTTACAAAGCAAGGATAAAGGAGCAACATCAATAGGTATGACCTTAATGAGTAGGCAAAGTGGGAGGCTTGTGGAAGTTACGCAAAGAAGGTCTCCTGCCCCTACACCTCTCTCCTAACCTGTCATGTGCCTAAAAATCCACCCTCAAACAACTCAAGTCAGTGCTTGTCAATTTTTTCTCAATACAACCCAGGTAAAGAATACATTTTACAGCACCGTTCAGTAATCCCTCACACACACACAACTGAAACAAAAGTTTTGCAAAAATAATACTTTCCTTGCTACTGAAGATGTGCTCTGATAATTTCTACTCTGTTTCACTCTATTTTATTTTTTAATGCTGGTTTGACAAATTAAATTTAACAACCACTAATGGGTCAAGATTTACAATTGAAAAACACTGAGATTTAACACCATTTTGAGGGGGAACAGATAAAATATGAATTACAGTGTTCAAGGTAGGGAAATAGGATCTTGATGGGGGAAAGATTCCACAATGCTTTAAGGTAAAGTGGGAGCTAGGAAGTGGGAGGCTGGAGGGAGCAAAAATCAGCTCCCATCACTTTATGAACTACCTTGGGCTACCAATGGAGACCCTCATCAGAGCCTATCAGTCTTCTAACTACATAACTCCTCCTCTATTAGCCCACTCCCAAACTCACCCACAGTCACAGAAAGATAATATACCCTCCTGGATAGAACCTAACAGAAATCATTGTGCATTGTTTAATGGAGGCCAGTTCAAACCAGTGAATCAAAGACCAAAGGGACAATGACCAATGAATGCACTGAAACCACTATGAAGATAAGATCAAAGTGGGCCAGTTTTCGGCTGTGAGTCAAATCACATTGATGTGAGTGCCCTCTTGCATCTTGCACAGTAAATGGAAAAGCTAGGTCCACTTTCTCACATCAAAGTATCTAAGACAAATCATCAGAGCTGTTGGCTTTCGAAGCTAAGATCGTCTTTTAGTGCCATTGAAACACCAAGAGACTTAGGCTAACTCTATCTTGGGCTGTTAGATGAACTACTGTGACCAGATATTGGGTCAATTTTTCAAACACAGTAAGTATTTACTGAACCTTTCTAGGCTGGGCACCATAATAAATTTGTCAAGGATTATACTTGGTTGAATAGTCTAGGTGTTTAATGGAACTAATAGAATTCAGAGTTGTAGTTATGCTTATTACCATAACCCTGAACCTGAACAGCCTTCAAGATCCTGCACAATTTGTGGGTTTAAAAAACACCGTTCAACATTTATTGTACTGTAACAATGTGTTACTATTGATCCTCTGGATGTACTTTACTAAAATATCAATAACTTTCAAACATTCAAATTAATATTTGAATAAATGCATTGTCTGCTAAGGGAGGCAATTTACATATCTTAAAAGGGGGAACCAAACAGGTCAGTTTCGCTTTCTGTTTCCATCGAAACTAATTTCCTCTGCGCTTGCCTTTAGGATCTAGAGTGAATGAGAAATTTAACCTATTTTTAAAATTAAAACCCATGTCTTTTTTTTGAAGTATTGCACCAGACAGTAAGAGAGTTAGAATGCTAGCACAAGCCCATCCCTAATATTTCTAAGATCCAAGCATGAAACTGAATAAATGGAGTCAGGAGGCCAGAAGGGGGAGCTCTGACGGCCTACCAGATGTCATTAATCGTGTTTTCCAACAGAGAGAAACCTACTTTACTACCCAAGTAGAAGGGACGCAGATTTTCTCCTTGCCTAGCAACCAGCCCAGCCAATGAGAAACCACCATGCTCAGCCAATGAGAAGCTGTCACCACTGTGAACTCTCACTCTCCTCCAAAGGACTCTTGTTCATAACAGCCCCTCCCAACTTCCTCCTTTTCTCTATAAAGTAGGGCTCCCCTCCTTTGTTCTCTGGGCTTGCCCATGGTTTTGCCATAGTTGGTGTGTCCCAAATTGCAATTCCTTTGCTATTCCTGAATAAATGCATTTTGTTGAAATAACTGGCTGTTTTATTTTTAAGGTCGACAACGGCAAGAACACATGTGGAAACCAGGCCCAGGTTGCCCCTTTCTTTGCTCATTCAGCTCTGAGCTGCACCTTAAGGAACATCGATTATATGCAGGTCGACACTCCAGCCAGCAAGTGCAGGCTCTGTCAGCCCTCATTCCACCTCCAAATATGGCCACTCCTCAGACCTAGGTGTGTGCACACCAGGGTAGACACGGGACCAGGGAAGCTGAGGTGCTGGTCTCAGAGCATACTCTAGAAGTAGGGTGTAGGGGTTGGGTGGGGGATGGATCCAGAGATGGGTCAGAGCAGGCTTGGGGTCTGGGGAAGGAGCCTTAGTTGCTCAAACCTAAGGTAGGTAAGAGGGACGAGTACTGTGCTGTATTAATACATTCAAATTAATGCATTCAAGTTGCTATCTGCACATGTGACATCCGCAGCCAGCTAATGAAACCCCATCATTACATCAACAGAACAAACATAAATGCATGCCCAGCCCTAATTGAGAACCAAAGTTTTAGTGTATTCATTCTTAGCAAAACAAAACAAAAATAAAAACAGATTTTATTGTTTTTAGTCAAGTAGCATCTTTACTTTTTACAAAAAGCTAATATTTCTCATATACTCATTTTCTTAAACATGGCATATCAATTTGGAACCGATTTCAGTCTGGCCCTGCTTTGAGCAAGTTCGTAAAGAGCTTACACTTGATGTTCTCTTTTGCTGTTAATGTATCCTGCCCATTTGCAGGGAGCACGGAGAGGAGAATGACTGGGAAACGCAGAGAAAGGAGATCTTTTTTTCGGCAGGTCTGTATGTGAGAGGAAGCGGGGAAGGAGAAGATAGGGGCTATTTAAGCCCCCGTCCCCTGACATCAGCCAGTATATCATAATAGCCTGTCTGTTAGAGTGTCAAGTAACCCGTAGGAAAGAAAACATTTCTCAAACACCTGTAAGTCCATTCCAGGGGGCAGATATGGCATCCTATCCCACAAGGGACCACTGCAAAGCTAAAATCAACAGTTAAGAACAGCTGCAGCCTTGCAACCAGCTGCCCTTGCTAACCCCTTTGGAGGGAGGGCAGGGAGAGCTCTGGGAGGGGTAATCAACAGAGGAGACTGAAATTACTCTTCCTTTACATGACTTTTTCCTCTTGTGAAATGTGTTGGAACTCTCCCGGTATGCTGAAGATGTTCCCAAGACTGTTTTTTCACTTACTAAATGTCCTGCAATATTTCCAAGCCTTGTAGACCGTGGTGATGTCTAATCTTCCATTTCACAGAGCTAGGGCTCAGAGCTTTACACTGCTGCAGGAATAGACTCACCCATGCAAGGAAATTTTGTTGCTTTGGAATAAGTTCCTTTGGGAAGAGATCACTGAAACATGTCATTTAGTCTCAGGCTGTGAGACCTCTTAAGAGCTAAGTGAAAAACAGAAGAGATTCAGTCACTGATAAAATCATATATATGTGGTGGATCCTCTCAAAGGATTTGACCTACCCACATGTCAGAAAAGAAAGAAGAGCCATAGCCAGGTGATGGGAAGGCTAAAATGATGAATAATAGTTCATAGGTATCTCAGGAGGACAAACCCAAGGAGGAAAAGAATTTAAGGATTATTCCAGGAAGATTAATATGATAAAAAATCATCTGAAAAAATAAAAATCATCTGAGAAAACTTCCTGATACTGAGAACTTTTTTTTTTTTGAGGATTATCTCCCTGAGGAAAATGGCAGGAGAGCCATCAGCTAAATCATTTGTAATAAAGAAGGAGAAAGAACCAAAAAATAGATTACTTAGAACATCCTCCCCCTCTCCCCGGCCTTTCAGGCAGTAAAATGGTGAGTTAAGTGAGATTATCTCATGAGCCTTCTTGTGTCTTAATCTTGTTCGGAGTGAAAACCTGTTTCTGGCTGCATTTCTCCCACTCTTTTTGCCTATGGCCCTGCTGCTAATGGAGGTGGTCAACACACAAAACTGGTAGTCACTCAATTTTCATTGAGCTTCTCCATTTCGCTTTTAAATGAATTAGGTCGCCTCATCAGCACAAATTGTGATTTAGAGAGAAGGCAGAAGAATAAATCAGGTTCGAAGGTCCTTTTGCTGTGGATGTTACATGCCTGTCTGGGTGATGTTTTGGTGAATTTAGTTTTTTGGTGCTTTCTTGTGCTCAACCATTCTGGGACTTGATAGTGTGAAAAATAAAAATAAAACTAGCAGCAAAAAGTTGATTTTCAGATATGTGATATCTTGCTTATATGCCTAGGTTGTTTTTAAAATGAGAACACGCTCATCTGTGAATCTGTCAACAAGTCACAGGTCAGAGATCCTGCCGTGCATTTGTTTTGCTATGTCACTACACACCAAATGTCTAACGCAGATGTTTTTGGACCTGAGAAGTCAACTTATTTGAAACATTTTTGTTTAAATCTTTCAGGAAGCTATTGATGGCACCTAATCAAGAAGACTCAATAGAACTTCAAAGGAAAATAACTCACTCACTGAATCACTCAGTTCTAATATCATAGACTTCTGGGGACATTCAATATACTTTATCCCTTCTCTTCTGATGCACCCTTATTTCACTCCCTTCCTCAAGTCATTCATGTGAACAGATGTCGGCCAACTTGGATTTCTATATTTCACAAAAGAAAGGGGCATCCAGCACTCTCTTTAATTTCTAGCAAAAGTTGATTAAGGATTTGAGGCTGCCACAAAACCACGTCTTGCACATCTTCAACCACAGGGAATGTAATTGACCAAGGTATCTAGCTGCGGCACTCTGATATCCGCCATCACATGTGTACCAAGGCCACACTTGCCACAGTCTGCTCCCAGCCAATGACCAGGTGTGGAAGGCAGTCCTGTTCCTGGGAAACAAAGGACTTCTCCAGTGGCCAGCATTGGCTCAAGGACTCCCCAGTGGCCTTGCTGAACCTGTCTTAGGCTGGACAGTAGTCAAGGACACTTCCACCCAACCTTCTTTCCTTTTCTTTCACTTGTGGTTAGACTTTCCTCATAGGCTAATAGCTGTCCCATCTCCCTCTCTCCATTTTCTCTCACACAGGCATTCCTCCTAATAAAATCTTTGCAGATTTAATCCCATCCTGGTGTCTGCTTCTCAGAGAAACTAGACTAATACAGCCTGCTTTTTCATTCTTGCTCCTTTTCAATAAAGATAGGAAGGCCAGGGTTGTAATATGTAAATATAGACTCCTTACTTTCTGCTAGATGGGTCACAGTCTAGAGAAAACAGGTGAAACCAGCATAGTAGAGAGCAGATGCTCTCACATCTTCTTTCTTTTAAGGCAGAGATTACCCTGTATACTAGTCCTTGCTCCCTAGTTCACCAATTTCAAATACCCTTAAAAGCCAGGGGGAGAGAGAGGATTAGGGTTGGCGAGGGATACTAAAAATCATCCTACTAAAAATATAAGCAAGATAATCCAATGTCTTAAGGGTTGAGTTTTATGAAGTTATATCTGACAATGTGAATAAGGGTCCATTTCTTGAAGTATTTTTACTATCTTTTGTTTCAAAACTAATATAATAACTTTCTGTTACCAGTGGATGAATTGGGTAGGAATGCCATGGAATCTTTTCTGGGACTCTCAGGTCCAACAAACCACAAGTGAGGTTGTAGTAGGAAATCTTCTTGGCCTATCCACTTTCAATAGGAACCATAATGGGTCACTCCTAGGCTTACCAGAAGAGTTTCTGGGACCTTCATTCCTTTTGAGCCCAGTTCTACCAGACAAGGGAATAACAGGAACCATAAATTCCCCTGAGCTGCCCCAATGTGATTCCAGCTGTGACAGCAAAAGCCCTGGAACTCTGCTCATCTGATAAGCAGGGAGGGTGTCACTTCCTCTTTTCTTCCTTCATCTTCACTAGTTTTGGGAGAATTAGCAGCTGAGTCAAAACTTGCTAGTTGCCTACCCACTGTCCGTTCTCCCCTTTATTCTTATTTGGAAAATCTCAATTTTGTTCAGGGTACAATACACTCAGCTAAAAATACTACATTTTCTAGTAACTCTTGCAGCTAGGGATGGTTATGTGAATAGTTCCAGTCAATGAGATGTAATGAGAAGTCATTGACTGGGGCTTTGAGGACATCTCTTTAAAAAAGAATCAACTAAAGAATTTTGCATGTGGAAAATGATCAACTGATTCTAAACTGTATATGGCTTACATGACAAACCCACAGCTAACATCATACTCAATGGTGAAAGATCAAAAGGTTTTCCTCTAAGATCAGGAACAAGACAAGGGTACCCACTCTCACCACTCTTACTTAACGTAGTACCGAAAGTCCTAGTTAGAGCAATTAGGCAAGACAAAGAAATAAAAGGCATCCAAGTCAAAAAGGAAGAAGTAAAATTGTCATTATCTGCAGAAGATATGATTTTATATGTAGAAAATTTTAAACAACAAAAAAACTGTTTGAACTAATCAAGAAATTCAGTAAAGTTGCAGGATATGAAATCAACATACAGAAATTGTTTCCATATACTAACAACAAACATCTGAAAAAGAAATAAAGAAAACTATGCCATTCACAATAGCATCAAAAACAATAAAATACTTAGGAATAAATTTAACCAAGGAAGTGAAATACCATACAATGAACACTATAAGACTTTGATGAAAGAAACTGAAGAAAACACAAATAAATGGGAAGATATTCCATGTTCATGGATCTGAATAATTACTTATTAATATGTTCATACTACCCAAAGCCATCTATAAATTCAATGCAATCCCTATTAAAATTCCAATGGCAGTTTTCATAAAGAGAAAAACAATCCTAAAATTTGTACAGAACTACAAAAGACCCTGAATAGGCAAAGCAATCTTGAGAAAGAAGAACAAAGCCAGAAGCATCATACTTCCTGATTTCAAGCTATATTACAAAGCTAGAGTAATCAAAACAGAATGGTACTTGCATAAAAATATAGACCATATATATAGGCATATAGACCAATGGATCAGAATATAGAGCCCAGAAATAGACCTCCACATATATGGTCAACTAATTTGACAAGGGAGCCAAGAACACTCAATGGGGAAAAGATAGGCTCTTCAACAAATGGTGTTGGGATAACTGGTGAGCTGTATGCAGAAAAATGAAATTGGACGCCTATCTTAAACCACTCACAAAAATTAACTCGAAATGGATTAAAGACTTAAACAAAAGACATGACATCATAAAACTCATTGAAGAAAACATAGGGAAGAAGCTCCTTGACACTGGTCTTGGCAATGATTTTTTGGATGTGATGCCCAAATCACAAGCAACAAAAGCGAAAATAAGCAAGTGGAACTACATCAAGCTAAAAAGCTTCTGCACAGCAAAAGAAACAATCAACAAAATGAAAAGGTAACATACGCAATGCGAGAAAATATTTGCAAACTGTATATCAGATAATGGGATAATATCCAAAATAAAGAACTCATACAGGGGCCGGCCCTGTGGCCAAGTGGTTAAGTTTGCGTGCTCACTTCAGTGGCCAAGGGTTTTGCTGGTTTGGATCCTGGGCATGGACATGGCACCTCTCGTCAAGCCATGCTGAGGTGGCGTCCCACATGCCACAACTAGAAGGACTCATAACTAAAAATACACAACTATGTACAGTGTGGGGGGGCTTTGGGGAGAAAAAGGAAAAATAAAATCTTAAAAAAAAAAAGAACTCATACAACTCAATAACAAAATAACAAAGAAGCAATTAAAAAATGGACAGAAGAACTAAATATACATTTTTGAATCTAAATAACATCTAAATGGCCAAAAGGTACATGAAAAGACACTCAACATCACTAATCATCATGAAAATGAAAATCAAAACCATAATGAAGGGCCGGCCTGGTGGCGCAGTGGTTAAGTTTGCCCGTTTCGCTTCAGTGGCCTGGGTTTGCCGGTTTGGATCCTGGGTGCAGACACAGCACCACTTAGCAAGCCATGCCGTGGCAGGCATCCCACGTGTAAAGTAGAGGAAGATGGGGATGGATGTGAGCTCAGGGCCAGTCTTTCTCAGCAAAAAGAGGAGGATTGGCAGCAGATGTTAGCTCAGGGCTAATCTTCCTCAAAAAAAGAAAAAACCCACAATGAGATATCACTTCATATGTTAGAATGGCTATCATCAACAAGACAAGATACAACAAGCATTGTTGCTGATGTGGAGAAAAGAGAATCCTTACACATTGTTGGCAAGAACATAAATTGGTTCAAACACTACGGAAAACAGTATGCAGTTTCCTCAAAAAATTACAAGTAGAACTACCATATGATCCAGCAATCCCGCTTCTGGGTATGTATCCAAAGGAAATGAAACCAAGATATCTGCAACCTCACATTTATTGCAGCGTTATTCACAACAGCCAAGATATGGATACAACCTAAGTGTCTGTCAATGGATGAATGGATAAAGAAGATGTGCCATATATATATACATATATATATATGAATAATATGATGAAATATTATTCAGCTGTGAGAAAGAAGGACATCCTACTATTGGCACCAGCATAGATGGATCTTGAGGGCATTATGCTAAGTGAGTGTCAGACAGAGAAAGACAAATACCGTATGATACCATTTATACGTAGATGCTAAAAAAGCCAAACTCATAAAAACAGACAGTAGAATGGTGGTTACCAGGAGCTGGGGTGTGGGGGAATTGGGAAGATGTTGTTTAAGGATACAAGCTTGCAACTAGTGGATAAATAAATCCTGAATATCTAATGCACAGCATAGTGATTACAGTCAATACCATATTATAAACTTTAAAGTTGTTAAGAGACTAGATCTTAATTGTTCTTACCACAAAAAAAGAAATAATAATTATAAGACATGATAAAGGTGTTAGCTAATGCTATGGTGGTAATTACATTGCAATAGATAAATGTATCAAACCAACATGTTGTATAACTTAAACTAACATATCATTACATGTGAATTATTTCTCAATAAAAATAAAATTAGAAATAAAATAAAATAAAATGTATATGGCAAAGCAAAGGGTTAAGTATAGCCAAGGCAATCTTGGAAAGAAGTAGAAAATTGCAAGACTTAAACCGCTAGCTATCAAGACCCATTTTATTAAATAAGACAGTGTGGTATTGACTCAAGGATGCACAAACAGACCGATGAAATGGAGTCCAAAAATAGATCCACACAAATATGGATGCTTGATTTACAGCAACGACAACAATGCAATGCTATAGGGAAAGGATGGTTTTTTCAATACACTATGTGGGGTCCACATGGAAAAAAACCAATCTTGACCACTACCTCATATCATATATAAAAATTAATCCAGATACATTGTATATCCAAATGTAAAAGGTAAAACAATAACAGTTTTAGAAAAAAACATAAGAGGAAAACCATATTCATGACTTTGGAGTGGACAAAGAGTTTGAATTAGGCCCCAAAAAGTGCTAACTATAAGGGAAAAAATGATACATTAATTAATATTAAGATTAAGAAATTTTATTTATCAAAGGCAGCATTAAGAGAATAAAAAGGCAACTAACAACGTGGGGGGAAATGTTTACACTACATATATCCAACAAAGGACTTGTTATGGACTGAATTATGACCCCACAAAATTCACATGTTGAAGCCCTAATTCCCAGCACCTCAGAATGTGACTGCATTTGGAGACTGAACCCTTAAAGAGGTAATTAAGGTTAAAATGAGTTCTTTAGGGTGGGCCCTGATCCAATCTGACTGGTGTCCTTACAGGAAGAGAGATTAGGACAGAGAGAGAGAGAGAGCAGGGGCCCCCTGCACGGACGGACAATATGTGAAGAGGCAGCAAGAGGGTGGCCATCTGCAACCCAAGGAGAGAAGCCTCAGGAGAACCCAACCCTGCTGACTCCTGGATCTTGGACTTCCAGCCTCCAGAACTTCGAGAAAATTAATTTCTGCTGTTTAAGCCCCCCAGTCTGCCGTTTGATGCTGTGGCAGCGCTAGCAAAATAATACAAGACTGATGTCCAGAGGATGAAGAGACCTCTACAAAACAATATGAAAATGACAACACAATGAGAATAGTACAAAAAATAGGAACAAGTCCTTCACAAAAGAAGATATCCAAATAGCCAATAAATATACACATATGAAAAGTTGCTCGACTTTAGTTGATTCATGAGTTATCAGGGAAGTGAAAATTAAAAACACAATGTGAGACTACTACACACCCACTGGAATGGCTAAAATGAAAGAGGCAGATAATACCAAGCGTTGTCAAGGTTACAGAACAACCAAAACTTTCATACACTGCTAGTGGAATAGCAAATCAGTACAAATTCTGGGAAATTTGGCAGTATCAGAGCTAAATATAAACATAATTTATAACTCAGAGATTCTTCGTCTAGGTTCTTCATCTACAGAAATGTGGACATATGTTCAGCAGAAGACTTGCACTGGAATAGTCCCTGCATTACTGTTTATAACAGCTAAAACCTGAGAGCTATCCGAATGTCCACCAATACTGGAGTGGAGGTCTTTTTTAATTTACATTCAGACATTGGAATAATACAGCAGTGGCAATAAATGTTCTATAATTACGTGCAGTAATATGGGTGAATCCCACAGACGTTATGTAAAGCATTAACATTAAATAACATTGTCAGGCACAAAAGACTACATGCTGTACAATTCCATCAAGTTCAAAATCAGGTAAAATCAACCTCTGCTGTTCCTTTGAGTATATAAGAGGGACTTCTGGGGCAATAAGGAGAATTCTCAGGTACTGGAAATGTTCTGGTTTTTCTTCTGGGTGCCAGTCACATTGGTGTGCTCACTTTGTAAAAACTCATCAAGCTGTACACTGGTGATTTGTGAACTTTTCTGTAGGTGTATTCTCTACCACTATAAAACCTTTATGAAAGCGAGGGAGCCAACTCATTTGGCTTGCACTTTTTCCTTCACCTTTGCCCCTCTTCCTGCCTGGAACCCAGATGTGATGCCTGAAGTGGAACCACGAGGTGACAAGCATGGGAACAACAACCACATGCTAAAGATTGCCAGGCAGAAAACAGAGGGAGCCTAGGAGGTCCTTGTGAAGCTCTGTCCTGCCTACTTCCAGTCTTCTTGCTCCATAAGAAAAATTAAAACCCTAACTTGTTTAAGCCAGTATCTAATAAGGCTTTCTGTTATTCACAATTAAATGCAATGAGAAAACCAATTCCTCAGCAGCTTCCTACAAAATGAGGAAAATAAAGAAGAAAATATGTATTGTACATGATGACCAAGGACAAAGATGGTGGACAGGGATGAACCAAGTCTGAGCCTGCCCCAGCCTTCCTAGTTAGGATTTTTATACATAAGTATGACTCTGAGCTAGGCTTCAGGGAAAGGAATTTAAATTCACAGGGACACTCTCCAGAAGCCTTGAAAATAGGACTGAAACAGGCAAAGAATTCAGACATCACTATGATACAGGAAAAGTATATTCATCCAGCAAAGAAAATAAGTAATTTTATGTTAGTCTTATTACTAGCAATGGGGTATATAGCTCAACTGCCGTAACATGAATCCAAATTGACAATGGATTACGTATGGTAGCCCTTCAGCGTTAAGGACCCAAACTCCACTTGCATTGTTGCTCCACCATCCCTAGGATGTTGCCCTCATCTGCATGGTCCAAGATGGCTCCCCATGACTACTCTGCATTCAAGCAGCAGGGCAGAAAAAGGAGGTCATGGAAGACACATCTCTCTCTCTTTAAAGGCACAATCATGAGTTGCACATGATTGGCCAGAACTCAGCCCAGAATATCAGCAAGAAACATTAGGAAATGTAGTTGTTAGCTGAGTACCCGTGATCTCACTTTAAGATTCTATTACTATGGAAGAAGAAGGAAAATGGATATGGGAGATATGGGTTCTGGTACTCCTGCTGCTATACAGGATAAGTACATTTCTACATCCATTTCATCTATTGAGAACCTACATACTAGTAAGAACAAGAAACAAATTTGTTTCGTCAAAGCAAGTTTCTTCAAAGGAAGCATGACTTGGAGAACAACTTAAATTCTTTTTAAAAATTTAAACTAATTCTTGCTTCACCATTTTCTTCTATTCTCTAAGAATTCTGTTCAAAGTTCACCTTTCCTGTTAAGCTCCCCCAATGAATTACACCTGACTCCAGTCCCTCTGATCACTTCCCAATTTCACCCGCAGCACATATCTGTCTGTGTGTAGCACTAAGTGATTATGCATATGTGTGTACACTTTCTACTGAGCTTAAATGTATTTTTCTATGATGAGGTGGAAATAATATGGCTTTTGAAGTCTGGCAGACACTGATTCAAATCCCAATTCTGTGACTAAGTGACTCCATGATCTTGCTACACTCCCCCCACCCCCACTGATACCTTTGGTCTCAAAAGAGAAGTCTGCTCTGGTCCAGCCCACCTCTTGACCCCATCCCTCCCACTTACTATAACAGTTATCTTCCCTTGTGCTTTCAATCTCTCTCCACTATCTTCTTTCTCTCATCATATAGACAAGCTCACATCTCTAATTTTTTCAAAACTCTCTCTCATCCCTATTTCCCATCTTGGATAGCTCTTCTCTCTCTTACTTTACCATAAAGGTTCTTAAAAGTCTGTGCCCCCATCCTTGCCTGCCAGTCACCCCTCTGCTGTCTGATTTCATTCTTATCGAAAAATGAATCTGCTCTTACAAAAAGTCCTGACCACTTCTAAAAGTTAATCCAGTGGTCAATTTTCTGCAGTCTCCAACGTGGTCAACCATTTCTTCATGTACGGATGTTTTTCTCTCTTGGCTTTCTTTCACAACCCCACCCCCTCAGATCTTCCCTTGCCTCTCCGGGCTTTCCTTCTGAGGCCCTTCGTGAATTCCTCTTCCTCTACTACCCATCAAGGTTGGTTTGCCCAGGAGCCGTTTTTGGTCATCTTCTCTTCCCACTCTCTCCATTCCCTACAGATGTTCATCCATGCATTTGGCTTCCATAAATTTCAAATTAATCTCTTTAGCCCAGACTCTACTGAGTTCTAGACCATTCCAGTTTTCTTGGGACCAAAGGATTTCTTGAGACACAGAACTTTCCGTTTTAAGACTGAGAAAGTCTCAGGCAAACCAGAATGAGTCAGTCACTTTAGAAACGCTAAGCACTTCCTAGACATTTCTACTTAGGTGTCCTACAGGACCACAAATTCGACATATCAATCCCTGAAAGCATTGCCACGTTCTACCCCAAACCTGCTCATCTTCCTTTATTCACTGTCTCAGTGAATGGTGCCTTAACATTGACAGTTCTCTCAGCCTCTATGTCCACTAGTCACCAAACCCTGAACAGAATCAAAATGAAACTTCATCGCCTCTGTCTTAATTCAGGGCTTCTTCAACTCTTGCTTGAACTATCATGACCATATCCTACCTCCCTCCCTGCCCCTAGCCTCATCCCTCTAATCTATATAGCCAACAGATTGATTTTTCTAGAACCAAAATCGAACCATGTTATTCCCCTGCTTTATCAAAGTTTCCCATAAAGTTCAAACTCCTTTCATTGGACTTCAAGTCCTGCAAGACCTAACCCCTGCCTGTGTCTCCAAAAATCCTCTTTCTGATCCCTGCCCCCCACCCCTTGTAATCTCCTTACCCCAGATACCGAACTCCTTGCACTTCCCTGGGAAAGGGAATGCTGCTTTGCATATCCATTACTTTGCTCATTCTGTCCTTTCTACTTGGAATGTCCCTTCTTGTGACCTGACCAGCTCTTATTAACCCTTGAAGGCTTGGTTCAAGTGTCTTCTTCCCTGAGAATCCTCCACTGTATCTAGAATATACCTCCATACCACCCCTTAACACATGAAAATGCAATTACACATGTATTCACATCTGTTTTTCCTGCCAGACTGAGTATAAAATTCTTGAGAGCTGGAACCATGTATATTCATTTTGTATTCAAGGACAGTGTCTGGAACACACTCAGAACTAAAATATATTTTTAGTTGACTGATAACCTCTCTGGGTCTAGTTCCCCATCTGTAAGAACTCAGGTGTTACACCTATCTTGAAGAGTATATTGTGGGGATTAACATATAGGAAAGTACCTATCACTCTGCCTGGAACTCAGCAGACCCTTGTGTTTCTCTTCCCCTTTATTATTGAATTAAGACCTGTATTTTGTACATGCTTTGTTATATCCCCAGTAGAAACCTGATAAATATTTCTGAATAACTGATACCATGGTTTGGAGCTGGGGGCCAGGAAAAGGTCTCCATTCCTCCTTGGGTGAAAGAAGAAGTCATCTTTGGGATTAATTAATATTTGTATCAGTATTGATTCCCAGCAACAATAGATCATCTTTATAGAGAGTTAGCAAGGATCTGTGCTGCTCTACCAGGTTCACATTCATGGAAGAATAATCTTCTTTTAAAATAATTCTCATTTGTGCACCACATACATTGCACTTATCATCACAGAAGTACTCAATAAAGACAGCTGAGATTAAATATTTGAAAAGAGAGGGTAAAACCATTTCACACCCACCAAGCTGACAAAAAGTTTTAAATGGCATTGCCAGATGTTGGCAAAGATGTGGCACAATGGGGATTTTCATACACTGCCAGTGGGAGAGCAACTTGGGACAGCTCAACTTTAGAAAACAGCTGAGCATCACCTAGTAAACTTGAACTCGCACACACCCTATGCCCAAGTAATTCCACTCCAATGCGGATACTCTAGAGAAAGCCCTGCATGTACGTATCAGGAAATATGTGCAAGAAAATTCATAACAGCATAGTTTGTAGCAGAAAGAAGGAAGGGAAGAGAAAGACAGAGGGAGAGAGAGAGAGAGAGAGAGAGAGAAGGAAGGAAGGAAGGAAGGAAGGGAAGGGACGGGAAGGAAAGGAAAGAAGGAAGGAAGGAAGAAAGCCAAAGCTCATAAATGAAAGTTAGAGTACTTTATTATAATGAAAATGAATCAACTACAACAACACATTTCAACATAAATGAATCTCAAAACTCAAAGCTTACAGGAAAAGACAGAGGTGGGAAGGGGCAACCAGGAGGGGTACTGAAGGGTTTCAAAAGTGAGCATAATGTTCAGTTTCTTAGTCTGTGTGGTTAGTAAATGGCTGCCTGATCTATTTTTGTGTTATTATTATATTACTGTTCTTTAAATTAGACCCGTAAGTTTATACTCTTTTGTATGTAATATATACTTTAAATTTTAAAAAGTACCTTTTTAAAGAGAGGCTAAGTAATATTTTCAAGGTCATACGAAAAAGTAACAGAGCCACATGTGAAACTCAAGTCTGCCTGACCATAAAGTTCATGCTATTTTACCCCTTAACATACACACTGGCTCCTCAAATATTGCACTCCCATAAAAGTTTCATGTCCTCAGCCCAAGTGTCCATTGATGGATGACTGGATAAACAAAACATGATATAAACACATAATGGAATATTATTCAGCCTTAGAAAGAAGGAAATTCTGACACATACTACAACATGAATGAAACTTGAGGACGTTATGCTAAATGAAATATGTCAGGCAAAAAGAAGATAAATGCTGTATGATTCCACTAACATGAGGTACCTAGAGCAGTCAAGTCCGTAGAGACAGAAAGCAGAACGGTGGTTGCCAGGGGCTGCGGGAGCGAGAAATGTGTATTTAAAAATATCGTTATTGTTTAATGGTATAGAGTCTCAGTTTTGTAAGATGAAAAGAGTTCTGGAGATAGATGGTGGTGATGATTGCATAAAAACTTGTGAATGTACTTAATGCCACCAAACTGTACACTTAAAAATGATTAAAATGGTAAAGTTTGCATTATCTGTATTTTACCACAATTTTTTAAAAAGTTGCATATTCTTATCTGGAAAATAATCAAGATGAGCGGAATTTAGTGGTGGCGCACAAGAAAAAGCTACTTTCTAGATTTCCAGACATGGCCCAGTAATTCACAGCCGACTTGCTCTCCTTGGCTGCACCATCGCCTGAGTCTCTGGGCCGTGGCCTCCTGAAGTTGGTCTGTCAACCAAGGCAACTGCCATTTCTCGTTTGCCCCTGGCCTTATCCCCATGGTGATGGAATGGAATGTAGGGTGGCTGCCAGATGGCAGATGAGTAAAAGGGCAAGATCTGAGGTTGAGGGAAACAAGAAATAAAGGGGTAGCAGGTGCTGGCAAAGCAGCCTGGTGCTCAGGGGTCTGTGGGTCTAATCATTTCAGCCCATCAGTCTCCAGCCACATGGTGAGAGGCACAAGAACAGAAAGGGATGAGGCATCAGAGGAGGAAATGAGAAACAGAAATCAGCACCTGGAACGTTTGAGCAAAGAAACCAGAATTTGCCACAAAGCTGAGCTTTGAGTCTGAATACATCTCCAAGAAGAATGATTTAGCTCTTATATAATTTAACAACTCACACATGACAGAAACACAACACAATGCACAAATATACATACACAGACACATTCCAAAACATGATGTTGAGAGAGATGTAATTTAATCATCTGGATAATTTGCCTACATGATATCAAGGAGCCAGAATCTAGACAATTGACTTAATTCTTTGTGTCTGACTTTGGCTCATGCTGACCCAGCCTCAGAAGTCCAACTGCAGGCTGACACTCTTTTTCCATTGCATTAAACCTGCTAGGCAATTATCTTAAGAATTATCGCAGCTAGTAGAGAGCACATACATTAGCATTTAGAGATGAAATGCCACTGAGATAACAGTGTTCTTAAGCATTCATGACGCATTTTATGTGTGAAAATGCTTAGCAATCACTTTTCAGTTAATCCTCTAAGCAGCCCTAGGAGGGAGGCTATTAAATGATCTATTAAATAGACCTTGTACACATGAGGAGAAACTGAGGCACTGAGAGGCAAAGGGACTGGTCCAGATCACATACAAAATGTTAACTGCAGAATATGCTTAAACCTCCCATGCCCCAAACTCAGGGGTGGGCTTTGTCAACTGAGTCAAGGTACCTCTCCGAGGGGATCACAGACTAGCACGATCGGCTCCTCACCTTCCCCACACAAAATGGAATCAGATCCAGCACACATTTCAGAGGGGTCTTTGGAGGTCTCTGTCATACCTGGCTCACCCTCAACCTAAAGGTCCCCCAAGTAATTAGATCCTCTAAGCATCATTGAAAGGGGGACGTTAAACTAATCTGTCGTGGTCTGGTCTGTGCCTATTTCCACTCTAGCACAAACCAAAACGCCAAACTGTGCCTCAGAAAAAAATCAGCCTTACTAGAGTCCCATCATGCACTTCCATGTCTTCTATCCAGCCTCGCCTCAGTCCTACCCCTCAATACACACACCACACGCCTCCAGACTCCAGGGGCAGTGCAGGATACTGTACACCTAGACAGGTCGTATTCTCAAGTAACTGTGTTGAAAAGGAGCTGGCCTGTGTGTGTGTATGTGGGTGGAGAAAACAAGAGTTGGTAATAGTCATTAGTCCTGCTATTTCTTTCTTTTCACCACATTGGCTTCTTTTGAGTCGTTCTCAGTTTGTGAGTGTTTGGCAAAGGCCCCAAATCAAATCCACTTCATCATCAGTCATCTTAGGACATAACTTCCTGCCTAAGCCATCTCCTCACTGAATCTCCATGCTTTGGAGAAAACTGAATCTCAAAGAACAATAGAAAGTCCTGGTGATGGAAAATTGCAGGTGATGTTAACATTTCTAAAATGTATTAGTTTGCCGCCCCATGTAGATCATCCGTTAATCGGTCTTTCAAATCCCTGACAAGGAGCAATAGGCATTCTCGATATCCAGCTAGCAACTGCTATCCTGGAAAGGCCTTTAAAATTTTTTTAAAACTGTTTTAAGTATGAAATATCAAGAAAAGAAGGAATGTAGTCCCATGTGGCTCTCCAGGTGCTCTCTCCCAGCAGCTCCATTGTGTACCTGGGATGCTGGTGTTCTCCTGACTATGGCTTTCATCACGCTTCTCAGATAGTCCTGTGTGTCCCTAGTTAATTGTTTACTAATGTGGCTACCTCCCAGCTCTATAGAGTTGCATGCACCAGAGCTGGACACCATCTCCAGAAAGCTGAGGACCACCTTGTTATCATCACCACAGAGACGAGGCTCTGAGGTAAAACTATTTAGCTGTGCAGTCCTCCTGGCCACGACAGCACTGGACACCTTCTTAATAATAATGTCTGCTGAGGGCCTGATTTACTAAAAGCATTTTTCTTAATCAAGGGCCACAAATCTCAGGTTTGCAAAAATGCCATTATTTTTTCTCTCTCAAACTCCGGTTCATGAATGGCAGAAAACTTAATCTAATTGATTCTATATAAACTCAGACCTTTGGAGTTTTCTCAATCATTGCTACTTTGTTGTCAGTTCCAGATTTTCTCCTTCCCATCCTTTTCCCCTTTCTCCTGGACTGACTTGAGTTGCAGAGGGTTTATAGAATGTCTTGGTGCCAACATTCGGGATAGGAATGTTTTTGGTCTGGAACTGTCCTCTCTCCTCCCCAAGACACCTGAGTTGTTCAGTCCCACCTGGTTTCTATGTAAGACCATCTTTCCAGGCTGGTACTACTGAGGTGTCTGTATACCCACCCTGTCTCTGACTTTGGGGCCATACCACCTCCTGATACAAAGACCCCCTAGGTAGAATCCTAAGACTCATTCAGTTCCACTGACTCTCCTATTTAGTCTCATCCTTCCTCTTTCCCTCAGCCAACTTCTATGCCTTCCATGGAACACAGGAAAACTCAGCTGTTCTGAGGGTAACAGAAGACCAGATGGGCTGCCACAGGCCTCCTCTCTGCCTGGCGCCCAGTGAAGCCATGTTAACTCTCAGCTTCCACTCCTGCAGTATGGGGAACCTGTAGAAGGCAGCCTCTTCCCAGGGCTCAAGGAGAATGGGGCACGTGTCCTTTCTATTCTTGAACACAAACTTCTCTGTACATTCTGTTATACAGAGTGGGAGGGAGGGGCAAGGCACACAGTCCCTTCTCTGAAATCCCACCACCTACCTCTCCAACTCTCTATCACAGAGGGCTTTATCACTTCTCTGTTGGAGAAAATTTGTTCTGCAGGTTTGGTTTCAAATATTTCTATCTTATACTTGGACAGTACCAGTCTGGGTTCTTGGTGTGAACACCTCTGGCAAACTTAAGCAGAAAAGGAATTTATTGAACCAATACTGGGTGGTTCACAGAATCACTGGGAAGGCTAGAGAACTGGCTGAGAAACAAAAGAAAGTGAAACCAAACACTGAATAGTTAGGGAACTTGCCACCACTGAGCATGCCTCTGTTACCTCTGTGACTAACCACTAGCTATCCCTCCAACTCTGGATCGCCACCTTCGCATGTAGTCTTCGTGAGGAGTGCCAAGCATAGTTCACATGTCCACAAGCTGGCTAATAGGTAGCAGAAAGATGGGGCATCCAGCCCTCATGTATTTCCACATTGGGAGGCAGGAGACTGCCTTCCACCAAGACTCATGTGATAGAGGGACCCCCAAAATAGGAAAGGCCTCAGAACTCTTGACAGACAAAAAAAAAGGTAAATATCCACCACAATGACCAAGACCTCTAAAACTAAGAGTTAAGAATTTGATTTCTTTGATCTCTGACTCAATTCTCTGATTCCTTCTTATCTAGCTGCCTAAATAAAAGAAGATCACAAGCGAAGGGGAGTGTGAAGAAAAAAATACATAAATTAATACCTCATAATATACTATCAAATAAATTTTATCGTCCTAGTTTCTTATCATTCCATAGATTGGTTTTTTATTCTCATTTTGTATGTGGGAATGTCTAGATTAAGAAGGGTGCCATATGATCTTGGGCAATTTATTTATCTTCTATATGCCTCAGTTTCCTCATTTGTAAATTAGGATAAACCTACCTTATAAGACTATTATAATAAGGTTAAGACTTATAGCTATAAGCACCTACAAACAGAGTTCCAGGGAAAACAGTGTAGTGGAAAAAGCACCACTGAACAGGACATCAGGCAAACTGACCACTAATTCTCTGTGCACCATGGACGCATCACTATACATCTCTGGACTCCCATTCCGTCATCTGTAAAATAAGCATGTTGGACTAGATGATTGCTAAACTTCCTTCTGTCTCTCAAATTCATTGTCCACAAGTTCATCCTACAAATCAGCTCCTAAGCCTGCCAGATTCCATGCAATGGGGCAGTGATCAAGATGCTCACTTCCCCTCCCTGTGCAAGCTGCCAAATGAGGCCTAGACCCTCCACTTGGCTCTAGAATAACAGTATGATATGACCTATTAAACCATGAAGCATGATACAGTGATGCATACACACACAGAGCACCCCAGCATCCTTTTCATCAGAAAAAAGGCCAGCATGATCAGAACAGCATGAGTCAAACAGAGCCCACAGAGAAGAGATGCACAGGCAACAGGGCAGAGGGATCACCTCTGATGAGAAAGTTTTTAAAGGCAGCAGACCCTAGAGGTTCATCATGAGTGTGAAATATTTAAGATTTGCTTTTAGGTTGCCAGGTCTGTTTTTTGCCAATATCACCGTGTCATGTTGAAGGAGTTAAAGACATTAAAGTCAGGAGTTCATGCTGAGATTTGTAAAGAGGACAAGGGCAGATGTAACTGTCTTCACTCTCTGGAGATTCCCAATGGGAGTAATAGACAATAGATGAGTTTAGAAGAAGAAAGACAGGATTGGAGGCTAAGAAGAATAGACAAGAAGAAAATCCCAGCAAATTCAGCTGTGAGCTTGGGAGGGCTCTATAGGTATCCTCTTGGGCTACACCCCGAAAATGGAGTGTTAGTGACGCCCTCCCTTGTGCTCCCACAGCACTTAGCACATATCTTTATTGCACCACTTCAAATGCACACTAACCAGAGTCTGTCTCCTGCACCGGACTCCTGAGGCTCCCTAGTGCCTGCCCCGTGCCTCAGCGCCCAGCAGGTCCTCAGTAATGTTTATTTTACCAATGAAGGCAGCAATTAATTCCAGCAGAGGGGAAGGGGAGTTGGGTAAAGTTCCACAGAGGTTTTAGCCTATGGGCAGAAATTTTTTTTTTTTTAAAGATTTTATTTTTTCCTTTTGCTCCCCAAAGCCCCCCAGTACATAGTTGTATATTCTTCATTGTGGGTCCTTCTAGTTGTAGCATGTGGGACGCTGGCTCAGCGTGGTTTGATGAGCAGTGCCATGTCCGTGCCCAGGATTCAAACCAACGAAACACTGGGCCGCCTGCAGCGGAGCGCACAGACTTAACCACTCGGCCACGGGGCCAGCCCCGGGCAGAAATTTTTTTTAATAAAGATTTTTCTAGATGGGACAGCAGAGGCAATGTGCTGCAAACAGAAGAAAAACCAGAGAGAGAGGACAAGGCTGGTACAAGGAAAGATAGGCAATCTCAGGAGGGCACAGGGCACTGAGTAACTGAGTCAGAGAACACAGGACAAGGGAAGTTTGAAGAGCTCATAGAAACCCAGGAGAAGGTGTCCCGAAGGGAGGGGTCAGTGTGGTGTGAGGCTGAAATCAGGAAATTGGATAACCCACAGATGACGTGCAGAGGAGGAAAAGATGAGGACCGAGGATGTGACTCTAAAGACAGTAACATTTCAGGAACTGGGAAGAGAAAGCATCAAGGAGACTAAGAAATAACACAGGGAAAGAAGAGGTGAAGCACACGGGGCTGTGCTGGGAAAGCCAAGAGGGAAAAGAGTTTCCACAAGTTCAAAGAGCACGAGCAGCTGAGCCATCCTTTCAGAGTCAACCCAAACAGCATGGGGAGTGGCTGTAATTTCAAATGCCAGAGCCAGCTCTGGTTCAGTGGCTTTGCCCTGGGTCATCAGGGTCCCACCTAGCCCCTGGCAGTTTTCATGGAGACTGTGCAAATCCACTTTGGTACCAATGAATGGGCTTGTGTTCCAGGCTTATTGCAAAAGACTTGAGGTTCTCAGAACTGGTGTCTTTCGGGGAAAAAAAAGAAAGAAAAGTGGGACCTTTTCTAATATGTGATAAAGGAAATGCACGAGAATGTTTCCAGTGTTGGCCTGCGGTGATGGGCAGTTATTTTCCCGTCAGTAAACCTCTGTGAAACAATCCGAGACTGTCCTTCCTTGAGAAGCCGAGGCTGCTGGCAGCGGTCACCATCTGGGAGAGCAGGTGTGGTTGAAAAGAGATGCTGACAGGCCTTGCCACGCATGCACGTGCAGAGGCTGCGTGTTTATTTAAATGCTGCAGCTGCTGCTCGCAGATCCTGAAGCTGTTTGTGCCTAGCTATTAGAATCCTGGGATTTTTTTTAATGCCTTAGCTCCACAAGACCTATCCCAATTCTGTTTCCTGCAAAATGTGTATTTGTGTTTCACTTAAGTGCTTGAATTTTGCAAATGTTTTGCACGGCTGTATAGATTGAGCTGGTCTGCCCCAATCATTTCTCAGAAACTCGCTGAGTTCTCACCTAAGGTTGTGCCTGAAATGCCTTCTTAGATGCATCCTGAATTCAGATTGGAGAGTTGACAGATTCCCCTGTCTGCCAACTGGTGCCTGAAATTCCTAAACACAAATCCTTTGAGTTGGAGCACAGTCCTCTGGGACAAAGACATGCCCTTGGGCTCCTGGCTAAGAAAAGAAAGAATGTTCTAAAAACATTCCCACCAAAATCACCTACATGAACAAAGAAAATATGAAATAAGAATTGTCTATGCAATAATGTAAAACCTTAGAAATTACAGCACTCTGGATGCCAATTCAAAATTAAATAATCCTCTTTAATCCATGGCAGGCAGCCAGCATCTGTGCTGATTCCTGAAGCCCTGGAGTGGGTCTTGCATTCTGCAGTACCTTGAGACCATTTTCTTTCCACATCATTGCAGGAAACTACATTTATATTGACTTCCTTTCACCTCTGCATTTTTCTCCGCCTGTTCCTAGCTCGTCCAGTTTACTTGTGGGTCCAGGAAGATGCTCTTTGTTGACTGAGGGCATAAGAGTCAGCCTTTTCTCCCAGGAGCCACTGGAATCGGTGCCAGCGGGACTCAGAAGCATTTTCTGTGAAATGAAGTCCCATAGCAGCAGCCACTTCTTCTAGCACCACCACCACTTGGTTGCCAACTCAGCACCTGCCGTGAGTCCTTTTTAGTCCTTTAATCTAGCCCCAAAGAAGACCCTTTGCATTTAACCTAGGTGAGGCTGTGCACCACAGGGCAACCCCCATGTCTTGTGTGTACTTGAAAATTGGGCCCTCACAGATCTTTCTTCAGATGGATAAGTAAAGAGAAACAAATCTGGGCACACAAAAATATTCTACATCACAAGCAGAGATGAGAAAAGAGACAGGGCACTCTGGGAGATTCACTGCCCTCAAAAGCAGGTATTTTGCAAGAACAGAAGGGAAAAAATATCATAATATGTTTTATGTTACTAGTAAAACACAGGAGTACACAATCTCTATGAATAAAAGGATAAACCATGGTAAAAAGGGAACTATTTGAAAAAATATATATTTCATGCCAAGTAAAGCCTAAATAAGAGCTGCTTTTGCAGCAAAAAGTAGCAGATCAGTAGTGGATAAAACCTAATTAATGAAGTAAGGGGCAAACTTGAACAACGCTCCCTGAATACAAAGGAGGGAAGAATAAGATAGCAGGTGTGATGACAGAACAAGGACCTAACCAAAAAATAACAAGCATTTCTGAAACAGAGAATAAAACAGTACATACTAGAAGAAATATCCCAATTTTTTAGAAATCCAAGTCCGAACCTAGAGAGTTCTCACAATAATCCAGGCAATAGTTTTGAAAAGAAGTTTATACCTAGCATGTTTTAGTGAATTTTTAAAATTCCAAAAACAAAGAAGAATTCTAGAAGAATTCAAGCAAGAACTGCAAGGCACCGATTGTTTTAGCCTGGGTTTCCCTAAAGGCAAACCTGAGGGAAAGGTCTGTTTGCTAGTATTTTGGCGGGGAGCACAATCCCAGGGAAGCAGAAGCGCGGGGAAAGGAAGAGACTAAGAAAGAGAAATATGCAAGGTCCCCTTAGTATCAAGTCAGCACAACCCATCTCTCAAAACCTCACAGGACCATCTTCCAAGAGGCCTTTTGAGCTATGGCGACTCAGGGCAGTCTGTCCAAAGGAGGAAGAGAAAAGGTTTTACCCAATGCCTCCCAACTCCCACTGGCCAAAGATTTGCCCCCAGCGGTGTTAACTTGCACACACTTCTGGGTTGCACATATATAATGCCCAACAAGCCCCCAAGATGTCTGTGCCTCGGCATCAGCAGGGAAGCCCCAAGGCAGAAGGTGAGCGATGTGAGGCTGGACATAAGGCAGGCACTGTGCATTATATCCACATGAATCAACTGAAGCCACATGAAGCTGGTCATCATAGCAGCACTTGGGACAGAACAAGTGTCAGGGCCCCAATGAGCCCAAGAGAACCCTAGCTGCCTGCTTCACTGACAAAGGACCAGAAATTAACTTCAGACTTATCCTCAGCAACGTTAATTTTAATTAAGCTTGGCAAACCATGCCAGCTTCATATCAGGCACTACATGCTAATGGAGCAGCATCTCCAGAGCGTGGAGAGAAAAAGTCACACCCAAGAATTTATATACAGCCATCATCCTTCTTGTAGAAAGACAAAAGAAAGACATCCTCAGATACAGAGGCTCAGAAAATGTCCTGATCTTTTTCTGAATAAGGTACCTGCAACAGGTTCCCAGAACACAGAAATGCAATGCAATTAAGAACCCAAGAAGGAAGAAGTTGTAGCCAAAAAGAATGATCAGGAAGCATGAAAAACTGTTAAATTATGGATACAGGTGTAAATAATCACTGTCAATTTGATTGAAACCTTAACAGAAAAGAGGAAAAATACTTTATAAGGAGATACATATTGACCTTTTAAAATTGAATTGTGGTGTTTATAACCACACATTAAACTTTTAAAGTCTCAAATAATTTACTATTCAAAACTTGGGGTTATAAATGATTATTTTGTTCTTGATTTTGACATTTAAAAAATAGATAGGATTTATGAGGTTAGATTTTATTTCTTTAAGATATATATTAGCAGAATGAGAAAAAGGATGTTCACACTCAGAGGTAAATGCAAAACAGTATTGTAGCATAAATAATAATAATAGCATAATAAAATAAAGCAAATAGTATATATAGCATAAATCTGAATAAAATGGAAATATAGAGACAGAAAGTACAAATCAAGATGCCCAAAAGAAAAATTAGGTTAAAAGGTTATGGGCATAAATGTAAATGGATCAAATGCCTGTACAAAAGAACAAAGGCTTTCAGACTAGATGAATAATAATGAGCTACCTATACGAGATTTTATATGTTATTTTTTAAAATTGGCAGGGATATATCCAGCATACACAATATGCAATTCAAAACAAATTACATTAAATTTAAAAAGAAGCAAATTTTTAAAAGTTGATAAATGGCACTATCCATAATAAATATTTTACAATAGAAATCTCTATATGTAAGAATAAAGCACCAATATATAAAGCTGATTCCAAGCTCAGAAACACCAGTACTAGCCAGTACCAGACACCAATACACCTCCCAACAACACTAGGATATTGACATCATTGATGGTCTTATTTTATAGATAAGGAAACTGAGACTTAAGAAGGTTAAATGACTTGCCCAGGGTCAAACAAATGATATGTGGAAGAGTCCGGAAACTGCTACCAGGTCTTCGGACCAGAAATCCCATTTATTATACCCCCAATTTCATGTCATCCACTGATACCTTATGTTTTCATTTGTCCAGTTGGGTGGAGTGGTCATTAGGGTTGTTCACAAATATGGCAGTTATCTCCTTGCAGGCACATGGCCAGCTTGTATCTCCGCTCACTTGAGATTAGGTGTGGCCGTGCATCCGTATGGACTTCCCCAAAGTCTCTTTCCCCATTGTCTTGATAGCCAGCAAGTTTCCAGATAATGAGTATAACAACGGCACAGATCAAGACCCCTACCCATCCCCCATCACCTCAGGATGGACTTGTAGTGCAGGAGAGAAATCAACCTTTATTATTTAAACCAACTAAATTTGGGCATTGTTCTTTATTACAGCATGGCCTAAAATCCATCCTGACTGATCCATCCTTAATAAAATGTTTTCTCCAAGATAGGGACAAGGACAAAGTCTGGCAGCATCCGACAGAAGCAATTTCACAGGCCAAAAGCCATCAATCAGGGGGCCGGCCCCATTGGCCTAGTTGTTAAGTTCACGCACTCTGCTTTGGCAGCCCAGGGTTTCACCGGTTCAGATCCTGGGTGCGGACATGGTCCCGCTCAACAGGCCTTGCTGAGGCGGTGTCCCACATAGCACAACCAGAAGGACCCACAACTAAAATATACAACTATGTACTGGGGGGCTTTGAGGGGGAGAAGGATAAGGGGGAGGGGGAGGGGGAGAGGTAGGGGAGGGGGAGGGGGAGAGGGAGATGGAGGAGAAGGAGAAGAAGAAGAAGACAAAAATTAGCAACAGATGTTAGCTCAGATACCAATCTTTAAAAAAAAAGCCATTAATCAATAATTTTTGGCTTCAGCCATTTAACCAGTTACTAATCCACCTAATTATACTATCACATGGACCACAAGGCTATCAAACGAGATCTTACCAAAGACTTACGAAATCCAAAGATACCATGTCTGTTGCACTCCTTTATTTATCAGACTAGTAATAATGCCAAAAAAGAGATGAGGTTAGTGTGGAATGACTTCTTTATCAAAAATCCATGCAGGTTACTGGTAGTCACTGCTTCCTTTCCTAAATCTTCACAGATCGGATTTTTTGTTTGTTTGTTTTAGAAATCCATCCTGGGAGACAGAGAAAGGTAACATTTGATCTGAATCTTAAAAGATAAATACAATTTTTCCAGGCAGAAATTGAGAGGAAAGGACATTTCAGGTTGAATGACAGAATGAACAAAATTGAGGGAGAACGAAAGTGCATGGCTCTGAGTTATCATCCCTTTGCTTCTATTTTAGACCACAGAGCAAAGGTGGAGACAGTGACTTCACAATATGTAGAGATTGTTACTGTGTGCAACGAGTTTTAGAAACAAAAAGGGAGAGGGAGAGGACTGAGAAAAATTTCATTTTTAAGCCTTCGGCAACTTGTAATAACTGATATAAACTTTGTCTTTAGATTTACTTAGAAGAATTTTAAGTAAATATAAAGAATTAGATATTAACCTAATATAAAGAATTAGATATTAACCTAAACCCTCCCTAAATTTCCCAAGGAAACTCATAAATTTTCAGTAACAACATTTAATTTAAAACTCCTTCTTAAGATCATAGACAGATAAATAAAAAGCTTTTAAAAGTTTTCCACTTGAGGAATGAATTCACTCTGCTAGGCTTTTTTCCTAAAGTGAATTCATTTCCCATGCGCTTGGTGACTACACTCAGAGATTTCACGACAAAAATAATAGAAAGCATCTGCTGAGTAATTATGGGCTCTCCTTGGCTGACGAGGAAAAGCCATACCTCCCCTTCATGCTGTCATCCCAGAAGTCAGAGGTCTATCCGTCAAGTACACGAAGCTGGAAATTTCCAAATAATCTAAGAAAACACTCAAACCGCTTCAGACCGTTTTTTCCATTATTTACGATGCAGCCCATGATAAGATGGAAATTTTCTGAGGGTAGCGTGATAAACTTCGTGTAAGCAAGACACAGCTAATGGCTTGAGGAGTGGAATTCTGGTGCTTCCTGAAGAGGCCATTTTACTGCAATTTCCCTTTGACAGGGTTAAGCTGCTTACAGATTCCTTAGATAAGATTGCAAAGCAGACAGCAGAATGTAGCCCCATTCTAATGCCTCAAGACAAAAATGACAGAAAAGAGCAAGGAACTCTTGAAATGCAAGGTGCTTCTCTTTTATACATCCGTCACTTTTTCTGCCTCCACGAGAGACTAAAATGACAGTAAGCTAAACTGTTTCAATAAGTAATTAGCCACAGAGCATGTCCTCCTCTTGGTTTTTGGTCACAAGACAGCAAGATATAACGAGGAGGCCAAGGGAGCTGCACGGGAGAGGTCAGAGGTCTGTGCATAAGTTTGGTGCCTCTGCTGTCAATTCCCCTTAAACAAATGGCCTCACCTTGGGCATCAGAAAGCTCCTCTGTTAAGCCCACCAAGCAGCAGCTAGGAGCTCGTCCTGACATTTCTTAGAGTCCTCTCTAGCTCAAATTTCATAAAAACAGGAAGTAAAAGTCCTAAAAAAGTACAAGTTCCTATTTTCACAAAATTTCTCAGCCTACTTCGCAGTTTCAAAACACTAAGCTGGTACCTAAAACTACGAGAACAGAGAATGTTTAAAGCTGTGAGAATCTTTAAAAGTCATCTAGTCCAGAAGTCCTTGTGATGATAAAGAAGTAGGAGCCTCAGAGGAGAAGTAACAGTAACGAGGAAAGATCAGTGCTGGTGGGGAGCCAGTTCCCAATTCGCAACCCAGAGCTTGTTTCCTCTGTGCTGTGCTGCTGCCTTTGTCCATATTTAAGGTCAAGAAAAGGCTAGAGGTGAAGTGGACAAATTCTACCATCTCCATGTTGCTTGAGTCTGCGTTTCTCTGGCCCATATGATACTACTTCCCACATTTCTTGAATATTGCTAGTATAAGTAACATTTTATTCCCTAACAGACTGTTGGGACTCAAATCTCATTTTCTTCAATCCTCTTCCCTGCTGTTGAGAGTAAATTAGAATAATTTACCTAAATTTCGCAATGTCAATTTGATCAATCTCCCTCTCCAGCTTAAAACCTTGTGATGATTTCCCTTCTTTTATGATGTAAGTTTAAATTCTCAGCATGCCCTGAAAGACCCTTTATGATCTGACCTCGCCTAGCTCTCCGCCCTCCCCAACACGCATGCTGAGCCCCAGCTGTAGGCATTCCTTGCGCATCAAGTTTTTGTCTCTCATTTCTGTGCCTTTCATGTGCTGGTCCCCTTATCTGGAAGATCCTTCTCCCTTTGTTTGACTGGGTAACACTCCTTCCTCTTTCAAAACATGGTTTAAAGAATACTTACCCCAATGATCAATGTCTATTGAGATCAAAATATTGGCCAAACGTGAAGTGACCACACGTCATGTTCAGAAGTGCCGTATTAGGCACCGCACCAGTTTGCTGAAGTATCTTATGAGCACCATAATAAAAATTCATCCAGGGTTAAAATATATGGACAAAATGCTACCTGATTAATAAGAAAGGGAAACACTTTCTGAGCATAAAAGCAACAGAAATCAAGAAGAAAAAACAAGTAGATCTGATTACATAAAAATTAGAAACTCCTGTTAAGCAAAAAGACTTAGAAAATTTTGCATATGACTAAATTAATTAATTACTAAAAAGCTCTTACCAAAGAATAGGAAAAACACTAGAAACCACAATAAAGAAATGAGCAAAGAACATGAATTGAGATTCATAAAAGAAGTACAGATGGCTAATAAACATTTAAAAGATTTAATTCCATTAGTAGAGCAAGATAGCAAATTAAAAGATAATATTTTTCAACTATTTAACAATTATCATATTCGGTGATAACAAGAGTAACCAGCAAGATAATCGCTCTTATACTTTGCTAATAGGAGTTACATTTATATTATCTTTCTGGAAAGCAATTTTACAATACATATCACAAACCTTAAAATTTCATCCCTTTAACTCTGTTTTTTTCCTTTAAGGAAAATTAGAAGGAAAGCAAATTGTCATAGACAATAGAAATCTATACTTCACAGTATTATTTATGGTAGGAAAATGGAATACATCACTAGCAGTCAATAAAGGAATAATTAAATAAATTATGATACAAATATAGAATACAATGCAGTAAATAAATTTTCCTTTTAAATATTATTTTAATGACATGAAAAATGCTTATAATTCAATGAAAGCTTTAAAAACAAAATGAAAATCCTGTTTGCAATATGATCCAAATTATATTTTTAAATATATGTATGTCTAGAAAAAAGGTTGGAAAGATATACATCAAAATGTTAACATTGATTATTTCTGGGGAATTTTAATCTTTTTCTTTGTACTTTCCATTATTTTCCAAATTCTCTATGATAATTTTACATTACTTTTATAATAAGGGAAAGATGTTAGTTAAAAAAACAAAAATTTTGTATATATTTCTACATAATTATATTTATATTTTATATTTATACATTTATATATTTATATAAATATATAATTATACATTACATACAATATATATTATATATGAATATATATTACATATAATAAATATATATCATATATATTTATGTATATAAAACTTATATATATATACACATACATACCTACACACACAGATATATGTATTTTACGTGTGTGTGTTTAAAAATTAGTGTAACCCAGCAATCCATTTATAAACTACATGATCAATCTCTTTCTTTCTAGGATGTTCCTTGTAACACCTAATAAAAGTTCCTAAGGCTCCTGATACTCACAAGAAAATGGAGTACAGCAACCCCACCATTGGTGAATCCACCACACAAAAAGAAAGTCTTCTCTAACAGCACCATAAACCTCTTCTTCAGTTACAATTTTACAACGTTTTGTGTTGTTATTTGATTAACACCCACCTCTCCCACTAGATTAAGAATTCCAGGAGAGAGGGCCGCCTACATGTTTGATCCCTAGAGTGTGATCTGGCGTGCAGTATGCCTGGACACACATGAGATGCTCAATAAATTTTTTTAATTGATTTTGAAGAAGAGAGAGAAAAAACAAGGAAATCTAAGGCCATGGGGACCTCTAAGAGAGGCCAGTAAAGCTCTTAGTTATCTCACTTCCTACTTCCCTGTCCCCCACAGCCACTAACCAGAAGGAAATCATATGAAAGGTGGAATCCAACTTTTCTTTTCTTTTCTTCAAATGTATTCTCTTAAAGTCCTTTTCACTAAGATTAATTTCTTCCGGATATTTTACCTAATTAGAGCTACAGACCCTTAGACATTAATTAACACCTGGCTGGATGCAGCCAGGAGGTGTCTGAATCCATAAAGAGGCTCTTACTCTCCACAATGAAATCTAAGTTGGCAAAATGATGGGTCAGGGAAGGTCTCTGTAGGCCATGGGCCTTCTAACACCCCTTGGACTGTGTTTCTCACAGCCAGCAAGATCTGTTCTGATCTTCTTCAATGAGAGAGAGACTGTCAAAAACTAAAAGAGACTCCACAGTGCTTACTAGCCAATCTCCCAACCTCAACCCATCCTCTGCCCCAGGCTTCCTCATCTCTTGAGCAACTACACCTGGGGTCTCAGTAAACACAGTCACTGACAGCTAGGAGAGTGTCATGGATTGGACCACTTAGCGCAAATAAGAAAGGAGAATGCTTTGGGAGGCTTGCCTGGGTTTCTCAATTCAACAATTCATTCAGGGCAAGCAAACAATTAAACCAAGAGGATAGTAGAGAAAAATGATGCTGTTTTACTGTCACTGAGACTTATGAGGGAAGAACAAATTGGTAAACATTTTTAAAATTAGTAAAACATTTTTGCTCATTTATAAGGATCACAGATGAGAATAAATCCTACCACCAAGACTGAGTGAATGAAGAGAGAATGAAGATTTTCCAAGGCATCAAATAATGACTAATATCCCCTGAGCTTCCAAAGTGTGTGATTTATTGATACCGTCTGGAATTTACATTCAAGAGAAGTGAATTATCTAAATTTTTATAAATCCCATCTTGTTCTCAATTTGCAAAACACAAAATAACCACCACAAGACATTCACTGTTGCAAAATAGTCTTTGCAACTAGAAGGGGTGCTGACTTAACCATCAAACAAATGTGGTTTTCAATCTGGCTCAGGCACTAGAGAGTGGTGTGACCTTGGCCAAGTCTCTGTCATCTCTCAAATAGAAAATGATGGCAGCCACGGCAAAAAGATGTTATTAGGATTAAACAAGGATGCCTCTTACAGTTCTTGATAACAGCAGACATTCATAAATGGTCTGTATCCAGATCTGAGTAGGAATAAAACCACTTGACCTAACATTTATCAATAGATACTGCCTCAAGTATATATAGACCTTGAATTTAGATGGTTCCCTTTCCTTGAATGCGAATTCCAGTGGATCTTCTTGCTTGCACCAACATCTCATTTCTCTTTACACCATGCCTGAGAAGTAGCAAAGGTACTTATTACCCTCATTTTGAAGTTGAGAAATTAAGGCTCAGAAAAGTTGAGTGAATTGTGTACCATCGTCACCATGGCTAGAGAGAAGCAGAAATAAAGTGAAATTCCAGGAGTTATGAGTATTCTAAGTACTTTACTCTTTCCATGCCCCTAGATAGCATGGTTTCTAGACAAATAAATCTGAGATGCTGACCAGACCAACACAGTCAACTAAACAACTAACTTTAGAACAGATTCTCAAAACAGGTGATAGAGACATAACAGCTGTGCTCAACAGGTCATCTAGAAAGCACAACCCCACAGTTTGCAGTAAAGGAAATATATATTGGAAAGTCAAACAGCTCAGCAAAAAGCAACGGATAGTAAGATAATGAGGAAGCTGAGGGAGTAGGATATGGAACTTCCAGATACAGGAATTACTTTATTTACAAGCAAAAAGATTTTGCAGGGAGATATGTGCCCAAAAAGGGCAAAGATACTCCAGTGCTGCTGAACTAGACTATAAAATAATATTTTATGTTGATATAACATTTTTCTGATTAATACCACACTTGATACAACTCTTTCAGTGAAGCAAGATGGGGACAGGTACACGATTTCTTATCAGCAATTCCAAAATCCAAAATACTCTGAAAACCAAAAGTTTTTTCTCACGTTTGGCACCAGAAACTCATTTGGTGAACTACTATGAGGTCATCCCATGTGGCATGAATATTCAGATGTTCCACATCAGAAATATTATGCTTTATTACAGAATGCTGCCCCAGACCCTGCCTGAGATGCTACGTAATACAGCCACCACATTATTTCTCTAATATCTGCAAAATTTTGAATTCTTAAATATATCTTGGCCCAAAATATTCAGATAAGAACTTTCAGACTGGTATTATTTCCTTCATTTTAAAACTGGAAAGTGAGTCAATCTCAAATTAATTTTTATTTTGCTTTGTGACTAATACCAATCTCTAGGTAAGTATACTCAAAAAGAAGTAGAGAATTCTGCTAAGCATGAATCCATATGACTGTCCTTTTAAAAACTCCTTTTGTACCTGGAAAGAAACCCAGTAAATGTCTATAAAACTAGGAGAAATTAGTTCAAAGAGGAATTAAATCATGCATAATGTTCCCAAGGTTACATCTTAATGACTGTAACACAACTACTAAAGAAAATGTATTTATCAAACCGTGTTGTTAAAACCATTGAGTTCTGATGTAAGAGGAAGATTTCAGCCAAGTCATCTGAGTGGTGTTCATAAAGACATCCCAGACCATTTGCCTATATTTTCATCTCTGCCTTGATGTGTGCCCTGGGACCAGCCAAGGACTCCAGACCTCTCCTCTCTTGGATAACTGCCTAGAACCCAGGCTGGAGAGGAAAAAAGAAAAGCTACATCCTGAAAACAGCAACATAAAAAGATCAAACAACCCACAAAACTCCTCTGTTTGAGGAAGATTTTTTAAAAGAGTTATGAGGTCTCTGGGCGGGGCTTAGGTGGTTTCAAGGTTTGTGTGGCTCTGAATTATTTTGGGTTGTCACATGAAAGTGGGGAAGGGGCAGGCTCCCGGTGGTTTGCTGAAAGTCATCTGCTTCAGATGAAATTATTGGCTTCAAGCTTGGAAGTGAGGAACTAATTCCAAAGTGTACCAAAACTGAAAGAAGGAGGTGTATGCGCATCTTGCGGGGCAGGGAAGGTTGGAGGGACCAGGGAAGGCTAGAGAAAGCATTACATCCTGAACCAGATTCTCCAGAGTTTCCCTGGTTCTTTTTAAGCTACAGATAAATCCTGCCAGGAACTCTTCCTACTCCTCTACCTCCCAGTAACTCACCCACCCTGAGACAACCAATAGCAATGTTTCTTCTGCTTGGAACATCTTCCCTCCTGTTCATCACTTAATTCCACTCATCCTTCCGCCTAACAGTCTCTTCTTGTAGGAAGCCATCCTTGGCATACACGCTACATGGCCCTGTACTACATTAGGTCTTCCCCTAAATATGCCCACAGCTCCTTGCATCCCCCATCAGAGAGCTTACTTTACTGTTATCACTGCTTTTTCTCTGCCATCCCTGTTCGATATATTGTCTTTGAGGGCAGAGGTTGTATTTATCTTGATTACCATTGTATTCGCAGCACCTACTACAGTGCCCAATCCATGGTATGTGCTTCATAAATACCTATTAAATAAATGAATGAATCAATTAATAAACTGGTTCCTAACTGCTTGGGGTTCAGGGTTCATTTAAGAAAGCTCCAAACAGGCAGAAGTAGACGCAGTTGAAGTCTTTTAGAAACTAGTGAGACAGACTGGACTGTATCATAGCCCTTAAATGATGCCTAGAATTAAGAAAAGCGGAGTGCTTCCCCCACTGTAAATGAAGGAAAAACACAGAGCGGCAACAGGAATATGCCTGGTGTGTTCTGGAGCAATGACGACTCTAGCTTGCCTTCAGTGGAGGGTCTATGTGAGGAAGTGAAAGGAGAAAATGCTGACGTGAAAGTAAGGACCAGTCACAGAGTATGGTAGTTACCAAACTAAGGGGTTTGAACTTTGTCCTGTGGTCAGTGTAGAGCCAAGAAGTATATCTGGCCTGAGAATAAAATGTGCAGATGAGCTGTAGGGGAACTGATGGGAGGAATGAGGGCCAGCAAGGAGATAATTTAGTCATAAGGCAACAAGGCATGAGAGTCTGGACTAAAAAGGTAAGAATGAAAATGAAAAGATAGGAAATATTAAGAAGTGTCCAGACTGAGTGATTAATTGGATATGTCTGAGAAAAACAGCAAGGTCTAATTAAGAAGTTAGTTTGAAGAAAGATTATAAGGAAGGATAATGATTGCAACTATCACTTGCTGACTGCGTAGCACATGCCAAAGGCCTTACATTTAATTTAATTTTTACAATAACTCTCTTGGGGAAATATTATTTCTGTGTTTTACCTATGAAAAAAATTGAAAGCCTTTTTTAAAGGCTCTTGCAATCACACAGGCTAGTGGTTTTCAAACCACAGAATCTTCTGGTACCACCTCACCAGGCAAGGCGGGGCTGCTCCAAGATCCCTTCCCCTATGTTCAACTAGAGCAGCTCCCCTTTATATACCTTATATAATAATTCTCTATGTAAGAATTCATCTTTTAAAAGTGTTCTCTTTCTAAAAACAATGTTTGAGAACTACAAAACTAGGCAGCAGTGGTTAGAAACATATAAATTGGGATATTGGGGAGAACATTTCACTTGCATCAACAGAATTTGGTATTAGTGGAAGAGGAAGAAAGGAGTAGTGGATGATCTTGGGTCTTTGGCTTAGATCCCCCTCACTGGGTAATGGGAAACTTTACTGAAAGCAGGATACAGTAGGAGGAGAGCACTTAGGGAAGAGAATCCCTTTGGTTTGAATTGAGTTGAGCTGGCCCCGTGGCCGAGTGGTTAAGTTTGCGCGCTCCGCTGCAGGCGGCCCAGTGTTTCGTTGGTTCAAATCCTGGGCGCGGACATGGCACTGCTCATCAAGCCACGCTGAGGCGGCGTCCCACATGCCACAACTAGAAGGACCCACAACTAAGAATATACAACTATGTACCGGGGGGCTTTGCGGAGAAAAGGAAAAAAAAATAAAATCTTGAATTAAGTTGAGCTTATGATACCTATAGGACAACCTCATGAATATAATCAGCTGGAAATACAGGTCTGGACTGGCATACAGATGATGGTGAATCCATGGTGTTGGAAAAGATTACTAAGGAAAAGAGGGCAGGAGTAAAAGAAAAAAAGACAATGACAGAAGCCTAAGGAAAACTAACATTTCATTCATTCACCCAACAAATATTTATTTATTATCTACAATGAAGTTGTAAATAGAAAGAAAGAAAAGACAGTGAAAGAGACAAGGAAGAGAGAAAAGTAATAAAAGGAAAATGTGAGTTGTTACAAGAAGGAAAGAAGGAATTTGAAGGATAGGGTGGTTAGCAGTATCAAATATGACAGAATTCAAATAGGATAAGATTGGGGAAAGAGGACATGTTAAATGTGACCATTTGAAGGTCACAGGTGACCTCTGAGATAGGAACTGCTGCTTTCCTTCATCCAACAATTATCAGCATCTCTGAAGTACTAGACACTGGGCCAGCCTCTGGTATTAAATGGTGAGCACAAGGCAGGTCCATGCTTTCATGGAGTTCATAGCTTAGTGAGGGAAACAGACATTAATCAAAGAATCATACAACCTAAATGTAAAATGGAAATTATAACAAGAGCTAAGAAAAAGACACATCCCAGGCCATGGGAGTCTATGGTAGAAGAATGGGACCTTGTCAGGGAAGGTTTCCCTATAGAAATGATACTTGAACTAAGATGTCCAAGATGAGTGGAACTTAAGTAAAGAGGGAGGAGCTCATGAAAGCCTCATGGTAGGAGAAAGCCCAAAATGTGTTGGAGGGATTGAAAGCCCAGTATGTCTAGAGCAGAGAGAGGAGAAGTGAATGAAAGGTAAGAATGCAGAGGCTGGCAGAAGCCAGACTGTGTAAGGCTTTGGAGGTCACATGGAAGAGTTTCTTCTTAGGATATCCTAAGAGTAACAGTGGGCCCTGATGTGTTCAAGTGCTTGGAGGTGGTGAGGTAGGCAGCGAGATACCATAAGATTTGCGTTCTGGAAATATGGGTCCAGTTGGAGTGATTGAAGATGCAAGAGAAGCAGGATATCTTAACAAAGTTCCAAGTGACACATGAATCTCAGCAGGAATGAGAGTAGGGGGCAGGGATAAATTTGGAAAGGATGCCTCTTCTGAGAGATAGGAAGGACAAACATAAAGATGTGAAGAAATGGGGGCCAGCCCTGTGGCCTAGTAGTTAACTTCAGTGTGCTCCACTTCGGCAGCCCGGGTTCAGTTCCCAGGCATGGATCTACACCACTTGGTGGCAGCCATGCTGTGGTGGTGACCCACATACAAAACAGAGTAAGACTGGCACAGATGTTAGCTCAGGGCGGATCTTCCTCAGCAAAAAAAAGTAAAGAAATGAATATATTTGGAAGTAAAGAGAAAGTTTAGAGAAAATTTGAAGTTTTTATTTATCTGCTAAGAATGAAAAACCAAATGGATAAAAGGTGGAGGTACAGTGCCTGCTACAGAGATGACTGCCATCAAAATTTATTGAATGTTACTGAATGTAGAGGTCTGGAACAGCTGCTGTGGCAAACCCAAAAGAGATCCAGCTAGGGATGACTCTAATGATTGCCTAGCAACCCAAGGCCCCACTTTGCTAACACCACTTAGCGTGCACCATTAATGCCTATAGGGAAAATGTGCTGCCTCCAAAATATCATAAACTTGGAAACACTGCAGACACCTGCACTAGGAAAATCTGAATCATGGTGTCATATTGCTTTAAAATGCTTAAAATTAGGGGGGAATGTCTTTAACACTCTTGATTACCACCCCACGAGGGTAACACAGTTCATCCTGTGATTAATCATAGGTGGTTTGAATACTTTGGAAGTGATTTTTGCTGCTGGCATTTTCTAAAGAAGCATAAATTATGACTAAATTTCTCCTGTTTACATTCACTGCCATTTCTTCCCACAGCTTTCATCAACAAATAGCAATCAGAACAATATGGCTAAGAAGTAATAGCTGTGTCTTGTTTCCAATACCATGCCAAGCTAGGCTGCCAAATGCTGTCTGCTATCTTTTCTCTCCCCCAAGTCACAGAGGGTAAGAGGTAAGACACAGTGGCTGCCACCTTGGAGACCAAATGTGGTAATTACAGAATGAAATATAATTTTAATCTTTGTGATGAGCAGAGTACAATACGTTTCATTCTTTTGTGGCACCTCAGAGATAGAAAGGCATTTTTCCAGTGTTCTCCTAAGCAGGGGACATCATTCCCAATGTCGATCCACTGAGGTATGGGAAGAAAACAGTAGAACTTGATTTTTTATTTTTTAAGACAAAGAATTAAGCTTTACTAGTATTGAATTCTTTATATGAATCAGCACTGACATCTTACTCAGTCTGAACACCAGTTGTCACATGTGGTCCAAGGGGAGAGAGGGAGTTCCACCACACTGGGGGTTGGGCAGTGGTATTCTCTGTCATTGTGTCTACTTAGGTAGATTTGTGAGCAACCTCAGATGATGCAATTTTGTTAAGATGTCAGTTCTCTACTGATTGACCTACAGATTCAATGCAATTCCAATCAAAATCCAATTTTTTGTAACAGCTGAAAGAAAACTTTTCCATAGGAATTGAGAAGCTAATTCTAAAATTCATATGGAAAAGCAAAGAAAGAGTAAAGAAATAGATCCACACATATTTGAACAATTGATTTTTGACAAAACCACAAAGGCAAGTCAGTGGAGTAATGCTAGACTTTTCCACAAATGGTGCTTGAACAGCTGGATATCCAAATGCAAAAATATAAACTTTTATCCATAATTTGCACCATATACAAAAATTCACTCAAAATGAAACATAGACCTAAATGTAACCTAAAACTATAAAACTTCCACTAGAAAACATTGGAGAAAATTTTTGTGACACTAGGTTAGGCAAAGATTTCTTAGATACAATACCAAATGCACAATCTATAAAAGACAAAAATTGATAAATTAGAACTCATCAAAATCTAAAACTTCTCTCCAAAAGATTCTAAGAGAATGAAAAGACAAACCACAAACTGGGAGAAAATATTTGTAAATCGCATATGTGATAAGAAACTCAATAATAAAAAGAAAAACACCCCAATTTAAAGATGGTCAAAAGATTTGAACAGACATTCCACCAAAGAAGATACATAGTTGGCAAATAAGCATGTGAAAGATGCTGAACATCATTAGTCTTTGGTAAAACACAAATTAAGATCACAGTGAGGTACCATGTCACACCTATTAGAATGGCTAAAATTTAAAAGACTGATCATACCCAGGGTTGGCCATTTATATTTTATAAATTTCAATTTATATAAAACTGGGTTTCAATTTATATAAAGTTCTAGAAGGTGCAAATTAATTTGTAGTGACAGAAAGAAGACCAGTGGTTACCTAGGGAATGAAAGAGAGATTATAAAAGGGACCAAGAAAATTTTTGAGGGTAGTGAGTTTATTATCTTGATTGTGGCAATAGTTTTAACAGTTATATACATATGTTAAAATTTATCAAATTGTACACTACACATATGTACAGTTTTGTATGTTAATTACACCTCAATAAAGCTGTTAAAAGAAATTATGTCCTGTTCAACAAAAAATTATTGGTAGATTCAGCAAAATATCCTGAATATTACCTCACCCACCACGGTACTTAGGTAAGAGGTGTAATCTGTTACCTTGCAGGATTCCAGTTGTATATATAAAATGAAGAGAATGCTTACCTCACTGAAGAATGATGAAACTGATATTGAGTGGGTCCACTGAAAGTGCTAATTGTTGGGCAAACTGATTTATTTTTAGTTATAAAATATAAAATATGGCATTTATTTCATGTCATTGGCTCTAAGCATATCACTATTGGCTGAATTTATCCCTAAACACTTTAATTTGGGCAAGCTACTTGATCTGTAACACCAGTTAACTGTAAATGTGGTTCAAGATTTTCAGGCTGTGCTGGTGTACAGGCAAAGATTTTATTTTGCATGTTAATTATATGGCTTATTTAATCTTATTTACACTAAAAACTGAAAAGAATGGTAGATTTCATAAATACAGACAATATTATTGGACTCCATCCATAATCAATTCATCAAATCCACCTGAATGCACCTGAACAGATTTTCTCAAGAGAGAATTTAGTTGCTTATATATCAGGACAAAAAGCCTTTTCTCCTTGGATCTTCACATTCACTGGCTAAGTGTGCTAAACAAGAAGAGCATCAAAACCTTGCACTCTAGAGTCACATGAGACTGAGTTCTAATCCCAGCTCTGGAGCTCACTTGCAATGAGATCTTGAGCAAGTTACTTAACTGCTTCAATCTGTTTCTCTCTTTGTAAAAATGGAGTAAGATTCTTGCCTTCTGGGCTCTTAACACATATCATCCTGAAAGCTGACAAACCATCTGAACTTCAACATTTAGCCTTAAATCTTCACTGCAGTGTTGTTTGGTAAAGGAAAGGAACTGATCCTACCAGGGTCTTGCACTGTGGCTTGATCTGACCCTCTAGGGCACATGTCAAAGGTAGGTTTATTTATTCTAACCCATTTATTAAGTTACTCACACATCATTCCCAACTCTTGAGAAATGGCAATTTATTTGACTGAAGCTTATGAGAATTAACCAAATATGGCGACACATTTATATGTGAGTTACTAGTCGCAAGCATCATTCGTTCTATAAATATTTGTTAAGTACTTACCGTGTGTCAGAGAGCCCGCAGTAAACAAATCTCAGCTTACCATTTGTTATGGACTGAACTGTGTCCCCCCAAATTCATATGTTAAAGCCCAAACCTCCAATGTGACTGTACTTGGAGATGGAGCCTTTAAAGAGATAATTACGGTTAAATGAGATCATAAGAGTGGGCCCCTTTTGGCCGGCACCATGGCCGAGTGGTTAAGTTTGTGCACCCTGTTTCGGCAGCTCAGGGTTTCACCGGTTCAGATCCTGGGCATGGACCTAGCACCACTCATCAGGCCATGCTGAGGCGGTGTCCCACATGGCACAATTAGAAGGACCTGTTTAGAATACACAACTGTGTACTGGGGGCTTTTAGGGATAAAAAGAAGAAGAAAAAAGATTGGCAACAGATGTTAGCTCAGGTGCCAATCTTTAAAAAAGAAAAATAGAGTGAGCCCCATTTATCCAATGGGACTCCTATCCTTATAAGAACAGGAAGAGACACCACTAGTGTCACACAGAGAAGATGCCATGTGAGGACACAGTGAGAAAAAGGCCATCTGCAAGCCAATAAAAGAGGCCTCAGGAGAAACTAAAACTGCTGACACCTTGATCTTGGACTTTCGGCGTTCAGAACTGTGAGAAAACATATTTCTGCTTTTTAAGACACCCCACTCTGTGGTACTTCATTATGGCAGCCCTGGCAGACTAAGGCACCGTCTTTAACTGAAAAACTGGTGTGTCTGGTTTGAGAAGGCTTTTTTCAGGTCATAGGTCAAGGGGGAAGTTACACATGTTAGAAGCTAAAAATGTGGAGGAAATGTTTTCAGAAATGCTCTGAGAAGGAATGCTCCTATACTACTGCCATTTCTTGGGTATTGGTCAATTTTTCCCTATGAATCTTTCAGGGAGAGTTGTTATAAGCAGCAGTGATGTTATTACACCATGCAATTTGTCAGCATAGGAAAGTTTGCCTAAGAACGGTGCCTCTGAGGTAACCCCTGGCAGCCCCATTTCAGAGTATCCAGTGCTTGATCCTGGGCATCTCCCTTGATTTCTCCTCCCAGCCCTGAAGGTTGTCACTCTTAGGACAGAAAACTAATCTGGACCATGCATCCACTAGCAGATAAAAAGTTACTCTTAAAAACTGTCCTGGAATATGTGTTGTTACACAGGTGTGCTGTCTTCTGGGCATGTTTGTAGCAGCTTTGTGGTTCTCAAGGGAAGCTGTGTCCTCCACAAAGTGGCTCTTGGTCTCTAGATGATTGCATAAACCAAGAGAAGCCACCTCCACCCCATCACAGGAAGGAAAGCAGGGAAGCAGGAAGGGGATGCAAAGGGTAGAAGCTTTGGAAGAAAACAGACTTTTCTTCTAGTGTGCCCTCCACTTAGACCACATTCCCAACAGAGAAGCCTCCACTATCCCCAGAGCTTCCACTCTTGACTCTAAACCGGTGGTTCCCACGTCGTTATTCTTAATCCCAATTTCTCAAACAGCCCTGGTACTATATCTACAATTGCCTCCTGGACATTTTCACTTAGATGGCCCAAACTCATCTCTCACTAATCTACTTCACCATAACCTTCAGCAATAACATTTTGAGGGCTCTTATGTGTCAGGAACCATCCCACTGAATTTAGTTATCCATTTAATTCCAAGTATAGGATTCTTTATTTTAAATTTCCTATCCTTTGGCCTTTCACAATAGAGGCCTCGTTTGGAGAGGGTTTTCCCACTTTATCTATTTTTTTATTGCTCAAATTGTTCTGCCTTTAATAAACAAGCTAAATGTTACTATTTCTGAACAGTCATTTTTATACATAAAAGCACATTTTAGACACTTTGCACATCCTACCCTCATCCTATGAATATGTTCTCACAGAAAGTTTTAGAATGAAAAAAAGACTTTTCAAGGTTTACTTTGGTTTCAAAAATTAATATTAAATGTGTTAAATTTTACAGTTACCAACCAAATAAACATGAGGCATGGACTAACAATGAGAATCTGTCATGAACCAAAGATTCCAACTGATCCAATTATCTATTTGACTGATGGATTCCAACTGATCCATTTGAAAAAGAATACAAAACATCATTATTCCTTAAACTTTTAAGTTTGGCTTACAAATATTATTATTACATTTGTAACTCCAGCAAATTTTAACAATCACTTTTAAAAGCTTTTGGAGAATATTTATTCTAATGTTCAAATATTTAAAACTAAATTTATAAATTTAATATACTCAATTTACTTCAACTGTATTTAACCAAGACATTTTCCTATGAACTTTAAGTGATTCTCATATATCTGATAAATTTATAAAAATGATGGATCTTAAGTTCTCTTAAAGGTTCCAATTCTATATATAAAATAGTCAAACTTCAACTAAAAAAATCACAGCTCAAAATCAACGATTGAAAGATGTAAAATCTCTGTCTTGGTTTTTTTTTTACATATGAACTTACAATTGTTCCAGCACCATTTGTTGAAAAGACAAGGTCTATCCTTTATCCTCTGAATTGCCTTATTTGTCAAAGATCAGTTGACTATATCCGTGTGGGGCTATTTCTGCTCCATCTCTACCCTTTCCCCAGTACCACGACGTCTTGCCTTGATTACTGCAGCTGTACAGTAAGCCTTGAAATTGGGCAGTGTGAGTCCTCCGGTTTTGCTCTTCTTCAGTAGAATGTTTGCTCTGCTAGGTCTTTTGCTTTTCCATATAAATTTTAGAATCAATGTGTTGATGTTCACAAAATAGCTTGCTGGGATTTTATTTATCAGATTACAGTGAATCTATAGATCAATTTAGGAAGAATTTACATTTTAACAACACAGTCATGAACAAGGAATATCTCTCCCTTTATTTAAATCTTCTTTGATTTCTTTCATAAGTGTCTTTGTGGCTTTCTACACACAGATTTTATACATATTTTGTTAGATATATATCTAAGTATTTCATTTGGGGGATGCTATTGAAAGAGGTTTGGGTTTTTTTTTTAATTTCAAAATCCAATTGCTATTACTGGTATACAGGAAAGCAATTGCCTTTTGTATATTAACCTTGTATCTTGCTACACTTGCTCATTAGTTCCAGTAGTTTTTATGTTGATTCTCTGGGATTTTCTACATAGACCATCATGTCATTTGTGCAAATGACAATTTTATTTCTTCCTTTCTAATATGTAGCCTTTTATTTGCTTTTCTCATCTTATTGCACTGGCTAGGACTTCCAGTACAATGTTAAATAAGAGTGGTGAAAGGACATCTTTGTCCTGTTCCCAGTCTTATGAAGAAAGCATCAAGTCTGTCACCATAACTATGTTAGTTGCAGGACTTTTGTAGATGTTCTCTGTCAAGTTCTATTTCCAGTTTGCTGAGAGTTTTTATCATGAATGGGTGTTAGAGTCTGTCAAATGCCTTTTCTGCATCAAATGATACGATCATATGATTGTTCTTTCTTAGCCTGTGGATGAAGATTACATTGATTGATTTTCATATGTTGAACCAGCCTTGCATAGCTGGAATAAATCCCAGTTGATTGTGGTGTATAATTCTTTTTATACATTAATGGTTTCAATGTGCTAACATTTTGTTGAAGACTTTTGTATCTATGTTCATTAGAGATATCGGTCTATAGTTTTCCTTTCTTGTAATGTCATTACCTGGTTTTGGTCTTAGGGTAATGCTGGTTTTATAGAATGAGTTAGAAAGTGTTCCCTATGCTTCTGTTTTACTGGAAAAGATTATGGAGAATTGATATCATTTCTTCCTTAAATATTTAGTAGAATTCACTGAGACTGGTGCTTTCTTTTTTTGGAAGGTTGTTAATTGTTGATTGAATTTCTTTAGTAGATATAGGATTATTTAGGATATCTATTTCTCCTTTTGTAAGTTGTTATAGTTTGAGTCTTTCAGAGAGTTGGTTCATTTCCAAATTTGTGAGCACAGAGTTGTTGTAGTATTCCTTTATTATCTTTTTAATGTCCGTGAGATGGTCTCATAAGACATATAAATATATTTTCCATTTAAAGAATCTTAAAGGACTCCTGTATTCTTTTCATGTTTCCGACATCTTGGAACTATACAACATGAATGGATATTGAAATGATACTCCTTGGAATTCTAGATATATCTCTTTTATTTGTCTATCTTGTTGCAACTTTCAAGGTCATTCTCCCAATAGGGCTAGAAAAAATCTGAGCATATTTATAGTATTTAACAAATTTGAGGCTAAAAGAGCAATAGGTCAGCCATTTATTTTTTCCTTTTTTTCTCCCCAAAGCCCCCCGGTACATAGTTGTATATTCTTTGTTGTGGGTCCTTCTAGTTGTGGCATGTGGGATGCTGCCTCAGCATGGTTTGATGAGCAGTTCCATGTCCGCGCCCAGGATTCGAACCAACGAAACACTGGGCTGCCTGCAGCGGAGCGTGAGAACTTAACCACTCGGCCACGGGGCCAGCCCCCTATAGGTCAGCCCCCAAAAGGTCAGCCTTTTAATTCTAGTTTAATATTGTTAATTGAGAAATTGATTTAGACGTGATTTTTAAATACAAATCTTACTATAATTATGTACAGTCAAATATTTAAATGATCTTAAGAATCTGCATAATTATAGGTTTATTTTATAGACTTATAAGCATTTTTAAATCTTCAGAAAAGTTTTGGTGTCAGACAACTGAAGTACTTTAAAAATCAAAATATTTGATTTTAAAAATAAGTTAAATATAGAGAAGAATGTAAATAACTTTGTAAATCAAAACGTAACCCAAACGCCATCTTAAGAGTGATTGCTAAAATTTATTGACATAAAGTTTATTGACATAAAAGATCTGTAAGCTAAGTTTAGATACTAAAGGAAGAACTAGGTTTTCAGATGTAACTTTAAAAATTGAATATTAATTTTAAAACTAAAATAAATCCTTTGAATTGCCTTTTGTGGGCAGAAGGCCACTTTTAGGGCCATCAAAAATGCACATTTAATGGTTCCAGCATTTTGAGGCCAGAGAACTTAACAAGGAGAGAAGGCCAGGCAGGCAGTCGGAAGGGTGCCTTTTCACAAGTGCTTGGTGGCAGTTCTATTCTTAACAAAGTGCCATCACTGAAGATAACCTATCACTAAGGGTTATAGTACCTTGGTGCTTGAAAAGGCAAACCAACTCCATACTGCATACTTTCACTTGCCAGAGACTGGAATGAATAAGGAGGAGAAAGACAAGTAGAGGTTGTGATGAGACTGGCCCTGTTTTTTAATTGTGTACTTTAACATGTCTGCAGGAATACCCTACTTGCTAGCACTTGAAGCTGAGGTGTGCCCTTTCAGCAAGATCAGAAACTTATATGGGGGCTGTAAAACAGAACCTCAGACACTTCAGCAGCTTAACAGAACATTAACCAGTGCCTCCAAGTGTGTTTAACAATCAACAGTGGCTAGCCTGAATGATATGGCAGATGCCAACAGACACAAAGCTCAGCCAGAGACTCGTTCTCCATCTAGCCAAAAACAGTGTCTCCCTTTTCAGGCCTTGTGTGACCATATATTTTTCAATCACGTTAACCTTTTAGATGAAAAGTATCACACAAGTACAGGCCACTTTATCCTGATCCCAAACAATTCTTTAAAAAAAAAAATGGCTTTTTTTTTAAAAAGTGGCTACACTGACTAGTGGTAAATAAAATGCACAAGGAAGAGAACTAACATTTGGATAGTACACATTACGTGCCCGGTATTACAGGAATCATTTCAGTTAATACTCCCAACAACCCTGTGAGGTAGATATTATTATCCCCCTTTAACAGGGGATTGGAAATTGATGCTTTGAAAGTTTCAAAAATTTATCCAAGGTCATGAGGCAGAAAAGAGCAGTGCCAAGCCTTGAACTTCCTAAGCTCTTGCTCTTAATTCAACACTGTCCAATAGAAATAGAATACAAGCCACAAATGTGAGCCACATATGTAATTTTAAGTTTTCTTGTAGCCTCACTTAAAAAGTAAGAAGAAACAGATGAAATTAATTTTAATAACATTTTATTTATCCCAATATACTCAAAATATAATTTTAGCATGTACATCAATATAAAAATGATTAATGAGATGGTTTACATCTCTTTTTCATACAAAGTCTCTGAAATCTAGCATGCTCTTCTAGCACATCTCAGTTGGGACTAGCTACATGTCAAGTGCTCAACAGCCCATGTGGCTGGTGGCTACCACATCCCATGACACATATCTAACCTCTGGCCGCTTACCAGACTGTTGGACCTCCCTGGTAAGCTGCATTCGTCTGCGCAACAAGCATCAATGCACTAACTGCACTGAGCTGTTTACCTCAATGACACTGGAAACCAATGATCTAAAATTCATAAACCCACATCTTCAGAAAGTGTAGACTGCCAAGGAGGGTAGTAAACCCAAGTGAGTCCTATCTGAATTCTTCTAGGCTGTCCTTTTTTAATCGATTTTAGAGGAATCCCCCACAAATTATACAGCACTATATAAATTTTATGCATCCCTCCCCCCCCCCCCCACCATCCACTCTAAAAAAACTCTCTCAAAGGGCTTAGTTTGGGTTAAGGAATTTCCTTTATTTATTTTCCATTTCCTTCCTGTTGTAACCGTATTTTTATCCATCCTGCTTTCCCCCCTTCCTTTCCTCTCTTTCCTAGTTGGTTTCCCAGATTCTTAAACCTGCACTAGGTTTTTTGTTTTGTTTCGTCTTTGTCTTTCAACATTAACTGTTGTTACTTTGCTGCCGCTTTTCATTGCTTGCCTGCCACGCAGATCGCATTTCCTCCTGCCTGGAGGAGAAAGAGAAAACCTCTCCAGCACCATCCTCAGGGTTGCTCCAGCCCGCCCGCCTCACAGGAGCAAGGGAAGGAGGGATGTTGCAGACTTCCACCGCACACAACTCCTGGTGAGGGAGAGTGGAGTGGGGTGGAACATGTCCAGCTGCCAGCGCAAGTTTTCAGTGAAATTTTTACAAAACTGTAACATTGTAAAACTCACCTACTTTGGTTGTTCTGGATTATGTTTACAAAATGAAAATAGCTTAATTTGTTTAGACTCCAGAAGAATACAAAAAAGCAAAAAGAAGAAAAGATAAAGCACCTGAAATTCCACTAGCAGAGAGAACCAGTTAGCATTTTCATTTAAAAAAATCTTCGGGGCTGGCCCTGTGGCCCAGTGGTTAAGTTCACGCGCTCCGCTGCAGGAGACCCAGTGTTTCATTGGTTCGAATCCTGGGCACAGACATGGCACTGCTCATCAAACCACGCTGAGGCAGCGTTCCACATGCCACAACTAGAAGGACCCACAACGAAGAATATACAACTATGTACTGGGGGCTTTGGGGAGAAAAAGGAAAAAAATAAAATCTTAAAAAAAAAATCATTTAGTTTTTTAACCCACAGAAGGTTAGTGAGCTGCCACTCACTCCCACCCAGGGTGAGAGGGGAAAGAAATAGTTGTGACTTAGTTCTGACATAATGTAACAATATTTAAGTCTGAAATGAGCACAAAAGTCAAATTACACGTGAGCTATCCCTCACTCAAGCTGCTGGTGATCTTTGTCTGAATATATGTCCTTTTGAATGTAATTATGAGATAATAATAACAAAAGTAATAAAATCCATCATTTACTGAATACTAATTATGTGCCAAGCATTAAACTGGGTGCTTGGCCTATGTTTTTCCATTTTAATTCTTGTCACAATTCCATGAGTTAGAGTACTTTTTCCATCACACAGGTGGGGAAATTAAGACTCACAGAGGTTAAAGCCAGCTACTAAGTGATAGAATCAGGATTTGAATTTAGGCCCGTCTGATTCCAAAGGCTATGTTCTTTTTCCAATACCCTACTGCCGTAGCTAAAGTCATTGTATAACTGTGCCATCTAGAGTTGAATGTTTATTGTTTTCAAGAAAATAGTAAGTTAATAAATTTACCTTTACCAGTTTTAGAACCTAAAAAGTTGGGCCTAAGAACTTGAAGATAAATATGAAGTAATTTAATTCTGGCAGGAAGATACCTAGAATTTTCACCATACAACTTCACCAGCCCCAGGGACAGCAGAAGAGCTTCCTCACTCCAGGAACTCCCCACTCTAGCAGACTTTGGAAAGGAAGTGTGTGCCCCCCAGCCAACTACCATCTCTTTCAGGGCCAGGAGAGCCTTGAGTACTGGTTGCAAGGCAACCACCTTCATTTTCTACAAAATCAAGAGAAGTCTTTAACAAAACAGCTAACAGGAGAAACATTTTGTTTTTGGTTAACAACAATCTTTCACCTTGAAGGACCATGGGGCCTGGGCTGTTTTCCCAGGGGAAGAATTGAGGTTGGAGTGAATAAAGAAATTCACATTTGCTGTCCACAATCTCTGTACACATATGCCCTAACATCTAGTTTGATTTACAAGTACTTAAGAGCGTTAGAGAGAAATTTGTTCTTAATACAAAGAAGAGACATGAAGAACTCTCGGCAATGGGTTAAGCTGATGAAGGCAAGGTTCTAGCCAGCCCACTGGAAATTGGATGACCAGATAGGTAGCCAATGACTCTGCAGAGCACTCTTCTTTAGATGACTGATTCCCAGTGTTGTCATGTCATGGCGCTCAGAGAAAATGATAACACTTGTATGGTACAACGGGGCCAACTGGAGGAGAGCAGGAGGAAATCATTAGGTTTCCTTATGTAACATATTTACAATTGAACAATAAAATAAAATTATTATGAAAGATATTAAGTACTGAAATATGTAAAACTTCCAAATAGGATCTTTTCAGATTTTTAATGAGAAATATGAGCTTGCTCCTTTGAACATAACTTTTTCATATAAGGTTTGATGCATAAATTAGCTACATGTACTTTCTGACACAGGTTTTATAAATCATCATCTCTTTAGAATTCTTGGTCACTGACAATGAGAAACTTTGCACAAGCAGATGATTAAAATTTTGTAAACATTTCATAATCATTCAAAATTCACAACCGCAAAAGCTATAATTAGCAAATCTAAGCTCTGCCTCTTATTTTAAATTGAAATGTCTGCTGATAATATAACTGTGTTCCAAAACTAACAAAAGGTGTTCATATCAAGAATTTCAAAATAACAATGAAATTCTAATTTTTAGAATGCACACAAGTTGTTGGTGCCGTTCTTCTGAAGATAAAGCAGATGCCATAAAGAAGGCATATCAACAGCACGTAAACCTACCTATCAATTTGTGAAGACAGAGATTTGGGGTGGCCATCTAGAGCTGGGCCTTCCACCAAAGGGACTCATCCGGACCAATATTTCATACTGTTAATCCACTCACAGCACGCTCACTGGGAAGTTTTACCCTGAATGAAGGTCACAAACCTACATGGACCTTTTCCAAAGTTTAATCACTTGTTTTCCTTCACTACACACATTCTAGTTCCTGCAGTCAAAACAGCCTTTCTCTCTTTACTGATCTGGTATCATCACTTAAACTTTCACTGCCTGCATGCCTCCATTTCACTGAGTTCTCTTTGCACACACAGACTCTCCTTCTTCATACCGCACAAAAATCACCAAGGGATTTCAAAAATGAAACTCCCATAGTGGATTTCATATTGCTAATTTAAATTCTAAATTAAATACAACTTTTTAAGAGCCTTTATACGTAACTTTTTAATAATCTTTTACAGTCCTATGGGAACTTGCATGTCCATCATCTTCAGATCCTTAGAAGGATGCTTAAAAGAGACAGGGTGAGTATTATTTTTTCCCATTTTACGTGAGAAGCTGCTACAGAGGGACTTAAGTAACTGGCCCAGAATCATTCTAACGGTAAACAGCGAGCTCAAATCTCCTGACTCATAAGCCAGTGCTCTTCTTCTCTGTCACACCTCTTACCTATTTGAAGTCAATTACTCATGCCCTGTAGGTTCCCAACTAAACAGCAGAAGGGGATAGTGTAAAGTGGTTGTTATCTTTATGACTCCAGGGCCTCAAGCCCTTCACTCACTTACTGTGGCCCAAAGTGGCCAGACTTCAAGGGTAACCAGGACTGTCCAGGAGAGGTCCTGCTAAAGGGGGTCTGGATCCAGGGCGGGGTGGAGAAAATCACCCCTTCCTTCTCCTCAGCTCCTTTTCCGCCCCTATTTCCCCACCCTTCAGCCTGACCACTACCATGCATTTTCCTTTGTTTGATGAGTGTGAAACGAATAAAAATAAACTTGATTGAAGGCAATTGCACAGAGAAGGAAACCACAAAGACAAGCAGGGTCTACACATGAGGGAAGCCAGGGGAGTCCTTTTTCGCTTTGAGAAGGTGAAAGGAGAGTGGTTTATCTGCAGCTTAGCCAGAGACTTTAAAGCACTTGCTGGCAGTGTCATCAACCTCACCTTACTTCTTCCAGCATTTGTTACTTGATGAACCCCCATCATGAACAGTGCTGCACCCAGGCATAATGATGCTGCCAGTTTTCTCTGTTATGGCCAAAATGCACCTGAGCACTCAAGAGGTATTAAATTCTTAGCATGGGGGGGGATCATACATTGGATGGATGCTACAGCTGTGCAACCATATGATTCCAGTATAGCATTTCTTATGCATCACTGAAAATATGGCAAAATGTCAACAAAAATATTGTAGGCTGAAGCTTAGTTCATTCCCAGCTGTCTCTCAGCAGATATACACTGATTCTCAGAAAGGATAGCATTGTATATTCATCCAGTTAGTGTCCATCTTTCCAAATGATTAACTGTCATTGCTTCAAATGCTCTATAATTTTAGCTTTAGCAACTTTCTTTGGCACCTTTTGCCTCTGTGAGTTTTTCAGCACATGGATGTCCTCCTTCTGTGAGGGAAGAAGGGAAAAAACACGCTGCTGGCTAGTACCCTGTCCTCCTCAGTTCTAGTTCTTGCCTACTTCTCTTTATGCCCTTCGTGCCCTAAAGTCCTAGTTGAACCCCTGAAGAACTTACAAATCAAGATTACTGTCACACTTGTTTACACTGCATTACTATTTAAACCTTTCTCTGTATAAATCAAAATGAAATTACACCACTATTTTAATTTAACATTTCCCATGAAAGGCTGATGGTTAGTACTTCTGTTGAAAACCCAACACAGTAAACCATTTATGACCAATTCATGTAACTCTATTGTTGCGAGAGTTTACTGTGGTTTTTCCTTTTTGGTGATATAAGGATGTTTCACAACTTCATCAAATGGGTCAGCTCCAAATCTCAGAAACTTTTAGCCATGAACATTAAAAATTGTAGTAACAAGATGAATAATGGTTTACAATTAAAATTTCAGCAGCACTAAAGATAGCAAATACCAGAGTTAAAAGGTAATAATGTAATTCAACAACCTCTAGACCCAGCAATACCTCAAATTGGTCTATAGTAAACTAGTCTTTTCACATGTTTTTAATTTATTTTTAATTTTAATAGATTGTTTTCAATTTTGTACTCCTCAAAGTGAGAAACCCATTAACTCAGAAATAAGTGAAGCAAAATTTGTTACATGTTAGCAAGTTTTTACAGAGCTCTACTTGTGTTATTTTTTCTGATTCCAAATTAAAAATCCCATAGTTCTTGAACACTATTTACCTGGCTTTCAGTAGCATTGGGCATAGGTGACCCCTCCTTCCTTTCTGAAGCACTTTTCTCTCCTGGCTTCCCTGACCACACCTTCTCCTCAGCTCCACTCGCTGCTCCTCTTCAGCCTCCTTTGCTGGCTCCTCCTTGTGTTCCCACCTTGGAATTGTTGGTGTTCCTCAGAGCTCAGTCCTAGACTTTCTCTCTCTTTTTCCCACACTTTCCTTAGGTAATTACATCCACTCCTGAGATTTTAAAGGCTCTTTCCTTCCTGATTTCCAATACTATATCGCTGGCTTAGACGGCTCTGTCTCAACTTCTGCACTTGAATGTGTTACAGAGAGCTTAACTTTAACATGAAGAGTATAAAAGGAATTAAAATTCAAGTGTTCAAAGAAGAAATGGTCTAGGCAACATATTGTTGTTTATCTTTTGCTTCAATATCTCTCCAATAGTTCTTTTTAACTGTATTGAGGTATAATTGAAATACAGTAAACTGCACGTATTTAAAGTGTATAATTTGCTCAGTTTTGACAAGTATTTATACTTGTGAAACAATCATCACAAACTTAACAAATATTTCGTCACTCCAAAATTTTGGCCCTCCCTCCCTCTTCCCCTGTTTCCAGGCAACCACTGATCTACTTTCTATCACTATAGGTTAGTTGGCATTTTCCAGAATTTTATATAAATGGAACCATATAGTATATATTCCCTTCTGCCTGGATTCTTTCATTCACCATAAGGATTTTGAGATTCACCCCTGTTGTTACATGTATCCATAGTTCATTCCTTTTTTTAATGAGTAGTGTTCCATTGTATGGTTATACCACAATTTGTTTATCTATCCTCCTGTTATGTTCCTTTGAGTTGTTTCTATTTTGGGGCTATTACATATAAAGCTGCTATGATCGTTTGTGTTCAAGTCTTTCTATGGACTTATGCTGTTTTTTTCTCTTGCGTAAACACCTAGGAGTGGAATGGATGGATGGTACAGTAGGTGTACTTAAAATCTTTAAGAATCTGCTGATTCCAGTTCAAGACAGTGACGCAGGAGGCTCCTGAACTCACCTCCTCCTATGGACACAGCAAATCTATAATTACATACAGAATAATTCTCTCTGAAAGAAATCCAGCAGCTAGCTGAGTGACTCCTACATACAGAGCAAACAAAAAAAAACACCCCACATCAAAATGAATAGGAGAGGCTGAGACACAATCTTGCCATAAACCCCAACCCTGGTGTGGTGATACACAACTAGGAGGGAACTCACAAATTCCAGCTTCTCCCTGAGGAGTGAAGGGTTTAGACCTCACATCTGGAGCCCCAACTTTCAAGACTTCCATCTGAGAGATGGGCCTCCAAAACATCTAGCTTTGAGCGTCAACAAGGCTTGCATATACAAGACTCACAGGGTCACAGAAAACTCAGAGACTGTTCTTAAAGGGCTTGAATGGACTCACCATGGCTATTCCCCCAGGGATCAGTGCACAGGCAGGAGACTGAAACTCACCCCATCTCTTTGTGAAAGAGGCCTATTTGCTTATCTTAAAGGCTGTGGCATCAGGTGTAGGCTTCTAATTTAAAACACAGCTATGGACAGACTGTTATAGTCTCCAGAGACTGTGGAGGCTGACATGTGCCATCTTATCACTCTCTCTCTGCCTTGCTCCAGGTTGCCAGTATCTCCAAAAAGGAGCTTATGCACATGTGTGGTGCCCCACGTTTTGTGGCTATTGCCCAGTGGACACATCCCTTGATAGCCTGGCTCTGTGGCCAATGGGTCTTGTGTTCACGGGTTCAATGGGATGGTAGCAAACAAAGAAACAGTTCTTAACTGGCTATCAGAGCTCAGTGCAGAGGCAGCAGAGAGAAACTCCCATATCCCAGTCTTCCTCTGAAAGAGGTACATTTGCATACTTTAAAAGCTTCTGACTGAGAGTCCAGCTTCCAATCACTCTGCATCTAGGTGCTGACTAAGATCCCCCCATTTGAAACAGTGACAGGTCGTGGTATACTCTCAACTACTGGGAGACACTAAGAACAAAGAAGGCTGCTTGGACAATCAGAAAGGTTTTAGAGAGAACCAAGAGCTAGGGCAGTGTTGAAAGATAAGGTTCATCTCCTATATGAGACCACTACTCCTTCAAGACTGGGAGAGGTAGCTGCTTTATCTAATGCATAGAAACCATCACAGAGAGTCAAGGAAAGTGAAGAGACTGAGGAATATGTTCCAAACAAAAGAATATGAAAACATCTCATAAAAATAACATAATGAAACAAAGATAAGTGATTTACCTAATGAAGAGTCAAAATAAGGAGGCTCACTGAGGTCAGGAAAATAGTGCAGGAACAAAGTAAGAATTCAACAAAGAGACAGAAATTATAAGAAAGAACCAAACAGAAATCACAGAGCTGAAGAAGACAGTAACAATTGAAAAATTCAATGGAGGGGTTCAACATCAGAATGGACAAAGTAGAAGAAATGATCAGTGAACAAAGACAAAGCAGTGGAATTCGTCCATTCAGAGCTGCAAAAAGAAAAAGAATAAAAAAGAGTCAAAATAGTTTAAGGGACTTATAGAACAACAGTGGTCAGACAAATATTCACATTATAGGGGTCCCAGATGGAAAAGAGAGTGAGAAAGGGGCAGAAAACTTATTTGAAGAAATAATGGCTGAAAATTTCCCTAATTTGGGGAAGAAAACAGACAGCCAGATCCAGGAAGCTTACAAAGTTCTAAATAGGATGAATCTAAATAGAGCCATACCAAGACACATTATAATTAAGTAGTCAAAAGTTAAAGACAAGGAGAGAATCTTAAAAGTAGCAAGAGAGAGGGCCGGCTCTGTGGTCAAGTGGTTAAAGTTCTGCACCCTCCGCTTTGGTGGCCCAGGTCCACAGGTTCAGATCCCGGTATGGACCTACTCCACTCATCAGCCATGCTGTGGAGGCATCCCACATACAAAGTGGAGGAAGATTGGCACAGATGTTAACTCAGGGTGAATATTCCTCACACATACGCACAAAAAAAGTAGCAAGAGAAAAACTTGTTACATGCAAGGGCTCCCCATAAGACTATCAGGAGATTTTGCAGCAGGAACTTTGCAGGCCAGGGACGGGGGGGCATGATACATTCACAGTACTCAAATAAAATAACTGCCAGCCAAGAATACTCTACCCAGCAAAGTTGTCTTTCAGAATTGAAGGAGAGAGCAACAGTTTTCCAGATAAGCAAAAGCAGAAGTTCATCAGCACTAGACAGGTTTATAAGAAATGTTAAAGGGACTTCTTTCAGCTGAAATTAAAGGGTGCTAATTAGTAACAGGAAAACATGTGAAAGTTTAAATCTCACTGGCAAAGGTAAACATATAGTTAAAATTAGAATAATCCAATGTAATAGTGGTGGGTTAATCACTTTTAAATCTAATATGAATGTTAAAACACAAAAGTAGTAAAAATAACTATAACTACAATAATTTGTTAATGGACACATAAGATAAAAAGATAAAAATTGTGACATGAAAAACATAAAATGTGGGGGGGCAGTAAAAATGTAGGGCTTTAGATTGCATTCAAACTTAAGTTGTTATCAACTTAAAATAAACTATTATAAGTTGTTTTATGTAAGCCTCATGGTAACCACAAAGCAAAAGCCTACAGTAGATACACAAAAGAGAAAGAGAAAGGAAGCTAAGCATACCATGACAGAAAATTAGCAAACCACAAAGAGAGCAAGAGAAGAAGAAAGAAACAAAGGAATTACAAAACAGCCAAAGAAAACAATAAATAAAATGATGATAAGCCCATACCTAGCAATAACTACTTTAAATGTAAATGGACTAAATTCTCCAATCAAAAGACATAGAGCAGCTGAATGGATTAAAAAAAAAAAGACCCACTATATCCTGCCTACAAGAGACTGAGTTTAGCTTTAAAGACAAACACAGACTGAAATTGAAGGATGAAAAAGATATTCTATACAAATGGAAACCAAAAGAAAGCTGGGGTAACTATACTTAAACAAAATATACTTTAAGATAAAAAAAGGGGCTGGCCTGGTGGCATAGTGGTTAATTTCATGCACTCTGCTTCAGCGGCCCAGAGTTCGCACGTTCAGATCCTAGGGGTGGACCTATGCACTGCTCATTAAGCCATGTTGTGGCAGCAACCCATGTACAAAATAGAGGAATATTGGCACAGATGTTAGCTCAGGGATAATCTTCCTCATGCAAAGAGGAAGATTGGCAACAGATGCTAGCTCAGGGCCAATCTTCCTCACAAACAAAAAAAAAACCCTGTAATAAGAGACAAAGAAGGTTATTATATAACGATAAAGGTGTCAATCCAACAAGAAGATATAACATTTGTAAATATTTATGCATCCAACATAGCAGCCCCTAAATATATAAAGCAAATATTAACAGACCTAAAGGGAGAAATAGATAGCAATACAATAACAGTAGGGGACTTTGATATCCCACTTTTATCAAGGAATAGATACCTAGACAGAAAATCAGTAAGGTATCATTAGACTTAAATGACGCATTAGACTAGATGGACTTACTTAACAGACATTTACAGAACATTCCATCCAAAAGCAGTAGAATGTACATTCTTCTCAAGTGCCCATGGAACATTCTCCTGGATAGATCATATGCTGGACCACAAGACAATTCTCAACAAATTCAAGAAGATAGAAATTATATCAACTATCTTTTTTGACCACAATGGAATGAAACTAGAAATCAGTAACAGGAGGAAAGCTGGAAAATTCACGGAAACATGGAAATTAAACAAAATACTTTTTTTCTTCAAGTAATTTTACTGAGATTATAATGGTTTAAAACATTGTGTAGTTTCAGGTGTACATTATTATTTATAAATTTCTGAACACACTTCATCCTGCTTACCCCCAGTAGTCTAATTTTTTTCATCATCATACATATGTGCCCCTTTATCCCTTTCACCCACCCCCAATTCCCTTCACCTCTGGTAACCACTAATCTGTTCTTTTTATCCATGTATTTGTTATCTTCTACACATGAGTGAAATCATGCAGTATTTGACTTTCTCTGTCTGGCTTATTTCACTTAACATCATACCCTCAAGGTCCATCCATGTTGTTGCAAATAGGACGATTATGTCTTTTTTTATGGCTGAATAGTATATAATTCATATATATACCACATTGTATATATTGTGCACATCTTGTATTCCATTGTATATACATATACCACATCTTCTTTATCCATTCATCCATAGAAGGGCACTTGGGTTGCTTCCACATCTTGGATATTGTGAATAATGCTGCAATGAACATAGGTGTGCACAAATATCTTGGGATCATTGCTTTCAAGTTCTTTAAACAAAATACTCTTAGGAAACCAATGGATCAAAGAATAATACAAAAGGAAAATCAAAAAATGTTATGAAACAAATGAAAATGGAAACACAGCATACCAAAACTAGGAATATGCAAAACTTAGAACTGGGAGGGATGTTTATAGTGATAAACACATACATCAAGAAAAAAGAAAGATCTCAAAAAACCCCTAACTTTACATCTCAAATAACTAGAAAAAGAGGAACAAACTAAGCCCAAAGTTAGCAGAAGAAAGGAAATAATAAAGAGAAGAAATAAATGAAACAGAGAATAGGAAAGCAATAAAAAAGATTAATTAAACCAAGAGTTGGTTCTTTACAAATTGACAAACTTTTAGCTAGACTAACCAAGAAAAAAAAAGAGAAGACTTAAATAAATAAAATTATAAATGAAAGATGAAACCTTACAACTGATACCACAGAAATACAGAATCTTAAGAGAACAACTATACACCAACAAACTGGACGACCTAGAAGAAATGGATAAATTTCTAGAAACATCTTGTAAGACTGAATCGTGAAGAAATAGAAAATCTCAACAGATTGATTACTAGTAAGGAGATTGAATCAGTAATCAAAAACCTCTCAACAAACAAAATTGCAGAACCAGATGGCTTCTCTGGTGAATTCTACCAAACATTTAAAGAATTAATACCAATCCTTCTCAAACTCTTCCAAAATATAGAAGAACAGACTTCCAAATTCATTTTATAAAGCCAGCATTATCCTGATACCAAAACCAGACAAGGACACTAAAAGAAAAGAAAATTATGGGCCAATAGCCCTGATGAACATAGTTGCAAAGATACAGCAAAATACTAGCAAACCAAATTCAACAATACATTAAAAGGATCATACACCATGATCCAGTGGGATTTATTCCAAGGATGTAAGGATGGTTCAATATCTGCAAATCAATCAATGTGATACACCACATTAACAAAATGAAGAATAAAAATCATACGCTCATCTCAATAGCTGCAGAAAAAGCACGTGACAAAATTCAACATTCATTCATGATAGAAACTCTCAATAAAGTGTGTATAAAGGGAACGTACCTCAACATAACAGAGGCCATATATGAACAAGCCCACTGCTAACATCATACTCAATGGTGAAAAACTGAAAGCTTTTCCTCTAAGATCAAGAACAAGACAAAGATGCCCACTCGTGCCACCTTTACTCAGCATAGTACTAGAAGACCTCACCAGAACAATTAATCAAGAAAAAGAAATAAAAGGCATCCAAACCAGAAAGGAAGAAGTAAAACTGTCTCTATTTGCAGATGATGTGATATTATATACAGAAAACCCTAAAGACTCCACAAAAAAATTGTGAGAACTAATAAACAAATTCAGTACAGTTGAAGAATACGAAATCAAAATATAAAAATCAGTTGAGTTTCTATACACTAATAACAAACTATCAGAAAAAGAAATTAAGAAAACAATCCTATTAACAGTTACATCAAAAAGAATAAAACACCTAGGAATAAATTTAGCCAAGGAGATAAAAGACTTATACACTGAAAACTATAAAACATTGATAAAAGAAATTGAAGACACAAATAAATGGAAAGATATTCCATGCTCATGTATCGGAAAAATTAATATTGTTAAAATGTCCATACCACCAAAAGCAATCTACAGATTCAATGCATTCCCTATCAGAATTCCAATAGCATTTTTCACAGAAATAGAACAAACAATCCTAAAATTTGTATTGAACGAAAAAGACCCCAAATACCCAAAACAATTTGAGAAAGTAGAACAAAGCTGGAGGCATCACATTTCTTGATTTCAAATTAAACTACAAAGCTATAGTAGTCAAAACAGGATTGTACTAACATAAAAATAGACACATAGATCAATGGAACAGAATCAAGAACCCAGAAATAAACCTGTGCATATATGTTCAACTATTATTTGACAAAATAGCCAAAAATGGAGAAGAGATAAGTCTCTTCAATAAATGGTGCTGGGAAAACAGCATATTCATATACAAAAGAATGAAACTGGACCCCTATCTTACACGCTCACAAAAACTAACTCGAAACAGATTAACGACATATGTAAGACCTGAAACCATAAAACTCCTAGAAGAAAATATAGGGGAAAACTCCTTGACGTTGGTCTTGGCATTGAATTTATGGCTATGACACCCAAAGCACAAGCAACAGAAGCAAAAGCAAACAAGTGAGACTACATCAAACTAAAAGGCTTCCTCACAACAAAAGGTGCTCAATGTCACTAACCATCAGTGAAATGCAAATAAAAACCACAGTGGAATATCATCTCATACCTATTAAAATGGCTATTATCAAAAAGACAAAAGGCAACAAGTGCTGGCAAGGATATAGAGAAATGAGAACACTTGTGCACCATTGGTGGAAATGTAAATTGATACAACCACTATGGAAAACAGTATGGAGGTTCCTCAAGAAATTAAACATGGAACTACCATATGATCCAGCAATTCCACTTCTGAGTATGTATCCAAAGGAAAGGAAATCACTGTCTCAAAGAGGTATCTGTACCCCCTTCTTCTATTCATTGCAACATTATTTACAATAGCCAAGATATGGAAACAACCTAAGCGTCCACTGACAGATGAATGGATAAAGAAAATGTGATATATAATAATTGTAACTATGTAATATGATAGATATGTTAACTAACCTTACTATGGTAATCATTTTGCAATATACACATGTATCAAATCATCACACTGTGCACCTTAAATTTACACAACGTTAAATGTCAATTATATTGCAACAAAGCTGGAAAAAATAAATTTTTTAAATAATAGTTTTTAAAAATTTTAAATAAATGACAATTCCATTCACAGTAATACCATGCCATAAAATTTCTAGGAACAAATCTGACAAAAGATATCCAAGACCTCTCCACTTTATTTTGGAGAAGATTTTCTTAATAAAAAAACAATTTCTTTAACACAGCACCATTCAGAATTTCTTACTTCTTCTTGCATCAATTTTGATAAGTTGTATTTTTCAAGAGATTTTTCTATTTCATTTAGGTTGTAAATTTGATGGCATAAAGTTGTTCACAGGGTTCTGTTATTGTCCTATTATTGTCCATAGATTCTGTGGTCAGAACCCCTTTTTATTTCTGATATTAGTGATTTGTTTCGTCTCTCTTTTTTCCTTGACCAGTCCAGCTAGAGATTTGTGAGTTTTGTTCATCTTTTCAAAAAAAACCAGTTTTTGGCTTTGTTGATTTTCTCTATTGCCTGTCTGTTTTTTATTTATTTATTTCTGTTCTTATCTTTATTATGCACTTTCTTCTACTTTGGGTTTGCTTTGCTCTTCTTTTCTTTAGTTTCTTAAAGTAGGACCTTAGGTCATTGATTTTAAATTTTTCTTATTTTCTAACATAAGCATTTAAAGGCATGGTTTTCATTTGAAGTACTGCCTTAGCTCTATGTCACAAAATTTGTGTATTTGCATCATCATTCAGTTAAAATATTTTTTAACTTCTTTTGCCATGTTGTCTTTGACCCATGAAATATTTAAAAGTATGCTCTTCAATTCAAGATACTTAAGATATCTTCTATCTATTTCTAACAATTCTGTTGTCATCAAGGAATATACTCTGTATGATTTTGCTCCTTTTAAGTTTCTGAGACCTGCTTTATATCCCATCACCTGGTTTTCGGCCATTATTGCTTCATCTTGGTAAACGTTATGTGCACTTGAAAGGAATGTGTATTCTGTAGTTGCTGGATATAGTGTTTTATAAATATCAATTAAATCAAGAAGGTTGATAGTGTTGTTAAAATTGTATCTTTACTGATTTTTTTGTGCAGTTGTTCTACCAAATGCTGAGAGAGAATATTAAAATCTTCTATCACAAATGTGCAATTTCTGTTTCTCTCTATAATTTGGCCAATATTTATTGCATGTATTTTGAGGCTCTCTTAGCAAGTGCATATACACATAAAACTGAAAAGTTTTCCTAATGAAATGAGCCTTTTATCATTGTGATATACCTCCTCTCTTATCTCTAGGAATAGTCTTTGTCTTGAAGTCTGTTTTATCTGGTATTAAAATAACAACTCCAATCTTCTAATGCTTACTGTGTGTACGATGTATCTTTACATCTACTTACTTTCAATCTCTTTGTGTTTTTATATTTAAAGTGTATTTCTTAGGGGCAGCACATAGTAGAGTCTTGCTTTTTATTCACTCTGTCAATCTCTATCTTTTAATGGAATGTTAAATCCATTAACGTTTAATGTAATTATTGCTACGGCTGAATTTAGATCTACCATTTTTTAATTTGTTTTCTGTTTCTCTCTGTTTTTGTTTTTACTGTTGTTGTTGTGGTTCTCTTACCTCTGCTCCTTTTTTTTTTTTTCTTTGCCTTCTTTTGGATTATTTGACTATTTTTTAGTATTCCATTTTAATCTGTCTTTGACTTTTTGGCTATACGTCTGTTTTACTTGTTTGTTTTGGAGGGCTTTTTGGTTGTATGTGTTTGTTCTTAGTGATTTATCTAGTGATTACAGTTACATACCTGATCTTCACATTCTGCATAGAGTTAGCACGCCGTCACTCACACAGAATGTAGAAGTATGGAACCACATATGCCCCTTCACCACCTTTATGATAATAGTTGTCATATATCTTGTATTTATATATATATATGTATGTATACACACACACACATATATAAATCCCTTCAGAAATGCTGTAATTATGGCTTTCAGCATTAACATAGGGAAAAAATATTTTTCATTCCTGAAGAGCCAAGCTTCCCTCTGGTATCATTTTCCTCAGCTTGAAGAACTTACTTTAGCATGTAATGCTCATCTCCTGGAGATAAATTCTCTTAAAGTTCCCTGATCTGAGAATGTCTTTATTTTGCATTCATTCCTGAAAGATATTTTCACTGGGTTGAATTCTGGGTTAACAGTTATTTTCTTTCAGCACTTTATGCTGTCTCACTATCTTCTAGCCTTCCATGGCTTCTGAGGAGAAAGCTATAGTCATTTGAATTGGTGTCCCCTGTATGTAACGTGCTGTTTTTCTCTAGCTTCTTCCTTTTAAAAAATTTTTATTTATCATTGGTTTTTAGAAGTTTGATTTTGATGAGTTCTAGGCATACTATTTTTCAGTTGTTATCCTGTTTGGAGTTCACGGAGCTTTTTTTGAATGTGTAAATTACATCTTCCACCAAAGTAGGGGAGTTATTGGTCATTATTTCTTCAAATATTTTTTTTCTGCCCCAGTCTCTTTATCCTTGTCTTCTGGAACTCCAGTCACACATACTGATATTGTCACACAGGTACCCAATGTTATGTTCTTTTTTTTTTCAATCTTTTTTCTCTGTTCTTCAGACTGGATAACTTTTATTGATCTAGCCTCAAGTTCACTGACTCTTTTCTCTAGCATTTCCATTTTGCTATTGAGCCCATCCAGTTTTCAGACATTGCATTTTTTTATTTCTAAATTTTCCATTTTATTCTTCTTCCAGTTCTAAAATATCCATCTGGTTCTCTTTCTATTTCTTTGCTAAGGGCTCCTATCTTTCCACACATTTCAAGTGTGTTTTCCTTACTTCACGGGGCACAGTTATAATAGCTGCTTTAAAGTCTGTGTTTGATGATTCCATCAACTGGGTCACATTGAGTTTGGCATAGGTTGATTATCTCTTCTGTTGGTGAAGAGATGTGAACACATTTTCCTGGTTTTTTAATATGTCAAGGAACTTTTGAAATGTATCTGGGCATTGTGAACGTCATATGTTTTAGGGACTGAGTCCTATTATAATCCGCTAGAGAATGTTGATATTCTTGTTTTAGTGGCAATCAACTGTTTAGGCTCAGATTGCAAGTTCTATCTTGCCATCTGTGGGCACTGGTTCAAACTTCAATTTGGTTGTTAAAGCGTGTGCTATGCTGGTTAAGTCTGTCACTCCCATTTGTACTTCAAGAATGAGCCTGAGACTTGTGCAGATTCATACCCAGAATTAGGAATCCCTTTCCAGTTCTCCCTTCTCTCATATTCTCCCCTCACTCTCCAGCCCCCAAGGGCACCTTTTCCTGGTTCCTCTAGCCAGAAGGACTGTGTTTCTATTAAGATTTCATCTGCCCATAACACCATCACTCCCTCACTGTTCCATAATGGGTACCTACCCTTAGGAAAAAGCTGTAAGGAAGAAGAGGAAAAAATGGGAATCTCACAACTATGTGGTCACTTATCCAGGCTTTGCCCCTCCTCAACAATCTGCCTGCTGTTGTTTAGTTTTCAGAATCTTCAAAAAGTGTTTTGTTTTATTTGTATTTTGGTCGGTGTTTATAGTTGTAGTCAGTGGAAGAGATGGGTTGTATTGGGTTTACTTTGCCACGCCAGAATCAAAATCTTTAGTAGCTTTATAGGCTGAGAATTGGGCCTATTTCACTGCCATCTCAGTTATTTAAATTGAAAAATTTCACCAGGGGTGTGGGAAACATGTCTGTGTGCCTATACATGTGTGTGTATGTGTGCATACATGTGTTTGTGTGCACTAAGCACTTGATCTACGTCCCATAGACCAATATAAATTCTTATCTCAAAGTGTTGTTGCAAGGCTTAAATAAGGTAATAGAAATAAAGTGCCCAGCACAGTGTCTGGTAAATTACAGACACGGGTAAATATCAGTTCCCTTTCCCACTACTGAGTATAAAGTACACTGAACTGCAATGACTAGTTTATTTAAACAAAAACAACAAGGATAATGGAGAGTTGAAAGGCTTAGACTTGTTCTTGGCATCTAATTTGTTCTTAATTATATGCTACTCCTTCATTCTCTCTTGTTTATTCTTTCTCTTTGTTGACAACAATCAACTGTGTCACTAGGATGACACTGGAATCAGGCACACCTGTAGCATTAACTAAAGCAGAATCTGTTTCCATAGTTCTGGCCCATCCTAAAGCCTTAAGTCAATTCTCTGCCTGTTTTGCATCATTGTCACATACAATGGAACTGCCTGAAAGGAAACCACAAGAAAAACAATAACTTTCTAAATCCAAACTCACTTCAAAGTGAAGAATTCTCCATATGTAGCCAAGAATACAAAGGTGCAATATATGAGTGGCACACAATATTCCAAGACAATTAACAAAAGATTAGTGCGACATTCTCCAAAAAAGGGGACTTGGGGGAAGTGGAAGAGAGAGGGAATGAGGGAAAGTAAGGAGAGACTGGACGAGAGAGAGAAACTAAAGTTCCCTGCTCCTTAAAAGTGTAGGAAGAATTCTAGTCAAAATATAATCATTCAAATCCTTTTTAGTCTTGCAGCTGTAACAATATGACCCAATCCCACAGAAGTCAAAGCCATTTGCCATAAATAGAGGTGTCCCATCACCCCAGGTCATGAATAGAACTGCATTCCAGAGGCCCCTGTTTCTGGGACTCTGCAGCAAAAAAATAAAGAGCATTTTAAAATGGAGACTTGACATTCAAGCTGCACAGAGTTTAAACTCCTCTGATTACTCCTCTAAACATAACCACATCCAATAGCTTTTCTGGTGGCCTTGGCTAGGCAAGTGTGGACTCCAGAACCTACTCTCCTCAGCCTATTTCATCCATTTATTCAATAAAAGCAAACCTACGGCATTAACCAGGGAAAAATCTGCTCCTATAGCTCTGCCCCATCCTAGAGCTTTAAGCCAGGTCTCTGCCTGCATTGCATCACAGTTACACATAATGGAACTGCCAGAAAGGAAACCGCAAGGAAAACAATAACCTTCTAAATCCAAACTCACTTCAAAGCGAAGAAGCTCTCCATATGCAGCCAAGAATGTCAAGATGCAATATATGAATGACAACAATATTCAAAGATGATTAGTAAAAGATTAGTGCAACACAGTCTCCAAAACATGGGATTGGTGAGGGGAGCAGGAATGGCGGGAGAGGAGGTGGCTCCCTGTCTCCAGGCACCAGCCTTCGGAAAGCTAAAGCAACCTTGCTCTTGCAGGTGTTCTCCAATTCAATAGGATCTCAAAAGAGGAGAACAGGGTTGAGAAGTATAAATAACTGCTTCTTTACACACCTACAGCAGTATGTAACTGGACTGGGGCAGGAGCACTTAGGACCATGAGGCTGACATCTTTTCACACAGCTCAGCTTTTCACGCAGCTCAGCTTTTCAGTTGGGCCAAGTGGCTGGAGCTTCGAGATCATGGGCCCATAGAAGCAGGCCTCTGAAAGAATCATTTTTTTGGGTAATAGGATCTATTTTTGGTCTGTAACCAATCAGAGGATGGAAGAAAGCAGGCCTAAATAATTACTGATTAGCAAGTGTCATAGAGCGGGTCCACAGTATATTTAACTTCATACGGATGCAATTCTCACTCTAACGTCTTAAAGGGCAAAACGGCAGCTAAAGAAAGTGTAGAGAAGGTGTTCAGAGCACTCTTCAGACAGCACAGAGAAGGATGTTCAGAGCACAATTGCAGGTATTTGTTTTTTAAATTGAGTTATAGTTATTGAAGCATTTTGTCAGCTCCTTTATTTCATTTTGTTGCAAGTCAGTAAAAGGGAAAGAGAAATTTTAAGAAGGTTTAAGAAAAATCCACCTTCTTGGAAATTTCTATTGTTCCTGGATAGTGTTAAAGAAAAATCATGAATGGGAGGAAGGAAAGTTAATATATTTAGTGACTACTCTGGCCAAGCTCTCTGCCAAATACTTTTACAGTGACTGCTTTCAGTTTCACAAACCCTGTGAAGTTTATTTCCATTTTAGAGATGAGAAAACTGAGAGTCAGAGATCATAAGTAACTTGCCCAAAGTCACAGAGCAAACGAGCGGTGGAGCTGGGACTCTAACCTGATCTCTCTGATTGCAAATGCTCTTCCAATTCTGCTATACAAAATGTGTCTGGAAGCAACTGAGTTCTGGTCCTAGTTATTCGTTAATTAACTCTCTGAGTGACCATGGACAAGTCCCTCTATTTCTCTGAGACGTGTTTCCTCATGTGGAAATGGCAGCTCCTAAGGCTCCCTTCAGCACCCTTGAACGCCCCCACTGCTCAGGGGTTCCCAACTCTTCCATTGCCAAGAAGCCTTCTCTTCTTCTTCACATTTTTCCTCTTGGAAGCCATCTTTAGAATGATGGTATCGACTGAAATTTGTAACTCTCAGGTAATAACTGATGTATTGTTCCCACTGTAATTAATAAAAAAAAAAATTCTATATATTAGTTCGTGTCCAGTGAGGAAAACAGAAACCACTCTAGGTGTTCCAAACAGAGAGGATTCAATATGAGGAATTTATTGCACAGATAACTGGAGAGTTGAAAGAGCACCCAGGGAATGCTGAGGAAATCCAGAACATAGCAAGAGCAGGAAGCTGTTACCTTTCCTATAGCTGAAGAAACAAGGAGAGATGTTGCTATTAGAGTCCAAAGCTGGGACCATCCTGCAGAAACCAGAACCACCGTGGAGCCTCAAGGTGGGATGGGACCATAGAGGGAAGAACACTCCAGTAGAAGTTAGAGCCACTGAGGAAAAACAGCCAATGAAGGAGACAAGGCCTGAAGCACAGCAGAAGGGAGGGATGCCTAGTTTCTCCCCCTCTCCCACCCTCTAGTCTTCCTCTGATGCCCCCCATTAGCTGAACCTACTCAGAGGTCAGTTGACAAGCAAGCCTGGAAAATATAGTTCACTTTGATACAGAGCAGAATAAGGGAAGGTGGACAATGGATTTGAGAGCAAACAGGCAAATGACCCACACAACCCACTTAACTGGTAATCAGAGATTCTGATCATCAAAAAGTGACCCAAGGGACTAGATAGAACTCTAGCTAAAAGCAACGCAACTTAACATTTTATTTAGCCCATGAAGCTTTGCCCCAGATTAAATGTTCACTTTCCATTAGGCTCCTTGAAATAATTTGTATACCCTTTGGAACCCTCAGGTGATCAGGGACACCATTTTGGAAATCACAATTCACATTTCAACAGTCTACGTTGCATGTGATTCTAAAATGGAGAGACTTAGACTCAAAGAACCATGAGGGGGGAAACTGGATCCTAATTCTAGCCCTGCCTGAAGTGACTCTCAGGAAATGACTTTCCTTTCTTTATATCTCAGACTTCCTGTCTGCAAATGAGTAGGTGAAATCACCACTAATCTCCAGAACTACTAAATGAAGTTATGTAGCAGAGTTTTGAATTTACTCACGCTACACCCAGAAAACGTATCATATTTCAGAGAGTCTAAAATGTGCTTTTTTTTTTCACATTTTAGCATCTCTAAAATTGAGATATGTCTCACCATAATATGCCATAGTTTAGTTGGTAGCTGTGGTGGTCAGTTTTATGTGTCAAGTTAACTAGTGTACAATCTCCAGCTACTCAATCAAACACTAACCTAGGTGTTACTATGAAGATATTTCACAGATGCAATTAAAGTACGTCATCAGTTGACTTTAGGTAAAGATTATCCCAGATAATTCAGGTGAGTTTGATGCAATCTGTTGAAAGGCCTTAAGAGCAAAGTTGAGGCTTCCCTGATGAAGAAGGAACTTGCCTGTGGACAGCAGCTTCAGCTCACGCCCAACAGTTGCAGCCTGCTCTTCCTACTGACCTGCCCTAAGTATTTCAAACTTGCCTTGCAATCACAAAAGCCAATTCCTTGCAATAAATCTCTCAATATAGATCTCCTACTAGTTCTGTTTCTCTAATTGAACCCTGACTGATGTATTAGCTTTTTTCTTTATCAGTAATTCATAAAATAATAGTTCTTCTAATAATCAATGACATCCTAGCTTTGATAAAAAATAGGAATTCCTACTTTCTCTCCATACTCCATATGATCATCCTCATAAGCCCCAATCCTCTAGAGCAAAGCTGGAAAAAAAATGAAATGCCTTCCAATCCAGCAAATTTGATTGATCTGATGCAACAACAGTCCCTGTAATTAACTGCTTGATCTATATGGGTAAAATCTCTCCCTCCCCATCTTCCAAACCAAAATGGTAGCTGCTTGGAGGGGACAGCAATGATCATACATGACATTGTGATAGAGGAGGAAAGGGGTCCTCAGAACCACATGAGGTCTTTTGGATTCTCACTGAGTCTCTGCTGCAGAGTGGTTGGGCTGAGCTTCTCCCTCAACTGGTGACCACAGAGGTACAAATGGGCCTGCCTGGCCATTTAAGATCACATGCTGGCACCCACTGCTGGAATCCAGGATCCAAGCTATTGATCCTCGTCTTTTAAGTCCTCACCCAAAATAAACTCTGTCCTCTTATCAGGGCCTTTGCTGTTTCACCAGGACCCTCAGCATCTCCACCTCTCCTCCCTGGGGCACGAAGTACCCTAAAAGTCTTCTACATACCATACACAGGTCCAGGGGGCCCAGAAATTGCTGACCTGGTCTCCCAACACTACCTACATTTGCTCATATGCCCTGCTAGCCATGGTACCAAGCCTACAGCTGCGGTTTTCCTGCAGAGCTTCAGTCTTCAACACACTAGTCTAAAGGAGCAAAGGTTTCTTTGGGTCCCCCATTGCAATATGGATGATATTTTCTAAAGCCACACCCCCTTCCCTTTCCTATGTTGAACCCTAAGAGGAGAAGAGAACCAAAGATCCCGACATCTGACTTTCTCCTTATTCCCATAATCTTCCCACGCTAGAAGGGCCAACTTTTCTTATTTCCCTCTACATCATGACTTCCTTCTATCTAAGGGCAGCAAGGCTCTTGGCTCAGCCTGCAGAGGCAGAACAGAAATCTTCTGAACACTTTAGGAAGAAACTGAATGATCTGATTCCTCCAGACCAGATTCTTGATGGGCTACAGATATTTAGAAAAGCCTCTTTCATTGGCCTATTGAGCCCATCGTTTCAATGAGTGGGAAGCCCCCAAGTTGTCAAGATTTACAACAGATGCAAATATATCTGAAAAAAAATTTTAATATGTCATCTCCATTACAAATATTTTTATCACCGTAAGGGTCAAGAGTCCACATGCCACAAACAAACTCAATACACAGGCTTTTAGAAATCTATCAAATCAGGAAGACTTGGATTGACTGAGTTCTACTGAATCAGTCATTGGTGGCACACAGAAAAGCAAATCCAGGTCCGGCCACTTAAACCATCTGAGCACTGCCTTCTCTGCAAAATCCTTTATTGAAATGTAAAAATGCTTTATAAATTTCACAGTGCTCTGTGCATAGAAGGTACTAGTATTATTCTTTTTGAAATCATTAATATTTTTGCTTCACTAACTTTTAAAATTATGTTACTCACACTAACTTCTTTTTTTTTTTTTTTGAGGAAGATTAGCCCTACGCTAACATCTGCCACCAATCCTCCTCTTTTTTGCTGAGGAAGATCGGCCCTGAGCTAACATCCATGCCCATCCTTTTCTGTTTTATATGTGGGACACCAGCCACGGCATAGCTTGATAAGGGGTGCATAGGTCTGTGCCTGGCATCCCAACCAGCGAACCCCAGGCCACCAAAGCAGAATGTGCTAACTTAACCACTGTGCCACCAGGCTGGCCCTTAACTTCTTTTTTTTATTGAGTTAACATTGTTTATAAAATTATATCAATTTAATGTATATATCATTATATTTCAACTTGCATATAGACTACATCATATTCACCACCAAAAGACTACTTCCATCCATCACCATAAAAATGTCCCCCTTCACCACTTTCATCCTCCCTCTGACCCCCATTCCCCTCTGGTAACCACCCATCTATTCTCCATATTTATGTGTTTGTTGTTGTTGTTTTATCTTCTACATATAAGTGAAATCATATGGTATTTGACTTTCTCTGTCTGACTTATTTTGCTTAGCATAATACCTTCAAGGTCCATCCATGTTGTCACAAATTGCAATATTTCATCTTTTTTATGGCTGAGTAGAATTCCATTGTGTATATATACCACTTCTTCTCTATCCATTCATCTGTTGATGGGTGCTTTGGCTGTTTCCAAGTCTTGGCTATTGTGAATAATGCTGCAATAAACATAGGGGTGCAAATATCTTTTCATATTAGTGTTTTTGTGTTCTTTGGATAAATATCCAGAAGTGAAATCGCTAGATCATATGATAGTTCAATTTTCAATTTTTTGAGAAATCTCCATATTTTTTTCGATAGTGGCTGCACCAATTTACATTCCCACCAGCAGTGTATGAGGGTTCCCACTTCTCCACACCCTCTCCAAAACTTGTTATTTCTTGCCTTGTTAATTATAGCCATTCTGATGGGTGTGAGGTGATATCTCCTTGTGGGTTTGATTTGCATTTCCCTAATTAGTGATGTTGAACATGTTTTCACGTGCCTGTTGGTCATTTGTATATCTTCTTTGAAAAAATGCCTGTTTGGATCCTCTGCCCGTTGTTTAATTGGGTTGTTTGTGGGTATTTTGTTGAGTTATGGGAGTTCATTATATCTTTTAGATATTAAGCCCTGATCAGATATATGATTTGCAAATATCTTCTCCCAATTGTTAGGTTGTCTTTTCGTTTTGTTGTTGTGCAGAAGCTTTTCAGTTTGATGTAGTCCTATTTGTTTATTTTTTCTTTTGTTTCCCTTGCCTGAAGAGATATATTCAAAAAGATACTGCTAAGACCAATGTCAAAAAGCATACTGCCTATGTTTTTTTCTAGGAATTTCATGGTTTCAGGTCTTACATTCAAGTCTTTAATCCATCTTGAGTTAATTTTTGTGTATGGTGTAAGAGTGATCTACTTTCATTCTTCTGCATGTGGCTGTCCAGTTTTCCCAACACGATTTATTGAAGAAATTTTCCTTTCTCCATTGTATGTTCTTGGCTTCTTTGTGAAAAATTAGCTGTCCATAAATGTGTGGATTTATTTCTGGGCTCTCAATTCTATTCACTGACTTATGTGTCTGTTTTTCTGCCAGTACCGTGCTGTTTTTATTACTATAGCTTTATAGTATACTTCAAAATCAGGAAGCGCCATACCTCTAGCTTCATTCTTTTTTTCTCAGGATTGCTTTAGCTATTCAGATTCTTTTGTTGTTCCATATAAATTTCAGGATTCTTTGTTCTATCTCTGTGAAAAATGTCATTGAGACTTTGATAGGGATTACACTGAATCCGTAGATTGCTTTAGGTAGTTTGGACACTTTAATTATGTTAATTCTTCTGGTCCATGAGCATGAAATATCTTTCCATTTCTTTGTGTCTTTTTTTATTTCATTCAACAATATTTTATAGTTTTCAGCATATAGGTCTTTTACTTCTTTGGTTAAATTTATTCCTAAGTATTTTATTCTTTTTGTTGCAGTTGTAAATTGGATTGTATTCTCTTTCTGCTAGTTCATTCTTAGTTTATAGAAATGCAAGTGATTTTTGTATGTTGATTTTTTACCCTGCAACTTTACTGTATTCGTTTATCATTTCTAATAGTTTTTTGGTGGACTCTAGGATTTTCTATATATAAAATCATGTCACCTGCATTTAGAGACGGTTTTACTTCTTCCTTTCCATTTTGGATCACTTTTATTTCTTTTTCTTGCCTAATTGCTCTGGCTAGGACTTCCAAAACTATGTTGAATAAGAATGGCAAAAGTGGGCATCTTTGTCTGGTTCTTCTTCTTAGAGTGATAGCTTTCAGTTTTTGACCTTGAGTATGATGTTAGCTGTAAATTAGTCATATATGGCCTTTATTATGTTGAGGTACTTTCCTTCTATACCCATTTTATTCCATTTTTATCATAAAGGGTGCTGAATCTTGTTGAAGGCTTTCTTTCCATCTATCAACATGATCATGTGATTTTTATTCCTCATTTTGTTAATGTGGTGTATCATGTTGATTGACCTGAGGATGTTGAACCATCTTTGCATCCCTGGAATAAATCCTACTTGATTGTGGTGTATGATCTTTTAATATATTGTTTATTCGATTTGCTAATATTTTGTTGAGGATTTTTGCATCTATGTTCATGAGCAATATTGGCCTGCAATTTTCTGTTTTTGTTTTGTCCTTGTCTGGTTTTGGTATCAGGGTAATTTTGGCCTCCTAAAATGAGTTAGGAAGCATCCCCTCCTCTTCAACTTTTTAGAAGATTTTGAGAAGGATAGGTATTAAATCTTCTTTGAATGTTAGGTAGAATTTACCAGAGAAGCCATCTGTTCCTGGACTTTTGTTTTCTGGGCAGTTTTTGATTACTGTTGCAGTCTCCTTACTAGTGATCTCTCTTTCAGATTCTCTATTTCTTCTTGACTCAGTTTTGGAAGGTTGTATGATTCTAAGAATTTATCCATTTCTTCTAGGTTATCCAATTTGTTGGTGTATAGCTTTTTATACTATTTTCTTATAATCCTTTGTATTTCTGTGATATTGTTGTAATTTCTCCTCTTTCACTTCTGATTTTATTTATTTGAGCCTTCTCTCTTTTAAGAAAAAAAGAGAGAAAAGTGAATCTATCTAAAAGCTTGTCAATTTTGTTTATCTTTTCAAAGAACCAGCTCTTAGTTTCACTGATCTTTTCTATTGTCTTTTAGTCTCTATTTCACTTATTTCCACTCTGATTTTTATTATTTCCTTCCTCTACTAATTTGGAACTTGATTTGTTCTCCTTTTTCTAGTTCCTTTAAGTGTAACATTAGATTGTTTATTGGAGATTTTTCTTGTTTCTTGAGATAGGCCTATATTACTATAAACTTTCCGCTTAGTACTGCTTTTGCTGTATCCCATAGATTTTGGTATGTTGTATTTTCATTTTCATTTGTCTCCAGTTTTTATTTCTCTTTTGATTTTTTAATTGACCTAATAGTTTTTCAGTAGCATTTTGTTTAATCTTCGCATATTTATGACTTTTCCAGTTTTATTCTGGTAGTTGATTTCTAGTTTCATACTATTGTGGTCAGAAAAGATGTCTGATATTATTTCAACCTTCTTAAATTT